>NC_141691.1:1896164598-1900964598 GCF_964263255.1 Lissotriton vulgaris
TGCAGTCTCTTTAAAATAATCCTCCCTGCTAATTTCATTAGGCCATCTAAAAGAGATATTGGCCTATAGCAGGTTGGATCGTCTCGCCTGCCTTTTTTAAAAATGGGGACCACTATTGCATCCGACCAACTTTCTATGAACCCAGATTGGTTGCTCTTATTCAGCACATTTGTGAGCAAAGGGGCCCAGAAATCTGGTTCAGCCTTGTAGACGTCTACTGGGGTGCAGTCTGGCCCTGGCGCTTTGCCTGATGCACTGTCCCTGATTGCATCCTGCATTTCCCCTATGGTAAATGTCATGTCAATCGGGAAAGGACAGACACGGGGAAGGATCTCGTTACTACTATCTTTAAGTCGTGGGGCGTTTGGAATCAGCCCTGTCAATGCAAAAGTGTCTGGTGGCTTTATGTCCCTATATAGCTGCCTAAAATGTTCCAACCATCTGTCACCTGTTATAGCCAATTCTATTTTATTGCCGCTATTATTCGGTTGATACAGGGACTTGACCAGTCTCCAGAACTTGGTGGTATCTTTCTGGGCAGATGCTTCTCTTAATGTTGCCCAAGCTTGCTTTTTTAAGGACTGGGTTCTTTCTTTTAGTGCGCATTTATATGCTCGCCTAGCGCTACGAGTTATGTCAGGGTCTCTAGGTTTGAGGGCCAGAACTTTTTTGAGAGCTTTTAGAGCTTTTGTGCATTTCCCGTCGAACCACCCTTCTCTAGTTGAAGGGTTATTGTTTGCTACCCGGATCAGTAAGGTTTTTATCCGCTGTTGGATGTTGGCAAATGCAAACATAACGGAGAGGGGGTCTGCCTGAGCCTCCAAACAAAGGTCGACATCCTTTGCCGAGTTAGAGAGTAATTTTTTCAAGAACACATCGGGTACAATCTTCTCCCACTTCACAACATAGCCATTTGTTTTGGATAATTCAGTCCTATAGGGGTACATGGGAATGGTAGCTTTTTTGGCATTGCGCTCCTCTACTTTTACGCTGATGGAAAGGGGATAATGGTCACTGAATACCTCCTTGCCAACCACACATGAGCTCAAAATTCCTGAGTTGGCAGTCGATATCAGAATAAAATCAATAGTTGAATTACAATCCCTGCCAAAAAAGGTAGGCTCAAACTGCACTGGTGTGGGACAAAACTGGTTGGCAAAACAGAGGTCGAATTTAAAAAGAAAAGTATTTAACAACATTCCCCTCTTCGTGTGCACAAAGTGAGTTGGATTTTCCTCACCAAGACCAACAATACCACACAAGGGGGAATCAGAGTGGGGGCAAATCGTGCAGTTAAAATCCCCAACCCACATTATTGTTGCCCCCTTAAGATGATTCACAATATGTGACAACAAACGCGATAGATCAGACATAGTGGACTCCAATTCAGTGTCAGCCATATTGTTGTAAAAATTCAACAGTGCTATGTTCTCTAGTGAACCCCACTTAAAGAATAGAATTTGAAAGTGAGTAGAAGAGAAAAATTTGAGAATCTTGACTTTTGCTACTGTTGAGACATAGACACAGAGCCCCCCCTTGTTGTGACCATGGGCGGATGGTGTGGCAGGGGAGTGGAAAGTTTGGTACCCCAAAAGATGTACTTCTTCACAACACCAAGTTTCTTGGAAACATAAGATGTCGTGCGTATGTATTGCATTTAGCCAAGCTTTATTTGATGCCTTACTAGCCAGACCCGCCACGTTCCAAGAAAGAAGTGATTTTTTAACAGGAACGTTGCTTATTTCTCCCCAAGTACCACCTAGATTCGCACATGGTAAATCTAGTTGTTGTATTGTACTGGTTGGGACATGGGAAGGGCTCAAGGGATTAAAAATGGAACCGTTATTTATGGACTGTTGAAGCTGTTGGGACTGTGATTGACCAGATAACAGCGGTTCACTCAGAGAATCCATATCCGCCAGTGTCCCTCCATATTGGCTGTTATAATGGTTTTTAGACAGGCTGGGTGACAAAAAATGGACAGCGGAACGATGAATAGTCCGCGGGGCCACATGTAATTTTCTAGTAATGATTGACTTGTGCAGTCATTCATTATCGTCTAAGCCAGAAAGCGGGTAATAAAGATTAGACAGGGGTATGTTCCACAGGTCTTTAGGATTTTGAGGCCATAGTGCACCCCGGTGAGCATTAAGGTCGTGCGGATTTCTCTGGGGTAAAAATACCTGACTGGAGCGCCAGCGGAAATCATTAGTGTAATCAAGGTGATTCTGATCCCTTGATGTCCTCGCCTGAGCTAGGCTATCTGGGGCAAAAGATCTATACGTCAATGGAGCAGGGGAGTTCGAGTGATATGGGAAAGAAGTGTTATAGCCCATGTGTTGTTTGTGTATTATGGGTGTATTAGGGCCACCAGGGGTTTTTTGGCGGCCAAAACTATCGGGGTGGTAAAGTCTAGGCTGAGCTGACGGTTTTTTCAGCATTGTCTCAGGGTAAAAATAACTTAGATTATGAGTTGAGATTCCCCCCTCTCCTGTTCCGGGGTACCAATCGCTGATATGGGTTACCAATCTGTGATCCTTGAAGTTAACTAGGATCACTTCTCCTTCGATATCCTTGGGTCTAGTGCCGACCCATTGGCAACGCCTGGCTGAAACTATATCACCATTCAGGTGAGGCGGGAGTGGTCTATTTCTCCTCAGCCAGTAGATGACCTTATTTTTCAGGTTGGTATGATGTTCTCGGTTGCCCTCTGGGGGAGGTGGCACTCCTGTAAGGGCTATAACATAATTTAAACATTCGGGTGGTAAATCTACAATGTTCTTTGTTTTGCTATTAGGTAGATGTGGGGGAATAGAAGGGAGATTTGAATTAGTACTATTGTTTGGGTGCGTACTATGAGGACGTTTAGAAGTATGAGATTTTTCTTTAATCGCGGGTTTTTCCAAAGCAATAGTTCTATTATGGCTATTATTGCTTTTTTCAACTTGTGGGATGGAAATCTGGAACGATTTTGGTGGCCCGATTATAGGTGGTGCGGTTGCCTTAGAAATACCAGTCGCTTTATTAGATGATTTGGATTCATTTATGGGCTGTGTTGAAACTACAGGGGAGTTCAGTTTCGGGCAGGATGTCCCCGTTTGGCCTTGCAAAATTTTTTCCACACTCTCTCCTAATCTTTTGATCCTTTCGGTCAGGGGAAGGATCAATGCCTTTATTAAACAATCGATGTCTCCCAGTAAACCAGTATAACTAGGTACTGAGATAGAACTGGGAGTAATCTCTTTTGCAGGGTCTACCGGCCCAGCTTTGCTTGGAATAGTGAATATATTATGTGGCACTTTGTTTGGGGGTACGGCTCTCTTTTTAATTATCAGCTTCTTTCTTCGCTTCCTTGGTGGGGAGCCTAAAGGCATTTTGCTGGAAGGGGTTTTACAATTTTTAGTAGTAACCCTAAATGGCGACAATAGAGGCTGGTCCTCAGTGATACAGTTGGTGTGGTTATCAAGTAAACTTGGCGTGAACACGGGAGATGGAATGGCTGGATCGTAAAGAAGGGATGGTTCTACGAGGGGAGTGCATAAATCTATTGTCTGGGTATCATATACTTGAAGATGAGCGGAGTCTGAGATATTGATAATGTCATTCTGTGAAAGGAGATTAGACTGAAAAATAAGGGGAATATCTTCTATGAGAGGTAGAGTATTAACATGTTCTACTGGTGAAATTAAAACCAAAGAAGTTGAAAGGGATGTTGTGGTTGTGTCCAAAGGTTGAAAGGGCCTTGATTTCAGTTTGTCAATAGATAAACGTCGACCCGCCCGTTTCTCAGCCAGTAGGAATTCCCGGTCTGCATCAGTCTTGATTTTGGCAAAGAATTTGTCCAGGGGTCCTAACAAAGGAGACCCTTGAATGGCCTGTGCCTGAGTTGACTCCAGGGTAGACATCAGTGGGGGCTACTAAAGGACGTTTAAGGCAAAGTGCGAGAAAGGAACACTTAATGAACAGGATGGAATGACAGGAAAAGCAAGGAGAGTGGGCCCGGCCCGGCCTCCTTCGGCCCCGGACGGCCACAGACGGTCCCGCCCTTGTCCCGGGCTTCTCCCGGCGCTCCCGCGCAGCGGGAGTTGTAGTTCCTTTTAGAGGTTGTACCGAGGGGGCGTGGCCGGCAGGGAGAGGAGCCCAGCTGGAGACGGGCGCGCGGAGACTCCTGGACAATGGAGTCCTCCGCTCTGCCTCGCAGCCCTGCCGGTGTCGATGTAGATGGGAAAAAATGCCCCAAGCTGCTGCAAGCTGCAAACTGCCTCAAACCACGATGCGGGACCCGCGGAGCGGGTCCGGCGAGGCGTGGGAGGCTAAAGGAAGGCTGAAGCAGGAAGTGTGCAGGCAAGTGCGCGGAGCGCGGCGTCAAGGTGAAGAATCCGATGAAGGAGCCTTGAAGTGCTCGTTAAATCCTGCTGTGGTGGGGGCGCGGCCGGCAGGGAGAGGAGCCCAGCTGGAGACGGGCGCGCGGAGACTCCTGGACAATGGAGTCCTCCGCTCTGCCTCGCAGCCCTGCCGGTGTCGATGTAGATGGAAAAAAATGCCCCAAGCTGCTGCAAGCTGCAAACTGCCTCAAACCACGATGCGGGACCCGCGGAGCGGGTCCGGCGAGGCGTGGGAGGCTAAAGGAAGGCTGAAGCAGGAGGTGTGCAGGCAAGTGCGCGGAGCGCGGCGTCAAGGTGAAGAATCCGATGAAGGAGCCTTGAAGTGCTCGTTAAATCCTGCTGTGGTGGGGGCGCGGCCGGCAGGGAGAGGAGCCCAGCTGGAGACGGGCGCGCGGAGACTCCTGGACAATGGAGTCCTCCGCTCTGCCTCGCAGCCCTGCCGGTGTCGATGTAGATGGGAAAAAATGCCCCAAGCTGCTGCAAGCTGCAAACTGCCTCAAACCACGATGCGGGACCCGCGGAGCGGGTCCGGCGAGGCGTGGGAGGCTAAAGGAAGGCTGAAGCAGGAGGTGTGCAGGCAAGTGCGCGGAGCGCGGCGTCAAGGTGAAGAATCCGATAAAGGAGCCTTGAAGTGCTCGTTAAATCCTGCTGTAGTGGGGGCGCGGCCGGCAGGGAGAGGAGCCCAGCTGGAGACGGGCGCGCGGAGACTCCTGGACAATGGAGTCCTCCGCTCTGCCTCGCAGCCCTGCCGGTGTCGATGTAGATGGGAAAAAATGCCCCAAGCTGCTGCAAGCTGCAAACTGCCTCAAACCACGATGCGGGACCCGCGGAGCGGGTCCGGCGAGGCGTGGGAGGCTAAAGGAAGGCTGAAGCAGGAGGTGTGCAGGCAAGTGCGCGGAGCGCGGCGTCAAGGTGAAGAATCCCTTGTGTGAGAAGACATAGTTATATACTAAAGTGCAAAATTCAAAGTTGAATCTGATGTATATTTTTTCACTTTGATTTGGGTTTGTGAAACTCAAAGTGTGGCTATACTTCAGTTGATTTTTGACATCTACTGCCTTATTTCATGCTCTGCGGTAATCCAGATTCAGCTCGTCACAGAAGTTGCAAAATTAAAAGTTTTCATTAAAATAAAGGGACAATGTGTTGTCTCCTCAAATAATCATTCATTATGAATACTGAGCTGATAATACGATGGAGACAACTGATTTTGCTTGTGTATGAGCCTGATGGGTCATACATGAGTATCCCTTTCAAAACCGACATATGGTCCATGCAAACATGTTAAACTCTATGAGTTTTATTGAGTGCCAAGATGGTGATTATGCTTTTTACAAATGGATATGTTATATTACATTGTTCCGTTCCGTTAAGTTATGTTATGTTAAGATATGTTACATTATTCTAAATAGTATGGTGTGTGCCAATCTTGGTTTAAATTCAGAGACTGCAAAATCTAAGCATGACTGTGGCATCACATGTGATTCACCATCAACATCTACTGACTTTATCAATGCCTGGTGTCTTGTCAACAGCATCTATATTGGTCTGCCTAGTAACTCGTCATACCCACATCACAACCACCTTGAAAATGTCACAGCATTCTGCCTCACTCACAAAGCCCTAAACAGCATATATCCCATCCGCCTCTTCAAGAATAGTAAGATACAAAACCAGAAACTGCTCTTGATCTGGCTGTTCTGCTGCAAGAAGTTCACACTCACTGATTATCCTTATGAAAGGTATTCTCATCTTGCCATCACACCCATGGCTGAAAAATTCTATTGAGATTCAGGAAGCTTTTCAAAACCCATCTGTTTTGCAAGGCCTAGTCTCCAGGCTAGTTGTCACCTAACATTCTTGCAGTTGGCCGCATGATGTCCATTGACTTGGGCTACTGGTTTGATACCTAAATCCAGCAACTCCTCACAAGGCTTATATGCTAACTCTGTTAGAATGGGGATTTCTGATTGACAGAGAACGAATCCTGTTCAAGCAGGAACTGCCACTGTAGACAGGTAAAGTAGAAAGACACTAAACGATTACCTGTGCTCACCCTCTGGTAGCTTGGCATAGAGATGTCAGGTTTATCTAAAGAGGCAATGTGCAAAGTATGTGTGCAACACACACAGTAACACAGTGAAAACATCACAAGAATACTCGAGGTGTGGTTGGAAAAATAGATTTAAACAAGAGCAAAACAACAAAAATCCAATGTATAAGAAGTCAATTTAGTAAATGATAAAATAATAAATTGCAGTGAAGCGCTTAGTAGCAAGTAGCACTAAAAAAACTACTTTGGGTCATGCTGGACCAAGTCAAAGTTCAAGCCGACCACAATGGAGCACCAGCCGGCTACAGGACCCATGCAGGACCTAGTGAACAAGATACTTTTACTGGTTGCAAATAGCGAGATGCAGTGAGTGCGATGCATCGGTTCCGAAGATGGGTGCCGGAGTCGAGAGGCTCGGGCAATGCACTGGATTCTGAGATGATGCAGCAATCCCACCAAGCTGCAGAAGCAGTGATACACTGTCTGATGCTTCAATCTCTGGAGGCAAAGCACTGTTTCTGATGCAAATGTGTTTATTTTACTCCCAGAACTGGGTCGATGCCCCAATTCTGCTACACGCAGACAAAATCCTTGTTGTGAGTATCCAGGTCACTTCCAATGGCAAAAGAGCAGGGGAGAGACTAATATCCCTGAGTCTCAAGTACCAGAAGGCAAACCAACAAGCCCTTGGAGATTGCCTGGAGTGAAGGCAGAGTCCAGTTCTCCTGCAGCAGAGTCACAGAGCAGCAGGGCAACATATAGAAAAGTAGGCCTTCCAGATCAGCAGTCCAGTTCAGTCAGTTAAGCAGCACAGCAGTTCTTCTGGCAGACATTCAGTTACAAGTTCAGTAGTGTCTGATTTGATGAGGTCAGACACCCAGTATTTATATATAAAAATGCCTTTGATTTGGGGGTGACTTCAATGCAGCTCTCGAAATTGCACAGGTATCCCTGTCCTGTCTGCCCGGTTATCTGTGGGGGGTAATCAGTCCTTTGTGTGGGAACAAGACACTTCCTATTCAAGTGAAGTGCTAGCCCCTCCCTTCCATCCTACCCAGGCAAGGCTACCAGAATACGGATGTTTGTAGATGGGTACTCACACACATATATTTTTCCTGTGTTGTGGCTTTCTACAGGGAGCTCTCAAAGTGTAACTGTCGTCCAGCCCAGACATGTATTAGAGACAGGATACAAAGCACCCAGAGTTAGAAGCACAGAGAAATGTCCAAATTCTAAAAGTGGCAGTTCTAAAATAGTAATGCTAAATACAACTTCACCAGTAAGTAAGATTTGTCATTACCATTCCAAACATCTGAAACATGAAAAAGCGACTCTTCTCCCAGTACTGAAAAAGAAAATAGGCTGTTAGTCTCTACCGAGACAAGCAAAACGTACCAGTACATGTATATCCTACCGTTCATTGACACAGCACCTTGCCTTAAAGGCTACCTAGGGCTTACCTTAGGGGTGTGTTATGTGTAATAAAGGGGAGTTTCAAGCTTGGCAAGTCATTTTAAATGCTAAGTTGAATGGCAAGCTTGGCAGGTAGTTTTTAATTCCAAGTCAAATTGGCAAAAACCTTTGTAGTGGCGGACCTGAAACAGCTTTGAAAGACTACTTCTGTGGGTGGCACAAACAGTGCTGCAGGTCCACTAGCAGCTTTTACCTTACAGGACCTGGGTATATGGTACAGCAATTTACAAGGGACTTACAAATAAATGTAATATGCCAAACAGGTTTAAGCCAACTGTACCATGTTTAGAGGAGAGAGCACATGCACTTTGAGATGACCCTGGGTTCAGGTGGTAGGATCGCCCCCATTAACCCGCGGCACTTGGGTAATCCTAAGATTCGCAAGGAATTGTTACTAACGTTAGAGCACTATTTTCAGGAGAATGAGGGTTTGGTCTCCTCCTCGATTTCGCTGTGGGAGTTCTTTAAGACGGTGATTAGGGGTCAAGCCTTGTCCCTGATCACGGGAGTCAACAGACAGAAAGAGAAAGAGGTGATTAGGGCTGAATCAGAGATAGCAAATATCTAAAATGAAATAGAACAGGAAGTAACCCAGTCTAGGTTACATGTTTTGAAACTTAAGCAGCTTGAGTACAGGACGTTTGTCACAGACAGTGCTAAAGCCGTGAGCCGCGAACAGCAAGGGTGTCTTTACGATGTTGGGGATAAGGCTGGTAAATTAATTGCTTGGTTGGATAGGAAGGACAGAGCGGATCGAGTGGTTCCTGAGATTGAAGCGAAGGAGGGTACTACTGTTACTGACCCACAGGGGATAATAGATGGCTTTGCGGATCATTTTTGTTTCGTTTACACTTCCGTCTCAGATAGACCGGAGGAGGATTCGCATCTACCTTTCAGGGATATTTGTTGTATTCTTCCTTACTTGCATTTTGCTGTATCGCTTTAAGACTCACATTATTTGTTCCTGATGTCATATTCTGCTTTGCTTTGTCTGGATTCTGCCTTAGCAGTTAGCTCCCTGGAGAAATAAGAGATGAAATGATAAGGGACCAGTTAATAGTACAATGCAGGAATAAAAAAATGCAGGAAAAATTGTGGGCAGCAAAAAACCCTACCTTGCAAATGGCTATTGATTTAGCAAAGGTAGTTGAGGAATCGAATGCATGCAAGTAAAGCGAATACAACAATATTCAATTTCCTTGTTTGTTGGAGAAGGATCGCGACCTCATGGATGGTACACTTACCGCTCATGAGATTGCCTTGGCAGTGCGCTCTTTAAATTCGGGGAAAGCAATGGGTCCTAATGGTCTCCCGATCGAGTTGTATAAACTTAGACCAGATAAGATTGCCCCCTATTTGAAGGATATGTTTTTGGAAGCTCGAGACTGTGGAGTGTTGCCTCGAGACAAGAGAGTGGCCTCGATAGTAGTGATACCTAAGGAGCGGAAGCCAAGAACCAAGTGCGCTTCTTATAGACCAATCTTGTTGCTGAACTCGGAACCAAAGATATTGGCTAAAGTGTTGTCGAATAGGTTGGTCAAGGTCATAAGTGGTTTAGTACATCCTGATCAATCTGGATTTATCCCGCATAGGAATACGGCTTCGAATCTAAGGAGCTTGCATGGAGTTTTGGCCAGGGCGCATACATTACGAGAACCGGCCATTTTAGCGTCGTTGGACGCGACGATGGCCTTTGATACGGTGGAATGGCCATATCTCTTGGCTAAATTCAGTTTTGGCCCTGAGATTATTAACTGGGTGCGCTTGGTGTACACTGAGCCTTTTGCACAGGTTGTTGTGAACAATCGTGTCTCTGCGCCATTTTGTCTTGGGCAGGGCACTAGACAGGGGTGCCCACTTCCCCCTCATTTGTTTTCATTGGCTCTTGAGCCCCTAGCGGCTTGGATCCATTGGGAGCCTTCGATAAAGGGTATTTGTTGGTCCCCTCAGTTTGAAGATCATATTTCATTATACGCTGATGATATATTGCTTAATTTGACTTTTCCCAGAAAATCCCTTAATGTTGTTTGTGATGTCTTGGCCTCGTATGGTAGGAATTCAGGTTTGGTAATAAATTGGGCAAAATCCTATCTTTATGTGTTTTGCGGTGATGCCCCTGTCCTCCCTTGTAATTGTCCTATTCAGATCGCTCAGAACGGGTTTAAATATCTCGGGATCTATGTTTCAATGGATCCCACACTCCGATATGACATGAATCTCCGTCCTCCATTGGCTCGGCTGAAAAGTGATGTAGCTGGCTGGAAGAAACTTCCATTGTCCCTATTAGGACGAGTGGCCCTTTTTAAATTGCTGTCCCTACCCCGATTTCTTTATGCCCTCCAGAATACCTTGGATGTGGTGCCATCTAGCTATTTTCGAGAAGTAGAGGGACTGCAGCGTAGCCTACTTTGGGATGGCAGACCACGTATAGCGTTGGCCAAGTTGACGCTCCCATGGTACGATAGAGGCATTGCCCGCCCTGATATTAAGAGATACTATTGGGCGTCACAGTTGGGAGCTATAAACCATGGTACCTACGGATCCAATATGGATCCGGGCTATGCAATGGATAAATGGCTGCTCCCTGGCGGTAATTACAATAGAGCGCTGTATACCAAAACTGTAGAGAAAGGTCTGACTGGACCCACCAGAGTTGCTGTTCGCATATTCCATGACGCTCTTTGCTCACTTGGATGGAATGATTGTCTTACTTTGGCTACTCCGTTATTTGGTTCGGACAAGTTGGGCAGTTTGTGGAATTTGAAGGGTTTTGATCGATGGGATTTGATGGGGATCAACACTGTGGGGAATGTTTGGGTGAAGGGAACAGTTAAATCATTCACTGAACTGCAAACTGAATATGAACTGAGTGGGACAGAGTACTAACTTTACTACTACTAAATTGAGAAAAATCCTAATTTTAAGACTTTCGATATTCACAGAAGGCATTTAGGAGTCCTAAAGTTAGTAGTCCTAACTTTATTACTACTAAAATGAGAAAAATCATAATTTTAGGACTTTCGGTATTCACAGAAGGCATTTAGGAGTCCTAAAGTTAGGAGTCCTAACTTCTGTGAATGCCAAAAGTAGTAAGTTCATTCTGTGAATACCAAAAGTAGTAAATGCAATCTGTGAATACCAAAACAGTAGTAAGTTTAGGATTGAGTCTTAAGTTCATTCTGTGAATCGGGCCCATAGTGTTTTTCGATTGAATGATTGATCAATGGGCATGTTGGGATCATAGAGATTTCTTGTGTTCTAATATTGATCCTTCCCGCACTCGAGAACTTACTGGATAATACCCCTTTTGGGTTCCTATATTTAGCATTATACATGATGGTCTGAGGATCTAAGCTCAAAAAAGCATGGCAAAGAGCCAGATGGTATCTTAACAACCACAATTAGTTCAGAATGGAATGCAAACCCAAGAAGGGAATTCTGGTGACTGACATTGGATGGATACCAAATCTGCTGTCCAATATCACTGTTACACTCACTGCCCCCCACCACCATCACCTCCGTATTACAGTGTTTAAAAAATAATGTTCTGCTTGTGCTGTTGGAATGTCAGGTCGGGGGCCCCCAGGTCCTTTCTTAATACGGAAGGAGTATCTGAGTGCATGTGAATATGTGATGAAATTAAACCTATAGGTTTGAATAAATCATGCTGGTGACTCCCACTACTCATTAAAATGGCCGGATGACATTGGCAATCATTGAGGGACAAATATATAACATCAAATCTCTCTGGGTCTTGTCAAATGAGCCTAAAAGGGGTCACTCAAAAATTTGTGTGTTTCATGGTCAGCCCAATACCTAGTCCATTTAATGTCCTAATGTTGCACCTATTGGGGAATCATCCCTTAAGGACTAGAACCCCCACTCACCCTTGGGTGACATGCTTCATCATTTGGGTTCCTCCTTACCAGCAAGAAATCCTAGTCTTAGCTGGGAGCTACGACTTCCCAGATATCATTAATGAAGGAGCTCAGAGATGTTCTCAAAAAAGAGAAGGAGTGTTGTAGGAAGGAACTAATTCCCAAGTGAGAGCTAGTGGGGTAATTTACAGTGCAGTGTGATTTGTTTGAAACAGAACTATGTGCACCAGGGAAAATTTGGTGTATTAAAACTATCTAGGTTGATACACTTAAGTATTTTTTTCATGTGTTCAAACTGAGGTACAAGCCACAGAATGGAACATTACGTGCAAATTGTGAATGATTGCACAAGATACAAGATGCTAAAACGTCCCTTTTGCACTATTTACCAATCCTAATTTGTGTCAGGTTTTCCCTTGTGAACAGCAAGATCCGCTGATGGCCTAATTTGAGCCGGATTTATAATACTGTTTCAGACACTACCGTCTTTTACATAATACACTCTGGAATTGTTTGTTTTACAGTATTTTTATTTTCCATTCGTGCTTTACCATTTACAGTCTAAACAATGTAGCAGACACAGAAATCTATGACAGCTGCTTTTTACGGTTCCATCATACCTTTGGCATATGAAACTGACATTTATAAACCCATTCTACCTGACACTTTCACACTAATGATGACAAATGACTATTATTCTCTCATTAAACGAGCATAATAGGCATTTCTGTAGAGCTGATAACCTTTAAGAAAATGTCTCGATTAATAGAAGTGAATGTGTATGCCGTAAATATAACATGATTTGTAATATCGTGACATTACACGAAATAAAGATGTTTTGTTTCCTTTTCATTTATTTCATTACTCACCAGAAACCGGGTACTGTTGTTATTTTCTATTATCAGGCGCTTTAACAATCAAGGATAAGAGAAATTAGAACAATGGAAAATTGATATCTGAATGGAAGACGATGGAGAGGTTTCCAGACCCTAGTGAGTACAATGCACCTTCTGCTCCAACATTCCAATGTTTGCTTTTCTGTTCCCCCTTTTTAACTGAAATAATTCTCCCCTAAGTAGGTGAAATGGTCTAATATATTTATTGGCTTATTTACAAGCCCCTTGCGCCGCCTGTTCGTCACTTTTAAAATTGGGGAAAAGTGACGTACTGCGGCGGAAGGGTCTTGTAAATGAGCCCATTAGAGGCCTTCTGTCTCAGGCTATAGCGGTTGTTGAAGGCCCTCTCCCTCTTTAGAGACCCAAACCACAGTCGTGGGAGCTTAACTCCGGTTCACGCCTTTAACAATCCTTATAGCCCTCGGTGGGGGAAACATGGCCGCGGCAGCACTCCGCGTACGGGCTCCTGCAGTTTTTCGAATACAGGGGTTTAAACTTTCCTTCTTTAGGCTGCATCCCGTATGCTTTCCCGTATGCTTTCCCGTATGCCTTCATTTCGCAGCGTATAACACTTCCGCCGATCTTACACACAAAATTTGCCAAACTTACTAGGTTTCCGCTTTACCTCGGTAACGGCGTCCCTCCGCCATACCCCTGCCTCCCATGTGTTTAGGGGAGGAGACAACAACTACAGTGTCTGCAGCAGCGGAGTTCGCGGAGACTGCAGCGTCTGTGATAGCGGTCTCAGCACTGGCCGGCGAGCAGTAGAAGGAGGTACTGTGTTCCGTGGTAGCAAGACAGCCGGTACAAGAATCCCCGCGTTCTCCAGCGGGCGGGTGGATCTGGTCATTGGCCGCCCTGGAGCTCAGGAGAGGCCGCCGAACACGAGGTACTCTGCTTGGGCTTGGGAGGTATGGCTCCACAGTAGCATCACAGGCACAGGCGCAGGCGGAGCAGAGTGAGGAGGGAGAGATTCTGGAGGAGGAGAAACGGCCCCAAGCCCAGCAGCGATGTCAACGCAGACATCGCAGGCATAAGAGCAAGAAACGATCCTGCAGTTACAGTGGCAATAGCGGTGAAGGGAGTAGTGGAGACGAGTCTGTGGGTTTGAATTCAGTGGCCACATCGGGGTGTACGGAGGAGACCATCCGGGGAGGCAGAGGAAAGGGGAGGGTGAAAGGGCGCATGAGAGGGAAATGCACTACCACCGGTAAAAAAGAAATTAACAAGGCATCTCTTTTTCATAAATCTGAACCTAAAAGTAAGCTTCCCGCTTCTAATTTAGATACATCTATAAGTGCAAGCGATTTAAGGGAAGTAACTTGTGTCAGCGTTGGAGAGGGGGACTCGGGCTTAAAAGCCATAAATGCTCACATTAGCTCTTAAAATAATACCGCTGCTGACACTACTGATGGTACTGTCAAAATAAAGCTGTCGACATATCTAACTGGCCAAGTTAAGGCAAAGCGTTCCTATACCCCTAAGTCAGCAAAAAAAAATCAAAGAATATTGTCACCACTTCAAAATAACTCCCTCATTGCGTTCCTACTTTAAAGTGGTCCCTCAAGTGGTGTTGTTGGCCAATAACTCCCTCTCCCCCCTACAGAGTCAGGAGGTAGGGGATACTATACTAGAAGTACGGATGGCTGCTAAAGAAGTGGAAGGGCTTCTTGTAGAGGAAACGGCGGGCACGAATGTCTCCACTTCTGATCTTTCACTGAATCTCCTTTTAGAAGATGTCGAGGGCCTAAATGAAATTAGTACTTCCGCCACTGCCAAATCTAACGAAGACAGCAATATTGCGAATAATAACAATGATAATAGTGATAAGGGCAAGAAAGATAAGGACTGCAATTTGGACCAACTGCTCTCCCCTATGTTAGGAGGAACAGGTCAACTGGACCCAGTAGATCAGCATGCGGCCATTAATCTGGAGCAATCTGCACCCTCATTGGTTCTGTTCACCCCACTGGCATCCCCATTACCTCTTGCTCCGCCGAGTGTAGCATCTGGTTTGAGTTTACAGTCAGTTCTTCAAGAAGCTGGCTCAACAGCTTCTACTAGGGGCGGGGGAGACCCTAGTATTTCCTATGACACCACTCATGCCTTGAATTCGGATCTGGTTTCCACATTACAGGCCTCTTTTCAGGCAATGTTTGCAACCCTGGCTGCAGACATTAAAAAGGGCTTTGAGACTTCTGCATCAAATCAAGCCGATATTCGATGCTACTGCCAGTCTTTGGATAGTAAGCTTGTTGCTCTTACCACCAGGACAGAAACTCTTGAAGACTCTCTCACAGAAGTAAACATCAATTAATTTAAGTGCCACAAAAGCAGAACTAATGAACCGTAGACAAGTAAATCAGAGTTTGTCCGACAGGATGGAAACTTTCGAAAATCATGCCCGGAGGAATAATCTTCGAATTTTGAATGTACCGGAGGAGAAAGAGGGTTCAGACATCAAACAATTCATTGTCTCCCTCTTAAAAGAGGCGTTACGACTAGACATGTTGGAACAAGAAATTGCTATGGATATCCAGCGCATTCACAGAGAGCTTTTTCGAAGGAACCCCCAGAGAACAAAAGCCAGAAAAGTTTTGGTCAATTTTCTCACATACTCTTTTAAAGAAACTATTCTGAATATCGCGCTGAAACAGAAGGTGGTAAATGCTAAAGGGTTCAACTTCCAGATTAGATCAGACCTTTCTAGAATTACGCTCGATAGACAATGGGAGCTTGGTAAGAGGTTGGTAGCTTTCAGGAGTCAAGGGGCCGTTGCCCAGTTGGTTTTTCCAGCAGCACTAAGAGTTATGTATAAGAATACTATGCACAACATAAGATCAGTACAGGCTGCCGATGATTTCCTGCTGAGTATGGGTAGGAGGTCAGAGACTGCTAAGTAGTTTTGGGACCATTTTCATTTCATCTGTTCTTGGGTCCTCGCTAGTTATTTGCCTCCTTCCCTTCCAGGTTTCCGATGAGCTCACTACTGGCTTTCTAAAAGTCAATCTTGCCTTGGTTTAAAACTTGGTAAAAGGCTTAGAATCTGCATTTATGTTCTCTGAAGAACCATGAGATCTATAGCATAGAGTAAAATGGTGTCGGGAAGGTGTTAAAGAAAAAAAAAAGGGAAGGTAGAGGGAAGAAAAAAAATATATATATATATAGTTATTCAACACAATCCTGTTAAACCAGGTGACAAGTTCTTCATGCACTTACTGGTCTTATTCTAGGATATCATATTACTCACATCTCACTTAATTTCACTTAGGTCTTTCTTCTTTTTTTTTTTTTCTTTTCCTTCTTTTCCCCCAAATTTGGTTGTTGGTTGGTAGTGGCAGGGGTCCATAGCGGTGTGCTATCTTTCTGGGAGTCCAGATAGTTAGAGTGGGGGTTTCCCGTGGGTGGGGGGTATGTGGTGGGAGGGGGGTTAGGGGGGAGGAAAAAAGCAAAAATTGTCCTCTTAAACGTCCTTTAAAGTACTTTTTTGAGGGGAAAGTCAGGAGTCAGCTAATACATAGTTCATTCACTGGAGTTCGGCAGAATTGGCCTTTGGTTTTTATAATGTTTTTCTCCCAGTATAATGCATAACCTACGTATTTTGTCCTGGAACACTAATGGTCTTCGGACCTCTCCAAGAAGAAATAACATCATGCAATATCTTTGAGATTCTGCTGCGCAGGTATTAGTGCTCCAGGAGACACATTTTGGCAGAAACTGAAATGCAAAACCTGTTGGGTAAGAATAGATGGATAGATTTTGGGGTTGTCACATCACAAACTTCACATATCAGGGGGGTTGCCATTCTTTTTAAAAATCTATTAGGGCAAGGTTAGTCTCTAAACAGGTAGACCCATATGGTCGATGGGCAATAGCTTCAGTTATTATTTTTGGTTCACCATTTACAATAGTAGGATACTACGGCCCAAACCAAGACGATCCATCAGTATTGGTCACACTTTTTTCACAATTATATCTATTCCCAGAGCCGGTTATTCTAGCAGGCGATTATAATATAGTCTTAGATCCAATATTAGATAAGTCACCTTCCAACAGGGCTATAACTCTATCTAAAGACTAGGACGTTTCTGTTAAATAATATGAAAGCATTGAACTATATTGACATCTGGAGGACACTTCATGGGTCCCAAAGGGGGGTCACATTTAAGAATTATAAATTTCACCACCAGTCTCGGATTGACTTTATTTTGATTAACCATATTTTAGTTAAACAGGTAAAATCAGTCTCTCATTTACCTTTTCATCTCTCTGACCATACAGCCATCCTGCTTGAGCTTGAAGTTGCATCTAGGCCCTCTCTAAGAAACTGGTCTTTTGATAGATCAATACTCATCTCTCCCGACATCCCAGAGGCACTAAATCATGAAGTCCAATCCTTCTGGGAGATTAATCAGGGGTCTGCCCCACCTGGGACTACCTGGGACGCATTTAAAGCTACTTTAAGGGGTTATCTAACCAATATATCGGCATACAAAAACAAGACCTATAGGGATGCAGTAGCCTCTCTTGAATCGGAGATAGCAGGACTTCAAGAAGAGATTGACACGAACTTAGTATCAACAGGGTCCCCATTAGTTGAGCTGCAAGAAAGATTAACGGTTCTAAAAGGAGATCTCTCCTCAGCTCTGTGTGCACGGGTTTTAGAGAGATGGGAGGCTAGCAAATTGGCCCATTTCGAATATGGGGAAGGAGCCGGTAAGCTCATTGCCTGGAAGTCGAAGACTGATAGGGTCCGAAACAATATTAGCTCTATCAGCAAGGATGGAGTATTACACTCCACAGATGAGGGAATTAGTGCAGCTTTCAGAAGTTTCTTTAGTGAAATATATCAAGAAGATAAGAATTTACAACCCAGCCAAGCAATGGATTGGTTATCTGGGATTGTTGTTACGGTTTTGGATTTAGAACAAAGGAAAGTATTAGACGGCCCTATCACACCGGAGGAAGTAAGTTCTGCCGTCTTGAAAAGTAAAAAAGGTAAAGCTGCAGGACCAATGGGTTACCCTCCGAAATATATAAAGTAATTTTGTCCATCAATTCTCCCTCACTTAACAAACTTGTTTAACAGTATCCTACTAGAAGGTGCCTTACCTCCCGCCTCTTGGGATAGGGCCTCTATAACTCTGATTTTAAAACCGGGCAAACCAGCAACCAATTGCGGGTCAAATAGGCCAATCTCAATTCTTAGCACAGACTATAAAATCTTTGCATCCGTGCTTGCGAATAGATTGGGTGGTATAGCAAACAACATTCTGCATTTGGACCAGAAGGGCTTTGTAAAGGGAAGGCAACTGTACGAACTGACCTATGACCTTATTGGTGCAATAGATATGGCCACATCAGCATCACTTCCCTTAGCAGTTTTCACTCTTGATGCTACAAAAGCTTTTGACAGGGTAAACTGGGTGTACTTAGAGGAAGTTTTAAAAAAGATTAATTTGGGAGATACTTTTAGGCAAGCTGTAAAACTACTATATAAAAACCCTTCTGCTTCATTATTGGTCAACGGGGAACTTACTGATCCATTCAACATTACACGAGGAACCCGTCAAGGGTGTCCCCTCTCCCCACTTTTATTTGATTTATATATTGAGCCTTTCACCCAATTAATCTGGGATAATATTAATATAAAACCATTTAATTTTGAAGGATGGGAGCGGAAAGTTGCACTATATGCGGAAGACGTTCTTATTTTTTCATCCGAGTTGAGCTCGGCATTTTCTACTGTTATATGTATTGCAGAAGAGTTTGGGGCAATATCCAGTTGCGAAGTGAATGCATCCAAAACCGACATTATGGTCTGGAATCACCCTGTACCGGTCGTAGGGTTACAGCCTCGTTCTACCCTTAGGTATCTCGGGTTAAATATCTATACAGATATTAATAAGATCGTCCCTTTAAATCTTGCTCTTGTGGATAAGGAGGCTCGAAGATCGATGAGATCATGGCCAGCTCTCCCTATTTCCCTGATAGGTAGATCTAATCTAGTTAAAATGACCATTTTACCCAAGATTATGTTTTTGTTCAATACTATCCCTATCTTTTTTGATCCATCTTTGACTGCCAAACTCCAAACAGAAATAAATAGATTCATTTGGAATAGCCGTACGCCGAGGTTATCTTGGAAGAAGATAAGACGTCGTCGAGAAAAGGGGGGCCTTGCTGCACCGGATCTTCAGTTTTATGGTTGGGCTTTCCAACTTTCTCACATCAGGATGCTTTTAAAGACCCCTAATAACGTAGGGTGCGGGAAATTATTTGTAGCACTTCTTAAGGGGGAAAAAATCGGTCCAATGAACTTTTTGTCAAAATTTGGGGACCCTAAGTACTTTAAGAAGGTCAAGCTAAAGGTCAAACTGGACTACTATCTTAGTAGGGCCCCATTATGGGACTCTCCAGGTGCACCGTCTTGGCTTTTGGATAGCCTAGCTCTCTCAGTTAGAGAGGCCGGGCTTTCATCTTGGGGGGACCTGTTTGTTGAAGGAGTTTTACTCTCATGGGAGACCTTGAGCTCAACAATAGGAACTCGCTTCTCACGCTTTAAATACCTTCAAATCCAGAGTTGGTCTCAGGTTTATAGTCAAGGTAGGGGCAGGTTTAAAATAGGCGCTGATAGCAATCTAGTTACTCATCTGATGGACAAACCTCCTTTTAAAAAAGAGATTACATTTTGGTACAACCTTATACTAGATGAGACTGATGGCGAATTCCTGCTCCCCCACTCGCTCTGGGAATCATATATCACCAACACCGATGTGGAGGGTTTGTGGTTAAAATCATTTAAGATTCTGGGGGAGATTGTGAAACCTTCCTGGCTCCGTTGTAACCACTTGTTTACGCTCCATAGAGTGTACTACTCTCCACTGCGTTTATCAAAGTTCCCCAATAATGCTCAGGTGGCATGCCCCAGATGTGGTCTGGTAGCAGCATCAGACGTTCATATGTTTTTTGAGTGCTCATGTATATCATCATTTTGGAATGAAATCTGTGCTTCCCTCTCATCAGCAATAGGTTCGTAAGTCAGCCCTAGCCCAATGTTAGTCTTCTTTGGTATTATACCAGAGCTTGAAGGCATAAGAAAAAAACTGGTCTTTTATAGCTGTTTGTTGGCTAGAAGAGAAATTTGTAGACGGTGGAAAGACAAGACACCTCCTCTCTTTACCGATTGGCGTGCAGCTATGTTACAGATGTCCAAATTGGATATGGCTAGAGTAGGTAACCAACACAAGAGGAGATGTTGGCTACTTTTAAATTGGTAATCATAGACCAGAACACCATGGGTTTTTTTTTGTTTTTTTCCCCCATGTCCTATGATTGTGCTGCTTCGAAGGGTCGTCTCTCTTGATCCCCTTTTGCTATACATACCCTACACATGCGACCATGCTTACGAAATGGGTTGTATATAGCAGTATGCCAGCCCTGTCGGTGCCATCGGATGATGATTAAGTTGTGGATGCGTGGCATCGTGGGATACTCCGGCCGGTACCATCTAAAATCCCCCCCAGTTAACCTGGGTCAGTGTCTCAGTCATCTCCTCTAATTCTTCGTTACTATATGGTCACCAAGGGCAAATATGAGGACAAAAAAAAAAAGACAAAAAAAACAATCCTTATAGCCCTCAGAACTGGCCTATGTAACTACAGGAAAACTTGTTTTACATTTGAATCCTCTGGGAACAGAACTTGTTGACTTCACACAATGGAAATCACTTTTCTTCAAAGACTGATTATCGTCGCTATACCTATGTCCTGCAAACCCAGGGGCTCTCAAAATCATGGTTATAGAATAATCCCTGAACAGCACAGCTGATTCTACCACCTCCAACGGCGCTGCATTTTCGCCTTGTTTCCCTAGAGAAACCCCAAACAATTCAGGACTGATTGCTCCACCTCGGCCTACTTAAGCCTGTCGAAACAACAAGCTGATTGTCTAGAATGTTGGTATGTTATGTTATGTTAGAATGTGATGCAGAACAAAGCAAAATGGCTGGTAATGGGAAGGACCTCCTTGGCCTCCATTTAATCAATCCCAAAATTACAAGGGGGTCTTGTTTTCAGTGCCTGAATCACTTTCAACTCCTGGGCCTGTATTAGCTATAGGCCGCATTTTCATCGTTTGCACCTGGCTCACCTTTTAAAAGGTGTGCCTGGCACAAACACTGAAAACGTGCCGGATTATGTTGAATGTGCTGCCCCCAGGGCAGCCGCGAACTTGCAATGCCAGCCTGGATGAGCATTTCTGTGAAAAATGGAACAGCTTCTTTTAAGCCGCTCAGTGTTTTCACAGTGCAGGCTACAACCCACCTGCACATTGAAGAGGCGATAGAGATCCCCGTGCAGGAGGGTGCAGTGAGTGACTGCACCCACCTGCAAGGGATTGTCTGGGGTTTCATGGAACCCCTTTTCCCCCTTCAGAGGGCTGCCATCAGGGTGCTCACAGACAGTGTGCCTCCTGATGCCTTTTTTACTTCTGCATCCGCGGCATGGACGCAGAGGAAAGAGATTCCATCACGCCCCCATGCAAATAAGGGAATACTCTCTGAAGACAGCCCGGCTGCTTTATGAGCGCCAGTGTTATCGGTATTACCGAAGGGGACACACAAGCGTCTACGGTCCCCCAGCGGTGAGAGAGGACACATATAATACGACCCCTGGTGTCTCTATCAAAAATATATCAATGGAAAGGTCCCAAACTGCCCAAGAAGAGAATGTGTCAATAAATCTGAAAAATCATCCAGAGTAGTGTCAATAAATCCTTCAGCAGATCGCCCAAATATGCCACAGCTGGGATAGTGGTACATGTTTGCAGTTCATAAACTAAACTCATGAAATACTTTCCGGGTGACCATTTGCAAGGCAACTAGCCACAAGCCGTTAAAAAAATGTCACCCTTTCGAAACCCTCTGCACACCTATTTCTGTTTTCAAAAAAGGGTTAAAGATCATAGTAATTCAGTTGAAATGAAATGAAATGATAAATTATATTTATATAGCGCATAGACTACCCTGAGGCCTCGCAGCGATTTAACTGAAATCCAAAGGCGACAGGCTAGGGTGTTAACAGGCTCTTCCAAACAAGTGAGTTTTTAAACACTTCCTAAATGCTATCCGATTGCTGTTCTCTCTGAGGTCAAGCGGGAGGGAATTCCATATTCTCGCAGCATTGTGTGAGAATGAACGACCGCCCCAGCGAGCTTTTTTTATCTTAGTCGTGTTGGCCAGATGCAACAAACTGGAGCAGAGAGCTCTGATGGGAAGGTAGGGAGTGGCAGAGGGTACATTATGGCTGGACCTGTTCGGTGAATGGCTTTTAGGACAAGGCACATGGCTTTAAATTGTACCCTACCTGCCACAGGAAGCCAGTGTAGCTTCCTTTAGGCATGTTTGGCCGACTGCCAGCGTGGGATATGGAAGAGCAGTCAGGCCGCACAGTTTTGGGTGACCTGGAGTTTGTTGATCGCTGCCACCGGTGCTCCCAGATAGAGAGCATTACCGTAGTCCAGGCGAGAGAGTATCAGGGCTCGGCTGACTATCCTCGCCTGGAACGGAAGCAAAAAGGAGCACTTTCCGGAGCATTCTCATCAACCCAAAACAGGTAGATGCAGTTTTGGTAGCCTGGAAAGTGAAGTTCAGTGATTTATCAAGCCAAACTCCCAGGCTTTTTATCTGAGGTTTGGGGGAAGGAGGAGGGCCTAGACACGTGGGCCAGATGGAAGCCAGAATGGTAGGTGAAGGGTTGCCCAATAGCATCGGCCAGATTCATCAAAGTAAAATCAACTTGCAAAGGGCCGTATTCTGAGAATCGGGCCCTTTGCGAGCGCTATTTTTGCATTTGGGATTCATCATCTCAAATGCAAAAATCGCAATTACAGAACTCGCTAAATTGCGAAGAATCGCATTTAAGGAATCTCAATTATTATTATCTCAATAATTGCGATTATCAATTTGCGAATCACAAATAAGGAAGCAGTAAAAATCGCAAAAAATATTGCGATTTCTTCATGCATCCCGTTTTGCGAGTCTGTAATAGCGATTCCTTAATAAACGCTAATACAGACTCGCAAAAGGGGACTTTGATGAATCTATATGTATATTTCCTAAGGGTGTTCCTTCATTCATTCACTCACTTTTATTCGTTAACACATTTATCCGGTCTCCTTAAGCAAATCAAAGGGAACCATCTATTGCATCCATTGCAATTGAAATCAATAAGCAAGACCTCAATACTGCTTCCGCTCGTCGTCATTAATAGTGCTGACCGCAGCAGACACTTCAAAAATCACCCAGTGCCTGCCTCATGTAATGTACTGCTCAGGTTCCTGAAAATCTCAGTAAGGCAGCGAATGTTGAGCTGTGCAGGAGAGAGCTGGGTGCACCTTCACAAAGTGAGGGTGTTAGTTAGCCCACTCCTCCCACTGATGTCTGGAGGAGACCTGCGGGTATCCATGGGAGAGTCCACCCAGTGGGCCACCCAACCAGCACCTTTCTGCCTGATTGCCCGCTTCGGCATCACTACACACCTTCCTTGGCATTGACGTGTGTCTAAGCCTCCACCCGAGAGAGGTGGCGGCGGCTAATCGCTTGATGGGTTTCAAATTTTACAACAGCATAATATCACATAATTTCCAGAAATTCACGTTACACGAAATGCCCGAAATTTAAGGCACGTTGCATAACTAAGCCTCCGTTTGGGTAAAACTATTGTTTTAGGAGCCAACTTCCGAATCCTAGCTGCTGTGGGTTTATGTCAAATGCAATGGTGTGCTTTTGTAGGTCAAAATGCACCCTCACATCCAATATTAAAGAGAGGACGAATTTTGCATTAAAAAATAGTGCAAAATGTTTGATCACCGTCTTATGTGCTTCTGTGTAATTCTTCTGAAATTTCATGTAATTTCTGCAAAAGAAATTATGTAAATTTAGCACACCCTACTAATAAACCCCACAATGCTATTGGTGGTTAGTGGATTCTACTGGAATATACTTGCCTCTTCCACACACACAGCTACAGGGTGTGTGTCTTACTTGTTCTCCCCCTGTAGTGATTTAATCCGGCACACGTAAGGCCAGGCAGTAAAAACTTACTTTTTATTGTTGAAAGCACCCTAACTCCTCTTTGTAATGCTTACTCGCTGACCCAGTTACCATGAATTTAATGCTACAATAGTGGCCTTCCATCTCTTTTCAAACTCCAAAATTTAAACCCTGCAGGATAATATATCAATATTTCACTACGTCCCGGGATCACATTTTTCATAGCGAGGTTCCATAGCGCGCACATTTTTGTGCTAATACTCTTGGTTCATTTATCCGAGAATGATAAAACATACCATAGTGAATAGAGATGTGGCAGTCGGCGATGTATTGGATACAATATTATTGTTGGTCGATATAATTGACCTCGATATGGTATCCTGCAACCCCAGACTGCACTGGATCTATTCTCCACCCAAATAGTTCTGCTTTTCACACTGGGGTTGCCAGATATTTTTTTCCAAAATACTTCAAGTCAAGTCAAGTCAAGTCAAAGATCTTTATTCGGAGTTAAAAACATCCATAAAAGTACAGACAAAAGACACAATACATTTCTAAAAAACACATACTTTCAAATCAATTCAATTATTGCAATTGGAGAGTTATCATAAAGTAAACCGGAAAACACAAAATCCATATACGGAATCCCAACTGTACAACATATGTCCCATCCCAATAGTCATTAGTCATTAAATTTTATGAAATTAAAGAATATCATACAGAAATAGTTAAAAACGCTGTTTAAAAACGCTGTTAAAAAGCACAATAATAACACTGTACAGTTTGAAAAGAAAAAATAAATATAAAAAGTGCAGTGTGCAGTAGTTATACATCAATGGTAAGGGTGATTCTCGATCTGACCGCAGCTTTCAGAAAACAACTCATCCTAAAAATGACTTCGTCTGATCCCAATACCAGAAGAGACCGGTATGCTAGTTTAAAATCTGTTAATCCATTTTTCTTGCAATAGGGCATAAGAAAATGTGTAGTATATTTATTATAGAACCCACAAAAGAACAAGAAATGCATAAGACTTTGCTTCATGGCAGGGTTACAGGGGCAATATAATGTTTCGAGATGTTTATTATATCCCATCGGGAAGTTCAATAGGTTAACTATACTCCCGTCACGGAAACGAAACAGTAAGCCCCTTACCCATCTTCCAAGGTGTAAACGCAAATATCTATACGGTGGGCCAGGTTTTTTAACGTGTGGAGCAGAGTGGGCCAAATATTTTACAACCGTGCATTTAATCAGGTTCTTTCTGTCACGCTCTCCTCTATATAGGTCTTGCAATGCCCTTAAAATGATGGTCTTATGGGAGCGGTTTATTAGGTTAGGTGATGTAAACAGTGAAACCAACCCCACGCTTTCAAGGCACTCTTTTACTGCTCGTAGCCATGGTATATGATGTCCCCTGTCACACTTTAGACAATCCGAAATAATTTCACGGGTCAATGTAGCAGCCGTATTGTTCCAGATCTTTATCCAGAATAATACTGGTCGGGATCTTACAAAATCCTCTATATAAGGCATATTTAATTCATTATGGCATATATAATTTGAGGAACAGATAACCCCCCCCAATACCTTGTGACAGAATCTGTTCTCTTCTATTTGAATGGGGGTGCAGTTGGTATAGCCCCAGACCTCGGCGCCGTAGGTGCCGGTTGGCATACATTGGGTCTGGTAGATCTTAACCAGGGGGGTTATTACATCAGCTTGGTTGGGCTGTCTCAGGGAGGTTACACAATTAATAGACTTGCCCAACTTGTTCCTGGCATAAGAAACATGTGCATGCCAGGTACCACTATTTGAAAATAGCAGCCCTAAATAGTGAAAAGTGCTGGTGCTTTTTAAAACATTTGACCCTGAAGTGATCTGGGGGATTTTATGGTTTTTTGGACCACAGCTCATGATTAATGATTTTTTAAAATTAGTAGTTAGGCCTAAATCGGCCATAAAAAGGACAAAGCCTGAAATTAAAATACGGAGTGCCTTGGGAGTGCGGCCCATCAGGACCGCATCGTCCGCATAAAGAAGAGTGGGTATAGGGACTCCGTTAATATGGGGGACATCACTAGTTAAAGTGCTCAGAGTGCTGCTTAACTTATTAATATACAAAATAAACAGGAGAGGGGCCAGCACACACCCTTGTCTGACCCCCCTACCGATACAGATGTCATCAGAAACTTCACCCATTTGGTTCACACGTACACAAGCTTTAAGATCACGGTGTAAAAAAGCTAAAAAATGTACCAGATGGTCGTCCAAACCATATTCAAGAAGGGTAGACCAGAGACGGGAACGGTTAACAAAATCAAAAGCCGAGCTCAAATCCATGAAACCAAAGTATAAGGGGGATTTCTTCGCGATGTTATATTTTGCCATGATCAAGTTCAGGTTCAAGCATTGTTCCACAGTTCCGACGCTGCTGCGGAACCCAAACTGGCTCGGATGTAGGATGTTGTTCTCATCAGTCCATGTTCTTATCCTTTTAAATAAGATCCGTCCCAAAACTTTTAAAGTGTTGTCTATTAAAGAAATTGGGCGGTAGCACCCAGGATCCAGCCTGTCACCCTTTTTAAAGATAGGAACAATAATGCTTCGTGACCATGTTTCCGGGATCTCCCCTTCAGTTAAATTATTAAAAACATTGCACAGCAATGGGGCCCAAAAATCTGGCTCACATTTCAACTGGTCTATGGAGAGCCCGTCCGAACCGGGTGCTTTGTTCCCGGCGCTTTCGAGAATGGCGTCGGATACCTCAGATATGGAAATAGACATTGGGTGTGGAGGGGGCAATTGTAAGAGAAGATCGTCTGGTGTAGCATAGATTTTACCAAAATGGGCAACCCAAATAGGACCGGTGATGTTACAATTGATTTCGGTCAGGGTCGAACCGATAGATCTTATTTCCTTTACCTCCCTCCAAAACCCAGTGGTGTCTTTTAGGTCAGCAGATCGTGCCAGGGAATCCCAGTGGATTTTCAGTAAGTCATTTGATCGAGTGCGTAAAGCACGCTTGTACTCAGCTCTGAGCAGCCTTACCCGCGGTATGTCCCTAGGTTCAGCTTTTAAGGCGGCTCTAAGCATCCTATTAGCTTTAGAGCACGGGGCATCAAACCATCTAGGCGATTCCTCAGCCTTACTAGAGGCTGGTCTGGAATTTTCGCCTTTGATAGTGGTGCAGAGTTCTGAAAATGCTTTGACCACATTGGACCCAGAATTCTCAGTGCTTAAACACTCGTTGATCAGACTTGGATATTTTTTACATACTTCTGCCAGGATCCCCTTGTTGTCTACCCCCTTCCAGATTACCCTTAACTTATCTGTTGAAGCTTCCAGACCCGTTGCACCTATTTCACGTCTAGGGCATTTACCCTTCGGTAATGATAAATAAATGGCAATTGGATAGTGATCACTGTGAATTTCGCTTACTACTTCTGCCCTTAATAATGCATTTACAATGGCATGTGAAACAAAAACATAATCAATAGTAGTACCACCCCCATGTCCAATGAAAGTAGGGAATGGGGATGCATAGTCTTCCCTGCCTGCATGTTCCATGCAATTAACAAATTCACTGGTAGCAAGAAAATCCAACAGTTCTTTCCCTCTTTTGCATGGGGGATTTCTTGGGTGAATATGTGCGTTAAAATCCCCCCCTAAACAAATGCCATCAAATTTACCATATACCTGTCCATTCAAAATTTCATTAATAAAATCAAATAAGAGAATAAAATTCCGATTGGGTTGGGACAGAAAATCATTATTATAGAAGTTAATTATGCACAGTTTCATCCGCTCGGTATACGAGAGTGCCATGAAACTAGGACAATTTGTCTGTAGATCGACAATTTTGGTTCCAGCACGAATTTTTATCCAAGTGGACAATCCACCACTAGGACGGCCAACCGAAGGGGCCAGAACAATCTTATTATAGCAGCTATACCCCTCAAACAAAAGGTCCTCCACACACCAAGTTTCTTGGAACATCAATATGTCATGGCTATTGACACGGTCCCTCCATGAGGGAATACCCAGCTTAGGCTTCAAGCCCGCAATATTCCAGCTAAGGATGCTTAAGTTATTACCATTACTGTTCTTTAAGCAGGAACCCAGGTTAGAACTTAAATCGGATATAGATGTGTCGTGACCCTGTTGGACACTAAGAGGACCAGATGGAAGAATCTCCTGTGTTAACGGGTCCGCCTCTCTAGATGGTTCCATTAACTGAACTACCTCCGAGCACACGGGAGGTAGTTTTGTATTTTCGGTGGGCAGTCAGTCCAATGAATCCAAATCCTGAAAAATTCCGAACCTGTTCTGCAATGGGAAAACTGGGGGGGGTTGCATCATCTTGTGTGGAGGACGGTAAAAGTATTTTAGGGGTAGAGGGGTCACCACAGTTGATGGCCCATATCGGCCCGAGTTTTTGTTCAACAGGAATTTTGCAGTTCCCGGGTTTCTGAAATTGATTACAATACAGTCCCCGTTGATGTTTTTATAAAGGGGACCAACCCAGGTTACACGCCGTGTGGTTATGATTTCTTTTGAAATGTCATACCCCACTCCCTTATGCTTCGTGAGCCAGTCTATGCATTTATTATGGAGTTGAACCCATGATTCTCCTTGGCCCTCCTTAAGCGCTGGAATGCCAGCCAGCACTAGGACATATGGACAGGCCTCAGGTGGAAGATGTAAGGCCGGGCCTTGATGTTTATTAGGTCTGTTGTCCTCATGGATGGTCTTTTTATCGTGCTGGCTGGGATTAACAGGACCCTTCTGTGTTTGTGTGGTCTGTTTCCCTGTAGAACCATTATTTGTGGGATTCGTAGATACCCCGCTTACATCATTGGTAGAGACAGGAGGTTTGGATGAAGTGACTTTCCTTTGTATAGGATTACAGGGTAATGAAGGAGAATTTGATTGACAGTCAGGCGGATTACTGCCAGTTATACCCTTATTTATAGTCACCTTTGGTGCAGCAGACTGTGTTGGCTTGGGGATGGTTTGTAATTCCACTATCCTGGTGTTATCAGTGGTGGAAACACGGGTGGTGGATTCGAGGTCTTTTAACAGGCGTTCTACTCTCATTTTGTCCAAGTTTACTGTGCCTTTTCGTTTTGCGTCCTCGTTTTTAATTAAATTCTCCAATTTATCAAGTCTTTTAAAAATATTATTAAATTGTTTGATCATTTGACCTTCCAAGTTTTTAAAAATTGTCTCTGCAATAGTCTCGATAAGGTTCCCCTCTGATTTTGCATGATGACTGGGTTTAACATTTCCATGGGAGAAGTCAGTCTGGGTGGAGATAGAATTATAATTTGGCCCCTCGTTATTAATAACAACTACATCACCCAGATGCGGTTGGTCCTGTGTAGATGCTATATGTTGGGCCAAGTTCTGTCCATTCCCCTTATTCCACATGCTTTGTGGGGTTGGTTGGTTGACATTCCTTAGTGGCTGTTTGCGTTTGTTTTGAGTTATTTTAGCAGGACCCCTTTTTCTCTTTACTACTGCTTTACTAGATATTTTGTTAGCGACCTCTATAGATGTTATTTCAGGGGTATGGCCAAGGGTCACTTCTGGAGCTATATACGTGACTGTGTCCTCATCGTCTAAGACGATTGGTACTTCAACAATAGGATTTGAGGGTTTCACAACAATTATTTCAGGGTTTATGTGGGTATGAGTATTGCCATTAAGACTGCTCATGTCATGTGGTAGATTTATACTCAACGGACCCATGGAAAACCTCCTTTCAGTCTCGACAATCTCGTTGAAGGCAGTGTCTATCAAGGCCTCAAACGACGTTAGCAATATTCCGGGGGACTCAGTGTCCTGAGTAAGGATGTCAACATTAATGCGTGGAGTGGGACATTCAGCCATTGTGGGAGGTATACTTAGAGACTAACCGTCTATGAAGATGTTGGTGGGGTGGCCCGCCCGACCACTGTTGACCTCTGAGGGCCTCAGAGGGCCCGCCCTTTGCCCGGGCTTCGCCCCGGGCGTCCCGCTCGCGTCCCGCGACGCGGGGGTTCTCCTCCCTTTGTAGGGCTCTTGCGCCCTCAGCAGCGCGACGACCCGCGTCACTGCACACGCGCCGCCGCGAGGCCTGCCGGGATTTGTGGTCTCCCGGAGCGGCGGCGCGGAGTCCGGTGTCCAGGGACTCTTGGCGGTGGCGGCGGAGATGTCAGCGTTCCTTCCTCGCCTGCCCAAATGACTCTCGTGGCGGTGGCGGCAAAGTGCAGGTAAGTATGGCTACTTAGAAAGCGTATTCTTGTTTGATTTTACTTTATTTGGTTGTTTTATTCAGCGAAAGGAAGGTCTACACGTTTTACACAATGCCAATAATGTCCACATGGTGGCAACGTGATTTGCATAGCACATAAAAAATATTAATTTACCAACAAAAATAAAGTAAAATACAGTTAAAGTGGACACATGGAGAACATTTCCAAGGGAGACAATACATCCGCTAAAAGGCAGGCCACAAAAGGCAAAGTAATAATACATTTGTAGGGGGCAGAAAAGAAAACATTTATAGGGGAACAACATTAGAAAGACATGTATATGTGATCACATAAACACTCTGAAGAAGGAATTGGCTTAGGGGCTAAAATAACCTCAGCTCACCATATTAATCAAGTGAGATAAAAGTGACGTAATTTGTCATCTTAATAGCAGGAGATGGCGAAAGAGACTGAGGGGCAGATTTACAATCCCATTGCGACATCTTTACAACACCGTTGCATCACTTCTGTGACGCAGCGTCGAATGAATGTGGACACCAGAACAAAGGAGTTTGAGCTCTAAACTGGCAAGTTTGTAGATATTTTGGCTTCCCTCAGAAGCAATGGGAAACAGGAAAGGAATGGTCCAACCGTTTGCCCCATGGATGAAGTTAAGGTAGGTACTTCCGGCTTATATCCTATACTGTAGAGGAATTAGTCCACACAGTAGTGAGAACAAGACGAAGGGTTTTTAATTGGGCACAGTGGGTCCCATGTTTGGGGGGTTCAAAGCTCCAAACCAGCTAGAATGTCCTTGTACAATCCAGAGTGTAGAGGGGACTTGCTATTGCCGGTATCACTTCAACCAGAGCTTCCTTACGCTGACAAGAGAGAAACTGTTACAACTCTACAGGTGTGGAAATATGGAGTGCGAAAGTTTACTTGCATATATGCGTAAACACACCTTTAGCAACCAGTGAGGTTTGATAGAACCATTACAGAAGCATACCTTGTGCAATAAAAAGCCTAGTTTTAAAGAAGTTCCCTACAATATTCTCAACCCTTTCCATGCATTTATTTTTTTCTGTTAATAATACAACTTTCATTTTATGTGTTGCGCCTTGCTTTATGGTAATCCAGAATTTAGACTGAAAAGGCTGCAAAGCTTGGACACAGTCCACGCAAGGTGTTTATTGTTTTCCATTACATACTGACCTTCACAAAACAGGGAATGGGGTATTGTTACAACGAGGTGCTTGATAACACATCACAGGCACATTAGATGAGGATTACAAAACACTACTGTGCTAATCTATGATTTTTATGAGTAGAGGCAATCCACTGAATACAACCTTGCTCACTTTTTGGGTGAGAAAGGTCATCTGTTAGGGCCAATGCAGGGTATTTAGAAAGGTGGATGTGTGCATGAGTTTCCAGTGTGAAGCACAAAACTATTCTCAGAGGTGTATTCCTCTTTGTATGTGGGCAGCAGAATGAGTTATTTCTCCTCATTGTGCAAGCCTCTAGCAAGCGCACCTTTTTAGTGCAACCGCCTATTTACAGAGTTCAGTAAATCTGGGTGTATGTCAAAATACATATGTAAGTTCACACGAATGTCTATACATCACTGTAACGCCTCCCGGATTACAAGTAACAGAAGGCAGCGCAATGGCCTGCCTTGCTTTTTTTAACAAATCACGGCAAATCAGGCATTTTGCATTGGGGTTGTGCCAAAAAAGTGTTGGATCCACGATGAAAAATGTTAGCAAATCTGGACCTACAGCTATAATGTATATGTGCAATGGTTCGGTGCATTAAAATTATAGTCAAAAAGTTGTATGGTTTTCTAGCACATATGATCTTTGGGATCTACAGTTTTGCATTTCGGAGGTGTGTGAAAGGAGCCACAATGTGTTGCCATATGATCACACAAATATGGGTACACCGATCTAGTGGATGTAATCTTTCCTGATAGATATGCAGATACCTTTTATAGTGAAGTACTCTAACGATGAGACAAGTGTGGGTGTTGCTGTGTATATGTGTGCACTCATGTCTATGTGTGTGGATCTGTGATCAGTAAGCTTTCATTGCTATTCTATTTTTTAATAGGGGTGGTCGGAACTCTGCGGATTTCCACAGAGTTACCTAAAAACGTCATGATATTCCATGGATTTCTGCAAATGGAAGAATGTGGCACATTTTGCTCTGTAAAATCAGCATGAACAGCACCACAGAGCACACCAGAGAGCACTGCTTCCTTCTGCTGCTTGAGTAGATTTTGTAATCAAGCATGAGTTTTCTCAATCTGAATGGTAGCGACCTGCCGTGACTACCCTCATTGAGAGATATCGCTGGGAGGCGTTCTAGCACTTTAACATTGCTTTAGGGGACACACATTCTCACTCGCCAACTTAAAGTTGGTTAGCCGGCACGAAGAAAGACTTTGTCATGCGTCAGTTGGTGAAGCTTTGCCAGAACTCTGCACCAAGTTGAGAGCTGAGTAGGCAAAACTCAGGGAGAACTCTGCATGTGGACCGACATTTTTCACCTGCACCTATTCATTACATGTTACTGGATTAACAGGAGGTGACAATAAGACATCAGGTTTTATTCTAAGGTGTTTGCGAGAAAGAGGGCGCTTTCAGTACTTTTAGAAAATTACGGTGTTTGGAGCCTAACTGGCTGGTAGTCCTAGGTTTCAGAATGTTTTTAGCTTTTTTTGATTTTAAAGTGCTGGAAGAGGGGGCGTGGCCAAGAGGGCGGTGGAGTAGGACGTATCCTCCTCTCCCTCCAGCGCCGTTAGTTTTAGAGCTTTGTTTATCGGCCCTCTGTGTGCCCATCCACGAGAGTGGGAGTGAGCTGATGCTGCCTGGGGACACCCGGTGTCGTTGGGGAGAATATTCAGTGGTGTGCGGCGCTGCTGGTCGCGGCTTGGCCTGGCTGTGGCCTGGCGGGTGATTGGAGCGCTGCCGCCGGAGGCGAACCCTGTGCCCGGTGGGGTGCGCCTGCCTGACGGTGCAGTCCGGGGTCGGGACCCGACCCTCCCCCCCCCCCCTGCGGTAGTGGAGGACCGGAGGCGTTGACGGCAGATGAAGGGAGGCGAGCGACAACGAAGGCAGCATTATCCCCAGTCCACCATTTTGTGACGAGTGCCTGTTGACCTTCCAATGCGTGGCGAGCTCTCAGCAGATGGTTGTGCTGCCGGCGGGGAACGGCGCCTGAGCGCGGCTCCTGCCACAGCAGAGGAACGGGGGTGCTGTTTACGGCAGGGACAGGCAAGGAGGCCGGCGAGCTGTGTCTCGGTCCACGCATCAGCGGACAGCGGGCGTGAGGGAGGCGGTGCAACGAGATGCCTGGGGTGGAGGGGCGCTGTTCAGGCACCTGGGCTGCGGCCGAGGCGGTGCTCCTAGGGCAGAGGTGCCTCAATGAGCTGAAGGAAGGTGCTTGTGCGAGCTCAGAGTGGGGATGATGGCAGCTACCACCTTGTCTGGACCTCAATGGTGGGACCTCGGCCAGTGCACAGTGTGGGTCGCCAAGCGGCGGCTTACCAGCTGGTGCCGCTGACTGGTGTTGCAGTACAAAAGGGGGTGTTGTTGCGGCCTCGCTGTCCTAACTGTAGCGGGGGAGCTCCGGACATTGTTCGGGCGGAGGGAGAGGCGCACAGTCGACCCGCGTGTCGGCGGGAGTGACTAATTTGCGTAAAGGCCTAGTGGAGGTGTGGCTGCCCTGCTGCCGGGCCCTTTTTGATTGATGCTGAGGAGGTGGAGGGCGCTGGATTGACCCTCCTGCTGACTGCTTCCGCAGGTGGGGATTGCGACTGGGACAGCAGTAGACCCTGAGAGAGGGGCCCTGAGGGAGACACGTGTGTGAGGCTGGACCGCCCCGGGGCCCACGGAGCTTGGAGGGCTGACCGGGTGCACGGAGCGTGCTTGCTGTTTCTTTGTGAGGCTGGCCGGAGGTGGCGTCTAGATTGCTCTTTCCTGCTGACGGCTAGGTGCTGGGTGCCTTGGGAGCGGTGGTGCTTTTGTGGGCCCGAGCAGCGCCCCTTGAGTGTTAAGGGCGCTTCGGCCTAGGGTCGCGCCCCTGAGGCGCGGCGCTGGTGGGGGCGTCATGGCAGCTTACAGGAACCACAAGAATAAGCCCCTCAAGGAGCTTACGCAAAGGGCGAGGGGGCAGCCCGATTCTCCGCCCAAGGACAAGCCCCATGGAGCCGAGGACGGGGATGCACCTGTGACCAAAGCCTTCATGCTGGACCTGTTCTCCGCGATTAATGAGGACATCCTGGAGCTTCGCTCGCAACTTACCTCGGACTTGCGCGAGATGCGACGAGACATCGATGCGGTGGGGGAGCACAACCTAAGCACCGCGGACGATATTCATCACCTCCAGCAAGATGTACTCCACCTAACGGAGCAGAATTTAGACCTCCAGGCTCATGCTGAGGACCTGGAGAACAGGTCCCGGCGGAACAATATCAGGATTCGGGCAGTCCCTTGGAAAGAGGAGGAAGACGACCTCCGGGGGTATGTTCGCGCCCTTTTCTTTCAGGTTCTGGGAGAGAAGAAGGGAGACCTGGACATTCAAATGGATCGGGTGCACTCGGTGGGATTGCTGCGTGGAGCTAAGGCCCCTTCCCGGACATTCTAGTATGTGTGCACGATTTTCAACTCAAGGAGAGGATCCTCTGGAAGGCACACAACCTCAATCCCATACATTTCAGGGGCTACCAACCTGTCCTCTTTCAAGATCTGGCAGCCTCCACCCTCGTTAAGCGTAGGGAGTTTAAACCAAGTACTACTCATTTACGTGCCCAGGGAATTCCCTGCTCATTGGGGCATCCCTTTCGGCTTATCTTTAAGATCAATGGCAAGCAGGTCCAGGTGCGCTCCCTGGAGTCGGCCTACAAGCTAGTGGTCTTGGAGAGGCCAGCTTCTGCATCCAGGGAGGAGAGATCACCTGATTGGATGCGGCGACGTTCTGGGGAGTGGCAGCGTGTTGGGAGATCGCCTTCTTCTGCTAAACCAGATTTGTCTGCTTGACTTCAGGAGAGGGGGCCCGCTGTGGCTTCCGTGGCATCGGTGACTGAGTCCTCAGAGGTCTCTTGATGCTTTGAAGCTTGGCACTAGATGGGCCATCCTGGACATCGGAGGAGGACACTGTTCTCACTACTGTGTTGTTGCATTCCTATTTTCCGGTTTGCGGGAGTGTCCTGTATCAGGAAATGGAAATGGGTAATGAAAGTGCCACATTCCCTTGCTTTTGGGGCCTGTTTGACAAACTGTATTTTGAGTAATCTACTTGTCTTTTCAATATGGGTTTTCTTTGGACTGGGGTTGGGATGGGGGAGTTGGGTGGGGGTGTGGGGTGGATGGGGGGCTCCGTATAAGCTACCGGGGGGTTTAGGGGAGAATCAGGGGCTCCGTTAGGTTGGGGCGCTGTCCTTGGAGGTCTGGGGCTTGCTGTGATACTGGCTCACCTTATTTGCTCTGGCTATGCTTGGTAGAAGTTTTAAAGTTGTGAGCCTGAATGTGCGGGGCCTGAATATCCCAGTTAGGCGCGCTGCTATCCTTTCCTTATTGGAGGCTGCAGATAGTGGGATATGCCTGCTGCAGGAGACGCATCTCCTTTCCAAGGATGTCAAGTGTATTGCGGACAGACGCTTCCCGCTGCAGTTGTGGTCTTCAGGACCGGCAAAGAAACATGGAGTAGCCATTCTCTTTAGTGCAAAGGCCCACTGTAGAGTTCTCTCCCAGGTTGTTGACATCAAAGGAAGATTTCTGGCTGTCCGAGTTTTTTTGGGGGGATGCAGCTCACGATAGGGTCCATTTACGCCCCGAACGAGAAGCAGGAACCTTTCTTGCAGGCGGCCCTTTCCCAGGTGTTGGCGTTGCCGGATTCCCTGATCCTAGTGGGTGATGATTTGAATATTGTAATGGACTTGGGATGGAGAGATCCGAGCAGAGCTCCTACCAGACGGGGGCAATGTCACAGGGGGGTAGGCAGTGGCTGATTGATGGGGGATTGCATGATGTGTGGCGGGTGCAGCACCCCCAGGAGCGTGATTACACTTACTATTCTACTGCCCATAAAACGTACGCCTGCCTTTATCATTTCCTGGCCACATCCTCTACTGCTTCATTTATCTGATGCTGACATCACGCCGCGCTCCTTATCGGATCACGCACCCATCTCAGTGGCGCTAGTGTCTTGTGGTGACAGACCACCGTCGGCGGGCTGGCGCCTTCCCGATTCCATGCTCCATTCGGACTCGGTCTTCCAGAGGGTTCGTGAAACTATCACTCACTACTTGCGCGAGATCAATGTAGAAGGGACGCCCCTGGCATCAGTCTGGGAGGCCTTGAAGCTAGTAGTTAGGGGCGAGTTCATAGCGCTAGCGGCGACATATTCTCACTTGCGGAAGGTGAAATGCACTGAGCTGGAAAAGGAGGTCAGTGGGTTGGAGGCGATCCATAAAAGGACTGTGGCTGCGAGGGTCTAGAGGAAGCTGGAGATGAAGCGGCGCATACTTAAGCACTTTGACCTTGACAGGGCCTCCCATGTCATGCTGCGCTTGTGACACAAGTTCTACCTTAGTGGGGACAAGGGTGGGTAAAATGCTTGCATATAGGTTGCGTGCGCACACCAAACCGCTAGCTATTTCATCTATAAGGGACTCCGCTGCGGTTGATCAGATGACTGACGCAGCTAAAGTGGATGCCTTTCAACAGTTTTACCGTGCTCTGTACAAGGGGGAGGGCACGGTCAAGCAGGAAGTGGTGGGTTACCTCGGGTCGTGTGGGGTCACACCTCTAATTCCGGCCTCGGCGGAAGCTTTAGACAAGGCGATTCGCGTTGAGGAGGTCATATCTGCGATAGCGCACTTGAAAGTCGCCAAGTCCCTGAGGCCTGATGGCTTCTCCACTTCATTTTATAAACCATACTGTGTGGAGCTGGCTCCTCTTTTAACTCGCCTTTTCAACTCTTTCCTTGATAAGGGTTCGGTGACTCCATCCATGGAAGAGGCGGCGATTACGGTAATCCTTAAACCAGGGAAGGACCCTAAAGCCTGTGGATCATACAGACTGATTGCGCTGCTCAATTTCGACGCTAAATTGCTTGCAGGCATACTGGCGGCGAGGCTTAGCCCTTTGATGGATGGGATCATCAAGCCGGATCAGGCGGGCTTTACACCAATGAGTTAGGGGGGGGGGATAATACCAAACGTCAGCTGCACCTTATGGATTTGGTGATTCACTCGCGTGCTCAGGCTTTTTTCCTGTCTATGGACGCTGAGAAAGCCTTTGACCGTGTAGAATGGGATTATCTATTTGCGGTGCTGAAGACTTTTGGGGTGGGTTCAATGTCTGTATGCAGCCCCTAAGGCAGCAGTTCGGGTGAATGGGTGAAAATCAGCTCTTTTCCCGATATCCAGGAGAGCGAGGCAGGGGTGCCCCCTATCCCCGCTCCTTTTTGCGCTCTATATGGAGCCCTTTGCCCAGTGTATATGATCTAATGTTGAAATAGCGGGAATCAAGTTTGGCGCTGACACCCACAAGATTAGCTTATACGCGGACGATGTGATCCTCTCCTTGACCCAGCCTCACTCTTCCCTACGGGGATTGTCAGCGGAGCTTCGCGCCTTTCACAGGGCTGCGGGCTTTAGTGTAAACTTCTCCAAGTCACAAATTCTGAATATTCACGTCCTTTGTACGGAGGTACAAGATTTAAAACACGATTTCGATTTTCAGTGGGTGCACTCTGACATTTCCTATCTAGGCATCCGATTGGCCCCCTCCATTGCTAAAACGACGTCTCTTATTTATGGTCTACTAGTTGAGAACACGGCCAAGGTCCTCTCAGACTGGTCCCGCCTTAAATTGGCCTGGTATGGGCGGTTGGCTGCTGTAAAGATGACGATTCTTCCCAGAGTTCTTTATCTTTTCCAAATGTTACCCCTGAGCTCCCACCGGGTACCCTGAAGAAGCTACAGGGGCTCCTCAATAGGTTTTTATGGGATAATCGGCGGCCACAGCTAGCACTGTCCCTTGTTACTACTCCTAAGGTGGCAGGTGGGCTGGGTTTTCCCCTTCTAACTGCTTACTACCAGGCGTCATGCCTCTGCTATATTGCGGAATGGAACTGGCCCCTGTCTATTAAGCATTGGAACTTTATGGATCAGACTGTAGCGGAATGCAACATCTGGCGTGAGTTGTGGCTGCCGAGCAAGTATAGGGCTTGGGGGCTCTACTCTTCCCCGGTGACGTCTCCGACACTGAAAGCCTGGGATCATTGGGCGCAGCGCAGGGGGTGGACCAGTTTCCCCTCCCCCATGACTCCCATTGTTGATAATCCGGAATTTCTGCCGGGTCGAGCGTCCCCGGTCTTCCACCGCTGGCGGGAGGAGGGCTGCAAGAGGGTAGGCTCACTTTTTGATTTGGATGGTCTGATTCCCTTTGGCTGCTTGCGTACTGAGTTCTTCTCACTGTTGGACTCTGATGCTTTTTATCATGCGCAGGTCGCACACTGGGTGACCCAACCAAGCAACATGACCTCTATGTCTCGGCCTTTGACGAGCTTTAAGAAGTGGTTAGTATGCAAGAAAGATGACCGTAAACTTCTCGGAGCTGTATGCAGCGATTTTGCGTCCCCCTAGGAAGCAGCGTACGAAAGCGCAGGTTCAATGGGAAACTGAGCTGGGGCGTCCCCTAACTTCCAAGGAGTGGGAGCACATCTACTACCGCGTACATCACACTGCCTTTAATACTGCGGGTACAGAATCTGCATACAAGGCAGCATCCTACTGGTACTATGGATCACTGATAGAATATCGACCTCCAAAATATCGACCTACAGGAATATCGAGTCAAAAATATCGAGGGCAAGAATATCGACATCCTATCTACAACATGGTAAGTCCAAAAATATCGAAAAAATAATATAGATGTTAAAAATATCGATGTTAAAAATATAGTTTTTTTTCTTTTAAAATATAAATGTAAAATAAAGTATATAACACTAATAAATAAAATCTACATAGTTAAAAGTATCTAATAATGTTTAAAATTAATAAATAATACATATATAATAATAATACATTAATTAAATATATACAGTAAATATATAATATATATGTACTGAACAATATTTATTAATAACTATTTTACTAATCTATAAATTATTAAAATATGTGCTAAATTACTAATACATTTACAAATATAAAATGATAACATAAATAAAATGTAACAAATATAAAAAATTAAATAAACTTTCAATATTTTTACAATTAAATATATAAAACGTTGGATAGCGTAAGGGTAAAAACTACTATTCCCACTCCAGAGAGTGCAACAGTAGGGAAAGCGTTGAATAGCGTACGAGTAAAAATTACTATTCCCACTCCAGAGAGTGCAACAGTAGGGAAAGCGTTGGATAGCGTAGGAGTTAAAATTACTATTCCCACTCCAGAGAGTGCAACAGTAGGGAAAGCGTTGGATAGCGTAGGAGTAAAAATTATTATTCCCACTCCAGAGAGTGCAACAGTAGGGAAAGCGTTGGATAGCGTAGGGGTAAAAATTACTGTTCCCACTCCAGAGAGTGCAACAGTAGGGAAAGCTTAGGATAGCGTAGGAGTAAAAATTAATATTCCCACTCCAGAGAGTGCAACAGTAGGGAAAGCGTTGGATAGCGTAGGAGTATAAATTACTATTCCCACTCCAGAGAGTGCAACAATAGGGAAAGCGTTGGATAGCGTACGAGTAAAAATTACTATTCCCACTCCAGAGAGTGCAACAGTAGGGAAAGCATTGGATAGCGTAGGAGTTAAAATTACTATTCCCACTCCAGAGATTGCATTAGTAGGGAAAGCGTTGGATAGCGTAGGAGTAAAAATTACTATTCCCACTCCAGAGAGTGCAACAGTAGGAAAAGCGTTGGATAGTGTAGGAGTAAAAATTACTATTCCCACTCCAGAGAGTGCAACAGTAGGGAAAGCGTTGGATAGCGTAGGGGTAAAAATTACTATTCCCACTCCAGAGAGTGCAACAGTAGGGAAAGCGTTGGATAGCATAGGGGTAAAAATTACTATTCCCAGTCCAGAGAGTGCAACAGTAGGGAAAGCATTGGATAGCGTAGGAGTTAAAATTACTATTCCCACTCCAGAGATTGCATTAGTAGGGAAAGCGTTGGATAGCGTAGGAGTAAAAATTACTATTCCCACTCCAGAGAGTGCAACAGTAGGAAAAGCGTTGGATAGCGTAGGGGTAAAAATTACTATTCCCACTCCAGAGAGTGCAACAGTAGGGAAAGCTTTGGATAGTGTAGGAGTAAAAATTACTATTCCCACTCCAGAGAGTGCAACAGTAGGGAAAGCGTTGGATAGCGTAGGGGTAAAAATTACTATTCCCACTCCAGAGAGTGCAACAGTAGGGAAAGCGTTGGATAGCATAGGGGTAAAAATTACTATTCCCAGTCCAGAGAGTGCAAAAGTAGGGAAAGCGTTGGATAGCGTAGTAGTATAAATTACTATTCCCACTCCAGAGAGTGCAACAGTAGGGAAAGCATTGGATAGCGTAGGAGTATAAATTACTATTCCCACTCCAGAGAGTGCAACAGTAGGGAAAGCGTTGGATAGCGTACAAGTAGAAATTACTATACCCACTCCAGAGAGTGCAACAGTAGGGAGAGCGTTGGACAGCGTAGCAGTTAAAATAACTATTCCCACTCCAGAGAGTGCAACAGTAGGAAAAGCGTTGGCTAGCGTAGGAGTAAAAATTACTATTTGCACTCCAGAGAGTGCAACAGTAGGGAAAGCTTTGGATAGCGTAGGAGTAAAAATTACTATTCCCACTCCAGAGAGTGCAACAGTAGGGAAAGCATTGGATAGCGTAGGAGTATAAATCACTATTCCCACTCCAGAGAGTGCAACAGTAGGAAAAGCGTTGGATAGCGTACGAGTAAAAATTACTATTCCTACTCAAGAGAGCGCAACAGTAGGGAAAGCGTTGGATAGCGTAGGAGTTAAAATTGCTATTCCCACTCCAGAGAGTGCAACAGTAGGGAAAGCGTTGGATAGCGTAGGAGTAAAAATTACTATTCCCACTCGAGAGAGTGCAACAGTAGGGAAAGCTTTGGATAGCGTAGGGGTAAAAATTACTATTCCCACTCCAGAGAGTGCAACAGTAGGGAAAGCTTTGGATAGCGTAGGAGTAAAAATTACTATTCCCACTCCAGAGAGTGCAGCAGTAGGGAAAGCGTTGGATAGCGTAGGGGTAAAAATTACTATTCCCACTCCAGAGAGTGCAACAGTAGGGAAAGCGTTGGATAGCATAGGGATAAAAATTACTATTCCCACTCCAGAGAGTGCAACAGTAGGTAAAGCGTTGGATAGCGTAGTAGTATAAATTACTATTCCCACTCCAGAGAGTGCAACAGTAGGTAAAGCGTTGGATAGCGTAGTAGTATAAATTACTATTCCCACTCCAGAGAGTGCAACAGTAGGGAAAGCGTTGGATAGCCTAGTAGTATAAATTACTATTCCCACTCCAGAGAGTGCAACAGTAGGTAAAGCGCTGGATAGCGTAGTAGTATAAATTACTATTCCAACTCCAGAGAGTACAACAGTAGGGAAAGCATTGGATAGCGTAGGAGTATAAATTAATATTCCCACTCCAGAGAGTGCAACAGTAGGGAAAGCCTTGGATAGCGTACGAGTAGAAATTAGTATTCCCACTCCGGGGAGTGCAACAGTAGGGAAAGCGTTGGATAGCATAGGTGTTACAATTACTATTCCCACTCCAGAGAGTGTAACAGTAGGGAAAGCGTTGGATAGCGTAGGAGTAAAAATTACTATTCCCAATCCAGAGAGTGCAACAGTAGGGAAAGCGTTGGATAGCGTAGGGGTAAAAATTAAAGTTCCCACTCCAGAGAGTGCAACAGTAGGGAAAGCTTTGGATAGCGTAGGAGTAAAAATTACTATTCCCACTCCAGAGAGTGCAACAGTAGGGAAAGCGTTGGATAGCTTAGGGGTAAAAATTACTATTCCCACTCCAGAGAGTGCAACAGTAGGGAAAGCGTTGGATAGCGTAGGGGTAAAAATTACTATTCCCACTCCAGAGAGTGCAACAGTAGGGGAAGCGTTGGATCGCGTAGGGGTAAAAATTACTATTCCAACTCTAGAGAGTGCAACAGTAAGGAAAGTGTTGGAAAGCATAAGGGTTAAAATAACACACTTATAAATAAAAGCTTTTTTTATTATAAAAATATAAACTATTAAATAAATATAAACCATATACAATACCTATACATAATTATAAAATACATGATTAGCTAAATATATTTAACCAAAAATAAATAATAAAAAATACAATTTTATAATATTTAATTACCAATTATTAATTAATTAACGATTATATTATTAACTAAACAATTAATTTAAAAACATTATTACTTAATTAAATTAAAATTACTTCCCACCATATTCCCCTATAAACCAACTACCCACAACAGAACAAATTCATCTATTTATGAATTATTTAAAATTATTTACCAATCTATTAAAATTAATTACCAATTAATTAAAATTAATTATCAATTAATTAAAATTAATTTTTAATTCATACTAATTAATAATTAATTAAACATAATTAAATAACTTCCAACCCTATTCCCCTATAAACCCACAACCCTCTACAGAACATATATATCAATTAATCAATTTATAAATATGAAATACCAATTAATTACATTTATTTACCAATTATTTTAAATTATTTAATAATAATTACTAATAATGTTTAATTTAACATAATGAAATTACTTCTTACCCTATTCCCCTATAAACCCACAACCCACTACAGAACATTTTTATCAATTAATCAATTAATTAAAATAAATTACCAATTAATTAAATGTAATTACCAATTATTTAAAATTAATTAATAATAACTACTAAATATTAATTATTTAAACCTAATTATATTACTTCCCACCCTATTTCCCTATAAACCCATAACCGGCTACAGAACATATTTATCAATTAATCAATTAATTCAAATTAATTTCCAATTAATTAAAAATAATTACCAATTAATTACAATTTATTAATAAATCCTACTAATTAATAATCAATTGAACATTATTAAATTACTTCCCCCCCTATTCCCCTATAAACCCACAACCCGCTCCGGTACTAAAACATATAATTTGCTTATAAATAAATGTATTAATATATAAAATTAATACACATATAGTATTAATTATTTTAAATACTTAAGTAAAACATATAACACATACATAATAAAAAAAAAAAATAACAAATATCGATATTAGTGTAATCGAAATTAGTAACATATGCTATCGATATTACTAACTTCGATATTACTTACATCGATATATAGATTTTCGATATTACTTACCTTAGGGTCGATATTCTGTCCAACGATATTCTTGACATCGATATTCTACACCTTCGAAATATCAAACACGATAGGTAGGTCGATATTTACGACTCGATATTTTGACTGTGTACCCTGGTACTATACCCTGGCGCGCAGAAAGGAGTGGGATGAGGCAAAGACCGGCCTTTGCTGGAGGGGTTGTGGCCTCTCCGGGACTCTAGTGCACTTGCTGTGGTGCTGCCCGAAGCTGAAGCACTATTTGAAGTTGGTGTTGGATGAGATTGATGTTGCGTTTCGGATTAGACTGCCAAGGGCTCCTGAGTATGTTCTGTTGGGGCTTCCGCACTCAAAGTCCTTTCCCTTATGCTCGGTGAAGGGCAGACAGGTTGCGTTAGCTTTGTTAACAGCGAGGCAGGTCCTCTTGGCACTCTGGGGCTCCCCAGTCCTACCTGACGCCGGAGATTGGACTCAAAGGCTCTGGCACAACTTAGCAATGGAAAGACTGTCATTGGGCATGGACGGGAAAGGCTCTCAATATGCGATGCTTTGGGGTCCGTTCTTAGCGATCCCTGCTAAGGATCTTCGGGAGGTAACATGCCCGAAATATCTTCAGATCTTACAACTTATTCTTTTGGAGCCGAAAGGGGCCATCGCAGTGGACTGAGGACTGCTTGTTGACCTTGGTTGGATAGGGTTGATGGAGAGAGCTGATGCGGGGCGGGGTGGAGGGAGGGTGGGATTTGGGGGGAGGGGTTTGGTGGGGGGGTTCTTGATTTCTTCTTCTTCTTCTCCTTTTGTTTTCTTGTGTTGGTTTTAACCTAAAAGTGGAGATGCTTGCATAGGCGCGCTTGCTTCTCAATATGCGATGCATGCGGGGTCGCCCTCCCGGGTGTAGGCCCAGACTCTGTGTTGAATTTTGGCTCTTACGCCCTGTCGGCGAAATGATGTAGGCAGCTGGGCTGTGTACTGAGGTGCTTTCTACAGAATAAAAACGTTTGATTCTAAAGTGCTGTCAGGGCAGCAGTGTTCTCATTTCTAAACTACAGCATTTCAACATTGTTTTAAAATATGCTGTGAATGTTTAATTTACCACAAAAATTTCCAGGAGTGGAGTTAAAGCAGCATTTACTCCTCCTGAACCTATTTTGAGGAAAGTAACACTGGTGCAGTGGGAAAAAGTTTAAAGGGTGTTTGTTCAGATTTCCACACACAGGACATTTACTGCATAAGTTCCTTTAGAAACCGTGTGGAGAGCTCTGGTCTACAGATTGTTGGCTGGCAACCCAGCTTGTTTGGACTGCCAGTACAGCTGAGATAAGAAGGAGACCATGTGATCAGAAAGATGTCGGAAGTATGTTTGACAGCCTGTAATTGTGTGAGTCCAAAGTTATCATCATTATTATCTTTTATAAAAATGTTCTCAATATGAATTTGAAAGACAAATTATACAATTAAGTTCAACTACATCTTGAGAGTCAAAGCAATGCATGAATAATAGACCAATAAAGACAATTAATTATTTAATTACATAACAGACATTTGTCATATTCCTGAACACGCATTAGCAATGCCAATAAGTCTGGCTTTCAAGTAGTTTTGTATGATAATGTGCTGCATTAGAAGAAAAAAGCATGGGAATAGCTATGTATTTGTGTGGAAGCAAAAATGTTTAGCGTATAAATGATGTAGGTTTAAAAGTCAGACGAAAGTTGCACTGTCAAGCTAAAACTAATACATTATCCAGGTCAAAGAGTGCCCTCCTCCCATCTGTGCTGCTGCCAGGGAAATAGGACATAAACTATCAAGTTATCTAAGACACTTTAATAGCATTCTAAGGTTATATGCACGTGCAACCTAACCACTTGTGGGACACCCCCGCGCCGCACGGCCACCAGCTGCTGCGTGTGTTCCCCTCTGCCTGCCTTCTGCCTCGCCGCCGGCCTCGCTGACGCCGTGGTCGCTCCCCTCTGGTTTCCCAGTTGTTTTGCCCTAAATTTGTGCTTGTCTGTTTCTGCCGTCTGCTCGCGTATTTTGCTGTTTTTCCTTGTTTTACCCTAAATTTGTGCTTGTCTGTTTCTGCCGTCTGCTCGCGTATTTTGCTGTTTTTATTTGTTTTGCCCGTAATTTGTGCTTGTCTGTTTCTACCGTCTGCTCGCGTATTTTGCTGTTTTTATTTGTTTTGCCCTAAATTTGTGCCTGTTAATTTCTTTGTATCCCCTGTGCCGTGTCCAGCTTCCTTCCTGATTGGCCGCCTACCTCGCCGCCCTCCGCTCTCGCTTCCCGCCACCGACATTGGCCCCGCCCCTTTTTCTCTTCTGTTCCCTCCCCGCTCCCGCCTCCCAGCTGCTCCGCCCACCCGCGCACTTCGCCTTAAATGGCGACCGTGCGGACGCGCAGCGGTCCCGCGCAGCGGGCGCGCCGATTGTGCGCCGAAGGCGCGCCAAAGGTAAGCCCGTCTACGCCCGTCCGCGACCGGATCGCGACCAGCGCCAGGACCCCTGGCCCACGAAGACCCCGACCGACCCGCCTGACGTACTCCGCCGCCACCCTCACCGCTCTCAACACCGGCCGACTCCCAGAATGCCATCAAGCCTCTCCACGACGTACCCACGGACCCTTCAGCTGCCACGCCTGCAAGTTCACCTGCATCCGGACCTGCCTCGCACCAGCACCCACCAAGCCGAACACCAGCAGTACCCACCTCAAGTGCATCCTGCTCAACACCCGCTCCGTCCACAGACATGCCATCGAACTCTGGAACCTCCTCGACACCACAGCTCCAGACGTTGCCTTCCTCACGGAGACCTGGATGAACGCCTCTTCAGCTCCCGACATCGCCATCGCCATCCCAGAGGGCTACAAGATCGTCCGGAGGGACCGAAACGCCAACCAGATGGGAGGAGGCATCGCCATCATCCACAGGAGCACCATCCGTCTCACGACCAGCACCGACGACTCCCTGACCACCGCCGAACACCTGCATTTCCAGATCCACACCAACCCGAACACCACCCTCAGAGGCACCCTGATCTACCGACCCCCTGGACCACGCACACAATTCAGCGAGGACATCGCCGACTTCGTCAGCCCACATGCCCTCCCCTCCGCTGACTACATCCTCCTGGGAGACCTCAACTTCCACCTAGAGAACAACAACGACCGCAACACCAGCACCCTGCTCGACAACCTCGCCAACTTGGGACTCAAGCAACTGGTGTCCACCCCCACCCACCTCGCCGGACACACACTCGACGCTGTCTTCTCATCCAGCAAGGACATCAACTTCAGCCACACCACAGAGCTTCAATGGACGGACCACAGCTGCGTCCACTTCACCTTCAAGAAAACAACGACCCACCACCACCAGCAACAGACCGCCCGCAGAAGCTGGAACAAGATCACAGCAGACCAGCTCGCCACCTCCCTGAGCCAGCACCCTCCTGCCAGCTCAGCGAACCCCAGCCAGGCCGCCGACAACCTCACGAAGTGGATCAGCAACTGCGCGGACGAACTCGCCCCACTGAGGACCCCGCCCAGCAGACCCGGCAGCAAGAAAGCCCCATGGTTCACCGACGAACTCAAGAGCTCCAAGAAGAACTGCCGAGCCCTCGAGAAAGTCTGGAGAAGGGAACCGACACCAGACAACAGGACCTCCTTCAAACTTGCCACCCGGAAACACCACCAGCTGATCCGCGCCGCCAAGAAAACAGCATTCAAGGACCGGTTGGACAACAACGCACACAACTGCAAGGAACTCTTCAACATCGTCAAAGAGCTTTCCAACCCCAGCGCAGGAAACAACGACATCACCCCATCGCAAGACCTCTGCAACTCCCTGGCTTCATACTTCCACAACAAGATCGCGGACATACACAACAGCTTCAACAACCAACCAACGCACACCATGACCGAACAACCACCCCCCACCACCACCCTCCACGCCTGGACCCCGATCAGCACCGAAGACACCATCCGCACGATGAACTCCATCCACTCCGGATCACCGACCGACCCCTGCCCTCACCACGTCTTCAACAAAGCCGACGCTGTCATCGCACCCCACCTGCGAGACATCATCAACACATCCCTCGACACCACCATCTTCCCCGAGAGCTGGAAACACGCCGAACTCAGCGCCCTACTCAAGAAACCAACAGCGGACCCCACCGACCTCAAGAATTACCGCCCCATCTCGCTCCTCCCGTTTCCAGCCAAAGTCATCGAGAAGACCGTCAACAAGCAGATGGCCGCTTTCCTCGAGACGAACGGATCCCTCGACCCCTCACAGTCCGGCTTCCGAGCCAACCACAGCACCGAGACCGCCCTCATCGCCGCCACCGACGACATCCGAGCCCTGATGGACAATGGAGAAACAGCGGCCCTCATCCTCCTAGACCTCTCCGCGGCATTCGACACGGTCTGCCACCGCACCCTAGTACGGCGTCTCAGCAACGTCGGAATCCAGGACAAGGCGCTGGAGTGGATCACCTCCTTCCTCGACGGGAGAACACAGAGAGTCCGCCTACCACCGTACAAGTCAGAGGCCACCGAAGTCATCTGCGGCGTCCCCCAAGGATCATCTCTGAGCCCCACCCTCTTCAACGTCTACATGAGCCCCCTCGCGGCCATCGTACGCAAACACAACCTCAGCATAATCTCCTACGCCGACGACACCCAGCTGATCCTCTCCCTGACCAACGACCCCGCCGCCGCCAGAGCCAACCTGCACGAAGGGATGAAAGAGGTAGCCGAGTGGATGACGACCAGCCGCCTGAAACTGAACTCGGACAAGACGGAGGTCCTCATCCTGGGCTCCTCTCCCTCCGCCTGGGACGACTCCTGGTGGCCTCCCGCCCTGGGCACCGCACCCAAACCGACAGCCCATGCACGCAACCTGGGCTTCATCCTGGACTCCTCCCTCTCCATGACCAGGCAAGTCAACAACGTCTCCTCGGCATGCCTCAACATCCTACGCATGCTACGGAAGATCTTCTGGTGGATCCCCACCGAGACCAGGAAGACCGTCACCCAGACCCTCGTCACCAGCCGACTGGACTACGGCAACGCCCTCTACGCCGGGACCACCGCCAAGCTCCAGAAGAGACTCCAGCGGATCCAGAACGCCTCAGCCAGACTCATCCTCGACATCCCACGAACCAGCCACATCTCCGGACATCTGCGAGACCTTCACTGGCTCCCCGTCAACAAAAGAATCACCTTCCGCCTCCTCACCCACGCACACAAAGCCCTACACGACCAAGGCCCGAGCTACCTCAACAGCCGAGTCAACTTCTATGCTCCCAAACGCCACCTCCGATCAGCCAACCACGCCCTCGCCGCCGTCCCCCGCATCCGAAGAGCGACTACAGGAGGAAGGTCCTTCTCCCACCTGGCCGCCAAGACCTGGAACTCCCTCCCGACCGACCTGCGCCTGACCCAAGACCACCTCTCCTTCAGGAAGAAGCTGAAGACCTGGCTGTTCGAGCAGTAGCGGCTCCCCCCCCCCAGCGCCTTGAGACCCCACGGGTATGTAGCGCGCTTTATAAGTGTCACTGATTGATTGATTGATTGAAGTTCTGGTACTGCTGTATATTCCGAATTGCTGTCCTCCTTCCTTTTGTGCTACTGGCAGAGAAAGACAAAGCAATAAATGATCTACTTTTCTGAGACACTTTTCCAGTATTACACTGTCATGTGTGTCCCCCTGAAAGTTCAAGCTCAGGCTGCTGGAAAATAGATGAAATCATCATAGCAGCTGGAGCGCAATCATTTTTTGGTGGAAGCACACAACTTCTGTCTAATCAATACATGTACTACTGGCTCCCAACATGTGGGCAGAGTCAAATCCTCTTCTCTCTCTCACATCATTTTATGGTTTCCGCTGCACTGTCAAGCAAGAACATAATAATGCAATGTTTTTAATTGCAGATCACCACATCCCACATGGTCATTCCATGTAAACCAGGAGGTCATGATGGAATACTGTTGCCCATAGTGTTTAATTGTATACCATTCCAAGATGGCAACGTGTTGATTCTAAATTTGACTGCCATGATGGAACATTGATATACTTTTTACAATCCCTCTGCAAGACAGACTCCCAGTGCGATGACAACAGATGCCTGCCGTGTTTGAACAGCACTAGGTTTTCTTTGTTCTACTTGTGTTCTTTAAATTTATTTTGCATATGTATGTGAATTTGTATGTGTTTTATTGCAAATGTGTCAGAGGGTGAATAGGAATGAGTGAGTGGATGGGTGAATGGTTGCATTAGTGTTAAGATAGCATCAGTATATTGACAATATAACGTAATTTCATTATGCCTGCTTGTGGGCAGAATCCCCTTGTTATATACTTCTGTAATGGCTGGTGTCTATGACAGGGCTTCTTAATCTTCCCAATAGCCTATTGAATTATCTCTAAATCGTGTTGGTGTTAGAAAGAAGCGGATTCTCCACCTTTTGATGGTTAGGATCAATAAAAAAAACGGTTATAGAGAAAGGTGATGCAGCCCTTATGCAAGAACATATTGTTGATACCATTTGTACAAGGTCGCAAAACTTTTTGGCTGGTTGTGCACAATGACTGAAGACTGGTTGTCAATGAAGATTGAATACGGGATTTTTTTGTTTTTAATAGCACAAACTAGACACGAAGGCATCCGAGCACTTTACATGAGTTCCAGTTGTGTTACAGACAGACACATTAATTTTTGCTAGGTACAGGGAGATTAAGTGATTTGCCCAGAATAACAACATGTTGAGCGTCCCTGCCGAGACGTGAACCCGGTTCCCCAGCTACGAGGTAGACTGCTCTAGCCGTTAGGCCACATACTCTCCAAATAGCATGGACCATGATTTTTTCCCTCCAGGATACGTGATTGTGTTAAGAAAAACATGTTCTTACATTTTAGGTGTACAGGGACTGTTCCTTTCGACTGCCTTTTGTAAATTTAATAGTTGCACAGTATTTTCATATGGAGAACATGGGCTGGATACTGTGGAAACAGGGAGGGGCTTTTTAAAATATATTTTGATAGATTCTTTTTTTTTTATAAAAAAATTTGCCAGGTTAAAATTGTGTTAGACAAATGTGCTGTGGTGACTTTTAGATATAGTCCATCGAGGTGAGCTTTCTCATTATGTACGAATAGTTATTACAGTGGCCACCACATCTGACTTCTAAATGCAAGTTCACACAGTGACTGGGAACTTACATAGCTGGACAGTCTGCCACCTTGAAGACAAAGAAAGTGCAACTTGTATTCCCGTACGAAGTCCAGTACTGCTGTTTTGCAGTCATTTATTCCCAATGACAACATAACTGTTTTAGGAAATGTACTGCAGTATCTAATTATAAAGTTGCCTGACTTGCGAGAACTGGGGTTTCACTTGGAAGCAAACTACTAAATATGTTTTCTTTTCCATAAGCATAGAATGCTAACTAGAGATGATTAAATCATGTAATTGACTGGTGTGCTCTTAATAAATAAACTGAAGACCAGAGGCACCCTTTGGTTTACTAGGGGCTATCTTTTCAACACCTTCGAGGATATTGGTTTGTCGGGAAGCTACTGTTCTCCAACTTGAAGCTAATAAACTAAAGATTGGCTCAGAAAACGTGTCCGACAATTTGCTTGGAGAGTATTTTAGTTCAGTTACCCAAGGTAGGACATCTGGCAGAGATACCTGTAAGTAATACTGACAAGCATTGGCAAAACCGCTAGGTCTGCCCCTTATGTGTGCTAACACATAGAAACAGCATTTGTGTATTCTTGAATTTGTATGTGTTATTGCCAGACATAATGACGTTGGCAAAGCTTTTTTATATGAAAAGAGAGGAAGAAAAACAATGGATTAGAGAAAGATTGTTTGAACATTTATACAGGTTAAAACAATTGGAAATAGCAAACATGGGAAGCCAATACAAAAGCGCAGGGACATATTCTCAAGGGCTTATCGCCGATTTATCGGCACTATATAGCAGCCAAAGTGGTTATAAAGTTTTCGCCCCATTCACAAGCTGGTGCTAACAGCCCATATGACCAGTTTACCTGCGATAGCAGCTGCAAAAAACATCGCCACAGATGACCCCGGCAACCAACGCTAATGAGATTTTAATGTCAAAATACAAATGATTTACAAGTCTTTCCCTGTAGCGACAACTCCACATACACTATCTTTATCTAGCTCTTCCACCTATCTGATGGAAGCAATCTCCCCTTCGAATTTGATTTCACTTCAGGCCATTTTGAGCCAACTGAAATCTGGAGCACCTTCTGATGTTGCCCCACCTAGTATTTTAAATTCAGTTTAGAAGACGGTAGCACCTGTGATCCTAGAAGTGATCAACGCTTCTTTAGATAAGGGCCTAGTACCTCCCCTCTGGAAGCAGGTTATGGTTAGAGCTCTTTTAAAAAAAACTAACCTTTATCCCGAGGTATTAGCAAACTATTGCCTGATTTCTTTACTCCAAGGAATAGTAAAAATGGCAGAGAAGTATGTAAATTCCACAATCTCAACCTTCCTAGAAAACAATAATTGTTTTCGCTCCACACAGACTGGGTTTAGCTCGCAGCAAGGCACTGAGACGGCACGTGTGTCAATGGTGGAAGAACTTAGAAAAATTCTGGATGGAGAAGGCTGCGCTGCACTCATTTTGCTTGATCTTAGCGCAGCCTTTAATATGGTTGATCACCAGTTGCTCATTCACAATCGCTGGCTCAGCACTAAAGTGGCTACAATCCTTATTTAGAGGATTGCTTCTTTGTAGTATTTGAAGAAGAATTTACTTATAAGCCAATGCCTCTTAGGTGTGGAGTTCCTCAGGGCTCGTCCCTGAGCCCCACTCTATTTAATGTTTACATGACTTCCCTGGCGGACATAGTAATACCTTTTAGCATCCAGATCATCACATATGCTGATGATACCCATTTAGTGGTGTCGCTCAGCCGAGGTGACAACTCAGCCTCAGGTCTAGCATTATGCTTGGAAAAACTCTCTTATTGGATGGATAGCTCCTGTCTTAAACTTAATGGTGATAAAACAGAACTGATTCTCCTGGGTAATCTTACCACAATGAGTATAGATACTTTTTGGCCTAATTGTCTTGGCCCACCCCCCTCCCCCAAAATTCAAATTAAGAGCCTCGGATTGTGGGTTGATCACAAACTGGATTTTAAGGAGCAAGCACGCAAGGTGGCAGCTTGCTGGTATTGAGATTTTAAGAATGCACAGAAAAATTCTCCTGTGCTTCCTTTTTCTGCTAGAAGAGTGCTGGTCCAGGCATTAATTTTGTCCCACCTGGACTATTCGAATGCTCTATATTTAAGAGCCCCTCTCTACTATCAAAAAGCTGCCGATTGTGCAAAATTGTGCGGCACACCTGCTAACTAATTCTTCAAAAACGCACTTCAGCCAAACCTGCGCTTACTGCTCTCCACTGGCTACCAATTCAAGAAAGAATCCAATTTTAAGCGATGTGTATCGCGCACAAGGCCTTATTAGGTAAAGGCCCACCTATCATTCGATCTATCATTCAGTCTTATCACCCCTCTAGGTCGCTAAGATCTGACAATAAGCAGTTGGCAGTAATTCCTAAAATAAGGAAAGCACAAAGGGGAGGACGCCACATTGCGTATAATGCCGCAAAACTGTGGAACTATTTACCTCTTTGGATTCGCCTTGAACCAAACCATCCTACCTTCCACAAGCTTTCAAAGACCTTTTTATTTACTTAACTTCTTTAGAACTCAAAGTGACCTGCATTAGTGCTGGTATGCCTCCGGGAAGCCATGCGCTCTAGAAATGTATTTCATTCATTCATTCAGTAGGCGTTCCCGTGCAAAAAGCTGCAACAACACCATTCTGCAACATTCTCAACAACCAGCCAGATAGGCGATAAGATCTCAAAACAGGTGATAAGGCACATTAGCAGCAGGAAAGCAAGAATTTAACACCTGCTCTTACCTGGTGTAAAGTCGAACGACAACCTGCAACAGAAAAGGGAGCCCAGCCCAGAGCCACACCTGAAGAACAACAGATGCTATGGAGCTACTGATCATGCAGCCCGGAGACCCAAGGAGGCAAAAATACCCACCGCCACCACACCCAGGTCCGCCACCCCCATGGACCCCACTACCCACCTCCCCCCTAGACTACCACAGAGGCAGCGCAGACCAAGACAGCAGACCTTCAGGAAACGCACTAGCCTCACAGACTTAACACCAGAGGATGCCATTGCCCACTACAGGCACAAAAGGAGAACCATCCTCTGCATCCTTACCATCATTGCCCACAGGCTGACAGTACCAACACAGAGGACAACCAACATCGTCAGCCTTGGTACCTTCCAACCAACAACTGCCTGAGTTGGAGGAGTCTCACAGCCAGCCCATCAATTTTCATCACAACTGTCTTGGATGCCATCATCAGCTTGGTATCCCAGCATCTTCACTACCCCCACACTCAGCAGGAACAGCTGGAGACCAAGCAAGACTTGTACGCCATAGCTGGCTTCCCGCACATGTTGAGGGCAATTGACTGCACACATGTCCTACTTGTGCCCCCTGCCGACACTGCACACAATTACCGCAACAGAAAGCACACACATTCCATCAATGTGCAGGCAATAGTGCACCACCGGGGACTCTTCATCAATGTCATCGCCAACTACCCAGGCTGTGTGCATGATTCCTACATCGTCCAAGAGTCCATCCTCAACCGGCGCTTCCAGGATGGCAGCTACAAAAATGCTCTGCTCGTTGGCAATTACCAAATGAACACACCACACACCCCAACTCCACAATCATTTAACACACAACTCTGGGAATGCACACGTTACAAACTCACATACAACATGCCAAACAACATGCCCACCCACCAGACATGACAGCACAACTTACTGTGGTGTCCTGGGCTAGCCATGTATATGAGCCATCAACAGCATGGCACCTCAGCCACACAGTAGCATTTTGTGGGGAGAAGTGGAAACCAGGCATGTGTGCAGGAGGCAAGTGACCCATGAATGAGAATGTACACAATACCAAGTGTGGTGTGGATGTGCTGGCCAGACTGAAGTATGCAGACCACAGACATATCCATGTCGACATACACTGCTGGTGTTTGAAGTGTAGTGGACAGTGGACACAACCATGTCACCCCAGCAAGTGGGGAAGATCGCGGAAATGTAGCTTGTTACGTCCCCCCCTGTAAGCTTGAGCGGAGCGTAGGGGTGTGACTAAAAAGCACGTAGCTGTGGGCGTGATTCTCTTCCGGAATGCCCAACATGTCTGCCAGGGCAGCTCCTCTCACCCCGCAATGAGGCCGACACTGTCACCATGAGCGGTGTTGCCCGCCATCCTGTTCACCTGCTGCACCCCGGGCCGCTGGTCCCCGGACCTGTCTTGCCCGCCCCTGTGCACCCAGGCCTCACTGCTTACCTGCGACAATGGCGTGTGTCAAAGAGGTCTCAACATGTGCCGGGCACACTCCAAGCTCGAGGCCCACAACCTTGACAGCCTCCTCTGACCATCACGGCCTCTGTAACACAGGCCCGCAGTACTCTTTTCTCGTTGACGTACTCCACCGCTGCCTCCGGCCTGCCCTATGGTCAAGTAGGTCACACATTTGGAACTGAGTCGTTATATCCTGATGGGCGAGTTCAAATGTTCATGGGGCGTTTGATATCACTGTACTCCCTCGTTGTGGTGCCACCAACTCTGTGTATAGCATTCCAGCAACACGTGTCTGTGGTCCCTTGCCAACGACTGTCTTTGGCCCACACTGCAGTCCAGTAGGTCACACATTTGGAACTGAGTTTGGATTTCTCAATGGCATAGTTCATATCATTGCACGCAAGCACAGGCATAAGAGGAAGACATGTTTCAGTCGAGAGGAAAAAAGGATAATTGTTACGGAGGTGAGCGAACACTACCAACAACTGCTCTGATGTCACTAACTCTGTGCATCACAAGCCAACGGCACGTGGCTGTGGTTCCCTGCTGACTGCTGCCACGGGCCTACACTGTGGTCCAGTAGGTCACACATTTGTCCCTCGACCCGTCACAGTCCGGTTTCCGAGCTAACCACAGCAATGAGACCGCCCTCATCGCAGCCACCGACGACATCAGGTCTATGCTCGACAACGGGGAAACTACCGCACTCATCCTCCTGGATCTCTCAGCGGCCTTCGACACGGTATGCCACCGCACCCTGATACAACGCCTCAGCGACACCGGAATCCAAGGTGCGGCCTTAGAATGGATCATCTCGTTCCTCGCCGGTAGAACCCAGAGAGTCCGCTTCCCCCCGTTCCGGTCCACGGCTACCGAAGTCATCTGCGACGTCCCACAAGAATCCTCGCTCAGCCCCACACTCTTCAACGTCTACATGAGCACCCTCGGGGCCATCGCATGCAAACACAACCTCAACATCATCTCCTACGCCGACGACACACAGCTGAACCTCTCCCTCACCAACGACCCAGTCACAGCCAGAGCCAGCCTCGAGGAAGGAATGAAGGACGTCGCGGAATGGATGAAGCTCAGCCGTCTGAAGCTGAACTCAGACAAGACGGAAGTCCTCATCCTCGGACCTTCCCCCTCTACTTGGGATGACTCCTGGTGGCCACCTGCCCTGGGCACCACCCTCAAACCCACAGACCACACACGCAACCTGGGCTTCATCCTGGACACCTCCCTCACGATGACCAAGCAAGTCAACGCCGTCTCATCGTCCTGTTTCAACACCCTGCGCATGCTCCAAAAAATCTTCCGATGGATCCCCACCGCAACCAGGAAAACGGTCACCCAGGCCCTCGTCACCAGCCGCCTAGACTACGGAAACACCCTCTATTCCAGACCCACAGCCAAGCTCCAGAAAAGACTACAGCGCATTCAGAACGCCTCGGCAAGACTCATCCTGGACATCCCCCGACCCCCTGATCAGAATCAAAATTTCCTCGGACAGGGAAATAGACTGTGTGTATATCATAAAAGCAATCCTAACAATCAGAAGGGAAGGGTAATTGCAAAAAGAAAACTACAAATTTATTTAGATACAAAAACTCCATTCTATTTAATAAGTATTCATGTTAAAACCATACATCATATACATCCAAATTACAAAAAAAATTACACAAAGAAAGAACAAATTATACAATACTAATAAAATATAATCACACAATATTAAAAGAAGAGGAAAGTGGCAATCAATACTTTCGACGCGCGTTTCGGCGTTTTGAAAAACGCCTTCTTCAGGAGCCACAAATTGTATTATTAAAATTTCGTCACACTGGCTAGAACCAACTTGTATTTCCTTAACAATTAGGACGCAGGCATCAAGCTTTTACATAATCGCATTAGAGAGATTGCTTCTACATGCCATCTAGATTCAAAGTGAAAGTTTACAAAACTATACCATATCCTGAACTACAAACGTGGTCTTTTGGTCCATATGTACGACGATTAGAACCAACTAACTCCAACTAGAACCAACAACATATTCGTTTAGTCATTAACTGTCACATCCTTTACATCACTGAATTAAGAATTGTTAAGGAAATACAAGTTGGTTCCAGCCAGTGTGACGAAATTTTAATAATACAATTTGTGGCTCCTGAAGAAAGCGTTTTTTGAAACGCCGAAACGCGCGTTGAAAGTATTGATTGCCACTTTCCTCTTCTTTTAATATTGCGTGATTATATTTTATTAGTATTGTATAATTTGTTCTTTCTTTGTGTAATTTTTTATGTAGTTTGGATGTATATGATGTATGGTTTTAACATGAATACTTATTAAATAGAATAGAGTTTTTGTATCTAAATACATTTGTAGTTTCCTTTTTGCAATTACCCTTCCCTTCTGATTGTTAGGATTGCTTTTATGATATACACACACATCCCCCGCCACAGCCACATCTCTGCTCATCTGAAGAATCTGCACTGGCTCCTCGTCAGCAAGAGAATCACATTCCGACTCCTCACCCACGCACACAAGGCTCTCCACGATGCGGGCCCCAGGTACCTCAACAACCGCCTCGCATTCTACACGCCAACCCGCCAGCTCCGCTCCGCCAGCCTCGCTCTTGCCACCGTTCCACGTATTCGCAAAGCCACCGCCGGAGGAAGGTCCTTCTCCTACCTGGCAGCCACGACATGGAACTCCCTTCCCACCCACCTCTGGCTGACACAGGACCATCTCGCCTTCAGGAAACAACTCAAGACCTGGCTGTTCGAGCAGTAGCAAACCCCCCACCCCTCCCCCAGCGCCTTGAGACCCTTATCAGTGAGTAGCGCGCTCTACAAATTCCTGATTGATTGATTGAGTCTTAATTTATTTATATCATTGTACAGGCCTCATCACAGACTGCATACCCTTTCAGCTCCGGTGCCGATAAGCCTGTGCCCCGACATCCATGGACACTCTCTGGTTGAACTTAGGTGGCGTTTGAGTCTATGGCCTGGGGGTTGTCTTCATCATCATGTTGGTGATACTGACTTGGTGGTAAAAAGTGGGGCTGTAGCATTCCACTCCTCCATTTGCCTGTTTCTGCCAGCTTCTGCCCTCTGCATCATGCCCTGTAATGACACCTTCCACTGTCCCCCGCAACCCTCTGTGACATTCACCTTCAACATCAAAGAGGACCCGCTCAGCTCACGTGAGCCTACCTCAGGACACCGCAAGTCACCGTCCCGTGGTGGTGTGCCTGTGCTGGCCGCAGAGCATCTGGGGACACTAACTCTCTGAAGCTCAAGTCAGGGACCCTGTCTGATGGAATATTGAATGGCCGCTGGGTTGATGGCCTTGGGACATCAACGCCATGTATCTGTATCTGTATTTATTGCTTATTGAGCGCAGCTGTCACCCAAAGGGTATCCTGGCGCTGAGACCTATCCATGCATCTATTACATAAGCTACATTACTCTGGGGAACAAGTAAGTTTTGAGGTCCTTTTTAAAAGTAAGCAGATCAGGGCGACTTCTCAATGCCAGAGGGAGAGTATTCCACAGCGTGGCAGCCGTAAAACTAAAAGCGCGACCACCCATTCTCATTCTATTGATTTTAGGGACTTTTACCAGGAACGCCGAAGACGATCTTAAAGGTCTGGCTGCCTGATACCAGAGGAAGAGATTCTGAAGAGGTATTGGTCCCAGTCCATGCAGGGCCCTAAAAACAAGGCAGAGAGCTTTAAACGCAATTCTCTGCTGGACTGGGAGCCAATGCAAATCGGCCAAGGCTGCCGATGAAGAGGCGGACCGCGGTCGAGACAAGGCCAATTTAGCGGCCATATTCTGGATCCTTTGGAGCTTTAGGACCAGAATCTTCGGGGCACCCAGAAGTAGTGCGTTGCAGTAGTCGATCCTACTGAGAATGGAACTACGCACTACCTCAGCTCTGGAGCCCCGTGGGAGAAGTGGCAGGATTTTCAGTAGAACACGGAGCAAACCCATACACGTTGCTGCCGTCTTGTTTACGGAGGCATCAAGCTGCAAATTGGGTTCGAATAGAACTCCCAGGTTGCGAGCTGACTCTGCCGCCTCCACCGAGCCCGGGATGGACGCTGGCCAAAAATCGGCCGGTAGTGTACGGGGAGTTCGGTCCAAGGAGCAGTAGAGTACCTCTGTTTTTGACCATGTGTCTGTGGCCCTGTGCTGTCCGCTGCCTCCGGCCTCAACTGCAGTCCACCAGGGCTCACACATCAAATGGAGTTCAGACCACCCCGGACTTTGCATCACCGCAGGATGCACATGCAACCACCTCCAGGATCAACTCCAACCAACAACTGCCAACGTCGAAAGAGTCTTACTGCCAGACTATCAGAGTTGCTCACACCTGTCGTTGATGCCATCATCTGCTTGATACCCTGCTCAGCTCTTCAGGTGCCATTAACTCAGTACACCACAACTCATGGACCATTTCTGATTGATTTTTGTGCTGTTGACAGCTCACGCAGCAATGTCACCTCAGGCAGTGTCAGAGACCTGGGACGATGATGCAAATGTAACACACCCCACTGCAGCTGCATCAGGAATAACCCGAAGGGATACAATCCTAGACAATTTATTCACATGAGCACGCAAAGCTCTAGTGCCCCAACCTCAGTGCAATGCAATTCACGGACACTTCTGTTTTCATATTGGGTGACCACTGTACTTGCTCCGGCTACCACCATGATGCTTCGCAGTTGTTTCTGTAATGCTGGTGTTTTCTGTTTTCGCTTTAATAGTGATCATTGTTCAAGTTGTTGCCAGCACCAACCACTCCATGAGGGCAGGCTTACACTCACCCCACACACATCTAGCACAGGAGTCACTGTACATATGACCCTGGCAATAAAGGGTCCGGGCGCACGTGCCCGTAGCCAATTCCACAAACTATCTGAGTGTGTCCGTGTGATCATAATGTATACATGAGGGCCCCGGGCCCTACAACATTACATTGTGCTGTGTACAGCGGATGCAAACATGTCACCACAGGAAGCAGGTAAGGCTTTGTCGTTCCCCACTCAATACGTAAGAGGACTGGGCTGGAGTACACAGGTCCATTGTGGGGGTGTGAATGATTATCTCGGGGCTCTGAGCGTGGTTCAGTAAAGGAAATGTGCAAATGCATGTGTCTCTGTCGCAGTGTGGGTCTCAGTTGGGGAGTGTAGGTGGTCCCTGATGGGACTTTGGGCTTCCATGAGGTCAAACCCCACCCACACCTGTTCCACCACCTCATTCTGGCAGTCTAACACCTGGCCTTGGAATGCAATGTGTGCTTCGGTGAGGTGCTGGGAGCCAGCCGTGGTGGCGGGTGCTTCCTGCTGTGTGGTCTGTGCAGGGGGTGGGGTCTCCACGATCCAGCAGGGCTGCCCAGCTCCTGGAGGTGGGTTGCCTAAGATGTCCATGAGATGTTCTAGGGCGTCTGTGTCGAAGGATTGAAGGTCCTCTTCAGCATCACTGATGAGTTGTCTGGTCTGCTCTGCTAGAGGTGTTGTCCTTCTGCAATGTGAAGGGGAGATGCATTTTGACATTGTGTTGACATGTATGTTGGTGCATTGTTCATGTTTACATGCAGACTGTATGACAACGTACATGATGACTGTTTGGGAGGAGCTGACTATTTGATGTGGGACAGTGGACATTTGGACTACATGATGGATGTGAGGTTGTACACATACATTTCCATCTCACAGTTTCCTGCTATGGCAGATGTGATTGGCCAGTTTCTACACACAAGCAGACCCAGTTGTGTCCTCTGTTCTGCAGTGTAAGTGTTGCACTTTGTATCACATTGTCGTCAATGTGGATGTGCTGTTATTGCTTTGTGTGTGTGCTGCATTGTGAGAGAGTCGCCCCTGCAGCTGTGATTTTGCTGCCCCTTATCCCTTTGAGGCGGAGTGCCTTTGACTTTTGTGCTTTTACGGTGCTGAGATGTTGGCGACTTGGGTCATTTGTGCTCTTGCACGGTTATTGTTCTCTTGTGCATTGTTTGTCTGAAGATGTATTGTTGGGGGTTGTTTGTGCACTTGGATGTGTCAGAGTGTGACCTGCTCCTTTTTGGATGTTGTCCACACTCAGCCACCTCAGTGTCGTGGCGTGCACAATGTCAAGATGATTGTATTGCAGCCATACTAATCGTCATGTAGTGTCACTTGCATTGTCAGTGTGGCTCACAAATGCGCATCTTCGCAGGGTTTCGCACGTGTGCATGTGTTGGTTGTGGGATTGTTGATGTGTGGAGTGGGTCCCTGGGCACATGGTGGACGGGGCCTACTTGGTGTTTGTATGTGTGCTGCAGTGTGCCACGGGGATCAGCGACATGATCCAGGCTCATTGTGGGTGAGCAGTGTGCTACACATCATTGTGCATGTGTGCCATTGTGCCCATCTCCCCGTCCCCTCAGTCCCTGGTCGTTACTCACCCTGTTGATGTTGTGCCAGGTCCTATCGAGCTGTGTCCAGACTCCCAACTCCTTGCACCATCTGCACACTGATGACTGTGACCACCATTTCCTCCAGCTCCTCCTGTGGCGCAGGACTCCCACCTCCAGTCGCAGTTGCTGCCTTCTTGTTGGCAGAAGGTTTATGCTTGGTTTGGCTTTTCACATCATGGCAGCGCCTATTGACCTCCTCCATTGACCTCTTCGACACTCCGACTGCATTCACGTTATTCACATGGAATGCCATATTTCCGTTTTTGTTGCCGATGACACATTGGAGGTGACAAACACTTGTTGGTAGTGTTCTGTCACCTCTGTGATACTGATCCGGTTTTCATGCGGACTGAACTCCATCTTCCTCTTCCTCATCTCCTTGGCCTTCCCTGACACTGAGGTTCCTTGCTGGTGGTCTGTGGGGCTTGTGGGGTTCCCGTTGGCCTCTGCACTCGGTCCGGGTGCATCCATTGTGATACACAGTGTTTTTTTGTTCCCTTTGTTTTTGTTCTGCTTTTATGGTGCTTTTTCCCGCATGGCGAGTGGGAATTGCAGGCCTGTCGCTAGTTATCATGATTTTTCTATCACAATTGTCCTCATCGCACATTTTTTTGCGTTCGTGTTTCGTATTTATGCGGTGTCACGTTCATTTTAAAGTTGTCTTTTGACGCGTTATCGTGAGCCTATCGCATGGTACCACCGTGTTGAGAATACAATGATAACAGTGCGTTATTTTTCCGCAATGGATTGCGATGTGAAGAGTTGCGTTAACCTAATTTTACAATAATTATCACACATTCTTGTGAATATGCCCCGCATATGGGAAACAAGGAAGAAGACAGACAGAACAACATACACAAGTCATCACAATTTTATTTTTTTTAAAAGCCTACTGCAGTGAAAACAATTAATGCACATGTGCGGGAGGGTACCTGCCACCCCTATGCGCATGGGTCTTGTTCTCGCCTCGATTACTGGCTGACAACTAGTGATATCAACATGCGGGTCACGTACATTTCCCATTTGCCTAGGACCCTTTCTGACCACTCTCCTTCGCTGTTCACTATGACTATACCCAGGTTTGCCCCACCGTTATTCCAGTGGCGATCACAGTCCTCCGCTTTGCAGGATCAAGTGTTCCGTGAAGGACTTAGGGAATCTATTGTACAGTACTTTGAACAAAATTCAGGCACAGTGGATGGTTTAGACACCCTCTGTGAGGCGTTCAAAGTAACGATACGAGGAGAGTGTATAGGTCTCCAGGCTGGGGTTCTTAAGTCCCTTTAGGGCTCCATGTCTGCCCGAGAAGCGGAACTCCTTGAGCTGGAGAAACGGTACGACGGTGAGGCAGATGTGGCTACGCTAGCGACCATTAGATCAAAGATCACAGAATATAATGAGTTGGAGGACATGGAGGTGAGGCATATGGCACGGCATTGGACAGCACGATACTATGGAGAGGGTGGGCGGGGGGTAGAGTGCTGGACGCAAACATAGCTGAACGTAGGGTTTAAAACACCACCGTCAATACGATTTGTGCGAATGGCATCAGACATTGTGACAGTGAGGGTATCCTGGCCTCCTTTGTTGAGCATTATTCCGATATGTACAGATGTAGGCAAACTGCTGAGGAGTCTGAGATAGCGGAATATTTATCTGACATAGCCCTGGTGTGGTTGTCAAAGGGGCAACAGGATTTTTTAATGCATCCTCTGACTTTGGGAGAGATACATGATGCTGTTAATGCTGTACCTAATTTCAAAGCAACAGGCACAGATGGACTCCCAGCGGAGTTTTACAAAGAATATTTGGATATCCTGGTCCCGCATCTTCATGTTTGAGGAGGCATATGAGCAGCAGAGGTTGCCTCCCACGCTTCGCGAGGCATTGATTGTGACCCTTTGTAAGCCAGGGAAGGACCCCGAGCAGTGTATGTACTATAGGCCGCTCTCTATGATGAATACAGATGTTAGAATTGTTGCTAAGGTCCTAGCCACCAGGTTGCACTTATTACTACCTGGTATGGTCCTACCGGATCAATCGGGACTTGTCCGACGCGCTCCACAGTGCATAATTTGCGGACGCTGTTTGCTGTGTTACATCTCTTAAAGCCCACACTGCCTGCAGCAGCAGTTCTGCTGGATGCCGCTAAGGCATTTGATTCTATATCCTGGCGGTACATGTTGGCAGTATTGCATGATATGTGGGTCCCCTTCATATTCACTAATTGGATTCGGCTGCTATACACAGCACCAGTGGCTCGGGTAGGTGTGAATGGTAGAACATCAGATGTGTTCCCGATTGGGCGCGGGATGCAGCAGGGATGCCCGTTATCACCTCTCGGTTTTTGCTGTGGTGTTGGAGCCCCTGGCTTGCATCCTACGGTAGCGGCATGCAGACACGGCCCGTGCCGGGCGTTATACTGGGGCGGTGACGTCAGGCAGGGGAGGGTCAGGGTGGGGGGTTGTAAAATGCGGGATATGGACCATTAGAGGCAAGTACCGATAAAAATAAATAAAACGAATTTCGTTGCCCACGCTGCATCACATTTGGAGATGCAGCTTGGGCAACGAAATTAGTTTTATTTATTTTTATCGGTACTTACCTCTAATGGTCCATATCCCGCATTTAAAAAACCCCCACCCTGTCCCTCCCCTGCCTGACGTCACCGCCCCAGTATAACGCCCGGCACGGGCCGTGCCTGGCGGCATGCTCAAGCACGGCTCCGATTTCAGCAGAGATCTTTGGCGGTGTCAATGTACACCGATGATATGGTCCTCTGTGTTCGTGAGCCAGAAATACATCTAGAGCAATTGATAAGGGAATAAATTAGATTTGAATGGTATTCTGGGTTGGGCATAAACTGGGACAAATCGGTGGTTTTTGCGCTAACGGACTGTACAAAAAAGGTGCACTTGGAATATCCTGTGGTTTGGAGCGATGAGCCTGTTAAATATCTGGGTGTGTGGGTGCACAAAGACCCGCAGATTGTTGTGCGCGGCAATTATGGGACTGCTATAAGTAAACTTGAAGACAAAGTTGCCCGATGGCTACAACTTCCATTAACGTTTGCAGAAAGAGTGGCGCTGATAAAAATGGTGGTCCTACCAAAATTTCTTTATTTATTTGTCAATATCCCAGTTATTTTACGACAGCATTTCTTTACTTCGTTACGCAGTATATTACTCACTTTGGTTTGGGGAGGGAAAAAGCCATGCCTTAAATGGGAGGTTCTGACGCTACCGTACGAGATGGGTGGGTTCCGGGTGCCTGACATGAAACTCTAATTTTTGTGCGCACAAGCTCAAAATGCATCATATTGGCAGACTGCGCCACCCTTCACACCACATGTGGTGGTAGAGGCGGGTGCTGTCCATCTGATACTGTTACAGGCGATGGTAGTTAACGACACTACAGTCTTCGAGAAGGCAGAGATTGACACAATGCACTGCACAAGGCATGCTTTAAACGAGCTTGGTAGACGGGCTGGGAAATTGCCATTTTATGTGCCGGCAAAGCCGCTGCTCTATCATGGACAACTCTCTGTGACATGTGAAATGGGGGCTGTGAAAGTTTTACAATCTGTGAATAAATGTACTATGGGAGATATGTATTCAGACGGGGAGTTTCTCGGCTTGTCAGCATTTTTGGGTGATTGGCGTGGCTCTATTATGGCTACCTTTATCTATAGTAGGCTGCGGTCTGCGATTAAGGCTTTGTACCCTGGCTATCCTGCAGAACCCCCTGTGCTTGCAGCGTTGCAACATATTTATATTGCGCAATCAAGGGCAAAAATGTTTACGCGTCTATATAATAATTCGCAGGCTGATGAAGTGGCTGTGAGAGTGGGGCCAATGTCTAAATGGAATGCTCATTTGCCGCAGGCATTGACAGAGGATGAATGGGGTACCTGTTGTATACTGACACGTCAATTTACAGCAAATGGAAATTTGTGTTTAATTCATTATAAGTACCTTCATTAAATGTATTATTCCCCTGTTCAACTTTTTAAATATTGGTTGAGAGATTCAGATCATTGTAGGCGCTGTGGGGCTGAGGCACTAACAGGTATGGTGGGTGAACCTGTACTTTGCACCATGTCTGTCAGTTTGTTAGGAAATGTATTGTATCTTAAACTGTGTAATCGTAGGCTGTTGGCTCTGGCGCTCTTATTAGCCAAACGCAGGGAGGTGTTGCATTGGGATGGGAAACCTGCACCTAAGTGTCAGCACTGGTTGAAAGATATGGCGTTTTGTCGGGACCAACTTTTGTGCTATTGGAAGAACTCCCCAGAGCCTCTAAGCCTTCAGACTTCTGAAGTCCCTTTACTGCATATCGTATGGCTCAATCTCCTGACTGATGGATGTTTATATATGTCTGCAATGGTTCAAGATATATCTGTAATGGAATTGTTCCAATGTACCAGATATATAAGTTGACGATTTGCACCCTATTGTGGGCAGACTGTTCTGTACCTCTGTAACCTGTACTCTGCAATGGTTTATCGCTACATGTATCGTGTGTTATTGATTTTTCGTTTTTGAAAACTTAAATAATTTTTTTTTTTAAAACAAACAATTAATGCACAAGTGAAATGATTTAATTGGTGATGAATCAGTGTATTTTGAGATGAGAAATAGCCTATCATTCATTGCATTTCAAGTACTCCAGGAAAAAATGATACCCCGTACATCCAGTAGCATGAAGTAAGAAAGATACTCCTGCAGGAGGAGTCAAATCCCACTCTATGTATAACTGAAATAATTAGTAACATTAAGTCTGGCAGACCGCTCCTCTTCCAAATGAGACCTAAATATAAATAAGAGGTATACTTAGAGGGTTAAGAAGAACACTAGGTAGCATATTCATAGCATCTCCACTATCACATATAAGATTAAAGCACACCTATGAAGGCTAAACAATAGATTGTTCTACAAATATTGAAATGGAACTGTGTACTTTTGAACTGAGGTGGTTTTATTCAAGGAGGGAAGCTGATATTGTGTAAGGGGACCAGCAAGCATGAAGATCACTGTCCAGGTGATAAGTGGTGGACCAATAGGGAGAGGGAGGAAACTGCTGTGGCCCCTGCAGCTCAAGTAGAAATGAAAAAAGAACAGTATCATCAAAGTGCTGACATTGAAATAAAATTTGCGAGGCAGATCTAGTAAAACAACTAATGGCTTGAGGTTTTGGCAAAGTTGCATATGGCTGAGGATGCATACGCAAATGTGACTGTCACAATATGAGCAATTATTAGTTTTACACATTTGTTCCTCTAAAAACAATCTATATTTGTAAAATCTTTAAGGATCGAAACTATTGTCTAACATCGTCCTTCTCATCTATGCTTTTGCAAAGAGCTGGAGACTCACCTGTTTCAGGAATATATTGCTCTTAAGTAAACTGATCTGTTGTATGCTAGCGCAGGCGTTCTCTAACGTTATGGTTAGGATGAATGCGGAAATACTGAAGTATTTGCTGCCGTCCTGAATTATGAACCTTATCACACATATAGATATTGATTGCAAATTTAAATTGACATTATGTGGAAATCTCAACACAGGCCTTGATAAAAATGGAATTCCAGCGAAACATGTATCGCCACATTTGCAAAAACTGAGAGAGAGTTCTGATGTTTGGCCTCTTGGAATACACAGAAAACAGTATCCTAAAGAATTAAGGGGCATATTACCAAGCAATAGCGATAATTATCGCTATTGCTTGGTTAGAGACAAAAATTTACCGCTGAGCTGCAGCGATTTTTATCGCAAATAAACCTTGGTATTACCAAGGTTTATCGCAAATGTGATAAATATCGGCCGCAATGCATGAATATCGCTGAAAAGTCTGCGATATTCATGCATTACCGAGCAAATGCTCTTAGCCATGTTATCCACCTCCCATTGGATAACATGGCTAAGAACTGCTCAGGGCAGGTGTGAGCTTTTGGAGATATTCGTGCTTAGCGCGAATATCTCCAAAAGTTGGTAATAGGAGATAGCGATGTTAGCGACTGTTTCCAGTCGCTAACATCTTGGCACGCCCACTTTGCATGTCATTAGTGATAAATATCACTGACATGCAAAGTGGGGTCCAAGATGGTCGCTATCTCCTACTAGCTGTCGCTAACTGGTGTTAGCGACAGCTAGGTAATAGGGAGATAATTTTATCTTCGCTTTCTTGGCTTTTAAAGCCAAAAAAGCGGAGATAAACCCCCTTGATAATATGCCCCTAAGTTTTTTGGATGAAAATAAAAAATGTATACATCTTTTTAGAGTTATTTTCTAGATTGGGAGTATGATTATAAACTGAAAGCAGACCTGCAAAGAGCCTTAACTGTACTGCAGATACAGTTCAATTCGCCAGTGAGGTAGCAGGTGAAATGAGGCTTCCTCACACACCCAAATGCACCATGCACTTCAACGTCAGGGCTAACATTGTGCTCTTCATTTATTCCTTATACAATCCATCTAATAGTATCACGTCTCAAAACATCACTTGAAGACAATATTTACAGAGGAGTAAACTATCCCGGGACTCTCATCTCTCCAGCAGATTGAACTGTCAAGCTATTTTTCTATTTACCGCCCAAATTTCCCACATCTTTATTTTATAGCATCATTCACGTACCGTACATAGGTATGAGGGTGGAGCCTGACAGCTGAGTTCTGTTATTATCAAAAATGTTCTGGAAATACAGAAAATAAGATCTTTCACTTTGAGTAGAGTCAAATATTATGGCAACAGCTCTTTATTCCATGCAAAAATAAATTGTGCTTTAGCAACTTTAAAGCTCTGTTCTTTCACAGATCCCTGCTTCTGAGCAATTCCGTGTAACAATTAGCACATTCACACGCACAGCCCAGGAAAAAAGGATGAAGCGCGCAGAGTGCCGCGTGCTATTTTCACTGCAAGCGTTAATGAGAGCCGAAGGGGTCAGCCATTGTGGGTAGATTTTTTAACATCCAACTCACGGTTCTTTCTTTGAGATGAAACAGAGCATACTTTCTGAAAAAATTGTGGTGGTAATATTAATTTAAGTACAACTGAGGACATTCAGCAAATGGACTGCTGCCCTTTTCTTTTACATATTTTATGGTTTTTCATCATAAAAAGTGTGCATAAGGTGCGTAGAGTGTCCAGCACAGTATCACCATATGGGTCAATATGTCAATGTCCTATTATCTTTCAATATTATGCAACACTAATAACCCCCCTCCTCAAATAAATGTGGGTGCTCTCTTCAGTGCACCCCGAACCCTAACATGTGCATCCCATATCGATGCGATACAAAAGGGGATGATCAACGGAGCGCTTTGGCAAATCAAACACTCAACCCCAATCAACTGATCTGGGTTAATCCATCACCATTCTTTAGCTCACTCCACCACCCCAGTTCAGACATGGCCATATGCAAATTAGTCTGACCCTGTGCCTCAAGGGAACAGTCCAGCCCGGACTGGCAAGCCATGTCTTCCCTGGACCGGAAACAAGCATCCTAGGACCGGTTTCGGATTCATAATCCTCATCAGCCAGGCTATCTTGAATCCAGTGGTAGAGTGAGCAAGGGACCCACGTCTGGGCATACACTGCCCACTTAGGGCGAACAAAGCGATACCAAAGGGGATGATGGACGGAGCGCTTGAGCAAATCAAACACTCACCCCCAGTCAACTGATCTGGGTTTAATCCATCACCATTCTTTAGCTCACTCCACCACCCCAGTTCAGACATGGCCATATGCACATCAGTCTGACCCTGTGCCTCATGGGAACAGTCCAGCCCGAACTGCCAAGCCATGTCTTCCCTGGACCGGAAACAAGCATCCAGGGATCGGTTTCAGATTCATAACCCTTATCAGCCAGGCTATCTTGAATCCAGTGGTAGAGTGAGCAAGGGACCCATGTCTGGGCATACCCTGCCCACCTAGGGCGAACAAAGCGATACCAAAGGGGATGCATATCAATGCCAATGATCACTATAAAAAGCTCTCTCCTGGCAGGAGAACCTGTACTGCAGTAGTTTGAAGTAGAGTCAAAGGTAACTGTATTATCGATCTTGGAATGGCAAATAGGAATTTACATTTTATGATCAGTTCAAGTTATCAGCACTTTTGTATTATCATTAGCAGTAGGGGCCATATCCAGTTTCTTCATTACAAGTGAACTATATTGACTGCTTAATGTTTAAAGGAACGTGGACTATGCCATCAATGTTCAACCAATAAAATGTAACCACGTTTGCGCGGTCCCTTATGTCAAGTGTGAAAAATAGAAATTATATACACCACTAAATTTCACAGATTACAGAAAAATGTGAACCCTCAGGGCCCTGGGATGTAATTTCTATGTCAAGTCTTTATAAAGACTTGATCCTTGATTCTGCTCACCGTTCATATTTGGGCCGAGTTGGCCATCAATACATTTTTGAAGATTGATATTGTGATTTGGTGACTACTTTAAACTGGCTTCTGGTTGGAAGGACCTACCAAGAACAGAAAAATATTTTGTATACCAATCGACTACATTGATAGTTGTGCATGGCTTTGGGTAACTTTGATTACTCATTGCATGGTTTTAGTCACGTTTTGCACTATTCTTGGTTGGAGTATTCTGCCTCTCAGTTTTATCTTTCATTTTTTTCTCTTGGACAATATAGGTGTTTCTGACCTTGAGGTGTGATCAATACTCATAATGTGGGTGTTTCATTGTAGTATTTCATGTCTGCTCGCTTCACATACTGTCTTTTCATAGTCAGTTTTCTGGGCAGAATTTTTAACTGTGTGTCTCCTCCTTGGCTTTTATGGTGACACATTGTTTATGTTTATTGGTTATGATTTTAGGAGTATACACCTATGGACTAGAAAAAAACATATATTTGAAAATGTAATTTATGGTTCACAGCCTTGAAAAAGTCCAGTGGACAAAACAGGTGGCTGCTGCCTCCATTGTGAAAACTGGTTATACCGTACACAGAATTTCGATGTAAGCAAACAGAAGAATTTTAACTTACCTGCTTGCACATTGACTTTCTTATGAAGAAATCTACAGAAACAGCAGAGTCTGTGCTTGGGTGTTTTATGGTCAAACTTTCTGGACGGTAATACAGTTGTTTAAAAACGAAAGGGGGGAAAACCATAGCTGTACCAGTAACTAATGCCTGGAACAATCTGCCTCTCCAGCTGAGATTGGCACAATCCAAATTTATGTTCAGAAAACTGCTAAAAACATGAATCTTTGCTGCCCCGGATAATATGGTTCTCTCTCTCATCTGACCCTCTTCTTTAATTTTACTCCCCTCTGTTGTATACTACAAACATCTTGAAGCCTTTCTGCTAGCGCCAAGATGCTCCTTGGAGTGAATGTAGCGCTTTATAATGTATTCATTAATTCATATGGTAATATGCACCCCAGTTGGCTGGGTGCCATCACTGTGTGAGCACCACTAAATAGTACTTTCACTTGTTTTGCCTTTGATACTAGGACTACCCCATACAATTGATCAGATGTGCAAGCGTTTAACATAGCCACCCTTTTTTTGACTCAGTTTACAACAGAGTACCTTAAACATGTCAAAAATCAGGCACGAGACCAGGCGCAGGGGAAGTAAAGCATCGGAAAAGCAATTGATGTGTTGGTTCTTTATTGGCAGGGGATGTGAAGCATCAGTTCTTTGCTGCTAGGCAGGGGAGGTGATGTGTTGGTCCCATACTCGGAGGGGACGTGATGTGTCGGTTTCCGGACATGCAGCCTCCGGTGCGGTGTCGATGAAGAAGTCAGTGTCCGAGTATGATGCGTCAAAATCCAGATGTTCTGCGTCATTTCACCAGCAGCGAAGCAGGTGCTGCATTGATTCCTCCGCAGCGAAGTAGACACTGCGTTTGAGTAGGAGCGGATGTCACATACCTCATGATGCAGTGCTCAGAACTCCCTCAGTGGCAGTTCATTGGAGGCACTGCGATGAACGCTGGGGCCTGTGGTGTCAGTCATGGTCATTGCGTTCAGCAGGACCCATCCATCCAGGGATTGTAGGAGTGTACGCTTGTGAAAGGCATTTTCTGATACTGTCGCCCTCTAGCCACTCCAAGGAAAGGTCAGATAGCGGGCAGGAAGGTGGAACAGTTAAATGACGTCATAGTGCACCAGCATGGCTCTTCCTGGAAAGATAGTGTTGAAAGTCTTCATTAATATGTGGACGGATGTCCTGCTGATTCACGCATTCGGCAATTAAAGTTGGAGGATGCCACTGAGAGCGCGAGGGATGCCGATACTTACAGTGTTGTTTCAATTTCAATACATGGTACGGGACAAGTGGCTGTACGAACCTTTTGAAGTTTTCTGAAATCCTATTAAATAGGATTCACGTCACACAGAAACGGAGTTCTTACGTGTAATTTGCAGGGGCCCAATTATTTACTTACATTTGTCCAGTGGCAATACGGAAGTCTGCTAGAAGAAGCCCCTCCTTTCCTTGTGTGCCATACATACGTAAGAAAATTCGGACTCAATCATTTATACATAATTGAAATAATTGTACAGATTGATGACTCATTGTTAGGGATTAATTTATTTTCTTCCTACAGATTTGTATATGTATTTGTGCCTCTGCATCATTGTTCTTTCCCAGACAGGTGTAGGCAGTGGCGATGCATTGAGTTTCGGTGGTGCTGCACTAATTCCAATGATGCTAGGAGTCCATGCATCGATTTTCTCCTTAAACTCACCAGGTTTCACTTTCAAGGGCTGCGGAACTGGATTTGGCACTGCTTCCCAAGTCAGGACTCTCAACAGACAAGCCCAGGCACTGGCAGGTGAAGTCTTTGATGGACCTGAGACTTCTTAACAGAAGGTAAGCTCAACTCAAACACTTGGATAACCTTGAAAGCAGAATACAGAAAGCAAAGTCCAGTCCTTTCACTCCCAGGACAGAAGCAGCAAGCGGCAGGCCAGCACAACAAAGCAACCAGCAAAGTGACTGAACCTCCTAAAGGAACACAGCTCTTCTTCTTGGCAGCATTTCCCCAGTCCAGAAGTGTTCTGAGTTTATGGTGTCAGAGGTCCAGTACTTAAACCAATTTCAGCCTTTGAAGTAGGCAAACTTCAAAGGAAAGTCTTTGTAGTGCCCATGACCCTGCCTTTTCCTTCCCTTGCTCCAGACAAACTCCAAGGGGGTGGTGACTGTTTTTTATGAGGACAGGCCCAGCCCTATTCAAGTGTCAGTGACAACTACTCTCAGCACTCTAGCTCAGGAAGGCCCATCAGCCTGGTGATGAGCCATTAGGATAAGCAGGGCACACCCCAGCTCCCATTGGCTGTCACCTGCATGTGAGTAGGGCTGCTCCTGGCCTTTATCAATGTTGTCTCTACCCCCCCTGGAGTGTGTCTGGATTCAGGACCTGGCTGGACAAGAACTTGTGCACTACAAGGACAATCCTTTGAAGGATGCCTACTTCAAAGGTCTAAAGGAGTATCAGTGTTGGACCTGAAACCCCAGACTGTTAGAACTCTTCTGGATCAAGAGGAATTATTGCCGAGGAGAAGAGCTGAAGTGCTGTGCGGAGTACTGCCCCTCTGCTGTGTTTCTTTGCTGGCTTCGCCTGCAGTCGCTGCTTCTGTTTTGGAGAGGAAGCCATCAAGGACTTTATGAGCATCATCCCTAGGCTCCACTGCTGGGAGTTCTGACCGGCCTTGTGGTGATAAATCCAGTTCTGAGCCCTTGGAGGTTTGTTCCTACTGCAAACACCTTTTTGGAAATCATCAACATCGATGCATACCCCTTCCAGGCTTGTTTTTCTGATGCAGCACCACTGTGTGGGAGAAGGTTCCATCACCGCGTGGCCTAAGAAATCGATGCAGTGCCTGTCAGCGGCCAAGGAAACCTCTGCAACCACCATGTCTCTGAAGCCAGGACACCCGCACTGACTCCGACGCAGGCCCTGCTGTGCAGCTGAAAGAATCGATGCATCTTGGGACCGCAATTGAAGATATAGACACAGTACCTGTTTGCCACAGCTGCATGAACCTCCAGCGCGTCTGGATTTCCACGCATCGCATCTATGCGCCAAGTTTTTCTGACGCATCACCCACAGACCAGAACCGTCTTGCTTTTTGACGCATCGCTTCCCCCTACAGTCCGTACTTGACTCAACACTTCTCCTACATGCAGCAGAACTGATGCATTGTCTCCTGTGGACTTAGGAGCTGATGCATCGCTGTGTTTTTTGACACTTCCTCCTCACCAGCTGTTCTGCCTTGTGGTTTTTGAAGCATTTGAGGTACTTTGTGTACAATCACTGCATCCATAGAGCTATATGAACAGAATTGCTTGAAACCTTTTAAAAGTCATATTTTTAGCTGTGTATGTCGGATTTTTGTTATTTTGGTCATGTTTGGTTCAGAAAAATATATTTTAATTTTCTAAACTGGTGTGGTGTCCATTTGTAGTGTTTTCACTGTGTTACTGTGTGTGTGTGTAATTCTGGCAAAGGTGCTAGCTAATCGATTGATTCAAGTTATACCTATCCTAACCACCATGACCAAGAGGGCTTTATACTTCAGCACTCATCAAATTCCCAATTGTGATTGTTGCCCCATTTATTCTAGTAAGACAAAGATGACAACATAGAGTAGTGCTTTCACTGGATGCAGAGAAAACATTTAAAAGGATATAATTTGCTTATCTTTTCAATGCTCTAACATAAATTGGTCTTGGAGATAAGTTCATAGCGGCTATGAGAGGGCTCTATACTGCTCCTTCTGCGATCTTACTATGCGAAGGACACCTGACTTTAGCCTTCAAGTTTCAAAGTGGGACAAGGAAAGGAGGCCAACTTTCTCCTTTGTTATTCATTCTTTCACTTGACCTCTTGGCTCAAGCCATTAGGAATAACACTCACATTCAAGGAATCCCAAACCCTGGTAGAGAGCAAAAAACCCTTTTACATGCATATGATATCCTACTTATAATTTTAAACTCACAGGCATTCAAACTCCATCTGATCACCATGATCTGCAGAGTTTCAAAATATTTTGGGGCAAATCTGCAGTCCTCCCTTTTACATACCATACAACATAACCTAACATCTATTTGTAAAGTGCACATTCACCTAGGAGGGTATCTTGGCTCTAACTAACAGATGTTTGTTGTTACCCAACTCAATGGTACTCATTCTATCGATCTCAGAAGGATAAAAGACTGAGCGAACCCACCAGGTGTTGAACCTGTGACAACAAAATCCAGCACAGGTCTTTACAGTAGAGGCATTAGTCCAACGTGTAACGGCACAGTGCAAATTAGTGAACAAGAAGGTGCAAAAACATTTTCTTTAAAAGAGCTTAAAACAAGCAATAGTCTGTATAGAACCAGATATTATGTGATTTTTGGGGTTTTATAGGCAAAACTTCCAAACTTCAGTAAGTTCTGCAATTTTCTTCAGCTTCTGTAATGTTCTTCTGTAAATAGAAGAAGACTTCCTAACTTCAATAATTGCAATTACAAAAACTAAAGCAGTTCAAACTGCATAAAAAGAAATAAAATGCCACCTAAAAGAAAAAGAAAGAAAGGAAACCAACATTCATTAATTGTGCACAGTGGGAATCTGTAGTAAGCAAGACATGCATGACTAGACCATAAGAGCTTACCTTGAGAATGACTCTAACAAACATATGAGTCAAGCACATAAGAGAGGTACATATCAAGGTCCAGGACCCAAACAGAGAGGAGGACCTAGAAAGAGATAGGTAAGATGGTTGTATGTCGGAACAATGCATGCCTTTACCATGCATGCCGTTACTCCTCAGTCTTTCCAACAAATACGTCATTGCCACACATTCCTCTACCATGCATATGGTTACAGCATGCCTTAGGGAAAGTGCTGGACTTTGGAGAGGTACAATTTACTATTCCAGCTCTTGCCTCCCAGTTTCCACAACAATAGAGAAAGTGTTGAATTTTAAAGTCCAATGCCACTTTTGCTAAGGCATGTCATTGTAACAACATGCAAGGTAAAAGAATGTGTGGTAAAGATGCATTTGTTGTAACAGCCATATTGTGACTGCAGCACATGGTTCGGCTGTTCTGGTAATGGCTGTTTGCCAGGTTAGATGCTAATCTGGACCTAGGTGGAGCCAACCTATGGACCAAGCAAGTAACAACTATTAAAAGAAAATTAAAGTACCTGTATGGAGCAGGAGAAGATTTTCCATGCCAGTGGCAATGCCAAATGACGATCTGTCTATAACAATACTAAAGAGATGAAGATGGGGCCACAAATTGGTAATACTGCATGGTATTCTGCTTTTGTGTTGCAGTATCCTGCAGTGTATATGTTGAGTTGTCATTCCAATGTAGGTAACATTACCAACGCCCTTTGGTTGAGCTTTTCCAGCAAGGAGTACATTCTGACCAAGTCTAATACATATCGCTAATTAGCATATCACAGTGCATGGCTTATCCACACACAAGGAAGCTTATGAGGGAAAAAGATATCAAAGTGACATTCTACTTTGTGATTAAACAATGTTGTTTATATATGAGGGACAGGGGCTTCTGATGCACATGACAAACTAATGGGGATGCATCTTTGAGCATTTACTAATATTAGGATCCACATGAAAGACGTACAATACTTACATTTTACAAAGGGGAAATATTCATATTGGGGGATAAAACGAAGGAAAATTGTTTGTATGTGTTCTTAGTTGTATAGACTATTGTTGTACTAATTTGCTCTCTGGACAAATGGTCAAAATCAAGATAAGGTGTACTATCTCAAGAGCAGTGTGAAGCTAGTTAAAGGTGTTAGACCTGGCACCTTGGCGTGGGTCTACCTTCCACTTTTTATTACTGTGCCTCGTGTGTTTTTCTGGTGTTAGCTGCTCAGAGCACTGTGCCACTGCCAATCAGTGCCACAGTGCAAGTGCTCCCTGTATAACATGTATATGTTGATTGGATTCCATGATTGGCTTATTTGGTTTACTTTCAGGCCCCAGTAAAGTGCACCAGGAGTGCCCAAGGCTTGTAAATCCAAATGCTGCTGGTGGGCTTGAAGCACTGGTTCTGCCACCCACAGAAGCTGCCTTGTAAAATGTGTCTACGGCCTGCCATTGCAGAGCCTGCGTATAGTCTGGTACTGTCATGCTGACTAGGCAAGTGCACCCACTTGCCAGTCCCTAAACCTTCCCTTGACTTCATATTAGTCGCCCCTATAGTAGGCCCAAGGGCAGGGTGCATTGTAAGTATAAGGCAGGACAAAGCCCTGATGTATGTGGCAAGTCGTAATAGTGAATTACAGCCATTTTTGTTTTTCACTATTGCAAGGCTACCTGTTCTCATAGGCCAGAATGGGCTGTTAGAATTGTTACATTCTATGATCCTAAAAGACTCAAGGAATATGGTAGAAATTCGATTTTAGTATGTCTGAACTCAGAGTAATAAAATACATCTTTTAGTAAAGTTTATTTTAATATTCTGTGTTTGCAAATACCACTTTTAGAAAGTAGGTATTTGCTTGCCTAACCTTTTCAGCCCACCTCTGCTTGGATTTGTATCTGCTGTCTGGTTTCTGTGAGTGACAGGGCTGGGGAATTCCAGGAGACAGGCTGGGGCAGCCTGGTGATGAATAGAGAGATTTACATCCAGATGGGTGGGAGGAGTACACCTGGGCTCTGAATAGGACTGTGCCTTTCCACCACAATGCTGGCTCCACCCCTGAGGAGCATCTGTTGTCTCTGCCCTGCACACTGAAAAGAAAAGCCAGAGTCATTTAAACAAAGTACTCCAGAACTGGGCTGAACTAGGCAAACACCCCCTGGCCTGAAAGAGAAAAAGATTTGTGGTATAAGTATTGGGACCCTGAGCCCAAGAAATCAGATCCTGCTCAAACAAGAAGAACCTCTGCCCAACGAGAAGGAACTGGGAAAGCTGTAAGGAGGAGTACTGTCCCTGACCTGGGAGATTGGCCTGCAGTGGTTGCCTTGTTACTGAAGGAGAGGAAAAAGACTGGAAAAGATTTTTGCTCACCTGTGCTTTTAAGATCTCCAAGGGCTTGTGGGTGAGCTTGCCCCCTGAACGAAGTCGCAGGACTAGTGGACTTCCACCGCCTTAAAGAGAGCTGCAGGAAAATGCTGATTTTCCCATAAAGCTGGAACCGCGATCTGTGTGCGCCTTGAAGGCTTGACTGCTGTGAAGCCCCGTGCCAGGAGTCCACACCGAACAAAGCGACTCCGCTCCCCCACGAGCCGTAGCTTGCACCGTAAGAGAAGGGCCCCGTAACACACACCGCTTCACCCTCCCCCTTCGAGCCGCACTGCTTGCCGTGCCTCCTGCCGCTGGCATTCAAGTTACGAGTGCACCGCTGGGCTGAGTACGGCTCGCACACCTGCAGCGTACTGTCTGCCTCGCACCGCGCTGTCCGGGATTGAAAGACGCCCCCCTCTTAAAGGCACGGCTCGTACGCCGCATCGCAAAGGAAAAGTCTCGCAGCCTGCACCGTCCGCCTCACTCTACATGGCCCCCACCCTAGGCCTCACATCCACGACTGCGCATGAGCCGGGGCTCGCACCGTAAGGATCAACAACGCTGCTGCATGGGGATGCCGGGTCTCACCTTGGGGGTGCCCAGAAGGGACCATCTCACAGGGAAAGCCAGGATGGGTTCCCCAGCGGTATACAGCGCCGGAACGACCCGGTGTGAGCAGCTGTGTGCTTTACAAGTATACCACATTTACATTTACATCACCTCCTGTTACCAAGCCTCGTCCGTGCCGGACTCATCGAATCAAAGGTACTGTGTATGCCTCGAACCCCCATCCTAATACGCCCCGGATGGAAGCGTCCGCTGCCTGCATTAGACTTTTGTGTTCATTTTTCAATTGCCGTACGACCCGAACCAAGGGACTGAGTCTTACAGAACTGAAAAACTACGCATTTAACAAGAACTCTGCATTGCTAACAGTATTGTGGTTTATTGTTGTCGTTATCTTGGTCTTGTGCTAAGTCTTAGATAAAAGATACTTATTTTTTTATATATTCCCAGTGTGGTGTCCATTTGTGGTGTTGTCACATGGTTACTGTGTGTGTTAACAAATGCTTAACCTATAACGCATCTGAGAATAAGTCTTGTCTGCTCGCCGCAAGCTACCTAGAGGGTGAGCAGGGGTTATTTGAAGAGGGTGATCCCCTTATCCTGACTAGAGGAGAGGGTCCCTGCTTGTCACAAGTACTTACCTATGCCAATCAGAGACCCCCAAATCTAACTAAAGGGGGCTGTGTTTGATGATAAACTCAACCGGTGGGACATACTCCAGTTTTATTTCGGGGGGGGGGGGGGGCTATACTGCAATGTTAACTGAATTCATGTTAAATTGCATAAGAGAGTATTTTGGAAATTGGAAGCAATGTATGTTGCCAATTGTATACTGTGCTACTGTACTATTTCAATAAAAAGATGTTAAATTCAAAAGAATGATGAGGTTGGTCAGATGATGAACTATTTTGACTCTGAATTTTAAGAATGAACCTATTAGTATACAGGTTGGTTTGTAAAAATCTTTACTACTCTCAAAAATGCAAGCTGTGACTGGCTTTTTGTAGCCAGTATTTTGTGCATTGGGCTGTATGTTCCTAAGGGCTGCATTCTTACTGATTCCTCTGCAGGCAAAATAAATGAACTGGGCATCAAAATGAAGTATGGACACTGTTGAATCTGAAATCCTTGGTGTTGTATTTCCCTCAACTTTGTGCCTTCAATCCTCCTGTTTTTGCTGACTTTGTTATTGCTGGCCATAGGACTCTGCACACTTTGCCACTGCTAACCAATGCCAAAGGGACTGTTTTCTCTCTCAACAACATGCTAAAATTAGCTTCCATCCAATTGACACATTTAATTTACTTATACGCCCCTAGCAAGATGGTACTGCCTGTACCCAAGGCCTTTAAATTAAAGGCTGCTAGTGAGCCAGCAGCACTTATATTTTAAGTAGCCATTTAAACATCTCAGGCCTTTGATTGCAGCCTTTGTATGACTTTCTTAACTGCCATTTTAAAATGGTAAAATAAACCTTTTATCAGACATAAATCTTCTGTTTTAATACACATGGCATCCTTGCTGTAGGCCCGTAGGGCAGTGTGCAGTATATTTTAAAAGTTGGGCATGTACTTTTAACTTTTACATGTTCTTGTAGTGAAAAAGCTGTATGTTCTTCTTTCAATACAGCAAGGTCTTCCTTCTTCTATAGGATAACATTGTGTTCCCTTATTACATTTGATAAGTGATAACTTTCAAGTGGGAGAAGGAAGGAAAGTCAAGTTTTGTCTCTGAAGAATTGTAATTTATAAACTTTTTAAAGGTAACATTGGATTTTATGTCACAGTTCTGAAAATGCCACTTTTAAAAAGTTGACATTTTCTTGTCCCAACCAGTTGAAGCCTTTATCCTGGGTCACATGACTAGGTGCAGCTAGAGGTTGGTCTTGCTGTATTGCTTCCAGGCTGTGAGACAAAGGGGGAATAGGAGTTGTCAGGTTTGACCATCTCTGTCAGGATGAGGGGAAGGAGCTGCCACCTACTACACTTCCACATCACAAAGCCTCAGCACACTCCCAAAGAGTTTCATACTAATCTTCTGTGCCCCAAGTGAAGCCAGGGCAGGGAGGGAGGCAATTAAGGACACCTTTGAGGGCAGTAAACTCTAGTAGCTTCTCCCACTTCAAAGCTGACACCAGGGATAATTAGAGGACCCTGAAACCCAACTCTTCAGATGACTTCTGGACCGCTGGAGTCTGCCAGGAAGGACTCCCCAGCTGTGAAGCCTGCCCTGCTGACCTGCTGCTTACCAAGGACATTGAATTTTGACACCCAGACTATAAAGTACTTTACAGCAACCTCAACTCAGTCCTGTATCCCGGCTCTCCATCGCAGGGGACCTCCACTTATGACTTGGACTCAGTCTACTGCGACCAGATGGCCTTTGTTGGCAGTTTTTGCTTCTTAGCACTTGATTTCTACAATGCCTCTAACATTTCATATCTCCTGTTCTACTAATTTGATTTTAGTTGTTTTGGTGTCAGAAATTGTATTAAATTTAACTCTGTGTCTTAAATTGATGTGAGATTGTTTGAAGTGCTGCATAAATACTTTACACATACCCTCTGAGGTAAGATTCACTGCTATTGTACCAAGCTACCAGGGGGTTGAGCATAGGTTAATTTGGAGTTTGATTCACCCTGACAAGAATTGTGGTTATTGTTTAAGTGGGGTTCACCCCTTCTACGAATGACCCTATTTCCTACTAGCACACATTGCTGATTACTCGAATAATGGGACAAAAGTATAATACATGCTCTTGTTTATGACCTGAGGTTGCGTATGTAGTAATACAAATGAGAAAGGACATTCATTATCACATGGAAGAGAATACATTACATCCACTTTCCCCAAACTATGAAATTGACATAAATAAAACCTAATGCACCTTACCCCCCCCCCCCCCCCTTGCGAACACCAGCAAGAATTGTTGCCCTCGTTAAGGCACTGCTTAACCGTCAAATATGATCAAACAGGGTCCAAAACTAATATCTTTGCACACCAAATACTGATACAGTGTCCAGTAGTTATGTTTTATTTAAAATATGTGGTCTACAGTCCAAAGCACACATTCATCCATGTCTTTATTCTTTCATTCATAACATCTGTATCTTGCTTTGTGAACTCGTGCGCCTGCTTTCCAAAGCTTTTGTTAAATTCCCTTATTCCGGAAACATCATAAAGCTGACGATGTTTTCATTAAAAGAAAAACGTGGGAGCAAAACGTGTAAAGATATATTTTCTCAGGAGGAAATCCATTGAAACCCCCAGCTTCGGCTGGAAATCTGACGCTGAAAACATTCTCGAGTGGGAACATTCTCCCACCAAGGGCCTCTTTGTGATTTCCTGGGAAAACAGGTGATAATTAACGCGCCCACTAATTACCGGTACCCCAAGCAGTTGATGTTTGTTGGATGCAGTAATTATTAATATACAACTCCGTCGATCGGTATGAAATTATAACAACACACAGTGATTGCCAGCCTGCGCTTTTCTTTTTTTCACCAGTTTCTGAGGGAATTATTCCTGATGAAAAGTGTCCTGGGAAAAATGTGCGTGTGCGGAAATTACAATGCCTCGTGCTATTGGCACAGATCAGGATCCCCTTGGTGGAGAGTGGGGACGTCATCTGCATGTGGATATGGGAAATGCCCACAAAGTTTGCAACTTCAACAACAACTGCGCAGTGGGTGGGTGAGTGCACCTTAGCTGTACCTCTCTGTCCGGTCCTGAGAAGGTGCTTAGATGCCACAGTGGCCTCCATTAAACACATAGGCGCACAAAGGGCCAGGATTGTCCTTCACGCCGCATATTATTGCTGGCCCCCGAATAGCATTATTACCCAAACAGCTTAAGCAATCATCCTGCATGTTTCTCCAATCAGATTTCCCTTTCAATCGTATTATTTTGATCAAATATTAAGCGAGTGTGTTTAGAGTACATTAAGCTGGGCTTGGCCTATATTACTTCCGAGTTAGCAGTTTAGCTAACTTCGGATGTAGCGCTCTCCACGCCATTAAACGAGTTTCCTCCGTTTCCATCTTCTTCGAGGAAAATGACATCTACTTAATCTATTTTGAAAGCTTTTAAAAAGCCAGAATTAATCCTAATTTTGATTGTTGTGTTATTCGTATTTTCTGGAATGTTAGCCCGTAATGGGACTCAACTTTTATGCTTTGCTTTTATAAAACATAAACCTATCGCTTTCACCAAGTCTAAGTTCCAATCCCGATTTCATAACTATCATTCTAGACAAAGTCCTTCATTAAAATAAATTGCATAGCTTCTTGTGCCGACGTTATTGATTGATTCATTCATTCATTTATTGATTTGTTTCTGATTTTTACCATCCATAAAATCATATACAAACTTTAAACGCGGTCATAAATTAAACATTTGACCTCTGCTTTACCTGGTGCACACGTCACATGTTGAGACAAGCCAGATCTTGAGCACGCTTTGAAGCATCCAGTAAAAGAGTCCTGCGAGGCCACGTGCAGCTAGAAGACCCTATCCACATATTCATCAGGAACTATAACGAGGTGAATGAATCATAGATAAAAAAAGCAAATATTTTAAGGCTAATCCGCCGGTCCTTGTCGCACTCTTTAGATTGAATCTGCATATCCTCTCGTGCTGACGCCCTATAGCCGAGGGGATTAGGGAAATAGGTCGGCAAATGACTATTGCGGTAGTACTTGGGGTTTCTAAGTTATTAAATGATAAAATCCTTTCTTATCAAATCTAATACACCTCCATAACCATCCATTGCTGGTTACCTTCTCCCAGTAGTGCTGCATGACCCTGGTAAAGGACAGAATGCTAAAAAAAATGTAAATTAGCATTATTTAAACCACGTTTTATCATGCTATCCGATGTGCAGGTGCGCATAAATATAGTAGGGTAACGCAAATGCATTCTTTATATCAAAACATAACATCATCCCTTGGCGCTCTTCAATGTAAATAAATATGTTCTTGGTGCTGATGTTCTCAAGGAGAGTTTTAATCTCCATTATTTAGACAATTGTGCAAGCATCACATAATGCATTTCAGTGCTTAATTTATTAAAAGAATAAGTGTCAGAGTCCTCCTCAGGAGGCCACTACAGCTGACACCACCCATAGCTCCTTCTAGCGCTGACAATGACAGTACAAACACAACTACTAACCTACCTTCACCCCCCTGCAAGTGTGACAGTTCAGATCAATTCAGGCCCCCAAAGCTAAAAGAATAGATTGAGCGCCAAGTATTGATAATTGTTTATTTGTACATGGAATACATAAAAAACATTTGTTATGCTCATCTCTAAATTAGATAAATAGCGCCACCATTTGGCAGACCGGCATAAGTGCCTTTGTTGCTAATTTAGTTCTGGTGCCAAGCACTAGAAACCACCGGTTCAACTTTAGCACTGTTTATAATTAACTTTCACTAGCTGCTAGCCAATCCTACAACAGTGTTTTTTTTAATATTTTGTTTTTCTTGGAGCGCGTAGCCTGGCCTGATGGCACTTTCAGGCACGGAACAAAGGTGATTTTTCAACAGTCACACCCGGTGAGCTGAGGCCAGGATTAGAAGCTGGTTGTCCACTTTCAAAGGCAGCAGCTATTGTGCAAGGCCTCATCTCTACAAAACGCCTTTAGCTGAATCAAATAAACAATGATGTCTTCACTAGTGATAGGATAATAGTAACTATACCTTATGATGTGGTATTTTGAAATTAAAGTACACATTGCTTTCTTGTTTGAGTCCTAGAATATGACAAAATGCTGATATTAGCTAGTTTGACTTTTTTATAATTTAAAATTTTTACAAAGCCCATCTCCACCTTTTTTGAGTCTGAAAGTCCATCTCTCTGTTGTGAGATTTTTTTCTCACCCACAAGAACAATAGTCACATTGGCAATGTATGCTCTCTGCAACACATATGTGGCCCTTTTGGGGACTTTTAGTTCTGGTACTGTAATTGAAGAGCATGCTTCCACTACAAACTTGGAATCAGGCTCTCCCTACGAGCCCGTCTACATGCAGTTTTTCCATCAGTGGATCTAAGCATTACCCAAAGGGCTGCTTTATTGTTTAATTATCTCCTTACAGCCACAGTGATACCAGCCATGCTGAAAAAGGCATCCTGAAGAAGGCCAACTCCAACCCCAGCAACACTATCTACTATCATCCTATTTCTCTCCTGCTGGCGCTAGGCAAACTACTAGAGTGGGTGGTTGCTAGACAAATGACTTTAGGCAGGGCAGGACTGGGAACCCAAAGATCCCCTGGCAATTTTGTTGACCACCCCTCCCACCCCCCAGGAGGTGGGAGGAGGAGGTGTGAAGCGCTGCTGCTTTTGTTGCTGGGGGTCTATATTGAAGCACCTGCAAAACTGGCCCCCAGTTACAAAACCAGACCCCAGCACTGATGATTTTATTACTGGGGGGCGATATTTCAGCACCGCTACAAAACCAGCCCCCACCCTGCCAGACTCTGGGGGAAACGCCTGAAGCCTGCTACGGCCAGTCCAGCCTTGCCTTCAGGACTTTAGCGTCCTCTATCCAGCATGGGCAGAATCTGCACTTGTCAATGCCATGCGTTAGAATATTCCTATGCTGATGACAGAACAGTAGTGATCCTGTTGGACCAATAGGGTCATGCTCTAAAGAGTAAAGAAACTGGGGATAAGTAGCCATGGTGCTTGGTTGGCCTGAACTGTTTCTATTAGGACACTTCTAGACCCTCTCACTCTCCAAATTTACATCTGAGAAGTCCACTATTTGTTGTCATGTGCCACAGGACTGTTATTCGTTTTGTCATTAATAACACAATCATGTTTGGGAATGCCACAGGTCATCTACCTGGTGTTCCGCTTGCATCAGAATCCACAATTCCCCGAAGATGTCAGTAGTTGTAAGCGTAATAAGCCTTCCAGAAACTTTAAACCTTCCACCACAGACATACTGCCTGGCCACACCTTAGCATAGACGTCGTCTAATGTAGGAGTGACTCCTTCCTCTATTTAATCTATGCCTAGTATTGATGTATCTTTCCTTTCCCTCCTGGATTCTTCTTGAAGCAGCACCTCATCTGATTCTGATTCCATCGTTGAACATTCTTAGGAAGTCAATTCTTGTTTTTCTGCCTAACTCCAGTCTTCATCACCTTTTCAATAACCATAGCCCTCTGATGTTACCCTGGGTAAATCAAAGAATCCAGGCAGGAAGAAAGACATAGACCAGAAAAATGGTTTGTGCTGCACAAACTATGTTCAGTTAGACTTGTCAGAATAGGATTTGTAACACATTTTTTAAGGAATGAGCAAACTTTGATAACTTGGGGGGGGGGAAACATGAGACTTCTTTAACTCTTCAAGAACAGTTCAATAAAACTCATTACTTTTGAATTTGTGTGAGCTTAAATTACTAAAATAGCGATTGGATTTTGCAAGTTTGAACAGTATTAAATGTTATAGTCTGGGACAAATCAGCCCAGGTTTTGAAGAGTACTTTTTGCTGATATTGAAGGAACAAGGCAATCCTTTTTGAAGAAGAAAGGGACCAATTCAATCCATTCTGGAAGAGGTAGTCACTGTACAATTGGACTACAAAGCCAAAGGTTTTACACAATCAGGCAATAGTACTTTGAAAATTACGATAAAATCTATGTCATATATTTATTTCTTATATTAGAACATTGGAATGTTGAGAGGTCCATTGAAGACAAGGGGTTAGATCAGAGCTTATAATGGTTGGTAAACGTCTTCTGCTCCAACATTCCAATGGTTATCTTATTTCTCCATTTTTAATTTAGACAAGTCTACTCTGAGTGGGTGGAATGTTCTAATACCAAAACCTTTTTTTTAATTTTAATTTTATTTTATTGAAGTTCATGGTGCATTTGACAAAACAAATAATTAATCATAAGCAAGGTATAAGAACATCTGATACAATTAAATGATCACTCAAATATAAACAGCTAAAAACACATTACATGACATGGGGATAAAAAGATGCAGAAGATCTACCAATAAATATAACAATACAGTACATTTCAAATTCTTATTCTTTCCTCCAGCCATTTCTTAACCGGGGCCCATAATCGTCTTCCCATCTCTCGTTTTTTAGCATCTTTAAGTTCATAGAGACAAGACTCAATATTATAAATACCTAAAAGTCTGGAGATCCACATCTGAAAAGAGGGGGCTGTAACATCCTTCCATCCGGCCGAGATCAAGATTCTGAGCACAGCAACCGACATAAAAGCCAAAGCAGCCTCATGCTCTGTTAAAACCAGTTTAGAATCTAACCCAATTACCATCAATGTTGGTGATAGATCGATCTTATGACCTAGCAGCCCCTCCCAAAATTTTGTTATTCCATCTAGAACAGGGGCCAGCCGCTCACAAGTAAAAAAACATATGTAATAAGTCTGCTTGCCCATTATTGCATCTCGGGCAGCAATCGTCATTCCTGATACCCCAGACAAATAGTTTGGCCGGTGTATGATAAAGATTAAAAACTGTTTTAAAATGCTGAGCCCGTAAATTTGAAGCCAGAAAGATCTTTTTATTTAGCAATAATGCTAGGTCTAGATCTATATCCGGGTTTCCCAATTTGATTGCCCAGTCACTTTCTACTTTTCCTACATCATCCTGTAGTCTGGACACCAGCAGATGATAAATCTCTTTTATCTTCCTGCATCCTCTTCCAATGACCTCGACCACAGGGAAATCTACCAGGGGCTTAAGTTTTGGCCTATAAGCCTGTATGATGCACACAATTTGGCCATAAATAAGCCACTGATTTACAGGAAGGCCATATCTCCTTTGCATGTCCTCAAACCCAATTATCTTGTCTCCTACCATTAGGTCTCTGATAGTCTTAACCCCAAAACCATTCCATGTTTTTATTTTCCTATCATTTCTTAGCTGAGGAAAAAGACTCGAATTTTCCATAAGAAGAGAAGGGTTAATTTTAGGGACATGAAAGAATTTAAGATTGATTTCCATACTTGCCATGCCCCCAACAGGATCTTAAATCGTGCCTTCTTATAGAACCTATATTTAAATTCCGTCAACAGTAGACCCCTTGCTTTCCCCCCCATCAACAATTTGAAGATTGGAGGGGGACCCTGACTGTCTAAATTAGTCGAGCCAGCATCAGCTTGAAGCAGAATTGACATCTGGATCAGGAGACAAGACCAGCGATACAGTCTCAGGTTGGGGAGTGCCATCCCACCCCTTTCCCTCGGAAGGGACATAAGGGTCGTCGATCGTCTAACCTTACCATACTGCCATATGAACCTAATAAAGGCAGACTCAAGTTGCTTCAAAATTTTCTCCTCAATGTATAGGGGAATGGCTCTAAATAGGTACAACACCCTGGGAAACATCACCATTTTTAAGACATTTACCCTCCCAACCAGAGAAAGATGAAGAACATCCATCCTTTTCAGTTCTGTCTCCATGAATTTAATTAGGGAGGGTAGTTCTCTTCCACTATCTTACCCACTGAAGCATTTATCTTTACCCCTAAATAAATTGCGGAATCAACATATCTTACGTCAGATCTTTGTACATTCTTAGAGCAAATTATCTGGGTTTTAGATTCATTTAAAAGATATCCAGAACTTGACCGAAATCTTTAGCCATCTGTACCAATTCCAGAAGTGCCTGCTGCGGATTTGTTGTGATAACCGCCAGATCATCAGCGTAGGCTAGGATCGTATTTTCATAGCCGTTATAGATCACTGGAGAGATTCTAGGGCACTCTAAAATTTTCTGAATAAGAGGGTCTATTTACAGAGCAAAGAGTATGGGGGAGCATGGCCAACCCTGTTGCGTCCCTCTACTTATCTTAATCTTATCTGACTACTCCTCCATAACTGTAATTGTTGCCACTGTAACTATATACATAGCCTTGATAGCCCTGATCACAATAAACAACGACGAGTTTGCTCCTAATCAGTTAGGCTGAGCATTAAACATAATAGACCGAAGAAAATGCCAAAACTGATGTGTAAATTAAACATACAATTTAGTTCATAAGCTAGAAAAACTCATTCCAACCTACGATATTGCTAATAAATAGCGTTTTATTCAATCAATTCAGAGAAAATTGTTTCAAAGGAATTAATGCATTTTATACAGTACTACACCATTATATTGTACAACACTCATTCAACTAGTCTTTCATATCACACACATACAAAATCAGACATCCATATGTACATAACTTAAAGAATTATGTAAAGGGAAAAGAAAGAAATTCAGAAAGAAAGAAACTCAGAAAGAAAGACACAAAGGCTGCTCAACCAATACTCATCTGTAATGTACCATCTATCTATACATATATACACAACACGGGATTACTCGTGAACAATTTTAAATAATGTCACACATTGTACATACACAGGTTAAAGCATTCGAGTTCTCATTTGTTTGAGTATTCCACTTTTTTGAGAGAGCAGCACTTTGCAGAGGGCCTACGCGTTTCGAGTCCTGTACAATGGGAGGACTCTCATCAGGGCCGGGGGGGGGTTATCTAGAAAGAAAAATATCTCCATGTCAGGTTTATACTCGAGACCTTTACAAGAAACCTTTCAGCATCAAGACCGATTTTCTCGCACAGCTTACCCTACTGGTCTGCAAGGCCACTTGACAGGTGTAGAGAGCTGGGATGCGGAGGGTAGCGCTCACTGTAGGGGAGGGCGTAGTCACACTGGGGATTTAAGGGCAGCAATTAGCCTCCAGTGTTAAGGCTGGGCATAAACACAATGGCAAAAGTAGAGGAGGACCAATTCTTACCTTGCTTGATCAAAGTGGACCGGGGACTAAGTAGTTGTCCGCTGTCAAGGTTAGAACGGGGAGACGGACGAGGTCAGGGGTGCCTATGGGTAAAGACAAGTGGCGAAGCATGAGGAATTGAACAACACCCTGGTGGACAGGTACTCTAGATTTACAACCGCAGGGTCAAAGGGGAATCATACCTGTACAAGATAGGCTTTTGAATTAGGGAATCAGACGTCCTACACGAGTTTGGACGAATGCTGAAAGATGATCTTTCGACTCCTGCAATAAAGCCACAAAATGTGAGTCACCACGGGGCCCTCAAAACGGGAAGACACAAGCATTGAAATGCTCCGCGTTTGAGGTGAATTAGCAACGCACCTAAGGGACGGAGTCTCCTCGTTTAGTTCGGCGTCTCCGGAGCGCTGATCCTTCGCGCATGCGCTGTGGATGGCGTGATCAGTGTGTGGTCCAATAATATAGCAGAAGCCACGTGGGACGCTACTCTCTGGCGCGTGGGCGCTGGGCAAGGTTGCAGTGTTGCAATACCTGCGCATGAATCCTGCAATCTACAGACAGTGTGCCGGTGGAAGTTCATCCTACAGACACAATATAGAGGCGGACTGGTGGGGCCAGTAGAAAGGCAGAAAGTCAACAGGCACTTCAGAGTTTATAAATCTCTGATAGTTCATTAAGGCCAGTGACGGCCGTGTTGAACTTCACAATTAGGAGCGCCTCCCTTTTGGAGAGTCTGGCATCCCAGTCTCCTCCTCTGGGGTCGCGCTCCACCTTGGAGATTATGGTCCATTGAAGGTCTTTAATTTGATGGCCAAGTCTGTTCCAATGGTTTACCAATGGAGCTGTTTCAACACGATTTTTTAATCTGGATTTATGTTGGGAGATCCTTTGTCTTGCCTCCTGATTAGTTTTCCCGATGTACAGAAGTCCACAGGGACACATGATTCCATACACCACATACTTCGATTTACAGTTACTGTGGGTGTCATGCTTCCATGAGATGCCTCTGTGCTGGAACAGAGATCCCTCTATCGTGGACTCGCAACATACACAGGTGCCGCATTTATGGTGCCCTGTGATCGGATTTAGTCCCATCATTTGTCTGATGGTCGGAGGTGTTTGTCTGGGGGTGGCTGCTCTTACTATGAGATTGGCAATGCTCTTATCTTTTTTGAACGCAAAAAGGGGGGGTTCCTTTAAGCATTCTTCGAGGTTTTTCACGAGGTGCCAGTTTTGATTTATCACTTTCTTTAGCTGATTGGCATTGGGACAGAACGTTGTCACGCACACCTGGCGTTTCAGCTGGGGCTTGATACGCCTTTCCAGGAGGGACTCCCTTGGAGTCCACCGTGCCCTTTTCATGCAGTTGGAAACCAATTTCCTAGGGTATCCACGATCACATAGCTTTGTCACTAGGTTGTTTGCATGATGTTTGTAATCCTCATTCAGGGCACAATTCCTTCGGATACGAAGGAATTGCCCCAGTGGTAAGTTCTCTCGCAGACTCCTAGGGTGGTTGCTTGAAAAAAGAAGGGCTTTATTCCTATCTGTTGGCTTCACGAAGAGCGATGTGGATAATTTTCCTTCATTAGGGAAGACTTCCACATCCAAGAAGGAAATTTTTTCTTTCGATGAGGATATGCTGAATTTTATATCCCCTGTCCGTGCGTTCAACCAGTTGTAAAAGCTTTCCAGTTCGTCCTCAGTGCCCTTCCACACCATAAAAACATCGTCAATGAAGCGTAGCCACGCTCCAATGAGATCTTTGAAGGGGTTATTGTTGTAAACAAAAGTGTCCTCATAGAGAGCCATAAAAAGAACAGCCAATTCCGGGGCGAAGGGACACCCCATCGCTACTCCTTTTATCTGAAAGTAAAAATCGTTCCCAAAACAAAAATAATTCTTTTTTAGGGCAAAGGATGCCAGATCAATCAAGAATTTGGTTGGTACCTGTACTGGTCGAGTTCTTAGCTCCAGGAAATGTGTAAGGACTGCTATGGCTTCATCCTGCGGAATCTGGGTGTAAAGGGCATTGACATCCAAGGTGACCAGTATGTCCCTGCCCTTACAGAATTCTATAGGCTCTAGTTTATTGATAAAGTCCGTCGTGTCCTGTAGATATGATTTTACTAGGCTCATGAATTCTTTCAAGAACACATCGACATATTTGGCGATGGGCTCGAGTAATGAATCACAGCCTGCTACAATTGGTCTTCCGGGGGGTTTGTTTGCATCTTTATGTACCTTTGGCAGGATATAAAATAAAGGTATCTTAGGATGTTTTTTCTGTAGGAATTCCAGTTCTTTTGGGCCTACAAACCCTTGATCAAAGCCTTCTCTAATGATCGAGAACAACTGGTTCTGTAATTCAGATGTGGGATCTTTCTGAATTGTCTTATAGCATTCCTGATCGTTTAATTGCCTCAGGACTTCCTCATTATAGTTGGCAGTGTCCCACACCACTATAGCTCCGCCCTTATCGGCTTGCTTTATGGTGATAGTGGCATCATTCCTTAAGTCTGCGAGAGCTTTCTTTTCTTCTAGTGAGGTATTAAATTTGACAAATGTTTTCTGTGATTCCATGGCCGAAATAGCTGACAATACAGTTTTCTCAAAAATTAGTATCTCCTTTGGAATTTTATGTCCAGGCGGGCAAAAAGTGGATTTATTCCGGAATAAATCCACTTTTTGCCCGCCTGGACATAAAATTCCAAAGGAGATACTAATTTTTGAGAAAACTGTATTGTCAGCTATTTCGGCCATGGAATCACAGAAAACATTTGTCAAATTTAATACCTCACTAGAAGAAAAGAAAGCTCTCGCAGACTTAAGGAATGATGCCACTATCACCATAAAGCAAGCCGATAAGGGCGGAGCTATAGTGGTGTGGGACACTGCCAACTATAATGAGGAAGTCCTGAGGCAATTAAACGATCAGGAATGCTATAAGACAATTCAGAAAGATCCCACATCTGAATTACAGAACCAGTTGTTCTCGATCATTAGAGAAGGCTTTGATCAAGGGTTTGTAGGCCCAAAAGAACTGGAATTCCTACAGAAAAAACATCCTAAGATACCTTTATTTTATATCCTGCCAAAGGTACATAAAGATGCAAACAAACCCCCCGGAAGACCAATTGTAGCAGGCTGTGATTCATTACTCGAGCCCATCGCCAAATATGTCGATGTGTTCTTGAAAGAATTCATGAGCCTAGTAAAATCATATCTACAGGACACGACGGACTTTATCAATAAACTAGAGCCTATAGAATTCTGTAAGGGCAGGGACATACTGGTCACCTTGGATGTCAATGCCCTTTACACCCAGATTCCGCAGGATGAAGCCATAGCAGTCCTTACACATTTCCTGGAGCTAAGAACTCGACCAGTACAGGTACCAACCAAATTCTTGATTAATCTGGCATCCTTTGCCCTAAAAAAGAATTATTTTTGTTTTGGGAACGATTTTTACTTTCAGATAAAAGGAGTAGCGATGGGGTGTCCCTTCGCCCCGGAATTGGCTGTTCTTTTTATGGCTCTCTATGAGGACACTTTTGTTTACAACAATAACCCCTTCAAAGATCTCATTGGAGCGTGGCTACGCTTCATTGACGATGTTTTTATGGTGTGGAAGGGCACTGAGGACGAACTGGAAAGCTTTTACAACTGGTTGAACGCACGGACAGGGGATATAAAATTCAGCATATCCTCATCGAAAGAAAAAATTTCCTTCTTGGATGTGGAAGTCTTCCCTAATGAAGGAAAATTATCCACATCGCTCTTCGTGAAGCCAACAGATAGGAATAAAGCCCTTCTTTTTTCAAGCAACCACCCTAGGAGTCTGCGAGAGAACTTACCACTGGGGCAATTCCTTCGTATCCGAAGGAATTGTGCCCTGAATGAGGATTACAAACATCATGCAAACAACCTAGTGACAAAGCTATGTGATCGTGGATACCCTAGGAAATTGGTTTCCAACTGCATGAAAAGGGCACGGTGGACTCCAAGGGAGTCCCTCCTGGAAAGGCGTATCAAGCCCCAGCTGAAACGCCAGGTGTGCGTGACAACGTTCTGTCCCAATGCCAATCAGCTAAAGAAAGTGATAAATCAAAACTGGCACCTCGTGAAAAACCTCGAAGAATGCTTAAAGGAACCCCCCCTTTTTGCGTTCAAAAAAGATAAGAGCATTGCCAATCTCATAGTAAGAGCAGCCACCCCCAGACAAACACCTCCGACCATCAGACAAATGATGGGACTAAATCCGATCACAGGGCACCATAAATGCGGCACCTGTGTATGTTGCGAGTCCACGATAGAGGGATCTCTGTTCCAGCACAGAGGCATCTCATGGAAGCATGACACCCACAGTAACTGTAAATCGAAGTATGTGGTGTATGGAATCATGTGTCCCTGTGGACTTCTGTACATCGGGAAAACTAATCAGGAGGCAAGACAAAGGATCTCCCAACATAAATCCAGATTAAAAAATCGTGTTGAAACAGCTCCATTGGTAAACCATTGGAACAGACTTGGCCATCAAATTAAAGACCTTCAATGGACCATAATCTCCAAGGTGGAGCGCGACCCCAGAGGAGGAGACTGGGATGCCAGACTCTCCAAAAGGGAGGCGCTCCTAATTGTGAAGTTCAACACGGCCGTCACTGGCCTTAATGAACTATCAGAGATTTATAAACTCTGAAGTGCCTGTTGACTTTCTGCCTTTCTACTGGCCCCACCAGTCCGCCTCTATATTGTGTCTGTAGGATGAACTTCCACCGGCACACTGTCTGTAGATTGCAGGATTCATGCGCAGGTATTGCAACACTGCAACCTTGCCCAGCGCCCACGCGCCAGAGAGTAGCGTCCCACGTGGCTTCTGCTATATTATTGGACCACACACTGATCACGCCATCCACAGCGCATGCGCGAAGGATCAGCGCTCCGGAGACGCCGAACTAAACGAGGAGACTCCGTCCCTTAGGTGCGTTGCTAATTCACCTCAAACGCGGAGCATTTCAATGCTTGTGTCTTCCCGTTTTGAGGGCCCCGTGGTGACTCACATTTTGTGGCTTTATTGCAGGAGTCGAAAGATCATCTTTCAGCATTCGTCCAAACTCGTGTAGGACGTCTGATTCCCTAATTCAAAAGCCTATCTTGTACAGGTATGATTCCCCTTTGACCCTGCGGTTGTAAATCTAGAGTACCTGTCCACCAGGGTGTTGTTCAATTCCTCATGCTTCGCCACTTGTCTTTACCCATAGGCACCCCTGACCTCGTCCGTCTCCCCGTTCTAACCTTGACAGCGGACAACTACTTAGTCCCCGGTCCACTTTGATCAAGCAAGGTAAGAATTGGTCCTCCTCTACTTTTGCCATTGTGTTTATGCCCAGCCTTAACACTGGAGGCTAATTGCTGCCCTTAAATCCCCAGTGTGACTACGCCCTCCCCTACAGTGAGCGCTACCCTCCGCATCCCAGCTCTCTACACCTGTCAAGTGGCCTTGCAGACCAGTAGGGTAAGCTGTGCGAGAAAATCGGTCTTGATGCTGAAAGGTTTCTTGTAAAGGTCTCGAGTATAAACCTGACATGGAGATATTTTTCTTTCTAGATAACCCCCCCCGGCCCTGATGAGAGTCCTCCCATTGTACAGGACTCGAAACGCGTAGGCCCTCTGCAAAGTGCTGCTCTCTCAAAAAAGTGGAATACTCAAACAAATGAGAACTCGAATGCTTTAACCTGTGTATGTACAATGTGTGACATTATTTAAAATTGTTCACGAGTAATCCCGTGTTGTGTATATATGTATAGATAGATGGTACATTACAGATGAGTATTGGTTGAGCAGCCTTTGTGTCTTTCTTTCTGAGTTTCTTTCTTTCTGAATTTCTTTCTTTTCCCTTTACATAATTCTTTAAGTTATGTACATATGGATGTCTGATTTTGTATGTGTGTGATATGAAAGACTAGTTGAATGAGTGTTGTGCAATATAATGGTGTAGTACTGTATAAAATGCATTAATTCCTTTGAAACAATTTTCTCTGAATTGATTGAATAAAACGCTATTTATTAGCAATATCGTAGGTTGGAATGAGTTTTTCTAGCTTATGAACTAAATTGTATGTTTAATTTACACATCAGTTTTGGCATTTTCTTCGGTCTATTATGTTTAATGCTCAGCCTAACTGATTAGGAGCAAACTCGTCGTTGTTTATTGAGTTTTTTAGCGGGATTTCTCTCGCGAAGTTTCTCTGTCTGTCACATCTTTTGTGATTAAGGGGAATTATTTCTCCTTCCCTACACGGACTTTAGGTACACTCGGACCCTAGGTCCTACACGGAACGCAGTCTCCCCTCCCAACCCCCCTTTTTTTTCTGGAGCTTTAACCATCCTTGAGGTGTTATTTCTAGTCCTTCATGGCAGAAAAGGACACTCTAGCCTTTTCTGAAGACCATTTAAAAGATCTCTTAAGCAACCCACCAGTTTTCTCCTCAGTGACCCTCAGTGTCTCGGCCACTTCACAGAATGAGACAGATAAACTACTTAGGTTGAGAAAAAAACAAATTAGAACGGACCTACATGGTCATTTCCTTTTACAACATTTAAGGGAAGGTACGATCCCGGGTGGTCTTCAAATTAAAAACATTCCGGTCATCTTTACGGAAGACCCTATATTTAAAAAAGGTTTCAGTCAAATAGAAACCAAATGCAGTAGGGACCTTATGGTCCTTACTGTAGAAACAGCGGTAAGAATTTCTAGACAAGAACTTGAACAAATAGCCCAACTTGAGTCTGAGATACTTGGCAATCCTGCGATAGTTGATGCCAAGGCCTTAATAGATAAAGTAGCTAAAGAAATACAAGATTTCAAAGATTATAGCGTGACTCAAAAAACCAACCAGTTCGAGAAGGACAAAAAGAACTTTTCCCTCGAAAACGTTTACCCTTTTTTACAAACTGATTTTTACACCAAACCTGATTCTAGGCGCTATTTATCAGGGAACCGTGGCAGATCACGTAATCAATTTATAACTTTCTCAGATACTTCATCTTCAGGCGGTGAAAGTGACAATAGCGGAAATAGTGGCAGTAGTGGACAAACGAATAGGAACCGAAAATGGAATCGGAACCAGCAACAACAGACCAATGCTCAAAATCCTTTTTTAGGGAGAGGCCAAACACGCCCGAGGGCGAAAGTACAATGGGAAATGAGAACCAGGCGTCAACACTATCAAAACCAGTAGTATCACCCATTTTTAACCTCTCACCAAAAACACTTACTGTTGCAGAAGAGAGTGTCCTTTCCAAGGGACTCTCCTTTGTACCATCTAAACGGACCGACTTTACTCAAATGAAAACGGAGTTTATTGAGTTTTGCCGCAAATTAAGACTAGCAACTTTTTTCGCGGATAACCCCAGTGCTGCTACTCCTGAGGTCACAGGCCTCCGGAATAATTCCACTTTTTGCCCGCCTGGACATAAAATTCCAAAGGAGATACTAATTTTTGAGAAAACTGTATTGTCAGCTATTTCGGCCATGGAATCACAGAAAACATTTGTCAAATTTAATACCTCACTAGAAGAAAAGAAAGCTCTCGCAGACTTAAGGAATGATGCCACTATCACCATAAAGCAAGCCGATAAGGGCGGAGCTATAGTGGTGTGGGACACTGCCAACTATAATGAGGAAGTCCTGAGGCAATTAAACGATCAGGAATGCTATAAGACAATTCAGAAAGATCCCACATCTGAATTACAGAACCAGTTGTTCTCGATCATTAGAGAAGGCTTTGATCAAGGGTTTGTAGGCCCAAAAGAACTGGAATTCCTACAGAAAAAACATCCTAAGATACCTTTATTTTATATCCTGCCAAAGGTACATAAAGATGCAAACAAACCCCCCGGAAGACCAATTGTAGCAGGCTGTGATTCATTACTCGAGCCCATCGCCAAATATGTCGATGTGTTCTTGAAAGAATTCATGAGCCTAGTAAAATCATATCTACAGGACACGACGGACTTTATCAATAAACTAGAGCCTATAGAATTCTGTAAGGGCAGGGACATACTGGTCACCTTGGATGTCAATGCCCTTTACACCCAGATTCCGCAGGATGAAGCCATAGCAGTCCTTACACATTTCCTGGAGCTAAGAACTCGACCAGTACAGGTACCAACCAAATTCTTGATTGATCTGGCATCCTTTGCCCTAAAAAAGAATTATTTTTGTTTTGGGAACGATTTTTACTTTCAGATAAAAGGAGTAGCGATGGGGTGTCCCTTCGCCCCGGAATTGGCTGTTCTTTTTATGGCTCTCTATGAGGACACTTTTGTTTACAACAATAACCCCTTCAAAGATCTCATTGGAGCGTGGCTACGCTTCATTGACGATGTTTTTATGGTGTGGAAGGGCACTGAGGACGAACTGGAAAGCTTTTACAACTGGTTGAACGCACGGACAGGGGATATAAAATTCAGCATATCCTCATCGAAAGAAAAAATTTCCTTCTTGGATGTGGAAGTCTTCCCTAATGAAGGAAAATTATCCACATCGCTCTTCGTGAAGCCAACAGATAGGAATAAAGCCCTTCTTTTTTCAAGCAACCACCCTAGGAGTCTGCGAGAGAACTTACCACTGGGGCAATTCCTTCGTATCCGAAGGAATTGTGCCCTGAATGAGGATTACAAACATCATGCAAACAACCTAGTGACAAAGCTATGTGATCGTGGATACCCTAGGAAATTGGTTTCCAACTGCATGAAAAGGGCACGGTGGACTCCAAGGGAGTCCCTCCTGGAAAGGCGTATCAAGCCCCAGCTGAAACGCCAGGTGTGCGTGACAACGTTCTGTCCCAATGCCAATCAGCTAAAGAAAGTGATAAATCAAAACTGGCACCTCGTGAAAAACCTCAAAGAATGCTTAAAGGAACCCCCCCTTTTTGCGTTCAAAAAAGATAAGAGCATTGCCAATCTCATAGTAAGAGCAGCCACCCCCAGACAAACACCTCCGACCATCAGACAAATGATGGGACTAAATCCGATCACAGGGCACCATAAATGCGGCACCTGTGTATGTTGCGAGTCCACGATAGAGGGATCTCTGTTCCAGCACAGAGGCATCTCATGGAAGCATGACACCCACAGTAACTGTAAATCGAAGTATGTGGTGTATGGAATCATGTGTCCCTGTGGACTTCTGTACATCGGGAAAACTAATCAGGAGGCAAGACAAAGGATCTCCCAACATAAATCCAGATTAAAAAATCGTGTTGAAACAGCTCCATTGGTAAACCATTGGAACAGACTTGGCCATCAAATTAAAGACCTTCAATGGACCATAATCTCCAAGGTGGAGCGCGACCCCAGAGGAGGAGACTGGGATGCCAGACTCTCCAAAAGGGAGGCGCTCCTAATTGTGAAGTTCAACACGGCCGTCACTGGCCTTAATGAACTATCAGAGATTTATAAACTCTGAAGTGCCTGTTGACTTTCTGCCTTTCTACTGGCCCCACCAGTCCGCCTCTATATTGTGTCTGTAGGATGAACTTCCACCGGCACACTGTCTGTAGATTGCAGGATTCATGCGCAGGTATTGCAACACTGCAACCTTGCCCAGCGCCCACGCGCCAGAGAGTAGCGTCCCACGTGGCTTCTGCTATATTATTGGACCACACACTGATCACGCCATCCACAGCGCATGCGCGAAGGATCAGCGCTCCGGAGACGCCGAACTAAACGAGGAGACTCCGTCCCTTAGGTGCGTTGCTAATTCACCTCAAACGCGGAGCATTTCAATGCTTGTGTCTTCCCGTTTTGAGGGCCCCGTGGTGACTCACATTTTGTGGCTTTATTGCAGGAGTCGAAAGATCATCTTTCAGCATTCGTCCAAACTCGTGTAGGACGTCTGATTCCCTAATTCAAAAGCCTATCTTGTACAGGTATGATTCCCCTTTGACCCTGCGGTTGTAAATCTAGAGTACCTGTCCACCAGGGTGTTGTTCAATTCCTCATGCTTCGCCACTTGTCTTTACCCATAGGCACCCCTGACCTCGTCCGTCTCCCCGTTCTAACCTTGACAGCGGACAACTACTTAGTCCCCGGTCCACTTTGATCAAGCAAGGTAAGAATTGGTCCTCCTCTACTTTTGCCATTGTGTTTATGCCCAGCCTTAACACTGGAGGCTAATTGCTGCCCTTAAATCCCCAGTGTGACTACGCCCTCCCCTACAGTGAGCGCTACCCTCCGCATCCCAGCTCTCTACACCTGTCAAGTGGCCTTGCAGACCAGTAGGGTAAGCTGTGCGAGAAAATCGGTCTTGATGCTGAAAGGTTTCTTGTAAAGGTCTCGAGTATAAACCTGACATGGAGATATTTTTCTTTCTAGATAACCCCCCCCGGCCCTGATGAGAGTCCTCCCATTGTACAGGACTCGAAACGCGTAGGCCCTCTGCAAAGTGCTGCTCTCTCAAAAAAGTGGAATACTCAAACAAATGAGAACTCGAATGCTTTAACCTGTGTATGTACAATGTGTGACATTATTTAAAATTGTTCACGAGTAATCCCGTGTTGTGTATATATGTATAGATAGATGGTACATTACAGATGAGTATTGGTTGAGCAGCCTTTGTGTCTTTCTTTCTGAGTTTCTTTCTTTCTGAATTTCTTTCTTTTCCCTTTAGATAATTCTTTAAGTTATGTACATATGGATGTCTGATTTTGTATGTGTGTGATATGAAAGACTAGTTGAATGAGTGTTGTACAATATAATGGTGTAGTACTGTATAAAATGCATTAATTCCTTTGAAACAATTTTCTCTGAATTGATTGAATAAAACGCTATTTATTAGCAATATCGTAGGTTGGAATGAGTTTTTCTAGCTTATGAACTAAATTGTATGTTTAATTTACACATCAGTTTTGGCATTTTCTTCGGTCTATTATATTATTATTATTATTATTATTGATAGCCCTGATGACATTCGGGCCAAAACCTCTCCCAGCCAAAATACCCCAAAGGAAGCTCCATCCCACCCGGTCAAAAGCTTTTTCTGCGTCGAGCAGGATCATGGCCATCTCTCCCCCCGCGACTTCCTGGGCGTCAAACAAAGTTATTGCTCTACAAGTATGATCTGTCGTACCACGCCCAGGAACAAAACCATGTTGCCAAGGGGAGACAAGACCGCCTATGATCCTGCCCAACCTCTTCGCCCAGATTTTTGAATATATTTTAGTATCGGCATTTATTAAGGATATGGGCCGGTATGACCCCGGTTTCTCAGCTGGTTTACCTTTCTTATGAAAGACTATAACATTAGTTTCTTTCCACGAGTCCGGGACCACCCCCAAATACAATATCCCATTAAATAAATCTACTAAGAGAGGAACGATCTCACTTTCCATTGCTTTATACACCTCCAAGGGGAGACCATCAGGGCCAGATGCTTTCCCTGGCGCTAGCTCTCGCAGAGCAGATAAAACATCTGCAAACGTAATATCCCTATCGAGGGCTGTTCTTGTTACATCGTCCAAGCAGGGTCCTTTGTCTATATATCCCTCCACCTGATTGTTATTGAAAGGGTCCTCCTCATATAATTTCTGATAGTAGTTTTTAAACACCAACAGAATATCCTTTATCTTAGTATATGTTGTCCCTTCCTCTTCTATACACACAATCGCATTCTTTGATCTTTCCTGTCTAACCCGGAGAGCAAGTGCTCTGCCAGCTTGCTCTCCCATTTCGTATCTCTTTGCCCTTGAGGATTGGTACTCCCCGATTGCTTTCTGTGTAACCTCCTTCTGCAATGCCGCTTTTACTGCCAGCAAGACACCCTGACTAGCCTCACTATTACCACCTGAAGCAATATCCTTTATATGTTGTTCTTCCGCCTTAACCAATTTATCCATTAGTTTCTCTACTTCGCTCCTATTTTCTCTTCTAAGCCTGGTGGCACAGCTGATCGTTTCTCCTCTCAAAGCGGCTTTAAAAGCCTCCCAGACTCCATTCCGAGATGTGCTGTATCTATTTGCCGCAAAAAATTCCCCAGCCCATATATTCAAATGCTCAACAGATGTTTGTGTTGTACAGGCTAATAATTCAAATCCGTTTATGAAAAGCAAATTTCTCTTAGACCAAGGGAGGTGGGTCTCTTGCAAACAGAGAAGATCTATTCTAATATGTTTTACCACATATGCTAATTTCTGTCTTTTTCTCCAATCGTTTAATCCCCCCACATTCATTGTACAGATATTAATATGTGCCATCAAATTGAGTGTAGCAACCTATACCAAAAAACCGTTCAGAAATCTTTTTCCTTGCTGGCATTCTTTGTCCATTACCAATTCTGCACCATTCCCTCCTTTTTTCATTTTTTACCCCCTTATCACCCTCCCCTCCCCCTCCCTTTCCCTCTCCCCCCCGGACATCCACACCTCTTACCCCCCTCCACCCACCCACCCTCCCTACTCTGTGAAGCGCACTGACCTATTCTGTGCATGTGATGGTTCGCGAAGTGTAGTGAAGGCTGGTTTAAATCAGATCCCACAATATTAAACCAGAAAAAACAACTAATGATACATAAATGGTGAGTTTCCTGACCAAATTTTCTACACCAACATTCGTGAGCAAACCACCATAAATTTGTCAGAAAGCCCTATCGGGCGAGTATACAGTCAAGTGTCCTATGTTTCTATTTTTCTAAGGACTCCAGGTATTGTTTCGCTTTAATCTCGGAGGAGAAAAATAGAGTTTTCCCATCATTAATGATTTTCAACTTTGCTGGGTTAAGTAAGAACGCCTGAAGCTTCTTGTCTTGAAAGGGTTTAATCAGACACCTTAACCGCCAACGTCTCTCCGCCGTTGCATGGCAGAAGTCTGGTTTTACAAAGAACTGAAACCCATCGCAAATCCTTTTGGAATTTGATCTTGCTAGATCCGCAATTGCTTGGAGCAGGATAAAGTTTCCGAAAAAGATCAAAATCGCCCTAGGTTTATCTCCTTCCTTTGAGTTCCTGTTGACTTTGAACAGCGTACGGTGAACTCTCTGAACCTCTGAAGCCCAATTCCAACTAGTGAGCTCGGGGAATGCCTTTTCAAAAAGTCTGATTGGAAATAACTAAATATCAGACCCCTCTGCCCCCTCCGGAATTCCCAAAAGCCTCAGGTTGTTCTGGCGGAGCCTGTTCTCCATCGCTTCTAGCTTCCATTGTATATCAATAACCTGAGAGCTTTGAGCATTCACCTTAGCGACAGCCACCTCCACTTCCGCTTCGGTAGATACAATTCTATATTCAAGGTTAGAGACTCTATCACCAGTGTTCGCACATGCTTTAGATAGCTTTCTAACAACACCCCTGATTTTTCTCATCGCAGCCTGTGATTTTCTTGTCAAGTTTCCTCCCTATGGGCGATTATTTCCTGATGGATTGTCTCCAGCAAAGTCATTTGAGCCAACTCGATATCCGCATTATCATTTGCAGGGGCGGTCTGATCCAACTGTAATTTTCCTTGGGGGTCACCCTGGTCCTTCACCCTCACTACTTTCATTGCGGTGGCCGGATTTTCAGTTTCTGGGTCGCTCTCTGAGTCCCCAAAGGAGCTACGTCCCCCTCCTCTTCATCCTCGGTCCACTGCCCGCCATCCAATGCAGAAATGAAGGCTTCACTCTGAGCGCCATCCCCACCTCCACCAGCCTCGTCTCCTTGCTCCAGGAGAACATGCTGCTCACCACCTTTAAAGTTGCTCAGTCCTTGTTCCAGAACTTCCACCATAGTTCCTGTTTTTAGCGGATTCGAAACCCCCTAAGCATTAACCATTAGCTCTTCTACAGAGGAGGCACCTCCATCCAAAGCCCCATCCATATTGCCTTTTAACTTGTCATCTACCCCCGCCTGGGGTGAAAGCAATACCTGAGAATCAGTCAAACTTTCGGGGGCTATAATTTCCACTGAAACCTCCCCTGTTGCAGTCCCGGGCAATCCCCCCTGTTCCTTCTCCTTACCGACTTTGTTAGACATGTCAGGTATCATGGCTGTAGTCTGCTTAGTCCGGGCTGAAGTCTGCTGCTTGCCTTTCAAATTCTCTCGTGCAGGTGTATGTTCTCCTGTGGCTTTCGCAGAGTTCTCCTCTCGCTGATTTCTCCTTTTAGCAGCCGCCTCCGCTTTCGATGTTTGGTTTAACTTTGGAGCCATATCCTCCTGAGGATCGCCTTTTTGTGTCGCTGACCCGCTAAGGTACATGAGACGCTTCTTGTCTGAGCACTTCGTACCGCGCCCGGTGCTCCAGCAGAGCCGAATCCTTCTCGCGCTGCTCTGCCCTCTGGCAAACGTCTGATGCTGCAAGCAGGGAGAGAGAGCGAGCAGCTCAGCCGATACCTCCCGCAGCAATCTGGACGCCGACCCACAGCAAGAAAGCGATGTGATCATGCCGTGCTTTTCCTCTGAGGCAAACCAAGCAGACCCAAACAGAAAACGGAACGATGGAGCGATGGTACGTGATGCGAACTCTGAACTCAGACCAGCATTGCGTTAGGCTCCTCTCCGTTCACCAGCCCTCACCACACTATCGCTATGGCAACAGCTAAGCGGCCGCCATCTTGCGTCAACGTTCTAATACCAAAACCAATGAGAGGGAGGGGAACAGTTATATGGGAAAGGACCTCAGTTTCCCCGAACTGATATACATAAACCACAAGTGGAGTGTGTCTTCCAAAATCAGCAGTAACTATGCCCTGCCCTTAGTACTCACATGGCACACTACATGTATTCTTATAGAATCCTCACCCACATGCCCATCATGTAGTATGCTACATCATTATGTCCCCACCTTATGAGGTACTTACCACAAGGAGGGCTCAACCCCCCAGTGGAAGGGACCACTCATTATAGGCTCTCGCATTGGGTCACACCTATAACTTGGGTTTAGGTCCTTTAACAACCAGGATAGCCCGCAGAAGCGGGTCATAAAGCTATAATATGATTGTTCCTTGCCTATTTAGTGATAATCTCTTCATTGGCTATTGAGGCAATTTTGAGAAAGCATACTTTGAAATGAAATAAAAATGAAAATTAGACATTATAGAGCGCTCTACTGCCCTGGGGTGTCTAGGCGGTGCAGCTCTGGTAGCAGATCACAGTCCAAAATAGACAACTTCAGGGATGAGAGAAGAACATAAGCTCTAACTTTTGAAAAGGCAAGACAGGTTTTAAGAGCTTTCTGGAAATAGACCAGTTCTGTTTTGTTTTTAAGGTGTGAGGACATTGAGTTCCAAAGCTTAGCAGTACAAGTGATGAAGAGCCTACAGCATTCGAAAGAATTTGCAGTTTTTGAAGGCATAATTTCTTGATGGTAGTAACAAGGACATTACAATAATCTATTTTGGAAATAATTAGAGTGGGGACTACATTTTTCCACAGATCGCATGGGATGAATGGAAGAATGTTCCTTAAAATATAAAGAAGTGATAGTATTGATATGCTCATCAAAAGAAAGATTGCTGTCAAAGGGAATCCCTACATTTTTGGCCCCGGAGACAGGGGAGGGGGGCACTCCAAGATTCTATGGCCATCATCTGGGAGACCAAAATACGTATTCCTGCCAAAGAATAGCATTTAGGTTTTACCCAAGTTCAATTTGAGATAGTTATGGGACATCCAGCTCCCAATCTTCAGCATGCAGTCATGGAATCTGGAGGCGGTGTCATCAGGATTACTGTCCACTGACACCAGAACCTGGGTGTTGTCAACGTCGGACACTACTGCAAAGCCAAAAGATTTCAGCAAATAAGCTGAGGGGGTCACGTAATGATTGAAAAGAGTGGGGCTTAACGAAAAGCTCTGCAGGACCCCAAATGGTAGAGAAAAAGAGGGAGAGTTGAACTCACCCAAAGTAAGCAAGGATGCTAGAAGCTAGAGAGCCCTATCCCTGATACCTAGAGAGGACAGACTGTCAATAAGTAGGCCATGATTGACCATGTTGAATGCTCCTGAGAGATCTAATAAAATTAGAGTAGCATTCCCACCTGCACCTAGAGTTTGCGTAATTTTTTCTGAGGCAGTAATAAGGGCTAATTCTGTACTATGTTGGCTTGTGAAGCCATATTGGGCATTGTCCAGAAGACTGTTACTAATGATGAAAGTTGAGAGTTCAGTATTAATTGCCTTCACTACAATCTACACTGGGAAGGAAAGGCGGAAGACGGGGTGTAATTATTTGGATAGTCGACATCCATGGTAGGTTTCTTTAACAGAGGGAGGATGGGAGCTCTTTTTGACTCTTTTGGAAAGAAGTCAGTCTCAAACATCTGATTAAAGATGTCCGTAAGGTACTTGGATACCGTTTCAGGAGCAAGGTGAAGGATTCTGAGGGGACAAAGGTCAAGTGGGGAACCTAACTTGACCTGACAAAGTAAGGATTGAACAGTTGCTATACAGAGGAAAAGGAGATCAAACAGTATTGTCTGTTGGGAGGATCCCTTCAGGAATGCTGAAAAGAGGAACTGTATTGTTGTGGATTTTGGGATTTGGAACCATAGTAAATTGTTTTACTACATCAAAAAGTTCCTTACAAGAGTTCAAGGAGGAATACATTTTAGATGTAAAATAGCTCGATTTTGCATCCACAATCATCTCCTTGTAGGCTGAGATGGCCAGTTGGTATGAGTCTTTATATGAGGGACCGTAGCTGATAGGCCATTTCCTTTCAAACCTACGGCATGTTGGTTTTTGCAGTCTAAGTTTGCATCCAACCAGGGTTCTGAGCGTAAGGCTATATGATTTTTATATGGTTTCTTTGGGGCAAGAAGGTTAAGAGTGTTATTGATCCACCAATCATAGATGTTAGAGGCAGTATCAAGATCCAAGCTCATCTCCTGCATAGATTGAGCTAAATAGGTGCTTAATGTATCAGAGTTATTTTTATACGAAGAGCAGCATTTCATATGAGAAGACTGAAGGCAGCTGTTCGCTTTTTTGGCAGCTAACTGTATATAAAACATGACCACATAATGATCAGACCAAGCCAGAGAAGTGGAAGTCAAAATGAAAAGATGTGAATTATCAGAGAAAATACCATCGAGTAGATGGGCAGCTGAGTGAGTGGGCTTTTTTACCAGCTGTTCTAAAACCAGGCTCAACAAAGAGCCACAGAGACGAGCTAAGTCACCATCTAGGGGCTTCTCAAGATTGAAGTTAAAATCACCCACAATGATGAAATTAGAGAAATTAGCATTCATTTCAAGCAGTTGACCGATATTAAGAATAAAGATATGCCTAGTGCCAGGGGACCGACAAATAAGAGCTCCATTGAAGGTGTGATGGTTGGTTAGTTCTATTTTAAAGAAGAGCGCTTCACAGGCAAGGTTTACAAGAAGCAGCACAAAAGACCCTTTGAGGTGGTTGCGGAAAATAACCACTAGTCCTCCGCCCCTTTTACCAGTGCGGTCCAGACTAAACATGGAGTGGCCAGGAGGAGTTGCAGTTAAGATATTTCGGGTCATGTCTCCGTGATGAAAGCAATGTTGATTAAATGAGCTTCTAAGAAATCCATGAACTCAACATAAATAAAGATCTTGCATTAATGAGTGTGCAGCGATAATAAATCAGGGCTTTGGGCGAGGGGGTGTTAAGGTAAGTAGGGTAAAGTTCAGAGCACACATTTTATCCTCTGTAAGTGCTCGATGACAAGTTGGCAAGGTTTCACAGTTGTGTCCCCTGTGGAGTATAAAATAGGGCCTGGGCACTTCTTACTTGAAGTATAAAGATTAAGCAGTTCCTTTTGTGAGTATCAAAAGAACCTTAAGGTTGGGGGTGAAACTGGCAGGGGAGCTGGCAATGAGCACCGTCCGAGTGCAGAAGTGCTTAGACAGGGATTGCCTTTGGTGTGTCCTTGACGTGACAGCGGCGTGCCCGCTGTGTGGACGTGCTGTTGATCAAGCTTTGTAGCCCATCATCCGGTGGCATGTCAGGGGGACTGAAGGAAGTGCTAGACAGTTATGTTATGTTATGTTAGGTTTATTTATAAGGCGCACAGATGCTCCCGCGAAGGAGCGTCCTGGCGCCCGACAAGGTAGCAACACAACATAACTGGTAAGAACAGAGCAGGGAAATTTAAAGTAACAGAAAGGTTTTTAGGGCACGACGGAAAGAAAGCAGATCCCCAAGGGCGCGAATCGCAGGGGGAAGAGAGTTCCACAATGTTGCGGCACGAACTTGAAAATAGCGGCCGCCCGCCCTGCAGCGCTGAAAGCGGGGGACAACCGCAAGTTCTAAGTCCGACGATCTTAAGTCCCGAGTCGGAACATAGCGGGACAAAAGGTTGGCAAGGATCATTGCAGGGGATCCCTTGAGGATTTTATAGGCTACACAAAGGACCTTGAACTGGATCCTTTGCGCAATCGGTAGCCAGTGCAGCGTACACAAGGTGTTGGCAGTTGGGCAGAATCTAGGAAGTCCCACAACGGCTCTCGCTGCGGCGTTCTGAACACGCTGCAGGCGGGTGATTTCTGATTGATTTAATCCCACTAGCAGGGAACTAGCGTAGTCAAGCCTTGAGATCACGGTTGCTTGAACCACAAGTTGCCTGGTGGTAGCGTCAAACCTTTTAAGTACAGGCCATAGTCCGCGTAAAATGCCAAAACAGCAGGCCACCGTGCGTTTGGTATGACAGACAAAAGAAAGCGTTGGATCAAGCCAGACCCCAAGATTTTTTACCTCGGCGACCGGGGTTGGCGTGGGTCCCAGATCCGACGGACACCACCTGTCTCCCCAGAGTTCCGTTTGTTTGCCAAAGATCATCACCTCCGTCTTGCTGGCGTTCAGCTGGAGACAGTTGGACGTCATCCAGCTGGAACCGTCCGTAGTCCTTTCTGGAATCTGGGGGCATCCACATCCGCATCCCCGCTGATCGTGACCGCTAGCTGGGTGTCATCGACATATGACACCATGGTCATACCCCAATGCCTGACCACCTCAGCCAGCGGTCTCACGTATAGATTAAAAAGCGTGGGACTCAGCGAGGAGCCCTGTGGGACCCCCAGATCCAGAGGATGGAGTTTGGACTGATGGGGCGGTACAGCCACGCAGAAGGAACTGTTGGCAAGAAAGGAACGGAACCACTGGAGAGCAATCCCCGTGACACCAGCTTCCTCCAAACGAAGCAGAAGGATAGTGTAGGACACAGTGTCAAAGGCGGCGCTCAGATCTAATAACACAAGCGCCGCCGTTTGACCCGCATCCAGCACGGAGCGTAAGTGCTCTACCATATACAGTAGAGCGGTCTCCGTGCTATGCCCAGCCTAAAACCATTCTGCGTGCTGTCCAGGATGTTTGCTTTGAGAAGGTGGTCCGAGAGGACCGCGTTGACATGCATCTCCGTCACTTTGGCCGGCCACGGGAGAAGAGAAATTGGACGATAGTTCTCGGGCTTGCCGCCGTCCAGCGATGGTTTCTTGAGAATGGGCATGACCATTGCCTGCTTCCACTTCAGCGGGACCACGCCGGATGCTAATGAGATGTTGATCAAAGAGCAAACCGGTGAGAGGCCATAGGATGCTAGATCTTTAAACAAAGCTGGCCGTAAAGGATCAGCCGGAGACTCTGACTTGACCTGCAGGGCCATTTTACTAAAAGTTTCCGGAGTGAGGCTAGGAAGGGATTGTAAAACCTCCAGAGTTAGGGGCTTGAGAGGTCTACCCCCAGGGGGTGCCACCGAAGGGAAGGCTCTGTAAATAGCATGAACCTTTTCCAAAAAGAAAGCCGCCAAAGTTTCACAATGTGCGGTGGAACTCTGATGGGTAGAATTCACCTTTTTGGCAATAAGATCTTTTAGGGTTTTAAAAATAGTTTTGGAGGGGTTAGTGCTGGTACGAAATTGCAGGGCATAAAAAGCTGCGCGGGTTCTACAGACTGCACGGTGGTAAAGTTTAAGAGTGGCCAAATACAAAACTTTTTTATCGCTGTTATAGGTTTTGCGCCATTCCCTCTCGGCGCGCCTACAGGTGTTTTTAGGCGCCCGCAAAGAATCATCGTACCACGGGCTCGGATCCCTTGACCCATATTTACACGAAACAATCGGGATAAGGGAGTCAAGGGCCCGGGTAACCCACTCGCAAAAACGATCGTAGCCCTCTTCCACGGTCTCAATTGGACCCAGCGGGTCGGTAGACAAAAGATGGAAAAAGTCATCCAGTTTCAGTTTATTCCATCGCCGTCTAGGAATAGAGCGCACCATGGGTTTGAGTTGCAGCTCATGCAGGGGGCACTGGATGCATACCAGATAGTGATCGGTCCAGGCCAGCGGAGATGGAGTAGCAATGCTGACTTTCTCTAGATTGGTGAAAAAAGGATCTAGGGTGTGACCCCCTACATGAGTAGGCTGCGACACCAGCTGAACCAGCTGGAGAGCCTCAAGATCAGCGACTGAGCTGTATACCGCTGGCATGGACAAGTTGTCATAATGGAGGTTTAGGTCACCGAGGATGGAAAAGTTGGAGCAGCCTGCTGCCAAGGTGCTGATAGCATCAGGGAGGGCTTTCCTAAAGGCCACATCGCTGCCCGGGGGGCGATAAATCAAAAGACCCGAGAGAGCAAAATTGGGCGTGATGGCGATCTTAAATAACGCGCTTTCCCAGCCAGTGATTTTTTGCCCCTGCCACACACACGGGTAGCACGACTTAACAGCGAGAGCTATTCCCCCACCTCTGGAGGCTCGGTTAAGGGTGTACACCGAGTATTCGGATGGGAAGGCCAGATTGATGACGGCCGTATCAGTGTCTTGTAGCCAGGTCTCCGTCAGGCAAAAAGCATCCGGTGTGTCTCCTTACCTATCAGGTCGGAAATGTCTTGATGATGTTTGACCATCGACCTGATGTTCAGGTTCCACATGCTGAAAAAAGGACTTGCGCAGTCTACTTTAGCAGCAGGGACATTACTCACACATGTAGATGGAGCGGGAAGTTCCAATATCCCGCAAACACATGAGTGAGGTCCACACAGCGGACTGACCCGCGGAGCGTCACAGGTCCTATAGCGGTGGCCAATGGCCAACAACGTATCCCTGGGGTAGCACAGCATTATGTACTTTGCGGAATCCAGCGGAGAAAGGGCCAGGCCCCTGCCCTGTCCTACACGTCCTGGCACGGACGGGCGCAGACGGGCGCAGACGGGCAGGACTCTGGCACAACTCCGGCCACGCGAAGGCACGCCCGCTGCGCGATCCCGCTGCGCTAGGGGAGAAGCTTTAAGTAGGTGTTCCCTCGCTGGCCACTGCGCACTAAAGCGCAGGCAGATGGTAGCGCCTCTACCCACACTCACCCCACTCCAAGATGGCGATCAAAAAAGGAAACCCACCCCAAGAACCGGACCCGCACAAGCGGCGGTGAAGAACCGATTACAGTGCAAGTGAGGGAGGTTTTAAAACCAGGGGTTAACAAACAAATTACAAAGCAGATAGGAAAAAGGGTGCAACGCAGATGAGCGTTAAGAGGCAAACGTGTCTGCAAATAAACATTAATCAGGACCCAACAATCCCTACTGTCAGTCACTGGTTCCCAATGAAAGCGAAGACACTGGTAAGTTAGAGATAAACCAAAATAATAACGTGAACGCTAAAAGCATTGAATAAAATAGTTAAAAAAGATGAAGTGCAGCACACTAAGATAAATACTCGGGAGCCAGGCATCTCCCGAAATGCAAAATAATGCTACAAGGGTATCAAATGGTAGGTAGTGCAGCAACCTCCTGGAGCAGGGCAGACGCACTGTTGATCCGGCTTTGTATCCTGCCATCCGGGGGCAGGTCAGGGGGAGTGAAAGGAAGAGCTAGACAGTGCAACTCAGGTGAGTTCAAAGAACCAATCTTGAGGGAAAATAAACATTAACCAGGGGCCAGCACAGCCGACTGTCAGTCACTGGTTTCCCAGTGAAAGCGCTGTTACTGGTGAATTACAGATACACCAAAATAATAATGTGAATGCTAAAAAGCATAAAAGAAATGGATGAAAAAGGCGAAGTGCGCCACACTGTGAAGCTACCTCCAAGAACTATGAAGGCGCTTTGTTGATCTAGCTTTTGAGCTCGTCATCTGGGGGCGTGTCAGGGAGAGCGCAAGGAAGCGCTAGACAGTCTTCATCATTGCAATCAAAATTTCACTAGATGCTCCTTAAGCCATCCTGAGGTGGAATGAGTTAGGACTATTTCTTGAGGGGGTGTTAGCGGAGTTAATGAATAAGTACGAGCAGCAGAACCCCCCTTGGTGAGTCTCTTGAGCTTTGCATCTCATTTTAAGACTGACATTCTCTTCAGTGTGAGATAAGATTACACGTCCATTAATTGTCCCCATCGCCCAGTCTAACCTCATTATGTTCTGTGGTGAACCCTTCAAACGTGGATAAAGGTTGAAACAGTGCAGTGGGAGCTCACATGATTCTTGCCATCCAAAATGCGTCTGCAAGAATTCAGTGCCCAAAATCCAAAGTTAGTGGGCATACCTTTTCTAATTTGAATGTCTTTAAAATCATTTATGCCTGCGCTTTATTGGACCTGTTATGTTCCATTGATTGCCTGACCATGTCCAAAGTGATGGCACACAGATCATATTAAGGCTGGTCTGATTTGCCTCAAAGTCCATAATGAGGTGGAAAGAAGGTTTGGTAGTCATACTTCAATGCATCAGCCACATTGCCTTGCGACTCAGCACTGGAATGACACTGCTTCTGTTCCTGTGGAACTATGCCTCCCTGAATTGTGATATCTCTTACGTCAGTCCGAAATGCCAAGTTCTTGGGAGCTGTATTTGAGCAAGAGTCTTCCTTGAAGTGGCAGGTCAGGGAGGTGGACATCTCGTGCTTTTGCTTCTGAAGGAAATCCTCCCATTTCTGCTTAAAACCAACCATGCTTCGGTAGTTGCTGCATCGGTTCTCCATGAAATTAATTCCTCCATGTATCTTTACTAGAGCCTTCCTTCTTACTTCCTGGTAATCTTCTGACTGGAACTGCAGACATTTTTCAGGTGTCAAATGTGCTAGCATAAGAGCACCCTCCCATAAGCATCTAACCCCCAAGGTCTGGAATGATCTGCCAAAATATATATATTGAGTTAACTTAACGACTCTCAATTCCCAAAAAATCATCATTTAAATGCTGAGCATAGTATTTCCCAGCACAAGAGTGTTGTTGAGATCAGCATGGAGAAGTCAATTATGATGTGACACAACAAATAATCATTGGCATGCACCCTTATCTGTGAGTGTCGTGATTGGCAATAGATGTTGCTCTGGACTTGACAACTAGATGCTCATAACAGAAATTAAAAATTAGGTTTATGATGCTAAATCTTGAGCCAAGAAATGACTGAGAGAAAAAATCAGAATCAAAAAAGGTGATCTTGACCTCCAACAGTATATCTTTCACTGTGTCCACTATTTTGCATCAAAAAATCAGTACTGTTTATGTTTATACCTATTTAGAAGAAGATGTTACAAAATGCAATATTAGACTTTTGCCGCTCGTGGAGGAGTCCTTGGATCCCTGTTTGCTGCTGCTGCCAGGAGCCCCGCAGGGCATTTGCTTCCGTGTGCCAGGAGCCCCGCTGGGCATTGTAATCACGAGGGGAGCTGCTCACGAAGAGAACGGGACTGCGAGGGCCAGCAGGCTGTGCGTGTTCCAGCCAGCACACCTGCCGCCTCTTCCCGTGTCTCCGCCCCTTGCCTGCCTGCTTGAAAACTCCTCGCGGCCCCCGCTTCGCGGGGGCCGCTCGTGGAGGAGTCCTTGGATCCCTGTTTGCTGCTGCTGCCAGGAGCCCCGCAGGGCATTTGCTTCCGTGTGCCAGGAGCCCCGCTGGGCATTGTAATCACGAGGGGAGCTGCTCACGAAGAGAACGGGACTGCGAGGGCCAGCAGGCTGTGCGTGTTCTAGCCAGCACACCTGCCGCCTCTTCCCGTGTCTCCGCCCCTTGCCTGCCTGCTTGAAAACTCCTCGCGGCCCCCGCTTCGCGGGAGCCGCTCGTGGAGGAGTCCTTGGATCCCTGTTTGCTGCTGCTGTCAGGAGCCCCGCAGGGCATTTGCTTCCGTGTGCCAGGAGCCCCGCTGGGCATTGTAATCACGAGGGGAGCTGCTCACGAAGAGAACGGGACTGCGAGGGCCAGCAGGCTGTGCGTGTTCCAGCCAGCACACCTGCCGCCTCTTCCCGTGTCTCCACGCCCTCTATCCTCATTTGGCTTAATACCTGAAGTCATTATGCGTCAGCGGGACGCGTGTGCGGGACATCACCCGGGACAAAGCCCGGACTAAGGGCGGACCCTCTTAGGCCCTCATAGGCCAGAGTAGGCCGGGCAGGGCTTACTTTCCTGTTCTTCTGTTGTTTGGTACTGGTTTCTACTTAGCCCTTGTTGCCCAAGACATACCATTTACCTATCATCCTTCACCAGCTCTGGACAAATCCATAGTGAAACTGGGGGGGTCTAAGATTAGAACCCTGGATACATATTTTCCACGCTCCTTGGCGGAGGAAGAGGGAGATTTGGATACTGCCCTTGCCGAACGCAGGGCTGAGCGCCGACGCTCTATTGAAAATCTGAAACGTAGACCCCTGGTAGATATTGTAGATGGTGGCACATCGCTGATTGCTAGTGAGGAATCTCTTTCACAGGAAGGAGTCCCTCTTTTGCTGAGGGAATGTACTGTTAGTCCCAGTCAGGTACCGGTGCCCAGCCCCTCCCCTAGCCTCTGCTGTACGGCTATTGATCTTATATCCCAACCTACCCTGACCTCTAAATCAAGGAAAGCTAAGCCCAAATTAGTTACTGTGGCCGAGCTGCACGGCCCTCCTCCTAATAAGCGTAGAAGGAAGTCGAGGGCAGGTAAGGGTAAATCCAAACTTTCCCATACCGATTTTGGAAAACCTACTAAGTCTGTTCCTGTTCCCGGTAAGTCTAATGAAGATACGGGTACTATTCCTCCCCCTATGAATAGCTTGCCTATTTTACTGCCCCCAGTTGTCCCCCAGGGGAACCTAGAATTCTTACTCAGATCTCTGCTGCAGCCTATCACCGAGACTATTAAGAGAGTGGAGATCCGTCTAACTATTCTTGAGGCTACATTAAGTAGTTTGAATTCGCAGGTCAATACCCTTGGAAGACCCCCTGAGACTATGTCCCCCCCCACCCTACCCCCCACCTCACAACCTCCTCCAGCTATTCCACAACCAACTGCGGTGACTTCTGCCACCCCTATTTTGCAACCCCTCATGGCCATACCAGTTCCTCCATGCCATAGTAAAACTATTATTCACCCACTACTACCTGCAGGTATTACTCCCCCTGTTATAAATCCCAATGGGGCTGTAAATGGTGACGGTATTCCACCCCCTTTACCGGAGAAACCTGCCCCTAGAGTTCGGAGACCCGACCTTCCCCCCGAAGCTAACGATCTTATGGTAGTTATGGCCGGGGTTCCTCCCCTGGAGATGGGGGAAGGCGAGAATTTTTTCTCACTAAAAAATCAAGTAATTAAATGGTTGAACTGGAATAGACCTCTTCCTGCATACTTTAATAATGAAATTGTGATGGTAAGGAGGGTACCCTGGCTGGGCAAGACCAGGAAGTCAATAGTTGGGGACTGTATTTTGGTGAGCTTTAGAGACCCAAGGACTGTTCATTACATCTGCTCGGGGTCGAATAGATCATCTGAATCCACCATCCGGACCCTGCCTGTATCTTTTTTCTTCCCCCCTGTACAAATGCATCGTGATCAAGATCAGGACAAATGGACAAGGGTTGCTCGGAGGGGTAGATTTTGTGGGTATCCAGCTCAACCTGTTTTTCAACCACCTATGACACCCTTCCATAATTATAATCGTTTTAATTGTCTGAGTGGCCTTAATGGTGTTGATTGACTGCCCACTGCTGTAGACCCCACTATTTCTTCTGATAAAGAGCCTACGGTATTGCCCGACAGTAGCCCTATTCCCATTCAAGACCTTACAATGTCCCAAACTGCCCCGATAATCCCCGTGACCTATCCAGTATTACTGGACCCTCTACCTTTCAATAATGCTTTAATCACCACGGTACCAGTGCCTATTCAACCCCCCATTTGTTCCCCTGGGCTGAAGTTTGTTACCTGGAATGTTGCAGGGTGGAGCAGGCAATCGGCCTCATTGGGGTGGAAAGAGATCCTCTCGGATTTTGATATTTTATGCTTTCAAGAGACCTGGGCAACTGCTGATATTGAACTCGATGGGTTTTTGTCTTATAACAACCAGGCAATAAGGACAGGTATGGGTAGGGCTAAAGGGGATTAGTGATTTTTACATCAGTCAAACTCCCACTATGTTTGATTTCCTACCTCCCTGTGGGACACCACTCCCAAATTTTAATATTAGAACATCCTAAGGGCCATGTTTTAGTGGTGGTTAACCACTATAACAATTTGTTTAATGCCTCAGATACCTCGGTGGCAGAGGAGCTGGGTCCTTTTTTGAAGAACTTACGAAACGATGTTAGTAAACCAATTGAGATCATTTGGGGTGGGGATTTTAACCTTCGTACTTGCCCACATTCCTTTTCTAGAACCTGTGGTTTTGATGGAGACAACGGGGAAAACAGAGCACATTTTGTACACTCCCCCCATGGTGACTCCTTTAATTCCCTTGTGCTGAACCTGGATCTTATGATCCACTCCCCAGCCCTAGATGTGGATGGTATGCCTGTTCCAACTTTTGTAGGACCCAACTCGTCCTCTGCCATTGATCACATACTGGTTTCTACGCATTTCACTCCTCATTGTACAGTTCCCGTCGTTACTGATCTGGGAGGTAGTGATCACCAAGCAATCACCATGCTTATTTCTGCATGGGGGCCTAGTGATAGGAATGATTATTTGGTATTAGAAGATGTTACCCCATGCAGACAGAATGGTTTCCGTATAAAGTGGAAATTGGACAACTCCGATAAGCTGCAAGCTAGAATTATTAAAGAGGGGTTTGCTGAAATTTATAGTTGCCTTAATCCTGAGGCCCCTAACAGGTGTATTATAACTAATTTTGTGGCACTCGGTGATGCTGTAAAAAGGTGCCTTACCATTACTAAAGCCCGAATTAGGAACCAAAATGTGGGCTGGTTTGATAGCTTATGTACTCAATCCCTGCGGGAACTCAAGCTGGCCTTAACAAAACACCCGAGAGATAGGGAGGCCGTCAAATTACTTAGGCTCACCTATAAAAGTAATCTTGTACGTAGGAAGCAGGAACTCAGGGAACTTGCCTGGGATGCCCTGAACCAAGCATCAGTACTACGGGACAGTAGGCTGTTTTGGTCTACGGTTAATAGTCCTTTCCTTGCCAATGAAGAGTTTCCCAAACTATCAGCGCAGGTTAGCGAAGCCAATTGGGTCTCCCATTTTTCTGGTATTTTTAATCCACCCGGGGGAGACTCTGACGGTCCTACTATCCCGATGTCTGAGACTAGGATACCTTTGGATATTACCCTATCAGAGGTGGTTATCTCCCTAAGCCAGAGTAAAGGTGGAAAGGCACCGGGACCCGATGGGGTACCGGTAGATCTGTACAAATCTAACCCCAGTCTCTGGTGCCCACTCCTGACCCAGGTGTTTAATGCATCAGTCCTGGAGAACACCCCTCCTACTTGGAGTGAATCCCTAATTCTACCTATTTACAAGAAGGGAGATAGAGGCGAGGCTAAGAACTATCGCCCTATCTCCCTTCTTGATTCCTCCCTGAAGATTATGAGCAGGGTTCTCCTTATAAGGCTCGAGGAGTGGGTTGAAGAAAATAATATCATGGCTGAATCCCAATTTGGTTTTCGCAAAGGCTTAGGGACTACGGAGCAGTGCCTTAACCTTGACCTCCTTATAGGGAAATATATGAGAGCGAAACAAGGGTCCCTATTTCTCTGTTTTGCCGATCTTTCGAGCGCCTTTGACCTTGTGGACCATGAACTCTTGTGGTGCACTTTATTGGCCATGGGCGCCCCCCCGGCAATCATTCACTTTCTGGCTCGTCTCTATAATAAGGCGTCGGCCCAGATACGTTTTGGTCCGTCGGGTGAATGTACCGAGAAAATCAGGGTTAAGTCAGGCATAAGGCAGGGCTGTGTACTAGCCCCCCTGCTATTTTCCCTCTTTATCAATTCCATCGAATCTGAACTCAAAAAGGTCCAGGCGGATTCCCCTCAAGTCGGTGGACTTCCCGTACCAGTTCTGCTTTATGCTGACGATACGGTGCTCCTTTCGCGTACTCCAAATGGGCTACAGAAACTTATGAATACTTTTTATGATTTTCTTAATGCGAGGAAATTGAAAATAAATAACACCAAGACTTTTATTATGGCCTGTGGTAAACGGATGAAATCTGTTATGCTGTTCCATTTTAACAATCATACTATTGAGGTAGTGGATAGGTTCTGCTACCTCGGTGTTACCTTTAACAACAAGGGGACATGGTCCCAGGAGATCTCAAATGTTAATGGTAGAATGGCCAAAAGCTCATCTGGTATTTTTCGATTCGCTGCAAAGCTAGGAAGCCGCCGTATACCTGATATGGTAGACATTTACAGGCATAGATGTGCGTCTATTGCTCTGTACGGTTCTGGTATATGGGGCTATAGTCAGCATAGGACACTGCAAAATACAGAGAATGGGTTCCTTAGAAGATTGCTTTGCCTACCTCCCTCGGCACCTACTGTACTGTGCCATAGCGAAGTCTGTTTAAACTATCTGACTGATCTTATGGGATTAAGACCCCTCATGGTATGGAGGTCAATATGGGCTAAAGAAGAGACTACTTTTTATAGGAAGATTATCACTGATTGTTTGAAGTTGGACAAAGTCCTTAAGATTCCCTGGCTAAGCTATGTCTCTTATACTTATGACAAGGTATTTAATTTTGACATCATTAAGGATCCCTATTGTGCCGTTACTGTATTGAAAAAGGAACTTAAAGATGTGTTCATCCAAACTAAGTCTGATATGCGCAGGGTAAAGTGTGCTACCATGTCTACCTATGTATTTTATCACACCACTAAATCTGAAGGAAAGGGCATGCCTATGTACTTAAAATTCATAACCAAGCAGTCCCATCAGTTTGTTCTGACACGTCTCAGACTTGGTATAGTACATAATTTAGTTGCCTTCCCTGAGATGAAAGTTCCTAGCCATTCCCCCTGTCCTTGCGATGGTCAGACTAGGCAAAGTACTCGGCACTTTATGCTTATTTGTCCACTCTATATGCATCTTCGCCGTCTCTATCTCAGACCTATGTTTTTAAGATTATCAGTGTATACTATTACCCAAGCCATGGAATTATTATTTGCACTTGACTCTGCAGACACCTGTTTTTTTACTGCTACTTTTTTACTCAAAGCCATTTCTCATAGGAAAAGTCTGGTGTTTTAAATCTTCCTAAATTCTTCATTTCTGAGCTACTGTTTTATTATAATGTTTGTATTGTGTTTTATTGTACGCTTTTGTGATTGTTTTTAATAGTCGAATAAAGCTTGAAAATTGAATTGACTTTTGACACAATTGCCGGTCTTGAGACATAGATGGGTATATTGCGAGGCTATGACCTCTTTTTCTCCCATTCTGTCTGACTCCTCCCTTCAGAAACTACTCACCTGCAAATCCGGCTCTCCTAAAGGTCCCTGTCCCGCTCAGCTTCTTAGCACCTTGGCCCCACTCATTAACCCTTTTTTAAACCATATCTGGAATTCCTACCTTAGTACCGGCATCTTTCCCACTTCCTGGAAGCAGGCTGTCTTAGTGCCTATCTTGAAAAAATCGACGCCGACCCTACAGTCTATAAAAACTATTGTCCCATCTCCCTTCCCCCAGCACCAGCAAAGAAGAATCCCATCATCGCTTCCATGAATCCCAGTCCGGTTTTAAATCCGGCTATAGTGCCGAGACCGCCCTTCTTGAGGTCTCAGAGACCATCCGAGAATCCGTGGACACAGGCAAAGCAGTCATGCTGGTGCTGCTCGATTTGTCATCAGCATTTGACACTGTCTCTCATTCCATCCTCCTCGGGAGACTTGCCCATCTTGGGATCCAGAGCATTCCCCTTTCCTGGATTCGGTCCTATCCTAGTGGCCGGACTCAACAAGTATCCATCCACCCTTTTATCTCTGATGAGAAACCTCTGAGTTGTGAAGTCCCTCAGGGTTCGGCACTGAGCCCTCTCCTTTTTAATGTATACCTTTTCCCCCTTGCGGTGCTTGTTGAATCACATGGGGTGAGAGTGATCTCATACGCTGATGACACCCAATTGGTGTTTTCCTTTAAAGATCACTCAGAAGCCGCCTTAACCAATTTTAGACAAAGTCTATGTAGTATTTCTTCTTGGATGTCATTCAATACTTTGAAGCTCAATTCGGATAAAACCGAGGTTCTGTTCTTCAATCAAACCTGTCCCCCTCTCTCAATAGTGTGGTGGCCTACAGAACTGGACCCCCCTCCCATGCATGTGGACACGGCTAGGAACTTGGGTTTTCAGCTTGAAAATACTCTATCCTGCAAATCCCAAGTCAAGCAGGTATCTTCCTCCTGCTTTGGTGAACTTCATATGCTCCACACCTTTTTGCACTTCCTCCCCCTGGAATGTCGCAAAACTATCATACATGCTCTGATCACTTCACATCTCCACTATGCCAAGAGTCTTTATCTTGGATCACCCGCTTTTTTGACTAGGCGCCTGCAGATCATCCAGAATGCTGCAGCCAGGTTGATATGTAAGATCCCCTATCACCATTCGATCACTCCCCATCTCAAAAAACTTCACTGTCTTCCTGTGACAAAGTGCATTCAGTTCAAGGCGCTCATTCAGAATTTTCGAGCTTTCCAAGGATGTGGTCCCACCTACCTTCAAGCTCGCTTTAAACACCCTCAACAGTGCCGGAATCTCAGATCTAAATCTCTCCGTCTTCTGACAATCCCCCTCTTTCGACGCTCTAGGATGGGCGGCACAGCCTTTGCAGTGCTTACCGCTAAAGTTTGGAATGGCCTACCTGTTTTCATCCATATATTTGAGTTTGAAGCCGTCTTCTGACGTTCTCTGAAAGACCTGGCTCTTCACCCTCTCCTAGCCCTTCCCATGGTTCTTTTCTTGCTGTCTGCTACAGCACTGGGACACCCCCGTTGGGGGTAGCTGTTGTGCTTTACTAATTTCTAAATAAATATATGTACAAGAATTGCCACTAAACTAACTAATGCTAACGTTAGTTAGCAGCAATTGTCTTACCTACGGATACCGCTGAAAACTATCGCTATGGTACTGACGTATTTATAATACGCCGCTACTTGATGATAGTTTCTTATCGTGGCGGAAATTGTCGACATTAAGACTTGCGTTAAGGTGATAAAAATATTGCTGCTAATTGAAAAAAGTGACGTCCGGCAAGTCAGCGGTCAGAAAATGCATGCTAATCAGCGTGACGCCACTTTTTTCATGTTTCGGGGGGAAAATAAACTCTAAAAAGCCTGCGAAGATCCTAAAAACAAAATTTTTAAAAAGCCCAGAAGAAACATGGAGGAAGCTGGACCCAGTAATACAGGAGAGAACAACCGCCTAACCCCTCAAACAACCAGGAGGACCAGACAGAGAACCAGGGGAAGATGAAGAGGAAAACCAGGTTCAGCCAGCAGGAAAATGAGATCCTCATTGCGGAGGTGACCCAGAAACAACACCAGCTCATTGTCATCTCAAGGTGTCATTGGGACCAAAAATGCAATATGGCAGCCCATTGTAGCCAAGGTGAATGCTGTATCAGAGGTCACGAGGACAGTGACCGGCTGCAAGAAGTGCTTGCATGAAGCGCAAGACCAACCAGAAACTATCCAACAATTGCCAGGTAGCACTGCAGGCCGCAGGTGGGAGTCCAGCGCCACTGGAGAAGCTGGATGCCTTGGAGAAACAGGTGTTCGCGGTCATCTCCAAGGAGTCAGTGGTTGGAGGCCAGGGACAGGATAGTGCTGAACATAACCAGCTACATCAGCAACAGGGCAAGTAACAACCAAGAACTGGGGGTGGGCTCTAATGTTACTCATGTCCATTTAAGTATCCTTCAGTGCACACCAACACTGTCTGCAGATCTATTTCCAGACGCATCGGTCCCTGGGAGTATACACACATCACCTTTGTTGTTGAAAACATATGAAGACACATAATGTTAGTGTCACTGAATGGAATTCTACACTTAAAAATATTCTAATAAGAGCAAACATAATATACATTATTCTGCAAAATAAGGGCAACATGAACAAGCAAAGAGGCATATTGACTGGAGAGGTGGCAGAGTGTTGAATTGGCCTCCTAGGCTCAACACCACGCTGAGGCAAATTGGCAACACAGGGCTGCATCTCATTGACAACAATATGATGCAGCCCCGTGAACCACCCTGCTCTGGGGCAAAAGTTAGCAGGCCACCACCGATGCTGGAACACATGCACCATTGTGCAGGGGTGTCTGAGTTAAGTTGAAGATTGTACATGTGCATGAAGGGAGACCTTACTGCACAGGCACATTATTCCTCACAATGGTGCATGTGTGCCGGCCTCCGTGGTGGCCTGCTAACTTTTTCTCCAGCCGAAACAGCTAAACGAGTGCGATGAGGCTCGTAAACTCGAAAACTGGAATACCGAATACAGCCTTTGACTAACACAGAGAATACGAAAACAATGTAACTTGTATCACCCAAAGGAGAAATTACATTTGGACTGGTTTCAAGAGACTGCTCCTACTCACATTAGTGTCCTCCACTCAAGTTTCCATCACTGAGGAAGACCTTCCTAGAATCCTCCTGGCCCCCACACGAAGGTCGAAACACGTCAATACAGTCTTCGCTCACTCCTTCCCCTCATGAGGCCAAGAGTATAACCAGACTAAATTGTAATGAAACTATGGACAGACTAGTTTAGCCAATTCATGCTGGTTGAAACTAACACAGATTGGATTAATGCGTTCTCTGACGTCAATACCACTTTTTGGACCGCCCATTGAATGAGTATTGAGAATAATTAGGGTTCTCTATCCCGATACATGCTTATAACGAGCTAGGACCTTTCTGATTTATGTCAGTTGTTGAATATTTGTAAATACATTTTGTCCTTGTATGTTTGTTTTTCACGTATGTTATACAAAGTATTTATTGTACCAGAGTCTTGAAAAAATATGTAAATTAGTATTGAAATGAATACGTGTGCTCTAACCTTGAATAAAAAAAAGAAAAAAGAAAAATTTGAAATAAATCTTAAGTAAATCGCATTGATGAAATAATCAAACATTGTCAATTTTGCACCTTTTTGAATGATTTATGTTTGCTAGTCTACCCACGACTCTAAGTTGAAATAAGAAATTCAGTTCATTTATTGAACAGTTACGGAGGTAAATAATTCAGGCCTACGTATTTATGAAATTAGTGAATCTATGGTCATAGAGGTAATATTTCTTTCTACCGTTACTTTTGCCCCAGAGCATTGTGGTTCACTGGGCTGCATCACATTGTTTTCAATGAGATGCAGCCCTCGTCGCCAATTTGACTTAGCATGGTGTTGAGCCTAGGAAGCCAATACACCACCTCTCCAGTGAAAATATCCCTTTGCTTTTTCATGAGATGCAGCCCTGTGTTCCCAAAGTGACACACATGTTGTGGGTCTGTGTAGTAAAAATATATCGGCAGTCGAACAATGCAGAAGTGTCATAACTCTGGATAAGAGCCATATGTCCTCCAGCTTTGAACATATCACCATTGAAAATGCACATAAGTCCAAGTGTTACTGTGTGAAAGAAATACAGGTCAATAAAACAGAAGCAGTACCATCCCTGTATATAAACATACATCAATGAGAATGTCATTCATCAATGGGATTTTGCAACCTTAAAATTGATCTACACTGTTTTGATCATGGCAAATCAAGCATATCTACCTTTCATGGTAAACATTGTTTACCACAAAAACTTTTCCCCACAGGAAATTACAACGCGGTTGACTTGCGGAGGGAGCAGAAGGTGTTGTATTTAAAACCCAACACCTTCCCTACTGTTGCACATAGTTGGAATAGTAAATGATACTATTGCAACATCCAGCGCCCCCCCTCAGCAAGTGGTGGTTACGACTTGTGGGGTAATAGTATGTGTGGTTAAAATGCGGTCATTGTACAACCGTGTTGTAATTCCCCGCAGGGAAAAAGCATGCGTTAAAAAGTGTCATATTCACTTGTCATATCATGGGATACATCACATCAACCCTGATCTCAACTGCATGATTGGTTTACTGATGCCGCAATAACGATCATGTGGCATTTGCCAATAGCAAGGTGTTGTGACATGCAATCTACACCTCTAAAACTAGATAATCAGAAAACATTTCAAGTGGAATGAGTAGGGGTGACTCAACCACAAAATGCAGTGTACAGATACATAAATCAGAGCAAATCCGTATTGGCAAAAATGTGATACAACCTTGCACCGCTGTCACTACTGAACAGAGGATACAACTGGTGCACCATGTGTGTAGAAATTGGCCCTTCACATTTGGCATACTGGAATACTGTAAAAAATAATTTTACAACTCAAATGTCACTTCAGTGATGTTGTATGATTTCGAAATTGGTGTTGAACATTGTCATGCAGTCGGCTTGTAAACTGCTTAAATGCATTACCATTCTTAAGACACACATACAACAGCATCACCCCTATATATTGTAGAGGGAAAACATTACCTCTGGTACAGCAGCCTGCCCCACTCTTCAATGATGATGATGAAGACATCTCAACCATCGACCAGGACACCCTCCAAGAGCTGCCCAACTCCATTGGCAACCTATCTCTGGAAGCAGGGACATCCAGCAGCATTGTGGAAGCTCCACCCCCTGCACAAAACACCCAGCAGCAAGCACCTACCACTACAGCTGTCTCCAAGGACCTTGAAGACCCACTTCTAACATTCCAACGCTGTGCGTGTAATGTTGTAGCGTACTTGAAGTAAGGGGCGCTAGGACCTGTGTAAGGGAAAGTAAATAGAAAGAAGCAGAAACGGGATAGCGGAATAGCCGAATGGGCAGTATAGAGGTCCAGCAGGAGATGGCTGATCAAGTGCGAGTAGAGTTTGACAGCCTCGCGGCCAAACTAGATGGAGTCCATGGGTGTATCAGTCCCATTAAGGACCACCTAGAGTTCATCAGTGGCACCCACAGTCTTCTCCATGCTCTCCAGCATTCCATGGCTGACATCGCTAGAGTACTTACTTAGATACAAGAAAAACTGTCCAGTCAAAGTGGTTACAGCAATGTTTCCAAGGTGTAGCGTGAAATGAGTAAGAGCATGGAGAACATAGAGCAGAGGCAGACTTCACACTTGGCTGCCTTGGCTGCATACCACAGAGATGTTGCTGGAGTCTTACAAACCCTGCAGCTTATCATCACTGCAGTGATGCCTCATCCTTTTGCTCAGATGAATGCTGCTGCAACATCCACATCCACCTCTTACTGCCCTGATGTGTCACAGCCTCACAGTGCTCCAGCCAATTCCCCATCTAGCACCAGAGGAGGTAGATGTGGATGAACCCACATTCTTGCAAAAAAGTCAGCATTGGCATTAATCTGTGCCAAATGAACAGTTTCTGCTTGGACCTGTGCTTACTATCATGCCTCGGAACATCAGCTTCCAATGTCCTCTGAATGACTCTGCTACACTCACCTTGGTCTTTAATAAGGACTGCCAATTTTGCCATTGTTCCCAATGATACTGCAATCAGCCCGCTGACTGAACTCTACCTCTTTCTCAACATGTCTCTGAACATGTTACCCCCAAAGGACTCTGTCTGGCCCTCCACTGGGCATATACACAATGTGGGGGCTGTTTTTCCAAGAACTGGGCCAGCCTTTTAACAATGTGAATGCGCATGTAAATAAAGTAACCTAAGTCACACAGATGTGTGTTGCCTATGAATATTAAAGTATAGATGTATAAAAAAATACATGATCACTGTATCCATGAGAACTTACCCAGAGGGACAGTCGATAAATGGTCATGTTGAGTGTGATTCCCAGATAAGCAGTGAGATGACTGTATATGTGTAAACTAGCAAATCCCTCATAGCTCAAATACAACATTCTTGCAAGAAGTCAATAATTCTCTACGTACATGATGGGGATAGGCATTGCTGCAGTTTTTGAAATCAGGGTCTTCACTTAGCATTGCTACCAAGTCTTACTTGGCAGATCTATGCCTACTCAATGGTGTGGACAAAGCTTGTTGTGATGGGTGTCATGGCATGTCACATCTCAAGCCAGAGCCCACACCATATTTACAAGGATGAAGAAGCGTAATGGTGCATATTTACAAGCCTCTTTTGGAACCACAATGTCACTTTCAGTGACGTTGTGTTGGCAATAGGATCTTCTCCTGATGTACAAGCCATAATTCAGCCACTTAACGTTGCTTAACAATGCCTTGTAAATAAGGCACCCTTTCATGCTGTGCTTGGCGTGAAAGGGGAGTGCGATGTGTTTTGCGGTGTGTAGTGCACTGCACCTAGCATGGATTCAGATGTTGTCCCACAATTTCAAGGGTGGCATTAATATGAGGCCATGGCAAAAGAAACTCCTGGGAAAAGCAGGTTTTACACTGGCACTACAGGGAGAAATGCATGATTTCCCGTCGTGTTTGCTGTTTCATTGTATTCTGCCTTGTGCAGCATACCAGCAAACTGACAACATTGTGTATTTACAGGAATGTGAGCACAATAAAATCCAATTTCACAAATGCAGACAACCTTGCACTTGTAGCATGGGTGCCCGCGTTTGTGCTTAGCCGCTGGACTCTGCGCCAGGCTCAGGGGATATGCAGGGGTGTACAGCATTCTTGTGAACATGGCCCATATATTAATTTTCACGATGGATAAGCGTTGCAATTTCAATGTTTGCTTAAGCCCATGTTTCTCTATTGTGTTGTAAATGTGCAATAATGTGGTGTACAACTCTGCTAGTTACTCATAAGATGATAAACATATCAACAGAATATCCCTATCCAGGGGCATAGCTCATAATTGCCATCCTGAAAAGCATGCTTGTTTCCTGGACACAAAACTACTGTATCATGACAGTAGCAGTTCTCTAAAATATCATGTCATGACCACACTTACACATTCTAATGATTGTTGTGTGATTGAATATGATGTATACAATTTCAAAAGCACCACTCTATTAAATCACTTCTGACATAAGTGCAACCGCATTTCCAAAACAGTAACCATTTATTAAAATAATACAAAATTGCCTACCTTAAACTAACACTAATCACTACAACTAACCTAATCTGAACTAACTGGTATTAACTAAATGTTACTCTAAACTATCTACCTTAACTAATACTAAAGACGCAACAACATATCTGTGACATTGGCCTCCGCCCCCCCCCCCCCCTTAAAGCACATCATCAGACAGGACGAATACATCTTAACCAGTCATTAACTATCTGTGCATGTTTCCTACACAAATATATATTCTTTTTTTTTGTTTTTGTTTTTTAAAGCAGAAAAATACATTAACCCCTCCCACCCAAAGTACAAGGAAACTTAGCCTATAACACTACATTAAGAGGATAAAAAAAATCTAAAACCTTGCCTAAAAATCTCATTAACTATGTCTACTCCACAACTACACTATATAACACTTAAAAACTTACACTAATGCAAAAGCATTTGTATAAAAACATTCAGGGACTGTAGAAAAGGGGAAGGCTCACAACCTGACCTGCTCAAAATGAGAGCCCCAGGACACTCTTGATGTCTGGAGGTGGGTGTTCATGTCCGACACATCCTTTTCAATTTGTGCCAGTCACACTTTAATGTACGTCGTCCACTGACGGTCCCTGTTGGTGTCCATGCTGCAGATGGCAGTGAGGCAGTCCCTTGTGTGCGTGGATGTGAGGGGGCACCTGTTTGCATGCCTGATCCAGTTGTAGCAGGTTGGTTGTGTGGTGTCTGAGCTTGAGTGACAGATTGGTGCAAATGTCTGGACCCGCACCTGACATTAAAAAGGTCCTGGTATGGCCTGTGTGTCCATTGCAATGTTTGCAGTGCAAATTCAGGCAGTGACTCCCATCTTCCAGCATTCCTGTCATCTCTGTACCTCTTTGCCATAGCACAATAGACCGTGCCCACCCGGCGTATGTGCATATATCGTTCCTTACGGATCTGGAATGGCTGTGCGTCCTCTGGCGACATGTTAACTGAAAAATAAGACTAATGACAATATGTGAGTCCTGATATTTATGTCAATGTTTTCCATTTAACTTTGAAACACAAGGGCATGAAAACATGAACCCTACACTCTAACCAAAGATTGTGAAGTTCAAAAGTGACCTGAACAATGCAATGAGGAATTAAGGATCAATTACAACCTGATGGTGTTAGTGACCTGACAATGTATGTCATGGGATATGTCATGGGCAGAGTAGAGTAACAACATTTTAAGATTGTCAGAGTCAATTATGGTGCTGTCATAAACTCAGACTGAGTCTACCAGGGGAATGAGCCCAAGGAGACAGCTTGACAGTACCATTGCAGAGCCTGGTCCTGCCATGCCAAAGAAATACATAGTGCCATCTTCCCATGGTGGTTGTGGAGCATGCCATTGGTCTCCTTGGCTTAACGCTATGCCCTGCAACTTCAGGAAAGCAGGTTTGCACCATACCTACAATAGTATGGTGCAGACCAGTGTCTGCCCCAGCACTGCAGGAAAACGTTTGCCTCCTAGCACCTACACATGCCCACTTGCACAATGTAAGGCGCACCTTCATGCACAAGAACAGTTAATGGTGTCTTACTGTTTCCATGGGTGCCGCACAACGCAGCACACATCGGAACAGCAGGGATGGGAAAAAATCAGGCTAGCAGCAGAGTACAAAGTTCCCCAGAGATGGAGTGTATGCGTGGAGATAAGGGTGGGTATGGTCTATACCGTGACCGGAAGACTTCCCTAGTCGGAACTTGGAGACCCTCATACACCCAGAGTAATCGGTGTGGAACACACCCTTACTGTAGGGTATCCAGTGTCATCATCGGCTCACTGCCCCTCGACAGACCGGCGCTGCAATGTCTGCCGGAGTCCGGGAGGTACTCTTTTGGCGGGGTTCTTTAGTTCCTTGCCGATGGTGGGTGTAAGTGAGGAGTGTAGTCAGTGTAAACGTGAGTGAAGGTAAAAAGGGTAAAACAGTCCACACTGAACTTTATTAACATGGCTGGTTCCCTGGTTAAAAGGGGTGAGAGGGGATCTAGAGATCGTAAAAGTGTACAGAACTCTAACTCAACCCCCTGGTGTGGTCAACATGTTTCACGCCTGATGGCGATTCGTCAAGAGATAAATACAGTACTACACAGAAAGAAAAATATATGAACACAATGTTCATACAGTATGTAGAAGGTAAATACAACCTCTCTCATTCGGAGGAAAAGAGGTCCTCGGGGTCCTGCTCTATTTAGGCGACCCTAGGGGGATTGGATAAGGCCTCGCAGTGTACTCCCGTGAGGCCAGCGCTATTTAGTTACAGGAACCTTGGTTATGGCGCTGGAGTGGCGGAACACCTACCCCTCACGCTCGCAGCACCTGAAAAAAAAAAGGGAAATAATCAAACATTTCTCTCCACAGCGCATATTCATATACAATTTGGCCAGGGTATCACACATTACGCACTCAAACATATTCAAGCTGGGCTCGGAGATAGGGTTCAGACATCAAAAATATTGGTTGTGCATATATACATTTCACACCATTAGCACACAAGATATGATGTGAAAGGTGGTATTGAGCACTATTGGGCTTCATTCTCAGGCAGCAGGCTTAACACAGCATCGTGACTCAGGCTAAGGCACTCTTGCTACCTACCTCTATGCCATCAGTAGTCCTTATTTGGTATAAGCGCCGTGATATCCCAAGGGATGAGTGTCGTGCTCTACAAAAACCGCAAATAAAATAAAAAAAATACTACAATGTTGTACCATGTAACGTTGAATGGAGTCCTTGTAATATGCACCAACATGTCAAAGATACAACATATCGGAGGAAAGACACTGACTATTGGCAGGAATCCAAGGTTGGGATTTAACTATCCATTACAGTGATGTCGGCACATCCAAAAGAAGCGCGACTCTGGACCCTGCAGCACTAACTATTTATTCATGAACAAGCCTTTATATTGTGTATGTGACTGACTCTTTATATTGCTACCTGAAACTGATACCTGGTGCACCAAAGAATTGATCATCATTGACAGTCATCTCAGTCAAGGCTGTATACGCATTCCATGTCTGGTCATAGCCATCACCAACATCACTCACATGTCTCCTCTCCTGTCTGTACACTGTGTAATCCACATGCATTGGCTAGAGTGACATAAACCTTTTGTAGTTCTGGCCTGAGTATCACTGACTGGTGATGTGCAAAGTTACGCCAGGAAGACAAATGCTGTGCTCAATCTCAATTTACTAAATTGTGCATACTTCACACTTTCATAATCCATCATCACATTGGAGGCAATGTACATGTGATACACACCCAGACAGTATACAACTACATACAGGTTTTTCACAAATATTCTTCCCATCTCACAATGCAAATATTTAATCAAGGCACTCACCATTGCCGTGAGGGTCCATAAAGGCGTCCATGTCCACCTGAGTAATCAGGGGTCTTCGAGCTGTGAGATATTAAAAGAAATGTGTGTTGGTATCAGATGCGAGTTCTCACATGTGTCCTATTCATCTTCAGATTCATGTGCATCCAAATAATCCTGGGCGTAGTTCGCGTAGTAGCGCTAAGCGTAGCTACGCGGAGTGCACTTCGTACTTCACAAGCTACGCGTAGCTGCGTGATCTGCGGAGTGCACTGTGCAAAATGCTGTTCGCACTGATTGCACAGTGCCGGATGCTTGTCCGCACTGGGCAATCCGTGCGAACAGTATTTTGCACAGTGCAAACGGTCGTTTTCTGCCACTCGAGTAGATTTCTACTCGAGCAGCAGCTTTCTCAACGCGGACTGGTAGTTACTCATCACGAGCGGTCCCGAGCATACGCGACCACTCGCAATGAGAAACCTGTCCTCCCCGCATTGAGAATCTTGCCTGGAGGTTTATTTCCACGCGCGCGATCGGCAACTTGATGTTGCTGATCGCGAACGAGGAAAAAGTCTTGTCGGGATATCATTTTGCTCGCTCGTGGACGCCAACTCAACGTTGAGGACCGCGAGCAAGCAAAAAATTACCGCTATGCTATGTGTGTTTGCGCTGTTCTCGTAGTGCGAAGTAGCGCAAAATTCGCAAACTACGCAAGTGTAGCGTAGTACTTCGCCCAGGGTTAATATCAATGCCCGCTAACAGTAGTGTCTATGTTCATGTTGCATACATGATTGTATCTGCTTTGCCTGTCATACCTACAAAACATGACCAATGCAGCTCTGCATGCAACACAAGACAATCCTGATTACAAATGTGCTCCTTTTACACCCACTACTTGCGTGACACATTCTCAAGGCCACGTTTGTAGCCGCATCATGTTCTCCATGGTCTGTAGACAATATTTGCTCTGCAGGTCTCACAAGGGTGTGTTAAGACAATTAATGTGGTCTGATCTCACATTGTGTATGCAGTATACTGACGCTCCAAAAATGTCATATTTGTACAAATGCTAATTTTTCAATCTCATCATACCTTACCCAAAATCAGCCATGTCATAGAGCAATTGTGATTTTAAAACAGTGTTGCAGTCATGTGGTCCTTCACATACATTGTGAAGTGTCAACATGTGATTACTCTCTTGCACCATGGTGCTAGACATGTTTGTACATCAGGCAGTGTGTTTTGTCATGTTTTGGGCAGCTCACATGGCCACTTCATTCACATTAATGGTCCACACACACAAATCTCCTCATACACTATCTTGATAGGATGCACTGTGCAGCACACATTGAACCTTGACACAGCAGTCTGGCAGATGGAGGATATGGGTTTTGAAGAACCCTTGGTCACCCTGCTCCGTAGACTACATGCAGTCACAAGTGTGGCCTTAAGATTCGGGCCAGGGGGGGAAAAAACAAAATCCATCCCCTCAACCGAGGGTGTGCGGCAAGGCTGCATTTTAGCACCTTTTTTGTTTTTAGTATATACTAATTGCCTGGCAAAGTTTTTGTTGGAACATTGCACGGATTTCCCAAAAGTAAACGGCAAGAAGATACCTATGTTATCTTATGCCGACGATACGGTATTAATGACCCTTACAGCTAATAGTCCGCTGACCTGTTTGGATGCATTTAACAACTTTATGCTGGACCTGGACCTAAAGGTAAACTTTGCAAAATCTTTTGCAATGGTCTGTGGTCCCAAAGGGACAAAAACTCGTAAGTTCATGGTAATGAATTCCACCATCGATAAAATCGAAAATTTCAATTACATGGGAAATTTATTTAATAACAAACTGAGCTGGGTTCCTTTGATGAAGGCGCATGTACAAAGCACTAGCCGATCAATTGAGGGTCTATTCCGTTTTTCTAGCAAACTAGGGCAAAAACCAGTACCACAGTTAAAAACTTTGTATAGAGCAAAGTGTTTATCAGTGGCAACCTATGGGGCAGGGGTATGGGGGACAGAAAACCCAGCTATGATCCAGGTCATGGAAAATAATTTTTTGAAACGCTTGTTAGCAGTCCCACTAGGTTCATCTAACACTTTTTGCCATACTGAGATGGAATTGGAATATGTGTCTGACATCATTCGCGTTTCCCCTCTAATATTATGGGGTAAAGTATGGCTATCAGAAGATCTACAGCTCTCAAAAGATATATTTCGGGATTGTAAAAATCTTGAACATGCAATACAGATCCCATGGCTTTCATATGTTAGTGATACTTTGCATAAAATTGATCTGGGCCATTTGTATGATAATCCCGAAAACATGCAGGGGGATATAAAAAACTTAATTAAATCAAGTTATCGTAATAGCTTAAATGTGTCACATTTAGACCAGCCTACAGAAAGCATGGGTAAATCGAAAGTCCAGTTTTATTTAACGTTTACTACCCATGTGCAATGGCGTTTTTATTTGACAAGATTTAGATTAAATACTCTTCATTTTCTTTTTGCCTTCCCAAAACAAGGGGGTTGGTGTGAGAGGCTGCCCCCCTGTCCTTGTGATGACAAAACTAGACAAAATTCCATCCATCTTGTTCTTTTTTGTCCTCTTTATAAGGAACCAAGAATTAGGTTTATTAAGCCTATTCTAAAAAAACAGCGACCATGTAATTATAAAGAGGGTTATGATTATTTGTTGTCATTATCCTCACCTGGAGTATGTTCTGCCATGCTAAGTTTTATACGATTGCCATTGCAACTTAGGAAACGGTTTTGTTAGTCTGTCTGGTTAATATTTTCCTTTGTTTGCTATCTGTATAACATGAACTACAACTTCATCCTTTGGTATAGGGTGTGATCATTTGTCAAATGTTTTGGAAATTTTTATCCTTAGCTTTTAAAACGTGTAAACTGTAATATGATTTATTTTTCATTTACTGATGTTAATATGTTCTTTCTTAAACTAAGGTCTGTATACTTTTATGATTCTATTATTTTGAATCCAATAAAGTTTATGAATCGAATCGACACAGCAGTTCATTTATTGTGTGCAGGAGTGTACACATTCCTGCAAATGGCCATACCTCATCATAAACATTGTCTCACTTGCACAATTGTGCAAGTGTGATTGTGTTGGAGCTAGCAGCTTGACTTAAAATAACTGACTAGAATCATCCGATAACGTTTCTTACATTGTGTTCCTGACTAGATTTTTTAATTTGTTAGGAAAAAGATGATTGATGAACTTTGGAGTTGTACTTACCACCTTGCTGGCCAACGATGACTCCCAGGTGGTCCCACGTGTCACCCTCATAGCCCATGCAATCCTGTGATTGGTGCTTCCATTGTCAGACAGTCCTGTAAAGCCAGACGGTCCTCATCATTTGACTGTGGACATGCTCCCACCTCACCTTACGTACATGAACGGCATATCCCTGCAATATCCTTAAAACACTCTCAACCATCAAAGGAAGATAGAATTTCATAGCCAGAGGAATCCCGTCAATACCCACTCTGACATCCTGCCCTCCCTACCCACACCTGACATCTCCCAAAACACCCCTAAACCCACTAACAAAAAAGAGAAGCCCCAAAATATTCCATGCAACAGTCAATATTATCAAAGTACCCCTTGGACAGACACTGGACAAGAGTACAATTTATAAAAATACACGTAGGGACAAGTACACAGGAATTCACAGAGACACTAGAGACAGTTCACAGTACTTAACACCACTCTCAATTCCCAACAAACCAGCGCACAACTCAAACCACCTCAAACACGCTCCACAGACACTGGCAGTGTGCTTAAAAGAGAAAGTGAAAGTGTTCAGTACTCCACCATAACACTGGATGCATGCTGACATCACTTCCTGTGTGTTTGCAGCCTTTTCTTTGAGTCTGTGATAATATTTGGCAGGCTATTGGCTTTTGCTGTAATTTTTAAATTGGTAACATGTATGTTGCGATTATTTTCTACAGCGGTTATGAAAAATTATCGCTTTCATGTTTAAGCTGCAACCTTTTTCACACAAGTTGTTCAGCAGATGTACAATAGTTAATGAAATAGCATGACTGCTGACACCATTTGTCTATGTGATGTGATCTGTGTTGTGTATGGGACTTCATTCAATCTGATATGTCAAGATCACAGTTATACATAGCTATCTACATGCCCTTGGACCACACATTGCAACCTATCCACATTGATTCATGTGTGATAAGACATGCATGCATCAGTGCTAGTCATTATGTTTGGCATAGTTGTATGTGTGACAGCATAAGTGACTGTCAATTTACACATTGCGTGATGTCTGTAACTGTTTGACAGGCTTGCAACACACATGTAAATGAACTTCAAGCATTCAGTACTTGTGAAACATATTTTGGAAGCTGCAAACAATGTGAAGGCTTGACCACAGATTCGTACTTCGTTATTCTGCAACCTAGATTTGCAGATGTGCACAATTTATACACGCAGCTGCAAAGTCAGTCATGTGCATGAATCAAGGTGGTAGTGGGACACAATGGGGATTTACATAATCCCATGATGTTAGCAAATTGTGTAGATTTGGCATTTGATTTGTCATTTCTGCAACATATGTGCAATACATTCTTACATATCATCCTGAACAGTGTGTGTCCGGCAAAAATTCACATCAGTCTGGTGTGACAGTGCTGCACAGCTCAAAGCCAGGTGGATAACAATATGATGGCTGGACAGGTGACACTCCAACCGTATTATGTGAGTATGCAGTACGTAATGTTTCAGCCTCTGTAGGCGGTACAACATTGTGGTAGCATCGCTGATGTTGTTGGCATACATCTATGCACCAGGATGCAGAATGTGTCAGCCTGGTGATATGCTGTAGAGCCAGAGTCCAGGGTGGACAGGACATTGTTGGATGGCCACAACAAAGCGCTATTTTACATAGTGCACTACTTACAACAGCATGACGTACAATGCCAGTAAGCACATACAGTCCACATTGAATTGACTCAACACTGTATTATTTGCATTTGACCCATATTTTCAGACACTGGTACTGCAGTGTTTATGCAAAAGGTCTTTGACAGAAAGGCCTTCATCTTCCACAGGCCTGTGTGCACAAGCAGTGGACACTGGTGCATCAACAACACTTAGCTGTTGGCAAACTCTGGCATGCCAGATGTAGACCCATTGCGGACCGGAGATCCAGAAATGGTGAATTGTGTAGGGGTGAACAATCAAGGTGCACATGATGATGTACAAAGGGTGATCTGTATTGCATGGCACACACCAACACAACAATGGGTTGACAGTGTAGACATCGTACTTTGTCCTGCCCTTTTTCACATCATCATGCATGGTGTTTTTGCGCAGAGCATTAGCTGGTGAAGGTGAGGCACCTGACCCAGTGAAATCTTGTATGTCAGGGTACCTGTGACTGTGTAACTTAGAGTGCCCATTTGCATTTTCAGCACCTGTGGTTTCTACTGAATACTCAGAGTGCCCAGTGTACCCATGCTTGTGTGCTCATGGTTGACCAAGGATTGAGCTAGGTGAGTCACGGATTTTGAAAGTGTGTTGTGTTATGAGGCCTTGTGTCATTATCCATGGTTGCGAGATGGTTTTATATGGAGCAGATATGGCACAGCAATGTTATGTTCACCAAAAACATGTTCACACTACTTGTACAACCATGATGTATATGGGATGTGTTTCACATGTAATTTGCTTTCTTAAGTTGTCATCCAGGAGACAACCATGTGTGTCTGTTTTTCATCATCACATGTTATGATAACCTTGTGTGTATGGTGGATTTCCCTTGGTTCTGTACGGAGATTGGTTTTAGGGTAGCATACACATGACTGGAGTTGAGGTACAGGTTGCCCACAAAGGGCTGCAACACATTCCATATATGTTTTCTGGCCATCTTACCCAACATTGTATTCGACAGAGTATGTGGTACATTCCTGGAGAGATACAACGAAATGTGACATTGCCACATTTGTTAAGTTGCATGCTTGTCTATGTGTTCAACTGTGACTGCAGGTGTGTGTGTATATGTATAGTTGTGTAGTTATGACAAATTACTAAATTACACACATCATGCATTTGACATTAGTAAACTTGTAGTCAGCATCCCCAGACATTTTGCCAATGTCATGGTCCTACCATTTCTTGTCATGTCTATCTCACCCAATAATATGTCCAATCATGATGTAATATATAGTATGTTGCTGGGAAATTTTGGCTGTACTTATTGGTTTTCCTGTAGCACTTCATTCATGTGTATGTCTGTTCTCTGTTCATTGAGGGACAATACACATTACTTTGGTCATATGCCCAATCTGCTGTTCCATGCCAAATCTTCGTTTGATGGATGTTCTGTCCACTGCTATATGTGAGAGCTGTGTGGATCAGTTTTGTATTTACCTTTCACTTAACAGATGTATGAACTTCTGAATGTATACATCAAGCTTACAAGACTTTTGTGTAGTGATATTTTATTTCACAAAGTAACACTATGTGTTTTTTTCCAGATAAAACCATGTGATGGCATCTTTGTTTATTGTGATTTTATAAAACAAATTCTGATGATTTGATCCCTCCTTGCTGTTCCTGCAGTTGAAGCTGTGGTGTGTCTAGAATCTGCCTCTTTGTCCTGGCCAACCTCTCGATTGTCCTGCTCCTCCTGGTCTTCTTCCAATGGCTTGTTGTGTGTACACAAATATTGTGCAGAATGCAACATGCCATTATAATCTTGCATGCAAGTTCCGGACTGTACAGGAGTCTGCCCCTGATATATCTAGGCACCAGAACCTGGATTTGAGGACTGCAAATGTCCGTTCAACAATGGCCCTTGTGCGTCCCAGTGCAATGTTGTAGTCTCTCTGTGTCTGAGCGTGTGTCACTTTGATGGACAACATTAGCCATGGTGAGAGTGCATATCCTTGATCACCTGAAACAGATAATGGAGAGATGTGTCTATTTGTATTTGGACTGCATGGAACATCACAGTACGAGACATCAGACTGGACAGCTTTACTAGACAGCGACACTCCCAAGTAAAACCAATCTCCATCACAAGACTTCAAGGACACTACGCAACCCTTCTGACAACCGCAGGTAGGACACATATCTAGTATATCACTTAAGAAGTATAGAACTAAAGCAGTAGACTAAGTACAGTAAGTCAGAGTCTAAATTCTTACCTGTTGCCTCGCAGGTCGTCAACAGGAAGATGCCAGTGTCCAAATCCGCCCCTCCTCCCCACGCCTTATTTCATAGCCTTCGTGGTTTTAAGCATAACACTGTTATAAGGTAGGGTATTGGGAAGTTGGCTCATAGCGTCTCTGCGAAACTTCAATCAAGCACCCCTCAGGTTAGAGTGCTTGTCTGATCCTGACACCATTCTGGATCCACTGTACAAATACGCACTGAACACTAAGACATGAATTCCTTTTTTAGAAGTGGATGTTGCCCAGTGCAAAACTTGGATAGCTAAGGCATCCAGTGGCTTGGACAATGAATGGCTGTTAATTAAAGGCCCACTACTCCAACCCACAACAAGTACTGCAGCAGGGCATCCGGCATCAAGTACAACTTCAGAGCCAGTGGGCAGTGCATGTGGAAGTCACCAACAACAGCAAGAACAGGATCATCAGCCCCAGTAAAATCGGCACAGGATTGGTATCTACAGCAAGGACGTGTTAGGTCCAGTGCTAATGCAAAGTCAAAAGAGGCCCAGCACAGCGGAGCACTCCTGAGCATTGAGCGTATGGTACAGGCCAATCTGGATGACCCAACAGAGGTCTTCATTGATCAAAACCTATTGGTGTATTGGTATGGGAAAATGTGCCACTGGCCAGTGCTCAGCAGGCTGGTGATAAAGTTCCTGGCTTGCACTTTCGCAATTGACTCTTTTGAGTGTGCTTTCAGTGCTGCTGCTGCTGCCATTGTAACAGTAAAAAGGACCAGTCTCTCACCCAAAAACGTGGAGAGGTTAACCATGATCAAAATGAATCAGCACTTTATACGACTGAATTACAAAATACTTGAATCACAGCAGGAAGATGAGGTTGGTGACTTAGGTGACGGAAGTAGTGTGTTAGATGATTGCCTACTTCTGGTTGGACCACCAGAGTTTGAGGACGAGCTATACTTCCCTGACAACTAGGCTTTCAACTTGTTACTTTTTTACTTCCTTATTTACTTTTCTTATTTGTGTGTGTCTCTGTCTTTCTGGTTTGAATCACAACAAATCCATCACCACTGTCTTCTCTTTTTATTGCCACATTGGAGTTGCAGCTGTGTGCATTTAAGTCCACTCCTCCAATCCTGCTCCATCCTCCTCCTGACTCGCCCTAAATCCATTTCCCTAAAGCCAGATGATTGGATGGAGAATAGTACAAGATATGTTCCCTCGTCGAGACCCTCCAAAAGGAGTGGAACATGATGACTATAGCTATCCTCCTTTCCAAGCTGAGAGAGACTGCCCCTTAACCTAAGATGAGAAGGAACAGGTAATGAAGGGCATACATTGGATGCTGACTCTGAGTGATTGGTGTTTGTGTTGCTGTTTGCTGTGCATGAAGTGTAGTCACACTGTACTAGTATTTAATCTACTCACTAAACGTGACTCAAGTCAATTTTTCCCTTTTTGTTGTTTAATAACAAAATTGTGCTTCTACTGCAGGCCGATCCATTGCATTTATGAGTATGGAATCTGGACTCACTCAGTACACAGCAGACTGAGTTGGACAACACCATCAGGATGACCACAGTGACAACGAATCGTCGCAGTCAGTCAGTAGGATCGGAGATGATTGATGGAATAACTCAGGGTATTTTCATGAGTGGCATAAAAGGTAACCAAGTCAAGAACAACCACAGCAGACCTACATGTCTGTGTAGTGGTGGAGTCGAGTCACGAGTTCCACAACTGTAGTAGTGGTATGACTGACAGCTGTGCATTGATTTAGTTATTTACTTTGGTAAATGCTATGTTGCTGTATATGTGTGCTTTGGCTGGCTCACTCAACATCTAAGCTAAGTGGAGGTTGGGTAGGCAACGTGGGCCTGCTCTGTCCTGTTGCTGTTGTAGGTTAATGCTGGAAACAGAGAACAGAGTAGACATAATTTAGCCATGAAAGCCTGAAAGTGTTTGCACTCCGCCGTAATATATGCTTTTTTTTCCTCCTTGATTTTTCAATATCCCTTTTGTTTTTCCATCTACCTTTACAGGCCGGCCTTTACCCTGTGTTAAACAGAGAAAACAACTCACACTCACCTACCAATCTGCATTCGCCAGGCAGGCAGTGGAACCCAAGGAAGGGAGGACCCAGAGGAATGCTGAGATTCAACTCCCCAATTTGACCAGGATCATACAGTAACTTTAGTATCATCATCTTTCAAATAATTAGATTTTTTTTCCTTTTCAATCATTACGACTGTGTGTTGTTGTTATTGTTGCTCTTTGCTAATTGATCCCTACAGCTATTTTTTAATTTTCTTTGCTAGCTTTAAAAGGAAGCCTGTTGCAACAGAATATTAATGTATGTAATTTGGGTCTCTCTCTAAGAGGGCAGACAGTCAAAGCAAATAGCATAATAATAATTAATAATATACTGCTGCCCAGTACTGTCTACTTGTCTAGTTAGTATGTACTGCTTATCATTAACTATCAAGTCATCATCATGCATGCATTTCCTTTTTCTCCCTTAACAGATTTATGAATATTATGGTAATCTGCCAAGATTGTGTGTGTGTGTTGTTTTTGTCCATGTGTACTGTTTGTCTTTGCCAAACCTTTCCTTTAAATACCCCTTCCCAACCATTCATAAAACCCTAACCCTCTTTCCCCGGGCTGTGTGACTAAATTAAATTTACATCAATAATTGATCACACACTTGCTGGGGTAGATGTGGTGAAAGCAACACTACTTCAATTTGAAGGCAGGGCAAGGGTCTTCTTCTTCCTCTGCTTGCCCACCCATGCTCAGTATATTTGCAGTAAATGTTTTTCCCAAAGGAACATAATCCATCATAATTAATCGCCGACATCGATTGGATTCATCATCTTCCTTTAACAGCAGAATAGAACTAAAGTTTACTCTTGTGTCGAGTGACTCGACACAACTACAGTTTGTAACTTGTTGATGTACTAGGTTATCCCCGCCACCATTATGTTTTATTTTACTTTAGCATTTCTAATCAGCATTATTATGATTTATTGTATCATTTTTTTTTTTGCAAATGCTACTGCCAGTGTCTACTACTACCACCATAACCATGGCACCTTGGGATACCAAACCGTCATCACCATGCAGCCATCGCTGTGCCTAAGTTTAAACATCAATCACAGGTAAGAGAAGAAGTTTGGGGGAGGCATAATTAATAATGGAAATTAATTCATTAATTCAAACACACACACCCTTGAGTCCAGTTGCAGAATGCATTGACTAGGATTAGAGACTGACAGTACTGGTAGGACAAGTCACTCAGTGAGGGTACTGCATCTATCTGATCATGTCTTACAAAAAATCGGCAGGTGTTTTAAATCAAACAATGGCTGCGGCCCTGCAACAGCAAAGGAAACCGTGCAGTGAAAAGAGTAACCCCCCCACAAAACATTTACATCATATGTAAAGTGTATATATATTTTAATCCCCTAACAAAAATACACCATATAAAAAATAATCCCACAATACCTGACCCACCACTCTCCCTAACCCCAACCAATGTCCAAAAAGAATAGTCTAACCAATGTCCGTTCAAAAAAAAAATTGTCCATAGATGTAACCCCAACTTTTCCCCAAGGTGCGCTCAATGCCCACCCACCACAGAAAGGAATAAAAAAGGGGCAATACAATGGGATCTCTATAATTGGCGGGCTCTCAGTCGCTCGTTAACTGCCAGGACCTCCTGCTTTAGTGCCTTTACCTTCTCCTCTAGGTGCACCATTTGGAGGAGCATGTGGCACTTAGAAGATTGACAATTGCATCCATGGGGGAGGCAGCAGTTTTCGATGGAGTGCGGCGGGCAGCTGCCAGGCCAAGGCGCCGTACAACTGGAAGGGCCTGGCTGGGGCCAGGGATATTGGAGAAGGTTGCAGCTGCTGCCACCTCCTTCTCCTCTTCCGCCAGAACCATCAGCCACTGGTATTCTGTACGGATGCCCTCCAGCTACCGGCACCGGGCCATGGCTACCAGCTCCTTCCTTTCTGGTTTAGATGATTTTGGTTCAGAAGGAGTAGCTATATCAAGAAGATAAAAGAAAATTGTAACCAATATACTCCTAGAAAAACAGTAAGACAAATTAATTCTAAACATAGTGACGCAGGAGCACTAGCAAGCACAGTACATAACATTTGGGGTATTTATCCTCCCACTTCCTCAGTCTCTAACATTTGTGTAGTTTTAGACATTATGCTAGCACTATGGACTCACTTGAGTACACCAGTCTTCTTCTTCTCTCTTGTTTAGTTAAATTAAGTAACCTTGTTGCAGCCGGCATGGCAGCTCAGTCAGCTTGTGTCCAAAATACATACTCGTTGTGAAGCAGACTCACACAAGTTTTATTTACTACTGTCTGCATGTGGGGAAGCTAACTACTTCACAATAATCTTATTTTTCTATTATGGGAGGTCTGGCCATGCATCAAGGGAAACTGCTCAATTCCACATTCACTCTGCCCTGACTACTATACTACAACAAAGCAGATGATATCTGATCCAAATGATCATTGCTTATATATGGGATGACATGAGCTACTTTGTTTTGATTGATTTTGTAACCATGAAGCCGATAGGCCACCCGTGGCAGGCTGACACAGTCAAAAATAAATTAACATAGGTAGGGAGTGGGCCTCGGAGTCGGAGGGAGGTGCTTAATAAAAACATACATACACAATATAGAGGCTGTGCTTGCAAACTACTGTGAGTCAAGGGAATATTCTGAACATACAACTTCTATTCTCCTTGTCTTTGCTACTCTAGCGCAGTTACTTTTTCTTTTATATTCTCTTTAAAGACTCTTCATCCAATGACAGTCTCCACCTATGCTATCTATGATGAATACCACCCAGGCATCCATCCATTCAAAGTAAACATGTCTATCATTGTTCTTAAACTCTCAACAAACCTTAGTTTGTTTCACCAACAACAAAGATTTTGTAAACCACAATCCATGCGTTAATCCTTCCTTGCTTGTCTTTCAGTTTGACACATGAGACACCCCAGAGATTCTTGCTATCCACCCAGTTCCACACACCCAGGCAGGCATCTTTTCTTTCACCTACCACCCATCCTTCAACCACCCATGCATCTGATTCCTATCAGCCACCTATGCATGCATCCCACGTGTCCTTCTCTGCCAGTAATATATATTACATCTCAACCGTCCTTCCTCCTTCCATCCTTCTTTCCGTTTTCATTCAACCTATCCATCAAGGTCATCTGATCTGCCTCTTAGTATTCTCCGTAAAACTTTCACAGCTGAGTGGAAGTCAGATAGAAGAGGCCATTCGTTACTCAACTACTCCCGCCGCTAATGCTATTGCTCTAATGCTTAGTAAAGGGTGTCTTCTTCAACCCTTGGTCTCTATCAACTTACACAACACCCTTGCAGCGAGTGTGTAACTATTGTCAATAAGTGAGATAAGTTTAACTTACTACTGCCCACCACTGCTGCTGTCTCACCTACCCATGTGGCAGCTGCAACATCCACTGCTCCCTCCTGGCCGGCGTTGCCTGCATCACCGCTGGTCCCGGTACTGGTGTTCGTGGTCGGTTTGCCCTGAAAAAACATTAAAAATTTTTTAGATGCCATATGCACCTCCCCCTATTTTTCGCTAGCAAGATTGAAAAAAAAGTTAAAATACATACATATACCACAATAATCACTACAAATTGGGTACTAGAGTAGAGTAGACACTACTAGTAGTAGTATGTCCTATCCTATCAAAAATAATTTTGTTGGTGAGAATTGTCAAAAAGCCTCTCAAGATTAAGAAGACTAGAAGAGGCCAACCCAAAGGACTGGTGAATCTGAGTTTTAATAAAACCCTTTAAATAAAGAGCGGCCAACTGGGCAAGCTTAGCTACAGATAGACTAATAATAGTAGTTTTACAGAGAGTCATAGAAGTGGCAGGGATAACAAGAATTTAGAAACAGATAGTCTAGATCGAAGAAGATTTGGTAAAAAAATAAAATTAGGAGACAGAAATGATCATTCGGAAAAAATAAGGTGCAGTAAAAGTTAGGGAAATATATTTATTAATATTAACAACAGAAAGACTTACTGGGGCCAGCAGCAGAGCACTCGATAGAGAAGTGGTCCTGGCCCTGGCATTCTCCAGCTGGTCCCGCCGACTCTGACCACGTCTTCTTGCACCTGAGTGCTTATCATGTAAGATATAATAAAAAAAGAGACAAACATTGATGATTGGTGTGAAACAAAATAATTTTTAGAAAACGCTCATAAAACATTTTTGGAAACAACAATTGCAATAAAATTGACCTATCTAATCAGATCGACTGGTAGTGTTGCGGGAATTTGTGGACCGTCTAGTTATTATTATGGAAACGAATCCAGTGTTCCATTCTGATCCCAGAATACTGCGCCTGAGTACCACCTGACCCAGCCAACCTATTCAGACGGGCCAATTGTTCACTAAGTCTGCATTTCCAGTCCTGAAAAATACATTGATGGATGACACATGCATACATTTTTGCATAAACCAAATTGTTGGTTGGTTGCTTGCTGATGATGTTCTACTAAGCCAATTAATCCCTCACTAAAGGAACCACAAAAGGTTCTACTGAGGACTGGAGTAAGCAGCACTCAACAACACGTGGCCTGGGGAGGTTGCATCACGCAGACCGCTTAAAAATTACCAACTTATACTAAGCAACTAAACTACCTATCCGCCACTATCTTAGTGACAAAGGAAGGACTAGAGTCCCTCTAGCATTACCTAACTTAGGTTCTCTAAAGTAAACTCTTACATAATCAGCCCAAGTGAGCACAAAGTTGAAAACTACAAGTAAGATTATTTGCGCAGAGCACCTGTGTCTAGAAGAATAACAATCACAGAATATTTTTAAATTTAATTTACCTGCAATGTAAGCAGCAGCATTCTTGCTATTTGGAAAAAAATGTATATTCGCTATAACAGTAACACAGGCTAGAAAACACACAATACTACTAGTATTAGCTACTCACCAAGCCCCACGACCTCAAAACCTAGCTGCTCCATCAGGTCCTGCTCCCAGTCCAAGATGTCTGACCACCTGTGGGTCAGCTGATGATGGGTACGCCTGACCCCAGAGTAGCGAATCACTGCCCGGCGCACCCTCGCCCATCGGCGGTGACGCTCCTGGGTAGCATTCCCGGAGCCAGGCCTGTCCGGGACCGGGCCTGAAACCCTGGAAGATGCCTTGCCCTTGTGCTGTGTGTCAATTCTGATGTCTGTATATAGGTTTTCCTGATATATGTCCTTATATAGGCACAATTCACTTTGCCCTTACATAGGCATAAGATCCCAGTCCTTATTTAGGCATTAGCCATGCTATCCAAATACAGGCATGGTCACCTACATCCGTACACCCCAATGTCACAACGAGTTCTCAGAATCCAGACCCTTAAGCTGTTGGCTAGCCCAGGATTATTGATTTCTCCAAGAACTTATTTATTATGCATGAACCGCTATACCCTAAGGGTTCATTCATGGCGTCTTCCTCTTCCTGACTTTACATCAATGCAAACATTCCTAAGCACCTTCCAAGTGTAAATATACCTTCCCTTACCATTGCAAACCACGGTTCGGCTGCACAGCTTGATACGGCTCACCACGGCAAGTTCGGAAGAGACCACAACTTAGAGGAATTTGTGTCCCAGCCGCACTGACAAGACGCTGTCATCCCTGCTCGCAGAGAATCCTGCTTCCAGTGTTCTGACTTCCCTCGCGGGGTATTAGAGTTCGAGACCAGGAAAGAGATTCTAACCTCTCTCATTCTCAAGGTATGGAGCTGACTAGAACCTAGAGGAACTCCTGGCACGCAAACTTGGCACAACAAACTATAGCTTACCATGTTATAGAATACAGCACCTACTTCTTACCTTGTACTACACTTAGGTTAGGTACACTGGGGTATAACTAGTTAGGGAACGCATCGTAAGAGTACTCGCATTTTAGCCTGTGTTATTTATATATATATGAATACGTATCATAGATAGAAGACAATGCTATTGCAGTATTATTTCTTTCTACTGCTTACGCTGTACATTATGGGCCAGATGTAGGTAATTCCTATTTACCGACTCCTAAATACCGAATTTTACCGATTCGGTATTTAAGAGTCGGTAAATAGGAAGGGGGCAGATGTATGTAATTCTAATTTTAGAATTACCTAATCGGTATGATTCAGTATTTACCGATTCGGTAAATACCGAATCGGTATTGCCCATTGATTCCTATGGGCCATGAAGCCCATAGGAATCAATGGGAAATACTGATTCGGTATTTACCGAATCGGTAAATACCGAATCCTGCAAGGGTGCAGGGGGTGTCACTTTGACACCCTCTAGCACCCCAAGTACAGGCTTGTGTGACATGTGGCACACATACATGCCCTAAGGGCATGTCTGTGTGTCACATGCACATGTGTACATGCACAGATGTGCATGTACACCTGAATTCGGTATTTTACCACCCTATTGGATTGGGTGGTAAAATACCGAATTCTGAAGGCCTGTAGCACTGTAAACAGTGCTACCTACATCTGAGTTTTACCGAATCGGTAAAATTACCGATTCTGTATTTTACAGAATCTGTAAATTTACCGAATTGGTAAATTTACAGATTCTGTAAAAAAATGGCCCCTACATGTCAAAAACGAATTACCGGTCGGTAATGGCCGAAATCGGCCGTTACCGACCGGTAATTGGCTACCTACATCTGGCCCTTGATATCTTGCATTCTGTCTTTTGATTGTAACAGCACATATCTCCTACACAAGAAATAAGACTGTTCAATAAATCAATTTTATTGAAACACCCGTCTACTCTTTCTGTGTAACTCTGCAGAAACTAAGCATGCACGATTAGCTGAGTGAAACTGTTATCTATTGTTTCCACGATTCTGAGAGTGTTCCGATTCTAAAGGGAAACAAAGTTGTCATGTTTATGCGGTTGCCAGAAACTTCTCCCTTCTTTTTCTACAAGGAGTTTTAAGTGGCCTCTGAGTTAGCTGGCACACAAAGTAATTAAGTTTAATATACTCGATAGGGGCATACTGACCTCAGTCCTATGCCAAAACTATAGTGTATATTATTACACTGTGCAGAGCCTATTAGGGAAATAGGAACTACACTTAGAGACGGTATCCTTTCCCTTAGCAATGGTTCTGGGGTGGGTTAGAAAAGAAAATTTAGCAGGAAAAAATAAAGTTAGGGGAAGAAGTAGGGGCGTAATGAAGGAAGTAATATAAAACAGTAGAAAAGTTAAAAAAAAGTGTAGTAAAAGTAGAAATAAAATGCAAAATATAGACTAAGGGGAAGAGAGGGATAGATAATAAATAAAAAAGTTCAGAAAAACTGTTTAAAAAACAAAGGATTGAAAGGATTGGAGAGGGATTAAAAAACAGGCCCCAGAACCATGCAAAAGGTAGGAAAACAAGATGGCCGCGCCCACTAGCGACCGCGCGGTGAAGTTTGTGCGATATTTCCCCCGAATATGTCATCTGCGTTGCCGAACATCAAAAATATCTTTTGAGTATAGGGGAGCAGACGTTAGCAAGCGAAACAAGCAACTTCGCATGCTCGCATAGCTCCGCGAAGCGTCGCAGAACTTTTGTGCAACTTCGCCCATGGTAAGTTATTACCTCCATTGATTACTCAAATACCTTAGTGGAACTTTCCCCTTACACTGGCTCTGGCCTTACTGTTCAACATCATAAAACCTTCTTCTCTCTGATCCTCTCTCAACCAGGACTCCTGTAGGAACACCAAATAAAAGAGTTTCAAATTTTCTTCAAGTTCACCACTATTCTGAAAGTATGCAAACCCATGGATATTCCAACTCAGGATTCTCAGGTTTGGAGAGGAAGCCTCACTCTATGGAAAACTAGGCCTGGCATTCCAGTTGCCATCATGTTAAGTCACGTGGGATTACAGTAGACAAAAACCTGAACATTAAAGACCATATCAATGCCTCAACAAAAGGTGCCAACTTCACGCTGAAACAACTGATACAATTCAAACCCTTTATCCCCCAATTACTTAAAGACTGTAGTGTAATCCCTAGTCCTCAAAAATCTAGACTATGGCAACACAATTATCATTGGTACCCCAAATATCTACATTATTCCTATGAAATCCACACCCAATGCAGCGGCTAGACTCAACTCCAGGGAGAGCCGCTCGACCAAATCACTCCCACACTTAAAAATCCCAACTGGCTACCAATTGAAGCGAGAAGCACAACCCAAACAGCCTGCATAACCCATAAAGCTCTCAACTCTGAAAAACATATATACCTCGCAAACAAACTATGAAAAGCTGACCAAAAAAGAGCTCTGCAAAGATCAAACTCTCTACTCGTAATTCTACCTAAATTCTAGAAAGAAAAATTAGTCACCGGTTCGTTCTCTGTGAATGCACCTAGAAATTGGAGTGCCCTTCCACAGGATCTTCTCCCCACTCAATCTTTCCTACACTTCTGGAAAAACCTCTGTCGTATGTTTCCTAAGTAGCATACTGTTGTTTTCCTTATGTTAGCCTAATTCTGTACCTTGTAGGCAGATTTTGCTTTGCACACTTTACCAAGCATAACGTTTACTTTTGCAGCTTTCTCTTCTGCACAAAGTTAGCAAATTATTTTGTATTTTGTTCTCCTGGGAGTTAGTCAGAACAGCTTAGGAAAGGTCAAACAACATCGTTCCTTGGTATTCTCTATGGCCAGACACTAGCCCCCAGACATAATAGAGAAATCCAGCTGTTGTTTCTTGAACACATGTTGTGTTATATAACTCAGGACTTGGGGTTAAAAGCACAGACAAGAGCAAAGGTCCTGAGCCGAGAGAATGCTTTTCCTCAGATGTAGTACTCTCGTCTATGTATGCTAAGGTATGAGATCTGCCACTGAGCCCAGAGATCTATCATTTAGAATAACTAAACTTTTGTTTTGAGAGTGGGGTTAGGCAAAACTGCCAGATACTTTGAGAAGGCGTTTCATTGTATATTGTGTGGTAATCATGGCAATGAAATTTCTGTCTTGGGTTTGTTTCATAGTTGTGGTGCATTCATAGCATATTAGAGCACCAAGGTCTAAATAAATATTGTAAACTTCCTTTGGGTCTCTTTTCTATTGTATCGTGGACATGTATAAGTGTGAGTGTGAAAGGGGTTGACCTGCTACCTCAATCCGTGAGAGGGTCGGAGTGTTGTGTTCAGGGGTGCCAAATCACTTGTCTCTGTGAAAGGCTAGGAAGGCAAGTTAGGAACTATAAGCTAGTCAGATTCGGGCCCATAGATACTGATGTGGTATGGTGACGAGGGGCCATATGTATCAAGGCCAAATGGGTTCGCAAACGCCGAAATTCGCAGAAGTTTGGCGTTTGCGAACTCATTTTCGCAAAATGGTATGTATGAAGGTATTTGGGTGTAAAATAAGGAATTGCAAAATTAGCGATTCCTTATTTTGGGATTGCATTTAAGGAATCGCAAACTTTGCGATTCCTTAAATGCAATGTATTAAGCAAAAAAAAATTCCAAAATGCCCTTAAGGAATCGCAGTTGCGATTTCCTTGAAAATGCACATTTAAGCATTTTTCAAAGTGCCATGTGATGCACATACAGGCCCTTAGGGCATGTATGTGCACCACATGTGCACCCATACTTATTTCAGGGGTGCAACAGGGTGTCCTTTTGACACCCCTGCACCCTTGAAATTATTCTCAATTTGCGATTTGCAAATTGCGAATCGCAAATTGAGAAAAATTTCCCATTCCTCCCTATGGGCCAGGAGGCCCATAGAAATGAGTGGGAAAGTATTGCTTAATTGCAAATTCGCAATTTGCGAATTCGAAATTAAGGAATATCAAGAAATCGCTAAAAAATTGCAATTTTCTTGATACATGCCAATTAGCGATTCTGAAATAGCGATTTCTTAAAAATCGCTATTACAGAATCGCTAATTGGTATCTTGATACATATGGCCCATAGTCCCTACCTGCTGATGTTCTATGGTCCCAAGCATAGCTCTCTTCCTGAGCAGAATCCCTGCAACACCTCAAACTACTTCTCCTCAACAAAGACCAAAACCCTACCTCCTAAAACAATCATCTCACACAACCCCCAATGACCTCTGGTCGAAACTGTGCCTTTACCCCTCATACTCCTGTATCAACCAGCCACCAATAACTCTAAACTCTTTTGCCCATTCACTTCAACATCTGTTGTATTTTTGTATCCTGTATTTTGTGTTTATGTTGAAATGTTGCTGTGCAAACTGCACAAAGCGCTCTGATACCTTCGGGTCAGGTTCCCGCTATATAAAACTCAAAACTTAAAAATAAATACCTTTGGAAAATGCAAGTCCCTGTCATTTTTAAAGTTTTTTTTTGTCACACTAAGTTTCATTTGTAATCCAGACTTATTTAACTCAATTTAAAGGTAGTAAAGTTTTAGAAATGTGGATTTTCCCTGCATCTTTTTTAATAGTTTACATTTTTCTTTATAAACCACTTATTTGCATACCTTAATATATTATAACTCCCCTAATGTTACCTATTTTGAAAGCAGCGTGAATAGCTGTATGTTTGTGCCATGGTATATCAACTGGTTAAACAATTACATTTATTTTCTTTTACTTAGACGTCTGACATTTTTCCATATACCAAAAGTTGAAGCCTCTTCCACATTAATCAAAATGGATATAATCATTTGAAACCAGTGTCTGCGCACTATTTGATGAATTAACCTTATCTTGTTAATCACTGTTGTCTTGGCTTCAAAAAGCTTATCTTGTTAATCACAACTGTCTTGGTTTAATAAAAAACAGGTGGCATGCTTTGTTCTGAGGCAGATTTGCATCTACGGGGTCTTTGCATTAATAAACATTGTTAAATATCATCTATCATTTTGTTACTGCAGAGGTGATTAAAGGTTTTGATGAGGCCTGGGCAAAACGTAAATTAATGCTAGGGTAATTTGCATATTTTGGAAATTTCGCATTAAGGGGCCGATCAGGATAGCGGTTTTTCCGCATCCTCAGGGCCGGCGGAAGCCACCGCCGGCCCCGAGGATGCGGAAAAACCGCAGCGGACTGACCAAGGACCCACCGCCACATTAGGATGGCTGGTGGGTCCTGGTTTCCGTTCGCAGCTTTTCCGCCGCGGTTGGCTTACAACCGCGGCGGAAAAGCTCTAATATGGTGACGGTGTCTCTCAGACACCGTCCACCATATTAGGATGGGCAGTGAATTATGATTTTCCGCGGCGCGTTTCCCGCCGTGGAAAAGCATACGGAACTTCACTGCGGGGGCCCGTTGCGGGCCCCCTAGGTGAAGGGGGGGTGGGGGGTGCACATGGGGGGTACCTATGGTACCCCCCTGCATTTGCATGCAGAAAGCGGCAGGCACCGCACGGTGCCTGCCTCTTTCTGCATGCAAAAGCAATGCGTGCATTTTTATCATTGCCGCGGGTGCAGCTTGAAGCTGCACCCGCCGCAATGTTAAAAATAGAGGATGTGACCGCCAGGGTGGCGGTCACATCCTAATTGCACAGGAGGGAACTCCGCATGCCATGCGGAGGTTCCCTCCTGCTCTGGGGTCGCGGACGGACGCAAGTCCGTCCGCGATCCTGATCGGCCCCTATGTTTGTTGCGTAAATTTGCCAAAATGATACCATTATGACAGTCGTGTAATTATGTGTTATGTGTATAACACATATGGCCAGAATGCAAACTGTTGCTTGTGCCACTTAATACGTTTCACGCTATTATTTCACTGCACAATGCACCAAAAATTGATTTGAGGGTGCATTTCATTCTGAAATATATTCCAAGTATTACATTTGCCTTTTGCCTAATTATGCTTAATTTCAGCTAACTTTCCCAAATTACGGTAATTGCCCATTATTATAAGTAAGAAGTTGACATATTAGCTGAGGGGGAGGGGTGAGAACCCACCTCAAATAATAATCACAGTCCTTGTCCAGGTGAGCCCAAAAGTCCTTAAATAAACCTGTCCTTTACCGTCTGGTAGCTTTGTGCACAAGCAGTCAGACTTAAGTTAGAGGCAATGGCTAAATAGACTAAGGGCCTTATTACGACTTTTATGGTCCTACAGGGGACGGTAGATCACACCATCCTCTTTAGGACCCCCAAAGCTGTTGTCTGACCGCACACCAGATTGGGAGTCAAATCCTGCTCAGGTGAGCGGTCCTGCAACATTCTGATGGCAGCGGTATGCTAGGCTCATAGAAGAGACTATCAGGCAGACTACCGCAGTCAGAACGCTGACTGCACCTTCCTGCACGGTGTGTAAATTCACAGGGGCACTACATGTGTACTACATATGCCCCCCACTTGCACCAACAGGCCCAAATCCGGCAGTGGGCCTTGCCATTCTGTCACACTTTTCATGGCAGGTCCACTGCCTTGAAAAGGGTAGCAAAATGGCAACACAGAGTATGATCAGTGGTGCTGGCTGCAGCACTGCCAACATATTCCTGCCGGTGATATATCGATGGCCCAGCGGGTTCCATAATCCCGGTGGTGTCGGCGGTCTTGTGGTGGATTGACCACTGCAATACTGTGGGTGGTCCCGCAGTGTGCCGGTGGGCAGACTGCCACCACAAGTTCGGCAGTCCTATGGACCACCAAACACATAATAAGATCCCTACATTTTAATAAATAAAATGAGATAAAAATGACAGAAATACAACAAGGAGAATCAGAGATGTGAATTATGAAATGTTGAATTAAAAATAGCACCACAAAGCGCCAACTGCGGCTATCTAGATGCGCTAGAATGGGTAAAAGTCAAAAGTTGAGGCTTACTATGATGGATCACGGGTCAGATACTGGGACCAAGTTTGTCTGGGGAAAGTTTACCTTCTGACTTAGAAACATTTCTGGATCAAAGATGGTCCTCAATGAAATGTCAGCGTAGTAAACTAGAAGCTGTATCCAAAGCTGGGCTTTCTGACAGAGGGTTGCTGAAGAGCAGGGTGCTGGTACAGTTGTTGATGAAGGTGGAGAAGCTCTAAGCAGGCGAAGTCCGAAGTTTGTGCCCAGGAAGGGAATGCTGTTGTGGGTTGCTGCTCATCATCAGTCCCAATGGAGCCATTTATGTTTGGAATTAGAAACTTTTCTGGTAGTTACATCTTCTTTAGTGGGGCTAACCAACAAGTTAAATCCAATGGGTGATTTGACACCGACATATTTTGCTCAGCGTCAGTCCCAGTCTCCCACTGCATCTCTGGAGGTAAAATTGACAAAACATTTCTAAGTCTCAGCCTTTAAGATGTGGGCAAGAGGAGTACACACTAACACCGGCCAAGCCACTTCAGGGTATGGGCTTGCTCCAGCTGAGGCGAGCAGCACGGTCCAGGGCAGCTATAACTGGAAATGGTCAGCTGAGAAGCTTCAGGAAGAGAGGCCTCTGGAAGCTTGCTGTGTCCCTATAGCTCAAACAGGAGGTCAGCCACATGACTCTTGGATTCAGTTCTGGGGTCCTGGGTTCACGGCAAGCAGACTCAGCTTTCCTTCAGGTCTTCAAACAGCAAGACAGTCCTTCTTCTGATCTATAAAGGTCTATGAGTGTTCTGATTCTACCACCCACAGTGGGGGTGGTGGAAACTCCTGTACCTCCCTAAACAATAGGGTAAATGTTTACCTGGGTTGACCTTACCAAGTTTTGCAGCGCTTCCTGTGTATTTTGTATTAGGCTATCCCACAGTGTCCCTCTCCAACCAAATCCAATTTGACAGAAACATTTGTATCCCGGTCAGTGTTCGCTGTGTCCACCTCAAGATGTGGCTTTGACAATGGACAAACCTGTCCTTGTAGACACACTAAAACAACTCTTGGGCAACCCCTGTGCCCCCTTTAGGATTGGAGCTGAGCTGACTCTGAAGACAATGGGAGGTAGGCCTAGGTGTAAGCTAGTTCTACCACATCTGTCTTGCTATCCTTTAATGGACTTGCACCTTTCACTGAGCAACTTCGTCTGGTAGCTGCTGCTGTCAACGTTTGCTGTCGCTAACATGGAGGTCAGGAGTTCAAAGACCTCCTCCACCTGCCAGCACCTCATCACTGGTGGTTCAGTGGTGGAGCATCACTGCTCTGTAGCTTGACTGCCCTTCTGTCTCTCTTTCTACTTTTCTGTCTCTCTCTCTGCTTTTGTATTTCTCTTTTATTCTGTCTCTCCCTTTTGGCTTAGATTTTTTTCCTTCTGTCTGTCAGGATTTCAGCTCCTAGCCGCGGTATTCGGAGTGGACATGTGTTAAAGAGGAGTGGTAAGTCTCAGTTATCTTGGAGACAGTTGGTGGCTTACCGTTTCCTGAAGACCTGTTAGATTGTGCTGCCGTTTTCTCTTCACTGTATCCAACATGGCGACTTCACGATCAAGCCGTTAGCGTTCTAGTGTTTTTTCCTATTCTTCAGGTGACGGCAGTTTGTGTGAGAGCGCTTATGCTCTGCACACTTCAACTGTCATTTTCCCGGGAGTAGCTGCGTATTTCCAGTGCTCCGAATATTTCCTGTCAGAACTTCGCGAGGGATTTATTCCGCTCGCCATTTAGCCCTTTCCCGTTTCCGAAGAGTTGGTGTAAGGTCGGAAGCAATTTGTCACAGTCTTCGTGGGAGAACTAAGGAATTGCGGTGGCTGGTCGTAGGAGAGCAGTTTCTCTTCTCCCAGCATGCCGCAGACTTTATATATCTTAATTTCTTGCTTACATTGAAGCTGTTTGGTCCAGTCTACAGTTTGCTATATTTCCTGAGGAAGAACTTTGAGTACGTCAGAATTCTGTAGCCATTAAAGTAGCGAGTAAATAGTCCAGAAGATTACTACATTACTAGAGACTTATTTGAAGTTAAACTCCAGTGATAGAGCTCTATCTACAAGTAGGTGAAAATATATATATATATATTTGCACTTACCAACTTACCAGCTAAATCATCATTGCTCTATACAGCGTTCACGAAGAAAAGAAACATAAGGACAGTTGTATAAACTTAATCATCTAAATAAAGACTACAAGAGAGAGGCAATTACCACTGTCAGCTCAGGTAAACTTATGGAGAAGATTTATAACCAAGTGTGAGCACTTAGTTGGTATAGAACTCAGTTTAGTGAACAAGTAATCTTGTGCTTTGTAATTTCAGGTGTGGGAGTTCCTCACGGAAATACCCTTCTAGCAAGACACCGCAGTGGCAGTCTCTCTTTCTCTCCACTTCCCCTTTCCCCCTCTTTACTGCTAGTTAAAAGAGATTTTGACTGCAGTGGAGTGAGGGAGTTGGGAGCTATCTTCTGATCCTGTGGAAGCCTGGTTCTGGAATTCGGTGCGCGACACTGTCTTTCTCTTTTTCTCTCTCGTTGCCCCTGCACCTGCAATCCCTCCGCAGCCCACCCCCTTCAGTGTCCCTTCCGGCTCCTGCATTTTCCCGCTTCCCAGCTGTCCAGCCCCCCTGCAGCACTAAAGGCAAACCTGTCTGTGCCCGTCCATGCCTGGACCGAGCCCAGCACCAGGGATCCTGGCTTTCGTACACTCCACCACTACGATGGCAGCACCCTCCTCACCATGGACCCAGGACGCCACATCGCCTGCCGTCTAGCATCACCGAAGAAGACCAATAGGCTCTTCAACTGCTGGAACTTCAACCGGGCCTTCACACATGCCAACATTCCAGCTTCTCTTGCTGCCGATCAGCTGACCAACAACTGCATCCTCCTCAACTTGCGATCCCTCCACAAACACACCACAGAAATCTGGGGTCTCCTCATCGCCACCTCACCTGACCTCGCATCCTTCATGGAAACCTGTACTAGCCCCTTCTCCAGACCGGACATCACCATCTATGATGGCTACAAAATCATATACAAGGACCACGCAACCGCCCAGGAGGAGGCATCTCCTTCGTTCACAAAAGCACCCACTGACTGACCAGGTACTCTAACGACGACCATGGACCCCCTCCACTTCCAGATCCAGACCGCCCCAACATTTGCCTATGTTGAACCCTCGTCTGCAGGTCCTCTGCACCTGACCGCCCTTCACCGATGCCATCATAGAGCTCATCGCTCCCTAGGTTCTCGCATCCACCAATTCCATCCTACTCGGAGACCTTAACTTCCACCTGGACAACACCAATGACCAGAACATCGCCTCCCTGCTGGAGAACCTCACCAAAATCAGACTTAAGCAGCTAGTCATCTCACCGACTCACACAGTCGGACACACACTCGACCCCATCTTTTCCACCAGTGGGAACATCACCTAAAACCACAAAACCAAACTCTCCAGGACCGGCGACCACTGTGTGCATTTCTTCATCACTACTCCCACCGCACACCACTGCTCTTACCGCTGCCTTTGTAGGTGGATCAAGGCCACCAAAGAACTTCTCGCTGACTCCCTCAGAACACCCACTCCGCTGATGCCATCTGGCGCCAACACCGCAGCATGCAACCTCCACTGATGGATCTCCAACTGCCCTTCACCGAAGCCATCATAGAGCTCATCTCTCCCTAGGTTCTCGCATCCACCAATTCCATCTTAACTCGGAGACCTTAACTTCCACCTGGACAACACCAACGACCAGAACATCGCCTCCCTGCTGGAGAACCTCACCAAAATCAGACTTAAGCAGTTAGTCATCTCACCGACTCACACAGTCGGACACACAATCGACCCCATCTTTTCCACCAGTGGGAACATCACCTAAAACCACAAAACCAAGCTCTCCAGGACCGACGACCACTGTGTGCATTTCTTCATCATTACTCCCACAGCACACCACTGCTCTTACCGCTGCCGTTGTAGCTGGACCAAGGCCACCAAAGAACTTCTCGCTGACTCCCTCAGAACACCCACTCCGCTGATGCCATCTGGCGCCAACACCGCAGCATGCAACCTCCACCGATGGATCTCCAACTGCGCCAACACTCTGGCACTCCTCAAGGAATGACCATGCAAGCGACACTCCAAGAAAGTCAGCTTGTTCATTCCTGTCCTTCATGATTTCAGACGCACCTACAGATGGAGGAACAAAAGAAACCCAGAACCCAACGCTACCTTCAAATCCACCGTCAACGCACACCAGCTCCTCCTCAAAATGACAAAGAAAATGACCATCCAAGACGGAATCAGCACCAATTCACACAACAGCAAAGAACTCTTCACCGTAGTCAAGGAATTCACCAGGCCCAACAGCGAGACCACAGACATCCCAAGACCTGTGCAATAAACTTGGCACCTTCTTCTACCACAAGATCAGGCAGATCTGCAACAGCTTCAACACCCTAGACCCTAACAGTACGCCCGACACCACCACACTTCACCACACCGCACCCCAACAGACCGTGCTCTGCTTGACCCCGTTTAAAACAGAGGACACACTCAAGACTATGAAGAGCATCCACTCAGGAGCCCCATTGGATCACTGCCCGTACCCTATCTACCACAGAGCTGCTGTTGACATCACCCTCCAACTTTGCTGCACCATCAACTGCTCCATCGACTATGCCACCTTCCCTGAAGCCTAGATCAACCCCTTGCTGAAGAAGACATTTTCAGACCCAATGGACCACAAGAAATTCAGATGCATCTCCCTCCTCCCCATCCCAGCCAAGGTCATCGAGAAGGCCATCTAGGCCCAGCTTTCCAGGTTTATAGATGTGAACTATGTCCTGTACACCTCCCAATTGGGCTTCTGAAGCACCAAGACCACACTGCTCACTGCCACCGATGACATCCGCTCCCTCCTCAACACGGACAAGACTGCTGCCCTCATCCTACCGGACCTCTCGCCCGCCTTTGACAACATCTCTCACTGCACCCTAATCACAAGACTCCACGTCACTGGCATCCAGGACAAGGCAATGGACTGCATCCACTCCTTTGTCACTGGCCGGACTCAGCGAGTTAGACTACCCTGTTCCTCTCAGAACCTACAGAGAACCTACACAGATCAGCGGCGGAGTGCCCCAGGTTTCCTCCCTGAGGTCCACCCTCTTCAAAGTCTGCATGCCCCCCACGCAGCCATCCTCTCCTACACCGACGACACCCAGCTTATCCTCTCCCTCACCAATGAACCCACAACCACCAGAACCAATTTCCACAGCAGAATGAAGGCCCTTGCTACCTGGATGAAAGTCAGCTGCCTTATGCTCAACTCGGTCTACACCAAAATACTCAAACCTGGGACCCACCCCTTCAGCCTGGGATGACTCTTGGTGGCCAGCCTCTCTGTAACCCCCTCCCACCCCGACTATGCATGCAACCTTAGCATCATACTGGGCTCATTGCTCACAATGAACCGCCAAATCAACACAGTTTCCTCATCCTGCTTTCACCGGCTCTGCCGGCTTCAAAAGACATTCAGATGGATCCCACACAGGCAGAATCGACCGCAGCAATGCACTCTAACCCGACATCACTCAGAAACCGCTCAAAAATTGACAGAACCTTCAAAACGCCGCAACCAGGCTGGTCCTCACCATCCCCCACCACAACCACATTATGTAACACCTCCGACAACTCTACTGGCTCCTAGTCGCAAGGGAATCACCTTCAATCACCTCACACATCCCTTTCGAAGCTCTCCATGATGAAGGACCAGCATACCTGAACCAACACCTTTCATTCCACGTACCCGCAAGACAAGCCTGTTCCACCCAGCTCACCATAGCCGCGGTCCTCAGGATCCACAATACCATAACCAGAGCAAGTCCATTCTCCTACCTCGCCGCCAACACCTGGAACGCCCTACCCCTCCACCTCGGGCAATCTGCATCGCTGACCCAATTCATGAAGTATCTTAAGACCTGGCTCTTCAAATGAACCTCCACCCAGAGGGACCCACAGATCCCACCCCTTCTAGAGCCTTGGGGCCCTCATGGGTGAAAAGCCACACTTTATAAGCCCCTGATTGATTGCTTGAGTGATTGATTGATTGATTAATTAATTGATGATAGGGTAGGCACTCTTTGTAGGTCGGAAGGGGCTGGCACAATCCCCAGGTCATTCTGCTGAAGGACAAAAAAAACACTTCTACACACCGAGTCATTTTACCTAGTGTCTGAGAGCAATGCACATACATCACAGGAGAGCCATTAACAGGCAGGTGACCCTGGACACTGACAGAAAGGCACATTTGGCTTGGGCAGGAAAATGATAACTTTCTAAACGAGTCATTTTCAAAATAGTAATATAAAATCTGACTTTACAATTGAGTTGGATGTTAAATTACTATTAAGATAAGTCCTTGAATCATTGTTCTTGCTGCCCTCAAACCAATATTAAGCATGATAAGGTGTTATCATGTAACTCAGTGTTTCTCTTAGGGTGAGCCAGCCTTGCTACAGTGAAAAACAACTTTGGAAGGTTTTCACTTCCAGGATATATAAAGCTTTAAATATAAATGTTTTACTTTGTCAATACCATACACTCTACCCTGTTGGCATTTACAGTCTATTTAGGGCTGAGATATACATACTAGAAAGGAAGGCTTAGGCTTGGCAAAATGTTTATTTTTTGCAGGTTTAAATGGCTGTTCAAAACTGCACACGTAGGCAGCAAGGGCAGGCCTGGAGACGTTTTACATAGCTACTTTAGTGGGTGGCACAATGAGCACTGCAGTCCACTTGTAGCATTTACTTTACAGGCCCTAGATACACGTGCTGCCTCATTCTATGGACTTACCAGTAAGTTAAATGTGACAATCATGTGTATAACAATTTTACTATGCTTGAATAGGAGATCCCACGCCCTTTACCACTGGATTGCATGGATAAAGTGCACAGAGGAGTCCTATGGCCAACAGAAAAAGGATTTAGCTGCACAAGGAACAAATCTGGGATGACCTTTCAGAAAGGGCAAATTTCAAACAAAATCTATATTGTGAATGAAGTGCAAAGTATGTCATCAAAATTAAGATCTTCAAAATGGGACGACAGCCAGAGCTTCTTGTCCAGAGCCCTGAACATTTTGGGACCCTGTTCCAATGTTAAAACAGTAAAAGGAAACATGACCTGGTCTGTTCCTTCTTAATGCAGCTAATCTGGCAACACCGCTAGGTGACACCAAATACTGTGTTTTCACTGTTCCTAGTGCACATGTCTTTTTAAATACAAAATGGTCTTTCGATCAGAAACAAATGAGTGTTTTTGCCCCTGACCCCACAAAAACCTTTCACAAACCTCATTATGTTGTAGAAATTGGGGTATGTTAATTGGCATGACAGGGCAGCACATTCATTTTGTGGGCAGCCCAGTCCTAGACCATGACACCCTTTGTCATATGAAATGTACTATAGCAAATACTCAGTGCTTCATTGTAGATGTACCAGTGTGCCACTTCCAGGCAAGAAGGCCCACTTCATGCAGACAGATGCAGTATTGCCCTGCACCCCTTTGTGGCGATGCCTGGTAATTCTTTTGTAAAACCACAGTGTACGTGGACTATGTGGGCTTTTCTGATTTAATGGGGTAATTAAGTATCCTACGTATGTGTTTATGTTTATGTGTATGTTACTAACACAGCACAGCCAATAAAGCAAGTGGTTATTACCTCTATCATGTGAAACGTGCTCATGTTGATATTCAAGCAGAATGTTCCTTTTGTGCGGCCAGAAGCATTTCCAACACTGAAGGGTTATTAAATAAGTGGACATAGACATATCTGCACCCTCTTCCCTAATGTACAACAGTTTGTGTTGCAAGTAAAACATGGTGATAACTGCTATCAACATCATACAATGAATTTATTCAGTTTGTGCAATGCAGAAAGTACCAGTTATAAGTAAGAATGCAATTGGAGATGGTAATTACTTGAAATTGATGTGGAGATGTAAACTAAATGTTGTAATTGAAGAACATGTCAGCTTACAGCACTGTTCTTTGAACCTTTAGCACATGTAAATGATATGAGAACGTTGGTTATTAGTTGTGGTGGGTGGTAATATACCACAAGTAATAATGTAACTATCCATGTTAGATTCAGTAAAGTTTTCAGTTATTTGAACCTATGCTCAAGCTTGGTACCTATGGCAAACAGCACACAGGGTTATCGTAAGAAAATGTGCGAATCATTTAGATATATAGATATATATATATATAGAACAGTTAAAAAGTTTGAAACCTAACATAACAAAAATCTTTATTGTATAACATTTTTTACATTTTTAGATAAAAGTAACACCAAAAAAGCATTAAGTGCCAACCACGGTCATCTGATTGCGTTTGACGGGTAGTTACGTGCAATTTCAGTCCCACCACAATGGAATGCGAGTTGGATACAGAAACCAAGTTCATACTGAGCTGAAGTTTTATCCTCTGACTTATTCTCTGAAACGGAAGTCGAAAATCCCCAGCTGTGCAAGGCAGCTGGCTTTGGCTGAGAAGGGTCAGGCTGTGGTGGAGAAGAGCCCCACATGGCAAGATTTCTGTCAGGTGAGGTCTTGGTAAAAACATTATCTTTTGGCAAAAAAGCTTAGAGCAGGAGAAATTCAAAATTCACGCGCCAGGAGGATCCCTCGTTGACCACATACTTTTGGCACCTCCCCCCTGGGCCAGGGGATATTTCCACATTCAGACTGAGGAACATTTTTGGAACGCTGATACCTCTAGCATGGCAATGCTGCAAGCTGTGGGGAAACAGGGCTGCACAAGGCCAGATACACTCTACAAGACGTCCTGTGGATTTGCTGCTGGAAAAAACCTCTGACCATTAGCAACCTGAATATTTGGCCCAGCAACAACGAACCTTCATCAGATTGATTTGGCAGGTTTGTAGGTTTGTCCCCATCCTTTGAAGGACTTAGGAACCAAAACATTATTAAGTCCCCTGTTTTTCGAGATATTAGGAGGAGTAGAACTTGACACAATGAAATATCCCAGGACCGCAGTAATGGCACTTGGGAGCCAAGACTCAAACCAGTTGAAACCACCAGCAGGGTTCAGGGGCAGGCCTAGTTGGAACTAGTCATCCAGGTTTTTCAGGAAAAGGATCTTTATCAGCTTGTTGTGTCCCTGTAGTTTAACAGGAGGCTGGCCAACTGAGCCTTGGAGTCCAGTTTTTTGTCCTGGGTACAAGTGGAAGCAGATCTAGCCTCTTAGGTCTCCTTACAACTCTGCATCAGCTGTCTCAACAGCTGGTGCAGTCCTAAATCTTTCTTGCACGCGTCTAGTAGTGCTCTGAAGAGGGTTCCAAGGGGTGCTACATTTATGCCTGTCATTAGCCTGTGGGTGGGATGAATTCTTGCCTCTATTGAACCAGTAGAGAAACAAATTGCCAGGAGTAACCCTACCTACTTTTTCAGCAGTGCTTGTGAGCTCTACTGCAAACAATACCAACTTGCCCCTCACTAACTAAATCCAACATGGCAGCCTGGGCAGTGCTCCTGCGCCCATCATAGAGTTGTTAAAATGAAAATGAGCAACCCATTCTCTATGGTCACTCAAACCCAGTTCTGGAGACAGTACCTCTCTCACTAGGCCTGGCTGAATAGAGGAAAAAGTAGGGGGCAGGCCTATATGTTAGGCACATCTACCTGTGACAGGATAGGCCTCTTTGAAGTTAACTAACTTCCTTGGCATATTCCTCTTTTGGAGTTATTCCTTTGGTCATAGATTTCAAAAGAGATAACTCTAATCACCGTCATGGCAATCTTTATGTTTAACTCTGGATACTACAGTAGGTTGCTAGCTCTTCAGTCAGACAAACGTGAGCTCTGTGCTGGTCCCTAGCAGAAAAAAGAGTCCGAACTGGTTGCAATCAATGCAAAGCTGAGGAGACTGAATACTTTAGTGGATAGCGCCAGTAGATATATTCAGATTAGAGAATGGAACTACAACTCATCTGGTTTATGTCTTGGCAGCTTAGCTGTCTGTAAGATGCATTATCATTACTTTTACACATACAGAGAGTGGGCTGTTACTCCGCCACAGAGGAGAAATACTATTTTACGTCCTGTGTTGGTTCACTGAGTGTATACTTCCATCTTTCATTGCAATGCATGAGGGACTATTTTATTACTAAAAGGTAGTGCACTTTGAATTGATCATTTCTTGTGCGCTTTTCTTTGACCTATATAACATTGAAGTATGGTCACAAGAAAGTACTTTCATCCACTCCTTTGATATCATGCCGAGCTCTAAATAAAGTAGTTTTATTAATTGTATTTATTGCATAATAAAATTACATTCCTTTCAACTATAGAACATTCTGGATATTGAGTCAATGATTTTCGCCCTCCATAAAGATAAGCGTGTGATCCTTGTAACGGTGGTGACAGAAAAGAACAAGAAAGGGACAGCTGCCAATCTGGTCAGCAGACACTTTGATAATTTGACACTGCAGTTGGGATTAAGAAATGCTTCTGGGGCAAGTGTGAGAAAGAAAGGGGTGCACCCACATGTGTGGGGACTAGAGATAACGGAGAAGGATCACCATTACGACAGGCTTCACTGGACAACATACATGAATGTCCTTAATTTGTAATAGATGAGCTTCAAATACCTGTCTGATGCCACGTCATCTCTTAGGGACCATCAATAAAGCACATTCTCTTTCATAGTCTGTGAATCTGGTAGCCACGGGGAGGTATGCACAAACTGAACCTCGTAGTGTTTGAAATTAACAAGGATCCGCAGTGTTCACTTCTCAGAAGAAAGTCAAATGCTATGCCCTGGAAGTCGCAAACACAAGCGGATGATGGATGGAGCGCTGAAACTTTTCAGACATTCACCCCAAGTCACAGATCTGGGTTTATTCCATCATCGTTCTTTAGCTTACTTTGTCACCACAGTTCAGACACAGTTATATGAAAATCAATCTTGACCCTGTGCCTCATGGGAACAGTCCAGCCTGAACTGCCAAGCCATGTCTTCCCTGGACCGGAAACAAGCATCCTGGGGCCAGTTTTGGGCTACAGCCCTAATCAGCTAGTCTATCTTAAATCCAGTGGAAAAGTGAGCACGGGACTCAGGTCTGGGCATACCCTGCCAATTTAGCAAACAAAGCAAACACAAGGAGGTGATGGCGCTGAAACTTTTAAGACATCCTTCTTTAGCTCACTTTGCCACCCCAGTTCAGACACAGCTAGATGCTAATCAGTCTTGACCGTGTGCCTCATGGGAACAGTCCAGCCCGTACTGCCAAGCCATGTCTTCCCTGGACCGGAAACAAGCATCCTGGGATCAGTTTTGGGCTAACAGCCCTAATCAGCCAGGCTAGCTTGAATCCAAAGGCAAAGTAAGCAAGGGACCAACGTCTGGGCATATCCTGCCAACTTAGGGCGGACCAAGCAAACACTAGGAGATGATGAACAGAGCGCCAAAACTTTTCAGACACTTACCCGCAGTTACAGCTCTGGGTTGAATCCATCATCGTTCTTCAGCTCACTTTGCCACCCCAGTTCAGACAAAGCTATATGCAAATCATTCTTGACTCTGTGCCTCATGGGAGCAGTCCAGCCCGAACTGCCAAGCCATGTCTTCCCTGGACCGGAAACAAGCATCTGGGTACCGGTTTCGGGCTAACAGCCCTCATCAGCCACGCTAGCTCGAATCCAGTGGCAAGTGCGCAAGGGACCCACGTCTGAGCATACTCTGCCAACTTAGGCATCACTTGGAGAGAGTTACTCCACCTGAGAGCGTTTTAGGAGATTGGAAGAAAAGTTTTGACCCAGCAGGTAGGATCATATTTCTCCACCCAGCACACACAAAGCTTCCTGCGCCTTGCAAAGTCAAGAGACCTCAGACACTGCTAAAGGCTACACTCAATCTAGAGCCCATCTGCTACTTTTCTGGAGTCATTAAAATTCAGTTAAATCACCATTTGCCTTCAGATACTGTCTTGTACATCTGAATGATTGTAATTTGATAATATCCTATTACATTTTATTTGGACTGAAGTCTGCTTTCTGCAAGGAAGCTTGCCTTCTGCTTCATGATTCTTGTTATGTACTCTGTTTGTTATTTTCTGTACAACATCCCAGTTTATACAGTGTGCATTGGCGTTATTTCTATCCAAAAACATTTGCTCACGTTGTGACACAAAACCTCTTTTGGAAATTGGGAGAAAAGAGAGCGGATCATAGCAGCATGAAATTGCGCTCAGTTAGAGATGGGATTTCTGGTTGGCTAAGGGTTGCACCAAAGTCAGGCAGAAACCACCACTCTAGTTATGGCAAGGGAGTTACATGCCGAAGATAACCCCTGCTCACCCTCTTGGTAGCTTGGCACGAGCAGTCAAGCTTATCCCGGAGGCAATGTGTAAAGCGTTTGCAATACACACACAAAGCAGCAAAACACTAGGCACACCACAAAAGAAACTCCACTCAAGGTTATTTAAAAAATGGCCTTTGTATTCTCATAATAAACATAATCACACATTTACTCTGTACCAACTGGCACGGGCAATATTCACAGGGGATTATATACAGGACTGGGCCAATTGGGCCGTGGTCAGAACCATCAGATTAGGTAAGTAAATGCAAAATACAACCAGTAACTCCTGGTACCATAATAACCTAAGCATTATCACATTAGACATAAACCCACACTAGGCCCAAACATCATCATCAGCATAAACACATTACGCAATTTGGTAGAGCCTGGCGCTCTACCAATGACACCAAACTGCCTCCAGGCCAACTGGCCTTCTCAAAGGGCCTGAATGCCCTATGTCCTAATGTCAGGGCCAGCTGCTAATTCCACGGAAGAAAGTGCACACAGGCACTGGCCTAAAACTTGCAGCTGCCTACTAATTGTTGATCAGCTGTGGAAAAATTTAGTGAGCGCACTCCTGTGCCCTGAGTTCCCCACTGGAACTCCAAAACTCAACTGCGCCCAAACGTTGAAGCTGCCTGCGTGCTCAAAGGGTAGATGGCGAACAACCTCAGTACTGGCACCTCTGTGCCTCATGATCCCCCCTTCATAGCCCTCCTAGATGAAACTTGCCCCACAGAAATGCCACTCAACCCACGGTGCTGTCGAAGCCCCACTCCGGGACTCCCACAGCAACTCCTGCCAACGTTGCAGCTGCCCTCTGACAAATGGGGCAGCTATGAGGGGAGTGAGCATAGACAATGTGCCCCGAATAAGGCACCAACCATGTGCCCTGAAGTGGGCACCAACAACGTGCGTGTGAGCCCCCCAGGGCTCTTTCTGCACAACCTGCCCCCTTGTTGGAGCAGCCCGCAACGGCGAGTCCACTAATGAAAAAAATGGGCACTGGCACCATGTGTGACGGAAGAGCCCCGTTAACCGAGCTCTTCCTGGGACCAAAATACTCTGTCCCCCGCGTGCCTTCTGCAGTCCCCAATCACCGGGGCTGTTCTGGATCCCTGGAGGTTCCGTTTCCAGAGGCACTGGCACTCGGCTCATGTCCGCTTCCTGCTGTTGGCACCGCAGGGCTCTCCCTTGCACCTGGAAGCCCCGAGCAGGCATGCTGATTTCCCAGAGACACCTCTCACTTCACCCGGGACCCGTCCTGGAACACTGGGCTTCAGAGGCGCATGCAGGGCTCCCACCGGCACACGGGAGCCCTGCTCAAGCCAGCCCTGCCTCCCCACTTCACCCAGGCCTGGACTTTGTCTCAGAGCTCTAGGAGGCAGGGTGGACTCCCGTCCTCCGTCCGTCACCACTCTCCTTTTCCGGCCATACCGTGGGCGTGGGGCTTCCCTCAGGGAAGCTGAAGTTCCTCCTGACTTCTGGTTTTTGCCACTGATCGCACCTGCCGGCGGCTTCTGTTCACGGCAGTACTGTGGGGAGTGGGCACCCGCTCTTCTAATATGCAACAATACGGGGTGGGCTCCCGCTAGGGCTGACAAAGCGAGGTGGGCAACCGCTCCTCCTGGCCCAAAGCAGCGAAAACAACCATGAAGCGGGGTGGGCTCCCGCTAGATCAAGGAGCACGGGTTAATCCCTACGCCGGGAATTCCCTCTCCTTGAAGGGCAGCTCAGCACTGCGGAGCCATCATGCTCCTTTGGGGGGCAATTAAAATAAAATGTAGCGCTCACGAGGCGCTAGCTGCAGAAAAACAGACCTTCCTAAAGGAAAAGAGCAAGTCCAGCAAAAGTTCCTCTGGGATCAAGGGGCAATGCAGGGCCCAGGGAGGCAAGCCCTCAAGGCCGCCCCCCTGGGCCCCAGCAGCAGCATGCCTCCAGCAGGATCAGCACATCGAAACTGCACACCTTATGGGGTCACAGCCCCTTCTTTTATACACCCTTTTCCTTTGTTTGCGCCAGCACAGGGCTTGGGGAACCAGCAGAAACTGGTTCAGGGGGGAATCAAAGCACTCTGTTGAAAGGGCTCCTCTTCCCCATTGTTAGGTGGGGCTCACCATCAGACACACCACAGGGGGCAGAGCCAGCATTCACTAGGGAAGACACCAGCCTATTCAGATTCAGGGAATTACCCCTACCACCACTCTTCTTCAGCCTAGCTAACTCACTCTTCCCCTCCTGGAGCCACCCACACCTCTCAGCCAGCCAACCCAGACCGCCCTCATCGCAGCCACTGACGACATCAGATCCCTGCTCGACAACGGGGAAACAGCGGCCCTCATCCTCCTGGACCTCTCCGCAGCGTTCGACACTGTCTGCCACCGCTCCCTAGCGCAGCGCCTCAGCAACATCGGAATCCAAGAGAAAGCACTGGAGTGGATCATCTAGTTCCTCGCCGGAAGAACCCAGAGAGTCCGCCTCCCACCGTTTAGATCCGAGGCCACCAAAGTCATCTGTGGCATGCCACAGGGATCATCGCTCAGCCCCACCCTCTTCAACGTCTACATGAGCCCCCTCACAGCCATGGCACGCCAACACAACCCCAACATCATCTCCTACGCCGACGACACCCAGCTGATCCTCTCCCTCACCAACGACCCAGCCACCGCCAGAACCAGCCTACATGAAGGGAAGAAAGACGTCGCCAAATGGATGAAGAACAGCCGCCTGAAACTGAACTCAGACAAGATGGAAGTCCTCATCCTGGGATCATCGCCCTCCGCATGGGACGACTCCTGGTGGCCCCCTGCCCTAGGCACCACTCCCAAGCCAACGGACTACGCACGTAACCTGGGCTTCATCCTGGACTCCTCCCTCTCGATGACCAGACAAGTCAACGCCGTCTCATCTTTGTGCTTCAACACCCTGCGCATACTCCGAAAGATCTTCCGATGGATCCCCACCGAAACCAGGAAGACGGTCACCCAGGCACTCGTCACCAGCCGACTGGACTACGGAAACACCCTCTACGCCGGAACCACAGCCAAACTTCAGAAAAGACTCCAACGCATCCAGAACGCCTCCGCACGACTCGTCCTGGACATCCCCCGACACAGCCACATCTCCGACCACCTGAGAGACCTGCACTGGCTCCCCGTCAGCAAGAGGATCACGTTCAGACTCCTCACCCACGCACACTAAGCTCTCCACGACTTGGGCCCCAAGTACCTCAACAACCGCCTGACCTTCTACACGCCGACCCGCCAGCTACGGTCGACCAGCCTCGCCCTCACCGCCGTCCCACGCATCCGCAGAGCCACCGCCGGAGGAAGATCCTTCTCCTACCTGGCAGCCAAGACATGGAACTCCCTCCCCATCCACCTTCGGCTAACCCAGGACCACCTCTCCTTCAGGAAGCAACTCTAGACCTGCCTTTTCGAGCAGTAACGGACCCCTCTCCCCCAGAGCCTTGAGACCCTTCCGGGTGAGTAGCGCGCTATACAAATGTCATGATTGATTGATTGATTGATTGATCAGCTCCTGTCACTCACAAGCCAGACATGCAATTCACATCAGGCAGGCACACAGAAATGCCAACTTCTAAAAGTGGCATTTCTCCACCAGTCACCATAAATCTGTGCACACCATTGCGCAGCATTTATTCTCATGAGTTCATACATAGTAAACTCTCCCATGCACTCCTCTCATACCAGGAATTATCATGGACACACCTATCCCCCATGCATTCCTATGGGAGGGCAGGCCAATCTCACTACACGCACTCAGAAAGCGCACACACTTTACACTGGGCCACAGTGCTAAAGTGCCCAGTGGCCTAAAATCACCAACACCAGGTTACAGATAAAGGCTAGGAAAATGCAAAAAGTTTCTGGGCGAACCTGCCAAAAGGGTCAAGTCCAACACACTCTAATTGAAAAATAAAAATCAAGCAGTGTAGAACACATTTTTGGATCTCATTAGTAGGATATTTCAAACTGCAGAAACATCTCCCTCCACATGCTCTCTGCCACTCCCAATTCTGAATGCAGAGATTGATTAGGGTGTTTTCTTGTGGCCTGCATTCCCTAGTGGGGTTCTTTAATTTGTGATTGTTGAGCAGCACTCGGATGTTTGTTAAGTAAATAATCGTGTTGACATGAATGGAAATGCTGCTGTTTCTTTGCTAGGACCAGGAAACACAAACATTAACATTTCCTACTTTTCATGGTGCAGTAGGACAAATGCCCCAATGGGCCCTTTAAAAATAACCTTCATGCTAGATACTCAGACATTAGGCATCCACCTGTACAGTTTGCAGGGTGCTGCAGATTGAGTTGTGTGCTGTCATTAATGCAAATCATTATACATGCCGTGCTAGGGTAAAAATCAGTAGCTCAGTAAATTACTGTTTGGCTCATGGTTCTTATGCTTGGTTTACCAATATGTACTAATGATGGAGCAAGGATTCGCACGTAAAGCGACTTGCTCACATTCAAGAACCTCGCATAACCAGTAATGTCATTAATCAACCTGTTTTGTCATTAATAATGCACTTCCACACAACACGCGGGAGTCCCAGAGAAGCTTGCCTATGTGTCTATTAATCGTAACGAAGCTTGCAACTGACATGGTCGCTGCTATGCGGGATTTCAGTCTGCGCATGCGTCGGTCATACCCATGTGATGTGACGCACTCGTAGTTCTGGAGGGATTTCTCGCACATGCGCATTACTGCTAAAATGGCCGCTTTGTTTTTAACATGCTCTCTGCTTGCTACTGCCGCTTCTGCTCAGCTGTCTATTTCTGCTTAACTTCTAATGCTATAGATAGTATAAAGGAAGGGGTGCAGTGTAGCTAATCATGGTATACAGTGTATTCATTTTTTCTGTGTTTCTAATTTGTTTTCGCTTATTTTTCATGTACCGCGTATCTGTGGGCCTGGGAGTGGGGAGCCTCTCTATCTTAGAAGTCTGAAAGGGACTCATCACGTGACAAGAGAAATGAAGTCTTGCAACAGTGGAACTCAGCCAGCTGGCTGCCGAAACTGAGATGCTCCTGGGAACCTACCTGGGAACCTACCCTCTGCCCTAGGAGAAGACTTCGACTTGTACCTGAAATGTATCAATTTATATGATAATGGTGGTGACAATGACCTAACCCCATCTCTTGTCCAATCCAAAGTTGGGGATCCTGTTATTTGCAACATTTATGGGTGGGCCACTAACCCAAAAACAGTATAACTAGTCTAGTTTTAGCTAGAGAAATTGTCCGACTTGTCCGAGTAGCAGACCTGTCACCGACCCTACGAAATCTATAGGTGATTGATACAGAGAGCTGCGGAGCACTCTGTCCGTAATTTCCACAAACTCCAAGGGAATTTAGAATCTATGCTTAAATTAGTAGTTAGAATAAGGTCGGTTTTACATCACTTGTAGAAATTCTAGCACTCCACTAAATAGTATGGTTGTCCAATTTTACCTGCCTTAGTATAAGCCTGAAGACTGAATAGCATTTTCCCTGTTACCCTATTCCTGTAGATTGTTCGCACTCAATGGTGCTCACTCTCATTCATAGTTACATTTTAGTCCTGATTCTAGTCATTGATATTCTAATCTGTAAAAACCTTATTCTCATGGCATATGAACTTTAAAACTTTTACCATATAAAGTCTTGAAAACCCTTCAGGTGTCTGTGGTTATTACAATCGTAAATTGTTATGCAAATTTATGAGGTATTTTTGGTAGTCTTATCTCCTACCCACTGCTAGCTCCTGATTCGTCGGGAACTTAGGTACCTGTGACAAGGTGGTAAGTCAGGTACACTGGAAATAGTAGTAAGGAAAACACTCGAATTACTGATAGCAATGTGTAAACTCGCCCGATTCACAAAAATACAGTCATAAACACGTCATGGGCCCAAGTGCGTGTAATCTGGTGAAATAAAGAGTCGGGCGACCTGCGCGCTCTATCACTAATACTTACACAGCACAAGAATATCCAGGCTATGTCTCCACCTGTCGGAGAATGCATGTTTGCTTGCCATTCTCTATCACAACACACCCCAAGCCCTATCGCACAACCATACACACGCAAATACTCTCTCAAGTACACATTCTGAGATTTTCCCAACCAGATACACACACAGACACTACACACAATTAGCTTTAACCTCCCAAAAACACACAGACACCGCTAACACCATATCACAATCATACACGCAAACACATTTTCACGCACACACATGCACACTATCACAAAATGGCCCCATTATGTGTGACACCTCAGGCAGGTATGGCTTTTTATCTAACAGCACTTTACATGCTGGAATTTTTTAGACCGGACTGACAATGCTGAAAGTCAGTAGGTATGGCTTTAATGTGCTGACACTGCAATTGCGCATATCTCCAATTGTGTGTGTTAGCACATTAAAGATAAAGCGTTTGGCTTTGCCCTCTCTCTGAGACATAATTGAAAGCTGTATTAATCGAACTGAAAGTCAGAGTGTTGATGAGAAATCACATTATTACAATCACAATAATAGTTAAAGAGGATCAATAAAATACATATTTTACCTCGTATGATCCAATATACGTTTTTACAATCTCTCAGCAAAGTGAATGGTTTAAACCCTGATAAGTGTATTGTTGTCTGAGCAAGGTGCTATAACAGCGGTTCTTAACTTATGGTCGGGGCAGTGGTGGCTACTCCGCTCAGGCGGTGGAGAATTGCCCCATGCTCTTGCAGCAGTGAAAAAGGGAAAAAGAAAATGATAATAACAAAGTTATTATCATTTCATTTTTCATTACTGCAGGGCTGGGTTAGGGCGGGGTTTGTGGCTCAGGGAGGTGGAGTGGTTTGGGCACACTTAAGTGTGCATGGCTGCTTGGCCCGCTGTCTTGGCCAGGCCTAACATTCATGCACACTTGGGCAAGGCCGAGAACGAGAATTGCTTGCGCCACCATGACATATGGCGGTCGCGCCAGTTCCCCAGGAGGGGAGAAGTGGGGGGTCACCATGCCATTTGATGACGCGGCACTCCCACCCATGAGTCACCTATCAGGGGCGTCGTAGGTGCTTCCGGTAAGTGCTTCCGGTTTGAACGCTCAGCCGACGTCAGGGCAGGTCGGACTAGACCGGTCTGCCTTGTGCCCCCCCCCCTTTAAAAGCGGGTTGTGGGGAGCAGAACAGTCTCTTGTTCTTTTTCTTCCCACAGGAAAGGAGCCGGGCCCACCGTGGCCCATAACTTGTTTTCCTTCTTTTTTCTCCTTTTGGAGGTTTTGCCCGCAGAATACAGGGAGCAGAGCGGCAAGCAGCGGTTTGTGTTTCCTGGAGCCACTTATCGCAGAAAAGGGATCCAGACTACAGCGGTGTTTTGGAACATCAGGACCCCATTGCAGTGTTGAGCAGTGACCTGGCAAGCGAAGGGAGGCCGGTTAGTGGGGCTCTGTGGCCGGACATCAGGACCCTGTCGCTGTCTGCGTGGTGGTCCGGCAGGCTAGGAAACCGGTAAGCGGGGCTCTGTTGCCCGCACCATTGCCACTGGTGAAGCAATGCGGGAGTAGGGGCGCATCAGCTGTACACGCACGATATTGTTTGGACGGCGGCACAATCTGTGTGGATACATTATCCAATGGCGCTCGCATGCAAGAGGTGCCGGTTCGAGCCTGACCCTGAGTGGGAATTATTCAGCGCATGGCAGAGAGTGAGCGCGTCAGGTACCGCATTCAGTCAGATAAAGTTCGGGGCATAATGAAGAGCGAGTATGCCTGGAGCTTTTTAGGGACTCTGCACACATTTTTAAGATATTTTGTGTGGCCTGGTGAGTAATCTCTGCAATACTGAGTGACGGAACGGCGGCACAGAGGGCAGCTCAGTTGTTTATTTTGCCAAGGGTTTCCGACAAGCATAAGGGTTTGGAAGAATAAAGGTTTTGAAAGCCACAAATTACGACATGATACTATAGTCTTTGAATTCAAGTGGTATTGTGGGGGGGCAACACGTGTGTGCCGGTGGTTGCTGTAAAAGAGTGGGGGGGGGGGTGTAGGAACCCACCAGGGCATTTTGTGGTGCGCTGTGAGTGTGTAATCCAAGGTTGTTACAGGGTGAGGGGCTGCGGGCTGCGAAACAACATTCTTGTTTTCCTCCATGTACAGTGCCAGCCGGTGGGTGGCAACAAGCACAGTGAAAGTCGAGAGGACGTGACCATCTACCTACCCGGCGGATCAAGGACACTTTTGCGCAGTGGAGGAGCTGGTGTGAACATCGTCACAGGCGGAACTGGCAGGCCAGCATCTTCACTGCTTCTGGGAGCCACAGAGGGTTTGTGAGGGAGACTCACCTGAGCTTACTGCGTTAGCCAGTGGGTCGTGGCTCTGGTTGCGTTGGTGCAAGGGCAGGCTGGTGCTGCTGCTGCTGCTTCTGAATAGCTAAGAGCTTGCTGTGGTCGTTTCCAGTCAGTGTACAGGGTTCAAGTAGGAGTTTACTTGAAGTCAGAGCTTGTCAGGTGCATGTTATCCGCAATGGCCCCTAAGGCACCGCGGGGTGAGAAGCGGTCACGCACTGATGTAATGCTGGAGGCCTTAATGCAGCAAGTCCAGGTTATGGGACAAGCCCTCAATCGGTTACAGGAGAAGGTAGAGGGTGGGTGGAGAAGGGAGGCCCAGGCGGCCTATTATTTCACCCAAGCCCTATTCCCCTTCTTTGCCTAAACAGAACAGGATGAAGCCCACTGAAAAAGGGGCAAGGGGGGGTCTTGGGACCGGCCCCCAGGGAGTCTGTACCGGTACCACTCACACCCACACCAAGCCCACAGGGTAGTGAGGAGCCAAGTATGCCAGTGCCCGCGGAGCCATTAGAGGGCCAGCGCATGTCCCAGTGCTTCCTGGTTTGGGAGGTACATGGGGGGCCACGCCAGACTGTTGTACATAGTGTCCAATCTAGCCGCAGTAGGGAACTGGTCTCACGCTGCGGGGGCATCCTGCGGCAGAAGTGAAGCAATCAAAGGGGCCAGAAAAATAATGGTTGGGTTAGGAAAAGAGAAGCCAGATGGGTGCCGGCAGTACCAGCAGGAGGTGCAACACCAGTGGTCTCGGTATCAGTCAGTGGTGGTGAAGGCACATTGGTGGCAGTAAGCAATCAAAAGGACCCAGGAGCACGAAAGATGGCTGATGCAGTAGCACCAGCAGGTACGAATATGACTTTGCCTCCTTTAGGCTTGGGGGAGATGCGTTCCGCCAGGGAACAGTTAGGGCGTCATTTGTCTCAGGAGACCAAGGAAAAAATCTGGAAAGGGGCATATGTGAGCATTTTTTCCCTTTTGATGGATGAGGCAGAAAGGGAGGAGGCTAGGAAAAACAAAGAGTGGAAACATCATAAAGAGTGGTCAAACATAATTTTAAAATACAGGGTAAAAGAGAACGTGGCCAATTGGATACAGGGTTTTACTATATACATGTCAATCATGTTGGAACGTTTCCCAGAAGTTGGGTCTGAAATGGCTTGTTACCAAAACAGGATCACCGTTGTGCATGCAACAAAGGGGGGCGATGGTTGGAAAGAATATGATAAGGAATTTAGAAGAGCTAAGGGGCAAGACCCATCATTAGGGTGGAATCACTTAAAACATTTAGTCCAGGGCCCATCTGACAATTGGAGAGGGTCATTCCAGGACAGCAGGCATTTTCAGCCCTTGCAGGCAGGCCCCGCCGGGAACATGGGGGGCAGTGCAGGAAAATCAGGGGGCACGAGGAGAAAGGGTGACTGTTTTGTGTCTGTTTTGATTACAACAAGAGAACCTGTAGTAGAGCACCAGGTACATGTAGGTTCAAACATTTCTGTGGCTTCTGTGGCAATGCATCACACCCTGAGTCCAAGTGTTTCAAGAAATCCAGAGAGAAAGGGGTCAAGAAACAGGAATGAGGAGGGGCCCCTAGAGAAGGCTAGATCCCCTGTGAATATCGGCACTATGACTCCCTGGTTAAACAAGTACAACTGCTCTGAAGTGGCAAGGATGATCAGAGAGGGTTTTGTAGAAGGTTTTAGAATCCCAGTGCAGGACTACATTGGGGTGGAACACTGCAGAATTCAGCTCTCGTTAGGTCTAATGAGGGCAAAGCAGCAGCAAAAATTCAGAAGGAAGTAAAAGTGGGTAGAGTGGCAGGCCCATTTGACAATGTACCTATGGATTATTTTGTATGCTCACCACTGGGGGTGGTTCCAAAGAAGGTGCAAGGTGAATAAAGACTAATCCACAATCTTTCTGCGCCAAAGGGTGTTTCTGTGAATGATGCAATTTCAGACGCATTGTGTAGTGTAAAATATGCATCTTTTGACCAGGCAGTTGACATGCTCAGGTCCTTAGGTCATGGAGCCTTATTATCGAAATCTGAAGTGAGTCCGCTTCCGGAATGCTACCAGTACACCCAGTGGATTTTCACCTGCTAGGTTTCCAATTCCAGGGGAAGTATTAGGTGGATAAATGAATGCCAATGGGTTGCTCAGTATCCTGTGCTTACTTTGAGAAATTTAGCTCCTTTCTGGAGTGGGTTTTCGGAAGGGACACTGGTCACCAGTGGGTATTGCATTACCTTGATGATTTTCTCTGCCTGGGGGCACCGGGCTCAGGGGAATGGAGGACAGCATTATCAAATTTCTGTGCCCTCATGCAGGAGTTCGACGTGCCATTAGCTTTGGAAAAAAACAGTGGGCCCAAGCACAAGGACTGAATTTCTAGGGATTGAGCTGGATTCTGTACAACGGGTATCTAAGTTACCAGCTGATAAGGTAAATGATTTCAGGGTAGCTTTACAGCACTGCTTGAACAAAGAGAAGATTACGTTGCACTAGTTGCAGCAGGTAGTGGGAAAGTTGAATTTTGCACTACGCATAATCCCAATGGCGGCCCTTTTTCCCGCAGCATTGTGCAGACCCTGTCAGGTCTTAGAGAAAAGCATCCTCACAACAGGCTATCCAGCGAGGTCAAGCAGGACATGCTCATTTGGAAGGCATTCCTGCACGATTTTAATGGTAAGGTGGTGTGGCCTAGCTCGCCCAGATCTAGTCCTGATTTAGGCCTGATGACCGATGCGGCTGGTAGTGAAGGTTTTGGTGCCATTCTGGGGTCTGCGTGGATTGCGCAACGTTGGCCGGGTTGGTGGAGAGAATCTGGGCTCACAAGTAATATTAGCTTCCTAGAGCTCTTTCCTATCCTGGTGGCACTATCCGTGTGTTCTGAGCAGCTGAGGGACCAGTCTGTAATATTCTGGTCAGACAACATGGCAGTGGTAGAATGCATTAACAACCAAACGGTTAAGTGCAGTATGATGCTGCGTTTGTTGAAAGAGATTGTTTTACAGTGTATGAAACTGAATGGACTGTTTAAAGCCAAGCACGTGCCAGGTATATTGAATCATGCAGCTGATGCATTGTCTCATTTCAAAATGCAGGCATTCAGGTCACACATCCCAGATGCAGCGGTACACCCAACGCTTGGTGCCCCAGTTATCGGACCTCGTGGCAGCTAGCCTAGCACTCAGAACCAGGAGTTCTTATGAAGGGGCATTTCGGTCTTTTTGTCAATTCTTGGAGTAAGCGTGGGAGCAAAAGTGGCATGACCCAGGGTCAGTGACCGCGTATTTGGAGTTTATGAGGGAGCAGGGGCGCACGGTAGCAGGAGCCAGGCAGCATATCACGGTAATATCATTTTTTGCTAAAGTAAAAGGGGCAGGGGATCCCACAAGGAGCTTTGTGGTGCACCAGGCTTTGAAGGGATTGCAACGATTGCAGGGGGGACAGCCCGATGTCAGGAGACCCATAGGACTAGAAATGTTAACTAGTTGGATGGTAGCTCTGCCGCGGGTTTGTGAATCCACAAGTGAAGTGGCGTTGTTTCAAGCGGCATTCTGCCTCACATTTTATGGTGCTTTTAGGATAGGAGAACTAGTGCCAAGGAACAAAAGGGATTGGCAGGGGGGCCTACAGGTGGGACATGTGAACATAGGCAGTGACCTGTGTTGATCTCCTTACATAAGTCCAAAATTGATCAGGGAGGCAGGGGTGAGAGCATAGTGCTAAACAGGGCAAGGAATCATGCATGCTGCCCCGTTGCCAGGCTAGTGGCCTTTATGGCACAATGGGTGAGAGTCACAGGGGCCTCTTCTGATACGTAGGGAAACTATATTTCAGTTCAAAAGAGTCATGGTTCTGGCCATGCAAGACGCAGGGCTAGATTCAGGTAACTTTGGGGCCCACTCTTTCACAAGGAGGCAGTGACCAGGGGGCTGAGGGACGAGCAGGTCAAGAGGATCGGTAGGTGGTCCTCCAATTGTTATAAGGTATATGTGCGGCTGCACATGTTCTAGCTTGTCCTTGATTATTGGTTTTCATGTTAACTGCGATTTTCTTCATCCTGTGACTCAGAGAGGTGAGGGTAGTAGGCACTACTACAAAGTGCTATGTGCAGTTATGTATGCCTGTAGCATGCCGGTGTGGCAATGCATTTACAGGTTTTTTTCTATTCTTCACATTATCTTGCAGTTTCTTCATCCTGTGACTCAGGGGAGAAGCCTGCATTGGTCCCCTATCAAGATAAAAGTAGGTCACTGTGTCAATCAGGGGGACGGCGGACGACAAGCTACAAACGAACAGCACAGGTGATGTCCCAAGTTCACACTTGACCCAAGGAACAGCAAGAAATTTGTGTTGTGGGACATTTGTATGTCCATCGTTTACAAACCTTCTTTTCAGAGGTCTATGAGGCCAGGACACAGCAGTTGGGAACAAAGATCGTATTTTATGGCCAAGGCGGGCTGTGCGTGGGGCAATTCAGGGAACTGGTGAACCGCACTTTAAAAAAATGTAAGGGACCACCGGCGATCTGGATCCTACACCTAGGGGGTAAGGACGGGACTCGACTAGGGCGGAGGGTGCTATTGGAGGAACTTCTTACCAAGGTAGGATGGTTGGCAAAGAGGTGTCCAAAGGCTATGATTGTCTGTTCTCACATGATCCCTAGGTTTCAGTGGAGAGGGAGTGAGTCAGTATGTGCGTTGATTCACGTGGCAAAGCGGATTAACAACAAGTTCGATAAGCTGTTCAGGACCCCTAAATTGAGGTCAATAGGACATAGGTACATCAGGGGGGATCAGTTTTTTCTGCGGGACAGGGGTCACCGCTCAAGCAAGGGAAATCAGGCCTTTATGGAGGACATCTTAGCTTGGGTAGAGAGTAGGGGACGCAGGCCATGACCTTCAAGTAGGCTGAGCGGGAGGCCAGATAGTCGGGCTGGCCCGACTATCTGTCATGATTGGTAAGCATAGTCTAAGGTCCTTAGCGGTCAGCACCATATAATTCCAGGGGCAGTGGCAGCTGGTAAGTAGGCTGTTGGGGTGCGGGGGCTGGGGGAGTCATTCTTCCCAGTGGGCCTGGGGCCACCCCTGCATGCGCATGCACAGCAGGGCACCAGTATGCAGAAGTCTGCAGCCCCCGTGATGGAGTTTAAGGCTCAGGGCGTAGGGGGCGGGTCCAGGGGAAAGTATCTGTCCGAAAAGCTGTACCCCCTGTGCAACCTTACTCCAGTGGAGTAGTTGTAGTTTACTGGGATCTGGGAGCTGCCAGTCATTGACCTTTGCATAGGCTCAAGAAGGGACACGCAGAAAGTGAATATGCATTGTTAGATTTACGTTAAGTGTGTCTTGTGTATTGGAATTTGTTAAGGTTATCCACATTAAAGCATTTGTCTATCAATGTATCTGTACCTTCTGCCTAATGTTTTTACATAAATGCTAATAACTAATGTTTAAACATTTTTAATATATACGGCCGGGGGGTCACACCCCCTATCCAAAAAACTTGGTGTGGTCTGGATGATTGGCTAGGGGGAGGGAGTTGGCTTCCATTACCTAGATTTAGGGGGTCCAAAAGAAAAGGGCACTTAGGTAGTACCAGGCCATATGGGCAAGGCTGAGAGCAAGAATTGCTTGAGTTGCCATTATGGCGGTCGCACCAGTCCCCGGGGGAGGGGGTCACCGCGCCGTTTGATGACGTGGCACTATCACACCAGGGTCACCTATTAGGGGCGTCGTTGGAGCATGAACCGGAAGCACTTTAGTGCTTCCGGTTCGAACGCTCAGCCGACGTCAGGGCAGGTCGGACTAGACCGGCCTGCCTTGTTCCCCCCCTTTAAAAGGGGGTTGTGGGGGGCGGACCAGTCTCTTGTCCTTTTGTTCCCACAGGAAAGGCAGCCGGGCCCACCGTTGCCCGTAGCTTGTTTATCCCCACCTACCATCCCATAAGGCAGGTTTTTTGTTAGGGCTTATGTCACTAATGTATTGGTTTCACGTTATTCATTTTCATTACAGGTATCTTAAGAAATGTAATTACTGTATTTATGCGTTGTAAAAAACAGGTAATAAAGTGTCAATATTTCGTATTTTTTCGCAAGTTGTATTGTCATATTTAGTGGTGTGTCTCCGGTCAGGAGGTAAGGTCATGATTGATAAGCGTAGTCTTAGGGCCTTACTGGTCAGCACCATATAACTCAAGGGGCAGTGACAGCTGGTAAGTGGGCTGTCGGGGTGCGGGGACCGGGGGAGTCATTCTTCCCAGTGGGCCTGGGGCTACCCCCACACACATGCGCATCAGGGCGCCAGTTTGCAGAAGTCTGCAGCCCCCGTGATGGAGTTTAAGGCGCAGGGCGTAGGGGAGGCTCGGGGGAAAGTATTGTCCGATAAGCTGTACCCCCTGTGCAACCCTACTCCAGTGGAGTGGTTGTAGTTTATTGGGATCTGGGGACTGCCAGTCATTGACCTTGCCGTAGGCTCTAGATGGGACATGCAGAAAGTGAATATGCATTGTTAGATTTACGGTAGGAGTGTCTTGTGTATTAGAATTTGTTAAGGTTAGCCACATTACAGCATTTGTCTATCAATGTATCTGTACTTTCTGTGTAATGTTTTTACATAAATGTTAATAACTAATGTTTTAAATTTTGTAATAAATACGGCCGGTGGGGTCACACCCCCATCCAAAAAACTTGGTGTGGTCTTGATGATTTGCTATGGTGGGAGTTGGCATCCATCACCTAGATTTAGGGTGTCCAAATGCAAAGGGGTCTTAGGTAGTACCAGGCCATATTGCTTATTCCCCACCAGGCTGTAATTCACAGCCTGGTGGGGAATTTGCACAGGCTCCCTGTCCCCATCTGAGTACTGATCCACAATGTTCAGACCATTGTTGTGATTTGCTCAGGGGAGCCTGTGTGCCCAAGTGCTGCCTGAAGCTTCTTCTGGACTGGAGTCAGGAAGAGAAGCGAAGCGGAGATGGAGGAGAGGCAGCAGAAAAGGTAGGTGCATTTTATTTTATATTTTTAGTCCCCCGTCCCCTGCCAGCCCCGCCATGCCACCACCGTTCCCTACCAGCCGCCACTGGGTCCTGATCTGCAACAGCTTAGAAACATAGTATAAATAAATAGTGCTAGCATATTAATAAAGTGCATGCACATAAAAATCAAAATTGAAAATAGAAAGTTTGAAAATTCTCTGTGAATGTGAAACTAAAAACTAAGTTTGTATCCCTCTCTTAGTTTTTGGGAACAGCACACATATTCCCAACAGATTCTAGCACGGACTATCAACGTCCTCAATTAAAGCAGTTGTATGGCTGACAAAGATAGAGCAAGCATTAGGATTAGTAGGTGCAAAATGATATGTTAAGATCCAGAATATTGATTTTTAAAATAAAAGCCAATTTTGAACATTGCCATTAAAATTAAGATGATGATATTCACATATTTGTTTCTGAATTAAATACAATATTTCATAATATGTGGATTTGTTTGATGTATACTTGTTTCTGTGTTTTTGGGTATTAGGTTTGAGGGTCAAATCATAGGAATTGCTTACGTTGGTGTCCCCAGCTTTCAATAGTGATTGACTGGTGTTCCACAGATGTCAAAGTGGTTGAGTACTACTGAGCCAAAGAAATGCTACTCTGACAAAATTGCGACTGTTGGCAAGAATGCTCCCAGTAATTTGCCATCACCTCTGAAAGTAGTTAAGGTCAACAAATTTGATCAGACATAACAAACTTCGGAGAGAGACACTAAACCTTGGACTCATGATCCTCTGTTCACCTCTCGGATGGCATAAGATGTTGAGGAATTTGGGAACAATCATGAGGGGCCCACTGGTTGATTCATTGGTAAACAACTGTAAAAGGTTGAATTCACATATTTAAGTAGTCCCTCAGGGACAATAGAAAAGGCAAAAATGCAAAGAGAGACCCTGCAAATTCTGATGACGTGATTGCTCCAGAAATGGATGCCAGGATGAATTTCAAATCACACTTACAGTCAGATTGTGAGCAGCTCAAGGTTCATGAGAAAGCCAGCTGATGTTACCCATTCTGGGGCATTGGACTGTGCCCTGCATCAAACATCAGAGTCTCAGCACCATGACATTTAAGATCATTTAACTCTGCGGGGCTCAATTAGAAAGGCAGGACCGATGATGCATGATTTCGGGTGCATCTTGAACAACGAGTGATCTATTCAAGTAGGCCTCTTTCGAGAACATATTGTCAGGGGCTTATACTACAGTTTGAATCAAGGCAACATTGACCTAAATTTAGGGTGCTTTGTGGATTAGCCTTCTTGGGTGGTAGCATTGGCATATAATGTCTGGAGTGGCACCCCAGTGTTCTTGTGCTTTGCTACCCCCCAAAGCTAATTTGTAGCCCCACAATCAAATTTTTGTCTGAGGAATAGCACCGACATTTTTAAGACAATCTCATGATGTAAATGGAAATGGGATAGAGATCATCATCATAATATTGATCTCTAGGGCCACTGACAGAGGGGAGACAGTGATTTGCTCATTAGTTAAGCTAGTCAGTGGAAGAGATGTGGAATGGAGCTGGGTCACCATGCCTATTACCTCAAGATGGAAGAAAACTCATCATGGTTCTGATGAATCTCTAAATTATATTTAAAAAAATGAGGACCTTCAGTAGCCTCCAAGCATAAGGTCATATCGTAGAACGTGGCAAGTCTGTAAATATAGCAATGCCATCAGCTTTATTTAAAAAACTGTTTTTTTGTATTTCCGTCTTCTAAACAATATACGATGCTGAATAATGCATCAAAACCTTAAATACATAGGAGTGGAAGTACATTCAGTCAAATAGGCAGTAGCATAAGAAATCATTATAATAATCAGGGTTGTCGGACTACAATGAGGACTATATACTCCACAAATCTCTCTCATGCTTCACAACGGTTGTGGCGATGGGGGACATTCAATTTCTTCTCTCATGTCTATACCATAATATTTCAGCCAGGGTCTCCAAACCTTATAGAACTACTTTATGAAACCTCCAGGCTTGTTCCTAACTTTTTTAGCACCTATGTAAAGATCCATCCCTGTTTTCAATTCCCTTAGAGTATGGGGTTCCGGGGCATCCCAGTACTTGGCCATATTTCTCTTAGCCACTTTAAGGCCTAATTAGCCAAAGAGTAGTTGAACTCGGGGAATACCCACCTCTGTGGGTATTCCTAACAGAATGACCTTGGGGACCATCAGTATTTCCCCCCAGTATCTTTTTGAGTTCCTTTAATATGTTGAGCTGTTCGGAGTGTATATCAGGGCATTCCCATAATGTATCATCCCCTGTCCATTCTATAACTCAGACAATAGGGAGACTTTGCCCTACCAAATTTATGTAAGCGGGTCCTATCATACTATGTCCTAAGAAGGATCTTAGTCAGCTTTATTTTAGCCTTTGAAAGTTTCTGCCTCTAAAACTAAGACTCTAATATTGTTCCCTCTGCAGGCTTGCGCGAAATGCGTGAAAATTAAATGAATTGCCAACACATTACACACAAATGCTCATAATTAGGTGAAACACTTGTCTCACCCTCTGCACTAGTTTTGTAGCACAAACTTCATCCCTGCATGCATTTCTAGTGCAGAGAGACTGTGGTCTTCCAACTTCCAACTCCACACTACCAAGTTCCAACTCCATAGTGACGGAAAAAGCACCATCAGAGGCACACTTAGTTACAGACAACCAGGATCACTCCTCAGCCTCTAAAACGCCATACCTCATTGCCCCAATTGCCATCGACTCTGAGAAGTACATCTTCCTAGGAGATTTTAATTTCCACTTCGATGAACTTAGTGACCCCAACACACCGTCCTCCTGGAAAACGGAGCAACATCAGCCTCAAACAACTTGTCACCGACCTTACCGCCATCTCAGGACAATGGACAGGCCCCATTTTCACCTCTAGCGACAGAGTCAAGTATAACCACGTCACACAGCTAACCTGGACCGACCACTACTGTGCCCACTTCACCATCTGAGGACCTATCAAAACTGGCACCATGTCCCCCAGCTCCACCCATAGAAGACTGGGGAAATATATCAGAAGACCAGTAGAACAACACTCTCAACTCCCACCTCCCAGACACAACATCCAACCCAGAACAGGCTGTGAAGAATTTCTCCTCCAAGGCAGCCAAATTCAAAAGACCTACCACAAGAGCCAGCTGGTTCACAGAGGAGTGGAAATCCGCCAAATGCAACTGCCGGCAACTAGAAATGAAGTGATGCACCAGCAAAGAGACAGGAGACCATACCACCTTCAAGACAGCACTCATCCAGTACCACTACCTGCTGAAAGAAACAAAGATGAATGCTTAGAAGCCTGCACAAACCACAACAAGGAGATCTTTTCCATTGCGATGGAGTTCTCCATCCCTGCAGCCACCAAGAACTACATCATCCCTTTCCAAAAACAGCTCACCATGCAAAAGTTAGCAACTCCAGCACCTTGATACCCTCACGGATTATTAGCAATATTTCATAAATGATTGATTGATTGGTAGTTTCTGCTTTTATGTACGATGTCTTTAAGTGTTTTTTCTATGTGCAGTTGCCCATACCTGCGCTACCTTAGATGAGTAAAATTGTCCACTAGACAAAATTCTGATCTCTCTCCAGCAGGTACATTAACCATCAGAGTTATCTTGGCACTTTTATTTTTGCCTAAAACTGTTGGATAAACAAGGAACTCTGCAGTGCTTTAAAACTTCAGCACTGCTACAAAACCCGCCCCAGTAGCAAAAGCAGCCCCCATCCTGCCAGCATCCCGGGGAAACACTGATGGCTAGAATGGCCAGTCCGTTCTTGGCTAGGCTGATCTCACCTATTTCTCCTACACTCGCTCGTCTGCCTCTCTGAAGGGGTCATCCAGCCTTGGAGCTTTTGGAGTTCGTACAAGCAAGGTCTTATTGGTGCAGATATGCCTATTTTCGGCTTTCCTAATTTTTTCTGCATCACATGACTGCGGTGTTACCCTACGCATTCCTATTAAATCTACAATTTTATTGGATTTACTCCATTGTCCATCAGCTTCTCTATGAAACACTGGAACAAATCGTTTTCATCGACTTTGGGTTCAGTGGACAAACTGTTATTTTGGTGTGTGTGTGTTTGTTGTGTGTGTGTATGTGTGTGTGTGTGTGTGTGCGCGCATATGTGGGAGTGAGTACCAACTTAATTTTGCTAAACAGGTCTTGCGGGCACCATTTCCTGTTTCAGTGATTTCGTTTGTATTATTATTGTTTTTATCTGTTGAATCAGGAGGAACATATCCCCACCTCCTTCTTTGTAATATCACTTGGAGAACCTATATTATGCTGGTCCAAGTGAAGAAAAAAAAATATTCACTATTTGGTGTTTAGATAAAATATTGAGTTGTAACCTCTTAGGTGCTGCGCCTATTCCAACGGCCGACGGCACCACTACCACACCACTGCTGTCGGCAGCACTCCTGAGGTAGTGTGCAGTGTGCAGTGTGCAGTGTGCAGTTTTCATAATACGGCCCCAGGAGTGCTCGTGCAACACTATGGCTCACATTTTAACTAAGCAACGTTTCTGTGACATACTAGGTGAATGGTTTGAGTTTGTTGATGAGATCAAGGATTTTGGCTATGTGTCTTACCAGGGAGTGGCAGTTAAGACTAAGCAATGGCTCTTGTCAGTATCCCTTTCCCTGCCTTGGCGATGCCAACACCCAACTACATAAACCCAAAATTAAAGTGTTTACACCAATCGACTTGCTCTGCGAGGTTCATAGGGTGCTCACTATTAAAACTTTGGCAGTTGACCCAGGTTTGAGACTGCTCATGCGCAATACTGCTACAGATAATGCAAATAATGTACTTATGTTGAGCATCATGTATATCATTGAATGTATGCCTAGGAAAAAAAGACAGTTAGAACAAATAGCCTTATGGAAGCCTGACAATGAAGACAATGGCGAACAACATCAGCTAGTCTCCTTATTCGTAAGGCCTGGAGAAATTTCCAATATGGGGGCGTAGCTTCGCATAATTTTACGTAAATTTGTGCTAAACTTGTTACACAAATACCCAAAATCATGCTATTACACCACATCACGTGATTGCACACTATTCACAGGAAACATTTTGTGTGAATACCAGGAAACAACACAAACCATCAGAACTGAGTAGCTGCTGTTTATGGCACATGTGTTTTTGGGCTATATTTTAGTGAAAAATGTGTCCTCACTCCGAAAATGTTCTCTAGGATGCATTTTCCGCGAACATATTACAACGAGTGCCTTTTTTGAAAGTTGTTTAATTAATCATTAAGAACGCCTGATAGACATTGAACAGCTTGGGCAGCACAGTAAAAGCATGACTGAGGACAATGGGACATTTGTGAATGCTTTGTATGGCGCCACTGCAAATATACAATATTAGAGCCAATGCCAACAATGTGCTACTTGTACAGGCAATTGCCAGTCCTTACTTCTGCTAATCTGGCACGTCTGCTAAATTACCACTCAATTGTTTTAGAACAAGGGGAGGCCAAGATATCAGCAAAGGTTTGTTGTCTGATTTTGAAGAATGGTCAAACAGCTCCAATATAATCCTGCTGTGTCGAGATCGGTGGAGACCAAACTGAGGCACAATTGTCAATTTGGACGCAGCATTAATTTGTCACAACTGGGACAATCCCTCCATTTAATTGCAACCCATTTAAAACATGTAAACTTACACTGAGATTTATTTGCTACCCGTCTGAGAAAATGGTGACTAATGAAAGTGTAACAGCGGTGTGTTTCTTGGGCCTTCGGTAAATAAAAAGGTGCCGGTGCCCAAAGCTCTCCTCTGAAACACGCAGCTGCTGCGAAGAAGTGCCCGACCACAGAAGACTGGGGCAGTGTAAGCCATCTCGGTCCTCTTTATCCACTCTACACACTCCCTGTCCCTTCAGCTCACTCTTGCAGCTTTCTGCTCTCTCCCTTTGTGATGCTTTTCCATTTTTCTCTTCCTCTGTCTTTCACATATATTTTGCTCGCAGTAAATGCCTGATGCAGAAAAATAAGTGCAAACCCCCCCAAAATAAGTGCAGGTTCCCCCCCCCCCCCACCGGAAACCACCAACTTAAATTAAGCACTGCCTTCAGTCATCTTAGATCAAGCAGATAAATATATGCAAAGATATTTATCAGTTCTGGAAAACTACAGAATTTGTGATTAATATCTAAGAATATAAAGATTGTTGATTTTGTCCATTACGTTTAAATAGATGGAAAGATAGCTCTTAGGCAGGAAGGACGTGAAATGCACCTCCTCATACTGGGTCTACTGGTAGTAGGGTGACCACGTCTTCACAGGTCATTATGGTACGGAGTCCAGTCCTGGACTTTTGTGTGATAGCTTAGTGCATTCTGGGTGTTGTAGTCTTCTTTTCCTTCTATGGACCTAAGTTGACTAGCACCTGAAACCAATGTTTTGTAGGTGAAAAAATTGAGGACTGCATGCACTGTTCCTAATGGGTAGACACAAGGGGTAGTATGAAGTGCCACTTGTCCTATTTAAAATATGAGACTACATCAGTTACTTAGGCTTTGTATAGAATTCACATACAGTGACAAGCATCACTATTCACTCCAGTTTTCTCTGTGTTTTAAAAACTAAAGTAAGTTGGCATTAGTATTGTAAAATGGGACCATAAGACCTTACGAAAATTAGAATGGCATTCTAGTTACCTAATTCATTGCTTTGGTGCAAGCTCGTCCCCAATTCAGCTTGTGGAGACAATCAAGGGCAGCGTAAGTCTATTTTGTAAGCAACGTTTTGGCATGCCAGCCTATCAGAAACGATTTATATGGCTGAATTAAACTCCTCTGAGCCAAAACGTCATTATATCCCAATTGATTTTGAAAATTCTGAGGCCTGTGAATAGAACCTGACAGACACAGATTAGAAAAAACTGGTGCCAAAAGTAAAAAAAAAAAAAAAATAGAAAGTACTCAGTTTCTTAAAGAGTCCTATGTAAGGTTGCTGCTTGTTAAAATCATTAAATATAAATTCATCTAGTAGAGGTATTCCCTTGTTCGTCTGAGGTATTCGGGGCTAGTTGGAAATCCTTTGCGATAAATAAGAGGCTTTGCTAGTTATGTAGGTACTGTGAGCAGTTCCTTGTGCATGAGCTCTGAATCTGCCCCACCATGGATAGGAGAATGTGCATAAACGTCCAGTCCCGTCCAACATATAAAGAGCAGTGCAAGTGCCAAGGTCGGATTTCATTTTGTTTTTGAGTGGCACTAATTCACATCATTGGTGGTAAGTTAAAGTAACGTGTGACAAGCCTGTATGGGTACATTTGTTGTGTGGCACTTTGTAATGGTGTTGATGTGCTCTTTTGTTTTTGTGCTGCATTATTGCAATGTAATTTTGTTGTGTTTTGTTCTATTTTGACAGTTTTGTTGTGGTGGATCTTCTTACATTTCTACTGAGTTGTTAGGTTACTTTCTGAATCCTATTTTGTTATGTTCTGTCTTATTTTGTTATGTTTGGTTTTTTACTTTAAATTGGTCAACAATTGCTGCTACATTTCTAGCCAAAAACAGCAAATACCTTGAAAGTTTATGTTGCAGGCACCCATTTACCACTGTCTAAGATGGCAAAAATTGACACTGCTCGAGCACTTCATCTAATTAAGACACCGAACTAGGGGAATGATTTAAATCTTTTCAGAGAGGGTACTCCATTGCAACTTTATCTTACGACTTCGTAATGTTTGACCGAGCTGTCCAGCAAAGTTACAATGCATTGGCAGGAACTCTCTTGACAGCAGTTTCTATCAATGATAGAAATGTCCGCAGGGTCAACAGACATTTTAAAATTTCCCATTCAGAACCTTCACCGGAGAGATGGAGCAATGTATTCTGTTGCCCTGGCAAAGGACAGGCTGGCTGACCACATTCAAATGAGGCCATAGGCTGCACTAGGTGTCAAAAATCAGTTGCTGTATGTAGGATGGTGATCTATAGCTTGGCCGCAGTAACAGGTAACTTGCACACTCAGGTCACTGCCTTCACTCAAAGCAGGAATAGTACAATGGGCAGAGGAGAGATGCCTAGAGAGGAGAAACAGAGGATATCTATCTAAATCAGAGGCTACTGGAAAAGACCACCTTTATGTGAAACTGCACTCCCACTTTCCAAAGCAGAGTCACAGCTTTCAGAAGGGATGGAATCCTCCAGTGGGTAGGTGCAGCATGAGCATATACATTCCAGCAAATTATGCCACACGGTCCATGGATCCTCCATTCTCCATCAGAAGTAACAACTTCGGAGAGTGCATTACATGTACATCATTAATATGTGCACCTCCTGATATACGTTTTGCCCCTACAACAGTGTTTATAAAATAGCACAGTGGCAAAGGAATCCCCCTTATTTGCACAGGATGATCACCCCATGCAAATGTGAAACCATCCCCTCCGATCATTTAAGTGGAAAATGTGCACCTACACAAATCATTTTCTTTGGCTTTCACTTTTTCATTTTCTATTTGCTGTAAATTCTGGTGAGGTATTTTCAGTCTTTACCAATGTTTAAAAGAAATGTAAACATTTTGGTTATTAACACCTTCCATGCTCAGGACGGCTCCCGGCCATCATGACTCACAGTAAGCGGATGTATGTCGTTACAACGCATACTTTTACTCCGCTTACCATTACAACGCGGTATTTACAACGCATACCGCTACAACGCATAGCGCTTTGGGGTGCTGGATAGTGGTAAGTATAATTTACTATTCTAACTCCAGTCCCCGTGGACCCTAGGGAAGGTGTTGGATAGTAAATTAAACTTACCTCTTATCCTAGAGCGCCCCCCAGCGCAATGCGTTGTAACGGTATGCGTTGTAATGCCAGCGTTGTAGTGGTAGTGCGGAGTAAAAAATGCGTTGTAACAGGTGAATACCACAGTAAGCATGTGCTCATGATGGCCGACAGCCGTCCGAACGTTGCCGCTCAGCCCGATGCGTGATTATTGCCCGATGTGTGACTATTGAATAATATATATTTATAATATATTATTCGCTATTAGTTTAATAAAAAGTGGAGTAAAAATAGCTGAAATATGACTTTTCCTAGCAGCTGAGGTAATAAAACAAAAATGCCTTTCAATGTATATATGTTGTGTGCGTGTTTGCCATTTTGAGTGTGATTTTATAAGAGTGTATGTGAATGTGTGTGCATGTGTAGACAGACTGTGTGTGTGTATTTGTGTGTATGTGTTTGTGTCATTGTGTGTGTTTGTATAAGCATATGTATGTGTGAGTGAAAGTGATGGTCACAAGGGGCATGTGACGTCAGTTCCGTTACCGTGGGCATTTTAATGACGTCCATGCTGAAATAATTCATAATTTCTTTCACCTCTATGCCTGACTTACTTCCCAGCAAACTCCTCTTTCCATCAGTCCATTCCCACCCCATGTAAACGATGTGTGGGGATATAGATATTGATTGCAAAAGAGTAAATGGCAATGGAGGGCATGTAACATATCTTCTAGCAACTCATTTCTTTAGACAAATGGCAAAGATACGCTGGACACGAGAAACATTGTGGCTTTCTTAGTGCTGTTATTGCAAGTCAGTGTCACACTCCCCTGTTATTTGTCTTGAGATATCAAGAAAGAACAGAACTAATTAATGTATTATTATTACTGTCTGATCTGGGTCCATACCTGCTGTACCTGGTCAGGGAAGAGAAGCCTGACAATAAATTAATATGTATAGTGCTAGATATAGGTAATTTGTAGAGGGCAAACTGTCCTGCTGTATGAAACAGCAACAGAGACAGAGACAGTAAAGAAACATAATGACCTGCTGCTTGCCTTGGATCAGGTGCCTGCTCAGTTCACACCATGAAGCTTATTTTGCAGTGCTTGTTTGTGACCATGAAACCTTGTATTCTGTGTGGTGTGCTCCGTTGTCGTGCATTTTCTATTTTCTGTGGAAAATGAGCACAGCTCAATTTTAGGTTTCCATTAACTGCTGTGACAGTGGAGTAACATTTTGTGCTCATTTGTGTTCGTGCCTAACCTTTCCCAGAGAACTGGGCCATCTGCTTTTTTGTTTTTTCATTTCACTGATGGAAATATGGAATTAATTTACCAATATTATATCTTCCTTCCTTCATTTAAAAAAAAATATTTTTGAAAATTAATTGATTGACTCATCAGAGCAATACATCTGATTTATATTGTCTATGCATGGGCCTTCAGTTGGCAAATGGAGCCATAGGAACATTGTTATTTCTCTTTTTGTATCTCCAATGGTTCTTAGATATCATGGATAGTGCTGGGTTATTATCAATTATTTTGACAAGGAGTCAGTAGAAAAGAACGCTGAACTTAGTGATCCTTAGTCTGCAACATGAACATCTTCTGTATCAATACACATTACCTGAGCATCCCTATGCACTTGTTTCTACAGAAGTGCATACCAGGAAACACAGAACAGTAGTTGCATACTTCCTGAGTTAATTTTTATGATGTAGGCAGCTACGTTTCAACAAAACATTTTGGACATGTGCATGGGTGCTGAATATGTTCATGATATGGCCTCCTATTTTTTCTGTGAGGGGTATGCAATTCCTGTAAGCTTGCTTTTCAGACCATCAGTTTTTAAAACTAAGAACAGTGGGGCAGATTTACAAGCCCCATGCGCCACCGGTGCGTCACTTTTAGTGATGTGTCAGTTGTTTGTTTTTTTACGCAAAATTTACAAGGTGACGCATCTATGGAGATGCACCACGGAAGACGGAGATGCAACGGAATGGAACTGCGTGAGAATCTGCTGCATCAAGTAAGTATTCAAATATGCAAGGTAGGCGTTCCATTTTTAAATCCAACGCATTACCGACGCAGGCATATTTACTACAATTCCCCGTGGTGACGCATCTTTTGGATGTGTCACGCAACTCTGAAATTGCGCTTGCAAGCCTATGCCTCATAAACCCATCCGCAGGAAATGAAGCAAGTACCATATACATTGAAGACAAGACCAGCAGAGTAGTCTTGCAGCAGATCAGACAGCATGAACCTCCTAATCGTGCAACTGGGAGTCGGACCAAGAAATCGTCAATCACCACCAGACCAAATACCACAACCTCTACCATCACCACAAAGGCAGCGCAGGAGAAGTGAGCGCATCTACCAGCAAAGGACCACTCTCATTGGTCTCCGGGATGAACAAGTCATCAAAATGTATCGCCTCAAGAAGGCATGCATTGAGACCCTGCTATGTTAGATCTCACCGCAGCTACAGCCACCAAATGACAAGGTCTGCAACATTCCACCGCAGACAAAGTTACTGGTGGTGTCATACATGTTGGCCTCAGGATCTTTCCAAGCAACAGCAGCACGAGTGGCAGGTGTCTCACAGGCATCTTTCTCTACATTCCTCCCTTCTGTCTTGGATGCCATCATTCAGCTTACACCACAGCACATTCATTTTCCAAATGCATAACAGCAGCAGATGGACATTAAACAAGGCTTCTATGCCATTGCTGGCTTCCCACATGTACTTGGTGTGATGGACTGCACGCACGTCCATCTGGTACCACCTGCAGCAACTTCACTCCATCAATGTCCAGGCCATTGTGGACCATCAGGGACTATTCATCAATGTACTGGCAAAATATCTTGAGAGTGTGCATGATTCATATATCTACAGGAACAGCATCCTTATGGAACGTTTCCAAAACTGACAATATGGCAATGGGCTACTTGTCGGTAATCAATTAACACTTACCAATAATCTGTAAGAATAGCTGGCCATCTGGCACATTACGTGCCCTTGTGTAAGAATGATGCAATAAGTAATTGCAAAAAGGCTGACCCACAAATAAACTATAATCACATTACATACAGTCAAAAACTGCATACATCCATAGCAGCATAACAGAAAGTGCAAAGGGATACAAGTTGGAAATGCAAGCGAATATCCGTCCAAAAATTGTTAAGTATAACAAGTCACACTGTCAACATATGCACCCATCTCATCTAATGAAATTTACCTGTTCCAATGTGCAGTGCTTTGAAAAACATGCATGGAAATAGGAATCCAGCCAAATGGAATGTGTCCATGTATTCAGGTGTTCCTTTGTGTATTAAAACAATATACTAATGCTTCAGGCATCAGTGCACTATGGTACAAGGTTGCCTGTGCAGGGCCATGTCATCCGAATGTGTGACAACGCAGGGGATAACACTTTGAACAAAACAATCAATAGAAATATGTTGTATCACTGTGCCTTGAAAGTGACCCCCTTCTGCCTAGACAAATCATTTGCCACACTCCCATATTGAAATATGCCTATATGTGACATGCACAATCTGGGAAAGAGTGCATTAAGCATAATAAGTACACAGGTATCACTTACATAAACCAAGACCTCACATCTTCGAGTCAACAAATCATGCACTGTAAAGCACCATCCCTTGTCATGTCCATCAAATGATAGACAATAAGTGAAGTGACACATGTGACAAACAATGGGAAACTCAATGTTAAACACAACATCTAATCATCACAAACAGAAATCCCACTTACAATATTTGCAAAGATGACGTACAACACATGCCATGAACCCTGCATTCTCACTTAAGTTAACACATTTATCTTACTTTCCACTTACAGCTGATCAAGGATAAGGCCTAGAGAAGTGGTTGATGACACCATTTGGCAATCCCCAGACTCATACTCAAAAGGCATACAACCATGCACATTACCGAACAAGAAACATCATAGCATGAAGCTTTGGCATGCTCAAGTCTAGGTTTCACTGCCTGTATTCATCAGGTGGGAGGCAAGTCTATTCACCAGAAATGGTGTGCAAGATGTTCATTTCATCTGCAATACTACATAGAACATGTGTCAAAACAAATGTCCCCTGGGATGTAGAGGAACAGACCCCTGACCAAATGGATGATGATGATGATGATGAATCAGAAGCAGAAGGACATTGTTGGACTTGGCCCTTGTTGCAGGGTCATCCCTGAACGTTTTGCCTTCCCTACTATATGTTTTCTGACCTGTTGTTGGCTGTTCTATGACTCTGGGCACTTTACCACTGCTGATCAGTACTAAAGTGCATATGTTCTCCCTATTGTAAATTGATGTATGGATTAGTGACTCCATGATTGGCCTATTTGATTTACTGTCAGACCCTAGTACAGTGCACTGCGTGTGTCCAGGGCTTCTAAACCAAATCCTGCTGGTGGGCTTGCAGCACTGGTTCTGCCACCCACAGAAGCAGCCTGTAAAGGTGTGTCTAAGGTCTGCCATTGCAGAGCCTGTGTGCAGTCTGGTACTGCCATGATGACTGGGCAAGTGCACCCACTTGTCAGTCCCTAAACCTTCCCTTTTCTTCATATCAGACACCCCTATAGTAGGCCCAAGGGCAGGGTGCATTGTAAGTATAATGTAGGACATGCCCTGGTTTGTGTGGCATGTCCTAATAGTGAAGTACAGCCATGTTTGTTTATCACTATTGCAAGGCTACCTGTTCTCCATAGGCCAGAATGGGCAGTTAGATTATTACATCTTATAATCGTAACTGACTCAGAGAACGTGGTAGAAATTCGAGTTTAGTATGCCTGGACTCAGAATTATAAAATGCATCTTTTAGTGAAATTTGTTTTAACATTCTGTGTTTTAAAATACCACTTTTATAAAAGTAGTTATTTTCTTGTCGAATTATCCAAACCTGCCCCTGCTAGGTTTTGTATTCCTTGTCTGGTGTTTTTGAGTGACATGGCTGGGGAATCCAAGAGACAGAATGAGTCAGCCCACTGGTGAATAGAGAGATCTGCATCTAGATGGGTGGGAGGAGTAGCACCTGGGACCTGAATAGGGCTGTGCCTGCCTTCTACAATGCTGACTCAACCTCCTGGGGTGTGGCTGATGTCTCTGCTCTGCACAGTGAAAGAAGAGACGGAATCATGTCAACAAAGTGCTCCAAGGCTGTGCTTTCCCTCTGCAATGCTGGCTCCACCTCCTGCAGGGCTTCTGATGTTTCTGCCCTGCACTGTGAAAGGAAAGAAGGAGTCATGTAAACAGAGTACTCCAGAACTGGTTTGGACTGGGCAAAGGCCCCTCTGCCGTCAGAGGACAAAGGATTTTGGGGTATAAATATTGGGACCCTGATCTCAAGAAATTAGATCACTTTTGGACTACAAGAAGAAACCTTTGCTGAGGAGAGGAACCTGAAGAAACTGAGGAGAGACTATCCCCAAGCTGAAGTGCTGCTTGGGGGATTGGCCTGCAGTGGTTGTCTGAATGCTAAAGAAAGGAGAAAGAACTTTGTGTGCTTTATTTTCAACTTGTGAAGGATCTCCACGGGCTTAAAAAAGAGCTTGCCTCCGGCTGAAGTCTCAGGGACAACAGACTTCAAACCCCAGGTCCCCAGAGTTCTTTGGAAGTGCCTGCTGCTGTTTTGAGGCCTTCTGAGGGACTGCGTGTCGAAAGGAGCTGGAAGCGCGACTCAAGAGGAAGAAGCGCGTCGCCGTCGCAGCCACTGCCGTCGCAACTCCGAAGGAGGGTGTCGCTTATGTAGCTGACGCAGTGCACCACATCAAGAGAAGCGTCTCGCAACAAAGAGGAAGGGTGTCGCCATCATAGCCGCTGCCAACGCACCTCCAAAGAGGGTGTCGCCGTTGTAGCTGACGCATTGCAGCCCATCGAGAGTAGTGGCTCGCACCAAGGAACAAGCGTTTCGCCGTCGCTGCTCCTTTCGTCGCATCGTGGATTTCGACGCTGTAGCTGTCATATTGCACTGCATCAAGAAAAGCGCCTCGCATTCCCGGAGAAGCGCGCTGCCGTCAGAGTTGCTGCCGTAACATCTTGAATGTCACCGCTGTAGTTGTCGCAGTGTGCGGTAGCTTCTCGCAACGTCAGAGAAGAGTATCACAGCCGAGGCTGTTGCCATCGCTTGGCTGACCCAGAGTGTCGCCACTGCAGCTGAAGCATCGAATCAAGACTTCTCGCATCATCGGAGAAGCGTGCCGCATTGGGAAGATCTTCTCGCCTTTATTTCTTTGCACCTAAACTTTGCTGCATTTCCATCGCTGCAACATTGCTTGTTGTGGAAGCGTCCCGCATCAAAAGGTACATTGACTTAAAGTGTTGCATCTTAAGAACTGAACAGAACTAAGCTACAACTATCCTTTTAAGTATGGTATTGTGGATTTTTGTTGTTTATGGTCTTGTGTTAAGCCTATAAAAAGAATAATTATTTTTTATATAAAACCTGTGTGGTGTCCCTCTGTAGTGTTGTCACTGGGTTACTGTATGTGGTCACAAATGCTTTACACACTGCCTCTGAGATAAGCCTGTCCGCTCGTGCCAAGCAACCAAGGGGGTGAGCAGGCATTGTTTTAGGGGTGTACCCCCTTACTCTGACTAGAGGCAAGGGTTCCTATGTGTCACAAGTACCTACCTGTGCCAACTAGTGACCCCAAATCTAACAGACATGCCATACTCAAGATGGCTGCAGAGTTAAGACGTCCCACTCACATTGTCACTCAATTCTTCACGTGATGTTGCTATTCAACATTTGTACCAATATCCACTGTCTCAATAAAAAACATACACATTATAGATTTACATTTGTGTACATTTTGCATAGAGGACACACAATACAAATGCATATTATGTAAATTGCTCTTATGACATGTAACATCTTATGTCATGAATTCACCAAAATGATCCTTGTATGTAACACATGTGTACACATGGATTTGACTCACACATAGAACAACATGAAAATGAAGGTGTTGCATCACCATGTGTGTGCACACCATTGCTAGAGAAAGGACAGGTGCATTAATCAGGCTATCACCATCTACAAATGTGACACACAGATTGGAAAATGTGTACCACCACATTCAATTGCCAAACATCATCAGTCTTCCCTAGCATGTCCACCAGCCTCAAGCAGTGAGTGTCAAAAATGTTCAGGAGAGGCATTCACATTAATATTGCAGTTGTCGTCACACATCATGCCTATAGGCAATGTCATAGAATGAATGAATGAATGAATGAATAAATGAACGGAATGTATAGAGCACACAGCTACTCCAGATGGAGTGTCCCGGAGCTGACAGTTCATAGATGGCTATCCTGATGAGGGTTTTAGTTCTTAAAAAGCTAAGTCTTACACTGTTTTTTAAAGCGAGAAAGATCTGTTGGTGCTCTCAAAGCTGCCAGCAATTTGTTCCAGGTGTGAGCTCCTAAGAAGCCAAATGACCTACCACCTCTATGCACAAGCCGTATTTTAGGGATGCAGGCCAGATTGGCGGAGGAGGATCCAAGTGCTCTTGCCGGTGTATAGCTGCATGCTCATTGCCTGAGGTAGGCGGCTCCCATTCCCTGGAGGGCTTTGAAGAACATAACCAAGGCCTTGAGCTTTAGTCGTTCCCTCACTGACAGCCAGTGTAAAGATTTAAGATGGGGGTCATAAGTGACCTGGGTTTTTAGTTTGAGAATCGCCTTTGCAGCTGAGTTTTGCACTACTTGAAGGCGTTGAAGAAGGTAGTCTGGGAGTCCCAGGTAAAGGACATTAGTGTAGTCCAATCTGGAGATTATCAACGCCTGTACCACAATCTTCCTGGAATCCAGGGGGAGGAGCAACAAAAATGTCTTCAGTATTCGCATTAAGCCAAAGCAGGTTCCTACTAGGGTCTGCACCTGGGATTGCATCAAAAGTTCATTATCAATGTAGACACCCAGGATTTTTACTGCAGATTGGACAGATTTTGTAGGGGAGAGCCCAGTGGGCAACCACTTGCCCCAGTTGCTCTCAGTGGGGTGACTGAAGAAGATGATCTCCGTTTTGTCAGGGTTACAGTTAAGCTGGTTCTCCTTCAGCCATCTAAAGACCTCTGTGAGGCATGATCTAATGGCTTCCCCATAGAAGTTTTCATCTTTGTTGCAGGTAAACATCAACTGTGTATCATCAGCATAAGAAATTATTTTGGCACCCTGTTCCTCTGCCAATGATGCTAGTGGTGCCATATACAGATTAAAGAGAGTTGGGCTTAAGGAAGAGCCCTGCGGGACTCCTACCTGCATGCCAGGGATAGCTGCTGAGAAAGGGGGGCGGGGTCAAGATCATCTGTTCTCTATCCTCCAAAAAGAAAGTGATCCAGGCCAATGCCCTACCATCAATGCCCATGTTTCTCAATCTGTCTAGGAACCTCCCAAGGGGCACTGTGACAACAGCCACCAACAGTTCAAGTATGATAAGCACCCCCCCACCCCCACCATGGATACTTACAGCAGGGAAGTAACTTCAGTGCTGTAATTGGCCCTAAAGCCTGATTGCGTGGGGTGCTGAAGAGTTTAATTAAAGACCCATCTCTCCAGCTCTCTCCAAAGTTCTGGAGAAACACATGAATAAAGTACTATTGGAGTATGTAACACATGGTTCTCCAGAACGTTGGAGAGAGCTGAAAGCTGCGAGATGGGTCTGTAAATATCAGGAATGTCAGGGTTCGCGTTTGGCTTTTTCAGGAGAGACAGAATTTTTGCCTGCTTCCAGAGTGGCGGGACAATTCCTGTTTCCAATGAGGAATTGAGTACCTTATTGACCGGTACATTTAGAGTGGCTGCAAGAGCCGATATCAGTTTGGCTGGACACACATCTGTAAGTGAGCCCAATTGGTAAGTCGATATCTAGGAACACAAATGTTGTTTATTAAGAGGCTTACAGCAATTCCATACATTACTACATCCATAATTAAATGAGAAACAGTGGTGGTGCAATGGTCCCTGAGAAAAAACATCTGGAAATTAAATGTTATTTTTGCATGTTGTGAGGTCATAGTTTCATATGTCTGAAATATAATGATAATTAAAAATTGAATGGTATCTTTGCACATTCACAAGCCCACAATGCCAAGGGTAGAACACTTTGTGTGAAGCAACATAAAAGCATCTTGTGTCCACATGTCACCAGTAATATGTGAAGATAACATGTGTGGCATTTAGTGCCCATGTTAATATGGCACATATCTGTCTGGCACTTTCACATCACAGCCCTGTTCCATTGGTGTTGCTGTGTGTGTTCCCACTCCACACCCATGGACCATCACACATTTCCAGTAGTTTTTGAAATGCAACATAATGTAAAGGCATTGTCCTGCATGCCTCCCCTTGGAGGGCATATTAGGCACTGTGGTGTGAAATGTACTGTTTTCTCATTTGTCATAAAGACTTATGAAGCATTATGCTGCAAACATGGAGATAGTCAAACATCTATGGTAACATGTCTAAGAATGTGCCCATGTGTGCATTTACACAATCATCTTCATGACGCAGACATCATTAAATCATTGTGCAAGTGTGCCTGCGTCAGGGCTTGTATGATGATTCAGGCCCAGCACAGGTTAGATCCCAGGGATGCAAACATCATTGTTTAAGTCGAAGAAGATGGTGCTGTGGAAGTGTCCCAGCATTGACACTGTCAAAGGGCCAGTGTGCCACATTGCTGGCTTAATTTTAAAAGAGTTACATGGTCTTTGAATTACATGCATGTGTTATGACATTGTTTTGTTCCCAATGCATACACCGTATGTGTGTCCGGCATTCACAGCTAATTGTAAATCTGTTCATGTTTCATAGGTGGACTCCAGCCATATATGCAAAGGGAGGTTGACGAGTTTGAGGATCCAAACGTTACCAGTGAGTAACATTTCGCAATGATTGTGATGTTGATGATGGACGAGGTGGAAACATTGTATATTGTAATAATATTTTAGAGTCTGAAGAAATGGTTGAACGAGTAAGAGCGAGAATTCAAGGGATTTGGCATATTGATAACGCACGAAAATATCTAGTTAATAAAAAACAAATGCATGAATACGGTGAATCGGTGGGATGATGCTTGGCGTGGAAGCTACGTAGGAAAGAAGCTATGGGTAGGATTAAAGCCTTTGAAAGTTGGTGATGGGACAATTTGTCTAGATTCTGAAGGGATTCTATCATTATTTCATAGATTCTATTCTGAGTTATATACTGCACAACCGCAAGACCACGGCAAGTTTTTCAAATTAACTGAAGGAACTTTGAAATATTTAGATCCTATTGATATGTTGGCTTTAGAAGAACCTATCTCCATGGAAGAGCTGGAGACAGAAGTTAAGGGCTTAGCTCTGGGAAAAGCTGTGGGCCAGATAGATTACCTGGGGAAATGTATAAGCTCTTTTTTGGTGTTATTAAATTTGATATGCTTGAAACTTTTAGGGCCGCACAAGCAGGACGGGCACCGCAGTCATGGGCAGAAGCTACTATGGTAGTATTTAATAAAAAAGGCAAAGATCCAGAGTTGGTAGGCTCATACAGGCCTATATCACTATTAAATTGTGATTGTAAGATCTATTCACAAATACTGGCCACTCATCTCTCTAGGGTTATTCCTTCACTGGTATCACGAATGCAACACGGTTTTATATCAGGCCGTAGTACTTCTTGACATATCAACAAGGTAGTGACATTATTCGATATTGCACAGGTGGAGAGACGAGACCTTGGCTTGATCTTACTTGACGCGGAGAAAGCGTTTGACCCTGTAGAGTGGATATATTTGTGGGAATTAATGTGACTCTCAGGTTTCGGTCAACGCCTTCTGACTGCCATTCAGGTGTTATATACTTCACCAGTAGCTAAAATTTCTATGATGGGTCTAATGTCTAAGACAGTTAACATTACTAGGGGCACCAGGCGAGGGTGAGCCAGTTCACCATTATTATTTGCCCTTTATATTAACCCTTTTATTGAGTTGTTGGCAGATAATGTCTGGATTACACGGTTTGTAGTACAGAATATTCCATATACCATTTTCGCCTATGCAGACGATGTTGCGATAGCTTCTTCAGACCCTGTTCCAGCATTACAAGAGATTGAATGATTGGCAGTAATATTCGGTCAAGCTTCTGGGTACAAATTAAATGCAACAAAAACACAAATATTGACTTCAGATTCTATTACAATGAATGATCCATGTGTGGAAAAGGAAGTGTTATAATTGGGTATAAAAGTGCGTTCATCCATGCTTGAAATTCTGGATGTTAATTGGGGGGATTTAGTGGCTAATATTAAGAATTCTCTTAACAAATGGTCACGATTACATCTTACACTTATTGGCAGGGTAAATGTGGTTAAAACGAATGTACCAGCAAAGGTTTTGTATTTATTTAGAGCAGTCCCGTTAGAGTTTACGGTACCCCGAATCCAACAACTACAAGACATCTGTTAAAAATTTATTTGGGCCCTGGGGAGACCAAGAAGAGCTATGCAATTCCTTACTCTTCCGGTTGATCACGGGGGGCTAGCTATGCCAGATTTTACGTTGTATTTTTATACATGTTTTCTCTTAAGGTTGAGGATAATGTTGACTGGAGAAGATTTACTTAATGTGGCAGAAGCGCCATCAACTTATCAAATTCTGTTAGGATTAGAAACCAGACAATCTTTATTCAAAGAAGTAGATGGGAGTTATTTAAACGTACCAGGTTCAAGGTCTTATCATCAGCTTTAAAAAGGTTGGAAAATTATTGCAAGTGTGGAAGCTGTCCTGGTATACTCCAACCAATGCTACTAAATTATTATCTCCAATTTTTTGTGATGCTTTAGCAACAAGGTGGCGGACACAAGGGATTGTTCAATTGGGGGATTTCATAGGAGCTGATGGGGTAGTAATATCTTTTATTGAGTTATCTCGTTTGTTTAATTTACTGAAACAACAATTCTTCAAATACCTACAAATCCGTGATTTCATAATACGGCGAAGGATTGTATGTACTCCCAATTTAGTTATAAATGCTATACAACGCCAGGCAAATATCGGGGAGGTTTATCAGCTGTTATTAGCATATAGGAAAGATGATTTGCAGAAATAGAGGGATAAATGGTCTGAAACTTTATTGCTGGAGGCCCCATCGTTAGAATATGTTATTGCCTGATCTAAAGAATCCTTAATGTCAGCCAATTTGCGTGTACAATGCTTTAAAACTATTTTTAATTTATATTACACTCTGGCTTATATGGCCAAGTGAAAAATTGGACATAATGAGAAAAGCTTCCGATGTAATGATGATGATGCGGATTTGATACATATTTTTTTTTAATTGTGGGAAGCTGAATTATTTTTGTGCTGATGTTGAAAAATTCTTAAGTGATTTGATTGGCAAAACAATTATTATACCTTCTGTAACTATGCTTTTGGGGACTGATATTCAATTCAGAAGGGGTGGGGAATTCTTTAAACATCGTCATCTCATATTTATTGCTACGACTGTAGCAAGATTGTGTATTGCTGCCGCTTGGCTTCAAGTGGATCCTCCTTCTTTTTCTCAATGGAAAAGTAGAATGTTTAGCGTATTTAATTTGGAATTTAGCCTATATGCTGTTAAACGGGTGAATAAACGGAAAATTGGTAGGGATATGTGGGGGCCTTTCTCGGATTATATGAATGTACCGGCATGAAGAAATAACGCAACTGATTCATGTATTGTATTTTTTTTTTTTTATTTGCTGTGGAAATAAAAAAAAAAAGAAATGAAAAAAAAAGAAACATCATCCAGGCTGCTGTATTGCTGTTTGTGGCCTGAGCCGTCATTGTAACTGAGGCTGTGAGTGAAGATCACTGCCGCCGCCCTGAGCCGCTACGTGCTAAAGGATTTCTTGAAGCTAAGAAAGCTGCAAGGTGAAAGGTATCATGATCGTTGTTCACTGAGAGGAACCTGCCCAAGATCGTCAACGAAGGAGAAGGCAATGCCATAACCCGTCCGGCTACAGCGTTGCCTACAAATAGAGCTGAATGTCATCGGGGCAGTCCTGCAGGATGTCAGATGAGTGGGGAGGGAGAGGGAGAGCGAGGCAGTGCACCCCCCCAGGTTGAGCCGCAAGCATGTGTGGCCTGGGGAGGCTTGCAGGAGGAGTACAGGAGTGCTCCGAGCGCTCTCCTGCTGCTTTGCATTAGACCCGCTGAGTCACTGAGCAGCCGGTACCTGCCTAGCAGTACTGCGGCCGCCTTTTAAAGTTCATGATTGTTGTGTCTGGTGTCGGGGCCTAGTAGGGGCCCTAGTTGACTGCGCAGATTGGAATCGCATTATTCCTTGCATTACGAACTGCCTGATTATTGCATTGCATACCACATTATTCTTGCATTACGAACTGCCTGATTCTTGCATTACAAATCGCATTATTCTTTCATTACAAACTGCCTTATTCGTGCATTACGAATCGCATTATTCTTGCATTACGAATCGCATTAATCTTGCATTACGACCAGCATTATTCCTGCGTTACAAACTGCATTAGCACATGCATTAAGGACTGTGTTATTACTACATAACAAACTGCATTACGAACTTCATAGCATTGCATTAGGACTGCATTAGATCATTGTGAACCGCTCTTTAATACCGCAAGAACCTATAAGTGATTGCTGGCCTAATAACCGACATATGATATATTACGAATATGCATATGTTGGATTTCTATTGTTTGGTCTCATCGTATTACTTTTGATAAAGATACCACTATGTTTATTTAGTGTGGTGTCCATTTGTGGTGTTATCACTGTGTTACTGGGAGTGTGGTTATAAATACTTTACACATTGCCTTAGAGATAAGCATGGCTGCTCATGACAAGCTACCAGGGGGTTAGCAGTGGTTATCTAAGAGTGTGTAACTCCTTTCCTTGACTAGAAGCAAGGGTACCTATCTGAACTAAGTTACCTACCTCACTCAACTGGAGACCCCCAGTTCTAACATGAACAAGAGTTGGACAAGAGTTGATAGCGTCATGACGCAATTGATGCACATCTTGTACTCAAGAAATGCCTTCTGAGACCTGACTGTGTGAGACTGAATTTGTTCCTCACAAATGTTTCCTTGGGGCATATACATGAGGCCTAAGTAGATGTCAGCAAAAAGTGTTTTGACAGAGGATCAGTGTGTGTACACTATGCACAAGTCAGGATTGTAGTATAAATGTGATGTGTTGTTGAGTAACAATGTGCCCAATATCCTGGATATTGGTTTCCAGGTAGGGGCATGTTTCCCTACATCATCAGCCCATGTGTAGGTCACCCTGCATGTCAGTCAACATAAGTAGTGGCAATCATTAGATGTGGCATCACTGTTGCAGGACAGAGCACATATCTGCTTCTTACAAAGATAGTTGCAAAGCCAGTACATAACTCTGTAAAGGTCAAGTGGCTTGCAAACTTCAAATTTCTAATCAACACGCTGTGGCACTGTCTGATCACAAAAGTAGCTTTGGCTCATGGATCACATGACTACATGAATGTCACCCGGTAAGCCATATAACGTACATTTTGAGAAAACTGAACTGAGACTATGATGTATGTTTACTGGTTTGTCATGGCTCTGAGTGTTGTTATCATTTTCATGACAAATCTAGGATTTTCATTGAATTATGAGGTTTAGCTTATAGCACAGTATGTGATTCACAACCTTTGCAGTGTGGTGTTGCTGTGTGTGGCCCACACAATGATCAGATGAATGGCCCAAGTGTTAGAGTCAGCATCTCAAATGTACGCATGCATTGTTTATCTACATTTGTCAGTTATGTACACATTGACTGACATGTGTGGTTCTTTTCCAAAAGATAACATGACTGCTGAGGAGGAACACAGCTTCTGTATTAGGAAGACAAGGTACTCACACATCTCTGAGGTAGCAAAGAGCTTCGGCTGGATGTCTTGCCTATATGAGAAGCAAAAGGCAGAAGAAACGTGGATTGCAAAAATAAATCAATTGGAAATGGAAGGGCGTCCTCCAAGGACATGTGCAATGAAGTAGTGATGCTTCACAGGCTGGACCGTCTCAGGCAGCAACACCAGCCTCAGGTCCCGGACCAGCTGCGTCCTCAAGTGCTGGAAAGTCTTGCGTCCAGGGGATGTCCACACAAGATATGGATTATTTTAAACTCAAAATATGTGGCCTAGAATTTCAGATGGCTACAATGTTGCAGAAGATTGAATCCCTTAAGCAGTGTGTAGACACTCTCATGGCACAATTGTAGTGGCTATTTTGTATATATGTTTATTAGTTCTTTTATTATCATATTTAGTCTTAGTCATAGTGTAGGTGTAGCGTAGTTAGATTTGGTAGTGTTATGTAGGGTAGTTCGTTTTTTTACATGTGCATAGGTTTGAATTTTAATAAGGTTGTCTTTTTTCTATTCTTCGTTTGGTGTACTGTTTTACTATTTTTTTCATACTAACAAAAAGCAAAAACACAATTTTGTATATGTGTTTTACAACTTTTTACCTTAGTTTATGTAAAGAATAAGTATGTGTATGTCCATGGTGCATTGAGGTGTTAAGAGTGGGTGGGGCTGATATTTTAGTTGTCTAACAATATATATGTTTAGCTAAGATAAGTTGAGTTAAGTAAGGTAGGTTAGTCATAGTTAGGATTGCTTGATTTTTAGATAGAGTTTTGGCTTTAAGTGGTTTTGGGATAAATTATTTAGATAGATTCATAGAGACTTTTATTACATTTTTTATTCTTAATAGATTTTTGAAGTGTTCAAATTTGGATCTTGTTGCTTGATGGTCAGTATTTAATTATTTGAATGTTTGAGTCACTAAGCACATAGAATGGCATCTGTTTTTTTGTGTTTGAGTTATTAGGCATAGCAAAATGTAGCATGTAGAACCTTCATGTAAATGTGTTTTGGACATGGTTTTTCAACACTTGAGACTCAACAGTTTTGTGTAGACACTCCTTTGGCTTGACATACATATGACTATGACTTTTCAAATGGCTATGCAGAGAACACTTGTATGTCTATGTAACAAGACTCTGTGCCAACTATCTTTAGTGATTATATATTTGAGTGCATAGGTATTGTTTCTTACACAGATGGACAGGACGTACACACTACACATTGTCAGTGTTGGTGTTGTTAGAGCTATTTCATGTTCATGGACAAGTAGTTGTTGTGTTACAAGTAGAAAATTCATACCACTGCCAACCACAATGTCTGTATACAGGACAAGTTGAGTGGCACTGATGGTGTATGGAATAGGCATTATTATTTATTATTATTTGAGTATTTTGTAAAGCGCGCAGCGGCCCCAACGGGGCGTCCCGGCGCTGAGAACTCTGAAAAATAGAGGTCAGGGGTCAGAATTCCACTGTTTAAGAGGAGAATAGATGTGTTTTCAGGGATTTACGGAAAGCTGATTCTGACTGACAAGTGCGTAAGGCTAGTGGGAGCTTGTTCCAGCGCTGAGAGGTACAGACCTCAAAGGTTTTTCCACCTGCCCGAGAGCGTTTAAATCGGGGAGTTTCCAGGAAGTGGAGGGTATTGGATCGTAAAGTCCTGGAGTTGACATAGGGTCGCAGAGTGTTTTTCAGGTGTGCCGATCCACTGCCTTTTGATGCTCGATAGGCCAATGTCATGGCCTTGAACACACATCTTTTGGCTATGGGCAGCCAATGGGGTTTGCGGAGGTGTGGAGTGATATGGTGTCTAGCAGGAATGCTCTCCACCAGCCGGGCGGCGGCATTTTGGACCGTCTGAAGTTTATGGCAGAGGCCTGCTGTGATACCAAGGTAGAGGGCATTGGCATAATCGAGGTGTGATATGATCAATGCCTGGATCACAGTTTTACGGCAGTCCGCCGGCAAGAAGTTAATGAGGCGTTTTATGGTGCGGATCTTAGCAAAGCAGGAGGATGCAACTGTTTGCACCTGATTGTTAAAGCTAAGTTGATTGTCCCAGCGAACTCCGAGATTTCTCACCGAATCTTTGGGGGTGGGGGCTAGGCTCAGGTCTTCTGGCCACCATATACTGGAGTCCAGAGGGGATGGTGTGTTGAAAAAGAGGATCTCTGTTTTTCCAGGCATGGGCTGTAAATTCCATTCCGCTCGCAGAATTAGTGAAATTTGGGTAACTTAGCGTTCAGCAGAGAACGTGGATTTGCCAACAATTTCGTGATCTGAGGTTTCATGGAAGTTTTTGGTTGTTCACGCTTTCGCGTGTTCGCAAGATATTTCTCCCCGAACACGCAAACAGCGTTCGCGAACAAGAAAAAAGTATTGCGAACGGGCAGAACAAGCAATTCTGCGTGTTTGCTGAACTTTTGCGTGCTCGCAGAGATTTTTTACTGTTTCGCATGAGTTTTGTGTAGCGCAACTACGCAAATTCTTCCCACCCCTAGTATGGAGTACACAGGTAAAACTTTGCACATATCTAGGTTACTGGTATGACTAGTTTCACTTGCTGTGGACATCATCGTGAGTTTACACAGCATCATTTATGTTTTTATATTGCAATATTTGTACATGGATTGCAATCTTAACATTGTAATACTTACCAGACCCAGATCGAGTCCTTACACACTCTTTCACGGGTGCTCAGATTTATTTACACACCACAATTACAATGACATGGGGAATTTAGTCAAACATAAAACAAGAGCACTTTGCTCTTGTCACAAATGTTGGTATGCTGCACTCGTGTTTACAGGGGAGTGAGGAGTGACAAAACAAGTTATCAAAAGTTTTTTTGTGAGGTAGACATTGTTATTGGCTCAATGTTTTGAACTTCACACATTAGGACAAACATGATGGAGGGGCACAGGTGTAACCTGTATGGACAGGAGATTATCTCTTGGTGATATGTGGCAACACTGGAGAGAAAGTTCTCTATATAAATGACACCTGTGACACTGTGTTATGTCAGTGTCCTGTCTTGCACTTAAATTGTGCTGCAGTTGAGTCATCTTCATCAGAAGATTCAGCTTGTTGCTCAAGGGGCTTGGTATTTGCAGGCTGTGTGAGGATTGTGACTAACAGCAGTGGCAGAGGAGGTTTGAGATACAGCATTTCCCTGTGACAAGATGTTGGGAATTAGCGCATTGATCAATATTTGCGGTTTTTTGAGAACAGCCAATAAAGCCCTGTGATGGCCAGTCATTGTTGCGAAGTAAGAGTCCTGCTTTTGCTGCATTTCACGTAGGATTTAATAAATATTTTCAAGATATTTTGCCACCTCCCTGCTGCCATTTTGTGTTGCCATTTGTTCATGCCTCAAACTCATTACATCAGATAGTTATGTTAGCTAATGATTGTATGAGGCCAGGGGTTGGATTGTTGATGGATTGCTCCTGATCCAGGTTGACAGGTTCAGAGTTCAAGCTCTTGAGGATGGCCTGCAGTGTACCGCCCACACTGTCTGCAGCCACATGCACGAAGGTCACGCTGTAGTCCAACAGCTGTTCTTTGGAACTGTAGCTGGGTATCCTTAAAGTCAGGCGGTAGATGTGTTGTGACCAATGCAGTGTTGGAACTTGTTTGAGTTTCTTCAGGAGCAGCAACAACAATGGTGTAACTCTTTGGAGGCAGAGAAGTTTACCGTATGGTATACAGTATGTCATCACCAGTGTCATGGTCTATTGTGGACCATCCATGTGTCATCCATCTCTTGAAAATCATGTGTGTCATTCACATGTTCTGAGGCAGTAGGTGCATCTGCTGTAAAAGATGGAAATGTGTTACTAGAGCTTTCATGTTTAATCTTTGAAATGTTTTAACCAAAGCATCACTTTTGTTGTTTCAAAGATGATCTCTGTGTCACAGTAAAGCAATCTATGTTGTGATGCAGACTGAGGATTGAGACGTCTACACCCTTGCATCATCATTGCACCACTTATTATGACACCAGTTGTGCAATGTAGTGGTACTTGTTTTTACTGACCCGTGGAGAGACACTGGCTTGCTAATGTTTATCTTGATGGTATAGACACTTTTATGCCAACACTGTGAAGGCACTTTTAAATTAGTTTATGATTGCAGTGTGTTGTCCTCCTTTGCAGCTCCCCATACTGCAACCCATCTGTATTTTGGCATGTATCATCTTTACACCAATATGGTGCATGAAACAATTTCATCATGCACAGGCACAGAAGATTTTCTTTTATGGGCACCTTGCACCACCAGTACATCAATTTAAATCATGTTAAACAGTGACACACAGGCAGCACACTTTGCTTGTTGATAATCCCCTAAATATGTAGGCATGTTGCTAAAGCAGGCACCCTTGCATTATGGTTCTGGGATGCCAGCTTGGTGGGTAGATTGTTTTTGTGCTTGAAGGGCACCTTCATGCACATGAACAATCTGTTAGGGTGAATTCATCTTCCGTTGCGTGCTGTGGAATGCATTAGGTATTTGCTTGGCATAAATACGCTGCGCATATATGGAAATTCCTCCTTGTTCATCCTCACTAGGCCAGCCGTAGGGTGGTATAGCACTCAGATGCATTTTCTGATTTACGATTGCTCATTAATCTGTACATGCATCAGTGGACATGGATGTTGCATGAACATACTGACAGCAACACACGTCACACTACTGACATGCCAAATGTAGCATTTTTGGGGTGATATTTACAGGCACCAATTAAGACACGCAACATGGCTTTACCTGTCCTTGTGAGGATCACCACCAGGGTGCACCAATGGTGCCTCATGCAACTTAATTCTTGGGTGGGTCAACAGGATTGTATACCTGCCCCATCGGAGAGAGAGACTTGGCAGTTTTTTTTGGCATGTGCAAAGTGTGACTGTCATATGTGATTTGCTTCCATTACGGATAGGTGAGACTGGGGAAAGGCCCTAAGAAATGAAGGTCCACACAGCAGACTGTGGCACAGGAACATATCTAGCTGAGATCAACACCATGACACATTACTCATATATGTGCACCTATTGAGACTTACCAGTTGACTGGTCTTGATTTTCTAAGGCTGAACTGTCCTGTCCCGATATTCTGGTGACCAACTCCTCTGGGATGACAGCTGTCACCTGCTCCTCCAAGGCATCCAGAACCACCTGTTCTGCCGGGCTTCCTCCTCCTGTTTGTAATGCTGCCTTACGGTTTGCAGCTAGCTTTTATTTTTTTCTGCGCTTGCAGTCCTGCCAGCGCTTTTTAGGCCGAGCCTAGAGCAGCGCATGCGCTCCTTGCTCGACTTTTAGTAAGGGGATTTTCAAAGTGCTACCCACAAGCTTTTCATGGTCTCAAGCTTACGTGCACGCTCGCGTGCATGAGCGCAGCCGCCATCTGTCTTTCTTATCTCTTCCTCCGCATCTCTGGCGATTACGTACACTTTTCTGGCCATGTCACTTTTTCTTTTACTGTCTCACTTCCGTCTCTCCCACTCTGCTTTTCTCTCTCTCGCTTTCTCTTTCGTTCTTTCTCCCTATTCCTTCCTGCTTTCTTTTGCCCTCTAGCTTTCTTCCTTGCTTTCTCTTACTCGCACTCTCTTTCTTATTCATCTTTCCTCTATTTCTCTTCTCTCCCCTTTTTCCTCACTGTTTTTCTTTTGATCTGTTTCTTCCTCTTTCTCTTTTCGGTTCTTTCTCTTTCATCATCTTTCTACCTCTGTGTTGATCCCTCTCCTGTTTTGTTTTTTCCTTGAGCTTTCTTCCTCGTCTTCCCTTATTCTTTCCTTCTTTTCCTCTTTCCTGATATCTCACATTCTTTTTCTATTTTTCTTGCTTCTGTTTTTTTTCTCCATCTCCCCATCATTCTCTCTCAAGCAAAACACACCGCCATTGTTTTTTCTATCACCTTAAATTCTATGTGGTAGTTTGACAACTGAGGTAAATGCATCTCTTCGCCTGTAGCATTAGAGGGAGGGCCGAGTTTATGTCAGTGAGCGAATAACGTCTTTTACAGTCTTCTAAATGATTAACACAGATCATGCAGTTTTTGAAACAAAGTATTTTAATCCCTTTTTATAAACACACGAGGACGTGGTGTAACCTATGTTGAGAACAGAGTGAAACGCTTCACAAGATAACTTCCCTATTCCAAGTCCAGCCTCAGTGACGCGCGTGGCCACCTAACAAGCACGCATCCATCGCACGTGCTGCTTCCTTATGAACCCTTGTGGGAGTTCAAATAAAACTGGGCAGAACAAAGCCGAGCTGAAAATGTTGTAATCGAGTTCTGTTTTTCAGGCCACAGTGTTTGCAAGAATTGCACAAGCAGGCACTTGCTGGGGGGGGACAGGTGTTTAAATGAGCAGCGTTGCCTCAGTGCGGTCTTTGTACATCAGTGATTTGCACTGCTCAGGGCAACCGTCTAATGATTAATCTAGGTCTGGACCCAGAAATGGTAAAGACATCCCTGAGCACTGATTTGCCTCTTTCCCACCACTTCATTGAAATCTGCAATGAAAACACAGGTTTGCATGTCTGATCTTTTTTTGTTGCAAGTTGCAAGCGGTCTCCTGAAACACACATCCCCTTTTAGAAACTAACCTACTTCCTAAAATAGCATTGCAATGAGGTTTCAACATTTAAAGAAGATGAGTGATTTTGTTGTTTAATCTTTTTTCTTCTCTTTTATTTACTCCTGTGCTTGAGTTAGACGCTGTGCTTCATTCTTTTTTCGCCCCTTTGTGTTTTAGTACTAAAGTACATTTCTCCCTTCATGGATGTCAATTGATAAAAATGCCTGGGGTAGTGGAAGTGAAATCACACGCCCTTTGACCTTCACTTTCATTCACGCCCACGTTTACACACACACACAAACTCTCACTCACATAAACATACACTCACTTGCAAGCAACTAAACACTTATAAGGTCCCAAAGGCGAGACCTATTGGCTATGCCAATTCTTTTTACAATTGACGACAGTCCTCTTAGCTTGTCCTACGCTGTTCATCTTCTGGACAATGGTCTGCCATTTCGCCTCCTTTTTGGCAAGGGGCAATTTAGAACTCACAAAGAGCTGGTGCTGGTAATTGGTCACCTCAGTGACCAATATTTCATTCTCCTCTTGGCTGATGTTCAATTTGCGCTTCCTCTTTGCCAGAGTTACTGCATGTGCATCAGGGCTTTTGCTGCGGGTGGTTGCTTGAGGGTCCTGACTCCTGCAGTGTCCTTCCTGGTCCATTGCAGACTCCTCTTTGGTCCCCAAAGTCTTTTTTTTGGATTTGCGTTGTTTTCTGGGTGCTTTTTTGCCGCTTCACGCAGTGGTGAGTGTCGCAGAGTGCTCGGGCTGGCGTTGCGTGATGCAAAACTGCCTTTGCCACTTTTTCAGCAGTTGCGTCAGGCTGACTTGCGGCACCTACATCAGTTCTTCAGACACAGGTTGCCGCATTGAGCGACGGTCCGCCATGATGTAAATTTGGTGCAACCGTGGTGATTTGGCGTCCCATTTTGTTTCGATGCATTGCTGTCTTGCTTTATCGGAGGAAATAGATTCTGGAGGCAGCTATAGGCACAGTAATCGTTGTTACCGCACTTCAGAAACCTGAGATTTCTGAAAGAAAAGCTCTGTCCTGCTGTCAGTAAAATAGTGCCCATACCGCCAGCGCTCGCTCCACCTTGCGCCCCATACACTTACATACCAAGGAGACTCATGAGACATAATTGTGGGAAACGGTGGTGCAGGTTTATTTTGCATAACAAGTAGCAGCTAAGGTGGGTCATCTTACAGGCGATCCAATGCGGCAGCCCCTCGCTGACCCGCATGCCTAATTAGCCATCTTGCACGGTAAGTCGATGCTCTTGACGGTGCAATACGTTGATATTTTATCTCGTTTACTCCCGCCCCCCCTGTCAGGGCGGAGCGATGAGGCACACCCCCGGTCGGTTCAGGCCCCCCGACCGCCCGAAGGACTAACGGGGCGCCGACGCTGTTTCCTGGAACCCCCTCGGCTCCAGGTTCTTGGCTCAGGCACCCCTACTGTGCCAGGCAGAGGTATTGCTGTCTCCTTCTGCCGCAGAGGTACCCTTACTGTCCATCTGCTTCCAGATCGCCCTGTGACTCCGCCTGCAACACAAAACAGACCATTAATTGCTCACACCAGCCTGCTGCTCTGCTGCTGGGTCAGGGCCAGGGTGGGAACAGCGCAGAGCAGTCAGGAAGAAACGCGGCGAGAAGAGGCCGAACAAAGCCACGCTGTCCCAGATAAAGGCCCTGGGTCCGCCTCCCGCCCTACGCGCTCACCCTTCATTGGCCGCTTCCTAAAGGGGGCGGCACCCTGGCCGGCGCGCTGCTGACGTTCTACTCGCGCAGCATGTGTCACTAGGACGCTGTCTCGCGTTATCTCCTCTTCGGGTCGCGCGGCCAGCGGCATAGTGCCCACACCGCCAGCGCTCGCTCCACCTTGCGCCCCATACACTTACATACCAAGGAGACTCATGAGACATAATTGTGGGAAACGGTGGTGCAGGTTTATTTTGCATAACAAGTAGCAGCTAAGGTGGGTCATCTTACAGGCGATCCAATGCGGCAGCCCCTCGCTGACCCGCATGCCTAATTAGCCATCTTGCACGGTAAGTCGATGCTCTTGACGGTGCAATACGTTGATATTTTATCTCGTTTACTCCCGCCCCCCCTGTCAGGGCGGAGCGATGAGGCACACCCCCGGTCGGTTCAGGCCCCCCGACCGCCCGAAGGACTAACGGGGCGCCGACGCTGTTTCCTGGAACCCCCTCGGCTCCAGGTTCTTGGCTCAGGCACCCCTACTGTGCCAGGCAGAGGTATTGCTGTCTCGTCCTCGCCATTCAGCCTCGTTTCGTGCTTGAGCGCGGCCAGGTGGCTGCACACCCAAGAATGGGACTTGCCGGATTCATTCGCCCAAACAACAAACCCCTCCACTTGCTCCTTCAAGCTCCAAGTCGGTGCACCAAGGGACTTTGTCACTGCTCGGAAAGTGTCCAGCTGGGACGCATATCTCCTCCTGGTTGACTGTGCCAGGGAACGTTGGCCCATCTGTTTCAAACGCTCCCCCACCGAAGGAGTCGCCAAAGTGCTGCCGGGAACGGTGTCATCTCCTCCCTTGCCTGCGGCCATGCCTCCCGGAAACGTGACAGCTGAAAGCGAGAGAAAGCGTCAGCTGCCACATTCTTGACACCCTCCACATGTCTAGCCCTGAACTCGATGTTGTGACGTAACCCCGCCCTTACTAGCTCTCTCAGCAGACTAAGAACCAACGGGCAGTTTGCGCTCAGGCCGTTAATTGCCTGGACCACAGCAAGGTTGTCAGACCAGAACACCACCTTTTTGTTGCCCAGCCCCTCCGGCCATAGGTGCAGTGCCACTACGATGGGAAACAGCTCCAGAACAGTGATATTGGCCGTCACCCCTTTTTTGCGCCATGCATCAGGCCATTTCATGGCACACCACTTCTCTCTAAATATTACTCCAAAGCCTACTCTCCCGGATGCATCAGAAAATAAACACATGCCTTGGCTGCTCTCCCAGGGGGCCCTCCAAATTACTGTAGCATTGAAATTTTTTAGGAGCTCATCCCACATGATCAGGTCTGCTCTCAAACCCGGTCCCAGACGCACCAGGTGATGTTTCTTCGCCATTCCCGCCGTAGCCTTAGCCAACCTGCGGGAGAACACCTTACCAGCTGGGATAACTCTTGCGGCGAAGTTCAGCTTGCCTAACAAGCTCTGCACCAGTTCCAGGGTTGCGCTGCCCCTACCCAACAGTGCGCTAATCTCTTGCTTCAAGTCACACACCTTTTCCGCCGGGAGTCTGGATTGCCCTTTGACAGTATCTAGCTCAATACCCAGGAATGTTAGCACCTGCGCGGGCCCCTCAGTTTTTCCTAGTGCCAGGGGGACCCCCAGATGGTTCGACAAGACCTCAAAGGCCCGCAAGGCTTCCTCGCACTCCTGAGAACCGTCCTTGCCAAAAAAGAGAAAGTCGTCAAGGTAGTGGGTGACCTGTGAGATGCCATGCCTGTGCATGAGGGCCCACTGCAGGAAAGAGCTGAAAGCCTCAAAGAAGGCGCACGAGACTGCGCAACCCATCGGCATGCAGCGGTCAAAATATAATGCCCCTCCCCACCTGAAACCCAGCAAGTGCTGACTGTCGGGGTGAACTGGCAAGAGGCGGAACGCTGACTCTATATCTGCTTTCGCTAACCACGCTCCCCTGCCTGTCCTCCTGATCAGATCGATGGCCATGTCTAGAGAGCAGTAAGACACCGTACACGCCCCCTCATCCAACCAGTGGTTGACCGAATTGCCCTCTGGGTATGAAAGGTGATGGATCAGTCTGTAGGAACCCTGTTGCTTTTTCGGGACTACACCTAGCGGGGAGACCAAGAAATTCGGGAGAGGTGGAGAAGGGTATGGCCCGGCCACCCTCCCCAAGTCAACCTCCTTCTTTATTTTCTCGCTGACCACTTGAGGTAATTCCCAGCTGATTTCAAATTCAGGGCATCCCTGTGGCCCAAGGGGCCCTTGTATGGAATCCTGAAACCGTCCACAAAGCCTTCAATCAATAGCTCACGCTCCTTCCTAAGCGGGTACACCTGAGCAATGGCAGGATGTTCTGCAGCACTAAAGGGGAAGGACCCTTGGAATGCACCATCCCACCACCCAGCTGAGGGATTCCAATATCGTGTTCACAAGCTACGTCGCCATGCTCTATCCGTCCTGTCTGCCCTTCAATCACCTCATTGTCTGGCACCATCTGAACCCTGTGTTGGAGTGGTGGGTGGGTTCTGAACATTGGTGCAAGAGATTGCTGCGTGTTGTGAACCACACTTGCTGCACTCATGAGCAAACTTGCACGCCCTCCCCCATGCGCATGCCCCATTGTTAAACAGCCTACAGGTCCCTGAGTTGAAGCGCCTTGGTCCTGCTCCGTAGCCCCTCCCCCGACCTCCCCGAAAGGGCTGCTGAAAGGACCGCCTCGTGTACTGCTCCCACTTCCTATCCTGTTCCCACCTCTTGGCTTCATGACCCTCACTCTGTGACCTGTGCGATGTGTCCCTTTTACCATTCCCCGTCCTGCACATGTGCTTAAACCAAAGCTGGATGTCAGTGTGGTCCCACCCTATGTCTGGGCAACTCGCCATGGTCTTTCTGAACTCCTGATCGTAATAAAACCATCCCATCCCCCCAGACTCTCTTGCCCCTTGAAGGATGGAATTGGCATACTCCATCAAGGCCTCGCTCTGGTCTGGGTCCTTCTGCACAATTATAGCTGCCAGAATGTTGAATGCCTCTGTCCAATTCTCAATGGTCTTTTCGGGCCAACGCTGAAACCTAACCTTATCCTCCTCCTTCTTTCCCATCCTCCTCGTGTCAGCCCCCGCATTGTCATGCATAAGTAAGGTCAGGATGTCTATGTACTCCCTTCTCCATATGCCCTCTTTTGCCGCTTGCGGCACTTGCCTGGCCAATGAACAACCACCTTTAGATTTAAAGCCTGGTTTCTCTGTGCCTGTTGGCTGACCCAACCCTGCGGGAACTGCAGCTGCCCCGACCGCTGCCCCACCTGTGTTCAAACCTGCACCTGATGTCCCTTCCGTGGCCGGTGCCCTGCCTGCAGCTTGTGCACCCGAGGTGGCGCCAGGCATGGGCACGACCGGGGGGTACCCACCGGTGTACTAGGAGGCCCGCTCTGCGGGACAATGGGGGCCACACTTAGGTGACTCACCGCCGACACACTCTGTGAGTTAAGTGCATTGACAATCTGTGGAGCTACAGTTAGAGGAAACCCGTGACCCGTGTTCTGCTGGACCACAGGAGCACTGATCTGCTGAGCGACAGCCGATACACTTTGGGAATTGATGGCATTCACAATCTGCGGGGCGACCGAGAAAGCAGTAGGCACCGCCTGTGAAACATTGTTGACAGCACCCGGTTGACTGGCCAGCGAGGCACTTTGTGCAGCCTGAGAGTTGACACCCAAGCTGGCAGGCATCAACGTTGATGGTCCGGCCATTGGTGCTGGCCCCGCTATCGGTGGCGGTCCTGATTGAGCCCATACCTGGCTCACTGGATCAGAAGCTGCTGTCCCCAGCAATGGAGCCAACTTCTCATGTGCAGCCGTCATGGAGTCTAAACGCTTCTGAAACATAGCCATCAAACCCATCATGTCTTCCATTGTCTTACCCAGTTGGGACAAGCCAGTCATCTCCGCCACAGGTACTACTGTGGGTACTACTGCCGTGTTCGCCGTGTTGGCCGACACCTCAACAGGAAGGGTTGGTGTCGCTGCTTCATTCCTACGTGGTGGTGTGGCTGGGAAGTCCTTCCGTGTGCCCTTCCTCTTGCGGGTGGACCGACGCGTCCCCTCTCCTGAAGTGCCCTGTGCGTCGTCGCATGCCCCAGGTCTGCGAGCCTCTTCCAGCCGGCGTGCTTCAATAAAGCCTTGAGCCCAAGCTGGCCCTTTCGACTGTGCGACCGCCAGGAATTCCGCCCACAGCCCATCCTGTGGCAACGCATCACCGCGGGAGCTCATTGCGAATGCTCCTGCCCCTCGGAATCCCTACGAGTGAGAAAGTAAACGTCAATGCACTGTATTGCCCAGATCAGTTCAATGCAACGCCCACTGAAACCCGCGTTACCCCCCACGTTCCTACAGGTCCCAACAGTGGCGGAACATAATCGACTAGACCCCTAGTGCGCATAATCTATATAATTCTGGCACAACAGGGACTTTCCTGCTGCTATTCCTGTTAACCTGTCGCCACTCGAGCGTCTACCCCGGCGTAATGTATCGAAGCGAGCGTTACCTGATGCTCTTTAAAACGTCCGCTGTCACACCCTTCCGAGATCCCAACGCGCCGGACGCGACCTGTAAAACAACACGTGTTACTCAACCTGCACGAACTCCCGGCTCGCCAACCTGCAACGAAACCCGCGTTACCCGCCGGCCCGTACTACTAACGTATTTAACACCTATATTACCTGGCGTTCTTCAATATGGCCACAACCGGTCGCTGCCCGCGATTCTTGACGTATCTGTAAAAATAAATTGCGTTAACCGACTGCACATGGATCCTTGCCTGCACCTGTTGGGGGAACCGTGATTTGCCCGACACCCCGCTCGTAATTGCGTACGCGACCCCGCCTTACCTGAAAGTCTTGCGAAGTCGCTGCTGCCGATCCCTGCCCGCGCCCTCGCAGGAGCTAATCTCGACCCGTGGTCCACTCGGCGTCTGAAATACAATGTGATGTTAAACTTTTTTATTTTTTTTTAATTTTTTTTAACTAGCCTTGTTTCGTATTAAACGTTGACCACTAAATGGTAGCGCAGGCAGCTATCTATAGCCTCATGTATGCCGAAGCAGAAACCCATTCCTGACTTTTCATCCCTACAATCCTCATTGTTATCATCACCTGCACGTGTGCACACAGGTACACACACAGTATGCACCTAGCCCTCAACACACACCCCCTTTCTCCAGTCCTTCCTGTACATGTACACATGAAAGCCAGAAAGGAGCCTGAGGTCACAAACAAGGCCACTGGGAACCCGCACACGCAGGGCAGCACATTTCAGAAGCGCTCCACTGCTCGGCCTGCATCTCAGGCATACGCATTTGTAGAAAACCCAGGATTACCTGTACATCTGGTTGTCATGCAGCAACCCTAATATGCACGGAATCAGCGTCCTGCCTCTATCTCTAAGTAAACTGTTCTATGGGGCAGACGAGCCGATCAACGATAAAGGCCTGGAAAGAAGAGGTGATCATTTACCAACGCACGTTAGTAGCTTTTGCGCAGCGTAAATCTCGCCAAAAGGCCTTGCAGAGCTGTGCAGGGTTAAAAGGCGATTTTTCCCTCCATTCCTGAAGATAGAGGGGAGTGGCCCAAACAATAACCGAACTGTGAAACTTTACTTAACTTCTTCCTCCATATGAATCGGACGCCTTTTCTGTGCCATCTATTTAATTCTAGAGCAGAGGTTAGGTATATGCTCAGTCGCCTATTACCCCACAGTACACAAACTGTACACTCGTCATCCGGATGGGCTTGTTTGGGTCTTGCCTGTAAAACCAGTATTGATTTATTTGCCATAAGGAACCCCTTCCTTCGTGCCACTAACGCCAGCAACATTCTACACACATTAAATGGATGTTTACCATGCCGCACCTAGCAATCTGAACCTTGGCAGCTATGGTTTCATATGGCATGCGCATGACCCGGATCGGGTATCAGAGCGCTTACATAGCTCCAGTTACACTACCTAAGGACACCTTCATTTTTTGGGAGATTTAAGTGAGTTGCCCAGAATCACTGGATGTTTGGCGTCGATACCGAGACTCGAACCCACATCCCCAGTTCGTAAGCCGATCGCCCTAGCCGTTAGGCCAACACTCTTTTCCTCCACGGCATTACCATTACCTAGCTTGTCGTGTGTCCATGGCCCCTATATGCGAGCTAACTACTCACGCGCCACGGGGTGCTTTCCAATCGCATTTGAGGCACGCATTTAATGCATTAACTTTTTTCAATGCTTGTGCCCCACACCGGACCCGAGCTTGGGTCCCGGGAGGACAGCTAGAGGCAGTGAGGAGAGTCAGTCCACGGCCCGCTAAACGCTAGCTGGGACAGAATTCTAATACCTTGCCCCTGGGCCCTATTGAAGACAAGGGCGCTATGCGTGCTGGGATTTTCATCATTTCAACAATGCTCTGCACCCGAACCGGAAATCGAACCCAGGACCCCTCGCTTTATAGCCACAAAATTCTGGTCCTTTGCGACAACGCCGACCAGCCCAGAGCGCTTTGCCTGCTGGGAGTTCCATGAATCGAGTAAAATTCCCTGGTCCCCGATAGCCCAAAACTATCGACGTAGGTATGCTTAGTGTGCTTGCTTAGGTGCACGGCCCGCTGTAAAGTGGCCCAAGATGCTTCTAAACCTAACACGAATGGCAGGTAACCTATTGAACCGAGTGTTTCCGAGCATTTGCCCAGAATCGCAGGATGATTGGCGCCTTCAGGCAGAGCTGGAATCTCCCGCCTAACCCTTTCACCCGCCACCACTACCTTCCCCCGCGGCCGATACCACTGAGCCCCGTACAACCTGGTCCTGCCCAGGGACGGGGCCTGGGGGGAAGCAAGTTGGGAGCCCGGCACCAATCCACATGTGACCTCGATGTAATGCTGGGGACGTTTGGTTGTTCGCTTTCATTTGCGACCGGAGATGGAGCTCAGAGCGGGTCGACCAAGGCGGCCCGTTATGTGATGCTGGGGACGTCTGGTTGTTCGCTTTTATTTGCGACCGAAGATGGAGCTCAGAGCGGGTCGACCAAGGCGGCCCGTTAAGTGAGCGCGATACCCTCTACGCCCTAACCTTAAATAGACTATGGCTGAATCCTCGAGTTTCCCGCACCCAACAAGGGCCTAACGGTGCTGTTCTGGCCCGGTCACCAACCCCTGCACAGCCAGGCTACTATTGTGAACAGCGCGTTGAATACCCGGTAACACTACGCTTGTGACCCGCTAACCGCGGGGGAAAACTACGAGCACCAGTACACCCGGCGCTATTCAATTAAAAGTGCATCACTTAAGGTGAACAGCGCATTCTAAACCCGCCTAGCACCCACGAAACGCCGGGGGGGGCAACTACGAGCACCAGTACACCCAGCGCTATTCAATTAAAAGTGCATCGCTTAAGGTGAACAGCGCGTTCTAAACCCGCCTAGCACCCACGAAACGCCGGGGGTCCAGGAGAGAGACTGGCGGAGAGAAGGTAACCCGCCGTAGCCATGTTGAATAACTGGTATACACACGCTTGCGGCCCGGCACAAAGACCCCGTACGGCTGCTAACCCGACTGCCCTTCAACTGCCCCCCCGCCGCCATGCTCCCGCACTGCCCGCCCAGAAAGACCCTATTATCCTTCGGCCAATCGACCGAAGCCCACGGCCGTCCAGCTACTACCAACCCCCCCCGTGGACGAGCCACTGGGCCCTATCAACCTGGTCATGCCCAGGGACGGGGCCGGGGGGAGGCCTGTAGTAACGCATACCTCGGTCGACGAGTCCCACGACGCACGAACAGCGCAGAGCAGTCAGGAAGAAACGCGGCGAGAAGAGGCCGAACAAAGCCACGCTGTCCCAGATAAAGGCCCTGGGTCCGCCTCCCGCCCTACGCGCTCACCCTTCATTGGCCGCTTCCTAAAGGGGGCGGCACCCTGGCCGGCGCGCTGCTGACGTTCTACTCGCGCGGCATGTGTCACTAGGACGCTGTCTCGCGTTATCTCCCCTTCGGGTCGCGCGGCCAGCGGCAGAGATGCCGTTTACCCTGGAATGAAACCCGCTCAGAATTCAGCTGCAAACCTGCTGGCCAAGGCACAGCAATGTGCAGTAAACAGTGAACGGACGCCATATGAGGTGAGCCCTGCTCCCAAACGGAAGTGGAATTAACTTTCATACTCTCACAAGGATATATTAAATGGCCACATAATAGCCTGAGTGGGTCATACTGGGAAAAACCCAGCACAGAAAAGTGTATCAAGATAGGGCTACCCTAGAAGTGCTTTGACAACAAAGGGCACCAACATAAACTTGGAGCGTCATAAGGTGGTTTTAGTATCTACTGAAAAGCAAATGTTCCCTCTGGTAGCGTTTTATCAGTTATACTCAAGTTTAACTCAAAACCGTACGTGATATAGAAGGTGGTATACTGACATTGGTGCCCCTTCTGTAAAACACAGGGACCCCGGGAACATAAAGCAGGTGCAGTTGCCCATTGCAGGCTGGAGCACTTCTACAATATGACTCCTGGTCCATCCGATTTATGCAAAAATAGAAGCAAAAGATTATACATGAAGAGCCTATTTTGATTGTGTCATTATTCCTTTCTGCGAATGGGATGCTAGAAAATGTGTGTTTAAGTGGGCGTGGGTGTGTGCACACTATTTGGTGTGTTTTTATCACTAACAATATTTTAAGGCATCTGCGTTATGTGATCCAGCTTCCCGCAGCTTATGCAAGTATATGTGATTTTTAGAAATCTAAACGAGGTGATGTATGAACCGCACATGCACCTGGAGGGCATATGTTTGCATGAAATGTGGGTATTATAGTGATTTATTCCTAAATTTAAATTCATGTTTATGTTGTATTTGCATCTTCTGATCCATTTACATCTTCTGTGTATGCATGTCTAGTGGTAACTTTGTTTGTCTGTTATGAAAGAGAGTGCAGATCAGATGTCTTCACACTTTTTCTTATCGCAAGCACCCAGTGAGCAGAATGTTTTGAAGTTGAGCCTCCACCAAACCTTTATGTTATGGAAAGTTGTGAGCTGGCAGTCTGGGTAGAGCTGGAGCAAAGATTATTCAATATGGCTTTATTTCCAGTTCACAAAGTATAAAAACATAGGATGAGGCTTAAATCTCGGTTTGCCATGTTTACTAGTCAGGCATGTTCGTACCTTTAACAGTTTGGGTGATTTTCATTTTCTTCACAATAATACTGGGAAAACCATAAGTGAACATCTAAATTGTGACAACCTTTGCAAATAATGGGAAGGGTATGCTTGTCTCTCTGAATAGCATCTGTTGTGGTGAGATAAACATTTTGAAATTGACAACATCAGATTATCCTGAAAGAAAAGTAAGTGGACTGTACTCCACCTTTTAGTAGTAAAACAGCCATAATTCAAGTACAGTGATTCCCTGCAGCCCAGAGCACATGCATCTTGCCCCTCTTTTGCTCACCAGGGTGTAACAAAAACCCTTGCAGCCCCGCGGTGGGGGGGACACTCTTCAGTAAATGAAGGGGGCCCCCTCAGTTCTTCGGTAGAGAGCTGTGAGAGAGAGCCTTGCTCTAAAACAAGCCTCTCTCCATCTAAAGCAGCCTCTTAAGCAGTCTGCACCCGCTGACCCAGGACTGATGAGAAACAAAGTGCCAACTTACATTGTTTCTCTTCAGTCAGAGCCATGAGCCAGGCCGGAAAAAGGATGGGGTTGGGGTCCCCCAGACACAGCATTGTACACAGGGCTCTGCTCCTCTGAGGCAGCACAGAGCTGACAGGGGCACAAGAAGGATTGCAGCTCCCTCCAGGAACAAGATCTGCTTTATTGAATTTTGGTTAAAGACAAATAATAAAGACAACACAAAAAATATTATTGTTAAGCAAACAATACCAAGGCGAGAATGCATAAAATAACAATAGTCATCCTAAAATTACAAAAGATATTACAACAGTCCATATTCAAGAGAAATATCAAATGGGAGGGGAAGGCAGGGAAGGGGGGGGGACAAATAGGACTAAAAGTAATACAAGTATTATTGGAGTAAACATCTTTTAGGTAAAAAATACCGGCTGTAATCCATGAAGACCAGAAACTAATATTTCTATTTAATTTAATAACACTACTATACATAGCGATATTTCATCAGTATTATTCATGGGAAATAGAAAAATTAACTCAAGATCATTAAATAAAATTTTAGTAGATTTAATAACTTATTTTTGATTTTTTTTGTATTATTACACATAGTCAATAGGGTAGGTAGCGGAAATGGATTAACTATTGATTTCTCAATATGTAACCATGCAGGAGGATTATGTAGAAATGATTGATTAAACCATAACGAACTTTGTTGTAAATTAAAAGCTTTATGATAAAGAAAAAAGTCAGGGATACCAAAACCAGCATTACGTTTAGGTACTTTCAACTTTTTATAACAAATACAATGAGATTTGTTGTTCCATAAAAAAACTTTGACAACAGTTTATCAACATCTTTATAAAACTTTAGTGGAAATTGTGTAGGTAGCATGGCTAGGGTGTAAAAGATTTTGGGAGCAAAAGCCATTGTGATTCTACCCCACAAAGAAAGATGTAATGGTGCCCATTTAGCCATTTTGTTTTTAATATAGTTTAGAACGAATTCACAATTTAAATTGAGTGTAGATTTTATAGATGTGGAAAATTAAATTCCAAGGTATTTTAATTTATTCTTTTGCCAAATAATTTCTCGCATAGGGAGCATATCAGGAGTGCAATAAACTTTTAGGGGAAAAATTCTGTTTTATTGGTATTTAAAGTATATTCCAAAACTCTACAATAGTTTGTAATATTATTCATCAGTGAAGGGAACGAGGATAAAGGGTCACTAACAAATAATAGCACATCATCAGCATAAGCAAGGGTTTTAACAATAACATCCTTAATATTGATTCCTTTGAAATTCTCACTTTTTCTTATAGAGGTAAGAAAAGGTTCAATGCCAATTAAAAATAAAAGAGGAGAAAGAGGGCATCCTTGTCTTGTACCTCTAAAAATCAAAAATGTATTTGAGATTTGGCCATTAATAAACAAACGAGCAGTGGGAGCATAATATTAAGCTGAAATCATGCGAATAAAAATATTTCCAAAATTAAATGAGGATAATGTAGGAAATAAAAATTGCCAATGAATTTTATCAAATGCCTTCTCTGCAGCTAAGGGTAAAATTCCAGAAGGTAAAGGTAAAGTATGACTTTGTTCCATAATGTGTAGCAAAGTTCTGGTATTGTTAGCAGAATATCTATTTTTCATAAAACCAGATTGGTGGGGGTGTATAATAGAATCTAATATGGGTCCCAACCTAGTCGCAAGATATTAGCAAATAACTTACAATCCTGATTAATTAACTAGAGTGGGATCCTTATCCGGTTTTGGAAGTACAATAATTAAAGCTTCCATAAAAGAGCCAGATGTGGTTCCAGTGGAGCCAAAAAACATAAATAGTTGGTGTAAAAAAGGTAATAATTGTGAAATTCTTTATAAAATTCTGCTGGTATCCCATCAGGACCAGGAGATTTATCCTTTTTAAGGGATTTTATAGCTGATAAAACTTCATTTGTAGTAATAGGTGCATCAAGATCATTCTTACCTGTTTGTGAAATCCTGGGTAGCTCACAGGAATTCAAAAAGCAATCTATCAAGGATACATCTTGAAAATTGGGTTCATTATGAAGTATGGAATAGAAACTTAGAAATCCATCAACAATATCATTGTGGGAAATAGCAATTTTACCCGGGGAACCATGAATTGAATTGATTTGTATTTTATCTCTTTTTATCTGCAGATAATTAGCTAATAGTCTTCCTTATCTGTTGGCATTAAAACTAAATGTAGCTTTAGCATTAGAAAGTTGGATGCCTGCTCTCTTACTAAGGAGTGAATTAAATTCATAACGTCATTTTTGTAGTTTAAATTTATATTGGGGATCATTGGAAGTAATAAAAAGTTGTTCAAATTTCAAATTTCGCAATCTGGTTTTTGAAGGTTTTTAGCACTTGCATGAAAGGTTTTATTTTCGTGGGCCATAATTGATATGGATACAATTCTATTATAAGCTTTTAAAGCATCCCATCTATTAATCTATTAATCATAGAGGTAGAACCTTCAGGATTGAGTATAAAATACTCCTTAATGGCAGTTAAATGTTTATGCTTGTTATACTCATTTAAAATTATACCAGTATTCATTCGCCACCTAGATTTTTAAATAAAATCTGTTTCTAAATTCAGAACCAAAGAAATCATAGCCTGGTCCGAGATGTAAATGTTACCAATAGTAGGATTGCATATTGAACTAATTAAATGTCTGGAAACCAGTAAACATTCAATTCTAGAATAAGAATTATGAGGATTGGAAAAGAAAGTGAAAAATGTTTCTGTAGGAAAATGTAATCTTCAAATATCTACCAACTTAGAGGCTTGAAGAAATGATTTGAATGCAAAATAAGCTTTGAAAGGTTGAAACTTAGTAAGAGATAATCTATCAAGTAATGGGTCAGAATTGAAAAAACATTAAAAACACCTCCAACAATTAAAGGGACATTACCAATCTTTAGAACCTCTGTGAGATTACTCCAAAACACTGGATCATCCACTGTAGGACCATAAACATTCAACAAAAATAAAGATGAGTCATGAACTTTAATCTTAACAAGTATAAATCTACCATCCTTATCAGTAGTTTTACTCAAAATTTGACAATGTAGTTTCTTTGCAAGTAAAAAAGCCACACCATTCCTTTTACCATTAGCAGGAGAAGAGACAATAACATCTTCCCATTTTTTCTCCATATAATCTAAAATGTTATCATCTATGTGAGTTTCTTGTATAAAAGAAACATCTGCTTTGCAAATTTTAAGATAATCTAGAATTTTTGTACGTTTAACTGGATGGCGTAAGTCTTTAACATTTAGTGAAACAACATTAATTTGCTGTGTGTTAGCCATAATAAAATAGTACAGAAGGAAGATGGAGAAGAGAAAAATAAAAGAAGATCAAGAGAATGAGAAAAAGTTAGCTCCAGATAAAGAAGAAGGAAAGGTAAAATGAAAAAACATGGAAAAAACAACAAACAAGAGACAAAAATGTGAAATGTGAAACGCACACACGCTTAACAAGCATGACCAGAACCGCTGGAGCCCTTTATAAAGAAATTTCAATATTGAGTCAGAAGAGACATATCAGATAAAAATCACGTAGCAGAGTCATTGTTATCCATAGAGTGCTGTGACTGGTGTTCTAAAAAATGTCTCAAATCCTCAGGGCGTAGAAAAGATTTTGTGAAGTTATCCTACCAAATGCGCATCATAGATGGATCAAAGAGACCATATTTGTAGCCTAGACTTTGTAGTTGAGGACGAAGAGAAGTGAATTCTTTCGGAATTGAGACAGTTTCTTTGGCAGAGTCTTGATGAATAAATATTTTTTTTCCATTTACCATCAGTGAAGGTATTTCCCAGGCTGCTTTTCGGATCAATACCAAATGGTGATGTCGAAGGACTTTAAAAACTCATTTGTAGTGTCTTTGTGTGTAGAGGGTTCCTTTGTGAGGGAATGCTATGAGCCATATCATTTCAAACTTTTCCGGAAATTTAATTTGTAGAAGGCTAGGCAATAAACCCTCCAAATATAATCTACAATTATTTCCTTCAACATCTTCAGGTAAATTCAATATGCGTAGATTATACTGTCTATTGCGATTTTCCAAGTCCACTAGGGCTGTGCAGATAGGTGAAATTTTACCTACAAGTGGAGTCAAAGCGTCAATTTTAGCTTTATTATCCTGGATTTTGATGGATACTTTTATTGATAGGGTAGCCATTTCTTTGCATACAATTTTAATTTCAGAAGCAATGGTATCTGTATAGACACAAAGTGCTTGAATTTCCTCCAATATTAAAGAGAGTGGGGGATCAGAAGACTGCACTACTTTAGATTTTGCAGGAGGGGAGAAACTTGCTGCATTCTTTTATTATTAACAGTATTCTTATTTTCCATTTTGAAGTAAAATGAGGCAGAATAATGATATATAGAAGCAAAGTAGTGAATGTATAAGCAACAACTGTGAAAACAGTCAAGAAATGGCTGGTGCAGCAGCAAAACCAGACTGGGCGAGTGGCTTGGCCCAAGCCAGGCCCTTTCCTGAAGATTACTCTGCCCCCCCTTGTTGTATAGCATTTTAGGACCCTAGTGTAATTTTCCCGATTCATGCCCTTATATAGGAATAAGTCACCTTGTCCTTATATAGGCATAAAAATCATAACCATATTTAGACATAGCCCATGCAGTCCAAATACGGCACGGCTACTTCCACTAGTTCCGAAAAGCTACAACGATTTCTTGGAAAACTCGCCTTCAGCAGTTAGGGACTTCCCCTCGCTTGAATATTGATTTGTCCAAGAACTCATTGAGTTTTTAAAGAACTAAGACTCTTTGATGACGTTATTATGTCCAACTGTCCGTCAAACTCAGCACCTTCAAGGTATAAATATGCCCACACTTGCCATAGCAAACATGCGGTGGTTTGGAGCAGTTTGACTATCTACTTGCCAGACGCATCTTGCTACAGCAAGTGCCGAAGGAAGCTGACCCTCCAGCAGATACACTGAGAGAGACGCTGTCTTTTACCTTGCCGAGAAATCCAGCTCCAGTGTTTCCAGGCTCCCCTTGCGGGGTGTTGGGAAATCGAGTCCTGAGACAGAGAGATTCCAGACGTCCTTCATTCTAAATAAAGGTATGGAGCTGACTAGACCTTAAGAGAAATCTTGGATAGATTCTTGGCAAAAAGAATATTAAACATGTGCTACACCACACTTACTTCTTCCCTTGTACTAGACTTAGGTTAGGTACGTAGGGGTAGGCGTATTTTAGAAGCACCAGTTGAGTACTTTTAGTCTTTAGTCTTTATTTATTTTTGTATTTATTTTATGGCTTTTACAGTATTATTTTATAATACTCTTCTTGCTGTACGCATTATACTTTACAGCCAGTATTACGATTGTAGCAGTTCATTTTTACTGCATGAGAAAGAAGACTGTTCAATAAATACTTTTTATTGAAAACGCCCGACTCTCTATTTCACTGCACCTCTGGTGAAACGAAGCATGCACGATTGACTGAGTAAAATATCTATCTATTGTTTCCACGACTCTGAAGATACGTTTTATCTTAGGGAAACATATTTGTCATGTTTATGCGGTTGTCAGAAACTAATCCCTTCTTGTTTATTCGAGAAAGTTTCTAGTGACTTCTGAGCTAGCTGGCACTCACAATTAAGTTTAATATATTCGATAGAGACCTAGTCGACCTAAGTCCGACATCAAATCTATAGGATATATTATTCCAATTGGCAGAGCCTATTGGAAATATAGGAAGTACACTATATGGTGCCCAATTTTTGGTAAGGCACTAATTTAACGCTAGATACTAGAGTAACTCAGTTGTGCTTTTCACAGAGACTCCTTTTTCCAGTGAAAAATACTCCAATAGAAGTATGGAGTGGATTAAAGGATAAAATATCCGCCATAACTGAGTAGGATGAAAAATCCTATGTATTAGTATTTGATTTTGTTCAACGTTGAAGGATACAGTGTTCTAAAATATTGTGCACCTTATCTTTGTTTCCTTGAAACTTGCTCTGCAAGACTTTCAACAAAATATTGAATAGCGACACCAAGAATGGTGGAGCTGCAATAAATGCAAACCAAACAGGTCTTGACGTTACAGGTTTCCAACAAGACGACACGGATGCTATAATCATCACAGAAAATGTACGGAAAACAATAGCTATAAAGCTTACAGAAAATGGCCTATCACCGAGAGGTGGTAGGGTAATTTTTCTCATAGAGGCACACAAATATAGGCAGACACAAGTATTCTATTCATGGATTATCTTCCCTGAAGCAAATCCAAGAACACATTTGTTCCACTTCGACAACATCAAAATCAAATTACCAAGCTTGATCCACTAGGTAGACTAGGAGCAACATGGCCAGTACTAGCCAGCTATAGACCACATCCTGACATTGAAAGAATGACAGGTCCAGAACAGTAACCTCAGCTAAAACAATTAATTATAATACATAGACAATTGGTACAGTATGTCAAGCGGACTCTAACAGTCCAACCTGCTATAAGAATTCCACAGCACACCCCTCATCAGGGGAACACAAACACAATTACACCACAGACTATACAATCGGTCATTGGTAAATTACACACAAAAAGGGAACAAATTCCATTCAGGTTAGCTCAAAAAATTACTCAAATTGAGGCAGTATTTCCCGATAGTACACCTCAGGAGAAACACAGGATTCTGACAATCTGTTTACCAATGGGGATCGCACCACACCTGGAGGACTGTGACACTTGGGGTATAATCTTTGCTGCAATCTACACAAAAAGACACGGGCCTCATTTATGAGGCTGTGCGTCACTTTTACGCTGCCGGTGCGTCACTTTTTGTGAAGCACCAGTGGCGTAAAAAATGCACCTTGTTGCGCCATATTTACAAAGTGACACATCTAGGTAGATGCGTCACTTTGTAAACCCTTGTACGACATCATACCTGCACCAGGTATAATGTATGCAAGAAGGGCGTTTTGACGAAAGAAAGGGTCATGGAATTGACGCAGTGAAATCTATAAGATTTCACTGCGCCATTTCTTTGCCACTAATGCATCAAAATCTTATGCCTGCTTCATGGCAGGTGTAAGACTGATGCAGGCACTAACAACATGGGACTTGCCCATGTGAAAGTACACATTGCTGGAGTTGCGTCACTTTTGTGACACACTCCAGCAATGCGTCACTTTTGCGCCTACAGATACGACAGATATGTCACAAGGAGTGCGCACTGAGAAGTGACGCATCACTGCTTTCACGCAGCGATGCGTCATTTCTCATCAATGAGGCCCACGGTGTTCCGTCTATGGCGGTAATACCAGATGTCCTGAAACAGATTTCAAATTAATACTGGGCAGAGCCTGCTTTAAATCTGGGTATGAAATTACTAAAGGATTTCAAACAGGTCTCAGATATAATATTAGCTAATATTAAAGGTGAAGCAGTATCTGTGACAATCCGTCAAAAACTAAAAGAACTTGATGTAACAGAGCAACCATATGAACTGGCCAGAATAATAAAAAAATTCAATGAAGAACTAGGTAGAGATATTTGGGGAGGGAAATCAGTAAAGCCTGAACTAACAGGAAATCCTGAAAAGGTTTGTATTAAAAACAAGCTCACCACTCCTAAAAAGAAGTGGGAAAATACTAGACAGACACTTCCTAAAGAGAAGCGTTCTCAATCCAGAGGTAGGTCTCCTCAAAAGGAGCCAACTGAAAAGAGGTATAACCTCAGAAACAGGGATAAATTGAGAAAACCTGATAGATATCAAGATACTGATACACGTTCCTCTCGTACCTTTCAGACTTCCTCGCAGATATCGGAAAGAAGAGGACGATCAGAACACAAGGAAGAACGCATGAAGTCCAAACGTTCCAAAAAAGAAGTTGCAAGTCTAAAAATCAGACATGCCGAGGATCTTGAGGACACAACTCAAGAGCCGGGAGTGGGCCCAGACAAGGCTGGACAGCGCTGGAGAAGTTATCATAGCTCGCAGGATCCTGAAGGATCATCTGGAGACAGTGGACTTGAATGAGTACATTCTGGTTGAAACTGCCGGTACCAGGGTTAGTGTACCCCATATGTCATATGAAGTAACACTCCGGACAGAGGGGGACATAACTAGAAAAATAAGAGCACTCTTTTGGGAAAAACACTCTTAGGGTTAATACATCCTTCTGGCTGAAAAAGACTGGCCATCTGAATTTGTCAGTGAGTGCCCACATGGCGAAGAGATCATTATGCCAGCCTTCTCAAATCATATTCCGATACATGAAAAATACACCTATGCCAGAAAATGTGCTGTAGCCCAGGCTACAGCATTAAATAAAAATCATAGGATGGGATTAGGACTCTACTCACCATAAGATCCAGTTAAAAAAATCAACCTTCTGCTCAGAAGCAGTATCCAGTTAAGCAAGAAGCTAAAAAACAGGTTGAGGAGATCCTAGATCAACTTGAATACCAAGGGGTGATTGAAACAAGCACCTCGTCAATGAAAAATCCTTTGTTTCCTGTCTCCAAACCAGACAATACATATTGTCTAGTTTTGGATTACAGACATTTAAACTCTTGTTGCAAAACCTTTGCAGTACAAAATGCACACAGTGCAGGAATGATGAATAACATTGTGCGCAAAAAATATGAAACCACATTAGATATTTCAAACTGTTTCTTCTGTCAAAATATCGCACCTGAAAGCAGGTATTTGACAGCTTTCTCAATTATGGGGACACAAAGTCACTTCTGTCATCTCCCCCAGGGATTCAAGAATAGTCCAGGGTTGTTTTCAGCCAGAGTAACAGAGTTACTACAAACGTATGATGATTAGGCATTATCTTATGTCGATGACATCTATCTTACAGACGATGATTTGGACAGGCACATAGATTAGGACTAATCTATGTTCCTTGCCTCTGCACATGCAGGTGTTTCCGCTACAGTGTCATTGTTAAAGCAATGATACTGGTGGGCGCGCATGAGGAAACAGACCAGACACTATGTTTTGGAATGTGAAATCTGCCAGAAAATGAAAGTTTCAACAGTGAAACGCCCGGCGCAGACGCCCCTTCTAATTTCAGATAAACCATTAGTATGTATTCACCTAGACCACTGTGGTCCTTTACAGAGGGATGGCAACTATAAATATATCATGGTGGCAGTGGATTCCTGCTCAAGATTCATTTGGATGTGGCCTCAGCGCTCGGCTGACGCCCGAGCTGTTATAAAATTGCGAGTCTTTATAGGCACATATGCAATCGGCACGCTACATTCTGACCAGGGTCCTGCTTTTAGCTCTCGAGCTTACAAGGAGGCCGTGGCCAATCATGGCGTTGCATTGCGGTACTCAAGTCCATTCCATCTTGAGGGAAATTCGGTAGTGGAAAGAAAAAACCGGGACATAAAGCAATCTGTAACAGCTAGGGTATTAGGCTCGGGTGACGGGTGGGCCAAACATCTAATAAGTGTCCAACGTAGTCTTAACAATCTGCCAAGAAATTCTCTGAGTGGAATCACTCCATATGAAATCCTTTATGGTACTAGAATGATTGTCGAAGACCTCGATCGTCATACTTCAGTGGTAGAACGAAAACCCTTTGATATCAAAGACTGTTTGGCTGTTTTGTAGGACTTAAATGAAACACGAAGAAGTCTAAGCAACATATTACAGAAGCCAACAACCACTGAAGAAAAAACACCTGTCCCAACAAGATCTGTCTGGATTCCAAGGATTGGGGATCTAGTCAGAGAAAAAATTGTGGATAAGAAGGAATTTGGGCCTTCTTACAGAGAGCCAGTACCTGTACTAGCAATCCAAGGATCAAGACAGTGTTACTGCCTCCCCTTGCTGGAAGAAAGGAGTACCAGTTCGTATCGATCGACCTGGTGAAACAATATTATGTGGCCGTTAATAAGTAGCAGGTCCAGTGCACTATAAAGAAGTAGCAGACAACCAAATCTTTCTACTATCCAAGAGGTTCAAACTGAAAGACTCATCACCTTTGAAAAATCTGCAGTGGGAAAAGAAGGACTATGCACCAAAGCAATGGAACTTGTGCCTCTTGAAACCTGAATAACAGTTCGTCAAGAAACACCCGTCTACACTGATGTAGCAACTGACTATACTAACATGACAAGCGACCAAGCAGCTCCAGCGATTTCAAAAAATCTGGATGCAATACCAACAATTGACAGAACTGCCTCTGGCTATTTCATCAACTTTGATACCTTTTCTGAGGATCCCAGTGAGCCCGACTTACAAGGAACAAGTAACAGAAATTTGTCACCAGCTTGCAAATACATATCTGATTTCACCATGGGTTGAATTTTGGATTGTGGTAGGTGTACTTTTTCTCCAACTTTGGCTCATTCTTGTTTTAAGTTTGGGAAAGCTGATCGATGGAAAATATAGTAAAATGGACACAGCAACTAAGAACATCAACTTGTTCCGGAAGCCACACAAATCATCTCAACATGAGCAAAGAGACCTGTCAACAGTAAACATCACAGCGATTCCTCTACCTGGTGGTATAGCTTGGGACAGAACTGATTATGACATTTATGGTCCGGTTGAGCTGTTCACGATTCCACACCAATTTAAGGTTTCCTTGAGTGATTTTGTTTCACCCAGAACATGTTCTGATGATTGGGACTTTGAGACTGTTAATACCATGATGGCAGACTTAGAAATGTCAGCAACATTTACAAAACATGAATACTTAGAAGGTTCATCAGATTATGAACACATCTATTGTTTTAATCATTATGGTCATCATTATTTGCACAAATCTGCAAATCCTAGAAATATTTTTTCTTATAATCAATTATTCGACGCCACCAAAGGGTAGCTCAAAAATATTTTATGAAAAATGTCCATACTTCTCAGGGTTTAATGTCACAAATCCAGAAACATTTTACTTTAAAAATGTTAATAAGACAGGAATGAAAAGTATATTGACTAATACTAAGCAAATCTATTCTGCAGCCTTTTATGCTCAATTGTTCACATTAGATGTTGACTATTGGAAAGAAAACATTGAAACAAAAACTGTCTGGGTACAAAAGACCGGCAGGTGCAAGGTTCAGAAGTCTTATTCAGAGCCTGCATCATCCCAGAACAAATAATGTTTTTAAATGAAACTGTTCAACAGACATCTTGTCTTGGCCTTGCTAAGATAAAAGACTTAAACAAACGGTCTACACCTAAACCAAATCCTGATAGTAATGGAACTACAGATGAGGATGTAGACGTAAAATATATTTTACAACAGAACAGAACTAATCCTGATTGCAAAAAATGGGAAATCTGGACCACAGACACAAATAACTGTCAAGATAGATTCCTGAACAAGACACAAGGATTTACTGTAACTAGGCCAGATCCAAGATATGTCCAGAGACAACATCCAGTTATAATAACAACTTACAGTGTAGGAAAACTGTGCCATGAGTGGCTACAAAAATCCACACTCCCAGATATAAAACAACACTTAACTATACTTAAAGATGGCGTTGATTTAAGAGACGTCTTACTAGTTCCTCCTAAACCACGTCATAAACGTTTCATATACGCCGGTATTTACGCTGCTTATAATGAAGCCTGGAAAGTCAGGCAAATGAAAACTGCAGAACAAAGACGAGAAATTGTTCATATTAATTTAGAGAAAGCTCTCTCTGTAGTTGACAATGGGCTAACAACTCTGTCATACAGAATTTATTCTTTGGACAGCATTGTATCCTCTGCCATAGACATAATGGAACAGGACTTGCTCATGTTACAACATGAACAGTCTTAATTGCGTTCTATAATGCTGCTAGGCTGGACGTTACAAAACTTTCATTCCAGCTATGTGCCTTGGCGTCTAATCAACACCACGTCATTGTTTACTGTATTTAACCTTACAGATAAGCACATCTCTTAGGCACAAAGGGGGGCAGACCATATGGTGCTGAGCATAGAAAAACTGGAAAGATTACCATTAACTGTTTCTGAGAAACCAGTCGTAGAATGGATAATACATGGCACCATCATGATACCAGTGACGATTTTCCAGTTTCAGTATTGCTTGAAACACAAACCAGCATGTCTGTATGAAAGGTTGGGTAATTAATACATAAAGTTGACATGGGGTTTACCATACACACTCAAATGTTGGAGTGGGGAAAAGGAGGTATTTCTTAGTGGTAAAGATTGCAAAAACACACTGAGCGGTACCCTTTTATATGAGGGTATTGATTTACATGGAGCCTGCGATGGTTCTTCGAACAACTTATCTTGCCACCTGCAGGGTTCCCTGGCAGCATGATAGATCCAATTTTTAGGCAGCTTTCCAATAGGAGCTACATAATGTTGAATGATCACAGCTGTTGAGGAATGATGCCAGGAATAGCCTATCTCGTTAGTGTGTCAGCCAGGGTCACTTGTTGTATGCAAGTATTGTTTCCTAAAAGTAAGACAGACGGGGATTCGCCGCTATGGCCTTCACTGAACATCTCTTCTATACGAATCGATACTTTAAGCAGAATGAAAGCCATTCTTTTACAAAAAAATGTGCCACTGACCTCGTCCAGAGAGACGTATGATCTGCAAGTTGCAAGGTCCTCTTCAGAGATACATGCCCTATTATCAACAAACTGCCCATACATTTTGCAGAAATGTTAGGTTGTATCTTAAACACACGGCGGAGCAGCACAAGGTGGTAGAAGGAGGCCAATATAGGCGGATTTCATTGTGGATCCACCTACCTACCTTGATGCTCAGGACTTGCTCATGAGGCAATAGACAGCAAAGACCATGAGACATGTGATTACATGATCCAAATAACCGCTGTAGGCACATTGTAGCCGTCTTTAATGAGTGTTATCACTTTTTAGAAAAATTAAAATAACCCCGATTTTTTCTTAGAAAAACGTGAGTAGGGTTGGGAAGTTGTGCCCCGTCCTGAAGAAGGTACACCAGTACCGAAACATGTCGACGCACACCAGAGGTTCTGTCCCTAATTAAGACAAAAAACCTCGTTCTTTCGCACACTTTTTAACAGCACCAGCCAGGGGTACGAAATAAAGTTTTTTTCATTTTACCCACTAGCCAGGTACTTTTTAAATTTTTCACCACACCTCCCACTCACATCTATCCCTCTTCCACTTACACTCAACACACACCACACATAGTCTAATTTGTCAACGCTCCCGCGTAGTCGCAGGTCGCAGCGTGCCGCATCCCTTTAGCGGGGTGCGAAGACCCCGATGATGAAGCATGACACCAAGGGGCCTGTTGGTGTGTGAGGGGTATTTTACACAACACTGAGTGTTCCCCCCTCTTTTCCCCTTTTTACACACTAGTAGTAGGATTCTTCTTGTTTATTTATCAGTGCCCGTGGAGTAGGAATCCTACGTTGTACTCTACCTCCCTTCTTTGTTAAATATAATGTATCTTAAACATGTCTGATACCAGTGGTATTGTACATGTATTTAAGACAATTTTTTCAGGCCTGTTAGCACCCTTTGAAGCAGTCCTAGGCATTTTTCCAAACTTAGTGCACTCTGTGTTTGGCGGCCTGCCTCTCGTCTTGGGACTTGTAGCAGGGATACTATTTTTGTTCCTTCTGCTCTGTTATGGCAAGTCCGGTCACTGACGATACCCAGATTACCATGGAGAACACTCTTCTGGTAATGCAGTATCGTGAGCGCATAACACAGATTCTTGGCTTGGTCGTTAGAGAGATCTGAATACCACATGGTTCCTATCATTCAGACCAATCTGGCAAGATTGCATCTTACCTGTTCTACGATGCCTGCTTTTTGGAGAGGAATGTGTGTTGGATATTTGTCTGACACTTCCATCAGCACTGCCAACGGATCTTGACGCTTTGCTTGGTTCGGTAATAGCTCATGCATTGTGTTGTCCCCAGCGGCTACCAATCCTGATGACGTCATTCATTGAGGTCTCACCAGCAATTCCAGCTGACGGTGAGATACGTGGATCAACAGGTACACAGCCACCATCTACTGCAAACATTGCTAATGCGACTGATGCTGACGGCAATGCTTCTGATTTGTGTACGATTGATCTACTTAATGAAGTGGTTGAACTTTCATCTACTGTGGTAGACAATTTCTTTGCCAGCTTAGAAGATTTAATGTTTTCTCCTGACACCGATAATAACTTTTGAAATTAGCACACAGCGTTCTATCAACTTTGAATTCAACCTTGTTTTTTTCAAAACAAAAAACTTCTAAACTATATTTTTCTACGAGTTGATTTGACTTTTTTCCAAAACTGAACTTTGGCACAAAGTAATCTGCTTAAAGTACAACTATTCTTAGAGAACAAGAATTCTTTGAATACTTTCTAGAAACAATATTGACCTTATCCACAAACCAAAACAGTTTATATATTCTGCTATGGGATGGTCTCAACTTTTTCTTTTGTAACTAAGAGCTATTTCATAAATGTCATTTTCATGATTCATTAAGTTAGCATTGCCAATATCATATTATATGCTTACAATGAAATCATTGCTTTTAAATGCGTACTGTGCAAATGCTCATTTTATGTGGACAACCATTTTCAAATGCATTTTATGTATTTTTGGGTGGGATTGTAAACACATGCTTTAGATATGTTTTAGTGCTTAAAATGTAGTAATGTCAAACATGATATAGTGGAGTGGGTGTTGGTTTGGAGTAGTTCGATAATCTACTTGCCCGACGCATCTCGCTACAGCAAGTGCCGAAGGAAGCTGACCCTCCAGCAGACGCACTGAGAGAGACGCTGTCTCTTCTCTTTTTTTTTTTTTTTAAAATATATCTTTTATTCAATGCACAGGAAAAAAAAAAGTCAAGCATATGTCATACAGAGTCTTGATGTACTAAGGTACAGTAGTTAAAGAAATGCATACATAGAACGTGGAGCAGTTTGTAAAGTACATTGCAGCAGTGTGCGGATAAAATCAGCATTTAAACATTGCGTGATCATGCTATTTCTGTTGTCGTAGCTTGTTTTGTGAACAAAATCAATAAAAGCGTAAGGGGAAAAGGATATCGAACTTGGGGTCGTGTGGCGTGTGGTGTGGCGGGCAGCAGGAACTACGGTGGGGGGGGGGGCAAGGAGGGGGAGGGGGATCCAGTGGTGGTGTGAGTCGTATCTGCTCTGGCAAATCCAGTAGCTACTATGTCGATGCTGGAGGGTGGCCGCGGTTGTGGCGCGCTGGTGGGGCAGGGGGGGGGAAGGGGGGGAGTCTAGGTGTCAGGTGTGTGGTCGGTACGTCTGTTGTTCGCTGCGTCTGGAGCGTGGTGGTCATCTCTGTGTTCCCCGTCCGGGGGTGTCTGTCTCTCAGGAGTCTCTGGCGTCTGGGGCCCACTGTGGAAGGAGCGGAGCATGTCGTCCCAGAGTGTCGCTATGGGGTATTTTCGCAGTCCCGCCGTCTCCTCATTATGTAAGGATATACTCTCCGCTTTCGCCCAGTTGTCTAGTGAAGCGTGCCAGTGTTCCATCGCGGGTGGTGTCGCCCGCTTCCAGTGCTTTGTGATGAGTCTCTTTGCCGTAATAAGGCCAAGATCCCAGAAGCGGGAAGGTACCCTGTTTAGCTTGGTCCTATGGAAGAGGCCCAGCAGGCATGCTTCCCACGAGAATGGGATCTGCATCGCCGTACAGTGCTTCAGAAGAGTTAGTATCGACTGCCAGTATGTTTGAAGCAGGGGACATTGCCACAGCATATGGAGGAGGTCTGCTCCCTCCGTGTCACATCTCGGGCATTTGGCCTCTGTGCCCGGGAAATATGAGTTTATCTTGTCCGGGGATAGATATGCACGGTGCAGGACATAAAATTGGATCTGTGTGAAGCGTGCGTTACGGGGAATGTTGCGGGGACCTGAAAGTATCACCGCCCATTCCTTGTCCGTCCATGCCTTCCCTCTATCTGCTGCCCATTTATCCCGTAGGGGTTGCAATGTGATTTGTGTGTGCGAGAGCAGCGCCTGTGTCAGCCAGTGCACCACATGCGTCCCGTTGCCCATCACGTGCATGCACTGGATTAGCTGGTGCGTGGGTGGTTCGTCAGCGATGGTCCCCCATTTCTGCGAGAGCGTCCTCAGTATTGAGGCATGTTGCAGGAATTGTCCCGCAGGGAGCCCCGTGTCAGCAGCCAGCGTCTCGAAAGGGAGTAGAGCGCCATCTGCGTACAAGTCCGTCATTGTTTCTATGCCTGCATGTGTCCACTGTTCCAGTGCCGCCTCCGTCACGACTGACGTGGCCTTGGGGGTACCCAGGAGTGGCAACGCTGGCGCGTATGGTACGGTGGTTTTAGTGAGACGTAAACATCTATCATAGCATTTAGTGGCCACAGCTACATGCAGTTGCGAGTGTTTCCTAGGGCTCGTCAGCGGGTGGAATAGGGTAAGTATCTGCAGTGGGGAGAGGATGTCTGTGGCCGTAGCCGTGTCCTCTAGGTTTCTGCCCGAGATCCAGGCCACCGCCCATTGCACCTGTGCGGCAAGATAATAGAGCTCCAGGTTCGGGACTGCCATGCCGCCTTCAGTGACCGGGTTGTATAGTTTCGTCAGTGCCACCCTCGGTCTGCCTGTGTTCCAGATCAGATCTCTGAGCATGGACTCCAGCTCCCTGAACACACGGACAGGGATGTATAGTGGGAGGTTGGCAAAATAGTACAGGAGCCTGGGGAGTATTATCATTTTTGTTAAGGTCACTCTGCTTGGCACATTGATGGGGAGGGTCTTCCAGAAGGCGATCTGTGTTCTGACAGACGTTATGGCCCGTGTCAGATTGCCGTCCAAAATGTCTGGGGGGGTCCTATACACGTGTATACCCAGGTACTTGAACGTGGTTTGATACCATGGGAGTCGTTCATTATTGATGTAAAGTACAGGGTCCGGGTCGTCAGGAGTGAACGAGTATGCCCCCGATTTGGCCCAGTTGACCTTGAGGCCTGACATTAGTTCGAACGTTCGGAAAATGTCCGACAGTTCCAGCGGCACATTATCTAGGTCTTTGATGTACAAGAGCAAATCATCCGCATATAGCGACACGACATGTGTGCCGTCAGCTAGCGGGATGCCCCAGCGTGCTCCACTAATGCGCAGTCGTTCGGCCAGGGGCTCGATCGGCAGGGAAAATAATAATGGGGAAAGTGGGCAGCCTTGTCTGGTGCCTCTTCTGACTGAGATGGGCTCGGATATCAGTTTCCCAGTGCGCACTCTAACCTCAGGCTTCCCATATAGCAAGCCCACCAGTTCTATAAAGTCATCACCTAGGTCAAACTTACGTAGCACTGCCACTAGATAGGGCCATTCGACGGAGTCGAACGCCTTCTCCAAGTCCAGCACCAGGCAACCCGATCTCGGCCACGTCTGGGCTGCATACTCCTGTACTCTGAACAGCCTCCGGATATTGTGGGAGGTGCATCTTGTCGGGACAAACCCATTTTGGTCTTTGTGCACTAGGGCCGGCACCAAGGCCGCCAGTCTGCGGGCCAGTGTTGATGCCAGGATCTTGTAGTCCGTGTTGAGTAGGGCCAGCGGTCGGTATGACCCGAGGAGTGTCTCTTCCCTACCTGGTTTGAGAAGCGATACCAACATTGCTTCGTTCATGGACGCTGGTAAGGATGAGCTGTCTAGAGCTGCCGAATATGTTCTGAGCAGCTCGGGGATGAGGATGTCTGAGTATGCTTTGTAATATTCTGCGGGCAGCCCGTCCGGGCCAGGGGTTTTCCCATTTGAGAGGGCAAATATGGCATCACGCAGTTCTTCCGCCACCAACGGCGATCCAAGATCGTCTCGTTGGTTGTCAGTTGGGGTGGGGAGCGTGATTTCCTCTAGGTATGCTTGGATGTCTGGTCGTGGGTCGCCCATTTGTGACCGGTATAATGTCTTATAGTGTGTCACGAAGGCGGCATGTATGTCCGCTTGGGTGTATACCACTGTGTCTGCGGTCGGGCTTATGGCCGTCACTGGGGTAGAGCGGTCTTCTCGTCGTATCAGCCAGGCCAACAGTTTGCCTGGTTTGTCGCCGTAGCGGTGTGTGCGCGCCGAGTGTGCAGTGAAGTTGACCTGTTTCAGTCTGCCTATCAGTCTGTCGTGTTCCGTCCTCGCCTCGAGCAGCCCTATACTATCCCCTCCTGCCGCTTCCTGTTCCTTTTGCAGCAAATCCCCTTCCAACCGCTTCAGGTCTGCCTCCAACTGTCGGCGGGTGTGTGCCTGGGTGCCGAGGCATAGGCCCCTCAGTACTACTTTGAACGCGTCCCGCTCTAGCTGGGGTGTGGAAGCAGTGTTGTTATTATCTTCGAAGTGTTGTGCTGTTTGCGCCCCTATCGAGGTTCTGAATGCGCCGTCAAGCAAGAGGTCTGGTTGTAGTCTCCAGGTGGGGATTGGTGGTCTCGGTTGTTCCCAGGCAATTGTCATGAGGTGTGGATTGTGGTCCGAATGTGTGCGGCCCAAGTATTGTGTGTCTCTGATCGCCGGCAGCAGATCTCTAGAGACCATGTATCTATCCAGGCGTACATGTAAGTCGTGTGCCCCTGAGTGGAAGGAGTAGGTCCTGGTGTCTGGGTTGTGGCTGCGCCACGCATCCTGTAGGTCCCACTGCACGGACCAGTCCAGGAGGGCTCGCGCTGCGTGATGAGCAGGGGAATTGGGCAGTGGTGGACGGGAGCGATCCAGCGAAGGGTCCAGTGTGCAATTATAGTCCCCGCCCAGTACCCACTGTATGCCATGCCATGGTGCCAGGGTGTTGGATAGCTGTGCTAAGAAGTCTTGTGTCCCCGTATTGGGTGCATAGATCGAGGCTAACACTATTGGGTTCCCGTCAATCCTGCCTCGGACTGCTACATGCCTCCCCCCAGGGTCTACCAAGGTGTCCTGTGCTATCCATGGGGTGCCCGGGCGTATCCACACCAGCGCCCCCCTAGCATAGGAGGAGTGACGTGTGGCATAAAGGTGACCTCTCCACCTGCGGCGCAAAGTGGTAACTTCTGTTTCGCAGAGGTGCGTTTCCTGTAAAAGGGCAATTTGCACGTTGTGGCGTTTGAGGTATGAGTATATTTGGTACCGCCTGGACGGTGTGTGCATCCCTCTCACATTCCATGTACATATATTGATCACAGACATTGCATTATATTAACGGTTTCCCCAGAGCGGCCTCCCCGTCCCACCCCCCGCCCGCCCACTGTCCGTAAGGAATATTGACTGCCCCGCACGCCATTGCAATACTGTAAAGGGGGAAAATAGGCAATCAACATGGCCAATAAAACAGTTAGCCAATGAACAACGCAAACATGCGAAATACCAAAAGGTCGGTGGGCAAACGTGCTCCCGTCCATGCTCTCTAGGAGAGTAACAAAGTCTAGTTCAGTTCTGGGGGCAGCTGTGCAGTGCTAGCAGCAGCGGCTGGTTAAGTGTTGTTAGAGTCATCATATAGGGGTCGCTCCCCTTCCCGGGGGGTGTATGGAAGCCTAAGCCGGTCCCAATCCCAAGAGTCATGGATACAAAATAGACTTTTAATGCCATACATTACGTGACTTCAGCAGCGTGCGGCAGGACAGGCGGCCGCAGGAGTAGGGGGTCGGCTGGTCAGTGTCCATTGGAGTATCATCAGGGCCAGCTGCAGACCGCAGTGTTCCATGGGCCTCGCCGGGTCGGGCTGGCCCAGACTGGATCCGCTGTCTCTTCGCTGATGGCCTTTCGAGCGCTCGTGTGGGATGCACGGTGAATATGTCCTAGTAGCCCGCTAGCCGATGTAGTCTGATGTTTGGGGTGTGACGTCCGGCCCAGGATCCGTCACAGGAGAGTCCGATATTCCATACATTGCTTCGTCGTCGCTTGGTGGGTCTTGTGTACCGCCGCCAGTTGGTTCGCTGGGCGCTGGGGAGTGACTGAGTTCCTGCACAAGTCGTAGGGCTTCTCGTTTTTCTTGCTGTGTAGTGTCCGCAGGGGGAGGCGTCTTCTGTGGCCTGTTCGCGTGTTCCTGCGCCCGTTGCCTTGGCCGGCGCCGTCTCTTGGACCCGCTAAGTTGGCGTCCGCCTGTGCGGTCCGTCGGTGTTCTGGGGGCCGAGTCTGTGCCGCTGTCCAGCCATGCCTCCACTTCGGCTGGATCTGTAAAGAAATGGGTTCTCTCTCCGGCTATCACTCTTAGTTTCGCGGGGAACAGCAAGGAGTACTGGAGGCCCAGTTGGCGTAGGCGCTTTTTCGCCGCTAAGAAGGATTGTCTCTGCCTCTGTACTTGAATGGTGTAGTCCGGGAAGAACATTACCTTGGTGTTTTCGATTCTCACATCATCAAGTTTGCGCGCTTCTCTCAGTATGGTGTCTCTGTCTCTGTAATTTAGAATGCGGAGAAGCATGGGTCTTGGGTTGGAGCCCGACGTCAAGGGTTTGGTCGGGACTCTGTGGGCGCGTTCCACCACGAAATGAGGCGAGAGTGTGCCCTCAGGCAAGATGGACGTCAGCCATCTTTCCATGTGGTCTTCTGGCTTTCTCCCTTCCCATTTTTCCGGAACGCCGACCAGGCGTACATTGTTTCTTCGCGCCCTGCCTTCCGCGTCCTCGGCCCTGTCTTCTAGGAACTCTACTCGGTTCAGCAAGTCCTGTATGTGGGTATGTGTCTGGCTGGCTTGGGGTTGGAGCTCCTTCACGGTTCCCTCCAGTGACGTGGTGCGGTCAGCAAGTTTTTTGTGGTCAGCGCGGAGGTGCGTGAGGTCTATGGCCACACTGTCGATCTTGGTGGCCAGGGAGGTGCGTGTGAGCTGGATAGATTCTTCCAGCCGTTCCATGGCTGCAAGCATGGTGTCGAGTTTTGCTGCTGTTTGGTCCTGGTCAGCGGTTTTGCCGGATTTATCCATTTTGCCCTTGGTTATTGCGCCCCCAGTGCCGGTCCGTGCCCTGGTCCCGCCGGACATCGGTGCTTGAAGTGGTATTTGGCGCCTTCGAAGGGGCCCACGATGGGAAGGTGTCGAGTGGGTAGGCCGGTCCGCCAGGGGGGGGCCAGGAGTCGGCGCGGGGTGTTCCGAGTAAGGACCGCCGCGGTCAGCCAGCGGGGTGTGACACGGGGCGTCGGATGTTGGGGGTAGGGTGGGCGGACACCCCCTGCCGGCCCGCTCCTAGGTGCTCTCTATGTTCTGGCCGGGTCAGCCGTTAGTAGTATGGGCCACGGTGTGTCTCTCCCCGCAAGCGCTTCTGGCTGAGGGGGTGCAGCGTGTTTTTCAGCTGTGGTCCAGGCCTGTCCAGTCCGGCCGTTGGCGAGGGCAGTGAGCAGCCGACGTCCGGCGGGAGCACGGCGAGCGTCTCTGACTGGCTCGTGCGGCAACTCGGCGCCCAGCCTCTCTCGGGGCGCAGTCAATGCAGGTCGTCGTTCCCCCTGGTCGGGTTCAATACTTCTGGGCGTCGCTATTCCCACAGTGCGCGCCTGGGGTAGTGCCGGTGGGTTGCGGGCTATGCTGCGGTGAGGAGCCAGGACTCAGTGTGTGTACGTGGGCACTGCCGGCAGCCAGGGTCCCGTGTGCCGTGTGCTGCGGTTCGTGCGTCCACCGGTGAGTGCCGTGTTGCATGCCCCAACCTCCTCTGTTCACCAGCTCCCCAGGTGCCCAAGGCCCAGCCTCTCACCTCTCCTCTCCTCTGTGTGCTCGGGTCTATGCGGCGCCTGTCGCAGGGGAGACGCGCCCAGGCCTAGCGGCCACCGCCAGCTCCAGGGCACTCCCGCCACACCGCTTCAGTAGGTGCGTGAGGTGTCCGGCCGTGTTGGTGCGGTCGCCTCACCTCAGTGCCTCATCGTCGTAGGGGGCGGACGGCCTCCGGTACGCCGGTGTGTGGTCCGTTCGTGATTGGTGTGGGCCACGTTTTCGGGCCTACCTCTTCTTCCGGATCCCCGGCGTTTCCCGGGCCCGCGCCTGGACTGGAGGCAACGTCTGCGGCCGCGGGCGGCCGGCACCTCTCGGTGCGGTGTCACAGGTCCGATCCGCGCCAAAATTGGACAGGCGCCGTGTCGGAGCCAGCGGGGCACTCGCCGATATTTTTCGGCAGGCTTTGTGGAGAATATTCCCGGAGAACAGCGCCGGGAAGGGGAGCTCGGCACGGAGCTCTACCCGCAGGCGACCATTTGCTTCGCGTGCTAAGCCACGCCCCCGACGCTGTCTCTTCTCTTGCCGAGAAATCCAGCTCCCGTGTTTCCAGGCTCCCCTTGCAGGGTGTCAGGAAATCAAGTCCTGAGACAGAGAGATACCAGACCTCCTTCATTCTAAACAATGGTACGGAGCTGATTGGACCCTAAGAGATATCTTGGATAGATTCTTGGCAAAAAGAATACTAAACTTATGCTACACCACACTTACTTCTTCCCTCGTACTAGACTAGGTTAGGTACATCAGGGTAGGCGTATTTTAGAAGCACCAGTTGAGTACTTTTAGTCTTTATTTATTTATGTATGTATTTTAAGGCTTAGAAACCATACCATGCTTTTACAGTATTATTTTATAATACTCTTGTTGCTGTATGCATTATACTTTAAAGCCAGTATTACGATTGTAGCGGTTCATTTCTTCTGCATGAGAAACAAGACTGTTCAATAAATACTTTTTATTGAAAACGCCCGTCTCTCTATTTCTCTGCACCTCTGGTGAAACAAAGCATGCACGATTGACTGAATTAAATATCTATCTATTGTTTCCACGGCTCTGAAGATACGTTTTATCTTGGGGAAACAAAGTTATCATGTTTATGCGGTTGTCAGAACCTAATCCCTTCTTGGTTATTCGAGAAAGTTTCTAGTGACCTCTGAGCTAGCTGGCACTTACGATTAAGTTTATTATATTCGATAGAGACCTAGTCGACCTAAGTCTTACGTCAAATCTATAGGATATTTTATTCCAATGTGCTGAGCCTATTGGGAATATAGGAACTACACTACACCCTGACTAACAATACAGGCAGTACCTTGAGGCACCGGTGGAAGCAGGAACCAGGGAGGAGAAAAAACCACCTGCCAAGCGCAGAAACTCCTCAAAATTGCCCACAATGCAGGTAATCACTACTGCAATGCTGCGACCTCAATTTGCGGTGAATTCTGACTACAGATCATCGTTAAATCACCAAAACAGGCGAAAATGCGCCAGAGCTCCTTATTCAGCGGCCATCTTGAGCAGCGCCCTCGTGTTTCACCAAGCATATGCAATATATGGGTTTGCAATATATGCATTTGCATATATGCAAGTCATATATGGTTTGGATAGGTATAGTTAGTTGTGGAATTGTGTTGTGTGGATTGGATCTGTGTAGTAAAATAATGTGGCATGGTGTGTAGTGTAATTATGTGGATAGTAATTGTGTGGTATTGAGTGTACAGAAATTATGTGGCGTGGGATTGTGTGTTACAGATTGGGTTTGTGTGTCTTGGAGTGAGATCTGGAATGGCATTTTGTGTTGTGAAGTGGTAAGTAGTGAAATTTACTTTTGTGGTGTGCTGTTAAATATTGTAGCATCGTGTCGAATTTTGTGGTGTAGATTAGATGTATGTGGTATGTTGTGTAATTGTGTTGTTGGTTTGAATTATGTAGTTTGTTGTTGAATTATGTGGTGTGAAATGGAAATGTTTAGAGTTGAATTTATGTGACGTGGAAGTGTGTGCTGTTGAGTGAGTGGAAATTATGTTGAGTGATATTATGAGGCATGGTGTGGAATGTTGCAACGTGGCATAGACTGGATTTATGTGGAGTGTATTTATGCAATATGGATTACAGCATAATTATGTGGAGGTAAATTATGTGGTGATGAGTGGTATTATGTGGACTTTAATTATGTTGTGGGATGAACGGTGTGGGGATGAATTGTGGAATTGTGTGACGTGTGGAATTATGTGGCATGGTGTGGTGTATAATTGTGCGGAGTGGAATTATGCAGCATGTTGCAGAGTTGTATTTTGTGGAGGGTAATTATGTGTTTTGGAGTGTAGTGTAAATATGTTGTGTGAAGTATAATTATATAGGTTGAAGTGTAATTATGTGTAGGTATATTGTGCTGTGTTGTGTGGAGTGTAATTATGTGGTATGGAGTGGTATTAAGTTGTGTGGAAGGCTATTATGTGATGTGGAGTTATGTGGTATAGAGTGAAGTGAAAATATGTGTTTTTTAATTTTTAGGATTATAATTATGTGGTGTGGAATGTTGTAGGGTTACATTATTTATAGTAGAATTGTGTGGCATGGAATTATGAGATGTTCAAATTTATTGTGTGTGGTAGACTTAGCATGGCTGCTAGGGTTTCAGATTGCGATGTGTGAAATTTTCATGATATCAGTGTAATTATGAGTGACATTTCAACGACTGTGATTGACACTTTCTTGTGAGCAAAATCAAGCAATTAAGAGGAGGGAAACATATAAATATTAAACATTACGCCCATTTGAGCAACTAGAACTTCTAAGAAAGTCACTGAACTAAAGTGCGCTGACAGCAGGCTACTAAAAACTGAGCAGAGTCAGACTTAGTGAATGTCACCCATTATTACAGTTAAATTATGAAATTGTCACACTTACCAATCTGAAACCTTGGCATCGATCAGTGTGAAAATATGCTCTAATTGAGGTGTGATCCTCTGCACCCTCATGTTGACCAGCCTGCCAGGTGTCTTGCCAAACTTGCAAGCGCCATGCAGTTTTCCATCACAGCTACATGTTAAAGTAACTATACAAAATAAATACATAGGATGTTGTTGCTGAAATCAGAGGTTTGCCTGCAGCAGGTTACACTTACTCCAGCACTTTAAAAGTGGCACTTCATTCAATCAGACCTCCCATAATATCTGGTTACTCTGCATAGAAATGCTACAAAGTTGTTTTTAAATGCTAATCCGTGGTCAGATTAAACCTTCCAAAAAGACCTGCTTTCATCTATGAGTAATCAGTCCGTTTCTGGGATGCTAAAATCACAGTAAGACCCATTGACCTACCCTCTAGTGCCTCCTCAGTGATCTTCTGTCTGGGGGAGGGTGCAACGGGGATCTAACGTGTTTAGGACTATGTGGTCTAGACTGCCCTGGTCTAAAGTGTTTCATCCATTTAGCCAGGAGTGTGAGGAGGGAAGATCCGAGCCTAAAGCAGTATCTGCAGTGTTGCTTCTGATGCTCCCAGACTAGAGTTAGGACACAGCTTTCTGCGCTATGGTAGGCACCTAGACCCTTGGCGCAATCAGTTAGTCTGCGGAGATGGGTTTGTATGTGCATTAATACAACACCTGCTGGACGAACGGGGCCCTAAGGCCTCTTCTGTGTGTGTATAAATTGGGCCTCACAGGCCTGCGACCAGCAGGCAGAGTCCCGAACTTGAGAGGCTGGATGATGCAATATAGTTGACTGTTAGAGCAAGCCTCTCGATAGACTCTAGTCAAAAGAGGAGCATTGAGGACCGCGGGAGGGCCAACAGGTGTTGGATGGCTGCAAGGTGACTGACCACAGTAACAGGTATAACTACGAGAGATGACTGGAGGCTCTAACCCTCTGAGGAGCAATAATTCATGGCAGTAAGGGGAGGAGAGATTATGTCTATGCACTCCGAGTGTGTATTGTGCAGTATCAATACAATGTCACTTCGATACAGTACTATCTTGCATCTGAAGAAATCAATGCTCTGAGACAGGTAAGAGTTACCAATACACCTAGGTCACAGGAGTTTCTGGACCTTCACAATTAATGTTTTTATTATTCATACCTGAATGTCTGCTACTGAAAGTAGCTATTACCGCCATGTGAAAGTTTAGAAGAAAACAAGTAAGATTAGCCTGGAAACAGACTCCTGCATCTTCTTCCTTTAATACTTACTCATCGTTATGTCCTTTCCCCCCAACAACAAAACAGCAATGAAATTGGGCACTTTAGCGCTGTGGTGTCATCATGTTGGAATCTTAGATCCCGGCTCCTTTATGCAGAGCAACGGTTTATTCACATCACTCCCCGCAGCGAGGCGGAGGTTATCCTGGGTCACACCACCCACTCCAGAGCTCCGGTGCCCTTCTCAAGCCTCAAGCTCCCGTCAGGAACCAGTCCTTGCATATGTCGCATTTCAAACGGCTGACATCATAGGACTACAAGTGCATGGCACACACCTGCAACACATACTTGCGTGACCTAACTTTATGGACATACTATGGAAACACGGCAAAATGTTGTGGGCAGAGAAAAGGGGCATTCATTACAGAACTACCACACAGGCAGCTGTACTGCATAACGAAATATACTGCATCGTGTTTAGGAGACAGGGAAAGTGTGGGAAAGTGGGTTTCTGTTGCAGTAACCCCCCACTTTTTGCCAGACTACTGATGCACTTTTACTTGGTGTGCCCTGCGTCCCTGCCAATCAGGTTCCCAGGGCCTGTGTTCGTTCCACAAAATGAACCCAATTGGCAACTCTGGCCACAGGTCAGCCCCTGGTAAATGGTACCACAGGTACCCAGGGCACTGTGACCAGAGAAGGCCTCGAAGGGCTGCAGCACTTATTGTGCCACCCTTAGAGGTCCTGTACCACTACGCTCACACACTGCCTTTGCAGGCTGCGTGTTTTGGTGCAGAATAAAGTGAAGAGTCGACATAGCACACAATACTGTGTGCCATTCCTAAAACCCTCTGCCCTGGTATAGATCAGTCACACTGAGAGTGTAGCAAGAGTGCATCACTGACTTTGAGGGACCCCTGAGTTTAACCCCAGAACCTTAACTCCCACAGTCGATAACTTACCTGTGAACCGATAACCTGCATGTCCTGCATAGTATAGCATTGACAATTTTCTTCAAAAAAGTTTCCAAGTGTGGAGTTTTGAAATCTAAAAATATTCTTTAAAAATTGCACGAATAACCAAAACGTATTTAGTTACCTGTTCGCAGGAAATATCCTAGTGCTGGATCTCGGTATCGAGCACTGAGTTAGAAAAGTAGTGTAAAAAATAACTTCCTACCTGTGGGGTCACCTGGACTTTATACACACTATACCTCATTTTGGTGTAGGACATATAGAGCCAGTTTCCTACAAGAAGCACCAGAAAACAGATGGCGGCTACATGGAAATAATACTACATCGGCATTGATTAGCAGCACTGGTACCCGAGGAGGCGCGATTCCTGGTATGCAAGATTTTGCATTTCAGTGCGGTGATGTGGATCACCACACTGAAATGCCTTAGTCTAACACCTGATGCGTGGTACTTGGCATGCTGAATTAGGTGGCGTGGATTTGGACAAGCTGTGCACGCTAAGGCTTTTATGTCATGGGGTATAAAGTGTACGTTTTTCTATTATTCTTTGTAAACATATTATGGGCTGTTTCTTTCCCTTCCGGTACATTGCTGAACAATTTGGTGAGCTAAATTGTATTGTTGAATTGTGTGCGCATGCAGAGAAGAACAAGTGTCTGGCAGACATGCACAAAATCATCCTACGTCTCAGTAATAACTTGCACACTTCTAAGCAGTAATTCCAATTCTAAAATGAGTTACCTGTTTGCTTTACAACAACAGTTAAGAAAGGAAGTAAGTGCTTTGCGAGCCTGTATAAGTAGCAAAGGTTTTAAACAGACTTGTTTTCGTGCAAGGTATTGCTTTTCTCAGTTCAAGAAAGGGATAAAAAGCATCTCCAGTTAGAAATAGGATTGAGAGGAAGGTGCGATAGCAGAATATTGATACGTGTGGATTTGGTGAGGACTGCGGGCAGCAAGTGCTTGATACGCTGTTTGCATAAGAAAATACAATATATTTTTTTCATTATCCTCCATTAGTTATTAGTAAGGAACGGGGAAGAGAAGCGTTCACTGACAGCATTCAGTTAGCCTTATGAAGAAAAAGAATGCTGTGGTCTATGGTAGATGCCGCCCAGAAGTCATAGGTATACGTATCAGGAGCTGCCATTGAATGTAAGTGGAAATGCGCTTTAGACATTGCCGGTATTGATGGCTGCTGTGTGGTTGCAGACTTTGCTGGGCTGACAGTGGGTGGGGAATTGCTACATTGTCACTATAGGTTTAATTACATGAATTCCACATTCTCTCTGGGGTTTGTCCTTGGGGGACTTGATGACTGGTGCTACACATGGGATCAGGTTTACCTTTGACAGGAGGTATGGTTTAGTGGGTGCATAGTGTAAATTAATGTTGGTGTTAGGAAACAAAAACTCTGACATTTAATATTATTGTGCACATCATGCAGAGGATGAAAAGTAGCAGGTATGGCTTTGATGCCATAGAGAATAGAAGTAAGAATTGTTTTGGGGTGGAAGAGATTGTTTAACATGTTTTAAACTACAACAGTGGCACTGGGGAGGGCAGCAGCTGAAAGGCTCTGTCTTTACTGGTAGGCAGTGGTTAGATGGGGACCGGCCATTAGTCTTTCTGTCGGTGGTGGACAGGGGAGCGGTGGGCGTCAGTCACAGGCGAGCAGTGACATCCATGGGGTGGTTTTTAAAGGCGGCAGAAAAGCATAACTGCAGGTTATGTAGGAGTGAGAGTAGAGTTAATGGATGCGTTAGTAGCAGGCACGAAGGCAGTGGTCTGTGTTTGAGGTGGTTAACTGAGAAGTCTTTTTCTTGAAGGTGGGTCATCAAGTAGGAGGATGTGTTTGGTGGTCCGGCTGGAGGTAGTGTTATGTAACTTTGCTGGAGGGCGCAGCAGCAGTATTTACTGATATATGTAAATCGCCCGATGAAAGGGCGTATGTGACCAATAGAGGAACCACAAACCTTTTTTATGGCTGCGGTGAGCCCCTGCAGTATGGTGGGTCGTTGGCCCGAGAGCTCTTGACTAACGCGGAGAATGTACTTTGCAGGGGGCCCCCTCACGTTTTGTTATGCCACTGTCGCTCACCCCAGGGCCGCTTGTCTGAGGGCCCATAGGTTTGGATTACGGATACTCCAGCAATAAATGAGAGACCATTGGGCTCCTCCTCCTCAGCTACTCCACCATCAACTCATCTTAATGGCCCTGATTGAAAGAAGCCGTCATAGAAATACTACCAACTTACAAGTTTGTGCATCTAAACTATCTCTTGGTACATGCAGCAGTGCTTAATTTGTGCCGGAGCTTTCCGGTGCTTAGCACCGGCACTTAATTGGCAGGGCCGGGTCTACGCATCTCCCACGTGCGTCACACATGCATATTGATATTTTTTTAAATGTACCTAGTCTGACGGTAATAATACGCTGTGCTCAGCGTGTTCAATCATGCAGGTCACAGCGAGCGGTTAACAATCGGCTGCCTGCCTGCCTGCAGTGACGTCCATTTGTCCGGTCTGAGACAATAAAATGATGTATATTGCAGTTGCTTGCGATCATGGGGCCGCAGCCCTTGGTTAATTACTGTCTGTCACACACACTGATTTATTGGGGCGCCAGGCGCCGGCTGGATTTGGTTTCTGTTCCGTTGAACATTTATTTCACAGGAAATGCCTCGTTTGGAGCACTTCAACCCAAAATACTGTGCACACTGACTGCCCTAAGGAAACACTGGTCTCGCGGTATTGGAGAGCAAAGAAGGGTAAACAGCAGCGTGGGACTCCACCCAAGCAGATCTCTGCAGCAGGCGTGTTAACCCCCGAACTACCTCAAATAGAGACGTGTTTTTTCAACCATATTGGCCCGCGTGAGCTGCCAGGAGTGCTTTCAGACTAGTCTCCTTCCTCAGATGTCAGCCCATGCACTGCTCCTTAAAACAGAGGTGCATTGTGGGAGCTGTGTTAATGGGGCACTTCTAGGGTACAAGACAGGTGCACTCTCCAGTCGGGACACTGTGCGTGGGATATTGTTAGTGCTGCCAGCTGAGCATGCTGCTTGCACCACATTGAAGCAGCATAACGGATGGGCAGCCTAGCCTGCACCCTTGAGGTTCACCTGAGGCCGGGCGCTGGTGGCAAATGAAGCATTCACTGTGTGTTGTGAGCCTGCGGCTCAACTGTGAGAAAACTGAAATGCTAAGTTAAATTATTTAATTTTTTAGATAACTACATTCCCTCTCTGCCCACGCCGTCACGTAGCCTCACCATCCCCTGGCACCGCCAGTGCTGCTGCCCTAAGCCTGAAAACAGCTGTTACACACCCCGGGACCCCCGAGCTGCCGTGGGTGGCATTGGAGAAGGATGGGCGTTCCCAGGAGCCCACATGGCTCCATATCGTACTGTGGCCGACCTCAGCAGCTAAAATGGCGGTAGGCTGGTCAGGGCATCTAACCCAGGGAGCACCCAGAGGCACACACACCAGGCGAATGCGAGGGAGAATGAATGGAGACTGAGGTGAGACTTTCCTCGGCATGGCAGAGGCCCTTGGCTGCGGGACCTGCGACCAGCTGACCCCCCACCTCCTAAGCGCAGCGGAGTTAATGATAGATTATGGAGACATAACGCAGCACCCAGCCCCACGGCGCATACTTCAATGATGGTACCCAGCTACTGCGAAGAGAGCAGAGAATGAGGAGAGACAAATATGTAAGTAATCATGTAACGAGAATGTGGTGCATTTTCGAATAAGAGCACATTAGTGCCACACGCTGTGAAATGCTGTTGCTCATCTTTATACAACCGCAAATGGTTAATAATTGTTCATGGAGCATTGATTCATTTTTCTTTTTCGTTTTGTTTTCAATGACGGGGTGCATGTAAACTTTTGTATCTGCACTTTATTATCGGGTTTAAGGTCATAGTTAATATATTGTTTATCTAAGCAGCAATCACTACATTTGTGCTTTTAACAATTATTGTGATTATCACTATTCATGTGAATTGACTGAGGAGTCGAGTGATTAATATAATTTTCACGTATTAGGCATGGTGAGTGCAGAGGGTCACATATTTCTTATATTTCTCGACACAACTTGCGGTCACATGTTTGTAAATGAACTCCGCCGCATGTTTAAAAGGATTGTTTATTACGAGTTTGCCAGTACTGGAGTTTGCTATCAGTTTGCTTGGAGGATGGTGAAATCACATTTCCTGAACTTTCTTCTCCTCCCCCGCCTCTGTCAGTGTCTTCCCTGGGGCAGACGCGCTTATCACCTCAGCATTACATGCCTGTAAAACAAAAACAAAAAACACAGAAAAGGCCTGCAGGTGAACTAACTGCCTTTGAAGGGGCGGTGGCCCATGGCAATTTCTTGCTGTTGCTTGCCAAACCAACCAACACTACTTTTTGTTTGGGTGCACACTGTCATGCGTGCCTCCCTTTCACCATCGGAATCCTCATCAGACAAAACAGTGAAAACACACAGACTGAGAGGACAGTGAAGGGCAAACGAAGGTGTCAGTCAACTGAGCAGGGTCTAGTCACGTCACCATTATACTGCATGCAATGTATTCTAACTCAGTGTTCTTGGTGAGGCTTGGACTTGTGACTGGGCCAGGTGGGCCCAGGCCCCAGCACAGCCAGAATATTCTTGTTTTAAAAGCACCTGCTGCCGAGTTCCTTCCTGGTCTCCAGTAATATTCAGGCATACATTAAAATGTCAAGATAAATGGTGATTAATCCTCTTCATAGAGAGAGACAGGAGTTTTGTCTAGGGGAAGTTGTGGCTGCTTGTAAGGTAGTACAGATGCCAGATGGTTACTATACCTGCTGCAAAGAACGTTTACCATGCTGATCAAAAAGTGCATGTAATCATGTAAAGTAGGTCACTGACACGTGTTACTGCTTCTGTCAGAGAGATCCTTTTGTTACTTGCTGTTTGCATATATTACATCTGACGTTTAGCAGTGGCAGTTGCTGATGTGGGTGGAGATAATATAGTAGGTGGGTGGAGCCAGTGGAAAGTGGGTGGAGCCAGAGAACCGTGGGTGTGGCCTCCGTCAAACATTTGAGCACCTGCACTTCAAATTTTACAAATTAAGCACTGACATGCAGTATGTACATACATGCACAGAGAGACAGCCTCGCCTTCTCGCATTGTGCCCAACTCACTGCTGAAACATTTGAGCACTCCTGAGTAGGCAGGTCCACGTATAGGTTATGGTCTATTTGTTTTTCTGATTGAAATGTTTGGCTGGTGGTTTCATGCAGGTTACCTGCCCTACCCCGGTTTTTCAACCAGTGCCTTAGTTGATTAACTCACTATTTTTTTTTTTAAATCAATAGAGAAGTGCATAATTAAATTAATGTGAATCATGTTTTTTCATAAAATCTATGCAGTATGGCAGGGTTGGGATTATTCATTTGGGAGTATCCATACCAATGCAATAAATTCACTCTGGTTATGCTACACACAACTGGGGTAGAATATCTGCTCAACCCTGATAGCAATAGGAAAAGCTGTAGCAAATCCCCAGATAATTTCTTGTTCAGTTCAAGATGTACCATGTCAAAGTAAAGAAAATAATACAATGGAATTCTCAAACCAATTTAGAAATGTAGAAAAATAAATAATAAGCAAAACATACTAAGATCTTTAAAATAGGGTAACGTTTTAAGTCAAGAAGCACTGCAAAGGTGTACAGTGCCATTTAAACACAAAGGTTCTCTGTGGACAGTGTTCCCGCCATAATCTAAGGCCAACCACAATGGAGCAGAGGTTGGATAAACCTAGCAGGTCATATAGGTAAAAGATTTTACCTTAGGACTTAGGTCCTGATTTCACGTTTGACAGATTCAGATGGGCTGCCAAAAACTGTTTACCTGTCTGCCCCCGTGGGGGTTTGTTAATCAGATTTAGGGTATGGTGGATTTTTATAGTTCAATAACTGTTTAACCTAAATACGATGAAAGGAGTAACAGAAAGCTACTACTTTGTCTGCCATATTTAAGGCCTGATTATGAGTTTTGAAGTCTGACCGCCCAAACACTGCAACTGCCAGGAGCCCGCAACACCAGCAGTCTTTCAACTGCTGTATTACGAGTTTACCATGGTGCACGTGGTATGGCTTTGGAGAGTTTGCAGCAGTGGTGTTTAGTTTTCCATATGTATTGATGCCTGTGTGAACATTTCGACTACAAATGTGTTGAATGCACACATATGCATGATACATGTGGAAAAATACCATCTGTCCATTGCTGGAGTCTGGCCCATTTGTGGGCAGGCCAGGCAATGGGTATATGGAACAAAAAGGAATCATCTGTATATCTCTGCAAACAGTGTCATAATCATCAGGGTGAAGATGCTACTGTGAAGGGGGACCCAAAGAAAGGGATCCACATCAAACTCTGATTCTAAGGACAAGAAAGGGGTGAGTATGCACACCAAATCCATCATTGCGGTCGACCTGAAGCTGGCGGTCTCACCGCCATGGTCAGCTCATGAAAAAAACAACTCATAATACAGACATCAGAGAAACTCCCCCTGCACCGCCTATGGCAGCTGTTTTTCTCCAACTGTGACCCTAGTGTTCTTCAGTGTGCTGGCGGTGTCAGTGGTTCAGCAGTGGTCTTTCAAAAAGCAATCCGCACATCTTGTAATACAGTGGTCAGACTGCTAAGCTCGAGAAGTTTGAACTGCAACTGTGGGTCCGGTGGTGCACAGACCGTTAAACTCATGATAAGGACCTTAAAATATAATTTCTGTTGACTGAAACATGGAGGTTCATTCTCCACACCTGCATTGGATTAAATATATAAACAAATCCTATATAAACAAATATATAAACAAGTCCCTGCTACTCCAGGCTGTGGGACGCTATATGATAGTGGTGGATGAACAACAACACAAAACACCACAAAGTGAAAGATAAGTACAACTTTTAAAACTTTTTAAATTCACTCTATTAACTACAATGACACTAAAAAAGGTTTATGTACACCAAATCATTTCTAAAAAACGTTTTACGCTGTCCACCTGTCTGACTACATGTGCTCACACTACAGACTCCTAATAATACCTTTTTACTGGCCCCAACACGCCCGCTCAGTGAATACACATTTGTTAGTGAACTACATGGTCAGCAAACAATGCTAACACTCTATAACTAAGCTTTTTTACTTATTTTGTTTTACAGGTGAAATATATGCAATAAAACTGTCAAAGTGGAGTGTTTCCAATAAAGCCCACAATATTCTAACTCTACCTTTCATCCCACTTTACTCACTTTCCGCAATCATTTGATTCAACCTTGTACCCCAAGTAATTGTTACTGCTACCCAAATGATATGCTATGTCTTTAAATCTGACACATAATATCAAGAGCAGGATGCACATTCATATGTCAAACATTGAACTCATATGCTTAATCTACTTAATTAATGGCAAGGACTATATGTAAACACCAATGTCTGATGGTATACCTGCATCTTATTACCACAAAAAAGGTAAATACAGCCACACACTCCCACTCTGAATACCAGACACACTAGGTACTCACAACACCCCATTTTCTTTAGCACACAAGGGAAAAGAAGAGAACTACATCACATTAACCCTTGTGAAATAACAAGACATAGAAAAGTTAATGGTTAACATAGGCAACATATCGAATACATATTCACATACGGAAAACATTGAACCATTTAACAAATCAAAATATGTCTACAAGTAAACATCTGTGAGAAATTAGGTTATTGGTTGACTGGGGTATGACTATCCATGACAGGGTAAGGCAGAGTAGACCCCAAATTAACTGCTGCTCAACCCTCTGTTAGCTTGGTGCAGAGAAGTCAGGCTTAACTTAGAGGCATCACTTCAAACAGAGAAACTGTGAAAACACCACATGATTCCCACACAAGATTAGAAACACAAATCTTAATTTAACAAGATCAAAACAAAAATAATCTAATCAATAGAACTGGAGTTATGAATTTTGAAAGATGAAAGTGAAAAATACTGCATAAGAGTATGAAGAGCCAACCTGGTTTATCTGGTCATGCTGGACCGTGCCAAAGTTAAACGTTCAGGCTCACCCTAATGGAGAGCAGGTTGTTTACAGACCCAGATTAGTCTTGTTGAAGGTTTGTCTTCTTACGTCTGGTACCAAGAGCCCACTTCAAGCTGCAGAGGGCCACATGGAGTAAAGAGAGCTTTGCGGGCAGTGGTTGGTGTGTCAGAAAGAGTAAGCATTATGGATGGGTAGGCTTGTGCTTCATTTTGGTGGTCCCTGCATTTGATCAATGCTTGCTGTGCAAAGAGACTGGGTAGTGGGAGCTCACGTTGATTTGAGTGCAAGTGGTATGGTCTCGGTGTAAATGGGCCCATTCATGGTAGCGCAGACCTCAAAAAGTCAATTTAAATAGCCTGTTAGCCAAAACAAGGGTCCAGTACCTGGGAGGCCCACTTGATTTGGTGGGCAGGAACCTGCTGTAGCTAGGTCCAGTAACTGCTTGGGTAGCCTTTTATGCCCCTGTGACTCAGACCAGGAGGCCAGCAGACTAACCCGTGGAATCACTGTGGGATCCTAGGTTCAAGATTAATTTGCAGGTCCAGTTTTGGTTCCCATGCAAAGCTCAGGCAGCCAGGCAGAAGTTCCTTTTGCGCAGCAGCCCAACAGGGTGGCAGTCCTGTATCAGCATAGCAGTCCTTCTTTCTGGCAGAGTATCCAGAAGTCCAGAAGTGTAATGAAGAGTTAGTGTCTGAGGTCCTTCTGTTATACACAACTGTGCCTTTGAAAAGAGGAGACGCTTCTAGAGGCATGCCTTTAAAGTGTACAGATACCCTGCCTTCCTGTCCCTGACACCAGATCAACTGCAGGGATAATGCAGCCTTTTGTGTGCAGACAGGACACAGCCTTCTCAAATGTGAGTGGGGAAAGGCCCAGCTCCTCCCTTTTGTCCTGCCAGTGATGGCCCATCCAGTCACACTTAAGAACCCCGTTGTGCGTTGCTCTCTATGAGAAATACAACATGCCCAACTGTCACCCACAATTAGTCATGTGACTCAGAGAAAGGCTGCAGGTACCAAATGGCTTAGGCAGGTAAATGCCCACTTTCTAAATGTGCTACGCAAACAAATGATGGACAGAATGCTAAATAAATCATACAATCCCCCCAGTCAAGAGATCTGGGTTAAATCCATTGTTCATTTGCTCACCAGGCCACCCCAGTTTAGACCCTGCCATATGCAAATCAGTCTTGACCCTGTGTCTCATGGGAACAGTCCAAACCGAAATGGCAAGCCAGGCCCTATGTGGACCAGAAACAAGCATCCTGGAACTGGTTTCTGGGTATTACCCTTCATCAGTCAGGCTCGCTTGAATCTAGTGGCACAGTGAGCAAGGGACCAACGTCTGGGCATACCCATCTGACTTAGAGTAAAAAGGGCTACACAAATGATGGACGGAATGCTGAATAAATCATACATTCACCCCCAGTCAAGAGATCTGGGTTAAATCCATTGTTCTTTTGCTCACCATGACACCCCAGTTTAGACCCAGCCATATGCAACTCAGTCTTGACCCTGGGCCTCATGGGAACAGTCCAGACCGAACTGCCTAGCCAAGTCCTCCCTGGACTGGAAACGAGCATCCTGGGACCGGTTTCTGGGTATTAGCCTTCTTCAGGGCATACCGATCTCTCCTAGGGTAAAAAGTGCTACGCAAACAAATGATGGGCGGAATGCTGAATAAATCATACATTCACCCCCAGTCAAGAGATCTGGGTTAAATCCATTGTTCTTTTGCTCACAATACCACCCCAGTTATATGCAAATACGTCTTGACCCTGTGACTCATGGGAACAGTCCAGACTAAACTACCAAGCCAGGTTCTTCCTGGACCCGAAACAAGTATCCTGGGACAGGTTTCTGGGTATTACCCTTCATCAGCCAGGCTAGCTTGAATCCAGTGGCACAAGAGCAAGGGACCCACGTCTGGGCATATCCATCCCATCTAGGGTGAAAAGAGCTACGCAAACAAATGATGGATGGAATGCTGAATAAATCATACATTCATCACCAGTCAAGAGATCTGGGTTAAATCCATCGTTCATTTGCTCACAATGCCACCCCAGTTTAGACCAAGTCATATGCAAATAAGTCTTGAGCCTGTGGCTCATGGGAACAGTGTAGACCAAACTGCCAGGCCAGGTTCTTCCTGGACCGGAAACAAGTATCCTGGGACAGGTTTCTGGGTATTACCCTTCATCAGCCAGGCTAGCTTGAATCCAGTGGCACAGTGAGCAAGGGACCCACGTCTGGGCATACCCACCGCACCTAGGGTGAAAAGAGCTACACAAACAAATGATGGACGGAATGCTGAATAAATCATACATTTACCGCCAGTCAAGAGACCTGGGTTAAATCCATTGTTCATTTGCTCACAATGCCAACCCAGTTTAGACCCTGCCATATGCAAATCAGTCTTGACCCTGTGGATCATGGGAACAGTCCAGAGCAACTGCAAAGCCAGGTCCTCCCTGGACCGGAAACAAGTATCCTCAGACAGGTTTCAGGGTATTACCCTTCATCAGCCAGGCTAGCTTGAATTCAGTGGCACTTTGAGAAAGGGACACAACAGGGCATACCCATCCCACTTAGGGTGAAAAGTGCTATGCAAACAAATGATGGATGGAATGCTGAATAAATCATATTTTCACCCCAAGTCAAGAGATTTGGGTTAAATCCATTGTTCTTCTGCTCACCATGCCACCCCAGTTTAGACCCAGCCATAAGAAAATCAGTCTTGACCCTGTGTCTCATGGGAACAGTCCGGACTGAACTGCCAAGCCAGGTCTTAGCTGGACCAGAAACAAGCATCCTGTAACTGGTATCTTGGTATTACCCTTCATCAGCCAGGCTCGCTTGAATCTAGTGGCACAGTGAGCAAGGGACCAACGTCTGGGCACACCCATCCCAATTAGGGTGAAAAGGGCTACACAAATGATGGACATAATGCTGAATAAATCATACATTCACCCCAGTCAAGAGATCTGGGTTACATCCATTGTTCTTTTGCTCACAATGCCACCCCAGTTTAGACCCAGCCATAGGCAAATAAGTCTTGACCTTTTGGCTCATGGGAACAGTCCAGACCAAACTGCCAAGTCAGGTCCTCCCTGGACCGGAAACAAGTATCCTGAGACAGGTTTCAGGGTATTACCCTTCATCAGCCAGGTTAGCTTGAATCCAGTGGCACTTTGAGCAAGGGACCACGCCAGGGCATACCCATCACACTTAGGGTGAAAAGTGCTATGCAAACAAATGATGGATGGAATGCTGAATACATCATACTTTTACCCCAAGTCAAGAGATTTGGGTTAAATCCATTGTTCTTTTGCTCACCATGCCACCCCAGTTTAGACCCAGCCATATGCAAATCAGTCTTGACCGTGTGTCTCATAAGAACAGTCTAGACCAAACTGCCAAGCCAGGTCTAAGCTGGACCAGAAACAAGCATCCTGGAACTGGTATCTTGGTATTACCCTTCATCAGCCAGGCTCACTTGAATCTAGTGGCACAGTGAGCAAGGGACCAATGTCTGGGCATACCCAGCTCAATTAGGGTGAAAAGGGCTACACAAATGATGGACAGAATGCTGAATAAATCATAAATTCACCTCCAGTCAAGAGATCTTGGTTAATTCCATTGTTCCTTTGCTCACCATGCCACCCCAGTTTAGACTCAGCCATATGCAACTTAGTCTTGACCCTGTGCCTCATGGGAACAGTCCAGACTGAACTGCCAAGCCAGGTCCTCCCAGGACCGGAAACAAGCATCCTGGGACCGGTTCCTGGGTATTACCCTTCATCAGCCAGGCTTACTTGAATCTAGTCGTTATTATATATGGGGTAACCCGAAAAGAGTCCTAGGACCTGGGTATCAAGTGTTACAGATATGGTGGTCCTAGACCTAGAATTCCACACACAAATCTTCAAACAATTTTTAACTCAGTTATTGTTCATACCGGAAATTAATTCCTAAAGTGAAAAAAACAAAAACACAGGAGCCCGGAAAACATACAGGTGTCCAATATATATACATACAAACAGATTGTCCTTATTAAAAGTAGAGGAGAAAAATCTACTATTTATTCATAATAAAAATCTCCTCATATGGCAGTTCACAATATATGCAATTCAAGACAGAAGGGGTTACGGAGAGAAAACAAAGTGTTTTTTAGAGTGAGATTCAAGTGCTCGTGCAAAGGATAGAAAGGACCAGGCGGTCAGGGGATATTGATTGGTATGATCATCAAGAAATCTAATAGCTTAGATGTAGACAGAGCCAGCCCTCAAACGTTAGTTCGTAATAAAGTTATTTTTGGCAAAGGTCCCTTTGCTCAGATGGTTTTTGATCTTCAGGGAAGGGTTGATGGGCAGGGGCATAAGAGATGCCGGCTCACTGTAGGGAAAAAGCTGTCGACGTTTCGACCCAAGGATAAACAGGGCAAATTGTCTCCTCATGGACGGGTCTTCATCAGGACGGGACGGTGAAGGGGAAAAAGCATAGTTACATTGGTTTCCTGTACAATGGCTGAAAGCTTAATTTGTTGTTTACGCTCGTACTTCAGTTGCAAAATATATGGAACTTTGTTATCCGGATGCATATTTTATATGTACTTTGTAAACATGTACTGTATAAGGCATATAGTGTGTACTATGTTCCGTTGCATGCGGATGCTTCCATGTTTACTATGTTTTCCGAACTTCTAAGACGCCTTGAGTCTGTCTTCTTTTCCACACCACGTATGTTGCTAGGCAACAGTCCTTGCCACAGCGTGATATGTTAGTAGCGTGCACGTTGACGTCACGACCAGTACTTAACCTGACGCTGACCGAGTTTCTCTCAGCAGTCGTCAACAGACAGAGCCCCATTGATAGGCCACGCAGTTCTACGGAGGAGGTATGTTATGATCAACCAACATCCCTTGATGTTACATGTTACCACTCCGCCTTTGTAACTGTTGACCCACTTAGCTCATTATACATTCTTGTCCACAGACACAGCGTGTATATTGCTTCACAGAAAACCCAAGTTATCATCTTTTCGCCGACTGAGCGAGGGTGAGTCCAATTAGCTAGTTTCACAGTGTTCATTTTTGTCTATGTCCAGTCCATGTTTTGTATTTTAAAATCACCGCATAAGAAACACAGCACTGATGGCTTTATGTTTCTTATTTTCCCTCCTAGTACTCGAGAGCACGCTTGCTCGGCTCTCTTTTAACGAATTGACCTGTGGGCATATAGGCACACCACTAACAGGGTGAGTGCTTCTGGAGTACTTATCATCAACCTTCATGTTGTTAGTTTTAAATGAACTGAGCCCCTACATTTGTGTTACAGGTGTCCCACTTTACCACTGGGGTTACATGAAACCAATGTAACTATGCTTTTTCCCCTTCACCGTCCCGTCCTGATGAAGACCCGTCCATGAGGAGACAATTTGCCCTGTTTATCCTTGGGTCGAAACGTCGACAGCTTTTTCCCTACAGTGAGCCGGCATCTCTTATGCCCCTGCCCATCAACCCTTCCCTGAAGATCAAAAACCATCTGAGCAAAGGGACCTTTGCCAAAAATAACTTTATTACGAACTAACGTTTGAGGGCTGGCTCTGTCTACATCTAAGCTATTAGATTTCTTGATGATCATACCAATCAATATCCCCTGACCGCCTGGTCCTTTCTATCCTTTGCACGAGCACTTGAATCTCACTCTAAAAAACACTTTGTTTTCTCTCCGTAACCCCTTCTGTCTTGAATTGCATATATTGTGAACTGCCATATGAGGAGATTTTTATTATGAATAAATAGTAGATTTTTCTCCTCTACTTTTAATAAGGACAATCTGTTTGTATGTATATATATTGGACACCTGTATGTTTTCCGGGCTCCTGTGTTTTTGTTTTTTTCACTTTAGGAATTAATTTCCGGTATGAACAATAACTGAGTTAAAAATTGTTTGAAGATTTGTGTGTGGAATTCTACTTGAATCTAGTGGCACAGTGAACAAGGGACCCACGTCAGGGCATACTCATCTCACTTACGGTGAAAAGTGCTACTCAAGCAAATGATGGGCGGAATGATGAATACATCATACATTCAACCCCAGTCAAGAGATCTGGGTTAAATCCATTGTCCTTTTGCTCACAATGCTACCCCAGTTTAGACCCAGCCATATGTAAATCAGTGTTGACCCTGTGGCTCATGGGAACAGTCCAGACAAAAATTGCCAAGCCAGGTCCTCCCTGTACCAGACACAAGCATCCTGGGACCCGTCTCTAAATGTGGCATTTTCGGAAATGCAATTTAAAATCTGACTTCACCATCAGTTAGGATTTTAAATTGTGATTACAGAGGCACCAAACATCAACTGAATAGTTTTTCCCCTTTGGAAAGCACACTTCTAAAATGTAATAAGTCAGCTCCAAAGTTATCATAGGAGATCGATAGGCCTGGCAGTAGTGAAAAACGAATTTTAAAGTTTTTCACTACTGGACATGCAAAACCTAAAATTACACATGCTACTTTTTGAATACAATGCACCCTACAGACTGGGCTGTCAAGGGACTACCTGAGGGGTGCCTTATAAAGCACAGTTTGAGGCGGGTAAATGTTTTTTTTTTGCCAGGTCGACATGGCAGTTAAAAACTGCATGCACATGCTCTGCGTTGTAGGCTAGAGACTTGTTTAAAGGGCTACTTAAGTGGGTGGCACCATTAATGCTGCAGACCCACTAGTAGCATTTAATTTACAGTTCACAGGCACAAGTAGTGCTACTTGACCAGGGCCTTGCAAGTAAATTAAATATGACAATTGAGTATAACCAAACCAACATGGTTTTAGGGTAAGAGCACAAGCACTGTAACACTAGTTAGTAGTGGTAAAGTGCCAAGATTCCTAAGGCCAGCCCAAACAAAGTCGGAAAAAACAGGAAGCCTGAAGGCAAAAAGTTATGGGTAACCATGTCATGGGTGACAGGTCTAACAACAACAGGCACATAAGGTCAAATTGTAACTTTTTATAAATTAAAAAGAAAAAGGTACGGCAAAAATCTTCATCCTCTGTGTAGTTTAAAGTCATTGAGAAAAATATTAATACAAATGTAAGTTTGAGGTGGGGGGATAAAATATAGTGTCCTTTCACAATCTGTTTAACCGCATCGCTGCTGCGGTGATTTTTGGCTGTGCTGCAAATTACCATTTTGCAGTTGTCATGACGAGCTCAGCTCATCATCAGCACACGACACCCGTGGGTGATGACAGCTGAGCTTGTCATCAGCATCGAAAGGGTTAAGGTTTCATGCTTTCCTCTTGCCTCCACATTGTAGTAGTGTGCTTCTCATGGGGCTCATCATCCTTATGAAGCAAATGGCTGTTCGGCACCATACCTTTTAGGATGGGGTGGGGTTTGGGGAATTTTCTTTCAGGGGGAGAGACAGTGCCAGGTCAAGTGTGTTCTAGGGATGAAGGACAATGACAATAGTGCTGTTCTCTGGTCTAAGTGTTTTGGTGTATAGGAATGGTTAGGGGCATGGTTATATTTTGAACAGATGGAATGGGGGAAGGATATGGAGGGATTGGGTCTGCAGGGGAAATTGGAGTAGGCTTTGGAAAAGTGTCAGAGCTTTAAATGATGGGGGGCTTTGGAATGAAGTCAAGTCTTTGAATGGGGGCAGAAGAAGGAATAGGTGCAGGGTGCCAGAAGCACTGGCTTCAGCAGTGGTACCAGCAGAGACTGGATCTCTCAGTGAAGCAGACAGGACAGAGCGCATCATCCAGGACATTAAAAACATTGCTATCTGCCCCACAGAGAGGTTTTTAAGAACCTCCAGTACCTCCTCCGATTCCAGTTCTGGCAGGATTGGGCCAGAGTGGAGGGGTGCCTAGGATGAAAACGACTGGAGTTCCTTCACAATGTAGGTGGTGGTCTTGTACTGGGGGCATTTGTAAGCATGGCAGTGGTAGTAGCATCCACAGGAACAGATGGGGTGGCTGCAGTGATTGCTCACATAGAGCGTGCTGCAGGGCAGTGAGGCGGGGGGGCAGGGTGGGGGTAGTAAACTTGGAAATACGACAGAATGGAGGAAAGTAATTATTACGTTCCTCCGTTCAGTTGTGTGTCTGAACTTTACTACCCCCCTACACTGCCCCTCCCCTGTCCCGCCTCACCGCCCGCAGTACGCCCTATGCGAGCCTCCACTGTGTGGCTGTGTTTCAAGTTTCAAGTTTTTTTATTCAAGTGTTTGGTCTTTGAAGAAAACCATTACTCCAAGCAACATGTTTTGCAGCACATAGACATCCTAATAAAAAAATCATAAATAGAATTTTAAAACAATTAGTCCTAGGGCTATATTCATTCGACCATTAATAAAACTTCTGTTAAAATTGAGTAACCCATATATAGTAAAAACCTTGTATAAAACAGCTGAATATCTTTGCAAGTTTTTTGTAGTTTTCTAGTAATTCTAAGAATCTGTTTGGGATTCCACAGGATTTCGACCTATTTGCTTTAAATACAGATTTAAACGGTTTACCCCCCTGCAGACTAGGGGGATTGAGGTCCCATCCAGCCAAGTGATTACTTCTTCTCTACTTGTTGGAATGTTCATGTTGTTAAATATTTCTTTTTATAATAACTTTCTTTCTTTTAATAACTTTGGGCATGAGCAGAAAATATGTTGGAGAGATTCATATTTATAGTGACACAGTCTACAGTCTTGTTTGTGCCTTTGATCGTTCCATGAATGGATGAGCTATTTTGTTTCTCACATGCCAAAACATAATCTCATAAATTGATGTTTTAAAGTCAATGAGAAATGAGCTGATAAATATTCCTGAGGCTTCCTTGTACCATATGGCCTGATCACAGTCCAGGCGTGAGGTCTTTGTAGTAAAATGTTCTCATCTCTTGTATGCGACAGACGTTTTATTGTTGAATTTTTTTAAACTTTACTTATCATTTCCATTAACATTACATTCTGTACTCAGTACTCACTTTAATTTTGCAATGTGTAAAGGCATGGCAGTGACATATCAAAAATAATGTGCATACATAACAAATCTTTTGTCCAACCAACCACCCATTTATTTGATAGTATTTCTGCCAGTTGTTAATAATTTGTAGATTTCGAAACCAACCATAGCAGACCTTTCAACTCTGCAAAAAAACCCTACCTACCAATGCAATAGTGTGTATCTGACAACATGTACATCACATTTTTACTTCCCTGCCGTATATTTACTTCACACCCAAGGGGACATTCCATCTAGTTGCTGTGAAGTGGGAGGAGTGTTCAGCTTAAGTAGGTAATTCTTGAGGGGACCCCAAATGTCTCTTGGGCGGGACACTGTAGGTTGGGTAACTGCATGAAGTTTACTGAAAAAATTGTAATATGGTAAACTCTGGAGCCAAACCTTGACTGTGGGAGAGGCTCTGCAGCCCCATTTCAGAATTCTCTTTTTGCAAATAAAAAAGCTATGGAGGTGAATTTACTTACGCCCTTGGGGAAACCATTAAATAGCTCAGAAGTGCAATCTTAGGGGTAGGCAATACCTCCAAATTTATAATATTAGTTATTTCTATGCAAACCAAACACTAATAAAGCCCAATCTTAATGCAGTTCCAGACAAGGTGCGGAAAATCAGCACGAGGAGCTCCACATTTACTGCAGGAGTGAGGCCTATCTGGGTCAATGGTGTGTATTCTTTCCTGAGACATGTAAACTCTCCACAGAAATTTTAAGTGCAGTAGTTTGTGCCTACTATTTAAAGAAATTTCTTAAATTTGTGTGCAGCGCAAAGTCCATTGAGAGTCTTGAATTTTATGACCTAAATACTCCTCCGAACTCTCCCGAATCCTGTTATCTCTGCAGGGAACTAGTGCCATACATGCACAGTACATTTTCGAGATTAAGTGTTTGCACCCTGGGGTCGTAATTACTGTGCTTAGTGGGCTAAAAGGTGTGGGCTCCAAGGGGAACCCTGTAATCTCCGGCCGAAGCACACAACGAACCTGTTTAAGGATAAATGTAGCCTTACTGACTCTGCCCTCTTTTGTGCTGGAAAACACATGGCCTCCAGTGAAAAGGTCTCTAACTTTGCCTTTTTGAGTATTTACGTAACATGCACTGTACCAGCTTTTCTTGGATAGTGGGGATCCATACGTTATTTAATATTAGAATCTCAGTGGAATTTAATGCTGGCGTACAAGTAACTTGCACCATTTTCCGCCATGCCCAGCTGGTGGTTGATACCGTTTGAATATCACGGGGTCTCGCAAAACCAGATCGGCCTCAGGTCTAGTATAAGAAATCCGGGCAGCCGGATGATACCAAGAGTGTGCAAAATTGCACTGTGCTACCAGGTAATATGCCTGAAGATTAGATACACCAAATCCCCATCTGTCATATGGCAGGGTCATGGTCTCCCAAATTACTCTACGTCTCTTTCCACCCCATATGAGTCTAATCAGGTGGGAGCCTAACATGTTATAAAAAGCTATTGGGGAGCGGCATAGGGATGTTGTTAAACAGGTACAAAAATCTCGGAAGCGCAATCATTTTTATCAGTACTATTCGACCAGCGAGCGAGAGGGGAAGTCGCTGCCCTCTTTCAACTTGTGCCTCGAGTTTATGGGACCATAGTTCAATCGAATACCCTGTTCGGTAACTGTGTGGATGTGGATACCCAAGAATTTTTATGAATCTGCACACCACATAAGAGGGAATTCACATTTCCATTTCTTAGTGCATGGAGTAATGAGTAATATTTCTGATTTGCCCCAGTTCATACCCAGGCCAGAGTAACTGCCAAATCATATTATATCCCATCAAGATTCTCAGAAGTGGGTCCTTTGCTCACGTTGCCACTAGATTCTTGCTGGCCTGGCTGATGAAAGGTGTTACCCAGAAACCGGTCCCAGGATGCTTGTTTCGAGTTCAGAGAAGACCTGGCATGGCAGTTCCAGCTGGGCTGTTCCCATGAGGCCCAGGGCCAGGACATATAGCTGAGTCTGAACTGAGGTGGCGAAGTGAGCTAAAGAATGATGATGGAATCAACCGAGATCTGTGACTGGGGATGAGTGTCTGAAAAGTTTCAGCACTCCGTCCATCATCTCCTTGTGTTTGTTTTGTTTGCCCTAAGTTGGCAGGCTATACCCAGACGTGGGTCCCTTGCTCACTTTGTCACTGGATTCAAGCTAGCCTGGCTGATGAGGGCTGTTAGCTCGAAACCGGTCCCAAGGATGCTTGTTTCCGGTCCACAGAAGACATGGCTTGGCAGTTCGGGCTGGACTGTTCCCATGAGGCACAGGGTCAAGACTTATTTGCATGTAGCTGTGTCTGAACTGGGGTGGCGAGAAGTGAGATAAAGATGACATCGGTAGTCGCAAAGAGTGCGTGGTTTATATTTTTGTACAGCATTTTAGGACCCTAGTGTAATTTTCCCGATTCATGCCCTTATATAGGTATAAATCACCTTGTCCTTATATAGGCATCGAAATCATAACCATATTTAGACATAGCCCGTGCAGTCCAAATACAGGCATGGATAATTCCACTAGTTCCGAAAAGCCACAATGATTTCTTGGAAAACTCAGCTTCAGCAGTCAAGGACTTTTCCTCGCTTAAATATTGATTTGTCTAAGAACTCGTGGAGTTTTCAAAGAACTGCGACTCTTTGTTGACATTATTATGTCCAACTTTACGTCAAACTCGTCAAACTCAGGTACAAATATGGCCAGACTCGCCGTAGCAAACACACAGTGGTTTCGAGCAGTTCGACTGTCTACTTGCCTGACGCATCTCGCTACAGCAAGTGCCAAAGGAAGCCAACCCTTCAGCTGACGCACTGAGAGAGACGCAGTTTTTTCTCTTTCCCGTGTTTCCAGTTGGGAAATAGAGTCCGAAGACAAAGAGATACCAGACCTCCTTCATTCTAAACCAAGGTACTGAGCTGATTAGACCCTAAGAGAAATCTTGGATAGATTCTTGGCAAAAAAAACTAAACTTATGCTACACCTCACTTACTTCTTCCCTAGTACTAGACTTAGGTTAGGTACATTGGGGTAGGCATATTTTAGAAGCACCAGTTGAGTACTTTTAGTCTTTATTTATTTATGTATGTATTTGATGGCTTAGAAACCATACCATGCTTTTACAGTATTATTTTATAATACTATTCTTGCTGGACGTATTATACCTTACAGCCAGTATTACGATTGTAGCAGTTCACTTCTTCTGCATGAGAAAGAAGACTGCACAATAAATACTTTCATTGAAAACACCTGTCTCTCTATTTTCTCTGCACCTCTGATGAAACAAAGCATGCACGATTGACTGAATAAAATATCTATCTATTGTTTCCAAGACTCTGAAGATACGTTTTATCTTGGGGAAACAAAGTTCTCATGTTTATGCGGTTGTCAGAAACAAATCCCTTCTTGTTTATTCGAGAAAGTTTATAGTGACCTCTGAGCTAGCTGGCACTCACAATTAAGTCTAATATATATATATACCTTATGTTTTAGTCTGCGCCTTGATGCTCTTTGGGCTAAGTCCGCGCATTATAAATAATCCTTCATTTATTATAAATAATCCTTCATTCATTCATTCATTTATTCAATATATTCGATAGAGATCTAGTAGACCCAAGTCCTACGACACATCTATAGGATATATTATTCCAATACGCAGAGCCTATTGGGAATATAGGAACTACACTACATGGCGCCTAACGTTTGGTAAGGCACTAATTTAACGCTAGATACTAGAGTAACTCAGTCGTGCCTTTCACAGAGACCCCTTTTTCCTGTTAAAAAACTCTAATAGACGTCTGGAGTGGGTTAAAGGATAAAATATCCGCCATTACTGAGTAGGACGAAAAATCCTATGTATTAGTTTTTGATTTGTTCAACATTGAAGGATACAGTGTTCCAAAATATTGTGCACCTTATCTTTTTTTCCTTGAAACTTACTCTGCAAACTTTCATTAAACAATGTTAAATAACGGCGACAACAATGCAACCGGTGAAGCTGCAGCAGCAGCCCGACCAGGCTTTGACGTTACAGAGTTTAATCAAGACGATGCAGATGCTATATTCATCCCAGAAAATTTAAGGAAAACCATCACTATAAAGCTTTTAACAAATGGCCTTTCACCAAGAGGTGGTAGGGTAACTTTTGTCATAGAGGCAAATGAATATCAGCAGACAGAGGTATTCTATTCATAGATTATCTTCCCAGAAGCAAATCCAACAACACATGTGTTCCACTTCTACAAAATAGAGGAACTTCCAGTAGAATACACTCCTTTCGAAGATATTGAAATTTCATTAACATACCAAGAGCATGCGCTCTGGTTTAAAGTGCCCTACAACATCAAAATCACATTACCAGGCTCGGTCCACTAGGTAGACCAGGAGCACATTGCCGGTACTAGCCAGCTATACACCACATCCTGACATTGAAAGAATGTCAAGTGAAGAACTATTAGCTCAGCTAAAACAATTAATTAAAATACATATGCAATTGGTTCAATATGTCATGCGGACTTTACCCTCCAACCTGCTATAAGAATTCCACAGCAGACCCCTCATCAGGAGAACACAAACAAGATTACACCACAGACTATACAATCGGTCATTGGTAAATTACACCACATCCTGACATTGAAAGAATGACAGGTCCAGAACAGTTACTTCAGCTAAAAGAATTAATTATAATGCATAGACAATTGGTACAGTATGTCATGCGGACTCTAACAGTCGAACCTGCTATAAGAATTCCACAGCACACCCCTCATCAGGGGAACACAAACAAAATTACACCACAGACTATACAATCGGTCATTGGTAAATTACACACAAAAAGGGAACAAGTTCCATTCTGGTTAGCTCCAAAAATTACTCAAATCGAGGCAGTATTTCCTGACAGTACACCTCATGAGAAACACAGGATTCTAACAATCTGTTTACCAATGGGGATCGCACCACACCTGGAGGACTGTGACACTTGGGGTACAGTCTTTGCTGCAATCTACACAACAATACATGGTGTTCCGTCTATGGCGGTAATACCAGACGTCCTGAAACAGATTCAAAATGAATACCGGGCAGAGCCTGCTTTAAATCTCGGTATGAAGTTACTGAAGGATTTCAAACAGGTCTCAGCTATAATATTAGCTAATATTAAAGGAGAAGCAGCATCCAGCCAACAAGCAAGCAGCCAACAACTAAAATAACTTGATGTAACTGAGCAACCGTATGAACTGGCCAGAATAATAGAAAAATCCTATGAAGAACTAGGTAGAGATAGTTTGGGTGGGAAACCAGTAAAGCCCGAACTAACAGAAAATCCTGAAAAAGTGTTTATTAAAAACACACTCACTTCTCCTAAAAAGAAGTGGGAAATTACAAGACAGACACTTCCTAAAGAGAAGCATTCTCAATCCAGAGGTAGGTCTCCTCAAAAGAAGCGCTCTGAAAAGAGGTATAACCTCAGGAACAGGGATAATTTGAGAAACCCTGATAGATATCAAGATACTAATACATGTTCCTCTCTTACCTTTCAGGCTTCCTCACAGAAATCGGAAAGAAGAGGACGATCAGGACACAAGGAAGAAGGCGTGAAGTCCACAGACGATCAAAACGTTTAAAAAAATAAGAAAACTCAATTCACCAAAAAGAAGGTAGCAGGTCTAAAAATCACACATGCCGAGGATCTTGAGGACACAACTCATGAGCAGGGAGTGTGCCCAAACAATGCTGGACAGCGCAGCAGAAGTTACCGTAGCTTGCAGGATTCTGAACGATCATCTGGAGACAGTGGACTTTAATGAATGCATTCAAGTTGAAACTGCTGATACCAGTGTTAGTGTACCCCATAAGTTATATGAAGTAACACTCCAGATACAGGGGGACATAACTAGAAAAATAAGAGCACTCTTTTGGGAAAAACTGTCTAAGGGTTATAACTTCCTTCTGGCTGAAAAAGACTGGCCACCTGAATTTGTCAGGGAGTGTGCACATGGCTAAGAGATCATTATGCCACCCATCTCAAATCATATTCCTATTCATAAAAAATACACCTATGCCAGAAAATGGGCTGTAGCCCAGGCTCCAGCATTATATAAAAATCATGTGGGATGGGATGAGGACTCTTCTCACCATAAGATCCAGTTAAAAAATCAACCTACTGCTCAGAGGCAGTATCCAGTTAAGCAAAAAGCTAAGAAACGGGTCAGGGAGATCTTAGATCAACTTGAATACCAAGGGGTGATTGAAACATGCACCTCGTCCATGAACAATTCTTTGTTTCCTGTCTCCAAACCAGACAATACATATCGTCTAGTTTTGGACTACAGACATTTAAATTCTTGTTGCAAAACCTTTGCAGTACAAAATGCACAAAGTGCAGCACTGATGAATAAAATGGTGCGCAAAAAATATAACACCACATTAGATATTTCAAACGGTTTCTTATGTTAAAACAATGCACCTGAAAGCAGGTACTTGGCCACTTTCTCAATTATGGGGACACATCGTCACTTCTGTCGTCACCCCCAGGGATTCAAGAATAGTCAAGGGTTATTTTCAGCCAGAGTAACAGAATTACTACAAAGGTATGATGATGAGGGATTAGCTTATGTCGATGACATCTATATAACAGACGATGACTTGGGTGAACACCATAATACACGTAAGGGGGAAGACAAGGACCGATACTTGGTAGCTATGACCACTTATTATAAAAACATTAAAAAAGCGGGGAAAATCAGTCTCACCTCACAAATAACAGAGGCAGGCAATTCTACCCGAGAGCTATTTAAAATTATACAGGCCTTCACTAACCCAGTAATTTGTGAGAGCCCGGATATTTTTACCCAAGATCTTTGCAATAAAATTTCCCAGTTTTTCGAAGATAAAATTGAGGGGATATATAAGAAAATCATGAAAGTCTCAGGTCCCTTAGAGACTGAGGCCCCTGAAATTTCCCCAACGGTGACCCTTGGGAATACCCTTCATGTAATCCCGGAAATAACTCTACAAGATCTGACCACACTTATTAGCAAAATGAAGACCGGCTCCCCTACTGATTTGATTCCTGCTAAAATGATTTCCCCCCTGACGGAATCTCTAGGCCCCACTATTCAAAAACTAATGAATCTCTCCTTTGCCGAGGGACAACTCCCACAACCCTGGAAAGAAGCGGTAGTGAACCCCATACGCAAAAACACCACCCTACCTTGGTCAGAGCTCTCTAACCTCCGCCCTATTTCCCTCCTCCCTTTTATTAGCAAACTGGCTGAGAAACACGTCAACACCATCATTTCCAGCTTTATCGAGGCGACAGGGGGCCTGGACCAATCACAATCTGGGTTCAGGCCCAACCACAGCACTGAATCGGCCCTCCTCTCGGTGACTGATAAGATCAAAATGTCACAGGATAGAGGGGGCTCCATGATTCTAGTGCTGTTGGACCTGTCCGCGGACTTTGATACCGTGTCTCATAACATCCTCCTCAGCCGTTTGCAGGGAGTGGGGATCGGAGGCTTAGCATTATTCTGGCTGGAGAGCTTCCTTTCCGGGAGGTCGCAATCTATTAGCCTGGGCCCCTACCGTTCCATCTCGAAGGGGCTCACAAAGGGGGTGCCACAGGGCTCATGCCTTAGCCCTACATTGTTTAATGTATATGTGGCCCCCCCCTGCTGAGATTGTGCGGAAGTATGGGTTCACACTGGTCTCCTCTACCCCTTCAGCTCCCTTGGCCCTAAAGTCATGGAAAATTTTGCCGAGGGTATGAGGGCAGTGCCACATTGGATGGCCGCAAATTGCCTCCAATGCAACGTTGCAAAAACAGAGGTTATGCTCTTCGGCAAAGCAAGTCTTCTTTGGTCTCCAGATTGGTGGCCTCTGGATTTGGGTCCAGTTCCAACATCAAAGCCTCAAGTTAAAAATCTAGGGGTAAAAATTGATCAAAAATTTACCCTTAAGGAACACACAAATCACATGGCAGGATTATGCTTCCACACCATTGGCCTTCTAAGATGAGTCTTCCCATATCTTCCTGACACCTACAGGAAGACTCTTGTACATGCCCTGGTTACTAGCCGCCTGGACTACTGCAACGGCCTGCTGACATTAGCTAATGCAGATGCAGTAGGCCGTTTGCAGGTAGTCCAGAATACTGCGGCTAGACTGGTCATGAGTGCACCGGCCAGGACTCCCTCTAAGCCCTTGTTGGATGAGCTGCATTGGCTCCCTATACGGCAGCGTATCAGCTTTAAGATATGCTGTACGGTCCACAAATGCTTATACGGGGATAGTCCTAAATACCTTTCTCAATCACTTGAGCTGTATCAACCCACCCGGTCACTCCGCTCAAGTAACCAAGCTCTTCTAAAACACCCTGCAACAAAAAAATCCAGACAGGGAGACCGAGCATTCTCCTCAGTCGGCCCTGCTTTATGGAATAAACTTCCTACAGATTTGAGAATGACAACCAACCATCTGTCCTTTAGAAAGGCATTAAAAACTCTTCTTTTCCAGGAAGCAACTTAGCTCTATTAATCAATCTTATTGACTATATTAATGTTCTGTCTGGCAAAGCGCGGAGATACCCTTACGGGATTGAGTCCAGCGCGATATAAGAAATTAAAATAAAATAAAATAAATAAAATAAAATACTTGGATTCACATCTGAAGAGTACAAATTCAACTTTAAAAAATCAAGTATTGCCCATCTCAAGGTCCTATTCTTAGGATACAAACTTTCAAGTGAAGGCAAAAGCCTGGCAGCAAACTTTTTAGAAAAATGTGCGCTGCTCCAAACTCCAAAAACGCTGAAAAACTTACAGTCAATTCTAGGCTTCCTGAATTTCGGAAGAACTTACATTCTAAATTACGCAGAAAGGGTTAAACCTCTCTACCAACTAATCAAACCTGATTTCAAATCAACAAATTAGACTCAAAAACACACAGAAATGTTGTGTTCAGTGCATACAGACATGTTAGCAACAACACATCTACAGACATGCGTAAACGTACCCAACCTTGTAATCTGAATCATCCCAGGGAGATGCAGATTCACGTACTTAACCTTTAATGAAGGAGAAAAAGTACCAATAGCTTACAAATCATACTTGTACACACAAGCTGAAATGAAATTCACTTCAACATAAAAAATTCTGACAGCAGTTCAAGCTGCAGTAGCAAAAGAGAGAGCCCTTGCAGAAGGATAACCCATAATTGTCGTTATGCCTGTACCTGCCTTAGAGGCAGTGACAAAAGCGAGCATTCCTAATGCAAAAGCTTTACATCCGAGAAGGATACAATGGGTTAATTCTCTTGCTGCAACAGACGTTGAATACGTTTTTGACCCCTACTTGAAAACTCAAGAATTTCTACAATAGGAAGAAGAATGTCCTCTGCCGACTGAGATTCTGCCTCTAGAACATTATGGATGTATAATTGATGCAGACGGATCAGCACAGCCCGCAATTGGGGGTAAACAAGCTTATAGTTCTGGGTGTGCGATTGTTAAAGGTCGCTGGCGCGATGGTAAATTCCGACCTATGGTCACAAAAACTCCATCTCCAGGGGATTGTACAGCTCAGCGAGCTGAACTACAAGCTTTCAAGATGGCGCTTGAAAATACCGATCGCGAATTCCGCACATTCATAGTGTGCGATTCGTATTACTACATCCAATCTTACAATGAATACTTGCAGAACTGGGTTCAAAACGGTTTCAAAGATGCAAATGGTGGCACAATCAAGCATAAATTGCTTTGGGAACAAGTAGTTCTATTACAGAAAGAACTACAAAAGGCTCACGTGATCCATACACTGAGTCATCAGCGTAATAATGTTCACGTTGCAGGGAATTCATTGGCTGATGAAGCCGCGAAGGCAGCTGTACAAACTGCTTCCGTAGCTGCAATCACTCTTTCAAAAACGAAAATAGGCAGCGAAATAATGCATGCTGTCACTGCTTCAATAAAAGACAGTGGTAAAACACTTCCAAAAGGCTTTCTACTCAAATGCTCATATATAACTGATGCAAATAATGTTCCTTTTGTTCGAATTCCTGGAGTGGGGGATAGAGTAATTCCAAACAAGGAACATAGATTAGGACTAATCTTAGCAGCACATGAAGGACTTGCCTCTGCACACGCAGGTGCTTCCGACACAGTGTCATTATTAAAACAGAGATATTGGTGGCCACGCATGAGGAAAGAAAATAGAAACTTTGTTCTAGAATGTGAAATCTGCCAGAAAATGAATGTTTCAACAGTGAAACGCCCGGCGCAGACAACCCTTCTAATTTCAGATAAACCATTAGCATGCGTTTACTTGGATCACTGTGGTATCTTACAAAGGGATGGCAACTATAAATATATCATGGTCGCAGTGATCCTGCTCTAGATTCATTTGGATGTGGCTTTGGCACTCGGCCGATGCCCAAACTGTTATAAAAGATTTGCGAGTCTTTATCGGCACATACGCAATTGGCATGCTACATTCTGACCAGGGTCCTGCGTTTAGCTCTCGAGCTTACAAGCAGGCCATAGCCAATCTGGGTGTTACATTGCGGTACTCAAGTCCATTCCATCCTGAGGGAAATTCTGTAGTGGAAAGAAAGAAACGGGACATAAAGCAATCTATAACAGCTAGGGTATTAGGCTCGGGTGACAGGTGGGTCAAACATCTTCTAAGTGTCCAACGCAGTCTTAACAAACTGCCAAGAAATTCTCTGGGTGGAATAACTCCATATGAAATCCTTTTTTGGTCCTAGAATTAAAGACCTCAATCGTCATACTTCAGTGGAAGAACAAAAACCCTTTGATATCAAAGACCGTCCGGCCGTTTTGCAGGAGTTAAATGAAACAATACAAAGTCTAAGCAACACATTACAAAAGCCAACGACCACTGAAGAAAAAACACCTGTCCCAGCAAGACCTGTCTGGATTCCAAAGATTGAGGATCTGGTCAGAGAAAAAATAGCGGATAAGAAGGAATTTGGGCCTTCTTACAGAAAACCAGTACCTGTGCTAGCAATCCAGGGATCAAGAACAGTGTTACTGCAGCCCCTTGCTGGTAGAATGGAGAACTGGTTCATGTCCATCGACCTGGTAAAACCATATCATGTGGCCGATAATAAGTAGTAGGCCCAGTGGACTCCAAAGGTGTAGCAGACGACCAAATCTTGCTACAATCCAAGAGGTTCCAACTGAGAGACTCATCACGTTTGAAGAATCTGCAGTAAGAAAAGAAGGACTATGTAATAAAGCCATGGAACTTGTGCCTCTTGAAACCCAAATAACAGTTCGTCAAGAAACTCCCGTCTACAATTATGTAGCATCAGACTATAGTAATATGTCAAGAGTCCAAGCAGCTCCAGCGATTTCAAATAATCCGGATGCAGAACCAACAATTGACAGAAATGCCTCTGGCTATTTCATCAATTTTTATACATTTTCTGAGGATCCCTGTGAGCTCGAAACAACGCCAGTGATTAAAACCTTCAAAGAACAAGTAACAGAACTCTTTGATCAACTTGACAATACATATCTGGTATCACCATGGGTTGAACTTTGGATTGTGTCTCCTACTTTGGCTAATCCTTGTATTAAGTTTGGGAACGCTGATAAATGGTAAATATGGTAAAATGGACACAGCAAATAAGAAAATCAACTTGCAGCTGAAGCCACACTATTCATCTCATCGTGAACAAAGAGACTTGCCGTCAGTAAACATCACAGCCATTCCTATACCTGGTGGTATATCATGGGATAGAACTGATTATGACATTTATGGTCCTTTAGAGCTGTTGAAGATTCCACACCAATTTAATGTTTCCTTGAGTGATTTTGTTTTACCCAGCACATTTTCTGATGATTGGGACTTTGAGACTGTTAATAACATGATGACAGACTTAGAAATGTCAGCAAAATTTACAAAACCTGAATATTTAAAAGATTCATCAGATTATGAACAAATGTATTGTTTTAGTCATTAAGGTCATCATTATTTGCACAAATCTACAAATCCGAGAAATGTTCTTACTTATAATCAATGGGAACATTGTCCGACGCCACCAAAGGGTAGCTCAAAAACATTTTAAGAAAAATGTCCATACTTCTCAGGTTTTAATGTCACAAATCCAGAAACATTTTACTTTAAAAATGTTAATAAGACAGGAATGAAAAGTATGTTGACTAATACTAAGCAAATATATTCTGCGGCCTTTTATGCTCAGCTGTCTACAATAGGTTTTGACTTTTGGAAAGACAACATTGAGACAAAAACTGTCTGGGGCACAAAAGGCTGGCAGGTGCAAGGTTTAGAAGCATTATTCAGAGCCTGCATCATCCCAGAACAACTAATGTTTTTAAATGAAACTGTTCAACAGACATCTTGCTTGGCTTAGCTAAGATAAAAGACTTAAACAAATCGTCCATACCTAAACCCACACCTGATAGTAATGGCACTACAGATGAAGAGGTAGATGTAACATATATTTTACAACAGAACAGAACTAATCCTGATTGGAAAAAATGGTTAATCTGGCCCACAGACACGAATAACTGTCAAGATAGATTCCTGAATAAGACACAAGGGTTTACAGTAACTAGGCCAGATCCAAGATATGTCCAGAGACAACATCCAGGCATAATAACAACATACAGTGTAGGAAAACTGTGCCCTGAGTGGCTACAAAAATCCGCACTACCAGATAAAAAACAACACTTAACTTTACTCAAAGATGGCGTTGATTTGGGGGTGGCGTGGCCAAGCAACATGGCCAACAGGACGTGAGCTCCACCAGCTCCGTCCCGAGGACCCGTAAATCTTGCAATAAGATCCTTCCTGGGCTGTTAAATCGCTTGGAAAACGAGCTGGAACCCTTCCTGACTCAAATGAGACCCCCGCGCTGAAGGAGCGATTCGTGGAACCGCCGGAAGCAGGGACGGCGGCACTGTCGGCGACTGGAGCTCCAGGCTAATCTACGCGACGCCGCGATCTGGGCCTGTGGCGGGGTGCCGAGGTGCGGGTGGCCTGCCCAGATGCGACGAACTGCTGTTCCTGGGCCGGACGAGTCCTGGGTGGACCCCGGCGTACTACAATCTACAGTCGGTGAGCATTTGGTGGTGGTTGACGGCCGGCGGGAGACCCCGGTGATGTACGCCAACCGGCGTTAGGAGATTACGGCGCACGCCCTTCCCGGGCTGCGCTCCTGCTGCGGAGCTCCCGACCGGGTGCCATTGCCCCTAGAGATCGATTGGCTGGCCCCCGGGACCTCAGGGGGCCTGTGAAACACGAAGGCGAATGAAAGTGCTGTTGCCCTGGCCCCCGTTGGAGGCGAAAATCGAGTGGGGTGAATTTAGTGCTGTCGGGCGGCCGGCCTGGCCTACTTCATTAGCTGTGCACTGCGGAGGCTGCGGACCTGCGCCCCCCGCCCCTGAACTGGGGTCTGCATTGAACCGCCCACCGGGAGTTAGCAGTGCTTTGATAACCTGGAGGAGACACGGGACACGGCGCCACAGAAGAAGCGACCACGCTGGAGCCCCTCCCCCACTCACCCGCCATCTTGCCTGCGTACTGAAGCGCTTCCTTCATTGCGCTGTGGTAACACGTGGCGGGGGAGATCTCTGCCTCAACTTGGGCTACAACTGTGTGCTCCTTGGGGGGAAGCTCCTGGAGCCTTGGGAGTCGTGCTGTTACCAACTGGAGGTGAGCAGAGTATCGTGAAGTGCCTTGGTTCACCTGCCGGCCGTCTATCTCCTCATTATCACTGCAAGTGCTGGACTCTGACCCCCACAAGCATTCCTACGCTGAAAGGGGGACAGGAGCTCGCTTCCTCCACTCTATTCCTGCTACTGGGTCACCCCGCCTGGATTGGACAGGTATACAACTGTTACAACGCATTTTTTACAACGCAATACCATAACAACGCATCTTTTACAACGCAAATACTTTTACCACACATACTATTACAACGTATACTGTTACAACGCAAGTACTTTTACAACGCAGGTACTTTTACAACGCATTTCTTATTTATTTGAGTTTATTTGAATTAGGTTTTTTTTATTTTTTTTTATTTTACAAGAGTATTAAATTATTTTTAAGATATATATTATTGTATTTATTTCTATGGTAATAGAGTAATATTATATATTTTTGATATTATCAAATTTCAATTTATTAATTTATTCAAATACTTGTTCTTAATTCTTGAGTATTAGTTAATGGTCATGTATTTTTTTTATTTATTTACACATTCTTATTAGATTATTAGAGTATTTATGTATTTCATTAAAAGGGCACTAAAGTATTAATTTTTTATTCAAAAAATATTATTTTATTTTTATTTTAAAATTGATTTATTAGAGTATTAATTTTTTTAAAAATATATATTATATTTATTAATTTTCTTGATACATTAATTAAAATACTTGTTTTTAATACTTGAGTATTAGTAAAAAGAAATGTTATTTAATTATAATTTAATAACATTTTCTTATTAGAATCTTAGAGTATTAATGAAAAGAATTTAATTAAAATTAGTTTTTAATACTTGAGTATTAAATAAAAAAAATAAAATTAATTTTTATTTAAAAAAATATAAAAATGTACTACAGTATTAATGTATGGTAGAATATGTTTTTAATAATTAGCAAATAAGATTATTATTAAGATTTAGATGAAATAATATATATTATATTATAATTAGATTATTATTTAGTAAAATATTAATTTGAAAAGGTATTTATAATTTGTGTTCAATATGTATTAAAATTAGTATTTATAAAAAATATACATTTATTAATACATTAAAAAAATATAATTTATAATTTAATTTCTCTTTGTAGAAAAATTTCTTGATATTACATTTAGTTATAAATACTTTAAAGGGAATTAAAAATAATATTTAGATTTTTGGTTTCCACGGTTTAACATTGTTTGCTATGGGTGAATTTGTCCTTCTTTTATTTTCAGCATTCTGGATATGTGTATAGAGGAACGGAATTAGAATAAAGTAAAGAAAATGAAAGAAAAGGAAAATATGGGAAATGAAAGTTGTGAAAGAAGATAATTTAGAAGAGAAATGTAATTTTATAGATATAATGCTTTTGAAAATACACATGATTAAATAGATTTAGTTCATATTTTATTTAATATAAAAATATTGAAAATAAATTTGAATTTTTATTGTTTTTATGCATATTTTTGCATATCTTACAACATAACGTAAGATTTGTAATAAAAATAAGTTTATAATAATATTATAAATATATACAAATGTACAGTAGTCCTTTCTTTATTGTTGCAGCATTCTTTGACGTCATGACGTTTACGTGCGCGTAAGCGGCCATTTTGCGGAGCATCGGAGCAGGAAGCAGCTGGAAGCTGATCTACGTCCAGGTAGGAACCACTTTAAACCTTCTTTAAATTAAATATTGTTAAAAAGATTAACATTTATTGTAAGGAAAGGATAAGTTGAGGTTGCTCAAATAGTAAATAATGTAAAATACGAACACATGTCGCTACTTGTATAACTAGAATATGCCTATGTTGGGTCTGTGGGTGGGGGAAGATCGGAAACTCAATTGTTTGTGGAAAAAGTTGTATTTCATGGAGAAGAAGTGATTTTAAGTTAATGTATCAAAAATATGTAATCGTTTTGAAAGCAATGTATTAAAATGCATTTTTGATAGTATCGTAAGATTTGAGAAAAAAAGATATAGAAAATAGTTGTTACTTAATTGTTGAAAAAAGATTAAGCGATAGTAAACTTTGATATTTACATTGTTATTTTCTTTGTTGGTGGAAAAGGTATTGGTTTTTATCTTTGGATGTCTTGTATAATACGGAAAAAAAGATTATGAAGGTTGAAATGTTTTTATCGATTTCTGGAAAGTAGGGTGAAGCTTACATTTATGTTTTTTTTATGATTTTATATTTAGAAAAAAAAACAATTTTGCAATTTTCTTGTTCGGATGAATACCTAGTGTAGTGAAAAAAAAGCAAAATACGTTGTACTTGATATATTTATTAATAAATATATCAAGATCATTTTATTTTAGACAATTGAACTGATCTAGTGGAATTTAAATTGTTTTTTTATAACAGACAAAAAGATATTTTTTTGTCATTTCAAAAATGTGAAGTTTTTTTTTTTTTAATAATTGATGTGTTGTTTTCACCAATTAGAAAAACAAGAATACTTTTTAAAAAAAATAACATAATTTGAAAAATATTTCTTATAATTACTGATTTGAAAAAATTTCAATTAGAACGAAAAAATAGAGTATTTGTTAAATTTTGGTAACTATGTTTTGCGAAGAAATAGAAAAATAGATGACAATTTAGAAAATCATAATAAAATTTCAGCTTACTATTTTGAAAAATAATTTTGTCAACAATTTTAAGGGGTAGAGTGAAAAGATGAAGAGTTATTATTATCAAAAATGCATTTTCAAATTTAGAAAGATATTGTTGAAATTTTTTGCTGAACAAAAAAATATTTTTTGATAATAGTCATTTGAAAAAATATTCCTTTTTTTATTTTGAATTTAAAAAATCATTTCATTGTAAGGGATTTCTAAAAAAAATAATACAAATTAGTTTTTTAAAAAATTAAAAATAAAAATAGGAAATGTGACCCAACATATAATTTAGTAAATTAAAAAAATATATATATTTGGCCAATTTAAATTAGAGAGGAAGTAAATTTAGAGCAAAGCAGGAAAGTAATGTGTATAAGAATTTCAAAAAGAGAGGATGTTAGCTAGATTTTCAAGGTAATCTAGAGCCACACACAACGAAAACTGTTGTATAAGTCCCAATAGTCGTTCAGACATTTCTTTAGTTTTTTGAGTAATCCGTGAGTTTAGACTACCTGTAAGAGTTTGAGATATTCTCATTTCTTGGAAACTTTGCTCCTTCTTCAAAGTTTCCAAACATGAGTAGAAATTCGGGTGGGGTTTTCCAATTACATGATTGAAGGAGTTATGCCATCCCTCAATGGCATTATTTGTTTTAGCCTCTCCCTGTAGGCAACTCGAATAACAGTTACACCACATCGAAACTAGGCTTCCTCCTGCGACCCGATCTGCCTAGGTGTCCAATCCATGTGTCTTCCATATAATTTAAAATTGGTGCCAATTTATCCTCATTTGTTAAATAATATTCAGATTCTGTAATGGCAGTGTAGTACTCGTCTACACTTTCGGGTGGGACAAAACAAAGAGCAGTTAGTTTTTTTTATTCGACTTGAAGTTTGCTGTCTGTTGAGTATTCTGTAACTAAGGGTGTTTTTTGTAACTTACGCCAGAATGCCTGGGAAAAATGGAAAAAACACCCCTGAATTTGGGTATCCGTGTACATTTTGTTGATCACATTGATCATGCTCAATTCAAAATCCATTATTATTTTCCTAGGACTTTGGTTAGTTTTGGATTTAATCACAGTTAAAAATTCTGTGTAAGTTGCAGAAGTCTTATCAGGCAGCAAACTATTAACCTGGGGAATTACACTATTGTTAATTTTAGCGTGTATAGTATAAATTTGGCAGAATGGATGGGGCGTACTTTTAAACGTCCCATCCATCATCCAAATTTCACTACTTTCTAGTTTTAAAAGGTTGCGGGGTGTACTAAAAATTAAGATACGCTTTTGAGGGTTTTCATTATCATGCAAAAGGAAAGGTTCATTAGCAAAAGAAATAGTAAGTTCGTGTGGTAGAATTATGTCAGAAAAGGTATGTGGTGTATTAGTTTGAGTATTACTTGCCTGCTTTTGACGTTGAATAATTCTACGCAAATTATGAATGGTAGGCATATTACTAGCTACATGTGTAGGGACATGCTGAGCAACCTCTCTCAAAATGGATCCTGTGGAATCATTGGAGGTGCTTGCAATTACTTTCATCTCATTGACTGTTTCTCTAACATCAACTTCCATTGCAGAGGCAGAGTGGTTATGGTCGGTTGTTCTTACAATAATGTCATCGACCGTAACCGCTCTGCCGCTGCAACAGGTTGGAAAGTATTGCACGCATCTCCAATGATTCCTTGGAAAACGTATCCTTTCCTTACAATAAATGTAACCTGCATGATTAAGGAGTCGATTTCCTTTCCTGGAGTTGATGTATTTGACAGTAGGATGTGTAGACATTTCCTGAAAAGATAAAAAGTTGATATTTAAGTTTCTTGTACATTTCTTAAATTAATTTTCTGAAAAAAAACCTAACATTTTGTGTTTAGGATATTGTTATTGGTGTTGGATTTTTGCTAAATTTTCTTCTACACTTTCTAGTATTTTCAGTACTGCATCACTATGTAGGATGTAAAATAGTGTTTAATATCTTCAAATTTTCAAGTTCTTTCTCTATTGCAGCATTTATTTGGAGTACAAATAGAAATTTAAACCTCTATACTATCCTGCTCTTTCCCTACTGCAGCACTTACTTGGAGTTGGAATAGTAATTTATACCTCTACACTATCTAGCACTTTCCATACTATAGCACTTACCCGGAATTGCAATAGTATTTTTTACCTCTTTACTATCCAGCACTTTCCTTACTGCAGCACTTACCCGGAGTTGGAATAGTGTTTTATACCTCTATAGCATCCAGCACTTTCCCTACTGCAGCACTTACTTGGAGTTGGAATAGTAATTTATATCTCTACTGTATCCAGCACTTTCCCTACTGTAGCACTCACCCGGAGTTGGAATAGTAATTTATACCTCTATATTATCCAGCACTTTCCCTACTACAGCACTTACTTGGAGTTGGAATAGTAATTTATATCTCTACTCTATCCAGCACTTTCCCTACTGCAGCACTTACCCAGAGTTGGAATACTAATTTATACCTCTAGACTATCCAGCACTTTCCCTTCTGTAGCACTTACCCAGAATTGGAATAGTAATTTAAACCTCTATACTATCCAGCACTTTCCCTACTGCAGCACTTACCCGGAGTTGAAATAGTGTTTTATACATCCATACTATCCAGCACTTTCCCTACTGCAGCACTTACTTGGAGTTGGAATAGTAATTTATATCTCTACTCTATCCAGCACTTTCCCTACTGTAGCACTTATCCAGAGTTGGAATAGTAATTTATACCTCTATACTATCCAGCACTTTCCCTACTGCAGCACTTACCCGGAGTTGGAATAGTAATTTATACCTCTATACTATCCAGCACTTTCCCTACTGCAGCACTTACTTGGAGTTGGAATAGTAATTTATATCTCTACTCTTTCCAGCACTTTCTCTACTGTAGCACTTACCCGGAGTTGGAATAGTAATTTATACCTCTATACTATCCAGCACTTTCCCTACTGCAGCACTTACCCGGAGTTGGAATAGTAATTTATACCTCTAGACTATCCAGCACTTTCCCTACTGCAGCACTTACCCGGAGTTGGAATAGTGTTTTATACCTTCATACTATCCAGCACTTTCCCAACTGCAGCACTTACCCGGAGTTGGAATAATATTTTATACCTCTAGACTATACAGCACTTTTCCTACTGTAGCACTTACCCGGAGTTGAAATAGTAATTTATACCTCTACACTATCCAGTACTTTCCCTACTGTAGCACTGACCCGGAGTTGGAATAGTAATTTATATCTCTATACTATCCAGCATTTTCTCTTCTTCAGCACTTAACTCTATTTATTATTTTTCACATAATCTCTATACAATTGAGCACTTTTTGCACAGCAGTACTTACTTACACTTACAATAAAAAAGAAATTTAACTTTTGAGCTACTTTTGAAATGTGTATAAAGTGTAATTGTATTTATTTACCTAAAAGATTTGAGACTTTTTCACTGAAAAGGTGTTATTGAGGTCGATGTTTTCTTTGGTTGTTCTTTTTCTAGATGTTGTTATTTGTGGGTAGGATTCTGGAAAGAATGTATGAAAAATAATATGTTTATCATGATTTTATTCCAAAGAGAGAGTATTTCAATTTACAATATAATATGGAGATAGAATAGCAAGTAAAACACTCACACTAACCAGGACTTTTCCTATTGCAGCACTTACCCAGAGTTAGAATACCAAGTTATACCCCCATATTATCTAGCACTTTCATTATTGCAGCACTTTACTGGACTTTGAATAGTGTTCTATACCTCTATACTATCCAGCACTTTCCCTACTGCAGCACTTACTTGGAGTTGGAATAGTAATTTATATTTCTACTCTATCCAGCACTTTTCCTACTGTAGCACTTACCCAGAGTTGGAATAGTAATGTATACCTCTATACTATCCAGCACTTTCCCTACTGCAGCACTTACTTTGAGTTGGAATAGTAATTTATATCTCTACTGTATCCAGCACTTTCCCTACTGTAGCACTTACCCGGAGTTGGAATAGTAATTTATACCTCTATACTATCCAGCCCTTTCCCTACTGCAGCACTTACCCGGAGTTGGAATAGTAATTTATATCTCTACACTATCCAGCACTTTTCCTACTGTAGCACTTACCTGGAGTTGGAATAGTAATTTATATCTCTATACTATCCAGCACTTTTCCTACTGTAGCACTTACCTGGAGTTGGAATAGTAATTTATATCTCTACTCTATCCAGCACTTTTCCTACTGTAGCACTTACCCGGAGTTGGAATAGTAATTTAAACCTCTATACTATCCAGCACTTTCCCTACTGCAGCACTTACCCGGAGTTGGAATACTAATTTATACCTCTATACTATCCAGCACTTTCCCTACTGCAGCACTTACTTGGACTTGGAATAGTAATTTATATCTCTACTCTATCCAGCACTTTCTCTACTGTAGCACTTACCCGGAGTTGGAATAGTAATTTATACCTCTATACTATCCAGCACGTTCCCTACTGTAGCACTGACCCAGAGTTGGAATACTAATTTATATCTTTATACTATCCAGCATTTTCTCTTCTTCAGCATTTAACTCGATTTATTATTTTTCACATAATCTTTATACAATTGAGCACTTTTTGCACAGCAGTACTCACTTACAATTACAATAAAAATAAATTTAACTTTTGAACTACTTTTAAAATGTGTATAAAGTGTAATTATGTTTATTTACCTGTAAGATTTGATACTTTTTCACTGGAAAGGTGTTATTGAGGTCGATGTTTTATTTGGTTGTTCTTTTTCTAGATGTTGTTATTTGTGTGTAGGATTCTGGAAAGAATATATGAAAAATAATATGTTTATCATGATTTTATTCCAAAGAGAGAGTATTTCAAATTACAATGTGGAGATACAATAGCAAGTAAAACACTCACACTAACCAGGACTTTTCCTATTGCAGCAATTACCCAGAGTTAGAATAGCAAGTCATACCCCCATAATATCTAGCACTTTCATTATTGCAGTACTTTACTGGAGTTTGAATAGTGTTCTATACATATATACTATGCAGCACTTTCCCTACTGCAGGACTTACCCGGAGTTGGAATAGTAATTTATACCTCTATACTATCCAGCACTTTCCCTACTGCACCACTTACTTGGAGTTGGAATAGTAATTTATTTCTCTACTCTATCCAGCACTTTTCCTACTGTAGTACTTGCCCGGAGTTGGAATAGTAATTTATACCTCTATACTATCCTGCACTTTCCCTACTGCAGCACTTACCCGGAGTTGGAATAGTAATTTATACCTCTAGACTATTTAGCACTTTCCCTACTGTAGCACTTACCCGGAGTTGGAATAGTAATTTATACCTCGATACTATCCAGCACTTTCCCTACTGCAGCACTTACCCGGAGTTGGAATAGTAATTTATATCTCTACTCTATCCAGCACTTTTCTTACTGTAGCACTTACCCGGAGTTGGAATAGTAATTTATACCTCTATACTATCCAGCACTTTCCCTACTGCAGCACTTACTTGGAGTTGGAATAGTAATTTATACCTCTAGACTATCCAGCACTTTCCCTACAGTAGGACTTACCTGGAGTTGGAATAGTAATTTATACCTCTAGACTATCCAGCACTTTCCCTACTGCAGCATTTACTCAGAGTTGGAATATTGTTTTATACCTCCATACTATCCCTATCCAGCACTTTCCCTACTGCAGCATTTACCCAGAGTTGAAATAGTGTTTTATACCTCTATACTATCCAGCACTTTCCCTACTGCAGCACTTACCCTGTGTTGTGATAGTATTTTATACCTCCATACTATCCAGCAATTTCCCTACTGCAGCACTTACCCTGAGTTGGAATAGTAATTTATATTTCTATACTATCCAGCATTTTCTCTTCTTCAACACTTATTCGACTTATTATTTTTCATATAATTTCTATACAATTGAGCACTTTCTGCACAGCAGCACTTACTTACAGTTATAATAGAAAATACATTTTGCTTTTGATCTAATTTTGAAATGTGTGTTAAGTGTCATGAAATTTAATTACCTATAAGATTGGAGATTTTATCACTGGAAAGGTGTTATTCAGGTAGATGTTTTCTTTGGCTGTTCTTTTTGTAGTTGTTGATATTTGTGGGTAGGATTCTGGAATTAATATATGAAAAATAATATTTTTATCATGATTTTCGTACAATGAGAGAGTATTTCAAATCACAATGTTAATATGTATTTCTATTGCTTATTGCTTTTATTGGTGTACAGTGATAGAGTTAGACAATATAGTAGACACTTTTAAAATGATATTCGAGTTCACTATTGTAGCACTTCAATTGAGATGTAATATTAATTTATTTCTAAATTTTATCAAGCACTTTCCCTACTGTGTCAATTACCTGGTGAAAGAATTGTAAGTAATAACTTCACCCTATCCAGCACTTTCTCTATTCCAGCACTTACCCAGAGTAAGAATACCAAATAATACATCTATAGTATCCAGCACTTTCATTAATGCAGCACTTTACTGCAGTTTAAATAGGGTTTAATATATATATTTAAACCAGCATTTTTTATACTGTAGTACTTACCCGGAGATGGAATAGTAATGTATACTTCTATACTATCAAGCACTTTCCCTACTGCAGCACTTTCAAGGAGTTGGAATAGTAATTTATACCTCTAAACTATTCAGCAATTGTCCTACTGCAACACTTAAATTGAGTTGGAATAGTGATATCTACCTCTATACTTATCAACATTTTGTACTGCAGCACTTTGTAGGAGTTATAGTATACATCTTTTTTATATCCTTAAAAAACACTCGTAATTACTGTATTATACATAAAGTGATATACATTCATGATGTTTTTCATTAATTTGCATTTTAATTACTTTACCTTTTAAAACAAAGCTTTGCTGCCTGAATTTCCTTTAAATGGATGATTTTTTCTTTGCTGTGTCCAAAGTTCTGTTTACGTATCTAAAACATTGATAAAAATAAAATTAATTTTCACGTTTTGACTTTACATGATTTTAATATTTTAGAAATGTTCATGTTTAGTTAATTTAATAAAAATTAAAAAACGATATTTGTGAAAATATAAAATATGTTTATTTCACTGTTATTATTTACAACATTTTGGATATGGTTGCAGCATTTTATAATATGGGTCAGTATTTACACTAGGAATGTTTAGTCTAATTACTGTATTAGTTCTTAATAAAAATAAATTTATTTACCTTTTCCTAAAGATGTCGGTTCACTTTTTGTAGTCACTTATATAAATGCATTTATTTGTGAAGTGAGGTTTTCTGTCAAAGTAATTAAAAACAGATATTTATTAAGTGATTTATTTCGGCTTGCTTATTTTAGAGTACTCGAAATAAATGTGAAAAAGTACCTTTTATTTATTTTAGCACAGTACTGATGGGAGTGTTCTAAAGAATATTCTCTGTGGTTATTCGTCTTTTTCGACCAAGTCGTGAATTTCTCAACTATTAATTTAAACAAATTTTTACCATATGTTATTCCTAAATATTTTATTGCATTCTTAATTTCTTCTTTAGTAAAATAGTCGCATTTTGAAAAATATTTTTTTCATTTATAAAAAATATGGGTTTTCAACATGTTTATCTGTTTATATTATTTAGAATTAAATTTAGAAAAATAAGTACATTTAAAATTAATAATATTAATAATGATTATTATTTTGGTAAATTCGTGTAAAATAAACTCATTTCATTAATATGTCGTTAACTAATAACTTTACTTACTTGTTAATCGATTACTAATTATTCTCAGATCTGATAACGATTTTCAAAAGGTGAGTAGGTCAGAGAGTCAGGATTGACGTCCGGTCACTCGGGTAGTTGATGATCAACTGGTTCTAAATGGTGTCTGTCTTGTATTTATAAGTTTGGGTTACTGACTCAATTTTAATTTTAAAAATATGCGTTATATCTGCGTTTTTTTCTTTGTTTTATTTCTCTGTAAACGTTTAGTTTAAAAATTACTTAAAAGATATTTGCTTTGCGTTTATTCTGCCGTTTTGGCAACCATTTTGGATATTGTGTTGTGGTATCCATTGATAAAAATAGTAGTAGGACTAATCTATGAGATACTGTCTCAAAATGGCGTCATAAACGTTAGAATATGTTATATGTAAAATATGTTTTAAATTATTTACAATTAAATGTATATAACTATAGGTTTTATAGATTTCGATTTCAAAATGTAGTCTGGTAAAATTAGATGATTTGTAGCTGAAAGAGTATTAATTTAAGTACCCGAGTCTTAATTTTCATACTCGAGAATTAATTCATACTCGAGCATTACATTTTTTTGGGTGCGCAGATTTGTTTATAATATTGTAGTTTCTTTTCACATTATTTAATACACTTCCCCACCCAACCCCCCTATTTTGCCTGCATCCCGTGCCAGGTTTTATTATACAAAAAAAATATATATATTATATTTTTTGCGTTGCAATGGTATGCGATGTTATTTGTTGCGTTGTAATGGTTTTTTTACATTAATTTTACTATATTGCGTTGTTATAGTACTCGTTGTAAAAACATGCGTTTTAATAGATTTTGCGTTGTAAAAAATGCGTTGTAATGGTATGCGTTGTAATAGTACGCGTTGTAACGTCATATATCCGATTGGACACTGCCCACACTGTGATTGCCTGACGCTGCCTGGCGGGGCCTCATCGTCCCAGCTGTTCCCGACATAGGCCCACCCTTGCATTCCTTCTCTGACCGGCGGGGCCTAGGGAGAACCCTCTGGAACGTACTGGATAGGCGCAACACCTGCCTCTCATGATGGCGACTCACAAAGATAGATCCTCAAAATCCTCCCAACCTAACACCATTGTACAATATACTACTCCACGTCTGCCCTCACAGAGGATCACACACCAGACGGGACCGGAGGACGGGGGAGATGGACCGGCGGAGCCGTCTAGAGCAGATATCTTGAAGGCTATTCAGAGATCCCACTCTGCCCTGGAGAGGCAGATAGAGACTGTTTTTATAGATGTGAATCTACTCCGCACCAATCTCCGCAAGGTGGCAGACAAGGTTTCGGACGCAGAGGGCAATATCACCCAATTGCAAGGTGAGGTGGTCACTCTGCAAAAATCTGTTGTGCAACTTACATCTACTAGCCGTGCATTGGAGAGGCGTGCCGAGGATGCGGAGGGTTGGGGCTGTCGAAGCAACATCAGAGTCCTGGGAGTACCGGAACGATTGGAGGCGGGAAATGCTGAACGCTTCCTGGAAACCTGGATCCGCACTCACCTGTGCCCGACTGGTCTGTCCAGTGTCTTTATCGTGGAGCGGGCACATAGAGCCCTTGTGCTCCCTGGGCGCCCTAGGGCCCTAATCGCAAAGATCCTGAATTATAAGGATCGTGGCTGTATTCTGAGAGCTGCAAGGAAAATGGAGTCCCTAACAATTGAGAACAGCTGCGTGTCCATCTACCCTGACTGCACCCAACAGGTGCAGGAACAAAGAAAATCCTACCTGGGAGTTAAACAAAAGCTCCGTGAAATGAAACTCCAGTACATGCTTTTATATCCAGCCAAGCTTAAGGTGCTCTCTCAGGGCCGTGCAGACTTCTTCGAGTCTCTGGCGGAGGTGTGGGAGTGGCTTGAGATTAGAGGGGATGACCTGCCCCCCGGGTGAGCGTGGTGGCCCTCGTGAGACCTGGAGAACCAGACCCCAGAGGAAGCGTCAAGGTAGAGGACGGCGCCGATCTGGATCCCATGGTTCTCCTGAGTCTCGAGTTACAGTGGGAGCGGATGGCGCTCTCCTTGTGAGAACATCGCCGTTGAGGGCAGGCAGCCTCCGTCCCTGGTGAGGTGTTGGTCCCAGACACCTTACAGGAAACACCGCTGGATACAGACTCTACAGCCCCGGTGATCCCGGAGACTGCCCTCTCTGAACCAAGGTTGGAGTAAACTTTTGACCGAGTTACATACTGCTGTACGATCTACTGTCCTCCGATTTGGGGGGCCTCACATTGAACCTCTGTTGGTCCACCACTGCTTTTCGTTGATACTAAGGGTTCTGGATACTTATCCAATGCAGAGAACTTGCGCCCCAAGGGACTGAGGTACGGGATGGGCGTGGGGGGCCAATTTTCTTCCTTAGTAACATATCGTCCATGCTAATGACTGACATAAGTAGACATTCCCTGGAACTGTCTTAAGACCACTGGGTCTCTCAAGGAGCTGGGGGGAGGGTGGGTGGGATTGGTTTGTTGTGTGTGAGTGTGTGTTGAGTGAGCTGTATGGGGTGGCTGTGTACGTCCTGGCAGGGGAAGGGCGGGGTGGCGTTTTTCTTTGTTGCTATCCTTTTGCTCGTGGGTGGAGGTGGGGAACCTGTTTTTGAAGAAGTTCCGAGTTCTAGGGTTTTTGGGGGGTGTGCTAGGGTTGATATAGAGGTTATTGCTGGCATTGTATGCATATTGAATCCGACATATGTGTGGCTCACTGACAGGGCTACCCCTTCCGGTCTAACTGGAGTGGGGGCCAAGTGGTGGCAGGTCATATTGTACATATACTGTGACCCAGATGGGCGTAATCATCGACCATGGGTTTTAAATTTTTAACTTGGAATGTGCGTGGTTTGGGTGCTTGCACCAAGAGACACAGAGTCCTCTCCTTCCTTAAACGCCATGGGATTTTGGTAGCCTGTTTACAGGAGACCCATCTAGATGAAGACGGCGCACAGCGGCTGTCAAAGAAATGGAGAGGTCAGATCTTTCACTCCTCCTTTTCCACATATGCTAGGGGAGTCCTCATTTGGGTTGCCCCGGGGATTCCTTGCACTGTCCAGTATATCGAGGCGGACGTTGACGGCAGGTATCTACTAGTGTGGCTTAGGTTAGATGACAAGCAATTGCTACTCCTTAACTCCTATGCACCAAATACCGATGATCTGACTTTCTTCTCTCAAATCCAAGATCTTGTAGCCTCAGATCTGGATGCACCCCTCCTCTGGTTTGGGGACTTCAACTGCGTATTGCACCCTGAGTTGGACCGCCATCCGCCCCGGTCGGGCACTAAGCTCCGTATGACAGCGCGTCTTCGGGAAGTGATGCACAATCTGGGGGCGCTGGACGTGTGGCGAACTTGTCATCCTGACCAGAAGCTCTACACATGTTACACTCCGACACATGGCACCCATAGCAGATTGGACCGCATTCTTGCGGCTAATCTCACTCCGTCTCTCACCTTGACGGTTACACATCAGGCCCGATACCTATCAGACCACGCCCCAGTGAGGTGCATGGCGCAGTGGGCTGATCGAGCTGCCCATCCCCGCAAATGGCGAATGCCCACTGACATTCTTCAAGATCAGGTGGGTAGGGACCATGTGGCGACGACTCTATCGAACTACGTAGACCTAAACTGGGGGACGATGGTCTGCCCTACTCTACTAAATGGAAAGCCTTGAAGGCGGTGGTGCGTGGAGCCTATATGGGCCTCAACTATGGGGTCCGAAAACAGTTGTTGTCTGAACTGCACGATGCAGAGGTTGTTCTTCAACGCACCCAATCCCGACCCGTTCCTGATGCGTTAGACCAGCAGACGGAGAAGGCAGCGCAGGTGTCGATACATGACATCCTCACCCGCCTCGACAAATTTATGTTGGGCCAGTACAGGCAACGTCTCCATCGCGAAGGCGACAAATCTAGCCGCTTATTGGCCTGGATCCTTCGCTGTGAGTTTGCACCTGAAAGGATAGTTGCTCTACGAAACTCGAGTGGTGTTATGGTCCACTCAGAGTAAGATATCCTTGAGGTCCTCCGGTCCCATCTGCAGGCTGTGTACAAGGCTGACCCACTGGTTACGTTCATTCCTGCGGGATTTGGACCTCCAAACCCTTCCAGAGGCGGCAGTGAAGGAACTCGAGACTAAGCTGACACTGGGCGAGATCAGCGCGGCGCTGGCTGCCCTCCCTCGAGCTAAGACCCCTGGCGGGGTCCCAGCCGAGTTTTATCACTCTTTCTGGGACATTCCGGCTCCCCTCCTGTTGCAAGTTTACAATTAAGCTCTGAATACTGGCACTCTTCCACCCACCATGAATCAAGGAGAAGACTACATGACCTTGAAACCGGGCGGAGATAGTTGTGATCCAGCGGCGTTCCGCCCTGTCACCTTGATTAATACGGATGCAAAAATCCTCACTAAGCTGTTGGCCACTCGCCTCGCCCCACACATGACTCGATTGATCCACTCGGACCAATGCGGATTTATTCCGGGTCCCAACACGGCGATGAATCTGTGCCGCCTGAATCATGTCCTGCATGAGGTACGTGGAAGAGAGGGTCCTAATGTGCTGGTGTCAATTGATTTGACAAAAGCCTTTGATACAGTGCATTGGGGGTGTCTGATGGAGGTGCTCCAGAAGACGGGGTTCGGGCCTAGATTTTGCAGTTGGATCCGGGTGCTCTATGTAGCGCCCCGTGCCAGGGTTCGGCTGGGATCGGCCGATCGGAGGAGTGGCCATTGGAGAGATGCACCTGTCAGGGTTGCCCTCTTCTGTTCGCTCTTGCGATTGAACCCCTTGCCGTCTCCGCCCGCGCTGAGCTGCAGCAATGGGGAATCACGGTGGGTGACGCTGTTAATGTGGTCTCACTCTACGCAGACAACGCACTATTCTATCTAACTTCCCCCTCTGAGGCCCGCCCCGTCTTGATGTGGACCCTTGACCGCTTTGGTGCGGCCTCTGGGTTGCGTATTAATCTCAATAAATCCCTGGTCTTCCCATTGACGGGTTGTTCCACGGACCCAGCCGTAGATATTCCGTTTTTGGGCCTACGCTGTGAGCGGGAGGCGTTCCGCTACCTTGGCATACAGGTTACCGCATCTGATGAGGCCCTGCTGACTTATAATGTCAACAGAGTACTCCGAGCTCTTCACAAATCTGTCACGTTTTGGAACACACTCCCTCTCTCCCTTATGGGGCGCTTGGTGATCGCCAAAATGGTGATGCTCCCCAGGATTTTATATGTATTACGGAATATACTATGTCCATTGCCCCCCCGGGTATTCCGCACACTTGACTCGCTCCTCACCTCCTTACTTTGGGCGGGCGGGCGCAGTAGAGTAGCTTTACACACAGTAACACGATGTTGGGAAGAGGGAGGCCTAAAGGCCCCGAGATTTTACTTGTATTATTATGCAGCGCAGCTTCTCCCAGCCGCAAAGTGGTTCTCCGATGAGGAGAACTGGGAACTGGCACTGCTAGCAGGTACAGCGAATGAAAAGACTCTGAGGGAGGCCTTGATGCAGGGTCATGTTGCCGATAAAACTCTACCATATGTGGTGCGTCACACGGCGGAAATCTGGCAGCGATTTGTCAAGAAGGTACTAAGAAGGGCCCCGTTTCATAGGGAGCTTCCGGTGTGGATCTTGGCACCGGTGCTCCGGTTGGAGGAGAACATGTCCTACTGAGAGTGGCGCTGTGGCGGATGTGAGACCCTAGCAGACCTCTACCCGGACGACTCTTTTGTGTCCTTTGAACGTGCCATGGAGTTTTTTGAGCTAAGTAGGGGACAATACCTCCACTACAGAATCCTCCAGCACATAGCCTGAACAACGTGGCCCCAATACCCGGAAGCGCATCCGCTCACCTATACTCTCGACATTATCCTATCCTGTGGGAGAGGTAAATGGCTGATTTCCCTACTTTACTCGGCCATGCGTCGGGACTCGACCCCCCCCCCGATCGCACCGGCTTGGGCGGCCTGGGAGGCAGATCTGGGAGTGGGACTGGAACCTGACCAATGTAAAAGAATCGGGCTCTTGACCCGAAAGGTCTCCTGCAATGCACGTTTTAAACCTATACATTTCAACTTTGTCCACCATACCTACATGACCCCAGTCTCTCTGAATCACATATCAGCTGATAGATGACACAATTGTCCTAGGTGTGGGGCGCAGAAAGCGGGTTTTCTCCACCTAGCGTGGGAATGTCCTCTGGTTCATACCTTCTGGAGAGAAGTAGTGGACCACATTGGTCGAGCCACAAAAATCAGAATTGTGCTTGACCCGCTCCATTGTGTCCTGGCTCTAGTGCCCAAACTTAGAAAGAAGAAGCTGTCTTATAAATTCTTACAACTACTGTTAGTCTTGGCAAGGAGGCATGTGGCTATCACCTGGATGGGTCAAAGGGCTCCCGAGATTTCCCTCTGGCTAGGGGATGCTAGAGAATGGGCCCTAGCTGAAGAGACGCACATGCTGCGCACTCGTAGAGATGGGAAGCTACAGGATGATCTACTTGCTTGGAGGATGTTGTGCATGGAGGGGTTGGCAGATGATGATTCGGATGCCACCAGCGCTGAATTATTCTCCCCGGCTGAGTCTGAGTCTGAGAGTGTTGGGGAGGGAGCCGAATTGGAGGGATTGGATCCGGTGTAGAACGCTTATGCAGGCACGGTAATATTCCTTGGTACGCATAATGGTAAAATACTGTGATCCCTACAGGTCCTAACTGTATTATAATGACTGTGCCTTTGCTGGACCTCACATAGATAACCTGATTCGTTAAATTCTATATTAATGATTCCATGCTTGGGGAGTTTGTTTCTTGTTAAATGTTAAACAGAATAAAAACAGAAAAACAAAAAATTAGCGAATACAAAGATAGTTCCATATCCTTCAAGCACAGCTGAACTTTTCCCTTTTACATGCTCTGATTCTACGCCGCCCAGCCTTCGGGATGTGGACCAAATATGGCTGTGTATTGTCCTGGGAACTGCATGTTATTGATTTTTTGCGTATAAGTGGTTTGGACGACCATGTGAACCTGTGCCTTCTTATAATTTCGCACTAAAAATATTTTTCAAAAAAAAAAAAAGATGGCGTTGATTTAAGAGACTTCTTACAAGGACCTCGTAAACCACGTCATAAACGTTTAATAAACGCTGGGATATATGCTGTTTATAATGAAGCATGGAAAGTCACGCAAATGGAAATCGCAGAACGAATACAAGTCATTGATCATATTAATTTAGAGAAAGCTCTCTCTGTAGTTGACAATGGGTTAACAAATCTGTCATCCAGAATTTATTCTTTGGATAGCATTGTATCCTCTGCCATAGACATAATGGAACAGGACTTGCTCATGTTACAACATGGACAGTCTCAATTGCATTCTATAATGCTGCTAGGCTGGACGTTACAAAACCTTCGTTCAGGCTGTGTGCCTTGGCGTCTAATCAACACCACGTCATTGTTTACTGGATTTAACCTTACAGATGAACAAATCTCCATGGAACAGAGTGGAGCAGACTATACGGTGCTGAGCATAGAAAAACTGGAAAGATTACCATAAACCGTTTCTGAGAAACCAGCCGTAGAATGGATAATACATGACACCATCACGTTGCCAGTGACGATTTTCCAGTTTCAATATTGCTTGAAACACATACCAGCAGGCCTGTATGAAAGGTTGGGTAAAGAATACATGAAGTCGTCCTGGGATTTACCATACACACACAAATGTTGGAGTGGGGAAAAGGAGGTATTTCTTAGTGGTAATAATTGCAAAAGCACACTGAGCGGTACTATTTTATTGTCAGGGTCATAATTTACATGGAGCCTGCAATGGTTTTTCGACCAACTTATCCTGCCACCTGCAAGGTTCTCCGGCAGCAGTGATAGATCCAATTTTTAGGCAGCTATCCAATGGGAGCTACATAATGTTGAATGATCACAGCTGTGGCCAGGAATAGCCTATCTCATCAGTGTGTCAGCAAGGGTCACTTACTGTATGCAGGTACTTGTTTCCTAAAACTTAGACATATGGGGAGTCACCGCTATGGATTTCACTGAACATCTCTTCTATACGAATTGATACTTCAAGCAGAATGAAAGCCATTCTTTTACAAAAAACTGTGCCACTGACCTCTTCCAAAGAGACGCAAGTTGCAAGCCCCTCTGCAAAGATACATGCCCTATTATCAACAAACTGCACCATACATTTCTCAGAACTATTAGGTTGTATCTTAAACATGTCTGATACCAGTGTTATTGTACATGTATTTAAGAAAAAAAATTCTGGACTGTTAGCACCGTTTGAAGCAGTCCTAAGCATTTTTCCAAACTTCGTGCACTCTGTGTTCGGCGGCCTGCCTCTCATTTTGGGACTCGTAGCAGGGACACTGTTTTTGTTTCTTCTGCTCTGATATGGCAAGTCCAGTCACCAGCGATACCCAGATTACCATGGAGAACACTCTTCTGGCAATGTGGTATCGTGAGCGCATAACACAGATCCTTGGATTGGCTTGTTTGAGAGATCTGAATAATACGTGGTTCCTATCGTTCAGACCAATCTGGCAAGGTTGCATCTTACCTGTTCTACGATGCCTGCTTTGTGGAGAGGAATGCATGTTGGATATTTGTCCGACAATTCCATCAGCACTGCCAACGGATGTTGGCGCTTTGCTTGGTTCGGTAACGGCTCATGCATTGTGTTGTTCCAAGCAGCTACCAATCCTGTTGACGGCATTCATTGAGGTCTCAGCAGCAATTCCAGCTGAAGGTGAGCTACGTGGACCAACAGGGACACAGGTACCATCTACTGCGAAGATTGCTGATGAGACTCACGCTTACGGCGATGCTTCACATCAGTGTACGATTGATCTACTTAATGAGGTAGTTCAACTATCACCTACTGTGGTAGACGATTTCTTTGCCAGCTTAGAAGATTTAATGTTTTCTCCTGACATTGAGAATAACTTTTGAAATTAGCACACAGCGTTCTATCAAACTTTGAATTCGACCTTCGTTTTTCAAAAACAAAAGCTTCTACGATTTGATTTGATTTTTCCAAAACTGAACTTTGGCACCAAGTACTCTGCTTAAAGTAGATTTATTCTTAGAGAACAAGAATTCTTTGAATACTTCCTAGAAACAATATAACTTGTCCACAAACCAAACAGTTATATATTCTGCTATGGAATGGTCTCGACATTTTTTCTTCTGTATTTAAGAGCCATTTCATAAATGTAATTTTCATGATTCATTCAGCTAGCATTACCATTATCATAGTATATGCTTAAAATGAATCAATGCTTACAAATGCGTACAGTACAAATATTCATTTTTCGTGTACAACCATTTTTTAAATGCATTTTATGTATTTTTGGGTGGGATTGTAAACACGTGCTTTAGATATGTTTTAAAGGCTTACAATTTAGTAACGTCGAATATAATTAAGTGGAGTGGGTGTTGTATAGCATTTTAGGAACCTAGGGCCAGATAAAGGTCGCCAATTACCGGTCGGTAACGTCCGATTCCGGCCGTTACCGACCGGTAATTGGTTTTTGAGATGTAAGGGACCCGAATTTTACTGAATCGGTCAATTTAACAAATCGGTAAATTTAGGATTCGGTAAAATACCGACTCTCTATATTTACCCAATCGGTATTTCGAGATGTAGCTGGCACTTCAAAGTGTGCCACAGGTCCTTTAGGAGTCGGTATTTACCACCCAATCCTATTGGGTGGTAAAATACCGAATTCCAGTGTACATGCACATCTGTGCATGTACACCTATGCCATGTGACACACAGACATGCCCTTAGGGCATGTATGTGTGCCACATGGCACACAAGCCTGCAATTGGGGTGCAACAGGGTGTCAAAGTGACACCCCGTTTCCCCCTGCCAGGTTTCGGTATTTACCGATTCGGTAAATACCGATTCGGTATTTCCCATTGATTCCTATGGGCTTCAAGGCCCATAGGAATCAATGGGAAATACCGATTCGGTATTTACCGAATCGGTAAATACAGAATCTTACAGAATCGGTAATTGAAAAATAAAAATTACCTACATCTGCCTACTTCCAATTTACCTACTCTTAAATACCGATTCGGTATGATTCGGTATTTAAGAGTAGGTAAATCGGAATTACCTACATCGGGCCCCTAGTGTAATTTTCCCGATTCATGCCCTTATATAGGTATAAATCACCTCGTACTTATATAGCCATAGAAATCATAACCATATTAAGACATAGCCCATGCAGTCCAAATACAGGCATGGATACTTCCACTAGTTCCGAAAAGCCACAACGATTTCTTGGAAAACTCGGCTTCAGCAGTCAGGGACTTCCCCTTGCTTGAATATTGAGTTGTCCAAGAACTCATGGAGTTTTCAAAGAACTGCGACTCTTTGATGACGTTATTATGTTCAACTTATCGTCAAACTCTGCACCTTCAAGGTATAAATATGCCCACACTCGCCCTAGCAAACACACAGTGGTTTGGAGCAGTTCGACTATCTACTTGCCCGACGCATCTCGCTGCAGCAAGTGCCGAAGGAAGCCAACCCTCCGGCTGATGCACTGAGAGAGACGCTGTCTTTTCTCTTTCCGAGAAATCCAGCTCCAGTGTTTCCAAGCTCTCCCTGGGAAAACGAGTCTGAAGACAATGAGATACCAGACCTAATTCATTCTAAAACAAGGTACGGAACTGATTAGACCCTAAGAGAAATCTTGGATAGATTCTTAGCAAAAGATTACTATACTTATTCGACACCTCACTTACTTCTTCCCTCATGCTAGACTTAGGTTCTGTACATTGGGGTAGGCGTATTTTAGAAGCACCAATTGAGTAATTTTAGTCTTTATTTATTTATGTATGTATTTTATGGCTTAGAAACCATACCATGTTTTTACAGTATTATTTTATAATACTATTCTTGCTGTACGTATTATAATTTACACCCAGTATTACGATTGGAGCAGTTCACTTCTTCTGAGTGAGAAAGAAAACTGTTCAATAAATACTTTTATTGAAAACGCCCGTCTCTCTATTTTCTCTGCACCTCTGATGAAACAAAGCATACACTATTGACTGAATAAAATATCTATCTATTGTTTCCACGACTCTGAAGATACGTTTTATCTTGGGGAATCAAAGTTGGCATGTTTATGCGGTTGTCAGAAACTAATCCCTTCTTGTTTATTTGATAAAGTTTCTGGTGACCTCTGAGCTATCTGGCAATAACAATTACGTCTAATATATTAGATAGGGACCTAGTAGACACAAGTGCTACGTCACATCCATAGGATATATTATTCCAATGCGCAGAGCCTAATGGGAATATAGGAACTACACTACAATATAAAACGTAAAACATTTATATAGACATGTTCTATAGTATATTTAACAGAGCAGCTTTGTTAGTGTACTTTTAAAGCTCATAGTTTTGTAATGACTTTACAGAATAATCGCCTTTAAACACTATTTTATGTTTCCACCAAGACAGCGGATGTCGCGATGACATTGGTAATCACGATCCCTGCGGACACTTGTGGAAAACGGAAAATAAAAGCAGGCATTCAATGGCCACCAACACATCCAAAAATAATATGTAAAAAAATCCATTCTGAACATTGCCCTACACACATTATATATATACACTTTTTTTCAAAGCATATTTAGACTCATATTTTTGTACTAAGTTTCTTTGAAAACCATCTTTCAGACCTATTTTACATTTTTGCTGTTATTCGGGATGTCACGATGAAGACGTTAACTGCAACGATCATGCCATTTCCATGAAGTGAAAACACATATATGCACACATACTATACTATTTTACACACTACGGGTTCCTTACAGTGTTCTCGAAAGTCATGTTTTTGTCAGGAGTTTCTATAAAAACCATCTGTAAAACCTATTGCGCAAGAGGAAAACCAAAGCAGAAATTCTATCACCACTAACACATCCAAAAATATTATGTATAAAAATCCATTCTGAACATTGCTCTACACACATTTCTATATACATACTTCTTTCAAAGTATCTTGGCTAATTCCCGCTTAAACTCCTATCTTAGACCTTTCAGTACCTCCCACGCATGACATCATTTGGCTTGACAGAGCTCTGAAGTTGGGTAGTGGCCTAGCCTGTATTCACAGAAACACACTCTTGATTTCTCACATGGAGTACTCTGCGCTTTCCTCCAGTGAATACCTGTGTTTCAGCATCTCTAGTAAGAACCTACTGTTTTTTAATCTTCACACCTTTACCGCCCCCTCCCCCCCGGATGGCAATCTCCCCTCCATTGAGCAACTAATGAAAATCATCACTAGCAGTGACGACTCAGTGGTGGCCCAAATCTTCCTTGGTGATTTCAACCTTCACTGGTCTAACCCCAACAACTCTGCTGTATCTTGCCTTAAATCATTCTAAAATGATCAAGATCTGACTCAGCACTGTGACCAACCAACTCATATTAAAGGAGAAACTCTAGATCGCATCATCTCTAAAGGGCAGACCATCACCCATTGTGATTGATCCGACCACCATAGTATCCTCTTTTACATTAACAGGGAGGTGTTGATGAGGAAGGCTCAACCATTGAAATCAAAGATATGGAAAAGAGACCTCAGATCAATAAACTCTGATGATCTAGCTGCCCAAGGTAAATCTGTCCTCTCAGCCCAAGCTGATGGTCGAGGTGCAATCACTCACCAACACCTACAAGTCGACAATCACCAACATAATGGATGACATTGCTCCACTCCAACATAGAAATGCTTCAACAAAAATATCCAAATCGTGGTATAATGACAACTTAAACACAGAACAACGCAACCTTAGGGCAATTTAATGTTCCTGCCGTTCCAATGCCTCCTCAGACCAACTAAAACTCCTTAGAGATGTCAGGAGCCTCTACAACAAACAAATCAAGAGTGCCAAGGCTGACTACTTCAGACACCAACTGGATCAAACGGCAAACCGCCCCAAGAAACTGTTCGAATTGGTCAATCAGCAATCAGTTGTTGGTCCAAACCACTCTGAACCTGGTGGCAGCCACCCTCAAGTGACAAACTTGCGGCTTTCTTCACAGAAAAATCAAGACTCATCTCTGCTGACCTTGCCTCTAAGTAGGCTCTATTGCCTTCCTTAAGTGCTGCCTCCACCCTTGACCCCTTTGAAAAGGGCAAATTGACCACCAAGAACACCAAGAACAATGCATCATGGGGCACCTTTACCCCATTTAGTGAAAATGACATCCACAAGATTCTTCAGAATATCAACCCTTCCAACCTTCAGTGACCCGTTGCCTCTGCCATCTTCAAAGAAATCAGGAATGCACTCATCCCCACCTGGAAAACGATTGTAAACACTTCTCTTTCACAAGGCACAATCCCCAATTGCCTAAAAGCAGCTCAGGTGTCACCTATTCTAAAAAAACTAACGCTGACAAATCTGATCTCAATAATCTCAGCCCCATTTCCAACATCCCCACCCTAGCAAAACTTCTATAAAAATGTGTACAATCTCAACTTTGTGCTCACATTATCAACTCCTAAACCAGCCTCTATCTGGTTTTAGGAAAGGGCACAGTACCGAATCGGCTCTCAATCATGTTATGGATGACATTTTAAAAATGCTTGATAAAAACGAATCCTGCTACCTTATTCTCCTTGACCTTTCCTCCGCATTCAACAAGGTTAATCATAGCAACCTCCTAACCATCCTGCAAAACAGAATGGGTTTTGCTGATCAGGTGCTACAATGGTCTCGTCTTTAGTACATCACAGATCACAAAGAGTCAAGGCAAAAACACTCTCTCTCCAAGCCCTCTCCTGTACTCATGCGGGTCCCCAAGGGTCCGCTCTATCTCCTATCCCCTTCAATCTTTTCCTGGAATCTCTCGCTAACTCATTAAACTCCATGTACATTCTCTTGCACATATATGCGGAGGACACGCAACTCTATTTGAAAATCTCATCCCTGGAAAACATCATCTCTCTCAACACTACCCTAACGTCCAACCAAAACTGGTTAACAGAGAACGATCTCCTGCTTAACACTTCCAAAATGGAATTTCTGTCCATTTACCCTCCGAATCTCATCCCCAAGCTAGACCTATGGCTGAGTCACCTCCCTGTTTTCAATTGCACTCCTCTCATCATACACTCAGCCAAAATCTCTCCTAGTCACCATGGACAAGCACCTGAATATGAAAAATCATATTAGCAATGTATGTATGGGAGCAAATCACTTGCTGAGGTCACTCAGAAATATCAAACCTTTCTTTCTACTAAATGATTTCAAGCATGTGGTCCAAGCACCTGTCTTGCCGAGACTAGGCTACGGCAGAGCTACCCTATGTGGCCTTCCCAAATACGCCATGGCTTCACTAATGTCATCACTGAACGCGTCGGCTAGACTGGCCAAAGGCACCAAACGTTACGAACATATATCCCTAGTCCTAAAATCTCTCAGATGGCTGCCCTACGAAGCACAAATTCAGTTAAAGATAGCCGTGCTGGTGCACAAAGCCCTTTGCTTCAATACTCCCAGGTACCTTGTGCAAAAACTTGAACTATCCTATGCCTCAAGAAGCGCCACTGCCTTCCTCTTGAAACCACTCATCCTTGACAAAAAAAGAACTTGTCACTGAGCTTTCTCTGGTGCTGCCCCAAAGATATGTAACTCTCTTCCACCAGAAGTACGCAGAAACTCTTCAACGAAGGCTTTCAAATTGGGAGCTAAATGATTCCTAATGAGCAAATTCTTACCCTAAGAGGGATAGGCACTTCTTTAATGCACACTGTGCCCACCCCTCTCATTGCCCGCCCAACACCTGCTTATTGTATTACCCTACTGGGCGCAATTGACCCATATTCTGCGACCATTCCAGTCTTTTTTTTTTCTCTCTCTCTACCGGATGTTAATATTGCATTCATGTTCTTCCTCCCATCATATTGTAAAGCGCTCTGATATCCTTCGAAAACTTGTTTGTGCTATATAAACTTTATAAATGAATAAATGAATAAATGTTTAAAGTCATATTTTTGTACTAAGTCTCTTTAGAAACCATCTGTGGAGAAGTGTGGCTCACTGGTTAGAGCAGGCAGACCCTGAAGCAGAGGTCAGACCCGGGACCAGGGTTCAATTCCCGATGCGGCAGGGTCTTGAGCTCAAATGTCCATGGACTTGATAATTCTCGCTTCGGTGCCTGACCTAATCATGGGTTTACACTCTGTAACTCTGGGCATTAAGCTTGCTTAATCTCCACAACGGCCCCCCCGCGGCAGGATGCCTGGCTTTCACCTTGGGGATGCCCTGTAGGGGCTATCTCACAGGGAAAAACCAGGACGGGTTCCCAAGGCAAGCGCGGAGATACCCCTTCGGGGGTCGATTCTGGCGCTATATAATAATAATAATAATAATAATAATAATCTTTCAGACCTATTTTCTGTTTTTGTGGTTATTCTGGACATCACAATGACAGCGTTAACTGCGACTATCACACATTTTCCATAAAGTAAGAACACATATATGCACACACATTACAGTATTTTACACACCAGATGTTTATTACTCTACACTTCATATCATGTTTTTCTAGCTTATTTCTAGAACAACCATCTCTAAAACCTATTTTTGCATTGAGACCATAGATTGCGATGACGTGGTCATCGCGATCACTGCAGGTATGTCACGAATGAAGAAAGCAAAAGGAGGAATTCAATAGCCACCACCACGTAAAAAAAATATTCCAGTAGATAACTCACTATATAAATACCTCTATAAAAATATTTATCAATATCTCTATACCAATGCATACTAATGATTCATTGATATTTTTTTTATATTTTCACCAATATTCGTGCCGAAATTGATAGGCACGATGTCCATGCGGTGTTCTCACGTATATCGCGTGCTATTAAAAAAATGTATTTCGGACATGCAACTGCTGTCACAAACATCCCCATTTCTCAAGCATGGGGTCAGAGAATCTCCACCCTTACCCCTTATGTGGGCTTTCACAAAGATTTTCAGCCCCGGTAACCGTTCCCGATAGATAAAATGGCAACCACAACTTTCCAATCAGAGCATTACAGTTGATTCACTGCGAAAACACCGCTAAATATCTATGACCAGAAATATCACTATAAATTTAAACTTACATTTCTCAAAACCTACTGAACGGATTCACACCAAATAAGCAAAAGGCACTTCATTGAGCTAACATCTACCTCCCTGCCAAATTTGGTGTAAGTCCGTTCAGCGGTTCGAGCTGTAGAGGTGTCTAAAGGTTCCTTTAGGATGGGGAGGTCCCCTTGAGTGAATCCGACAGCATCATGTGAGTTCACTGGAACTCCTAAGAATAATATGGCAGCCACCGGTATCATTTTTATTGACATTATTAACATCGCACATACAGTTGTCATCTTGTACATTGACATTGTTCTTACTGGTACTGTCAAAGATATGTTTGATTTGATCTGAATGCACATTGGTATTGTTCATACTGGTAACAACAGTATTATTGTATGAGTATGAATTATGACATTCATTTGTATCATTATTGCTGATGCTGGAGCTGTTGCGCATGCACAAGTTATGGTATACACCGACACTGCATTGACGGGCATTCATGTGATTATGTGGGTACATGCTATGGCATACGTTCACATTGTATTTCCTGATATTGTCTTTGTTGGGCCTGCATATATCATTAAGAGAGAACGTAGTTGGCGGAGTACCACTACGCGGAATTCTGCAGAATTGATCAAAAACTCTGTGAATTCTGCTCCGCAAATCCATTCCATCTCACCACAATTAAGAACACAGAATACACAGATACCCTTAATAAAACAACAAGTAACATTATTACATGCTGAAATGCATATAATCATCCATAAAAGTGAAAATGAAAATACAGCAAGCAGTGAGAGAGGTGATGATTTTGATGTTGTCACTAAGCTAGGGAGAGAACAAAGCAGATGCCTTGAACACAAAGAACACATCCTGCTGAACGCTTGGTGGGGGTCTCAACTGCCTAGGACCACCCCAAGAACAGTTATGGGCAAAAAATACAATCGCAACCTCCGGCCTTGCAAAGCATTGTGGGACAATATTCTAGGGTGCAGTGAATGTTATAGTATCAAATATCAAAACATTCCTCGGGGGGCAGGCTCTGGGGCTCAGCTGAGAACTAATACTATAATATTCACTAAACTCTAGAATCTCGACCCATAATGCTTTGCGGTGCCTGTCGTTGGCATTGTATTTTTGCCCATACCTTTGCTTGGGGTGGTCCTAGAAGGATGGGACAACCACCATCATTGAGAATGATATGCTCTTTGTTTTCAAGGCACCTGCTTGGTCCTACCCCTAGGGTAGGGGGGACCCCAAAATCATCACCTCTCTCATTGGCTGATATGTATCAAAGCTCACTTTTGTGAATTGGTTCCACACTTTGTAGATGTAAAGGTAAAATTGTTTTATCAATGGAATGTGGGTGTAGTAGCCTATTCCAGAGTTTCTGCATGAACTTCATTGTCATGTATTAATAAATGTTTTACACAGAAATATCACATACCCTTAGTTAAAAAAAATATTTTTCTTTGCATGCTAAAATACATATACCCCCTCTTACAAAAATGAAAATATAGCAAGCAGGGGTTTTAGTCAACCAATAAATAATTCTATCTTGCTAAAATGCATATAGTCATCTCAGAAAAGTGAAAATGAAAAATACCAAGCAGTGAGAGCCGTGATGATTTTGGGGTCCTTCCTAACCTAGGGAGAGCACCAAGCAGATGCCTTGAACACAAAGAGCACATCAAGCTGAAAGGATTTTGTGGTGGTCCCATCCTTCTAGGACCACCCAAAGAACAGGTATGGGCAAAAATACAATCCCAACCAAAGACCCTGAAAAGCATTATGGGACGATATTCTAGAGTGCAGTGAATATAATAGGGGCCCGATTCACAGACCTAAGTTAAGACTAAATCCTAAACTTACTACCATTTTGGTATGCACAGAAGGCACTTACTCATTTTGGTGTTCACTGAAGGCACTTACTCATTTTGGTAATCACAGAAGTTAGGAGTCCTAACTTTAGGACTCCGAAATGCCTTCTGTAAAAACAAAAGTCTTAAAGTTAGGATTTTTCTCAGTTTAGGAGTTGTAAAGTTAGGACTCCTAACTTTAGGACTCCTAAATGCCTTCTGTGAATACCGAAAGTCTTAAAGTTAGGATTTTCATCTGTTAAGGAGTAGTAAAGTTAGTTCTAACCTTACAACTCCTAAACTGGTAATGCAACAGCCACACTTCTCCCTACAATAACAACAGTCCACAGTGACTCAACACAATGCACCAGCCTCTACGACCCCCAGTGAGCTCTAAGTGCTATAGCAACTACAACCCATGATGCCAGGACTGCTCTTTGTGCTATAGTGACAATCTTCCACACTTATCTACCTGTTGTCCACTGTCTCCAGCATGGTGAACAGATTCTTTTCAGCAGACTTTGAAGGTAACAGTTTAGCAGGACTAACTTGTTCCCCGAATTTGGCTCACGCTCCATCGCATTCTGCCTGAACATGTGACTTACCCATGATCAAGTGTGACGAGATGACTGTGCGAGGCGCTTTGTGTTTTTAGGAGCTAATTTCCCCAAAAATGTTAAAATTAAAGATCTTGTGTTCTAATGATTGGATTTTCGTTGTTCTGATATCATTTTATTTTTTAACATTAACTCGATTCTTCTAAATTAGTTTGGGATTTTTCTTGAGGTGTTTTTTTCATTTTATTGTTGTTTGTGTGCTGTGTATGTGCTTTATGCATTGCCTCTAGGTTGAGCCTGACTGCTTTGTGCCAGGCTACCAGTGATTTAAACCCAGGTTAATTTAGGGATTTTTGTGGTTCACCCTGACAGGGATTGCAGTTGTTGCTTGAGTGGCTTTCCACCTCCTCAACTAATTACATACAAAAACATTTTTAAAATCTGCACATAACTTTTTGTACAATTTAATTCATACTAAATAAACATTTCACTTTAGGTGGATCTTATGTTTTTAAATACATTTTTAAAGCAAATAGTTTCATGTATCATTTTTCAAATCAATCTACATTTAAAACATAAATATAAAATTAATTTACACTAACATTCAACTTTCAACATTTGTTTTACACTTTTTTCTAACTTTCCTTAAAATGTCCATGTACTCTAGCATACTGAGATCTCTCCTAACTGCAGAGGTTTCTATAAGTTGGAATAATGTCAAATGCAGTTGTAAAGTCACAATCAGTAGGACCTTTATGGTTGTATATGATACTTTTATTGGCTCCACTTCCTATATTCGGTGATGGGTACATGCAAGTCTACGCATTAGAGTAACTTTACACTTGGTGAACAACCAAAAGCTGTAAAGATTTTGTTGTGAACTGGGTTCTGCTGGTGAAAAAGAAAGAACTCCAAAGTAGGTTCCGGATAAGCTTTATTGGTCATCTCCACTGCTCCACATCCGTCACAGCCTGCTTACCTCACAGAAACCTTATCAACATTCTACGGCAAGCTTCAGAATCAACAGTAGGAACATTCTAAGTAATACAGGAGAGGAGGGGTGGGGGAAGGTACCAAGTAAGAAGCATCTAAATCACAACACATCTTTCCCCTCAAGGAACGAAAAGGATAGAAGAGTAACCAAGAAGCCACGTGAATGGGTGGAGAGAGGATGAAGGAGGAAGAGGAGGGTAAGGGGCAAGGGAAGAACACAGCACAGGAAGAACAATTGAAGAAGATAAAGAAATTCAAGTGTTCATGACACTGGGCCCGATTCACAGAATGAACTTAAGACTCAATCCTAAACTTACTACTATTTTGGTATTCACAGAATGCACTTACCACTTTTGGCATTCACAGAATGCACTTACTACTTTTGGTATTCACAGAATGAACTTACTACTTTTGGTATTCACAGAAGTTAGGATTTTGTCTTAAGTCTGTCTTAAGTCTGTCTTAAGTTTGTCTTAAGTCTGTCTTAAGTCTGTCTTAAGTCTGTCTTAAGACAAACTTAAGACAAAATCCTAACTTCTGTGAATACCAAAAGTAGTAAGTTCATTCTGTGAATGCCAAAAGTAGTAAGTGCATTCTGTGAATGCCAAAAGTAGTAAGTGCATTCTGTGAATACCAAAATAGTAGTAAATTTAGGATTGAGTCTTAAGTTCATTCTGTGAATCGGGCCCACAGTCTTTACACCACACCGCCACTTTTAATACTCTACTCGCAGTTGCAGTTCTCCTGTATCCATTCCACTTGAAAAACTCTCAATGGAAGGCAGAGAACAAGAGTTGGCTGAACAAGTTTGTCCATACTCCAACATTACCCATTGTCCATTATAGCTACATTAAGTTTAGTGGAGGCAATGGGCATGGGCTAAAAAATTAGACTTGGAACCCTGTGCCACTAGGTTTCTTTACATACACCCAGTCCCCTACATTCCACTGTTGACTTTTCGTGCCGTGTTTAGCTTTGTATTGGCTCTTATACTTTGCTTGGTAGAGTGTAATTTTGTCTTTGACCAAGGCTGATTCACGTACAATTCTGGCCCCTCCGCCCAACTACACTGGGAGAAGTTTGGTACAAGGTTTCCTACCCTTAACAGAACTGGGAGTGGTATGGAATGCCCACAACATTTCCTGCAAGGCATTCTCAGCTTCCAAGTGATTAACACAGGCCAACTGGATGCATTCCTCAACCATTCGATTGATTCACTCCACTAGCCCATTGGCAGGGGGGAAGTACAATGCAGTCTTAAGGTGAGAAATTTTGAGATGGGATAGAAAATCCACCACAGCAGAAGACGTAAATTGCACTCCATTATCTGTGGCAGGGATGCCTTCACAATAAAAAGAGTCTTTCAAAAATGTTATGATGTGCTCAGTGGTGATTTTATGAACCATTCTGGTAACCACCTAATGCGAATGGTAATCTACCCTGACTGGAGCATAACGTTTGGTCACCCCTGCACAACTGATGGGACGAATGATGTCTAAAGCAACCTTTTCCCACGGTTTGTCGGGAACAACCACCGGGGAAATGGGCACCTTATGGACAACCTTGACTTAGTCACTGCTGGCACAGACTAAACAATTTTTTATTTTGGCCTCGACCATGGCATCCATGCAAGGGAACCAAAATCATTCCCTAACACGAGATTTGGTGAGGCTCCTGCCAAGTGAGCTTCATGGGCGAGATCAATAACCAGGTTCCTCAACTTTGTGGGGGGCATGTTTTTTTCATTCCTGAGGACCAAGTCATTATTTCCATTCATTTCATGCTTCACCTCCCAATACGCTTTCACCTCATCGTCAACCTCTTTCCTGCCGGATGGCCACCCGTGAAGAGAGTAAGACTTGTTTATGGAAAGTACCTCATCCTCAAAACTAGCTGCATTCCTATCCTCATCGGTAAGGTCTGGAGAATTGATAGATAAGATATTCCCATGTGTCGTATTCTTCATTTACCTCTAAGGGGCCTCTCGACAAAAAAATCAGCTGCAATGTTTTGATTACCTGGGATGCACTCTAACTTGTAGCAAAAACTTTCCAAACCCAACACCCATCTTGCTATTCTGGGTGTACTAATGTAGGAACCTTTAGTAGATGACACATGTGAATAAGAGGTTTGTGATCGGTACGGATGTCATACTGGATGCCCTACAAGTAAACTTGAAATGGTGACTGCCCAAAAGTATGCCAGGGCTTCCCTTTCTAACATGGAGTAATTAGATTTGGATTTATTTAGAGAACGAGAAGCAAAAGCTAATATCCTCTCTTTGCCATCAATGATTTGAGAGATTGTGGCACGTAGGCCTTTGCTGCTGGCATCTGTGGTGAGGATGGTTTTTCTACTGTGTTAAAAATTACACAAATAGGGGGCTGACAAGATGTTTTTTTTAAATATTTTCATAGGCACTTTGGTGTTACTCAGACCAAATGTAACGTGCATGGTTTTTGAAAAGTTTTCTTAGGCAGTGAGAGAGGTCAAACAACTTCAGAATGTACTTTGTCATGAATTCAGCAAGACCCAAAAAAGATTTAGGCTCATCTTTATTCTTGGGAGCGACAGCATTTTGGACCGCCTCCAAAAGATACATTTTGGGCTTAAAACCATCCTTGGAAATGTAATGACCAAGGTATTCCACCATACTCACACCCATCTGGCATTTTATTTTTTTGCAGTGTGAGAGCCGCCTCTGTAAGTTTGCTCAGGACAAGTCTTAAGCACTTGTCATGGTCTTCCACGGTGGCCTCATAGATTAAAACATAGTCCTGGAAGCAGAGAGTTTTAATAATCCCCTCCAGGATGCTTGACATGATTTTCTGGAACACTGCGGCAGCCAAATCTAGCCCAAAAAGCATTCTAGAAAATATGAAAGTTTCCATTGGAGTGGTAAAAGCCATCAATCATCTAGATTCTGGATGAAGTTTCACTTGGTGGTACGCGCTTGAAAGGTTGAAAACCGAGAAGCCCACTGCATCACCCTTTGTACTCAGCATCTCATGAATACATGGAAGCGGATACCTGTTAATCCAAATACTCCTGTTGAGGTCACAAAGGTCAATGCACAGCCTAATTTCGATGCCTTGGTTTTTCTTGGCTATCTCAATGGGTGCCAACCAGAATGAATTCTCAACAGGTTGAATAATGCCCTTGACTTTGTAACCTATTGAGTTTATTCTTCAAAGACTCTTCATAAGGTGGGGAAAGGGTCTAGTCTTGTGAACAATGGGTTTGGTGTCAGATTTAGGCTTAAGTTTGTGCTGAAAGTTCTTCAACAAAAGCAGTCTGTTGTTAAAAATTTCAGGAAACTTCTCATAGATCTGGTCTCCTGTAATGGATTGGCTGACTATCAGTACTTGCTCCGGATTGTTGGGATCGAATTCTATTCCCAACTGCTTCTGATGTTGCCACCCCAGTAAATTGGACCCCTCATGAACAACATAGACCTTGCCCACTGTGGTGCGATTCTTATATGTAATGAGGGATTTGAACATTCCTTTAAGGGGAATAGAGTCACGAATATACCCACTGGGGGCATTGTCAGGAACTTGAAATTATGCCTCCTTAACCATTTTCATTTGGTAAAATCAGAAAAGTTGATGAAAGTGTAGGGAGAGCATGCATCCACATGAATCCGCAAACTCTTTGATAGGGTTACCATCTAAGTTAATATTGCAAACAGGACAGTTGACTGAATGAACCGTGGTAAGGTCTCCCACTTGTAGTATGATTTTCTTGACTGATTGAGTGACCTCATCGTGTTCTTTGTTGTCATGGCGCTTGTCCTTCTTGAAAGAATCTCTAAAAACTCTAGAAAAATTCCCCTTTCCGTTGCACTTTCTGCAAGTGGCAGAACTAGCTTGACAATATGGGGAGTTGGCGAGATGGTTATTATTAGCACTACTTAAACATTTAAGTTTATCCAGCTTGAAAATGGCTACACTTGAACACCTTATTTTACATATCTCTTCCTCAGAATTCACCTCTCTTATTATGGAAACAGAATCCTTGGAGGAAGTTGTTTTTATTTCCTTAAGGCATTCCGCAGTGTGTTCAATCGACTTAGCCATTTCCACCGCTGCATGATAATCAGGTTGTTTCTGTAATAATTTCTCTTGGATTCTGATGTTGTAGGTACAGTGTACAATTTGATCTCTAATGAGGCAATCATTCAAACCCCCAAAGTCACATAAACTGCTCAACCCTCTGTGTGCGGCAACATACTTCAAGACACGTTCTTGCTTACCCTGAATGCAGCAGAAAAACTTGTGACATTCCAACACAATGTATATACTCATCAGGGTAATCCTCCTCATCATCGTCAGCAAATAGAGGGTCTGGAAGCGAATCATAAACCCTCCTCCCATGTGCAGCCAAGTTATGGAGAAGGATATGCTGTTTTCTCCCTCAATGGCTCTTAAGTAGGATTTGAAAATATTAGCCCACTCCTTCCATGGAATACTTGGTTCCCCCACCTCATTTAAAAATGGAACAGGTTGAGACATTCCAGCTGCTGCCAAAACAACAAATATAAGGGGAGCTGATGAGGAACTTAAAGGAAGTGCTAATCACTCAAAAAGAATATGGTGAGAACCACCTAAATTTGACCAACAAGGTTTATAAAGGAGAGCCACACGTTAGGTAAAATGCATGCACAAAGTACGAAAAAGTAGCAATAACACATTAAAGTTAGGTAGGCAAATTCCCCAAATGGGGCACAGTGCACTTAAAAATTACTAAAAGATGTGAATAACAATTTGTCGAATCACCATAGTATTATGTGGAAGAGGCATAAAATTTGGATAAAAATAGCGTGATAGGTTGAAGAAATGAAGGTCCGGAGATTGTTAAGGTGAGTAAGCTGTTCGTTACTTAAGAATAAACAGCACCCACAACCAGATGGTCCTGCCACATTCCAGGATCTCTGACAACTGATTAACGTTGTAAGAACCCTGGCACACAACGTTCAGCATCAGATTGTGGAACAATGATTAAAGAGATACATAACAAGAGCGATGCATCCTCGAGCCCAGATGCTAGCATGAGGATGCTCGCAATAGGTACACACTACAACTTCACCCTCTCCACAAAGAAAAAAGTAGAAAGGGAAAATAGAAAATGAGAAACCTTAAAGAAGGGTGATGCTATTGCTATCAAAGAAAATGAAGCTAACAAACTTAAACAAAATACAGAATCATGACAAAACGTAGTCATTTAATTTGGAAGGAAATCTTCTTCAAGAAACTCCTAATTCCGGTGGTAAGGAATAGTTGTCAGCAGTGGTCAGACCAGAACAAGGGGCAGAAGCACATTCTGGACTGAAATGTGCAATGGGACACAGCTATACCTGTCCACCCTGGGGTGGTCTTACCCCGTTTCTTTTGTCCCTTTCACCTTATTTTTGCCGCCGTCTTTTGTTGGACCTAGGTCTCTGGGCACCTTACCACTGCAAAACAGTGCTGAGGTGCAGGTGCGCTCTCCCAACAACATGGCTGCCACAGGCCCCTGCTACTGTGGAGTGGCCATTGAAGACACAAACTAGTATTTAGGAGCAGGCTGGGACATCCTGATACTGTATCTCTGCCGTTCCACCTTTTTGTCCCATAGCCCAACATGTGGAAGCTCCTGGAACCTTCCAGCCCTGGGAGGAGTTAAGCTTTGCCGCCTTTACAGGAGGGTCACCTGACCTAGGGGCATAAGAGGAAAGGAGGGAAACTGAACTAGTCATTTGGGGCACCACTGGACCTGGGGGAACCTCTGCCAGAGTATAGGCTGTTGGGCCTAGGGGAACAACCTACACTACTGGGACTGACTGAGCTTAGGCCCTGCAGTACCCAAGTTAGATGAGGGACTCTGCCAGCCTGCTGATCTTGCCCAGTGAGGGGGAACCCAGGGGACCAACTCTAGTGTGCTGCATGGAACCATCCTGCCTCTGATGCCTGCCAACTCAACCCCCCTTCTTCCCCCCAAGAACCTGCACTGAGACCTGCTGTGTAATCATCCCCCCAATACAAGCACTGTACTGAAGCAGTGGAAAGCCTGCTGTGAGCACTGCTGGGGGATCAACCAGGTAATCAGAGCTGTAACACCTAAGCGCTTGATTGAGAGAACTATGCTCCCCCTGCGCTATGCTCCTTAAGCATTGTGCCCACCTAGCGCTATTTTGCCCGGGACTTTAAAGAACTGCTGCAGCTGTACACCCCCCAGTGCTGCGCTCCTGAACTGTGGCCAACCTGCGCTATAGTGCCTGCATATGCCCCCACCTGGTGCACTGTGGCTGTGTTCTGCCCGGAGCTGTGACTTCAAAGCGCTGTGTGACTAAAGGCGCTGCAGGCCCATATCACTGCCGCAGCCTGGTACCTGTCTCCTAGCGCTGTGCCAGGAAGCGCTCATCTGCTGAGGATCACCTCTGTGGCGCCATGAAATCCAAGGCGCTGCCTGCGCCTCCCACTTGTGTTTGCTGCGGTCGGGCGCTGCGGCTTTTTGCGCCTTGGGGCCTGGAAGTCACCGCCGCGGCCCGGCGCCTTCTGCGAGGAGATCATCGGCCCCTCAAAATCACCGCTGCGGCCCCTGAAGCCTGGTAGGGCCGCCACGGTAGAGGAAAGGCCGCAGTAGGCCCCGAAGCATTCCTCAAGGCTGACATAATTGGCCGCGTCTGGTGGCAGGCGGGCCCCATTGGTTCCTGCGGCTACGCCTACCGGAAGCTCCCACCTGATTGGCTCCTGTGCCTGGCCCCTTGAAAGGTGTGCAGCCATTGGCTGAGGCTGCCACGCCTCCCTTAAGCTCATTGGTCCCCGGGCTGGAGAAGGCATCGGATGGCCCGGGACCGACTCACACCACCAGCAAGGGGGCTCCACAGAGCGCGAGAGCCCCCGACTTGCCCCGAGACCAGGATTGAGCCGCAAGGGCCTCACTGAGGCCGTGAACAAAAATAACACCCCTGGAGGAGGGAGGAGGTGTCAGGAAATAGTGGGGGCTGCCGAGGAGCCTCGTAAGGTCAGAGAGGCAGCCCTGTGACCGTACCTCCCCTCAGGAGACTGCAGCTGGGCCCAGAAGGCCCCATTTAATGCTCCAATGGCCCTGTTGGCCCTGTGGGCCTAAAGTAAGAGTGAAACTATTTGGAGGCCTGCTGAACTGGGCACAAGACTGCTCTGGCTGCTGATGAACTGTGTTTGAATTAAGCCCTTGCCAGGGGACTGTTCCTTTTAGAGTGCCCCTACTTAGGAAATTGTGCATGTTTCTGGTGTGCTATTCATGCCTATGTTGGGTTATTTGAATGATCTCCATGCACAGGAGACTTTTTGGTGTTGAATCCAGATCTACAAAATGTTGCATTTAATGATCCTGCTTATAATTAGTGTGGTTGCCTAGAATGCCCCTAAACAACAGCGAGTTACTTGCCTTGAATTAGTATTTGAATTTGAAAGATATTGACCCCATTTGCCTGATTCAAGAAGAATCACTTACCTGCACTAAAGAGTCTAGATAAAGAGTCTTGAATTGAACAGCAACCTGGTGTGGTGTTGTTTTATTGCGTGTGCCTTCTTGAGTCAGTGTGAGTGTGTGTGTGTGAATGTATGACGCTCAAAATGCATTGGTCCTGCTGTCGTGAAAAGGCCTGGATGGGCATACCTTCAGCATCAGACTTGTTATACATTGAAAGGATTTCATGTGATGAAATGGATTGAAATTTTAAAAACATTGGAATATCTTGAATAAAAAGACGTAAACGGATAAGAAGTGTGGCAAATGGTTCATGTCAAGCAACAGTGCTTCTGGAGGGAGCGATCAGGTTCTCAAATAACAGGATTTTCATATTCACGCGGCCGTAGGGCGGACCGTGATTACAGGATGCACGCATTTTGAGGGTATTAAGCATATTAAGAATGAGAAATATAGGTGTGCACTTCATACTATTGACACAGTTAGGATTATAAACATGTAATAATCTAATATCCTATTCTGGCCTATGGAGAACAGGTAGCCTTTCAATAGTGAATAACGAAAATGGCTGTAATTCACTATTAGATAATGTCACACACATCAGGGCGTGTCCTACCTTATACTTAAAATGCACCCTGCCCTTGGGCCTACCATAGGGGTGACTGATATGAAGAACAGGGAAGGTTTAGGAACTGGCAAGTGGGTGCACTTGCCCAGTCAGCATGACAGTACCAGACTGCACGCAGGCTCTGCAATGGCAGACCTTAGACACATTTTACAAGGTTGCTTCTGTGGGTGGCACAACCAGTGCTGCAGGCCCACTAGCAGCATTTAGATTTACACGCCCTGGTCACACTCAGTGCACTATACTAGGAACTGACAAGTAAACCAAATAGCCAAATATAGAATCAATGATTCATTCATCAATTTACAATAGGGATCACTTGCACTGTGGCACTGGACAGCAGTAGCACAGTGCCCAAAACATGTAACACCAGCAAAAAATACATGAGAGAATAGCAAAAATGGAAGGGAGACCCACGCCAATGGTGCCAGGTCTAGCACGTGTCCCCTCCAGCTGAAATGTGGGGAGAACTACCCTAAATCCTGGGAGTTCTCATCACTAAGGCGGAAAAATCTGGACAAACCATCAGCGTTGGCGTGTTCTGTACCAGGCAGGTGTTCCACCGTAAAGCAAGGGGAGAAGTACAATACACACTTATCAAGGATAATTCTGACTGCTGCGGAATTAACTCTTTGTTTTGTACCTCCCCTTTCTTTTAGTAATAGGAAGTGTTTTATGATTTTTTGTATGTAATTTGTTCCTTTTTTCATATTGTCTGTGTTCCCAATTTTAATTATTTTTCAATTTTAATTGTTTTTTAATGTATATGAAGAAACTGTGCAGGCTGAATTTATTAGTTTTTAAAGCTTTTATTGATATTTTTGCATTGCTTCAATTGGTAGGCCTTTGCGTTATATAAATATTTGTCTATGTGTTTGAAAGAATTGATGTCTCTGTAATAAGGTGCCCAGGGAATCTTTTTATGACGTAAGTCAGTTTTGGTACCCTATCCCTTTGGCTTTGGGGTCCCTCTCTCTTTTATTAGAGTTCCACAGTAAAGTCCATACCCTGTAGGGAAATGGACCACCTCAACAGCTTTGGATTCTCACCCCTTATCTGCATCAACCATCTGGGGCACCTGTGGTCTGTCTGAACCCAGAAGTGAGTCCCAAACAGGTATGGTCTCAGCTTCTTCAGTGCCCAGACCACAGCAAATGCCTCACGCTCAATAGCACTCCACCTCTGTTCCCGTGGCAGTAACCTTCTACTGATAAAGGATACAGGTTGATCAAGGTCCTCCTCATTCATCTGTGACAGAACAGCCCCCACACCATGCTCTGAAGCGTCTGTTGAATGATAAACTCACTTGAAAAGTTGGGTGCCCGGAGCACATGGCAGCTTTCAGGGCCTCAAAAGCTTTCTGACAGGTGTCAGTCCAAATCACTTTCTTGGGCTGCTTCCTTGAAGTCAGCTCTGTCAAGGGTGCAACAATGTTGCCATACCCCTTGACAAACCTCCTGTAATAACATGTGAGACCTAAAAAGGCTCTCACCTCTGTCTGGGTTTTGGGTGACTCCCAAGCCAGGATGGTTTCAATCTTAGGTTGTAGGGGCGCCACCTGGCCGCCCCCCACTTGGTGTCCCAAGTACACCACAGAACCCTGCCCGATCTGGCACTTACTCGCCTTGATTGTGAGGCCTGCCTTCCGCAGCCCCATCAACACTTCCCAGAGGTGGCGCAGATGTTCCTCCCAACTGGCACTGAACACTGCGATGACATTCCGGTAGGCGGCACTGAATTCCTCCAGTCCAACCAACACCTGGATGACCAACCTCTGATAGGTGGCAGGGGCATTCTTCATCCCAAAGGGCATAACACGGACTGGAAATGCCCATCTGGTGTGGAGAATGCTGACCTCTCTTTTGCCCCATCCGTCAAGGTGATCTGCCAATACACAGACGTCAAATCAAACGTGCTGAGGTACTTTGCAGCCCCTAGTCGATCAATGAGCTCATCAGCTCTGGGGATGTGGTGAGCGTTAGTCTTCGTGACTGAATTGAGCCCTCTGTAGTCCACACAGAACCGGAGTTCGGGTGTGGCACCCGTCGCTGCAGACTTTGAGACCAAGACCACTGGGCTGGCCCAAGGACTGCTAGAGAACTCAATCACCCCTAGTGCAAGTATCTTTGAGACCTCCTCTTTGATGCAAGCCCTCACCCTGTCAGTTACCCTGTAAGACTTGTGTTTCACAGGTAAGCTGTCTCCTGTGTCCACATCATGGATGCACCAAAGTGTGGCACCAGGAACCAGGGAGAACAGATCAGAAAACTGTCCTAGCAACTGGCGGCAGTCATTTTGTTGCTCATGGGTCAGGGTGGAAGAGAGGTTAACACCATCCACTGACCCAACTTGCTCTGAGGCCGACAAGAGGTCAGGAAGAGGCTCAGTCTTCTCTTCCATCCCAGCATCTGTAGCCAAGAGCATGTCCACTTCAGACCTCTCCAAGTGGGGCTTAAGGCGGTTGACATGCAGGACCCTCAAGGGGTTCCTGGGAAACCACAAGTCCACCAAGTAGGTAACTGGACTCTTGTACTCCACAACTTCAAATGGTCCGGTCCACTTATCCTGGAGCGTGCAAGGCTCCACTGGGGCCATGGCCCACACTTTCTGGCCAGGTTGAAGCTCTACCAGAGTGGCATTCTGGTCATACCAGCGCTTCATCCCCTCCTGGCTGGCTTCCGGATTCGCCTCAGCGAGTTGCCTGAAACGCCTAGTCTGGTTCCTGAAGGCCAGCATGTAGCTATATACGTCCTGGGGAGGTTTCCTGGGAGATTTCTCCCAGCCTTCCTTGACCAGACTTAGAGGTCATCTGACTGGGTGTCCAGAGAGAAGCTCAAACGGACTGAACTCTAGAGATTTCTGTGGCAACTCACAGTATGCAGACTATAGGCACGGTAAGAGGATGTCCCCCTTACGCCTAATGGGTTCCTCAAGACCCATTATTATGTCCTTCAGGGTCTGGTTGAACCTTTCAACCAACCCGTTTCCTTGGGGGTGGTAAGGATTGGGGAACTTGTAGGTTACACCACACTCCTGCCACAGGGACTTCATATACTTAGAAATGAAGTTGGTTTCCCGGTCAGACACTACCTCACGAGGGAATCCCACTCTGCAGAAAATTCCCATCAGTGCTCGTCCCACCACGGGGGCCGTCACTGTCCTCAGAGGTATGGCTTCCGGGTACCGGATGGCATGGTCCACCAAGACCAGGATGAACCTATTGCCTATGGCTGTCTTGGCATCCAGTGGCCCCACAATGACAATCACTACCCGCTCAAAGGGGGTACTGACCACAGGGAATGGCTGGAGAGGAGTCTTGTGCTTCCTCCCACTCTTTCCACTTGCCTGGCAAGTCTTACAAGTTCTGCAATGAGTGTCTGAACTCCTGCACATTTGGGGCCAATGAAAGTGGGTAACAAGCCTCTCAAAGGTCTTGTTCTGCCCCAAATGTCCTGCTAACTGCACATCATGAGCCAGCCCCAGTAGGAAGGCTCTGAAATTCTGGTGTACTACCAGCACACGGGCTGACCCAGGTTCAGTAACCTTAAGCTCGCTATACAGTAGACCATTCTCCCAGTAGATCAAATGTGATCCGGGCTGATCACCTGCTGCCTGGCTTGCAGCCTGTTGCCTCAAGCCCTCAAGAGAAGGGTATTCTCTCTGCTCCGTGCAGAATTCTTCCCTGGAGGGGCCTTCTTCTTGCTGCCAATGGGTCAGTTCAGGCAGGTCCCCCAGTTCAGCTACTTGCTCCCAGGTAGGCTCCAGGGCATCCGCCTCAGGGTCTACCTCCTCCTGGGCCGTGGGAACTTCTGGGTCCGGTTTCCCGTGCTCCCTGCCAATTCTCTCTAAGGCAGGTTCCTGGGCCTCCCTTTTGTAGTTTGGTTTGCCCTGTTCCCATCATGCACTGGGACAGGAACAGACTAATTTGCATACAGCCAGGTTCTGAAACTGGGATGGTGCAGTGAGCTAAAAAACGGTGTTGGATCTAGCCCTGATCTCTTGACGGGGTGAGAGCTTTCTGCTTAATTCAGAGACTCTGTCCCTCACCACCCCTTGTTGTAAATAATGGGTCAGTTCAGGCAGGTCCCCCAGTTCAGCTACTTGCTCCCAGGTAGGCTCCAGGGCATCCGCCTCAGGGTCTACCTCCTCCTGGGCCGTGGGAACTTCTGGGTCCGGTTTCCCGTGCTCCCTGCCAATTCTCTCTAAGGCAGGTTCCTGGGCCTCCCTTTCAGGCTCCAGGTCCTCTTGAGAAGCCCTACTGTCTGACACTGACCGGGTGGTCATGCACGCCCAGTCAGGCAGTCCAACCATCTTCAAGTGAGTCATTTTTTCTACCTTTTCCCAAGGGGAGCTCTCCAAATTGTTCTCCAAAAAACAGTCAACAGGCATGGCCGGGCCTCACAGCTACCTGAAGAGTACCAGAGACCCCCCCCCCCCCTCCCCCCCACTCAAAGGGTACCTGAGCCAGTGGACAATGACTCTCTGTGTTGTCGGCAGCAACAACTCGACAGAATGCATGTGAAATAATCTGCTCTTGAGACACCAGGTGACACCTGACAGCTGTCCCACTGGCTCCTGTATCTCTTTGAGCCTCCACCTTTTGTCCATTGATGGTCACCCGCTGCCCATATTTCTTATATTTCTTAGTGTTCCTGGGCAGCTGAGCCTCTGAGACCATCTCACAGTCTCCTAAAGAGACAAGGGTCATCTTTGCGGGGCCCCACCCACCTTGGACATCAATTTTCTCCCCCAAGGCTACACTAGCCATCTGCTGGGGCGGAGCACCAGTGGGTGCTTTTTCACCAAACAGGCGACACCTGGTATCATTCACCTTATGACCCAGGTCACCACACTTGTAACACTTTAGGGACCCCTGGGAAACTGGACTACCTGTCGGGCCCTTGCTTCTTCTCAGGGGAGGATAGGAACCTTTCCCTTGATTCCCTTGGAGACTACTTTGGGGCCCTTTGCGGCACTCCTTTTGTTTACCCTTGTCCCCCCCACTCTTCTGCTGGGGACCCTGCCCACCTTTGGCTGAGTCTCCCATGTGACCCTCGTGGACCCGGGTGCTCACCCAGCGGTCAGCCTCCTCAGCAAGCTTCCTAGGGTTAGTCAGCTTGCTATCTATCAGATGCTGGCACAGCCCTGAAAAAGAAGTATCAGACAAGTGTTCCCATGCAATCAAATCAAAGAGACCATGAAAATCATTAGCCTTGCTGCCCTTTACCCAACCATCCAATGCTCTGCAAAAGAAAGTGACATATTCAACCAAAGTACTGTTTCTAACTTTTTGCATTTCCTGAACCACTGTCTATAGAGTTCAGGTGTCAAACCATAACTAGACATTAATGCCTCTTTCATGTGGCTGTATGAATTGTGGACTTCAGAAGGCAAGTCTAACAGTGTGTCCCGCCCCTCACTAAGAAACCTTCCCCACAACCCTGCTCCCCAATCTCTCTCAGGGACCCGGTGGGAAGACATGGCTACCTCATAGGCTCTGAACCACTGACCAATATCATCATTTTTGTAAAACTCTTTTACCACATCTTTGGGAATATCCACTCTACTTTCTGCATGTACTGATGGTGCACTGCCACCAGAGGGAGTAACCTCCAAACTTTTGGTTTTACAATCCAACTCCCTTAAAACTATTTAATGCTCGAACTGTAATTTCTTTTCCTCTATATCTAATCTCCTATTTTCTATTTCCAGTTGCTTTTTCACCTTGATCATGGTCATCTCTATTTCATGCCTTCTATTTCTCTCTATCTTCCAACTCCTCTGGAGACAGACTTTTGTTAAAACCAATGCTACCTGCGGGGGAAGGTACCTTCCTTCCTCCTGAGCCCACTGGCCCTTCCAGCTGTACATCTGCATGATCATCCTCCTCAATTTCAGGGGTTTTCCTTGCTTCTATCCAGGCCCTCTGCGCCTTATAGAACTTTTCATTCACTTTAATTCCAGAATCCAGAAGTGGAAACATTGAACTTTTTGCAGAAGTACTTCAGTTGTCTTACTTTTTAGCTTTCTGGCCTCTCTTCTTCCCAGTCACAATCAATAGAAGCAACGGATTCTGTATCTCCCATGACAACTGAATCAGGCATTTTTCAAAAGTAGGAAATCCAAAAATAAAAGGAATCTACCAATAAGTGTGTGGTTGCGTTATGGTCTGCGCTCACTAAGTAGTGTTCACCAATCACTGTACATAAATCACAAATACAAGTCCAGAATCCTCACCACTGACCACCAATGTTAGATTTGGGGGTCTCTAGTTGGCACAGGTAGGTACTTGTGACAAATAGGGACCCTTGCCTCTAGTCAGGATAAGGGGATTACACTCCTAAAATAACCCCTGCTCACCCCCTTGGTAGCTTGGCACAAGCAGACAGTCTTTTCTCAGAGGCAGTGTGTTAAGCATTTCTGATCACATACAGTGACCCAGTGAAAACACTACAGATGGACACCACACAAGGTTTTATATAAAAAATACGTATACTTTATATAGATTTACCACAAGAACATAAACGACAAAAATACACAATACTATTACTTTAAGATGGTAGATTTAGCTTAGTTCAGTTCAGTTCTTAAGATGCAACACTTTACGTCAATGTACCTTTGGTTGCGTTGCGCTTCCACGATAAGCAATGTCACAGCGAGTGAAATGCTGCAAAGTTCAGGTGCAAAGGAATAAAGACATAAAGATCTTTATGATGCGGCACAGTTCTCCGGGGATGCGAGAAGTTCTCGGTTTTGATGCGTGGACTGCAGCGCCAACACCCTTGTGCAGAAGTGCGACGGCAACAGCTTCAGCTGCGACACTCTTCTACCACGATGCGTGAAGCTTCCTCACAATGCGACAACTACAGCTGCGACATCCTTGTTAAGAAATGCGACGGCAACAGCTCCGACGGCGGCGCGCTTCTCAGGGATGCAAGGCGCTTTCCTCGATGCGGTGCAATGCGACAGTTCCAGCGGCGACACCCTTGTTCAGAAGTGCGACGGCAGGCAACAGCAATGGTGACATGCTTCGACCTCATTGCGAGACTTTTCTCTTGATGCCGTGTAGTGCGACAACTCCAGCGGTGACACCCTTGTTCAGAAGTGCAACGGCAGGCAGCAGCGATGGCGACACGCTTCCTCTTCATTGCGGCACACTTCTCTCTATGCGGTGCAGTGCGACAACTCCAGTGGCGACACCCTTGTTTAGAAGTGCGACGGCAGCAGCAGTGACGGCAACAGTCTTCGATCTCATTGCGTCGTGCTTCCAGCTCCTTGCGACACGCAGTTCCTCAGAAGACCCAAAACAGCAGCAGGCACTTCCAAAAGAACTCTTGGGAGCTGGGGTTTGAAGCCTGATGTCCCTGAGAATTCAGCAGGAGGCAAGCTCTTTTCCAAGCCCTTGGAGATCCTTCACAAGTTGAAAGCAAAGTATACAAAGGTCCTTTCTCCTTCCTTTGGCAGTAAGTCAGCCACTACAGGCCAATCCCCCAAGCAGCACTTCAGCTTGGGTATAGTCTCTCCTCAGTTTCTTCAGGTTCCTCTCCTCTGTAAAGGTTTCTTATTGTAGTCCAGAAGTGATCTAATCTTATGGGATCAGGGTCCCAATATTTATACCCCAAAATCCTTTGTTCTTTGAGCAGAGAGGGGCCTCTGCCCAGTCCAAACCAGTTCTGAAGCACTCTGTTTACCAGACTTCTCCTTTCCTTTCACAGTGCAGGGCAGGCACATCAGACGCCCCACAGGAGGTGGAGCCAGCATTGTGGAAGGCACGTACAGTCCTGGAGCACTTTGTTTACAGGACTCCTTCTCCTCTTTCAGTGTGCAGGGCAGAGACGTCAGCCACTCCCCAGGAGGTGGAGCCAGCATTGTGGAAAGCAGGCACAGCCCTATTCAAGGTTCGGGTGCAAGTCCGATCTCCCATCTAGATGCAGATCTCTCTATTCACCGCTGGGCTGACTCAGCCTGTCTCTTGGAATCCCCCAGCCCTCTCACTCACAAAACCAGACAAAGGAATACACAACCTAGCAGAGGCAGGTTTGAAAGGTTAGACAAGCAAATACCTACTTTCTAAAAGTGGTATTTACAAACACAGAATGTTTAAACCAACTTCACTACAAGATGAATTTTATCAGTTCAGGCATACTAAACTCGAATTTCTACCTGTCTACTGAGACAGTTTGGATTATAAACATGTAATAATCTAACAACCCATTCTGGCCTATGGAGAACAGGTAGCCTTTCAATAGTGAAAAACGGAAATGGCTATAATTCACTATTAGGACAAGCCACACACATCAGGGCTTGCCCTACCTTATACATACAATGCACCCTGCCCTTGGGCCTACCATAGATGTGACTGCTGTGAAGAAAAGGGAAGGTTTAGGTACTGGCAAGTAGTTGCACTTGCCCATTCCGCATGACAGTACCAAACTGCACGCAGGCTCTGCAATGGCAGACCTTAGACACATTTCACAAGGCTGCTTCTGTGGGTGGCACAACCAGTACTGCAGGCCCACCACCAGCATTTGGAGTTACACGCACTGGGCACACTCAGTGCACTAGACTAGGGTCTGACAAGTAAACCAAATAGCCAAACATGGAATCACTGATTAATACATCAATTTACAATAGGGAGCACTTGCACTGTGGCACTGGACAGCAGTGGCACAGTGCCCAAAGCATCTAATACCAGCAAATAATACATGAGGCAACAGCAAAAATGGAAGGGAGACCCACACCAATGGTGCCAGGTCTAACAGGTATCTTCTAAGTACTCAACTTCTGAAGGATCATGAAAAGCAATACGTGAAATACAATCGGCCCTGAAGTTTCTCCCTCCAGAAATGTGTTTAATAGAAAAGCGAAATTCTTGTAATTTTTTTAAAGCAATCTAACCAGTCTTGCTGATGCTTTACCAAGCCCATTACCATTAAGTAACTGCGTAAGGGGCTTGTGGTATGTGAACAATTTGAATTATCGCCCCCAAATGTAATTTCTGAACTTTTCGACTGCCCAAACACACGCAAGAGCCTCACGTTCAATGGTGCTATAATGGGTCTCAGATGGTTTAAGCATCCTTGAACAAAAGGCTATGGTGTGCTCTTTTCCTGAACCCCATTGGCCATGGACCGGCCCCACCCCGTTAGACTGGCGTCCACCATTATAAAACACTTTGAATAGTCATGGGAAGGATGTAGGGCAGGTGCTTCCACAATGAGTTTTTAAGTTGATCAAATGAAGACGAAACCTCTTCGGACCAATCAAATTTAGACCCTTTTCGTAGGAGAGCCCGCAATGGCTCAACAGTTTGTGCATATCCTTTGACAAAACAAGCATAGTATTCTGCAAGGCCCAAGAATGATCAAAGTGAGTCTTTGTCTTTTGGAAAAGTAGCGTGGCTGATGGCTTTGATAAGTGACACCTTAGGCTTAATTCCTTCTGTAGACAAAGTATGGCCCAAATAATCCAATTGCTGTTTTGCAAATTTACATTTGTCAGCCCTGATTGTCATGCCTGCCTCATCTAATTGGATCAAAATGGAAAATAAATTGCTCAAGTCTGTTTCCCAGTCATCAGGATAAACCAAACTATCGTCCTGGTAGGCCTGGACCCCTGGCATGTTTCGAAAAAGATTATCCATAATTTTCTGAAAAACACTGGCTGCAGGGGCCAGGCCAAAAGGAAGTCTAAGGTACTTGTATACTCCGAATGGTGTGACAAAAGTGGTGAACTCCTGGGAATCTACCGTTAAAGGTATCTGGTGGTAAGCTGAACGCAGATCAATGATTGAGAAAAATGTTGCTCCCCCCAAATTGGCCAGAAGTTCATGAAGTTTGGAAAGGGGGTGGCAGTCAATCAAGATGTTTTTATTCAAGGTGCACAAATGTGCACATAATCTGACCTCTCCAGATTTTTTGGGGGCGATAACGATGGGTGAAACCCATTCAGAGGAGTCACAAGGAGCAATGACACCATCATCACACAATGACTTGAGAACGGACTTAAGTTCATCCTTTGCATTAAGGGGCAAAGGACGTACCTTATGAACAAAGGGTTGAGCGTTGGACTTAAGTCTAATCTGGTGTTTAAAACCTTTGACAGTTCCTAATTTGTTGGAAAAGAGTCTGGGGAATTTATCAAGAACCTTTTTGAGATCAAAGGTGTGGTCTGTGATAGGCAATCAGTTTTGGGGTGTGAATCATTCCTAGAGCCAGCAGAACTGTAGCCCTGAGGATTATAACCAAGAGTAATTGGGGTATCAGAGCCTGGAATAAGATGTAAACCCATTTTGGCGATGTCTTGCCAACCAATGATGTTGTGTCCCCTAACCGCAACATATACCTTTGTAAATATGGACCTCCCTAAACACTCTAATCTAGAATTGAAGTAACCCGACATATCTATCTCAAACTCACCAAATGCTTTGGGGTTGATGTCTGTTTTATATAATGCAATAGATCCATTTCTCAAGAAACATGACATCTGATAAAATGGTTATGGGAGAACCAGAATCTGCCTTAATAGGAATCTCTATATTTCCAGAAAATGCAGTTCCTATAGGACCTTTAACACAATGAGGAGTAAAAATATAGTTACATTCAATTGAAACAATCATATCTTGAAAATGGACTGTACAATCATCAATGGTTTCAGAGGGATCACTGAAATAATATCGACTACCAAAATATCGACTACCCAAAATATCGAGGAAAAAATATCTACAACCAAAATATCGAGTTTGTATGTACAAACAGGTAAGTACAAAAATATCGAGTACAAAATATCGTTTACAAAAATATCGTTGTAAAAAATATCGACTTTACTAAAAACAATGTTTAATTACATTAATATAAAACATTAATTACTAAAATATAATTAACAATACTTAAAATTACTTTTAATAATTAAATAATTAATGAAAGTAAAAAAATAATATTTTTTTAATCATATTTCTTAAAACATATATATATATATAAAGTAACAAAATTTAATTAAATAATAGGCAATATTGTATATGTACCCCAAAAACCCAAAAATGACCCTGAACCCTAAAAATACCCCTTTACCCAAAAACTAAAAACTGACCCTGAACCCTAAAAATACCCCTTTACCCAAAAACTGAAAACTGACCCTGAACCCTAAAAATACCCCTTTACCCAAAAACTAAAAACTGGCCCTGAACCCTAAAAATACCCCTTTACCCAAAAACTAAAAACTGACCCTGAACCCTAAAAATACCCCTTTACCCAAAAACTAAAAACTGACCCTGAACCCTAAAAATACCCCTTTACCCAAAAACTAAAAACTGACCCTGAACCCTAAAAATACCCCTTTACCCAAAAACTAAAAACTGACCCTGAACCCTAAAAATACCCCTTTACCCAAAAACTGAAAACTGACCCTGAACCCTAAAAATACCCCTTTACCCAAAAACTAAAAACTGACCCTGAACCCTAAAAATACCCCTTTACCCAAAAACTGAAAACTGACCCTGAACCCTAAAAATACCCCTTTACCCAAAAACTAAAAACTGACCCTGAACCCTAAAAATACCCCTTTAATTTAACATAATTAGCAATTAATCAATTAAATTAAATTAATTACCAATTACATTTTAATTAAATACCATATATTATTTAATTACCAATTATTTAATTATTACTACCAATTAATAAATTTACATATTTAATGAATTATAATTAAATTACTTCCCACCCTATTCCCCTATAAACCCACAACCCGCTACAGAAAATACACTATTTTAATTTACATATTTAGAAATTAATCAATTAAATTAAATTAATTACCAATTAAATTTTTAATAATTAACATATATTATTTAATTACCAATTAATTAATTATTACTACCAATTAATGAATTTACATATTTAATTAATTATAATTAAATTACTTCCCACCCTATTCCCCTATAAACCCACAACCCGCTACATAATAAAATTACACAATAATTAAAAAAATCATTAATTAAAAATAATTATAAAATAAAATGACACTTTTCACACATATTATTACATAAAAACACTATAAATAATTAAATATTATTTTAAAAACTATATTTTTTACTATCTAGATTATATACTTGGATATTTTCACTGTCTATATTATTTACAGTCGATATTACTTCACTTACCTTAAAAACGATATTTTGGCTTTCGATATTTTGTCTAGTCGATATTTTGTCCAAACGATATTTAAAACTCGATATTCTGTCCAAACGATATTTTGGAGTCGATATTATGTCTGTGCACCGTTTCAGAGTACTCATTGCTGTTGACTCTGGTAGGTCTTTTGGAGGATCTACATGAGCATTGAAAATTACCTATTTTTTTTCATAGAACACATCTTTTCCCAAGAGCAGGACATATGGGGTAGTTGCCCAGGTGTGATTTAGATCCACATCTGTAACAAAAAGTGTTTCCCTTTTTAACAAATTGTCCTACAGGTTTTTTTGTGGAGACTTCATTGACAGAATTAACAATTTCTTGCGCAGGAGTTTTGAAAGAGTTCAGAAATTGATCATGTTGAAGAGCCTTGGAGGTGATGATAGATCTCTCAATGCTTTTAGCTATATCAATTGTTTCTTGGAGTGAGGGTTTTATGCAGCTGAAGAGTCGTTCTTGAATCTTTCTTGAAAAACAAGAGAAGACAAATTGGTCACGAATATAAATGTCGGGATCCGCCTCAAACTCACAAGTTGAAGCTAAGAGTCGCAACTGCAGATTCATCTTCACTTTGTTTTCTCCTAAAGAAATTGTGTCTTTCAAGCATGATGTTTCACTCTTGGTCATAATGTTTCGCTAGACAAGATAATGCTTCTTTGTAGGAATTTCAATGTTCAGCATCACCAACTTCTCCGGCAGGTGTAGGAAATGTAGGTACATTTTCGAAGGCATGTTGTGCAGCAAGTCCTAAACAACCATACAAAATTGCAACTTTACGTTCCGGACAAAACTTGACAGCATCGATGGCAAAAATGTGGTTCTCAAAAGCTTTTACCCATTGAAGCCATGGAATACTGGGTTTGCCGGGCTGTTGTAAAAAGGGAAGAGGTTGTGCAAATTGCTGAGAAGTAGCCATTTAATAGAATAAGATGACCAAAAACATGTGAAGAATGTAATACTGTAAATAAAATTAGAGTTTAAATAACATTTACTGCAGTTGATAACATGTGATATTATTAATGAAATGGTAATTTTGAATAAATAGTTTTGAAAAGAGGTGACCCTGTCAACGATAATTACAGTTCCAGGCAAAACTTTACATAAAACTTGAAGTAATATGGCAAGGTGAGCCTATCACTGAATTTGAAGGCTCAAACAAATAACTGAAAATGGTAAAAGTGAAATTGAAAGGGTGTGTCTGTCACTGCGGAAGCGTGCAGGCTGGATCCTACCTGGGATCGAAGGGAGAGATCACGATGGTGTAGAAGAGACAGCTGAGGGAAAAGCACCGACTGTGTCTTCGCAGCGTTGGGTTACCACGGTAACCATAAGAAGCTAAGCAAAAGATGGCCGCCGACGTGGGGACACTTACATGAAGCATGAAGAACTGTCAGGAAGCATCTTACATTGCTAGGCGATGGAGCGTTGTGAGGGCAATGCTGAGGAGAGTGACATCATCAACTCGTAGCCGCAAACCTGCCCAAAACTGCCAAAAGTGCGGTTCTTGACGATCAGGAAGCGAAGCACAGGAAACAGGAAGCACATGGGGGCCCCTCCACTTGGAGCAGGTGCGTAGAAGAGAGATGAGGAATCCTTGAAATGTGAAAATTTGGGTGGTGGGTGCTGGCCGCTTAGCTTCGTCCGCTTGTCGCCAAATGAAGTAATGAAGGTCCGGAGATTGTTAAGGTGAGTAAGCTGTTCTTTATTTAAGAATAAACAGCACCCACAACCCGAAGCTCCCACCGCATACCAGGATCTCTGACAACTGATTAACGTTGTCAGAACCCTGGCACACAACTTTCAGCATCATACTGTTATGTATCAAAGAGATACATAACAAGAGCGAGGCCTACTCGAGCCCAGATGCTGGCACGAGGATGCTCGCAATAGGTAAACCCTACCAGGCAAAGATGATTAGCGGTGCCTGTCAATGTGAGGGAGAATAAACAGAAAATGTCACCTGAGATCCCCTGGACGCTGTAGGATGCCCGACAGCCACAAGCTGTGCTTGTCAGTTCAAAAGAGGTGCAGAATGAAGGCACTCGCAGATTGAGGATCACGCTGAAGGATAAGAGGTACTTGATCTCAAGCTGTGCCTGTCAGCGTGACTTCGACACAAGGAATAAGGGCAGCGCCGCCTGTCAGCAGGATCAGAGTCCATTGATAGGCGTACCTGGTACAGGAGAAGAAACAATCCTCCACCCTGACAACTTTTGTCAGGCCGGGCAGAGTTTCAATGCGAATGAAGTAGGAGATGCTCATACTCTTGTGTCCTGCAGGGGAAGCCATCAAGGAAAAGGTGGCACCTCCACTCAGCTGACTTCCGACGGTCGATTAAGAGGCAGGGCGAGGGGCCACTGAACCGGCACACAGCCCTCGTAGAGCTCTGCTTACATCGTTAAGCAAGCCGAAAGGTGAAGGCGGCACCTCCACAGCTGAGTTCCCCCAGTTGATCCTAGATTGGGGAAGTGGCTGCAGTGCCTGCAAATTGCTGTAGATCGTTGAAAGCAGTAAAAGCGCGCAGACTTCCCTGAGGCAATCCGTGGGGGAGCAAGAGCTCTAAAGCAGCTTGTATCATTGAAAGGCGCGACTAGACTCAATAAGCTTCCCAAAGTCAATCTGTGACAGGGGAAGCGGTCACAATGTCACTAAGTGGCTCAACCACCAATTTAGATGGGGAGGATAGAGATGAGGGGTAAAGATCCACCAGGAGAGGAAGCTACTGGAAGAAGAGGCAACCTCCTGGACCACAAAGGAGTGAAGCGGCAAGCCGAAGAAATGGATCCCGCTCTACCAGGACACTCAGAGTTGAGGTTCCCAGGTGAGAGGAGTCAAATACATATGGTGAAAAATAAATAAAAACGGTACCTTAGAATGCAGTTAATTTCAGCATGTGACTAGTGGAGAATAGAAAAGGGGAGGAGATGGCAAGTGCCCCCTTTCGCAACCAAATCGTCACCAGTATTGTGAAAAGGGTTCTGTTGGTGGAAAAAGAAAGAACTACAAGGTAGGTTCTGGATATTTACTTATTTATTTTAAATGTTTTATATAGCACTAGCTGGACCGTGAGGTATCAAGGCGCTTTACAAACTCAAACGTGAGGTAATCATCAAGGGTACAAGAACTACATAACATATAAAACAGAGAAAAAAATATTACAGAGGAGCAAGCAATAAAGTAAAATTTGAAACAAATGTAAAGTAATTAAGGATGAGAATAACTGAAATGAGGAATATTAAAACAAATAGGGGGGAAGGGAGGTGTGGGACATCATAAACAAATAGGGTGAACACCGAGAATTAACAGATCCAACAGATCAACAGTGGTAAGGACTGAACACGTGAGCCTAGTAAAACCTTAAGCATTATTGGTCGTCTCCACTGCTCCACAGCCGTCACAGCCTGCTTGTTTCACAGGAACCTTCTCAACAATTTATGGCAAGCTTCAGAGCCAACAGTAGGAACAGTCTTAGTAATACAGGAGAGGAAGGGTGGTTGGAGGTACCAAATGAGGAGGATCTAAATCATAACAGGTGTAGATTTGCTCAAGTGTAAAATTACCTTTGCGAATGGACTCCCTAAATATATTATTTAAAATGCTAACTGTTAGCTTTTTGCAACATCCATGACAAGCTAACCACCAAAAAAAGCAGGATCTCCAAATAGTGAACATTTTAGAGATATGATGACAAGCTATTCATTTTTAAGAGACATAATAAGTTGTAATGACTGCTTGTCTGCCAAAACCTGCTGTCCGAGAATTTAGTTTCTGTCTGCAGTTGGGTTTTTAAGCCCTTTTACTGTAGGCAGAACTCGTACTATTAGGTACAAGTAACAGTTGAAAACTATTTTGCTCCAAAACCTGGTCATTTTCCTGGTTTAACAATCAAATTCTCACTAGTAAGCAAGAGGCCCTGTCAGACCTATTGTTTCTCTGTCAGTAAGTACCATATCTGCTGGTGTGTCTTCATGTGGGATGCATTCATCTGTCGATTCACTACCTCGTGCCTTGTTGCCATGGTTTCGAAATGCTATTAATATATCATGCTATCTTCAGACGCATGTGATGTCCATCAACCAATCAGAACAAAGCAAGCTCCATGACAGAACAGTCTCTTTATTTGCTCAGAGGTGACTCACGCTTGCTGACCTCACAGACCCACCCCCGTCATATTTGCAGCAGGCAAGAAGACAAGCAAGAAAACCGCATGCATCCTTTCAATTATTCTGGCGGCAACCATCTTATCACTAAAGACGACATTAGTAAATGTGACTGTGGTGGAGGAATAGCTCTTGATCTTTTTCTGAGCAGTTAACCAAACTTCACATTATCCACGTCCATTTGGTTCAGTCATGTGACACAACGTGACTATATAATCTTGAGAGGCTGCTTCCACCTCTGGAGACCGGTGGGAGGGGCTATGGGCGTAACTCCAGCTGCCTGCCCCCTCTGCACACCAAGAAGTGTTGCCATCTCTTGCTATGGGGGAACGCCATCCCCCAGTGCGACGTCAACGTGTTGCCTTGGAATAGAAAGGGCCTCTTAACATTGGGGGAGTTGGACGAAGCAAGAGAACCTGGAGCCTGCCGCTGCTGGACACCAGGAGGAGGAGAGAGGGGCAAGGTGACAACTGAGCCGTCCACAACTTGCACCAGGACTTCTCAGACCTCCAGCATTGCCACACTGAAGCAACGAGCAGCCGAGAATGGCCTGTCTATCAGAAAAAAGCAAGAGTGCAAAGTCTGTTGCTGCTGGACGCCAAGGACAGGAATGACGGACAACATAGCGCCTGGGCGCGCAGTTCTTGCACACAAAGTCATTGACATTTCTGCTTCTGGTCACTACCCGCCACCCTATACAACTCCATCCTCATCACACGTGAGAGGGAGGGGCCACAACCATGGACGGATGCCGGTCTACGGTGGCATATCAAAGACTGCTGCTACCGGTGGGCACCATGACGATGGGAGGTGGGCTGCATCTTACCACGAAGGCCACTCTCAGAGAAAAGACACTGTGCCATTCACTCCTCTGTGCCTGCGAAACCCCGCACACCACCAGAATGCCGGATGCTTCAAATGTAAAAGGAAACCGTAGACTAGACGGATGCCTTTCGACCAATGGCGGCCTCTCACTATAGAAGGGCACATAGGTTGCAGCCTCCCGCTGGCATTAACTCTAAATCCTCCAAAAAGCATACGGCCAGTGTCTTCCGGAAAGCAATCTTGGCTCCTTGTAACAGCGACGAGACTGAATCCTCATTTCACTCTTAATCATGGTAGAAGCTTGTGGTTTGTTATGACTTTTTTGCAACATTTTATCTGCTCTTGCACACGCGAATAATAATCACTGTTATACTCGGGCTCCGTAGTCCTCCAATCAGCTTCCATCAGATACTCTTTCCGTTTTTAAGAATAATGCTACCCTTTCGTTTGTTACTTCTTATATTTGGAATTGTCTTCAATTTCTCGCAGTATTGAAAAACATGTATTTCTCATTCCAGTGGATCTTACCTGGTGTAGTTCTCTGTTTCTAAAGTTCACTGGTGCTTTCTTTGTTGCACTGCCTCGTGCCAAGACTGATGGGACTCCTTCAGGTCAGGTGGTTGTAGATGTGTGCTAAACATAAGACTGATACCACAAAAGAGGACAGTTTAAATTGTCACAAAACGTTCTTTAGTTTACATCTTGTGCAGTTGCGGTAGATGTACTTGCCACAATCAACACACTTAGACTGGTTTCTAATAGTTTTTACTGGAACCAGACACTAGAAAGTGAGTTTTTGAACATCTCCGAATAAGCTATGAGAATAGTTCCAGCTTGGCACCGGTTTGTTCATGCAATTAATTCATGTTCTTGGTCTCTAAGGATGCCTAATGTATTCATTTAATTAACCTAGGGATCAGAAGTCTATATACGTTTTAATCCCCCCTTTCCTGGAAACTAAAATCGTCGGACCAGCCAGGAATGACAAACATCATTTGTCACAGCTATTTTATAAAACTGATAGGCCTAAACATATTTATCAGAGTGCCTCACTGCCAATCATTATTCTCTCACTAAAAACAGGGCATTGTTTTCAGGATGGTGTTTGTCTATTTTCTCCTGGGGCACAATACATGCTCTTTTCCCCAGAACCTGACACCACCCCACTGAGATCAATTAAAGCCCCTCAATGTTGAAGACCTGTGCATAGTATAGATGCATACATGCTCTATTCATTTTTCCACTTGACACACGTAGACCAGTGTTCAATGGTGTATGCCGTGACTGGAATCCATAGAAATTAAATTGCAGGCACCATGAGAAACAAACTAACACATATATATGGGTTACCTCTCCCTCCAGGAAGTTGTTTTACTGCTGCCAAAAAAAAGAAGCCCTCGGGCGTATGTGCGCTTTATAAATTTTTAATAACATAACATAACATAACATAACCCGGGGCATATACCGTGGCTTCATGGCTGTTGTCTTACCCAGTGTCAATTCTACACTCGATTCTGAGTTTCCAAATTCAAAGGGCAAAAGAGCGCAGTGGAGGACTTAATGCACATAAAAACGCACATTTGACCCTTTCTCGTCTGATTTCTGAGCACACATTCTGATTCTTCCAAGTAGTACGTGGAACTATTTCCATGTGGAACTTTGCTGTTCTCGGAATCAGAAATATCGAACTAACACCGACTGCTCCCGGTGTTTTATTTTACACGGGACTCAGAATGAGCTTTAGAGTGGTTTGTCTTAGAGCCCATACAGTCGCAGGACACATGGTTCATTGGGGGACACACTAATAGCCCTTCAACCCAGTAGGTTGATTCTGGAGATGGGGAAACATGCATTAAGATACCAGTGTTATGCCCCCCCCCCCCCACCTCCACCCGTACCACACAGTTTAATACATAAAAACCTCATCTTTAAAGATTCGTTGAGTCTGTTTTGCTTTAACATTTGGCGTGAATATATTAGGCAGGGATGCCTAAGGGTAGCCATGCGCTTAATAAATGCTAATTAATAATAATAATTGATTATTTTTTGCTGAGGGGCAGTGCTGCAGGCCTTCCTGCAGCACTGCCCTACAGTACAAGAAAAGGGCAGGAATGTGCCATATCAAATAGATACGGTGTATTCCTGTCCTCCCCTGCTCTGGTGCACAATGGGCTGCTGTGCGCCAACGCAGACACCTTTGCACCATGGCGCAAGGGTGCCTGCATTGTAGAGATGATTATTCTTGTGCAGGAAGGGACACATTCCTGCACAAAAACAATCACGAGGTTTTTTTGCAGCACACATACATGCCTCCCTTACGTCTCTCTGGGGAGGCGTACGTTTTTGGCGCTGCCTCAGATTTTTGGTTTCTCGTAAATCTGGGACAGTGTCAAAAGGCTATAAATGTTGTTCGGAACGCCCCCAGCAACACCCATTGCACTCCCCTTTAATGCAGAAAACTGTTTAAAGGGAACAATATTTACAAGGCAGCATTACGCCCCCAAAAAGTGGCTCAGTGCTGCCTGGTAAATATAGAGCAGCTTCTGCGCCACCCGAGCTTCTCAAAAAGTGACGCGCTGTGGCACAAAGGGCTTATAGATAAGCCTCAAAGTCTTTGAGAGACAGCTTTTCACTTACCCTTACAAGCTACTCATTTGTGACTTAGCAAGCCGCACAGGTGAGCATCATTCCAAAGCGGAGTTTCACTTTTAACTTGCCCAACAGTACTGGCCCATGCATTATTTGACGGTACATACGAACAATGGCAATTGTTATTGACTGGCGCCATTAGCACATGCATTTGATACCATCATCATTTCTGTCCATTAGGACCTGATTTGTTTATTGCTGGTGGTTTCATAAGCTGTGTGTTCTGACATAAATTTCACTGCATTCTAATAAGGAATTTGATTGGCTGTTGAGTTCTTAAACACTTTCTGTAAATAAAAGTGTCATTTTAGCTTTATTTCTGTATCCTTCATAAATGCTATTATTTCCTAGAATTTGGTTTCCACGAGGAGTAGGTGCGTAATGGTCTTCCAGGGACGTAATGAATACTTCTATTTGCCAGCACCAGACACCTCCCAAGATCAATTCATGCCTACCTCCGCCCAGGCCTCCACTCACAGATTGAAGGCCTCCAGCGTTGTGTTTGTTTCTGGGTCGTCATTTTTTAGTTTTTTATTACTATAGACTGTGCTTGTTTTTGCCTTGCACTCTGAACCTTCTTTGACACTCATACTTCTGTTGTGCTTCCACTGTCCATCCCCTTCATCACCCTTCAACACTATCTTTCCTTCCATTTCCCTAAGACTCAACCTGCCCACCTATCCTGGTAGATTTTATGTACTGATTTTTGTGGCATTCGCCTCCCGCAACCTTCCCTACCCATGCTTCCCCTACTTTTCTGCTTGCAGCCCCCGACAACCGTTTTTCCCAAGCTCCTTCTCTTTTTTCTGTTGTTTAACTGGTATCTTGTAGTGGTATCTAATTTTTTTTTCCTATTATGTTTTCACAACCTTTTTTTACTGCCAATCTTTGTTCCTTTTATAGGAGTATACACATCTTTTATTCAATGCTTTAAACAAAATGTTTTTTACGAAGTTATCTCGTTTTTTGGCAAGAAGGTGCACTGAATTCATCCAATATCTTTACTATGGTACCACAAAATAGAAGCTTTTTATATTGCTTGGTAAGAACTATTTCTGTATATGATTAACAACTAACTTCTTCACAAATTTGACCTCTGTATTGTGTATTACATTTTCTATGACTATTAGTTGAAATTCTTTTGATTTCAAATCCATATTTTCAATATGTTGATTGGAAGGACACCCTCCACCAGATGTACAAAGTTGAAAGGAACTTTGAAAAAATGTTACACAAAAACTAATTTGAGATGTAAACTAAATACCCACAACAGTTTGCTTTCCGCTACAACATGAGAGCTCAATCCAGTATTTTCTTTTTTTTTATAGTCTTTTTATTGAACAGATACTTGACAACACACTTTGGTGTACAGAATCAATCAATATACACGGCTCAATACAGTGAAGTTTCAGTATGTTCAATCCCCACAAAATTCCATTACATTTTTTGAGACTCCATACAACACTCCCAACCATAGCATCATCCACCATGTAGACATTTCAGGTCCCGCAATACTCTACCCAGTGACCCCATATAATGCCCCACTTTCTCAGGCCTCCAAGTCGTTGATATATAATTGTTTCAGCTACACAGCACCAATGGGTCTTCCACTCGGTAACTCTGGGAGGAGGAATCACACCCAATGCCCTTGCAATATTGCTTTTGGACACTATGTCTGCCACCATTAGCCGTATCCCTGTGTCTTTCGGCCAAAGGTCCTCCCCTGTCATGCTTAGTATATGCCATCGGGCTTCTAGTTGGACCTAGTTACCCCCCACCTCGGACATTACTTGGTCAATCCCCTTCCAGTTTTGCTGAATTTAGGGCAGGCCCACAATGTATGAAAGAAAATGCCAACCTCTCCACAGCCCCTTGTGCAGTGTGTAGTATCACTGGAACCCATTCTGTGTAACAGCACCCTAGAGGTATATCATCTGTGCCACATATGAAGTTGTATAAGGCATAACCGCGCTCTTATGGCCAACTCCCGGGGACTCTGGATTGCCTCTGTCCAATCATCATCATCTTCTTGTATGCCCACCTCGGCCTCCCATGTTCCTCTGAGAGCTCTGAGGGGGTCTGGTGTGTTACTCATAATTTTTCTTTTATATATTAGGGGGATGGCCTTATCCGGTATTGTTTCTAATAATACTCTATCTTCAAGCAGTGTATATTCTGGTAGTTGTTTACACATCATAATGTGGGTACGCAATGCATGTTTCAATTGCAAATATTGGAATCGTTCCAAATCAGGCATCTGGTATTCTACCCATAAGTCTGCAAATGTAACCAGCATTTGTCCCCTTCAAACATCTCCTAGGTGGTCTATTCCAAGTAGCACCAATGGACAAAAATTCCTTCAGTCCGCCAACCTCCCTCAGGAGATCACTGTCCCACAAGAGAGTCCTTTCGGTAAGTCTCCCTTTTCAGCCCAGGAATTTAGTTGCTTCTCTCCATATGGGCACCACTGTTTGTGTGTGCGGAGGAAGTTGTTTTCCTATTTTTCTACTGTGTAGAGCTGCAGGGTGAGGTTCCGTGACAATTGTAAGTGGTGTTTTCGACTCGCACGAATATGGTCGAGTCTGGTATCTTTGAACCGCAAATGACGAGTTTAGTAAGTGTGCGCAGTTTCGCTGTGCTAACTTAAACCGTTCGTTTGTTATGTGGGTTTTTCATCTGTACCCACGGGTTCCATCTTAGATACGGCATCCATTTTGTCTCTTGCCCTCAAGTAGCCAGCGAACGGACGTTGTCCGCTTCGCGACCCTGAGACTCCCAAGATATTTTGCGGAAGACACATGTCCTTTGTAAGTGTCTTTATGACGAGGGGGATGATACTGTAAGGCAGATGGCCCCGCTCGAGGCTCATCTTGCCGTGCCGGTGTATTGTCTCAGCCGTGCATCTCATTAGGCACGTCCCTTTGATGCCTGTATCTCGTGTTTCCTGATGCCTCCCTTTTTACACCCTTTCCGATCTCCCCACTGTCTCCATCTTCCTCTGCACCTGTCCTTGTTCCTATTTCGATCTGTTTTACTGCTGATTGGAATGTACTAATGGTGGGAAGATGGGATTTTACAGTTGGGAACCGCCAAATGTTTCCGCACTTATGTTCCGGACCTTGTATGTTTCAAAGTGACCAAAGCGACCCCTCTGGGGGATAATTGTGGGAACCGGGTCATAAACTTTTGTGTGCTATGCAACCCTATGGGAAAATCATGTATAAAAGGAGCGATCCACAGAACCAATTTGAAGCAGTCTCCCCAAGTTGCACGTGTTGTACTTGTCGTGACTTCTGTGTTCCCTGCAGTAAATAAACCTTGAATCTTTGACGCCGAAGGAAGTGTCCCGTGTCTCTGTCATTCGTACGCCGGAGCAGGTAACCCACGAAGGTTTCAGGTGTTGTCCCCTGGCACCGCTGGGTCTTAAAGAACCCAGTCCTTCAGTTGGCGCCCAACGTGGGGCTGCATCAGTGGTACCGGTCCAAGCCCGACGATCGTGAGGAACTTCGTGTGAAATCTCCGAGGGAAGGTGCACTCCGCTTCATCGATCCTGTTGTCGAAATAAGTGGCCCGAAGACTTTTCCCGCGAAGATTCCCGCCTCCTGACGGCTGCGACGGACTGCTGCCCTGACTGTAGACCTGTTTTGGCGCCTGGCGTAGACCTTGGTAGAGCGAGACGATTGACCGGCCTTCCTGGTGACGCCATCGATCTTTGAGTTAAGTATTTGTGGGTCGCTCCCAGAGTTCTTGGTTGTGGTTGCTTAGTGGTTGCATGGTTCCATTGCATTTGTGGTTCTTGGTACTTTGTTGTGTTATTTGACGCCTGCAGACGCCAAAAACCGAGGGTATTAGCTCTTTGCTGGGACTCGGTAAATCCCGTAACCCTTGAAGTTTGTGAAACTCGGCTAGTGTGCAATATGCCTGGTCGTAGTACTTTGTTTAGTTGTTTCAGACCTTGTGGTGTGGATTCCCGACTGGAGGACTCGTGTCCGATACCTCCGGTTGGAACTCCGACTTATGAACTGTACAGTAAACATGGGCTAGGCCCGATTACCTTTAATGATTTTTGGATTCGTTATACAAAGAAGGATGGTGTCCTTAGTTGGCCACCTCACGGTAGCTTTGAGACCTCGATCTTAGATAACCTAGAGGCTAAATTGTTCGAGAAAAAGTCAAGGCCGGCCATGTTTGATGCCTTTCGGTTGTGGCGCAAAGAAGCCCGACAGAAAGAAATCAGACAGACTAAACGAAATCAGAGAGATGGTGTTGCTACTATCGTAAAGAAAGCAGAGCAGTTTCAGCGTGATAAGGAGGTTAAGGAAAAGGAAGTGTTTGATAGGTTACAGCTTATGACTATAGATAAATGCTATCCTGCTTTGCCTACGGAGTCGGAAAAGAAGGAAGAAGCAGTTGAGGATCCTTTAATGTCCTATCTTATGAAGTCGCCACCTCCGTATGTACAGGGTGCCGCATCTCCTGTGGTTCCCCCTGTACCTGTTCCTGCACCTATTCTTCCTCTGCCTGTTCCTCAACCTGCACCCGTTCTTCCGACTGTTCCTGCTCCTTTGCCTGTTGCTATCCCTACTGCTCCTCCACTTCCACATACTCCTGCTCCCGCTACTGCTCCTGCTCTGTTAACTCCTGCTGTTGTTTCTGTCTCTACCCCTTCACTTGTTAGTCCTGTGTCCTATACTTCTCCCTCTACTCGTAGTCGTACTTCTCCTCTTGCGGCTAGCTTCTTTCATTCTCTCGGACCTGTTCTTGGGTCCGCTGGTTCAGATGGTCCTCAGAGACGTAGTCAGCTTCCTGGTAACAGAGAACGCGCTTCGCTATATAATATGGCGATGGGTTGGATGACACATCCTCTTAGAAATCCACCCCGTGTTGTACTCGACACATTTTGTCAATTGAATATACCAACCCAGAGATTTGTCTTCGAGGAAATGTGTAAGGTCCTTCGCGATCAGATATCGGCTGATGCACCTGACGAGGTGCTGACCGCTTTGTCTGATCTACAGCTTCAGTTCTCGACTGGACTGATAGTGGATACCAATGTTCGACGTGCTGTTGAACGGTTGCTATCTTTTCGTCCCACTCCTATACCGCAAGCCTTGTTTGTTGAGGAAGTCGAAAGACAGCCAGATGAGTCTGGTCAGTTTCCCATGCGAGAAGTTCCACCGGTATGGATGCCAGGTGATGCTAATGCTATTCCTATCATTCTGCCGCATTTCCAGAGAGTGTGGATACATCTCCCATGGAAACGATCAGAAGTATTACAGGTGAAGCAATCTTTGCCTGACCCTCGCAAAAATCCTACAGGGTACTACAAAGAATTATCGCAGCTCGTAGATGCTACGATAATGAATCTTGCCGATATTGATATGTTGTTCGGCAATGTCGTACCGCAACCGGTATGGGCTAAGATTCGTCAGGAAAATCATCCCAATGAATTAGGTGGTGATTGGGCTGCCATTGTAGCGGCGGATGGCCGACAAACTGGTGGTGCTAAACCCGAGCAAATGATTACTGCTCTCCCACAAAGAATAATAACGTTAATGAAAACTCTTATGCCAGCTATGAGGGTAAATTGGGACAAATTGTCAGCTTGTAGACAGAAGAAGGACGAGAGTGTCTCCGACTTCTTTACGAGGTTTGAGGAGGCATTCATCGATCATAGTGGGCAGGATATGAGCACTGAGGGTGGTCAACGGTTGTTCGTGGATAAATTTGTCTCTAACCTATTGCCCGATTTGAGCAATAAATTAAAGAATTCAGAAAGTGCGTGGGCCGTTTCTACTTCAGCTCAAATATTGGCCACGGCACAATATTATGAGAATAGAGAGAAAGAAGAGAACGACCGCGCTGATAAAAAGACGAAAGAGCTTAAAACCAAAGTGTTGCTACAACAAGCGTTTCCTCCACGTTCGAATCAGAATGCTCCCCAACAGAATAGATCACAGTCGCACTCGAACCGATCACAACCTCGTAAGGACTCCTCTTCCCAAAGATCGTCGTTAGGGTACAATCAATGTGCTTATTGTAGACAGGAGGGGCATATCAAATTCAATTGCCCTGCTCTGAGCGATCGTAATAGTGGTAATTCATCTAGAGGAGGTCGTGGTGGTTCTCAACAGACATCACGCGGTAGAGGTCGTGGTGTTCAAAATGACCGATCAGATAACTCATCAAATTCCGATAATTGTTTCGATCAACGTGGATCGTCGCAAGGACGATCTGCGCAGTACAATGTAGACGATTACTACGTCGATCAGGGAACTGACGACAGTAATTACTAGGACAGCCATAGACAAGGAGAGGGAGTGGTATCAGTTCCGGTTGATCAGAGAGGGCCTTACGTCGCAGTTGCTACATCGGGCGTCGTTGAGCCTTTTCTGTTGGACACTGGTGCAGCGAAAAGTTCCATAAAGCATTCGAAACTCCCTGGCGCACCTTTGTCTGGCTTAACAAATGTTTCCGTTAGATTCTCTGGCGCCCCCGTTAGCAATCCAGTTTCGCGCCCTTTGCCCCTTACAATTGGGCCTCGTGAGCTCCAAGCTCCGTTGATTTTGACTACTGGCTGTTGTGAAAATCTTTTGGGCCTGGAATGGCTTAAACGTTTGTATGCAACTCTGTATTGTTCTCCTGCGGGTGTAACGCTTACTCTGGGAGAGAGGGTTGTCTCTCCTATGTACTTGTCTCTCGATAAGCTTCCACCGGAATTGAGTTCTCTTCCTGCGTCTTTGTGGGCAACAGGTCCCAATGATGTGGGCCTGCTTGACATCTCCCCTTATGTTGTTCAGTTGAAATCTAATGTGCGGCTGCCACGTATTCCCCAGTATCGTATCTCTCTTGATGGTGAACGAGCACTGTTAGCGATCATCTATGATCTGATCGAGAAAGACGTTATTGAGGAGACGCGGGGAAATGTGTGCAACAGCCCTGTACTGCCCATTCTTAAACGTACTGATCCTTCGAAACCACCTGTTTATCGTTTTGTTATCGATTTACGGGAGGTGAATAAAATTGTGATTCCTCAGTTCCCCGTTGTGCCTGACATCACGGCGCTACTGACTCTGATTCCAGCTTCTGCATCGTGGTTTTCGGTGATTGATTTGAAGAATGCGTTCTTCAGCATTCCGATTGCAGAAGAGAGCAGAGACCTCTTCGGTTTCTCTCTTGGTGGACGCAGCTTCCGGTTCAAACGCGCTCCTCAGGGCTACTGTGAAAGTCCATCGATTTACAGTCAAGCCTTGAAGGGTCAACTAGATGCGTTTACGTTGCCGGCTGGTGCGGCCCTAATCCAATACGTTGATGATTTATTGGTGGCTGCAGATACTCAGGACATTTGCAAAATTGCTACGGTGTCGCAGCTGCAACATCTCTGCGAGTTAAATCACAAGGTGTCACCTTCTAAACTCCAATATTGTTGTCAAGAAGTAACCTACCTAGGTCACTTATTGTCAAAGGAGGGAAGGCGGTTGACCCCAGAGAGAATTGCAGCGATTGCGCGAATGGCTGTGCCAACAACTCAAAGAGATGTGCGTGCCTTTCTAGGTATCACATCTTACTGCAGGCAATGGATTCCTAATTTTTCATTGCTAGCGAAACCATTGGTGGCTCTTACGTGTAAGGATGTTTCAACTCCTTTACCATGGACGGAAGAATGTCAGAAAAGTTTTTCTGAATTGCGTGATTCATTGTGTTCGGCCCCTGTGTTAGGTACTCCTGATTACAGTAAACCGTTTACATTATATGTTCACGAAAGGGAAGGTTGTGCGTTGAGTGTTTTAACGCAACCTTTTGGTGGTAAGCAACGTCCATGTGCATATTTTTCCTCGACCTTGGACCCGGTAGCTAGAGCATTGCCGAGTTGTTTAAGAGCAACGGCGGCAGCCGCGGTCTCCATCCGACAATCAGCAGGACTGGTCATGGATAATATGCTTACGGTGATGGTTCTGCATGCAGTCGATACTCTTTTAAATCGTACGAAAACTCAGCACTTGACAAGTGCGAGGTTGTCTGGGTACGAGTTGACGCTGTTGGCAAGCCACATTCAGATAAAGCGTTGCAATGTTCTGAATCCGGCGACTTTGTTACCAATTAGTTCAGAGTCAGATGAAATAACAGAACACGACTGTTATTTGAGAACAGAGGAAGAAACAAAAGGTCGAGTGGACCTTAAAAACACTCCTTTAGAAGATCCAGATGGAACATTGTATGTGGATGGTTCATGTTTTAAACTGCCGAATGGCGATGTGACTACTGCGTATGCTGTTGTAACGTTGAATACTGTTGTCGAGGCTGCAAGATTGAATCAGAATTCTGCCCAAGCTGCAGAACTGATCGCTCTCACTAGAGCGTGTGTGTTAGCAAAAGGGAAACGTGTGAATGTGTTTACCGACAGCCAATATGCATTTGGCGTCGCGCATAGCTTTGGACGATTGTGGAGAGAGAGGGGTTTTCTGACATCGCATGGTACGAAAATTCAGCATGGCCAGCTTGTGAATGATCTCTTGGATGCACTTACGTTGCCTAAGCAGGTAGCGATTGTTAAATGTAGTGCACATCGTAAGGTGACGGATGATGTTGGTCGAGGTAATGCGTTTGCGGATGAGACTGCTAAGGAGACTGCCCGGAACCTTAGCACTCAAATGTATGTGACGAGTTCGGTTAGGTGGCCTGCAGAGTCGAGTATGTGTGAGGACACTATCGAGAGTGTGAAAGCAATTCAGAATGAGGCCACTGAGACTGAAAAGACGAAGTGGAAAGAAAGTACGGGAAAGTTGGATGCGAATGGTTGTTGGATTGATTTGTCGGAACATAAGAGATGGATGTTACCGGATGCATATGTGCTAGCTGTTGTGACAATGGCACATGGGTTAGCACATATTAGCGTGAAAGGTATTTGTAAGTTGTTGTCTCCTGTGTGGAAGAATGATGGTATCACGAAATGTGCTGAACGATTGGTTAAGAACTGTATGGTATGCATGTTGTACAATCCTGGTAAGGGAACCCCAACTCCTCCTGGTAGTTTTGCTCCCCCTTCATGTCCCTTTGAGGTGATCCAATTGGACTTCATCCATATGGAGCGATGCAATAACCTGAAATACGTTTTAGTTGTGGTTTGCGCATTCTCCCGATGGATTGAGGCCTATCCTCTCAAAGACAATACTGCTTTGTCCACTGCGAAAATCCTACTGAAGGAATACTTTCCTCGGTACGGAATGCCTAGAGTTGTGTGGTCAGATAACGGAAGTGAGTTTGTGGGGAGTGTGATGAAGAGTGTGTGCAAGGGCCTTGGAATTAATCAGAAATTCCATAGCGCCAATCATCCCCAGTCAGCTGGTTTGGTTGAAGGGTATAACGGCACCCTTAAACTGAAGCTAGCAAAGATTCAGGCTACGACTGGTCTCTCGTGGCCTGACGCTTTACCCTTAGCATTACTGTCAACAAGGGCAACTGTACACTCCCGAGTAGGGCTCAGTCCCTATGAAAAAGTGTTCGATCGTCCTGCAAATGTCTGGGGGGTCCCTAGACCGGGTGTGTTCTGTGATCTTGAGTATCCAATGTTGATCGATTATCTTCATGACTTGACTGCTAAACTGAGGTTAATTCACCAACAGGTTTACGAAGCATTGCCGACGCAGACGGAGGGTCCAGGCCACCAGCTCCAGCCCGGAGATTGGGTGGTGACTCGCAACTTTTCGCGCAAGAAGAACTTGGAGCCAAGGTTCACTGGACCCTACCAGGTCCTCCTTGCCACGAGAACTGCTGTTCATCTTGAGGGTCGGAAGAATTGGGTGCACGCCACCCACACCAAAAAGGTCCCTATTCCGTTGCCGGCAGACTCGTGGGTGAGGAGAGGCATTGCATCAACTGAAACCGAAGGATTGCCGGCGTTTGTACCTTTTAGTAACGCACAACCTGTCGGAGAATCCTCAGTGCAGCAAAAAGACACTGTTGAACATTTGTCATCAAAAGACTCAAGACCAGAACATTCAGCTGATCAACAGGACGTTGTCCCTTCGACGGATCCTTTGTTTGGCGAACAGACACGTCCTGGGAAAACTCGATACTTTTTGCGATCCACCACTAAAGACTAATAAAAGATCCTGTTCTGTCCCTTGACAACTGCATTATCCCGTTTTCCACGATCAGTTTGAACACTCGTATCATTGTAATTATTTTGTATATATACATTGAGTTTCGTTCCTCATATTTTTGCTTCCACAGCTGAAGAGACATTTTTCGCATATATATACTTGTGAAATAAAGGCCGTAGGGCCGCGCGTGTACTTCCTTCTGGTTAGTAGGTCTTGACACTAGGTTAAAGACCGTCGGTTCCTGGGAACTCCTAGGGATTGACTACTGCTACACAGAACGAAGTGCGTCAAGAAACGTTGCGGACGGTTGTAGGGAATGGCATTTTCAAAGCTGATGGACTTGGAAGAAACTCAGGCGCAAAGGTTCAAGTTACAACAACTCAGTCGTACCAAATGTTTTATGTTCCAAATATTTGTATTGTTTTTGACTGTTTCTGCATTATTGGCGGGTGGGGTGTATTACACGATGTCTTACTTCTTACCTTCTGCCATGCCTACTCCTACCCCTGACCCTAAACTTACCTCCACTGCTTCTCCTCATTCTTTTCATATCTTACCTGAACACGAGCAGGCTAGACGTGCAGAATTCCGCAACAATTCCTTTATTCAGCTCCTTCATCAGCATCAGTTAGTGGTTAACACTACTAATTGTTGGGTGTGTGGGTTGATGCCACATACCACGGATAAGGGAATTCCATATCTGGTGTTACCGTATAGTTCCCAAGGGTCCGCTCGAGCATTTCAAACAATGTTTCGAAGCGCACTAGGTTTCCACCCCATTCGAGAACCACGTTCCCCCTACTCTGGTCCTAGCTCGTATCAAAAACCTTTGTCTATAGCGATTGAAGACTTAGATAGTGATATCTATGATCCCTCGCTTATTCCAGAAGAAGAGGTACAAGCCTATAGGGTCCTGAGTAGAGGCGAGTATAGTGTGTTCACTAGTGAAAAACAGCTTAAAAGCTCGCCTCCGATATGGGTCGTACCCCACATTGGTAATTTTTGTCTAATGGGTCGTGGCCGAAGATCGAAAGCCCGACTTGGAGAGAGTGCTTGCACTGAAAATTACATTCTGCCGATGGTCTCGTCCCCTGTGTTTCTGGCTGCCAAGGGTACATACTTTATCTGTCATGATCGTGCGTATGCATGGTTGCCCTCTGACTTCATGGGCTCATGTTTTATCGCAAACTTGTTGCCCCCGACGTTCACTGTAGATGCAGATTATCACAAGACTAGAGTTGTGAGAGGCGTAATTAGCGAAGAGGATACTGCCGGTCAAGAGGCAGGAGACTTTTTCAAGGGTTTCCTCCCGTTTTGGGGACCTATGGTTAATAGTAGGAACCTGAGACAGTTGACTCGAGTGGTAGAATCGACAGCTAATATTACTGCCAGTGCCCTTGGTAATATCACCACAGAACTTCAGGCGGATAGGCTTATGACGTTACAAAACCGTATGGTTTTAGACGTGATCTTAGCAGATCGAGGTGGGGTATGTAAGGTGATCCATTCGAGCTGCTGTATTTTCATTCCTGATAACGCTCCGACTGTTTATCAAGCCATCTCAAAGTTGCATAAGATCTCTGAATCCATACACGTGGATGTAGGGGATTGGACGCTACTTGGGTGGTTCTGGGGCTTGATGTCGACTTGGGGTTGGAAGATTCTGATGATTATCGGAGTCGTTGTAGCGTTCCTGTTCACGTGTTGCCTTTGTGTGCAGTGCGGTCCTGCCTTATGTGGCCTTTGTGCTACAACGTGTATGAGACAGCCGCCTGTTACCAATGGAACTCGGTTGGACAGAGCTATGCTACAGCAACATCTAGATGGTCTGATGAATATCGAGTATGATTCCGACTAGTGCTTGCCTACATGAGGGCAAAAGGAGCGTCTGAGGTTCCGTAACAATTGTAAGTGGTGTTTTCGACTCGCACGAATATGGTCGAGTCTGGTATCTATGAACCGCAAATGACGAGTTTAGTAAGTGTGCGCAGTTTCGCTGTGCTAACTTAAACCGTTCGTTTGTTATGTGGGTTTTTCATCTGTACCCACGGGTTCCATCTTAGATACGGCATCCATTTTGTCTCTTGCCCTCAAGTAGCCAGCGAACGGACGTTGTCCGCTTCGCGACCCTGAGACTCCCAAGATATTTTGCGGAAGACACATGTCCTTTGTAAGTGTCTTTATGACGAGGGGGATGATACTGTAAGGCAGATGGCCCCGCTCGAGGCTCATCTTGCCGTGCCGGTGTATTGTCTCAGCCGTGCATCTCATTAGGCACGTCCCTTTGATGCCTGTATCTCGTGTTTCCCGATACCTCCCTTTTTACACCCTTTCCGATCTCCCCACTGTCTCCATCTTCCTCTGCACCCGTCCTTGTTCCTATTTCGATCTGTTTTACTGCTGATTGGAATGTACTAATGGTGGGAAGATGGGATTTTACAGTTGGGAACCGCCAAATGTTTCCGCACTTATGTTCCGGACCTTGTATGTTTCAAAGTGACCAAAGCGACCCCTCTGGGGGATAATTGTGGGAACCGGGTCATAAACTTTTGTGTGCTATGCAACCCTATGGGAAAATCATGTATAAAAGGAGCGATCCACAGAACCAATTTGAAGCAGTCTCCCCAAGTTGCACGTGTTGTACTTGTCGTGACTTCTGTGTTCCCTGCAGTAAATAAACCTTGAATCTTTGACGCCGAAGGAAGTGTCCCGTGTCTCTGTCATTCGTACGCCGGAGCAGGTAACCCACGAAGGTTTCAGGTGTTGTCCCCTGGCACCGCTGGGTCTTAAAGAACCCAGTCCTTCAAGGGTATACCCACGTCCCATTGCAAGGTGATCCACTCTGTAAGCCGGTTCCTCCTGTCCTGTAAACTTCCAGGTATTGACCGGGACTAACTGCCCTGCCCAGTAGTATTTCCTTATATTGGGAATTGCCAATACACCCTCCGACACTCCCCTCTGTACCTTGTGTAAAGCTATCCTGGAGCTTCTCCCATCCCACAATAGCTGTAATATTTCATGGTCAATCTTTTGTAAGAAGTCTGCTGGTATCCTACAATGAGTATATCAAACATATATCAAACGTGGCAGTGCCATCATTTTAAACAGAGCCGCCCTTCCCAAAAGCGACAGTGGCAGTTTCCTCCAATGCAACACATCCCTGCTCAACCCATATAATTGTGGATGTAAATTGTCATCCAGAAACCCGCTCTCTGACTTGGACATTATGATGGCCAAGTATTTAAACTTAACCAAAACCAACACAAATGCCAATACTGAACACGACTTACCATACTCATTCAAAATAGGACCAATGAACCTAAATTAAAGGTTCCTCAACAATCATATTTGAATTCATTTTATTTGCAAAATCATTTGAATTACTTTTAAATAATACAACAACTTTAACTGTTTTGATCAAGTTAGAAATTTAGATGAACACTTAATACAACCACAAAAAATCACCATAGAGACACCACACTCATTCAATAATCTCCTACAATCACTCCACATTCATTCATAACCCATTCAACAATCCAAGCAACCTACAAAAAGTTCACCAGCTGGTTAGGCCATAATGATTCATTTTATGGGGGGAGGCAAAACCAGGAAGGGAACACAGTGCAATAAGCCAAACAAAAAAAAGCTTATACTACGGTCTTAAGAAGGCACACAAAAGAATTACACTAATGGTTTCCACAGTGAATAAACAATTATTTAAAGTGCACCAAAAACAAATTCATTTTCGACATGTTTGTTTGACTTAAAACAATGCAAGGTCGACGCGTTTTGAACCCAATTCATAGCAGAGTTCTCTTCAGGACCACAAAATCTCAATCATGAATCATAAGAGCCTACTCTGCTCTGCTAATCACCAGTGTGTTCTGTGGTGTCTTGGTGGGCGGCTTAAAAGTCTGTCATCAGCAAAACTCAAGTTCGCTATTTTGAATTAGTATGGTAAGTCGTGTTCAGTATTGGCATTTGTGTTGGTTTTGGTTATATTGGCTTAACCCCACTGAGTAGAGTTAAGGCACGTTGGTGTTTCTCAGGTATTTAAACTTGTCCTTGATCAGTAAAGTCAGGGCTGGTTGTGTCCCAGGACAACATGAATACAAGGGATTTGTACCAATTTAACTGATAGCTAGAATAACTAACAAACAATTGAAATTTGTGTAGCATGTGATTGATCGAGACCGGAGTTTCATGACATATAGCAAAATATCATTGGTGTACAACAATATATTTTCCTATCACCCAGCCCAACAAGGAATTCCTATTATCAGTGGGTCACTCCTAACCCACGCCGACAGGGGTTCCAACACTATGGCAAACGGCATAGGGGAGAGCATAGGGTAGAGCGGGCATTCCTGCCTCAAGCCCTTATGCAGAGCGACCAGCCACAACACCACTTCATTGACTTGCACCCTGGGCAGCGGATTGATGTAAAGTAGCTGAACCCAGGCACACATTTTTGGGCTTAGTCCACACTTTTCCAGCACTGTGAACAAGTATTTTCCTTCAATACTATCAAATGCCATACAGGCATCCAATGATATCAATACTGCATCGTCTTCTGGCCTATCCCTTGTAAAATGTAATAATTCACATAGCCGTCTTAAATTAAGCCTGGTGCTTCTATGGGGTATAAAACCTGATTGATCAGGATGAATTATTGATGTTATTACCCCAGTGAATCTAGTCGCTAGTACCTTGGCCAACACTGTCACCTCCCTATTTAAGAGCGAGCGCGGCCTGTATGACGTGCAGTCATCAGGGTTTTGCCTTGTTTTGGGATGACTGCAATTGTAGCCAGTTGTTGGTCCACTGGAAGTCTGTCCTGCTCTATTTCCTCCTGAAACATGCTAAGCATACAGCAAACAGCGCCACTACTGAAGCCACCCGCTTGTACAATTCTGCCGGTAGGCTGTTGGGTCCAGCCGCCTTCTCTTACTGGACGTCTCTAACCGCTCATATTATCTCCTCCACAGTGAGATCTTTATCCAGCACCTCCGGGTCCTCTTTGGAGCCTCCCGAAGGAATCCAGCACAGTCTAACCATGTTCTACTTGATGTGGATGTATACAAATTCTCATAGTAATCTGCAAATACTGCAGCTATCTCCTCTCCCGTTGTACAAATTTCTCCCTGCGGAGACCGTATCTCTAGCACCCAGTTCTGTGCCCTATCTCTTTTCTCAAGCCATACCATTAGTTTGTTTGCTTTATCACCCACCTCATGGAGTCATCTCTGGTCCCCCTTGCGTGTGCCGTGGCTTTCTCCTCAGCTATGTCACACATTTCTTGTAGGATCCGGATTTGGTGTCCAATCTGTACATTTGGTGTCTCAGATTCCCTAGTGGTCATTTCTAACCAAATTATATCCTTCTCAAGAGCTTCATACATTCCCCCCTCCAAGGCCCAAATGTATCCTCTTATCACTGTCTTATATGCCTCCTATAGCATACCCTCCTGTATTATATCTCAAATGTGTTTGTCTTTAAAGAGCCATGGGTCCAGTAAGTTCGATTTAGTGGGGCTCTGCAGCCGCAACTCCACAGGTGAATGATCAGATATACTCTGTGCCCCGTGAGTAGCCCCCATAAACCACTGTGCATCTGCAGCATTCGTCATTTAATAGTCTAGATGGGAATACCCCTTGTGGGATGCTGAGTAGAACGTGTACTGTTGGGGCATAGGGTTATGTCCCTGTTAAAGATCTACCAAGTCGAGAACCTCTGCAAAGGGCCGTAATGATGTCATTCTGGCCACTTTTTTGGAGCAAGACACTTGGTCCCCATTCTGGGTCCATCGTGGCATTCATGTCTCCATCCAACACCAGGATACCCACCAGAAATTCCAGCAACTGTGCACTCAGCACGGGTAGGGTATCGGCATGGAGCCTCGGCAGTACATACACCGAGCACACATTTATAACTTGGCCCTCCTACTTCCCAGTCAATGCCACATATCTGCCTAGTCGGTCCTGCCAAAACCTACCAGTTACAAAGGGAAATGCTGTTCTAACTAGGATCCCCACTCCACGTGACCCCATCATCAACCCCTCATATACCAGGAGCTTGTACCCAAATCTGTCCAAAGCTTTGCATGTGTTGCCCTTTAGGTGTTTCTCCTGCAGCAGGACAGTATCTGGTGTTTGCCTGCCAAGATACTGGAGCACCATCGTATGTTTTATTTTATTGCCAAGCTCATTAACGTTCCAGGTCATAATTCTCAGATCTGTACCAATGCAGGGGAGCGTTAAAGAAGGGGCTGGCAGATTCACTCTACTCTCTGGAGTAGTCATTTGGGGTGTTGCAGTGGAGGCTAGCAGGTGCCCAACTGTTAAGGCAGAAATGGGTGGGACCGTCTTTCTCCCCCCTCCCCCTCCATTGTCCAGTTCCTCAGTCTGTGTCAAGTTAAACCCTTTACATACCTGTGTAACTGCACCATCTGGAATACAGCAATACAACCCCACAAAATGTAAGTCCCCCCTCCCTGCTACCCTACGTTGTGGGCATAAAACATCCCACCACCCCAATATGCCCAGTGCCTGTCACTCCATAACAATGCTACCACCAATTGGGTGCAGTTAGGTTGTGTGATGGTCCGCCAGATGCCCCTCCCAACCCCCCTGTGTAGGAAATTGGTGCAAGGCCCATATCCAGAAATACTAAGCACCATCATTTAAACTTTATCAGATTCAGATTTAATATATAACATCTTAGCTGTATATTTGGTTCCAGTCCAAGGTGCTGCCAGGTCGGGCAACTGCTCTCCTTCAATCCCCCAGATCATCATGATTCGCCCAATGTCTCAGCCATGTCTCACCAATGATCTAGGTCGCTTGGTCATACCTGTCTGAATGAAAGGGGATTCATGTTACATTACAGTCCCCCTCCTCCAGCAGATGACGTTCCTGCCGCACGCAAACAGCATCCCCCAACAGGAAATACACATCGTGAACGGGCGGAACAAGCAATTTCACATGCTTGTGGAATTGTGCGAAGCTCGTGGTGATTTTTTACAGTTTCACTGAACTATGAGTAATGAGACTACGCAAATTACGCCCACCCCTAAACTTTACCATCTGAGTGTTGCAGGGACGAGCATGGCATATTTGACTTCTTTCACCCACAGGGCCTTCATCACTTCAAGAAACGTCTGCCTTTTCTGTTGTTCCTTCAGGGTAAAGTTTGGGAAGAAGGAGATATAAGCATTTTCGTACTTGAGCAGTGGGGCACCTCGGGATGCCTGCAAGATTATGTCCCAGTCATAATATTAATTATTTTCACTCCTATCATGTGTGGCGGGGCCCCTGGCCGCAGCCGGGCTCCAGTGACCGGTTGGGCCTGCTCCACAAAGAAGTAGTTTGACAGGCCTTTGGGTTGCAACCTATTCAGTATAAGGTCTTCCACAAATAAATCTACTGCTGGTCCCTCAGCTTTTTCCAGCACTCCAATAATTTAGATGTTTTTGCACCAGGACTGCCCTCCTGATTTCCAACTTGACCTCCAGGGCCTTAATCGTAGAAGATAGTTCAACCACTTCACCTCCTTCACGCTGGCACTCATATTCCTCCTGTCTGCCCTCAGGAGGGTGATCTCCATAGTAACGAGTTAATAATTCCCGCTAGATCTGCATTGTCTCCTTGTATAGCTGCCACGATGTCCTGCAACATGAGTTTAGAAGCCATCAGGGCAGATGAGACCTCAGGGTTCAACTCCACAGCCTTTGTCCCAGACCCTGATGCCGGCCCCTTAGGCAGAGCATACTTGTCCAGTTTAGTTTGCTGGGTACTGAGCGGTCTCTTTTCCCGGTCATTGTGGGAGTTCCACAATTCTGCCTGAGTCCAGTGCAACCGGCCCACTCACAGACCGCAGATGGGGGGCGCAAGAGCCTCTGAGAGCCCCAGGAGCGGCAACCCCTGCTGCCTAACCAGGCGAGAATAGCACCCCTGGTGGCCTGTCAGATCAGCCACCCCAGTTCTCCTGTTCCCCTCTACCAGCTACTTCAGTGACACGTGGGGGTGTCAGCCAGGCCTGTTGTTTTATCTAGGCTGTGCAGGTGTCCAATCCTTTGGGTCATATCACAATGGCCCGCTGCTGCCAGTATGTTCATTCATCAGCATTCATATGCCTGTTGACCCACACTCACAGCTACAGGGTGTCAATGCAGGAGAGGGAACTCCACTCAGCTCAGTGCATGGGGAGGACAAGCAGGCCCCACAAACCACCACTATGCACCACTCCCGGGACCCCGTGTCAACACCAGCCCGGGCCTTCCTCCCTCTCCAGTCGTTTCCAGCCGGCTTCACTTCCCCATCCATGCCTTTCAAATTGGAAAGTCCAGAGTGTTCCAGCGCAGCCCATCGCTCCTACCATGGAGCTGTGCTCGTGGTACTCTCTCTGCTGCACCTCGGTGTCACGTCTACTGTAGCCTCTGAAGTGGCGGGTGTCTTTTTAGGCCGGGCATACATCGGTCCCAGCCTCTGATCGATGGGCCTCTCACCTGCAGGGTCCACCATGTTGTGCTCCACCAAATGGACTGGCCACACCCCATGTATCCAGGTGCCTCACCGTGCTGCACGGCACTCGAACGCCAGAGATTGCGGCTCCACCCAGGCCCTCAGATTTCTCCATCTGAATTTATCCTTGTCTGATTCATCAGGACATCAATGCACCGGGGCGCCAAGCATGCTTTCTGCAGGCTTCTCTCCGCCCCTTGTTGGAGCTTGTGGCAGATATATGGAGGCCTTTTTGGTGCAACCCAGCAGAGCCACTAAAGCAAGCAGCCATCTTCCTTTGCAGCAAGCCACACCCCCCTCAATCCAGTATTTTCAAGACAAGAAAAAGGAGTGATTTTGGACTCACAGCGGCAGGGAGATGATGATGTGAAATTCTACAGCCAAGAGCTACTTTTTATTGAGTATGTACAACAGGAACATTGGACGTCTCTTTTGACCTATGCAAATAAAAACTTTCATTAACTGGTTTTTACACTGATGTAGTTGCCAGAAAGATGCCATAATTGATAATGTTGTAGTACTACCTTAAGGGTCTTGGGAAATGTCCATAAGGTAGATGATAGTAAATCTAATCAAATTGAACTAGTTTAATGTAGCAGTGCTAACGCAGGGGTGATTTAACAGAAACAGAAACAGAAATATTGTGGGAAAAATATTGTGTCAAGAATATTGAGGGCAAAAATATTGTGCAGGTAAGTTTCTAAAGGTTAGCAAGGCTTTACTATATATAACTCCACTTATATGCTCCTTGATAGAAATATCTTCAAGGTACATAGGTGTGGAGTTAAGAATGGTAAATCAAAACATACCTATTTGCACTCACCTTCTTGATATTTTTGTCTTTGATATTTTTGACACAATATTCTTTCCACACAATATGTTTGTGTCCGATATTTTCTCGGTGATCCAACTCAGGTCCTCAAGATGGAGGTTGTAAAATTGCCATGATGCAATCCAATGATGCAGTTCGTATCCATATTCTGGCATTTCAGTTTTTCTCAATGGGTATAAAGATAATTACAGAGTTCTATATTCAGTACCTAAAATGTGTAAAACTGGAAAAAATGATAGGCTCACACAGTTAAAAGAACTCTTGAGCCCTTTAAATTCCAGTTTCACTTTCCTACGTGGTTACCATGCACAACCAGGTTGCAGTGCGAGGAGGTTTCCGATGATGAAGCATGTCACCCATGGGTGGGTGAGGGAATTCACCCTTTAAAAGGGAATCCCTTACACTCCTCTTCTCTTCTCTTCTCTTGTTCTGACCCTGGGTGGCTTTTCCTGCTGCTATTTTTCTGTATAGGGGAGTAACCCCCTGCTGGTTCTAAATCTCCTCTGGCCTCTTGTGTGTGTATAAACATAAGTGAATACCACTTAGATTATTTTAGTGAACTCTAGTTCTAAGAGAGAAACAAATGCGGCATTCTCTACAGTACCAGACAAATGATATGATTGTGGTGAATATTTGAGTAATGGGAACAAGGCCAGTAATCGCTCCACATATGAAAATGTGCTCCTAGGACACCTCAAACCTGCCATCACCCGACATAACATAGGCTAAGATACACAAGTGTTTGTTCAAATACAGTAGTGGTCTGTGGTAATTGCTTCCCATTGGTACTGTGGACTAGTCTCAAAACAGGCTCTATGGACGCCTCAATCATTATAATGAATATATACTGTTCACCATCGAAGAGAGAGAATCACGTATGGTCAGCCAAACTGATTGACCTCACTAATAGGCTTCTAAGTATTATACTCATATTTTTTTTTTTCAATCTTTATTTCGGCCATTTGGCCATAAAAGAAAACAGTACACATATACAGTTACAATAAGTCAAAACATTAAAACATTGGAAGTACATATGTAAAAATACTATAAAAACAGTGCATCTAAAATTTTAAGGGGGGCCCAACACCTTTAAAATACGGTTGCGCGTATGCCAAACATTGGTAAGAAATTTTGATAATGCGAGGACAGTCGGGCCAGAGAGATCAGATTTTAAAATCCTGTACATTGGAGCATATTCCCTGCCTCCCATATTCCTAATCAATGGGAGAAGCCAGTATTTCCGCGCTGCCCTGTAGGCTGGGCAGAAGAAGGCCACATGTAAATCAGTTTCCTCCAAAGCATCACAGGCCAAGCACTGCGTCGTAGTGGGGGGCGATGACCAAGTACTTGTAAAGGACCGGAAGGGCAGTGAGCCGTATCTCCATTGGAGAAACAGCTTCCTAGCAAGTACCGGAAAGATCGGATCCAATGCCCTCTCAAACCTATAAAGGTCCTTGCATTGCAAAAACACAGAGGATAGAGACCCTTCTGCCTGGGTAACTCGGGCCCTAGCTAATTTGTGTTCGTGGTATACGTTAGTCAGGGACCTTTTAGAGATGTTCAGTGCGGCATTCGCGGGGTCAGTCCATAGGTCAGGGAGCCCTAGTTCCATGCAGGTGGATTGGATGTTTTTGACCCAAGGGATACGGAGCGCTTTTGGGTGGTTCAATAGTTCTGCCAGTTCCGCCCTGTATGCTGGTAGGTCATTACTGCTCCATAACCTACGCCAGAAGGCTATGGGTCTCAGGCTTATTTCATCAGATAATGGTCGTAGACCGAGGTCAAGCCTCAAGGGGAGGAGCGGGGTACTGGGGGGAAGCGCGGTTATCCGTCTTATAAACTTGTTTTCTGTTAGTGACAGGCTACGGCATGGTGTGTGTCCCCACAGTTCCGCCCCGTACATGATCGCTCCCCTGGCCTGGGCCTTGTATATCTGGATTAGGGCCCCCAACGGGCGATATGAAGAGCCGGTCATCATCCGGGCGATACCCCCTGTGGTTTGTATAAGTTTGAGGTTCGCCCTGCTCTGGTGGGATCCCCAAGTCATGGTTTCATTAAGAGTCACACCTAGATATTCAAAGGTGGCAACCCTCTCAAGCCGTACTGCTCCCAATTGCGGATTGGGCCGCAATTTTTGGCTTGGATTTAAAACCATGAATTTAGTTTTGGCCGCATGGATTTCTAGCCGCCTGTCCGTACAGAAGGCTACAAATGAATCAAGGATCCTCTGTGCCCCCATGGGGGTTTTAGATAGCAGCAGGGTGTCGTCCGCAAACATGATTGCGGGCACCCTGCTGCCATTGAGTTTGGGGGCGTCAGTATAGTCGGTGGCATTTAGGTGGGCGATTACCCCGTTGACGAAGAGGCAAAACAGGGTCGGTGCCAACACACAACCCTGCCTTACCCCTCGGTCAACGGGGAATCTATCGGTCAATTCCCCCGACCTCCCACACCTCACTCGGGCATAATTATTATGGTGGAGCCTCTGTAAGATTACTAGGATGTCCGGGGGGACGCCCATCTCTGCCAAGATGCTCCAGAGTTTTCCCCTGGGCACCAGATCGAATGCGGCCCGTAAGTCCACAAAAATTGTGTACAGACTGCCGCCCTCGAATATTGCTGCCCTCCAATAAATAAGATTCAACCTAAAAACCTGGTCCACTGTGGATACCCCCTTCCTAAATCCCGCCTGATAGGGACTAAGGGCACCCACCTCTTCCATCCAATCCTGGAGGCGATTCAGCAAAACCCTGCCAAACAGCTTCTGTGCCACATCGATTAAGCTGATGGGTCTGTAGTTGGCCGGGAGGAGAGGCGAGCCCTTTTTAAAGATAGGGACCACCTCTGCCCCCAGCCAAGTACCAGGAATTTCCATGCCGCTTAGAACTCCATTGAAAAGGGCAGTAAGGTAGGGGGCCCATACAATGGGCTCCTGTTTGAACATATCCCCAGGTAAGCCATCCAGTCCTGGCGCCTTTCCAGAAGCAAGACCTGAGATGGCAGCGGTGACCTCACCCAGCGTTATCAGCTCTCCTTCATAGCCTGGCCAACCAACCTCGGTGACAGTAGGAGATTCTCCCGGCTCAGAGCTGTAAAGAGACTGGAAGTGAGCCTGCCACACCCCTGGGGCAATATTGGGCTCTATTGCCGATTGAAGGTGCCCCGACCCCCCATTCACTATCCTCCAGAAGAGACGTTGGTTTTGGATCGCTAGGGCCTTGCTAAGTTCTTCCCACTGATTTTCCTCCCACTCGGCCTTAGCGTGGGCAACTAGTTTCTTGTAAGCCCGCCTGCTTTGTCTTAGGCTATCCCCCCCAAGTCCCTCCTTAATAAGTCTGAGGAGTTCTGCTTTTGCCCGTCTGCATGCCGGATTATACCAAGTTGTTTTACCTTGCCGCCCCTGTCTAGGTTTTCGTGAGCTACTAGAGAGATGAGGGGCCGCAGCTTTTATAAGGTCCTCATGAGCCTTGTACAATTTAGCCCGGGAATCATTATTGCTTGCCTCGTTGTCCAAGCTCCCCACAGTTTCCAAGATGGGAGTTATCCCCTCATAGAGCATGGGGAGTTTGTTCTTCCTTGTAACCAAGTGCTCCCACCTGATTCTTCTCCTACTATTTTCCAGGAGAAGCGCAGGTTTGTTCCCTTCCACATTGGTCACAGGGACTTGAGGGCCAGGATTGACAAGGTCGAGCTCGAGCGCATTGTGGTCGCTATCTGACCGTTCCATAACCCTAAAATCCTGAATAGTCGGCCACTTCACTATTTGGGCCAGGACATAATCCAGGCGAGACTCTCTTCCCAGTCTGTTGTAGGTGGTTTTACTGGGTATATCTGATTTCATTCGCCCGTTACAGGCTCTGATTCCGAACTTTAGGGTTAGAGCTGTGATTTGTAGTGCTAGTGGGGTCCAAGCCTTCGGGGGGGGAGCTTCCACTGGGGGCACTGCCCATCTGGCCTCTTCTTCCGATGAGAACCCCTCCAAAAGACCAGGGAGTGGCTCAAAATGAGAATTAAAATCCCCTCCCACCACATAGAATGAATCACTCAGTAGTTCAGATATAAAGTTCGTGAGTTCATCTATGGTCGTTGATTCCTTTGCAATTCCCACTGGCCTAGAATAGATGTTAATTAACACAAGTTTGGCTTGGTTAGGCCAGGATAATGAAACCACAAGAATGTCCTCTGAGTTAGCCGACAACCGTGTTGCCGTGCAGCCTAGATGAGATGCAACCCAGATCGTAAGCCCCCCTGACGGACGGCCCTTGCCTTCCCACCTAGCTGAGATGGAAAAGGACATGTAGCCTTGATGACCATAATTCTCTCTAGCCCAGGTTTCCTGGAACATACATACATCTCCAGTCTCGATGTAATTTACCCAGTCCGGGTCTCCCAGTTTGTTTGCAAGACCAGCAACATTCCAGCAGATTACCCTTAGGTGTTCGGGGGTGTCAGTTGCCGTGCCAGAAGGGTTGGAGGCGATGGTTGCAGGTGCTGTTTCGATCAATAGTTCTTGCATGTTACCAATGGTGGGGGCAGATGGCTCAGGGGGACTGCAGGGGCCATTATCCAGGAGCTCTGGTCCATTTAATAGTTCAGGATCATTGCCAACACTATGGGCGAGTGGATCAGAGAGTCTGCAAGAGCCTTTAATAGTTCAGGATCATTGCCAACACTATGGGCATATTTGTGTTGTGATTAAATGGGAATTAAATTTATTTTTATTCGCCTCATAGGCAGGCATTAAGGACTATCACCTCTAATACCTGATAGGAGATTGCAGCAAGTATTCACAAGATCAGTAAATATAACAGGATTGTAATTGGGATTAGAGCCAGGTAACAGACTTGCAGCTCTGTGCTCCATACGGCAGATTTCAGTTAGACCAACCGGCTGCTCATGTTTCCTAATCCAGGGTGGTGAACTCCACTCTGTTCGCAGTTTGCTGAGTTTTTCCCCATCAGCTTCAAACGCCTCTCTGCATTACATCTGGATTGATGTATGTTTTGGGAACATTAGGGATTTCATAATATTACATGACCACTTTCCAATGTTTGGTTGGGGAAAAGCCATGCATGCAGAAATTGCTAGAGTAGGGGGTCATCAGCAATATCAGTAACAACTTAAGGGTTAAATTTTCTTCAAGAAGTTGCTAAAGTATTAAACGAGCGGAAAATATACGTTCAATAGGCCAGGGCAAGGAAGTGTGAGAACCGCGGTCCAGATCAGTCAAGCGTGAGAGGACAAGGAAGGAATGGTTGCCGGCTTGAAAGTAGCTAAATAAGCTGATAGTTTGAAACCAAGCTGAGCGGGGGATATATACATATATAATTCAGGCGGGTTGTGCCTGAAGGTATAAGGCACAGTGGGCGATGGGCATGCACAAGATCAAATGGCACGGCCACAGCGCTAGCAGCAGACGAGCACTCGGCGTGCACACCCACTCACTCCACGCAACCCAGAGCTTTTCTGGCAGATTCCAAAGCCAAGTATGCGGCACAACAAGTTCACCAGAACCCCGTTAGTGACCTTTACACCAAGGTGCAGTGATGTTGTCTCATTCAAAGTAAAGGTGATAGTCACTTTCCTGCACTATACATAACCACACCTATTAAGTGACCTTTGTTAATCCCTTTGTTCTGCTCATTCAATGAACTCAGGCACTGATAAGATTTTGGGGAAAAAGGCAATGTACCCCAGAAGTTGGTATCGGTTGCAAAAGACATACTCTCCCCTTTACAAACAAGCGCTGAAAGACAAGCGCGGCCGCCGTGAAATTGAAAGAGATCGCGCTAAGGCCATGCTAATTTACACAAGCATTGGCCGCATGCGCGCCTCACACCTAATGTAAAACAAGGGAGCTTTTAAATCCCACATAGAGAGGAGACAGCCAGATATGTTTTTCCCCTACTCTCTCTCATTGAAGCCTGAAAGCTGAGCAGGCAGGAGAGTTTGCCAGCTATCGGCAGTTGTGGAGATATTTTTAGATGCCTCAAGAAAGGACCGCACAGGGGAGGTGGCATGAGAAAGGTTATATTTACAAGAAGCCAACATTTTAGAAGTGAGCGGCCGCACTCGTAAAACAAGCTCTTGGCATTGCTGTGGGGAGGGGGGGGGGAGGAGAAATGTGGGACAGTGAAGTGTGAAGCAGTGGGCGGGGGAGCGGATCCCTTTGAAGTGGGAGGCAGGCAGCTCGGGAGCAAATGGTAAAAAGCGCGTGCATGTGCACATGCACTTGATGTAATCCGCGATGGTTTCAAAGCTTATTTGGCCCACAATACTCTCGTCTATTTATTCCTTGCGGAATAGAATAGTCGAGACCTAAAAAGTTAGGCTGGAATGAAATTTCTAGCAAGTGTTTCCTTGCTGTTGATTTGCAAACCAGTATTGACAATACTGATCTGAAACATGATTACAGCAAGGAATCACAAGCAACCCTAGTATTAAAAGACATGTAGGAGGGCAAACGTCTTGGTACAATCAGACAGAGAAAGAGATGCAAAGCTGCTCTGAACAGGCTAAAGAAATATTCAGTAAGGGGGAAAATTTAAGATCTCCTCTCTCTATGTAAAATGAAAAATGTGAAAGCATTTTGGCAGGAGGTGGCAGGGTAGTGATAGGAAAGTAAAGTAAAACCTGATATTGGAATTAGTGAAGGAGGTTGGCATGTGATACAAATAAATTGAATAACATGACGTTAATTTGAATTATACAGTGCTCATGTTACACAATCCGAATTTAATTTCACCCATGATTGTAACGCTTTGCTAATTTTCTCTATCACATTCGTATGCAAACCTGTGCTGAAATCAGTAATCACAGCTTACCACAGATGGCTTGAATTCAGTAGTAGAAGGAGCTTTCCTTGTGTTTTCCATCACCTCATAATCAGATGCTGCCCTCAGTCTAAAGATGAATATCTTCGACGCCTTGATTATTTTAGCAAACTTTGCGGTGTCAGAACCCTGGAGGGATTTTCTGTTAGTGACATGGAGCGAGAAGGTTGGTGGTGGTGTGGGAGCTGAACCCCAAGAATTCTCCATAAGTCTTCTCATAAAGCTAGTGGTAATAGACCACCCTCACCATCAACAGCACAAACTTAGCAGAGTAAAATCATTATTAGAAAATGAGACCACTCGAGAACTTTTAAAGGTTTAATATAGAAACATTAAATAATGATTTACTGAGAAATGTGCATATTTTTCCATAAATGCGCAGATTCAGAATACAGAAGAGCAGGTCATAACAGAAACCCTAGTAAGTGAATATAAAATCCCTCTAAATTCTGAGCGTCAAACTCGTAAAGAGTACGGACTGCATTCTAAGTGAGTGAATCTCAAAATAAACGGACAGCGTTTCAGGAGGAAAATGAAAGGTCACCCTGACCCTTCGAAGCCAGGAGTTTTTATACACAATATAAACCTGCAAACTCAGCATGGAACGATCATGGCTAGGTCAAATTGGTAATTCAAAAACAATTTCGTAAATCTGAAAAGGTTTTTAACACTGACCCATTTCTCAAGGTAAGAGAAATATTCTGCTTGCTGCCCCACCAACTGTCTTCCGGAGATGTACAACACAACTTAAAAACATTGTCTTAACAAAAGGTCATAGAATTGTGTTCTTCTGCATGTCTGCATCGAAACTAGTAGTGGAAAATCTGAAAAAGCATACATCCGATACACGATGGAAGGTTTCATTCACAATATATGGGTTCTGACACTGCAGGCCATTTCCACCAAAGCTTCCTTTGTTCAGCAGAAACTCTAAGGAGAGAAGACTAGTAGCAGGTATCTGATTGGTAGAGGGGAATTAGCATGGGGAAGGATCAGGATGCGTAAAACACCAGAAACTGCATCTGTTTTAAAATAACGGTCTCTCACCAAATAATGGGGAATAACTATACTAAATTATTGATCACACTTCTAAATGAGATAATCATCAAGATAGTTATCGTTTTAAGTTCAAAATAATAAGTTCATCAGTTGTAGTCATATGCATCATTAAAGTTAATAGTTCAAACAAGTAGTGATTGCACTTCAGAAAAAACACGTTGATAGTGGGGCTTCAGAGTCAAACGAAAACCTTGAATTTCCTGAGAGGGGTGGACACTAACCTTATAAATAGCCCTCTCTATGATGGTGGTCAGTCCATTTGATTTGGTTTAAGGTTCCCAAGCCAACCTAATCTTTTCCAGTGACATCAGTTCCTGTTCGAACCTGCTTAAAGCATTTATAAAGGAAGCATTACAATAAACAGATGAGTTACAACGAATCTTGTTTTCTGATTTTGCTTTGCAATTTTTTCCCCTTGCTACTATTTTTGTCCTGATTTAAGCTTCTAGCAGTTCAGAATCATTGCCTTTGGGTTTCTTTTTTTCTTTTCTCCTTCTCATGTCAGGAGCTGTGTGGTGCCTTGCCAAAGGTGATTTTTATAGCCTTTGTGTCCCCCCCCCAACTGAGTACTCTCATCAGGAGCCACTTGATAACTTTTATGAACAACATTAGGTGTAGGCTGGCATCGAGGCTACATGCAGGAGTCGCTTTTGGACAATCTAAGAAGGTTGCTCTACAGGCTTCTTAACATCCAGTCCGTGATAATCACTTGCACAGAGATTCTGAACCTAATTGAGGTGTTAAAGTATTTAAGAACACCTAGACCAAATGACCTGTTTTGTGCATTTCTAAAAATCAATCATATCTTCTGGTCCAAAAGACTTCTGGTTGTTTGGCTAAGCTGTACTGTCGGAGCTCCTGTTATAGGTTATAGACAAAAAAATACCGGATGGTTGCCATACTAGATATGGAAAGCAAAAAACTTGTTACACAAACATTTATTTGTAGGCACAGGCTGGTTTTTGAGCCACAGTACAGGCCTTTGCCGAATTATGCAAAATTCCATAATTTACAGTTAGTTGCTCTCCAAAGTGGGGCATGTTTGGGGAGGACTGCCAGCAAATGGAATGCCTTCACTGGGTCCTGCTCATGCAAAGTAGCCCAGACTGACTTTCAAGGCAAAAAAGTGGTACAGCAGGGAAGCACGAGGGACTAGGAACCTGATGCGATATCCAATGAAGAGGATGCAATATTTCGTACAGGCATATAGATAATCCTCCTGGAAATGAAAAGTAGGCTATTTGATCAAGCACTTAGATGATATGAAGAAGACATGAAGAAGAGACTGGACAAGCAGCACACATGCATCAACATGGCGGACTTGATTTCAGATACAGAAAATGATGCAATGACAGAGGCAAAGCACCTGAAACGATATTCTTGCCATGGCCAAGAAGATTTAACTCAAGAATTAAGATTTAAAAGCATGCCCTTGAATAAGTAATCGCTCGATAATTAGCATCCCTGAGACTGGTGCTATCGGACATATAGAGGACTATTGAGAAAATGTTCACAGATATTTTTGACCACACAAAAGGCGATAGAAGGAATGCATGCAATTGGTTTAACCAGTGATAATCACTAAATGTAACGCTCCAACCTATTGCTCCTAAGTGTGACAGGTATGCCCAGACGTGAGTCCTGTGCTCACTGTGCCACTGGAACTGAGTTCCAGTAAGCCCAACACAGTGGGATTGCTGAGAGGTGGTCTGCGGCCACACCCCCTTTCTTCACCACTCTACAAAAGCGCCTCTTAGTGCACTGCTTGTGGGAGAATCATGACCAAAGTCAACTTCTTCCCCAGAGCGGCAGTGCCCTAGGAGGCACGTTTGCAGAGTGATGGAGAAAAGGTGCGTGGCCCCTGACGACCTCTAAGCAATCCAGCTGTTTAGGTCGTACTGGAGGTAACAGGAGGGTTAGTTGGCCCCCAAGGAAACTGAAGACCAAGGGGACTTCATTCCCCAGCTAGTGGTGCACCAGGAGGTGCGTTTGCAGAGTGGTAGAGAAAGGGGGAATTGCCACCGAAAACCTCTCACCAAACCCACTCCTTGGGACTTAGTGTAGGTAACAGGAGGACTTGTTGTTCCCCAAGGACCATCTGGACCCAAGGGGACTTCATCTTCAGCAGAATGCTTTATTTTAAATTCCATTGCCACGAGACTCCTGCTGGAGCACTGCAGCACTAGATACTCTATTTTTTTAACTGAAGTTTCTCAAAAACCCCTGAACAGATTTACACTAAATCACATAAAGCACACTTTCTGAGTAAAGATCCAGCTGTCTGCCGAATTTGTTATATTTATACTCAGCCATATTTTTATGTTTTATTGCCTAAAATTCTCTTTCGAAACTTTATGGGGAAAAAAAGGTTTGGGACCCCCCATTTTCATACTTGACAGATCACCGAGAAACTTTCCAGGAAGAAGTTGAGGCAGAATAACTTCTTTTGGTAACGTTTTGTGAAGATTCCTAAAACAACCTTGCAAATGTTAGTGACATGGCAAGTCATACTTATTGTTATGTATGCCTCATACACACTTTATGACCTAGCATGTGTGCTTTAAGAGATTAGCTTGTTACACCTATGTGACAGTCTATTCACAGGGCACATTGCACTTTGCTGTTATGTACATCTTCTATGCACTTTTAGCTTCAATTTCTGGGACTTACTCATGCTCAAATTTTTCACCTGGGCAAAAGCAATATACTATTCTGTATATTCATCAAACATTTTAGAGCAGCATGTGGCACTTTAAACAGAAATGTTTCCTCCACTGAAAAGGGGCACGATAAGGCATGGCCCTACTTTGCGTACTAGGGCACCTCCATTCTGAGTGCGCCTGTTATGTTTATTAAATCATATGTGATCAGGCTGACTTCTCTTGGGCTTAAAAGCCTTGTTCTAAATGCATTTTGTCATCTTGCTGGCCAATCAAAATATCTTTGGCCAGCATGTGGTACACACGCCATGAGAAAGTGACAGCAGAATATTTAGACTGGCTATCTATAATCAATAATTTCAGCACATTGCTTTACAAGCAAAAATGGATATCGACATAGGACCTTAAATGATAAATAATCCTAAGCCCATAAATAGACATAACAGGATACTCTGTGGACATTTCAGCCAGTATCATCTTTTCAAGTCTCAGGACAGTGCAATCTTTTTGAAAATAAGTTTGGAGTATATCCAATCCTGCTATAACTCGTTTGATCTTCAATGCGACGGCTACTTACCGACCCAGGGATAGACTTAATTTGATTTACATATAACATATATTAAGAATCCCCACTTCTTCCATTATGAAAATTGTACCTTTCCGGCCCTGATGAAGGTGATAACATCTTGCTTTCACCGAAACGTACGTAGGTCAGCTACACACATCTGAGAATCCCGTCTAAAGATCCATACTAAGGAAAGGAGGACTTTGCAAAACTACAAATGATGGACTAATGCTACTTTGAATTTATTAGATATATAGATCAATGTCTCAGATGTGTTTTCTGTTGTGAAAATTATTTGCACAGTATGAGAGCGTGTGTGTTTGAGAGGAATGAATGGTGAGATAGGTTGAATGAAGGAATGTTTCTTGATTTAACTTCTGTTTCTTGTGGGGGTCATCAATTGATAAATGGATAAATAATAGAAAGTGTTTTTCGTATTTTATTTTTGAATGTTATTGTAAATAATTTCATGCTTTGATTTATCTGAAAAAAATATATTTATATACAAAAAAAAGAAAGACATAATACTTATTGATAAATAAAATATATTCCAAATGAAAGTCAAGATTGATATTTTTCTCATGAATGTGCTTAATACTAAAATACTACAAATAGAGTTATGGCCAATAGTTAAACCAGATAGGTCTGACAAGAGGTTGCTTCAGTTTGTATTTTCTTTATCCCCCTCCTCTTGGACCTTTAACCCCTTTGCTGCGGTGGCTATTCCGCCGCAGCGCTAAGGGGAGGCGGGGCTGCGTAGAGGTCCCGTGCTCGTGACGGAACCGCTCCGTCACGGCCCGCGGGTGAGCTGTGCTTGTGAAGGAATGGTTCCGTCATGGCCCGCCCTCTCTTCAGAACGTCCAGCGCAGGCGCAGAATTCGCGCGGCGAGCGGGCCGTGACGGAACCATTCCGTCACCAGCACAGCCCACCCGATGCTCGTGACGGAACGGTTCCGTCATGAGCATGGGTGGGTTTAATGATTGGGGGCACCTTGGCTTAATAGAGGTAAAATCAAACCTTCCACATCATGCCCTGGAGGACACCTTCCACTGTCCACCGCAACCCTCCACCACATTCACCTTCAACACAGATGAGGACCCGCCCAGTCGGCGTGGCCCTACCTCAGTGCACCGCAAGTCACTGTCCCGTGGCCGGGTGCCTGTGCCAGCGGCTGTGCAACCGGGGCCACTAACTCTGTACTGGTCAGGTCCGGCACCCCCTCTTCTGAGATATTAGATGGCCTCTGAGGCGATGATCTTGGGGTCATCAACGCCATGTGTTGGTGGCCCTGCGCTGTCCGCTGCCTCTGGCATCAACTGTGGTGGATGCCATCTTCTGCCTGATCCTCTGCTCAGCACTCCAGGTGCCACTGACTCAGTGCACCGCAACCCATGGACCTTTACTGATTGCATTTTTTGCTGTGGAGAGGTTGCGCAGCAATGTCACCTCAAGCAGTGTGGGCGACTTTGGACATTGATGTGGAAGATGATGCAGGTCTAACACACCCCACTGCATCTGCATCAGCAATATCTTGAAGGGAAACAATCCTAGACTTTTTCTTCATATGAGCGCGCTCTGCTCTAGTGCCCCAACCTGAGTGCACTGCAACTCATGGACACTTCTGTTTGCATTTTGTGTGACCTCTGTACTTGCTCTGGCTACCTCCATGTTTCTCAGCAGTTGACCCTGTTATGCTGGTGTTTTCTGTTTCCATCTTAATGGTGTTCACTGTTCAAGTGTTTGCCGGCACCAACACTCCGTGCGGGCTGGCTTACACTCACCCCACACACATCAAGCACAGGCGTCTCTGTACATGTGGCCATGGGCCGGGCGCACATGCCCATGACCAGTTCAACATAATATCTGTGTGTGCCCCTGTGGTCTTGTTGTATGAATGAGGGCCTTGGGCCATACAATTTCACATTGTGCTGTGTACAGCGGGCTCAGACATGTCACCACAGGCAGGGGGTTGGAGGTTGGACATGTAGCTTTGTCGTCACCCACTCAATTCGTAAGGGGAGTGGTCTGGGCCATTGTACGCAGAGCCACTGTGGGTGTGTGACTACTATTTGAGTGCCCCTGGGAGTGGTTGTGTACTGTGAATGTGCATCTGTATGTGTCTCTGGCAGTGTGGGTCTTCTTTGTGGGTCATAAGTGGCCCTGACAGATAATGGACATCAACGTATGTGATCTAGTTCGCCTTTCATGGGTGTGGACCCCACCCACACCAGTTCGGCCACCTCTTTTTGGCGTGCTGACACCTGGCATTGGGGTGCCATATGTGGGTGGGCGCAGTGTCGTGCATCAGCTGGGCTCACGGGTGCTTCCTGCTGTGTAGTCTGTTGCAGGGTCTGTGTTCTCCTCTAAGTAGTTTGGCTGCCCGGGTCCTGGTGGTGGGTTATGTGGGATGTCCATGGGCTGTTGTAGGGAGTCAGTGTCGTAGGTGTGGTGGTCCGCCCTGGCATCACAGATGTGTTGTCTTCTGTGCTCTGCTGGAGGTGTTGTGTGCCCCTCTGCAGTTAGAAGGGGAGACGTATGTTGACATTGTTTTGACATGTATGTAGATGCATTGTTCTTGTTTACATGCAGACTGTATGACAATGTACATTGTGACTGTTTGGGAGGTGCTGAATATTGCTACGGGACAGTGTACATTTGGACTACATGACAGATGTGAAGTTGTACGCGTACATTTTAATTTCAGTTTCCAGCTCTGTCAGATGTAGTAGGAATGTTACTGTGAGTGTGCAGAGCCACTTGTGTCCTCTGTTCTGCAGTGTGGGGTTTGCGCATTGTACCACATTGTCGTCAACGTGGGTGTGCTGTTCTTGCTATGCATGTGTGCTGCAGTGTGCCACAGGGATCAGGGACATGATCCAGGGTAATTGTGGGTGTGCAGTGTGGTACGCCTTGCTGTGCATGCGTGCCATTGTTCCCATCTCCCCCCGTCCCCCTAGTCCCTGGTTGTAACTCACCCTGTTGATGTTGTATCAGGTCCTCTCGAGCTGTGTCTATACTCCCTACTCCTTGAACCGTCTCCACACTGATGACTGTGGCCTCGGTTTCCTACACCTCCTCCTGTGGTGCAGGACTTCCACCTCCTGTCATCATTGCAGCCTTCCTGTTAGCAGCGGGTTTGTGCCTGGTTTAGGTTGTCACATCATGCCAACACCTCTTGGCTTCCTCAATTGGCCTCCTTGGCACTCCAACTGCATTCCATGGGGTCTACTTGTGGGTCATTTTGTGGTATTGTTCTGTCACCTCCGTGACTCTGATCTGGTTTTGCTTCAGACTGCACCCCATCTTCCTCTCCTTCTTCTCCTTGGCCATCCCCGTTGTTCCTTGCTGGTGGTCTGTGGGGGTTGTGAGGTTCACGTTGGCCTCTGAGCTCGGTCAGGGTGCATCCATGTTGGTACGCGCTTTGTATTGTTTCTGGTGTGTTGTATCTGCAGTTTTAATGGTGCATATTCCCACCAGATGTGTGGGATTTGCAGGCCTGTTGCTGGTTTTCGCTGCTTTTTGTACCGCGGTTGGCCTCATTGCAATATTTTTTGTGTTCGCGTTCTGCATTTTTGCGGCTTGGCATTGATTTTACTGCGGACATTTGACGCGTTATCAGGAGACTATTGCATGGTACCGCCGTGTTGAGGATGCTTGGTTAACAAGCGTAATTTTCCCACAATAGACTGCGATGTTGGAAATTGCGTTAAGTAACTTTTGTGGTGGTTATCACACGTTCTTGAGAATATGCCCCATTAATTTGTTGCATACATTGACATACTGACTATAAAGCAAACCTAATATGCCTCAGCATTCTCTTCTTTAATTTACCAACTGGAAGAGTGGGCCAGTGATCTTGCTTCTCTCAATTAAAGATCAGTGTGTTCAAGAAAAAGATTCTCACTTTCCTATGCCTATGAGGGGTTTAGCAATGCAGACAGTCTCACTTTGTATGAGGAGGATTTTGTAGTAAGAGACAGATCAATTGCTCTGTGTGCCACCATACCAGTACTCCTTTCTTTCTCTCGTGTGTTCCACAATCTCAGTACACATGAACTACAGAACTAAGCGTGTTCCAAGCTTGGTGTTAAACTGGACGTTAAAAAAACTCCTAGGTGCAAATTATATTTGTGTTAAAGTTAGGTATGGGCGGAAAATCCGTTTCGCTCGCGGATTTTGCGGATTTTCGGGAAATTCGCAATCCGCGAGATTCGCGAATCTCCCGCAAAATCCGCAAATCCGTGAGCAGCGGATTTTGCTCGCACTGCTCGCACTGTTCGCGTGAGTTCGCGGCTTCCCAGTACAACTTCGCGCCCCGCGAATAAGTGCTAAATTGCAGAAATACGATCTTAGCAAAACTGAAAGTACTTACCAGGTTCAAAAGTTCAGGCTCATCATTAGTAGCCATTTCCTGTAGTGCTTCCTGAGGGGCCCCTCCAGAGTTCAGTTGGCAGTTGCAACTATTATGTGACCCTGCTCTGAACCTCAGAATAGTTACACATATGCCACAAAGGTCCTGAATTACAGCTAAGGGAGACAAGCAGGAGCCAGGCTGGAAGGTAAAATCCATTAATCAGCCCCTAATTCATTATTGTCAGTTGGGGCAGGGCAGGTGTTGTAACTAATTTTGCAACAATGAAAGCACTTAGCAAGTGCAAAAGATCACTAATCAGGGCGCACTAAGGAAGCAGGTGCCAGCTAAAAAAATATTCTGTGACACATTAATCAGCCCCAAATTAATTCAGGTCACTTGAGGCAGGGAAGGTGTGCTTTGCTTTGCCGAAAATAATGTACACTGGACAACCAGAGGGTGTGGTGATGAAACAGAGGGTGGCATGAGTAGTCAGAGAGTGACAGTGGTGACAGAGAGTGGCAGTGATGAAGAAGAGTGTCCCAAACAGGCTGGACACGTAGCAACAACAAGTTCGCAAAACTTGCGACCCGACAGGTAAGTTCGCAAATTGCGAAATTGTAAAAACCCTCGCGAACTGGCAGAAACACGGGCGAACACAAAAAAAAAAAATCCGCAGATTCGCGGGAATTTGCGGATTTTGCGGATTGCGAGTTCGCAAATCCGCAAAATTCGCGAACGCGAGATTCGCAAAATTCGCCCATGCTTAGTTAAAGTCCTGCTAAGATATATTGGTGGATTTCTCTTCACAAATTGAGGCAAATCAGGTGTGAATGAATTTCGAACAGTTTTGTGCCCATTTTTAGCATTCTCTTTGCTCTGTGTCATCACCAGAAAATGGCTAGTAAGCAGGCTCCTCCAAAGAGTAGCTTGTGAGCTACAGGTAGCTTTCAAGCTACCTGTAAGTTACTCTCCAGTGTGTACCCCAGCCTGCAAAATTAGAAACATTGCTTAAGTGAATTAATACACGTATTCCCAAAATTGCAAAGCATGGATTTGAGAAAACAATGATTGCAATTTCACTACTCATAAGCTCTTGCTTGGAAAAAATGGTTGAATTTCCAAAATATTTAAAGCAGATATCTGAGTGACAAATCAAGTGTCATTGGTGAGTTCTTTACCAATGTTATTACATTGGTGCCAGGGTTATTGTAGTTATGGCTGTTATGTACTACCCATGTAGATGAGTTCCAAATTGATAAACCACTTATTTTACATTACTGCTGGCAACCCCACCTCATGCATCTGGGTAATCATTGCTAGAATTCTTGCATGTGGTGGCTACTACTATAATTCTCTCTGGTGTGGGGTGGGCATGGCCGACCCTGCCAAGATGGTAGATATGTCTGCCTAAGGCTCTGTGTGTTGGCCCGACCATCATCTTTCAGCCACACCGGTGAGGCCTCAAGGCAGATTAGTGTAGAGGTGGCCCACTAGCGACACACTAGTGGACGCCAAAACTGCCGGCCCTGAGGTGCAAGAGAGATGCCATGGAGTAGGGCTATATCTTCCCAGAGGACATCCGTATCCAACATGGCAGGACCTGGTAGCTGGTCACTGCCCCTGAAGAGGCACAACAAACCGAGATGCCCCGGCCAGCCGAACACGACCCTGACATCAGAGGGGCGTTTAAATGGAAGAACGCAGGCAGCACCAAACCTGATAAATGCATTTGATTGAACATGAGGGGTAGAGCCAACGGGGCAAGGACACCGAAAGCCAGAAAGCACTGGAGTGCAGCCCGGTGGGGGAGATGGGGAGCCGTCCGACAACCACTGAGAAGAGAAGCAGCACACCAGTAGAGGCAGCGTGGCTTGGAATGCCTGGCGGCTGCCTCCCGCATGCTGCACTGCCTTGCCCGCTGGGGGCCCCGGCAATGTTCCGGGCTGCGGAGGATGCCATCATATGGAAGAAATTGACCATCTCCCAGGGGCCTGGACCTCCTCCCTTGGTGATGGTGCACCACTTTGCCAGGATGTAGCAGGGCCCAAACCCCCACTGCAGGTGAAGAGCACGAAGGGTGAGCGGTGAAAGAATATAAAACAAGGCGATGGCTGGGAGACTGGTGCACTCTACACAATGTGTAAAGACAAGGAATCACAGACAAATTTAGGCCAATGTCGAAGAGTTATCTGTTGCTCTGGAGGAGGAAGAGCCATCCATTCTTCATCAATCAGAAAGGTTCCGGAATTTAACAGTACTGTTCTCCAGGCACACAGAAATAAGTTGAGATTCTGGTTGCAATAGTTATTTTTTTTCCTTGGTTTGTTATACAAGTCCCTTGCCAATGATCTCAACTTATTTCTGTGTGCCTGGAGAAAAGTACTGTTAAATTCCGAGGGTGAGAGGTGAGTCTGAAGCCCCTGGCATATAGCTCGGCACCAGGCCCCAAGATTCAGGGGAGGGGTCATGGCAACCAGAGACCTCAGAGATATCAGGCTGGACCATACACACACGAAACCCAAAAGGCCAAGGGTCAAGGCTGCAGCCGGTGTGTGCTTAAACCTCAGAGAATGAATGAGTCTAAAGCGCTGGGATGCCTCCGGGTAGCCATGCGGATAGCCATGCGCTATACAAATGCGTAATTCATTCATTCATTCATTGGGGCAGAAGGGGGAGCTCGAACAGGAGGACCCCCCTCATCAGAGAGGGACAAGAAACAGAGAACTCACCAATACCAATACAGGGCTTCCCACAAGCAGGACAGTGAGGAAGTTTACAGCAAGACACCGGTCCTCTCCTCCCCAGCGCAGTGACACACAGCAGAATGCAGAGTCAAGTGTGATCCCCTCCCTGTGTTCAGGCCCCTGGAGGACTCTGGGCCCTATCACACTAGCAAAGGACCCACCCATTCCCCGACAGTGGCCAGAATGCTGGTCAACTCCTTGGGGACCAAAGAGTCAACAGATAGGACATAGCCTACCCCGAGGGAGTTTATCGATTAAAAGAAGCAAAATATTGGGTAACAATTGCCTATCTCCCCTGCAAACAATGGGGAGACTACGCTCAAATATGGGACCACAGGCATCATCTTCAGCGCAAAACTTCTCCCCTGCTGCCAATGACCAACACGCTGTAGCGGAGACAAAGGTCGCACTTTCTATGTCAGAAAAGCTGGATAAGGTGTTGGCCATAACTGAACACTCCAGGGTCACTATGGAAGATAGATTTGGGCCTCTTGCCACCGACCTCAATCTTTTAAGAGATGACCACCACAAGCTGGCCAACAAGATCGCGTATGAGGAAAAAGCCCTCTTTACCCTGGTGTCCCTAGCCAAAACACAGCAGTAGACCCTAAGAGAACTCTAGTCCTGGGTCACACTGCTGGAGGGGAGAGCTGATGATCTGGAGGGACGCTCCCAAAGGAGCAACATCCTGGTGCTGAGTTTGCCAGAGGGGGTGAAGGGATCTGACCCCATCAGGTACATGGAGACATGGCTTAGATCATTCACACTGGCCTCAGAACTAACAACGTTCTTCTCAGTGGAGAGAGCAGCATATCGGGTCCCGGCACAGCGGCCTCCCCCGGGTTCTCCTCATCAGCCGCTGCTGGTTAAGCTCCTCAACTTCCGAGACAGAGAAGCAGTGCAACAGGCCGCAAGCCAAAATGGGCCCATTCGTATAGAGTCAAACACATAATGCTCTTCCCAGATTACACCCGAGCAGTGCAACGCCAACAACAACCTTTCTGGAAATAAAATGCCTCCTCTGCCAAAAGGGGATACAGTACTCTTTGCTCTTTCCAGCACGTCTCAAGATACTACACGAGGGGATCACCATGTTCTTCATGGACCCAACTGAAGCATATGATTGGATGGAACTTCCTTTGCAGGTTAACGAACATAAGGAGACAATACGAAATGTATGCGAACCCCAGAGCAAGCATCGCTGTACGAGGAAAACCCAGCAGCATTCCCAGTTTCAACCTGGAGGCTCTATCACAGGTCCCCCAACCCTGGAACAAACTATTGAGAAGCACAGGAGGGCCCTACTGGCGGCCGCAGACCAAACCTTAGCGCATAACAAGGCACCAGGTCTGAACGGCCTACCATTAGAAAATTATAGCACTTTTTCCTCATTACTTGCACCTGGGTTGGAAAACATGTACAGGCCGGCAATAAAGAGGGGGGGACTACTGGGTTTGCTACGTGAATCCCTTTTAGTATCACTCTTAAAGCCAGGTCGAGACCCTATACTACTGACCTCTTATCAACCAATCACACTGCTATCAGCAGATTGCAAGATCATCTGTAAGATTTCGGCAGACCGATTTGCCCAGGTCTTTCCAGCGCTAATACACCCAGACCAGTGTGGGTTTGTTCTGGGTGAGGACACCCTGCAATTTCCGCTGGCTGTTCCATGTTCAGGATCAGGTACAGGGCTTCTATCCCCACACCGCTTGCCTGGTCATGGACCTGGAGAAAGTCTTCGATACCCTAACATGGCCATACCTTTTTGCAGTCCTTCAGTGGATGGAAGTAGGTCCCACGCTGTTAGAGTACTCGAGGCTGCTGTATACGAAGCTCACTTCCCGAATACGCCTGGGCCGTTATATTTTGGCCTCTTTCCAAGTGGGGTGTGGCATGTTACAGGGGTGCCCACTCTCCCCCTTTTTTTTGCCTTAGCAACGGAACCCCTGGCGGTTCGCCTCCACAGGGAGGACAAGACCTGGGGTATTCCATTAGCGAGCACTATCCACAGTGTGTCCCTGTTCACAGTTGACCTGTTGCTATATGTACAAGACATCACATTGAACCTCAACCTTCTTTGGCCCACACGTACAAACTTCGCTACTGCAGCCTGGTGAAGAGTTACCTGAGCGAAATCTTCTATTTATCCCCTGAGCTTCTCCCTGGAGAGGTCCATGTCTGTGACACCAGGCTCACCGGGAAAAAACAGGCCCCTTGTTACTTGGGAGTTAGACTCTATCACTCTCCCAATGACCTAAATGAGAGCAACCACAGCAAAGCACTAGCAATCATATAGACCATGGTGAGTTTCTGTGAGACCCTACCTTTAGCCCGGTCAGAAGAATAGTTTTAAGGAAGATGATCATAGTGCCCCGGCTTCCCTACCACTTTCCCAATTTACCAGTTTTTCCCTCCATTCCTGTTTTCAGGAACTAGATTATCTGCTTATCCACTCATGTGAGGCAACGGCCACAGACAAATCATCTCAGATTGTTGCCAACCCTGAGACTTATCTGAAGGGGAACCAGCGACACACCCTGTACTTCACACGGTATTACACATGGGCCGCAGACGTCACTTAATTACCTGGTTATACAAGGCCATACAAGAACTCACAGCCACGTCACTTACCCAACTAAGACATAAGTGGGAGGAGGAATTTGAGCAGGGATTACATGACAAAGAGTAGGAACGCACCTTAGAGTATCCACAGGGAGTATTCCGCAACTCACAGTTTAAAAACATACCATTTTTCATTCTACACTGTGCATACTTAACACCAGCATGTCTCCAGCATTTTTATCCCAGAACACAGTTTCTATGCTCTCATTGTGAGGTCCACAGCGCAACATTTTAGTATATGCTCTGGAACTGCCCCACTTTACAAACGTATTGGAGCTCGGTTCATAACACACTACAGGAGGTCACAGGGCTTACTGGCATTGCCATATGGGAAGCCTACATGCTGGGAGTCTTCCAACGCTGGAAACAATGCAACGTCTAGATGCGATTAGCATCACTGCCCATCCTACTAGCAAAGCAAGGGATCACAATGCACTGGCGAGCTCCGGCAGGGCTCCCGTTGGTAGCCTGGATAGGAACAGTCAGCAAATGGGGTACAGCAGAGGAGGATGCGATTAGATACGAAGAGGTGCGAGGCGTGCTCTGGTGTCACATTTCCACAGACTGGGCCACACTCCTTCAGTGCTTCCGATAACAAACAGAAGAAGCCCAATCACTCTGACATCACCATCCCCCACTGGGGCACCCGATCGGGAACTCCCTACCAAGGTCCCCAGGGTGCTACTGACATGGCCTACTCCCCTCTACACCAAGCATGTATACACACCCCGTCAGCCTCCACAGGGACAGATTCACCCCAGATCATGACGGAGCCTGTACGCTCCACAGCATAGCCACTAGTACCAAGCGCCTACCTGTCCACACACCAGCAGTTCCACAAATCAGACACATTACAGGAAGGACACCCCCTTATGGGGTAAAACAAGTCATACAGCAGCAGCCCTTTACCCCATCTTACTTTCAGCTTAATTTCCTGCTAGCTTGTAACTATACCTCAAATTCCTTAACATGTATAACTGATGTATAACAATGTCTGATGATTCTGCAATGTCGGAAACCCAATAATATGGTTTAGAAAATACATTAAATGATCTTTTCTGTTGTGGCCACTATCACAATACTTATAACTTTAATAGCTCTCAATGATCTTCATTGATCATAAGTAGCTCTCTTCTAGAAAAGGTTGGGGACAATTGTAGGGCAATCACTGACTCCCAAAGGTTTTTTTTCTGTGACTAAGGTCTATGCCGGTACCCACCTCCTTTGGTTTTTGGGTCCCTCTCTTCTCTTTGAAATATAGTGAATTCACTGACTGACAGCGTTGATTGGGCAGTGGTCAAAATAGGCACAGTGACCAAAATTGGTACAAGAATAATTTGAGTTAATATTTTGTGCAGAGCTCAGCATTAATGAGCTACAAAAATGTTTGACATCAGAGATAAGAAACCCCTGCAGTGAGGTCATACCAGCAACTATGCTCAGTTTACTGTATGACTATACAAACTAAGGGCCAGATGTATGGTCCTAAATTGCATGCGCAAACGGGTTAGCGACCCATTTGCTCATGCAAGTCAGAGGCCTATATAAGAATGTTTTGCGACACTCGCAATTTACCGCACTCTACAAGATGGTGGTAAAGCACCCACAAACAGACCCCTTACCTTTCGCGAATGCAGAATAAAATACATTTTAGGGGCAGGCAGTGCTGCAGGGACCACTACCTGCCCTTAAAAAATGTATCAAAAAAGTTACATTTTTCTTTTTATAAATGCATCCCATTTTCCTTTAAGGAAAACGGGATGCATTTTAAAAAAAAACTGCTTTATTTAAAAGCAATCCAGACATGGGTGTCTGCTGGGCCCAGCAGGCCAGCCATTCCTAATGGAGTCGCACATTGCGAGTGCCTCATTAATTAATATACATGAGGCATGTAATTTGCGTCCCCATTAGGAATTGCTAACAGTGTCTCAGGCACTGTTGTACATGTCATTTAGCGACTCGCAAATTGTTATTTGCAATTGTGCACAATTTGCAAGTCGCTAAATAACATAGTCGTACATCTGGCCGTAAGTGCGATATGACTGACTGACAAAACAGATCCGAAAAGAACAGTAGGGTCTACCTAATCAACTTTACATACAAGAAGTATGTACAAAAATAAAACAACATGTCAGAAGCCAGAATGCATTTACCTGGTATTCCAAATAGTTGCATTATTTGGGATTTAGACCTGAACGGATGAAAACATTATTTTGCTCTACCTCTAATTGTATTTCTTCACTCCCAGTTTGCCATTATTGGTGACAGGCACAGTTTCTGTAGTTCCAAACTATAAATGAACATGCTCCTACAGAACGGATAAAAAAGGATTAAAAAATAAATGTCTGTCCCCAAATCCTTTCAAGAAATCCCACAGCTATAGATAGGGATTCATCAAAATGGCGTAGGAAGCAAAAGTGGCATCACATATATGTGATTGTCTGATGGTAACACTGCATTAACTCAGTGTGCCACCTTTGCCCTGCAGTTGACTGTTTTGGGCTCCATGGGGCCAGGATAATAAGGACAAGTTGGGAGGGAGAGGGGAGGTGGGGTTTCTACAGAGGGTATACAAGGGTTTGGCAGCACTGCTTTCTCTCCCTATTTTCCACTACCTTCCTAGGATTATGAAGGCAAAGACATCACCAAAGCTGAAAAGGGGAAGCCTAGAAAAACAGATGCTAGAAGTGGTTACTCCCAATTGATGTCCAGAGCTACACCATACTTCTGTTTCAGCTTGAGGCTGTTAATCCAGCAGTTTCACTTTGTCCATTGGGCGTACAATATGTACAAAAATACAATAAATGTTACAGTGAGAGTTATTAAAATGTTTGCCCTCAGCAGACCCTTTCTCAGTTGCCTCTTCTACTGCCCAGCACTCACCTATTACCCTTTTTGTCTAATGCAATTGTGATTGTTGAAAATTAATAACAATTTATTTTAACCCCTGGTGCCTGAGATGGGACCTCTATATCCTTCTGACTAAAAGGTTAACCTCGATCCCAGGGTTTGAAATCTTACTGGTACTCATGCCTGACGGATTTCCTTTTGAGGCCCCCACCTCAAGTGGAGTGAAGTGCTAATCTTGCAGCCTCGCTCATTTCTTTTTTAATTTTATTTCAGAGATGTTCATTGCACAGATATCATGATGGTGAAACTGAATGCAGGCTCCCGCTCCTTTCAGTTATGTCTGCGTTTAAGGGCATAGCTCAGTCCGCTGGTACCAGTCTCCATGGGATAGGTCCTGTTCGAAAGAGGATATGTTTCCCTTTCTAAATTCCTCCCCCCCTTGGTATATTCTTGCTCAGGTATCATGGAAGGAAGTCAATCCTTGAGTAGGGATTCACTCCACTGGATCACCATGGAAAATAATCATGGAGCCCTTACCCCTTCTGCATATGCTAATGCTTGCCCAACAACTCAAAGACAATAAAGTGCTTCTCTCTCCCTAAGGTGGCAGTGTGGGGTGTTTATTACCCAATATGTCTGCCCCAGCCAGGCAGAGAGCGCACCATATACCATGAATTAAAAAAAAGAATGAAGTTGCTGGTCAGCAGAGTGGGTATTGGACTACCTCCCACTCCCCTGGGTCCTAGATAGTCGTTCTGCCTCCACTGGGTAGGCATATTAAGGGAGGGTACCTTTGTCCGGATAGGGACCCTTACTTCTAGTCAGAGTAAGATAACTTTAGATAACCCCTCGGGCAGCTTGGCAGCAGCAGACATACTTATCACAAAGGCAATGTGTAAAGTAGGTGTGCTCAAAACAAATAGTAATATAGTGATAACACCACAAATGGGCACCACACCTGTTTAGAAAAATAAAGTATATTTATCTAAACTCAACAAGTCCAAAACAACAACAATCCAACATACAGGTAATAAGATATGCCTTTAGAACAGTTATCGCAAAAATTAAGTTTGTCGAAAACAAATAGCTCCTCCTGAGGCTATTGTTACGTTGAAACAGCAATAAATCCAAAAGTACGGCACCAACTGTGAGGAGGGCGGCGTCGGGCAAGGAGTCACACGGACCCCCAAACAAACAGTACCTTGGAAACTAAGACTATGAGGATGCATGACATCTTTGTGATGAGGCGGCAATGCTGAGGTGGAGGCAAGCTCCCTGGCTGCCACATGAAAGGTGAGGTGTTATGTCCGCGAGGAGTCAGCGTGTCATGTCTAGGCAGGGAAGGACAGTTGCATCGGCGGTGAGGCGTCGGTTGTGGTGACGATGCGAAGTCGGCAAAGTTTGTGGAGTCACCCTCTGTGGTTATCGGCGCCTTGATAACAGGATGCAGGTGCTGGTGGTGACGAAGTAGGTGCGAGCGATGCCATTTGGAAATGTTGATAACTGCCGGTGTTGGCGGGCGTTGAATGGCATCGGAGCAGCGGTGCAGGAACAACCCCCAGAGGCAAAAAACTGGAATAGGCACCACCTTCCAGGTCAGAACTATCAGCAATAGAGATCAGGGGAGCTGAGGGTGAAGTCTTTTTGTCCATGAGACTTCAGAACAGAAGGTCAGCATACACAGGCCCTTGGAGATTCTTCTTCAAGCAGGTTTAGAGCAAAGTTACCGTCTTTGTCCTTTCCTTGGCAGAAACAGCAACTGCAGGCCAACCCCACACAGCACAAAGCAAAGGGGCAGTACTCCTCCTTACAGCTCTTCAGCTCTTCTCCTTGGCAAAGACTCCTTTTAAGTCCAAAAGTGATCTAAAGTTCTGTGGTTTCAAGAGTAACACTTATACCTCTAAATGACTTTGTTCTCTTTGGTTAAGGATATTTGAGCCCAGTCCAAACCAGTTCTGTCCTCACTGGTGCAGTATGACCACAGGGGGTGGAGAAAGTCTTGCGCTAGGGTGGCAGGCCCTATTCAGGTGCAAATAAATCTCCTCTCACTACTCTAAATACAGCCAAGGTCTATTAAGCTCCGCTCTGAGTCATCCAGGAAGGGTCAGCCACACTTCCACCCCCCCAGTGGCTGTCTACAGTGAATGCACATCCCCAGCCCATGTCACTCCAAAACCAGACAGTCAAAACACAAACAGGCAAAGGCACAAAGAATGGTTAAACAAGAAAATACCTATTTTCTAACAGCGGCATTTTCAAACACACAATTTAAAAACCATCTTAACTAAAAGATGTGTTATTAAATTCATGTTCAGGGACCCTTAACTTCATTTCTCCAGCTTTTCCCAATGGGTGAGATCTTACAAAGTATTTCCCATTCTATCCTGTGACGGACAGCCTTTCAATAGTGAAAAATGAAATTGGCAGTATTTCACTATCAGTGCATGTCAAACACACCAGTACATGTCCTACTTTTCACAGACACTGCATTCTGCCCAGGGGTGTAACTTGGGCCTACCAAAGGGGTGCCTTACATGTAAGAAATGAGAAGGTTACGGCCTGGCAAGGTGGTGCACTTGCCAGGTCCACATGGCAGTTAACAAACTGAGCACAGACTTTGCGGTGGCAGGTCTGAGATACCTTTTCAGGACTACTCATGTGTGTAGCACAATCAGTGCTGCAGGCCCAATAGTAGCATTTGATTTATAGGCTTATAGGGGCTTACCAGTAAACCAAATATGCCAGATAGGGAGAACCAATTGTTAACACAATTTACACAGTGAGCACTTGCACTTTGACACTGACCAACAGTGGCAGAGTGCACAACGCATCGAAACCAGCAAAAACAAAATCCAGCACAGCATAAAAAATACAGGAGGTAGAGGCAAACAAGGTCAGTGGAAACCACATCAAAGATGCTAAATCTAACAATCTAGGACAGCATAAAGAAAATCAAATATGAGGGGGAATTATAACACAAAAAATGAAAGGAAGGATCAGTCATGTCCAAAATGGTATTCCGGGTATTGGAGGTCATGGGATACTGTAAGCAGTGGTTGCTTTATAAGAGCGCAGGAGCATTGCCTTTCATTGCTGCAAGCTCAGAAAAAATAAAATGGCAATAAAGTGATTTTAGTACCATTTTATTTGTTGCTCTGCCAGTGCAATCCAAGTGTAAGGGGGGGCGGGGGCAATAGACCATTGCTACTGAATTGCAGCAGAAAGGAGTGGCCACTTCAGTTTGAAGTGCATTTGTTCATTTGATCGGCTATCTTGTGACAGCAAGCCCAACATGAGCAATTCAAACATCTTCACCCAGCTGTCGTAGACAGCTGAGTGGAGTGCAGGCACAGGCCTCCAAAGCCAGACTAGGAACCTAAACCGGCCCTGGCAAACAGCCAGGAGTAATTCAGGGGTGTTTTCCAAGGCCCGTTTCGGCCAATTTTGTTACCTGGGGCCAATATTAGAGGCCACAGGTATCAAAAATGGAACCCCTGGTACCCACAACCGGCCCATACCCTGGAGGCCCACCAGGGAAACATCCAGTGCCCGCTATGGCCATTCTGGCCCTGCAGACCTCCAGTCTTGTAGGAGCACCGAGCCAGCCATCTCCAACTAATCCTGGCACTTCCCTGATGCAGCCTAACACTATTAACAGCATTAGCGCAGTGTCTAGATTGGTGAAGGGATTTGGCTATCGGAATAATCTACCCTCAGAGCCATGGACTGGAAAACATGAATGTTAGAAATGGGGGTCTCTAATTGGCAGAGGTAAGTACCTTTGTCCAAATAGGGCCCCTTGCTTCTAATCAGTGTAAGGGGAATATACACCTTGGATAACTCCTGCTCACCCCCTGGGTAGCTTGGCATAAGCAGACAGACTTATCCTAAAGGCAATGTGTAAAGTATTTGTACTCAAAACGCACAGTAATACAGTGATAACACCACAAATGAACACCACACCAATTTAAGAAAACAAAAGTATTTTTATCTAAACTCAACAAGACCAAAACGACAAAAGTCCAACATACATGTAATAGGAATGTGGCTTTTCAAAGGTTTCAAAACGGGGTCCATAGAAAACTATGGATGCGTGATTTCTCACAAAGTACCTGCAGCAGAGCTGGGAAGCGTTGAAAAACAAAGAGACGTGTCAGTTCCTGAGACCTTGGGGAGGCGATGCAACAATTCTGCTGCTCAGAGGAAAAGTAATGCGTCAAATCCGGTCTGTAGGGGGAACTGATACATCGATTCCGAGACAGTTCTGGTTCGTGGGTGATGCATCGGTCAACCTTGCCACACAGGTACGATACGTGGCAGGCCGGCAGGTCTAAGATATGTTATCAAGGCTACACATGTGGGTGGCACAATCAGTGCTGCAGGCCCACTGGTAGCATTTGATTTACAGACCCTGGCACACTTAAGTACACTTTACTAGGGACTTACCAGTAAATCAAATATTCTAATCAGGGAGAACCAATTGTAATCATAATTTACACAGGGGGTGCATGCACTTTGACACTGATCAGCAGTGGCAAGATGCCCAAAGCATTTGGTGCAAAATGAAATCCAGCAAAGCATAAAAAATACAGGGGGTAGAGGCAAAAGGTCTGGGGAAACCACGCCAAAGATTCCAAGTCTAACACTCAAGAATGTGCTGCAGGCTGCAAATAATGTTATGTAAATAGCCTGATGTAAATTATTTAGTGTAAATTGTGCTCATGTTTAGCTTTCCAATACCTTTGGGTCAAGTTAGCACAGTGTGTTATATAAAAACAATCTGCTTCCATAGTGCCATTTTCCTATGTCACTAACCGCCACTAGAAACGATGGATTCCATCCACCCGATAAGACGGCGATGGAGAGGTGTCTGTCTACTTTAACAATGAAAGAAATAATTTATTGGCTATATGTTTACCTGCCTTACAATATTTGGATGGAGTCACTTGTGAGTTTATATGTTCCCCTAGTACGACGGCAATTAAACAATTGCACTGAACTTATGATTTATTTATTTTATTTATTTATTTATTTATTTATTTATTTATTAATACCATTTCTATAGTGCACAAATACCTTCTGGTGTCTCGGCGCTGGAGTTCACAGATTGCAGGGGGTTCCTATTGAAAGTTTACTGATTAAAAAGCCAGGTTTTAAGGTGCTTTCGGAATATTAGTAGTGATGGGCTAAGTTTGATATAGGAAGGGAGCAGGTTCCATAGTTTAGAAACAGCAACCACAAAGCGTTTGTCTCCCCATGTCGCATTTTTTGTGCGTGGAATTTGGAGCTGTTGGGCTGCAGATAAACGTAATGTTCGACTAGGTGTGTAAACACTAATGGCCTTTTAAAAAAATTCTGGTCCAATGTTGTTCAATGCCTTGTATGTGATACACAAGGCCTTAAACTTTGTACAGCTTCTAACCGGCAACCAGTGTAGTTGACGAATGATGGGAGAGATAGATGAATATTTAGGTGTGCCGGTTAGGATCCTTGTGGCAGTAATTTGTTCAAAACTTGCTCCTTGGCGTTTATCAGTAGGCCGTTGCAATAGTCCACCTTAGATAATACCAAAGTGGACATTAGGGTCTTGCCTGCATTTGGGGGAAGAATTTCTTTACCATTCTTAGGGTAAAAAAGGAGAATGAGACCACTGCGTTGGCATGGCTGATAAAAGCTAGCTTGTTGTCAAATAGAACTCCCAGATTTCTAACTTTGGATACTGGTGATGGGGGGGTTCCGAGCTCCGAAGGCCACCAAACTGGGGACCAAGACGGGGTCAGCTCACCAAATACCATGACCTCAGTCTTGTCAGAATTTAGCTTTAAACAATTCTGATACATCCAGGTACTGATGGCTCTCATACCTTCCTGGAAGTTAGCGGCCACTGCTCCTCCATTTTTGTGGATCGCCAGGACCAGCTGGGTGTCATCGGCATATGAGGTCAATCCAATACCAAATGACTTGATCACCCTCGCCAAGTCCGACACATAGATGTTAAAAAGTGTTGGACTTAGCGAGGAGCCCTGGGGAACTCCACAAGGCAGAGTGAAATCAGGAGATCCATGGTTACGAACAAAATGGATATTGCCCAGAGAAAGATGTTGCGTTTGAGCTATTCAAAAATCATTATTTGCAGTGTTGAAAGCTTTAAAAGGGGTTTGACTTAGGTTATCATGTTATGGTTACCTTTTTTTCCCCTAGTTTCCTAAAATATTGTATATTATGCTTCAGTGTGTTAATTGAAGGAGTACTGCATCAGGGTACATACTGCTGACATTATTAAGAAATGTATGATTTAACCAGGGCATTATTTGTGTCTTGTCAAATGATAAAGAGTGAGCGTAACTCACATAATTTGCTGTCGCGTAGTTATGCAAACTCACATCAAAAGTATGCAAGATTATGAGGAATTACGAGAGGAGTGTAACACAGCAATGCTATTTTCTGAGTACAAAAAACACTCTTGCTTCTAAAATGGCACTGACGATACATTTTGTGCTAACAAAATAGTGCTAAATGCAACTGAACACAAACAGCAGCAGCCGCCGGTGCTCTGTTACTGTGATCTTGCAGGAGGCATCTATGCCCAATATTACTCTGCATTATCTGAGCGGGCATAATCACGTCTTTTTTGATAATTTCACAAGGTTAATGCAAAATTACGCAAATTTCTCTGTTCACTCCAGTGTAATTTAAATTTTGCCCAAGCCACCAATAATAATAATTTTCTTTACGTAAAAAGTAATTGATTGGGTAGCCAGAGTACCTAATTTTATTCTACCCTGAACCACTAAGACCTAGACAGTCTTTCTTCCCACCTGGGGGACAGTAATTCCACTAGAAGTAAAAAAAAACAACAAACAAAAACCAACAACAATGTATTAGGGGGAGTCTAGGTATCCAACGCCCCCCACTACATATTCCCAGGCCCAATAAAGTCTTTCTGCATTGCTTGGAAGCCGAACGGAGTTGTGGGGTAGTATCTCCATTTTGTCTGTTCTATAGAGCCAGAAAACACACTAGATATCATGGAAAATGTATTAAAACAGCAGGGAAAAAGTATTTTATCTTAACGAAGACTCAGATCTATCTAATCTCAGTGGAGGTGAGGCATCAGAGTTGGATAACTCAGAGATAGGCTCGGACAGCTCATCTTCTAACCTCAGTACTCAGAAGGGGCTTTCATCCCAAACGAGAAGAAAGAGAAATAAAGGTGGGAGGGAGCTTGATGCCAGACAGAATCGGACCGTAGCCGCTCGTACCAACTAAAATAGGACTATTAAACGACTCATTTTCCTACTGAGGATGGTGGGCCCGATGGAGACGACATCACACAGGCGGTAAAGAAGCTGCTTGATGAGCCCAACACTGCAATGGAATCATCTCCTTCAATGGGCTTGGTATACTCTACTTCCAAACAGATGCAGGTGGAAGCTAAACAGGAGCACAAACAGGCCGAACTTGCAACGAAGAAGCTACAAGGTGCTATCAGGAAAGTAAACAAGACATGCACTGAAATTGCAGAGAAAACTACAGCTCTGGAAAGGCAACTGGTAGCATTAGATTCTGCGGCTGAGAGCTCTGTTCCGCAAGCCACAGCAAACTAATCATGATTGATGGATGTCATGTGGAAGTTAAAGACTTTGAAAACCGCCAACGGCATAACAATCCAAAACTTTTGGGGCATACCGGATAATGCAGAATGAGAGGCCATTAGAGTATTTGTGTTGCGCTTGTTCAAAGGTGGTTTCCCCGAATTAGCACATTGGGATTTGGATACAGAGGTGCAGCACGTACATCATTTCCCACTCATGTTAAAAAAGAGGAAGGGACAGAATGGTATGAATGAAAAGCATTGAGCAATTTTAATATTTTTCGGGGAATTTTCTCCTGCGACAAGCAGTGTTTGATAAGGGGCGGCCAGAAGCACGACGTTCGGCCAGAGGAGCACACCTTCTTTGTGAAGCCGGATTTTTGCCATACTACGGTGGAAATAAGGTGGAGCTTCTGGTAACTACTTATGCCTTTTGAAAAGATAGGGTGCAAGGTCTACCTCCTAAGTCCAGCTCGGCTTAAAGTCATACATAGGGGAACCACTAGAGTATTCTCCTCTAAAATAAAGGCACCAGACTTACTATGAGAAATTTAGAAGACTAGGAATCAGAAGGAACCTTAGGGGTGTTAATAAATTTGGATGAATGTGGATGAATAAGCGCTCTTTTCTGGTGGAGCTAGATGGGTGGCGGTGGGGAGCAGAATTATACACGATGCATCACAAGGGGCTTCGGATCTTTCTTGTCTAGAGATGGGGAAAGGGAATGGGGAGGGAGTTGGGTTCCGGGGGGCGGGATTTGGAGGGGGCCTGATCCAGCAGGCCAAATTTGATGAGACGGTATTATTAGGGATTAGGAACAGACTAGAATCGCTTTATACCACAAATTGAAATGGGTAAATTAAGAATTGCCCCTGTCAATATCTGTGGTCCAAATAACCCCTTAAAAAAGAAAAGTGCAGGGTTAACAAGGATATTAAATATTTGGGGGCAGACATAGTACATCTACAAGAGACACATATAGAAGACAGGAGATGGCAGAACGAGCAGGATTTCACTTGGTTTCTACCACAACTCAGGGAACACGTACACGAGGGGTTGCTGTTATGGCTCATAAAAAAGCATTTAGATTCCCACACTCTAAATCGGATCAACTTGGTTGATGGGTCATTACTCAATGCTATGCGGATAACTACTCTTTTACGCTATGCTCTGTGTGTGATTCAGTATTTGATGACCCTGCCTTGTTCAGTTGGCTGAATACGGAGCTTTGTGGCTGACCTTTACCCCTAATAGTATATGGGGACCTTAATAATAATATGAGCACTAACACCATCAAGCTTGGAGAAAGGTCTTCAAGTCCCTAGCTAATTTATGTATGACACATGGAGTTATAGATGTCTGGGCCAAGCAGGAACCCCAAGATGTAGGATATACTTTTTTTCTGCCCCACGCCTAGGTTAGACTATTTCTTTTGTGTCCCAGAGGTTGCTGAGGAAATTTGCTGAGGAAATTTAGCAATCCGGCAGCGGGGGCCGGATTTCTAAATTTCCTCGTGTGGTGTCTGATCACAATCCGCTAGTCCTAGAAATTTCACTGCATACATCGAAGCCCTTGATATCACGCTGGACTTTTGATAGAGCATTCCTCCATGATGAAGAGTATTTTGAACGCATGAGGAAGTGGATTCCAAGGTTTATTGCTGAGAATATGGATAGCACGTGGTTAGAGGTAGTATGGGACGCTATAAAAGCTGATATGAGGGGAAACCTTAATGTATGGGTAGACATCTCAGAGGAAGGAAAAGCTTCACTTTCAGGAACTTTATGGAAAGGTGCTTGATGCAGAAACTCAGCTGGTAGAGGCACTCACAAATAGAGGGGAAGTGGAGCAGACACAAATAAAAGTGGCTTTAGCAAAATCCACAATTTTGGATGTGTTGGGAAGAAAAGCAGCAGGAAAATATTGTGCCTGGCCATCTGAAATGTATGAATATAGCGAGAGAGTGGGAGATCTGTTGCCGCTACACATGAGATAATGGGCAACACAGCGGGAAATACAGGAAATTAAAGATCCTCTGGTTGGTTTAGTGTCTGAGCCTTCAGATATACGGGCTGCCTTTCAACGATTTTATCAGCAGCTCTATACGGAAACAGCCAGAGGTGAGAAAAAAAAATCAGGATTACTTTGCTGGGATACCATGCAAGTAGCTATCAGTAAAAGAAAAAGAGGCGCTGGAAGCACCCATTACAGCAGATGAAATTGGAGGAGCAATCAGATACCTGTTAAATGGGAAGTGTGTAGCGAGAGATTCCATTCCGGGGGAATTTTATAAAATATTTGCTCCCTCCCTACAGGAATTGATGAAGGATGTTATTTCTTGAGGCTCAATCTGGCCAGGAGGCTCCCGATTCCTGGAGATCAGCCAATATAGTTGTATTTCCCCCAAAAAAGCAAGCCAGTCAAGGAGCTGGGGCCCTATCATCCTATCACGTTAATAAACAGACATGTTAGATATATGCTAAGATCTTGGTAACCGACTTGCGATGGTTATAAAGAAATTGTTTTTCCCAACCCAACATGGGTTCGTTCCCAACTGTAGCACCATAGACCATATTCAGCAGGCTACTGCTCTTTTTGATGCCACGTGTATTGCCGGGACCCTATTGAGCTGTATTTGCTGGATGTAGAGAAAGCCTTTGATATGGTGTCCTGGCAATTTTTATGGGCAACTCTGAAGAGCAGAGGGCTTGGTGAAAGCTTTATCAAGGCTATTGCAAGAATGTACAGCAACCCTTTGGCCAGAGTAGCAATAATGGGGGAGATGTTGGATCCAGTTTTGATCAGCAGGGGGACTCGCCAGGGCTGTCTGTGCTCCCCCTTATTGTTTGCATTGTATGGACCTGCTACTTAGAAAGATCAAATGTAATAACTGGATTCTAGCAATACGTAGTAACGGAGGGAGCACTAAGATCTTGGCCTATGCCGACGATCTAGCAATTGTCACTTCTAGTCTTCTGGGCGCATTCAATGAAATTGAAAGGGTAGCAGATACATTTGGATATATTTCAGGCTATTGTCTTAATCAAAATAAAACCCAACTTGTGGTTAGTAAAGGGTTACAGCTGAAGGATCTGCGTGTAGTACAGAAGGCAACGCAACTGAGTCTTGAGTTAATGGGAGACGTGTCTAAGATTGCTGAATTAATTTGGGCCCATTACTCCCAAAATTTTAAGCCGATTTAATCAATTGGAGAACCTTAACCGTACGCTGGTTGGAACATGCAATATTATTAAGATGCTTTTTTGCCGAAGATTTTATACCTCTTAGGGGCTATTTCTTTGATCATTGATAGTTCTTAGTTTACCTCCATGAATCAGATGTTTTCTAGGTTCATTTGGGCTAACTGTTGCCCTTGAAGAGCGCTTGCATTTTTAAAGTTGCCAAGTGATAGAGGTGGGTGGGCGGTACCCAATACCACTGGGCTTCAATATTTAACAAAATGGGTATCTTATTCAATGGAGATATGGATATGTTACACGTTGCTGCCCCAGCATCGATTTTTGAGATTTTATTAGGGAAAGAGGCCAGGAGGTGTCTTCTGGGGCATACAGAATTCAACTTCTACAAAAGGGTGAAGTTTAAAACCTTTACTTGTGCGTTCAAAGACTGGACTCCAGTCCGCAAAAGTCTTGATCTTGAACTTATTAACGCTTATACCCCTACATATAGCAATGAATCTCTCCCTAATATTTTCAGTCATGGGCACATGAAAAGCTGGTACAACAAAGGAATGAGGATGATAGGTGATGTTATGGATGAGACAGGGGTAATACCGTTTGATAGGATCAAGGATTAATTTGGGGTGGAGAATAGACAGTTTTTCAAATATCTTCAGATAGGAGATTTCCTAGCCAGAAAGATTGGGGAAAATCGTGGTTTTTCTAGGGTGAAGCTGGTTGAGGTGCTCGTAATGGGTCAACCACACTAGTCGGGATGTATATACTTATCAAAGTAGTACAACAATGTTGGTGGTAGCGTTTCTCAATGAGAGAAGACGTCCGCACCTTCTGTTAGCGACTATTTTCACTGATCAAGTTACGTGTGAAATATCAAGGAAAGAGGTGCACTGAGAACCTGGTAAAACACCCACCGCCGGGGGTGTGAAACAAAGCAACTTAATGCCAGTGTCAATACTTAGGAAGAAACCAAGTTGCAACAAGCACCCTCTAAGAAGTCAGATGTCAAAACAATTCTGCATAACACATTGGTTATTTCACAAATTTTTCACCAGTTTCAACCATAAGTTCATGAGAAGTAAAGGAGCTTCAAAGTATGGATCCAAAACCGTACGTAGTTCTTCAAAAATCTTTATTTTAAGCACATTAAAAATTCTCCAGCTTTGCACTGCCTACACGTGTTTCGCCCACTCAGGGGCTTTTTCAAGGCAATCTCAGTCAAGAAGGACAGGTCTGATTGTCGGGATGATCTTATCGGTAAGGCGAAGCAGGTATGGTACGATAGTATTAAGAATCCTCTACCTATTGTTTACAGTGCTGGCGGTTGCGATGTTCTAGGTGTAGGTTCCAACATGACTCTGGGTAGTGCTCAGCAGTGGAGATCCGGCCCGTATGCGTACAACTGAAAAGACTTATCAAGGTCTCCAGGACTCTACACTATATGAATACAAGAACTGATCTCCACATAGTGACTTGCACCTCCCTACTAATTATCATGTTGGAACCTACACCTAGAACATCGCAACTGCCAGCACTGTAAACAATAGGTAGAGGATTCTTAATACTATCATACCATACCTGCTTCGCCTTACCGATAAGATCATCCCGACAATCAGACCTGTCCTTCTTGACTGAGATTGCCTTGAAAAAGCCCCTGAGTGGGCGAAACACGTGTCGGCAGTGCAAAGCTGGAGAATTTTTAATGTGCTTAAAATAAAGATTTTTGAAGAACTACGTACGGTTTTGGATCCATACTTTGAAGCTCCTTTACTTCTCATGAACTTATGGTTGAAACTGGTGAAAAATTCGTGAAATAACCAATGTGTTATGCAGAATTGTTTTGACATCTGACTTCTTAGAGGGTGCTTGTTGCAACTTGGTTTCTTCCTAAGGGATGTATATACTACTGAATGAGACAATGCTGGATTATTTAACCAAACACTGTGATTGTTGGCAGAAACTATTACAGGCAGGATTTGGAGAAGTGGAAGATTCACTACATTTGGCGCAAACATCATTTATTGCTGCTAGTCTTCAACTCCAGTGCATCAAAACATGGTTTAATCTATATATCACGCCTGCTAGTATTGCTAAATGGGGTAGAGGGGCAGGCTCATCCTCCCTGCATTGCGCTGTCAAGCTGCTGCTAGTGTCCATATGTTTGCTTCCTTCCCCGATTTGGATACCCTGGAATCAGAAAATAGATTTGTCTTCACAACTGATTGGACTTGGGGTGGGTAGCTCTCTACTCTTAGGGCAGACAAAGGCATTCTTATATATTGCTATGACGGTATTTAGACTCTGTCTAGCCATCCACTGGCTTGTCCAGTCACTTCAATCTGTCGACAGTGGCTGAGGAGATTCTTGGCGGTGTATAGAATGGAAACTATAGTCTCCTCTAGAAGGGGACGCAGGGCAATTTGGGCTCCTTTAAGAAGATGGTCTCGCGAGAGTAAAGATGCGCGTAATAACTAAAATTGATTTGGAAGGCTTTCTGTTTTTGTCTATTGGGATAGACGTCTATTCTTTCGACCTTTCCTCTTTCTTTGTATCCTCACATTATAATGGTCTGTGGTATATAAGGCTCGGCAATGAAGATATAATTGTTTGAAATTAAAAAAAAAAAATTCCATCGGTAATGTTCTTTTTATGTGAATGGAAGAACTGACATTTCTGTAAGAGAGCTGTACCTGATGCAGCGCTACTCCGGAAATAATTTCTAAAACCTCATCACCTTTCCCTGAAGTATCAAATCATACATTTACTCACCAGTGGGGCCCATAACACTACAAGTCACTCATACAAACTTTCTTACTACATCATGGATTGGTGTGAACCAAAGGAGAGCTGCTGGATCATAGCGGAGTGTCTAAATTAAGCTAAATATTTATAATATGTGCACCTGCAGTTTAAATTGTTTTACCATGGTTTTATCAACACAACAGTTTTATTCAGACACACCACCATTTTTTGTGAATAGATCTGCTAGTAAAAAATTAGGTTAAGGATGAACAAGACCAGCTTAATTCTACATTTATCTAACTTTCATTTAAAAAAATGTTCTAGCATGACCTTTATTTATTCACTTATAAATTAATTTAATGCTAAATAGATTTAACACCTTGGCTGCTAATGGTTTTCCCCTCCTGTGCTGATCCTAACCGAACCCCATTGTTCATGACGAGCTCAGCTCGTCATAAGCACAGCTCCACTGTGCCTCATGATGAGCTGAGCTCGTCATGAGCATGGAAGGGGTTAAGGAAAAGAAATAATTTTAACTCATACATTTATTCAGGTTAGTTCTTACGTCCGGACATACTCTTTTATAACCTTTTTCTCTAGCTAATCTATCTAAACTCTGAAACATTTGGGGTCTTCGACAGTTTTGATTAGTTAATTCATGGGGCGGATGAGCATAACCTAATCATCTTATTGTTTAACTTCTGCTAAATCAGCACAATTAATTTAATCACTGTCTACTTCGTCCATGTCCTTTAAATTGTAATATTCAGTTCCTTTCACCCGGTTCTCAATAGGAATGCCCATTTTGTTGGCAATCAATCAGGTTTCAGGGCACACTGTCCTTGAACCATTCCGCTCGGGCACAAGCAGCTCATACTTGACTTGCAGCCTTTTCTATCACACGCATACGTACTGCATCTCAATCTCAGGGTTCATTGTAGGCCTCACAGGCCAGAATGGGAACTATTATAGAAACAAACACAATCAAATGTTAATTGTTGAATTATAACCCTTCTGTTTACTTTCCCCCCTTACTAAGATATCCCTGTTAGTTTTTACCTAGCATATAAGCCACATATATGCGCGTTCTGCTCACCTGTCTTCATGATTTTGCCACAAATACATACACAAAAAGCATATTCATGCCTCTTTTAATTAGTTTAAAGCTTCTGCATTAGTTTTGAATGGGACAACATCACTTAGTTAGTCGATTATGGATGCAAAATAAGCAAATTAGTTTCCCACGTGTACTTGTGTGTGTGCATTCTATTCTACGTTGGTTAGTTTTCAAAACCACACAATTAGTTCATGTTACTGTTATGAGAAAATGACTTTACGAGGGGTATTGCAGAATTTTGTTTTTCCACCTCGCTCCATCATACCAGCAGGGGAAGGGTGGGGGTAGGGTGATTAACTCCCTAGCCATGGGTGTATTTATGCATATATCTTCATTCTGTATTGTATTTTTAAAACATCCAAAAAGAATGTATTTAAAAATAAAACGGAGTAGCACAGGCTGGCCCATCCTCCTTACTCCTGGGTTATAGACAGACACTGTCTTCAGCTCTGGGAAACAGATTAAGGGATCAGGCTACAGTGTTTCTGCTCCATTGTCAGAGCACACGCTAGCCACCAAAGAAAGATGCCATAAAAGCAAATGCATTGGGAGTTGCCCTGTTTTCACACAGAGCTGCACTCTGACCCCAGCACTTGCCACACACTATACCACCCGGGAGTTAGAATGGGGATTTACAGTCGCTCTTCTCCCCTATATCAGCAATACTATCAAAGAAATCCCAGTTTCCTACTATTTTTAATGCAGCAGTTGGGATTGGGTTTGGCCAGCACACATTTCTTCAGCGAAAGGCCCAAGACAATGCATTGTGATGTGGTGTGTTTGTATCACTGCATCTTTTAATACCCAGAATGCCTTTGAACATTAAACCTGCATCCAGAAACATCCAGTCTCTCTCACGGACTGCTTCAATTATTGCCCCTCCCTCGGATCCCGCATTTTTACGACTTTAAAAAAAATATTTTATTATTAGGATAAGGCACAGAAAAGAAATGTCTAATGGCAGTCATAGACGAGATTGTATCCCAGATAACAGATAGAAAACAAAAGGAAAGTAAACAGTTACAGTGAAAGATCCTTTTTACAATGGTACATACAGCATGTCAAATAGCCATAGGGAACTGTGGCACTGAGCACTGATAACAAGAAACACCTGGCAATGAAACAAGATCAAGCCTGGGAGTTTTTTTTCTGCAGCATCAACACGGTCCTCTCTTTGCAGTGTTAAGTAGTTTCTTAGAAGTGCCCATATGTCTCGGGGGGTCCGGCCTGCAGGACTTGTAATTTTTCATAGTCCTCCTCTGTCTCGTTGCTGACAGTAACATCCCTCAGCCAGTCTTTGGTCCTAGGTGACAGGCCTTTCATCCATCATCTTTTCAATCTACCCTTTTCTAAGAGAGATAACACTGCCGCCAGCCTCCTAATGGGCTTGGGATTCATTTATAGCTGGCCATGAGTAGGACAATTGGGTTGGTATCCACCCGAATCTCCACAATGTCGCCAATAATATATATCACCTTCTCCCAGTGCATTGTTTTATCTCACAATTCGTATTGGTTTGAACATGAAGAGTATAAAACAATGTATATGTACCACAATTATTGAGCAGTACATCATAAATATATATATATATATATATATATATATATATATATATATATATATATATATATATATATATATATATATATATATATATATATATATATATATATATATATATATATATATATATATATATATATATATATATATATATATATATATATATATATAGTTAAGTAGTGAAACATCAAGCTGTAGAAGGGAGAAGGGGAGGAAGAACACAGTAAAGGTTGCCTCCAGAAGGTACAAATTAAGGGTTTTTTTTACAAGCCCTCAGCACCGCCGGAGAGTGACTTATTTTGACACTCCGGTGGAGCAGCGCCATTTTCCATATTTACAAGGTGGTGCTAAGCCATTTTGCGTGGCTTAAAGCCACCTTGTAAATATGCCCCTTCCCACCGTAGTCCTCTGCGGTAAAAGGGGTGTGCAATGTTCCACCACAACACCAATTGCTTTTTGACGCTGCCCCATAGTTACAAGGCTGAGGTAGCACCAAAAACTAACGCCATGGAATACCACTCATTGGAATGGCAATACGAGGGGAAATTATTATTCCTCCTCGTTTTTGCTCTTTCCATGTGTGCTGCTTTCTGCAGCACACATTGAATGTGCAAATTACCATTATTGATTGTTTATGTGGAGGAAGCGGTCCCTTCCAACACATAACGAATTGTCCGTGCAGAGCAGGCACCCTTGCAACATAGCGGCAGGGTGCCTGCACTGGTGCTAGGCAATTTCTTTTGCACCATCACTAGGGGAACACAATGGTGCGCCATATTCTTGTTAATATGGTGCATCCCTACGTTTTCAAAATGTTGGAGCATGATGCTGCCAAATTTGGCACAGCTCCAACATTTTTTGGTAAATAAACTCCAAAGACTGTCCTGCCATGCCTTAACCTAATTCAACAGACTAGTAGCCATCTCAATGCTAGGTCTTGAGGAGACTTATATAGATGCAAGCATTTATGGCCGGTGTTTCACACAATGTGAACTTGCAGTGAAGACAGTTGGGAAGGTATAATAAGTATAAAGGAAGCACCACGAAAAAACAGTAACAGGAAGCAAACCATTCTGGAGTGGCTGTCATAGTATCGGTGGGATGACAACAAATAATCAACAAATAACTATTCACCGAATCTTTCAACAAGAGGGCCAGAGGTGGAACTCTCTAGGGATGCCAACTGGAAGAACCTGGTCAAGTGAAAGTTGTTACGTCCTGCACAGTTATGGGGAAGGTGTAGCGATGCTGAATACCCAGTGAGTCTTTTTGTCAAGAAACATTCCAGATCTCCTCAAATTGTGGAAGTATGCCATTAATTTTATATATTAATTTTTCAAAAGGTGCCATTCCGAACATATCCTCTTACCATGCTCGGTAGGAGGGACATTGTCAGTTTTCAAATGTCCTAAAATCCTCATTTTGGCATTCCTTAGAGCAGTAGGTAACTATCATATGAAGTGGGACGGCATGTCTAGGAAATCACCCATGTCATGAAGAAGAGCTAAGTGTGCCGTCACGCTGCCATGGACCAAGAGTTATTTTTTCTTTGAAGCCCAGATTTGATTCCAGTAATTGTGCACCTGTGGACAAGCCCATGAAATAGGCAACATGTCACAATCTTGAGCGGTACATCTCCAGCAGTTGGAATCAGGACTCAAGATGTCTCTATCAAGTCTAGTAGGTGACCAATGCCATCTATGAAGCAACTTGAAGTGACTCTACTTCAGGCGGAATTTGCGTAGCTATTACAAAGTAGACTTGTAGATTAGGATAATAATGTATTTATTAAAGTTACATGGAGCAACCCCTAGGCATTTCTGCATCTGCATCAACTGCCTTAATCCACTGAGCAGCTTCTCCCACCATTCTGAGATAGCATGGTAATGCAGATGCAGACATGTGCATCAACAGCCTTCATCCACTGAGCAGCTTCTCCCAACATTCTGAGATAGCCTGGTATCCATCACTAGGTCAGCAAATCAAAATTGAGAGAGAGGACTAGATAAGCCAGTCCGGATCCCCTGGTTTATATGTAGTATCAATAAAGGACTAGCTTAGTTGTGTTTCGGGAGACTCAGTGTGTACGTATGTCGGAAACCAATTGGTTTGGTTGTTAAGCCCTCACCCACCAACCTAGTTGGTGGCATGCTTCATCATCGGGCCCACCACAGTGACACCGAATGTGTCCCGGATGTGCTTCGACTCCAGATTACTGAGGAGCTGGTATACTTGCTGAGAGTGCTGTGTGGGGGGTGTGAAAGTGATTTAAAAGCTATGCAGTGGGTCCCAATTCCCGAGGGTATATGGATAACTTTAATATCTGGGCCCCTGCTAGCAGATAAAAAGGCAGTCGGACGCAGTGGAGTAAGTTATGGGCTCCCACGTCCAATGTGGTCTACATGTTTCAGCCAGGCCTTTTATTTACATCTGGCTTTCCTCAGGACCAATGAGTATGTGTGGGTGAAAAAATAAATTATATTAAGTGATAAGTATTGTTAATAAAAGTGTTGCACTCGCTAAGGTGCTATGCGTGTATAGAGGGGGATTCCCTCTGCTTTACTGTACACATAACATAGAGACACAAACAGACGTACAAGGTAGAGTCAATGAGAAAGGTATTCTTATAACACAACATGATGCCGGCTACTAAGGTGTGTGAACGACCTAGACCGGCAGGTAGAACACGGCCATGTGAGTTGCATGGCAATTGTGAATATAAGCGATTAAAACGGGGTGGGGGTGGTGGGCTAAACAGCGAGGTAAGCATAGGGTGAGATACAGGTAAGTAAATATCCATTTTCCTCACACTTGCTATTTGCTTTTAAAGCTTCCTGGGTCACCTGGCAGGGGAGAGGACCCTAGGTGTTGTGAAAGGCATAAGGTTAGAGCCGACCCTGTAGGGAAAAAGATTCTGCTGCTTACCTAGATAGTAGCGGTGAATCAGCCTATTTACTCACGGAATTGCTGGTCTGCGTGCTCCTTGAACCTGTCGTCCTGCTGCGGTGTCCCGAGTGAATGTGTGTTTTCCTCAGTCGGTCAGAGAGTATGCCTGCTACGCCCACCCTTACTTAGAAATTAGGATCTAATGGTTAAGTTATATATGTGTGTACAGTGAAAAGCCTCCTAAAGAAAGGTATGCACACTATAGCATTGAAGGTTGTCCCTCAGAAAAGCATTAAGATACAACATTACATTTAATATTGCTATTTCTGGCTAGAAAATACAGCAAAATTAATTCACTGGTGAAGTTGGAAATGTAATAAATATTTTTAATGTACTTTTAGACAGTGATCTTTTTCCTGCCTATATGGTAGCTGAATGGCCCCCTTGATGAGATATAAAAATTGCTCCCAGAGTAGGACAAAGGCCATGGATGTGGGGAGGTGTGTCTGTTCCTCTGGTAGGATTACTTTTTGGGCTGTGCCCTGGAGCTTGATTGACTTCTAAGAGGCTTACCCTGTCACGGGACTTTGATAGCTGACAACAGAGCAGGGCTCCCCAGTCAGACAGGCACCGAGCACCGATTCTAGTGTGAAGAGGATCTGGCCCCAGTACTGATTTAGAGTATCCACAGGATTGATCATTCCCCTGGCCACACCTCTATGGTGGGACCCCATGCTCTGCAAAAGGACAATGTGTTCAATATCTTGGATTTTTGCAGTAATGCACAGATGAAGTGCTGCAAAAGTGAGTAGGGAAACCTGTAGGATCTTTTACCCCATTTGTTATACATTTGCCTCCACCCACCGGCTGCTGCCAGACATAAATTTTGCATTCATAGTACCCTTCTTAGAACACTTTCTGGACCTATGGAAAAACAGAAGGGGACTGGACCTGCTGTCAGTGACCCGAAAAGATCCTCGAAGACTGGATCTGTTCTCCTTCTTCCACCCAGAACAAAGAAGTAGACTTCAAGGGACATAAGGCTGACCCACTGTTCAAGCTGCATGCACACAAAGACCTTTTTCTGTAACTGCCAAGCTGATCAGTTTCAGCTGGACCTGCCCTGAACCCTGCTTCTGGGCTCTGCTGGAAGGAGTCTTGACCCTCAGATTCTGTTCTGAAGGTCCATAACCCTTGGCTAGTGTCAAATTGCGTACTCATCATAACTTTTCCTGAAGATCTTAGAAACCTTTTGCCCCAAGGACCTTCAGAGGACTGGGACAAACCGTCGAAGGCGATATGACAAAGGTACGTTGCTGATGTGTCAAAGATTCAGATTGCTCCCACTCAGAGCTTTGCTGTAGCAGCAAATCCAATTCAGTGGGACCTCGCGGATATGGTATCAGGGATCTAGGAGTCCTCCTTTGCTACAGCCTGCAGCCTTGCCCTGCTGAAAGAATCAAAGCTCCAAAAAAGTGAGTAAATCCAAGGGTAGAAGCCTTCCCTGGGTGAAGGGGCCAAAAATATCCAGCCGGCAAGAGATCTCTCTGTGAGTGAAATTTGAATTTCTATCACTCGAAGCTTCCCCACCAAAAATAAACAACTTCGCCACAACCTCATTCAGCGGCTATCTGACATCGTGGAACCCTCTTCGGGTACAGCTTGCAGCCTTGTACAGCTGAGAATGTTTTACTTGCATTTCCAAAGGTAAAACATCTGATCGGGTCTTGCCTGGTGTTTGTATCTAACACATGCTCCATTGCTGTTAGCATTAGCGTGCGCCTAGGTACTGATCACATGGAATCAGTTGACCACCATTGGCACTTAAAACATTTTGACTCTATTTTAAAACTAAGCACTTAAAAAATCATAAATCCAGTTTCCTTTATTGGATATTTGTTGTTTTTGTGTCATTTTATTTATTCAAATGTAGTCTTATTTTCTAAATTGGTCAGGGATTTTCACTTTATTTCATAGGACATAAATAGTTAACGTATTACCTCTAAAAAATGTCTGCCTGCTCTCTTCCATAACTAACGGAGGTTGATTTCAAGTTTATTTAGTGACTTTAGTGGTTCACCCTGACAAGGGTTGTGATTAGTACTTTAGGTAGGTACTCACCCCAATCAACTAATACCTCAATAAGGTAAATTAAGGTAAAATGAATACTGCTATGTAGGGGGCAAATGGTTCCCACTGGGCCTCTCAGACTTTCCTGGCAGGTTCACAAGTATAATATTGTTTTTGAGAGATCGTCCCTCAACATCTTTAGTCTGAAACTCCAAGTAAACCCTTTGCTGGTGGTCATTTGTTTGCTGTCACCTTTCTATCACTTAACCCCTTCGGTGCTCATGACGAGCTCAGCTCGTCATGAAGCACAGTTCTCGTGTGCTCATGACGAGCTGAGCTCGTCATGACCACACCCGTTTCTATTGTGGTCCAGCGCAGGGAAAGAATATCTCGAGCAGCCAAGGTGTTACATCTCAACCACAGTCATGAACTATTTGTTTTTTCCCAAGCTTTCCTCTATTTTCTTTTGATCAGCAGGTAAAAAGCCAGGATCATTTTTTGCCACTTTGTTATTATTGTAGCTGTGCAACTAACAATTATAATAGGAATGTTAAAGGGTAAAAATTTTGAATGATGTACTCAATAATCAATCCCATCTAAGGGAGACAGCCAAGGAGGGAAATTCCTGTGTCAATTGCTGCTCAATATAGACATGTCACAATATATAAAGCGAATTTCTGAATCAAGACCCCTATTTTAAGAAATTGGATTATTAGTTGTGCAAGATGTGAGGCCTGTGCAAGTTATAGGTCCACGTTTTCCCCTAACTGGGAACCCAATACCCCATTATAGCACTTGACTCTCCTAGGGTAGGGAAACTAGTATCACCAGTCCCAGTGATTGCTAAGTCTGTACGTTTTCTTTAGAAAAGAAAAAGTACATTTATTACACACACAGTGCTAAATGTCATGCATCAATTTACAAATAATGGTGACATTCTGAAAGCACATTTGACTTCCAAAGTCATGTGACACACCCACTTATACCAGCTAGTACATCACAATGCAAGGGTACTACTTTAAATAATGCAGACCTATTGGCTTTGAAGAGTGATCACAACAGCATATTAGCTCTGCCAAGGGTCATCACACAACATATATGCAAGCCTATTGACTATGACTAAACGCAAAAACAAAAATTATTTTATTACGGACCACCTAATTGGGAAGGTCGACAAATTCTATTACGTAGCCATCTTCCTGGATAATAAAATAAATTGAGACCCTATGATAAGAGTGCTTGTCCAATCTTTTGATAGAGTAGCCCATGGTATAGAAGCTATTCAATGCACCTAGTACATAGTCATATAAAGTTCTTATTATATCTTTATATTGCAAAATGAAATCGAACTGTGGCCTTTGATGTAGAGATTTGGGGATATAAACCTTGTCCTCCAATACAAGTGGCTGAAAATATTTTTTTATGGTAATACTGCAGATTCCCCAGAGTGGACCCGTAGAAATAGTGCATGAGGAGTTGGGAGCAGGTTTTATTTCAGATTTTATACAAATTCGCCCAATACTCCTATAGCTTTCCATTTGGCTTAAAAGTGACCTACAGTTTAACAGAAAGATCATATGTGATTGTTTGAATAGGGATCATAGTCAACATATACCATGGTTGAGTTACATTAAAGCTACTCTGGGAGCAATGGGCAAACTCCAATTATGTAGTGTATCAGAGCTGATTTGCAAATAGGATATTGCATTGGCTAAATGTGGCTTTTACAATGCATACACAATTAAAGAGGGCCTTAGTGTCCCAGCATAAAAACAGCTACATGCAATATGTGATGGTGAAGTCTGTGAGAAATGTGGAATTGTATTTAACGATGGACATGCCGGTTTTGCATAGAAGATTATTAACGTATTTTCATTTACATTTGTTCCCACAGTTGTTAGTGGGCTGGCATAAGCCTTCAGGTCCCGCCCTTTGCACATGTGATATGACTTCCGCACCAGACACTTTACATATTGTCCTTATCTGCCCTAAATGGGCTGGTTTGCGACACAAGTATGTTTGCCTCTTCCTCAAGCCCCTGAATTTCAAGCAAGTAAGACCAGCTTTATTCTATTTGCAATTTCTAGATAATTTTCATGTTTGCTGTTTTTCATTTCGGTTTTTATCAGGGGTGTATCATGCTTATTGATGAAATTCTACTGGCATTTCTGGGTCTGTTAGTATTGTTGATACGACATTATTTTCTATTATACTTTTATGAATGCTTTTGCAAATCGAATAAAGACAGTTTATATTTGATTATGTCAAAGGTGACCACATCAATAATATAAGGCAAGTCTATTACCTTTCTCAAGAGGTACCACATTAAAAGACCAATAATCCACATGTTAAAAAAAAACATTATATCACTGTAATCCCATGTTTATATGCAGTAATTATTGTCAATAAAGCATTGCATTGTTTTCAAACATCACTGTTAGAATGTATTCTCAATAAAACATTTACAATTAACATAACATGTGCCTGTATCTTTCTTTAACACATTTAGGCCACATATTATGCAGCCATTAAACCAGCCCCTAGAGGTCGCTGCACTCACAGTCTGTAAATACAAAAGTTCCAGCCTTAGGAGTGTTTTATGATGTAAAGCAAAGTCTCCCCAGGTCATGCTTTTTTTATACTGAGAGACACAGGTTTACATTTAAAAGTGAACTGTGGGGGGCTGCTGTGCCCCCTTCAGTCCCACTGAATCGATAGATGTTGCCCTACAATTTTGGGGCCACCATGAGCACTACACCATATGCAAAATGACCCCTTGCATGCATGATTGGGTGCCACTTCATAAAGTAGTGAATATTGTATTAGCTTTGCAGGCTGCTTTGTATTTCTGGTGCGCTGACCAGTGCTGGATGTCTCCTTTTTAAATATTTTTGGTTACAGGAGGAGCTGGGCCCCTCACGTGCCACTGCTAAGCCTTCCACTTCTTTGGGGCAGCATGGGAGCCGACTCCCATGCTGCCCTGCTGACTCCATATCTGTCTGACACTGAGCAGCGTAAGAGCAACAGCTGCAAGCAGCAGACCTTAGGTCCTGGGAATTGGATTCTGGGACCCTTCCATTTTCTTTAGGATACACTGGCCTGGGGAATGGGTTGCCTTGGCCAAGTAGGAGTCTGTGGAGGGGGGGACCCACGCACACCACTCTCCCCAATTGATTAATTAATCACTTGTGCACGAACCCAGGCACTGGCCCACTGTAGTGACGGCCCAGGAAAGACGAGGACGCCACAGATGATTAACCAAACGTGTTTATTTGAGATAAGATATCTCTGCGACCTCAGCCACAGCCTCCGCTTCCGCAGCTCTCACAGTTTGTCTCCCCGGCGCTCGCCTTGGAATGCTGGTTGCGGTGACATTCCATGTGATGTCACCGCAAGCAGCTCCATTACACGCAGAGCTGCCGGGGGGCAATTCAGGTGGGAGATACCACACATCCCCCTCCCCTGCAGAAAGAAAACATGGAACAATTCATGAACAACGGCAAAGCAGGGAGGACAGCGTACAAACTGATAGAAATCTCAGGAGGGTATGGTCACTATCCTGCTAGGTAGGACGGCTCCTGGATGGCAAAACAGCAAAGGCTACATCATAATATATTGATCGAAATGCCTGGGGGGTCTGGTCACTCTCCTGCTAGACCTACCACCTGGGTGGGGGAATAACAACAGCTCCTTGGTGTTGGGACCTTGGTTCTGCCTAGCATCGCCCTCACCCTCCCTTTCGCTCATGGAGTCCTGCCCTGGTGGGTGGTATCTCGCCACTCTCCCTAGGTTCCAGATCTTTCCCTCTTGAGTCTTTACGGCATTCTTGAATAGTTTAAAGATTTTTGTAGGACTACTGTACCCTGACCAACTTGCTCTTCCAGTGGGGGTTCTGATCTTGATGCTATCCCCTACTTTGAATTCGGTCTCCCGTGTGGCCTTGAGCCGGTCATATCTTTCTTTCCTTTTTCTCATGGCTTCCTCTTGTTTCTTCAAGCTTTCCGTTCCTTTGGTGTGGTCTGACCATCCCTTGTGCCATTCCATCCACCCTGGGGATAGCTTGGTGTTGGGTATCCTTGCACGGAGCAGCTTGAACGGGGTGACACCAGTCGCCTGGTGCGGTGTGAACCTGTATGCTTCTAGCCGCCTCCACGCCTCCTCTTTCCAGCTCATACCACTGGCTTTGGCTAGCTGAATGCTCTCCTTGAGGGTTTTGTTAAACCGATCAACCATGCCATTGGTTTCGGGGTGGTATAAGGCACACCGCTTGTGTTTGATGCCCCTCTCCGCAAGGAAATCTTCCATTACTTTTGAACATAGGTGCACCCCATTATCCGTAAGGATGTTGCTGGGTAGTCCTTCCCTGATAAACACCTCTTCCAGGAACCCGATGACTGTCCTGGTCGTGACTTCATTTACAAACTTTATCTCTGGTCACCTAGAATACAAATCCATGAGCACCAGGATGTAAGGCGTTCGCAGTTCTCCAGACAATGGGCCCACGATGTCTAGCGCCAACTCTTCCCAGGGTCCTGACGGTGGCGGCCTGCATACCATTGGGGGCGTCAGTTGCTTCAGGACTTTGTCACTGTTGCTGCAGGGAATGCAGTCCCTAATTTTCCTTTTAGTGGCAAGGTCCATGTTCGGCCACCAATAGCTCTCTCTGAGTCTTTGTTTAGTCTTGGTGATGCCTAGATGCCCTTCGTGAGCTATCTCAACCAAGTTGTCTCTCACCGATGCAGGTGGCACCAGTCTCGTCCCCCTGAACAGGCATTCGTCCGTTATGGACAACTCATCTTTGACAGCCCAGTATGGCCGCAGGTTTTCTTCCCGTTTATCTTCGTTCTTCCACCTGTCTTTTATTCTCTTGCACACCTCCTCCAGGATCCCGTCTTCTTCTAATGCCTTTCTCCATGTTTCCTCACCCAACGCCCTCTGGATGGTACAGACATTCTCCATCTGAAGTTCATCCTCTTCTTCATCTGTCTTCTTTTGCTTCTCCCTCGCCTCATTTTCACTGACGAGTCTCGACAGGCAGTCTGCTGCAAGATTTTGTGTTCCCGGGACGTACTCGACGCCGAAAGTGTATTCTTGGAGACTGACCACCCACCGCCTTATCCTGCTAGAGATGGCATCCAGGCCTTTCTTGCTGAAAACCTCCACTAACGGCTTGTGGTCAGTGCGAAGAGTGAACTGAGTTCCCCACAGGAAGTCTCTGAACTTCCCCACCGCCCAGGATACTGCTAGTGCTTCTTTTTCGATTACCGAGTAGTTGTTCTCGGACTTCTGGAGTGACCTTGAGGCAAACGCTATGGTTTCTTCTCCGTCTTTGCCTACTTGAGTGAGGACTGCTCCCAGCCCCTTGGCACTAGCATCGGTGGTGACTACTGTCGCCCGGTTGGGCATGTAAGACTTTAAGCTGGGGGCCTCTGCAAGTGCCCTCCTTACGTCTTCGAATTCTCTCTGGCACTCCTGACTCCAGTTGAATTCAGTCTCTTTTCTCAACAGCAGCCTGATGGCGTAGGTCCTTCCTGCCAGGTTCCTTATGAATTTCCCGTAGAACTCCAACATCCCCATGAACGACTTGATTTCGTCCTTGCTCGTGGGTGGTGCCAAATTTACGATGGTGTTCTGCAGTTCGGCCTTGGGAAGTATTCCTTCTGTGGTCACCTTGTGCCCCAGGAAATCTAGCTCTGCACATCCAAACATGCACTTATCTTTTTTCACTGTAAGTCCTTGTGACTGGAACCTTCCTAGTACGCATCTCAGTCTCTCATCATGCTCTTTATGTTTCTTAGCAAATATAAGCACGTCATCCTGGTAACACATGACGCCTGGGATGCCTTTCAAGATGTTGCCCATGATTCTCTGGAAAACGGCGGCTGCCGAGACCAGCCCGAAGGGCATCCTTTCGAACTTGTACCCATCCATCGGTGTCACAAATGGTGTGAGTTCCTGTGCCTCTTCGTGTAGTTTTATCTAGAAGTAGGCTGAGGTGAGATCGAGAGTGGAGAACACCTTAGCTCCCTCCAGCATGCTCATCATTTGGGTGATGTTCGGTAGAGGGTAACGGTCGAACACGACCTCCTTGTTCAATGCCCTTAGGTCGATGCAGAGCCGGACTGACCCATCCTTCTTCTTTGCGGCCACGATGGGTGCCAACCATTCTGTCGCTTCCACCGGTTCGATGACTCCTGCCTTGCACAATTTCTCTAATTCGGATTTCACCTCTTCTTGGATGGCAATGGGGAGTTTCCTGACTTTAGCCACAACTGGCTTAGCGTTCTCTCTCAATTTTATCTTGTGGCAGTAGTTTTTTAAACATCCTAGTTCTTCTCTGAACACTCCTTTGAACTCCGACACTATGTCTGTCTTGTGTTCATGTATTTCCTGTATCAGGATCTGGGGATTACTGTTGATATTAAGATAGACCCCTAACTCCTTCTGAGCTTGCCACCCCAAGATGTTGTCACCTACTGTGGACACATAAACTTTGGACACGGTTGTCCTGTTACTGTATTCAATCTTCCCTAAGAAATAGCCTTTCATGGAGATAGGGCGACCAGCATACCCCCCAGGCCTCAAATCCATTTTTCTCAAAATTATCTTTCCTTTGGACACCCGAGAGAACTCTTTTGCGTTGATAATAGTTATCCTAGAACAGGAATCGAACAATGCTTCTAGACCAATTCCCCCTACATTTATGGTGTCTTTTGGGCTGTTGACCTGTCCTTCCTCAACCTGCACCACTACTTCACCACACCTAGTGTCATTGTTGACCTGCAACTCTTTGACTTGCACCACAAATTCGTCGCACACTACATTCGTCCTGTCTCTACTCTTGCTACTGACCCCTTGCCCACTCTTGCAGTATTGCTTGAAATGGCCTTTCTTACCGCACTTGTTACAAGTAAATCTGAGGGCGGGGCACTCTTTGTTGTTGGCTAGATGTCCCTGTTTGCCACACCTATAGCAGGCGCCCTTGAATGATCCCCCCAGTTTGCTCTCCTTCTGTTCTCTGCCCACCACCTTCTTGCCTTTGATCACAGACACTGCCTCACATTCGGTCACCACTTCACTGACATTGGTCTTGTCATCGCTCCTCTTTTCCCCAGTGTCTTGCTTTATCTCTTTTACACACTGTAACATGTGCTCCACCTATTTGGCTATGATAAGAAGCTCCCTCAACGGTGGGTCATCCTTAAGCCATAACTCTTCACGCACACGCTCCATCCTGCAAGCCAATACAAACTGATCTCTAATTCTTTCCTCATTTGCCCCCCCGAACTTGCAAGTGGCTGCTAACTTCCTCAACTCAGAAACAAAATCTTCAATGGATTCTCCCTCCTTCTGTGCTCTTTTACCAAAGTGGTACCTCTCCATAATAGTGCTTGTCTTGGGGAGATAGTGCAAATCCAACTTCTTTAGACTGACTTCAAACTCATTTAGACCCCTTGCTTCCTGCGTTCCTAGGTCTGGGAGATGATCTAAAACCTTCTCTCCTTCCGCACCTAGGTAATATGCTAACAACGCTACCTTCCCTTCTAAGCCCAGGTTAGGCCCACATACAGTTGCGTAATTCAAAAACACTTTTTTCCATTTTTTCCATTAAATGGTGGGATCACCTGGGTTGGTCAAAAAGAAGGGTGGGGGGGTCACACTTTGCATTGTTATTTGTTACAGAGAGATGTTTGCAGAGCTACAACCCAGATGAGAATGCTAGTGTTCTGCTGTACACAATATAACCGTAGGGCAGAGTACTAATTTCTTGCGCCAAAAATGGGCAAACATGCATATGCTACATTAGTGCACAATACTTCTACATGCATTAGTTTGAAAGAAACTCCATATTAAGACCAGTTAGTTTGTGAGCCCCAGTTGCTTGGGCTTCCAAGTTTCTGTGCTAAAGGTACATTCCACAATACATGAGCAGCGCAGTACGAATGCAGCTTGCAGAGGGAGTACTTCAGATGGCCACCACGGCCCACACTCCCTTGAGTAGACTGTAACCTGCTTAAAGCTTACTGCAGGAGAATTCTGACTCCAATAGCGCGTGGCCTCCACCTTTCAAAAATGTCGTTATTTCATTCACAGTGTGCACTTCCCCATGTTCTTTTCTCCTTTCTGCCAGCAAAGTTCCACTTAAAACATTTCTGTGGTGACAAGGAAACCTCCTACTACACTCGCCCCTCAAAGTGTTAAACGTCATACACTTCCTGGCAGGATCCGGTTAATTTAACCCTAAACACCGGCACATTACATTTTCTTTCATGACAGTGTATGCATCACGCTCCGGTTACTATGGCAGAGGAATGCTGACAAAGTTTATACAGAAACGCTCTCTGTGGTGACAGCCTCGCTGCGTTCCTTTTAGATGGTTGTGCCTTTCCAGTTACCCTCCGGCTACCACTTCATTCTTGGCAACAAATGAAAGGGGTGAGTGCTTAGGAAATCTCTCGCACAGGCACACGTTACCAACACGCTCAGCTACCTGCTGTGAGCTAACACTTGACTTCTTGACAGCAGGCCCATTAGTGTCACCACCCTCCTCACTCGGATGCCAGACGTACTAGATCAGCTGTTTCCAATTGGTGAGGCGCTCGCGCTGCGTTTCTGCTGACCAAATACTTTCTTTTAAATCTTTATTCTTTATCCGCGCTAACGATTACTTCAAAAGTGTACCTTACTTCCGTCAGCACGGAAACCCCGATCAGACGCCGTCCGATCAGCGATTGTTGTCCGCTCTCTGAGGTGACAGAAAAGGCAGCCTAAATCACACGCGCCTCGCTGCTTTACTTTTAAACAGCTGTGCCTCAAATTCCATTCCCCGGTTTCACCCTCGAAAGGCAAAGTCACTGGATTGGGGAGTGCTAAGCGCAACAGTCTCACACCAACAGGCACTGAATCACCACTCGGCTACTCGCTAGACTGCTGCCTCCTTGTGTCACATCCCTTCGCGCTTTACGATGCGCTCTTAACCATTTCTAGTTCATGGAGAGTTCGCGCCTATGGATCCAAACGGTCAAACACTTTCTCTTTTACTCCTCAACTCTGCGCTTTCACTTGCTGACAACGGTACCTTACTTTCTCTTCAGTGCTTGGTTTCTAGTGACCAGCAGTTGCACTTTCGCTCCGATTCCTTTTTTCTCCCCGAAGAGACGGCTCCTTAGCTGCGCTGTCAGCTTCAACGCAAAGAGGATTCTTCAGTCAGCTGTTCTATTTTCTTTCCTCAGGCGTGTTGAGGTCGCTTGTGAGTTTCCCTTGTCGCCAGTGTAGTGACGGCCCAGGAAAGACGAGGACGCCACAGATGATTAACCAAACACGTTTATTTGAGATAAGATATCTCTGCGACCTCAGCCACAGCCTCCCCTTCCGCAGCTCTCACAGTTTGTCTCCCCGGCGCTCGCCTTGGAACGCTGGTCGCGGTGACATTCCATGTGATGTCACCGCAAGCAACTCCATTACACGCAGAGCTGCCGGGGGGCAATTCAGGTGGGAGATACCACACCCACCCTAGGGTTATTTTTGAAAGTAGCAGAAGAGCCCCACACACTTTGTTTCTCAGCAAAGGGGGGGGGGGGGGTCAACGGTCAAATTCTGTAATAGTGGATATCTCAGGTCCCTTGGGCTGATTTCCACAATCTTGGGCTCATTTTGCTCTTGGTGGTGATCTCTTTTTTTCTCTCTGGGGCTCCTCTCTCTCTGCTGAGCCATAGAAGTCCAGATCGACTCCCAACTGCTCCTTAGTGGGTGTAAGAATAGCCCCACTGGTCCTGGTGTCTCTTGTGGGCGGAGTGCTTAGTTCATCTGGGGGCTTGTCCTTTCAGCTCTCTATGGTATTGCTGCTATCTAGTTCCAGTGTCCAACTCTCTTTCTCTCCCTTCATCAAGAGTTTTTAAATGGATAGGAAAAATCTAGAAGAAAGGGATACCAGGCAAATTGTAAGGTGCCACATAACCCCTCCACTCCTATCTCAACCCTCCTCCACAGCATGCTGGGACAAACAAAGATGGTGTCTTCAAGTAGTCTCTGTTGTCAGCAAAACCTCAAAGGGGAGTCCAATCCTGTGTTGGATCCAGAGATCTTGGCTTCCTCCTTTGTTTAGTGAGCCTAGCCTGACCCAACCCTGCTACTGTGTGACAGCTAATTAACAGATGCAGATTTTCTTTCCCACCCCTTCTTTCTAAGGAGCTGAGTGACGTATTATTGATAACTCCTTTTGTGTGGTGAGGCCTTTGTTTCTTCCGATGGGGAGTATAATAATTAACTTGGCCCAGCAGGTTTACAAAAGGTCTGGAATCTGAAACTGACCTCAGCCAGAGAAATATAACAATTCTGGATTATCGATAAGGTTTACAAGTAGGTTTTTAGGACCAATGTATTTAAAATTGGCGCACATCCTTCACCACAGTTTGAAACCTTCTTGGACATTGTAGGCGTAAGGGAAGTGAAACAGCACTTTAAGGCAGATTGTCCCCTCTGAGTATAATATAATGACACTGCAAATAAATCAGTAAACCCTACTAACCTTACCAATGAATGCCCACTAATATTATGTGGCCTATTACGGGTCAAAGTCTAACCTTGTGGAGTGGAGTCCCCTCCGCTCGAGGCTAGCTGTGCACATTTACCAGTTTGTGCACAATGATAGTTTCACACGTGCAGTCTGCACACGTGTACACACATGTGTGTGTAACAGGCAAATGCCCCTTACCCTAGCTGTGTGTCAGTCTTCTTATCTTAAATGTTGCACACTGGCGATAAAAATGTTTAGCCCATTTACCATGTGAATACTGTGGGTGGGACTCAAGTAGTGGGGCGGCCTCCCTCACAGTAAAAAGTCTAAAACCAGGTAATCAGGAAGCCAAAAAATGTGATCATACTAAACGGGTAGAACCCATTTGCACCACCTATTATCCCTTTTAGAGCCACCATACTACAGATGAGATTTCAAGTTAGATGCCTAGGACAAACAAAAGGACCAAGGGTACCTTACACAGTTGAGTCTAGACAGGTATTTCCTCATTGGGTCAGTCCACTTTCATGGTGTATGCATATTAATCCAAAGTGAGGAACAGATTTCTTTTCTTCACACTTGTATAAAGGCAAGCTTTGGAGGTAATAGTGAGGGTGGTGGAGGCATATCACACGGTCTCTGCCTGACACATTCCTAAGTCTTCCAGAAAACATCTCAGGAATATGTTTTCTAGGCCCCTAGCACAAAGAACTGTGCCAATATGTCATAATGAGACAGACAACTAGTTGGATTACAAACACCATGCAATGCACTGAGCAGTATTTGATCAAGATGTGTTTTAGGTATTGATCAAATCCATGAAATATCTAACAGGTGATTAGTGGAACCCAAGTCCTCTTTCTTAATAGAAAGGCACACTAAGGAACACTTAAGTTTACCTTTTGATTTTGTTAATCGTTCCCGCTTATGGTCTGTTTTGCTAAATTATTGGTTAGATGAGTCACTTGTTTATTGTTTAGCCCACCTACATAGTGACTTGAAAGTCCGCGTCCGAATAAATAATGAGAGTGACGTCTCGGGGGACCTTTTAATTGGCAGGGGGGTCAGACAAAGCTGTGTCCTGGCCCCCCTGTTTTTATTTTGTACATAAATGAATTGAGCAACTCTTTGTGTAAATTGACTAGTGATGTCCCGAATATTAATAGAAAACCACTTCCCATACTTCTTTACGCGGATGATGCAGTCCTCATGGGCCGCACACCCAATGCATTACGCACTTTAATAACAGGCTTTGTTCTATATACGGCCGACCTTGGTCTATGCACTAATTTTAGTAAATCTTTTTTAATGTCCTGTGGCCCAAAAAAGCATAAAATCTGTCATATTGTTTCAGGGAATAATGTTTTAATAAGCACTAGCACTTTCCCTTACTTATGTCTGTTGTTCTCAGATTCTGGATCTTGGCAGCCGCATGTTGCCAGTGGGAGGAACAAAATGGGCAAAGCCATCAATTCCATTATTAGCCTCCGCCAACCCAAACACGCCGAGGTAATAATACCACTGCTACAAATTTACAAAACCCAATGTCTACCAACAGGAACCTATGGTGCAGAGGTGTGGGGCTATTCGAATTGTACCAAAATACAGACCGAAGAGAATAGATTCTGTAGGAAGGTTCTGGGGGGGGGGTCATTTCTGCTCCAACTTATGTTTGTCATAGGGAATTGAATCACCCATATGTAGAGGATTTTATAAGATCTAGGCCCGCCTGGCTTTGGTTGAAAATATGGCGGAATCCTGCTGCCTCTTTAACCTGCGAAATTATAACAGATTGTTTAATATGCGAGCGGGCTAATCACATACCCTGGCTCAGAACAGTAGAGAAAAGCTTAGTAAGTGTGGAGAAGGGGCATCTATTCTCATCACCCCTAACTATTGACTGCTCCCATAAGAACCTAGTAAAAAGGGCTTTGTATGACCAGTACAGAAAGGAGAGGGAAAGGACCGAGCTTGTAAAGCCTACTATTACAAAGTATATCCCCCTTCTCGAAACATTTGGTAAGTTTAACAATATGCCTCAGGGCTAAGCATGGGCGAATTTTGCGAATCTGGCGTTCGCAAATTTGCGTATTTGCGAACTCGCAATCCGCAAAATCTGCAAATTCTTGCGAATTTGCGGATTTTTTTTTGTTTTCTGCCAATTCGCGAGGGTTTTGTACCAGTTGGCAATTGCGAACTTACTTGTCGGCCCGCAACGGTCGCGACTTTGTTGTTTCTACGTCTGGTTCATCATCACAGGTTCACAGCACCCTCTGTTTCACCACTGCCACCCTCTGATTCACCCATGCCACCCTCTGGTACATCACTGCCACCCTCTGATTCATCACTGTAGATTATGGGGGGGGAAAGCAAGCACACCTGCCCTGCTTCAACTGACATGAAATAATTTGGGGTTGATTAATGTGTCACTGAATTTAAACTTCCTGTATGGCACCTGCTTCCTTATCTGTAATTGGCTTTCTGTTGCAGTGTAATTTTTTTCCCCAGGACCTTTGTGGCCTACTTGTAGCTATTCTATGAGCCTGCTGTGAGGGTCAGAGCAGGGTCATAGAATAGTTGCAAGTAGGCTACTGAACTCTGGAGGGGCCCCTCAGAAAGCACTACAGGGAATGGTTACTAATGATGACTTTGAACTTTTGCACCTGCTGAGTGCTTTCAGTTTTGCAAAACTTGTTTTTCTGCAGAACAGCAACTGTAATGCCCCAAACAAATGTAGGCAACTGAACTCTGGAGGGGACCCTCATGAAGCACTACAGGGAATGGTTACTAATGATGAGTGAAAGTTTGCACCTGCTGAGTGCTTTCAGTTTTGCAAAACTCGTTTTTCTGCAGAACAGCAACTGTAATGCCCCAAACAAACTTACTTGTGAAAGTTGATTTCTAATCCAAAAGTGATCCAAAGAAAGTCAAAAAGGCCTCAAATATCAAAAAGTGCAGGCAAATGTCAACCTGAGGAGTTATTCTGATAAAAATCATCATTTTCCGAAGGTTTATGCTGCTTGCTGGTGGATTTCTTGTGCAGAATTGCAAATTTTGTAATTTCGCGAGTGCGAGATTGTTGCTGCCCGCCGCAATTACATGTTCGCAATTGCGAACTCTCGCGATGCGTTGCCAAACTCCTGCGGGATCCCGCAGCAAGATCCAAAATGGCGCAGCACTCGCAAAATATCGAGAAAAACAACTCGGCAAACGCTGAATGACGGTAAGTGAACGCCGCACGCCGCAATATTGTATCACCAAGCAAAAAAATCCGCTGCGTGCGAATTTGCGGATTTTCGGTAAATTCACGAGAGTTCGCGGATTGCGAATTTACCGAAAATCCGCAAAATCCGCGAGCGGATGCTTACTCAGGGCTACTTGCGGAAAAAATTGGGCAGATGGAATAGGAGTTTGTTGTTTCGCTTTAGGGACGGGATCAGTAAAAATATACTCTGCTTCCTGTAAGGCTTTAATAAAAATTTGGAACATTTATGCTGTCCTTGTAATTTAGGTGGTAAACAAAGCCTTTTACACTTTATGCTTTTCTGTGGTTTTTATGTAAAATATACTAAACATTACCTAATTCCAAATTTTAAAGAGAATGCCCTGATGGATTTTGACTTAGCATTTAGAGATTTATTGATGCTAGGCACTGATGATGTAATCTTCAGAGTTAGCTGCTTTTTCCAATCTGCTGTTCGTTCTCGAGCAACAATGAATATGGTCTGATAAAGTTTGCACTATTTTTGCATAGTTTGCACTCTTGTATATTTGCACTAGTGACTGTATTTTTGCACATATTATAGTTAATTAGTTTGTGTACTGCCTCTATCGTAGTATAAGCCTGGCTAAACATATTATCCGTTGTATTTTAAAATAATGCCACTGGAAGCCTATTTTTATGAAATTAATTGTGCCACTTTTTATTAGCTTTTTAAATGATTGTTTTATTGCTTTTATTAGGGTTGTTGGACAGGCCTCGTGGAAGGCCCGATCCCTCCCCGCATGGCGGGGCACGGACCCCTGCTCCTCCTGTTTCCTAGACAAGAACTATCCCGGCAACCCACCGGGGCAACCCACGGCCCGTCCCCGACGGATCCCAGCTCCTGAACACCCCGGTATTGGCTGGCCCGGGCCCCTTCCAGAAACATTGCCCCCGGCCCAGCCGCCATTTTGGACACTACACGACCAGGCCGCGTGGCCTCGGATCGACCTCAACCTCGGGCCTGGCCAGGCCCCGACATCGAGGCACCACCATCTGCCCAGGGGGTGAAGAGACCACTTGGCAGGTCAATGGAAGGAGGAGTGGTGATGGCTCCCCTCCGACAGGTGTCAATCGCCCCCAGCCTCCCTGGGTGCAGGCTCCACCCCCCTGCTGGGTGTCTGGACTCCCTCATCCCGGACCTCCCGACCTCCAAGTGCGAGGGTCCGGACATCAAAGGGCGCCAGACCTATAACTGGGGCAGCTCCAGAGCAGGAGGGCAGTTGTATCCTGGAGTCGAGAGACACCGAGACGAACTCATCCTTGGAGGCCTGCTGGCGCTGCCGCGGCTCCTTCTCGTGAATCATCTTCAAGGCCTGCTGGCGCTGCCGCGGCCCTCCTCGTCGTGAACCATCTTCAAGGCCTGCGGGCGCTGCCGCGGCCCTCCTCGTCGTGAACCACCTTCGAAGCCTGCTGGCGCTGCCGCGGCCCTCCTCATCGTGAACAATCTTCGAAGCCTGCTGGCGCTGCTGCAGCCCTCCTCATCGTGAACCACTTTCGAAGCCTGCTGGCGCTGCCGCGGCCCTCCTCCTCGTGAACCATCTCCGAAGCCTGCTGGCGCTGCCGCGGCCCTCCTCCTCGTGAACCATCTTCGAAGCCTGCTGGCGCTGCCGCGGCCCTCCTCATCGTGAACCATCTTCGAAGCCTGCTGGCGCTGCTGCGGCCCATCCTTGCGAACCCTCCAGCTCAAGGATTGTGAGCTCCACCTTTGGCTACTTCTGTACCAGACCGGTACTCAGACTGTCCCGCTACCCCCTATCCCCAAAGAGACTAGAATTGTCAGGATCCTCGTATCCTGGGTTCCCTGTACCGTTCATCACCTTGCCTGAAAAGATACATAAAAGTGTGCAGAACTAATCTCTGTGTGGTGTCTATCTGTGGGGGGGAAGTTACCTGTCTGTACGATTACAGGAGAGGGCCCTCGCCGGAGGCCTCTCCCCCTGTGCTCGGCCGACCCTCCGGGTCTCCGTCTAACAAGGATGAATTGTTTTGATGTACCTGTACTTTTATGGATGGTTTTTTATATCCGAATAAAGATCTTTTGACTTGACTTGACTTTGAAATATCTAATAGGTGATTAGGGGAACCCAAGTCCTCTTTCTTAATAGAAAGGCACACTAAGGAACACTTGGAAACAAGTTGGTAAACCCAGCAAGCAAATCCAAAGTGCATCCCCCATTACCCTTTAGCACAAGTAGGTCATCTGATTCTGGATGGCCTATCTCGTCTTTGTATTCAGTAATGAATTTCCTTCCTCCCCTTCACACTTTGTTCTCAACTTACATTACATTATCTGCTCATTGTTGAAGCTTTCAGAATAAACATTTTTCATTCTGTAAAACCAGTCATATTTCAATAATAATATTGAATGAGAAACTAAATGATCAGTTTTCAGGAAACATTGTTCACAACTCAATAACAATTATTTACAATGGGAAGTTCAATTCAGATTACATACTGTGGATATATTCAAGCAGACTTGATTATCATGTTGAAAAAACTACTTACAATAATATGCATGTATTCTATATTTGACACTTGTGTCTTAACAATAACATAATTACATTTTTGGGGGGAGTTTTATAAACCACTAATTAGACCCAAAGGTATCAGAGCGCTCTACATGAGCACCATTTGATTTACAGACAAACACATTAATTTTTGTTATGCACTGGAAGATTGGGTGATGTGCCCAGAATCAAAGGATCTTGAGCGTCCCTGCTTATATTCAAACCCAGTTCCCCAACTCCGAGGTTGACTGCTCTAGCCGTTAGGCCACACCCACCTATGCAACTTGAAAAGACAAATAGAACACTTAGAAGATAAAACAGGATAATTATAACACTGGAAATAATAGATAGTGAATCTAACTGAAATATGTATGTGTTTGTGTGTATATATATTTATAGATATACATATATATATATTCATTTACCTTACAAATTCACTGAAAAAATCATAGGTTACAGGGGCTTTATAGTTAGCTGAACATTTCACTCGTACAAAACCATAGAAATTCTACAGTTATAGTTAGTTCAGCTACCTATAACTCATGCCCCCGCAATGCACTGCTCATGACGTCACATATTATATCATTCATGGCATCGTCAGTGACATCACTAATGACATCTCAAATGACATCACTGATGACATCATCCAAGTGATAATCCGATGCACCTCCTCACACCCTAATATAACATTAAGAAATGCCCCCGGGATAGAGAACACTCCCTACCACATATTAATACATTTCCTGTAACAAAGTGACTCTATCCGTGATAATAGTGAACACTGCATAACAAGTAAACATTACTCCCCATTATATTAAATAAAGGCCACAATGCAGCGCATTGTTCTTTTCCCGATATAATTTCCACAGCCTACTGAACCCCCCTCTCAACATAAGTGAAGCTCCAAGACTGCGGGGGCCCCAGCGAGTCCTCGCAATTATTTTTTACGAAACACCCCCAGGACCTAGCCCACCCTGGAGTCTTATTAAAACCCGCGACCCATGCGCAAATTACGCCAATTTTTTTGTTGATTTTTTTATTTTGCAGAGGGGCCATGGGGGTTCTTCTGGGACCCACTGTCCAGGCCTGGGGGTCAGGGTGTTTCTACTCTGCCCCTTCCCTTGTTTTCTACCTTTGTTTCTCTGTTTTCTAGCAACTTGCTTCCACACAGCCACTAGATGGCTGCCAACACTTCCTGGTTTGGAGTGTTAGCAGCCAATCACAATGAAGCTCGTGCACAGGACTTAGGCTCCGCCCATCACATCACCAAATACTTAGCCAGTTTGGGGCATGGTCTAATGGGTTTTTTCCCATGCAGCCACTGCAAAGCATGCAAGATCAGTACATTTACAAACAAAGTAACCTGCAATGGGGTCACCAAAGACATTAAACAGTTTGTAACATGCAGTACCACATTTGTCATCTATGCCCTTATATGCCCATATGGGAAATGGTATATCGGGAGCACCACCCTGCAAGCCAAAAAACGTGTGCTCGAGCACTATCGGGCGATCACCCATGGGGATGAAAAATACCCTGTTGCGCGGCATTTCAGAGATGTGCATTTCTCCAATGCGTCTTTACTGAAATACATAATTCTAGAGCAAACAGCAAGAAACCCTAGAGGGGGCAATAGAACATTGAAGTTAAGACAGAGGGAGTCCAAACTTAATATAGACTTCCAATCTAAACATCCAGGAGGTCTTAATCAGAATTAGGAATTGGCAATACACCTCAGAGATAACTAATTCGTTAGATGGTGATTACAACCTTAATGTCTTATTCTGTCAATGCTTGCATCTCCCAGGTTTATTGATCTGTGTTAAGAACTTCAAGTTTCTTACTCCTGTAATGATGTGCACCAATCAGTTGTTCATGTGTTTTTATGGTTTTTAATTGATTATTAATTTGGATCTCTATTTTTTACAGGAGAGGAATACGGCCCAGTCACGTCACTCAACATTACGGGCAGCCCACTATCTTCTCAACATGTCACCTATGAACACATCTGCACTGATAAGCACGGGCCACTAAGTTTTAATCGATAGACACTGCGCCGTTTGATCATTCGCACCATGTACTTATACTCACTTGAGTATCTATGGCCCTTTTCTTTCATGAGCCCATTATTAAATGGCCACACTAGCAAGTGAGAATGGTAGAATTGCCACTGTGTATTTCACATGGTAACTGCTTCAGCCGTCCGGCACGTGACATGCTCATTATTTTGATGGCAGATCGATACCAGACTTGTTTTTAAACCTGTATCCATCCTGCATGTACATACATGAGATTGTGCACCAGCCCATAGGTAGAAATGTTCTAGGATGACGCTATGCATTGCGGAATAACGTTACAATGCTGACATTAGCACAATGTATTTCACGTGATAACCATGCTTATGTTCCACTTTCCTCGTGATCCGACAACAGGATCGGTGTGAGCGAAGGGCTTCATGCGGTGTATTCACGCAGTTATGTGCATCATTTGAGTGCACTGCATTATTTTATTTATTTTGTCATTATTGTATAATACATTATCTGCCCTTAGGTATTTGACTAGACACAACACAGACATTTAATGTGTTAACGTACAGCAATGTTATGAATTGTTCCATGGGGCAGCTTGTACATTGAACAGTACACTCTAAGATGGCGGGTGCGTTCTTGCACAATGAGTCTCAAACAGCAGTCCTATGTTTATGTTTAACTTTGTGAACCTGTAACTTTATTAGCTTCGTGTGCACTGCACTCCAGTAACGTGAACAAGGCTTGCTGCAAGCTGAAACATGTTGTTTCTGAATAAACACCCTTGAAATGGATGCAAACTGGCAGTCTTGTTTTCACTGAGAGCGTAAGGATTGACAATCCGCTTTGGATATTTGGAAATTGTTTACCGGTTTGCTCCGCCGGCATTTGCGCCACCTCCCACATCTATATATATATATATATATATATATATATATATATATATATATATATATATATATATATATATATATATATATATATTTTAAAAATGCTACAACTGTAAAGTCTGTCAGATCGCCAGAACCACACAAGAAATAAAAATGGCAGACGGAAAAATCTGGGACATACAGGAACTAATCAAGTGTAAAAGTCAATACGTCATTTATGTGATTGAATTCCCGTGCCTATTAAGATGCATAGGCAGTACCATACGTGAGCTGAAAAAACATGTACTTGAACATGTAAGAGCGACCGTACACAAAGACAGTAGCAAAGCAGTTGCTAAACATATGGAAACGCACCATGAAGGAGATTGGAAATTACTACGGTGCTATGAAATGGAAACTGTAAAAAAGCAAGTGAGAGGTGGTGACAGGGAAAGAAAACTGCGACAAAAGGAATCCTGTCACATTTCAAATCTACAATTTCCACCCCGTATGGACATAATCTATGTGAGGAACTCTATATACATTTATAAATGAATTTGTGGTGAGAAGTTAAAACTCCTGAAGTCTCTCGTTGATCTTTTTAGTGTAACCAAACAAGGAAAATCCCTCTTTTTTTAAATTGTTAATATATTTTCAGTTTTAAAATAATTTTTGCATTTGGTTTTTGTATGTAATCACATCATTTGGTAGCACGAATGAGATGGTAGGGTCGATCAGAAAAATTGTTTTATTGTAACATTGGCTTTTCCAAGATAAATAAAATTGAAAAATGAACACAGAAAATCACTCTCCACTTGAGGAGTATAAGCGGTTCATAATATGCTAAAAACTTAATGCATTGGACTGCCCATAGGAAGTGAAGGAATGATAGACATAAAAGAACTGTGTAAAGAAACTCGAGAAACATTTTTAAAAAAGTCTTACAACCACCAGTGTGACTAAAATACTGAGATTGCTCATGATGTGAGGAAGGTATATATAAAATATTTTTATATGTTTTTGTTATATATTTTAAGTTTAATGTCATGTTTCAAAATTAATTTCAAATTGCTTGTATAAAACTAAAAAAGTTGGCACTACAAATCCCATAATGCCTGCCTAAGCGACACAGGAAATGATGCAATGATGCTTACAAACATGTGTTCAAAGAGGGAGCATTACAGTGAGCAAGGTCTCAGTGGAGACCGAAATGTGTTGGTATGTTTCTTTGACTGAAGGAGTAACTTGCAACCTGTGGAATTAAAGCATCCAAAAAGCTTTATTTGAAAGAAAAACAACGGAGTGCGATATATTATTTCCTTATGGAAGTGTGTGGCTATTTACGGCGGCCAGGCTCGGCCACGAGGTAACGCACAGCTAGCTGAGCACTGTGTTTGTGAAAGGAGGACGAATATATATATATATATATATATATATATATATATATATATATATATATATATATAATGAAACCACACTCTTGATTCACCTCACGTGAAGCGCTCAAAGCAGGTACGGACCACAGCGTGTTCGTTAAAGTAAATTGCAGTGCTTTATTGCAGTAAATTCATATCAGCATCCCAAAGTGCAAAGACAAGTGTCAGCCTGATGCGTTTCGACTGTTCTTGATCACATGACGCGCTTGACCAATAGTTTTGTAAATATAGTGTACACAACCATGATTAACCACACCCCAGTGTAATGACCATGGTAGAAAGACTTGCTATCGACATGGACAACCCTCAATAAATAATTCAGATATAAAATTTAATATTTCTGTACTTTAAAGTATAAATACACGTAATTCCACAACCATTAATCATATATATGCTAAATACTGTAAAAGGCAGGTTAAAAGCATGGAATAAATACTAATTGTTCTACAAACTCAAACCAAAATATTAAACATGCCACATATTGAATAAAACACAGTTCTATCAGTCGTTGAGCATATTGGAGGGTCTCATGACTTAAACAAGTATAAAATTACCACTATTACATGCTCCTCATAAAGTACATAAACCTGAAGTGCTACTGCAAGTAAGTGCAAAATCGCTGGAATGTGCAAAAATACTATAATGTAAACAATAACATTGGCTTTGAGCTCAGCATTACGCCCTGGTCAAATGCAGATAAAGTGCAAGTGCACAGTAAATTCGGCAATGTAATATCATTCATAGTGAGCTATCAACAATGATGAAGGTACGAGTCATAAGAAAGCAGTAACAAAATCAACATTTCTCTCCCGATGAACAGTCTAAGAGAGGAATGATAAAACTCATGTAATCGGATTATTGTCAGAGTAAGAGTCACAGTCAAAATCACATTTAAAGATGTGCCAGACCATACAGGTCATAAAACATTCATAAAGAATTCCTAAAAGATTCATAAAAAATTCATTAAAAATTATGAAGGTCCTCCCCTGTGTTAAGACCATTAGGCATCTTGGTGTACACAATAAAATTAGATTCAAGCTGGCGCAGTAGTTTCTCTCTTATTACCTACACGAACTGACTTAGGTACAGACCCAATTACAAAGTAACTCAGATCATTGAGATTATTGCTATGGACATGTTTGAAGTGATGATCCACTAGATAATTTGGGGTCAGAATTTACCACCGCACGAAAGTGTTGAAGAATTCTATTGAAAAGCTTTGTGCTACCAACGTATTTGAGTTGGCAAGTACATTTCAATACATATACTGCAGACTCTGGTTGGCAAACCTGTTCCCTCATCACAGTAGTGATTTCATCCAGGAACGCCTCAAGGAACGGGCCGAGCAAGTGGTCGCTGCCGGTGGCAGACTGTAACTTTACAGGGAGGCGGGTTGAGCTCCTCCCGCTTCACGACCCTGCCGTGTTCCAGTCTTCTGAGGCTTTGGACGTTGGGGACAAAGGGAGCCTTGTACACCGAGAGTGAAAAACGGGGTCACCAGCCACTACATGGCCCCCCTTTGCGTGGCAATAACTCAGCGCGATCAAAAACTGAATCCAGCTGCCACATGAACTTTTCAAGTGCATGTTGGGAACTGTAGTCGTCCACAACGCTGCAGTTCGACCAAGCGACAGGATAGGCTGAGCTCTCATCAAATGGGAGTGCCCTGGCAGTTCAAAGGAGGGAGGAGGTGATACCTGAAAGTAATGCGGCATCCGAAGAAGGCGTCAAAGCCGAAATGCATCATGCTGGTGTTACTGGTCATTAAAGGCTTCCTACTTGTACCCCGCTGTGTCCCTGGGTTTCCTTGTGAGAAGGTTATCGTTTGTGGCATAATTTTCGCGCTCGCCAACAGCGTGATACAGGGATCCGTCCAAGTCAAGTTTCCTGGATTTTGGTTGGCAAACCTGTTCCCTCATCACAGTAGTGATTTCATCCAGGAACGCCTCAAGGAACGGGCCGAGCAAGTGGTCGCTGCCGGTGGCAGACTGTAACTTTACAGGGAGGCGGGTTGAGCTCCTCCCGCTTCACGACCCTGCCGTGTTCCAGTCTTCTGAGGCTTTGGACGTTGGGGACAAAGGGAGCCTTGTACACCGAGAGTGAAAAACGGGGTCACCAGCCACTACATGGCCCCCCTTTGCGTGGCAATAACTCAGCGCGATCAAAAACTGAATCCAGCTGCCACATGAACTTTTCAAGTGCATGTTGGGAACTGTAGTCGTCCACAACGCTGCAGTTCGACCAAGCGACAGGATAGGCTGAGCTCTCATCAAATGGGAGTGCCCTGGCAGTTCAAAGGAGGGAGGAGGTGATACCTGAAAGTAATGCGGCATCCGAAGAAGGCGTCAAAGCCGAAATGCATCATGCTGGTGTTACTGGTCATTAAAGGCTTCCTACTTGTACCCCGCTGTGTCCCTGGGTTTCCTTGTGAGAAGGTTATCGTTTGTGGCATAATTTTCGCGCTCGCCAACAGCGTGATACAGGGATCCGTCCAAGTCAAGTTTCCTGGATTTTGGTTGGCAAACCTGTTCCCTCATCACAGTAGTGATTTCATCCAGGAACGCCTCAAGGAACGGGCCGAGCAAGTGGTCGCTGCCGGTGGCAGACTGTAACTTTACAGGGAGGCGGGTTGAGCTCCTCCCGCTTCACGACCCTGCCGTGTTCCAGTCTTCTGAGGCTTTGGACGTTGGGGACAAAGGGAGCCTTGTACACCGAGAGTGAAAAACGGGGTCACCAGCCACTACATGGCCCCCCTTTGCGTGGCAATAACTCAGCGCGATCAAAAACTGAATCCAGCTGCCACATGAACTTTTCAAGTGCATGTTGGGAACTGTAGTCGTCCACAACGCTGCAGTTCGACCAAGCGACAGGATAGGCTGAGCTCTCATCAAATGGGAGTGCCCTGGCAGTTCAAAGGAGGGAGGAGGTGATACCTGAAAGTAATGCGGCATCCGAAGAAGGCGTCAAAGCCGAAATGCATCATGCTGGTGTTACTGGTCATTAAAGGCTTCCTACTTGTACCCCGCTGTGTCCCTGGGTTTCCTTGTGAGAAGGTTATCGTTTGTGGCATAATTTTCGCGCTCGCCAACAGCGTGATACAGGGATCCGTCCAAGTCAAGTTTCCTGGATTTTGGTTGGCAAACCTGTTCCCTCATCACAGTAGTGATTTCATCCAGGAACGCCTCAAGGAACGGGCCGAGCAAGTGGTCGCTGCCGGTGGCAGACTGTAACTTTACAGGGAGGCGGGTTGAGCTCCTCCCGCTTCACGACCCTGCCGTGTTCCAGTCTTCTGAGGCTTTGGACGTTGGGGACAAAGGGAGCCTTGTACACCGAGAGTGAAAAACGGGGTCACCAGCCACTACATGGCCCCCCTTTGCGTGGCAATAACTCAGCGCGATCAAAAACTGAATCCAGCTGCCACATGAACTTTTCAAGTGCATGTTGGGAACTGTAGTCGTCCACAACGCTGCAGTTCGACCAAGCGACAGGATAGGCTGAGCTCTCATCAAATGGGAGTGCCCTGGCAGTTCAAAGGAGGGAGGAGGTGATACCTGAAAGTAATGCGGCATCCGAAGAAGGCGTCAAAGCCGAAATGCATCATGCTGGTGTTACTGGTCATTAAAGGCTTCCTACTTGTACCCCGCTGTGTCCCTGGGTTTCCTTGTGAGAAGGTTATCGTTTGTGGCATATATATATATATATATATAATGAAACCACACTCTTGATTCACCTCACGTGAAGCGCTCAAAGCAGGTACGGACCACAGCGTGTTCGTTAAAGTAAATTGCAGTGCTTTATTGCAGTAAATTCATATCAGCATCCCAAAGTGCAAAGACAAGTGTCAGCCTGATGCGTTTCGACTGTTCTTGATCACATGACGCGCTTGACCAATAGTTTTGTAAATATAGTGTACACAACCATGATTAACCACACCCCAGTGTAATGACCATGGTAGAAAGACTTGCTATCGACATGGACAACCCTCAATAAATAATTCAGATATAAAATTTAATATTTCTGTACTTTAAAGTATAAATACACGTAATTCCACAACCATTAATCATATATATGCTAAATACTGTAAAAGGCAGGTTAAAAGCATGGAATAAATACTAATTGTTCTACAAACTCAAACCAAAATATTAAACATGCCACATATTGAATAAAACACAGTTCTATCAGTCGTTGAGCATATTGGAGGGTCTCATGACTTAAACAAGTATAAAATTACCACTATTACATGCTCCTCATAAAGTACATAAACCTGAAGTGCTACTGCAAGTAAGTGCAAAATCGCTGGAATGTGCAAAAATACTATAATGTAAACAATAACATTGGCTTTGAGCTCAGCATTACGCCCTGGTCAAATGCAGATAAAGTGCAAGTGCACAGTAAATTCGGCAATGTAATATCATTCATAGTGAGCTATCAACAATGATGAAGGTACGAGTCATAAGAAAGCAGTAACAAAATCAACATTTCTCTCCCGATGAACAGTCTAAGAGAGGAATGATAAAACTCATGTAATCGGATTATTGTCAGAGTAAGAGTCACAGTCAAAATCACATTTAAAGATGTGCCAGACCATACAGGTCATAAAACATTCATAAAGAATTCCTAAAAGATTCATAAAAAATTCATTAAAAATTATGAAGGTCCTCCCCTGTGTTAAGACCATTAGGCATCTTGGTGTACACAATAAAATTAGATTCAAGCTGGCGCAGTAGTTTCTCTCTTATTACCTACACGAACTGACTTAGGTACAGACCCAATTACAAAGTAACTCAGATCATTGAGATTATTGCTATGGACATGTTTGAAGTGATGATCCACTAGATAATTTGGGGTCAGAATTTACCACCGCACGAAAGTGTTGAAGAATTCTATTGAAAAGCTTTGTGCTACCAACGTATTTGAGTTGGCAAGTACATTTCAATACATATACTGCAGACTCAGTTCTTCATGTATAGTGACTGGATTTTTAAGGGGTTATCTTCAAATGCTGTGGTATACTCAGTGGTGTTCCTCCCACATTTGCAAGCTCTGCATGATTTGCTCTTATAAAAACCTGTCCTTGGCGACAACCAGGTGTTAGAGACAACCACCTCAGGACTGTTTATGACCAGCGCATCCCTCATTGAGGGAGCGCGTCTGAACGTGAGGGTAGGAAGACTGGGCATGTTCTGTGACTGTGTCAGGTCTGATAGATTTATCTGGCAATGTTTGTAAATAATCTTCCTTAATTGTCTGTCCTGGCAGCTGTATGAAGTTATTAATCTTACAGAATCTGAAGTATTGGATAACCGAACATCAGATGCTGAAATTGCTTTAGTAGATGCAATTTGACCCTGTAAAAATCCTCCCTGTTTTGACTGTTGGCCCTAACTAAGGCTTTCTTTAAATCTTGCGCTTTGTAACCCCTGGCTAAAAATCTCTGGAGAGCTTCTGCCTGACAAAGATTGAGGTCTGCTTCAGAGCTGCAAATCCTCCTAATACGCAGTAATTCTGCATACATAATGCTACGAATTAGATTGTGTGGGTGAACAGCGCTGGCATGCAGTATAGAATTGCCGGCAGTGCTCTTCCTGTGACGCTTGTTTTGAATCGTGTTATCATTGATATACAACTTCACATCTAAGAATTGTACACAGGTACTGCCGATGTATGCCGTGAAAATCAAGTTTAAATTATTGACATTGATATCATTGACAAACTGGTACGCAGATTCCGCAGACCCCTTCCATATGATGCACACGTTATCTATAAATCTCCACCAATGGAGGACGGTTGAGTGTTACGTAGCTTTGTGGGCCACCCTGAGGAAATCTTCCTCCCACCAGCCAATATGGAGACACGCATACCTGGGGGTGAAACTTGCCCCCATCGCCACCCCTCGTAACTGTTGGTAGATCAATTTGTTAAACAAGAAATAGTTGTTATTAAGACTCAATCTTTTTTAGAATCATCATATTATGCTCATCTAGTTCAATGTTTCGATTACTCAAATATTGTTAAACTGCCTTCATACCATCAGAGTGGTTAATGCTCGTATACAATGAGCTGATGTCCATCACAATGAAGAGACAATCCTCTTGCCACTTGACATTTCGCAGTTTAGACAAGAAGTGCCCATTGTCCTTGATGAACTATGGGAGGCTCTCTACGAATTCATGTAGATAATAGTCTATATATTTTGACATTGGTTCTAGAAACCTACGTTGAGCCGAAATGATGGGACTCCCAGGCACCGGGGTAGTGCTCTTATGTATTTTCGGAATGAAGTACAAAACTGGTGTTATTGGGTGTTCGTTTTTAAGGAAACTGAGTTCATGTTTGCTGAGAAGACCCATACATTTTCATTGGGCCAAATCTTTGTCTCTTACTTATAGAAGTTAATTCAGGTAAGCTTTCCCAGAGCATGTGGTGTCATTTAATGGCGATCAGACTCCTGCACATAAAGGTCCCTCGGCCAAAAGACAATATTGCCCCCTTGTCAGCCTGATTCATTCTCAAGTCCTTATTGTTCCTGAGTCTCTGCATGAGAATATAGTATTGTATATCCTGATGTCTCCTTTGAAACTTCTTGCATAAGACCTTTCTGTTCAGATTTTTTAAGTCCTCAGTGACACAATCATTAAAGACGTTGATGGCGTCTACTCTTTGGGCAAGCCCTATGATGCCCAAAAGGTGCATCACAGGGTGTATATATATATATATATATTTTTTTTTTTTCTTTTTTTTCTCTTTGAATTTAGTCAGTATATGAATTGAAAAATAGTTTTTGAGTGTGGCATTTTTGGTAATACAATACCCCTTATTAGAAAGAAAATGTAAGATCAAATGTCTTTCTAAAGGATTTTAGCTTACTTCGAGCAGTATGTTGTTTCTGTTTATATGTCACATGGTGCGCACAACAGCATATAAAAACAAGGCATTTTGTAATATATTTTACTGTGATCAAGGGCATCCACCCGAAACGAGTCAGTCCACTGCGCTGTTGAAACTTGGTTAAATAAATCTTTATTGCCTTTTCTTTGGGATTCGTTGGTCTCTGTTCACCGGAGCTGGAAGTTCAGGACTAATTGTTTGAATTTATTCAATCCACGGAAGGTGGTTGCTTCCGTTACAAATCCACTCTCAGAAAGCAGTCCGTCATCAACCAGTGTTTTTCTTCCTTTGCATGAGCAGAATTGGACGACGGACCCTGCCTGAAGTAACACGGCCACAAACAATTTTGCCATTTTGCAAGCAACACTCGAAGTCAAGCCGTGAGACTAGACGGGACCGGAGAGTAGTTGCCACCGTAGCGGCATTCCAAAGTGGTGAGTGACAATACTGCATTCCAGGCGGTTGGGAGGACACAGGCAAACAGCGAGGGGTCAAAGAAATATAAAGTGCCCCTACGCCCATAACACCGTGCTAACCAAGCAGTTTAACAGAGTGCAGCAGCAATGTCGGAGGAGACAGTGCGAGGGCGGGAGGTGGCCTCGATAGAACTGTTTAAAAATCTGCCTAAAATTACGAACAAAGGTGCAGTAACTCTATCGGGCACTCAAGTGATTCCCCTGACAAACGAGATGCAGATTAAGAACCTTATGAAGCGCATGGAGAAATGCATGCGCAACGAAATCACCAAATGGTGGGAGCATAAGTCGTTGTCCATGTATATAGCGGAAGGCTGCGTTCCACGCGGGTTGCGAATCCTTTTAGTGCCAAGTTACGAGAAACCCCACCCAGAGATGTTAATAGAGTGGGGACAAAGCAACTTGGACGCGTAAAGCAACCTTGTTAAAATCCTTATAAAATACGCGGAGATTGACCGTCTAAAGCTGCTAAAGGAAATGGATGAAATAAACACGGAACTGTTGAAATTTGAACCGAATGATCTCATAACAACATCTAAGAAAGAAATACAGGAGCGCATGACTAATCATGAAGAAAAAATAAAGGCTTGTAAAGCTTACAAATTTTGGCGCGACAAAGACGATTATGAACATGGACATATCTACACGTTTGCGCGCAAGTTTGATCATGCTAAGAAAATTAAAATTCATCAAAAACTAACCCCCGCAATTTCTACATCGGCGTCAGTGGCGGTGGAACACAATGGTCGTGCAGAGCCCACTCCTGGTTCTAGTGATACGGACTCAACGGTCAGCAGCGTATATTCAGATGATGGCAGCTCAGTAGGGGCAAGCTCAGGGGGGCCTCAAATGGTGCTGGACTTAGGTGAAGAGGTAGATTTTTTAGTGAATGCACGTCTCCAAACTTTGCGTCCACTAAATTGACGGCAGCCACAGCAATCAAAAGGGCCAGAATCAACCGACGACGCAAAGAACGACGGAAAAAACACAAACTTAAACAACAGAAAAAAGAAACAATTCTGGCGCAACAAAAAATAAAAGATAATACAATCATCAACCTATCTACCACAATCTTAACGACAGCAGAAACTCAACTACTCATCCTAGATTAACATACTGCCCCCTCACGGACTTCAACTATAGCTCCACCAGAGTTCTTATTTTATCTTATCTTATCTTAAGGGAATTTTATAAAGCGCTCTGTCACCGTAAGTTTCCTGGCGCTGGGTGGTGCTGAGGGATGTAGAAGAGGGGAGCTAGCCAGACTGTGTAAAGAGATTGGTTTTCAGGAGTTTTCTGAATTCCAGCAGGGAATTGGAAGATTTAGGCGGTAACGGTAACTGGTTCCATTGTTTGGTAGCCAGATGAGCAAATCTGCAGCCACCGTATTTTTTAAGTTTGATTGGAAAAGCAGACAAGAGTTGACGATGAGAGGACCGTAGGTTACGTGCCGGACGTTAAGGAGTCACTAGGGATCTGAGAAAAGCGGGAGAAGTACCAGTCACAGCTTTGTAAGTCAGGCAGCCGATCTTGAATGCGGCTCTCTGTTCAACCGGCAACCAGTGGAGTTTGCGGAGCAGTGGTTTTGTGGACTGCCTCTTTGGGATTTTGTAGGCCAGTCTGGCCGCCTGGTTCTGCACAACTTGCAACCTGTGGAGCAGATATTTCGGTAGGCCATGATACAAGGAGTTGGAAAAATCCAGGCGAGAGAGCACTAGGGCAATCAGGACTTGTATCAGGGCCTCAGGCGAGAGGAGGTGGGAAACTTTCCTAATTCTCCGAAGCTGAAACATGCAGGATGATACGACTGCGCCAACCTGAGGCTTGAGGGAGAGCTCTGTGTCTATGATAATCCCCAGGCTCTTTGCCGACTTAGCCGGGGTGGGCGGGGATCCCAACTCTGCAGGCCAGAACTGTGGGCCCCAGTAGGTGGAACTGTTGCCCGGAAGAATTAGCTCTGTCTTCCCTGGGTTCAGCTTGAGCTGATTGAGGTTCATCCATTCCTGGATATGTAGAATGACTGCCTGACAATCGAGAGCTGCGTTAGGAGTATTAAGAGGGAAGATGATTTGCAGGTCGTCTGCGTAATTGAAGACGGTAATGTCCCAACTCTTCAAAGAATGGATGAGCGGGCGAAGATAAAGATTAAAAAGCAGGGGAGACAGAGAGGAACCCTGAGGCACTCCGCAGATGAAAGGTTCCCTAGTAGCCGTGAAAGGACCCAGGTGAACTGCCTGGGTTCTACCTGTCAAGAAAGATTTGATCCAGGCCAGGGCCAGGCCCCGGATGCCGGCTTGCTCAACACAGTGGAGAAGGATGTTATGGTCCACCGTGTCAAATGCTGCCGACAGATCTAATAGGACCAGAGCCTGAGGAGACCCTTTGTCGGCATTGCTCCTGAGAGAGTCCATGAACGCTATGATCACAGCCTCGGTAGAGTGGGCAGGTCTGAAGCTGGCTTGATTAGGCTCAAGGTAGCCAGAGCACTCAACGAACTGAGAGAGGCAACTGGTGACATGTGCCTCCAAGATTATGGAAAGATAAGGCAGGAGAGAAATAGGCCGATAGTTGGCAAGGTCCTCTGCATCAGCTCCGGGTTTTTTTCAGCAATGGAACCAAGGCAGCCTCCTTAAAGGAGTTAGGTACCGTGCCGGCCTCAAGAGAGGTGTTGAAAAGTGGCAAGATGCAGTTCGGCAGAGCCAGGCAGATATCCCTGAAGACGGAGGGAGGACAGCAATCATTAGGGGAGCTGGATTTGACTCGAGAGGCAAGTTTGGAAAGGGAGGGAGAATCAAGGAGGGGAAAGTGTGATAGTGAGCATGGGTTTCCAAGGGAGGGGGCAGGTAAGGCTGCAGGAGGGGCAGGGGGGATAGTGTTCTTGATCTTAATGATCTTTTCAGTAAAAAAAGCTGTTTAAAGCATCACAAGATTGTTGAGTGGGGACCTGGGAAGGGAGGGTTCTGTCGTCAGACATCAGCTCACCCATGATTCTGAATATTTCCTTAGACTTGTTGGGGGCAGCGGAAATTCTTTCGGAGAAGTATGAGGATTTCGCTGCTGTGATTGCGCTTTTGTATATTTTGCGTGCCTCGACGTATGCTTCTCTATCGAGCGGTGAATCAAAACGTCTCCACCTGCGTTCCATCTGACGCAGTTTAAGCTGCTGGGATTTCAGGGAGGTATTAAACCACCTGTGAAATTTGCTGTGGCGATAATGGGGAAATCTGGAGAGAGGGGCGTAGAGATCACTAGCCTTTGTGATCCAGCTGGAAAAGTGATCTTCCAAAGCCTGGACAGTCGCGTTACTGTGCAATGGAGGTTGAGTGTCAGCCAAGGAAGACAGAAAACTCTGCGAATCGAGTGTACCCCATTTGCGAGCGACCCCACCTGCTACGGTTGGATCTTTGACACGTCCCCTGACTGTGATCACTGTGTCGATTAAGTGATTGTCCGACCAAATCCAGGGGGTGACCACAGGGCAGGAGAGCGTGAGGTTATAGGTCCAGATGTGATCTAATATGTGACCCCTGATGTGAGTGGGGGAGGAGACAAGTTGACTCATGTTGAAATTAGAGAGGAGTTCGAACAGCTCTGCAGCGTGGGGGCCGGCCTCACTATCGTTGTACCAATAGTTAAAATCGCCAAAGATAGCGAGTCAGGCAGATGAGGTGATCAGATTGGCTAATGTTTTTCTAAAGGTGGCAGGAAACAGAGGCATGGAGGAGGGGGGACGATAGAGGACAATGAGAGTGAGAGCTCCCTCTCCTGTTTCGAGACTGATGATAAGGTTGTGTACATCGCAAAGAACACAGTTGATGGACAGAATGTAGAACAATGTCATACATTCACCCCAGTACAAGGATCTGGGCCTAAATCCATCGTTTAAGGTTGTGTACATCAACAAGGGTGAGGGAAGTAAATGCGTAAATTCTTCAATATCAAAGATGGTTTGAATAATACAGAGGTACCAAACAAAGAATCATCTTCTTTAACACTTGAGGCCCGGGATTCAAGAGCATTACTAACTTTGCAACAAATGGGCAACATGAATACTGAGACAGATACAACCATGTCCACACAGCAAGAACTTGTGGAAGCAGGAATTGTACAAGCAGGTGCTGGTATGAGCCCGTTCAAACCAGCGTCCTGCTTCATGCCGACCATGCCAAGGGATGCCATAGACTCCTTCCATGAGGTGGTGACATCTGATTTGAAAAACTTATATCACCAGGTGAAACATCGCAAAAGAATTAAAACGGATAAAGAAAAACAATATTGGGCACTTGTCACAAAAATTAAAAATGACTATAAGAACATTGTTTGCAGTTCTGATAAGGGAGGAAATATTATTATTTGGCCTCAGGAACCGTACATCGCCGAGGCCAACGACAACTATCAGATATTTCATGCTATCAGAAAACATGTCTCAAACAATATGACAATGCAAGGGACATGTTGAAAAAACTGCTTCATAAGTATAGAAGAGAAGGCCTAATATATATCCAGGAGTTCAAGTTTTAGAATGTTGATCAACCAGTCATGCCCAGGTTTTATCTAATACCTAAGGTGCATAAAGGAACTCTACCAGTGCCAGGAAGACCAATTGTATCTGCCATTAATAGCGTAGCAGAACACTTGGCACAATACACAGACTATTTTTTGCAGGACCTGGTAAAAAATCTACCCACCTTTATAAAAGACACAGGTGATTTTTTAAAGAAAATCAAAGACATTCCATGGACAGAGAACTCTTTGTTTATAACTTTAGACATTGAAGCTCTTTATTCGAGCATTGAACATCACACAGGCTTGAAGGCGTTAGAAATTCCTTTGAGCACAAGGCCTTTACAATGCTACAATCACAATAAGATGTTGATGGAATTTGTGACATGGTGTCTATATTACAACTATTTTGTCTTTGGTAAGGATGTCTATTTACAAAAGAGGGGTGTTGCCATAGGGGCCTGCTTTTCTCCCAGCTATGCGTGTTTACACATTAGCTGGTGGGAGAAGCAGGTCCTCATGGGTGAACACCATAAGACATTTTCGGATCATGTGGCATTATGGGTTCATTATATTGACAATGTTTTTTTAATTTGGAGGGAGGATGAAGACAGTGCTAGAAAGTTTGTTACCAGCCTCAATACGAATCAAGAGAATTTGAGGTACACATGCAACATTAGCAAACACACTGTCGAATTTTTAGATGTAAAGGTCTTTCTGAAGGGAGACAAAATACATAGAAAATGTACAGCAGGTAATTCCACCCTCCACGCAAGCAGTTCACACCTGCGCCATGTCATCGACAATAGACCTTACGGAGAACTTCTCCACTTAAAAATGATCTGCAGTAATGAGGAGGAATTGTTTACATGTACTACTGAAGCACTTCCCAGATTTAAAGCTAGAGGGTATAGTGAGAAAATACTCAGTAAAGCAGTTAGTAAGGTGAAGGAAAGGTCTAGAGAGTCACTCTTTACACCCAAGGCCCCCAATGTTGAAGGGTTAGAAGATCCTGAAAAAACTAATATCAGGTTTATTACATCTTATAACTGTCAGGAAAGAAAAATCCGGGCCATCCTAACAAAAATGTGGGCTATACTTATGACAGTTGGGGTCCTGCCACCCCAACTTCCTAGCAATCCCAACATTACTTTTTGGAGGGGCCCTTCTATGCGTTCTCATGTATCCAATCCCTTCCCAGAATTATTGAAAAATTAGTCTTGGTTTAAACCCCGGCTGGGGTTTTTTAAATGCTCTAGTTGCAGGGCGTGTAGGTTTGGCATCAATACCAACAAGTACACCACTCCATTCAGTCCTGTTCCATTGCCCATTAAAGGGAGTTACAACTGCAAAACGGAGTATGCTGTTTATGTTCTGGCGTGCGCCTGTGGCCTAAGATATGTTGGCAGCACCAGGCTGCAGGTGCATGCCAGAATATTGCAGCATCTTCGTGCAATTGTCAACAATGATAGCTCTTACCCTGTCGCGAGAAAGTGTTCACAACAATGACTTGAAATGTCTCAGCTATTTTGTACTTACCTCTGTCCCCAAACCTCGGAGAGGAGGAGACAGGGACAAGATGCTACGGCAATTAGAATCTAAAATGATTCTTGAATTGGACAGCAAGGTTCTTAATGGACTCAATACGACGGAGGACTTGTATCATTTTTTATAAAGTCCCATCGTATCTTTTCCTTGTTGGTTGACATTATGTATTTTTTAACAGTTTCTTTGGGGCCGCCACTAACTGTTTCTGTACCGTTCCGTTACTAATCAATTAAAAATGCTTTAAATTCTGTTGATTATATATATTTTTTAGTTACATTTTTTGACATCTGGGATGCAGACATGGTTTATTAAAATCCGGCTGAATTCAGATTCTGCACTACACTATAGGGTTTTTTTTTCCTTTCCAGCACATTTAAACAACAACCTACGAGTAAGCACATATAGTGATGACCGAGAGGGGTTGCCATCTCTTTTTGATGTCCCCACTGCTGGCCATCTATTCTCATCACATTATAGTCACGGCCATAACAGTACTGTAATTATAAATTATTTGCATTTTTTGCACTATTACCATGTTTACATTGCTAAGATTTGCACATCCCAATGGATAGTTTTAACACCGAAACATTTTGTTCCTAGTATGGTTTTAAGTATAGCACTAATTGCTTTCAACATGCTACTATTTTGTACTAATCTTAATGTTTACAATTGCGGTATTTTGCACATGTGTATTTATTAAGCATGGGCGAATTTTGCGAATCTGGCGCTCGCGAATTTTGCGAATTTGCGAACTTGCAATCTGCAAAATCCGCGAATTTGCAGATTTGTTTTTTTGTGTTTGCAAGGATTTCTGCCAGTTCGCAAGGATTTCTGCCAGTTCGCGAGGGTTATGTACCAGTTCGCAATTGCGAACTTACATGTCGGCTCGCAACGGTCACGATTATGTTGTTTCTACGTCTGGTTCATCATCACAGGTTCCCAGAACCCTCTGTTTCACCTCTGCCACCCTCTGTTTTACCCATGCCATCCTCTGGTGCATCAATGCCACCCTCTGGTTCATCATCACTGTAGATTATGGGGGGGGAAAGCAAGCACACCTGCCTGCTTCAACTGACATGAATTAATTTGGGGTTGATTTATTAATGTGTCACTGTTTTAAAACTCCAGTCTGGCACCTGCTTCCTTATCTGTAATTTGCTTTCTGTTGCAGTGCAATTTTTTTTTCCAGGACCTTTGTGGCCTACTTGTAGCTATTCTATGAGCCTGCTGAGAGGGTCAGAGCAGGGTCATATAATTGTTGCAACTAGCAACTGAACTCTGGAGGGGCCCTTGTCAGGAAGCACTACAGGGAATGGTTACTAATGATGAGTTTGAACTTTTGAACCTGCTGAATGCTTTTTTTGTGTTCGCAAGGATTTCTGCCAGTTCGCAAGGATTTCTGCCAGTTCGCGAGGGTTTTGTGTAAGTTCGCAATTGCGAACTTACATGTCGGCTCGCAACGGTCACGATTAAGTTGTTTCTACGTCTGGTTCATCATCACAGGTTCCCAGAACCCTCTGTTTCACCCCTGCCACCCTCTGTTTTACCCATGTCATCCTCTGGTGCATCAATGCCACCCTCTGGTTCATCATCACTGTAGATTATGGGGGGGAAAAGCAAGCACACCTGCCTGCTTCAACTGACATGAATTAATTTGGGGTTGATTTATTAATGTGTCACTGTTTTAAAATTCCAGTCTGGCACCTGCTTCCTTATCTGTAATTGCTTTCTGTTGCAGTGCAATTTTTTTTTCCAGAACCTTTGTGGCCTACTTGTAGCTATTCTATGAGCCTGCTGTGAGGGTCAGAGCAGGGTCATATAATTGTTGCAACTAGCAACTGAACTCTGGAGGGGCCCTTGTCAGGAAGCACTACAGGGAATGGTCACTAATGATGAGTTTGAACTTTTGAACCTGCTGAATGCTTTTTTTGTGTTCGCAAGGATTTCTGCCAGTTCGCAAGGATTTCTGCCAGTTCGCGAGGGTTTTGTGTAAGTTCGCAATTGCGAACTTACACCGCACGCAGCAAAAAATCCGCTGCGTGCGAATTTGCGGATTTTGCAGGAAATTCGCGGATCTCGCGGATTGCGAATTTACCGAAAATCCGCAAAATCCGCGAGCGTAACAGATTTCCGCCCATGCTTAGTATTTATGTATAATTTGCAGGTTATCATCAGTACTGTAACAGACTGTGTTGTTATATTCAATGGGCATTTACGCAGGGACCCGATTTTTTCTTTATGAATTTAGTCAGTATATGAATTAAAAAATAGTTTTTGAGTGTGGCATTTTTGGTAATACAATACCCCTTATCAGAAAGAAAATGTAAGATCAAATGTCTTTCTAGGGATTTTAGCTTACTTCGAACAGTATGTTGTTTATGTTTATATGTCACATGGTGTGCACAACAGCATATAAAAACAAGGCATTTTGTGATATATTTTACTGTGATCAAGGGCATCCGCCCGAAACGCGTCAGTCCGCTGCGCTGTTGAAACTTGGTTAAATAAATCTTTATTGCCTTATCTTTGGGATTCGTTGGTTCTGTCCGCCGGAGCTGGAAGTTCAGGGCTAATTGTTTGAATTTATATATATGTATATATATATATATATATATATATATATATATATATATATATATATATATATATATATATATATATATATATATATATATATATATATATATATATATATATATATATATATATATATATATTACCTACTGGCGATAGCCAGTAGGTATATATAGTTAGGATTTTTTCTCTATGGAACTTTTTAAAATTCTATGTCTAATAACTTTGGCGTTTGTGGACGGAATCGGCTGAAATCTTCAGGAAAATGGCACACTTTGTTTCTGAGCAGGCCCTGAAAATTTGGGGGTGTTCTGTCAAGGGGGGGCCGAGAAAAAAGGGGGGTCCCAAAACGCGTTTTTCCCATTCATTTTTCCATAGGGCGTTTGGCCTCCCTTTGAGCTCGAACGGCTGAATGGATTTGCACGAAACTTGGCAAAATTGTAGGGACTGTTAGCCCGATGTGCCTTTGCTGGGTCTCAATATTAGTGCTCCAGTGGATTTTGAGAAATTAACGTTTAAAAAAACAGATATATCTGTGACAGCGTACCGGATAGCGCACCAGTTCGCGTACTTTTCGCGTAACGGAGCTTTGTGAAGCGAAGCTGATTGGCTCTCCGGTGTCTGTCAACATTCTAAACAGTCCGGAGCGGGCGCCATCTTGTCTCTCGGTAGGATCGAGAGACAAGAGGAGGCCAAAATGAAGGGGGAAATGAAGGAAAGGGGGCAAGGTTGACCTCTTCTGACCCCCTAGGATTGATGAGGGGGATATTAAAGTGCCCCGCGGGGCCCAAAAAAAAAATGCGATTTTTTGTCGTAGAGGCGCGTCCCGGTACGCGAACCGGGCAGCTAACTGGGCAGCTAACCGGCAGCGTAACGGGAGTCTTAGGAGAAGCTGATTGGCTGTCAACATTGTAAACAATCCGGAGCGGCCGCCATCTTGTCTCTCGGTAGGATCGAGAGACAAGAGGTGGTGAAAAACGAAGGGGGAAATGAAGGAAAGGGGGCAAGGTAGACCCCTCCTGACCCCCTAGGATTGATGAGGGGGATATTAAAGTGCCCCGCGGGGCAAAAGAAAAAAAAAGAAAATTGCGATTTTTCGCGGTAGAGGCGCTTCCCGGTACGCCAACCGGGCAGCTAACCGGCAGCGTAACAGGAGTCCGACATCTTGTGTTTTTGGAGCGTCCGGTTTGTGTACCGGGTAGCGTTCCGGTAAGCGTAACAAAGGGGAAAACCAAGAGAAACAGTAAAATAAAATTTAAAGGAATAGATTTCCACCAAACTTGGCAAAATTGTAGGGACTATTTGTTTGATGTGCCTTTGCAAGGCCTCAAGATATGTGCACGTGTGGATTTTGTCTAATTAAGGTTAAAAAAATATATATATATCTGTAAGCGTGCTCTGGCGCGCTTACGTTACGGGTTTTGTTTGCGCTGCAGAGACGATACGTCACGTTTATGCGACACGTCATGAGGCTTCTCACGTGGCTACGTGATACGTCACGTAATAAAGAATATATTTTACAGCTATAGATATTAGCTTTTAAAAAACCAATGAAATTCACTGAAAAAACCATAGGTTATAGACCATATATAGTTAGGAATTTGCATTTACAAAACCATGAAAATTCACTGAAAAAACCATTGATTATAGACCATATATAGTTAGGGATTAGCATTTACAAAACCTTAATTTACTCGCACAAAACCATAGAAATTCGCATATATAGTTAGTTGCAATAACTATATATCGCGCACCCGCAATCCACTGCTGATGATGTCACATATTACATCATTCATGACATGGTCAGTGACATCACTGATGACATCACTGATGACATCTCAAATGACATCACTGATGACATCTCAAATGACATCATTGATGAAATCACTGATAACATCTCATTTGACATTACTGATCACATCACTGATGATATCATTCATGTGATAATACGATGAACCTCTTCAGACTCTAATATAACCTTAGATACAATCAGTGTAAACAGACACTCACAGACTGTCACTCATCCATGGAGTTACTCACACACCTAGTCAGTCATGCAAAGAATCAATCACACCTCCATTTCCTCAACTATACAGTTATACACACCTTACTTAATCAAACATATACTAACACATATTTACTCTCTTATACAATCACTGATACAAGTTCACAATGATCCATACAGCCACTCACAAATTCACTGGCTCTTATGCACAGTTATTTATATATGTCAACTCTTACATGTACTGTGTTTTACATATGTTCTTACTTTGACATGTAGCACTGAGAAATCCAATCACTCACCAATACACTCATGCAGACAGTCAACCGCCCATACAGCTGTTTCCACATGCACTTTTGAACCCATACATCTACTGAATCAACTGCTCACACATCTATGCACAGAGTCACATACCTCCCAGCCACCCCCACACACACACTCACTCTCCCATACAAATATTTGGGCAACCAATCAATAACCCATATAGTTACTCATATAGCTACTGATCAACACATGCAGCAGTTTACAGAACTACAGAAATAATGATGCACAAATTAAGACAGTTTAGTCACTATAACCCATGCACTCAGTGAGACACATTTAATCATTCTCTCATACAGTCAGTCATGCACCTACTAAATCCTTCATCCAAACACTTATACATCCACTCATTCTTCAATATGTAAGACATATTTTAACTTTACAGAAAGATACAGTCACTGGATGTTGTCATCAGTGATGTCATCAGTGATGTCATTTGAGATGTCATCAGTGATGTCATCAGTGATGTCACTGACCATGTCATGAATGATGTAATATGTGACATCATCAGCAGTGGATTGCGGGTGCGCGATATATAGTTATTGCAACTAACTATATATGCAAATTTCTATGGTTTTGTGCGAGTAAATTAAGGTTTTGTAAATGCTAATCCCTAACTATATATGGTCTATAACCAATGGTTTTTCCAGTGAATATATATATATATATATATATATATATATATATATATATATATATATATATCAAACGAGCACGCGTGATCGGGATGCCTCACCTCGTTAGTCGGGGCTGATTCGGTGGTCACCACCGCTCAATATTGCAGCACTGCTCCTCTCCCATATGCTGAAAAGAAATTTCAGCCACCTCAACTGCTCGTACTTCAATTGTTTTGAATTTCAGAAAATGAAACAGACGCCTTAGTCACATGACCAGGAAATCTCAATACTGGTATAAATACTATGTCACTCACGACGTATATGATTAACATAAAGAAAATACTATAAAATTCAATTTTGTGACCTACTTTCCATTCAAAACTTTATGTGTATTCAGTAGTGAACAAAACTCATTTTTGGGTGCAGGGTCAGTTCAAATGATCAAACCTTATGCAGTGACAATTTCAGCAAATGGTTCGTATTACATATGCTTCGCTCGTGAAGACTTTTGTGGGGGCACTTTGGCAGTGGGAAGGACTCTAGGTCCCAGGAACACATGGGGCCCACATCAGCTGTCCTGCTCTTGCCCGCCCACCTGCAGCTGTTTATGAACCTCTTGCACCTCCCGCTTTGCGGGAGACGCTTCGCTCACGAAGACCTTTGTGGGGGCATTTTGGCAGCACGAAGGACTCCAGGTCCCAGGAACAAACCGGGCCCGCATCAGCTGTCCTGCTGTTGCCCACCCACCTGCAGCTGTTTATTAACCTCTTGTGTCTCCCGCTTCGCGGGAGATGCTTCGCTCGTGAAGACCTTTGTGGGGGCATTTTTGCAGCTCGAAGGACTGAAGGTCCCAGGAACACAGGGGGGCCCGCATCATCTGTCCTGCTCTGTCCCCGCCCACCTGCATTGGCAACTTAACTTCTTGCGCTACCCGCTTAGCAGGATGCGTATGGGCGCGCGCCGGGTGAAGCCTGGGCCAAGGGCGGTCCCGTCCTGCCCGTCATCGCCAGGAAGAGGCAGGGCAGGACCCCCCTTCTTTCATCTCTGACAAGGGACATAAGGTACTTTTTAATAACATTTCTGTGGGACCATTGCGCCGTATTCCTGGTGGCTTCTCTAATTGGCGGTAATCAGAAAGGTCCACCTCTAAGAGGATCAGTATGTGTCCTGATGTCTATGGAATACACACAATGTGTTAAAATACCCCTCACACACCAAAAGGGCCCTTGGTGTCATGCTTCATCATCGGGGTCTTCCCGCCCGGCTGCCGGACGGGGCAGTGCTGCGACAAGCGACTATGCTGGAGCACCTTTTAAATGTGGTTGCTATGTGAGTGAATTTGAGTGAGTGTCAGTGGGGTCAGGGGTGATGAAAAAGTGATGTTAAAAAATACCTGGCCTAGTGATAGAAAAAATTATTTAATAAACACTGGATGGTATTATTAAAAAAGTGGTGTCGGAAAGGGTAAGCAAGTTAATGGGCTTACTTTCCTGTGCGGGTCAACATGTTTCGGGGCGCCATGCCCCTTCGTCAGGACCGGGGTCAGATCCCCCTGTCTCTCACTAATGTTTCTCCACAATAAAGTGTATGTACAAAAAAAGTTGTGGTGGTAAATTTATTTATCAATGTTTATAGATATACAGTTTATATTAATACACTTCCCTTGCTAATGCAGTGGGATATATTCCTAAACTCTCTGGCCAAGTTGGGTATAGTACTGCAATCCCCTGCATTGTTGGTGCATAGTTAGTCAACCTGAGGAATTGCCCTGAGACCTCATACTATTTCTCTAGTATCGGGTAAAATACCCCCTACAAATTGACAACCTACTTTCATTGTTATGTGGTCATTAATATATCTGTTGACTATATTTGTGCTACACCTATTGGAGTCAAAGGAGGTATTCTATAGTAAAACGGACTTCTTCTGTGTAATATTTGGTTTCTTGAGTACAGCATCCAAAGTTACTCAAAGGTGTTAAAGAATGTGCCACATGGCAGGGTGCTAAAGTTATATGTTTACTGGATCTTCCAGAACAAGACCCATGACTAGGCTTTCTAGACCCCCCTAGCACTAAGGACTTTGTCAATGTGCCAATACGAGATAGAAAATCAATTGCACTGCAGCCACCCCTCAACCCGCTGAGCAGTATTTGAATGAGATGCATTTCAGTTAACAATCCATTGCATAAAATTTCACAGGGATGATTAGTAGAAATTAAATTCTCTTTCAAAATTGAAAAGTGTACTAAAAGAGACTACGAAAGAAAGAAAGATACATTTTAAAGATTCATTTTAAGATTTAAATCCAATCCTGCTACACACAATATGAGTAGTAACAATAACAAAAACAAACATAAAAATAGCTACAACATTTATGAGACGAATGCAGCATATTGTCAGTGCATCAATCTGAACCTCATACCATTTGCTTATTAGCTAAGATCAGCAAACAAATGAATAGCCTAATTTGAGTTTCAAAGCTGTTTCACTCCTGCATACCTCCATTGAACAATAAGGCTACTGTTCAATAAAATAGAAATGTCTGCTATTCTCTTCTTCTTACGAAAGAAGGCTGATAAGTCCAGCAAGTGAAGTCTAAGTGTGCCTCTGTCAGTCCTTTTTGGTCCCAGTGCCAGTGCTTTTTCCCTTTAACTATAACTGGTGAATTGGTAGACTCAATTGGCAAGGCATTTATCTCTCCTTGTAAGTCTTTAGTAGATGGTACCAGGGGTAACTAATTCAAGGGTGACAAAAGGGGTCACCAGGACTGCAGCACTATATTGTGCCACTCTGGGTGACCCACGTAAAAGTACCTCTGCAGGTCTGCCATTGCAGCCGTGCACGAGCAGCCTGTCTGCTTAAGAGAGGCTCTGCACACAACATGTGCTGCAAAGCTACACCACTGCCTTAATGTAGGTAAGTCACTCTTAAGGTTGTCCTCTTAAGCCCAGGAGGTAAAGTGCATCATATTAAAGGTATAAATATATATGTTCATACATATAAAACTCGAGATAACCAGCTCCATAACAGAACAACCAAATTGTATCCTGCTTGGTATCAAACACTGTGCTTCTTCACTCCAAACACGATGCTCGTGTCGAGGGAGAGCTGGTATGCACAGGAGTGCCACCATGAATGGGTGCCCCACTAGGATTCTAAGCTCCAGTGCCTAGGTGGGCTCCCCCGAACCATTTGTCACCAAGGCAAGAGTCTACTGTGGTCATTCTAGAATGGCCACAGGATGAGAGACAGAGGGCCAGGGCGGCAGGAATGAGGGCACACCTCTTCACTCCTAGGATGACTATTGTTTACAGTAATCAAGGGGCGAGCCTCAAAGGCTTTCACTGACCTTGATATGTTATCTCTTGGCCCGACTCGAAGACCAAACCCTTCCTGTCCTGTCTTAGCCAGCAGGTGGGAAAATTAGGTAGTCTGGAGGTGTACACCCCCAAAACACTAGCCACACCCTTAGGGCGGGCTAGAAGGTCGGCATGGCTGAGAAAGGGTTTGCCTTGTTGGAAGACCCTGAAATAGAGGACTCTGAGTAGAAAGGTGATGATGTACACTGACAGGATGTTGTCACTACAGGGGTGGGTTAGCCACAGGGACAAGTAGCCCATTGGCCACAGTCCCTCACTCCCTTAATGCCCCCTAAAATAGGATATAAGAGGCTCCCCTGACACCAGAACCTCAGTTCTGACTTTGAATATGAGAAGAGGCACAGAGAAAATGCTGTCACAGACAACATGACTTTGGAATCTGACACAGTGTAAAGAGAGGATACTTAAGTACCCTGAAGAGACTATATACTGGAACTGTGTGTTTGGTGTATGTCAGTAGCAAAAGCGTGTTGCTCCCACCAAGAGGAACTTCAGCGGACACCAGCAGTCTAAGTGAACTCCCCTCTCCTGGTGGGACCAGTCCCCTTCAAGCTACAGAGGAATCAATGTGCTGCAACACAAGATTTGCAACCTGCTGGCCCGGTTGAGACTGTGCCCAAAGAGACATGGTGTCCTACAAGCGTGTGGTGGTGGCTAAGATCACACCAAATCTCAAGCCTCTAGTACACTCCTGTTGACCTCCAGCCTCCAAAGTGACCTTAGACTATATTTGCCGTAGCCATGGCTTGGTGATCGGCAGTTGGGTGGTCTACCGCTTCATCCACATCTCCAGACAGAGTGCACCTCACAGCGACAGTGACCGATGTTGTGAACAACGCCACTACTGTGTCTCTGCATCCTGAAGGTGGTGTCAAGTGGGTGGCAAAGCATCTTCGGCGCAATCTGCCACAGTGATTGACAGCTGCCAGCTACCTCTTCACCCAGAGCCGCTGAGAAAGGTAGAAGAAATCCAGCTGTGGAACATGGGACCTCAAAGGCCTTTACTCTCCAAGGGTGGAGTGTAACTCTGTCTCCAAGTGTGGGTTTGCCAAGTGCTGCTTTTTGAAAGCTCCCGCAGATCCCGTCAACACCAAGGACAGCCAGGTAACTTCTACAAAACAAGCTTTGCACTGCAAAGTAAATTCCCCCCAGAACATTTTGCGCTAGTTAGCGTCACTTTGGTGATGCTAACCCAGCACAAATTGTTTGAAAATCTACCCCTTCCAGATCCAATGCGCCTCCTTTGCAGTTTAGGAAGGTTCACTTCTCTGCCTATGTGCTGCAATTGGATGCAGTCGGTAGGCAGGCAGAGTAACCCACCTTAACGCCAATAGCCAATGGTGAGAATGAGATAGGCTCCTCTTCCCTAAATCAAAACGTGAATGATAGTTTCTTCAAATGAGCCAACGTCTGGAGAGGCTGACCAAAAGCCCAGCTGAGTGCGTGGTTTGTGGGTATGCTTTTGATGACAAAACAGAGATACGTGTGTTCCTGCAGTGGTAGAGCAGAAAATAACAGAGTTTAAAGCAAAAAATACTTATACATTGTTTAGCATTTTACTGAAGAAAACGTCCTTAATGTAGCGAATAGCCTTGAAGTGTTTTTGATTGTGAAAGTTTCTCCAAACTTTAAAGAAAACAACTTTATTTTAAAAGTCTCTGAAGCAGTGGAAGTAGGAAAGGCGTGTTCTAAAATAGGCACACAAAGGCCAGGCCATTTAATCAGTGGTCAATGACAAGTTAATGTATATAAAAATCACTTCTAAGGAAGCTGTAAACATGCTGTACATTATTAGTCAAGTATGTTAATTAATTTAATTAAGTGTCTTTCGTTTAGTGATTTTGGAAGGAAAATGGTAATGATCGAACTTTGCCCCTGATGAGTGCTTAATGGACATTTAAGTGAATTTGTGGGATGGCGTTTTACAGTAAATTAACCTGAGGTCATGTACGTTTGGCAGGCCTCTGAAGCTGTCAATCAGCTAGCGTTCTCTTTTCAATAAATAACTTAAGGGACCTGGAAACTAAAGCTGCGGAAATTTTACATTTTGCCACGTTTTCTACTCAAATTCAACATGACAGCGATTGCGATTGTGAATATTTGAAACTAAAATGTGAGCTTATAGAAAGATAATTGTGTTTGCCTGTGACAGCAATTGAAATAAAGCAGAGTCAAGGGGCGCGCTCTTAACCAGAGGAAAGATAATTGCATTCAATTTCGAAAGTCTCATCAGACGTATTAACCTCTGTGAATACAAGTTATATTCAGAGGGGATGTCATTACAGCTAGTGTAAAATGTAGGAATTTGATTTACTAATGTTTCTTTTTTATCCTTAACATATACTGTTGCATAGGATGGTTCTAAACGAAGCAGCAAAAACCTGTTAAGCATGACAATGGCAGTCAGAGTATTAACAGATACCCGCACATCAAAATGTGCAAGGACCAATTCTCCCATCTCTCCACCCCACCACTGTAGTCAATGCAAGTACACACACACACAAACACCTACACGCACACACACACACACACATATGCATTCATGCATGCACACAAACACCCCCACCTCCACTGAGTTGGCCCACTTGAAAAACTCTGATTACTTTAACCCTTTTCATCATCAAAATATTAAAAGTCACAATTTGCACGGTTTGTTTCCTACTCACATCAAGATAACCAATACACCAATATGCTGACATTTCCAGACATTGTCAGTTCCTGCTCAAAGCCAGACACCTTTCATGCCCACCTGTAGACTCACCTGATCGTCCCTTCAACGAGACCAAGATTGTCTGATAATCTCTCACATTCCTACACTACCAGCCACCTCCCACACTTAGGAGGCTGGCCAGAAGGTCAGAGATCAATATTGGATGATTGTATGGTCCCAACACTGACGACTCTCATTTCTTCGACAAACTATGGGTGTTCATAGTGTCTCCCCCCCCCCCCCCCCCCCCCCCCACCTCCCTACACTGGGCAGAAGATGTGATCTGCCCCCTACCAACACCCAGGAGAGATCTCGATCATCTCCTTGTTGTGGCGTCCTGGCAGCTGGGCGCCTGAGAGAGAGAGTTGAAAATCACATTCTGGTTGCAATTTGGTGACAAAGCTGGAGGGTACCTTCTATTCTGCTGTTCATGATATGTGGCCCAGAATAGCATATTAGCTTACTTCTCGAGACGTGTGCTTGTGGATCATAGAGATGCAGTACCTTGCTTGCAGATTATCTGACCACTCTCCGATCATGCTGCATATGCGGCTGCTGGGAGTAGACCTCTGGGGGGAACAGGGGAGCTGGCACCTGAATGATGGACTTACATGATACTACTGAAGAATACTTTGTACTCAATACAGGTTGCATCAGACAGCATGTGCATTCTTTTGAAGGCTTTCAAGTCCACAAACAGGAATGTGTGTGTTTGCCAAGCATAACAGGATATTGAGAGGACGGAGGAAGCAGTTGAATCAGTTGGAGACTGAGTTGAGAGTCCTGGAGGGTAGACTTAGAGAGAAACGTAGTAAGTATGCAGAAATAGCAAAAAATAAGTCAAATATCATGGGAGATATGCTCTGTCTGGGCAAATGGAGTGGGAGAACAGCCAGGTTGATCACTGGTGGAACAGTTTAAACATCCCTGGATTGATATTACACATATTGTAGATGAGCACTGTTGTACACTCTACAAGACACCACAGATCCCGAATACCTACCACACTCATTATACCAATCTCTATACCACCCAAGGACCCCCCCAGCATCAATCAATGGGCGAATATTTAGACAATACCACAGTGGGTTGGTTAACGCCAGCACAGCGTCCATTTTCAATGCAACCCTTCTCATTAGATGAGCTCTGGGAGGGGATCTTGGGTCTACCAACAGACAAATCGCAAGTGTCTGACGAGTTTACTGACACATTTTAGAAACAACGCCAAGATCTGCTAGCCCCACATTTGCTGGCACTGGATAAAGAATCATGGACTAAGCATATGCGACCCACAGCCCTGTGCGCAGCCATCATAGTTAACCTGCTCAAGCCGGAGAAACCGCCTTAATACTGTGATTCTTACTGCCTGTTTTCACTGCTAAACTGTGACAACAAAATTGAAGACAAGCTGATAGCTAACTGCCTAACTCTACTACTGCCAGCTTTGGGCTGCCGCATCAGGCTGGGTCTGTGTCAGGTCGATCGCTCACAAACTACGGATCCTCTTAGAGTTTTTGCAATATCTAGACCCAGCCTTGGATGCCGTAGCTATATTCCCAGACACCTCTAAAGCATTTGACTCCCTAGAATGGGAGTATCTTTCATCATCCTTGCCTAACTGAGGCACCCACGTCTTTTCCTGGAGTGGATAAATTGATTACATTCTGCACTAACTGCTAAAATATGCATGAATAATCATTTTCCAGTTCCTCTAGTAGTGTCCACTGGAGAACTAGGCCCCTCTCCGTGATCATATTTGTGCTGGCTTTGGAACCCCTCGCGGCACAAATGTGTCAACACTAGACATAATATGCCATTCGATATACAAATATGCCATTTGATATACATCCTTGATATACATCCTGCGCAGATGACTTGATTCTCTATTTAAGGAATCCTAACAATAGTCTTACTGAAGGGCTTTGTGCGTATTTGGGCTTTGAGTCCCTTTTAGGCATTAACATCAACTGGAGGAAGTCCCAAATCTTTATCCTGATGCTGTTTGCATGCTGCTACACCCCTAAGTTTTCTCTAAACTGGTGTGAAGCCTCAGTGAAGTAGCTAGGAATTTGGGTAAACATGGAAATGGACATGGTGATAAGAGAGAATTATGGTCAGCCAATTTGTAAAATAACGGATCAAATATCCCGTTGAATATCACTTCCTCTACCCAGGTGGGAAGATCAGTCGTATAAAATGCTGCTCCTTTCCAAGCATCTATACTTGGTTGTCACCATCCCACTTCCACTCACAAAGTGTCTACTCAAGCAAATTTGTACTCAATTCATTTAGTTAATCTCCTTTGTCCATCTGCGCATCCTCATCCTGTCTCATGCCTGTGTCTCATGTTGCACCCTCTCTTCCGTCTTCGTCCATGATCTTTAGTTCCTTGAAGTGTGAACTGTTTCGTGTGATGTGGTAGCGTCCTGCTGATGCTGTTATCATTGGCCCTTTTACCTCGGTAAACGTCAATGGCTCCTTTGAGAATGGCCTGTCCGATTTTCTCAGCTGCCGCACCACCACCGTATCCCCTTGCTTGAGGTGCGCGGGAGTGGCGTGTCTCCACGCATTGGCATATGCCTTCATTTTCTCCTTTGCCTCTTGGCCTCTGATGGCGATGCCGCTCCGCTCTGGAGTTGTTGTTCCTTCCAGTTGCAGTAGCCTTGTTCTGCTTGATCTGCCCGGCACTAGCTCGGTGGGACACCGTCCTGTGGAGCTGTGAGGAGTGTTCCGATAGTCCCTTAGTACTTGACACAGAGCCTGTCCTATTGATATTTGCGCCAGCTTTGCTCTTTGGACAGCCTTATTTATGTTCCCCATGAATCTTTCCACCATGCCATTTGCTTGTGGCCACAGAGGCGTTATTTTCCTGTGATGGATCCCTAAATAGTCCATATATTTTTGAAAATCTTCCCCTGAAAATGTCGGTCCATTGTCTGTCTTCAGTGTTTGCGGGGAGCCCCAAGCCGCAAATACTTCGTCCATAGTTGGCAGTGTTGCACTTGCTGATGTTGACGACACTTGTCGCATGATGGGAAACCTGGAGAATTCATCTGTTATCACGAGCAGGTAGTTTCCCGTTTCCAGAGGCCCGTAGAAGACTGCTGCCAGTTCGGTCCACACTGCCGGTGGGAGCTCTGACATTTGTAGCGGTTCTGGTTTTGCTGGCTTCCCAGTCGTTTGGCAGATGTGGCAGTTTGTGACGGTGGCCTCCACCATGTTGTCCAAACCCGGGAACCACACTTTCTCCTGTAGCAGTTCCTTTGTTGCCACCATGCCTCTATGGGATTTGTGCGCCAAATTTACAGTCTGTCTCCGCAGCGCTCTTGACATCACTATTCTTGTACCTCTCATTATTATTCCATTTTTGATCTCTGATAGCTCTTCATGAATCTTTTTTAATGCCTGCATTTCCTCTTTGATCACTCCATTTTCCATGATGCTGTTGTTGTTGACATGCCTCCATCTCTGTTGGCTTGTTACCCTTTTGACCTCCTGCATTATGGCGTCCCTCTCTGTTTCTCGCTCCAACTCCGCCACCGTTATCGATGCCGGAGTGTTTTGATTCAGTACAAAGTTCAGGTATTCCTCCGCTATTGATGTTGCCTCAAGTGTCTGCGGCAAAGGGTGTCGTGACATGTAGTCTGCCGGGTTGTGCTCTTTACCTGGCTTGTGCATGATCTTGAACTTGTAGTCCATCAGCCTGATGCCTCAGCTCTCTATTCTAGGTGGTATTTTTGCGTTAGGATTTCCATAGATCGTTACTAGGGCCTGATGATCTGTTATAATGGTAAATGGTTTCCCATATATGAACATTTGATAGTGCTCACATGCCCACACTACTGCAAGGCTTTCTTTTTCTGGCTGTGAGTAGGCCCTCTCAATGTTGGATAGGCTATTGCTTGCTTACGCCACTATGTTTCTTGGGGACTCTTGTCCTTGTTGTGCCAGGATCACTCCTTGCCCCACCGGGCTGGCGTCCACCGTCAATTCTGTCCACAGCAGGGGATCAAAGTACACAAGATGGTCCACCGCTATCACTGCATGTCTGATGACCTCAAATGCTTTGTTGCAATCTTCTGTCCACATGAATGTCTGGCCTTGTTTTGTCAGTTCTCTTGGTGGTGTGCTTACCGTAGCAAAGTCTTTTATGTATCCCGCGCAGTAGCTGGCAAGCCCAAAGAATGACCTCACTTCTGCAACGTAGCTCGGAGGTTTTGCTTTTTCTAGCGTTTCCACTTTGCTGCGATCTGGTCGCATTCCTTTTTTAGAGAAGATGTGTCTGAAGAACACCAGTTTGTCTCTCCCTATTTCGCACTTATCTTCATTCAGCGTTAGACCTGCCTGTTCCAGTTCAACAGATACGTCCCGCAAAGCTTTGTCATGTTCGTTATCTGTTCGACCAAACACCAGAATGTCATCACTGTAGTTGAGGCTGTTTTTTACCGGCCTTATGACCTGCCGTATTGTCTCTTGAAATATTTCTGCCGCCAATGAGATGCCAAAACCCAGTCACTTGTAGCGAAATAGACTCTTGTGCATGGAAAATATTGTGATATACCTTGACTGTGGGTCAAGCTCTAGCTGATGATATCCTTTGCCCAGGTCCAGCTTCGAGAATCGGCATGTGCCAGTTAGGCAGCTGATCATGTTGTTGAGGTGTGGTCCAAGGTGTCTTTCTCATTCAATTGCTGTGTTTGGTATCCTCATATCAACACAGATGCGGATTTTCGATGTGTTCTTCTTTGGGACTGCCACTATTGGCGACACCCATGGTGTCGGTCCTTCTGCCGGCTCTATGATGTCCTGACTTAGCAATGCTTGTATTTCCTCTTCTACTTGCGGTTGCAAGTGTATCAGCACTCGTCGGTTGGGTTGAGCTACTGGTTTTACTTCTTCATTGATATGCAGTGTTATTTGCCGTCCTTTAGTTTCCCTAATCCATGTAGGATTCCTGGATAGTCTCACAGGATGTTCTTCTTCTCTGGCATGTGGTATGTCATTGCGAGGAAACCCATCACCTGCGCTGTGACGTTACTCAGTAAGCATGGTGCTGGAATGTCACAGTTTAGTACATGTATGTCTTATGTGCTTGATCGGCCTTTGTATATCAGTGTCTCTGTGAATTTTCCAATGTTGATCACTGTTCTTTTTGATCCCCACATGAATACGTCGACCCTGGACGGCACTAGTGTCGGCTTTGTTTCCATTTTTTCATATTGTGATACGCACATGATGTTACATGTAGCGCCGCTATCTAACGCGAAACATGTTTCGTGCTGTCACACATCTATGTTCACGGTCGCAGTCTTTTTTTACTTGCTGTTCCTCTATTAAGTGGATGCTTCCTCGCCCTTCTTCTTCTTCTGCAGAAGCAACGCCATACATCAAGTACAGTCGTTCTGCGTTCTCTTGCACAGCTTCTCCATCAGATTCAGCTGACGAGCTGCGGTTTGCCGTTTCCATGTGCAGGGCATATCTGTTTGTTGTCATCTGCGGGCTTCCCAGTCGCCCTCTCTCACTTCAGAACTGTGTGCCCAGACACGTGCTTGCAAAATGATTGCTTCTGTTGCATTTCCTGCATGTCTGACCCATTGCCGGTCACGCGCCGGTGTGTGGGAACTCGAGTCTGCATCTGTAACAAGTATTTTCTTGTTGTTTTCTTGGCGGTTGCTCATTGTTCTCCTTTTTCCAGGTGTTCATGCGGCTGCTTCCGACCATGCGGTTCGCTTGTTCTATTCACCTATCCTTACCCAGCTCCATCTACTTTGCTTGTGCCGTCGCCCTCCCTTCTGCCCTGGCCATCGTTAGAATTTTCTCCAGCAAGGTCGGTTCTTTCAAAATTCGTGCACGAAATTCCATCGATCGACATCCCTCAATGATGCGCAGGCGAATTTGCTCGTTCGTTGTCGAACTTTTCAAACTCACAGTGTGTGACCAACTTGCGCAGTCTTGCCGCAAAATCATCAAGAGACTCGTCTATGTGCTGAAATGCAATTGCAAAGGTGTATCTTTCAAAGTCAATGTTTCTTTGTGGATCAAATTTATCTGAGAGGCACTTGATTAGTCCTTTATATGTTGCTGTTTGGTCTTCAGGTAATATCACTAGTAGGTCGTCTACTTCCCACCCTGCGTGGTTTAAAAACAGATTCAACTGCTTTGCGTCTGTTACATCTGTGGCGTGCATGTATCTTTCGAACTTCTTAACCAATCGCTCCCATCTGATGCCTACTTGGGGTTCAGATAAATTGAATGGAAGGGGTCTACGGTACTAAGCGCTGGCTTTGTCGCTCACTTGTTCAGTCATCTTGAGCCTGTGACACTTCTTTCTTTTATTCTGTTTTTTTCTTGCTTTTCTTATTCTTTTTTTGTGTTACTTTCTTTATTCTACTTTCCTTTTCTTTGTTTCTTTCTTTTATTCTGTTCTTTTCTTGTGCAGCTTTCTTACTTCTTTGACCTTTGTTTCTGCTATTTTGTTCTGTTTTCTTGTATTTCTGTTTTTTCTTACTTTAGACAGCTGTATTTCTTCTTTTTTTCCTTTCTGCACTTTGGCTTCTTCTTTTATCATATTTTGCTCTTTGTTGCACTTTTTTTTGTATTTCCCTTTATATCCTTAAAATGGCCGCCGGGCCTCTCCTGCTCCCGATTGGCTGAAAATGCCTGGTTCCAAAATGGCCACCCAAGTTTCGTGAGATCGCGGGACCTTTTCAGTTCCCGCCTGACTTTAATATGGCCGCTGGGTCTTCCACGATGCTGATTGGCTGCTTTGCCTGACCTCAAGATGGCCGCTATCATCTCGCGAGATTTCTTTCAAACCTCTCTCGCGGCGCTTGCAGTTTGAGACGCTGGGGGCTTCTTACCGGTTTTTGTTGCGGCCGGATGATTACTTCTTTTTTCCTTGCGCTGGTCTGTTGCAGCCGGGATGGGCTCCCGCGCCGTGACTCCGCTCTGTCAATCGGACCAGGGTGGGCTCCGGGCTCCGTAGCTCTTCACTTCTGGGGCACTGGACACACGTGCAATTCTTCTCCGAAGACCCTCGTCGCTAGTTGTCGTGTCTTTATCGTCGAAGCACGACAGGAGTCATCTGATTCATTCAGGTACTTTTATTTCTCTTGGTTACAGCACACTATCACACGTCTTGCCTCCTTCCCAGTTCCTGGCTATCTGCCTGTCCCCCACTCCTTGACCGGAAGTGGTGTCCGGTTCCTTGCCCCCTCCCACCAGTCGGGCCCAGGGTCCTAGTGCCCTGTGCCCAGGTCATGACACAAGCAACCCAATATCAAGTGGGAGACCCTTATGCTGCCTTTTCACATGGGAGGATTCGAGGCCCTGAATCCAGAGCTATACTATCTGTGCACCCAGGCTCCTTCCACCTACTACTGGCTCCATCACCTGATGCCTTCAATCCGCCCATCGCTGTCGAGAGAGATGTAGTCACTCCTTGTGCTCTGCGCACTCTGATAGGAGATATGCGTCTGCACTATCTAAACTGCATGTCAACTGCGCACTGTACTTTCAGAGCCTGGAGCTTGCTTGATGGGCAGATGGGAGGCATGCCTCTCTACGCATCATCTCTCCTTTTGTGCCAGTATCCAAAAATACAAGCCACACACAAACCCAAACGAATACACAGTACTTTCCAAGCGATTTTGCAACGGAACCTCCAAATGGAGGGATTTATATCTCACTAATAGGTTCAGTGCACGGGAGGAGTCCATAGGCACTGTTCGCGCACCCCCTAGATGTTTTCTTGCATTATAGAATCTGAAACGCTGTGGGGGGTGAGTGACACTTCTTCACAGTGGAGCCAGGTCCTGCCAGGGGCTGGAATCTCTCTTCAAAGCCACGTCCACAAAGCAACTAATTTCCAGATTATACTGAGCCTCTTTGAATGATAAACCTGCCCTAGGGCACAATGCGTGTGCCTGTCGGAAGGAGGACATGGGCCTTGAGGTGAGGACTAGAAGGTGGTCTTTATGCCGCGCACAGATGGGCCTGGTGTCTTCTAGTAGCAGGCTCTGTAGCATACATTGCAAATTCCTACAGTGAGCATATTATACTCCCAACTCGTTGCAAACACTACGCCTACATGAGATGGTCGATTGTGCCCTCTGCCGCCTCCTGGACACATTGATTCTCCACTGGTGAGGTCATGCAGTACTGTCCAGACTTGTTGGGGGATGTGCTCACTGCATTAGCAACTATGATTGAGCATGATGTCCCTAGTGACCTGAGTGTGGCGATACTGGGATGAGTGTGGGACATTCTGGCATCCCAGAGGACATATACAGCCCTTGTGCTTTTACTAGACAAGTGACTGGTTGCTTGCAGCTGGTGAAATGGGAGATAGTCCAAATATAAGGCATGGTTGGACTCTCTCATTCACTGTAATGAACAATTAGACACTGTCATGGTGTTAACCTATTGTCATACTCTGATGTCGCTCAGCTAATGGGCACTCTGGCCGAAAATGAAAACACTGCAGTGGAGAGTTTCAGAGCTTGTATGGTGGATCTAGCCAAATAAAAAAATATGTAATGTGACTGTAAAGGGATTTATAGAGTGCATGGCTACTCAAGAATATCCTGGCACTATACGGTCTGTGAAAAGTAGCAGATGCAGCAGGTAATTAATGGGAAAGAAACCAGATCTTCAGATTTTTCTTAAAACCCGCTTTGACCTTTGTTTGATGCAGGTCAAAAGGAAGGAAAAGGAACACCTTCCTGCAGTGGAAACACAAACATTAGGTACCTTGGGCTGATGATTACCAGATGAGCGTAAAACTCTAACCGGGCTGTAGAAAGCAGTCTTAGCCGAAAGAGGCAGGACCAGAATGGTGGAGAGCCCCATGCGTTAAGAGTGCTACTTTAAAAATAATCAGTTTTCCAATAGTAAGCCAGTGCAAATTTTGCAAATGACAGGTGATTTGTTCCTGTCCCCACAAGCCAGAACCAGTCATGCTGCTGCATTCTGAACGATCTGAAGTCTATTCAGGAGATATTTTGGTATCCCTGCATTTAATGCGCTGTGGACATCACCAGGGCCAATATCACAGTAATTTTCAATGAAAAGGAAAATGCTGAATCTGTTTTGCCATATGCAAGATACCAAATTAGACACCAACCACTGATATAATTTGAATATGGAACAACATTTTATTGTCAAATGTTATCCCAAGACTTTTTCCAACAGCAGCTTGAGTGTCTGGTGAAGGTACCCTTGAAGGACAGTGAACATCAAAGTTTAAGACAACTTTATGTCCGAAACTAATAACTTCTGTCTTCTCTGTTTTGCATTTCAAATGGTTGCATGTCAGCCATTGAAAAACACCTGAGCAACAGGGCTAAATGACATCTGAATTAATGGAAGCCCCCTTACTGAAGGTAAAGAGGCTCTGGTTGTCATCAGCATAGGAAATAAACTTAGCCCCAAAGGATTCCACCACCTTAGCTAAGGGGGACAAGAGGTTAAACAGTGGGACTAAGTGCAAGGCCCTGAGGGACTCTGACTGACACCTTTCGACTGACAGAAGAGTAAGGGGTAGCCAAATGTTCTGACTACTGTCCTCAAAGAAGGACTTTAGCCCAATTCATGCATCATCTCTTATGCCAATCTCGCCAAAGCGTGAGAGCAGCCTGCCATGTGGGACAATGTAGAATGCTGCCAAAAGGTCCAACAGTACCGGGACTGCTCTACCGCCCTCATCAATGGTACATCTTATAAAGTCTGACACCACCACAATGGCAGTCTCAGCACTATGCCTAGGTCTAAAACCACACTGGCTCCAAAGAAGAAGCCCATTGGTCTCTAGATAACTTGAGAGCTGTCGATTGACAGATTTTTCAACTATTGTAGCAGCAGGAGCTGGAAAAAGGGAAATTAGCGTATAATTGCCTGGGACATCTGGATCTGCATTAGTTTCTTACAATAAAGGAACGATTTTTGCTCTCTCCCAACATAAAGGCACTATAGCAGTGACAAGGGACTTATTCAGCACCATGTTCAGAATGGGATTAATGGTGTCCACACCTAAAACCAAAATGGTGAGAGGACAAGGATAATTAGGAAAGCCCAATTTAACATTCTAAATTGCTGTTCTAGAGTCTTAGAGGGAGATAGTACTGAACACTGAGCGGCCACAGGAAATCGGTATTGCCAACTGGCCCGTACAGCCAAAAATCACATCTGGTATAGAAGTTGAGGAAAGACTGTTCAGAATTGTTTGGACCTTATTGTGAAAGAATAGTGCGAATTGCATACACAAATCCACCAATGGAACCTTACTTCTATGGTTAGACACAGGAGCAAAAAAAAACTTCACAATCTTGAACATTTCCCTGGGCTTGCTTGCTGCTTTTTCTATACACCCCTCATAGTACTTTCTCTTTATGGAATTTATCAGGGCGACATATTTCTTCAAAGCTATTTTGAATAATATTTTCAAATCAAGGCGATCATTTTTTTCCATGCCCAGTCAGCCTTTTTACAAAGCCTTTTCTCTTGCATAAGACTATCAGAAAACCAGGGATTAGAGATATTTTTTCTGCTGGAGGCGTGGATGTGAAGAGGAGCAAGTTTCTCCACGGCAGTACGCAACCAATGATCATATTTCATCATGGTGGAATCAATGGAGCCTAAGAGAGGTGAAATAGTATTTTCCAAGGCAGCCCGTAAATTGTCACCAGTAATTTTAGAAAAAGGGCAAAATAGGAGCCTTGTAACATTGTCCCATTGGGACGGGAAGTTGACCAATTAAACTGGATCAAAAAATTATCTGTCCAGACTAAAGGGATGAGATCTGGCATGGAAAGAACAAAGTTAGATAACATTAAATCTAGTATATGTCCTCCACTGTGAGTGGGCATTGTGACCCATAGAGCAAATTCCAAGGGATACATAATGTTACTTAAGGTGGAGGTGGCTTTGTCGGATGCAATGAATATTAAAATCCTCAAGAATAATGCACTGGGTATACCGTAATGAAACCTGTGGAACTACTTCAATAAATGAATTTAAAAAGGGCCCCATCGGTCCTGGTGGCCTGTAAATCAAAAGACCCCCTACAGAACGTTGAGCATTTATTGAGAGGTAAAATTCCAGTCCTTCTGCATCAGCAATTAATTTCCCCTCAGAACAAAAGCAGGAATAACCATCCTTAAAGATGATAGCTATCCTTCCTCCTTACCTGTGGCCCAATCCTATTTCAGCATTTTATACCCTACAGGGATCGCCAAATTGATCACTGGATTGGATGAAGCATTTATCCGAGGTTCAGTGAGAAAAACCACATCCGGCTTCTCCTCCCAGAGAAGCATGCTTCTGAAAGAAACAAGCATTAATTAACCAAGCTTTAATCAAGCCACCCCCCAACTTAATTTTAGAAGGACCACTGATATCACCCTCCATGGAAAGAGAACCAGGCACTGCTAGGAACCCCCAGAAGTGACAGTAGGAGCCCATAGTTAAATCATCCAGGGATCTAACAAGGGAGTCTTTCCTGGGAGTATTTGAAGCCAATAAATCGGCCCTTGCATACCAAGTTCTCACCTTGGTTTCAGTACATGGCTGAACAGCATGACTGGTTCTCACCTTGGTTTCAGTGCATGGCTGAACAGCATGACTGGCACTGGCTGCCGCTGGGACACTGACGGGCGCAGACGGGCTTGCCTTTGGAGTGCCTTTGGCAAGCCAGCAGAGCGTCTGTGCTGCAGCCTTCGTTAAATAGGGTGGCCTTCTGGGTCGTCAGTGTTGGAAGAGACATCCGTAACCAAAAAACTAGAGTGGAATGCCAAAAACTAAGACTTCATGCCACCGTCATACAACTCGAAATGAAGGAAGATAAAAGTAAAACCGCTGTTAAATATTCCCCACTCTCTAATATAGACAATGTTTAGAAAAAAAACTCCGAAAAAAAATTAGTAGGAACTAGAAACAAATAAGTTTTGAAACAATTAACCAATTTGAGACAATATCACAGTCATTCTAACGTTGCGTTGTTAGAATGGATGGACATCAGTTGTCTAAGACTAAATGCTGAATAGACCAAAGCCATGGTTATAGCGAAACAGATGCCTTAGGTCCTCAGGGACAGCTCTGACTGTGATCCCTAAGATAAACAGAGCATGTCTCTCTTTTTGCTACTGAACCTCTAAACTGTGGCACTCCCTCCCTCTTTATCTGAGACTGGAACCTTCAGAAACCATGTTCCGTAAAAAACCCAAAACTTGGTTCTTTAGACAACCTTAAGTGAGTACTGGAGTGTTTTAAGAGACCCTTGTGACCGGTGGAAGCCAAGTGTGGGGACACTCCAAATGGAGTGACCATGCACTTAACAACATTCTTAATATGCCATTGCATAGCACTACGCTGCTGCTACCATCATCCAGGCCAAGAGACATATGGGCACCCCCTCACATCCTTCCTTTCAGCTGCGCCCACTGGTGATAAGGGAAACAAGCCTACCTTGGAAGAGTTCTAGACCTCCAGCAGAAAGTCTCAATATCGCAATGAGATATATTGGTTGCTGTGCACATTGGAGGGACATGTTGCTGAACTGTTATGGAGAGATACGGACAATTGCACTGAATCATAGGGGTCATCTAAAAACCCCTTTGAGCCTCAAGCTATTACTGCCTAATTTTATATTTAAAATGATGCCAGTACAATGCCTTTATTTTATGTTGTTAATATATGGATGCTGCTTTATTTATTGCACTGTAAAACCTAATAAAAACAATTAAAAAAATGAAATGATTCAGTCAAAACAGTTGACTTCTAGTGAGGTTTTTGCTTATACTGCAATACTGTGATAGTGATAAATCAGGGAGTTGATGATAACCTACATAATTGTCATTCAAACCCTTGCTTCCTAATTTTCTTACACATAGTGGGGACCACTGACATGGTTTACCATACGCCACTATTAACATTCCTGTTCAACTACATAGCATGAAAGAAACTGCCCTTGCCTGCCTATTTGGTATTGAAAGAAAAATTGTTTATCTAAATTAGTTCCTGCTATTCACCTGTTACATGCAGTGCCCTAAGTTTTACATGTGTGCATTATTCTTTTTAATGTGTAGATGGATCACTAAATCACTTTATAGAAAATGTTCTCACAAACCTACACATTGAATCACGACTATACCGCAAAGCGTCATCAGCTAAAGACATTGTTCTTCTGAGATCAAGTCATTACGTAGGCAAATGTGCATGTGCATGTGTGTGGTTTGTGATACCACTCCAACCAAGACAAATTCACTTTGGTTGCATCATCCCCTCAAATATGTTACTCTAGCCCATAAGGATTATTAGTTAATGAACACTTAAATAGCATGATTGACAGTACCCCAAAGCCATAAGAGTGGATTGGGCAGCAAGTTATGGTCATTTTTAATGTATGCTAAGTTAATAAACAACTGTTGTTGTGCTTATCTCAAAAAAAGACAAATAGTGTCTCCATGTGGTGGACAGTCATACATGTCAGTGTTGTCAATTAAGTTCCAGTGCCTAACACTGAAAAACACCAGCTCAAATTAAGAACTGAAATGAAGTATTTTATATATGCTGAAAATTATTTCACCTCCCAAAATCACAGATGAACCTTGCAGGCAACCCTTCTGTCACTTATAGGTGGATACATTTCTCTTCACTGACATCCCTGACATGTTTCTGGCTTCCTCTTCCTGATATCTATCCCGAATGCCACTGCCTACATCACAAGGGCGAATTTGAATTAAATTCACATCATTATTTCTCAAGTCCACTAGCTTCCCATTTGGTCATGCATCACATTCAGATTATAGTGTTATCCTGATTAAAATTGTCCTGGTGTGGAATCCAAGCAGTATCTCACTGATAAAATCTGACACCAACTTGTTTTTAATTTACCTGCAGGAATAATTCTCAACCCGTTCTGGGTCTTGGTTGGGAAACTACACATTTTTGTTTGTGACATGGTTTTTTATTAAAGGCTCAACCACAATACAAAATAAAAGAGTTAATGTGTGAGGAAATGTACACATCAATGCATATTGCAATCTGAAAAACAACATAATTTCAGAACAAAATGATGGTACCATTTTATGTTATGTTATGTTATGTTAGTTTTGTCTTTCATAGCGCACGGCTACTCCATCGAGTGTCCCGGCGCTTTTATTGAAAGCCTGTAGCAGAATAACACAGCACAGTAAAATAAAACGGACCAGCAGAGATAAAGAAGAGCAAACTAAGGGGCAAAGAGCCAAGTTTTGAGGCCCTTCCTAAAAGTAAGCAAATTAGAGGTGCTGCATAATGCCAGAGGCAAAGTATTCCAAAGCTGTGGCGCCAGCAGCCTAAAAGAGCAACCACCAATGCGGGCCCTTTTTACTCGAGGGACCACGGCAAGATACAATGATTCAGATCTCAGAGATCGGGCCGGATGGTAGAAGGCAAGCCTCCTTTGGAGATATTTTGCTCCCGAGGCGTGGCGAGCCTTGTGGGCCAAGGTCAAGGCCTTAAAAACTATCCGCTTACGGATAGGCAGCCAGTGAAGCGGCTGCAAAAGGCCTGAAACTCTGGCTCGCCTATACAGGCCAAAAATGGCCCGCGCGGCCGAGTTCTGGACCACCTGCAATCGTTGCAGAAGATATCCCGGCAGGCCAAGGCATAGGACTTTGGAATAGTCCAATCTTGAGCCAATTAAGGCCTGCACCGTCATCTTCCTATGATCTTCTGAGAGCAAAGGAAGGAACTTACGGAGCATCCTGAGGAGGCCAAAACATGTTCCCGTAAGACCAAGGATCTGAGATCTTAACGTCAGAACATTATCCATCTTGATCCCCAGATTCTTAGCTAGCTGGGACGAGCGCGCTGGAGGAAACATATTGGCGGGCCACCATTCCTGCCAGTCTGGGTCAGATGAACAGCCGAAGAAGAGTACCTCAGATTTATCTGAGGCTGTTAAGCTGGAACCATTTACAAACAGCCCCAAGGCATTCACGGGTACTCTCTCCATCAAAATCTTCTCCTTTCCTGCACGTAAAGAGGAGCTGGGTATCGTCGGCATAGGATACGATCTGGGCCCCAAAAGACTCCGCCAATGCCACCAGAGGGGTCATGAAGATGTTAAAAAGAGTCGGGCTCAACACAGAGCCCTGCGGGACTCCGACTCCCAAAGGCAGCATCACGGCAGAGCTGGGTGAGGCCCAGACCGTTTGTCGACGGCCAGCCAGGAATGATCTAAACCAGCTAAGCACCGTCCCCCTCAGACCGATCTCATGAAGTCTGGCGAGGAGACCCTCATGGGGGACGGTATCAAAGGCCGTATAAAAAAGAAAGAGAAATCGTGGGGTTAAAAGAATAATAGAGTAAAAGAAAAATGAAGTGGGAAATAGAAAGGAGTGGAGAAAGAAAGAAGAAATACAAATTTTGATTAGGGTATTGATGAGTTTGAGGAGAGAGAGAGGTAGTAAATGGTAACCAGTATAAATCAGATTGAATTTTTTGATGTAGCGTCAGTGAAGAAACAATATGAATTCTATATTCATCACAGATAAAAATCCAAAAGGTTTAGATAGAAAGTTTAGAAACATCTTGCCAGCAAGAAAGTATAACTGTAAAAGAAAAAGCAAGAAAAAGGTCAAATAACAAAGTTTTTGTGGATAAGTAATCAACATCAGCTGCTTAGGAACCTAAGAAAACATTCTGGAAAGTGAGTGGTATAGTGCATTTATAAATCTTCAAACATTCGGGCCAAATAGAATTCCAAAATGTATTAACATGCGAGCAATAGTATAACAAATTTGTTAAAGAACCTTTGCATTTGAAACATGACCAACACAATGGAGGAGCAGAAGGTTTACATTTAGAAATACATTGTGGGGTAGGAGCAGCCCTATTGTAAATAAAAGTAGGATTTGAGTAAAATAAGCATGTTTGGAGGTATGAAATAGCTTAAGCCAAAGGTTGTCCCAGACTTGTACAGAAAACACTAAGGGACCGATTCCGATTTTAGCCGTATGGGCTCCGAACGATGGTCGGAGCCCTTCTGACCCGAACGGAATGTGCCTGCCCGGATTCCTTTCTGACCGAGCCATTCCAATGGGCTTGGTCAGAAAGAAACCAACTCGGATTTCCGGATGGCATCCGACGGGCCATCCAGAAATCCTTCAGTACTCCCCCCCGCCGCCTCTTCACGACCGAGGGAGTACAATGGCAGTTTTTCACTGCCTTTTTGTGCCGTTGTTTCCGGCACATAAAGGCAGTCTGCAACTGTCTTTGAGGGCCCCCATGGATGCGAGGTTGCCGAATGGCGGCCTGGGGGCACCTACCATGCCCCTCTGTTGATCCATGTACCCGGTGGCAGGTACCTTGGGGTGCCGGCCACAGGGTTCAGGGAAGAACTGCACCCCTGCTTTTCACAATGCAGGCATGCATTCCACTCGGAATGCATGCACCCATTGTGAAGTATACGAGTGCACCAAACAGGGTTCGGTCGCATCGTACTTGCAGGACTGTAACCGACGACAGCAGGTCTGTCGGTTACCGCTCCCGACCAATGTCGGACGGACTGAGGTCAGTCCGACATTGGAATTGGCCCCTCTGTAATTCAAGAGAACCTTTGGTGCTAACAGAAGTAGGTGTCAACAACGTTTTACATATTCAGGGCTCAAAAAGGTAGGTCTAGTTACTTGATGAACTTGAATAATCTGCTCGACCTAACTGTAATTCCATGAACTGGTCTCAAATTGTGTGATCCTAGGCAAATAGTTTGTCTTTTGGAGCCAACTTTTTCTTCATAATCACATAAGAGAGCATCTTTTAAAATGCAGGGTCACTATTTCTGCTGTATAAAAAAAACTCTTTTTATTTACTAGACTAAACATGTGCTACATGTAGGATAAGAATCATCGGGCCCACATATAGGGTACACATGATCCCTGGCTTGCCTCTTATTTCACTAAGAGCAATGTCATCTGGGCAGGAGCAAGAATATTCACCGGTTCATGTTTAAAAACTCACTTTACTTAAGTGTATTACTAATGCATGATGTGGTTGTGCACTGTTATTTACAGATATCACATTTTCCATTGAAATGGCCATAAAACTTCCCCACTACTGATAAAACTATGCAGTGCATAAACAATGTTTGGAAATTGGGTTTCAGCTAAAATATTAAACATTTGCACTTCATGAATTAAAGCGTTCTGATTTGTTTTGATCCTATACAAATCTTTTTATCACCACAGCACCACATACTGTGTCGACATAACTTGTGAATTATATTTGAAATGTTTGAACAGTTCGCTTATTAACTATTTCAGTGTTGTGTTAGGAAAATAGCCTGAAATCTTATAGCCTTTCATTTCTCATGCTTTGCACAGTGCCATTGTCACATAGTTCACTTTACAAAATCCTTTAATTCTGTCACAGAAATAAAAGTAAATGTAGGAAGACAAACTGACTTTTGACCTCTGTCTGAAAAACAAGCAAATATGACAAGATAACAAGATAACACGATTTAAAAGCATCTTTATAGTTCATTCACTTTGTGAGCAAGAACTGAGTAGGCCCTAAAAATAGCTCTCTGAGGCATAGGTGTAGGATAAAAAGGGAGCTGGTGAATGAGAAAAAAGGAATGGATAGCAGAGGAAATTAATTCATATTCCTTTAAAAATAATTAGGTTAGTGTAATGAGGGAAAGGTATAATATAATTGTCTATTATGAATTGGTAAACAAATATAATACATTTTCCCTTCCAATGCTCATAGTAAAAAGATTTATGATGAAATCTAAGAAAGTAGTTATCCCAAATCGATGAGGATAAATAACGCTGACAAAAATCAAGATTAGTTGAAAATAATGTAAATGATGCGAATATTTTAAAATGGGATTTTCTAGATATGAAAATACAGTTGGGCATATGAATGATATATTTGAAAGAGAAACCCTTGTTTCTCTTTCAAAGATGAGATGTGGTCCAGTGTGGAGCAGGGAAGTCTGAAAATTATTGGTCAAGGTATAAAATTGGCGAATTATAAAGGCAGAGTGTGAAAGTTTAAAATTGGGAAAGCGTACACCCCTATAGGGCGCTTAAGTTAAGAAAGACCAACACAAGGTTATTTATTATACCACAAAAATCTTGTACAAATTGAGTTAATTTGTGTAAAAAAATACTTGGGGATCTTAAATTCTAGCATAGATGTTGCATAAAGAAAATTGGGTATCAAGTATGCCCTACTACGATAAATGTAAGGGAGACCAAGTTGCGAGTAATGTTTATAATTTAGATTTAAATACCACAAACCGGTGCCTAAGTGTGTTAGAGGAGAACCAGACACTCAGGTATTTATTTTGGACGGACTGTAGAAATTGAAGAAATTGATGTACATGAACAGCATTCATTTCCCTTATTCTCCCACTCCTCTCCCTGTGAGCACCATGAATACCGTAAACTATTGACCGTATCGCCAGTAAGAGCCCATACCCCTATGCATATGTACAGCCATTCTAGGCACCACGGCCTTTTACCCATTGGAATCCCCGGCTTCCCTCCTGCGCGTATCTTAAACCCCCTCTCTCATGCATAGACCATGAAACCCTCTCCCTCTGCTTGTCCCTGCTGTGAAAGGCAACTCTCCTGCTTGACCCGCACAAAACCCCCCCCATTCCCTCTTGAAGAGGCATCCTTCGCCTTAGCTGACATAACCCTCCCCAGCTGCACCTGACTGCCCCCGCTCTCTCTTGTACGGGTCATAAGATCTCTCTCTCTCTATGTGCCTCTGTCCCCGTGTCCACCCTGGCTCCCCCCCCCTCCCTTCTCCTCACATGGGCAAGCCGTAAACCTTCTTCTTCTGCAAGACCCTGTCCTTGAGAGCCACGGCCGCGCCTGACCAACACCTCCTTTCCTTCCATGAATGCCCCTCTGTTGACAAGCCTTCCCTCCGCACTCGATTGTCCACGCAGCATGAATTCCACTCCTTTGATGACCCCTTCCCCCGAGTCCGGCTGACCACACATGTCCGAGGCCATCGCCTAAGCCAGGAGATACCATTTACTGCCCTTATTGTATGAAGTCACTCCTCTTCAAAGGACCCACTATTGATCCTAGCCACCCCACCCCCTGGGCTATGATCAGACGCACACATCCTAAACAGTTGACGGAACACTCAGCTGCGTGATTGCCCTCCCCTCTTATCAGCAGGTCAAGGGTCCCTATTGTGAACATATGTGGGGTAGGATTGACACGAGGATTATAGGGATGTCTTTTCCTTTGCGTCACACTGTCCTGATTGTACTATCAAGTGTTTTGTAAGGTATAAAAGAAAGAGTCTCAGCTCACTTGTTAGAGCACCTCCTGAAAGACACCGTGTTTCGTGTCCGAAATGACTGGCTCTCCTCATGAGAATAAAACTCTGTTCTTGATTCCTGCTTCCAGCGCCCGTCTCTTTGTTTGGTAACTATTCAACATGGGAACTAAGAGGCGGTTTGCGCCAGCGGCCTGGGCACCGATAGAATTATGGGCTCCTGCTCCACAATTGGCGTCCCAACGCGGGGTCCATCAGTGACATAAGGTTCGGTAAGAGAGATCCAGACGAAGAAGAGAACATCTAAAATGATCGGAGTATACCTGCCTTGAGAGGGCCCTAGCCCGGCTGCCGATCAAAAGAACTTCGCAAATTCTGAACGGACCTCTCTTGAGTGACCTATTGTCCTGACTGGAATCCCACAGGAATGCTACATGGAGTAAGAGAACGATCGGGCGCTGGAGGAGGAAGTCGAAGAACTGTCCGTATGGTCCGGTCCGGGTAAGATTAAGTAGGGTGTTTTTACGCCTGATTGGTAGGGTGGTTCTATCCACCTGATTGATTGATTGATTGTATTGGAATCGGTATTTGTATACTGATATTGTTGGTATTGGTTCATTTAGCTTTGAAGGCTACTTGACATATTGGTTCTCTTCTGGAGAACGAGACATTCTCTGTTTGCAAACAGCGGCGAATAGGAACGTCGTCCCTCTTTGCAGATCGAGAAGGGTAGGTAATGCAGACTTTTGTCCCCGTTGTAATCCGTCATGCCTACCTTTCTCCCCACTGATTGTTTGAAATCGATTAATAATCGATTGTTGCTCTTTGAGATCTTCCCTGTCTACAAACTGAGACGAGTAGAAATATTCTGTCTTCCTTTCTGGATAGCGAAGGGCAGGTAATGCAGACGTTTGTCCCCGTTGTAATCCGTCATGCCTGTTTTTCTCCCCACTGATTGGTTGGTTGCCTGGTCATTGTTGTTCCAGGAATTGTTTCGTTTGAGGTATTTTCTACTTGCAAACAACGTGGAATAGAAATATTCTGTCTAGTCTTTGCAAGTAGTAAAGGGTAGGTTATGCCCCTTTGTGAATTCGTCAGTCCTACCCACTCCCCACTGTTTGGTTATTTGGGGGGTAGCTCGCATGGTCCGCCCAGGAGACTACCCTTATGGAGGACATATGCTCCCCGCTCATGGGCCATTTAGTGGAAGTAGACCATCTGGTCCGTCCAGGAGGCTACCCTAGTAAGTGGAAGTACATCGCTCGGTCTGTCCAGGATGATACCCTAATGAAGGAATATATGTTCCCCTTTTGATCGATAATCTAGTTCCACCCCGGACCATTTATTGGAGGGAACTCGTCTGGTCCGTCCAGAAGTACCCCCTAGTGAAAAGGACACATAAAAATATGAAGTGATCACCGTTCCCTACTAACAGAAAGCTTTAGCTCGAAACACGCTAAGGAAGAGAAAGAAAAATAAAAAGAAATCAGGCTAAGTCACTAACCCCCTGATGAGCTTTTGACTTCACTAAAAATAAGAAACATTAGAAATAGTTCGTAATAAGAAATATAAAATGGCGAAAAGTTTGACAGCAAAGATAGCCACGAGGTAGCTAGGCTCCACTGCCTGTTCCTGCTCCCAACATGTCTGCCTCATTGCCCGCCACGCCCAAAATAACGGTCACATGAAATAGAAACAATTCAATAGGTACCTACCCCCATTCCGGAAGCTCCCGAAGTGCAACAGGTCCGCGGTTACGCCCATCTGGAAGGCGAGGCCTCGAGGCACGAGGGGCTCGCCTGGCCGCGGTCAGTAGGAGATGATGTTGGGCAGGCGGTCCAAAGAATGACAGGGACCTCTTCATCTCTTCTCTTCTGCCACCCTGCAGGCCGCGGGGAGAGAGGGGGCTGTCTTGCCTCAGCCGCCGACCACCCCCCCATCTTCAATGGCCAGCACGGCCAACATCGAAGCGACGGAGCCGAGGAACGGCTCGGGATCGCTGGAAGGGGGAGGTGACGCGAACGAGCCTCCCCCACCTCCCTCCAGGTGGAGGCTTCCAGCGACACCCCAATGCTCTTTGCTTAAAGAGGGTCAACATCAAAAAGCGGTCTTTTGCCGAGGACGGGCACGCACCCCATGCCTTCTCTCCTCAACCTTGAAGATTCTATGAGAGCCGGGGGGCGCCCCGATCCCTCCGCATGGGCGCCCCCGCCCCCTCACTGGGAACCACGACATCGGTGCAACTCCTGCCGGCGCCAGCCTCGGATGGGAAATGGCTAAAATGCAGCCACGGCACAGACTTGTTCAGTTCCGGTGGAACACCAGAATGACCCGGTAGGAAAATTGTTGCCGCCCTCCCCACTCTTTGACTAATGGTCCATATTGTTAGAACTGTTAACCACATGATTCAAACTTTTTGAACTTCCAACGGAAGGTCCTGGTCCAACCATGAGTCATTGGAGATATTCTGACTGTGCTGGAACTCGCCTGACCCCACCCAAAATGGCGCCGACACAAAATGAGACTTTTTGAATAAACTTTGTTGCACCCTGACAACGCAGCTTTTTGCCCCGAGATATGTATGTAGTTTTCTTGGATAATGAAAGTAGATACAAAGGATATTGAGTATGTGCTTGGACAATGAACTGACTTAGGGTGGGTACTGATTATGATTTGGAAAATGAATTGGTGTAATTTAGGTAATGAATGAACATTGGATAATGAATTTATGAATTTATTAAAGATGAATTACTGACATGCATCATGCTTGCTCTGTAGGGAAGTTTAATACGATTTTATTTGCACTGCTGCACTTTATGCAATGAACTGCCACCAACTTCGTTCTTCTTATGTACAGTTTCAATCTGCTTCGTAGCCGGCCCACTGAGTTGTAGGCCTGTATTTGTACCTCAACACTTTTTATTAAAAGTATCTTGAACAAGAAAGCATGGTTGTAGCAGTTGCATCAATGAGTTTTGGATGTCTTACTACTGTGAGCGAAGAATAAGTATGATGAAAGATGTAGATCAAAAGGATCAGATATTTAGCAGCTACATTATGTATCACAGGCAGCCAGAGAAGTGTTTTAGACACCCTTAAAACGACACCACGGAAATGCCACCTGACCGTCATCCTTGCACCCGACAAAGAAGGTTACGACCACGTAACTCAAATAGATACGCAGATCGTCAATGATTATCTATCTGACATTACTGGTCCCTCTGGGCTTAAACGCCGAGATGGTAAAGAAATGCAGTACGTGGAGATAGGTCGAGTATGCGGTAGGTAAAAACATTTTCGGACTACTGCATGCTGATGTATTTTGAATGCTGCCCCCCACCCCTTCTTTTTCCTCCCTTCTGCAGGTCACGTCAGAACGTCGGCTGAAATATGGGAGAGCGATGGTCGAACCACCGACGAAAAGGGAAGGAGGGAATATGTGCATAGTCCTCATAACGATAAGTTTTTAAAAAGACGTAGACTTAAACATGACTGTTCCTCCTTAGAGCATAGCAACTGGGAGGATGGACTGACATAAAAACTGGACAGGTACTGAATGACGAAAAGTTGACTAGAAATGACGCGTTAAGTAATGTAACTGGACGTTTGACTAGGTAGGGAAAGGACAAAGAGAAATATACGGGTAAGGGTTACCACGGCACCACCCGTCTGGGAAGTTAGAAATGTTGCTGATGTTCAAAATGCACTGCCCCCCTTTTTCACCCTCTTATAGATATAGCCAAGCTGTCCGACTGTTCTCCCGATCAATACTTGCCGTTGCCCCAGCCTGGAGAACTTCCCACCAAAGGAAGGAACTGAAAAATGGTTTAAGATCCAACCATGGGTAAATAGCACGACCAGGTTAATTTCTGACCGACCAACCGATGTGTAAGTATTGGCAATTGAGAACACTCACAGAGATAATGGGCGAGAAAGAAAAGGAGGGAAAGGTAGAAAGAGCTAAGCACATAGATAAATAGGATAGTAAAGATACGTAGGATATAATATGGATTTTGTTGGCCACCTGTTGTTTTCTGTTTTGTTGTGAATGTCTTATATATGTGTAATGCATGTGCCGTCTTCCCTGTCTGAGTTTGTGTGTGTGTAATGTACGGATTTATGTCTTCCCTCTGTCTGTATTTGCGTGTTACCTGACCTTTGCTGTTCTGTGTTGTGAGCGCACTAAATGACCTATTTTCGTACACGTCTCTCTCTCTCTCTCTCTCTCTCTCCCTCTCTCTACATGTCATACGTGTACCGAATGGCTCGTTTAGATTGCGGACGACTCTCACTCTCTATGAGAGTCTCCCTGTTTTCTCTCCCTCTTTTTGGTAAAATTGTGCCCCACCGGCACCAGTCTGATTTGATACATACTGAACGCGAAGGTGTTCAGCGAAATTGACCGAAACTAAAATGATTGTATCTCGCCATATTACTGCCTCTCCTTTCTGCAAAATGAATGAACTTGAATTGGCTGAAAAGGAAAGGACAGGTAAGACGACTAAAGTCCCCCAAATCTGGCCATTTATAGGGGAACTGTATGTCAATGGCACCTTATGTCTGTTCTTCAGAGACGAACGCCAACGTCTAGATTGACCCCCAATGCCCAGATTGCCCCACCCCCTTTTGCACCCAAGCGCGAGCACCCGAAGCATCCCCGCCCCATTTTGATAGACCCCAGCTGCTGTCCCGGATATAAACATGATGACCATGAGTAACTATTGACCCTCGAGAAAAGCTTGTTTTGCCTGACTCCTGATGATAGCGCCCCCGCCCTGTTTGAAAAGGTTAGCCAGCCTGGGAGGGAAATGTTCCGAAATGTTGAAAATGGATATGAAATGCGCAGTTGGTGGGACTATTATGTAAACAATGAATAAAACTTGTCATGAACTCAGTAGGAATGCCGACATATGCACTGCTTGGTAAATGAACTTCTGACTGTGACCAATGAGCGTATCTCCCAAGTGCGTTGGAGTGAGAGAGGAATTCACATGCGTAGATATCTTCTTCTGCCGTTTCTCTAAAACCTTGTCTTGTACCTATTCAAAGATTCACGATCACCGAAGGAGATGGGTCAGATGTGACGTACAGCCTGACTGCAGATCTTGGACACGTGTGACCTCGACCAAAGGTGGAGCTGCAGAGCAACTAGATACGGGACGAGACCGCAATTCCAACGTGGAAAATGAGAGATGACGGGCCGCCTTGGAGCCCTCCGTCTGCTATCCCACGTGTGCCTGGAGTCTCCGTCCCCCTTCTTTGGGCCCGATTGATGGGCCTGCCTGCTTGTTATCCTTTGCTCCCTTGGTCCCTTTTGTGTGTCCCAGGAACTCTGACCCAACTCCGCCCTCTCTCCTATCGACTATTTGAACCACACTCACCCTCTTTTCCACGTGACTTTTTGCCAAAAGGAAGAACTGCATTCATATGGGAAAAGGGTGTTGCCACGGAAATATAGGTGCCGAGCATAAGGCGCCGCCAAACGGATTGTTTAGGGAACAGGACTGTGGTCTAACAGCAGAGGACTGACTGCACCCTGCAACGCGTAAGGATAGAACCGAGCTGGACCTATAGCTCCACCGCCGGTGCTCAACAGCGCCAACGAAAGTACTCGGACTAGAGCCTACCAGTGATGGCTCACTGATAAAAAGACACTGTGACGAAGAAATCTTGTGTATATGAACTGAATTCCGCTCTCAACTACCTGGTCAAAACTGTTCATTGGTCACATTTTTAAGTTAGAAAGATTTATGCTATGTAGTGCGTTTAATTGTCAGGAACACAACGAAATGCAATTTCCTATGTGCTGCATTCTGCCCATCACCTCAACTGTCTATGATTATACGCCAAATGTTAGAATCTAATTCATCAACGATGCTTGTCTGCCTGTAACCCCATCAACTACAAAAATGACTGCTGTAATGTAAAAAGGGGCGACTGTAGAAATTGAAGAAATTGATGTACATGAACAGCATTCATTTCCCTTATTCTCCCACTCCTCTCCCTGTGAGCACCATGAATACCGTAAACTATTGACCGTATCACTCTGCCAGTAAGAGCCCATACCCCTATGCATATGTACAGCCATTCTAGGCACCACGGCCTTTTACCCATTGGAATCCCCGGCTTCCCTCCTGCGCGTATCTTAAACCCCCTCTCTCATGCATAGACCATGAAACCCTCTCCCTCTGCGCGTCCCTGCTGTGAAAGGCAACTCTCCTGCTTGACCCGCACAAAACCCCCCCCATTCCCTCTTGAAGAGGCATCCTTCGCCTTAGCTGACATAACCCTCCCCAGCTGCACCTGACTGCCCCCGCTCTCTCTTGTACGGGTCATAAGATCTCTCTCTCTCTATGTGCCTCTGTCCCCGTGTCCACCCTGGCTCCCCCCCTCCCTTCTCCTCACATGGGCAAGCCGTAAACCTTCTTCTTCTGCAAGACCCTGTCCTTGAGAGCCACGGCCGCGCTGGCCAACACCTCCTTTCCTTCCATGAATGCCCCTCTGTTGACAAGCCTTCCCTCCGCGCTCGATTGTCCACGCAGCATGAATTCCACTCCTTTGATGACCCCTTCCCCCGAGTCCGGCTGACCACACTTGTCCGAGGCCATCGCCTAAGCCAGGAGATACCATTTACTGCCCTTATTGTATGAAGTCACTCCTCTTCAAAGGACCCACTATTGATCCTAGCCACCCCACCCCCTGGGCTATGATCAGATGCACACATCCTAAACAGTTGACGGAACACTCAGCTGCGTGATTGCCCTCCCCTCTTATCAGCAGGTCAAGGGTCCCTATTGTGAACATATGTGGGGTAGGATTGACACGAGGATTATAGGGATGTCTTTTCCTTTGCGTCACACTGTCCTGATTGTACTATCAAGTGTTTTGTAAGGTATAAAAGAAAGAGTCTCAGCTCACTTGTTAGAGCACCTCCTGAAAGACACCGTGTTTCGTGTCCGAAATGACTGGCTCTCCTCATGAGAATTAAACTCTGTTCTTGATTCCTGCTTCCAGCGCCCGTCTCTTTGTTTGGTAACTATTCAACATGGGAACTAAGAGGCGGTTTGCGCCAGCGGCCTGGGCACCGATAGAATTATGGGCTCCTGTTCCACAGGACACCATGAAAAATTGGTATTTGCGAACATATATTGATGACAGGGTAAGTTCAAAGGTAAAAGTTCAGTTTTGGAAAAATTAAGCTTACTGAAGTATTAATTGATTTGTTGCAGGTATCCAGGAAGGTCAAGGGTTTGGACATGTAAATTAGCACATCATGTGCACAGGCAGACCTCTTGGGAATTTTGTTTAAATCCTAAGATAAGTGATTACAACATATTCCTTCAAGAAATGGTTCTAGGCAAAAAAAAAACAGTAAGAGGGCAAGGTAGCAACCTTGTCTAGTACCTCTATGTGAGGTAAAATAAGGAGAAACATGGCCATTAACAAAAATGCTGGCATTGGGGTCAGAATATAGTTGCTTTATAATAAAAATTAATTTTGGGCACAACCAAGCGGATGAATAACGGTAAACATAAACTGCCAATTATTGTGCTCAATCAATCAAAATAACTTTATTCAGAATCTTTTGTATAGGTCCATAAAAGTACATTATAAAAAAGCATCATAACCTAAAATGTTAAACATAATTCCATAGATTATAATTTAAAAACTCATTTGATAAAATAATTACTAAAACCCATCACTAAAAGTCCTCCAATTATCTCAGGATTAAAAGGGCTTATCCTTCAGAACCAATCTTGCAGTCTTCTTCATAAACTAATTTATCCAGATGTACAAACGATTTCCTTCTTTTTACAGCCCGGTTGATATAGTCTGCGTCAGCTCAGGAGGCTATTTTGAAATAAAGAGTTATTAAAAAATTCATTGCATCCTTATAAAAAGTTTCTTAGTTGCAAAGATTGGTCATAAAAATGCCTGTCCAATATCGTGTTAAACCTTCAAAGTAGCATAAAGTGCACTGTAGACTGGGTAGTTTTTCCTATCACATGGACACCTGGGAGTTGTTTTCTTCCATTTTTTGAGTTTTGTAAATGCCACAAGGTGGTGTGCTGTGCCCAGCTGCACTCTAGTAGAACAACATCTATCTTGCACATGTGTTACTTTGACTAGATATTCCGGTAATTCTGAGAAAGTTGTGCTATCTTGGCCCAATTATTGGAGTCAAAAGCTTTTGCAGCATCTAGGGGATAGGGCTGCAGACAGAACAGTTTTCTTTCCAGTCAATGCAAGAATGTTGGAGAATACCCTGACATTGTCTGTGGCATGTCTACCCTTAAAAAAAGCCAGACTGATCAGTTTTGATAAGTCGTGGTACAATAGTTTCAAGGTGACATGGTTTGATAATTCTTGCAAAGTGTGGGGTCGTTATCAGGCTTGGGGATAATAACAATTAAGGTTTCTACAAAGGAGCTGATAGCCAAATCATTCTGGACGAGGCATATTAACCTTTTCAAGTATTTAATTGCATCCAAAATATCTTCAAGCATGATGTCTGCCTCTAATTCCACAATTAAATGTGAAAGGGATGGAGACCACTAAAAGACTTTTGAAGATTGGATAGTATTTTCTGGGTAAAGTGTTTTACAGTAGGATTGAAATGCGCTAGAAATATCAGAATTAGAAATCGAAGAGGCATTAGTAGATTCATCAAGAGTAGTACCTATGTTTTAACGTCTTAAGCTAAGTGTTACATGCATCAATAGTAGGATGTTTGTGGAGATTAGATTTGGCTTTGATCAAGTCATGTAAAATCAGGGAAGATTTGGAAGTATAGTAAGTATGTTCAAGTGTGTTACTTTGTCGAAGTACAGTTAGATATTGAGAATTTTTTTTTCTTTCTGCTGAATACGCTATAGCGAAAGCCCGGAATGACGCTTTAAAAGCATCTCAATTATTAGAAATGGATGTATCACTGGGTTGGTTGAATTTGAAATGAAGCAGTAGCATCAGTCATAAATTGTGTATCAGATAATAGTGAGTTATTAAATCTCCATCTGCCAGTTTTAGAGTCATTGTGTCATATATCCAAAGAGGTAATTACAGGAGCCTGATCAGAAATAAAGATGGAACCTTATTTCAGATGTTTGCATAAATGGAGTAAGGATTTAGCAACTAAGATATAATCAATTCTCAGAATTGATGTACATTAGAGAAAAAAGGACATTCAACCTTATCAGGATCACATGTTTTCCAGACTTTAAACAAAGGTTGCGAAGCAATGGCTGAGTGGAATGCCTAATGAGATTTCCTGGGTTAAATTGACAGGTAGACTTCCTATCAGAAAAGGGATCCTGCCATTGGTTAAAATAGCCCCCACAGTGATATTGGGAGTACCAATATTTGCAAGTTTTACTTCAACATTACACCAAAAATTAAGATTAGGCTTAACTGATCTATAAATGGTGAACAAGGGGACATGTTTACTATGAATGATGGAATCAACCAATACCCATCAATCATTACTATCATATTCAGTGGATAACACTTGCACTTTCAATGATTTATGACATAGAATAGGCACCTTTAACATTATTAGCTGGAGAGAAAAAACCTATCCAACCCATTGTCATTTCAAATTGACCAAATCTGCATCATTACAGTGAATTTCCTGCAAAAAAAGCAATTTGGGAATTAATTTTATACAAATGAGAAAGTACCTTTTTTTTCTTTTAACGGGATTTCCATGCTCACAAACACTCCATGAAACAGTGCTAAAATTACAGACATAAGGCGAAGGGTACAGGAACATGGGTAACAAGTGGCAAAAGCGAAACAGGAGCCAAAAAGAGACACCATAAATCAAAAACAACATAAAGTATGGTTTAAGTGATGTAAAAATAATGAATGACATGGAGGCACTCATAGAACAGAAGGAAGGAGAGAAACAGGACTTTATTGAGAAAGAAACATTAAGGATAATACTCCATATATGAAAGGAAAGAAATGAAAAAGTAACAGGAGATTTGTCAACACCATTTGATGGCAAGAAGAGAAAAAAAGAATGTAGATATGAAGAAAAAAAACATGTATTCAATAAATTTGAGAAGAGTAAAAGATTAAGCACAAGCAAAAAACCTCCAAAAGCTCCTGAACATTAGTGTCCATAGGGCGAGGTGAAATAGTTTGGAGAAATTTCTTTAACTCAACAGGATCATCAAAAGATCTTCTCGTGCCTAGATGGGTGATTTTGCATATGCAGGGGTGTAGTATGCCTTATTGTACATTCAGCTGTTGCATTTGAGATCTTAAAGCAAGGAAATCCTTTTTTCTAGCATTTGTTGCAGTGGAAATGTCTTGAGTAATAAATAAATTATATCCAGACCAAACAAGACAACGTTGTTCCCTGGCAGCTTTCAGGGAGTGTAGCAAGTCTGTAAATTCATCAAATAGCATAGTTATTCCCTTATGTTTGCGTAGTAGGACAGCAGAATATATATGTGCGATGACTTTGAAGGAAAGCAATGTTAGTGACACTGTACTGGTAGTCTTGGTGAGCAAGAAATATAGATGATAAGAAGGCTACACAGCATTGGCTGACAGGGAGACGCCATGAAAAAATTAAGGAAACTTCTCAGATCACCAAGAACTCTGTAATGTTGGCACCATACAAACAAGATCAGAGTTTAGTTCAAATGAAGTATTTAAAATTGTTTTTAGGTAACATATAAGCATTATAGCAAATAGTAACAGAGAATAGTCCCATATCAGGAGAAGATTTGAGAATCAGTCCTTCAATTAATTATGAGGAGAAGTGATAAACTGAGATGCATTCAGCACGTTGAATTATCATCAGAAAGCTTCTCTACTTGGTCTTAAGTGTCAAAATGCCCTCTGGTGGGTTAATATGGGGTCACTTCTCTCATATTTGCCAGTGCTGAGGAGCCGCATAGGAGATGAGATGAGATGTGGGCACTGCACTCACAAATGGTGGCCGACTACTTTGACTCCAGAAGTCACCACCACAGGTCCGGGTCATACACATGAAATCAGGCCCAGCACTTTGTTCTGAGGATGAACATCATGGGGCCAGTGCTCTATATTCCTAGAATTTGAGGTGCTCAGAGAAGTAATGAGAAAGCAGGCAATGTGCTCATAAAATGGCAGCCACCAGCGCTTTACCACAGAATCACAGCCGCAGCTCCAGGCTTTAAAGATGCGCTGAAGAGAGCAAGTCGTTGGGTTCCCAGGATGCAGGAGTGAAGTCGATTTACCACGCATGCTTGAAGCAGCAGTATCCTTCATTGAAGTGCCTTTTAACAGAGAAATACCCTGAAGCTCACAGGGATTCCTCCATCTTGATTGATGCAGAAGCCTAGAAAATGAGACATAACCTGCAGATGTTTGAGCTGACTACTTCAAAATCTTTATGGCCTGATATTTTTGGGGTGTTTTTCACCTATTAAGTTCTGGCAGGTTTGACGGTTAGATGTAAACTTTATTACACTTGGTATTTGCCAGGTGTCTTTAAAGATCATGCTACCATTAAATGTGATACCTGTGCAAAAAGGTATTTGTGCATGGATCACCATTTATTGGGCCTCTTATAATCAAGCCTTGGGTAAGCTATTTGACCATGCACTTAGATACTTTGCACTGTTAGGCTGCTGAGTTTTGCCAAACTCTGTAGAGGTCCTGCACAATCTACAGCTCCTCTTTTTCCATGCTGGAGATTAAGGGGCATATTTACTAGAAACTGGCGGAGCATTGTGGTATGCCAAAATTGGTAATGCCTCATTCCATCAGTTTCAAAATGCATGGAGGCACTGTATTTACAAAAATGCGGCATACCCCTGTGTTTCCCATAGCACTGGCACTAAAGAAGCTGTCTAACTCCAGAGCAGCCACCCTTGTGCCATGTTGCAAGGGTGCCTGCACTTGCACTGCAAGGGTGATTGTTTATGTGCAGGAAGGGACACCTTCCATCACATAAACAATCTTTCCAGTTGATTTGCAATTTCTATCAGTGCTGCAGAATGCAACACACATGGAAAGAGCAAAATACGCTGCCTAAGAACAAGTATTCCCTGGTGATATTTTGGCACTGCCCCATACTTTTAAATATGCGGCAGCATCAAGAAGCAATGGGTGCTGCAGCAGAACACCCACTGCAGCACCCATTCCACTCCCCTTTCACGCTAAGTGCTGTATGAATAGGGGCATAATTTGCAAGGCGGCATTAAATCCCTTACAGTGGCTTAATCCCATCTTGTAAATAAGGGAAAGGACTTAAAACCACCAGAACGTCTGAAAAGTGACCTTCTGCTGGCGTTAACTCCTTGTATATATTCCTCTAAGTCTACACAGAAAAAAACATACGAGTCAAGAAATATTTTCAACCTCTGAAATATGCTGCCATTAGGATTCTTTAGGTCTCTACACTGATTTAGAAATGATTTAGGCACTTCACTGGGAGAACCCAGACCCAGGGCACCGACAAATCTTCACGGCTCTCCTCCGCCGCCGCCGCTTCTGTCACCGCGGCCGCAGAGCGGGGAGAGCGGAGAGCGCTGACCGGGGGCATTCTCGAACTACAATACCCAGCATCCCTTGGAGGCACAGGAGATGCGAATCTTCGCGTCAGGATTCCGCGCCCGGAGGCGCTTATTAGACGACTGCTGTTGCGGCCGAGTGGGGGAAGCACTTCACTGGGAGAACCCAGACCCAGGGCACCGACAATCTTCACGGCTCTCCTCCGCCGCCGCTGCTTCTGTCACTGTGGCCGCAGAGCGGGGAGAGCGGAGAGCGCTGACCGGGGGCATTCTCGAACTACAATACCCAGCATCCCTTGGAGGCACAGGAGACGCGAATCTTCGCGTCAGGATTCCGCGCCCGGAGGCACTTATTAGACGACTGCTGTTGCGGCTGAGTGGGGGAAGCACTTCACTGGAAGAACCCAGACCCAGGGCACCGACAATCTTCACGGCTCTCCTCCGCCGCCGCCGCTTCTGTCACCGCGGCCGCAGAGCGGGGAGAGCGGAGAGCGCTGACCGGGGGCATTCTCGAACTACAATACCCAGCATCCCTTGGAGGCACAGGAGACGCGAATCTTCGCATCAGGATTCCGCGCCCAGAGGCGCTTATTAGATGGCTGCTGTTCCCGCCTCGCGGGATGCGCGCGGGCGAAGCCCGGGCAAAGGGCGGGCCCTCTGAGGCCCTCAGAGCACCCGACGAGAACGGGACGGGCCACCCCACTTGGCTCCATCAAAGGAGGAGATACAGAGACGTTTAATCCTTCTTATCTTTACCGCTTTGAACTGCCTACTGTTGTTTTCGGAGTTCTGTTTCCCAATTACTATGTCCGTCTGGGAGGAGCTGAATGCCCTGTGTGGCACAAACTATGTCCCGGATGTATCAACCCCCCCTACAGCGGGCAGAGACACTGACCAAATAATCTGCACCCCCCAGGATGTACCTTTACCCCCCGAAATAATCCTCTCTCAAACCAATATACTGTCCCGGGGCTTAACCGGTAAAAGGAATCCTGATAAGGAAATAGATAATACCAATGAGAATCTATCAAATACCAATCAAATGTGCTGTAGCCCCTCATTATCCCCCTCCAACCCGACCTTATTAACGTCGGATAAGGCTGGGACTCAAACAAATGACTCTGTATCGCCCCTCCAAGTGACCCTACTGGCTCAAATTGAGCGATTGTTAAACTCTGCATTATCACCTCTGGTTGCAAAAATCAATGATTTGGGGGACAGGTTGACCAGTATTGAAAAAAGTGTAAAAAGGATTTATCCATTTACTGAAAATACTGCTATACCCATATGTTCTACTCTCACTACCAACCATGAAAAGCCTAAGACCATTGCACCCAGGAAAGTTCAAACTTTTGACTCCCCTCTTACCACATCCATTCTAAGTGGCCGCAATGCTACTTTTAATCCCACACATGTCCCTCACATAGTTTCTAGGATTTCTCAAGAAAGAAGGCATCAAATTAATCTACCCCGTGAAGCTGCCCCATACGTCACCGTTCTCTCAGGGGTCCCTGCACTCAGTCAGGGCAAACGTGAATTACACCAGGACCTGCTGAATAAAGCCATATTTTGGCTCAGAAATAACAGACCGTTACCACCTGCTCTAGATGGCGGGATCCTGAGCGTCAGGAGGGTGGGGTGGCTAGGTATGTTGCCCAAAGATATTCCGGGGGACTTGATATTAATTAAATTTAAACACAGGAACACTGCCCCCTATTTACGATCTACCCAGCCCAAAGTTGGAGATGGTCCCATCTGTATCTGGGACCTGTATGACTTTTATCCTGGCCCCCAAGCACCGAATTATAATACCTGGTGAAAAGGGGACTTTGTGCATCTTGAGTTATTATTTTGATTAGTTGATTTGCTAAACTGTTCTTAGTTTGTTTTAAATAGTCGGTTTTCTTTTAACCTTGCAATGAATTGTTGAGTTATTTATGCATGTATGTATTTCTTTCTGTTGCTTTTATGGTTTTAAACTCAAAAAACCGAATAAAGCTTATTTGATTTGATTTGATTTAAACCCTTGTTTTTTATATATACCTGGATGCAGTAAACTTACTCCTGCATCCTCAGCTCCCTAGCTGGCCAGGCCTACTGCTCCTGATTTAACATTCTCTCTTCACACCAATTAGATGTGTACTCATGTACCCCAAGCTATGTAAAAGGCTGGCCAGGCACGCTGTAGAACTACATGTCTAGATCATTTCCTTGTTGCTATGGAAATCTGCTTACTGATTTCTGAGGCTATACCAGTGCTATGCAAATGCTCCTAATAAGATACAGAAATAAACATGCAGAGATGTCAAATGTTTGTAATGGAAAATTATGCAAGAAAAAACTGGAGATGTCATATCTTCTCAGGATAGATGCGAAGAAACACCTTTTACTGATACTATGACAGTTCTCCGGATGTCTCTAAATTTTTTCTACTTTTTCAGACTTCTCTGTAGATCTACAGACAGCAATTTGTATAGACACTGCTTCCCACACATCAGTCAGTAATCATCAGATAAGTGACTCACTTAAAAGGGCACCACCAGGCACATAGATGAAAAGAGTGCCCATTGCAGCCCCTGACTCCCCTTTTGCTGTTGGAATACTAGGCTCTGAGGCCCCCTCTTACACTATATGACAGGAGGCTAGCATCAAGCATTACCTTTACCTACTACTTCTAAGCAGCAAACTATTCAAAGAACCAAAGTAGAACATTACTTGACTCAAAACAAGAGATCTAGAACATGCTGTCAATATAACCCAGCAACATTCCACCTTCTCATCCTTTTGTCTCAGGCATGAGTGGTGTCTTTTGAATTTTTATTAATAGTGTGCATCAAATTTATGGATTTTAAGAAAGTATACATGTGTATTATGGTGTTTGCCAAATATTAAGGTATGTAATAGCATCAATTATTTCAGTTTGAACAGTATATCATTTTATTTGAAACAGGCTTCATAAGGAGCTTCTTCAGAGGGTAAAGAGAAGTGTAAATACTTGCTAAGAAATTACCTTTAAATACTTTCAGGACTGTGCAGCCACAATCGCAGAGTGAAGCAAATCTGTTTGAGGCAGGTTATTTGAAAAGTGATTCACGCACAGCCTTGGATCGCCTGGAAAGTAAGGGCAAGGTGAGCTTCAAATAGGAGTTAAAAATCGGTGTCCATCTTTGAAATGGGCACACATTAATTAGGCCTTTTTTCATGAGTAATTAGGCTTTGTAATGCTCACACATTAGAGGAAGAGTCTGTGGGGCATAGTAACACAATAGGAAAGTCATTGCACAAACAATAACGAGGGTGCTGAAGCCTGTTTTGGCATATGGTGAGGGAAATAAAAGTGTGGAAGGAATATTATACTTAAAAAAAAATAGCAAATTGGATTTGAGGAGATTGAAAATCATAAATTGAGTGTAATCAGGATGGTTAAGAGCAGAGAGCTAATGAAGACGCTAGGTTAAGGGAAATTGTGAGACAAGAGATTAAGGACTCTTTGGAAGAAACAATGAAATCCATATTTAGAAGCAGGAAAAGGAGAAATATAGGGAATGATAAAAAAGAGTTCAGTAGAGTTGAAGGCTGGAAATTCAGCGAGTAGAATCCTAAGTGACTGATGTAGAAAAGTTGAATTTATCAGCACAACAAGAAGGCAGGGTATCCCTGCAAATGGTGACTACTGAAACATACCAACATGGATGTATGGACTAGAGAATGGGATTATTATATTTTTGATTTGGAAGGCAAATATATATCAGGGAATTAATTTGGAAATGTAGATGATTTGGAGCACCCATTAAGGCAGATGCTATTTGACCCAAAAGAGGTAAGACATTCAAAGCAGTTCAGACTGGTGGCCAATGAAACATGTGGCAGAATATATATAAACTATAAAATCAGAAGGCCTCCAGAGTGTCAGAACCACCATACCAAGTGCCAGTGTTTGCGGTATAAATACTTCCCAAAAGAGTCAGGGGTTCTCTGGTTACTGTACTTGGACCGATCGGGTCCATTACTGGAGACATAAGATGGACGCCGAATTGGAATTGAAGATGGGCGTTCTAGTCTCTGAGGGCACAGTTGCCTGAGAGCTAAGGTGAAGCGCGAGCGTTTTAAAACGACGCACTTCACTGAAGTTTCCCGCCTGGTCGGTCCGTTGTGAGAAAGTCTTGTCCCATTTTAGAGTTTAGAGCAAGTTAGAATAATTGTTTTCCCCCGCAAACATTCTCGGAGTGAAGAGGAGAAGATTTACGACCCTGCTTGACAATTTAACTCAGTGCGAGTTATTTTCTGGAGCTGAAGAAATAGGAGCTGATTCTGAATGGAACCTCGTCTTGTCAGCAGAGAAGAGCAGAATATTCAGAGCTAAGTGTCGTGGAAGGTGCAGGAGGGATTATTAGCTTGCAAAAGGCCAAGCTTACAAGAGGTCATTGATATTGCTAGAGGTATCGAAAGATCTTTGACTTCCACAAAAGAATTGTCCAATACTGGAAATAGTGCTAATGTATTTTATTTGTAGGAGAAGAAAAAAGGGGATGGTAAGACTAACGAGAAAAATATGAGTGAAAGAAAGGTGGGAGGTAAGCAGTTGTGCTGTTTTAGGTGTGGTTCTAGTGAACACCTGGCTGACTTTAGGAACTGTCCAGCAGTAGGTAAAAAATGTATAAAATGCAAGAGGTATGGTCATTATTCCACCTTATGTAAAACAAAAAGGATAAACAATAGTGCAAGCATAAACACAGTTGGAAATTTCGATGAAGAAATGTGTGCTAATATCATGTTGTACGTAGAAATGGAGGATGGGAAAATAAAAGGTCCCATTAGTGATGTAAAAATTGGGGAGGTTGAATTAAAATTCACTGCTGATTCTGGTGCCCCAATAACTACAATTTCCGATACCCTTTTTGAAGAAAGATGGAAGGGTGTGCAGTTGACTGAATCGGATATGAACCCAAAAGCCTTTGGAGGGAATGATATAAATATGTTGGGGTATTTCATTGACACCGTAACCTTTAAAGGGAGAGTGATCGAGACAAAGGTAAATGTAGCAGAGAAGGGGAGAATACTTGTAGGATGGAGAGATTTGGCCCAGCTTGGGGTGGTATTAGTTCCGGGAGCTAAAGACCCTGTGATTTTAAGAGAGGAATGGATGAACAGCATTTGTGTTGAAAGAGAAGAGAGTACATTGAGTGCAATTTTGGAAAAGCATAAAGATGTATTTAAAAATGTAATTGGATGTGTAAAGGGATTCAGTCATGACATCAAACTAAAAGAAGGTGCTATTCCATGTAAGCACAAGGTAAGGTCAGTGCCTTTGTCAGTAAAAAATGAGTTAAGAGAAGTGCTTGAAAAACTAAAGAGGGAAGGTGTGATTGAAGAAGCAGAAGAATCTGAATGGATTTCTGCTATAGTAGTATCAAAGAAGAAGGTGACAGGGGACATAAGGTTGTGTGTTGACCTGAGGTCGCTTAATAAAAATATAGTAATAAACTGTCATCCCTTGCCAAAAATTAAGGACATTCTTCAGTCAACATCCGGATCAAAATATTTTTCACTTATAGACTTAAGGGCCGCGTACCATCAGGTGTGCTTGTCTGAAAGGTCCAAACAACTTACAACTTTAATTCGCCATTTGGAGCATTTAGATATGTGAGACTTCCTTTTGGTCTAGCATCATCTTCAGGAGTTTTCCAGAAACTCATGGATGTGTTGTTCGGGAAAATGAAAGGGGTGGAAGCCTTTCAGGACGACATTTTGCTGCACTCCAAGATGGAAAGTGAGCACATACAATTGATTGATACAGTTCTGAATGTATTGGAGAACAGAGGCATGACAGTTGCTAAGGACAAATGCAAATTCATGGCAAAGGAAATTGAATATTTAGGGCATGTCCGGTCTGCAGAAGGTATATTGCCAAAGGATGATTTGGTTCGTGCAATAAGGGAGGCTCCTGAACCAAGAAATAAAGAGACTCTCAAGTCGTTCCTTGGCCTCAGTGAGTATTATGCAAAGTTTATCAAGAAATATGCAGAAAAGGTGGAACCACTCAGGAGACTGCTAAAGAAAAATGTGAAATATGAGTGGGGAATGGAACAGAATGATGCATTCAAAGTTGTCAAAGAGGAAATAGCCAAGGCACCAGCGCTAAAACCATATGATCCGCAGCTAGAAAACATTGTCACCGTGGATGCTAGTAATGAGGGAATAGGTGCAGTGTTCTGCCAAAGGAAAGGAAATGAAGAGAACACAATCGCATTTATTTCCAGGAAGTTAAATGACACTGAGATCCATTACAGTACAATTGAACGTGAGACTCTAGCCTGTGTATGGGCTGTACACAAACTCAAGGATTATCTGTGGGGCAAGGGTTTCACGCTTGTAACTGACCACAAACCTCTTGTGTACATGATGGACGGCAAGGGGCGAGGATATGGCAATGCTAGTTCTAGGCTGATCAGGCTTATGTCAAAGCTTCAGGAGTATAATTTCAGAATGGAACACATAAAAGGTGGAAAGAACAGTAGGGCAGATTGTCTATCCAGGTTACCAGTAAAGGAAAATACTGATAAGGTACTGGAAGACAACGAATGTGTGGTGGCACATATTGACGCGACTGTAATGTGTGAAGGATCCATAAAAGATGAGGAATGGGAAGAATGTGCAAAGAATGATACTGTTCTGGCTAAAGTAAAGGAGTATGTACAATCCAATTGGCCACATGTGAGGAATTTACCAAAAGAGCTTAAAAATTATCAGCAAGTAAGCGATGAATTAACTCTAGAAAATGGTTTCCTGAAAAGAGGTGAAGTGTTTGTGCCGCCACTAGGACTCAGACAATAGATAATCCAGATGGCTCATAGAGGGCATCCTGGCACTACTGCCACTAGAAATGTCCTGAGGATGTACTATTGGTGGCCAGGAGTGGACGGCGAAGTTAGGAACCTTGTAGATAAGTGTGAGCAATGTTTGAAGTCAGACAAACATTGGAGAATAGAAAAAAATGAGCTGCAGATTGTGCAAATTCCTGGTGGACCTTGGGCCAAGGTTGCAATAGATTTTGCCGGACCCTTCAATCTGCTACAAGAGGAATGTAAATACCTAATAATTTTGACAGAGTACTATACTAAGTGGGTGTGTTACAAGTTTGTGAAGGTGATTACTACTGAAGTGGTCATAAAATTTCTGGAGAAAACCTTTGAAAGAGAAGGGCAACCAAAAACTATAGTGTCTGATAATGGATCACAACTTGTATCACGTTTAATGGTTGATTTCTTGGAAAAGCGTGGTATAGTACAGGAGAAAACACCCCTGTACAGTCCTAAGAGCAATGGTCAAGTTGAGAGGATCAACAGATTCTTTAAAGAAGGAATCCAGATGGCTATTGCGAATGACATGGATGTCAAGGAGTTTATCAAAGTAAAAATAAATGCATATAATAATACTCCCAAGGAAGCAACTGGGTTTACACCGTTTTTCCTGATGAGAGGAAGAGTATGCAACGGTGTCATTACACCGAAAATAGGTGAATGGAAAGCAACAGCTGTAGAAGCAAGACAAGTATGTGAAAAAGAACTCAATGTGAGAGAGAACATACTGTGTAAACAAATGAAGAATAAGGCTTATTCTGATAATGTCAATCGTGCTAAAGATAAAGTCATAGTACCTGGGGATTGGGTGCTAGTGAGGAAGCCTGGTCTGGTTGCAAAAGGAGAGTCTAAGCTTAGCAGGCCGTTGAGAGTTGACAGAGCAACTGGAGGAGCTGTGCTAGTTGAAGGTGAGGGATGGCGCAGTAAAGATGACGTGGTAAAACTGAAACATGGTCAAGAACAGATCATAATGAGAAAAGCAGGAATGGAGGAAGGAGGACTAAATGACAGTGTTCTAGAATGGGATGACACGTGTAGTAACCAAGATGGGTCACATACCAGAGTCAGTCAAGGAGCATCTGAAGTTTCAGATGAAGGTTTTACTAGATTCTCTTCTGACCCCGTGGACACTGCCTTGGTGCGGGATGAAACTAGGAGAGACAACTGTGGTGAAGGCAATGAGAGTAATGCAACAAGCATGAATGATGTTGAGGGCAGTGTAACTGGAAGGCATCTTTCCAGAACAGGCAGAGTGGTCAAATTGCCCGCCAAGTTTAAAGACTACATTATGGAATAGTTTTCTGTTTATTGTTTATGGAGGAAGGGAGATGTCGTACATGTTAGTATGTTTTCTATGTTCATTATTCAGCGTCACACCACATCACCATAGCAACCCATTCTGTATATAGGTGACGTCACCTGTACACGGTGACAGATGACAGCTGACACTTGTTAACGCTAGTTGTTATCCCGCTACCGCGGGTCCTTGTTGATAATAAATAATCTTGAATACACCTTTCTACTTGCCTTCTTTGGTGTATGCTACACTAAGTTAAAACGAAAAGATATCTGAACCTGGAAATAATCTGTTGTGTAACTTTTGGAACTCTGAACAATGTTAAATAGTGAACACACGCTAAAAGTTTTTAGGAGAGATAGAGGCTTTTAATAGAGCAAGATTACAGAATTCAACCAAGCTAAATAAAAACAGTTCATTCTTACCTGAATGTCAGCCGAAATTCTCAACAGAAGCCAAGGCAAGGGCAAGACTTATTTCAGGAGATAACCCTGTGATAGAGAGTAAAAGAGAAATTAGTTTTCAAAGGCAAATGAAGGACTACAGAATTAATATTAACACAAATGTAAATATGTAAATACTCACCAGAGCAGCAGTGGCGTTCTCTAAGGAAAAACCTAATAAGAGAAGAAAAGAGAGGTTAACAGAAGAGGCGCCAACACAGAAAACTATTTAAAAGAGAGTCTTCTCAGTTAGTGAAGTAAGTGACAATCCTGAAACAAAAGATATAACTAACTAGGATTAAAAAGATAAGGAAACTAATAATGTTATTTTCTTTCACTAGTAACGACTAACTGATGAGGAAGAATGAAAAATATCATTTAAAAACCAGAAGAGCAGCTAAGGTCCAGGAGAGCTAGGGTGGGTGAGAGATAAAATAGAGAAATTCAAGTCATAGGGTTTTGAATGTTAGATAGTAATGACGCATTAATTTACAGGTTCCACTGACAGAGCAGATGGTGTCCGCCAACCACTGACGGAGGGAGCCTTTCAGGACCAGTCTCTTCTTTGTTTGTTATTTTATCCAAATTCCCCCTTCCCTTAGGGTAATGACTAGAAGGTTCTGAGTATAGACCTGATGGCATTGCCTAGAGGGATTTGGAACCGAGCATCTCTGTTCCTGTGCAAGAACTTGTAAGAATTTAAGGAGTTAAACTTGAGCCCTGACACAGAGCAAGATGAGAGAAATGTGATGAGGGTGAAATGCTCAAGACCTGTAATTGCTGAAAAAGAGACAATGACTACAAATGTTATTGTTTCCAAAGGGGATGGTAAAATACCCAGACAAATATGCCTCCACTTTTATAGCTTTAATTAAAGTGCAAACATCAATGAGAATCGTTTTTTAGTGGAGTAAATTTATATGGTAGGGCCAGAAGGAGAGGGAACCTCCGGCCGAGCAAATTACAGAGCCCCATATAATCAAGGAAAGGTAGTTTACATAGGTAAGCAGTCAGGAGGAGGATTCTACCCTCAAAGGGGTAGAGGAGGAAGAGTGAGGACCTCAAGAGGGTCAAGTCAACAAACCACTAAGTAATATTGTATGATTTTAAATAATCAACATAATAAAGTACGTTATACTTTGTACTAAGGGAGTATGATGAATATTACTGGGTTAATCCAGGAAAATGTGGGAGGCATGCTAAGACATTTCACACAGGAGTGGAATTTACTTACACAGGCTACACAGGCTACGTGGGTGATTGCTACAATACAAGGATATGTGATGGAATTCGAACAGGAACCTTTTCAGGAAAGAGAGCCAAGAGAGTTGGTGTTCAATTAAGATCATAAACATATTATAGTGAAATAACTAACTATTTTATTAGACAAAGCTAGTAGAAAAGGATAATAGGTTTGAGGGTACCCTATTTCTGGTAGAGAAGTAAGGCAAGGGTTGGAGACCCGTGATAAAAATTAAGCAAACTAAACCACTTTTTAAGTTGCAATCATTTCAAAATGGAGGTGTAGTTTAGCATATTAGATGTTTTAGGCTGCTTGTGCTTGCACAGCCATATATAACACTTTTTATTTTTCTGACTTTATTTTACAAACACGCTGTATATATTATTTTGTTATTCAGTGACTCTTCATGGGATTCATTTTGTACAATGTCGTCTAGAACACATAATACCATGTTGTAATGTTTTCTGGACGGTCAGCAGCAAGTCCTAACATTTGAGGCATAACATGGTAGCCCAGCTGCAGCTTTTCAACACAGTAGTTTTATCATATAAACTGTGTGTTATCCATTTGAGGGCAGAGAGGAGAATTTCGGCAGAAAGACCTTTTGTGAAATGAATGCACACCATGTCCATTGCTAATCCCAGAGATCAAATATACATATACATTTGTTTACACAGTAAGGATAGGCATACACAGATAGATAATTTGACTTTGTAGAGTTGTTTATTTATACTGCCTGTTAGTAATGCTGATTATGTTGCTCAGTTGTATTTGCCTACTTATTGCAGCACATTTGCTTCATGATAGACTATGATAGTTTCAAGAAACGTTTTGTAAACTATAATTGTGTCTTTCCTTTGTCTACCAAGAGAATGCATGCATGAGTGGGAGACAAAAGGCGATGACCTGTTTCCACAGTTCCCTTAGGGACTAGAGGGTCATGCTCTAGATTGCCTAAATCACCTGCTAAGGTTAGGAGTTCAGATGAAACTCTGTGCAAGCCAGGATTTGGTTCAACAGATGCTGATGTAGAGCCACTCAGTCCCTACTTTCTGACATCCTGTCATCTCAAGGCACTGTTCTGCTGTACCAGCAGAATCCCTGTGATATGGCCCTACCAGTGATTGGTCAGGTAACTATTTAACAGATCTCCTGAGTAATACTTGTGTCTGCCCATAGTACCCTTCTCTGTGGGTGTCCATGGTGTTGAATATTTAAAAGGATTACCCATATAAGTGTTTGCACTTTGTTTACATTACTGTTTTATAATGGAACAGCCGCAGCCTATACCAATTGCTGACAATTGCAAACTTGCTGTCCATGCAGATTTAACTTTACATGGCCTTGGCAATGTAGGCGGCGTCATAATTTGTGTTTAAAACACACAATGCTTAATGTTTATAAGTCTTTTATTCTTGGGTAAATTTTCCAGCTGTGGATGCTAACGCAGGAACATTTCAGGAATACGCTAACATTGCAGCACCACAAGCATTAGCTCTTAGAAATTCCACTTTCACATTGGGAACATAAATATTTGTTTTAGGTGCCCAAATATATGTACTTACTCCATTATACATGGGTCCTCTTAATTATAAAGGGGCAACCTGGCCAGCGTTAGCTGGTTATACACCATTCCCTAATCTATAGGATCTCAATGTTGGCGAGCTACAGCAATTATAAACTGGTCTAGCTAGATTACATAGACGCTTTACTCAGTATGTTTTGTGCACCTTGATGGATGGCCCGGCAAGTGAAGCTTTAACAATGCAACAACAAGTGTCTGCTGTACCTACAATAAGTCCTGTAATTATTCATTAACATATGGGTAAAATTCCAGCTAACGGTGAGGAAATTCTTTTTTGGATAACCTTTAAATTGATCAATTTAAAGGTGTGTTTCCCCTTATGGGACCACAGAACAAGCACAGAATGTTGATTATGTGCTTACCCTAAGGGATAGGTCCCCAAATAGATGACTGTAACATTTGGGGCACAGTCTTTTTGGCAGACTATGCTATCACACATGATACTCCATTGATGTCAATCTTGCCAAAGGTGTTAAAACAAATACAGAACAAACAAAGGCAGCTGCTGCCCTGGATTTGAGGATGAAATTAATGGGAAACTTGCCTGTTGTCTCCTCAATGATTCTGGCAAACATTAATGTGAAGCAGCATCTTTGGCTATACGTCAGCAGCTCGAGCAGGTTGCACCAGGCAACCAGGAACGTGAGCTACCTACCATTATTGCTGAAGAATATACTTCTGTAAGTCATAATATTTTGGGAACCAGATGAAATAAACCACAAGTTAGTAAACCTGGTTCCAATAGGGACACTGTCGCCAAACAGAACCCAGAGTTTGTTAAAAAACTATTGGACAAACCCAAACCTAAAGAAAATTTTCGATCTCGAGGAGGTTCTTCCCATCTAAACCCTCTGACAGACACTGTAATTTGCATGATCATACACAATTGAAAGCACCCGGTAGATATTAGCGTTCTGATACTTGCCCTCCTTGTTCTTTTCAGGACTCATCTGAGAAACACTATGAGGAGTATGATGTTCTGAGCGCGGACTCCTCTGCCTTGCTTGGGCAAAGGGAGGTATACTTATACCGGATAGGTGCCTTGGATTGACGCAAAGTTGGTCAGAGGAAGATGAGTTTTTAGAGAAAGGGTCTGTTTCCAAGAATTTGTGTTCCTGGAGAAAAGGCCTGTTTCCAAGAATTTGTTGTGACGTAGGTTAGTCACTGTTGGACATGGAGATTACGTATTTAGGATGGACCTTCTGTGCACAGAGCACACTGATCAGATGAGGACACCCTCTCTGTTGCTCGTTATTGTGAAGAGAGGGCTAATCTAGGTCAAAGGGCCTGTCTGTCTCTGTGACACGAAGGATTTGTGCCTCTGAGACAGAGTAACTATGTTAGGGCCTCAATTTCGTTTACAACAAGCCATGAGGGTACCTTTTGGGTATATGAGCACCACATCTTTGCTGGGCAAACTAGAGGTGAAAGTGTTCCATGATGACAGGCTGACACAAGACGCTGAGGGCCCTGCATGCAGATACTCCAGCACGCAGTGATCTGACATCCCTACTGGGGTGTCCAACTTGAGTCCAAGATGGGGTCCTGTGCTCTCTCACATCATGTTATGGGTTTGGCTCTATCCTTGGGAGATTCTTGGCTAAATCCCTACATAAATGCTAGGTATACTTAGGTAAATCTAGTTGAGGGTGCATCGAAGGAGTATGTAATACTACTGACCATGTATTTATATGCCCGCATACATCCATTGTTTTAGCACTATGGTAGAATTCTGCCTTTTATTTACACTGTTGGTGCTTATGATCATATGTTTCTGTCTAATGGTTGTTGCATCACACGTAGAATGACGCTGGTTTAATAAATGCCTATTGAAAACATCCCCACCGGTTATTCTGTGTATCTCACTGAGACAAAGTGAGCTGACTGAGCGAAGAGTACTGTACTGTTTTCATGATCCCTGAGGGGACAGGGTTGTCATTTCCTCCTTGGTAAGGTGGTGGTGCTTATAGTGGCACTGTGAGCTAGCTGGTGTGCAGGCGAACATATCTTTTTGAGGTGTCTGGAATCAGTTTGGACACCAATCCCTTAGTTTATGTTGTCTAAACGTGCAGATTTATAGGAACTACGCGACAAACAGTTATCCTTAAAAGGCTCTGAGTATTGGAAGAATACCATTGACATGAAGTCAATTTAGGGTACTAATCATCGGCAGGTTCAGGGAATAGAAAATTTATTTTGCGCCTGTTTAATTTCAACCCAAATGATTTTTCTAAATTACACAGTTCAACGGACTACTTGGCTAGGATTTGCTCAAATTAAATACCTGAATTCTCCCAACATTCCTTCCATTGCCCTATTTGATCATTGGCAACATTAACAATTTTTACTGAAGAACATGCCAATGGTATAGTGCTGAATGGTACAATTAATTCCCTACTTTCAGGTCCAAACTGGTGGTTATTCTGGCCAGTGGACACAAATTATTTTTCTGCTCATTTTTTGAACTCCAAACTTGGATTTAGGGAAAGCAGACATGGCAATCATTATTCTCATTCTCAACACCCAGTCATAGTCACCACCTATTCAGTAGGGAAATTGTGCCAGCAATAGTTGGAACTTTCCACACCGTCTTCAGTAACACAACATCTTTCCCTTTTGTCAGAAGACATGGACCTATCTGATTTCTTGTTGGGTCCTTAGTACCTGCGCTCCAAGCTATTCATTTATACAATAATATGTGGAAATTGTTATAAATAGAAGCAACAGCACGTTTAAGCCGAATTGATTCAGATAATTTAGATAAAGTTTGTGCTGTTGTTGATAATACCATTATTACATTATTTTCTTGCATCTACAGTCTAAATAACATTGTGTTGTCTGTTATCGATATATGAAAAATGATATGGTTTTATTACACCATGGGCAAGTCAGCTTGCCCATGGTGTAATAAAACCATATCATCCTGCAGTTTAGTTGGACACTTCAGGTCCTTAAAACTGGTTGCTTGTCATGGCGTTACCTAAATGCTATGCAGCCATTTTTGCCTTTCAATCTGACACGTAAACAACGACTCATTGCCTAAAAAGATGCCACTTACACAATGTCACATATCAAATTAAAACACCTGCCCTTAACTGTAGCTGAAACACCCCTGGCTGTTTGTTTAATACATGGCATCATATCTTTGGCATTTCCACATTCCAGTTCACTTCTTGAATTAAACATTTTCCAGTAGGTTGATGTGAAGCCCTGGGAGGGTGCTTTATTTATGAATTATTGTGGTAACTTCTGTTTGACTAGTGATGTGAATGGGCAGAGAGAATGGTATTCTTTCGTAGAAATAAATGTGACTCTGCTGTCAGTTACTCACTTGTTTGTAAACACGTTACCATCCACCAAGCATGCACTACTTCGGAAGTGAATTTGGTCTATTTTCTAAAAAGGAATTCCAGATCTTTCGATTGTCCTCCTCATTACTGTCCTTTGATATGGAAGGTATTTTATGATAACTGTTCAAGACAGCTGTGGAGTGAAGGCCAGAATCCTGTATATCCTTTCTGTTTCCCAGCTATGGACCTGCTGCAACAACATGCTTTTCCCTTCAACCATTGCAATTTTTGATAGTTTGCTATGGCCTTCAATTCCAACTTTAAAGGAATATTTCAACCAGCTAGGCTGACTCAAAGTCTTATTGTTTTAAAAAGATGTAGCATTAACAGCTACCAGAGAAACCTTTGAACAATAGGTTGCAAGGACATCCAGAGATCTACAGTCGTCACTTTTAAGCACAAATCTCCCACAGCACTCTGGTGAGCTTGTGCATCACATCTTTAATGCTTCCAATACTGCTGGAACTGTGCACTTAAAAAAAATAGGACTGGCTTAATCAGTACGTTCCAAGAAAATCTTTAGTGTAATACCGGCATCTATACATTCCATGTTTTGAATGATTTGGGGGAGCATACCCTTGGTGATATTTTTCTATTTCCGGCATTCGTGTTCTATTTGTGTCACTCCTCAATAGATGGTCCAATCCGAAGCCCACTGGTAACGGAACTACTTCTGATCTAGCTATGCAGTGAGCACAAGATACAATTTTTTGTTTGGCGTCCCTCTGCTCCAGGAAATGAACACTGACTGGTCTTTGTAATTTTGACCTGCCTAGTTTTCCTGCAAACCAGCCGTGTTTCATTGCCTATAGTGTCCCTTCAATTAGGCCTTTGTTGTTTGCCTTGTGCTGCAATTGCCTCTTCCTCCGGACATGAACTTGTTGGTGAGCCTGTTAATGACCCATTTTCAGAGTTGTTCCCTGAATTTGCAGCTACACCAAGATGCTTGGTATGAGCCACTACCTGCTCGGGAGATGGGTACTTCAGGTGTAGGATTTCCAAACTTTGGCTCTAATAACACAGATGAAGGACAACAGACTATTTACTCAGTATTGGCTGGTAACAAGGCTCATGTCGGTTCTTTGGAGCTTTTGAATGGGAATTTAGAGGAAAAATCAACTGCGGAGACTGAATCCGTTCTGATTTGACTAACCATTGAACTTGTGAAAGAAATCTTGGATGCCTCCAGCTCAAGATAATTTGCCCACTTTTCAAAATATTTCTGTTTCTTTTGTGTTATACTAATCAATTTAAATATTATGCCTATCAGTGTTACTTTGATTTTGCTTAGCTTGTGAAATGTATAATTGTGCTAGTCGCTAAGATACTTTCCCGATCAAGGAGCGGGTGTAGTGATGTTATTTTGGACCCACTTTGGTTCTCTTTTAGTTTAATGTATTAGATGTTTTAGGCTGCTTCTGCTTGCATAGCCACACATAACACTCTTCTCTTCTTTTTGTGATATTATTTTGCAAATACGCTGTACATGTTGTTTTGTTATCCAGTGATTCTTCTTGGTATTCAGTCTGAACATTTTGTACAAGGTCGTCTAAAACACATAATACCATGTTGTACTATTTTCTGCTTGATCATCAAGAGCTCCTAACTTTTTATACATAAGACTGTTGTGTAGTTCCTATAATCCTATATAGGAGCTGCACGTTTAAACAACATACACTGTAGGATTGGTGTCCAGACTGATTCTAGACACCCCCACCGGGTATGTTAGCCTGTATACCAGCTAGCTCACAGTGCCCCTAGAGACCCGTCTTACCAAGGAGAGAATAGTTCTTGGCAACTATCGGACATGACAACTCTGTCCCATCAGGGATCGCGGAAGCAGTGTGATGCTTTTTGCTCAGTCACTCATGCTCACTTTGTCTCAGAGAGATACACAGAATAAATGGTGAGGACGTCTTTCAATAAGCTTTTATTGAACCAGGGTCATTCTAGTGTAAAATAAGTGTGCTTAGACAACCATAAGACGGAAGCAGATGTAAATGATCATAAGCACCAACAGAGTAAAAGGATGGTAGATTTCTACCATAGTGCTAAAACTATGAATACAGGCAAGTATAAAAATACATGACAAAAAAATGCGTACTCCTACGATGCAACCCTAACTAGATATACCTAAGTGTAACTAGCATGTATATAAGAGTGCAGCCAAGAATCCCTCCAGGTTAAAGTCAACCCCATTACCGGAAGTGAGAGAGTGCGGGGCCCCGTCTTGGTCTTGAGATGGACACCCCACGAGGGATGTCAAACCACTGCGAGCTGGAGCTGCATGAAAGTCCTTTTCTTCTCTCCTGCCTCAGCTAATGTATGGTGTTTAGATACCCAATGTGGTACCCCCCGGGGAAAATACCTTGCTGTGTCATTTCAGACTAGGATGACGGATGGAATGACCCTTATACATTGGTATTATGCAGGAGATGGTAGTCCTGCTGCGATTCCAATAATACTCATGCATAATGAATGAGGCTAGTTTTCAGAGAAAACCCCTTGTCATTTGTGCATTACCGTAACTAGGTAAAAGGTCAGTACTGAGAACCGTTATGTAGTGTAATGTCTGGGGAATATAGGTGAAAGGTCTGGTTGCTACACAAATATCGTCACAAAAACATCGTCTACAAAAATATCGTCACCATATCCTTAAACAAGGATTTACACAAATATCGTTAATTTTTTATCGACTACATTAATATCATTACCCATTATATCGGGTACATAAATATCGACTACTACATTATCGACACTCCTTGAAATAACATTACCATCTACACAAATATCGATTACACAAATATCGAATAACTTACTACATAATTAAACATACTAAAAATATCGACTTTTTGTCTATAACCTTAAATACACAATACCCTCAACAAATTATTTTTTTATAATAATTTAAATGATAAAAATGCGTTTCAAACATATTGAAATATAATATATATTTTAAACATTTATATATAATATTTAAAAATACATAACTAATATAAACGTTACTAATAATTTCAATACAATCATTTTTGAAAACTTTTATTAAGACTTCACATAGTTAAACATTTTTAACATTATTAACTATTATTATAAAACACATATAATACTTTTTTAAATATATAGTAAAACGAAATAATTAATACTACAACCTCATTTAAAAATAACGGTTTTCAAATTCAAACTAAGGTTCCCATCCAATGATTTTAAAATACATTTAATTTAACCAATCCAAATGAACAATTACTTAACTCGCTACTATAAAAACAATTACATACTTAACTAAAATTACCATTTTTGGCCCAAACCTGGAGAAAAGTGCTTACTTTGCTGAAGAGAAGAGAATACACACCTACAACAACTACTACAACACAGTCTACTACAACTCAAGTAAGTTAACTCCCATTTTATGTAGTATAAAAACCTCACGAAAAGTAGCTAGACTCCCTGTACTAAATAAATGCTCTTTCTTTTTTGTAAAATGTAACTAAAACATCCTATCCACAACAGCAACAATAAATAAAGAAACGAAAATATGAACAGTCTTATCAATTTCTACTTAGAAAGTTTTAAATAAATAAGACTATAGCAAACAGAAGTTATAAATGACTTGATATGTTATGAGCTACAAATATATCCTATTTTAATAAATAACAAATATTTTTTTATGTCCAGAATCGACAAACTTCATCTACCAATCTACAACTACACAAACAACAGCTTCTACTACATTAAGTAAGTATACCCACTATGTCAATTAATAATCAGAAACAAGAAAGAAACAAGTATCAAACTATATCATTAATTACTACTGTTCTCTACCACAACTACAGGACATTTAACAGTGAAACTCTGAATATAAGAACAGAAAACATCAAAATCGCTGAAAAACAACATTGTAAGTACATTTTTTCATTTCATATTTAAACGTAGACATTTAAATAAATGTTTAATACATTTACTAAAAACAAATATAGATATCTTCACAGCTCTACCTTAGTCTTAGTAATGGCAGAAGGAGCTACTTTTATAACATCTCAAAGGGGGAAAATAATGCTCAGCTACATGGGTTATAACTACACCCAAGAAAGAGTCAAAGAGAATAAACCCCATTGGAAATGTAGTAAATATTATTCAACTGCATGCTATGGTAGAGCAACTACTGTTGATAACAATGTTGTAAACGTACGTGAGCATAACCACCCATCCAAAGTAACAGAAGTCGAAGTAAGAGAAGCATTAGAGACACTGAGAGAAGCTAGTACAGGCTCCCAAAAAACAAGCACCACTATTTTGAAAAATGTTTTGACAAAATGCCCAGAACACGTAACAGGACAGTTACCTTCAATCCCCAACTTGAAAAGATTAATAGCTAAAACAAAACGAGCTTCTGATCCAACTCCACCACCACCTGAAACTTTTGAAGAGATTAAAATATATCCAGAATATACTATTACCCGCAATGAAGATACATTCTTAATGTATGATAGCCAAACTCATGATAAAAGAATTTTACTGTTTGCAACTAATAGCAATTTGCAAAAACTAAAATCATGTGAAACATGGATGATGGACGGAACTTTTAAAGTGTGTCCCAAACCTTTATATCAACTTTACACCATTCACGGTGAATACCAGAAAACTAATATCCCTTTAATTTATACACTGCTGCCAAATAAAACAAATGCAACCTACGTAGAAATCTTAACAACTATCCAAGATTTTAGAGATAATTACTATCCACAAAGAATCATAATAGACTTTGAAATTGCTATGATTCAAGCTATACTTAAAATATATCCACACACTTCAATACAAGGGTGTTATTATCCCTACAACCAAAGTATATGGAGATGCTTACAAAAATCTACTTTTAGCATAGAATATTCTACAAACAGTAACTTTGCTTACCAGATTAAAAAATGAATAGCACTGGCATATGTCCCAACAACAGAAGTATCTAATTATTACAATTTATTACTTGACAGCCCTTTCTACCGCAGTAATGAGAAAAAATTAACTCCCTTCTTAGACTATTTTGAAGACACCTGGGTGGGAAGATTACATCGTTCTGGTCACCGCAGACAACCTAAGTTCCAAATTCCATGGTGGAATGTGTATGCTAGGACTACAGACAGAAAGCCAAAACCAACAACGCGGTAGAAGGATGGCATAATGCTTTCCAAGCCACAATAGGAACAACACAACCAACATTTCATAAACTAATCCAGTTCATCAAAAAAGAGCAAAGCTACCAAGAACTAAGAATCGAGCAATCTCTATCAAAAATAGGGCCAAAACTAAGTAAACAAACATTAAATATGTACGAATACCTACAACAAAAAACAAGAATGTACCCAAGTATCCAAGGTCTAGAATACTTAGACCTAATTGCAAAACCTATCCTTTAACAAAATACAAATAGGAAACAATCAAACAATAAATGAGATAGACCATTTATATTTTAATTAGTTAAATTATGTCATGTAAAAATAAATGTACTTTATTATTACAAGACATAATCGAACTAATTAAAAAACAAATTAAGCTATAAGAATAATCCACCCCAAAAAATAAATAAATAATAACTTACGGTTCTGCCGTTGTAGAATGTGTTCCAAGTAGATGGTTTCAACACGAATCCAATCAAAAGCAATCCACATCGTAAAATAAATCCCCACAAAATGAAAAAATACAACTGTATAAAAAGGGTCCGACGTAGCAATCCTCTGGATAACGGAACCATAAAAAACCCGAAAAGAAATCACGATTAAAAACGCTCCAAAATCCCGAAAAACAAGAAAATGTATATATACATTTCCCTGTATGTAAAAAAAAAAACGAGATCAAATCCATCTGGTCACCAAAACGAACACCTGTAAATAAAATACAAACAAAACTCACCCACAATAAATACTAAACCCACAAAGCCTAAAAATAACATATAAAAGACAGTAAACTACATAAAGTCATACTTTAATACAATAGATTAACATGACATCCATATTAAATAGCAAACTAAGTACGCTATCACTAATGGCCTTAAAAACACGTACTTTTCACATAAACAGTAAAATAAAACACATAGCAACACGTACACACTAAAAGTAGCTCAATAAATTCTTAAAATTAACTTAAAAGTAATGAAATTAAAACTTACATTAACAAACATGAAGCAGCTCCCAACCGCGAGGTTCCGTCTTCTGAAATGACCCAAACAACGATGTAGATAGACAAAAAAGTGAACTACACAAAACAAAATGGCAGCATAATAAAAACAAAAATAGGACTTAATCCCCATTATAATAAATTAAAAATGTGTAAAAAATTGCTAATTATTTTGGATAAATTGTTATAATTTTCTAAATGTTTACAATAAACATATGCATAATGTAAAATATACAAAAAAATTTTAGTATATAATTATATATAAAAAATATTGTATATTAAAAATATGTTTATTATTGTAAAAAAATGTTTTATTATATAAAAATGTGAACTATTTTATGAATATACTTTTGATAATGCCAATTATATGTAAATTAATTACCATATTACATTTTATTTACAAATTTTAAAATTTAATATGCTAATTAATATAAAATACAATGTATATGTTACAAATACAAATACTGCAATGTAAAATTTGAATAAATACAAATAAATGTTGTTATAAAAATGTTTAAATATTTCCATGTACCAAAAAATGTAATAGAAACTGTTTTTTTCACAAGAATATATTCCTATTGTACTTTATAAATGTATAAACTTGTGATGTACGTGTTAAAATGTTTGAAAAATCTATATTAGTTATTATTACATATATATCTCTAATAATTATTACAAATATTATTAATTTTTGTTATTTTTTTCTTGTATTTTTAAAACTAAGTTACCAATTTTTATTTATCTAACTCCAAATCCAACATAACTCATTCAAAGTGTTTAACAGTAAACCATAATAATTTACTATTCTAACTCCTAATTCAACATAACTCAGGGAAAGTGCTGGACATTAAACCATATTAATTTACTATTCTAACTCCTATTCCAACTTAACTCATGGAAAGTGCTGGACAGTAAACCATATTAATTTTCTATTCTAACTCCAAATCCAACATAAGTCAGGGAAAATGCTGGACAGTAAACCATAATAATTTACTATTCTAACTCCAATCCAACATAAGTCAGGGAAAGTGCTGAACAGTAAACCATAATTATTTACTATTCTAACTCCAAATCCAACATAAATCAGGGAAAGTGCTGGACAGTAAACCATAATAATTTACTATTCTAACTCCAATCCAACATAACTCAGAGAAAATGCTGGACTGTAAGCCATAATAATTTACAATTCTATGTCCAAATCCAACATAAGTCAGGGAAAGTGCTGGACAGTAAACCATAAAAATGTACTATTCTAACTCCAATCCTACATAAGTCAGGGAAAGTGCTGGACAGTAAACCATAATAATTTTATATTCTAACTCCAAATCCAACATAACTCAGGGAAAGTGCTGGACAGTAAAGCATAATAATTTACTATTCTAAATCCAATCCAACATTACTCTGGGAAAGTGCAGGACAGTAAAACATAATAATTTACTATTCTAACTCCAAATCCAACATAAGTCAGTCAAAAGTGCTGGACAGTGAGTCATAATAATAAACTATTCTAACTCCAATCCTACATAAGTCAATGAAAGTGCTGGACAGTAAACCATACTAATTTACTATTCATTTCCAAATCCAACATAAGTCAGGGAAAGTGCTGGACAGTAAACCATAATAATTTACTATTCTAACTACAATACAACATTACTCAGGGAAAGTGCTGGACAATAAAACATAATAATTTACTCTTCTAACTCCAAATGCAACATAACTCAGGGAAAGTGCTGGACAGTAAACCATAATAATTTACTATTCTAATTCCAATCCAACATAAGTGAGGGAAAGTGCTGGACAGTAAGCCATAATAATTTACTATTCTAACTCCTAATCTAACATAACTCAGGGAAAGTGCTGGACAGTAAACCATAATAATGTACTATTCTTACTCCAAATCCAACATAAGTCAGGGAAAGTGCTGGACAGTAAACCATAATAATTTACTATTCTAAATCCCAAATCCAACATAAATCAGGGAAAGTGCTGGACAGTAAACCATAATAATTTACTATTCTAACTCCACATCCAACATAAGTCAGGGAAAGTGCTGGGCAGTAAACCATACTAATTTACTATTCTAACTCCAATCCTACATTACTCAAGGAAAGTGCTGGACAGTAAAGCACAATAATTTATAAAACTTACTCACCCTTCACCCTAACTACTAAAACTTTATCTTTTTTTTTTTTTACAAATAATAGAATTTTGATATTTAAAATTTAAAAATTTCGAATTTATTTCGATTATTTTGCCCAAAATTTAGTTTTTATGAAACATTAACACACATTTTTAAATATTACTACCCACTCTTATCCATCAGAATGCGAATTACCCACTAATAAAACATTCACACACTTTTTATTAAATTAAAAATTAATGTACATAATTTTTTTCTATTACAAATTTCCCATTTAGAATTATTAATTTATTTTAATTACAATATTACATTTTTTAAATATTAACACACATTATAATCATTTAGTACACAACCTTAACATCATATAACATATAACACACTTAATTTAATGTAAATTAAAAAAAATATTACTTTCTAATTTCAAATTTCAGATTTAAAATTTCGATTTTATTTTTAACTACAACCCTCTAAATAAACAATTACACACTTAATGTAATGTAAATTTAAAAATTAATAATTTCAAGTTTAAAATTTCGATTTTCAAATTTCGATTTTTTTTTTTAAAATTTATATGAAATAAAATAACAAATTTTAAATTACTACCCTCCCTTATCCCCTATATAACCAACAACCCGCTACTAAATCTTTTACATACTTCATTTTAAAAAAATTAATTAAATATCTAAATAATTTAAAATTTCAAATTTCTAATTTCTAATTTCGTTTTCTATTTTTCAAAATGTTCATTTTCTAATAAAATTTTTACACCACATTTTTAAATTACAACCCACCCTTATCCCCTATAAAACCAATAACCCGCTCCTAAAAAATTTACAAAAATGTTATAAATTTAATAAAAAAAATGTAATAATAAGAACAATACACATTAAATTAGTAAAAAATTAACATAAATACTACTTTTTTAAACATTTATATAACACAACTAATTATTATATCGATATTATATACAACGATATTTCTGTCAACTATATTCTATACAATGATATTTTTACTTGTCGATATTTCTGTAATTAAAAAGAAACGATATTTACAACACCAATATTTTTTTGGCCGATATTTAACAAAGTCAATATTCTTACCTCGATATTTCTGCTAGTCGATATTTTTCCGTCGATATTCCTGCTGTATACCGCTACCGAAGCCTATATCGGGCACCTGTATAAAACATAACAAGACGGTGGCCCAGCTTCAGCTTTCCAACACAGTAGTCTTGTCTATTTGAGGGCAGAGAGGAGAATTTAGGCAGAGGGACCATGTCCTGGAATTAAACACACTCCAGGTATGGGGTCTGTTGCTAATCGAAGAATCACTAATAAATCCCTTTGCTTATACAGTAAGAATAGGCATGCACAGATAGAGAATTTGCCATGTTTGGGTTGTCGCAGCCTGCTAGTTATGCAGATTACGTTGCTCAGGTGTATTTGCCTACTTATCGCAGCACATTTGCATCATAATAGACTACGATAGTTTCAATAAATGTATTGTAAATCTTTATTGTGCCTTTCCTTTGTCTACTAAGGGCATGCATGAGTGAGGGATGAAAGGCGATGATCTGTTCCTACAGTTGGTGACTCCCTTGGTGACTAGAAGATCATGTTCTAGGTTGCCAAAATCACTTGCTACTCTGGGAAGGGTAGGAGTTTAGGTGAGGCACTGTGAGCTAGTTAGGATTTCAGCCAACAAACACTGACGCCGTAGAAAGTCTCAGTCCCTACACTTTGACATCCTGTCATCTCAAGGCACAGTTCTGCTTTACCAGCAGGATCCTTGCAACTCTGGGAGTGCACATGTTGAGAGGTATTTTACATGAGTGAATTGGATGGTGAAGCTGGATCTGACAGATGCCTATTTAGCACTTCAAATATACAAGGAATGTCAATGTTTTCTTCAGTTCATGCAGGAAGGTCAGTTGTGCCAGTTTCAGTGTCTTCCGTTTGGACTTTTAAAACCAATGTTAGGATTTTTACGAGAACAAGGTGTAAAATGATTATATATTTCAACAACATTCTTTACATGAATTGGAATGTGGAGCTATTGTGAGCACATTTGTCTATGTAGAAGGAGATATTAGAGAGTTTGGGATTTTTGGTCAATCAGGAGAAATCAATTCTTCAACCTTCTCAATCAATGGCGTTTTTGGAATTTGTAATAGATACAGTGAAAGTCCATTTACAGTTGTAAGAGACGAAGATAGATATGATAAACTAAGAGGTACGTCGATTGAGGCAAAGGAAGGAGATGACATTGAGAGACCTTGGTCGTGTCATTGGACTTCTATCTTCTTCAATACTGGCGGTTTTTCCAGGTCAACTGTATTACAGGGCTTTGCAGTGTTTAAATAAGGTCTGATTAGCATGAGGTCTGTGGTATGCAGACAAAGTAACGATTATGGAGGAAGTGAGGTTGGAGCTGACCTGGTGGTTGGAAAACATACATTCTTGTAATGGGCGGTCAGTTTTTTGGACAGACCCTGATTTTGTGGTGGAAACGGATGCAAGCAGTTTTGGATGAGGAGCAATGTGTCTGGGCGAGGAAACTGAAGGGAAATGTTGTGGGAGGGGAAAGATAGAACATAAATTCTTTGGAATTGACTGCAGGTCTTTTTTGCTGTATGCAGTCTCAAGGACACGTTACAGAGAAGTTCAGTGTTATTGAAAATGGATAATGGAACAGCAGTAAACAAGTTGTAAAGAAGCAATTCAAAGAAACTGTCGAGAATTGCGAAGGGGTTATGGGAGTTTTGTCAAATAAACAAAATTCATGTGTTAGACCAATGCTTACCAGGGAAAGAGAATTTAGAGGTGGATTGGAATTCTTACAATTTGCGAGATTCCAGTGATTGGATGTTGTGAAGAGAGATTTTTCAAAAAATAGAGTCATATCTAGGATCAATAGAAGTGGATTTATTTGCATCCAGCTTAACTTTTTGAAAATAAAAATATTTTAGCTGACACCCAGATCCAGGGGCAATGGTAGTGGATGTGTTCACACATAATTAAAATTTTCTGAAATGTTATGCTTTCCCACTATTTGGTATGATACAGAGGGTGTTAGTCCAAATGAGGAGACAGTTGTGTTAGATAGTGCTGGTGATACTCTTTTGGGCAATGCAAGTTTGGTACCTGCCAGTGATGGAATTGGTTGTAGAAGTGCCTCATTTGATTCAGTCATGTGTGGAAATGTTGCTAGGTTTAAAAGGAGAGGAACATCCTCTGGTGGAATCGGATGTGCTCAACCCTCTGTCCTGGAATATATCAGGAGATTAAGAAGATTTGAAGTCCTTCCTGGAGAGGTTTTAGAATTGTTCAAAAATGTGTGGCACCAGGAAAAAAAGAACAAATATAAGGTAGCACCGAATGCCTGCATTCATTGATGCATGAAAAGGGATTTGGATCCCGTGGAGGCTGATGAAATAGATGTCGCAAACTTTTTGGCAGGGTTATTTTCAAAAGGTTTTTCATATAAGACTCTGAATTGTTGCAGGTCAGCAGTTGCAGCAGGTCGTTTGCTGGTGCTTGGTTTATCTGTAGGGAAAAGTCCTTTGCTTTGCAAAGTACTAATAAGAAGAAATCTAAAGAGACCTTCTACATCTCGCTATGGGAGCATTTGGTACGTTGTATTTTAAGGATGTTTGATTCTTGGCCATTGAATAGATATTTACCTTTAAGGGAACTAACATGGAAATTAGAAACTTCACCTTGTTTAGTTCCTTTTAGGAGTGGGTCTGATGTTCAAGCTTTGGATATCACAAGTCGATTTTATCAACAGAAAGGAGTATTTTTTGAGTTGTAGAGAACAAAAAAGACTATGTAAGAATCTAGGGCCAGATGTAGGTAGGCTTTTACCGGTTGGTAACGGCCGAAATCGTCTGTTACCGACCGGTAAAAGTCTTTTACTATGTAGGAGACTTATTTACCGATTCTGTAATTTCCGAATCGGTAAATGCTGATTCAGTATTTACCGAATCGGTATTTACCGGTTCGGTAAATACCGAATCAACATTTACTGATTCGGAATTTACCGAATCGGTAAATAAGATGTAGGAAGCACTTAAAAGAGTGCTTCTGGCCTTTAAGAATCTGTTATTTACCACCAACTATTAGTTGGTGGTAAATAAGGAATTCCTATGTGAATGCATAAATGTGCATTTACACCTGTGCCATGTGTAATATCCTGTATATTGAGTGTATGCATATTTCCCACTACTCCATCTGTAGAACATTCTGGTGTGATGTCATTTGGAGTGTTGTTCTATGAAGCTGTCAGTTGGAGTAGGGCTGAGGGCCTAGCTGGACACTCCTGGTGGGGCTATATACTGATGTACTACTGATCTCCCATCTATCTACAATAAATCTATCTGAACATCTCCAATCTGCGTGGAGTCAGTTACTACATTTATTTGGCGACGATTGAACTAAAGAACCTACATATGCTACCTCTGAAGACCTCTGAGGACATCCTGTGTTCCTTTTCTCAACCTCAAGTAACTTCAAGCAACCTTTGAAACTAGAATTTGCTCCAACTCTTCATCTGGCACACATCAGCCCCACCAGTGACCACCCACCGGTCGCCCTCAACGCTTAAGTGCCATGTGACAGACATACATGCCACATGTGCACATCAACACTAATCAGGGGTGCAACAGGGTGCCACCCTTGACTAATTCACAATTTTACCGAATCTGTAATTACTGATTCGGTAATTGACATTCATTCCTATGGACGTCCAGGCCCATAAGAATCAATGGCAAATACCGAATCGGTAAATACCGATTCGGTACATACCGAATCTTACCGATTCGTATTTGTTACCGAATTTTTATCTACATTGCAATTACTGATTCGAAAATATCGAATCGGTAAAATTCGGTATTTTCGAATCGGTAATTGTAAATTACCTACATCTAGCCCCTATTTTCTAGCCAAGATTTCAGAGTCAACTGAAATTTTGTGTTGTGGACTGCTTGAAAGAGTCTAAAGTACAAGCATTCAGGAGCAATGGTGTAAATCAATTATTAATATCATATGTTAAACCTTTTAATTCAGTGACTGTAGCTACTATTGCAAGGTGTGTGAAAGAGGTCATTAGGGAGTCTGGTGTGAACATTGTTCGGTTTAAGTCACATTCTAAGATTTTACAAGAGGAGAGTTTTTGGAAAGCAGTTGAGTGGTCAGATACTTTGATTTTCAGAAAATTTTATTATAAACCTATGGAACATGGTTCAAATCACTTTTTTAGGGACTTTGAACATGCATGATGCTAGCCTCCTGCCTTGCCATAAAATGTATATTCTTATAGCTTTAGTGGATAGAGATTTGTGATTTTATTGAAGACTAAGAGGTTTGCATTATCCTGCCCTAAATGCCCAGGAATACAAATATTGAGAGAAAATATGCGAGGAAGTAAAAGAGTTGGGGTTAACTTCAGTTTAATATGAAATATTGTACAGATGTAAATAACAGGTGGTGATATTGTATTAGGAAGATACATTTCTAAATGTTTTAGAAGTAGCGAGATATGTTACTGGACTTGTTTTGGTTCAGATGTATAAGGAATAGTTTTGGAATCCGAGGTAGCTGAGGAAAACTGGATAACAGAGAGCAGCACCAAAAGCGGAGGAAGATGGAATGTTGCTGGGTTTTATGGACTGTGTATTTTAGACTTCTTATTATGAGCCAATCAATGTTCTATTTTGGATCTTTGAATAGTCTACTGCTTGGAAGCAGCAAATAAAGTTAATCCATAATGCTATCCTTGTAGTCTTTAATAAAATCATGATTCCTCATCCACTTAAGCTATGAGAATCAACATTCTCTACAACAGAACAGCAGGCAAAGCACGCAACTGGCACAGGAGAGTGTTAGGTAGTTAGCTTTTTCCATGTAAGAGGGACAAATAACCAAAGAAGAAAAAGACTCAAGAAATTCTTACTTCTTCAACATGCACAGCTGTAACAGAGCTAGACACTATATAGTGCTCGCAGGCAGGCAGGTCGCTCCCCACGCTGCTGCATTGCTCTGCCTGCATTGCTTTTGCCTAATCTTGTATTTTTCCCCTGTGCCTAACTTGCTTTCTTGCCCAGACTTGTTTTTAATCCCCTGTGCCTGTATTTGCTTTCTTGCCCAGACTTGTTTTTATTCCCCTGTACCTGTACTTGCTTTCATGCCCAGACTTGTTTTTATTCTCCTGTGCCTGTACCTGCATTCTTGCCCAGACTTGTTTTTATTCCCCTGTGCCTGTACTTGCTTTTTTGCCCAGACTTGTTTTTATTCCCCTGTGGCTAACTTGCTTTCTTGCCCAGACTTGGTTTTTTTCCTCTGTGCCTGTACGTGTTTTCTTGCCTAAACTTGTTTTTCCCTCCAGTGCCCAGTTCTCCCGCGGCCCCGCCCATTTTTCCCGCCGCTGCGTCCCTGCGGCCCGACCACCTGCAATCCCATTCGCCGCCCAGCTCCGACCTCCCAGCTGCTCCTCCCTCCCACATCCCCTCATATGGAAGCCGCTGGCTGGCGCACCTAAGGCAAGCCCGTCTGTGCCCTTCCGTGCCTGGACCGTGCCCAGCGCCAAACCCCTGGACACCACGAATGCCACAACGCCCGGCACCTCCATGCACTCAACACCGGACGATCACACACCTGCTTCCTGGCTGCCCGAAGCGCACCCACGGAGCTTTCACCTGCCGGAACTGCAGCTTCACAAGCATCTGCCCCACCATGCTGCCAACAAGGAAAGAACGTAACCACCTCAGATGCATCCTTCTCAACACCCGCTCCACCCGAAAACATCACAGTGAACTCTGGGGCCTACTCGACTCAACCTCCCCAGACGTCGCCTTCCTGACGGAGACCTGCCTGAACCACGCCTCGGCTCCCGACATAGCCATAGCCGTCTGGGAAGGCTACAAGATCACCGGCAAGGACTGCACCAACAGAGCGGGATGAGGAATTGCCATCGTCCACAGGAACACTCTCAGAGTCTTGACCAACACCAACGACACCCTCGGGACCGCCGAACACCTGCACTTCCAGATCCACACCGACCACAACACCACCCTCAGAGGAACCCTCATCTACTGACCGCCCGGACCCCGACCACAGTTCAGCGACTCCATCACCGACTTCGTCAGCACACACGCCCTCGCCTCCACGGACTACATCCTCCTCGGGGACCCGAACTTCCACCTCGAGAACAATGACGACACCAACTCCAACACCCTTATCGACAACCTAGCCAACCTTGGACTCAGACAACTCCTCACAACACCCACCCACTCTGCCGGTCACACGCTTGACCCCATCTTCTCCGCAAGCCCGCACGTCTCCTTCAACCATACCACCGAACTCCACTGGACTGACCACCGCTGCATCCACTTCACCTTCAAGAAACCCACCACGCATCACCGTACCCAACAGATGACTCACGGCTGCTGGAGCAAAGTCACCGAAGACCAGCTAACCACCACCATCACCCAGAGCCCACCCGCCGACCATACCGACCCCTACATCGCCGCCCGCAAACTCAGACAGTGGATCTACGACTGTGCCAACACCCTCGCCACGATCAAGAAACCCTCCAACAATCATACCAACAAGAAAACCAGCTGGTTCACTGAAGACCTCTGGGCCTCCAAGCAAACCTGCCGAAAGCTGGAGAATATATTCGTCCGTGAACGAACACCGGACAGCCACGCCGCCCACAAGAATGCCAACCGCAGACATCATCACCTCATCAGATCGGCCAAAAGGGCCTCCTTCAAAGACCGCCTAGACAACAATGCGCACAACAGCAAAGAGCTTTTCAACATCGTGAAGGAACTCTCCAACCCCAGCTCCAACACCAACGACGTCCCACCCTCGCAAGACCTGTGCGACTCGCTGGTCACCTTCTTCCACTGCAAAATCACTGACATCCACAACAGTTTCAACACCACGACCGCCCCGATAACCACTGAGACCTCCTCCCCCATGACCACCATCTGCACCAACCACCTGCTCTACTGGACCAACATCAACAATGATGACACCATCCACTCCGGATCTCCATCAGATCCATGTCCACACCACATCTTCAACCAAAATCAACAAGAGAGAAAGGGCATGAAGGTTGACTCTTATACCCCTAATTCTAGTAACCTAGATCAACAAAAGAGTGAATCAAAAAACATATATAGGGACCTCGTGCTGAACGTCCGAGATGCAAAAGAAAATGATAATACATACATAGGGGAGTGGGACACAACCAAGTGATTTTAAGAACCCTCACTCACCACCTGGTGGTGACATGCTTCATCACCGGGTTCCCACTGGAAAGACAGAGTGTCTTTCCAGTGTGCTTCAACGCCTGGTTACAGCGGAGCTGGATCTTGTGAGTGTTGAGGGTGTGATAGAAGCCAAATTCAGCTAGAGTGAGTGCAAAGATAAAGAAAAAACTTAAAAAGTGCAAAATCGTGACTTTCAACTATTTATTATTAGTCCGATGTGCACTGATTAAAAACAAAATTCAGATGGACACATAGGTATGGCCTCGATTATGAAAGACCCCTAGTCCATAGTGAAAGAGTAGGTCGACATGTTTCTGCTTAATAAGAGCCCGAGTCGCTCAGCTTTCGTCAGGACCTTAAAGAGTGATCCTCCGGTGGTGTACACGCACTAAGGTGCACCCTGCCATGAGGAGTTTATGTGCAAAAGAAAAAAAAAATCCCTTTTCAGTGAGCAATATACTTACGGCAAAAAAGCCGTGCAAGACACACCCAGCAATTTTGCTGGGGTCATGTACCTGTGGGGAAAAAATGTATCAATAATTAGAGCAATTCAGTCCCAACATTGTATTACAATATCATTGAGTACTAGTATGTCCCATCACCCAAACAAAGATAGGTATCCATCTAGTGACTTATTTATAGTGGGTGTGCTTTAAAGGGTAATCTCCTTAATTAGAGACATGCAACTAATTTTCAAACCAGTCTACTGGGAGTTTCATTGATTCATGCAACTTTACATGTCCTCGAGATTCTCAAGGATCCTGCGGTCTGCCTGGCCACTTTCACCTGGAAAAGAGCAACGACAGCAACACCACACCCCTCCTGGACAATCTCGCCTACCTCGGACTCAAACAACTTGTTAACACCCCCACTCACTACGCAGGTCACACACTCGACCCTATCTTCACCTCCAGCAAACATATCTCCTTCAGTCACACCACAGTTCTCCACTGGACGGACCACAGCTGTGTTAACTTTATCTACAAAAAGACCACAACTCACAACCATCCTCAACCTACTCTGCGAAGAAACTGGAACAAAATCACCATCGACCAGATCTCCTCATCGCTTCTTCAAAACCCCCCTGCCCACTCCTCAAACCCCAACCAAGCAGCCATTAACCTCACTCAATGGCTAACCAACAGCGCCGACAACCGATCACCTCTGAAAAAACGTCAATTCAAACAAGGCAGCAAAAACGCCCCCTGGTTGAATGATGATCTTAAGAAATCCAAGAAACTCTGTCGCTCCCTTGAGAAGGCCTGGAAAAAAGACCCAAACACCAGCACCAGGGACGCGTTCAAAAACGCCACCCGCATACACCACCAACTGATCCGGACCGCCAAGAAAGCCGCATTCAAAGACCAACTAGACAACAACGCCCACAACAGCAAGGAATTATTCAAACTCGTCAAAGAGTTTACCAACTCCAACGACATCACTCCCTCTCAAGCCCTTTGCGACTCCCTAGCTTCGTTCTTCCACGACAAAATCGCTGACATCCACAACAGCTTCGACAACAAACCTGGAGACCAACCCACCCAACCTTATGCCGCACCTTCACCCACCTTGAACATCCTTAATGACTGGAACCCAATCTCCACTGAGGACACCATCCGCCTGATGAACTCCATCCACTCAGGATCCCCCACAGACCCATGCCCTCACCACATCTTCAACAAAGCAGATTCCATCATAGCACTACACCTCCAAGACGTCATCAACTGCTCCCTCAACTCCGCCACCTTCCCGGAAAGCTGGAAACACACCGAACTCAGCGCCCTTCTGAAAAAACCCACAGCTGACCCCACCGAACTCAAAAACTACCGCCCCATCTCACTCCTTCCATTCCCGTCCAAAGTCATCGAGAAAGCTGTCAACAACAAGCTCGCCCCCTTCCTCGAAACCAACAAATCCCTCGACCCCTCACAGTCCGGCTTCCGAGCCAAACACAGCACTGAGACCGCACTCATCGCAGCAACAGACGACCTTCGAACTCTACTGGACAATGGAGACACAGTCGCCCTCATCCTCCTCGACCTCTCCGCAGCCTTCAACACAGTCTGTCATAGCACCCTATTACAACGCCTCAGAAACATCGGAATCCAAGGAAAAGCACTGGAATGGATCACCTCGTTCCTTGCTGGAAGAACTCAGAGAGTCCGCCTCCCACCATTCAAGTCTGAGGCCACTGAAGTCATTTGCGGCGTGCCACAAGGATCTTCACTCAGCCCCACCCTCTTCAACGTATACATGAGCCCCCTCGCGGCCATCGCACGCCAACACAACCTCAACATCATCTCCTACGCTGATGACACTCAACTGATCCTCTCTCTCACCAAAGACCCTAACACCGCCAAAACCAACCTACATGAAGGAATGAAAGAAGTAGCTCAGTGGATGAAGCCCAGCCGTCTGAAACTGAATTCAGACAAAACAGAAGCCCTTATCTTAGGTACCTCCCACTCCGCCTGGGACGACTCTTGGTGGCCAGAGGCCTTTGGAAAAGCACCCATCCCGACGGACAACGCACGGAACCTGGGCGTCATCCTGGACTCCTCACTCTCGATGACCAGACAAGTCAACGCCGTTTCATCATCTTGCTTCAACATTCTTCGCATGCTCAAAAAAACATTCCGCTGGATCCCCACCGAAACTAGAAAAACAGTCACCCACGCACTGTTTACAAGCCGCCTGGACTACGGAAACACCCTATACGCCGGTACCACCGCAAAACTTCAGAAAAAACTCCAACGCATCCAGAACGCATCAGCCAGACTCATACTAGACATCCCGCGTAAAGACCACATAACCAGGCGTTGAAGCACACTGGAAAGACACTCTGTCTTTCCAGTGGGAACCCGGTGATGAAGCATGTCACCACCAGGTGGTGAGTGAGGGTTCTTAAAATCACTTGGTTGTGTCCCACTCCCCTATGTATGTATTATCATTTTCTTTTGCATCTCGGACGTTCAGCACGAGGTCCCTATATATGTTTTTTGATTCACTCTTTTGTTGATCTAGGTTAATAGAATTAGGGGTAGAAGAGTGAACCTTCATGCCCTTTCTCTCTTGTTGATTTTGGTTGATTGAGGCAGCGCACAGCTGCGAGAGATAATTTGTCTTGCCAATACGCTGATGCACTTTGTTTTCTGAATTTTTCTCTTCACACGGCCGGAACAATGGAGGACTTAGGCCTATCCTTTTCTAAGGAGGAAGTCGATGCCCTACTAGGGGGCAACTCCCTTTTTTCAGACACTTTGTTGGCGCAAACCATTTCTCAGACAGAAGACTGGGATAAGTTAGGAGAACTCAAAAGGAGTCGCATAAGGGCCATATTACATGGAACTATGATAAAAGAGTACCTCAATAATAATGCAGCGCCCAAAGGGCTACTTGTTACAAATGTCCCCAGGATTTTTCTGGATGATGCTGTATTCCGAAAGGAATGGGCGCAGATAGCCTGGCACTGCACCAGAGATTGGGGTATTCTGATCATAAAGACAGCATTACGCCTTTCAGAGACTCTCCTATTGGAAATTCAAATGACTGAATCTCAGTTTAAGGCAACACTCACGGGTTTCAAAAAGAAATTAGAAGAATTGAACAAAGAACAAAATGAATATAAGGAAAACCTAGCACAATCCAAAACTCAGAAACTTCAAAAAGATTTGAAACGCTGGTCGTATACACGAGTCTATCCCTATTCAAGCCCGGACTATGTCCAACCTACAACTATGGACTATAGTTCAGACTCATCAATAGATTCAAACACGAGTGGTTCAAGCGGGGGAAACACACGAAGAGGCAATAGAGGAAGGGGACGAGGTCGAGGTCGAGGCAATCAGGCAACTCCCACTTACCAAGGATGGCCACAATACTTTCAAAATCCAGGTCTAGTACCCTACCACAACACCCCTTTTCCTCCACCTGCACCACCAATGATAGGGTGGAATCCTCATTTTGCCCCACCTTTTCAACAAAATTCATACCGTCAGCCTTTTTTAGACCAGGGCCGGCGAGGCAGGGGGAAACGCAAGGGACAGAACCAGGTACATTGGGACCAATCGGAAGCTGTAGGGGCAACACCCAAAGCAAAATGGGGGAACCGAGAGTGGGCCTAAGCAACAAGTGAGTTTAGTTACCAACCTATCCTCATACACCCTGAAGGACGCGGAGAAAGCAGTCCTTGAGAAAGGCCTAGGGTTCATACCTACCCCCAGCTTTGATAGATTCAAACTACTTTGTGAGCTCAATCAATTTTTTAGAAAACTGAGACTCAAGAGCTTTTTTGAAAAGAATAAAGACAATGAAATCACAGAAGTGACCAAAAATGATACCCCATTCAGACTCAAATCAAATTTTGTACCACCAGCTCATCTTGTACCACCTGAAGTTCTAGATTTCGAACAGGCGGTTCTACATGAAGTAGAATCACTCTCTACTCCAACGGTTTTCAAAAATTTGAGTGCTAGAGAATATCAAGCAATACAATCACTTAAAGACAATCAAGCCATAGTGATTAAAAGTGCCGACAAAGGCGGGGTATAGTGCTGCAGGACAAACAAGCCTACGACACGGAATGCAAACGGCTCCTGAATAATGTTACCAATCACACCATTCTGAGAACAGACCCCACCGAAAGTCTCAGTGATGAAATTCTGGAATTGGTCTCCACGGCAGAATCTGATGGTTGGCCGTCTAAGCAAGAGGCAGACTTTCTTACCTCATCGCCTGGCAGAATACCATACTTCTACACCCTGCCGAAAATGCATAAGAATATCATGCCACCACCCGGACAGCCAATTGTGTCTTGGATCGGTTCTTTGTTGGAACCCTTGTCGCAATATTGCGACTTTTTTCTGAAACCACTAATCTAATCAACTGAGACCTACATTAAGGACACGAAAAGCCTTTTAGCTAGGCTTAAAACCATTGAGATGCCCGATGATCCCATTCTTTTAGTCACCCTGGACATCGAGAGCCTCTATACTTGCATACCGCAGGATGACACTATCAAGGTAGTAGCGGACGCTCTCGATCGAACTCCCTGGGACTTCACAGTACCCAGAGGTTTCGTGGTGGATTGTGCTACACTAGCCTTAAAAAGGAATTATTTTGAGTACGAGAACCAGATTTTCCTCCAAACAACCGGGACTTCCATGGGCAGCACTTTTGCCCCTTCGGTGGCAGGACTGTATGTCTACAGTTTTGAAAGAAAACATATTCTGAACCCGAGTAATCCATTCTCCACCAACATCGTCTTGTGGCAACGCTACATCGACGATATTCTGATGCTATGGAAAGGAGACGAAGCGTCCTTACAACCTTTTTTCAACTGGTTGAATACTTGTGATTCACACCTAAGGTTCACGAATGAAGTTGCCAGTGAGAGTATCACCTTCCTGGACATCACCATCAATAAAAAGGAACATTTTCTACAGACCCGTACCTACTACAAACCCACAACTAAAAACAATCTGCTGTTGTTAAGTAGTTTCCATCCCCGCCCGCTGAGGGAGAATCTGCCCTACGGGCAGTATCTTCGCTTAAGGCGCAACTGCAGCGAACTCACTACCTTCAAAAAACAAGCAGATGATTTGACAGAGAAACTACTGACACGTGGGTACCCCAAGAAAATACTTCAGAAAAGTTGGAAGAGGGTGCTCAACCAGAATAGAGATGCCCTTTTGGAGACATATCCGAAGAACACCGAAGATGAAGCCCCTTTGACCTGCTTTACCACCTACAACAGTCTATCCAACGCAGTGAGCCGTAGCATCCAAAAAAAATGGAAAATCGTGACAAGCAACCAACTGAACTGGGGTAAACCTCTCTTTTCTTATAAGAGAGCGGCCAGCTTGAGGGATTCCCTAGTCCACACTCGTCCCATAAAAAAGCAGAAAAACGAAAAACCCACGGTACTATCAACTTGGGGTTTGCCCCCAGTGACGGGACATTTTCCATGCGGCGATTGTAGAATCTGCCACCTAACTATCCACACAAAACATCTAAACTTGGAACCTGGTAAACAATGGGAACAACGTAGTCATACCAATTGCAATACTAGCAATGTAGTATACTTGATCATCTATACTTGTGGTCTCAAGTACGTTGGTATGACTACAAGGCGTGTTAAGCTCAGGATTTGCGAGCATCGCAGCAACATTCAATGCAAAAGAAATACCACAAAGCTGACCAGCCACTTCATTGAACATAACCATACACCAAACGACATGCGTTGGACTGTCGTAGAACATGTGTCTGGGAATGAGAAGATCTTATTTGAGAAAGAACAGCGGTGGATCCATCGCCTGTCTAGTCATCGCTCAGGTCTCAACGACGATATTCCCTGGGGGCTAGTACTACAACGCTGACCTTCATCTGACTAACAGACAATACACAAGTCCTTTCCTGACACCGAGATACAACATCAATAGGTGTCCATCCTTATATTTCTATGAACCTAATGCTAACAAGGATGTAAAGGCCAGTACGACATTAATTTACAATGCATTAAGCCCCTTGCATAATTCTCATTTTTTAATATTCCTGACCCCTCATGAGGTTATAGATCTTCTTTCGGTCATACAACTCCCATACAGACAGTATTTGCTGCAAATACGATTGGTGTTGTAATGGTCATCTGTCTGAGTTTGGTTTCAGCCACATTACTGTTCTGTCACGTTTTTTTATAAAAAAACCTTTTCTACTCCTGCTGTGGGAGGGATGTTGGTAGGTGGTTTACCATCTTCCATCCAGTAGTTAAGTAAACTCACAAAAACGCTTACACATAAGCCGTTCCCAATTACTTACGTTAGCCATTTGGTCTCACACGATTTAATATCATTACGTGGAAACAATGTGAATTGTTAACCAATATCGCATTGCGGACATCCTAACACTGGGAAATAATAACTCTGTGTTTCCCTTTAACACCAAGATCGCACGTCATATAACACGTGACCTCCTTAGCGATCACGTGGGTAAACCAGGAAGTATTTACATTTCCCTTTCGCCGGCTCGGCGTTCAGTCCGGGCGGCGATCGTGCTAGTGTAGGTGCTTGGCGGCGAGTCGCCTGCAAACAAGTAAGTCCCTTTTTAAACAACGTGCAAGCGCTCTGTGTCTGTTCGGAGGCTAGCTTAGTACTTGAGAATATGGCGATCTTTCATGAATCAACACAATACTAAATAACGTGCAGGCGCTCTTTATCTGTTCGGAGCCTAGCTAAGTACTCGCAAATACGGCGATCTTTTATGAATCAACACAGTTTAAACAACGTGTATGCGCTCTGTGTTTGTCCTAAGGCTACTTTAACACCAGCGAACACGGCGATCTATATTAATTGGATCTTTCCTTTATGTTGTGTTCTCCCGGATTTTGTAGATTTGCAGCGTGAAGAATTGCCCCACATCGCGCCTTGCCCACGGGGTCTCATATTGATGAACCTCCTGTAAGTGTAAGGAGGGGCCTCCCTGTTCTCCATAAGTTTCCGTGTCTGACTCTAGAAAACCTTTTCTTTAGAGCCTTTCTGGGTGAATGAGTTAAAACGAGTGCCCACTTCAGCTTTTTTAATCACTCCCAATCTGCCACTGCAATTAACAGGCCAGGCAGACCACTGGATCCTTGAGAATCTCGAGGACATGTAAAGTTGCATGAATCAATGAAACTCCCAGTAGACTGATTTGAAAATTAGTTGCATGTCTCTAATTAAGGAGATTACCCTTTAAAGCACACCCACTATAAATAAGTCACTAGATGGATACCTATCTTTGTTTGGGTGATGGGACATACTAGTACTCAATGATATTGTAATACAATGTTGGGACTGAATTGCTCTAATTATTGATACATTCTTTCCCCACAGGTACATGACCCCAGCAAAATTGCTGGGTTTGTCTTGCGCGGCTTTTTTGCCGTAAGTATATTGCTCACTGAAAAGGGATTTTTTTTTTCTTTTGCACATAAACTCCTCACGGCAGGGTGCACCTTAGTGCGTGTACACCACCGGAGGATCACACTTTAAGGTCCTGACGAAAGCTGAGCGACTCGGGCTCTTATTAAGCAGAAACATGTCGACCTACTCTTTCATTATGGACTAGGGGTCTTTCATAATCGAGGCCATACCTATGTGTCCATCTGAATTTTGTTTTTAATCAGTGCATATCGGACTATTATTTAAATAGTTGAAAGTCACGATTTTGCACTTTTTAAGTTTTTTCTTTATCTTTGCTCTCACTCTAGCTGAATTTGGCTTCTATCACACCCTCAACACTCACAAGATCTAGCTCCGCTGTAACCAGGCATTGAAGCACACTGGAAAGACACTCTGTTTTTCCAGTGGGAACCCGGTGATGAAGCATGTCACTACCAGGTGGTGAGTGAGGGTTCTTAAAATCACTTGGTTGTGTCCCACTCCCCTATGTATGTATTATCATTTTCTTTTGCATCTCGGACGTTCAGCACAAGGTCCCTATATATGTTTTTTGATTCACTCTTTTGTTGATCTAGGTCACACCACATCTTCAACAAAGCCAGCACATCCATCGCACCCCATCTCCGGAAATTCATCAACACCTCCTTCGAGACAGCAACCTTCCCGGAGAGCTGGAAGCACGCAGAGATCAACGCCTTACTCAAGAAACCCAAGGCGGACCCCAAGGACCTCACGAACTTCCGACCCGTTCCCGACAAAGGTCATCGAGAAGACCGTCAACAAACAACTGACCCGCTACCTCGAGGAGAACAACATCCTGGACCCTTCCCAGTCTGGGTTCTGCAGCAACCACAGCACCGAGACTGCCCTCATCGCCGCCACCGATGACATCAAGTCCCTGCTGGACAACGGAGAAACGGCGGCCCTCATCCTCCTGGACCTGTCAGCCACCTTCGACACAGTCTGTCACCACACACTACGAACACGCCTCCACAATGCTGGGATCCATCTCCTTCCTCTCTGGCAGAACACAGAGCGTCCGCCTTCCCCCCTTCCTCTCCGAAGCCACCAAGATCATCTGCTGCGTACCCCACGGCTCATCCCTCGGCCCAACTCTGTTTAATATCTACATGGCACCGCTCGCCCCCGTCGCCCATCGGCACGACCTCAACACCCTCCCCTATGCCGATGGCACCCAGCTAATACTCTCCCTCACCAAGGACCCCCACACCACCAAAACCAACCTTCACAAAGGAATGAAGGCCGTTGCTGAATGGATGAGGAACAGCCGACTGAAGCTGAACTCGGACAAGACGGAGGTCCTCATCCTAGGATCCAACCCTTCGGCCTGGGATGACTCCTGGTGGCTGACCGCACTGGGAACTGCTCCAACATCCACCGACCATGCACGCAACCTAGGGGTCATCCTCGACTCCACCCTCTCCATGACTAAACAGGTCAACGCCGTCTCCTCCTCCTGCTTCAACATTATGTTGCATTTCTAAAATAGGGGTTTGATTGTTTCCATATCTAATAAAGTCACTTGAGGCATTGTCACTGGATTTATTGCCTTTTAATACTTGATTTATACACTTTTTTAGATGCAGTAGTTTGAACTGGAATGTATTCTTCAGCTTAACAAAAACTCAGCTTTTTATTGATATCATAAATTCCCCCAGCTATGTTCCACGTTAGGTTTATGTAAATAATTTGTTATACAGAAAAGTTTATTGAAATTAAAATCAAATGTGCCACAAATACATTTGAATTACAATGCTTGCACATGATGTTCTGGATAAAAATGCAGCATTATTTGTTCTATTTAAAAGCTGCATTATGTTCAATAACTCAGTATAAATGTTGACCTCAATAGTAATGCTTTTGTGAAAATATATTTAAAGGTGGACTGATCTGCACAACTCATTGGAGACTTGAAACTCCTAGGCCCTGATTACGAGTTAAGGTGCTATTTATCGCACCTAATAAATAACAATACAATGGGTTATCAGATGTGATGAAAAACACAAATTACGAGTTGGTGTGGAATAATATGCAGATTCTGGTGTTTAACACACCAAAATCTGCATGATTTGTTAAATGCTGCATGCTTTTCCCACATTAACATTTCTGCTTTTTTAACCTGCCGAAATGTAACAAAGTTTGAGGAATTTATTGCATTCTATAGTTGTCAGATGCGTTAAATACCTTCCAACTCTTAATTCCGACCCATTGGTAAACAGGGGTTTACGCTTGGGTCAGAATATAATGGCCCAATTGTAATCAGGCCATAAATATATTAGTCCCATTAAATTACCCATTTAAAGTGTGTCTTTTATTATTTGAAAGTTAGTATCTACTACCTACTGCATATAGTTGCTAAACCTCTACATATCGAAAGAGCTAGTCAATTGGAGAAATGTACATACAAGAGCAAAACTGCAAGCCATACATCCAGATCCTAATTTTCCCATACACCCTTTCATCAACATGAGGATAATTGAATGAGTATTCCCATTCACGTGACAAATTCCTCCTTGCCATATGTAATAAGCATATTGCTAATTTCTCTGGTATTCCATCACCATATAGACTATCAAGGCCAAAGGTTTGTCATAAATCTGTATCGTTTTGCATTTTGTGACATACTACCATGTGACTTACCCATAAAGTTTGCCACAACATGATCAGGACTATACTCCTCCCTGCTATCTACAGTAAAGGTATGAGAGATTTTGGTAAATTTGTAGCAGAGGTCTAGCCCGGGACCAGGTCTAGCCCGAGCCCAAGACCTCTGCGGGTCTTGGGCTCAAAATTCCACGGACCTGATAATTCTCGCCTCAGTGCCTATTCCAATCATGGAGTCCCACTCTGCAACTCTGGGCAATAGCTTGCTTAATCTCCACAACGGCCCCCACAACGCTAAGGATGCCTGGCCTCCACCTTGGGGGTGCCCAGGAGTGGACCCCTCACAGGGAAAGCCAGGATGGGTTCCACAGCGGTATTCGTACAAGCACCTTGAGACCCTTGCGGGTGAGTAGTGCGCTATACAAGTATCAATTTACAATTTTTTTACATTTTACACTTGCCCCTTACTAAAATGTTATGTATGTTGTTTTTGTACACAGGGGCATGGCTTGGTGCTGAAAAAGCATGGCGGTCTGCTTCTAAGCTCCTTTCATACGTGGAGCTTCTCCTGTAAAAGATGCCTCACTGACGCAGTGCTTCTCAACCCTGAGTGCAGCCCTGCAATTATGAAGTGGCGATGAATCTCAGAACCGCTCCTTGAGTCTTCTGCATTTGGTTCAGCCTGGGAACCGCGGCGGTGATATTTTCCTCACAGAAACAGGAGCAGCTTTCATTTTGCGTAGCGGCGCTCGTGCTCCATTTGTTTTCACTTAATTGGATAGTTTTGCTTCTTCAACAATGCCTTGCAGTATATTTACATACCTCTTGCCATCAGGTGACGTACCTCTACTTTAACCTGCATTCTCTACTTCTATAGCAGAGAAGATATTACTGTGACTTTCCTTCATTATGATATCATTGTTGGCTGATTAAATTGCGGAGGATTCTTCATATTGCAGAGTGTTTTTGACCTCATAATTGCAAGCTAGATGGCTTTTTTCTTTTACCTGCTCTGGATGGTAAATCACAACACATTTCTGCAGCTTTTGCCTATTTTTTGCTCTGATTGTCCTTGTTCACATTGGGCAGAATTCTAAATGACATTTTTTCAGTGACTATTATATTTTGCTCCTGCGCTTCTGTTTTATTTCCTCGCAAAATCCAGTTCTTGACTCTATTTTAGATGAAGTACGAGGCCTTCAGCCATTCATGGTCACTACCAATGAAAAACTAAAACAGATAGAGGAACGGTGAATTATCATGGAGGGAAAGGTGTTGGAACTTGAACAACAAGTGAGTGAACTTCATGACATATCTGTTAAAATTATTTTACTAGAACAAGAGATCCGCAAGCTGACACTCCATACTGAAGACCTTGAAAATCGTAATCAAAGGAATAACTTCCGACTTTATGGCCTCTCGGAAAATATTGAAGGACCAGACATGTTATCCTTTCTGCAGAAGCTTCTCCCAGATCTGTTAGTTCTTCAATCTTCTTCACCTCTCAATATTCAACGAGCACATCATCTGGGTCGCATGCATCCTAATTCAAATAAACCACATGACATTATAATGCTCTTCCTGGAATTTACTCAACTTATGCAGGTTTTCAAGGCAGTCAAGCTCAAGCAACATCCCACGTGGTCAAGACATACCATTTTCATTGCTCAAGATGTTTCCAAAGCAACGAATGCTCAACGTAAATAATTCTTTGCTCTTTGCCCATAAATGAAACATTTGAACATTCAGTGTGGCATTCTCCATCCGTGCCTTTGCAGAATTACCCATGACAGAAATGTGCACTCATTTGATGATCCTGAGAAGCTCAAACTCATTCTAAACAACGTTTCTTCCCACAACATGGACACCAATGTTTAAAATGTATCTTAGTCTAAGTGCATCCCCATACAAGTGGGGTATGTCCTCCGGGCACTGGTTGTGGAGTCCTTACTGAAGGTTTCTTTACTTAATCATAAAACATAGAACTGAAAAGGTTCTTTGTTCATGAAGATAAAGTTTTTATTGGAATTATTGCATCACTATTCTGTTATTTCAATTTTCAAACGTTGTACACTTTAACTCCCAGAATGCATTGTAGTTGTTAAATAACTTTTAGTTATCCCAATGCATTTCGGCGTGGATGCCTTAATTGGGGATATTCTGTAATAATAAGATATTGTTCCTCTAAAATTGCTCAGCATATATACATGAAATAAGTCACAGGGAAGGGTGAAATACCTTTACCCACTGATGGTGAATCGTTATTGGTAAATGTGAAGTAAAAAGAAGGTGATTGACATTTCTGTTTCATTAGGTGCCGAAATGGTGAACGAATAAGTTTCCTTGAACCTTACGAAGCGCGAATACTGTGCACTTGGTGCTCAGGCGGTAACGTCGAAAAAAGTGCAGTGAGGTGCTATCTTAAATTGCCGCCTGAGTTTAAAACGCAGCGGTGCAGAATCGCGGGTGAATGAAACGTGTGAAATGTATAGTGTCATGCCGGTTAAATGATATGCAAAATGAGGTGACAAGCACCTGTAGTGTATACAAGAACTACATGCTGATATAACTACCGTTATCATGACGACTAATAAAAATGCAGCATTAATCGTCGTTGCTTAGCAAGTGTGATGGGTGAAAAGGCGCGGGTATCTCCCGGTGTATTTTGTTCTTTCGCGGCGTATCCGAGTGTAACAGTGATCGGCTTCTAAGGGAAGGGCGGTTCTTATAACTTGTGTGTGGTAAAGTGATAAAGTGATAAACATAGAAAGCAGGTGGAGTGTGCAGAGGTGCAGTCAATAAAGTTCCAAACCTTGTCTCTTCCTTCTCGTTTTTCGCCAAAACACAACATTTCAATTGACTGATGTTATGACCAGCTTCTAGAAATTGGTGGGCTACGGTTGATTTTATTTGTTTGGTTCTGATATTCGATTTGTGCTCATTCACCCGTACTTTTATTTTTCTTTCTGTTTGAGCAATATAAATTTTCCCACAGGGGCACTTTAACATGTAAACCACATTTGAGGTATCACATGTAGCTGTTGCCTCACTTATCTAATTGCACCGTCATATCAGATAATCCCTTTTTAAAATACTTTTGACAATTATTATATAATATTTTTTCTGAGGGCTTCGATTCATATCAATGTTTTTTGTCCACCACTATTTGGTATATTAAATGTATCAAATATAAACATAAATCATTTAATTACAAACATTGGAAGGAGAAGGGAATCATTTTTATTCATCAATTAATCCAGCTTAATTCTGTTTTTCCCTTCCATGAATTACAATTACAATATAATGTACCTGGTTCCTTTTTTAATGAGTATCATTTATTACCAATAATTTCCCTTTAGCTTCTCGCTTCCTCACTCAATCCTCCCTGTTATATAGTGTTTCTCAGGAGCATAGGCCTAAGACTGCCTTTATTTATATGATGCTGTTATCACATGTTACTGAACGACTTTAATCCCATGTCGAATTACTCTGGGAAGCAGACTTATCGTTGTCTCTCCCTATCTCTGCTTGGGATAAAGTATGACTCAAGTTATTTAAAACTTCTATTGCCGCAGGTATTACTCAATCCCTATATTTTATTTATAATAGAGCTGTTTTTACCCCTGTTTATATTTCCAAGTTTTCCCGTACTTCCACGTTCCTATGTTGGTCTTGTTCTGAATCCACTGGGACTTTAATTCATCAACTTTATGGTTGTTCGAATGTATTGAAGTTCTGGAAATCTATTTGGTCTAAATGTATGACAATATTCCAATATATTATTCCATTAACAATACAAAACATTCTTCTAGGTTCCCCCACACCTGATTTTGATGTTCCTAATCTTATTACTTTGCTGCTTGAATTGTTTATTGCTCTAGCATTTAAAGTGATTATGTCCTTTTGGAAAGATAACTCTAAATTATCATTATTAACTTGGTGGAATATAATTGATACTTTTTTTTCGCTTACTCTTTCCTAGAAAATTAAATCTGACCTACTTTGGCTACCTTTTACTTCTTATCTTTCTACACATACACCTGCATCTTAATTTATTACTTTCTCTTAATGGCTAACTCTCTTTTATTCTTTTTTTTCTCTCTTTCTTTCTTTTTTGTCTTCTCTTCTATAGCTCTTTCTTTCCTCTTATTTTTTTCCTATCTTTCTTTTTCACCTCTTTATTATCTTCTGCTCTCCTGAAATATTTGCTCATGTTTTCTTGTATATATTAATTATTATATGTTATTCATAATGTGTTTATTTGACTAATGTTTCTCTTTTTCTGAAAACTTGGAGAAGTGTGGCTCAGGGGTTAGAGGCGGCAGACCCAGAAGCTGAGATCGGTCCTGGACCAGGGTTCTATTCCCCGCCTCGGCGGGTCTTGAGCTCAAAATTCCACGGACTCGATAATTCTCGTTCCGGTGCCCACTCGACTCACGGGTTCACACTCTGCGACTCTGGGCAACAGCTTGCTTAATCTCCACTACGGCCCCTCGCGGCGGGATGCCTGGCTTTCACCTTGCGGATACCCTGCTGGGGTTATCTCACAGGGGAATACCAGGACGGGTTCCCAAGGCAAGCGCCTTGATACCTTCGGGTGATACGTGCGCTATATAAATCGCAATACATTTACATTTACAATAAACAATTATTATTAAACAAAAACAAAATTTGTTTTTGTACACATTCATTATTAGCGATATGTATTTGACACCCCAAACTCCAAAGTGGAGAGTTGCAGGCAAGTACATAGCCCTGAAAATGTTGCCTTGGTGATCAGGAACAGTCTGTATAATGATCCAAACCCAAGAAATGCAACTACAGCTTCTGATTGATTTGTGGGCCAAAGGGGATTTGACTGCGGATGCAGGAAGAAGAGATTGAAAACCCTTTGCTCACTTCAGGTCAAGTTGCTTTGTAAGATAAAATAGATCTGAAGACATGTATGGTACCAAAGGATTGTGGACTTATTATTGTCTGACAGATATATTGTGTTCAAAATATCGTTTACAACAATCATCCAGCCAGAGTTCATAATATGACATTTTGAACCATTGGGGCAGTTCTTTTGTAAAGGCTATATAAAAGTAAGGCAATATTTTAACAATGATATTTTAGTGTATAGCCAACTGTGAGGTATTCATCTACAGCAGGGGCAAATAGAGAATGAGTAGCGCTATGTAATATGAGGAATAATATAAGTTTAGGCACTTGCTCCTTGTTGTGAAAGGCATCCTCTGACTCTAGATCTATATCAAAATATGGAAATATCTCTGTTAAAATAAACATTGTAATTCACAGTTTGTAATTGCTGCAAACTGATAAATTATGCAGTGTTTTATGTCATTTTCCAAAGTGACTGTTGGTCACACTATATGGAATACCACACATAGATTCTTGCTTTCTTGTGTTGAGCACTGGCATTTCAATTGATAGGCATATCATTATAAATCCGCCAATTATCTGAAAATGAAAGCAGATGCCCAGGGAATAAAATCAGAAGAACGAACACTGAAAAGCTCTCTTTATATGCCTGAATCTCCTTTATAATTCTTTTTATTGAACTGCCGTTCACTCATCTTGCTAATTGCTAAATAAGGCAGGAAGATGCAACTATTATTATTATTTCATATTTCATAATAGTCATGTGACAGCTAAATATTAGAGCTATAAAAGAGATGTGTTATACACCTGCACTATTCCATATAGTTAATGCTACCTATTGTTCCCAGAAATCTAAATATGCAAGACTATGCTAGCAAATCCGTGCTACAATGACATTTTTTACCTTTGTGTCTTGCCTTGTGTTGTTACCAAAATGTATTACCTCACATACAATTATAAAATAACTGTTTTATCACCCCATGTCTACGCTGTCATTTTATCAAAAGAAATGGGTTATTTTTGTGTCTAATAATTTAGATTCAGAAATACTTTATTTCCAAGAAGTAATTCTTATAGAAATATTACACACATTTCAAATTCCTAAACTCAACTATTTGAATATCCTGAAACAACAATGCATGGTTCAGCCACTCCTAATTATAAATTATACAATTATAACTAACACTTATCTCAGTTGCAAGCAAAAATGTATGTTTATTTCGAAAATACTTCCAGGTGTAGATTTACTCCAAGGTCCAAGGAAAGATCAGGTATGTGTAGATTCAAATTGTCAAAGTAATGGATGGACCTGCATAAGTCTGAAAGTGAAGGTGCAATGGTTGCACAACAGGGAAACATTTTTATTAACTGGAGTAAAAACGATAAAAACTATGTCCAGCTTTAAATATTTCCCAACCAAAAATAAGAGGAATGAGATTCAAATTGTCAAAGTAATGGATAGACCTGCATAAGTCTGAAAGTGAAGGTGCAATGGTTGCACAACAGGGAGACAGGATGGACTGCAGACATGCATTACAAGTAGGGTCTACGGAAATTGACTGATACCTGAAAATGTCTATGATTTTCGTGCATTCCTTTGAGAGAAAACTCGAGATTTTCTTATCTTAAAAAATAGACACATCTATAAAAAGTCGCAAACTTAGCTCTCTGATACTTTGGGCCATATGTATGACCACATTTTCCCAAAGACACAGAATGGGTTAAACCCTTTGATACATCTGGCCCTTAATTTGTTTATTTTTTTAACAAATAGGAGCTTTAATTCTTACATGATTAGTAAAAAATGTAAACATATTTTCTTGTCTCATGAGCCTTCAGAATGTAGTCCTTAATTTTGAAATTCTAAATGGTAATGCAGAAACTGAAGTGACAGTTACAACAACACTTCTAAATTCAGTCTAACGTTGAATACAAATTGATTTTTAGTACATTCGTATAGTGTTTTGGGGAAAAGTTGTCTTAGAGAGGAAAAATATTCTTTGGTAATTCCACAAAAAGAGGCCAAATGTTCATTCCAGATAGTGATATCAAAATCTTCAGGGTAGCAGAAGGAAACGAAAAATCGTTTGAAACTTGTGTGAGATTCTAGAAGGTGACTGTTAACGGTATGCCACCTCTGTAGCATTCGATTATCTGTAAAAAGTTAGCAAATGTATTGCTGTGCGCATATCATGAAGTATAATTTGCTACAAAGTACAAGACTCTAATGTCTAATGAGAAGGTTACAATACATAAATACTAAAAGAAACAATCATAGGTCTGACCAATGAAATCTATTGGAATGTAGGAATCTGTTGTATTCAGTTTTTAATGCAAGAATATGCCACAAAATAAACTTAAAAAAGCATACACAGCCATTTACACGTGGCTGCTATAATCTTACATAAAAAAGTAAAATAAAAAAAGTGATTGATATGGCTACACTTGCTTCTCAAATAACATACCTTTCAGTTGTGCCATGTTTTCTTTAATCATTTATTTGTTAACAGGACGAGAATATGTCAGGAACAAACAAAGCACTCAATTTACAAGCAGCTGCCCTAGTACACTGTCATTTAAAAATGTTCTTTTCTTCAGCAGCTTTGAAAAGGAGACAGAAAGGAAATAGACTTTTAACCGGGCACCCAAAATGCAGGCAAAATAAATTGCTAGTATTTGAGCTATTAAAAAAAATTAAACACACTTGTACCAGCATTGTCACTGAAGAGAACAGAAGTTTTGTTAGGCAGATATGAACAAGGTGCTCAGTTTTCGTGCAGTTACTCAAACTGAAAAGAGTCAATGTGCAAATAACTTGTTACACAGATACGTTTGTTGACATTAAACTCAAATATGCCACAAAATACACTCGTTTACAATGCTTACAGGTACAGCTCTCATATACATGCAGCTTAGACTGATCTATTTCAAGGATACATTACGCTTAATACGATTGCTGGTCTTCATAGTAATGCTTTAGTGGAAACAAAGCTTAAGGATAAAGTGGACTAACCCACTGCCTCATGTAGTAGGGTGATGGGGGCAGACAGTACTCGTGAATGACAATTTCACAGTACAGTGGATAAAGCACACTGACCAAAAACCCTCTACATATGCATATTACATATGTGTTTTGAGAAAAAACAGGAATCTGACGTGAAAGTTAACTGTTAGACCTGGCATCCTTGTTGTGACCTTCACTTTTACCTTCTCCCTTCCTGTTTTCAGTTTTTTTTATGCTAACGCGTGGTAAAGTACTTATGCTCTCTCCTCTAAATACGATTCAGAAAAGGGGCTGGTTATGGACAGAGTATCTGAATTAAGCAGAACACTCGTACCCAGTCAACAGATCAGGGCTTGATCCATCACCGTTTTTTAGCTCGCTGCACCATCCCAGCTCAGAACCTGGCTATATGCAAATTAGTCTGTCCCTGGCCCAGTGCATCATGGGAACAGGGCAGACCAAACTACCAAGCCAATTCTTTTACTGGAAAGGAAACAAGCTTCCGGGGACTGGTTTCTGGCATGATGCACTGGGCCGGGAACAGACTAACTTGCAAATTGTAGCCAGGTTCTGAGCAGGGATGGTGCACATTTTTTGTATTTCAGAGTTTTGACTGCCTATTAGTAGTACAGTAATTATGCTCATAATGGCTGGTACTTGCCTTTACATATAAAGCAGGCCTTCTCTTCTTATATTTTTCTATTACAGCAGCCCCACTAAAAATGAAGGTTTTATCCATTACTAGAATTCAACCCTGCTGAGGAGAGCAGGTATTCTATTGTAAACATATTTTTATGGCACATTTAGCACAAAAAGCTTTATATCCATCAAAGTACTGAAGTTGCTTCTAAGTTTTCGAAATGTTTGATCTTGCATAGACACCACTGAACCTATTTACACTTTGACCTGGAATCAAGGTCAGACTGGAACAGAAAATAGGGCCAAAAACCAAAATAAAAGTGGGCCCCTTCAGTGAATTAGAAAGCTAAAAAAGTTGCCTACATGTCAGACTGCATGGATTTGAGCTTGCCACAGGCAATGCTTGTTTTAATATCAGGGAAATTATTAGACATGGGATTCCTTGTTGGATAAGGTATGCACCGAGGTCAGGCAGGAACCACCCACTCTAGTCAGGGTAAGCTAGATACACGCTGAAAGGTAGCCTGTGGGCACCCTCTAGTAGCTTGACACAGAGCCGTCAGGCTTATCTAAAGAGGCAATGTGAAAAGTATTTGTGCAATTGGTCCCTTTGCACTCGTTTATTCAATTTTAACACGTTAATCTTCTGTTTATAGTTGGCGCTACGTCTGTCACACGATGTCCATACGTGCCTTAAATAAACTAATGTATGTTTCTGATTTTTGGATCTCTGGAAGGCGAAAGTGATGTGATCACTGTACAATCCTTGTAGGTCAGGTTCCATCTTGATGAGTGACCAATGATTATTAATTATTCTTTTGATTTTCAATGCCTCAGTTGAGTATTTCAGTGCACACACTGTTTTTTTCTCAGTATCCTTGTGTCTTGGTGTTAAGAGAGTTTCTCTAGATATATCAGTGACATTTTTGATTGATTCTTCAAGAATCTCTTGTGGATATCCTCTTTGATGATGTTTATTCATTTGATCAGTGAATGCTCCTTGTAGGTCCATGGGGTCTGAAGTGATCCTTTTGAGTCTGATAAATTGTGAAGTCGGAAGGTGTTTTTTAAGAGTGTCTGGATGAAAACTTTGGTATAATAAGCTTGAATTTCTGTCAGTTGTTTTTATATGAACTTTAGTGCTTCATTTCTTGTCCATAATCATGACTTTAACATCCAGGAGTGCAATAGATTGAGTGTTTATATTGTCAGTGAATTTTATTCTCTCATTGTGGGTATTCATGATTTCAATGTTTCTTTCCAGTTGACTTTTTTCACCACTCCATATGAGGAATATATCATCAATATATTGTTTAAAAATGATCACATTTGCTATCTAATCTGTGTTGCTCAAAATGTAATTCATTTCGAATTTGGACATGTAAATATTGGCATACGAAGGTGCCCCCCCCCCGAAGCCCATAGATGTTCCATTACATTGGTTGTAAAATTTGCCTTGCCATTCGAAATAGCTGTGGTAAAGTGCAAGTTGCATGAGTTCAAGCAGGAATATCTTATGTGTTTCTTCCATGTCACTGTTTAACAGGCACCATTCTAGGTAACGCCACCTACGTTAACGGTCACACTCGATCTACCTAGGTATCCGCGCACTTTAGCAATCCTATTTCCGTGCACTAACTGAGCTGGACGATTTACATATAGCTTTGCACCTCATTTTTTCGTTGCCTCAACATTAAATCGCTAATATTCTCATTTTACCATTTATTATTTGTACCATTCATTTTACATGTTAGAAAGCATTATGTACAATATTTAATGGGTGTTTACAATGGTCCTGTATTATCCCTTTCTTTCACAGACCCCTGATGAAGGGTCACTACATATGACCCGAAATGCATTGGGTATTGGAATGGTACGACTAATATTTGGAAGATGAATTCATAAGAGAATTGAGATTATGAATTGAATAGAAGAAACAATAAAAACTGGTGGAGTGGAGTGGCTCACTGGTTAGAGGCGGTAGACCCGGGAGCAGAGGACGCCCCGGGACCAGGGTTCAATTCCCGACGCAGCAGGGTCGTGGACCAGGGTCAGCAGACTCGATAGTTCTCACCTTGGTGCCTACTCCAACCAGGGATCACACTCGGCAACTCTGGGCATTAGCTTGCCTCATCTCCACAACGGCCCCCCACATACTCCGGGGATGCCTGGTTTCACCTTGGAGATACCCAGTAGGGACCATCTCACAGGGAAAGCCGGGACGGGTTCCCCAGCGGTGTACTGCGCAGAGATACTCCTTCGGGAGTCGATTCTAGCACATTACAAACCCACAATTAATTAATTAATCAATGTTTACAAAATGAATGGATTTGATTTGGAAATCTTTAAAACCTTGACTGAAAAGAGTGAAGAAACTCGACAGTTTCAAGTATAAACGAGCGACGCCTTAGTGAGAAGGTGACCTTTCTCACAACATACATTAGTAAAAGTATTAGTGCAACACACACACACACACACACACAGTAATACAATGAGTACACCACAAAAAGACTCAATGCTGGTTTATTAAATAGGTTATTATATTATAAGCAAAACAAGACCAAAGCGACACAAATACAATGTACAGAAGTAGAGATATTGGAATTAAAATAATAAATGCAGTAAAGCGAGTAGAAGCAAGTAGCACTAAAGAGGTTGCTTAGGTCATGTTTGACTGGGGAAAAGTCAAGGTTCGGGCCAACCTTGTGGAGGCCGAGGCTTGCTACAGGACCCATGAATGCCCAGGTGACAAAGTACCTTTCCTGGCCACAAGCAACGAGATGTACGGATCTTCTCCAGGCAGTAAAGGTAATGTGTCAGTTCCGACGATGGGTGTCGAAGTCAAGAGGCATCAATCAATGTGCCAAATTCTGCCACGCAGTCGAGGGGATACATCGATCTCACCAAGATTCAGTTGCAGCTATGCACTGTCCGATGCGTCAACCTCTGGAGGGAAGTGCTGGTTCAGATGAGATGCACCGATTGTACTCGTGCAACAAGTTTGATGTACCGGTTCTGCAACATGCAGACAGGAGACGCATCAAAATCTGTGTTGCAAGTATCTAGGCCACTTCTAGCGAGACAGGCACAGGAGCAGGGGTAAAGACTTTGGTTTCCTGAGTTTCAAGCAATAGGAGGCACACCAAAAAGATCTTGGAGATCATTTGGAGGGAAGACAGAGTCCTGCTCTCCTTCAGCAGTCCTTGAAGCAGCACAGCAGTTATTCTGGTAGAGCTTCAGTTTCAAGTTCATTAGTATCTGATTTTAGGGGGCAGAGACCCAGTACATATACCTAAAAGTGACTTTTATGTGGGGTGGGGGTGACTTCAGAGCAGCTCTCTGAAGTGCACAGTTTCCTCTTTTAACCCTGTCCTGTCTGACAGTCTATCAGTCTATCTGTGGGGAGTAATCAGTCCTTTGTAGGTGACAGGACACAGCCTATTCAAGTGAGGGGGTTAGTCCCTCCCAGAATGTAGATGTGTGTAGATGGGCACTCAGACATTCCTATTGTTCCTGTGTTGTGGCTGTCCAGCTAGAATGTACAACGTGTAGCTGTCACCCACCCTAGACGTGTATTGGAGACAGGCTGCAAGGCACACACAGCAGTACGTTCAGAGAAATGTCCACTTTCTAAAAGTGGCATTTCTAAAACAGTAATGTTAAATCCAGCTTCGGCAGTAAGGAGGATTTATCATTAACATTCCAAACATATGAAACATGAAAAAGCTACTACTTTCTGATCCGGAATGACAGCTTAATAGTGTATTAAGGAATTTCCTATGCTAATGTTTGAGAGGGGTAGGCCTTACAGTAACATTGAAAGCGTAAAGGTACATGTCCTACCTTTTACTTACATTGCACCCTGCCCTTAGGGTTACTTAGGGCCTACCTTAGGGGATGACATATGTAATAAAACTGGAGCTTGAGTCTCGGCAAGTAGTTTTAAATGCTGAGTCGAAGTGGCAGTAAACTGCACACACACGCATTGCAGTATAGGACTGAAACAAGTTTGAAAGTCTACTTATGTGGGTGGCACAATTAGTGCTGCAGACCAACTAGTAGCATTTGAATTACAGGACCTGGGTATATTGCATTTCACTTTAAAAGAGACTTCCCAGCACATCAAATATGCCAATTAGGTACCCACAAATGTCAATATATTTAGGGAAGAAGCCATGGAAATTTAGCACTGGTTAGCAGTGATAACTTGCTCAGAGCCCTATGGCCAAAAAAAAAGAATCAGCAAACGCAGGAGGTAAAAGGCAAAAAGTCTTGTGAAAGACCACCCTAAGAATGCCAGGTCCAATACAATTAACAGTAAAAACAGGCCCACCAGACCATAAATCCGGCACACAAACAGTAAAAAGGCACTGCACATACCGACCTGTCACACCAGTCTGTTGGGCACTGCCTGTTTGCCCTAGAGGCCAGTCTGACTCTGCCTGTGATTTCTATTCCAGGCAGAGGAAAACAAGATTGAAAAATGCCCCATGATCAGGCAATCCGACGTTGTGCATGTCACCTGCAGTAGCATTGCATATACAAATATATTTGCACAAATCGCTTTCTATTTTATGACCTCCCTGAAAAATCGAACCCATATCCCAGCCTTGAGCTGAGTCTTGTACATCTCTCTCCTGGGGCTCTGTACTGCTGAGCGATCCAGGTGGGAGCGAAAAGACTAATGATTATAGCAATGCCTACAGAAAAGACATCCGTCACACAGAAACGCAATTTATCTTATGGAGCACTAGGCTGTACATCACAGCAAAAAAAGAATGGAAATAAAATAACATTTACAAATGGGAACGGAGCAGGTGGGGAATACAAGAGAGGTTGCAGATTTGTATACACTTTCAAAAAGAATTAAGACACAAATGGCCTATTTCACTCATGGCTCAAAATGGATTTGAAAAGATGAGGTCCAGACTTGAAAATACTAGGAATTGTAGTCACCCGAGGTACTTAAGGAAGCTTTGTATTTGACATCCACCAAAAACCCATGGAAGTCCCGCCGATCCAGTTTGTAGTTCAGTTCCCCCATCTCATTTAGGAAGCATGAAGAGGACTTTTTTTCCTAGGCATGGTGTATGAAGGATTCTGATGCTACACCTGGTGTTCCCAGACAAGAAAAGCAGAAAACGTCTCTGGTAGGGCGAACACTGATTTTTGTTTTTCCATAACTCCAGCTTTGGGGGGCTTGCCTTTAAAAAACTGAAAAAAAGGAGCTGTGACGGCTCCCCCCCACCAATACAGGCTGGTGTGTATAGTTGAGAATGCCTCTGATATCCTTTCAATTCGATGGTTGCTCAGCCAAGTATTAGGTAACCCTCCAAAATTGAAATGTGGGCTTAATGATTGTCTGAGAAAGGAGCAGTGACTAAAATGGACTCATGACTACACATACTCTATGGAATATAAAATAAGCACCAGCTAAATGTTTGTGACATAGGTGTAATTTCTTGCACTTAGCATTATGCGTTTTATGTGAAATTCCCAATATTATGCCATTATGCTACTTTGCATAATTTCAAGACTTTTCACAAAATATCCTCTTCCCTTATGAGCATGGAATAAACATGAACAAACAGAACATAGGCAGTTGGTGCTCACAGCTATTTTCTTTAATACAAATGGTGTCCTCCATTGTATAATGGATGCAAGAGTGAGTTTTGCACCTTTATGTAAAAGAAACCTATGCACATTTCGCACCCCCTTACCACAAAACTGATACAGCCTAGACATTGTGGAATAAGACAAAAACTGATATAGGTACACAAGAAGAACAGAATGCAATTCAGCAACTAAAAAAAGAAATAGCATGAAATAGAAAAAAAACCCATTCCATTTGGCCTGCAACACTAAGAGCCTCTGTCATAGATGGAAAAGTTCAGATGTACACGAGGCACAAACTTGTTCAATAGTTATTGTAGAATCAATGGAGTAATTTCACATATATTGTTTTGATGCATCTTGACCGCTACGCCACCCCCAGGGAAGGGTGGTTCCCTGGCTTAGTCAGCGGTCCCAGGGTTGCACAACCGCCAAAGTTGTAAAGGCCGCCCACCCAAGTTAGGGGGCCCAAGAACCCCCAGACTCGTAATTAGACCCTTCAAGATTTTTGTGAATCACTAAAAAGTCAGAAATCAAGCAAATATAAGAGGAAACCTTCAATGCACAGATTTCTAACTTAAACACAAATGTACCAATGTATCTTCCCTATTCCTAAGTACTCCTCATGAACCTATATATATACGTAAGCTACTTCATTAAGGCCTCTAACGCATTGTGATAACCTCCCCTAACTGAGTCTACTATTTATAAAATACAGTAACAAATGCATAAAAATGCGAATACAAGTAAGAGAAAACTCTGAAATCCAGTACCTTCATGTAGGTTTCGGAATGAAATAATCATGCCATTCAGGAAGTAAACAACTCTTTCAGATTTCAGCATAAACCAAGTTGAAAGAAAAGACTCTGCCGACCATCAGGATCAGCATTTGCCATTGCAAGCTGCTTGTAAAGTTACCAACTTAGAGCTGCATCACGAGAGGTTTCTCTGGTTGTAGTATTGTGATTATGCCTACATTGTGATTGCTTTGTATGTTATATTATGTTATATAAACATAAGATAGCGCGAGATATAGCTCATTCCATACAGATTATCCCTGCCATAAACCACAACAGAATAGAATAAAGAATAAAGAATGTGAAGGAGATCCGTGTGAAGAATGAATGCAAACTGCAGAGGGACACCAGAGATGTGGAGTGCTTTGGTTTGAAGAGAGACACTTCCTTTGCCACGCACTCTTTACCACAAATTGCCTTTACCACACAGTCCTTACCACAAATGGGCCTTTACATGCATATTTTTAGCATGCATGGCTCTTCATCATGCATGCCTTCACCATGCATATTGGCAAGCTTTGGTAAGTATAAGCAAATTATTTTAGAGGCTTTAGAAATAAATATTTGGATTTGTTTGGATTTATATTATCTTCTTAAAATATGTATTAAAAAGATTAAGGGGCCGATTAGGATGGCGGACGGAAATGGGTACTGTCCGCCATGGTGGGGGAAATTTTACTCCCGGCTGCGCCGCGGAGATACCGCGGTTGGGATTAGGATATTCATGTGACGAAACTCCGACCGCGGCGAACGGTTCCCAACCAACACCGTCCGCGGTGGACGGAACACAACCAAGTCCGTCCGCGGCGGACGGAGTTCAATGAACAACCACAGCCGCGGACGGAAATGACCGCGGAAAATAAAACATGTACCGCCATACCTGAGAATACTCCGTGGCCGCAATTAGGATAAATCCGCCTGTACCACGGAACTCACAGCCATCCACGTCCGCGGCGGAAACAATGCTACGAGAACCACAGCATCACCGCGGAAGGCCAACACGCACAACATCCCTAGCGCCTAACAAATGTCAGAAAGTGCACCGCAAGTCCTAAGCAAACATACGAACATTGACAAGGCCCCCCCCCCAACACCAAGCACAAGCCACCATGACACGTCCCAATCATCCAATAATGCACACACGTCAACACGCCCACCTACCACCTGACTCGCAACAACCATTGAGACACGACTACAAAATGACACCCACACACAACCACAATCCTTTGCACCACAGCATTGCTGCCAGCAAGAGGGCAAATCGAGAACCTGCTAACTCACATAAAATCACATAGAAGACACCCACCCACCACCCTACCACACCCACCACACAAATCCGACACATCACACACCACACACCTGCACCTCCCAACTCACTCAACTCACACACTGAGCACCACACACCATGGCACCCAAAAAAAAACCGAAATTCACCGAGACAGAGTAGAGGGTAATGGTAGATGAAATAATCCGTGTTGAGCCCCACATCTTCGGGGCCCAAGTCCAGCAGACGACCGTGGCGCAAAAGAACCACATGTGGGACAGGATCGTCACTCGGGTGAATGCGTCGGGGACTGTGCCGAGGACGAAGCATGACATTCAGAGGCGGTGGCATGACCTGAAGACCAGGATCAAGGGCATCCGAGCGAAAAACGTCGCTAGAGCCAATCATACTGGCGGTGGCACACCCCCGGAGCCATTACCCTACACCGATTGGGAGGAGAAGGTGCTGGGGATACTACACCGAGAGAGCCTAGACGGACTTGACGAAGGAGAAGAGACTGGTGAGTACAAACCAAGCACCACGATCAGCACGACATGGTCAGGCTCACACAACTGAGAAGAAACATCCCCTACGCCCCAACCCATGCACGTTCGACACCAACTCACTAACATGTCCATGGCTCCCAACAGGCCCCCATGTTCACGGGGAGGGTGGTGGTGGTGGTGTTGGAGGGTGGGGTGTGTGAGAGGCCCAAACTACAACTCCCAACAGGCCCCCATGTTCACGGGGAGGGTGGTGGTGGTGGTGTTGGAGGGTGGGGTGTGTTAGAGGGCCAAACTACAACTCCCAACAGGCCCCCATGTTCACGGGGAGGGTGGTGGTGGTGGTGTTGGAGGGTGGGGTGTGTGAGAGGCCCAAACTACAACTCCCAACAGGCCCCCATGTTCACGGGGAGGGTGGTGGTGGTGGTGTTGGAGGGTGGGGTGTGTGAGAGGCCCAAACTACAACTCCCAACAGGCCCCCATGTTCACGGGGAGGGTGGTGGTGGTGGTGTTGGAGGGTGGGGTGTGTGAGAGGCCCAAACTACAACTCCCAACAGGCCCCCATGTTCACGGGGAGGGTGGTGGTGGTGGAGGGTGGGGTGTGTGCGACAGGAAACAGAAATGGCTACAAATCTATATAACCATGTAATGTCCAAATTACTGACCAGCTCGATCTTGTCCCTCAGGTGATCGTCAACTGACTGGGGAAACCAGTACCCGGCCGCCAGCCTCGCCTCCCACACCTACAGGACTCTCTGGTGACGAGGACACAGTCAGCTCCGGGGCGGAGGATGGAGCGGGACCAAGCACGCAGCCCGGGCCATCTGGCTCACAGGGACTCCCGGGACCGACCAACGTCGCATGTGTGACTCCAGCGGCACCTGTCTCTGTGATCTGCACAGTCCCCACCACCACCAGTACCACCAGTACCACCAGTACCACCAGCACCACGACTCCTGCCGCTGCCACCCAGCATAACCCACCGCGCAATGCTGGTCCAACGGCCCCACACACAAGCAGGGTGAGTGGGCCACAAACACAGGCAACGGGACAACATGCAATCAGGCGAGCCACACACCGCCGTGCAGAGGAGGAACAGCTACCCCAGCCAGTGGCACAGTCCCTACAAGCTCTTGCCAGGTGCCAGGCGTCATACGACCGGTCCCAGGCAAACGCTGATCGTGCACACCAGGACTCAGTGGACAACACCAACACCCAGCGCCAAATTTCTGGCAACCTTGGCCAGATGTTGCTGATCATGGAGCAGCAGGCAACGATGTGGAGTGAATGGGTTGGCCGGAACAAACCCCACCCCTCCACCAAGTGTGGTAGCGCCACCGCCACCGTCACCTCCGCCTCCCCCGTCACCTCCGGCTCCCCCGCCACCTCCGCCTCCGCCTCCACCGCCGCCACCACCACCTGAGCCCCTGGCGACGGATGTGGCCCATCAACAACCTGCCCTCCCAGCTGACTCTGTTCCAGGTCAGAGACGGAGGGGCCGGCCGAGGCAGAATGTGGCTGAGAGCAGTGTTGGAGCGCCAGGCACACGCTCCAAGAGGGGACGACCATGACAATGGCACTGCCTGTGCCAGACATTCACCCAGCTAAGTAGCCTGTCCCACAGACAATCATTCCCACTGGTCTGCTGGACTACCCTGACACCCCCCAATGTGGTGTCAGCACGGACATTTCATCTGACAATACCTTCAACTCCAACTCCCTCCACCCCACTTACTTGTAAATATTCACCAGCACAGAAGCACAACCTGTAAATAAATAGCATTAACTCACACAATGATGTTTTGCCTCCATGTTTATTCACATGATTGCCATCAGATACAGACGTAAACAGGTACAGGGATCATAGTCGTACATGATCATGGCGCTGCGGGAGTGACCTAGAGAAAACCAGAGACAGCAAACACACGTCAGTAAAGAGATTCACACACATCACAACACAATGCACAGCAACATTACACAAACGACAACCATCACACAAGCATGGGATGAGAGCACACACATCATGGACACTTCTATGTCCAAAGACATGACGACACACATGTGCAACCATCACAAACAACACCCAGCTGATTAACCCCATATCCACACAACACCAGCAAACATACATGAGGCATTGTCAACCGCCACTAGAGGTAGTTACTCACATTCAAGGGAAGTAGCGATCTATGAGCTGGCGCCTCTGGTCCACACCTCCTCACCACTATCCTCATCAGTCGACATGGGTGGGATGGGAGGCCGAGGCACTCCTTCGTCTTCAGGGTCCAACAGCAGTTCAATGTCATTGCGTACTGCCAGGTTGTGGAGCATGCAGCAGGCAATCACGATCTTGCATACTTTTCCTGGTGAGTAAGGCAGGGCCCCTCCGGTCTTATCGAGGCACCGAAACCTAGACTTTAGCAGTCCAAAGGTACGTTCGATGACTCTCCGTGTCCTTCCATGTGCCTCATTGTACCGCATGTCACCCGCCGTCCTCGGATTACGTAGGGGACTGAGGAGCCAGGGCCGGTTTGGGTAAGCCGAGTCGCCTATGTAGGGGGATGACAGAGACAAACATCAGAAAAAGATATGGTGGGTACCCCATGCAACACAGAGATCACAAGAGTACCCACTGCACACTCACCAACAAGCCACGCTTGACCGGGTCGCAGATTTGCCATGAGTCGTGGGACATTGCTGCTCCGCATGATGTGGGCGTCATGTGCGGATCCAGGAAATCTGGCACACACATGGGAGATGATGTTGTTCGCCAGGCACACCACCTGCACGTTCAGCGAATGAAAGTGTTTGCGATTCCTGAACACTTGTTTGCGTGCCCGTGGTGGAATGAGAGCGATGTGTGTGCCATCAATTGAGCCCACAACGTGAGGTATGTGGCCCAGTGCATAGAAACCACCTTTGACAGCTGGCAACTCTTCCGGACGTGGAAAATGTATGTACTCATCCTTGTACAGCATCATAGCTGTTAACACATCCCGAAGAACCGTGCTGAACATGGCCTGTGACATCCCCCCGGCAACTCCAACTGTGAACTGAAAAGTGCCAGTAGCGAAGTACCGCCATGACCTTTGCAGTGGGTGTAATCGACCCAGGATACGTTCTACGTGGCTGCAGATGAGGAGACAATTGTGCCACAAGCTCCAGCAACCGACGTCGATCCAGCCGGAATTTCCGAATCACCTCCTCGTCTACCATATCCTCCAGCACACTGAATGGCCGATGCACATTCGGAGCCCTCCTGTGTGGGAGAGAGATGTAACTTTGGTCTACTTACAAACGACGCATACGTGTAGAGCTCCATCACATGTGTACCTTACTGACAAAACTTCAGTCTTCACCCTAATGTTTCGTAGACACATCACAGACACTCATGCTACTGCATGCACACAAACGATAAGTGTACACACGCCATGTCATCAAGCACAAATGCCACCACCAATAATGATGTGCATACGGAAATGACATGCATGGTGACACAACGTACAAAACACATACACGGAATGCATGTGTACCACCACCACTGTAGTCACCTCGACACAACAAGAAACTGACAACAGATGCATTAATTGGCCACACAGCCGTGACGTACTGTGTAGTTGTGAAGATGTAACAACGTCTGTAGGGTCACACCCGACGTCAACAAGTACAAATGCACATCTGTTGCCCATTATGTGCCGACCGATTGCCATTGTATGGACACACATGCTATATTGTATGACATATGACCTTTCCCAATCACGCTCACATCCCTCATGACACAACTGCACACAACTAAGCATGGGCGAATTTTGCGGATCTCGCGTTCGCGAATTTTGCGGATTTGCGGATTCGCAATCCGCAAAATCCGCGAATTCCCGCGAATTTGCGGATTTTTTTTTTTTGTGTTCACCCGTGTTTCTGCCAGTTTCGCGACGGTTTTGTACACTTTCGCAAATTGTGAACTTACCTGTCGGGTCGCAAGTTTCGCGAACTTGTTGTTTCTACGTGTCCAGCCTGTTTGGGACACTCTTCTTCATCACTGCCACTCTCTGTCATCACTGCCACTCTCTGACTACTCATGCCACCCTCTGGCCCACCCATGCCACCCTCTGTTTCATCACCACACCCTCTGGTTGTCCAGTGTACATTATTTTCGGCAAAGCAAAGCACACCTTCCCTGCCTCAAGTGACCTGAATTAATTTGGGGCTGATTAATGTGTCACAGAATATTTTTTTAGCTGGCACCTGCTTCCTTAGTGCGCCCTGATTAGTGATCTTTTGCACTTGCTAAGTGCTTTCATTGTTGCAAAATTAGTTACAACACCTGCCCTGCCCCAACTGACAATAATGAATTAGGGGCTGATTAATGGATTTTAACTTCCATTCTGGCTCCTGCTTGTCTCCCTTAGCTGTAATTCAGGACCTTTGTGGCATATGTGTAACTATTCTGAGGTTCAGAGCAGGGTCACATAATAGTTTCAACTGGCAACTGTACTCTGGAGGGGCCCCTCAGGAAGCACTACAGGAAATGGCTACTAATGATGAGCCTGAACTTTTGAACCTGGTAAGTAGTTACTTTCAGTTTTGCTAAGATCGTATTTCTGCAATTTTGCACTTATTCGCGGGGCGCGAACTCACGCGAACAGTGCGAGCAGTGCGAGCAAAATCTGCTGCTCGCGGATTTGCGGATTTTGCGGGAGATTCGCAAATCTCGCGGATTGCGGATTTCCCGAAAATCCGCAAAATCCGCGAGCGGAACGGATTTTCCGCCCATGCCTACACACAACACATCACGGTGCAGCATCTGACAAGATCACATAATTGGCGCCGCCATGGCGGTGCACAGCTTCCGCTACTTGCGATTGGCCATATGCGGCCAGCGTCCCTCTCCCCATTGGCTGCATGTGCATGGACCGTCACGGGCAGACATCGGCGACCGCACGTGCAAGCCTCAGGCACGGATGCTTCAGTTGCAACAATGTACTATCACTGGCGCCTCCATGGCGGTGCACGTACTCAGCGGGGGAGGTGCAGGCCTATACACCCTGTAGATGTAGTCAATGGACATGGCATTTCATGACCCCCCTTACAGTCACCTTGCATCATCCACCGTACACCGGCCGGAGCGGCCGGGCCTAGGACGACCGCCGTGCCCGGCCATGAACAACCGCCGTGGCCGGCCATGAACAACCGCCGTGCCCGGCCATGAACAACCGCCGTGCCCGGCCATGAACAACCGCCGTGCCCGGCCATGAACAACCGCCGTGGCCGGACATGGCGGTTGTGTTCATGGCCGGGCACGGCGGTCGTCCTAGGCCCGGCCGCTCCGGCCGGTGTACGGTGGATGATGCAAGGTGACTGTAAGGGGGGTCATGAAATGCCATGTCCATTGACTACATCTACAGGGTGTATAGGCCTGCACCTCCCCCGCTGAGTACGTGCACCGCCATGGAGGCGCCAGTGATAGTACATTGTTGCAACTGAAGCATCCGTGCCTGAGGCTTGCACGTGCGGTCGCCGATGTCTGCCCGTGACGGTCCATGCACATGCAGCCAATGGGGAGAGGGACGCTGGCCGCATATGGCCAATCGCAAGTAGCGGAAGCTGTGCACCGCAACTATAGGGACAGTCATTGGCCCATTTCACGATCACGCTTCCAGGGCTGACCAATTGCTGGCGACGTATGCCACTGACACGTGCTGAGGGCCCTATATATGTGTGTTGGCCAAAACGGCACTTCCTACCCTGGGGACCAGTGCTGCCTGTGACCATCACCTCGACCTGCTGCTGCTGCTGAGCTGACCACCGGCTGCTGCCTGTGACCATCACCTCGACCTTCTGCAGCTGCTGAGCTGACCACCGACTGCTGCCTGTGACCATCACCTCGACCTGCTGCTGCTGCTGAGCTGACCACCGACTGCTGCTCTAGTGCCATACTCCGTGATCTTGCCATGTCGAGAGGCAAAGAGATCCGGTCTCGACCCTTCACCGCCGCGGAGCTTGATGTCCTCGTGGACGGTGTACTCCGCAACTATGGACGCCTCTACGGCGCACCAGGACGGGTGGTAAGTGCAGTGTGGGACATGTTGGTGTGCATGAGGGGGCAAAATGATCTTGCCAATTTCTATCTTAGCTGTGTAGTGTGGGCTACACATATGTTCCCGATTGTGCATGGCTGCTGACAGTTACGTCTTGCCCCTATGTGTGTAACAGGCCACCTGTCCACTGACTTTAACCCTTTTGTCTTTCATCATGGTAGGTCAAGCTGCACCTTCGCAAGGACCTGTGGAGGAGCATAGCACGGGAAGTACGGGCATTGGGGGTGTGCAACAGACGACATACACACTGCCACAAACGCTGGGACGACATTTCCAGGCTGAGCAAGAATGTAGCTGAAGTAACACTGGGCCTAATTCCAAGGACGCCCCGTCTGGCCCGACGCTCCATGACCCCTCTCATGCACCGTATCATTGCAGTAACGCATCCTGAACTGGCCGAACGTCTGAGTGCCGATCAACAGCAAACTAGCGGTGAGCATACTGTCTGTGTAGGAAACTTGTGAGTGCTATGCATGTATTGGTGCACAGACACACTATTGAGTTCCGTGTTGCGTATGTATGCCTGTGCTGCCATTTTGGTCCCATTGGGTGGTACTCATTTGACAGCCAGGTCCGCCATGTTGACACGCCACTTGCTTAGTACTTGAGTGTTAAAGCACATCCCCTAGTGGTCCATGGCCCCATGGCAGGAAATGTGAGGATGACTGGTAGGGGTGGGCCATGTGCAGGATGTGGGCTCCTAGACCTTTGTCTGCTATGTAATTTGGCTATCCTGTTCCTTCTGTACGTCAGTCTGCCCATGACTCACACATCTTTTCTGTGCATTTCAGCTTTGACAGAGGACACTCTGCCACAGACGGTGGAGAGTAGCCGAGGAAATGAGTCCGGCTCAGACTTCGCACACACGCAGACTGACACGGAGGAGGCCAGCGCCGGAGAGGGGGACAGGACCGTCCCTGAGGACTCGCATGTGGAGACACCATCGTCCTCCTCGTCGGACACTCTTGGTGAGCCTGCACTGTTGTCACAGACTGGGAGTGGGCACTCACCACCTTCTGTCGGAAGACAGCACACAGGGCCCACACTTCCACCAACTGCACCATGTACTGTTCGTGGCCGGAGGAGTAGGGGGAGCAGAGTGGCGTTCGGTGCAGGCACCGCTGCCCCTGCCACGGTGAGCCAAAATGCACTGTGTGCTGAGGCAGTTGATCTGCTGCGACAGCTGTGTGTGGGGCAGACCAATATGACAAATGCTTTCCAGGACCATGATAGGAAGTTGGGGCAGGTGGTGGCATTCATGGAAGGGATGCATGGCGATCTTTCAGGTCTACACAGGACAGTGCAGTCATTGGCAAGCAGTGTGTCGTCTGCAATAGTTCAGTCGAATGAACAGGGTGCTACTTCTGTTTCCCCATCTACACCGCTGGATGTCTCAGGGGGTAGTGATTATTCTGAGCAAGACTCAAATAAAGGTTATTGCACTAGAAGCAGCGTCAGACAGCACGTCAGGGCACGCAGGGCACAGACCCCATCCCCTAGATCAGCTACATCTGTTCACGTAGACGACGTCAGATGCACTGGAGTACACACACAGGATCCACAAGTGTTGTTGGAGGACATGCCTTCCGGAGCTACACAGGCATTCAACACAAAAGGTACTCCCAAGGCATGGGATACTCACATGTCCATGGACTGTTCCTTGGACAAGGCCAGTCAGAAGACTAAGGCACCTACTAAGAGCAGGGAGACTCCCAAGAGCAGGCCCACAGTAGAGGTAAGGGACACTCCCAAGGACAGTCAGAAGACTAAGGCACCTACTAAGAGCAGGGAGACTCCCAAGAGCAGGCCCACAGTAGAGGTAAGGGACACTCCCAAGGACAGTGAGATGACTAAGGCACCTACTAAGAGCAGGGAGACTCCCAAGAGCAGGCCCACAGCGGACGATGGGAACACTCCCAAGGACAGTGAGAAGACTAAGGCACCTACTAAGAGCAGGGAGACTCCCTCGAGCAGGCCCACAGCGGACGATAGGAACACTCCCAAGGACAGTGAGAAGACTAAGGCACCTACTAAGAGCAGGGAGACTCCCTCGAGCAGGCCCACAGCGGACGATAGGAACACTCCCAAGGACAGTGAGAAGACTAAGGCACCTACTAAGAGCAGGGAGACTCCCAAGAGCAGGCCCACAGCAGTCGATAGGAACACTCCCAAGGACAGTGAGAAGACTAAGGCACCTACTAAGAGCAGGGAGACTCCCAAGAGCAGGCCCACAGCAGTCGATAGGAACACTCCCAAGGACAGTGAGAAGACTAAGGCACCTACTAGGAGCAGGGAGACTCCCAAGAGCAGGCCCACAGCAGTCGATAGGAACACTCCCAAGGACAGTGAGAAGACTAAGGCACCTACTAAGAGCAGGGAGACTCCCAAAAGCAGGCCCACAGCAGAGGTAGGGGACACTCCCAAGGGCATGGACACACACAGAGAGCAGGTGTCTACTGGAGACAGGTGCACCACAGACAACAAGTCTGCTGGCAGGAACAGGGCGGCGAGCAGGGCACAGGCTACATCCAGAGACAACACTCCACCTAAGGATAAGGCACATCCTACGGACAAGGCATCTAGCATGGACAATGGCGCTATCAAGGACAGGCATACTTCACCCCTGGCTGCACTGAGGCTGATGTTTACTACTGAACGCCAAACTGATGTCTCCGCGGCGGAGTCCCCCCATACCTCCACTCCCATCCAGGCCAGTCAGAAGCAGAGGTGGGTGTCCCCTGTTGTTGCATCCCCCATTACACATCATTCCGAGTCCAGGCGGCAGGCACAGAGCAAACGACAAGCAGGCTCCAGCACGTCCCCAGAAACCAGATCCCCGGCAGCAGTTGCTCCACCTATGCTGGGTGGTGATTCTTTGGAGTCCCCGCCACTTGGCAGTCCAATCCTGTCCAGGGTGCACTCACGCCTCCATAAGAAATGCAGACACACACCATTGACACCTGCCAACCCCGATTTGGCTCTAGGTGACCTATCACCAGCTCCCAGGCCCACCCTGCCTCCTGGCCCATACAGCCCTGTGGCTCATCATTTCAGTTGTCCCAGTGGCGCTGGTGCAGTTGACTCTCATGTATCAGATGGTGGCACAGTGTCAGTTGTGCACTCTCCTGTTGCACGTCCTGGCAGTGTATCTGGGTCTATGGCTCACGTGTCAGTTAGGAGATCTGTGGCTGTGTTGCACACTCCTGTTTCTGGTGCTGGCAGTCTGTCTGGGTCCGTGGCCCATGTGTGTGTGACTCGGGCTGTGGCTGTGTCTCACACTCCTGTTGCTGGTGCTGCCAGTGTGTCTGGGTCCGTGGCCCATGTGTGTGTGACTCGGGCTGTGGCTGTGTCTCACACTCCTGTTGCTGGTGCTGCCAGTGTGTCTGGGTCCGTGGCCCATGTGTGTGTGACTCGGGCTGTGACTGTGTCTCACACTCCTGTTGCTGGTGCTGCCAGTGTGTCCGAGGCAGGTAGTTCACGCAGTCCCCCTGATTCTGTGATGTGAGGTGCTGTACACTTCACTCAAATGTTACTTCACATGGTGTGTCCATTGGGAACTGCGTGGCACTCTTGTGGTTCCTGTGACGGGTTGGTAGGGACACGTAGTTGTGCAGCCTCTGATGTACCTGCTCTGTTATGCACAATGCCCTGTTGATGCTCTGATACTGCATACTGCCCTCTCGTTACCTGCTATGATGTACCTGCTGTGTACTGCACTGTGCCCTGTTGATGCTCTGATACTGCATACTGCCCCTCTCACGTGCTGCCTCTGATGTACCTGCTCTGTTCTGTGCAATGCCCTGTTGATGCTCTGATACTGCATACTGCCCTCTCGTTACCTGCTATGATGTACCTGCTGTGTACTGCACTGTGCCCTGTTGATGCTCTGATACTGCATACTGCCCCTCTCACGTGCTGCCTCTGATGTACCTGCTCTGTTCTGTGCAATGCCCTGTTGATGCTCTGATACTGCATACTGCCCCTCTCACGTGCTGCCTCTGATGGACCTGCTCTGTTCTGTGCAATGCCCTATTGATGCTCTGATACTGCATACTGCCCCTCTCACGTGCTGCCTCTGATGGACCTGTACTGTGCAATGGACTGTTGATGCTCTGATACTGCATACTGCCCCTCTCACGTGCTGCCTCTGATGGACCTGTACTGTGCAATGGACTGTTGATGCTCTGATACTGCATACTGCCCCTCTCACGTGCTGCCTCTGATGTACCTGTTCTGTGCAATGGACTGTTCATGTGCTTGGCCCCTCTCACGTGCTGCCTCTGATGGACCTGTACTGTGCAATGGACTGTTGATGCTCTGATACTGCATACTGCCCTCTCGTTACCTGCCTCTGATGTACCTGCTCTATTATGCACAATGCCCTGTTGATGCTCTGAAACTGCATACTGCCCTCTCGTTACCTGCTATGATGTACCTGCTCTGTACTGCACAATGCCCAGTTGATGCTCTGATACTGCACTCTCGTTACCTGCTATGATGTACCTGCTGTGTACTGCACTATGCCCTGTTGATGCTCTGATACTGCATACTGCCCTCTCGTTACCTGCTATGATGTACCTGCTGTGTACTGCACTATGCCCTGTTGATGCTCTGATACTGCATACTGCCCCTCTCACGTGCTGCCTCTGATGGACCTGCTCTGTTCTGTGCAATGCCCTGTTGATGCTCTGATACTGCATACTGCCCCTCTCACGTGCTGCCTCTGATGGACCTGTACTGTGCAATGGACTGTTGATGCTCTGATACTGCATACTGCCCCTCTCACGTGCTGCCTCTGATGTACCTGTTCTGTGCAATGGACTGTTCATGTGCTTGGCCCCTCTCACGTGCTGCCTCTGATGGACCTGTACTGTGCAATGGACTGTTGATGCTCTGATACTGCATACTGCCCCTCTCACGTGCTGCCTCTGATGGACCTGTTCTGTGCAATGGACTGTTCATGCGCTTGGCCCCTCTCACGTGCTGCCTCTGATGGACCTGTACTGTGCAATGGACTGTTGATGCTCTGATACTGCATACTGCCCCTCTCACGTGCTGCCTCTGATGTACCTGCTCTGTTCTGTGCAATGCCCTGTTGATGCTCTGATACTGCATACTGCCCTCTCGTTACCTGCCTCTGATGTACCTGCTCTGTTATGCACAATGCCCTGTTGATGCTCTGATACTGCATACTGCCCTCTCGTTACCTGCTATGATGTACCTGCTGTGTACTGCACTGTGCCCTGTTGATGCTATGATACAGCATACTGCCCTCTCGTTACCTGCCTCTATTGTACCTGCTCTGTTATGCACAATGCCCTGTTGATGCTCTGATACTGCATACTGCCCTCTCGTTACCTGCCTCTATTGTACCTGCTCTGTTATGCACAATGCCCTGTTGATGCTCTGATACTGCATACTGCCCTCTCGTTACCTGCTATGATGTACCTGCTCTGTACTGCACAATGCCCAGTTGATGCTCTGATACTGCACTCTCGTTACCTGCTATGATGTACCTGCTCTGGTGCCCACTTTGCCCATGCTCACGCATACACTGTGATTAAACCCCTATTTTGTGAAATTAAGGTGGTCTATCAAATCTCGTGGTTTGTCGTTGTCATTCCTGCTTGCGTACTACAAATGTGTATTCGTATTTGCTTCTCATCAGTGGTTACGGTGACATGACACTCCCCCTCCCTACGTCACGTCCCTTGCTGGTATTCACCTCCAGACAGCCAATGGTTTGTGCCTTACCTGCGTCGTCGTCCATAGTAGGCCATGACTAGGACGTGGTGGATCGCGAAGAGCATCGGGAAAGCGTGTAGCGCCGGGTCCATGGTGGTGGTCAGCTTGCGGTGGGTATCTCGGCTGTGTCACCTGTGTTCGCTGTGGGGATTCCGACGTGTTCAGACAGGTTGTTTTTCCGCTGCGGTTTTATGTGTGTTTTCCGCCATCTTGATTGGGGGGACGGTCTTAGTCGTCAGTACGTACGGCGGTGCGTCCGGATGTGTTACGTCCGCCGCGTGGTCGTGTGTAGTTGGCCGGCGGAGCGTGCTTTTCCGTCGCGGACGGAAATTTGACAAGTTTTCCTATCCTGATATGGCGGACGGAGTATCCGCGGCAGGCGGACAGGGAAATGGCTTTTTCCGCCTACTCACGGGCCGCGGTGGCTCTTCCGTCCGCCATCCTAATCGACCCCTATATGTTTATATGTCAGGAAGTAAATGTCAAAAGGCTAATGGATGGGGTAATGTATAAATACTTGTATAAAAAATTAATGTCTGGGTATCAATTTATAATGCTAATTTACTATTCAATTTAATGATTTGACATTATAATAGAAATGTAGGATATATTTTAGGCACATGATGCAAAAGATATAGGGCTAGTGGATGGGGAAGAGTGTCTGTGTACTAATTTTAAAGTTGAATTTATTTTTTCATGTAATGATTAAATAATTTAAAATAAAATGTTGGGTAGGGTTTAGGAATGGGGTGCATGGGATAAAGGAATTGGGTGAAAAAGTATATACATATTCAGTATTGCATATTGACAAGTGGGTTTTAATTTTTTAGCTAAAGGTTTCGCTTAAAAGTAGATAACATATATATATTATATATAAACTCCGAAAAAGCACCAAATAATTTTATAAACATTAAATCTTGATTTGTTTAGGAAATCTAAAATAAAATTTCAAAGCAAACTGTTAGTGAAGTTAAACATTTTATTAGCATTATAAAATTAAAATAAAGATAGGCCCAATCATTTTAGGAGAAGATTTTAATTTTCTTCAGGATCTGCAATTAGATACATTTAACAAGTCAAAAAGGGAGACGAAACCTGGGACTAAGAAATTGATAGATCTTATTAAACAAGATTACCAATTGGTGGATCCTTGGAGCAGGGCTCATGGTGTGGCAAAACAGTTTACCTATTATCCAGCAAATTTAGGTCAGCTTCCCGTATTGATTTCTTTCTATTATCATGCTCTCTGAGCTGCTCAAACACCGAGATCATGGCTAATTCTTTCTCAGACCCTTCTTTAATAAAAATAGAAATTGATTTTGGATTGGGGGATAGAGAGAAATCCAGGTGGCAGATGGATTGACTTCTCTTAACCAACCAACAGTGGGTGGGGGAGATATGAAGGAACAGATTGGGGAATTTTTTTAAATTAACAGAGGAACAGCAAGTCTTTTTTCAGTTTGGGGGGGTGTTTAAAGCAGCAATTAGAGGACAAAGGATAGCTTTTCTGGCTGTGCAAGTTAGAGAGCGTAAAGCTCGAATTGGAGAAATTCAGAAAGCAGTGGAGATGGCTTTCACAAATAAAAGGAGAGGCTGCTCTATCAGGGGTCAGGTAACTGGAGAGGAACTTAACAGGGCCAAGCGGGAATTGAGGACATTTTTCATTATGGAAGAGATATGCAGTACAAAAGCATATCAGCAAAAAGCTTATGAAGAAAGCCAGATGGTAGAGAGATTACTGGCAGGGTCAACTAGGGTTAAAGAAGAAGCTGCAGTAATTGATAAAGTGCTAATTCCTGGAACCCAGAATCTAGTTTTGGGACAAGATAATATCTCTAAAATCTTTATAGATCATTATAAAGACCTTTACTCAACTAACTACCAGGAAGCTAATCATGCTATACAGTCATATTTTTAAGATCTAGATCTCCCTCAACTTTCAACAGGTCAAAAAGAGGCCTTAGTGTACGACTTTTTGGTAGAAGAAATTTCCAGGGCACTAACTTGAATGCCTGGAGGTAAGGCTTGCGAGAATGATGGTCTGCCGACCAAATTTTATAAAGTTTTCTCGGCAGAATTACTTCCTTTTATGCTTGGGCTGTTTCATTTTGTTAGTGCAGAAGGGGAAATTCCAACAGCCCTTAAGGAATCATCAATAGTTAGCTTCGTTAAAAAGGGAAAAAATCCTAGGGAAGTTGGCTCTTTCAGACCAATTAGTCTCCTAAATGTAGATTATAAGATTTTGATGAAAATGTGGGCAAATGGATTTACATCCAGTGCTCAGTATGCAATTGACAAGGACCAAGCAGGCTTCATAGCAGACAGATCAATATAATCAAATATAAGTTTTCTTATTCAAGCAATTGACTATTTTACTACTCATAGAACTCCTGCAATAACAATGATGGTTGCTACCGAAAAGGCATTTGACCTTGTGAATTGGGGAGCACTATTTTATGGTCTTGAAAAATGTGGTTTTCTAGATTGAATAATTACCATGCTTCGGAATATCTATCAAGGAGCCCAGGCCCAGTTTAGGATAAATTCTAAATCTATAGGTCTAATCGATATAAAACGTGGGACCCGACAGGGGTGTCCCCGATCGCCCGTTTTGTTTACTTTCTTCATAGAGCCTTTAGCAGTAAAGATTAGGGAGAACATAGACATAAAAATTGATATAGGGGGATGTCTAAGATTTATTTATTTGCTGATGATGTGATACTGTACCTTAAACCAGAAAAGCATAATGTTGATCAAATCTTGAAGGAGTTCGCTCAGTTTGAAGCAATTGGAGGATACAACATGTATCACAAAAAACTGAAGTATTGGCACTTAATATTTGTTGTAATTTTCTTCCGGATATTTTGAAACAACAAGCATGCTCCCCTGAACTAATCCGCTATTTAGGAATCTATGTATCAAACCGATATGCGAATCTTTATAAGCTAAACTATGAAGCTACATTGAGTAAGATCAAAGATTTATTGGGTAAATGGGGCTTCCTCCCTCTTTCTTTGATAGGACGGATTGCTCTGATCAAGATGTCAGTACTACCCTTGTTAATTTTTCTTTTTTCCAATTTCCCGATTAAAGCTATCGTAGCATATTCTAGAGAATTCGATAAACTTTTCGCCAGTTTATTTGGAATAAAAAGCTTCAAGGGTAAAACTATTAATTTTGCAGCTAGATACAAGTTGGGGGTGTTGGCACTTCTCTGTATTCAAACCTATTATGAGGCAGCATTTATGGATATTTTGCTTAATGATAGGGGGTCTTTAAATGCTTGTTTTTTTAGGAAAATGGCTGATGTAGCAGGACTCAGCTTCCGGCCTTTCTAAAAACATCAAAATTGCCTAAAAAAGTAAGATATAAGACGCTACAAGAATTTTCCTCTAGACTTAGTTTTTTTCTGAAAAAAGCTAAATCGACAGGATTTGAATATTTGGGGTTGTCAGAGGCCAGAAGCTTGGGCCTTTTTATTCACAGTAGTCAAATTAAACTATGGGAGTTAAAAGGTTTTAAAGAGTTAGGTCACTTTCTGTTAGGAGGCAGATGTATGACCTGGGAGGAGGTGCAGCCCCGATGTGGCATTCAGAATAGGCTCCTTTTTTTTAGTTTCCTTCAGGTCAGATCCTGGATAAAATATTATGTACCTTTAGTTACCACAGGCACCCCTTTCGTTCTTGCGTCCGTGCTCAGAATTAAATTGAGAGGCATAGGGAATTGGTATAGAGTTTTTCAAAATCAAGGGGAGCCTTTTATTGTTACTAATTTCTTAAAACAAAAAAGTGAATTGGCCGGCAATTTCTCAATTAGAGAATGACAAGCGATTTCGCAGAATGGCAACAAGCTACTTAGGGCTGCCAATTTTAAAAGGATGGATTTTCTGTCCCGATGGTCGGCTTAATATACACCCCAGGCCCTCCATAAAAACTATCCTGTTTTCGATGTCAGCAAGCCGGTGAGGGCGGTTGGCTACATATTGCCTGGACTTGCCATAGTTTGATGAAGTTTTGGCTGGAATTATGTGCTCCGCTCAGCCGTACTATCGGAACCATTGTACAACTAGAACCAGAGGCGGCATTATTTGGTTTATTAAAAAGAGTAAATCAGGTGTTAAAAATAGGGGGTGAAATATTTATATCAATTTCTTTATTGATCTTGCAGAATTGGAAAACAACCAAGACCCCAACTCTTATTGAATGGTATAAAAAAATAAAACATGTGATAACCTTTGAAGAAGCATATGCTAAAACGTTGGGCGCGATTAGGAAATTTGAGTCAATCTGGAAACTTTTTGATCTAATGGAAAGGCATCTTCAGGGACAATCTGGTGTTGAATAACTATCTGGATTATGTTTATGAATAATAAGAAGGTCCAGGGGTAAGGATTATTTCCGATTTTCTCTTATGAATCATACTCCCAGGTCCTCAATGGTATTTCCATTTTCTTTTTTACGAGAATTGGAGTACATATCTGCACTTGCATTTGCATTTTACTTGATCGTGTAAATGTTACTGTCAAATGACATTTCTTTGACCTTAATTCTATTTTTTGCACTTTAGTACTAGAGAATGCTTGCACTTTAGTTTAGCTTCCTTTGGGAGCATATATTTGCACTAGCACTGGCACTCTGTCTAATTGTCTAGATTATGCTGCTCAATGATATTCTCAGGGTTCCAAGTTTAACTGCATTTGCACTTTAGTACAAGAGAAGGTTTTTTCCATAAACATATACTACTCCGGTGTTATCTATTTTTTATGTTGTAAACAAGCAAGCTGGGTTGATGCCCGACATATTCAGCTGTTTGACATGATTACTCTTCTATAATTAAAAATGATGTATTAATTGTTTCATAATGTATATTGAGGTTAGGGGATGCTGGCTTTAATGTATGTTGCTTTATTCTGCTCAATAAAAATAAAAAAATAAAAAAGTGGTCTTCAAACATTGTTTTGCCAAGTCCCCCAGAAAAGAATGTTGGGGGGTTAGGCCCCCCCTTCAAACTTTCAAAAGGTCAGAACGAGACAAGGGTAAGAAAGCTTACTAAATCGTCAGTGCATTGGAAATTGCACTGGGCTAAAACCCATCCAGGTGTTCTCAAGAAAGCCCCACCCAGATCTCATCTTCAAATCACAATCTCAGGAACAGATGCTCTTTCCCCAAACCCCCTCAAGCCAAGGCCAGAAACTACTTTGATAATGCAGTCCCTAGTCCTAACCCGCGGGGGAAAGGGGAAGTGGACAGACAAAACAAGAGAGACTTCTTCCTCAAAGGGTCTGCCTCGGGAGTCTTTCGGGTGAACTCTTTGCAAAGGAAAAGACACATTTTTAACCTTCTCTACTTAACTTTTAATATTACTCTGTTCTATTCTATTCCCTGAACTCTGAGCCTTACCAATACAGACTAGGAAGCTAGCCACTCTCCTTAGTGTTTTGTCTGAAGTGTTACATCTGATTCACTGGAAGAACACTTAAGAGGTCATTGGAAAACCTTAACAAGATAAATTGCTCCGAACACTCTCTGGACTGTGATACTCAAGTCTTGAAACTCAGAACTGTGAACTCTCTCTCACTCTCGAGTTTTCCTGAAAATTCCTTGAAGATAAGTCTTTTCAAAAACGATAGTCTTTTACCAGTCTTGCATACTCTGAAGCTTCAAAGTCTTTACAATTTATTTCTCTTCAACTTAGTCTCTGATAAAGCTCTAGACGCAATATGCTCTTCAGCCTTCTTGCTAGAAAGAGTCCTTAACGTCTTTAGTTCATTGCCTTGAGACTTCTCTTGAATAAACCAAAACTACTACGCTTACTTGAATGTCTTTGAGGGAACTTCTCTTGACTGAAGTCTTCCCAACTCTGACTCCTCCTCACCGCAACTTCTCTAGACTCCGACGACGTGGTGCTTCTGGTCACGAAGTTTACTGAGGGAAAAAATGTTCATTAGGAAATGCTATTTATTTTCTGAAAAAACGTAACACAGTTACTTTCCTTTAGGTTTCTGTTCGGAAGCCTAGTCTGAGAAATTCTGGTCGAAATGAGAACTTTTTCTGAAGAGAGCGTGAGGCAGCACTCTTCTCCGGTGAATTCTTCAGTTGAAGTGCGCAGCACGAATTGCGCACGTGCGCGAAATACAGACGCTCTAGGAACAACTGCCAGGCTAACCGCCAATCGGGAAACGGAATTACTTCCGCATTCCCAAGATGGCGAACCTCCGCAACGCTGCCACTAGAACTCGCAGTGAAGTCTTCCAGCAAGGGTGTCTTAGCTTGTACATTCTTCTTGAACTACCCTTTTGATGAGAAGATGGGCGGATCCTGACAGTACCTCCCACCAAGGATGCTCTCCCCAACCTGGGTTTTGAAGGATGAAGCCTATGAAATTCTCTGAGCAATTTCGGAGCATGTGCATTTTCACAAGGCTCCCATGATCTTTCCTCTGGACCAACGTTCTTCCAGTCAACCAAATAGTATAGTGTGCCTTTTCTGAATTTAGAATCTAAAATCTTATGTACCTCAAACTCTTCCTCCCCATCTACCTGAACTGGCTTAGGAATTAAACCTACTCTCAAATTCACTGGGCTTTTCTTAATCAAAGAAACATGAAAGGTAGGATGAATTTTCAGATATGAGGGTAAATGTAGCCTAACCGTTACTGGACCTAACATTTTCTCGACTGTGAAGGGCCCTAAAAATCGGGGTTGGAATTTCCGATTAGTTTTTAATTTCAGGTTTTTTGTGGACAGCCACACCTTTTCTCCGGGACAAAAAACTGGGTCTTCTCTCCTCTTTTTGTCAGCATATTTTTTATACGATTCCTTGGCTTTGATCAGATTTTCTTTAACTCGAGCAAGGGATCTCTGAACTTCTGAAACTATTTTGTTTACTGCAGGGACTGAACTCTCTTCTTTCTCCACAATTAAGGTAGGGTGTCTACCATAATTTACATAGAAAGGCGAATAACCAGTGGAAGAGTGAACCCAGTTATTATAATCAAACTCTGCAGCCCACACCATCTCAGACCATTCCATCTTTTGATCCAATAGGTAGAGCCGAAGGTACTGCTCTAGTTCCTGATTCACTCTCTCCGTCTGGCCATCCGTTTCTGGATGGTAGCTAGTGGAGAAACGAGTGTCAATTCCTAATCTGTGGGTGAAAGCCTTCCAAAAATGTGAGACAAACTGGGTTCCCCTATCCGAAACCAGAATTTTGGGAATCCCATGCAATCGCACAACATGCTGAGAAAAAAGCTGTGCTAATGTTGGGGCATCAGGAACCTTTTTTTAAAGAGATGAAGTGTGCCATTTTAGAAAATACATCAACAAACACTAAAACTGTAGTGAACCCAAGACTAGAAGGTAGCTCCACTATCAAATCCATCGACACTGTGTGCCAGGGGTAAGGCGGCACAGGTAAAGGCTTTAACTTCCCCTGAGGTGATCTCCTATCCGCTTTTCCCCCGCAAACACCTCTCACAAGTAGTCACATATTGTCGAATCTGTGGTCTCATGTCTGGCCACCAAAAGTTCCTTTCCACCAACTCTGTAGTCTTGAGAATTCCTTTATGCCCTGCCAACAAGTGATCGTGGCAAGATTCCAATGCCTTTTCTTGAAGCTCTGATGTCGGAAGGAATAAACGTTGATCTTGATATGGCAAACCATTCTTAATTTCTCGACCTTTCTCCTTCTGAGACCAATCTTCCATTTCTTGAAGGGACATACTTTTCTGCACCTTGTCCGTCAGATCACTCGCATTTGTTACCATGATAATTTTTTCCTTCAGGATGATACTCTGCTCTTCTCTTTCTGTTTTCTCTGAAATGGTAGAATCAATTCTTGATAAACCATCCGCTTTGGCATTACTCTTTCTGGGGCGGAAGGTAATGACAAAGTCAAAGTCAGCAAAAAACAATGACCATCGCAACTGCCTCGCAGTTAAGGTACGAGCAGACTTGAGGAATTGCAGATTCCTGTGGTCCGTAAAGACTGTAACCTTGTGTCTAGCTCCCATCAAATAGTGGCGCCATTCCACAAAAGCACTCTTCACAGGCAAAAGCTCTTTATCAGCAATGGAATAATTGCACTCAGGAGGATTTAGTTTCCTAGAGTAATACGCCACAGGATGAAGCTGACCTGAAACTGAATGTCGCTGAGACAAAATTCCTCCAATTGCGACATCAGAAGCATCAGCTTCTACATAAAAAGGGTCTTCAGTTCGAGGACGCAGCAATATCGGAGCTTGAGTGATAGAATTCTTTAGAAATCGAAAAGCCTCCTCAGCTTCTTCGTTCCATTCAAACTTGATTCCCTTCTTAAAGAGTCGAGTAATGGGGATTACCTTCTGAGAAAAATCTGAAATGAACCTTCTGTAGAAGTTCAAAAACCCCAAAAAGCTCTGAACTTCCTTCACAGACCTGGGAGAGGGCCAATCCTGAACTGCCTTTATCTTAGTGACATCCATGCTCACTCCATCAGGGGATAGCACAAAACCCAAAAACTCAACTCTGGTAACATGGAAGGCGCACTTTTCTAGCTTGACATAGAGATGATTCTCCATCAACTTACTCAAAATTGCTCTCACATGAGGAATATGTTCTTCCAAGCTGTTGGAGAAAATTAAAATATCATCGATATAAACCACAGCCACTCGATCCGAAAACTCTCCCAACACATCGTTAACAAAGTGTTAAAAGGCTGCTGGGGCATTACAAAGGCCATACGGCATCACCTGGTATTCGAATAGCCCATATCAAGTTCGAAACGCCGTTTTCCACTCATCTCCAGTGGCCACTCTGATCAGATGATATGCCCCCCTAAGGTCTAGCTTCATATAGACCTTAGCATTCTTTACCTGATCCAACAATACTGAGATTAATGGTAGTGGGTACCTATTCTTGATAGTCACCTGATTTAGTGCTCTGTAGTCGATGCAGCTCGAAGATCTCCATCGCACTTTGGGATAAAAAAAAGAGGCGCGGAAACAGGAGACTGTGAAGGATGAATAAATCCATTGGCCAAGTATTTGTCTAAGTACTCTTTCAAAAATCGATTTTCAGTTTCAGTGAGAGCATAAATTCGACTGCAGGGCAAAATAGCTCCAGGCTCAATGTCTATCTTACAGTCGTAAGGACGATGTGGAGGGAGCGTTTCTGCTTTTTTTTAATCAAAAACAGTTGCTAAGTCTTGATACTCCGCTGGGATTGATTTTGCTTCCACCATACAGATTTGGGCCGGGTGAACAGAGGCTAAGATCTTGACCTGTGACTCATCTCCTGGAATCTTCACTGAACCAAAACAATTTTCAACACAATAAGGAGAGTCCATTTCTATTGTTCTTCGACTCCAATCTATTCTTGGATTGTGCTCAGTTAACCAGGGAAGTCCCAAAATTAACTGGAACTGCGGAGCATCAATTAAATTAAAAGTGATATACTCTGAATGTCGTTTTAGCCCTGTTAATTGAACCAGATCAGTTTCGTGAGTAATGGGGCCAGAGGACAAGTTGGTGCCATCAACAGCACGTACAGGTTCTGGAATTGTCTTCTTCACGAATTGGATTCCATGTCGCCTTGCATATTTTAGATCACAAAAGTTGCCTGTTGCTCCAGAGTCAATCATGACAGATACTTCCTTGATCTCTTGATCTCGAAATTTAACCACAAAAATTGCAATCAAATGTGGTGCAGCAGACTGGAGGGTATTCATAATATGCTGTGATTCAGGAGTTGACTTTGCTGTCGCTTCTACCGGTGCAACTCTCTCTACGGGCGAAGCCGATCTTTTACTGGCAGAGAAGTTTTCAATCGTTTGGGACATTCTCTTACAAAATGTCCAGAAACACCACAATATAAACACAATTGCGAGTTCCTCCGTCTCTCCTTCTCCACCTTAGACAAAGGCCCTCTAACTGATCCAATTTGCATGGGTTCTTCAGCAGATGGTGCATCTGAACTCTTTTGAGATTCACTTCGCATTCGATCAAATCGAGGAGGTATGGGACGAAAGTCCTTCCTTTTTTCATGTTTACGCTCATTTAGTCTATGGTCCAACTGCAAGACCAAATCTATGAGAGCAGACTTCTGTGGGTCGTTGTGGGATTTGGGCAAGAGCATCTTTTAATTTGTCCCGAAGACCTCTGTAAAAAATTGCCGCTCTTTTCTCCTCTGGCCAATTGGTTTCTACCACTAACTTATTAAAGTTAGACAAATATCCAACCAAGTCTCGACTTCCTTGTTTAAGGTCCAACAGTTCATTATCTGTAGATTGAGCGCAGGATCACCGATCAAAGATTCGGGCAAACTCCACTTTGAAATTCTCAGAATTTGTTAGGATCGGATCCTTTTTGGTGACCAATGACATGGACCAAGCAGCTGCATCTCCCGTCAGATAGGACAATATGAATGCCACCTTAGCCTGATCATCAGTAAAAATTACAGGACGACACAGAAAGTGTAATGAACACTGTGTCAGAAAAATCTGAGCCTTCATCGGATCCCCCCCATATCTCTCTGGGGGCGCTAATGGAATGACTGGGGAGATGGAATGAATTACTTGAGTTGAAATCCCAGATGAGGATGACTGCTGTGGTGCCGAAGTTCTAGGTAAAGACCCTGCCGTCACCAAACTTGTTGTCAGATTAAAAAAACGCTGAATGTAAAGATCAATGCAGTACAAAATGTTGATTACAAAAGATATATTTTCAGTCAAAAACATGAAAAAGCTGGTGAAAACATTGATGAATTTGTGGAAAGACTTGGTGTGCTCATCAAACACTGTAAGTTCAATGAATTTAATGATGAGGAAGCTATGAGACTTAGAGTAATTTATGGATACTTGTCAGATTCATTCGGACGATGAATGCTGAGGGAAACTTTTAGGGCCTGGACACGATCTAGGCGGACAGGGTTTCACTTCACAAACGTAACGGATATCCTGTCTGCCGAATTACAATTCCATTATATCCTATACAACTTGCAATACGGTGGACGGGATATCCATCAAGTTTATGATGAAGTATCCCATCCACCAAGACGTAATCTGGTCCTTAGTCTGGATCTGGTGTTGATGGCTGTAAAAGCTGAGGAGCATGCTGAAAGACAAGCCGCTGACAGTGAGGCCTGAGGTGACCAAAGTGAATCAGTCATGAGCATAAAAATAAGGCAATTCAAAAGACTGAAGGGCACAAAGTACTATTTATAAATAAAAAGAAGTTATGATTTACATGTCGATTTTCATTTCCACAGGAAGGTAAATGTTCTGCCATTGGACCGATCTGCAAAGGCTGTGGGAAAGATGAACCCTATTGTGACAGTTTTTAAAGCGCAGGAAAAAGCAAAATGGCCGCCAGAACATTCCAGGTTCAGTGTTTGGCGTGACCCCACAAAGCCAAGCGGTGACATCAATTGAGGCAAATTGACACCAAACAAAGTCAATTGTCATCATCAAAAAGTGAACGTGAGGAAGACGGTTATTTCATGCCAATGTTTACCTCAGAGTAAAGAGCACATGTAGGACTGGCTGCATGCAAGGAAAAATGTCAGTCAAAAAAAACCAAAGCAACAAAGTCATACAAACATTGTCAGAAAATAGCATTACAAATAAATGACTGCTCAATACCTTTGATCATCAATAATGGTGCATTGATAAAAATACGGCCAGAAGAAAAATATGATGAATTGTCTCCATTACCTCGATTTACGCCTTTGAAAACAAAAGTGTACACTTGGGCTGTATCAATGCTCATGAAAAGTCAGGGGGGCATATTATCAACAACTAGCAATATTTATCGCTAAATGAGCTAAGTGACATTTTTCTTATCACCGCTCATTGCTGGATTTTATCGCAGAGATAACGTGCTATTAGCAACGTTTATCTCCAATGTGATAAAATATCCGGCGATAGCGGCGAAATGCGTGAATATCGCTGGAAATACAGCGATATTCACGTATTATCGATAATAGGGACTTAACCTGAATATCTACCTCCCATTGGATATACAGGCTAAGAAGTGGTCTGTTATTCGCTCTTAGCGCAAATATTTTCATCGCTACGCCTGCGTTGATAATAGGCAATAGCGATGTTAGCAACTGCTTTCAGTCGCTAACAGGTTAGGTATGCCCACTTTGCATGTCATTAGCGATAAATATCGCTAACATGCAAAGCAGGCCCAAAACCGCTCGCTATCGCCTACAAGCTGTCGCTAAATGCTGTTAGCGACAGCTTGCTAATAGGGCAATAAAATTCTCGCCGCTTTGCGGCCGAAAACGGCCTCTAAAGCGGCGATAATCTCATTTCGCATGCCTTGATAATATGCCCCAAGGTTCCTTTGGAGCGACATTGATGGGTGCTTGCACCTCCGTTTTCTTGTGTTTCAATGTGCTCCAAGGTACAGCAGCGAATGCCTCTCTGCTCAGTTTCAGTGCTGCTGCTGATATGGGAGTGACTTCCATGAATTACAAGCTGAATGCACACCATGAAATAGTAAGTCAATTTCCTTCAGTGTTTCATGGCTTGTGAAAGCTGGAGACTATAGAGCTTATTTACAAGCCCTATGTGCCATCGGTGCATCACTTTTAAAATGGGAAAAAGTGAGGTACCAGTGGTGCACGAATCTTGTAAATAAGCCCCTCTGAAAGTAAAGTTACACATTAATGACGATGTTTATCCTGTTGCTCAGACACATTGTCAAGTTGCTTTTCATTTTCAAGAAGCTGTTGAAAAAGAACTTAAGTCATTACTTAAGCATGACGTTATTGAGCATTCAACTAGTCCGATGACATAAGTTGCACCCATCCTGATAGTGTCCAAAAAGGACACAAAGGAGCTTTAGGCATATGTGTTGATATGCATCAAGTAAACAAGGCAATTGAATGAGAACGATAACCATGTCCACATATTGCTGTGCTGACATGATAATGCAACTAAATGTTGCAAACGTTTTCTCTCGCCTTGATTTAAATAAAAGTTCTTATCAGTTGGAACTCGAGGAAGATTCCAGATATATTGCAACCTTTTCTGCACATATAGGTCTGTTTGGATATATAAAAGACCCAATTTTGGTGTGTCATCAACTGCAGAATTTTCCAAGATGTCCTTTGACGTGTCGTACAGCTGGTTGTAAATGCATTAGACTATAGCAAAGACATATTGATTAAGTCAGGATGGTGGACTCTGCTCCGCTCGCAGAGTTTGCAGTTTTTTCTCTATCCCTGTTGAAGGATCAGCCTGCTGAGTCTTGGTTCAGCCTGAAAGAAATTCTCCTCTAACTTGTATGGGGGAGTGAGGGTATTTTATACTAAAGTGGTCACTCCAGGTTTTCTTCGGAATTGATATGTTTTGAAAACATTCCCTAATCCCTTTTTAATTATTTTCTAAACAAAAACACTCCTGCAAACCTGGCTGTTGGCCATGGATGAAAAAAAGGAGGTGACCCTTATACAGAATAAATCTGCTGTGCCTGAGGACAGGTTTATGTTCGTCAGGTACAGGGATTAATATAGGGTACAGAGAGCCTGTTGTCAAAAAGCTACTAAGTAAAAGTTCACCTGTGTAGAACCGTTATGTCATGCGGATGGGACAAAACATATGTAATTTGGTATGTACATGATGGGACTATCCTAAAGGACATTACAACAGGCCTCCATCAAGGTCACTGGAGTATGTTTGACATCTCTCTCTAAGGATTTCCAGGGGGAACAGACTTGGATACCCATTACTCCCCTGATAACTGCACTAATCTTAGTGCCATAAATAAACACACAAAGTTTGCAGATGGCATTATGGAGACTCTTACGAAACCGAAGACCTCTTTGCTCCATTGCTGGAAGAGTTTGAGAGATAAAGAGATATATCTGGGTTTAAAATCAGTATACCCAAATTGGAAGCATTGGTTCTATGTCACAAACAACAAATAGAGACTTTGCAAGAGCTAATTCCTCTAGATAGGGGAGCCATATCAATTACAAATCTGGTGGTTGAGTTGGGACACAGCATAACTCATACAATAATGCAAAGTAAGCCTACTTGCTTACCGAGTGAGATAAATCTACAGTGCTGGCATGACAAGTATTTCTCATGGCTGGGCAGGATGAACAGTGCAAAGCAAGAAGAAGATGTTAATGGCAACATGTATATTTGTAGTTTTTTTGTATAATGTTTAGAATGTTTTCATGAGTATGTATTTACCTTTTGTTACTTTAGGATATGGTATATATGGTAAAAATTAAAAGAAAATTACAATATATTTTTGTAGGATGATATTTGAATTCAATATGTTTATTATTTCAATTATAAGTAAAGACTTCAAAATATTTGGTAGTCAATAGTTTATTCATAATATCTTGGTAGGTCTATTTTTTTGAGGTCCACATTCAAGACCACACCCGTGGATTGCAAGTCATAATATCATCAACACAACTATTGACATAAATAGTGTAACCTAAATATTGTTTGCAGAAAAGTCTCTCTGAAGTGGTATAGAATTTCTATTTTTTACCAATTGTGTATGGAGGACGTCTCTGCGGCATCCTTCGCACAAGGCCTTTTGTGCCGGGGTAGGCTCCATGCCGTTTTCACTCAGAGGCAGAAAATTGTGGTACGAGCACCAAAGGGATTTCTTTTTATTTATTTAGCCTTGGGAGCTCCAAGAGCGCTTCCCCAGCAGCCTGAGGCATTTTTTTTGTTCAATGTAATAGCGATCAGAGCGCATGGCGCGCTAACGTCATTACATTGAAAGTGAAAGTGGAATGAGCCAATCACCTCATTTCATATTCACTTCATCGGTGCTCTAGGGCATATCTCAGTCCCCCAGCACCAGTTCAGAAGTGATAGATGTCATTGGGGAATCACTACTTTCCAATGTTGATCCCTGCTTGAATTTTGCACCAGGAAGGTGATCCCCAAGCAGGGATTCACCCATTGGACCCCAGGGACAATTTTTAACGGAGTGAGTGCCCCCTCTGGCCATGGGCAAATGCCCCACCTCCACCCACCCCAAAAGTTTTCCTGCCACCAATTGCCTCCAATCTGCCCCTGGGAGGCAGAAAGCTAAATTGACACCAGGGTTATTTATTTTAGCCAACAATGGGTGGTGGCTGCCCACCGAGGCAAATGACCTTGCCCCAACTACCCATACAACCCCCCAGTAGTCTTTCTGCCACCTATTGGGGCAGATTTGAGGTGTCTTCCTCCAATCTGCTTCAGGCAGGAGGCAGAGAGCCCACTAGACCACCAGGGACTATATTAAAAGAGAGAGCACCGCTCCTGACAATGGGCTAGTGCTCCTCCTTTTCAACAGGCCCAAAGGTCTTTCTGCCCTATGGACCAGATCAGAGGTTCCAACCTAATTCTGACCCCTGCAGGGGGCAGATAGCCCACTATACACCAGGGATTTTTAAATAGGGCCATAAATGGGAGAAGGCAGCCCACCCAGGCATTGGACCTAGCCCCCACCCACCCATATAGCCCCCAGCAGTGTTTATGTCAACTGGCAAGGAACTGAGAGCCCAGTAGACCACCAAGGACTATATTTGGAGGGGGAGCACCCCTTGGCAATTGGCTAGTGCTTCCCCCCCCACCCCGGGAACCAACATTCTTTCTGCCCCGTGGGCAGATTGGAGGTTCCACTCTCCAATCTACCCCGGGGGCAAAAAGCCCACTAGACACCAGGGATTTTTTAATAGGGCCATAAATGGGTGTGGGCGGGCCACCCAGGCATAAGGCCTAGCCTCCACCCACATAAACCCCCCCCAAAAAAGTCTGTCCCCATTGGGTAATATTGTAGATGTGTACCTCCACTCTGCTCCCAGAAGGGAACAGAAAGTCCACTAGAAAACCAGAGATTATATTTGGAGGGTGGAGCTGCCCCCTGGCAATAGGCTAATGCTCCCGCCACATCCCCAGGCTCAGACGCCTTTCTGCCCCCAGGGGGACAGAAAGCTCACTAGACACCAGGGATAAATTATTCAATTGAGAAATAGGTGAGGTTGCCCACCTAGGCATTGGGCCTAACTGCATGCCTCAAATGACCCACAACAGTTTTTTTCTGCCACCCTCCCAGGACAAATATGCAGTCTTTAAGTCCAATCTTCCCAGTGTGAGGGGCAGAATCTTTTTAATGCTACAAGGTGTGGAGGTGGCCTGCCCACGTTCCCATATATTGGGCCGAGACTCCACCTCTAATATAACCCCAATAGTCTTTCTGGACTAAAGCATCTCCATATTTCTGGGCAAGAAGGGCAATTTCTTTTTTTTCTTGTACATATGGGTAGCGCAGCTGGGCTAAGTCCCAACATTGTCCTACTTCTATGCTTAACACCTTGGCTGCGGCGTGAATTCCGCCGAGGTGCTGGACATTCCAGGGCCCGTCATGAGCATGCAAGGGGTTAATAGCTGCACTTTTAGGGCTCAGGTCAACTGTAACCTCGAGTAACCTACCAAACCCAGACTTTTGTGAAAACTAGACATTCAAGGGAGTCAACTGTGGTATGCATTGTGTGGATCCCACAAAGTTTTCTTACCCACAATGCCCTGCAAACCTGAAACTTTGCCTAAAATTGCACATTTTCCTTGCATTTCTGTGATGTAAACTTCTGGAATCAGCAGGAATCCACAAAATTCCTACCATCCAACATTTTCCCACTTGTCCCAATAAAAATGCTACCCCCACTTGGGTCACATGGACGCTGCTACCCACATTGCCAGATCAGATCATTTTCGTCACAGGGAATGTTGATGTCTCCACATTGTATTTTGGTGCCTTTCCTGTTAGAGTCACTAGGTCTACCCCTCCCAATGAAGTATCATTTTCGGCTAAAATAATGAAAGGAAGTTTTTGGCTCCCCTCATACTCCAGGCCTTTCCATCACAGAAATGTGAAGAAAATTGTATTTTTTAGTCAAAGTTTGTGGTTTGCAAGAGATTTTGGGTAAAATAACCTTATGCTAGCCAGGCAAGTCACTCCATCCTGTATTCCCCTAGCTGTCTAGTTTCTAAAAATTTACAGGTTTGCTAAGTTCCCCCAGGTGCCGGCTGAGTTAGGGCCTAAAATTCAGAGCTAAGCACTGCTGGACTTGGCCCATTTTGCAGGTTCAACCCTAAACTTTTTGCCTTTTATGTAACCTGATATTGGTAGTTTTTGGCCTCTGCACACTTTAGCACTGTGGCCCAGTGTAAAGTGTGTTTGCACTCTGAGTGCATGTGGTGAAATTGGCCTGCCCTCCAATAGGAATGCATGGGGGAGATATGTGTCCCTGGTAATTCCGGGTATGAGAGTAGTGCAGGGGCGAGTTTAGTATGTGCGAACTCATGAGAATAAATGATGCACAAAGGTGTGTGCAGATGTATGGTGACTGGTTTACCAATTGGATTTTTTGCTGTATTAAAAAACACCCTCTAAATCATATGATCATATCAGTACCCACAAATTCAGAGATGTACAAACAACCATGGCTCCTAAACTCCATATCTTGTGCCTATTTCAGTAATATAGGTTATCTTGATACCTATTTTTCACTCTACATATTTCAAAATATGAATTGGTCTATAATCAATACGCAATGAAAAAACGTTGTATGATGCAGATTGGCTCTGGGTGCCTCGTGTTCTTGGAGAACCTACAAACGCTACATATATCCACAACAAAAAGGTTGTAGTAAAGGTAATGGTTCCAGTGTTTGTGTAAATTGGCCATCGTAACAAAAAGTTACAGAGGAAAAGATTGTCACAGATCATTCTTTTTTTCTACTCTTTTTCAATATTTCTCTACTTTAACATTTAGTTTTTTGGTGAGAATCCTTGATGGATCTGCACATTTGACCCCTTGCTGAATCTGCAATTGTATCTACTTTTCAGAAATATATAGCTTTCCTGGATCACCTATGGGTTTTACACTGGTTTGCACCACAAACTGGAAATAGGTTGAAATCTCAAAAAATAGGAAAAATGGGATACTTCTTTGAAAAATACCAAAACTATAGTAATACATAGTTTTTTTCATTTAGCTCTGAGTGTTCCTGAAAACTTGGAAGATGGTGACTTTAGCACATCAAACCATTTGTTGATGCCATTTTTATGAAATAAATGAAACACTTTTATCTAGACCACTTTTTTCTTATTTTCCCCAAAAACCTAAAATGCAACTAAATTTGAGCTATTTTCTTGGTCCCCTCAGTGAGAGTGCACAAATCTAGGATACCTTTGGAATTCCTAGCATTTTGGAAAAAAATATACAAATTTGACATCGATAGCCTATATGAGCAAAATGTTATGAAGGCCTAAGCAAGTCCATAATTATTGCATGGATGTCATTTAGGATCATCAAGGGTCAAAGCTGCGACTCCTGGCTTACCCATTGCTCCCCTTTGTATGATCCTTGCGACCCCTGATCTCAGAAGCTGTAGCAGCAGCTCTAGGAGTAGAGGGAAAACAGATCTCTTTGCCATGCACAGTGTCCACGCAGCCCCTACTCAAGGATCTCAGAGAGGCACGCTCCTGCTCATTGTGATCAGCAACAGTATCGTTTTGGCCTGGAGAGGCCGAGAGGATGCTATGTGGGATTTTAAAAAAAAGGAAGTTAACAGGGTAAGCCCCAACCATGAACTTTTTTATCTTTTCATGTGAAAAGAAGATACATGTTTTCCAGGCTCCAGTGGGATGTTTTTGTGGCCCCTTGTCCCCTCTGAATGGCACAAGCATCACAAAAAAATCCACAATACTGTACCTAAAAATGGTAGAATTAGCTTAGTTCTCTTTAGATCTTAAAATGCAACACTTTGAGTCAATGTACCTTAAGATGCGACACGCAGGGCAACAAAAGTGTTGCAGGAAAGGTGATGCAAGGACGGTAGTGGAGTGGTGTGGCTCACTGGTTAGAGGGGGCAGACCCGTAAGCAGAGGACGGCCCGGGACCAGGGTTCGATTCCCGACGCGGCAGGGTTGTGGGTCAGCGGGCTCGATAATTCTCGCCTCGGTGCCTACTCCTGTCAGGGACCACACTCGGCAACTCTGGGCATTAGCTCGCCTCATCTTCACAACGGCCCCCCCAGACCGCCGGGGATGCTTGGTCGCACCTTAGAGATACCCATTAGGGACCTTCTCTCAGGGTGAGCCAGGACTGGTTTCCCAGCGGTCGAAGCGCTGAGATACTCCTCCGGGAGTCGATCCTAGCGCTATGTAAACCCGCAATTAAATTAAATTAAAATAAATTAATGCGTTCAAGATCTGGTGCAAAGAAATAAAGATGATGCTTACTCCTTGATGCAACACGCTTCCCGGTGATGCTGCGGCCTCTGCTGCGACATCGATCCTCTTGATCGGCGATGCAAGATGCTTTCCACGATGTGAGGGGTAACAGGCCCTGCGACACACTTCCCAGTGTTGCTGCGGTGTCTGATGCGCTGTCGATCCTCTTCTCCAACGATGCAAGGCGCTTCGTGTTGTAAAGCAGCACCGGCAGTTCGGCGACACGCTTTTTGTTCTTGAGTCGCGCTTCCAGCTCCATGTGACACGCAACGCCTCAAAATGTCCAGCACAACTGCAGGCACTTCAAGAAACTCTTGGGTAGCTGGTGGGTGAAGTCTGTTGTCCCTGAGACTTCAGCAGGAGGAAAGCTCTTTTCTCAAGCCCTTGGAGATCCTTACAAGTTGAAATAAAGTACACAAATTCCCTTTCTCCTTTCTTTGGCAGTAAGGGAACAACTGCAGGCCAATCCCCCAAGCAGTACTTCGGCTTAGGGAAAGTCTCTCCTCCATTTCTTCAGGTGCCTCTCCTCAGCAAAAGTTTCTTCTTGTTGTCCAAAAGTGATCTAATTTCTTGGGACTAGGGTCCCAATATTTATACCCCAAAATCCTTTGTCCTCTGAGGGCAGAGGGGCCTTTGCCCAGTCCAATCCAGTTCTGGAGCAGTCTGTTTACATGTCTTCTTTCCTTTCACAGTGCAGAGCAGAAACATCAGACACCCCACAGTAAGTGGAGCCAGCATTGTAGAGGGAAAGCACAGACCTGAAGCACTTTGTTGACATGAATCCTTCTCTCCTTTCACAGTGCAGGGTAGAGACATCAGACGCACCACAGTGGGTGGAGCCAGCACTGTGGGGGGCCGGCACTGTCCTATTCAGGTCCCAGGTGCAACTCCTCCCTCCCATCTAGATGCAGATCTTTCTGTTCACCACTGGGCGGACTCACCCTGTCTCCTGGAATCCCTCAGCCCTGTCACTCAAACTCCAGACACAGAATACACAACCTAGCAGAGGCAGGTTTGGATAGTTAGACAAGAAAATACCTACTTTCTAAAAGTGGTATTTTCAAACATCGAATGTTAAAACCAACTTCACTAAGAGATGTATTTTGTCATTCTGAGTTCAGGCATATTAAACTCGAATTTCTACCATGTTCCCTGAGTCAGTTAGGATTATAAAATGTAATAATCTAACTGTCCAGTCTGGCCTATGGAGAACAGCTAGCCTTGCAATAGTAAAAAACGAAATGGCTGTAATTCACTATTAGGACGTGCCACACACATCAGGGCTTGTCCTGCCTTATACTTACAATCCACCTTGACCTTGGGCCTACAATAGGGGAGTCTGATATGAAGAAAAGGGAAGGTTTAGGGACTGGCAAGGGGGTGCACTTGCCCAGTCAGCATGGCAGTACCAGACTGCACACAAGCTCTGCAATGGCAGACCTGAGACACACATTTACAGGCTGCTTCTGTGGGTTGCACAACCAGTGCTGCAAACCCACTAGCAGCATTTGGTTTACAAGCCTTGAGCACACTCAGTTCCCTGCACTAGGGTCTGATCAGTAAACCAAATCAGCCAATCATGGAATCACTAATTCATACATCAATTTACAATAGGAAGAGCATATGCACTTTAGCACTGATCAGCAGTGGTAAAGTGCCCAGAGTCATACAACCAACAAAAACAGGTCAGACAAAATACAGGAGGAAGGCAAAAAGTTCAGGGATGGCCCTTCAAAAAGGGCCAAGTCAAAGAATTACCTAACGCCCACGACAGCAAGGAACTTTTCAGCATCGTCAAAGAGTTCTCCAACCCCAGTGCCGGAAACAACAACATCACTCCCTCGCAAGACCTCTGCGACTCACTCGCCTCGTTCTTCCACAGCAAGTTCGCAGACATACACAACAGCTTCAACGCACAGACCACGCACCCTACCGCCGAACCAACGCCCGTCACCACCACCCTCTGCAACTGGACCCCGATCAACACAGAAGACACCACCCGCACGATGAACTCCATCCACTCCGGATCACCAACCGACCCATGCCCACACCACGTCTTCAACAAAGCCAACGCCATCATCGCACCCCATCTCCGGGACATCATCAACTCCTCCTTCCACATCGCCACCTTACCGGAGAGCTGGAAGCACGCCGAGCTTACCGCCCTCCTGAAGAAACCAACGGCGGACCCCACCGACCTCAAGAACTACCGTCCCATCTCGCTCCTTCCCTTTCCGGCCAAAGTCATCGAGAAGACCGTCAACAGACAGCTGGCCGCCTTCCTCAAAACGAATGGATCCCTCGACCCCTCGCAGTCTGGGTTTTGGGCCAACCACAGCACTGAGCCCGCCCTAATCGCAGCCACTGATGACATCAGAACCCTGATCGACAACGGGGAAACAGCGGCCCTCATCCTCTTGGACCTCTCTGCAGCGTTCGACACAGTCTGCCACCGCACCCTAGTAGAGCGCCTCAGCAACATCGGAATCCGAGAGAAAGCACTGGAGTGGATCATCTCGTTCCTCGCCGGAAGAACCCAGAGAGTCCGCCTCCCCCCGTTCATATCTGAGGCCACCGAAATCATCTGCGGCGTACCAAAAGGATCTTCACTCAGTCCAACCCTCTTCAATGTCTACATGAGCCCCCTCGCAGCCATCGCACGCCAACATGACCTCAACATCATCTCCTATGCCGACGACACCCAGCTGATCCTCTCCCTCACCAACGACCGCACCACCGCCAGAGCCAACCTTCACGAAGGGATGAAAGACGTCGCCGACTGGATGAGGAACAGCCGCCTTAAACTGAACTCAGACAAGACGGAAGTCCTCATCCTAGGATCATCACCCTCCGCCTGGGACGACTCCTGGTGGCCCCCGGCCCTGGGCACCGCTTCCAAGCCAACGGACCACGCACACAACCTGGCCTTCATCCTGGACTCCTCCCTGTCGATGACCAGACAAGTCAACGCCGTCTCATCTTCGTGCTTCAACACCCTGCGCATGCTCTGCAAGATCTTCAGATGGATCCCCACCGAAACCAGGAAGACCGTCACCCAGGCACTCGTCACCAGCCGACTGGACTACGGGAACACCCTCTACGCCGGAACCACAGCCAAACTGCAAAAAAGACTCCAGCGCATCCAGAACGCCTCCGCACGACTCATCCTGGACATCCCCCCACACAGCCACATCACCGGACACCTGAGAGACCTGCACTGGCTCCCCGTCAGCAAGAGAATCACGCTCAGACTCCTGACCCACGCACACAAGGGTCTCCACGACCTGGGCCCCAAGTACCTCAACGACCGTATGACCTTCTACACGCCCACCCGCCAGCTACGATCAACCAGCCACGCCCTCGCCACCGTACCACGCATCCGCAGAGCCACCGCCGGAGGAAGATCCTTCTCCTACCTGGCAGCCAAGACCTGGAACTCCCTCCCCACCCACCTTCGGCAAACCCAGGACCATCTCTCCTTCAGAAAACAGCTCAAGACCTGGCTGTTCGAGCAGTAACATACCCCCCCCCCCCCCCAGCGCCTTGAGACCCTCCCGGGTGAGTAGCGCGCTTTATAAATGAGGTGATTGATTGATTGATTGGATCTAGATCAGGAAGTCTTCTTGAAATGGAATTATATTTTAAACCTGGAGGTACATTTGTAAAGTTATGTGCTCCCAGTGTTTGAAAATCAATGGTGTTACAACTCAGCAGTGAAGTGCAAGGGGATGCTGTGTTATGTCATGTTATGCTATAAAAAAAATTACAGCGCACATACACCGGTTGGTTTCATGGCACTAGCTCTAGAGCATGTCGGACCAATGGGTGAAGTTTTCTCATGAGCCTGCCCAAACAACCATGTCTTGAGCATTTTCCTGAAGCTCAGAAGGTTGTTACAAGACCGGATCTCCAGTGGGAAGGAGTTCCACAATTTGGGGGCCAAGGAGGCAAGCCTGCGTCCTCCCTGGCATGTTAACTTGAAGGCAGGGGTGTTTAACACCTTTGATGCTCATGACGAGCTCAGCTCGTCATGAGGTATACCTCTCGTGTGCTCATGACGAGCTGAGCTCGTCATGACCACACCCATATTCATTATGGCCCAGCACAGGAGAGGAATAAGACCAGCATTGATGTGGTTAACAGCTGATGGTGGCTTGAGCACAGGTTGCTGGAGGGGGTGTACCTAGATAACAGGCAGTTAATGAATTTAGGGCTCTGGCAGTATAGAGACTTTGTGTGACTTTCAACACAGAGGTTTAAAGGGACCTGAAGGGCGGCCAGCTGTTTGGACTCATGTAAGGCTTCTCATTCAGTTCCTGAGGCAGTCAGTGCTAAGTTGTCAGTTAAAAGTGATAAAATCATGGTTTCTTCTTGTGTTTAAAAGCCTAAATAAGAGTTTGGCATTCAGCATACCCCATCACAAACATGGCTCGACAGGATAATCGTCATGTGTGTGATGGTGTATACCTACATTCTGCTGTATTACATTTGTAATATAACCTTCATCGTTGTAATAAGACGGGCTGGATATCAGTCAAATTTGTGACAGAGTATCCCATCCGTCAAACTCTAAGTCAGGCCCTAAGGGTTTTGTGTAATATCGTACTGAACAATGAGTGCCAAGAAGTCCTTCATAACTCCATGGTGAGGTTGAGCATTTAAGATTTAGTCTAGGAGAAGAGAGTGTTGACACACAAAAATAGCACTCAATAAAAGGTATTATTTCACCACTATGTACTAAGAAAGAGATACTCTTGCTGCATTGTGGTGTGCGAGTACAACCCTAACAGTCGAAGAGCACTTAGGCAGCAAGGCAGTACAGATCAAAATAATACTACCATCATATGTTTTATGTGTTACCAGCTGTCACCAGCCAATGGCTACACTGCAAACATATCATGACACCACCCTAGTTAATATATGGGTGGTAACTAAACTAGATTTTACCTGTGTTAGTACCTTTCTAGCAGTTTTATTAAACTTGCACGTATTGTATATTTTAAAACACCATTAGTGTTGTCTCCTCTTGTGATGTCATTGGGGTCAAAGTTCATGTGACATCACGTTCTGTGTCAAACGGTGTGTGATGTCACATAAGCTTCCCCTGGCATTTTGGTGAACTGACATCTATGGATAATTATTTGTTCCAGAACCTTGGTCTAGAGCATTCCCTTTATCCTCACACCTCTCTACTGCCCATGTACTGGGTAATTGGCATGAAAGCTTGTGTCCGAATTCTGTTTTTTGTGGCTTATAGTATTGAACAGACTGTTTTCTTGTTTCATGGAGTGCTGTGGCTAATGACACCCTGACCATTGATTTAACATCCTGTATGCATGTCATGTGCATGTGAATGAGGTTTAATTGGTAGTTTGACACTGTGTTGTGGTGGCAGTATGATTGCTGGAACTGGCAGAATCTATATTGGATTGGCCTTTGTTTGTTTAATATGGTCCCGGATGGAGGTAACAGCACAGTCTTCCCCAGACAATGTATGTGTATTGCCTACACTCCTGGAACTGAAGGAAAAAGCCCAAACATGGAGATGTGGGAGGATGGAGACAGGGTTACTCTTAGTAATGCCTTGATTTTTTGGCCGCGGAATGCTGATTTGTCCTTCATGGGTACTGCCATTGGTTTGATGGTAGGGAAGGGGGTGAGTCATCAGAACTAAGAGGTAAGAAAGTTTTTATGCAGGGTCTACTCTTTTGTCTTTCCCTAAGTGCTACTCCAGGAAGTCTGGTGACAAACAGGAGTAAGATCTTCACACTCCATTGTGTTCATTTTCAGGAGACTCCTCCATAGAGTCAGCAAAATCACCTGCTGTATTAGCCATCAACTGGCATATAGGTTACATCCTCACTGCAGCCAGAAAATTACATATGCAAAGGAATAACCTCAAATAAGTTCATGGACTTGAAAAGCAGCTCAAAGATGAGATTGAATCATCCAACTCTGTTTGAGTGTCAAGTTCTTCTTGGTCAAGGAAGGAAGTGTGCCACAGAGTACTTAAAGAGCTACTGTGAGCTGAGCCTGGTGTTCATCTGACCACCATTCTCTGGGGATTGAAATTAGAACAGTAAATCTAACCACCTTGCCCCTTACACTGATGTTAATACCTCAAATTTAGTTGGAGTAGAGTTGGAATGGTAAATCTGATTTGTGCAATATATACACTTTCCCCAGTACTAGGTTAAACTGGAGTTATAGTACTAAATCTGCCCCCCCAAACTTGTTTACAATTTCAAAAAGCTTTATTCGACAGGGAGTCATAAAAGCACATACAAATACAAACCACTATCAAAATACACAATAAAAAGTACGTAGACAATACACAGAATAAAACAGTATAAAATTCCATGTGATTATTGTCGAATAAGAGGCTAGTTAAAATCTATATATGATACAGTTAAGATTAATTCATAAAATAAAGACAGCATTAATATCAATAAGCATAGTAACTAGCTAGCGGCAGATGGCAATAAAGTACGTGTACGAATGATCCAGGCCCACCTTAAAAATTTGGCTACAGCAATAGCGATATGGGGAGAGCAATCTGATCCTAGTATCTAACCTCCTCAGACTACATCCTCCTAGGAGACCTCAACTTCCACCTGGAGAAAGACAATGACAGAAACACCGCCGCCCTGCTGGACAACCTCGCCAACCTCGGACTCAAGCAACTGGTGAACACCCCCACCCACTACGCCGGCTACATGCTTGACCACATCTTCTCCTCAGGCAAGCACATCTCCTTCAGCCACTCCACCGGACTACACTAAACAGATAACAGCTGCGTCCACTTCAAATTCAGGAGAACCACGACCCACCACCACCCACAACAGGTTCCCCGCAGAAGCTGGAGCAAGATCACCGCCGACCAGCTCACCACCTTCCTCAGCCAGAACCCTCCCACCAACACGACGGACCCCAACGAAGCAGCCCACAACCTCACACAGTGGCTCACCAACTGCGCTGATGACCTCCCACCACTGAAGAACCCTCCCAGCAAACCCGGCAGCAAGAAAGCCTCTTGGTGCACCAACGACCTCAAAAACTCTAAAAAAACCTGCTGCACCCTCGAGAAAGACTGGCGCCACGACCAGACAACAGAAAACATGACAGCCCTCAAGAACGCCACCCGCAAACACCACCAGCTGATCCGCACCACCAAAAGGACCACTTTCAAAGAACGACTGGACAACAACTCCCACAACAACAAGGAACTCTTCAGCATCGTTATAGAGCTCTCCAGCCCCAGCGCCTGCAATAACAACATCATACCCTCGCAAGACCTCTGCGACTCACTCGCCTCGTTCTTTCACCGCAAGATCGCCGACATACACAACAGCTTCGGCGCACAGACCACGCACCCAACCACTGAACTAGCACCCCCCACCACCATCCTCTGCGCCTGGACCTCGGTTAGCACCGAAGACACCACCCGCACGATGAACACCATCCACTCCGGCTCCCCAACCGACCCGTGCCCACACCACATCTTCAACAAAGCCGACTCCATCATCGCACCCCAACTCCGGGACATCATTAACAGCTCCTTCACATCCGCCACCTTCCCGGAGAGCTGGAAACACGCCGAGCTCAGCGCCCTCCTGAAGAAACCCACCGCGGACCCCACGGACCTCCAGAACTTCCGCCCCATCTCGCTCCTCCCTTTTCCGGCCAAAGTCATAGAGAAGACCATCAACAAACAACTCACCGCCTTCCTCGAGACAAACGGATCCCTCGACCCCTCAGAGTCCGGTTTCCGAGCAAACCACAGCACCGAGACCGCCATCATCGCAGCTACCGATGACATCAGGTCCCTGCTCGACAACGGGGAAACAGCTGCCCTCATCCTCCTGGACCTCTCAGCAGCCTTTGACACCGTATGCCACCGCACCTTTATACAGCGCCTCACCAACGCCGGAATCAAAGGAAAGGCCTTGGAGTGGATCATCTCATTTCTCGCCGGTAAGCCCCAGTCCGCCTCCCCCCGTTCCGGTCCGTGGCCACCGAAGTCATCTGCGGCGTCCCGCAAGGATCCTCTCTCAGCCCCACCCTCTTCAATGTCTACATGAGCCCCCTCGCAGCCATCACACGCCAACACAACCTTAACATCATCTCCTATGCAGACGACACCCAGCTGATCCTTTCCCTCACCAACGACCCCACCACCGCGAGAGCCAGCCTCCAGGAAGGAATGAAAGACTTCGCGGAATGGATGAAGCTCAGCCGCCTGAAACTGAACTCAGACAAAACGGAAGTCCTCATCCTGGGAACATCCCCCTCTGCCTGGGATGATTCGTGGTGTCCCCCTGCCCTGGGCACCAACCCCAAGCCAACGGACCATGCACGCAACCTGGGCTTCATCCTGGACTCCTCCCTCATGATGACCAAGCAAGTCAACGCCATAATCGTCATCCTGTTTCAACTCCCTGCGCATGCTCCGAAAGATCTTCCGGTGGATCCCCACCGACACCAGGAAGACGGTCACCCAGGCCCTCGTCATCAGCCGACTGGACTACGGGAACACCCTCTACGCTGGACCACAGCCAAACTCCAGAAAAGACTGCAGCGCATACAGAACGCTACTGCACGACTCATCCTGGACATCTCCCGCCACAGCCACATCTCCCCCCAGCTGAGAGACCTGCACTGGCTCCCCGTCAGCAAGGGGATCACGTTCAGACTCCTCACCCATGCACACAAGGCTCTCCACGACATGGGCCCCAAATACCTCAACAACCGCCTCACATTCTACACATCCACCGCCAACTCCGTTCCGCCAGCCTCGCCCTCGCAACTGACCCACGCATTCGCAGAACTACTGCCGGAGGTAAATCCTTCTCCTACCTGGCGGCCAAGACATGGAACTCCCTCCCCGCCCACCTACGACTGACCCAGGACCATCTATCCTTCAGGAAACAGCTCAAGACCTGACTCTTCGAGCAGCAGCGGCTCCCCCCTCACAGCGCTTTGAGACCCTCACGGGTGAGTAGCGCGCTATACAAATCTGTCTGATTGATTGATTGAGTATCCTTACTGCTTCTATATGCCTCAAAGTACCCAAGGAAGAGCAAATCGGTCTCAACCATTTGCGACATGGGGCAACATTTAGGGGGCATGCAAAAAATAAATGGGCTATAGACTCTACCATGTCTAAACAATTACGATATTTTTCATCTAAAGAGGGCGCCCATTTATAAGTAAAAGCTTTAACTGGTAGGGTACCGACCCTAAATTGAAAATACAATTTTCGATCAGGGGGGCTCTCAATTATGTCCCAGTATGCTTCAAAGGACGGCCAAGATTTTTGATCTAAAAAACAGCCTGTCAGGTTAGTATTCATGCTGGACCGGTAGGATGATAACAGAACCATTTCCCAGTATTTTTCTTTCAATTGTTTTTTATAGGGAAAGTTGCTGTATCCGGTTCAACCCATAGTAGCCTTAAATCCAGCTTTATCAAAAGAGACCTAAGCTCTTTTAGCCACTGGATTTTATGAAAGCAATCTGTCAACATCACATCCTTCAAACCCTGGACATAGTGTGTAAGTTCAGGGGTGGTCCAGATTTGCCTCCAGTACAAAAGTGGACGTAGCCTGGCTATATCTACCACATTTTTTCTGCCTAGATCTAATAGGAGCGGTACCATAGGTGTACTTTGGGGAACGCCAACTAGACCACGTAGGAATTTATTCTCAGCTTTTGCAAGATAACTCAAGTTATAAAATCTCCGTAACTCCACTCCGTAGAGGGTAGAGCTTATCACTTTGGTGTTTATATCTCCAAGGCTGGAATAATTGGTTTAGTGAAAGAGGATTCATGTTTAGAGGATAAAATACCTACAAGCTGGTGGAATTTAAAGATGGCCATATCACTATGGCTTTTCCATCCCAAGTTACTCTGGAGCAAAATACCTAGGTAGGTGAAAGCATCCACCTGTTCTAAAGGAGTGTCTTTCAGGAGGATTCTACCTTTGAGGGGTTTATGCTGATTCAGGGACATAAACTTAGTTTTGTGGTATTAATCTCAAGCCCACGCAGATGGCAAAAATCCCCAAAGGCCTTGACAGCCTTCTGCAGGCCACTCGGGGTCCTGGAGACAATCAAGGTGTCGTCCGCAAACAAGAGGACAGGTACAAGAACCCCAGCTATGACAGGGGCATCAGTAAGAGATCTGGAAAGATGGTCCACTATTCCGTGGAGAAGTGTGGCTCAATGATTAGAGCGGCAGACCCTGATGCAGAGGTCTAGCCCGGGACCAGGGTTCAATTCCCTGCCTCGGTGGGTCTTGGCCTCAAAATTCCACGGACCTGATAATTCTCGCCTCGGTGCCTATTCCAATCATGTTTTCCCACTCTGCAACTCTGGGCAATAGCTTGCTTAATCTCCACAACGGTCCCCACAACGCTAAGGATGCCTGGCCTCCACCTTGGGGGTGCCCAGGAGTGGACGCCTCACTGGGAAAACCAGGATGGGTTCCACAGCGGTATTCGTACAAGCGCCTTGAGACCCTTGCGGGTGAGTAGTGCGCTATACAAGTATCAATTTACATTTACATTTACATCCCCAATTCAGCAAGGACTCACCAGAGTTTACAACGAGGGACCAAATCGAAAGCCGATTTCATGTCGACAAATACTGCGTAAAGAGTCCCTTTAGACAAGACCACATTCCTCCAATAAATTGTAATGAAGAGATTGACTTGGTCTATGGAACTAGTGCAAGAGCGAAAGCCTGCTTGAAATGGGGATAGTATATTATGTTCCTCTACCCACAACTGTATTTTTTTTTGGACTAAACGACCCATAAGTTTTTGTGCTGAATCTATCAGGCTGATGGGCCTGTAGTTACTGGGGAGGGATTTGTCTCCCGTTTTAAAAACAGGGATTATTTTTGCTCCCTTCCACGAGAATGGAATGGGAGGACCCTTAGCCACTGAATTAGCTAACAAGGCAAAGTACTGGCACCATGACGGTCTATTGCTTAAAAAAACATCGGCAGGGATGCCCTCCATGCCTGGGGCTCTGCCCCTTCACACACAATCTAGTGCTAAACTAACATCTTTAGTAGTAAAAAGCTGTCTTTGATAAAAGATAAAAGGGGGTAAGGTGTAATCCTCCTCAAACGGGCTACAGGCATACTAGGGCTTAACAAATTCTTACCACTGGGACTGGGCAACATTATTTTGAGGCGGTTCTGCCAGTCCTCCCCTGTCCGATTTGACAATATTCCAAAATTGCTTGGAATCTTTAGCTTCACAAGCATGTTTCAGATCCCGCCACCTATCTTGGTCCCACTCTCTTTTTGCAACCCTCTGAATGTGTCTATAGGAGTCCCTTGCCTCTCTCACTCCGGGGACAATAATTTGTTTCCAATTCCTGCAATATTCCATGATAACAGGGACAGGTTTTCTTTAGTTTGCAAGGTTGTACTAATATTTAAAGGCCTCTCTATACTTGCTAAGATGTCACTCTCCCTCTCTGGCATTTGCCCTACAGTGGTTGGTTCTGGGATTGGTGTGCTTACCGAGTTTCAATTCTTTATGCAAGCACCTAAATCTGTGATCGGATTCAAACATCCCACTAAGAGAGAATTACATTCTTGGGTAATCCCATTACTGGTCAGAAGGCTATCCAAGGGACGGACAGATGGCATGTTATCTAGGTAGATAGCCACATTACCTTGCACCCGAGGATCATTAGCTCAAGTGCTCGATAATGTGTTTCTCGATGGATTACTAGTGACAGCCTGAATTCAGTCACATTCCTCCATATCGGTCAGGGTGCCAAAACAATTCCTCAGGCCGATTCCATCAAACACGGTTGGGGTCACCCTCCCATATGGCAGGCATGCGAGCGAACAATTTGGCCTTAACCTCCTGATACTTCTTGAACACCAAGTCCTATCATAAAAACATTCTAAGGTTAATGGTATTATTGCAGAGCCCCTTTGTTGGGGGAGGAGTAAATTTGCCAACACTTCAATTAACACTTGAGGACTAGAAAAGTTCATGGCTATACAATCCCACCCAAATCTTTTCTTATGGTGTCCCACCCATGACACCCTTCTAGCCATTATAATTTCCCTAGCTAATTGCTGGCTACCCCTTTCAGATATCGTCATGTTATTAATCAGCCAATGCAATGCTTCATCGATTAATGTGGCTGCTGATATCACTTGGCCCGGTCCCAGAAGAGAAGCATTAGCTAGAACAAGTACCAATGGGAAGGCCTCTGGTATGAACTGAAAGACCTCTTTCTCTTGGAGGTGTTTGTGTGTGTCTGAGGGGGCAACTGGTCGGGTAGTAAGAGGGACCCCTTTCTCTGGATTTACAAGCTCGCCATTGGGTTTTGGGGCAACAGTTTCAGGAGCTAGATCCTGGATCGATAATCCGTCAGAAACAGAGGGAAGATGAATTGTGCCCTTAGTTAAAAGCATCTGTGGATCCAGCCCTAACGACATAGCTACCTGCCCTGCATTCTCCTGGGGTGTTGATGCTAATGTTAAAGATGAAACATTCAACGGGGGAATCGGACCATTATTTTGCTCCAAAGCTATGACCCTTTTTTCATTGGTGGTTAATCTGATCATGATTGGTTCCAGAGTTGAATCTAGTTTTTTTTTAAATGTTACCAAGAGCGAGTTGGATATGTCCTCCAAAGAAGGTTGGTTAGTGGGAAATGATTGTTTAGTCGATTTAGACTTTGGTTTAGGGTGCCTTACCACCTTCTGTTGTTTCGCCTTACTAAGGGGAACCAAACCACCCGCTCTAGTACATCTCCTCGTGACCTGCTCAGGCGGTGGAGAGATACAGAATGGGGCATCTTCAGTATGACCTGAGGGAGATACATTTTGGGACAGGTCATGACAACTCATGGATGTACAGGGTGACTCAACCAAGTCTATCAAATCCCGTGGTAGCCCTGGGATTAGATATAGTGGCTGAGAATTAATACCCTCTGGAATGTCATGAACCATAGCAGTAACAGTGCGTCCTGGGTCCATAGAAAGCCGCCTTTCAGTTTTTTTGATTTCCTCAGTAAGAAAGCTAGTTACTTTCACTAGATATGAGTCCAAGGTTGCCCCTCCACCTCCATTAAGTTTTTGTCGATCAGTTCTCTTTTTTCCCATAATTGGTTGTCAAGTCAAATAAAATAGAATAGGACAGTACCTTTCCTCATAACAAATGTTAGAGGGGGGGCCCAGCCCGGCCTACTCCGGCCCCTGACGGCCACAGATGGTCCCGCCCTTGTCCCAGGCTAAGCGCGGCACACGCCCGCGGGCGTCCCGCTGGACGGGAGGCGTTTCCCGCTCTTGTAGCGCCTCTGGGCGCGGCGGGAGCGTCACAGGTGTGGCGGTGTTCCCCTGGGGCTACCGGGAGATGTAGTTGCGGCCGTTGCCCTCGTGGCTTTGGGAAACGCGCTGGAAATGTGCTGTAGGTGCTGTAGGTGCTGTAGGTGCTCGCACTGCCGTTGCCCTCACGGCCTTCTTGACACTGCCACTGCCGGTAAGTTTCCCTGGCCCTCAAAGCGTGCTTGGCACACCCCGCTCTTGTAGCGCCTCCGGCCATGGCGGGAGCGTCACAGGTGCGGCGGTGTTCTCCCGGGGCTGCCGGGAGATGTAGTTGCAGCCGTTGCCCTCACGGCTTCGGGAAACGCGCTGTAGGTGCTCGCACTGCTGTTGCCCTCATGGCCTTCTTGACACTGCCACTGCCGGTAAGTGTCCCCGGCCCCCAAAGCGTGCTCGGCGCTCCCCGCTCTTGTAGCGCCTCCCGGAGCAGCGGGAGCATCACAGGTGCGGCGGTGTTCCCCCGGGGCTGGCGGGAGATGTAGTTGCGCCCGTTGCCCTCACGGCTTCGGGAAACGCGCTGGAAATGCTTTAGGCGCTGTAGGTGCTCGCACTGCCGTTGCCCTCACAGCCTTCTTGACACTGCCATTGCCGGTAAGTGTCCATGGCCCCCAAAGTGTGCTCGGAGCTCCCTGCTCCTGTAGCGCCTCCGGTCGCGGCGGGAGCGCCACAGGTGCAGCGGTGTTCCCCGGGGCTGCCAGGAGGTGTAGTTGTGGCTATTGCCCTCACAGCTTCGGGAAACGCGCTGGAAACGCCTTCTTGATACTGCCACTGCTGGTAAGTTTCCCTGGACCCAAACTTGTTTACATTTTTGAAAATGTTAGTTAGCCTGGATTTAGATTAGCACATGTGCTTCCCACAAGTAACATTTATTTCGTTTATTTCTTTTTTATATGTTGAGGTTTAAGAAAGCCAGACATGTTCTTCTGTTCCCAGGATGTATGTAAGCAACTAGGAGAGCAGCAGACTTGTTAATAAATGTGTAACCAGCACAGGCCTAAGTTATGAAGGATCACCCTCTGTCCCTGCATGATTGAAGTGGTGATGAATTACGTGTACTATGACAAACGCTCAAATGACAGGGTGCTGTCCAGCATCACCGGAATGCGACCAGATACACTGTTCTGAGGCTTCCCACAACATGCTGCAAAACCTGCACGGCTGTTGCGGAGGACATCCATTGGCTTGGCGGCTGCAACTGCCAAAGACATGTATACTCTGCACCGAATTGTGAGCACTCACCATTGCATGCTGGTATGAGGACTTTAACTGGGTAGTAGTGTGCACTGATCGGTGCATTCACTCGTGCATATAAAGACCTAGGCAGCCACGGCCCGTGGAGGGAGTTTCGGTGGGGCGGAGAAGCGGGGCGGGGAGGGGCAGGGTCAGCCACGGCCCATGGAGGGAGTTTCGGTGGGGCGGAGAGGCAGGGCGAGGGAGGGGCAGGGTGGGGGGTGCTAAAAACTGGAGCATGGACAATTGAAGGTAAGTAAACAATTTAATTAATAAAACGAATTTCGTAGTGCGCCCTGCATCGCAAAATGCAATTCAGGGTGCGCTACGAAATTTGTTTTATTTATTAAATTGTTTACTTACCTTCCATTATCCATACTCCAGTTTTTAGCACCCTTCACCCCCTGCCCCTTCCCCGCCCTGCCTCTCTGCCCCACCGAAACTCCCTCCATGGGCCGTGGCTGACCCTGCCCCTCCCCGCCCCGCTTCTCCGCCCCACCGAAATTCCCTCCAAGGGCCGTGGCTGGGTCTAGGCTGTACTTGCCTTGCTTGTATGTAAATTGGCACCTGTATCTGCGATGGTCTATGTGCACCTCAGTGCGTGTATGTCCTTATATCCATTCACACATAGGCCCCTCTGCATGTCTGCAGGAGTATTTGCTGTGAGTGTGTGCTTTGCTTCCCACATCTAGTGTGTTGTGTTTGCACCCCAACATATATTTATGTATTCCTGCCTTCTTCACTGCTTCCCACCCCATTTCTTTCTTCCTTTCTTCATGTTTATATTGATTCCATCTTTCTTCCTTCATTCCATCCATCTTCTCATGGGCATTGCTACACGAGCCCCTCCCTCCCTTTCTCCCTTTCTTTTTTCCTCCTCCTTCTCTTCCCATCCTCCTCCCGTTCCTTCTTTTTCTCCTTCTTGTCTTCCTTCCTATGTTCCATCCTCAATCCACACTCCTCGTGCTTTTCTTCCTGCTTCCTCCCTCGCTCAGATTAACACTAATCGCCAATTTACTGTACTATATACATTTACCATTCATGAAACTGCGCACAGGTGCGCGTTTCATACACCTCTTGACTCCCACTAGTGATACCTGGCGACAGAGGGATACATTCGGCAGCAGAATGATTTACTGCATCAAAGCGAACTCGAAATTCCTTTTAATAGAAACCCCCATATCCGCTTCGCACTGTAACAGCGGGGCCACGGCTCGGGGTTTTTTCCATTCAGAATGAGGCACTTGCATTCAATGCACAGTGCCCTTTATTTCCACTAATACTTTTTTGATGAAACCTGTCATGTTTTATTGATCAATTGTAGCTGCGTCCACTGCGCATTCTGTTCTCTTCGGCACAGCGCGCTCAGCCCTCTGCTGGAATTCCACCCCGCTTTTATTGCCTGCGCCTTGCCGTACTGCGGCATGTGAGTCAGATAAATGTTCCCAAAACCTTCCCAGTTCACTGAACCTACAAAATATAGCCCGAAGCCCACTGACCTTTAGAAGTCACAGGACTGCAGGAAATCCGAAAGTTACCGCCAGCAAAGGGACTGTTTGATCTTTTCACGTACAGTACGGCGTTGTGTTTGCTGACAGCTGGTAGATGAGACTATGAAACGCTGCTCGATGCCCCCACCGACAAAAGAACAAACCCGACGTGCCAAGTGTGACCCAGAGAAATCTGCTGGTGCCAGCAGAGCGTAATGTGGGCAGGTGGTGAGCACCGGCACCCGTCTTTGAGCATTTTGCCTCAACAGCCTTTGCTAAAATCAAAAGGGAGAAAAGCAAGAAAAGGAAGAAAGCAGGGCAAAGAAAAGGGGAAACAATTGCTAAAAAAGAAATCAGAGACGGAAAAGGCACTGTCAGACTGCGATAAACAGCAGGAAGCGTAAGATAGTAGAAGAAAGGGCGTGAAGTGGATTCAGTTCGCCAGCCGTGGTGTTCGACAATCCCAGCCTTCGCCAGCCCTGGATGCAGGCGCCAAATAAAAACATGGACTTCTGCATTCATTCATTTATTTACAAATTGAGCATATTCTCTCATAGCGACAAAGAATCGGCTATTATTGCTTTGTGGACTCGATTCATTTGTGCCATATGGACTGGTATCTACATTGCCATCTGCAGAGCAGAGTATTCTGTCTGTAACAAAGAAAAATACCGCACTGAAATTCTAAAACAACCAAATATAAAATATCTGTTCAAAAACACCCTGGTACACTATCTCATTAATAGACCCATAATATTGACCAATATAAGGGCCATATGTATCAAGCAAATTAGCTTTTGCAATGGCCGAAATTTGAATGCTAATTTGCTAAATGGAATGTATGAAACATTTTCGCAGCAAAATAAGGAATAGCAAAATTTGCCATTCCTTATTTTGCGATTGCACTTAAGGAATCACAAATTTAGCGATTCCTTAAATGCAATGTATCAAATAAAAATTAAAGCAAAAATGCCCGTAAGGAATCGCAAACTACCACCAACTTCTAGTTGGTGGTAAGTTGCGAATTCTTTAGGGCATGTATGTGCGCCATATGCCCACACATGTCATTTTCAGGGGTGCAGCAGGGTGTTCTTGTGACACCCCTGCACCCTTGAAAATATTCCTAAATTGCGATTAGCAAATTGCTAATCGCAAACTTCCCCTTCATTCCTATGGGCCTCCTGGCCCATAGAAATGAATGAGAAATTTGCGATTAACAATTTGCTAATCGCAATTTAGGAATGTTAAGGAATCGCTAAAAAGAAGCGATTTCCTACATACATACCATTTTGCGATTTCTAAATAGCGTTTCCTTAAAAATCGCTATTTAGAAATCGCAAATTGGTATGATGATACATATGGCCCTATAATATCTTTGTATCTTTGCGAATTTCTAGTATAAATAACAGTTTTCAACTTTTAATATGCTCTTATTCAGATTCCCTCAAGAGTGATTTGTAACAATAATTGTAAATGGAATGCTTTTCTGATCGTTTTTCTAATTACATTTCCAAAATGAATAATATAATGGAAAGGTCACATTGCTCTCCCTTAGCAGCAGCTACTTATTTTTCATTACACTAAATACATTGTCCTCCCAGACAGCATCCTCCTTTTACCGAACTTACTATAAGCACAGTACAATGGTCATTTTAATTCTCCTATTTAATTACATGCGTGCCAAATCAAGCTCTTAGGTCTGTGTTTTCAGGACGATAGACACCCCTGCCCCTAAAAACATAAAACTCAAGTATGCTCTTCCCACACCTTCAATCTATGCTGAAAATATAAAACCTCCTATGCTAGCATTCCTCTCTACAGAAACTCTCATTGTGCCACCAGAAATTAAATGTCATACTTTTACAAGTACTTGTACTTCAAAGGCCAGCTTCACTCTTTTATCCCCACCACTCCATTGTACTAACAGGAATGAAAAATGCATTTTTCAGGGATGCCAGAAAAAACATTGGCGGTACAAAAGGGGGTGGTGATGGACGGAGCATCTGAATCAATCAAATACTCACACCCAGTCAAAAGATCTGGGTTTAATCCATCACCGTTCTTTAGCCCACTCTGTCACCCCAGTTCAGACATGGCTATATGCAAATCAGTCTGACCCTGTACCTCATGGGAACAGTCCATCCCGAACTGCCAAGCCATGTCTTCCCTGGACCGGAAACAAGCTTCCGAAGACCGGTTTCTGGCATTCCAGCCGTCTTCAGCCCGGCTTGCTTGAATCTAGTGGCAAAGTGAGCAAGGGACTCACGTCTGAGCATACCCTGCCACACTTATGGCGGCCAAAAGCGGTACAAAAGGGGGTGGTGATGGACGGAGCATCTGAATCAATCAAACACTCCCACCCAGTCAAAAGATCTGGGTTTAATCCATCACCGTTCTTTAGCCCACTCTGCCACCCCAGTTCAGACATGGCTATTTGCAAATCAGTCTGACCCTGTGCCTCATGGGAACAGTCCATCCCGAACTGCCAAACCATGTCTTCCCTGGACCGGAAACAAGCTTCCGAGGTGGGTTTCTGGCATTCCAGCCATCTTCAGCCCGGCTTGCTTGAATCCAGTGGCAAAGTGAGCAAAGGACTCACGTCTGAGCATACCCTGCCACACTTATGGCGGCCAAAAGCGGTACAAAAGGGGGTGGTGATGGACGGAGCATCTGAATCAATCAAACACTCACACCCAGTCAAAAGATCTGGGTTTAATCCATCACCGTTCTTTAGCCCACTCTGCCACCCCAGTTCAGACATGGCTATATGCAAATCAGTCTGACCCTGAGCCTCATGGGAACAGTCCATCCCGAACTGCCAAGCCATTCTTCCCTGGACAGGAAACAAGCTTCCGAGGACCGGTCCTTGGATGCTTGTTTCCGGTCTAGGAAAGACATGGCTTGGTAGTTCGGGCTGGACCGTTCCCATGAGGCACAGGGTCAAGGCTAATTTGCATATAGCCATTGTCTGACCTAGGGTGGTGTGGAGTGCAAAAAAACGATGGATGTAGGCCCAGATCTTTGTACTGGGGTGAATGTAAGACATTGTTCTGCATTCTGTCCATCAACTGTGTTTTTTGCAATTTTCACCCCGAGTGGGCTGGGTATGCTCAAACGTGAGTCCCAGGCTCTCCACATCACTGGAGTGAAGCTATCCAGGCTGAAGAAGGCTGATAGCCAGAAACCGGTCCTTGGATGCTTGATTCCGGTCTAGGAAAGACATTGCTTGGTAGTTCGGGCTGGACTGTTCCCATGAGGCAGAGGGTCAAGGCTGATTTGCATATCGCCATTGTCTGACCTAGGGTGGTGTGGAGTGCAAAAAAACGATGGATTTAGGCCCAGATCTTTGTACTGGGCTGAATGTAAGACATTCTTCTGCATTCTGTTGATCAACTGTGTTTTTTGCAGAAAAAACATCGGGGCATATTACCAAGGGCCTTATCACTGCTGTAGCGGGAATTTTTCCTGCTAAAGCGGCGATAATTTTATCGCCCTATTACCTAGCTGTCGCTAACACCAGTTAGCAACAGCTAGTAGGAGATAGCGATCATCTTGGGGCCCTTTTTGCATGTCAGTGATAATTATCGCTAATGACATGCAAAGTGGGCGCGCCAAGATGTTAGCGACTGGAAACAGTCGCTAACATCGCTATCTCCTACCACCTACTTTTGGAAATATTTGCGCTAAGCGTGAATATCTCTAAAAGCTAACGCCTGCCCAGAGCAGTTCTTAGCCATGTTATCCAATGGTAGGTGGATAATATGGCTAAGAGCATTAGCTCGGTAATGCATGAATATCGCAGACTTTTCAGCGATATTCATGCATTTCTGCCGATTTTTATCGCTTTTGAGATAAACCTTGATAATAGCAAGTTTATCTGCCATAAAAATCGGCGGAGCTCGGCGAAAATATATTGCCGCTAAGCCAACATCGCGATAATTATCGCTAGTTGTTGGTAATATGCCCCATTGTGTTTTTTTCTTTAACTAAGTCTTTGTGGACCATCATTGGTAGAGTGTTATGAAAAACATATAGCGTTTTGATTGCCAGCGATTTCCTGACTTTAGATGGGAACAATGGATAAAAAGACAACAACAGCTGTTTAGTGGGTCTATCTCGCATCCTTACAGCGAAGCAGCAGAATTAAGCTTTTTTAATTGGTCTCAATTTAATTCAACCAGCCCTTTATATTTCTGAGGTAAACCATACGTTTATTGAAGTAGACCTACGAGATAAAAAAGCAAAAAAGCACGAATATGTATTGAAGTGATTCCGAATAATAATGAAGAAAAATGAATCTTGCATTGCATTCACAGTCTCATAAATCCATTGTTAAAAAAGATGGAAGACTGAAGAAAGTCAGAAAAAACCTTGTTTTTTAAACTAAATATATATAAATGTTATTTAATAGCTCAAAGTATATTTTTAATGATAAATATATATATACATATATATATGTTTATAATATTTCAGTGAATATATAAATTCACTTTAAAAAACAAAGTTTACAGGAACGGTAATGTTGGTAAATAGAATTAAATAAACCTTAGAAATTCACTGAAAAAAAATCTGTAACCTTTGGTTTTTTCAGTGAGTTTCTAAGGTTTCTGAGATTTATTTTAAAATTCTATTTCCAAATTTTAATGTCCCTGTAACATTTGTTTTTTATGTAAATAGTGAATATAATATATATATATATATGTATATATATATATATATACATATGTATATATATATATATATATATACTACTATTATAAAGGAAGAACTTTGAGGCTTTGAGGCGGGTAAACTCGGGAACCACAGCGCCAATCCACACACCCGATACATCATTGTAATCCTCAGGGTGTGCAAATGGAAATAGGCTATATAAATTAAAAATAAATACGTTATTAAAAAATATAAGTAAAAAAAAAAAGTAGTCCCTTCAAAGTAGCGCCGGCCGCGACGTGCGTGCTGACATCAGGAGCGGCGTACATGCGAGGAGCAGCGTACATGAGCAGCGGAGAACAGCGCGGGGAGGAGCGGCGGAGATCAGCACGGGGAGGAGCGGCGGAGATCAGCACGGGGAGGAGCAGTGACGAGAAGCGGCGGAGATCAGGGGAGCAGCGGACATGACCGGCGGACAGGTGGCGAGGATCGGCGGGCAGACAGTGAGGAGCGGCGGCGGGGAGGAGCGGTCAGCGGCGGATGAGGTAGGGCACCAAGTTACCAGTCAGCAAAGCAAACGTGAGGGAGGAGCGGCGGCAGGGAGGAGCGGTGAGAGAGCCACAGGTACCGGAAGAAAAACAAACGTGAGCAGGAAAAAGTAACGTAGGCAGGTTAACAGGAGGAAAAAGCAACATGTGCGGGTGACAAAAGCGTACAAAGTGGAGCGGGGAGCAAACGGGCCATTACAGGACAAAAAAGTGAAACAGGGCATTACAGGGAGGAAGAAGTGACGTGGGCAGTGACGTGGGCAGGTTAACAGGAGGAAAAAGAAACGTGTGCAGGTGAAAAAAGCATACAAAGTGGAGCGGGTAGCAAACGGGGCATTACAGGACGAAAAAATGACGTGGCCAGTGACGTGGGCAGGTACCAAACGGGGCATTACAGCAGGAAAAAGGGACGTGGGCAGGTTACACAACGTCAGGGCGGGCGGGGGCTCTGAGCCATAATTGCTCCCGGACAACGTCGGGACGGGCTGCTAGTATACAAATAAATAAATAAATATATATATATATATATATATATATATATATATATATATATTTTTTTTTTTTTTTCACTTAAAAAACCAAAGGTTGCAGGGACGATAAAGGTAGACTCAGATTTCACTTTACAAAACCAGTGAAATTCGGCAGTTATAGTTAGCTGAGCTAACCATATATATATATATACATATATATACATATATATATATATATATATATATATATATATATATATATATATATATATATATATATATATATATATATTTTTTTTTTTTTACTTAAAAAACCAAAGGTTGCAGGGACGATAAAGGTAGACTCAGATTTCACTTTACAAAACCAGTGAAATTCGGCAGTTATAGTTAGCTGAGCTAACCATAACTTATGCCCCCCACAATGCATTGCTTATGACCTCGCATATTACATCACAGATGACATGGTCAGTGACATCACTGATTACATCATCCAGTGAGTGTAAGTATTTTGTGAGAGATTATGTTTGTTAAACATATATTAAGGTGTACTTCTAATGAGTGATACTACTTCTAATTTATATTATGTGAGTGGCTGAATGACTGTGTGTATACTACTTGTGGGTATTGGTGTGTGAGTGGCTGCATGGGTGTATAAGTGGGTGTGTGAGTAGCCTTGTCGCTGAGTAATGCTGTGTGAGTGGTTGTATTGGTGAGTGAGTGGGTGTGTCAGTGGCTGTATTGGTGGGTGAGTGGAGGTATGAGTGGCTCTTTGGGTGTGGAAGTAGGTGTGTATTGACTGTATGGGTGAGTCAATCAATCAATCAGGAGTTTGTTAAAGCGCGACTACTCACCCGTAAGGGTCTCAAGGCGCTAGGGGTGGGGGGGGTGGGTGGTGCAGGTTCCATTCCATCAAGGAGGGGGTCTGTCGAATAGCCAGGTTTTGAGGTTTCTTGCGAAGATGGGGAGCGATGTTGTCTGTCTGAGGTGGAGCGGAAGGGCGTTCCATGCTTTGGCCACGAGGAAGGAGAAGGAGCGGCCTCCCGATCTGGTCTTTCTGGTGCGGGGGACCACGGCGTAGGAAAGCTGGGCTGATCGTAGGGTCCTTTGGGGTGCGTGGAATTTGAGTCAGCTGTTCAGGTATGCTGGTCCGGTGCCGTGGAGGACCTTGTGTGCATGGGTGAGCATCTTAAAGGTGATTCTCGCCTCAACGGGAAGCCAGTGGAGTGTGCGCAGGTGCTGGGAGATGTGGCAGTGTTTTGACAGGTTTAGGACCAGTCTTGCGGCGGCGTTCTGGATGTTCTGTAGCTTGCGGATGAGGTTTTTGTTTATTCCAGCGTAGAGTGCGTTGCCGTAGTCGAGTCTGCTGGTGACCAGGGCGTGAGTGACTGTCTTTCGGTGTTCGAGGGGGATTAATTTGAAGGTCTTACGAAGGAGGCGGAGGGTGTGGAAGCAGGAAGATGAGACAGAGTTGATCTGGCGGTCCATTTTGAGCTTGGAGTCCAGGATGGTTCCCAGGTTGCGTGCGTGGTCTGTGGGGGTTGGCAGGTTTCCGAGGGCGGTGGGCCACCAGGTGTTGCTCCAGGCGTCGGGGTTTGGGCCCATGATGAGTACTTCTGTTTTGTTGGTGTTTAGTTGACGGCAGCTGTTTTTCATCCATTTGGCGACGGCTTCCATGCCTTCTCGAAAGTTGCGTCTGGCGGTGTTGGGCTCGTTGGATAGGGAGAGGATGAGCTGGGTGTCGTCTGCATATGACACGATGTTGAGTCGGTAGGTTCTGACGATGGGGGCAAGTGGAGCCATGTAGACGTTGAAGAGCGTCGGGCTGAGGGAGGAGCCCTGGGGGACTCCGCAGGTGATCGGTGTGGGGTCCGAGAGGAAAGGGGGAGTCTGACCCGCTGCGTCCTGCCGGAGAGGAAGGAGCACATCCATTCGAGGGCCTTGTCCTGGATTCCTGCAACGTAGAGTCTGCGTATTAGGGTGCGGTGGGAGACTGTGTCGAACGCCGCTGATAGGTCGAGGAGGATGAGGGCTACTGTTTCTCCTTTGTCCAGTAAGGTGCGGATGTCATCTGTTGCGGCGAGGAGGGCGGTTTCCGTACTGTGTTTTTTTCTGAAGCCGGATTGGGAGGAGTCGAGGATGTTGTGTTCTTCAATGAATGTGGCGAGTTGGCTGTTGATGGCTTTCTCGATGACTTTCGCTGGGAACGAGAGCAGGGAGATGGGTCTGTAGTTTTTTAGGTCAGTGGGGTCCGCTGAGGGTTTCTTTAGGAGGGGATTGACCTCGGCGTGTTTCCAGTCATCGGGGAACGAGGCGGTCGCCAGGGAGCAGTTGATGGTTTGGCGGAGCATGGGTGCGATGGTGTTGGCGGCTCTGTTGAAGATGTGGTGGGGGCAGGGGTCCGTGGGGGCCCCTGAGTGGATTGACTTCATTGTCTTCAGTGTGTCTTCGGTGGTGAGGGCTGTCCAGTCATCAATCCCTGGTTTCCGGGTGGCGGGGGTGGTTGGTGAGGGTTCAGTGTGTTGGTTGTCTTCGTCGAAGTTGTCGTAGATGCTCTTGATTTTGTGGTGGAAAAAGATGCTGAGTTTGTCACAGAGGTCGTGTGAGGGAGGGATGTCGGTAGACTCGCTGGTGGGTTGGGCGAACTCCTTGATGATGCTGAAGAGTTCCTTGCTGTTGTGTGCGTGGGTGGAGATTCTGTCTTCAATCGCTTTTTTCCTCGTTTCTCTGATGAGTTGATGGTGGGTGTTGGTGGCGGCTCTGAAGTTGTTGTGGGCTTCTGTGGATTTGGTGTTTCTCCAGGCCTTTTCAAGGCGGCGGCATGTGCGCCTGGACTCTCGAAGTTCGGTGGTAAACTATCTGGCTTTCTTGCCACGGGTATTGTTTTTCTTGAGGGGGGCTATGGTGTTGGTGCTGTCCGAGATCCATCTATGCAGGGTTCGGGCTGCGGTGTTTGGGTCGTTGTTTTCCGCGATGGTTGGGGTGGAGTTGTTGAGTGAGGAGGTGAGCTGGTCATCGGTGATTTTGGTCCAGTTTCTTTGTGGAAGCAGGTGCTGGTGTCTGTGGATGGTGGGGGTTCTGAAGGTGAAGTGGACGCAACGATGGTCGGTCCATGGGAGTTTGGTGGTGTGGCTGAAGGTGATGGAGTTTCCTGTAGTGAAGAGGGGGTCGAGGGTGTGTCCTGCTGAGTGCATGGGCTCGGTCACGATCTGGTGGAGTCCAATGTTGTGGAGGTTGTCCAGGAGGGATGTGGTGTTGGGGTCCAGTTGATTGCCGAGGTGGAAGTGGAGGTCTCCCATCAGGGTGTAGTTGGTGGATGCGATGGCCTGCGGGGAGATAATGTCCGTGATGGAGTTGGCGAAGGGTCCGCGGGGTCCAGGGGGTCGGTAGATGAGGGTTCCTCGGAGGGCGGCGGTGGGGCTGGCCAGTATCTTGAAGTGAAGGTGTTCCATCAGTTCTGTGGACTCGTCAGGGAGTGTGCTCAGGCGGAGGCTGGATTTGTGGACGATGGCGATTCCTCCTCCTGGGTGGATGGGGCGGTCCTTCCTGGAGATCTTGTATCCTTGGGGGATGGCGATGGCGATGTCCGGTCCCGAGGTGGTGTTGGTCCAGGTTTCGGTGAAGAATGCTACGTCTGGGGTGGTGCTGTCGAGGAGGTCCCAGATTTCTGTTGAGTGTTTGTGGAGGGATCGGACGTTGAGGAGGATGCATTGCAGGGTCTTCGGTTCGGTTGTGTTCTTGTGGGCGGGTTGTGCTGGATCCGTGTTCTTGGCGGTGCTGCATGTGTGCCGGCAGCGGTGACAGCTGAAGGGTCCATGGGTGTCGGCTGGTGATGCTAGCTTGCAGTTGTTGTTGCAGCCTGGGTTGAGTGCGTGGAGTGCTGCTGGGTCGTAGCATTGGAGGGGCAGAGGTCCAGGGTTCCTGGTGCTGGTTGCGGACGGGTCGCAGACGGGCGCAGATGTGCTTGCCTTTGACGCGCCTTCGGTGCAACAGCGGCGCGCCCGCAGCCCGTGGCCGCGGAGCGGCCGTGCAGTGGCCGCCATTAAGTAGGGGTCGGGGAGGGCTGGACAGCTGGGAGGCGGGGAGGGGAGCTGGATTGGGCCGGTCGTGCTGGGGGGGGGGGCCGCTGGGGCAGCAGCGGCGGGTAAAGGTAAAGGGAGGAAAGAAGGGATAAAGACAAAAGGGAAAATAAGCAGAAATAAGGCACAAAAGAGCAGAGATGCAGAAAAGAGCAGAAAGGTGAAAGATAGAAAGGGTAAAAAAACGAGTGAAAACGAGTGAAGGAGCAGAGGGAGAGAAAGGGAAAATGGGCAGAAATAAGGCACAAAAGAGCAGAGGCGCAGAAAGGTGAAAGATAGAAAGGGGGAAAAACGAGTGAAAACGAGTGAAGGAGCAGAGGGAGAGAAAGGGAGAATGGGCAGAAATAAGCCGCAAAAGAGCAGAGGTGCAGAAAGGTGAAAGATAGAAAGGGGAGAAAAACGAGTGAAGGAGCAGAAAGAAAGAAAGGAGACAGAGGTCCACTGGACCACCAGGGATGAGGCGCAGGGAAACCTGCGGGTGGAGGAGGGCCTCGATCACCAACACTGAAGAGTGCAGGGGCAGGGGCACCTCACTTAATGGTGGAGCTGCGAGGGTGGGAGAGCAATTTCACTGACAATGAGTCAGTGACTGGGTGTCTGGATGGCTGTACGAGTAAGTGGCTTGGTGTGTGAGTGGCTGTATTGGTGAGTGAGTGGCTGTTTGAGAGGGTGTTTGGCTACGTGAGTTGGTGTGTGATTGCCTGTGTGTCTGTGTTAATGACTGTATGGGTGAGTATGCAGATGAGAGTTCTTGTATGGATGTGTTAATTGGTATGTAAGTGGTTGTGTGGGTGTGTGAGTGAGCGTGTGAGGGCTTCTATGGGTGAGTTAGTGGCTATGTTGAGAGGCTAATTGGGTATGTGAGTAGGTGTCTGAATGACTTCGTAGGTAAATAAGTGGGTGTGTGAGTAGTTGCATGGGTGACAGTGTGGTTATGTGACTGCTAGTATGGGTGAGTGGCTGGTTGTATAAGTGGCTGTATGAGTGAGTAAATGGTTTTGTGAGAGATGCATGAGTGAGAGAGTGGGTGTATGAATGGCTATATGGAAGAGTAAGTGGGTGTCTGAGTACTGGTATAGGTTTGTGAATGGGTATGTGAGTGGTTGTGCAGGTGTATGAGTGGGCATACAGGTATGTGAGTGGTTCTGTAGGTGATGTCATCAATGATGTCATCAGTGATATCACTGACTATGTCATGAGTGGTGTAATATGTGAAGTAATTACCAGTGCATTGCTGGGGATAAGGTATAGTTGGCTCAGCTAACTATCACTGCTGATTCTCACTGGTTTTGTATGAGGGAAATCTGAGCCTTATTATAACATCCCTGTAACCTTTGCTTTTTTCAGAGAATTTCTAAGGTGTTTTAATGCTATTTACTAACTTTAACGTCCCTGTAACCTGTGGCTTTTAAGTGAATTTCTATGGTTTTTTAACAAAATAAAACCTGAATGAAGTAGAGGAGCCCCACGCCCCCCTCCCTGAGACGATGGGTGCCACAGGGACCTCATCCCCCGGGGTCCAGCTTTTTACCTATTGAGAATATGAGCATCCACTCCCAGGCCAATTTCAGCACTGGGAACACTATCCCCTGGGGGCCAGTCTCTACTGTGCATGCCCTGATTGCACCCAGGGAACCCACATTATAGAGTTGTGGACAGATCCCCACCTCCCGCAGGAGCCCGCATTGATTTGACAGAGAGGGAATTGCTGCCATGCAGCTCTCTCTCTCTGTCGAAGCAATTGGACTCACTTTCAGCAAGCGAGAGCATTTTAATGTTCTAGCTATGAGCACAGTTTGGTATGGCTTTGTGGGAGCGGTGGAGGTCCACCAAGCCATAGCAAACAGCTACCTCCCAAGGGGAGGTGGTCACCAGGGCCATGTATGGCTCCAGGAAGGGGGGCACTCCATTACTGGAAACAGCCCAGGGAGGTGATGGGGGGCAGCGCAGCCCCCACTTAAATTCTAATCATTTGTCCCGGGAGGGTGAAGTCTTCGGGGCGGGCAGTACCACCGCTTTAATATTTCAGCTTAGCTTAAGGGAGGTGGTGGTCCCTGGGGCTGCTTGAGGGGCAGGGTGGCCCCATGCATTTGTCATATTTAGCCCCAGGGCGGTGGCGGTCCCTGGGAATATGGGGGGCCGGGCAGGTTCCCCACATTCATACATTTGGCCTGGGGAGATAGCATTTTTTTCGTCCAACCAAGTCACAAATTTGCTGCCAGCAGTTTCTAGTTTGAAATGTTGGCAGCCAATCAGATCACAGGATTATATCTTGGATGGGGTCACGGATTCTATATGTCTACAGTTGTATATCTTAAAAACCTTTGAATTTCTCAAGAGCTACTGAATGGATTTACACAATTTAACAAAAAGATTGCTTTCTGGACCAGCATCTACCTTTCTGTAACCTTTGGGTGTAATTCGGTTCAGCAGTTTAGGCTGTAACCGTTTCTAAAGTCTCCTATGGAAATTGACATGGGGAAAAAGCATTTTAGGACCACCCCTTTTCTCGTCCCCTGCTTGGTGGATCACCCTAAAATTTTCAGGACAACGCTGAAGTGAGTTGTAAACTAGTTTTGAAAACTTTGTGAGGATTCGAAAACTATGCCAAAGTTATTGGCAAAACGAAAAAACACTCTTCCTATGGAAACTACATACTTACTATACCTACCTACTGGCGACCACCAGCAGGTAATATATAAATGTATATACATATATATATATTCACTGAAAAAACCATAGGTTTGACACCAGCTATAGTTAGCTGGAAATTTTACTGACATGAAACCATTGAAATTCCCACGTTATAGTTAGTTGGACTCACTATAACTTGCGCGCCTGCAATGCACTGCTGATGACGTCACATATTACATCACTCATGACATGGTCAGTGACATCACTCTACATCGAATGGAACTACCAGACACCGAAGGCCTTTATCATTGATTGTGCCACTATAGCCCTAAAAGAGAACTTTTTCTCTTTTAAAGACAAATTATTCCTACAGTGCTCAGGAACATCAATGGGCAGTGTTTTTGCTCCCAGTGTGGCCGGATTATATGTTGCGGATTTTGAGGCCAAACATATTTTGCCACCAACCGCAGCTTTCTCAACTTACATGCTTTTATGGAAGCGTTACATCAACGACATTCTGCTTCTCTGGACAGGGAGTGACAGTGAACTTGAAACTTTTCTGGTTTGGATTAACACGCTAGACCAAAATCTGAAATTCACCAACACCATAAGCAAAACAGATATTGTCTTTCTTGATGTGGTCATCTCTGTTAATGGTACTGGGCTCACAACTAAGACCCACCAAAAGCCTACAGCTAAAAACAATCTTCTTGACTTTAGCAGTTTTCATCTGCGCCCACTCAAAGAGAATCTCCCGTACGGGCAATATCTGAGACTCAGAAGAAATTGCAGCACCCTTTGTGATTTCAAAGAACAGTCCACCTGTCTTACAGAGAAACTTAGAGACAGGGGTTACCCAGCACCAATATTGAGCAAGGGTCTGAAAAGAGCAAGAAACCAGCCAAGAGAGGCACTCTTGGAAGATAAGGTGAAGAACCCGGATTCAATACCACTGACTTGTGTAACCACATACAATAGCTTGTCCAATGTAATGAAAAAAACAATCAATAAACATTGGAATATTATCACATCCTGTAAAGAAAACTGGGAGAACCGCTTATCTCTTTTAAAAAAGGACGAAGTCTGAAAGATGCCCTGGTCCATACTCGGCCAAAAGAGAAACCCCCAAATAAAGTGCCATCAATAACTGCATCATGGGGTTTACCAAAAATTACTGGACACTACCCGTGTTCTGACTGCGTTGTCTGCCACCTGACAGAAGCAACTAAAACTCTATCATTGGAATCAGGTAAAGTCTGGTTGCAGAGAGAACATACTAACTGCAACTCAATGAATGTAGTGTACCTGATTACTTGCCCCTGCCAGCTTCGCTATATTGGCATGACCACACGCAAGGTCAAACAGCGTATATGCGAACACCGGAGCAACATAAGGTGCAAAAAAGTAACCACTAAGCTGAGCCGCCATTTTCTAGACAGGAATCACACACCCAATGATATGAGGTAGACTGTAATTGAAGCACTCCAGGGGACAACTAATATCACAAGCAGACTCTTTGAAAAAGAGCAGCGCTGGGTGTATCGTCTGGGCACCAATACCAACGGCCTCAACGATGACATTCCATGGAATACTGTATTATCTTGAGCAGGATGTCTTAGCACCTGTATGACAATATGATCTACCTATCTTTGTAATGATAAGGCTTTTTGAGGAATGCCTCTCTGTGCCCTCTACTTTTAATTCCTCAGTATAAACCTGTAATGAGAATCTGTGATACTTGCCTGTACCTTAAAGAGCAACAGGTTGCCTAGCATTCACACCCCTTACAACTGGTACACTACCATATTAACCATAGTGTAACCTTCAGTGCACTATCTATAAATTATGACAAGCGCTTGTTTTTTATTTTTATTTTCGCTTGTCAAAAAATTCGGAATCCATAATTCCATAAGCAGCCGTTATGCCGACTGAATTCTGCATATCTATTTGGGTATTCAAGCCACGTCCCTCCCATACAGGGCGGGCGCGTTTCAAGCCTCTACCCGGTTTCAAGTCGCGTCACTCCAGCAATGGGCGGGCGCGTTCCAGCCTCGTTTTAGCTGGACACGCCCACCCGGAAGAACGCAACGCGCAGCCCGTCTGCCTTAATATTCAGTTACCGGCCCCCTCTCCATCGTCGGGGTCCGGTTCTGAGGCAGATCCTAGGTTCCAAGTGGGCTGAGAGCGTTGAGGGCGTGAGTGCACCCGGATCACAAACATCACAGATCTTCTATGAAACGAAGCTAAGTACCGCCCGTATATCGGGGATCTAATGGCTAAACCTCTTTCATTTCCAGGATGTGCCAGGCACGCTCCAACCCCCCTCCCGAGACCCATGGTGCAAGTAGCGCCAACTTTTAAAGTGAGATATTTGTGTGATATTACCATCGTAGGGGGTCACAGACCTTTGGTCCATTGATCCCTTCAGAAGGAGTACATAGAGTGTGTTTTTAACCATTTCTTCCCAATCAATTGAGTTTTTAAGACACCCTTATCACCCCACTTCCCAGAGTTACCGATATCATCCCCATAGGGTTATGTGGATGGTGTTAAACCTAGTGTTTACTTTGGGCACACGAATTATGCCACATTATAAGGAGCACTACGACCAAACGCAATGGCATTTATTAATTGTTGTCTGTTTGTGTTTGTGTGTGTACTTTCACTCCACAGGTGCTGATACTCTCCTGATTTTTGAGGATTTTTGGGATTGAGCTATTCGCTCTCCTTTTTTCATGCACTTTTTTCACCTTTTATAATTTTCACTTTCACGCCCCCAGGTTAGGGTGGACGATTAGAGAGTCCATACCGCCGGGGTATAGTCCTGATGAATGCCTTGGTAAATTTATACCTCCCCTATGGCAGAAACATGTTGACTGACTGATTTATTGTATTTCTCTGAATTTTACCATTCCTAAACCTTGGCAATTAAATTCAGACACATAATACGTGTCTTAGGGATCACCTATTAAAATTTTTTTCTTGATACCCTCTTAGACACTTTTAATTTCACTCACCCTCACAACACGCCCCTCTTCACACAACCAGCTCCACAGTCTTTCTGGTGTCGTAGCACACCAAAGAGGCACTCGGCCTCTTTGGTGGGGCCCGATGATGAAGCATGACACTGACCAGGTCGGTGTGTGAGGGCCTTCCTAATTTTTCTTTCTGCAGCACTAATCATACTTTCTATGGCAAAATATACCCCCTCATTTTGTTCCTTTTTACATTAAATGTTTTAAGAGTTACCACTTTATTCCAATCAAGATGGCTTCAGGTGTGCCATACCTTTTTAATAAGTAGGACTGTTAGCGCTCTAGTTGTTCTTTAGAACACTCTGGGACATTCTGTCATCGGGCTATACTTGGGCTACATCTGGGTGATATTTGGGCTACATTTGGGCTCTTTTGTCTCTGGTGGCCATCTTGGGAGACTGCATGTCAGACTTTTTTTAATGAAATAGAAGAGGATTCGAGAAGTCACTCAAAATGTGCCCTAATTTTTCTTTCTGCAGCACTAATAATACTTTCTATGGCATAATATACCCCCTCATTTTGTTCCTTTTTAAATTAAATGTTTTAAGAGTAACCACTTTATTCCCATCACGATGGCTTCAGGTTTGCTATACCTTTGTAATAGTAGGACTGTTAGCGCTCTAGTTGTTCTTTAGAACACTCTAGGAGGCTGCAGTAGAACACAAAGGAATCAAGTGACAGTCTCTGTCCTTGTTGGATGTACATGTTTTACTGAGAATGTCAGACTTCATTCTGACATGACTGAGAAAGATAATGTGAATTTACAGAAAATATGTTTTCAGTTTAGCTTATAGATCCCCTTCCAAACCACTGTGGGAAAATCATGAGATATTAGTTTTCTTTCAAACATGATTCATGATATGACAGCAGAAGTCTTTTTCACATGGTAAAATCACCTTAGAACACACCACAATTCCTAAAATGAGTATGGTACCATCAACAAATGATTTATAATGTAACTAAAGTCCTAAAACCCTCTATTAACTACAATGCTTTTTAATGAGGTGCTATTATGTATATTGGTCCCAAGATGGCTGCCAACACTTCTTGGATGAAGTGCTGACAGCCAATCAGATCAGATGTGTGGTTAGGCTCCGCCCAGATATATATATTTTTTTTAACCTAAATTACTCAAAATCCACTGGAGCACATATCTTGAGACATAGCAAAGGCACATCGGGCTACCTGTCCCTACAATTTTGCCAAGTTTGGTGGAAATCCATTCAGCCGTTCGGGCTAAAAGTGAGTCCAACCGCCCTATGGAAATTAACATGGGGAAGACACGTTTTGGGACCCCCTTTTATCTCGGCCCCGCTTGACGAATCCCCCCCAAACTTTCAGGGAAATTTAAGGAAAATTACAGGCAGCTTCCTCAACCGGCGCCAAAGTTATTCCCAAAAGAATGTTGCGGATTTCCTATAGAAAACAATCCTAACTATAACTACCTACTGGCGACAAAGACATATATACAAAGTATATATATATGTATATACATGTATATACATATAATTATACATGTATATACATATGTATATACATAAATATATTCATTAGATGTCATGGGTGGTGCCATGAATGATGTCATAGAACATGCAATGAGTGATGTCACATGTGAGATCATAAGCCAACCATGTTTGGGCTGAAAGTTATAGTTAGCGCTCCTGAGTATAACTTGTGAATATCTGTGTTTTTATTAGTTCAAAATGTTAATGTTCACAGTGACAAATTTACCTAACTTTAATGTTACTTTACCATTTAGTTTTTTCAGTGAGTTTCTGTTTTTTTTAAAGTAAATTAATTACTTTTGTGAGTCTATGTATTTTAGAATGACTGTATAGTATTTGGTGTGTTCTGACATTATTTTAGCTAAATATTGTTTTTATAATCAAAGAGGATATGGTTCACAGTTTACAAAATCTTTTTAAAAGATGTGTGAGTTTTAATCAGATAAATATTCAATGGATATTGTTTGTATCCTCAGGTATTGTAACTCTGATATCAAGACATATCACCTCAACCTGTTTTTTTGAGGTGCCATTACTCTCGCAAGGAAGGGTGTGCATAGTGCGGCATGTAGAGGAACTGGCCCCTCTGCTGAGACCTCTCTCTATCATAATGAATGTGCATAATACTGTGTGGAGAGGGACTGGTCTCTCATTTCAGACTTCTCTTTCTCAGAATGGGGTGTGCATAGTAGGGTGTGTGGAGGGACTGGCCTCTCCTTTAAGACCTGTCTCTCAGATGATGGGCGTGCATAGTAAGGTGTGTGGAGGGACTGGCCTTTCTGCTGAGATTTCTCTCTGTAATGATAGGTGTGCACAGCAGGGTGTGTGGTGGGGCTGGGCTCTCCTTTACTAACTCTCTCTCAGACGATGGGTGTCCATTGTAGGTTGTGTGGCAGGACTGGCCTCTCTGCTGAGACCTCTCTCTGTAATGATAAGTGTGAATAGTACGATGTGGGGAGAAACTGGGCTCTCCATTCAGAACTCTCTCAGGTGACAGGGGTGCATAGTAAGATGTGTGAATGGACTGCTCTCTCCTTTAAGACCTCTCTCTCTCAGCTAACAGGTGTGCTGTAGGGTGTATGGATGTACTAGCTTCTCCTTTCAGACCTCTATTTCAGCTAACAGGTGTGTATTGTAGGGTGTATGGATGTGCTATCTTCTTCTTTCAGCCCTCTCTCTCAGATGACGGGTGTGCATTGTAGGCTGTGGGGAGGGCTTTGCCTCTCTTTTCAGACCTCTCTTTCAGATGACAAATGTGTGTAGTAGGGTGTTGGGAGGGAACTGGCTTCTCCTGTCAGACCTCTTTCTTAGATCACAGATGTGTATAGTAGGGTGTAGGGAAGGACTGCCCTCTCCTTTTGGAACTCTCTCTCAGATGATGGATGTGCGTAATTGCGTATTAGAGCGTGTGGAGGCAGCCACGGCCCGTTTAGGGCGTGCCACCGGGCAGTGACGTGAGGAGGGGCAGGGTGGGTGTGTGGGTGTTGTAAAATATGGCAAACAGATGATTTCAGGTAAGTAACGAAAAAGATAAATAAAATGGATTTTGTTGCGTGTGGTGCATCGCTAAATGCGATGCATCTCTAAATGCAATGCAGCGCAAGCAACAAAATTCGTTTTTTCCCCCATGTTACTTACCTAAAATTGTCCATTTGCTGCATTTTACAACCCTCCACTCTCCCCCTCCCCCGCCCCACGTCACCGCCCGGTGGCATGCCCTATATGGGCCGTGGCTGTGTGGAGTGAAAGGGCTTGCCTCTCTGCTGAGACCTCTATCTGTAATCATAGGGGTGCATAGTATAATGGGGCGGGGGGGTACTGGGCTCTCCTATCATACCTCCCTCTCAGATGAAGGATGTGCATGGTATGTGGTGAGGAGGCATTGGCTTCTCTGATGAGACCTCTTTCTGTAATGATGGGTTTGGGTAGGAGGGTGTGGAGAGGGACTGGCCTCTCTTTTTTGTCCTCACTCAGATGATGGGTGTGTAGTAGGGTTTTGGGAGGGACTGGATCTCCTTTAAGACCTCTATCTCAGATGACGGCTATGCATAGTAGGGTGTGTGAAGGGACTGGCCTCTCTGCTGAGACCTCTCTCTGTATTGATGGGTGTGCATAGAAGGATGTGGGGAGGGACTGGGCTCTCCTTTTAGACCTCTCTCTCTCTAATGACTGGTGTGCAGGTAGCATTTATTGAGGGACTGACCTCTCTGCTGAGACCTCTCTCTATAATGATGGATGTTCATAATGGGGAATGGAGAGGGAGTGGCTTCTCCTTTCAGACCTCTATCTCAGATGATGGGTGTGCATACTAAGGGGAGTGGAAGGACTGGTCTCTCTGCTGAGACTTCTCCAACACAAACATACATCTCACCGTTCACTGCTTCTGAGGTTCCCCTTCTAATAATCGCTAAGTCTGACCTCTCAAGACTCACCAGTGCAACTCATTTAGAAAGTGACTTGAAGTCAATAGTCTACCCTCATTCCAAGCTCACATCAAATCCATTTAGACAATTCTAATGGAACCTCCAATTCTGTGCTACAATTTTTAAGTTGCTGTGGATCCATAGCCAATGGTCACCAAGTAATTATGTTAAATCCAATATTCTAATGCTCACCTATAATTCCCCCCACACCCAACACAAACTCCATTCACAAAACATACACATGAATATCTTGGATAAACAAACAATTAGAGTATCTTGCTCACAACAGCTTGACATGAGCCCAATCACAGATATTACCTCTGCAGCTTTAATTGACAGATGCATCTGCTTATCTTTATTAAATGCCCTGAGAAATAAACTGTGAGAACTAAATGTAGTACACAATGATATTTTCCAAAAATTAGTCTTTAAGATTTGACATCCCAAGATCTTCTGTCACCCCCTCAAATGAAAACACTAAACCTAGACATAACACTAGAAAGCCACAGGATGGCCTGACCTGCACTGTAATCATGACCACTAATGGATTCGCTCTGCATGCACCTAAAACATTTTCCCAATCTCCCTCCACATCACAGCCCTATTTCCATATTTCATGACTTCTTCATTGACATACTCGGACAACAATTGGCTCCTCTAGTAATTAATTTCTAAACCTGTTTGGTCCCCGGGCGTCAGTGTCATGTTTACAAACTTGCCAGCAGATAGATATCTTTGTATGGCTCTTGTGGTTTACCTACAGTCTTTGATTGCAGGACATTGTAGCATTTCTCGGCCTCCTTAGCTCAGAATGAGGGGTTGGCCCTAATGTGAACACAAACACATGAAATATGAATGTTGTAAGAAGTGTATTCTTCAATTGCGTTCCAAACCTGTTCGCATATTGTGTGAAACTCATACCATATTCATGACTCCACTAGCCTTGTAATAACTGTTGAATAATGGTGGTTATCCTTTACATACTGTGGACATTTTTAAAGGAAAGTAGTTGTGGGAAAGTGGATTAGTAGTTAGGGTGGATGGGGGTCCGCCACAAATAATAATGACACTATTCTTTTTAAATTCAGTAAAGGTTTCAGTAATTTAACATGAGCTCAACCCCTGATAGCTATGGCACCGGACAGGCTCAACAGGAAAAAATTTGCGAATTATTTAGAAATACCAGAACAGTTAAAACGTTGAAAACACAACACAAGAAAAATCGCACTCCAAGTCAACAAAATGACACCAAAATGACAAGAAGCAAACAAGGGTAACCAGGGATGTAAATGTTTAACATTTGAAATCGTGCCAAAAAACACAAATCTCCAACTACGGGTTACCTTGTCATGTGAGACTGGTACAAAGGTGAAGTTTAAGAATGACCGCAACAAACCACAGGCCAGATATAAGACACAGGGTTGTCTGGTGAAAAAGTTACCTTCACACTTAGACATGTTCTGAGAAGGCTGCAGCCTAGATCTGAAGACCAGGTCACTGATGAAAGGCTGATGAAGGGCACAGTCTTGGTGAAGCCATTGATGAAGGTAGTATAAGCTCTGACTGGGAAAAGTTAGAAGTTCACATCCAGGAAGCCATCAACCTTGATTGGATGATGCTCAGCATTTGATCTGGTGACACCCCCAGTCACTATTAGATATTGGTTGAATCCATTATTCTTCTTTAGCTCACTTCACCACCCCAGGTCAGACCCAGCCATATGCAGGTCAGTCTTGATCATGTCCCTCATGGGAACAGTCCAGCCCGAACTACCAAGCCAGGTCTTCCCTGGACAGGAAACAAGCCTTCTGGGACTGGTTTCATGGGGTATGCACCTGTTACAACGCATTTTTTACTCCGCACTACCACTACAACGCAGGCATTACAACGCATACCATTACAACGCATTGCGCTGGGGGGCGCTCTAGGATAAGAGGTAAGTTTAATTTACTATCCAACACCTTCCCTAGGGTCCACGGGGACTGGAGTTAGAATAGTAAATTATACTTACCACTATCCAGCACCCCAAAGCGCTATGCGTTGTAACGGTATGCGTTGTAAATACCGCGTTGTAATGGTATGCGGAGTAAAAGTATGCGTTGTAACATCATATATCCGTTTCATGGTAACACCCCATATCAGCCAGGCTAGTTTGAATCCAGTGGCAATGTGAGTAAAGGCACCCACATCTCAGCATACCCTGCCTACTTTGGGCAAACAAAGCAAACAGAAGGAGATGAAGGATGGAGCTTTAAAACTTTTCAGACACTCACCCCCAGCTACTATTAGATCTGGTTTAAGCCATCATCATTCTTTAGCTCACTTCACCACTTCAGTTCAGAACCAACCAGAAGAAAATCAGTCTGGACCCTGTTCCTCATGGGAACAGTCCAGCCCAAACTGTCAAGCCAGGGCTTAACTGGACCAGAAACAAGCATCCTGGGACCGGTTTTGGGGTAACCCCCCTCATCTGCCAGGCTAGCTTAAATCCAGTGGCAAAGTGAGGAAGGGACCCACGTCCAGGCATACCCTGCCAACTTATGGCGAACAAAATACAAACACAAGGAGATGATGGATGGAGCACTGAAACTTTTCAGACAATCACCACCAGTCACTATGAGATCTGGTTTGAATCCATCACCATTGTTTAGCTCACTTCACCACTCTAGGTCAGACACAGCCATATGCAAATCAGTCTTGACCCTGTCCCTCATGGGAACAGTCCAGCCCGAACTGCCAAACCAGGTCTCCCCTGGCATCTAGTGTTGAAAAGCGGCGCGCTAGAGAAGAACGGATCACGGTCTGGCAGCATCAACGGGAGGCTCATCATCCGGGTTGTGGGACCCACAACCCGGATGATGAGCCTCCCGTTTGCACATACCCGTGCGTGATACCTCATTCCTACAGCACACATATCAGAACGTACCCACCCTGAAAGGTGCATCACACCATCAGAAGTTCCGTTGACGTTGCCAGACCGTGATCCGTTCTTCTCTGGCGCGCCGCTTTTCAACACTAGATGCCACAGTACCATCCACAGCCCTGAAGAGTCACAGCCACAACACGGTGTGACGAAACACGTGGCCGATATCTTTTTTTGTATGTACTGATCAAGACGGTACCATTAAATACACTTACTCCATGAAAATGGACTCTGAAATAATATATTGAACGTTTCAAAACTTTCGTGAGTTCTCACTTGAGGACAAGATTTCTAGAAAATCATGTGCACAGGACACTCTTTGCATTTGTCAGATAGAAGACATGTCTCTCTATCATAACAGGGGCTGCTTTTGCTGGGTTTGTTCCCCTGACCTGTCAGCACCAAACATACAATATCTACGAACACCTACCTTTAGGTACCCGCTGATCGCCAAATCTTCCTGACCCTGATCCAAACCCTCTCTTTCCCTCTATATTATATTCTTAGGAGGATACTGGGGTGGACCATTTAGGCCTAATACCGGCCTATGAGTGGGGGAAACTCCTGGTCACTGCCTAGCCAATGGAATAAAAGGCCCCAAGGGTGACCCGACCCATTTTGCAGCTCTGTGGTTTGCTGTTAACTATAACACTGTGCCCCTCTCTATCTAAATATAAGATGGCAGTACCTTTCTACCCCTGTGCCAAACTCTCTGTGCCCATCCTGAGATATGACTATGATAATGAGCAACCCTTCCTTTGGTCACTCCAAACTAGTTCTGGGGAAAACTCCACTCCCATTTGGGTAGGTACCTGGCTTGCTAGTAGGACAATAGAGGAGGCAGGCCAGGTGTGAGCTATGTTTGTCTGAAACAGGATAGGCCACTTTGAAGTTAGTCAAGCTCCTGCATAATGCCCAGATGGTTATCCTGTCAGAAAAACAGAAACCTCCCCACACACAAGCCATTTCTCCTACTTTGGAGCTACTTCACTTCTAATCAAGGAAACATTAAGCTCCGGGGTGAAAATGAACACTGGCAGAAAGACACATTTGTCTCAGGCAGGAAAATAACACATTTCTAAAAGGGTAATTTTCAAAATAGAAAATCCGGCTCGACCATTAAGTTGGATTTTAAATTACTATTGATGAGTCCTTAAATACGTTTTCTGGCTTCTTCCAAACGGAAGCTAAGCATTATAAGGCGTTTAAGGTAGCCCAGTGCTCTTCTATAGGCGGGGTCAGCTTTGCCACAGTGAAAAACGACTTTGGGGGTTTTCCACTGAAGGACATGTTTAACATAAAATACACATCCTTACATTTTACATACCATGCACCATGCACCATGCACAATGGGCATTTAGGACCTATCTTAGAGGTGACTTATAAGTATTAATAGGGAAGGTGTAGACCTTGCAAAAGGTTTATTTTGCCAGCATGAATTGGAAGTTTTCAAACCACACACCCAGTCTGCAGGGGCCTGGCTGGAGAGATGCTTTACATTGACACTTTAGTGGTGGCATAATATGTGCTGCATTCCACAGGTGACATTTAACTTACAAGCCCTGGCTACACTTTGGTACCGTATACCCATATACTAGGGACTTATAATAATAAGAAACTTTATTGCATGATTTGTTAAAACCCTTGCAATGCTCAACAAAAAATAAAAATCATTATAATATATAAAATTGATAATTTGATCCTAAAAAAAAAGATATATATATATATATATATATATATATATATATATATATATATATATATATATATATATATATATATATATATTGTATACAAAGGAGGCGGCACAACCAGGATACTTTTAAGCCTTCTTTATTAAGACTTCACCCCACCAACGCGTTTCAGCCACAACTGGCCTTGCTCACGGTCGGTTAGTCCCTCCACAGTGTTGCTTTTTATACTATCCCATAGTAAGCCAATTATGAGGCATTATGGGATTTGTAGTTACATTTTTAAAATTAAAATAAAACAAAAGAACGACAATGTGTGCTTTTCAATTACTACACTTATGTGACGGATAGTTCACTGTGGCTTTATCAGTAAAGCAATTATTGGGTATAGTACCCTTAGTCTTTAGTTGCAGTTCTTAATAATGTTCTTAATCTTAAAGTACGGGGTATAGTACCCATTTTATTTTAAGAACATTTCATTCCAGATGAATGTGCAGATCCTCTCCGAAATTCATGCCTTTCGGATGCTTGGTTCTGAGTTTGATTATCATCCGCGACTCAATTTGACGTAATTTTCGAACTACATCTCCACCTCTTTCCAATTTGTCTAGCATTTTTGCCCCGTAGAATTGCATTTGTCTCCAGTCTCCATTTTGACATAAGCTCATGTGCTTTGCAGTGGCATATTGCATGTTTGAGTTTTTTACCGCCCGGATATGTTCCAAAATCCGTTTTCTTAGCATGCAAGTTGTACATCCCACGTACTTCATTCTGCATTTGCATTCCACAATGTATACTACATTTTTTGAAGAACAGGAGATCTGTTGATCAATTTTCATTATTTTGCCGTTTGGTTCTTCAATTGCTTTCATGCTTTTGCCGATTTTGCATGCCTTGCAGGAGTTACATGGTTGAAAACCTTTTCGCTGATTTCGTAACCACTTTGATTTCGGTTTTTCTTGAAAATAACTTCTGACCAGTAAGTCCTTTAGGGATGTGTTCTTTTTGTATGTTATTAACGGTGCTTTACCGAGGGTTGGTTCCAATGTCAGGATCCCCTGACAGAAGGTGCCAGTATTTTTTCCATTATACAAGCAATGTTTCCACTCTCTTTGCTGAATGTCGTTATGAATCTTGGAGATGCACTAGTTTCTGTTCTTTTAGTCTGTTCCATTAGAGTTTGAGTCCTTGATTTCAAATCATTTTTTCTTTTGCACTTGGTCAGCACTCTTTCCTCATATCCTCTTGCTCTGAACCTGCACTTACTTTCTTGTATTACTCTTTCAGCATCCTCTGGTACTGAGTAATTTCTCTTCAGGCGCGTGAATTCCCCGTAAGGTATGCTGTTTAGAAGGGATTTGGGATGAAAACTGGTCCCGTGTAGCACACTATTCGTTGCCGTTTTCTTACGAAATAGGGTAGATTCAAGTTTGTCATTAGACACATATATCTTAGTGTCTAAAAAGTCTATTTCCTGTGTGCTTGTGTTGCATGTGAATTGTAGACCCACTTTGTTATCATTCAGTTTGTTAAAATAACTTCGAAACTGGATATCTGTCTCATGCCAAATAATAAACAGGTCGTCTATATAACGTACCCATAATGTTATCCGGTCTAGATCCTGTTGGTTGTCCTGGTTCCATGCTATAGTCTTCTCCCACCACCCCATAGTGATGTTCGCGTAGTTGGGAGATAGAGAAATGCCCATGGCAGTACCTCATATCTGCTTGAACAATTGTTTATCAAAGAGAAATACGTTGTTCCTCAAACACAAGTCAATCATCTTGATTAGCATTTTTGAATGTTCCAGATACGCGATACTGCGCTGTTTGAGGTAATACTCACATGCTTGCATTCCGACCTCATGACGGATCGAAGTGTATATCGAGACCACATCAATGGTAACTAGCAAATATTCTGAATTCCAACTAACATTCATAAGAATTCTCAAAAAGTCACCGGTATCTTTTATGTAAGAAGGTAGACTTCGGGCAATGGGAGCTAGAAATTTGTCAACATAGTTGGACACATTTCGTATAACGAGCCACATGATGAGACAATTGGTCTTCCTGGGGGATGATTTAGAGTCTTGTGAATTTTTGGAAAAAAATATATACAGGATGTTATTGGGTGGTCAATGGTTAAATATTTCTTTTCGTCCTCGTCAATTAAACCCTTTGCATACCAAATTTCCTAATGCTCTTGTAGTTCCTTCGCATTTGTAGTGTGATGTTCTCATTAGCACAATGTTGCCCCCCTTGTCTGCCGGCTTTACGGATAATATCTTGATTTTCTTTTTAATCCGGTAGTTGGTCTCTCATCAGTTTGAATATTTAACTCTTCCAACATTTCTGAGTCTGAAATTGAAGTACCATTTAAGTCAAAAAGCGATTCAAAACTATTTCTTAAATCTGGTATTTCCGCAATAGTATTGAACTGAACATCATCCATATTTTCTTCCAATGTATTAGCAGGTTCACTCTGTTTTCCGGCATGTACTTTCGCTAATTTCAGCTTCCTGATGTACTTGTAAAAGTCTATCCGTGTTTCTGTGTAGTCAATACTATTGCGGAAATACCAGATTTAAGAAATAGTTTTGAATCACTTTTTGACTTAAATGGTACTTCAATTTCAGACTCAGAAATGTTGGAAGAGTTAAATATTCAAACCGATGAGAGACCAACTACCGGATTAAAAAGAAAATCAAGATATTATCCGATACTATCACCAGGCAATAAAATAGACCTGTTTTCTGAGGCAATTATAAAGGAACTGGATTACTTATCAAAAGTGAGAAACAGCACACGTGAAAACCTCTCAAAAACTGAACGTGAAGCCATTAAGACACTAATGGAGAATGAACAAGTTACCATAAAGCCGGCAGACAAGGGGGACAACATTGTGCTAATGAGAACATCATACTACAAATGCGAAGCTATGAGACAACTGACTCAAGAGACAAACTATCAGAGAATGGAAACTAATCCATATGTGAATATGAAGAAGGAACTACAAGAGCATTTGGAAATTTGGTATGCAAAGGGTTTAATTGACGAGGACGAAAATAAATATTTAACCATTGACCACCCAATAACACCCTGTATATATTTTCTTCCAAAAATTCACAAGACTCTAAATCATACCCCAGGAAGACCAATTGTCTCATCATGTGACTCGTTATACGAAAATGTGTCCAACTATGTTGACAAATTTCTAGCTCCCATTGCCCAAAGTCTACCTTCTTACATAAAAGATACCGGTGACTTTTTGAGAATTCTTAGGAATGTTAGTTGGAATTCAGAATATTTGCTAGTTACCATTCATGTGGTCTTGTTATACACTTCGATCCGTCATGAGGTCGGAATACAAGCATGTGAATATTACCTCAAACAGCGCAGTATCGCGTATCTGGAACATTCAAAAATGCTAATCAAGATGATTGACTTGTGTTTGAGGAACAACGTATTTCTCTTTGATAAACAATTGTTCAAGCAGATATGTGGTACTGCCATGGGCATTTCTCTATCTCCCAACTACGCGAACATCACTATGGGGTGGTGGGAGAAGACTATAGCATGGAACCAGGACAACCAACAGGATCTAGACCGGATGATATTATGGGTACGTTATATAGACGACCTGTTTATTATTTGGCATGGGACAGATATCCAGTTTCGAAGTTATTTTAACAAACTGAATGATAACGAAGTGGGTCTACAATTCACATGCAACACAAGCACACAGGAAATAGACTTTTTAGACACTAAGATATATGTGTCTAATGACAAACTTGAATCTACCCTATTTTGTAAGAAAACAGCAACGAATAGTGTGCTACACGGAACCAGTTTTCATCCCAAATCCCTTCTAAACAGCATACCATACGGGGAATTCACGCGCCTGAAGAGAAATTGCTCAGTACCAGAGGATGCTGAAAGAGTAATACAAGAAAGTAAGTGCAGGTTCAGAGCAAGAGGATATGAGGAAAGAGTGCTGACCAAGTGCAAAAGAAAAAATGATTTGAAATCAAGGACTCAAACTCTAATGGAACAGACTAAAAGAACAGAAACTAGTGCATCTCCAAGATTCATAACGACATTCAGTAAAGAGAGTGGAAACATTGCTCGTATAATGAAAAAATACTGGCTCCTTCTGTCAGGGGATCCTGACATTGGAACCACCCTCGGTAAAGCACCGTTAATAACATACAAAAAGAACACATCCCTAAAGGGCTTACTGGTCAGAAGGTATTTTCAAGAAAAACCGAAATCAAATTGGTTACAAAATCAGCGATAAGGTTTTCAACCATGTAACTCCTGCAAGGTATGCAAAATCGGCAAAAGCATGAAAGTAATTGAAGAACCAGACGGCAAAATAATGAAAATTGATCAACAGATCACCTGTTCTTCAAAAAACGTAGTATACATTGTGGAATGCAAATGCGGGATGAAGTACGTGGGATGTACAACTTGCATGCTAAGAAAACGGATTTTGGAACATATCCGGGCGGTAAAAAACTCAAACATGCAATATGCCACTGCAAAGCACATGAGCTTATGTCAAAATGGAGACTGGAGACAAATGCAATTCTACGGGGCAAAAATGCTTGACAAATTGGAAAGAGGTGGAGATGTAGTTCGAAAATTACGTCAAATTGAGTCGTGGATGATAATCAAACTCAGAACCAAGCATCCGAAAGGCATGAATTTCGGAGAGGATCTGGACATTCATCTGGAATGATATGTTCTTAAAATAAAATGGGTACTATACCCCGTACTTTAAGATTAAGAACATTATTAAGAACTGCAACTAAAGACTAAGGGTACTATACCCAATCATTGCTTTACTGATAAAGCCACAGTGAACTATCAGTCACATAAGTGTAGTAATTGAAAAGCACACAATGTCTTTCTTTTGTTTTATTTTAATTTTAAAAATGTAACTACAAATCCCATAATGCCTCATAATTTGCTTACTATGGGATAGTATAAAAAGCAACACTGTGGAGGGACTAACCGACCGTGAGCAAGGCCAGTTGTGGCTGAAACGCGTTGGTGGGGTGAAGTCTTAATAAAGAAGGCTTAAAAGTATCCTGGTTGTGCCGCCTCCTTTGTATACAAAAATTTCCTTGGGTCAGGATCCGACCCCTGGGCGGAGCACACACTGCAGAGCTCTCTCGTTTGGCTTCAGGATCACTTTGTGTACCGTTATATATATATATATATATATATATATATACATATATATATATTTTTTTACAGTATTAATAAAAAAACTCCCATCACTATGAAAAATGGAACTCTGTTATAAATACACTATCCGTAACTCCTATAGTTGTGTGCCAGTAGGAGACGGCAGTCCTAATAAAATAAACGTCTATAACCCAGGCTGACTGGCCTGTACGCCTCTCCCCTTCTATTGGCATTTTTGTTGTTCACCACTGTTCGTGTGCATAGCCAATCTGTAAATAAAGATGGTTCAAAGCAGGCTGATGCAAATAGGGAGGAGGGCTAGGTCTCAGGCCGAGAACTCAGTAGACAACTCACCTCTACTAGCTTTCTTACGAAGCGTTTCATGAACCTGACCAAAGCTCAATTTAAGGTGGTGTTCCATGGGTCAAACCAAGCCAGCACTGCCCCTCTGCAAGATCTTACCTCCTTCTCGATACAACCCCTTTATATTAGAGCCTTTTGTATCCTCTAAGAGGTTAGGGCACAAACATAGTACTTGCATTATATCTTCCCTGTGGTGGCCACAGAGCCAGCATGTTTCCAGGGCGCAGTCTCTTTTCCATTTAGGGAGGTAACAGTTCGTTGGAATCACCCCCATTCTCAGTTTTAAAAAACAGAGCTTAGTGCGTGCATTGAAGTTGGGTGTTAAGTAGCTCTGGGGTTTCAACTGTGCATAAGTGCAAAGGGTCATCCAGCCATGACTCTTTGCCGAGAGGCTGGCCCTGTCTTTGGCTGAAGAGATTTGTTTCACGCTGAGATTTGCTAGCCTCTTGAACTAATGTTGGCTTGCATGTTGGTCCCATAGCTCGCTCAGGCCGAGAGTGCTAAGGCTGCAGGACAATAGCGATGTCCCGCTGGCTTATACGTAATTTAAGTATCCCAGTCACAAGCACAGCTAATTTAAAATGTTTGTGGGGTCAGAGCACACGAATGAGTCAGCAATTCCCCTGTGTTCAAAGTATAAAAAAGAAATCAGCATCAGTTAATAAAACGGGGTCACCAAGGGAAAAAGAGGCCTTTTCGTACAGTGCTTTTACTGGTTTTGTATAGTGGTTATTTTCTGGTATGATAGTGACTGTTACCCTGGCATTCTGATGCCCAACCTGACAAAGTCATTATTACAATTTGCTAAAGTTTTTCATAGTTTGATAAAACCATGTAAAAGTAATTAAAAAAGTGTTTTTTTTTAATAATGCAACCTAGAACAAGAAATCAAATTACTTTAACCATAAAACAATCAATCAGAATAGTTCATAGCATTGCTAAAACCATGCAATAGTTTATAAGTGCTACCAGTGATAATGTATGATTTTCATTCATTATCTTGACTAACACACTCCATATATCATAATTTGCATGATCAAATAACAATATATTCTAATGTCCTAGTCTACCTAAGTAGAATATGTTTGAAGATGAAGCCCTAAGGCTTCTAATAGGTAAATGTAGCCACATCTTATCCTCATATCCTATTAATATTCACCATTGCAGACATCTTTCCATATCCGGATCACATAGGGATGGTGGTAATGACCAACTCCTTGGCCTCCCAGATTTCACACAGGCACTCATTAGGGGCATCCTACAAGCCACAGCACAACCCATCAAGGCCCTGATGAAATATGACAACATCACCCCCACCCTGATGGAACTCCATTGGCGCCTCTTTCCAACTAATACAGTGTTCAAAACGAGCTGTATAATTTAGAAAGCCATCATGACCATTATCAGACTGTAGATTAAAAAGAGTAAAGCACTTCTTCCAGGCTCCCAACTGACTGCCCGATACTTCGACAAAGTCAACATTACCTACATCTGTTTGATGGTAATGCGCTGGAGACTCTCTCTCCCATCAATTTTCTGCTGAGCAGAACTGGTGAATGTTGGCCTACCATCCAGGTGGCATGCCCCAAGCTGGCCATTAAGGGTGGTGGAACTTGAACTCCAGGTCTCGGGCAGCTGCAGTACTGCAATGGTCCCATTCTGAGTTGGGGCGAGGCCGAACAGGGGAGACGAAACTGGTGGCTCTCCTGGTGGCTTTGAGTTTCCAAGCTCTAGAGCTGACTCAGCCTACTGGGAGACTTCTTATTGGAAAGGAGCATTTGAAAACCCGGGCCTCAGATGTGGCTGCTGCCCCCTTTGGCCTCCTCTGTACCCCATGAACAGGGCATGCAGCAGTGAGGTCCCTGACAATGGGGGCGAAAGTTCCACTCGTACTGGAGCCGGATTGCCTGCAAAGTGGGCTGGAGTGGTTGGAGGCCACCCTGTGAGAGTGGGGAATGCCTGGTTCATCCATTATTGCTCCCACTTAACTGTGCTGAGTGAAAGAGGTTCCCCTGCTTTTGGGTCCACATTGATTTACTCCAGTTCTTTTTCTGAAACCACCATCCTCACTTGGCATATGTGTGAGATTTGCATGAGTCAGTGCAGTGTCTCCCATGGGGACCCCAGATCCTAGTGACCTCATCAAGGAGAGACTATCAGCTAGGTTCATGAAGCCAAATTGTGATCGCAATAGCTGCGAAAAAGCAATTGCGATCGCAATTTGTAGAAAAGTTATAAAAAAAAAACAAAATTGCGAATTCGCTAAACATTTATGCAAAATCGCTATGAAATTCGCAGAAACCAGGCAGAACACAATCAGCGAATCGTTAATAGCGAGAAAGCAGGTTTTCTGCGAATAAAAGTGCGAAATCGCAAAAAAATCGCGATCGCAATTCATGAAAAATCGCTAAATGCGAAAAAACCCAAAATCGCAAATAGCGACGCGCAAATTAAGGAGAACGCAAACCAGGTGGTAACCAATAAAGAATAATAAATAGGGACATGCAGCTGGAGCCTCAGGACTCTCACAATGCCAGGACTCTACATGGTGGTCAGGCGGCGAAGGCTACAGCGAGCAGCATGGAACAGACGACGCATCCAGGAGTGGATATTCTGTCAGCGGGTCACCCTACTGGGCCAAACCAGGGAGCAGATCTACGCAAAGTACCGCCTAAGTGGGGCAATGATAATCAAGCTGATCCGGGACCTAGACCTCCTCCTGCAGCACCCAACAAGGAGGACCCACGCCGTCCCCACACATGTGCAGGTATTGTGCAGCCTGCACCTACTGGCCTCCGGAAGCTTCCAGGGAATAGTCGCTGTTGCAGGGGGTATATCCCAGCCAACCATGTCCCGCTGCCTAAGGAGTTTCCTGGAGGCCATGCTGACCCGCCTACACCACTACATTTCATTTCCCACCAGCCAACAGGACTTGAACGAAACCAAGCTTCAATTTTACAATGTAGCCCAATTTCCACACATCATAGGATGCATTGACTGTACCCACATCCACATCTGCCCACCTGCACAAACAGAATACATGTATCGGAACCGCAAGTCCTACCACTCCCTCAATATACAGATGGTAAGCAATGCAAAGACAATCATCACGGACATAGTAGTACAGTACCCGGGGAGCACACATGACTCCTTAATATTCCGGCACAGTGGCCTCCACACACGACTGGCCAGGGGAGACTTTGGTGAAGGACACCTACTGGGTAAGTACACATGCCCCACAACAGTACAATATGCTAATGGCGCTGCGCTGCACAGGCACTCCCCCTCTGCTCCTATAATGCAGGTGACAGCGGCTACGCTCTCCGTGAGTACCTACTCACCCCATATCTCAACCCAGCAGCACCACAGCAACGGAGTTACAATGCAGCACACATTCACACAAGAAATTGCATTGAAAGGACATTTGGGCTTTTGAAGAGCAGATTCCGCATACTGCACAAGACTGGTGGGGCCATCAAATATGGTCCAGAGGTCTGCTGCCGCATCGTGGCCGTGTGTTCTATCCTACACAACATTGCTACCAAGCGCAGGATAATTGTAGACATCTCAGGCAGTGAGTCAGAAGAGGACAATCGGCCACCTGCACATGTGCGTCACGCACGCGGGGAGAATCCAGCAGAAGGACACAGGCGCCGCAACGAAATCTGCATGAACTATTTCTAGTGGACCCACTCCCCACACCCATTACTCAACTCATGCATGACAACATTAATAATGACATGAGGCGGTTTACGTTATTCAGAATTTTAGTTACTGTTACTTCACAATAAACATGGCATTCTGAAAAGTGTTCAAAAATTGACATATTGCGTCATATGTCCAGGTGAGTCTGAATGGCATGCTTGTTGTGTCAGCATGTGGCCTCTTAGGAATGCACCACAGTTCAGTGGCGTCTGCGGGTAGTAGCTCCAGTCCTCCTCTCTACGTCCTCCTCCTGATTTTTCCGTGCGGCGGCAGAGGGCCTGCTGCTGCGGCGGGGTGCCACGACCGGTGGTATGGACTGGCTGCTGTGGCTTGATGTTGCCTCACTGTTGTCGACTGCCCCCCCAGCCTGGCCATGGCCACTGGCCTGCATGCCCTGCATGGCCACTGATATGTTTTCCAGGACTGTAGCTACGTCCTGGCAGCACTGCACCATTTGTACCTGCATGGCCAGGGATCGTCGCGATAGCTGTGAGGTGGCGTTACCAATGATGTGGTTTGACCTTGTGTACGCCGACAGGCGGGTCAACAGTTGACGGTGTCGGTGGTGATTGACATTCTGCTGACGAGACATTGCCTGAGTGTTGGCCTCCACAGCTGCAGTCATTTGTGCGACGTTACGTGCCGTCTTATCCATGTGTCGGGCCTGGGTCTGGTGAACACTCAGCATCCTTCGCTCAATTGAGAGCTCACCTGCTCTAACACTTCTGCCCCTGCCAGCGCGGGATGTATTGGTGCGCGGCTCCCTGAGCAGACCGCTCGTCTGGCTCCTCACAGCCACAGGGCGGCGGGTTTGTTGGGGACCTGCTGCTGGTGTTGCAGGCGGCACTGCTGGCTGTGTGCTGCGTGGTACGACTGCAGCGCCTGTTGTCACGGGGGTGGCACGGGCCACAGGGGCGGGTGGTGGGATGACCGCTGTTGTTGCAGCTTGCCCTGATGGTCCGGGCTGTGGAGTATGGTGTGTATCCCCCTCCGTGTCCTCCGTGTTCTCCTCAATCACCAGGGCCTCACTGTCAGTGCTGGGGACATCGGCGCCACCTGTGATGTAAAGTGGACGTTGATTAGTGGCATGTTAGGTACACAGTTAGGCTTGCTACATGCATGCAGTCTACCATTCCCTGTCTGCATGCAGGATTGAGTGTCACTGGACATATGGGGCTCTATTGTACAGGTTTTTTGGTCAGACTACATGTCCCATAATGCAATTGCGCTATGGAGCTGTACATTGGCTGCATGCTTGGGGTTTGTAATGGGATGCACTGGAGTCGTGGACAATGTTAAGGGACAGGGGCTTGCAGTCGCATGGCACTTACCTGGTGTGTCTTGGGTGGGTCGGGAGGAGTAAAGCCGGGTCACACCCAGGCAGGTCTGTGGGTCGATGGTCTCCTCCACCTGGTCCTCCAGTGGGGGGTACGGTGGGACAGTGGGCTCCCCTCCGCCTGTCGCCACTTGCTCCCCCAGCCTCTCTGCAATCTTTTCTTTTGCCCGCCCTCTCAAGTCATACCAGCGCTTTTTCAGCTCGTCCACTGAGCGCTGGGTCACCCCCACGGCATTAACTTTGGCATGAATGCACAGCCATATGCATCTTTTGTCCGCCTCTGGCACCCTTCGGGAGTCTTTGCCAAATAGGCGGTTGTGATCCCTGGAGACTCCTTCAATTAGGTGTTCGAGCTCCTGCTCCAAAAACTTAATTTTGCGTTTCCTCCCACTGGTGGAAGCTCCTGCTGCATTCTCTGCCATGGCTGCCACTGTGATGTGGTCCTGTTGGAATGCTGGAGGGGAGCTCTGGTACTGCTGCCTGTGCTTCAAACTCTCACTGCAGAATGAGGGTGGGACCTGCCTACTTCCTGGTTGTGATGTCATCACTGTGCTCTGGATGCGACTTCCCGTTTTTGCGATCTCGCAGTTAGCGAGATCGCAATTTGCGATATCGGTAATTGTGAAAACGCAATTTCAACAGGGGTTTCGGACGATTCTGCAATTATTTACCGATTTTGGACTGATCGCAATCGGCGATTGCGATCGCTTGCGAATCGCATTTTTACATCACAAAACATCATGAATGTCGTTCTGCAATTTCTAAATTGCGATTCGCATTTACTCGCAATTTAAACATCGCAGAGTTGGACATTGATGAATCTGGCTGTAAGTGAGCTATTGCTCAGACAGTAAGACTACTATCTTGAGATGCATGTGTGCCGCCCCGGTCCATTCAGGGTTTGGGTGGACTCTGACCAAATATTTTGCAGTGGGGGCTTTGTATCATGGATGGGTCCTGAGGAACACTTCCCCTTACATTGTTTTTCCTGCATTCAGGTCCCCCTGAGGGGGGACTATGCATTTCACCTCCCTGAACTTCGAGGACCCTCATCTATCACTCTTCAAAGCTCCAGTTTCTCTGTAGTGGGTCTGGTGCTTGGAGGCATCCCAGAGCTTAGTGTTGAATCCTGGACCCGAAGGGCCCTACTAGACGATGCAGAGTGATGGTATTTACTTTTGCCTTCTCGTACTCCCGTCCATAACTATCATGTGAAAGGACAACGCAGGTTCATTTGGGGGACAGTCAACCATGGACAACTTCACAATGCTGGCCTTGATTGCGGACTAAGTGCAGCCCTCTCCTGGTGGGAGTGGGGTAGCGAGAGACACAACCTCAACCATAACTCAAATGCTGAGAAACTCACCTGCACTGTCTGGACTTCATTGGAAGTGAGGATTGCCCACCCAAACACTTTCAGGACAGCTCTTAGCACATGTTTATATTACTAGGCCCAGAAATCTGTCCCCAAGGAGAAGAGGGATTTGGAAATGACAGAAAGAGAGGTTTGACTAGACCTTGGCTTGAGTGCTGCTTGTACCTGGAATTCATGTTCCTGGGTACAGTGTGAATCTTTGTAGGTTTCTTTATGCAAAGTGTAAAACAACCATTATAGTCTTTCACACAATCACTTGCATAAGCTTGTAACAATTTTTGCATTGACTTCCGGAACATTAGCAACTATTAAGAGTTTCTGTCAATTACTGTTACAGAGGAAATAAAGTCTTCCTTCTTTTTTGGGTGTAATAATGAATACCACACTCAGGGCATGGTTACACCTAGTCTTGTTGACATGATTCAATAACACTGAGTGGCGGAGGGCATATAAGGCATGGGCAGTAACAACCGCGCTCCTACCTTTAAACAAAAATCATTGAGGTCAGCATTGATCCTTCTCTCCTCCACCAGGATGTTGCGGATAAAGTTACTGAAATGGTGAACACAATCTTTGGAGTGGTGGAACTTTGTGGACCCTTCAGGGCTAGGTGACCCAACTTCTTAAGACTACAAGGAAGTTGGAGAACCAGTCAGAGGACCCGGATGGGTGCTCACAGCAGATTGACCTATGGGTTGTGGACAGGCAGATGGAGTGGAGGGCCCCCAGGCAACTCTCTTTGCCGTGATGTGGCTCAATTCTTGGGTTCTGAAGGGAGATCTTTTCCACTGATTTATGGTGGAGAGAGTGCATTAATCCTTGGCTGGGAGGCTCCCCAGGTGCTCCACCTCAACCTCTCATAATCCACTTCCTGAACTTTAGGGAATGGCTTCTGAGACCAATCCCATTATAATCTTTCTGGACTATGCTATGGAGGTCCAACTTCAACACATAACTGCAGGATGTTAAGCAGAAACTCAAATTCATACAGCTAATTTATACATTGCTTTTCTCAGTGCTACTGAAGGTACTTAATAATGGACAATCTAAGTTTTTCGATAGCCCAGTAAGTATTTGTAATAGGTTGGAGGTACATATGTCGATCAAGTGCCCATGAGACCCAGAACAGCAGATTGACTAATATTTGGAGTAGCCTTGACAAAGGTTAGGACACTTATTCTGACAATGGCCACTGTTTGGGAGTCCCCCCCACCTAATACATTAGAACTCCTCAGACCCTGATGACTTATAAATGTAGTTGTGTATTGAACCTGTGAGACCCAACAATCTGTCAACCTGTCCGTTGTCAGGCTGTTAGAAGACTCCAAAACACAACTGAGACATTTTTCATTCACACAGCCAGGTATCTGTGGATGACCTCACAAAGCTGAATATATAAATTAAGGAACAAGTCAGGTAAACTGATCTATCAACTAGCCACTAGCTGACAGTAATGGGGAAAACAGGCAAGTCATAGGAGAGAAATTTGCCTCCTACTATAAGGCAAAGTATGCTAGACTCATGGCATCTGTGGCAAAGCAGACTGAGGCACCTGTCCCAGATCCCCCAGTCTAACGACCTTTCACTAGATGATTGCACCACTTTAGATTCACCCAGGATCCCGTAAGAAATTGCAGGGGCTGCCAGGGAGTTGTGATCAAGGAACGCACCTGCCCCTATTGACTTCCCAAAGCAATTATTTGAGAAGTATCTTTCCCTGTTCAGTCCTCACCTTTTGTTCAACTTTAACAAAGCAGCACATATTGGTGTATTGTCTGAAGATCTCCAGGAAGCCATAATATAAACCCCCTGTCCAGTGTGCATCCTGTCACATAATTTCTCCTATTTAGTTGAGTCAAATATTCCAGCTAAGGTCCTAGCTAGGAGAGTGGTCAATACCATACCTACCCTGGTCCACCGAGACCACAATTGGTTCATACCAGGGCGAAGTCCCACCACTGTATCTAGAGACTGAATCTGATCTTGGTCAGATGCTGGGAACTGGTGGACCCTCCATGCTCTTTTCCTGCCCGATACTGAAACAGTTTCAGACTGTTTTGGGGAGGAATTCCTACTTCACACCCTGGAAAATATGAACTTTGACCCCAGATTCCTGAGGTATGTTAAAATGCTATACTCCTCAACTTGGGCTAATGTAAGGGGCAACTGATTTTATTTGGATCCTTTCCCAATTGAGAAGGGACACTAGGCAGGGATGATTTCTCTCCCCATTTCTTTTTGCTCTCATCCTTGAGTCCTTGGGTGAGTGGATCAGGAGGGATGCATTATTGATGGGCTTCGAGTGGGAGGGACGTCCAGAGGACCATATCTCCATTTATGTCAATGATATGCTCCTCTTTCTCAAAGAACTTCAGATTTTGGGCCCTGTAGTCTGCAAATGCTCAAATTTTGGTCAATTGGAACAAATGGGTCAATGGGATGGGCAAGATCAAGAAATGGCACCCTGACCTTGAGGTTAAAACACAGTTTTAACTATTTGGTGATACATTTCACACTCCACTAACCTTTAATACGTGCTCTTGTCGTAATTGGCCCGTCCGTGTTGGCGATTAGCTGAACCTACACGTTGTCCTCCTTAACTTGACTTCATACGATGAACGCCATTTTGAATGTTGCGGCGGCCATCTTAGCTCATGAGCGGCCTCGTGGCCGACGTGCCCTTTAGTCCTTTGTCCGTTCCGCTGACCACTCACATCTGCCCAGCAACAGGCTATTTTTAGTACTGGTCAAACCACACATGCGCAGTTCTTATTAACCCGTAAACCTTCAGGAATGTGCCGCAAACTGACCAGTGGGTTTGAAACCCTCCAATAAGCTGGCAGTATTCCAAAACATGACCATATATGTCTCTAAAACTGTGTCTTAACTTGTGCCGCCTGTCTTTTATTGCCCCAAAAATGTATATAAAACGGGGTCACACCGGTGTTCGGTGTGATACCTCTTGCAATACCGAAGGGTGCTGTTTGAGTGTACCACCACCCCATGGGGTTTTAATAAACTTGTTCTTTGCCTTTTACAGCTTCCGTGCCAACAGTTCTTTTGTGTATGTGGGTAATCTCTGGAGCGTGTAGGCCTTGGGAACCCCGAAATACTTCAATTGGCGACCACGAAGGGACTCATCGGCGACTCGGATGCCCGAAGGAGAGGTCGTGACGAAGGCTTGGAAACTCGCCATGGACGCGCACTGCCACGAGTGACCCGAGTCTTGGCTGCCAAGGTGTTTTTTCCTTTCCTTCCGATCTGACCTTCCAGGTGGCGCCGGTCCCCGACTGAGTTTTCGAGTGTCCGCTTCACTGAGAAAGCGCCGTTTGGCTGATTTGGCTTACAAAACCTTGGCAGTTGGAATCTGGACTTTTGAGAATTGGTAAGCTTTGTGTTCGGTAAGGTAGTCTTCGGACGCTTACTGAAGTCTTGAGATTTGTGATCGGTGAGGTAGTCTTCTGACGCTCGCCGAAATTTGTGAACTTTGATTTGAGTTAGCTAACAGTGAATTTGTGATCTTTGAACTTATATGTGTAGTGCACTTCACATAGGCAGGCATGTAGAGATGTTTCTCTAACTCTGTTGTTTTTTCCCTTTGAGCGGCACAATCGTGTGAAGAACTGTAAGTGCCATTTGGTTTGGTGTCACGCTTTTGTGATACTCTTTGAACATGCCTGTTTTTAGCAAACTCCGGGGAATGTGTTGCTTAGGAGATGATGCATCAATTAGGTTAGCGGAATCACAGCCGGCTCCCCCAGAGGGAACACCAAATAGGGAAATGTATATCAAGCTCGGCCTTCCACCTATAATGTACAGTAAATTATGGCATAAGTATACTAAGGCCGATCCCGAATTGCAATGGCCCCTACACGGGTCATACGATTTGAGTAAAATCCAATTTGTCGAGCAATGTATGTTTCAACGTAGGTCCAGACAAAATATGTTTGATTGCGTGCGAATGTGGGAGAAAGCGGCGCGTGAACGAATGAAGCGTGAGGTTGCCTTGGCAGACAAAGAGCAGCGCAAGGCTGCTCGGGATAAGGCTTTACAGCTTGAGGAGAAGGAGGCTCAGGAGAAGAAAGAAAGGGAGGAACGGGAACGTAAATTGCAAATGACTGGTCAGTTTCCTATTCGCCGACCGCTTTATCCTGTCCTTAATAATGAAATTGATGATTTTTCTTTGTTAGATCGGTCACCGCCTCCGTACGTTTCACCGACGGCTCCGGCTGCGGATTCCGAGGATGATGGGCAGATTCAAGTGAGCCAGAAAGGGGTATCGGCTCTCCGGTTTACTGCGGAGAGGTCCGCTCATTTGCGCAGTTGGGCTCGTAAAGTGAATAAGCATTGTGTTACTCAGGAACAGTTGGTAACAGAGAAACAGGGGTGGTCGGATCTTGAATTAATGTATTTCTTGTCCACTTTAGCGGATGAAGTTGTAAATGCATATCGTGAAGTTTCTGAAACGTTAGAGCCTAAAGTTTTGTCGGTATATCGTGAGAATTTAGCTAAAGGTGACTTTGATCTTACAGATGTGGATGACCTGTTCAAACAGTTGATCGCGCTGCGGGATGAGACAACCTATTTGCGACAGGAACTGAAACGGAGGAAAAAGGAGTCCGAGCCGGGAAACGACGGGGCGGTTAAGGAGTGTTCTCTTCGTGGTTCAGATAAGAGCTCTGCGTTGCATGTTATGCCTATGCGTGAAGCCGCGCCTTTGTATGTTCCACCAAAAGGGGAAGGTACGGATGATGATAAATTGTCAAAGGATGCGAAGGGATATTTTGTGTATAATTGGGTGTATACACCATGGAATAGAGCAGATGTCATGGCACTTAAAAATTCTTTACCTGATCTCCGAAAGAATCCAGCGGCATTTTATGAGGGGGTGGAGGGGGCTATATCGTCTTGTGTGATGACTCTTGTAGATATAGATTTGTTTTTTGGGTTGATATTACCACCTGACATGTGGCGGCAGATTCGTAAAAATAATGATGAGACAATATTGGGAGGGACATGGAAAGAAATAAATGCTGCAGATTTAGATAGGGAACCAGCATGTAAGCCTTGTCAGCTAATCCTAGAACTCCCGGCAGCTATTTTGCGTAAATTGAAAACGCTTGTTCCCGCCAAAAAGATTGATTGGACCATGTTAACGTCGTGCAAGCAGAAACATGATGAAACGGTTTCAGATTTCTTTACGCGCTTCGAGGAGGCCTTTCATGATTACAGTGGTCAATCTTTAACAGACGATACGGGTCGGCATCTGTTTGTAGATAAGTACGTAGCTAATCTCCTACCGGAGATTGCTAAGCGATTGAAATCGAGCGAAAGTTCCTGGGCCACGGCGACCCCTGCGTCTTTGTTAACTATGGCTCAGTACTATGAGCGGCAGGAGGTGGAAGCTAAAGAAAGTGTGGAGAAAAAGGCGAAGGAATTGAAAACGAAGGTGATGTTGGCGCAGGTTCGGGGAACACAGAGCAGAGGGAATGATAGAGGTAGACGAGGTGGAGGAAATGCGTCGTATGGTCGTACGGACATTGCGGAGGATCAGTGTGCTTATTGTAAGGAGTTTGGGCATTGGGCCGACGATTGTCCGGTACTTCGTGAGCAGCGTAGTCAGCGTGGTCGAGGCAGTGGAAGGTCAAGAGGAGGTTATACTGGAGTGAGAGGTGGCGGAGGAGATCGTAGACAGGTTGAGGAGGGGGGCCGTGGCCAGGGCGAACGAAACACGTTTGATAGACGGAATCAATATCAGATTTCGGAAGGAGAGAATGTGGAATACCAGGATTATGTGCATGCATAGGATTGTGTAGGATGGGGTAAGGAATCAGTTGAAGTGCGGGTAGATCAGCAAGGTCCATATGTAACAGCGGGTATTTTGGGCTCTACTGATAAATTTTTAGTCGACACGGGAGCTACTCGTAGCGCTCTGTCGAAAAACTTGGTTCCGAGGGCTCCCCTGTCTGGCGAAATGATTACGTGTGTAGGGTTCGATGGCACACCCTCCCCCAGCCCATTGTCCAAGCCCCTTGCACTATGCATTGACAAATATTTTAGCTTTGGTCAATTTTTGTTATCACCTCATACCCCAGACAATATCCTGGGCATTGATTTGCTTAAATATTTTCGAGCAACAATACGTTGCGCTCCAGAGGGAGTGCGGGTTATCTTGAATGACAACTACCCCGACCCTGACGATTGTATTGAGCCCGACAGATTTTATGCCATATTGGATATCCCTGCTTTGGCCTCCCTGCCGCACACATTGTGGGCAACATCGGATACGGATGTGGGAGAGATGCGCATTCCACCAATACGCATTACTGTTAAGGAAGGGGCCCCTCTACCACGAGTGTCACAGTACAAGATCTCAAAGGAAGGTGAAATTGCACTGACACACATTGTTCAGGATTTGATTTCTGCAGGGGTGGTGGAGGAGGTCCCTTATAATGTTTGTAATAGCCCTATTCTACCGATTCTAAAAAGAGATTCAGATGGCAAGATCTATCGATTTATTATTGATTTGCGTGAAGTCAACAAAATTGTCATTCCCCAATATCCAGTGGTGTCCGATATCACGACCTTGCTCACTTTGGTTCCCCCGACGGCCACCACTTTTACTGTTATTGATCTAAAGAATGCGTTCTTTTCTATCCCTGTTCATCCAGATAGTAGATATCTGTTTGGTTTTACGCTCAATAATAAATCATATAGATTTTGTCGTGTTCCTCAAGGATATACTGAGAGCCCTAGCATCTACAGCCAGGCTTTGAAACGACAACTAGATTGCTTTGAATTGCAGTCTGGCGTTGCGCTCATCCAGTACGTGGATGACCTTTTGCTTGCCGCCGACACCTATGCGCAATGCGAACAGAGTACACTTGCATTACTTTCCTTTTTGGCACAGAACAATCACAAGGTTTCCAAGAAAAAGCTTCAATATTGTAGACCCCAGGTGACCTACCTTGGTCATCTGTTGTCTAAGGAGGGGCGGGCATTAACATCTGATCGAATTCAGGCGATTTTAGATACACCAGTCCCCCGCACGCAGAGAGATGTGCGTGCCTTTATAGGGTTGACATCCTTTTGTAGGCAATGGATCATGGGTTTCTCACGCATCATAAAACCTTTGCTAGCATTATTGTCAAAGACCACACCAATGCCTCTTGAGTGGACAGATGAATGTCAGAAAGCTTTCGAACAGTTAAGACAGGCCCTTTGCTCCGCACCCGTGTTGGGAACACCAGACTACACAAAACATTTCACATTATATGTACATGAGAATGATGGGTGTGCATTGTCAGTGTTAGTGCAGTTACACGGGGATAAGCAGAGACCATGTGCATACTTCTCTGCCATTTTGGACCCTGTAGCACGAGGGCTGCCTGGGTGTTTTCGAGCAGTAGCGGCAACAGCAGTAGCCATACGACAGAGTGAGGGCATAGTGCTGTCACACAAATTGCTGGTGTTAGTCCCCCACGCAGTAGATGCCCTGCTAAACCAAACTAAGACGCAATATCTTACGAGTGCACGACTTACAGGATATGAGCTGACACTCTTAGCGCCACATATAACGTTAAAAAGATGCGCTACTTTGAACCCTGCCACCTTGTTGCCTGATCCGGCCGAGGAGGGTCAGGAAGAAAAACATCATGACTGTGTTTTCCTGACTGAGGAACAGACAAAGGGTCGTGTTGACTTACAGGATGTGCCACTTCCCGATGTGGATGGGGAGCTGTGGGTTGATGGATCGTGTATACGGCTGCCAGATGGTACGACTTCCGCAGCATATGCGATCACGACTCTTAAAACGGTGGTAGAAACAGCTAGGATACCACAGAAATCGGCTCAGGCAGCAGAGCTGATAGCTTTAACAAGGGCCTGCGAATTGAGTGCTGGCCTATGTGTAAACATATACACGGACAGCCGGTACGCCTTTGGAGTGGCCCATGACTTCGGCCTTCTTTGGAGGGAACGTGGGTTTCTGACATCACACGGGGAGCATATTATGCACGGAGAGTTAGTGCGTGATCTCCTAAATGCGTTGCTTGGCCCTAAAAAAGTAGCGATAGTGAAGTGCAGTGCCCATAAGAAAGTTACGGATAAGGTGGGCCAAGGAAATGCCTTTGCAGACAGCATAGCAAGGCAAACGGCTATGTCCCGAACTAGCTCCCCCATGTATGTGGTACAATCACAGGCTGAACGATGGAGTGATGCTAGAGTAGAGATACGGGATATACAAAATTCAGCTACAGAATCTGAGCTTGCGGCTTGGGCAGCAGATGGGGTACTAGATGACGAGGGGTGTTGGAGAAGCAAAGACATGGAGAAGTGGAAATTGCCTGCGGCTTACTTACAGGCGATGGTCCAGATGACACATGGACTGGCTCATGTTGGAGCTCTTGCAATCACTCGGCTTTTAACACGAGTTTGGGAACATTCCGAGATTGCGAACACTGCAAAGAGAGTAGTGCAGACCTGCCTGGTATGTTTGCAACACAATCCTGGAAAGGGGGCCTATACTCCGAAAGGAGGGTTCGTTCCACCTTCTGCACCATTTGAAGTCCTTCAGATGGATTACATCCAACTCGAGCGCTGCAATAACCTGAAGTACGTCTTAGTGGTGGTGTGTGCTTTTAGCAAATGGGTTGAGGCCTACCCCACGAAAGACAATACGGCTCTGACAACAGCTAAGGTGTTGCTTAAGGAATTCTTTCCTCGCTTTGGAGTTTGCAAATTTTTGTGGAGCGATAATGGGCCCCATTTTGTCGGAAAGATTGTGGAGTATGTACTGAAGGGGTTAGGGATTCAGCAAAAGTTCCACGCTGTATTCCACCCTCAGTCAGCAGGTTTGGTCGAACGGTACAATGCAACGTTGAAGCTTAAGCTGGCCAAAATTGTGGCGTCTACATCATTGAAGTGGCCAGATGCGTTGCCGCTAGCACTACTGTCTCTTAGATCAGTACCCCATTCACGAACTGGCCTTACACCTTATGAGGTGGTGTTTGGCCGCCCCATGAATATCTGGGGAGTGCCCAAGCCGCGATTGATACATGATGTGCCTTGTGTTATGATGAATGATTATTTGGCACGATTAACAAATGATTTGCTCTCCATTCATCAACAGGTTCGAGAAGCGCTCCCTGACAACTCTACTGGAGAAGGCCACGATCTTCGTCCTGGGGATCATGTGATGATCCGTTCGTTTGAAAGAGCAAGCAGTTTGGAGCCCAGGTGGAAGGGCCCCGAGCAGGTCCTTCTGGCAACCCGCACCGCCGTACGAGTGACCAACAGGAAGCGGTGGGTGCATTCGACTCACTGTCGTCGAGTCTCTCCGGATCTGGTGACTCCTGCTGTGCTTACTGATTATAAAGAGATCTTGGAGAAAGAAAAGAGCCCAGCTGTGACGTCGGCCGAAGTAGAGGGAGCCTTCCCGGACCAATCTGCTACTGGAAGAGAGCGCTACAATCTACGACCGCGATAAAAGAAGATTTTTGCTCCTTTTTGAACTGGTTGGTAACCGCTCCAGGTTTGTGAAACGGAACCCGGGAATTCCAAGGGGGGGGGATCAGTTCTGCCAGAGTAGCGACACCCGTCTTGGCCCGGAGAAGAAAACAACGGCTACCTCGGAGTTCAGCACCGCATTTTTCCTTTTTTTTTTAGGTATACACGTACGTGTATAAGAGACCACTTGTGAGAAACTGTGAACAATTTGTGTCATTTGAGACTTTGCACAGAACTTTCTTGAACTATGGCATCAACGGCATCGCGTGATAAGAAAATACTGGGTGCCTTTCTTTTTGTTTTCACGATTGTGGTGATAGCTGTTATAGCCTGGGTAGTCGAACTCGTAGTGCCTGTACGTGAACATTTGCTGCCGACTACCCCGGCACCGTCTGAACATTTCCATTTTACGTTGCCTTTTCATGAAGAGCGCCACCGTCAAACGTACTTAAATAACAGCTTCATTCAGATTCTTCACCACACACATAATATGACCAATACCTCTAATTGCTGGGTGTGTGGAATGTTGCCTGGGCACCAGAAGAGAGGGGGCACCCCACTTATTCCACTCCCGTTTTCGCATAATGGGTCTTGCAACGCTTGGTACACCCTCCTCTTTACCCTGAGATGGCCAACCAAAGGGGGGGTGCTTTTCCGCCTCAATAAAGAATGTCCCCATGACAAGGATGGGTTTCCACGGGCTGAGGGTACACGTTTTGAATGGGAAGAGTATAAGCCCGACAATGTGTCTGCTCCACGAATATACAGCAATCAGAGAAATGTGAATGTATCAAGTGCTCATGTTATAAATGTCATTGCTACAAAAGCTGATTTATGTATCCGAAATAAGGGCACGATTGCAGTGGGGAAAAGTGAATGTAACGTTACTCTCACGTTCGATAGCCCGAATGGCATTTCATTTGTTGCATCCAGAAACACCTACTTCATCTGTGGAACGAAGGGGTACCATCAGCTTCCAGTGGGGTGGTTGGGCACATGTTATGTATCGTTTGTGCTACCTCCTGTATTCATTGCCCCACCGATGTATCACAACGACTATACTCTGTACCACGATTTTGTTTTGAACAGAGTTAAGCGAACTGTTGCTTTAGAGGACATTGATCAAACGGACACTGCGTTGCAACAATATGTGGACTTTAATCTGGGACTGTTCTCCTTTGTGGGGGCTGCATTGAACAGTCGGAAAATCAGACGGCTGACTCGCGTTGTCGAGGCTGTTGCGAATGACACTGCTATTGCCTTGGGAAATATCACCGAAGAGCTGCAGATTTCTAGAATTGTCACCCTCCAAAACCGGATGGTGTTGGATGTTGTTTTGGCTGATCGTGGGGGGGCATGTAGAATTATCGGAAGCAGCTGTTGTGTTTACGTGCCTGATAACTCTCCATCTGTGTATGATGCGATTTCCAAGCTGCACAAAATAGCTGCCGAAATACATCCGGACAATGGAACTTGGACACTTTCTGGATGGTTCTGGTCCATGATTGCAACTTGGGGCTGGAAACTGCTGACAATTCTCTGTATACTTGTGGGAGCAATGTTTTTTATCTGCTTGTGTATCCAATGTGGTCCTGCATTGTGTTCAATGTGCCTATCGGCCTGTTTGCCATCGAGACGAGCTCTTGCTTACGATAAAATGATGCTACGTAAGGAGGTGACACAAATTATGTTAATTGACATCGAGGACGAACATCCGGACTATGTTCACTATGAGGTAGATTCAGCTAAACGCTAAAAGGGTCGTCTGTCGTAATTGGCCCGTCCGTGTTGGCGATTAGCTGAACCTACACGTTGTCCTCCTTAACTTGACTTCATACGATGAACGCCATTTTGAATGTTGCGGCGGCCATCTTAGCTCATGAGCGGCCTCGTGGCCGACGTGCCCTTTAGTCCTTTGTCCGTTCCGCTGACCACTCACATCTGCCCAGCAACAGGCTATTTTTAGTACTGGTCAAACCACACATGCGCAGTTCTTATTAACCCGTAAACCTTCAGGAATGTGCCGCAAACTGACCAGTGGGTTTGAAACCCTCCAATAAGCTGGCAGTATTCCAAAACATGACCATATATGTCTCTAAAACTGTGTATTAACTTGTGCCGCCTGTCTTTTATTGCCCCAAAAATGTATATAAAACGGGGTCACACCGGTGTTCGGTGTGATACCTCTTGCAATACCGAAGGGTGCTGTTTGAGTGTACCACCACCCCATGGGGTTTTAATAAACTTGTTCTTTGCCTTTTACAGCTTCCGTGCCAACAGTTCTTTTGTGTATGTGGGTAATCTCTGGAGCGTGTAGGCCTTGGGAACCCCGAAATACTTCAATCTCAGCATTTCCCCACTAATGGATACAATTAATGACTGCGTATAAAAGCTCTAGGTCTATCAGTAATTGGTAACGTTTTTCTACTTAACCCTTTCGATGCTCATGACGAGCTCAGCTCGTCATGATGCACAGTTGAGCTGTGCTGATGACGAGCTGAGCTCGTCATGACACCAGCAAAATGGCAATTTCCAGCACAGTTGGGGGAAAACACCTAGCAGCCAATTAAAATGTTTGTGTTGTCAAGGTTTTTGCCTTTTATGCAAAATTTCTCAAAAACTCTCCCCCAGACCTTATCTACTTCTCTGCAGTCTTGATTGAGGATATTTCTACTGGCAGGTAAACCATCAATATTTGCTACAGCCAAATGTAAATAATCAACCTTTGGGGGGGGGGGGAGAATTGGTATGGAGGACATCATGCTTTACCACTGCACAGCACATCACTTTACAATTAACCATTTGATGTTTGTGGACGGATTGAACCTGGAACATCCCCTGGAATTAGATCTTTTCCAGGAGGCTGTCCACCTGCAGTATGCTTATCACCAAAATTCCTTCCAATTTATCTGCAGTCATGGCTGTGACCAGGGACAGAGCTTTAATGCCTTTTTGCTAGGTTTGTTCTATAGCTATACCAACTACTTAAATGCTTCTGCTCAGCAATACCTGTTATAAACCTTCTTAAAAGGTAAGTAAGCTAATGCAGCCCTGAAAGACATTTTGTGCATCGACTCTTTTTTATAATAACATATGAAAGTCTAACAAAGCATTACGGGCAAAATTGTTAAAACATTGTAGTCACAGTTCTTTATAACACAAGTTCATTCTTGGATCATTCCTGTAGACTAACTCATTATACATTCAGCAATTTAAAGTATAAGGCGTAACAATCAATTGGGCGGTTCATCTAGTTTAAGTTTGTCTCTAGTCTCATCAGTTTAGAGGAGTATCACCTCTCAACCAGTCTCTCAAAACAAACCCTTGTAGAAGCCTAGCAAGGTAAGATTTGTTTCGCTTCAACAAGTCTCATTCAAGTTTTTGTCAGAACTTCTAAATATTTATTGTCTTTAGCCATAAGCAACTGCAGTCAATCTACATGCCAGTTATGTCTGTGCTTTATTTAGCATTTTTGTTCTTCCTGTAATTAATGAATTAACATACACATAATAGCAGGATAGTCCATCAAGAATCATTTAATGGCTTATGCACTTGATAAGACGACAACAGGCACTCAGCATACTCATATGCACCCCCAATGGGGTCCAAATACCATAGGAAATGATCTGCCAGAGATTAAGAGGGTGTCTAAGTCACTCATACATAATTAAAGGGGTGGGAGCTAATTCACACCCTTAATGCACATCTATTGAAGAAGGAACTTTACTGCCGAAGCAGATATAGTAAATTTAGATATTTGTAACCATGTCCTCAGATTAAGATTGAGAGTTGTATCAATTAATAAGTTGTGCAAAAATAATATATGGTTCAGAAGATCAAATATCTTAGAAAGTCAACAGACACACAATGCATTATAGCAGCACCTGAAGCAAGTGAATGTTCAGTTTTTAGTGTTAGTACTAACAGAGTGAGCATACTGGACATGCTCAAGAAAATGTAACTTGGCCAATGAAAGAATAGAAGTGCGCGTGATACAAAAGTTTAATGCTGCTAACAAGAATTTAGGGATTAACCCTAAAAAGGTATAACCGTTCAGTACGGAGGAAAATAAAAAATGGGTACTGGTGGCCAATTATATAAGTCCATTTTTGGTACATTTGGTTCTTAACATAGTGGTAGATTTCTTAGAAATTTGTGGGCACACCTGACATAATGTGTTTGTCACAGGCAAATTATTTCCATAAGATGGGCATTCTGCTACTTGGTGTTTGTAAGCATAAAGACAGACTCTCTTTGCGTGTGGCAGTAGTATAAAGAAGTACCTGAGGAAAGAGACAAACACATTTGGGAACTCAGCAAATTCTTACTACAGTTGAATGGTGGTATTCCAAGGCTAAATAAGTGATCTGCAATTAAAAAATACACACGTTTATTTGAAAAAATTAAGATTGTTTGTACACATTGAAACAGAAAAAATCCTGCATTTCATAGCATTATTTGTGTATCTTCAGAATGTATCAAGCTGTTGTTTGTGGAAAAAATTGAGATATAAAATGATATTGGAGTGGTATTTTAAGATTAATTCAGGATGCATATTGTTCTTGGTTCTTTAGTGGCAGAAGACAGATACTACCACGGATGTTCCCTTTTGTGGATGGGCAGGACATCAGCTATATTTACAAAGTGTTTCAAAATGTTAGACCATAATATTATCCTCCTGGTGAAAAAAAATTATATTATAGCATTTCTTCTTAACGGTTCCTCATGTGAATCTGATTCAAGAGTTTTGATCATCAATATCATAATTTTCATTGACAATATCTTCCTTATGGGTAATAAACAGGTGCAATCTTATGTAGCATTGCACCTATGACAATAATTTCTCACACAATCCCACGTGCATAGAAGCATAGTCTTCCATATTTGTTCAAACATCTAAATCAAAATGTTTGTATTCTAAAAAGCCTACGTGCATCTTCTTGCTTTTTGTCAGTGCAGAGTTGAATTTAATTTCACCTTCATTTTTATGGTTCAGAATTGGTGTCATCACCCAAGGCTGCAGAGCATAATCTTGATTCCCTTAAAAAATATCAGTTAAAATATTTCATCGTGGAACGACGGCGAGGGCGAGGCTGGTCGACCGTAGCTGGCGGGAGGCCGTGTAGAAGGTCAGGCGGTTGTTGAGGTAAGTGGGGCCCAGGTCATGGAGAGCCTTGTGTGCGTGGGTGAGGAGTCTGAACGTGATCCTCTTGCTGATGGGGAGCCAGTGCAGGTCTCTCAGGTGGCCAGAGATGTGGCTGTGTCGGGGGATGTCCAGGACGAGTCATGCGGATGCTTTCTGGATGCGTTGGAGTCTTTTCTGAAGTTTGGCTGTGGTTCCGGCGTAGAGGGTGTTTCCGTAGTCCAGTCGGCTGGTGACGAGAGCCTGGGTGACCGTCTTCCTGGTTTCGGCGGGGATCCATCGGAAGATCTTTCGGAGCATGTGCAGGGTGTTGAAGCACGATAATGAGACAGGGTTGACTGGTCTGGTCCTTGAGAGGGGGGAGTCCAGGATGAAGCCCAGGTTGCGTGCGTGGTCTGTTGGCTTGGGAGTGGTGCCCAGGGCAGGGGGCCACCAGGAGTCGTCCCAGGCGGATGGAGATGATCCCAGGATGAGGACTTCCGTCTTGTCTGTGTTCAGTTTCAGGTGGCTGTTCTTCATCCACTCAGCGACGTCTTTCATCCCTTTGTGTAGGCTGGTTCTGTCGGTGGCTGCGTCGTTGGTGAGGGAGAGGATCAGCTGGGGGTCGTCGGCGTAGGAGATGATGTTGAGGTTGTGTTGGCGTGCGATGGCTGCGAGGGGGCTCCTGTAGACGTTGAAGAGGGTGGGGCTGAGCGATGATCCCTGTGGTACGCCGCAGATGACTTTGGTGGCCTCAGATCTGAACGGGGGGAGGCGGACTCTCTGGGTTCTTCCGGCGAGGAACAAGATGATCCACTCCAGTGCCTTTTCTTGGATTCCGATGTTGCTGAGGCGCTGCACTAGGGTGCGGTGGCAGACAGTGTCGAACGCTGCGGAGAGGTCCAGGAGGATGAGGGCCGCTGTTTCCCCGTTGTCGAACAGGGATCTGATGTCGTCAGTGGCTGCGATGAGGGCGGTCTCGGTGCTGTGGTTGCTCGGAAGCCGGACTGCGAGTGGTCGAGGGATCCGTTCGTCTTGAGGAAGGCGGCAAGCTGTCTGTTGACGGTCTTCTCGATGACTTTGGCAGGAAAAGGGAGGAGTGAGATGGGGCGGAAGTTCTTGAGGTCGGTGGGGTCCGCTGTTGGTTTCTTCAGGAGGGCGCTGAGCGCGGCGTGCTTCCAGCTTTCCGGAATGGTGGCGGTGTTGAACGAGACGTTAATGATGTCCCGGAGTTGGGGAGCGATGATGGAGTCGGCCTTGTTGAAGACGTGGTGGGGGCAGGGGTCAGTTGGGGATCCGGAGTGGATGGTGTTCATCGTGCGGGTGGTGTCTTCGGTGCTGACCGGGGTCCAGGCGCAGAGGGTGGAGGTGGGAGGCGTTGGTTCGGTGGTTGGGTGCGAGGTTGGTGCGCCGAAGCTGTTGTGTATTTCGGCGATCTTGCAGTGGAAGAACGAGGCGAGTGAGTCGCAGAGGTCTTGCGAGGGAGTGATGTCGTTGTTTCCGGCGCTGGGGTTGGAGAGCTCTTTGACGATGCTGAAGAGTTCCTTGCTGTTGTGGGCGTTGTTGTCTAGTCGTTCTTTGAATGCTGTCTTCTTGGTGGGGCGGATCAGCTGGTGGTGTTTGCGGGTGGCGCGCTTTAGTGCAGTCTTGTTGTCTGTGGTCTGGTTGTTGCGCCAGGCTTTCTCAAGGGTGCGGCAATTCTTCTTGGAGTTCTTAAGTTCATCGGTGAACTAAGAGGCTTTCTTGCTGCTGTGTCTGCTGGGAGGGGTCTTCAGTGGTGTGAGGTCGTCTGCGCAGTTGGTGATCCACTGTGTGAGATTGCTGGCTGCTTCCTTGGGGTCCGTTGTGCTGGCGGGCGGGTTCTGGCTGAGGGAGGTGGTGAGCTGGTCGGGGGTGATCTTGTTCCAGTTCCTGCGAGGAACCTGTTGCAGGTGGTGGTGGGTCGTGGTTCTTCTGAAGCTGAATTGGACGCAGCTGTGGTCAGTCCAAAGAAGTCCGGTGGAGTGGCTGAAGGAGATGTACTTGCTGGAGGAGAAGACTGGGTCAAGCGTGTGGCCGGCATAGTGGGTGGGGGTGTTCACCAGTTGCTTGAGACCGAGGTTGGCGAGGTTGCCCAGCTGGGTGGTGGTGTTGCTCTCCTTGTTGTTCTCCAGGTGGTAGTTGAGGTACCCTAGGAGGATGTAGTCAGCGGAGGGGAGGGCGTGCGGGCTGATGAAGTCTATGATGTCTTCGCTCAATTGTGTGCGTGGTCCCTGGGGTCTGTAGATGAGGGTGCCTCTGAGTGTGGTCTTGGGGTCGGTGTGTATCCGGAAGTGGAGGTGTTCGGCAGCGGTGAAGGTGTCGTCGGAGCTGGTCGTGATGCGGATGGTGTTCTTGTGTATGATGGCGAAGCATCCTCCAGTCTGGTTGACGCGGTCCTTCCGGGTGATCTTGTATCCATCCGGGATGGCGATGGCGATGTCGGGCGCTGAGGAGGTGTTCATCCAGGTTTCCGTGAGGAAGGCGACGTCTGGAGATGTTGTATCGAGCAGGTGCCAGAGTTCGACAGCGTGTCTGTGGACGGAGCGTGTGTTGAGCAGGATGCACTTGAGGTGGTTGCTGCAGGTGCTCGGCTTGGAGCATCGTCAAAGAGCTCTCCAACCCCAGCGCCGGAAACAACGACATCACTCCTTAGCAAGACCTCTGCGACTCACTTGCCTCGTTCTTCCACTGCAAGATCGCCGAAATACACAACAGCTTTGGAGCACCAACCATGCACCCAACCACCGAACCAATGCCCCCCAACTCCACCCTCTGCACCTGGACCCCAGTCAGCACCGAAGACACCACTGGAGTGGACCATCTCGTTCCTCGCTGGAAGAACCCAGAGAGTCCGCCTCCCCCCGTTCCGATCCGAGGCAACCGAAGTCATCTGCGGCATACCACAGGGATCATCGCTCAGCTCCACCCTCTTCAATGTCTACATGAGCCCCTTCACAGCCATCGCACGCCAACACAACCTCAACATGATCTCCTACGTTGACGACACCCAGCTGATCCTCTCCCTCACCAACGACCCAGCCACCACCAGAACCAGCCTACACGAAGGGATGAAAGACATCGCCGAGTGGATGAAGAACAGCCGCCTGAAACTGAACTCAGACAAGACGGAAGTCCTCATCCTGGGTTCATCTCCATCTGCCTGGGACGACTCCAGGTGGCCCCCTGCCCTGGGTACCACTCCCAAGCCAACGGACCACACATGCAACCTGGGCATCATCCTGGACTCCTCCCTCTCGATGACCAGACAAGTCAACGCCGTCGCATCATCGTGCTTCAACACCCTGCGCATGCTCCGAAAGATCTTCTGATGGATCCCCACGGAAACCAGGAAGACGGACACCCAGGCTCTCGTCACCAGCCGACGGGACTACCGAAACACCATCTACGACGGAACCACAGCCAAACTTCAGAAAAGACTACAACGCATCCAGAACGCATCTGCACGACTCGTCCTGGACATCCCCCGACACAGCCACATCTCCGGCCACCTTAGAGACCTGCACTGGCTCCCCGTCAGCAAGAGGATCACGTTCAGACTCCTCACCCACGCACACAAGGCTCTCCACAACCTGGGCCCCAAGTACCTCAACAACCGCCTGACCTTCTACACGCCCACCCGCCAGCTTCGGTCGACCAGCCTCGCCCTCACCGTCGTTCCACGCATCCACAGAGCCACCGCTGGTGGAATATCCTTCTCCTACCTGGCAGCCAAGACATGGAACCCCCTCCCCGTCCTCCTCCGGCTAACCCGGGACCATCCCTCCTTCAGGAAGCAACTCAAGACCTTGTTTTTTGAGCAGTAACTGACCCCTCTTCCCCAGCGCCTTGAGACCCTTCTGGGTGAGTAGCGCGCTATACAAATGTCATGATTGATTGATTGATTGATTTCACGTAATGCAGTGAATTTGGTGCCTGGCTGAGTAGTCTCAAATTTTGAAAATCGGCTCTTTATTACTTATGATTATTTAATTGCAAAATATTGTTATTTAAAAAAAATATTGTGCACTTATAAATTATAACTTTTCAATCCACTATGCTTTGCAAATGAGGTTTTGTTATAAAATCATTATTGTAATATTATGTTTGGTTGCTAGAACTTGTGCTGTTGTTATAACTTGTGCTCGGTTTATTATTCTGTGCCCCTCGTTCCCTTTTGCCTTCTTGCCCCCTCGCCTCCCACCTCGCCCCCGGCTTCCCGCCGCTGCTCCCTGTGGCACCGCCCCCCCGCCGCTCCCATTCGCCTCCCAGCTGCTCCTCCCTACTTCGGCCCCTCATATGGAGGCATCATGGTGGTAAAGGGAGCGACCCTTGACCCTGTCCACCAGGTAGGTCGCTCGCCCATGCCACCACACGGTCCTCCCTTGCTGTGCTGCTGCACTGCCTGACCAGTCTGCGTGCTGTTACCAGACTCTGCTCCTGTCTACCCTCCGTTGTCCCCTCGCACCCCTTGCTCCTGTGCCCTCCCCGCTCTTCTTTCCAGTCCACATATTGTATTGTTAAACCTCTGTCTGACTGTGCCTGTTTAGCCTTCATTGTTTCCCTCTCCCTCCTCTTTTGCCTTCTGTGCCCTCCCACCTCGCCCTCAGCCTGTATTTGTATGGTTGCTAGAACTTGTGTTGTTGTTATAACTTGTACTCGGTTTATTATTCTGTGCCCCTCGTTCCCTTTTGCCTTCTTGCCCCCCGCCTCCCGCCTCGTTCCTGGCTTCCCGCCGCTGCTCCCTGCGACCCCGCCCCCCACCGCTCACATTCGCCTCCCCGCTCCCGCCTCCCAGCTGCTCCTCCTTCCCTCGTCCCCTCCTATGGAGGCCGCGTTTTAACGCGTGCAGCGGACGCGCGCAGCGGAAGCGCCGTTTGTGCTTCAAAGGCGTGCCAAAGGCAGGCCCTTCTACGCCCGTCTACAGACCATGCCCACCGCCAGGACCCCTGGCCCTCGCTGACTCCAGACCACATGACGGACTTACGACACCGCCACCCTCAACGCACTCAACGCCAGCCAAACCCCCGTCTGCTACCGAGCCACCTGAGGCGCACCCACGGACCCTTCACTTTCCAAGCCTGCAAAAACACCTGCCTCTTGACCTGCACCGATCCTGCCAAGCCGAGCACCTGCAGCAACCACCTCAACTGCATCCTGCTCAACAACCGCTCCGTCCACAGACACGTCATAGAACTCTGGAACCTGCTCGACACAACATCTCCAGACGTCGCCTTCCTCACGGAAACCTGGATGAACGCCTCCTCAGCGCCCGACATCGCCATCGCCATCCCGGATGGATACAAGATCACCCGGAAGGACCGTGTCAACCAGAGTGGAGGAGGCATCGCCATCATACAAAAGAACACTATCCGCATCACGACCAGCTCCGACGACACCTTCACCGCTGCCAAACACCTCCACTTCCAGATACACGCCGACCCCAAGACCACACTCAGGGGCACCCTCATCTACAGACCCACGAGATCCCGCAACGGGTATCTCGCAGGAACTGGAACAAGATCACCGCCGACCAGCTCACCACCTCCCTCAGCCAGAACCCGCCCGCCAGCACAACGGACCCCAACGAAGCAGCCAGCAACCTCACACAGTGGATCACCAACTGCGCAGACAACCTCGCATCATTGAAGACCCCTCCCAGCAGACACAGCAGTAAGAAAGCCTCTTGGCTCACCGACGAACTTAAGAACTCCAAGAAGAACTGCTACACCCTCGAGAAAGCCCGGCGCAATGACCAGACCACAGACAACAAGGCTGCACTCAAGCGCGCCACCCGCAAACACCACCAGCTGATCCGCACCACCAAGAAGACAGCATTCAAAGAACGACTGGACAACAACGCCCACAACACCAAGGAACTCTTCAGCATCGTCAAAGAGCTCTCCAACCCCAGCGCCAGAAACAACAACATCATTCTCTCGCAAGACCTCTGCTCACTCACCTCATTCTTCCACCGCAAGATCGACGAAATACACAACAGCTTCGGCACACCAACCACGCACCCAACCACCGAACCAACGCCCCCCACCTCCACCCTCTGCGCCTGGACCCCGGTCAGCACTAAAGACACCACCCGCACGATGCACACCATCCACTCCGGATCCCCAACCAACCCCTGCCCCCACCACGTCTTCAACAAAGGCCGACTCCATCATCGCACCCCAACTCCGTGACATCATCAACGCCTCCTTCAACACCGCCACCTTCCCGGGAAAGCTGGAAGCACGCTGAGCTCAGCTCCATACTGAAGAAACCAACAGCGGACCCCACCGACCTCAAGAACTTCCGCCCCATCTCGCTCTTCCCTTTTCCTGCCAAAGTCATCGAGAAGACCGTCAACAGACAGCTTGCTGCCTTTCTCGAGACAAACTGATCCCTTGACCACTCGCAGTCCGGCCTCCAAGACAACCACAGCACCAAGACCGCCCTCATCGCAGCCACTGACGACATCGGATCCCTGCTCGACAATGGGGAAGCAGCGGCCCTCATCCTCCTGGACCTCTCCGCAGCGTTCAACACTGTCTGCCACTGCACCCTAGTGCAGTGCCTCAGCGACATCGGAAACCAAGAAAAGGCCCTGAAGTGGATCAACTCGTTCCTTGACGGAAGAACCCAGAGAGTCCGCCTCCCCCGTTCAGATCCGAGGCCACAAAGTCATCTACGGCGTACCACAGGGATCATTGCTCAGCCCCACCCTCTTCAACGTCTACATAAGCCCCCTCGCAGCCATCGCACGCCAATACAACCTCAACATCATCTCCTATGCCGACGACACCCAGCTGATCCTCTCCTTCACCAACGACCCAGCCACCGCCAGTACCAGCCTACATGAAGGGATGAAAGACGTCGCTGAGTGGATGAAGAACAGCCACCTGAAACTGAACTCAGACAAGACGGAAGTCCTCATCCTGGGATCATCTCCATCCGCCTGGGACGACTCCTGGAGGCCCCCTGCCCTTTGCACCACTCCCAAGCCAATGGACCACGCACGCAACCTGGGCTTCATCCTGGACTCCTCCCTCTCAATGACCAGACAAGTCAACTCCGTCTCATCATCGTGCTTCAACACCCTGCGCATGCTCCAAAAGATCTTCCGATGGATTCCCACAAAAACCAGGAAGACGTTCACCCAGGCTCTCGTCACCAGCCAACTGGACTACGGAAACACCCTCTATGCCGGAACCACAGTCAAACTTCAGAAAAGACTCCAACGCATCCAGAACGCATCCGCACAACTCGTCCTGGACATCTCCCGACACAGGCACATCTCCGGCCACCTGGGAGACCTGCACTGGCTCCCAGTCAGCAAGAGGATCACGTTCAGACTCCTCACCCACGCACACAAGGCTCTCTACAACCTGGGCCCCAAGTACCTCAAAAACCACCTGACCTTCTACACTCCCACCCACCAGCTACGGTCGACCAGCCTCACCCTCGCCGTCATTCCACGCATCCACAGAGCCACCACCGGTGGGAGATCCTTCTCCTACCTGGCAGCCAAGACATGGAACTCCCTCCCCGTCCACCTCCAGCTTACCCAGGACCATCTTTCCTTCAGGAAGCTGCTCAAGACCTGGCTTTTCGAGCAGTAACAGACCCCTCTCCCCCAGCGCCTTGAGACCCTTCCGGGCGAGTACCGCGCTATACAAATGTCATGATTGATTGATTTATTGATTGATTTCACGCAATGCAGTGAAATTGGTACCTGGCTGAGTAGTCTCAAATTTAGAAAATCGGCTCTTTATTACTTATGGTTATTTAATTGCACTATATTGTTATTTAAAAAAATATTGTGCACTTATAAATTATAACTTTTCAATCCACTATGCTTTGCAAATGAGGTTTTGTTATGAAATCATTATTGTAATATTATGTTTGGTTGCTAGAACTTGTGCTGTTCTTATAATTTGTGCTCGTTTTATTATTCTGTGCCCCTCGTTCCCTTTTGCCTTCTTGCCCCCCCCCTCGCACCTCGCCCCCGGATTCCCGCCGCTGCTCCATTCGGCCCCGCCCCCGCCACTCCCATTCGCCTCCCCACTCCGACTCCCAGCTTCTCCTCCCTCAGCCCCTCATATGGAGACCGCGTGGTGGTAAAGGGAGCGACCATTGACCCTGTCCACCAGGTAGGTCGCTCCCCCCTGCCACCACACGGTCCTCCCGTGCTGTGCTGCTGCGCTGCCCGACCAGTCTGCGTGCTGTTACCAGACTCTGTTATAACAACAACACAAGTTCTAGCAACAATACAAATACAGGCCGAGGGCGAGCCGGGAGGGCACAGAAGGCAAAAGAGGGGGGAGAGGGAAACAACGAAGGCTAAACAGGCACAGTCAGACAGAGGTTTAACAATACAATACGCGGACTTAAAAGAAGAGCGGGGAAAGCACAGGAGCAAGGGGTGCGAGGGGACAACAGAGGGCAGACAGGAGCAGAGTCTGGTAACAGCATGCAGACTGGTCGGGCAGCGCAGCAGCACAGCACGGGAGTACCGCTTGGTGGCAGGGGGGAGCGACCTACCTGGTGTACAGGGTCAAGGGTCAAGGAACACATTAGAGCTTTCTCTACTAAGATACTGCACTGCTTTTTATCTCTCCCTGGTTTTATCTGTCTCTCTCGCTCATGCGCTTTACGATGCCATACACCACGGCACTACCACTACAATTTGCACAGTGATGCCAAGGTGTGGTATTCTGGTAAGCATAGGTTTTGCACTGGAAGGGTAAACTTCTGTTACAAAATATTATTGTCAGATTAACTTAGAAAATGTGTCCCACATTGTACGTTCCCTATATAGTGCAGCATACATGTAATGTGGGAAACATTTTGAGAAATGTTTGTGTTAAAGTCAAAATGCCTGTTTTATTGATTTTTAATGGTGGTGACAAGTCAGTATTTACCCTCCCATTTTACATTGCAAACAAGTGACAAAGCCGGTAGGCTTAACCTTTTTGATTGTAAAACCTCTAAGGTTTTCAATCAGGCCGAGATGGAAATATTGTTGTTTTTTAGGATTGCAAATTACCACATGGCACCTCATAGATAATGGAATCAAAGTACATTTACATGTTTAGTTGCTCCCTGTGATATTTATTTAGTGTACTTGATTTGTGCCCTGGTTAAACTATGATGTTCCTAAAATAATAATTATACCCAAAATCTTGTAAATATTAATTATTTTGAGAACAGCATTTATTTGTGTTTACATTATTGGACTTTTCCTTTTTTAACAAAAACACAAATTTGTTTCACTTTGATTTATTGCAAGTAATATTGGCTTTGATTTATTGCATGTTATTTTTGTGTGTTGCTCATTTGTGTGTGCTGTTGATGTCTGTTGCATGTTATTTTTGTGTGTTGCTCATTTCTAGGTTTCTAGCCCACACCAAGCCTTGGACTGCTCTAGTACAATACCCTGAGAGTCAGGCTTTACATTGAAAAATGCACTAGTTAGAGGGTTTACATTAAGAGATCTCTTGACAAATGAAAGTGGAAAGGGTTTTCGATTAAGAACTTTTCATTGTTATGTCCTTGACATAAAAAAGGGAGGGGATATATATTGTTTAACACCACTAGGCCTGACACAGATCTCTAGTTTTGGTGGTTCTAGAGAGGTCTCATTTTCATAGTCCGAAAAATACCACCTAGCCATTGCCAGAGTCTGGTCCTTTTGTGGGCAGTCCAGGCAATGGGTATTTGGCACAAACAGGACTCACCTGTACATCTCCACAAACAGAGTAGTAATCTTCAGGGTGAAGAGGCTACTATGAAGGGGGACCTAAAGAAAGGGATCCACGTCAAACTCTGATGAAAAGAGAACACTCCAAATCCTTTGTTTCCCCTGACTTTAAGCTGGTGATGTCACCGCTGCAGACAGCTTGTAGAAAAGTAAACTCATATTACGGACGGCAGTGAAACTCCCCTGTACTGCCCTATTGCAGCTGCTTTTCCCCGACCGACCGTGAACCCGGCGGTCTGAGGTGTGCTGGCAGTGTCAGCCATGGTATTCACAATAGCAATCCACACATCTGGTAATATGGCGGCACGAAACAACGAGCTCTTGGTGCTTGGGGCCTGATTACGAGTTTGGTGAACAGGTTACTCCATCAGAAACATGACAGATATCCTGCCCAGGGAAATACAAGTTCCATTATATGCCATTGGAGATAATAGAACTTGCAATATGGCAGACAGGATATCCTACACGTTTTTGATGGAGTAACCCGTCTGCCAAACTTGTAATCAGGCCCTTAGTGTTTAGCTGTATGTGAATCAAAGTGCCTTTTCTTCTTAGATGTAAAAAGATTGGACAATGATTTATTAAAAATTGCACTTTGTGTGTTCTTTCTTGAACCCATTTAGTTGCTTTAAAGTGTGTATTTGGCTTCCCTTTTAAAACAACAGCTATTCAATTCCTGATACAACAAAGTGTCAGTATTAGTGACGTTCCTCTGGAACCTTGAAAAGCTCATGGTTCAGTCACAAGTTGGATGGCCAATAACGTTTTGAAACTGAATGGAGATAAAACATAGATCTTGGTTCTAGAAAATCGTCTTTACACCTATCCTGGATTGTCACTGGCCTTATTCAAGTTTTTTCTTTGGGTTTTTTAAGGAAACCAAACACCTGGATACTTGGCTCTTTAGGTAGGAGGTTAGGGGACTGTTGGTTGATAAACGTTACTTAAATTAACTCCTGCGGGGAATGAGATTTTGATATCAATTTATGATCAATTTAATAACTTATCTCATTCATCTATTTTGGACCGTTAGTATCTGTCATTGAGTAAAAGACAACCCCCGCATAGGTTAGACAAACCCCATAAACTGACGCCACTCAGAAGAACCACTTACAACTTATAAAGTTTGAAAGTTTTATATAAAAGTCAAAGTTGGATACAATTACAATCCTCTCGGGATCAAAGTATGCAAAAGAATACAAAATCAATTCCAATATCAGCAATTTAAAGCTTCGATGTGAAGTGGTTCCTTGGCGTCATCTACAGAAAGAGAAAAGTATCACGTTAAATCTGTCCCTACTCTATGCTAAGTGACATCCCTACTTCGCAAGTTCCTAACCTAAAAAGGTGTCAGCAGTTTGACTCCCAAAGAAGTTCAAACTCTCTTAGCCTCTAAAGGTAACTTAGGTTTAAGAAGCAGTACCCTCTCTGTCTACCCATCCGCTCTTCTAAGGGTCCTCGGCCTACTGCTCTCTTGCGCTCTGATCTCTCTCAGCGCATCTGCTCAAGTCATCTACCCTTCGCCCTTCTCTCTCTGAGCTCCCTCTGAGCAATTCGCTATCTTATCCCCGGGGTGCTGTCCCTAAAATACACAATCTCAGTGTGTGTGGAACGCCCCTTGACGCCCACCACGGACTTTCCCCGATGATGTCAGCTTCTAGCTTCGTCCATTGCTTCATCTCTTTCGCCGTCCGTTAAGTTGACCTTTCTTCTTTAGATGTCATCTTCATCTTCTTATTGGCGACTTCTACTGACACTTTCAGATCAAAAGTCATATGAACTTAAACAAGACTTTAACTTACAACTGCTATTCTTGACCCTTCTAGGTCCTGTGAATGGTCATTCAAAAACCTGTTTCAAATTCTTAGCGCTTCTCATCACGTTCAGGCAATAAACCTTGTCCAGCGTTGTCACCTTAAATCTAACAAGTGCTAGACTTCTTGGCTCTCACGTCCACATCAAGCTATTCACGACTCCTGTGAGTCCACTAAATTACACACATTGAACTGTGCTCCTACTAACCCTTGGTCAGTCGGGTTAGAATCACAAATGACCTAAACCTTCCTAACATTCTTACAAAAACCTTCTACACAGTATAACCTTTAACACACATTTTCGTATTTAGCAAAAGTCTGTTACACATATGTGAATACATTTTACATAGAATATATATATAATACATAGAGTACGAGGTTATATGCTTATTCGTTACATCGTCGTATGTATACTTTCTGCGCACTTCTCCGTTTAAAAGTTACACACGTACATGAATTCTACTTTGCACGTTCTACATTTCGTAAGCATTTCTACATCAGCCCACTACATATACGGACCTTCTAAATCTAATACATGTTCTAAAGTGAATACAGTTACATTTCCTATATTACTTTGGATGATATCAGTTAACTTTATACTATAAGTGTCAACTTCACATTACAATATGCATTTCATTCCTACGTTATACGACGTGCTTGTAAATAAGGCCTATACATAATTTTTATTCAAATTTGCGCTCTCTCACTCCCTACTTCCTTTTTCCCTCTGATGGTGTGTTTTCTTTCCTATTTTTAAGGGTAATACTGTAGCTTATGGAGTGCTGATTTCTTGGCATGTGTTTGTTTTAGTTTCAATTGCTCATCTTATTTTTTAGCTTGTTAATTGTTTATTTAGGATTTTGGATTTGTAAATTGGATTATTATGGATTGATAGTGGATACATTTTTTTGCTAAGGCAAGATGGCGTCCACGCTGGATGCATGAGCATGCTGCTCCTGCCGGACCCCACGGACATGGTGCTGCTGAGATAGGTGCAGGTGGCAGAGGGTCACTGTAGGAATACGCTTAAAGGACTTACGCGGTTTACTTTGTTGCTGAAAGGGAAAGCTTACCTCGGAGCGTAAATGTGCTCTTTTCTCGTTGTAGCTTTGACCGGAGCTCGAGTGCGGAGTCTGCAGTGGAGATTGTGGGCGGTCCATACGAGGAGGCTCACCTGGTTCACCTACGCTCCTACTGGCGTTTTGGCAGTCTCGGCCGTTTTGGCATTTGGAAAGGCTGTGAGTTGGACAGTAGTGGAAGGAGCAATGGCCCCTAAAGGTCGGAAAGGGTGCGGGCAGGGAACTCGCTGGCTCCGAGGTACAGGGTGAATCAGAAGCTGCGGTAGCAACGACGGCAGCAACTACGATAAGCTCTGCTTCAGCACCGGCCCCAAGCGCAACAAAGATTACAGCTCACGGGGAGTCAAGAGTCAAGGAGCCGGGCAGGGAAGGCGGTATCTCGAGCGAAGGAGAACGCTGAGCTGGAGGCAGCAAAGCCCGTTAAAGGTATACCAGAGCTATTTCTTACCATGAAAAATAAAGAAGCTGCTAAGTCTGTTTTGGCTAAAGACTCTGTTAAAGACTCTGCTCCTATTGAAACTGTGGAGGCATTGATTGAGCTGGGAGAAGATGGGCTGAGGATGGAAGCTCTTATAGACTGCACAGAAGAAAGGAGACAAGGGGCCGAAATTATGAATGGATTAGATATTGCAAATGGGTCTGCTGGAGAGGCATTGACTGACGCTCACCTGATTGAAGAAGAGATTGAGGGGGATAGGAAAAAGAGCCAGAAACAGCAACGACTTTAAATGTGAATTTAATCACTACCCAGGCCAAGAACATAGAGAGTACAGAGAGTGTTAGGAAGAAGGGACCACAAGGGTGTGCTTCATATGATCCTATGGGTTCCAATAATATTGAATCAGACTCCGCTGATTTTTACTCCTTGTCAGAACACTCAGTGTCATCAGCTGAGGATCTTGTGCAACAGTATGCCACATATATGAGTATGGAAGAAGGGAGCCTTCATAGTAGTTTTGAAGCAGAAGATCAGGGCTCAGACTCTTAAGACGCTGGAACAGTCCGCAGACTGCGGTTAAATCAGGATGGAGATAACCTAGAAGGAGTAAAAGGAAGGGACGGCGATACCACTGTAGCGTCTCTTGCGGGAGAGGAGCAAGCTGAAGCAATCTCACTTGAGCTAATATACAAGACTATGATGCTGCATAGAGATGAGCATAGGCAGGATAGTTTGAGAGTGCAGAACTCGTGTAAAAAGTTGCAAAACTCTGTCAGGCGCTTGGCCAAATCACATTCTGAGTTTGTGGAGAGAGCAAATGAAGCTGAAGTCCGCATTTCCACTCTGGAGGACGAGCTTTTGCAACAGAAGAAAGCTTTGGAGGCACAACTTGCTAATAAGGATGATATCAATTGGAAGCTTACTGACCTAGAAAAACACTCACAAAGAAATAATTTGACGTTTTTGCAGATTCCGGAGGGCAAGGAGGGGTCAGACCCCCGAGGTTTCATGATAGAGCTTTTGAAGAAGTCATTCCCTGAGTCTACAAGATGGGACTGGGACCGGGAGGTGGAGAGGGCACATCGGTTCCCCTTTAACATCAGAACCAATCAGCGGGATCAGAAACTAAGAGCCATGTTAGTGGCATTTAACAGTTTTCTGGTACGTGAGGAAATTTTCACTAAAGCCCGACCAGACAGGAAAATTAGTGCTCTTGACTGACTTTTTCGTACACCCTGACCTTTGTAAATAATCCGTTGATTTGAGATGGCAGTTTAGACAATTAATTCCAGTTTTCCAATCTAAGGGGGCCCAAGCTTATTTGATGTTTCCTGCTAAAATGAAAGTTGTGTACAGAGAACGTACCCATTACTTTATGACGGCTGTGGCAGATAAGGCCTTTATGGATACAATGTAACTGGTTTGATACATATACATATGTAATGGGATAGGATTTTTTTTTGAGAGGGTTAAGACATTTTTCGATATGATTTGCTGTAATCGCTAACTGAAGAGTATAAATGGGCATGTTTCATTAGGCCAGTAATATATATTATTCTTGCCATTTTCTTCCTCATTTACACTGCTCCTTCTCGAATGGCAGCGGTTTAAATATTGATTTTTTGGATATTTTGCTTTGAGTGGATAACATGCCCGTGAACGGCGAAGGCAGCTAGATGGGGGCTAGCTCGCATCAACAGGACCATAAGTCCTAAAGCCTCAATGAAGGGTTAGGGGGGAGGGGGGGGGGGGAGTCAGGGTTGGGGGGTTTCAGGGGAGGTGCACAAGGGGGGTGTGGGGAGTAAAAGGGGGGAAAAAGTTCTTGAACACAGCAAACTGCGCAAAGAGTACAGTATAGAGGATTCTACAGTCTTATTTAGTGTTAGTATTTCAATATATTGGTATTGCTTGATTCTATAGTTTTGCTTTTTTTGTTTATGGAGTTATGAAAAAAAAATGACTGATGGTTTTGGATAAGTTTATGTATATTACATATATGATTAATGGCTTCTAAACGATTAAAGGTCTGCTCACTAAATGTATCGGGGCTAAATAATATTATAAAGAGACAGAAGGTTGCAGCTGAGATATATTGCACCACATCTACTGTGTTTGCAGGAAACTCACATACCATGGTCAAAAAGAGACGTGCTAAGAGAACTTGGATTTTCATTAGTGATCACCACCGGACAGTCTAGTCCGATATGCGGTGTGGCTATTATGTGTAAGGGTAACAATGTAACATCAGGAAGGACGCTAGGTGATAAAAAAAGGAAGATGGGCAATTGCAGATTTTTGTGTGGCTGGTAAAAAGCTGACATTTTGTAATATTTATGGTGCACATTTAGACGATCTGGAAGTTCTAATTGAAGTGAATTTAGAATTAGCCACCTGGCCTTAGCCCGTAGTGCTCTGCGGAGATATGAATATTAATCTGACCAATAGTTCATTGAGAGATGGATTTGCTAAATATAGAGGGCGCAAGCCAAAAATATATAAAGCACTACACAATCTAGTGCAGGACCAAGGGCTGGTGGATGTGTGGGGGCATATAAGATCACAGGATAGTGGGTATACATTTTATTCTTACCCCCACAAAAAATTGGTCAGACTTGATTATTTTTTTGCCCTGGCCTTTGCATTAGAAGGAGCGATAATTACTGTGCACCCAAGGATTTCATCAGATCATTCTCCTATAGTATTGGAGATAGGTGCAGGGCTATCTAGACCTAGACAGCTTAATTTCACATTTGATAGGAAGTTGGTGCCAAATAGTGATTTTAGGGATCATATGAGGAAGTGGATTAAACTATTCTTTCAGGAAAATAAGGGCTCCACCACGCAGGCCATTATTTGGGACACTTTCAAAGCGGGGTTCCGTGGGGAATGTATTAGCTTCTCATCTTTGAATCAAAGGAAGGCGAGACAGGAGTTGGATAGACTATATCAGCAACTAATTCAGTCTGAAATATAATTGATAAAGGGGATAGTCAGCGGGGTGAACGATTTGAGTAAATTGGAGGACATAGTCGCAAAGGATAGAGCGAAAGTGTTGGGATTCTGGAGTGTAGAGAATGCAAGGAGGTTTTTAACATCTAGGATGGAACAGCACGAGTACGGTGAGGCAATAGGGAAAAAATTGGCAGTTCAATTGCGAATAAAAGAATCAGCTAGAAATATTGTGCAAATGACGGACTCTGCGGGGGTGGCTCATTCGGATCCACAAGAAATACTCAAGATCTTTCAGCAGTTCTATTCAGAACTATATGGCCAACAGAAAGGGGTGGATGATGGTGGACTAGATTGGGCGGTAATGTTAGAGGAGGGTTTAAAAAGACTAGACCCAACAGCTGCACAATGGTTGGAAGGTACTATCACGGGGGAGGAGGTGGAAAAAGACGAGAAAAAACTTGCAATTGGAAAAGCAGCCGGTCCTGATAGGATACCCAGTGAGGTCTACACACAATTTTATAATGATATTAAGGAGGAGCTACTAGGAGTTATGTAGGCTGCTCAGTTTGGTTCCCCTCCCAGGTCGTGGGCTGAAGCGACTATAGCAGTTTTCTGTAAGAAGGGCAGGCAACCAGAGTTAGTAGGTTCTTACCGGCCGATATCATTGCTAAATGTGAATAATAAAATCTATTCTAAAATATTAGCTAACCGGTTAACTCACTGTATGACTACTTTAGTCTCATACCACCAACATGGTTTTATACCAAAAAGAGGGACGGTAGAGCATGTTAACAAAGTAATTTCTTTATTTGAAATAGCTGCTGTGAAAACATAACGATCTTGCGCTGATCTTGCTTGACGCGGAAAAAGCGTTTGATCGAGTACAGTGGGGTATTTATGGAAATTAATGAGTAGAATGGGCTTTGGTCAGAAATGCATTTATGCAATTCAATCCTTATATCTACATCCTATGGCTAAGATTTCCACTATGGGCCTACTTTCGGACACTGTTAAAATCACACGTGGTACACGTCAAGGATGCCCCTGCTCCCCTCTTTTGTTTGCCCTTTATATTAACCCTTTTATAGAGCAACTAACTCGGAATGTTTTGATCCCACCCTAAAAAGTTGAAGAATATTATTTTTCGGTTTTTGCTTATGTCGATGATATTGCGGTGACAACTGTAAATCCCGGCACTGCAATAAAAGAAATCGAGCGGTTGGCGTAGGTGTTTGGGAGGGTAGCTGGATATAAATTGAATGAGGCGAAAAGGCAAATTCTTTGTTCTGAGACTGTAGTATGGCAGGATTGTAGGGTGGTAAAGGAGGCAACATACCTAGGTATACAATTAGGGACAAATATGACTGAATTAGTGGAGGTTAACTGGAATACGCCTATGGCCACAATTAGGCATTCTCTGGATAGATGGGAGCGGCTATATTTAACCATTACTGGATGGTAAAATGTCTTAAAAATAATTGTGCTGCCAAAAGTCCTATACCTATTTAGGTCTATACCGTTAGAAGTCTCAAAAGATAAAATACAGGCATTACAGGCAAGATGTGGGAAATTTATTTGGAACCGAGGAAGACCAAGAAGGGCAATGAACTTCATGACTTTACTGTATTCAAGGGGAGGACTGAGGATCCCAGATTTTTATTTGTATTACGTAACTTGTTTTCTTTTGAGGATGAGGGTTTTGATCACAGGAGAGACAGGAACAGATGTGGCTAATGCCCCGAATATTTCTGACATTCAGTTAGGTGCATTTGCAAAGCAATCTTTAGTTAAAGAGATTGACAGGAGTTACTACAAACAGACTCGGTTCAAGGTAGTGCTGGGGGCGCTTAAGGTTTGGAAATGGTTTGTGAAAATAATGGGGATAGGGAAAGTATCGTATTACACGCCCTTTAGCGCATATAGGCTCCTACCAGGTATCTTCTCTGATGCAATGGCTTTAATTTAGCAGCGGGAAGGATTAGGATCCTGGGAGATATGATTAAGGAGTAAGGGATTTGTAAATCCTTTGAGGAGATGATGGGTCAGTTTTCACTGCCTAGTTTTTTCTTTAAATTTTTACAAATTCGTGATTATTTAAATCGGCGAAGAGGGACATTGGAGCAAAATAAAATCATTGAAGGAATCAGGAGGTCTGTTAAAATTGGAGTGGTATACCAATTATTACTGTCTGTTAAGAATGATGATATAGAAAAAGTAAAGCTAAAATGGAGAGATTTAGTAGGAGACCCAGAGATAGAGGTGGAAGAGCTTCTAATATTATCTAAGAAGGCTTTAATGTCTGCAGATTTGAAAGCCCAGTTTTTTAAGACCTTATATGATTTATACTACACTCCTAAAAGAATGGCAAAATGGGGAGGGGGAAATTAAGGCAAGTGTTTCCGGTGTGGGGAAAATGATGCTGGGGCGATACATATTTTTTATAGCTGTGTTAAACTTCAAGGTTATATCGTAGATCTTGAACAGTTTTTGTCTTTGGTGCTTAGAACATCTGTTGTTATTACCCCGGCAATGTTGTTACTCTGTAAAATTCCAAAGGATAGGATACCGGAACCACTATTTCAGCATCGTCATTTTATATTTTTTGCAATGACTGTAGCACGTCTGTGCATAGCTACGGAGTGGTTACAGGAAAAACCAACGGACTTCCATCAGTGGCGTGCCAGAATGCTCAGTGTATATAATTTGGAGTGGGGTCTTTTTTCTACCAAAGGTTTGAGGAAAAAAGACTGGGCATAAAAATTTGTAGTGCGTTCAGGGATTACTATGAGGAATGAACTGTCATTTGGATGTAATAGCTTTGCTTTGTTTCATTTTAATTTTTTGCTGTAACACTTGGGGAAAATGTTGAAATTGTGAATTGGCTACTCTGTTTCTCTCTGCAGTTTTGCTGTGAAAGAACAATAAAAAATATTTTTTAAAAAGGAGATGAAACATAGATCTTGGTTCTAGAGAATCGTCTTTACACCTATCCTGGATTGTCACTGGCCTTATTCAAGTTTTTTCTTTGTTTTGTTTAGGAAACCAAACACCTGGATACTTGGCTCTTTAGGTAGGAGGTTAGGGGACTGTTGGTTGATAAACCTGACTTAAATTAACTCCCTACTTCCTTTTCCCCTCTGATGGTGTGTTTTCTTTCCTATTTTTAAGGGTAGTACTGTAGCTTATGGAGTGCTGATTTCTTGGCATGTGTTTGTTTTACTTTCAATTGCTGAACCATTTCGTGTCTCCTGAGGCGGAAGCCGGGAGCTAGGCCAGCACCTTTTAAAAATTTGAGAGTCACTTTAAACTGTACTTATTTGTAATTTGCTTCTCACTCGCCTACCTCCATCCACGTTATAGGAAGCACCCGCGCAGCGGATATTATCGCTGACTCGGACTTCCAAACAACAGAAAGGCTTCCCCCGCCGTCACCGGCGTGAAGCACGGACACGCCCCCTTGACGAGGCCACGCCCACAACAAACGCGCTATATAGGCGCCGCTGATTACAAGCGACCCTAGAACCATTTCGTGTCTCCTGAGGCGGAAGCCGGGAGCTAGGCCAGCACCTTTTAAAAATTTGAGAGTCACTTTAAACTGTACTTATTTGTAATTTGCTTCTCACTCGCCTACCTCCATCCACGTTATAGGAAGCACCCGCGCAGCGGATATTATCGCTGACTCGGACTTCCAAACAACAGAAAGGCTTCCCCCGCCGTCACCGGCGCGAAGCACGGACACGCCCCCTTGACGAGGCCACGCCCACAACAAACGCGATATATAGGCGCCGCTGATTACAAGCGACCCTAGAACCATTTCGTGTCTCCTGAGGCGGAAGCCGGGAGCTAGGCCAGCACCTTTTAAAAATTTGAGAGTCACTTTAAACTGTACTTATTTGTAATTTGCTTCTCACTCGCCTACCTCCATCCACGTTATAGGAAGCACCCGCGCAGCGGATATTATCGCTGACTCGGACTTCCAAACAACAGAAAGGCTTCCCCCGCCGTCACCGGCGCGAAGCACGGACACGCCCCCTTGATGAGGCCACGCCCACAACATACACGCTATATAGGCGCCGCTGATTACAAGCGACCCTAGAACCATTTCGTGTCTCCTGAGGCGGAAGCCGGGAGCTAGGCCAGCACCTTTAAAAAATTTGAGAGTCACTTTAAACTGTACTTATTTGTAATTTGCTTCTTACTCGCCTACCTCCATCCACGTTATAGGAAGCACCCGCGCAGCGGATATTATCGCTGACTCGGACTTCCAAACAACTGAAAGGCTTCCCCCGCCGTCACCGGCGCGAAGCACGGACACGCCCCCTTGACGAGGCCACGCCCTCCGTTCTTGCCTTCCTGTCCCTACAAAAATGTGTCTTTTCCGGACGCGCAGCGGACGAGCGCAGCGGGCGCGCCTAAGCAAGCTCGTCTGTGCTCGTCCGTGCCTCGGCCGGGCCTAGGGCCTGTCATGCTGTCCAATCCACGGTATGTACTAATCAAATACTTACCTACACTAGAGATAAGATACTTTCCCTAAATCACGACAAAAATCACTGTCACAATATGATCGATGCTGAGAAATGGTTAGGACCAGCATGCTGCTACATCTGCAGAACACTCCTTACCCCGGAAAAACAGTCATCCACTATGGAAAGCGCGACCTCTCTCCGAGGAGCTTTGATCAATGCTAGGTCAATATGTAAGAATGGGGAGCATATTCATGACCTTATCACGGAGAATGATATCGACTTGCTATTTGTAACGGAAACTTGGCTAAAATCATGGTGCAACCCGATCATAGCCCAAGCTGTCCCCCAAGGCTACCTCATTCAGAGGACCGATAGACAGGAGCTGAGAGGAGGTGGCTTAGCCATTATCCACCGAGTCTCTATGAAATGCTCGACGTTCGAACTCTCGGACGTAAAAGGGGCAGAAAGCATGGGGTTCTGCTTTCAGATAAATGAGGAGAACACCTTCGCGGGGGCTCTAATCTATCGCCCCCCAGGACCTCAGAACGGCTTCTTCGAAAGCTTCGAAGAGGCACTCAGCACTCTAACCCTGAAATACGCTAATTTTACTGTTTTAGGCGACCTAAATTTCCATCTAGATAAACCCAACGACCCCAATGCAATATGGCTTAACGACCTAACTGATATCCTGGGGCTGGAAATACTGACTAAAATGCCCACACACAAAGCAGGCCATACATTAGACTGCATTTGTACCAACATCAAAACCCTAACCGTCGAAACTCCCCTGATTCAAACATGGACCGACCATTGGTTAATCCCCTTCAATCTGACTACTAAAAAGAAAAGACCTAATACAACCAACTTAAAAATCGATGTTCCGATACAGAAAGACTGGAAAAAACTTGCTAACTCACCCAATCTGCACCTCATCGCAGAGGAATCTAAACCGCCCCTGACCGGATGTACTGAAACTGACTATAACAACTTCTGTAAATGGGTCACAGATTTCTGCGGTCCTGCCAACTCAGAAAAAGTAAGAAAAAAACAGAATAAAAAGTCGGCCCCCTCGTTCTCCCCCGCTCTAAAAAACAAACGTGCAGAGGTCAGAACCCTTGAAAAGAAATGGCGCCATAACTATGATACAACGGAATTTCTTGCCTATAAAACCGCTAGGAAACAATATCATTCAATGATAAAAAGCGCCAAAAAAGACCACTTCCTAGAAATCATCAATCTGTCCAACAACAAACAGAAAGAAATCTTCAAAATAGTTGATGAGTTCATGAACCCCAGAATCCTCAGGCAGAGATACCACCTTCACTGGCACTCTGTCACTCCATAGCAAACTACTTTGAACAGAAAATACTAAAACTCACCAAAGACTTCCCAGACTCTCCAGAACCCCCCCATATGATAATTTACGACTAACCAACAGCAAACCTCAGCTAAAAAACTTTACCCCCATCAGCCTCGACGAAACTCGACAAGCCATTCTCTCCAGCAAGTCAGGCTCCCCTTTTGACCCGTGCCCCCCCCCTGCTGCTCCACACTTTAGTGGACACGGTCAATCCAACTATAAATTCTATCATAAACTCCTCTCTGGCCACTGCCGCCATCCCATCTGAATGGAAGCTTGCTGCTGTAAAACCGCTGCAGAAAAAGCCCCTAGCTGATCCCACCACGCTCTCTAACCTTCGCCCAATTTCGCTGCTTCCACTGCTGTTCAAACTTACTGAGGCAGTAGTAAATAAACAGCTGACTAAACATCTGGAGGAAAACCACCTCCTACACCCCAACCAGGCAGGTTTCAGGGCAAAACACTCCACGGAGTTGGCCCTTCTACATACAGTAGAGACACTTAAGATGGCACTGGATCAAGGAAAAAAGGCCGTCCTGATCCTGCTCGATCTATCGGCGGCCTTTGATACGGTCTCACACCCCGTATTAATTGGCCGCCTGGCAGAATCGGGGCTAGCAGGAACCGCCTTCAAATGGCTGAAAAGCTTCCTAAGTCATAGGAAACAAGTCACCATATTAGGAAGCTACTACTCAGACGAAAAAACACTAAAAACAGGGGTACCACAAGGCTCAAGCCTGAGCCCGGTTCTCTTTAACCTTTACATGACCCCTTTGATTGAACTCATCACATCCTTCAACATTAGTACGATATCCTACGCGGATGACACCCAGCTCATCCTTGTACTTGACAACAACACGACTAAAGCAGAAGAAAATCTGAGAGACTGTCTCACCGCAACCTTTGAATGGATGAGAACTCACCACCTTAAGTGCAATTCAGGCAAAACTGAAATCCTCCCTTTTGGCCAAAACAACCTTTTCTCCCCTAATAACTGGTGGCCCCAAGACGCCGAAGTCCCGCCCAACACCATCAAGTCGGCCCGCAACCTCGGGATAAGGTTTGATGAAGCCCTATCCTTTAAACAACAAGCAGGCACTGTGGCATGGTCCTGCTTCAACATTATCAAAGGCCTCAGAAGGTTCTTTGACTTCCTCCCCCTGACAGCCAGAAAGACGGTAGCAGTGGCCCTCATCACATCCCGTCTAGATTACTGCAACAGCATCTATGCAGGTTCCAACAAAGCTGTTCTGCAAAAATTGCAGATGGTTCAGAACGCTGCCGCCCGCCTAGTGCTAAGACTACCCAGGAAATCATCTGCCTCAACAGCACTTAAAACCCTGCATTGGTTACCTATCCACAAGAGAGTGTTATTCAAAATCTTACTCATCACCTTCAGAGCTTACCACCAGTCGGGCCCCACATACCTGTCGCAAAGGTTTGGAAGATACACTCCCTCCCGCTCACTCAGATCATCCAACCTAAACCTATTGGTAGTCCCCAAATTCAGATTAACCACAAAAGGTGGAAAATCCATCGGAGTGCTAGGAGCCAGAGCCTGGAACAAGCTCCCACCCCAGATGCGTCTGATCCCTTCAGAGAACCTGTTTCGAAAAGCCATTAAAACATGGATTTTCAAGGCCACTGACACACTCTGTCTAGCGTTAATTTAACTTCACTCTCTACATCCTTTTATCCGACCCAGATACCTCTCCCCCCTCCTCTGGTCTGTTAGGTAGCTCTCCCTTTTTCTCATCTGTGACACGTGATGACCAGCGCCAAGATGCTCCATGGAGTGTACGTTGCGCTCTATAAAAGCCAATTCATATCATATCATATCATTGCTCATCTTATTTTTTAGCTTGTTAATTGTTTAATTTAGGATTTTGGATTTGTCAGTTGGATTTTTATGGATTGATACTGGATAGATTTTAAAATATAACAATAATTCGAAGAAAGAATACTGCTGCAAATAGAAATATGTAGATGTTTTTGTTATTATTTTGTAAAATAACTGGTTGTTTATTACGGAGTTTGTACAGACAGTAGAATTTCTAGAAAGTACACAGTTTAAAAAAAAACATATTTTTATTGATTTTCTCAACTTTACAAGTCTCATAAACAACTGTTCATAGCCTGTACATTGCACTGTAGTAGTGAAAACAAACAATTAACTGGCAGATGCATCAACCAAAATACCTCCTGGTAAAATACCAAATCGGTAAAACAGGCTGTTAGCGAACGCAAAATCATAAAATGCTATGTAGCAACCCAAAATCAGAAAAAAATAAAGAATCGCTAAAAAATCCCCTCGGTAAATTACCGAATCGCAAATCAGACAATCGGAATTAACAAACACCAAAGCTGACCTCAGAAATACCGAATCGCAATTAAATAAATCGCAATGGAATGCATGAATAATCGTTAATACCGAAAAACCCAAAAATCACTATTTAGCATGAGCAAAATAAGGGGAATCACAATCAGGAGGTAAAGTTATTTGAAGGATAGGAAAATGGGAAAAAAACAATACACCTTATCAGCAGGTGTTGACAATCAGTAACCCTTCACAAATGCCCTGGGAAACCCCACATGTCATCCAAAAAGGCTGCCCTCTACGTGCTTGCTAGAAGGAGGAGAATCAACGCCCAGGCCCAGCGCAGGAGGATGATCCAGGACAGGGTCTTCAGGGTGCGCATCACTTTGCTGGGGCAGACCGAGGAACAGGTGTACGATAAGTACAGACTCAACCGTGCCATGATCATGCGCCTAATAGCAGACCTGGAACCATTACTGCAGCACGAGACCCGTAGGACCAACGCCATACCAGCCCATGTCCAGGTCCTATGCTGCCTGCACCTGCTTGCGTCTGGAAGCTTCCAGGGGGTAATAGCTGAGACTGGAGGCGTGTCGCAAAGTGCATTATCATGCTTCTTCCACTGGTTCCTAGAGGCCATGCTGACATTCATAAATCACCACATCACCTTCCCCACAACCCCCCAGCAGCTGACCCGCACCAAACGGGAATTCTACCAGGTGGCGCAATTCCCCCATGCGATAGGGTGTGTTGACTGCATGCATGTCCCCATCTGTCCTCCATCAGCCACCGAATACATATTCCGCAACCGGAAGTCATATCATTCTATTAATGTGCAGGTGGTGTGCAATGCTAAGTACATCATTACGGACCTTGTAGCACACACGGCGCTTACATATTCTGTCACTGTGGCCTCCAGAGGCGCCTGATCAACTGTGAATTTGGAGAGGGACACCTACTAGGTACATATTGATGCATCATCGTTCACTCCATCCACTCCAACCCCACATGTATAATTGCATTCATGCTGATGACCATTCTCTCCCCATCCTGCAGGTGACAGCGCTTACGCATTGCGTGAATATCTACTCGCTCCCTACCTCAACCCAGCTACACCGCAAGAGAAGCGCTACAACAGAGCACACATCAGCACAAGAAATGTGGTTGAGCGTACATTCGGCATCCTCAAGAGTCGCTTCCGAATACTGCACAAGACTGGAGGTGCCTTGCAGTACGACCCAGTGACCTGCTGTCAGATCATAGCTGTCTGTGCCATCCTGCACAACATCGCCACCCTCAGGGGGATACCCATAGAGGTGGACGAGAGGATGAACTACGTGCACAGAACCCCCCCCAACACCAACAGGCACATGTGCCCAACACAGCTGAAGGGCAACGGAGGCGGACATACATCACACGGCATCATTTCTGAGACAGGTAAGAGAGTGCCTTGACAACAGGACTAGATTTGTAAGGTTTTAATGGTCATGAACACCTGACTGGTGCAGAAATGTGTAACACAAACATGATGCAGCTGCTGTTGAAGTCAAACTTAAATTGTCCCTTCTCAAAACGGGTGATGCTTGTGGCACTATAGTTGGCCCATGGTTACGTCACCATGGACAGTGTGACTTTGCCACATGTCTACTTGCGTTTGCTGCGTACCCCCAGTCTCTTGTCCTGTGATTCCTCTGCTTCTCCACGATGGGCGTCAGTGGCTGTTGCATTGTGCCCACTGCGCCTCCTCCCGCTGGTCTCCGCAGGGAGACGCTGCTGACACTGGAGGCTGCCTCACTCCCCTCATCCACTCCCACACTGCTGACACTGGCTGACCCAGGCTGCAGTTGCTCCACTGCAGTGGTCACCCTCTCAAGGGCCTTTGCCACATCCCCACAATAATGCCCTAGGTCCACTTGCAGGGACACGGACCTGCGGGACAGCACAGCTGTGCTGTTGCACAGCTTATTGATGGCCTTGTTAGTGGAATTCACAGCGAGCATGATCTGCCTGTGACGCCGGCGCTCTCTTTGTTGGCCTGTGACTACGGCACGTGTCAGTTCCTGCAAAGCTTGATTTCATTGTTGCCGGCAGCTACGGCAGTGGTGTGCTCACGCACAGCGTCAGTCATGTTGCCTAATTTGTTGCAAAGTTTCGTCATGGAGAGTTTCATAGCACCCATGTGTCTCCACTGCAGGCGCTGGACACGCAGCATCCGGGTCTCCACAACTCCGTACCCTTCGGACGGATCCACTGGTCTTGCAGCTGCCCTACCCAGGGGCACAGCCCTTTGCCTGATACGCTGACGTGCTGCAGTTTAGGTGGTTGGAGTGACGACAGCCTGGCGTCGGACATTTTGGGGTGCTGAACTCTGCTCCGACTCCATCACGAGCAGGAAGGGAACATCTGCCCTGTGGAGTGGGCCGCACTGGTGGCTGTGGTGTCTTTGACCGCATGGATGACGGTGGTGGTGGTGGTGTCTTTGACCGCAAGGATGGTGGAGGTGTGGTCCGTGGTGGTGGTGAAGGGGAGGACGTGGCTTCAGGTCCCTGTGAGCACTCTGCATCAGTCAACACTGGTGTCTCAGATGACGAGGGGGCCACTGTCGTCAGAATCGAGGGGGATGCATCTGTGTGTGAAACAGTGCATAGTTAACATTATGGTATTGTATGTGAAAATAGCTTTGTCATCTCACAATAAAGTTCTTTTTTGGACAGACATTTGGCCCTTTGCAGCTGTATTCTTTTCATTCACCTCTGGGATCAGACATGCACTCATTCATATATTGACTACAACTCCCATGGTGCAACACAGTGGTGAGGGTATGTGTTTTGGTGACGGCTACATGTGCACTGGGTCTGGCATGGGGGAGTGGTCAGGGAATTACTACACACTGCATTGTTACACTGCCATGCATCTTACCTTGTCCTCCTTCCGCAGCACCAGAGGTGTCCAGACGTGTGACCCCCCACAACAGCTTCCAGTTCTATGGTGGACTCCACTAGGTCCTCCAGGGCTGTGTTAGGTGTCACATTGGATGTGCCCCCACCTGTGCCTGCAGCATCCTTGACCCTCTGCGCAATCGTCTCCTTGGCCCTTTTACGCAGGTCATACCAGCGTTTTTTTAAATCTTCGATGCTGCGGTGGGTGACTCCGCAGGCATTGACCTTGTCCTTGATGCGCAGCCACATCTTTCTTTTTTCGGCCTCAGGCACCTTCAGCGACAACTTCCCAAATAGTCTGTCATTGTTGCTGGTCACACACTCTATCAGGATTTCCAGTTCCTTATCAGAGAACTTACGTTTTCTCTTTCTGTATGGGTCCTTTCCCTGCTAGGGGGCCTCCTTCTCCATCTTGTCCTGCTTGCCTAGTCCTGGTTGCTGCTGGTTCAGTCTGGCTCCTCAGCTCCTGGGCTCTGCCTCCTCCTCTGAGCTCCTCGGGACACTGAATGGAGCATGGGCTGTCCTACTTCTTGGTTGTGATGTCATCAGCCTGCTTCCAAAGCATCGCGTATTTTTCCCGTTTTCGCTATTACCGATTTCGCAAATACCGGATTCACTAATACCGAATCGGTATTTGCTAATTCGGTATTTGCTAGTCTCGATAACGTACTTTCGCTACTTAGAGATTTTTACCGAATCGGTAATTATTACCGATTTCATTGATGCATCGCGGTTTGCATGTCCTTAATAGCAATCCCTTATTTTTCGCTATTAACGACAAGTAATACCGAATTTTGATGCATATGCCCCTAACTCTTCTACCCACCCCAATACAGACTCAGTCTTGCATTGTTATACATGCTTAACAGTCAGCACTACAGTATAAACATATGTACATAATAACACAGTTACATTCCACATCCTTTGCATTATACATGGGGTGTACACCATCCCGCTTTTTGCCCATTACAGTGTTATGAGCGATCCCAAGAGGTATATATGTGTCCTACTTTTATGCCTGTACATCTATAATTATAAAATCTTCCAGCATTTTGTTCAATTCCAGTGAAATTGGTGTCTTCCGTAAAGCCCTCTGTTCCCCCCCACATAAGGTCAGCTCCTTCTGCCCTACCCGATCTAACCATTTCATTATACCAATCCAATATTGAAGGTGATTTGGCAGTCTTCCATCTCATAGTGATATTTCTTTTAGCTAATATCAAAGCCAGATTGGCAAATTTGCGGACAAGGCTTCCATCTTTCCTTTTGGACCCAATCCTCATAGACAGTACTCTAATGTCACACTGTTCCATACCAGGGCACCACTATTTGCTATTCCTTGTATTGATGACCAATAATGGGTCAGTCTCGGGCAGTCCAATAACATAGGTAGTAAAGCTGCATCTGAGGAGTGGCATCGGGGGCAAGTATCGGTGTCTGGAAACATTAGGCTTAGTTTGTGCAGGGTCAAATAAGCGAGGTGGACAATCATGAGCTGTATGAATTTAAATTTTGGACTCCTGGATACTTTTCTTGGGTATTTCAACAGTGTCCCCCATTTTTTAGCAGTGGGTACATGGCCTATATCTGTGTTCCATTTGTCATGGGTGTTCTAGAGTAACACTAAAGTGTGCGTCCGAATTCCCAGTATAACCATTTTGTCAAGTGACTACCATTGCCCATCAACTATTGCATGTGGGTTAATTCATGTGTTGGAGGTTCTGCTCCCTCTGGGGCCCAGGCATATCGGATATAGCGAGAAATATTTGCATGGAGCAGAAATAGTATGTTTGGCACAGCCTGTTTTCTCACAAATGTATTGTGGTTCATCAAGGTACCATTCATAAAAAACATGCCCACTGTTGTCACACCCATCGCCACCCATGCCGCTATATGCCAAAGGGTTACCATCCCTGACGGTAAGGGGAATCCTAGTAAGGGGCTATTAGGAGCATAAGGCGACAGTGTCTTTGTGCAACACTTTGCCTTTTTCCAATACAACAATGCAGTCCTTCACAGTGGCGGCACTGTCGTAGGAATTTTGCTGTTTGGTAGCAACAGCGAATGTACTTCCCCTTGCTCCCAAGCCTGGCAAGTCATAGCGATTTCTTGTAAATTGCGGCCTGCAATCTAATACGCCAACCATTGCAAATGGCAGGGATAACAGTAAGCCCTCAGGTCCGGAACTCCCAGTCCCCTTTGTTTTGTATCCAATTGTAATTTAGTGAGTCCTATCCGTCTATGTCCCGCCCCTCCATACAAATTCTATGAGGAGGGAGTTTAGCAGCTTAAACACCTGTGTTGGAATAATGATAGGAGGATTGGTGAAATGATATAACAGCTTAGGGAGCATCACCATTTTGGCAATGGCTACTCGTCTCGGTACCAATATGGGCAGGGAGGTCCAGAATCTTATTTGTGCTCCAAGTGGCGCAATTGCTCGGTTTAGAGTTCCATCTAAAATACCTTCCGTCTCTCTTTATATCTTAATGCCCAGATACATAAATGTAACGGTCGCTGTTTGAAATGTCTAGTGTCCAAAGTTAATTGGTTCAGCCCTTGCTGTGTCAGTAAAAAAATATACATATGATTTGTTTTCATTTATGGAAAGACCTGAAAGCCGCTGAAACTCATGAAAAATTGTGGGTATTGGGTCATAATCCCCATTCAAATTATTGCAGTATAATATGAGGTCATCCGCATATGCCAAAATTACGTGCGTCTCTCTTACTATTCATATCCCTCGATGTCTTTCCATAGTACAAAGTTTAAGAAGTAGAGGCTCCAAAGTTAAGATAAATAATAAAGGTGAGAGTGGGCAACCTTGTTTAGTACCCTTTGCTATTGTGTATTGTGAGATGTGAACACCCTAACGTGCGCGCGCCATAGGTTTCGTTTACAGGAGTTATACCCAATTCACAAATTCCTCAAGAATTCCAAACTTTGGGAGTGTATGTAACATATAGCACCATTGCATTGAGTCAAATGCTTGACATAAGTGTAGGGGGAAATGGCCCTGTGAATTGACAGCTGTGGGTGTATGAGACATCACCTGGTGGAGTCTCCTAAATTTAAGAACAGTGCACCTACCCGGCACAAACCCACACTGATCAGTGTGTACCAGTCAATGGATAAACTGCAGAATTCTATTTGCAAACAACTACTTACTCAGAATCTTATAATCTGTATTGAGAAGTGAGAGGGGTCAGAAACAAAATTATGAAATCAATACTATTTTCGTTATTTCATTTATTACATAAAGAAACAAATGACATTTAAGTAACAAATAGTGTTATACAACAACATTTTACAAGCACTCGCATTTAAATGAATTGGATAAAATAATAAATATTAAACAATTATATATAGATATATATATATATCATTTAATACATTGTATATAAATATTAATGATAAAAAAAATATGACTTAATTTACCTAAAGGAAATGTAAAACAAGATTAAAAAATACAAGTGCAATAAACATGTACGATGTGAAATAAATATGATGATAAATAAACTGTGCAACTGTCACACAATCAGTATTAATTTAAGTCACTTACATAATTAGTACTTAAATAAAATATTAAATTACATTTAATGTTTTTTAAATTCTCACCCTCTTCCCCTACAAACTCAGCAACCTGCAACTAAAGTATAACTTAATTAGAATGGTATCAAACTATTAACTTAATTAACAATTATGTAAACAATTAATTAAAAAATATAAACTAATTAACAATATTTTTTATTATTTAATAATTAATTTCCCACTTTATACCCCTACAAACTACCGCTACTAAAATGCAACACACTATTACTAATAATTAAGTAACAATGAAAATGTAAATTTTATATTCAAAATATGATATTACACTTGCAAATAGTGCATAATTAATAATCAATTAAAACAATTATTATCCATAGAAAACAAATGAATATTAAAATATAAATATTTCTAATTTAAATAACATCCCACTCTATTCCCATACAAACACAACAACCCACTATGGCACTATAAATTACTAATTACAAATAAAATAAATACTAGGTCCCCAATTATAAGTTTGCCGGACCACCGTTGCGTCAGTTGGGAGAATGCCCCCAAGCTGGCGGCTTCCTGACCACCATATTATGAGAACACTGCTGGGCTGGTGGCGTTGTGTCAGTGGTACCGAACACGAAGGACCCAGTTATGGCTTCATGAGGCTGCACATCTGCTGCCAATCTATTAATCCAATGAATCAAATTAATCTTCAACTCATCCTTTAATCCGTTTTTTCTTCTCCAGTTTTTTCGCACTGTTTCACCTTTAAGTATTCTTCAAGTCATTTAATTCATTCACTTGTTCATTCCCACTTTTCCTCAACAACACAGGCGAGAAAAAGTTTCCATGTCACGATTTATTTAAGAAAACCCAATGCATTTCGGGACCACCCTTCGTCAGGGGTATCTAAGAAAATAAATCATTTTAAAATAGATTACCAACTGTTCAATGTGAATATTTTGATACAATACGTGGATTAAAAACGTAATTTTGACGAATAATTGACTTCTAACAGCACTTATTTCTATAACTTCAATCGTCTATTAAACCACCCACCAAACTTCCCCTTATTCTTCCCACATTGCATGTAGAAGTAAAGCCCAGCATTCGCTGCATTTCAAGTGCGTGCTTGTCAGTGAAACATTGCATCTTATAACTAAATGTCCATAGTTTAAAGTACATGCGTGACCCCTATTTTACCACTCTGAACTTTATGTTAGCTCTAATCCTAAACAAACACAACAATTCTATAATATGCTGACAGTGACATATTTTCTTCTCCTTCGTAGAAAACATTACTCAATGTCATTCCACATCAAAGTTTTAACGTTCCATCACACAATTTCTCCATGGAGTGCCCTCGCACAATGGTCTTCCTTCTACTTGAACACTTTAACCTCCCCCAAAGATCTGTCACATGCCTTGGTGCCAACTAAACTGCGAACTGGATTTCTACTTTTTTGCTCTACTGTACCTTCTATGCTTGAACTCAAACTGTGGGACAGATCTCACCTACTTAGAGCATTTTAAACTGCTTCCTTCTTCACTTTTAGTTCCCCAAAATACCTAACAATTATCACGTCTGATCTTTCACTCCTCACCCGAGCAGTCACTCATTACTCATACTCCCACAATGCAATGTGATGTGCATGACTGTACCCCATGCATAATACGGCTGGTTTTTGTAGCGGTCTAGTGTTTCGCGGGTCTCGGCTGAGACCCGGAAACACCTCCACACTACGTAGCACCTTCTGGCCAGGCATGGCTAGAAGGATATAAATAAACGTCCGGAGGTCGCTCGAGACTTCCGGTCAGAGAGACTGTGGTTGTGGTCTGGTGTGTCTTATTTGCTGGTGCATATACATAGGCCCCTTGCATTGTGTGTGTGACACTCCCTCCTTTACACTGGCGACAAGGGTGGTGTACACGGTTTCTTGGACCCCTGGATTGAACGGAGTGGTGAGGAGTCACTGCCGGCGCCGCTTAACTGCGTGGCCGCTGGTTTGCGTATGGAGCCGAAAGGAGACAGCGGTACCTGTTCCGGTGGCAGCCGTGATCTCTGCGTTGGCCGGTAAGCAGCGTGTGCCAAGCTGCGTAAGGGACCGGCAGGCGAGGAGCCCCGTGGAAGTGGGAGCATTGGCGGTCAACCGCCGGAGTGTGCAGAAAGCCCGGCTGCTGAGCAGTGTAGCGGACGCATGCGCAGTACGAGCAAAGCTGGCCACAAGGTAGGAGACACGTGGCAAGGCCCGACCCGCAGCGCGAGAGCAGCGGCTCCAGGGGCAGAGGCGCCTGAATGTGCTGTGGAAGCGCGTGTAGCCGGTGTGCTACGCTGAGGCTGGTGAAGGAGCTAGACCCGGCGAGGGACAATAAGAATTGGAAAATCAAGTGAAAGGCTGGTAAACACGGCGGTGGTTGCTGTCTGTTTGGAGAAAAAAAAACACAATTAAGAAAACAATATTGGGACACAAACCTAGCTGCAGTGGGAAAAGAAAACAAGCATAAACACTGGCAATAAAGACACAAGGTGTGAGCAGCAGGAGAAAGTCACTGCATCAGAGCACGGCCACAACAGCCATGTCAGTCGTCCAAGGTAATACGGCGCAAGGTAGCACACAACAAGCGGCAGCTCCAGCACAAGTAGCAGGACCTGCCGGACCTGCAGCAGCACCTATTGCTCAACAATCTCCACACTTGCAAATCAATCCCATTCCACCATTTAGCGCACTGATCGACCCAGGGACAGCGGCGCCAAGGTGGGCAGTATGGCTTAGTAGACTGAACAATTACTTCACCGCCACCAGGGAAAAGGACAATGAGGTGAAAAGGTCATTGCTTCTGCATTTTGGTGGGGAGGAGCTATATAAACTGTTCACACACTTGCATGACACAGGGGTAGCAACGGACTATGATGCAGCTGTGCAAGCGTTGAATGCGCATTTCGACCCCCAACTAAATCCCCATTATGAGCGTTTCAAGTTCAGGCAATCTCAACAGCAAGAGGGTGAAACGATGGACGCTTTTTATGCACGGTTGAGGGAACTGATCAGTACGTGTCCCAATGACGATCAAACTAAAGAAGTAACGGCGCAATTAATTCAGGGCTGCAAGAACAAACACCTCAGAACACTAATACAGCGGCAACCAAAGATAACATTGGACGAAATACTCATGTTAGCCAGGTCTCATGAACTGTCTGATGTGCGAGCCACAGCAATGGAGGCGGCCATAAACCCAACAGCAAGCACTGAGGTCACCATCAAGATAGAAAGGGTGGATGCCGTGCGGAACAGTGGCTGAGGAGACGAGGAAGATGGCCGACCAGGACGCCACGCCGCACGCCATGCGGTTACTGTGGGTACGAAGAGCACAACCAAGATGGCTGCCCAGCACGAGGCAAAGCATGTGCCAAGTGCAGAGGATTGAACCATTTTGCCAGCGTCTGCAGGAGTAACACAAGAGGTAACGGTCGAGGACAAGGGGCTGCAGGAAGGAAAACACCTACGAAAGCAGTCAGACAGCTGACCCTGGAAGAAACTCACCATGCGAAAGGAGCGAGGACACAGACCCGCCACCCACAGAGGCTGGACGATTCATCGACGGAGGATGAAGATGAATGCTACTATGTCTCGTTCGTGAGCGAGCTCAAGAGGAGACGGAGACCGCAGCCAAAGTGTCAGACTCAAATAGATGGATCAACTGTAACTGGGCTTATAGACACAGGAGCCACGATTAATGTAATGGGCATTCAGCATTACAAGGCGTTACAACCTAGGCCACAACTAGTACCATCAAATGTCGTAATTGGCATGGCCGCGTTAGCGATTAGCTGAAACTACACGTTGTCCTCCTTAACTTGGCTATATATGAAAACGCCATTTTGAATGTTACGGCGGCCATCTTAGACCATAAGCGGCCTCGTGGCCGGCATGCCCTTTAGTCCGTTGTCCGTTCCACTGACCGCTTCAGTCTGCCCAGCAACAGGCTATTTTTAGTACTGGTCAAGCCTGCACATGCGCAGTCCCAACTGACCAGTAAGCCTTTAGGAATGTGCGCCAAACTGACCAGCGGAGTTGTGCCCCCTCCAATGAGCTGGCAGTGTTCCAAAACATGACCATATATGTACATAAATGTGTCCTAACTTGTGCCGCCTATCTTTTATTGCCCCAAAACTGTATATAAATCGGGGTCACACCGGTGTTCGGTGTGATACCTCTTGCATTACCGAAGGGTGCTGTATGAGTGTACCACCACCCCATGGGGTCTTAATAAACTTGTTCTTTGACTTTTACAGTTTCCGTGCCAACAGTTCTTGAGCGTAAGTGGGTTATCTTCGGAGCATGTAGGCCTTGGGAACCCTGATTACTTCAAATTGGCGACCACGAAGGGACTCATCGGCGACTCGGATGCCCGAAGGAGAGGTCGTGACGAAGGCTTGGAAACTCGCCATGGACGCGCGCTGCCACGAGTGACCCGAGTCTTGGCTCCCACGGTGTTTCTTCCTTTCCTTCCGATCTGACCTTCCAGGTGGCGCCGGTCCCCGACTGAGTTTTCGATCGTTTGTGTTGCTGGGAAAGTGCCGTTTGGCTGATTTGATTACAAGACCTTGGCAGTTGGAATCTGGACATTTGAGAATTTGGGTAAGATTTGTGTTCGGTAAGGTAGTCTTCGGACGCTTACTGAAGTTCTATGATTTGTGATCGGTAAGGTAGTCCTCGGACGCTTGCCGAAGTCCTACGATCTGTGATTTGACTTGAGTTAGCTATCGTTTGTGAATTTGTGATTTTTGAACTTATATGTGTAGTGCACTTCACATAGGCAGGCATGTAGAGATGTTTCTCTAACTTTGTTTTTTTTCCTCTGAGCGGCACATCTGTGTGAAGTACTCTAAGTGCCATTTTATACGGTGTCACGCTTTCGTGATACTTTTTGAACATGCCTGTTTTCAGCACACTCCGAGGGATGTGCTGTCTTGGAAATGGTACCACAATTAGGTTAGCAGAAGCACAGCCGGCTCCTCCAGAAGGAACACCAAACCGTGATATGTATATAAAATTTGGCCTTCCCCCTATAATGTACAGCAAATTATGGCATAAGTATACAAAGTCCGATCCTGAATTGCAATGGCCTCTACATGGGTCGTTCGATTTACGTAAAGTACAGTTTGTGGAACAATGTTTGTTTCAACGCAGGTCTAGACAAAATATGTTTGATTGTGTGCGAATGTGGGAGAAAGCGGTGCGAGAGCGAATGAAACGTGAAGTTGCCTTGGCGGACAAAGAGCAGCGCAAGGCTGCTCGGGATAAGGCTTTACAGCTTGAGGAAAAGGAGGCTCAGGAGAAGAAAGAGAGGGAGGAACGGGAACGTAAATTGCAAACGACTGGTCAATTTCCTATTCGTCGACCGCTTTATCCTGTCCTTAATAATGAAATTGATGATTTTTCATTGCTAGATCGGTCACCGCCTCCGTACGTTTCGCCAACGGCTCCAGCTGAAGATCCGGGAGATGATGGGCAGGATAAGTCGGAAAAGAAAGGTGTATCCGCTCTCAGGTTTACTGCGGACAGGTCCGCACATTTACGTAGTTGGGCTCGTAAAGTGAATAAGAACTGTGTTTCTCAGTCTGAGGTGATTGCGGAGAGGGGTAAATGGTCGGATCTTGAATTAATGTACTTTTTGTCTAGTTTGGCGGATGAAGTTGCTGCCGCGTATCGTGATCTTTCAGATACGTTAGAACCTAAAGCTTTGTCAGTGCATCGTGAGAATTTGGATAAAGGTTTATTTGATCTTGCAGATGTTGATGGCCTATTCAAGCAACTGATCCAATTGCGAGATGAAACGACCAGATTGCGGGAGGAGCGGAAAAGGAGGCAAAAGGAGGCCGAATCGGAGCCTGACGAGCAGATTAAGGAGTGTTCTCTCCGGGGTTCAGATAAGAGTCTGCGTTGCATGTTATGCCTATGCGTGAAGCCGCGCCCTTGTATGTTCCACCTAAAGGGGAAGGTACAGATGATGATAAATCGTCAAAGGATGCGAAAGGGTATTTCGTATATAACTGGGTATACACGCCTTGGAATAGAGCAGATGTTATGGCATTGAAAAATTCTCTACCTGATCTTCGAAAAAATCCGGCGGCATTTTATGAGGGGGTGGAAGGGGCTATTTCGTCTTGTGTGATGACTCTTGTTGACATAGATTTGTTTTTTGGGCTAATTCTTCCACCCGATATGTGGAGGCAAATTCGTAAAAATAATGATGAAGCAATATTGGGGGGCACATGGAAAGAAATAAATGCTGCCGATTTAGACAGGGAACCAGCATGTAAGCCCTGTCAGTTAATTCTAGATCTTCCGGCAGCTATCTTGATTAAATTAAAGACGCTTGTTCCCTCTAAAAAGATCGATTGGACTATGCTAACGTCGTGCAAACAAAAGCCTGATGAAACGGTTTCAGATTTCTTTACACGCTTCGAGGAGGCATTTCATGATTACAGTGGTCAATCTTTAACAGACGATACGGGTCGGCATTTGTTCGTAGATAAGTACGTGGCTAATCTCCTACCGGAGATTGCAAAGCGATTGAAGTCGAGTGAAAGTTCCTGGGCCACGGAGACCCCTGCGTCTTTGTTAACTATGGCTCAGTATTATGAGCGGCAGGAGTTGGAGGCTAAAGAAAGTGTTGATAAGAAGGCGAAAGAATTGAAAACGAAGGTGATGTTGGCGCAGGTTCGGGGAACACAGGGTAGAGGGAATGATAGAGGTAGACGAGGTGGAGGGAATACGTCGTATGGTCGTACGGATATAGCGGAGGATCAGTGTGCTTACTGTAAGGAGTTTGGGCATTGGGCTGGAGATTGTCCGGTACTTCGTGAGCAGCGTAGTCAGCGTGGTCGAGGAGGTGGTGGGTCGAGAGGAGGTTATACGGGAGCGAGAGGTGGCGGAAGTGATCGTGGAAGGGTTGAGGACAGGGGCCGTGGCCAGGATGAACAAAACACGTTTGATAGACAAAATCAATATCAGATTTCGGAGGGTGAGAATGTGGAGCACCAGGAGTATGTGCATGCATAGGACTGCATAGGATGGGGTAAGGAATCAATTGAAGTGCCGGTAGATCAGCAGGGTCCATATGTCACAGCGGGTATTCTGGGTTCTACTGATCAATTTCTAGTCGACACAGGAGCTACTCGTAGCGCTTTGTCGAAAAATCTGGTTCCGAGGGCTCCCCTGTCTGGCGAAATGATAACATGTGTAGGGTTCGATGGCACACCCTCCCCTAGCCCATTGTCAAAGCCCCTTGCACTATGTCTTGACAAATTTTTTAGTTTTGGTCAATTTTTGTTGTCACCCCATACACCAGATAATATCCTGGGCATTGACTTGCTTAAAAATTTTCGAGCAACGATACGGTGCGCTCCCGAGGGAGTGTGGGTTATCCTGAATGACAATTATCCTGACCCAGATAGGTTTTACACTATTTCAGACATTCCAGCTTTGGCCTCTCTACCACACACGTTATGGGCGACCTCCGATACGGATGTGGGAGAGATGCGTATTCCACCAATACACATTACTGTTAAGGAGGGGGCCCCTCTACCACGAGTGCCACAGTACAAGATTTCGAGAGAAGGTGAAATTGCATTGACACATATTGTTCAGGATTTGATCTCTGCAGGAGTAGTGGAGGAGGTCCCTTATAATGTTTGCAACAGTCTTATTCTTCCGATCCTTAAACGAGATACTGACGACAAAGTCTATCGCTTTATTATTGACTTGCGAGAGATCAACAAAATTGTCATTCCCCAATACCCGGTGGTGTCTGATATTACGACCTTGCTTACATTGGTGCCACCAACGGCCACAACATTTAGTGTTATTGATTTGAAAAATGCGTTCTTTTCCATTCCTGTCCATCCCGATAGCAGATATTTGTTTGGCTTCACGTTAAATAATAAATCGTATAGATTTTGTCGTGTTCCCCAAGGTTATACTGAAAGCCCTAGCATCTATAGCCAGGCTTTAAAAAGACAGCTGGATTCCTTTGAGTTGCAGACTGGCGTTGTCCTCATCCAGTATGTGGATGACCTTTTGCTCGCTGCAGACTCTTATGTACAATGTGAAGAAAGTACAATTGCGTTGCTTTCCTTTTTGGCACAGAACAATCATAAGGTTTCGAAAAAGAAGCTCCAATACTGTAGACCCCAGGTGACCTACCTCGGTCATCTGTTGTCTAAGGAGGGGCGTGCATTAACGTCCGATCAAATTCAAGCAATTTTAGATACACCAGTCCCCCGCACGCAGAGAGATGTACGTGCCTTCATAGGATTGACGTCTTTTTGTAGACAGTGGATTATGGGTTTTTCACACATCATAAAACTTTTGCTAGCATTACTGTCCAAAGCTACACCAATGCCCCTTGAATGGACAGATGAATGTCAGAAGGCCTTTGAGCAGTTGAGACAGGCCCTTTGTTCTGCACCCGTGTTAGGCACACCAGACTACACAAAACTTTTTACATTATACGTGCACGAGAATGATGGGTGCGCGTTGTCAGTGTTAGTACAAGTACACGGGGACAAGCAGAGACCATGTGCATACTTCTCTGCCATTCTTGATCCTGTAGCACGAGGGTTGCCTGGGTGTTTTCGAGCGGTAGCAGCAACAGCAGTAGCTATACGGCAGAGTGAGGGAATAGTGCTATCACACAAACTGCTGGTGTTAGTTCCTCACGCAGTAGATGCTCTGCTAAACCAAACAAAGTCCCAATACCTTACGAGTGCGCGGCTAACAGGATATGAGTTGACACTTTTGGCGCCACATATTACACTGAAAAGATGCGCTACCCTGAACCCTGCCACTTGATTGCCCTATCCGGTTGAAGAAGGTCAGGAAGAAAAACATCACGACTGTGTTTTCCTGACCGAAGAACAGACAAAGGGTCGTGTTGACTTACAGGATGTGCCACTTCCAGATGTGGATGGGGAACTGTGGGTTGATGGATCGTGTTTAAGGCTGCCAGATGGTACGGCTTCTGCAGCTTATGCGATCACGACACTTAAGACAGTGGTAGAAACAGCTAGGATACCACAGAAATTGGCTCAGGCAGCAGAGCTGATAGCCTTAACAAGAGCCTGCGAATTGAGTGCTGGCCTATGTGTGAACATATACACAGACAGCCGGTACGCCTTCGGAGTAGCACATGACTTCGGGCTACTCTGGAGAGAACGTGGGTTTTTGACATCTCACGGAGAACACATTATGCACGGAGAGCTAGTGCGTGATCTCCTAAATGCGTTGCTTGGCCCAAAGAAAGTAGCGATAGTAAAATGCAGTGCTCATAAAAAGATCACGGATAAAGTGGGCCAAGGAAATGCCTTTGCAGACAGCATAGCGAGACAAACGGCTATGTCCCGAACTAGCTCCCCCATGTATGTGACACAATCGCAGGCTGAGCGATGGAGTGATGCTAGAGCAGAAATATTGGATATTCAAAAATCGGCTACTGAATCAGAACTTGCGGCATGGGCAACAGATGGGGTACTAGATGATGAGGGTTGTTGGAGAAGCAAAGACATGGAGAAATGGAAATTACCTGCGGCTTACTTACAGGCGATGGTCCAAATGACCCATGGATTGGCACATGTCGGAGCCCTTGCAATCACTCGACTACTAACACGAGTTTGGGAACATCCCGAGATTGCTAATACAGCCAAGAGAGTAGTGCAGACCTGCCTGGTATGTTTGCAACACAATCCTGGAAAGGGGCCCATACTCCGAAAGGAGGGTTTGTTCCACCATCTGCACCATTTGAGGTACTCCAAATGGATTACATCCAACTCGAGCGCTGCAACAACCTGATGTATGTCCTAGTGGTGGTATGTGCCTTTAGCAAATGGGTTGAGGCCTTCCCCATGAAAGACAATACGGCTTTGACAACAGCTAAGGTGTTGCTTAAGGAATTCTTTCCTCGCTTTGGAGTTTGCAAATTTCTGTGGAGCGATAATGGGCCTCATTTTGTTGGAAAGATTGTGGAGTATGTACTGAAGGGGTTAGGGATTCAGCAGAAGTTCCACGCTGTATTCCACCCGCAGTCGGCAGGTCTGGTTGAGCGGTACAATGCTACGTTGAAACTTAAGCTGGCCAAAATTGTGGCGTCTACATCGTTGAAGTGGCCAGACGCTTTGCCGCTAGCACTGCTCTCGTTTAGATCAGTACCCCATTCCCGAACTGGCCTTACACCCTACGAGGTGGTGTTTGGGCGCCCCATGAACATCTGGGGGGTGCCTAAGCCGCGATTAATACATGATGTGCCTTGTGTTATGATGAACGACTATTTGGCACGATTAACAAATGATTTGCTCTCTATTCATCAACAGGTTCGAGAAGAGCTCCCTGACAACTCTAATGGAGAGGGCCATGATCTCCGTCCTGGGGACCACGTGATGATTCGGTCGTTTGAGAGAGCGAGCAGTCTGGAGCCCAGGTGGAAGGGCCCCGAACAGGTCCTCCTTGCAACCCGAACCGCTGTACGAGTGACCAACAGGAAGCGGTGGGTGCACTCAACACACTGCCGCCGTGTCTCTCCGGATCTGGTGACTCCTGCTGTGCTGACCGACTACAAAGAGATCTTGGAGAAAGAAAAGAGCCCAGCTGTGACGTCGGCCGAAGTTGAGGGAGCCTTCCCGGACCACGCTGTTGCCGGACGAGAGCGCTACAACCTGCGTCCTCGATAAGAAGATTTTTTGTTCTTTTTTTTTAATGACTGGTTGGTTACCGCTCCAGGTTTGTGAAACGGAAACCGGGAATTCCAAGGGGGGGGGGATCAGTTCTGCCAGTGTAGCGACACCCGTCTTGGCCCGGAGAAGAAAACAACGGCTACCTCGGAGTTCAGCACCGCATTTTTCTTTTTTTAGGTATACACGTATGTGTATCTGAGACTCTCTGAACAATTTGTGCTATTTGAGACTTTGCACGAATATTCTTGAACTATGGCATCAACGGCATCACGAGATAAACGAATATTGGGTGCCTTTCTCTTTGTTCTGACTATTGTGGTGATAGATGTAATAGCCTGGGTAGTTGAACTTGTGGTGCCTGTACGTGAACATTTGCTGCCGACTACCCCGGCTCCATCTGAACATTTTCACTTTACATTACCCTATCACGAAGAACGACATCGGCAAACCTATCTGAATAACAGTTTTATTCAGATTCTTCATCAGACGCACAATATGACCAATACCTCAAATTGCTGGGTGTGTGGGATGTTACCGGTGCATCAGAAGAGAGGGGGCACCCCACGCATTCCACTCCCGTTTTCTCATAATGGATCCTGCAACGCCTGGTACACCCTCCTCTTTACTTTGAGGTGGCCAACAAAAGGGGGGGTGCTTTTCCGTTTGAATAAAGTATGCACCCATGACAAGGATGGATTTCCACGGGCAGAGGGTACTCGATTTGAGTGGGAGGAGTACAGGCCCGACAACGTGTCTGCCCCACGTGATTACAGCAATCAAAGAAATATTAATGTATCTAACGCACATGTCATTAATGTCATTTCCACTAAAGCTGATTTGTGTATTAGGAATAAGGGTTCGATTGCAGTGGGGAAAAGCGAATGTAACACTACCCTTACTTTTGATAGCCCGAATGGCATCTCATTTGTAGCATCACGAAACACGTACTTCATTTGTGGAACGAAGGGTTACCATCAGCTTCCATTGGGATGGTTGGGCACGTGCTATGTATCATTTGTGCTACCCCCTGTATTCATTGCCCCACCAATGTATCACAATGATTATACTTTGTACCATGATTTCGTCTTGAATAGGGTTAAGCGGACTGTTGTTCTGGATGACATAGACCAGACCGATACTGCTTTGCAACAGTATGTGGACTTCAATTTAGGACTATTTTCCTTCGTGGGGGCTGCATTGAACAGCCGGAAAATAAGACGACTAACACGTGTTGTTGAGGCTGTAGCGAATGACACTGCCATTGCCCTGGGAAACATCACTGAGGAGCTACAGATTTCCAGAATTGTTACGCTCCAAAATAGGATGGTGTTGGATGTAGTTTTGGCTGACCGTGGGGGGCATGCAGAATTATCGGAAGCAGCTGCTGTGTATACATACCGGACAATTCTCCATCTGTTTATGATGCCATATCCAAGCTCCACAAGATCGCAGCTGAGATACATCCGGACAATGGAACTTGGACACTTTCAGGATGGTTCTGGTCCATGCTTGCTACCTGGGGCTGGAAACTGTTGACGATTCTATGTATAATCGTGGGAGCAATGTTTTTTATATGCCTATGTATTCAATGTGGCCCAGCCTTATGTTCTATGTGCTTATCAGCTTGCATACCATCAAGACGAGCTCTTGCTCATGACAAAATGATGCTTCATAAAGAAGTAACTCAAATAATGTTAATAGACATCGAGGACGAACATCCTGATTATGTTCACTATGAGGTAGATTCAGCTAAACGCTAAAAGGGTCGTCTGTCGTAATTGGCATGGCCGCGTTAGCGATTAGCTGAAACTACACGTTGTCCTCCTTAACTTGGCTATATATGAAAACGCCATTTTGAATGTTACGGCGGCCATCTTAGACCATAAGCGGCCTCGTGGCCGGCATGCCCTTTAGTCCGTTGTCCGTTCCACTGACCGCTTCAGTCTGCCCAGCAACAGGCTATTTTTAGTACTGGTCAAGCCTGCACATGCGCAGTCCCAACTGACCAGTAAGCCTTTAGGAATTTGCGCCAAACTGACCAGCGGAGTTGTGCCCCCTCCAATGAGCTGGCAGTGTTCCAAAACATGACCATATATGTACATAAATGTGTCCTAACTTGTGCCGCCTATCTTTTATTGCCCTAAAACTGTATATAAATCGGGGTCACACCGGTGTTCGGTGTGATACCTCTTGCATTACCGAAGGGTGCTGTATGAGTGTACCACCACCCCATGGGGTCTTAATAAACTTGTTCTTTGACTTTTACAGTTTCCGTGCCAACAGTTCTTGAGCGTAAGTGGGTTATCTTCGGAGCATGTAGGCCTTGGGAACCCTGATTACTTCACAAAGGCTCGAATTCTAACGTATGGCAGCAAGACACCCCTGCCTCTGCGAGGGAACATGACGGTGCAAGTCAGAGCAGAGGATCAGGAACTAACAACCACATTTCACGTTATCGTTAGAGAGGCAGACTTACTGGTCGGAAGTCACACGGCTGAAGACCTCAAGCTAATTGCGTTTGCCAATGCAGTCAAGGCACTGCACACAGAAGAACTCCTACAAATGTTTCCGTCACTGTTCCAAGGACTACGAACCATTAAGAGGCCACCAGTGAAACTACACATTGACAAAGCTATACAGCCTGTCGCGCTGAGACATCGGAGAATCCCGTTTCATCTTCGATCAGCAGTTGAGCAGGAACTACAGAAACTAGAGGAGCAAGGTGTGATAGAGAAGGTGACAGGGCCGAGGCCATGGGTATCACCGATGGTGATTGCAGAGAAGCCCAGGCAGCCAGGCCAAATACGAATATGTATTGATATGAGGATGCCCAACAAGGCAATCAAAAGGGAGAGACATCTCACACCCACGGTCGATGATATCTTAACGGACCTGAATGGAGCCCAGTGGTTCTTCAAACTGGACTTAAATGCAGGCTACCATCAGTTGAAATTGGCCGAGGAGAGCCGCTATATCACGACGTTCTCTACGCACCTAGGTCTACGAAGATATAAGGAGACTGAATTTCGGAATAACCTCAGCTGCGGAAATCTTCCAGAACACAATTAAAGAAATCTTGTCAGGACTGCCGGGAGTACTAAGTCAGTGATGACATACTGATCCACACAAAAACAAGTGAGGAGCATCATCGAAGACTTAAAGCAACACTCATGAGATTGTCAGACTTCGGAGTCACGCTCCATAGGGAGAAATGCCAGTTCTTTAAACAGACAATAGAGTTTTTCGGGTATGTGTTTGATTCGGAAGGGGTCAGAGTAGATCCCCGTAAGTCGTCTGCCATCAAGGGTGCTCCAGCCCCGACTACAGAGTCGGAAGTACGAAGCTTCATGGGGATGGGGCAATACTGTGCACGATTCATACCTCAACAAGCAACCATAGCAGAACCCCTGAGGACCTTAACGAAGAAAGAGAGTCCTTAGCAGTGGTCCCTGGTGGAAGCGGAGGCGTTTGACAAGGTGAAGGCAGCGCTACAAGACAGTACAACGATGGCGTATTTTGACACCTCGAGACAGACTGAAATACTTGTGGATGCCAGCCCGGTGGGCCTAGGGGCACTCCTAACACAGGAGGCAGACCCAGGAGTGTGGGTGCCCTTAGCATTTGCCAGTAAAGCCCTTACCGCCACAGAGGCCAGATATTCACAGATCGAGAGAGAAGCGTTTGCAGTGAAGTAGGCCTGTAATCACTTCCATCTATATATAACGGGTCATCCATTCTGAATGGTCACTGATCATCAGCCACTAGTACCACTGTTCAAAGGAACAGCTCCACATCCCCCGCCTCGGATTGAGAGATGGGCCATCCAGGTCCAACACTATCAAATGGACCTCGTCTATAGACCCGTGGCGAAAAACCCGGCGGACTTCCTGTCTAGACATCCCCCGAGTGAACCAGGTGCAGTGATGGAGCAGGAAGTGTCAACTGAAGAATTTGTGGACATGGTTTCCCAACTATCATGCCCTCAAGCTCTAGCAGCAGATGTCATTCTAGACCAATATGACAACGATGCCGTGATAATGAGAGTAAAAGAAGCCATAGAAACTGGGTCATGGGAGAGTTTCCAGCACAATGTCAGTGGCTGGAATGACGCAGACCGCACAAGGTTGCCGCAGTTTTGGAAGATACACAACGAGCTCAGTCGCGCTGGAAATGGATTAATACTGCGAGGGTCGAGAGTGGTGATCCCGACCAGCCTGCAAGGCCAGGCAACAGTGCTAGCTCATGAAGGACATCAGGGGACGAGGAGTATGAAGGCACGAATGAGGGAGAAAGTGTTGTTTCCCAACATGGATGAGAAGGTTGACATGGTAGTCCGAAACTGCAGAGCATGCCACCTCACTAGTCTACCAGAGGCACCGGTACCTGTTATCACCGAGGACCCAGCTCTGGCACCATGGACCTGGCTCAGCCTGGATTTTGGCAGTTTCCCGGATGGGAGAGTGACAGTGGTTTTGGTAGACAGCTATACCAAATACCCAGTAGTGGAAGTAGCATCATCCACCAGTTTTGCAAATGTACAACCTATACTCAGCAAAGTATTTGCGATGTTCGGAATTAACCAGCTGACCAAAACAGACAATGGACCACCGTTCCAAGGAGGTGACTTCAGGGAGTTCCTGCACAGCCTGGTAATAAAACACCGTCGGATCACGCCTCAATGGCCACAGGCAAATGGTGAGGCGGAGAGGTTTATGAGGACTGTCAACAAGACGCTGAGAATAGCAATGGCGGAAGGGGAAGACCCGGAGAAAGCACTCCAGCATTTCCTGAGGGAGTACCAAAGCAAGCACTCCACACAGCACCACGCAAAGATCCCCCTGGTCATTAATGTTTGCCGGACCTCGACGAGATCTGCTGCCGATTGCAGATGACTGGGCACCTGAACCATATGTGCCCGCGGCCACCCAGGAAAGGAGAAAGAAGACCAATTCAAGGGCGAGCCACCGGAGGAGAGCAAGAGAGAGGCAGCTAGGGCTTGGGGACGCTGTATTGATACAAACACGGAGACCGGGTGGAAAATTCCAGACCCCGTATGAACCTGAGCCCTGGACCATCAAAGCGACCAAAGGCACCGCTGTGACTGCCCAAAGAAATGGAGAAGTAACCAGGAACATATCATGGTTCAAACGAATCCCTCCTGAGGTAACATCTTTGGGAGCTGACGCCAGGTCAAATATCGAAGCTACGAGCCAGTTCGATGACACAGGTAGTCCAGAGGTTGATGGTGCGCATGAGGTCACCCCACCATCTCCTGCGAGAAGGGAACCTGAGCCGGTGATGGGTCGGAATCAAGGCCGTCACAACTTACGGCCGAATCCTAGGCAAGTCAGAGGCTGGCCGACTTCGCATGTTGACTGCGTGCAAAGCTCCCTGAACATTTTACCAACTTGGGAAGGGATGTAGCGGTCTAGTGTTTCGCGGGTCTCGGCTGAGACCCGGAAACACCTCCACACTATGTAGCACCTTCTGGCCAGGAGTGGCCAGAAGGATATAAATAAACATCCAGAGGTCGCTCGAGACTTCCAGTCCAAGAGACTGTGGTTGTGGTCTGGTGTTTCTTATTTGCTGGTGCATATAAATAGGCCCCTTGCATTGTGTGTGTGACACTCCCTCCCTTACAGTTTTCAACGTCACATAAAAAAAATTGCATTCGTCTTCACTAATTATATCCAATTAATTTAAAACGTAGTCCATTTATATTGTATTTAAATAGTTTGGAACATAACCCAATAATGTTATATATAGTTGTGATCATCCATGACAGAAAAGCGTAACTCCTGTGTTGTTCAACAAGTTCACCATCAATTTTATGTTGTGTTGTTTATCAAATTATGACTGCTCCATTTTTATCCTTTGTGGGTGCTATCTCGCCGTTTCTGGATGGAAATGTTCATTCATGCAAATAGGACAGAGGTGGTGAGATGCACACCTATTTTATCCTTCATTGCAACCATTAGTACTCCTTGTTCGCTCATTTTTCATTTTTTTGGCGTGCACGCCTGCTCCCTGCTCCACCCAATTGCGCTGCAATCATGCTAACGAACACGAAGGACCCAGTTATGGCTCCATCAGGCTGCAAAGTGGGAAAAAACAAGTGAATGAATAAAATGAATTTAAGAATACTCAAAGGTGAAACAGTGAGAAACAATGGAGAAGAAAAAAATGGGTTAAAGGATGAGTTGAAGATTAATTTGAATCATTGGATTCATAGATTGGTAGCGGCTGTGCAGCCTGATGGAGCCATAACTAGAAAACTTCAGTTTTTAATTATAAAGTATGTATTTTCTGTTTACTTGCTCCTGTATATGAAAACAGTGATAAAGAGACGTGCAACAAATAAATTGAGGTAGTTACGTACATTTTTAATTATGAGTTTCATTCTTTGAAACTATGGGGCCTGATAGGATGGTGGGCGGACACCCTAGCTGTGCTGGGACTGGCCGCCAGTGGTGCGGCGATCCCGCACCGGCAATCACGATCCCACGGTGGCGGTGGCATCCCCCATCCACATTCTTGTGGTGGGCAATGCACACTACACCGCCCGCCACAATGCTGTGGCTGCACATTGTGCATTTGTATGCACAACATGGCAGGCACCGAGCGGTGCCTGCCATGTTGCGCATGCAAATGCAGGGAGGTACAATAGGTACCCCCCATTTGAACCCGCCCACACCACACCCAACATCCTGGGGGCCCACATGGGCTCCAACTGCGAAATCCACAAGCCTTTCTATGGCAGGAACGCCTCCACGGAAAGGCTGAATCCCGCATTCATCATAATATGGATGGCAGTGTCTAGCAGACACCTCCACCATACCAGGCCCCTTTTCTGCCCGGTCACCTGAGTGACCAGCTTAAAACCATCAGACAGTCTTTCCATCTGCCATGGTCCCCCCAGCCTTCCTAATATGGCAGGGGGGAAATGGGTCACAGGCGGAAATTATTGTCGGGCGGCCACCATCCTAATAGACCCCTAAATGTCTAGATCTTAGATGAATGCTTACCTTATTATAAATCTGTAACAAGTATATGCTAGTCCTCTGTGAATCCAATGTTTTCAATTATATATCATTGTTTTTTTTTACTTCTTTTTTAATCTGTCAAAATATAAAATATATTTGGTAAAATTGGTTATTTTTTAAAATCAAAATATGTTATGCCCTAGTCTCTCTTGTTTGTCAATTCCATGTTAAATCTCTTGTCGAACTCATGTCAAATTCCTCTATGTACAAATGGTATGCTAATTTATGAAATGTAATATACACTAAACAAGTTACGTTTTTTTTTTACATTGTTACGTTTTTCTTTTTTTTTTACCTCAGCATTGAAATTTAAATTATGCCAGAGATATTTTGTGCATTATTGTTAATTTTGTGCTATTCAAAATTTCTGAATTTAGGCCATTACTCTCCTTTGTGTAATTTTGCACCATTCGCAGTAAAAATGTGACAGAAATAGAGCATTGAGATATGGAAACCAAAATCAGTCTCGTAGAGCTCGGTTTGTGGTAACAATTCCACGTTGTCCTTCATGGCCACCTCAATCACTTTCTACTGCAGACTCTCTGAATCAGGATTCTCAATCCTCGCAATATAACTCCTTCCTGGGTTATGTCCAGTTCATTTTTGGCATTTTTGTATTTTTGATATTCACCATCACTGGTGAGAGGTCGAAGGTGTGATGTGAGATTATATATTTCAACTTTAGCATATCACCATCATGGCTCGTAGCTGTGATATTCAGGGCTAATGAAATGGCAGCTGGTGTGTTTGATTTTAAAGTGAAATTGATATAAACTTCAGCCGTCTTGGATGGAGTACCATGCATGACCTTTATAGGCACTCTGTAAAATAGTCAGCAGGGTTCTGATTCTTCCCCGGATGATGCACAGTGTTATAATTGTACTCTTGTAATCGTACTCCCCATTGTTTCCTTCGAGGAGGCATCTTGACCTTTGGATTGCCAAATATGGTTAGCAAAGGATGATAATTAGTTGCCAGAGTAAAAGGATTTCCATAGAGGAATACATGAACATTTTCACAGCCCCATACAACGGCTAAACTTTCTTTTCCAGGTTGGGAATGAGCATGTTCTGTTTGGGACAAAAATTCCTACTTGCATATGCCACAATATGCGTTTGAGTATTCATGTGTCCGCTGTCGTGTGCAAGGATAGCAACTAACCTCACCGGGCTAGCATTGACAACAACCGCTATATGAAGCTCCAGATTGAAATATGCCATTTCAGTAGCATTCTCAATGGCTAGTTTGATTTTCTTAAAACTTTTCTCATATTCATCTGACCAATTAAATAAAGCATTCTTTTTCGTCAACTCTCAATGGAGCACTTACTGTGACAAACTCTGGTATATATCTGGAACAGTAGCTGGCGTTGCCAAGAAATGAATGCACCGTGGAAACGTAGGGCCAGGATTCACAAAAGTAAACTGAGAAGAAAGTCTAACTTTACGACTTTCGGTATTCACAAAGGGCATTTATTAATAGTAAAATTAGACTTCTCTCATTATTGGTCTTAGGAAAACTTAAAACCAAAACTTAAGTTTAACTGATACAAAAGTCTAACTTTACTACTCGTAAATGCCCTTTGTGAATACTGAAAGTTGTACGCTCAGACTTTTTTCTCAGTTTTCCTTTGTGAATCGGGCCCATCTTGTCAGGCATCTGCATTTGAAAGCGCTTGTACTTTAACGGGATCAGGTGTCATACCCCCATCAAAGTAAAACCTGCATCCTCAAGTAAACAACATACTTGTGTGAGAACTGTATTGTGCTCTTTTTATGTAGCTCTGAAAATCTATCTGTCATTGCTATAATTGAACACATTCATGACAGGCAGTATGATACGTCAAATTACATCTTGAAATGTTCTGCAGCTGATGACACACCTAAACTTAGGGGCCGATTACGAAAGTTTTGTATTTGGGACTGCCCGCCTACAAGGTGACGGTCCCACAGTGCAAATCAGGATGCGACCGACACTGTGGTGGTCGCATGGCCTATGTTTTGTATTGTAGCGGGTGCTGGGCTCTACAGCACCCGCCGCAGTACAATACATACACCCCATATATATCTCTGTACTACGTAGCAGGCATCATGCTGTGCCTGCCACATGGTGCAGGGATATGTAGGGGGCACCATAGGTGGCCCCTAGGTCCCTTGGCTGTGACCTAGTGGGTAAGGTGGGCTCTCTAGGGACCTGAATGTCCCTTTCCACCAGCCTTTCCTTGGCGTGTTGACCGCCATGAAAGGGCCGGCGGGAAGGAACATCCTAATACCTAATGCAGTGCCTGGTAGGCACTGCCACCATTGTAGACATTACCTCAGCCTCTGATGGACCAACATGCTCCTTGCGCCCGTCAACTCCATGGTGGTCGGTCTTTGCGACTGCCACACAGCCGCCCGCCATCCAAATGTGGCCGGCGGTAAAGTAGTTTAAGATTGTGGGGAGACCGCCATTGACAGCCTGTCGGTGACGGTCTCCCCACCATTGTAATCAGGCCCTTAGTCTTATGTATCAGAAAGACCAACATGTGTAGAAAAGGTTGCAATGTACCTACAACTTTCTTCGAGTTCCAACTGATGATAGCCTTAACTAAAATCAAGGTAAGAGAAGCCTTTAGCACCATTTAATTGAATTATAACATCACCAATCTGTAGACCTGGATAAAGTTCTAGTTTAAATGACCTGTGTGGCTGACGCAGGTCAACACATGCCTACAGCTCCTTTACTGTCACCTACCAACAATAGACATATGGGAAGTTTAACAGGGGCGGAGAGTCTTGGCAAACCTGGAACTCTCGAACAACTCCTGCTGTAGGGAAATAGAAGATAGACACACCCAGTAATCAACACTGGTTAATTTGCTATTTTTTACTGTAACATATCAAGTCAAGAAAATCATAGCAGCATTTCAAGTGTAGAACTCTTTTCCTCCAGTGTATAAGAAGATAAATCAAGTCACCCAGTATAATTCACTATAACCAGTTTTCCCACATTACTATGCGGTAACCTCTATTTCTTCCAAGTACCACTCCCAGGCTTGTACTACCTCTGGAAATGCAATGTCTTGCTCTCTTAAAGTATGAGCCTCAGGCCCTTGGCTTTCCAACAAAATTAGCAACAAAGTATCAATATCAGCACCGAGTATATATTATTTTTTTTCGCCAGCAGGTAGTTATAGTTAGGATCTACTTTCCATAGGAAATCTGCAACATTCTATTGGGGATAACTTTGGCGCCGGTGGACGAATCTTCGCAAATTTCTCAAAGTAGGTGGCCCGCTCCGCTCCGCTCCGCTCCTTCCCTGAAAATGTGGGGGGGATTCGTCAAGCGGGGCCGAGATAAAAGGGGGTTCCCAAAACGAGTTTTCTCCATGTTAATTTCCATAGGGCGGTCGAACTCACTTTTAGCCCGAACGGCTGAATGGATTTCCACCAAACTTGGCAAAATTGTAGGGACTGGTAGCCCGATGTGCCTTTGCTATGTCTCAAGATATGTGCTCCAGTGGATTTTGAGTAATTTAGGTTCAAAAAAATATATACATCCATGTCCGCGCACTGGGGAGCGCTCTGGGCGCGCCACGCGAGGTGCGCACGGAAAGCTGATTGGCTCTCGGGTGTCTGTAAACATTCAAAACAGTCCGAAGTGGCCGCCATCTTGTGTCTCGGTAGGATAGAGACACAAGAGGGGCCAAAAACAAAGGGGGAAATAACCAAAAGGGGGCAGGGTAGACCCCCCCTGACCCCCTAGGTTTGATGTGGGGGACATAAAAGGGCCCGGTGCTGAAAACAAACAAAAAAAAAAACGATTTTCGCGGGGGGAGCGTACGGTACGTGCCCCGGTACGCGTACCGGGGAGCGTACCTTGGAGAAAAAAGCATGACAGAGTTTCCCAAAAAGTTGCTTTTTTATACATTAGAGGTAGTTCTAAAAGAACTGTTGTTTTTATTCTTTTTGTTGTTTTATATTTTTTTATTGTTTTTTTGAACATTTTTTACTTTTTTTGACTTTTCTGAACATTTTATTTTTTAAGGGGAGAAACAAAAAACAGGGAATTCTAAAGGGCTCAACAGGAGCAAAAAAAAAAGCGGAAAAAATTAATGTTTCCTTGGGCACTTGTGGTTATCCCAAGCACGGTTAATAAGTGTGTTGCATTGCTCTCCATAGCATATTGTTTGTCCACAAAAAATACAAACCATTTTAAAATTGGAAAACTTGGTTTGTATGGTGGAGCACATCTCCCTAACTTCCGGTCCTGATGGGGTGGAAGCATTAGTTTGGGAGGTGCTGGCAGAAGATTGGACATGGTTTCTGGCCAGTTCCCTGACCTCTGCCCTAGCATAGTTATTTGGATGCTTCCATTGCATGTGTCTGATCATGGTGTGGTTTCCAAAGGAGTATTTTTTGTTGGGATTCCCCCTTGTCAGCTCCTGATGACATATTAAGCAGGTTGCCTTAGGCGCATTTACTTTTTTTTGTCGTTGGGGATTGAAAAAAATTGCCAGATCATGTGCTCTTTAGGTTTGTAGGTAATATTGTCCTCTGGGACGAATCTCCTCTCCTCCTCCTCCTCCTCATCCTCCTCCTCCTCCTCATCCTCCTCCTCCTCCTCCTGATCTCCACCACTGTGTAATTGTGGTGGTCCTTGTGGTGGTGGTCCTGAACATCCAGCAGCTGCAGCTAATGTAGCCATTTTTGAATGAAATACCAGCAGGTCTACCTCTCTCAAAGCACAAAGGTAGAATGAGGAAAAAAGGTGGGGTCTTTCATCATTTGGAAAAGAAAACTGTTCTGAACCAATGAAAAGTGTTATTTTTTGGTCACATGACCTGGCCTTACATCATTAGGAAACCAAAAGTGAAATGAACCAATAAAAAGTTTTATTGTCAGGACACATGACCCGACGCGCTTACGCTACGCGCCCCGGGCCGCACCCCGAGGCGCGCCCGTAATCGCGCCCCGGAGCGCGCCCGGGGGCGCGTAGCGCAAGCGCATCAGGACGTTGCGCGATCGTATGCGCTTGCGTGCTCCCAGGTGCGCTTACGCAGTGCGTCATATGATTCATCACGCGGTTACGCGAAACGTCACAATGTTGTTTTCGTACGCGAGAATAGCGCTAACGGGACGCTCACCGGTACGCACCCCGGGGCGTGCAAAAGCACTGCACTTACCCGTGCGTTCACCGGTACGCGCCCCGGGAGCGCTCCGGGGCAAAAAAAAATAAAAATATTACATAATTATACAATATAAAATTTGTTATAAAATGTTTTACTTTTTATACCTTTAGAGAGAAATGCGATTAAAAAACCATTGAAAATCACTGAAAGAAACTATAGGTTTCACACCAGTTATAGTTAGGAATTAGCATTTAAAAAAACCTATTAAATTCACTGAAAAAACCATAGGTTTGACACCAGTTATAGTTAGCTGGAAATTTTACTGACATAAAACCATTGAAATTCCCACGTTATAGTTAGTTGGACTCACTATAACTTGCGCGTGTAATGCACTGCTGATTACATCACATATTACATCACTCATGACATGGTCAGTGACATCACTCATGACATCACTGATGACACCATCCTTGTGACAGAGTGACAGACCTCCTTTCACTGTAAAGTAACCCTTGAAACACATATTCAAAAATAGAAACTAACATTTTCAAAAAAGTGGAGATACCCATACCAGTTACAACAACCAATTTAGTAATTCCACCATTTATATACACATTCACTCATTCACCAACAGTTCTATATAGTCACTCGTACATATACTCACTCATCATATGTAGTGATACACCTATACATCCTGTAACACACCGACAGCCTTCCAAAAGTTGCTCACACACATACTCACACATGCAAATAAACTATTGAACATCAATTTATTTGCATATACAGCTATACACACACTACCACCTTACTTCTAAGGAAACTTACACATACTTACTCTCTTAAACAATCACTTATAGAAACACATACTTATTTAAACAAGAACTCTTTCAAACTCTCACTCTCACATATACTCACTTATATACATCAATACTCACATATACTAGATTAAAACATATGTAGTTACTGATAGACACTAGTGAGACAGTCATTCACTTACTAACACACACTCATCCATCCCTACAGTCCTGCACATATGCAGTCTTCCAAACACATTAACAGTGAGTCAGTCATTGATGCATCTATGTGCTAAGTAATACCCTCACCAAACCATACAGACACTCATACTGATACTAAAAAAAACATCTATTAACCCATATACACACACATGTAGCTACTCACCAACCCATGCAGCCACTTATACACAAAGTGAAACACTGATACATATATTTAAATATAACTCGCTAATATATGTATTCACTAAGATACACCTAATAAGCCAGTTAACCAATCAATTTTTTTTTTAAAACATCCATTTAGACACTTATTTAAACATTTATTCTTCAGTCGACCTTTACATATACATATATAAAACATATAGATTTTTCAGAAAGACACACATTCACTGGATGGTGTCATGAGTGATGTCACTGACCATGTCATGAGTGATGTAATATGTGTTGTCATCAACTGTGCATTACACGCGCAAGTTATAGTGAGTCCAACTAACTATAACGTGGGAATTTCAATGGTTTTATGTCAGTAAAATTTCCAGCAAACTATAACTGGTGTCAAACCTATGTTTTTTTTAGTGAATTTAATAGGTTTTTTAAATGCTAATTCCTAACTATAACTGGTGTGAACCCTATGGTTTTTTCAGTGTATATATACTGAGTATATACACCTAAGCAAACCCCTCCGGTCCGAAGGTCATTCGGACCGGAGGGGTTTGCTTAGGTGAGACCGATTGTGGTATCCCGGCAGCAAATCTACCAGGATATTGTACCCCTACCGATTCCATGGGGCACAGTTAAGCCTTTTTTCATGACCACGTGATTAAGTTTGGTTGCGTAGGTACCAGATGCATGCCTTAATTATTTGCAGCATTGAATTAATTATTAGTATTTCGTATTTAATAGCTTATTAGGCTTTGGATAAGGAGTGGTGAACAGAGGGCTGGTCCCTGTGTAGCCCTGAGAAAGTGCTAGGGGGACGCACGAAACATGTTGGCAGACAGAAGTTGCTAGGTACACCTAAACCCATTACAATTTAGGTATCCTACCATTTCTACCCCATTTTTAGCTTTACCACCTAGGAGCCAGAATAAAGTATTTGCAACTCACTAGGCAGGTAATTTTAACTAATCACATATACTCCACTCCTTCACATCACATTCCTTGCACCACACATATTCTTTTGTAAGTGCTCCTACGTAATTCTGCAAGTCGCAGCACGCCCCAGTCCGTAGAGGGCTGGGATGGCCCCTATGATGAAGCATGTCACCGTGGGGCAACCCTGGTGAGTGAGGGGACACCTAAAAAAAAGGAATATTTTTCCTTTTTTTCTTTCTTGGAACTATTGACACTATTCCAACACCATTGTATGTTATGGGAATAAAGTCATAGACTACGGCTGGGTTCTTGATCTCTGTCCCCAGAGATATTGTGTAAAGGAATTTAAAGGCCACATTGTATAGGGGGGTTTTCTTATGATTGTAGAGTATTTCTGTTTGCTATATTTGTTTTGAACATGTTTTGATATATTAATTCTGATAAATGAAACTACGCTTGTTCAATGTTTATATTGAATTGTTTTGAATATCTGTTTTTTTAATGTATAGATTCAAAGATTATTCTTTGAAATTTTAATTCATTTATATGTATGTATATTTCTGTATGGTTTTTTATTAAAGAGACTGTGAACGTTCAATTTTAGTGTGGAAATTGACCATTTACCATCACCGTGATTGATTGGGTTGTGTTGGTGGGAGTTCGAGTGTATGAATACCTAGACTGAAAAGGTATGGAAATAGAGTGAACTTCCTTGATAGTGTGTACCCAGGTATTTTTCCTAGACTGGTTGTCCATTACAACGCATGCCAATACAACGCAGCTGCTATTACAACGCATGCCATTACAAAGTAAGTATGGGTAAGTATTTCATTCAATTTTAACCCCTACACCATCCAACACTTACCCTACTATTATGCCTCCTGGAGTTAGAATAGTAATTTTAACCCCTAGACTATCCAACACTTACCCTAATATTACACCCCCCTGGAGTTAGAATAGTAATTTTAAACCCTACACTATTCAACACTTACACTACTATTACATTCCCATTAATTAAAAAAAAATACTTACCCATAATTACGTTGTAATGACATGCGTTGTAATAGCAGCTGCATTGTAATGGCATGCGTTGTAATGGATCCTGCGTTGTAAAAGTTTTGTTGTAATGGTATGCGTTGTGAATGTATGCGTTGTAACGTCATACATCCCAGTGTACATGATATGCAGGCACATGACGGATTCCAAGAAGGAAGGGAGAGCTCCATGCATAAACCATAAAAACCAACCTCTATGTTGGAGCATGGACTGTGCAGAAGAGTAGGATGTCTATCTAAAAGTGAAGACATCCATATCAGTAGATTATTCCAGAATAATGCTCTTGCCATTGATCCAACCTCACTTTAATGATGGCAGTGCCCTACTGTGTGTTGTCCCCGAGACTTATCTGACATCCCAGGAGAGCATTCTGCATGAAGCAGCACACCTCATCAAGGTCTTTAAACTCTTCCATTAGATAGATTAGATAGCTCCTACTCTCAGAGAACTCCACCGGCACCCTCTGCCCACCTGTATCACTTCACAACCTTTGGTATCTTTTACAAATCAGTCAGTAATTCCATTCCACTGAACATGATAAAGAAGATCAAGATATGAAGAAGGCATCACAAACTGCCCAGTGGAACAGTTTTGTGCACCTGAATCCTCGGTCATCAAGAAGGCAAGGTTTCACCATTTCTCAGCAAATCAAAACGGAGAGAGAGGACTAGGTAAGCCAGTCCGGATCCCCAGGTTAATATGTAACTATCAAAAAAGGACTAGCTTGGTTGTGTTCATAGGGAGACTCAGTACGTATGATGGCAAACCATTTGGTTTGGTTGTTAAGCCCTCACCCACCGACCTAGTCGGTGGCATGCTTCATCATCGGGCCCACCACAGTAACACCGAATGTGTCCCGGGTGTGCTTCGACTCCAGATTACTGAGGAGCTGGTATACTTCTCTGAGTGTGCTGTGAGGGGGTGTGTAAGAAAGTGAATTAAAAGCTATGCAGTGGGTCCCAGTGCCCGAGGGTATACCGAACTTTAATAGCTGGGCCCACGCTAGCGAATAAAAAGGCAAGCGGACGTGGTGGAGCGAATTATGAACTCCCGCGTCCTATGTGGTCGACATGTTTCAGCCAGGCCTTTTGTGTTTTAAAACTGGCTTTCCTCAGGACCAATGAGCTCCGTGAACCTGTAGTCCTGCTGCGGTCTCACTCGGGACACCGCAGCAGGACTACAGGTTCACGGAGCTCTCAGACCGGTAATCTCGGTTCATTCTCCCCTGCCTGGTGACCCATGAGGCTTTAACAGCTAATAGCAAGTTAAAGCGGAGGGAATCCCCCTCCATACACGTATAGCACCTTAGCGTGTGCGACACATTTTAAATTCACTTCACTTAATATTAATTATATTTCTCACCCACACTCTCATTGGTCCTGAGGAAAGCCAGTTTTAAAACACAAAAGGCCTGGCTGAAACATGTCGACCACGTAGGACGCGGGAGTTCATAATTCGCTCCACCACGTCCGCTTGCCTTTTTATTCGCTAGCGTGGGCCCAGCTATTAAAGTTCTGTATACCCTCGGGCACTGGGACCCACTGCATAGCTTTTAATTCACTTTCTTACACACACCCTCACAGCACACTCAGAGAAGTATACCAGCTCCTCAGTAATCTGGAGTCGAAGCACACCCGGGACACATTCGGTGTTACTGTGGTGGGCCCGATGATGAAGCATGCCACCGACTAGGTCGGTGGGTGAGGGCTTAACAACCAAACCAAATGGTTTGCCATCATACGTACTGAGTCTCCCTATGAACACAACCAAGCTAGTCCTTTTTTGATAGTTACAAGGTTTCACCATTTGACATCTGAATTTAGGTTTTGTGATCTTACATGAATTTGATTCTAAATTATGCTTGTATCCTATAAAATTTTATGGAGTTGTTCACACTTTTGAAAGTACTGTGGCCTATTCTGTTTAGGCCTTTAAAATTGTCTGTGACCCGTGTTTCTATGTGTACTTGTATAGCTGCTCTATGACAGAGCACCTACAAGTGTTTAGCATTGAAAGATGCATGGATAATGGAGAGCCAGATGCATTGAGACATTATGCTCTGCAAAAAGTAGCAGACTTTGCTTACGCAATTTCTTAATGTGTATTTAATTGTATTGAACAATTTCCTATGTGGCCCCAGGTATTGTTACATCTAGACCAAAAACCATAGCCATAAGGAAAGTCCAGAAGTACACATTTTTACACAAACAACATACACAACCACAAACCCAGACTCCACACTTCCACCCACATACAAAAGTACATTTTTTAAACTCAGAAATGTAAGTGACAAATAGCTGCAACATCTCTCACCAAAGCATACCTAATGCAACACGTATGCCTGCTTATTTGCACGGCGAACATGCCACGGCCTGGAGATCTGAAGGGTTCTCCCTAATACTTCTGGAAGGGGCAGCTCTTCTTAAAGAAACTTCCTTATATTTGGAAGCATATTTAGCTCTCCGGACACAAGACTAGTTGGCCTACCTCTCCAGAAGCAGTACTTATAGGAACCCCTTCCAGGTTGGAATCATTACTGGAATTGAGAGACTACTTGAAAGCTAGGAAGTAGATGAAGCTAAGATTGCAGTAAGATCTGATCTATCGATTGTTACGGCCAATAGACAGTGGGAGCTTGGGAAAAGGATGGAGTTGTTAAGAAAATTGGGAGCTTCGGTACAACGGAAATTTCCAGCTCTTTTAAAAGTGATGTGGAATAACAAGATGTACTTCTTTTGTTTTGTAGAAGATACAGACACATTTTTGGATTAATGTCAACCTAGTAATATTTGATCCATGTAGGTTTAGGTAATTTTTCAGGATGCTCGGGCTGATTTTTTTTTTAGGGGGCGGATTACTATTCGCTTATTCTCCATTAGGATATATTGTTTGTTGAATACACCGCCTGTTAGGGGCACTCATAGGGCTCAATAGCCATGGGTAGTTGGAATGGGTTTTCCAGGGAAAGGGCGTGGGTTGTAGTTTTTTAGGGGGGGGAGCAGGAAGGGAAAAACACAGAAAAATCCTCAAATGCATTTTTGCTGTCAATGGAAGGGAGGGTGTGAGAGATTCTATTTTCTTTGGTTGCGATGAGTGGGGGTAGTTCAAATGAGTTGAACGTGTTATCTTGGAATGTAAATGGCCTTCGTGTAAAGAGAAGAAGGGATATGATATTGGAATATTTGAAGGATTCTCTGGCACAAATTGTCATATTACAAGAGACTCATTTGACCGAGGATGAGAGTAAGAAGATGTTGTTACCTCAACGGTGCTTGGCTCACGCAGTATATACTTCACAGACAGCGGTGACGAAAGGAGTGGCAGTTTTAATTAAACCAGGCTTAAATATTTCAGTGGAAGGAAAGGAGTCTAGCGCTGGAGGGAGGTGGCTGATTGTTAAGTTAAAGGTATTCGGGCAAGTGCCTATTGTGGTGCTTTATTATGGTCCAAACCAGGAATATATAGGACCATTGGATGAGCTGGCCAGGGAACTACTTAATTTTCCTGGGCAGATTATTATGGCAGGAGATTTTAATACAGTTCTGGATCACAAATTAGAAAGGTCAGAAAACAGTAGAGCGGCTGTAAATCCTAAAATGTCGAATATAGTTAGATTGTTGATGAGTTAGCTGGGGTTATGTAATATTTGGAGATGTAAGTTTGGTCAGCAGCTAAGATTTACGCTTTACAAATAAAAGTATAACTATAAATTCTGGATTGATTATTTTTTGGTGGATCGGAGGATGGTAGATTCAGTAGTGCAAGTTGGGCATATTGGAGTACATCTTTCTGATCACTCAGCTATTTCTCTTCAGTTGACAATAGGGGATAGAACATTCGCTTCAATATAGAGGTTGAGTCGAATGATAACCTCTGAACACGACACAGTGGAGGTTCTGAAGGAGGAGACAAAGGGATTTTTTTAAAGGAACCAGGGTTCAGCTAAGATGGAGATTGTTTGGGATGCACACAAGGCTTTTTTGCGAGGGAGACTAGGAGCCTAGGCAGCCAAGAAAAGATTATATTACAGCAGGGTATCAGATTTGGAGGAGAAGATTCGTAAGCTGGAGGCAAGTCTAGTAAACTTAGGAAATAGGGGGGCTAGTGAAAAGGAGATAGAAGATCCTAATGATTTGAAGGCAAATTTAGTGGGAATCTTTAGAGATAGAGTCAATGAGAAGTGGGAGGCTAGTCAGCTTGCTCATTTTGAGTCTGATGAGGGCTGCAGCAAGCTTTTAGCTTGGAAGGCAAAGGGTGACCAACTTCGAAACCTGATTAAAGAAATAAAGAGTGAGAAGACAGGTCTGATGATTTCAGATAGTAAAGGAATTGCTGCAGATTTTCACGGGGATTTCGGGAAGGTCTATAAGAAAGATCTGGTGGTTGAAGACCAGACAGTGTTGAGATGGGTGGAACTTATGGACTCCCTATCGGATGGTTTTAAGGACATCTTGAATCAAGAGATATCTGATGGAGAGGTTGAGGAGGTTATAAGAGAAAGGAAAAAAAAGGCAAGGCACCTGGGCCAGATTGCCTTCCCGCTAAAGTTTATAAAACTCTTGTTGGAGTTTTAACACCTATTATGAGGCAGCTATTGAATGAGATTTTCATGGTAGATAGTTTGTTGCCCCCCTCTTGGAATGAGGCCAATATAACTCTAATACCTAAGCAAGGGAAATCACCAAAGAACGTGGATTCTTATAGGCCTAGCTCCTTATTAAACACTGATTATACGTTTTTTGCTAAAATTATTGCAGGGAGGTTGAATCGTGTTATTTCACAGTTAGTCCATAAGGATCAAAAGGGTTTTATTAGAGGCAGACAGTTGAAAGAGTTGATCTTTTCCCTCATTGGATAAATAGACATGGCCTCTTCATATGATCTTCCCTTGGCTGTTATCGCATTGGACGCCGCCAAGGCTTTTGATCGAGTTAACTGAGTTTACTTGCACCCTTTTGTTAACAGTGTTGGTGAATGGGATGTTGACGGAGCCAGTACGGATTAGGCGTGGCACTAGGCAAGGGTGCCCGCTGTCACCACTCTTGTTTGACTTGTATATCGAGCCTTTGGCACGTAAGATAAGGATCTCCGAGAGTATTGTGCCTTTTGAGTTTGAAGGCTGGTCCAAGAATATTGGATTGTATGCAGATGATATTATAATTTATACCCCTAAACTTCAACAAACCATGAGCTGTCTCCTAGATATAACAAGTGAGTTTGGGAGAGTTTCAGGCTATGATAATAACAAGGAGAAAACAGAAGTTATGGCCTGGAACATGAATACTGAGGGAATCCCTTGTAAAAAAAAAAAAGATATGAGGTATCTTGGAGTTAGGCTAACCCATAACATAGCGGATCTTACTAAGATTAATTTTATTAGGCTTAAAAAGGAGAATAATGCTAGTCTACGGGGAAGGTAGCATTTACCACTCACACTGTTCTGCCATGCCACCATGGTAAAAAAATGTATTTTGCCAAAGCTAACATTCTTATTCGAAACGGTCCCCTTGGCTTTCAAAAAGGAATGGTTTTCAAGATTGCAGAGTGAGATTAGCATTTTTCTTTGGGCATCAAAAGGACCGCGCCTCTCTTCCAAGAAGCTTAGGAGAAGGCTGGCGAAGGGTGGTCTAGCGTTGCCGGATTTGCAATTTTATTCCTGGGCTTTTTTGTTGAAAAGTAGCAGGATGTTGCTGGGTATCCCGACTGATACGGAAATTGGTAAAATGTTCGGAGCAATGTTAAAGAAGCAGAACTACAATAAGAATGGGTTCATGTATAAATTTGCTGATCCAAAATTTTTCAAGAAGGTTAGGTTGAAGGTTTTAAGAGACTTTGCGGAAACATGGTACAGAATTAGGAGGGCTGTAAAAATGTTATATTACAGACAGATGGCTTCACTATGGCACTGGCTGATGCTAAAAATGGTGGACAGTCCTTTTACGTTACCTGAGACCCTGTGGGGAGACTTTTTGCCGGAGATCACAACGGAAGATCAATGGCAAGTTACAATGTCTATGCTTTATAAAATAAAACCCGCATATTTAAGGAGGAATATTTTTTTCACAGTGCACAGGGCTTATTGGACATTACGAAGACTGTCCTAATGAAGATGATCTGCACATGTTTCTGCGGTGCCCGAAGATTCAGGCTTCCTGGGAGGCCGTGAGTAGCTGCTTGTCGAGTGCTCTAGGGTTGCAGATGAAGCTAAGCCCTAAGTTGGTTATATTTTGAAGAGCGGATCTGCAAGGTAAGGGCACAGATAACAATGCAAAGCTTATTTTCTATGCTGTTCTTTTGGCATGAAGAGACATATGTAAACAATGGGTCTCACCGGTCCCTCCAACAGAGCTCGATTGGTTGCGATTTATGAGATTTATTACAAAATTGGATATTTCAGATCAGACTAGGAAAAGAGATACATTTTGGAATATTTATTGGCACGTTTTGGGTGAAGGGAAGGGTGTCCTGGTTTCAACGAGTTAAAGGTACAATGATGAAGCCTATGCCTGCCTCAGCTGGTAAGAGTCTTCTTTGTTAACTGGGAAGATTTGGGGTAAGGGTCTGATTTACTGTGGAAAGAGGCTCACCGGTTCTTTACATCGAGGGTGCGTCCCAGAGGGGAGCCTCTGTTATAAACAGCGATGATCTACCCCCCCACCCCCCTATCCAGTGAAAGAGGTTGAAAGCCCAGGGTGGTTTCGTTGAGTAATGGGCGGCGACAAGGCAAATGAGGATAAAATAAAAAAATACAAAAAAACATTCAGCCAGGATTTGTGTTTTTTTAATCCAACATTTAATCAAATGAAATTTGAACTTTTATCTGCTCACTTTACAACAGAGAATGATCAAATAAATACTATAGAAATTGCAGCACCTGTGTGTGTTCGCATAATCCACCATCGCTTTCGTATAAATGTCGGAGTTAAAACGCTTCCTTTGTGTGCTTTACAATGCAGGCTGACGCAGAATGCTAATATTTTGACATCAAAATGGCAACAGCATTATTCACTTTCAGGCACACTGAGTTACACCCATGGGATTGAGAGGATACTTACAATTTAAGTGGTTTCAAAATGCAAGAAATTGCTGTTCTTGCAGAGTGCGGTGTCTTTCAGCCGAGAACGTGCGGAGGAGGCGTTCTTCAAGTAAAATTCATGATCAGTTTGGCAGAGGTAATAAAAAGGCTTGCTTTTTACAGTTAGAAATCAAATAGAACTTTGCAGCACTGAACAAAATCGATGTATAACCGTCCTAAACTAGTCAACCTTGTTTGCGATATCAGGGTCATTAAAATGAGGGGCATATGTTTTATGACATCACTAGAAGCCTGACATGGCAGTACATAGTACAGGAAATTGCAAACTTACCAAGTCGCCACTGGGTAGTTATATTTAAAATTACTTTTCCATAGACAAGGCATTTTTTGGTTCAATAATAGCGTTGGTGCCATTGGACAAATCGTCACAAAACTTTCCAAAAAAAGAAAATTCACTTCAGCTCCTTCCTAGAAAGATTCCGGTGATCTTTCCAGCATGGACTAAGAAAAAATATGGGTCCCAAAACACAAATTCCCCATGGATTTTCTATAGACTTCTTTATGAAGCATTACCACAAAAAATGTGCAACAGAATTATACTAAATTTGTCCAGAAGCTGGATCTTGGTCCGCAGATTGTGCTTTTGTGATTTGGTGTAAATCTGATTAGTAATTTTTGAGAAATAAAGGTACAAAATATTTGTATATCTGAATGGTTGGGCCCGCAACATTATAGCAAGAGTCTCTCAGGAGCATCAATTTATGGTTTAAATCTTTTTATTGTAGGAGTATCAATTTAAACAGAGTATTCCGATTAGGCCAAGGAGTTTTTTTCCCATTGAGCTACCTTGCTCCTGTGGGAGTCTGACCCCTGCGGGAGCGAGCACTCTGATTGGCTGCCAGCAACAAGAGAACAAGAGAATTGAGCTCGTTGCGGGACGTGATTTACCTCTTTGACCGATTAATAACGGAGCCCTTATCTGACTTGACCAGACTGCCTCGCGATCTGACTTTTGACCGCGTTTTTTGTTCCGCCCCATTCGATGACACTTTGGACCATGTAAACTGATTAACACGTGGCCGTCCTTATACCAACTTGTGTACCATCACTATTGACGATTCATATGGACCACGCCAGTAGACTGCACCACGGTCCTTGTTGAATACCACTTCGTGGTGTCCCCACCCCTGTCCTGATGAAGACCCCACAGCAAGGATAGCAACTCTACCTGCATACTAGGGGGTCGAAACGTCGACAACTATTCGCATTATCAACTCCACTCCCCATTGTTTTCATTTTCTGAATTTTGTGGAGTATGTTGTTCTGTGTAAATAATTATTTGAACCTTGTGGTCCCCATCTCTACACACACCGTGTAGTGAGGACAAATGATGTACATACTTTGATTAAACTGTTACTTGAGAATTTCTTCTTCTTTCCCTCCACTTCCTCCTCACAGGATCACTCCCCTTTCCCTTGTTTCTTGACTATCTCTGGGGCACTGTGAAATTGTGTTCACGTTCTGACATAAAATTATATATTTGTTATATACATTTCACATTGTGATTAAAACAATGTGGACAGATTTGTTTCTTGATTGTTTTATTTTTGTTACTATGTAGTAAACAGTTCTTTGATTACTGGGACCCCTTCCTCTTATCACGTTGATAGCCCAGGTCCCAGTGACACTTTCTGGGTACAACCCCTTGTGAATACCCCAGAAATGGAGGACGGTCCTTTTACGTTACCTGAGACCCTGTGGGGAGACTTTTTGCCGGAGATCACAACGGAAGATCAATGTCAAGTAACAATGTCTATACTTTATAAAATAAAACCCGCATATATAAGGAGGAATAATTTTTTCACGGTGCACAGGGCTTATTGGACATTACGAAGACTGGTTAAATTCGGCTCAGGAGGTGTGGTATTGTACCCCAAGTGCAAAAGCCCTAATGAAGATGATCTGCACATGTTTCTGCGGTGCCCGAAGATTCAGGCTTCCTGGGAGGCCGTGAGTAGCTGCTTGTCGAGTGCTCTAGGGTTTCAGATGAAGCTAAGCCCTAAGTTGGTTATATTTTGAAGAGCGGATCTGCAAGGTGAGGGCACAGATGACAATGCAAAGCTTATTTTCTATGCTGTTCTTTTGGCACGAAGAGACATATGTAAACAATGGGTCTCTCCGGTCCCTCCAACAGAGCTCGATTTGTTACGATTTATGAGATTTATTGTAAAATTGGATATTTCAGATCAGACTAGGAAAAGAGATACATTTTGGAATATTTTTGGCACATTTTGGGTGAAGGGAAGGGTGTCCTGGTTTCTAGGAATTAAAGGTACAATGATTAAGCCTATGCCTGCCTCGGCTGGTAAGAGTCTTCTTTGTTAACTGGGAAGATTTGGAGTAAGGGTCTGATTTACTGTGGAAAGAGGCTCACCGGTTCTTTACATCAAGGGTGCGTCCCAGAGGGGAGCCTCTGTTCTAAACAGCGATGATCTACCCTCCCACCCCCCCTATCCAGTGGATGAGGTTGAAAGCCCAGGGTGGTTTCGTTGAGTAATGGGCGGCGACAAGGCAAATGAGGATAAATTAAAAAAATACAAAAAAACATTCAGCCATGATTTGTGTTTTTTTTTAACATTTTATTTTTGTTGTTGCTATCACATGTTATACAGCGACGATCAATCGGTCCGTGGAGCAGCGTCAACATTCAGCTGCCCACGAGTAATAGAGCAACTTTTTTAATTTTACCCCCCCCAACATATAACTTGCTACTTTAAGGGTTGTAGTGAGTGGTCTCGAACTGTAGTCTAGTACAGCGTTAGTGTGTTTACAGACGTCCCTCAGCCCTCAGCACAGTCTCTGATAACTTCATTCCTGCTTCCCGTTTCGTCCCCTATGACCCGGGGCCATGTTGAATATCTGGGCCCTCCTCCTCCCCCCTGCATCACTCCAGATCCTCCTCGTCCCCCGAGCTATCCCCCTCCTCCTCCTCAGGCAAAGGCTCACAAATGTCCCCCCTGTAAGTGTTCCACGGTGTCCAAATTTTGTTCCATTTACGTGGATTATGTCGCTGTCGATACACTGCCCTCTCTGTCACCATGAGCACGTCCATGTTCCTGCACCATTGTGCCAGCGTCGGTGCCTCCAGTGCCCCCCAGTTTTTCGCGATATCACGCTTTGCCAGCATTATGCCAATGACCACCCAGCCCTTTGCGGTCAATGATAAATCCGTCGGGCCCCACACATTTAGGAGACAAATTCTGGGGTCAGGCGTGAATGGGCTCTGGAGGGTTTGACTTATTGTGCGTGTGACACGCCTCCAGTATTCCTGTATAATTGGGCATGTCCATATAGTGTGGAACAGTGTACCCTCCCCTCCACATTCTCTCAAGCAATACGGGTGGTCAGCTCTGTGTATTTTGTATAATGTAGTGCGGGTGTAGTAGACCCTATGTAGTACTTTGAGTTGGACCAGCCGGAATCGGGTGGAAATGCCCGCCTCCCTGGGTGACGCCAGGGCTGCGTTCCAGTCCGCCTCATCCAGGTCTCCTATCTCATCCTCCCAGTGTTCCTTCAGCCTTGCAAGGGGATCCGGTAGGTTGTTCATCAGTTTGCGGTAGGTGAGGGAGGTTGCACTAGACTCCATGTAATCCGTAAGCAATCGGTCCTCTAACGGGGCCGATTCCGGAAGCGTCACCCCTGGCTCCAACACCGACAAGAGCGCGTGCCTGATTTGTATGTACCTGTATGTTTCGGTCACTTCTAGGCTATACTGCTCCCTCAGGGTCGCAAAGGAGAGCACACCATCCCTTGTCCATAAGTCGCCCACCGTGGAGATCCCAATGGTATCCCATTGATCAAACCCTTTCGAACTGCGCAGGCTGCCGAGGGCCTTGGAGTCCCACAGTGGCGTGAGGTTAGTGATCACTCCCTCCCATGCCAGCCGCCTCAGCGCCTTGTGCCAGATGGCTACTGTGTGCTTGGTAGGCCCCTCTAACTTTCTCACTAGTCCTTTGTTGTAAAGTGGGGCCAGAAGGGTGGATGTGCCCAGCTGGTGCCTATCCGCCTCATACGCCGGGTCGTCGTGTGCCGGTGGACCCATTGGTTAATCACCTTGAGGTGAGCGGCCCAGTAATACAATTCGAGGTTGGGGAGGGCTATTCCCCCACTGTACCAGTCCCTGGTCAATTTCAATTGTGCTACCCTCGCCGGTTTGTCACCCCACAGGAGGCCGGATAATTGTGCCGCCACGTGGCGGAAAAGTGATACGGGGACCATCGCCGGTGTGTTTTCCAGGACATAGAGGAAGCGGGGCAGCGCCATCATTTTGAAGAGCGCCGCTCTACCTAATAAGGTTAAGGGAAGATTTTTCCAGTGGCGCACATCTGCTTTCAGCCTGTCCAGCTGGGGTTTGAGATTCAGGTCCAGAAAGGTTGATTGGTCCCTCGTGATCCAGATCCCTAGGTATTTAAAGGAGATGTGTTCTACGAGCAATTGGCAATCCTCAGGCAACGCAGGCAGTTCACCCTTCACCATGAAGATTATGGACTTGGCCCAGTTAAGTTTGTATCCTGAGGCTGTACCGTGGGTTTCGCACAGTGCCAGTAGGACCGGGATGCTGTTCGAAAGGTCCATGAGGTAGACGAGCATGTCGTCGGCGTATAGGGAGACTCTATCTTCCCAACCGCCCCCCCACTGTACGCCCTTCAGCAGCCGGGTGGTTCTAATAACTGTGGCCAATGGTTCCAACACTAGGGCGAACAGCAGTGGCGAGAGTGGGCACCCCTGCCTCGTACCCCGCGCCAGCGAGAACTCCCTTGATATGTGGCCATTTGCGGTCACCCTCGCCACGGGCTCTGTATACAGTAGTCTGACCCACGCTATAAACATCGGGCCAATTCCCATGTGTTCCAGAACCGCAAAGAGATAGCGCCACTCCACCATGTCAAACGCCATTTTGGCATCTAGTGACAGTACCGCTGCTGGTTCTTCCAGCCGCGGGGCTCGGGCCAGCACCCCGTGCAGTCGTCTTAGGTTCAGTGCCGTACTCCGGTGCGGCATGAATCCCGACTGGTCCGGGTGTATTAAATGCGTCAGGTGAGGCAGGAGCCTGGTGGCCAATAGTTTCGCCAGGATCTTGCTCTCAGCGTTAAGGAGGGAGATCGGGCGGTATGATCCGCAGTCCTCAGGGGGTTTGCCGGGCTTGGGAATCGCGACAATCGTGGCCGTACGTTGGTCAGGAGGCAGACGTCCCCGTTCCCGACACTCCTGGAACATATCAAGCAATGGCGTGGACAGCGTTTCGGACATCATTTTGTACCACTCTATCGGCACACCATTAGGACCTAGCGCTTTCCCCGGGTGGAGTGCCGTTATGGCAATCTGTATTTCCTCCGCCGTCAGGTCGGAGTCGAGCTCTTCACGTTGGTCGGGGGTGAGAGTGCGCGTCGGCACTCCTGTGAGCGAGCTCTCTGCCATCTCCCGTGTAACCTCATACTCAGGGGTATACACGGAGTGGAAGTGATTTGCCAGGAGTTCCACTATGCTTGCCGGACTAGAGTGTACTTCGCCATTAGAGTCTCTCAGCCGGAGTATGGCCCTCCGACCTCCCCGCGCTTTCTCCAACCATGCCAGGAGCCTCCCCGCTTTGTCGCCCACGTCATATACCCTACTCGTAGTTGCTGACATATGTTCCCTCACTCTGCGGCGCAGAAAGTCGGTGTGGTGCTGTTGGGCCAGTCGGAGCGCGTGTTGTGTGTCCCCAGTTGGGTTCCCTTCGTGGTCCTGTGTTGCCTTGTCAAGTTGACCCTCCAGATCTGTCAGTTCCTGACGCCGTGTGCGCTTGTGCTGCGCTATCACCGAGATCGCCTGCCCGCGGAGTACCGTTTTGTAGGCCTCCCATAGGACTGTAGGTGATTCTACTGAACCTTTATTCTCGTTGAGGTAGGACCGTGTAGTTCTTTTCAAGGCCTTGGCTATTTCAGGCTCCCCGAGGTACCCCGGGTATATAGGGAAGATACGCCCACGTGTCCGTTCCAGACTGGAGAGAGTCAGTGTCAGCGGGGAGTGGTCTGAGACCCCTCGCGGTCTAATCTGAGAGTCAGTGAAGGTGAGGAGGCCCCCCTCTAACGACATGAAGTGATCAATCCGCGACAGGCTGTCGTGAACTGCCGAGTAGTATGTGTATTGCCGGTCTATTGGGTGGAGTCGCCTCCAGATGTCCACTAAACCCTGTGCTTCCATGAAGTCCTGCAATTTGGAGTGTGCCGGTGTTTGTGCGCGCGTTGGGTATCGATCTAGGGAGTCCTGAACCACTGCGTTGAAATCCCCGCCCAATACAAGGGCCCCCTCCGGAAGGTCTAGTAGGAATTTGCCTAGGTCCGTGAAGGCCACAGTGTGTAGTGCCGGTGGGATGTATACCGATACTATGTTAAGTGGGTTTCCCTCCCATTGTCCATGTACCGCTGCGAAGCGGCCCTGTGTGTCCATTTTCACTGATTGGAGTATAAACTTGGACGAGCGGTGAATTAGTATCCCGGTGCCCCGGGACCCCTTCGTGAACTCAGAGTGGGCCACCATATTATAGCCCTTCCTGTCTAGGGCCTTTGTGGCCGTGCCTGTGAGGTGTGTTTCTTGTATTAGGACCAGGGCAGGACTTAATCGTTTTATACTTTGCAGAACCAGCCCCCTCTTAATCTTGTCGCCCAGACCCCTCACGTTCCAGGACATGAGGCTCAACGGGGCTGCCCGCCCTACATCAGTGCCTTCCCCCATCGTGTACGTGTATGCGGACTAAGTCATGCGTATGGAGGACCAGGAGATCCGTGTGGTGACTCTGCGTGCAGCATCCTGACACTCTCGTTCTGTGTGCATGTGCCCCTGTGTAGCAATCTTGACCCTGTGTATAAACTAAAAACCATAGCCCCCTCCTACCCCCAACTCCCCCCCTCCCTGCCCCCCTGCTCAACGGACTCACAACTGCCCGCCCCCCCAACTTAGCAGAGTGCTTGAACCCAACCCATAACATAGTACTTGCTCGCTGGGGTGAAGGATGCTCCGAAGTCGGCGGCCCCCTCCTTTGCCGCGGAGGCCCTCAGTCCAGTGTCCAAGGCGGCATTCTCGGGCCGCGGTATTTGCAGTTCAAATGGACAGTATCCGTGGATCACTGTTCTCCGTCGTCGCCCCCCTCTTGAGTTTCTGACAATGGCGAAGGTGTCTCCGCCTCAGCACCGTTCGATTGCAGGCCCTGCTGTGATCCTCCATTACGGTTTTTGGCTTGTCTGTTGGAGCGACGGGGGTGGCCTGTCGTCCGCCAACCCTCCAGCCATTCCTGTGCCACCTCCGGGGTGTCGAAAAACCAAGTCTTATTGTCGGCCACAATCCGAAGTTTTGCTGGGAAAAGCATTGAATAAGGGATCTCTCTGGCTCTCAGTTCTTTTTTGACCTCGAAAAAGGTTCTCCTTCTCCTCGCGACCTCCGCCGTGTAGTCCGGAAAAAATGCTAGCGTGGCGTTTTGAATCTTGACGGGGGGTGAGGTTCTCGCCGCCTGCAAGATGACATCCCGATCCCTAAAATTAAAGAGTCGTGCTATAATTGGCCTGGGGTTGGCACCCGTTTGTCGGCGCCCTCCAGGGACTCTGTGCGCCCTCTCCACTGTGAAAAAATTAGAGAGTCCCTTCGGTCGGAGGTGCTGTTTGATTAGGTTCTCCACGTAGAGGTCCATTGACCTCGTGTCCTCCGATTCTAGCACACCTATTATACGGATGTTGTTCCGTCTCGAGCGTCCTTCCTGGTCGTCGAGCTTGTCTCTCAGCTCCCTGTTCTCTTTTGAAAGACGTTCCATATTAACCTGTAGCTCTGACACATCTTCCACCAAGGCTTTTGTTACGATGTCCATCGTGTTCACTTTCTCCGTCAGCTTGTGGAAGTCTGCCCTAATCAGCGTGATTTCGGCTGAGATTGACCCCACCGTGGCCTGTACCTGTGTGAGGGCCCGCATAACATCGTCCAGGGTAGCCTTCTTGCTCCCCGTCGCCTCCACTGTCTTGCTCGCCTGTGACCTGGCATCTGGCGGGGGGGTGACGGGTTTCTCATACGCGAAGCGGTCAAGGCGGGATTGCGTCGTGTTGGTCTTCGGCCCCTTGCCAGCCATTTTGCTCGTGGAGCCGTGCCCCTCACTCTCCTCCGGGGTAGCCCCTCGTCTCACCAGTTTCCCGGACTTACGCAGCGCGCCGTCCACCCTTTATCGTGATCCTCAGGGCTCCGGTATGGCACCTCAGGCTCACCTCCGGCCTGTACGTGGCGGCGTATGTCCCCCTGTTAGGTATATGCTAGGCCGTTGTGTTGCACTCTGCCCAACCGCGTGGTATCGACGGCCGCGGAGATGCCCCCTCAAGAGCTGTTGCGCCGATAGCGCTCCTGTTAATCTTCAGTCTGTTGCTGCAGTGTTTATCCCTCTCCCAGTCACCTCGGCCCCTGCCCGTGGGTGTTATTCCACGTAGTGTCTCAAAAGGGCCCCCTGTGCCCGCTTATAATTGTAATGCGCTCCCACACAGGGCAGGGGGGGGGGGGGGGGGGTTTGTGAGCCGTGTTGCGCTGTACCAGGCGGTGTTCTGCTGTGCCACGACGGTATCTACGCTTCCTCAGCGCTGCCTGCACCAGTTCAGTGTGTATTCTCTTGTCTTTACTCCCTGTCTCAGCTACAGGGGAGAGTGCGTCACGCTCAGTAGTATATTGGCCCTCGCGTCCTCTCGTGTGTGCAATATGCCCCCACACCGCTAGGGGGTGGGGGGGCCGCCGGAGCCGTGGGTCGCTGTTACGGGTGGCTAGGTGGCGCGTAGCGACGGTACCTGCTTCCCCTCCGCGATGTCAGCACCCGATCTGTTGTGCACGGGGACCCGACCGGGTCCTCAAGATGGCGGGCACCGTTTCAGGTTCTTCCCCTCAGGGCACGTCCGTGCCTGATTCCTCCGGTCGTTTGATCCGCCTTCCGCCACTCCGCGCGGAGGCCCCCGGGGTTCCGTTCGGCGCTTTCGGTGCCTGGATAGTCCCGCAAGATGTCGGGGAGTCTCTCCCTCCACAGGCGTCGCGGGCGGGTGCTTCCGGCGGCCCTCCGCCCGGAGCGGCTCACTTCCTGCCGGCTCCTTCGTCTAGGTCAGTCTCCGGCTTGGGCTCCCTCCAGGGGCCGACTCGGGGCCAGTGATATCTCGGCTCCCCGGTCACGGATTTTCATTCCGCTTGGCCGTACCTCTGCCGCCCGGTCCTGGACCTCAGTACCTTCCCGCCTGGGACATAAATGTCTCGGATAATTAAACGGATTTCGTTGGAGGCCGCTTCAGCTGCGGAGCTCTCCCTCTAGGCTGCCACCATCGTCGGCTGCTGGCCACGCCCCTCCGATTTGTGTTTTTTTAATCCAACATTTAATCAAATGAAATTTGAACTTTTATCTGCTCACTTTACAACAGAGAATGATCAAATAAATACTATAGAAATTGCAGCACCTGTGTGTGTTTGCATAATCCACCATCGCTTTCGTATAAATGTGGGTGTTAAAATGCTTCCTTTGTGTGCTTTACAATGCAGGCTGACGCAGAATGCTAATATTTTGACATCAAAATGGCAACAGCATTATTCACTTTCAGGCACACTGAGTTACACCCATGGGATTGAGAGGATACTTACAATTTAAGTGGTTTAAAAATGCAAGAAATTGCTGTTCTTGCAGAGTGCGGTGTCTTTGAGCCGAGAACGTGCGGAGGAGGGGTTCTTTAAGTAAAATTCATGATCAGTTTTGCAGAGGTAATAAAAAGGCTTGCTTGTTACAGTTAGAAATAAAATAGAGCTTTGCAGCACTGAACAAAATTGACGTATAACCGTCCTAACCTAGTCAACCTTGTTTTCGATATCAGGGTCATTAAAAGGAGGGGCATATGTTTTATGACATCACTAGAAGCCTCACATGGCAGTACATAGTACTGGAAATTGCAAACTTACCAAGTCGCCACTGGGTAGTTATATTTAAAATTACTTTTCCATAGACAAGGCATTTTTTGGTTTAATAATAACGTTAGTGCAATTGGACAAATCGTCACAAAACTTTCCAAAAAAAGAAAATTCACTTCAGCTCCTTCCTAGAAAGATTCGGGTGATCTGTCCAGCATGGACTAAGAAAAAGTATGGGTCCCAAAACACAAATTCCCCATGGATTTTCCATAGACTTTTTTATGAAGCATTACCACAAAAAATGTGCAACAGAATTATACTAAATTTGTCCAGAAGCTAGATCTTCGTCCGCAGATTGTGCTTTGTGATTTGGTGTAAATCTGATTAGTAATTTTTGAGAAATAAAGGTACAAAATATTTTTTATATCTGAATGGTTGGGCACGCAACATTATAGCAAGAGTCTCACAGGAGCATCAATTTATGGTTTAAATCTTTTTATTGTAGGAGTATCAATTTAAACAGATTATTCCAATTAGGCCAAGGAGGTTTTTTCCCATTGAGCTACCTTGCTCCTGTGGGAGTCTGACCCCTGCGGGAGCGAGCACTCTGATTGGCTGCCAGCAACAAGAGAACAAGAGAAGAAAGCTGCTGGCAGCTTTTCCAGGACTTGGGGACTTAGTTCCCTGTCCTGAAGTTAAAAAATATATAAAAGGGTTTAGGGTAGGGATATCCTGCCACCCTGTGTCCCATATGAGAACCCAGAGGAGCTCCATGGGCCAAAATAAAAAAAATCAACACATTTTGCTGCAATCCCAGGGGAGTCCCGTTGGATCATGGCAAAAGAAAAACAAAAAATACGGCATTTATATATTACCTAACGGCGGTCGCCAGTAGGTAGTTATAGTTAAAACCTGGTTTCCATAGGAAATCCGCAAAATTCTATTTGGAATAACTTTGGCGCTGGTGGATGAATCTTTGCAAAATTCTCCAAGAAAATGGCCTGCTTCGCTCTGCTCCTCCCCTGAAAGTTTGGGGGTGTTTCATCAAGTGGGGGCCGAAAAAAAAGTGGAGTCCCAAAACGTGTTTTCCCCATGCAATTTTCCATAGGGACATTTAGCCAGGGCTACAGCCCGAACGGCTGAACGGAATTACACCAAATTTGGCAGAGAGGTAGATTTTGTTTCGTAGATTGTGTTTTTTGTTAAATGGTGTAAATCCATTTAGTAGTTCCTGAGAAAATGAAAAGTAAAATCATAGCGATATCTAGAGACGTAGTACAGTACGCGTACCTTCCCGAGCACGAGCTGCATGCTGATTGGCTGTCAACTGTCTGTCAACACTCGAAACCAGGAAGTGTTGGTAGCCATCTTGTGCCTCGGTAGAACCGAGTCACAATAAGAAACAAAGGTAAAAACAAAGAAAAGGTGGCAGGATAGAAACACCCTGACCCCCTAGGCCTGCTCAGGGGGTCCCACGAGAACCCCGTGGCCCCCCTGCCCCCCAAAATTGTTTTTTGGGGAAAAAATCATGGGGTACGCGTACACTGCCGATCCCCCAAAAAAATTAAGGCACCACTCTAGAAACGCGCCCCTAGGCACGTTTGCAGAGGGGGAACTAATTCCCCTTGAATACTGGGTGTCCCTGGGGGCCAAGTAGCCCACCAACAACCTCCAGTATGCGCCAGGGGGCTGACTTGCAGAGACAGGTAGAGAGGCCACGCCCCTTTTTACACCTCTGTGCAACGCAGCCCCATGGCGCATACTGGAGGTTCCTGATGGGCTAGTTGGCCCCCAGGGACCCCCAATATGCAAGGGGAATTAGTCCCCTCTCTGTAAACGTTCCAGGGAGCTGCATTGCAGAGAAGTTTAAAAAGGGGCATGGCCTCATTAAACCTCTCTGCAATGTAGCTTCCTGGCACATACTGGAGGTTCCTGGTGGGCTAGTTGGCCCCCAGGGACCCACAATATGCAAGGGGAATTAGTTCCCCCTCTGTAAATGCGCTAGGGGGCTGCGCTGTAGAGAAGTGTAAAAAGGGGCGGGCCTCATTACACCTCCGTGCAACACAACCCCCTGGCACATACTGGAGGTTCCTGGTGGGCTAGGTGGCCCCCAGGGAGCACCAGTATGCAAGGGGAATTAGTTCCCCCTCTGCAAACGTGCCAGCGGGCTGCATTGCAGAGAGGTGTAATGAGGCCACGCCCCTTTTTACACCTCTCTACAAGGCAGCCCCCTGGCGCATACTGGAGGTTCCTGACCCCCTAGGCCTGCTCAGGGGGTCCCACAAGGACCCCCAAGGCCCACATTGTTTTTAAATCCCAGGATACATGCAGGGTACGCAAACCCTGCAGATCCCCCCAAAAGGTTGAGTTGGTGAGTTGCAATGACTATGCTATTACTCACATTCTCAAAAATAAAGCTCTTCTGTCCAAAGTGAATGTAACTGTACCTAAATTTATCTGAATAACATATTCATTGTGATGACCATTAAGTTATTCCTTGATGTAAATATTTATTATATTATATTCTAAAATAGGATGTATTTTCTGACTACCTTTTTATACTACTATTTATATAATATTGCATCAATACTTTGGATTGTGTTTGTTAGGATTCCGTCCCCAGTCCTCTTTTGTTGACCATGTCTTCGCTGTCACATGACACGCCAGTTGCACATAAAAGGTAGTCCTGCCATAGTGTTGGTGCTTGTTATTGCTAACCTGTGGGTTCCCGCTATCCTGGTTCCTGTGTAGCTTGTTGGCTGTTGCTGATTCTCACGGGCTCGTGAGAATCGTTGGAGTATTGCCTTCTTCCTTCTCCTTCTTCCCTTGTTCTGAAGTCCCGTTGTTGTTACTTGCCTGTTCCCTCCCTCCTGTTTCCTGAACGCCCGTTCCCTTGTACTTCTAGTTAGAGTGCGTCCCCTGTTTTAGTTTCCCCCTTCTCTTTATAGAGACTTGCCAACGACATCCAGGGGCTCCTGTTTGTCAGACACCGTATGGGTGTCTTTTTTCTTTTGTACCCGAGACGTTGTAAAGAAGACTGATGGACGCTAGGCGTTCGCGCTGTAAACACGTCTTGTGGTAACCGTTCCGCCTCGTTATGGGTGGATCTGACGATTGAGTAGTATCCTGGCTGGGTATTGCCCTTCGGTCCTCCCGAGAAACGAGTCGGTATCGATTCTCGGCTTCAGGCCGTGGAGCCCTTCCTCATGGACCAGAAAGAAACATGGCACAAAAGGGGGTGGTGATGGACGAAGCATCTGAATCAATCATTACCACCCCCTTTTGTACTGCTTTTGGCCACCATAGGTGTGGCAGGGTATGCTCAGACGTGAGTCCCTTGCTCAGTTTGCCACTGGATTCAAGCAAGCCGGGCTGAAGATGGCTGGAATGCCAGAAACCGGTCCTGGGAAGCTTGTTTCCGGTCCAGGGAAGACATGGCTTGGACGTTCGGGCTGGACTGTTTCTATGAGGCACAGGGTCAGACTGATTTGCATATAGCCATGTCTGAACTGGGGTGGCAGAGTGGGCTAAAGAACGATGATGGATTAAACCCAGATTTTTTGACTGGGTGTGAGTGTTTGATTGGTTCAGATGCTCCGTCCATTACCACCCCCTTTTGTACCAGAAAGAAACATAGCAGCAATGATGTAATTCTCCACATACCCTCTTTTATTTCCATTATCAAAAATGCGTGCTCTAATGAACACGATGAACCATGGGATTGGTAGTACATCCGACCCAAATGGGTCTCGCGCTGCAATGCATCCTTCAAAATATTTCCTGGTTAATCAGATTGTTCTTGCATCTGCATATAAACAATTAAGAGAGCACCTCCTGTTCTGCCTCAACATCAAATCCCAGCGGAGGCAGACCTGCATCGTGTTCATTACAGCGCGCATTTTTTATCATATATATATACATATATATATATATATCCAAGGAAAACAAAGTTCGTCTTGCGCTCTCAGGCAATCAGGCAATGGAATCCAAAGTGTAATATAAGCAGTTTATTTACACAACGCGTTTCAGCTCAACAGCCTTGTTCACGTGTAAACCAACACAAATGACTCCGGTATTTAAACAAAAGTTCAGCGTTGTCAATCACAATCAACATAAACATAGGACTAGTAAATAAAAAGAATGGCAGACATGTTGGAATGGTAAAGTAACGTCAACATCGTTTAAACTTTAGACAGTTTTGGCATGTTGTTATTAGCCCAACTTCGTATATACAGCAAAAATCCATAGCAAAATTAATGTATAATACATAAAGTCAACTTGTACACAAAATAAAATAATCACAGTGCTCAATTTAATGATAGTCGTATTATCTATTAGTTCTTTGTTTGCTTTTTGGCATTGGAGCGTAGTGATCTTTTTGTTTACCAACCTTGTGCTCCTCCTGTATCCCTCGCCTACTCTTCTTTGCCTCCTCTTTCTTGGCCTCTTCCCCAACGCCGTCCTCTGCCCCTCCGATGGTTGGTCTGTTGCTCTAGTAACATAAAACGGAATTCATCAGTGGCGGCAAGTCTTACATCCCAGGTTCCTCTGTTGCCTTGCTAATCAGATTCTTGTTCTTAGCCAGTATCTGAACTTGCTTCACTTTGTGATACAACCTGTTGCTTCAACTGGCCACTGCAAACATTTTCTCGCCTTTCTGAGTGAACTTTTTTCTCAAATGTATATATTCACCCAGCATCATAGTCAATACGATCCCTCAAAAATGTTGTGGCTTTTCTCTCCTTGATGCGTTTTTCATATTTTTCCAGCCTGTTTTTCAGGTCACTTTTAAATTTGCTGATTTTGGCTTGGTCATCATTTTTATCGTTCAGTTCTTTGATCTTTACCACCACATCCAACCGTTCTTTATCCTCATATTTCACTAAAATGCGAATCATGCTAGTAGTGCTCGTTGCACTATTTTCATGGGTTGGCGTAATCATTATTCTTAAACAACGTGGAACACGTCCTACCTGCAGATACTGATGCAGGGATGCCACTTCCCACCAGCATGAGAAATTTTTCTTCTTGAATTTTTCATAATCCTGTAGTTGTTTGTTTAAATGATTGCTTCCTCTCGGGGCCACCGCCCCCCTTTCCCTCTGAATCGGTTGTGGGATTTCTTCAAAGAGTTTACGGCCTTCCAATTCCCTCGTGCACATTCCTCGCCGCTCATTATGCTACCCTTGTCAACCTACCACCTCGGGACACAATGAATTAATCACCCGTCCGTATTTGACTCTTGGTGAGTTTCAAAATGTCACAGCGCGTCTCCGCGCATCCAAACCCAGCTCACACTGCTGCTCGAATACCTTCACTGTTCCGTTAGGAGTTTCGCCGCGATGACTAACCCGGTTCCGTGATCTTCAGACCTCCGGTCCCTGACGTGTAATCGCGATTTACTCACTCCAAGCCGTCTCGGAACTGCAGATAGCAGCAATCATGGGGGTGCGCCTGTCTCTTTTCTACTTCTTGATTTGGCGATTTACTCTGGCGTGCTGCCTGAACGTTAATATATATATATATATATATATATATATATCCAAAACCATTTCCCACAGGGGAAACAACGGGTCGCACAGCCAACTCGGATTTAAAACAGCAATCCTTTTATTTTTGTAATTTCAAACAGGGCAACAGCGCATTGATCTACGCGTTTCGGTGTCACTCCACCTTGCTCACGATCACCCGGTTTGCCCCACCCTTCAACATATATACACATTTTTTTCAAAGTTTGGCATTTCCTGTCACATGTTCAACTAAGGATTCTGGTCCTTGTAGTTTCACCAATTGTTTGTTACAAAAATCGTAATTTTAAATGTGCACCGCACTCGTAACAAATTAATTCATTCAGTGATTATTAAATGTTCATAATCTAGTGCGCCTTCCAATAGGCTGATGTCTCTGTTGTTGTGCTACCTCTTAATAGGTATCATTTTAATTTCCATTGTCTGTACATTCGCCAATGTCTATTACTCTTATGTTGTCTGGTCAGTTTCAAAGGTGCACATACAATTCCTCCGATTGATTCATCCCATTCGGGTGCAGGGTCCTCAGGTTTATAATGAATCTTGATTCAGCTTGCCTCAGTTTTTTGGCGCGATCGCCTCCCCGCTCACCTTTTGTGATTGTTCGTATGCCATAAAATCTCAGTTTTTGCCAATCTCCCTGGTGTGATTGTTCCATATGTTTGGCTATGGCATTTAAGCGGTCCTTGTGAATTGTGGCGCGCATGTGCTGCAAAATGCGATTTTTTAGTTCCACAGTTGTGCTCCCCACGTATTGCATGGGGCACGGGCATTCTACTACGTACACTGTAAATGGAGTCTTGCACGTAATACATTGTTTGATTTGCCATTTCTTTTTGTTGGCTAAAGTGATTTCCTTGGTCTGTTTCGCAATTTGGCACATTTTGCACCCATGACATTTGACGAATCCCTTGGTTTTTAGCCAATCATTCTGTCTTTTCTTCTGAAAGTGACTGTGTATTAGGTGATCCTTCAGGTTTTTTGCACGCCTGTAAGTTATTGTTGGGTGAGTTCCCATGAACTCCTTTACAGTGTTGTCCATTTGTAAGATTTTCCAATTCTTTCTGAGTATTTTGGATATTCTGTCACTTTCTTGGGAGAAATCCATTATCAAACTGATTTTATCTGTTTCCGTGTCATCCTCTTTGTTTTTTCTTTTGAGGCATTCCTCTCTTGTCTTTCTGCTCGTTTTTATTAGACTGTTTTTTATTGTTTGTACTGGGTATTTCCTTTTTATGAATCTTTCCATTGTTTTTTTGCTGTTCTTATCCCATTCTTCTTGTTCACTGCATATCCGTCGGGCTCTCAACAGTTCTCCGTACGGTATGCTGTTAAGTAATGTTTTCTGGTGGAAACTGGTGGCTTCAAGTGTGGCATTAGTTGATGTTAACTTTCTGTGGAGCGTTGTGTGTATCTGTTGGTCCTTAATATAGATTTCTGTATCCAAGAATATTATTCTTTCCTTGCTCATGTTATAAGTGAATTTTAAATTTTTCACACTATTGTTCATTGTTTGAAAGTATTCTTGGAATTCCGCTTCGGTACCATCCCAAATGATCAACAAGTCGTCGATGAATCTCTTCCAACTTACAATTTTGTTTACAGATGTTTCATTCACTGAGTTCCATGCTATTTCCTGCTCCCACCATCCCATTGTGAGACATGCGTATGATGGGCTAAAGGAAAAACCCATTGCAGTCCCGCTGCATTGTTTGAAAATTTCTCCTCCAAATGTAAAGATGTTTTGTTCCAGACAGATTTTAATCATTTCCAGTAGCATCTGGTTGTGGCTACTGAATTCCAAATTTCTCTCCTTCAGAAAGAAGTTGCATGCTCTTACACCCATTTCGTTGTCAATATTGGTGTATAACCCAATAACGTCCATTGAGATTAGGCAATAGGATTCTTGCCATGGTGTGTCTAATACGATTCTCAGTAGATCACTCGTATCCTGTATGTAAGATGTTAATTTTGACACTGAGGGTTTCAAGAAGTGATCAATATATTCCGCCATTGGTTCCAGCAATGATCCCTTTGCGGATATTATGGGTCTGCCCGGTGGTTTTTTTTGGTCCCTATGAATCTTAGGCAAGAAATAAATAGTTGCCATTATTGGGTGAGTCACAGTAAGGAATTTTTGTTCCATATCATCAATCAACCCTTTTACTTTCCATGAGGTTAATTTCTCATCAATTCTGTTTTTGATCTCCATAGTTGGGTTGTTTGTCAATTTTTCGTAATGCATGTGATTTCTTAGTTGTCGGTTGGCTTCCTTAACATATGCATTTCGATCCAAAATTATCACGTTGCCGCCCTTGTCGGCCACTTTTATTTCTATTTTGTCATCCTCCGATAGATTTTTTAGTGCCAGTCGTTCCTCTTTTGTTAAGTTATATTGACCAAAGTTGAACTTTAATTTATACAGATCCTGTATTACTGCTTCTTGAAACAGGTCTACTTTGTTTCCAGGAGTGAGTGGTGGGTAGAACTTTGATTTAGGTTTTTTTTTCCACTTAGTCCTGCCCCACATTGTGTTACCGCTTGTGATAGAGTTACTTCTTGCATGGGGTCTTGGGTTATGTTCATCAGCGTTAGAAAGCCTTCTGCATCTTTGAGTTGTACATTTCCTTCTGTTATTTTTACTTGGATGGTATTTTGTTCTTTCAAAGTTTTTTCTCTGAAGGCTTTTGCTAGCTTGATTTTCCTGATGTACAGATATAGGTCAATTCTCACCTGCGCCAGGTTCATGTGGCTTTTAGGACAAAAGTTTATTCCCCTCTTTAGTAGGGATATTTCTGTTGTTGTTAATTGTCCAATATCCAAAATACTCAGAAAGAATTGGAAAATCTTACAAATGGACAACACTGTAAAGGAGTTCATGGGAACTCACCCAACAATAACTTACAGGCGTGCAAAAAACCTGAAGGATCACCTAATACACAGTCACTTTCAGAAGAAAAGACAGGATGATTGGCTAAAAACCAAGGGATTCGTCAAATGTCATGGGTGCAAAATAATGCTCTAAATTTTGTGAAAGACATTAACCAAAATTCCCTCAACTTACATGTGAATTGCTCTACAGAACAATAATCTACCTCACTGTCTTTATTTTCATATCATTGTTGTGATTCACACACTATTATGAATGTGTTTCCGCCACTACAAAATGGCGTCCGTTTTGGGAAGTGCAGTCCTTGAGCTGCTAGGGATACCTCGTGACTCGAACACCTTGCCACCACTCTACCTCTTGTTTAAGATAACGCGAGCTCTGTTTGAAATTTCGAAGTGCATACCTCGTGACTCGAATACCTTGCCTCTATTCTACCTCCTGTTTAAGAAAACGCGAGCTTTGTTTGATATTTCGAAATAACATGTTCAAGTCTACACTCCGTATTGTAGTCATATGTGTAAAAATATTTTACAGAACTGCAATGGTTCTCACTTTCTTTAATACTAATGTTTGGAATTATACACGACTACTAGGCGATTTATCCACTATAAAATGGTGGCCGCTTTGGGAATGACAGCCCTTGAGCTAGTTTGAGGCGTTCTGGTCTCTACACACGTGACAGGGGTCTGGCCCGGTCACGTGAGTGTGGCATGTGAGGTTACTAATTTCATCTGGGAGGTTTAAAAGACACACGTGTGCTCCCGCCCGGCGTCCCTGGGATGATACAACATCCGCGAACGCGGATTGTATGGTAAGGAGAGGGCTCTGTGTGGTGGGGTCCTTAGGCTGCCTAAGTGCACATACCGGCCGCTTGCTTCCGTTTCTGTGTCAGTGCATATTTAAGCTATCAGCTTGTACCATCCCTTTGATGCTCACGTACCGCGCAATGCATTTTGACTGCCTAAGTGCACATACCGGCTGCTTTCTTCCGTTTCTGTGTCAGCGCATATTTAAGCTATCAGCGTGTACCATCCCTTTGATGCTCACGTACCGCACAATGCATTTTGGCAGTGGGCTTTACCGGTGCTGCACCATTTCTTTTGCACATGCTGGTAGACTCTATTGATGTAGATTAAGTGGGAATTAACACTTACATACACTGTAACAGTAGTAACTATGGTGTTTCTTGGCCATTATTTCTCTGTGGATGCTCTCCCTGTACAAACATGCATTTGGCTATTGTCAGCTCGCCATTATGGGGGCAGCCCAGGTGTTTAGTGCATTTTTTGTACAGTGTACATATACTGTACTGACTATATGTGAACTTTCCATAGGTTGATGTGACAACCAACAACCTGGCGGAGACCTGCCTGTTCAGCTGGTACGAGTGAGCGTAGCTGAATAAGGGTAATATCTCAAAGAAAACATTTGTCAATACCTTTGTCTTTCTCCACCCCCCAGTTTTTTCCACCCCCCAGTGCTGTTGGGTATGCTGGGTTTAATGATACATGGTAAACTGGTTGAGGATAACATTTTGCTTTGGAATTAGGAAATGTTGTTTACACAATTTTTTGAAACGTAAACAGTATTATTTGGATTTCAACATGGGTTTTCTCCTGCTGTGGAGTCTGACTCCCCACAGGGTCATCCTGGGGTGTTGCCAATGCTCTTGTGTAGCCTTCGATCCTATTGTAGTTTCCCACCGTAAAGACAGTGAGAAAGTGCGAGCGTCTCCTTACACGTGTTAGCAAGTGGCAACAACACAATGTTCTGAGACATAATGCTTGCACCTCTGGGGTATTGACTGTGTGCCCAGCCTGCCACTGCTGGTCTGGGAGTCCTCACTGGCCCTTGTGCTGATTTAATGATGTGTCCAGCCTGCCGTGCAAGATTATCGGTGTATACTTAGATCTACAGTATTTGGCATAGGTATCCTGTCTGCCGTCTTAGGCCTGTGTGAGCACACTTGCCCCTAAAGTGAGTAAACCTCTGTCCAGCCTGACATTGCAGGGCTGTGCATGTGCACCAGCACCTGGTGCTTTGGGCGAGGTGCCCCGCCTGACTTTGCAGGCTTAGTTGCACGCACTTGCACTAATGGTGCTAGGGACCACATGTCCCACCTGCCCTTGCAGGCTTCTGTGCGCACTTGCACCTATTTTGCTTAGGACTATGTATCTAGCCTGATTGTGCAGGCCTGTGCGTGTGCACTAGCACCTATGCTGCTCGTGACGTTGTGTCCAGCCTGCCATTGCAGGCCTGTGGGTGCACTCTTTCACCTCAAACGGCTAAACCCATATCCTGTCTGCCATTTTAGGCTTTTGTGAGTGCCCTGACGCCAGGGTTTATGTGTCCAGCCTGCTAACACAGGCCTATGTGCTCATTAGCGCATGTGCGCTCAGATAGTATGGAATACCCAAGTGTTTTTCACTACCTATGAGACTTGCTCTTCCCATAGGCTAACTTGGGGAAGTATTTAACATTATTTTGGGCTTCAACTGTGTATTGCAGTAGAGCAGCCTCATGATGTTTCCTATCAATTGATTTGCAGTCCCAAACCCTTTTCCCCTGGTGAAGGTGGATTATGCATATCTGGCTTAGAAATGCCACTTACAGAATATGGGCATTTCTATGTTCTAAAACTCTTTGCGTGCCTTTCGGCCTGGCTCCAGTTAATACTGGAGGCCAGGGTAGCGCATCTGCACAGCCCCCAAAGGCAGCTATAAACAATGGGCTTGCCTGGACCAACAGACCTCTGTAATTTGAGGGCACAGTGGAATAGATTGGTTGGGGAGATTGTAATCATGGCCCCACTAAAGATTAAGATCTGCATTCCAAGACCCCTTCGAAGACAGGCCGGAAATTTAGGGGAGACATCTGTGGTTGAAAGAGACCCCCTTGAACCACCCCCAACTTCAAAGGCACACTTCAATATAACTTCTGATACCAAGCTTCAGCAAAGCAGAAATACCCTTGTAGATACATAGGATTGGAAAACCGGGACTGCATGGTGCACTCTGTCACAGGAATCTGTCATGCACATGAAGGATAACTGTCAGAATAGTGGCTGGCCCGGGCTGAAGATCTACTGATGTGTGGCACAAGTGTGCTTTCCAAGAGTCAGTTGGTGTATCTTCTGTTTTCCTGGAGGGTTCAGGGATATCAAAGATCTCCTGTGGGGGCCTACACCATCCACCTGTGTCATCTGGAGAGCGGTGCCCTCGTAAATGCCTGCTTCATCTGATGAATTTCAAAGGGCAGCAAAGTGTGGGTGCTGGACTAAGAACTGTATCTGGAGACTAGATTGCCTAGTGCGGAGCCCCAGAAGCCTTGTCCACATCTAAGGTATATGGTTCATGTGCTACCAGGAACCCAACACTGACAAGCGTCTTGGTGGTGTCTTGGTGAGCGAATTCACCAAATGTGCGCCCCGTGTGGCCCATTTCATTGTTGATACTCATGCCTCTCATGCATCACGACGACTGCATGCACATGCGGGCAGTATCCAGTTCAAAGGGTGCAACCCTCGCAGGTGGGGTTGTACCCGTTGTTGAGCCTTATTCTACCTCATGCGACTCTACTGAATTTTTGACCTTGTTAGCAGTGGTAAACTGAGCAGACTCCTAAAAGACAGCAAAACGGGTTCCGAAAAAAGCAGTGTTATGACAAAATGTGTACTTTGCTCCTCATTTCCATTTCTTTTCCATTTTGCTCATTTTTCCAGTTCCATTTCTTCTTTTTTTCTGCTTTCCTTTTCTCCTCCTATATTTCCATTCCTTTTCATCTTGTTTCTTTTGTTCCTTTTTCCCTTCTTTGGTCCTCACTTTCTCCCGTTCCTTTTCTCCTTTCTTTCTCCTCTCACTTCCTGATTTCTTCTTAACTTTCCATGTTATCTTCTTACCTTCCTCCCTTCCTCCTTTGAATCCTCTCTCTGTTTCTTCCCCCATGCCTTTTTTCCTTTCTGTCTATCTGTTGTTCCTCTTTATTTCTTTTCTTTTTCCGAAGATTCCTTTTCTTTTTTCAATCTTCATATGTGCTTCAAGTCAAACTCAGAGGTGTACTTATGGGTAAGGGAATGGATGCAATGATACGGTTCCTTGTAGAATGCTATGAAGTCTGCATGTAAATATAATTAATATTAAATCATTAGGGGGACTGTGGCTTTCCCGCTCAACAAGATGGCATGTATTTGCTGAGCTCCATCGCTTCACGGACCTCACGAGGGAGATTTTGGCTGCCTTGACACCTCTTTCCGTCCCTTGCTGGCTGGGCGAGCCTCCTGATGTATGACAGCATATATTTAGGACAAGGGGTGAGTTCACAGCTCACTTTTTAGCTGACTTTACGGCATCTCTGTTTTGCTGACGTGAGCGGCCACCATTTTGAATGTGCAGAGGTTGCGCTGCCGGAAATGATGTCCTTTTGTTTTGGCTCAATGGCAGTTTATTTTGAGTTGTGATGCTCCATCATGGCACTAAATGTTCTTTTGCCACCACAAGCTCCAGATACATCTAATTGAAGGAATAATGTTGAGCAATAAATTGGCAGCTATGAATTATCATCTACCGAGGCAAATGGAGTGATGCAAGGTGTCTGTGAGGAAAGGTTCTAGAAGGCACTTTCTTGCTTTTAGAAGCGTTTGAGGTAAATCAATAATGAACACCAGTACCCTTGTCCTTTCTATGTCTTGCATGGTGTACAAGCTGCACTACTCCCTTTCAGATGTAGACAGTACCTCATTAATGAATTGCCTTCTCCGCTACTTTCCTGTTCTTTATTGAAGCAGAATAAGCTTAGTCTTTCACAAATGCATCATGCTTAAGAGGATGCAAACAGATTTCTGTGCGCTATGAGGTATTTACTTCACATCTTGTTCTCTGTCTGTGAGTTTATAGCTTGCTATACGCCATAATTTCGGTATCTGTGCTTTCGTTGTGTCATTCATCAACACTGTGGCTGAAATACTCCCATATCTTCACTGAACTCTATATCATTGAACATATATTTTTATGGAGTGATCTCTACCTTATAAAAAACTTCCACACCAAAAAGTACATTTTATCAAGATGGCTAGTGAACCACTTTCTCTTGCAAAAACATCTTCCTCTGGTACTAAACCGAAAAGAGTCAAAAATGATCCTACATCCCTGGTCCAGTCATCTTCTAATCCGGTTTTGGACTCAATTTTCAATGAACTATGTGCATTAAAACCCGTTATGAATACCACCAATGAGAATCTTCAACTGATTGAGAACCGATGGATCAACGTGGAAGGTAAAATGTCCAAAATGGAGCAACAAATAAGTAATCTTCAAGATGTGGCAACTGAAGAACCCTTATTAGAGCAAGAAAATTACAAGCTTAAACTCCATACAGAGGATTTAGAATACCGCAACAGAAGGAACAATCTTCGGCTATACGGACTACCTGAAAATGTTGAGGATCTAGATCTTCTTTCTTTTTTAAAGAAATTTCTGTCTGACCTTCTAAACCTTCATTCTTCAACTCCTCTCAATATTCAGCATGCTCATCGTCTTGGTTGTCCTCAACCTCATTCCAACAAACCACATGGTATTCTTCTTTTTCTAGAATTTGCGGACTTGATGCATGTATAAAAAGTCGCCGGAGAAAAACACAGTCTTGTCTGGTCTGGCCACAACATCCTCAGCTCAGAAGATCTTTCCAATGATGGTAACGCCAGAAGTAACAAATTCCTAGCTCTATGTCTGCCATTAAGGTCTGTGAACATTCGTAATGGCATCCTGCATTTTTGTCTTTGCAAAATTACCCTTGAAGGTGTTCTCGATCATTCGAGGATCCAGCTAAACTAAGACCATTTTTGCATTCTATTACTACAATACCTATGGAAACAAATGCTCAGTGTTCAATTTGTTATTTCTTGTTGAGGTCTTTGTTCTGTACATCTTCATAATGACTTTTGTGGCCTAAATATTTTATAATATTCTAATACTTTTAATTTCTTATCTCCTTATCTCTATCCTTTCCTGTTGATGTTCCTGTTCTTGAGTGCTGACATGTCTGGTTCTTTTTTTCTTCTCTTCATATTTCAGATCTGACTCTTTGTCCTTGATCTGTATTTCTTTCTTTCTTCCACTCTTTTTCAACTGTTTCTTTCCCTGTATCTTCTCTCTCTATTCCCTCTTCTCCACCTGTTACTCCACCCCTCTTTTATTATTTCCATGAATGTGCTCCCTGTTTTTTATGACTAGTATCTGTTGTCTTCTTTGTTGTTTTTTGCAGTTCATCGTCACTGTGCTTATTTCCCTGTTCTGTAATCATTATAATGTTTGATGTTGTATTGTGGAACGTCCGTGGTCTGGTTCATCCTGTTAAGCATCAAAAAGTACTTTTCCATTTATCAAAACTTGATTGTCAGATTGTATTTTTGCAGGAAACCACTGTAACGATCTTGAATATCTTAAACCCAAACGTCAATGGGTGGGTTAGGTTGTTTTCTCTCCAGCTATGAACCGTTAAGGTGTTATTGCCATCCTTTTTCAGAAATCTTTGAAATTGTTTCAACTGAAAATGATGCAAGTGGGCAATGGGGTATACTTCATGCCACAGTCCTAATTAACTTATCACCTTTTTAATATTTATGGGCCGGTTAAACCTGACCTGGATTTCTGGCACAATATTAAACAAAAATTATCCTCAATTACTAACCTCAGTATTATTGTTACTTGTGATTTTAATAATTGGCTTTACCCCTTTTCTGCATTTCAATCTGCTATTGCCTCTCGTCCACTCTATGATGCCTGGAGGACTAATAATCATGATAGTTATAATTCATATTCTTTTCTAATGTTCACCATACTATGTCTCACACTGATTATTTTTTGCTTTCAAAATCTTGGTTTCCCTCGCTCCAATCTTCTGAGATTGGTTTCATTTTTATTTCCGACTACGACCAAGTCTCAGTTTCTCTTGATTTGTCCCTTGCCATTCCCAAACAGGCTAGAAGGAGATTTAATAATTCCTTTATATTCGATCAAACATATTTTAAAAACTACCTCCTTTATACAAGAAATTTTTTAATTTAATAAATCAAGTGACACCTCTGTTTATAACAATATGGCTGAGATACCCGCCACCCCCTCTCAACACAATCCCCAAGGATGGGAAACCGGAAACAGTTCTGAACTTTTTGGAAGGCGGGAGGGAGTGACCCTCCCGGCCGTATTTATTAAAATATGAAACAAAATCAAAACATTAAAATAACAGTTTCATATTATGTACAATTTCATTTCCACATTACGATGTTTTGGTTAACCTTAACATATTTCTAATACAAAGGTTCTCCTAGCCGAAACTAACATCCTACAAATACATTTTTACTCCTAACGTTAAGGGCCAACGGCAAGGTCGTAACCGGTGTCAGATCCCTAAACCAGAATTATCCCCCCCACTTGCGAGGGGCGACCGCACAGAGAATGTACCTCATGTCATGTGCACATACCAATTTCCCTTGACTTGACGGGGGCCCCAATGAACTCGACGCCATTTGATGGTCGTCCGAGGACTCGTGTGAGGTGTCTAGAAGGTAGCGTAAACCCCCCTCCCCACCCCACACAACTTACCACATCTGCCGTCGCAGATGTCCTGGCCCCGGGAAATTCCCAGGAGGGGCCCGTAGCCCCTCCTATCCAGGGAGGGGCCTTGACCGCCTTCCCTTTCCTTTCGGCGGCCCATCCTTAGAAGGGACCGCCTCCCCGTTGAGGGGCCAATGGCCACCTCCCCCGGGCGCTCCCATCCGTAATGGGTGACGCCCCCCCCATAGGGATCTTCCAATTATTGCTCACCGATCATGACCTTACCGCCCGACCAAAATAAATACGACATTAACTAAAATTACTAAATTAAAAAACCAAACCATAACTGCTTCACGTATGACTGTTGAAACATCCCTGATCAACACTGGTGCAAAATACTTTATTCGAAAAATGTACTGTACAGAATCATCCACTTTATTGCATACTAAAACAACACTTTAATCACGACAACCTGTAAGAAATAGAGTTACCACATCAAAACTTTATTTCAAAACCACTTGCTGTCTCCAGGGGCTGGTGGGTGGGTCAAAATTGGCTCTTCGTTCCGTCTCGAGCTCACACGTGCAGCGGGGAGGTGCAGCTTCAGAGCACAGGAACAAGAGGATGCTTTCTTGGCTTGTTGCTCCTTTTAACCTTCTTCGGGCGGGCGTAAACCCGCCTCCGCCCGCCTCCGGGGGCGTGGCTGGCGGCTTCCGTGTCTAGGACAACCCCCTCTAGGGCGGGAAAAAGCGTGCCCCGGCTACGCCGCTTCGGGCATACCAGCCGAGACTCGCCTCCCGCCCAAGATGGCTTCCCGGGGGGATCGGGGTACTCCACCATACGTTCGGGGGGTCCGAGTGGTCGCCCCTTTCCATATGGCTGAGATACCCGCCACCCCCTCTCAACACAATCCCCAAGGATGGGAAACCGGAAACAGTTCTGAACTTTTTGGAAGGCGGGAGGGAGTGACCCTCCCGGCCGTATTTATTAAAATATGAAACAAAATCAAAACATTAAAATAACAGTTTCATATTATGTACAATTTCATTTCCACAGTACGATGTTTTGGCTAACCTTAGCATATTTCTAATACAAAGGTTCTCCTAGCCGAAACTAACATCCTACAAATACATTTTTACTTGAAATTGTACATCCTAACGTTAAGGGCCAACGGCAAGGTCGTAACCGGTGTCAGATCCCTAAACCAGAATTACCCCCCCCACTTGCGAGGGGCGACCGCACAGAGGGCTGTACCTCATGTCATGTGCACATACCAATTTCCCTTGACTTGACGGGGGCCCCAATGAACTCGACGCCATTTGATGGTCGTCCGAGGACTCGTGTGAGGTGTCTAGAAGGTAGCGTAAACCCCCCTCCCCACCCCACACAACTTACCACATCTGCCGTTGCAGATGTCCTGGCCCCGGGAAATTCCCAGGAGGGGCCCGTAGCCCCTCCTATCCAGGGAGGGGCCTTGACCGCCTTCCCTTTCCTTTCGGCGGCCCATCCTTAGAAGGGACCGCCTCCCCGTTGAGGGGCCAATGGCCACCTCCCCCCGGGCGCTCCCATCCGTAATGGGTGACGCCCCCCCATAGGGATCTTCCAATTATTGCTCACCGATCATGACCTTACCGCCACAGGCCGGATAGTTGACCGGCTATCCGGACCCCCCACAAAACTCCTGCCTATAGGTCATGCTGTAAACTTTTTAACCAAGCTATGAGGTCTCCTATGAGTAATGCATTCCCCACCCGGGACAAATGGACCCCATCCTCCAAATACATACTGTCCCCCTTGATACAACCATGAGGAATAGAATGCAATGCATTTGAACGAAACAATCTACCCAATTTATTATTTACTTTCTTTACCGAATGATTTATAGCAGACACCGAAATCGCCCCCCACCACACCTTACGTGGAATCATATGGGACCATGCAATTGTGCACCCTGGAACCCTTCTCGCCAACCAACTTACTGTGGAAAGTATCGCCTCGAGAAGAAGTCGTCTACCAGTGGTCACCAAATCGCTGCCCCTAAGATGGACTATGATTATAGATGGCGGTGACCTTGTCCGCCCTAACAAATCCTCGAAAAACGATTGAAACTGGTCAATACAGAGCCCGCCCCTTCCGTAGAAGGTCACCCTGTACCCGTATTCCCCAGCCATGTGAATCATGTCACCTGCTTTGAATACGTCCGCGGCACGCCTCACGTATGAGTGGCCCATGACCCACACCTCTTTTTCCGCAGCCGGTGATGTTTGACCGCTGGTTCCCAGGTGTCGAGTCGACCGCACAGTCCGCCCCGCCTCGTAAGCTTGCGAAACTGTAAACCAAACAAAAACAAGAAGCGTGAGTACTTGATAACAGCTTCACAACATGTGTAACCGCACATACCTTTTGTAAAAATTCGAGGACCAACGCCCCAAACGTTTCACTTTTTCCACACTCAGACCCCTGGCTGTAGCCTCAGTAGCAGCCCCTATCCGAAAGGAATGGGTCCCAAACTCGCCGGGGTCCAAGCCCGCGGCCGAAATTGCCATTGTAAGCACCCGCTGGAACTGAAACCTCGTCAGTGGGGTGGCATCAGCGTGTCTCAACAAGGTCCCTCCCCCATGATGCCGCCCTCTGCGCTAAATATTCCTCTACGCAACCAACAGGGCACATGGGGGATCCGGGAATCCGATGTATGACTACGCAATCCCCAATCGCACCCTGATCGGCCTTGGACCTGACAAACGAGACAATCATCGTCTCCCCCTTAACCTGAATGTGCTCTCGGCACAGTCCTCCCACCGTATCCCGCTTGTTCTTCGCCACCAGTTCGCTTACCCGCATCGCCCTATGAAATGCTAACGTAAAAGCGGCCCGGAATAACACGGTTTCATATTGGGATGAACATGTCGCAGGGAGTACGGATAATAACAGGGCCAACCTATCCAGACCTATCGGGTGCCTCTCATCTAATCTGCGACCCTCAAGGCGTTGCCACCCACGTAGCGCTTTCTGCACAACGAAAGACGCTGTCGGGTCCTGGATCCCATGAGCCCTTGCCATAAAGGAAATGGCGGCCCGATGCCTCTGGGCCGTAGCTACTGATTTGCTTGCCTGATGTAAAGACAGCAAGAATTTAACGACAAAATCTTCCTGACCCCAAAGCTCCCCCCTAGCAGCACCCAAAAAGGACCAATAGGAACGGAACGCCCCTTCATATGCCTTCCTTGTCCTGGGTGCTAAACTCTCTCCCACGAGGTTTTGTAGTTCGGGGCACCGAGAGACCAGAGAGCTTCGGGAAAGGGTGCCGCCACCGGGTCCGCTGTGGGCAGAAAACCCCAGAAGGCCTGCATACGGAAACGAGAAAGCGCATCAGCCGCTTGGTTCAGTACCCCCGGCACATGTCTTGCCCTAAAGAGCACATTCAATTGCATACACAATAACACAATTTCTTTGAGCAATCTCAGAATCCATTTGCATCGTGCCGCCTGACTATTGATACATTCAACCACGGTCATGTTATCGGACCAGAACACCACAGAGTGATCCCGAAACCCCTCAGGCCATGTTTTCAGGGCCACCAAAATAGGGAAAAGTTCGAGAAAAGCAATGTTACTCGTCAGCCCGCACTCGTGCCACCATGACGGCCATTTTTGGGCCGACCATTGCTTTCCGAATATGGCGCCAAAACCTATACTCCCCGCCGAATCTGTCCACAGCCCCAGCTCCTCGGAGGACATTGCCGGCTTGTTCCAAACAATCCGACCATTGAAATCCGCCAGGAATGCCAACCAAATGCGCATGTCCTGACGAATCTCTGCCGAGAGCCTCGTGCGGTGGTGTCCCTCTTTAAGACCGACCATGGCTTGTGCGATCGAGCGGGAAAAGGGGCGGGCCATTGGCATTACTCTAAGGGCAAAATTCAACAGACCCACAGTTTGCTGCAATTGATGTAAGTTCACCTTAGTCTCCCGAATACATGTTTCAAGGGAGGCCCTGAATTTCACCACCTTTTCCTTGGGTAGCCGAAAGCAACCTTCTTCTGAATCGAGTTCTATTCCAAGAAACTCGAGCGAAGTCGATGGCCCCACAGTCTTACCTGGTGCCAATGGCACACCAAAATGGCTCATCAAGCCACAAAATTAATTTAAAGCCTGTCCACATTCTGGATCCCCGGCTGCCCCCAGGAACAGAAAATCATCGAGATAATGCATAACATGCTGGAACCCCGTCTTTCTCGTGAATACCCATTGCAGAAAACAACTGAATTTTTCAAAATAAGCACAAGATATGGAGCATCCCATTGGCATACATTTATCCATGTAATAGCGACCCTGAAACATAAAACCAAGGAGACGCTGATCGTCTGGGTGTACCGGGAGCAACCGGAACGCTGACTCGATGTCTGATTTTGCCATCAGCGCTCCGGGCCCCAGGCGATCCAACATGGCGACGGCCTCATCGAAAGATGCGTACCGCACCGAACACACTTCCGGGTCTATCGCATCATTCACGGAAAGACCTCGTGGGGCTGACAAATTATGTATAAGTCTAAACTCACCCGGGTCCTTCTTGGGGACCACTCCTAAGGGGGAACAAACAAAGTTAGAAACTGGTGGTATATCGAATGGTCCGGCAACCCGCCCTCGAGTCACCTCTTTCCCAATCTTTACCTGTACCACCGCCGTATTCTGCAGGACCGACAGTTGGTTCTTACAATGTGCCTTACCCTGAAAATTCCCCACAGGAATGCGGAAACCATACAAAAACCCGTCTCGCAACACCCCAGCGGAGACATGATCCGGGTATTCATTGAGCCAAGGAATCATTGCCATGGTATCAACCGGGGTAGGTAAAGGCGCCCCTCGGACTATTTCAGACCTGTTTGGCGCTTCCCCTACCACCGTTATCACCCGTTTTGGCTCTGCACATGGTCTCAGGATGCGAGGACTGTCCACACCCCCCACAGTCGTGTCTAAACTTGCATGACCCCTGGGGCCTTGTACATTTTCCCCTGTTAAAATCCAACAGATCCCCTTTTTACCTGCGTTGCCACTCGACTTCGAGTGATGCTCGTTACCTGCACCCGTCCGAAAGGGCGTCCCAGACGAATGGCGGGAAAACTCACCCCCATTACCCCCCGACAATGGTGCCTTTAACATGCCTGAATTCTCAATTTTTTGCCAAGAAATGGAGTCGTAACAATCCCAGGTCAAAGCTGGGTCGTGCTCCTTGGCCTTCCTAAAAACATTGTCATAACAGAACCACTGATTGCCCTCATGTGATTGAGAATACTCCATGATACGTGACTGATATATGGGCAACTCGGGCAACAACTCAGGCCTTCGTTCCCCCATAATTGAAGTGAATATGCCAAACGCTCTGCCCCAGTTCCCTATGTTCTCATCGACCTTAAAGGCGGCCATTTTTGCGCGCCAAACACTCGGATGCAGAAACTCCTTTTGACCCTTCACATGCTCGATCTCGTAGTGATCGGTAAGCAAAGAAAACATGTTTACATACTTATCAGCCCAAATCTTTTCCTTAACTTCAATTGGAACATGCTGGGCCACTTTCTCCCTTCGTGAGGGTACAGACCCCTCCCCCGCAATCGGCAGTAGCCGCTTACCTGAGTTAGGAGCTGTAGTTGCTGCCGAACTCGTGCCCGCTGCGGTTTCACCCACCGGAACCTGTGGGGGAACAGAAGATGGTGCCTTCGCAGCCTCTCTAGATTCTCGTAATTGCCTCATTACTGCCCTGGCGTCGTCCGCCGTGGTGCCCTCACTATCTTTTCCCAACCACGCTGCCAGTTGTGCAGCCAACTCGGGAGGCATATCCTCCCCGTTCACAGGGGTGACTACAACGGGGATCGGTCGCCCCTCCTTCGGAACCGGGATTGGCTCCTCGATCGGTGTATCGGGAACCGGGGCCTCTCCCCCAGACGCCCCTCTCTTGGACCTCTTGCCTCTCCCGCTGGGGACTACTCCCGGCAATGCTGGTCCAACGACTTGCTTCGGGCCTCCTACCCCGTTCATTGTCGCCATCTGCTTTTTCATCTCGGCCATGTCCTTTACGAGCATGCGGAGCATCTGATCGGTACCGACCCGCTTTCCGACCTTCTTGCCCGGCATTCTCCAACGAAGATATCTGAAAGAACAAGAACAAAAATTACAACGCTCAAAATTGGCTCTTCGTTCCGTCTCGAGCTCACGTGCAGCGGGGAGGTGCAGCTTCAGAGCACAGGAACAAGAGGATGCTTCCTTGGCTTGTTGCTCCTTTTAACCTTCTTCGGGCGGGCGTAAACCCGCCTCCGCCCGCCTCCGGGGGCGTGGCTGGCGGCTTCCGTGTCTAGGACAACCCCCTCTAGGGCGGGAAAAAGCGCGCCCCGGCTACGCCGCTTCGGGCATACCAGCCGAGACTCGCCTCCCGCCCAAGATGGCTTCCCGGGGGGATCGGGGTACTCCACCATACGTTCGGGGGGTCCGAGTGGTCGCCCCTTTCCATTTGGATAGCCTCATTCAGAGCTTTTACTGTCGCCTACAAGGGTAGAATGAAAAAGTCATTGAACTAAGCCTGGGCAAAGCACTACGCTACGCTCGCGTAGTTTGCGCTACTTCGCAATATGCGAATTGCACGTAGCAGAGTGCAAACACGCGTAGCGTAGCATAGTGTAGTGCATCGATCATTTTTTGCTTGCTCGCGGTCCTAAACGTCAAGTTGGCGACCGCGAGCAAGCAAAATGACATCCCGGTGAGACTTTTTCCTCGTTTGCGATCAGCAACATCAAGTTGCCGATCGCGAGCGTGGAAAATAAACCTTCCGGCGAGCTTCTCAACGCAGGGAGGTCAGGTTTCTCTTTGCGAGTGGTCGCGTATGCTCGTGACCGCTCGCGATGAGAAACTATCAGTCTGCATTGAGAAAGCTTAAGCTCGAGTAGAAATCTACTTGAGCGCCAGAAAATGACCGATTGCACTGTGCGAGATGCAGTTTGCACTGATTGCACAGTGTGGACAAGCATCTGGCACTGTGCAATCAGTGCAAACAGCATCTTGCACAGTGCACTTCGACCTATTATCATTCATTATAAATGGAAGACAGCCATCCCACAATGACCGATACACAGTCATTTTTGATGGTCTCCCTTCTCCTAGCTCTGTTCCGGATGCTATAGCTCTCTTCGAAAAAGACATATCCCTTCAGGAGATCTTTGATGCAATCAAGTACTTGAAAAGAGCGAAGGCGCCTGGCCCGGACAGCTTTTTCGGTTGAACTTATTTCTCCTTTTCATCTATTTTTGCTCCACACTTGCACTTTTTACCTCCTTTCTACTACACTCTAAACCTGAAGGTTCCTTTCTTGACACTCTTATTGTAATTCTCCCTAAACCCGATAAAGATCTCTCCCTTGGTCAAAATTATTGCCCAATCTCTTTAATCAATTAAAACTGCAACATTTTTGCAAATATTCTTGCCTCTAGATTGAAAGGTTGAAAGGAGTTATTCCCCTACTTATTAAATCTGATCAGTCTGGCGTTATTAAGGGTAGGCTCTCCTTTGATAATGCTAGAATGTTCTCTAATATTCTCATTCTGGGAAAAAGTTACTCTGACCCTCTAGACGCATTATCTCTTGAACCTGAAAAAGCTTTTGATTGCATAAATTGGCAATTCATGTTCAAAACTCTTCAATGGTTCGGTTATTGGACCCTAATTAATTTTGTTTATCAAATTACTATATTCAAATTCCCGTGCATATGTATCTGTTAATGGTCTTTTATCTCCTTATTTTACCTTACTCATAGGTACACAGCAAGGTTGCCCCCTCTCTCCTCTTTTTTTCTTTTATGTCTTGAACCCTTCCTTGAACGCATTCAACATAACCCTTTGATATCTGGATTCCTCCATAATTACTATGAAATTAAATAGTCTGCTTATGATGATGATGATCTCTTAATTTACCTTTCAAAACCCTTAACTTCCTTACCTCCTCTTTTACAGGAGATTGACTTAAATTCTAAGATATCTGGATACAAATTACATTTTTCTAAAACTGACATTTTACCCCTACATTCTCTATGTTATCAATTCATGTTTTCTGACACCAACTTTAAATGGTGTCCTTCAAAAATTAAATATCTTGGTGTATTTTTTCCCCTACCATTCCTCAAACTCTTACCCATAATTTTAGTGCTTTGAAAATTAAGATTCAAAACTTACTCTCCTCATGGTCCACCTTACATCTGTCCTATAAAATGATGATTGTACAGCTTATTCTATTTCTACTCTCTATGTTACCCTTTAAAATTCACAATTATGATTTTAACCAAATCAATTCCATTTGTACTATATTCTCTTGAACAATAAACCTGCTCGTATTGCTTTAACCAAATTAATCAAACCAAAGAATGAAGGAGGTGTATGATTTCCTCATTTTAAGCTATATCACACTGCTTTTATAATCAGACAAGTATATGCACTAAACAGACAGATTAATTTTGAATGCTCTCTATTACATGGCTTTTCTTTTTATGACATCTGTTTTATGTCCAATTGCACCTTCATATCGAAATATCCTATTTTAAAATATTTCCAAAACTTGTTACACTCATTGTTTATGGATGGATCTAACTTCCATCAAGCCTTCCTTGCGTCTTCTATTTGGTACAATAAATGTATTATGTTTCGCCATAAATCCTTCTACTTCAAACACTGGAAAAAGAATAATATATATGTTCACCAAATTTTATGCCATAACTCTGTTTTGTACAAGATTGCTATGACTTATCCTCTTTCTGCTTATCTCAATATTCACAATTATTTATTTAATCGAAAAACTTTCCTATTAATCATACTCCATTATTGCCTTAACTCCTTTACTCAACATCTCTTCTGACTCTAATCCCAAAGCCTCCCTTATATATAAATATATATCTACTCCTATCTCTGAAAGACCAAAATCCCCTATTGAAATAGCTTGAGAACTAGAACTGTCCATCACCCTTTCACCTAAAAAATGGGACACACTATGGCATAACGTTTTTTTCCACCTCTAGAGCCACTAACATTACTCTATCTTTAGTTTTTTCTTTAAAATAAAGCTGTTAGGACACCAATATTTTTGCACAAAATTAACTCATCTTTTTCTCCTCTTTGCTGGCCATGTCTTTCCACCAATGGTACACTATCTCAATTGATTTACCATTGTCCCAATGTCCTCCAATTTTGGAAATCCATTTGGGCCAAATGTTCCAAGATTTTATTTCAATATTCCCCTATCATTTCAAAATGTTTTCCTTGGATCCATGTCAGTTGATTCTCATGATACAGTGCTAATGCCGAAACTGACTGATCTTTTTATTACTCTTGCAATTACAGTTATACTTACTTGCTGGAAAGACAATCCCAAAATATGCAGGCTAACATGGTGGAATATTATTTGTGACGAACATAGAATTTTCATCTGTATGTCAGAGAATTAAATCTGATTTACTCTGGTTACCCTTTACTACTTTTCAATCTACACATTTTTCCTTACAATAATTCCTACTTGCTAGTTCTTCTCCCTTCCTTTCCTCTCTTTTCTTTCCTCCTTTTTCTTCTCTTTTCTTTCTTCTTCCCTCGCTCTCTTTTCTCTTTACTACTCTAAAAATTATTATTATGACTTGAAAGGTACACATAATTTTACTTTCTTTTCAGGTGCTACTTAAGGATGTACTTTATAATTTCTTTCCTCTATATTTTGTTATATCGCTCCCATTTACTGTATATTTTGCCATGTTACTTCCTTCCTTATGTTGGTTGTGTTACTGGTACCTTTTTATTACTCAATTAATGTTATGTAAAAAAATATTATTATGAGGTGTTAGTTTCTGGGCATCAACCAATGGACTTTTGGGCAATTAGCCAGAAAATGAAAGACTTCCCACCCTTGCTTTCATAATGAGAGAAGTGTCACCTCTTGTTAAGCAAGAGAAAGAGACCACAAGCATCAGCGAGACACCTCTCACATATGATTCATAAATAAGAGTAAAAGGACAAAAGTGATCCTTGGTAACCACACAGATAAACATTTCCCACCACCTCTTCTGGCAATAATGGTGTGTGCTTACTATATCACGACTGGGTGCTTTCGGGGCACCATTTAAGTGGCTTGTCTTTGTTCTGTTGTTATCCAGGCAGTCGCTAATGATGTTTTCTATAGATGAAAGTTACCTCCTACTAGTAAGAAGTAGGAGGACCAGTGCTTAATTTGTTGAAATAATAAGTGCAGGTCTCTTGTCAAGAGGCCACTGCTGCGTGCACCACTCATTGCCCCTGTAATGCTGCAAATAATAGTAACAACACAACTACTAACCGTCACACTTCTACAAGTGTGACAGTTTGGACTATTTCAAGCCCGCCAAGCTGTACGAATGACGGCAGGTTGTACTCCTTTTTAATGTATACTAAATTAATGATTACCTGTTGTTTTGGTAAACTCAAAATTAGTCAGACACCACCACCTTCTGGCTTACTGTCACACGCTCTGGTGTTGAAAATTAAGTGCAGGTGCTGAGCACCGCAAACCACTAGCTCAAATTAAACATTGTGAGGCCCCCACTTTTAGGCCTGGGGAATGCCGCAGAAGGTATTAGAATGGCCTATTGTACTGTTTTTGTGTGATGTCACATCACAATACAATGAAAAACAAGTTTCCTTTTTACCACGGTGGCGAAAAAGCAAGAAATAAGCCGAATTAAATTTCAACATTTACAGAAATAGCTCACAATGGAAGCCACGCATAACATTTCATCCTACTGCTGTACAATTCTACTTATTAAAAAGAAAATGCAAATTACATGTTGTATTCGGCAGATTCAGCAGACTGTGCCAAAGCAAAAGAGTTCTTGGCGCAGATTAAAAAAAATGTTCACTTAACAAATATCAGTTAATTAGCTCATGCGGCTTGAATAGATGAAATTTCTTTCTGTTTGCAATGAATACAAATGTCTAATCACAATCATTAATATGTTAGACTGAGCTAAAACACTTGAACATATTTCTTAGATATCCTACGAACAATATTTAGGTAGAAACAAATTATTATTCTTTCTCTTCATTTACAGCTTGCATCAGACTTTTCCTGCTGCTGAACCGATTTTTCCACATGGTCTTGCTTACCCCGGAAAAAGTTATTATGTTTGAATCTGTTTCAAGATGCCTGTCAGTGGCTATCAAGCTATGGGTCAGTGTAATTTCTTTGTTGTCATTTAATGTATCCTTTTCTCTGCCAAACATCAAACTATATATTATTTACTGAGGCAAGTAAGTTAGTGAATTTGAGGGTCATTGAGTGAGATAGGAGTGGATACATTGTCATAAACCTTTCACATTAAATTGATAATCATCAAGATACTGTTTGGCATGAGCATAAACCAGTAATTATGTGATTGAAATAGCTATATACTCTAAAGGTTTTCAAATGTAAGATTATTAAGTCACCTGAGCCAAAGGGAGAGCGTTTTACTCAGTAAACATATTTAGAATCCCCATATATTTTTGTAATGTCAAAATGCCAAGTATGTGTCTTATGGTGTCAATATAGTGTTTACACAGTAGCTTACAGTGTTGTATAGATGGTGAGGTCTCATAGTTACCCAATGAGCCAGTATTATGTGTAATAGAGTCTTTAGCGTGTAATAGGAAAAAAGATTGGAACACCAGCGTCAGTTGGTGCTGATCCTCTGGGCCCTTAACACATGCATCCTCTGCTGTTATTTTATCTTCAATAAATATTCCGTAAAAATACTTGGCGGTTGCTGGATTCATCATGACATATTTGTCGACAGGCATGGGATACTTATTATGATCACTTTTGGTTTTAAAAAGGCACATCAGCACTTTTCCAACCAAACTGTTTAATGGAACTATTTCTGATGGCCCAGGTAATGTCTGTTTAGAGTGTCCTTCTGCTTCGGTGTCAGTTTTAGGTCGAGCATTCGAGAGCTCTTGTAATTTCTCTTGTGGTCTTAAAGCCATCCCTTTCCTTTGAATTGTTTGTTTCAGTGTCCTTTGAAAATCCTCTCCTGCTAGTGATCAGCTCTGCCTCTTTGTCCCTCCTTTTGCCCTTCTATTACTCCCACACTGCAGGGACTGAGTACTGTGTCATTCCACTCTAGTTCTTTATGTGTTCTATGATGGACTATTTGTTTCTTGGATTCCCGGTCTGTGACTGGTTGCTTGTGTTCAGCTTCGGTGTCATAGCTGCTTACATGTAAATTTAGCATTCCTCCCTCCCACCTCCTCTTAATGCCACAGTTGTGTTAATATCTGTCTCCCTCGCCGTGTCTGCTGCTCTGTTGATTGTATTTATTTAGTTTTTCGCACTTTTCGTGTCCATCTTCTATTAAGCTTCTTTTTGGTAGGAAGTTTGTTTTGTTTTGGCCTTTCCCACTCCTTCTTGTGCCATGGTGCTCCGGTCCGATTCCTCACCCCTCCTGCCATTTTACAACAGCTGCAGCCTCGTAGGAGCCACAGTTGTGTCTACTTCTAGGTAACTTGCAGTGAAAACACAAGTGGTGATTTTACTTAAAAAAATGCTTGTTTCCCATGTCGCTGTTCTTTTTTTTAAATGGGGCAGGCCCAAAAAGTTGCGTCGTAATTAGCTGCCATATTAGGGTCAGGCAAACAAAGCTGTCACTTCTTTATTTTCAGGAGACTTTAACATATTTTTACTCAGCGCTGCACCCGTTTCACAAGCACTGCGCTTTATCTTAATTTATGGGTACAATACGTTGGTACACGTTCGACTGTATCGATATTTTGAATCCATATCAGTTTACATATTTGCAAAGTATGCTCTGCCTTCTGGAATGTTTCTTTTCCCCAGCAACACAGTAACATCCTTCTTGTTACTCCAGTCACCTGGGATGTGTTTTAGTTGAAGTTTGGGCCGCACTGCTACAATGTGACATTTACTCTAATGACTGGCAAAACATCGCTAAGACACGCTGATGACATTTAGTATTTCTCTAAGTAGTGTCTCATGTTCTGAGCATGCGCAGCGTATTACACAGCACACCGGTCACTATTCCCACCTATTGCTCCTGATCCTGGGGGAGAGTGAGCTTCATTACTTGGAAACGGTCGACTGTTTAAAAACAACTCAATCATCTAGAAAATACGTCCGCATTTAGTAGAGAAATAGCTCTGCACTATTCATAACAGGTGAGCAATTCTCTTTCAGAACATATAACCGGCGTTTGACTGGGATCAATCCATGGCTAATAAACAGAGACCTTAAATAAAAATGTTAGATCAGGAAGGTCGCTGCAGGTGTAAGTTGGGAACTAAGGGAGACCTGCTGCATATCCTGTTAGATTGTCTGACACTCCTAGATCATAGAAAACTTTGGCTGCGCCCAGTTTTTATAAAATATGATGTAAAAACAAGGTCGCAGGCGGCCAGCCTCTTAACAGAAATCCCCTACATCGATATTGCAATTGCCCTCGGGAAATTTATAAAGGTGGCCCCGAGTGCATTGAGATCCAAAGAATAACTTGTAGTACTTTATGGATTTTAGCGGAATGAAATTGTTTGTAGTGGTAAGAATGTGAATAGGTTTTAATATACAAATATAAGTTTTAAGATAATTGTAATTTTTATTGGCGTTTTGTACTTTTGATAATGGCGTATAGGATCTGTTTAATGGACAAATTTTTAAAAATAAGTTTATGAATTTATGGTGCATACTCCATTCTGCGTTATGTTCACTGTATTGTTTAAAGACTATGGTCATAATAAACTTTGGGCCCGATTCACAGAATGAACTTAAGACTCAATCCTAAATTTACTACTATTTTGGTATTAACAGAATGCACTTACTACTTTTGGCATTCACAGAATGCACTTACTACTTTTGGCATTCACAGAATGAACTTACTACTTTTGGTATTCAGAGAAGTTAGGATTTTGTCTTAAGTTTGTCTTAAGACAGACTTAAGACAGACTTAAGACAAACTTAAGACAGACTTAAGACAAAATCCTAACTTCTGTGAATACCAAAAGTAGTAAGTTTATTCTGTGAATACCAAAAGTAGTAAGTGCATTCTGTGAATGCCAAAAGTAGTAAGTGCATTCTGTGAATACCAAAATAGTAGTAAGTTTAGGATTGAGTCTTAAGTTCATTCTGTGAATCGGGCCCATATATTTTAACATAAAAAAAAGAAATTAGTCTCAATTTCAAAAGCGGGTTAAACGTTCTGAAAGAAAATCTAAAGCATCCAGAAAAAGTAAACATGAACTCAAGTTCGCTCACCTTATCTGAATGCCACAGAAATATTTCTTTACTAAGTGCAGTTGGGTTGTCTCCTTTGTAAGAGAAAGATAGTGCCAGTTTGAAAGTTGTTGTTTAGACTACATTGAGCCCAAGTTCTCTCCATGCGAGGAGGTTTGCAGTGGGGGCTACCTCCCGCCCCCTGGTCAAAAAGGAAGATCATCCTGGAGTGATTCTGAAGTAATTGGATGACTTCAGCCAGGCGATTCCTGCAATTATCTGGGGACGTCATCCCAAGCCATCCTGAAGTCTGCCCACAGGGGAAAAAATTTAAATGGGATGACTCTTACTGTAATCACAAAAACTATTCTAGGATGGTGTTCTGATGACTTCCACTGGCAGGGAGTGATTACCTTTTACAACTCCACGAATACTAATTGACTACTTCAGGATGAGGGAGAATTACTTCAGGATGGGCTCTAGACAATTTAAGGATGATTGTGGATTATTCCTGGATGATCCTATTACCGCTGTAGGATGGAAGTGGATTACTCTGGAATGATCCCATGATAATTTCAGGATGAGTGTGGTTTACTCCAGGATGATTTAATGATAACTCAAAAATGAGCATAGATTGTTTAGGATTATATTAAGACAACTACAGAATGAGTGTGGATTACTAGACAATGACTACATAAGGTCTTTAAGATGGCTATGAAATACTCTTGCAGGATTTTATGCCAACGGCAGGCCAAGTGTAGATAGCTCCCAGGTGATTTAATGAATAACTTAGAGGGGCTGTGGATCACTAATAAATCATTACAGGCTGGATTACACCTTAAAAATTCCATGTTACAAGCACATTAGCCGACTGCCAGTATTCCCTTGCAGGGTCCCACTATTAGTTTAGGAATATGGATTTGCTGGTAGGGAAATATTTAGAAGATCACCTCCTCAATGAACCTTCCTGTCAAAAACAGGCCTCTTGGATGCAATATGCCTTCTTTATACAATACCATGAATTATTCGCAATGCCATGAGTTCTAAAGTAAGGCCTAGATTTACAAAAGTGTCCCTTAACGCAGCGCAACACCCAAATTTGCTGCGTTGCATCACAGGGTGAGAGCAGGAAAGTGCCATGTCTACCCCTCTCCCTCACACCACTGTAGCACTAGGCAGTCGAGCACCATGCACACACATTTGCACTTTGGTGCAAAGGTGTCTGCGAGAGTTTAGCTTAGGTTTTGTACTGGAAGGGCCCTCTTGCAGTACAAAAAAAATACTATGCCTAGAAAAACCTGAACACTTTTACCATTGTGGATGAGGGTTGTAACAAATACCAATTTGCTCTGGTTTATACATCCTGAAAAGATTTTGCGTCAAGTCTGCATTATAAAACGTAAGCAAACCAAAAACAAAACTTCCATAAATCTGGTCCCAATTATAAGATAAATATTCTCCTTGTCTGGAAAGATAGATTACTTTTTAAACTCTACTGTGAGATGGGGGCACTGCACAAAATAAAATTCAGAAACATTCCTTTTGGCTCGCTTTGTGCTGTAGAAATACCATATGCATACAAAAGTAGTGGCTTCAAAAATGTTATGCATTGCATTCAGATAAGATTAACAACTTGTGCAGCTACTCTCATACTCCTGACTCACTGTGACTGGTCTTTCTTTGAGGTACAGAGCATTAACTGAAGCTGTTTAAAGTGGTGAGCAGTGGCAAAAGACTGAAACAAGTAATGGTTAAATGAAAAAGCATCAAAGGGGATGTGTTAATATGTAATTTTATTGATCTAACACACACCTTTGGCCCCATAGTAGCCAGGATACTGAACAAGAGTACATAGTGAAAGTCCAGGACACTGTTCATGGGAGGGGGAGAGGGGGGAATGCCAGAATACTACAAAAAGGCTTAATGAAAGCCAGCAACTTCAAGTTTTGTTTTTAGATTCAGAGTTTTCTTTAGTCCTCTTCCAGTATTGCAAATCTTTACAGCCAGCTTCCTTCTCATAGTTCTGTTGTCCAGTGATGGCCAGCCTTCATCCCAGCACATAGACGTCATAGAGTCTGGAGGAAAAAGAAATAAACATACATCAGAATCATGTTAACACCACTATTTTAGGTTTTTAATAGGACTGTGCTGGCTTTAAAATGTTCCAATCCTTTTATTTCATATAGTGTGCTCAATGAGATATGGTTACAGGGGTTCATAAGATTAACATTAAGGTTACTTGGTCAAAGAGGTAATGGGGAGAGCAAGGCATTGATTAAGAGGTAGGCAGGAGGTAAAGAAGACTCACCTGTCCAAGTGAAGAAACCGCCGCTGTTGCCCAGATGCTGTCACGCTTCCTCTCCAAACAGAAAACAATCAATACCAGATTTCAATTACAAAACCATCATTGAGGCAGCCATGTTGGGCCTGAACTCTACTTACAGTATTCTTATTTGGAAAACAGTCTAAAAAAGTACCATACTAACCAGAAATCCAAATGGGAGCTTACAACTAAATGCTAGGAACAGGGCACCCGATCTGATTATTGGGAGAGCGGCATTTAAATTCCAACTTAAGGCTATGCACTAGATTTGCATGCAATTTGTAGCGCAAATTCTCATCGAGTTACGACCCCTCCCCAATTGCTCTTTTGCCCTGATACCAGGAGTAGGGGCTCGTGGAGTTACAGAAGGACAGCATCACAATACAAAGGTTTACTTTTTGCTTTTATACACACTTTTTCCAATATAAAAATAATTATTTGGGCCACCACCCAGACTTGCCTCTCCTCTCGTGCAATTTAAAAAGTAACTTTTTTTTCTTTTCGCTTTATCAACATAAATAACTGCGCTGCCACAGCAAATGTCAGTTTTAACTCTGCAACAGCTGAAATGCATGTTTTAATGGTTGCACGGATTATGTTTACCTAATGTGTGCTTGTGAACGGCATGGTCTCTGGACAAGGCCTCTATCAGAAGCCAGGGTGGGCGTGGCATGCTGTGGGGCATCTCAATCATACCCATCTGTTGCAGCTTGCTGACTGCTGTGGAGGAAAGAAAGGGCTCCGAAAGAAAGAGGCTGTGTCTGCGCTATTGCTGCATTATTTTATTACACACTGATTGACATATGCCGTCCAACCAGGAAGCATGGCATCATGAAGAGGGTAGAAAGCAAGAAAAATTAACCTAAGCAATGATGGGGAAAAGACGACTGCTGTAGTGGCTGTGTGCGCTCGTATGGTGGGGGGACGGCTTTGTAATGCAAAGCAGAAGCGGAATCGAAACGGGCAGAAGCAGCGAATGAAGAAAAGCATCAATAAAGATACATACAAAAGTTCTTACACAAAGGCTATAAGGAAGGCAAGCCCTAGTACACTGTACTTTACCAGTGCTCCTGAGTTTTCATAGGAAGTGAAGCATCAGCAGTGGGAACACGACAGGAGGCAGCAAAGAAGTTCAACGCTGGAATAAACCAATTGTAGGCAGGAATAAAGCGGTTGTATCGATTACAGAAGGTGTTGCTTGCAGCAACGCTTGCGAGCTGCCAAAGCTCAACCTAAAAATGCATATTTGTTAACCATATGAAGTAAAAACAAACACTTTAGAAAAACATATACAAATGATTTACATTATGTAGAAATATATTGCAGGATTTCCCAAACCCATCGAAGATAACCATTGAGTAAATTTTGCTTGGGTTTGTCACAGCAGTGAAATAGAGGAAGTACGCAAAATGGAGAGATGAATGGTAAGGGTATGTGAAGCACAGAAAGGGAGAAAAGGTGAGGCTAAAGAAGACTGGATGTATTAAAAAGGACTACAGGCAGAAAAGTCAGAGCTGAGCAGAAGGGGAGAGAAGCGTTGAAGGGAGGGGAGAAGGGAGGCTGAAGAGGAGACTAAGACCGAAGAATGCTGGCAGGAAACAACTGAGTGGAAGGGAAGGAGCAAGAGGAATGAGGAAGAAGTACCTGATGAAGAGGAATAAGGTATAAGAGGCAAAATGAAGCACATTGTAGGGTTAGGAAGGTCTAACTTGTGAAGTTTGGGGAATTAAGTATAATAACCTACTTTTTTTTTTTTTTTTAAGAGTTTCATATAGCGCAAACTCGACCCAAAGATTTCAGGTATCAGAGTGATTTATACCAGCTTTGTTACAGATGGACACATTAATTTTTGTTAGGCGCAAGGAGATTAAGTGATTTGCATCAACATTATACATGTTTGGCCTGAAGCTTTATGACTAGAAGAATTGGGCATGTTTTAGCAATTAAAGCACCAGTGTACATAAAGGGCAGCCATTCTGAATCTTGTTTTCTCTTTACAAGGATGTAAGCTCTCTTGGTAAAAAGGGATTTATCCTGATAAAAATGGTAGCCCTAACATCTTCAAACATGCAATTGTTTTACTTTACACTTGCTATAAAAATAAGTGGTGGTTTGTGATTGGTGATTGACAGCTATACACAACATAAGTAAAGATGATCAAGAACTGATGAGTTTTATCAAAATTATACTGCCCATGGCGAAAATCAGATTCTAACAAAAAGAAAATACAGTAAAAAATGAAAATTAGTCACATTTTATGATCCACTGTATAGTTGAGGATGGCTCACATTACCGTTCTTGAATTTGCTATGGTAGACAGGATTTCTTGAAATTGCTACATGCCCAACTAATTCACATTTCCTTAAGTGCCACATAAACATGCTATAATAGCAAGCAAAATAAGAGTTTTGTTTAAGGTGGCCCATTTGGTTAACAGACAACAAGAGGAATAATGGGGAAAAAAAGAGACTTAGGATTAAGTTCTGTAGGTAATATGGCCAAGAAAATTCCTGGCTTTTAATACATTATCAATCACTTACTTTTCAAAGAAACACCCGCAACTTAAAAAGCTCTCACTTCTGCCTGAAACAATATGATTTCATTCAGGGATCCAGCAGTGCAATCGATTCAATAGCTGTCATTTCTACTAATAAAGGACAGTGAATTCCTTGAGGGTCAAAGAAAATAATTATTAGGCATATGCATGAGGATATTAAGCCCCAAAAAAAAGAAAACAGGAATATGTGTAACTGTTATTACAGTGGTGTAAGTTCTGTGTTTTACCCACCTACAAGTAGCTGTGTAAAGGTAGATGAATCAGAAGTTCTGTTTTTGTAGACTGTTATTGGCAATGGCAAACCAAAGAAGAAATCCATATCAATGCTGATGGAGCGAAATGAAATTCATTGCCGACATTTTGTAGGGTTGACTATTTGAACTCTGAATATTAAACCTCTGTGTGTAGAGACAAATCATGGAGCATAGTATGCCCTTGCAAACAGGTTCAGCGTGAATAGTCAGTTCTCGAGTATGATCCCATTTTTTGGACACCAACCGATAACAAGTTGAGGTGAAATCACAGTTACAAGTTACAGTCTCAACTGGAAAATGCGTAGGAAGCTATTTGGGTTATGTCATTTAACAAGTGGAGGAGCGTTTCATTGTATGAGTTTGAGGTGGTGAATGAGCGGAATCTCAACCGTGCCGAGAACAATGTCAGTGAAAATTAGTGAAAATCTAATGGAGATTGTAAGATGCAGGAGTATTTCTTGGCAGATTGTATAGTGCTCTAGTATTAGAGTTTAAGTATTTGTCAAGGGTGGGGTAGAAGGCATAATGAGGATAGTCTAGGTTTGTAAAGAGATGGCAATATATAGAACCATATTACACAGCTACCTGTTATGTAGTTTTACATTGCATGTTTATTTTGGGGTAGTTAATAAAAAAAACGTTGCTTCAAAGTGCACCTAAAAATGAGAACTGGTTGGAAATAGAATATTTAGGTTTTATCTTTATTAAACAATGTGTTCATTAGAAAAATAGAAATGGCGAGGGTCAGTGGATTTATGCTAGTCTGCCTGCAGCGCTGATGGCAGGATTATAGATTTACTGCAATTGCCATTTAATTTAGATACTTCACCAGAAAATGTTGTTACTAACTCTAATAGATAATTAGCCAAACAATATGCTTTTTTTTAATTAAGAATTTAGATAACGTTGCAGCAGAGTGGTTTGGGGGCTCTTGTTACGAATATGAAATCAGTATTTCACAGGCAACTGTAAAAAACAAATCGCATATTTTAAGGTACCCTACAATATATTGGTTGTTATACCACAGCTTTTTTTTCAATAGAAAAGAAAAAAAACACCAAAACCTGATTGATTTTATATGTTTGCTGAAAAAACAAAAAGGTCAAAGTAACCTTATAGTTAGGTGAAATCTTCAGTAACATTACGTTGAAACAAAAAAAAAAACTGAAATTTGCCAGTCATAGTTCTCAAGTAACTATAACTCACTTCCCCACCATGCACAGCTTTCTTATCAATAATTTAACTGAAAATGTCGCAGTGATCTTATCAATGATGGTATAGAAGATGTCATGAGTTATATAATATGTGGTGAAGTTAGCAATGCCTGGCGAGGGCACAAGTTATAGTTACCTGAGGTAACTCTTACTGGCTCATTTCAGTTTTTAGCATTGAAAACGTTATGTTGTTATAGAACATTTCACTAAACTATAATGGTACTTTGGCTTTTTTTCCAGTGAATTTCTATTTTATTTTTTTAAACCGGAAGTAATATTTTGTTACAATGCGTAAAGCCAGCTCTCTTCCCGCACGTCAGGACTTGTGGCCAACCCACACGGAGGCAACCCCTCCTCTTCACCGGCAGCCAACCTCATACAGCGCACGGCCTTTCCAACATTACATACTGGATTGTGTGGTTGTCCATGGGCAGCGTATGTGGACATAGAATGCTGGCTGTGCAGATGTATATATAATGGTGTGCATGCTGTTGCAGATGGTGTAGACCATTAATGCTTGGTGTATCAACATATGGGAGCATACTTGGGATTCTGCAGACTTAACACTTGGTTTGCAGTTGTAAGTTACGTTGAGTGGGGTTGAATGAGTGAGATGGTGAGTTTGTTGGCAGAAGAGGTCACCTAATAAAGAGGTGTAACATGATGTTAAAGAGGCACCTTAACTCAAGATTGCCATAGCTTGTCAATTTTGTAGCAGTGGTTAACATATTAGATATTTTAACTCCCCATCAACTTTCTTACGGTTCTGTGGATGTACTATAGAGAACATGAGGTTAATTGTGTGGACATCTGGTGTTGCTTGTACGATGATGGTTGATGTTTAATGTTGTGTGGACATAGGTCGATAAATGGGTGCATAGTGTATTTTTGTTGATGTATGATGGTGATTGTGCTGGTACATGATGGCATTTATGTGGATGTACCCTGGCGGGATGTGCAGTATCTAGTTGGTTTTATTGGCAAATGACAGGGGTTGGCTGGACATAATGACGGTTTGGTGGAAGTGTTACAGAAGTAGTTCAGATTCATGATGGCAGTTGTGTGCACTTCTGATGGGTGTTTTGGCATACACCAGTGGTAGGGTTTGTATATGGTCCTGTGTTTTTTATGAAATAGGATGTGCGTATGTGTGATGGTGGACAAATTAATATATAATCCTTGACGTACTGACGTAGGATGGTGGATGTAATGGTGTATGATATGATACGAGTTGTGTGGTCATAGGATGCTGGGTGTGTTCAGCATATTGTGGTGTGTGGACCTGTGGTAAGCTTGCTGGTGTAGGACGGTGGTTGCATTGCTGTATGAGGGCGAGTATGTTGCCATATTTAGTTGCTTGTTTGGACCTAGGCTTCTGCTTGTGTCGTGGTATGATGGCGGATAAGTTGTCAGAAGATGCTGGTTGTGCATACCTGTAATGGTGAATGTGTTGGATAAGAACAGAGGGAGTGTGGATATGACAGTGGGTGAACCTTACCGAAGTGGGCTCATTTGATGTACGATTATGGTGGCGTGCAAATATAGTGGTGGTTGTGTTGGCATATGTCAGTGGTTCTTTTGATAATCTAATCCCAGTGAGAATTGTAGTGGCTGCAGACTGAGCTGTAAACAGCAGGAAAATAGGCTGAACAAATGGGCCAATACACATGCTTTATTTAGTACATGAAAGGTATTTGTAGGGAGGGCAAAGACCCACTTCTGTAACTTCTTTAGCTGAAATCATTAAAATATGAACATTATGACAGTGGTCAAGAATAAGCATAACCTGAAAGTTTACAGAAGGTATGGAAATGGGCATTTGGGCAGATGCTGACAGGTACAATGAGAGTCAGACACATGGCCTTCTCGTGGCACTTACATCAAATGAAGAACGGCAAAACATTCTCCTTCCAAAAGCCTGTGCTGATCTGGCACTCCGAAGGAAGTGGCAGCTCTTCAGATGCAAATCTAGGCTCCCATGAGGGACAGCAAATCAGGTTGGACCTGGTTTTGGTCACAACAGAAGGCCTCAGCATTTTCATGGAGGGCCTGGCATCTCAGCACCAAGCCAGCACTCTATTATTAAAATCACTGCGAAAAAACAGGAGCCTCATTGAGTACACACTAGCACAAGCATGCTGCCATAAACGTGTTATTGAATGTATTTAACGAAACCCACAGCATGAAAAACAGTGCTCCTTAATAGAAGGGGCCAGCGAGTATTGAAGACAGCTGGAGTGTGCTGTGACCGCGGTTGGTTTGCTATATCCCTTACGCTGTAAGCAAAAGTTAATTTGCCCAAAATATCTGCAAAACCATACATCTCTTCTTTTATAAGACATCACTGCTTGAAACTAAGCTTTTATGTGACCATTTTGCATGTACCCCTTCCCAAAACTGAAAGGAAACTGGTATTTTATCTCTGACCCCAATAAAGATAATCCCAACATCTGATTCCAAACACATAGAAAAGCGGAAACAGCTCTTGCCGGCACAAACGTGCAGATTACTTACGCCACATCCTGCTGGAGGCACTACTGGACTCGTGAGACTACAACAAAGTAATGCCTTTTAAAACACCAAAATACATTACGCGCTATATAGCTTTGGACACGTGGTAATACAACCCATTCATGGAGAGGATGTGGCCTAACGGCCAGAGCTGCATATTTGGAGCTGGTGAACCAGGTTCAGATCTCGTCTGCTTAACATCCTGTAATTATGGGCAAATCACTTGTCTTCCGATTCCTACCAACCAATGAATGTGTGTCTGTAACATGATTTTAAAGCGCCCTGATACTTTCGGGACGAGTTCGCGCTATATAAAATTACCCGCAAAAAAAGGCAACCACAGAACTGAGCCCCCCCCCAATCAATACCTGATACCTGCTAGATAAACAATCTCCAATAATTTCGGTTGCAGAATCTTCCCGCAGCAGTCTGGATAACCAAGCTGCAGAAACCAAAAAGCAATCGCCATCGCTCAACTCCCAAAAATCTCGACGGCTCTCACTTTCCCTCGCCATCACAACGTTCACCAAACATGGATGTCCAAGTGCAGAACTTCCGGCGTGACCGGAAGTGGGTGGTAAAAAAAATCTGACCAGCCCCTATTCTAGTCCGATTGCACTTTTACAGACAAGCTCGTGTGAAAGGATGAGCAATTCTACATCTGAAACGGTAGGAAATATGGATTTGGGCATTTAGCTTTGTCTGAAGTGCTTGTTTGAGCTGCATCTCTGGCACCAACAATCTTCACACGGCCTCTTTCTTCTTCTGCTTCTCCGTATTGCATTGTGGGACATGTAGTTTCAGCTCTAGTACCACTTAACCAATACATATGCACGAAAAACGGCAGCAGAAAAGGTCAGATGGAAACAACATAAGTATTTATTTTATTTTTTTATTTTACAGAGTTTTATATAGCGCGAACTTGACCCGAATCGGGTATCAGAGCCCTTTACATGATCACCAGTTGCATTACAGGAGGAAACCTCCCCGTGCACACCTATTTTCCAAACAAGTACACGCAGTCCTCATGAAGCACAGGCCCTTTCCCTTGAACCCCCGCCATCAGTGGAAGTCTGTTTTGGAGATGTACAGCATGCGCTGGCAGTTGAAAAAACAGAGCCCTATAGGTCCGTTGCGTGCGCAGCCTCACTTGGGTCTGAGCAGAACTTCAGGTGTGCTTTTAAATTTGTTGATCGCTGTAAAGGGTTTATTTTATGAACTAAGCCAATCCCAGTTTAACCTAGAATGTCTTTTTAAAGATCACTGCCGATTGAATCACACCCACACGGGTGCAAGAGTTGGTATATATTTTTTAATCTAATGCCACAAATTGATGTTGCTAGTTTTTAAAGTACGTGCAAGCTTTCTTTTCTGCACATTTTATGTAGCGAAAACACATGGGCAGCAGATTAAATCACTCAAGGTCAGATCTTTTCTCTAGGCATGGGGATATTAAATGATTTTCTCAGAACAGTAGAATGTTAACGTGACGCCTTAATTCAAACCCAGTCCGGTTTGTGTAATGATGCTGTTTTCCCAGGAATAACAACAGGACACTTGCGGTGGGTAGATACGCTGTTTAATTATTTATCATAACCAGAGAGCACCGAGCCGGCAATGTCCGTGCTCCGACACTCGCGCCCTTTATCCTAGGATGCGTGCGCATCCTAAAAATGGCCGCCGGCACGTCGCGTTGTGACGCGACGTGCATACACTAGAGCGCAACTCTACATATCTCCCTTTTTTCCAAACAATGGAAACTTATAACTTACAGTCCGCTGCTCATGTCAAAGTCTTGGAACCTGGCTGGTCTCATCACTGTTCTCCCCCTTTGGGTCAGTCTTACCGGAGTAGCCATGGCCTCTCTCCCAGGAGTCTCTGCGCTGCCTCCTCTGTTGCTCAGTGCCACCTGGCTCTCCACCTGTCTTCCCATGTCCATCTCCTTCTCCGCTCCAGGGCTACCTCCATCACCTTGCTCCTCACTGACTTCTCCAATTCCCATGTCCATTTCCTCGTTGAGTTGTTCATCTCCTGCCTCAGGCTCCACCGCTATTTCCAGATCTTGACCCCCTTGGCTCCACTGCAGCACCTTGTTGCAGCTTGCCATGCGGTCCTGAGACCACACGTTGCCATCACTCAACAAGGCCGCTCTGTCATATACCTTCTTAACTTGCAGGGGTTTACTGTATTTGCTTTCCCCCTTTCTTTGCATCGTCGCCAACTTGACTCGCACCCATACGCCTTCTTCTAGTCCGGTATCCTTCACGTTCCTTCGCCTATTGTTGCGCTTTGCATATACAGCTTGTGCCCTCTCCAAGTTCGCTTGAACCACTGCAGGGGACCACTTACTCATTATGGTTTTCTCCTTCCACACTCAATTGTCCTTCGTGAAGGGATCACGCCCTCTCAAGATTTGGAAAGGACAATACCCTGTCCCCGTGGGGGTGATTCTGTATGCCCATACCATTTACCATATCTTTTTCTCCCAGTCCTTGTTATGGGATATCGCCGCTTGCACGGATCCCATCACCACACGGTTGAACCATTCTACTAGTCCATTACCTGCCGGGTGATAGATCGACGTGTGCTTGGAGAGGATACCATTTCTCTCCATGAAGCTGGTCCACTTGTCTGAGGTGAACTGGGGGCAGTTGTCGCTCAGGATGGATTTGGGAATGTCTCCCCTAAGCACAAACACTCCTTGGTCATCCATTGATAACTCTTCTCTGAACTCATAGTACATCCTCAGGGTATCACTGGTGTGTTTCTTCTCTGGCCATTCCTGTACTATGCATTTCTTCACCTCTTGTATCGTTTGGTCTTCACTGTAGGCTTCCTTCCACTCCTGGTTGCTGATGACTTTCTCCTGGTCATCTGTCAGGGCCACCATCTCTTCTCCACCTGCCTGGTCATCTCCTCCAGGTTCCATGGCCGCCGCCCTGCTTAGGTAGTCTGCTTCTTTGTTCCAACTGCCAGGAATGTACTCCACATCATATATAAATTCCAGCAGCTTCAATGTCATTTTTGAGATCCTGGGGGTGGCACTCGCGTGCCCACTAGAGGTTAGTACCTTCACCAAGGGTTTATGATCTGTCTTTAGCTGAAATCGCGTACCCCACAGGAATTGTCTGAACCTGGTCATTGCCCACACTACAGCTAGCATCTCCTTTTCGATGGCGCTGTATTTCCTTTCTGTGTCACTCAAGGTGCAAGAAGCAAAACTTAGTGTGTCCATCACTCCTTGTCCCCGGTCTTGCATTAACACCGCTCCCAAACGTTTGTCACTGGCGTCCGTCGTGAGCACAGTCCTTCCATGAGGATCATATCCTTGCAGGGGTATGGCTCTCACCACGTCTTCCTCTACCCTCTCGAATTCCTTTTGCGCTTCTTCCGTCCAGCAAAACACTGAGCTCTCTCTTGTTAACTTTCCTCATGTGGTGGGTCTTTGTTGCGAAATGTTGCACGAATTTACTATAGTATTCAGTCATTTCTAAGAAGGACCTGACGTCCTCCTTGCTGGTGGGTGGTGGTGCATCGTTGACATTCACATTTTCCGCCTTGGGGGTGATCCCTTGCACTCCGATTTCATGCCCTAGGTAGGTCACTGATTCCATGCCCAGGCAGCACTTTTTCCACTCCGCTGTGAGGCCTTTGCCTTCTAACACTCTCAACACTTTGGTCAGTTTGGCATTGTGGTCCAATATGTCGCGGCCCATCACAAGGATGTCATCCTGGAAATACTCGAAGCCATTCATGTCTTTAAACAGTTGGTGCATTAATTTCTGAAACACCGCTGCCACCGATGCCAGTCCAAACGATATGCGGCGGAACTGGTAGTACCCGAAGGGGGTAATGAATGAAGTCAACCTCCTGCTCTCCAGGTGTAATGCAATTTGATGGTACGCTGAGGTTAGGTCGATGGTAGAGTACCACTTAATCCCTCTCGTCTTGGCTAGCATCTCCTCAATCCTTGGTAGGGGAAAATTCTCTACCACAATGTTCTTATGTGGAGAAGTGTGGCTCAGGGGTTAGAGGCGGCAGACCCGGAAGCTGAGATCGGCCCTGGACCAGGGTTCAATTCCCCGCCTCGACGGGCCTTGGGCTCAATAATTCCACAGACTCGATAATTCTCGCTCCGGTGCCTACTCGACTCACGGGTTCACACTCTGCGACTCTGGGCAATAGCTTGCTTAATCTCCACAACGGCCCCTCGCGGCAGGATGCCTGGCTTTCACCTTGTGGATACCCTGCCGGGGTTATCTCACAGGGGAATACCAGGACGGGTTCCCTAAGCAAGCGCTTAGATGCCTGCGATGTGGGTGGTTTGCGCTATATAAATACATGTACATTCAATTCGCGCAGGTCCACGCATAGTCTGACCTTCCACTGGATTTCATGACTACCACCAATGGTGCCAGCCACTCAGCGCACGTGATCGGTTCGATGATTCCTCTTCTTTCCAATTCTAGCAATTCTTCTTGTACTGCCTCTCTCACTGCGAGAGGCACGCTTCTCACCTTTTGAGACACCGGTATGGCGCCTGCCTTGAGGACAATTTGGTGTGCAAACTTTTCAAGCCTTCCCACCGTTCCTCGAAACACCTTGGGGTACTCCTTCTTCTATTTGTCCAGGCTTGGCCACGCTTCCCGTTCGGTGAGGAGGATCTGCTCTTTTCCTCCGGGGTCTAGTTTGATGCCCAGGTCCCCTTGGTCTAGCCACCCTAGCACCGATGGTCCTTTTTCAGAAATGTACAATTTGCAGTAGGCACTGCGCCTTCTGAATTCAAACTTTAACGGTCGGAATCCTAACATGGGTATGCGGTCTCCGTTGTACGTGACCGGCCTTATGTCTAGTTTCTCCAGGTCTGGGCCCAAGTGTGGTCTGAAGGTTTCATTCCACACCGTTCTCTGTACAATGGTGCAGGGTGATCCGGTATCAGCCACTATATTTCGGCACTCCTCCGATCGTCATGTCCAGTACCGGCTTGGTCGACCTTTTGTTATCCACACTCAGTACTTGGTCATAGATGGAGAGTACCGTGTCCTCGTCTTCGTGGTCACTCCCTTCCTTGTCCTCTTGTCCTTGGTCGATGTGCTTAACCATAGTCCTGGAGGACTTCCTGCGGCATACTTTCTCATAGTGCCCTATGATTCCACAGTACATACATTTGGCGCGGAATGCCGGGCACTTCCTGTCATGAGCCTCATGTGCCCAACTTCCGCATCTGTAGCAGGCCTTTTTCTTGTTCCCAGTTTGTTTTCCCGGTGGCCCCGGCTTCCCTTGCCACCTAGTCAGTCCCTTCGATGTGGGCCCCTTGCTTCTGTTGTCCTTACAGGGTTCTTCGTCTTCTATCCTGTTCACCACCGACGTCGTTGCAGCCTCACTTTTTGCCGCCTGTGCGCATCTTCGCGCCAATTCAGCTCTCTTGACGATTATCATCACTTCCTGTAATGTGGCGTCGCCGCTGGCCCACAGCTTGTCTTGCACTGCGGTGCTCGTGGTGTGCATTACGATTTGATCCTTGATGAATTCATCTTGGAATGTATCGTATCTACACGTTGATGCCAACTTCTTTAACGCCGCCACGTACTCTTCCACTGATTCCCCAGGTTGTTGCTTTCTTTGCTGGAAGTTATACCTGTCAATCGGAAAACACAAACCGCCGGTTTGTAGTGTTCGTTCAATTCTTCTATTGCGTGGGCGTATACATCGTCATCTGTACTCCCCCGTTGTTTGGGTATTAGAGTCTTGAAGATCCTGAGCCCCTTCGGGCCTAGGTTGTGTAATAATATTCGCCTCTTCCTCTTACTTGAGAACTTTCCTTCATTTTCGTCTTCTAGTACTTCGATGAAGTGGTCGGGTGCCACTGTGACTTCTGGGGCTGCCCAGTGCACTGTTTTCCTCTAGCTTCTCTGTTTTCAGTTGGGGGGGTCTCTGTGTCTGCCCCTTCGCTCTTCCCATCAGTCGCCAGTGCTCCTGCCCTTGGTTGTGCTGCGTCGTGGGGTGTCCTGGGTGGTCTTCCCTCTGCGCACCCTGTGTTTCTTCACCAGTGCTCAGTCCTAGCAAAGAGGATTCCTGACAGCACCAGCGCTCTCAGTGCTACCCAGGGTGCTTCCGTAATTTTATTTAGCAGTTTTGCCTAATAAATTGACTTAAAATAATGTACATTTTTAGGGCCCTCAAAATGGAGATGCACATATAGCTGGTCACCTGATTCTACCTACTTTACTGAACTTTCCCATTTAGCCAAATTGTTTGAGCCTATGAAAATCACTTTACTCCACTGTGCATTATTTTAATTGAACACTAAATCTGATACCACTAAATACATTCACTTCAGTTATACAATAAATCACAGAAGTGAGATTTAACAGGCAACAGTGTTGCTCCAGATACAAAAAATTATTTGCAATGCAAAATATGTCTCGCATTAGCGAAACTTTGAGCTATTGGTGTTGCAAATGCTCAGATTTGCCTAATGAACTATTTTTGGGCCCATACTGCTTTCATTTGCTTAGTGTGTTTTTGGCGATCACTTCGGGCAATGTCTTTATTTAATTGGTGCACTACCATGCACATTTACAAATCCATTTTTGACACTTGGGTGCTTCTGGAAGAGAATGAAAGCACACCGAAAATTTGCATAGAGTTTATTATGTCTAGTAATGAATTCTTCACAGACCTGCTTGACTTCATCCTAGACTAACCAGAGTGACTCCAAAGGTCAGTTGGCTGATCTCCAGTCTGAGCTACAGTGATGCAACAAGCTTCAGAGGTCTCCCTGCAACTGTCCAGCTGACCTATTGCAACTTGACCTACCTAGACCTGCAACTGGACCTGCCTGTGCCCTGTTGGCTCCTGCTGCAGTGAGTTCCTGATACCCAAGATGTGACTCCCTATGTTCTGAACCATTAGCTGACAACAGAGTGTACTCCTTCAGAAGAAAAGGTGAAGATCCTGAAGTTTGAGCTCCTGGCAACCATGACAGGGCCGTTTGCATCAGGCCTCTGCTGACCACCAATGTGACGTTTCAGTGAGACCTGCTCAACACACCACCAGAGACAACCAAAGACGATCTACAACAAAAGGCTTCCAATTCACACTTAAAGCAACAGCAGCCTGTGACGACCACCAATGTGAAGCTACAGCAATGGGTTTCTACAGTGCTCAGGGAACACTTTTCACCACATCTGCAGGCCTCCTGGGCAGAACAAGGATTTAATTGATTAATTCAGAGATCTCTTTCTCACCTCTTTGAGCTGACATTCCCACCACCCTCTTTTGTGATTTTTTATCCCAGACAATGCAAGTCAAAAACAATTCTCAACCTCATCTACATGGAAAACATCCTTTACAACGCAACTTTTACCACGCAGTGCCATTACGACGCTACTTTTACTACGCAAACCATGACAACGCATTGCGCTGGGGGGCGCTCTAGGATAGGGAATAAGTTTAATTTACTATCCAACACCTTCCCTAGTGTCCACGGGGACTGGAGTTGGAATACTAAATTAAACTATTCACTATCCAGCACCCCAAAGCGCTAATGGTTGTAAAGGTTTTCGTTGTAAAAACCACGTTGTAAAGGCATGCGTGGTAAAAGCATGCATTGTAATGTCATAAATCCCATCTACATGCTTAATGTGGTACAGCATGTCACGCAACTAAAGGCCACATCCTCAATCTCTGTCTTCTCAACACTACCAACAATTTAATACAAACCACTCATACTTTTGGATCAGATTGGACCACCCATGTTGCATGCCCTTCTTCATGCTTAGCCACCTACTAACAATCCCTATTCAACCTAAAAGAGAGGATCCAACATTCAGATCCTTCACAGACTTCTCCATAGAAAGACTAATGCTTAAACTTATCTTTCACCATATCAAGTACATGTCAGACACTAGCGCCATTCTAAACAAGTTAAATACCTTTTTGGAAAAACATATGAACATTCAATTTATTTTTGGGTGGAGTTATATATAGTTCGAACTATATCATTCATGCCCCAATACATGCAAATGCAAGCAAAAGCATTTGGCACAGGCATCCTTATACTGCAAATACCCTGCTAACAATAATGATAAATAAAGATCCATCTACAGACCAGGATAGAAAATTAAAGAAAAACAGAATTCTAAGAAAGAAAAGGGTGAGTTTCGTATGATCCATCACCTTTCGTGGCTGGAAGGGCAGTCTGTGAATGATTTCATCGCAGAAGCAGACTTGAGGGTGCTCTATGCATCGGTGGATGATTCGATCTGCCTAGTGAGGGTGTGTGAGCCGGGGTCGGAATTAGCGAAGTGTGATGAGAAATCTGCTTTCCGCCTTCTGCCAATACACCCCGCTGATTTCTCTCTACTGGGGATGCAGTTTGCAAGGGCCAGCTGCGTAGACAAGGTTTTACCCAGGGGGTGTGCAATTTCCTGCACGCTGTTCAAGCTGTTTAGCACATTCTTGCAGTGGGCTTTTACACAGATCAGTGGATATCGGGATTTTACTCACTGTCTGGATGACTTCCTTTTTCTGGGGAGGGCCCATTCTGGGGATTGTGGCAGGGTCCTGTCGCAACTCCAGGAGATGTAACAGCGTTTCGGAGTCCTCTTGGCGCCTGAGAAAACAGCTGGGCCTAGCTGTAGTCTAACATTCCTGGGAATTGAGCTGGACTCCATTCAATGGATAGCTCGACTCCCTGACATGAAAGTGTCGGAAATACAGGCGTGCCTCTTATGGGCGATTGGGGAAAAGAGGATCGCGTTGAGGGCGGTGAAACAACTGTTGGGTTTCCTGAACTTCGCATGCAGGTCGGTGAGGGCTGGATGGACGTTCTGCAGACGGCTCGGCATGGTTATGTCAGGGGTAGTTTTACCACACCACAGGGTCTGGATTTCCATGGGGGTCCGGGCGGACTTGAGGGCATGACTGACGTTCTTGACTGATTTCAATGGGGTGTCACTGGGTTTTGAGGATGAAAGGATGGTTTGGCAAGTACTAATGTACTTTGATGCAGCCGGGGCAGCAGGTTTGGGATCTTCTAGGATGGAGGTGGTGCGCTGAGGACTGGCAGGCTCATTAGGTGAAGCATGGGAGGAGCATTGCGTTTCTGGAATTTTTTCTCTTATTTTGACCCTAAAAAAGTTGTGATTATAATTAGGGTACTCAGATGTTGGGGCAGGGAGAGAAGGGGTGTTGAAGGAGGCTATTACGTTTGACTTGCTGGTCAGATTGGTTGAGGCTTTGCCGCTGTTTTGTTATGATGGTTTTGAGGTTCGGGTTTCCCGTTTGTGCATGGTATGGATGTTTTTTGGGGCCTTTCGGCTCTCTGAGTTGTTGGGGATGAAGAATATGTGTGGCAGGAGGTACGAGGAGATCAGGTTGGATGTCTGGGGATTTGGTCGGGGCAGTCTAAAATGGATCAGTTGGGGAGAGGAAAGTGGGTTTGGTTGCGTGAGAATGGTTGTGGGGGGGGTGTGCCCGGTGGCTGAATGGCAGAACTTTCTACTGACCACACGGGCAGCGAGTGGAGATATCTTTTGTCATGCATCTGGGGTGAAGGTGATGGCGGCGCAGTTATTGGTGGTTCTGCGCATGGCATTGAAGCGGTTGGATTTAGACCCGGCGGGTTTTGGCATAAATTATTTCCATATTGGGGCAGCGGCAGCATGGCTGGGATGGTCTTGGAATAGGATTCGGCAGATAAGGAGGTGGAAGTCTAGGTGCTGTGAGCGGTATGTCAGAAAATAAAGGTGCTTGGCCTGGTGCAGTGTCTGCCGGGGGGTGGGGGGGAAGTGGGGTGGAGCATTTCAGGATGTGTTACTAATGCCTTTTTCTCCCATAGGTTGCGTGGGTGGACCGGAGGCCAAGACGGTCACATGGATTGTGGGGTATTCGTTCGTGCATTGGGCCTCCAAGAATGCAGAGCAACAGGTGTGCAGCCGTAAACTGGGACTTAAAGGACAATATCATGAGGTGCCTTGGTGGGGAAATAGGGGGATGCGATGGGGAGAACTATTGCCCTGGCTCACAAAGATGGTCCTCAGAAAGGATGCCCTGATCTGTTAATAATTGATGTATAGTTATCAAGGACCCCCTGATTACATAACTGTTAATAATCCATTTGGGAGAGAACATTTTATTTTGGCTGTCGAGTTTGGCGCTCTTACAGCTGATGCAAAGAGACTTGGAGGTATTGAAACAAAGGTTGGCTGGGACATGCATTGCCGGGATGGAATTTGTTCCTCGAAGAGTATGGAGGGGGACAATCAAAGACGGGGCTGTTGAAAAAGCACAGAGGAAGCTAAACAGAGCAATGTTGGTTTTTTGCAGGAAAAAGGACATCAAAGTAATTGCTCATAAAGGACTATGACTGGAGGAGCCACTACTGTTTAGGGACAATGGTGTGCATCTTTCGAGACTGGAGAATGAATACTACATGATGGAGATGAGAGATGTGGTCAGCAAGTTATGGAATGAGGTGATTTGGTGTCACAGGAATTCTTGAGTAGATGGGGCGAAAGATGCACAGTTTGGATCACGGGGGCAGGTAACTGCCCTAGGGGCGTTCCCTGGTTGGCGGCACTTGGGAGGAGTGGGGGAGTCAATAGCGGGCGCACCAATCCCTCGGCGTGTATAAGTGAATGATGGGGGGGCTGGAGGCATGAGTGTAATGCCAGGTGATACCGAGGAGGATGCTAGGAGAGATCTGTAGAAATGGATGACGAACGGAATGGGTCATGGAGAGGAATGAGAGGTGAGTTCGGAGTGGGTGAAGGGAGTGAATGATGAAGAGTTGATGTTGGGGGTTTTGGTTATTGGTTATTTGTTGTTATTTGGTTATTTTTTATGTTGTGCAGCCTGGTCCGAATAAATGGCCTGTTACGCTTAAGACATCAGCGTGGTCTGTTTATTGCGCGATGGTGGGCCCCGGGAGGAGCAAAGTCGCAGACTAGTCTTTCCCCGGGGTGTTTCGCACAGGGGAGAACCAGGATGGGGTCAAGGGGTGGGGTCTAGGGGGTGGGTATAAGAATGCAGGGGAGGAAGGCAAATTCCTCTACCTGCATTCTGGCATCATCGGGAGGGCGAGTTTAGGAAAGGCCACGCACCCACCCTACAGTTACTAGGGTTCGGGAGTAGGGTTGGCAAAGCGTGACAGTTTAGGACAGGCTGCAGGTTTGGCGGTACTTGGGAGGGGTGGGGGAGTCAATAGCGGGCGCATCCATCCCTTGGGGGGGAGTGTATGATGAAGGGACTGGAGGCATGAGTGTAATGCCAGGTGATATCTGCGAGGATGCTAGGAGAGATCTGTAGAAATGAATGAAGAACGGAACGGGTCATGAAGTGGAATGAGAGGTGAGTTTGGAGTGGGTGAAGGGAGTGAATGGATGAAGAGTCGATGTTGGGGGTTTTGGTTATTGGTTATTTGTTGTTATTTGGTTATTGTTTATGTTGTGCACCCTGGTCCTAATAAATGGCCTTTTACGCTTAAGACATCAGAGTGGTGTGTTTATTGCACAATATGGCTGTTCTCTCATGCACCCTGCATGCAGTATCCTTTATGTGCATTGCTGCAGCTTGTGGCTCGTACAGGTACACAAATGTTTTCTTTACATGATTGCGATGCAGCAACTTGTGTGTTGTATGTATAGGCACGCAGATATTTTCAAACGATGACAGGCCTTAAATAAAAACCAGGACCTGACTTGTCTGATGTCCACAGAAATGATTGCACACACACTGTGTGTAAAATCACAGCATCCCCAGAGTTCTATGGACAGAATTGCTTCAATCCTTTTAAAAGCCAGTTTTTTTAGTTGTGCATGTTGTATTTTTGTGCATGTTGTATGTTCTTGTATAGGCCAATTTTACCATGTTTTAGGAAGCGAGCGAAACCACTTTAGCACTGGTTAGAAGTGGCAAAGTGCACAGAATCCTTTAAGTCAACAAAGGTAACTTCACCAAAGTTAGGAAATAAAGGAAAATGGTTTGGGGGAATACCATGCCTAGGATGTCAGCTCTAACATTATGTGAGAGTGAGTCTGCAGTTGTTTGTTATGGTTGTGTAAGACTCAAAAGATCAGTGGTATAATATTAGGTATATCGGTGGCACTTAGGAAAAATCACACATCTATTGGTTATGAACAGTATCAAAGTACGGTGCTGTAAGGTGAGGAGAACCACCAAACTCCCCCAAAATTGTGACCAAAGCCAACACAACAGATAAACACAATCCTCAGCACACGTCTGCAAGGTAAAAACAAATAGCGCATAAAAGTGTGCACAATGTTCATGATCCTTTTTTTTCTTTTTATTTGTGTCCTTCCATTATTTCATAAAGTTCTTTGTCAGCCAACACGTGTTTCATCGCAAACAATGGGAAATCGTCCCACGACTTTCTTAAGGCTGAGTAAACAAAATAAAGAATGGCCATTGTGACACCATACAGAAACTGGTGTACAAAATGCATAATTTATAATATGTCCTTGACTGAATGTGCAAGTACACAAACATTCACAGGGTGGAACCTAAAAAAGGGCAAGTCTGTGACTTTATCAAATATTTAATGTGAGAAGAATTTCTAATAAGCTTGTTGCTCAAGTATTCCCTGCATCCAGGTAATGGAGAAAAAGCTATATAAGTGAAAGAGAAAGAGGTGCAAGACCCACACACCTCTCCATAACATGTGATAACATACCACAATGATGAAAAAATGTAGAACATTTTTTTTAAAATCAGAAAACTGGTAGCAAGTGTGGGTCAAAATCCCATATCACTATTGTAGGTCAAAATAGCGCAAAAGGTTGGACAAGTAAATAGAATTCCATCAATCAAACCAAAATATCATGCATGTCCGGAAATTGCTCAACTACCTCCAACATCTTCTGTAGGAACCAACCCTTCAGCATGGGAGAACACCTGGTGGCCGAACGCCCTCGGAAGCCCACCGACCCCTCAGTCCACGCCAGAAACCTCGGCATTGTACTTGACTCATCCCTCACCATGAACTGGCAGGTCAATGCCGTCACCTCCAGCTGCTTCAACACACCGCGCATCCTCTGCAAGACCTTCAAATGGACACCCCTGAGTCTAGGAGGACAGTCACCCATGCACTCATCACCAGCAGACTGGACTATTGAAATGCACTCTATGCCGGCATAAGCAAATCCCCACTCCATAAACTCCAGACCATACAGAACACCGCCACCAGACTCGTCTACGGCATACCCTGGTACAAACACATTAGCAAACACCTACGAAGGCTCCACTGGCTCCCCGTGGAGTCACCTTCAAAATCCTCATCCAGCATTCAAATGCCTACACAACATCTGACCCACATACCTCGACAACAGAATCAATTTCCACAAACCCAAAAGAAACCTCCAATCCTCCAACCTCGTACTAGCCAAAACCCCGCACATCCACAGAGCCAGGGCAGGCGGAATATCCTTCTTTCACATTGTGGTCAAGACCTGCAACAAGCTCCTGGCGGACATCAGATGTGCCCCCTCTATGAGCACCTTCAGAAAGACCCTCAAGACCTGGCTCTTCGGCTGAGCAGATATGCGGACCCCACACAGCACATTTAGACCCTCATGGGTGAGTAATGCACTTACAAACCCCTAATTGATTGATTGATTGATTGATTGATTGATTGATTGATAGGAATCTATGTAAAATAAGCACAGAAGTATAGTCAAGATGAGCATGTCATGAAAAGGCCTGCTCTCCTATTCCATAGCAAAGACAATATTATGAATCATATCATCACCTACTTTTCATGTGGTGATAATTTCATCCCACATACGATAATAATAGAAATCTGTGGTCAGAGTCTAATATTCCAGCTTCCAAATTGTATTGGCTCGTAATTCAATCCAAAATATGCATGCTTCTGAAATTCAAAAGAAAAGCCTCGATATAACCGACTTCCCAATATGAATCACGGTGTACACTTAGCCATACAACCCATAATCTGTACCACCATGCCGCATTAAACACAGAGACGATTCCCCCCATAAATGTAGTGCCACCCATCTGCACTCTTCAAAGTCTCACCGCAATTCTAAAAGTCTTACCGCTTAGCGACGTGGTCCGTCAGTACATTACTCTGTCATGTCCTTGAGTACGAGACGCAGAAATGAGCCTTCCCACAATTGAATACCTCCCACATTCCGGTAGCTGTAGTCATCGACAGAGGACAAAATGTGTCCTTCTACACGACTGCCATCTTTAAGTATATAAAGATTGCTCGAAACCCATATATCAAGCTACCTAAAACCAAATTCTCTTCAGCGGGCTAAGAAGCGCACTGAAAGGGATTATCATTCCCCAAGACAAGGTTATCACAACCTCAAAATCATGCATTATAAAGGAAATACCAAATATGACTCCCAATGGGCGCCATCTTTTAATGTGTCATAGAGTGTAAGAATCTCCTGCTACCAATAATGCTCAGAAGAAAATTGTGGCTACAATTCAAGCTTAATGACAGAATATTTCCTGTTATTGGTGTACCTTTACTGACATGGGTATAAAACCACCCTATTTTCTTGTTGGCGGTATACCAAAAATGGTATCCAACTAAACCAATTATCAAACTAATTTAGACTGTATTGCACACATACTGTTTTTCTCCATCCCCTAGAAAGCTCACATTGACTCCAATTATACACAACCAAGATCTGTCTGGAATTAACGGTACAGTTTAGAAAAGTTGCATATGCTGAAAATTACATCCCTATATGAAGAACTCCTTGAGCTTATAAATGAAACAAAGGCAAACCAAAATTAAAATCTTTGACGTAATCATAGTGCTACTATTCATAAGTGTATTCTCCAGTGATGGTAATATGCACATCGCCCCCCCTTGATATCTTGCATTTTATGATCATAGAATTTGCATGTAACCAAAAACCACATCTATCCCCCCCGAAAGTAATGGAGCTCCTGATCAAGATTGACCCCTGTCTCTGTACTGCATAGTCTGAGAATCCAAAAATCTTCACTTAAAGTCAATTCCCTCTTGCCACCTCTAGGGTACCTCATGATTTGGTCAATGCCATAGAATGTGAAGTCTCAATTTCTGGTCTGTGAGGGGCATTGCGCTATGTGTGTGGCAATAGGATATCTGATATCCTCCTGTTTGACAGCTCTCATATGTTCCCCAATTCTTTCACGTAAAGTTCTTATGGTGCTGCCAACATACATCTTAATGCATTTGCACTCAATAACGTGTACAACAAATTTTGTGTAGCATGTAATATTGGACATAATCTTATATGTTTTGTCACCTGGGCTCTTGAAATGTGTTTTCTTATTGCATGCCCACTTGCATACACTGCAGTGTCCACATCCATAAAATCCAATTGTGCGTGGAGTCAGCCAACTCTCCGTTGCTCTTACCCTAGGGTAACTCGGGCTTAATAGATTTCTAAGGAATACCCCCCTTTGATAAGTGATGTCTGGTCTGTCCGTAATAGAACCACATAGGGATCTATCTTCTTTTAAAATATGCCAATGTCTGTTCAGACAGCGTACTAACACCTTTGACCAAGTATTGTAATTAGTCACCATTCATATTTTCTCATCTTTTTTGACAGTCTTGATCTGCTCCATCAATATATCTTGTCTCTTTATCTTATGTATTCTCTGTTCAGCTCTTGAAAGTGTGTTTTTATCATAATCCCTTCTCTGGAAGCGGGCCATCATTCCTTTCTTACATTCATCAAATTCAGGATCATGGCTACAATTGCGTCTTGCCCGGATTAATTCCCCAAAGGGCCTGGCCCTAATCTGGTGAGCAGGGTGTGCGCTGGAGGCATGTAGTACTGCGTTGCAAGTGGCCTTTTTGTGAAAAGGTCTGTGGTGCATCTTATTCTCCCTAATATAAAGGTCTATATTCAGGAAAGTAATCTTGTTCGCGATGAATTCAAAAGTGAATCTGATGTTATATTCATTACTTTTAAGTAAATCAAAAAACCCCAATAGTTTATCCGTGTGCACGTCCAGATCATCAGGCAATCATCAATATACCTACCCCAATAAAGGATAGAGTCATTCCATACGGTGCTCATAGGACCCCCGAATGTATACACATATTCCGAAATCCTCTCAGTAGGCCCATCATTCCCTGAAATGATGGGTCTCCTGGGCAGAAAAGGAAGGTCCTTATGTATCTTTGGTACAGTGTATATGCACTGGTACCTAGGATGGTCAAACCGTAAGTAAGTGAACTCATCCTCATCCAGTACACCCAGCCATTGGCATTGTTTTTGGGTCTTGCCCCTCTTGATCTTTCACTTGTATAGGCTTTTTTGCCATCACCTGCATGCAGGGAATATAGGTTACACATGTCTAACATGTTTATTAGCAATTCTTCCCACATTCAATATTTGATAAAGTCACAGGCTTGTCCTTTTTTAGGTTCCACTATCGGCATGTTTGTGTACATTTAGTCACAGGAATATTTTGAATAATGCTTTTTGTACACCAGTTTCTGTATGGTGTCACAATGGCCATTCTTTATTTTGTTTACTCAGCCTTGAAAAAGACCCGGGACAATATCCTACTGTTTGCGATGAAACACGTGTTGGGTGACAAAGAACTTTATGAAATAATGGAAGGAAAAGAATAAAAAGAAAATAAGATTATGAACACTGTGTTTACAATTTGCGTACACTTTTATGTGTTATTTGTTTTACCTTGCAGACGTTATGCTTGTGTGTCTGCTGTTGTTTCCACAATATTGAAGTAAAATATTCACTTGCAGAGCACTCATTACAACGTGTTATTGCACGCTTATTGGAGGTAAATGTTTTCTAAAAGGAAGGCAGTGATGGCAAAATGCCAGCCCTACCATGCTGGAGGTAATTCATTGCCTATGGGCATGGGCACTCATGGAAGAATGCTGGCTGAGGCATATTGGGAATAATCATTCCCATAAGGGAGGACAACCGTGTAATATTGGGCTGGCAACCATAGTAAAATGCTGGCCTTGATAAACTGGAGGACATTTTGACACAGGTCACCCATGAAATGTGAATAGCATCAATTGCAAAATTCTGGCACCATCATATTGTCTTTAATTCTCGGCATAAGGGAACCAAAATCCTAGCCCAGGCATACGTAAGGAAATTAATGATGCATCAGGGTACCCATATCGCAGTTAAAAAAAGTGGGGCGAAGTCCTCAGGAGCAGGACACATTGTGAGCCACTGAAGCCGGAGCTTATGACCTTTTTGCAAATGTAATATTTTACCCTGCATTTTTCCAAAATTCCTTGGGAAGAGGACCTTCAATCGTTAACCCCCGGAGAAAAGTTTTGATTCACTCTTATCTTTGTCTTGATCACTAGCATTTAGGTATGGGCGGAAAATCCGTTTCGCTCGCGGATTTTGCGGATTTTCGGGAAATTCGCAATCCGCGAGATTCGCGAATCTCCCGCAAAATCCGCAAATCCGCGAGCAGCGGATTTTGCTCGCACTGCTCGCACTGTTCGCGTGAGTTCGCGGCTTCCCAGTACAACTTCGCGCCCCGCGAATAAGTGCTAAATTGCAGAAATACGATCTTAGCAGAACTGAAACTACTTGCCAGGTTCAAAAGTTCAGGCTCATCATTAGTAGCCATTTCCTGTAGTGCTTCCTGAGGGGCCCCTCCAGAGTTCAGTTGCCAGTTGCAACTATTATGTGACCCTGCTCTGAACCTCAGAATAGTTACACATATGCCACAAAGGTCCTGAATTACAGCTAAGGGAGACAAGCAGGAGCCAGGCTGGAAGTTAAAATCCATTAATCAGCCCCTAATTCATTATTGTCAGTTGGGGCAGGGCAGGTGTTGTAACTAATTTTGCAACAATGAAAGCACTTAGCAAGTGCAAAAGATCACTAATCAGGGCGCACTAAGGAAGCAGGTGCCAGCTAAAAAAATATTCTGTGACACATTAATCAGCCCCAAATTAATTCAGGTCACTTGAGGCAGGGAAGGTGTGCTTTGCTTTGCCGAAAATAATGTACACTGGACAACCAGAGGGTGTGGTGATGAAACAGAGGGTGGCATGGGTGGGCCAGAGGGTGGCATGAGTAGTCAGAGAGTGGCAGTGGTGACAGAGAGTGGCAGTGATGAAGAAGAGTGTCCCAAACAGGCTGGACACGTAGAAACAACAAGTTCGCAAAACTTGCGACCCGACAGGTAAGTTCGCAAATTGCGAAATTGTAAAAACCCTCGCAAACTGGCAGAAACACGGGCGAACACAAAAAAAAAAAAATCTGCAAATTCGCGGGAATTCGCGGATTTTGCGGATTGCGAGTTCGCCCATGCTTACTAGCATTCAGGTCAAGTATAACGCCCACCACTTTCAAATATCACCAGCTGCCACTGACTGGATTTTTTCACTCTCCACATCAATAGTTAACAAGCTCTGCAGTAAACAACATTATCCAACCCTGAGGTTTTTCTTGCTCGCAGAATTTTGTCACATCCCAACCACAGCCTACGCTAGAATGTAGTGCTGAGCAAGCCTGATGACTGCTGAGATTGCAGTAATAATTGTCACTATTGTAATACACAAGATTTATGTGCCAGGTGTACATAATCAGTAACCTTTTATTATAAAATGTCTACTTTTCAAGGTGAGGGCTCACATCTACCTGTAGTTATAGGCCTGGATGAAATGTAAATTACGCTGATGTAATTTGCATATTGTTCAGGAATTTCGTGATTTTTATCCAAAATCCCTTAAATTACACCAGTATGCCACTTTGTATAATTATGCCCCATGTGCTAAACAAAATTCACTGCGAATGTGCAAATGAAACCAAAAACAGTGAGGTTGTGTGCACGAGCGGCTGTTGTTTACCGATGACACACACATTAATATTGGGTCATTTCACTGAAATCTCATGTAATTACCAAAATTAAAAATGTGAACATTTCACACACCCCAACATTTAACCCCTGCAGTTAAGGTCTTCTCTGTCACCGTTTTCTGACTTACAGTATTAAGGTTTAGATCAGGCTAACTCGTCATAGAGAGGAGTGGGAGACCATATCTATGTTCCGACAAGGGGAGTGCCATAAGCACTCCCTTGGATCATGCTCAATGTGGGGTATGAACATTAGGTGCCCTCTAGGGCCTGTGTACCCTGAAATACATCACAGAGCAAATGAAGAGACTGGTAGAGACGTGTCCCATAGGTCTGTTAATTGTTTAATTGATACAGAGGATTAGCCTTTATCGTGATTAGTGTGGTTGAGTTTTTGTGAGCAGTGACTATAGAATTAAAGGAGGCGGAGTTGGAAGAGGAGGAGATTCCAGGAAACTTTGACCCAGTCCTTGCCACCTATTTTAAGGCTAGGGGATTCTCATTAAGTGGAGTGTAGAAGTACAAGTGGACTGAACAAACCCAGTATGTACTACAGAAGTATTTTACTCCTGGATTGAACTGGAGGTATGTTACTCCTACAACGCAACTTTTACGTAGCATTCCGTTACAACGCAGATTTTACAACGCGGGATCCATTACATCGGATGTCATTACAATGCATGGCATTACATCGCAGATGCTATTACAACGCATACTATTACATCGTAAGTATTGGTAAGTATTTAATTTTTTTTTTATTTTATTTAATATTATTTAATTGATTTAATTATTATTAATAATAAAAAAAATATTTATTTTTGTTTTTAAATATTATAAATTAAATATATTAATTTAAGTGATTTTTTAAATAAGTATGAGTATAGGAGTATATGTTTTGGGGTACTGAGGTATATGTTTTGGGGTGTTTGGGTATTTATAGGTTTTAGGGCAGGGTTTGGGTTTTGGGGTTCAGGGGTGTTTTTAGGTTTTAGGGCATGGTTTGGGTTTTGGGGTACAGGGGTGTTTTTAGGTTTTAGGGTAGGGTTTGGGTTTTGGGGTACAGGGGTGTTTTTAGGTTTTAGGGTAGGGTTTGGGTTTTGGGGTACAGGGGTGTTTTTAGGTTTTAGGGCAGGGTTTGGGTTTTGGGGTACAGGGGTGTTTTTAGGTTTTAGGGCAGGGTTTGGGTTTTGGGGTACAGGGGTGTTTTTAGGTTTTAGGGTAGGGTTTGGGTTTTGGGGTACAGGGGTGTTTTTAGGTTTTAGGGTAGGGTTTGGGTTTTGGGGTACAGGGGTGTTTTTAGGTTTTAGGGTAGGGTTTGGGTTTTGGGGTACAGGGGTGTTTTTAGGTTTTAGGGCAGGGTTTGGGTTTTGGGGTACAGGGGTGTTTTTAGGTTTTAGGGCAGGGTTTGGGTTTTGGGGTACAGGGGTGTTTTTAGGTTTTAGGGCAGGGTTTGGGTTTTGGGGTACAGGGGTGTTTTTAGGTTTTAGGGCAGGGTTTGGGTTTTGGGGTACAGGGGTGTTCTTAGGTTTTAGGGCAGGGTTTGGGTTTTGGGGTACAGGGGTGTTTTTAGGTTTTAGGGCAGGGTTTGGGTTTTGGGGTACAGGGGTGTTTTTAGGTTTTAGGGCAGGGTTTGGGTTTTGGGGTACAGGGGTGTTTTTAGGTTTTAGGGTAGGGTTTGGGTTTTGGGGTACAGGGGTGTTTTTAGGTTTTAGGGCAGGGTTTGGGTTTTGGGGTACAGGGGTGTTTTTAGGTTTTAGGGTAGGGTTTGGGTTTTGGGGTACAGGGGTGTTTTTAGGTTTTAGGGCAGGGTTTGGGTTTTGGGGTACAGGGGTGTTTTTAGGTTTTAGGGCAGGGTTTGGGTTTAGGGATAATTAAATTATATTTACCATTTTAAAATATATTTAATAAATTAAATTAATTATTTTACATTAATTACATGTTTTAATTAAATTAATTAAATTAAATAAATTAATATTTTTAATTTAATTTAATTTCATTATAAAAAATATGTACATTAAACTAATTACTTTTTTTTATTAAATTAAATTAATTACAATTTTTATTAAAATTACATTTATTAAATAGATATCATTTAATTAAATTAAATTAATGACAATTTTTAAATGTCTTTTAATTAAATTATTAAAAAAAAAAAAATTACAATAAACTAAATAACATTTTTAAAAAAAGGTATACTTACCTATACTTACGATGTAATGCCATGCGTTGTATTAGCATCTGCGATGTAATGCCATGCATTGTATTGACATCCGTTGTAATGGATCCCGCGTTGTAAAATCTGCGTTGTAACGGAATGCGTTGTAACACAACGCGTTGTACTGACACCAATCCGAACTGGAACCTGTTGATGCAGCTAGGCTCTTCACAGAGTATGTTAATATTGGCCGTCCTTCCCTATATAATCCATCTGTGTATATTGTAATGCCTTTAACTTACATTGTTTTAGAAAACAATGGTTACTAAGTGGCTCATATTGTCCAGTAGATGCACGTAATTGCAATAGAGGTAGTGTAGATCAATATGCCTAAATTAAGTGGGCATATAGGGTAATTAATGTCTATAGGAGCAGCAATAAAACAAACAGATGTGCAGAAAAACCACTAAGTATTATTACAATATATTTATTTAGTCATTTAAAGGAACAATCGTTAGAGGGTCAAGAAGGTAGGAGAATGTTCCAGGCGAACGTGTAAGAAAGAGTGCTCCAGTGTATGGGGAGCATCGTTTACAACGCGGTGTTTCCACCGCAGTGCCTTTACAAGGATGCCATTACAACGCAAGTCGTTACTACGACTTGCGCTGGATGGCCCTGTTGGACAAGGAATGTTGTAATTTTATATTCCAACAACTTCCCTACTGTTACGTGGACTGGTGTTGGAATATAAAATATAATATTCCAAAATACGCGCCCTCCTATGCAAGTCGTTGTAACGACTTGCGTTGTAATGCCCCGATGTCAAGTACCGCGATCTAAAAGATCGCGTTGTACTGACATACAACCCAAGTGTATATATAGGTGTCAAGAGACCTCAAAGTGTGTAGAAAAGTAAAGTGCATATATTTACAAGACTGTACAAAACTGCTATCCAATAAACAGTTAGATACAACCTGGCCAAATGCAAATTATTCATTTGAATTATATTTTCTAAAGTTGTTAAGGAGAGTTTCCTTAAGGCTGCAAACAGTGGTAATGGGGAAGGGAAAATTGGCCCAGGTCCGATACGGGGTAGCAATGAAGTTTCTTGTTTTTATTCTGTAGGGTCACTTCACCTGTCCCCTTGACCTGAGGAAGATCCGCATGGCTGAGGTATTAAAGTACCTTGTTTGCCAATGAGCCGATTCGAAACATCAGCGCTACCCCTACTGCACCCGGACTAAGCTAAAAACTTTGACCAAGATCTACCGCGAGGGGTAGTTGCACAGGGCTCCATCGTGGTTGGCTTGAAACTATGACTTTGACCCGGTCAAGCACAACCAGATGCCCCAATCTGCTCTATAGGTTTCTATGTGCTAAATAGTGTCAAATATTTAAAAATTCTCTAGTTCCCTACTATGAATTTTGTTTTTCATATTGTTGTTGTTTTAAAGATAAAATATTTCATATTTTAATAAATTGTTTTTTTATTGTATGTTGTGTCTTAATTATTTACTAAATTGGTTTATTAAAATGCTTTATATACCTGTCTCAGAAGTTAATCCTGCCTGCTCGCAGCCAAGCTACCAAGGGTTGAGCATGATAATACTTTTCTGAGGCCTATTCTGAGTCCTAGACTTTGTTAGTGGCCTTATTGCCAGTGGAAGATGCATATTTGCCAATACTAATAGCCCACTTTCCAACGGTTGGTAAAAAAAATTTAAGTCTCAGCTTTCACAGTTTAGATAGGAGTACACTCTACCTCCAGCCAAGAGTCAAAGCCCTAGAAGTCCTGTTGGAACTGGTCATTGGAGCAGTTGCAGGAAAAGGTATCTGAAAGCTTGTTGTGTCCCTGTTGCTCATACAAGAGGTCAGCCAACTGAGCTGTGACTATAATCCGGGGTCCTGGATTCAAGATAATCAGGTCCTGTCTTTCTTAAGTGTCTTCAGACTGCAGGACTGTGCAGTGAGAAGGATACTGGGTTTGCCATATTTATGCTCAGTACCATCTTGTGTGTGGGGAAACCCCTGCCCACTCCCTAACCAAAGGGGTGAATGTTCCAACTAACCAGTTACGACGTTTAGTAAAAAATAATCGCAGGTGCACCTGCCAATATATATTACATATTCAGAGACGACAATCTAACATAAAAACTTAAGGACCACACCAATTGCAACAGCACGGATGTATTATATATACTACCAGGTACCCCTGCAATTATTTTTACATAGGTCAGACTAGACAGAAGGTTAAGGCTCGCATACTTCAACACTGCTGGAGGATAAGGTGCAAAGTCCAGGGTGCCCCCACTTATCGAACACTTCAATACATTTGGACACACCGTGTAAAGTTTGAAGTGGATGGTGATAGAAAAGGTCAGCATTATCCCAAGAGGAGGTATCTTCCACAACATATTACATCTGAGAGGGTAAATGGATTTACAATTTGAATCCAGTTGCCACGGGTCTCAATGAATATGAGGAGGTTTCAAGACAGGCCTCTACACTGTAGCATTTTAACACCCATGATGTACACCTGTTTCCTTACACTAAAGAACCCCTGCTGGGACATGATAAACCTACACTGCACTTGGCTCAGCTGTTCTTTGTATCAGCGGCATATCCTTTGCCCTGCATGCCATGGATGGCTGTTGCGGGCGCGGTCTAAACAACGTTTTTGGATGACTCCCGAAACTTGGGGAATTTGTGCTGGCCCTCTAGAGTTTGCATTATCCCTACTCCTTTGCATATCGTGCTGTGAATAGCTGAGTCCATGTGATGTTTATATATGATTCCATCACAGCTGTTCTTATCCTTTTACCTTGGACCTCTGGGTTGAGTTCTTCAAACTTTTTTCCTTTGGTTTCATCACATTCTGTATTTGTCTCATGTAATTACAACTCCAAGCGCATCTGTTCTTGTATGCCACACATGATCTGACAGCCCTGAAGAAGGTGTGACCCATACCCGGGTTCGTAACCGAAATGCGCATTGGTGCTGGAGAACCAAGGGTCACCTTTTTTTCCACCTTCCCTAAAGAGAAAATACTGGATTATGGAGTGTATCAACTTATGAGACAATCAACATCATGATATGCATTGCTTATCCCTTTTTCCAGCTTCAACTTGCTTCTGTATTGGAAGAATCATGTATTCCATATTTTGAAATGTTCAATATCTTAACCCATTATGAGTTTTCAGAGCGTATGCGTATGTTTGGGTCTGTGATTGTTTGTGTGCATTGAGAGAGTGTATGTGTGGCACTGTATTTGTGTTTATTTATGCTGCAATTCCAATTAGATGTGTGTCTTTTCTATTAATTCTGATAAAATGGTGTAAATAAACATTCTATTTTCTACATAACTGTTCTCCTACCCCTTTGGGGTATATTTTGTTTGTTATGGCTATGTCTTAATTTATCAGTGACTTTGAGTGCTCTATACGCTTGTTTCAGGCAGATTGGGTTGTTTTCAAATTGTATTTGGCTCTTTCCCCGGTCCCATCTGCCTGTTATCCATTCCAGGGCCCCCCGTCCATGTGAGTGCTTACACTGTACTTGCCCTATCATCAACTCTAATATCTTCCTTTGCTATCTTCTAAACAGCTAGATAGTTTGTAAAACCTGAGATCCCAATGTGTGATTGGATTTTAATTTGTATATCTTTTCCCTTCCAGGTCTTTCACTGTTTGTATTGCCCTATTTTAACCGCATATAATTGTGCCTGTAATGACCAGTTATTTGTTAACTACATTCCATGTGTAGACTATATATTACTACCTAGGTTTTTTAAAATATCTAATATTACATGGACCTAATTGCTCTCCATTTTTTTAATATTTGGCTTATCTTGTTTTCTCTTATACTGTCCACCTCTTCCTATGGGGCTTGATTACCCTGTTCATTCAAAAATATAGTCACATTCGGTATTGATGGATGGCACTTTGAAATATATTAGTTCTATTCAGTGCCACCCGGGTTTCCACCTTCTTTCTTGACCCTTGTCTATGTATGTAATTTTCAAGCTTCGATGCAGGACCATTAAGAAGAAAGACTAAGCTCTATGGTTTTCTTACCGTAGTCAACATGCACATTTCATGTACTTGCCAGCGCATTTAACTTCTCTTGCTCACCATGGGCTCGATGCCTGTAAAAACACTCTACCTGGGATAACAGGAGAGGTATGAGCTCGAGCGAACACAGAGCTCTAAACTAACTAACCAATCTATGCCTTTCTTTCTTTCTAAATCACTTCTTGATGAATGTTCCCTTTTTTTCAATTTTCAGTCCTCATTAGGGCACATTCGCCAACACGCGGCCGCTTTGTAATTAATTTATTGTCCCCTCTGTGGCCATATTTCGAAAGTTTATCATTGATCTTTTCTGAACCTCTGGGTGAATGCGGGTGCTCTCCAGTGTTTAAATACCGTTGTTGCTCCCTGTATAGACTGTCCATTGCTCTTTTACAGCTGGTACTAATGAGCATTTGGTAGTTATTGAACTGAATCCTCAAGCGATCACCCACATCATGGAACAGATTCCTCGCATGTTTTGAACGAACCCACTTGTTAAGTTACCAACCCCATGCAATTGACATGTGATTTGTGATGGCAACTTTGAGCTACTCATGCTTCTCTTTAATTCACAGATTGAGATGTGGAATACTTTATTAATCACATTTTTGATCAAGAGAGAAGAACTAATAGAGTATGTCTTTTTTAGGCTGCCCTATATAAATCACCCCACACTACTGTCCTGATGAAGACCTAATTTACCTTATGGAACTATCCGGCCAGTAGGTAGTTATAGGTAGGACCTATTATCCATAGGAAAACTGCAACATTCTATTGCCAATAACTTTAGCGTCGATTGATGAATCTTCTTGAAAATTTCTAAACTTTTGGCCAGCTCAGTTCCGCTCCTTTCCTGTAAGTCTGGAGATGATTGGTGAAGAGGGGGCCAAGAAAACAGGGGGTCCCAAAATGTGTTTTCCACATGCAATTTCCCATAGGACCTTTAGTCACCGCTACAGCTCGAACGGCTGAACATACTTACACCAAATTTGGCAGAGAGGTAGTCCTCAGTTCTGACTGTGCCTTTGGCATATCTGGTGTCAATCTGTTCAGTAGTTTCTTTGAAAATTGCATTTAAAGTCATTTCTATCTCTATGGGTGCGGAGGATCCGCGGATTGTGTGAGGATTAGCCTTGTAGGATTAGCGCACTGTTCCGATCACGCGCTGAATCCTAATTGGCTGTCAAGCGGTTGTGCACATTTGAAATCAGGAACTGTTGGCAGCCATTTTGTGCCTCGGTAGAAGCGAGGCTGAGGAAGTCATTGAAATATGTGTGGAACGTGTGAAAAGGGGGCAGGGTAGACACACCCTGACCCCGTAGGCCTACTCAGGGGGTCACTTAAAGACCCGTAGGGCCAAAAAAGTAAGATAGTATTTTTCTTTTTAAAAAAAAGTCTCAGGATGCGCATAGGATCCGCGCATTTCGCCGCCGAAAAAAAAGAAGCATGTATTTTTGAGAAATACACCAAGCTTATGTGTATAGATGTTGGGTGGCTCTAAAAAGAGACCTTGTGTTTATTGAGAGATTTTAGTACTTACAAGTAAGTACCGATGCAGAATCTAAAGTTCATGAGAAAGACTCTGTTCCCTTCATCTGTAAAATGTACAGCATCTCTCCTATAGATGTCATGCATATTGAAACGCAGATTTTTGTGGTATATGGACACCATTCTATAGTCTCGGGGAACAGTAGAAACAGATTTATTCACATTTTTTCCTAGCTTTCTCAATCTGTGGACAAAATAGTTTGGAGTAGTTCCATTTCTGCCTTTGGCATATGTTAAAATAGACAAAGGGAGTTTGGGGGAAAAGTGACATTAAAACAGAAAAGAAATGATTGGTTGTTTGACAAAATTCTACACAGAAAACTAAGGTGCATGTTTTTGATTTTTAAAACCATGATTCTTATTGGTTATCAGAACGTGATTGAAAATAACATTACGTAGGATAAGGTAGTATATTGAGGAGTTGAGCACACTTGCTGTTTTTTTTAGCAACATTGTGTGATGAACTTTGCATTCTTTGGGAGCCAGTATTGCTTTTTGGGTAGATGCTAATTTGTATATGGAAATGCAATCTGCAGTCTTTCAAAATGCAAACTTTTTTGCAGTGGGAGGGTGGGAGTTGTGAGAGTCCCGGTCTGTCAAAGCAAACAGCAGTATTGCAGGGGTAGGTACCCCGGAACACTGCAGGAGTCGGTCGTAGTAGTTTCCAGGGCCCTCCAGGGCACCAGGCGGAGGGCCACGCAGTCTGCCTCCTGTAATACACAAATTCCCGGGGTGGTGATTCCCGAAGCTTAAGGGGGGTTGTTGAGGCTCACAGACTGTAATTTTGTCGGGGGGGGGTTGGATGCGAAAGTGGCGCAAGGGGGTTATAAATCTGGTACACAGTGTTTTGTTTTACTTTGCTTTCCTTTCTTCCATGTTGAGGATCCAGGGTAAATATAACGGTTTCTGTATAGCCAGTAACTTTTAACCCTACCCCCAAACGGCTTTCTGCCTGTTACTATAGTAACAGTTCATGGAACACTTACGTGAGCACAGAGGTTAGAAGTTCACCGCACTATGTTGCTAATGGTGTTGTACTTTTTATTCTTTTGAATTGGAATCGTAAACTGTAGCTATACACTCTGGTAAAGATCTGGTGAAGAACAAGCCTCAGAATTATACTTCAAATTATAAATATCATTTCTATTGTGGACTGCTACCCCCCCAAAAAAAAGACGTATGTACTTTTTTAAATTAACTTTTATCAAAACAATAAATACCTGGAAGTATAACTAAATGATAACAATACAATAATTAACTAGAACCATAACTTTAACAAAACAATTTAACAAACAACATATAATATGGACTCCAATAGAAGTAGTGTAGTTATTCTGCAAAACAAAATAGAAAATTAGTGTTTAAAATTAGATCGATGTGACTAAATGAGGTCACACATTACAAGTCAGAGTAACACTTGACGATATTTTCTATTTTTTTAATGTGTGTAGTTCACCTGATAGATTTCACTTTTGTTATAGGCTTGCATTCAAACTGTGTTTGTATAAAAGTGCCTAGTGCGTCATATTTATATTACAGATGAACAGGTCTTTAAAATGATTCACAGATGAGACAGAATTAGGTGAGAGATGAAGTCATTATGCAGGACAATATTTTTTAGGGCTTATTTACAAAACTCTTGTGCCACTTTTGTGTTACTTTTCTCATGTTGAATGTGACGCAAAAGTGGCGCAAGGAGTTTGTAAATAAGCTCTTTGATTTCTAATGCATTTAATTGGAAGTATTAAATATCTAGGCCGCTCTGCTTACCTTGTGTAAACACTGTGGCCAACAGAATTCACAACTTATAACTCCGCTTTGGTTTGATACTTGCCGGATATGCAAGACTGATTTCAAGAGGAGACCCCAATAAAGAGTACTGGTGTGGAACTGCAAGTATGCGGAATGACTTGCAGAATAAGAATCCGGTCAACTTTGCAAGGTAAGAGTTAAGGATATTGATGGAGGCTCCTTCTGCTACAAGAGAAGGCCCAAGTACCAGTGGAGCAACACCGTCAATCTCAACTAAACAGCCTAATATTTGTCCCAAATTTGGAACCCTTTAAGAGAAAAAGTAAAAAGGTTGGGAGCTTTGTATGCCATCCTAATACCTAATCATCCATTAGTTATACAGAGATCCACCCTGTATCAGACTCATCCATACAAGTTTGAATTGGAGATTATCTGATGCCAAAAACCCCTCAAGTACTTATATCTGTTACTTTTTAACTTCGTTGACTACTCATATTGAGAGTATTTACCTTAACGTTATCCGTTAAAAATTTGTGAATCTCCATGGTTCAGACAACTAGTAAATGCCATATTTGAGACATTGGTGTAATCAGCTGGAAGAGGAGGATATACTTTTGTTCAACCTCAGCAATTTGCTGCTGATTTATGTAACATTCTGCAAACTGAAAAAAGAGTTAAAAATGTATATGTTGTACATATGTCCAAGATGAATTTTAATGTACATAAAAACATTTGTTCTCAATAGGATTGGGGATGAAAAGCAATCATTAGAGGTTATATTTGGAAAGCAAAATAGGAACTAGCATTGCATCATACAAATGATAAGCCGAGATTGGTCACTCACTTCATTTACAAACTCCTGGCCTTGATCTGATAGCATATGGAGAGCAGTCAGTGGATCTGGTATGTTGAGTGGTTGACCACCATCTGGTATAGTGCATGGGCAGGAATAAACAGCTTGTGGCGACCAGTATGTCTCATGGTTGAGATATCTGTATAATGAGATAGAACAGGGGACAAATCAAGTTTAAGGTTATTAAAAAAATTGGAGAGCATTGTAAAATACAACATTGGTCAATCAATTACATGTGAACTGCATGGGGAGGAAGCAGCACGTGGCGCACTACTTACAAAATTAAAGGCAGCAGGATTTGCCAAGAAACATCGCCTACCAAGGTAAAACATTGAAGTTATAAGAGCTGGAAACCGTGCTAAAATACACTATTGTCGAAAACATTACTTTTGCAATGCATGGGGCACGTGAAGCACTACTTACATGAGAAAAAGTACATCGCATTAAGTTGAACAGTACATAGCACACTGTTGCGGGAACCACCACGTGGCGCTTGGCAAATTAAGGAAACGTGGCAGGATTAAGTGATTTGCACAGAACTAAGGATAGCAAATCAAGTTTAACGTTAGTAAAAAAACATGGAAAGCATTGTAAAATACAACATTGGTCAATCGTTTTCATGTGAACTGCATGGGGAGGAAGCAGCACGTGGCACACTACTTACAAAATTAAAGGCGGCAGGATTAAGTGAATTGCTGAGAAACAAAAGTTACAAAGTCAACTCTAACGATATAAACAAAATAGGAAAGCGTGCTTAAAAACAACATTGTCAAATCGATCAAACACTTGCATTCACGCAGTATTTAAAGATCATTCACATTAATTAATTTAATTATTCTTAAACAAAAGTGCTCACCTACGAAAAAGTGGATACGAACACTATCAATGGCTGTGACTGTGCAATAGGAAAAGTTTGAGAAGGTTGGCAGGTTATAAATGCTTTGCAGAAGGATGATTGTTTGAGCATGATGTCACTGGGTGTGAGAGCTGTGATTGGGCATGTTGTCATTCAGCATGCACAAATAAAATGAAATACTTTAGTGGTACATCGCCAGATGGTGGGACGTATTGTGCGCATGCATAATATTAACACGGATGCTCTACCACAAACGTGCATGCGGAAAGTGAAGGCAACTCCTAGATGGTACATACACAGATGGACTTCGGATTTCAATAGAACACCGGCTCTCGCAGGAGGCGGGGAGCCGGTGGGCCAGTGGGGGAATTGAAGACCCTTGCACGGTCCCCAACAGTGACAGACCTAATAAATAAAACAAAAAGGCCGTCCTTGGGGAATGGGGTGCCCGGGGCCTTGAAGTGGCTTCAGTAGGGGGGCTATGCAGCCCTCCTCCACAAAATAATAATATATAATTAGCCATACCCCAGGAGGTGGGGACCTCGGTGCCCGAAATTGACCATGGGAGGGAGGATATGCAGCTCCATTCCCATAAAAAAATTAATACGGATACTCCGCTTATTATCATCTTACCAAAAGCGCAGGCTTCCAATCACGCGCTAAATGCTAATTGGCTGTCAAGTGCTTGTCAACATTCGAAACCAGGAACTGTTGGCAGCCATTTTATGCATCAGAAGAAGGGAGGCTGAAGAAGCATGTGAAATATGAGTTTAAAACATGAAAAGGGGGAGGGTAGACACACCCTGACCCTCAAGGTCTGCTCAGGTGGTTCCACAAGGACTCCCTTGGCCCCAAATTATTATTATTTTTTGGATAAAAACGCAGGGTGCGCGTATGATCCGTGGATTCTAGCAATATTAAAAAAAAGAGACTTGGGCTTCCTTGAGTCTTTGGTAATTTGCATTCTTTCAACTGTTTAGGGGTGATGCAGCAGTGCTGGATTCAGGATCCACCCCTGAGTAAGAAAAAGTAATAATAACATTATTTACCTGCTAAGTGAATTTCCTTTCATAGGCTGACATTGACTGGTTTCAGTTGCAAATTCTTCTAAGTGTGCAGTTTTCGAACTTTAAAATATTCACCTTAAGTCATCCGAAGAATGAATTCCATTATTCATTTGTTATCAGGAGAGAAACCAATGCTGCATCTTTTAGCCCAACAGTGACCCTGAAAAGTAGTTACAAGCATACTTACAAGTAACTTGTATTTCCTTCCATAGGAAACCCATTCCTAAAAAAAAATGAGCAAATTTAGATTTGCAGGTCAGGCTCTAGGGGATGGGGTCCAGGGCCCAAAAAAAATAAAAAGAAGGGGGGGGGGGCACACAATGTAATGTAATTTAAAAAATAAAATATCTAAAAATAAATATAAAAAAAAATTGTAAATCAGTATCAAAAAAATAAATATAAGAATACATATCTTTAAAAATTGTCATTTACAAAACCGTTAAAATTCACTGAAAAAAAACATAGGTTTCAGACATGCTCTAGTTAGGAATTAGCATTTAAAAAACCTTTGAAATTCACTGAAAAAAACATACGTTTCAGACATGTTATAGTTAGGAATTAGCATTTAAAAAACCTCAGAAATTCACTGAAAAAAACACAGGTTTCAGGGGTGTTATAGTCAGTTGGACATTTCACTCTTACAAAACCATTGAAATTCCCCCGTTATAGTTAGTTGTACTAACTATAACTCACGCGCACGCAATCCACTGCAGATAATGTCACATATTACATCATTCATGACATGGTCAGTGACATCACTGATGACATCACTGATGACATCTCAAATGACATCAGGGATGACATCACTGATGGCATCATCCATGTGACAAACTGATACACCTCGTCATACAGTAGCATAACCTTTCAACACTCATGATAAAATATGTATTACCATATTTGAAACCCTTGACACACCAGTACAAGTTTCTAAAAACCTACTCAGTGATTCCTAGATCTACACACACAACTAAACACTTACCTATAGATTCACTCATACATGCTCACAAAGATCAATGGCGGTACAAAAGGGGGTGGTGATGATTTGCATATAGCCATGTCTGAACTGGGGTGGCAGAGTGGGCTAAAGAACGGTGATGGATTAAACCCAGATCTTTTGACTGGGTGAGAGTGTTTGATTGATTCAGATGCTCCGTCCATCACCACCCCCTTTTGTACTGCTTTTGGCCGCCATAAGTGTGGCAGGGTATACTCAGACGTGAGTCCCTTGCTCACTTTGCCACTGGATTCAAGCAAGCCGGGCTGAAGACGGCTGGAATGCCAGAAACCGGTCCTCGGAAGCTTGTTTCCGGCCCAGGGAAGACATTGCTTGGCAGTTCGGGCTGGACTGTTCCCACGAGGCACAGGGTCAGACTGATTTGCATATAGCCATGTCTGAACTGGGGTGGCAGAGTGGGCTAAAGAACGGTGATGGATTAAACCCAGATCTTTTGACTGGGTGAGAGTGTTTGATTGATTCAGATGCTCCGTCCATCACCACCCCCTTTTGTACTGCTTTTGGCCGCCATAAGTGTGGCAGGGTATACTCAGACGTGAGTCCCTTGCTCACTTTGCCACTGGATTCAAGCAAGCCGGGCTGAAGACGGCTGGAATGCCAGAAACCGGTCCTCCGAAGCTTGTTTCCGGTCCAGGGAAGACATGGCTTGGCAGTTCGGGCTGGACTGTTCCCACGAGGCACAGGGTCAGACAGATTTGCATATAGCCATGTCTGAACTGGGGTGGCAGAGTGGGCTAAAGAATGGTGATGGATTAAACCCAGATTTTTTGACTGGGTGAGAGTGTTTGATTGATTCAGATGCTCCGTCCATCACCACCCCCCACAAAGATCAATGGAGCACTGTTAAATATACTTATACACCTACATCACCATTACACACCAGCACATATCCTATTCACTTATTCAGAGATCCTACTCACTTATGCAAATAATTGATCATACTTATATTTACTAAGCTACTCACTTACACAACACCACTTTATTCATATAGATAGTGACTCATACTTAGTGTGTTACAAAATCATTATTACAACTATACAGTTATCCATATCTCACACATAAAATCACTGAGTCCTATGTATACTTATTTATATACAACAATTGTCACATACACTGCCTTTCAGATTTTTAGTTTGTTGGGCATACATCATTGAGAAATATATTTACTCATCACCACACCCATAAAGAGATTCCCTCACCCAACCAACTGTTTCCACATACAATCTTAACCTCATATACCTAAATCAACTATTTAGACATCTTTCAACAGTCACACACGTCCAACCCAACCACACACACATTCATTCACTATCCAATACAAATACTCATTTAACTAATTATTAACTAATGTAGACTTTCACATACCTAGTAAGCAACTTATGTAGTAGTTTACACAACAAGAGATAGAGTGATACAGGTATTCACAAAGTTTAATCACTATCCCATATATTTAGTGAGACACTTTAAATTCGTCACTTAGACAGTCAATCACTTTGCTACTAAACCGTCTATTCAGACACTTATACATTCACTCAGTGTTCAAGGCAGTTTCCTATATATATATAATACTTATTTAAATATCAAAGCAAACCACATTCACTGGATGATGTGATTAGGGATGTGATCAGTGATGTCATTTGAGATATCATCAGTGATGTCACTGACCATGTCATGAACTGCTAAACAGAATTACGCCAATTTTGGCAAAAAGGTAGAGCTTAGTTCAGAAAGCGCCCTTTTGTTTAAATGGTGTAAATGCGTTCAGTAGTTTTTGAGAAAATCAAAAAATAAGAGTCAAAAAATCAATTTCCCATATGAAACTTTGGGCAAGGATACAGCCGAAACTACTGAACTGAATTACTCCAAATTTGATAAATATTTAGTGCTTGAATCAGAAAGCGACTTTTTTTTTAAATAGTGTAAATCCGTTCAGTAGTTGCTGAGAAATTAGAAAAATAAAAGTTTTGATATCTGGGCAAAGCCTAAGTCCTGAGCATGAGCTTCACTGTGATTGGCTACCAAGACTCCAAACCAGGAAGTGTTGGCAGCCATCTTGTGACTCTGTAGAAGTGAGTCACCAGAAAACAAAGTAACAAAGATGTAAAACAAGAGAAGGGGGCAGGATAGAGGAACCCTGATGCCCTAGGCTTGCTCAGAGGGTCTCAGAAGGACCCCCAGGGCTAAAAAAAGTATTGCATTTTTTTTATTTTGGCGCAATTCACGCTGGGGTCACGTGTTTTATTTTATTGAGGCTCATGTTGGGAGGGGGATTCAGTAGGCTGTGGAAATTATATCGGGAAAACAATAATGCACCGTATTGCGGCCTTCCTGTAAAATTATGCGGAATACTGTTTTCTTATAATGCAGTGTTCACTTTTATCACGGATAGTGTCACTTTGTTAAAGGAAATTTAATAGTATATGGGAGGGCGTGTTCTTTATCTGTGCGCGGAACAAAATTAACTTTTAATTGGCTGAGGTGTTTCAACAACAAGCTTAATGTTCATTGGCCGCAAATCATTGAAAGTAGAAGTGTTTCCAGCTATTCACTTCCCCTACACAGAGTAGCAAGGACATCTGATTGGCTCACATGTTCTAAGGAGGACCTTCCAGAGCTTAATGTCCATTGGCTGTGAACCATTGAAAGTAGAAGTGTTGCTTGCTATTTCTTTCTCCTCCGCTGAGTAGGAGGGACATCTGAGTGGCTGATGTGTTCTAAGGAGGAGCTTCCAGAGCTTAATGTTGATTGGTTGCGAACTACTGTGAAAGTAGAAGTGTTGCCAGCCATTCACTTCCTCTCCGCGAAGTAGGAGGGACATCTGATTGGCTGACGTGTTCCAAGGAGGACTTTCCCAAGCTTAATGTTGATTGACTGTAAACCATTGAAAGTAGAAGTGTGGTCAGTGATTCCTTCCCCCTCCGCGGAGTATTAGGGACATGAAATATGTGTCAGTTAACTTACTCAGTACAGTATGGATTACTACTTCCATATGTAGATGGGCGTTTAAAAAAAATATCTGTCATTAAGGGCCCTTTCTTTGAAATATAGATTCAAGTCACAGATGAGGAATAAAGTTGGACTGCTTGTACTTCGAAAAATATTAGAACATTGGCCTATTGGCAGATTCTTCTAACACAATGGAAAGGTTTGGGCCAATAAAGACTGGTATAGGTCTTCAACGCCAACATTCCAATGTTTGTCTTTCTTTTTATAATCTAGAACATTTTGTCATCAGCGGATAGAATGTTCTAATAATAAAATAGCCACTCCTCCACTCAGGACACTGGTGAAGTTGGAGAGGGTAAGAGCAATAGGATGTAAACAGAGGCACGGAGGAGGAACATGGGTGTTTAAGGGAGTGATGGTAGCAGGACAACCAAGCATCAAGAAAGTGACAGAGGGGAGACTGCCTATTGTAGCAGCATGAATGGTTTCCTGCTGCCACAGAGGACAGTTGAAACCGCCTTCTTTCCTTTCAAAAAATGTCCACTTGAAGTTGCCTAGATACAAGCCTAGAATCAAAGGTGGATTTATTTTCTAACTTTCAAAGAATTCAAAGTATAAACCATATCAAGCAGGTGTAACTAGAAAGTTGTATCTACCCAATTAATGTCCCAGTCAAAGTCAAATCCATTAGCAAGTCCCAATGAACCAGACAGTAAGCAAGCTTGAAGTTGCATCTGGAAAAAAATATATGTCAATTTTCAATGTATTGTAAGCAGATTGAGTTTAAGCTCAATACCTCTAGACCAAAGATGTTGAACTTCATCTCACAGGCATCATTACATCCATCAGTTAAGGAGTCAAAGCAACTGCAGGTTCAGAAGATTTAACAGCTAATTGAAGCAATATTGAACTTAATTGTATGTCTAGCCATTATTTGGTCATTAACTTCTGCTAGAAGATGGTGACTATCTGGCTCAAAGACATTTAAGCAATTGTTATTGCTGAATTGGGAAATTCTGTCAGATGAGGGGATCTTCCAGCGACCATGGGTAAACTGAGGTTTGATGGCTACCATTTTTAATCGGTGTGAAAATGGTTGCACATTTGAAAAATAGAAACGGGTAAAGGCAGTTTAGCAAAACTCACGTCAGATGCAATTTGCTGGAGCTAGTTCTATCAAACCCAGATCCTGATCGTACATTGCATCTCATCAGCTACCTTGCAAGCAACAAGCACCCATTGTTTTCTTTTCTCTTCCAGGTTCAAGATGGGTCTGAAGTTCAACATGGCCAATTGCAAATATTTATTTGAGAACCAATCATTTCATAAGTAGTTAATATTAATCAAATGCTTATATATTCCCACATACCCTACTCCAAACTTCAAATGCTTAGATATCATTTACGTTTGTGATACCAAAAGTCCAGGGTAAACCATTGCAAAACAATGGCAAACATACCTGAGAACAGACTTGACTGCGACTTGAACCCGTTCAATAAAGGTCGTCGTATCAAGACAATTTTGGTATTAGCGAACCGCAAATGATGAATGCGGTATGTACGAGTGTTTTCGTCATGCTCTATTGATGGATACACTGTGTATTCAGGGATTTCGTTTGAACCCTTGGGTTCTATTTTGTGTACGGCAGCCATTTTGTGGTTGCCCTCACATAGGCGGATGACTGCGGCCGAACGAGTCTTTGGGACACGTACACCTTTAGCTGACTTCTGTGTGACCTGAGCGAACTGACTCCATTGCCCGAAGCTGACCTTGTTGAGCCAGTTCCTTGTTAGGCAGCTGGTCAGATAGAGATCAAAGAGCAGGACATTGCTGAGTTTATGGTACACACACACACCCTTCTATCTTGCTTCTCATCTGTTTCTGTTCCTTCTTTTATGGCCTATTTATGGTTTGGGTTGAGGTCCTTTTTATTATGGGTTTGTCCGGCCTGTCCGAGCAAGAATGTTGGATTTTGCCTTGTCATTTATGGTGGGCTGGACAACTGAAAGTGGGCTTGTCGTTATGCAATATCCTTTGAAATGTCACTGTGTGATTGGACAGTTTGTAAGTAATTGATGCTCGTCAGGAATGTGAGTTTTAGCATAAAAGACGATGTTTTGCAATACGAAAATTGTACAGTCTCTGACGAACCACCCGTGTCGTGCTTCGTAGACCTCTGTTCCTGGTTGCAACCAATAAATTTGGTCTTTGACGTCACTGAGAAGTATCCTGTGTTTCTGTATTCTAAGACGGGTGAACCCGAAGACATTGGGCGTGCCCCTAGGGCCACTGGGTTCTAAAACCTGGTTCTTCAAGTTCAAAACAGAAATGGACAAAACATGCTTTTAATATGGTCCTTTGCAGGTCTCCTCTCAAATGTTGAACTTTGTCATGTGCAAAACTCACAGCAGGGATATTAGCATATGTAAATAACATTAACCTCCAATTGACCACGCACAATTTTCTCAATAATTCATCCATGGTTGTAAAAACGATTTTATTTGCTGTCTACTTCATTTTAAACTCTGGAACATAACCCCATCCCATCCTCCCATTTTGATTCTGTGGAAGGAAACAGACTGGGCAAAGGAAATGGAGATGGCTATGCACACCTCGAATACAAACCCTTCCTAGACAAGGCCACTGCTTATTTGCTTATGACAAAAAGGGTCTGATTACAAGTCAGATGGACCAAAATTAATGCATGTTTTTATGTGTCACTTTTTTCTCTACCGACGTACTGCTGGGCAGGTTTTTACACGCACAGATTTATCAGGTGTGGAAAGATTGTATGAGAATCTAGCTGCTACAGCAGTGAGGAGACATTAAAGATTTTCAATTACAGATCAATGACCAAGACATTTTCAATTATTATGGACACAGTCTCTTCAAATTTGTATATTTCTATCCACATTGAGCACTGAGTGAGCATACCCAAGATGAACTCCCATGTCTCATACAGAACAAGATTGAAGATGTGGGTGCCTGGATCACTCTATAGCTGAAGAAGGTACAACTGCCCTGAGTGGGATGGGAGTGCAGCAGGGCTACATTCTGCAGTGATCTCTTGTGCATCACTACTGAAGTGTGCAATCATGCTTATTGGGGCATTTCCTAATCTGCTTTCCTATCAGCTTGACCTAGGTTCTCCCTGTGCAGCATAATTCAAGATAACACTGTTAGAGATACAATAAGCAAGTAGACTATGCTTGATATTCTCTTCATCATGGTGCAGCAATAGAGGGCTAACAGAGAGGATAGGAGAGTCCAATGGACCCAACAAGGGGGTTGCAGTCATGATAGAGACATTCTATTCCACTCCCAAAGCCGGGCTGCACAATTGCCTTATGGAACACCATGCCTGAATGACTTGAATGAGGGGACCACGGATGATTACATATCCACCATGAGATGAATGGTAGCTTTCTCCAGCATGGATTGGGGCCATGTACTTAGATGCTGAATAGACACAGTTGCAGACTAAACCTGGAGGTGCACACCTGTTCTAGGTGCATTAATTGCAGCAGTTGAAGCAAGTAGACAGCAGTCACAAGTGCTGTCCACTTGAAAAATGCAAATAAAGTAGTATCCATTTTTAACTAAGGCTCAGGTCCAAGTTTCAAGCTGCTATATCAAAACACCTGAGTGTTTTGTCTTCTGGATTGCTGCTTTTAAAGTGAGATCAGAGCTATAATAGGAGTATACAATTGTCTTTCGCAGTTTGCATCTTGTCAGAAATTATTGAATATATCACAGCTAAATAGAAATTGATGGATAACTTTACTACAGATGAGATTGATGCAAAACAGTAAGTTGACGGCCCCTAACGCTTCATATGCTTGAATATAATTGGATTTTGATGAACTAATTGAATACACACCACTTCGCATCTGCTTTAGTTCTACACCTGACCCCATCAACATTAATCTTTTTTTTTCTTTTCTTCACTCAAATGTAGGTACTTTGCATGCCTCAGTCACTCACCCTTCTCTAATACTTGATCATTTAGTTAAGTGCACTGTACATTATTTTTTACTTTGGAATAAATACACATTTATTCCATAAAAGTCTTGTTAGTACATTTTTAATTTTGTGTCACACATTTCCCATGCTTTCGATCATTTACTTATCCGAAAATCCAGATCTAAGACCACTACAATAGAAGTGAATGTGGCATGGTATTGCCTATTTGCTGTCCTGCAAAATGTATGTTGCACTGTACTATAGTTACTTTAGTATAAGGGGCGTGATTACGATGGCGGGCGGACTTATGTCGGCCTGCCATGCTATCGGGGATTGGGACCACTCAACAGGTTGTCGATGGTTCCAATGCCTATATTTTGCATTGCAGAAGGTGCTGCTGGCTGGAGCATCTGCTGCACTACAAAAAAGGGACACTACCCATATCCCTGCACTACGTGGCTGGCACCATTTGGTGTCGTCCACATGGTGCATGGATGTCTAGGGGGCATTGTAGGTGTCCCCAGGTCCCCTGTCTGGGGGCTAGGTGATAAGGAGGTGCCCACTAGGAACCCCCAATGTTCCTTTCTGCCTGCCTTTTCATTGTGGTTGCAACCCATTAACCAGTTGCCAAAACTGATGTGCTGTGATAACTGATTTGCAAAGGGGGAGCTGCACATGTGAGGCAGTTTCCTCAGTTGGAATAATTTCTAGTCACCTCCAGGGAGAAGGCAGAGGTCGAGGGTGGCCTAATCTCTTCCTGTGTCAATATATATTTTTTAAAGCGGCACCTCTCTAAGGTGCACAGGGTAGATTTTTACAAAAAATTGTTGAAACCCAGGGACTGAGAACCAAGGCTGGAGGTCTGCTGTCTTTTACAGGGGCCCATCCATGCATCTGCAACCATTCACGGGGGGTTACAAAATGCCTTTACCTCATTAATATTAATGAGGCAGGAGTTTTTTCAATCTTCTGTAAATATAGATTTTACAGTGTGACTGATTAGTTTGTCACTGCCATTACAAAATTCCGGTCAAGATGTAAACAATGCTGTGAAAAAACATTGATTAGTTTATGACCTACCCCTTGTTACATTAAGTACCCTGCCCTTCCTATCTCTGGTTTAAATTTTGTGTGTTAAATATATACCATAGTGCACTTGTGAGTAATCAAACTTTTACATACACACTACTTGTAATAAAACGCACACCTGATTTGCACTGTACTTTCAGGATCTCATCACAGGGATAAGAAGGAAATGGCTTACATTGTACCTTGCCTAGTAAGATCATATAGAAGAAGAATAATTGTACCATAATTCCTCAAAGGAATAACAGTTACCAAATACAGACAGGATCAGGTTGGAGACTGTTGGAAAGTCATCCTTTTGGCCCTGAGCATCCCCATATTTTGAATGATACTGGTGATTGCTGACTCTGTTTGTGCCCTGGGATCTGCCACCGAGGCCCAAAGCCACTGCTTAAAAGGTATATGGTAATTAGGTGTAATTATAATTGGTAGGGCATGTAGGTTTAGAAGCCCAGCAGACTTAAACCATTTAAGTGTACACTGCTGTGTGGCCTGCAGTCATTTTAAAGGCTTCCCTGCTTTGCAGGGTGCTTTTCAATGAAAGTTATATGCAAACTCGACTTTGAAATTAAAGATACTTCCAAAGTCTTAAGCTACCTTATTTTTACATATAAGTCACCCTTAAGGTCTCCACTGGGTGCCTTAGGGGTAGTCCTTTATACTTGGCATGAGTGTTCACAATCTTTTTTCTTACTTCTGCAATTGAAACTGCCCCCTCGGCCGATCTCGCCAACCAATCAGGATTATGTTTAGTTCTAGCAGCTCTACCCCGCATCACTTCAAAAGGGGTAAAACCTAGGGCAGTGTTGTCCTTTAATACCATGCATTTTTTTGGGCCCTCTATTCTAAATCCTAATTTTTGCTATTCGGTAGCTGAATGCTTTCTTTAAAAACTCTATTAAATGGTTCTTTTAAATGGTTTAATCCCACTATTCCTGCTAGGATCGTGAAGGAATGCAGTGTTGTGTGTAATCCCAACTCTCATAACATGACTTTTTGCTTTACTAGAAGTAAACCTTACCCCATTGTCACTGATACCTTGAGCAGGTAACCCTTCATCCACAAATATTTTGTCCAAACAAAATCAATACAGAATCTGTATCAACCCTATTCACAACTTTCAATACAGGCCATTAGAAAACACATCAATAAGGGTCTTGATAAACTTAGATCTAGCACCATTCGGGCCCACATTATCGTTTGCTATTGTTTTTTAAACCTATGGTTCACACATGTTTGGTTTCAAAGTACAAAAGGTCTTATCAGCATTTGTGCATGCAACACAATTCCTTACAAACGTTTTTATGCTGATATCAATGCCTCTTCACTAAACCATCCTACTTAGTTTTAACAATATAATAATATCACTAATGACACAATTTGATGATAAACAAAACAAGAAAGGAGTACCATCAGAGATAGCTTGGATAAAGCGGTCTGAATGGAATGAATGAAAAAAAAGAAGAGAGTCCTTCCTTTTTTAAGAAACCCCTCACTCACCGACCTAGTCGGTGACATGCTTCATCATCGGGGTCCACCCTGACAGCCAAGTGCCATCAGGGTGTGCTGCGACACCTGGACTACAGTGGAGCGGGTATTTTGTGTGTGAAGTGAAAAAAAAGTGTTAAAAATTGTCCTGGTATACTTGTGTGGAAAATGTATTCTCAAGGAACTGGACAATATTAAAATTAAGTGTGTGGATACGTTTAGGTGTTATGACCGTGTGTATCACTTATATGTGAGGTCTATATGTTTCAACCCGTAGGATGGAAGGTACCGGGTTTTCGTCAGGACCAGAAGGAAAATGGGTGGTCAGGACACACTAACGCCCTGCCGGTCCCTAGATTCCTGTGCACTACTGACAAATAGTCAGAGTGAAAAAAGCTCAAAAACAACAATGGTTGAGCTAAAAGCAAAAAGACCTGGAGGAGAAAAATGTAAAAGGTCACAAGTATGATTAATACAAGCCTGTTACGAAGTGCCATGCTGGTTCTCACGTGTCTTCTGCTGTATCGTGCATTCCATTCAGGGCTTATAGTGATCGGTAGTGACTGGCTATCACTAAAGCTGGCACACTCTATCAATAGTGTTGTGCTCGGTGATCACTAAATACTTAATATAGGCATTCAGTCATATTTAGCACTTAATAGTGCGTGGAAAAAATGCTCACAATGCCATTAGCGTGAGGGAACAACGATGTGGATTTTACGTGTTTCACCTTTGACTCAGACTGGCACACTCGAGTGATATTGGTGTGCTCGGTGGTCAAGTGGTAATTAAATATTTATTAGACACAGTCGATAGCACTCAGCACTTCCGGGTGCAAGACACAACTGCTCACGTTTTTGAGTTTAAAGTGAGCAAAAATCGACGCAATATGTTTGTCCCATCAAACATACACTCACACTATGCAAACACACAAACAACTCACATACATTGGCCCACAAAGGGGGAAATAAGGCTTACTCCTATTTAGGATCTTTTAGGCTTCACGGGGTGGAGGGAAGGTAAAAACCCAAGCTGCCATATTCTGCAAAAGGGAAATGATCAAATAGCTATCAAGGGTTATGTTTAAAGAAACCAAATCCAAGCTGCCAGGATCGGGCTCAGAGCATTGTAGTTACTTACAGTTCAGTTGGGTAACGGGTTCTGAGTACCTACTCGCCTCTCCGTGCCTCCCCGTGAATGATACAGAAGCCGCCGGGGTGGATATAGCGGCAATTGTGTTTCCGGGATGGGCGTGGTCGCGCAAATGCGTGATGACGCATTAGCGTGCAGAAAGGTGAAATAGAGGACGGGGGCGAGTGCGTCCCGAGCGTTGCTAGGCAATATCGGACTCGTGAGTCGGATATGAATAGTTTACAGGGAAATTTAGGCAACGCTAAAAGTTAAAGATACTAGATTGGAACAGAGCTATGAATTAACCCCGTTTAGGTAAAATTCACAGAGAACGGGGGTATAATACGTTTCAAAAAGTGGTGTTAAACAGAGGCCAGGTATCTAATGACTACATACAATTAAATTGGGGATCATACTGTCTCTGGTGGAATTAGATAATATTGGCCCAAGGAATGTTATCGTTCAGTCCTGTGACATGTGTGGATAATCTATATATCCATCTTTGTTCTTTCTCGAAGAGCCGTTTCTGCATGTTAGGTCCAGCCTTGACCTGTTCAATGACTGTCCACCTCATGTTATTGGGTGTGTGGTTGGATTCAAGAAAGTGATCTGTTAGTTTTGTAGCATTTTTTCTGCAGCGAATGGTGCTGCGATGTTCGCATATTCTTTGCTTTACTTTTCTTGTCGTCATTCCCACATAGCGTTTGTTGCATGTACATTCAATCAGATAAACCACGTTGCAGCTATTGCAGTTTGTGTGTAATAGCTGCCGCCATGTTTTGCCAGTTTCAATGTTCAGAGTTTTTGTGTTGCTCGTTAGATGACAAACGCTGCAGTTTCCGCAGCGAAAATGCCCTGTGACGTCAGGTAAACCCCAAGTTTTTGTGATTGATTGATTGTCAGAAGGTTCTTTTGCCTTTGGTCTAGTATTGACCAGTGAGTCTTTTAGGCTTGCTGATTTTTTGTAGGAAAAGAGGGGCTTTTCCCAGTGAAGGGTACCAGTGCTGAGAATGGACCAATGTTTTTTAATGCTTTTAGACACTTGGTTGGAGACACTGTTAAAGGTGGTTACACAGGTAAGTGGTATTTCATTAGCTGTGGCTGTTTTTGGTTCAAGGAGAGCCTCTCTTGGTTGGTTTCTGGCTCTTTTTTGACAGGTGTTTATGATTTTAGCTGGGTACCCACGAACTCGAAGTTTTTCAGTTAGATCAGAGGCTTGTTTTTTATACTCAGTAAGCTTGCTGCAGTTGCGCCTTAGTCTTAAAAATTGACCGTAGGGAAGATTCTCTTTGAGAGGGCGCGGATGGAAGCTTTCAAACTTAAGCAAGCTATTTTTAGCAGTGGGTTTGTAGAATGTTCTGGTTTCAAGATGGTAATTTTCCTTGGAAATCACCACATCTAGAAAAACTATTTCTTTTTCGCTGAAACAGTGGGTGAATTTCAAGTTCTGGTCGCATGTATTGATCCAGGTAATGAACTCGATAAGTTGGTCCAAAGGTCCTTGCCAAATGGCAAGGACATCGTCAATGTAGCGTTTCCAGAATTTTAGGTTGTCTCTAAAAGGGTTGAGGTTACTGAGAATGAACTTGAGTTCAAAGTCATAGACATAGAGACCAGCCACACTAGGGGCAAAAACACTGCCCATACAGGTACCCCCTGTTTGGAGAAATAGGGTCCCCTCAAACTCAAAGTAATTACGTTTGAGTGCTAGCCTAGCACACTCAATGATGAAGGCTCTTGGTGTGTTGTACGTCCAGTCTATGTTGCCTAGTGTTTTCTCCAACACTCTTAGCGTGTCGTCTTGCGGTATGCTTGTATATAGACTCTCTATATCAAAGCTTAGCAGGATGGTATTGTTGTCCACTGTGATTTCCTGTAGAAGATTTAGGAGACTTTTTGTGTCCTGTAGGTAAGTGGTTGTTTGTTGCACGGTAGTTTTCAGGAAAAAGTCACAGAATCTGGATAATGGTTCAAGTAGTGACCCGATGCCAGAGACAATGGGGCGGCCTGGTGGTGGTAGTTTTCCTTTGTGCATTTTAGGCAGAGTATAGAAATACGGTATCTTGCCTTCGGTGTCACATAAGTATTCTGCTTCCTGTTTTGAGATCTTGCCCATTGCTTCTGCAGTTTCAACTAGTCCTTTTATTTCTGATTGCAGTTCGGCTGTAGGATCCAAAGGAAGGATCTGATAGTTCCTTGTGTCACCTAATAGGCGTAGACACTCCTCGCGATATGCGCTGGTATCCATAACTACGAGTCCGCCCCCCTTGTCGGCGGGTTTTATCGTTATGGTGTCACAGTTGCGGAGGTCTCGTAGGGCATTGCATTCAGCTCAACTTAGGTTTTGGAACTGTCAATCGTTGGTCATTTTTTCTACATTATTGTAGACAGCCTGTTCAAACGTAATTACTTCTACGGGAACTGCATGGGTTGGTGGTGTGAAAGTAGATTTCTTTTTAAGTCCACTCTCATTTTGGTTGTCACTATCCACATTCGGTCCTTGTTTCTCAAAGAAGGCTTTAAGTCTTAGCTTTCTGAAGAAACTTGCTAGTTCGCAGTGCAATTGAAATTTGTCGAGGCGTGCGGTCGGGACAAAACCCAAGCCTTTGTTAAGTACACACATTTCTGTTTCTGAAAGTGTTCTGGAGGATAAGTTAGTGACTAGGTCCTCACGTTGCTTGGTCCTGCCTTGCTCCTGGTCTGACCGCTGACTGGTTCGTCCTCCTCCCAGTGTACCTGGTTTGTTTGTCTTCTTCTTCCCTTTCCCCGCCTGCCTCTGCCTAAAAAAGGAGGGCGGTATTGATTTTGTTGGAATGGTGGTGATTGGAAGTGCGGTGGGAAGGGTGGTTGCCAACCATACATAGGAAACTGCGGGGGATGGTTATAAGGATCATGAAACATAGGTGGATTAAATGGTTTCCAGTGATTCTGACCTCTGTAACCTCCCCTTGTTTTCTGTTTCATAGCGCTGGCATTTGAGCCACTGCTACTGTTAGATGAAATGCTTGATGCATCTGAATCAGATGTAGGTTTTGTTGTAGGTACAAAATCTGGGTCAGAGTATGGATAGGCTTTGACAAAAGAGAAACGCTTCAAGTCTTTTTGAAACTTGGTTACCTTTTGTTGTGTTAGGTTCTCTTTATACTCATTAATTTCTTTATTAACTTCATCTAACTTCTTTTTGTATCCAGTTATGTTGGTTTTTATGTGGGTTTCTGTTTTCTGGATGTCGATTAGAATGACTTCTGATAGTCTTAAAGCTGTCTTCAGGATTAGCATAATCCAGTCATGCGTGCAGTGCCATGCTTTTAGGGCCCAGTCTTTTCTAAAGGTGGCATCCTCTAGAAAAATGCGGGGGGCATTGGTCACAAGGAGCCCCTTAGGGGCCATGTTATTGGTCACATATTCCTTCAGGATGGTACCATGTAGTATAGTTCTGATTCTGTTCCTCTTCATTTCAGTGAGTTTTTCCCAATCCCCTGTCTGGGAGATTGTTTGTGAGATACTCGCATCAGTGAACCCAGAAATATCTTCCAAGATAGCATCAATTTCCTCCGTGGAATAGGAGAGGCCTTTGTTTTCCGACATTGTGCGTCCGATGTGTGAAAAAATGTGTGAGCTAAGTGTGGTGTTGAGTGGGGAAGGACAACTCTCACAGCTGTACGCTGCCTAGACACAATCAACCAAAGGAGAGAGTAAGGGAATTAATTCACAAACGTGAACGGAGAGTACTCCTGATCCCCTGGGTATCAGTAATAAACAAAACAAGAAAGGAGTACCATCAGAGATAGCTTGGATAAAGCGGTCTGAATGGAATGAATGAAAAAAAAGAAGAGAGTCCTTCCTTTTTTAAGAAACCCCTCACTCACCGACCTAGTCGGTGACATGCTTCATCATCGGGGTCCACCCTGACAGCCGAGTGTGCCAGTCTGAGTCAAAGGTGAAACACCTAAAATCCACATCGTTGTTCCCTCACGCTAATGGCATTGTGAGCATTTTTTCCACGCACTATTAAGTGCTAAATATGACTGAATGCCTATATTAAGTATTTAGTGATCACCGAGCACAACACTATTGATAGAGTGTGCCAGCTTTAGTGATAGCCAGTCACTACCGATCACTATAAGCCCTGAATGGAATGCACGATACAGCAGAAGACACGTGAGAACCAGCATGGCACTTCGTAACAGGCTTGTATTAATCATACTTGTGACCTTTTACATTTTTCTCCTCCAGGTCTTTTTGCTTTTAGCTCAACCATTGTTGTTTTTGAGCTTTTTTCACTCTGACTATTTGTCAGTAGTGCACAGGAATCTAGGGAGACCTCACACATAAGTGATACACACGGTCATAACACCTAAACGTATCCACACACTTAATTTTAATATTGTCCAGTTCCTTGAGAATAAATTTTCCACACAAGTATACCAGGACAATTTTTAACACTTTTTTTTCACTTCACACACAAAATACCCGCTCCACTGTAGTCCAGGTGTCGCAGCACACCCTGATGGCACTCGGCTGTCAGGGTGGACCCCGATGATGAAGCATGTCACCGACTAGGTCGGTGAGTGAGGGGTTTCTTAAAAAAGGAAGGACTCTCTTCTTTTTTTTCATTCATTCCATTCAGACCGCTTTATCCAAGCTATCTCTGATGGTACTCATTTCTTGTTTTGTTTATTACTGATACCCAGGGGATCAGGAGTACTCTCCGTTTACGTTTGAGAATTAATTCCCTTACTCTCTCCTTTGGTTGATTGTGTCTAGGCAGCGTACAGCTGTGAGAGTTGTCCTTCCCCACTCAACACCACACTTAGCTCACACATTTTTTCACACATCGGACGCACGATGTCGGAAAACAAAGGCCTCTCCTATTCCACGGAGGAAATTGATGCTATCTTGGAAGATATTTCTGGGTTCGCTGATGCGAGTATCTCACAAACAATCTCCCAGACGGGGGATTGGGAAAAACTCACTGAAATGAAGAGGAACAGAATCAGAACTATACTACATGGTACCATCCTGAAGGAATATGTGACCAATAACATGGCCCCTAAGGGTCTCCTTGTGACCAATGCCCCCCGCATTTTTCTAGAGGATGCCACCTTTAGAAAAGACTGGGCCCTAAAAGCGTGGCACTGCACGCATGACTGGATTATGCTAATCCTGAAGACAGCTTTAAGACTATCAGAAGTCATTCTAATCGACATCCAGAAAACATAAACCCACATAAAAACCAACATAACTGGATACAAAAAGAAGTTAGATGAAGTTAATAAAGAAATTAATGAGTATAAAGAGAACCTAACACAACAAAAGGTAACCAAGTTTCAAAAAGACTTGAAGCGTTTCTCTTTTGTCAAAGCCTATCCATACTCTGACCCAGATTTTGTACCTACAACAAAACCTACATCTGATTCAGATGCATCAAGCATTTCATCTAACAGTAGCAGTGGCTCAAATGCCAGCGCTACGAAATAGAAAACAAGGGGAGGTTACAGAGGTCAGAATCACTGGAAACCATTTAATCCACCTATGTTTCATGATCCTTATAACCATCCACCGCAGTTTCCTATGTATGGTTGGCAACCACCCTTCCCACCGCACTTCCAACCACCACCATTCCAACAAAATCAATACCGCCCTCCTTTTTTAGGCAGAGGCGGGCGGGGAAAGGGAAGAAGAAGACAAACAAACCAGGTACACTTCTAGGAGGACGAACCAGTGAGCGGTCAGACCAGGAGCAAGGCAGGACCAAGCAACGTGAGGACCTAGTCACTAACTTATCCTCCAGAACACTTTCAGAAACAGAAATGTGTGTACTTAACAAAGGCTTGGGTTTTGTCCCGACCGCACGCCTCGACAAATTTCAATTGCACTGCGAACTAGCAAGTTTCTTCAGAAAGCTAAGACTTAAAGCCTTCTTTGAGAAACAAGGACCGAATGTGGCTAGTGACAACCAAAATGAGAGTGGACTTAAAAAGAAATCTACTTTCACACCACCAACCCATGCAGTTCCCGTAGAAGTAATTACGTTTGAACAGGCTGTCTACAATAATGTAGAAAAATGACCAATGATTCACAGTTCCAAAACCTAAGTTGAGCTGAATGCAATGCCCTACGAGACCTCCGCAACTGTGACACCATAACGATGAAACCCGCCGACAAGGGGGGCGGACTCGTAGTTATGGATACCAGCGCATATCGCGAGGAATGTCTACGCCTATTAGGTGACACAAGGAACTATCAGATCCTTCCTTTGGATCCTACAGCCGAACTGCAATCAGAAATAAAAGGACTAGTTGAAACTGCAGAAGCAATGGGCAAGATCTCAAAACAGGAAGCAGAATACTTATGTGACACCGAAGGCAAGATACCGTATTTCTATACTCTGCCTAAAATGCACAAAGGGAAACTACCACCACCAGGCCGCCCCATTGTCTCCGGCATCGGGTCACTACTTGAACCATTATCCAGATTCTGTGACTTTTTCCTGAAAACTATCGTGCAACAAACAACCACTTACCTACAGGACACAAAAAGTCTCCTAAATCTTCTACAGGAAATCACAGTGGACAACAATACCATCCTGCTAAGCTTTGATATAGAGAGTCTATATACAAGCATACCGCAAGACGACACGCTGAGAGTGTTGGAGAAAACACTAGGCAACATAGACTGGACGTACAACACACCAAGAGCCTTCATCATTGAGTGTGCTAGGCTAGCATTCAAACGTAATTACTTTGAGTTTGAGGGGACCCTATTTCTCCAAACAGGGGGTACCTCTATGGGCAGTGTTTTTGCCCCTAGTGTGGCTGGTCTCTATGTCTATGACTTTGAACTCAAGTTCATTCTCAGTAACCTCAACCCTTTTAGAGACAACCTAAAATTCTGGAAACGCTACATTGACGATGTCCTTGCCATTTGGCAAGGACCTTTGGACCAACTTATTGAGTTCATTACCTGGATCAATACATGAGACCAGAACTTGAAATTCACCCACTGTTTCAGCGAAAAAGAAATAGTTTTTCTAGATGTGGTGATTTCCAAGGAAAATGACCATCTTGAAACCAGAACATTCTACAAACCTACTGCTAAAAATAACTTGCTTAAGTTTGAAAGCTTCCATCCGCGCCCTCTCAAAGAGAATCTTCCCTACGGTCAATTTTTAAGACTAAGGCGCAACTGCAGCAAGCTTACTGAGTATAAAAAACAAGCCTCTGATCTAACTGAAAAACTTCGAGTTCGTGGGTACCCAGCTAAAATCATAAACACCTGTCAAAAAAGAGCCAGAAACCAACCAAGAGAGGCTCTCCTTGAACCAAAAACAGCCACAGCTAATGAAATACCATTTACCTGTGTAACCACCTTTAACAGTGTCTCCAACCAAGTGTGTAAAAGCATTAAAAAACATTGGTCCATCCTCAACACTGGTACCCTTCACTGGGAAAAGCCCCTCTTTTCCTACAAAAAATCAGCAAGCCTAAAAGACTCACTGGTCAATACTAGACCAAAGGCAAAAGAACCTTCTGACAATCAATCAATCACAAAAACTTGGGGTTTACCTGATGTCACAGGGCATTTTCGCTGCGGAAACTGCAGCGTTTGTCATCTAACGAGCAACACAAAAACTCTGAACATTGAAAGTGGCAAAACATGGCGGCAGCTATCACACACAAACTGCAATAGCTGCAACGTGGTTTATCTGATTGAATGTACATGCAACAAACGCTACGTGGGAATGACGACAAGAAAAGTAAAGCAAAGAATATGCGAACATTGCTGCACCATTCGCTGCAGAAAAAATGCTACAAAACTAACAGATCACTTTCTTGAATCGAACCACACACCCAATGACATGAGGTGGACAGTCATTGAACAGGTCAAGGCTGGACCTAACATGCAGAAACGGCTCTTCGAGAAAGAACAAAGATGGATATATAGATTATCCACACATGTCACAGGACTGAACGATAACATTCCTTGGGCCAATATTATCTAATTCCACCAGAGACAGTATGATCCCCAATTTAATTGTATGTAGTCATTAGATACCTGGCCTCTGTTTAACACCACTTTTTGAAACGTAGTATACCCCCGTTCTCTGTGAATTTTACCTAAACGGGGTTAATTCATAGCTCTGTTCCAAACTAGTATCTTTAACTTTTAGCGTTGCCTAAATTTCCCTGTAAACTATTCATATCCGACTCACGAGTCCGATATTGCCTAGCAACGCTCGGGACGCACTCGCCCCCGTCCTCTATTTCCACTTTCTGCACGCTAATGCGTCATCACGCATTTGCGCGACCACGCCCATCCCGGAAACACAATTGCCGCTATATCCACCCCGGCGGCTTCTGGATCATTCACGGGGAGGCACGGAGAGGCGAGTAGGTACTCAGAACCCTTTACCCAACTGAACTGTAAATAACTACAATGCTCTGAGCCCGATCCTGGCAGCTTGGCTTTGGTTTCTTTAAACATAACCCGTGATAGCTATTTGATCATTTCCCTTTTGCAGAATATGGCAGCTTGGATTTTTACCTTCCCTCCACCCTGTGAAGCCTAAAAGATCCTAAATAGGAGTAAGCCTTATTTCCCCCTTTGTGGGCCAATGTATGTGAGTTGTTTGTGTGTTTGCATAGTGTGAGTGTATGTTTGATGGGACAAACATATTGCGTCGATTTTTGCTCACTTTAAACTCAAAAACGTGAGCAGTTGTGTCATGCACCCGGAAGTGCTGAGTGCTATCGACTGTGTCTAATAAATATTTAATTACCACTCGACCACCGAGCACACCAATATCACTCGAGTGTGCCAGTCTGAGTCAAAGGTGAAACACGTAAAATCCACATCGTTGTTCCCTCACGCTAATGGCATTGTGAGCATTTTTTCCACGCACTATTAAGTGCTAAATATGACTGAATGCCTATATTAAGTATTTAGTGATCACCGAGCACAACACTATTGATAGAGTGTGCCAGCTTTAGTGATAGCCAGTCACTACCGATCACTATAAGCCCTGAATGGAATGCACGATACAGCAGAAGACACGTGAGAACCAGCATGGCACTTCGTAACAGGCTTGTATTAATCATACTTGTGACCTTTTAAATTTTTCTCCTCCAGGTCTTTTTGCTTTTAGCTCAACCATTGTTGTTTTTGAGCTTTTTTCACTTTTACTATTTGTCAGTAGTGCACAGGAATCTAGGGACCGGCAGGGCGTTAGTGTGTCCTGACCACCCATTTTCCTTCTGGTCCTGACGAAAACCCGATACCTTCTATCCTACGGGTTGAAACATGTAGACCTCACACATAAGTGATACACACGGTCATAACACCTAAACGTATCCACACACTTAATTTTAATATTGTCCAGTTCCTTGAGAATAAATTTTGCACACAAGTATACCAGGACAATTTTTAACACTTTTTTTTCACTTCACACACAAAATACCCGCTCCACTGTAGTCCAGGAGTCGCAGCACACCCTGATGGCACTCGGCTGTCAGGGTGGACCCCGATGATGAAGCATGTCACCGACTAGGTCGGTGAGTGAGGGGTTTCTTAAAAAAGGAAGGACTCTCTTCTTTTTTTTCATTCATTCCATTCAGACCGCTTTATCCAAGCTATCTCTGATGGTACTCCTTTCTTGTTTTGTTTATTACTGATACCCAGGGGATCAGGAGTACTCTCCGTTCACGTTTGTGAATTAATTCCCTTACTCTCTCCTTTGGTTGATTGTACAATTTGATGATATTCATTTGTAACATGTTCTGAGGTACCACTTTATCCCTTCTTTTCAACCATTCACCTTCTACTGTTCATTTCTAACTTTACACAAGTTCTTTGGAAGTATCAAGGCCACTCTTACTCGGCTACCATTCATCACAAACTTCCCAACCTTTTGCATTGCTTTATCTTTAATGCACTCTTCTTTCCATTCACATTCATTGAAGGTAGTCATTCCTTGATCATGCCTAATGCAATTTGAAAATCATCCCAATCATTTTCCACAGTTTCCTTAATATCCATAGGCATTCTGGACTGAAAATCGGCCGTTACATGCTTCTTCCCTGGAACACATTCTACACTATAGATATAATCTTGCAATCTTTTGGACATCCTTGCAATCCTAGATGAAACCCTGATCATACCTTCAGTGGTTAATATTGTGATCCAGTGTTTGAGATCAGTGCTCAAAATACACTATTTACTCCAAATAAATGATCTGGAATTATTCAACTGCAACGCGCAAGCAAGGTCTCTTTCTCTATTACTGAATGTTTTTTCTTAGCCAGGGTCAAAGCAAGGGAAGCAAGAGCTATGGTGAGTTCCCTTCCTTCTGGATCCATTGCATTAAAACTCCCCCAAGACCTTTGTTACCAGAATTTGTCATCAATATACTCTGCAACTCACGATCAAAACCTTTTAAGGCTGGAGCCTCAGTAATATAATTTTTTATATCATTGAAATCACTTTGGCCTTCTTTGCTTCAGAAAAAAATGTAGATTATTTTTTAAATAATTGCCTGATATTTAATATTTTATGTGAAAAACTGTTTACATATTTAGCATAACATTCGGCCAATCCCAGGAAGGATCTCACTACATCCTCATTAGTTGGTGTAGAAGCATTGAGCATTGCTTCCACTAACATTGGTTTTTTTTAATGTCATCTTTACGCAAGATATGTGACTAACTGGACAGCAAATTTACATTTAGAATTTTCTAAAGTTAGGCTCTTCCCATCTAAAATGCTTGAAACCTTCTGTAACACATCATGTTCTTTCTTGTGCTTGCCATACACTAATGTTACCTTAAAAACACTGACATTCATAATTTGTTTTAACATTTGGTTCATTCATCTTTGAAGATCAGCAGCAGCAAATGCAAGACCAAGCGCCATCCTTTTAAATTCATAACAACCAAGTGGTGTGATCCATGCTGTATTCTATCCGTCTTAGGAAGATGGATTTGGTCAACAAAACTGTTGTTTGAATAATATACATCTATGCATAGCCTAATCTTGCCATCACTACATCATGCTACCGCCACAGAAAAAGAACCATTCAGAGGACTCTACTGCCTCTATAATATCAGCCTTAAACAATTTCTCCAATTCCTTCTCAGTTTCTTACCACAAAAGAATGGGAATGTTTCTGGCATTATCGACTTTGGGCATCACTCGTTTCATTAAGACTATTTTCTGTTAAAAATCGGACAAATTCACAATGTTTCCTCTAAAGATATTAGGACATATAGTTAGCATATAGTTACCTGTACAACCACCTTCATCCACAATCAAATGAGGTTCAGAATATTGGGGTTCAACATTATATGTATATTTCTATGTTCAAACCAATCTAGGACTGAGGGAACTTTTTGGGAAATGTATAATTTGCTAACTGTTTAACTAAATGTAAATCTAAAATCTAATCTTCTTTAGCCCAACAACTCTATTCATTCTCTTGTGAAACCATCAGGATTAATCTCTGGTTGATTCAGTTTCTCACCCAATTTTTACATGAACATATTGCCTCAAACCTCTTTGTTCACAATTGTATACAGAGACCCCTAATCCACATACATTTTGATATAGATACCACTAATCCTCATAGCACATAAGGGTTTCTTTCTACTAATAGCTTATCAGATGTGTTCCATAACGATTCTTTACTGTCAGTAACCACATAAAGAACATATTCATTTAAAAGCAGAGTAAGCCTTGCTACATGCTAAATGTGATCTACTATCACAGCGATAACACCTGAGATTCTCTCTGTTTTGCTACTTACTTTCGGAAGGACGCATTTGGGACCAGTTTGGAGTTCTTACCATAATTACTCTTAACTTTCCCTATCACATAATCATATATATTTGTACACCACTTTATATTGCTTTAGCTCTTCCGCTAGACAATTCAGCTTTCCAAACAAGAGCAAACATGTCTTTGAGCTCCTGATCTCCATTCCATATTAACCTCTCCTGAATAGCTTAATCACTGAAATGCATAACAGGCTGATCTCTAATAAATTTACAATGCCGCAACATAGTCTTTCCAATGAAAAAATGATAATTTATAATCCCAATATCCCAATGCAAACATTAGGGACTAAACAGGTATCAAAATCATTAATAGGTCTCACAAACACATTTGTATCCCACTTCCTGTATCCTTACACATATGTTAAGAAACCTTTAATCCTTCTTGACCAGTTGAGAGTAAAAACATATTTTCATCTAATTAGATGACATTTTACCCTCTCCATCAGTAGTTTCAAGGTCATTGCAAAAATATGCTTTGCATTCTGCCCACTTCAAATATGGTTGACCACCATCAGGCTGGACTGTTCCCATGAGGCACAGGGTCAAGATTAGTTTGCATATAGCTGGGCCTGAATAGGGGTGGCGAAGTGAGCTAAAGAACTATGATGGATTCAACACAGATATGTGTCTGGGGGTGAGTGTCTGAAAAGGTTTCTGTGCTCCGTCCATCATTTATTTGTATTTGCTATGTTTGACCGCCAACAGGCCAGAATGGTTGTGGTGGACCAAGTGGATAGTTCTGGGAAGACTTTTTGGTAATAAGACAAAAAAGATTAAAGGCTACAGTGGTCTAGTTCAGTGTCCCAACTTTGCCACAAGAGGCTAGTTCACTGTTCTCACTTCACCACTGGAAATCACATCAAACTTCAGAGATATATGTTTTTTCCACAGATCTGAGAGGGTGAATAAATGAGTAACTCAGATATAATGAGTTGATGATAAAAAACAAAATCTCCAACAATACCTTAATGATTTGTAGGATGCTTTACATACATCCTTGAATGAAATCACAGTAAGGAAATACTGGGAGGAGCTTTTTCAATAACCATTAGACTTTAAATCACAGGCAGTGTCAGAAATGCTCCTCGCTGAAAAAATCTTCCCAAGTAAGGATAATGACACATTGCGTGAAATACATTACGACGTCACGTGGTATGTTATGCACGTAATGACATGGCGCATAAAGTCTTCAATGTTAGGAGGACCCAAACGAGAACAGAGGTGCACGCAATATGGAGCTCATTCTTTTGCGGAGCTCCTGAAGGTGATTCCATTACTTGGATGGATTATTCAAATAACACCAGCGCTGCCACACAGGTTGCAAGGATGACCACCAGCTATAATCCAGGTAATCCACAGACGTTGCAGATTGGTTAGGTTGCCATGGTTGGTAAACTATACACCAGCATCACTTATCAGTAGTATCAGACACATGACATTCTTTGAATAATAACAGCCACAATAATAAAATGAAGAGAAACATAAAAATATCCCCACATAGGTTCAGTTGGTGTTCCAGGAGCTTTTTGCCAACCATGTCCACTGCAATTCTTGCATTTTTAAGCAGGTTTATTTCAATCCTAAAATAGTCATAAGAGTTTATGCTAACATTCTGAGAACCCACAATTAACCATAACAATATGCAGAAAATAACAGTTAGACATGTACTTTTAAGTTGTACATGTCCTGGTAATAAAAAGCTCTCCAATTTGTCTTTCACTACTTATCCCATAGGATAACATTGGCATTACCTTATTACAATTAATAAGGATATTCTCCAAATGGAAACAGGTTCATCTTTGGTGTCTTTGTAATTGTAATGAAAAATCCTCTTTTATGGTAAAGTCAGATTTTGAACTATAATTTCAAAAATGCCCATTTTAGAGACTTCAAATGGGCACGTTTTTCGCGCACCCAACTGTCACATTGCGATGTGGGAATACTCCCATCATCATATCATCTTGTTCCTAGTACTCTCTGTTAATCACTTGATACCAGTAGTTATACAATTCTTCTTGTCACAATGTTTCCAAACTCTTATCATCTCTGCGGAGACAGCCTGATTGCACCAGAATTCTTAATTAGATTTTTTCCTATGCCTCCTGCATGCCCATCCAGACTTTTCACAGTGACACGTACAGGTCAATCTTATCTCAAAGTAAGCCCATTAATTCATAACCAATGCATTTTGAGCCCAAAAGGCTCTTCATCAACTTTTAGAGAGTTGGCATTTTCCTGCCTTAGCCATTGGGTGCCTGCTTCCTATCTCTGAACCATATGACTAGTTGCAGTTGGCAGTTGGTCTTTTGTATTCTTCCTAGACAGCCACACACAATACAGAGCTTAGGTGTGCCTGGATGGGCCATCACACTAATGATTGTATACCCTCTGTAGTTAGTCAGGAGTCAGGGCAGGATAGACAGGAAGCCAGAGTACTGCAAACGGATTCCTCAAGAACCTTCTCCCACTTCAAAAAGGCATCAGGTATGAATATTGGACTTCATACACCTGCTGATCAGTACAGTTTTGAACCTGTGGAAGACCCTGCCAGGAAGAAGGACTGTTGTGCTGCTAAAAAGAATGCTACTCTTCTGGATTGCTGCCCTGAAGGATTGCTGCCCTGCTGTGCTGTCCTGCTGCCCAGCTGCCCACTAGTCTGAGCGAGAAGGACAGTAATCTGCAACTTTTACCCAGGACCACCAGAGTGACTCCAAGGGCTAGTCTGTTATAACCCACACCTGGATTCGGCAACTCTGAGTCCTACCCTGCCAAGTGGTGCCACCCTAGTCCAGGACCCATGGTCGTGAAAGCTCTACCAGGTCATCTGTGGACCTAGCAGAACTGATGCATCTCTCCTGCTGTGTGATGCAACCCCAAGCGGAACAGACTCATCACCTCTTCTGTGTAGACTTTCCCGGAGCCAGGAATTTGCATCACACTCACAGCCTCATCGGACCCACTGATGCATGAGACATCCTCAATGCTGGTTCCCGCATTGCAAGCCCCTCATCGACGGTAGCCTTGATGACTACTCAGGACTCTATATCGCAAACCCCTCAGCTTCCTTGGACCCAGCCGGTGAGCGCTGCATCCTCAACGTAGGACTTCACATTGAAAGCCTCCTGTATGATGACGCAGGACTTTGCATCTGAGTCTCACAGCTCTTTGGAACCCTTGCTATGTGACACATCTCCAACCGAGGCCTCACATTACCTTGGCTGCATGACTCATTCTCAACATGGGATCTCGCAACGCTCTACAATCAGGATTTAAGGCACTCTTTTTCAGCAGGCTTAACAAGGTCCCTGTAGCCAGATCATGCTCCAAAGTTGTCACTCTGAACTTTGGAGTTTCTACCTGTCTGGCACTGCCAGATATCCACAGTTAGAGCTGTGTGCTTTTTTGTCACTATTTTCATCAAAATCTTTAAAACTGCATATCTCTGGTTCTACTGATTTGTTTTTTGTTGTTTTGGTCTTGTCTTATTAATGAAAATGCTCTCTATTTTAGTAATCTGGTTTGGGAATTCTTCTGGTATTGTGTTTTCACTTTATTATTGTTTGAAGTGCTGCAGAAATAATTTACACATTGACTCTAAATTAAGCCTGACTGCTTGATGCTAAGCTACCAAAGGGTGAGCACAGGTTAATTTGTTTGTTTTTTGGGACTTCACCATGACAAGGATTGTGCTCTCTGCTTGAGTAGGGTTTCACCCCCCTAAACCAGTAACTCAATTTCTAGCAATCGCCATATATATTTATAAATTTTATATTTAATTAGTGTATATTTTTATGTATGTCTAACATTTCATTGACAAGGCAAGTTTTACTTTACATGTGACTTCTGCTGTTTCTCACAAACCTGCACAATACATTTTTGGCTACATATCCTGTTTTGCGCCGATCCATCTAGAGAGGACAAAAAAACATAAAGTTGTGGGAAGAAAGGTATTTAACATTTTAAATGGGTATACAAATATTGCTCTCTACTACCCCAGTAGATGCAGAACAGAACGCAATTACACCAAACTATGCATGAAACAAGAACTTTGCTCAGAAGGTTTCCTTTGCTTGGCTTAGGGCAGAGCACTCCAATCAGTAGCTTGGGAGCTACTGGTTGCTCCCCAGGTACCTGTGAGTAGCTCCCTTATGTGTGGCCCAACATAGTATATCAAACGTTTTTGTCTGATTTAATTTGATATGTTTCTACATTTGAAAAGGATACATTTAAAAATACAATGTGTGTAGTTTCAGAACTGATATTTGCTGAAAAATATAATTAAGGCTGATGTTTAAATGTTAATTCATGCAGCGTTAGGGAGTGTTATTGCTGATGTTCTTTATTTGATGCCAGGGGACACACGTAAACAACTGCTATTAACAATCCACATTGAAAAATCTTTTTTTGACACTATTGCTGGCGACTTTGCGGGCCCGATTCACAGAACTAACTTAAGACAAAATCCTAAATTTACTACCATTTTCATATTCACAGAAGGCACTTACTCATTTTGGTATTCACAGAAGACACTTACTCATTTCGGTATTCACAGAAGTTAGGACTCCTAACTTTAGGACTCCTAAATGCCTTCTGTGAATACCGAAAGTCTTAAAATTAGGATTTTTCTCAATTTAGTAGTAGTAAAGTTAGGACTCCTAACTTTAGGAGTCCTAAATGCCTTCTGTGAATACCGAACGTCTTAAAATTAGGATTTTTCTCAATTTAGTAGTAGTAAAGTTAGGACTCCTAACTTTAGGACGCCTAAATGCCTTCTATGAATACCGAAAGTCTTAAAATTAGGATTGCTGTCAATTTATTAGTAGTAAAGTTAGGACTCCTAACTTTAGGAGCCCTAAATGCCTTCTGTGAATACCGAAACTCTTAAAACTTTAGGACTCCTAAACTGAGAAAAATCCTAATTTTAAGACATAAAACTAAAGAACGATGATGGATTCAACCCAGATCTGTGAATGGGAGCGAGTGTCTGAAAAGTTTCAGCACTCTGTCCATCATCTCCTCGTGTTTATTTTCTACCAACAACATATTTTCACAAGTTCTGTGTGCAGCAGGTAGAATGCAGTGCATATGTGTATACTGAGAATGATAAGAAGTGTGTAACTGGCATGAGCAGAAAATGTCGCAGTGCAGGTGAGGGTGGGTAAACTAGCGTGAATACGAATCAGCACAAGGCAAAATAAAATCAAAACAGCCAGAAATGTGTAGGTAACAGCCAATTAATTCAATAAGGAAACACAAATTGCTCCTGGAAAACAGTATTTAACATCTGTTAGGAAGCAACCTGAATGGAAAAAAATCAAACAAACATATTTAACTTGCAATACACACACTTAAAGGCAAACTGAAATGCAATTGCATGAACACAAATCAAAAAAGACCTGCCAAAGTCAATAATTCTGGTCTTGTGAACCTATGATATTTATGATGCAATTGTTTTGTAATTATGTATTTATGCCAATATTGTTCTCATGACTCTTAGAAATGAGGCAGGACCCCTTGTACATATTTTCATAGTAGTGATCCATTGTGGTCTGCAAGCATCACCCAAACTGGCAATGGTAAACTGCAGAGTTTATGTCCACACAACCACAATGCTTATTGTGGTGCCTTTTTACGACAATCACTGTTTTAATGTACCTCAACTTTCACTGTCACAGTTGTTGAGCACTATACCCCTGCAGAATAATCTTTTACATTTTTCTAAACAGACATAATTGCATGAAGAGTGATGCATTGAGTGTAAAATATAAAGACAGTGAGCCTGTTTTAGACTTTGGTGGACTGGTACTGTGAAAGTAAACCGTGTGTGCTAGATTACAAAATACACAACAATTAAAATCTTTTCAAAAAGAACTAAAGCTTAAAAAAAAAAAATTTACAGTTATATGGTTAATGAGCATCTGTGTGCTCTTCGGTATGTTAACAAGAAGAGTAGTAGCAGGCTGTGCAAATATTAAACTAATCTTTACAAATATAATGCACACTGCTGAGGTTTTCAGGTTTCAAAAAAAGTTTAATCAAATCCTCATATTCAAGATCCTGCGCTAGGTGGTCATTCACCGATAGGATGAATGCGCCTATTAAAAACATATAACAAAAATTAGGTCTGCATCTTAAATATTGTAGCAGCATATAAAGATTTACCCAGGAGGATTCAACAAAATAAAAAAGGAGTTATCTCCTGCATCTCCTGTCAACTATACATAACTTTATTTTATCAAAATAAAAAAGGATGGTTTTAAAGTGCTTAAATAACTTGAATCTCTTGTTATCCTGTTGAGAAAGTACATGCTGCTTGTACCCTGTAGCTGTGGAAAGGCACTGGAGGCAAAAAGGCTATACTACTGGATTGTCGTAGCACTGACTGCTAACTGTAGGAAAAATGTTCATGACACTGGAGTCTTGCAGCACCAACTTGATGTCACCTGAGAATAACAATGTAAACTCTAACAAGTTCTGGCAACTCACTAGTGTGAGAATTCATGTGTCGGTTAGGAAAACAAATTCCGATGGTCTTAAAACCTGATGACAGACAGATGAAAGTTGCATTGCTGGAACTGTTAAGTGCTAGTGGGCATGTGGCTTCCAGTGTGTGTGTGCATTTGTTTGTGTGTGTCTTCCTAAATACTATGTACCTGAGATTGCTCCTTTGTATTCAGCTCAGTAGCAGTGGTGGGGGTGATTCCCTAACCAATGGGGGGAAACTTCTCAGGGGCAACCCTCCTCATTTCTAAAGTACATCCGGTTTGCCTTACTGCAAACTATCCCAGAATGCACTATTCTAAGGTAAATCCACAATGACACAGACCTTCGACCCTTGAAAGGACCTTGTGAGTCAGATAAGGGTGTGTTTAAAGAAATAAGCAGTCATGTCCTCGTACGCTACAACAAACTGGTTCTGGGACCACCTCCTGTGCTTACTAGGATGAGGCCATCCATGCTGAATACTATGTGTCCTTAGCATCAAAGAGGTTCCTCCTACCAGATCTCTCATTACCCAAAACTATGAATAGGCAGACCTTACCTCTTCTTCTTTCAAGTTAATAATGTTCCTTAAACCTTCCCAGCTGCACACATTGGCAGTGAATGCAAATTAGCATCAAGGAGATTCAGGCAAGGAAAAGGTAACTTTCTTAAAGTTACTTTCCCTAAATACTTATGTGATTGAGCCAGTTCTCTAAAGTTAGGAACCAAACCTTAGCTATCCACCAATAAGTAGATACCTAATTAGGTGCCTTGTGTAATCCTCACTTTCATCCCTGAGGCTGGCAAGGAGTCATCCACTTTCTCCTTTGTCTTCTTAGGTTTTTCAGAGTGTGGGTTAGAAGCTCAGGTTGCCTCCTTCCATTGTCATTTCTTCCATCTCAGGGTCCGTAACCTAAACATTTGACTGGCCGCTCTCAAACGTGACACTGTTGGCCTTGTCAGCCTTAGGGTGGTCTCCCCCTACACTTTTCACCCATGTGCCTCCCATTTGTATTGTACCTTTTTGTTGGACATAGGCTTCCTGGAGCGCCTCATCACTGCTAAACAGTGCTGAGGTGCAGGTGCTCTCCCCTAAAAACATTGTGACACTGGCATATCTGCCACAGGCCCCTGCTACTGCAGTGAGGCTTCACCCTCCATAGGCTAACATGGGAAACCCCCCTTCTGGGATAATTTCTGACTGGGACCTAATTAGTCTGTCAGGTTTGGTCTTGTTAGAATCGGGGAAGGACACTCTTTCCAATGATATATGGGGTTTGGGCACTACTACCCTAGAATTATCTCTTTTAGAAAGTAGATATTTCTCTACCTACACTTAGTCTGGGCACGGCAGGCTCCCCCTCCCATATGCATACTGATAACCTGCCTGGGCTGTGGGGTGGGAGTGGTCATTCACACCTTCTACCCTTGAATGGGCTGTGACTGGCTGCCCACTGTAGCCTTAACGGTCCTGCCTTTAGTCACTGTGACAGCCAGATCAGGGAAGGCAGGGAACATCCAAGGACTCCCTCGTCTGGACCAGGAAGTATCTCTGCTGGAGTAAAGACTGCTGCACCAGGAGGATTGCCACACTGCTGAGGATGACTGCTCCTAGGAACTTCTGCCCCAACTTGCTGAGCTGCCCTACTGCCTGCTGATCTTGCCCTGCCAGGGAGACTGAAGGAACATCTCCCTAGTGTCTCCACAACATACTACTGCCTGCACCCCCTGCTTGGTGGGGGATTCATAAGGATCACCAGGTTTTTTTTACTGCCTGAACTGTCTCTGCAGCACTGGGTGTGGGAGGCTATCACCCCTAAATAACCGCCACCACCCAGGACCTGACTGTACTGTGTAGCGCTGGGGAGTAACTGAAGCACTGTGACCCTGCAATCATCTCCGCCGCCTGGGGCCCTTGAGGCACTGCAAAGTGCTGTAAGGAAGAAGTGCTGTGTGCCTGTGGATTCACCGCCACCACCCGGGACTTGAACGCGCTGTGTAGCGTTGGAAAGGAACCGCAAGTGCTGGGTGCCTGTGAAGTCACCACCGACGCCCGGAGCCTGAGTGCGCTGTGAAGTGAGAGCACTCTGGCTGAGAAACGCTGGTTGCCCAAGCATCACCACTACAGGCCTAGGCCCCCAACTGCATTGCAAAGCAAAGTCCTGTTTACCTAATAACCAACGCTGCCAGCCCGGGAGCCGCAGGAAGCACCGTAAGGAATCCCCAGCGATGTCAGGAGAGCGCCACACTAGGATTTGTGCTGGCAGGAGGCATCACCTAGCAACCGGGACTCCGCAGAGACGCGTCATCTCCGGTGAGAAGGAGCAGCTCTTGCCCCCGTGAGGGCAATCCCGCCTCTGTGTACCGTTGCAGGAAGCCCCGGACTGGGGCTGGCCCTGTCCTTCACTTCCCAGGTGCAGCTTGGTATTGCGCACTGGGTTGCTGTGGGTGTGTGTTGCGCAATTACTTCACACATTGCCTCTTGAGCTAAGCCTACCTGCTCTGAGCCAAGCTACCAGGAGGGTGGCCTAGGGTATTTTGAGACCCACCCTGACAGAAACAGTGATCCCTACTTGGGCTAGGATGCATGCCCCTGCCAACTAGAGACCCTGTTTCTAACAGACACCCTCTGTAGGAGCCTGCCTGGCCACGGTTTCCTGTTGCTGAGACAGTGCAGGCAGTACCACCAAGCCAGAAGCACCCTCAGCAGTGCCAGTGTCCTTTTCTGTCAAAGCAGGTAACACCTCCCATTGTGGATGGCATCCACCTCCCAATCCCTATTCTTCTCCTGGGCTTCTGTACTCTGTTCTGTGGAGACAGCACCCCCAGAAACATGTGGTTCCTCTATACCCTGGGTGTCTCCCCTCCTGGCTCTTTTCTATAATGAGGGAGCTCACTGCCAATGGATGTTGGTCCAAATAGTTACCTTCACTGGCCATGCACCCCTTTCAAAATAGATTTCCACCCATGGACATTATTTACCCTACACCCCTGTCCTTGCAGATACTGTTCTGGGGAAACCATTCTTTCTTCCACCATGGTCTGACTGGCACAGGTATTCCACAGAGCAGTGACAGAGACAGAGACCCCATTCTCATTAACCCTCTGAAAAGGGATTCCTACCGCCCTCAGTTATCAACAGCGTAGCTTCTGAACCCAGCAATAAACTGAGGGATACTAAAGCCTCCTGTGAGTTATCCTCCCCCAAAGCAACACTGATCACCCCTGTGGAGTGTCCACTAGCTTTCCTCTTAAAACGTAAAAAATATCAATTGTTGTGCCTGGCTGCAAGCAGTGGGTGCACTTACCCCTCCGGAAAGCTTTTTTTCCCCCATAGGTGTATACTTTCTGCTTTTCAGAAGTAGTTTCAGATTCTTTCCACTTGTCAGAGGTTTGAGCCCCTAAGGGGTTTTCCTTTTGAAATGTGCTGCTCTCTTCCATTTCCCTGTGTGGGCTTCTGCCCCCTTCATAGGATCACCTGCTTGGGATCTTTTGGTCACCCTAGTGTGTACGAGTTCAGGTCTGGACGCTTACCCCTAATCCTGACTGTGGCGTTCCAAGGTAAGGATTACTGTTTTTGCATACCACTTAGATGTATGACCATGACAATTTGCAACTCGCAAATTGCGCTTGATTGAGAGTCGCAATTTACGAGTCACAAAATGCCATGTACAACAGTGTCTGAGATACTGTTTGAGATTACCAATGGGAGATGAAGATAGGTAGAAGAGTTCTCCCAATTATTTAATTTTAGGTCCAGAGGAGGGAGGAAAAATACAAAACAAGACAGAACCTCTGATCAAACCTATATGTTTTCTTCAATGAAACATATCATACATTGCTTTGAAAAGGATGCTAGATATCTGACAGAGACATTTGATTTATTCAAAAATATTATTTTTATTTATCATTATATAGCAGAGTGCTTTTTTATATCAGGGGATCTCCTAAGCGTACTGCCAACGTACGTTTCGGTGATTGTGGGTGTTTAATTCACCTTCATCAGGGCTAAAGCAGACTAGACAAAACACATATATTTACATATATGACATATTAAAACCAGGGGTTCTTTGATATCTAGTATATCAAAAGGTAGCGGCAACGGCCAATCTCCAGCTATTGCGTGTGGCGAGTTGTTCAGAAACAGTAGGATTTTACTGATTTCTGGGCAGGTTAGGCCTCCATTGGTTTACAGCTTGATCATCTGAGTATTTATATTATTTTCATGGAATTCCTAGGTCGACCTAGATATCAAAGAACCCCTTAGGAGATCCCCTGATATAAAAAAGCACTCTGCGCATAATCAAACAAAGAAAATAAGAAACCTGTAGAATTTGTACTAGCTGTAAAGTGTATAGACCTTAAGACTTGTCCTTGCAGCAACATACAGGGGTCTCTTCAGAAAAGACTCATCATATGTCAAATATTTTGTGTATAATATGTCTACACAGTGTTTTTTTAGATTAGGTAGTCAATATCATGGTATGTATGTAAGAATGAGTGGTATGTATGTATGATTAGGTTCATTTCGGGGTTCTTTTTCTCCTGTTTCTAAAATGTTATTTAAAATGAGTTGTAGAAAGTGTTAACTTTGTATATAGACATTCAAATGTATTTATTACCAGAAAAATAAACAAAAAAAGAAATATAATGATAAATAAAAATAATATTTTTGAATAAATCAAATGTCTCTGTCAGATATCTAGCATCCTTTTCAAAGCAATGTATGATATGTTTCATTGAAGAAAACATATAGGTTTGATCAGAGGTTCTGTCTTGTTTTGAGATTCCCAATGGGGTCGCAAATTGCATGCCTCCTCAATATTCATGAGGCACTCGCAATTTGCGACCCCATTGGGAATGGCTTGCCCTCCCAGGGATGGTGGCCTGCTGGGCTCAGCAGACCTCCATGCCTGAGACTGCTTTTAAATAAAGCAGTTTTTTTAATGCAGCCCATTATCCCTGAAGGAAAACGGGTTGCATTTTTAAAAAAATGAAACTTTTCGTTTAATTTTTTAAGGGCAGGTGGTGGTCCCTGGGACCACTCCCTGCTCCTAAAAAATATTTTCCCTACATTTACAAAGGAGAAAAAGGCCAAAGGAGTAAAAAAAAACTCCTTATTGGGGGAAGACTTAAACGGATTGAAGAAGCCAGAAATCAGGAATACAACAATGGAATTCTACTACAGCGAAGAGTCATGATCAGCAGGTGGAGGTAGCCAGGAAACAAGTAAAAGAACACGTCTTAATTGTAATGCACAGTTCAACCAAACTGAGCTCCTTATATAGTAAAAGACAAGGCAAATAAATTACATCAAACACCAATAACATGAAACATAATGGATATGGGAAACTCAGGAAAAAGCCAAGGAAGGGCCTGGTAGTGGGAAACTCAGGGTGGAACAAAGGAAGAAACAACCATGATGGAAAAGGGAAATAAAACCTGAACTAACTAAGGAGCAGCCTTAAAAGGCAGCTTCAAACACTTAGGAAGGGGATTACCATTTTGAAGATGCAGGGGCGAGGATCAGCTGCCAGGAATCCTGCAGCAGGAGAAAAGGCAGCCCCACTTGAGTGAACCTCACAGTCAGCGAATGCAAGATTGTCATGACGCTTTCTGAGCCCTTGGAATCAATGGTACTGTGATTCTTGGGCACACTTGCAGCAGAAAAGCAGCAGAGGCAACAGTATCCACACAGCAGCTGTCTTTTTACGCTTTCTGGGGTAAGTCAGCTTGGAGTCCACTAGATGTTGGTGCAACTCTGAAGAACCATTAGCCAAAATGTGCTCCGACATAACCAAATTGTATAGCCCATTATAAGTGTTCATTGAATTGTCATTAGCCCAACATTGCAGTGCTTTCAATGAGATATGTCAAAAATCAAACCAAGTTTGCTTTAGCCCCTTGTGTATGTTACGGAACTTCATGTGGTACTTATTTGGGGTGAGACCAAACTTCTGCAGTAGTGCAATCTTCATAGGTGAATGAGTATGCTTCCTCCTCCTTGAGATTCAGTAGTGTATCTATCCAAAAGGAATGTACTACCTCTCAATGGTACTCATTTTATCGACCTCAGATGGATGAAAGGCTGAGTGGAGCCGCCAGGATTTGAACCTGTGACCATGAGGTCAAAAACAGGCCATTGAAATAGGCGCATTAAGCCACTGAGCCACCAGACCCGACATGACTTCCTTCATGTAACTGGGCAGGTCCCAGCCTGGCCCTACTCTCTTCGAGTGCCAGCCTCTTTTCATCTAACACCATCCTTTTCTCCTCTAGTGCATGAGCTTAGAGAAGTTAATGGACCTTGGTTTGATAGAGTGGCCCTGTGAAATCCATGGATGCCCCTCAGACAGCAAGATGTACCCTAAATCATCCTGCAATATTTGGTAAGAAGCCAATGGATATGAATTAGAGCACGAACTTTAAGACACCGGTATGGTAATTTTAACAGAGGACTTGACTAGGTTTTATCTGTAATTAGAAGAGCATGTTTAGTGAATTTGAATTCTCTATGTATTCAATTGAATCAACTGAGGCCTAGACAAGCTTTGCCCTATAAATATCTTGTGAAGGCCCACCTACTGCTGTACTCAATCAACCTTTCATCCCTGGTCCACATCTGCCTCCTACCTTTCACAGAAGTCGTGGCATAATTCCTGCCTCACCCTATCAAGTTGAGCGATGCATTGGATGTACAGAGGACACGATTATCTTCTGTCCCCAGGGTCATCATAAGTGGGGTTGCCCCAAAGCCACACAAGTGCACCCACATGACTCCATACTATCGGGTCTACGAACAGTATTCTAGTTGATTGTCCACTCGGTTCTCTTGGGCATTTTTCCAGGCTTTCCCTATTATCTCTCTCAGCCATCACTCTAAAAAGATATTGCAGATTTTCCTGGCTTGCAGTTCTCACCATAAAAGATTGCATTGCCTTCCTATCTAAGGAGACAGCAGACACTTTGGCATGTGCATCTCCGGTAGCAATCTTTAATGCACTGAAAGAATTATTCTCTGCATACCTAATGTAACCTATTTTTTTTGGCACACTAGACATAGGTTGCACTCACTCTCATCCATCCTCCATGTTAGCTGGCCCAGTCCACTGTGAGTGACCACTGTATGTCGCTGCATCGCACTGAACTAAGCTACTGAGGTCCACATGGTCAGTTTAGTCCAGGATGTGTAACTGCTGTAGCACTGACCGACCTGCGGTTGAGCAGCCGCACCAAATCCAGGAGAACTAAAAAAAGATCTTCATTTGTATATAGAGCTAACTCAACCGGAAGGTATTGGAGCGCTTTAAATGACCACCTGTTTATATTACACAAGGACACATTCATTTTTGGTAGGCACAGAGATTAAGTGATTAGCCCAGAATCACAGGATTTGAGCCGACGCCGAGATTTGAGCCTGGTCGGCAGCTCTGGCCGTTACGCCACATTCTCTACCCCATTGCAAGGGCATTCTTGCACATCTCTCCCGGAGAGGTCAGAAAACGAAGCGACTCGCAAGCTGTTACCTTCATTACTCACCTCAAGGTCAGATAAATGAGAGAAGCACTTCACCTCAATGCTTCAGTGCAGTACAAGGGCACTTGGTGCACACAATAAGTACATAAAGCTACAATACAGTGCAACTGTTACTGTGTACAGACACAAAAGCCCGTGAAGTTCATGACTGAAAGAGGTATTGTGTTCTTCTAAAACCAATGAAAAGGAATTGGATATTGGAGGGTAAATAGAACAGAGCAGCTGTTTTCCCATAGGGTTTGTATTGCTATATGACTCATCTGTGTTTAGTACACTTCTTTCCCTGTTACAGTGCTGGAGCTGACTTTGATGCCCATACGAGAGCATTAACACCATGTAAACCTTTATTTCGGCCTCGAATTTTCTACCGGCTGACAGAAACTATTTCAAAAGACTCCTTTTCCACACAAAAATCCGTTCGTTCATTATCCTGTATTTTTCTACAAAACTTTCCATGGCACAACTTCAAAGAGGAATACATAACTCTGCAGCGCTTCAGAAACCGCCCCATTGTCTGTCTAGAGTTTTAAACTGTCTCCAAGCAGATTAAACTTAAAATGGATAAAGAAAGCAACACAGCTCACAACAATAAAAAGAAAAGGAGGCTACTGCAGAGAATGTCTCTCTGCGGAAAAAATACATTCTCCCACTTTTAAATTCGTGTAATTTTGTTCAAGCACGGCCAGCATTATTATACCTACAGATGCTTTCCTCGCCCCTGGCCTGCTCTAGGGTTGCTAGTTTCCTTTCAGGTGCCACAAGAAGCAGGAGAAAGGTGTTTCCTGTCTAGCTGAATTTGCACTTTATCTGATGAACTCTATAAGAACTTTGGGCCATATGTATCAAGCACAAATGCGATCGCATCTTTTTGCTAAATGGTATGTATGAAGCAAATCTGCGTGCAAAATAAGGAATAGCAAAATTTGCGATTCCTTATTTTGCGATTGCATTTAAGGAATCTCAAATTTTGCGATTCCTTAAATGCAATGTAAGAAGCACAAAAAAAGTGCACTTTCACCTTATGGATTCTCAAATTACCACCAACTTCAAATTGAGGGTAATTTGCGATTTCTTTGAAAAATGCACTTTTTTTTATTTTTCAAAGTGCCATGTGACGCACATACATGCCCTTAGGGCATGTATATGTGCCAAATGTGCACCCATGCTTATTTCAGGGGTTCAACAGGGTGTTCTTTTTACACCTTTGAAATTGCATTTTCAATGCGATTCGCTAATTGCTAATCGCAAATTCAGAATGATTTCCCATTCATTCCTAAGGGCCACTTGTCCCATAGGAATGAATGGGGAGTTACTCCTTAATTGCGAATCGCAATTTGAGATCCGCAAAAAAGGAATATATAGGATTCGCAAAATGTATTGCAAATCCTACAAACATAGCATTTTGCGATTCTCAAATAGCGATTCACGAAAAATCGCTATTTGTGAAACGCAAAATGACTTTTTGATACATATGGCCCTAGATCTGATAAGTTTTACAAGCTGAAATGTCATTGTATTTGTTTTTAATCATATTATTACTTTTTTTGTAAATATGCTTTTAGGAAAATGTATACGGGTAAATTGTACTTGTACTTATGCTCCTTTTTATGTCCTGTTTAAATAACTGCCGTTGGTACATTTATTTTTAGCTTTGTACTTGTATGGTTTTCATTAGCCGATAAAGAATCTTTGACTGACTGACTGACAGGACAAGTTTTGAAAATATTGTAAATAAAGTATTTAGGACCTGTTTTTCAAATTGGGAACATCAAACAGTGCCAATGTGTTAAACTCCAACATTCTTTATTGAAAGCATAACGTATTTGTAGACTTCTATATTTAGAGATAGTCATTGCAGAATCCAAAGTGGCAGTGTATCAGTCATACTGAGGTTTGCAAATCTTTGCGAATCACAGTTTATAATTTTTGACATATTTAAAATCTTCGCTCTACCTAACGATTGGTAGCCATTGGTAACCAGAGATTGGTTAATAATTACCAAAGGGATGGGTCTCATTTTGCAAAATGGAAACTCACAAGCGGCACAGCATGCAATCTGTGAATGTGGACTGCAAGACAGGGCTCTAAAAAGTGGCATTTTCCAGTTTCTAATGCAGGAATAGAGGTCTTTTGTCTCTCGCAGACCTCTATACCTGCATTCCAACCCCTTTCAGTAAGATTTGCAAATATGTTCCTGCCTCATTGATATTAATGCAGCAGGATTCTTTAAAACCTACCTTTTTCCATTGCGAAGTATCACAACTTTAATTGCAGTGCACAATATACAGTCTGTACTGTTAAATGCCATCAATTTGCAGAAAGATCTGTGTATTAAAGACAACTACTTTCACAACACACCCTTTGACAAAATTAAGGAAATATGAGTATGATGTCGAAGTGAGGGTGTAAAGAAAAAAAGTATTCATTTGACTGCAACCAAACCTTCACAATATGTACACTCAGCTACTCTCAGCCTGAGCCATACCAAGCAGTGGCGTAACAAAACTCGAGGGGGCCCCACCCCATGTTCCCGGCCCAACACCTACCACTTCGCCCACCACCCGAAAATCTGGTATGTTTTGATTTGAAACCTCCAACATTTAATTAAATGCTCCTATATTGTCTTGACAGGGGAATGGAAACCTGCGTGGACCAGTGAGATCGTTAAATAATAATACAACAACACAGACTTAGTATATGAAATGATTTTTAACAATTTTAATGTATTATTGTCTTTATTCTAGAATCATCGCTGAAATATTTATCTTAAAAGCAAAATTGTGTATAATTTTATGATGATGTATTTATTTGTGCTTTTCTGATAATTTTTAACTTGATCAAATAAAGATTGAAATTGGATTGACTCAAAGTTCTAATGAGAAAGTGGGAAACCCTATTAACATATAAGCTACACACATTTGTAACAATAGTATCAAGAGCAAAATATTTAACTGAGGCAGCAATAAGAACAATGCCAAGGAGTGATCCTATTGTCTCAGGAACACTATCGCTGAAGCACAAAGAACAACTATGAAGGGTCTGAAATAGAATTGACATTAATGGACAATGACTTGAAACTTTGAAAGACAAACCCAAAGCTGCAATTTCATAAAAAGTCGACTGACAATATGCATGAGAATTACTCAAGATATAACTCAGTATCCTGCTAATGCGTAGAGAAATAGACTAGTGAATTATCAAAATGCCACACCCTTGCAACTTTCTAGGTCTGTGCACAATAGTAACGTGAAGTGAGGAAGCAGTTTCAATTTCTACCATCATGTCTTTATTAGTAAACAGGACAAAACAGGCAGGCAAACGAGGCTGAGGATGAAAACTGTTTGGATGCATCAGAACATTGATGCAGATGTTTGTCTGTTTGAATTTATAATTTCTGTAGTATAAACAAAGCTAAATACAAGATTTATTGCACACATAATACAGACAGGTGCAAGCAACACCATAAATAACACCCCATGTAGAAAAACAAAGCATATCAGCAAGTACCTAATGACAGAATCTATTCAAACTGCAGTTGGTGAAGCAAAAGAAAAGTGCAAATACTTCCAAAGTGCATAATAAACCAATCACCAGTCCAGCAATATAAACAAATCTAGCATGTTTTGTACAACAATCCAACTTTCATGCATCAAGGTGAAAATACTTTCAAAGTGTATGATAAAAACAAGTCCAGCAGTATGCAAAAATGAAGGCAGGTTAGTCAAACAATTCTCTATTTGGTGTGTGCATTAAGGCACATATATTTCAAAGCAACCGGTAAACAATAACAACTACAGCACCATACAATAATCAAACTGGTTAAGACTACCAATTCACTTTTTAAAGGCTCAAATATTTCAAAGTGACTGGCAAAACAGTAACAATTACAGCAGGAAGCAACATACAAAAATCAAACCACTGTAGTCAACAAATGCCCTTTTGGTTTGTGCACAAAGGTGTGAATATTTCAAAGTGACTGGTAAATCAATTACACATACAACAAGCAGCAGCATATCTATATCAAACCTATTTAGTAAAACTAATTCCCCTTTTGTTTGTGCATGAAGGCATAAATATTTCAAAGTGCCTTATAAAGCAATAAAATTTAGCAGCATAAACATCAAACCTGTCCAGTCAAACAATGCCCTTTTTATTTGTGCATAAAGGTGCCGGAGCTCATTTTGCCCATGCCTTAAAACGTCTCTGGATGGCATCTGCCTTTAATGGTTGCAACAGTCTCCCATCCAGTAATGGCAGCTCAAGAGGCAGCAATTGTGACCTGGGGAACGTAAAGGATGCCCTGGCAAGAGGTGATCCCAAAGATATGGCTCGACAAACATGATACGTGTGGCAGAGCACTTAGAATCAGGCCAGGGCCCTGGCATGGAACAGGAGCTGCAAATTTACTGCTTGTGAAAGGAAGTGTGGGGGAAGATAGCAGCCCATCACAAAATGGTGGGCATGTAAATGGAGTAACAGGGTGGCCAGAGACAGTCCTGCAGGCAAAGGGGCACCAAAACCCACGCACCTAAATAATTTGAAAATATGTCTTTCAGCCCCTCACATTGGTTCACGAAAAAGCAAAGGCATGTACATTTTATTTAAAAGCATCCAAATCTGCTCAAGCGGCAAATGATTTCAAACAAATAGTAGCTAGTTGTAAGCTTGCTTTTAAAATATGTGCACACATCTTTTTGCCAATGCACTCCATTCACATATAACAGCTCTCCGTCTGAGCAAGTCTATATTGAAATGTTTTAGGATGTTCAGAGTAAAGCTGGAGATGATAACGTGGTTAGTTGTTAAAGGGAAAAGTAAAATTCAGATCACCTTCCTTTCTCTTTTGCCAATGAATGCAAAACAATTTTAGAAGAGAGTAAAGCATACTATATTAAGTGGTTGGTTATGCAGAGTGATGGACACATCCCTTTTCCACAGAGAGGCTATTGTGAAGATGAATCCCTGGGGCCTCATTTATGAAAAGTGACGCATCGCTGCGTGAAAACAACGATGCGTCACTTTTCACTGCGCACTCCTTACGACATTCCTGATGTGTCATATTTAATGTATGACGCATCATGTCGCAAGGAGTTACAGATACGTCAGTATTTCTGATGTATCTGTAAGCGCAAAAGTGACGCATTGCTGGAGTGTGTCACAAAAGTGACGCAACTCCAGCAATGCGTCCTTTCACATGGGGAAAGTCCCATGTGAAAGGGCTTGCGTCAGTCTTACGCCTGCTGTGAGGCAGGGGCAAGATTTTGGCGCAACAGCGTCCTAAAAGTGACGCAGTGAAATCTCATAGATTTCACTGCGTCACTATTACGAGGCTTTTTGCAGGGGAACGCCCCCCTGCATACATTATACCTGACGCAGGTATGATGTGGCACAGGGGTTTAAATAGTGACGCATCTACCTAGATGCGTCCCTTTTTAAATATGGCGCAACGAGGCGCATTTTTTACACCGCTGGTGCGTCACAAAAAGTGACGCACCAGCGGCGCAAAACTGACGCAAGGCCTTCATAAATAAGGCCCCAGATCTTCAAAAATCGAGATGAATATTGTACATTCGGTGAACAATTAACATCAATACTGGGAGGAATAAGAGACTTATGTGCTCTCACATTATAAACAATGTGGTCTACAAAAAATATAAATTTTCGAACAACCCGTTATTTTCAACATGGTTGACAATTCTGTACCAGCATAGCAGCGTGCTTAAAAAAAATCAAAGTCCATATTTAACTCCGTGAGCTCATGGTTCAAAACGCGGGGAGTACCATATAATGCCAGAGGTAGACATATGTATACTATGGAGATCAAATGAGTGTGGCACTGGGGGTGGCACACCTGTGCCCATTTACAGATTGACTTTGCCCCTTGCTTCCCCAGTGGCCATCACCGACCTAAGCCTCAGATAACAAATCAGCGAAGCGAGAACGAAAGTCCTGAGTTGGCTGGGGGATTGAAACCAGAGGCGCAATTAGAACCAAACTCAGGGGGGGCTCTAGCATTCGCATAAGTCTTTTTTGGTGCCCCCCTCCCCTATTTCCTCCTTCTCCATGAATGCTCTCACTACCACTCACCAACAATGCGCCTCATTTCACTATGGCACCTTTCTGACAACCATTTCATTTTTTTTGTTCAAATAACTTTTATTGAAAAGAATTTGAAGTGACTTACAGACAATTTGCAATATACATTATACATCTTTACATACCAAGCTCATTAGATATCAGATATGTAAATGTAAATGTATTTGAGCTTATATAGCGCACAGCTACCCACAAAGGGTTTCCCGGCGCTTGCTTAGGGAACCCGTCCTGGTATTCCCCTGTGAGATAACCCCAGCAGGGTATCCACAAGGTGAAAGCCAGGCATCCCGCCGCAAGGGGCCGTTGTGGAGATTAAGCAAGCTATTGCCCAGAGTCGCAGAGTGTGAACCCGTGAGTTGAGAAGGCACCGGAGCGAGAATTATCGAGTCCGTGGAAATTTTGAGCCCAAGACCCGCCGAGGCGGGGAATTGAACCCTGGTCCAGGGCCGATCTCAGCTTCCGGGTCTGCCGCCTCTAACCCCTGAGCCAGGTATCAGACTAATAAAGTAAGAGTGAAACTGAAAAAATTGAAATAAATAAAATACACATGTCAACTAGGTACAAAGTAGAAGCTTATTGAACAATTAGGGAATCTAAGGTGGCTTTTAAACTCTTGTTGAGAGGGTTGTGGTAATGAGCATTGTTTAGCACTTGCGTCAATAAAGATTGTGACAGGCGACCACAAATCAGCACGCTTGATTGCCATGTGAGGAGGATATACAAAAGCAGTGTCTAACCTGTGATTATGGCAAACAGTGTACCACCAAGCCCTAAAAGAAATTTTTGATGAATCTTTCCAGTTAACAGTAGTTTGTTGAAAGGCAACCGTCAAAAACAAAATCGATAATCTTGACATTAGGAAGAGTATCATCCCAAATGGGTGAAAGACTACCTAAGAAGATGTGAGTGAAAGAAAAAAGAAACTTAGTATCGTAAATTAAGTTAATTTGAGACCATACCTGTTTCCAGAAACAGTGTACCTGTGAGCAAGTAAATAACATGTGAAATATTTCAGCATTGGGTGAAGAGCATGTCCAACATGTATGGGGAGTAGATGAGAAGTGCTTAATAGAATGGCTGGCATGAGTAACATCTTTTGTATACAAAGAATAATGTTTGGGTAATGTTTGCTGCTCTAGAGGCCTTGCGTAGTTTGGTCCATATGCCTTTCAACACTGATAATGGCCAGTATGTAGTAAAATCATGTTCCCAAGCTTCTTCCGTTTTTGTCTTCTGTCTATGGTATCATTACTTTGTAGTTGTTTTTCAAATAATAGAGTCCTTGGGTGTGGTCATTAACAATGTCTGGAGACTGTTAGAGGGTACTGAATTATCAGGAGTGTTTAGTGTAGTGGGGAGGTGGGAAAGAGATTCCAGCACAGTTGTTTTTTAGTAAATTACATTTATTGATAAAGGAGATAGGTAAATTAAATAACTGCATGAGTGCATTAAAAGGTATAAATTGTGACTCTGAGAATATTTGATTGATCCATATTAACCCTCTCTGTCTCCAAGTCTTCCAGTAAAAGGGTTTGTTTTGGATAAATACATTTTTATTATGCCAGATCGTTGAGTTTAAGAAGGATTGTTTAGGATCATGAATAGAGTGTGACTGTATCTCAAGTAATGTGAAAGTGATCTTTATTATGGGATTGGAAATGGATTGTGGTTTACGGGAAAAAGAAAGGTATTCACAGAACGAGTAGGGAGTTAGAAAGAGGTGTTCCACTAACATCCAGAGAGGATAATCATCTGTAGAGTCAAGCAACCATAGAGCGGTCTGACGCAATAGAAAAGATTTCTGGTAAGCATGGAAATCTGGAAAATTGACTCCTGATTTAGGACAAATTAATTTTAGCAAGGACATTCTAGGTTATTTGTTACCCCACAGAAATGAGGATAAAATGGAGTTGACTTTTTAAGTAATTTAGTTGTAATTTAAAATGGAATGTGGGAAATTGTGTTTAAAACTATGGCATCATCTTTATGGTGTCCATGCGACCCCACCTAGACAAATAAAGAGGATGCCATTTAGCAGTCAAATCTGAAATCTTTTGAATACATTTATTGGTACACATTCAAAATATCGAGTAGGAAATATCGACCTACCATAATATCGAGTCTGAAATATCGAAGGAGCATAATATCGAAGGCAAGAATATCGTAGGACAGAATATCGACCCAAGGTAAGTAATATCGAAATACTTAATATCACTGTAAGTAATATCGAAGTTAGTAATATCGATAGCATATATATCGATGTTACTAATTTCGATGACACTAATATCGATATTTGTATTATTGTATAGTTTTTTATTATGTATGTGTTATATGTTTAATTTAAGTATTTAAAATAATTACTATTATATGTGTATAAATTTTATAGAATAATAAATAAATTTATAAGTAAATTTTATGTTTTTGTACCAGAGCGGGTTGTGGGTTTATAGGGGAATAGGGTGGGAAGTAATTTAATTATGGTAAATTGATTAGTAATTAGTAGGATTTATTATTAAATTATAATTAATTGGTAATTATGTGAAAATAATAGGAAAATAATTTTAATTAATTTATTAATTGATATATATGTTCTGTAGCGGGTTGTGGGTTTATAGGGGAATAGGGTGGGAAGTAATTTAATTATGGTAAGTTGATTAATAATTAGTAGGATTAATTAATTAATTATAATTAATTGCTAATTAATATTGATTAATTGGGAAAAAATAAATTGATTAATTGATATATATTTTCTGTAGCGGGATGTGGGTTTATAGGGGAATGGGGTGGGGAGTAATTTAATAATAATTAATTAATTAATATATGTTTTTAAAAATTTATATTTAATTTATTGGGAAATAATTAATATTAATTAGTTAATTAATTAGTATAATTTTGTACATATTTTAAAATATTAATTAATTGGTAATTAAATAATATTAATTAGTTACATTAATTAGAGTAATTTATTTATATATATAATTTTTAGTTACTGTTAATTAATTAATTGGGGGGAAATTATATTAATTATTAAATTATATTAATTACAGCTAATGTGCTAATATATTTACTTTATTTGTTATTGTTAATTAATAATTAATTGCTAATTAAATAATATTAATTAAGTTTGGGTAAAGGAGTATTTTTAGGGTTCAGGGTCAGTTTTGGGTTTTTGGGTAAAGGGGTATTTTTAGTGTTCAGGGTCAGTTTTGAGTTTTTGGGTAAAGGGTTTTTTTTAGGGTTCAGGGTCAGTTTTCAGTTTTTGGGTAAAGGGGTATTTTTTGGGTTCAGGGGCAGTTTTCAGTTCTTGGGTAAAGGGGTATTTTTTGGGTTCAGGGTCAGTTTTCAGTTTTTGGGTAAAGGGGTATTTTTAGGGTTCAGGGTCAGTTTTCAGTTTTTGGGTAAAGGGGTATTTTTAGGGTTCAGGGTCAGTTTTCAGTTCTTGGGTAAAGGGGTATTTTTAGGGTTCAGGGTCAGTTTTCAGTTCTTGGGTAAAGGGGTATTTTTAGGGTTCAGGGTAAGTTTTCAGTTTTTGGGTAAAGGGGTATTTTTAGGGTCAGTTTTCAGTTTTTGGGTAAAGGGTTATTTTTAGGGTTCAGGGTCAGTTTTCAGTTTTTGGGTAAAGGGGTATTTTTAGGGTTCAGGGTCAGTTTTCAGTTCTTGGGTAAAGGGGTATTTTTTGGGTTCAGGGTCAGTTTTCAGTTTTTGGGTAAAGGGGTATTTTTAGTGTTCAGGGTCAGTTTTCATTTTTTGGGTAAAGGGGTATTTTTAGTGTTCAGGGTCAGTTTTCAGTTTTTGGGTAAAGGGGTATTTTTTGGGTTCAGGGTCAGTTTTCAGTTTTTGGGTAAAGGGGTATTTTTAGGGTTCAGGGTCAGTTTTCAGTTCTTGGGTAAAGGGTTATTTTTAGGGTTCAGGGTCAGTTTTCAGTTTTTGGGTAAAGGGGTATTTTTAGGGTTCAGGGTCAGTTTTCAGTTCTTGGGTAAAGGGGTATTTTTTGGGTTCAGGGTCAGTTTTCAGTTTTTGGGTAAAGGGGTATTTTTAGTGTTCAGGGTCAGTTTTCAGTTTTTGGGTAAAGGGGTATTTTTAGTGTTCAGGGTCAGTTTTCAGTTTTTGGGTAAAGGGGTATTTTTTGGGTTCAGGGTCAGTTTTCAGTTTTTGGGTAAAGGGGTATTTTTAGGGTTCAGGGTCAGTTTTCAGTTCTTGGGTAAAGGGGTGTTTTTTGAGTTCAGGATCAGTTTTTCCTACTGTTGCACTCTCTGGAGTAGGAATATACATTTTTACCCTTACGCTATCCAACGTTTTATTTAATTAATTGTTAAAATATCAAATGTTTTATTTTATTTTTTATATTACTTACATTTTATTTATGTTATTGTTTTATGTTTGTAAATGGGTTAGTAAATTAGAATATATTTCATTAATTTATAAATTAGTAAAATATTTATTAATACTTATTGTTCAGTGCATATATATTACATATTTACTGTATATATTTAATTAATGTATTCTTAATATATATGTATTATTTATTACTTTTAAACATTATTAGATACTTTTAAATATGTTTATTTTATTTATTAGTCTTATATTCTTAATTTTACATTTATATATTAAAAAAAAAATCGATATTTTTAACATCGATATTTTTTACATCAATATTATTTTTTCGATATTTTTGTACTTACCATGTTGTAGATAGGATGTCGATATTTTTGCCCTCGATATTGTTGACTCGATATTCTTGTAGGTCGATATTTCTGAGGTCGAAATTCTTTCAGTGATCCACATTTATTCATACATAGGGTTACAGTTTCTGCAATTGAAGATGTAAACTGTAGACCCAAATATTTATTATTATTCGGACTCCATTTAAAGTGCTAGATTTGAAATTCTGAACTAAAAGTATATTTTGTTAAAGGTAATATTTCACATTTGTCATTGTTCAATTTGTATCCAGAAATAGAAGAGTAAGCTTTCACCTCTGTCAAAAAGGCAGGAATTGATTATTCTGGTTTGGATATGGAAAGCAAAATGTCATTGGCGTAAACCGCAAGTTTCATTTGAACATTCGGTGTTTGAAACCCACAGATATTAGGATTTTGGAGTAATCGGGATAGAAACGGCTCAAGGGCTAAATTAAAAAGGAAAGGCGATGAAGGACAACCTTGACGCACTACCCTGCCTACATTTAAAAAAGGGGATATTAAGCCATTAGCACATATTGCTGCGCAAGGATTAGAGTAAAGGAGGGATATAAAATGTATAAAATTTGGGCAAAATCCAAACCATTTTAAAGTATACAATAAATATTTTCATTTAACCCTATCAAAAGCCTTTTCAGCATCTAGAGCTATTGCTGCTAAAGAATGATCAAGATGGGACAATTTGGATAGAATGTCAAAAAAGAGTTGCGTATTATCAGTAATGACTCGACCCTTGATAAAGCCAGATTGTTCCCTAGTAAATTTGGCAAATAGGAATCTAGACGTATGGCTAAGGATTTAGAAAAAATGTATAACCGATATTAACAAATGAGATAGGCCTTTAGTTTTTACAGTACTTGGAATCCTTACCTTCCTTAGGGATAAGACAGATATGGGCCTCCGAAAAAGAACTGAAGGAATTATTCAAAGAGAGAAAAAAACTTATGAGTGAATGTAACTTGGGGAGTAAAAGCTTAGAAAAATGAGTATAAAACTCAACAGTAAAGCCATCCGGACCAGGGGCTTTGTCCTTTTTAAGGATTTGGAGAGCCTTAAATAGTTCCTGCTGAGAGAGATCAGATTCTAATTGAGATAAGTCCGGAAATGTCTACTAAGGCTAATGGATATCTGAAATAAATTGCGCCAAAGAGTGATCCGAAGGTTGAGTTTTTGAGGAATATAAGGATTTATAGAAAAGAGAAAATCCATTTAATATTTCAGCATCTTTAAACTTTAGGACTGTTCGTCAAAGACAGAATCAATATTTAATTTGTTTTGGCGGACCTTTAAATAGTTGGCTAATATTTTCCCTGCTTTATTTTTAACCCAGTTGATTTTTTATTAAATTCCAATTTAGCTTTAATAAGGGATCCTAAGCAAGCCTCCAAATGGGATGCATAGTATGAATGTTCAAGTGCCTTAATATCCTCGAGGAGATCTGATCTACTCTTACATGCAGATTTCCGTTTCTTTGCCACGTAATTTATAATGAAGTCGCTTGCTGACGCTTTAAATGCATCCCAAATAATTGCACGTGATAAAGATTATGTATGATTTCAGTAAAAAGGAGGTGAATGATGCTGAGAATTTCGGGTCTAGGAGTAGAGCGTTGTTAACACTGCATCTTCTAGGGGCATTGTTCCTGGGCAATAAATCAAAACCCATGGAGATGGGAACATGGTCTGATAATAGAATGGGACCAAAGTCAGCAAATGTGAGGGATTGTGAGATGTTATGGGAAACAAAGACATAGTCAATTCTGGACTGGGTATGATGTGTTGAGGAATAAAAGAGTATTCCCTTGGTGGTGGGATTACAAAGGCGCCAGGCATCAAGTAATTTGTGATGAGATATAGTGTGAGTGAATGATTTGTGTATCTTATTAGGGATGAAAGGCACTTTTGAATTCCTGTCTACAAAGGGATCTAACACTTGATTACAGTCCCAAGCCATAATAAAGTTCTCCTCAATGCAATTAGATATGCGTGTAGCTAAAGCAGGCCAAAAGCAAGTGTCCCTACCTTTAGGTGCATAGACATTAAGTAGGGATATTGGAACACCCTTTAGCAAAATTTTAACGATAAGCCATCTCCCTTCAACATCTGTTTCTTGCGACAAAATGTGACTGGAAGACATTTGTGACATAAAATTACAACTCCATTTCATTTACCATTCCCAGGAGAAAAATAAACCTCACCTACCCAATCTCTTTTTAATTTCATGGATTCAGTTTCCGTAAGATGTGTTTCATGTAAAAAGAAAATGTCAGCATTTAACTTAGCTAAATGTGTTAAAACTCTCTGCCTCTTAATAGGACAAGTTAATCCCCTAATGTTCCAAGAAACTAATTTAGGTGACATAACACATGAAATCAGAGTGGAGATAGCTAAGGAAAAACTATAGTACAATTCAATACAGTGAAACAAACAAAAATAAAAAAGTCCAAGTTTGTGAAACTAAAATCTAAAACCGTATAAAAACATTGTGAAATATGAAAAGGAAAATGAGAGAGTAGGAAGAATAAAATGCGCTTAGGATAGTGTAAGTTATAAAATATGTATAAGCATAGCCAAAGGAGTAGAGAAAGAAAAGTCACAAGAGAAAAAGTTTGTGCATAAGTTAGATAGTTGAAGAAAGAGATAAAGGAATGTATTGCAGAACAAGAGACAAAGAACATAACAAAAAAACGTACCAACAAATAACATACCTACAGAAAGGGAGACTCAGGGAACTACGTGAGGGGGATGGAACCACATGGAGTAGACGGCACGTCTAGGATTAGCTGAACAGGGGGATCCAGAAGAGACCACGCTACAGGAGTAAGAAATGTGTGAGGGCGATGAATAATGAGGGTTAGAATAAATATTGAAACCTATAATTAGAATATGTGGTGAGATAAACAAAAACAGAAACGTCAACAGTATACTGTTAAACTAGGCTAAATAAACCGTCAGCTTACAATCTATGAAAACAAAGGGCAACAATTAAAAGGGTAGATAATAGATTATAATATAAAAAAAAGAAAAGAAAAGAAAAAACAAGAGGACAAGAGAACAAAGAGAACACAACAAACCAATAAATCGAACAAAATTCAGGACAAGGAGAAGAAATGGGAAACAAAGCCTAGGCAAACTTAGAAAACAACCTATATGTATAACTTCATACAGGAAAGATTGGAACCTAAATATTTTGATGATAGTTTGTACAAAACCAACAAAGAGTGAATATAGGAACATAGAAGAACTTTAACACTTAACCCGTGAGGTGCTAGGAACTGTATAACTTCAAGAAGTTTACAAATTTAAGCATTATCCGATGAAGAGGACCGTTGAGTATCCATAGCAGTCGGTTTACATTAATTAATAAAGCCTTACTGAGTCTTCATAAGTTATAGTTCTATTATTATACGTAACCTTAAACAGGCAAGGATGAAAGAGGCCATAGCTGGCACCCATGATCTAAGAGTTGGTCTCATATTGAGGAAATTGTTTAGCCTGTTAGCAGTAGCGTTGGCATAGTTCTGTGCGAAAACAAAGTTGAACTAGACCAAGTAATGCGTTGACCCGATTTGACCGCAGATAGCACCAGCAGCAGGTCTGTATATTCCAGGAAGTATATATTTACTCCTCTTGGTCTTTGTGAGGATGCCATGTTAGAGGAGGGGTGACCTAGTCTATGTGCTTTTTGGATGTTGAGCGATGTACCTTTTGCTAAATGAAGCACCTTGGGAAGAAAGAAGTCAAAAAGGCTAGGGGGTCTGACCCCTCAACTCCCTCCGCCAGACCATAAATGCATAGATTATTTCTCCTACTATGATTTTCAAGGTCCTCGATGTGCTTCTGGAGCGCTGATATTTGAGATTGGAGCTGGGAGAAATTCGCACATGTTTCACTAAAGGTGGAAATAATTGGTTCAACAGCAGTGACTCTTGTGTTGAGTTGAGACCAGTTATCCGTAAGGACTTGTAGCTTAGAGTTGGTTTCCTCCATGAAGGGCTAAAGGGCTCTTGTCTCGTCCAACAGCATTTCCATAGAGACCGGAGAGGCTGATTGAGGAGGAGAATGGGGGTTATGCTTTCGGCGCTTGGTGAGGGTCTTCCCTGATGGTGTAGGTAAGGAATTCATGACGGCCTCCAGGGGGCTTGGTTCAGACTGCTGAGAATCATCCAGCTTAGAGTGTACAGTGAAACTCTTGAAATTTTTAATGAAAGCGTGCTTTTGTTGCATTTTTGTAGATACAACATCTTTGTTCTTCCCAGAGAGACACTAGCGCAACCATCGAAGAGCAATAGGTGCAAACAAGAAATTGTCACTGTCCAGTAAAGTTAAGCTGAGGAATGGAGCTGCGTGAGGAACTACCAAAGATGCAATTATGTCTTTCAAAGCCAGTTTAAAACACCCAATGAGCCTCAGGTAGAGTAACCATAAACCTCAAAGCGATGGTCCCAAGCATGAAAGGTTAAAATGAATGTGGCTCACACATTGAAGATTGATGCACCACATGGATAATTCGAATTTCAGTGAGTTTCATTGCCCTGAGGTAATTACATCATGAGGAGACAAGGAGATATTCAAAATGGCTGCCAAAAATGTCTTCCAGTCAGAGAGACTGAATAAACATCTAGTTTTTCCAAAAATGCCTCATTGCAGCTGGCATAAAATTCCTGTTTAAGAGTCATGCCCAGGAAAACATTGAAAAAGTCATAATCTGCATATAGGCATCAGCGCGCAATATAAGTGACATTTGCCCATTGCGAGCACTACAAAATGGTGGCCGCATCCAGACAAAAGCACTCGGGAAACTCACTTGTCATTTAAAGGCATTGCCGCCGAGTTTACGAGAATACTGAAGAGGTAACTGCATTCTGCCATCCTCCGGCGACCTCTGCAGCTCCTGGTTTCTCCCGACATTGCTCCTTGATGCAGTAACCTCCGGACCCACCGGAGCGCCTCACCCAGACGCCGCCATTCACCATGGACGCCAAGCCATGCCCCAACATTTCATTTTTTTTATAGCTCTACTCACACTCAGTTCTGTGCTCTGCATGGTACAAGTTCTTTGTAGCAGGCACATTACCTCACTGTGCTTTGTGGGTGGCAGGAGTGCCCATGTGAGTGCACAGTGTGTGATGCAACAGTGTGAGAGTAGGGTAAGAGGCGTGAGTGAGTCGACCATATGAATATGGGTGCAGATGTAAGTGCAGAGTGGGACAAAAGAATGCATGGTTAGTGATGGGCCTGTTTGAGTGAGACTGCAGGGTGAGGTACAGGGTGAACAGCGCAAGTGCATTGTGAGTGCAGAATGATCACTGTGAGTGCAGGGTGAGCGAGTGAATGGTGCGAGTGCATGGTGATCAGTGTGAGTGCATTGTGATTGCTATGAGTGCAGGGTGAGCATAAAAGTGAAGGGCAAGAATGAGGAGTGAGTTGTCTGAATGCAGGTTGCATTCCCAAACACTTAAAGTAACTCAGCATTTTATTTACTGTGGCGTAGGGTTTCAGATATAAGTTAAACTATTGCTATTATGGCATTATTAGGGATCGCGGGTGTGGGAAATAAATAATGTTCTGATCCTGCAACAAACTTCCAGTCGTATGATTAGGGTTGCCAGCTCATTATTTTGATGTCCCAGACTGACTTGTTTGTGCATACTTTGAACAGCAAATATAAATAGAAATCACTTTTAATTGTGTTCTAGGGCGGCCTGAATGGTCCATGACTGATAATTAAGTGAACAAAGACAGAAAAGTCACATTACAAATAAATAAATTTGTATTTATAACCAGGCCACAAGTCCTAATAATAGAAGTGGGGGAACTAACCTAGTTAATCAGTTTGCAAGTGACATCATGGCGTGTGACACCATGGCGGGTGACATCACGGTGTGTGACATCACGGCGCATGACAGCACGGCGCATGACAGCACAAGAAGTGGCATCATAAGAAGTGACATCATCTCTTAAGCCCTCACATATATGTTTAACATGTCTATCAGGAGTACATGAAAGCACATGTCCAGTATACAGAGAATCCCTCCTGATTTAGGCAGAAGATTTGCACTTTTGTAAGCTACACATAAAACAGTGTTGCGCTTTCTACACATAGTGCTTTACAAGAAACAATGGTGATATTTAAATTATCACAATGCCTCCTCAGGGGTAGTAAGCACTATATAAATGCTATTCATTTTATGTAAATAGTGGGAAAGACCAGCACACCTGACAGTCTTAAAGCTCATGCATATATCCTAAACAGAGCCTGAACAAAGTGAAAAGCTGCCTCTCTTAAGTATGTGTGATGTGCTAACAAGGTGTGAGCCTTTGTTTCCCCTCTGCTGAATGTGCCTTTTGGTTTGACCATGTCTCTCTTGAAATGCCTACATCACCTTTCAGATGTTTGAGTCAACACAAGATTTCAACTCTGCAGGAAGTGGCATGAGATGCAGAAAGCAACATGCATAATAGAAACCATTCAAGAGAATATTGAATGTCAAACTACTTGAACATTAATTTGTTGTAAATACATTTCAAGAATAGAAACAATGGGCCCGATTCACAGAATGAACTTACTACTTTTGGCATTCACAGAATGCACTTACTACTTTTGGTATTCACAGAATGAACTTACTCATTTCGGTATTCACAGAAGTTAGGACTACTAACTTTAGGACTCCTAAATGCCTTCTGTGAATACCGAAAGTCTTAAAATTAGGATTTTTCTCAATTTAGTAGTAGTAAAGTTAACTTTACTACTACTAAATTGAGAAAAATCGTAATTTGAAGACTTTCGGTATTCACAGAAGGCATTTAGGCGTCCTAAAGTTAGTAGTCCTAACTTTACTACTACTAAATTGAGAAAAATCCTAATTTTAAGACTTTCGGTATTCACAGAAGGCATTTAGGAGTCCTAAAGTTAGTAGTCCAAACTTCTGTGAATACAGAAATGAGTAAGTTCATTCTGTGAATACCAAAAGTAGTAAGTTAATTCTGTGAATGCCAAAAGTAGTAAGTTCATTCTGTGAATCGGGCCCAATATTTTAAGCTTTATAAAAAGGAGAAGGTTTTATTCTGAGGTTCAATTGAAGTGTATGACAGTAAAACAACTGTTGCAGTGTAAGTGACATTCACATACAATTCCCACGGTGGTGCTAAGATAAATGTAGACAAAGTGGTAAACGTCGTTTTTTTGCTGTACATTTGAAACACCTGAATGATAAATGTAGTTTACTGAATACTCCCTAATGTTGGTGCTGGTTTTCAGTGCTGGTTCAGTGGAACCTTGTATCCTTGATTCAGTGTGCAGTCCCACTCACAGCTCCTCTGCAGCTTCTCACCTCTTGTGAGAATGTCTTCCAAGAACCGGATACCCCAGTTCAGGAGCCATGCACTGGAAGGCGCGACTCAAAACTGAGGTAGTAGTAAACTCTTCCAATGGTCCCCTATCAATTAGCAAAAAGTACAGCTGTAGTAAGTAGCAGGAATACTTTTTAGTGATCCAGATCATTTCCGAATTAACACCCAACAACATGTGCATTTTTATAATGTGTACCTGGCATTGCTTAATTTGAGCCATTGCTTTCCGGTGCTTGGCACGGCACTCAATTACCAACACGAGCACTTATGACAGCTGCCACGAGGTGGCGCTGTTTGAGAAATATAAAGGTGAGCAGAACAACAGTTGTTTATTAATTCAATATAAATTAAAAATAAATAATACCTGCCACTCAAACAGTTATTATTTTTTTTTGTTTACTTATTTACCGCCCATCTTACTTTGAGTGGTTTTTTTTCAGCCTGTCTGTACCCACCCTCTGCGAACTGAGAGGCGTAGGTGGCAAGGAATTTCTCCTCATCCCCCTACCGGCACTAAGACTTGCTGGTATATGCACTCGAAAATCCACTGAGCTATCTCTATTTCGTAAGCCTCTTGAGCTAGATGACCTTATCTTGAAAACTCCCCCCCAACCGCTGGGAGTAGTTCGAACCTGGCCATAGAGATTTAAGGCAGCATAATCATCGGACCCCAGAGGTAAAAAAAAAAAATCCTCTATGTCTCAATGTCATTTCAGAATCTTCCAAAACCCAAAACCTTCTCTTCTTTGGCTGCCTGTTCTTAGTAAGTCCAACTTCGAAGTTGCCAGGAGCAAAGATTGCCATTCTAAGAAGGAACAAGGGATAGAGTCCGTCCATTTTATGCAGATTTGCCTCCTGGCCTGGGGAACAGCATAAAAGAGTAAAGATCTTGCTTGTCCTTTGACATTCTCTTGAAGACCGAAAAAAACTGGGGAAAAATCCAAAATAACCGGGGTGCTAATTAGGTCTGTCATAAATTTGCCAAAGGTATCCCAAAAGGAGGCCAAAGCAGGGCACTCTTTAAACATATGGATGTCAGGGCCAGACCGCACTTCTTACAACATACAGGCTGCTCTTTGTTGATTTTTGATAGCTTCAGCCGGGTAAAATAAGCCACGCAGGCTTTACTATGTCATATAACAGATTACAAGAAGTTAACCACAGGGTATCGCACTCTTGTGCTGGCAAGACATTCCCCCATATGTCTTGAGCAAGTTTAAACTCTCTGTCCACGGCCTCCAACACTGCCTGATACCAAAAGGAGACTTCTTTTTCCCTTGTAGTCTGGACAGAAGATTAAGCTCTAAATCGGTGCCTACCCCTAATAAGCCGCCTCTAGTAGCCTGTAACTGAGCCTGAACCCAGCTAGCCAGCTGGAGGTATTTAAACCTAGATAAACCTGTCCCAACCCTTTCCCTCAGTTGTTCCAATGTTAACAGTGTACCTTCTATGAACAGGTCCCCCCAAACTGCCAGGCCTGATTCCCTTTACGGGGCTGCCAAGCTTTCTCCCAGACATTATGGACTCCCGGGTGAATCCCACAGCAGGCCCTTGTTATAGAAATGACCCAAAGAGACAGCCTTCCATAAATCTGCCCAAGATTTTGCAAAGCCCTGTAGCACCTTTAGCCTAACTTTCTTGAATAGTTTAACATCCCCAAACTTAAACAAAAAGCCCTCCACGGATAAATGTGCCCCTGAAGCATTGCTAAAAACATCCCTCCTATCCCAGTGTTGGCCGGCATCTTTAAAAGCATCCGCTCATGAGAGAGTTGGAATGCCCAAACATAAATTTGAATGTCAGGTAAAGCCAGACCTCCCTTCTCTTTACGACGCCTCAGCTTTTTCCAGGACAATCTCGGATATTTATACCCCACACAAAAGAAATTACCTCTCTCTGAATTTTACCAATTAATATTTTGTCAAAGTGCAGAGGAATGCAATTAAAAATAAAAGACATTTTAGGGAGAATCGTCATTTTAGCCAGATTGGCCCTACCAATAATTGAAAGAGGTAGCGAGGTCCTGGTCCACATCAGCTTTACACATTTTCTCGACAGTGCCATCACATTTGTTTCGGCAATCTTAGCTATATCTTGGACTATTTTAACTCCTAGATATCTCATAGTAGAACTTATTGGATAGTGTTGCATACTTGCCACGTGGTTCCAGACCATAACCTTATTTTTAGTTGCGTTGTCTTCGTACCCCGAAACCAAACCAAAATCTTGGGCTTGACTAATAACCACTGGAAAGGCCCTGTCAAGGTCAGCCGTAAGAATTAAGATTTCATCAGCATACAGGGCTACCTTCCTCTCCCACTCTCCATACCTAAAAGATTGAATGTTAATATCCTCCCTTGGCCGATGGGCAATTGGCTCTATTTACAGATCGAAAAGGAGAGGGGAGAGTGGGCAGCCCTGTCTAGTGCCCCTAGATATATTAAAGAGTGCCGTGAGACCACCATTTACCAGCAGCCTAGCTGAAGGGCTCCTATAGATGGATTGTACGGTGCGACAGAACTTCTTGCCTAGATTACATTTCTTCAAGGCCTCCGACAGGTACAATCAATTTACTCTTTCGAAGGACTTGGTGGCGTCTAAGGTCATTGCTGCCAAAGGTAGAGCATAAGTGGATGCTAGATCTATTGCCCCAATAAGATCATAAGTTTAATGTGATAACTGCCGTTCCCTTACAAAGCCCTTCTGATCTAGGTGCAGGACATCCCCCACCACTGTACCCAGTCGAGCTGCCATTATAGATGTAAGGATTTTATAGTCAGCATTCAGTAAGGATATGGGTCTATAAAACCCACAATTAGATGCCGCTTTCCTAGGTTTCAATATCAATACTATAATGGCCTCGTTCCACGAGTCCGGCGGAGTCAGACCTTTTTGGAAAATCTGATTAAAGAGCCTGGTCATAAAAGGGATTACCTGATCCTCTATAGCCCTATATATTTCTGAGGGTAAGCCATCCGGCCCAGCGGGCTTGCCCTTTTTAGTATTAAAGATTGCTTCCCTTACTTCAAGACAGGAAAATTCCCTGTCCATGTATCTTTTTTGTTCCCAAGTAAGAGAGGGGAGCGTCATATCCTCAAGCCACCTTTGGGCACGCTGGCTATCTGCATTGCTGTCCTCCAGGTAGATGTTCTGAAAGAAGGACTGAAAGACATCTCAAATTTCTTCATCCGTTGCAGCAATACCTCTTTCATCTCTAATCTCTTTAATATAGCTCCTAGCTCAATCCGATCTACTCTTCCAAGCAAGAAGCTTGCCTGCACCTTCCCCATATTCAAAGTGGGAGATTTTGCTGGCTTCCCACCTTCGAAACAGCCTAGTGTTCAAAATGCTATCAAGCTGAGATTTCAAATCCTTGATCCTATCTCGCTTTTCCTGTAGGATTTCGGAGGACATTCGAGCAAAAAGCTCTACCTCTGCATCCTTCATCCTATTCTCAATATCTGAGATCTCCTCCGTATACATTTTATTCCTATAACAGGACCTGTTAGTAATTTGTCCCCGTAGGAAGGCCTTCAAAGAATCCCACACTGAGGTGATTAAGGCTGTACCCTCGTTCACGTCTAAAAACCATGAAACTTCTTTGGAAATATGGAGTTCCTCTTCCTTCTCCCCTAGGATGGCACGATTAAAGGACCAAGCCCAAATTGGGCTAGATGTTTGACATTTGAGAGTCAATAAGACACCAGAATGGTCTGAAAGGTGAGGCGCCAGATATACAACTCCCTTAACCAGACTCCTTAATGAGTAAGTTATCAACACAAAATCAATACGTGACTGAAGTCTATATTTATAATTTCGATATGATACCCCCTGCTGCTGCCCCGATCTATCTCTCCAGATGTCCGATAGAGTATACTGTTTCATGGTCCCCAACAAATACTCTCGAGATTTAGACAGGGCTTCCACTATATTAGATGGTGATTTATGCAATACCGTATTTACATACAATATTAAAGTCTCACCCACTGTGGATTGCACCACCAACATTCAAATAATGTCAATATCAATAAAGAATGTCCAGAAATGTTATATCTTTCTTTTGTTTCTTCTTTATTCAATTTCCTTTTAAGCAGCCAACGCGTTTCGTTCAACAGAACTTCATCAGGGCGTGCTGGCTGTGTCCAATGTGCACAGGCATCACATCGCGTTTTTTCTATTAATTACATCCAGGTCAGTAACAAAGGCTAATGTGCCGAGCAGAAAGTGGCGTCCTCTCCAGAGGAAAGAGTGTTCGAAAATTGAATAATATAGAAACAAAAGAAAGATATAACATTTCTGGACATTCTTTATTGAAATTGACATTATTTGAATTTTGGTGGTGCAATCCACAGTGGGTGGAATTTTTCATTTGTCTTGGACAAAATAATTGCCTCTTGGGAGCAACAGGGGCAGTGGTAATGCACACCATATGAGCTAACATCTCTGCATAAAACAGATAATGGAGACGGGCAGGCTCAAGGCCTACAGTGAGGTGCAGTACACTCAAAAAGTCCTTTTTGAGTGTTGTGTTGAGTTGCTCTGGGACAGGGTCATATACAATATTAAAGTCACCCGCCAGGACGAATGGCTCTGAAAAGTCCAATAAGTGTGAAAAGATGGTCTTCATGCTAGAAGGATCATCCTGGTTCGGGCCGTAATATCCCGTTAAAATTAAAGGGGTGTCCATAATTAAGATTTTAACTATCACCCACCTACCAGTTGGATCTTTTATATAAGAGCAAACTTGGGCCCTAACTGACGTCTTAAATATGATCGATACCCCTCTGATGTTTGCTGTTTGGTTGGTGCTGACATGGGAACCCGCCCAAGTGTGGGCTTTAACAGGGCAGTCATTTCTTTTTCCATTAGATGTGTCTCCTGGAGGACAATGACCTGCGCCGTAGAGCCTCGTAGGTATTGTAGAATCTTATCTCTCCTTGGCCTGGTGCGTAGGCCATTGACGTTCCAGGAAAGAATCTGCAGAGAAGTCATGGTGGCTCCCCCTTCTTTGCCCTTGCCAGCTGTGGAATATTAATTATTGGCACCCTCCAAACCTTTCCTACGCCCTTCACTTTAATTTTAAAGCTTGACATTTCAAAAATAGTGGAAATTAGGTATTTTTTAAAACTTTTAACCTTCCCTCCCTTTCCCCCTTCCCTTACCCCCCACCCCTGGAGAACCCAACCTCCAATCATCCGGACAGATTCCCACCCTGTGCCCCCATTGTGAAAAAGAATTACACAAAATCCCCCACCTAGAAACAAAACATAAGTCCCCACCTAGGGGAATCCACCTACCCACTTCTATTATGATGTGCCTTTTAAGATCCTTATCCTTAGCCTTAAACACGAACACAGGTATTAACCTATTCTTCTCTGAGAGAGGGGGAGGGGGGGAAAGTAAACCACAAATAAATAAAGGGAAGATAGAAAAGAGGAGGAACTAATCAGTGCCTATATTAAAATCTCTTTTGTCACACCTTCCTCCCCCTTCAACCCCCGCAAAAACTCCTACCTTCATAAATACATAGCACTTAATTATAAATTGGTATGGATCTGGAGACAGGTCTCAAAACTGCCATCACCTATAGCTTGTTTGTACTTAACCCGACTGTAAATTCCCAAGGAGATCCTCAGCCTCCTGGACCGATCTTACATTATACATCTTATTTTTGTACATGATCCTCAAGGAGGCGGGGAATTTTAGTTGGACCACTGTTCCCATTTTTTAAAATTCTTCCATCTTCCTCCCCAATTCCCACTGACGATCTAGAGTAGCTCTAGTCAGATCTGATCGAATCTGAAAAGGAAAGTCCTTACCCCTCAATGATTTAAGTTTAAGAGAAAGATTCAAGATTTTCTCTTTTACTGAGTAGGTATGTAAATTAATAAGGATTTTCCTTGGCTTGGAGTGACTCGGGTTGCGTCTGAAGGGGTCCTGATGGATTCTTTGAATGTCCTGGTCCAGCTCTTCGGCGGTGATCTCTAATTCCAGTGATTCTTTTAGAAGGTTTATCATAAAGGATTTTAGATCACTCCCCTCACTGCCCTCTGGGACATTCAATACCCCTAAGTTAGTCCTACGGGAGTTGTTCTCTACCATTTCCAGCCTGTCTCTCAATGTTATGTTATGTTATGTTAAGGGTTTGTTGAGCGCGACAGCTGCCCCAGCAACGGGGCGTCCCGGCGCTAGAACCAAAGCACAACCTACTGGGGTGAGGGAAGGGAGAGAAGAAGCTTATAGACATGCAAAAAGGTGAGTTTGAATAGCTTTGCGGAAAGTGAGTAGGTTGTTGATGCAGCGGATGTGGAGGGGTAGGGAGTTCCATAGTTTAGCCACCAGGAGTCTGAAAGAGCGACCTCCGATGCGGCTGAACTTAGTGCAGGGGACTGCTACTAAGTGTTGACCCATGGAGCGCAGGTTGCGCTGGGGGGTATATGGAGTAAGCAGCGATTGAAGGAGTTCAGGTCCCTCCGCATTCAAGATTTTAAAAGCAGTGGTAAGGGCCTTGAATTGAATGCGAGCTTCCACAGGAAGCCAGTGTAGTTTCTGGATGGTGCCTCTAACGGAGCACCTTCTGGGGAGGCCTACAATGGCCCTGGCCGCAGAGTTCTGTATTCGCTGGAGCCTGGTAGTTTCGGCTTTGTTAGCGCCTAATAGTAGTACGCTCGCATAGTCCAGTCTGGACAGGATGGTGGCCTGGACAATGAGCTGCCGTGTTTTGGGGTCAAAGAAGCCTAGAATGGGATAAAGGCTTCTCAGCAGCCCAATGCAGGTAGCTGCTACCTTTTTGGTGTGGGTTTGGTAGTTCAGTGCGGAGTCCAGCCATACTCCTAAGTTTTTGACCAGGGATTGGTAGGGGGGGTAGGCCCCAACAGGGGGGGGCACCAGTGGTCACTCCAGAGACTGGGGCTCTTACCCAGGAGTAATACCTCGGTTTTTCCTGCATTCAGCTGTAGGCAATTTTCAGTCATCTAGGTGGCAACAGCGGCCAGCCCCTCCCTAAAGTTAGTAGCCGAGGTAGAGGGCATTTCAGTAAGGGTGATAACTAGCTGTGTGTCGTCGGCATACGACACCAGCGTGAGGTCCCATTCTTTGGCCACTGCCACCAAGGGCTGCATGTATAAATTAAAAAGGGACTGACTGAGGGCCGAGCCCTGTGGTACTCCTTGGCTAATCGCATGAGAGTGGGAGATGAATGGGGGGGCTGATACATGAAAGGATATGTTCGTGAGGAATGATCGGAACCATTCCAGTGCCCCCATTCCAATGCTCCTTCCTCCTTCTTCAAAGCTGCAAAGTCCCCCTTCATGATGTTCAGCTGGCCAGTTAGTGTCCCCACTTCCGATTCCCTTACATCCAAAAGATCTACTTTTTTGTCTAATGACTCACAGAAACTTCTGATATCCCCTTGGTTTGAAGCTGAAAGCTCAAAACCCTTCTTTATGTTCAATGCCAGTGAGGCCATGAAGGATTCTAGAGAGGAGATTGAATGATCCACTGTAGCCGCAACTGAAACTTGAACCAGGGCCGAGTCCATGGCCGGAACTGGAGCCGAAGCTTGAGCTTGAGACTTGGCCACAGCCTGAGCCAGAGTTAAAGCCGGAGTCAGTGCCAGAGCACACTCTCCCACAACAGGACTATGACCCTTTAGTGAGTCCTGAGGGTTCTGTATTATAGCTATGTGAGGGATCTGATCTATGGATACCTCTCCCCCCTCTTTTCCTAACTCCATCCTGTCACTTCTTGCTATTAACTCAAGACTGCCTTTATCTACTATATTATCTACAATAGCGTGATCTCCCCCAAGGTTTGTGAGTACCTAAATTTACTTTGGCTACCACTAAGGAGGGAGTAGGGGTGCCTGGCTCACTTGAGTCTGGTACTGACTGAATTCCAACCTCTCCTCTCACTTTACCAACTTCCCCCAGACTCAATACTTCTGGCAGGACCTTAAAAAAGACCTTAGGGAGGGCGTAATTTTAAGTTTTGGATCCAACAAGGGGGCCTTAGCCTTGACTTTAGGAAGTTTGGGGTTTTTCTTCTTAGCCTCTCCTGATAGAAAAGTAGAGGTACCCTTTCTACTGCCCTTCCCACCTTTCCTGGTCTTAACCTTCACCACGGTCCACCCAGCGCACTTCCCGTCGCCCAATTCCTCACAGTCTCTACCCCTCTCAATGCTCCCAGGTGTAAAACTGGTGGTATCTTGTCTAGTATCTGGTGCAGTATCTAAGCCCCCCTTTAATTCACTCAACTTTGACTGGTCGGCTACTTTTTTATCGGGCTTAGACCTGTGCTTCCTGTACCTCCTGTAGCTTCCAATATTCAGAGGAGAAAGGACAGGTGCAGGGGCGTGGGCATGAGCAACACCACCCCCCAGCTATTCCAGTGCCTTCAACCTGCCAATCCTCATGAAACCGGGTGCCCTGGGTGTCCTGGATAAGCTGAGCTTGAGACTTTGCTGGCCCCGGCTCTACTTCGGCCAAATTCTGTACCTCTGAACACTTCACTTCCTTGGTCTGCTCCAGGATGCACTCTGCTGCTGCTCCTTTAATGCTCCCCCTACGGAAGCCGCGGGCTGCCACTCTACGACTTCTCCTTAACTCCAGAACCACAGCCCCCCAACCTATGGAGCCGAATAAGGAAATCCCGGTTCAGCTCCCGGTCCCAATGTCTACAGAAACAAGGCTGGAAGAGTTGGGGGGGGGGGGGACTATGCTTGTCACCCTCTTCTCCACCCTCTTCTCCACGTTCCCTTTCCTCTCCGTTACACATCTGTTTTGGCGGGCCTTGTAGGAGAGTAGGGTCTGCTATCCTATGGTCACACCAAATTTTTGCTTTTTGCTTCACTGGTTTATGACTTAATGTGGCTGTGGGCCTGCTAATCAGACCCACAGCCTGCTGTTCTCTCTCTAAATTACTGCCAATGCACTTTAGGTGCATTACGAATTGGAACTGGTTCACCTTATTGGCCCCTGTAACAGTGTACCCTAGGTACCCAGGGCATAGGTGTTTCCAAGGCCTACCAGGGGCTGTAGCATGTATTGTGCCACCCCTGGCCTGGCCTCCATATTTGACACAACTGGCTGATCACTCAGCTGGGGTAAGTTGGTGTAATCACCTCTTACTTAGATATAGTATCCCTATATCTACCCTTAAAACTGGACACATATGTTCCTATCAGCCACTCCTATGGAAGGCCTCATCAATCCTGGAGGCAGAGTGCTTGGAAATATGTGAGATGGTGCTCTAGCATGAGCTGAGCCTGTCTGCAGCTGTCGGGAACCACTCCCTAAGCTGTTCCGGGATATTGCCATACCATATACTCTTAAGTGCATTATAATCCTCGCGGTTAAATGCTATCTTTGGTTTGGCTTTATCAAAACATGTCGAGTAAGGTGTCATACGAATTGGAATACTATCCCCTCGACAGTTCTGTCGACCGGGATAGCATTCCACCCTTCTAGAGGGACACGACATGTGTGTAGCCTTAACCCCAGTTAAAGTTAACCAGAGCCTCAGCATCACAAAATGGATGCTGCCACCACAGACACGAGTCTGGCCTCCTGCTGCTGACCGAAACTCGGCAGATGGTGGCCTGGACAAAGGGTTTCCTGCCTTGAGAGGTGCAAGCACCACCCCAGACAGGGTTTTGTGTATTGGGTAGGACAGGGCTGAATAGAATCAGACATGCCCGGGGCACACAAGGTGTCCCCGTGCATAAGCCAGTCCAAACCGGTCCTGGGACTTTCCAGACCCAGGCCTGGTGAGGAGCTGGACAAAGGAAAGGGGGTGTAACCGCCCCCCTTCCTGGTTCCTCCCAGAGGAGGGATCTAGTAGGTGATCCACCCCTCAGATTGGGAATAAGAGTGGGAGCAGTGCCATTGCACAGCAGATCATCCTGAGATCAACTTTAAACAAAGAAGAAGACTGGACTTCGACATTCTGCTGCTCAGAAGACTGAAGAGAATCTCCCTTGTGGCCTAGGAGTGGCCACCCTGTGAACACAGGCACCAACCAGCAACTCGACGTCTGCTTTGCCGCCGCCTCCCGCCGGAGCCCGAGCCCAGAGCCCAACAAGAACCAGACTCCCAGACCTCTCACAGCCCGATCCACAGTCCCTGCAAAGAAGGGACCCGTGGAGGCACCGAGTGACGTGGGACCGGACCTCTTGGAAGAAACTCGAAAAGATGACTGCGCAGCATCTGAGGCATCCTCGACGTTGTGCTTTGGGGACTGAGAACCCTCACCACCGAGCAGCCCTTGCACCGAAGAAGAGCCCTCCAGCATCTCCACGATCTGTGTGGGGCCCTTTTGCATTGTGCCACTCGACGCGCCATCCCGGCCACGTAGTCAGCGGCCATCTTGGCAACGAAACCGACAAACTACACAGCGGGTCTGGTTGTTCCCGACTTGCCCAAGCTCCTGTGAAAAGGAGCACTCGCTCTGACCTTGCTGGTCCAAGTGTTAAGCATCTTTTGATTCCTGCGTGGCTTGCATTAGCCAAGGCCTGTTTTCTCCGATCAGGTTGCCGACACCGCCAACAGCGAGAAGCCTGCGTGGGACAGCTCGTGACCGACTCCTGGACATCCTCGACCCCCGGTGTCCACGTGGCTGCAGAGAGAAGCTACACGACAACGCCTGTTTGCACCCGACATCGCCTGGTTCCAATCTGGTTCCACGGTAGTCACTGGCTAGTGACTTTGAACATTGTCCCCTCTGCTTTCAGGTCTTCACATCTTCAGATCCACCCTTGTATCCACCGGAACTCTTCACATCGAGCCGCCTGCAGCATCTTCAGCTCCAAGCACCATCGACCAGCGTGACGAAACCCGACACTACTTCGACCCTGTGCACCCGCTTCCTGTGGGAGAGGTAACTCAGCTCCGCCGGTGTTCCTACACTGGTACACATCTCAAGGGCCTGTGTCTTAAGTTTCAGCGTTCTGGGTCACTCGGAAGGTTCCTAACTATCTAGCTTTGTACTTTTTACGCACCATAGACTTTACATTGGAAAGTGCGTGCACTTTGAACACTGCACCCGAGGGCCTTTCCCGACTTAATCATTGCTGGTCTCGAATAGCTCCAGCGATTCCCAAGGCCCTAGGCCTGTTCCCTTTCTGATTGGTATCTCTTATACCACTTTCTTAATATATGGTTTAGGTGGCCCCTAGGGCTCATCCATATTTGTGCAACTTTTGTGTATTTTAAACTGTCTTGTGATTTAACGCTTGCGCTTCTGTGCTCATAAAGAGTCCAGGGGATTTTATAGTTAATAAATCAATATATATTTTCAATATATATCTGTGTGGTGTCCTTTCTTTTGGTATTCAAGGGGGTTGTGTATGGTAATACAGCTGGCTTCACATGCCTTTCAGAGTTTAGCCTAAGACTGCTTTGTCCACGTTACCACCAGTAAAACTGGTCTACAAGGTTGAATTACAACCAATCCTCATAAGGGTTGCTTGGCATGGTACAAAGTGATCACTAAGAATTAGTGAGCATTATATACCAGGCCAACTTCTCACATTGGTGAGCAGCGGATTGGGATCTGAACTTGCTGTTGTTTTACCATTACAATCTTTGAGATTATCATTTGAAAGATCATACAGGTACCTGCTAGGTGCATATAAAACAAGACTAGCATACTTAAGTTCTACTGAACTTAGTTGTTGTAGAGCAAAGGGAGTAGCACACCCTGACTATAACTACTAGATAGGTTTAGTAGGTAAACACCAGTGTAGGTAGATTGCAACACATCCACCCACACTAGAGCAATGTCTGGAGCAGAGGGTTCCACTGGGAACATCCCTGTTGAGAGTGACCCTCCAAGGGCACCATCCAAATTTGCTATTTTCTCCTTTAAGGAACTAAGACAGCTTTGTGTCTTAAGGGGTCTGAAGACAGGGCGGTCCCCTACTACAGACCACCTAAGAGAGCTCTTAGACCAGTCTGAGACTCTAAAGCTCTCTAAGGCAGACCCCACTGGGAATGCTGAACGAGGCCATCCTTCAGAGGATGACACTGTAGACACCCCTGTCCCTATCATCCTGGTAGATGAGGAAGCCCCCATCACTGGAGCTCCTCAGGTAGATGAGGAGGAAGAGGAAGAAGAGACAGAAGAGGGGGGGAGCAGTGAGTCAGATGATGACAGAAATAGTCAGGTGCTGGTCAGTAGACTGAACCAGGCTAACTTAAGCCTATTTGGGACTGAATCTGGAAACAACCCATTCAGACCCCCAGGTGGACTTAACCAGAAGCCTAGGAGGAGAAGGACTCACTCAGGTGACTCTAACAACTCCCATGCTTCTAGAGGTTTTCATGGTCACTCCAGAAGGGAGATGACTAGCCCTCAGAGAAGGGAACATGAGGCCAAAATGAGAGAGGCTGAATTGAGGATCCAGAGACAAGAGTTAGAGGTTGCCCTGGCCCAGGAGAAACTTGCTAGAGCAAGACAGCCTAGAGAGAGTGGGGTAATAGAACCCACTGGCGGCAGCAATATCCACAAGGATAAAGACAGGTCTTTTGATAACAGAAACCTGAGTAAGATTGTGCCCCCCTACAAAGCTGGGGATGATATCCATAAATGGATCACTGCAATGGAGAGAGCCTGCAGAGTACAGCAGATCCCTCAGGAGCAGTGGGCAGCAATCTTGTGGCTCTCCTTGGAAGGTAGAGGCCGAGACAGACTCCTCACAGTGATGGGGATTCTAGAAACTACCTGGTCCTGAAGAGTGCTCTGATTGATGGGTTAGGCTTAACCACTGAACAGTACAGGTTAATGTTCAGAGATACCCAGAAGACACAGACTCAGGACTGGTCTGAATTTGTTGAGTGTGCCACTAAGGCTCTGGAGGGATGGTTGCTGGGAAGCAAGGTTACAGACTATGAAGGATTGTATAATTTGCTGATGAGAGAACAAATTTCAAATAATTGTCAGAACCAGCAGTTGCATCAACATTTGGTTGACTCAGATTTAACCTCTCCCCAAGAATTGGGAAAGGGGGCAGATAAATGGGTAAGAACCAGAGTTAAGCAAAAGAACCAGAACCAGAACCAGGGTGGTGACCAGAAGAAAACAGACCAGAAGGGTGGGGAGCAGAAAGCTAAAGACCAGAAGTCTTCAACAGGGCCCCAAAACGATACAGAGGGTGGGTCCCAAACTTCCAAGAAGAAGAAGAAAGAAGGTCAGAAGAAACCCTGGTGTAAAACTTGTAAAAACACCTCTCACTGGACAGGTGAGTGTAAAAAGGGTAGAGCCCCCAGCACTGCAACCCCTAAGGCAACTGCACCCACTAGTACAGCTAGCAGTGCTGGTCCACAAACCAAGGGGGTAGTGGGTATCACCTTGGGAACTGAAGGAGATTCTGACCTAGTCAGAACCCTTACACAGGCTGTTCTGATTTGTGAAGGGGACATAGATTTGACCCCTGACATCAGTCCCAGTAATCTGGGCAAATACAGACAGACGCCTTTGATTAATAACAAAGTGGCTCAAGCTTACAGGGATACATGTGCCAGTGTCACAATAGTGACACCTAACTTTGTGGACCCTGGACAATACATGCCAGGTGATAATTACCTGGTGACCAATGCCAGCAATGTCACTACTACACATAGTGTGGCACTTGTTAACTTTTCCTGGGGAGGGGTAACTGGCCTAAAAAGAGTTGTGGTTAGTGCTGATCTCCCAGTAGAATGTTTGTTGGGCAATGACCTGGAGAACTCTCTATGGTCAGAAGTTGAGTACAGGACTCATGCAGAGATGTTAGGGATATCATCGCATGTCCTTGCTGTGACCAGGTCACAGGCCAAAAAGTGCCTCTCTGAACCTCAGGTCTTGGATCCTCGAACAATGGACCAAGCACCTTCCAAGAAGAAGAACAGGAGGGTTAAGGCTGTGCCTTCCCAACTGCCTGCAAGTGAGGATCAAGCTTCACAGGAAGCTGGTCTTGAGACCCCTGAAGGAACTGTCTCTGAAGAACTTGAACCTGATCAGGTTGAGTTTCTGGGGACAGGGGGACCTTCTAGGGCAGACTTGGGGCAGGCTCAGTTAACCTGTCCTTCTCTTGAACCCCTCAGACAGCAGGCTGCTGCTGAGGCTGCTGGGAATGCTCAACATGCCCATAAAGTTTATTGGGATGAAGGACTTCTTTACACAGAGGGTAGAGACCCCAAGCCTGGTGCAACCAGGAGGTTGGTTATACCTCTGCAATTTAGGGGTTTCCTTCTCACCTTAGCCCATGATATTCCTTTAGCAGGACACTTAGGCCAGAACAAGACCTGGGACAGGCTTGTCCCTCACTTTCACTGGCCTCACATGTCTGAAGACACCAAGGAGTTTTGTCGCTCCTGTGAAACCTGCCAAGCCAGTGGTAAAGCAGGTGGAACAACAAAGGCCCCCCTGATACCACTACCTGTGGTGGGGGTTCCCTTTGAAAGAGTGGGGATTGATATTGTAGGTCCAATGGATCCCCCTACAGCATCTGGGCACAGATTCATACTGGTGGTGGTGGACCATGCCACCAGGTACCCAGAGGCAATTCCACTTAGGACCACAACAGCTCCTGTTGTGGCCAGGGCCTACTTGGAGTTTTCTCCAGAGTGGGGTTTCCTAAGGAGGTAATATCTGATAGAGGTGCCAACTTCATGTCAGGATATTTGACAGCTATGTGGAAGGAATGTGGTGTTAACTACACGTTCACCACTCCTTATCATCCACAATGTAATGGGCTTGTTGAGAGATTTAACAAGACCCTAAAGGGCATGATCAAAGGATTACCTGAAAAGCTCAGGCAAAGATGGGACATCCTACTGCCCTGCCTTTTGTTTGCTTACAGAGAGGTCCCTCAAAAGGGGGTTGGCTTCAGCCCCTTTGAATTATTGTTTGGGCACCCTGTAAGAGGACCCCTGTGTCTGGTGAAGGAAGGATGGGAGTTACCTCTCAAAAAGCCTAAGCAAGACATAGTGGACTATGTACTTGGTCTCCGCTCCAGGATGGCAGAGTACATAGAAAAGGCATCCAAAAACCTTGAGGCTAGCCAAGAATTACAGAAAGCTTGGCATGACCAAAAGGCTGTCCTTGTTGAGTTTCAGCCTGGACAGAAGGTATGGGTGTTGGAGCCAGTGGCCCCAGCAGCACTCCAAGACAAATGGTCTGGACCCCATACAATTCTGGAAAAGAAGGGAGAGGGAGAGGTTACCTACTTGGTGGACCTAGGAACTCCCAGGAGCCCCCACAGGGTGCTCCATGTTAATAGACTAAAGGCATATGTCAACAGGGAAGGCATGGGCTTGCTCATGGCTACAGATGAGGGACAGGAGGAAGAGAGTGACCCTCTCCCAGACCTGCTCACTCAGAACCCTGAGGATGGCTCAGTTGATGGTGTGGCCTTAGGTGGCAGCCTCACTGAACATCAGCAACATGACTGCAGACAAGTTCTACAGGCGTACAGGCATATGTTCTCATTGACCCCCAGTCAGACTAACTGGTGTACCCATGTGGTGGACACTGGTGACAGTCTTCCTATAAAGAGCAAGATTTACAGGCAACCTGACCACGTCAGGGACTGTATAAAGACTGAGGTGCAAAAGATGCTGGAATTAGGTGTTATTGAGCCTTTAGAGAGCCCCTGGGCTAGCCCAGTGGTTCTGGTCCCCAAACCTCACGCCAAAGATGGCAAGAGAGAGATGAGGTTCTGTGTGGATTACAGCGGACTCTGTGTTTCCAAGGCCTACCAGGGGCTGCAGCATGTATTGTGCCACCCCTGGCCTGGCCTCCATATTTTACACAACTGGCTTATCACTCCGCTGGGGTAAGTTGGTGTAATCACCTCTTACTTAGATATAGTATCCCTATATCTACCCTTAAAACTGGACACATATGTTCCTATCAGCCACTCCTATGGAAGGCCTCATCAATCCTGGAGTCAGAGTGCTTGGAAATATGTCCGATGGTGCTCTAGCATGAGCTGAGCATGTCTGCAGCTGTCGGGAACCAATCCCTAAGCTGTTCCGGGATATTGCCATACCATATACTCTTAAGTGCATTATAATCCTCGCGGTTAAATGCTATCTTTGGTTTGGCTTTATCAAAACATGTCGAGTAAGGTGTCATACGAATTGGAATACTATCCCCTCGACAGTTCTGTCGACGGGGATAGCATTCCACCCTTCTAGAGGGACACGACATGTGTGTAGCATTAACCCCGGTTAAAGTTAACCAGAGCCTCAGCATCACAAAATGGATGCTGCCACCACAGACACGAGTCTGGCCTCCTGCTGCTGACCGAAACTTGGCAGATGGTGGCCTGGACAAAGGGTTTCCTGCCTTGGGAGGTGCAAGCACCACCCCAGACAGGGTTTTGTGTATTGGGTAGGACAGAGCTGAATAGAATCAGACATGCCGGGGCACACAAGGTGTCCCCGTGCATAAGCCAGTCCAAACCGGTCCTGGGACTTTCCAGACCCAGGCCTGGCGAGGAGCTGGACAAAGGAAAGGGGGTGTAACCGCCCCCCTTCCTGGTTCCTCCCAGAGGAGGGACCTAGTAGGTGATCCACCCCTCAGATTGGGAATAAGAGTGGGAGCAGTGCCATTGCACAGCAGATCATCCTGAAATCAACTTTAAACAAAGAAGAAGACTGGACTTCGACATTCTGCTGCTCAGAAGACTGAAGAGAATCTCCTTTGTGGCCTAGTAGTGGCCACCCTGTGAACAGAGGCACCAACCAGCAACTCGACATCTGCTTTGCCGCCGCCTCCCGCCGGAGCCCGAGCCCAGAGCGCAACAAGAACCAGACTCCCAGACCTCTCACAGCCCGATCCACAGTCCCTGCAAAGAAGGGACCCGTGGAGGCACCGAGTGACGTGGGACCGGACCTCTTGGAAGACACTTGAAAAGCTGACTGCGCAGCATCTGAGGCATCCTCAATGTTCTGCTTTGGGGACTGAGAACCCCTAATACTGAGCAGCCCTTGCACTGAAGAAGAGCCCTCCAGCATCTCCACCATCTGCGTGGGGCCCTTTTGCATTGTGCCACTCGACGCCCCATCCCGGCCACTAGCCACGTGGTCAGCGGCCATCTTGGCGACGAAACCGACAAACTACACAGCGGGTCTGGTTGTTCCAGACTTGCCCAAGCTCCTGTGAAAAGGAGCACTCGCTCTGACCTTGCTGGTCCGAGTGTTAAGCATCTTTCAATTCCTGCGTGGCTTGCATTAGCTAAGGCCTGTTTGCTCGTATCAGGTTGCTGACACCGCCAACAGTGAGAAGCCTGCGTGGGACAGCTCGTGACCGACTCCTGGACGTCCTCGACCCCCGGTGTCCACATGGCTGCAGAGAGAAGCAACACGACAACGCCTGTTTGCACCCGACATCGCCTGGTTCCAATCTGGTTCCTCGGTAGTCACTGGCTAGTGACTTTGAACATTGTCCCCTCTGCTTTCAGGTCTTCACATCTTCAGATCCACCCTTGGATCCACCGGAACTCTTCACATCGAGCCGCCTGCAGCATCTTCAGCTCCAAGCACCATCGACCAGCGTGACGAAACCCGACACTACTTCGACCCTTTGCACCCGCTTCCTGTGGGTGAGGTAACTCAGCTCCGCCGGTGTTCCTACACTGGTACACATCTCAAGGGCCTGTGTCTTAAGTTTCAGCGTTCTAGGTCACTCGGAAGGTTCCTAACTATCTAGCTTTGTACTTTTTACGCACCATAGACTTTTCATTGGAAAGTGCGTGCACTTTGAACACTGCACCCGAGTCCCGCGGGCCATTCCCGACTTAATCATTGCTAGTCTCGAATAGCTTCAGCGATTCCCAAGGCCCTAGGCCTGTTCCCTTTCTGATTGGTATCTCTTATACCACTTTCTTAGTATATGGTTTAGGTGGCCCCTAGGGCTCATCCATATTTGTGCAACTTTTGTGTGTTTTAAACTGTCTTGTGATTTAACGCTTGTGCTTCTGTGCTCATAAAGAGTCCAGGGGATTTTATAGTTAATAAATCAATATATATTTTCAATATATATCTGTGTGGTGTCCTTTCTTTTGGTATTCAAGGGGGTTGTGTATGGTAATACAGCTGGCTTCACATGCCTTTCAGAGTTTAGCCTAAGACTGCTTTGTCCACGTTACCACTAGGATAACTGGTCTACAAGGTTGAATTACAACCAATCATCATTAGGGTTGCTTGGCATGGTACAAAGTGATCACTAAGAATTACTGAGCATTATATACCAGGCCAACTTCTCACAGGCCTACCTGATCTAAAACAAAAAAAGAGAAGACTTAGCAGACTGAGCGATCCCCCCAGCAATTTTCAAAAAAAAAAGCTCTCCAGGATCTCAAACTCCAAAAACTCAGCAATCACACGCTGCTGCCACCTCCGAGCAAAAAGAAACGTCTTCTCAGAACACCTGGACTTCCTCCAAACCCCGAACCCGGTGCGACGGACTCCCACGCACTGTCACACAGACTTTGCAGTCCCCACCATCCTGCTGCCTCGCGGTCTCGCGGTCTCACTGCGGCCCCGAACCGGGCCAGATCACCCGCGGCTACACAGCCTCCGCACCACCTGCGGTCTCTTGGTCTCACTGCAGCCCCAGCTTTGCTGCCTTTCAAGCCGTCCCGCCTCAGCGAATGCACTTGCAGGGAAGAAGAGCAGAAATCAGGCTCAAAAACAGATACGGGTATATCGGTGGAAGGTAGGTTACATTACCGACCATGGCACTCCAGAAAGCGGCCCATGAAGCGCAGTGCTGATGGGGTAACCAATGGATATCTTAGACGCAGCGGCTACTCGTGTGCAGTCGCCATGTTCTCAGGACCGCCACCCAATCAGTTCTTATACTTGGGGGACAGTGTGATGGGTAGTTGTTGTGGCAGCACTGACAGTGGAAATGTGTGGTGCAAGCTGTGGTGGCCTCCTAACGAGGGCCCTGGCACTTCTCTTTTTTCTACAAATTAAGCACTGGCACCAGGATTCCATGTCACAAGCTGGACTATCATGAATGCGAAATAATTCACAGGAATACGTGCTTGCACACCAAATACGATTTACAAAAGGGGGGTGGTGATGAACAGAGTGTCTGAATTGAGCAGACCACTCTTACCCAGTCCAAAGATCAGGGCTTGATCCATCACCGTTATTTATCTCACTGCCCCATCCCAGCTCAGAACCTGGCTATATGCAAATCAGTCTGTCCCTGGCCCAGTGCATCATGGGAACAGGGCAGACTAAACTACAAAGCCAATTCTTTACCAGAAAGGAGACAAGCTACCGGGGACCGGTTTCTGGCATTTCAGCCTCTTCGGCCCGGCTTGCTTGAATCCTGATGGAGCAGTGAGAAAGGGACTCATGTCTGAGTATACCCTGCCACACCTATAGTGGCCAAAATCGATTTACAAAAGGGGGTGGTGATGAACAGAGTGTCTGAATTGAGCAGACCACTCTTACCCAGTCCAAAGATCAGGGCTTGATCCATCACCGTTATTTATCTCACTGCCCCATCCCAGCTCAGAACCTGGCTATATGCAAATCAGTCTGTCCCTGGCCCAGTGCATCATGGGAACAGGGCAGACTAAACTACAAAGCCAATTCTTTACCAGAAAGGAGACAAGCTACCGGGGACCGGTTTCTGGCATTTCAGCCTCTTCGGCCCGGCTTGCTTGAATCCTGATGGAGCAGTGAGAAAGGGACTCATGTCTGAGTATACCCTGCCACACCTATAGTGGCCAAAATCGATTTACAAAAGGGGGTGGTGATGAACAGAGTGTCTGAATTGAGCAGACCACTCTTACCCAGTCCAAAGATCAGGGCTTGATCCATCACCGTTATTTATCTCACTGCCCCATCCCAGCTCAGAACCTGGCTATATGCAAATCAGTCTGTCCCTGGCCCAGTGCATCATGGGAACAGGGCAGACTAAACTACAAAGCCAATTCTTTACCAGAAAGGAGACAAGCTACCGGGGACCGGTTTCTGGCATTTCAGCCTCTTCGGCCCGGCTTGCTTGAATCCTGATGGAGCAGTGAGAAAGGGACTCATGTCTGAGTATACCCTGCCACACCTATAGTGGCCAAAATCGATTTACAAAAGGGGGTGGTGATGAACAGAGTGTCTGAATTGAGCAGACCACTCTTACCCAGTCCAAAGATCAGGGCTTGATCCATCACCGTTATTTATCTCACTGCCCCATCCCAGCTCAGAACCTGGCTATATGCAAATCAGTCTGTCCCTGGCCCAGTGCATCATGGGAACAGGGCAGACTAAACTACAAAGCCAATTCTTTACCAGAAAGGAGACAAGCTACCGGGGACCGGTTTCTGGCATTTCAGCCTCTTCGGCCCGGCTTGCTTGAATCCTGATGGAGCAGTGAGAAAGGGACTCATGTCTGAGTATACCCTGCCACACCTATAGTGGCCAAAATCATTGCACCATCAGGATTCAAGCAAGCCGGGCCGAAGAGGCTGAAATGCCAGAAACCGGTCCCCGGTAGCTTGTTTCCTTCCCAGTGTAAGAATTGGCTTTTGTAGTTTGGTTTGCCCTGTTCCCATCATGCACTGGAACAGGAACAGACTAATTTGCATACAGCCAGGTTCTGAAACTGGGATGGTGCAGTGAGCTAAAAAACGGTGTTGGATCTAGCCCTGATCTCTTGACTGGGTGAGAGTATTCTGTTTAATTCAGAGACTCTGTCCCTCACCACCCCTTGTTGTAAATATTTTTGTCCACCCTAAGCGTGGAAGGGTATACTCAGATGTGAGTCCCTTGCTCATTGCACCATCAGGATTCAAGCAAGCCGGGCCGAAGAGGCTGAAATGCCAGAAACCGGTCCCCGGTAGCTTGTTTCCTTCCCAGTGTAAGAATTGGCTTTTGTAGTTTGGTTTGCCCTGTTCCCATCATGCACTGGAACAGGAACAGACTAATTTGCATACAGCCAGGTTCTGAAACTGGGATGGTGCAGTGAGCTAAAAAACGGTGTTGGATCTAGCCCTGATCTCTTGACTGGGTGAGAGTATTCTGTTTAATTCAGAGACTCTGTCCCTCACCACCCCTTGTTGTAAATATTTTTGTCCACCCTAAGCGTGGAAGGGTATACTCAGATGTGAGTCCCTTGCTCATTGCACCATCAGGATTCAAGCAAGCCGGGCCGAAGAGGCTGAAATGCCAGAAACCGGTCCCCGGTAGCTTGTTTCCTTCCCAGTGTAAGAATTGGCTTTTGTAGTTTGGTTTGCCCTGTTCCCATCATGCACTGGAACAGGAACAGACTAATTTGCATACAGCCAGGTTCTGAAACTGGGATGGTGCAGTGAGCTAAAAAACGGTGTTGGATCTAGCCCTGATCTCTTGACTGGGTGAGAGTATTCTGTTTAATTCAGAGACTCTGTCCCTCACCACCCCTTGTTGTAAATATTTTTGTCCACCCTAAGCGTGGAAGGGTATACTCAGATGTGAGTCCCTTGCTCATTGCACCATCAGGATTCAAGCAAGCCGGGCCGAAGAGGCTGAAATGCCAGAAACCGGTCCCCGGTAGCTTGTTTCCTTCCCAGTGTAAGAATTGGCTTTTGTAGTTTGGTTTGCCCTGTTCCCATCATGCACTGGAACAGGAACAGACTAATTTGCATACAGCCAGGTTCTGAAACTGGGATGGTGCAGTGAGCTAAAAAACGGTGTTGGATCTAGCCCTGATCTCTTGACTGGGTGAGAGTATTCTGTTTAATTCAGAGACTCTGTCCCTCACCACCCCTTGTTGTAAATATTTTTGTCCACCCTAAGCGTGGAAGGGTATACTCAGATGCGAGTCCCTTGCTCATTGCACCATCAGGATTCAAGCAAGCCGGGCCGAAGAGGCTGAAATGCCAGAAACCGGTCCCCGGTAGCTTGTTTCCTTCCCAGTGTAAGAATTGGCTTTTGTAGTTTGGTTTGCCCTGTTCCCATCATGCACTGGAACAGGAACAGACTAATTTGCATACAGCCAGGTTCTGAAACTGGGATGGTGCAGTGAGCTAAAAAACGGTGTTGGATCTAGCCCTGATCTCTTGACTGGGTGAGAGTATTCTGTTTAATTCAGAGACTCTGTCCCTCACCACCCCTTGTTGTAAATATTTTTGTCCACCCTAAGCGTGGAAGGGTATACTCAGATGTGAGTCCCTTGCTCATTGCACCATCAGGATTCAAGCAAGCCGGGCCGAAGAGGCTGAAATGCCAGAAACCGGTCCCCGGTAGCTTGTTTCCTTCCCAGTGTAAGAATTGGCTTTTGTAGTTTGGTTTGCCCTGTTCCCATCATGCACTGGAACAGGAACAGACTAATTTGCATACAGCCAGGTTCTGAAACTGGGATGGTGCAGTGAGCTAAAAAACGGTGTTGGATCTAGCCCTGATCTCTTGACTGGGTGAGAGTATTCTGTTTAATTCAGAGACTCTGTCCCTCACCACCCCTTGTTGTAAATATTTTTGTCCACCCTAAGCGTGGAAGGGTATACTCAGATGTGAGTCCCTTGCTCATTGCACCATCAGGATTCAAGCAAGCCGGGCCGAAGAGGCTGAAATGCCAGAAACCGGTCCCCGGTAGCTTGTTTCCTTCCCAGTGTAAGAATTGGCTTTTGTAGTTTGGTTTGCCCTGTTCCCATCATGCACTGGAACAGGAACAGACTAATTTGCATACAGCCAGGTTCTGAAACTGGGATGGTGCAGTGAGCTAAAAAACGGTGTTGGATCTAGCCCTGATCTCTTGACTGGGTGAGAGTATTCTGTTTAATTCAGAGACTCTGTCCCTCACCACCCCTTGTTGTAAATATTTTTGTCCACCCTAAGCGTGGAAGGGTATACTCAGATGTGAGTCCCTTGCTCATTGCACCATCAGGATTCAAGCAAGCCGGGCCGAAGAGGCTGAAATGCCAGAAACCGGTCCCCGGTAGCTTGTTTCCTTCCCAGTGTAAGAATTGGCTTTTGTAGTTTGGTTTGCCCTGTTCCCATCATGCACTGGAACAGGAACAGACTAATTTGCATACAGCCAGGTTCTGAAACTGGGATGGTGCAGTGAGCTAAAAAACGGTGTTGGATCTAGCCCTGATCTCTTGACTGGGTGAGAGTATTCTGTTTAATTCAGAGACTCTGTCCCTCACCACCCCTTGTTGTAAATATTTTTGTCCACCCTAAGCGTGGAAGGGTATACTCAGATGTGAGTCCCTTGCTCATTGCACCATCAGGATTCAAGCAAGCCGGGCCGAAGAGGCTGAAATGCCAGAAACCGGTCCCCGGTAGCTTGTTTCCTTCCCAGTGTAAGAATTGGCTTTTGTAGTTTGGTTTGCCCTGTTCCCATCATGCACTGGAACAGGAACAGACTAATTTGCATACAGCCAGGTTCTGAAACTGGGATGGTGCAGTGAGCTAAAAAACGGTGTTGGATCTAGCCCTGATCTCTTGACTGGGTGAGAGTATTCTGTTTAATTCAGAGACTCTGTCCCTCACCACCCCTTGTTGTAAATATTTTTGTCCACCCTAAGCGTGGAAGGGTATACTCAGATGTGAGTCCCTTGCTCATTGCACCATCAGGATTCAAGCAAGCCGGGCCGAAGAGGCTGAAATGCCAGAAACCGGTCCCCGGTAGCTTGTTTCCTTCCCAGTGTAAGAATTGGCTTTTGTAGTTTGGTTTGCCCTGTTCCCATCATGCACTGGAACAGGAACAGACTAATTTGCATACAGCCAGGTTCTGAAACTGGGATGGTGCAGTGAGCTAAAAAACGGTGTTGGATCTAGCCCTGATCTCTTGACTGGGTGAGAGTATTCTGTTTAATTCAGAGACTCTGTCCCTCACCACCCCTTGTTGTAAATATTTTTGTCCACCCTAAGCGTGGAAGGGTATACTCAGATGTGAGTCCCTTGCTCATTGCACCATCAGGATTCAAGCAAGCCGGGCCGAAGAGGCTGAAATGCCAGAAACCGGTCCCCGGTAGCTTGTTTCCTTCCCAGTGTAAGAATTGGCTTTTGTAGTTTGGTTTGCCCTGTTCCCATCATGCACTGGAACAGGAACAGACTAATTTGCATACAGCCAGGTTCTGAAACTGGGATGGTGCAGTGAGCTAAAAAACGGTGTTGGATCTAGCCCTGATCTCTTGACTGGGTGAGAGTATTCTGTTTAATTCAGAGACTCTGTCCCTCACCACCCCTTGTTGTAAATATGCACACCAAATACAGCATCTTTTCCCTCAGTCCTGGCAGTACTCCAAGTTTCTCATGCCAAAATGTAGAAGGAAAAACAAGCGTGCTGGTGAAAATTGTAATTCTGTTTTGCAAGTGGCTCCTGTTACCGCCTGAAACCAGATTACTGACCTGCTGCTAAATCTCAAAAATAAACAAGAAGTGTCGAAGAACAACCAACAGGAGGGTCAAATTACGTTGTGGTTAGATTACGAGATAATGCTTCTATGTGTGTAAATAATTTCACTTGTCTTGCAAGCATAAACTTACGTATCTTTGTTTAATTCAGAACCTTCAAACGGATGTCGCTTACGCCAACCTCAAAACAAGGTGCGGCGTAAGTCAAAATTTAATAACGATTAGCAGTGCATAACTGACCACATTTCAAGAAAATAAAAAAAAGCAATTTTTTCTATGTCCAACAATAACAAACGGATTTCTTTAAAACAAAAGTTCAATACATTCATCTGCACACTTAAACCTGGCCGAAAAGAGTAGCCTGGTTAGCTAAGTTATCATTTCAAGGTCACACAGGGACATAAGTAGGTCAACAGGTGCACCTTTTTAATCCATTTTGGCTCATACAAATTGTTAATGATGCTTCTTTGGGAAGAAAATTATAATACTTCTTCACAGTTCCTTTTAGTAATAGGGTAGTACATCGATATACAGTAATGTTTCAAAACCTCAGAAAACACAGCAGAACACCTTCAAACGTGATGCATGTAAGATAAAGTGCTCCGTCACGAAGGCTATGGTAAGCCTGTATCATTATACCTGTTGTCTACCGTGTTGATGAATGATGTCATATTAGAGGTCACGACCTCAGGTGACATCCTCAAACAAACCAACATTGCAGCATGCCTATTGTTAATGAGTGGAATCCTAACAAGGGTTTAAGTAATGGATTACATATAACATAAACTAGAATAATATAGAATATACAAAACAAAATGTGTAAGACATAAGAATATTGCAAAGTGATAGCCCTACACAAATCCAAAAAAGTAAAAAAAATAATAGTACAATAATATGAAATCCACAGACAGTGGTGCTCTCTGGGTTACACAGCAAACCATAAAAGACAGTAGAGAGTGTAATCATAAACAGTGGCTGAGGGAAAAATTGTTATACACATGCTGTTCAGACAAAACAAAAAACAGCAGTAGCAGAAATTACGTCCTCTCCTAACAAGGCCACATTTAAGCATCAACAGCTTTTTTGACCACACTAAACTTGGGTGGTCATCATCAGGACAAACAATATTCAATATTAGAGTGTCCAATAAAAAAATGTGCTCATTCTCTTTATCACGAGGAGTCCTAGATTAGAATTACAATAAACTCCAGTACCATATAGTCCACACACACGTGACCAATACAAGTGAAAAAAATGTATATCAATATATACTCAAAACAGATGTTTGGAGGGGAATCCAATCACTCTCACAGGGGCCAATTAATACATAAACAGTCATCATGCCGAGCCGATCGAAACAGCATCTCAGATTAAAGGCGGAAGAAAAAACTATTGCTAATGAGTGTCATAAACGCAGAACTGGGCAAAGACAGTTTTCCCTCTTCACTGGATGTCCCCTTTAATAATGCAACAAGCACTTTTGTAACGGATGCTTTTTTCATGGTAGTGCTCCAGGGGACAAGAAATCTACGGAAAACAAGAGTGTTTAATTAAAACAGGAAATTATATGCTACTATTGTGAATCAATCACTCAGGGAAACTACTCACTCACGAGGGTCTCAAGGCAGTGGGGGAGTAGCAGCTCCATTTAAAAAAAAAAAAAAAAAAATTACCCGGACCCGTTGTATCACGAATGCGCTGGAAGAGGTTCCACCCCCGGAAAGAGTGCCGCTGGACGGATCAGCCGTGAGCATCAAATTACCGGGATATAATAACAAAAATAAACGGAGGATATAACCACGAGTGCTTCAACCAGCTATTAGGTGAATACCCAATAGGACTACACTCAGAGAGAAGATCTCGAACCGGAGACTTAAATATATCGTTTCAGGTCTTGATGTAACGGCATTTGCTTTTTACAGATATCCAGAAATCTACCAAACATGCATGAGAAATTTTAAAGTGTAATAAACTAACGCTGTAGAAAAGATTACTAGAAAAATATTTTCGGACCACGTGCATGGGCGCAGGTGATGCCACATTAAGGAGAAGTTTATTAGATTGGTTCTGAAGAAGGTGGTTGTAAACCGATTTAACCGCCGAAACGCGTCGACGCCTTGCTAAACAGTTAAATCAAGAAGGGTCAACATCAGTGAGGGCATTGGTCATTAAATCCAGCCTTATGTTGCACTACATAATCCCTTGATTAACATCTTCAAGACAGATTTAATTGTCTTTTTGTTGTTCTTCTCCAATTGATTTACAAATATTTTATACTATGTACTGTATTGTTTTTAAATTGTGTACTTTACCTATATATGATGGAATGTATTTTTAATACTTTTTAACTTTATAATAAAACAGGCTGATACTTGTTTATATATGTTTGGAATTATCACGTTTTTTTCTTTCTAAATGTTTCATGTATGAATGTGACAGTCTTTGATACTGATCTGAGTAGACTTTGGTGCATAAGGGGAGCCTTGACAATTAACAACCAAAAGGGAAAACTCTGTTTTTACTTCAAGTAATCTAGTGCTCCATTCCCTCCGGTGAATAAAGAGCTGCTCTCATTTATTTGGGATGTTATAATTGCAACAATTTCGACTTCACGAAAAAAAACAATTTGCTCTGTGTCATCATGGTAAGTACATGTGGAGCTAAAATAGTAAATCTGCATTTCTCCATGTCTATTTAACTTAGCTATTTACGTTACAATATACTGCAAGTCAATAATGTGGAGTCAATATTTGTGCAGCTCGATATTTCTGTTGTCGGTATTGAGATATATAATCTTTATGCCTTGGATATACAGGATTACACAGCCCTTAATAGCATCTTGCTTTAAAAAAATGTGAGAATGTTATTCACTCTGGATCGCTTTTCCTGCTTTTATTAAAGAGGTCAAAGGCAAAATGGATGATGCTATAAAGGTGCATCATTTTTACTTCGAGACAAAGGATGTGTCTAATTTAATCTTTTAACACTGCCTATAAACACCCACTTCATCAAGAATAGTCCAGCCTTGAGGAGCTTCGCGGGCAACCAAGATGGCCGCGTGAGCTCGGAGCTCCGAAGACCCTCAGATCCTCCGTATTGATCCTGCTACCCATCCTGTCCCACAGTAGTGGGAATCTGTTGCGGTGCTGTTGCTGAGGCGGGGCCCGTTCTCCGATCGAAGATCCGGGTTTCCTGAGCTGAGTTACACCGTCGTGAAGATTGGTGACGACGACGCCATAATCGTCTGGTACTACGAGGGGGACGGTGGCGTTTCCACACGGTGGCAGTCCGAGAGGGTTGGAGCTGCCCCGCTCCGCGCTGGTGGCCAGATCAGATTGTCCAGAGGCCTGACGCTCTGCTGGTACGGTGGAGGTGATTATTGACTTCGGCCGTCTGGGAGTGGCAGTGCCGGTTCGACCTCGCTTTGGGTCGTGATATCCCCGTCGCCCATCATGGCGGGCAGAGGAGACCCGGACAAAGGGAAGCCCCCAAAAGTCAGCAGGAAACCCTCCCTCTCGCAGATCACCATCTCTGAACGTTTCTCCCTTCCTAAGGGATCGCCTGGTGCTTCAGGCCGCACTAAAGATCCGCAGCGGGATGTGTCTCGGGACGATGTTGAACCCATTCTCCGAGATGTTATGGGAGACATTGCGGGTATCAAGGCCGAAATGCACAAGCAGCACGAAGTGTTGTCGCACAAGGTCGACACATTGACGATTGAAGTCAACCGTATCAGGGCCGACCTCGGAAAGATGAACGACAGAGTCAAGTCGCTCGACATTAAGACGTCGAGCCTGACCACCGACATGTCCGACGTGCAATCGGAGGTTCGGGACCTGAAAGCCGCTAACTCGCTGCTTGCCCGCAGGCTCGATGATTTTGAAGGACGGGCACGGCGCCAGAACGTCCGCATTATAGGTGTCCCGGAGGGCGCGGAGGGGGACGCTGCCGATCTCTTTGTTGAGGACTTGGTGGTGAAGCACTTGGCTCCCGGTGGACTAAGCAAGTTCTTCTCGGTGGAGCGAGCACACAGACTGCCGGGCGGCCAACCGAAACTGGGAGCGTCTCCGCGCCCCATCATTGCCAGATTTTTCAACTATAGGGACCGGGATGCGATCCTGCAGGCATCGAGGAGAGGTGGTCCGTTAAGATTCCAGAATGCAGAAGTGAACTTCTTCCCCGATTTCACTCAAGCGGTACAGAAACGCCGGCAAAGCTTTATGGGTGTCAAGCGCAGGCTGAGGGAGATGGGGTTGAAGTACTCTATGCTCTTCCCAGCAAAGCTTCGTATAGAACATGGCGCTCGGGTGGTGTTTTTTGACTTGCCGGAGGCAGCTGGGGACTGGCTGGACAACCTGCCTCAACGTCGGACTGCCCCTGAGGATCAGTCGGAGGGGGCGTCAGGTGGTCCTGATCTTCAGGAATGAACAATGTTCTTCAGACTTCTTTCGGTGGAAAGCCCTGCAAGTGCAATCATTTACTGACTTATGTTTTTCCTTTTTCTTTCTAATGCAGCTTTTCAACTTTGGAGGATAACGGGGGGTGATAGGATGTCTCCTTTCTCCTCTGGGGGCTTTCCGTAGGTTAGTTTTTTTTGGGGGGCGACAGGCACACTGCTAGTTGGAGGGGCTTCTTAGTCTAATGCAGGGGTGCAGGGTGGGGGGTGGCTGGTTTGAGTTTTTTCCTTTTGTTTTTCCTTTTTCCTTTCTCTCACGGCAAGGTTACTATTCTTCTGTTTACTATGTTGCGGTAGCCCGTTTTCTGGGGGTGGTGGTCGGGACTGTGCATCTTCGATGATGGGGGGTAAGACATTAAACGTGTTGAGTTGGAATGTGAACGGGCTGGGGGATCACATTAAACGTGGGGTTGTACTGCAGATGTTTAAACGTTGTGTACCCGATGGTATTCTATTACAGGAGACGCATCTCATTGGCAATACGTGTCATGCACTCAATAGAAAAGGGTTTAAGATGGTGGCTCACTCGGAGTTCTCTTCGGGGTCCCGAGGGGTTGGTATCATGGTGCGCATGTCTCTCCCACTGGAGGTGGAGACTAAGGTGATTGATGATATAGGCCGCTATGCTGCCGTTGTGGGTAGATGGGAGGGGTGTACCCTGGTTTTGGTTTCCGGTTATGTCCCCCCAGGTTTGCAGACGACTACCTTCCAGGATCTCGGGGGCGCCAATTTGGGCCTCCCGGAGGGATTGCTTATTCTTGGTGGGGACTTTAATGCGGTGGTGTCGGGAACCCTTGACCGTTTTCCATCCAGAGATCTTCGCAGTGCGCAATCATGGCTCCCAAATTTCCTGAGCACTATGGGTCTTATTGATTGTTGGCGACTTCTCCACCCCGCCCAGCGGCAGTATTCCTTTCATTCGGGCGCGCACGGAAGCCTCTCCAGGATCGATTATATCTTGACTCCGGCGGTCCAGGCATCGACCGTATCTGGAGCCCGTCTAATGGCCAGAGGTATATCGGACCACTCCCCGGTCTGGGTGTCGTTTGACTTTGGTATTGTTGCAACCTCCAGACTGGTACCGGTCAACCCCTGGTACTTTCGCAACCCCAAAACCCGTGACCTCCTAGCTAAAGCTATCGACCTGTATTTCTCTGAGAATACGGGCTCGGTGTCGTCGGCCTTGTCACTGTGGGAGGCCTTCAAAACTGTCCTGAGAGGAGAAGCCTTCTCCTTGATAGCCGAGGTGCGCAGGCGTAGGGATGAGGAAATGGTGCGGTTAGAGTCGGAAATTGAGGGCCTGGATTCTCAATTGGAAATAGACCCGACGCCCGAATTGCTGCATGCTCTCTCCCTAAAGCAGTCGGAGTATCGAGCCACTGCCACTGACGCTGCCAAGGCGATGGGCAGGGAACAGCAAGGGAGGATCTATGATGCGGGTGACAAGGCGGGCAAGCTCATTGCCTGTTTGGATAGGAGGGAGATGGCTTCCCGTGTGGTACCTGAAGTGCTGGGTGAGGACGGGGTGGTTGTTACTGACCCCAGCGCTATTGCCTCGGATTTTGCCGACTATTTTGAAACGGTTTATACCTCGGTCTCCACCTTGACTGAGTCGGACTCGGCCTCTTTTCTGGAGGGAGTTGAGCTCCCTTGCCTGTCGGACACCGAGCGTGACGACATGGACAGGGACATTACGGCTGATGAGGTGGTGCTCGCGATACGATCTCTGCGATCTGGCAAGGCTCCCGGTCCCAATGGTCTTCCGGTGGAACTCTATAAGATTAAGGCCGACACCGTCGCAGTGCCCCTGCGGCGTATGTTTTTGGAGGCCTGGGAGGCTGGTGAACTCCAGCAGGACCAGCGTTTGGCCACCATTGTGGTCATTCATAAGGAGGGGAAGCCGAGGGACCTTTGTAGATCGTACCGCCCGATCTCCCTGCTGAATGCCGAACCCAAGATTCTGGCTAAGTTACTGGCTAACCGGCTGGTGGGTGTGATCGCAGACTTGGTCCATCCGGACCAGTCGGGCTTTATACCTCACTGCAACACTGCTCTTAATCTTCGGAGGCTTCACGCTGTCATGGCGCGGGTGCACAAATTCTGCGAGCCGACTGTCCTGGCTTCACTGGACGCGACGATGGCGTTTGATTCCCTCGAATGGAATTATCTTTGGGCGGTGTTGTCTAAGTTTGGGTTTGGCCCCGAATTCATTAGTTGGGTCAGGCTTCTCTATGCCTCCCCGTTGGCCAATGTAACGGTCAACGGCCGGATATCGGCTTCCTTTGCCTTGCGCAGGGGTACTAGACAGGGTTGTCCGCTGTCGCGGCTTCTTTTTGCTCTAGCGCTCGAGCCGCTCGCTGCCTGGATACGCACCCACCCTGACATCTGTAGGATCAAGTGGTCACCGGGCTTTGAGGATCGAGTCTCATTGTACGCGGACGATATCCTGCTCTATCTTACTTCCCCCTGTCGGTCTTTGATTGTGGCGTTTGACGTGTTGAGCACTTTTGGTAGGTACTCGGGTCTAGTCACTAACTGGTCGAAATCCTATCTCTATGTGCTCAGTGGAGACACCCCACGTCTTCCTAGGGGTTGCGCAATACAGGTCTCGCAGCAGGGATTTAAGTACCTGGGTGTCTATATATCAACGGATGCCCGGGCACGATACACCAACAACTTGCTTCCCCCTCTTGCGCGCCTCAGGCGCGACGTGGAGGGTTGGAAAAGACTGCCGCTGTCCCTGCTGGGCCGAGCGGCATTGTTCAAGATGATGTCCCTGCCGAGATTTTTGTACGCGCTCCAGAACACGCAAGACCCCGTCCCTTCCAAATATTTCAAGGAAATTGAAGGTCTACAACGGGCCCTCTTGTGGGAGGGTAGGCCGCGTATCGCTGTAGTTAAACTGACTATCCCATGGTACGATGGCGGCATTGCCTTGCCTGACATCCGCCGGTACTATTGGGCCTCCCAATTGGCTGCTCTTAATCACAGCTTTTATGGACCGGCGGAGGGTCCGGGATACGCCATGGATCGTTGGCTCTTGAATGATGGGATGTACTACAGAGCACTCTACTCTAGATCTCTGGATGGAAAAATGACTGGTCCCACCAAGACCGCTGTGCACATTTGGAGGGCTATTACGAAAGCATTGGGGTGGAAGGGTAGACTTACTATGGCCACTCCACTTTATGACTCCGACTTGCTGGGTAGGCTGTGGCACTCAAAGGGGTTTGACCGATGGGACCTCATTGGCATCTCCAAGGTGGCTGATGTGATGGCCAGGGGGGGAAATTAAGTATTTTGAAGCTCTGCAGACTGAATTCCAACTGGGTGCCACAGAGTACTTCAGATACGCACAATTGAGACATGCCCTTACGTCTGGCCTGCCTGTTGGTGAGAAGGTCCCCGAGTCATCCCGCTGGAAGACAGAGTACTGGACGGCCATATGCCTGACAGTGCCATTTCCCTGACCTATAAAAAGCTGATAAATGTTCGGACGGATTTGTTGTTGATTGTGAGAGATCAGTGGGTGCGTGATGGGATTGAGTTGGATGATGAGGATTGGCAGTGTGCGGTGTCTTCCCCCAAAGAAGTGGCAATTTCGGCTAGGTTGCGCTTAGTCCAATTGAAAATACTACACAGAGTTTATGTAACTGGCCCCAGACTGATTCACATGGGGCTCTCCGTGGATGGTCTCTGTAGGCGAGGGTGCGGCGCACTGGCCACCTTCATGCATACCATCTGGGAATGCCAGGTCATTGCTTCCTATTGGGAACGGGTGCATGTGGTTATGCGTGAGGTGACTGGTGTGGATTTGACTGCGGAAGCTCAACGCTGCTTGTTGAACGTGTGGGGTCCGACTGACTACACTAATGCTCAAACCCGCTGGGTCACGTTAGGGTACATGGTGGCCAAGCGAGACATTGCTCAAAAATGGGGTGCCCCGACTCCCCCCACCGTGGGACTGTGGAAAACCAATATGGACTGGTGCATGCTCCGTGAGAAAACTGTGTACATAGCTAGGGGTAAGCCTAAGAGGTGGGGGGTTGTCTGGGGTGCGTGGAATGAATACAGAGGTGATATTTGTGTGCCCCCCGATACAGGTCCGCTGGAGGTTCGTCTCTCCCCCTAGCCCTTCCTTCCGCCCAACTTTTTATTTAAACGAAATCCTGGTTCCTTTCCCCCCCCCCACTTTTGTACGCTTCTCCAATATGGTTAGTGCAGAGTGCTAAAAGGTCCCACTCGCCCCCTGGAATTGTGCATTGCCGCTCCTATGGTGTACCTTGCCACCTTCTTTTTCCTTTTTCCCCTTTATTTTTTCTTTATCGTTCTTCTTGTTGTTATCTTAGGTTTCTTAATTATACTATAAAATTAAACCTGATTTGGTCCTTGAATTGATTTGTGCGCACCTCTTCTCTGCTCTTCATATTGCTGCCTAGCCTCAGGGGTGTAAGGCTGAATAGCTGTGTGCTTTGAATTTTCAATAAAGGTTTTCCCAAAAAACAAACAAAAAAAAAAAAGAATAGTCCAGCCTTGTAATCTTAACCACGTGTATGTTTACACTTAGGTGTGAGTCTCTACTCGTTTCGCTATTCACCATTTTCAAGTGGAGATTTAAATCTACTTACAAACTTGCATGTCTTGACTCCCTTCACTGAGGGAGGGAAGCCTCCTACTGACCTTGCTCTTAATCCTGCCATGTGCGGCCAAACCTCCACCCCCCAGCTGTGTGCAATCAATCCAGCATGGGTGGGGATCCACCTGCTGCACATGGCCTTCAGGTGTGCACAGCTAGAGTTGGCTGCAAGTTAAGTAGCCAATCCTGTGCAGTGCATGGCCTTTGGCTGTATGCTGGGAATGGCTGGCAACAAGGCCTGGTCTCTGTCAAGGCATTGTTTAAACCCCTGGGGGCACCCAACCCTCCACTGTGCAAGGCCTTTGACCATGTACAGTAGGCGGTTGATTTCAGGGCCTGGCCTCTGGCTAGGCCCTGCACCCATCCCCTATGAGCAGGCAACCTCCTGTGGGCAGCCAACACTCTGAAGATCTCCGATCCACATCTCAATGAATATTCTTCTTTTATTGTTTTCAATAGTATCACAGTACAACTGCAGTAGCATTGCTCAAGCTTCTCCTCCATTGTACTGAAGTACCAGGCTAGCATCCCCAGTGAAGCTTGCACAGTGCTTTGGGACCAATGTATGAGAAGCATGAGCATCGGTTTCTGCAGAATTGTGTTACCTTACTGGAGAACCGTGCTGGGTCCATTGGGAGTACGGTTGGCACACATTCTTTTGTTTGTTTTTGGCACATGTTGGGGGTTCTTGGGGTCCCCACCCTGCAAGTGCCACAGGCCCCCTTATAATAATTTTTCAAAACAAATTCAGGCACAGCGACAGAGTCCAGAAGTTCCATGATGGCATGCACAACATTTTACTTTGGATTACAGCAAGCCAATCAGTGTTGTCCGTACTGCAGAACTGCTACTGGTCCCATTGAATCAAAAGGATTGATGAAAGAAAAAATAAAGTTCTTATTGTTTTTTAAATGTAGTCACATTTTACATACAGACATTTTTTTCTGTACCTTTGACAGACGTTCTATATAGTAATTAACATGAGAAATCAATTTTCGAAACCCTCCTTTATCTTGGTACAGTTTTCAACAAATTCGAAAAAATTTCCAGGAAGTCACTAAGGTGGATGAACTTTAAAAAACAAAATTTATCAAACAGTGCCAATATTTTAAGAAAAAGAAAAGCACTCTTCTGATGAAAAGTGTGACCTAACTTTAGCTACACAGTGGCGACATACGTATTTATACATATATATATATCGGACACCAGCAGATACTAACTGGGTGGGGTTTGCTCAAACTTCCACCAATGGGAGAGCCTTTTGATTGTATTAAGGAGACACAAAGTGCAACCCTGTGCGAACGGCATCTGAGGAAGGCGAAGTACGCCGAAATGCATCATGCCAAAGCTGTGAATAAATGGGCTCCTTGAAACTCCCCTCTGTGTCCTTCTAATTGCTTAAGAATGGAGTGGTTCGTCTGTGATATGTATATATATATATATATATATATATATATATATATATATATATATATAGTTTTAATTAGATGATTTTAAATGTTGAGCTAATTCCATTTAACATTTGTTAAATTAAATGTAATGGTCTCCCTCAATTGTTTCTTTGGAGAGTGCACTGCAGTACCAGTTGATGGTCATTTGTAGTGCTTGACTTATCCAGGAAGGGCTGAAATACATGTTTACCTGTTGTTGGACTTGGCCCTATTTGGCAGGTTCACCCCTAAACTTTGCTCTGACACAGTGGTAGTGATTTTAGGCCTCTGCGCACTCTGAGTGTGTGTGGTGAGAGTGGTCTGTCCTCCCATAGGAATGCATGGGGGATATGTGTGCCCACGGTAATTCCTGATATGAGGGGAGTGCAGGGTCAAGTTTGGTATGTGCGAACTCGTGAGAATAAATGCTGCACAAAAGTGCGCGCAGATTCATAGTGGTTACTTTAGAAATGCCACTTTTAGAAGTTGGCGTTTCTCTGTGCTGTGTGTCTGCCTGCCTGATGTGAATTGCATGTCTGACTTGTGAGTGACAGGTGCTGGCTGATGTGGATGGCTCCAGGAGCTAGGATGAGTCTGCCCAGTGGTGAATAGGGAGATCTACATATAGATGGGAGGGAGGAGTTGCACCTGGGACCTGAATAGGGCTGTGCCTTCCATCCATAATGCTGGCTCCACCTTCTGTGGTGCGTCTGATGTCCCTGGCCTGTCCTGTGAAAGGGAGAGAGGAGCTGAGAAAAACAAAGTGCTCCAAAGCTCCCCTGAACCAGTTGTACCTGGTTCTCCCATGCCCTTCACCTTTAGAACTAAGGAAAATGGTGTATAAAAGAAGGGGCTGTGACCCCATGAAATTGTTCCGTACTTGGGTGATGATCCTGCAGGGCATGCTGTTGCTGGGGGCCCAGGGGAGGGCTGGCCTCCCTGGGCCCTGCCTGCCCCTTTTGCCCTGAAGACTTCTTTGATGGGAGCTTGGTGCTCCATTTCTCTTTCCCCAAGAACTTTAAGGACTTAACCCTAGCGCCTGGTGAGCACTTTATTTTCCTCTCTATGGAGCGCTTTACTTTCTCCCTGCAGCACTGGACAGTGCACCGCTGCTGAGAGGGGATCCCCCAGCCTAGGGATTCCCCCCTCCTTGTCTGCTTTGCGCGTGCCCACTCCTCTTATTTGTATATTTATGGTGGGTGCCCACCCCACATGGCAGCCTGGGATTCATTTGCATTATTTGCAATGCGGGTGCCCACCCCACTTCTAACTTTATTTTTATTTTCAAGGGAACCTACCCTTCTTGCGACCGAAGGTATATCACCGCCGCGGCCCGTGCGGCCAAACTGGAAGTCAGGCGCCCCTTGCCCAGGAGGTGGGCAGGGCCTGAGATCTGGCCGAAAGGGAAGGAGGCAGCCTGGAACCTTGCTGGCTCCGTACTAAAAGTCCTGGTCCCGAGACGGGGGCCCGGGTGAAGAATGGCACCTGGTGGGGCGGGGCTCTCGTAAGTGGGGAGAGCTCGCAAGCGCCGCAGCCTATGGAGATCGAAGCGAGGAGATCACCGCAGATGGAGCACAGTCCCCAGAGAGCAGCCCGTGAGTTGAAAAGGGCTGTGGGGCTCCGGGTAGGCTATTCTGGGTGCCTGATCAAGGCACAGTGTCCTTTTCGCATTCAGAGCGGCCCCGTCTTGCAGCGGGCCACTCCAACAGGAGCCACATTGCTCATAGGGCCCCTGGGGGGGTACCGAGAGCCCTAAGGTGCCCGTGCCTTTTTGTTTAGGCAATCCCAGCTGCCCCGCCTGACAGTGGGCAGCTGCTACGTTATGGGCATTTTTGCGTGATAAGAGTTTTTGAGTGGAGGGGGCACATCAGGGCATATTGTCGATGCCCGCTCCAACCTCGGGACATATTTCATTTTAAAGTGCTAGTGCTCTCCATGAGGGCATTATTTGTCCTCAGAGCCTGTGTGGCTCCAGCGTTTGGTGCCATTATTTTCAGAGCCTGTGTGGCTCCCACATGGGGCATAATTTGATTAAAGGGCCACTGAGAGCCCAAGCCTCATTTTACTATTTCCAGCTGCCCAGCAAGTAGTGGGCAGCTGCACCGTATAGGTCTTTCTTTCATGGGACATGTTTGAATTTAGAAGTGAGACGCACTCCTTTGCCCCCATCTTTTCCCAGCTGCGCAGCACTTAGTGCCAGCTGCAACGTCTAGGTTTGCGCAGTTGCGCACGATTGATTATCGCTGTATTGGCAGCGCGCCCTGACTCTTCTGGACAGAGTGCATTTGAGCCCCTTAGAGATGGCCAGTTGGCCAGGGGGACTATTAGGTTTGTAGGGCGCCAGGCCCTGGTGTGATTTATATAGGTGCTAGGAAATGTAATGTCTATGATATGTTTTATGCACCCTGATTTATGCTTATAGATGTGATTTTATGATTATGAGGTTTTACCTACTGTCTTACGTTTTATTTGATACTCCACTGTGGCTTAGGTTTGATTTATTCCCTACTGTAGTTTATTTTAGTAAGTTTATTTCCTAATGCGAGTCATGTTTAGGCAATTGTGGTCTACTATGTTTAGGCTTATGAGGTTGGCGCAGAATAGATTTCTCGCCTTATGTGATACTGTGCATGATATGGTTTATGTTACAAGTTGATGATGAGTAAATACCCGATTAGGCGTGGCACTAGACAGGGTTGTTCCCTATCTCCGCTACTGTTTGCGTTGGCAATGGAACCCTTCGCTGCGGTAGCCAGACTGGGCCGCCACTACGCAGGCTTGCCTTTTAGGGGGAGGCCACACCTCATCTCCCTATATGCGGATGACTTGTTGATGTTTTTGGCCGATGCCGGCGCCGAACTTCAGGGGGCGCGGAGGCTACTGGAGCAGTTCGGTAGGTTATCGGGCCTGAGGGTCAACTGGCCTAAATCCTGTCTGTTTCCCCTGAGGCCGGGAGAGCCGTGCCCACTCACTGCTCAGGAACTCCGGTGGGAGCCGCGCTGCCTACATTATCTAGGGGTTTATGTTTACCACGCCCCGTCCGACCTGCTGGATGGCAACATAATTCGCTGTATTAACGCCCTGCGTGGATCTATGGACTTCTGGGCGACTCTACCGCTCTCCCTGGCTGGTAGAATTTCCCTGCTTAAAATGATAGCCCTGCCCAGGCTTTTGTATTATTTTAGGACACTGCCGGTATGGATCCCGAGTTCGGTTTTCAAACGCCTGAGGTCACTGATTATAGCGTTCCTGTGGGGCACGGGTAGGAGACGCATAGCGCTCGACACGCTGTTACGCCCCAAAGATGAGGGAGGTATGGCAGTGCCGGACTTCGAAGGATATTACCTCGCCGCGCAGCTGCAGACTTTTACTCAGGAGGTGGCGAGAGTTTATAGAGGTCCCGAGGACGCGAGAGCCGAAGGCACCCCGCGACACGTTCTGGCTTATATTATGCTGCACCAGAAACTCCGAGTGGGAGACCTGACGGCCGAGGAACAGACTTTCCGGCTATGTTGGGACCGGGCCCGTAAGCGGGCGGGTGTCCGCCTTATGTATGCCCCCGAAATACCACTGGGAATGATCACTGCCCTCCCACATGGAGGTGATTGGTCACGCTTGCTAGGGTGGGAGGAGGCGGGAGTGCACGTGCTGGGTGACCTCTACGAAGATGGGGTGTTGCTGCCGTTTCGGGACCTGCAGGAGAGATTTGACCTACCGAGGGGTGACTACCTGCTGCACGCGGCAGTCACGGGCGCCATGCGAGCCCACTGGGGGGAAGGGCTGCAGGAACCAGGCACCTCGATGGCTTGCCAGTACGCCATGATGGCGGCGGGAACCTTTAAGGCCGTCACGTGCCTGTACTCGAGGATGCAGCGGGAGGCCTTGCAACCTTTGGCAGCCCTGAAGGCCAAGTGGGAGCTGGACCTCCAGGTGGAGATACCAGACACGACCTGGGGCCAACTGCTGAGGAGGGCGCGGAAGAGCTCGAGGAATGCCAGGTTCCAATTGATCCACTTTTATGTTATCCACAGGGCATACCTCACGCCCGGGAAAATCCAACAGTACTTTGGGGCGACCGAAGCTGCTTGTCCCAGATGTAATACAGCGGGGGCGGATCTATGTCATATGCTGTGGGATTGCCCCTCTTTAGGCGACTATTGGCAGGAAGTTGGGCGGGCCCTTAACGGCGCGACGGACAGGGATATCCAGTATACTAAAGCAGTGGGCATCCTTCACTGGTTCCCACATACACCTAGAAATACGATGTCAAGTAAATTTATAGATTTAGGGCTTATCTTGGCCAAGCGGGAGATCACACGAAATTGGAAGTCCAGAGTGGGGCCCACGTATAAAAGATGGTATGGGGAGTGTCTGAGATGGGCAGCGTGTGATAGTACCCTACGGTACCAGATGGCTTGGAGGTCGAATGACGAGAAAACACTGGAAAGGGCGACTGCATGGGAGGTGATGGTGCAGGCGCTCAGGGAAGTGGACGATGAGGGGCAGGAAGGCGAGAGCGAACTAGCTGGAGCAGGCCCCAACACTATACAGGAGAACACACCTTAGCGATTGTTTGCTTCCTCCTACAACACACCGGGCACTAATACGTGGTTACTCAAGCGCAGCGCGACCACGGGGGAGGGCGGGTGGGAAGCTGGTTTGGAGGGATGTTGGGGTACCGAAATTGGGGGAGGGGGAGGGGCGTAAATCACAAAAGCATTCCAGGGTTATGTGCAAAATAAAGCGGTCAGACAATGTAAGAAGTACGGGACCAGAACGGAAATGAAGCCACCCGCGTCAAGAGCGGGGTGATCCCTCCGGATGAAGATCCAATGTCTTCATTCGAATCGGTTCATGTCATGCTATTTTATTTTTTGCTGAATATCTTGTCTGTACATTTATATTGGTGATGCAATAAAAATGATGTTAAAAAAAAAATAAAAAATAAAAAAATAAAAAAGTTGATGATGAGTATAGTGACTGACAGTAGTTACTGGTTGTGTTCTAAGTTGATGATATATTCTTACTTTTACTATTTTTACCAAGTGATGATTCTAACAGTGGCCATGTTGCGTGTTTATCTAGGTTCCTGATCGATACTGTGACCTTATGCCCCTATTCGGCTATAAATCCATTTATTCCCTATATTGGCATAACCGTTCAAGTGCGATATTCAGAAAGTCATCTCTGACTTCACACGAACAGAGCCACGTTCAAGGATATCTCTCTCTGCCACTTCATTTGCAACCAATTAGTGCAATGACAGAGCAGAAGTCACTATCTGATATTCCTAGATTAACACTCCGAGTTGTTCAACAAGATAAAAACTCAGCAAACTGGGAAATCCCCCTTGCTTTGTTTTGATTAGTAATAGAACTCTAATGAGCAACTGATAGCTATCACTTCCTAGTGACATCTTTAATTGACGTCTTATATCCAGCAAACTTGCGTCAAACCGGGCACCTGTCAGGTATAAATATTACCAACGTTGCCTTAAGCAAAGAGAGCTGTTGTACTGTTGCTAGCTGTCTGCAAGACCCCGTGTTGGTGAAGCTAGCACCCTGTCGCTGCAGCCTGCTGTCCCTGTGGTGGTGAAGCTACTGATACCATTATCGCTGCTAAAGCGCGAACGATGGTGTGGTATGCTTAGGAGCTGAACAGCCGTCCCTCTCCGAAGAGCCCAGCAGATTCCAGCTGCCCGCGGACGCTGTCCCCCACCTCCTCCTCTCGACGCGCTGAAGAAGAGCCGCTGCCTTTCTCGTGCAGAGAAATCCAGCTCCGGCGTTTCCGGTCTACCCTTGCGGGTGACAGGGATATCGAGCTTCCCCTGAAGGAGATACCAAACCTCCATCATTCTATTCAGAGGTATGGTGTTGACTAAACCCTTAGATGAGAATTCTTGAAGCAAACCTTGGCAAAACCAACTTAACTTAAAGCTACTTACTTACTCCCCTTCCACGTGTTAGGCTTAGGTCAGGCACACTGGGGTAGGCATAGTTAGAAGCACCAGTTTAGTATTTTAGCCTAATGTATATATGAATGTATATATGTTTTATTACTTTTAACCATTGTATGGCTAAGAAACCATATCAATGCTTTTACAGTTCTATTTTGCAATTCTTATCTTACTGTACGTACTTTTTATCATAACAAGTCTTGCAACTGTGGCAATACATTTCTCTTGTACGAGAAGAAAGACTGTTCAATAAATGTTAACCTTTTATTGACAAACGCCCGTCTCTCTATTCTCTACATCTCGTGAAAGTAAACTGCACTAGACTGACTGAGTGAAATACCTGTCTATTGTTTCACACGACCCTAGAGATTGACTCTTGATCTGAGGAGCAAAGTTGTCATGTTGCACGGTTGTTGGAAAGCTGAATCCCTTCTTGTCTGTGCCAGGGAAGCTGATCACTTCCCATGCAGAGAAGAAAGTTTCCAGTGACCTCTGAGCTAGTTGGTAACACACCCAATTAAGTTTAGCATAGTCAGTGGAGGCCTGGAATATCCGCAGTTCCACGTCGATACTACTGTTTATGTTAATCCAATGCGCAGGCCCTAGTGGGAAACTAGGAACTACACTACAGCCACGTGGCCCTATCATGTGTAAATAGTTCCCTGTAAATATTATTGCCCAGTGCCAGTTGGCACAGTGTATATTGTGTGATTACCATCTAATGTGTTTTATGATAATACAAAGGTTGTTTTTTTTTTTGTTTTTTTAAAATAATTTTTATTGCAGTCATGCCTGTACAGGCCCATACATGTGCAAGTAGCTTCATAAAATCGAGCAAGCATACAATAGTAATTGGTGGTCAGTACACAGCCGTTATGCCCACAGCCCGGGGGTCGGGCGGAAATGATATCTCTGTGCTCACATGCCTGACGGTCAGTTCAAAGGAGTAATCGGTGTCCGGATCGTGTACATGACTACTTTTACAGTCCTACTTAACTTATGCGCTAACCCCCCAACTCCCAACCCCTGCGCAAAAACTAAAACTCCCCCCCTTATCCCACCCCATTCACCACCACCCGTCTAAGGCACTTATAGCGTTCGTTCCTGGAGTACTAGTGCCTGTTCCCCTGTTTATCTGATATTCTCGGGGCCTCAGCTAGTCTCTGTCGCCCTTCCCGCCTCGGGGGCCTCTTCATCCTCATCCTCCTCGCTGTCCCTGAGTGCCTGTACCATTACTTCCCATGAGGTCGCTGTATCTGCCGCTGTCTGGCTAGGGGACCTGCGCGCAAGCTGGTACCTGTAAGAGCTGTCAGCCGCCGCCCACTTCAAGAATTCCTGCCGCCACCTCCGTGGAGTTGGCCCCACCCTCGCCTTCCAGTTCCTAGTGATCTCCCTCTTAGCCACCATCAGTCCCATATCAATGAACTTGCTCGTGAGTTTGTTTTTGGGGGTATGGGGAAACCAGTGCAGGATGCATTCCGCTGGGCCATAGTCTATGGTCCTTTCAGTCACCTCGTTCAGTACCACCCCTATTTCCTGCCAGTAGCCCCGCAGGGCCAGGCACGCCCACAGCATGTGCACTAATTCAGCCCCCTCATCTCGACACCGGGGACAGGACGCTGTGTCCGCGCCAAAATATCGCCTGATCCTACCCGGGGTCATGTATGCTCTATGTAATATGTAGTAATGGATTAGTTGGAATCTAGCGTTTCTTGTGCTGTTGCGGGCCATTCGGATCAACTGTGCCCATGTCGTGTCTGGGATGTCCTTGCCCAGGTCCGCCTCCCACTTGGCTTTCAGAGATGCAAGAGGAGGAATGTTCTCTCTTATCATCCGGTTGTAAAGGCATGTTACCGCCTTGAGTGTTCCCGCCGCCATCATAGTGTACTGGCACGCTGCTGCCGTCTCAGGCTCCTCAAGTCCCGTGCCCCAGTGGGCCTGCATTGCCCTGGTTACCGCTGCATGAAGCAAAAATCCCCCTCTTGGGATGTCAAAGCGCTCCATTAACTCCTGAAACGGGAGCAGCGCGCCATTTTCGTATAGGTCCCCCACCACCTGCACTCCCGCTTCTTCCCATCCTTGCAGATGCGACCAGTCCCCGCCATGCGGTAGGGCTGTTAACATGCCCAGAGGGATCTCCGGTGCATATGGGCGCCGAATTCCGGCTCTCCTCTGTGCCCGGTTCCAGCATTGGCGGTACGTGCGCTGCTCCAGCGATAAGTCCCTATTGTCCAGCCGCTGTTGGAGAGTGATATATGCCAGGACGTGCCTGGGCGTTCCCCGCAAGATGTCGTCTTCCGGACCCCGAAACACCCGGGCCACCTCCTGCGTGAAGATCTGCAGTTGGGCCGCTAGGTAATAAAGCTCGAAGTCCGGAACCGCTAATCCCCCCCTCATCTTTCGGGCGAGAGAGCGTGGCCAGCGCCACTCTACATCGTCCCGCTCCCCAAATAAACGTTGTGATCAGAGATTGAAGTAGTCTAAAGAAGGAGCTAGGTAGCCAGATCGGGAGCGTCCGGAAGTAATATAATAATCTTGGCAGTGCAACCATCTTCAGCAAGGAGATCCGGCCAGCCACCGATAACGGCAACGTGGCCCAGAAGGTCATGCAGCCCCTCAATCCACGCACACATCGCCCCAGGTTGCCCTCAAGCAAGTCTTCCGCCTTATGGTAAATTTGGACCCCCAGGTACTTAATACAGGCAGGCTCCCAAGCTGCTTCCGATCGGTGTTGCGGCTGGGCAGCGCCCTCCTGCAGCGGGAACAAGCTCGTCTTTGGCCAGTTAACTTTCAGGCCCGACATCTTCCCGAAGCCCTCTAGTAGTGCTTCCGCTCCCTGCAAGTCCTCTACGTCGTCATGGAGGAATAGCAGTAAATCATCGGCATATAGCGAGATGAAGTGTTGCCCGTCTCGGGCCCGCACTCCACGGAAGTGCCGCCCAGTCCGGGCCTGCGCCGCTAGCGGTTCTATAGCCAGTGCAAATAGCAGCGGCGAGAGAGAGCAACCCTGTCGGGTGCCTCGCTCAACCGGGTATCGGAGGGACACCGATGATCCCACCCTCACTCTTGCTATCGCCTCCGCATAAAGGACCTTCGTCCAATGAATATAACCAGCCCCCAGCCCAAACCGTTCCATTACTGCATAGAGGTAGTCCCACTCTAGACTGTCGAAGGCTTTTTCAATGTCAACCGAAAGGACCAGTTCCGTCCCAGCTCCGCCGTTCAACCCGTCCATGATACGGACAAGCCTTCTGATATTGATTGTGGTGTTGCGCGATGGTATAAAACCATTCTGGTCCTCGTGCACGAGGTCCGTCATGTGTGGCAGGAGCCTTGCTGCTAGTATGGAGCTCAAAATCTTATAGTCTGCGGTGAGCATAGAGAGTGGTCGATAGGACGCCGGGTCACTGCACTCTCTACCGGGCTTCAGCAGTGGAACCACCAATGCCTCCCGCATGGACTGCGGTAATTGGCCTGCTGCCTTGGCCTCTTTATAGACGGTCAACAGTCTTGGCGCCAGGATATCTAGATATTTGCCATAGAATTCTATGGGGAGTCCGTCTATTCCGGGCGACTTGTTACGTGCCATGCGTCGCACCGCCGACCTGATCTCCCCTAACTCAATGTCCGAGCCCAGGTCCTTCGCCTGCTCCGCCTCCAGCCGTCGTAGGGGTAGACCTGTCAAGAAGGGTTCTGCTAGTTCCGGCCGGTCTCCCAGGGCACTCTTATATAGGCCCTCGTAATACTCCCGGAAGCCGTCAACTATGCCCAACTGAGTGTGCTGTACTACGCCCGACGTATCTCTCAGTTGGAGTATGGGAGTGTACCGTCTAGTGGGGTTCAAAAGCCACGCCAGAAGGGTGCCCGCCTTGTCGCCGTCCACATGGGAGCGCAGCACATACCTCTTGAAGTCAAAGGCTCGAAGCCTCTCTACCTCAACCGCTACCGCCTCCCTAGCCGCGCAGAGTGTCACCTGGAGTTCAGGGTGTCCGGGCCGCTCCCTTTCCGCTTCCCTCAGCTTGGTGTCCGCTTTAGCCAGATCGCCCAGCAACACTTTTCGCACGCCTACATAGTCTTTGATGCAGATACCCCTCACCACTACCTTAAAGGCGTCCCATTCCATCGCCCTGGAGGTCGCCGTTCCTTCATTCTCCGCGAAATATGAGGCCACCCCCTCCGCCAGGGCCGCCTCGAATAGGGGGTCTTCTAAGGTCTCAGGCCGCAGTTTCCAGATCGCGATCCTGGGTTTCTCCGCCACCCAAGCTAACCGGATCAGGAGTGGATTATGGTCAGAGATCGTTCTCGACAGGTACTCCGATTCCGTGACGTATGGCAGTACCCCCCGGGAGCAGAGTATCGTGTCCAACCGGACATGCAAGTCATGCAGTCCGGAGAAGAATGAGTAATCTCGGTCAGCCGGGTGTTGCCCTCTCCAGATATCCGTCAGTTCCCAACTCTCTTGCCACTCCCTTCTACCCCTAGATAGCCTGTGTACCGGGGAATCGTGTAGGGGGGGGTGGGACCTATCCAGCAAGGGGTCCGCAATGGAGTTGAAGTCACCCCCCAGCAGGATCGGGCCCGCCAGGGAGTGAGCCAGTGTTCCTGATAGTGTCGCGAGGAAAGCCAGCTGGTCCGAATTCGGGGCATAAATGCTAGCTAAGACGATATCCCTACCTTCCAGCTTCCCCTCCGCCACCACATACCTCCCTTCCTGGTCCACCCATTGGCGCGTGAGCTGGAAAGGTGTGCCTACTCTAACCCATATTAGTACCCCCCTAGCATATGCTGAGTAGCTGGTATGGAAAACCTGTCCCCGCCACCTTCTCTGTAGCGCCGCCCCCTCCTGCCGTGTAAGATGCGTCTCCTGCAGCATGGCGATGTGCACTCCCCTCCGCACTAAATAGGCATGTACCTTATGTCTGCGCTGCATGGTATGTAGGCCCCGCACATTCCAGGTAATACAGTTCAATTTATTCACATTAGCCATTGTCCCAGTGATCCGGTCGACACATTTCCTCCAGTTCCCACCCTTCAATGGTGGTGGTGCCCCCCCTTAACAAAACAAAGCATCTCAACAGTCCTACCCGTGGTATACCCAGGGTCAATAACTTCAAAAAGGGTAAACAATCCCCAACTGTGGAACCCCCCCCCCCACCCCCAGAACAGGCCCCAATACCAAGATATCAGTCCCCATCCAAACTCCCGCACCTGATTGACCCAGGTCTTAACTACACAGCCGCAGCCGTGGGTGCCTTAAGGGCCTACGGAGCGCGGCCTTGTCCAGAGGGGGGCTGCGCCGCCTAGCTCCTCGCTCCCTCCCCAATTTCCCATGTCCTCCCTGCTATGAGCACCCCGGTGTGCCCCGGCCCCCGCTATATACTTAGGCATGGGTCTCCCTCCCAGCTTTCCAAACATTACCCATAGTCTTCTGCCAGCAATTCAGACATTCAGGGTCTCGTCCGCCGTCTGCGGTGTCACCAGCGGCCCTCCGGTCCGAAGAATCCCAGAAAGGTCCGATTTTGAGCCTGAGGCCGATACAAGAGTGTCCGAGTCCGTGGCCCCCCCAGAGCCGGGGCCCCCCGCTCGACTCAGCTTCCCCACTTCCAGTAATGCGGCCTGCCGTTCTGCCTCAGTCTGGGAGGCCGTTGGCCCCAGCTTCCCCTGCCCACGTTTCCTCAGCCTCTTCGACTTCCGTGGCCGCTGCGGCGAACGCTCCCACTCCTTCTCCCGCTCCTCCTGCGCCCTGGCGCCGTCCGTTCCAGCTCTGTATGTCTCCCACCAGTCCCAGGCCTCTGCTGATGTGTTAAAGAAGCTCGCCTTGTCGTCCACCACCACTCGGAGCCTGGCCGGGAAAAGCAACGAGTAGGCTATCCCCTCTTTCCGCAGTTCCTTTTTGAGTGTAAAGAAGGAGGCCCGCTGCTTCTGTGTCTCGAAGGTGAAATCTGGGAAAAGTGTGACCTTGCTGTTCGCAATCTGGAAGGGGCCATCCTCTCGAGCCTTCCGCAGGAGCAAATCCCTATCCTTGTGATGAAGCAACTTGGCTATGATCGGCCTGGGTGGAAGCCCGGGCTTGGGAGGCCCCGAGGGGACTCTATGTGCCCGCTCCAGTGTGAAGAATGACGAGAGCCCTTCCGGCGCCACCACTGTTTTCAGCCATTCCTCCATGTAGGCAACCATGTCCCTCGTCCCCTCCGTCTCCGGTACGCCTACGATCCGCACATTGCTGCGCCGGCTTCTATTTTCCGCGTCCTCCGCCCGCCTTTCCAGGGTGCGTATGCGGTCCAGGGCTTCCGTTAGCTTCCCTTCCATCACCTTGTGAGCTGGCGCCAGGTCCTTGATCACCGTTTCAGCGTCCTTGACCCTGTCTTTTAATTTATCGTGGTCCGCCCGGAGCAAGCCCAGTCCTGACGCCACTTGCGCTATGTCGTTGTGGAGCGCGTCTCGAGTGGCCGTTATGGCTTCCAGTATCCGGTCCTGCAATCGCTGCAGGTCCGACTGCCCGGTGGGGCCCCCCTCCGCCGCATCAGATGTCGCTGCCTCCTCCGCCTTGGTCCTCGGCTTCCCCATTGTGGCTGACCTCGTCCTGCTCGGTCAGCCCGGTTGGCTGAGACCTCCCCGCGCCACAGCCTCGCGGCCTGTCCCTGTGCGCTATGGGGTTGCGCTTCGCAGATGTCTCGTCCCAGACGTGGCGCCTGTCGTGTTTCTCGGCCCCCGGGATCTGTGGATGATCGCTCTCTCTCCCCTCGGGCCCCAGCCACGTGGTCGGCTCCTATGCGCCACAGGTACCCGCTGCGCTGTTGCCGCACTCCAGAAGCAGCGCCTGCCGTGCTGCTTGCCCCCTGGGGACTGGGGTATACCGTCTTCCCTCTCCTGGGCTAGCTGCTCAGGTGTGCCGCGCTATTGGAGGGTTGGCGCTGCCGGGGGACCTCCGCTGGCCTGTAGGGCGCCTCCGCTATGTCTGCATCCACCATTCAAGCCTCCGCGGCGGGGGGGCGACAAGAGAAAGGAGATGGGGGGGCGGGGGGGCCCGGGCCGTGCTGCACTAGTTCCCGTCCCCCGTGGTCCACCTCTCAGGGCTGTTCCCGCTCACCCGACATCAAGTTCGGTGCCCAGGGCTGGGCGCAGTTCGTCCCACCGCACTCCTGGCTATCGAAGCCGCCTGGGAGCTCCGCCTGCAGTGGTGTACCTGGCGGCCCTTTCTTCTGGCAGTCGCGGTCGCCGCGAACCGCTGCCGAGGGTCACGGAGCTGCTCCCGCTGCGGGGGGATCGCCGTCGGAATCGTCCGTGACGGCGGCCGCGCCCCTTCGGTGTGCTTCGGGTGTGTGGACCGCTGCGCAGCCCTCGAGCAGTCAAGGCTCCGTCGCGGCCGCCATCTTGCGCGCCGCCGTCTCTCCCTCCGCTCAGGCGGCCGCTGCGATCGGCGGCCGATCTCGGCGCAGCAGTGCCGCCAGCAGCTCAGATCACGCCCAGCTAGTCCCCTTCAGACCCGCTACCGGCGCCGGGGCACTTGCGGGTTCTCTGGCCCCGTTTTCAGGAGTATTGTGGGGAATAGGCGCGGAGCTCCGGGCTCACGCCGCCATCTCCCTCGGCGCTCAAGCCACGCCCCAAAGGTTGTTTTTATATATAACCTTGTGCGAAGTTCCTTTTGTGGTGTGTCTAGTATGTTGTGACTGTGTGTGTTGTGCAAATGCTTTACACATCGCCACTGGGATAAGCATGACTGCTCGTGCCAAGCTACCAAGGGGGTGAGCAGGGGTTGTCTTTGGCATGTAACTCCCTTTTCCTGACTAGAGTGGTGGTCTCTGCCTGGCTTTGGCGCAAGCCTTAGCCAACCAGAGATCCCCATTTCTAACACCTGTTTTGCCACCTTTAGAGGTTTGGTAACTTTAGAAGTATATTTCAGAGTTGCAGTTGGCTTACTATTTTGTGGGTGTGTGTTTTGTAATATAATGCTCAGCTAGACACTCATTAAAATTGCCTAATCTCCTCTCATTTAGTAGCAAGTGTTACCCATTTTCCAGCCACTTCCCTTTATCCCTCCCACATTCGGTAATAAAACTTATATCTACCCGTGTGGACATCTCTGCACACATGGTAAAAGCCTCGACACAGAAAAGATATGAGAGGTGGAGGTCTCCAGTGGCAGATTTACAAATAACATTTTGCAGCAGTACATGAGTATTCCTATTAAAGTACTGCTTTAGATACTACAAATTGCATTTTGTGAACCAGGCCTATCTCCAGCAAACATTCTGTATCCCCTCTGTGCGTGGACACACCTTATATCAGGCCGCAGACATAAATTTTTTAATTAGACCCAGTTAGTGAGATTACCTCCCAGTGCACTATATTCTAGGTAATGTCTTATGCACATTTGTACCCTTTTGATACTATCTCAAGCTTTAGTTACATCCTTTCCCTATAAATACTACCACCCTACAAAGGAGTGTGTTGCCAGAGCTTCATAAATGAACCTTGACCACGCATGTCGTGTGTCTGTATGTTGCTATGATTGCTACCATTTTCAAATTACTCAATAGGGCATAAAGGGCACACTTCCTCAACCTGTGTGTATCTGTGCTCAAATATAATCTACAAGGATGCAAACTGAACAGAAAATAAAGTGCTCAAGGGACAAATACTAGCCCACTTGAATTATTTCCTAAAGAGGCCCAATAAATGCAGCAGAGTTAAATAATTTCTTCTGCAAGATAGACAAATTATGCCGCCTTATGTGGCACATTCTGTGGCAGTCTAACTTTGATATTTTGTCATTTTAGCATTAACACTGCGCAAGCAACATTTTAATCTCAATAATACCTCATCATAAGTACCTGTTTAACACCCGAATAGAGCAAAAAGCATCTGAAAGGGGATTAGTCCACTGTTGCTATAATCACTGTTGCACATAGTTCTGCCCATTTAGTACGGCAAGATTTTTTAAACTATATGCTTGGTTGACTCCTTATACCTGGGTCCCGCTCCATTCATTTCATGGTAAATTGAACTGCGCATGCAGGGCCGGCTCTAGGCTCATGGTGGCCCTGTGCAGGGAGCGTAGGTGGGGGCCCCGGAAGAGGGGGTCTGGATGGGGCGGAGCTTTGCTGCTGGCTGAAAAATCAGTATACATTTCACAGTTCATATAATAAAAATATGGGCAAAAGGAGCTGAATGCAGCAATGTATTATTTAGTAAACCACAAAAAAATTGAAGGGAAGTTATAGGCAAAGCAATTTGTATACATTTGATACATGTATCTACCGAATCAGCCTTTTTGAATTTGTTTAGGGATTAGTGAGCTGGCTTCCTTAAAAGCGAGTTTCTTTGATAAAAAAAAAAACACAGCGTCTTTGCTATAAGCATTGACGAAGCCAATAATTATATCTTGAGTACCAAAAAGATGTTGTCATGGAGCTTCACTGCCACAGGAAAGAGTTGTAGCATGAACGCAGTGCAAACTTTCCTCACATTGCCCTCACCGTAAGAATGGGAAACCCTTTGCTGCATAAACATCATTCTCCCTTCAAATTTATAGGTTTGCACCGTAAACGTGGTTATTTTGATCATAGACAAAATAACGTTTTAGTGCCCTTCTTTAGAGAGATAGGCCATCAATGGCCGCAATTTCCCCCTACAATAAAGCAGTTTTGCAATCTCCTGAAATAATAACCTTCTGCACCAATAAAACTCTTGAGCCTACTTCAAAACCAGCAAAAAATGTTTATGGAAGGAAATTTCTGAACCGAAGAAAGAGAGCTCCTCTAAAGTCCTGTACACTCCCATAGGCCACAGATTGGACCCTCACTGTTCTCTTGTGTTATTACAAAAAATGGAGACATGCGACTCTCTATTTGTCAGTTAAATCAACAAATAGTGCTCAGTCTGAGCCAGGTCCTTTTCATCAGCAGGCTGTACTGGGAAAAGCGGCGCGCGCAGATGGCGGAAGGGTGCCATCAAACGAGGCCCACGGCCACGCGCCTGCCGCCAACGAACTGTTTGGAATGATTAGCATATTAAGCCCATTTTTATGAATACCCGTACCTGGTATCTTCCTGGATGCTCGAAGCCAGAGTAGGTTGAGTTTACAAATCCACCTATCCCGGCAGGCCTTGCGGCGCATTCCATGATTAAGCAAGGTTAAGAGTAAGGTCAAGGCCTGGGCTGGCAATGAAACCTTTTGAAATCCATTCTCGTCCTGCTGTGCTGTCGACCGACGAAGACCCTTTCGGGTGCCTTTTCACCTGATGTCTAACTGCAGTTTGGCCTTTTTAATGTCTATCTTAATACAGAACCATTAGTTGGGGTGACACAAGGAACAGTCTTACTCTCTTCTCCAAAGCAATTCAGGCACCTCACATACACACACGTGTCATGAACATGCATAATGTGGCAACGCAGAGACAAACCATTCAGTATTGACTACTAGACTGAGCTGCGCATCTGAGACATGTGTTGTTATTAACACTCATATTCATAACTTACTAGGCAGCTCAACTGGAAAGACAGGCAGGCGATTATTATATTATAAATATATTTTGTGAGCACAGAGCAGTATCATCTCAGAGACCGAGTCAGACTCTCACCGGCATTATTTGAAGGGTCGGAGTCGGACTCTGGGAAGAGTCGAGAATAGTGCCGGACTAGTCGGACAGGTGTTCTCTGTCTGAATCGATGATCGGGTGGCGACAGGACGACGGTAATTGATCTTTAATGATTCTCTCAATCTCACACGACGATGAGTGACGACGCACCTCTCACAGACGCACTCTCCCAGTAAGGCGGGTCGGAGCGTGACCACAGCACCGTGACGCGTCACTGAGCGGCTAAGTTGTGCACAGCGCGCGGGGGCTGTCCCAGGGCCGTCACGTCGTCGTAGGGCTAAGATTGACGGCGGCTTAATTTGTAAAATATTAAGTGCAGGTGCTCTAATTTTTTAGGAGGCCACACCTGCCTCCCCGGCTCAACCTACTACCTGCACTGGCTCCACCCACCTCTAATGACTCCACCCACATCCACAAGCCTTAACACATCAAAGCCACCTCCTCACTTCTGCAAGAAGCTGAAGACCTAGATCTTCGTATAAGCACCTCGGGACCTCACACCTAAACACTTGCCCAAGCACCTGAATACCCTCTCGGTTGATAAGTGCACAACATAACATAACATAATATAACATATGCACAACAACTTAGAAGTGAACTCAACGTAGAGAATATGTGTATGTCTCAAAATAGAGTTTTTGGAAAGGTCATTTGAGGACTCGAGGCAACTTTGCAAGCTAAAGAAACTGTGCTTGTACTGTTCTGATTAAAAGAAAGTAAGTGATGAAGGAAGGGATACATCAAAGAAGGCAGCAACAAATGAAGCCAGGGAGGGGAGTACTTGAGTGAGGAAATTAAGTAATGGATGAAAAAAGGTGGAAGTAAGAAAAGAATTTGAAAGGAAGAAATGCAGGGATAGAGAGAAAGGATAGAGAGAAAGGATGTGAACTATGTGTGATGGATGAATAGAAAGAAGAAAAGCAGAAGGAAGGGTTGAGTATATGAAAGGAAGAAATTAAAGAAGGTATGAAAGAAGGAGAAGGAAAAATGAATATAAGGAACTAATAAAGGAAGAAGGAAATAATGCACCATGGGAGGAAAGATGGGGAATGAATGAGGATTTAAGGAACCAAGAATGGAAAGACGAAAGGAGGCATGTCTGGAAGTGCTGAGGAATAGAAAAAGGAAAGGAAAAAGATGGTAAAAAAGAAAGAAAGAAGGTCAGGGGAAGGAATACAGGTATGAAAGGTACTGGGTCAAAGAAGGGCAGAGGGAATAATGACAGTGTAATATTGCAAAGAAATTCAAAAACAAAAGATTAAAATAAATGTCTGTGTCCTTACCACACCATGTATGTTGTAAAGCACATATTCACCAGAGAGGGTCTTGACACCACATTAAAAATGTTGTTATCCAACTTAATGGCACACATTTTAGAAACCTCAGAAAGATGAAAGACTGGGTGGCCACACCAAGATTTAAATTTATGACCCTGAGCTCAAAGTATAGATACAAAGGCCCTTCATGATCACACATGGTAAGTATTCAAACACCTGCCATTTAAACATACTGCTCCCCAACGCTCCTTTACTCTGCGATGTTCTCTAACCCCATTTTCAGCTGGTCTCCAACCCTTGGAACCCTTCAATGGTCACACATCTCCACTGCCTTAGGCCAGGCACTGTCCCCTATCTCCCTTTATACCCTGTGCTGCACTCCCACCCATCTGGACAATGCAGAGTTCTCTCCCCTGAACAATCCTAGGCCTGGCCGTGTTCCCTATCCCCTTTAGACCCTGTGCTAATCTTTGCAGCATTCTAGTGCCTGCCATTTGAACCCTCTTGATATCCTGCAGCTCTCTGTCTCTCTCTCTGCTCCTTGCTGCCCCCTTTGCTTCTTTCTGCTGTCTCTGCTCCGGTTTGCTTCTCTCTGCCCCTCTGCGCTACTCTCTGCTCATCACTGTCACTCTCTGCTCCTCTCTGCCCTTTGTGTCGCACTCTCTGCTCCACTCTGCCGCTCTCTGCTCCTCGCTGCTGCTCTCTGCTTCTCTCCTGTGCTGCATCTTTAAACATGAGCTACTTCACCTTTCATCTGCTTTGGACCCTGCACAGGTCCGTCCTCCTCACACACTGAACTGCTCTCGAGTCAACCCCACTCCAGACTCCAGACCCCAGTCCGCACACTGAATTTGGCAGTGAACTAGCCTTTGTAAAGTGATGAGATATTTACTAAGCGTAACTAACGGATAATTCATGCATTGAATGGGCAGCATCAGTGGTGCTGCATTATGTGAAGAACAAAAACATCCATTACTAAAACACATGTGCTGCTATCTGTTATAAGTTAGCAATGTAAAAAAGCCTAAACTATTGGCATCACAATGTGATTTAAAATATTATGTGTAAGGCTAGCTGGTTCTTAGCACTCCGAGGTTTGTTAGATATCAGATCAGCGATACAGTGACACAGCTGACCAGGGCAGGAAAACAGAATTTGATAAAGTTGGGTCAAGAGCCAGCACTAGTTAACAGGTTCGTGGATTTCAAAGTTGCAAATGGGCCAAAACAAACCAGTCACACACTGGCACAACTTTTTCTTTGACATAGCAATTGGTAACACAGTTGAGTGCCAGAGTAAATGGTAGTTTTTTAAAATGATTATTCAAATGAAAAATACACATTTATCGATCCTAGAAGCATGAATAGCTGTGCTATTACAATGAGGTTCAAACAGGAGACCTGTTGGCTGTCCTCAGAAAGCAGTACAATGTGGTACATAAATGCATCTGTAGAAGACTCGCTCAAAGGGTTAAAGTGCCTATTGCAGCAACTGGTTTGTATGAAGCAGGTCCCTTCACTTCTGGTAAGATAGCAAGGGTGGTTAATGCCCTTGCTGCAGATACCTGTGAGGAGCCTGCTGATCACAGGTTTACATCATCATAAAAAAGCCCTGGAATGTTCACATGCCTGCTAATGAGCAGTGTAAAAGAAAATGTTGTGCACCATCATCCAAGTATTATTTCTAGCTCAGCAGGTTCATGTGCTTGCTGGTGTGATTTATACATAGCTTTCGTATTAAGAGACACAACGTTTAATCTTTGAGGTGCTACGTCAAGCTTTCATTGATGTGAGGATTAGTGAGTTGGAAACCAAATACCATCCACCGAAAGTGGAAACAATAGTGTGGCCTGAAAACTACTTTTGCAGATGGAGAAAGGAGTTCTACAACCGCCTTACTGAACCCAATTGATAATTAAATTGTCAAAAACAGAAAGCCCATGTTAGAATTAGTAGAGACCTTTTTGTACAACGTTTTTCATAAGAATCCCGCACATGCCTTTATAGAATGTAAAAACATGAACAGATCGGTCCTTTTCTCTGGGAAGGTTAAACACACTAGGCGAAGTCAAAAAACATGAAATAAAAAAATTAAGCCAGCAGGATGAAGTCGTCCCTACTTTGATTTACCTGATTTCAAAAGCCGGAAGTCGGAGCACATGATTTGCAGCACCTCTGAGTGTAGTGCGGATGGAAAGAGCGACTGAAGGCCAATCCATATGCTTTACTAGCACCCAGCACAGCTCTTCAGCTTTGAATAAAGGCTGGTACACGGAGCTGTCCCTGAAACTAAGTTATAGCGTAAGTTCATCTTCTCAACCAAGGGAAGCCAGGCCAAATCCACTCCTGGAAGGAAAAGCCCGGGTCTCCTGCCTCATGAAAACGATACATTTTGGATTTCTGAAATAACAGCGCAAGACACTGCAAATCGTTTTTCCCTCTCAATCTAAATGCAAGTTACCACTCAGTTTCCGCTTCCGTTCCGAGGCGGAGACAATACTGTGGAATGTGAGAGATTGAAAACGGACAAGGAAACCATACAGTGTACCTCAGCTGCCATCAAGCATTGGCAGTTACAACCAGTGTACTAAGATTCATAGACCCGGCCCTATGAAATAAGTGCCGGTGCTGAGCACCGGAAAGCACTTGTCCGTCGGTCGTCGTGGCGGACCCTGGGGTTTGGCGGCCCTGTGCAGGTGCACAGTTTGCACATGCCTAGGGCCGGCCCTGGCGCATGTTTAACGCTTCTGTCTGGCTTTCAAGATAAAGTCACTGCGATGCAGCTAAAGTAAGGGGCACTGGACTGTTTATACATGAACACGTTTGCACACGCATGTGTGCACAGGTAACGTCTGCACGTAAGAGACTACAGTTGTGAGCAGCCTGGTAGTTAAGCATAGGTATCCTCCCTGTGGCAGTTTTAACACCTTGACCGCAGCGCAAATACCACTGCAGTGCTGGGGAATTAATGGGTGGGCGTGTTTCGGATGGCCCCTGGCTGTCCTCCGCACACACCCACTGTGACATCGGACGGCCCCCAGATTAAACTGCAAATTTGACCTGCAAAATGCCCCTTTTTGAAAGGCCCAAACCTTCTTTTTAAATATTAGTAACCCTACGTAGACCTTAATGCCCATAAAGACAGGATGCAGATATTCAAATCTATGGCATGTAGAAATTAATGTAGCACATGTTCTTATAGTGAATTATCCCCAAAAACGTTTTTCACTGTAGCAAGGCTGGCTGCTGCCATAGGGAATCATTGGGTAATATTGATACATTTATTAAATGATACATTTGGATCAGTAGCAGCTAAATAAATACTTCTTACACTCTTTTAAATTGTAATGTAAAGTTTTTTTTAATGGTGAGGTTAGCTTTTCAGTTATTTAGAAATGCCAATTGGCATTTTTCTAACTAAAGTTTCTGGCAGCGTCCAGCTACCTGGACTGGTGATGGCTCTCCCACTAGGAAATGTGAATTGGATACGGACAGAGCACAAAAGGGCTTAGGTATCGACAAGATTGGTTTTAGCGACAGGATGGCTGGGGGACTAGTTGGGTTCTCCCCTCATTACTTCAAGGGGTCTTTCCCCAGCACACACAAAGAGACAATTAACATCAGTCTATTGTGTTACTAGCTGGGCTGGAGCCAAACCCAGGAAAGCAAGAAGGTTAGACAAATGGAGAATTCACCACTTACAAGTTGGACTGCGCATAAAAGTGGCAGCCCAGAATCTGAAGGGGAGCAAGACTCTGGACTTGGTCAATGACAGTGACAACACCATGAAAAGTTGGAAGGACAAGACCGCTGATGCGCTAATGAACTGAGGACTCTGTCTACAGCTATCCCCAGGACTAGTGGACATCTCCAGAGGTCATTGATGCTGCCACCCTTACACCTCATGAGGACCACTTTTGGGAAGACTTGGACCTATAGGATTTTTAAATACTCCCATTATTGGAACTTTTATTCTACAGCCTGGACCTGTGGTGATCTCTAAGAGATGGTTTATGGCTAGGTGACCTAAATGTGTACGAAAAAAAAAGACAAAGACATGCATTTGTTTTCAATCTTCCATTGAAAATATATTCCTGACAGTGAGATCCATATTACAATGTTTTATTGACAATAATTGCTGCATTTAAACGGATGTACGTCACTACAACACGATCTTTTAGATCACAGTACTTTACAACACTGCCATTACAACGCAAGTCGTTACAACGACTTGCGTTGGTGTGCGCGGATTGAGGATTATTATAATTTTATATTCCAACACCAGCCCACGTAACAATAGGGAAGGTGTTGGAATTTAAAATTACAATATTCCTTATCCAACAGCGCCATCCAGCGCAAGTCGTAGTAACGACTTGCGTTGCAATGGCATCGTTGTAAAGGTTGTGCGGTGTAAACACCGCGTTGTAAACGATGTTTCCCCATTTAAACAATGTTATTGATATCCGTGATATTTAACATATTTAAAGTGTTTTTTACTGTGGCGATCGCTTGACAAAGTCAATAGACTTGCCTAAATCTATTGATATGTTGACCACTTGGCAAAGCCTTAATACATACCTTTCATGTTGTTATGATGTCCATTTGACACAGCCAATAGGCCTAGTTCAATTCAAGTGATACCACCTACATTGTGATGTTCTATCTGATTTAAGTGTGGGGTGGTCATGACCCAATGCCTGTCAAATAATTTGATTTCAGAATGTCACCAAAGGTATTTTCAATCTGCCTTATAGATTTTTAAATGAATGCATAGAAGAATGTGTGTAATAAATATAGATTTCCTTTTTCAAAGAAAAGACAGTGACTGGGTCAAGCATTCATTAAGTGTTATTATTATGCACCAGTGAATAGTGATTATTAGCTAACACCACCTCCCCTGAATAGGCCTTGGACCGCTCCGCTCCTCCACCCTCAGAGAATCAAGTGCTACAGTGGGGGATTGGTTCCCAGAAAGGGGAAATTGTGGACCTTTTAGTTGAGGAGGAGTCCCCTCTTGCACAACTAATAACCCAATTTCTTGCAATCCTTTTTTTTATGACATCTGAAAATTATGCTGCATATGGTGAATTTAGAGGCAAGTGTATTATCGCTATTCCCATGTAAAAAAAGTTGCATCCACAGTATTGCATAAATCCACTGGCCCTGGTTATATCGTACTTTATGCCCATATGTTCACAAGAAGTCAGTACTTAAGGTTGCACATATTAAACTTACCGGAGCCCAAATTATCCATGAACAGCTTAAGTTGCATTGTGTTGTTTTCCACACTGCACGTAAATACATAAGACATTGATTAATGTCTTTTTGGTAGGACTTAAATTCACTGCTTGTATTTTTCTAATATGGAAAGCTATGGCTTGTGAAAACAATGTATTTTGGACTAATATGTGTGTGCGACCTCAAAGTACAGCAGCCATCATCACTGGTATCAGGGGGATCATTAACGCGCCGGGTCCCAATATTACGGGGAGATCACCGGTTTATCTCCTAGTGCCCAGAATGCAATGGGGAATAACATGCAGGAATCGGGCATTCCACATTGTTTCTTGCATGCAAAGCAGTGGCCTAGTTTTTTCATGTAACAGAGTTCTCCATGTGTGTATTGATTGAACTTGCAAGCCATAGTCAAGGGGGCAATTCCTTATCTACGGTTGAAAATGTTACATTATAAGGCACCATGGTTCTTTGTAGAGAGTCTGAGGCTAAATTAACATCTATTATATGACTGAGTTTCATAATGCTTCATAATTTAATTTAATTTTTAATTTAAAAGAATTTATAAAGTGCGCGTATGCCATGCGGCTTCATTGCGCTGGTGAACACTAAAACCAGAAACAGGGAAGCAAGAAGATTTTAGGCTGGGAAAGCTTTCAAGAAGAGAAAGGTTTTGAGTGATTTTCGGAACTCCATATAAGAGGCAGCTGAGCGTAAGGCCAGCGGGAGTTCCAGAAGGAAGGGGCCAGGACAGAAAATTTCAGGCCCCCCATCCGGCATAATGAAATGAGTCAGTAGTTCTCTGCTTGCTGTCTTAGAACTTCAGATTCATGGAACCCTGAGGAAGTTCCACACTTGTATTTTAAAAAATCTATCAATAAAGTGTGCCCAAACGTTTCTGGTTTTGATGTGAAATGGGTGTTACTTATTGACTAACTTCAAAGGCTCTCTAGGGTAAACTTAATTGCAGGTTGCTCAGGATTTCTTCCCGGCACATGTTCCAAGGCAACTGCTGGTATTATGAGTCAAGGAGACTAATCTTTTTTGAGTGTCCAATTGCCGCTAACATGAGCTGAAAGGTGGCAGGATTTCCACAGTGCTGGGGTGGGCAGATGGAGGCCCTTGAAATGATTGTCCATTGTGACAAACTGTAGGGAGGAATTGTTATATGAATATTAAGCAAAGTTCTTGTAGGTAAGTCTTTCAGACGGAATCATTATAGAATAGAACCGTATTCATATTCTAATTTTCTGCAAAAAAGCAATGAATTGAAATTGAATATGGACACAACGATAGAAGTTAAAATATAAAGAATAAATTACATAAAAATAATTAATTGCATGGTACAATTTGTGTTTTCTAAGACACTGATTGCAAGTTTTGCTTCGCACCCAATTCTGTGGTACTGATTGTATTCACCTCTGAATGATGAACTGAAATTCTGAGTGCGTCCACCAGGATTGAAACCTGCTATTGTCAGGTTTAAACCTTTCCACAATCATGGATGCATTCAGTGGCGGCTCCTCAGCTATGTCAGAGGAGCGTCACCCCACTACTTTTAAGCAGTGCAAAGCAGAAACATAAAATGATAATACCTTTGCGTTATTATCATTTTATGCTGCTTTCTGCTGCTCTGCAGGTGGGCGGGTGTTTGTTACTGCTCTGCTGTTGGAACAGGGCAATGACTGTTTGATCGGCCCTCTCGGGCCTCCCAAACTAGTCATGCGCACTTCCCCATTCTTCATGCAGGCTGCATTACAGCCTGCATGGAGAGCACACCCAGGCCCCCATTACCTTGTTGAGCGTCAAACCAGGATGTTCAAAAGCAATCACAATGCTGCATTGCAGCATTGTGATTGGTCAGGGGAGCCTGGGTTCTTATCAATTATAATGCGGCATTGTGATTGGTCAGTGAGGCCCGCTTCCTGTTCCTCGATGTGCAGGAGGAGAGCAGGAGCAGAGACACGGGCCCAACCAGCAGCAAGGTGTTTATTTTTTCATTTTGTTTTATATTTGCCCCAATGCGCGAACCTCTGTGACCCCCTCACCCGCCCCCGTATGTGTGGCCCAACCGCACAATCCCACCACCTGCGAGCCATGCCGGCTGCCATTGAATGCATTACCCCGTCATCTTCCTTCATCCTCCCCATCCTTAATGCGCGAGGAAGCCCTGCCTCCTGTAATACGAATTCTGTTCCTTCCTGCGTTGCCCCCTTCTGGTAGGCTCCATAAAAGGGTGTGCTAATCATGTTTTTCTGTTTGCCTGTGCAGACATTTCATAGCTGCTGTTTCTGGTTGTGGAATCTGAAGAAGAGGAGTGGGGTCGGCTCTTTCCCTAATAACTGTTATAGGCTTTTGCTGGATTTGGTATCAGGGAATGTGGACTCAGACATCATTCCAGGTTTCCATATCGGGGTGGCGGGGTGAGGGGTGTTACTGATGGCTGCTTGTTGCAGTGGATGAATCGTTGGATGTGTTGGTCTTGCTGTCTTCACTTTGCAGTGTGCATTTTGCTTGTGTTTCTCTTGGCTTCAGGTTAAAGCTGGCTGTCACATGAACAGACAGTTTAATGGGGAGAGGTTGGGCTCTGTTTTTGTATGCTTGTCCCTGTTAACCTCGGTATGTTTAGGGTGCAAATGCTATGGAAGGCTGAAGGAACCCTATCTCTTTCTCTCTCCCACTCCCACAGTAGCTTGGTAATTCTGAAATCCTTTAGCCAGTTCTTCTTGCCCCTCAAGGCTTTTTCTTTGTGTGGTCTCAGAGCTGGTGTGTTCTCTCTTCCCTATAATAGTGCAGAAGCCAGGGGACAGTATTCATTGCCCCAATCGTTTGCTCATTTTTCTCTGGAAGACCTTGGTGGACTCCATGCTTGCAGTGTCCTCAATGTGGGCCTTTCTATGGCACTTCCTGGTTCTTAGGACTAGTGGTTGTGACGTCTGACACTGTATCTCTCTCTCTCCCTCTCTTTCTCTCTCTCTCTCTCTCTCTGGATTGTCTGTCCTCTTTTTAAGGGAGCAATTATTTCATATAGTTAGGTGTAGTATAACGTCAAGTGCACCTGAGGTATTCTTTCTGCCCTGTTCTATCCCTGCAGTGGTCTCTCTCATTGTGTCCCAATTATAGCAGGATATCTGTCCTGGTAATCTTGGCTGACTTGGTTGTAGTCACTCCAGGCACTCTACGCTGTGTGTCACTCAGGTAGTGGTATCAAGCTTTCTAGCTGCAGGTCCTGTGTTCCAATCTCGCTGAAGCCAGGATCATGTGTCAGCTTGGTCGTGCTTTCTTCTCTGACAGCAGCCACCCTGACAGTGGTCTGAAGGATACTTGTCATGGGGCGAAGCTGCTGCGTCCCCTGCAAGCATCTGCATCTCCCAATGACTTTGGTTTTGGGTCTTAGACTTTCTCAGTCCTCTTGTCTGTCTAAGTGATGGCATGTTGTCCTTTCTTACCTTCTCTTTGAGTTTCTCTCCCTCCTCTGGATTGTGGTGATGGATCTGGCTTCCTTTTCCCACAGGTAGTAGGCAGAAGGCCTGGTGGTGCATTGCAAGCTTGGTCTAGTGTGCTTGTTGTTGGACTTGGCCCTTAGGGCAGGTTCACCCCTAGACTTTTTGCCTTATGTGTGACCCTGTGTCAGTGATTTTTTGGGTCTCTGCGCACTTTCCCCTGAGTCCCAGAGTGAAAGTGCGTGCGTGTAGTATGGCTGGCCTGCCCTCCCATAGGAATGCATGGGGAATGTGTGTGTCCCTAGTAGTTCCTGATGCGTGGGGAGCACAAGCTCGAGTTTAGTATGTGTAAACTCGTGAGAGTGAATGCTGCAAGATGGTGTCTGCGGCATGTGTGTGTCTAGAAGAGAAGTGCTACTTCTAGACATTGAGATATGTGTGCAGTGAGGGTGCTGGAGCGTGATTGGCTGGAGCTGGCTGGCATGCCAGGAAGTCTAGATGGGTTTGCCCGGTGGTGAGTGGGAGATTAGCATGAGTGATGTGTGGGAGGAGTGTACCTGTGTCCTGGATGGGCTGGGTTTTCCCCACACAATGGTGGCTCCGCCCCCCTGTGGTGTGTCTAACGACCCTAGCCTCCCCAGTGAAAGAAATGGGTGGTTGGGCCATCAAGAGTGCTCCAGAACCAGCTGCGACTGGTTTTCCCCCACCCTGCACCCTGAAACAAAGGATTTTACTTTATAAAAAGGGGCTGTGTCCCCTTGGAAAATGTTCTGCTTTTGGATCCTGCCAGAGGGGGCTATTGCTGCTGCTGGGGCCAGGAGGACCGCCACTTGGGGTGTCTCCCTGCCTGGAGACCCAGTGTGCTGTCTCTGGCCCAGCCTTGCCCCCCTGCCTGCCTCCAGCCCCTTAGAGCGCTGCTCTCTGCCCTTCAGCGCTGGGGAGCGCTGGAATCCCTTGTCTAGCGCTTGAGAGCGCTGCATTTGGCCCGGTGGCGCTTGGGAGCGCCTTTTCTTAGAGGCTAGCGCTGCTAGCGCTTTGAGAGCCAGCCGGTGCCCACCCGGCATCAGCCCGAAATTGCGGTGCCTAGCGAGTGCCTACCTCGCTTTATATTTGCTTTGGCGGCGCGGGTGCCACCCCGCTCCTTGCCGCTTTGTTTGCCCGTGATTTATGTGGATCACAAGGGAGCCCACTCCTCGGATCATGGGAGCCCACCTGCCTGCCTAAAGCGAGCCGCCGCGCTGCCCGCGGCGACCCGGAAGTCCCGCCTCCCTACCCCCAGGGCCGCGCTGCCATTGGCGGCCCCAGAGGAAGTCAGGCGGATTGTTACCTGACGAGGCCAGGCGGGAGGCTGAGGAAGCAGCCGGCCGCGTCATAGCCCGGCCGCGCTGGGATTGGCCCAGGCGGTCGAGCCCCCCCTGCCGCGTCATCGGAGGAGCAGAGGGACCAGAGACGCGAAGGAAAGAGCCCCGCCGTCCCCGAGGGGAGAGGAGTCCCGCGCTGCGGCGAAGACACCCGGTGAGTGGCAGAGAAGGGAGAGGGGCGTCGGGACACATTGTCGGTGTCCGCCCCTCCCCCGTAGCGCGACCTCGCGCCTGTAGTTGTTGAGGCGGCCAGTATCTCCCGAGTCCCCCGAGAGGGACTCCAGCGAAAGGGGGCATTTCTGGGCAATTCGAGTCCCCAAGAGGGGGACTCCAACCCGAGCCAGTGAGGCTCTTGCTGCCATTGTCTTCCTGAGTCCCAGAGAGGGGACTCCACCATAACGGCCATAGTGGTTTAGAGCCACCAGGCTCTGGGGGCAATTTGTGATTTACGAGCCAGAGGGGCCCTGAGGGTGCCATCCCCTCGTCCAGGAGCCCAGAGAGGTTCCACAGTGCCACAGTGGTGGTTCTTGAGCCAGAGAGGCTCCAACGTTGCCCTAACTTTCCCTGCACCAGTTGCCCAGCACTTTGTGGGCAACTGCTACGTTTAGGCCCTGACATTGGGACACAGGGACTGTCACAGGTGGTGACTGATTTAAGTTTTGCGCAATGTTATTGCTACACCTCTGAATGTTAATGCATCATGTGTTTTGTTTTTACACCCCTACAGGCATTGTGATGTGTAGGTGGTTGTTTTCTCCCTAGTACAGGTGGTGCTAGTGAGGTCCTGTTACCAGTGATTACTGGTTGTGTGCTCTATGTTTATATTGTGTGCTACACTGATTTTACTTTCTAAAGTGCTATTTCTGAAAGTATTGCTTCTAAAAGTGCTGATACCCTTGACAGTGGTCCAAGTGGCCCTGTCCTGTACAAATATCCCTTGTAAATTCCGCCCGTGCCTGTTGGCACAGTGTAACAAGATGTGTGTTTTATCTGATGTATATTTATTATAATACAAAGGCTATTTTTATATAACCTTGTGTGGAGTTTTCCTTTGTGGTGGGCCTTTGGTTGTTGTTGCTGGGGTGCGTGCGCAAATACTTAACTTACATCGCCTCCAAGTTTAGCCTTGACTGCTCGCGCCACGTTACCTAGAGGGCGAGTAGGGGTTATCTTGGCGTGTAACTCCCTTGCCCTGACCCTTGGAAATGGCGGTCCCTGACTGACCTCGACGCGAGTCTTGGCCGGCCAGGGTCCCGTTTCCAACATTGGCGGCAAGCGGTGAGGATAAGGATTTGTGTTTGCGTTGTACCACAGTGGCAACTGGCCACTACAAAGCTCTGCATTTTTGATGACCACATTTTAGGGGATTATTGTGTTTTTGGTGAAGTTCCATTATTGCTTCTCCTGAAGAGTGTCATTTGATAATTGTGTCCTGTACATTTCTCCCCCGCCCTGCTTCCAGAGTTTGGTACCTGTGTCACATGTGGTCAGGTTGAGAAGTCAGGGGTGGTAGAAACTGCCTTACCGATCCGAGGGGAGGGTGTGTGTGGATGAATGGTGTGTTTCCCTGGACGCATGAGTGAGTTCTTTTTTTAAGGAGAGTGGAGGTCTTGGAATTGCGTACTTTTACTTCAGATTGCTAGGTCCCTTGTGTTGCATGTGTCTGTGAGCATCCTGTCAAGATGGAATCTCCTTTTAACCTTTGTGGCCTGTTTAAGTACAGTGTGCATGAGTTGGTACGGTTATGTAAGGAGAGAGACATCCCAGTGAGTGAGTCAGACACCCAGTCCAAGCTTAGGGATAACATGATCCTGTGGCAGAAGAGAGACTGGGAGCGTGAGCACAGTGAGAGGGAGAGGGCCCGGACCGCACACCATGAGGGTGGTGGGTCTGAGGGGAGCCCTGAAGAATCTGATGTGGAGAGTGAGTTTGACAGTGGATGGGCTCCAGCAGAGAGCGAGTACCCCCTAGATAGGGAGTCCCTTGCTGGGTCCCGTGTCAGATGTAGCACCCCATCCCTTTCCCTGTCCCCAGAGGAGTGGGTGGATAGGAGAGAAGTGAGGGAGCACCAGCTAGCCATGGAGAAGCTCAGGTTAGAGCATGCCAGAGAGATGGCGCAGCTGGGTGTGAATGAGCGGACTACAGAGGCTGAGAGGGCCTTGGCCAGGGAAAAGTTAGCCCTAGAGTGTAGGTTATCCCCTGACCGCAGTCATAATTTTCTGGATCCCCCGGGGAGGGTTGAGTCCAGTGGTGGCAGCTATGTAGAGCCCAGTGCGAGCAGTCCCACCCCCAGTTCCCCCAGTCTGGTACCTGTTTCCCCAGAGGAGGAGTTAAGGTTGAAATTCAGGGGCAGTAGGAAGCTGTCTCACCAGTCTTGGGTGGAATTTGAGGATGAATGTTGTGGGACACTGTTTGATTGGGTAAAGGTTCACACGAGAGATGATTTTGATGTCTTGTTTGACCTGATTGTCAAGGAGCACCTGCTCAGTTGTTGTTCTCCAGGGTTGCGCACACACCTGTTGGGGTGTGGATTGTCTGAGGCATGTGAGCTTGCAGAGGAAGCGGACCGCTGGGAGAGTGCAAGAGGTTCTGTACAGTCATTAGAGAGTGAGTCCAACAGTAGTGGTACAGGGAGCTTCCAGCCCAGCGTGGTGGAAGAGGCTCAGTGTAGCCCAGCTAGGTCCCAGTATAGTGAGAAGGGTGGAGGGGCTGACTACCTGGCTCAGTGGAGCAGGAGTCAGTGGGTGGCTGAGAGCACCCAGAGGCCCGAAGCCCTGTCTCAGAACTTGGGTGGTTTCTTGAGGGAACACCAGGTTAGGGACCTAGGCTGTCCTGTTAGTACACTTGAGGAGGATCTCCTAGTGTCTAGGGAACCTGGAGCGTCGGTAACTAGAGCTCCAGGGGTTCCAGTGTCCGGCAGTGTCGCTCCAGTTGGGAGGGCACAGAAGTCCGAAGCGAGGAGTGATTGGGGGATGAGTTTCCCAGTGGATGCACCAGTGGACCAGAGACTAGCCAGTTGGGCTAGATCTTCTTGGGTGGACCCGGGTGGCGCCACTTCTGGTCTGGGGGATCTTTGCGCACTGTCAGGTGGACAGGAGGTGGGAGATCTGCGCCAGACAGACAGTCACACGACACATGGGTCATGTGTCAGCCTCAGGGGGATTGCGTGTGAGTCCCCAGAAGTCCTGGAGTGCCAGGCAATTATTCCGCCAAAGGTTTTAGACCGGAGGTTGGGAGGCCAGGTGCAGGATCGGCCTGACCTGAAGGGTAGGACGACTGTAACCAGTGTCCTGACCGGTTCTTCCAGAGGAACTTCTCCAGTTGGGAGAGGGCAGACCTCTGGAAGGGGGTGCAGAGGGCGGGAAAGCCCACCTCTGACCCCGGTGCAACCTGAGGGGTTAAACCCTGGGTTGGAATGGCGTTCTAGGTGTCCCCCTCGCACGGGGAGGAGGAACCCTAAAAGAAGAGGTAAGGGGAGGAGAGCTTTCCCTGAGACTCCTGGTCCGCCTGAGGTTGTAGACCCTAGGCTGGAGAACCAGTGGCAGTCTAGTCCTGTCTTGCAGACAGGGAGAGTGGAGAATGGACACTATGTGCCAGGGGTTACTACCCCCCGCTCTGCGAATTGGCAAGGACCGGTGGCACCTGGGTGGCCCAGGGCCTGGTCCTGGCCGCGGACAGCTGAGGAGTACCAGTGGGGTAGCCCAGTTGGTCCTTACAGTAGCTTTAGAAGGAACCCTAGGGGTTCACCGTGGCATAGAACAGGAGGGTGTCCCGGCAGTGGCGGGCCTGCGTCCGTGTTCTATCGCCCCAAGCAGGGAAGTCCATCACGGTGGTGATTGTTCTCCCCTGCGTTTTGGCTGGAAGGGGGTTGTGTTGGACTTGGCCATTAGGGCAGGTTCACCCCTAGACTTTTTGCCTTATGTGTGACCCTGTGTCAGTGATTTTTTGGGTCTCTGCGCACTTTCCCCTGAGTCCCAGAGTGAAAGTGCGTGCGTGTAGTATGGCTGGCCTGCCCTCCCATAGGAATGCATGGGGAATGTGTGTGTCCCTAGTAGTTCCTGATGCGTGGGGAGTACAGGCTCGAGTTTAGTATGTGTAAACTCGTGAGAGTGAATGCTGCAAGATGGTGTCTGCGGCATGTGTGTGTCTAGAAGAGAAGTGCTACTTCTAGACATTGAGATATGTGTGCAGTGAGGGTGCTGGAGCGTGATTGGCTGGAGCTGGCTGGCATGCCAGGCTCCAGGAAGTCTAGATGGGTTTGCCCGGTGGTGAGTGGGAGATTAGCATGAGTGATGTGTGGGAGGAGTGTACCTGTGTCCTGGATGGGCTGGGTTTTCCCCACACAATGCTGGCTCCGCCCCCCTGTGGTGTGTCTAACGACCCTAGCCTCCCCAGTGAAAGAAATGGGTGGTTGGGCCATCAAGAGTGCTCCAGAACCAGCTGCGACTGGTTTTCCCCCACCCTGCACCCTGAAACAAAGGATTTTACTGTATAAAAAGGGGCTGTGTCCCCTTGGAAAATGTTCTGCTTTTGGATCCTGCCAGAGGGGGCTATTGCTGCTGCTGGGGCCAGGAGGACCGCCACTTGGGGTGTCTCCCTGCCTGGAGACCCAGTGTGCTGGCTCTGGCCCAGCCTTGCCCCCCTGCCTGCCTCCAGCCCCTGCTGGAGCTTGTGCTGTGCCTGCAGCACTGAGAGCGCTGCTCTCTGCCCTTCAGCGCTGGGGAGCGCTGGAATCCCTTGTCTAGTGCTTGAGAGCGCTGCATTTGGCCCGGTGGCGCTTGGGAGCGCCTTTTCTTAGAGGCTAGCGCTGCTAGCGCTTTGAGAGCCAGCCGGTGCCCACCCGGCATCAGCCCAAAATTGCGGTGCCTAGCGAGTGCCTACCTCGCTTTATATTTGCTTTGGCGGTGCGGGTGCCACCCCGCTCCTTGCCGCTTTGTTTGCCCGTGATTTATGTGGATCACAAGGGAGCCCACTCCTTGGATCATGGGAGCCCACCTGCCTGCCTAAAGCGAGCCGCCGCGCTGCCAGCGGCGACCCGGAAGTCCCGCCTCCTTACCCCCAGGGCCGCGCTGCCATTGGCGGCCCCAGAGGAAGTCAGGCGGATTGTTACCTGACGAGGCCAGGCGGGAGACTGAGGAAGCAGCCGGCCGCGTCATAGCCCGGCCGCGCTGGGATTGGCCCAGGCGGTCGAGCCCCCCCTGCCGCGTCATCGGAGGAGCAGAGGGACCAGAGACGCGAAGGAAAGAGCCCCGCCGTCCCCGAGGGGAGAGGAGTCCCGCGCTGCGGCGAAGACACCCGGTGAGTGGCAGAGAAGGGAGAGGGGCGTTGGGACACATTGTCGGTGTCCGCCCCTCCCCCGTAGCGCGACCTCGCGCCTGTAGTTGTTGAGGCGGCCAGTATCTCCCGAGTCCCCCGAGAGGGACTCCAGCGAAAGGGGGCATTTCTGGGCAATTCGAGTCCCCAAGAGGGGGACTCCAACCAGAGCCAGTGAGGCTCTTGCTGCCATTGTCTTCCTGAGTCCCCAGAGAGGAGACTCCACCATAACGGCCATAGTGGTTTAGAGCCACCAGGCTCTGGGGGCAATTTGTGATTTACGAGCCAGAGGGGCCCTGAGGGTGCCATCCCCTCGTCCAGGAGCCCAGAGAGGTTCCACAGTGCCACAGTGGTGGTTCTTGAGCCAGAGAGGCTCCAACGTTGCCCTAACTTTCCCTGCACTAGTTGCCCAGCACTTTGTGGGCAACTGCTACGTTTAGGCCCTGACATTGGGACACAGGGACTGTCACAGGTGGTGACTGATTTAAGTTTTGCGCAATGTTATTGCTACACCTCTGAATGTTAATGCATCATGTGTTTTGTTTTTACACCCCTACAGGCATTGTGATGTGTAGGTGGTTGTTTTCTCCCTAGTACAGGTGGTGCTAGTGAGGTCCTGTTACCAGTGATTACTGGTTATGTGCTCTATATTTATATTGTGTGCTACACTGATTTTACTTTCTAAAGTGCTATTTCTGAAAGTATTGCTTCTAAAAGTGCTGATACCCTTGACAGTGGTCCAAGTGGCCCTGTCCGGTACAAATATCCCTTGTAAATTCCGCCCGTGCCTGTTGGCACAGTGTAACAAGATGTGTGTTTTATCTGATGTATATTTATTATAATACAAAGGCTATTTTTATATAACCTTGTGTGGAGTTTTCCTTTGTGGTGGGCCTTTGGTTGTTGTTGCTGGGGTGCGTGCGCAAATACTTAACTTACATCGCCTCCAAGTTTAGCCTTGACTGCTCGCGCCACGTTACCTAGAGGGCGAGTAGGGGTTATCTTGGTGTGTAACTCCCTTGCCCTGACCCTTGGAAATGGCGGTCCCTGACTGACCTCGACGCGAGTCTTGGCCGGCCAGGGTCCCGTTTCCAACACTTGTCATGGAGGGGAGTCTCCCTGGTCAGATCTGGTGGTCATTAGGGTGCTGCAAACTGTGCTGCAGAGTGTGCTGCAGAATGCCTGCTGCATTCTGCAGCACACATAGAAAGAGGAAATAACATCTGGGGATTGTTTATGTACAGGAAGGTGTCCCTTCTTGCATATAAACAATCTTTTCGCTAAAGATGTTAATGCAGCACACATAAAAGTTGTAAAACGCCATTTCTGATTGTTTATGTGCTGGAAGGGACCCTTCCTGCACATAAACAGTCATCCCCGTGATGCAGGCATCCTTGCACCCTGGTGCAAGGGTGCCTGCATCGGCGCATGGCAGCAGTTTGTTTACCAGGGCACAGGGAAGCACAGAGATGCGACATATTGTTGTAAATATATAGCGTTCCTGTGCTTCCAAACTAATGAAAAAAGGCACAGCAAAATGACTTGCTACACCACGCTGCGTTAGTTTATTGTAAATCTGCCCCCCCTTGTGCTTAGGTTGGGATGCGCTGTGTGGTGTGTCCCTGTGTCTTTGCCCTTGTCCATTCCCCGATTGCTAGGATGCAAATGCAGTTTGCTGTGTTCTACAATTTGGGGGCAAGGGGACTTCTGCCATTGTTCTCCTTTCATCCCTTCCCGGAGCTTTGCAACTGGGAGTTCCTCAGACAGGGTGTGGACAAGTGGTCTAAGAGTGGTCTAAGTGACCTCGGCTGGCCTCCTTGGTTAAGGTTTGTGTTTTGGTTCTGTTCCTGCTTCTCTTTCGGTGGTAACAAATGCCTCTTCTTCATGATCCATGACTTCTGGATTTGGCATGCCTTGATCTGCCTTTAGGGTTCTCTGTGCTGTGGGGGTCTTCCATGTCGTTTGGGCATCTCCACGTTTGCTCTCAGAGAGGATATTCAGTGATGTTATTGTTATGCCTCCTTTTCCCGTGTTCTATCTTATTTGCTGTTTGGTAGACAGAGTTGAGTGGCTTTTTTGATTGTTATCTTGCTGAGTTTTTGTTCATTTCACCTCTCTCACTGTGTACACTTCGTATACTTGGTTGAAAGTTCTGTGTGAGGTTTCTAGCTCAGTGACTTTATGTTGGTTTAGTGGTACTTGTCTTTGTTCTGGTAGCTTGCAGCTGTGTCCCAAAGATTCCTTTATCCTGCGTTTGCTTCCAGATAAAAGGCTTGCTGGTTGTTTCACATATCTTTCTGCAGAATGTCCCTAGACTCAATGTGAATCCCTCCTTCCTATGTCTTCTGTGCCTGTACTTGCTTAAGCTATCCTCCTCTCCTTTGATGCAGCCAGTTGGTTCTTCTTTTTCTGGTTGCGAGTTGTGACCCTTCTGGCCTCCAGTTGCCATTCGCCTGAACTTTCCGCCTTGCTTTGCTGGACGTTTTGTTAGGTGTTGTTGTTCAGCGTCCCTATGCTCTTGGGAGGGGTTCTTAGTTTTTGTCTGCATGTCCCCTGTTAATAGTGCCTCTAGCATTTACCGGGGTTTTTCGTGGATGGGTTTGTTGGGTCCCGCCTGCTTTCTTGGCCTGCTCTACGTACCTAAGCTCTGCCAGGTAGATATATTTTCTGCACCTCAGGGGACATGGGACAACTGAGGTAGTTTTCTCTGGTACTCCTATCGGAGAGACAGTTTCTTCTGTTGTCGTTTACCCCTGGTTAGTGTCTGTAAGGGGTCCTCAGTCTTGTTTATAAGCATGAGTGTCCATTTTCTCCTAGGCAGTGTATGATTTCGTCCTGGCACTGTGAATTGCAGCTGTCTGCTATGTTTTACCCTCTTGCTATGCTCTTCTGGAATGTAGTCACTTTTTCAGTAAGTCGCCACACATATGAAATGGGAAGGGTGAAGGGAGGTGAGGAGATAATGCCTAGATTACTTACCAGTAACTCCAATATTTCAATTCTCTCTTTCATCTCAAACTTTTTCTCTTACTTTTTTATTTCGGTCAGAGCCTTCAGGTGTAGACTTTATTAGGTATGCAAAAGTTGCTTTCCTTTTAGCACAACTTTTAACATGCTACTGAATGGGCAGTCGAGAAGACAGGGCCTCCTACCAAGTTCAGGCCAGGAGCACACAGTGGCGAATCAGAGAAATGTAATAACCAGTCAGTAATCTAGACAGAAGTGCACTGAGCTGACTGTATGACGGTATTCTGCATGCGCTTAGGACTCATGCATTCAGAGCGCCGTCTTTTGAACAAGCTTTTTTTTAGCACGCATTTGTTCTGCACGCAAGGCACTTTAACCACATGCCTTAGGGGGGTACTGGATTTTGGAATAGTTTAATTTACTATTCCAACTCCAGTCTGTCCAGCAGTAGTGAAGGTGTTGGACTTTAAACATTGTTCTTACTCAGAGGGCATCTTTTGCAAAAACAATTTCTGTCCTGATGATGGTCTTATAGACTACAGCTAACAAGACCGAAACGTCGACCCCATCATCAACTCCAAAGCATCTCATCTACATCAAAAGCAAACAATCGCACATTAATGGACTTGGTTTCTTTCATCAATCAAGGGAGCTGATGAGCTGTTATGAACTGACATGTTGATTTGTGCAAACATCTGTCAATAACATTTTTGCTAATATTGATTTGTTCCCCTTATCCCCGTATATTAATCCATTGATTTGTTCAATACAATACCTTTTTTGAAAATCATTTTTCTGTGTGTTTGTTTCCCTGTTGTCTCTTTCTTCCATCTTCCTGCTTGGTATTGATTGCCTTTAGCGTACGATATCTTGAGTGTTGTCCTATGGACACATTGGGGTTAGATCTCTGACAACTAACCCAATAATTTTACAAAACTAAAAAACAAACAAAATTCCTTGTAGCTATCCATTACCCTTATTAGGACTTTAAACCTAGCAACATTTCACCAATGCACCCACTAAATGTAAGTTGTTGTTACACATTCGTTTCTATTGCCTGCTCCGTGTTGGCACAGCGGGATTCAGGCTTCCTCCTGTGCTGATACTTCCATTCTTTCATGTTATTTTCTGTTCGTTTTTTGTTTGGCTCATAAGGTTACACTTCAAAGCTGTGTGACATAAGTGTGGTATATGTCTTCCACCTCTATTGTAGTTCTCTTTATTTAGTGTAGTAGTTCTTTCATCTCTGTTAGATTCTTAGCTATGTAATATGGAATTCTTTTATTGTATCCTGGTGATCCAGATTCTACTTCAGTGAAGCGGTTGGAGCTGAACTGAAGAGATGCCTGGACTCTAGCACCAGTGGGTCTTATTTATACCATTAAGAATAAATAAGTTTTAATCCTATTTCTGCCTCCTCCCGATCTTTACAATGGCGACGAGGTTAATTAATTAATTATTGACCCACTGTGTAGCCACTTTAAAGAAAAGAAGACTTCTACTTCCCAGAAGCCCTTTGATTCGGACCTCTGCGTGGTTGTGCCGGCTACCACTGTCCTTCTCTTGAAGATCCAGGCATCTGGTGTGAAACTCCCGTAAATTTCCCACCTTTTAAGGTACTGTTACGAATCATTTATTTATGAGGATTTAAAACGGCCCTTACTTTTTCTTTTTGCTGTTGGTTGCCGCTCGCGCTGGCTTCATGCGCTGAAGACTCTTCCACGTCCTTGTGCGTTCTGAGCTCTGTGACGCTGCATGCAGTCACGTCTTCACGTATTTGAACGCGTGAGCTCATTGAAACGCATCGTTTTGGACGCAACGTGCGGCCATTTTAACAGTATCTTTTCAAGTTGTCATGGAAACTCTCCATACGCTCGTACTTTAAGCGCATATTTGTTTCCAGTCTTCGATGAACCTTGATTCGTCCTCCATTCCTTACGAATTTAAAGCGCCTATCAAGATAATTTTTCAGCGAACACAGTGATTCGCTCACTTTCTAAATTACTTTTCAAACACATGCATTTATTCTACGTTACTGTGCTTTCTTCAGCTATTATCCATTTTAAGCATTGCGCTTTTCCTTTATTTTACATCAGTGATTTGCACACTGTTATTTTAAGTGCAAGTTACCTATTCAGTGATTTGCACACTTATTCTACAAGTGCAAGTTTCTGTTAATCTCAGTGATTTGCACACTTTTATTTTAGTGCAAGTTTTATTCTCCTTCAGTGGTTTGCACACTGTTATTTTACGTGCAAGTCATTTATTCAGTGATTTGCACACTTATTCTACAATTGCAAGTTTCTGTTAATTTCAGTGATTTGCACACTTCTTCTACCAAACCAAGTTTCTCTTACCTTCTTTTAATTTAAATTTTTCTTTTTGTTGTTTGACATGGCTTCTTCTCAAATTTGCAATCAACCTTCCATTTTCCTGCAAATTCCTGGAAAACCTAAGTTATCTTGGAAAAAATGGTTTGAGTCCTTCGAAAACTATATTGTTGCAATTGATGGTTCTAAGTTCTCACCAGAAAGGAAAAAAGCTATTCTTTTTAGTTACTTAGGTACAGCTGCAATTGAAATTTTTAAAAATCTTGAACCTATCACAGCACCGGGAGGTGAAGGAGATGTTTGGAATGTATTTTTAGAAGCTGTTGCTAGACTCGAAAAGCAGTTCGAAGATGAACCGAATGTGTTAATCGAGAGACATGCTTTTCATAAAAGAAAACAATTGTCTGATGAGTCGGTAGAAGATTACGTGGCGGCCTTGAGGGTATTAGCTGCCAATTGTCAATTTGGAGCACTTGTTGATTTCTCTATCAGAGACCAATTTGTTTTTAATTGCTTCTCAAAGAAGGTACAAGAAAGACTTTTGGCGTGCCGCAATCCTACGCTAGGAGAGGTGATTGATCTAGCCAAAGGCATCGAAAGGTCTATAGAATCTTCCAAAATTATTGAAGCTGAGTCTGTTAAAAGCGCAAGTGTCTCTTCCATTTGCTCAGTTCAAACTCGAAGCAAAAATCCTTTCAAGACTAACAGGGAGTCTGGTTTAAGCTGTTTTAGGTGTGGTTCTAAATCACATTTAGCCAACTTCTCTGATTGTCCTGCACTAAAAAGGAAATGTACCAAGTGTGGTAAAAGTGGTCATTTTTCTTCATTCTGTAAAACTGTTAAGAGAAATGTAAGTACTACGGTCAGTTATGTTTCTGATGTTGAAAATGATATGCACAATATGATTATCACCATTTATGATGATACTTTTGAGAATTATATTAACAGTGTCATTCTCCCTTTCAAAGCTCCTTTGGGTACTGTTTCTGTTGGAAAGGTTGAGTTTGAAGCCATGGCTGATTCTGGTTCGCCAGTAACCATTTTATCTGACGTATTTTTCAAGGAAAATTGGAGTGGTGTCAAGCTTAACATTTCCGACATAAATCCTAAGGCGTTCGGTAATTTTAAAATTAAAATGTTGGGTTTCTTTCAGGATTTTCTAAAATTTGAGACTCGCCAAATTTTTACTAAAATTTACGTGCCTATTGACGGGAAGAATATTGTGGGTTGGTTTGACCTTGGCAAGCTTGGTATTAATTTATGCCCAGGTTCTGATCACCCAATCCAATTAAGAGATATGCCTGTCAGTAATATTATTTTAGAGGATGATTCCCTGTCTTCTATCCTTCATAAGCATGAAAAAGTGTTTGAGGATGTTGTTGGACAGGTAAAAGGATTTTCTCACAAGATCAAACTCAAAAAAGATGCTTTGCCTGTCCAACATAAAGTTCGCATGGTACCTCTGGGAGTGAGAGACAAACTTAAAGCACATTTAGACGACCTGTGTTCTCAGGGTATTATAGAACTTACGGACAGTTCTGAGTGGGTTTCTGCTATAGTGATCGCTCTTAAAAAAAATAATGATATTAGGCTATGTGTTGACCTTCGCTCTTTAAATAAAAAAAATTGTTATTGAGACCTATCCCTTGCCTAGGATACAGGAAATGTTGGCGGCTGTTAATGGGGCAAAGTTTTTCTCCATTATTGATCTTAAATCCGCCTATCATCAGGTGACTCTAGTAGAGGAGTCAAAGGATTTGACAGCCTTTATCACTCCCTTTGGCCTATATAGATTTCTTAGAATGCCTTTTGGCTTAGCGTCAGCTGCCAGCGTTTTTCAAAAATTGATTGAGAATCTGTTTCATGGTCTCAAAGGTGTACAATCATTTCAGGATGATATACTAATTTTTGCTAAGACCATTTCTGATCATAATGTAATCTTGGAAAAGGTTTTAAGCACCTTAAACAACAAGGGAATGACAGTGAGTAAAGATAAATGTAAATTTTTGGTCAGTGAAATTAATTATTTAGGCCACAAAATAACCCCTGAAGGCATCTTTCCAAAAAAAGACATCATTTCCAGTTTAGAAAATTGCAGTAAACACAAAGACAAGGATACTTTGCGCTCATTTCTTGGTTTGAGCGAATATTATGCCAAGTTTGTGAAGGGGTATGCCTTGGTTGTGGAGCCCCTTAGACTATTACTTAAGAAAGGTGCTAAATTTTTGTGGACAGATATTCACGATTCTGCTTTTGTGAAGGTTGTTAGCCTCATTGCCAAGGCACCCGGTTTGAACACTTTTGACCCTGAAGGTGATTCTTTTGTGACTGTTGATGCCAGCACTGTTGGTTTGGGTGCGGTGTTCACTCAGATTGTTGAAGGCAAAGAACGTGTCATTTCTTTCATCTCCAGGGGTATTAGGGGTGCAGAAGCTCACTACAGCACTATTGAGAAAGAGGCCCTTGCCTGTGTGTGGGCTGTTGAAAAGTTTAAGAACTTCTTGTGGGGGAGGCCTTTTACTTTGGTAACTGATCACAAGCCGCTTGTCTACATGATGGACGGCGTGAGAAGTGGTAATGCTTCCTCAAGGTTAGTTAGATTAATTGCGAGGTTACAGGAGTTTAACTTCGCCATTCAGCACATTTCTGGTGGAAAAAACGTTACTGCAGATTGCTTATCCAGATTACCTCCTGTTGATGACTCCAGTGATGAAGTTCTTGATCTGCACGAATGTGTTGTAAATGTAAATGTATGTATGTATGTATTTGAGCTTATATAGCGCACAGCTACCCACAAAGGGTTTCCCGGCACTTGCTTAGGGAACCCGTCCTGGTATTCCCCTGTGAGATAACCCCAGCAGGGTATCCACAAGGTGAAAGCCAGGCATCCCGCCGCGAGGGGCCGTTGTGGAGATTAAGCAAGCTATTGCCCAGAGTCGCAGAGTGTGAACCCGTGAGTCAAGAAGGCACCGGAGCAAGAATTAACGAGTCCGTGGAATTTTTGAGCCCAAGACCCACCGAGGCGGGGAATTGAACCCTGGTCCCGGGCCGAACTCAAGCTCCAGGTCTGCCGCCTCTAACCCCTGAGCCACACTTCTCCACATTATGGATTTAGAGGTCGGGGAATGAGGCACTTGACACAGTTTAGAGAGGTGCCAGGTATTTCTCCAACTGATACCATGATAAGAGTTTTTAAAAAGGGAGCAACTGGTATGGTGAATTGGAAAGGCATCCACAGTGATCCCCTGGGGGCATCAAATCATAGATTCCAATATTTATATGTGGTTGGAGCTGCTGATATCTTTCAGTTGTCCAGAACCCTCATAAAATGAAAATAAAACCATCATTCTCAGAAAGCAATTTAGGACAATACAGGTCATGTCCTGTTCCATGGCCTTATAGACTATCCAAAGGTTCCTTTTAAGTGCATCCAAAATTCTACAGCATATTTCATGAAGTGCCTGAAGAAATATGATCACATCAACCCAACCTTAATGGAACTCATTGGGCTCTGCTTACTGTAACAGCCATCTTCAAGACTATCTGAAACCTATACAAAGCTATAAAAAATGTCAACCCTTTATATAGAGCTGACAAGATGACTGCCACTGGTGGCTTTTGGTGCATCTATAGCTAGAATCCTCTTAGACTGGAGGCAAAGAACTGCAAATCAGAAAAACTAGGCAACATTCCAGGTCAATCTCTGCAGCCAGCAGCTGGAACAATTTTACTGTATACGTCAGGATCTCTCTTTAGGAAAGAGCTTAAAAACTTTCTGTTAATTCTTTCATGAAATATATATCACAACAAAGTAACACTCCCACTCTCACAATCCAGATACCCTTGCAATCACTTGTTGACTATATCTTAGTTGGCGAGCCTCCCCAGTGTCCTCTGGCTTCTGGCTAGTTTTGTGCTATACAAATACCTCATACTTACATATATAAATACATATCGTGCTCACACCTCCTCTGCTGTACCAAAAAGATGCTGCACTCCCGGGGATGCTTTTCAAGATTCTTTATTGCAGGCAAAACAATTCTGTTTTGCCTGAAATAAAGAATCTTGAAAAGCATCCTGTGAGTGCAGCATCTTTTTGGTACAGCAGAGGAGGTGTGAGCGCGATATAAAGCAGTCGGACCATGACGGCAAACTGCACCCGCCCAAGAGAGTGCTTCCGTTCTTTTTGGTCACAAGTAGCTTGAGAATATAAATACATAGATGGCAGACAAAGTGCATTCTCCCCCCGCCACACTGCATGCTTTACAAGGTCCCAACCCCACATCAAACTCGGGAGTCGTACTTGATTTTCTGCAGTGTGCTGCTTGTTTATTAAAATTTAAGTTCTCTGGTCAATTACCTCATTGACCCACCAATCTCTTTATTTATTCGTACATATTCAAATACAGTATTTAGGAATAAACTTGCACTTATAATACAATATATACATTCACCGCCCATTCCACTGGGCCTTTTATTTGACTTCAGGGTTGCGCCAGCAGGCCACAATCCAGATCACCTGCCCCATACGTTAACCCCCTTCTGGTCAACAGAGCCGCAGGTGAGGAAAGCGCCCACTTGGGCAACCAGCGGCCTCTGGGGTAGGGCTGAAAAGCCAAGGCCACCAGCAGGTCGGCCCCAACTCTCCCGCCAGCCCAGAGTCCATACTGATTTAGCAAACCTGTTCAGAGTTAACTGTCTCTAGACAAGAAGTTCCCGTGGTATTCTTGTCCGGAACCCCGCTACTGCCCTAATCGAATCCTTATTAATAGGGATGGGTGGGTGGGTGTCTTCTCTTGGAGACGTCCGACTCCTGGATGATCAGCGGACAAAGAGGGGGCCTCTAGGCTGGTCGCGGGCTTTTAAGCCTCGTGCCCTACTAACACTTCCGGGGCGTACTTCGTCCTTTGTTCCCATTGGTCCTGACGCGACGCTTACTTCCGGGTCACGCAACCCGGAAGTGACCCGGCTCCGGGTCGGCCCTTTGGCTGCCACTAACGACGCCATTCCCCGATGGGGGTTGGCGCCTTCCATAGATGGCAGACAAAGTGCATTCTCCCCCCGCCACACTGCATGCTTTACAAGGTCCCAACCCCACATCAAACTCGGGAGTCGTACTTGATTTTCTGCAGTGTGCTGCTTGTTTATTAAAATTTAAGTTCTCTGGTCAATTACCTCATTGACCCACCAATCTCTTTATTTATTCGTACATATTCAAATACAGTATTTAGGAATAAACTTGCACTTATAATACAATATATACATTCACCGCCCATTCCACTGGGCCTTTTTTTCGACTTCAGGGTTGCGCCAGCAGGCCACAATCCAGATCACCTGCCCCATACGTTAACCCCCTTCTGGTCAACAGAGCTGCAGGTGAGGAAAGTGCCCACTTGGGCAACCAGCGGCCTCTGGGGTAGGGCTAAAAAGCCAAGGCCACCAGCAGGTCGGCCCCAACTCTCCCGCCAGCCCAGAGTCCATACTGATTTAGCAAACCTGTTCAGAGTTAACTGTCTCTAGACAAGAAGTTCCCGTGGTATTCTTGTCCGGAACCCCGCCACAGGACGAGGAGCTTACTGGCGGACTCGACCTCCCCCCCCTGCGCTCAAGAGCTTCGGAGACGGCTCCTACGACTGTTTCTATGAATATCTCCATACCCGCCTCCGACAAGTGGACTCCGTCCTTTGCATATAACTCCGGCCTTTCTGCCTGAATTAATTTATGGCGAATCGCTTTAATACTCGATTGTTTCAGGATTTCCGCCACCGATTGGTTCAGTCTTTTGACAGATCTGTTTATTGCCTTCATGGGTGCGCCCCGAGCCCACACGAGTCTCGGGATGACTTCCGACCACAGTACTATAGCTTCTGGGAAAATGTTTTTGATTGCTGCTAGGGTAGAAAACAGGGATTCCTTCACTTCTCTCCTCCCGCCTGGAATCATGTCGTTGCCTCCGCAGTGCAACACGAATACGTCTGGCGAAGGCATGCCTTTTGCCAGAGCCGCTTTTACATCCCTCGGGACGTCCGCTAGGCGCTGCCCGCCTATTCCCACCCAATGATGGTCACAACCTCGCATCATGGTCACCCTGTCCCTGAGTGTCTTTTCGAAGTGCGCCCCTGCGAATGAAGGAGTGGCCGCACCAACAGATTTGGGTTCTCTTAGGGGAGGTATCTAAAGTAAATATGAAGAGTAAATGTGAAGAGATACAGGCAGTCGATTCTCACAAAAAAGGAACGCAAGCGAAAGATACGTCAGACTAATTGCGGGCGGATATAACGTTGATAACAAGATGATTTCCAGCGACCCAACCTTTTGATTACCTGTTCGGGTAGGCCTAGGCCAGCAGCCGTTGTCGCTGCTCCAATTCTAAACGAATGTGATGTAAATTCGGCCGGATCCACTCCGATCCGTGCCAAGGCCATTTTTACTACCCGAGTGAACTGGAACCTGGTAAGGGGTAACCCATTCTCATGAATCAAGAGTCTATCATCAGTTCCTTGGGGCCTAACTTGGAGAAATACCCTCAGCAAATTGACCGGACAGAAGGGCTCACCCTCTACTCTACCCAGTTGTAACCAGGTACCTCTACCCAGCGGATCAGTTTTCGATCTCCGCACCCTTAGCCGTAGGACACCGTTGGACTCGATTATATCAGAGCACCTCAGACCCCCTTCCCTATCTGATTTAGACGCCGGGAGTAATTCTGAAATTCTCAGAGCCCCACAAAAGGCTAAGGTATAGGCCACCCGGAACAACTGTGTCTCATACTGGGAGAAGCATACGAAAGGGAGAGCTCCTAAGATTTTTATCAGTTTTTCTACGTTTATCGGCCTCCTACAATCTTTCTCCCCGGGCGCTAGGCGCTCCCAACCTCTCATTGCTCTTCTAACTCTCTGGTCTTTAGTCGGATCAGACACCCCCCGTAGACCCGCATAAAATGCTAAAGCCGACAGCTGCCTTTTCATGAATGCTACCGACTTCGCATGCTCTTTCTGCTGCACGATGAAGCCTAATAAACTCTGGGGGGCAAAGATGTCCGCTACACCCACACCCCTCAGGTATGCCATATACGACTCCCATGACCTCTGATACATACTCATAGTCCTTGGAGCCAAGGATGCAGATATCAACTCGGGGGCTGTGGGGCACCAAACTTCCATAGCTCCGCTGGGAAGGCTGACATTGACGTCTCCGCCTGGGGCAAATGCTCCCGGAACTCTGTTAACTTAAAACGAGACAATGCATCAGCCGCTTTGTTTTCGACACCTGGAACATGTTTAGCAGTGAATTGGACATTATGGCTCAGGCATTGCAAAACCAATTCCTTCAACAACCTGAGTACCCAAGTACAGGTGGCCCTCTGGCTATTAATTACCATGACTACGGACATATTGTCTGACCAGAATACTATACTCCTGTTTGCCAGCAGATCTCCCCACAAGTGCAAAGCCACCACTATGGGGAAAAGTTCAAGGAAGGAAATGTTAGTAGTCAGGCCTCGCTCGATCCAGTCATCTGGCCAGCACTGCATACACCATTTTTGACCGAATATAGCTCCGAAACCAATACTACCTGCAGCGTCGGTGAACAGCTCAAGATCCGTATTAGAAGAACAGGCTGCTCGCCACAATACCGTGCCATTGAAGTCCCTCAAAAAACTTTTCCAAATCATAAGATCCTCTCTAACTGTGGCTGAGAGCCTCACTCTGTGGTGTTTGGCCCGCAGTCCAGACATCGCCCTCGCTATACTCCTGGAGAAGGCCCTGCCCATAGGAATGACCCGCAGAGCAAAGTTTAGTTGACCCAGAAGAACTTGTAGCTGATGTAAGGTTACCTTCCTTGCCCCCAGGCAGCCATCAATAGCGGCCCTAAAGGCATCGACCTTGACTTTTGGCAGCCTGCACACTCCTGCTGTCGTATCAATCTCTATGCCCAGGAAGGTCAGACACGTGGTCGGGCCTTCGGTTTTTTCCGCCGCCAAAGGTACTCCGAGCGCCTCAGCCAAGCGCTGGAAGCCCAGCAGGGCCTTCCTGCACGACTGGGAACCCTCGGGACCCATGAACAGAAAATCGTCCAGGTAGTGGACTACAGCATGTGAGTTGTCCGAGGCCAGAAACTGCTCAACCGCCCATTCTAGGAACCTTGCAAAAGTCTCGAACACTGCACAGGCAATAGAACACCCCATAGGCATGCACAAATCCAGAAAATAGTTACCGTCAAATGTGAAGCCCAAGAACCTGGTGTCGTCCGGGTGCACGGGCAGTAGTCGGAAGGCTGATTCAATATCGGCTTTAGCCATTAGAGCTCCCTCCCCTAATGCCTGCAATTTCTCAATAGCCGTGTCAAATTTGGTATACTTCACTGAGCACAGATCCGGATCTAACTTATCATTGACTGAAAGCCCTGCGGGACTCGACAGATTATGGATCAGACGGAATTTACCCTCCTCCTTTTTCGGAACTAGACCCAAAGGGGAGCAAATCAGATTATGGGTAGGTGGTTCTGTGAAAGGACCCCCAACCCGCCCCAACGCTACCTCCTTCATGATCTTTTCTCGAGCTGCCTCCATATTTCGCAACACTGAGCTCTGATTGCGAGGTGGGACATTGGAAGGTGGGGCTGAAGACGGGATGCGAAAACCAGTTGTAAAACCCTGCAGTAGGAATTGAGCCTCCCCAAGATTATCGTATTTACTGAGGAGGTGTGTCAAGACATGCCGTTTAATTGGAGTTGGTAGTTTTGTCAGGGGTCTTAGCTGGCTTTCCTTTTGGGGCACTGTGGCTGGCTTGTTCTTTGGGGTTACCGGTTTTCTTAAAACACCTAATCTTGGGATGAGAGGTACCCCCGCAGTAGGAACAGCAGTGTTTGAATTTACACGAGACCCCCCTGGTACACTCATTTCTATTAAACTGCCAGCAGGCCTGTTTTTTCTCACCGACCCCCTTGTCAGTCCGAAAGGACTGGCTCTGAGTTGAGGGGACTGGGGTAGGCGTTGAAGGGGTGGAATAAAAGACTGTATGCCACAAATTAATCTCCCGTTGGTCCCATGCTATACCCGGGTGAACTGCCTTCATCTGCCTGAACATTTTATCGTATTTCAGCCACCCCTGGCCTGGAAACTCCGTTGCCGCTCCATGTATCAATGATATATAACTCATCATTTGTGGGCCTAAAACAGGATATTTTTCAAGCATAACAGCGGCATATATTGCAAAACCCGTGATCCAATTCTTCATGGACCATTCTACCCATGATTTCTTCTGATTGTAATCTCCCTCCTTTCCGGCTTTGGGCTTTCCGGCCGCCACCCCCGCGTTGATAAGGTCGAACACTTCTATGTATTCGCCTCTGAGTATCCTGTCCTTCATATCTGCTGGCACGTGCCAAGTTATCCCCGCGGATGGCGATAAGGTCATCGAGGAAGAACCAAACATTAGAGGGCTAAAAGCTAATAATGGGGAACCAGCTGGTTGCCCCCCAAACCCCCCATGCATCTGGCCATTAGAGGGACCCGGAACCTCACCCACTGCATTCGCCCTTGAGCCCTGACTTGGACACCCTAGATTAGAGAAAGCGGTCATCGCTAAGGGGGACCCGTGATCTGAGTAAGCAGGAAACATTGAGCTCACCGGGCTGCTACCTATCGCCTGACCATGTGACCCATATAATTGCATCCCTGGTAACTGAGCGACCCCCCCCCGGCTGAACCCAAACTTGCGACACTCCGCTACCCGGCTGTGCCACTACTGGCGGTAACATACCGTGCGGACCGGACCCCCCCACAGAAGTGACGGGGAACCCTCCTACCTGCGTAGGCCTAGTTGCCTCATACTGCCCATCGGCGTCATCTGTGTCGTTTCCTGCGCCTGAGTTCGAATCAATTGTCTCTGGCGCCTCCTCCTCACCTGGTGATACTGGTCGTGAATCCGTTGGCCTAGACCGCTTGCCTCTTGCCGAGCTCCTAAGCTTTTCTGGGGTCTGTTTCGTTCTTTTGACTCTCCCCCTCTCCTCCTGAGAGTTCGCATCTGCTTTAGCCCCGTCTCTCATATTCTTAAGTACCCAATCCATGCCCTTCTCTCTTGTGAACTCCAGCAGCTCCGTAAAGGCAAGGAATTCCTCCTTCTTGGCTGCGGGTTGTTTACCCTTCGGTACCTTCTTCGACGGCATCCTGCACTTAAAGAAAATAACGTTAAAAAACTTATCGAGAGACGCAAACGGCTCTTTTAGGCCCACCGCGCCACGGATGTGCCCGGGCCCCAGGAGATCGGATGATCGAGCGCCAGCGCTCGCCCTCCCCCCCGGACATAAGGATTTACCGCTGCAAACCCCCCCCCCCCCCTGCCAACAACATTTAAATCCAGAAAATAAGCACGAAAGGCTGTAACAGGCTGTAAGGAAAATCTAGCACACACTGCACGGCCCGCTAACCTAAACCACGAGTCGGGGTAACTCTCGCTGTATACTCCAACGCGATGCTCCCACGATGTCTTCTCTTGGAGACGTCCGACTCCTGGATGATCAGCGGACAAAGAGGGGGCCTCTAGGCTGGTCGCGGGCTTTTAAGCCTCGTGCCCTACTAACACTTCCGGGGCGTACTTCGTCCTTTGTTCCCATTGGTCCTGACGCGACGCTCACTTCCGGGTCACGCAACCCGGAAGTGACCCGGCTCCGGGTCGGCCCTTTGGCTGCCACTAACGACGCCATTCCCCGATGGGGGTTGGCGCCTTCCATTTGTACATACCTACACATAGGGCTAGGGGAAACGGCAGTACTGCGTAAAGGCCTTGGATTTGTGCCCACACCTTGGAAAGACTGATTTCTACTCTATAGTAGAGTTCATCAGTTCTTCCGAAAACTTCGCCTTCGGGCATTCTTTCAGGATGAAACCATCCCAGACTAGGAGGACTCTGGATTAAGGTTTCTTTCCAGATTTACTCTGGCTACAGCAATGACACCCTCTCACTTTAAAACAAGCTGTAGTGATGTTACGTCCTTCAATTACCTGAAATTCCATGCTGTTCAACTTGAGAGATGAGAAGATTATTCCTTCCTGCCCTCAAGAATTCACTCCTGAACTGACGGAATATCTTAATACAGCTCGACAGAATTAAACTCTTAAGGGAAGGGGGTATTGGGATAAAATAAAAAACAGAAAGAGACACTCCTAAGTCTTGCATCACTTAGTTCTGGAATGTTCTTGCATCTATGGATAGCCTCTCTATGTACAGGAAAAATAAACAACACTGAGATTAATAACTGTCTTTTTTCATATGTATGGTTTTCTTCTCTAAAGTATGAACGAAACACAAATGAAACACAAATATTCCTTTCATGGCTGGGTATATCTTCACCAGACGCTCATTTCTAATAAGGCACAGTATTTTAGGAAAACACCTGGCTTTATCCTGTGTAAAGAAAATATTAGTAATATTTAAATCACCCCTGCAAATACAACCTAAATATTTATAATTGCCATATAAATATACTGTCTTTGTAAAACTCACTTGACATCAATATGCAAGAAAAGCAATTGTTCCATAACCAATGTCATTTCTTTTTTGTCTTTCAATTGCAGATGATATAGAAGTCCTGGAAAGTTTTAAGGATTTATTTCAACTTCACAAGGTTAGGAAATTATTTAGTCTTTTGTCAGATTTATCATTCTTTCATGACTCCTTGAACTCAAACTGTTGCAACAAATAAACTTGTCTTTTTCAATTCACAAGTGTTCTTATTAATTGTATTTGTAGTGTTCCTCTTCTTTTTAAGTTTCAAAAGGAGTTTATTGAAATAAGGATTGCAATAAAGAAGCGTACAATATCATCAATATAAAATGAGAAGCAATCAAGTCAAAAAGGTAATATACTGCAATATAGGAGGAAGAGAAAGAGAAGAAAAAGAAGGAAAAAGAAAAAGGAGGGAGAACGGGGGAGGGAAAAAATAAAGAACAATCTTCTTATAGAAAATGCAGTAGGAGCATAAAAAATGTAAGCTTTCTACATAAACTGTCATAAAATAAAAAGAAAACAGTCAATTAATATAGGAAAATAAGATGATAATAACCATATCATGGGGGTTTAGGGACTTCTTCACGAGAGGGGGTATGTACTAGACAAAATTAAGCAGATACATCTAAAAAATCATTAACTGGTAACCATAATGAATCTCGTTTGATAGCAAGATGAACAGGATATACACATGCTCTGTCAAGTCTATGATTATAGCAGACACCATACCACCAAGCTTGAAAAGAAACATTTGATGCATTCTTCCAAGACTCAGTGATTTGTTAAAAAGCCACCTCTAAAAGAAGGTTGATAATGGAAATATTGGAGGTGTGGGAAGACCATATGTCAGATAAGCTACCCAGAAAAATGTGGGTAAGGAAAAAAGGAAAATGAGTAGAAAAAATAGTATTCATTTGCTCCCATATTTTGGACCAAAAAAGATTAATCAAATAACACGTGAAAAGCATGTGTTTGAGATCAGCATATGTATGGGGGCACTACCAACAGGTAGAAGGGATAGATGGATCGATAGCATATAATTTGGAAGGGGTGATAAGAATTCTGTTATAAACAAAAAATAACGTTTGAGTGGTAGTGGCTGCTCTAGAGGATTTCCTTATTTTATTCCATATATTGTGCCATAACGGGATATCGAAAGAACCTTCTAAATCAGATTCCCAATCTTGTTCTGTTTTAGATTTATCACGAAGAAGAGAAACAATCTGCAATTGTTTATAGATTTGAGAAGCTGAGGAAGAGGACATGAGAAAGGGAATAGTAAGAGAGGAAGGTGAAGCAGGGGCAGAAGAAGCAGAAAAAGAATTACAACTAGATTGAACAGCCGTGCACAGTAGGTTGTATTTGGGAAGAATGGAATGAGGAAGAGAAAATCGAGATTGGATAGATGAAAAAGGAAGGCACAGACCATCCTGAAAAAGTTGATGAATCCAAATGAGACCAAGGGAATGCCAGTTCTTCCAGAAAATCTTTCTATTGTTGATTTTAATAAGAGGATTGTACCAAATGGGAGATTGTAAAAAACGAATTCGGTTATCAAGACCATTGAGGAAGAGAGGAAGAAAGAGTTTCCTAGAATTCTTAAGAATAGGAAGAGACATCTTCGGAGGAATATGTGGTAAAGAGATAAATTCTTTAAAGGTAAAGGGTTGAAAGAAAGAGGAGAAGAGGAAACATAATCAGTAGAGTCTAGTAAAAAAGAAACAGAGTGAGAAAGAAAAAATGAAGTATGATAAGAAGAAAAGTCTGGAAAATTAACTCCACCTAAAAGTTTAGGACTTTCGAGTTTGGCGAAAGACAACCTAGCTTTTTTATTCTGCCACAAGAATTTTGAGAGGATAGAGTAAATGGACTTAGGATTTAGGAAGATTAACAGGAAGATTAGAAAGAAAAAATAAAATTATCGAAACCAACATCATTTGAATGGAGTCTAATCTACCCCACCATGACAAAAATAGAGGATGCCATCTAGTAGTGAAGTCTATTAATGTGGTTTGCAGATTTTTAATACTTAAGGCTACCGTGTCTTTAATAGAGGGAGTAAACCAGAGACCTAAGTATTTTATTTTAGAGGGACTCCAATGAAATGATGAAATCATAAAGTCAGCATGAAAACAATATTTATTAAGAGGGAGAATTTCACACTTGTCAACATTAAGTTTATAAACGGAGACTGCTGCATAGGAAGATACTTTGGATAAGAAAGCTGGGACAGAGGTTTGAGGATGGGAGATAAATAAAAGAATGTCATCTGCATAAGCAGAAAGCTTTAAATAGTTTTCCCCATACGGAAAACCAGAGATATCATTATTTAATCTAATCCTTGACAAAAATGGTTCTAAAGCTAAAATAAAAAGAAGAGGAGAAAGAGGACAACCTTGACGGGCCCCTCTAAAAAGAGGGAAGGAGGCAGAGACAAGACCGTTAGCAAAAATGAAAGACCTAGGAAAGGAATACAGTAAGGATATATAAGAAATGAATTTAGATCCAAAACCGAACCAAGATAAAGTAGAAAGCATAAATGACCAATTGACTCTATCGAAAGCTTTCTCAGCATCCAACGCGATAGCAGCCAAGGAGTGAGAGTAGGTAGGGGATTTACTGAGAACATTAAAGAAAAGGCGAGTATTATCCGAAAGATGCCGACCCTTGATGAAACCACATTGCTCTTTACCAATGAGCTGGGGAAGAATTTTATCTAAACGCGAAGCTAAAATGCTGGCAAAAATGTTATAGTCTAAAATGATTAAAGAAATAGGCCTATAATTTTTACATAAAGTGTGATCTTTATTATCTTTGGGAAGAAGACAGATTAGAGCTTCTTGAAAAGAGCCTTTGGATTTCTGAGAAGATATAAAATAGGAAAATAAGCGATGAAGCTTAGGAACTAGAAAAGAAGAGAAATGGGAATAAAATTTGATTGAAAGTCCATCTGGGCCAGGGACTTTGCCCTTTTTAAGAACATGGATGGCCTCCAAAATGTCTTTGGGAAGAATATCTTTATCTAGGGGTGAAAAGTCTACATCCGACACTGAAGGGGGAGGGATGGAGGAGAGGTAATTATCAATGTGCGAAGGTAAGAGTGGAGATTCCGGGGTGTAAAGATTTTGGTAAAACTTGGTAAATTCTTCCAAAATATCTTCATCTTTATGGAGAATGGAATTGGAAGAAGAAACAATTGAATAATTTTCATACGCTCTTTTTTAACTTTAAGATAATTAGCAAGAACATTACCTGCCTTATTTTGTGAAGAATAGAACTCAGCACTAGATTTAAGTAAGACTAAATTGGCAGAATTAGTAGATAGCTTATTAAATGAAAGTTTTGCATTAATGAGTTGAGTGAGGACAGAAGGTGATTTAAAATAAGAATGTTCAAGTTGTTTAATTTGAGAAGTTAAAGAGGATAAGGATTGATGAGCAAGGCGACATTTCTTGGCAACATAGGAAATAATGAAATCTCTAGAAGCAGCTTTAAATGTGTCCCAGATTAATTGAGGAGATGTGTGGGAAGTTTCATTTTCTGCAAAAAAGCGTGGAGCAAAATCATGGAAAGCAGAAGTAAAAGATGTGTCCAGAAGGAGAGAATTGTTAAATCTCCATCGTCGTGAGTAATGTGTTGTGTCAAAGCTTTGGAAAAAAAGAGATAGTCAATTTGTGATTGGGAAGAGTGAACTGGTGAGAAAAAATTGTACTCTTGTAATGTAGGATTGCAAAGCCTCCAGGAATCATCAAGAGACCGTTGAGAAATAGTGTTTGTAAATTGGGTATGAACCTGAGAGGGAGAAAAACAGGAGGAAGATTTCCTATCCTGAAACGGGTCCATAATCAAATAGTCATCAGTATATTGCATGGGAGAGGAAAGGATTTAGGGCCAAAATAATTTATCTTGTACAGTGGGAGCATAAATATTAAAAATAGTTAGAGGGATCCTGTTAACCAATAATGAAACAACTACCCATCTACCTTCAGTATCGGTGTTTTGAGAGAAAAGCTGAAAATTCAAGCGTTTATGGCACAGAACCGCAACTCCATTACGTTTACCTGACCAGGTGAGGCGAAAACATGGCCCACCCAATTACGACGTAATTTAGGGATTTCAACATCCTTAACATGAATTTCTTGTAGTAATACTATATCTGCTTTCAAATTAGCTAAATGAGAAAGAACACTTGTCTCTTAATAGGAGACCCCAAACCTCTAACATTCCATGAAATTATATTAATCGACATTTAAACTTTTTGAAACAATGTCTAAAAATGTAAGAACAGTGTAACAATAACAGGAATAGATATTAAAAATATATCCAAAATAAGTAAAAACAATACAACCAAAGTAGAGAAAGGAAGAAATAGGAAGTAAGGAAAAAAGCTGAGGGAAAAAAGTAAAACAGAGTTAAGAAATGACTGTAAAATCAGAAAGGGGAAAAGAGAGAGGAACTGAAAGAAGAGAGAGGGGAGGAAGAAAATAGGAAGGAAGGAAGAAAAACAAAGAAAGAGAAAGATAAGAGAAAAAGAAGAAGAAGGGAAAGGAGAACCATGACAAGTACACGAAACATAGAACATACCAAAGGAGAATGAGAAAAACAGGGGTGGTGAAGCCACATGAGGGAGATGAATCAACGGACGAAAAACTCCGTGACGCGACGACAAGGAAGGCGACAACCCCAGGAAATAATGACAAAGGTATAAAACAATGAGGGTTCATACTGGAAGCCACCTGCAAAAGGAGAAAAGGAGGAAAACTAGTATAAGGGAGAGAAATAACCGAGACGTACAAAACTATAAACAGTATTACATCATGACTTTACATAGGAAAATACAACTACTATACAATAAACCGGTTGGAAAGGGATATGGGAAAATCAATGACAAGGTAGACCGGGGACTATAGAAATTGAACAAAAAATATGGGAAGGACAAGAGAAGGAACCAATGAACAACGAAACATGGAGCACATATGAACAAAAAGTTGGCAAAAAGTCAATTAGGAGTGAGGAACTTCCATGGGGTCCACACTGCAGCTGTTCAGGAAATGTTGTAGTAGCGCAGCATCTTCATAGTTGGTCGTTTTATTGTTATATGTCACTTTGAAAAGGCAGGGATGGAATAGTCCATATCGAGCATTGATGCGACGTAAGACAGGCCTCATTTCCAGGAACTTTTTCCGACGGTCAGCAGTGACCTTGGCATATTCTTGCGCAAAAAAGCGAGTGGAACCATTCCAAATGATTTTGCCACGTTGTTTAGCTGCCTGAAGTACTTGAAGCAAAACAGTATATTCAAGGAAATAAAGGATAGCTCCTCTAGGTTTTGTAGAAGATGAGGAAGAGCGAGAAGGAGGGCCAAGCCAATGTGCACGTTGAATGTTCAGAGGCGGATTGTCTGGAAGACCCCAAAGTGTTGGCAAAATGTTTGAAAAAAGGAAATCGGGTTAGGACCCTCAAGATCCTCCACCAGGCCGTAAATGCGTAGATTATTACGCCTGTTGCGATTTTCCAACTGTTCAATCTGTTGCTTAAGATGAGTGATCTCCTTGGACACAAGAAGGACTTGGTTTGCAAGACCGCGAACAAGATCAACACGATTCTCTAGGTCTCCAACTCTCTGTTCGGTAAGAGACCAATTGGTTTCCAAATTATGAAGACGAGTATTAGTCTCTTCCATGTGCGGTTTAAGAGCACAAATTTCCTCAAGGATGAGTTCCATGGAAATGGAAGAAGCGGAGCTCGTTGGAGAAGGGGGGTTTACCTTCACTCGTTTACCAGTAGCAGATTTTGACGTAGTAGAAGACGTATTAGTTTGCTTGGCACCCACACGGGAAGAAGTATTGATAGACCCCTTAGGACTCACAACAGGCTCATTAATATTTTCTACTGAAGAGTCTTGTAGAACATTGAAAGGGTTAAAATCCTCTAAACCCGGTTCCTTGTGTGGTAAAGACCCATTGCGGTTAGTACGCGTTGTTGCCATTTTGAGCAGTAGAAGGGACAACAAAGGAGGACCTCCTTATGTAATATGAGAGAAAAAATATGCACTCCTTATTCAAAATATGAAAAGAAGTCAAAGGGGGCAGCCTAGTAATTGGTTAATAATTGCAGGAAACTGAAAAAGTAGGAGTCACAGCATAGAATGGATGAGTTCTGTGAGGAAATAACATCTCACGAACTGTTGGCGGGAGAAGACAGGACTGCCGATAAACAAAATGGCAGCCGCAACATTATAGTGCGACGCGGCAGCAAAACGATGAAAATAAGGGCAGAAATCTCACCAAACAGAGAGTCCAGCACCGCAAAAGTGGCAGCAAGGGTTCCAACATCGGTTACGCCAAAAATTGAGTACCCAGACAAAGAAGAGCTTCATGGAGTCGGTCCGACACTTCACGTCGCAACGGAGCTCAGCCAAACCGCGGCCATCCCTGAAGGCTTCGAAGCCACGCTCCCTAGTGTTCCTCTTCTTATTGAAAAAATAAAAGAAATGTTTCCTCAGTCTTTTGAACTAGTTCTGTAATATACACATTGCCTTTTTCAAACGAAAGAAAATGTCAGTGTTCACATCCACTTACTTGTTTTCTTGCATGCCATTTTAAATATGAAAATCTGTTTTCTTATTTCAGCTCAGAGCAGGTTTTGTAGTGTAGTTCCTAGTTTCCCACTAGGCCCTGCGCATTGGAATAACATAAACAGTAGTATCGACGTGGAACTGCGGATATTCCAGGCCTCCACTGACTATGCTAAACTTAATTGGGTTGTGTTACCAACTAGCTCAGAGGTCACTGGAAACTTTCTTCTCTGCATAGGAAGTGATCAGCTTCCTTGGCACAGACAAGAAGGGATTCAGCTTTCCAACAACCGTGCAACATGACAACTTTGCTCCTCAGATCAAGAGTCAATCTCTAGGGTCGTGTGAAACAATAGACATGTATTTCACTCAGTCAGTCTAGTGCAGTTTACTTTCACGAGATGTAGAGAATAGAGAGACGGGCGTTTATCAATAAAGGGTTAACATTTATTGAACAGTCTTTATTCTCGTACAAGAGAAATGTATTGCCACAATTGCAATAATTGTTATTATAAAAAGTACGTACAGTAAGATAAGAATTGCGAAATAGAACTGTAAAATCATTGATATGGTTTCTTAGCCATACAATGGTTTAAAAGTAATAAAACATATATACAGTCATATATACATTAGGCTAACATACTCAACTGGTGCTTCTAACTAAGCCTACCCCAGTGTGCCTGACCTAAGCCTAACACGTGAAAGGGGAGTAAGTAAGTAGCTGTAAGTTAAGTTGGTTTTGCCAAGGTTTGTTTCAAGAATTCTCGTCTAAGGGTTTAGTCAACACCATACCTCTGAATAGAATGATGGAGGATTGGTATCTCCTTCGGGGGTCTCTCTCGATATCCCAGTCACCCGCGAGGGTAAACCGGAAACGCCGTGGCTGGATTTCTCTGCACGAGAAAGGCAGCGGCTTTTCTTCAGCGCGTCGAGGAAGGAGGGGGGACAGCGTCCGCGGGCAGCTGGAATCTGCTGGATGTCTTCGCAGAGGGACGGCTGTTCAGCTCCTTAAGCGTACTGCACCATAGTTCGCGCTGTAGCGGCGATAATGGTATCAGCAGCTTCACCACCACAGGATAGCAGGCTGCAGCAACAGAGTGCTAGATTTACCAACACGGGGTCTTGCAGGCAGCCAGCATCAGCAACAGTAGCTTGTAGCTCGCATTGCTTAAGGCAACATTGGTAATATTTATACCTGACAGGTGCCGGGTTTGACGCAAGTTTGCTGGACATAAGACGTCAATTAAAGATGTCACTAGGAAGTGATAGTTATCAGTTGCTCATTAGAGTTCCATTACTAATCAAAACATAGCAAGCGGGGATTTCCAGGTTTGCTGAGTTTTTATCTTGTTGAAGAACTCGGAGTGTTATCTAGGAATATCAGATAGTGACTGCTGCTCTGTCATTGCACTAATTGGTCGCAAAGGAAGTGGCAGAGGGCTATGCTGGAATGTGGCTCTGTTCGTGTGAGGCCAGAGATGACTTTTCAGAAAATCGCACTTGAACGGTTATGCCAATATAGGGAATAAATGGATTTATAGCCGAATAGGGGCATAAGGTCACAGTATCGATCAGGAACCTAGATAAACACGCAACATTACCGCCATAGACGGAACACCGTGTGTTTTTGTGTAAATGGAAGCAAAGACTGTACCCCAAGTGTCACAGTCCTCCACGTGTGGTGCGATTCCCATAGGAAGGCAGATGGTCAAGATTCTGTGTTTCTCAATAGGGGTAGTATCAGGAAATACTGCCTCTATTTGAGTGATTTTCTGTGCTAACCAGAAAGGAATTTGTTCCCGTTTTACGGGTGTTTTACCAAGACATGACTGTATGTTCTGTGGTGTAATTTTATTTGTGTTCCCCTGATGAGGGGTCAGCTGTGGTACATTAACAGCTGGTTGGACTGTTGCAGTCCGCATTACATATTGGACTAATTGCCTATGTATTTTTATTAATGTGTTTAGCTGTACTAACAGCTCTTGTCTAGACATTTTTACAATGTCAGGATGCGGTGTGTAGCTGGCTAGAACCGGCCACGTGGCTCCTGGTCTACCTAGTGGACCGAGCCTAGTTATGTGATCATGATGTTTTAGGGCGCCATTAAACCAGAGCAGGTGCTCTTGAAATTTAAGTGGAATTTCAATCTCCTCGAAAGGAGCGTACTCTTCCGGAGGTTTCTCTATTTTGTAATAGTGAAACTCTTTTGTTCTAGCGTTTACCGCTGGAAAATTTATCCATGAATAGAATACCTCTGTCTGCCGATACTCGTGAGCCTCTATCACGAAAACTACTGTACCACCCTGTGGTGTCAGTCCGTTTTCTATAAGTTTTAACATTATAGATCTTCTTAAGTGGACCGGGATGATAATAGCATCCGGGTCTGTGTATTCAGGACCTTGCTGAGTCGCATCTGCTGCGCCCCCAGTGGTTCCGTTATTTTCTACTGACATTTTTTTAAAAAAATGCAGGCTTTGCAGAGTAGGTCTCCAAGGAGACAAAGATTAGGTGCACAATATTTTGGAACACTGTATCCTTCAACGTTGAATAAACCAGAGCTTTACATAGGAATCTCTTCCTACTAAGGTCGGGCGGATTTTAACCTTTCACCCACTCCAGACGTCTATTGGAGTATTTACGGGAGAAAGGGGTGTGAAATATGCACGACTGAGTTACTCTAACTGTCTTGCGTTAGTTTATCGCCTTACCAAACGTTTGGGCGCCATGTAGTGTAGTTCCTAGTTTCCCACTAGGCCCTGCGCATTGGAATAACATAAATAGTAGTATCGACGTGGAACTGCGGATATTCCAGGCCTCCACTGACTATGCTAAACTTAATTGGGTTGTGTTACCAACTAGCTCAGAGGTCACTGGAAACTTTCTTCTCTGCATAGGAAGTGATCAGCTTCCTTGGCACAGACAAGAAGGGATTCAGCTTTCCAACAACCCTGCAACATGACAACTTTGCTCCTCAGATCAAGAGTCAATCTCTAGGGTCGTGTGAAACAATAGACATGTATTTCACTCAGTCAGTCTAGTGCAGTTTACTTTCACGAGATGTAGAGAATAGAGAGACGGGCGTTTATCAATAAAGGGTTAACATTTATTGAACAGTCTTTATTCTCGTACAAGAGAAATGTATTGCCACAATTGCAATAATTGTTATTATAAAAAGTACGTACAGTAAGATAAGTATTGCGAAATAGAACTGTAAAAGCATTGATATGGTTTCTTAGCCATACAATGGTTTAAAAGTAATAAAACATATATACAGCCATATATACTTTAGGCTAACATACTCAACTGGTGCTTCTAACTAAGCCTACCCCAGTGTGCCTGACCTAAGCCTAACACGTGAAAGGGGAGTAAGTAAGTAGCTGTAAGTTAAGTTGGTTTTGCCAAGGTTTGTTTCAAGAATTCTCGTCTAAGGGTTTAGTCAACACCATACCTCTGAATAGAATGATGGAGGATTGGTATCTCCTTCAGGGGTCTCTCTCGATATCCCAGTCACCCGCGAGGGTAAACTGGAAACGCCGTGGCTGGATTTCTCTGCACGAGAAAGGCAGCGGCTTTTCTTCAGCGCGTCGAGGAAGGAGGGGGGACAGCGTCCGCGGGCAGCTGGAATCTGCTGGATGTCTTCGCAGAGGGACGGCTGTTCAGCTCCTTAAGCGCACTGCACCATAGTTCGCGCTGTAGCGGCGATAATGGTATCAGCAGCTTCACCACCACAGGATAGCAGGCTGCAGCGACAGAGTGCTAGATTTACCAACACGGGGTCTTGCAGGCAGCCAGCATCAGCAACAGTAGCTTGTAGCTCGCATTGCTTAAGGCAACGTTGGTAATATTTATACCTGACAGGTGCCGGGTTTGACGCAAGTTTGCTGGACATAAGACGTCAATTAAAGATGTCACTAGGAAGTGATAGTTATCAGTTGCTCATTAGAGTTCCATTACTAATCAAAACATAGCAAGCGTGGATTTCCAGGTTTGCTGAGTTTTTATCTTGTTGAAGAACTCGGAGTGTTATCTAGGAATATCAGATAGTGACTGCTGCTCTGTCATTGCACTAATTGGTCGCAAAGGAAGTGGCAGAGAGCTATGCTGGAATGTGGCTCTGTTCGTGTGAGGCCAGAGATGACTTTTCAGAAAATCGCACTTGAACGGTTATGCCAATATAGGGAATAAATGGATTTATAGCCGAATAGGGGCATAAGGTCACAGTATCGATCAGGAACCTAGATAAACACGCAACAGTTTCCAGTCGGACCAAAGAGGCAGAAGGAAGCTTCACTGCAGCGCAAGGGAAAGAAGAATGCCACAGAACAGGAAGACCATGACGACTGCCACGAAGGAAGAAGAGCTGCCGGAGGAACCTGCTGGACAGAGGATGCTGGACTTCAGGTGAGGAAGGGAAAAACGAGCGTAAGCGCCTTTGGTCGCTCAGACAGTACTTTTATACTTTAGCTGGAGGGTGGGGTCTTTTCACGAGGCAGGAGAGAGATTGCAAAGCACGTGTGACAGCTGTCTGCAACTGTCTTTTTTAATAACGTGCAGCACATGCAAATGAGGTCTTTAACAATCAAAAGCTCTTTATAGGATCGGCTGAAAGCACTGGCAAAACCTAAAAGAAAAAATAAGTTTTATCTATTCATTAACACAGAACCCAATATTACTAATCGAGATTCGGTACGAGATCGAGCATAATTCTGTAAAGAAACCCTAACAATTGAAAGAACCCGCATGGATCAGAACACCCAAACCGTAAGATAATTTATCATCCAGACAAAGAAATTCTGACAGAGGACACTTCAATACTAATAAAACCAGCAGACAAAGGCGGGGCAATCATTGTCCTGATTTCCACTGACTGTGATAAAGAATGCCTATGCCAATTTGCAAATTGGAGACACTATGCCCCCATGAGCACAGATCCAATGACACGCTACTGGCACGTATCCATTCCATGGTGACAATGGCAGAAGCACAGGGCTGGATCCCAAAACATGAAGTTTTTGGTGAACTCTTTGCCAGGGAACCCCTACTTCTATGTATTACCCAAAATGCTTAAAGCCATCAATCCCCCCCCCCACTCCAGGCACACCCATCGTCCCTGGAATCAGATTGCTACTGGAGCCTCTGAGTAAATTTTATGATCATTTTCTCCAAACTCTGGTCCAGAAAACTCCTTCGTTCCTGAAAGATATCAGGGACGTCTTAAACCTAATTGCTATACCAACAAGGGATTGATCGCCTAGGTACCCTGGATCTGGAGGTTTAGCCATTATATACATACATCCAACCAGGACGCCATCTTAGCAGTCATCAAAACCTGCCTCAGGACACATAATTGGACATCCACCACACCCACAGACTTTATCATGGAATGCGCCACTGTGGTGTGGAAGAACAACTTCTACAAATTTAAAACCCAAATATTCCATCATATACTGGGGACATAGATGGGCAGCACATTCGCTCCGAGCCTGACCTGTCTCAACATGGCTCATTTTGAAGCACAGTTCATCTTCACTGACATGAAACCCTTAAAGAACAATATCCACATGTGGTGATGATACAGTGATGACATTGTGGCCTCCTGGAAAGGCCAGGATACTGTATGCCAGGAGATTACGAACTGAATCAACACCAAGGGCCCATACCTGAGGTTCACCCAATCCTCTTCCACAAGAGAAATACCATTTCTAGATCTACTCATCAACATCCAAGATCAGCACCTAAGTACCAAAACTTAGAAAAAAGACAATGGATTGCAACAGCCAACTGCTTTTTGATAGCCACCATCAAAAAGCTCTGCAAGAAAACCTCCCATATGGACAGACCCTCCACCTTCAGAGAAATTGCAGATCATTGAAAGACTACTATGCATAAGCCGATACACTGTCTGTTAGACATTACCAAACTAGGATTATCAAGCAAGCAGAGAAGGGGGCCCAGAACACCAACCAGGAAGCCCTCCTGGAAATGTACATAAGAGCCACTGACGACATCACACCCTGTATAACCATCTTCATCCTAAACTCTATCGAGATAAAACTCATTATCATAAATCACTGGGGCATTCTGAACTCCGGGTTCCTAGAGATCCCATGACCACGATTTGCATTTTGACCCACTCGGAACCTGAAAGACTTTCTCATACACACCAGCCCATGCATTCAACAATCCCACATGCAGAACACCCTAAAGCACTACCACCTGTCACAGGACACTACCCGTGTGGGTCCAGTGGTGTCCATTCCCTCACCCGCACTTCAAAGGAAGTGAAACTGAGCCCTCAATTCACTTGGACTCAGAAGAGCCACACAAATTGCAATACAAAAAACTGCATTTATCTCATCATCGACCCCTGTGACCTCCATTATATGGGAATGATCACGAGGACCATTAAAACTATGATAACAGAATCTCGGAGTACCACCTGCTGTGGAAGCAGCGACACGAACATGTGTAATCACTTCTGCGCTCATAAACACTGTCCCAGTGATATTTGGTAGACAATTCTGGAATCTACTTGCTCATAGGACAATACCAACCTATTCAGGAGCGAACAACAATGGATTTTCCACGGATAATATGGGTCTAAATGATAAAATCCCATGGTGCAGAGAATAACCCCTGTGAATGTACATAACGACATAAAAACATTACTCATTGGGGGGATGTGGTGGCTCCGTATCAAGTACTCAAAAAAAAACGTACCTACTAGGGGATAGACAGCTCTAGACTAGTGGTCTTTTAGGAGTTCTTATAATCAGGGAAAACCCCCTTCATACCTTTATCTACGGCCCAACAACCCATCAAGGTACACAGGAGCTAGGGCAGTCATATGATACCACTGGTGCCTCGCTCCCTTAAATTGATTGATCTATTTTTACAAATGTCCTCATGCAATCCACCATTCTAGCAGCTCTTGTGGTGTGGCCCAAATATATATCCAGTCTGTGCACACTACATAGTCCAATATAGAAACTGTGAAGGCGCAGCACTCAGCTCACCTTTATTCACCGGTCCTGGAATTATTTGTAATCTCCCACTAATCCAACTGCACCCATAGAATTCAGTGTGGTTGCCTATACAGACCCCCTTGTTTTGGGATGCCTGTAGGAAACTGTAAACAACATTGCTGTAGCCTTTCAACTATAGCCAAGTAGCGAGGTCTTTGTTCGTTGTACAAATGCTTCGTGAAAATCCCTGTCAATCAAAATAGGTTGGTTACTTCTTCAGCAATGCCTAAAAAGTTGAATGTCCACTGAAGTGAAATATGCTCATAGCATGAAGACTGCAAGTTACAATGACAGCAAAAGTGTTGAGTGGGTTAATGCACCCACTGTGGAAGTTTGATAATGAAGGCTGTATTATGTTCTCTATTTAATGTAGCATCAACCTTACTACAACTGCAGTAGAGTGTTGATAGAGAATCCGTTGGCACTAGAAGCATCTCAACTTTAGTAGTGTGTGACTTTGGTAGAAAACAAATAATAAAACACACAATGAGATGAGTAGGTGGAGGACGGCTCTCACCACTCAGCATACTGAACAGTAGTCTTGAGGTTGCATATTGCTTACCTTGTGCATGTTTGCAATTCGTAGTGTAAGGTGATACAGTGATTTGACTACAATAACTTGATTTTTGGACTCATGCCTGAACTGCAATTAGAAGTCAAGCCCAATGAGTATATTTAAATGCGGTAATACTGAAATCTGTTTCTCAAATTATTGTTCAACTTTGACCTATATAACTGCCCAGTGTGATTTGAAATGCAACCTTTGCTCAACTTTTCTTAATACTTCCTTAGGGGAAGTCTCTTTTACCGGCCTAATGTGCTTTAAAATCCGAATTTTGCTACAGGGTTTTTGATTCCTTGGGCAGGAACCCCAGGCGCCCAGCTTAACATCTTTAAACCCTATCCCCATGCAACCAGAGTGCTCCAAATTCTACCTTTTGTAAAAACATTTTCTGACAACTCATTGGGTAGACTACACAATATGCATTGCATAATTATCTTTAAATCATACCTACATTAAACCAATAGCAATGCTCTTGTGTGCAGTAGAATCGCAAGGATGCCATGTGCCCCAATGCAACCAAGCAAAATGAACGCCTGTCCTTTGTTTGTGTGGATGCAAAAAGGCAAACTGTGGTAAATGTGGCCTTTAATGGCCCTCGGCCATGGTGCCAATGTGCCTGCTCCATAACTGATAGCTGCACTCCTACTCAAGTTGGAAACTAAATAGGAGGTCCTAGTGCAGTACCTGGTGGGGGAATTAGGAGCCCAGAGGGTCATTTCTCGTATGGTGAAAATCAGGAGTGAACCAGAGTACACTGTGCACCGTAGCATTAAACATACATACCCATGTGCTCGCCCACCCTGCAGATGTACAATGCTCTATCTGCTATTGCTGTTCATAGATTCTGAACGAGGGTTTCTATTTTATATGGTGCCGCTTTAGTAGCTCTATGCACTCTGAAGATGTTGAAAGGAAACAGGATGGTGCTATTCCAAAAAACAAATATATGGTTTCTGGTGTTTCCCCATATTTTCTTGCACTTCCTACCCCTTCAATGTTTCTCTGCAGCATGGGCAAAATGTCAATTATGCCAGGGTAATTGCGCATTACTCTTGTGAAGCATAATTACCAACATTACGCTAGTTTGAGTAATTAAGAGTAATTTGCTGCAAAATCCTATTGCACGTCCATAGGAACAACAAATTAAGGGGCATTTCATCAAGACAATTAGCGCCGCTTAGGCAGCCATTTTTGGCCGTAAAGCGGCGATAATCCTAACGCTGTATTAACAAGGGGACGCTAACTGGCTCTAGCGTGTGTTACCTTGTGACATTGCACATTTCACTAACGCCTTGCATCTCATCGCTAATGAGATGCAAGGTAGGTGTTCCTGACATTCACTACATGGCAAAAACATTGATATCGCGGCTTCGCGCTATCAACAAGGATGCTCTATGCCCGTGTCGCGACTAAAGACAAATTAACTCTGGTTTCTAACGCCAGGTTAATTTCTGACTTACCCATATTGCCCTATGGGGGGTGGTATGTCATGTTGAATCCACCATGGCTTATCATCAAGGAATTCCCTATCGCTGACATGTTATCGCTTGATTACCAGCGATATTGCAGCATTTCGCCAAGCGGCCTATCTACAGGGCCCGAGATAAATATCGCAAAGCGCACTTAGCACGATTGAAGTTTTCGCCCGCTAACCCTGGATATTATCACTGAGATAGCATGTTATCATCAACGGCTATCTCCAAAGCGATAAAATATCCTAAGATAGCGGCGAAATGCTGCAATATCGCTGGTAATCCAGCGATAACATGTCAGCAATAGGCAATTCCTTGATGATAAGCCATGGTGGATTCAGCATGGTAATTCACCCCCCATAGGGCAATATGGGTAAGGCAGAAATTAATCTGGCATTAGAAACCAGAGTTAATTTGGTCTTGGCGCGACTTTCATTGTCGTGACGGGGGCATGGGGCATCCTTGCTGATAGCGCGAAACCGCGATATCAATGTTTTGCCATGTAGTGAATGTCAGGAACACCTACCTTGCATCTCATTAGCGATGAAATGCAAGGAATTAGTGAAATGTGGGATGTCACAAGGTAACACTCGCTAAAGCCTGTTAGCGTGCCCTTGTTAATACCGTGTTAGGATTATCACCGCTTCACAGCCGAAATCGGCTGCTAAAGCGGCGATAATTGACTTGATGATGTTAGGGGCTGGATTCTCACCCAAGATTTTCTCTTACCAATCTTAAGAATCCTTGGTCGACTGGACTGTCTGGTCTGCTAAGAAGTGTGAAGGGAAGAACAACAGGTTCATAATAACTTTAGAAACAGCCAATTAAATCCAACTCAAGAACCACTGACTACTGAAAAAACTTTAGGGGTTTTATTACAAAGCCAAAAACAACTGAACATACAGGCACCTCAATAAGAGCTTGAGAAAATAGACGGGCACTAATACAAACATAATCCTACGCAAGAGTCTCTTACGATTTAAGATGATGATTAAAGTAACCTCTAAAAGCATTAGACAAATAATGACAGTTCCTGCTTGAAGCTTCGTCTGCATTCAGTCAAAAGAAAGAAAAGTGAATCTGACCCAACACTATTACTAAAGTGGCATCCCTATTTAACATTACCCCCAGGCAAGAGAATAAGGTATCAGCAGTGAAGGCTCCCTAAGAAGTACATTCACTTTTCCACAGGTAAGTAGTCTAGCTACGGAGCTCGTTCTGAGATTCTTCTTCTATTCTCCGGCCTAGCTCTCACTACCCTACTCCATCTGACCTGGCCAAAGGAAATCTAAGAACTGACTCTCCTCCCTTGCGGCACTTTCCTTAATTCAAAATCCCAAAACGCTTAGACACTCCCTAAACACACCCCTTTCAGCAGGTCTTCAGGTTGTGCTTTTCAATCCAGATCATGCTTTTGTCCAAATTCGGGTGTGTGTCCTTGGGTCCCAGACACCTTCTCCGCCAAAAGTATCTTCCCTGCATTCCGGTGTCATCCCACATCTCCCGCTCCTACCATCCTAACTCCTAAACAAAGAGTTATTCTACCTAACGAAGCAAATGTCCTTGCACCTGCAACGGAGACGCGGTAGAAATCGACCTTGCACACACACAAAATTGCAATTTGAAATTCAACTGAGAACGGAACCTTCCCAAGGAAATTACTTCTTCAGTCTACAACATTAAATCAGGCTAAGAAATTGCATTTAGGCCTCTGCTAGTGTTTCCATGGCTCAGGCCTTTAAACTTCTAAATGTATTTCTAATAAGACAACATAAGCATTACATTCAAAGTTATTCTAAAAGCATTATTTCATTTCATCTCTAAAGCATTACTTTCCTCATGTTAGCACATTACACCATATTGTCAATAGGCAACCTACACGTTCAACTTTAATATGGCACGTTAATCCTAATGCAACATTTCACACATGAAGCAAAAATGTCAGCATGACTTAAGGCATATTTTCGATTAAGGACTGCATTAGTCTTCAAATGATAAGAGCATACTTCTGCATTTTGCAATACACTCGATTAGTCCTACTTTTCTAGGAGTCACACGTTAATACAGTCCTCTAAATATGCGGGTGCTGACTACTTGTAAATATGGTCCACCCTTACAATTTCAAAACAACATGACGCTCTATGTGTTCCCCCTTTTGATGACCTGTGTCATCACCAAACTACACCATCCTTGGGGAAAGAACCAACCTAATCAAAACTTGTTGCCATTCTCCCTCGCCTAAACATTTCCATGTTTCGGATACTAAATTGACTGTCCTGCAGTCTCTCCATTCCCCTCTCTTGCTCTCTCAAGGATCTCGCCATTCTGTTGGACTTATACCACTTGCAAGCTCTTAGCAATCCCCACAATCCAATTACACAAGCCACAGCTATAACCAGAAGTTTCAACACATAGCCAAGGAATCCTTTTCCCTAGCTCGCAAACCAACCTACCACTTTGAAATCCTTTACCAACTTCTCCCAAACACCTTCCTCAGTCAGATCCTCAATCTCATGATGAATCGTAGTAATGTTACTTATATATATCTCCAGATCTTTGCTGTTATCTGGGATATACGTGCAACATTCCTGAACCTTCAAAAGTTTACACACTCCACCCTCTTTTGCCAAAAGGACGTCTAAAGCAAGACGATTTTGCAAAACCATAGTCCTTATCAACAACATCTCTCATCTCTCCTTCCACCAACACCAACGACTTAGCTGTAGTCATCGACAATTCATCTACAACAGTCGCCAACCTTCTGATCTTCACATCATTCAGAACCACTCCCAATCCCAATCCTGGTATCATAGCTCCGAAAACATCCCCAACTATAGCTGCTGCACTTGCACCTCGTTTTGCTCTTACATGCTGTCCCCCCTCTAAAAGATCCAAATCCTCTACATGGAAGATCTTAGGAAAAATAATCGCTAAATAACACGTTCCATACCATTTTGCAGGCAATCTCACATATGCATTCCTTCCACAAACAAAAGACACAGTCGGTATCACTTGCACCACGCTCTGCAAAAAGTCCTTCGTTGAATCTTCCAATGTGAAGATATGATAACACGTGGTCTGTCCCACTGCAACATTCTCATCAAATGTCTGTGGACGTCTTATGCACAACTTCCCTTTCTGCACTTCTTTTAGAGCTAACGGACCATAACTCCCCTTTGATTTGTGCAGCTTTTCTTCATCCGTCCAATCCACTTTACCCTGCCCTGAATCTTGCAACTGCTTTTGTTTTCTGTACCTATCTTCTACTTGATCTATAAATTTGTTCTCTATGTCTGACAATCTGCATGGCAAATTATGGCGATGAGCATAAACTATATCTAATTCTACAGTAGGTATGAAATACTTTCTAAGTCTATCTTCTGATTTGTAATAATCATACTTATTCAAATGCTAATGAGCTGGCACTTCAGGAAGTACTGCATCATAATTTGAAAAGAAATACTCAAATCTGTTTCATCCATAGAAAATGCTAAGTCCACTGAGGCAGGTAACTGCATGCACACAAAGTAATCATTTGCATCTATAGCATCAATATCTTCATACAACAACTTGACATACACATTAAGCTTAAAGTCACTTCTAGAAAGATCTATGTGAAACCTATGACTCTCGTCTAGCAGCAAAGCTCTTTTGTCTCCTATTTTGGTCTCTTTCTTGCTAGTGATGGGTGTAGATGTCCCCTGTACCTTCACTGCCAGCTCGTGTGGGGCTAAATATGAAACTACAACTACTAGAATTATGAAAAGTATCACTCCTCCTACAAGTGTGCCTACGATGCACCTAGAACTTCTATTTGGGTTCCCAGCCTCCATTGTTTCAAAAGATCCTTGATACTCTCTATTCAGCAACAATGTTCAAAAGTCTCTTTCCTCCTCTTTCAGTTGCTTGCGAACAAACTTGATACACACCTCGGAGAGCTGGAAGTCCCCTAATTTAATTTCAGTTCCTTATTTACACAAAAGGCTTACTTAACCCTTCTCCAACGTCTATAGAAAGCCCCTGAATTTCTCCTTCTTCCACTCATGCCTAGATTTTTTTTTTCTTTTTGTCCTGATTTGCCTTAACCCTCAAATATAAGAAACACCGACCACCTTTACGTGTCTGCTTAAGCATGAGCCCAGAAACTAGGTTCATATCTCTCGCACTAGGACACAAATGTCTTATTGGCGGAAGAAGTTACCAACAATTGGAGGGCTAGCTGGATGACTCCATCAAGGTGTTTTACCACCTACTGGACCGCAATATTGACAGAGGGGAACCAAACCGAAAAGGTCAGTGGAGCAGAAACAGGCATAATCATAGGACTCGGGGGAAAAAAAAAACGGAAATCCTATCTCCACTGTACCAACAAATCCCAAAAAGCGCCTTTTTTTTGCTACACGATCTGGCCATGTCCACCCTAGAGACTTCATACAGGGACGTCAGCCAGCCAGAGTGCGTTGGTGGGGCAGAATCAGCCCAAAACTTGCAAATTTGTCTCTTTGCCAAAAGGATTTCATAAAAAAGGAAGGATCTTGTGTGGCCACAGATGTTGTCATCAATACCAAAGATAATTAATGGGAGAGTGATATTCAAAGAGATATTGAGAATAGAGTCCAAAGAAGCCTTCACTTCCTCCCAGAAACGAGATATAGGAGGACAGTCCTTAAATATATGGACGTCAGGTGCTTCTGGCAGGTAGCATTTGTTGCACTTTTTCCCTGGCTGGAACTTGGACAGTTTTAAAGGAGACAGATATGCACGATTTGCCATAAAGAGGTGATTTCCCCTCAGCCATGCTGGTTTCACTGTTTTGTACAGGAGATTAAAAGAATCCATCCAGAGCTGCTCACACTGGATCTTGATCTCACCACCTACTCGGACCTAGGTTATCAAGTTCAATTATTTACAACAAAGTCACTTTAATCCAAAATAAGATTTGCTCCAACCACTTCTAGAACATGCTGCAAAAGTTCAAGACGAAGAACAATTAATTTGTGTGATGGTATTTCAGTTCCAAACGTAGAAAGTATCAGTCTGTTCAGAATCAGATTCCGAATTCGGCTCAGTAGCGGGGGATTTGGAACTGTGATCGTCAGTACTCACTCAATTTCAAGTCCAGGCACCAACAACACCACATCCAATTTCATGTTAGGGCTGTTACTAACCACTGTCACTGCCCTCAGCCTTCCCGATCTCAGCACTCCTGACATCAGTCACAACGTATGACCACTCTGGAGATGCATATCTCTGACAAGGCACTCTCGTCCATCTTGATCTGCTTAGACCTCCTTGAGCTTGCCCTTCTCCTTCTTTGTCTGACTCAGAATCTTCAGGCACTGCAGCAAGATCTCTCTCGGGTATCAGCCGCAGATTCAATCGCCTTTGTCTCTCTGGCCACTGTTCTTCTGCTCTGCTAGTTCTCTTGCTTGCTTCCTGCTCACTATGCTCACAATTTTGCTCTGCTGAGCTTAATTCTGGATCACCTTCACTGCAACTTCCCTTTTCGGATGCAGTGTCAGTATCACTGTTGTCGTGACCGTCCTCAGCTTGGTCTGGTGATCAACCAACTTCATCAGCCACCCTCACAGCTTGGCTTCTCCCCTCCTGTGTCTCTGTCACCACAGCTGGATTTTCATTAGGGAGAGGAGCTGTTTCTTCCAAGGGTGCTGAAACTCGGCGGGTGTGAGGAGCATGCACTCAGTTTGGCAATCCTCCACACTTTACTGCAGTGTTCGTTACCAGTATATTTTGGTAAGGACTTCTCCAGCGAACATCAAAGCAGCTTTTTCGCATGTGCTTCTGGACCAGCACCCAATCCCCTGGGCTCAGATCGTGACAGAGATCACTTGAAGCTGGAACCACAGTGGCCTGCACCTGATGAGACACAGAACAGACCACATCAGCGAGTCCCTTGCAATAATCAAGGATCAGATCATCTGTGATGTTAATCAAGGTGGTGAATGGCACTGCTGGTAATCTCCTAGCTCTCCCCATCAACACTTTATGAGGTGAAAGACCTGTTCTCCTATCTGGAGTACTGCGGATACTCATCAATACCAGAGGCAGAGCATCAGGCCACTTCAAGGATGTGGACGAACACACCTTCGCCATTCAAGCTTTCAGAGTCCCATTAACTTGCTCCACTATCCCAGAAGCCTCTGGACGGTAGCTACAATGGAGTCTCTGGTCAACCTGCAGTGCTGAGCAAAGCATCTTCATGACTTCACTGTGTAAATGCGTTCCTCAATCTGATTCCAAAAAGGTCGGAATACCAAATCTAGGTATGTGCTCCCTCAACAGCAACTTTGCTACAGTGTGTCGCACCTATGTGTAGGATATGCCTCCACCCATCTCCAGAACACGCATACCACAACCAAGATGTACCTCAACCCATTGCACCTAGGCATCTCAATAAAATCCAATTGCATCCTATTGAAAGGCCCTCCCGACCTCCCAACGTGACTCAGTGTGACCACAGTCTTTTTCCCAGCATTCATTTGTTGACACGTAACACACCTCTGACACACAGCTTCAGCTACTGCACAAAATCACGGGTTGTACGACGTTTGTCTGAAGACCCGCACCATCGTATCTCTTCCCAGATGTACTGCACCATGAACTGCCTTGCCATTGGGTTCAACAAATCATCTGGCAACACTGCTCTCCCATCGCTGGAAACCCAAATGTTGATTTCACCTTTCACACATCCTGACTTAATCCACACATGCTCAGAAGCCTATTCCTGCAGGCACTTGAGCTCATCCCAAGTATCTGCCATGGCCAACATCGTGTTGAACTCGGTTCTTTCTTGGCTCTCTTCTGTGTGTCTCTAAGTAAAGGTGTAACCTTGCTCGGCACAGAAACTTCATGAGCGTATCTGTTTCTGAGCAACACAAACTCTATCCCCTTCCCATGAGCTGTGCACTTAATGAACGCTATTTCTTTTGGGCGCTGCAAGGCCTCTAAAAGTAGCCTCACAAACTCCCCATTTCTGACGATGTCATGTAACCTCTCTGAGACCATATCTGACCGAAATCGTGAACCACACCACATCCATATTGGCTGTCAGTCTAAATGGTTATTTGAATCAGATCAGCTGACAAACAGGCACGAGTCAAGGCAACTATTTCAGCTACCGGAGCGGAGTATACTATTTTCAGGCAAGCAGCTTCAACCACTCCCGTTATGGTACATACAGCAAACGCTGCTCTCAACTGGCCAACACTGTTTCGTATACATGAACCATAAACAAAGAAAATCTCATCAGGGTCAGACAATGGTTCATCAACAATGTCGGGTCTCGGCTTGGTGCAAAGTTCAGTCACATCAAGACAGTCATGGTCCGCACAATCTTCTTCAAGGGCGTTTGGTAGCGGCATCAAGGTAGCAGGATTCAAAATAGAACACCTCCTAAGAGTCACATTCTCGGCAGCAAGAATGACTTGCTCATAGTGTGCGACTCAAATATTGGTCAGGTGCTGTGTCTTGACCCGTGTCATCAACAATTCAACAGAATGTGGTACATAAACAATTAATGAATGTCCCATGACAATACTTTCACACCTTTCAATGCTGACACCTGTTGCATCAACGGCTTTGAGACATACGGGCAACGCAGAAGCTACTGGATCTAAAGTAGCTGAGAAATAGGCCACTGGTCTACGGACACCTCCATGATCCTGAGTTCGAACAGACAATACACAACCCGCTTGTTCACAGCAAAACAACAAAAAAGGCTTGTTGTAGTCGGGCATTCCTGGTGCTGAACCGCGACAAAGGTACTCTCGCAACTCCAGGAATGCTGTCATATAGTCACTGTCCCATGGTACCGGATCACTCACATCCTTGCGCGTCAATCTCTGCAAAGGTTACGCCTTCAGTGAGAAGTTGGGAATCCACTGGTGACAATAGCCAACCTTCCATAGGAACATCCTGTCTTGCCTCTTAGCGGAGGGCACAGTCATACTCATTATTGCCCCAATCCTGTCAGGTGACACCTTCCTCTTGCCTTTCTCTAGTTGATGACCCAAATATTGCACCTCCTTCAAACAGTACTGTAACTTATTTGGTGACACCTTGTGTCCATTCTCTGCCAAATGATTCAATAAGGTGTTGGTATCAATTCTGCACGCATCCTCAGTCTTTGACGCAACAAGGAGATCATCTATGTATTGCACGAGAACAGAGTTCTGGGGCAATGCAAGGCTCTCCAAATTCTTCTTCAGAATCTGATTAAAAATCAATGAACTCTATGTGTACCCTTGAGGAATACGACACCACGTTAACCCCTTCGCTGCTCGGCCTTTTCCCCTCCTGTGCTAAGCCTTTTTTGGGCTATTTGTGTTGGTGCGCTCTTAGGCCCCTGTAATTTTTTGACCACATAAGGTATTTACGCCAATTTTGCGTCCTTTTCTTCCAAAATCATGGGGATTCTAAAGGTACCCATGGTTTGTGGATTCCCTTGGAGGGGTCCCAGAACATTTTTGTTTTTTTCAGAAAAATTGGAAAAATGTGATGCAAATGAAAGCCTGTGGGGTTTTCCCTGCCAATGTTATCAAAAAAGGGGTTGTGGGGCTGAAATGACCATTTTCCCAGCTTTTAGGGAATGACAGTCTTTTGTCAGAGAACGAACATTTTTCACACAGTTTCGGCATTTTTCAGCGACATAGCCTGTTTTTGATATTTTTAGTGCATTCAACCTCCTTCCAGTTAATGGTAAAAATGAGTATAAAAGCAATAATGGATCCTGGAAAGCTATACATTTTAGAAAGGTAAACAAAATTCTGAATTCAGAAAGGGGTCATTTGTCTAAATCCATGAAGGTCTCTTTATAGAAACTAATAGTTAAATATTGGAAAAATTGAAAAATTGAAAAAAACAGCCTTTTGTGTCAACGTTTTCACCTGTAACTTCTTGTAATTATGACAGCACTTTGAAAGCAATATACCGTTACATCCGCTGGACCTTCCTGGTTGTGGGGATATATAGTACTTGTTGGTTCACCAAGAACCCGACGAACCCAGAGGCAAAAACTGAGCAGCAACTTGCAATGGTATTTTAATATGTACCGGGTATAGAGGAATTATTCTTGTAAAATGTATACATGGAAAAATCGGTATGAAAGACACCTATGTATTTCTGAAATAGGTATAAATTATAGAGTTTAGAAACAGTACTTATTTGCATATTTTCAAAATTGGGAATACTCATACTAGCATGAGAATTATTGGTCATTTTTCAAAATGACTTCTTTTTTATACAATGTCTCATTTGGAAGGGAGAAACGCATGAAAACTCAATAGGAAATAACAGTTGGTTTACAAATTTGATTTACCCTAAGTCTCCCAATAAAAACAGTACCTCACTTGTGCGGGTAGGTCTTGTGCCCGCGACAGGAAACGGCACAAAACTTAATATGGTCACACCTCAATCTCGCAGTGAAAAATGACAATTTTTTAGCAGATTGCCTAGCTGTAGTTTTTGTACCCTAGCTCTGTCAGCACCTAGGGAAATCTAGCAAACCTATACATTTTTGAAAACTAGACACCCTGGGGAATCCAGGATGGGGTGACTTGACTGCCTCCTACCAGGTTCTGTTACCCAGAATCCCTTGCAAACTTCCCACACAAGTGAGACATCTTTTTTATCGGGAGACCTGGGGGAACGCTGGGTGGTAGGAAATTTGTGTGAGCCCGGTGATGCCACACTTTCCCACACAAAAATGTGTGAAAAAACAGATTTTTTCAGCAAAAATTGAGTTTTGCAATGGATTTTAGGTAAAGGGACGTTGGGGGATCCACGCAAGCCATACCTCCTTGGAAGCCCCCAGGTGTCTACTTTTCAGAAATGTGTGAGTTTGGTAGTTTTCCTTAAATGGCCGCCAAGCAGAGGGCCAAAAACCCAGGTGATCCCCCTAGCAAAACCAGATCGTTTTGACAAAATTTGTTGTTTAGTTCTGCAGAGTGACAATTTAGGCACAACATTACAAGGAATATTTGACAGACATTGTGAGTTTTGCAGGACATTGTGGATAAAATAACTTGTTAGAATTCACCAGAGAGACATCACCATGTAGTCCCATGTGTTTTCAACAATATCTACTATTGGTAGGTTATTCTTAGGTGGAATGTACACCTTGGCAGAGAGACTAAAAAGACAATGATTCCTGCACAGCCATCTATTCCTCAAACACACACACATACAGGTTGGATTTGGGACGAGGGTGAGTGATGGTTCAGTATATAAAATGTTATGAACAAGAGATTTCACAAAAATGAAATGCACTGTCAATTAAATGGACAAAAAATGAACCAATGACTCGCAGCTCGTGAGCTGTAAAGCCACTTCAAGGCACCAACCGCTTTACAGGCCATTCACACACCTTTCATACTTGATACACAGAAGACCATTCACACCACCAGGCACATAAGCAACACATCACAACATTCACAAAAAAGGGACAAGGGCACCCTGCTTCACAAATACAAAAAATATATGTATTACTGCACAGCCATCGATTCCTCAAACACACACACATACTGGTTGGATTTGGCACGAGGGTGAATGATGGTTCAGTATATTCAATTGTATTAGCAAGTGATTTCACAAAAATAAAATGCACTGTTAATAATTGAAAGAACGAGAAACTAAACCATTGACTCACAGCTCGTGAGCTGTAAAGGCACGACAAGGCACCAACCTCTTTACAGACCATTCATACACCTTTCATACGTGTGACACATACAAAACATTCACACCACCAGCCGCGGGCTCATCACATTACAACACTTCCACCATCAGACAGCGCCATTCAAGGGCCCATCACTTTCACATGCCCACATTCCTGATACAGCAACTACACAAACTGATGGATTGCATGGAGTGGCACTCAGCTAGCAGTGTGTGTAGTGACCAGCATCAAGTCACTACACACACACCGCCAGCCGAGCGCCAGTCCACGCACACCACCAGCCAAGCACCAGTTCATGCACACCGCCAGCCAAACGCCAGTCTACGCACACCGCCAGCTAAGCGCCACTCCACGCACACTGCCAGCCAAGCACCAGTCCACGCACACTGCCAGCCCACGCACACCGCCAGCCAAGCACCAGGCCATGCACACTGCCAGCCAAGTGCCAGTACAAACACACTGCCAGCCAAGCAGCATTACAAACACACTGCCAGTCAAGAGTCAGTACAAACACACCGCCAGCCAAGCGCCAGTCCATGCACACCGCCCGCCAAGCACTGTCCAGGCACACCGCCAACCAAGCACCAATCCAAACACACCGCCAGTCAAGCACCAGACCACGCACACCGCCAGACAATCGCCACTCCACGCAAACCAACATCACATTTAAAAAATTTTTTATATATAAATAAGAAAACACAAACAAATTGCAAATTGATACAAATCTATTAACACAACAACTAAAACTAAATACACTACACAAATGCCAACCTTGAAACTGAACAAAAATTATTAAACAATAAAGGCCAGGCAGTTCACTTTACCACTCATGGATGCTCCCAAAAATTATTTTGCGTGTAGTACATTCTAAAATAAGCAGGCACGCACAGCCCAGGGTTAGAAGGACACTCGGGGCAGTACTTATGAACCTCCTTCCGCAAACCTCTTCGCCAACAGACTTTACATCTCCTATTGGGAAAGTCTCTTGAGGATGTAGGAGGAATGTGATCAGTAAAGTGGCGATCTTTCAATCTAGCAACATCCTCCACCACTCCAACTCTAGGAACACTTGCCTGTTCCACTAAAACAAGGCTGCCTATTACAGACTCCTGCAACTTTACAAAAGTCATCTTTGACTGAGGACAAGATTACTGGAACACAACAAAAGCATTAAAGGTTGTCAAGTGGAAAAGATGGATAGCCAACTTCTTGTACCAAATGTAACCTTACGAAGAGCAGTATAAGGTTCAAACATCTGATCTACTCTGTCAACACCACCCATGTGCCTAATATAGTCTAAAATGGACACAGGTTTGCGCGCTTCAACAACCTCACCCCAAACAGTCACCGGTTCAGTGCTTTCATCATGGATGGTAGCCAACATATAGACATCTCTCCTGTCTGAAAACTTCACAGCTAGAAGCTCCTCGCAACGCAATGCACTGCACTGTCCCCGGACAAGTTTTGACAAACAAGTTCTTTTTGGAAACCTTTACGGTTACAGCGGATTGTGCCACAAGCAACAGTGTCCACTTTGGCCAATTCCCTGAACAACCGTACACCAGTGTAGAAGTTATCTACATATAAATGATGGCCTTTGTTAAATAATCCTCTTCCAAGTTCTCAAACAATTTTCTCAGTCACTCCAAAAGTGGATGGACAACGAGGGGGGTTAATCCTGGATTCCTTACCGGTGTGCACCCTGAAATTAGAGGCATATCCAGTCCGACTGTCACACAGCATATACAGCTTAATTCCATATTGTGCCCTCTTACTAGGAATGTATTGCCTAAAATCCAAGCGGCCCTTGAACAACACCAAAGACTCATCCACTGCAATTTCTTTCCCTGGAGCATAGATCTCAAAACATCAATTAACAAAGTGATCAATGACTGGCCGAATCTTGAAAAGACGGTCACAATCAGGGGGATCTGGTGGTAAAGCTAAACCATTATTGACAAAATGCATCATCCGAAGCAAAACAAATACCTATCACGACTCATGACTGCCGGAAATATAGCAGTTGCCATCAAGGGACTAGTAGACCAATATGAAGCCATTGATGGCTTACTTGGCAAGCCCATCAAAAAAGTTAAACTCAAAAACTTGTTCATCTCTTCCAGATTTGTGGGAGTCCACCGGGTAGCTCTAGAGTGGGGCTTAAGGCTGGCACTGTTCTCCCTCAAAATCTGTTTGGCATACAAATTAGTCTGCTCAACAATCTCTGCCAAAACCACCTCATCCATATACAACTGAAAAAAATCAATCCGGAAAAAGTTTTCAGTGTTCAACCTACACCCTGAAACACCAGTAAAGTCTGGCAATGCCGGCTGCACCATCCCTGGGGCAACCCAGAGGTCAGCACTTTCAACGGGAAGCTTGCAGCCCCAAGCTGCTGCCCAGCTGCCTCTTGACTCACCATACCAACGGGAAGTCCTGCAGCCCCAGTCTGCAGCCCAGATGCCTCTTGTCTCACTATACCAACGGAAAGTCTTGCAGCCCCAGGCTGCAACCCAGATGCCTCTTGCTGCACTATCGGCACATCAATGTCCTCCTCTAACACAGGCACTTCATCCGCAGCAAGAGAAGCTTCATCTGCACTGCGACTATCTTCATCATCGGATGAAGCCATGTGGAGAGAAAACTCATTGCCTGAACCTTCCCCTCCCACCTCTGCCTCAGAATCAGAGTCAGTCTTGGGACCAAGGTCAGAGGAAGAATCAAAAAGCATTCCAACAACCTGCTGAGCTGTAATCCGGTGGCTAACCATTATCCTTACTAAGAAAGGAGACTGCACAAACAAGTCAACAACCAACACGGTGCAAAGTAAGTAAGAAAATGTGTGCCTTTATCACAAAGATATATATACTCAAAAACTATACAATTCACTTACAAGGGACATCTACACTCACCAGCACCTACTCTGCAAAGACACAGCAAATAGTCAACGATATACCACTAGAAAGAAGAAAAAAAACAATTAATCTACAGAAAACAAAATACACATCAAGCACAAATGCAAAACATTTTAGACACTCAAAACACAGAAACCAAACATACTGGTATTATTAGACACTTTGCAAAAAACACATTTACATTGTAATTGTACAAAACGTCTCTTACCAAACACATGCAACTACACAAACAGCAGAACCACAAGTAACGAAACCGGAACCTGCAACAGTCTAAAGAGCAAAAGCCTTGAACTAGAACAAAAAAGGGGGAAATAAAACATTACAGTTCACAAGAAATAAAAACAATACAAATTATAACAGGCTATGTCACTACAAATAGGGGCAGAAAGGACAAATAAACGGGCTGAATACACATAAACAAATATATGTCCCCTGGAAGCAACCAATGTATTTATTTTTACATTCCTGGCACTAGTGGGCTTTTCTGCCCCCCCCCCCGGTCAGAAATGCCAAAAATATAGGTAATCTGTCCCGAAGGGGGGGCAGAAAAGTCTAAAAAATTAATTAGGCCCATAAGGAAGTGATCCTTGCCCAAGAGGCCGCTTCCATTTCAAATTTAAAACACTTCCAGGTGACTAGTGGGTTTTTCTGCCCTCCCCTGGGGGCAAAAAGGCCAAATAAAGAAACTGATCTGCCCCCGGGGGGCAGAATATACTAAAAAAAAGGCCCCTGGAAGCGACTGGTCACCTCCATTTTTAAAAGAAAACAATTCCCTGGCTCTAGTGGGCTTTTCTGCTCAGTCAATGAATTTGCCATTTTCTTGTTTGCAATGCCTACAACTTGGATATATTGTCCCGAGAGGGGTAGTTTGGGGACTACTGCAGATCTCACAGTAGAACGGGTAGCACCAGGATCAATCAAAAAGGTGGTAGGGTGACCATCAACATCAGCTTCTACAAACGGTCCCCCCTGGTCTACCTCCAAGACTGCCCCAAGAGTGCAGTCTTCCTTCCCCCTCAGGCACCATCATAGTACCCATCAGTCTCATCAAAAAGTGGCATCTACTGATACAGCCGGGTCCCTTGTGGGATCCTCGGTGGCTGGGGAACCTGTACTTGTAGAGCCTGTGTCCCCCCTTTCATCGATCTTGGCTTCAATTTTGTAGTTGTCACTGCAGGCACCAGTACTACTTCTTCTTCCTGCTGCAGATGATTTAATGGATTCAATGGAAATTCTCGTCTCTAGTGTCCAACCTGGTGACAAAGGTGGCACGCTGTGGTCTTTTTCAATGTCCTCATATCTACTCTTACTTTGGGGTCTTCTGTATTTCCCTTCCCCTTGTTCTGTCCATTCTGTTTCCTCCCTAGGGTTCCTTCACCTGACTGCATCTGATTTCCCTTATCTGCCGCTTGCATCTGAACTAGCATCAGCTTGTCCTTAAGCTTCCTATGCTTTTAAATCCACTTCATTGCTGCAATATCTAGCATTCCGCAGTGTTTCATCTATCGGTTTATTCTGCCAGCAAATGCTGTTGGATCATGAGGCAAATCTCAGTCCTCAACCCCAAAACAAACATAGGAAAAAACTGTCCCATATCCTTGGGGTTCATTATATCTAACCCATTACACTGCTTAAAGACTCCCAAAAACCTCTCATAGTATTCATGCACTGTTTCCTTTGGGCTTGCACTGTTCGATCTATCTTTACCCATTCAATATCCTGTGGAGACACTTTGGATTTCAGCCATGTAATGGCTTGCTCGTATTTCTTCATCACAACTGGTGATAGACCATTTGTGAGTGTATCTCTCTCTGGCTCTGAAGCAGGCCACTCAACTTTAATTTTGCATTCTACCCATAGATCACCTGGGACTACAATGTCAAACAGTGTATTCAAGTCAATCCACAACACTTTCGAAATTTTGACAAACTGCTCAACCTGCTTGTACCACTCGACTGGACTCTCCCTCAGCTTAGGGAAATCAGAATGCTGCCAAATCACCTCTACTCCAAGGCACATGCACATACCCTCCATTAGCCACTTCTCGTAAAGGATAGTTTCCTTTTTCTGATGTTCCCCCCTCCTGAGGAGGTACCTCGGACATGCTGGTACTCTTTTTCTTGGACCATCTTTCTTTCCACTTGTCTAGTCTGTTCCATGCTCATATCCCTATGATCAGTTCTCTAACGTGAATCTTTAGCCCAATGACTCTTTTCTACTCCAAGTCCTGGTCACTTTACTGTAAACTATGACTACCTTGCAACATCTTTATCTTGGTCAGATTCACCTCATACCTATTTGCCAATTCAGTTAGTTTCTCATGTGCCGACCTAGCTTTGCGAGTCACCTCTTTTGCCACAAACAGCAACTCGTCTGGCTCATAAAGCCCCACTCTCTCTAAGGGCAAGTTCCCTTCAACAATCTCATCCACCGCTGCTTTTAACTGCATCACATCTAACCTCTTTGCCTTCATTGCTGCTTTTAGTATACCTCGACTAGATTTGCCACTCGCCTCCCTACAATTGTTATCCTGTTCTCGGCACCTATCAACTTCACATGTATCCGTAAAACTCATCCTGTTTTCTATATTCCCATGGTCCCAATATTCCCTTGCCCTGACACTCTGATTCCCTTCGGGTGAATCCCACGTTCTCAGGTCTGATCTTAGCTCAGCTAAAGGCTTCGGCCTTGGATCTCTCAAATTCATGAGTCTCCTAGACGAGTCCGCCGTGGCTGGCAATGGTGTACTCGATTCCACTTGTCTCGGTATATGAGCCAATCTGCTCACCACACCATTACCTCCTATGCTAAGCCTTCCTTCCGCTCCTCTCTGGGATGTATTTTCACTCCTCACCTGATCTGGATCATACATCGACACTATGGGACCAATGGTAACCGGCACCGCAAGGGCATCCAGTAACCGTCTAGCATCTGTGTTCTCTTTGTTCTGCATTCCCATTCCTCCTATTGAGAGCTTCCCCACTACTCCCTCAATCGGCAGAGCCTGCGATTCTCTGGCTTCTTTCAGTGGGGCTGATCTTTCCCCCTCTGACTCTGGGTTGTATGGGGTGGTCTTTCAGACAGCAGCCTTTCTATCAAGCTATCGTCTGTAAACACTGTCATCTTCCTCTCCAACCCCCTTCTGGGTGTTTCCTGTCTTGACCAATAGTGGGTACAGCTTACCCCCCTCGATCGTCTGTACTCTCCATCTTTTCTCCAAGGCATCCCACCATGCGTCTTAAAATGCCCTGAACAACCTTTTCATTCTTTCCTGTCTCCTGTCCCTGTTTCTTTCGTGTGCCGCCCTAATCCATGCATGTAGTGCCTCAAACTGTGTAGGTATAGGCAAAGGTCGCAAGGAAGCCATAATTAATTTCAACTGATATAATACTTAAAAATCTAAAGGTTCCATATCTGGGAAAGGTTAACTCCTCATTTCCTTCAGTCATTTTACACCACTTCTCAAACCAAAGTACAGTATGCAAACCCATATTCGTAGCCATGAGCTGAAGTATCCTCGGCGGAGCCTCTACTCCTCCTCGAGCATCTAACTTCTTTTCTCTTCTAAACAAATCTCGTAACACTTTAAAACATTTCATGATGAACCAACGTTTCTCTTTTCGCAGCGCTTGTTTACTTCCTGATGACAATCCATCAATCCCAGCGCGGCTTCATACCAACCGCCATATTGCAGCGCGGCACCTTCTGACGTCACTTTTCTTCTGCTTGCAGCAGTTCCCCTCTGTAGGAAGGTGGATATCTGACTATGGTTACCCCCAAACTTTTTGCCTGGTGTTTAGCTGGTTTTTGACTTAGTTGGCCTGGGATCCTGCTATTCAGGGCCCCAGGCTGATTGCTCTCTCCTTAAAATGGACTCCATGTACCTTAGGTGCATAACACAATTGGAATTGGTTCACCTTATAGGCCCCTGTAACAGTGTACCATAGGTACCCAGGGCATAGGTGTAGCCAAGGCCTGCCAGGGGCTGCAGCATGTATTGTGCCACCCCTGGCCTGGCCTCCATATTTGACACAACTGGCTGATCACTCAGCTGGGGTAAGTTGGTGTAATCACCTCTTACTTAGGTACAGTATGCCTGTGCCTAACCCTAAACTGGACACATATGTTCCTATCAGCCACTCCTATGGAAGGCCTCATCAATCCTGGAGGCAGAGTGCTTGGAAATATGTGAGATGGTGCTCTGGCATGAGCTGAGCCTGTCTGCAGCTGTCGGGAACAACTCCCTAAGCTGTTCCGGGATATTGCCATACCATATACTCTTAAGTGCATTATAATCCTCGCGGTTAAATGCTATCTTTGGTTTGGCTTTATCAAAACATGTCGAGTAAGGTGTCATACGAATTGGAATACTATCCCCTCGCCAATTCTGGCGACGGGGATAGCATTCCACCCTCCTAGAGGGACACGACATGTGTGTAGCCTTAACCCCGGTTAAAGTTAAACAGAGCCTCAGCTTCACAAAATGGACGCTGCCACCACAGACACAAGTCTGGCCTCCTGCTGCTGACCGAAACTCGGCAGATGGTGGCCTGGACAAAGGGTTTCCTGCCTTGGGAGGTGCGAGCACCACCCCAGACAGGATTTTGTGTATTAGGTAGGACAGGGCTGAAAAGAATCAGACATGCCCGGGGCACACAAGGTGTCCCCGTGCATAGGCCAGCCCAAACCGGTTCTGGGGCCTTCCAGCCCCAGTCCTGGCGCGGAGCTGGACAAAGGAAAGGGGGTGTAACCGCCCCCCTTCCTGGTTCCTCCCAGAGGAGGGACCTAGTAGGTGATCCACCCCCAGTTTGGGAATAAGAGGGGGAGCAGTGCCATTGCACAGCAGATCATCCCGAAATCAACTTAAACTAAGAAGAAGACTGGACTTCGACATTCTGCTGCACAGAAGACTGAAGAAGAATCTCCCTTGTGGCCAAGGAGTGACCACCCTGGGAACACAGGTACCAACCAGCAACTCGACGTCTGCTTTGCCGCCGCCTCCCGCCGGAGCCCGAGCCCAGAGCCCGACAAGAACCAGATTCCCAGACCTCTCAGAGCCCGATCCACAGTCCCTGCAAAGAAGGGACCCGTGGAGGCACAGAGTGACGTGGGACCGGACCTCTTGAAAGACACCCGAAAAGCTGACTGCGCAGCTTCTGAGGCATCCTCGACGTTGTGCTTTGGGGATTGAGAACCCCCACCACCGAGCAGCCCTTGCACCGAAGATCAGCCCCCCAGCATCTCCACGATCTGCGTGGGGCCCTTTTGCACTGTGCCACTCGACGCGCCATCCCGGCCACTAGCCACGCGGCCAGCGGCCATCTTGGCGACGAACCCGAAGATTTAAACAGCAGGTCTGGTTGCTCCAGACCTACCCAAGCTCCTGTGAAAAGGAGCACCCGCTCTGACCTTGCTGGTCCGAGTGAACAGCATCTTTCAACTTCTGCGTGGCTTGCATTTGCCAAGGCCTGTTTGCTCCGATCAGGTCGCCGACACCGCCAACAGCGAGAAGCCTACGTGGGACAGCTCGTGACCGACTCCTGGACGTCCTCGACCCCGGGTATCCACGTGGCTGCAGAAAGAAGCTACCCGACAACGCCTGTTTGCACCCGACATCACCTGGTTCCGCTCTGGTTCCACGGCAGTCACTGGCTAGTGACTTTGAACACTGTCCCCTCTGCTTTCAGGTCTTCACATCTACAGATCCACCCTTGGATCCACCGGAACTCTTCTCATCGAGCCGCCTGCAGCATCTCCTGCTCCAAGCACCATCGACCAGCGTGACGAAACCCGACACATCTTCGACCCTGTGCACCCGCTTCCTGTGGGTGAGGTAACTCAGCTCCGCCGGTGCTCCTGCACTGGTACACATCCCAAGGGCCTGTGTTTTAAGTTTCAGCTCCGTAGGTCACTCGGAAGGTTCCTAACTTTCTAACTTTGTGCTTTTTACGCACCATAGACTTTGTATTGAGAAGTGCGTGCACTTTGAACACTGCACCCGAGTCCCGTGGGCCTTTCCCGACTTAGTTATTTCCAGTCTCGAATAGCTCCAGCGATTCCCAAGGCCCTAGGCCTCTTCACTTTCCTCCTGGTATCTCTTATACCACTTATTTAGTATATGGTTTAGGTGGCCCCTAGGGCTCATCCATATTGTGCAACTTTTGTGTATTTTAAACTGTCTTGTGATTTAACGCTTGTGCTTCTGTGCTCATAAAGAGTCCAGGGGATTTTTATAGTTAATAAATCAATATATATTTTCAATATATATCTGTGTGGTGTCCCTTTCATTTGGTATTCAAGGGGGTTGTGTATGGTATAACAGCTGGCTTCACATGCCTTTCAGAGTTTAGCCTAAGACTGCTTTGTCCACGTTACCACTAGGATAACTGGTCTACAAGGTTGAATTACAACCATCATCATAAGGGTTGCTTGGCATGGTACAAAGTGATCACTAGAATTAGTGAGCATTATATACCAGGCCAACTTCTCACATTGGTGAGCAGCGGATTGGGATCTGAGCTTGCTGTTGTTTTACCATTACAATCTTTGAGATTATCATCTGAAAGATCACACAGGTACCTGCTAGGTACATATAAAACAAGACTAGTATACTTAAGTTCTACTGAACTTAGTTGTTGTAGAGCAAAGGGAGTAGCACACCCTAGCTACAACTACTAGATAGGTTTAGTAGGTAAACACCAGTGTAGGTAGATTGCAACACATCCACCCACACTAGAGCAATGTCTGGAACAGAGGGGTCCAGTGGACTTACTCCTGTTGAGAGTGACCCTCCAAGGGCACCATCCCAGTTTGCTATTTTTCCCTTTAAGGAATTAAGACAGCTTTGTGTCTTAAGGGGTCTGAAGACAGGGCCTACCCCTACTACAGACCACCTAAGAGAGCTCTTGGATCAGTCTGAGGCTCTAAAGACCTCTAAAGCAAACCCCACAGGGAATGCTGAAGGAGGCCATCCTTCAGAGGATGACACTGTAGACACCCCTACCCCTATCATCCTAGTAGATGAGGAAGCCTCCACCACTGGAGCTCCTCAGGTAGATGAAGAGGAAGAAGAAGAAGAGGAGGAGGAGGTGGAAAGCAGTGAGTCAGATGATGACAGAGATAGTCAGGTGCTGGTCAGTAGACTGAACCAGGCTAACTTAAGTCAACTTGGGAATGAATCAGGTAACAACCCATTCAGACCCCCAGGTGGACTTAACCAGGGCCATAGGAGGAGAAGGCATCACTCAGGTGAATCCAACACCTCCCATGTCTCTAGAGGCTCTCATGGTCACTCCAGAAAGGAGATGACTAGCCCTCAGAGAAGGGAACATGAGGCCAAGATGAGAGAGGCTGAGCTTAGGATCCAGAGGCAAGAGTTAGAGGTTGCCCTGGCTAAGGAGAAACTTGCTAGAGCAAGACAGCCTAGAGAGAGTGGGGTAATAGAACCCACTGGTGGCAGCAATATCCAGAAGGATAAAGACAGGTCCTTTGATACAAGAAACCTGAGTAAGATTGTGCCCCCCTACAAAGCTGGGGATGATATCCACAAATGGATGACTGCACTTGAGAGAGCCTGCATGGTACAGCAGATTCCTCAGGAGCAGTGGGCAGCAATCTTGTGGCTCTCCTTTGAAGGTAGAGGCAGAGACAGACTCCTCACAGTTAGTGATGAGGATTCTAGAAACTACATGGTCCTGAAGAGTGCTCTGATTGATGGGTTAGGCTTAACCACTGAACAGTACAGGTTAATGTTCAGAGATACCCAGAAGACACAGACTCAGGACTGGTCTGAATTTGTTGAGTGTGCCACTAAGGCTCTGGAGGGCTGGTTGCTGGGAAGTAAGGTTACTGACTATACAGGATTGTATAATTTAATTATGAGAGAGCAAATCTTAAGTAATTGTCAAAATCAGCTTCTACATCAGCACCTGGTTGACTCTGATCTGACCTCCCCACAAGAATTGGGTAGGAGGGCAGACAAATGGGTCAGAACCAGGATCAGGCCTAAGAACCAGGGTGGTGACCAAAAGAAAGAGACTACCAAGCCTCAAGAGAAGGGTGGGGATAAAAGTAAGGAAAAGACTTCCCCAGGGCCCCAAAACTCCAAGAATGGGGGTGGGTCCCAAGACACTTCTACATCCCAGAAAAAGCCTTATTGTCATACCTGTAAACAGGTGGGGCATTACAAAACAGATAGCTGTTGTCCCAAGAATGGCAATAAGGAGAATATACCTCCGGGTAAGGCTCCAACACCTCCTGTCACTGTTAGCAGTGGTCCCCCAGGTGGTGGGAGCACCCCCAAGAATTTGGGTGGGTTTACTTTTGGAGGACAGGTGGACTCTGGCCTATCCAGGTCCCCTAACTCAGATACTCTTGTCTATGAGACTGGCATGGGGTTTGCCAATTTCACAGCTTGCCCAAACACTTTGAGCAAGTATAGACAGGAGCCCCTCATCAATGGCTTGAAAGTTGAGGCCTTCAGAGACACAGGGGCTAGCATCACCATGGTGGCTGAATGTCTAGTCCCCTCAAGGCAACTTTTACCTGATGCCAGATATCAGGTGACAAACATTGATGGCATAGAAACCAATCATCCCATGGCAGTAGTCAATCTTAGCTGGGGAGGTGTCACTGGCCCAAAGAGAGTGGCAGTGTCAGCAAACTTGCCTGTAGATTGCCTACTGGGTAATGATTTGGAAATCTCAGCCTGGGCTGAGGTTGAACAGCAAACCCATTCTAGAATGGTAAATCTCCATGGAAAGGTTAGTGGGGCTGTAATGGCTACAGCTCCAATTCAAGATGTCCTTCCTGAAAAGGTTGGGAGGGCTGAGCAAACCTCAGCCCCATCTTTAGATAACTTCCCTCCTGAAGAGAGTAGCAGGGCTGTACTGATAACAGCCCATACCCAAACTGAGTCTCCTCCTGAAAAGGTTGGTGGGGCTGTGATGGCCACAGCCCAAACTCAAACTGATACCTGGGTAGTGAAGCCTGAAATGATGGATCACTCCACCCAAACAGAGAGCATTGAGGAGGAAGAGAAATCTCCCTCCCACCAGACTTTAGGAAAGGATCAGCCTCCTCAGGGAACTGATCTTACCCCTGATGAAGGAACTGTCCCAGAGGTTGTTAGGCCTGGCCTAACAGAGCCTCTGATGGCAGTGGACCCTTCTCAGGTGGGACCCAGTCTGGAGCAGGTAACCTGCCCCTCTCTACCTTGCCTTACTCAGCCCAGGGCTGCAGAGGACAAGAAGGACAGTGAGACCCAAAGGGCCCCCTGTCAAATAAAGCACCCCCATCAGCAGATTAGGGGCACCGAAACTAGTAGCCCTAGTGAGGTGCAAGCTTTAAAAACTCCTGAGGGATCCCCCTTAAAAGTAGTTAGGGACCTCCCCCAGATGGATATTGTTGGGCACAGCCAAACCTGGGACCCTAAGGGCCCAAACCTGAACTGTCCCTTCAGTAAGCCAAACAGAGGGACTCAGCCTCCAGCTTTAGGTAGCCAGAGGTTGACCCTGAGAGCACAGTGCAACTCAGTCAAAGAAAGAAAGGCACACATGGTGGAGAGTGATTGGAGGAAGCTGAGCCCTACAGAGGAAACTCACTTCAGTACTCCATCCCAACACCAGCCTTTGACTTTGCAAAGACACACCACAGGTAGAGATTCCCTATGGTGGAGACCCTCAGATACCCTTAGGGTGAGGGATTGCTTAGTGGACCATGAAACAGGGGGTTACCAAGCCAGAGCTGGTACTTCCTTATATGGCCACTTAGGCAATATAGGCTTACCTGGTCAAGGATAGCCTTATCTCCTTTCGTTTGGGGGGGGGTTATGTAGGAAGGTGGATATCTGACTATGGTTACCCCCAAACTTTTTGCCTGGTGTTTAGCTGGTTTTTGACTTAGTTGGCCTGGGATCCTGCTATTCAGGGCCCCAGGCTGATTGCTCTCTCCTTAAAATGGACTCCATGTACCTTAGGTGCATAACACAATTGGAATTGGTTCACCTTATAGGCCCCTGTAACAGTGTACCATAGGTACCCAGGGCATAGGTGTAGCCAAGGCCTGCCAGGGGCTGCAGCATGTATTGTGCCACCCCTGGCCTGGCCTCCATATTTGACACAACTGGCTGATCACTCAGCTGGGGTAAGTTGGTGTAATCACCTCTTACTTAGGTACAGTATGCCTGTGCCTAACCCTAAACTGGACACATATGTTCCTATCAGCCACTCCTATGGAAGGCCTCATCAATCCTGGAGGCAGAGTGCTTGGAAATATGTGAGATGGTGCTCTGGCATGAGCTGAGCCTGTCTGCAGCTGTCGGGAACAACTCCCTAAGCTGTTCCGGGATATTGCCATACCATATACTCTTAAGTGCATTATAATCCTCGCGGTTAAATGCTATCTTTGGTTTGGCTTTATCAAAACATGTCGAGTAAGGTGTCATACGAATTGGAATACTATCCCCTCGCCAATTCTGGCGACGGGGATAGCATTCCACCCTCCTAGAGGGACACGACATGTGTGTAGCCTTAACCCCGGTTAAAGTTAAACAGAGCCTCAGCTTCACAAAATGGACGCTGCCACCACAGACACAAGTCTGGCCTCCTGCTGCTGACCGAAACTCGGCAGATGGTGGCCTGGACAAAGGGTTTCCTGCCTTGGGAGGTGCGAGCACCACCCCAGACAGGATTTTGTGTATTAGGTAGGACAGGGCTGAAAAGAATCAGACATGCCCGGGGCACACAAGGTGTCCCCGTGCATAGGCCAGCCCAAACCGGTTCTGGGGCCTTCCAGCCCCAGTCCTGGCGCGGAGCTGGACAAAGGAAAGGGGGTGTAACCGCCCCCCTTCCTGGTTCCTCCCAGAGGAGGGACCTAGTAGGTGATCCACCCCCAGTTTGGGAATAAGAGGGGGAGCAGTGCCATTGCACAGCAGATCATCCCGAAATCAACTTAAACTAAGAAGAAGACTGGACTTCGACATTCTGCTGCACAGAAGACTGAAGAAGAATCTCCCTTGTGGCCAAGGAGTGACCACCCTGGGAACACAGGTACCAACCAGCAACTCGACGTCTGCTTTGCCGCCGCCTCCCGCCGGAGCCCGAGCCCAGAGCCCGACAAGAACCAGATTCCCAGACCTCTCAGAGCCCGATCCACAGTCCCTGCAAAGAAGGGACCCGTGGAGGCACAGAGTGACGTGGGACCGGACCTCTTGAAAGACACCCGAAAAGCTGACTGCGCAGCTTCTGAGGCATCCTCGACGTTGTGCTTTGGGGATTGAGAACCCCCACCACCGAGCAGCCCTTGCACCGAAGATCAGCCCCCCAGCATCTCCACGATCTGCGTGGGGCCCTTTTGCACTGTGCCACTCGACGCGCCATCCCGGCCACTAGCCACGCGGCCAGCGGCCATCTTGGCGACGAACCCGAAGATTTAAACAGCAGGTCTGGTTGCTCCAGACCTACCCAAGCTCCTGTGAAAAGGAGCACCCGCTCTGACCTTGCTGGTCCGAGTGAACAGCATCTTTCAACTTCTGCGTGGCTTGCATTTGCCAAGGCCTGTTTGCTCCGATCAGGTCGCCGACACCGCCAACAGCGAGAAGCCTACGTGGGACAGCTCGTGACCGACTCCTGGACGTCCTCGACCCCGGGTATCCACGTGGCTGCAGAAAGAAGCTACCCGACAACGCCTGTTTGCACCCGACATCACCTGGTTCCGCTCTGGTTCCACGGCAGTCACTGGCTAGTGACTTTGAACACTGTCCCCTCTGCTTTCAGGTCTTCACATCTACAGATCCACCCTTGGATCCACCGGAACTCTTCTCATCGAGCCGCCTGCAGCATCTCCTGCTCCAAGCACCATCGACCAGCGTGACGAAACCCGACACATCTTCGACCCTGTGCACCCGCTTCCTGTGGGTGAGGTAACTCAGCTCCGCCGGTGCTCCTGCACTGGTACACATCCCAAGGGCCTGTGTTTTAAGTTTCAGCTCCGTAGGTCACTCGGAAGGTTCCTAACTTTCTAACTTTGTGCTTTTTACGCACCATAGACTTTGTATTGAGAAGTGCGTGCACTTTGAACACTGCACCCGAGTCCCGTGGGCCTTTCCCGACTTAGTTATTTCCAGTCTCGAATAGCTCCAGCGATTCCCAAGGCCCTAGGCCTCTTCACTTTCCTCCTGGTATCTCTTATACCACTTATTTAGTATATGGTTTAGGTGGCCCCTAGGGCTCATCCATATTGTGCAACTTTTGTGTATTTTAAACTGTCTTGTGATTTAACGCTTGTGCTTCTGTGCTCATAAAGAGTCCAGGGGATTTTTATAGTTAATAAATCAATATATATTTTCAATATATATCTGTGTGGTGTCCCTTTCATTTGGTATTCAAGGGGGTTGTGTATGGTATAACAGCTGGCTTCACATGCCTTTCAGAGTTTAGCCTAAGACTGCTTTGTCCACGTTACCACTAGGATAACTGGTCTACAAGGTTGAATTACAACCATCATCATAAGGGTTGCTTGGCATGGTACAAAGTGATCACTAGAATTAGTGAGCATTATATACCAGGCCAACTTCTCACACCCTCCTTCACAGTTTGTTCCTCACCCACTCACGTGTCCTATTCAGACTGTCCATGAAACGACCGGACAAGTTACTTCAGTGACAGTACCTCCACAGTCTGACTGTACATCCAAAGTTTCATGTAATTGTCTTCCGAAACTGGCAATTGTCTGTCCATGAAACGACCGGACAATCACCTCAACTGATAGGTTACAATCGCTCAATGTTCCACATATAGCAACTCACAACCAATGTGAGTTACTCACTCACTCACACATTTGTTCCCCCTATCTCAGTCCAACCAGGCAATGGATGGTACCTCAAGACCCCCTCAACAATGGTCGACAATTGTGCTGGGTGTCTGCTAGTCCCTAACAGCCTAAGATTTTCCCGGGCTGGGCGCGCTCACAGCCTGATCTCGCAAACATACATCAGTCACTCCAACTCCGCAAGACATCACAACATCACAACATCAAACACCGCAATCTAACAACGTATAACCGTATTCATACTCACTCTCCCATGAACTGCTGCTTTCACCGCACTGTCACTCTCCGTCTGTTTCCGTGAAACGCCGTCTTCCGCCAGTAATCCACTGGACAATCATCCCCTATATTCTATGGGCCTCTTATCCTAATTTAAGACTGACCTGATCGATCTCCCCCTCTAGAGACTAACCATTCTCTGCTACCAACTGTTAGGGGCTGGATTCTTAACCCAAGATTTTCTCTTACTAATCTTAAGAATCCTTGGTCGACTGGAATGTCTGGTCTGCTAGGAAGTGTGAAGGGAAGAACAACAGGTTCATAAAAACTTTAGAAACAGCCAATCAAATCTAACTCAAGAACCACTGACTACTGAATAAACTTTAGTTTTTTTTTTACAAAACATCTGAACATAGAGGCACCTCAATAAGAGGTTGAGAAAATAGACGGGCACTAATACAAACATAATTCTACTCAAGAGTCTCATACGACTTAAGATGATGATTAAAGTAATCTCTAAAAGCATTAGACAAATAATAACAGTTCCTGCTTGAAGCTTCGTCTGCATTCAGTCAAAAGAAAGAAAAAGTCAGTCTGGTCCTACACTATTACTAAAGTGGCATCCCTACATAACATTACCCCCAGGCAGGAGAATAAGGTGTCAGCAGTGAAGACTTCCTAAGAAGTACATTCACTTTTCCATAGGTAAGTAGTCTAGCTACTGAGCTCATTCTAAGATGCTCCTTCTATTCTCCTGCCTAGCTCTCACTACCCTACTCCATCTGACCTGGCTAAAGGAAATCTAAGAACTGACTCTCCTCCCTCGCGGCACTTTCCCTAATGCAAAATCCCAAAATACATAGACACGCCCTAAACACACCCCTTTCAGCAGGACTTCAGGCTGTGCTTTTCCATCCAGATCATGCTTCTGTCCAAAATCTGTTGGTGTGCCCTTGGGTCCTAGGCACCTTCCCTGCCAGAAGTATCTTCCCTGCATTCCGGTGTCATCCCACATCTCCCGCTCCTACCATCCTAACTTCTAAACAAAGAGTTATTTAAGCTAACGAAGCAAATGTCCATGCACCTGCATCAGAGACGTGAGAAATCGCCTTGCACACACACAAAATTACAATTTGAAATTCAACTGAGAACGCAGCCTTCCCAAGCAAATTACATCTTCAGTCTACAACATTAAATCAAGCTAAGAAATTGCATTTAGGCCTCTGCTAGCATTTCCATTGCTCAGGCCTTTACACTTCTAAATGCATTTCTAATACGGAAACATAAGCATTGCATTCAATGTTATTCTAAAAGCACTATTTCATTTCATCTCTAAAGCATTACTTTCCTCACATTAGCACATTACACCATTTTATTTTTATGCAACCTATACGTGCAACTTTTTTATGGCATGTTAATCCTAATGCAACATTTTACACATAAAGCAATAATTTCAGCATTACTTAAGGCATATTCTAGATTAAGCACTAAATTAGTCTTCAAATGATATGAGCACACTTCTACATTTTGCAATACAGAGTAGTCCTACTTTTCTAAGAGTCACACGTTAATACAGTCCTCTAAATATGCGGGTGCTGACTACTTGTAAATATGGTGCCCCCCTACAATTTCAAAACAACATGGCGCTCTATCAATGATATGCCCCACAGTCCCTCAGGGTGGTGTAGGACTCTATGACTACAAGCCTGTTGGACTACAGCCTGCCAAATATACAAATCACAATTGGCCCAGAGGTGATATTTGTACGTTGATAGCAACTGCTATTATTGCGGCTTCTGTGAAGGTACAAAAGGTTTTGGAGTATGCCTGGTGTCAGCTTTGACAGCCATCCAAAAACATAAGCAAAGTTTTTGTTTTGCAGTAGCAAACTCCCAATGTTAAAACAATTTGCTTTTTTCTGTCTGTTACACCTAGGCTTTACCTGGTGGTGATGGGCATTCAAAGAGGGCTTCATATTGTACACCCTCAATAAGGTGGACCATGTAAACAGTCCCATTTTTGTCAAGCATACAGAGGAAATATTCCACTGATGGAGTCGATGAGGGCTCGGGGGAAAGAAAGCTGACAGTATGCCTGACTCTAAGGGTCATATCTACAAGGCCAGCGATAAATATATTTAAGCTCTTAGCGCGACTGAAGTTATCCACCCCCCAGAGGGCAATATGGGTAAGTCAGAAATTACCTGGCGTTAGAAACCAGCGTTAATTGGGACTTTGCGTGACTTTCATAGTCGCGACGGGGCATTGGGCATCCTAGTTGATAGCGCGAAGCCACGATATCGATGTTTTGCCATGTAGTGAATGTCAGGAACGCCTACCTTGCATCTCATTAGTGATGAGATGCAAGGCGTTAGTGAAATATGCAAAGTCACAAGGTAACACACGCTAAAGCCTGTTAGTGTGCCCTTGGTAATACCGTGTTAGGATTATTGCTGCTTTACGGCCGATACGGCCTCTAAAGCGGCGATAATTGTCTTGATGAAATGCCCCTAATTGAGGCAGTCGGAGTGGACAGGGCACTCTGCCACATTTAAAATAGAGAACCTTTTACACCAGGTCTAAATGTGTCCCTTTGTCTTTTGATCCACTGTAGGTGTGTCCAGAATAGAACCAGTAGGGTCTGATGTTTACCAGATTTTAGGGATACTCCCATAAAAAGAAATTACACACAATAAAACTATATTACAGAATTGACTAAGAAAGTCTGTCCTTCATCCAGCCCTCCTGGAACTTTGTTCAAAACAATAGAGCATTTTAGACTTTCATACCTGCACAGTGAGAAAAATCTCTGAAATGGTAAGGTACCTCAGTACATTTATGCACTTGCTGTTACACTTTAAGTGTAACATGCATTTCCCTGGATGGAATCTGCAGACAGCTATAGGTTAGTGCATGTTTCAGTTGCATACAATTACAACCGGTTTTAGCACTCAAGAGCACACAACATGGAAAAATACACCAACGAGAATATGGTAAAGTCATGTTTTTAAAGTGTTTTACTGTGATCTGCCTTTTTTAGGTCTAGCCTGATCCAGCACGCAAGCGCTCCTCTGGTGACGATCTCTTGTAGGTACAGTACGGAGGAGAAGCCCCGCCCACATTTTTGACTGGTTTATGTCTTTGTCCTTCGTAAAGGCTGGCATTTGATTTCTTAATAGGCTTGTTATTCCCTCCTTAGTACAGCCATGTCGTCATTTGGAACCTCCTATTGCTACTGGCCCCGTTACTACAGTTCTTACTTAGTGTTATTTTTAGTGTTGTAAGCACAATTTTCGTTGAATTTGTCCTACTTCGGGTAAGACGATGTGCTTTGTTTACTTCACTTGCGATAATGCTGGTAATCGCGACCGCTTGTTGTTATTACTGCTTGTGCCTTTGCAGTGCTTAACACCCGACGATGGCTGTTTTAGTTTGGTTACTGGATGAATTACCGTAAAATCAGGAATGCATTTGCACTTTGGCCTTCATGTAATCGCCATGATTAGTTTGCGATCTTGACATCTCTGTTGCGATGTTCCTTCCGGTCTACCCTGACTTTGAAGTTGCTCCATTTGCCTAACGCGTCTCCTCAGTGCAGAGCGCCATGTTCGGACAGAGTCAGGGCTGTGAGTATGGCTCCCCTCTTACCCGTTGTATTATTGTCTGTGCGCTAGGATGGCTCGAGCGGAACATAAATGTTAGTTCCCAAGTGGGGAGATGGAAGTGGGAAGATAGTTGTTTGGATTTTCTTGCTGCCCCCAGCCCAGTGCATTTGTATTTCCAGCTATGCCTCTCTGCTTTGATGAAAGGGGCAGGCTTTGCTCCACTCGAGATGCTTCGATATGAGGGGCACTGCTGCCCTCTCTATCGCATGTTTGCAAGGCGTTAGTTTCCGTGGCGCACTGTAATTTACTTCTGAGTGCTGCTGCTATGCAACTGTCCTATGAAGGCTATTTGATTTGTTTCTCTTAATTCAAAGTTATCCAAGCCTGTGTGGTGTAGCTGGAACAGCAATACTCTTTATCTTTAGAGTTACAGATGTAAAAATCAAGCTGTGTTGGTATAAAACAAATACTTTGCTATGTTGTAGCTCCCAGACTTCCTTCTCACCCAGATTCTGATTTATTTAAATGGCAATGCGTCCTTGGCATCATCAGACATGTTTGTTGGCACCATCGGCACCGTCTAGCGTGATTATGGCATGGCACGTATGCTCAGTTTCACCTAGTGTACTGTAATTACATTCTGTAAGTAGTGAGTTTACTTGGTTTTGGACGTAGAGTTATTTAACTACCTAGTGGACGCAAGGAGAATCTTCAAATACAATCCTGCTTCATAGGAAATCATGCCATCTCAGAAAAATAATGCAGTCATCGCACCCCCTGTTGTGGTTTGATAACCTCCTTTAATGTATGCGATATGTTGATGCTGTTTTGGATAGAACATAGATTAGTCATGTGAAAGCATGGAATAAAACAGACTTTTCCTGAGTACCTGCAGTTCCTTGGAGTCAGTGCCCTTCTAATGAAAGGAATATACGCCAAACTTAAGAAACACAAGGCAGCACACATGGAAAAAGCAAAAACCAGGAGAAATGAAGCATTTCTCCTCGTTTCGCCACCTTAAGAACAGGTCCTTCCTGTTCTTAAATTTGACGCTGCCACCTATTATCGCCTCTCTTGATAATAGGTGGCAGCGTCGAAGTGAATGCGTGTTGCGGTGGAACGCCCACCGGAACACCCACTGCACGTCCCCTTTCACAATGAGTTTATCGTGAAAGGGGCCCTATTACCAAGGCAGCGTTAAGTCAATTAACGTGGCTTTAAGCCACGTTAATTGACTTAACTCTGCCTTGATAATAGGGCAATGCAAATATCACTGCGATATCGGCAGAAAAGTGCCGATGACGCAGCGATAAAGGGCTTGATAATATGCCCCTATATTTGTTCAAACCTCTTCCTGCAGCTGAAGAGCACATCCTGTTTTCCAACACGTGGCATGTTGTGGGAGTCGGATAATCTTTCCTGTTTCAGACGGTTTACCGATCTGTGGCGACAAGGCCTCTCTGTTATTGTCACTAGCTCATCTACAATTATGGACCGCATTTAAAGTGACTGAGTGTTACCGAACACACTAACCCACTGTTCTGGATGTTATGGATGGAAATTCCCGCTCTCAGTGTACAGCTATGGACTCAATTAGGTAATCTATACGAGGAACAAACCATTATTGCATTTAAAACGATTATTGACATTTACTTTGCTTGAACTGGCTGTTTCAACCAGGTTAATGACTATGTATCAACACATTTCTCCATAGACACAGAATGGGCAAAACCCTTTGTTACATCTGGCCCAAGGTGTTATCAAATTTGAAGACAGGTATGGCCATGCAACAACAGACTCTCCTAGCTAGTTTATTTTGTGACCATTCGGGTCTCAGAGCAGTTATGTGCAGCTCAGGCTTTGGGGAAAGAACCTGCCCTGCAGCAGTGAACTGAAAGTTGTGCGTGTGTGTGTGCGCACGCGTGTAAGAGCTCTGTATCTGTATGTGTGTGGAATGGGGCTGATAAACTGGGGGAAAGGGCTCTGACACTGCAGCTCTGAGGAAATCTGCATTAAAAATATTTTTAAAAGACATGCTGCATGGAATACAGTTACTCCAATGTAGGAAGGATGATTTAAAAAGAAAGACATTATAAAGCTCTAAATGTTTCTTTCTCTATTGTAGGGGCACTGAAACTTAGGGTGAATCTGCGCATCCCCCTTGTCATCCTCGCAGCTGAACAGGAGTAATGAAATAGTGCACAGTTAGCATATACCGTAAAACTATTCTGCATATATTTGCTTGACTGGTAAATACAACATACAACATACAATGTCACAAAGTCTGCCCCCCCCACACACTCTGTAAAGTCACCAGTTGCCACAGTTTTTTGTTATTTTTATTACGGTGAGGGTGGTAAGCAAGCCTTCTGTTTTTCTAGCCCCTAAAACATCTACCTTTTTAGGTCGAGCCTAGGAAGCGTATGCGCAGCTCAGTGAGCCATGCTGTATTCAGTATGGACCTGAACCCCCACCGACTCTCCGCCCATATTTGTCATTGGCTTGTGTCATTGTCCTACATAAATGCTGACTTCTGATTCGTTAATAGGCTTCTTAGTCCTTCCTTAGTACCTACTTGTCTTCACTTGTAACCTCCCAAGAGAACTGGCGCTTTTACTTCGGTTGTTACATGGTGAGTTGTTTTTTTAAAGTCTGTAAGCAATATTTTCTTTTAGTAGTTTCTCCTACTGCAGACAGGACATGCTGTATGTGCTTAGCTCAGCTAAGTCTCGTTTGCGAGTGCACTTCAGGGTAGTATGCTATTTATCACACCAAAACCAAGTACCTTGGGTTTGGAATTTGACAGGTACAATAAATAGCATCTATTTCAAAGTGAGCCCTTAACACCTAACTCCTTTTACTGTCCGGTCTTTCCTCTGATCAGTTATAGACCCTTTGATCTGCTTAAATTTAGTGTTGGAAATCTCAAATGCAATCTTTATTTTATCAAGTCATTTCTGGGTATGATACCCATTCTACCTCTGGCATTGGCACAGTAATTTCAAGTGGTGCAAAGTTTATTGCATCCTTTGTAATGGCAATTCCTATGCAAAGTGGTGTTTTGCAGGGAGCATTAATTAACGATGCAGTCGTAATGAGAGACTTAAAATGGGCTCGGACAACCTTTATTTCATAACTGTGTTTTAATGTCTTTTTTAATCATCACACTTTCTCCTTCACTCGTTCCAATTTGTTTATGGAATATATATGTGTTTTTAAATACGTGCATTTGCCGAGGTCATAGATGGAATAGCTGGTGAGTTGGTGTTTTTTTAATTTAAATGTTATGTTAACAATGATGACTTATTGTAATATCATGTATGAATGATTATATATTTTGTCTAAACCTCCTTAAGCTTAAAAAAGAGGCAGAATAGTCAGACAACTGTGATAATAGGAATCTTTGATGTCATTGTCTGCAGGCCAGACTGGGGACCCACAAGCCGCCCTAGCAAAGATACTCAAACCAGCCCCTCTCCATCCGCTTTGGTCGTTTTCTCTACACCTGCACTCTCCCAAAGATGCTCAAACCACCCCCTACTCTCTTCTTCTCCTCGTGCAATCTCTTTCTTCTCATCCATCCATTCTCTCCTCTCCATCCGCTTTGATCGCCCCCTCTCTACACCTGCACTCCCCCCTCCCTCTCTTTCTCCATCTCTTTTTTTCTCTCTTGAAGCCTCCCCCTGTCAACCTCAATTTGCCTCAGAGAGCGGGGATAAGTGGCAGTGTCTCCAGGAGCAGCCCCGGGCATTCTGCTCTTCTTTTCAGAAACTTGTCAAAAAGCAGAATAAATGGCCGAGGATCAGGGCTAAATCATTCAAATAGCCTCTCATGCAAATCAGGGAGCTGTGCAGGAAGGCTGCTTAAAGTTTAATTCGGTTTGAAAGCTTGCAGATGGATTAAACATAAGGCCCTCATTAAGAGTGGCCTCTTAACTCCCATGGGGTCAGGGACTGCAGTTACCGACTCGTTACATGTTTTTTACTTTCACCCAGAGGTTTGCGTTGCTTAAAGTAGATGAAAACTCTGGGTAAAAGCCCAGTCCAAGATGAGGAATTGCCATGGGAGTCACACACTCGCATTTACTGATTACCATGTGATTACTCATTTCTTAGTGCACCTTCAGGGTCCAGTTCATAATGGTTGTGGTAACTTCAAAGATGTGTAAAATACTGCCCATTTCCAGGGCAACTCGTAATTAGGATCATAGGGTCAGAGCTCCACACATCAACAGTGTGAAAAGATTTGCATGCGAAGTATCATGCAATTATTTCAGTGCATTGCAATTTTTAAAATCTTTACCTAACCCTTCATAGAAGTTGTACATGCAGAACCATACATGTGATAAACATATATATTGGCTAGTACTGGAACAAACTAAATCACCAGGCCTTTGGAACCATCATTTTTTCAATGATATCCAACAAGACAGGATCAAAAACATTAAAATGTTTCCAAAATGTCAACTCTGAACAGATTCAGAATGTCTGTTTGAATTTAGCTAATGAAAGGTTTGAGCAGAAATCCTCTCCTCTATTGCCATGGTAATGAATCCCTATTTTAAGAATATTTAAATGCCTCGCCTAATGAATGCGCTCTGTGGGCTGTTCTTATGCCTGACCAGCTTGTTGCAGAAAACACTGTATAACGATTTTACCATTTGCTTAATTGCTTTAGCATATACCTACCCTTACTGACATAAAAAATTGTGAACCTTTGCACTTCCCAGATAAGTGTGCGCTGCTACTGAATCTGGCTGCCGCTATCATGAACATGCTTATGGTACATTGAGGCTTTCACCTATGCTACAAGTGAGGCCCGATTATGACCCCATTGCGGCACCGACGCAGAAGGGCTCTGAACATTTATTTCCCATCTTCACAGCACACTTTAACTTGGAAAAACTATGAATTAGTACACGTCCTTCTTAGTGCAGAGATCGGAAACAGAGGGAAGTAAAGAACTGTTCATGTTTCCGAGCTCTGCTGCTAGGATCACATGTTCTAACACACATACTTTTAGAATTAATGCATATGTTGCAAATGGAAAAAACAGAAAAGTGCAGGGCAAAGATCAGCATCCTGAGATGCTCCCAGGTGACATACAACCCCATCAGGTTTTCACTATATTACCATGATTCAATTTGTAAAATAAAAAAATCCCATTATAATAATATGCATGGAGACTGCCCAGTACGTACTCAACAGTGTGACTACCACAGAGGCGGGGTTTGGGTTGATTGTATAAATGCTTGGTCGGTGTGAGTGTGTGTGAGAAAGTGAGTTTCTGTTGCAGTACCCCCCCACTTTTTCCCTGATGCACTTTTCCTTGGTGTGCCCTGGGTCCCTGTCAATCAGGTACCCAGGGCCTGTGTTCCTCTCTATAAAAAACTATACTAAAGCCTAAACCCAATTGGTGTCTCTGGCCACATGTCAGCCCCTAGTAAATGGTACCCTAGGTACCCAGGGCCTTGTGACCAGAGAAGATCCCTAAGGGCTGCAGCACTTACTGTGTCACCCTTAGGGGCCCTGTACCTTGACACCCACACACTGCCTTTGCAGGCTGAGTGTCTAGGCGAAGAACTAAGCAAAGAGTCGACATGACACACATTCCTGTGTGCCATGCCCACAAATCCACTGCCCTGGCATACATCAGCCACCCCTCTAGCTGGGTGCCCTATGCCAGTGGTGTGGGCACAGGTGCATGAGCCCTGTACCCCTACAGTACCCAGGGCCATTCCTGGGCACTGTAAGTGCAGTGATGCCATTAAGAGTATATGGTGCTGGGAGGTTGTCATTACGGACTCCACAGCACCGTAATGCCTACACTGAACACTGACAAGTTTGATATCAAACTTCTCAGCACATTAAAAGCACACTGATGCCAGTGTGGGATTTAATGTAACATGCACAACAGAGGGCCTCTTAGAGATGCCCCCTGAAACCTAACCTACAATCCATGTCTTGTCTGAGAGGCTGCCTAGGCTGCCACACAGCAGACAGGTTGCTGGACCCCTGGGTGGAGAGTCCCCGCTCTCCTGGGCCTGCAACAATGCACATCCTGGGACTAGGTGTCAAGCCTCCTCCCCCAGGAAGGGTGGGCAGGGGAAGCTTCAAAGGCATTCCGCCTTTGTGAGATTCTCCAGACCACTTGCTGTACTCAGTAAATTGTCCCCACCAGTTCTGACCCCCACTCTGGCGGGAAGACTGGCGGGAAAACCTACGTCAGAAAGGGTGGTGTGCCAGCCTGTGCCAACTCCACCCCTCAGGTGGGAAAGGCGAGGTGATGCACGACCCCGGGCTCCGGCCATCTTGAAGATGGGGAGCCCTGCCCATTCACAGCTAGGCTCCTGCCCCCTCCCACAGGAGAGGAGCAGGCTAGGGGGTGTACCCACCCCAGGACGGGGACCCATTGGTCCCTGCCCTTGCCCTACCTGTAAGGCCCCTAAATTTAGTATATAGGGGCATCCTGAACCTTGTTCCACAGATCCAGATTACAAAACAAGAAAGAAGATCAAGGAACACGAAGACCTGCCGTGCAGCTGCTACAAAGAGGAAGACACCAACTGATTTGGCCCCAGCCCTACCGGCCTGTCGACCCTCGAACCTGCTCCTGTTAAACCCCGGCATCTCCAGTGGTCAGCAACCTCAAAAACTCCGTAGGACCTGACTGCCTTGTGACTCTGACTACCTGGGTCTCCCACGAGCAGTGGTACTGCTCAAAGCAAATAACAAGCCCTGGCCATAGCCCGAAACTGCGTACCCTGCACACTCTTTACCCGCCAATCCTGGCCTGTGCTGGAGTGAATCAAGACCCTGAGGACGTCCCCCCGGTGATTCTGACCTGGAATCCAGTGTCCAAAGACCCTCCTAGACGACCCCGACGACGCCTGCAGCCTCAGGACAAAGGACCTCTCCGACCGCGACCAGCAGGGGATACGATTTACCGACTTCAAAAGACACCTCTGCACCCGGCGCCCCACGGCCCCCTGTGCCCAACTCCTGGGAGCCTACCTATCCTCCAAGATCCCAACTTACCCCTCGAAGTGTTAGTTGCTCCAGAAGATCCTCCGTCCCCGAGCCTGCAGCTTTTGTTCCCTTTTCAAAATCTGCATTGAATAACATTGAGCACCCGACAGCTCAAAAGCACCCTGCACCCAGCCGTCCGAGTGCCCCTGGCAGTGCAACCTGTACCCTATTCTACTTCCCCATTTGCCCTGAGCAAGTGACTAGGAGCCGAGCTCCCACAGCCGCGTGGCCTGCTAGTCAGCAGCCACCCACCGAAGGCCCTCTACCTCTCTTTTAGATAACATTGGGCCTAACTACCTCTGCACCTGGCCGCCCCTGTGCCGCTGAGGGTGTACCAACTGTACCTACCTGACCCTGGGGGACCCCTGAGTCTATGCCCAGAACCTTAACTTCACCATTCAAGTAAGCACCTGAAAATCGATGACTCACTTTCCTGCCATAGGATAATATTGACTGGTTTGACTCGAAAAATCTTCTAAGTGTGAAGTTTTGAAACTTTAAAATATTCATCTAAAATCAGCCCAATAACGAATTTCGAAATACTCACCAGTGATCAGGAGAGAAGCTAGTACTGTACCTTGTAGCCCACTACTGAATCGCAAAAGTAATCACAACCGTGGTTACAAGTAATCTAAATTTCGTCCTTAGGAAACATTTGACTGTTTTTCCGTGAAATTTCTTCTGTCTACTTTTGAAAATTACAAATATTCCTTAAAAATCGTACCAACTACTAAAACGTAATTACTTACCTGTATTAGGTAGAGACCCCAGTGCTGAACCTAGGAGCCCTGTACTGGATTACAAAAGTAACGAGAACCTACTTTACCTATGCTTTGAATTTCCTTCCATTGGATAACAATGATCTTTTTCACTGAAATGTTTTTAAGTGTCAACTTTAATCATACCTTTATATTCTTTAAAAATCAGTGCAATAACTAAAAAGTTTTTACTAAACTGTTTTCAGCTTAGTCCCCAGGGCTGAATCTAGGTTCTAGTCCTGAAGTTACAAAAGTAATCTAGAAAGTAATCAGCTGCATTTATGTAGAAAAACCCATTGAGCTCAATGTTAAATTGTGTTCAGAATTGTGTTGCCTACTGCAACCATTTTACCTATTGTGCTTACAAAGTTTATTGCCTCTTTGCAAAGTAATTACATGAGAGTACTCATATCGAGAAAAGTATATTTTGATAATTGTTGGTTCTAAGAAATAAAACAACTATATCTTTGGATATAAAAACAATTGGCCTAGAGTTCAGTTCTTGAGTGTGTGAAACCTTTTGCTGACTGAGTGTGTACAACAAATGCTTTACACTGTCCTCTGGTACTGCCTTACTGTTCGACCAAGCTACCACTTTAGAGAGTAAGGTCAGACCTGACTTTAACCTCTGTTATACCTCTGGGGATTGTGGACTCTATACACACTGTACCTTACTTTGGTCCAGTACATATAGAGTCACTTTCTCGCAGTGTGTGTGTGTGCTAGACTTCCACTGTGGTCTTCAGCACTAAATGAACTGATGCATGAGCCTCTGAACCTGTGCAGTGCAAAAAACAAAGGGAAATTGTAGTGTGCATTGGGCACTGGCAGCTCTCAAGAGATCTGATACAATCAATCAGTCAAAATACTTATAAAGCGCACTACATACCCATGAGGGTATCAAGGTGCTTGGGGGGGGGAGTGCTGCTACTGAATGAAGAGCCAGGTCTTGAGGAGTCTTCTGATGGCCAGTAGGTCTTGGGTCTGCCGTAGGTTGGTGGGGAGGGGGTTCCAGATCTTGGAGGCGAGGTGGGAGAAGGATCTCCCACCGGCGGTCGTTCTTCAGATGCGAGGGACTGTGGTGAGGGCAAGGCCGGCGGAGCGGAGCTGGCGGGTGGGGGTGTAGAAGCTGAGACGTCTGTTGAGGTATGCTGGGCCAGTGTTGTGGAGGGCTTTGTGTGCTTGAAGGTTATCATCTTGTTGATGGGGAGCCAGTACAGGTCTCTCAGGTGGGTTGTGATGTGGCTGCTGCGGGGGATGTGTCGAAGATCAGAAGTGCTGAGGCGTTCTGGATGTGTTGCAGTCGTCCCAGGAGTTTGGCTGATGTTCCTGCATGGAGGGTGTTTCCATTGTCCAGCCTGATGGTGACAAAGGGCCTGGGTAACTGCTCTTCTAGTTTCGGTGGGGATCCACTTGAAGATCCTGTGGGGCATTCGGAGGGTGTTGAAGCAGGATGAGGAGACGGTGTTGACCTGTTTAGTAATTGAGAGGGTGAAGTCGAGGATGACCCCCAGGTTGCGTGCGTGGTCAGTTGGTGTTGGGGCTGATCCTAGTGTTGTTGGCCACCAGGAGTCATCCTAGGCTGAAGGGGTTGAGCCGAGGATGAGGACCTCCGTCTTGTCCGAGTTCAGCTTCAGTCGGCTGTTCCTCATTCATTCGGCGACGGCCAACATGCCTTCGTGGAGGTTGGTTTTGGCGGTGTGAGGGTGTTTGGTGAGGGAGAGGATCAGCTTGGTGTCGTCAGCATAGGAGATGATGTTGAGGCCGTGCTGTTGGGTGACATGGGCGAGGGGTGCCATGTAGATGTTGAACAGCGTCGGCTGAGGGAGGAGCCCTGGGAAACGCTGCAGATGATCTCGGTGGCTTCGAAGCAGAAGGGGGAAGGCGGACACTCTGTGTTCTGCTGGAGAGGAAGGATGTGATCCAGTCCAGGCCTTCTCTTGAATTCCGGGCTCGTGTAGGCGTGTTCGTAGTGTACTGTGGCAGACCGTGTCGAATGCAGCTGACAGGTCCAGGAGGATGAGCGCCGCTGTTTCTCCATTGTCAAGCAGGGACCTGATGTCATTGGTGGCGGCAATTAGGGCAGTTTCGGTGCTGTGGTTACTGTGGAACCCGGACTGGGACAGGTCCAGAATGCTGATCTCCTCAACGTAGCGGGTCAGTTGCTTGTTGAAAATGTTCTCGGTGACCTACGCCGGGAACGGGAGCAGGGAGATGGGTCGGAAGTTCTTGAGGTCCTTAGGGTCCGCCTTGGGTTTCTTGAGTATGGCGTTGATCTCAGCGTGCTTCCAGCTTTCGGGGAAGGTTGCTGTCACGAAGGAGATGTTGATTACTTTCCATAGATGGGGTGCGATGGCTGTGCAGGCTTTGTTGAAGATGTTCTGAGGGCAAGGGTCTAACGGTGATCCGGAGTGGATGGTGTTCATGATCTCGCGGGTGTCCTCGTCGTTCGTTGGTGCTGGTCCAGGAGAGCAGGCGGTTGACGTGGATGGTGGTCTTGGGGGCGGTGGTTGCCAGGGTGGTTGTGGCCTTGAAGCTGTTGTGAATGTTGGTGATCTTGTGGTGGAAGAAGGTGGCCAGTGAGTCGCACAGGTCTTGCGAAGGTGGGATGTCATTGGAGTTGGAGCTGGGGTTGGAGAGTTCCTTCATGATGTTGATGAGCTCTTTGCTGCTGTGTGCATTGTTATCTAGGTGGTCTTTTAATGAGGCCCTCTTTATGGTTCTGATGAGTTGATGGTGTCTGCGAGTGGCGTTCTTGTGGGCTGCGTAGCTGTCCGGTGTCCGTTCGCAGATTCAATTCTTCTCCAGTTTTCGGCAAGTGCGTTAAGAGGCCTGGAGGTCTTCGCTGAACCAGGTGGCTTTCTAGTTGGTGTGGCTGTTGGAGGGTGCCTTGAGCAGGGTGTGGGTGTTGGTGCAGTTGTCGATCCATTGTCTGAGGTTGCGGGCGGCGGTGTTTGGGTCGATGGAGTCGGCGGGTGGGTTCTGGGTGAGGGTGGTTGTCAGCTGGTCTTCGGTGACTTTGTTCCAGCTGCGTTGAGGCATCTGTTGGGTGCGGTGGTGCGTGATGGGCAACCTGAAGGGGAAGTGGATGCATTGGTGGTCGGTCCAATGGGGTTCAGTGGTGGGGCTGAAGATGACGAGGGGGATTGCGGTGAAGATGGGGTCGAGCGTGTGGCTGGCTGCAAGGGTGGGTGTTGTCTCGAGCTGTCTGAGCCCAAGGTTGGTGACGTTGCCGATCAGGGTGTTGGAGTTGGTGTTGTTGTCGTTCCCGAGGTGTAAGTTCAGGTCCCCGAGGAGGATGTAGTCCGTGGAGGTGAGGGCGTGTGTACTGAGGAAGTCGGCGATGGAGTCGCTGAACTGTGGTTGGGGTCCGGGGAGTCTGTAGATGAGGGTTCCTCTGAGGGTGGGCCAGGGGTTCTGGCGCTTGGAGCGGTCCAGTCGCAGATGGGCGCAGACGGGCTTGCTGCGCAGCGGCCTCCATATAAGGGGAGGTGGGAGGGAGGAGCAGCTGGGAGGCAGGAGCGGGGCAGCCTATGGGCGAGCGAGAGGGTGGGCCGCAGGGAAGTAGGGGGGGTAAGGTAGGGCAGAGCGGGGTGCTGGCGGCAAAGGGGGGTCAGAAACCAGTGACAGAACAAATAGTAAAAACAATTAACAAATACCAAAAGGGGCACGGAAGAAAAAAGTGGGCAACAATAACCAATTACGCAACAGGCACTAAAAGAGCGGAGGAGCGGCGAACTTACGGCAGCAGCGGGGGAGAGGCACGGACAAAGCGAAGGTGCTGTGCAGCGTGGGGAGCAGCCTGACCTGCAAGCAGGGTCAAGGGTCACTCCTCCGCAGAGAACTCTTTCATTTTTAAAAGTATGCTTCTCCCTTCTTCCATCTTTCGCTTGTTTGTTTTTCAAGTGCTTTGTGGCTTCTAGACAGTGTTCAAAACTAGATTATTTGAGTATTGTGGATTGAGGCCACAAGCTTCAAATGAGATGTAGCTTAGGTTCTACATAATCTAACAATCTAGTGCTTGGTCTAAAACCAGGTTCTATGAGGGATCCAAAATGGATCCTCAGTCGATTTCTCACGCAGTAAGGCCTTCTTTAGGTGTAGGTGCATGTTAAATGAGATACCAACACAAAAACTGTAAAAATGCACATCTCCACTCCTACTGTTTACATGTTTGTTGTTTTCATGTCTAATTATTTATTTCATTGTACTCTATGTTTCTAAATTGGTTTGGAATTTTCTTGTGTTGTATCTTCACTTTATTACTGTTTAAGTGCTGCATAAATACTTTACACATTGCCTCTAAATTGAGCATGACTGTTTTTTTTGCCATGCTATCAGAGGGTTAAGCACAGGGTAATTTAGTTACTTTTTTTGGTTCACCCTGAGGAGTCTTGTGGACGTTGCTTGAGTATGGATTCACCTGCCCCTCCACCCTCACCCAGCAAACTGATTTCTCATATTGGTACTCAGTGGTTGGATTCAGTATTGTGTTTGTGCAGTGCCGTACAGTTACATGTATAACACAAAAACCCTATTATAAATCTCTAAATGACATTTACACATTTGTTTTAATTCTCCTCATTGGACATTTTTGCTATTTCCAAATTTTTGTTCTACCTGATAGCCTGTGCATGTGACCCTACTTTCAAGAAGGAAGGAAGTGTGAGCTCAGTAACCTGTAGAGCTACCGTACAGCTGAGCTCAGAGGATTCTACAAGATGAAGGGGCTTCAAGGGTAAAGAAGCACTCAAAAAGAGGACCCTCAAAAGGTCCTCATGGCGTGGAAGCAGCCAACCAGTTCCTAGATACAGCAGAAGAGGAGGAGGAGGTAAGGGAGAAGCAATAAGAGGACCTGTTCACAGTGAGGAAATAGGTGCCCTGGCACTCCCAAAGCAACTTTGTTAAAGTAGAAAACAACATGATGGCACATGTAAAACAATTCTTCAAAATGACTCCTGCGGATATGACTTTATTTGATATAGGCACTTAAACAAAACAGAAAGTTATTGGAACATGTTGTCCTGTAAAAAAAATCATTCACTTACAGGTAAGGTTTGTGTTCATAAATAAGGGTGAAAGCAAAAGGCCACAATTGCAGAACTTTTAGCAAAAGTACCCTGTTTTTTCCTCTAGTTCTCAAAATGTTTGAAAGCTTCCACGTGCTGCTGTCCGGGTAACAAGCCACAGGTTCAAATTATATAGAGTCATTTTCTCACTCTCAGTCAGGACAAAAGCCAAAAAAGTACATCGGTCTTTACGATTTTTTTCCAGGTAGACACAGCAATGTCTGTCTTTTGTACTATTCACACTTCCACTAGCCACAAAGGAAGACACAGAACATGAGCAAGGACACATGCTTGTGGATCATCCTGGACCCCTGTTCCTTTGGGTGTCAGAAAGAGACTAGCCACCTGTGCATGGAGGTCAGGTCACCCAAAAAACAGTATAGCAAAAAAAACAGTCAGTGTTAACTTTATTTGGTACTTTTCAGTAGCATAAACGTACACTACAAAATAGATTAAAAGCTTGACATATTAACAAGAGCTCTACGTATCTACAGTTCAGTTATGAACAATCAAGAAAATAACCGATTAACAGAGAAAACAGTTTCATCCACTATAATAATTCACTTTAAAGTGCAGCAGTTATCCTATGAGGTAATTTTGTAATGGGGGTACCCCTGCAAGCTTTTCCTAATTTACAGTACCTGCCATAATTAAGAAGACCTTACACAGCACATGTATAGAGCATGTCATTGTTGTAAGAATAACTGTGCTGGTCCACACTGTCTAAAATTACATATTTTAAACACAGGTAAAATATATCTCTTTCTATGAGTTTCATAAAATTTACAAAAGAACGCAGCCTTTGACATAATGACATTACAGAAAGTGACATCACATGACCTTTGACCCTCAATCTTTCCAGGAGGTGATGTGTTGTGTTGTGGCCCTAATGCTGAGAACATCTCTATAATTGACATAACTAACATTCCATATTAACTACATCATTAATATAAAAAACAACACAAACAAATGTGTTTTTTAGATACTACTTATATTATAGAGCTGACATGATCTTCGAAAGGGGTGAGAAAAATACTTGCCCCGAATTGTAGTGAGTGAAGCAAACGAGCCAGACGTCCCCTATGGAGAATGCAGAGGGGTTCTCAAATGGAGAAAATGTTTTTAAATATAGGGTCAAATGGTGCATTGTAAAGTACATTTTTACTTAGATTAGGTAAAACGTCACAGACTCTGAAGGGGCTCTCATTAAATATTCCTGTTTTTTCATGGTGTGCCAAGCTAATCAACTCCATTGTTTCAAAATATGCTCTGAGGAACCCATACATCAAAAAATATCTCCAGCATGCGAGGACCTGCATTTTGTCATTGTTGCCCCTCCTCCCATATGCCACTGTTGTCCTCCCACATGCCAGGCTTTACCTCCAATGTGCCAGTGCCTGCATTTTCCAATAGCTGTCCCTCATGCCAATACTTTCCTAAAGCATGCCAACACTAGGATTTTTCCAAGGGTGCCCCATTTGACAATAACTACAATTATATGCCAGCATCAGTATTTCACCATGAACGTATTTTTGCCAAGATTTAACATTACTATGCCAGTACAAGTATTTTATTAAAGGTGCCTGTCATGATCAGAATTGCTTTCAGTACACTGGCACAAGTATTTTGCCATGAGTGCCTCTCTAAACCTAGAACTCCTTTGAGTAGACCTGGGCAAATCCTATATGTGCAAGCAAAAGACCACATTCCCCGTCTCCTTCATTTACATTCACTTGCTTACATTCATTCTCACTCATTGACACTTGCTCTCACTCACTTGCACTCATTCATTATCACTCTCTTCCACTCTATTACTTTCACTCATTTGCACTCACTTTCATTTATTCTTACTCTGATTCATTCATACTCACACTCTCTTTTACTCTCAATCCCTCGTTCTAACTGACTCTCACGTATTCTCTCACACTGATTCCTTCATTCTCACTTGTGGTTACATTCACTCACTGTCACTCACGAATTGTCACTCATAACCTCTAACACTCCCTCACATATAATCTTGCTAATACATTCTGACTCACTCACCACAGTCACACTTATTCTTACTCAGTCTAACTCCCTTACTAACACTCTGTCTCACTCATGCTCACTCACTATCTGTCAGTAAGTTTCACTCACACACACTCATGCTGGCACACACATACACACATCTCCACACATACACACGCGTTCTCCCTCATGGTCACACTCTTACCTACAAGCAATTGCTCTGAAAATGGAGAGTGGCACCATGATGCCCAAAAGGGCCACCCACACCTGTGTTCTTGGTACTGAATGTGCCACCACTGAGGTCACTCAAGGCTAGACTTGAAACCAGTAGCAACTCTGGCAAATCATACCATCTGCCATATTGCGATGCAGAAGCTCAGTGAGCTAGGCCAACAGGCACAAGGGGAGCTTAGGGAGAGTTCTCATCAAAGTAATGTTTGAAATAAAATGTGGAAAAGGGTGCATTATCCTATGGCTGCTTCATCATACATCAATATCCCTGTCTCGTTTACGATCATCCATTGTCTGAATCACTGCATCCTTTCCCTAACCACAACACCTCTAGGACTTCTTCTCTCAACCTTTCTGTCTCGAGCCTTCCTACTATAACTCTCTTGACTTTACCACTATCTTCTTCCTTCACTCTCCCTTTATCTATGTCCTTGCTTCCACTTTATTTCCTCATTCCCTATGATTTTTAATCCTCTCACCATCATTTCGTCTCCCTATTATGCACGGCTGCTTCTCCTCCATCCTTTCTCTTCCTTTCCCCGGATACCTTCCCCTCTCTTTCCATCCCTCCATCCCTCCTTATCTCCCTTTCTCATCTTACCTCCTCTTTGCCTTTTCTGTTCCTGTCTCCTATTACCTCTTTCTACCTTCTGAACCATTAAAAGCACAGGCAACTCATAATAGAGGTAGAGCTTGTCAGACCTGCAGTAAAGAAGGGTGGATCTGATGACCATGTTTGACAGTATGAAAAGGCTGTACATTTCATGGCCATAATTTGCATGGGAGGATTTGTATTGGAAAAATATAAGGGTAAGATAGGAGGTGGCATAAAATTGACGAGTAAATAATGGCAGTAGATAGAGAGGTGAGCCAACCTGTTGTATATGTCTAATGGCAAGCAGGAAACTACAAAACAAATGTTGCTTGCTAAATGAAAGCAGCGGCTTGAAACAGCTAAACACTAACAGACACCAACAAAAACAAGGAATATGAGGAAAATGTTTTGAAGTGGGAATGGACTCAAATGAATGTTACTCAGCAGATCAGTAGATATCAAAATCCAAGTAGTAGCAACTCTACATTAAACATCATGAGTGAGTTAAAATGTAGACACTGTTGAGGCAGGGGATAGACACATTGACTGCAGCAATTGCTGTTTATATATATTTAGCAGAAACCATCCTTTTTGTCTGTATGTGCTTTACTTCTGTGGGGGCTTACATTGTGTATGCGATAAACAGGTGACATCTGAGCTTCTCAGGATTGGCCTTTGATGGCACTTGTCAACAATGTTGATATCCAATCCAATGCGGCTGTATTTGTATTTGCCAACATTGATGCTACATTTTCTACAGACATACCTCAGACTTGTACAGTGCTCCTGCAACATTCAATAATTGGTCACTACCTACAACTGTCATATTTGTTATTATTTAAAGAGGCAGCAACACTACTTGCTGGCAGTATTTATACATTCAACAGTACATTGTCTGCAGGTGCAAGCAATTATGCTATGTTATAATGGGATTGTGGGTTTACGTTTATGATTCATTTCAGATGTATGACATTACAACGCTTGCTTTTACCACGCATGCTTTTACAACGTAAGTATTACAACGCAAACCTTTACAACGCATAGTGCTTTGGGGTGCTGGATAGTGAATATTTTATTTTACTATTCCAACTCCAGGCCCCGTGGACACTTGGGAAGATGTTGGATAGTAAATTAAATCTATTCCCTATCCTAGAGCGCCCCCCAGCGCAATGCGTTGTAATGGTTTGCATTGTAATAGTTGCGTCGTAAAGGCACTGCATGGTAAAATTTGCGTTGCAAAGGATGTTCCCCTTCATTTCTGCTACCAAGTGCATGAATATCTAAGCAAAAATGTTGTAATTTTAGTTAGTGAGTTTATGCATTGTCAGCAATGCCTGGATATCTATACATATCTGGTAATAGGTATGTAACTACACTTGCAAGCACTGGGTTTAGGCAGCATACACAATTGCACATTCTAAAATTCTGAACATGCCAAAGAGTGGACGGGCAAGCCATTCGATTCACATGTGAAGCCTGCTTACTGCAGCATGGCTATACTTGCCAAAATTCTGTGTTGACAAAAAAGAGGTACCATATTCCAGGTTGTGCAACCATTACCACTGTGATGACAGGGTCAGCAGTAATAAACCAGGTGTCGGGAACAATCCTTCCCTGGCATGAATTTTCTCCATGTGGCAATAATCATAATCCTTATTTGCCAGAAGTTTCCTTGATATACAATAACACTGTGTCAATGTCTGCTAATGATGAGTAAATAAAAATAGGATCGGATGGGAAGTATCATGATCAGATAAATCGGATAAATATATATTCATAATAAATAACGCATGCTAAAGCTTCGCCTGAATTTTCAGAGGAGAGAGACACAACCAGTTGTCTTTTGATTGAAGTAGCTAGTTGATTGACTGAAGTGAGGAACAAGTTGTAGGGCACATACTAAGGTGCATGAACCCTTGATGAGCTGTGTTAATGCCTCCTGTCACACAGAATGACTTCACATGCATTCTGAAATGATTGGGGGTCATATGTAGGTAATCACTATTTACCGATTCTTAAATACCGAATTTTACCGATTCGGTATTTGAAAATCGGTAAATAGTATGTAGGTAATAATTCGGTAACTTTTACTGAATTTGTTATATTCGGTATTACCGATTCGGTATTTACCGATTCGGTAATTCCCATTCATTCCTATGGGCCTGAGGCCCAGAGCAATGAATGGGAAGCCATTCACTATTACCGATTCAGTAAATACCGAATCGCAAATAGGGGGAACATATTCAAGGGTGGCTGGGTGTCACATTGACACACTGTTGCACCCCTGAATTGTATGTCTGCCACATGGCACATTTAAAAAAGGACAAAATAGCTTTTTTAAAGGTTTTCGATATTTACCACCCACTTGTAGTTGGTGGTAAATAACAAATCCTTAAATGAAAAATGCACTTACTTGAGTGCTCCCTAAATAGGATATAAGAATTTGGGGCCAGATGTAGGTAATTCATATTTACCGAATCTTAAATACCGAATTTTACCGATTCGGTATTTAAGAGTCGGTAGAGATGAAGGGGGGAGATGTAGGTATTACAGATTCTGTAAATACCGAATCGTTAAGATTCAGTATTTACCGAATCTGTAAATACCGAATCGGTATTGCCCATTGATTCCTATGTGCCTTAAAGCCCATAGGAATCAATGGGCAATACCGATTCTGTAATTACAGAATCGGTAAATACCGAATTTTGCAAGGGTGCAGGGGGTGTCACTGTGACACCCTCTGGCACCCCAAAAATAAGCATGTGCGCCATGTGGCACACAGACATGCCCTAAGGGCATGTCTGTCTGTCACATGGCTAGGTGTGCATGCACACATGTGCATGTACACCTGAATTCGGTATTTTAACACCCAATTGGATTGGGTGGTAAAATACCGAATTTGTAGGGCCTTTGGGACTCAGAAGAGTCCCACCTACATCTGGGAAATACCAAATCGGTAAAAATACTGATTCAGTATTTTACTGATTCTGTAAATTTACTGATTCGGTAAATTTACAGAATCTGTAAAATCTGGCCCCCTACATCTCAAGATGCCAAATACCGGTCGGAAACGGCTGAATTCGGCCGTTTCCGACCGGTATTTGCCATCTACATCGGACCCTTGGTAATTTACCGATTCTGTATTTTAAGGATTCAGTAATTTACGGATTCCTTAAATTACCAAATTGGTAAATTACAGAATGCTTATATCCTGCCACTTACATCTCAAATCCCTAAATACCGGTCGGTAACGGAGACATTTACCGAATTTCACTGTTACCGACCGGTATTACACCACCGACATATGGCCCTTAATCCCTTCAAGCGCAGGGCCTTACCTTTCTGTATACTTTCTAGGAAGCACCCTGGGTGAATGCTCATTGCAAGCCGTGGCCAGTCTGTTCTTAGCCCAGGAGTCACAGAGAAAGTGAGAGCGGGTGCCAAAAGTCGCGGCTGTGGACCTTGGAGACCCATATCCACCGGGACTATCTCCACTGTAAAACCAGTGATGCGCAGATTACCGACTCAGAAAGTCTTCACTTTACTATCAAACTAAACCCAACCAACTCATTAACAGGAATACTTGTGTACCGTCCCCCCGGTCTCCCAGGTCCTTTCGCTAGTTCCCTCCTGGACTCAGTTACAACCCAGGCTCACTCTATATCAAACTTTATGATAGTAGGTGACCTGAATATTCATCTCGAAGACCCGGTAGACTCGGTAGCTAACGACCTGATCTTAGATCTGGCGGCACTTGACATTCGCCTACTCAACTCCGGAGCCACCCACATCAAGGGTCATCTATTGGACCCGGTGTTCACTAGCTCTCCCTCGATGCAAGCGAAGGAGGCCCTTCCCCTTCCCTGGACAGACCACTTCTTAGTCTCCTTCCAACTACCTGGAACTTTCAGGAAACCCCAAAAACCGCCCACCTACAGCAAGGACAGGACCTGGTCCAGACTCCCCACTGAAGAATGGGCCAAGACCCTAGAAAGGACCACCCCTGCACACGCGGAAGATCCGGCTATTGCAGACAAAAAATTCAGAGAGTGGATCACCTCCTCCCTGGACTTAGTGCTCCCAATTAGAACTAGGGAGGACAAAAACGGCAAACCTGGTTCGGCCCCGTGGTATACCGCGGACCTCCGAATACTTCGCAAAAACTGCAAAAAAGCCGAACGGCTTTGGAGGAGAAACTGGCAGCATGCCAACAAAGAAGCTTACCAGATCACAGTCAGACTCTATAAAGAGGCCATCAGACAAGCCAAAGCCACACATTACGACACGCGGATACAAGAATCATCCAACTCAGCCAGGGAATCCTTCTTAATTGTAAAGGAGCTGCTCAAAGTTCCCAACATTCCCCCCTCCACCACCCTCAAAGTTGACAGAAGTAATGAACTAGCTAATTACTTTAACGACAAAATTACCCGTATCCTGGCCTCCCTCCCACCCCCCGGCCCCCTAGCCACATGGAAAGCCGTTTATCCCTCGACCAGACCGAAAGCAATCTACGCCCCACACTGCCGACATTTCGGCCAGTAACTTGCCTAGAGGTAGAACGAACCCTAACGAAAATGAAAAGCGGATCACCTCTGGACCCAGCACCAATCAGGTTCCTCAAAACCGTAGCCTCAGTCATCGTGCCCACTGTCACGGAACTTATTAACAGCTCGCTCGCCCACGGATCTGTCCCCGACAGCTGGAAGAGTGCTGTGGTGAAGGTGCTTCAAAAAAAACCCCAGCTAGACCCAGCAGACATGTCTAATTACCGACCAATATCACTATTCCCTGGTATCAGCAAAGTAGCAGAGAAATTGGTAAACATACAACTATCTCAGTTCCTTGAGACCAACAACGTACTTAGACAATCCCAAACTGGATTCCGCCCGGGCCATGGCACAGACACCGCACTTCTTGCCGTCATTGAAGAGGCAAGGCGCATACTGGATTCAGGAGGATCAGTGGCAGTGATCCTCCTGGATCTAAGCGCAGCCTTCGACACAGTCAACCACTGTGTCCTTCTACATAGACTGGCGGATGCAGGACTTACCGGGACGGCACTCAGTTGGATTTAATCCTTCCTTACAGGGCGCACGTTCCAAGTGTGGGACGACAATCACCACTCATCCACCCTCCCACTCACAAGCGGTGTCCCCCAGGGCTCCTCCCTGTGCCCGACGCTTTTTAATGTATACATGGCCCCCCTTGAGGACGTGGTGACACCATTTAACATAAAAATGGTAAGCTATGCTAACGACACTCAGCTGGTCGTCTCCTTGTCTCAACTGATCGACCACCCAGAAAACCTGACCAATTGTCTTACAGAAATTCACAACTGGATGAATAATTCATCATTAAAACTAAATGGGTCAAAGACGGAGGTGATGTTCCTAGGGAAACAATGGACGACCATCCCTCCAGCACTCTGGCCCGACATGTTCGGGGAAATCCCCCCCCCCGAAGCGTGAAATTAAGACACTCGGTGTGTGGCTCGAGCCAGAGCTTTCTATGAAAACACAAGCAGCTAAAACTTCGGGCACCTGCTTCGGGCTCATGCGCACGACCCGCACGATTCTCCCCTTACTGCCACCAACTTCCAGGAAACTGCTCATCCAGGGACTAGTACTGTCCCGCCTGGACTACAGCAATTTGGTCTACCTGGGAGCCCCTGAGGCCACCCTAACGAAGCTCCAGCGGACACAGAATGCGGCGGCACGCCTGCTCACCAACCTCCCCTCCAGAATGTCCGCCAAGCCGGCCCTCAAAGCCCTGCACTGGCTCCCTGTGCGCCAAAGGGTGCAATTCAAAGCGATGTGCACGACACATAAGCTGATTAACGGATCTGGTCCGGCGATCCTCGGCAAAATGATCACCCCCTATACAGCAACCAGATCCCTACGATCCCAGAATGAGAACCTGGCCAGCATTCCTAGATTCAAAAGAACTCGCACAGGAGGACGACAATTCTCCGTTCAAGCAGCTGTTGGATGAAACGCTCTTCCCCGCTCCCTCAGACTGGAACCTAACTACCTGGCATTTCGCAAGAAATTAAAGACACATCTATTCCCTAAATAGAGTCCCTCTATAAGTGTCTCTCCTCTCTCCCTCCCCCTCAACAGGATCACAAATCTTATAGCGCGGGGATGCCCTTGGGTCACCAGGCGCTTTAGAAATCGTTATTAAATTAAAATAAATGGCATCCATGCTCCTATGTCCTCAAAGCAGATTTAAGAGACAGAGATTTAAGGAGAAACATTAGTCATATTTATCCACGCATCTCTCTAGGAAACAGCACTCTGTCCAGAAGGTATTTGCAACAGTTTTTATGAGGTGAACCCAACTGATTGGCAAATCTTTCTTTGTGAATCAATTTACAGGTAATGAATTTCTCATCTGTCGGAAATTGAGTTACTTGTTGAGGTGGGTAAACCCCTTCACAGCAGTAAGGACAATTTCTGTTAAGCTGAAATCACAGCAAACTCCAAAGTTAACTTGTGCTTAACTCTCTGGTAGTTTGCCACAAAGCAGAGAATCCTTTCTTAGAGGCAACACAAGATTAAAATGTAATAATTATTTGACTCCAAAACGACAAAAATCCAATAAGTAGAATAGAAGATATGCAATTTTAAAGATTTCAGGTATGGGACAAAACTGCAAGCACAAAATGCCACTCACGTTTATCTGGTTGTGAGAGACTGGATGAAAGTCACAAGTGCAGGCTGACCGAGATGGAGTGCAGGCTGGATACAGGGGCCTGGTTAATCCTGCTGAAAGAGTTTCTTTCAAACTCCAGCGCGAAGAGTACCATTTGCAGTTACAGGGGCCGAATGGAGCGGGGAGAGCATCACAGATGGTCATCGATGAAGCACAAAAAGCAGGTCGGTGTCCCAGACAGCCGTCACTGTAATGGGAAGATCTTGTTAGGCATCCTGGATAGTCAGACTGGAGATTCACTTTGGTAGTCACCACAAGCAGTTGACACTGTGGCGCGAAGTGAAAATATTGCGCTACCAGGCGTTGTTCATGGCCATTGTGATGTGAACAGTCGGGTTTGCTGGAACTTCATATTGGCCGGCAGACCGAGTGGCAAGATCTTGGTGTGAATCATCCCATTCATGAAGAGCCTTCAGCAGAGTTCAACAGAGGCCACACTAAGGGTCCAGGACCTGAGGTGCACAACATGGGGGTCAGGAACTCAATCCTTCAGAGGCCAGCAGGCCTCAAGCAGGTCCCGTTGCAGGTCCAAGCAGCAGGTCAGCTGGGCAGTTGCAGGGGTCCTCTGGACCTTCCTATTGCCCGGTACCTCAAAACAGGTGGTTATTTGGCTGACTCTTAAAGTCACTTCAGCCAGGGATAAAGGATGCAGGTCCAATCTTCCTCCTCAGCACGCAAGGCAGAAGACAGCAGAGCAACAAAGTAGCAGTGCAGAAGAGAGGCAGTCCTTGTGGCAGCAAGGCAGAACAGGAGTCCTTTTTCTGCAGTACCCACAGGTCCTGGAGTGTACTGAAAACTTGGGTCTGAGGGACTGAAGTAGGAGATTTTTCTAGAGAATTCCCTTTGAAGTTCTTGAAGGTTCCAGTCTCCCCTGCACTGGCTCCAAGCTGGCTGCATAAACAATGCAGTGGTGACAATTCCTTTGTGTGAAGGCAGGGCATAACCAATTCAGTTGTACGTGGGGCTGTGCACAGCTCCATTCCCCCATCCTGCCAGTTGATGGCCCATCCATGCACACCTATCCCTCTATTGTGTGGCTGTATGGGAGAAAAAAGAAAAGTCCAACTGTCGACTACACCCAGTAATGTTACCCAAGAACAGGCTGCATGCACCTAATGGTTAAGGCAGCATAATGCACGTGCAATAGCGAGTGGCATTGACGGTAACTGCATTCATTTTAATCATTAGGTGAAGTGCTTCTATTTTTCTTTTAAACTTCTTCACCTTTTACTCTGTTGCCGCCTGCTCTCCGGTCCACCCAGGGTCTGCCCGTTTGTTGTGAAGGGAGCAGCAGTCTTAGCTGTTTCCGGGAGGGGGAGGGGGAGGTGGAGCGCCGACGTCAGAAACCAGCTGACTACCAGGCTTTATATTCCATGCCCCTCACTCCGCGCAGCGGATGCATGCAGCGGGCGCACCGGCGGCGTGCCAAAGGCAAGCCCATCTGCGCCTGTCCGCGCCCGTCCGTGCCTGTCCGGGGCCAGGGCCTTGTTTGATAAAGACAGCAGGAAATATTCTCCTGGATTTTTACAAGGTATGCAGAAGAGATCGACACTGACTGCATGGCCCTTAAACCAGGCTCCCCAATCCATCCTTGCCCCAGCTGTAATTTTACGTGCACCTCTTTACAAAATAGGATAGAGTTGACTAATAAAGTTGTTAACATGAACCCTATTAAATCATCATCAGCTGGGAGAAGACTCATAGGAGATCACCTTATAGAGTTTACATTTTAGAATTTAATTTTCAGATCCCTAGCAAAGCACAAAGAAGATATCTTTGACCTCCTACATAATTCTCAGTCACAACCAGACGCAATATTCCTTACGGAAACCTGGCTACATGGAAGCTCGGGCCTGACATTGCAGCGTTTCTTCCGTCCAATTATTCAATTGTTAGGAAAGATAGAGTAAACAAACTTGGAGGCGGTATCGCAATAATTTTTAAAAAAGAATATTCGTTTAAATGGGAAGCTGTAGAGCCTGAAGGGTGTGAAGCTGTTTTTTTCAGACTCCTCCTTTCTCTTCAGTTTACGCTCACAGGCTTTCTAGTGTACGGGCCACCGGGCCAAGTGGGGATTTTGGCCACTAGCTTTCCTGAATTCATCACCCCTTTCCTGCCCAATGCTGCTAATTTTACTATTGTTGGTGACCTCATGTAAGACTGGCTCTACTCTTACTTCCGATTTAGAAGCCATGGATATGTTTCTTTGTAATTCAGGTGCTACCCATAGTGCAGGCCACTTGCTTGACCTTGTTTTCTCAAATGTACCTAATGTTTTATGTCAAACAGCCCTTCCATTAGCCTGGTCAGATATTTTTCTGATAAGGTTTAAGATATCACTCGACCCACGGCCCAATAATTCATTCATCCCTTTATCTAAACATAAGTGCAGAAATTGGAGGAAGTTGAATATCACCTCTCTTAACCATCATTTAGCAACTAACATGCCAGCTATCACTTCCAATGAAATATCAGATGCCAACTCCATCCAGACTTGGATTATGGATTCTGTGAATGCTTGTCTCCCTTTATCCTTCAAGAAACTTAACAATCACTGCCCCCCTGCCCCTGGGTTCATTGAAAAAATAAAGGTTGAAAAAACGACGTGTAAAGCTTTGGAAAGACACTGGAGAAAAGACTACGCTTCAGATTCCAAATATAACTATAAACTGGCCAAGAGAAATTACAACTCCCTTTGCAAAATCGCCTGTGCTGAATATGTAAATAGCACCATTCTATCAGCACAGAATAATGCAAAAGTATTGTTTAACTTAGTTGGCGATCTCTCTGGAGCATCCTGTCAACCAATGCCCACAGTACTTGACGAAGCTGATTGCGAAGTCGTGGCAACATTTTTTATCGAGAGGATTGAAAAGATCTATACGGAACTTGAGATTATAACCACCAAAGCGGAGCAGCAAAACAACCCCGTACCTCACAGTCTAGACTGTAACAAGTCAGAGGAGACCCCTCTATCTGTATCTTCTCATAAAATCATTAGCTGGCAACCACTGGACTCTCAATCCTTTAATGGTATTTTAAAAAGCCTTAAATCGGGCTCACCCAAGGGCCCACTTCCGGTCCAGATTCTTCAAAAAGTAAAACCCACTATACTGCAGCCCATTATGGAGTTACTTAATGCTTGTTTGAAAGATTCCATCCTACCTGCAGAGTGGAAACATGCGATGGTTCTTCCTCTCTTGAAAAAATCTAACGCAGAACCAGCAGAACCCTCCAATTTCAGACGGATTTCGCATTCCTGTTTTTTCAAAGATATTGGAAAAACATATGAATCAACAGCTCGTGCACTTTGTGGAAACCAATAAAATCCTGCATGTATCCCAACCACTCTTCTGAGAGTTACCGAAACACTACGCCAGCTTCTTGATAAAGGGGAAACGGCTGCGCTTATTTTGTTAGACTTAAGCGCCGCTTTTGATACGGTGTCTCACCTTACTCTTATAAAAGTCCTTCAGTCACTGGGAATTGGGGGCGCAGCCCTGGATTGGATCAAAGACTTCCTCACAGGAAGAACTTTTAGGTCTTTTCGTCTTTGGCGAATTCAAAGACCTATGAATCCCCCATGGAGTACCACAGGGCTCGATTTTGAGCCTGATGTTGTTTAATCTTTACGTAAGCCCGCTAACCAACCATTGCGGAAGAAGCTGGGTTGTCTATCTTTTCATATGCTGATGACACCCAGCTTCTTTTTTCTTTATCTTCCAATGATACCTCTAAACCATCTTCCTTACAGACTGGGCTGAATAAAATAGCCAGTTGGGTGCATACCGACTGGCTAAATTAAACGGTGGAAAAACAGAGGTCCCGATCATGGGGAAAGATAAAGATCTTTGGGGCCCACGTCACTGGCCTCTGGAAATGGGTACACTTCCTCAGCCAGTCCAAACTGCTCGCAACTTGGGTATAGTGATCGATGATCAACTGTCCATGAAGCAGCAAGTAACCAAGACAGCCTCTTTCTGCTTTACCATTCTGAGGTGGCTCCATAAGATACCATGGATGTTGCCTGGACCTACTCAAAAAACTGTAATTCAGGCTTTAATAATGTTGAGATTGGACCATGGCAACATCCTGTATCTAGGAGCCAATAAGGAGCTGATACGCAGACTGCAGGTAGTTCATAGCTCAGCGGCGAGGTTGCTTTGTTATGTACCCAAAACATCCCCCATCCCAGACTCTGCGGGAACTCCATTGGCTAAGAATTGAGAGCCGGACTAAATTCAAGGCCTTATGCTGCTTGAATAAAATTAAATTAGGTACAGCTCCCCATTATCTATGCTCTTCGGCCCAGACATATCAACCGAAACGTCCTTTTCCCAAGTTAAATTCTCAGTCCCAAGATTGAAACTAGAACTCATGGGTGGACGTTCCTTTTCTTATCTGGCAACCATGTTGTGGAATTCACTCCCACTTTTGCTTCGGAATGAAACTAATCAAAAAAACTTTAGCAAAAACCTTAAGACCTGGCTATTTAATCAGTCAATCTTGTCTCTCTTCTGCATTTGTCCTTGGCGCCAGGAAACCTCCGGGTAGCTGTGCGCCCTACAAATTTAATTTAATAATAATAATGTAGCCTTTTTAAGTGTGGCATTTTCAAAATTGTATCTTACAAGACGACTTTCAATTACAATTTCTCACACACCAAACATAAAAAGGGTTATGTCTTCTCAATTAAAAGTTAGAACTTACTAAATCTAAGAAGGCAACCCAATGTTATCCTATGGGAAAGGTAGGCCCTGTTGTAATAAAAACCAAATGTAAGAGTTTTTCTCTACAAGGATATGCAAAACTTAAAAGTATTTATCAATCTATTTAAATACACTCTTCCCTGTCCTCTAGGATGTTTAGGGCCTACTCTAGGAGTGAAATATATGTAATTAAATGGCAGGTTTGGGCCTGGCAAAAGGTTTATTATGGTAGGTCGAAAATGGCAGTTTAAAACTACACACAGGCTGCAATGGCAGGCCTGAGACATGATTAAAAGACTAGGTACGTTGGTGGCATAATCAGTGCTGCAGGCCCATCAGTAGCTGTTAATTTCGATGCTATGGGTACCTCCAGTACCACTTTACTAGGGACTTACAAAAACTTTACATGTAACAATAGGCTGGAAGATGATTCTACCATGTTTATAGGAGAGAGCACCAGCACTTTAGCACTGGTTAGCAGTACACATAGTCCTAAAGCCAACAAAAAAAAACACGAGACCATTAAAAATGGAGTAAAGGCAAAACATTTGGAAGAAGACCACTCTAAGGCTGATAGGTCTAACACCCCCTTATCTTTGACACAGTCGACCATCGCACCTAAATGGCCGCCCTCAAGGTGCAAATGAGATTTCCTAGAAATGCCTTGCCTTGCCATCGCTGTGGGGGACTTCAGTATCCACAATCCTGTGCTCTCCCAGGAGGGAGGAGACACGCTGCTTCCTGGTGCTTGAAAAGCGCTTGTGACACCCACGGCGTGGGACGCCTTGCCTTCCCATTGCTGTGGCGGACTTCAGTTTCCACAAACCTGTGCTCTCCCAGGAGGGAGGGGCCACGCTGCTGCCTGTGCCTACGCTTGTGACACCCGTAGTGCGGGACGTGCCGTGTCAAGAGCAGCCCCATCCTTGCCTGTCATTCACAGGAAGAGGCCGGACAGGGCCATCGCCCTTGAATTTTGTGTCAGCACACACAACGAACAGGCCATAGTCACCACTTTGCCAGGTTTCATTCTCTGTACTGTTTATTGAGGGAAACCCTGTCTGCTCTCAAGTTACATGCTCATAGACTCTGTTTGCATACAGACTGAAGTTTTTACATTGTTGGATAACAGCTAGTTCATAACGTACTGAGAAGTGACTGGTTGTTCCACTATCTAAGCATGGGGAAAAGGAAATTATTGGAGGAGAGTGAGGGTGGGAGGGGCAGGGGCAGGGGCACTGCGGTAGTGATATCAGGGGAAAGAAGGTTCAAAAAACTAAAAGCCTAACACAACAACAAACCCACTCAGGAAGTAACTGTGTCCTGGATTGAATAGACAATTAAGCAGAGAAAGATCCCTAGAGGTAAGTACTACTCATCATTCACTCTACACACCTTCACACCACTGGCTATACATTGTCTAACATGGGAGAAAAAAGCTATTCAATATTGCTTATCATTGGTAACAGGTTTACATTGGCAATTGAGAAACCTACACTTGAAATCTTTGACATACACTAAACACAAATATGGTCCCAAAACTGGAAAATAGTATTTATAAAGAATTTCTATCTTATTAAAATGAGTTTAACTCTCCACTATCATATTAAAATGTATCAATACAAATACAATGAGTGCAAATTAAAACAATTAATAAAAAAATCACAAATAGATCATGTATTGTTATTGGATCACTTGGATTTTTTAATAGACCATTGTCTCATTTTGTTGTGTCTATGGTCTACGTATTAATTTATGTGTTGTTTTTTACTCCTGTGTGATACAAAGGATTGTGAATTGTATAAATTGTACTTTTTTGTATTCATTGTTTTATTTTGCACTCATTGTATTTGTATTGATAAATTGTAATATGATAGTGGAGAGTTAAACTCCTTTTAATAAAAAAGAAATTCACATGGTACAAAATTTATGATCATCCCATCACCAAAACTAAGAGCGGACTTATACATAGCTATCTACAAGAACGGCATTGTACTCATACAAGCAGCTAACAATGAACTAAAAAAGTTTGACAACCTTTTTTCAATGCTAAAAGAGTGCGTAGATAAATCAAATCCCTCTAATCAACAACGGACCATACAAGAAGCCACTCTACTCGCCTGCAACAATACCACCACAGACGTCACAACAATCAGAGACCATCTAGATCCACAAAATACAATGATACCAGGAGGCACAACGTAAACAGGAGGCTCTTTAGACGGAAATGAGTCTGGAGATTTCAAAAGCATTACAAGCTCTGGAAACAATACTTGAAATCACAGTAAGCACCCACGCCAAAGTCGAACACGTCCAAAAATGAGTGCATAGCTCTCAAGAAAAGAGTAGAGAGGCACTCATGCCAGTATCTCTTTTTTTTATTTCAAAAGATTTTATTGGAAGAAATTTTTATAAAACAGTACAGAGTAAGCCGAAACGAAGGCAACACTGGTTTGCTGTAGTCACACGCATGGATAATGATACATACGGCTTGTTGAGGTGCTTGGGTGCTGGTTATACATAGACAGCATGAATCCTTGGCATTACATACAGGTCATATGCATTGCCCCCTTCGGTTGGAAGAGATAGTGTGTAGAGATAAGTAGTACGAAAGACAAGGAGAAGAAAGAGAAAAGACGGACACAGGTGTAGTGGGTTGTGGTTTGTATGGCTACAGAGTTTGCAGATGGGTTACGTCGGGGGGGAAGGGTGGAACCATCAGGGTGTTTGGCAATGTGTTGCGTTCATGGCGATTTTTGCGAGGCAAGGTATTTGTCCAGGAAGAGCCACGTCTCATTGCTACGTCCAACTTGTGGTGTTCGATTTTTCGTCATGTTGTCTGCCCCCCTTAAGAAGGTGACCCAGTTGAACCATACTCTGAAAGTGGCCTTCCCCGTGTCCTTCCAGTTAGAAAGGATTGTCTTGGTTGCCGCCGTGAGGAGTAGGTCAATGAGGCTCCTGTCGTTGGCAGAATGTATCTCCGGGCCATGAAGGCGTTTGTTATGCTGAGGAGGCCTAGTTGTGGAGTGTACCCAGTTACATTGTAGATGAAATCTATTACTTTTCCCCAGAATGTTTTAACTTTAGGGCATTAGACAATCATGTGCTCTCGGTCTCCTTTCTGTTTCTGACAGTTCCAACATAGGTCGTTGTGTATAAGCCCCACAGCTGCTAGGCGTGCGGGGGTCCAGTACGCTCTGTGTAGGAGCCAGAATTTAGTTTTTTGCTAGTGTGGTGGTGACTTTGTTCTTGCTTGCCGAGGACCAGAGGTGAGCTTTTTCTTTTTCGCTAAAACGCCCTGCGTGTAGTGTTTCCCAGTAATCTATGACATTCCTGTTTAATCTGGTTGTTTTTGCCCTTAGTAGTTTATATAGGTATGATGTTTGGTACCCGAGTTTGTTAAGATTTCTCAGTTATTGGTGTAGTGTTGGTACCTCTTTGCTCAGTCTTGCTTTGGTGATTGCCGCCTTAATTTTGAGAAAGTTATATAGTTCTATGTCTGGGAAGTCGTGTTCCTGTTGTAGGCTGGTAAAGGTGGAAGGGGACCCACGTTCCTCTAGTTGGGATGGGGTGTGGATACCTCGCTGGAGCCAGGAGGTTATGATAAGTATGTTGTTCTTGTTTTTTATTTTTGTGTTGAACCAAATGGATTCGCACTTTGTGTTTTTTATACTTTTTTCCATTCTTTTGTCTACTTGCAGGAGGGCGTTTTTGGTGTTCCTGAGAATTATGTTGCTAGTTTCCGGGTGTTTGTTAGCAGTGAGGAGGGCCGCAGGGTTAAGCCTCCCAGCATGGCTCTTTCTAGTTCCAGGAAGCCGGTGTATATCCCTGTTCTTGCGTGAGCCTGTATATGCCTTGTCTGGCAAGGCAGGCTGTCTGGAAAGTCTTAAAGTTTGTGACTTTAAGCCCCCCTAGGTCCTAACTGAGCCTAAGTTTCTTAGAGCTAATCCTGGCTTTTTTACCCCTCCAGAGGAACGTGTTTATCATAGCGTTCAGTTTTTTGTGAATTTCTTCCGTAACTATCAGTGACAGCATGCTCAGCAGGTAGTTAACCATGGGAGTTATCATTTTTATTGTTTCTACTCTGCCCCACCAGCTGACGCACTTGGGGGACCACGTGTCTAGACTGTCTTTTATTTTGTTTAGTATTGATTTTTCATTGTGATCAAGTGTTGACTTGAGGTCCCTGTCAAAGTAGATACCCAGGTATTTTAGGGCCCCCTTTTGCCAGTGTAGGCCCGAGGATCCTAACACATCCCTGGTGGTGTGAACATTGAGTGGCTTGCATTCGGACTTGCTTCTATTACGCTTGTACCCTGCTACTTTGGCATATACTTCGATGGTGTTCATTAGTGCCTCTATCGAGGGCTCAGGGTTCTTTGTCATGAGGAGTATGTCATCGGCGTACGCTGCTAGTTTGACCGTATTCCCTTTGACCTCCACCCCTTTAATCTTGGCGTTGCATCGGATCGTGGTCAGTAGGGGTTCTAGGGTCCGTAGGAACAGTGGGCAGCCATGTCTGGTGCCTCTTTCCAGAGATAGGGCCTCTGATGTGCCTCGATTCACTACGACTCGGGCTTTGGGGACCTTATAAAGTGCCATCACCATTGACCTATACTTCTCACCTAGGCCTAACGTCTGCATACACTGGTCAAGGAAGGGCCATGAAACTCTGTCGAAGGCTTTTCCTGCGTCTAGCGCGATCATCACTGCTGGTTTAGTGTTGGTAGAGGCATGGTTAATTATGTGGTAAAGGAGTCTTGTGGTGTCTTGGAATAGTCTGTTTTTAAGGTAGCCCACCTGCGTTTTGTGTATGAGGTTTGAGAGTTTTGCGTTAAGAATTCCCGCTAGTATTTTTGCGTATATCTTGCAGTCTACTTTAATTAGAGAGATGGGTCTGTAGTTCCGCGGGAATTGTGTGTCTTTCCCTTCTTTAGGGCTGACTATGATGTTGGCCTCCGCCATTGAGTTTGTCATTTTCCCACCTCTGATGCAGTGTGCGAAAACCTCTTTCAATGTATTTGGGGGAGGAAGTGTTTGTAGAATTTGGCTGTGCAGCCGTCCGGCCCCTGTGCCTTGTTATCCTTTATGGCCGCCACTGCCATATCTATTTCTGCTCCTGTTATGTCTGACTCTAGTGTTGCGCGTTGAGCCTCTGTTAGCTTGTGTAGGTTAAGCTTGCCCAGGAGGGCTGCTCCCCATCTGGGTTAAGATCGTTGTCCTCTTTGTATAATTCCACATAGAATTCTTTGAAAACCCTGAGAATCTCTTTGTTGGCTGTCTGAGATGTCTTGTTAGCGTCAGTCATGGCTGCGATGGCGTGTTGTCTTTGCTTGCTTTTAAGGTAAGAGGCCAGGGCCTTGCCTGCTTTGTTCTCTGAACAGAGGTTTATGGCTTTGTACCTGTTTATCCACGTGCCTGCTCTCTCGCTCAGAATCTTATTGAGTTCGTATTTTTTCCTTGTCAGGGTCGTCAGTGTGTTCCTGTCAGCTAGGTTGACACTGTGATGCATCTCCAGGTCTTTGATCTGTCCCTCTAGTTCTACTATTGTTTTGTTCCTGTCCCTGTTCATTTTAGACTTGATGCTTATTATTTTCCCCCTTATTGTGGCCTTCATAGCATCCCAGAGTACTCCCTTGTCTATGTCTGGCTTGTCGTTAATATCTAGATAATCTTTAATGGCTTCCTCTATGACTGCTGCATTAGCTGGATCTCTAATGACATCGCTATTGAATCTCCATCTACAACTTGTTTGTTCGTTGTGGCAACAGCTAAGTGTTCGGCTGATGAGGGAGTGATCTGACACCGTTCTTGGCGCAATCTCTGTGTGCTCTATGAGGTGGGTGTGAGTGGCTGAGATCAGGATGTAGTCGATTCTGCTATATGAGTTATGGGGCTTGGGAGTAAAAGGTGTAATCGCTGGCGTCTCGGTTCTGGAGTCTCCATGGATCTTTGAGGTGGAGTTTGGTGCATAGGTTCCTAACTGTGTGTGTGTTGTGTGTTTGGTGGCTGGTTCTTTGTGGATGTCTGTCTATTGTTTGGTCCAGTACCTGATAGAGGTCCCCTGCTACTATCAGGAGCTCCTCCTGGGGGAGACTGCCAAGTTTGTCTCCCACCTCTCTCCAGAAGGACTCGTCCTCCGTGTTTGGGCCGTAGATATTGGCGATGTGTACAGTTTCCTCCCCATGTTTCAGACTGGTTATTAACAGGCGTCCATCGTCGTCCGCCTGGTACTCGTGTAGGGTCAGTCTGGCTTTTTTATTCGTTAGCATTATTACCCCTCTTTTTTTTGTGAATGGCTAGCGAGCATAGGGTTAGCCCAACCCAGTTCGCCTTTAGGCGCTGTGCGTCCTCTTCGGAAAGTTTTGTTTCCTGCAGGACACAAGGGTCTCTTTTCAGTTTAGCTAGGTAGTTCATTATTTTCCCTCTCTTTATCGGGTGGTTGAGCCCTTTGACGTTGAGTGAGGTTATTTTCAGGTGGGAGAGTAGCTGCGAGTTACTGTGTGCTGTCATGGTTAGTGCTTCCTATCGCTCTTACTTGGTGCTGTCTATGAGGTGTAGCCCCCCTACGTTTTGGTCTATCCACCCCTCTCCTGGTGCATCCCCGTGTGCCCGTCTGGTTGGTCTGAGATGTGTGCTGGCTGGATGTGTATGTCCGTTGAGAGTGCAAGAAATAGAGAAAGAAAGAAAGAGAAGTGTATGATCTGTACTGGCCTACCCCCCCATGCCCCCCCCACCCCCACTCCCTCTCCCCTCCTCCCATCGCATTTAAAAAATTGGCGTGCGTCAGCAAAGTTACCTCCCCCCATTCCTCCCCCTGAGGGTTTCTTGAAAAATCTAGGGTATTGGCCCCAGGCTTGACCAGGGATCATTAGTAAAGGACATACATTTGGATGCACGAAAAGTGATTGCGTTGTTGGGTTCCCCTCGTCCCAGGGTAACTGAGGTAGGCGTGCTACCTTGAGGTAGGGCCAGTTCACAGAGTTAATAACAGGGTCCACCCCGGTACTGAGGATCTTCTTCTTTGTGAGTTAATGCTCTATATAAAAACTATACAGTGAGGTAGAGTGGTTGCTTGAGGTAGATTTGTTGATCGTGTGCTTTGAGTTCTCTTGTGTCCATGATTATTGACCTTTGCAGGAGTGGTCCGTTGCACTCGTATTGTCCGATGACGCTCTTCTCTTCGCGATCTCTGAGCATTGCGCCTCCACGTCCTCTGGTGGAGGGCCGCTGAGGTGTCTTTTTAGTTTGTTCGGTCGTCGAAGATCAGGGTGTGCCCCTTGCCTACGATTTTCAGTCTTGCCGGGCCTGCGAAGCTGAAAGTGATATTGTCCTTCCTCATTCTTTCCCTCAGTGCCAGGAAGCCTTCCCTTGTTTCGACGGTTAGGCTGGAGAAGTCTTGTGTAATTATTATTTTGCAGTCTTTCCACTTTAGGGTCTGGTTTTTACTAGCCACTGCAAAAATGGCCTCCGTTTGCTGTGATCTAAGAGGTCTTCAAATGATTGGGCGGGGGCCACGTGTGTTTTGGAGCTTCATCGCTGGTACGTGATAGGCCTTGTCTAGTTCGAAGTGCCTGTCAAAGCTGAGACCCGTGATATGTGGGATGAGCTCCTCTAGGAGGGCTGAGCAGAATCCTGGCGTGTCCTCTTTCCCTTCCAGTACACTGAGTAGTCTTATGTTGCCTCTTCTTGTACGGTCGTCTTGTTCAGCCAGCTGCTTCTGTAGGCTGTTTGGTGGCTTTGGAGACCGAAAGTAGGGCTCTGCTTGACTGCGTGTTGGCGTCCTCAATGTCGCTGATTCTCGATTCCGCTGTGTCGATCCTGCTGTTTGTATTTTGTTGGTCTGCCCTTATAGCTGCTAGCTCTAGCTGCATGTTGTCGAATGTTTGTTTGGTGGACTTAGCGACCTCGTTACCTTCATTGACTTTCCTGAGGATTGTGTCCAGAGTTGTATCGCTTTTGAGCTTCAAGAGCGAGTCAGGGTTGTTTTTGTATTTCTTTACTTCATTGGCTACTTTCCCTTCTTGATTTGACATTTCGCTGAGGCGCCTTCTGGCTAGGTAGCTGTCTACTCTGCCACCTTTCCGTTGTGTGGCCGAGCTAGAGTGTTCTCCCCTTGGGCCCGATGTGGCTTTACTTGTGTGCTGGCGGTCTAATCTGTATCTGCTTGGCTCTTGGATGGACCTTGTCCTTGTTTTTGCTCCCGCCAGTTCCGCTTCAGGGTGCTCACAGGAAGTCTTGAGGCAGGGGTTGTCTTCCTCGTTCTATGCCCTTTGCCTTGTCTCAGAGGGTGCCTGCCTGCACCTACAGTTTCATATTTGCCTCGGTTGTGGTTCGCTTTGGGGTCCCTGCCCAGAAAGCCGCCTGACTTCGCCTATGGTGCGTTATCGCCGAGACTTGCTCATCAACAATGTGGTCTTCGTGCTCCTGCCCATCGGTCGTTGGTCCTGGAAGGGTGTGCCCTCGCCGTGCCTGTGAGCCCCTTCCACTCCGTTTGCACCATGATACTCGTTCCCCCTTTCTCGGCGCTACAATCGCTAACAAACACTTAGCTTAGATGTGCACGCTTGTTGTTTGTTGGCCAAGATGGCCGCTGCCTTTACGCACCTTCAGTTTAGTTTTCACTGATATGTCTGTTGCAGTTCTGTTTGCTCTCACAGGTCCGGTCTGATCAATGCGTTCCTTTCCATTGTGTCCACAGTGTTGCCGGCGCTCGTTTCTGTCTTCTGCGCTTTGTTCACCGATCATATGGCCTTGAAAGGGTGTGTTCTGGCCAAGATGGCTGCTGCCTGTATTCACCTTCAGTTTTTTATTCGCCGCTGTTTTGTTGCCGTTTCTTACGTTGCACCTGTTTGCACACACAGATCTGGCCTGGTAAATGCGTTCCCCTGATTGTGTCCTCAGTGTTGCAATCGCTCGTTTCTGTCTTTTGCGCTTTGCTCACCGAACTTGTGGCCTTGGATGGGTGTGTACTGGCCAAGATGGCTGCTGCCAGTGTGCACCTTTAGTTTTGTATTCGCCATGATTTTGTTGCCGTTTCTTACGTTGTTCCTGTTTGCACTCACAGGACCGGTCTAATCAATGCGTTCCTTTCGATTGTGTCCACAGTGTTGCAGGCACACGTTTCTGTCTTATGCGCTTTGTTCACTGATCGAATGGCTTTGGAAGTGTGTGTGCTGGCCAAGATGGCTGCTGCCTGTATTCACCTTCAGTTTCGCATTCGCTGCTGTTTTTTTGCCGTTTCTTACGTTGCCCCTGTTTGCACACACAGGTCTGGCCTGTTAAATGCGTTCCCCTGATTGTGTCCACAGTGTTACAGGCGCTCATTTTTGTCTTCTGTGCTTTGCTTACGGAACTTGTGGCCTTGGATGGGTGTGTACTGGCCAAGATGGCTGCTGCCTGTGTGCACCTTCAGTTTCGTATTCGCCGTGATTTTGTTGCCGTATCGTTTGTTGCCTCTGTTTGCTCTCACAGGTCCGGTCTGATCAATGCGTTCCTTTCGATTGTGTCCACAGTGTTGCAGGCGCACGTTTCTGTCTTCTGCTCTTTGTTCACCGATCGTATGGCCTTGGAAGGGTGTGTGCTGGCCAAGATGGTTGCTGCCTGTATTCACCCTCAGTTTCGGATTTGCCGCTGTTTTGTTGCTGTTTCTTACGTTGCCCCTGTTTGCACACACAGGTCTGGTCTGTTAAATGCTTTTCTCCGATTGTGTCCACAGTGTTGCAGGTGCTCGTTTTGTCTTCTGCGCTTTGTTCACCGACCGTGTGGCCTTGGATGGGTGTGTACTGGCCAAGATGGCCGCTGCCAGGGTGCACCTTCAGTTTCGTTTATGCTGCTGATTGTTTTTAGCCTTTTTCAGCGAATAATGTTCTCATTTGCCACCCTCCTAGCACTCACCTGGCCTGGTAGCTCAGGGGAATTCTTTTACTGCCAGTTCTTCTCTCTCTCTCATCAGACTGAGACACTTCTTTGCTTGGGCTAGCTCCGGTGCGGCGCCATTTCCTCACCTCTACGTGCCTGTCCTGGTCCGGTGTTGAGGCTGTTTCTTGGCTTTGGGGCACTCTTTGGCTATGATGGAGTACCCCCGTGTGTGCTCCTGGTGTTCCGATGTCCGTACTTGTTGTTTGCCTGTTTTGCTAATGTCGTTTTGCTCATTTTATCGCAGTTGTTTTCCTCGGGTTGGTGGAGTTAATGAACTCAGGCGCCCGTCCTCATTGCTGTCCAAGCCATGCCCCCATGCCAGTATCAAATAGACTTAAAAGACCAGCCAGAAATATTAAATACCTATCAAACGATGAAACCATAACCATATTACAATCATATGTGCCGGAAACTCGCAGCTAAGGAGAGAGAATTAAGTCAGGACCGATCGATGCCAATAGAATATCCTGTCCCAAGAATAGGAAACCCAACCATAACAACCAACAAGTCCAGCTAACTGCCAATACTTGAGAAATGAACTCTAGTAGCGTAGGGAAACCACTACTATGCCTACTGCTCAACTGTTGGTCCGCAGCAAACCATGCCTCGGACATCGCATCCCTCATAGTTAGTCAGGAAATAGACGTAACAATCCTAACAGAAACATGGCTCACGGAATCTTCTTCCCCGTTCCTGAATCTTCTGGTGCCCCCTCACTATAACACTGTGAGATTAGACAGACAGACAGAAAAAGACAGGAGGCGGTATAGCATGCATACACCGATCAGATATAGAGATCACCTAAGTTCAGTCAGACCCTCTTGAATCTTGTGAATACCTAGGCCTTAATGTAAGAACAGCAGGCAATCAAAGATGCAACCTGCATGTGCTTTACCATCAACCAGGCAATAATGCTATTTTAATAGAACAATTAATGGAGATCATTACGGCTAATTCTAACAGTCACATCAATAACATATTCCTAGGCAACTTTAATTTACTCTAAGATGACAATAATGACAAACAGATCAACGCACTTAAAGACTTTCTAACAGACCTAAACCTCACTCAATCAATTGTTTCTTGTGATTGGTCAGATCACCATGCCATAAACTTCCGGATACCCACAATAAAAAAATAAAAACTGCGCAGCCTGCCAAACTGAGAAAATGGACCAGGGACTTCAAAGATCCTAATATTGATCTACTAGCAGCAAGATGCGAGAAGGAACTAAATCCAACAACAACTTGCTGAATGCTACCGAACTCAGTGAGCACTACACTAAGTCAATGACGAATATAGTCAACTCCACCATGCCACTAAAACTAAAAAGAATATCTAAGAAGGATAGAAATCCAAGGATTAATGAGACACTGAATGAAGATAGGCATAAACTAAGACTTGCGGAAAGAAAATGGAGACAGCACCCATCATCCCCCCAGCTTAAAACACTCAGAAAGATCAGAAACGAATACAACAAAAAAGAACTTAACTCCAAGAAAGAGTTCTTTAGATCGAAACTAGACGGCGTCAAAAACAGACCACGGAAACTATTTGAGATGTTAAAGCAACGGTCAAATAAGCAGGCCAAATCCGCACAAGAAACTACTAAAACAAACTGTGCAGCCTGCCAAACTGAAAAAATGGACCAGGGACTTCAAAGATCCTAATATTGATCTACTAGCAGCAAGATGCGAGAAGGAACTAAATCCAACAACAACTTGCTGAATGCTACCGAACTCAGTGAGCACTACACTAAGTCAATGACGAATATAGTCAACTCCACCATGCCACTAAAACTAAAAAGAATATCTAAGAAGGATAGAAATCCAAGGTTTAATGAGACACTGAATGAAGATAGGCATAAACTAAGACTTGCGGAAAGAAAATGGAGACAGCACCCATCATCCCCCCAGCTTGAAACACTCAGAAAGATCAGAAACGAATACAACAAAAAAGAACTTAACTCCAAGAAAGAATTCTTTAGATCGAAACTAGACGGCGTCAAAAACAGACCACGGAAACTATTTGAGATGTTAAAGCAACGGTCAAATAAGCAGGCCAAATCCGCACAAGAAACTACTAAAACTCAACTGAGCTGTGGAGAATTCTCTACATTCTTCACTGACAAGGCCAACAAGCTCGAAAGAGAGCTCAGGTTAGCAGCCAAAAACCTTCATAGTCAACTACCTAAACAAAACAAGGATACCCCGACAATCGATCATGATAGATTGAAAAACAATGCACAATGGGCAACCTTCAAGCTATATGACCAGAATACCATTGACAAAACTCTTTCGAAGATCAAACCTAAAAACCACTACAATGACCCCCCTCCCCTCTAAATGCGTAAAAAGAATCAATCACATTGTCGGCCCAGTATGGACAAAAATGATAAATGCCTAACTTTCTCTGGGGATCCTACCAGATTGCCTAAAAACAGCTCAAGTCCTCCCTATCATCAAAAAACCTACAGCGGACACGGTAGAGCCAAATACCTTTTTCCCAGTAACTAAGATTTCATATACTTGCCAAACTAATCGCGAAATGTGTACAAAATCAACTGAGCAACCACATTGCCAACTTCAAGCTGCTGGAGGACTGCCAATCCGGATTCAGACCAGGCCACAGTGTGAAATCAGCAATCTTACACATAGTGGACGACACGCTGCAGGCCACAGACCCCACAGAAAGCACATCAGAACCATCTGTACAGACATAATGTTACTTTTGCTAAAACTGATAGGAATAACATGTACAGAAATATGATATATAGTATTGCTGCTGCTTTTGTTGAAACTGATAGAAAATCATGTCATGTACAGAAATTGTATATATAGTAAAGCTACTGTTTTTATCGAAACTGATAAGAAAATCATGTACAAGAATTATATATAGCTATTCGCATTGTATCACAAATGTTCCAAATTTAACTACTAAGCGCTCTGATACCCAAGGGTCAAGTCTGTGCTATATAAAACTCTATAAATAAAAATAAAAAAAAATGAGGATATCCTAGCAATTAGAGTAAAGTGGGGTTCAAGAAAGACCGTTGACATTTATAACGTCTATGCTAGAGGTACAAATGGTAAAAAATCTTACGTTTTAGTGGCTCTCGATTATTTACTAGATCAGTATTCTCGGGGCAGGAATGTAATTATTGCAGGTGACCTTAAAGTAACCTTTGAACCCCTTACAAATGAGAAATATAATATAATGGATGATGAATACTACCAGTGGGAAATCCCTAGATTAGATCTATCTCCCATTAAACAATGGACAGAGGTGGCAACCCAATTAAATTCCATCTGCCTGGAAAAAGGGTTAAGGGCGGCAAACTGCAGATCCCCATCTGTCAGGTATGGGGCTTGTAGATTTAATAATGGTCTAAGCTCTAGCCGCATTGATTACCTATTGACAAACCTCCAGATAGGGTCTGTTTTAAGGGACATGGAGGTTAGAGCGAGGATTGAGAGTGACCACAACCCTCTGTGTTCACTTTTTAAAATATTAACAAAGGAAGCAGCTAGTCTCTAGAAAGCGCAGTTGTTACTCAGGACATGGTCCCCACAAATGACATGAGGCGCTTAAAATGGGTAAATCTACTCGAGAACTCTGATGCTCTGGAAAAACTTTCCCTAGACACCAATAATGCTTTAACCATACTTGAAGCCCTCCTTTCCAAAACAACATCGCCTGAGTCAATAATGGAATTCCATGATGAATTTTTTATTCAACTTCGCACCCACTTTCTTAAAAAATCTAAAACGAGGAGCAATAAGCCGAGAAACATTCTAAAATGGCTTAGTGATGAATGTAAGGAGACCTGTAAGTCCCTAGGTAGCTCAATCAGAGAAGGGGACCCCGTTAAAATACGCAAGATTAGACAAAGCTACAAGAAAGCCCAACATAAGGCCAAGAAAAATTGGTACCACAATCCCATGGATCTGTAGAGCCACCACCGGAGGAATGTCGTTCTCCTACCTGGCAGCAAAGACCTGGAACTCCCTCCCCACCCAACTACGACTGACCCAGGACCACCTCAGCTTCAGGAAGTACCTCAAGACCTGGCTCTTCGAGCAGTAGCAGCTCCCCGCACCCCCAGAACCTTGAGACCCTAACGGGTGAGTAGCGCGCTCTACAAATATCTGATTGATTGATTGAATAGATGGCTGGACCTTAAACGTGCCTGCAAACATTCTAAAGTGTTTTGTGATGCTGTAAAAAGGGGCAAAGATGGACGTCCAATTGAACCAATAAACCACGTAAGCCAGGACAAATGGATACGCCATTTCAAACCCCAATATGCTCGCAGTCCAGAGGAAAGCGACGCAGTTGCGTTTTCATTGTCTTACTATTGTGATCCTGCATTTAGCGAGGTTGACGTTAGTCTTGCGCTGAGAGCAGTAACTGGAGGGAAAGCACCAGGTCCCAACGGAATACCAGCAGACATATTCCTTTTCGATCAAGCTAAATGGGCCAAATATATTATGATTTTAGTTAATGAAATTGCAAAGGGAGCACCAGTCCGGCCTTGTGGAAAGGAGCTGAGGTAATTTCGATTTTTTAAAAAGGGGAAGATGTTTGCCTAGGAACTATAGACCTATTAGCTTAATTGATTCTTTTCAAAATGTTATGGGCCGACTTGTATTAAACAGGGTCCAAAACTGGGTGGATGAACAAGATATTCTATCACCACTCCAGGCGGGTGTTTCAGGCACATACAAGTACCATTGATCAGATATTTCGCTTCACAATCGTATACTGGAAGACAGCGGCCATAGAAAAGGGCAGTCTATGTGCTGCCTTTGTGCACCTTCAGTCCACTTTTGACCTTGTCTCCCGGGCCAAACTATGGGTAGTATTACAAGACCTAGGCATGCCTCATGAATTATTTTCACTTATAGCTAGACGCAAGAATTAGATGGGCCACCCAGGGACAGACCACTAATCCTTATTACAAGGCTCAAATGAGATTTCCTAGAAATTCCCTCCACTGTTTCCTCTCTTACCATTCCAAATGACAGTAGTTTGTTCATATGTGCACCTCTAGGCACAAAAGATCCCTATCACACGTGAAGTCCGCAAGGGCTTGATTCTGTCTCCTATCATCTTTTGCCGACACATGGAGCAGCTTGGTGATTTTCTCCAAGATAACAGCAACAAAATTCAGCAATATGCTGATCATGCATAAATCTACTTGGAAGTCTCCTCTGCTTCAGACAAACCAAGCCTAAAATACTGCTAGCAAATCCTTTAGAGCTGGATGTCCAGCACCTACCTGAAATTCAACCCACCCAAGGCAGAATTCCTCCTATTTGCCAAGAAAAATAAACAAGATACATTGGAAACCTGGCTCAATGACACACACCTTGACAGCTTCTAATCCCAACTCTCACCAAATGCCAAATCCCTTGTATTCACCCTGGACACTAGCCTCTACCGCATGGAACACATTGCCAATAAAACAAACTCAGTTGGATACCAACTTTCACTTCTAAAGACACTCAAACTATTTCTTCCTGCATGGGACTTCAGAACTGCAGTTCAAGTTCTTGTACTCTCTTATCATGGTAATAGTAATGCCCGACTCCTTGGCCTCCCAAACTCCACACTGGTACTGTTAGAAGATGGTTGTGATACTATGGGCCGCCCAGATTGATTACTAGCACGCTAGCGCTTGGGTGTGGATCGTTTTGCACTGTGTTAAGGACATTTTTAAAAACTGTGTGTTTTTAACCTGTGTGGTTTTAAAACTGTAAAGTGTGTCATATAAATTGTTGTTACCTTGCCAGGCATAGCGCTGACTCCCCGGTCCACTGCAGCTATTTTATGCTGATTGAGTGGAGGGAGAAAGAGCGCTCCTACTTCCTGCTTGTCCCTTGGCGGGCGGCCATCTTTAGAGGTTGACGCTCTAGTCTTCCCTCCCTCCCTGACTATTTAGGGCTCTAAACACTCGCGCTCGTGCAGATTGATTACTAGCACGCTAGCGCTTGGGTGTGGATCGTTTTGCACTGTGTTAAGGACATTTTTAAAAACTGTATGTTTTTAACCTGTGTGCTTTTAAAACTGTAAAGTGTGTCATATAAATTGTTGTTACCTTGCCAGGCATAGCGCTGACTCCCCGGTCCACCGCAGCTATTTTATGCTGATTGAGTGGAGGGAGAAAGAGCGCTCCTACTTCCTGCTTGTCCCTCGGCGGGCGGCCACCTTTAGAGTGTGACGCTCTAGTCTTCCCTCCCTTCCTGACTATTTAGGGCTCTAAACACTCGCGCTCGTGCAGATTGATTACTAGCACGCTAGCGCTTGAGTGTGGATCGTTTTGCACTGTGTTAAGGACATTTTTAAAAACTGTGTGTTTTAAACCTGTGTGCTTTTGAAAGTGTAAAGTGTGTCATATAAATTGTTGTTACCCTGCCAGGCATAGCGCTGACTCCCCGGTCCACCGCAGCGACTTTATGCTGATTGAGTGGAGGGAGAAAGAGCGCTCCTACTTCCTGCTTGTCCCTCGGCGGGCGGCCATCTTTAGAGGGTGACGCTCTAGTCTTCCCTCCCTCCCTGACTATTTAGGGCTCTAAACACTCGCGCTCGTGCAGATTGATTACTAGCACGCTAGCGCTTGGGTGTGGATCGTTTTGCACTGTGTTGAGGACATTTTTAAAAACTGTGTGTTTTTAACCTGTGTGCTTTTAAAACTGTAAAGTGTTAATAGATTATTTTATACTCCCTGTGACTTGTTTAAATTTAAATTGTTAGACACTAAGAAGTGTTGGTCCTGTTCATGCACTCCTGGTGACTTTGTTCACATGTTTTTTCTTTGTCCTAAGGTCCAGCTTATGTGGTCCCACATTTGGTCTACACTTAATAAGATTTTATCTACAAATGTTCCCTTTGTTATTTCTTCTGTATTCCTGGGTGGTTTGGCCCCAGTTTGGGATGTCCCACTCCATACTCGTAAATTTATTGATCTTTGCATAGCTATCGCTTTTCAAATTATAACAACTAATTGGAAAGACACTACAAATGTGGTTTATAATGCTTGGTGGAATTTGCTCTGCCATCATCATAGACTAGATCTTGCATGTGCTTCTTCTATTCCATTGTTGATAAAACGTGATTTACTTTGGTCCCCTTTAACAGACTTTTTATCTAAAAGTGCCTCTTGATCTCATGTTATTGTTATATTTAGTATTACTGTTATTATTATTACTATGAACTTCTCTGTATTTCATACCTCTTTATTTCTCTTACCATATATTTTTCTATTGCTGTTCCCCTTCCATTCCCCCTTTTTCCCCTTTCTTCCCTCTTTCTTTCTCTCTTCCTTCCCCACAAAATGAAAAGTAATAAAAACATTTTTTCTTTGTATAGCGTTTTCCCCTTTTGGGGCCTTTCTTGTTTATTGGCACATTATTCTCCACAATTATTTTAATTCCTATTGCTCTTTATTCGTGCTATTGTACTGATGTTTTACATTGTTTTCTTCAACTCAATAAAGCTTTTCAAATTCTAAAAAAAAACTGTAAAGTGTGTCATATAAATTGTTGTTACCTTGCCAGGCATAGCGCTGACTCCCCGGTCCACCGCAGCTACTTTATGCTGATTGAGTGGAGGGAGAAAGAGCGCTCCTACTTCCTGCTTGTCCCTCGGCGGGCGGCCATCTTTAGAGGGTGACGCTCTAGTCTTCCCTCCCTCCCTGACTATTTAGGGCTCTAAACACTCGCGCTCATGCAGATTGATTACTAGCACGCTAGCGCTTGGGTGTGGATCGTTTTGCACTGTGTTAAGGACATTTTTAAAAACTGTGTGTTTTTAACCTGTGTGCTTTTAAAACTGTAAAGTGTGTCATATAAATTGTTGTTACCTTGCCAGGCATAGCGCTGACTCCCCGGTCCACCGCATCTACTTTATGCTGATTGAGTGGAGGGAGAAAGAGCGCTCCTACTTCCTGCTTGTCCCTCGGCGGGCGGCCATCTTTAGAGGGTGATGCTCTAGTCTTCCCTCCCTCCCTGACTATTTAGGGCTCTAAACACTTGCGCTCGTGCAGATTGATTACTAGCACGCTAGCGCTTGGGTGTGGATCGTTGTGCACTGTGTTGAGGACATTTTTAAAAACTGTGTGTTTTTAACCTGTGTGCTTTTAAAACTGTAAAGTGTGTCATATAAATTGTTGTTACCTTGCCAGGCATAGCGCTGACTCTCCGGTCCACCGCAGCTACTTTATGCTGATTGAGTGGAGGGAGAAAGAGCGCTCCTACTTCCTGCTTGTCCCTCGGCGGGCGGCCATCTTTAGAGGGTGACGCTCTAGTCTTCCCTCCCTCCCTGACTATTTAGGGCTCTAAACACTCGCGCTCGTGCAGATTGATTACTAGCACGCTAGCGCTTGGGTGTGGATCGTTTTGCACTGTGTTAAGGACATTTTTAAAAACTGTGTGTTTTTAACCTGTGTGCTTTTAAAACTGTAAAGTGTGTCATATAAATTGTTGTTACCTTGCCAGGCATAGCGCTGACTCCCCGGTCCACTGCAGCTACTTTATGCTGATTGAGTGGAGGGAGAAAGAGCGCTCCTACTTCCTGCTTGTCCCTCGGCGGGCGGCCATCTTTAGAGGGTGATGCTCTAGTCTTCCCTCACCTCCCAATCTACATATACCCTGCCTCCTCGCACAGCGGTGACGTGCAGCGGGAGCGCCATCGTTGCGCCTAAGAGGCGCTAAAGAGAAGCCAGTCTGCGCCAGTCCGCGTCCAGACGCCTCCAGCACAGCATTAGGCTATCATGGATACCATGGTAGGAATACGCCTTACACGTATAGCTCTGCCAGTCTTCAGAGGTTACGTCCCCCCATAAACCCCCTGTGCCTCCATTCGGTTTTACCCACGAACACAGTGTCTCACTGTAAATCATGTGCATGGAGCACATCTCCAACCTATACTGTAAAGCCTCAATCTTCTCACAAATGAAAAATGTTTCTTCTTAATTGTCGTTCACTGTCGAAACATCACACCGAACTTTCCATGTTGATTGAAGAGCTGAATCCAGAGGTTCTCTACTTGACAGAGACCTGGCTTCAGTTGGAAAGCGATCCAACCATAGTGTGGGCGGCTCCCCAGGGCTACACTTTCAAACGACTGGACCGCCAGTCATGGAGAGGTGGTGGTCTGGCCATAGTCTATAGAGACATGTACAAATGCCGCACCTGCTCCTCCATGATACCAGGCTGTGAGATTCTACATTTTATTCTAGAATTCTCCCCCACCATTACGTTTGTTGGTATGTTAGCCTATCGCCCTCCTGGTGCCCTTAATAACTTCATCCCCAATCTGATAGATTCTGTCGCCAATGTTTTACTTGCGTCGGCAAATTTTACCCTATTGGGTGATTTTAATATACATTTGGATGACCCCCGTGATATTCAAGCTATTAACCTTCGATCTAACCTTCAGGCCATCGATTTGCACCAAAAATGCTTTCTTGTAACACACAACAAGGGTCACCTTTTAGACCACATTTACAGCAATTTGGATAAACTAACAACCGAGACCCCCATCCCTTTATCTTGGACCGACCATTTCTTAATACCTTTTTCCTGGTCCACAAGTCCCCCTTCTATCTTCGACAATTCTAGTAAACATAAAGGGAGGAAATGGTCTTCACTCTCGCTCCCTGAGTGGGAAAGGGCCCTTACGTACCACCTATCTAAAAAATCTACTAATCCCAATATTGCCTCGATGAATTTTGATAACTGGATTTGCAACACTCTTGATCAAGTCCTTCCTACAATCCCCCTGAAATCTATAGCAAGATCTAAAGTAGCTCCATGGTACACCCCTGCCCTTAGAACCATGAAAATAACCTGCCGTAAATTAGAAAGAGCGTGGAGGCAGAATCGCTCTCAGCAGAGGAAGGCTGAATATAGAGCTGCTATGAAGCTTTATAAAAATGAAATAAAAATTGCTCAGTCTCTTTTCTATGAATCAAATATCAATCTGGCCACAAATGTTCCCAAGGAAGTTTTTAAAATAGCTAAGTCCTTAACTTCTCCCCCTCCCGAGCGTCCATCATTAGACGGTGCTCAGACCCGCTGCAATGATCTAGCTATGTTCTTTTTCCAGAAAATTCAGGCCATCTACTCTGCATTCAGCATTGGTAGCAATATTTTAGAGTCCACCTTCCCTACCGTTGCCAATCATTCTTGTCAGCTTGACAAACTTCCACTCCTTGACCTCTCTACATTAGAAAATCACCTCGGGATCCCCTAGTGATCAAGCTCCTCCTCGGATTCTTACTAAGGTCATGAATATCATCCGTCCAGTGATCCTGGATGTTCTTAATGCTTCTATCACTTCCAGTATGGTCCCTCCTCCCTGGAAATGTGTGAGGGTTAGGGCCCTATTGAAAAAGCCCACACTTGATCAGAATAACTGGGCCAACTATCGTCCCATCTCCCTGCTCCCCTGGATGAGCAAACTGCTGGAGAGGCACGTTAATAACATCTTAGTGGACTACCTAGAAACCAATAGTCTGCTTCGTGCCTCTCAGACAGGGTTCCGTCCCCAGCACGGAACTGAAACCGCCCTTCTGGCGGTGACTGAAGAGGCCAGAGCCGTGCTGGACCGGGGAGGGAAGGCTGCCATTATACTACTCGACCTCAGCGCCGCATTCGACACGGTTAACCATGCCATATTATTACATCGTTTGAGTGGCTTGGGCGTGTCGGGTGCGGCCCTGGAATGGCTTACTTCCTTCCTGGATGGCAGGTTCTTTCAGGTGTTCGAGGGTGAGATAGTCTCTCCTAAGCACTCACTTAGTTGTGGGGTGCCTCAGGGTTCTTCCCTGAGTCCCACCCTTTTTAACGCCTACATGGAACACCTAGAAGGGATAGTTCGTCCCTTTGGTGTGCGTATTGTGACCTACGCAGACGACACCCAACTGGTGGTCTCTCTTGACCACCCCGAGGGGTCGTCTTCCACCTTAGGTCCCTGCCTGGAGGCTACTGCCAGATGGATGCAATCTTCCTGTCTTAAATTAAACGGGGAGAAAACAGACATTATGCTGTTGGGCAATTTCTCTCCATCTGCCCTTGCATCCATCTGGCCTCCATGTTTAGGCCTGCTCCCCCCTCCCAAAGCGCAGATTAAGAGCCTGGGGATCTGGCTAGATAAGGCGCTTGATTTCTCAGCCCAAGCTACAAAAACTGCTTCCACTTGTATTGGACTGATAAAAATGCTCCGTAAAGTGCTCCCTCTACTCCCATTCCAGGCCAGGAGAATTATGGTCCAGGCCCTGGTTCTCTCTCGCCTGGATTATGGGAATGCACTTTATTTAGGAGCCCCGGTAGCAGTTATCCGCAGGCTCCAGGTTATACAAAACTGTGCCGCACGGCTCCTATATAACATCCCCCGCCGGCAATCAGCAAGGAAAGCGCTGAAAGAGCTTCACTGGCTCCCGGTAGCGGCCAGAGTGCAGTTCAAGGCTATGTGCATAGTTCATAAATCATTTCACCGCACTGGCCCGGCAATTCTGTATCCTGTGGTTGCGCCGTATGCGCCGCCCAGAGCTTTACGCTCTGGTTCCCTTCAGCTTGTAACCACAACAAAAAACATTAAGGCTCGCTGGGGTGGTCGTTCTTTCTCCCACACTGCGGCCAAACTTTGAAACTCCCTGCCTCTTGCCCTCCGAGAAAACAATAATCTCATGTCCTTTAGAAAGGCCTTAAAATCGCACTTGTTTGCACAAACGTGCTGACCTACCCGGTGCCTGCTATAAAATAATCAGTCTAAAGCGCTGCGAGGCCCCCGGGTTGTTACGCGCTATATAAGTGCAATTTTCATTTCATTTCATTTCATTCTTTGCTTTTTGAGCACCTAATTGTTGATCTTTTACTGTGGGGGAGCCTCATAAATTGGGACTCACCCAGATTTTACTTAGGATGTAAAAGACTGCAAGGGGATTTCACTGGTGCCCCCCTGGCTTGACCAGGCCACTGCGCAGCAGCTGGAGTAAGGGACACCGGGCTGGTTACATACAGACACAGACTTGTACAGAATTGGGTGGTGACATGGAATAGGCTTTATACACGGGAAAAGAACATGCCAGGGAAATCAGTGTGTTTTACTGTTTTTAAATTGATTATTCCCCTATGGGATGTGGAGCCCATGTGCTAGATTACCTTTCATTAGGCCTACAGTTTCCAGACACGCACTAAAGTCCACTGTGGCGAATGTGAAAACGAGTATTCTGCAGAGTCCAAAGTCATATTTGTCCTGCTTTTGGGTAATCCAGAAATGCCACATTTCTCTGAGTCAGTCATAACCAGGTTCAGACTGAGGGCTGACCTCAGCTGGATTGATTGATAACCTTTCTTCCACAAGCTAAGGCCTCCTCTTCACGAAGAGAAGATGGGTGGGGCTGCAGGCTCATCCATCAGCTGCTATCACTGGGTGTCAGGCCCCAGGCTGCACCAGGGAGGGAAGGCAGCAAGGGGGGAGGAGTGTCGTTTTTAGAGACCAAGGGCCAGATGTAGGAGCCCAAATACAGGTCGGTAAGGGCCGAATTCGGCCGTTACCGACCGGTATTTGGTGATTGGGATGTAGGGGCATCATTTTACAGATTCGGTAAATTTAACGAATCGGTAAATTTACCGATTCTGTAAAATACTGAATCGGTAATTTTACCGATTCGGTAAAACCCAGATGTAGGTGGGACTCTTCTGAGTCCCATAGGCGTTTCAGATTCGGTATTTTACCACCCAATCCAATTGGGTGGTAAATTACCGAATCCTGGTGTGCATGCACATGTGTGCATGCACACCTATGCCATGTGACAGACAGACATGCCCTTAGGACATGTCTGTGTGCCACATGGCACACATGCGTGTATTTGGGGTGCTAGAGGGTGTCAAAGTGACACCCCCTGCACCCTTGCTGAAATCGGTATTTACTGAATCGGTAAATACCGATTCGGTAATGCCCTTTGATTCCCATGGGCTTCAATGCCCATAGGAATCAATGGGCATTACCGAATCGGTATTTACAGAATCGGTAAATACCGAATCTTAATGATTCGGTATTTACAGAATCTGTAATACCTACATCCCCCCCCCCCCCTCTATTTTACCACTTCTTAAATACCGAATCGATAAAATTCAGTATTTAAGAAGTGGTAAAATAGAATTACCTACATCTAGAGACAAGTGGCCAGAGACCCTTGACAACGCTATTTTTAACCAACCCAGAGGCTGGACCAGAAGGAGGGAGCAGGGGCAGGGAAGTGATGTGTCGCTGTTTGATAGGACCAACAGAGACTTCCTGCCAGCCTCCTCCTCAACTTTTAAAAAGTGCTTGCACAGGAAACGAAGCTCTCTCTGGGGTGTGGTCTGCGGAGGTGGAAGGTGCTGGAGCCTGGCAATGGGCAGTTGGAAGGAGGAACCCCCTGTCTGACCCCCCCCCCCCGGCCCTAACTTCACCAGAAGAGCCCAGGACTGGTGTGTAGAAGCAGGGGCCACTGCGCAGGAAGAAGAGAGGCCCAGGAGGAGAGCCAGGTGAAAGGCTGGTGCAGCGAGCCAGTGAAGACTGCTCCCTGCAGAATGCGCCCTCTTGGAGACCCGGAGGGCAAAGGAGAGTGCTCCCAGTGACTGGGGGCGTCAACAGAAGAAACGGAACGTACAAATGGGGAAGATCTGACCCCCAGGGGCTGAGATATAGCCCCCGGAAGGTAGGCGGCCTTTGATCCTTAAGAAGACTGACGATCAAGCACATGGGGCTCTGCCACCGGTCTCAGAGATGCCCCTGGGATGGGTCGCACCCCGGTGAAGATGGCCCTGGGGGCCCAGGACCCCATCCGCGGGCCCCAAAAAGAATGATAAGGCTGGCGGAGTGCTGCTGTCCCACTCAGCCCCCCAGGTGAGGGTAACGACTCAGGGAGCCCACCCCTGGCTGTTCGTCGTCCTTCCGGGGGCCCGGTCCCACCTTGGCCCGCAATGTCCCCTCTCCTTCTGCTGGGGTCCTGGTCCCAGGGGCATTCTGCACGTCACATCATGTTTCATCCCAAGCCTGAAAAAATATGATCACATCACCCCTACCCTGATAGAACTCCAGTGGCTCACCTTACCGACCTTCACCATATTCAAAAGAAGTTGCATCATTCATAAAGGTAACATAACCAGCCCTCCCTCTTACCTTGCTGGCAGGCTCACCCCCTCTGGTGGTTCTCTGCATACCTGCAGCCAAGACCACCAGCAGACTGCTAAGAAGTGTATTTTTTTTTTTTAAACAAGACAAAAAAAAACAACAGCCCTTTTCTATCTATGCACTCAAGATCTTGAATAGCTTCCCTACATCCATCAGGATTGCCAAAAATGCTGCTCTAATTTAGAAAAGAGTTGAAAGCTCACTAATTTAAAGAGCACTGCATCACAACTGAATAATTGACCACAACTGGCTTTCTCTCTGACGCCAACGTTAATCTTGCCTTTGGCCATGTATAGCAATCCGCTGCCTCTTGGATAGGTTTGTGCTAAAGAAATGTCATATAGCTATATGCATACATACATATATACATTCACATTTCCTGCTTGGCAAAAAGTGTCCTAGAGTTCCATAAGCTACAAAAACCCGAAATGGGGTATACAAATTTTACATGTGGCTTCTTATGTGTCTAAGATTCTTCCAAAGTCAGCCCACGCTGTTTGCCATAGGGTCAAAGAAAAAATATAACTCATCTCAGAGACAACAGACCCCACTTCCATCGTGCAAGGTTCTGCTCTGTCTGTGAGACGAGCGTGCTTCAAAGAAGTCATGTGGCTATCAAATGTGGCAGAAAAGGCCTTTGTAAGGGACTTGGTTGAAAAGCAGCAGGAGGTCACCATAATTTCTGTGTTTAAAACACTCGTTGCCTGTAAGGCCAAGAGCCCTTAATGGCAGGAAAATTAACTAAGCTAACCAGAAAGGATTAGTTAGCTTATCAAGAGAAATGTTGCACCTTTTAAGAGTAACTGTTGCATCATTGGTAATAAAAATTCTATGCTGACTAAGGATTTTTATTTCATTATTTATTTTTATCAAATGCAAATGATGTTCCAAGCCATCTACAGACCAAAGATAAATGTTCTTCTGAAATTCTGAAACTCTGAACACATGGATCTGAGGGGCGCAGGGCGCCTCTATTATGGTTGTTGATGTTTAGAATGCTCCAAATCTTTGCAAACATGTTATTTATATAAATGTAAAGCCATTCACAAATCAAATATCTTCCTGAAACTCACGAGCCGTATACCGTCTTTAAACCCCATGAAACTATTTGCCCTGAAACGAACCAAAATGAAACAATAGGTAGGTAGAAAATATGTTTAGCCGGACAATTGCCCATAAAACATTCTAAAAACACATTTAACAATTAAAAATCAACAATAGGTCATCCATGTGTGTACCAGGTTGAAGTAAACATACATTGCTGATTTATAAGGGGCATGAGAAGTCTTTAAAAAGATGCACATTACAGCGGAAGTGAATGGTTATGTGAAAGGTGAATGATTTAAAAATTATAACCGGGCTGGAGTATGTTATAGTTTTTAGATGCCATGAGTAGAAACTTCCTGTGCTTTGAACACAATACTCTCTTCCGCGTCATGTGTTTAACCATTTCCTTGAGTCAGTGTTGCTATTAAAATCATAATTTTTAATTATAATTAGTATGGCTTTCTGGACCTTTCCTGCACAGATATATTGTATACTAGAGAAGAAATGTCATAGTGAACAAACTCCAGACAGCCACGCAGCACACAAGGACGCCATCCGCAACCACCACCACCTCCTCAGAGCTGCCAAGAAGATCTCCTTCAAAGACCGCCTCGACAACAACACACTCGACAGAAAGGAGCTCTTTAACATCAAGAAGGAACTCTCCAACCCCAGCTCCAACACCAATGACATCCCGCCGTCGCAAGCCCTGTGTGACTCCCTCGCCACCTTCTTCCACCGCAAGATAGTAGACATCCACGACAGCTTTAACACCCAGTCATCCCCAACTGACAGCAACACAACCGACCCTCCGCACACCATGAACCACATCCCCTTGCTAGTCACCATCAAGACCATGAACACAATCCACTCCGGCTCTCCGTCAGACCCATTCCCGCACCACATCTTCAACAAAGCAGGCAGCTCCATCGCACCCCACCTACGTAACGTCATCAATTGCTCCCTTGAGACCGCAACCTTCCCAGAGAGCTGGAAACACGCCGAGATCAACACCTACTCAAAAAACCCAAGGCAGTCCCAAGAGAACTCAAGAACTCCCGACCCATCTCTCTGCTCCCCTTCCTGGCCAAGGTCATCGAGAAAATCATTAACAGACAGCTAACCCGATACCTCGAAGAGAACAGAATCCTGGACCCTTCCCAGTCAGGGTTCTGCGGCAACCACAGAACCGGGCCCACCCTCATTGCTGTCACCGATGACATCAGGACCCTGCAAGACAACGGGGAGACTGCAGCACTCATCCTCCTAGACCTCTACGCCGCCTTCGACACCGTCTGCCACTGCACACTACGCGATCGGCTCCACGCCGTAGGGATCTGAGACAAGGCTCTGGAATGGACCACCTCCTTCCTCTCCTGCAGAACCCAGAGCATCAGCATCCCCCCGTTCCGTTCCGAAGCCTCCGAGATCATCTGCGGCATTCCCCAAGGATCCTCCCTCAGCCCGACACTGTTCAACATTTGCATGGCCCCGCTTGCACACGTCGCCCGGCAGCACGACCTCAACATAATCTCCTACGCCGACGACACTCAACTGATCCTCTCCCTCACCAAGGACCCCATCACCGCCAAAGCCAACCTCCATGAAGGAATGAAGGCCGTCGCCGACTGGCTGAAGATCAGCCGTCTGAAGCTGAACTCAGACAAGACGGTGGTCCTCATCCTCGGCTCCAACCCATCAGCCTGGGACGACTCCTGGTGGCCAACGGCACTGGGGACAACCCCGACCCCCACCGACCACGCACGCAACCTGGGAATCATCCTCGACTCAACGCTCTCAATGACCAAGCAAGTCAACAACGTCTCCTCCTTCTGCTTCAACACCCTCCACATGCTCCACAAGATCTACAGATGGATCCCGACAGATACAAGAAAGAAAGTCACCCAGGCCCTCATCAGCAGCAGACTCCACTACGAAAACGCTCTCTATGCGTAAGCCCTGACCAAGCTCATCAATCGACTACAACGCATCCAAAACGCCTCGGCACGACTGATCCTCGATGAACCACGACACGGCCACATCACCCCCCACCTGAGAAACCTGCACTAGCTCCCCGTCAACAAGAGGATATCCTTCAAGCTCCTCATCCAAGCACACAAGGCCCTCCACAAGACCGGCCCAGCCTACCTCAACAGACAGCTCTCCTTCTACGCCCCCAACCGCCAGCTACGCTCCGCCGACCTCTCACTCGCCACCGTCCCGCGCATCCGAAGACCAACCACCAGCGGGAGATCCTTCTCCCACCTCGCCTCCAAGACATGGAACACCCTCCCACTGAGGCTACGACAGACCCAAGACCTGCTGACCTTCAGGAGGACACTAAAGACCTGGCTGTTCGATCAGTAGCTGCCCCCTACCTCCCCCCCAGCGCCTTGACACCCTCGCGGGTATGTAGTGCGCTTAACAAATGACTGATTGATTGATTGTTTGGCAATAGTTTATTGTGTGCCCCGGCCTAGCCAAAGATAAGTGGACACTAAACTGTAATAAATAATATTTATATGTCATATATGCCATTGTACTATGTGCTCTTTAGGAGAAATAGTCCCAATCTATGCACATTAATCTGTATTGTATCAAACATGCCGTGTTCAGTAAAAGACGATAATGGCTAGTGCAGAATAGCTTTGCTTTTCTGAGTTCACCCTACACAACTGTATTCGTTTATGTTCCCCTTCAGTTTGAGCACACGCAACAGTTGTGTTGACTTGCGTTTTTCATTATTTAATATTTGTCTGCTAAAGTATCAACAAAATCATTCCCAAATAAAGTTTGTGGAAAATAAAGATAAACTACTGGTATAATTAAAGGTCATTAATCTTGTTTGCTGGCTCTCGTTTGTGAAAGGCTATCAGGCAGCTGATATTACCAATATTGATTACAGTGACACTCCATGCACCCTGGGCACTCAGTCAGCGTGCCACAAGATAAATGTGTTTTTCAGTCCTGTCTGTACTGCTAGATTGCAGCAACCATCAATGCAACTTTAAATCATGGCCACATTCATAAATGGCCAGTTTATAAAACTTGAACAAGGGAGATTTCTGTGTTTAAGGTTTATCTACTGCAAAAAGTAAAAAATACAGCACTGTTTCTGTTCATTTCCTGACAGTTGCTGGGTGCCCTGTGTGGAGCAACAGAAAAACAAGGGCAAATGATTATGAAAGATGATCCTGCGCCAGACAAAAAGCTGCGCAGCACAAGCTCATCTTTCATTGCAGTGTTTTCGAACATATTTTAATGATGACTGATGCGCACTTGTGACAACACGTCCGTGGATGGAACCTTAGGGGGCTCTGAGTCGTTTTCCCCTTTCGAAATGTGTATTGTCAGATTAAAAATGTTTGACCTTAAAGATTTATCTTGGTCTATGTTTGACCTTTGTGAGTAGCGCTGTGTTCTATGGCCCGAGGGACTGAAAGGACACTACATCAAGAGAAAGACAAGCTCATGGTACAAATTATATCTAAAAGGCACAGACAGCAAGAAGGAAGGGCCTGAATGCAGCATTTCTATAAGATGTGTCTATTGCATAAAAGAAATATGCCCACTGCTTTATAGTTTTATGAAATAATATGATTGTACAAAAACAAATATATCTTTGTAACCAGGTTGATGGAATGCTCAGCACCAGATGTACGAATGATTTGTCCCTCGCAAATTGGTTGGAAATAGGTTAAAGGAGGCGTTCCATTATGTGTGAACGCCATTCGCTAATCGAAAATTGCGATGTGACCAATGTCCGAATTGTTATTTCTTGTGTCAGATATTTGAGAGTCACTCATATGATGAGATATCAATGTTTATGTTTTGGTACCAGTACCCCAATAAATATGTCCATGTAACTCCTTGACTGCATGTCCCATAATACACTATAATGGTACTTTTTGGACTAACTTGGCTAACAACCATCTGATGTATGCTGGAGTTTATGTGGACTTGGCCATAGATGCGAGGTCTGAGATGTGACAATATTAATGAATTCACACTTACTTTTGTGAGGCTTCAGGTGCTGAGCTCTCAATGTTCCCAACCCCCACAAAGGGCTCATGCTCCAGGGTGGTTTCAACCATGGTCTCCAGTGCAGGGGCTGGGGGTACAGTTGAGGTGGTCACCTCCTGTTGCCTGGGATTCCAACAGTCATGTTGCCACTTTTTCTTTAGTACTCTGCTTGAGGTCGTACCACCTCTATTGGATCTAATCTATGGAGCAGTGGGTGACTCCAATGGCATTTATTTTCTTCTGCATATCATATATGTTTCTTTTGTTTGTCTTGGACTGTCATGGATGTCATTGCAAACAGTACCTCATGGTTCTCACAGTGCGCCTCAGTCAGGATTTAAAAACTCCTTTTCACAGAATATGAATTTTCTTTCCTTCCTCCTGCATCAATTTCTCCACTTTGGCAATCATTGGTGCAGATGGATTCAAGACTTGGCTCTTCAATGGAGACACAGTGCCCAGATACCCCTAGGGATGACAGCACTGCTCTCTAAAAATACTGTTTGACTGATTGGCTTTAGGACTCTGGGCACTTTTCCACTTCTAACCAGTGCTAAAGTGCATGTGCTCTCTGCTTTAAACATGGTAACATTGACAAATGTAATTTACTTATAAGTAATGTAATGTAGTGTAATGTAATGTATTGTAACTATGCATTTATAAAGCGCTCCTATCACTTCGAAGAGCATCATGGCGCTCAGCGGAAAGCAACGCGGCTGATGAACACATGCCAGACGACTGGTGTACGTGAAGAATAGTAATTAAATTTAAGATCTGCATACAGCATCAGATGTTATGAACATCCACGTTTTTAGGGTCCCTCTGAAGAGGGACTCAGATTGGATATGGCGGAGCTTATTGGGAAGTAAAGTACACTACATATACACAGGGCGTGTAAATGTAATGCTACTATTGGGCCTGCAGCAGTGATTGTGCCACTGACTAAAGTAGCCTTTTAAACATGTCTCAGACATGCCATTGCAGAATATGTGTGTACAGTTTTAAACTGACTTGTTGACCTGGCAAGTTAACCCTCTTTCCAGGTCAATACCTTCCTTTTTAATACATATAAGTCACCCACAAATCAGTCCCTTGACAGCCCACTTGCAGGGTGCAGTGTATTTAAAAAGTAGGACATATACTTTAAAGTTATACATGTCCTGATAGTGAAAACTCTTAAATTAGTTTTTTGATAGGACTTTCTCTCCCATAGGATAACATTGGGTTTACCTTATTACATTCCAAATTGTATATCTAAAAAAATCCCACTTTTAGAAAGTTATCATTTTCTTACTGTAGCCATTTGGTGCCTGTCTAAAAACATGTCTGGGGTGCCTGACAGCTGGGCTTTGCGCATTCCTCTAGACATCCTCATGTAAATTACTTGTTATACCTGAGAAGGCTGTGTCCTGTCCCCACACAAAGGGCTGTATACCCATTTTATAGTAAGTCTGCAGCCTGGGCAGGGACTCTGTGCACTTCAAAGGTCTCTCAATTCAATTCAAAAAGTCTTTGTTTTGATTTTTTTCAATCATAAAAGACAGTTACAACCTTGGGCATTCTCAAAAAATGTTTACAATTTAAAATTTTAAATTTAAAATTACCCTTCATTGACAGCTAGTAAAATCCACAGTTCAATCACCTTCCGTCTCCTTACCCACGCACACAAAGTTCTTCACGATCAAGGCCCGAGCTACCTCAACAACCGCATCAACTTCTACGCTCCCAAACGACACCTCCGATCAGCCAGTCACGCCCTCGCCACCGTCCCCCGCATCCGAAGAACGACAACAGGAGGAAGGTCCTTATCCTACCTGGCCGCCAAGACCTGGAACTCCCTCCCGACCGACCTGCGCCTGACCCAAGACCACCTCCCCTTCAGGAAGAAGCTCAAGACCTGGCTGTTCGGGTAGTAGCAGCACCCCCCCCCCCTAGCGCCTTGAGACCCTCCGGGTAAGTAGAGCGCTCTATAAATGTCTATGATTGATTGATTGATTGAACTCACGATTAACAATTATTGGCCTACCGCCAAACATAAAACCCATAGATTACAATCAATAAATAAGTTATATTAAAAAGAAGAAAAAAAACATGGATATTTAATTTATTTCATTCATAAAAATTTTAAAATTCATCACTAGGTACATTACTCACTAAGCACATTTTACAGTTTCAAGTGTCATTAGGCCGAAATTACTGTAGGCTCATTTTACGGACCCGAATTATCCACATCCAATGGAGGAATTTAGCTATGGCTATAACTACGGATTGGGAGTTGTCAGTTCGTAAAATCCTGACTGCCTCACAACCCGTTTTGAGGCCTAACTGGACACAAATAGGTTTTAACCAAGATCTCCTAGGTACCTTATATTCTGGACAGGCAAGGAGAACATGCCCAATGACTTCCCGCTGATCAGGACAAAACGGACAGGCCGAACCTTGTCCCCCGCGCCATTTTGCAGTGAGAGCATTTAGTGGTAATGTCCCCACCCTAATCTGATGATATTTCTTCCTGTCACCTGGGATGGTAATCCAATCCCAATAAGCCACAAAGGCCGGAGAATGCTTAAATTCTAGGAAATCTGCCGTAAAAGATGGTTCAATACAGCGGCCAAATCTCTTTGCACCTAATGCTGTTCTGCCATTTCTTCAATATGCCTAGACAGAAGTATTTGGTGCCTTTATTGAAGGACAAAGCTTTTCTTCAGGCAAAACCAGCTCTCCTGTATCTACAAATGTTAGATTCACCTTTGGTTATGTTTAGCGTGGCTAAATATCTTGTTGCTGCTGTCAGGATCAGGAGGAGGCGATTGCAAATGTAATTGGGGGGTTTGTACAGGAGGATGAAATGTGTTTTTTCTATTTGTATAATTTTTAGCTGATTTTTTTAGCTGTTTTTAAAGTATATATGTAATTGATATTGGTGTATGTAATTTTTTTATGAAACTGAACTGCCCTTTTAAATTGATTGTAGAATGCTTTTATGATTTTTAACTAAATCGAATAAAGTGGTTTTTGACTTTGACTTTGACTCTTTGCCTCAAGCATGTTCCAGTACAGGTCTCGAAATGTTTTTCCAGGTGGAAAGGGATTCCCTACTGGGTAATCCCACAATAGAGATAATCCCATAGCCTTGTATATTGCTTTTACCTCCCTCATCCATAGTATTTTATGGGCCTTATCGGAGTCTCTCACCTCGAGGAAGGCCCGTGCGTACTGGGAGAGTTCTGGAGTAACCCATAATCTCCTCCAGTAGGCAACCGATCTATATCTGGCCATATCCTCCAGGCCATGAGACCCTAGGTCATAGTGGAGAGGGATCAATGGAGTGGAAGCCGGTAAACCTGTGATGTTGCGCAAAAATTTATTTTGCGCACCCGTCAACCTTTTTAAGTTACTGAGCCCCCAGAGTTCAGCCCCATAGAGAACTGCTGCTCCAACTTTAGCGTCATAAATCTTTAAAACCGGGGTGATTGGCCTAGTATGAGATAAATAAAATTCCTTAGTGAGTGCTCCTGTCAATTGTGCGTGCTTTGTGACCAGCTGGTTGGTGTGCTGTTTCCAGTCTAATTTGGATGATAAGGTTATGCCCAGATAATTAAACACTTGGGTCTGCTCCAGTTGAACCCCATCCATAACCACCTTCCCTCTGACGTATTTATTTTTGTGTAGGACCATGAACTTTGTCTTAGATGTATTAATGACAAGACTGTGGTCTTTGCAGAAAGCTTCAAAGACTCCAACGGCCTCTTGGAGGCCCCGCTGTGTCTTCGAAATTAATAGTGTGTCGTCGGCAAACATCATCAGGGGGATCAGCTTGCCATCCAACTTGGGGGCATCGGTTGGTTGCTGTTCAAAATAGCTGATCACCCTGTTGATGTATAGTTAGAAGAGTGTAGGGGCAAGTACACACCCTTGGCGAACCCCCCTTGCGATAGGGAATTTATCAGTTACACTTCCCTGCTGGTTCCAGCGGACTCGGGCAAAGTTATCTTCATGCAGTCTGATTAGGAGTGACAGGATATCCAGTGGGATGCCCTGTTCTTGTAAGGCTGCCCACAGCTTAGTACGAGGCACCAAATCAAACGCTGATTTAAGATCAACGAAAACTGCAAAGAGCATACCCCCCCAGTAACACTACACGCCAATATAATAAAACAAATCTAAAACCTTGGTCGATTGTACTGGTATGGCTACGAAACCCTGCCTGTAAAGGTGACAAAATATCGTTTTCCTCTATCCAGCCCTGAATACGCTGCAGTAAGAGCCTTGCCACTACCTTTTGTATGCAAGCAATAAGGCTAATTGGCCTATAATTTCCTGGGTCCGAGCACTCCCCCTTTTTAAAAATTGGGATAATCTCGGCACCCTTCCAGGACTCTGGCATTGGTGAGCCCATCGCAATGCCATTAGCTAGCAGGTGGATGTAAGAGGCCCAAAGATCCTTGTCATGCATAAAAAGGTCTGCTGGAACTGGCCTGGTGCCCTAGCTTTTGGGATATTGTTCAGAGTTTTGATGATATCAGCTTTGGTAAAGGAAAGATGATTTGAGCCCTCAATTACTTTTAGAAGAGCCTCACGCTCTTCTCCCTCCTCATCAACAGCGGCAAACTGGGACGCATAGTGAGAGACCCAAGCATTTGGTGAAACATAATTAGTAGGTTCACCCCTTTTAATCCCCCTACCCCATTTGACCATATCCCAAAAGAAGCACATAGATCTTTCTTTGCTAGCACTCAGGAGCTCCCTCCAGTATTCATCGTCCCAGTCACCTTTTGCCTTAAGTTATGTTTTTTTATACATGACTCGGGCAATCTTGATCTTAGCTATATCTTTGGTTTTTACTGCATCTGATAGGGCCCTGTATGCAACCCTACAGGATTTACCATACCATTGATCCTCCTTTCTCGCTGGCCTACTCTGTTTTTTAGTCACCTTTTTGATGAAGAAATATCTTAACTGATTTAAAAAACTGTCGTGGATCCGACTAGCATTTGACACGATTGCCTCCACAGTGGAATTGTTCCTTAATTCTACTATAGCCTGGACAGTCAAATCCCTCATGGCAGCAACACCTTCTTCATTCATTACACAGTTAGCCCATCTAATTCGTCTATGGTTATTTGAGAGGGCTATCTCCACACAATCACCCAAGCACTCGGGTTTAGTTAAATCAAATAACCTAAATGACGGGATTAATGGGTTATGATCACTCTCTACCCGTTCCTCTATCCGCATGTCATCAATACTGGACCAGTTCTCTTTATTTGTAAGGATGTAATCTATGCTGCTATGAGATATACCGTTGTTAAAGGTAGAGGCGCCCTGTTTTTCAGAACCCATTCTTCCGTTAGTGGCACGTAACTCGTGCTCCACACATAGGACTTTGAGTGGTAGTGCTGCCTCTGACCATTTTTTAATAGGTGGTATTGTCAGCTGAGGGATCTTCCAGATATAGTCCTCTTCCACTGTGAGGTCCATATCGTAGCTGTCTAGGGGTTCAAAGCAACAAATAAAATCTCCTGCACAATAATGTTACCTTTTGAGCGATATCGCTCAAGGAGAATATCTAACTGATGAACTACTTCAGTGGGTTTACCACCTGGGAGCCCCCTGGAATAAATATTAAAGACAAAGAGGTCCTTATAGTCTGAGCATTTAAGTTTGATTAGCAAAATATCTGGGGTATTAGTGTCCAGCTGAGTGACGGAATATCTACTGTCCTGCTTAACCCATGTCAGCAAGCCTCCCTTCGGTATCCCCCGTAAGCTAGGAATGGCTGAAGTGTAAAAGTTTAAATATCCTTGCTTAAATTCCGGGGTTACCTGCCATGTTTCCTGGAGGAGGATTATATCCTTATTATCCAGAAAGGCTAGCCAGTCCAGGGATGTTACCTTACTTCTCAGCCCTGCCACGTTCCATGACACCAAAGTGGATTTGGCAAGAGAATTAGTACTGTCAAATATGGTGCGGGGTGAGCGCTAACCCTGCCCTCTTTGGGTAGTATACCCCCGCATAGACTAGTATCTAATGCCTCCTGATTTAAGTCGATTTTGTTTTTTGCTGTGTTGTCAGCAATACAGTCAAGTAGTTGATTTGGGCCATTTATCCCTTCCAAATCCACTAAGATATTACATTTGCCCATTGTGTTGGTCTGGGGCGTGGGGATGTCACTTGTAAGGGCGGTGCTCTGAGCTATAGTGTCACCCATTCCACAGACCTCGTATGATCTAATACATGCCGTATTGCAATCCTCGAGAGTCAGTCGCAGTCATTTAGGCCTGACAGAATCCCATACCTATTTCCTAGGCTAATCCCCCATTCATTAGCTGGAGCACCCGCACCCCACCTATTCATCATGGTGTCGTCCCACCTTGGCCCTGGAGTCTTAGGATACGCACGTTTTGCCGCTCACCATAAAAAAAATTTAAGGTGAGGGGAACAACAGTGCCACTCCTGCGTTGAGGGGGGAGTATATTTGACAAAACATTAGGGAGCACAGCCGAATTGGAAAAGTTCACCACTACACAGTCTCCTTTGAACTTTTTCGGTCTGTTCCCTATCCAGGCTACCCTTTTAACAGTCTTAATCTCCCCTGCTAACTGCTGTTTCCCTCCTGGAGCCATCTGCATGTTACCTGACAGCCAATGCAGCGCCTTACTAGAGAGAGATGTTGGGGATTCTAACTGCCCAGGTACCAGGGGTGGTACATTTGCCAGTACCAACACCAGAGGTGAAGCTTCTACTATGAATTGGGGAGAATCTGTCTCCTAACATGGTACAGGTGGTACGATTGATGTTAACAAAGCATCCTCTCTTACTACTGGGAGATTATCTGCATTTGCTGGTACCTGACCAGGGGGGATATTTGCTGTCATACTATTCCCTGCCTCTGCCACACTCACAACATTCTCCCCAGATATACCTGCTAGATTTGAAACCAGAGTTGCTATGTTACCAACCTCCCCCACAACCTTATTCTGAATCCCGCCCAATTTTTTCACCTCAGCAGTGAGCTTATCAATTTTGGCCACCATTGGTTTGATAATAGCTTTGATTTTACACTCAATCATATCAGCTATCCTAAGAAATAGCTCATCATACATAAAATGCTTTACACTATCCTCCCCAACATCCATACTCTTATCCTTAGTTTTCCATGGCGGTGAGGCCCGTTTCCTCCTTAACCCTGACCATAACCCGCCACGCTTGGGCTGGATCTTCCTACATGTTCTGACTGTCCTAGTTTCCTGCTCTATGGAGGAAAGATCATCTTCTATGACATGGACATGTGTCTCACGATCAGAATCAGCATCAGCATCACTTTTTGGGTCAGTTACAGGGTCAATTTCTGGATCCACCGCTAAGAGTGAGCTTTGATCATACTTGCCACTGGCATGAAGATCGGTCTCAGGGGCGTCACTACTAGCAGCCTGTAATGATGTGTCTACCAATAGAGATGATGGAGATGGACTCAGGGGAGGGAGAACTGGAGATTGACTTAATCCTAATGACTGTCGACTTTCGCTATTGATTTTCGTTACCACCTGGACCAAGCAGTTACCCAGCGTATTGGACGTGGTTGGAGCTATTATTTTCGGCATGCTACACAATTGCAGGTTAACGCTCAAAATAATATTGGAAGTTTATAACCCAGAATAAGAGGTACTCAAACAAGAAAAAGGGAGGACACATAATAATCCTCTGTAGGTAAGGCAATATAGTCTTACTACAAGAAGCTGCCTCAAACTTGGCAAGGGCAGAGTGTTCGGCCCAGTCCAGTCGGGGCCAGTCTCGGACTGTCTAAGACTGTCCGCCCTTTGTCCGGGCTTCGTCCCGGCGTCCTGCGACGCTGGGAGAGCGAGCAATTTGAAGCGCCTCCGGTGTCGGGAGATGACGTGGGGCTCCGCTATGCCCCCTGGGATTTGTGGTTTCTCCTGCTTCCTCCACTCGGCGGCCAGGTGAATCTTGCGGCGGCGGGAGGGCACTTGTCCAGGCAATATCCCCAGCGTCTCACAGGGAAAGCACACTGTCCCCTCACAGGCTCAGATAGCAGCTACTCAGCTACAGAAGACCTGATAGCTAATAGTTGGTTATTGATTCTTGATAGACTACCTGGCGGTACAAATAGAGTGAAAACTCCTGTGATAAGGTAGTATTCTTAAATGTTTTGGACGTCTGGTTTGTGCAAACTTAATCCAGAGGATTTTCCTAGAATAATGGGAAGGCGGGTAGGGGCTGCCCTGATGCAGTGCACAAATCAATTAGGCCCCCACTAAATCAGCCAGCAGCTCTCGGCTCTCTGCCCTCCTTACGGGCTGCTCTTGGCACTCAGCTCCCTTCTACCCCTTCTGCTCTCCGTGCCTGCTCCACTGGGTTGTCCTCAGATCCTCGGGTCCCTGGCTCCTTGTCTCCCCCCCCTCGAAGGCTCTTCAGCAAGGGCAGAGCAGAGCGAGGGGGGTCAGCAGGCACAACTCAGAGGCTCGCAGAACTTCGCGGCGGAGGGACGGCGGGGATTGGCGGAAGCCGAGAGCCAACACCGAACTGAGGCGGGGAGGGAGCCTCGCCTAGGTGCATGAACAACAGTCTCTCCACTCCACTCACCTCTCCCCTCTCTCCATTCAGTCCTTCTGTTTGCTCCTCACCGGGATAGCTCCGGGACAGCTCCGGTCGGCCGCAGACACATATGCCACAAATGCTCCGGTCTCCGGTCTCCCAACTCTTCCAATGCCGCTGCGAGTTGCTGGAGGCACTGGAGCCCGCGCCAAGAACCCGCGTCTCCTTGCTCCTTGCTCTCTCGTCTGGCTGGTCTGGTTCGCTCGCTCGTCGTCCGGCAGGTCTCTCATTCAAGTCTCCACACTTCAGAGGCACAACTGGGTATAAGTATTGGACCTCTGACACCACCAACTCAGTACACTTCTGGGCCTTTCTATGAGAAAAGGGTGAACAAGGGCACTCCGTGTGTTCCAATTCAACAGTTCGTCCAAGTTTCAAAAGTTATGGCGTGCCGCCCGACCGTGGTCTGTCCTGAAGCCACGTGAGGATTATTGATGTAAGGAAGTTTGAAGCGTGTGTACAGTCCAAGTTCGGACGCACTGCAAATATCCAAAGCGTACCACAAATACACCAAGTTGATCTCAAACTTGATTAATTTATTTCAGGTAATTCGATAAGTCTTCATATTGATCTTGTTACATGTTAGACAACAAGTGTAGTTAGCTTCTACACGGCAGATGTGCCTCAAGCTTCTTTCTGTCACATGCCCCATACTTTGAACACACCCTTTGTGATTCATCTTGTCCCAATGCATTTCATGCCTATTTTATAGCCCTTCTTTAGGGGTTCACTAGAAAAGCTTAAAAAAGCATTACTATTAGATTGTATAATCTGCTCAACTGTGAGTTTTAACAATTCATCATTCTTTTGTCACCCCAACTTGCTAATTAACATTTTCTCGCTATGCATCTAATCATGCGCTGCGATCTCACTTAAACAAGACTCCTCTCGGAGGTTCACTAAATCTTATGGCAAAGTTTAAACAAACCACATATCATCACATTTCAGTAACATCTCACTGTGCGTAATTACAACATTTCAATGCAACCACCTCTTTCTGTAATCACATAACCCTCCCTTCATACCTTTTATCTTAAATCATTGCCTTTGTATACTCTGCCAGGAAGAAGGACTGCTGTGCTGCTGAAAGAACTGTCACTCTTCTGGACTCTACTGGACATCTGCTCTGCTAACCTTCTGCCTACTACCCTCTTGCCTGGGAGCGGAAAAGGACTGGACCTGCTCCCTAACCCAGACCCAAAGAGACTCAAAGGGCTTGTCTGCTTACATCCTGATTGAAGACTCAGGGACATCAGAATTCCAACCATTTACCTACAGCACCTGGACTTCACCATTTGAGAATTTTGCCCTGTCAAGTAGTGCCAATACAGTCCTGGATCCTTGGAAGTGGGTATTAAGTTCTGCAACTGCTGAAGTCAATGCTTCAATGCCAGTTCATTAAACTTTATTTCGGTTGTCAGACCATATATAAAATCCAGTAAAATTTACATATACAAAAATGCATTGTTTTCACTTAAAAAATAGTAACTGATCAGTTCATATAACATAAAAAAACGAGCCTTTTAAAACTATACCAATAAAAAGATCTAATTTAGTTAGTTTAAATAAGACTTCAACCTTTGCTAGGGACCTGACATTCAGATTCAAGGGGGTTACTCTGTCAACTACTCTTTATAAAAGCATAGCTACGTTTCTCCACTAGTAATGCCTAGTAGAAGGCATACTATTGGCCTGCTGAAAAAGATGGTAAATTTGACTTTTGAGCCTTCCTCTGATTCCCCAAATATGGTCCAAAAGCTTGCAAGTGCACAAACAAACAGGTCTTGTATCTAATTTTAAAATGCACAAAGCTACACCATGGTCTCTTTTTCCAAGCTGTTTGCAGATAGGGATCAACCATTTTCTTCTAGCCCCAGTGTATGCTTGGCAACCGAAAAGAGCGTGGCCAATAGATTCGATTGGAGCAGAACAACAGTGACAGCTGTTGTTCTGAGCCGCATTACATAGCCATGAGTTTGTAAATTAGTTCAAGAGTAGTGAGTCGTGCCTAAATAGTATATAAAGCTTTCTATCAGCAGGCAGCTGAATAAGATCAGGTTAGCCTTCCACGGAACACAACAGTTTAAAATCCAGAAAATCTTTGGTTAATCTGTTCAGCTTCCAAACCATGATTTCATTCCGGGCTACCCAATACCAGTACATAACGTTTGGTTCCTTTTTTGTGGGAGGTTTTGAGCAATTAATGCTGCCCCATTGACCTTTTATCCCACTCCTATTGAGTAGGTTTATGATGTTCCTAATCCAGCCTATCTTCTTAATTGTATTTTAGGGAACACATTTTTACAAAAGCTAAGGCATATCAAGACAGTTCAGGGGTCAAAATTAATCTCTGCCAGAAGAGAAGCAGGCAGAGTTACACTAAATCTTTAACAGATTTGATACCCATATACAATTTGAGAGGGTGAAGTGGTGTTCTTCAGAAAAGTAACAAACTTGTTCTCCATCACAGGTAGATCATTCTCTTTTTTGAAACCCCACACCTCAGCCCCATAAAGGGCACAGCTCACGGCTTGCTTTTGTAAATCACCAGAGCTGGTGCGACAGGTTTTGTGTACGAGCTGTAATGTTTTTTCCTTAGGGCCCTAGTTATCTACATAGAAGCATCGCTGATGCTGCATGGATCCTGGGCCTCGCAAAGCCAACTGTGTGGCGCATTGACTCAAGGTCCCGATGCATCCCTGATGTGCTGTCCGCATTGCCTACAAACCAGCAGTTTGAAGACGATACATCACTTCAGTGCTCCGAACACCTCGACCCTCGATGCAACTTCGATGATGCACAGCTTGGAACTGATGCATTGCCTTCATTGGAAGAATCAACGAAGACGTATTGCCTCCCGGGCTCCTGACATTGCTTTCAATGAGCCAAGATACTGTTTCAGTGGGACAAGGCTGGTCCACTTATTCGACCAACTCTGAATTGCAGTTGGCTTGAACTTTTTAATTTGACCTAGTCTAGTGTGACCACATAGCACCGCTTTATTCTTTTAAGCACTACACTTCAGTTTATTCTATAAAAATAATAACTTCAGTACTTACTCAATTGTTGTTGTTTTGGTCTTTTCTTAATAATTAAATTAAGCTCTAGTTTTCTAACCAGGTGTAGTATCTTTTTGAGGGGTATTTTCACTATTTTACTGTTTGAAGTTGTACATCAATACTTTACACATTGTCTCTTAAGTTAAGCCAAACTCTGTGTCAAGCTACCAGAGGATGAGCACAGGTTACTTTAGGGTGTTTATTGTGTCACCCACTTAAGTAGTCCTCCATAGCACCCCAAGTCTGCAATTACAGCTTGAATGCAGAGTCACACTGCCATTTCGACTTGATATTTAAATACCCTTGTCTAGCAATAAACTCCCCATTTTTACATATGTCACCCTTGATGTACATCCTAGGTAGCCCATACTGCAGGGTGCTATATACATGTCTTTGTAGTGAAGAACTCTAAAATTATTTTTTTCATTACTGTGTGGCCTACCCCTCCCATAGGACAACATTGAGGTTTCGTTATTACTTCTAGTAAGCTGTAATTCTCCATTTAGAGGAGGTTGCTAAGTCATTTTTAGTACTTATGAAACTATTATGATGAACCCACTTTAATGGTAAAGTCATATTTTTCATTACAACTTTGAAAATGCTACTTTTAGAAAGTTGGCATTTTCCTGCCTTTAGTCCTTTTGTGCCTGTTACCTGGCACAGGTCAAATGACTGGGTGTTACTGAAAGACTTTGTGAATTGTTCCCTCACAGTTACAAAATAGAGGGATTAGTTGTGCCTGAATGGTAATCTACTGGAAGAATTGGGGGGTGGAGCTGAGCACAGCTCCACTTATACCTGAATTGCCTATACAAAATGGCCTAACAATGCTTTTTGTACCAAGCTACCCAGGGTTAAGCACAGATTAATTTAGTGACTTGTTGTGGTTCACCTTGTAAGGGATTGTGGCTGTTACTTGTCCAAGACTCATATCCCCGTCACCCAACCACCCAATTTCTTAAAGTTTTATTTTAAATATGTATGTTTTTAATTTGGGTTATTGTACCTTTTAAGTACCTTTTATTTGATTTATATATAGATATAAAAAATGATGTGTGTGTATGGAGTATTAATTGTGTATATAAACATTTCAGTGCCCAACACCTTCTTTAAAATTATTTAGATTAGAGTGGGAATAGTAAATGTCACCCCTTCAGTGTAAGTCCTTTTATACATTTTGTTAAACTGTTTAGAGTGTGTAGGTGATGTAGGGGAGTTCTAGAGGTTAGTTATAATATTGTTTGTGGGTTTTTAGTTGTAGTAATTGTAGTATTTATCACTAGTTTAGGTTTTTGTACACATTTTTACTAATGTATCAATGTTATGTTTCTTGTGTTAGTTACTTGCATTTTGATGATTAAGTGTAATGTATATGTCATTTTATAATTGTGATGTTTTTTGCAGTTGAGTATTTGGTTTTGCCTTGCAGGTTTTCCTTTATGAATAACACCAATGAACATTTAAATTTAGGATTTTTTTTGGTGCATGGATACTCTGGATTGCGTTGATGGATTTCTATTGGATTCATTTTATTTGTAACATTTTTGGGGGGCCTTTTTCGAAAATATATCTACATTTTTTGATGGATTAATCCTTTTGACTTCGGGAATACCAAGGATGAGCTGCAGCTACAGTACAGTAAGTCATATTTCATCTATTTATTTTGGTAGGAAATGTTATATTTTATCCTCTATGTAAGCGTTATGTGATTGTTGTTTGTTTGTGTGTTTTATATGTGGCAATTATTTTTCACAAAGAATTGATGTCAGGGCTCACCAGTTCATCAGGAGCAGTACCCTCAAGAGGCGCATTTTCTGGATGCTCCGACTTCGGTTTGAATAAACAGAAGATCAGAGTAATCAGATATGGGGAAGGGAATTAGGAAGGTACTGTAGGGAGGGAGATCTGGAACAGAACGTTGCAAATCATTCGTCGAGCAATGCTTTACCTGGTGTATACAAACATATCATCCCATGTGTGAATAACTGTTACTTGTAAAGGACAAGTTGTCATTTATATTCTTGACAGTGCTATGTGTGTTGAGTTATCACAAGAAACTCTCTGAATTCTAAGGCTTAGTTATCTTAGTGTCTCATATGATATTAGGTACAAATGATAAAATATTGGGCCTCATTTATGAGGTTGCGCATCACTTTTACGCCGCCGGTGCGTCACTTTTGTTGACGCACCAGAGGCGTAAAAAATGCACATTGTTGCGCCATATTTACAAAGTGACGCATCTAGGTTGATGCGTCACTTTGTAAACCCCTGCACCACATTATACCTGCGCCAGGTATAATGTATGCAAGGGGGGCGTATTGACGTAAGGAAGGGTCGCAGAAGTGACGCAGTGAAATCTATGAGATTTCACTGCGTCACTTTTAGGACGCCGTTGCGTCAAAATCTTGTGCCTGCCTCACAGCAGGCGTAAGATTGACGCAGGCCCTTTCACATGGGGCTTGCCCCATGTGAAAGGAAGTATTGCTGGAGTTGCGTTACTTTTGTGACACACTCCAGCAATGCGTCTCTTTTGCGCTTACAGATACGCCAGAAATACTGACGTATCTGTAACTCCTTGCGACATGATGCGTCATACATTAAATATGACGCATCAGGAATGTCGCAAGGAGTGCGCACTGAGAAGTGACGCATCACTGCTTTCACGCAGCGATGCGTCATTTCTCATAAATGAGGCCCATTGTATCTCTGGAATCCTTAGACCTTCAGTGTTATGCATCCCTAGTTACCACAAGCCTTCCTTTAACAATAGTGTCTGCTTGTTTATGCCATCAGTATTATCCGGATCACTGACATAATATCGAGCCCATTAATATCGAGTTACAAAAATATCGATGACAAAATATCGAGGGACAAAATATCGAGTTTCTATCTTCATACAGGTAAGTACGAAAATATCGACTCTAAAATATCGAGTGTAAATAATATAGACTGTCAAAATATCGTTTTTTTTATATGTCTTAAAATTAAGTTAAAACTAATATAATAATAAATATATTTAATATAAACTTAGTTAAAATGATTAAATAAATGTAATATTAATAAATAATTAATGTAAATTACAAAAATATATAACACAAATATTAAATATATATATATATATATATATAAATACATATTATTAACTAAACATATATAATATTTTTACCGTAGCATAGCAAAATGGTTAAAATTTATTGTAACAACTATACTGAATTCAACAGTAGAAAAACGCTGGATAGCGTAGGGGTAAAAATTACTATTCCCACTCCAGTGGGTGCAACAGTTGGGAAAACGTTGGATAGCGTAGGGGTAAAAATTACTATTCCCACTCCAGTGGGTGCAACAGTAGGGAAAGCGCTGGATAGCGTAGAGGTAAAAATTACTATTCCCACTCCTGTGGGTGCAACAGTAGGGAGAGCAATGGATAGAGTAGGGGTTAAAATTACTATTCCCACTCCAGTGGGTGCAACAGTAGGGAAAGCGTTGGATAGCATAGGGGTAAAAATTACTATTCCCACTCCAGTGGGTGCAACAGTAGGGAAAGCGTTGTATAGCGTAGGGGTTAAAATTACTATTCCCACTCCAGTGGGTTTAACAGTAGGGAAAGCGTTGGATAGCGTAGGGGTAAAAATTACTATTCCCACTCCAGTGGGTGCAACATTAGGGAAAGCGTTGGATAGCGTAGGGGTTAAAATTACTATTCCCACTCCAGTGGGTGCAACAGTAGGGAAAGCGCTGGATAGCGTAGAGGTAAAAATTACTATTCCCACTCCTGTGGGTGTAACAGTAGGGAAAGCGCTGGATAGCATAGAGGTAAAAATTACTATTCCCACTCCATAGAGTGTAACAGTAGGGAAAGCTCTGGATAGCATAGGGGTAAAAATTACTATTCCCACTCCAAAGAGTGCAACAGTAGGGAAAACATTGGATAGCGTAAGGGTTAAAATTACTATTCCCACTCCAGTGGGTGCAACAGTAGGGAAAGCGTTGGATAGCGTAGGGGTAAAAATTACTATTCCCACTCCAGTGGGTGCAACAGTAGGGAAAGCGTTGGATAGCGTAGGGGGTAAAATTACTATTCCCACTCCAGTGGGTGCAACAGTAGGGAAAGCGCTGGATAGCGTAGTTGTTAAAATGACTATTAATTAATTAACAATTAACAATTTTAATTAATTTACATAATTAATTAATTATTATTAAATTACTTCCCACCCTATCCCCCTATAAACTCACAACCCACTACAGAAAATAATTTACTAAATAATAATTATGTATCAATTAAATATTTATAATTAATTACCAATTATATTTTAATTAATTACCAATTATTAATTAATTAACAATTATTATTAACTTACATAATTAATTAATTATTATTAAATTACTTCCCACCCTATCCCCCTATAAACCCACAACCCGCTACAGAAAATAATTTACTAAATATTAATTATTTATCAATTAAATATTTATAATTAATTACCAATTATATTTTAATCAATGACCAATTAATAAATATTTAACAATTATTAATTTACATAATTAATTAATTATAATAAAATTCCTTCCCACCCTATTCCCATATAAACCCACAACCCACTACAGAAAATAATTTACTAAAATTTAGTTATTAATCAATTATTATTTTTACCAATTATATTTTAATTATTTACCAATTAATAATTAATTAACAATTATTATTAATTTACATAATTAATTAATTATAATGAAATTACTTCCCACCCTATTCCCCTATAAACCCACAACCCGCTACAGATTTATATTACACAATTATTAAAAAATATTAAAAACTACCTTATTTTCGATTTTTTTTTGTCTATATTCTATCTAGTCGATATTATGTCTAGTCTATATTTTTGATTCGATATTTTGGCTATTAATATCGATATTACTCGATATTTTTGTAGTCTATATTATGTCTGGTCGATATTTTGGCTAGTCTATATTTTTTACTCGATATTTTGTCCAAAGGATATTTTGGAATCGATATTATGTCTGTTTACCGTATTATCCCCTTCATCACAATGTCTTGGTTAGCTGTTATTGTTATTTTTTACAATACCTCAGTTATCTCTTTTTGGAATACATTCATTTGGCTGTGTCTAAAATGGTTATGTTTCCTAGACTCCTATATCACTTTGTGGACCTCCCGGTGGTTCTCCTGGCATGTATTTTTAAAACATTGTATACCCTGTTAATGTCCTTGCTGTGGGGAATGGGTAGACATAGGCTAGCATTGGCCAAAATGCAGTTGCCAAGTGCCTCAGGCGGTATGCGGACTCCCGATTTTAATGCCTACTGTATAGTGGGCCAACTACAATGGCTAGAATAATGGTTGGCGGGCCATAACTTATTTGAGATAGGATATACCCTGGACCGTTTGCAACGCGGTATCCTACAGGCAGAACTATGTCCTGGGGTCGACAAACTAAGAGATCCCCCCTTTCTCTTGCATGTAGCAATGAATTATTGGAAACAGGCACAACAGTATGCAAAAATATCTTTCCCATCTGCTCAAAATATCCCGCTTTGTGGCCTACCCACTAGATGAGGCATTTTGTCTAGTGCTCGATTACAGAGTTGGACCCTGAATGGTACAGGGACGTTTGGAGATGTATTCTTAGATGGCAGCCTGATGACTCATGATGAATTTGTACATAGTAATGCAGTATAAGCAACCCTCTTTCTCACATATGCAGCAATCACACAATTCATCTGGAAATACTGGTTGGTGGATCAGAAAGAACCACCCCACCTTTCAATTGTTGAAGTCTATTCATATAATGGGGCATGGCCGCCACCATATTAGATGGCTATACCGGGGGCTCTGGGACCATTTGGGCACTCCACTACTGTCTCAATGACAAAAATGGGAAACAGCCCTGGTAAGGGAATTGGATGATGGGGAATGGGCCTTAATGATAGAACACCCTTGACGGGTCTCCCGTAATTTCCGCCTAAAAATAATACAATTATTCATACTACATAGGGCTTATCTCACACTGAGGGCAATCCAGAAAATATTTCCTACTGCCTCTTCTGGCTGTCTAAGATGTCCTAATCCGAATGCTGATTTTATTCACATGTTGTGGTCCTGTCCCATGTTGGGAGGGTTTTGGTCAGAGGTTGCGCAGAACCTTTCAATCTTAACTTAGCATTCCCCTTGGTAAACTATAGATGCCTGCCATCTGGGCCTATTTCCTCTCCCCAAGAAGGTGAAGCTTCTACGCCGCTTTGCGGGATTAGCCTTGATACTTACCAAAAAATGTATTACTCAGCCCTGGAAATCCCGCACGACACAGAGCGAAGGTAAATGGAGGGAGGAATATCTTAGATGGGCCGTGGCAGAGATGGAGGCACTTCATCGCAAGGAATATAGAGGGCTGAGAAAACGACCAATCTCCATGGAATAGGTGCAACTTGTAGAACATCTCAAAGGAAAAACAGGGGAAGTGTTAGATGGTTCCCGAGACACAAAGGAAGACCTGCGGATGATCACTGATTATTAATGCTACGACTATTCCAGTTTTCGGTGTAGCCTCCGTCCCTTCCCCACTCCCCCTTCTTAAACTCATCCCACCCTCTGCCTCTCTAGTGACCCCCTCCTCTCTGTCCTTTCCATCGATATCGGATATGCCTACCTTGTAGTATTATATCCTAATGTTGGGGTATCTACAGCACAGCAGCAGAGTTTATTTGTTCCTTGTTAAGAGGGTTGCTATTTAGCGTTCAGTGAGGGTAGTTATAAAATGATAAGCAGCACACTGATAATGCTTGATATACAATGTCTGATACATAAGTGCATTATTAACATAAGCACCACTCATAAATGTCAATGCAACGTAAAGAAATGCAATACTATGTTTGGAACAACAGAAAATAATGTAAACTAAGTCATAAGAATGTGAGAAAAACCAAAAAGGAACTCCTATACTTACAATGCATTTGAATGATTTGCAAAGCTTAATATAATCTGTGTTAGAAAACAAGTACTTCGGTAAATAATATCAAAAAAGAAGATTTAAAAAAATCGAAACCTCAGTTTAAAAAGAAGAAAGTAGCTGGCCTTAAAATAAGAAATGTCCAGGCTGCTAAGTACTCAACTTCTGAAGGGGGAATGGGCTCTGACGATGCTAGACAGTGCATCAAAATTAACAATAACTTGCCAGAACCTGAAGGAATATCTTGTGACAGCAGCGTTAAATGAACGTATCACGGTTGAGGCACTTGATACTATGGTAAGTGTCCCACACCAGGTATATGTAATAACACTCCCAATGAAAGTTGAAAGTCTCTTTTTGGAGAGCCTGACTTTTGGATACAACATCCTTTTGGCCGAGACAGATTGGCCACCTGAGTTCATTATGGATCGCCCAAAAGGGGAAATGGTCATAATACCAGCTTTCTCTGACTTTGTTCCAAAATCACTACAATATTCACATGTGCAGGAGTGGGTGGTAGCACTTGCACCTGCATTATATCGCAATCATGAAGGGTGGGATGCTGAGTCACCTCACCATGAAATCTCAGTAAAAACTACTCCAACTCCACAGAGACAGTACCCAATAAAACATGACGTGTGAAAACAAATCAGAGAGATCTTAGATCAACTTGAATACCAAGGTGTAATAGAGAATTGCACCTCTTCCAAGAACAATCCTTTGTTTCCGGTAATGAAACCTGATGAATCATATCATCTAGTTGTAGACTACAGACATTTGAACACTTGCAAAGACATTTGCAGTACAAAATGCACAAAGTGCTGTATTGATGACAAAAATTGTGCAGAAAAAATAAAAAAACAACACTAGATATCTCAAATGAATTCTTTTGCAAAAACATAGCACCTGAAAGCAGATATTTGACAGCATTTTCAGCCATAGGCTCTCAGTGTATGTCAATTGTCAACTGCCCCAAGGGTATAAGAATAGCCCAGGTTGTTTTCAGCAAGGGTAACAGAGTTCCTTCAAACTTTTGATGAGGAGTCATTGTTCTATGTAGATGATATTTATCTGACAGATGATGAATTATTGGATCACTTGACCAGGGTGAACAACGTGGTTCGTATCTGAGGGCTACAAGTGCATCTTTGAAAAAATCTAAAATTGCCCACCTCAATGTCCTATTTTTGTGACATACGTTGTCTAGTGAAGGAAAAAGCCTAGCAGCTACATTTTCAGGAAAGTGTGCACTGCTCCAACCTCCAAATACTCTAAAGAAAAAAAATATATATATGTTTTAATAATTTTCATTGAGTATTCAATATGGGTAGTAGAATACAATGTAATATAAAAAAAAATAAGAACAAAGCCCGCAAAAAAAAACCACTGCCCCACTCCACCCGGCACATCAGGTGACATTATATTGTTCATTTGGTGAATCCTAGGCATTGCGAACAGATATGAGTGGTACATCAAAAGTGGAGTCCACAATTCAGGTAAACAAAAGTCCCTGCCATGAGCAGCAAATAGACAAAAAGTTGTTATAGGTCGGGATGACTCAATAAATATGAAGTAAGTGGGGCCAAGAAATATTTGGGTCAAAAGGCCTTCGGCATCTCTGGTCCCCACAGTAAATTAAATTTTGAATCAATTTTTTTACTGTGGGAGGGGTTTAGGGCCCCCAGCACCCTTGCCACAGCCCTCTTAGCCAACAGAGTTGAGACAGCGACAAGACGCCGACTACAGGGCTTTAGGCCCTTCACACTTTTGAGGAGGCAAACTTTCGGAGCACTACAAACCATTAATCAATCAAGATACTTGTAGAGCGCGCTACTCACCCGGAAGGGTCTCAAGGCGCTGGGGGAGAGGGGTCTGTTACTGCTCGAAAAGCCTGGTCTTGAGTTGCTTCCTGAAGGAAAGATGGTCCTGGGTTAGCCGAAGGTGGATGGGGAGGGAGTTCCATGTCTTGGCTGCCAGGTATGAGAAGGATCTTCCTCCGGTGGTGGCTCTGCGGATGCGTGGAACAGCGGCGAGGGCATGGCTGGTCGATCGTAGATTGCGGGTGGGAGGGTAGAAGGTCAGACAGTCGTTGAGATACTTGGGGCCCAGGTCGTGGAGGGCCTTGTGTGTGTGGGTGGGGAGTCTGAACGTGATCCTCTTGCTGACGGGGAGCCAGTGCAGGTTTCTCAGGTTGCCGGATATGTGGCTTTGTCGGGGGATGTCCAGGACGAGTCGTGCGGAGGCGTTCTGGATGCGTTGGAGTCTTTTCTGAAGTTTGGCTGTGGTTCCGGCGTAGAGGGTGTTTCCGTAGTCCAGTCGGCTGGTGACAAGTGCCTGGGTGGTGGGGATCCATCGTTTGACTTGTCTGGTCATCGAGAGGGAGGAGTCCAGGATGAAGCCCAGGTTGCGTGCATGGTCCGTTGGCTTGGGGGTGGTGCCCAGGGCGGGGGGCCACCAGGAGTCATCCCAGGGGGAGGGCGATGACCCCAGGATGAGGACTTCTGTCTTGTCTGAGTTCAGTTTCAGGCTGCTGTTCTTCATCCACTCGGTGACGTCTTTCATCCCTTCGTGTAGGCTGGTTCTGGCGGCGGCGGGGTTGTTGGTGAGGGAGTGGATCAGCTGGGTGTCGTCGGCGTAGGAGATGATGTTGAGGTTGTGTTGGCGTGCGATGGCTGCGAGGGGGCTCATGTAGACGTTGAACAGGGTTGGCTGAGAGATGATCCCTATAGTATGCCGCAGATGACTTCGGTGGCCTCGGATCTGAATGGGGGGAGGCAGACTCTCTGGGTTCTTCTGGCGAGGAACGAGATGATTCACTCCAGTGCCTTCTCTTGGTTTCCGATGTTGCTGAGGTGCTGCACTAGGGTGCGGTGGCAGGCAGTGTCGAACGCTGCGGAGAGGTCCAGGAGGATGAGGGCCGCTGTCTCCCCGTTGTCGAGCAGGGATTTGATGTCGTTGGTGGCTGCGATGAGGGCGGTCTCGGTGCTGTGGTTGGCTCGGAAGCGGGACTGCGAGTGGTTGAGGGATCCGTTCGTCTCGAGGAAGGCGGCAAGCTGTCTGTTGACGGTCTTCTCGATGACTTTGGCAGGAAAAGGGAGGAGCGAGATGGGGCGGAAGTTCTTGAGGTCGGTGGGGTCCGCTGTTGGTTTCTTTAGGAGGGCGCTGAGCTCGGCGTGCTTCCAGCTTTCTGGGAAGGTGGCGGTGTTGAAGGAGGCGTTGATGATGTCCCGGAGTTGGTGTGCGATGATGGAGTCAGCTTTGTTGAAGACGTGGTGGGGGCAGGGGTTGGTTGGGGATCCGGAGTGGATGGTGTTCATCATGCGGGTGATGTCTTCGGTGCTGATCGGGGTCCAGGCGCAGAGGGTGGTGGTGGGGGGCATTGGTTCGGTGGTTGGGTGCGCGGTTGGTGTGCCAAAGCTGTTGTGTATGTTGGCGATCTTGCGGTGGAAGAACGAGGCGAGTGAGTCGCAGAGGTCTTGCGAGGGAGTGATGTTGTTGTTTCCGGCGCTGGGGTTGGAGAGCTCTTCGATGATGCTGAAGAGTTCCTTGCTGTTGTGGGCGATGTTATCCAGTCGTTCTTTGAATGCTGTCTTCTTGGTGGTGCGGATCAGCTGGTGGTGTTTGCGGGTGGCATGCTTGAGGGCAGTCATTTGTCTGTGGTCTGGTCGTTGCGCCAGGCTTACTCGAGGGCGCTGCAGTTCCTCTTGGAGTTCTTAATTCCGTCGGTGAACCACGAGGCTTTCTTTCTGCCGTGTCTGCTGGGAGGGGTCTTCAGTGGTGTGAGGTTGTCTGCGCAGTTGGTGATTCACTGTGTGAGGTTGCTGGCTGGTTTGTTGGGGTCCGTTGTGCTGGCGGGAGGGTTCTGGCTGAGGGAGGTGGTGAGCTGGTCGGCGGTGATCTTGTTCCAGCTCCTGCGAGGAGCCTGTTGCGGGTGGTGGTGGGTTGGGGTTTTTCTGAAGCTGAAGTGGACGAAGCTGTGATCCGTCCAGTGAAGTCCGGTGGAGTGGCTGAAGGCGATGTATTTGCTGGAGGAGAAGACTGGGTCAAGCGTGTGGCCGGCGTAGTGGGTGGGGGTGTTTACTAGTTGCTTGAGTCCGAGGTTGGCGAGGTTGTCCAGCAGGGTGGTGGTGTTGCTGTCCTTGTTGTTCTACAGGTGGAAGTTGAGGTCCCCTATGCAGATGTACCCAGCGGAGAGGAGGGCGTGCGGGCTGATGAAGCCTGTGATGTCTTCGCTGAATTGTGTGCGTGGTCCCGAGGGTCTGTAGATGAGAGTGCCTCTGAGGGTGGTCTTGGGGTCGGTGTGTATCTGTAAGTGGAGGTGTTCGGCGGCGGTGAAGGTGTCGTCGGCGCTGGTCGTGATGTGGATGGTGTTCTTGTGTACGATGGAGATGTACGATGGCGATGCCTCCTCCAGTCTGGTTGACGCGGTCCCTTCGGGTGATCTTGTATCTGTTCGGGATTGCGATGGCGATGTCGGGCGCTGAGGAAGCGTTCATCCAGGTTTCCGTGAACGGCGTGTCTGTGGACTGAGCGGGTGTTGAGCAGGATGCACTTGAGGTGGTCACTGATGGAGCTAGGCTTGGCGGGTGCGGTGCAGGTCCGGAGGCAGGTGAATTTGCAGGCTTGGCAGGTGAAGGGTCCGTGGGTGTGTTTCGGGGTGGCTCGGTAGCAGGCGGGGGATCGCCCGGTGTTGAGGGTGATAAAAACGCAGTCCTACAAACAGAAAGAGAAATGCAGTGAAATACAGTGAGATACAAACATACAAACCAGGGAGAATGTACAACAGATTACAATTACAATTACAATTCATAACAGAGGCACAGGGGGCAAAATCGGAAGGAAGGAGGAAGAGCGAGCAGCAGCAACGAGGGGGTACCGAGGTCGAGGTCGGACCTGAGGTGCTTTGGCACAGAATCGTCTACAGCTGGAGGGCCGCGTGGCGTGGGGGTGTCCTGAGGTCCAGCACAACATCAGTAAGCACGTTCACCACCCCGGACTAAGCATGAGCGAATTTTGCGGATCTCGCGTTCGCGAATTTTGCGGATTTGCGGATTCGCAATCCGCAAAATCCGCGAATTCCCGCGAATTTGCGGATTTTTTTTTTTGTGTTCGCCCGTGTTTCTGCCAGTTCGCGAGGGTTTTGTACACTTTCGCAAATTGCGAACTTACCTGTCGGGTCGCAAGTTTCGCGAACTTGTTGTTTCTACGTGTCCAGCCTGTTTGGGACACTCTTCTTCATCACTGCCACTCTCTGTCACCACTGCCACTCTCTGACTACTCATGCCACCCTCTGGCCCACCCATGCCACCCTCTGTTTCATCACCACACCCTCTGGTTGTCCAGTGTACATTATTTTCGGCAAAGCAAAGCACACCTTCCCTGCCTCAAGTGACCTGAATTAATTTGGGGCTGATTCATGTGTCACAGAATATTTTTTTAGCTGGCACCTGCTTCCTTAGTGCGCCCTGATTAGTGATCTTTTGCACTTGCTAAGTGCTTTCATTGTTGCAAAATTAGTTACAACACCTGCCCTGCCCCAACTGACAATAATGAATTAGGGGCTGATTAATGGATTTTAACTTCCAGCCTAGCTCCTGCTTGTCTCCCTTAGCTGTAATTCAGGACCTTTGTGGCATATGTGTAACTATTCTGAGGTTCAGAGCAGGGTCACATACTAGTTTCAACTGGCAACTGAACTCTGGAGGGGCCCCTCAGGAAGCACTCCAGGAAATGGCTACTAATGATGAGCCTGAACTTTTGAACCTGGTAAGTAGTTACTTTCAGTTTTGCTAAGATCGTATTTCTGCAATTTTGCACTTATTCGCGGGGCGCGAACTCACGCGAACAGCGCGAGCAGTGCGAGCAAAATCCGCTGCTCGCGGATTTGCGGATTTTGCGGGAAATTCGCAAATCTCGTGGATTGCGGATTTCCCGAAAATCCGCAAAATCCGCGAGCGGAACGGATTTTCCGCCCACGCCTACCCCGGACCAGAATGCAAATATCCCTGCACACAGCCATGCCAGATGCAGAAAATCGGCATCCGCCTGCCCACACCTTGTGCAGCTAGCAGTTTCACGCAAACCAAACGTAAACACAATTGCAGTGGGGTATAGTATAACTGGTAAAGTACTTAAAATGGATTATGCAAAGATTACAATTCACCGTGAGTCAACCCGTTAACTTACAGCAGGACTTCCATTGCTCAAGCATAACGGTGGCTCCCAGCGCAGCATTCCAATTAAGATAAGAGGGTTGTTCCCCTGGCTCCCTCTTCAGCAGTGAAGCATTATATAGCCTAGTGATCAGACCCAGTCGCTCTGCACCTGCCAGCACCACCTGCAGCGCCAGCAATGTTTTAGGTTTGGTCGGATAATTCGGGTAGATAGCTCCACTGCTTGCTGTACACTTACAAAGGTAACCTCTAACATGAAGCCTTGGTGCCAACCCTCCTGTACATCCTGTAATGACCTTGTTTATATAGGTCCCCCATTTGTGTAATTCCGACTGCCGCCAATGCCCGCAGCAAGGACTGCTCTAGAGCAGCCGAAATATCAGGGTGCACAGCCAGCAACAGGGCTTATAGATATGGGAGCTGTTACCTCTTGGCTAGAGCCCTCCAGGCCCATGCAGTGTAGTGTACAGGATTGATCTCTTTCCTGGGGCCACCCACACCCCCCGAAAGGGTCGCCGCCTCCAGCAGCTTTGGGAGAACAGCATCAGACTCTATAGCAGTTGGGGCTGAAACCTCTGTGGAAAGTGCCGGTAGTGCGCAAACTGCGCCTGCGCGCATAGGTAATATAACCTAAAGCCAGGAGCCTCAAATCCACCCCGGTCAAATAGCTGCAAAAGAACATCCCTACTGCACCTGGGCAACTCGCCACCCCATACAAATGTGAGTAAACAGACTGGAGCATCTTAAACAGTGAGGTGTTCAACCTAATAGATATATATACAAAAAGATAGAGAAGTTTGGGCAAAATGGACATTTTGAGAACTGCAATATGATCAGCTAGCAAGAGAGGCAACCTAGCCCACCTCTTCGCCTGCTCAGTGATCCGTGTGATAACTCGGCCATAGTTCACAGAGATGACCTGATCCAGATCCCTACGTAACCATCAGCCAGATTCATCATCGTCCTTAATAGCGATTATTAGGGAATCGCTATTAAGGACTTGCAAAACGGGATTCATGTAGGAATCGCTAAATAAATTGTGATTCCTACAGCTTCCTTATTTGCGATTAGCAAATTGCTAATCGCAAATAAGGAATAACTCCCCATTCATTCCTATGGGCCAAAAGGCCCATAGGAATGAATGGGGAGTATTCCTTATTTGCGATTAGCAATTAGCTAATCGCAAATAAGATAGCGATTTAAAGGGTGCCAGGGGTTGCGCACACACATGTCCAAAGGACATGTGTGTGAGCAACATGCAACTTAGAAAAATGCTTTTAAAAGTATTTTTCTAAGTTTTCGCTATTTACCACGAGGTTTGACCTCGCGGTAAATAGCGGCCCGAAATTGCGAATTCGCAATTTTAAAATGGATGATGAATTGCATTTAAGGAATCTCAAATAGAGATTCCTTAAATGTAATTCCTCGCAAAATAGCGAAATCGCTATTACCGATTTTTGCATTTGGGATGATGAATCCAAAATGCAAAAATCGCACTCGCAAAGGGCCAGATTCTCAGATTCTGGCCCTTTGCGAGCGCAATTCAGCATGATGAATCAGGCTGTTAATCCCCAAGTACTTCACCAGGTTTTGAGTCCACGTCAGCGGGAAGTCCAGCGTCACTTTCCACGTGCCAGCCATAAGCAGGAACACTGTCGACTTCACCCTATTGATCCCTAGGCCGGAATATCTCTCAAATTTGACATACTCTTGAAGCAATTCCGGTAAGAAAGCGTATCATCGGCATACAATGAAACCACAAGTGGTCTCTGCCGAAAGCATAACGCAGCCGCCGCATGACACTGATGCAGCTTACAGGCAAGAGGCTCCAGAGTCAATGCGAAAAGCATCGGCAACAAGGGGTACCCCTGCCATGTGTCTCTTTCAATGGGAAAAGGCGATGACACATAGCCATCAAAACGCACTTGTGCTACTGGCTCCAAGCACAACACTTTAACCCACTGGAAGAAGAACTTGAGGAGGTTAATCCTATTTAAAACAGTAAACATGTAGTCCCATTGAAGGGAATCAAAAGCCTTTGCTGCATCAAGCAGCAGTGCCACTGCCTGGAAATCTGGGTCAAAAATAGTGTCCGGTTGAGAACATAGTACGCAGGTTGTGCGTGGTAGATCTAGCAGTCACAAAACTTGACAAGTCAGGAAGGACCAAGAGGGAAACAAGCGGCTGAAGCCTGTTGGCAATCATCACAGCCAATATCTTGGCAACTATATTAATAATCGAAAGAGGTCTGTAGGATTCACACAGATTGGCAGACTTGTCAGGCTTCAGGAGTGTCACCAGTAGAGCTTCTGTGAGGGTGGGTAGAAGACATCCCTCCTCATACGCCTCCACATAAACCTCAAGAAGTCTAGGAGCCAGATTGTCGACATCTGCCCTATAAAACTAGCTTGGGAGCCTGTCTAATCCCGCAGCCTTACATGTGTGAAGAGACATTATAGCAAGTTTTACGTCCTCAACGTCAATGATTGTGTAATGTATTCCCTTTGCTCCTGAGAGAGCCATCTGAGTGCGACATCATCAAGATAGGAGTGTATATCTGCTATCGGCAATGTTGCCCCAGTGGCATAGAGTGTGGTATAGAAGCTGAGGACTATCTCACTAATCTTGGAAGTGGTATAATGCGCAACCCCCATCATCATCCAGCAGCTCAGTGATACATTCCTGACTGTGTGGCGCTGCAAATGTTTGAGCCAGAGAGCGGCCCGGTCAACCCTCCTCTCCATAGTAGCAAGCTTTACAATGTCTGGATCTGTGCAGCAACTCTTGATCCTCCGTGTCATTATGCTCTGTAACGCTCGAGTGTGGAAATGTTAGCGGCTAAATTATGTATTCTGCGCCTTAGGTACATCAAGACTCCAACCTGTGCGCCTATGCAGATTCCCCTGATGCATCAGTGACAAGCCAGAAATCTATGCATGACCACGTACTTTTGAACAGAGAAAATGAAGGTGCTTTCCCTCAACCCAGGGTGCTGCATACACCAGACATCATGCAGATTCCCAGCATCCATTATACCTAGCAGACCTTCAGAGGCCTGCTTGAGCCGTACTGCACAACTACTCAACCGTTCCAGGGCCACAACCTGACATTCATTAAAGTCCCCTCCCAGAGAATCTCAACAGGAGGAAACCCTAAGATGCGGTGCCATAGATCTGCAAAAAAAGACGGATCATCAATGTTCGGTACATAGACATTGACCAGCAAGAAATTCATACCACCCAACAGGTCATGAACCATCGCCACTCATCCCTGTTTGTCCATTTCAGCCCGAATAAAAGTAAATTGGACCCCCTTCTTAATGAGGATCATCACCCCCGTGAGTAAGTAGAGTGAGAAGATGCAATTATGAGTTGCCAATGCGCACCTACGTTTTGTTCCGAGACTTTATTGAGGTGCGTCTCTTGAAGAAATGCTATTTGCACATCCATCCTGTTCAAATACATCAATACAGATCAGATTTTCTTGGGGGTGTTCGGTTCCCATACATTCCAGGTCAAGAACTTTACCTTACCACTCATTCAGCCAATACCAGGGTAATCCAACACATATATAAAAGACCCTTCCACGTATGCCCATACTTGCATGATATAACTCAGTTGCAGATTCACAATATAAGAACAGTGCTGATCTACCCCCACAGCCTCAACCCCCCAAACCCTCACCCACTTCTGTATCCCCATCTCGCCAAAGCCACCCCAACAAAGTGTAACCCTTCCCCAACAAAGGGAAAAATCTGGAATTTGCTTATGGGGTTGTCCCATTTGGGGTGTGTCAGAGCCCTACTAGCCTACCATCGAGTAGTAGGTGGCCAAGCAGGTTTATTACATGTGCCTACATTTATACACACAACCACACTAGTGCTTATCTTGAAATGGGCCCACAGTCGCTAGGGAGCACAAAAGGTACAACCTATAGAAAAGCATATAGATAACATTACATGAGAGTGTGCAGAGAGTATTCATGAATAATAGAGTGAAGTAGCAATTCAGCAGAGGGCTGTCCCAACCCCCAACTACTCCTCATCATCTGGTACAGTGCTGGACTTGCGCTGTCTGTGGTTCAGATGTTTGGAATGTTCCAGGGCTGCCTTTGGATTGGACATTTTTTGGGAGTCTGTCGGGCCAATCTGCAATTGAGCGGGATACAACATTGCATAAGGGACCCCCTCTGTCTGCAAGAACTTTTTCACAGCACCAAATTCCCTTCTGGCAGCCTGCACAGCAACCATAAAGTCAGGGAAGAAAGCAAGAGTGTTACCTTGTTGTACAATATTACCCTTGTGCTTGGCAATCCGCAAAATAGATTTGCAGTCCCTGTAATTTACCAATCTTTCTATGATTGGGTGAGCAGGAGCGCCCGGGAAAGGTCTCACCGCAAGCTAGCGGTGGGTGTGCTTGATGATAAACATGGTAGACAGCTGCTCGGTGCCAAAAATGTCTTTGAGTACGTTCTTCACAAATGTCCCCATCTTTCCCCCATTAGTTGACTCCGGCAGTCCCGAGATTCTTATGTTATTACACCGGGACCGCGCTTTCAAGTCCTCATTCTTGAGGACTTGAATGAGACTATATTTAGTCCCTTCCAGCAACTTCACTCAGGCCATTCTCTGTCGCAGATACCCGTTGTTTGACCTACCCCATGCAGGTGTTTTGTTTTTCCAGCTGCACTGACATGTGATCGAGGCGTTGGTACACTGCCGCCATTGTGCCATAAATGGATTGAAGGCTGAGCTGCATCGCCAACAGCGTGGTTTCAGGTGTAGGAGGGACAGCTCTTTGGGCATCGGCCTCCGAGTCCGAAGCTGCTTTCTGCTGGGTTTTTATAGTTTTAAACACTTCAAACGTGAGGCGAAGTTGTGATTTGTCAGTTCTCCCCATATCCGCCACCTCAGTGGGACTATCTTATCATGTTAGTGAGAGAGGAAAAGGGAGCTCAGTGGGGTGCATACACCACAATCCTGTACCAGATAAGAGGCAGTTATATGACGAGAGATCTAGGCAGTAGACACCCCCGGATCAAAGAGCCCAGAGATACCACTCTCACGGGCGCCACCAATAGAGGAAAACACAATACATGTCAGGTAGTCTCACAGGCCCACACTTAAACAAGGCCAGGTTGCAGGGTCCCCCAAGAACTCGGTCGCCATTTTTTGTGCACGCCCCCAGGACACATCAGGCAGGATTCCTATGTTGCGTCGTCCAACGCACTACTCGATCCTCCCCAAGTGAAGCAGGTGGGTAACACCATGCAGTCCATGCACTTTAGGGGTGTTGACGCAGCGTTTTGAGGCAGATACTTAACGGATATTGGCTCAGCCAGGCAGAGCTACACTAGAGTGTGGCCATCTTGCTGTGCACCCTCTAGCACCCCCTCTACTCTGAAAAATGAACAGTCCATTTTAGGATTCCAAAATGTTGTCAGAACATATATTTTAGATTACACAAAAAAAGTAAAACCTTTCTACGACTTAATCAGACCTGATTTTTCAGTCCATCATTGGACACAGGAACACATAGAAATCCTTTGTTCATTACAAGCTGACATGATAGTTTCCAAACACATAAAAACGTGTAAACACTACACATTTGGTGATCTGTGCAGTAGCGGGTCAATCTGGGTACACTTACCTAACCTTCAATGAAGGTGAAACTGTAAAATGAGATGCACGTTGCATCCACTGAAAAGATTCTAACAGCAGGGCAAACTGCTGTAGTGAGAGAGAGAGCACTGGCATAGGGGAAACAAATAATTGTCATGACTCTGGTACCGGGCTTAGAGGCTGTTATGAAAGCTAGCGTTCCAAACGCAAATGCACTACATCCACGATGGATAGAATGGGCTAATTCTATCACTGCAACAGATGTAGACTACAAATTTGACTCGCATTAAAAACACAAGCATTTCTGCAGTACAAACTAGAATATCCTCACCTGAATTAAATAATGCCTCGAGATCAATATGAATACATTATTTACAGTGACGGATCTGCACAGCCTGCTGTAGGAAGTAAACAGCAATACAGAGTATTATGTGCGATTGTAAAGGGTCCTGTGAGGGACGGCAAGTTCCATCCTAGAAATATGCAGATGCAATTTCTAGGAGATTGGACGGGTCAGCTGGCAGAAATGAAAGCCCTAGTACTGGCACACAAAAAAACACGGATCGAGAATTCCCAACACTTATTTTGTGCGATTCCTTTTATTGTGTCCAGTCCTACCAATAATATCTTCACTACTGGGGTCTGAATGGTTTTAAAGACTCAAAAGTTTGAACAGTTAAACATAAACTGCTTTCAAAACAAGTGACAGAGCGGAGAAAAGGCTTGCTGCGGGCTCACGTGATCCATACGCTGTCATCAAAGTGTTGGAGTGCAAATTGAAAGGAATTCATTGGGTGATGAATCCGCCAAGGCAACAGTGTGAAGTGCTGCCGAAGCTGCAATCACTCGCTCTCGCACAAGAATAGATGAAAAGATAATGGTTGCTGTCATCTCTTCACGCAAAAAACAGCAGAGCCTTGCCAAAAGGTTTTCCACTCAAGTACTCCTACAAGTTAAATGTGCAAATATTTCCGTATGCTCAAATTCCAGGAGTGGGGGATAGAGTAATACCAAACATTGATCCCAGATTAGATTTAATTCTAGCTGCACATAAGGGTCTGGTTCAGTTCACACAGGGGTTACTGCAACAGTTTCACTACTGAAACAACGCTATTGGTGGCCAGTTTTATCGAAACAGACAAAGCATTTGTCCTTAAGTGTGACTTCTGTCAGCAGATGAAAGGTTCCACCATAGCACGCCCACGCAAACACCACTACTGATATCAGGCAGACATCTTGCTTTTGTCTATTTGGACCACTGTGACCCCTTACAATCTGATAAGGCTTACAAATATATCTTGGAGGCAGTGGATTTATAGGGACATATGCAATTGTGCAATTGGCACATTACATTCTGACAGTGGTCCCGCGTTTAGCTCTCGGGCTTACAAGGAGGCCATGGAAGTTTGGGTGTTACATTGCAGTATCTCTGCATTATCCAGAGGGAACTTCGATTGTGGAGATGAAAAACCGGGACTTAAACCAATCCTTAATAGCAAGGGTATTAGGCTTGGGTGGTAGTTAGGTCAATCAACTATATGGGGTCGAGAAGACACTTAACTAAATATTAGCACAAGAGGTTCCCTAGGTGGCCGCACTGCTTACAAGGTCCTATTTGGGATGAGAATGTGGGTACCCAATTTTGATTGTGGACGCCCAGTGGTGGATGAAAAACTGTTGGACATCGATAACCATTTTGCTGTTTTACAGGAACTCAATGAATTCCAGGCACTACAAAGCAACATCCAAGTAAAAACGCACTACCACTGGGGAAGTAAAATCAGTAACGGCAAGACCTGCCTGGGTCCCAAAAGTCAGGGGCCTGATCAGAGAAAAGATTGTGGACAAGAAAGAATCTGGGCCATCATACAGAGTGTCTGTACCTGTCATGGCTTTTGAAAGAAAAAGAACAGTACTTCTTCTGCCTCTTGCTGGTAAAAAAAGAAAAGAGATTCATCTCCATTGATCTGATTAAACCACATTATGTGGCCAATACTGAAGAGCAGGCTGCATGGGCTCCTGGGTAGCCGCCAATCTTCTCTCGATACCATACAGGACCTTCAGGCAGAAAGACTAATAACATTTGAAGAGTTTTCCATACAAAGTAATGGAGTTACCAACAATGAAATGGAACTCATACCTGTTGAACTTGAACAGCAACAAAACAGAAATGAAACACAGATTTCAATTTGGCCCAACACTGACATCTACATCAATATGCCTCAAACCGAGTCATCTGCCAGTTCAACAAATATTCTGAGCTACCAAAGATAAATTGAACTGCATCCAGCTAGTTAATGGATTTTGACACCTTTTCTCTGGATCCAAGTGAACCTGAGTCACCGCTAGCTCCAGTTTCCTGCAAAAAACAACTTCATGATTTCTACTTTTGACTGAAAAAGACGTACCTAGTTTCACGCTAGCTATAGCTTCGAATAGCACTTGATCTACTGTTCCTAGTCCTCTGGATAGGTTTAGTGACTGTCTTTTTCTTACTACTGAATGGACATTATCTCCCAGAACGCTCCACAGCATCACGTGAACTTAGTCCTAAAAACACATACTTCATCTCAACGTGAACAGAGAGATCTGTCCTTTGTGTACATTACAGCAGCTCCAGTTCATGAATAGTTTGGGATAGGGTTTTATATGATGTATTTTGTCCCACTGAACTTTTGAAAATACCATACATATTTAAAATTTCTTTGAATGATATCATCACCTCCAGTACATTTTCTGACGATTGGGATTTTGAAACTGTAAATAATATGCTGTCTGAGTTGGAACAATCTGCTGCATTTTCGAAAAAAGAAATGTATGATGATACGCCTGATTTTGACACCATGTACTGTTACCAACATTATGGTCATCCTTTTTTGCATAAAGCAAGTACCCCATGTAATGTTTTCACATACCACCAATGGGAACATTGCCCAACACCACCGAAAGGTAGTTCACAAACGTTTGTGCAAAAGTTTGCTTATTTTTCTGGGTTCAATATCTCAGATCCATGCTCCTGTTATTATAAGCTTGCACCTAAATCTGCATTGAAAAATATGCTTACTAACACAAAACAGATATACTCTGCATTCTTTATTTCCCAACTGTCTGAACAGGGTTTCAACTTATGGAAAAATACTATAGACATAAAATCAGTCTGGCAAACATAGCAAATTTGGTGGCGTGCTTACAGAGGGGGAGTGCATTAATTAAGGTACAAAGAACTGTCCTGTTCCTGAAAGGCCGTTTCGTGACGTGATTTGAGCTGAGTGACGTCAACTGTGGTTTAATGGGGCTAATGTGGAAGTTGCAGTCAGGGACGGGAAAGGTACTGTGAATGGGTCAATGCTAAGACTCGGTTTCCGACAGCACTTGCTACTGTTGTTGTGTTCTCGCAGCTGATCCCTGGTGTAAGTAAGCTTTGATGCAGAGTTGGCGCTAAATCTGGCAGCTTCCCTGACACTAGGCACGGGCCAGTCGCCGGTTACTTGTTGTGTGCACGTCTTGTTTCAACCGACCCACACAGTCAGGGAGGCTCTCCTATGGCCTTCGTTGAATGTTTCATTTACACTATTTAAATCTCCAAGCTGACTGAAACCATGCTTTTACAAAAAGATGTGCCCTTAACCTCAGCCCATGAGACTTTTGATTTTCAGGTTGCAAGGTCCTCAGCTGAGACACAGACACTAGTCCAAATAAATTGACCTTTCCATTTTGGAAAAATGGTACAATGTATATTTAATATGTCGATACGAAGGGTATAGTACACCTATTTAAGACCATAGGTTCTGAACTCTTAAGCACCTTTCGGACAGTCTTCGGAGTGATTTCAGCTTTCATACACTCCATATTTGGAAGTGTTTTTTGAAAGGCTTCCACTAATCCTGCTGTTGGTAGTGGGAATCCTGATTTTAAATTTTCTGTTACACAATGGATGTCCCAGATCCCCATGAGATGGAAAAGGCGCTCTTGGAGTGACGTTGTCATGAATGCATGGTACTCCATCTCGGTGCGCCTCAGCTTCGAGAACTGTGCGTATATTGGTTTCTATCATTCAATCAGTGTGGATTGACTGTGTCTTGCCTGTTTTCTGTTGCTTATACTGTGGACAAAAATGCATGTTGGATCTCTGTCTAACACAGTTGCGCCACCGGACGTGGATGCATTGCTGGACCTGTTAAAGGCCCATGTAGTGCAGTGTCCTCAGCATATTCCCATGTTGAAGTTGGCATTCTTAGAGCAACCACGGGATGCTTCAGCTCCTATTGGATCGGACACCGGCTCAACTGCAGACACACAGGCTTTGGATGTTTCAAATGCTTCCTCATCATCAGTTGTGGGAAGATCACCTTTGCTCTATTGACCTGATCTGTGAGGTGTTACAGGGACCGTCATCTGTGAAGACAAGCAGTAGTGATGTTGTGTCTCCCACACAGAACACATAAACAATTGGCTCTCTGCGTCCTGGGAAAAATTTGGCCTTTTTCCAAAACAACCGAAATTTAAAAGCATTTTTCTTTTCTCACTGTTAATGTGCACCATGGCCTTCAGACGTACTCAGTTGCTCAAACTTTATATGAACATATTTATCAGGACTTATAGAGCTTTTTTTACATATATATAAAGGACTTATAAAGTTTTTAAGCATTATTTACTTAACTTTTAGAAATTTTTATCATGAACATTTGACACTGTTTTTATGATTGATTATAAAGATATTCCCTTTACATGTTTTAGTATATTGTCTGGTCCGATGAGAAGTGGGTGTTATGATTTGTAAGGTTCCCCAATATAGGCTTGGGTAGTCCCCTAACCTTTCACCTACATTTACAGTTCCATTGTACTATGTTAGATTTGGGGGTCTCTAGTTGGCACAGGTAGATACTTGTGACAAATAGGGACCATCTGCTCTAGTCAGGATAAGGGGGATTACACTCCTAAATAACCCCTGCTCACCCTCTAGGTTGCGTGGCGCGAGTAGTCTAGGCTTATTTCAGAGGCGTTGTAAGTTAAGCAGTTGTGACCACATACAGTAACCTAGTGACAGCACTACAAATGGACACCGCACAGGTTTTATATAAAAAATAAGTAGACTTTGTATAGAGCTACCATAAGACCATAAATGACAAAAATACACACTATGATTTCTTTAACCCCTCCTGTGCTCATGACGAGCTCAGCTCGCCATGAGCCACGGCGCTCCAGTACTCATGACGAGCTGAGCTCGTCATGACCACGCCCGTTAAATGGAAGGCTCGCACGCTGGGCTGATTTCCCTTTTGTGCTGAGGATTCCACAGGAACGGGTGGGGCCATGACGAGCTCAGCTCGTCATGAGCACCGGAGCGCTGTGACTCATGACGAGCTCAGCACCAGGGCGCTGTGCGCACCCCCCACCCCCCAGCACAGCGGGGGAAACAGCCAGCAGTAAAGGAGTTAAGATGGTAGAGTTAAGCTTAGTTCAGTTCAGTTCTTAGATGCGACACTCTGCTTCAATGTACCTTAAGTTGCGTTGTGCTTCAACGACAAGCAAAGTCGCAGAGATGGGAAATGCGGCAAAGTTCAGATACAAAAAAAAAAGACGTGAAGATCTTCCAGATGCAAATGAGGCACAGGGTCAAGACTGATTTGCATATGGCCATGTCTGAACTGGGGTGGCTCGGTGAGCAAAATAACGATGGATTAAACCCAGATCTGTGACTGGAGGTGAATGTTTTACCATTGTGCAACATTCCGTCCATCATCTTGTGTGTTTTGCTGTTCACCCTATGTGGGAAGGGTATGCCCAGATGTGGGTCCCGTGCTCACTAAGCCACTGGAGTCAAGCTATACTGGCTGAAGACAGCTGATAGCCAGAAACCGGTCCTAGGATGCTTCATTCCGGTCCAGGGAAGGCAAGGCTTGGCAGTACGGGTTGGACTGTCCCACGAGGCACAGGGTCAAGACTGATTTGAATATGGCCATGTCTTAACATGGGTGGCTTGGTGAGCAAAATAATGATGGATTAAACCCAGATCTGTGACTGGGGTCAATGTTTTGCCATTGTGCAACATTCCATCCATCATCTTGTGTGTTTTGCTGTTCACCCTAAGTGGGAAGGGTATGCCCAGACGTGGGGCCCGTGCTCACTAAACCACTGGAGTCAAGCAATCCTGGCTGAAGACGGCTGATAGCCAGAAACCGGTCCTAGGATGCTTGATTCCGGTCCAGGGAAGACATGGTTTGGCAGTTCGGGCTGGACTGTTCCCATGAGGCACAGGGTCAAGACTGATTTGCACATGGCCATGTCTGAACTGGGGTGGCTTGGTGAGCAAAATAACGATGGATTAAACCCAGATCTGTGACTGGGGGTGAATATTTTGCCATTGTGCAACATTCCGTCCATCATCTTGTGTGTTTTGCTGTTCACCCTATGTGGGAAGGGCATGCCCAGATGTGGGTCCCGTGCTCATTAAGCATCTGGAGTCAAGCTATCCTGGCTGTAGACAGCTGATAGCAAGAAACCGGTCCTAGGATGCTTGATTCCGGTCCAGAAAAGACATGGCTTAGCAGTTCGGGCTGGACTGTTCTCATGAGGCACAGGGTGAAGACTGATTTGCATATGGCCATGTCTGAACTGGGGAGGCTTGGTGAGCAAAATAACGAAGGATTAAACTCAGATCTGTGACTGGGGGTGAATGTTTTGCCATTGTGCAACATTCCGTCCATCATCTTGTGTATTTTACTGTTCACCCTATGTAGGAAGGTTATGCCCAGAAGTGGGTCCTGTGCTCACTAAGCCAATGGCGTCAAGCTATTCTGGCTGAAGACGGCTGACAACCAGAAACCGGTCCTAGGATGCTTGATTCCGGTCCAGGGAAGACATGGCTTGGCAGTTCGGGCTGGACTGTTCCCATGAGGCACAGGGTCAAGATTGGTTTGCATATGGCCATGTCTGAACTGGGGTGGCTTGGTGAGCAAAATACTGATGGATTAAACCCAGATCTGTGACTGGGGGTGAAAGTTTTGCCATTGTGCAACATTCCTTCCATCATCTTGCGTGTTTTGCTGATCTTCCAGATGTGGCACACTTCTCGGGGATGCGAGAAGTCCTCGGTTCGATGCGTGGACTGCAGCGGCGACACCCTTATGATGCGACGGTAACAGCTCCAGCGGCGACGCTCTTCTCCACGATGCATGAAGCTTCCGCTCAATTCGACAACTACAGTGGCAACATCCAAGATGCGACGGCAGCAGCTCCGACGGCGGTGCACTTCTTGGGGATGCGAGGTGCTCTTGATCGATTTGGTGCAGTGCGACAGTTCCAGCAGCGACACCCTCCTTCGGAGTAGCGACGGCAGGCACAGCAACGGCTACACGCTTCTGGGTGTCGTCTGCGTAGGATACTTTGCTGAGTTTGTAATGTCTGAAGACGGCGGCGAGGGGAGCCATGTAGATGTTTAAGAGTGTGGGGCTGAACGATGATCCTTGGGGTACTCCGCAGTTGATCTTTGTGAGAAAGGATGGGAGCCAGTCGAGGGCGGTTCCTTGTATGCTAGCTTCATAGAGTCTGGCGGTGAGTGTGCGATGGGAGATGGTGTCGACGGCTGCAGAGAGCTCGAGTAGGATCAGGCCTATGGTGTGTCCTTGGTCCAGGAGGGTGTGTATGTCATCTGTAGTGGCGAGAAGAGCAGTCTCAGTGCTGTGGTTGCTGCGGAATCCAGATTGGGAGGGGTCAAGGATGGAGTTTTCTTCGATGACTTTTGTTAGTTTAGCATCAGCGATCTTCCCTGTGACTTTGGCTGTGAAGGGGGGGAGAGAGATGGGGCAGTAGTTCTTGATAGGATCTGCTGAGGGCTTCCTGAGACTGGGCCTGACTTCTGTGTGTTTCCAGTCATTGGGGAAAGTGTCGGTTTCGAAGGTGGCATTGATGGTGCGTCGTAGTACTGGTGCGATGACGGCGGCGGCTCTGTGGAAGATATGCGGAGGCAGGGGTCCATGGGGCCCCTGAGTGGATGCCCTTCATGGTCGATGCTGTGTCTTCGGTGGTGACTGAGGTCCAGGATGAGATGGTTGGGTGGCTGGCAGAGGAAGGGGTTTTGGAGTCAAGTGTCATTGAAATTGTCATTGAGGCCCATGATTTTCAGATGGATGTTGGAGCCAAGCCTGTTGCAGAGGTCCTAGGAGGGGGTGATGTCCGTGGTTTTGCTGGGGGGTTTGGTGAATTCCTGGATGATGCTGAAGAGTTCCTGGAGAAGATGACGTCTGGTGAAAGGGTGTCGAGGAGGTCCCAGATCTCTACCGGGGGAGCACACATTGAGAAGAATGCACCTCAGGACTTCAGGGGTGCTGGTGTCCAGTGGGGGGCGGTGGCCGTGCAGGAGCGGTGGGTGGTGAAGGTTTGGCAGCAGAGACTGCAGGAGAACTGGCCATGGGTGGTGTTGGGCGTGGACAGCTGGCAGTTGTTCCTTCCAGGATTGAGTGCAAGGAGGACAGCTGAGTCGTAGCTGTGGGTGGTCAGATATCCAGGGTCACCGGCACTGGTCATCGTCAGGTCACAGACGGGTGAAGACGGGCTTTCCTTTGGCGTGTCAGCAGCACGGCCGCTGTGTGCATCCGCTGCGAGGCCGCATAGCGGCCGCCATTAAGTAAGAAAGGGGGAGGGAAGCCCAGCAGTGGTGGTAAAAAGGGCACAGAAATAGGCACGGGGACAAAAACAAGGGTCACAGGCTCACCAAATGAGCAAAAGGTTGAAATTAAAGGGTCAACAGAAAAACACAGATAACAGGCACAACAAAGCATAAGAGAGACATACAGACAAATCGAGCACAACAGGCAGACAGTCAACAGACAACAATGGAACAGCAGAAGAGCAAGGCTCTCCCACTGGACCACCAAGAAATAGGCACAGGCAGGGGCCTCCAGGTAAAGGTGGGCCTCGAACACCTACTTGGATAGAGGTGTTGGGGGCAGTAACAGGCGATGCAACAGCGGAGCTTCTGGAGCGGAGAGCAGGACTCTCGGCAGGAGGTCAGAGGTCCTCCTCAGTCGCCCTTGCAGCAGCCACCATTAAATAGGGAAGGGGAGGGAAGTGATGCTGGGAAGCGGGGAGTGGGAATCAGCAGAAGTTAGGGGCCGTGGGGGAGCAGCAGCGACAGAAATGGCAGCGAAATGCAAGGCTTTGATTAGATTCAGCAAAGAAGGGATCAAACCCCAGTTTTAATATCTTGGTCCACAATGTAGGCCTTGCGACCTAGTTGAAGGCTATGGTCAACAAAGCAACTATGCAGTCTATGAGACCCGATTACGATGTCGGACAGACCGAAGTCCATTCAACATAGTTTGGGAACTGGAACTGAACAACATCCTGCCATTGGTCCCAGCCCAGCAAGTATAATGTGACCAAACCCTGTTTAGTCGCAATCCCATGCTTTACAATGAAAGCATGCATTCTGAACGGAATGCATTCTCTCATTGTAAAGAGCAGAGGTGCAGTTCATCCCTGCACCCGGTGCAGGGATCAACAGGGGGGCACCCTAGGCTGCCATTCGGCAGCCTTGAACCCACAGGGCCCTGCTGGGAGCCCCAGAGACAGATTCCCAAAGCCTTTCTGTGTCCGAAAGGTCAGCAGAGAAAGGCTGTAAGACTCTGCCATCGTAATTCTTCGAAGTAAAGAGCCAGCCAAGGGAAAACTGAAGGCTTTCGAATGGCTGACGGGCTCTCCGAGCCTGTCACAGGCCATACAGAAATCCAATTCAGAGTCCCATCCAACCGACTACATCAAAATGGGTCAGTCGGAAAGGAATCCAACCAGCCGATTACGATGCTGTCTGAGCCATTTCAGCCCTCATTGTAATCTGGACTTATGTTTGGCAAAAAAGGAAGTTGATACTATCAAAATAGAGCAGTCACATTATCATTGATATATGCATCCTTGCAGAAACCTATCTGGACCTGTGGTACAAGGTGCAGATAGATTTGTTCCCAATCCAGTTCTCTGAACAGTGTAGTAAATATTTAGCAAAATATTTGTGGGCATATTTATAAGCCCCTTTGCGTCACTTTTGCACCACACATAAATTAGATTTATGAAGCCACGCAGGGTCACTTTCAGTGGTCCTGAATGGATTCATAAATCTTGAGTAATGCAACGCAGTGCAAATAGCTCTATGCCAGTGAAGCGTTTCTGTGGGCATTGCCTGGGTGTTCCCATGTAACATCCAAGGAATTTGACGCATTCCCAGATTTACCATAAGTGGTAGTCCAGGGAATGCGCCATTCTCTCTCTCTAGAGTGCTACATTCAACAGCACAAATAGAAAGAGCAAAACGCCTCTGAGGATTGTTTTTCTGCAGGAAGGGATACTTTCCTGCACAAAAGCAATCCTCCTTACAATGCAGGTCCCCTTGCACCATGCTGCAAAAGTACCTGCTTTGGCGCTAGGCAGCCAAAAAGGCACCAGCGCTGGGGAAAAGGCAGACATGCACCACATTGGCTTGAAAAGGGTGCATTCCTGCCCCTTCCCTGTCACACAGTGCAGGCATCAAGGTGACTTGCTGCGCTGCACTGTGTAACCTGACCGTAAGTAAGGCCCTTGATTTCTTCATTCAGTAGTGCCACTATTCTATAGTTACAAGCACAGACATATTGCTCTTTTGTAAGTGAGCACTATATCCTTCCAGCATTCACTTATCTCCTTTCACTTGGTTACAGCATCGAATAGAATTCTCAAATTCTTCAATCAGAAAGAAGGGTTCATTTACAATGTGGCTGTTCCAGTACTATTTGGCCCTGATTCTCATTTTTTTTTTGCCTTCTTGATCAGTTGTGTTATAACACTCCCTTCCCAGCTGGTGGAGGCAACTTCTCTAGTAGAATGATGTAATATGTGAATATAAGGAGTTTCAGTGCTGCTACAATGTTCGCCATACAGGTTCAAGATGCATTTCTACCACGTAAGGCTAGTAATTTTATTGCTGACTCCTTTGCTCATAGGAAGAGACAAGCTGCTCCAACCGAGGAAAAATATTTTCAGATTTTATTATGTTTCAGTTTTCCCTACATGATGACATGATGTTTGTCTGAGCTAAAGTATTGCCATTTTAAATATGTTTAGAACACAGAATCGACTAACTATTTGTCTATTTCTGTTATGTCTTCTTGTGTCCCCGACCCTCTATCCCATTACCCTACCCTACTGTGTATGTTTTAACCTTCTTCCAACAGGTACAATGTTACCGTGGACTACCTAAATCAGGTTAGGTACAATTTTTTCTCACTTCACTTGCTCACCTCACATTGGTCCTGAAGAAAGCCTACCAACCTACATAGGCAACTAAGGCTGAAACATGTCGACCACTTTTTAAGATTCACATATTAGTGTGCTTGAATTCCTTAATATTCTAGAGCAACACGACTACTTATTGACTATCATTACCCGAATCCAGAGCTAATAAAATTCCTACCACTGGCTGTACGGGTATTTTTAACCTCCCTTCACGTCACCTATTCACGATCACTACTGTTTTTAACCATGGGTAAATCCTCCGGGTGGAGGTGGCATAATAACTGACCCAAGGATTATGCACACACGTGTTACAAAGCGGGGAGACAACATATACCGCTACGAATTTCTACCAAAAACACGTGCATGAGGGTCTTTTACTTTGTGAGACACAACGAACCGACCTGCATAGCCTGGTTATGCAGGACCAGTGATCCTTCCCCATTGATATTTTGATAACTCTAGGAGACTGAACGGATCAGTACTCTACCTCCCCCGTTTTGATTTTTTGTGATTAAGCAGCGCGCAGCTGTGGGAGAATTTCTGTTGAAATTCAAGAGTGAGTTTTCTCTCCATAACACTTTTACCGTGGAACTCCACCATGGCAGGAAACTTCGGTCTCAGCTATACTACTGAAGAAATGGACACAATACTAGCCAAACCCCCATTGCTCCTAGAGGGTGACCTCACTCAGACTCTATCTGCCACCACAGAGTGGGATGAACTCACAGAGGCAAAAAGAGAACAAGTCAGAACGGCTGTACACGGGATTATAATGACAGAATATCTCAGGGTGAATGCTGCACCAAGAGGCCTATGGGTCACAAATGCCCCAAGGATCTTCCTCAAAGACCTGGCTTTTAGAAAAGACTGGTCAGCAATCAGCTGGAAATGTACTAGAGATTACCTAGTCCTCATAATTAAAACTGCAACAAGACTTACAAGTGAACTAACTATCAGAATTGATATTTTAGAGACGAAACTTAACAACACCGTCAACATCACCATCTACAAGACGAGGCTAGACGAAATCAATAAAGAAATGAAGGAGAGCCAAGAATATTTAACCCAAACTAAATTACAGAAATTAGCCAAGGAACTTAAAAGGTTCTCCTAGGAACGCATACATCCCTACAGCAGTAAAGACTATAAACCAAACGATAATTCATCAAATTATGACTCTACCAGTGTCTCATCTAATGAAAGTTCTGACCAGAGTGGAGATGAATTTTCCAATCGTGGAAGAGGCAAGTACCAGAACAGAAGAGGAAACCGACGGGGCCGCAACTTTTGGCGCCCCCCATTTTTCCATTCCAATACACACGGAATGCAGTTTACACCTTAGAATCCACATTTCCAAGGCTGGCCGAACCCTTACTTCCAGATGCCTCCACAGATGACTCATCAGATACAACAGCATACAGGCCAGAATTACCAACAAGGTATTCCTTTTTTAGGGAATGGCCAGTCGAGACAAAGAACAGGAAAAAGAGGAGTGACCTGGTCCGACCAGTCCAGACAAGTCCAGACAAGGAACGTGACACGAGCCAAAACAGGATCGGGCCCAACAACCTCGTCGTGAACCTCTCTAACAAAATTCTGACAGCAGAACAGGAACGTGTACTCAACAAAGGCCTAGGATATGTACCTACCCCCAAACTGGATATTTTCAAAACTAAATGTGAACTCGCTGAGTTCTGCCGAACACTCAAACTTAAAGCTTTCTTCAAAGACCAACCATCACCTCCAATGGTAGGTGATACATCCTTAAAGAATAAATCTACCTTTTGCCCCCTGAACTCACAAGTTCCAATTGAAATTGCAACTTTCGAACAGGTCATTATGAAGGAAGTACATGCACTTAACCAACAACCACAGAGAGTGTTCCACAACATTACAAAAGTTGAACAACAAGCCCTGACAGAGCTGAAGAATGATGGAAACATTGTCATAAAACCAGCCGACAATGGCGGAGGAATAGTCATACTAACATCTACTGGCTATGATAAACAGTGCATGGACCTCCTGGCAGACACCAAGTTTTATCAAGTCCTTCCAACAGACCCCACAATACGACTGCAAAGAACCATCTCAATGATGATTGAGGAAGCAGAGACCAACAGATGGGTATCCAAGAAAGAAGCAGAATACCTGGAAAGAAGATCTCCAAGGATTCCATATTTTTACTCACTCCCCAAAATTCTTAAGGGGAGGATACCACCACCAGGAAGACCAATCGTCTCGGGGATCGATTCTGTGTTGGAACCCCTTTCCCAATTCGCAGATCAATACTTAAGACCTTTGGTACAACAGACACAAACTTACCTAAAAGACACAAGGGATCTCCTGATAAAGTTACAAGACTTTGAGTACTCCCCAGAAACTATGCTACTAGTTGGGTTAGACGTCGAGAGTCTTTACACAAGCCTACCCCAACAAAAAACTTTGGATACTCTAGAGACCATACTGTACAATACTGATTGGCCACATAGAACACCCAGACACTTTGTCCTTGAGTGCTGTAGACTTGCCCTTACAGAAAACTAATTTCAATACAAGGACACACTTTATCTACAGTGCCATGGCACTTCTATGGGGCGCACATTCGCCCCTAGTGTGGCCGGCCTCTACATGAGCACCTTTGAGAGCAACTACATCCTCAATGAAAGTAACCCCTACCTGAGTCATATCCTTTTTTGGAAAAGGTATATTGACGATGTTCTCCTGATATGGAAAGGTGACGACATCAACCTGCAAGAATTCCATGAGTGGATTAACTCACTGGACACCTGCCTGAAATTCACATATGCGGCAGATAAACATAGTTTAGACTTCCTAGACATTAATCTGTTCGATGAGGACAATACCCTCCAAACTCGAACCTTTTTCAAACCCACGGCAAAAAACAGTTTACTCTCCTTCAATAGTTTTCATCCGCGGCCTCTTCGTGAAAATCTTCCTTACAGTCAGTTCCTCAGACTGAGGAGGAACTGCAGTAGAACTACGGATTACAAGAGGCAAGCAAATGACCTTTGGGAGAAACTGAAAGTATGAAACTACCCAACCTCCGTGATCAACAAATGCAAAAAAAGGGCTCAAAACCAACCCAGGGAATCCCTCCTGGAGACTATACAAAAACCAAAAGATGACACCATCACTTGTGTCACTACTTACAGTCCCGTGAGTAACCAAATCAAGAAAATCGTCTGAAAGAATTGGAGAATCCTAACAACTAACTCCCTCACCTGGCAAAAACCCAGGTTTGCTAACAGAAGGAGTCGCAATTTGAAAGACCTGCTGGTCCATACCAGACCTCCGCCCAAAAGACCAAGGGATAGAACTGGTCTATGGGATAACCCCCCAATTACAGGACACTAACCTTGTGGAACCTGTGCGGTATGTAACTTGACAAAACCCACAAAGGAAATCCAATTACTCCATGGACTTAAAATGCACTATGAGAAAACATACCAATTGCCAAACTAGCCACGTGATCTACATGATCACATGTCCGTGCAATATGCGATACATAGGCATGACCTGCAGAAAGGCAAGACAAAGACTTTGTGAACACAGGAGTAATGTCCACTGTAAGAAAAGCACAACGAAAATGGCTACCCATTACTTAGAAGCAGGCCACACTGTAACCGACCTCCAATGGGTCATCCTGGAAACTCTTGACACTAGAGACAGGAACGCCGAAAAAATCCTTTTCGAAAAGGAACAACGCTGGATACACAGATTGGGCACGGATTCCAGAGGCCTCAATGACAACATTCCGTGGCAGAGCCTAAATAGATAACCTTGTACCACAAGTATCTTCAACTAAGCCTTTCTATGGATTAGCGAACTCTCAAGAATTAAAATAATATAAACACCATTTACCTACCACCAGTGCTGCCTAAACTGTGAATCCTGCATGACGAGTTTGATCTATCAAAGACGAAAGTAACCTCCATCCTCATTCACTGCCAGTGAGACCCAACACTAATACAGATTACAATGCCAAAAATCTCGTTTGGAAAAAGCAATTGGTTCACCAATATCGTCTGCTTCCCAACTCAATAACTCATTGTTTGATCAACTTATTGAGCCAGTGAGACCCAACACTAATACAGATTATAATGCCAAAAATCTCGTTTGAAAAAACAATTGGTTCACCAATATCGTTTATTTTTTTAATAATTAATTGTCCTTTCCAACCCGCTTTCCAACTCAATAACTCATTGTTTGATCAACTTAAGAACCACCTCGTGAGAATAACAACACTCGCGGAAGTATGTCTTCCATTTCTACGCTGCACTACATCTACTCCGGGAGACAGTAGCCTCTGTTTCCGGATAGAAGGTGGCAGCGACAGCACAAGCTGCGAAGGAAGAGAAATGCCACAGGTATTATCGGAAGCAACACGTTCCGCTCTCTCCATCAAGAAACGAGGTACCGTAACCATCAAAGTATGATACTTCTCTTCCTCCCCTCAGAGAGGCACTCCTCCTCAGCCCCTATATCCGAAGAAGTGCACATTTTCACACGACCAGGTATGTCCCGTATAAGCCAATAAAGCATCAGCTTAAACCGACAAAACCCCCCACACCTCCCGATCACTTTGCATTTCCGAATTAACACGCTCCAAAACGCCGCAGCATCACACCCTTGAGTCGAATCACGCTCATTTCTGACCAGGTTTTTTAACCAAGCGTGCTTATCACAACTCGCTTACAGGTCAAACTATACCAGCATTTATCACATTAAAAAACATCACGGGGCACAACTTCAGTGACCCAACGACGAAAGCACTGCACAGCGCTTCACTCATTTTGTAAATAATATCAGTCACTGCAAATAGTTCTAGTTCCCCACAGATCAACCACCAGCCTCAATGAGCTTACTTTACCGTTTTTGTACAATATTCACCACACCATCGGCTAATAGTCATGCATGACATTCCCACTCACGGCATGAGACTGTGTGAGTTGACACCTTTAATGGAGCATGTATCTGAGCTAAAGTATTGCCATTTTAAAGATGTTTAGAACCCAGAATCGACTAACTATTTGTCTATTTCTGTTATGTCTTCTTGTGTCCCCGACCCTCTATCCCATTACCCTACCCTACTGTGTATGTTTTAACCTTCTTCCAACAGGTACAATGTTACCGTGGACTACCTAAATCAGGTTAGGTACAATTTTTTCTCACTTCACTTGCTCACCTCACATTGGTCTGAAGAAAGCCTACTGACCTACATAGGCAACTAAGGCTGAAACATGTCGACCACTTTTTAAGATTCACATATTAGTGTGCTTGAATGCCTTAATATTCTAGAGCAACAAGCCTACTTATTGACTATCATTACCCGAATCCAGAGCTAATAAAATTCCTACCACTGGCTGTACGGGTATTTTTAACCTCCCTTCACGTCACCTATTCACGATCACTACTGTTTTTAACCATGGGTAAATCCTCCGGGTGGAGGTGGCATAATAACTGACCCAAGGATTATGCACACACGTGTTACAAAGCGGGGAGACAACATATACCGCTACGAATTTCTACCAAAAACACGTGCATGAGGGTCTTTTACTTTGTGAGACACAACGAACTGACCTGCATACCCTGGTTATACAGGACCAGTGATCCTTCCCCAATGATATTTTGATAACTCTAGGAGACTGAACGGATCAGTACTCTACCTCCCCCATTTTGATTTTTTGTGTGTTTTATGATGTTTGTATGACCTTTTGATAGTTTTAAATGCAATTATAAAGTTATTATTTTGTTACAAAGAACAATCACTGGGCTTTCTTCTTCCTTAAATAAATCCTTTCAAACCATGTGTCACTACTTGCTAGGAATTCTGTGCAAGAAGAAGTGATTTTAGTTCAATTTGATCAAGGATTGAGTTGCATTGTAGTTCGCAGTTTTCGTCAGTAATTATGCAGCTGCTATCCTTATTTCAATAAATTCCTTAATTACGTCAGTAACTTTAATGGACCCCGGTCTGATCTTTTTCATGGATTTATAAAATAGCATCTTGCATTATGCTGTTTGCTGCTTTAATTAAAAGAGTATTAAGTATGGAATCATGATCACTTAACAAAGAATTCACAATTTCAAATAAACTACTCAGCAAACCTTAGATGTAAGTGTAAGATGTATGCAGTGTAGGAGAGACAACCCCAAGTTGTTTGCAAACCATCTATTAAGGTATCTACCTTTAAGAAAAAGCAATCTATTAAATGATTGACATATTTACTGTCCACTGCACCCCACAACGAATCAAATAGCAACACTTACATTTTAAAGGTCTTCACAGCTCAAATTCTACACCAAACAAATTATTATTGTATAACAAATTTACCAAAGCATTAGCACTGGTATATTTTTAACTTACAGAGTAGGAAGAAAAAAATTATACACAATGAAATAAAATTCCGCAAATAATCCTCTATTACACTAACCGGCAAAATATCCTGTTTATGTACTTTAAAAGGTTTTCTAATTTTGTATTATTATGCAACCGTGCCTAGGCCTTTCAATTGCTGGCTTTGGAGGCTGCTACTTGAATATTTCATAGCCCTAAACATCTGCCTCATCTGTGTGACATGTTTCCTTTAAGCAGGTAATAGGATCAGAATTTGACAAATCTAAAAACTCTCTTTGACCATAAACCTGTCACATTCTAAAAAAAGACAACCTGCCTTATCTAGATGTCAAATTCAGTGAGGAGATAAATAAAAGCCATCATCATTTGCAGTGTGTATGTGGGCAAGATATCAATTCAATTCAAAAAGTGCTTTATTCGAGTATTACTCATAAAAGCAGACATACAGACGTATCATAAAAAGTCAATTAAACTACAAAAAGTCATAAGCACATAATACATTTTAAAAAGTTATTGCACATCATAATCACAAGTGTAAAGTTAATTACTATTAAGAAAATTTCATACCGAATGATACATTAAATAAACCATTAGAGAGAATAGACAATAGTCTAGCAGTCTCTGGACGACCAAATAAACAGTTACAGAGAATAGACAGTAGCCTAGCAGTCTCTGAACAATTAAATAAACAGTTACAGAGAATAGACAGTAGCCTACCAGTCTCTGGACAACTAAATAAACAGTTACAGAGAATAGACAATAGTCTAGCAGTCTCTGGGCATCACGGCAGAGAGTAGTTACCCTACTAGCATTCTCTGCCTTATTACCCACGCCCACCCCAAATACTTTGCAGTGGCAATTGTGATCCAGGACACAGAAGTAGATCGAACAATGCGCAGCGCTACCATACTACTTTTTGTACCTAAATTCCTGCACATGGGTGCCAACCAAGCTCGTCTTGGGGCAGAATATACTGGGCAGGAAAACAAAAAGTGACCAAGGGTTTCATTTCCTTCCCCGCAAACCGGGCAAGTAGCTACACCTCCTGATTTCCACTTAGATGTTAAATTACGGAGAGGGAGGGAACCAACCCTTAGTTGAAAAAGCAGTTTCCTGTCCATAGGCTTCAATATATAGTCCCAATACATTTCATAAATAGGGTACATTTTAACTTCAAGGAAACTGGTGGTCATGGACCCGCTGTTGGTACTAAGCAAACTCCTTTGGGCAACCTTTTCCCAGAAAGTGTTTTTTAAAATAGACTTAATGGGAAATGGTGCCCCTGCTGGATCAGACCATAGAGCATTTAGACCTAGTTCGATCAATGCAATCTTTAGTGCTTTAAACCATTTGATTTTATTAAAGCGATCAGCTTTAATGACGTCAATGAACCCCTCCGCATAGTGGGAGAGCTCTGGCGTGGTCCAGAGCCTACGCCAGTATAGAATCGGGCGTAGTTTGGCCATTTCCGATATTTCTCTCCTGCCGAGCTCATAACGTAGGGGCAATAACGGACTACTCTGGGGGATACCTGTGAGTGTCCTTAAAAATTTTTTTTCTGATATTTGCAGTTCCTGCAAATTTTCATGCCCCCATAGCTCAGCACCATATAAAGCTGACCCGACTGCTTTAGCCTCATATATTATCAGGGGTGGTTTAATCGGTTGAGTCAGTGATTTCCAATGTTCTTTTATAATGGTACCAGCTAGTTGCTTGTGCCTTAAGGTAGCAATGTTAAGGTGTTGGTGCCACCTATTATCATTTGAAATGAGAATCCCCAAGTAGGTAAATGATTTTACGACCTCGAGAATGCGTCCACTCATGGAAATGTTGGGTTTAAAATTTCTATGCGGATTAAAAACCATGAGTTTTGTTTTGGAAGCATTCACCTCGAGTCCGTGATCTACACAGAACTCGTCAAATATTGCCAAAGCTTTCTGCAGACCTCTTGGGGTTTTAGATAAAATTAACGTATCATCGGCGAACATTAAAATAGGAACTTTTACACCTGCAAGAGAGGGAGCATCCACGACCTGAGATTGCATGCGGGGAACGATACCATTAATAAAAAGGGTGAACAAAGTTGGGGCCATTGAGCACCCCTGCCGAACCCCGCGCTCATCAGGAAATTCGGCTGTGTCATTACCATATCCACCCCATCGAATTTTGGCGTAGTTACCATGATGCAATCGCATGATCAGAGACAACAAATCCTCTGGGACCCCTAAAGCCTCAAGCACTTCCCACAGTTTTGCCCTTGGTACTAGGTCGAAGGCAGCCCGCAGATCAACAAATGCCGCGTAAAGGCTGCCTCCACCTAGCACCACGGTCCTCCACTGAATCAGTTGGAAACGAAAGACTTGATCCACAGTGCTAGTTGCCCTGCGAAATCCAGCCTGAAAGGGAGATAAAATGTTATGGTCCTCCGCCCAATCAAGTAACCTGTTGACAATCACACGCCCCACAATTTTTTGAATAGTATCTATTAAACTGATTGGGCGGTAGTTACAAGGCTGGGCACGATCTCCCTTTTTATATACCGGGATAATAACAGCACCCCTCCATGTTGCCGGGATATCTGCACCTCTGGCAATATTGTTTATTAACAGATAAATGTATTTGCACCACCTTCCAGTGTTGTTTAGAAAAACGTCAGCTTGAATCCCGTCAATGCCAGGAGCGCGGCCACTTTGAACAGTTTTAAGGGCAGACAAAATTTCGCTCTGCGTGAAAATATTGTCTTCTGCCAATGAAATGTTCGGACACCTACTATTTGCAGTCTGGTCCCTGGAAGCGTACTGCTCACTAAAGAATTGGACCCAGGCATCCTGGGGGACATTGTTGGTGCTTGCCTCTTCAATCCTTTCATGACCCCATTTAACTGAGTGTCAAAATAATCTAGAATTGTGTCGATCACTTGCACATTTCAGCTTATTCCAATGGGCTTCATCCCAGTCTCTTTTAGCTTTGGCTATACAATTTTTATAATGTTTCCTAGCTGATCTAATAACCCCCAGATTTGTATTCTTAATTGCGGCTCCCAGTGAGGTTCTAGCCACCTTACAGTCGTGATTATACCATTTGGCAGCTCTATGAGCGTAAGCCCTCTTTCTATTTACCGGTTTTAAGAAATGGCATTTGATTTCTTGAAAGAGATCATCGTGAACCCTAGTAGTGTTGACTTGACTCGGGGAATAGCCAGCGTCTCCCTCTAGGGCCATGATAGCCTTATCAGTCGCCACTCCTATTTTTTCCAAAACCAGCTGATCTGTCCTAACACTTGTCCACCTTAACCTACGCATGTCATTAGATGGAACAATTATCGGAGGTGAGGGCTTGACACAGAGACTAGGAACGATGTCCTCAGACAGCCACCAATTGTGGAAAACACATAGAGGGTTATGGTCACTCTCAAGCCTTTCCTTTACAGCCATATCGATAACAGATGACCAAAGAGACATGCTACAAATGACATAATCAATGCGACTTTTGTTTCTCCCGTTATTAAAAGTCATGGCTGGTACTCTATCTGACTTTGTCCGACCATTCAGGGCTCTTAAACCTAGTTCAAGGCACATTGCATTTAAACATAAGACATCCTCGGTCCAGCGAGTTACTGGAGTGGTATCAAGTGCGGGAATATCCCAGTGCTTATCTTCCTCCGCACCCAAGAAAGCCTCACCAGTATCTAGCGGTTCAAATGTGCGGTTTAAGTCACCTGCAATTATTATGTTCTTCCCAGAAGAATGTGACTCTAATAAATTGTGCAGATTCAGGAGGACTTCTGATTTTCCTGCACTACCACCCCTAGCGAATATATTATATATGTCAATGGAAATGGATGAGTCACTCGTAAGTCTGATGAGCTGTATATCTTTTTGATGGAGCTCCACAATTTTCACCACAACCTTTAGAGACTGACGGACCCATATGGTGAGTCCCCCCATCGGACGCCCTTTAGGACCCTTAGTGGCTGGAACGTTAAAATTCAAGTACCCCAGCACGAAAACAGGATCACAAGCCCATGTCTCTTGAAAAATACAAACATCGTACTGGCTGACAAACCCAAACCATTCTCCACAATCCAGTTTGGAGCGTAGCCCTGCCACATTCCAAGACAAAAGATTCCCCGTGAAATTTGTCGTGGTTGGTTTAGGACTGGGAACTGGCTCGTTCAACATCATATCGTCAGAACCTTTATCATTTGTATTTACAGTAATTGGCCCTGCTATAGTCACAGGGTAGATTGTCACATTTTGAGCATCTGTTAAATGGCCGGACCCCATAATTGTGCATGCATCACAAGGAATTTGCAACATGGGAATGGGATTAAATGGTTGTCAATCACATGCGTCCAGGCTTGAAAGGGCAGAGAATCTGTTTTCCAAACCAGGACCCCATTCATTGAAGCCAACATTCTTGCTGCCCTTTTTGGTCACAACATTCCATTTTGTTCTTAAAGTGCTTGAATTAGGGCCTCTACCTTTCCGAGGATAGAAAAAGTCCAAAGTCAATGGGACTATTGAGGTGGATCTTCTCTGCGGAGGAAAGAAATGAGGCAAGATGTTTGGCAAAACCTCAGGGTCAGAAAAATTGAGCACAACACAATCCCCCTTGAATTTCTTTACCCTGTTCCCAATCCACTCTACCCTTCTTGCGTTTACAAGTTCTTCGGATAGTTGCTGCTTTCCCCAAGGAGAAATTGCCATATTGTTAGTGAGCCATGATAAAGATTTGTTTAGTAGTGATGATGTTGATTCTACCTTGCCAATTGCTAGTGGAGGCACATTTGCAAGTACGAGAACTAGTGGCGAGGCTTCCACCACTAGCTCGAAAGACTCTTTCAAAGTATTAGGATCATCATTTATTAAGACGGTGGGTGCAACACCAAAGGTGGATTAATCATTGGTGCTAATGGAGGATTTGGTACAGCGATAGGAATAGATCCGTTGATTTTACATGATTGGATTTCACTCACCAAAGGCTGTACGCTGGACACGATAACTTCAGGTAGATTTCCTACCTCCCCCAGGGTTTTTTCAAGTAAACCTTCCAGCTTGCTGACCTCAGCAGTTAGTTTATCTATTTTACTGATCAGGGGTTTAACTATACCTTTAATTTTTGTGTCCATCATGCTCCAAAGTTTATTAAATTGAGCGTTGGAAAGGGTTACATATGCTTCCCCAGACAGATCATCCTCCTCATCCTCGGATATTTTCCTTGGAGGTGTTGCAACTTTGTTCTTAGCAGACCTTAAACCCCCCCGTTTTTGTATGGCTTTTCTCTTGCCCCCGGTAACCCTCGGGGCTGGAATAGGGACGGCAGTAGGGATTGTAGACTCGTTATTAGTAAATGTCACAGACACGACTTCGCTATCACTATTGGCTTCAGTGTTAGCAACTATGCCACTAGGCTGGATGGTGATTGTCTCCTGGAAAGAGTCATGTACTACACCAGAAATGCTGTTATTTAGTAGAGCAAAAGAGTCCTCTGCCCCTATGTCTGACGGAGGGGAATGGTTGGATGTATCAAGTCCCAGTGAAGACCTCCAGTCGCTATTGATTTTTGCCACGACTTGGACAAGGTAATTCTCCATGGTGTTATTAACAGGGGTTTGCTTTTTTCCAGGCATTATAGAGATGGCTAATACACACAGTACAAGATGTTTACTCACAAGGCGCAGCAAAAAGTTAGTTTACCTGATGTATGGTGGACCAGGAAGGGCTATTTCCAGAGGTATGCAAAGGAAGTGTCTGACAGGGTCTCTGGCCCAACCCAACCACGTCCGACCTCGGACGGCCTCAGACGGCCCGCCCTTTGCCCGGGCTTCGCCCCGGGCATCCCGCTCGCGTCCCGCGACGTGGGGCTCCTTCAACCTTTATGCTGCCTGGGAGCGCTCGCTGGCGCATGTCACGTCACCTCCACGTGCCGCCGCGAGGCCTGCCGGGAGTTGTAGTCCCCCGGAGTGGCGGCGCGGATTCTAATGCCCTCTTGACTCTCGGCAGTGGCGGCTAGGGCGTCAGCTCAGGTAAGTAGTTGTAAATGCCCAGGAATGACTCTCGGCGGTGGCGGCTGGAGTGTCAGCTCAGGTAGATTCGGGTGAGTGCCCAGAAATGACTCTCAGCGGTGGCGGCAGGTACATTAGTCTCCCCCGCTCTGCCGGACTCCTTCAACCTTTATGCTGCCTGGGAGCGCTCGCTGGCGCATGTCACGTCACCTCCACGCGCCGCCGCGAGGCCTGCCGGGAGTTGTAGTCCCCCGGAGCGGCGGCGCGGATTCTAATGCCCTCTTGACTCTCGGCAGTGGCGGCTAGGGCGTCACCTCAGGTAAGTAGTTGTAAATGCCCAGGAATGACTCTCGGCGGTGGCGGCTGGAGTGTCAGCTCAGGTAGGTTCGGGTGAGTGCCCAGAAATGACTCTCAGCGGTGGCGGCAGGTACGTTAGATATTTGACTTGTTAGTAAATATAATGCATCTCCTATATATCCACTCATTGTTAAAATGATGAACTGCATCCACTGATTCCTCCATTTTGGGTTTGGGATGTAAGCTGACATATCTGAAGCTGTATAATAATAGATCTTAATGGTAGATCATTGCATTGGAAGTTGTTGTGATGGCAGTATTCCTAATTCCACCTACTAAATTTGAATATTCGAGAACGTGGTTTATAGTTACACTCCTCAAGGCCCTCTCCTGTATTAGTCCTCAAGAAAGATGAATAACCTGCTTTGTGGAGTAGATTGATTTTATGTCCATCTCCAGAAAAAAACTTTCAATGGACCACATTAACTGATCTTTTTTACCACGTTAAAGGTAACTTTGGTTGATGCAATTTGTGGGCCAACTTTCAGGATAAAGATTCAGCATAATCAATGTCTGCAGAAGTAATTCTTTAATCTTTAAGTAATCTTTAAGTTAAGAAAACAACTTAAGTAGTTCCCCTCAATACAACATACTTTCCTTCTAATAAGTTTAAGCGGGAAAACGATTCCCTCAAGTGTTCCTGATGTATAGATTTCTCTTTCACCTGGTGGTCTGGTAATATTCTCATTATGTTTGAATAAAGACACATGACGAGGATTTTTAATTATTTTATGTGTTAGTTAAATAATGTATCAAGACTGTTCACTGAGAATTAGAATTTTTGAGAATAAATAGGTTTTGCTACTAGATGATGCCTCAGCCGTACTAAACTCACCTATGTGCTGCTGATGTAAGCGATTTAATTCATATGGTAAGACTTGATATTTGTTTAAGCAGGCGATTTCTACAGTCATTGAGACAGATTTACAAGGGAAGTGGCGGAGTGAGGCATTAGCCTTCCTGGCGCAATGCCTTTCTCCGCCACTTTAGAAATGCTGGGCTGCACCATATTTACAACAATATGGGGGACCTTCCTGTACATAAACAACCATTGGCCTTTTGCTGTTTTCATGTGTGCTGAGCAACGCAGCACACACCTGAAAACAGCAAAAACAAGGAGAATTGAAACATTTCTCTTCTTTGCGCCAGGGTAAGACCGGGTTTCCCTGGTCTTATTTATGGTGCTGCCTCCTACTTACGCCTCCCTTGTAAATAGGGGGCAGCATCAGAATCAATGGGTGTTGTTGTGGAATGCCCACAGCAACACCCATTGCCCTCCCCTGTCACGCTAAGCATAGCGTGAAAGGGGGCCTTATTTACAAGGCAGCATTAAGCCACATTAAGTGGCTTAATACTGCCTTGTAAATGAGGCGAAGCTCCTATCGCCACAGGAATTTTGTAAAAAGTGACTTGGGGATAAGGGCTTGTAAATATGCCCCATTGTTTGCGACTTTTAGTCCAGGTTTTTAACCACTGAGCTGGTCATCTCAGTCAATGTATTACAAAAGGAAGAAAAAATGCTCTTTTTTGGCTATAACATTTAAATGATCAATGCCTGATTCCAAATTTTCAATGTGAATGGACTGTTTTATTTGTGTATTATATTCGCAGTATTTCACACAAGGTAGGGTATGCCACATTTTCTTTAACTAGAATACAAAAGGTGCACAGTGGCAGGTGGAGAATAAATGGTTAACCAAGTTCAGGGCTGATGTTTCAAAAAGGTTGGGTGCTCTCCCAGGTGGCGTTTCCGTCCAATACCGCTATGAATATATTAGAAAAAAGTGCACACGTCAAGGTGAGTGCATCCCTGTGTTGAGGCACACCATGAGGCTCAAAAAAAGACTCCAACAGAGTTCTTAAGAAAATGTTCAAACTTTTAGTTTTATTCCTCTTGTCGATTAATTGATATTCAAAGCATATCAATCGGTTCAAAGATGCTTCATTTTTATGCTTATTTGTACATTAGCAAATTCATGGGTTCCACTCCAATGCATTTCGGGCGAAATGGCCCTTTGTCAAGGAGTATCTACAAAACGAGAAGATATAATAGAAATAAGGTGTAGGCAATAGGGTGATGGGGTAGTTCATGCTTGGGTTAAGGGTGGTGTTTGGTGGTAGTGCCGGTGGTGAATACTGTCCATAAACCGTAGTGGGAGGTGTGCCCAACTAAATAGTGCTTATTATCAGAGCGAAAGTGTTCAAATAGACAGCTGGACTTTGGGGGCTGAGAGTGAACAGGTGGAATATGATGGGATTTTAAATTGAAAAAGAAGAGTGCTCGTGACCCGGTATCTAGGATCAAAGTGAGGGTTATAAGAGGTTGTGAAATGCATTAAACGCGCATGCAATGGAGCGTGGATAAAACTATGAAACATTCAAAAGCCACAACTTACTACCAAGCAGCAGGACAACAAGGTTAATCGCGTGCTGCAAAAGTAACGTGGGGACAACTGTTAGAAATTATTACAAGCGGAGACTCGCTCCGTACAGCATGTGCACTTGAAAATGTTAGGAGCTTACTTGTTAGAGTGTAAAGCCGCATCGTGGTAATGGACCGGGTTAGTGAACTATCGGTGCCGCGTTTGGTTCAAGAGACAGTGAATGAGGAATTTGACAACGTAATATAGACGTATGTGATAGGCTACAGCTAAACTAAAAATAAATGACGGGCTGTGTCGGGGGCCATATTAGAGTGGAGAGTGTTCTGTGTGAATAAAGTTACACAAAGACAAGGAGAGTGTAAAGCCAGAATTAAGAGCACAGAATAAATGCTGCAGGGGATAGACGACGGGACAAATATGAAAGGCAGTTAAGCATGAATACTACATGAATGGTATACATATAATGGGGATGCCAAGGAGACAGGTTAAACGTCAAGAACGGCATTCAAAAACAGCGATGTAAACAATACATTTTGAAAGTCAAGAAACCGAAGTTAAATCGAAATATAAAACAATCAAGAGCAAATCACAGGTAGCAACTAAATTCTGTACGGTCGTTGAGGCCAAAAGGCTTCATGGATTGAAGGCGGTATATCCAGGACATCTTTCTCTGTAGGAGAAATTTGCAATTGTCTCTCCCCTCCTGTTTGGTGATGGTTTCTAGGACCATGAACATCAATTGGGCCACATTGTGTTTTTGTTCTAAAAAGTGCGCAGCGACATTAGATTTTTCATTTCTGGTGCGGATATTAGATTTATGTTCATTAATGCGCACTTTGATTTTCCTCTCGGTTTTGCCGATGTAGATTTTCCCGCAGAGGCATTTCAATAGATAAATGAGATTGGTAGAATCGCACGTTGCGTTAACATTGAGTTTGATGGTGTTGCCTTTCATAGGATGAGATATGGTGTTGCCTTTAATGATACAATGACAGTTGTTACAGTTCATGCAAGGGCTGGTGCCTTTGCTTACAACAATGTCCTAGGGTGTTTGAGTAAGGATTTCCTTGAAGTTCTTGTTACGTGTATAGGCAAAAATAGGGGGATTCTTAAATATGTTTCTGAAGTCGGGTTCCAATTGTAAAATGGACCAATGTTTCAATATGATTTTCTTATACATCGTACTTGATGTAGAAAATTTAGACACGAGTAGCTTCCTATTTTCAAGAAAGAAAATTGATGGACTGAATGCTTAACATTGTCAAACATTCACCCCCAGTAAAGAGATCTTAGAGATCTGGGCCTAAATCCATACTTTTTTGCCCACCATGCCATTCCTGTTTAAACTCTGCCATATACAAATCATTCTTGAGCCTGTTCTCCATGGGGACAGACCAGTTTGAACTGCCAGGTAGGACCTCCCTGGACCAGAAATAAGCATCCTAGGACAAGTTTTGGGGTATAACCCCCATCAGCCAGGCTAGCTGGAATTCAGTGGCATGGTGAGCATGGAACACACATCTGAGCATACCCTTGGCTATCCCAGGATGCTTGTTTCCTCTCCAGGGAGGACTTGGCCTGGCAGTTTGGGCTGGATTGTTTCAATGAGGAGCAGGGTCAAGACTGAAAATGACACCCAAACTAATTCAATCCAATCAGTAGCACTGTAGTTATGCATTTTGAAGGTTTTTGATGAAATCTAGCACCTATTTGATCAAAGCACCAACCACAGGTATCTGGTTTTATGAGACCAGAGCAAACTCAAAATAAAAGGCCAACCGCGACCATGCATGGTTTGGATGCACTAGGCCCGGGTTCTCTAATGTCATCCTGGAGGGCCGGATCGGGCCATCCAGAACCCCCTTTGGAGAATTCTGCCCAAGGTGGATTGGGGTGTCTCGAATTGCTGTCGGACTTAGAAGAAATGTTGAAGAAAAGCCCAGGAGAAGGTAGAGTTAAGCAGGGCAAAACATCACGCTGTGTCTGAGGGTGCGTTGTTGTGAAGCTGTTGGAGGAAGTCTTGGCGAGGACATTGGTGGGAAAAATTTCCAGGCTGGAAAAGCTGAATATACAGGTTGAGAAGGTTGTCAATTTGAATGGTGAGCCTGTCACCACTGACTTCAGACTTGGACAATGTTTTGCAAGTCAGAAAACTCCAGTGGGACAAAACTGCAAACCACAGCTAAAGAGGATCCAACGGGTCCAGATAACATCAGTTGGAGGTCCCGCTGAGCAGGATTTGCTGCTTTGAGAAGAAGGTAGCTGGAGCTACCACAAACTCATGCTGACCAACAATGCATTTTAGGCAGATTAGCTGTCAGGTAGGTCTCACTATCTTTGAAATCTTTTGAAGTCCCATTTTTTATGCTTAATCAGGTTCAGCATCTCTAACTCACGGAAAACTCACATCATGAGTTTTCGGAGCCATGGGTGATCTCGATAGCTAGTTTTTTTCTCTACTAAAATTAAGCAGATTCAAGAGTCCTTTCCCTCCCTGGACCCTAGTGTTGTTACCATTCCAAAGGACCAGTTGAATTTGATAACTGAACCTGGACCCTTTCTTTCTGAGTTTCCATCTATCCCTATGTCAGTCTCCCGGGACCTCCTTTCCAAACTTAAATCAGGCTCACCATCTGACCCCTGCCCTGCTAGTTTTCTAGCTAGGGCTGGTGAGGCTTTGAACCCATTTATTAACCCAATTCTTAACCTGTTTTTGTCAAGTGGTGTAGTCCCTTTGGTTTGGAAACAGGCGATGGTGGTTCCACTACTTAAAAAGTCGGGTCTTGACCCCGAGATCCTTTCCAACTATAGGCCGATTTCCCTCTTGCCTGCTCTCGCTAAGACAGTGGAAAAGCATGTTCATACTGTGCTCTCCACTTATCTCGAGACCCATAGCCTGCTGCATTCAAGCCAGTCGGGCTTTCGCTCCAATCTAAGCACCGAGACAGCACTTTTAGAGGTTAATGAGGCCATCAAGGAAGTGTTGGATGAGGGAGGAAGAGCTATGTTGGTAATGTTAGACCTGTCGGTGGCTTTCGACACCATCCCTCATGAGGGTCTCCTCAACAGACTCTATGAGATCGGTCTGAGAGGGACGGTGTTGAACTGGTTTAGATCTTATTTAGCTGGTCGTCGACAGGTGGTCTGGGCCCCCCCATACTCTGCCGAAGTGCCGCCTTTGGAGGTCGGAGTTCCTCAGGGGTCTGGGCTTAGCCCGACTCTTTTTAACATCTTTATGACCCCTTTGGTGGTGCTGGCTGACTCATTTGGGGCTCAGATCGTGTCATACGCCGATGATACTCAGCTCCTTTTCACTTGCAGGAAGGGGGCTGAGTTCAACGGAGAGAGCATCCGTGGGTGTCTTGAGGCTGTGTTCGAATGGTTTCAGCGAAACAACCTCAAATGTAACCCTGGAAAATCTGAGGTGCTTTTCTTCAGGTGTCAGGCTGACCCAAAGTGGCAGGATTGGTGGCCTGTGAACATGTCCCCGCCCACGTCCTCCTCTCAGGTTGCGAAGAATCTGGTGGTCAAAATTGATAACTGCCTGTCACTTAAGTCCCAGATCCTTGGTCTGACGGGGCACCTGCTTTGGTCTCCTTAAAATGTTGCGCAAGTTTCTTCCCCTGCTCCCGCTTGCGCATAGGAAAACCACTGTCCAGGCTCTCATCTGTTCCAGGCTGGACTACTCAAATTTTTTGTATTTGGGTCTTCCCGACTATCTATTACAGAAACTTCAGGTGGTCCAGAATTCGGCGGCTCGGGCAGTCTTTGGTCTGCCTCGTCGCGGGAGAGCCTCGGACCTTTTACATTCCCTACACTGGCTCCCTATTCGTAACCGGATTGTTTTTAAAACACTCACGCTGGCACATAAGGCTCTCCATGCTGTGGGAGCTGAATATATTCAGAAACACCTTGCTTTTTACAAGCCAGCTAGATCCCTAAGATCGGAATCTCTTGGTCTGGCCACGGTTCCTTCTGTTAGGAAAGCAAGGGTGGGGGGTGTTCTTTTAAACACCTGGCTCCCAAGCTCTGGAATGCCCTCCCTTTGTTGCTTCGCGGTACCTCGAACCTGCTGTCCTTTAGAAAAGGCCTGAAGACGTGGCTCTATGGACAGTGATCTGCTGTTTCTTTTGCGTTCTTCCCTCTGCCTTCTGTTAGTCTGCTGTGGGTTTGAAAGCGCTGGGACACTCCTCGGAGTAGCCGAGCGCTATATAAGACACCCATAACATTAACATTAACATTAACACCACTTTCCAAGGGTCCAGTACCTGAGGGGGTTAGGGCTCACACCGACAGAAGCCAAGTGCAGGGTTGAATCAGCAAGGCAGGCCTAAGGTGCAGAGCAGTGATCTGGAGGAGTCAGGCAGGTGTTAGCAGCAGGGCAGTCTTTTGTAATAACAGGGTGGTCCTCTGAGGTACAATGCAGTCCTTCTGAAGTGATACACAGGTCTGGACGTGTCCTGAAGAGTGGTTCAGGAGGTCCAATTCTTAGACCTGGTGCAGGCTTTTGAAGTAGGAGGACCCTCTATAATATCCCAACTTCAGGTTCATCAAGGTGCCAAAAAGTCTGGGGTGACAAAAGGCTAGTCTGGGGCAGGGAACAGCTCTGCCTCCACCATCCTGGCAGGATTTCACATCCTGAAAACACATAGATGCTTTCCTTGTTTCATTGTCTGGGAGGAATGCACAAAGCCCAACAGCATAGCTATTCACACTCATGTGACGAAGGATATATACAGCAGATTAGGACAAGAACATTTCAACTTTCTAAAAGGGGCATTTTCAGAATTGTGACTTAAAATCTAACTTTCTCAATAAAGAGGATTTTAAATTACAACTCATTTGAGTCCAAAATCGATATCCCTATCTTTTCCCAATCAAAAGTTAGCTCTTATTAAATATATTTCATTTAATTTCATAATCTTTATTTCGATGATTGTTCATCATAAAAGATACAAAAAACAGTACATTGATACAATATTAAAAATGGTATTAAAATATTAAAATTCCCACAGTTAAAAATATAAAACTATTTCAGTCAAATGCTCAAGTTGACCACCTTCTTAGTAAAATACTTCCTAGTTTCGAAGGGCTAGATTCAAACAATAACGCCTCCTATTCCAGACAGTGCCCAAGTATTTTGCCACAGCAAACACGATGTTTTCAGCAAGGTCGGTTTTAAGTACCCTGTAAGCCACCAAACACTCAGAGAAGCCTAAGTTTTTGCACAGTGGGACTATCCATTTCTTTCTAGCTCCACTGTACGCTGGGCAGAAGAAGAGGATGTGCATGTCTGTCTCTCTATCCACTCCACACCCCGGGCAGCTACTCTCAGTGGGCTTACTCCATTTACTTGTTAGGTCACGTGTCGGTAGTGACCCGTGCCTCCACTGCACATAAAGCTTCCTTATGGGAGGCGGATAAATAATGTCTAAGACTGGTTTGAAACAGTAGCAGTCTTTAAAGAGCAGAAAAGACTCAGTGCAGGACCCGATATTTTTATTTTGCAGTAGTGTCGCTAATTTATGGTCATTATAGATTTTTGCCAATCGCTTCTTAGGTAAGCATGGGCGAATTTTGCGAATCTCGCGTTCGCGAATTTTGCGGATTTGCGAACTCGCAATCCGCAAAATCCGCGAATTCTCGCGAATTTGCGGATTTTTTTTTGTGTTTGCGCGGGTTTCTGCCAGTTCACGAGGGTTTTGTACAATTTCGCAAATTGCGAACTTACCTGTCGGGTCGCAAGTTTCGCGAACTTGTTGTTTCTACGTGTCCAGCCTGTTTGGTACACTCTTCTTCATCACTGCCACTCTCTGTCACCACTGCCACTCTCTGACTACTCATGCCACCCTCTGGCCCACCCATGCCACCCTCTGTTTCATCACAGCACCCTCTGGTTGTCCAGTCAGTGTACATTATTGTGGCAACGCAAGCACACCTTCCCTGCCTCAAGTGACCTGAATTAATTTGGGGCTGATTAATGTGTCACAGAATATTTTTTTAGCTGGCACCTGCTTCCTTAGTGCTTCCTGATTAGTGATCTTTTGCACTTGCTAAGTGCTTTCATTGTTGCAAAATTAGTTACAACACCTGCCCTGCCCCAACTGACAATAATGAATTAGGGGCTGATTAATGGATTTGAACTTCCAGCCTGGCTCCTGCTTGTCTCCCTTAGCTGTAATTCAGGACCTTTGTGGCATATGTGTAACTATTCTGAGGTTCAGAGCAGGGTCACATAATAGTTGCAACTGGCAACTGAACTCTGGAGGGTCCCCTCAGGAAGCACTACAGGAAATGGCTACTAATGATGAGCCTGAACTTTTGAACCTGGTAAGTAGTTTCAGTTTTGCTAAGATCGTATTTCTGCAATTTTGCACTTATTCGCGGGGTGCGAAGTTGTACCGGGAAGCCGCGAACTCACGCGAACAGTGCGAGCAAAATCCGCTGCTCGCGGATTTGCGGATTTTGCGGGAGATTCGCGAATCTCGCGGATTGCGAATTTACCGAAAATCCGCAAAATCCGCGAGCGAAACGGATTTTCCGCCCATGCTTATTCTTGGGCAACACCGGACAAGTGACCAGAGGGTTAGACCATACAGTATGCAAGCCAAGGCTCTCCAACCCCAATTTAACTAACTTAAGCAAGGGAATTTTAACTGCATTGGGGAGGGAAAGGATCTCTTGCAAGGCCTTCCTATAACTAACTAATTCCGGGGTGGCCCAAATCCTACGCCAGAACATCAGTGGTCTCATAGATAATTCGTCATCTATTGGTCTCAGGCCAAGGTCTAGCCTCAATGGGGTTAAAGGTGTGCTGGGGGAAGTAACAAGAGCCTCCTGATCATCTTATTCTCCACCTTTAACAGATCTTTACAGGGTAGATGTCCCCACAGTTCGCTACTGTACATAGCTGCACCTTTAGCCTGGATCTTATAGATCTCTAGGGATGGGCCAATGGGTCTCATCGATGACTTGTTCTTTTCTATCATCTTTGAAATCCCACCTACACACTGCACTAATTTGAGGTGTGCTTTTTCTTGTTGTTGGCCCCAGGCTAAGTTTTCATTCAAGGTGACCCCCAGATAATCGAAGGTCTGAACCCTTTCGAGTTTGACCGGACCAATGGCCGGTACAAAACGGGATTTGGGAGTAGGATTTTGTCTTTCCGGTGTTAATTTCCAACCCATATTCTCTGCAAAAATCCACAAACCCGTTGAGGACACGCTGTATCCCCATTGGGGATTTGGAAAGCAGCAGGGTGTCGTCTGCGAACATAATTGCCGACACCCTGCTGCCGGCAAGCCTTGGTGCATCACTGTCCACAACTCTGTTGAGGTGGTCAATAACCCCGTTGACATAGAGGCAAAACAGGGTTAGTGCAAGCACACAACCCTGTCTTACCCCCCTGCCAATGGGGAATTTACCAGAAAGGCCCCCAATCCTGCCACACCTGACCCGAGCGTAATTGTCAGTATGAAGGCGAATTAACACCTTCAAAAGACTTGGCGGGACCCCCATTTTACCTAAGACCCTCCACAAGTTGCTACACGGGACAAGGTCAAAAGCAGCTCTCAGGTCCACGAATACAGTGTAGAGGCTGCCACCCTCCAACTGTACCATTTTCCAGAAAATGAGTGCCAGACGGAACACCTGGTCAATTGTAGAGACCCCACTTCTAAACCCAGCTTGGACCGGGTTCGCGAACTATCGGTGCCGCGTTTGGTTCAAGAGACAGTGAATGAGGAATTTGACAACGTAATATAGACGTATGTGATAGGCTACAGCTAAACTAAAAATAAATGACGGGCTGTGTCGGGGGCCATATTAGAGTGGAGAGTGTTCTGTGTGAATAAAGTTACACAAAGACAAGGAGAGTGTAAAGCCAGAATTAAGAGCACAGAATAAATGCTGCAGGGGATAGACGACGGGACAAATATGAAAGACAGTTAAGCATGAATACTACATGAATGGTATACATATAATGGGGATGCCAAGGAGACAGGTTAAACGTCAAGAACGGCATTCAAAAACAGCGATGTAAACAATAAATTTTGAAAGTCAAGAAACCGAAGTTAAATCGAAATATAAAACAATCAAGAGCAAATCACAGGTAGCAACTAAATTCTGTACGGTCGTTGAGGCCAAAAGGCTTCATGGATTGAAGGCGGTATATCCAGGACATCTTTCTCTGTAGGAGAAATTTGCAATTGTCTCTCCCCTCCTGTTTGGTGATGGTTTCTAGGACCATGAACATCAATTGGGCCACATTGTGTTTTTGTTCTAAAAAGTGCGCAGCGACATTAGATTTTTCATTTCTGGTGCGGATATTAGATTTATGTTCATTAATGCGCACTTTGATTTTCCTCTCGGTTTTGCCGATGTAGATTTTCCCGCAGAGGCATTTCAATAGATAAATGAGATTGGTAGAATCGCACGTTGCGTTAACATTGAGTTTGATGGTGTTGCCTTTCATAGGATGAGATATGGTGTTGCCTTTAATGATACAATGACAGTTGTTACAGTTCATGCAAGGGCTGGTGCCTTTGCTTACAACGATGTCCTAGGGTGTTTGAGTAAGGATTTCTTTGAAGTTCTTGTTACGTGTATAGGCAAAAATAGGGGGATTCTTAAATATGTTTCTGAAGTCGGGTTCCAATTGTAAAATGGACCAATGTTTCAATATGATTTTCTTATACATCGTACTTGATGTAGAAAATTTAGACACGAGTAGCTTCCTATTTTCAAGAAAGAAAATTGATGGACTGAATGCTTAACATTGTCAAACATTCACCCCCAGTAAAGAGATCTTAGAGATCTGGGCCTAAATCCATACTTTTTTGCCCACCATGCCATTCCTGTTTAAACTCTGCCATATACAAATCATTCTTGAGCCTGTTCTCCATGGGGACAGACCAGTTTGAACTGCCAGGTAGGACCTCCCTGGACCAGAAATAAGCATCCTAGGACAAGTTTTGGGGTATAACCCCCATCAGCCAGGCTAGCTGGAATTCAGTGGCATGGTGAGCATGGAACACACATCTGAGCATACCCTTGGCTATCCCAGGATGCTTGTTTCCTCTCCAGGGAGGACTTGGCCTGGCAGTTTGGGCTGGATTGTTTCAATGAGGAGCAGGGTCAAGACTGAAAATGACACCCAAACTAATTCAATCCAATCAGTAGCACTGTAGTTATGCATTTTGAAGGTTTTTGATGAAATCTAGCACCTATTTGATCAAAGCACCAACCACAGGTATCTGGTTTTATGAGACCAGAGCAAACTCAAAATAAAAGGCCAACCGCGACCATGCATGGTTTGGATGCACTAGGCCCGGGTTCTCTAATGTCATCCTGGAGGGCCGGATCGGGCCATCCAGAACCCCCTTTGGAGAATTCTGCCCAAGGTGGATTGGGGTGTCTCGAATTGCTGTCGGACTTAGAAGAAATGTTGAAGAAAAGCCCAGGAGAAGGTAGAGTTAAGCAGGGCAAAACATCACGCTGTGTCTGAGGGTGCGTTGTTGTGAAGCTGTTGGAGGAAGTCTTGGCGAGGCCATTGACATTGGTGGGAAAAATTTCCAGGCTGGAAAAGCTGAATATACAGGTTGAGAAGGTTGTCAATTTGAATGGAGAGCCTGTCACCACTGACTTCAGACTTGGACAATGTTTTGCAAGTCAGAAAACTCCAGTGGGACAAAACTGCAAACCACAGCTAAAGAGGATCCAACGGGTCCAGATAACATCAGTTGGAGGTCCCGCTGAGCAGAATTTGCTGCTTTGAGAAGAAGGTAGCTGGAGCTACCACAAACTCATGCTGACCAACAATGCATTTTAGGCAGATTAGCTGTCAGGTAGGTCTCACTATCTTTGAAATCTTTTGAAGTCCCATTTTTTATGCTTAATCAGGTTCAGCATCTCTAACTCACGGAAAACTCACATCATGAGTTTTCGGAGCCATGGGTGATCTCGATAGCTAGTTTTTTTCTCTACTAAAATTAAGCAGATTCAAGAGTCCTTTCCCTCCCTGGACCCTAGTGTTGTTACCATTCCAAAGGACCAGTTGAATTTGATAACTGAACCTGGACCCTTTCTTTCTGAGTTTCCATCTATCCCTATGTCAGTCTCCCGGGACCTCCTTTCCAAACTTAAATCAGGCTCACCATCTGACCCCTGCCCTGCTAGTTTTCTAGCTAGGGCTGGTGAGGCTTTGAACCCATTTATTAACCCAATTCTTAACCTGTTTTTGTCAAGTGGTGTAGTCCCTTTGGTTTGGAAACAGGCGATGGTGGTTCCACTACTTAAAAAGTCGGGTCTTGACCCCGAGATCCTTTCCAACTATAGGCCGATTTCCCTCTTGCCTGCTCTCGCTAAGACAGTGGAAAAGCATGTTCATACTGTGCTCTCCACTTATCTCGAGACCCATAGCCTGCTGCATTCCAGCCAGTCGGGCTTTCGCTCCAATCTAAGCACCGAGACAGCACTTTTAGAGGTTAATGAGGCCATCAAGGAAGTGTTGGATGAGGGAGGAAGAGCTATGTTGGTAATGTTAGACCTGTCGGTGGCTTTCGACACCATCCCTTATGAGGGTCTCCTCAACAGACTCTATGAGATCGGTCTGAGAGGGACGGTGTTGAACTGGTTTAGATCTTATTTAGCTGGTCGTCGACAGGTGGTCTGGGCCCCCCCATACTCTGCCGAAGTGCCGCCTTTGGAGGTCGGAGTTCCTCAGGGGTCTGGGCTTAGCCTGACTCTTTTTAACATCTTTATGACCCCTTTGGTGGTGCTGGCTGACTCATTTGGGGCTCAGATCGTGTCATACGCCGATGATACTCAGCTCCTTTTCACTTGCAGGAAGGGGGCTGAGTTCAACGGAGAGAGCATCCGTGGGTGTCTTGAGGCTGTGTTCGAATGGTTTCAGCGAAACAACCTCAAATGTAACCCTGGAAAATCTGAGGTGCTTTTCTTCGGGTGTCAGGCTGACCCAAAGTGGCAGGATTGGTGGCCTGTGAACATGTCCCCGCCCACGTCCTCCTCTCAGGTTGCGAAGAATCTGGTGGTCAAAATTGATAACTGCCTGTCACTTAAGTCCCAGATCCTTGGTCTGACGGGGCACCTGCTTTGGTCTCCTTAAAATGTTGCGCAAGTTTCTTCCCCTGCTCCCGCTTGCGCATAGGAAAACCACTGTCCAGGCTCTCATCTGTTCCAGGCTGGACTACTCAAATTTTTTGTATTTGGGTCTTCCCGACTATCTATTACAGAAACTTCAGGTGGTCCAGAATTCGGCGGCTCGGGCAGTCTTTGGTCTGCCTCGTCGCGGGAGAGCCTCGGACCTTTTACATTCCCTACACTGGCTCCCTATTCGTAACCGGATTGTTTTTAAAACACTCACGCTGGCGCATAAGGCTCTCCATGCTGGGGGAGCTGAATATATTCAGAAACGCCTTGCTTTTTACAAGCCAGCTAGATCCCTAAGATCGGAATCTCTTGGTCTGGCCACGGTTCCTTCTGTTAGGAAAGCAAGGGTGGGGGGTGTTCTTTTAAACACCTGGCTCCCAAGCTCTGGAATGCCCTCCCTTTGTCGCTTCGCGGTACCTCGAACCTGCTGTCCTTTAGAAAAGACCTGAAGACGTGGCTCTATGGACAGTGATCTGCTGTTTCTTTTGCGTTCTTCCCTCTGCCTTCTGTTAGTCTGCTGTGGGTTTGAAAGCGCTGGGACACTCCTCGGAGTAGCCGAGCGCTATATAAGACACCCATAACATTAACATTAACATTAACACCACTTTCCAAGGGTCCAGTACCTGAGGGGGTTAGGGCTCACACCGACAGAAGCCAAGTGCAGGGTTGAATCAGCAAGGCAGGCCTAAGGTGCAGAGCAGTGATCTGGAGGAGTCAGGCAGGTGGTAGCAGCAGGGCAGTCTTTTGTAATAACAGGGTGGTCCTCTGAGGTACAATGCAGTCCTTCTGAAGTGATACACAGGTCTGGACGTGTCCTGAAGAGTGGTTCAGGAGGTCCAATTCTTAGACCTGGTGCAGGCTTTTGAAGTAGGAGGACCCTCTATAATATCCCAACATCAGGTTCATCAAGGTGCCAAAAAGTCTGGGGTGACAAAAGGCTAGTCTGGGGCAGGGAACAGCTCTGCCTCCACCATCCTGGCAGGATTTCACATCCTGAAAACACATAGATGCTTTCCTTGTTTCATTGTCTGGGAGGAATGCACAAAGCCCAACAGCATAGCTATTCACACTCATGTGACCAAGGATATATACAGCAGATTAGGACAAGAACATTTCAACTTTCTAAAAGGGGCATTTTCAGAATTGTGACTTAAAATCTAACTTTCTCAATAAAGAGGATTTTAAATTACAACTCATTTGAGTCCAAAATCGATATCCCTATCTTTTCCCAATCAAAAGTTAGCTCTTATTAAATATATTTCATTTAATTTCATAATCTTTATTTCGATGATTGTTCATCATAAAAGATACAAAAAACAGTACATTGATACAATATTAAAAATGGTATTAAAATATTAAAATTCCCACAGTTAAAAATATAAAACTATTTCAGTCAAATGCTCAAGTTAACCACCTTCTTAGTAAAATACTTCCTAGTTTCGAAGGGCTAGATTCAAACAATAACGCCTCCTATTCCAGACAGTGCCCAAGTATTTTGCCACAGCAAACACGATGTTTTCAGCAAGGTCGGTTTTAAGTACCCTGTAAGCCACCAAACACTCAGAGAAGCCTAAGTTTTTGCACAGTGGGACTATCCATTTCTTTCTAGCTCCACTGTACGCTGGGCAGAAGAAGAGGATGTGCATGTCTGTCTCTCTATCCACTCCACACCCCGGGCAGCTACTCTCAGTGGGCTTACTCTATTTACTTGTTAGGTCACGTGTCGGTAGTGACCCGTGCCTCCACTGCACATAAAGCTTCCTTATGGGAGGCGGATAAATAATGTCTAAGACTGGTTTGAAACAGTAGCAGTCTTTAAAGAGCAGAAAAGACTCAGTGCAGGACCCGATATTTTTATTTTGCAGTAGTGTCGCTAATTTATGGTCATTATAGATTTTTGCCAATCGCTTCTTAGGTAAGCATGGGCGAATTTTGCGAATCTCGCGTTCGCGAATTTTGCGGATTTGCGAACTCGCAATCCGCAAAATCCGCGAATTCTCGCGAATTTGCGGATTTTTTTTTGTGTTTGCGCGGGTTTCTGCCAGTTCGCGAGGGTTTTGTACAATTTCGCAAATTGCGAACTTACCTGTCGGGTCGCAAGTTTCGCGAACTTGTTGTTTCTACGTGTCCAGCCTGTTTGGGACACTCTTCTTCATCACTGCCACTCTCTGTCACCACTGCCACTCTCTGACTACTCATGCCACCCTCTGGCCCACCCATGCCACCCTCTGTTTCATCACAGCACCCTCTGGTTGTCCAGTCAGTGTACATTATTGTGGCAACGCAAGCACACCTTCCCTGCCTCAAGTGACCTGAATTAATTTGGGGCTGATTAATGTGTCACAGAATATTTTTTTAGCTGGCACCTGCTTCCTTAGTGCTTCCTGATTAGTGATCTTTTGCACTTGCTAAGTGCTTTCATTGTTGCAAAATTAGTTACAACACCTGCCCTGCCCCAACTGACAATAATGAATTAGGGGCTGATTAATGGATTTGAACTTCCAGCCTGGCTCCTGCTTGTCTCCCTTAGCTGTAATTCAGGACCTTTGTGGCATATGTGTAACTATTCTGAGGTTCAGAGCAGGGTCACATAATAGTTGCAACTGGCAACTGAACTCTGGAGGGTCCCCTCAGGAAGCACTACAGGAAATGGCTACTAATGATGAGCCTGAACTTTTGAACCTGGTAAGTAGTTTCAGTTTTGCTAAGATCGTATTTCTGCAATTTTGCACTTATTCGCGGGGTGCGAAGTTGTACTGGGAAGCCGCGAACTCACGCGAACAGTGCGAGCAAAATCCGCTGCTCGCGGATTTGCGGATTTTGCGGGAGATTCGCGAATCTCGCGGATTGCGAATTTACCGAAAATCCGCAAAATCCGCGAGCGAAACGGATTTTCCGCCCATGCTTATTCTTGGGCAACACCGGACAAGTGACCAGAGGGTTAGACCATACAGTATGCAAGCCAAGGCTCTCCAACCCCAATTTAACGAACTTAAGCAAGGGAATTTTAACTGCATTGGGGAGGGAAAGGATCTCTTGCAAGGCCTTCCTATAACTAACTAATTCCGGGGTGGCCCAAATCCTACGCCAGAACATCAGTGGTCTCATAGATAATTCGTCATCTATTGGTCTCAGGCCAAGGTCTAGCCTCAATGGGGTTAAAGGTGTGCTGGGGAAGTAACAAGAGCCTCCTGATCATCTTATTCTCCACCTTTAACAGATCTTTACAGGGTAGATGTCCCCACAGTTCGCTACTGTACATAGCTGCACCTTTAGCCTGGATCTTATAGATCTCTAGGGATGGGCCAATGGGTCTCATCGATGACTTGTTCTTTTCTATCATCTTTGAAATCCCACCTACACACTGCACTAATTTGAGGTGTGCTTTTTCTTGTTGTTGGCCCCAGGCTAAGTTTTCATTCAAGGTGACCCCCAGATAATCGAAGGTCTGAACCCTTTCGAGTTTGACCGGACCAATGGCCGGTACAAAACGGGATTTGGGAGTAGGATTTTGTCTTTCCGGTGTTAATTTCCAACCCATATTCTCTGCAAAAATCCACAAACCCGTTGAGGACACGCTGTATCCCCATTGGGGATTTGGAAAGCAGCAGGGTGTCGTCTGCGAACATAATTGCCGACACCCTGCTGCCGGCGAGCCTTGGTGCATCACTGTCCACAACTCTGTTGAGGTGGTCAATAACCCCGTTGACATAGAGGCAAAACAGGGTTAGTGCAAGCACACAACCCTGTCTTACCCCCCTGCCAATGGGGAATTTACCAGAAAGGCCCCCAATCCTGCCACACCTGACCCGAGCGTAATTGTCAGTATGAAGGCGAATTAACACCTTCAAAAGACTTGGCGGGACCCCCATTTTACCTAAGACCCTCCACAAGTTGCTACACGGGACAAGGTCAAAAGCAGCTCTCAGGTCCACGAATACAGTGTAGAGGCTGCCACCCTCCAACTGTACCATTTTCCAGAAAATGAGTGCCAGACGGAACACCTGGTCAATTGTAGAGACCCCACTTCTAAACCCAGCTTGGACCGGGTTCGCGAACTATCGGTGCCGCGTTTGGTTCAAGAGACAGTGAATGAGGAATTTGACAACGTAATATAGACGTATGTGATAGGCTACAGCTAAACTAAAAATAAATGACGGGCTGTGTCGGGGGCCATATTAGAGTGGAGAGTGTTCTGTGTGAATAAAGTTACACAAAGACAAGGAGAGTGTAAAGCCAGAATTAAGAGCACAGAATAAATGCTGCAGGGGATAGACGACGGGACAAATATGAAAGACAGTTAAGCATGAATACTACATGAATGGTATACATATAATGGGGATGCCAAGGAGACAGGTTAAACGTCAAGAACGGCATTCAAAAACAGCGATGTAAACAATACATTTTGAAAGTCAAGAAACCGAAGTTAAATCGAAATATAAAACAATCAAGAGCAAATCACAGGTAGCAACTAAATTCTGTACGGTCGTTGAGGCCAAAAGGCTTCATGGATTGAAGGCGGTATATCCAGGACATCTTTCTCTGTAGGAGAAATTTGCAATTGTCTCTCCCCTCCTGTTTGGTGATGGTTTCTAGGACCATGAACATCAATTGGGCCACATTGTGTTTTTGTTCTAAAAAGTGCGCAGCGACATTAGATTTTTCATTTCTGGTGCGGATATTAGATTTATGTTCATTAATGCGCACTTTGATTTTCCTCTCGGTTTTGCCGATGTAGATTTTCCCGCAGAGGCATTTCAATAGATAAATGAGATTGGTAGAATCGCACGTTGCGTTAACATTGAGTTTGATGGTGTTGCCTTTCATAGGATGAGATATGGTGTTGCCTTTAATGATACAATGACAGTTGTTACAGTTCATGCAAGGGCTGGTGCCTTTGCTTACAACGATGTCCTAGGGTGTTTGAGTAAGGATTTCTTTGAAGTTCTTGTTACATGTATAGGCAAAAATAGGGGGATTCTTAAATATGTTTCTGAAGTCGGGTTCCAATTGTAAAATGGACCAATGTTTCAATATGATTTTCTTATACATCGTACTTGATGTAGAAAATTTAGACACGAGTAGCTTCCTATTTTCAAGAAAGAAAATTGATGGACTGAATGCTTAACATTGTCAAACATTCACCCCCAGTAAAGAGATCTTAGAGATCTGGGCCTAAATCCATACGTTTTTGCCCACCATGCCATTCCTGTTTAAACTCTGCCATATACAAATCATTCTTGAGCCTGTTCTCCATGGGGACAGACCAGTTTGAACTGCCAGGTAGGACCTCCCTGGACCAGAAATAAGCATCCTAGGACAAGTTTTGGGGTATAACCCCCATCAGCCAGGCTAGCTGGAATTCAGTGGCATGGTGAGCATGGAACACACATCTGAGCATACCCTTGGCTATCCCAGGATGCTTGTTTCCTCTCCAGGAAGGACTTGGCCTGGCAGTTTGGGCTGGATTGTTTCAATGAGGAGCAGGGTCAAGACTGAAAATGACACCCAAACTAATTCAATCCAATCAGTAGCACTGTAGTTATGCATTTTGAAGGTTTTTGATGAAATCTAGCACCTATTTGATCAAAGCACCAACCACAGGTATCTGGTTTTATGAGACCAGAGCAAACTCAAAATAAAAGGCCAACCGCGACCATGCATGGTTTGGATGCACTAGGCCCGGGTTCTCTAATGTCATCCTGGAGGGCCGGATCGGGCCATCCAGAACCCCCTTTGGAGAATTCTGCCCAAGGTGGATTGGGGTGTCTCGAATTGCTGTCGGACTTAGAAGAAATGTTGAAGAAAAGCCCAGGAGAAGGTAGAGTTAAGCAGGGCAAAACATCACGCTGTGTCTGAGGGTGCGTTGTTGTGAAGCTGTTGGAGGAAGTCTTGGCGAGGCCATTGACATTGGTGGGAAAAATTTCCAGGCTGGAAAAGCTGAATATACAGGTTGAGAAGGTTGTCAATTTGAATGGAGAGCCTGTCACCACTGACTTCAGACTTGGACAATGTTTTGCAAGTCAGAAAACTCCAGTGGGACAAAACTGCAAACCACAGCTAAAGAGGATCCAACGGGTCCAGATAACATCAGTTGGAGGTCCCGCTGAGCAGGATTTGCTGCTTTGAGAAGAAGGTAGCTGGAGCTACCACAAACTCATGCTGACCAACAATGCATTTTAGGCAGATTAGCTGTCAGGTAGGTCTCACTATCTTTGAAATCTTTTGAAGTCCCATTTTTTATGCTTAATCAGGTTCAGCATCTCTAACTCACGGAAAACTCACATCATGAGTTTTCGGAGCCATGGGTGATCTCGATAGCTAGTTTTTTTCCCTACTAAAATTAAGCAGATTCAAGAGTCCTTTCCCTCCCTGGACCCTAGTGTTGTTACCATTCCAAAGGACCAGTTGAATTTGATAACTGAACCTGGACCCTTTCTTTCTGAGTTTCCATCTATCCCTATGTCAGTCTCCCGGGACCTCCTTTCCAAACTTAAATCAGGCTCACCATCTGACCCCTGCCCTGCTAGTTTTCTAGCTAGGGCTGGTGAGGCTTTGAACCCATTTATTAACCCAATTCTTAACCTGTTTTTGTCAAGTGGTGTAGTCCCTTTGGTTTGGAAACAGGCGATGGTGGTTCCACTACTTAAAAAGTCGGGTCTTGACCCCGAGATCCTTTCCAACTATAGGCCGATTTCCCTCTTGCCTGCTCTCGCTAAGACAGTGGAAAAGCATGTTCATACTGTGCTCTCCACTTATCTCGAGACCCATAGCCTGCTGCATTCCAGCCAGTCGGGCTTTCGCTCCAATCTAAGCACCGAGACAGCACTTTTAGAGGTTAATGAGGCCATCAAGGAAGTGTTGGATGAGGGAGGAAGAGCTATGTTGGTAATGTTAGACCTGTCGTTGGCTTTCGACACCATCCCTCATGAGGGTCTCCTCAACAGACTCTATGAGATCGGTCTGAGAGGGACGGTGTTGAACTGGTTTAGATCTTATTTAGCTGGTCGTCGACAGGTGGTCTGGGCCCCCCCATACTCTGCCGAAGTGCCGCCTTTGGAGGTCGGAGTTCCTCAGGGGTCTGGGCTTAGCCCGACTCTTTTTAACATCTTTATGACCCCTTTGGTGGTGCTGGCTGACTCACTTGGGGCTCAGATCGTGTCATGCGCCGATGATACTCAGCTCCTTTTCACTTGCAGGAAGGGGGCTGAGTTCAACGGAGAGAGCATCCGTGGGTGTCTTGAGGCTGTGTTCGAATGGTTTCAGCGAAACAACCTCAAATGTAACCCTGGAAAATCTGAGGTGCTTTTCTTCGGGTGTCAGGCTGACCCAAAGTGGCAGGATTGGTGGCCTGTGAACATGTCCCCGCCCACGTCCTCCTCTCAGGTTGCGAAGAATCTGGTGGTCAAAATTGATAACTGCCTGTCACTTAAGTCCCAGATCCTTGGTCTGACGGGGCACCTGCTTTGGTCTCCTTAAAATGTTGCGCAAGTTTCTTCCCCTGCTCCCGCTTGCGCATAGGAAAACCACTGTCCAGGCTCTCATCTGTTCCAGGCTGGACTACTCAAATTTTTTGTATTTGGGTCTTCCCGACTATCTATTACAGAAACTTCAGGTGGTCCAGAATTCGGCGGCTCGGGCAGTCTTTGGTCTGCCTCGTCGCGGGAGAGCCTCGGACCTTTTACATTCCCTACACTGGCTCCCTATTCGTAACCGGATTGTTTTTAAAACACTCACGCTGGCGCATAAGGCTCTCCATGCTGTGGGAGCTGAATATATTCAGAAACGCCTTGCTTTTTACAAGCCAGCTAGATCCCTAAGATCGGAATCTCTTGGTCTGGCCACGGTTCCTTCTGTTAGGAAAGCAAGGGTGGGGGGTGTTCTTTTAAACACCTGGCTCCCAAGCTCTGGAATGCCCTCCCTTTGTCGCTTCGCGGTACCTCGAACCTGCTGTCCTTTAGAAAAGGCCTGAAGACGTGGCTCTATGGACAGTGATCTGCTGTTTCTTTTGCGTTCTTCCCTCTGCCTTCCGTTAGTCTGCTGTGGGTTTGAAAGCGCTGGGACACTCCTCGGAGTAGCCGAGTGCTATATAAGACACCCATAACATTAACATTAACATTAACACCAGTTTCCAAGGGTCCAGTACCTGAGGGGGTTAGGGCTCACACCGACAGAAGCCAAGTGCAGGGTTGAATCAGCAAGGCAGGCCTAAGGTGCAGAGCAGTGATCTGGAGGAGTCAGGCAGGTGTTAGCAGCAGGGCAGTCTTTTGTAATAACAGGGTGGTCCTCTGAGGTACAATGCAGTCCTTCTGAAGTGATACACAGGTCTGGACGTGTCCTGAAGAGTGGTTCAGGAGGTCCAATTCTTAGACCTGGTGCAGGCTTTTGAAGTAGGAGGACCCTCTATAATATCCCAACATCAGGTTCATCAAGGTGCCAAAAAGTCTGGGGTGACAAAAGGCTAGTCTGGGGCAGGGAACAGCTCTGCCTCCACCATCCTGGCAGGATTTCACATCCTGAAAACACATAGATGCTTTCCTTGTTTCATTGTCTGGGAGGAATGCACAAAGCCCAACAGCATAGCTATTCACACTCATGTGACCAAGGATATATACAGCAGATTAGGACAAGAACATTTCAACTTTCTAAAAGGGGCATTTTCAGAATTGTGACTTAAAATCTAACTTTCTCAATAAAGAGGATTTTAAATTACAACTCATTTGAGTCCAAAATCGATATCCCTATCTTTTCCCAATCAAAAGTTAGCTCTTATTAAATATATTTCATTTAATTTCATAATCTTTATTTCGATGATTGTTCATCATAAAAGATACAAAAAACAGTACATTGATACAATATTAAAAATGGTATTAAAATATTAAAATTCCCACAGTTAAAAATATAAAACTATTTCAGTCAAATGCTCAAGTTGACCACCTTCTTAGTAAAATACTTCCTAGTTTCGAAGGGCTAGATTCAAACAATAACGCCTCCTATTCCAGACAGTGCCCAAGTATTTTGCCACAGCAAACACGATGTTTTCAGCAAGGTCGGTTTTAAGTACCCTGTAAGCCACCAAACACTCAGAGAAGCCTAAGTTTTGCACAGTGGGACTATCCATTTCTTTCTAGCTCCACTGTACGCTGGGCAGAAGAAGAGGATGTGCATGTCTGTCTCTCTATCCACTCCACACCCCGGGCAGCTACTCTCAGTGGGCTTACTCCATTTACTTGTAAGGTCACGTGTCGGTAGTGACCCGTGCCTCCACTGCACATAAAGCTTCCTTATGGGAGGCGGATAAATAATGTCTAAGACTGGTTTGAAACAGTAGCAGTCTTTAAAGAGCAGAAAAGACTCAGTGCAGGACCCGATATTTTTATTTTGCAGTAGTGTCGCTAATTTATGGTCATTATAGATTTTTGCCAATCGCTTCTTAGGTAAGCATGGGCGAATTTTGCGAATCTCGCGTTCGCGAATTTTGCGGATTTGCGAACTCGCAATCCGCAAAATCCGCGAATTCTCGCGAATTTGTGGATTTTTTTTTGTGTTTGCGCGGGTTTCTGCCAGTTCGCGAGGGTTTTGTACAATTTCGCAAATTGCGAACTTACCTGTCGGGTCGCAAGTTTCGCGAACTTGTTGTTTCTACGTGTCCAGCCTGTTTGGGACACTCTTCTTCATCACTGCCACTCTCTGTCACCACTGCCACTCTCTGACTACTCATGCCACCCTCTGGCCCACCCATGCCACCCTCTGTTTCATCACAGCACCCTCTGGTTGTCCAGTCAGTGTACATTATTGTGGCAACGCAAGCACACCTTCCCTGCCTCAAGTGACCTGAATTAATTTGGGGCTGATTAATGTGTCACAGAATATTTTTTTAGCTGGCACCTGCTTCCTTAGTGCTTCCTGATTAGTGATCTTTTGCACTTGCTAAGTGCTTTCATTGTTGCAAAATTAGTTACAACACCTGCCCTGCCCCAACTGACAATAATGAATTAGGGGCTGATTAATGGATTTGAACTTCCAGCCTGGCTCCTGCTTGTCTCCCTTAGCTGTAATTCAGGACCTTTGTGGCATATGTGTAACTATTCTGAGGTTCAGAGCAGGGTCACATAATAGTTGCAACTGGCAACTGAACTCTGGAGGGTCCCCTCAGGAAGCACTACAGGAAATGGCTACTAATGATGAGCCTGAACTTTTGAACCTGGTAAGTAGTTTCAGTTTTGCTAAGATCGTATTTCTGCAATTTTGCACTTATTCGCGGGGTACGAAGTTGTACTGGGAAGCCGCGAACTCACGCGAACAGTGCGAGCAAAATCCGCTGCTCGCGGATTTGCGGATTTTGCGGGAGATTCGCAAATCTCGCGGATTGCGAATTTACCGAAAATCCGCAAAATCCGCAAGCGAAACGGATTTTCCGCCCATGCTTATTCTTGGGCAACACCGGACAAGTGACCAGAGGGTTAGACCATACAGTATGCAAGCCAAGGCTCTCCAACCCCAATTTAACGAACTTAAGCAAGGGAATTTTAACTGCATTGGGGAGGGAAAGGATCTCTTGCAAGGCCTTCCTATAACGAACTAATTCCGGGGTGGCCCAAATCCTACGCCAGAACATCAGTGGTCTCATAGATAATTCGTCATCTATTGGTCTCAGGCCAAGGTCTAGCCTCAATGGGGTTAAAGGTGTGCTGGGGGAAGTAACAAGAGCCTCCTGATCATCTTATTCTCCACCTTTAACAGATCTTTACAGGGTAGATGTCCCCACAGTTCGCTACTGTACATAGCTGCACCTTTAGCCTGGATCTTATAGATCTCTAGGGATGGGCCAATGGGTCTCATCGATGACTTGTTCTTTTCTATCATCTTTGAAATCCCACCTACACACTGCACTAATTTGAGGTGTGCTTTTTCTTGTTGTTGGCCCCAGGCTAAGTTTTCATTCAAGGTGACCCCCAGATAATCGAAGGTCTGAACCCTTTCGAGTTTGACCGGACCAATGGCCGGTACAAAACGGGATTTGGGAGTAGGATTTTGTCTTTCCGGTGTTAATTTCCAACCCATATTCTCTGCAAAAATCCACAAACCCGTTGAGGACACGCTGTATCCCCATTGGGGATTTGGAAAGCAGCAGGGTGTCGTCTGCGAACATAATTGCCGACACCCTGCTGCCGGCGAGCCTTGGTGCATCACTGTCCACAACTCTGTTGAGGTGGTCAATAACCCCGTTGACATAGAGGCAAAACAGGGTTAGTGCAAGCACACAACCCTGTCTTACCCCCCTGCCAATGGGGAATTTACCAGAAAGGCCCCCAATCCTGCCACACCTGACCCGAGCGTAATTGTCAGTATGAAGGCGAATTAACACCTTCAAAAGACTTGGCGGGACCCCCATTTTACCTAAGACCCTCCACAAGTTGCTACACGGGACAAGGTCAAAAGCAGCTCTCAGGTCCACGAATACAGTGTAGAGGCTGCCACCCTCCAACTGTACCATTTTCCAGAAAATGAGTGCCAGAAGGAACACCTGGTCAATTGTAGAGACCCCACTTCTAAACCCAGCTTGGACCGGGTTCGCGAACTATCGGTGCCGCGTTTGGTTCAAGAGACAGTGAATGAGGAATTTGACAACGTAATATAGACGTATGTGATAGGCTACAGCTAAACTAAAAATAAATGACGGGCTGTGTCGGGGGCCATATTAGAGTGGAGAGTGTTCTGTGTGAATAAAGTTACACAAAGACAAGGAGAGTGTAAAGCCAGAATTAAGAGCACAGAATAAATGCTGCAGGGGATAGACGACGGGACAAATATGAAAGACAGTTAAGCATGAATACTACATGAATGGTATACATATAATGGGGATGCCAAGGAGACAGGTTAAACGTCAAGAACGGCATTCAAAAACAGCGATGTAAACAATAAATTTTGAAAGTCAAGAAACCGAAGTTAAATCGAAATATAAAACAATCAAGAGCAAATCACAGGTAGCAACTAAATTCTGTACGGTCGTTGAGGCCAAAAGGCTTCATGGATTGAAGGCGGTATATCCAGGACATCTTTCTCTGTAGGAGAAATTTGCAATTGTCTCTCCCCTCCTGTTTGGTGATGGTTTCTAGGACCATGAACATCAATTGGGCCACATTGTGTTTTTGTTCTAAAAAGTGCGCAGCGACATTAGATTTTTCATTTCTGGTGCGGATATTAGATTTATGTTCATTAATGCGCACTTTGATTTTCCTCTCGGTTTTGCCGATGTAGATTTTCCCGCAGAGGCATTTCAATAGATAAATGAGATTGGTAGAATCGCACGTTGCGTTAACATTGAGTTTGATGGTGTTGCCTTTCATAGGATGAGATATGGTGTTGCCTTTAATGATACAATGACAGTTGTTACAGTTCATGCAAGGGCTGGTGCCTTTGCTTACAACGATGTCCTAGGGTGTTTGAGTAAGGATTTCTTTGAAGTTTTTGTTACGTGTATAGGCAAAAATAGGGGGATTCTTAAATATGTTTCTGAAGTCGGGTTCCAATTGTAAAATGGACCAATGTTTCAATATGATTTTCTTATACATCGTACTTGATGTAGAAAATTTAGACACGAGTAGCTTCCTATTTTCAAGAAAGAAAATTGATGGACTGAATGCTTAACATTGTCAAACATTCACCCCCAGTAAAGAGATCTTAGAGATCTGGGCCTAAATCCATACTTTTTTGCCCACCATGCCATTCCTGTTTAAACTCTGCCATATACAAATCATTCTTGAGCCTGTTCTCCATGGGGACAGACCAGTTTGAACTGCCAGGTAGGACCTCCCTGGACCAGAAATAAGCATCCTAGGACAAGTTTTGGGGTATAACCCCCATCAGCCAGGCTAGCTGGAATTCAGTGGCATGGTGAGCATGGAACACACATCTGAGCATACCCTTGGCTATCCCAGGATGCTTGTTTCCTCTCCAGGGAGGACTTGGCCTGGCAGTTTGGGCTGGATTGTTTCAATGAGGAGCAGGGTCAAGACTGAAAATGACACCCAAACTAATTCAATCCAATCAGTAGCACTGTAGTTATGCATTTTGAAGGTTTTTGATGAAATCTAGCACCTATTTGATCAAAGCACCAACCACAGGTATCTGGTTTTATGAGACCAGAGCAAACTCAAAATAAAAGGCCAACCGCGACCATGCATGGTTTGGATGCACTAGGCCCGGGTTCTCTAATGTCATCCTGGAGGGCCGGATCGGGCCATCCAGAACCCCCTTTGGAGAATTCTGCCCAAGGTGGATTGGGGTGTCTCGAATTGCTGTCGGACTTAGAAGAAATGTTGAAGAAAAGCCCAGGAGAAGGTAGAGTTAAGCAGGGCAAAACATCACGCTGTGTCTGAGGGTGCGTTGTTGTGAAGCTGTTGGAGGAAGTCTTGGCGAGGCCATTGACATTGGTGGGAAAAATTTCCAGGCTGGAAAAGCTGAATATACAGGTTGAGAAGGTTGTCAATTTGAATGGTGAGCCTGTCACCACTGACTTCAGACTTGGACAATGTTTTGCAAGTCAGAAAACTCCAGTGGGACAAAACTGCAAACCACAGCTAAAGAGGATCCAACGGGTCCAGATAACATCAGTTGGAGGTCCCGCTGAGCAGGATTTGCTGCTTTGAGAAGAAGGTAGCTGGAGCTACCACAAACTCATGCTGACCAACAATGCATTTTAGGCAGATTAGCTGTCAGGTAGGTCTCACTATCTTTGAAATCTTTTGAAGTCCCATTTTTTATGCTTAATCAGGTTCAGCATCTCTAACTCACGGAAAACTCACATCATGAGTTTTCGGAGCCATGGGTGATCTCGATAGCTAGTTTTTTTCTCTACTAAAATTAAGCAGATTCAAGAGTCCTTTCCCTCCCTGGACTCTAGTGTTGTTACCATTCCAAAGGACCAGTTGAATTTGATAACTGAACCTGGACCCTTTCTTTCTGAGTTTCCATCTATCCCTATGTCAGTCTCCCGGGACCTCCTTTCCAAACTTAAATCAGGCTCACCATCTGACCCCTGCCCTGCTAGTTTTCTAGCTAGGGCTGGTGAGGCTTTGAACCCATTTATTAACCCAATTCTTAACCTGTTTTCTCTCGCTAAGACAGTGGAAAAGCATGTTCATACTGTGCTCTCCACTTATCTCGAGACCCATAGCCTGCTGCATTCCAGCCAGTCGGGCTTTCGCTCCAATCTAAGCACCGAGACAGCACTTTTAGAGGTTAATGAGGCCATCAAGGAAGTGTTGGATGAGGGAGGAAGAGCTATGTTGGTAATGTTAGACCTGTCGGTGGCTTTCGACACCATCCCTCATGAGGGTCTCCTCAACAGACTCTATGAGATCGGTCTGAGAGGGACGGTGTTGAACTGGTTTAGATCTTATTTAGCTGGTCGTCGACAGGTGGTCTGGGCCCCCCCATACTCTGCCGAAGTGCCGCCTTTGGAGGTCGGAGTTCCTCAGGGGTCTGGGCTTAGCCCGACTCTTTTTAACATCTTTATGACCCCTTTGGTGGTGCTGGCTGACTCATTTGGGGCTCAGATCGTGTCATACGCCGATGATACTCAGCTCCTTTTCACTTGCAGGAAGGGGGCTGAGTTCAACGGAGAGAGCATCCGTGGGTGTCTTGAGGCTGTGTTCGAATGGTTTCAGCGAAACAACCTCAAATGTAACCCTGGAAAATCTGAGGTGCTTTTCTTCTGGTGTCAGGCTGACCCAAAGTGGCAGGATTGGTGGCCTGTGAACATGTCCCCGCCCACGTCCTCCTCTCAGGTTGCGAAGAATCTGGTGGTCAAAATTGATAACTGCCTGTCACTTAAGTCCCAGATCCTTGGTCTGACGGGGCACCTGCTTTGGTCTCCTTAAAATGTTGCGCAAGTTTCTTCCCCTGCTCCCGCTTGCGCATAGGAAAACCACTGTCCAGGCTCTCATCTGTTCCAGGCTGGACTACTCAAATTTTTTGTATTTGGGTCTTCCCGACTATCTATTACAGAAACTTCAGGTGGTCCAGAATTCGGCGGCTCGGGCAGTCTTTGGTCTGCCTCGTCGCGGGAGAGCCTCGGACCTTTTACATTCCCTACACTGGCTCCCTATTCGTAACCGGATTGTTTTTAAAACACTCACGCTGGCGCATAAGGCTCTCCATGCTGTGGGAGCTGAATATATTCAGAAACGCCTTGCTTTTTACAAGCCAGCTAGATCCCTAAGATCGGAATCTCTTGGTCTGGCCACGGTTCCTTCTGTTAGGAAAGCAAGGGTGGGGGGTGTTCTTTTAAACACCTGGCTCCCAAGCTCTGGAATGCCCTCCCTTTGTCGCTTCGCGGTACCTCAAACCTGCTGTCCTTTAGAAAAGGCCTGAAGACGTGGCTCTATGGACAGTAATCTGCTGTTTCTTTTGCGTTCTTCCCTCTGCCTTCTGTTAGTCTGCTGTGGGTTTGAAAGCGCTGGGACACTCCTCGGAGTAGCCGAGCGCTATATAAGACACCCATAACATTAACATTAACATTAACACCACTTTCCAAGGGTCCAGTACCTGAGGGGGTTAGGGCTCACACCAACAGAAGCCAAGTGCAGGGTTGAATCAGCAAGGCAGGCCTAAGGTGCAGAGCAGTGATCTGGAGGAGTCAGGCAGGTGTTAGCAGCAGGGCAGTCTTTTGTAATAACAGGGTGGTCCTCTGAGGTACAATGCAGTCCTTCTGAAGTGATACACAGGTCTGGACGTGTCCTGAAGAGTGGTTCAGGAGGTCCAATTCTTAGACCTGGTGCAGGCTTTTGAAGTAGGAGGACCCTCTATAATATCCCAACATCAGGTTCATCAAGGTGCCAAAAAGTCTGGGGTGACAAAAGGCTAGTCTGGGGCAGGGAACAGCTCTGCCTCCACCATCCTGGCAGGATTTCACATCCTGAAAACACATAGATGCTTTCCTTGTTTCATTGTCTGGGAGGAATGCACAAAGCCCAACAGCATAGCTATTCACACTCATGTGACCAAGGATATATACAGCAGATTAGGACAAGAACATTTCAACTTTCTAAAAGGGGCATTTTCAGAATTGTGACTTAAAATCTAACTTTCTCAATAAAGAGGATTTTAAATTACAACTCATTTGAGTCCAAAATCGATATCCCTATCTTTTCCCAATCAAAAGTTAGCTCTTATTAAATATATTTCATTTAATTTCATAATCTTTATTTCGATGATTGTTCATCATAAAAGATACAAAAAACAGTACATTGATACAATATTAAAAATGGTATTAAAATATTAAAATTCCCACAGTTAAAAATATAAAACTATTTCAGTCAAATGCTCAAGTTGACCACCTTCTTAGTAAAATACTTCCTAGTTTCGAAGGGCTAGATTCAAACAATAACGCCTCCTATTCCAGACAGTGCCTAAGTATTTTGCCACAGCAAACACGATGTTTTCAGCAAGGTCGGTTTTAAGTACCCTGTAAGCCACCAAACACTCAGAGAAGCCTAAGTTTTGCACAGTGGGACTATCCATTTCTTTCTAGCTCCACTGTACGCTGGGCAGAAGAAGAGGATGTGCATGTCTGTCTCTATAATCCACTCCACACCCCGGGCAGCTACTCTCAGTGGGCTTACTCCATTTACTTGTAAGGTCACGTGTCGGTAGTGACCCGTGCCTCCACTGCACATAAAGCTTCCTTATGGGAGGCGGATAAATAATGTCTAAGACTGGTTTGAAACAGTAGCAGTCTTTAAAGAGCAGAAAAGACTCAGTGCAGGACCCGATATTTTTATTTTGCAGTAGTGTCGCTAATTTATGGTCATTATAGATTTTTGCCAATCGCTTCTTAGGTAAGCATGGGCGAATTTTGCGAATCTCGCGTTCGCGAATTTTGCGGATTTGCAAACTCGCAATCCGCAAAATCCGCGAATTCTCGCGAATTTGCGGATTTTTTTTGTGTTTGTGCGGGTTTCTGCTAGTTCGCGAGGGTTTTGTACAATTTCGCAAATTGCGAACTTACCTGTCGGGTCGCAAGTTTCGCGAACTTGTTGTTTCTACGTGTCCAGCCTGTTTGGGACACTCTTCTTCATCACTGCCACTCTCTGTCACCACTGCCACTCTCTGACTACTCATGCCACCCTCTGGCCCACCCATGCCACCCTCTGTTTCATCACAGCACCCTCTGGTTGTCAAGTCAGTGTACATTATTGTGGCAACGCAAGCACACCTTCCCTGCCTCAAGTGACCTGAATTAATTTGGGGCTGATTAATGTGTCACAGAATATTTTTTTAGCTGGCACCTGCTTCCTTAGTGCTTCCTGATTAGTGATCTTTTGCACTTGCTAAGTGCTTTCATTGTTGCAAAATTAGTTACAACACCTGCCCTGCCCCAACTGACAATAATGAATTAGGGGCTGATTAATGGATTTGAACTTCCAACCTGGCTCCTGCTTGTCTCCCTTAGCTGTAATTCAGGACCTTTGTGGCATATGTGTAACTATTCTGAGGTTCAGAGCAGGGTCACATAATAGTTGCAACTGGCAACTGAACTCTGGAGGGTCCCCTCAGGAAGCACTACAGGAAATGGCTACTAATGATGAGCCTGAACTTTTGAACCTGGTAAGTAGTTTCAGTTTTGCTAAGATCGTATTTCTGCAATTTTGCACTTATTCGCGGGGTGCGAAGTTGTACTGGGAAGCCGCGAACTCACGCGAACAGTGCGAGCAAAATCCGCTGCTCGCGGATTTGCGGATTTTGCGGGAGATTCGCGAATCTCGCGGATTGCGAATTTACCGAAAATCCGCAAAATCCGCGAGCGAAACGGATTTTCCGCCCATGCTTATTCTTGGGCAACACCGGACAAGTGACCAGAGGGTTAGACCATACAGTATGCAAGCCAAGGCTCTCCAACCCCAATTTAACGAACTTAAGCAAGGGAATTTTAACTGCATTGGGGAGGGAAAGGATCTCTTGCAAGGCCTTCCTATAACTAACTAATTCCGGGGTGGCCCAAATCCTACGCCAGAAGATCAGTGGTCTCATAGATAATTCGTCATCTATTGGTCTCAGGCCAAGGTCTAGCCTCAATGGGGTTAAAGGTGTGCTGGGGGAAGTAACAAGAGCCTCCTGATCATCTTATTCTCCACCTTTAACAGATCTTTACAGGGTAGATGTCCCCACAGTTCGCTACTGTACATAGCTGCACCTTTAGCCTGGATCTTATAGATCTCTAGGGATGGGCCAATGGGTCTCATCGATGACTTGTTCTTTTCTATCATCTTTGAAATCCCACCTACACACTGCACTAATTTGAGGTGTGCTTTTTCTTGTTGTTGGCCCCAGGCTAAGTTTTCATTCAAGGTGACCCCCAGATAATCGAAGGTCTGAACCCTTTCGAGTTTGACCGGACCAATGGCCGGTACAAAACGGGATTTGGGAGTAGGATTTTGTCTTTCCGGTGTTAATTTCCAACCCATATTCTCTGCAAAAATTCACAAACCCGTTGAGGACACGCTGTATCCCCATTGGGGATTTGGAAAGCAGCAGGGTGTCGTCTGCGAACATAATTTCCGACACCCTGCTGCCGGCGAGCCTTGGTGCATCACTGTCCACAACTCTGTTGAGGTGGTCAATAACCCCGTTGACATAGAGGCAAAACAGGGTTAGTGCAAGCACACAACCCTGTCTTACCCCCCTGCCAATGGGGAATTTACCAGAAAGGCCCCCAATCCTGCCACACCTGACCCGAGCGTAATTGTCAGTATGAAGGCGAATTAACACCTTCAAAAGACTTGGCGGGACCCCCATTTTACCTAAGACCCTCCACAAGTTGCTACACGGGACAAGGTCAAAAGCAGCTCTCAGGTCCACGAATACAGTGTAGAGGCTGCCACCCTCCAACTGTACCATTTTCCAGAAAATGAGTGCCAGACGGAACACCTGGTCAATTGTAGAGACCCCACTTCTAAACCCAGCTTGGAACGGGCTCAATATTTCATTATCTTCAACCCATTCTAGTAAACGGTCGAGGACCTAGCGGGAAAACAGTTTCTGTGTTAAATCCAGGAGACTAATTGGCCTATAATTGACTGGGAGCAGAGGACATCCTTTCTTAAATATTGGGACTATCTCTGCCCCCAGCCATGTAGCGGGGAGTGACACACCCTCAAGGATGGCGTTGAAGAAGACTTGGAGATACGGTGCCCAGATGTCAACCTCGTGCTTGAACAGGTCACCGGGAAGTTTATCCAGCCCCGGGGCCTTTTCAGCTGCCAAACCCAGGATTGCTTCACTGACCTCTCCCAATGTGAATATACCCATAGGGGCTGCACCTAGGGCGGGATCTGTACCCTCAGAATCATCCATGATTACCAAGGGGTCCACGTCGGCCGCTCTATACAGAGAGGCAAAGTGTTCTTCCCAAACGGACGATGCAATGTTAGCTTCGACCGCTTTGGAAGGTTCAGCAGACCCATGTTGGACAATTTGCCAGAATTTGCGGGCGTCCCTCCATTGAAGTGCGCTCCTCATATCTGACCAGTTCTCAAAGTCCCATTCAATTTTGGCGTTATGTATAAGATTTTTGTATATTGCTCGTCTAGTCTTGATCTTACTAGGGCTTTACCGCTCTTTAAGGGACTTTAAGAGTTCTGCCTTAGCTCTCTTACACTCAGAATTGAACCATGAAGCGTGCATCCCCCTTGATTTCCTAGTTTTCGCTACAGGGTTCAAGACTTCAGCTAAGTTCATGACCAGCTCCTGGTGGATACCCGCCAATGCACTGTGTCCAGCCGGGGACGGTAAGCCGGGTAGTAATTTTTCCACTTGTTCTAGGCTTGGAACCAGTATGGTGTACAGTCTCTGAATATCATCATGATTCCCCGCTATTTTGGGCCATCTAATTCGCCGCCTGTTACTGGCTACCATTAGTTCTGGGGCTAAATTCTCAGTGCACTCCTGCTCCCCGGGTACTACCCCCTGCACTTCAAACATTAGCGCCAACGCATTGTGGTCACTGTCCGTTCTGGGGAGTACCTGAAAATCCTTAACTTTCGCCAAGTCCCTGGATTCCACCAACATATAATCTATTCTTGACTCGTGCCCAGGTTTGTTATAAGTAGGCCTTGGTGGTATGTCCCCTTTTATGCGCCCATTACAGGCTCTCAGTGAATTGGCCAAAGTAAAGGAAGTAATCTGCACAGCCAGAGGGGACCATGCCTTTGCTGCAGGGCCTGCCGGGGCTGGGATTCCCCAGGCGTCATCCTCATCAATTGTGGAGCCCTCCAGGAAGGTCGGCAGCGGCTCAAACTGGTTATTGAAATCCCCTCCCACTAGATAGGACGAACAGAGGGAGGAGGAATCTAGAAACGCCGCCAGCTCCTCTATTGTGCCCGAGGTCCTTGATAACCCCACTGGTCGTGAATACACATTAACCAGAGATAGTGATTGACCAGACACCCAGTCTAATATGACACACTGGAAATCCTCAGAATTCGTTTGCAGTGCCCTAGCCCTACACCCTAGATGAGTAGCGACCCATATCAGTAACCCACCTGACGGGCGTCCCTTCCCCCCCCATTTGGCTGGTACTGAGAATGTTGCATAGCCTGGACGTGAATTACTTCCTTGTGCCCAGGTTTCCTGCAAAAGGCAGACGTCCAGTTTGTTTGACAGACCGGCAACATTCCACGAAAGAATAGATACCAAGCCTGGGGCCACCTCCCGGTTCGGTGTGGTACTCCTGTTTTGGTGCACTTTGGCATTGCTATCCTCTAGTATTTTGACCTGCCCCTGTAGTTGTTCTAGACCCCCAAAGTCACTGCTTTCTCCGAGTATGGATTGGCCCACTCTCAGTGCAGGTGTACCTCGTTCCTGGACAGAATCGACCTGGTACTCCACAGAAGGGGGTGATGTATTGCTCCTAATATCATCAGGTGATTCCCTATCATGTGTTGGCATTACCCCTGCGCTGCAATCCATCAACTGTCAATCCACTTCATCCAAGCAGCCGAACCGGTTGGGATGGGTGAATTGAAAGTAGGGGGAACTGGGGGTATGATGATTCCAGCCACCCCTCCCAAAAGCTCCCCATTGGGGCCCCGGCCTATCTACTCGGTGTTGCCTTCTTGGGGGAACCCATGACCAGCCCTCACTGCCCCCTTCCTCAAACTGTTCATGTTTTTCCGGATAAAAGGCCCTCAGGGGTAACGCTTGAATGGACGTCATGGGCGATGGACCTGCCCAGTTGCAGATAAAACTTACTGTCCTTGGATCTCTGAAATTTACTAGCACACAGTCCCAAGTGCCCCTTTTTGTTGTCTCGCCCACCCAGGGAACTCTCCTTGCAAGGATAATTTCAATGTGCATCTCTATAGGTAGTGGTCTATATCTGTTAAGCCAACTGATGACTTTATTCTTTATAGAAGCTGGACTTTCCCTCACAGATTCCTCAAGTTCTGGTACACCACTGAGGACGACTACATAGGGAGCCGCCCCCGGGGGGAGGTGTGCTGCTTTTCTACTTCCGCTTCCATCTTTCCCTCGCTGTGCATGGCCCAGTTGTGCCAAGTCAGGTGCCTTCCCCCTATTTTGGTTAGGGGGTGGGTCTTGGGGAATAATAGGAGGCGGTATAATGGGGGGGTTTGATGCAGGAAGAGTATTGCCACCATCTAGGGGTAAGCCTATGGTTTTAACAGAAAGAGTAGGTGGAGTACCTGGGTCGAGTGGTAAGAATGGATTATTATTAGTAGCATTAGTTACTGTCCCCCCCACTACAGGGGCCCCCAAGGGGCCAAAAGTTCCACTCATACCTCTGTTCCCCTGCTGCACCTTGTCAGCCTTGGCGCAGCCAAGTAACTCTCTCAGTAACCCCTCAATTTTGCCCATCCTATCTTCTAACTTCCCAAGACCTACTGTAGCTTCCCTCAGATTACCATGCGCAGCCCCTATAGATTCTTCAATGTTGCTAATTCTGACCTCGATCCGAGTTAATCTGGCTTCTAACAGATCTATCAGGGACTCCATCAGTGAACTAAAGTCCCTGCACCCTCCTGATTCCTCACCCCCCCCCTGAGGTACTGTGAAGGGATAACAGGCTATTTGAACGCGACAGCGGGTGGACTTCCTCTGCCACCGACCGTGATTTAGAAGCTTGGGGGACCCTCCTTTTACCCATAGCACCCTTTCTGACAGGTTGTTGAGAATCTTTTTTAGGGACCTTTGACTTTATCCCGCACACTAATTCAGGATCAAGCTTCCTTTTTTTGATGGCTCCTTGCCTGCGGGCTTCATCTATGGGTGTTAGTTGTGGCCCTGCCTCTACTATTGTGGGGAGGGGAGGTGGGGTAGAGATCATAGAAGTTCCTTGGGTTAGAGGGATAAGCGGGTCGGGAGGGGTAACACCATACCCGTTGTTTGAATGAACATTGGGTTGAATATTCTGTACATTAATATGCAGGGGAGGAGCCTGCCTAATTGGAGAGAGGGCTTTAGCTATACTTCCCAGAGAGGAACGTTTAGAGTTTGCGATTCCCTGAGAAAGTCTACGCTCCAAAGATGTTATTTCATTAGTCAGTAGTGAATTAGCACGCACAATAAAATTATCCATGGTCCCCACTAATTGCGTGCCAGTCTTAGATGCGGAACTCTTTGTTTCACGGCCCGACATTTGTACACAATGGTCCAGTCTGCTATGAAAACAAAAAGTACTTGCGGATCCAAGAGGGGTGGGCCGGTCCGGTCTCCACCGGCTCTAACGGGCTACAACGGGCCCGCTCTTTGCCCGGTCTTCGCCCGTGCTTGGTCCGCGCGCGTCCCGCGTTCGCGGGAGAGGGCGGGGTAAAAATGGGAGGAGGAGGGGGGCGGGAAGAGGCAGCAGGTGTGCGCGATGGCCTGGCGCAATCACCTGTGGGCCTCGCAGTCCCGCTCCCGGTGGAATAGTCCTCTCAGGAAGCACTCACGGTGGGGCAAAAACCCGGGATGGAGCACGCCGACTCACGCTGTCAGAAGCAGTTCCAATGAGGGCAGACCGTGGGTTTCACGGGTCACGAAAGTCCAGGGAAATCCTTTTCGCAGCTCCTAGCCTTAGCAGAGAACGACTTCGAGCGGCTCCCGCGGAGCGGGGGCCGCGAGTCATATTTCAGTATTTTCAGGGAGGAGGGGGCGGGAAGAGGCAGCAGGTGTGCGCGATGGCCTGGCGCAATCACCTGTGGGCCTCGCAGTCCCGCTCCCGGTGGAATAGTCCTCTCAGGAAGCACTCACGGTGGGGCAAAAACCCGGGATGGAGCACGCCGACTCACGCTGTCAGAAGCAGTTCCAATGAGGGCAGACCGTGGGTTTCACGGGTCACGAAAGTCCAGGGAAATCCTTTTCGCAGCTCCTAGCCTTAGCAGAGAACGACTTCGAGCGGCTCCCGCGGAGCGGGGGCCGCGAGTCATATTTCAGTATTTTCAGGGAGGAGGGGGCGGGAAGAGGCAGCAGGTGTGCGCGATGGCCTGGCGCAATCACCTGTGGGCCTCGCAGTCCCGCTCCCGGTGGAATAGTCCTCTCAGGAAGCACTCACGGTGGGGCAAAAACCCGGGATGGAGCACGCCGACTCCCGCTGTCAGAAGCAGTTCCAATGAGGGCAGACCGTGGGTTTCACGGGTCACGACAGTCCAGGGAAATCCTTTTTGCTGCTTCTAGCCTTAGCAGAGAACGACTTCGAGCGGCATAATAAGGTAGCCCAATGTTATCCCAATAGAAGTGAAAAACGAATCTAGTAGTTTTTCACTACCGGGTCATGTAAAGCATGTCCAACTTTTTAAATACAGTGCACCCTGCTCTAAGGGCTGTAGGGACCTACCTTAGGGGTCAATACAACAGTTTAAAACTGCACGCGGACTGCAATGGTTTGTTCTCCTGAATCACACATTTTGAAGGCTGCCCTTTCTTCTCTTTTTTCCTGAGGAAGATCAACAGTGTTTCTTAGTCATTAAACATATGTACATAGAGTTGAAACATCAATGTTATTGCAAAATGCTACATTTGAAAGTTTTGAAAACAAAGTGAAAGGATAGTTTGAAACTTGAATCTCTGGGGAACTGACATTTTTGTTTTTCCATTCGTCATTTTTATGTTCTCATATATGGTATGTTGATAGTTATTGTTGTGACTGTCTATATTGTAAATATTCAATTTTTCACCATGCACCACAATGTCATGAAGTCCTGTTGTTTGATTTATTACATATTTTTAATGTGTTTTGGGCAGCTTATAAGAAAACTAAAGACAACAGTAAATACTTTTTGCCTAATACAGTATTTGAGAAATGATGTTGAATATACCATATAAAAAAGAGTTTTTCTGTAGGTTTTTTTTTTCTTTCTATAAGGTGCTGTACATGTTATTTTCATTTGACGACAGGGGATGAATAAGAGTACCTCCCCTTTTTGTGTTGGATAAAGTGTTCATAATCTGACCCTTTGATACAGATGTTGAAAGTTCGACATCACACACAATTCTTTTGCTAAGAATTTGTGCTACCCTACAGAACACATTGTAGCTTATAATTGTATACCCGTGTTCTGAGGGACAAAGGGCAACCCCTTATTTTTGGAGGACATGCCCACTAGTAGCATTTAATTTATAGACCCTGGGTACATATCTTACCACTTTTCTGGGGACTGTTGGACTTGGCCCTTCTGGCAGGTTCACCCCTAATCTTTTTGCTTTTAATATGTGATCTGTGTTAGTGATTTTTGGTCTCTGCGCAACTTTTTCCCTGTGTCCCAGAGTAAAGTGCATGCGTGTAGTGAGGCTGGCCTGCCCTCCCATAGGAATGCATGGGGAATGTGTGTGTCCATGTTAATTCCTGATTTTTTTTTTTTTTTTTAAATATATTTTTATTGCAGGAATTAGTAAATCGTTACAGTATCGACCAGCTTTGTATCATAAGCAATATCAACAGAATAAGACCCACTGGCCCCCCACCGTCAGTCCCGAACACAGCCATCCGGCCCACAACCCTGGGGTCGGGCGGCGAAATGCAAAAGGGGGATCAGTAGGATGCTTGAGCTGGTCCGGATGATTCACTGTCCGTCATCTGCTTTTCTAAACAAGCCTATAAACCCAAAAGAAAACCCCCACCCACAAAGGACTACTAATCAAAAGAAAACCCACCCAACCCCACCACCAGTGCCAGGGAGCCACCTACACAGGATCTGCCATGGGACCCACGGGGAAAGCAACAGGACTTTCAGTACAAATGTTTACCGGGACTCGGGGCGAGTCGCTTCTTCACTTTCAGAGTCGCTGGGGGCACAATAATCCCTGAGGGCCTGCACCAACACTTCCCATTCCAACGCGGCCTCCTGCGCCTTCTCATTACGCTGCCTCCAAGCTAGTTGATATCTCAGCGCGCTCTCCCCCGCCGCCCATTTCAAAAGCTCACTGTGCCATCTGCTACCTGTCGGACCAACCCGAGCCTTCCAATTCCTGGTCACCTCTCGTTTAGCCAGGAGGAGCCCTAGGTTGATGAATTTACTAGAAATTTTATTTCTGGGGGTATGGGGGAACCAGTGCAGGAGCCCCACCGCCGCATCGAGTGACAAGGCTCTCCCCGTCACCTCCTCCAGGGTCGTCTCTACTTCCCGCCAGTAAGATGACAGACCTGGACAGGCCCATAACATATGTAGAAGGTCCGCTTCCTGAGCCGGACACCTAGGGCATGCCGCCGAATTCGTGGCAAAATATCGCCTGATTTTCACCGGGGTCAGTACGCTCTATGGAGAACGTAATAGTGGACCAGCTGAAAACGGGCGTTGCGTGTGCCCTTCCAGGCTCGTCTCACCAACTGGGACCAAGTCGTCTCCGGGATCTCCCTACCAATGTCCTCCTCCCAGCGGTTTCTGAGAGTGGTGAGAGGAGCCAACCCTTCGTTAACCAACCTGCCGTAGAGGCAAGTGACCGCCTTCACCGTGCCCGCCGACATCATCACGTACTGGCACACCTGAGATAAGGGGGGTTCCTCCTGCCCGTTCTTCCAGTGTGCCTGGATCGCTCGCATAATGGCCGAGTGTAGCAGAAAGTCACCACGGGGGATCTCGAAGCGGTCAATAAGATCTTGGAAGGACAAGAGCGCTCCGTCCTCGTACAGATCCCCAACCAGCTGTAAGCCGGCATCCTCCCAGGCCGCCAAGCGTGACCAATCCCCTCCGTGGGGGAGGGCCGTCAACATCCCCAACGGTATTTCAGGCGCATATGGAATCCTCAGTTGGCCCCGGGCGTGGGCCCGGTTCCAACACAGGCGGATAGTCCGCTCCTCCATCGACAAGTCCCGAAGGGCCAACCGCTGTTGCAGCGCTATAAAGGATAGAACATGCCTGGCCATGCCCGTCCCCCTCCCGTCTTCCGGGCCCCGGAATTCCCTGGCGATCTCCTGGGTGAAGGTCTGGAGCTGCGCCGCCAGATAATACTTTTCAAAGTCCGGCACCGCGAGCCCCCCCTCGTCTTTCGGCCTCATCAGGGTTTTGAGGGCCACCCGCCGGCGGCCCGTTCCCCAGAGGAATCCGACCACCATGGAGCGTAACAGTCGAAACGTGGCCGGGGGGACCCAGATCGGTAGAGTCCGGAAGTAATATAATAGCCGGGGAAGCGCCACCATTTTAAGCAGGGCGATCCGTCCCGCCACCGAAAGCGGCAGCGTGGCCCAAAAGCCCATGCAGCCTCGGAGTGCCCGAATGCTGCGGGCAATGTTCCCATCTAGGAGGTCAGGTTGGTCGTGATAAACAAAGACCCCGAGGTACTTAAAGCAGTCGGGTTCCCACCTAATCTCCCTACTGAGGGCAGGGGCGGGAGTGCCCCTGCGCATCGGAAAAAGACAGGTCTTGGGCCAATTCACACGGAGGCCCGAGACCTCCCCAAACTCTGTGAGCGCCACCGCCGCTCCACGTAAAGCGTCGAGCGGGTCCTCCAGGAAGAGCAACAGGTCGTCCGCATACAGTGAAACATAATGCGGGCCCGCAGGCGTCCACAAGCCCGTATAATGGGCTCCCGATCGAAGGTGCAGCGCGAGTGGCTCCACCGCCAGCGCAAAGAGAAGTGGGGACAATGAGCACCCTTGCCGCGTGCCTCGTTCTACCGGATACCGCGAGGAAATCAGTGGTCCCGCCCGGACCCTGGCCGATGCAGAGGCATATAGAACCGTGGTCCACCTGATAAAGCCCTCCCCGAGGCCGAATCTCCGCAGCACCGTGCAGAGGTAGTCCCACTCCAGGCTATCAAAAGCCTTCTCTAGGTCCACCGACAGGACGACCGGGGACGGGGCATCCACGAATGGTTCCCCTAGCAAACGGAACAACCTGCGGATATTCATTGTCGTGTTCCGCCGTGGGATGAAACCAGCTTGGTCTTCATGCACCAGGGAACTCATGTGTCCCAGCAGCCTCGAGGCCAAGATGCTGCTCAGTATTTTATAGTCCACCGTCAGCATCGATAGGGGACGGTAAGACCCCGGGTCGGACGAGTCTCGGCCTGGTTTAAGGAGAGGAACCACCAACGCCTCACACATCGAGCCAGCCGCGTAGCTAGGGGGGGGCGAGGGGGGCGGACCGCCCCAGGCGGCACTGTTTTGGGGGTGGCAGCAGCGCGTAACTGGTGTGCCCCGTTGCGGTGACCTTTTTATTGTACAGTGCTGCTTGTACAGTGCTGCTCTGACACCTTCGGGTAAAAGAATGCATTAAATAAAATCCTGACGTTGAGGCTGTGCAATGATGACACATCCGTTAGTCTGGCACGGTGGGGGGACGTCAGGTCACGTCACGTCCTGCTTCCAAAGGCGGGGAAGATAGTTTTTGGAGCAGGAAGCGGCTCGGCCTGGCTCTGCGGGCGCCACCTCTATTATGGAGCTTGAAGCACCTGCCTCCTGCTCACATCTGCAAGGCCGCCTTCCTGTGCTGTCTCACTCATCCATTACCGAGGCGAGCTGAGCTCACGACACATCCTGGAGTCGGTGACCGGCGGTTCCAGCAGCGGCCGCCAGGACTGTCGAGACTTTGAGGACAGCCCCGGACCAAGAAAGCGGGTGGTAAACTGACTTGAAGTAAGTACCAGCCACCCGACTTTCTATTTACACCATGCTGCTGCAGAAATACACGAGCTTTAAAACGGTGCCGTCTGCAGAGGCACACGCTCTTTGGGGGATAAAATAATCAATAGAGGAATACAGAAGACTGGTGACTGGCAAGATGGGATGCACAAGAGGGCTCTAAATAAAAAAGAAAGTAAAGAAATAGGCGGCCTTCAGGGAGAGGCTGCGAGTTGAAGCAAGAGAGGGGGCACAAGAGATGATAAGTCATGGAAGAGGGAAAGAAAGCACCAGCAGCAACAAGGAAGATGATGGGGGAGTGAGATAATTGAAGAGGGTCGAACATAATGGCATGGGGAGCGTGAAATGGAGATCGGAATGAGACACAGGTTTGGGACAGTGGTGAGTGGAAGGTTGGTGATGTAAGAAGTTGAGAAATGAAGGGCAGGGGAAAAAATGAAATGTAAAGCAGGAGGGGCTGATTGGTGGAAAAGAAAATGATGAAAATAATGTAAGGGGAGAGCAATGGAATGAAGAGGGAGGGAAAGGAGAGCATAAAGGAGACAAGGGGAGTCTTCCTTGGCCGGGGGACATGATGACTGCAGACAGAAGTGTGAGAAAACGAGAGTAAGAAAGAGAGAAGGAGGCAAGAAGGGAAGGACTGAGGACGTGAGAGAGGGAAGGGTAGGGTGGAGATACAGGGAAAGAATTAGTAAAGAAGTGAAGAAAGAATGACCCTATGAGTGGGAGGGAGACAGAAGAGGAGGCTAGAGGGGGAAGATTTGGGGAGAAATAAGAAAGAGACTGGGAAATAGAAGGAGAGAGGGGAGGAAGGGTTAGAGAAAAGGGATAGGGCTGAGAGGGGCGGAGGCTGTCCTATCATGGAGAGGGGGGCTGTTTAAATAAGGGAATGGGGCAAGAGGAATAGGGGAGGGGTAAGGGTTCGAAGAGGGAAAGAAGGGGTGTAAAGAAAAGTACGAAGCAAATGTAGGAATCCAGGAGGGACAGAAGGAGAAAAGATTGTGAGAGAAAGTATGTGAATAAGGGCGGGAGTAAAGGAGTGAGAATGGAAGGGGAAAATAGAGGTTAAACAATGAGGAAAGGAGGCCGCTGAAAAAGAGTGGAAGGGAGAAAGGGGGAAAATATAAGGACGAAGGGAGTGAATGAATAATGGGACGTATGAAGATGGACGAAGGAAGAAAGTGAGAAGGAATAAGGCAGAGAGACCTGACTAGAAGAATTAGATACATACTATGAGCAGACGTGTCAGTAACAGCTGTAGTGTTCCTGGTATATCCGCTCTACGAAGTAGGGGAACCAGATACCCATGTTTCTAGCAGGAGCAAATCCCTGAACTTTCCAAGGATGGGAGTGAGGTGGGGGACCAGTGTGTGAACACGTTACACCTACAATTGTTTGCATTAGTTCACAATCACATGATATTACCGTGGTGAGTCGAAGCCCACTTCCTATCCAATTCTCGTAGACATACAAAAACCTTTTCCGTGTATTGACAACACATTCTTTTTGTCTTTATTTTGCATTTGACTTTTATACAGTGCGAATCTGAACCGAAGAAACGCTTTAAAGTAGCACCAGTCACGTGGCACTGTTCACAATTAGTTTTTAGGCCCGGGCAGATTTGAGTAATGGAATGATTTGCAGGTCCAATATGCTTCATGGCCGGGTGTGCGCGCTATCTAACATACATTGTGTTATGCGAAGGCCTGACGATCTGGGAAACTGTCATATCAGCTGAAGTTGCATTACTCTGGGCTGATTAGAAAAGTCGCTGTGCAGCTACAGGTACACACAAAGAGGAAATCTGTAAATAGGATGGTTTTGGAGGAGCGTAAATTCAGTTTCTACTAAGTAGAACTGAAGTGTTTTTACCTATGTGCTTGTTGTTATGTTACACACAACATCTAAAGTAGGTAATTTGCATGCTTTATGACTCTTCAATCAGCCCGAGTTTCTGTTGCACATACCTTGCCACGCATTTGAGGTGAGTAAAATATATATGCACATAACAACAGCCCCTTCTCAGGCAGGAGACACCCAATTTTTTTATGCCAAAAATTGCTTTATTGTAGCGCTGTCCTGCCTGAAATGCCGCTGCTTTAATATGGGAGTGCTGGCTCACAGGCCACATCGATGTGCCTGCTGTCTCGAAACGGGTCTCTATCGGGCTGTTTTGGGCCCTGGCACTTTTTTCCAGACTGCAGTGACGTCACTGCAGTCCGGAAAAAAAACGGACCACCTGTGCCAGGGCTCAAAAAAAGACCCGTTTGAGGCACCCTTTAAAAAACTGCCGGTGCTCAGACCCTTTGAGACCCGGTCCACTTAAAGCGCTGTCTGAGGCTTTCATGCACCCCCATGCTCTATTCTGTCTCAGTGTTAATTGCTTAGACTAGCAATACAACTTCAGCCTCAGGTTGTGAATAAATAACGGTTGGCACCGCACACCCTGCTGTTATCTGCAAATCCATTTTTATCAAATTGCTCAGTGTGTCTTTTTGAGATAAATTACAGTCTGCAGAGGGGTTGTGCCCTTGTACCCTTCCATTTCCAGTGCTTTGCAGCCGTTTAACAATCTTCTTACAGTTTCACGGTGCTCAAATGGGTGTAATTTCGGATATTTATGTTTCCGTTGTTTTTATTGCTTGATTTTCCCTGCGAAAAAGTGTCGCTCATAGTTGTTGAAATGTCACTCATAGTTACGCTGACATTATAAAAATGTCACACTTAGCAATCTGAAACCTTGGCAGCTATGCTTCCTTTATGTCCGGCCTGCTGTTGTTCGCCGTACTTCCGGTGCCAGCTGCGCCCCTCCACAAGCACAAACCATGAGCTGAACATTGCAGGCATTGCTCTGCAACTGCAGAAACGTAGACATGGCTGTCTGTTGTACAGTAGGGTGTCGGAGAACATTCCATAAAGTATAGAACCCTGCGAATGCTGGTAATTTCTAACTTGCACAGACATACAGTTTTACAGATAAAACTAATATAGCGCACAAACGATGTGTGGAAATCAGGTGTCAATCAATCAAACAAACAGGATTTGCATAGCGCTACATATCACCTGTGAGGTTATCTAGGCACTGTGGGGTGGGGGCAGTGCTGCTGTTGAGGGACGGTAATCGAATAACCATGTTTTTAGGCCCTTCCTGAAATCCTGCATGGTGGCAGTCTGTGTGTTCTCCTTTGTAGTGCCGGTCACCGGTGTATTTAACTGTGTAGCCTTGGACTGTGTCATGTATGTGCATGTAACTCGCATGATCAAGGTAACTATTAGCGGCGATACTACGTGTTTCTCGGTCCTTTTTCCCCAGCACCCCTCACCCTCCTCCCAGGGCGGCAATCTGAGGGATAGCCCCGGGCGCCACAAGCTCTAGCTACGCCCCTGCATCGAGCTCGGGAGTCGCCCCAGCCTCTTCGCCTCCCTGTAGACCACCAATAGTCGCTGGGCTAGGAGGTCAGCGTAAGATGCATAAAACTCCACCGGCAGGCCATCCAGGCCCGGGGTCTTGTTTCTCGCCATCCGTTTAATGGCCCTGCGGATCTCCCCCAACTCAATGTCGGATCCCAGGGCTTTCGCCACCTCCTGCTCCACCGTGCGGAGCTCCAGTGGACGTAGATAATCATCAAGTCGGTCAGGGTCTCGTGCGGAGCGACTACGGTATAAACATTCGTAATAATGCCGGAAGCAGCTAAGAATCTCCGGTTGGGTGTGTACCTCGGTGCCGTCTGCCTTTCGCATACTTGTCATCGATTGGGATTGGCGCGTAGGGTTTGCCAACCACGCCAACAGCGCGCTCGATCTGTCTCCCTCTGCGATGGATCGGACCGTGTAGGCCTTATAGTCAAAACAGCGGAGCCGTTCGACCTCTGCCGCCACCTTTTCCCTCGCCTCCGCCGTTCGTATTTGCAATTCGGGGTGTCCGGGGCGTCGAAGTTCAAGCTCGCGGAGTTTCCGATCCTCTGCATCTAAGTCAGCTAGGATAACGCGCCTCATGCCCACCTTCTTAGAAATACAGTAACCCCTCACCACTACCTTAAAAGCATCCCACTCTAACGCTCTGGTACTCGCGGTGCCGCCGTTGGATGCAAAATATTCCAACACCTTGTCCCCCAGGTCCGCCCTGAAAACACTGTCCTCAAGGGTCTCGGGTTGCAGCTTCCAAGTGGGCACCGCCGGCCTCCCGGGGAACCAGCGAAGGTCCAGCAGGAGGGGGTTATGGTCCGAAATGGTCCTGGACAAGTACTTGGAGCGGACCGCCGCCGAGACCAGCTCGGGCGATCCAAGAAAGCCATCCAGTCTGACATGTAACTCATGAAGGCTCGAGAAATATGAATAATCCCGAGATGCGGGGTGATGCGCCCTCCAGATGTTCGTCAAACCCCAGCGAGTCTGCCAATCCTGACGACCCTTAGCTATGCGACGAACCGGAGAATCGGGAAGCGGTGGATGCGAGCGATCAATGTCTACATCCACTACAGAATTGAAGTCTCCTCCAAGCAGAAGGGGCCCGGAGAAGAAGTGGGCCAACGAGCCCGATAACCTGGAAAGGAAGGCAGTCTGGTCCATGTTAGGAGCATACACACAGCAAACGTTCAAGTCCCTCCCTCCTAGAGTGCCCGAGATGGCCACGTATCGCCCCTCCGGATCTATTACTGTTCTCGTGACCTGGAAGGGGACCCCTGCCCTGATCCATATTAGCGCCCCTCTGGCATAAGCGGAGTACGAGGTGGAAAAGACCTGCCCCCGCCATCTACGCTGTAGCGCCGCCCCTTCCGCCTTGTTCAGATGAGTTTCCTGCAGCAGCGCCATTTGCACTCCCCTACGCACTAAATAAGCGTGGACCTTGTGGCGCCTGGACATAGTATGAAGCCCCCTTACGTTCCAAGTGACACATTTCAAGTTAGCAACATCAGCCATTGTCCCATAACGTTCTCGCACAGTCTCCCCATCCGGGTCCCCACAAAGAAAGGACATCATTCCTCCCAGCACTGATGGCGGCCATTTTCCCCAACCAAAACCAAACCACCCAAGAACGAACCAAACCCTCACCCACCCACCCCAGAACAGGACCCAAACTATACCATCTAGATCCCATCCAAACCTCGCCTTCCATCAACCCAATAACCCCTACTAATCCCACGGTCGCCACCGTGGGAAGGCCTTAAGGGCCAGGTGCGGGCCGGGCGGAGGCAGTGGGCCCTCGACGCTTAGGCCACCAGGACCATAGCAAGCCCTAAACAGTGTCGACAACCTCTCCCGGGGCAGAAACAGGGGCACCCCCCCCCCTCCCTCTTTGTCAGCAGCTATGGACGGCAACCGCCTCCCCCCTGCCGGGCCCCCACCCAAAATAAGGCAGCACACCCCGTTACCCTTGTCCATCCAAAAGGTCCTCCACCGATTTCGGTGTGATCACCGGTGTATGGGCACTATCAGTCACTGAGTCCTCCGAGTCCGATGGTGCCACCTCTTCACCCAGGTTTTCCTCCTCCTCGATGGCTTCGTCCCGTGCACCCGACAACTCCGACAACACTTCCAGCACTCCCCTCCGCTCCGACGACGTCTCTGCAGTGGAGGGCCCTCCCGTGCGGCCGCGGCGATTCCTGATCCTCCTGGATCGCCGTCTCTGTTCCGGCTCATCTGCCTGTTGGGACGAGGAGCCGAAGCTATCTTTCCCTGCCCTATAAAGCTCGAGCCAGGCACAGACATCATCCGGGGTGTCGAAGAACTGAGTTTTGTCGTCGACTATGATGCGGAGCCTTGCAGGGTAGAGGAGCGAGTACTGGATGCCCTCGCTCCTGAGCTCGCGCTTGACCGCCCGGAAGGAGAAACGCTTGCGTTGAGTCTCATAGGTGTAATCCGGAAAGATGTTCACCTGACTGTTCGCTACTTTGAATGGACCATTATGCCTGGCGGCGTTGAGGATTAAGTCCCTGTCCCGAAAGTGCAATAATCGCGCCACCACCGGCCTCGGGGTGCGTCCCTGTTGCGGTGGCCGCGCCGGGACTCTGTGGGCACGTTCCAGAGTGTAGAAGGAGGACAGCCCCTCCGGGGCCACCGTGTCACGGAGCCAGGTCTCCAAGTATGTCACCATGTCGCCATCTTCGATTTTTTCCGGGAGGCCCACTACGCGAATGTTGTTCCGCCTGTTGCGGCCTTCCGCATCCTCCGCCCTCTGCTCCAGGGTCACAATTCGGGACAGGGCATCCTTCATCGTCGCAGCCAAGGTTCGCTGCTCCGGCTCCAAGGTTTTCACCGAGCTCTCCACTTCTTTGACCCGGTCCGAAAGTTTACCATGGTCCGCTCTGAGGAGGCCTAGGCTCGTCGCCACCTGGGCAATGTCCTGTTGGAGGGCCGATCTTGTGGTCGTTATCGCCTCTAGGACGCGGTCGAACTGCCGTTGCATCGACGCGCCATCAGAACTCTTCGGGTCCCCAAGCTCTTCTTTGTCCTGGGCTTCCGAGTCCGAGGCGGTCGGGGTAGGCCCCTTGGCTCCTCTAGGTTTCCCCATGTCGCCGGGGGCACTCCGTGAAGGTCCCGGAGTAGGCGTCTCCGGGTGCAGACGTCGACCACGACCCTCCCGGCTACTGGTCCTCAGGTCGAGTATGGGAGACCACCGTCTCCAGGGCCTGTGGAGACTTCTCCGCTTCGGCTCACGCCACTGCCACGGCGTCCGAGGGCACCGATGAGGGGGCGGGGACAACCGTCGTCGTGTCGGGCAGGCCCGCTCACCCGCTAGAGATCCAGGGTGAGGGTCTCCAAATCCACCGGACGATGTGTAGCGCCAAGGTGTCGCGCCTCCCATGGAAGTGGGCTGGCCGGGAAGACGTAGCTAGGTGCGGAGTCGCGAGACGGGCCACCGCCTGGATCGCAGGGCGTCCGCTCCCGGGGTCCCCTATAACGTGGGCATCCGCCCGGCCACCCAACCGAGTGCAAACTCATTGTGAGAAATCCGATCCAATAGACAGCCAGTGTACAGAGCAGCCGGGGATGGCAAAGTCGGGCGCAAGTCGCTGCTCGCGACGCTCCTCCAAGTCAGTGGGTCCGACCAGGGGGACAAAGAAGTCCGGGCGCCATGTTGGGTCGCACTCCGCGACTCCGCAAACTTCGTCCGAGCCCCACCAAGGGCCCCGGCAGGTCTTCGTCGGTCCGCTCAGCAGAATGCGGGGTCTGGGGTGCCCCGCAGCCTCCGATTTACAGGATAAATCCGGGCTCAGTCCCGGAGCCGAGTTCTCAGGCGACCATCGCCATCGGCGCCCAAGCCACGCCCCATGTTAATTCCTGATGTGTGGGGAGTGCAGGCTCGAGTTTGGTATGTGTGAACTCGTGAGATTGAATGCTGCGCAATGATGTATGCGGCGTGTATGTGTCTAGTAGGGAAGTGCCACTTCTAGACATTGGTGTGTGTGTGCAGTAAGGGTGCTGCCCTGTGATTGGCTGGAGCTGGCTGGTGAGCCTGGCTCCAGGAGTCTGGATGGGTCTGCCCGTTGGTGAGTGTGGAGATTAGAATGCTGATGACTGGGGAGGAGTGCAACTGGGTCCTGAATAGGGCTGGGCTTTCCCAACACAATGCTGGCTCCACCCCCTGTGGTGCGTCTAATGACCCTGGCCTGCCTAGTGAATGAAAAGGGTGGTTGAGAACATCAAGGGTGCTCCGAAACCAGCTGCGACTGGTTTCTCCCTCACCCTGTGCCTGAGACAAAGGATTGACCTGAATAAAAATGGGGCTGCGTCCCCACACAAGTTGTTCTCTTCCAGGATCCTAGCTGAGGGGGCTGTTGCTGTTGCTGGGCAGGAGGACTGCCACTTGGATTGCCTCCCTGCCTGGAGGCCCAGTGATCTGGCTCTGGGCCCAGCCTTGCCCCCCCCCTACTTGCCTGAAGAACTCTGTATTGGTCCCTGGACTTTTGGGACCCTAGCGCCTGAGGAGCGCTTTACTTTTACCCTTAGCTCTTTGGAGCGCTTCATGTGCTGTGGCCGGTGCCCACCTGGCACTTGGACCTGGATTGGCCGAGATTGTCAATCCCATGACAGGTGCCCATCCTGCCTGGGACCTGGCCGCTAGTTTTATTTAATTTGAGGGAGCCCACCCCTTGGTCATCCAGCAGAAATCACCTCCGCCGGCCCATGGATTCTCAGTGAGGTGCTGCCCCGCCTCCCCACCATAGGGTCCTCGCCGGGGCTCCCAGGAGCAAAGGATAGCCCCGGTCTTCCTGTGAGCCCCACGCTGCCTGAAAGAAGAGTGAGGAGTCCGCAGCATCCGAGAGTCCCGAGTAGCGGGAGCTCTCAGTCCCCAGCCGATGCCAGACCCAGTGAGTGTGGCAGCAGAGGAGAAAGGAGGGGCACCGGAACACATTGTCAGTGTCCGGCCCCCCCAGTAGCGCGATCTCGTGCTCGTTGTTGTTGTGAAGCCACGAGGGCTTTGGGGGCATTTTTGTTGTTAGAGCCCCGAGAGGCTCAGCGCCACAGTTGTTTCACAAGCCCCGAGAGGCTCAACGTGCACACTTCGTTACAAGCCCACGGGGCTCGCAGGGGCCCATTCTTGCAGAGAGCCAGAGAGGCATAGTCGTTTTTGAGTTCCCAGAGGAGGGACTTCAACGGGCACATTTGTTTTCAGAGCCTCAGAGGCTCTAGGGGGCATATTGTTGATTTGGAGCCCAGAGAGGCTCACAGACCACATTTATGTTTAGAGCCCAGCAAGGCTCTTGGGAGGACACCAGTTAGTTGGTTAGAGCCCCGAGGCTCCCACGCTGTGTTTTTGCCTCATTGTGTTCTTGAGCTCACGAGGCTCCAACGTTGGCATCATTGCTTTACAGCTGCCCAGCACTTAGTGGGCAGTTGCCACGTTTAGGTTTGTGCTCTTGGCTGCCTGCGCAGCCTGCCTTGACATTTTGGACTAAGGGCATTTCAGCCCTTGCGAGGCCAGTTGGCCTGAGGGACAGTTCTGGTGTTGTGCCTTGTGCACCTTGCGCAATTTATGATTTACTTGCCAATGTGATTCCTGCGCATTTGTTTTACCTACACCTCTGAATGTGTTTATGCATCATGTGTTTTGCTTCTTTCCCTTTGCTATGCGTTTGATGCTTAGGTGATTGTTTTCTTTCTGTAGGTCCTGCTGTTAAGGTCCTAGTTCCCTGCGGGATTTTCCTAAGGTGGTTAGGGTCGCGTAGGAGGTATTTACTTTTACCACTAATTACTGGTTGTGTGCTGCATGTACTATTTTGATGCTACAGTTATTATATGTTCTATGTGCTAAGTGTTATACTACAAGTATTACTATTACTGCCAAGTGCTAATTACAACAAGTGCTAATTCTAAAAAGTGCATATCACTGACGGTGGTCCATGTGGCCCTTTCCTGTACATAATCCCCTGTAAATTCTGCCCGTGCCTGTTGGCACATTGTAAAGTGTGTGTTGTTATCTAATGTGTTTTGCTATAATACAAAGGCTATTTTTATATAACCTTGTGTGGAGTTTCCTTTGTGGTGGGCCTTGGGTGTTGTTGCTGGGTGCACGCGCAAACACTTTACACATCGCCTCCGAGATTAGTCTTGCTGCTCGCGTCACGTTACCTAGAGGGTGAACAGGGGTTATCTTGGTGTGTAACTCCCTTGCCCTGTCTTAGAAATGGTGATCTCTGACTAACTTTGGCACAAGCCTTGGCCAGCCAGGGATCCCGTTTCTAACAAGGACTAATAAGTAAGTTAAAAGTAAAAACTTTACTGTGTTTAAACAAGGGAGCACAAGCACTTTAGCACTGGTTAACAGTGGTAAAGTGCACAGAGTCCTAAAGCCAACCAACTATTTTCAGCGAAACGGAATTGAGAAGGCAAATAGTTTAAATGAAGACTACCCTAAGGCTGTCAAGTCCAGTGTGTGCCCCCCCAGATAAAGGTAGAGAGAACTGCCCTCCTTCATGGTAGATCTCATTGGTAAGGCAGAAGAACCTGCACAGAACATCAGCTTTGGAGTGGTTGGACCCAGGGTGGTGTTCCACCATAAAGTCCATTCCCTGTAGGAAGATTGACCATCTAAACAGTTAAGGATTCTCTCCGCTCATTTGCACAAGCTTCTGAGGGGTCTGTTGTCTGTCTGTACCTGCAAGTGAGTCTCAAACAGGTATAGGCTCAACTTCTTCAGTACCTAGACCATAATCATAGGTTCCTGTTCAATATCACTCCACCTCTGTGCCCTGGGGAGTAACCTTCTACTAGTAGGCTACAGATTTATCCAGACCCTCCTTTTTTAACTGTGATAGTACAGACCCTATGCCATGCTCGGAAGCCTCTGTCTGCACTATGAATTCCTAGGAGGAGTCTGGAGGCTTGAGCACAGGTCCTGTTTATATGGCCTTCTTGAAGATGTCAAGGGCTTTCTGGCATGCCTCAGTCCAATTAATCTTCTTAGGATGCTTCTTCGAATTCAGTTTAGTGAAGGAGGCAACAATAGTGTCATAACCCTTAACAAACCTCCTACAGTATAAAGTGAGGCCCAGGAATGCCCTCAATTGAGTGTGAGATTTGGGAGGTTGCCAAAGACAAAATAGTTTCTATTTTGACTTGGAGGGGTTGCACCTTGCCCTCACTCTACTGGAGTTCCAGGTACATCATAGAACTCTGCCCTGTCTGGTACTTGCTGGCCTTGATAGTCAGGCCTACCTGTTGCAGAGCCTGAAGAACCTCCTGGAGGTGGAAGAGGTGGTCCTCCCATCTTGAGCTGTAGTCAAACAATCTACAGCAAATATTCATTCTTTACTACTTTTTTACTTCTGTGAGGCATACCTCTGCCATAGGATAACATTGGTTTACCTTTGGAGCTGGTAGGAATGTTATGTGTACACTCAAATCAATTGTGATTTAAACCCATCTTAATAATAATGTTCGATTTTAAGTCACAGTTCTCAAAATGACGCTTTTAGAAAAAATGCATTTTCTTGTCCTAGCCATCTGGTGCCTGCAGCTAGGATCCTGTGTTACAGGATGAGGGGTAGTTGGCAGTTGGTGTTTGTGTATTCTTCCCAGACTATGTCACAAAGGGGGACTGGATGTTGGCAGACTGGGCCCACCTGACAGGTTGGGTGGGGGCAGACCTATCACCTACTACACTTGCACTTCAATAGCAGCTGCCTTCTGAACTCACAAAGAACTTCACACTAGTCTTTTGTCACCCCAGATGTCGTGGGGAAGGAAAGGGAGAAAATTCCAGGTCAAGATGAGGGGGAAGTCTATGAGTTTCTTCCACTTCAAAGTTGGCACCAGTTATAAATATTGGACCCTTACACCATTTCTTCAGTTCTCTCCTGGACTTGTGAACAATACAGAAAGACTGCCCATCCTCCAGAGAACTGCATTGTTGTTTGCCCTGCGCTCTTAGAAGGATAACTGGACCTGCTCCCTTCATCCCAGGCTTAGCGACTCCAAGAGTCAGCTAGTTGACCACCTGTTCTGAGCTACATAATACGTTTCAGAGGCCTCCCTGCAGCTGCCCAGCAGACCTGCTTTACTGCACCTGCCTGAACCCTGCTGGTCACTGCTGGTGTGAGTTCCTGATCCCCAAGAGGTGCCTTCCTAGGTTTTGGACCCTTGGTGGAACCAATGCTGAGCGTTGTAAACCCTGTAAAGCCTTGCCTCACAGTTGAAACATTGTTTGCAAATGATGCTGAGTGACGTAAAGCACCACAATGCCTCTCCATACAGTCTCATTAGAACCAATGGCAGATGATGCATAGCCTCACAAAACAACATTGCACAGACCGTGCACCAAGGACATAAGGTATAATCCTCAGAGGGCAAAACTTGGAACTGTGCCTAGCCTGTGCTACATCGCGGTCAGCCTGTACTTGCAACTTTGTCCTGGTTTAATGCAAACAGATACACTCAGTTTGTTGTTTACACATTTAGGAGCTACTTTTATCTAAACCATTAAAATCTAATATCTCCAGTTCTACTTATTGGATTTTTATTGTTCGGTGTCAAATTATTTATTAAATCACAAGAAAATGTTTGTAAACTGGTTTGCAAGTTTTTCTTGTGTTGTGTTCCAACTTTATTCCTTTTTATGTGTTGCATAAGTACTTTGCACATTGCCACTAAGTAAGCCTGGCTGCTTTGACACCAAGCTTCCAGATGGTTAACCACAGGTTAATTTAGTGACTTTTTTGTTTCACATTGACATGGATTGTGGTTGTTGCTTGAGAAGGGTTATTGAAAACTATTTATGATGTCAGTAAATCCACTCTTGACAAATAAGACATACATTACGTGGAAGTTTGGTACTACCTTGAATGCATATTAAATGCATTTGTTAATTGGCCAAAACATATAAAATGGGAACAAACTGGAAGAATTAGGAGAATATTCTTAAACAATTAATATAAATAGAAAAGATTGTGCCTTCCTTGAACTAATTAATAGGGAGTTGAACATTTTGGGGGGCGATTCACAGAGGAGTGTCAGAGTACATAAAAGAGTATAGTGAGACGCTGGCCTCTTACATGATGTCTGCTTATGTAAGTGGGTACCCGCATCAGTCCAGACAACCTTTATGGTGATTTAAGAGGTCTTCGACTACCTTGGAGAGCTCTCTAACTGGTAGCTGTGGAAAGCAGCCTTCAGGCTTAGTACAAAACTAGTGTAAAGCAGCTTATTTGACCAGAATGCAATCTAACATGTATAGATTAAGTGAAAAAGTACCACACAAGGTATTTATAAAAATATGTATTTATTATAGAATACTCTCTAAAAAATACAAATGACAAAAAGCTAGTATGAAGTTTTTTGTGAGTGCAGGAGGCAGCCCCTATTCAAATGCAATTGTGCTGCATAACTTCGCCACTCCCACCTACCCTGTAAGGAGGACCCTACCTGCCAACATACAGTCCCCATTTGTGAAACTGCCTTGGAATAATACAAAAAGGCCATTTGCCAACTATGTTTACTCATGTGACTTGAGATACATGCTGCAGGCACCAAATGGTGAGAACAAGATAATGCCAACTTTCTATCAGCAGTCTTTGCAGATTTGTGACTTAAATCTGACATTTCCCATTAAAGAGAGTTTTAAATTCCAATTATTTTGCATGTAAACATGACATTCCTACTTGCTACCAATCAAAGGTTCTCACTTATTAAATGTAGGAAGGTAACCCAGTGTTATCTCAAGGGGAGGTTGGTCTCAAAGTAGTGAAAAAAAATGTAGTGTTTTTCTCTACCAGGAAACGAAAAACGTAACCCCTTCGACGCTCATGACAAGCTCAGCTCATCATGAGTTACGCCTGTTGTACGCTCATGACGAGCTGAGCTCGTCATGAACCGCGGGTTTTTCAAAAACTCAGCGCACAGTGGGAAAACGGCCCGCGCGCATGGTGTTAAACATACATTGCCACCTTTTTAAATACACAGCACCCTGCCCTAAGGGATGTTTAGAGCCCGTCCTAGGGGTGACAAATGACAATTTAAAACTGCATACAGATCGCAAAGGCAGCCCTGAGACATGTTTTAACAGGACTTTTTAAGTGGGTGGCACAAGAAATGCAGCAGTCCCTCCAGTAGCATTTAATTTGCTGGCCCTGGGTACATGCAATACCACTTCATTGTGGACTTATAAGTAAATTAAATGTGCCAATTGGGTGTAAGCAATTTGATCATGTTTAAAGGTGTAAACACAAGCACCTTTGCACTGGTTAGCATTAGTAAAGTGCACAGATCCCTAAAGCCAACAAAAATAAATTCCTGTAAAACAGGAGGAGAGAAGGCAAAAGGTTTGGGGGCTGACCTCCCTAAAGATGTCAGGTAAACAATAATAATGCCCTCATGGACCTTTTAAAATCTGATACCATGGGATCAGAATTTAAAAGTTCTGATAATTATAATGTATTACAAGTTATGCCCTATAAATAGAAGACTAACTCAAATAAGCAGTTTACTGATAATTTTTAGCAAGTTTGACCTGTTGGAATTTATTGGGGGGGGGGGGGACTCTGAGGGTGTGATAATTAGCACACAGCTCATGATTCTGATCTCTGTACAAACCTTGTTTGCATTTGCCCTGCACTTGTAACCAGGGCCATATTGTTACAACAATCGGTTTTTTTTAGGGTTGGGTAATGAATATAATAATGAATTAGCTAAGAACAGCTACTGAGACCAAACTGTAATGCATTGACATAAAATGAGATCCGCCTTGCATTCCTTTTTGCAGTGATTCCTTATGACCTCAATGATCTCTAACAAATTGAAAATAGATTTCCTTAGACCTCAACTGCTACTCAGTAACGTTCTTTGTTATGGCTGGTTGAAGATAAGAAGGAGACAGAATACATAAATGTGCTGACACAGTCTATTGGAAAATTATTTCTGTTCTAGAAAGGCATGTTTTGATTCTCTGTGTGTATTCATTTTCCAACTTGAAGTTAGCATTCCTATAGTGATGCTGAGTTGATAAAATACATTTTTTGAAAGGGAATGGCCAAGGTTCATTAAATTAAATTTATTTACAGCTGACAAGCCTATAAACAATCAAAATACAAAACAAAACTGTAATTACTTTTCAAGAATAATTCATCACATCATTCTAACATACATATATATTAAAAAATTAATAAAATCTTTTTTTGATTTCTGTGAACAATTCATAATTTTGTCTACAGGATTTTTCCTTAAAACACACAATTATATTTACTCCTGAGGGGTTGTAGGAGCGAAAATGCAAAAAAATATCTGAGCCTTACTCAATATATGCGTTGTATTCTCCAGTCCTATGGAAATGTTTTTATAACAAAGCAAACAATACAAAGTGTTTATGTAGTAATATAAAAAGGCATACGGGTATGGGCACATATGAGCTATTTTCGACTAAAATGTTCAGAGCCTACAGATTAAAGTCCAGGTGTTGGAAAATGCCATGTTTCTGAAGTATAATCCCAAGCTTTTTGCCTTCCTCCTCCTCTTTCTGCTGAACTCTTAAGGACTCTGGGCACTTTAACACAGATAAACAGTGCTAAAGAGCATGTGTTTCTCCCTAAATCATGTTGGCTTTGGTGTATACGTCATTGGCATGTTTGCTGTACAGGTAAGTCCCTTGTAAAGTGGTATTCCATGTATCTAGGGCCTGTACTTCAGATGCTACTAGTGGGCTGCTGCACTGATGATGCCAACCACAGAAGTAGTATTTCCAGCCTGTCTCAGGCCTGCCACTGCAGCGCCTTTGTGTTCAGTTTACTGCCACTTTGATTTGGCATTTAAACCTACTTGCCAGGTGTTCAACTCACCTTTTATTAAGCACAAGTAAATCTCAAATTAGGCCCTGAGTAACCCTGAGGCCAAGGTGCCATGTAGGAAAAATATACATGGCACCCTGGCCTCAGGGTGCCATGTATATTTATGTATATGTATAAATATATACTTTTAAACTGTAATTCTTGATCAGAGAGAAGTAGTTTTTTTATGTTTCATATATTTTGAGAAACAATTATAAATCCTCCTTACTGGTGAAGTTGGATTTACCATTACTCTTTTAGAAATGCCACTTTATTCAAAAGTGGACATTTCTCTGTACTTACTGCTCTTGTGCCTGACAGCCTGTCTCCAATACACGTCTGAGTTCGGTGACAGCTACATAATGTGCATTCCCTCTAGACAGGCACAAACACAGGAAGGTTCATATGCATTTTGATGAGCCTTTCTTGGCAGGGAAGAATGGGAGAGGCTCATAATTACACTTCAATAGGTGGTGTCCTGTCCACACACAAATCACTGATTTACCCCCACACATAGCCTGGCATACAGGATTGGGTTGAAAGGGATCCTTTTGCACTTCAGAGAACTGCTTTGAAGTCAACCCCCACTATCATAGGCACTTTGGGGTATAGGTTCTGGGTCTCTGACCCCCTAAAATCAGACACTTCTGGATCTTGAACTGAATCTCTATCAGAAGGACTTCTGTGCTGCTTAAAGGACTCAACTGGACTGCTTTTCTGAAAGGACTTCTTTTCTGCTTGTTGCTCTGCTGCCTGCTACTCCTTAGCTCTGCTGAAGGAGAGCTGGACTTGGCCTTCCCTCAAAGTGATCTTCAAGGGCTTGCTGGCTTACCTTCTATTTTCTGAAGTCTCAGGGACACAAAATAATTCCTGCAATTCTACTGATGCTGCTGGCCTCTGCCTACTGTGAGTCTTAACCTTGTCTGAGGTAGCCTCTCCAAGTTACGGGCCTCAGAACTGGGTTCTGCAGCTGTTTTGCCACAGACCAATGCATCGTCACCTTTGAGCTGATGGGAACCAAAGCATCACCCTTCGATGCCGAAGCAGAGGCTGTTTGACGACAGTTGTTCTATAGCCTGTACAGCCGACAACTGCCCTCTGATTGGTTGAATGACGAGGCATTCACTTTACCTCAGCAAAGCTAAATGACGATGCAGCGACCTGACTGCGTGGAAAAGATTGACACATTATGCCCTCATTGTCTACACTTTGCTCCATACAAGGTACTTTCTCAGTGGGCCCTGGGTGGGTTCTGTAGCCGGTCTGCCTTCCATTGCAGTCTGCCTGAAATTTGGATTTGTACTGGTCCCTTGCAAACTCAGATAACCTTTTAGCCGCTAGTGACCTATAATAACTGTGTTTGCATTTAATCTTTAAAGAATCATATCTCAACTTCTACTGATTGGATTTTTGTCATTTTGGTCTTATTTTGCCCAGATAAATATGCTCTATTTTGCAAAACCTGTGTTGAGTCTTTATTGTTTGTGTGTTGCACAAATAATTTACACATTGTCTCTTTAGTCTGTCTGACTGCATTGTGCCAAGGTATCAGAGGGTGAGCACAGGTTGTCTTTTAGAGTGTATCTACCTTACTCTTAATCGAGGTGGTTCCTGCCTGGCCTGAGTGCATACCTCAGCCAACCATGAATCCCATTTCGAATACCAGGCAAAATGTTTAAACACCTCCTGTATCCCCTGAAATAACTACTATGCAAAAAAGACACTGTTCTATCAATGAATGATTCATTACACATCAAGGACCTTATAACTAACAGGTGTGCTGAGCTCTCCATAATTTTGTAAAACCTTGCACAACATAAAGCTATTCACACAGCTTGGAGAATAAGGTAGAGCATGAGCTACAGACAACACAGCTCAGAAACAGGGAGCTGTTTTCGAGAAGTGTTGTATGACGCTCATGCACTAACCTCAAGAGGTTCTGCGTTAAATGTGTGAGATTTCAAAAGGGGCCGAGCAGGGCTGTTTGCCATCATACCTTTTCATTACAGCCACAAGTGCAGATTTATAAGGACAAACACAAGCAACCAAGAATTTTCTCTCTTCACCATAAATGTAAACTATGTTAAAAAAATAAAAGCCTTGTCATACCTGGCTTAAAAAAAACAGATATAGCTTTAACTCAAGAGACACACATATCCTCTAAAGAAACTTACCAACTCCAAATAAGTTCCAGCAACTACCACTAGCTCCAAGAAGTGCATGTTTGTTATTCCCACACATAAATCCCAATGCTTTGGTCCTGGAGGAACGAAGAGGTAAGGCACATATTTGCGGAGATAGTGAACATAGAGTCCATTTATGTCCCTATCGGGAACAAGGCCACGCTCTTTCTCTGCCTCAACAGGATCCTTAAGGAACTCCAAAATTTACACACCATTGCTGAAGGCAATTGTAATCAATACCCTGATGGAGACATGTACCGCACTGATCAGTCACCTAAAATAACAGAGCTAAGGCACTTATCAAGGACATCTTTGAGGACCAAGGCTTACTTGACATCTGTACATTTTCTTCCCTCCAATGCCTGGAACACAATTAGCAGTGCATGGAACACAATCACGGTTTGACTATTTCCTTATCTCTTAATGCCTTCCCCCACTGATAATGGATTGGGCTATGGTTGAGGGATCCATTATTGGCCACTCCACACTGAACATTGATACAAACTAGAATATTAGCAAGCCCATGAGTAAACCCTGGCAACTAAACATTGCACTTTACAAAATGCTGCATGAAAATTCACAGTTAAAAACCCACATGACCACTTACCCAAAGGACAACACAGGATCTGTCCAATCAGCAACAATTATTTGGAGAGCAGCTAAAGCCACCCTGCAGGGACAATTGATAAGAGAAACGGCTCAGGCAAATAACCCAAGAACAAAACAGCTTTCCCTAGATCAGGAAATTAGGGCTCACAATGGAACATACACTAAATGGCCTACTGTTGCATACCATCGGCTTCTGGAAAGGCTAAGATGGAACTTAACAATCTATACACAACCAAGACTGAATATATGCTTTACAAATTCAAAGCCCAACTCTATGAGCAAGGGGAAATGTCAGGACGACTCCTGCCAAATGGCCATTCTAGAGATTAAGAATGAGACAGACAAGTGGGGCGTGACCAGCAGCATGGCCGTGTAAGACGTGCTTTCGCCGAGCTCAGGCAGAAAGCTTCATCTGACACGAGTATGGGGAAAGTGGGGAAGGTATCATGGCCTTGATGGGAGGTTGGGTTCCGATTGATGTGCTAAGAGTCCTGCTAAAATGGGCTGTGTTCTGGGGTGCTAAGGGGTGGTCCGGGGGCCCCGAATTCGAAGGGGGCTGCTGGCTGTTTAATGGACCATGCGAACAGATGCACTTTCGCCGGGTGTTGGATCTTGATATGCTGATGATTATGGTATTGTCACTATGGAGGGCGAGTAGGGGTCGGGGGAGCGCATAGGTGTTTGGTTAATTGCTTGTGACCTACCAGCTGTGTTTATGTTGGTTAAAAATGCAAATAAAAATATAAGAAATGAAGACAGACTAAAGGATTAGAGGCAACCAAGGCATCCAAAAACCCTTTGCCAAATACTATGCCTCACTTTCGAAGTCAGTGATGGAATCTTATCAAGGACAGGCAAAGGTTTTCTTTGCTCCATTGCAACTACCCTTCCTCACGGGCAGGGGCAGAGCCTTATTCGAGGGTGAGATTACAAAAGAGGAGAATGTGTTGGCCATTATACCCTCCCTTTAAATAAGGCCCCTGGAGAGCCTGGATTCCTCAGAGGATTTTCTAAATGGATCAAGGCCTCTGCGAGGTTTTCCAGGAAGCGGCTGAATTGGAAACACTTTCTACCCACTCCAAAAGCAAGTAGAGATTCCTTGTTATGCATCAGTTACTGGATGATCCCACTTTTTAACATGAAAATAGAAATCCTAGTAAGCATTCTATTAGCACGCTAAAGCTAGAATGATCTATCAATCACAATTGGGATTCATACCGGGTCAAACATTCAGGAATCACCTCTAAACATGATCTTGTCGCCTCCGGCTGAGAAGGGATGAAAACTCACTAGCTCTCTCCCTCAAAATCTAAAAGACATTTGACTGAACAAAATTGTGATATAATTTACACACCTTATGAAAGAAGGGATTGGCAGAGGATTATATCTCCGAGGTCCAGTGGTTGTACCAAAATCCCCCCGCACAAGTTAACTACAGAGATTTTCTCTTAGACTCCTATTCAGTACACAGGGGAATCCCTTCAGGATATTCATTATCCCCATTACTCTTCTTTTTTGGTGATGGAACCTCTAGTAGCAGCCATTTGTCTAGCCCCTTAAAAAATAGGCATACTTTATGCAGATGGCATAATGCTTAACAACTTAGATTGATCATGCCTGCCCTGACATCCCTCATTCCCACCTTCTCAGTAATTAGGGGATATAAAATCAACCAGGACAAGAGTGAGGCCCTGAGCATGTCACTTGTTACCATTAAGGCAGCTATCATGGGATACCCATTTAGGTGGAAAAGTGGGAATCTCAAATATCTACAGATCCTCATCAATTGTGGGTTGGAGACAACAATATCTGGCAACTTTGACCCACTCATCCCTAGAACTCAGCTTGACTATATTATTTGGAACCAGCTCAACCTATCAATTTGGTGAAGGGTAAAAGTTGTTAAAATGGCGGGATACCCATGCTTCACAATCATGAACTAGGAATACTCCCTCGACTTGTGACAACAAATATTTTACAAACCATAAAAACATAAAAGACTTTATCTGGGGTATAAGAGGCCCAAACTGAAGATTTCCAAGTTGATAGCCCATAAACACAGAGGAGCACTAAACCTACCCTTCATTGAACGCTACTAAGCTGCTTTACATGTCTTACAATTGTCCTATATATGATAATGAATGTCCGACCTACCTTTCTGGGTCCACCTGGAATAGTCTATAGCACTTAGCGAATTGGTCCCCAGTTGCTTTATCAGTTCAAATCAACATTAACATACACAACTAACTCCATTATACAGAATACACATTTGGAATCAGGTATCACCACAGTACATACCCAATCATGTGCAAAGATCCTTTAGACTCTACCATCAGGCTTGTCATTATGCAGAAGTGGTAACATGTATATATATATTCATCTGACCATAATGCATAACATCATATACACTGTTCATTTCATTGTTGCTATGTAATGTTCAGATTGATGGCCACAGTGTTACTTTTGTAATGTTCAGAACGATGTCTACATTGTTGCTTCACATTTAGACTATATTACCAGTTTGTACTTCTATCAGCAAGAACATGAATGTCTGAATTCATGTTCACATTGTACCATTAAGTATCATCAATCAAAAGTTAAAAAAAAAATAGTAAATAATTTCCTTTCTTCATTGCCCAACATTAATATGGTACTTTATAGTTACACTGGGGATGTATCCAATATAATAAGAACTACCATTCTGTCATTGATAAGAAAGGCCATTCCTTTGTGTTTGCACCTCTGAGTTTTTAGACAGAACCTAGCAAGGTGGCAGCAACTTAAGAGATTGCTGCTGACATCTGGTGAAATATAATCATCCCGATTTCATGTTCGGAGAAGGATAGTCAGGTTTGTATTGCTCTGAGGTTGATTAGTTGGATGACATTAAAAGGAATATTTGTAAAAGCCATTATTTACAGTGCCTAGAATGGAAGAAACGTGTGGGGTGAAACTCTATGTAAATACTATTTTATAGTTTGCTCACATAGTATACATGGCCTCCTTGTACGCAGCACGACATTCTGTATATGTTTGATGGAAATACATCTCTCGATACCAAGCTGCAGAAGTTTGAAGACTGATTTAGAGGAGGGTGTTAATGGGACATTAAAAAGAGGATGTTGTCTAATTTATTATGCTCATTTAGAGTGCGGAGCAGGCTGAGTTCCTGAGTATGGATGTATGCACTGATATAGTTCAAACCTACTCAGGAAGAAAAGTGTGCTATATATTTTGATGAGGGGAGCAATGGTTCTTTGTGTAAATGGGTGGGAGAGGGTATTGAGACATGATTGAATATTGAGTGTGTTAAGTGTGAATTCACCTTTCAAATTGTACGATTAGATTCCAGTTAGTAGTCCCAAATTTCGGCACAAAGGGATTAAAACCAAATGACTTTCAGGAAAGTGTTAACACTAGTGTGGTAATATAGTCTTTTCTTAGTTTCAATCTCTGATGGTTCGTGTAGTTTTTGCTTTGTAGAATTTATGTATGTCATTTATGGAACACTGTGATGTATTCTTGTGGAAGACGGTTGCACTTTGGACTGCTCAGACGCTTTCCCTGTGTCTCCAGTGGGTCTTTACTTTTACACTTAATAAAGTGTTTAACTTTAATTTATTCAGTTTCCTGAATCTTTACATTGGCGACGAGGACCGTTCTTTACTGGACCCACTGGATTGATTTTGAATTTTCTGACATTTTTCGGCATTTTTCTACATTTGCCACTATTCTTCGGATATACTTTATTTTCTTCGAATTCATTCGATTTTGGATTCAACTTCGACCGCTTTTTCATCAAGGTACTTTCTTCTATTTACCTGTCATTGAAGCTGTGTGGTCGGCAACTTATGGTGAAGTACCGTTGTATTTCAAGGACTGTGTGGAGTTCCAGCGCGTGAGTCAGTGTTCGCAGCCTTCATTAGCGAGCGCCTCTCTCAGCTGCGTTTCGAGCTTCAGCTGCGCTGCGTTCCTGTGACGTGTAGGCGTTTCCACGTCCTGACGTTCTTGGTGGCCATTTTGAGTTACTTGGCTTCCTATTATCGTGTTGCCTAGTTACGGACATTTGCAGTTTGCTACCAGCGAACAAGCGAGTGAGACTGAGGTCGTTTCTTTTGCCACCAACGAACAAGCGAGTGAGACGGAGGTCGTTTCGTCATTATTTAAAGTATTCTTGAAGGTTTCATTTTGTGTTAACAGCGCATTTTCAGTGATGCGCACACTCTTATTTTTAGTCATTTTCTTGTGCACTTTCAGTGATGTGCACACTATTTGTTTATTGATGTTGTTCTTTTCAACGCACATTCAGTGATGTGCACACTTACTCTCTCCTTCAATTGACATTTCGTTTTCTTCATTTATTTTGTTTTCTTCATTTATTTTCTTATTTAAGAAAAGGTTTAATTGAGACATTTGTGATTCATTTTTTTAACATAATTTATTTGTTTTATTAGAACTCAACATGGCTAATTCTCAAATATGCAACCTGCCCACCATTTTCTTAGAAATTCCAGGTAAGCCAAAACTTATTTGGAGAAAATGGTTTGAATCTTTTGAGAACTATATTATAGCCATTGGTGGTATAAAACTTTCACCGGAAAGGTTAAAAGCTATTTTATTTAGTTTTTTGGGCTCTGCAGCAATTGAAATTTTTAAAAATTTGGTTCCCATTGCTCCGCCTATTAGAGGGAGTGAAGGCAAAGGTGAGGCTTGGAATGTGTATAAAGAAGCTGTAGCCAGATTGGAGAAACAATTTCAAGAGGAGCCCAATGTTTTAATTGAAAGACATGCTTTTCATAAGAGGAAGCAGTCACCTGATGAGACTGTTGAAGAGTATGTAGCTGCATTAAGAGTTTTGGCGGCTAATTGTGAATATGGAGCTACAGTTGACTATTTTATTAGAGACCAATTTATCTTCAACTGTGAATCCAAGAAAGTTCAAGAAAGACTTCTTGCCTGTCGTAATCCCACATTGAGTGAAGTTTTGGATTTAGCTAAAGGCATTGAGAGGTCCATTTTATCATCAAGGGTTATTTCAGCAGAGGATTCCAAACACAGTTATGCTTCATCTTCTGTTCCACCTGTTTGTTCTATACAGCCTTCCAACAGAGTTTTAGCCAAACCTAATGTTAAATTTAATAAATCTTCATCCTGCTTCAGATGTGGTTCTAAATCACATTTAGCTAATTATCCTAGTTGCCCTGCAGTTAAGAAGATTTGTACCAATTGTGGTAAAGTTGGCCATTTTTCTTCAGTGTGCCATGTACCAAAGAAAGTTTCTAAGTTTTCTAATTCTAATGTAAACACTATTGATGTTGTGGAGGATGAGTTACAAAACATGTTATTGACCTTATATGATGATGTTTTTAATTATTCTGTCAACAATATAAATCTTCCTTTCAAAGCACCTTTAGGCATGGTGTTGGTTGGTGAAGTCGCTTTTCAAGCAATGGCTGATTCGGGTTCGCCAATTACCATTTTGTCTGATGTGTTCTTCAAAGAAAATTGGAAAAATGTTAAGCTTAGGAGTTCCGATGTGAATCCTAAAGCTTTTGGTAATTTTGATATTTCAATGTTAGGATATTTTGAAGATTCTTTGGATTTTGAAGGTAGAAGGATCTTTACTAAAATTTATGTTGCTATTGATGGTAAGAACATTGTGGGGTGGTTTGATTTGGGCAGGTTAGGAGGTATTCTATGTCCTGGTTCTGACCGCCCTCTACAATTAAGAGAATTTGATGTCAACAACATTTCTATGGAAAAGTTTAGTGTAGAAATGATTCTTAAAAACATACTGATGTTTTTAAGAATGAGGTTGGTCAGGTCAAAGGTTTTATGCATAAAATCATGCTTAAAGAATCTGCAACTCCTGTGCAACATAAAGTAAGAATGGTTCCACTCGGTATTCGACAAAAACTTAAAGAACATCTTGATTCTTTGTGTTTAGAAGGTATTATCGAGCCCACAGACAGTTCCGAATGGGTTTCTGCTATTGTTATAGCACTTAAGAAGAATCAAGATCTAAGATTGCGTGTGGACCTTAGGTCCCTTAATAAGAATATTGTAATTGATACACATCCTTTACCTCGCATCCAGGAGATGTTAACAGCTGTCAACGGGGCAAAAATGTTCTCGATTATAGACCTTAGATCTGCATACCATCAGATACTCTTGGATGAATCATCCAAAGATTTAACTACGTTTACTACACCTTTTGGTTTATTCAGATTTTTGCGGATGCCGTTTGAGCTGACATCAGCAGCTAGCGTTTTCCAAAAGCTAATTGAAAATCTTTTCCAAGGCATTAAAGGAGTTCAGTCATTTCAAGATGACATTTTGATTTTTGCTGAAACTGGTGAACAACATAATGTCATTCACAATAAAGTTCTTGGTATTCTTGGTTCGAAGGGTATGACTGTAAGTAAAGCTAAATGCAAATTTTTGGTGGAGGAGAATCATTATTTGGGTCATAGGATTAATGCAGATGGCATTTTTCCTAAGCAGGTTTCAGTTAATACCTTTGAGAAAATTTGTACTCCCAAAGACAAGGTCTCCTTACGTTCCTTTTTAGGGTTAGGAGAGTATTATTTGAGATTTGTTAAGAGTTATGCTTTGGTAGTAAAACCTCTTAGGCAATTGTTGAGGAAAGGTGTTCAGTTTAATTGGACCAGTTTACATGATGAGGCATTTTGTAATGTGAAGAAACTTATTTCTAAAGCACCTGGTTTAAAAACCTTTGATCCTCAGGGTAAATCATTTGTCACTGTGGATGCTAGTGCCATTGGTTTGGGTGCCGTTTTCACTCAGTTGGTTGATGGACGGGAAAGAGTTATCTCATTCATTTCAAGAGCTATTCGTGGAGCTGAAAAACACTACAGTACGATCAAAAAGGAAGCCTTAGCCTGTGTTTGGGCAGTAGAGAAGTTCAAGTGTTTCTTGTGGGGAAGTCTTTTTACTCTTGTTACTGATCACAAACCCCTTGTTTTCATGATGGATGGTATTAGATGTGGAAAGGCGTCTTCTAGATTAGTGAGATTAATAGCCAGGTTACAAGAGTACAATTTTGAAATCCAACATATTCCTGGTGGGAAAAATCTGACAGCGGACTGTTTGTCAAGACTTCCACCGGTGGAGGAGTGTTCTTATGAGAATTGTGATCAGCATGAATGTGTTGTAGCTTTGGTTGACGCTATTGATTCTGTAAAATTTGCTATTTCGATTGAAGAATGGGTTGAGGCTATGGATAAGGATTTAATTCTTGAAAAGGTGAAACAGTTTGTTGCCAAGGGATGGCCTCCTTTTAGAAACTTAGATGAGAATTTGAAATGTTTTGCACAACTTGGTGATGAGTTAAGCATAGAAAATGGTATTCTTTTGCGTCAGAGTTTATTTGTACCTCCGGTGAGTTTAAGGAGCAAACTTATCATGTTGGCTCATTCTGGTCATCCAGGTGTCTCAGGCACTAAAAAAATTCTTAAAACTCGGTACTGGTGGCCAGGTATGGATGCCTGCGTGTAGAGATTTATTGACAATTGTGCTATTCGTGTTAAGGCTGACAAACATTGGAAGGTTTCAGCTCAACCTTTATCTCTTCGTGAGGGTGCAGTCAGACCTTGGGATGAAATTTCAATTGATTTTGCTGGACCTTTCGAGTGTTTGGGGAAGGAAAAAAAATGTTCTATCATTGTCATTGACAATTTTTCTAAATGGATGTATTACACTTTTGTAGAACATCCTGCCACTGATGCTGTGATAGAATTTTTAGACTACATTTTCAGGATTGAGGATGCTACCAATCTCATTTTATCTGACAATGGTGTGCAATTTGTTTCTAATAAAATGAGAGCATTTTTGAAGAAATTTGGTGTTAAATCCATAACCACTCCGTTATATTGGGGATTCAAGCAGCTTTGGAAAGTAATTTGTATGTTTGTGAATTTTTGAAGGACAAATTGTGGAGTTATCATATAACTCCTAATTCTTCGACAGGCGTTTCTCCTTATTTGCTTATGAGAGGAAGGAAGGAAAAGTCATTGTTGCAACCTGAATTCTTGAAGGAATCTTTTGATGTGAACATGAAGGAGGTTATTGTGAGAGCTAAGGAGAATATTCAGGTTTCACGCAATGCAGGTAAAATGTATCATTATGCTTATCATAAAACAAAAGACAAAGCAATTAATGTGGGGGATTGGGTACGTCTCATTAAACCCACTTTGAATGCCAAAGGTTCTTCTAAATACACCAATCCTTTTAGAGTTGAAAAAGTTACTGAGTCTGCTGTATTTATCAACGAGAAGGGCTGGTGGAGCAAAGGTTCTGTAATTCTTCTTAAACCAGGGCAAGAATTGTTTTTTGCTAAAGATGAGGATGGTGTATATCTTTGGAATGATGTTAATTTTGGGAAGGGGTGTTGCTCCAAAGATATACTTTCTTATGATGGTTGCTTGGATGGTTCCAATGTTCAACAAGTTGGTTCAGAGCACTCCAATATTGCTGAGCAATCCAGTATTGCCGAGCAATCTAATGTCTCTGTTTCTATGGAGGAGGAACTTGTTAGTCCTTCTGTTCAAGATAACACGTTGTCACATAAAAGAGTTTCCAAAATTCCTAAAAAATTTGATGATTTTGTTTTAGATGTGTAGTTTTATTTTGTTTGTTTGTTTTATAAAAAAAGGTACATGTGGTAATATAGTCTTTTCTTAGTTTCCCTCTCTGATGGTTCGTGTAGTTTTTGCTTTGTAGAATTTATGTATGTCATTTATGGAACACTGTGATGTAATTGTAGAATGGTGTATCTGATGTATTCTTGTGGAAGACGGTTGCACTTGGGACTGTTCAGACGCTTTCCCTGTGACTCCAGTGGGTCTTTACTTTTACACTTAATAAAGTGTTTAACTTTAATTTATTCCGTTTCCTGAATCTTTACAACTAGGATTTTATTCTAGGCCCTCAGTTTCCATATTTAGTAATCTAGCCACTAGAGTAGGTCTCTCCCCTATGGAGATGTAATGTCTAGAGTAACTGTCTGATTCTCTCAAGAGCACATCTCTGTCCAATGAATGTTGCCAGTTTAAATCTTTTACAAATAGTTTATTGGGATCATGGTTTTGTAGCAGAGGTCCAGTTGTAACCTGCTGGATAGAAATTGCAATACTGGTAAAACAGGCCAGTGTGTTATGCACCTTGACCAAAGATATAGGTCTATGTAATTGACAATATGTATTGAAAATTTATATGCACAGATATAGTGTGTAGCTAAAGGTTTCGGCTTATTCAGGCCACCAGGATTGTTATCGTTGGACTACCTGGTTTCTGGATCTTTACTGTGGGTGAGTCCTGGTAACTGAGTTTCACTTACAGAAAATTCTGTGTAATTGGACTGAGAGTGGTAAATGCCAGTGTCCACCTTTTTAGATAAGGCCATGGAGGAGCAGCTAGTGTAAGAGGCACCTGGCAGGTTACACATGACATGTTTGAACACACTGTGCGCACATGTGCGGGCTGCACATGTGAGATTATCATCATGCCCAGCCCGGTATCTGTACATAGGTAGGCTGTTGATGAAGTGAATTAGCAAAGATTGTTGCTGACCTGGGGTAGGCCTCATAATATGAGTGGACTCTTATAGAGCATGATTCTGAATATTTTGTGCTTTCACTGTAGTATACATATAGGTAAAATCTACTCTAAAGTACAGTTTCACTCCACTTAGACCTACAGGGTCCACCAAGAACTCAAACTGGTGTGAATCATGTTCATCAAGTTTAAGTTTCTTGTTACCAACTGTGGGACGTGACATCCTTGGTGTGCTTTCCTCCTAATGTTTTGCTTTCCATCCCCCTGTTTCTGCTAACTTAATTTCTTCTGGCCTTAGAACTCTTTACACTATACCACTGCTAACCAGTGCTAAAGTGCTTGTGCTCTCACCCTAAAACACGGTACACCCAATTGGCACATTTAATTTACTTGTAAGCCCCTGATAAAGAAATACTACATGTGCACAGGGCCAGTCAATGAAATGCTACTAGTGGTCCTGCAAAGCAAACACAAGGAAATGATGGATGGAGTGCTGAAACCTTTTAGACACTCACCCCCAGTCACAGATCTGGGTTGAATGCATCATCATTCTTTAACTAACTTCGCAACCCCAGTTTGAACCCAGCCATATGCAAAGCAGTCTTGACCCAGTGCCTCATGGGAAGAGTCCAACCCGAACTGCCAAGCCAGGTACTCCCTGGACCGGAAACAAGTACCCTGGGACCAGTTTTGGGGTAACACCTCTCATCAACAAGGCTAGCTTCAATCCAGTGGCAAAGTGAGCAAGGGACCCATGTCTGGGCATACCCTGCCAACTTAGGGAGAACAAAGCAAACACAAGGAAATGATGGACAGAGTGCTGAAACTTTTCAGACACTCACCCCCAGTCACAGAACTGGGTTGGATTCATCATCAGTATTTAGCTCACTTCATTCATTCATTCAAAATCTTTATTTCGGTTAAAACAAACCATAAAAAAATCATAAGCATAAAAACAATACAGTCTCTTAAAAACAACCACCAAGCTCAAACAATATCAGTTTCCAGATAAAAACAGACCATAGGAAAGGCATGGACATCAATACAATATCTTTTCTAAAAAGAGAGAATAGTGCCTGACATTTTCAGTTACAAACGCACTATTACAGTCGGTCCATCCTGATTTGTACAGTGCAAGCAAGAATGCAATATTAAAAAGTTTGGGGCAATAAATAGTAATAAATAATGATGATAATAAATACCAGGTACTATTATTAATTGATATCGCTAGCATTTTAAAAACAATAAAATCATGTACAATTTAGAGGGTATTACATCCATTACATATAACGAACTAGAGTATATCAATAATTCTTCGATATTGAGTCCGCCACTCGACACATAAACTCTTTTCATCAATATTATTTTAGTGACTAATATCGTGTCCTTACTGGACAGGTTATTATAATTACAATTTTAGTCCTCGCCTTCTTCGTGCTATTGCCACAGCAAAGCAAAATCGACTTAAACTGAATACGATGGTCTGTGTTGTATCACATTTAAACACTCTTTCTGCTTCCTTAATATGTCTGAAACCTAAGAGGCAACAGATAGGCTTTAGCCACTTTTTCCTAATATGATGAAGTGCCAATATCACACAATTCACAACTTTCTAACAGGACATTCCCTGTGGAACCCTTATTACATGCCCATTTTCATGTGTTGGCTTTGATTTGAAGAATGCCATAACGAAACTTTAGATACAATGATTTTGCTATGGTTGGTAAAATATCGTCCATGAAACATTCTAATTTACTTTGGACTTTCACAGCAAAGAACTGAAGAGTAAGTGCTCCAATTTTTGGGTTCTGTATTGTGGAATTTAGGACAGATTCCCAGAGCCTTTCCTGCAATAGTTTTTTACAAGATAGGGTCAGAGAGCCGGGGTCTGTCCAATAATGGTATAATCCCAATTTAAGGAACCAGTTTTCGATACGGGTCAACCATGCCAACCGAGTTGTATTCCTTATTTCCATAATTTCTTTTAATGCTTCTCTGTAGTCCTCTAATTCGTCCGTTGACCACAGACAAATCCAATATAGCAATGGATGTAGAATAGCATGGTCATCGGAACGATGTATGTTCAAGTCTAAAAAGAAAGGGATTAAGGGGGTGCAAGGTGGTACTGCTAGTAATTGTCTAAAAAAACTATTTTCATGTACTGAAAAAGCATGTTTGGCAACATGGCCCCACAATTACGCCTCATATAGTGTGGCGGATTGAGCTTTATACTTAAACAGCTCAATTGCGGGCGTTACGGCTCTGGTATAACTATTTCTGTGCCTTCTGGCTATAGGTGCTAGGTTTTGTGTTAAAATTCATTTGGATTTTTCAATTTGTGGCTTCCAGTTCATTTTTGTATCAAGTGTAATACCCAAATATTTAAAACTATGCATATGCTCGATCATTTCATTGTTAACAGTAATTAATTGCGGGCTATGACCGGTTCTGTAACTGGATTACCAAGGCGCTTGACGCCCTAGTACCTATCATCTCCAGTAAGTCCAGTCTTCGGGAGACTAGCCCCTGGTATGACAGTGCGCTGCGTGCCATGAAGTCCTCTTGTAGACGGGCAGAAAGGGAGTGGCGTAAGACGTATGATGCCGATAGGAAATCCGCCTACCTGGCCTTAGTTAAGCTCTACCATCGAGCTATATGCAGGGCCCGGGCGGCGTTTTACGCAGCCGAATTCCAAAATAGCCTCAATCCCACCAAAACCATCTTTAAAACCATAAAACACCAGATGGCAAAGAGAGTTCCCCCGCAGTTGGACAGTTCCATCTCCCACTGCGAAGTCCTAGCCACTTTCTTTCTGGACAAAGTTAAGAAAATCTACCAGGCGTTTCCGAGCACATTGCCACCAGTGATTCCCTGGAGCGGCTCTAGTAGCTGTCCATCGCTGCACTCCCTTCCCACTCTTTCTAATGAGGAGTTCGCTAAGTGGGCCCTGCGAGTCAATTCTGGCTTGCCTGCAGACCCGGTAAGATCTGCCCTTTTCAGGGATGCTGCCTTTCAGGGACGCACAATAGTGTGTTCTCTGATTAACCTCTCCCTGACTTCCGGCCTTGTCCCTGCCAAGTGGAAGCAAGCGGTGGTTTCCCCGATCCTAAAAAAAACATCCTTGGATCCGCTGAAACCAGAAAACTACCACCCTATATCTTTGCTCCCTTGGCCGGCCAAGGTCATGGAGGCCCATGTAAATCTGGCCCTCACGGAGCATATGACCCAAGTTAATGTCCTGGATCCCACGCAGAATGGGTTTCGTGCTGGTCACAGCACTGAGACAGCCCTTCTGGCAATGGTTGAGCATTTGCGGACTGTGCTCGATGCAGGTCAAACGGCAGCGCTTATTTTATTAGACCTGAGCGCTGCCTTTGACACTGTTTCCCATCGCATCCTTCTACACCGCCTGCAGGACATTGGCATTTGTGGCTCAGCTCTGCAGTGGTTCCGCTCCTTCCTTAGTGATCGCTCCTTCTGCGTTGCCACCCCTCCTTTTCAGTCCAAGTACCATCCTTTGGACCTGGGGGTGCCTCAGGGCTCCTCGCTGAGTCCCACGCTTTTTAACCTGTACGTGCAGCCGCTGGCTGAGGTCGCCAGGCAATGGGGCCTAACCATGGTCTCCTACGCCAACGACACTCAGTTGGCGGTTACGATCAGCGGGGATGCCAAGCAGGATGCCCTCAGGATCCGAAGTGGACTGAGAGAGGTGGCCAGCTGGATAATTAACAACTGTCTCCAGCTGAACGCGACAAAAACGGAGGTGATGATCGTTGGAAAGGATGCGGACCTCTGGGGGGACGGATGGTGGCCTCCTGAGCTGGGATCAGCTCCGGCCCCCGTCCTGGAACTCAGGAATCTGGGAGTATGGCTTGACCACACGTTAAGCTTTGTGACTCACACGAAGAGAGTGGCGGCCTGCTGTTTTGGAGTATTACGCGGGCTAAGACCCCTGCTCAGATTTTTTGATGCTCCTACAAGACAGCTGGTCTTTCAAGCAATGATTATTTCTCGGCTGGACTACGCTAGTTCACTCCTTTTAGGAGCGAACCAAGCTGAGATCCTTCGTTTACAGCGAGTCCAGAACGCTGCGGCTAGGGCGGTGGTCGGTTTGCCCCGGACCTGCCCCACCTCTAATACTCTGCGGTCCCTGCACTGGCTCCCGATAAACAAGCAAATTCAATTCAAGGCTCTCTGCCTGGTTTTCAAAATTCTTCGAGAGTCGGCACCTGTGATACTTAACAAACTGCTCTCTCCCTATGTTCCTACTCGCTCACTCCGATCCCTTGGACAATGCTTGGTGGTTGTCCCCCGTTTCAGACTTAGTCGGATGGGGGGTCGCTCCTTTTGAGTGAAAGCTGCAACCCTCTGGAATGCGCTCCCCTTGGAAATCCGCCTCTTGGATGATTTAATATCTTTTCGTAGGGCCCTGAAAACCTTCTTGTTTTAAATGTTCCCTGTTTTAAGTGTTCTGCTTTTTTGCTGCTGGATTTAGTGTTATGTTGTGTCTACCTTTCCCTGCGCCAGGACGCTCCTTCGCTGGAGCAGCTGTGCGCATTAAAAATGTAAATAACATAACATAACATAACAATACTCCTGTGGGGACTAATTGTCATATACTTTGTTTTAGACGAATTGATCTCCAGCTTCTTAACCACACAGTAGGATTGGAAATTGTTAGGCAGGTTCTGTAATCCTCTTGGGGTCTGGGAGATTAAAATGGTGTCGTCTGCAAATAGCAGAGCCGGCACTGCTTGACCACCCAACTTGGGAGAGTCATGCTCGCAGCCCAAGAGGGAGTCTGGAATGTCATTTAAATATAAAGAAAAAGAGTCGTCGCCAGCACGCATCCTTGCCTGACGCCTCTCTTTATATCTATACATTCCGATACCTCTCCATTAGGACCCCACCTCACCCTTGCGTAATTATCCTCATGGAGCCTAATGATTTGTTCGAGGATTTCCCTGGGGACACCCTGATTCCTTAATCTTATCCACAACTTTCCCCTGGGGACAAGGTCAAAGGCCGCCCTGAGGTCCACAAAAGCCACGTAGAGGTGAGAATTCCTAATATTAATATATTTCCATGTTAAACATAAAAATCTAAAAACTTGATGGACAGTGCTGATTTTCCCTCTAAAACCAGCCTGGTATTTACTTAAAATAGAATGTTCTTCTATCCAAGCATTTAGCTTGCTTAGCACTTGACGAGCAAAGAACTTTTGAAGAACATCTATCAGACTGATAGGTCTGTAATGTGCTGGGATAAGTCTGTCTCCCTTTTTAAAAATAATCACGATTTCAGCGCCCCTCCGGGACTCGGGAATTGGGGCACCCCTTACAATTTCATTACTGAGAAGGTTAATATACGGGGCCCACAACATGTTCTCGTGCTTCCAAAGGTCCCCGGGTATTTTATCCGGACCTGGTGCTTTCCCTGATTTGATTGCATTGATGGCTGTTACAGTGTCTGTCATACTAAATGATAAGGGTGTCGTACTTAAGTTTGATCCTGTGTCTTCTTCAATACACCATTGCTCATGTCCACCATATGAATATAATGTGGAAAAATGTTTTATCCAAACATTTGCCTCTAAAAACGAGTCCGTGGACCGGGTCCCTTATTTCTTTCCCCTGGCTAAAAGGCCCCAGAACGTGGACTGATCTTTTAGTTTGCATGCTTCCAATAATTCTGACCAAAATTTTTCATCCCAACCCTTTTTTGCCATTGCTATTGTTCTATTGTATTGCTTCCTTTTTTCTCTCACATTTAGTATGTCTTTCCCTTTTACAGCTGTTATCAGTTCTGCTTTGGCCTGACGGCATGCTTTATCATACCATATTCCATCCTTTAGGGGGATACTTTGCCCGGAGCATGCCCGTTTAGTTACTTTGGTGATTATTTCACTGAGCCCCCATATCAGTTTTTCATGCACCTCTATTAAGGGAGTGCTGTTAATATTGCCATCAACTAAAGGAGACATAAGCTTTACATAAAGCTCATAGATTTTCTTGGTGATACAACCATTTCCCATGACTACTGGCCATTTCAATGCCCTACGGTTGTTAGACTCTAAAGGGTCAATACTCGTACTATGGTTGTGAGGTATCACCTCTGTAGATAGAATAAATAATGATCTTGAGAGGGTCAGAGAGAGCGGATAATGATCGCTCTCTATGCGATCTTCCACCACCAGATCTAATGTCATCGGCCACAGGCTTATTGAGACCCTTATATAGTCCAGGTGACTAGCACAACTACCCCGTCTAAAAGTAGGTTTACTCGGGCAGTCTGACGGCAAGCGACCATTACAAGGACGCAGGCCATGTCCCACTGTCAACCTAAGTAGTGCAAGGCCCCTCTTGAACAGGGTACTGTTGGGCTGGCCTCGACTCCTGGGATGTTATTGGCGTTATCTTCCAGCTCGAAGGCATTTTCAAGGCCCATTATGGGTTCGAACCTCCGGTTGAAGTCACCTCCTATAATCATCATAGTTTTTTGATCAAGACAAGAAATAATGTTATCTAGTTTAACTATGGTCTCTGATTCCTTATTTGATGATAAGGGTCTGTGGTAAATATTAAAAATACAGACTTCTCTGCCCTTAGTGCCGTTAAACTTTATGGCCATGATGTAAGGACTGTTACAGTCAATTGGTTTATAGTCAGTTCCCAATGTGATCTTTGTCCACATTATCAGACCACCAGAGGGTCTTCCTTTGTTTGGATTAATTGCCGGTATATGGCAGGATCTATAACCTATCTTAAAATAGTTATCCACCCCCCACGTTTCTTGGAACAAAATAATGTCCCCATTGTCAATATAATCGTGCCATGCGGGGTCACTCAGATTCTTCCTTATGCCTGCAATATTCCAAGACACTAATTTGACTTAAAATTGGGGCCTACTGCCCAATATATTATGTTCCGTATTTATGACACCTTCGGTCATCACTGTTTTAGGGTCAGCGTTTCCTAGGTGTTCGAACTCAGTCAAAGTGAGGCCTACAGGAGTACTTCTCTTATTTTACCCTTCACACTGGAGGTTATTAAGCTTATTATTATTTTTATTTTTATTTTTAAGCTAATAATTATTATTAAGCTAAAACTGGCGTTCCCCTTTGAGGGGAACGCCAGTAAGTACTACTACATATGGTAATGACTCTGACGGTAAGTCGACACTAGCCAATGGGGATTTCAAGCTGCTGTCATTACTATCTTTCGCTTTGGCTACACTTTTAGGGCTAGCTCCCTTCCCCATCTCACATCTGCTTCTGCTACTAGTGGGGCCTTGTGCACTTTTATCAAGAACTATATTTGCCTGTTTGTTAGTTTTGGGACCGTTTTGTGTCGTGGTCACTAATGATTGCACAGCGACTTCACTGGTTACGGCCCCTGGTACAGCTGCAGATTCCCTTGAAGGGACCATACCATTTTTTAATCTTTCTTTGGCCTCATACTTTATCAAGTTTTTTAGAGAGAAGAAATTATCTAAGGTTGTCTGTTCGAATCTCTCCAGCCTTTCATTTACCACTTTTATCCTTTCAAGAAGGGGGAGAATCAAAGATCTTATAACTTGATCTATGTGAGCAATTGGTCCTCCGGCTTGCTGAGAGGTAGAGATAGGATTTATGGGAGCGCTAGACGGCGCACTGTAGAATGGCCGCCTGAGGGTGAGGCTCCTGCCTCCTGGTTCATAATCCTGCAATTATCCTTGCTGTCCGGTGTCCGAGCCTGCTGACATTGTACACGTTTGTGCAGGATACCATAATCTGCACTCGTTCAAAGTTTCAGGGAAATTGGACGTCGGGAACTGGTTCTTCGGTGCCACTGAAGTTTCCTCGGGACCAATGCTGGAGAGCTGGCAGTGACCGCCGCTGGGGATTGCGGCTGGGAAACACCGCGGCTGCACACTCGGGCGGTGAGCCGTGCCACACTGAAATCGCCTTGTGGGAGACGGAGACGATCGGCTATTGGGGGCTGCCAAGGGTCCCGGAGGAGCGCTCTGAGCTATTCACCTACCTGGAGCTGCTGCTCAGTCAATCAATCAATCAATCAATCAGTGACACTTATAGAGCGCGCTACATACCCGTAGGGTCTCAAGGCGCTGGGGGGGGGGGGGGGCCACTACTGCTCGAACAGCCAGGTCTTCAGCTTCTTCCTGAAGGAGAGGTGGTCTTGGGTCAGGCGCAGGTCGGGAGGGAGGGAGTTCCAGGTCTTGGCGGCCAGGTAGGAGAAGGACCTTCCTCCTGTAGTCGCTCTTCGGATGCGGGGGACGGCGGCGAGGGCGTGGTTGGCTGATCGGAGGTGGCGTTTGGGAGCGTAGAAGTTGACTCGGCTGTTGAGGTAGCTCGGGCCTTGGTCGTGTAGGGCTTTGTGTGCGTGGGTGAGGAGGCGGAAGGTGATTCTTTTGTTGACGGGGAGCCAGTGAAGGTCTCTCAGATGTCCGGAGATGTGGCTGGTTCGTGGGATGTCGAGGATGAGTCTGGCTGAGGCGTTCTGGATCCGCTGGAGTCTCTTCTGGAGCTTGGCGGTGGTACCGGCGTAGAGGGCGTTGCCGTAGTCCAGTCGGCTGGTGACGAGGGCCTGGGTGACGGTCTTCCTGGTCTCGGTGGGGATCCACCAGAAGATCTTCCGTAGCATGCGTAGGATGTTGAAGCATGCCGAGGAGACGTTGTTGACTTGCCTGGTCATGGAGAGGGAGGGGTCCAGGATGAAGCCCAGGTTGCGTGCATGGTCTGTCGGTTTGGGTGCGGTGCCCAGGGCGGGAGGCCACCAGGAGTCGTCCCAGGCGGAGGGTGAGGAGCCCAGGATGAGGACCTCCGTCTTGTCCGAGTTCAGTATCAGGCGGCTGGTCGTCATCCACTCGGCTACCTCTTTCATCCCTTCGTGCAGGTTGGCTCTGGCGGCGGCGGGGTCGTTGGTCAGGGAGAGGATCAGCTGGGTGTCGTCGGCGTAGGAGATTATGCTGAGGTTGTGTTTGCGTACGATGGCTGCGAGGGGGCTCATGTAGACGTTGAAGAGGGTGGGGCTCAGAGATGATCCTTGGGGGACGCTGCAGATGACTTCGGAGGCCTCTGACTTGTACAGTGGTAGGTGGACTCTCTGTGTTCTTCCATCGAGGAAGGAGATGATCCATTCCAGCGCCTTGTCCTGGATTCCGATGTTGCTGAGGCGCCGTACTAGGGTGCGGTGGCAGACCGTGTCGAATGCCGCGGAGAGTGTGCGGTGGGCGCCCTTGATGCCTGCTGAGAAGCGCGATTGGAATACTGAGGTGGACCCGAGGGCGCCATTTCTGTCCCGTAGCGCGGTGGTGTGTTGACGTGCACGGCGAAAGGGAGTCGATCCCAAAATAAGGCCACCTGGTGTGAAACACTTCGTAGATCCTTGCGGGGCAGCGTGTGAAGCGGAGAGGCTGCGCAGGATAAGGCTGGCAATAGAGGTGGTATACTGGTGGATGTGGCGTGCTGGCTGGAGCACCAAAATTCTGCATGTTTCTGCACTGATGCGGGGCTGATCTGCTCTCTACGACCTAGGACAAGGAAGCTGCTGTTTGATCCTCCAAGTGGGTGGCATGCTGTTGATACTAATGAATTGATTAAACTAGACTGAGTGCCATAGTGGACTGTGCAGTGGCGGTCGGTCACAGTGGATTGGTGCTCACATCCCCCCAGCCGGAGTTGGATCATTATCACGGCGCAGTGGTGAATTCTGCACTGATTAATGCATGGGTGCACGCTGATCCTTTGCGTATTTACAACCTGAGTGGCAGTTTTGACCTGTGTTGCGCTGCGCAGAACTGTGGCACCGGGATTCACAGCGGAGTCGATTTTTCTTCGCTCTTTCCCCCCTACAGTTTCACTTGCTGGCTCTGGCAGAACGCAGGTAGGGCGTTGCATCGTGAAGCCCGCTAACCAGTAGAGGTTCTGCAGTGCCTATAGTGCACAGACTGCGCAGATTGCACGAGGAACCCACTGGGTGCCTACTACGTGTCAGGTTGCAGACATGGGACGTCCGGACTCCCGTCAACCTAAACTCACATTTGACAATTCTAAAAAAGGATCAACGTCAAGTCAGGACAAGGCACAATCACAGAGGGTTGACCAGGCGCCTGATGGGTCCTCGACTGCGGAGATGAATAACCAGCAGCTCTTACAGGAAATTAGGCAAGGCTTTGCCACGGTAGTGGACAAGGTGGATAGAATGTCCTCCCGAATGGATGCTATAGTGCATAAAATGGACCAGCATGAAGAACGCATTGTCGAGACGGAGCGCCGGATATCTGAAAATACTGATGTCACTACAGGACACACGACACAGCTACAGAGGATGGAGAACCTACTGCGGGTCATAGCGGCGAAGAACGAGGATTTGGAGGCTCGCAGTAGGAGCAATAATATACGCGTAACGGGAGTACCGGAGTCCACAAATACTGGACGTATGGAAGAGTATGTGGAGAAACTACTGAAATCAGTGATTGGTTCTGATGTATTATCTACTCAATTTATAGTGGAGCGAGCCCACCGCTCACTAGGACCGGTGCCGAAGCCTGGCGCGCCGCCTAGGCTGATCATTGCGCGCCTACTTAACTATAGAGATCGAGATGTGGCGTTGCGGGCGGCCCGCACTAAACAAACACTGAACTATGATGGAGTGTCCTTTTCTATATACCCAGATTTCACTCTGATGATCCAGGAGGCACGGCGCAAATTCCTGGAAGTGAAGAGGAAGCTGAGGACTGCGCAAATTGACTATGCTTTGTTATACCATCTCTTTAACACCACTCTGTAGGTCTCTCTCCCCTCTCTGCAATGTTAATTCAGGAACTTCTCTGCTCTGGCCTCACTTTTTCGCGCCAGGATACTATTTTTTAGTAATTGAGCGAGCTACAAAAGCCTTTATAATAATAATAATAATAATAATAATAATAATACCCTGCCAAACTGCGGATTACCCATCAAGGAAAACAGAGATTCTTCAATAATCCGCAACAGGCGAAGGATTATCTGCGATCTCTGAAGCAGGCGAAGCGTGGGCCGACGGAGCGAGGTGCCGAGGGTCGAGCGCAACATCCCGAGGACGATGATGAATCTTGAGATTCTGCTGCCTGACCGGGGGGTACCCCCCCGCGAAGGGGGCACACAGCTGATGAGCAAGGATATGCCTATGTTGCTAAGAAACGGCTATTCAGAAGACTATTCCAGCTTGCAGGCTCCGGTTATACCGGTGGTAATGTAAACCAGGCCCCCCCTTCCCCTCTCTCATAGGGCCTGGGAATATACTGGGTCATAGGGCTTTGAGAGGGGAGGTGGTTGTGTTGCCAACTAGTTCTGTCCCCCATCGGGTGATCCCCATTACTACGATCAGTTGATTGGAAGTTGCTACACTGTTGTATGGAGTTGTGGACTGGGGGGGGATGCATTCTATTGGAAAGTTGGGGCTGACTGAGTGGGGGAGAGGGAGGGGGCGAGGGAGCTTACAGTATGGTGGGGCTCCACTGAGTTGTGGTTTTTGTTGTTTGCTGAATGGGAATGGATCGGGGACTTTTGAAATGGGGGGGCGGGAACTGGGGGGGCGCTCTGACAAGGTTGGGGGTTGTCAGTGGGAGGAGGGAGGGGACGGGGTGGGTAGTTACACAGTTGAGCGGGTGGAAGTGCGGATACATGTCTCTATGCAGGTGCTTGATGCTGGAGGCGACCTTGTGTTAGGGGTAGGGGTGTTTACACTTGTTGAACTTGTCTGGGAGACTGACGTAGTTGAGAGCTGTCAACTTGGAGGGGGAGGGGATAAGGGGTATGAATGTGCTGAAGATTGCATACGAATGAAGTTACATAATGCTCAGAGGCCGAGATGTGATGCGACCGAGCAGCAGGCTAGGCACGTGAGTGTGTTGGATGTGATGATTCGCAATAACGACAACGGCTGACAATGCACTGGATAAAATATCGGTCTTGTCCTGGAATGTAAGGGGCCTAAACGATGCAAGGAAGTGTAGAAATGTATTGGCGTACCAGGACAGGCACCGGGTGCAAATAGCTTTATTACAGGAGACACATCTCCGCCCCTGGATGGATACTAAATTCGCTAGTAGCTGGGCCCTCATTAGGAAATTTCATCATACTCATCGTATGCTAGAGGAACTGCAGTGTTGCTCAAAAATTCACTTAAATTCCAAGAGTTGGGGGTGAAACTGGACCCTGAAGGGCGATATGTGATACTGTGGGGTAGGCTTGGTACAGACACTGTTGTAATTGTTAACTGTTATGCACCCAATGTTGACGCTCCAGGGTTTTTCACGGCACTCTGGGGACATGTTCTTGCGATAGATATCACACACATCATATGGGGCGGTGACTTTAATGTAGCTTTAAGGCCTGGGGCGGATAGGTCAGACGGGAGTAGTCAATATAACAAGCAAGCGAGAGACATATTGCAGGAAGCTGGCTTGGTGGATAGCTGGAGGTTCACACACCCCGAGCGTAGAGAGGGCACACATTTCACGGCGCATGCGCGGACATGGGCACGCCTGGACTATTGCTTTATATCACCGGGCCTCAGCATGGGACTACAAAAGGTGGAGCATTTATCCAGGACCTACTCGGACCACTGTCTGGTACTGGTTACTCTGACAATCCCGGTTTAAATAGGGTGCGACCCCCATGGAGACTATTCCCCTCAGTGCTATTGGACCCTGTTTTCAAGACAGAGTTAGGAGATGAAATAGAGGCATTCTTCCCCAGGAATAAGGGCTCAGTGGACAGTGTGGAGATGATATGGGAAGCATTTAAGGTGACAATTCGGGGGATTACCATATCTAAAAGCTGTGGGATACTGCGGGGCATCGTGAGGACCATAGCCAAATTGGAAACAGAATTGAAGGAGCTAGAGAAAGATGATAAGAGGCGGCGATCCAGAGTCCTGCCAGAAATTTAGAGACAAGCTATCAGAATTCGAGGAGGAGGCAGCCAGAGAAGTGAAATATAGGGGGAAATACTGGACGGCTAGGAAGTACTGCGAAGGGGAACGGCCGGGTAAAATACTTGCCGCCATCACGAGACACCAGCGCTTCAGTGCTTGTATCCTCGAAATTGAAACGAAGGAGGGCAGGCGATGCCAAGACACGATAGGGATTCAGGAAGCTTTCCTGCAGCACTACGAACAGTTGTACTCCACTCAGCAAGCGGGAGAGGTGGACTTCCGGAGTTTTCTAGATGATATTGCCCTATGCTGGTTGAACGATGGTCATAGAGCATTTCTTGGAGGACCTCTAGAGGTTGACGAAATAAGGGATGCAATAATGTCCCTGAGCAATGGGAAGGCGGTGGGATTGGATGGGCTTCCTGCCGAGTTCTATAAATGCTATGTAGACACGATGGCTCCGGTGCTTAAGGAGGTGTTCGAAGAGTCGTTGGAGGTGGGAGTACTGCCGGGATCAATGCGGGAGGTAGCGATTACTTCTCTACTGAAGCCTGGTAAAGACCCTCTGGATACGGACTCCTACCGACCCCTGTTGTGATGCGAAAATATGGGCAAAGGTGCTGGCAGCACGGTTGTCTTTGATTATGACTACTATAGTACTTCCAGACCAGTCTGGCTTTGTGCCGGGCCGGGCCACTACTCACAATCTTCGCACGCTTTTTTCAATGATCCCAACCATAGCTCCTGAGCTCCCTGTTGCCGCCGTCTTTCTAGATGCCACGAAAGCATTTGATTCGGTGGAATGGAAATACCTAATAGCTATTGTGTGTAGAATGGGGTTTCCCAAAATATTTATTGCGTGGGTGAAATTGCTTTACACCAAGCCAGTGGCTAGAGTGATTGTCAACGGCATACTGTCCCCCCAGATGCCCATAACGAGGGGCACCAGACAGGGCTGTCCTCTCTCCCCATTGCTCTTTGCCATTGCAATAGAGCCGCTGGCATGCTGGATTCGACAGCTGTATAAACATAGCGCGTTCAATTGCTTTCAGCGGCAGATAGGGGTGTAGCTGTATGCAGAAGACATAACGCTATATGTAAAAGACCCGCAGTTAAATCTTAATCCACTATTGCGGGAGCTTCTTTTTTTTGGGAGAATGTCAGGAGTTCACATAAATTGGAAGAAATCGCAATTCTTCCCACTCACGGGAGCTGTCAGGAAATTTCAACTGGACTACCCCTTGGAGTGGTGTGACACTGATCTTCGCTATCTGGGCATAGTGATATCGCTTAATAGAGAGGAGACGATCAGACTCAATTATGGAGTGGCCATCTCCAAACTAGCCGATAATGTCACAAGGTAGATGTCCCTGCCGCTGTCTATGGCAGGCAGAGCTTCGTTGGTGAAAATGGTGGTACTTCCACGTTTTTTGTACTTATTTCAAAATGTCCCCTACAACCCTGGCGCCTACTTCTTTAAACGACTGAGGTCGGGATTCCTTTGATTATTCTGGGGGGGCAAACAACCACGGTTGAAATGGTCCACTCTAACACAGCCTTATGAGAAAGGGGGGTTTGATGTCCCGGACTTCGAGATATACTATATGAGCGCTCAGGCACAATATGCATATCATTGGATACACCCCACGCCTTTTATGCCACAGGTAGCGGCGGAGGAATGGATTGTGCACCCCCCCCGCTCAACGGGATGATACAGGGGAAGGTTGGGGACGTAGAGACACCGGCTACCACGGTAACATGCACGATAGATGCGTGGAGACGAGTGGCAAAAGCTTTGGACGCTCCGATGCTTTACTCGCCGGCAATGCCGATCACGTACCATCTAAAGCTGTCCCTATTACAGGAGACGGGATTTCAGATACTGTGCAAATGAATCAAGCTGGCCACATGGGGGGACCTGTTCCTCGAGGGTACATTCCGTACTAAAGACCAGTTATTTCAAGGGGTGCAACCCTCTCCCTTAGAAGTCTTTTACTACAGCAGACTCCGACAGGGGCTGCGTGAAGTACTGCCCTGTGGAAAAAGGTAGGGCTAGGACCTTTCTCGAGATTTGCCCGGCGCTAACCGCCCTTGTACCATTCAAATTTACCAAGCAATGAGGCAGGCGCCGGAGACCAGAAGGCAGGAAACAGAAGTTTTATTCCGACGGAGCAGAACACATCAGATCAGACAACAAGGTATCGTCTTGAGGTGCTCTGCCAGCCTCTCGGAGGCCTGGCCTCTTATACACTGGTTTATGGCATGTGACCTTTCTTTATTACAATCAGAACATTGTGACATAAAGAAAAAGACATCCCCGTAATCCTCGTGTCAATCCCACCCCCATATATCTCCACAATAGAGGTCCTCAACCGGCTGATAAGAGGAGGGGGTCATCACGCAGCTGAGTGTTCCGTCGAGTCTTAGGATGTGTGCGCCTGATCATATCACAGGGGGTGGGGAGGCCTGGATCAATAGAGGGTCCTTTGAAGGAGAGCGACCTCATACAATAAGGGGCAGTAAATGATATCTGCCGGCTTAGGCGATGGCCTCAGACCTGTGTGGACAGCTGGACACGGGGGAAGGGGTCATCAGAGGAGTGGTATTCATGCCGCGTGGACAATCGAGCGTGGAGGGAAGGTTTATTAACAGAGGGGCATTCATGGGAGGAGAGGAGATGCTGGTCAGGCGCAGGCGTGACTCCCAAGGACAGGGTCATGCAGAAGGGTTATGCTCATGAGGGGGGAGGGAGGGGGAGCCAGGGTGCGCGGAGGATGCTTGCTGGGTCAGAGGGGCGCGCTGGTGATCGAGTGTGGACAAGGAGACCATGATACCTAAAATGGCTGTTGTGCATGTTGTACGTGGGTGACAAGCTGGCGCAGATGATGTTTAGCTCGCAAACTAAAATTCCACAGTCCTCCCTTTTAACATGTCTCGCCAACTTGTCAGTTTGGATTTATCCCCATAAGGCCACGTATTTCTACTTCATAGAGGGGACTCATGTGCTCATTTCGGAAGTCCAAAGTCTTTGGGCACATACAGTTAGAAACAAGGCCGCACAAAGGTGGAAGACATTGGATACCTAAGCAACACCCACATAATATCACAACAGGTATCAGCACGAAGGAAAACAACTTCCAACCCCAGTTCTTCAAAGCATCCCAAAACCAGCTCCCAAGCGACCATCCTTCCTGTTCTTGGTGAACCTCTGAGGAAAGTCTGTGGAGGTGTTCAATGGCTTTGTAGACTGAAGGCGAGTTGTCTGGCACGTAGGTGCAGCAGCTGGATCCGATGATGCGGCATGCTCCTCCTCGGTCGGCTAGGACCACGTCTAGGACAAGACGATTTTGAAGGGTCACAAGGCGGACCGCCTGAAGCTCTGCAGTGTTGTTGGCGAGGATGCCAGCCGTGATGTTGATCGTTGTTTCTACTGCCTGGGTCAGGTGTCGGATAGCACGGCTGTTTGCCATTGGGCCCCACAAGGGAACAAGTCCCTTTGCTGCATCCAGGAACTGTGCTCCGGTGGAGTCGGCTTGTCCAATGTCGTCTGCACGCCTCTGCCGGTGGTGGTTGGCAGGGGCTACATATGTGGGTGGAAGAACGAAGGCAATGTAACAGATACCCTTCCAACCTTTCGGGAGCCAGGTGTAAGCTTTGGTGCCACACACAAAGTACATGTTTGGAGAGGCGACAAAAGAAGGGGGGTCATCTGAGTCCAGTGTTCTGGTGATTCGGCAGGAACTGTGACCCACCAGCTGCGTTCCCTGGCCTTCGAGGCACACAAGGCCAGTGACATTGATAACAGACAGAGCCACAGTCAGGGTGGCGGTAGTTTGTTTTTGCAGATGAGAGAAGGTGGTTCTGGCTGGATTGTGGAGCACCTGTACTTCGACTCGTTCTTTGGCTGGAATGTCTTTAAGGAAGGTGGCGCCTGCGAGCGCAGGACACAGGGCAGCAGGGGTCTTTCCAGTTTTGTTCAGCCAGAACCCAGAGTAGAAGTATGACACTGTCCGGCTGGAGGTGGCGTTGTCTTTGTGGCTCTCTTGCATGAGTATCAACCAGGCGAGGCAAGAGCCGTGAACTGAGAAAGGTGAAGGGATGAAGGGGATGGAGTGTCCAGTGGCATGCGGGAGCAACCCGCAGATCCAACAGTTCGTAGCATTTGCAGCAAGGTTGTGTTGGTGCAACAGTTGCACGAAGGAATTGTTCCAGAATTCCCTGCGCCTTTCTCGGAGCTGAGGCGACAGAGAGATTAGGTGATGCTCTTTCAGGGGTGTTGGCTGTGCAGTAGGTAGCAATGCCTCATGAGCCGGTGTGCTTTCCTCCAGAATCCAGAAGGAGGTCATGAGGAGGAGGCAGAAGAGGAAGACAATGAAGAGTGCGATTGTCTTTGATTTGTGCAAGTTGTCAGTTTTTGGATTTCTATACTGGGTATTTCCTGTTGCTTCCATCATCTTCTTATCTGGCGCTTCCATCATCTTCTTATCTGGCGCTTCCATCATCTTCAAGGGGCTCGGTAGTGGGCAGAACCACAGACTTCGTTTAGCTTCTCTCCCGGTAACCCTTAATTGTGCTTAGGTCACCGTTCTGAGATTCAACTTAGTCCGTGGCCTACTTAGCCGAAACTCCCTCCTTTCGGCGCAGGAAATACCCTTCTCTGGATGGCACAGTGGGATCAGAGAATTTTGCAAGTTCGAGTGCCTCAGTATCGGGATAACAGTCCAATATCGGTCGGTCTTTGCTCAGGAGCTCTTCTTGGGTGTTGACGTTTTCTGTCGTGGCCAGGTTCGCAGAGACCTTCCGGCAATGATGTGTGTGCAGCCAGTGCTTCTTCCCCTCCACTCGAAGCGGCGTTCGGGTGGTAATCAGCACTTGCCAGGGGCCCGTCAACCGCGGTTCCAGACTCTTGGTCCGCTGGAAATTTCGTATCAACACGAAATCTCCCGGTTGGATGTCATGGCCGGGGCCCCTGGAAGCATCGGGGATGGCCTGCTGCACCTGTTGATGAATGACAGACAACGTTTTAGGTAACTTGCACAAATAATCAGATAGTAGGACGTCTGGGACGTCATGGAGGGAGGTCGGTTTGGGAGCAGTCCAGAGATTCATCGGTCGCCCAAACACGACCTTGTAGGGGGTCAAATGGTGCTTGGTGGGAGTGGAGCGCATCGATAACAAGGCCAGTGGGAGGGCATCCGGCCAGTTAAGTCCAGTGGTGGCCACTATTTTTGACAATTTCAGCTTCAGTGTGGCATTATGGCGTTCCACTAGACCGGCGGATTGGGGGTGGAAGACCGCATGAAACCTTTGCTTCACCCCCAACCCCTTTAGGATTAGTTGGATAACCTCAGCTATGAAGTGGGGGCCATTGTCGCTCCATAAAATTCGACAAAGGCCATAGCGAGGGAAGAATTCCTTCAGTAGTACTTTGGCAGTAGTCATGGCAGTGTTGTCACGGGTTGGATAGGCCTCTACCCATTTGCTGAAGGCACATACGATGACTAGTACATACTTCAGGTTTTGGCATCTCTCTAGTTGGATGTAGTCCATCTGAAGGACCTCAAAGGGGTGATTGGGGGTCCCAAACCCTCCCCGGGGTACCACAGTTCCTTTCCCGGGGTTGTGTTGCAGACAGATGAGGCACTGCTGAACTAGGCGTCTGGCTGAGTCAGGGATTTTGTCGTTGTGCCAGACTTTGGAAATGAGTTCGATCATGGGTGCGGATCCTATGTGTGCGGGGGTATGAGCCATTGTCAGTATGGGGATCAGGTATGAGTCGGGTAGCAACCATCTGTTTGCATCTTTTGTTCGCCAGCAGCCCTCTTCGTCCTTCAAACCCACCCCTGCCCACTTAGTCAGTTCGTGAGGGGTGCTGGCCGACTGGATGTCTCTGATCATTTCCCTTGCGTCAGTCCATCTCTCTGCTTGTGACCTGGTCACATACATGCGTGTTGCCGTCCTATTCTCAGCTGTGGTTCGTGCAGTGATGTCGGCCAATGCATTCCCTTGTCCGACTAAGTCTGTTACCCTTTTGTGTGCCTGACATTTGATCACCGCTAATCTTTTGGGGAGGAGAACTGCTTCAATCAGAGCGGAAACTAGATCTCCGTGGAGGATTGGGGTGCCGTGGGACATCAGGAATCCCCTCTCCCTCCACAGGAGCCCAAAATGGTGGACCACTCCGAAGGCATACTGGCTGCCCGTATATACGTTCGCGGTGGTCCCTGCGGCTATGATGCATGCTCGGGTGAGGGCTATCAGCTCTGCTGCCTGGGCAGATCGTTGTGTGATGCAGGCTGTCTCAACTACTGTTCGGGCTGTCGTTACTGCATAGGCAGCTGAAGTGGTGCCATCTGGGAGTTTGATGCATGAGCCGTCTACCCATAGCTCTCCATCGGGGTCAGGAAAAGCAGTGTCCCGGAGGTCAACCCTACTCCTAGTCTGTTCGTCTGTGAGGGTCACACAGTCGTGTATGGGAGGCACGTCGGGGTCATTTTCAGGCAGGGGTAACAATGTGGCAGGATTCAAAGTCGTGCATCTCTTTAGTGTTATGTGGGGTGCAAGCAGAGTCAACTCGTACCCTGTCAGTCGTGCGCTAGTCAGGTGTTGGGTCTTTGTCTGGTTCAAAAGGGTGTCGACTGCATGGGGTACTAATACTGTGAGGGAGTTGGAAAGTACGATTCCCTCGCTCTGACGGATAGAGACAGCAGCGGCAGCTACTGCTTGAAGGCAGGCAGGCAAAGCTCTGGCTACAGGATCAAGAGTGGCGGAGAAGTAGGCACAAGGGCGCTGCTTAGGACCAATCGATTGAGTTAGGACAGACAATGCGCATCCCTCCCTTTCGTGGGTGAAGAGGGAGAAGGGTTTGGAGTAATCCGGCGTTCCGAGGACGGGTGCTGAGCAGAGTGCATCCCGTAATTCCTTAAAGGAGGCTTGACACTCAGTGGTCCAAGGAAGCGGGGAGGGGACATCTTTGGTCAGCAGGGCAAGTAATGGTTTCACAATGAGGCTGTAATTAGGCAACCACTGTCTGCAAAAAGAGGTTAGGCCAACCAAAGAGCGGACCTGTTTTTGTGTTTTTGGGATGGGGGTGTCTAGGATGGTTTGGATTCGGTCGGGTGTAAGTTTCCTCCCTTCCTTGGACAGAAGATGGCCTAGGTAAGTCACTTGTGGCTGGCAGAACTGTAACTTCTTTTTGGAGACTTTATGGCCATTTTCTTCAAGAAAGTGTAGGAGTTGGATGGTGGCTGTCATTGCAAGCGGGGTGGTGTCGGTCGCCAAAAGGATATCATCGACATATTGGATCAACACCACTCCCTCTGGTAGCTGGAAGGCATCCAGCTGTCTTTTGAGGGCCTGGCTGTAAATGCTGGGACTTTCAGTGTACCCCTGGGGAGCTCTACAAAATCGGTACGAGCGGGATTTTAAAGTGAAGCCGAAGAGATAACGGCTGTCTGGATGAATGGGGATAGAGAAAAACGCGTTCTTAAGGTCGATAACAGTGAAGGTGGTGGCAGTGGACGGGATGAGGGTCAGAATGGTGGTGATATCGGAGACTACAGGATATTGGGGTACAACCACTTTGTTAATCTCTCGCAAGTCGATGATGAAGCGGTACGCTTTCTCATCTCCTTCACCTTGCTTCTTAACAATAGGTAGGATTGGGCTGTTGCAGACGTTGCTAACCACCTCTTCAACCACTCCTGCATCTACCAGAGACTGAATGATCGCTACCAGTGCCTTCTCACCCTCTGGCGATATCCGATATTGTGGGAGTTTCGGGAGCATAGCGTCCTGTCGTACAGTTATGTGAATAGGATCAATCATCATTCGCCCCACATCAGAGTCATTTTTGGCCCACAGGTACGGAGGCAGGGTGTCAAGCAGGGACAGGTCAGCATCAGTTATGGAGCACATGTGTCGTGGGGGACGGGATCTGGGCATGTCTGGGTTGTCGTACAGGATGACTCGTATTCCATCTGGGGAACACCTAATGGTAGCTCGAAAATGTTTCAGTAAGTCAATGCCCATAATGGCGTCAGGGGAGTTGGAGGAAAGCAGGAATGTCGCGTCAGTGGTGTTGTTTTCCAGGTCAAAGATAATAGGTACGGACAGGGGGTTAGTGGAGGGCGTTCCATCAAAACCTATTGACGTTATGTGTGAGCCAGACAAGGGTGCCCTTGGAATCAGTCGTTTTGATAACACACTACGTGTCGCCCCAGTGTCTACCAAGAATGGAGACTCTGTACCCAGGACCTTAGCGGTGACATAAGGACCTTGCTGGTCAACACAGAGCTCGACTGGATCCCTCCCTTGCCCCTGGCAGTCCTATGGAAAATCGGGGGCATTTTCACCTTCGGATAGCTGATATTGGTTCTGTCGGGGACGGTCAAATGTGTTCAGTCTCCCTGATCTGTCATTGTTGGTGTCGTTGGGGTGCCCTCGTCCCTGTACTCTATTCCTCGGACCACCTGCCACATCCCTGGAATCCCTATTTCTATTCATCTCCAGCAGAACCGGACACTGGGATTTCCACTGGCCGAACCCTTTGCAGAAGGCGCATTGGTCATTGCTAATGTCTCTACGTCCAGTGTGGGGTGCTGGGGTGTGATATTTAGGAGGTAGATCTCTGGGGGTGGTTGATTGGTAGTTCCCCCTTTGGTGTTCCCGTCCTACCGCTATACCCTGTATCTGGGCTATCATTACCCTTTCCTTTAAATCTTTCTTCTTTTTCTCGGACGCCCTATCATTCTCATTCTTTTGGTGCTCGTAATACTGAGCCATCTGAAGGATAGCTGCGGGTTTGGAGGCCCCCCAACTACTCTCACTCGTCTGCAGTTTTTGGGAGACTTCTTGTGTTAGGCCCTTTACATAATTTTGTACAAACAGGTGCTGTCCGGTTGCGGTGGTCATGTCTTGGCCACTGTAGTCGGAGAACACTGTCTCAAATCGGGAGAAGTATTCTGACACATCTTCCTGGGGTTTCTGTCGACAGGCCGTGACAATCGACCAGTCTACCTTTCTTTCTGGGATCAGTGTCTTTAATTTCTGGACTAGTTTGTCTGGGAGTTCCAGTATGTCCTTCACTGGTTTCCTTCCTGGCTCTCGCTGTCTATCTAGTTTACCGAGTTGGTCCCAGGTATGTCCAAACAGATCCGTGTGTTCAGCCTTCTGGATTTGCTTCCACACGTCAGCTGGCAGGCATAACCCAAAGAACAAGTCAATGTCCGCTAAAGTCATTATTGTCGAACCCAAGGCTGTGCCTAATTCGGTATAAAATGCCGTCGGGTTCTTTCTTAAATCGGGCAGGGTTTGTTTGAAGGTTAGGATATCTTGTCGGTCCCATGGTTGGTAAACCCAATTGTACACAACCCTTTTGCATTTTGCATTTGCATTTTCATTATTAATATCATCGCTTGTTCCCTGGCCCCGTGGCGGGATCCAGTAAGGGGCCGCTTCTCTGATAGGCATCATAGTATTGGCTACTTCTACCGAGGTCGTTTCAGGGACTGTAACCTTGGCTTCTGGTTTTTGTTCCGTGAGGTAGCGGAAGACCTCAAGCATCTGCATGAAGAGCTCCGTCGCCTCACGTTCAGTCCCATCTCCAACATCAATCTTCCTATACAGCGTTGTTAGTCTAGCGGGACCCTTACTTTGATACCTATCTTCATATGCGCTCAGGGTGTAGTAGCTGAATCGCAAGATGAAATGCCGTCTGTGGCTGTCGGCATGTGAATTATATACGCTCATTGCATAATCTTCGCTCTCCCTTCGTTCTACTAATGTCTTTGCTATTTTGTCGATCCCATCCCGCTCATCTTTGCTCAACCTATTTAGTCTGGCTGGTGATTGTTTGCTAGCCTCGGGATCGCCTGACGAAGTTGTTAATGTGGCTGGTGCAGAGGCCGTGAGGGCTGGTGCACTAGCGCTAGGGTCACTTTCACTCACACTCGGGGTTTGCAGGCTTTGTTGGCTGGGAGCATATGGAGGGGGCATGTAGATGATTGGGGGACCTAGCAGTAACTCATCGTTTGCCCGTTGTTTGGAGGGCAATTCAGGGTAGAGTGCAGAGGGGGTCCTAACAGGACATTGGCCTGTCGACCCTGATTCTTGGTTTTGTGTAGCTTCCTTTCTTTCTTTTATTTCCTCTTCTAGTTGCTTTGCGGCCAGGTGGGCTGCCTTTCGTAATTCTTTCCCTATTTTTGCTTCTTCTCTTTTCTTTCGTTGTTCCGTTTCTTTGCGCCACATACCGATACTGTCGAGCATAGTGGGCGTGGTCTTATTCTTCTGGAGCGCTATTTCTAATGTTTTTATTTTATTTTCATTAAAGGAACCTATCAGTGGCCACTGACTTTCAGGGTTCTTTTTTGTATATTTATGCCATTGTTTAGTGTAAGCTATAGCGACTAGTCCATACTTAGTGAACATGTCCTTATTAGGGGTGCCCTCCAGTGGAGCTGGATGGTTCATCTCTAATAAGCGGTCCGGGCTAAACAGGCTACCAACCAGTGGGGAGAAGATAGGCATGACGGATTACAACGGGGACAAAAGTCTGCACTACCTATCTTATGACGGCGGGCAAAGACTAGACAGAATATTTCTATTCTCCGTTGTTTGCCGGCGGTGAATACCTCAAACAAACCAATACCGAACAATCGGTCAATCAAAACAATCAGTGGGGAGAATAAGTGGGCACAAAAAGTTATCGTTACCTACTCTTTCTCTCCCTGCAAAGAGAGACCTTGTTCTTCCCTGTTTGCAGAAAAAGAATCTCCAGACAATAATCCACGAACGACAGTTCGGGAAACAGTGGGGGAGGAAGATAGGCACGACGGATTACAACGGGGACAAAAGTCTGCGTTACCTATCCTTCACTGTTTGCAAAGAGAGAGCCTGTTGTTTTCTCCGTTTGCAGACAGCGAATCTCCAGAGGTTTCAACAAAGCGTAATACTAGTATTATCCAAACAAAACAATCTTTTCTCAATTCGTCGTGTTTACACGACCTTACCCGGACCGCATGGACGGTTTCCTGTCTTCTGGACCCAGCGCCCGATCGTCCTCTCTCCTTCGTGATGTTCGTGGCACTCCTGATGGTTCCCAGTCAGGACCGTAGATCACTCGAGAGAGGTCTGTTCAGAACTAGTGAAGGTCGGATGATCGGCTGTCAGACGAGGGTCTATCGGACACGAGCTCTTCCCGATCGTTGCAGTCGTTCACTCTGTCGTCGGGACCTCTCCCACTGGATCCACGTGTCGCTGATGGGCCCCACGCTTTGGGACGCCAATTGTGGAAAAAGGTAGGGCTAGGACCTTTCTCGAGATTTGCCCGGCGCTAACCGCCCTTGTACCATTCAAATTTACCAAGCAATGAGGCAGGCGCCGGAGACCAGAAGGCAGGAAACAGAAGTTTTATTCCGACGGAGCAGAACACATCAGATCAGACAACAAGGTATCGTCTCGAGGTGCTCTGCCAGCCTCTCGGAGGCCTGGCCTCTTATACACTGGTTTATGGCATGTGACCTTTCTTTATTACAATCAGAACATTGTGACATAAAGAAAAAGACATCCCCGTAATCCTCGTGTCAATCCCACCCCCATATATCTCCACAATAGAGGTCCTCAACCTGCTGATAAGAGGAGGGGGTCATCACGCAGCTGAGTGTTCCGTCGAGTCTTAGGATGTGTGCGCCTGATCATATCACAGGGGGTGGGGAGGCCTGGATCAATAGAGGGTCCTTTGAAGGAGAGCGACCTCATACAATAAGGGGCAGTAAATGATATCTGCCGGCTTAGGCGATGGCCTCAGACCTGTGTGGACAGCTGGACACGGGGGAAGGGGTCATCAGAGGAGTGGTATTCATGCCGCGTGGACAATCGAGCGTGGAGGGAAGGTTTATTAACAGAGGGGCATTCATGGGAGGAGAGGAGATGCTGGTCAGGCGCAGGCGTGACTCCCAAGGACAGGGTCATGCAGAAGGGTTATGCTCATGAGGGGGGAGGGAGGGGGAGCCAGGGTGCGCGGAGGATGCTTGCTGGGTCAGAGGGGCGCGCTGGTGATCGAGTGTGGACAAGGAGACCATGATACCTAAAATGGCTGTTGTGCATGTTGTACGTGGGTGACAAGCTGGCGCAGATGATGTTTAGCTCGCAAACTAAAATTCCACAGCCCCACTTTCCAGATGAACCGGGGGTGGTCTTGCCGCTGCATGCTATGCTAGTGTCCGATGGCCGGCACCTAGTGTCAAAACTATACAATACCATTAGAACGCAGCAGGAGGCTCCCGATAGCCACGCGCGGGGGCAATGGAGTCTGGAGCTGGGCACTGACGTCACGGACGAACAGTGGAAATACTGCTGTAACATCACGGCCAACATATCATCTAGCTGCAGGCTTAAAATCATACATTATTAATTTGTGCAGAGATTCTATTACACGCCGGTTAGGACACTGAGATGATCAATTGGCGGACAACAACAGGTGCGTCCGATGTCGAGCGGAAGGAGCAGGATTTCTTCACCTGGCATGGGACTGCATGGGAGTGCATGAATATTGGACCCAGGTCCATGAGGCGTTGCAGGTCATGACTGAAGGAGCGATACCGCTGGACCCCCTGGTCATGCTATTAGGATACACGATGGACATACCCAAGCCTTTCCCAGATTTGCGGATATCGCATTATTGCTTGCAAAGAGGAGAGTAGCATGCAGATGGGGGAGGGGAAGGGCTCCGAAATTCAAGGAATTTATGGATGATGTGACATACTGCCAGGAGCAACATAACATATATGCCAACTTGGTGCCTGTACGCTGTAGGCCAAAAGACATTTGGAGTCCGTTGCAAGTATACTGGTTGTCTAAGGCGACACAACAGGGAGTGTCAGAAAGTGATAGTCAGGATGGTAGGGTGTGAGTGGAACACTGCTATGGGACTACATACTGATAATGCGAGGAGGTTGACTCACAAACACTAGCCTTTGACACCCTGGTGTGACGTATACACTGATAGCCAGGTACTCTATAATGGCCTATAGCGGATTCAATGCTGATATCACTCTCTGTACTTATAGTGATGAGTGAACCAACAGGAGTGCTGATGAATAATATGAAAAGGTTGCAAGATAATGTGCTGAAAATTGCGAAATATGTTACGCTGCAGTTTTTATATTTTATTTTTTTGCTTGCTGATGTACTCGCCCTTTCTAGGATAAGGTCCGATATACACTGTACATTGTAGACTGTATTGAGGAAAAACGCGATGTCATCCGTGCTGTGCCTGCTGTGAGGTACAACCTCACCTGCCAGAAGATGGAGGAACTGTAGCTTGTTTGTAAGTGACCAATCTGCATGTAATGTGATATACCAGACTGTTAAATAAAGGTTTAAAAAATTTTTTTTAAAAAAGAGATAGGATTTATTGAGTTTATTGCCCCACTGTCATTTGGAGTTGCTCGACTGTCAGACAGTGGATCAAGGCCTGGTAGTAATGAGGTCCTACTTACAGATGGTCCTTGCTTCAAATTTGTAGAATCAGTGGTTTTCTGCGTTTTAGGATTTCTCCCTTTATGTGTGGTCTCTAATCTTTTCCTCTTTATGTTTCGTCCGATGTTAGCCTGTGTCTGTGGGTAAGATGTTACAGTTTTACGTGGATCGTTATTTGAAGGGACCCGCTCTACTGAAGCAATACCATGAGAGCTTAATTGGCTATCTTCCTCATTGATTGATAGGGTAGAGGGCCTTTCTACCACGTTAGGGGAGGTAACTTGCATTAGGGGCCCCAGTGATGAACGTCTAATGTACATTGGGTCTAGTGAGAGACGCCATTCAGTGATGGCAATTTCATGCTCGAGGACTGACGCCGCCCCGGTAAAAAACTGATCCAGCGTACCGCTCACTGACCCTCCCACCCCTGCTTTTTTCCCCTTTGGCATTGTGGCTAGACTCCCAGTAGGGCCCGCCCTTTGCCCGGGCTTAGCCCGGCGTTGCCCGCGCGATTCGCGCGACCCGGGGGCTGGCCTCGTTTTTAAAGCGCCTCCAGGCACGCAAATCAGCTGCATCGGCTCCTGCCACAAGGCACCCTGGGGAGTGAAGTCTCCCCGTCTCAGCGGCCGCGCCGAGGGGGAGAAGGCTGCGGCGGCGGGGGGAGACAAAAGCCAGTTGCTGGGATCGTGACCCTCGGCAGGCAGGAAGTCAGGGAGACCACAGGGCAGCAGCAGCAACACTCCGTAGGACTTTTAAATTGATTTAATCTGTTCGTTTCCTGTAACTTTGCTCTTTGCTCCTTTAAACACTTAGCTCACTTCGCCCACCCCAGTTTGGACCCTGCCATATGCAAATTAGTCTTGACCCTGTGCCTCATGGGAACAGTCCAGCCCAAACTGCCAGGCTGGGTCCTGCCTGGACCGGAAACAAGTATTCTGGGACTAGTTTTGGGGAACCACTCCACATCAGCCAAGCTAGCTTGAATCCAGTGGCAAAGTGAGCAAGGGTCCCATGTCTGGGCATACACTACCAACTTAGGGCGAACAAAGCAAACACAAGGAAATCCGAGCCTTCCAATCAAAACTTTCGCCAAGCCTAAATCTTCCTTTTTAATACATAGAAGTCACCCCTAGAGAAGGCCCTAAACAGCCCATAGGGCAGGGTGCAGTATATTTAAAAAGTTGAACATGTGCTCTTAAGTTTTACATATTGTGATATTGGAAAACTCTTTAATTTGTTTTTCACTACTGCAAGGTCTACCTCTCTCTTAGCATAACATTGGGTTGACTAATTATATTTACCCCCTTAGCTGCTGGGCCTTTTTCCCTCCGGAATGCTGAGCCCTTTTTAGGCTATTTGCGATAGTTTGTGTTTAGGCCTATAACGTTAAGTCCACATAACGTATTCATGTCAAATTTGCATCCTTCTTTTCCAGCATCCTGAGCATTCTAAAGGTACCCAGGATTTGTGGATTTTCCCAGTGGGGACCAAGAAATTATCCAAAATACAGCAACATTTTGGATTTTTGGTGAAAAATTGAAAAAAAGCTGCAGAAGAAGAAAGCATCTGTTTTTTTCCCTGCAAATGGTATCAACAACGCGTTTGCGGTGGTAAAATCACCATCTTTTCAGCTTTCAGGAACAGGTAGACTTTTGATTGAAAACCAACATTTTTGCTCAGTTTTGGCATTTTAGTGGGACATAGCCTATTTATTAAATTTTTTGTGCTTTCAATTTCCTTTCAGTTTGTGCTAGAAATTGATGTAAAACCAATAATGGATCACAGAAAGCTATACATTTCTGAAAAGAAGACAGAATTCTAAATTCAGCAAGGGCTCATTTGTGTAAATCCTTCAAGGTTGTCTAATAGAAAGTAACAGTTGAAATTAAAACATATTGAGAACGAGCTGAAAAAAACAGCCATTTGTGCCTGCACTCTCCTTTAACTTCAAGTCAAAAACCACTTTATTCGATTTAGTTAAAATTCATAAAAGCATACTACAAACAATTTAAAAGGCATTTCAATTTCATGGGAATTACGTATACATCAATCAATATCAAAATACATATCTATTAAAAACAGGTTCTCCTTTAACTTCTCAAGTATGACATATTTGTGAAAGCAATATACTGTTATGTCCACTGAAGTCTTATGGTTGCAAGAATATATTGGACTTGTAGGTTCACCAAGTACCCGAAGTGCACAAAGCCAATAACTGAGTTGTGCCTTGCTATGGTTTTATACTCCAGTGAGGTATCATTTTACTCGGGAGACTGAGGGGAATGCTGTGTGGTAGGACATTTGTGATGCCATGGCGATCCCACACAGAAATATGTGGAAAATGTGTTTTTTAAACTAAATTTGAGGTTTGCAGGAATTCTGGTTAGGAAACATTGGGGTACCCATACCTCCCCGGACTTCCCCGGGTGTCTAGTTTTAAGAAATGCGTGGGTTTTTAGGTTTCCCTAGATTTCTGCTGACCCCAGGGCAAAAAACCCAGTTGCCCCCTTGGTAAACCAGGTAGTTTTGTGATAGGTAATTTTGCTGTCTCCTCAATAAGTTTTGGCCCTTGCCTCTCATGGGTACTTGGCCTACCCACAAGAGTAAGGTACTATTTTTATTGGAAGACCTGGGGGAAGGCTGGATTTTAGGAAATTTGTGTCAGCCTGGTAATCCCACAACTTTTCCTCACTGAAATTTGAGAAAAATTGGATTTTGTCAGCACAATGTGATTCTTGCAGGGGATTCCGGGTAGGAAAACGATGGGGGATCCACGCAAGCCATACCTCCCAGGACTCCCCTGGGTGTCTAGGTTTCAGAAACGTGTAGTTTTGGTAAGTTTCCATAAATGGCCACTGAATCTGGGGCAAAAAAGTCAGGTGACTCCACTTGCAAAACCAGGTTGTTTTGGGATAGATAATTTGGATGTCTCTGCAATACGTTTTGGGCCCTTGCCTGTCACGGGTACTTGGCCCACCCACACAAATGAGGTACAACTTGTATCGGGAAACCTGGAGGTATGCTGGATAATGGGAAATATGTATTAGCCAGGTGATCCCGCCCATTTCCCACACAGAAACGTGAGAAAAATGTGTTAAGTTTGGAGGGGATTCTGGGTAGGAAAGGGGGGTCCACGCCATACCTCCCTTGAACCCCCGGGTGTCTAGTTTTGAGAAATGTCTGGGTTTGGTAGGTTTCCCTCGCTGGCCACCGAGCCCGGGTCCAAAAACCCAGGTGACCCCCCTTTGCAAAACTAGGTCGTTTTGTGATAGGTAATTTTGATGTCTCCACAATATGTTTTGTGTCATTGCCTGTCACGGGTACTTGGCCCACCCACACAAGTGAGGTATCATTTTTATTGAAATACCTGAGGGAACGCTAGGTGGATGGAAGTTTGTAGGTCGTCACAGATCCCGGAACTTTCCATCAATTAAATGTGAAGACATTTTGAATTTTTGCTAAATTTGAGGTTTGCAGGGGAGTCTGGGGAAAAAACTGTGAGAGCCACGCAAGTCATTTACTCCTGTACTCCCCTCAATGACTACTAGTCCAAAATGTGAAGGTTTTCCTAAGTGGCGACAGAGCTAGGGCAAAAAATCACCAGCTACCTATACTGACAAAAAAAAGTTGTTACAAAAGGCCATCAAATCGCCACAAATATAAATATGAAATTAATTTGATGAAGTTAATCCACCACTTAGACTTGTTTGCTTTAGCACCTCCAGAAACACTAGCTTCAAATCACAAATACTTATCAAAGTATATAAATATTGAAGCCAAGCCTTCCGAAGGTGAGCCATAAAGCCACTTCACGGCACCAACCGCTTTATGGCCCTTTCACACGCCATTTGCGCACCACACACAAGACTTCCATATTGCCAGCCGCGGGCCCAATCAGACAGTTCACTTACACTCACATAAACATACCACTGCCATGCAGGGACTCATCACATTCATATACCACAAGACGTAATGAGTTTGATAACATTTTATCACCTGTCAAGTATCTGCCTCCTTCTCCCTGAACATTAACAAACGCATGCCGAGTGAACCTTTACTAATGGCTCCCATGACAGGCACTAGAGGATCAGGAAGACATGTCTTTCATACGCCTGTAACACACTCACTGCGCTTGCCTAGCGAAGGAGTGACCCACAGACAGTAGATTTCCATTTACACCAATTGAAAGGTTAAACTATTGGCAGCTCCACCTCAGTTTATTTCCCAGTACTTTGTTTTAGTATGATACAACATTAAGCAACTAGGAAAACAGAAGTCAGGCTTACTTGAGCACTGGATACAGTAAACACGAGTCTCCTGCTTCTTTCCCTGCATTGAGCAAACTTTACGATGGCGGCAAGGTCACTCCTTTCTGGGTGTTGCAGTAATTGTGTCAGCAAAGTGTCACTCCTGCAGCTTTGCCATGTCCTCCAGCACACATGAAGTGGAGCCTGCTGCTTCTCTAGCTGTGAGACATTTAATCACAGACAACTGAAAGTCAAGGAAAGTCAAGGAAAGACATCAGTCTTCTTGTGGTGGGCTGGCGATAAACAACAAACACATTGTATTTTGCCATCTGGATCAAGTGAGTAAACAGTTTCTTATACCAAGGGCAAGTTTTACGACTCGCATTGTATGGCTGAAGAACCTGGTCATTCTTGTCTTCTCCGCCCATGTACTTGTTGTGATCAAGTATACAGGTAGGTTTGTGGACTTCGGCCATCTGACCCCAAAGAGCGACAGGGGAAGTGCTCTCATCATGAATTGTAGTGAGCACGTACATGTCACGCCTATCTGAGAACTTGACAGTGAGCAGTTAGTTGGAATACAATGCAGTACTCTGAGATTTCTAGAGCTTTTTGAAACAAGCTCCTGCGGGAATCCTTTGCAGCGACAAAGAATTTCACTACAGACCATGCTTCCAGCTTTGTGGAGCTCACTGAACAGCGGTACCCCTGTATAGAAAGTGTCCACATAAAGGTTATAACCTTTGTGAAGGAGTGGCTGGACAAGCTCCCATACAATCTTTCGTAGCGTGGGAGGGCAACCTACAGGGTTTAGAGTTGTGTCCTTCCCTGTATATACTCTCAAGCTGTACACATAGCCAGTTGAGCTCCCAAACAGCATGTACAACTTGATGCCATAGAAAGCTCATTTGCTTAGAATTTACTGCCTGAACAGCAGCCCCCTTTTATACAAGATCAAGGATTCATTGATGGTGTTAGAGCCTAAAAACTAAAATTCTTTATAAATGATGACTCAATCCACTATCACACTTACCAATCAATACCAGGCCCATAAACATAGTGAGTGAGGTGAATGGATCATATGTTATTAATGACTTTTGCAATAAACTATCTACAATAAACAAGACCAGCTTGTCATTTTAAAAAGTTTATTTAAACATATTTAAGAAAACTTAGGTTTGGAACTTTATTAAGCAAGCATTAGAAAAAGTCATATAAGTTTTATTCAGCATTTAATAAAGAGATAATATTATTCATTAGCAGAAATAAGTGAAAAGGAAGAGCATTTCCAAAACCTAACTATCTCTCAGTCGCTACCCTCATCGCCTGAAAACAAAGTCTTAAAAGTTACATTTCTTACGTGTAATCATCGGACAGCAGAACACGTCCTTCTGGAATCAAGAGCGTAAGCCAAAAGTTTTCAGCTAACGCCTATTCTTATACTCTAAAATAAGCTGAGCTAACTATTTTTCACATTCCAACAGCAGAAATCTGGCTCTCCATTGGCTGAATCACCTCACGCCACAGTAAACTGTGACATCTTCCACCACGAGACCAGGCTTTACACAAAGTCATTGTTCATGCACAGAATCCTGGCAACAGTTCCTTAGTCCGCTACAATTTGTAGCAAAAATGTTCAAGCAATACAAAATCTTGTCACGTCTCTTCCTTTTAGCCTTGAGCCAGACCGTTCTGAGCTTTCGTGGCACATCCAAACCCACTCCACAGAGTTGACTTTAGCAGTTCATTTTTTGAAGCTTTCAAAATAAAAGGCTTTTCTTCTACTTCAGAATAAACTTTCTCCTGTGGCTTAGCATCAGCAGGCCTTTTCTGCAAGGGCGTCAATTTTCTGCGCCACTTTTTGCTTGGGTCCCTGCGCCACTTTCAGCTTGCGTCACTTTTCAGAAAACTATTATTTAAACAAACACAAAAGAATAATTAATTCAGGTAAAACAAACCCTTCTGTACCACCCAGCCCTTGCTAATTTATTAATTAACCCACTAATAAAAAGACATTTAGCAAAAGCAAACATTTAAAGCAACACATATAATAACTACCATTCTTCATGTAATCCAGCTTTATGTTTCTGAAAGAGTAAAAAGATGATTAAATGATACACAGACAGACAAACACAACATAAGACAAGACTTACATGTAAGCACATAAAAAATAAGCACATGCCATGAATGATCAGCTGCATGTTAATGGTGACAAAGACAATAGGACAGACATAACAAACAGGACAATGTTAATAATGTGTTACAAAAACAGACTTGCAAGTGCAACAAGAGCACATTTAATTAGTTTCCCGCGTGTTCATGTGTGGTGCAAACTTAATCTAGGTTGGTTTAATCAAACAAATCATGCAAACACTTATTAATATATTAATTCAAAGTATGAGAGCATGACATCACGAGCTTGAATAAAATATTTTCTAAAGCTTTTTTTTTTTTTTCAAACTAAAACATGTTTTCTTCGACCTAGTGTCTTACATAGAAGTGTTTCCAGCTAACACAATTTCTTCGACCTTGAGTCACTCTAACATAATTTCCTCAGCCTTATGCCAAAATAAATCTCAACTTAAAGAAAACTAACACAATGTCTTCAGCCTTATGCCAAAAATAAACTTTAACTTAAAGAAAACTAAACCTAGTCATTGTCACCATTTTCTTTCAAGACCACCTGACTGCTACTGCGCTCCTCAACTATTGGAGGGATAGTTATGTAGGCCCATTCTGGAGACTTGTATTTTACATTTGGTCTCAATGGTCTTTTGCTTTTCCTGGCAATCATTTCAATCTTCTCTTCAGCTTGCTCTTTTTTGTCTGAATCACTCTTCTGACTTGACCCTTCAAATTTGAACTTTAAATCTTTAGGCCAGAGATCACCTTTTCTCAAGAGTTTCTTCTTAGGCTTGCTTTCTTTACATTCAGCTTTCCAAGCCCTTTTTCCGAATTTTCTTATCTCAGACTCTTCACTCCCATCTGTATTTGTTTCTGAGACTTCAAATCTATACCTTTGAACTTCTTTACTCAGCAGCTTCACTCCGTTAGAAACATCATCCTTACAGCTGGTACTTGGTAATTCTTCCTCTTCTTCAGGGATCACCTTTAGCTTCCCAGTTTCAGGATTCTTGTTCCCGCACACAGAGCTACTCTTCTGCTTTTCAATACTCTCCTGGACTTCATTATCTTCTTGCTCAGAATTTTCTGCTTCTGAATTTTCTTCTTTTTCTTGAGATTCTTTTTCTAGCAGATTTTCATAATTTTCTGAATCTAGAATCACAATCTCTAGATCTTCTTCATTCAATGTTTCATTCACATTGACATCATCATCCTGATGTCGACCATCTTGTCGATCTTCAAGATCTGGAAAGTTTATTTAAATATGTTTAAATAAACTTTTTAAAATGACAAGCTGGTCTTGTTTATTGTAGATAGTTTATTGCAAAAGTCATTAATAACATATGATCCATTCACCTCACTCACTATGTTTATGGGCCTGGTATTGATTGGTAAGTGTGATAGTGGATTGAGTCATCATTTATAAAGAATTTTAGTTTTTAGGCTCTAACAATTGCTATATTATTTCCAGGCATATAAATCTAGAAACCTGGCAGGCAAATGTTCCACGACAGGCCGAATTTTGAACAACCTTTCATGGTCTGGATGGTCCCTGGGCAATGCAGCAGAATTGTCATTGAAATGGAGTTGGGCTGCAATAGCAAAAATTGATCTCTGCACATGTTTGGTGCAAAGATGGGGGTTAACCAAACCGTGCGAGTAGACCAGTAGGCAAGCACGTTTGATTTATGCACTACCCCATTTTACATGTGAGGCCCAAAAATATCTTCAATTCCCCTAATGAAGTGGGACACCACTTGTGTGCCCTAGAATGAAGATTGAGGGTGCCTCCATGCTCCCTCAGAAATTGTTTAGTACGCAAAAGTGTTTGCTGCACAATTTCAACATGGACGTCAACATCCAAATGGAGATGGATGTAGTCAATTTGCAATAAATCTGCTGTACCGACATCCAGCATCACCAGTGAAAGGCGGAATTTGGGGCTGAACTAAATTGGGAGGCTTCCAAGAGTGCGCTCCGTCTGTGCTTGCCACCACACATGCCTGCCCTCTGGGTTGCTCTAACTTGCTGCTGGTGTCCCGCTGCACAGTCTGCAAAACTGACATTGTCTCCTTCAGGATTGCTGGAAGATGAGTCGTCGGATGGAAGTTCACAGACTGCACCAGGAAACCTTTCAGGAAGACCTCATTTGAAAGGGAAGACTCTCCCCTTTCAAACGAGGCCTCCCAGAACCCTGGGGAGGTTGTTTTGGGCTTTTTCCCCTATCGAAGTCGAGCGCTGCCTTACCTGCTGCTTCCTTGGCTTTGGTGGGAAAACTATGACATCAGAACGTCTTGAGGAGGGGAGGTGGCAAGAGAAGTGGAAAGCCTTCTGCATCTCCCCCGGGGAAAAAAATGAAACCTCTGGTGCTTTGCACTGGCAGATTAAACAGGGGCCTCCCTGGTGTCGGCCAATGGATATGTGCAACACCAGGGAGGCAGTGTTTGAGCTGATGCAAGTACTAAACAATGGTGTAATGTGGCATCCTAAGATTAACCAGGATGGCCGGAGATCTAGACCTTTCCACCCCACTTAAAAACCCCTGCACAATGGAGCGACAGTTGAGAAGAACCTGGACCTGGGAGACGACAATGGCGGAAAGGAAGCCCAGCTAGAAAGAGAAGCCACCTGATGCCCTACAAAGATAGTCTAAGGAATTTGTTTTGAACTGATCCTGAGGGCTAGGATGGGTCTTTCCAGGGCCCTTGACTCTGGTCCCGTTATGCTCCCTGAGGACCAGTTGGGGAAAGGGCCTGAACTCCAATGCCCCCCACAGGTGCTCCGAAAGAAACATGACATTCTGTGGTCTGGGGAGAGCAGCATGGAGGGTGCTCTTCTGGCTGATATGGAAGGGGCTGCGTAAGATACCCCCACCAGAAGGTGAGCAGAAGAGAAGCATGTGCCCAGCAAAGGAAACGTCAAGCACAAGTAGCCAATAGGTCCAGTTCCCTCCATAATTTATCCTTTCAGAAGCCAGGAGCCCTGATGAAAATGCACCTGGTAGCTAGGCCTCGCAACCAGAGCAAAAATGAGCTAAAGAAGAAGGAAATCACCCAGCAGAGCCCAAGATATAATTTTTTAAAGATTTGCACATTTCAAAGCAAGGAATTAGAAAGTGAGCATGTGGCATACTGCATAGATTCCTTTCAACTACCCCTAAAGGGGGTCAGGGCTCAGGAGTCAGCCTGATTTTATTGATCTAATACTTGGAAGAGGGGAGTTCACGAAGGCCACTTCGCCCAGCGATTTTTGGCTCTTATTCCACGGCATCCATTGTAAGGATGACCCATGTTCCCTATTCTTCGAGACTAAGACACAACAAAGAAAGGATCACCTTGCTGGTCCTGCCTCCAAGCGGAAGCCAACACCTTTGCCAGCATTGTTAGATCCTGCCCAAAGTGGAAAGTGCAAGTAATGACGCTGGCTCCTGCGCCTGGCAAGAATTACTTGGGGGTAGCTGGCTGGGTTTATTGGGGCCCTGGGGTTCAAATAAAGGGACAAGGCTCTTGGTGGCCCGGTGGGACCGTGTCACCTATGATTGTAAAGAACAAAGACAATGCAACATGGCGTGCTGCCCTCCAACAAGAAGCACATTCAAATTTAAAATCTCCCCGCCGAGGGAGCGCCCCATAATACCCTGTAAGGGCTCAGATTCCTATGTTATTATGACTGGGCGACCTAAGGAGGGGGCAGGGTCACCACCAATCTATTTCAGAGCTAATGTGAGGGACTACAGTGATGGCAGCAGGCGCCCAGCAGATATTTTGGACAACAGACCCTAAGTCTGCTAGAGAGCCATAGCCTTGCTCCTGAAAGAGGTTAACCATTGTTCCACAGTCTTCTCAGCTAGAGCATGACATTCTCAGGCTTTGGAGCTCAGGGAGCCCTAGTGGTTGTTCCTATGGCTACAGTGTGGTCCTTTTAGCATGTAAAAAAGAATTCAGTCACACATGTTGTTTCGAATTTAGATGCTTTCTTACCAATATAGATTTTAATCAATGAACATTTATCGTTATAATGACTGCTTATGATTGGTAATACTGTTTCTGTTGATTTTAATGGTGTTAGAGGGTTCAAACATAACATGTGGCTGACTTTATTATATATACAAACAAGTGATGGATGGAATCTTTGAATTAACCTATGACAGTGGCAATTACTTGGGCCGTATTCCAATCCGGTTTTTTTACAGTGGTATTCCTGTGTGAGCAAGATAAAGGAAATGATCAAGAAGCAATTCTTTCTAAATATGGCACTACAAAATTTCTTAGCGTTCATACAATGCAGTGCTTCAGTGCCCTGACAAACTTTTAGTAAATATGTATCTTTGTTTCTGCCACTCCATGTGAAAAAACATCCTCTGAAAAAACATCCTCTGATTTTGAATTCCATTTATATGTCTTACTTTGTATAATATTATAGTGGGATAGTATCTCCATGGGGCAAATGACCATTGTGCATTGTAAAAGGATATATTTGTAGAGAGTGAGAAAAACGTTGTACACAGCAGAGGGTAACACTGCACATGCCAAAACAGAACGTAATGCAGTAATTTAGGGGAAAACATTACAAGCGAACCAGACTCTGGGAGAAGAAAGTCTTAATTATGTTAAGTGCTTGCGCAAGTCTGCGAGACAACTCGCATATTTGCTCAAATTAAATCCACAAATGACAACTTATTATTTAGTACCAAATCTAAAAGAAAAGTCTGTGCCACCAGGGCATTAGATTTCTAATTCTAATTGGTGAATTTGCCAACCTACCTACATCTTAACAACTACCTTCTAAAAGTCTCAGACACTTAAACCCTTTGTGTCTTGTGATCTGCTCTGAATGCCTGAACAGTAAACACTATTTAGTAATACAGCTGTGTCCTCAATTGTCCTTCAAATAAATCTAGACATAAATTATCGACAAACTGCAAATTCCTTCAATTTGTATATTAGCATTGGTTCTAGAAACAACAGTTTGATTACCACACAGAAGCAAAGTCCTTTTAAATAAACGTAAACTGAAACAGCAGCTATGATTGTGGTTGGTCTGATGACCAAGACGGCTGTGTCACTGCACTACCTGCCACTCCATTGAAGTATTTTGGATTGTGTTTTTACATTGTTTATCATTACTTTGCATTACTATTTTTTAATTTTCCTTTACCGTTACATGGCACCGCATCTCTTTTTTAAGACTGTTAATTGCTTACCTAATAATATATATATAATAATATTCAGTTATTATTTTAGTCTATTTTAGTTGTATAGTAAAAATGTATACCCATACTATTTCCATGTATTTCAATCAGCATTACATTCTATTCCAAAAAAAGGAATGCAATATACATTTTTAAGTCAAAGACAGTATACAAAAATATTTTAGTGCACGCTGACTAATCACTCCTGAGAAAAGCGAGCAGAACATCAGAGAAGTGCTCCATTGCAGAAGAGGACTACTGCCACCTGCTACTGTTAGAGAGTAAGTGACACGAAATGAGACATGATGAATAACAATCCCTTGGACACTGATGATACACTTTCGCATGAACTGAGATTCGGGGATGGTGAAAGCAAAGCAGCTACTGGCTGAAAATATCAACACTGGAAAGTGAGAGAAGTTTCTGGACGAGTGAATCCTAAATCGAGTATTCAGAAAACAACCGTCACAAAACTGGTGACATGTCTCAAAGCGGTTTTCATTGCATGTTCTCCTCTGACAAGTGTTTAGCATGTATACAAATAATATTTTGTGACAACAAAGGATAATGGTGTAGTATTATAATTGAATGAGTTACTGCATTATTTGAAAGCAAAGCTTAATAAACAACAACATGCCATCTTCCAAGAATACATAATTACTCAAATAACAAAAAAGTCATACATGGTAAAAGGAAAAGGCCACCAACTCCACAAAATCACATCAAGAAAAAGAAAACATTCAAGGAAATTATTCTATAAACTCGCTGCTAAAAGTCAGGTGCTTTGTGTAGAGGCGCCATGCAGAGAGTTCCGTTCAGTGTGTAAAAAGCCTTCTGGCACTCTTCAGTCCTTAGAACCTCCGTGGGCTACTTCTTCGAGGTGGATTTTGTCAGGAGGGCAACAATGGTGCCTTACCCCTCCACAAATCTAACATAATACTCGGCCAAGTCCAGGAAAGCTGACACCTTCATTTGGGTTTTGGGAGGCTACAAAGCCATGATGGTTTGAGTTTTGGGCTGGAGAGGTTGTACATGTCCCGCACCACAAGGTAACCAAGGTACATGACAGATCCCTGCCCTATCTGGCATTTGTTTGGCTTGACAGTTAGGCCTTCCTGGTGTACAGCCTGAATCTTTTCCTTGAGGTGGTTCAGATAGACCATCTAGATAAGGTGCTCTGACAGACAGTACTTTGTTCACAAGCCTCTGGAAGTTGGCTCGGGCATTCTTCAGGCAAAGGGTATCAAGGGTGCAATCTACCTGTACCCAGATATGTGATCAAATGTGCTCAGGTACTTAAAAGCCTGTGATCTGTCAGTGGGCTGATCAGTTCTTTGGGGGCGGGGGGCGAACTTCAGTCTCAGTGACTGCATTGAGTCCCCTGCAGACCACACAAAACCTGCGCCCTGGCTGCCCATCTTTTGGGTTAGCCTTGAGCACCAGCACCACTGGGCCTGCCTAGGGACAACTAGAGAGGTCAATTACTCCTAGTTCCAACATTTTAGCAACCTAAGTGTTACAATGAAGATGGGTCCTTGTAAGATGTAGATTTATTTAGCTTAGTTACAAGTTACAGATAACACCCCACCAGGAGCAGCATCCTTGCTGCTCAGCCCACTCTCATCAACTGACTCTCTCCAACACTAACAGTTTCAACATTCCAATGACCTCACACACTGGTTGAGCAGCAGGGAAGAGAACATCAATGGGAACAATGCATTATACAAAGCAGTAGGTTCCAACACATTTACCCCTTATAGATACAATAGAAAATACAATGGGACGTAAGATGGTAAAATCTACAAGCAATACGTCCTACAAATTTACAAATACCACTCCAACGAAATAAACAGAAATACGTAACCAAGAGACCCAAAACTTCTCACTTCATTCATCAAGAAAAACTAACAACACATTCCCCTCCACAACACATTAGATCCCTTGCCAGGTCCAGAAACACAAAACACCCTCTACTGCTCATACTTCAGGGAAACCTAATCATACATTCCCTTCCACAACACACTAAATCTCTAGGTAGGACCAGGAAAACAAAACAAGCACCCTCTACTGCTCATACATCAAGGAAAATTAGCCATGTGTTACCCACAACACACTAATGCCCTCATTACAATCCGATCGCACATAGTGCAGTCGCATACTTCCATTTCTCTATGAGAGCTTGTGCTGCGGCCATAAACCGGCCATAGCACATGCACCAAAAGAGAAATGTGAGTTTCTGTTAATCCCTGCACTGTGTGGCAGGCACCGCACTGATTAACAGGAGGCACCATAGTTGCCCCCTCAGCCCCCAATCGTAGGCCATAGGGAGAATGAGGCCCTGCTAGAGACCCTCAAAGTCACTTTCTGACAACTTTCCATGTCAGAAAGCTCAGCATGGAAAGCCTGTCGGAAACCCACATTGTAATCCAGATGGCGGAAATAGCGTAATTAGGGATTACGGTGAGGCCTCGGAATGGCAGACGGGCTCCTTGAGCCTGTCGGAATCCAGGCAGCGAAACCTACGATGTGACTCGGAAAGCCTCCGACTGCTTTCCGAGTCACATAGTATTCAGGCCCTTAATCTCTGGGTAGGACCAGGAACACAAAAACACCCTCTACTGCTCATACATCAGGGAAAACTATAACAGATCGCATCAACCACTTTCTTTTTACAAAACACACCATATGCTGCAATGTAAGAACATATTGCAGGACCAGGGATACACACTTAACCCCCTCTACTGCATCCAAACAGGACCAGGGTTTACATGAACCACAGTCTCGCTACAGGACCAGGGATCCACTTCACTAGGGATACACAACACACAGTCTCACTACAGGACCAAGGACTCACTTCTGCCCCCTCCAACCTCTCACAGCATCCTAACAGGTCCAGGGGTAGAAATTCGAAACACTGCCTTACCCCAGACCCCATTGCATTTAAACTGGATCTGGGGCAGAAGCTCAAAACACAGTCACAGTACCAGGGCTTCTCCTACCCTCTATTGCATCACACATAAGCTTGCATGGCAGTACCAGGGACCAAACCCTCAACACACACCCCCTTCTGCATACACAACAGAACCTGAGTACATACTGATCATGACACTAGCATGTCACAGCACATAACACTCATAGCATAGTACCTCTTAAAAATATTTTTAAAATTCAGCACAACATACCTGTCCAATATACCTGTATACTTAGGCAGCAAACTCAGAATAGCATACAATATCAACGTAGGCAGCACTAAAGATGACATTAAAATAAAACATTACCATGGGAGGTGACAGGCACAAGAAAACAGATTGCAAGTATGAATTCACAAGCTTTTCCCAAAGTCACATATGCCTCACAAGGTTCCATAATGCCTTCAATCAAGTTCCGAACTCTTCACTGTGTTCACTGACCACTGTTTTAGCTGCCTCTTACAAATACTCAATTTCCCATCAATCTTCTCATTAAATGGCAGTGCACACACATTCCTTGCAGCAGAATGTTCACTGTTCCAACAGAGCAAAAGTTCCTTATTCCCTTCAGCTCTGCTCACATGCGTTGGACACACTTCCCACAGTAGTGCCCATTCCAGTCTTCTATCCCGCTGGTCTGGCAATGCTGTCAAATACACTATTCTGATAGAAATCACACCGTCAGCTGCGCTCACTTTCTGGTCTCCTCGCGTTCTAGTGTTGCACTCAGTGACAGCCGCCCACACGTAATTCCTCTCATGCTTGGAATCCAGGAAGGATTGCATGTGCCACTCCAATGCAGTCTGCGATCTAGGCTCAATCAAGTGTGTTCTATCTCCTCTCATCACATGAGGACACGCAAACAACATTAACAGATCAGCGCATTGGTGCAACACGGGCGCCGATGCCAAGGCACACACAGGTGAGGCCGACACACACTACCTTCAAATGTTATACTCAGTCACTTTTAAGATACTTGCACTTTACTCCCCGCTCTGCCTTGAAATTTAAGTGCAACAAAATGGGGTAGTAGTGGAGCACCTCGTAAAACAAACCGGTTTTGTGGGCAAATCATGTTGAAAAGGTATAAGTAAATTGTCCATTCAGGGTAATACCACACCCTACTACCTTAGGTGTGAGTGCACAATGGACAAGGCCATTGTGTTACAATATTTTACAAATAGTATACCCCGGCACTCAAACTAGTTAGTTATATTTAGTCATATACATTTAGAAGTTGTCAAACACAATTATTTACTTTTCACATGTTTACAAATTCCAGGAAAAAGTATTCATTTTCTCAACAGTTTAATAATCCCACTGAACATATTGCTGATAAATTTCAGTTTTTTTTAAAATCTTTATTTTTTATTATTTTCCAGTTGAAAAACAACATTACAAGGGTATAACGGCATGTGTTTCAGACAGGGTAGTACTGAATCAAAATATGGCAAATCAAAGCATTTACTAATAATCTAATCATCTCATATCGACAGTAGAACAGGCAGGCACACGTATAATATTCGGCAAATACACCTATACATGGCAGAGACGGGTATATGCAGTTTGAACACAACATGCTAACAACGGATGCCTTTCACATGAATTGGGATCCCTCGGTGGAGCAGATGTAATACTTGGGCAGATAGAAAACTGAACGAAACACCAGCAAGACAACTAATAGCAGACATTTTACACTAATGATGTGATTATTACACCGTCCCCTCATCCTCAATATCACACCCATCATTACACACAGAGTCCCCATCGCTTGTTCCTTGGGAGATAAGATATACAGTCAACGACACCCAAATGTCTTTCTGTCTGCAGGAGGGCGGCTGTGATTCGGCATAGAGCGCATTCTGCGCCTGACAGTATATGACATCATTAAGCCAGTCTTTTAATTTCGGGGCTCTGCCCCGTCCCCAACGACATGCCACTCTTCTCTTCGCCAGTAAAATAGCTACATCCAGGAACTTTCTATATGTTTTGGGCACAAACATTGTACAGCCCAACAATACACAGCTCCGTCAATTCAGACAAGGCATATGCTTTCCTGATGCCTGCTGCTGTCCATCTACCTTAGAGGCCCTCCCCTATAACTGTTCTTTGTGTAGGCTCGCCATTGCTCCTTATCGTAATCGGCGCTCTCCTTCAGTGAAGATCACTAAGCCCCAACCGTATCCCACTTTAAAGGCTGCCCTAGTTAATTGTCGCTCCCTACCATGTCATGCCAATGAGATATGGCTATCTATTGATACGCAGGGTTGGGATATCCTATTTCTCACCGAAACGTGGCTTAAAGATACCTCCAGACCTGATATTCATCTAGCCACTCCTTCTGGCTACCGATTGGTAGGCATCAATCGTGAAAATAATAAAGCTGGAGGGGGCCTGGCAGTGATTTTAAAATCACAGCTCAAAGTAACTACTAAGAAGCTTATCAATCTAGGACTTATTGAAGCTATGTACTTTACAATCCTGGACTCAGCTGCTATTATATTAGCTGGTATCCTGGTATATAATCCCCCTACTGCCTCCTCCTCCTCACTCACTAGCCTGCTACAAACTATAGCTGATCTCTCCTTAAAACATGCTTATTTCACGGTGTTAGGAGATTTTAACTTACATGTGGACATCCCTTCCTGCTCTCAGGCGTCGCTCCTAATTGATACCCTGCAAGGATTAACCCTGTATCAATTGGTTGAAGGCCCGACACATACGGCGGGTCATACCCTTGATCTCATATTTACGAATCACCCTGGTATTATTTCGCTTCCTGCACTGCCCCTTACCTGGTCTGATCACTTTCTCCTCCCTTTTGAAATCACCATTCCCTCCCTGCCTCTCCCCTCCTCCTTGAACAGAGAGAATGGACGTAAATGGCCGAAAATAACCTGTGCCACCTTAGATCCCCACTTCTCCTTTCAGCTCAATCCCTCCTTAGATTTTAATGAGGAAGTTACTAGATACAACTTGGCGCTTACTACTGCACTTGATGTCATTTCCCCTTTGGCCCCTATTTCTTCTGTCAGATCCCGTCCCTCCGCTCCTTGGTTTTCCCCCGAGTTACGGGAGGAAAAAAGTCGATGCAAACGACTTGAACGTTTATGGCGGCAGTCCTACGATCCTGTGGCCAAATCACTATATAAGTCAGCTTTGAACAAATTTCAAAAGCTAAAGCGATCCACAATGAGAGGTTACTTCTCACAGTTAATTAAAAAAGCTGAGAATTCCACCAAAACTCTCTTCAAGATAGTGAAGGATTTTGTTAATCCTCCTGCTCTGAAGGCCCAGAGCTCTCCTAGTCAGACCCTTTGGAATGGACTCTCTGATTTTTTTCAAGATAAAATTATTAAGCTATCCTCTTCATTTCAATCAACCTCATCCTCCCCTACGACCACTGAGCCTGACACTCTGGATTGTTCATTGAATTCCTTTGATGAAATTCTGCCTGATACTGCTGTCAAATTACTCCATCAGGTAACCTCGGGGTCACCATTGGATCCAGTTCCCGCTAAAGTGATGGGAAATCTTGCTCCGATCCTAATCAACCCTCTCCTCTCTATTTGGAATGCCTCCTTAACCAGAGGGCAGTTCCCCACATTGTGGAAACAGGCCATGCTGGTCCCCATTCTAAAAAAGACGGACGCAGATCCCTCACAATTTTCCAACTACCGGCCAATATCTCTCCTTCCTAAACCGGCAAAGATTCTGGAAAAGGTAGTTCAGAGGCAACTGTCTCACTACCTAGAAATAAATCAGCTGCTGCATGACTCCCAGTCCGGCTTTAGAACCGGCTTTAGCACAGAAACTGCGCTGCTAGAGGTATCGGAGACGATTCGAGAGTGTGTGGACAGGCGAGAAGAGGCTATGCTGGTCCTCCTAGACCTGTCCGCCGCTTTCGATACAGTGTCTCATGATATATTACTGGATCGTCTGCAGCAGCTGGGTATAGGAGGCACTGTATTGACCTGGATCAGTTCGTTCCTTACTGGGAGGACACAGAGAGTTCTTCTGCGGCCCTTTGTTTCAGAAGATAATCCTCTCCTGTGCGGTGTGCCTCAAGGCTCTGGCTTGAGCCCTTTGTTGTTTAATGTTTATTTGGGCCCTCTTGCCAGAGTGGTTGAGTCGTGGGGGGTCAGGGTGGTCTCTTACGCTGATGATACGCAGCTTATTTTTTCTTTTAGAGACCACTCTGATCACCACTTCTCTAACTTCCGCAACTGCCTGGGCAATATTTGGTCTTGGATGGCTGCAAACCATCTGGTTTTAAACGCTGACAAAACGGAGGTCCTATTTTTTAACCAAAAATCTGCCCCCCCCCCCACCCTCTGGTGGCCTGCTGTTTTGAATCTGCCTCCTATTCCAGTTCAGTCTGCCCGCAATCTGTGTTTTCTTTTTGATAACACTCTGTCCTGTAAAGCCCAGATCAACAAAGTGACATCCGCCTGCTTTGGCAAATTGCGCATGATCAGGAAGATTTTTCCTTTCCTCCCTTTGGACTCTCGCAAGACTGTTGTCCATGCCCTGATCACATCACATTTAGACTATGCCAATAGTCTCTATGCAGGCGCCCCTCTCTACCTTGTTGAAAGGTTAAAAGTGATTCAAAATGCAGCCGCCAGACTAATTGGAAATATCCCCTTCCGCCACTCTGTTGCTGCTTATCGGAAAGAACTGCACTGGCTTCCCATCTCCAGACGTATTCAGTTTAAAATCCTGATCCTGGCCTTTCGTGCCATCAATGGCTCTGGTCCTGCCTACCTGAGTACAAGACTTAAACTCTCCCGCTCTGTCAGAACTTTAAGATCTAACAGCCTACGTCTCCTGGTGGTACCCAGATTTCGCCACGCCAGGTGCGGTGGCAGATCGTTTGGAGTGGCTGCTGCCAAATATTGGAACTGCCTCCCATTGGATCTCAGGTTTATCGACTCAGAGCAAGTGTTCCGTCGTAAACTTAAGACCTGGCTGTTCACTCTCCCTTAAATTCTCTCTTCCTCTATTCTTCCTGCCCCGGTCCTTCCCTCTCTGATTGACAAGTATTCTGTAGCACCGGGACACCCCCTTTTGGGGGTAGCTGTGCGCTCTATAAGCTTCCTAATAAATAAATAAATAAATAAATAAACAATAGGAACAAGGGATCAGCATTCAATCTTCCTCCCACCATAACTTCCAAGGCCTCCTGCACTTGTTGCCAGTACTCCCGAACACCAGGACAATTCCGTGCTAAGTGCAGAAAACCAGCATGTTCCGCGCGACATCTCTCACATGTATCATTGCCAGATAATCGAAATTTAAATTTTTTCAGTGGGATGTAATATAATCTTTGGAGAAATCTATAATGGATAATCTTGAGCCTGCAACTAGCAGAAATTCTGGCAGTAATATTACAACAATAAAACCACTGCTCGTCAGTGATCTCGGTATCCAGGTCCTCCCCCAGTGATGCCGAGCGGACCCTTCAATGCCCGGTCGATGTTCCTTAATCTGACTATATATGCCCGATACCAGATGTGAGCCATCCTGTGAGCTGAGCATGAAATGCAACGGAGCCAGAGCAGTAGGCTCCTGTGGGAAGTCCGGTAGTATTTCCTTCATCCCCTGCCGTAGTCTTATGTAATAAAAGGTGTCAAGAGGAGTAGGATTGCGATTTCAGAAGAAGTGGTCCAATGTATAAAATTGGCCCTCAACAAAAGTGTCGCCCCATATGTGTACCTGAACTCGATGGCATAGTAGTTAGAATCCCTTCTCCTGGAGTAACGCCAGTCGGGGATGGTATGTCAAAGGCAGTCTTGCCGAGTAAAGCAATGGGGAACCCAGAATTTTAGCTATATGTCGCCATGCATCAAGTGTGCACGTGACTGGCGTGTAAGGTGTCTTGATGGCCGTGATAGGGGCCTGTATAAGGCCACTCAAAGGAAGGGGATTAGCCACCAGTCTTCCACCGCCACCTGTGGCATGAAAGGTGTGGGTTTCATCCAGAAGTGTGCATAGTGCGCTTTGGCACTCGCATAGTAGGCCTCAAAATCAGGTAGGTCAAACCCTTCTTTGTCATAGGATTGCATCAATACCGTCCATCGCAGTCTCGGTTGTTTGCCCCCCCAGAACAGCCTAATCAACTCGGTACGCAATGTTTTAACCCCTTCGATGCTCATGACGAGCTCAGCTCGTCATGAGGTACACCTCTCGTATACTATGATGAGCTGAGCTCGTCATGAACAATGGGAATAACTCGGGACCACCACAGGAGGGGAATACCATCAGCAGCGATGGTGTTAAAAAAAAAAGCACCAGGATAAGAAGGGATATTTAAAAAAAGAGACAAAAAACGAGGTAACACCACCATTTTAATGAGGAATGCTCTACCCGCCATAGATAAGGGAAGGGAGATCCATTGATCAATTGTAGCCGTCAATTTAGTAATAGCCACACCATAATTAAGTCTAAGCGTCTCGTCTCGATCTCTGGAGACTTGTATACCCAGGTAACGGAGATCTGAGTGACACCATTGTAATGGAAAGTCCAATGGGAACTCCACTACAGCGTCAGTAAGAGGATAAAACTGGGATTTGTTCCAATTAATCTGTATCCCCGACATTCTACCAAAGACGACAAATTTTTGCAGCAAGGGGTTGAGTTTATTAAGAGGGTCAGTGACAAATAGCGTCATGTCATCTGCGTATAAAGACACAGCAATTTGACGCTGAAAGCATTTAAAGGCACCGCTAGGGTGGACCTGTCGGATTTGGCACGCAAGTGGCTCAATGCCGATGGCAAACAATAGAGGGGAGAGTGGGCACCCCATTCTGGTACCACAGGTAATATCAATCGGGGGGGACAGATGACCATTAATCAGTACTTTCGCAGTCGGCAGGGTGTATAGTAATTGCACCCAGGAAATAAATATTGCAGGGAATCCCATGCAGCGTAACACCTCAAAGAGGTAGTTTCATTCAACCAAATCGAACGCCTTAGAGGCGTCAAGGAAAACCGCCGCTATGGGGAAGTCAGGAGCCACCGTACGAATTAGTGAGAATAGGGTCCGTAAGTTATGAGTGGTGGAGCGCCCAGCACAAATCCAGATTGGTCCAGCAATATAATTTTTGTCATCAACAGGGACAGTCGAGTGGCCAGGACTTTGGCCAGGATCTTAGTATCACAATTTATTAAGGAGAGCGGGCGATATGCATCACACGAAGAGGGGTCTTTACCGGGCTTGAGGAGAGAGGTGATCATAACTTCACGCATCGCACGCGGCAGGAGTCCTACCTCCAATGCATCCTCAAATATTTCCCGAAGGACAGGGGCCATAAGGTCAATATAGGCTTTGTAGAACTCCGCTGGGAGTCCATCAAGCCCCGGGGTCTTGCCATTCTTAAGGGACATTACAGCGTCTCTGATTTCGTCCAATTCGAATGGAGCGCCAAGGAAGGTCCTATGGACATCACTGAGCCAGCATAAGGCGATCTCAGCAAGAAAGGCGTCGTATTGCACATCTTTGGCATCAGTGGTGGTATATAACGTAGAGTAATGAGCAGTAAACATAGTCAGTATACCCTCGGTGTCTCTAACCTTCTGCCCATCCAAAGTGTTTTTTTCCTGCACAGTGTTAGTGAAACGTGGAGTGCGAGTAAGTGTTGCAAGTGCTTTCCCAGGTCGGTCACCCTCACAATATTTCCTAGCCACCCAGTGTTTACCCCAAAATTTGGCTTCCCATTCAGCTTCTTCCTCATATTGCGTTAATTTAGTATGAAAGGTGGCGTGTATCTTTGTCCCTGCACCCCCTACCATCTGCTTCTCAAGGTCTTTCAATTCACGATCAAGGGAACATATCGTCCTCTGAATATCCCGAAGGACCCCAAAACTCTTGGATATACAGTAGCCACGTATCGTCACCTTAAAGGCCTCCCAAACAAACTCAACACTCTCAACAGTATCCCTGTTACGTTGGAAAAAAATAGCGATTTCCTCTCCAAGCTCCGCCCTGAAGACTTTGTCCAATAAGGCTGTAGGTTGTAACCTCCACTGTGACCTGGGGCTATCCCACCCGGACTATGATCAGAATATGTCCTGGGTAGATGAATTGCTCTGCCCAAACTTGCCAGGAGTCCCCTCGACAACAAGAGATAATCCAGCCTTGCCCATGTGTTTGTAGCAGAGGTGAAGTGAGTGCCATCCTTTCTGTGGGGGTAAAGATATCTCCAGCCGTCCGTCAAGTCACCTTCCTCCAATATCCCCATCAGGGCCTCCCTGGACCTAGGTTTGTACATTGCAACCCAGTCAGCCCTATCCTTAGTGGGTCGAATTGCTACATTGAAGTCCCCTACCCATATAATATGTAGGGATCCTATATCTATAACCTTGCCCCAGAGTGTCATGAAAAATGACGGGGTGTCTACGTTAGGGGCATATGAGTTTACCAGGGTGACCGAATCTTTACCGATAGGTCCCCATATAATAACATAGCATCCAGCAGGGTATAGCACCTCCCCGATCAGGACAAACGGGACAGAGTGCTTAATCAGGATAGCTGTGTCCCTGGCATAAGTAGAATACGAAGAGAAGGAGCGAGTAGCAGCCCATTTACTTGCAAACTGCAAGTAAATGGAGCCAGGTGTGTCTCCTGTAGCATGGCAATATGTACTTGGTGACGATCTAAATATGCAAGAACATTTCGGCCCTTACGGGTATTATTAAGGCCCCTGATGTTCCAGGACATAATTCTGGGGTGAGATTCTTTTCCCGTCTCTGCCATTTAACCAATAGTGTTGTGCATCTACAGTGGATGTATGAAGTTAAAACGCATACTTTTACATCGAATACTATTACAACACGATTTTTACAACGCAGGATCCCTTACAACGAATGCCTTTACAAAGCATGTCATTATATAGCAGATGCTATTACAACGCATGCCATTACAACGTAAGTATAGGTAAGTATATCTTTTTAAAAAAAAATATAAATAATAAATATTTAATTAATTTACCCCATAACCCAAACCTAGCCTAAACCCTAAAAATACCCCTGTACCCCATAACCCAAGCCTAGCCCTGAACCCTAAAAATACCCCTGTACCCCAAAACCCAAACCTAGCCATGAACACTAAAAATACCCCTGTACCCCATAACCCAAACCTAACCCTTAAAATACCCCTGTACCCCACAACCCAAATTAAATAAATGTTTCAAAAAAGATAAACTTACCTATACTTACATTGTAATGGCATGCGTTGTAATAGCATCTGCTATGTAATGTCATGTGTTGTAAAGGCATGCGTTGTAAAGGATCCTGCGTTGTAGTAGTTGCGTTGTAAAAGTAGTCCGTTGTAACAGTTGCGTTGTAACTGTTGTTTCCCCATCTACAGTATGCCTTGTGTCCACTGCCAAACTAATTTCTCCATAGGACAATCAAACCCCTATATGGAACACACATTACCCTTTTCCCTGCTGTGAAAGAAAAACAACTGTTAGAGATGTCCCTCCCCCATCCCACTGCGGCATCCCAATCATGCCAGCACCTCCCCTCCCACCCACCCCCCCGAAACAATAACATCCAGCAATACTTAGGGGTATTCCCATCGGGGTAACCATCTAGATGGCACACAATCAACCCTGCCAGTACAAAGGAGATCATAGATCATAATGATCTCCAGGCACAGCAGGGGTGTCCAGTAAACGATATGATATCAGCCGTGAGACCCCTCAACCATAAAACTTGTAGTACATAAAGGCATTGCTGTCTATGTTCGAACAATAACATAACCAGCATACATTACGTTCTTGAAGTGTGCCGGACCTTCTCAAGCATCAACATCACAATGGGTGCACTTCTCCGCCTCCGGAGTAGGGAGTTGCATCAGCATGCAATCCCTTGCTCACTCAACCCCCGACAAGGAGTCCTCTTCATCTTCATCCGCTGCAGCCTGGCCATTTCTCAGTTTCTTCAGTGATTTCAGGAATTTGTCCACAGATTGAGGCGTGGTGTGGAAGGTCTGCGTTCCTTGATGTGTGATGCGCAGTCGTGCCCGGTAAAGGAGAGCATAATCCACCTGTTCTTGACGTAGCTTTTGTTTAACCAGGTTGAATTTGCGTTGTTCCCCTTGCACCCGGGCACTCGGGCAGTAAAATCCGGGAAGATGGTGAATGCAATGCCCTCGAAGTTTAATTGCTTCTTCTCTAGAGCCACACGGAGGACCACATCGTGATCACGATAATTGAGTAGGCGCGCTATTATGGGCCTCGGAGTCATCTCCGGTTTCGGTCGTGGGCCCAATGATTGATGCGCTCGTTCAACTATGAATTGAGCAGATAGGGCACCTTCATCCGTGATTGCCGTTAGCAGTCGTTCAACGTTCTGGTCTAGGCGCCCTGTTTTGGTACTTTCAGGAAAACCTAAGATGCGTACATTGTTCCGTCGACTGCGAGCTTCAATGTCCTCATTCTTGGCATCAATGATACACATCAGCTTGTCCATTTGAGTGACTGCTTTTTTAAGCTGTTCGGAGACATCCTTGGAGTCAGAAATGCGTTGTTCTGCTTCCTTGAGGTGCCATTCATGGGCGTCCAGCTTGTGCGCAATGCTGTCCATCCTAGTCTTCAGGGTATCGACCTTGTCTGCTATAGTTGTAAAGCCTTGACTCATTTCCGTTAGGATGGTTTGTAGGTCAGTGTCCGGACTCGATGACAAAGCTCCTATCGCCTCTTCCTGCCGTCCTTCTTATCCTTCAGGCATTTTTTTTGCCATTTTTTTGTTTTCAAAAGTGATGCGTGGTTGTCTAGGGTCCAGTCTCCCCATGATGTCAACAACCCCTGCACCTTCCGAATCCGCGGCAGTCAGACAGCGGGGATATTGAGTTAGTATTTGTTAGCAAGGGACCAAGGCCAGTATCAGTGTCCGACAGTACGCAGTGCAGCAGGATTTAAACAGTAATCGCTTGGGTTACACACCCTTAGCAATATCTATGTCCAGACCACCAGAGCAGAAGGGCTAAAAACAAAAATGTGGTGTATTTTGCTTTACACAGGGTTATAGCGTTGCATTTTTCACAAGTCATTCATGGTATCGCTACGCCGCCGCCATTTTACATCGGTCCCAAAGGGGGGTGCTTTCAGCAACACACTGCTAGCCAGAGAAGATCCCTCTCATATGTCGCAATCAGTTCATGGGTATCAAGACCAGAGTAGTGGGATTCCGGTATAGAACCCACCAGGTAGGATTAGTTACCGGTAGTGCACATTAGCAGTACATGTAGCAGCGCATCTGTAGCAGCATCTAGCATTCCCGCACATCCACGCATCCAGTATCAGCCCAAAGATGCGATATGCACATATTTGAAAAAGCGCATATACCACACGCAATGCGGGTGATTCTTCAGCCTGCGGGACCAGAGTTACAGTCTATTGCGGCCTTTGCCGCCGTCTTGGAGCCGTGACCTACCGTAAGGATCCTGCAGTTTATAACATGCAGCAGAGCAGCTGAGATGCAATCTTGTCCCGATTCAGGGCATCGGAGGAAGCGATCTCTGTCCGTGTAGCGTTCAGCAGTTGACCCGCCAGCAATAGGCAGCCACCCCGCCCGTTATATGCTTGAGGCCTACGCACCTCGTGGAGTCCCCGAATCTTACATAGTGTACGGCGCCGCTCTTAAAGCCCGTCTTATCCGTCCAGCAGCTCCACCACAGCAGCACGTCTTGAAATTACCAGTACGGTCAGCACTAAGCACGGCACCTCTGCAGCTCGTTGGTAGCACAGGGATATCAGCCAGCAATGCTGCTAATTTTTAGGCATCAATGGGGTCATTCAGCCCAGAATAATTGAAGGATCAGGTACCGGACTACGGGATCCTCAGAAGAAAGCGGCCATTCCGCTCTTGCGCCACCTAGCGCCCCCTGATAAATTTCAGTTTTTATAGAAAAAAGGGTACAAGTATTATACAATGTGGTGATGAAATTTCCAAGTCCAATTGATACTGCAATGCTAGTAGTCCCATACTGCTCGAGTCAGTGTTTCAAACCAGGTAAAGCTCACCAGTTTTACAAAATTGTTGACATCCATCATACTGCTTATGCAGTAGAAATCCTTTCTTAGTGATCTCCACGGATGTTAATGTCACACCGCTGATTCACTCTCCAGCAGCATGTCTTGCCAAAACGATTAACTGCTATATAAGCCATCTCACACACTGCTGGTACCAGATGCAGTTGCGTTCACTTAGCTAACTTGGGTGAAATGCTCTACTCGTTTGATGACTGCAGGCCGTCAGATCTAACAGACACTGGTGAGGTTTCCAGTGTGTATTTCTTCATTTTCAGTCTTCAATTTATTTTTCTATTAATCTACCTCTTGGTTTATGCTATAAATTCTATCTCTGCCATGCATAGATTCTTTCTCCAGTCGTCGCCAGTGTTACAATGAAAATGGATTCTTGTAAGTTATAAGATGCAGGTTTATTTAGCTTAGTTACAGGTTACAGATAGCACCCCACCAGAAGCAGAATCCTTGCTGCTCAGCCCACTCACATCAACGAACTCTCTTCAGCACAACCACTCTCAACATTCCAATTACCTCACGCACTTGCTGAGCAGCAGGGAAGAGAACATCAATGGGAAGATTGCATTATATCAAACAGTAGGTTACTTGATTTGATAACTTTTAGAACTTGCTTTTAACAGGTACATTTTCACTAGGGTACACATCATGGACACATCACTAGGTCTGACCAGATTTTAAAGAGAACAAGCCAGAAAACTGCCCCACCAACGAATGACAGTCCTTTAGCTATTGTTCTGTCAGTGTAGGTGAGAGCACTACTCCGTCACCTGAACCTTCCTTGACATTGTGAGACAAGAGCTCTGGGAGAGTTTCACTTTCTTCTTCCTCTCTCCAATCAGTCACCATGAGCATGTTCATTTCTGCTCTGTTGATATGGGGTTTGTGAGGACTTCTGGGGATGTCCAGATCCACCAGGTAGTCTCCAGTACTGTCTAGAACCTAGTCCAATTGTTCTGGAGGTCCCTGGGAGCCACAGGTTGCACAACCCACATCTTCTAACCTGACTGCTACTAAACCAAGGTACAGTTTATGTCATACTAGTGCTTTTCAAGCTTCTGGTATGACCTTCAAATTCTTTTTTACTGCCTTCACATGCTCTGCCATGTGAGAATACAGGCCTAATACATAGTCCACCAAAACCTGCTTAGACTCTTACCCATACCAACGCCAGCATTGCAGTTTCTGATCGGTGGCCTCGACAAGACCGATACAGCATGACCCCTCTCAATGTAGGTAGCAGAACTGAATAACTAGGCAAGATAAAGGTCAGAAACCAATAATGACCGACCTTAATACACATTTTGATAAAGAGATCAACTCAATGTACCAAATGATTAAGAAAAGATGTCGATTTATTTGTATTACAAAATCATTAAAAAAGTGGCTTAAAAGTTACAATGACAGTGACTCAGGTTGATATCATGAATAACTAACCAGTGTATTACTTGCTAGATACAGAGATTAGGGGCCAGATGTAGGTAATCCGATTTTACCCATTCTAAAATACCGAATTTTAACGAATCGGTATTTTAGAATCGGTAAATGATATGTAGATAACAAATCGGTAAAAAATACTGATTCGGTAAAATTCGGAATCGGACATTCGGAAATTACTGAATCGGCATTTACCGAATTGGTAATTACCGAATCGGTATTTCCCATTCATTCCTATGGGCCTTTTGGCCCATAGGAATGAATGGGAAATACCGATTCGGTAAATACCGATTCGGTAAATACCGATTCGGTAATTTCCGAATTGGAAAGCAAACAAATGTGAAACTTAAGTAGGCAGCCAATCAGGTGCTACCACCCCCCCCCCCTCCCTACCAGGAAGTGGCTACACAGCCAGCTGCAACTAATTAGAAGCTTCTTGAAAGGCAATTGGAGCTGAGCTGAGTCCCTGAGCAGCAGAAAAAGTATTGAGCACTTTTTAAACTGCAAAATGGCAAGCAGCAAAGAAAAAGAGCAGACAGAGAGGAGGAGGAAACTCAAATTCAGCAGCATGGAGCTGCAGGTCCTGGTTGAGGAGGTGGTGAAGGTGCACCAAAAAATGTTTGGTAGGCAGTCCCTCACTGTGGCAGAATCTGCCAAAAGGAAACTCTGGCTGGACATACTGGACAAAGTTAATGCAGTTGGGATGACGCAGAGTACCTTAAAAACGTTTCTACGACCTCAGGGGCCAAAGTGAGAAAAAATTGGCTGAACACCACAAGCAGGCAACAAAAACTGGTGGAGGCAAGAACCCAGCACCCCCCTTACTGACCTGGAGGAGATAGTGGTCTCAACCATTGAACCAGACAGAGTCTGCGGACTGGGAGAAATAGACAGCTCTGCCAGAGCTGCAAACAGAAAAGGTAAGACACATGCACAGCATTCCCCCCCACCATCATCCTTACCTGTACCCTTTGTGGGCAAGTGAACCCCAGTCCAGTACTGCTAGCACTATACAGGAGCAATGCATCATGGTACATGTAGACAGGAAATGTAAGAACATGTCATACAGCACAGCAAGCAGCAAGTTAGGGAAAGGATTGCACAGAGAATAAAGCTAAAGTGTGAAATATTTAATTGTAGTGACTGTGAGACAGTAGCGCTTAGCAAATGCACGCTCAAATGTCCACAGGTGAAACGTCTCGCAGGCGTTCGCAGGAGACTGAAGGCGCACCACCAGAGAGGGAGGAGAGTCAGGAGCCAGGTCCAACTACCTAGGACGTACCACAGGACACAGGTGCACCAAGTAACCAGCCTCCTGCACAAGACTCAGAAATGGCTCCAGAGTTGCAGGCGTCCCCTGTAAAATCTCAATCCCCTCTGCTGCTGTCATCCCCAGAAATGCCATCATCACACCATGACACAACACCTGCATCGCAACCAAGCAGGAGGCATTATGTGGCCCCACTTGTAGAAATGGAGCCAGCAGTAGCTGACATGGCTGGGGAAGAATTGCACAACTTGCCTGTGGATGATAGCCCTAGCACACTGCACTCTAGTACAGAGGTGGGCCATAGTGATGGAAGACGCCGCAGAGTCGTTGAAAGGCGTGCAGATACACCTGTGGAGGGTCAAAGTGTGTTCCGTGGCCTGGAGGGGTCCATGGTGAGAATCCAGAGGATGCAGGGAAGAGCCATCCAGTCATGCTAACGCCAACTGAGGTCCCTGAACAACAACATAAGAGACATAGGAAAGGGCATCAGGGAGCTTGTAGGAGTGAACAAAGAGATGGCAGCAGGGATGCGCGAAATGACCCAATCAATGCAGTTGCTATGCACCAAACTAGACACTGATTCTGAGTCAAGGCGCAAGGAAAGGCAGCATGCTCATGGCCAAGATATGCTGTATAGTACATAAGGGACTACATGACTTAGGACCCTCTTATCTGGCAGAGAAATTTGTCCCATATGCCCCCACACGTACCCTAAGGTCAAGTAATCAGCTCCTTCTGAGGGTGCCCATGAATAAAAGGGCTAGAAAGGGAGGTAAAGCACTGTCAGTGGTGGGCCTAACATTATGGAACAAACTTCCTCTTCTGCTGAGACAATGCGTGGATCATTTTGTTTTTAGGAAAAAACTGAAAACTTTCTTGTTTCAAGGCCTAATCAGCTAGCCTAGATTTAATCATACATGGATCTCTGTTCAGGATTAATTGCCCCATCTTTATGCCACCTGTTGTTTCTGGAGCGCGGAGATACTCCTTCGGGAGTTTATTCAAGCGCGTTATAAACCCGCAAATAAATAAATAAGTAAAGCAATCAACCGCCTGGCCACTGCCACATCCCTGCTATGCAGGAGAAGCAGTAACATGCAGGAGGCAATGACCCACAATAGCAATGAGGTCACTAGGGGCATGGGCAGGATAACCAGTGCTCTTGAGGCGCTGTTAAATACCCAAACAGCACAAACAGCTGCTCTGGATGTGCCTGTGAGTGAGGAGAGCACAAGCAGGAGCAGCATGGCAAGCTCCCTTGTCACAGAGACAAGGAGGAGCCGCAGGCGCCACGCTGAGGCCACAGGCCAGCAAGAAAGTGAACACAGTGAGCACCATACAAGTGGCTCTGGGAAGCGAGGGCCAAAATGACTATTTATTTATTTATTTATTTATTTAATTTGTATAGCGCGTTATAACCGCCGGGGTCTCTAAGCGCTGGTTGTCCAGGTTACATAGTGGGGTTTGGCTTTATACTTGATCTAAAAGTGCACCTAGTGGCTGCTCCATGCTTGCTTAAACAACACAGTTTTTACTATGACAGTTCATGGTGAAGTGAACCAGGAATGATAGCATTTAAGTTAAAAATGTTTGTTGCACATTTGTGCTTTAGTAACCTACGTCATGACACAATTAAACTACATTAGGTGCATACTCCACCTGTCTGTGTCTCTTTACTTACTTAAAAGAAGTTGCGTGTGACCTCTTCCCGTCTGTGTCTGCCATCAGTTGGTTTTGCAACTCCAGATGTGTGTGGTTCAGGCAGTGCTTGGTCGTCATCATGGTCCTCATAATCAGAGATATCCAATTCGGTGCCCTTCTTCACTGCAAGGTTGTGAAGCATTACGCAGGCTGCAATCATCTTGCAGCAGGTGATCGGTGTGTACTGGCGGGCCCCTCCACTCTTATGTTGGCAGCGAAATCTGCTCTTCCACATACCAAAGGTGCGCTCCACAATGTTTTGAGTTGTTTTGTTTGCTCTGTTGTATCTCCTCTGGCTTGGTGTTGTAGGGTTAAGGTAGGGTGTGAGGATGAAGGACCAGAGGGCATATGCACTTTCCCCTAATTGCAAGAAGAAAAAACATTACTCACATGCACACACACACATACATCTGCTATAGGTATCAGGGGAGTTTCATACAGTGTGTTACCTAGCAAGTATCCTTCGCCAAATTCCCCCGCTGTCAGGCGTGCGTAGATCCCACTGTTTTGGAAGATGTAAGAGTCGTGGGTACTCCCGGAAAATGTGGCTACTATGTCAGTGGTCATGTACTTGGAATCACAGATCACCTGTACATTTATGGTGTGGGTGGACTTCCTGTTCCGATAAATGTACTCTATGGCAGCAGGTGGGCATATTGGTATGTGGGTACCATCAATGCAGCCAATGACGTTTGGGAAATGCGCCATCTGATAAAAGTCTGTCTTTGTCCTGAGCAGTTTTGCATGCGTAGCAGGGAAGCTGATGTAGTTATGCATTCTCTGCAACATGGCGTCAAGGAATTTTTGGAAGAAACGGGATAGACAGATCAGGGACACCCCACCTACCGCAGCAACCACACTCTGGTAACTCCGAGATGCAAGCAGGTGTAGGCTGCACAGCACCTGCACATGGGGTGGGATGGCGTGTGCCCTTGGGGTTGGATGGTCCAACAGTGGGTGGAGGTCCCTGATAAGGTCCAGGATAGTTTGGGGGGCCAGCCTGTACCTCTGTAGTATCTTAGGCTCAGTTAGCTGGAATAGAGTGATCCTCTGCCTGTACACCTGCTTCTCCCTCCTCCAGACCATCTCTCCTTCTGCCTGTAGCCGTAGCCGTAGCCACCTTGCAATGACATAGAATGCCGCCATTCTGGTGAAAGTGGTGCATTTTGGGGCCTTTTTTGTAGCCTCCACCTGGTTACCACCTGATTTCAATCCATGGTAAATAGCAACTCTTAAATACCGAATTGCATGCAAATTCGGTATTCAAAAGGGTACCTACATCTCGAAATTCATTTTCTCCATTTCTTATTTTCCAATTCGGTATATTTTCCGAATCGGAAACTTTACCGATTCTGTAAATTTTCCGATTCTGTAAAGTTTCCGATTCGGAAACTTTACCGATTCGGATGTTTTTGGGTCCCCTACATCCCAAATGCCCAATACCGGTCTGTAACGGCCGAAATTCGGTAATTTCTGCCGTTTCCGACCGGTATTGGGCAACCTACATCTGGGCCCATATTCTTAATATTAGTGATATCACTCTCTGTCTTGTGGAAAATCTTGTCACTACACATTGTACATGAAAATGCTCATATTGAATGATACATTCAAACAGTCAGAAGAGAAGCCACTCTACTCAAAAGAGTGAAACATAAAATATCAACAAATATAAATGTGGTGCTGATTCTTCAGAATGTCTTTGTAACTTTTAAGCCACTGTTTTAATGATTTTGTAATAAAAATAAATTGACATCTTTTCTTTATCATTTGGTACCTTGAGTTGATCTCTTTATCAGAATTTGTATTAGGGTATGTCATCATTGGTTTCTGACCTTTATGTTGCCTAGTGATTCAGTCAGCTATTTGCATTTTCCCTGTCCTAGGAACATTCATTAGTTACAGGGGCTCCTTTCTTTTGCATTACATCTCAATGTAGGATCACCTTTCACAGCTCCTGCTCAACTCTCCTCAACGCAGCGTGGCGCTGGCCAAAGCAGACTTCGCATCTTGATTCCATGGACACAAGGTACTAGCTCAGCAGGCAAAGCATGGTCCATCACGCTTCATTGCAGTCAGTCTGAACCTGTGATTTTGTCCCAGTCCCGGGTTACCAGATAATCTGTAAATGGTTCTATTGACTTCTAAAAGCTATTGTCCCTGAAATCTTTGAAACTGCATAACTCCAGTTCTATTGATGCATTTTTGTTGTTTTGGTATCGTTCTATTTATTAAAGATTTCTCTTTTTTAGATTGATGTGGGATTTTTCTTGTGTTGTATGTTCACTTTATTACTGTTTGAGTGCTACATTAATACTTTACCAATTCCCTCTAAATTAATCCTGGCTGCTTTCATGCCAAGCTATCAAAGGGTTAAACACAAGTTGAATTGGGAATTTTTCCTTGAAAAGTGCATATTTTGAATATTGTAGGTTGTTTCTTTATAATTGTGTTCTTGTTTAACACAGATAAATATTAGATATGTTTCTAAACTGGTGGGGTGTCCTTTTGTAGTGTCCTCACTGTAGGTTATGTGCAAATGGTTTACACACTGCCTCTGATATAAGCCTGACTGCTAGTGCCAAACTACCAAGCAGGTGAGCAGGGGCTATTTCAGAAGTGCATCCCCCTTATCCTGACTAGGAAGAAAGGTCCCTACTTAGACGGTGTAACAACCTGCCAACTAGAGACGTCCCATTTCTATCACTCCCTATTTGATCAACATTCATAGTGGCACTTTTACAATTGGAAAAGGAGAAACTGATAAATAAGCACAGCCATCCTAAAGCTAGAACAGGCCATTGAACAGATGGAGGTGATGTTCTACAGTTGGAAAGAGAAATCTGCTGCATTACAATGACCAGAAGGTGTTTGGGCTGAAATTATGATTAATAATTATGAAGCAGCAGCTAATTGAATGCACCTGTCCTTTTCTTTTCTCATTTAATTTGTGCTAGTAACCACCAACATGCCTTAATTTCTCGGTCATGGTGTGCTGGCATGAAGCATGAGTGAGAATTATGACATATAATAATGCTGTTGCATGCAGCCAAAACTTTGTATTTTCTCATTTGGCGTTAATAAAAACAAATCTAATTTCACAAGTTCAATCATAGTTTTCATTTCAAATACATTATCTGGATCACTTGTAAACTAGAGAGCAATGTAGTGAGCGAGATTTTCTCTTAGTCTGAGCACGTCAACGGGAATAATGGGGCTCTTGCCTTTGCCACAATTTTGTTGTGCCTATGGAGTCGCAGTTAGCATTACCTCCTCATTCTGGATTCCTCATCCTAGTGTTTACTAAGTGTAGTGCGGAGGTGCTATATGCCGATGATCACCCTGTCAAAGTGTCCTTCTCTTATTTTAGAACTCCTAAATAGACACCCCTCTCTTTACTATGTAAAGGGAAATGGTATTCCTAGAACTTCCTAGTATTTTAAAGCTCCCAAAACACGCACAGAAGATTTCTCCCGTAAGGACTGGGATGAGAAATGCGGATTCAGAGTAATGAAGCTTATAGGTAAGTAACTAAACACTACCTCCTCATTCAGCTTTCCGTGTCCCAGTCCTACTGTGTGCAGGCATGCCCAAGTATAAAAGTCTTCCTTGCACCTGACCACAAATATATTTAATGCAATAGGAAACATCTAATAAAAAATACACTTATTCATATCTTGCCCTAGATGAAACAGCTAAAAATCGTTAAGCTCAGTTTTTTTACATAATTTACGACGCCTCCCTCGTGTTTGGCCCAAAAAATTAATATGTCTCAATTGTATCAAATGTATGGGCATCATTAACCCCTTTCATGCGGGGTTGATTCCCCCGCGGTGCGGGGGGGAGGGGCCACCTGCGGCGCCATGGTACTCATGACGAGTTCCGCTTGTCATGCTGCACAGTGGAGCTTTGCTCATGACAAGCTGGACTCGTCATGACTTTGCCCACTTCAATAGAACGCCCGCACAGGCGGGGAATTAGCCGTGCATGGGTGGGCCGCGGCAGTTATGGCGATCTCAGCTCGTCATGAGCACAGCTCCACGAGCTCGTCATGAGCATGGGAGGGGTTAAGAGCACACTGTATACATCACTTGTTGTTTTTTTTGCCTTCTTCCCGCTGTATATACCCCTTCATATGCCACCACCGCCGTTCACTTTTCCAGGAGCTCTTGTGCACATCATAGTACAAGTTACATGACTTTTAATGTAACAAGTGCATTTATGATTGTTAATTTGGCCATATAACGAAATGTATGCAAAAAGCATTTCCTCAATCAAATGTCTCTTGGTCTCTTATCTCCCTGCTTCCCCTCCCTTGTTCATTGCAATTTATTGTGCTCCTTTGCAAATTGTCTACTAAACAAAACCCTTTGAGACACATAGTTGTATGTTAAAAAAACGTTTATTCGAAGCATGACTGCTTCAGAGAAAATCACTGCCAACATTACAAGTCTTTCACATAAATTGATAGAACACTTAGGAATGGGGATCATAGAGGACTTCCCCTTTCCAGAACCATTAGATTCAAACTGCATTTTCAGTTTCACTTCTGCAGAATATACTGAACCAGTGAATCAAATACATTCTGAACCATGGTATTACATCAGGCCCTAAAGAGGCAAAATAACAATAGTCAGAATACCTACCATATCCTGTAGAACCCACATACAGCTCATGATGTTCTCAATGATGTAAACTGTCTGACTGTCAGCCTCCTATCTGGAGGGAGAGATTCCATCTCTTTGCCTGCTCAGACCCAAGAGCCCATATACCTCAGATTCTGTGAGGGTTGTAGAGGAGATGCATGGTGTTCTAGTAGAAAATATTTTTCCCAGACCACAACAGTCCTTTCTCTATTTTATTTCTCATTAAGCAATCTTGTGATAGGAATCCAATTAGGCATCATACATATATAAGGGACACCAAACAACCTCTTTAAGAAGATAAATCACTGGTGCCCACGGATTGTGGCCATCCTGGGATATCCTGAGTCTGAAAAGAAAGTCTTGAAAATTGCCAAAGCAACCTCAGGTACTTCTGAAACTCGCTAAAAGACAGGGAACTCTAGTTAGGCTTCCTGCAAGTCTATTGTGCCACATATCTTTGGCCTAGAGGAAAGCCATGCTCTACATTGATCAACGCTAATGCCTTCGAAAAAAAAAATGGCGCCAAGCATGTGCACCCACCCATAAAAATCACTGCACTTATGAGTATCAGATAAAGCAAACTAAGAGTACCTTCTGTTTTGCTGCTTCACATCTTTAAGGAAAGAATCTGAAGTAGCTGGTTCCTAGCACCGTAATGCTGCTAATTCAAGCATTGATAATGTTTCCTAGATCCATATAGTGAGCATTACTAAAGAAGATGGGTTGAAATTTTAAATCGATAGGGACTGGTCCTTTTACATATCCCTAAAACATCACTCAAAAGAATAAGGGGCATATTATCAAGCCTGTGCGCTAAAATTATCGCCGCTTTATCGGCCGAAAACGGCCGATAAAGCGGCGATAATGGGCTTGATAATATGCTCTATGGAATTCCAATCGAAGCACATGTTAGATGTGAAGACATCTAACATGGGCTTCGATTGGAATTCCACAGAGCATATTATCAAGCCCATTATCGCCGCTTTATCGGCTGTTTTCGGCCGATAAAGCGGCGATAATTTTAGCGCACAGGCTTGATAATATGCCCCTAAGTATCTAAGATGGTTTAGTCGATCAACACAGTCAGAGGCAACATTTGTATATAGCACTAGAGTTACATGAACCCTTCCCATTACACTGTAGTAAAGACCAGCACTGGGCCATTGCATCCACAACAGGAATCTGCATTTAACCTCACAGTCAAAGGATTGCATCCTAGTGAGTCCAGCCAGTCGTTCATCCCCAAAATGAGCATCATTGATTTGAGCATCAAGAAACATTTGTTATTTCATCACCCAGATAGGCTTCAGGGTGACCGTGCACTTTATTAATACACTTTTAAAACTAGATCTAATAGATATGGATTCAATCACCTTTTCCATGGTCTCTCACAAGTCTAATTTCTGACAATCTTATGTGAATGTTCCTGATTTAGAATGGTTTATAAAACACCTCTGTGACAGCATTCTCATTAAGGCAGACTCTGTGTTGCATCCTTCTATCTCCTCAAACACAGTTGCCTTTTGGCTGTCGCCATTATGCTGCCATAACTGAAGAATCCTTTATTCATCAAACACAGTGATCTCTGAAGTGTACTTAGCTTGACCTTCCATCATTAATAACAATGAAGCCTCCTTCCCACTGTTCAGAACTGGCACGGATAAAGAATTACTATTTCCCCCGAGGTTAGCATAAATGTCTTCTCTCACTGAAAGGTTCAGACTGGTCAAATTAATGTCAGACTCAATGAAATTGTATCAATGAGTGTATAACCAATTGGTACAATGTGTGTCATATCTCACAGGTTACGACCAATGACTCTCAGGGTCTCGCCTACATAGAATGATTAACACTTGTTGAGGGCTGTTTTCAATGAAAAACTGACGGTTCACCAACAGAGATGATAATAACTTTGAAGCCCCACCAACTAGGTATACTTCCTTTTGAGACAGCAAATAAAGCAAATTTAGCAAATTGTTAATCTCATCAGAACTTTGGTGAAGAACAGGGTGAATAGAAAGGGTACGGAGGAGCACCTGCCTTCAAAACAAACCCTTATCTGCTTCATTGACCTTGTATGGAGTAGACTTGTAATGAAACACAAGCCTTAGACTAGATGCAGTAACAATATATGACTAGTATGTCACCTTAAAACATTTAAGAGAAATAATTACACAACTTTCATTGTCGCTGACACAAAGGTCCTAATTGCAAAAGATATTTTTCAAACCACCTCATCTTAAAAACCAAATACAAAGAGGGACTCTTTCACCTTTTAACAGGTAAACTCCATGCATACAATGACTTATCGCTTTACTCCATTTTCTTCAGAGTTCACCGTTTCACCCACTGAAGTGTTGCAGATTCATTTCACACAGAGTATGGCAGTATTTCCTTACACTATTAAACAACCATCATCAAGTTCAAGGCACTTCTTTGTTAGCAAACTGAGCTAACCCTCCTCCCCCCTAAGTGCCCCTCATTAATTGCCATTCAGGGTGTTTGGTTCTCCTGTAGTGTCCAATTCTGAATGTGGGTCTCTGAGCCTCTCAAATATGGACAAAGGTGGTCTTCTTCCTTAAAATCCTCAGCTAGGGAAAAATGCTTTCACTTAGCTCCACTGATAAGGCAATATCAGACCAATCAATGGCTTTCCTCATAATGCCTTGAATAAAAAGCTAAAAGCGCCGGCTGATTGCAAGATCAAGCACTGGTCATTGCTCTAATGCAGAGATCTTTGGCCCTTATGGGTGGTGGTCTGTCAGACATCCAGGACAGCAGTCCAACTGCGGGATTACAACACTGGCCGTCGGAAAGCAGAGGTCAAGGGTAAGACCGCCACCTTCAACAGGCGCAAGGACCCTGTCAGGACAGGCAGGCGGACTGTAATGCCTACAATGGAGGCGGTGCCTGTGCAAGCACCACAGTCGGGATTACGGTGTCCCTTTCCCTCAACTTTTGCATGGCGGTCCCACAGCCATGTAAAGGCAGATGTAAAGAGACTTTGAGGCCCTAAGCAAGGTGCCCGACCCTCTGCGCCACTGTTAATTGGCCAGTGGAGCACATGTGGTGCCCCTCAAACATACTTGTACAGTGTGCCAGGCACCATATGGTGCCTGGCACACTGTGCTTCGATGTTTAAAAAGTGCCTGTTTGTACTGTGGCTTGTGCTGCAGCCCAAGCTGCAGCGCAAGCCAGTGTACAAAAAGGCCCATTCCGGCCGCCGTACTGGCGGTCCAATCGTTTTCGGGCAGGAGGGACTGCCGACTCATTGTTGGATGGACACCTGCACGCTGCAATGGCGGTTGAATGCTCGTCCAACCACCATTGTAATGAAGGCCTGTGTTTTTCACTGCCATCAGAAATAGTCATCAACACGAAATCAATACTTTGCATGTTCGAATCCTCTTAATAACGTGTGTGGGCCCCTGCCCAAATAGAATGAGTAAATACATGCCTTTACACCGCATAAACTCTGAAAGTAATTATATGGCCAATTTATACGGCCCTGCAAACAGGTAGTTCTGGGGAAACCACTTTCCTTTACATAATAAGGAGGGGTGAGTCTATTTAGGGAGTGCTAAAATTAAAGTAGGACTCTTTGGAAAGGGTGGTCATCTGTAGCCAGAGCCTCTGCACTGCACTTAGTAAGTACTGGGACGAAGAAAGCGGAATTGAATAATGAAGATTACCATTAAATAATATAAATAATATTTGCACACTGTGCTGTTGAAGAGGAATAAATAAACCAAACAAAACTAGTCTGGTTAAATGGGTGGTCATCGTAAAGCAGAGCCTCCGCACTGCCCTTAGTAGGTACTGTGATCAGGAATCCTGGATGAGGAGGTAATGCTAACTGCAACTCCATAGGTACGAATAATTGCGGCAAAGGTAAACGCTCCCGTATTCCCTTTGACGTACTCAGACTTTTGCAAAGGAAAATCTCACAAATATAATTGCTGTTACAAGAGATCCAGATAATGTATTTGTAGTGAAAACTATGACTGCACTCATGAAATTAGATGTATGTTTTTTTTAACTAACACCAAATGAGAACATGCCAATTTTCTGCTGCGTGCAACAATATAAATATATGCATATTTTTCACTCATTCTTTGTGTCAACACACCATGACAGAGAAATTAAGGCGTGTGTTTGCTATTACAGAAGAAATGAGAAAAGAAAAGAGCAGGTGCATTCAATTAACTGTTGTTTCATCATTATTAATCACAATTTCAGCCAAAATGCCTTCCGGTCTTTGTAATACAGCAGATTTCTCTTTCCACCTGTAGAGCATCACATCCGTCTGTGTAATGGCCTATTCTAGCTTTCAGATGGTTGTGCTTGTTTATCAGTTTCTCCCTTTTCAATTTTAAAAGTACCACTGTATAAGTTGATTAAAAAAGGAGGTGGGTAGGGAGGAACTGGAATTGCACACATGAAAACACACACATATATTTCATATACAAATTCGTACAAATTAGTAGTAGCTTTAGGCCACAGAATGTGACTATGGGGCTGATTTAGAATTTGGTGGACAAAGTAAAAGCAGTCAGGGTGTCAGAGGACTTCACTTCTGCCACCCTGCCTTTACTACACATGCCAAACTGAAGGTTTACTGCCTCTCAAAGAGTGAACTCTATGAGTGTGTATAAACCACAGTGACTAAAGTTCATATGAAGACATTGAAATGTTTGGTGTGCGGCTGTCATTGGTGACAGAAACTTACACCAAATTTTTTAAAGCTTTCCATAAAAAAATAGACAAACTCCCAAAGGAGTGGTTATTTAGAAAAATGTGAATATAATGCTCCCAAACCATAGAAGTGTAAGAATGGGGGTCTCTAGTAAGCAATGGTTTGCACCTTTTTCCAAGTTGGGACCCTTGTTTCTAGGCAGGGTAAGGGAATTATACCCTTAGACAACCCTTGCTCACCCCCTTGGTAGCTTAGCTAGAACAGTCTTTCTTATCTCAGAGGCAATGTGTAAAGCATTTGTGCACACATACAGTAACACAGTGAAAACACTACAGATGTGCACCACCTTGTGGTGTATATTAGTAGATATCATCAAAAATAGGTTATTCACAAAATAAAGCTTGTACCAACAAATAGCTGGGGCTGTTACGACATTGTGACAGATGAAAATCCCAATGTACGGCACAAACCGTGTGGTGCACTGGCCAGGCACAGAGTCGCACGGACCCCAAAGAACAGTACCCTATCTAACAATGAAAACAAAAACATTGCACGCCATCAGGAAGGTGATGCATCGTTGCCGCATTCCTACCTGCTGGTTGCGATGGACGCTGGGCATTTTTCACAGCTGTTGGGGAGTAGCTGTGCAATATGCCGCTGGAGACTACATCCCCTGACTTCCCTTAAGCTTACAATGTGCTTAAATCTCTGATGCCGGCCCGCTGCAGTAGTAGCCACATTCCTTTATGCTGGTTGCCGTGGACGCTGGGCATTCTTCACTGCTTTTGGGGTGCAGCTGTGCAATATGCCGCTGGGGACTGCATCCCCCAACTTCCCTTGCGCTTGTAATACACATAAATCTGTGACGTCGGCCCGCCTTGTGGGACGCATGCAGGGCAAGCCTGGGCCAAGGGCGGGCCTGTCCAGACCCGGAGGAGGCTGGGCCCCCTCTATTGCCTGGTGAAAGTGAGGTTTGTAAGATGGTGAGAAAGAATGCTGCAAATACGGGGAGGAGGAAGGCAGCCCAAAGGCCAACGGAGGAGGTAACTTTTACTTCTTTGGATACTTTTCTAGCAAAGGCCTCATAGCGAAGTATACCCACGCAAATCAAGGTAATTTATTTATAGCCTTCATGGATCTTAGCGCAGCCTTCAACTGTGGAACCCATTCCCATCTTTAGAGATCCTGAGGGAAATGGGGTAGAGCAGGAAATAATAACCTTTATAGGACAATTGTATTCGAAGGCTTTAGCGTGTGTCAGGTATGGGCAACAGGGTGAGTGCACCAGATGGTTTTCAGTAAGTAGAGGAGTTCGCCAAGGGTGTATTCTCACCCCTTTTTTGTTCTCCTTATATACTAATCGAGTAGACTCTCAACTGCTTGAATCAGCTATAGATGTCCCTAGAATAAGCAAGATGCATATCCCAATTTTAGTGTATGCAGATGATGCAATTTTAATTGCGCGAACAGGAAGGTCGCTCCGGAAATTGTTAAATGCCTAATTAAAATTTATGCAAAGTCCGGACCTACAAACAAACAAAGCTAAGTCATTTGTTTTAATTGAAGGACAAAAGCTGAAGTATCCCCCGTCCTTTTCTTTTTATCTCTAATGGTAAAGTGTTTGCAGATAGAGTTGTTTTCATATCTAGAGTTGCCTTTTGATTATAGATCAACCTGGATGAATATTGTAGCGAATCGTGGGATCAAGCTGGAAAAGAGCACAAATACTATCTATTCGTTCTCAAAGAAGTTGGGTACAAGAAATGTAGATGGTATAAGAAGGGTCTAAAGGGCCAAATCTAGTTAAGTAGCTGCATGGGGTGCTGTAGTGTAGGGTCAAGTCAATGTAAAGGGGATGATAGAGGATTCCTTTTGGAAATCAATGATGACCCTCCATATTTGCTGTTCCAACTTTAAATTACATCAAAAGCTAAAAGTACCCTATATAAATAAATGTAGCACCTATTCTTCTTTGGCATTCAATATGGTGAAGAGACACTGTGATTCTTACTCAACAAATTATAATGGATTGCTTATCCCTAGAACATACACAGAACATCGAGTGGTTAAAGTGTGTTAGAAATACTACACATACTTTATATCTAGGGTGTTTATTTGAATCACCAGGAAAATGTGCATCTGTCTTGAAGAAAGTTTTAAAAGCCCCCTTTTTAACAATAGCTAACGATGCGATAATGAATATACAGTATAATAAATCTACGGTCAGGGAGTATCTTGAAGGCTGAATGCAGGGTGAGGGAGTACCATCTTACCTGGAGTTTGTAACAAACCCCCAGCACCGATTCATTTTGCTACAGTTTTGCCTTAATTACATTCCATGTATGCTGGGCTTCTGTTAGAAATGGGGGTCTCTAGTTGGCAGAGGTAGGTACCTTTGACCAAATAGGGACCCTTGCTTTGGATCTCAGCCTTCTTGGTTTTCCAGTCTAATTCTCTGTTCCTCCGCAGAGTAGCAAGAAGCCACTCATCTTTCTCTGTTTCTTCCTCACTTTCAGAGAATTCCTTCTCCTCAGACTCCTTTGGTAGTGTTAGCATCCAGCCTGGTAGTTCATACTGAAACAGGGTTGACTCTAGATCCTCCCTGGACCTTATCTTCACAGGCAGCCCCCTTTCCTTGCAGAACATACATAGCTCTCTTATTGTATACATGAACATGTGCCAGAAGTCAAGACCCATCTTGTCAAGACTTCAAAGGTGCAACAACTAACCAGAGTCCTAGTATCGAAAACACTTCCAGGAGGACACCAGAAAACAGAAAAAAGCAGTATGTGGTTACTTTAAGGTCTGCTCTAAACTAGTGGTGTAGACCAATCACTGTGGGTCAAGTACAAATACAAGTTCAAATCCTCACCGCTGACCACCAATGTTAGAAATGGGGGTCTAGTTGGCAGATGTAGGTACCCTTGACCAAATAGGGACCCTTGCTCTTACTCAGGTAAGGGGATACACACTTTAGATAACCCCTGCTCACCCACTTTGTAGCTTGGCACAAGCAGACTTGCTTATCCCAAAGGCAATGTGTAAAGTATTTGCACTAACACTCACAGTAACACAGTGAAAACACCACAAATGGACACCACACCAGTTAATAAAAATTAAATATCTTTATCCAAACTAAACAAGTGCAAAACGACAAAAATCCAACATACAAATACTCAGTAGAATATCTTAAAAAAGGGTTGTTACAAAAATAAACTTGTAGATGATAAGTGAAACACTTTAGTCTCAAAGTACCTGGGATGCGTAACACAAAACAAACAAAAGGGGTGCAGAGAAGGCGATGCATCAGTTCTTCCTGCGCTCTGGTTCCAATGTGACCAGATGGGGCCATGATGCATTGCGGCGATACGGTGAGATGCGACAAAATGGAGTCTCTGATGCGATGTGACAACATGGAGGCGATGCGTGCAAGCCAGAAAGGCCGTGCAGCGAAATCGGTAGTTTTTTGAGCCGCGACAGGACCTGCGACACACTTCTCCGGTGATACAAACGACACCCTCGGTGATGGCGACACGCTCCTCCAGTGTTGTGGTGGCGATCACTGGCGGCGCGGCGCTTCCTCAGCGATGCAACATACCTGCGACATGCTTCTCCGGTGATGGGACGGCACCCTCTGTGGCACCGGCACACTTCTCCGGTGATGCGATGGCAAACAGCGGCAGCGGTGACAAGTTTCCTTGATAATGCAACAGTGGCTGCTGCGGCGGCATCATTCTTCTCTCTCGTTGCATCGCGCTTCCAGCTCCCCCCAGAAAAAAGGCCTCACACACAGTTACAGGCCCTCCTGGCAGACAGGAACTCCCAGCAAGGAAGTTCAGGGAAGCTGGGGGTGAAGTCCTTTTGTGCCTGGGACTGCCAGAATTAGGAGGCCAGGTCTTCTCAGGCCCTTGGAGACTTTCCTTAAGATGGACACAGCACACAGCAAAGTCCTTCTTCAAGCAGGGGACACAGTACACAACAAAGTCCCTTGGTCCTGTCCTCAATAGAAACAGCAAACTGCAGGCCAACCCCAGACAGACAGCAAGGGCAGTACTTCTCCTCATTCTCTTCAGCCGATCTGCTTTGGCAGGGATTCCTCTTGATCATGAAGTAGTCTAACTTTCAGTGGTTTTAGCTCTCATATTTATACCCCAAAAGTCTTTGTTCTCAATGTGTGAAGGGTCCCAATCCAAACCAGTTCTCGATGTACTCTGCCAGTGAACAACTTCTTCCTTCGTCAGTGTGGGCAATGGTCATCAAACGCACCACAGGGGGCGGAGCCAAAATTGTGGAAGGAAGGCAAAACCCTATTCCAGCCCAAGTGCTACTCCTCCCACCTCTCCAAATGCAGATCCGCCTTTTCAGCCTAGTGCGGGCTCACCCAGACTCCTGGAGCCACGCCAGCCCCTGTGACTCTCAAAACAGACAGTCAATCCACAAACAGGCAGAGGCACACAGAAAGGTTGCACAAGAAAATAACCACTTCTAAAAGTGCTATTTTCAAACACAGGATTTAAAAAACATCCTTCCTAAAAGATGTGTTATTAAATTCTAAGTTCAGGGCTAACAGGTCTCTAGTTAGCAATGGTTTGCACCTTTGTCCAAGTAGGGACCCTTGCTTCTGGTAAGGGAATTACACCCTTAGACAACCCTTGCTCACCATCTTGGTTGCTTGGCAAGAGCAGTCAGTCGTATCTCAGAGGCAATGTGTAAAGCATGTGCGCACACATACAGTAACAGAGTGAAACCACTACAAATGTACACCACACTGGTTTGAAAAATAGGAAATCTTTATCTAAACCTAAACAAAGCCAAATGACAAAACTCCACCATACATATATCAAGATATCATAAAAAATAGGTTATTCACAAAATAAAGCTTGTAGCAACAAATAACTCGAGCTGGGGCTAATAAAAAAATTTGACAGATAAAAATCCCAAATTATGGTGCCAACCACATGGTGTGCTGGCCAGGCACGGAGTCGCACGGACTCCGAAGAATATTACCTTAGCAAATGATGAAAACAAAGACATTGCATGTCATAGGGAAGTTGATGCATTGTTGGCTCCTTACGAACGCAGGGGTGGTGAGAGGTCGGTTCCTTATGACCAAAGAGGAGTTAAGGCATTGGTTCTTTACTGCGAGTCAGGGGAGGTGATCCGTTGGTTCTTTACTGGTCATGTGGCATAACATTGGCAGTGAGGCACCGGTTCCTTATGACGGTGCGGAGTCAATGGATTCGAGAGGTCACTCACATCAGGTATCAGCTCTGCAATGATGAGGCACCTGCGTCGTGAAGTTGGGGTGTGGTGCGAGTCAGGGCTGTGCATCTTGAGCATCATGAGCAGGGCTCATGAATTCCAGTGCAAGCAGCCACCTCGGTGACAGCTTAAGATTCGATATGATGCTGCGTCATGTCGTGCACTTCATGGGTGGTGCCCAGGGCTTCCTTGCAAATCGGGGCGTCACTTTCTCCACCTTTTGCAGCTGAAGCAGCAGTTCCAGGAACAGGAGGACAGAGGAAATAACGTCTTTGTGTCTCCAAGACTTCAGAACAGGAAGCAAGCTCCACACCAAACCCTTGGAGATCTTCTTCAAGCAGGATATACAGCACAGCTCACTCTTTGGCCTCTCCTTGGCAGAAGTTGCCACTGTAGGCCAACCCAGCAAAGCATCCACACAGCAATAGGAAAGTACTCTTCCTTCCAGCTTTCCCAGCTCTTCTCCTTGGCAGAGGTTCCTCTTGAGTCCAGAAGTATTCTAAAGTTCTGGTGTCTGAGCACCAATATTTATACCACATTTCCCTTTGTTCCCTTGTGGCAGAAAGTATCTCAGCTCAGTCCAAACCAGTTCTGTCCTTTCCAGTCGAAGCTTCTTGGTAGAAGGTGGAGACAGCTTTGTGCAAGTGAAACTCCTTCCACTACTCTAAATGCAGCCCAAGTCTACTCAGCTCAGCTATGGGTCACCCAGGGAAGGCTGTACACACCTCAACCCCCACCCCAGTGGCTGTATCCAGCGAATGCACATCCCCAGCCCCTGTCACTCGAAATCCATCCAACCAATACACAAACCAGCAGAGGCACATCGCATGGCAAAGCAAGAAGATGTCTACTTTCTAAAAGTGGCATTTCCAAATACACAATTTTAAAACCATTTTTACTAAAAGATGTGTTAATAAATCCTGAGTCTGGAGAGGCAAAACTCCATGGGTTTATCTTGTCCCAATGGAAATTTATACTTGTAAGATGTTACAACTAAACTCTCATGCTAGCCTATGGGACAGATAGGCTTTCAATTATGAAAAACGAAATACACAGTATTTCACTATTAGTACATGTCACACACGCCAGTACATGTCCTACCTATCACATAAAACAGCACCCTGCCCAGAGGGGTACCTTGGGCCTACCATAGGGGTGTCTTACATGAAAGGAAAGGGAAGGTTTGGGCCAGGCAAGTGGGTGCACTGGCCAGGGCAACACAGCAGTTCACAATTGCGTGCGCAGACACAACAATGGTAGGTCTGAGACACCTTTACAGAGCTACTCATGTGGGTGGCACAACCACTGCTCAAGCCCATGAGTAGCATTCAATTTATAGACCCTGGCACTCTCAGTGCACTTCAGTAGGGGCTTATCAGTAAATCAAATATGCCAATTGTGTATAACCAATCATAATCATAATTTATACAGGGAGCACTTGCATTTTGGCACTGATCAGCAGTGGCAAAGTGCCCAAAGCATTTAACCAGCAAACACAAAATTCAGCACACAGCAAAAATACAGGAGGTAGAATCAAAAAGACAGGGGAAACACCTACAAAGATGGCAGGTCTAACACGAAGCTGTCTGTCATGGTGTGTGAGTCATTTCTTTTTAACTTTTACCGTTAGTCAATGCCAGATTTTACCTTGTATGATGGACATAATAAAGCCAACTGCCCGCTCTAAATTGGGCAGGTGGTCAGATGGTTTCCCTCCGATGCCTGTACTCCATGGAGCCATTAAAATATTGTGATGGAGCTGGAGTCAAAATATAGTTGGTCCACTCAACTCTAAAGGTGGCTAACGAGACTTTGGTAGCTGGAGTATGCTCTCTGCAAACTCAAAATTGGGCCTAGTGTTGTACCAGTGAAATGAATATATAACTACAGACCTAAATCTAGGTTTTATCAAAAATACAATAACAGAAAACAACATTAAATTTAATAACACTCTTCATAGAAAACGCTGGTTTCATGAGGATTTGTCAATATCTAACAATTTAATAATCCTCGTTCACGTTGTTTGCTTTTTAGGCTGATCCAAACCTGTGTGGATAATCCCAATGCTGTGGCTAGTAATGCAGTTTGTGGACATTCATTTTACAATAGATACTTATCTGTGAAATCTTGAAACCCCATAACACTTAAGTCTGACATTTCAAAGAACAGTACCTCCTCAATGGAGAGTGAGAACTCACACATCTCTCCTTTCCCACCAGTCAGTCTCACCAATGTTTAGCCACCCCTGCTTGCTCATATAATAAAGTCTTTTGGAGCATGGGGTCCATTCATTGAGCTGAAAGTGAGATCCTTGTGGGCCACACGTAATGCTGTGGATTTCCAGGTCCACTCCTCAGTACTGCAACAATTCAAGAGCTGGTTCCACTAAATTTGGGTGAAAGTTCAGGCTCCCAGCCAGCCTATCCCAATAATATGCGATGTTATAAAAGCAGCCCCTGGTTTCTGGTTGGTCCTAAAATGTTCACATGAAGGAAACCAAGCAGTATTCACACAGACAAGCACAAAATCCAAATGAATACATGGAAACCCTACAGATCTAAATTCTGATCAAAGTGCACACTAAGCTGCAAACAACATTTAGGCTACAGTCCAACTCTACACAATTTCTACCATAAAGCCTGTTGTCACCAATAAACAACTTGGACACCCCCTAGAGGATACAGTATCTCTCCTTGTCATCATCTTTCACTGAGTTAGTTTACCTTTCCTTGTGATCTCCCTACAGCACCAATAAACTCCAGTGATTTAGCACTGTTGAAATACATACTAACATAACATACCGTACATTGAGTATTTTCAAAAGATGACCAAATGCACTGCAGGGCCATCGCCTCTTTACACTATGCAGGAAAATGCAGAGCAGTGGCCACAATTCTTGCTGACTTTCACTACAGCTGCATGTCTTTGCCAACTTTGGGGCAAATTTACAAGCCCTTTGCGCTGCCAGTACCTCACTTTTTGTGATGCTCTGGCAGTGCATTTCTCTGCCCATGTTTACAAGGACAGGAAAAGCCACCCTGAATGGCTTTTCCTGCCCTTGTAAATAAGGACCCTTTACACGCAGCACTTTACGTGTAAGGGGCGTCCCATTGTATTTGCTGTGGGCTTCCCACGCAACACTCAAGGAACCAGACTTATTTCCAGATTTATGAGGAATCGTAAACCTGGAAACGTGTCATTATGTTACACCACCGTAGGGGTGGTGTATGCGAAGTGCAACAAGGAGAAATGTTTTCATTTCTTCTCTTTTTTTTCCTCTTTTAATGCGTTCTGCATTCTTCAGCACGCATTGAAAGAGGAAAAGGCCTATAGTGATTGTTTTCGTGCAGGAAGGTTCCCCTTCCTCCCCAAAAACAATCTCCCCATGACGCAGACATCCTTGCACCATGGTGCAAGGGTGCCTGCACCAGCGCTGGGGAGAGCACAGGAACGCGACATATCTTTTTAAATATGTTGCATTCCTGTGCTGTGAAAGTGCTGCAGCGTGGTGCAGCCAAAGGGCTTACGGTGCCACGCTGTGGCACTTCCTTGTAAATCTGCTCCTTTGTTTCTCTATTGCACAAGCCACAGGCGCATTCAGTGCTTTAGCTAATAGATCAACTATTCTCTGAATACGTTTGCTTTAGTGACAACCATTGTAGTACACAAATGTCAGTGTACTTCTCATTTAAATGTCTCTGTTTTTCGGTTGTGCGTGCTTGAGGTCTGCTTTGGGCAGCAGGTGTCAAGCATGTATTCCAATGCTTAGCTCTGGCTCTGTCCGCAGCACTGGTCATCTTCTTTCATTATGGCCGCCACTGCTGTTCATCTGCAATCTGTTTGTTTTTTTGTTACCCGCTTTTTGCCACTTAAAAACTCTATTTGCATGATTATGATTAAATAAAATCTTTTTTTTCCCACAATGTCGTTTTTCTATGATTCCACTTTCTCTCTCCATCTGATGTACTTGTTTACCTGCTTGAGCCCACTGTAAACATAAAAAACATATGTATTATACCCTGCTTATTATATTTTGCGTTTCTGATAAAACTGTGGAATTGGAAACTATAATGGTTAGAAAAACATGCCCTGGTTAGAAAAATAGCAGTGTGATTGTACAGTGCATAACATTAACCCCATCTACATCAAAGGGGCATTTTCTACAATGAAGAGATCAGTGATTCAAACCATTTTCATACAAAGAGTTGGTTTCTATTAAATTTCTGACTAAGTGCTGCTTCACATTAAGCAATTCACATTAGGTCCAAGAGCTGTTTGTGACAATGGTGTGGTTACTGGCAAAATATTCAATGCTTTTTCCCCGAATGTTGCAGCACTTATCGTGAAATTACTCTTTATTGGATAATAATAAATAAACATTATGCTCATCTGAAAGTGACATCTCGTTTATAGATGGAAATTCAAAGGCATTAAAAATGTGATTTGAATACCAAACGTTTTTCGACAGTGTGGAATATTATATATTGTTAATAAGCCAGTGATAACATATTTTTTGTTATTTAAGTTTAATTTAGCTTCTTTTGCACCTCAAATGAGTACCTTTCAGTGAGACCATTTTATGAGTGCATATATTTATCAGGCCACCTTCGCGTGCATGCCAACTCTGAGAAATCTATCAGCAGGCAGATGGGGCCTAAGCTCCCAGAAACTTAAATATTATAGCGATAATTATCGCTATTGCTTGGTTAGCGAGAAAAAATTATCACCGAGTTGCGGTGATTTTTATCGCAGATAAACCTTGGTACTACCACGGTTTATCGCAAATGCGAAAAAAATCGGAAATAATGCATGAATAACGCTGAAAAGTCAGCGATATTCATGCATTACCGAGCTAATGCTCTTAGCCATGTTATCCACCTCCCATTGGAGAACACGGCTAAATACTGCTCAGGGCAGGAGTTAGCTTTTGGAGATATTTGCGCTTAGCGCGAATATCTCCAAAAGTTGGTAATAGGAGATAGCGATGTTAGTGACTGTTTCCAGTCGCTAACATCTTGTCACGCCCACTTTGCATGTCATTAATGATAAATATCACTGACATGCAAAGTGGGGCCCAAGATGGTCGCTATCTCCTACTAGCTGTCGCTAACTGGTGTTAGCGACAGCTAGGTGATAGGGAGATAATTTTATCTCCGCTTTCTTGGCTTTTAAAGCCAAAAAAGCGGAGATAAACCCCCTTGATAATATGCCCCTGAGTTATTTAAACTTTGATCCGACAGATAGTCAGGATAGTCACAAATTACGTAAATTAACTCCTAACATTACCATACATTAGACCCGATTCAAAAAGAATCTGCTTAGACGTACACTTCGAATGTTTCTCTTTACATATTCCAGGAGTAATCCAGACGTGCTCACTCACAGAGTACTTTCAGCTTTCGCTTGGTTTCAGCAGTAAACTACAAGTGTAAGTCAAAGTTAATAACAACAAAATATTTGTAAATTGCACCACTGTGTGTAAAATTGTCATATGTGAATATCCTAAAATACTACAAGGATGTCGCTTTTTTGGACCTAGATTGGACCTCCTAACCTTACTACATTCTCTAGATGAGCTCCCGGATCATCAGTGCCTGCCAGTCCCTAGAGACGCAAGACTGATTCACTTAGGAAGATTGTTGACTACAGTTTATGATGGCTCAATAAGATGTGGGAAGTGACGTGAAATCCACAAATCTCTAGTGGACATTCTGTACTAGACTATAGGTGGACTGCCCCAGATTTCACGGCCTCATGTTGATGTATGGCGGTGGTGATCCCTCGACAGCAATCCCATCAGCAATGATCCCATTGGTTGCCAATTTGATACACCCACTGGGTACCATAATTTTGTACATTGCCGACCACAACTCTATCCGGACCTTTTTCTGAGTTATGGGCTTTTGTAGACATCAAAAATTCGAAAATGCAAGGTGGTTATTGAAAATAAATAAGTGTAAAATTGCTGAAAATGTCAACTAATTGTCACTAAAACATGGAAATCAGGGAAATATGGAAACAGTTGCAAGAATAAAGAGAATGATTTATCATAAAGTCAAGGGAGGCGGTGGGAGGTTACTGTAATGACAGCATTGAATAAAGTGAGTAGAGAAGTACGATGTGAAGCCAACAGAGCTGCAAGGAACTCAAATGGAAAAAACACAATGTTGAAAAGAATCGAAGCTGTGCTTGCAAAAACTCAAACATTTTAATTTCTTTCACTTTACTTTTTTTACCTCTATTTTTGATCCGTTTCAGCGGTATTACGTTTATGAAAAGAGCAAATTATAAATGAGTGTCAGCACTTCTCAGCCTGCCAAAGGCTTGCCCAACTCAGGAAAGCTGGATATACAGCCCCTGGTGTCCCCAGAAGTGGTTGCAGCTCTACTGCGGTCGAGATTGAGAATTCCCGCCATAGCCCCACACATAAAAGGGACCTCGGAGTTGTGGGTGGATAGCTCTTTTCCACTCGCCGCTCCGACATTGCCAAGGAACGTCTCCCACTACCTCATTTGGTGACCAGGATTTTGTTTTTCTTACTTTTCCTGTATTGTTTGTGGTTGGAATCTCGCTTGTCATGCGCTTGGGAAGAAAGTAAGGGGGGGAGCAGACCACAAACCAATGAATTGTATGTAAAAGGCACCTTTATTGCAACAGGTGCACATAACAATGAAAAACCCTGGGCAACCGCCTTACTAAACTAAAACCTCACTAATACAACTAGATGCCTAACCCCTGACCCTGCCCCGCCCCTAAAATTTCCATAAGCTTGCCCCCACCTATACATTACCATATTACAATAAAATACAAACATTGCATGAAACTATAACTCCTTTACTTCTGCATTTCACAAAACAACGTCCCCTGCCTACCTCTTTTCGACTGTAAATCACCCAACAAGTCTACACTAACTTCAAAATAACCTGCCTACCCTCTCCTTGTCAATAACCCAACTTGAAACATGACCAACAAAACTCTGACAACCCTGGCAAACTTCCAATAACCGCACTGCACCTGTTCCAAGCGACAATACATAGCTAAAAACCCATGCTCACCTGTCCCAATGGAAAGCCGCCAAACTACAAAAAGACAAAGTACTAAGTCCCACAAAACCAAAAATTAGGGAGGGAAAACTGAACTACACCAACGCTCCCATCCACAAGGTCACCAACCCTAAAATGGTAGCCGGGAGCAGGAGCCAACCCACTTTATAATTGGGCTCCATTTGGGCTACAAATCAAAGTGTCCCAAAAACAAAATGGCCACCATGAAGCCTGCCCCACCCCCCTTGGGGGGAGCAGACCACAAACCACTTATTTGTGTGTACAAGGCCGTTTTATTAAAACAGGTGCACATTACAATGAAAAACCCTGGGCAACTGCCTTACAAAACTAATACCTCACTAATACAACTGGATGCCTAACACCTGACCCCGCCCATATAATTTCCATAAAACCGTACCCACCCAAACATTATATATTACAATAAAATACAAAATATTGCATGAAACGATAACCCCTTTACTTCTGCATTTCACAAAACTACCTCCCCTGCCTGCCTCTTTACAACTGTAAATCACCCAACATATCTACCCTAACTTCAAAATAACCTGCCTATCCTTTCATTGTTGATAACCCAACTTAAACCATGACCAACAAAACTCTGGCAACCCTGGCAAACTTCCAATAACCCCTGCCACCCGAAAAGTGGGGTGAGTAAATCTAACCCCATCTTTCTGCCCCCCAAAAAGGCCACAAACGTAGTCTTCATGTAGCATGGTTCTGGACGTTCAAACATCGAGACCTAATTTCCAACAAGTACAAGTCCATGCCCAACCTGGATAGATGCACCCTGTCATCTCTGAAAAATTCCACTGCATCAAAGCGGATGTCCTTGTGACTCACCCTTCCAAAGCCCACTTCTCTACAAAACCTAGAGATTTCTGTATTCAATTTCCGCCGAGGCTTGTCAACCGCACTAGGATTCACTGCGCCCTCCATACCCTCTGAGGCACAAACTCAGTCCACAAAACATGGCAACCTGAACACTGCTCCTTTAGCAAAGACAAATCCTTTTTCATTGCTCTCATTAAAACCACCCCTTTGTCCCTACATAAATCAATGTCACCTAAATGAATAAGCAACACATCCGGGCACCAGCCCCCTACCAATTACCTATTTAAGCAAGGAATTAATTCCTTACAAAGCATATGCCTGTTCCTATCTGAACGATTTTAAACAAACAAACAATAAATCCCAAATGTGCGCCAAAATAACTGCTGCACACTTGCACATGAGCCCATTTGATAAAGGAGTGCCCCACTATCCAGATGGTAAATTCTTCCAAGTGTGGGCCTGCCACCGAACCTGAAATGTGAGAAAATAGAATGAACTTCATAAAAAGGGGGTTAACGCATGCGCCTCCCCGCATCCCTACTAACATAGCGCTAAAAACATATGGATGACCAGCACCCCAGCCGTACGATGTCCTCCTGTGACCAACCACTGTTGCTTGCTTCAGTCACAGCCCCAATCCTCTCCGGAACCTCCTGACATAGAGCGCCAACGCCACATCCACTGCAGCCGCAGGTACACCTGGGCATTTCCAGTTCCAACTTAACCCCCTTGCCTCAACCCCTCTTGTCTGTTTTAGACCGACCAGCCAAATTTGAATACCTGACTCCAATGGAGTCACATCCTGCCAGCAAACCCCCTCTTCCTGTTTCTCCAGCAGTTCAGAAACTCGAAACGCCCCAAAGAACATCCACACCATCAATATAGAGAACAAGCAGGTCTCGAACCTATCTCTGCAGTCAGTCAGTAAAACTTCAATCAACTGTGCTAAAGTCTCCCAGGACAGAGGCAGCCTCACCACCTGATCCCCCGATCCCTCCCTGACCCACCCTTCCAGAATCCTCCTCCCCAATTCTCCAGCTGACGGGGGGTAACCCCATAACAGTTTCCCCATAAAAGCAATGCCCGCTAATTTCCTGGATTTGGTAACCTCAGAAAGCCCCCTTTCAATGAGGGCTAGGATAAACTGAATCACATCTTCAGACCGGTGCCAAACCTCCACATGCCACCGAGCACCCAACGCCAAGAAATCCCTCCATGCCAACCTATAGGCTGCCCACGTGGCAGCCGACAACGAGCCTACCACCAACTGTAGCATCCTACGTTGCCTATGTACCACAACTGAGTGGGCATTGGCATTGGTGTCCTGTCCACCTCCTTGGCCAGCCCACTGTATCTCCCCCGCTGTGAACAGGACAAAGCATAGGCTATGTCATTGTCCACACCAGGTACGTGTAACGCCCTGAAAGCAATGTTGTGTCTGAGGCATCCGAGAACAAAAACCCTCAACAACTTCAGGATTTGCTCGCCCCTCGCTGACTGCTTATTCACAATATCAACCACTGCCATGTTGTCAACTCGAAAAATAACTTTCTTGTGAGCCAACTCCTCACCCCAGAGTGTCAATGCTACCACTAATTGGAACAGCTCCAGAAAGGCTATACTCCTTCCCCCATCCTTCCACTGTTGTTGCAACTGCTCCGCACACCATCTACCCTGCCATAACAGGCGAAAACCTTTGCTGCCTGCCACATCAGAAAATGTATGGATGTCCCAATTGACATCATCCTCTCGAGCTAATGGCACTCTGTTAAAGGATTGCAGAAAAAATGACCACATGCACAAATCCTACTTCACACCCGCCAAAAGGCATACATGGTGATGAGGTAGATGATGTCCTGCCAGTGCCCGTCCCAGCCTCCGACAAAAGGTCCTCCCAGCCCTGACTACCCTGCAGGCAAAATTGAGATGATCCAGGAGCACCCGTATGACCTTAACTGTCACCTTCTGTTTGAACAACATTCTTTCCAAAAGTTCCAACATTTTCAAACTTTTGTTTGCTGGCAAGCGAGCTCGCATAGCTACAGAGTCAATTTCGATTCCCAAGAAAGACAGAGCCGTACTGGGTCCCATTGTCTTTTCCAGTGCCAATGGCACCCCCAGTTCATTTATGAGCTCATGGAAAGTGGCCAGAGCTTCCTGGCATTCCATGGAGCCCGGTGAACCGACAAAGAAAAAGTCATCCAAGTAGTGTGTCACCAACCTGTGACCCGTGCGCTGCGTGAAAAACCATTGAAAAAAAGTGCTAAAACCCTCAAACAATGCGCAAGACATCGAGCAACCCATCAGCAAAGCTTTGTCCACATACCATTTACCATCAAAATGGTCAGGAAGCAACCGAAAAGCCAATTTTATATCACGTTTTGCCATTGTTGTAGTTGCGCCCTCGGTCACCACCAGTGACATGGCTACGTCAACTGAAGAGTAGGAAACAGAGGCAGCCTCCTCATCAATAAAGTCATTGACCGAAGCCCCCTCCGGCCACAACGGATTCTAAATCAATAAAAATTTCCCCTCTTCTTTATTGGGCACCACCCCGATTGGCAAGACAATTTAGTTCTCCATCGGTCAATCATCAAAATGACCTGCCATCCTCCCTTCACTGACCTTTTTGGTCAATTTGTCCTGCACCACTTGTCTGTGCTCTGCTGCTGATTTTAGATTATCGGCCCACCGCCTCTGTCTTGGTCCCAGGTAACCCAAACAAAATCCCCATCGGAATCCCTCCAGCAGGACCTGCCTCGCCCTTAAATCTTCATACCCCGCAGCCCCTCTTCCAACCTTTCCCACCTAACTGGCGTATGAGCCTTTGGGCCCAGGACCTTGTGGTCCCTTGCCCCCCCTGTTATTCTGGAAATGCTGTGATTGCCCAGCTGCACTACTGTCGGACTGCTGCCACTGTTGCCCCCCTTGTAGCTGACCGCCCCAACAGTTAACCAAGGCATGATGGCCGCCACATTTTGAACATTAATGTCAGAACCTGCAATATTCTTGTGGGCACAGGCCTTTATTAAAGTCCCAGCATGCACCTCCTGCCACTGACTGTGCTGGGGCATGTGCCCCCACACCTCCACAGATGGGCTTCCCTTGAAAGGGCCGATACACTATAGGCTATTCACTTACCGTGAATATCGTTTTACCCCATTTCGCGTCCCCAATAGTATGTTGCCACAGATCCATGTCCAATTCCCCCATTTAGCCTCTGGTTCACTAGCCATCCTGGCCCAAAACTCCTCATCATACTGCACCCACACATATCCCCCCATTGATCTGGGCCTTCCTAATCACATCCATATACTTAAATAAAGTCACACAGCGCTCCAGGAACTTTTCACAGTACACACTGGTGTAAATCAAGAACGCTTCCATTCAATTCTCTATGGTCAAGGGCACTTTAGGCCATTTGGATAGCTCGTATTCTTCTTCTTTTGACCCCTCTTTGGACTGTAACTCTCTGTGTAAGAGCTTTAACATTTCCACGTATTTCCAAATGCGCTCTATGGTTGCCAACAATAAATGCGCTCCCAGGGGTTTTGTCACTCCCATATAGGGGAGTCTTTTAATTTTCAACTCCTTATGCTCCAAGCCCTCATCTTTCCCTCTGCAACTGTGTCAGTATTAGTCCCACTCTCAACCTTGGCCCCACCGGTGACCCCCTATCCCGGGAACCTACCCCCATATCTGTATTTACCTTTCTGTAAGCACCCGTCGACTTTCCCCGACCACCCTCCTCCCCCTTCCCCACTGATACCATTAAAGGCTTGTCCCACTCCAATGTCCTCACCTAGCTCTAAAGAGGGTGTCCGGACAGGTGCCATCCACCTTGGTCCTGATTCTCTCCCCTCTGCACCAAGCAGATCCCTCACCGGGTAACCATGTTCTCTTCCCGACTTCCTAGCTGGTGCCTGTAAAACACTAGGGAACACATTAGACGGCCCCCCTCACCCTCATCATCCTACAATTCCCCTTCCTCAGGACTCTCCTCATCATAATCCAACACTATCGGCTCCTCCACCTGGAGCCAGTCACAAGACCACTCTTCTCTGCGAGCCCTACCGGACCCATCGTGTCCTCTTTGAGACTGAGCCATCTGTACACGCCGGTATTCCTTTGCGCCTTTCGCTCTCAGCATCTCTGACCCGGACGGCCCGGCGGTCCACCGTGACCTGCCTTTTGTTGGGGCCAGCGAGGTCGTAGTGGGCCTTTTTGTGATGACCGCATCGGGATCCCCCGCTGCTACTGAGTACGTCACGCAAGGCTCCACCCTCCCTTCACCTCGGGACCTGTGAGCCTCACCTAACCCTGCCGAGTCGACTGCACTGCGACTCTTCCTTCCCTGTAACAAAAAAGTTTGGACTGATGTGCTGGGTCCCTGACCTCTAAACTCTGCACCCCTACCCCTCTGCCCCCGGGAAGAAAACCCATCCAGCGCCCCCATCTCCTGGTCCACCAGTCCTCATCCCGGCTCCACTCCTGCATTGCAGACACCATGGCCGAGGCAGGGTCCAACCCATGCCCCATGCCCTTACACCCCCTGGCCCTCCCCGCCCCACCCTGTGAGCCCCCCAGCCCACCATGTGACTCACACTCCTGCCGCTACAGAGCCCCCGCGCTATATAAGCATCCTGTTGCCTCACCCAGTCCATCCCCCGCACCTCCTCTGACCAAGAAGAAAAGATATCCAAACCCTCCCAGGCATGGCCCCCTCCCGCAGGCTCAAGGTTGTCCGGAATATCATTCTCGGACCCCAACCCACTACCTCCAGCCATATCCCAGTCCCCCATTTTCTAGTCCCCCCACCCTCAGTTCCTACACCAGAACCCTGAACAGGACGGGCAGCCCCATGAGTCCCCTCTGCCTCCCCAATCCAAATGACACCCCTTGGAGGCCTTCCCACACAACAAATTGCGCCCACTCCCCATCCCCTCTAGAGCCCTGCCCACCACCCCAGTCTCTACTATTCCTGACATCAGCTGTGCCAAACGCACTGGCCCAAAGATTTTAGCCTGCGCTCTTCCACTTCCACCAGATCACCCACACATAGCTCCTCTTGATGGCCCCTGGCCGGTGACACACCACTCTGGTCCATTCCCAACTTTATCGCAGCCTGGCCAGCTGCGTGGAATGAAGCTGCCCACCCTGCACCCTCTACCCAGCTGCCCCGCCCCTGTGACAGTCGATCCCTCCAAGCTGGTGGGAACAGAAGCTGGCCGCCCGCCCACTCCTACATTTAGTGCTCCAGCCCAGGTGGCCTTGCAGGCCTTCTGCTGCTCTCCTCCTCGACCGCCCCATGCCAGCCACAGCTCTCCTTAACCACGGGAGCGGAGCTCGCATGTTTAGCGAGCCCCGGTGCCTCTAACGGCTTCCGGGGCTCCACCGATACAGCCGCCCGCCGCAAAGCGGACTTTGAGCCTGAACCCAACGGCCCGTCCGATGTCCAGGCAGACTTAGTCCCGGCCTTGGACGCCGAAACCGCCTGCCTGCTCCCAACTTACACCACCAATCAGGGGCCACCTCTTTGCCACGCGGGGCGCCTGCACACTCACAGGGGACATTTTCAGATGTTTTGAAGATATGCAGGCAGCAACGGCCGCGCTACTCCGATGGAAGCCTGCCATGCCTGGCGTGCCGGCCCCACCTGCATCACCAATGACGAGGTCCATTCTCCCGGCCTCACTGAGGAGCCAATGAGCTTCCAACACTTGGTGATCTTCCATCGCCATGGTTAGGCAAAATCTTTATTAACCCTACACAAACCGCTCTAAGCAAAAGCCAAAACAATTCAGAAGCGCCGAACAACTAACTCCCAAAAATTAAACTACACCAATGCTCCCAGCCACCAGGCCACCAAACCTAAAATGGCGGCAGGGATCAGGAGCCCAACCACTTTATAATTGGGCTCCATTTGGGCTACAAATCAAATTAGCCCAAAACAAAATGGCTGGCATGAATCCTGCCCCACACCCCTCCCGGCCCTCCCAAACTGCCTGGGGGGAGACCTCCCTGTGGTCGCCTACCCCCTCAAACCTCCATTTGCATTCCATCTCTCTGATTGCTGCACAGCCCTTCTCCTGGCTGGGGGATGCAAGAACTCGAAAATCCCTCGCCTTACCAGGTGTGCAATAGCTCTCTGTGGCGGCTTAAGCTTGGGGGATGCCAAGGTGAGAGGGGCATTGTTTAATTTCGAAGAGGGTCATTGGGTATATACCAGCATTTATACTCTGATGACTGAATTAGTGTATTAGGGAAACGTTTCTTCTCCTGGGCAGGTAGTGCATAATTTTTTTTACTGGAAGGGTTGAGAATTATTCCTTGGTGTATTCAGGTGCTCATTTGTTTTAGTAATTGTCTTTGCAGCTTTGCTTCTTCATTCTGCTGCACACGCAAGCACAAAGGTGCTTTGGTGCCTGTATTGAGGAGGGTTCATTTAAGATCTTATTATTGCATAGACATCAGCCCGTTGCCTAATTTCCTTCTTGGAGGCTAGGGTTCAAGGCACAGCATTTTCTTTTTTAAATGAAGCGTGTTTGTCTGGTAATGTTTTCTCGAGAGTAGACAGCCAGATAGATAGGGGATTCTTTTGTCCTTAAGTGTAGTGGGCTTTATTGGTCTGTTTTTTTGTGGCACTGCAACCTATCTCGCAGAGATGCCGGTGGGACGCAGCGTGGCACCAAGTGCTCGCACATGGAGGTGCTTTTGAAGGCTTTGATGCATTGGATTGATGCTATGGGCAAGACCCTGGCCTCTATGAGAGAGCACCCCCTTGCCGAGAGGCCAACAGAGATAAAGGTGCCAGGGGAGAGGCCTAGGTGATTGGGGAGGCCTCTAAGGCAGCATTCTCCCTGGCCTCTAAAATGGGTAAGGGTCAGGCTGCAAAGAAAGGGGTGGAGGGACCTCCTAGGTTTGCTCCCACTGTGCAGTCGGTGGTTCCCCTTGGGCAGAGAGGTGGTGCCGGCTGATACTGTGCCAGTGGGGTTGCCCTCTGTGCCAAGCCCTTTGGGTTCGGTGTTGGCTCAGGGTGCTGCATCTGAGGGTGCTTCAGTGGGGTTGCCCTTGGTGGCAAGCACCTTACGCCCGGTGTTGGTGCAAGGTAGTGTGTTACCTGTGATGGGCATTGTGCAAGGTGGCAATAGTTGCATGGAGGTTGAAGTTAAACTGGCTGTGGGCCCCTGCAAGCTGGATCTAGTCGCTAAATTGGCCAGTGTCTTGTCTTTGCTCTCTAACTCTAAGTGTGGGATGATTTCTTTCCCCACTTTGGGGAGGGTTTTTGACAGTGTTGATGATGATTTAGAGAGGGCCAGACGGATGGTGGTTCACCTTTATGGTTCAGTGTCAGAGACACAGGTGAATAAAGTCACGATGGCATGGGTAGCTGGCAGTAGCGGGGGTATCCCTGTCACCCCAGTGGACCCAGCAGTGAGATAGGTGGGTGCTCCTGCAGTCACCGTGACGGGAGGGGTAGGTTATGCTGGGGTGTCTCCCGGGTTGCCAGGCAGCCCATCAGGGGGTTTTCGTGGGCTTCCTGGGGCCATTCGTGTAGCAGGGGATGTTGGGGTTTCCCAGGCAATGGCCCAAGGGCCACCACCTACAACCAAGACACTACTGAACAACATGCCGGGTTATTCGGCAATGTCGGTTTTTGCTCCCCTCACCCAAAATTTCCTGCGATGCTTTCAATTCGTATTGGTTTGTCTGAAGTAGGGTCAGGGCATGATCAACTAGGCAGGCATGTGTCGGTCGAGGTGAAGTCAATAATTTTGAAAGATGCTTACTTGGACAATTATGACCTGCTTGTTGACAAAGCCAGAGAGGGAGGAGGAGAAGCATTGTACAGAGTGTTCTTATTCCAGTGACTGCAGCCACTGGCCCTTCAAGATAAGGGTTAAGAAAACGGTTCATTGGGTGAAAGGGTTCTTGATGTGATTTACCAGGTGATTTTGGCTGAGGATTTTAGTAATTTAGGTGCCCAGTTGCTGTGTTATCAGAACACGATAGCACTTACGCACGATGAGAATGGTGGCACGGCTTGGAAGGAGTACAACAAAGAGCTCAGGAGGGTCAAGGCCACTAGCTCCAAGTTAGAGTAGGATCAAATTGATGTTATTGTATGGCTGCAGTGCATCAAGCCGCAGTGTGCAGACTCCACCCCAGTTAACCCTGTCGCACAGACGTGGGGGCCTCTAGCAGCACAGGGGGTGGGGAGTATTCTTGTTGTTACTTCAACAAGCGTTCCTCCACAGGCTTCTGGGGACTTGTACATGAAAACAATTTTGCTCTTTCTGCGGCTTGTCCTTCTATCAATGGTCAAAATATTTCAGGAAGTCCAAAAAAAACGAGGGCAAGAAACAAGACTGATCATCCCCTCCTAGTAAAAGCCCCCTCGGCTGTTAACTAAATGGCAATGGTCCCATGGTTGAAAGCCTACAACAATCCTACAAGATCACATTGCAATAGTTGCAGAGGGTGGTGGGGCAGCAGAATTTCACCCTGAGGGTGATCCCGATAAGCCACCTGGTCTTGTGACCCATTGCTCAGGCAATTTCTGGCTTGAGGCAGAAGCACCACAAAACTGTTGTTCAGTGAGGTTCAGCAGGACATGCGTATTTGGGACACATTTCTGCTGGAATTCAATAGCACTGTGCTGTGGTGTGGCTCGGCCCTGCCAGCTCTAGGGAGGAACTCGGGGGCATAATATCAAGGACCCGTGTTAAAATTATCGCTGTTTTATCGGCAGGAAACTGCTGATAAAACAGAGATAATGGGCTTGATAATACGCCCTTGTTAATTCCCATAGAAGCCCATGTTAACACCACTACATGGGCTTCTATGGGAATTAACAAGAGCGTATTATCAAGCCCATTATCGCACTTTTATCGGCAGTTTTCTGCAGATAACACAACAATAATTTTAACACCGGTCCTTGATAATATTCCCCTGGTCTCTTCAAAGATGCTGTGGGCAGCGAGGGCTATAGTGCCACCCTGGGTCCAGCCTGGTGTGCGCAACGTTGGCCCACTGCCTGAGTGGAGTCTGAGCTGATTACCCACATTTGTTTCCTTGAGCTCTTTCCAAGTCTGGTTGCACTGTCCATTCGGACAGACCAGTTCCGCAACCAGTTGTTTATATTTTGGTCAATAAATATGGCGGTAGTGGAGTGCATTAATCAGCAGGCAACTAAGTGTAAGATCAGATTGCTGAACGAGATAGTATTGCAGTGCTTCAAGCTTAATGTTTTGCTTAGGGCCAAACATGTCCCAGGTGTGCTGAACAACACTGCTGATGCTCTCTCTTATTTCAAGATGCAGGTTTTCAGGTCCTACCACCCAGGAGCAGAAGAATTCCCAACACCCTTTCTGGACCATCTGTGGCAGCTTGGTGCCCAAGCCCACCAGATCTTGTGACAGCCAATTTAGACAAGGCGCACCTCTGAGACGGCATTCAGTGCATATTGCAGCTCAGTGGAAGGTTTGGAGGACGGGGCAGTGGATCTCACCCTCTTTGGTCCTGTCATTCCTGGGTTCCCTAAGGGGCAATAGATGCCACATTGTGGCAATTTAATTTTTAGCAAAAAGGCTTGGCCACCTAGATGTCACCAGATATTTCCTTGTGCAGAGGGTGCAGTGGGGATGGCAGCATTTGGAAGGAACCAGGCCAGGCTCTAGGTGCCCCATTGACATCGGCAAACTGGCAGCAATCTTTGGCTCCTGGGGGATATATGTAAGTCACTTGAGGAGGTCTACTTGTTCAAGGCAGCCTTTACCCTTGCCTTCTATAGGGCCTTCAGCGTGGGTGAATTAATGGCCAAGAATATAATGAATATTGGGTGTGGGGGTGACTGTAGATGGCTGGGCTGATGTACAATGGCTAGAGAATTCACTGTCAATTACTATACTGAGCTCTAAGACTTACCAAGGGGGCAGTGGCAATCACATCCTATTGCATTCAGCTCCTGGCTATTTTTGCTGTCCTATAAAGAACCTAGAAGTGTTTATGGTGCATAGGCCTTGTATGATAGGAGGACCCCTCCTGGTGCATGCCTTTGACGAGTTATCAGTTCTTCAACTTGCCTGGGCTGACCCTGAGGGCGGTGGGAGTTGACACAGTGGAATTCCGTTCTCACTCTTTTTGGATTGAGGTGTCCACCACTGTGACAGCAATGGTGCTCTCTGGTGAGGAGGATCAGCAGATGGTCCTCTGATTATCACAAGAGTTATTTGAGCTTCGTGTTTGTAAACTTTATTTTTATTACTGTGCAGCCTAAGATCGCGTTTGTGTTATAAGCGCCCAGCTGCCTTGCCTTTGACTTCGCAGCGCTTGTAAGAGCTTCGCCTGCTCCCTCACCCTTGTTTGGGGTTTTAGACCACCCTCGGCTGAGTGTTGACGCCGAGGGCAGGGATCGCATTTCGGCCGCCATCTTGGGGGGTAGGACTCTCCGCCCTCGCGCTCTAGTAGCGCTATAAAAGGGAATACTGGTACTCTGCTGGTGATTAACAACTGCTACCTTACCCTTTTCCCTCCTGAGGCAGAAGCCGGGAGGTCTTCTCTCTATTCTTGGGCATTTTTAAACGAGTGTGTTTAACTTCGTGTTTGTAAACTTTATTTTTATTACTGTGCAGCCTAAGATCGCACTTGTGTTATAAGCGCCCAGCTGCCTTGCCTTTGACTTCCCAGCGCTTGTAAGCGTTTCGCCTGCTCCCTCACCCTTGTTTGGGGTTTTAGACCGCCCTCGGCTGAGTGTTGACGCCGTGGGCAGGTATCGCATTTCGGCCGCCATCTTGGGGGTAGGACTCTCCTCCCTCGCGCTCTAGTAGCGCTATATAAAGCTCCCCTTTCCCTCCGCGCAGCGGACGCGGTCAGCGGACGCGCCGGACCTGTGCCGGAGTCGCGCCAGAGTCCTGCCCGTCTGCGCCCGTCAGCGTCCCGGAGGCGTTTGGCGTGGCAGGGACCTCTGGCCATTATGCTCTCCTACTCCGCGCAGGAGCTCTACTCCCTGCGAGCCGTGGATGCTGCCTGTCACTCAGGATTCCCTGGCCGATATAGGGGTAAACATAAGTGCCCTGTCTGTAAATGGCATCCTACCAGCAACCTCCATTCCACCTGTCCTATTAAGGAATGTAGCATCAAACATCTCTGCCTACTCCTTAATACGAGGTCGCTGCATAGACACACGCAGGAGATCTTTGATCTCCTTTCTACGATAGTCCAACTTGTCTGATGCTCACTGAGACATGGCTCAATGAGTCCTCCCATCCGGACATAATGGCAGCCATTCCCTCTGACTATAGCATCCATCGACAAGATAGAGACAAGGGAAGAGGGGGAGGAGTCGCCCTAGTTGTGAAAAAATCTTTCTCGTGCATGGTCACGCACACAAACACCATCGCAGGGGCCGACTCCCTCGCCTTTACCCTCTCCTTATCGCCCCAGCAAGCGGTGAAGGGTCTTGTTGTTTATAGACCTCCGGGCCCTGTGGGATCGTTTTTCGAGGATCTCCAGCAGGCTCTGTCTGCTCTTGCTCTAAGATCTGAGCAGTGTCTATTGGCTGGAGATTTTAATTTCCACATGGATGATCCTCAAGACCAAGATGCTATCAAGCTGCTGGACATTACATCTACGCTGGGCCTGTCCCCCTATCTCTTCGGCCCGACCCATGACAAAGGTCATACGCTTGACCAGGTCTTCTCCACTTCACCTATTATGGCTGTTACACTTTTGCCGGTATTATGGTCTGACCATTGTCTCGTTCATTTCGAAATATCTGCCACTGTGAAACCAACGGTCAGTGCTACGAGACTACAGGGCAGCAGCCATGGGGCGTTCCATCGGGTGACACCAGATCTGCTAGCTCAGGCTCTGGTGGATCATCCTCTGTCCTACATGGGTGATCTGGATAATGACCTTGAGAGTCTGCAATCCTGGCTCTTAGCTAGATTAAATGAACTTGCCCCATTACAGCCACCTAGATCTGCTACCCAACGGATCTCGGCCCCTTGGTTTACGGAGGAATTGGCCCACTCCCGTAGACAATGTAAAGTTGCTGAACGGGCATGGAGAGCCCATTATGAAACTGAGGCTAAACAGATTTATAAATCTATGATGAAATCCTATCATGATTTAATTCTTCAGGGCAAGAAAAGCTACCTGGCCAAAAGAATTGAGGAAGCAGCAAACTCCTGCAAGGAGATTTTCTCAATTGTTCGAGAATTTACCACCCCGCGCTCATCCTCCGCTCAGGACCCCCCGGCGGAGACCTGGGCCAACACCATTGCTAATTTTTTTACCACCAAAATTAGGCAAATACAGGACTCCTTTCCTCCTCGACCAACAGATGACCCTCTGATTTCGCCGATCAAGACAGTTCTTCTGTCGACTTCTGGCCCAGTCCTGCTAGAATTCCCGCCCCTTACGGTGTCCACATCCTTAGCTTTGATGAGGAACCTTAAATCAAGCTCACCGCATGATCCTTGCCCAGCAAAATTTCTAGCGAGAAAGGCAGATGTTGTCAACCCCTTAGCCAATCCCATTCTTAACCTCTCCCTGAGTCAGGGAGCTCTGCCTCATCCTTGGAAACAGGCTATGGTTATTCCTCTTATTAAGAAGCCCAACTTGGACCCAGAAGTGCCATCCAATTACAGGCCGATCTCGCTCCTTCCAGCACTTACCAAAATCTTAGAGAAACACGTTCATAGCGTGCTCTCCAACTTCCTGGAGTCGAACGAGCTACTCCATGAGTCCCAATCAGGCTTTCGATCGAAACTAAGCACAGAGACAGCGATTTTGGAAGTCTCTGAGATTGTGAAGGAGGTGCTGGATACCGGAGGCAGGGTGATGTTAGTCATGTTAGACCTGTCGGCGGCGTTCGACACCGTCCCCCATGAGGATCTCCTCACTAGGCTACATGACATCGGTCTAGGGGGGACGGTGCTCAACTGCTTTCGCTCCTTCTTAGCCAACCGCCGACAGACGGTCTGGGTCCCGCCTGGATCAGCCGAAATGCCGCCTTTGGGAGTTGGAGTTCCTCAGGGCTCAGTATTGAGCCCTACTTTATTTAACATCTTCATGACCCCTCTGGCGACATTGGCGGAATCCTACGGGGCCCGGATCGTCTCTTATGCTGACGACACCCAGCTTCTGTTCACCTGCAGCAAGAGCAAAGATTTCGATGGAGAAAGTATCCGTGAGTGCCTTGGGGCTGTTTTTAATTGGTTCCAACTTAACAGCCTCAAGTGCAACTCGGATAAATCCGAGATACTTTTCTTCGGATGCCCATCGGAACCGGATTGGCATGGTTGGTGGCCCGCAGACATGTTCCCCCCAGCTCAGTCATCTAAATGGGCTAAGAACCTGGGAGTTAAAATTGATAATGAGCTCTCGCTCAAATCCCAGGTGGCTACTCTTACAGGAACGTGTTTCGGGATCCTCAAGATGCTTCGAAAGTTCTTTCCCCTACTTTCCGAGGAACATCAGAGGATAACTGTTCAGGCACTTATAGGATCCAGATTGGATTATGCAAATGTTCTATATCTGGGTCTGCCAGAATATCTTTTACAGCGTATGCAGGTGACCCAGAACGCTGCAGCACGAGTGATTTTTGGCCTGCATCGCTGTACTAGTGCCTCAAACCTACTTCTAGCCCTCCATTGGCTTCCTATACGGAAGAGGATAATGTTTAAGGCTATGACCTTAGCCCACAAAGCCCTGCATGCCAATGGTGCAAAATACCTCCAGAAGAGGCTGGACTTTTACCGGCCTGCACGATCCTTAAGGTCGGAATCATTGGCCCTGGCGGTGGTGCCACGCATAAAGAGGGCCCGATGGGGCGGTCGGTCCTTCAGTTTCCTTGCCCCCCAGCTATGGAACTCCCTACCACTGTCCTTGCGGGCTACATCTAATCTGCTCGCCTTTAGGAAGGGTCTAAAGACTTGGTTGTTCTCTGGTTAGTGTGCCTCTCCCTTTTGGTTTCTGTTTTTTACTGTTATGTTTTCCAGTCTCTTTCAAGGTCTGGAGCACAAAGCGCCGGGACACTCCTTTGGAGTAGCCGTTGCGCTATAAAAGTCCCATATAACAAAACATAACATAACATAACATAACATAACATAACATACTATAGGTTTGCATCTAAGCACTGTTTTTAGTACCTCTCCCTTATTTCTTTCCTGTGTATGCAGGTGGAATGTCTGAAGATGGGGGGCAACAACTTGATTTCAGTACACCCCCTATGCTTGCTGAGGTGGCAGAAAAGACAAATGTATGATTAATAGGCAATTCTTATGTGTGGTGTGTTAAGGACAATTATTTAGCAGGTAATTTCATTGACCGAGCCCGCCAGGCAGGCTTCAGTGTGTCCTTTCACAGACAAGGAGGACAGCATTTTGCACAATGGAGCGGACGCATGTTTGCTGAAAGGGTATCTGCCCCCTGGAATTGTGGTAGTGCATCTTGGTGGCAGTGATCTGGTGCACATTATCAGGAGGGAGCTCTAAGAGCTGTTGATTACTGAAATAGGCTGGTTGGCAAGGAGGCTTCCTCAGGCACTCATTGCAGGGTCTCAGATCTTCCGGAGGTTGCAATGACGAGGGGTGAGTCGTCAGGGCCCTCAATCACTCTTTCCAGCAGATTTATAATAAGGTGTATTGGCTGTTCAGGTCACCGAGACTGCAAGACATCCCGCACAGCTGCATCAAAGTGGAACGTTTCTTTTTGCATGATGGGGTTCACTTGTCCAAACTTGGCAATTAGATCTTTCGGGAGAATTGACTGGCATGGTTAATCCATCGGCCACGTTGACATGACGGTTTTTGTAGAATCTCCATTTGGAAGAGAAAATAGAGATGTTCTTCTCTTATAAACCCTATTCATTCAGTCGTTATGATTATATTTGGTACCAAAACAAGCTTAGCTTCACTTAGGGTTAAAGTCTTTGAAGTAATGGCTAGGTGTGGCATGACTATGGGGATTCTATGAACCTAACAGCCACCTTTAACTTATCATCCAGTGATGCTTAAGAAGCTGTCCGACTGGTTTTGTTTCACTCTGAACTTATAAATTGGGCGCCTGGCTTTATTTATTTTTTATTTTAAAACAATACCATCTATATTTTTTCATATTTTATTTGCTCAGTTTAGTTATATTTATCCAAATTTGTGTTTTAGGGAAAAATAAATCTCTAATTAGTGTATTTTCACATTTATTTAACTGATAAAAGTACATATTCACTTAGAGGCATGATGAGTGTTAGTGCTTTAAATAGCCGTATTTAATGCAATAGTCTTATGAAATGCAATGAAAACATTAGCATTGTAGCACAAAAACAAGCACACCTGCAGCTGTTTCAAAGCTTCATTATCATACCTGTTTTTACCCCCTTTGCCTGTTCTGCACTGCTATTGGGCTGTCAGTCAAAGCTGACAAAATTGAAAATCACTCAAAAGAAGATATGTTTCCTGTCTTATTTAGTCTTTGAAGTTTTAAAGAGATACATCTTATTTAGTAACTAAGTGAGTAGAATCAGTTAAAATACATGCATATACATTACGCATGTAATTATAATATAATGAATAAGATAACAAACTTTTACATTTCGGAAAATATTTTTAAGACAGGAAAATTAGAAAAAGAGAGAAAAATAACAATCATATATTATCGAGACTTAATAAACAATTGTATAATAACATTACTAAAATTAAATAGTGAACAAATGGCAAGGATAATTAGCAATCAATATTAATAATATTGAAAAGTCACTGAGGTTTAAGTACTTCTTCAGTGCAAGGGATTTGTAAGCATGTATTGCTTGCAGAAGAATCTAGAAACTTTGTTAGGGGTTACCAATCAATCAATCAATCAATCAAAGCATTTATATAGCGCACTACTCACCCAGAGGGTCTCAAGGCGCTCGGGGGGAGGGGGGGATCCGCTACTGCTCGAACAGCCAGGTCTTGAGCTGCTTCCTGAAGGCGAGGTGGTCTTGGGTCAGGCAGAGGTGGGTCGGGAGGGAGTTCCATGTCTTGGCGGCGAGGTAGGAGAAGGACCCGTCCCCCTGTGGTGGCTCTTCGGATGCGGGGGACGGTGGCGAGGGCGTGGCCGGTCGATCGAAGCTGGCGTTTGGGAGCGTAGAAGTTGAGGCGGCTGTTGAGGTATGCTGATCCTTGGTTGTGTAGGGCTTTGTGAGCGTGGGTGAGGAGACGGAAGGTGATTCTCTTGTTGACCGGGAGCCAGTGCAGGTCTCTCAGGTGTTAGGAGATGTGGCTGTGACGGGGGATGTCCAGGTCTCTTTTGATGGCAAGGGTAATTGGATAAACGTACGCTGTGTCAAGCCTATGATTGTAACAGACTCCATACTACCAAGCATAACAAGCACTGGCGTTGCCAATAGGTCTCGCAGTAGGAAAGTTGGAGCTATTACAATTGCAAATAACAATGCCTTTTATTTTTGTTTTCATTTTAAAAACATAAAGGGCTTTGTCATTTACAAAACCAATAGCTCCAACTTTCCTACTGCGAGACCTATTGTGCACTGCACAGTGTGGGTGAAAGTGGCACTGCGTGTGTGTGAGTGGCTTTGAGTGAGTGGCGTTGCGTGGGTGAGTGGCGTTGCGTGTGTGAGTTGCGTTGTGTGGGTGAGTGGCATTGCATGGGAGAGAGTGGCGTTGCATGTGTGAGAGTGGGCTTGCGTGGGTGTGAGTGGCGTTGTGTGTCTGAAAGTGGTGCTGTGTAGGTAAAAGTGGCACTGCGTGGGTGTGAGTGGATTTGCGTGTGTGAGTGGCGCTGCGTGTGTGAGTGGCGTTGAGTGTGTGAGTGGCGTTGCGTGTGTGAGTGGCGTTGCGTGTGTGAGTGGTGTTGCGTGTGTGAGTGGCGTTGCATGTGTGAGTGGCGTTGCGTGTGTGAGTGGCGTTGCATGTGTGAGTGGCGTTGCATGTGTAAGTGGCGTTGCATGTGTGAGTGGCATTGCATGGGTGAGAGTGGCGTTGTGTGTGTGAGAGTGGGCTTGCGTGGGTGTGAGTGGCATTGTGTGTCTGAAAGTGGTGCTGTGTGGGTAAAAGTGGCACTGCGTGGGTGTGAGTGGATTTGCGTGTGTGAGTGGCGTTGCGTGTGTGAGTGGTGTTGCGTGGGTGAGTGGCGTTGCGTGGGTGAGTGGCATTGCGTGGGTGAGTGGCGTTGCGTGGGTGAGTGGCGTTGCGTGGGTGAGTTGCATTGCGTGTGTGAGTGGCGTTGCGTGTGTGAGTGGCATTGCGTGTGTGAGTGGTGTTGCGTGTGTGAGTGGCGTTGCATGTGTGAGTGGCGTTGCATGTGTGAGTGGCGTTGCATGTGTGAGTGGCATTGCGTGTGTGAGTGGCATTGCATGGGTGAGAGTGGCGTTGCGTGTGTGAGAGTGGGCTTGCATGGGTGTGAGTGGCATTGTGTGTCTGAAAGTGGTGCTGTGTGGGTAAAAGTGGCACTGCGTGGGTGTGAGTGGATTTGCGTGTGTGAGTGGTGTTGCGTGTGTGAGTGGCGTTGCGTGGGTGGGTGGCATTGCATGGGTGAGTGGCGTTGCGTGGATAAGTGTCATTGCGTGGGTGAGTGGCGTTGCGTGGGTGAGTGGCGTTGCGTGTGTAAGTGGCATTGCGTGTGTGAGTGGCGTTGCGTGTGTGTGAGTGGCGTTGCGTGTGTGAGTGGCATTGCATGTGTGAGTGGAGTTGCATGTGTGAGTGGCGTTGCATGTGTGAGTGGCGTTTCATGTGTTAGCGGCGTTGCGTGTGTGAGCGGCGTTGCGTGTGTGAGCGGCATTGCGTGTGTGAGCGGCGTTGCGTGGGTGAGCGGCGTTGCATGGGTGAGTGGCGTTGCGTGGGTGAGTGGCGTTGCGTGGGTGAGTGGCATTGCGTGGGTGAGTGGCGTTGCATGTGTGAGTGGCGTTGCATGTGTGAGTGGCATTGCGTGGATGAGTGGCGTTGCGTGGATGAGTGGCGTTGCGTGGATGAGTGGCGTTGCTTGGGTGAGTGTGGCATTGCGTGGGTGATAGTGGGCTTGCGTGGGTGTGAGTGGCGTTGCGTGTCTGAAAGTGGTGCTGTGTGGGTGAAAGTGGCACTGCGTGGGTGTGAGTGGCTTTGAGTGAGTGAGTGAGTGAGTGAGTGGCGTTGCGTGGGTGAGTGTGGTGTTGCGTGGATGATAGTGAGCTTGCGTGGGTGTGAGTGGCGTTGCGTGTTTGTAAGTGTTGCTGTGTGGGTGAAAGTGGCACAGAGCCTTTGATGTGGCCTGGCGCAGGAGAAATGCTGCTGCTGCTAATTAAATATAAAAAGTGTTTAGGGACTCACGGCTGCCGGCTGCCGAGAGTAACAAGGCAGTGCTGGGAGGGGGGCTACACACCAACTGAAGTGCTCTGGTTGCATGGCCTGTGGCCGGCCGTGTGAAGTGATAAGCCTTTGAAGTACACAGGCATGCTGTGACGGAGGTGTGAGAGGTCTGGCAGGGAACAGATGGCCTGGCTGTGAAGCAGGGGGCGGGGCAGCGCTGGGGAAGCCTGTGGGAGGGTGATTGATGCCTTTGATGTGGGGAGAGAGGAGAGCCTTTTGCGAGCCTGCAGGAGAAATGCTGCCGATGCGTGTGCATGTTTAATCACGTGATTCACGTGAACTTAAAGAAAACCGCGGCTGAAAGCCCGTGGTTTGAAGTGGATTTTGCCGACTTGAATTCTCCCCATTTCCCATTCCTGCGGAATGGTAAAGGCGAGACCTAAAAAGATATGGTATTAGAATCTTTCCATGCCTTGGTAATCTGTTGAAATGCAACTGCAAGGAGTAGGACAATTATATAAATAGTGTGAGAGGACTAATGATCTGAACTGCTTCCTAGAAAAATATTACTAAAGGTAAATGGAATTTGTGTTTGAAACATATCATTTATCTCCTGCCAAACCTGTATCTAAAATGTGTGAATATATGTACATTCAAATAACAGATGTTTAAGATAAGCTGAAGTATTTGTGCATGACCAACAAGAGGAAGGGAGAATAGGGCCATATTTACAAAGTGTAGCAGGAGTATTGATAGTCTATTCTAGATAAAAAATAAAGCTTGAATAGCGTAAACTGCCTCAGAAGACTTCCTTCTTTTAGTCCAAATTTTATTCCACAAAAGGATTGCAAAAGAGGTCTGTAGGTCAGATTCCCACTGGAGTTCTACCTCTGTTTTGTCTGAGGTATCAGATGAAGAAGTTAGATGTTTATATATGTGGGACACTGAGGAGAATTGCATAACATTGGGGTTATACTAGATGCTTGAGAAGTAGATGAATGATTATGTAGGAATTGGTTATATGATTCTTGAACCACAGAGATTAAGTCCTTTAGCATGTCAAGCTTTCCAAAAGAAAGTTTTTTTTTATTTAGTTCAATATGTTTATTATACCAAATTGATTAATATAGAAATTGTTCTTAGCATTCTGATGAGAAATAAGATTAAGTAGAAGGATTTTACCTTTGCTTTTGAATATAGGAAGGGATAATGATAGGGGTTTGTGTGTAAAAGATATTAATTCTTTAAAAGATAAACCCATAAGGGGGAAATTAGGTAATCATCCTCAAATTGCAAGAAAGAAGTTTGTTAAGGACAAATGCAGTATTGTAGATACGTAAATCTGGAAAGTTAACCCCTCCCATATGCTTAGGTCATTTGAGCTTATGGAGAGACATCCAAGATTTTTGTTATTCCATAAAAAATTTAGACAAGATAAAATATATTTTTTTTAAATGAGAATTAGAGATATTTATAGAAATATTAGTGAGATAAACAATTTTATTGGTACTAACATCATCTTCATGGTATCTAAGCAGCCCCACCAAGACAAAATAAAGGGTTCCATACGGATACAGATTTTTTGATTGAAGCTTTAAACCATGGTCCAAGATGAATCCCCATTTAAACATAATTTATTTAGGAGAAGGACTTCACATTTATATGCATTTAATTTATAATCTGAGATGGATGCAACATTTTCTACCTCTGCGAGGAAGGCTGGGAAAGAAGACCGTTGTGAGATAAACATATAAATATCATCAGGATAAATTGAAAGTTTTATCTAATTATCACCATACTGGAAGCCTTTAATTTATGAAATTAAATACATTTTTATTAGAAAGGGGTCTAAGGCAATAATGAACAATAGGGGAGAAAGATGACAACCTTGTCAACCACCCTGATAAAGGGGAAAAGATGAAGAATTAGGGCCACTGGCTAAAATATAGGCTTTGGGAAAGGACTATAAAAAGGTAATTTAAAATTTAGAAGCAAAACCAATCCAAGAAAGAGTAGAAAAAATGAAAGGCCAGCTAACTCGATCCAATGCCTTTTTGACATCCAGGGAAATAGCTGCTAAAGAATGTTTCTATGATTTAGATCTACTTAGGACTTTGAAAAATAATTTCGTGTTTTTCAAAATATGTGTACCTTTAATAAAACCACATTTTTGCTTTCCAATCAACTGAAGTAATAAGATATCAAGATGAAGCGCAAGTATTTTCGCAAAGATTTTATAATCTAAATTAATTAGGAAAATGGGTCTATCATTTTTACATAATGTTGGATCTTTATTCTCCTTGGGAATGAGACATAATAAAGCGTCTTGAAATGAGCTCCCAGAATGTTGAAAAGATATAAAATCAAGAAACCTTAGGGCTATACCATGTTTGATAGAATAAATAATGGTAAGAATATTTATTCATTCATCTAGACAAGTTGTACAATGTAATGTGACAAGAGATTTCCTATTGTTTAATACGTGTCATAAGCACATTTAAGTTGCTTAAGGAAGATTTCCTTTTATGGGCTACAAAAGAAATATTAAAATCTCTAGAATCAGCTTCAAAGGTGTCCCATATATTCTGAGGGCAAATATCTGGATTTTAATTTTCAAGAAAAAGGTGTTTGCAAAATGTTCAAAGTTTTGGGTAAATTTGGGATCCAGAAGAAGAGAAATATTGAATCTCCATCTCTTGGTACCCTGAATACCTAGGAGAAGATCCAAGTCTAGAGAAACAATAGCATGAGCAGAAATTAATATGGAGTCGATATCTGAATGTATAATATGCTGGGTAAGTGATTCGAAATAAACAAATAGTCAATTTAGGATTGAGAAAAGTGTACAGGAGAGAAAAATGTATTCTCTTGAAGTGTAGGATTACATAATCCCCAACCATCGACAAGGGATCATTGTTGTATAGTGAATGTAAATTGGGAATACATATGTGAAAATATAAACCTAGATCTGGAGTGTCGATCAATAATGGGGTTATAAACCATATTACAATCATGCCTACTAATAAATAGTCGTCATTATAAGTTATCAATGTAGGTAATATCTCTGGCCAAAAAAAATGTGTCTGGTGTAGTGGGTGCATAAAGATTAGAAATAGTCATAGGTATTTTATTAAAAATATGGAATTTGGAAGCAGAGACATATCTCCCCACAATATCAGAGTCCTGAGAAATTATTTGTGTATTTAAGTGTTTTTGACATAGAACAGCGACTCCATTGTGTTTTAATGTCTCTGGATAAGAAAAAATGTGGCCAACCCACTGTCTTTTAAGCTTCAATATTTCTTTGTCTAGTCAATGGATTTCTTGAAATAAAACAATATCACCTTTCAGATTGGAAATATGAGCTAAAGCACTCTGACATTTTATAAGTGAGTCTAAACCTCTATCATTCCATGATACAATTCTTAAAGCCATGTACAAAATATTAAGAAATGTAAATCTTTAAAACAATAGTACCAACAGTTAAAGTGCAATATTATTATAAATATATATATCATGAGGTACAATAAAGAAGATGCAATGAAATATCAGCATAAATCGATAGTACATGAGAAATAATGCATAGTCATAAGGAGAGAAAGAGTAGAAAGCAAGTACAGAAAGGGATGTAGTAGATAAATAGTTAAAGAACAGGAGATAAGAATGTAATAAACTATAAAAGAGAAATAAAAAGATAGAGCCATATGAAAAGAAAGAAAAAACTGATACATAAAAATAGGTAAAAAATAGACAACAAAGGTATAAGACACAAAAAGAGATAACAAAAAAACATACCTATATGACAGACAAAAACCTGACGATGGTGGGGCCATGGTATGGGGATGGCACGACCGAAACTCAGCTGATCAACAAACAGAAGGGAAATCATGAAAGACTATAATAATGAAATCTCGATGAGACATGGGGTATACCTAGAAGAAAGGACACAAAAATAACAAAATATTATTATAAATAAGAACACCTGCTAGAAACTATTGATTTGTTATGAAACAAAACAGTCGATAATTAAGACAATGTTAACAGAGCTACTGAAATCACATATTAAATATTAGCCGAAAATCACCTGACTGGACGCCGAAAATCACCTGACTTTGCTGCTGTTCACGGAGGAAGGAGGAAGGTCCGCTACTACTCGCGGAACCCGCTTTGCGGGTCCCGCATCGCCGGTGCTGTCACCGGAACCACAGGTAGCTGCTGGGCGTGTGAGCGTGAGACAGGGCTGCGAGTGTAGGAACCGGGACTCGCTTTCCCAGGAGTCCTGGCAATCCTCAGGCCGAGTCACCTGGCCCGCTCTCCCTGACCTCCCGCCCAGCTGAAGCACCTTAAAAGACCCTGCCTCCCATAGCGTGTGGGGACGCCGAAAATCACCTAACTTTGCTGCTGTTCACGGAGGAAGGAGGAAGGTCCGCTACTACTCGCGGAACCCGCTTCGCGGGTCCCGCATCGCCGCTGCTGTCACCGGAACCACAGGTAGCTGCTGGGCGTGTGAGCGTGAGACAGGGCTGCGAGTGTAGGAACCGGGACTCGCTTTCCCAGGAGTCCCGGCAATCCTCAGGCCGAGTCACCTGGCCCGCTCTCCCTGACCGCCCCGCCCAGCTGAAGCACCTTAAAAGACCCTGCCTCCCATAGCGTGTGGGGACGCCGAAAATCACCTGACTTTGCTGCTGTTCACGGAGGAAGGTCCGCTACTACTCGCAGAACCCGCTTCGCGGGTCCCGCATCGCCGCTGCTGTCACCGGAACCACAGGAAGCTGCTGGGCGTGTGAGCGTGAGACAGGGCTGCGAGTGTAGGAACCGGGACTCGCTTTCCCAGGAGTCCCGGCAATCCTCAGGCCGAGTCACCTGGCCCGCTCTCCCTGACCGCCCCGCCCAGCTGAAGCACCTTAAAAGACCCTGCCTCCCATAGCGTGTGGGGACGCCGAAAATCACCTGACTTTGCTGCTGTTCACGGAGGAAGGAGGAAGGTCCGCTACTACTCGCGGAACCCCCTTCGCGGGTCCCGCATCGCCGCTGCTGTCACCGGAACCACAGGTAGCTGCTGGGCGTGTGAGCGTGAGACAGGGCTGCGAGTGTAGGAACCGGGACTCGCTTTCCCAGGAGTCCCGGCAATCCTCAGGCCGAGTCACCTGGCCCGCTCTCCCTGACCGCCCCGCCCAGCTGAAGCACCTTAAAAGACCCTGCCTCCCATGCGTGTGGGGACGCCGAAAATCACCTGACTTTGCTGCTGTTCACGGAGGAAGGAGGAAGGTCCGCTACTACTCGCGGAACCCGCTTCGCGGGTCCCGCATCGCCGCTGCTGTCACCGGAACCACAGGTAGCTGCTGGGCATGTGAGCATGAGACAGGGCTGCGAGTGTAGGAACCGGGACTCGCTTTCCCAGGAGTCCCGGCAATCCTCAGGCCGAGTCACCTGGCCCGCTCTCCCTGATCGCCCCGCCCACCCAAAACCTGCCCTTTGCTCATAAAAAGCAGTGATCTACGCTGCGCGGAAGCGCGCGGGAGCGCCCGGGGCTAAGCCCGGGCAAAGGGCGGGCCCTCTGTGGCCCTCAGAGGCCCGAGGAGACTGGACTGGGCCAGAAATCCTGGTCGAGTATATACTGCTCCCAACCCATCTCTTATTCATCTTGAATACACGGGTTATGTCCTGCCGTGAAACAAGAAGCATGGCCGCTGCAGGAGCTAAAAAACTCACAGGGACCCTGGACGACTTCATCACCCGCACACACGCACTTATCGACAAAGGGATAATTCTCATGGACAGGAGAGTTTCCCAAGACTTGGCTATGGCCAAGCGTTCTTCCCTTGGCCTCATTGCTGAGGCTCAGACACCGAAAACGGATTCCCGGCGAGAAGCACAGGCGTTAGTACATCATCCCGGACCTAATAAGGACTTGGATGCCCTTAATCTCGCCCAGGACCTGGAAGCTTCACCTAACCTTGACATATTGACTGAAAGTGGAACGCAAAGTAGTGAAACAAATATTAGTAACCCTATAGTCAACCTAATAGAAAGAGCTCGGGTAGAAGGGGCAATCCCTAAACAAAAACGCAAAACTAACACCTCAACGGTTGCGAAAGGGAAGAAGGCTATTACTTTACCTAACTCTCGTACTATTGAACAACCTTCAGTCAGTCTACCTATCCCCATAGAGGGTCTACCTCCTAACAACCCTGGCCTACTGCTGAGTCTCCCAGATGATACCTTAATTGACCAAAGTCTAGAAGAAATTTTGCAACTTAGCGGCCCTAAAGGTAACTCAATAATAACACCTCCACTGGAGGAGCCTGGTTCTAGTTTAAATAATACAGTAATTTTGAACATGTTAAAAGCTTTACTAGAACCCATAGAGGTAAGATTACGCTGTTTGGAAACGGTCCTAAAAAATATACACAAGGACATAAGTGCCCCTAGCTTTGCTTTAAATAAAAAGTCTACTCAGGCTACTAATTTACCTAAACCCACAAAGACTATAACGGTTCCTAATAAAGCGTCGGAGACTAATAACACGACGGCTAAGAAACCCAGTAGTATTCAAATCAAGTAGGATCTAAAACTAAACCCCCTGTTGTAGAGCAGATTAAGAAAACAGATACTAATCTGATCTCTTCTGAAAACAATACTATTTCCCAGCCCACACCCGGCGATGGTTTATCCCAGGCCCCCAATCTTGATATACAGGATAAGGGTAAGGTTAGGTCACGTAGAAATATTCACCTCCCCCCGGATGCCGCACCTTATGTGGTTATCCTTACCGGAGTTACAGAACTTCGTTCGCCAGAAGAAGAATCATACCAGGCACTCAAAAATAAAGTCTGTCACTGGCTTGCGAATAATTATCCTCTCCCACCAAACATACCGACTGACATCCTAATGATAGAGAGGGCGCCCTGGGTAGGAGGCAATAAGAAAAATTTGCAGGGGGACTGTGTGGTGGTAACTTTTGAAAATCCGGAGGTAGTAGATTTTATTTGTAACAGTAGGGCCCCAAGATACCAGGCGAGCAGGGTGACTGCCAGACCTCTCTCGTATTTCTATCTTCCCCACAACCAAGCGGATAATCGTTGGAGCTGGCTTAAAGGCTCTCACGATAGGATTCCTAGACAAAGGCCTAACTTCCCCTGGGACATTCAACCACCAGTCAGGGAGGAGGGCTGGGATGGGGGGTGGAATTTGGTGGGGACTAGGGGAGGCAGACCACGTCAAGGTGGTCCCTCGCATGGCTCCCAACTTATCCATCCCTTTTTTTACCAGCAGCCACTAAATGGCCCATCCAATCCCTTGTATTTCCCTATTGCAAACCGCTTTGACTGTCTGTCAACTACAGATTGGGTGGATTGACATACTCAGGGCTCGCCAGGGGAATATGGTGTTTGTGCAAATCCAACGCGTCCCCGTAAGGATGTTGCCATAGCGGACCCGATAACAGCTAATTTATCCCCCATACCCGGAACTAGCCCGATGATGAGAAAGAGCCGGGGCGCGGGTATACCGATTGCCCCTAACACAGACTTAGCTCTCTGTAAAGTCCTTACTTGGAACGTGGCAGGTCTAAACGCGAAGGCTTTAGACCCAACATGGCAAAGATTTATTAAACAACACCACATCATAGGACTTCAAGAAACGTGGGATACAACACATACCTTTTCCCTGGATGGTTTCTGCAGCTTTTCTACTCCGGCAGTTCCAGGCATAAGAGGGAGAGCAAAGGGTGGTTTACTCACCTTGTGTTCCCTGGATCTAGTAGGGGTTTTCAAAAAAATAGACACCGCATTAACAAATGCCCTTGCGGTAGAGTGGACCCTCCCTAACTCAAAGATTTTTTTGCTGATTAATTTTTATAATTCAAAGGAGTCCGCCATTGTAAATGAACATCTAATTTCTTTGTTAATTTTGTTGTCAGCCTATAGGAGTGATTGCACTACCCTCCCGGAACTGGTTATTCTGGGGGATTTTAACATACACCCCTGTGAGGGAGGTTGTTTTAATGATAGATACGGGGGTATACCACCTGAAGCCATTCCCCATTTTGAGCATACAGCCGAAGGCGAGTACCTAGAGTTCCTTCTAGCTAACCTAAACCTCTTCGAATTCGACCAAGGTATTAGCGAGCCTAGAGCCCCAACTTTTGTTGGGAGAGATGCCAATACAGTCATAGATTATATTTTTGTTTCAAATGGGGCCCTGGCAAAGGCACATGAGTACAGCGTAGTTGACCTTATTTCATCGGATCATTATCCTGTCCTCTTGTCCTTGGACCTAGATTGCTTCCGTACTGGCAGCCCGCCAAGTATGGCAGCCCCAAAGGACTTGAAATCTAAAGAGCAGGGAAGGCGCCTGAAATGGGAGATGATTGTTCCAGAGGAATTCTTTCATTCAATCGCCCAAGAGTCGGAGGCCAGTATGGCAGTGTGTTTGGACCCAACTGCTGAGGGTCCCAAGGTCTTGACAGCTTATGAAGAGATCTGCTCCAGGATTAGTAAGAATTTGGAACGAAGGTCGGCTGGGCAAGGGAATACAAAGACCCACAAATGGTTCAACAAGGAATGTTCGAGGATACATAGTGCTCTGCTGAAAGCCATTAAACAAAAACCCAGAGACACGTCATTAGTGGCCAAGCTAAGGAGGGAATACAAAACCACAATCCATAATCGCAAAAGCCAAATTAAGGAGGAAGCTTGGAATAGCCTATTATCTGTGGAGGTGCTGAGAGACAGTAAAAAGTTTTGGGCCATTGTAAATCAGCCCTTTTTCTCTGACAATGGGCCAACGGATTTAGACTGTGGCATAGAGGATAACAGATGGCTAGCCCACTTTGGTAAAATCTATGAGTCTATAGTCCCTGCCTCAATTGCCAAAACCCATGACTACTCCAATTTGGTTATGGATTTTAACACCATGGAAGTTGAAAGGGCGATTAGAGATACCAGTAAACACAAGGCCCCGGGACCCGATGGGGTACCAGCAGATCTCTATATCCAGTACCCACAATTCTGGTCCAAAATTTTAACCAACGTTTTTAATGCTATTCCGACAGCTGGCTTCCCACCCTCCTGGTCTACCTCTATAATTGTGCCTATATTCAAGAAAGGGAATAGGGCGGACCCGGCCTGCTGCAGACCAATCTCCCTGTTGGACTCTGCCGTCAAGATCTTAGGCAGAGTCATCCTGCACAGAATGGAGGTTTGGCTGGAGGAGAGCGGGATCCTTTCAGATTTGCAGTACGGGTTCAGGGCACACAGAGGGACAATTGACCAATGTTTGAACCTTCATCTAATCATTAGGAAATACACTGTGGTGAAGGGGGGGTTTCTTTATTTGGGATTTATGGACCTATCCTCCGCGTTTGATTTGGTTAATCGCTCAAAATTATGGACCATCTTACAAAATTTAGGATTGGACACTACTTTGGTTAGCTTTTTACATGACCTTCATTCTAATTTGTTTGCGTCTGTTAGGGCATCAAGGGATGGTAGGTGTACAGCAAAGTTTAGATCAGGGAGAGGGGTCAGACAAGGGTGCATCCTGGCCCCTCTTCTCTTTACACTGTACATCAACGCCGTGGGGAAATTTCTGAATCCAGCCACCCTGGACATTCCGCGTATGGGGGGGCTACCTATTCCGGTCCTCCTATAGGCGGATGACGCTGTTCTCATAGCGCGGACTGGCATAGGGCTTCAAAAACTCTTGGACCATTTCGGCCAGTTCATGGAAGCGCTTGATCTAAAAATTAATACCGTCAAGTCCCATGTTATGGTCGTTGGCTCTCGAAAGAAAAATATGAAGATTAGATCTTTCAGCTCTAACAATTCACCAATTTCGAGGGTGCCCTCCTTTTGTTATGTGGGCGTCACTTTCGACGAGAGAGGAACTTGGAAGCCACAAATGAAACTCAAGGAAAATGGAGTCATTAGATCGACAACAGCACTCCTGAGCTTTTCCAAAAGATTGGGCTCGAAACCTATGGAAGCCATTACCAGGATCTACAGAGCCAAATGCTTGGCAATCGCTTCCTACGGGGCAGACATTTGGGGCTATGTTCCAACTCCAGGCATACAAATTGCCGAAAACAACTTTATACGGGCCCTGCTGACTCTCCCGAAATCTTCCGCAACACATTCAACCCATAATGAACCAGGCATGGGTTATGTCTCTGATCTTCTAAAAATGTCCCCAGTACTTTGCTGGATTAAAACCTGGACAAATGAAGAAATCAGCCTGAATCACTGCATCCTTAAGGATTGTATATCTCTCGACAAAGCTCATACTATTCCGAGGCTGGCATATGTTAGAGCGGCATGTGCGAGGCTAGGGCGTCCGGAAATGTACTCTCTACCGCAACATCTCAAAAAAGAGGATGCAAAGTGGGTGAAGCAGCACTTTCGGACTTTGTTGGAATGCGAAAGAGAATCGGCTGAACTTAGTAAACCTACGGTCAGATTACTTTTTCAACTTTCCACAACCACAGCGATGGAACCCTATTTAAAATATGTCACAAAGCCCTACCATCGCTTTCTGCTCATAAGTTTTAGATTTAATTTGATCCATCTCATCCTTGGCACGCATACAGAATGGGGCACACCAGAAAATGTTCCCCCTTGCACATGTGACTGTTTCTCAACACAGGACACTTTGCACCTGGTTATGCTCTGTGAGCACTATTTGGTGCCGCGGAAAAAATTCCTTGTTCCCATCTTAAAACCTCTGAAATTCGTTCAGGTACGGCCAGCATTACTATATTTACAGATGTTGAACTCAGTGCCGGTTGCATATGGCGTAGCCTGTTTTTTAGTAGCAGCCGCCAGACAAAAAACTAAGAGCTGCCGCACCACTAAATCATCAAATTTGACTTTCTGTATAAACTCTGGCGAGAATGTCTCTCATATGCTGATATTTTTAGGTGTTCCCTGTATCTACCAAATCCTTTTTTATAAATGTGCCCTTTCCTTTTGTTTTTAGAAGGAGTAGCAATCAATTCTTTCCACCTATTTAATTGTTTTTTTTTTTTAAATATGATTGTTTGTATCATGTACTGCTTTTATGGTTTTAATTAACCGAATAAAGTTTTTTGACTGACTGACTGACTGATATTAGCAAGTTTAGCAGTGTCCACCGCCTCTCCTCCACAATTGGCAATACATTTTTGCAATAGAGAAGGATCCTCATAAGTAGTAGTCTTGTTATTGTAGGTTACTTTAAATAAACGCAGATAGAATAAACCAAATCTTGCGTTGAGAGAACAAAGAACTGGCCTCATTTCCAGAATATTTTCCGTCCGTATGCTTTGGTCTTTGCAAAATCCTGTGCGAACAATAAGTTGAAACCAGACCATGAAATATGACCTTTGGTTTTAGAAGCTTTAATGAATTTACGAAGATCCAGGTACTCCAAAAAGGAAAAAAATACTCCTCTAGGTTTCTGTGAAGTTGACGCTGACTGAGGAGAATGTTCTGGTCTGTGAGCTCTTTGAATATTTAATTGTGAGGTGGCGGAGAAGGAGACAGAGAGACCAGGATGTGATATGCTGTTATTACTTTATTTTCAGTACACACGTATGGGCTTTTCTATTAATTGCAAAAATACAAACCCATTTTTCGTCAAAATTGTGTAATTTACTTTTAGTATCCTCCTTGTAAGGTTTGAGTGATCGTATTTCTTCCAATAACAAGTCCATTGCATTTGTAGGGGCGGATTTTATTCCAGAGGGAGAATCTTTTTTACTCATTCATGGGTTGAAGCATTAGCTATTGTAGGGAACTTGAAAGGCATTTTAGTGCTGCAGGTAGTGAGTGTATGTCATATTAGAAGGAGAGGTCTGACAAGCATTCCCAGTATCCATCATATTTTCCAAAACAGAAAAAGGGTTGGAAGAACCACTTTGGAAAAAGTCTTATTAATGGTGAATTTATTTGAGCTCAATGGCCAATTCCTTGTCCTACCTATATAGTAGTGAGGCAATGGGGCAGATGTGAGTCTGCAGCACAAAGTAAATGGCAGGTACACAAGTAGTTTCAAATTACGAAAAGTCTCTATGTGCAATTATGTAAACATATCAATGCATAAGACATTAAAACCCTGATGCGAAAAGCAATGAGTATATCAAAAACTGTATTATTTGGAGAACTAAAACAAAATGAAGTGGGCAACATATTGTTCAGCATTGAAGAAATGACATTGAAAAGTACATTTAAACTGTAATTGAAAAGGGGTCAGAAAGCAGAACTGCTGGCTAAATCAACAGAGCAGGCAGTGGTCTCTGGGATCACTGGCTGCTCTTAAACAATATTTTCGTGCACACTCACAAAGGGGAAGTGGTCCACCTACTTGAAGTACGTGGTAAACTGTGGTGTTTAGCGGCGGAAAATGCGTTCTCAAAACAACGGTACATTCAATTGTAACTCGCTATTAGGAAGGGACGCACCTTCCTAATAGCGAGAATCACCAACGCTATTTTGAAAGTCACCGACTTGCAAAATAGCTTTTGAACGTGCCATGACCCTTTTTTGCAGTCGTAAATGGGCAGATTTCCCATTCGGGACAGCAAAAATAGTTGTACATTTGGCCCCAGGAGCTTACAGCTATCGATTCAACCCTGTTATTCATACGCCTCTGACACCTGCATCTATATTAGCATGTCTTTCTTTGGTGCATGATGTTTCTGATTGGATAGTCTTATTGCTGAGCTGGAGACTAGGGCAAGAGTTTGTTGCAAAATTATTCACCCAAGGCACAGGCTGTTATGTTTCAGAACCCCAAACACTTACCAGGGCTTAATTTGAGTCAGTGGTTGCCGGTGGAGCACACCAGCAATCATTTTTAGGAACCAGTGCTTATTTTTCTTCATCTGACATTTATAGAGGCAAGACATGGACAAACAAAAAAAAGGGGAAAGAAGGAGGAAGAGAAAGAAAGAAAAACTGTCACAAAGGGAAAAAGTGTGAACCTGCAAGAGTGGGATAAAATTGCAAGGAGCGTCTGGTAGTGAATTAAAGAGCTGTCAAATATGTATGCAGCATCTAGCGTCTGTACATTTATTAGCGGAGGCCGCTGTTTTTTTAGCAGAGCTTTGGACACCAGCACTCATTTTTTCACCAATTAAATATTGCCTACTGCACTAGCACATACTATTCTACGCAGAGCGAGGGCTTCAAAAAGGTGCAGCACTACCAGGAATGTGCAGCACCAATTGGCATGGATTACCAGTGGCAAAAGTGCACATTGATAGTGCAATTTAAGTGCAACATTTGATCCACCACTACGCCATTGCTTAAGCACCATCATTTTGCAAAAAAACTCACAGGATATCATTAGCCTCTTATACCAAAGAATGTATGGAAACTCAGGGGGTTATTTACACGAGGCCTGTTCTGCTGAAGCATCACTTTTATTGATGCTTTGATGACGCAGGCCTCTCAATCATACCTATGAGCTGACGCAAAGTCACTCTGTGTGGCTTTGCATGGGCACATAGATATGGAGTAAGGTAAGTGCATCAACACCCATGGATTTTTACATTGCACCAGATTTACATCATCATGTAAACCTGGGCAGACCTAAAAATGTACACCTCCCTGAAGCAGGTGTAACAAGGAAAACGAATGTCATTTCTCTTCGTTTTTTCTCTTTTCGCATGTGCAGTATTCTGCAGCACACACAGAACGAGGAAAACGTCTATCGTGATAGTTTTTCTGGAGGAAAGTACCCCTTCCTGCAAAAAAATAATCAGGCTAACAACACAGACACCCTTGCATTGTGGAGAAAGGGTGCCTGAGTTGGCGCTCAGCTGCAAAATGTGCACCAGGCATGGCAAAAGGACGGGAATATACCCTATCTTGTAAATACGGTGCATTCCTGCCCTTTCAATTTGGTGTAGGGCAGCACAGCAACATGACGTGCAGCACTGCTCTATGACAATTCGTTGCAAATGAGACCCTCAATGTGATAATAGTTTCATAAATCAGTCCAAAGCTAGACAGGCCTTTTATTCCACCGGGCATCTCCCAGGAAGGTGGAAGAACTTGCAGGTCAGTTTTGAAAGCTCACTGCTCCTCGTGGTGCCTCTGTCACTTTCCCCAGGTCCTCAAGTATAATTGCATCTGGCAAGGGGAGGCTTCAGTAAAGAGAGAAAGAGTGGGATGGAGGGGGGAGGTAGAAGAAAGCGATCAAAGAGGGAGAAGGAAAGAGATAAGATAGAGAGATAATTCACAGTCCCACCCAAGCATCAGTGTGTTCTCTTGCTAATCCACCAATTAACCATTAATTCATTCACTCCTGCACCCTACCAGTCCTCCGATCTATCGATCATCAAGCTGCACTGGTATTGATATTCTTTTAATTGCGGAAACCTAGATATAGTCAAATTCGGCCCAAATTATTGAAGGGGCTAGTACCATACACAGAGCAGTCTTCAGCCATAGCTAGAGTGCACAAGCACAGACTGTTTTACATTCAACCACTGGCTGACTTTCAGCCACTTGCTCACTTTCAAACTGCCAGCACCTGCAAGTACTCACACTCACTTGCATGCAATAAGCATTTCCTCTGTACCATCTCAGTCACCAAAGTTCTTCTAACTTATATTCACACACTCACTCATCCCCACAATTCACAGTCACCTTTTCACAAAAGCCCATGCAAACACAATGCCCAGACTTACCCATAAACCACCAAGCACTTCAACCATTAAAAAGCCAGCCCCATTGCTTTTGCCAATGCTTGTGAATTCTGGTGGGAATATTCCCACCAACAACAAAAATATCAGTGCATTTCATAATGCTTCTGCATAAGCCACACAGACCATTAAAAACAAAGGTCCAAATTTGCTACCATTTTTTTTCGTGGTTGTGGTACTTTCTGGCACTGCAACAACATTAAATGCTAGTCGAGATTTACAAAGCCACACAAGGGCCAATTTGCTTTGCTTTGAGTGGCTTTGTAAAAAAGTACACTGTGTCAGGTAGACATTACATGGATGGAACATGGGCATTCCCATGTATCCACACATTTATTTGATGCAAACCCATATTTCCTAAAGTCAGTAAACCTGAGTTTGCACCAAAATGGTACCTCGAGCTGAGAGAGGCATAGCAAGGAGAAGTACCTTCATTTCCTCTTTCCATGTGTGCCGCATTCCGCACACATAAAAAGAGGAATATGGCTCCAAGGATTGCTTTTGTGCAGGAAGGCAGCCGTAATACAGGTAGTCTCGCATCGTGGCGCAAGGATACTTGTGTTGGCACTAGTCAGCCACATGTACCCCGGCGCAGAGAGACAGCTGAATAGCACTATATCCTAAGTTCTTCATAAATAAGGAGCTGTTCAGCTCTCTCCCATTCATGCAACACAGCGCAGTAACTTCCCTTGCTACATTGCATTGTGTGTACATTTAGTAATCTGCCTCAAAATGTGTTTAGATATCCCCCCACGACCAATAAATCAGACTAGACCAAAAGTGACTTTAGAAAGGCAAGCCAAGCATTTCACACTGTTGTATGGCGTTTTAGGATCCAAGCGAAATTTCCCGATTCTTACCCTTATATAGGTATAATTCACATTGCCCTAATATAGGCATAGAAATGATACCCATATTTAGACATAGCCCATGCAGTTTAAATACAGGCATGGCTACTTCCACCCGTTCCAAAAAGCCACAACGATTTCTTGAAAAATCGGCTTAAACATTCAGGGACATCCCCTTGCTTGAATATTGATTTGTCCAAGAACTCATGGAGTTTTCAAAGAACTAACATTCACTTGAGGTTCTTTGATGACGTTATTATGTCCGACTTTATGTCAAACTAAACACCTTCGAGGTATAAATATGACTACACTTGCCCTAGCAAACACACAGCAGCTCGACTATCTAGTTGCCCGATGCAGCTCGCTACAGCAAGTGCCGAACGAAGCCGACCCTCCAGCTGAAGCACTGAGCGAGAAGCTTTCCATTCTCTCGCTGAGAATCCAGCTCCAGTGTTTCCAAACTCTCCTTGCGGGGTGTTGGGAAATCAAGTCCCGAGACAGAGATACCAGACCTCCTTCATTCTAAAACCAAGGTACAAAGCTGATTAGACCCTAAAAGAAATCTTGATTAGATTCTTGGTAAAGAAAAACTAAACCTCTGCTACACCTCACTTACTTCTTCCCTCGTACTAGACTTAGGTTAGGTACATTGGGGTAGGCGTATTTTAGAAGCACCAGTTGAGTACTTTTAGTCTGTATTATTTTTATGTATGTATTTATCTATGGTTTAGAAAGCATACAATGTTTTTACAGTACTATTTTATAATACTCTTCACGCTGTACACATTATACTTTGCAGCCTGTATTACGATTGTAGCAGTTAACTTTACTTGCATGAGAAAGAAGACTGTTCAATAAATCCTTTTATTGAAAACACCAGTCTCTCTATTTCTCTGCACCTCTGCTGAAACGAAGCATGCACGATTGACTGAGTAAAATATCTATCTATTGTTTCCACGACTCTGAAGATAGGTTTATTCTTGGGGAAACAACGTTGTCATGTTTATGCTGTTGTCAGAAACTAATCCCTTCTTTTGAATTCGAGAACGTTTCTAGTGACCTCTGAGCTAGCTGGCACTCACAAATTAAGTCTAATATATTCAATAGAGACCTAGTAGACATCAGTCCTAGATCTACTCTATAGGATATATTATTCCAATGCGCAGAGCCTATTGGGAATATAGGAACTACACTACAACACCAATATGGCACCATAGCTTTTTCTTTTCACTGAAACACTCCATCAAAATCCAATAAGAGATAAGCAGAGATACTCCTAAACGGAAAAACCTAAATTTGGCAATGTTTTTCCAACTTCGAAATGTAGCGCCACGAATGAAGACTCTTAAACTCCAGCAGTGTGACACATACTCACCTTCATGGAAAATCAGAAAGGCGAAGTGACGTTTTCGCAACAGTAAATTTTAGGGGCTGGTTGTGCTGTACACTATTGAGGCATTGATTGAGGACATAAACGGCGCGAGGGCCTTGTCCCAGAGCTGTTCCTTTTGTTTCAGACTGAACTCTAGCAAAATGTTCTCTTCACTGATCGATTAAATGGAATAAAAATCGATTGCAGAGCAAGAATTTAGCAAATTATGAAGTGCAGCTTTTTATAAATATGCCGTGCCTTTTCTTCGTCATTAATGAACACACATCTCCTTCTAAAAGTACATTGTTGAAAAAAAGTGTTAATTTAACGAAGCACATTTTGTCTTGAGATTGTCAATGAATATATCACATTTTAAAAAAGGACAAATCTGTAAAGAGTGTTAATTATTTCATTTACAGGTTTCACTACACGTGCAGCGTTTGTCCTCTGAGAAATGTGTTGCACTAAAATAGATCTCGTGTTGCTAGATAAAATGAAACCCCGCTCGTTTTCTTTCTCGTTTCTTAAAGAAAGGAAAGACGTGTTCATTTAGGAATTTTAGTCCATATTAATCTGTATAAAACATCTCCTGGACATTCATTAAAAATTGCATTTCTTCGTCTTTAACTGTTACATTTTTCTCAGTTATTGTGTCTATTAGAATGATGACTTACAAAGCTTTTCGGGGCGTTCTTTCCGTGTTCATCTTGTGACCGCACACCATAATGATTTCACATCCTGGGCCTGTTTCACGAAGCCATTTGCATGTAAAGGTGAACTTAGTCAAGCAAACTCCTTTTGTACGACTGTTAAGCCACATTTGTGATTAATTATACCATAGATTTTACAAAAAAAGTGGTGCTACAAGAGAAGGGGAATATAGAAGACAGTGATTCTACAGGGGATGTGAGGAGAAGCATTATAAAGATATAAGGATCTGTTGAAATGCTTGGTGTATTGTCTTCACTTGCTAGGAAAAGAGAAGGTGAGAGATTGCTTGTTAGATCTAGACTGACGTTTTTGTGTAAATTCTGGGGCATGATTGGATAGTGTTTGTGCTCTGCTTTTCTCTTTCCTGGATTTATTTATTTCTAGTTTTTTCAAGGGCAGAGCAGAAAGGCACCGGAACAGTGGTGTAACAATAGCCCCTGCAGCCCTAGCCATGCAGGGATTGGCCCCGGAGCTCCAGGAGCCCCTACCAGAACTGTGCACAGGAGGGCCTAAGGGCTCCTGACTGTGTCCGGACATGGGAGGCCCCCTCCATGCACTTCACAGGGGAAGCACCTCAAGTTTTGTTACGCCACTGCACTAGAACCTTTGTGACAACAAATAAACATACTTGTTTTTAGGTTTTTACAAACTTTTACATGACCCGTTTTTCACTCTTGAAATGGTTGGCGCCTTATTCCTTTCAAGCGCAGAAGTAAATCCATTTCCAATGTGGGAATGAGAAGTGAGCAACCCCAAAACTGGTGTGCAGAGGTAATGATTTCTCCATAGATAAAATTAAACTGTAAGAAAATGGGTTATTTGATTGAGGGATGAAAACCTTACAGAAACAAAGGCCACAATCTTTGTCAGGTTGAACCACAAAAAGTCACTAAAATAACCTGTGCTTAACCCTCAGGTAGCTTTACAAAAAATAAGTCAGACTTAACTTAAAGGCACTGTGTTATGTATTTATCCAGCACACAGACAGTAATAAAGTAAGAAGCTATTTAAGAAAAATCCCACACTAATTTAGAAAAATAGAATAGAATTCCATAAATAAAATACCACCAAAACAAATTAAATCAAAATGTTAGAACAGGAGTTATGATCTTTGTAGGCTTTTGGTGAAATCTAGTGCCGACAAGATCAAAGCGAAACGCTGGTATCTGGTCGTGCAAGAGTAGGGCAAAGTCAAAAATTAAGGTCAGCCGCATTGAAGCGCAGTTCAGATATATGAGGTAGATTGGTCCTGGTCATGGCTAATCTACGGACTGAGGAGGAGGCATTATCATCAGGGAGCCACTAGTTGAAGTTAGGGTGAAGATTTCTACGTTTGGACTTTGTCACTTTTTTGGAAGGCGAAGATCTCCAGTGGAATGAAGCTACATGCTGTAGTCAATGAAGGCTCCCTGAGGCCAGATACCCTTTCTTAGAGGTATCACTTAACAGGATTTGCTGCTGCGGATACGAGCTTAGAGAACTGCTGTGAAGTCAGGCTGGCTGGTAATGCACCGAGAATAGTTCAGCAAGCAGGGAGGTCAGGATCTTCTGTTAGTTCTCAGACCATTTTTGGTACAAATTTTCCTAGGTCCCAAGTTACAGGTTCTGGCTGGAGAAGCACCTGTAGCACCACATCCAAAGGCACAGGAACGGTTGGGCACCACTTGAGGGGTCATGACTCACAGATAGAGGCCAGCCTCAGGGTTCAAGACTCTGGAGCTTGTTGTGTCTCTGTAGCGCACACAAGAGGCCAGCGAACTAGCTCTTGTGGTCATGACTCAAGCAGCAGGAAAGTCCTCAGAGGTACAAAGCAGGCCTCAAGCAGAAGGGCGGTACCCTGAAGTACAAGGCAATCTTTCTGGGGGTCCTTTGCAGGTCCCGGAGCGTACTGAAGAATTTGTCAGCAGGACCAATATTTATACCTGATGCCTATCTTTCAAACAGGGGAAACTACCATGCTACCCCCACATCCAGTTCTGGAAATTTCCCTCCTTCCCCTGCCAAGGCTCCAAGTGGTCTAAGGTGACAAGAGGCTTGTGTCAAGTTCCTTTGTGAGTGTTCTGTAGGCATCCCTTTAAAATGTAAGTAGGGCAGATAACAGCTCTACCCCACCTATCTTAATTCCCATTTGTCTCACTGTCTGGTAGAAATGCACAAAGGCCAACGTCTACCTATTCACCGCTATGTGACCCAGGACACAGGCTGGCGACACCAAATGGTGAGGACTTGAAAATGTCAACTTTCAAAAAGTGGCATTTTCAGAATTATGACTTAAAATCTGACATTGCCGTTGAATAAGCTTTCAAATTGCATTTCTTTTAGAACAAACATGACATTTCTACCTGTTCCTAATAGAAAGTTATCACTTATTAAATGTAATAAGTTAACCCAATGTTATCCTATGGGAGAGGTAGGCCTCACAGAAGCGAAAACCAATTTTAGATTTTTTCACTACTAGGTCTTGTAAAACTTAAAAACACATGTCCTACCTTTTAAATAAAATGCACCCTGACCCATAGGATTTTTAGGGCCAACCCGAAAGGTGACATATATATTAGAAAAGGAGCTTTAGGCTTGGTAAAAGATTGATTTTGCCAGGTCCAATGGGCTGTTTAAAGATGCACATTGGCAGCCATCGCAGGGCTTAGACATGTTTTTAAAGGCTACTTAAGAGGGAGAGGGGCACAGTAAGGGTTGTTGACCAACTCATAGCATTCAAATTCACAGGCCCTGGGTACAGGTAGTACAACTTTACTAGGGACTTGTCAGTAAATTAAATATGCCAATTGGTTTCAAGCTAATCTTCCCAGAGTACTAATGCCAACAAAAGCTTAATCCAGACTAATGACAACAAAAATAAAATCCAGACAACAGGAGGGGAGAAGGCAACATGTTTGGGAGACAACTACCCAAAGGCTGTCAGGTCTAACATATACTGTAGTATCTACAGTGAATAAAATGCTCGCTACAAATTTGTGAGTGTAATCTCATATGACATCAATTGTATGGGCCTTACATTTCCAATATCAATGTGCCTATAAATGTGGTCACATATCGGGCCCACAGCAGGAGAAATAGAACCACCAAGATGAACTCACCACTCAATAAAAATCCATGAGAACATGGTTCATGGGCCACAGGCATGGAGGCCCACTACAAACTGTCAGGTACTTGTTGAAAGAAGGTGCAAATCATGAAGGCTCCCACTGACCATTACTAAGTACAGCTTTTGAAGGAAACTCTTTTTTTGAGAGTCACTTCACTATTAGCGAGCCTCCTGATGCTGATTTTGATGAAGGGGTGAAACATGGCTTTACTGTACTGCTACAAGTGTATCTTATGAAACATCTCAACATTATTTTGGAAACTGCAATGGTAGGTGTCTTGTGGGGAAATCCGCCTGAGCATCTCTGGGCATCACAATGAAACTGGCAGCCATAATATAGAATAAGAACTGAATTATTAGCCATTACTGGATTTATGCTCAGCAAAGTAGAAGGAGCCATAACGTCCCTAGATTACATCTTTGGTGAAAGAAAATCTGGTTCTAAAAATCCTGGTACTTTATTTGAGAAGACTGTGGAATGAACATGAAAGTGGCTCTGCTTCTGTTGTCTTCAGACAACCAGCGGATACAGGCACAGAAAAAAGCCAATGAACTTATAAGATAAGTCTGTTTCAAAGAAGTTGAAGTTGAACCAATGTCGACAAATGAAGTTTCTACCACCTCAGAATCAAACAACTTTTTTGCCTTTTCAGCTAATCCAGGTGACATCCCACATGCAAAAGTGGATGAAGCTTAGCGTATCAGGACAGCTGCTGTTCCAGAATAGTCTGCACCCATCATAATGAGCAATATCAAAATTGCACCCGGGAAGTGTTGCGCTCAATAGAATCAGCAATGATCCATCTTCTGGATTGCTTAAGAATCAACCGCCCGCACCCAAGAACCCCTGTACTGAAAAATGTGAAGTCTGTAGTCCAGTACATAAATATATTTCCGAGGATCTATCTGGCCAATACCCACATTTTTCATCATGAAATATAATGTTTCTTCTCTTCGCTCTTTACAAAAGGTATTCTTTGAACTAATGTTCATTGGATAGTCATGTACTAAATGATGACTAATTGTATTTACCAATTTGTGTCCCTATAATAATGTGTGCCTCTGTGTGCCTCTGTGTGCAGTTTGTGAAAGGAGAAATAAGTTTACCATTTGCTTGATTACTAATTACTGTGTGGCCAACAACACTGACAAACACTGCTGGTAAACTGTGTCAATGTATGCAGCTTTGAAATCTTCTTTTACCTCTTTTTTCCTAATCATTCATTTTCACATGTCTTACAATTTGTAGAAGGACGCTAACCTTCAATGCAATGACTTTCATTCTACCCTGATACAGCACTATTGGTTACCACGCACACTCTCCTGTAACCACACAGCTTCTCTGTCCTTGTCCATACCATCCTTATTGAAAGCAGAAGGAATAGGCAGTCAATCAATCAATCAATCAATGAATCAATCAATCAATCAAGGGTTTATAAAGCTCACTACTCACCCACTAGGGTCTCAAGGTGCTAGGAGTGCGGGGGTCAGTTCCGGATCAGTCGAAGAGCCAAGTCTTGGGGTCCTTCCTGAACGTGTGCAGGGTTGGGGAGTGTCTGATGTTCGAAAGGATCTCCTTCCAGGTCTTGGCTGTGATGTAGGAGACGTCTCTCCTGCCTGTTCTGCGGATGTGGGGGACCTCTGCCAGGGTGAGATCGGCAGAGCAGAGGTTCCTCTTGGGTACGTGAAAGGAAACTCCCTTGTTGAGGTATTTGGCTCCGATGTTGTTGAGGGATTTGTAGGCATGGGTGAGGAGTTTGAAGGTTACTCTCTTCTCGACAGGGAGCCAGTGGTCATCCCTTAGGTGTTTGGTCAAGTGTTTGTGATGAGGCATTCCGAGGACGAGTCTGGCAGCTGCGTTCTGTATGGTCTGGAGTTTGTGTAGCAGGGCTCTGTTGATTCTGGCGTATAGGGCGTTGCCGTAGTCCAGTCTGCTGGTTATGAGCGAGTGGGTGACGGTCTTTCTGCAGTCGGGTGGATCTATTTGAAGGTCTTGCAGTGGATGCGCATGCAGTTGAAGCTGGTGGAAGCGACGGCATTGATCTGGCGGTTCATGGAGAGGAAGAGTCAAGGATGATGCTGAGGTTTCGTGCGTGGTCTGTAGGAGTGGGTGGATTCCCGAGGGCAGAGGGCTACGCAGAGGTGCAGGGTCCGAGGATGAGCACCTCGGTATTCTCTGAGTTGAGCTTCAAACAGATGTTTGTCTTCAAAGCTGCCACGTTCAGCATTCCTTCCTGGAAGCGGAGTCTGGTGTCTTCGGGATTCTTCATGAGTGAGAGGATGAGCTGGGTGTCATTGACGTACAATACAATGCTGTGCCCATGCTGTCTCATGATGGTGGCGAAGTGGGCCATGTAAATGTTGAAGAGCATGGGCTGAGCGATGATCCTTCGGGTACTCCACAGTTGATACTGATGGGTTTGGAGAGGAATGAAGTTAGTCTGATCCTCTGGGTCCTGCCGGAGAGAAAGGAACGGATCCAGGCGAGGGCAGCTCATTGTATCCCCACGTCGAGAAGTCTGGCTGTGAGAGTGCATTGAGAAACGGTGTCAAAGGCTGCGGAGAGGTCTAGAAGGATGAGGGCCGCTATGTGTGTCTGGTCGAGTAGCATAGCATGCAGATGTCGTCAGTGGCGGTGAGGAGGGAGGTCTCGGTGCTGTGGTTGCTGCTGAATCTAAACTGGATGGAGTTCTCTTCAATGAAAGTGGTCAGCTGGGCGCTCACGAGTCTCTATGTTACTTTGGCCATGAAAGGGAGGAGAGAGATGGGCCGGTAGTATTTCAGGTCAGTTGAGTCAGCCGTGGGTTTCTTGAGGAGGGGGTTACCCTCCGCCTGCTTCCTTTCATTCGGAGAGATGCCGGATATGAAGGAGGCATTGATGGCCAGTCCAGGTTTGGGTGCAATGGTGGCCCTGTGGAATATGTGCGGTGGGCAGGGGTCCGTTGGGGCTCGAGTGGGTTTTCTTCATGATAGCGGTGATGTGTTCGACGGTGGTGGGATTCCAGGTCATGATGGTTGGTTTATCGGCAGGGTTGTGGGGCGGCATCTGTTTGCTGAAATTGTCGTAGAGGGTCTTGATCTTCAGATGGAAGTATGAGCTGAGCTTGTCGCAGAGTTCCTGGGAAGTTGTGATGTCTGTGGCTTCGCTGGGGGGTTTTGTTAACTGCTGTATGAAGTTGAACAGTTCCTTGGTGTTGATCACGTTGGTCTGGACTTTGTCGCTAATGAAGGTCCGTGTAGTGTCTCTTATGCGCTGGCGGTATTTCTTCAGGGCGCTCATGTGGTTGTTCCGTGCTTCTGTGGTTTTCTGGTTTTGCCAGGTTTCCTCTAGGCGTCTGCAAGAGCGTCTGACTTCATGCAGTTCTGTGGTGAACCAGGCGGCCTTCAGAGGACATTGTTTGGCAGGGTGGCGGAGGGGTGCGAGCTTGTCGGCGCAGCAGGCGATCCAGCGGTGAAGATCTGTGGCAGCGGAGTTGGTGTCAGTGGTGGCGCTGGGAGGGTCTTCGAGGAGGGTGGTGGTGAGGAGTTTCTCTGTGACATTGCTCCAGTTCCTTTGTGGCGGTCGTGGGGCAGGCTTGTGTGTGGTGGTAGTGTTGAAGGTGAAGTGGACACAGTGGTGGTCCGTCCAAAGGGGCTGGGTGGTGTGGCTGAAATGGATGTTTGTTCCTCCTCCGAAGATAGGGTCAAGGGTGTGTCCAGCTCTGTCTGTGGGCATATTGACCAGCTGCTTCAGTCCGACATTGGTGAGGTTGCAGAGGAGCGAGATGAAATTGGGGTCATTGCTGTTGTCGAGATGTCAACTTCTCCGATATTGACATCTGGAATACTGGTACTATGTAAAGCACTCTGATACCCGATTCGGTTTGGGTCATGTTCGCGCTATATAAAACTCTGAAAAAAAAAACTTTCAGCCAGTGCCTCCTTCTCCATGACAAAGTAATTTAATTCAAATACTTTCAGAAACATTGAGTCAAATGTCTCTCCTCTATCAGATGGTTCTACTACGAGTATTCCTAGTTCTTTAGACTTTTTTGCATCTGTGCTTCTGGCAGTTTATCTTCCAGGAACAAAAACATGTAGATTAGGTGCTCTCTGTAGGCTTTTGTATGCCTTCAAACTCTTCCATACACTTAAATTCCTATTTGAACTCTCCATTCCTCTTCAGGAGTGCCTCCAGGCAGCTGCTAAACTCTTTTATTCCAAAGTACAATAAATCATCCTTAGTACTATGTTTCCACAAAGGTTTAATAGTGTCAGTAACTTTGCTCTAGGCCTTACACCCCCAACTGAAATATAATAACCTAAATAAGTGATCTTGATTGTCTGATCTTAATGTTAAACTGTGTTCCTCAAATTTCTAGAATACCATTCTCAATCACTGATTGTACTCCCTCCAATCTTCACCATACATTAGAATATCATGCTGAAAATGTGTCCCACCCTGAATTTCTACAGACATCTGTCTTTGAAACATTGAGGCAGCTGAAACCAGACCGAAAGACATGTTCAAATCTTTATGAGATGCACTTACATATCTCTTGGGTGTTATTAAAGTTGTCAGTTATTGTAATTCCTCATGCAATCTGATCTGCTGATATGCAGAAACCAGGTCTAGCATACTGATACATTTCACCCCACACAACATTAATATCATTTCTGAAAGGCTGGGCAGAAGGCAATGGGGCATATTATCAAGGGGGTTTATCTCCGCTTTTTTGGCTTTAAAAGCCAAGAAAGCGGAGATAAAATTATCTCCCTATTACCTAGCTGCCGCTAACACCAGTTAGCGACAGCTAGTAGGAGATAGCGACCATCTTGGGCCCCACTTTGCATGTCAGTGATATTTATCACTAATGAGATGCAAAGTGGGCGTGCCAAGATGTTAGCAACTGAAAACAGTCGCTAACATCGCTATCTCCTATTACCAACTTTTGGAGATATACGCGCTAAGCGGGAATATCTCCAAAAGCTAACACCTGCCCTGAGCAGTTCTTAGCCATGTTATCCAATGGGAGGTGGATAACATGGCTAAGAGCATTAGCTCGCTAATGAATGAATAACGCTGACTTTTCAGCGATATTCATGCTTTGCGGCGATTTTTACCGCATTTGCGTTAAACCTTGGTAATACCAAGGTTTATCTGCGGTAAAAATCGCCGCAGCGCTGCGGTAAATGTTTGTCTCTAACCAAGCAATAGCGATAATTATCGCTATTGCTTGGTAATATGCCCCATTGTTCCCACACTACTTTTTTATTTAGCACTCTTGAACACATGCATGAAACAATCTCTTGACTGACCGTGGCCAGCGCTTGCGGGGCTAGCAACTCAGTAGGCTCTATGAACACTATCACTCCCAAGTCACACAACTTCGGCAGTTTCCTTTGCCCAGCATCAAGGACACTGATGGGCAATCTCCTAAATGTTGAAACAATGGAAATGTTTTAAACATCCTACTTCATCCGATTATACCTACAGGTGTAACTTTTTAAAATCTAAACAGCCTTCTCAACCACACGGATTTGTGGCAGGGCATTAGGAATAAAATACTTCTAGGACCAGATGTGCAAAAAGTAGGAATTGAGATTTCCAAATTGCGATTCATACCGAATGGCAATTAGGAAATCGCAATTCCTAATGTAAGAAAACATACAACTTGTACTTAGCAATTCTTAGTGGGTTGCAATTTGAGCTACTTCATGAATATTAATGAGTTAAGTCATAGCTTGCAACTCATTAGGGATGATAGCCATTACAAGGAGGGGGGTCAGCAGACCATCATGTTTGTGATTGCTTTCCAATAAAGTAATCTTTTTTTTTTAAATCCAGCCCAACGGGGTGTGTTTACAAAAGTTGAACGTGAAACTTTCAGGTTTAATTTTTTAAGAGGATGAAGAAATGTGTGGATCTACTGCCTGCTCTTATAAAATATTTTTGTTTACATTGTCAATGGGATAGGGGACCTCTTCCTATTTGAGAATGGGTTAGCTCGTCCTTCGAAGTGTCTGTAAAATGTTAATGTTTTGCAACCACAATTCTGTCACAAAACATTATTACATACCACTGCAAGTATAGCCCTAAATACACCCCTTCCAAATACTAATTCACAAAGCCGAATCACGATTCGGTAACAAGTTTGTGTTACATTCCAGGTATACCCCTTGTCCATTTCCTTGCCCCTTTCCCTTTAAATTCCCTTGTATATATTCAGCTTTGGCACCTGCCATGTAGTTGGCAGCGATTCCACTTAGAACTGGAATCCTCTCACTGTGTTCCTGCCTCTACTCAGGACAGTACTGTGCCTTATGGATTAAACCTACTTTATATCATATCTGGATTTCTGCTTCATTATTTGGAATTTTACACTGGTGACGAGTTTATAAGAGTACCTGCTACTTCTCAACGCACAGGCTGTACTGTTTTGGGATTGTTTTTACAACTTTGGACTTTGACACTGGATTACGACTTGGGAATAGCTACTTTGAATATGTATATTTGGATTGGTTGCCTTCTACTCTCCACTACCACCGTTGTTTTTCTCTTTTCTGGACTTGCTACTGGGGTGAAAATATCCATTTTCACTACTTAATTGTAATTTTGGCTCACTGCATCTTTCGAAATTTGCAACTGCTGCACGCGTGGAATGAAAGAGCAAGATTCCATGTCCAACGCGTGGTCAAGTAGAACCCCCAGCTGAGGTAATCCCTGCACGTCACACATCATGTACGACGCAAGGTAGAAGAGAACGCCAAGCTGAGGAACTTCCTGCATGTCATACTAATCAAGTAACTTCGAACAACTGTTTAACCATCACCAGGGCATGTTTATGATTCAACATTCTCCTGAAAGTTATCTATTCCTTCACTCAATGTGTCTCTATTCCTACATGTAGTTGGCTAGCTCTAATTCGGATGTTCCCATTGGGTTAGGTTCCTGCACCACTCTTCCCCGTCTGTGTGCCCCATTTCCCTTTATAGTCAGAGAGCCTACTCAGTGAATTCTTCAAATAACTTTAATGTTTCTTCCCATACGTTTGTGATTGGGTGTCTGAGCCCTCCGTGTATCTCTTCCTCCAGCAAAGCAGCACTTTCAGCCTTTGGTCCTCACACCACCTCACCTTTCCACATGCTGTGTGGGGACCTGTCAGGTGAATGCCAGTGCCCTGCAATGGCCCTCTTGGAAATTACCAGTGCTAGGTCTAAAAATAAGGTACTGCCTTTCCTGGCTTTTCGCCTGGGATACAGGCCTAATAAGCGTCCTTCCACCTTGAAAATGTTCGATTTAGTGAGAGTGTTTTCTATAAATGTTATGACCCCCCAGGCAGAGCCCAGCTATAAAGAGGCAACTCCAAACCAAGTGGGGAAAGTCAGCATCTGTCAGTGCACATCTAGGGCATTTCGTGTCATCTGTCCCAGTGATGTTGTTCAGTTTGTGGGGAGGTACGTACATGATATGTAGTAAATTAAATTGTGTGCATTTAACTCTAAGGGTTCTAAAGACTTGGGGGATCATTAGGATGGCGGGCAGACTTTTTCCGCCCGCCATCCCGACGTAAAAAGGGACCGCCAGCCATAAGGGCGGGGGTCCCGTGGGGGCCATTAGGATGCGCCCACCACAGTGGCGGGGACATCCTGCATATTTAACATTGCGGCGGGCATGCTAAAAGCACCGCCCGCCGCAATCCTAAAATGCACATCATGCATTTCAATGGACAACATGACAGGCACCATGCAGTGCCTGCCACAGTGTACATTGCAATGCAGGGGGGTACCAAAGGTACCTCCCCATGTGCACCCTCCCACCCCCAGAGTCCCTGGGGGCCCGTAACGGGCCCCGAAAGAGATTGCCACCACGGAAAAGGCATGTGTCCGCCCCCATCATAATATGGATGGCATTGTCTAGCAGACACGGCCACCATATTAAACTCTTTTCCGCCCGGTTGACTTGTCGACCAGGCGGAAAAGCGGCGAACAGTCTTTCCGTCCACCCTGGTCCCCCCGTCATAGTAATATGGCAGGGGGAATGGGTGGCGGGCGGGGACGGATCTTGGGCGGATCGCCACCGCAATGCGGATGGTGGCGATCCGTCCGAGATACTAATGACCCCCTGGATGTGGATTTTCAACATTCCTTCATATTTCTTGTCATGCAGGGTTCTGCAGGACATTTCCCAATCTGACTTCAGTCTTGTCAGACTATATTTATTCACTGACATGACGCTTTTATAAAGCCAAAATATCAATCTGCATCCCTTCCCAAGTGTTAGAAGAACCTGCAAAGCCTCATAAATTCGTGTTTCCTAAATTGTGAAAATTAAGGAATCAAAATGTAGAAATCGCAAACGGCAATGCATGATTAAATCGCAAATATTTTAGCGAATTCTTAATTTTCCTTAATTGCGATTCACATTTTGCGAATCGCAATTAAGGAAAACCTTCCCATTGATTTCTATGGGCCAATAGGCCCATAGGAATCAATGGGAAGGCATTAACATTTTGCTATTTTCATTTTGCGAATCGCAATTTGTTAATGCATTTCAAGGGTGCTGAGGGGGGTCCAAAGGACCCCCCTGCACCCTTGAAATGTTATTTTAAGTGCAAGTTTCACACACATGTGTGTGTGTCACATGACACTTTCAAAAATACTTTTTTGAGCATATTTGAAAGATTTCGCAAATTACCACGAGGTTCACCCTCGTGTTAATTTGCTCCCCCTATTTGCGAATTCGCATTTTTTAAAAACATTCATGCATTGCATTTAAGGAATCGCAAACATGTGATTCCTTAAATGCAATTGCATTTTTAGAAATCGTAAAAAAATGTGATTTCTAAAAAATTGTTTAATGCATCCCAAAAAGTGATTTTGGAATCGCAAATGGCAGAATTTTGCGATTCGCACCGTTTGCGACTCCAAAATCTCTTGATGCATGTGGCCCTAGGCCCCCATCACTTCCGTAATGACTTTATTACGGCTCCATATGTCAGAAAATCAGTCTCCGGCATCCCCTCTTCCGTAATCAGAATATCTCATTTGTAAGTACCCCACGCTCATAGCAATCACCATCAGTTAATATCCTTGCCTATGTCCATTCTCTCATTCTGGGGCTGTGAGGAACCCTTCCCTAAAAAATTGTGGACCAATCAATGGCAGGGACAGAGAAAATGTCCAACTTAGCAGGGTTTTCATAACAAGTCTTCTCCAACACTCTTCGGAGGAGCTTAGTTTTAATCGTCAGACCCTTGAAGCACCCAATGATCATCAGTATCAGTGCACCTTATAGTTTTGCTTCACCTATTGCCCCCTATTCTTCCAGATGGAGCCTGTCTAGATATCTATCTACTCACCGCAACTGTGCAGTTAAGAAACAAAGCTCATAGTCTGGGGCTCCCTTGTCTAGTAAGGAACTTCAATATACATAGGATTGTTCTTGACCTGCCACCATCCCACAATAATCTCTCTATGAGTGCATTCTGTGCTTTAGTCAAGCCTATGGGATCCAAAATGGGAGTTTAGCAAAGATTATTGTTTTGGATAAGGCCATTCTGGTCATGATCAATAATTTACATGTGCACCAGAGTTCCACGTTTCCTCTTTCTAATGTTTTTCTCACTGTTATATATCACAACTCCCAGGTATCGTAGGATATGAGGTTCCCACTTTATCCCCAAGTGAAACACCCCCCTAGGTGGCTTTGTCAGGGACACCAGGAATAAACAGGTTTTTGTCCAATTAGTTTTTGAACATGATACTCTCCCTAGGTCCAGCACTCCTTGTATACACCGATCTAACGCATAGTTTGATTCTCATAGGTACAGGAACAAATAATCAGCATCAAGCAAAATATCTTGTACTTCCACACTCGATGGGATACTGCTCTCTGGCGCCACCCTACTTGTAATGTTAGCAGAGGGTCCACTGCTTTTGCACATAACAGGGGCAAGAGTGGGTACACCTGCCTAGTGCCCCAGTGTATGTTGTATACACTAGAGTTAAATGGGCCTAATACACAAGGTTAACTCCATAAAGCAGTTGCTTGATTCCTGCTTCCTCCCAAGCACCCTTCCTGCATGCTCTGCAGTAATGTTCAATCACCTTTATCTAATAGGCCCACATGCCGTGCAGCCTCATGAACTGTTTGATTCCAACCTTCTTAGTGACGCCAATGTCTGTACTTATTACTTGAATGCATTCTTGGTTCTACTCAGACCAATTCTGTATAAGGCCCCACCTTGAAGGAAAAACTCAATGCTGTTTAAGACCTTTTTGCATATGGCCTCTGGCTCCAAAAGACTGGTGTTGCATGTGCCCCTCTTTGCAGTAGAGAAATATCTTGCCCATCAGATGGAGTTTAGACATTTCTAAAGGAGAAGTAGAAGGTGGCTCCCTCATCCCTCTCACATTCTTCATTGTTAGCCTCTGAGTCTCATGGTAAATGAAACATTTCTAACATCATGGAAATGTGGGCCTTATTTTCACCTGTCATTGGCTGTGTTGGACCTGTCAGCCTTAGGGTGGTCTTCCCCCAAACATTTTGCCTCTCCTCCATTTCTAATCAACTCTTCATCGAACATGTATTTTGTTGGCCTCAGGACTCTGCATACTTTACCACTACTATCCAGTCCTAAAGTGCTTGTGCTCTCTCCACTAAAACGTGCTAACATTGGCTTATAGCCAATCAGCATATTCAATTTCCCTATAAGTCCCTAGTAAAGTGCCCAGAGACTGTAAATTAAATGCTACTATTGACTCTGCAGCTCTAATTGTGCCACTCACTAAAGTAGCCCTTTACATGTCTCACGTCTGCCATTGCAGAGTTTTTGTGCAGTTTTAAACTATCATTTCCATCTGGCAAAAAAAATCTTTTGCCAGGCCCAAACTCTCCTTTTTAAAAGATAAGAGTCACCTTTAGGGTAGGCCTTGGACAGCCCAAAGATCAGGGGGCAATATATTTAAAGACTTAGGCAATGTACTTTTAGGTTTTACATGTACTCATAGGGAAAAACTCTCATATTATTTTTTCACTTCTGAAAGGCCTATATCTCCTGCAGGACAACGTTGAAGTTGCCATATTACATTTTATAAGTGTAATTTCCAAATGGGAAGAAGTTAACAGTTCATGTTTGGTGTTCCTGGAATTACAGTTTAAAATCCTAACTTATGGCGAAGTTGGATTTTAAATTGCAATTGTGAAAAATTAACTTTTTTGAAATTTGGCATTTTCCTATCCTTAGCCGTTTTGTGCATGTAGCCTGTCTTGGGTCACATGAGTTGGTGTAGCTGACAGACTTTGTGAACTTATCCCAGACAGTCACACAATAGGGGGGTTAGTAGTGCCTGCCTGGGGAATCTAATGGCAGGATGGCAGAGGTGGGGGTGGTGCTGACCACAGCCCCAATTACAGCTGAATAGCCTGTGCTTTGCCTTCACACAAAGGGCCTAACAACCCTGCATTGTCACTTCAGCCAGCTTGAGTCAGGGCAGGGGAGTCAGGAAATTCTATGCACTTCAAAATCACCTTCCAGGACCACAGCACCAGAGTATAAAAGAAGGACCTCAGACATCAACTCTTCAGAACACCTGTGGATACTCTGCATGGAAGAAAGACTGATGTGCTTCTCCAAGGAATGCCACTCTGCTCTACTTCACATGAATCATCTGATGCATCAGACTTAGGGGTCTTTTACGATGCCTTCTGGAAAGGCTCCGAAGGGGATTCAGTTTCGGAGAATCTGAATTCGGAATCTATGTTTACTACCAAATCGGATACCTTTCCAGACGACAATGCAAGGAAACCGTTCAAGCTGTCAGAAAAGGTTCAATACGGCATTTGGACAGCCCAAGTCATTTGGAGCCAATTCATACTGCTTTATGGATACGGTTTCCGAATGACCGATTTGGACAGCTGTTCCGATTCGGTCTGCCCGACACGAAACGGCCTTTGGAAATCTGACTTTGGAGGCCTGGAGGAAGGCCCCCTTCACCCTGAGGCCTCTGGTTGGAGCCTGTGGGGGTTCCCAAGGGACCCCCTGTTAAACCATGCACAGTGTGGCAGGCACCATGAGGTGCCTGTCACAGGGTCCATTGTTTTCCGCCAACCACCACTTTTTTCAATGGGAACCTGCGTTCTCTTCTCATTGGCAAGTCATTGAAGTCAATGTGAGTCCGACATAACGATGTTTGGAAGCATCGTAATCGGTCCATCAGGCTCCAAGAACCCGAGTCGGTCAGAAACGATTACGAAACCAATTCGGTCAAAAGAGTTTCCGAACGACACTATAATCGGCCCCTTAGTTGTCGATATCTCTAGTTTTAAATTAATATTTCCAATTATAAAGCATTAATGTGCACTGTATGTCATTGTGAATCGACCAGAAAAAAAGTATTTAAGAGTACTAAAATTAATACTAAGGGAAGTACTCTTACATACTCTTACATGTCATTGTGAATCGACCCTAGTAGGAAAAGTGCAAAGAGGGCACGGTCCCAACTATTAGTATTATTTGCATATGAATATTCCCTAAATATTCCCATTTTACCAAATGCAGTTGTGAACATCTCCCTTTCTCTGTTTGGTCATCTCTAAAGTCTTGACCATTTCTACACCTGACCATAGCAAGGAAGTTTTGTTTGCCCTTTGTCTTTACCTTGGTTGCTGCAATGTAACAGAACGTGGGATAGCATCTAGTAATGCGGTGTATATATTAGAAGAAGCAGGGGTATTGAGCTGAGGCAGAGAGCTACAACACCAAAAATTATGAGAGGCACACAGAAAGCGAGGAATTGAAATGCAAAATAGTTGAAATGGGAGGGTCTGCTGCAGGGAGGATGAGGCAATGGAGACGAAAGGTGACAGAGGATAAGGCTGGTGAGTGGGTTTAAGGGCAGCTAAATCAGCGCGCGCAATACATTATGCAGTAGGTGGTTGAAAGCTTTTATTCGAAATGCAAGATATCTTGAAAGCATACATACATATAAAAACAGCATTTCAAAACAGTAAATAGGTATGTCAACATTTAAATGCTAAGACAATAAAAATAGGATATGACCCTAAATAAATTAGCTAAAAAGAGTATTAAATTTAAATTGACAGTCTCTTGCAGCGAATCAACCATGAGCGTTTTAAAAATTTGGAAACACAGCAAACAATTGGAGGGGAGGTATCAGTCAATAAAATACGTAGTGCAACCAAATGCCTACGTGTTCCCAGGTGTCTAAAAAGCGGTTTAAGCCAATATCTCCTGGGATTATTATAGTCCGGGCATTCAAAAATGCAGTAGGTGAAATCAATGGTTACATATTGCTATTCCAATATTTACATGTATCATACAGGGCACAGAGTTGTATGTAAATAAAGCCAAGTTGGTGAGTCATGGCATCAGCTTCGGAGAAAGAAATTGTAGATCACATCTTCCCAGTCTAGTAAAAAAACACTCCGTGGAATTATCTGCCGTGATGAATGCAAAGCTTGCGGGTCATAAGTTGCAATCCAGTTAATATAGCTCAGACGGTTACTCCTACAGATAAACCTTTGTAACAGGAAGCTCACAAGTTAAAAGGTGCCTATTCGCAATATCATTTTGGAGGACGTAAAGTAGTACTCATGTAGTACTCTTTTACATACTCTTACATACCTTTGTGAATTGGCACAATCTAAAATGGGAGTGAAATTGAATATTCAAGGAATATGCATATATAGTTAGTACAAATGTAAACGTCTGTGCCCTCTGTGCACCTTTCCTAATAGGGAGTTGGATGTTTCAGTGCAGAGTCACAAAAGTCTGTAAGAGTACATAAAAGGATACTCCTGTAGTTCTCTTTTATGTATTTTTACATGCCTTTGTGAACTAACCCCAAACATCACATATGCACACCGAATTAGCACAAATTGCCCATACTGTGCTATCTTTGTACTTTAACTGGTAGAGAGTTGGACATTACGGGGCTAATATACAAAGGCATGTAAGAGTACATAAAAGAGTATACCTGTTTTACAACTTACTGTACATGTAAATGCTTTTGTGGCTCAATCCCAAAGTGCTAACTACTCAGACTCAAATCCCTCTGAAGTATAGAACTGCAAAACATAAATATCTGCATTTGTGGCAAAAGAAAATTTAGTTTTTCAGCAAATATTCAAATGTGTGGCCTGCAGATTACACAAGGTTCTCTGCTCTGTGTGTGTTTATGTACCTGAGCATAAATAGTTCATGTTCTTTCTATTTAAAATAAAATGTTAAAGATCTTAAATCTAGTTGAATTTTTTACTTTTGGCCTGCACAATTTGCCTTCTGCTTAATATTAGCAGACCGTAATGAGGACTTTGAAATTCTAGACTGTGCACTACAACGTTGTAGCTTATGACTATAACAATATATTCAGAATGTACCTCCTGATTGGGATCCATTAATGATCATACGACAGTAAGGCAGGCAAGGCAGGCACAGGTTAGAGCGGTGGGGCGGGAATAAGTCGACAGACGACAGAATAGGGAAACAAACAATAAATACAATAAAACAATTTACCTTGCTCTCGCCACATCGGCGAGTCGGCAATGTGGTGAGCGCAAGGTAAGTGGTTTTCTTATTTTTTTTATTTTGTTTCCCTATTCCATCGCCTGTCGACATACTCCCCGCCGCCCCACCACCCCGCCACTCTGACCTGCGCCGGCCGCAACTGGAATGGACTAAATACGAAGGTGTGTTTCTTGAGGTTGCAATATTTAACAGTAGATCTGTTTCGTTAAGCAACATTGTTTATCAATGTATCATGTTTCTTTAGGGAGCAACTGATCAACATTCTATCAATTTTTGAATGAATGCATGTGCTATTCAAACAAGTGCTGTTTACCAGTTGATCCTTGTTTACCTCAGCTGCACAGTTTAGAAGTGCACTTGTTTGCTAAGGAAGGATTGTTTACCAGTGCATTACTATTTCTCAGATTTCATTTCTCCAAGTGGATCCCCTACTCACAGATGTACATCTTTCTGCTTCTTTTATGCCCAGCTCTAATGTGTGCTAATATTTACATACTTTGTGGCAGATTTACAGTTACTGGCGCATCCCTGCAAATCGGCAAAGATGCGCCAGTAATTGTGCGCCGCAGCTCCACCACCCATTATGCACTGCATTTACAATGCGGCGCACCATGGGGCAAAAACAGCACAGATGCGTCACGCATCTGTGCCGTAAAAGTGGCGCATTGCCGGAGTTGTGTCGCAAGCACGACGCAGCTCCAGCAATGATCAGGGGGGCCCTATGTGTACAATGCTGGGTCAGTCCTTATGCCTGCTTGAAGCAGGCGCAGGGTTTTGACGCAGCATGGGCCCAAAAGTGACTGAGTGAAATCTTGTAGATTTCACTCAGCCACTTTTGGGAGGCGTTCCGGCGCAGGAACGCCTCCCCCTACGATGGTACACCTCTTCTGGCGCAGCGCTTTACAATGTGACGCAACTGGGAGATGCGTCACATTGTAAATACCCTGCACCATGGTGCATCTTTTGCACCGCCCCTGCGTCACAAAAGTGACGCAACGGCGGCGTAAAAGCGGCGCAAGGGGCTCGTAAATCTGCCCCTTTTTGTTCAGTGTCTCTCTATCTTTTAACACTCTCTATTCTTTGTTCTTTCCCTTTTCTGAAAATGTTCTATGTACTCCATTGCCTAGATTATTAGAAAGAGCTGCCACTAAAGGTGGCTGCTCCATTTAGGTGGAGGAGCGTCGCCCCCCTCCCATGCTGTGGGCACAGCAAGAGTGAAAAATAAAATGGTAATAAAGTGACTTTATTAGCATTTTTGCTTTGCTCATCCAGCCGCCGGAGTTGTGTGAGGGCATTGCAGGGCAGGGAGGAGTGGTGCATGGCTACACCTGTTTTTAAACTGCACACTTCCCTTTGGCGGGTTGTCTTGTGACAGCCAGCCTGACATACGCAGTTTAAACTTCTCCTACCCGAACTGTGTTAGACAGCCGGTTGGATAGATAGCACGAGCCCCTAGTGCCAGTAAGAGAGCTAAGTCAGCCCGCTCCAACCAATCCTGCCGCTGCGCTCTTGCAGCGTTGGGCTGGGTTAGGACAGGTGGCTCTGAGGACGTCACCTTGGCCAAATACGGCCGAGTGCTTTGGAGAGCATGTTTAGTTTGTTGTGGTTCCCGTCACCTACCAGAATGGAATTGTAATATGTGGATTTAAATTCAGATAGAACACAGGGCTTATTTTTTACATAGTTAGTGTGATTCTGCCGACGATTTTTCATCTGTGAGTGTCACTTCCAGCAGAGAACACTACTTGGTCTCTGCTGACCGTTCCATAATGAGAGAATCAAAAAATTTTCCATTCGGAATACGCATTGTATGTAGACACTGGCTCCCCCAGTTTGTATTGATCTGATGAATTACAGGGGCAGGCTTGCATTCCAAAATCAAAACCAGCATTCTTCTCCTGCAACAATCCCACTTGTTATAGACCCTGACTTGTGACCCAGGAGGACACCATAAGTCGGTACATCACTTCGCCGCATGGAGGGATTACACCCAAGCGAAGACAGGCCTGACCTCCCTGAGCCAGAGAGTGACTTGGTGATCCATGGGTAAGCCTTCTTATGTACACTGGAGACTTGTGCATTTAGCGTTCAGAAGCATTGTGTGTGCTGAAACAGAGCATGCCTCATCACCAGCCTGGGTGTTTCTGTACAGCCATTTTGCTTGTCTCACCACTTTGAAATGTCACCATCCACCACTGGTTGCCACAATATGGTCTAAATCTTTCTGTAATATCATTTCAAACCTTACTAGAGTAATCATCTTCATGGAGTGTGCTCCTGCAGCCTTGTTCCAGCCATGCATATTTTGCAGACAGTATTCCTAAAGGTTATTGTGAGAGGGGAACATTATGAGGGGCATATTTACAAGCCCCTATTGCCACCACAATATCACCTTTTCTGTTGTTGTGGTGGCGATTGGGGCTTTGCCTTATTTACAAGGCAGCGTTAAGTCACTTAACTTGGCTTAATGCTGCCTTGTAAATAAGGCCCCCTTTCACAATACACTTAGGGGGTCATTAGGATGGCAGGCGGACTTTGTGGACTTTGTGACTTAGTGGAGTGGTGTGGCTCACTGGTAGTGGAGTGGTATGGCTCACTGGTTAGAGGCGGCAGACCCGTAAGCAGAGAACGGCCCGGGACCAGGGTTCAATTCCCGATGCGGCTGGGTCGTAGACCAGGGTCAAAACGGACTCGATAATTCTCGCCTCGGGTGCCTACTCTAACCAGGGAACACACTCGACAACTCTGGGCATTAAGCTTGCCTCATCTCTACAACAGCCCCCCACAGACGCCAGGGATGCCTGGTTTCACCTTGGAGATACCCAGAAAGAGACCATCTCACAGGGAAAACCAGGACGGGTTCCCCAGCGGTCTTCAGCGCCTGGATACTCCATGGAGTCTCAGTGTGCTTTACAAGTACACCCACATTTACATTTACATTTACATTTGTCTGCCCGCCATCCTATCGGGAAATGGGACCACCTGCCATCAGTGGAGAAGTGTATCTCACTGGTTAGAGCAGGCAGACCCTGAAGCAGAGGTCAGGCCCGGGACCAGGGTTCAATTCCCGACGCGGCAGGGTCTTGAGCTCAAATGTCCACGGACTCGATAATTCTCGCTTCAGTGCCTGACCTAATCATGGGTTCACACTCTGCAACTCTGGGCATTAAGCTTGCTTAATCCCCACAACGGCCCCCCGCGGCGGGATGCCTGGCTTTCACCTTGGGGATGCCCTGTAGGGGCTATCTCACCGGGAAAAGCCAGGACGGGTTCCCAAGGCAAGCGCTTAGAGACCCCTGGGTGATAAGCGCTATATAAATGGTGGAGAAGTGTGGCTCAGGGGTTAGAGGCGGCAGACCCGGAATCTGAGATCAGTCCTGGACCAGGGTTCAATTCCCCGCCCCGGCGGGTCTTGGGCTAAAATTCCACGGACTCGATAATTCTCGTCCCGGTGCCTCCTCGACTCACGGGTTCACACTCTGCGACTCTGGGCAATAGCTTGCTTAATCTCCACAACGGCCCCTCGCGGCGGGATGCCTGACTTTCACCCTGTGGACACCCTGTCGGGGCTTCTCACAGGGGAATACCAGGACGGGTTCCCTAGGCAAGCGCCAGGATGCCCTTGTGGTGACAGGTTGCGCTATATAAGTATACCTACCTACACATAAATCCAACATACAATACAATACAATAAGGGGGGGTCCAGAGGGGGCCATTAGGATGTGCCCGCCACTGCATTCACATTGTGGCAGGCTGTGCACTCAGCACCGCCCGCCACAATGCCAGGAAGGCATGTTGTGCACTTCCATGCACAAAATGACAGGCACTGCGCGGTTCCTGCCATGTTGTGCATAGACCTACAGGGGGTTACGATAGGTACCCCCAATGTGCACCCCCACCCCCCAGAAACCCTGGGGGCCCACATTGGCCCCCACAAGCAATTCCCACATGCCTGCTGCCGCGGAAAGGCATTATTCCGCCACCATGATAATATGGCGGCGGTGTCTAACAGACACCGCCACCATATTAAACTCTTTTCCACCCAGTCGACTTGTTGACCGGGGGGAAACGCGGTGGACGTTCTTTCTGTCCGCTGCGGTCCCCCCGCCATAGTGATATGGCGGGGGAAATGGGTGGCGGGCGGGGACAGATCCCGGGCGGATTGCAACCGCCATGCGGGCAGTGGCGTTCCGCCCGAGATCCTAATGGGCTCCTTACCGTGAAAAGTGTGGGCAATGGATGTTTTGGTGGGCATTCCACTGCAAAACACATTGATGTTGATGCTGCCCCATATTTACAAGGGTGGTGTAAATATAGGGCAGCACCAAAATTAAGATCAGGGAAAACCTGGTCTTACCCCGGCGCAACGAGGAGAAATGTTTAATTTCTCCTCGTTTTTGCTGTTTCCATGTGTGCTGCATTGTGCAGCACACTTAGAAACAGCAAAAGGCCATTGATTGTTAATGTGCAGGAAGGTGTCCCTTTCTGCACATAAACAATCTTTTTTTTTTAAATGGACGTTTTGCAACTTCTATGTGTGCTGCATTAGGCAGCACACATAGAAGTTGCACAATGCCACTTCAGATTGTTTATGTGCAGGAAGGGACACCTTTCTGCACATAAACAATCTTTCCTTGCAATGCAGCCACCCTTGCACTATAATGCAAGTTGGCGTTGGTGCTAGGTGGTTAAATTAGCACCAGTGCAGTGGGAAATGCAGGGCTGCACTGTATCCTTGTAATACAGTGCAGGTCTGCATTTAAGAAGTGGCGAAGCACGGCATTAAGCCACGTAGGTTAATGCCACCCTCCGCCACTTCCTCGTAAATATGCCCCTGAGTGTCAACTGACTCCCTAAAGCTTATTGTAAGAGAGGAACATACTGAGTGTCAACTGACTCTGGGACTCGTCTGAAATCTTGTTTAGTAAAAATGCCTGTGCTCTTTGACCTACTTCATCACAGGTATGTCTCTGTGCTTCTTAATCAGACGCATTCTCCAAAATTAGCAAAGATGTTGTCCAAATATTGGAGAGAGACTCTACCTGACATCAGTTGCGTGTGTCCATGAAATATACATACATCTTAAAGACATACTGGGTACACTTTTTCATAAGGTGTTTACATCAATAAGGAGGTCAAGGAGTTACCCTTGCTCATCTTGGATGTCAGATATTTCGAACACTCATTTGTATTTTTGAGTTGTCTCACCTTGATGAGCATTGACTTCCTCTGAAACCCTGCATATCTATCCTGATTGGTCCATCTTTTGATTCTATATAATGTTTGTAAGAAACTCCCTCTTTTTCCATGATCACATAGGCTAGAAAGTCATCCTTTTGTCCTGTTTACCCCCATTTTTTGCTGAATGAAACTGGTGGGTACTGACTCTGGATGTACCCCGGGCTATGCTAACTAGGCCCAGGTCCAGTGCTATGTGTAAAACAGTAGATGTAATAGAGCGCACTTTAATTGGCAGCCGCAGACTCTATAAGTCCCTAGTAGATAAATGGCCAGAGGGAGCAATCTATCCTTAAGTACCTAGCATATAATGGGGCATGGAGGTTTAGGGACCCAGCGGATTTCTTGGACTTTAGTTTTGTGTGCCTGCTGCCCTTTTAAAGGCAGCCCTGCCTTGCAGCCTGCCTTTGAAGGTAAATTCTCATAATTGGTATTGACACAACCTATAAGTCCCTAGTATATAATAGGGCTAGGGTGTTCAATCTACCTAAAAGTCCCAAGTATGTAATAGGGCATGAAAATTTAGAGACCCAGCAGATTTCTGGAACTTGCATGCGTGCACTGCTGAGTGCCTGCGGTCATTTTAATTTCATGTTGGCTCTACAGACTGTTTCTAAAAAGTAAATTGTGGGCAAACTCATCTTTGGTGGTATGGGCACTTTAAAAGTGATAATCTACCTTATTTTATACATATTAGGCACCCCGGGGTCTTCCCTAGGTGTCCGGGGGGGTGGGGGGGGGAATAACTATAAGTAGGGACCTTAGAAAATATGTTTTATATGGCCTGGTGAGGAAAAACTGCAATTATTTTTTCCCAAATGAATATACATATCGCCATAGGCTAACCATGCAATATGTTATTTAGATATAACTATTGCTAGGAAGGGTCTAAAAATATCATTCAAGGACTTACATGATTGTGATTGATAAAGTCAACAACTTGCCACTGTTAAATGTATCATAACTAGTACAGAAGAGAAGTTATTTTCTGTAAGCCAAAATCCAGCCTTCTAGTGGTCTCTGCTGATTGGTCAGCCTTAACAGGCTTAGCCAGGCTGCTTTGATTAAGTGATAAGTGGCCTGGACAGAGCAGAGGATATCTGATAAAAAGAGCTCTGGAGCTGAGGAAGATGGATCCTGCAGAGGGGTAAATCAAACTGAGCTCAAACAGAGAGAAGATCAGTAAGAAATGCCATGGATACCTATGTCACACTTTGCCCCGGCCATATGAAGGTCTTAGGGCAGGAATTTGCAGAGGTCAGGAGAGAAGACCTAATGGAAATGAGCCACACTTTTGTTTGATTTAGCTAGCTCTTACTCTTCTCAAGAGAAATCATCCATGTTGGATTTTGGAAGTGCAGTGCTTTGTGGGCCAAGATGATGCCAAACTTTGGAAGAAGTTGGCATGATTTGGAGAGGCATCCAGCATATCATTGGACAGAGGTGCCCCCTTGCTTGTTGCCCCAGAACAATGAATAAATATGTGGGAGCTACATAATCTCTCACATCTGCTGCCTGAAACTACAAGGAGAAGAAGGACTGCCCTGCTGGAATCTGTATTTACTCCCTAAGCCCTGCTGCACTCTGACTGAATGTGCCTGCTTCACAATCTGGTACTACTGCCCTGGGGACTGTGCCTTGCTTTAAGAAGGATTAAGGAGTGGACTCCCTTCAAGCTACTGGCTAACAGAGCCCACCTGCAACATCTCAACCAAGAGTCGGCAACTTTGAGCATGTCCAGTTGACTTTTAAGTATTTGGCCAGGTGCATTGTGGGTATTGTGATCCAGACATCCCAGAGACCGTCTAGGAGATCCCAGACCTCTGGATTGGTGACTTGGACACTTTGAACCTCAAAGGAGACCTTCAGGAAGCACTTCCTGAAGTTTGGAGAAGGTTGGAGAACGTTTATGTAAAGATCCATGAGGTGACCAACCCGACCTTGAGTGTCAAGCCGACAACTTACAACCAGGAACCAGACAGGTTTGTCTCACTGAAAGCTTCGGAGCTCCAGACTTCCAGGACTTGACCAGGGCCTTGTGGAAAGTCAAGCCGGTGAACTCTCTCCGAATCTGGCCTGCCATGGAGGGTCGAGCGACTTCAGAAGAAAAAGCTCCCCAAAAAGTTTCTAAGTGTGAAAGTAGCATTTTAAGCAGAGCCTCCCACTTAGTGTATCTGACCAGGGCTCCATCGTGGTCAGCCTTAAACTTTGACTTTGTCTCGGTCAAGCACGAACAGCTGCCCCAGATTGTTGCTGTTTGGTATTAAGCACTATAAAGAGCTCAATCTTTACAAATTAATATCTCAGGCTCCTTAGCTTGGATTTTTGCCTTATTTATTTGATGTATTAGTGTTTTTAAATGATTTACACTCCTGTTTCCCAAGTTAGGTCTGACTGCTCTTTGTCTGCTACCAAGGCTTAAGCAACGGGCTAATTTACTGATACCTTTCACGGACGCTACACCATGTTGGTGGCCCTATTACTAGTGGTAGGTGTATACTTATCTCTACCAATAACTCACTTTCCAAAAACTTCCCTTTTTTGCTGACTGGTATTTCTGGTTGTAGAACTCTGTACACTAGGGGCCAGATGTAGGAAGGTAAATAGCGGTCGGTAACGGCCGATTTCCGCCGTTACCGACCAGTATTTGAAGATGGAGATGTAGGGGCATGGTAAAATACAGATTCTGTATTTATACCGAATCGGTAATTTTACCGATTTGGTCAAATACCAAATACTGAATCTGTATTTTGACATGTAGGTAGCACTGTAATCAGTGCTACAGGGGTTTAAGAATGTGTTATTTACCACCAACTAGAAGTTGGTGGTAAATAATGAAAACCCTTTAAAAAGCATTTTTTTTGCTTTTTTAATAGTGCCATGTTGCAGACACACATGCCCTAAGGGCATGCATGTCTGCAAAATGTGCACCCATGCACAATTGAGGGGTGCAACAGGGTATCAAAGTGCCACCCTGCCACCCTTCAATGTTTCCCTCAATTACCAAATCGGTATTTACCGATTCGGTAATTGCCATTCATTCCTATGGGCCTCAAGGCCCATAGGAATGAATGGCAATTACCGAATCGGTAAATACCAATTCGGTAATTACCGAATCATACCGATTCAGTAATTAAATCGGTAAAAATACCTACATCACGATTGCCAGTTCTTAAATACCGAATCGGTATGATTCGGTATTTAAGAATCGGTAATCTGGGATTACCTACATCTGGCCCTAGGGCACTGTTTTCCCGAGGGGTACATATTCTGACCATTAAACATGGTAAACTTGACTTATTTCAACTTGGCATATTAAATGTTCCAGTAAGGTCATATTATATTGTAGAGGAAAATGCACCAACAGCATTCAGACTCTCACCTGTGAAGTACGGCACATATTGTGCCACCCACTAGGCTATCAAGGAAAAACATGGATTCAGGCCTAAATGTATAGCCAGGTCACTGCAGCTTTTAAACCTGCAGGCACACCTTTCAAAATAATCCATTTTTTCGGGAAAGAACCCTATATTGAAGTGAGTCACCTTAAGTATCCCTTGTAGCCTACATAATAGGGTTTTTTTTTAAAACAGTACATAAAAAAATTTAGTGTTGGCATGTTCCTATAGAGACTACCCCCCAGCCTATTTTAACTGTACAGGCTCTAGTTGATCCTAGGAGGAAAATAAAATACTATTTTGCTAATTCTGTTTGAGGCTACTGTACAGACATCATTCATCTACTGTTTTAAAAAAAATGTAAATTAAATTATTCTGTGAAGTTGTTTTTTTTATAAATCTTTGGGAAATGTACATTTTGAAAAGTTAAACTTTTTCTCAAACGTTAGTAGGTTAAATAGCAATTAGCCAGCCAGTAGCTGGCCCCTATCAGTGCTTGCACTTAATAAGGTATAAAAACTGTTCCCACAGCAGAAACAATAACTTAGTCCTTTTGGCAAGAAGGCCTGAGTGTGAGGTATTTGACTACTCTCAGCTCAGATGGGCAGCTTTGGAGAGTTCACAGGCTTTGTTAACTTGCAAGGGACCAAGTTGGGGCCTGCTCGTTGTTGTTTAAGTATAAAAGGTGTACAAAGGGAAGAGAAGACTTTGTTCCCTAGGTCAACTGTAGTCAGCTTAGCATCAATTCAGTCAGAGGGAGAGGGTCCAAAAACCACTTTGGTATGGTTAAAAATGGGGATGTGGAGAAGTGTGGCTCAATGGTTAGAGAGGCAGACCCTGATGCAGAGGTCTGGCCCGGAGCAGGGCTCAATTCCCGCCTCGGCGGGTCTTGGGCTCAATTTCCCCGGACCTGATAATTCTTGCCTCGGTGCCTATTCTAATCATGGGTCCCACTCTGCAACTCTGGGCAATAGCTTGCTTAATCTCCACAACGGCCCCAACAGCGCTAGGATGTCTGGCTTCACCTTGGAGGTGCCCAGGAGTAGGCACTTCACAGGGAAAGGCCAGGAAGGGTTCCACAGCGGTATGTGCACAGGGCCTTTAGATGAGTGATTTGTGGGCTATATAAAAGCACGTCATTTACATGTGGGCTGCTCATTCCCCAAACACACCCCTAACCAGGGGACCGGCCACCTCCTGGACCTGAAATATACTATCATGTTGTATTTTACTCTGAATGCTTCACTGTGGGGTACTTTGCAGTAAAGCAAACAGGATGTGCTACAAAGGTTGTACAGTTTGCCATTGGGAACATTGCTCATGCCAGTAATTCCTACAAAAAATTGGCAGTGCACTCTATGGGTCATCAGAACACATCTGGGCCTTTTGAAGAAGAGAAGAGAACTGTACCTGATGTTTGTGACCTATGTGGAAATCTGAGGGGCTGGACCTGTCTCCACTTTTACCAAGGACTAAGAAGTGGGCAACATGCAATAGTTTGCTGACCCCCCCTATGGCTACAAGAACGCAACAAGCTGCATGAGGCTTTTTCCTAGAGTGATCACCTGACCAGTAGCAAATAGACCAGGACTGATCCCTGGTGATTGCCCTTGCTCGATTGAGTCCTGACACCTAATTCCTGTTCCTGAGGTCCTTTGAGGTATAAAAGAGACCACAAGGAACTGCTCCTCCAGACATTCTCAAAACATAAGATGTTTCCACTTCCAACACCTTGAGAGCTTCAGTGGAACCCCACTGCAAATGTATCTTACTCAAAGAGAACGTCATTTTGAGCTCCAAATAAAGAAACTATGAAACCTTGATCAAACAAAGGAGTAGAAAGTATCCAACAGTAAAGGGGACTTTGGTGGGTGTGAAATTTAATTTTTTATGTTTGGAGCTTTTCCTGCCAATACCAAAGGCTTTAATAGGAACTCGTCCAATTGCTATCAGACTTCAAGAGGACTTCAGATAGAGCCTGCACCCTTGCCACCCTAGAGGATTTCAATGTCCATTACAGAGACTAAGGGCCTGATTTAGAGTTTGATGGATACAGATGGGCTGCCAAATACAATCTGTTTATCCATCCCATGACATGGAGGGCTGTCAGTCCTATTTTAAGTGTGGAACTTGACAGATAAAACCCTGTCATCTATTTGCCACCTCCGCCACATTTTTCTTACACTGCCAATTGCACTATACCCTAAGCATGGCCGACGGACTAACGGAAAGTCAATACTTAATCCGCCATTTTTAGAGTATAATTCCTGTTGACAGATGCATTGCAGTTTATCTTCCACACGTGTGTTAGAGGAACAAGAGCATAAATAGGCAAATCCTGTCCACAACACCTACACAACCAATTCAGCCAACATGTCCCTGCTACTATAAGCTTTAGAACACTATGTTGCAGAGATAAATAAACAACATCAAAATGCGCCACAAATTAGAAGGTAAGCACTCCTTTTTAAAGTATTTTAAATGCACTATGTTAACTACCAGTGCCATTAAAGTTAGGTCTGTGTACCCCAAAGCATATCTACCAACAATGTAACCTGTTTCCATGTCTGGTCACAAGCTTATCAATATATATCCATATCAATCAATCAGTCAAGATTCATAAAGCCCAGCTAATCAAACCTATAGAGGGTATTGAGGCACTTGCAAGTCCCAGAGGATTATTAAAAAAGCCAGGTTTTGTGTGCCATTTTGAACTTTGGAAGTAAGGTGAGGGTCCAGAGGTGTGTGGGGGGGCTGTTCCAGGTCTTTGCTACAATGTGGGAGAAGGAGGGCCTTCCACTTCTGCTTCGGTAGATGTGGGGAGTAAGGGAAAGTACTTACCTAACAGAATTTTGCAACCCCCTCTCAAATCAGAACTTGAACATGCTCAGACAAACATATAATGCTATCACACTATTACTAAACAGTTTTTATTTGTTGTAAAAGTATGTATACTAGTAATAACACTTAGTAGATATTATAACAACTCACTCATTGCTACTTAACATCATTAATTATTGCATAGAATATCAAGGGTAGGACACACACTTACATGCAAGAGTTAGCACTCATACTCAACCTAATACACTTAATGGAAGGCATGTACTCGATTTGATCACCTGAAGCAGTTCATACATTTTGAAAACAAATTAAAAAAGAACATTTTAGACACACACAAGTCCACACTGTGAATGCCACACAGACACACTAGATCCTCACACTGCCACTCTAAGTTCCTTTAATACAAATGGTAAAGGGAATGGAGTTCATCACCCACAATACAACACTTAGGAAATTGCAGACTTAAAAATTTAAGTAAATGGTTACTTAAACACTTTCCTAAAATATGCACTCACATAGGCAAACGCTGTAAAAATGTTAAGCCCAAACAATTTTTACATATAAACAATAGACACAAATTGCTCAAGACAAACTTTTTCTTATTAAAAAAGGGACAATAAATGCCTTCTCTCTCTGGGTCATTCAATGTCATTGTAAAAATTAATAAAAATAAACATCAAGAGTTGAGCTAAAAAATATTGTCCTATTACAGTCTAAGTCTAAATCCCTCCAGATATTGTACTTTCTTCCCAAACGTTGCAGCAATGTACTCATAAGTGGAAAGGTGGCCTAGGAGACTACATTTTTGCACAGTTTGAGGATATCAGAATTTTTGTAGGGGGGAAGAGGCTGATGTGTTTTTCGAGGAATGAGGATGAGAATGGTGAGTTTTCTCGGTATAGGAGTGTTACGAGTCAGGAGTGACTTAGGGACAGGTGGAACAGTGAGGAGAGGTCGAGGAATTGAGTCAGCGGGGAAATTGTTGTGTGCTTTTGAATGGGGTTAGGTGAAGAATGGGGGTGAGCTTGTGGAACGAAAAAAATTTTCAGCCACATCCCCAGGACATCCTCAGTTGATTTAAAACAGGGGGGAACACCACTATAACTGTAAGTAAACCTACCGCAGCGCCGTGAGGGAAACGGCAGGACCGACGGGCACAGGGGAAGCGCCGAGAGACATCCCAACTCGGCACCAGGCACTACAAGCCCCAGAAGCACCAGGGGCGGTGCGCCCGTGACGTGCTCGGAGCGCCAGGAGGCGGCTCCTCAAAAGGCTGACTCCCCGGGAGCCCAGTGGGGGAACACCACTATAACTGCAAGTAAACCTACCGCAGCGCCGTGAGGAAAACGGCAGGACCGACGGGCACAGGGGAAGCGCCGAGAGACATCCCAACTCGGCACCAGGCACTACAAGCCCCAGAAGCACCAGGGGCGGTGTGCCCGTGTCGCGCTCGGAGCGCCAGGAGGCGGCTCCTCAAAAGGCTGACACCCCTATCGCCCCGCGAGTCGTGCGCGGGAGCGCCCGGGGCTAAGCCCGGGCAAAGGGCGGGCCCTCTGTGGCCCTCAGTGGACAGCAGTGGTCGGGCGGGCAACCCCCCTTGACTTTAGTTTACTTTATTTCGTGAGTACTTTTTCAATTTAATTAGTTTTTAACTTGCTTACCGCCTCTTACAAACCCCACTACCATTGGCATAATGCCTCCAAAGGAAAGTAAAAGGAAGAGCGACACTGTTGCTTTTACGGGAGCTATGGATCAATTTATCAAAAGAATGAACTGCGTGGTGGATGAAAGTATGAATATTATGGAAAGGAGAGTTTCGCAGGAATTGGGGATCGCAAGGAGATCTTCCCTTGGGCCAATGGCACATGTTCAAACACTTACTCCCAAAGACAGAATTAAAATAGCAGGAGAGACTAATGGTTCCCTAAGTAATGAAATCATTGTGGATACAAATACTAATAATGATACACTGAATGTCTCTGAGGGTAGTTCTCTAAATGTCTCAGAATCTATATTGCAATCACCTAATAATATACCTAATGCTCGTACTGCACCGGTACCCGTTGAGCCGGCTAAAGTATACAACACTAGGCAGCAGAAAGGGGTGAACACAGGGGCAATTCCAAAAAATAAGCAAGGGTCTACCACTAATTTTGGTGGTAAGAGGAAGAAGGGTCCTAAGCAGCCCGCGTCACCTAATACTAGTTTGGACATAGCGGCTGTTGGTAAAAATAAGGATATAGCAGACCATGGGCCCCTGGTACAGATTCCAGGGGGATTGCTGCCAGCAGGGATTGGCGCAGAAGGGGGGGATTCTGCTTCTACTGTCATACTTGAAGCACTAAGGCACCTACTTCGCCCACTAGAGGAGAGATTGAGTAAAGTAGAGATATTTTTAAAACGTTTAGAAAGGGACATAAAGGGGATAATAGACAACCCACAGAAGAAGTCTAGTATTATTCTGCAACTAACATTGTCAAAAGCTATGTCTGAAAAACCCCCAGATGTAATACTAGTGCCAAATGAAAAAGTAGCACCTAAACCAAATGTGGGGGACCCCATGACATCTAGAGAGGTATCCACCAACAAACCACAAAAGCAAAGTGCACCAAGCACAACAATAGGTAGTAAGGGGGTGGTAAATGGAAATAGACCAAGTAAAGACCAGGCAAAGGATGTATTTAATCTTCCCCTGGAGGTCTGTCCATTTGTGGTAATCCTGACTGGAATTCCAGAGTTAGGCAAACAGGAGTTGGAAAGCTCAACTTTCCTCTGGAAAAGGGTGACTCAATGGCTAAACATTAATAGGCCGTTACCCCCTGGCCTGATGGGTAACATTCTAAGCATCAGGAGAGTACCCTGGGTGGGCTACTTGGCGAAAGACATCGAAGGGGATAGCATAGTTATTAATTTTGACAATCCAAGAATAGTTAATTACATCTGTAATTGGAAGTATCCCAACCCAGACCCATAGTTAATTACATCTGTAATTGGAAGTATCCCAACCCAGACCCAGCCACCACCATACAACCATCCAAACTAACATACTTTTACCCACCCGGTCACTTTCACTCTAGGACTGATGGGTGGACCATGGTAAGACACCGTGGCAGGAGGCACCAAGGAGGAGGTTGGTTAGGACAAAAACATCATCTTCATGATTTCTTCTCCCATAACTAATTTGATTGTCTTGAGTCTGTCGATTGACTACAGGTAATTCCATCGACCATCACACCTGAGGTATCTTCATTATATTATGTAATTCCCAAACTTAGTGTAGCATTTTCTAAGGAGAGTGGGGGGGTCAATATACCATTTAATCACCAGGAGACTGGCTGCGAAAAAGTCTGCAATAGCAATAACTTGGTAGGGAATGGGTACGAAGAAACCATGAGGCCATGTGATTTGAAGAAAGGAGATAGTGAAAATAGCGAGTTATTAGTGGATAGGTACGTGAATATCTGTACTATCGTTGATGAAAATCTACTCCCCATTATTAAATCTTGTACCCATTGTTTAAAAGAGGGACCCCCATTGATAACATTAGTTTCGTGGAATATCGCTGGAGTTGGTACAAAAATGTGTGACCCTGACTGGAACATCTATATGAACACATTTGATATCTGTGTGCTACAGGAAACCTGGGCCACAGACCAGGTCCATAGAATAGGATATTGAACCTACCAAGTGGCGGCCGTCCCTTCAGTAAGAGGGCGAGCCTCAGGAGGGTTGGTAATATGGATCAGTACAACCATTGATGTGGGGGTAAAAATGTTAAATACCGATTCCTTAGATATACTTGGACTGAAACTAACAACAAGAGATAAGAGGGTGATAAACCTCATAGATGTGTACAACAGACCATGTCCCGCCAATAGGGAATCACCATGTATTGAGAAATTGGAAATGTTTATGGACACTCTAGACCAAGATGGAAGTATCATTTTATGTGGTGATCTGAATTGCAATTTTGAGCCAATTGTGGGGATGGTTAAATTGTACGAGGATGAGGATGTTGCTAATGGGATACCAGTACTGAATAATGGAACTGTTCCTGGGACCACATTAGCCCTCCAGATTACAAGGCTGCTCACAGGCCATGGTTTAAGGGCTTGCAATGCGCGCATGCCATCAGACTCCCCGAAAGCATTTACCTTTAGTAGGGGGGAATTGTAGGAGCAAGATAGATTATGTTTCTGTTTCTTTTAATCTGTGGCCATGTACAAATGACTTAAAGGTTAGAGAACACGTTGAGAGCGATCACTTTCCGTTGGAAATGAGTTTTTTGTCTAGTATGCTGAATGAACAAGGTGTTACTGAGGGTATACTTAGCCCAGTAGCCCTGTTAACTTGCGACAATGTCGTATTAAGCAATAATCGAAGGGCCGTCAAATGGGCATACATTCTTGAAAGAAAAGATCTGTTGGCTAACATTTATTCCACACTTGTGAATACATTTGAATCCTATAATGTGGATGAATGTACACCTGGTGAATTCATTGGACTGCACAAATCCTTTTGTAAAAAACTGTTAGACCTTATCACTAAAAAACCTAGGAAAGGGAGCGGGTTGGTGAATGCAAAACCTGTAGGCAAACCCTGGTTTAACAGGGAATGCCAAGCTGCCAAAGCCGACCTGATTAATGCAGTAAAAAGTAAAGGCTCTGTAGAACTTAAAGCAAAAAGGAAAATCTACAATAAGATAATAGCTGCAGCCAAATCATCCTGGGATGAGGATTTATGGTCCAGTATGTTATTAGCTGCAAAAACAAAAGATCACAGGCAGTTCTGGGAGTTAGTAGCCAAAGGGAACAAACCAGATAAAGGTTTGAGGGAGGTTTTCTTAAGCGAAGCCATGTGTGTTGATCACTTTACATCATTATATGCAGCCCAAATTATAGAGGAAAAGCTCCCAGATAACCCAAATCAAATACTAACCCAGGTAGAGAATGAGGAATACCCATTGGTAATCTTTGATATACAAGAGACTGAAACAGCAATTGCTTCTGTTAAGCAAGGGAAGGCCCCTGGTCTGGATAAGATCCCTGGTGATCTTTAAAGCATAATACTGAGATCTGGGCACCTTACTTAAATCATTTGTTTAATGTCATCGCAGCTGGTGACCAAATCCCTGATACATGGGACGGGGCAGAAATTATCACTATTTTTAAAAAGGGGGATAGAGATGAGCCAGCGAACTATCGCCCCATCAGTCTTTTAGATATAACACAGAAAATTTATGCCAGGCACATTCTAAACCGTGTAAATACGTGGCTGGAGGAAAACTCGGTTTTATCTAAGTATCAGACAGGGTTCAGGGAAAAGACAGGGACCATCGATCAGGTATTAGGGCTATGCTGCCTGTATTGGAAATATGTCATCATCCGCAGAGATAATTTATATGTTACCTTTGTAGATCTACGAGCAGCATTTGACCTTATTCCTCGTGATTTACTGTGGAAATCACTGAAAAAGCAGGGGTTCCCTGGTGAACTATTGAAACTAGTGATTGGGTTACACCAGAATAACTATGCTAGGGTAAGATGGGGCCCAAATGGTGAACTCACAGATGCAATCCCTATCAAGAGAGGAGTGCGCCAAGGGTGCGTGCTGGCGCCTACACTCTTCTCCCTTTTTGTCAACGATATTGCAGTTTATATGGAGAATTGTGACAACGACTCACCTCGCCTGGGGGGGAACGAGTTCCGTCCCTCCTCTTTGCGGATGACACGATTCTCATTTCACAAATCCCACGGGGCCTACAGATCCTATTAGATAGGTTCCAGCAGTATTGTATTACAAAAGGGTTAGACATTAATGTAAAAAAGACTAAATATATGGCTCTTAATCCTCAAAAAAGTTTTTAAAAAAACCTAACGCTGAATGGAGAAAAGCTTGATTATGAAAAAAGTTTTACTTACTTGGGGGTACTATTAGATTCATCTTTAAATTGGAGACCCCAATTAGAAAAATCAAAAATTGTGTTCAAACAAAATTGTCTTCCGATACTGAAAAGACATAATAAATGTGCAAATAAGGCAGTTACCCCAGCATTAGAGCTCTTTAGATGCAAGGTCCTGTCAGCAGTTTTGTACGGGGCAGAACTCTGGGGACCAGTGTGTAGAAAGACCTTTGAAATTTTGGAGAACAAGTTCATAAGGGGATTACTAAAGGTTCCTAATAACACTCCATTACTACCCCTACTCCTCGATATGAACATACAACGCACCGATCTACATGCAATATTAAGACCGCTATTGTTATGGGTCAGGTTGTGGATTACCCCTGAGTTAATTGAATATAAAAATGGACTGGTTGAAGTTTTGAAACTAGATACTGGCAATAAGATTTCTTGGTTTAAACATGTCAAAACATGGTTAACAAAGTTGGGTTTATCCCATTTTTGGAGCCAGCCAGAATCTTTGACCGTGTCCTCAAAGAAAATAGTCAAACTTTCTTTTTGGGCCCTTGTGAGCCATGACGCAGTATACGTTGGAGCGCATGGCCCCATAACTGAAAAATTTTTAATGGTAAAAAATGTGGCCCAGTTTGAAATGTTTCTTGATGAGATTCAGCCACCATTGGTGAAAACCTTGTATCTAAAATATAGGTATGGCATACTAAGAACTCGGGAAACCGAGACAAAATGGGGGAAAATTAGCAACGACAAATGCACTTTATGCACAAATAATGTAAGAGAAGACATTTTTCACATTCTATTTTTTTGTTCAAGCTATGTAGAAACAAGAAGGAAATGGATAGTGCCATTGTGCCGTAATATCGGATCAACTTCGCATAAGGAAGCTGGTAGAATATTAATTACGGACACTAGTCAAGTAATTGTGTTTGGCATCAGTAGATTTCTCTTGGCTGTAAAATTCATTAGACAAAAATTGTCCCTGCCATTTTAAGCGTATGTAGCGAGAATTGTTAACTTTGCTGTTATAATTCAATTTAATGCTTTTTTAACATTGTAAATATTTTAATAATCTTTTTAACTATATTTATTGAAGTGTGTTTCAAGCCCCAACTCACGATTTATCTGCGAAGGGTTACGGTAATTATTTGGTCACGCACCAGCACTTTTCTTGACTGTATATTTTTTGTACATCTGTCGATAATAATGTGGTCATGTATATTATGTATTTTGTATATCTTTTATGATGCAATCGCAACGAAATAAAGATTATTGAATTGAATTGATTTAACACAATGACGCAGATCCACTGGTGAAAGTCTTGCTGCAGAAACTGATGATACTCTATTGGGGTAATCTTCGTGCAAGATTACCTGCAAGATCTTCTTCTTGTAATGAGGACTGATTTACACAGATTGGAGATAAGAATGCAAAATAAAAGCTATTGATTAACATGTAATGGTAAACATTGCAACTTTTTATAAAAACATGAAGATATTATTGGAATTTGACTTAACATACTAGATCTGATTTAATATTGTTGATTGTTAATTTTACATTTACGAAAGACATCATACATTGTTATGTAATACCATACACTAGGCCTGAATTTGGGGTTGGTAGGCAAGTTACTCCAGCACAACATAATGGATAGCACATCTACCGAATTCCAAGTGCACTATCTACAATGGGGCCTAAAAAACGGTGTGTAGGATATCTATCACTTTGTGATGGAGCAACCCTTGATATTCATGGCCTTTGTAATTTATGGAGAGGGTACTTCATCCAGAAAGTGATGGAGGACACTATTCCTACACCATTCCATGGCTTGTGACACCATGGATGTTGCTCAATTTGTCACTAGTTGGTCTACCACTCAGCTTCTTCATGCCAGAATTTATGACATGCATGACCAGATCGATGTCCAGCAGATTAGCTTTTTATGAACATATCTGGCAAGAAAAGTACCCTGAGTTAGATTGTTTTGTTTTGTGACTGTTTTTCATTATGTAATGGTTGGGGACTACATCACATCACAAGTACTGGTGTACACCTGTCCAACAAGTTCAGATACAGGTCCCGAATAGTGCCCCTGGCAGATCTCAATTATAAAAAGAAATATGCTGCGGGTCCAAGGTCAGGCAAAGCTATTCACTTATGAAGGCCGGGTGGTCACCCGGTGTAATATGAATGTTCAAATGTTCCAAGGTAAATCAAAAATAACCAAACTCAAACACTTGACACACAGGATACTGCAAATAATTGTGTTGGGGGATCCTGGGGACTGCAACATTTTTAATATAGCAGTTGTGACATTTAAAACATTAGGGCCAGAGTATCCTGTCACTTACAATATAATATTTATTACACTTTATACTTAAATAATGTAACTGCTAGTTTTTACTCACCTGACTATCTGCTGGACCATATAGCTTGCTTTAGTTGGTCTGGGCCTCCACCTCGAAGATGCCCAAGTCCTCTGAAGTAAAGCTAGTCAATCTGGCACACGCACCTTCAGCCATGGTGGGTCACAACAGAAGTTAGCGAGAAGGAACTGTGTAGCAGGTATGCTACAGGTGGTTGCTAGGAGGTAAGTGACCTAATGGACTTAAACAATGATGGCAAATGTGACAGATTTTCTGTCAATGTACCCTTGGAAGGTGTACAATGGACTCCATCAATCAGGGACCATTTTAACCAATGAGGGGTTGCAGCAGTTGGAAAAGTTAGGTACAGCTTTGAATAAATAAGCGGTTGTCCATGATGGATACATCAGGTATCTCAAATGTTTGGTCAGCCATGAAAAACCATAATTATCAGCATAGTGTATGCATGAGAATCTTATGAACCATTAGAAAATCCATAACCCTAATTACGCCAATAGCATTTAGGCTATGCCCATTGCAATTAATAGATTTACACTGCTCGCCGTGTTATATCTGCCAACCTTCATGGATTTCTGGGAAAAATAAAGAGAAAGAATTTTTTTTACTCATATATATTTTTTTTTGCAGAGTTTTATATAGTTAGACCCTAACCAAATCGGGTATCAGAGCGCTTTACATAGCACCAGTTACGTGACATGAGGACACACATTCATTTTAGGCACGGGGAGATTAAGTGATTTGCCCAGAATCACAGGAGGTTTTGGCTTTGTTACCGAGACTTGAACCCAGATGCCCAGGTCTGAGGTTGAGCGCCCTAGCCGCCCCGCCCTACCTCAAGCAAGAGGGAGATGGATACATCAATGTAATGAAAGTGTGGACAAACCACTTTCTTATTTAGAAACTATGGAACAAAGACATATAATTGAGAGGTACAGACCGATTCATAACACCAAAGAGGCTTTGGCACAACCATTCAATCTGAACTATGGCCGGACATCAAAAATCAGACTGTTATCTCAAAAATTGTGAAGATTTTGGCAGTGTTATATTTCTGTGAATTCCAGTATACAGTTATGGCCTCAAAGTCAACAGATCTCAGTCAACTTTTCAGCTATCCTCAGACAGGTCCTAATTGTTATGCTCATATAGATTCACAAATGACTATTTACAATGGTGATTCTATAGTGAACAAGGTCAAATTTAATGGATTGGGATGCATACCACATATGGTAGATGCCATAGATGGAATCCATGTGCATTGATGAAACCTCATGACTGCTGGCAAATGCACCACAATAGAAACCATTTCACTATACTGATTGACAGAGCACAGCACAATAAAGTTTAACTGACTTCACAAAGTCAGTTGTTAAACTTTATTGTGCTGTTCTCTGTCAATCAGTATATTTTCTCATACATATAGAGCGTTTCCTTTATATAGATTAGCATAGTGGATGGCACAGTGCTAGACATTGAGCACGCTGAAGAACATCTTGCCCGCTTTATAATTTTGTGGCAAACTAGTACAGAGGTGCTGGCTACTGTTGTGAACCACTGCCATCAATTCTTTTTTTTTATAGAAACCATTTCACCTCATTCATTGTGCAGGTGGTTTGCAGCTCCCTATATCACCAGTCTGTGCACGATCTCAAGGTTGCACCCATGACTTGCTGGTGCTGTGGCAACAACTGCCTAACATAACAGATGGCGGGCCTTATAAAGAGGAGGATCCTAACTTGTTTGTTAGATTTAACCATTTATGCCATTTATTATGTGCCTATCCAAACATCAGTTCACTTATGTTTACTTTTGTGATTATGTATTTCAGGGGACTCAGGGTGTCCACGTCATACATGGTTTTTAACACCTCTAAGGAACCCACAACATCAGGGGAGGTTTATTGAGCCCCATGTGCAAACAAGGGTTCTAATGGAGCTGGCTTGGAGCTCCTGAAGGCCTGTTTAGGTGACTGGACAAGGCCAAAGGGGCTCTCCCCTACTCTTCTGAGAAGGGCTGTAAAATTGTTGTGTTGCTTCACAACACTGACCTCTGGGGGAACATACCTGTCATCTCTAATAATGATACCAGTGGGAACCCCAGCATGATGTTGGTGACGAGTATCAGCAAGTTCATAGTGATGACGATTAAGGCACTGGCATCATGCGTGAACTAATTTAAAATATCTTTGCCTGATGGTTAGTGATCAGTCTTCCAGTCTTCAGTATGCACATTTTTCTACTACAATTTTACCTACTAATCAACAAATTTCTTTCAGATTGTAGTCTGTTTAGTATTTTAAATGAGACATTGAGTAGGGATGTGTACAATTTGCATACTTTGCTTTTGTATAATATAGGAAAATGTAAGCAAAATTACGTATAATTGCACAAAAATGCAAATTTTGCTTTGACAATATATTTTAGTGTGAAATGTGGCCTTGTGTTAATTGTTTATGCAAGGATGCATTTCCTGCTAAAACATAGTGCAGAAAAAAAACACTATGAACAACAGGTGCTCATGTTCTGTTGTTTGAGTGCATTTGTGGTATAGTTTTACTGCAAATGGTATGCAAGTATGCAAAGTGCTGCAATGCCATCATTTGGAGAATTTCATTCAACAAGTACTATGCGAAATTCCGAAAATTGCTTTAATTGTACTGCCATAATTAAAATCTCAACCAGATTTAACATTGAGTTGAATAATGTGTTTAAATGTGGCCTATATAGGTGTAATAATCACAAATATAATGCTGATTATCCATGATGACAAGTTATGTTTAATAACAGTTGATGTAAAATGATTATTATCAATTTCAATTGGCAGTAGAATATTAGACTAAAAGTTATAAATATCAATCAATCAATCAGTACATTTGTAGAGCGCGCTACTCACCCGTGAGGGTCTCAAGGCCCTGAAGGGGGGGAGGGGATGCGCTACTGCTCGAATAACCAGGTCTTGAGGTGTTTCCTGAAGGTGAGATGGTCCTCAGTCAGTCATAGGTGTGCGGGGAGGGAGTTCCATGTCTTTTCCTGCCAGGTAGGAGAACGATCTTCCTCCGGTGGTGGTTCTGGCTTCGGAGCGGAAGAGAGGGAGGCGGGTTATTAGAGTGCGGTGGAAGACGGTATCAAAGGCTGCCGAGAGGTCCAGGAGGATGAGAGCAGCTGTCTCTCCGTTGTGCATCAGTGTCCTAATGTCATTGGTGGCTGCGTTGAAGGCGGTCTCTGCGCTGTGGTTGGCTCGAAATCCGGACTGGGATGGGTTGAGCGAGATGTTTTCTTTGAGGAATGCAGTCAGATGTTTATTGACGGTCTTCTCTAAGACTTTAGCCGGGAAGGGGAGGAGAGAGATGGGACGGAAGTTCTTGAGGTCTTTGGGGTCCTCTGTTGGTTTCTTCAGAAGGGCGTTGATTTCTGCGTGTTTCCAGCTTCCGGGGAAGGCAGCTGACATGAAGGAGCTGTTAATGACGTTCCGGAGGTGGGGTGCGATGATGGTGCCGGCTTTGTTGAAGATATGATGAGGGCATGGGTCGGAGGGGGAGCCAGAGTGGATGGTGTTCATGACACGGGTGGTGTCTTCAGTGCTGATGGGGGTCCATGCGCTGAGGCAGGTGGTGGGGGTCATTGGTTTGGTGGCTGGAGACGAAGTCTGGGGTTCGAAGCTGTCATGTATATCTGAGATCTTGCGGTGGAAGAATGTGGCGAGGGAGTTGCAGAGGTCTTGTGACGGTGTGATGTCGTTGTTGTTGGCGCTAGGGTTGGAGAGCTCTTTGACGATGCTGAAGAGTTCCTTGCTGTTGTGGGTGTGGTTATCCAGCCGCTCTTTGAGCGATGCCATTTTGGTGGTGCGGATCATCTGGTGGTATTCGCGGGTGGCGCTCTTGAGGGCTGTCATGTTTTCTGATGTCCGTGTGTGGCGCCAGGCATTTTCGAGGGTTCGGCATGATTTCTTTGCGATTTTGAGGGCGTCTGTGAACCATGAGGTTTTTCTGTTGCTAGTCTTGCCTGGGGGCTTCTTCAGTGGAGCGAGGTCGTCGGCGCAGTTGGTGATCCACTGTGCGAGATTGTGTGCTGGGTCGTTGGTGTCTGGGGTGTCGACAGGTGGGTTCTGGCTCAGCGATGTGGTCAGCTGGTCTGTGGTGACTTTGCTCCAGCATCTGCGGGGGACCTGTAGCGTGTGGTGGTGGGATGTGGTCTTCTTGAAGGTGAAGTGGATGCAGCTGTGGTTGGTCCAGTGTAGTCTGGTGGAGTGGCTGATGGAGACGTGGTTGCTGGCGGAGAAAGAAAAGAGTATATCTTCTTACTCTTTCCTAGGTTGTGTCATCATGTCATCTGCTGGGGCTCTAGCTTTGGTGGATACGTTGGAGTGTTGCACAGATACTACATTTAGAAAGATCTGCAGGACAAGTTGCCTGACCATTTGTGAAATGCTTGTGAAACAATCAGTGATACATTTCTTCTTAGTCATCGAGTGATACCAATTGCATGAGTTTCATCAAAGGTAATTGACACACACGGTGTATGGGACAAAGCATGGAAGTCAGACTTGATTATATCTGCTGTAGCTGATCTGTGAACATTAGGGCCCTTATTTACAAGCCCATTGCACAGCAGATGCATTACTTCATTTGATGCACCGGTGGTGCAGTGTGCCTGCCCATATTTACAAGGCCACGTAAAGTCATCCAGCATGACTTTTCATGGCCTTGTAAATATGGGCCCCTTTCAAGCATTACTCTGCATGAGGGGTCATTCAATGGATGTTGCTGTGAGTGTCCCCATGCAACATCCATGGAACCTGACACATTCTTAGATTGGCAGTGTTTTATGAAGCCGGGAATGCGTCAGAATACTAAGCCCTCCCAGGGCAGTCGTAGGAGTGGCGCAACAAGGAGAAATACTTTTATTTCTCCTGGTTTTTCCTCTTTCTATGTGTTCTGTATTCTGCAGCATCATAGAAAGGGGAACATGCCATCAATTATGGCATTGTCCCTTCCTGCACAAAAACAATCATCCCTGCAACACAGGCACCCTTGCAACATGATGCAAGGGGGCCTGCAGTGGCCCATGGCAGCCAATTTTGCACCAGAGCAGGGAAATCACACAAATGTGTTGTATTGTTGTTAATTAGAGGCAACCTTGTGCTTTTAAAATGAGGCACCTCAGTGCAGCAAAATGGCTTGTGGTGTCACGCTAAGTAATTTTTTTGTAAATGTGTAAATGAGCTGTAGAAGTAGGTTATGCCTGCATCTGAGCATAATTTGTGTTACTACTGTATTTAGGTGCCCATTTGTCGCTAATAATAACACTGACTTTATATCTTCATGGAAGGTGTATTGCATATATATATCTTGCATTGGAAGAGTCAAATTTCAATTTTCATTATGCCTTATACAACTTTTTCTATTTAGGCTTGCGTTCAAAACTATGTATATTTTTTGCATGAGCTGAATGTAGAAAAGTATCTATAGACAATGTTGACATGTCTTTTTTTCTTTGCTACGCTTTTAAATGTAAAACCCATTTAAAATCTATGTATATTTTGCTAAACCACACATTAGATTGTTTTACATACTGTTCTTAGTTATACTATTATTTATTTTACCACAAAATGTGTATTATGTGTGTAGACTAAACATTTTAACTTTGATATGAAGTATTTATGGTTTGTGAACACATTCATTGTTACAAAATTAAGAATGATGTAATTGTGCTTGTTATTTTTATTCATTAATGTATTTGTCTTGGATTACAAAAGTATGTTCGTTGAGAAAGGAACAATTAGCCAATAGCTACATAGAGTCCATTTTCAGACAACAGTCCTATGAGCAAATAGTTAAAACGTATATATCATTTTAATAAGGACAATAGGTCAGATGCGCACATTGGGTGATCACGCTTTGTATCTCATGGTGGCAGGCGATTTGGTGTTGTACTCAGTCAGGTCAGATGAACGACCCCTTGCAAGGCTTTGCGGGCAGAAGTTTCCGACTTTCTGCGAAGCTACCAGCTGTGAATATATCTGGAACCAAGCTGGCAGTAGGGAAAGTGTAACCATCAGGTTTCCACTCATGACATTTAAATTGCTGACCACACCATGACCCTTCCTCCCTGCAGCATTTCTATCCCAGACCTTTCCAAACCACTATGTGACCTTGACTGGGTGCCCACAGATGTCATGGGTCATAGCGGAACAGCAGATGTCATGGCTGTGGTAGCCATAGGAGTCAGCACAGGGGTGGCCACAGTTGCTGGGGTTGTGGAGCCACAGGGGACCTGTAGGGACACAGATGTAGGTAATGTGCACAGGACTCAGTTTGATACCCTTGTTCTAGTGTTCTCAGGGATGGAGAGGGGTTTAGGCTTTTGGTCACACAATTCTGATGGGCAGGCTGGTGTTCAAGAGCATCCTTGTGGCTGAAGTGCTGCTCCCACTGGAGGCTAGGAATGTGGGCTACGCAATTCAGGCTGATTATTGCAATCTTCTGGTATCAGCAGATCACATAGGGCCACAGTCCCGAGTCAGTAGAGGCTAGGCTTCTTCACTCCACCAGAAGCAGGAGGGCTTTTGTGAGTGATCTTGCTATGTGACCTTGAATAAAAAGTTGCTTTTTAGGAAAGTTGCTATATAATTTGCCTGTTTTACATTTCCTCTTTATTGCTGTTTAGAATGTTTAGAATGTCAACAGCTCATCTCTATGTTTCCTTACCTTACTGATAGAATGGAGGGACTTGAGTTTATCATCTATTTAAAATTATTGAATGGCCTTTTGATTCAGAGTAAAGAGAAGTAATTTGTGTGTCTATAGGGCAGGGTTTCATTAGTGGACCTCAGTTGTTCAACATGGGGTTGTTTCATTTTCCTGTCCAAGGATGCCTTAGCAATACGTTGCCAGGTAGAACCACTCAGACACTTGACTGGCAGTATTAGTAATTAATCCGTTCTTAGAGATGTTAGTTTAGGCACACAGCAAACTCAGATAGTAACATACAGGCTAAAGTGCATTACAAGAACTGAGCTTCACCATGATTAATTTTGACTGAAAAACAATTGTTGTTCAGTTTTTATAAGTCAAATCACTCAATTCACATGCAGGTGTGGGGCAAAGACATCTATCCCTGCAAGTTAACCCTCCCCCTTTTGTAGAGTTAGAGTATGTATCACAGGATTTTTCCAACATACTACAATAAATCTCTGGTCATCAGCAGACAATGGTGTCTCATTCATTTACAATCTGTTATTACCAGAGGTATGTTGGCCACAGCTGAGTAAGACAGTTGAATCACTCTGTTCATCAGACGCAGGCCTCTTTGAAGTTTTCTTAGATTACTTTATTTACACATCACTGTTTTTCTACTTCAATATGAATGATCCGATGGATGTGTTGTTCTGACACTTTTAAAAGCCTAACCTGCCTACTGACATGGGTGAAGATAATGTGTGTCATTGTCATGTTTTACTTTGTTAATGAGATGGATCAAAGTTACCATGACAACACTTTTCCAATCCTTGCTAGCACAAATAAACTCCAAGAATGCATTGATATGTTAATTGAAAATCCAGAAATGAAACAGTTTTGTCCTGGTAACATGGATTTATCGGTTTTGCTTTGTTCTAACTGCAATATTTAATATTGCATTTTACTAGCTCCAAAGACTTAGGATGCGGTACCTATGGGCAAGCGGATTATTAGGTGAGGTGGTGGTCATCCATCACGAGTAATAATGTTTCTATTCATATTAGGTTCAAGAAAGGTTTCAGTAATTCAAACCTCACTTCCTGGTAGTTATGGCACAGGGCAGAAAGGAAGGTGTGACTTAAGAATATGTGTAAAACATTTAGAAGTACCAAAACTGTTAAAATGTGTATAAAACAACACAATACAAATCCCACACCAGTTTAGAGAAATAGAGAATTCTTTAATGAACATAATGACACCAAAACAACAAAAATGTAATACGGAGAACAAGAAATATGAGTTTTTAAAGCTTTAACCAAAAATAGCACTAAAAAGCATTCAACCGCGGTCTTCTGGTTGCTTTTGACCGGGACCTAGACATGATTTAAGTCCAACCGCAATGGAGCATGGGTCGCATACAGAAATCAGGCTTGTTTAAGTTGGAAGTTTTACCTTTGGACTTAGTCTCAGAAATGGAAGTCATAAATCCTCAGTGGGTCAAGGCAGCCGGCTTTAGCCAAGATGGGAACTAGAAGGCCAGATAGCCTTCAGATGAAGTACTGGTGAAGCCATTGACTTTTGATGGGAACGCTCCAAGTGGGAGAAATTCGAAATTTGCGTCCAAGGAAAGTTCCTCACCAGCCTAACACTTTTGACACCTTCACCCGGTGAAGATTTCTACCTTCGCACTTAACTGCTTTCTTGGAACTCATATTCCTCCAGAAGCACACGGCTGAAAGCCATAGCTGAGGAGGGCTTCACAGGGCCAGTTAGCCTCTTTGTGATGTGGGGTTAATACAGATTTACTGCTGTAGAAAAACTCTGAGCAGAAGCAACCCCAAAATTTGGCCCAGCAGCAACCCATCTACAGCAGATTGGCTTGACAGGTTTGTCTTAGTCCCCCGGAGGTCTTGGAGCCAAAAAATATTCTGAGCCCCAGGTTTCTCAGGATGTCAGAAGGAGTACCATTTTACACAGCCAAGGATCCCACAACTTCAGGAACAGCATGTGGGAGTCAAGACTCTCTCCAGCAGAAGGCACTAACAGAGTCCAGAGCTGGGCTCTTCAGGACAAGGACTTCTGGCAGCCTGTGGTATCCCTGTAGCTTAACAGGAGGCTCGCCAACTTACCATTAGAGTCAACTTCTTTGTCCTGGGTACAAGTGAGATCAGGTCCAGCCTCTCAGGTCTCCTCAGAGGTCTCAACAGTGGGTGCAGTCCTTCTTCTGTTTTCCACAGGTTCAGTAGTGTTTTAAAGAGGGGGCAAAGGCGTTAAACATTTATAGTTGGCACACGCCTTTGTTTGGGGGTGACTCTTGGATCCTCCATAACCAATAGGAAAAATGTTTACAGAGGTAAGCCTACAACTTTCGCAGCAGTTCCCATGTGCCTTTTTTACTGGGTGCTGCAAGTGCTCTTGGTGAGTTGATTTTGAGCTGGTGACAGGTCCATCCATCAATAATGATGGACGCATCCTACAGCAATGGATGTGTCTGCCATCAGAAACCATTACGCCATTGCTTTCCTCCGTTGTGAGGGTCAATTCTAAATATGGAGGATGGATGTCTGTAGTGTCTGACAACTGAAATTGGGGGGCCCTGTAGAGGACTGAAGGACAGTTGACCATCCTTTCTTCATCATGAGGGATAGCGATCCGTCAAACCAAACCCTAGATACGGAGGATGGATAACTATTGCGTTGACCAATTTATCTGTTCTGCCATGAGAGAGGAACTAAGGTGACTCTGCAAAACTTTAGATCAGGCCCTAAGTCTGTATGTAAAATCTTTTACCAAGAAGGCCCACTTGGTATATCCAACCTCCACTTCATTGCAGTCAGCCTGAAATTGTGTCTGGGTCACGGTCTACTGCAAACACTGACTTCTGATTGGCACTTTACTTTTTGCTGCCCTTTCTGCCCTGAACATTCATATTTCTTGTTCCCCTTCAGGATTTTAGTCATTTTGATGATATTTTTCTTATTAAAGTTTTCTCAAATTTCAGAAATTGGTTGTGGATTTTTTATTGTGTTGTGTTTAGGCTTTTTAACAGTTTTGGTGTTACCAAATACTGTACACACTATTTCCTAAGCTAAGCTTGCATTCTCTGCGCCATACCTACCAGGGGGGTCAGCCCCAGTTTACTTACTGAACTTGTATGAGATGTAATTATTGTAATTATTGTAATTATTGTAATTTGTTTTATGTCTGCTACTTTTATGGTTATTTGTTTTTAACCGAATAAAGTTTATTGAACTGAACTGAACTACTGAACTTGTATGTTGGACCTGACAAGATTTTGGGCTTATAACTTGGGGAGAACTCACAACTAATACCTTATTTTCTACAATGTTAGGTAGTTTTCAGCCAATTTTCTTTGTCCCTGTGATGCGCAGCAGTTTCTTTCAGACTGCATAGTAAATTGATTGTGTTTCCTGTTATTAGATCCAGGTAGGAAATGCTATAATCTTTTAACCTAAACCATTGGCATATTCAGCACAATCTCCATGATGCAAAAGTTCTAAATGTGCAGCCAAATCAGAACTTTACATTTGATGATCTACAGGAAAAGAGGGGCATAATGCCCATTGAACCGCCAAACACTGAGAGATGGAGAGAAAAGTATTGAAATGAGAAACTAGGGAAGCATTGTACTTGCACACTTAAATATAATCAACAGTTACAAATGAGTATAGAACTCTAATGCTAATATAGCAATTTAGAAACCTCTGCTAATGTAACTTCAGAGAACAGTGTATAAAGTGGAATTACAATATAATACATTATTATTTACAAATGAAATTAATCATTCTAACATGTTGTGTTTCTGTTATATCAGTGAACGTGAACACATTCCCTTTTAAAATCTTCAATTTTCCCACGCATGCAGTCAGGGTACTAGAAAAAATGAAATATATACCATGGTTGCCCATCAAAAAGTTCGTCATTCAAATCCGAACAATAAATGCCAAATTGAGGCACTTTAGAGCAATTGTATATGATTTATGGGCTGTCACAAGAAAAATGGTTACATTTCAAAAATGTGTTGAATTCAGATATATGGGCCATTTTGGTGGCCATTATGTAGCATTACCTTGTTGCTAATAGGGATCATTTTGTTCTTGTGAGCCTGAATTGTTTACCCCACTTAAATGGAGTGATGGCTATTTTGTATGAACAGATAACAGCAAATGACATAGACATTGGTTCAATTACGCTTTTGTTGCAATCAAAACCAGCATGAAGGTCATTTTCTTTTGTTAAAATGATACACCTGACATGCTACAGCATATGTGGAATTAATGTTTCAGTTCTTTATGTCATCGACTGAGAAAGTTGTAAAATATTATCGAAAGGGGAAATCGAATTCTAGAAAAAATAATGCCATGTTGTTAATCCTGGCTAATGCCATCTAATACAGAAGACGGAAGAAGAACAAAATGTTGGACAAATATGGAACAGCTCATGAATGAGAGCAGAACACATCAGACTTTACAGGTAATTACAGGAAATTAATTAAACTAAGGCTGTAGTATACCATGGCCCACATGCATCATTGTGTCATTTTGCATTTCTTAATTTGCGAAAAATAAGGAATCGCAAATTAAGAAGTGCAAAATGCTATGCATCATTTTTTTCGGTATTTCTTTGTGATTCGGTAAAAATCGCAATTTTTACCGAATCCCAAAGAAATACCGAATTCTTAAGTTAATTTTCGCAATTCCCATTGATTCCTATGGGCCAAAAGGCCCATAGGAGTCAATGCAAATTGCGAGTGGCACTTAGAAAATTTCATGGGTGCAGGGGGGGGGTCCAAAGGACCCCCCCATGCACCCCTGAAATGTATTTTTCGCATCATGTTGCACACACACATGTCCTAAGGACATGTGTGTCCGTAACATGAATGTTGAAAAAAAAGCATTTTCATCATTTTAAACACTTTTTCCAAATTTTCCGAGTGGTTCAACCACTCGGTAAATTTGGCACCCTATTTGGAATTTTCACTTTTTAAACTAATGATGCATTGCTTTTAAGAAATCGCACATCTGCGACTTCTTAAAAGCACCCGCAATTTTAGAATTCGCAAACATGTTACGAATTCTAAAATTGCTTCATGCATCCCAAAAAGCACTTTTGCATTCGCAAACGGCCGATTTTAAGGAATCGCACCGTTTGCGAATGAAAAAGTGCTTGATGCATGTGGGCCTGTATTCTTATGGCCAGCTGCTAAGGGTTGTACTGGTTGTTAACTGAAACTAAGTTACAGGTCATAGCTTCAGGAGAGGGCCTATAACGAGCGAAAGGGCCTTTAACAAAGGGTGCTGCCCGAGGGACAAGGTCACTAGGCAATGGGAACATTCCACCCACAGAGGGTAGAATGTTCGACATTAAATAGGGAGAAACAGAAATACAAACGTCGGAATATTAGCACTGAAGGCTATCAGGCCACTGTCTTCAGTTATCATGTGGTCACATTTATTTATTTGTATATATGCTTATATAGCGCAGGAATTCGACCCCCGAAGGGGTATCTCCGCGCTCTGGTCTTACCAAAGCTATATCCAGAGAAGAGATCATCAGGCAGTGAAGGATGTCTACATATTCAAGAACAAGTGGGTCTTTAAACATTTCCTAAAGACAGCTAGATTAGGATTATACAGCATATCTTGACCTTCACTCTCTGGCGAATAGGTAGCCAATGAAGTTTGTTCAATAAAGGGCGTGAGGGGGTTCTGGGTGGAACATTCAAGATTAGTCTAGCCGCTGTATTTTGGGCTACCTGTAGTCTGCTTAGTTGTTCTTCATTGGTAGAAATAAGCAGCCCATTACAGTAGTCCAGTCTACTGATTACCAGTGCCTGGACTAAACTTTTCCTATGAACGTCCGCTAAATAAGGGAAAACCCTTCTCAGAAGTCCAATGACCCCAAAGCAGGATCCAGACACCTGATTAACCTGGTCTTTGAGTGTGAGGGGCTGGTCAAGTCGGACTCCCAGGTTTTTTACTACCTCTTTGGGGATAGGGACAGGCCCTAGTTCGGGGGGCACCACTCAGGTGACCATAGGAGCGGGGCCTCTCCAAAGAGCATGACCTCCGTCTTACCTACGTTAGATTGCAGGCAGTTAGAGGTCATCCAATGGGACATAGCTCTCATCCCAGCAGCAAAGGTGTTTTTAACTGCTGTCGTTAGTGTCTGGAAGGGAAATAGCAGCTGAGTATCATCTGCGTATGATATTGGTGTGAACCCATATTCTCTCACAATTTCAGCCAGAGGGGCCATGTACACATTGAACAATGTGGGGCTTAGGCATGAGCCCTGTGGAACCCCCTTGGTCAGCTCCCTGGAGATGGAAAGATGGGAGCCCAAGCGAACTCTTTGTGAGCGGCCAGTGTTGAAGCTTTCTAGCCATGCTAACGCAGTTCCGCCTATCCCTACCCTCTTCAGACGACTAGGCCTTATTAGGTACACCACCGTTTTACATGCTCATGTTTTAAAGTTAATCAACAATGAAAATGCCAATACTGATGATAATTTACCGTCTTATGTAGACAAGAGTGCAAGAATTACAAAAACCTCTTAAAAAGGTATGTTTCCATCGTGTCATCTCTGGCTCCCAACTCCGTTGCCGTTGTACATGCTGGGCGAATAACCTCTGCCCCCCTCCATTTTTTGACGCAGGTCCAGCCCTTGTCCAGCTTCAGGGAAACCCTGAGATTCAACTCTTCACAATACGCTGGGCTTGAGACAGATTTTCAGTAAGCATGATTCACTTTCTGGGACATTTTGTTTGTACCATCCTTCCCAAAAAGACACCACTGTTTCATTTTGGTTCTTTCCGTTCTTTTTATTTGTTTTTACAGATTCACTTGAATAATTTAACTAATAGAAACTCCGCGTTTGTGGTACCTTTGAGATCTAGGTAAGTTGTGGTTGAAGTGGTAGGCGCTAGTCAGCTCCTCAAAAATTAAAAGCTTGTCAATGTTCTGACATATGGCTTTTTTTCTTTCTTTTCCTTAGTGTTGTTTGGTCCTGATGAGAACCCCGTACCAGTGGGAAATGAAACGCGTAGACCCTTTTTTACTCCCAAAAAACCCTATTAAGCTTTTTTTTATTTGAACAAAAACTGTAGCTTGTTTACAAATCAATGCTTACAATTGTTGTATTAATCAAACTAAACCCTCCGTTATTGCTTAACTGTAAGCTGTGATATATTCACGATTTTCTCCTTTTTTGATTTTTTGGTATGAGCTGTGGTCACTGTACTTAAACAAGCCACAGTGCCATTTAGGACTTATGTAGTGTTGTGTGTTTGTAAGTTGTGCGAATGTGGAATGTATGCAAAATAGAGTGAGCCTGAGGGACTGTGTGTAGAAATGTAATGTAATTTGCTTTTTGTGTATTGTTCTTAATACTGTATTCCCTGATCTGTTTGTATATATCAATTTAAATTCATTTTTTTTATATAGTAATAAAGGCAATTGATAAGCCTTGAGGTGCAGTGTTTTGTAATTCTTGCACTCTTGTCTACATAAGACGGTAAATTATCATCAGTATTGGCATTTTCTTGGTTGGTTGGTTTAGTGGACTCAGCCTTACGGATTAGAGTTAAACCTATTGTTGTTGCATGGTATTGATAGCCGGTGGCTACTCGCAAGGTTGTTCAGCGTGAAGCGGAAAAGGAAATAGTGTTGTCACTCATAGGTCAGCTTTGGTGCAGGTGACAGGGTGCACTTTATTTATTTATTTAATTTCTATTTTTCACCTTTTTTATTATTTTTTTGATTATGTCAGAAACTGACACTTTTGCCTATAGTGAAGACCATATTAAGAAATTGTTGAGCGCCCCGCCGGTGTTCACTTCAGCCACTCTAAGTACAACAGCTAAAACTCAAAACTAATCAGATAAACTGATACGTTTCCGAAAGAAGCAAATAAGAACGGATTTACACAGGCACTTCTTGCTACAACATCTTAGAGAAGGTGCGATACCTTCAGGTTTACAAATCAAAAACATCCCGGTAGTATTTACGGATGATCCCGTTTATAAGAAGGGTTTCAGTTGTATTGAAACGAAATGCAATAGGGACCTGATGGTCCTCACTGTTAAAACAGCACTCAGGATTTCCAAAAAAAGAACTAGAGGAAATAGCTACATTAGAAATTGAAATAAAAAATAATCAAGATATTACAGACTGGAAAGCCCTGCTCAAGAAAGTAGAAAAAGAGATTCTGGAATTTAAAGATTACACAATTAACCAGAAAACCAATCAATTGGATGAGGATAACAGGAACTTCTCCTTGGACACTGTGTACCCCTTCTTACAAGCGTATTTTTACACCAGAGCCGATTCCCGTCGTTTTTTATCTGACAACCAGGGGAGATCCAAAAATCAATTTATTTTGTTTTCCGACACCTCTTCATCCTCAGGTGGGGACACTGATAGTAACGAAGGATGACAAAACAGGAGCAAAAAATGGAATGGACACCAACAACCAGGTTCCTCTTCTTTTTTAGGCAGAGGCCAGTCCAAACCCAGGGGACGAACCCGATACAACAATCAACCCTGGGAAATGACAACCAGCAAACAACATTACAAGAGCTAGGGTCATCCCCCATCTTCAATCTATCAGAAAAGATCTTAACCCCTGCAGAGGAAGGAATTTTAGTGAAAGGTTTATCGCTCATTCCCACCAAAAGGACTGATTTCATAAAAATGAAAAATGAATTTATTGAATTTTGTCGGAAATTGCGGCTGAGACTTTTCTTCTCTGAAGCAGACACTCAACCTGTGGTGGAAGTGACAGGCTTGCAAAACAAATCCTCTTTCTGCCCGCCAGCTAATACAGTACCAAAGGAGGTCTCAGTCTTTGAAAAATTGGTATTATCAACAATCACGGAAATGGAGAAAAAATCTTAATATGTGAAACATAACATCTCCCGCGAACAACAACAAGCATTGATCTCCTTAAAAAATGACCGATCAATAACAGTAAAACAAGCGGATAAAGGGGGCTCAATTGTTGTTTGGAGCACAAAAGATTACATAGCCGAGGTCCAAAAGCAATTGGGGAATCCCGAATGCTACAAAAAAAATTCTAAGGATCCAACAGCAGAACTACAAGGAGAATTGTTCTCCTTCTTGGAGGAAGGGTATGAACAAGGGATCTTGGGTCCTAAAAAATACAAATTTATGCGAAACGGACACCCAAGAGTGCCTGTATTCTATGTCTTACCCAAAATTCATAAAGATGAAAGTTGCCCACCGGGAAGACCGATAGTGTCGGGTTGTAGTTCTTTATTAGAACCAATTTCCAAATATATAGATTTTTTTCCTTAAATAATTTATGGGCTCAGTCAAATCATTTCTAAAAGACACGACAGATTTTATCAATAAACTGGAAAACATTCCCTTCAACACCAAGACAGATCTATTGGTAACAATGGACGTCAATGCTTTATAAACTCAAATTCCACAAGACGAGGCAGTGGCAGTCTTCACGCATTTTTTGGAAAAAGGGGAAAACCCAAACAGAGTACCAACTGAATTTATTTCTAAACTTGCCTCTTTTGCATTAAAGAAGTACTACTTTATGTTTGGTGACAAGTTTTTCTTTCAAATTAAGGGTGTGGCGATGGGGTGTCCTTTTGCCCCAGAGTTGGCAGTACTGTTCATGTCGATGTACGAGGACACCGTCATCTACTAAAACAACCCTTATGGACAATTTATTAAGACCTAGCTACGTTACATCGATTATGTTTTTTTAGTCTGGGCTGGCGATGAAATCTAGCTTGCAGCCTTTCATGATTGGCTCAATCAGAGGACAAATGACATCAAATTCAGCATCTCCCATTCTCCGCACAAGATACCATTCCTCGACGTTCAAGTCTACCCCGCAGGAGGAGGATTGATCACAACATTGTTCAAAAAGAAAACTGATAGGAACAATGCTCTCCTCTTTTCAAGCAACCACCGAGGAGTCTGAGGGAGAATTTGCCCTACGTCCAATTCTTAAGAATTAGACAGAATTGTTCTTACAGGGATGATTACACCACACATGCCACCAAATTGGCTGGTAATCTGCGGGATCGCGGATACCCTAAAAAATTAGTGAAATCTTCTATGAAAAGAGCGTGGTGTACCCCCAGGGAAACCTTACTTGAAAGATGGGAAAAAGTGGCAACACAAAGCCAAGTATGCGTCATGACTTTTTGTCCAAATTCTAATCACCTTAAAAAGGTAATTCTCCAAAAATGGCACTTGATCAGCAAGCTGGACGACAACTTAATCACGAGACCATTGTTTGCTTTCAAAAAAGAAAGTAGCATCCCCAACCACATTATAAGAGCTGCAATCAAAAGCCCACTCAAACCAACATTAGGGGATAAGATGGGTTTACAACCCATAAGAGGCCATCACAAATGTGGTACTTATGTTTTTGTTGCGATCAAACTTTAGAAGGATCCCTGTTTTCCCATAAAAATATCAATTGAAAACATGAAGCATTTACGAATTGTAAGACAAGAAGGGTTGTGTACGGCATTTTATGCCCCTGTGACCTATTATATATAGGCAAAACGAATCAAGAAATACGTAAAAGAACCATCCAACATAAATCACGCATTCGCAAATCTGTTGAAACAGCGCCCCTGGTTAACCATTGGAGGATAAAGTCACACACCAAAAGGGACTTACGCTAGATAGTAATTTCAAAAATTGATTGAGACCCCAGAGGAGGTGATATGGACCTAAAAATATCCCAGAGGGAAGCAATGCTTTCTCTGAAATTTGATACCGCAGTTTCAGGCCTTAATGAAATTTCAGAACTTTTCCGTTTGTAAACCTGTGTACAGGCAGATGGTGGTCATCAATACTATCCACTGCATATATCCTTGGGGGGGTCACGTGTCCGACGGCGCTTTCATCAATTTTTCAGTATTGGGGTTGTTCCATTTCTTGTTTCCATATGCGTGCAATTGCATCTTACAAATATTCAATCCCTTTTAAACTTATAAATATTTCGCCATCTATCCGGACTTCATTTCTTATACAGATAGAAATGACCGTCATCAGCGCAAGACCTTTCAACCACCCTAGGTCCGATTTGCCGATTAGGAAACTACATTTCCCATCGGCCCCGGCAGCGCAATAGTATGCGTCGCGTCTGTCTGAGCGTCCATCTCGGAAATGGTTACCGGTTGATCCAGCTAGGGAAAGTGTCAACATTTGAGCCGGTAAGCTTGGTTCTCCATACCCTGCGGTTCCACGTACTTACACTTACTCGGGGCCACAAATAGACTTTTAATTCATGTTCTTTGCATTGCAGCCAGCCGCAGCGCCAGTTAAATAGCCTTGCGAGCAAAGCCTCCTCGGGCAGCATGACCTCTTAAAAAGGTATGTGTCCATCGTGTCATCTCCGGCCCCTAACTCCGTTGCAGTTTTACATGCCGGGCGAATAACCTTGGCCCCCCTCCATTTTTTTAGGCAGGTCCGGCCCTTGTCCAGCTTCAGGGAAACTCTGAGATTCAACTCTTCACAATACGCTGCGCTTGAGACAGATTTTCAGTAAGCATGATTCACTTTCTGGGACATTTTGTTTGTACCATCCTTCCCAAAAAGACATGACTGTTTCATTTTGGTTCTTTTCGTTCTTTTTATTTGTTTTTACAGATTCACTTGAATAATTTAACTAATAGAAACTCCACGTTCGTGGTACCTTTGATATCTAGGTAAGTTGTGGTTGAAGTGGTAGGCGCTAGTCAGCTCCTCAACAATTAAAAGCTTGTCAATGTTCTGACATATGGCTTTTTTTCTTTCTTTTCCTTAATGTTGTTTGGTCCTGAGGAGAACCCCGCACCAGTGGGGTTTGAAACGCGTAGACCCTTTTTTGCTCCCAAAGAACCCTATTAAGATTGTTTTTATTTGAACAATGATTGTAGCTTGTTTACACATCAATCCTTACAATTGTGGTATTAATCAAACTAAACCCTCCGTTATTGCTTAACTGTAAGCTGTGATATATTCACCATTTGCTCCTTTTTTGGTGTTTTGATATGAGCTGTGGTCACTGTACTTAAACAAGCCACAGTGCCATTTAGAACTTATGTAGTGTTGTGTGTTGGTAAGTTGTGCGAATGTGGAATGTATGCAAAATAGAGTGAGCATGAGTGACTGTGTGTAGAAATTTAATGTAATTTGTTTTTTGTGTATAGTAATAAAGGCAATTGATAAGCCTTGAGGTGCAGTGTTTTGTAATTCTTGCGCTCTTGTCTACATAAGACAGTAAATTATCATCAGTATTGCCATTTTCTTTGTTGGTTGGTTTAGTGGACTCAGCCTTACTGATTAGAGTCAAACCTATTGTTGTTGAATGGTCATGTTTTAAAGTTGCCATCTCTTCTTAAACACTGACGTTTGACACACATTTGTTTGTGTGGCTGTGGAGGACAATATATTCTGAAATGGCTTTGCTTTCATCCACACTTCTACACTCATCTACACTCCTCCCCCTAGACCAGTTAACACAAGTATGCAAAGTACGAGTTTTAAGCAAATCAGATTGAAAATATCTGAGAGCTGCAGTGTTTTCCGTCGTCCAGGAGGAAGCTGAAAATCTGGGCGTATTAAAGCATAAAGGGGTTTAATAGATTGTGCATAATCTCAGGTATATATATGGTCTGTCAAAATTTAAAAAAATCCCAGCAGAGACTGCAATTTTTTTGTGGGCTTGGATGCTGTAATTGGGCACACTTTTCCCTCATTTGTAAGTTCATACCCTAAGAAAAAGAAACTGATAAAAGCTATCCCCCACATGCATCAATCTAGGATTTTGCATTTCTTAAATAGCGAAAATTAAGGAATCGCTATTTAGGAAATGCAAAATGCTATGCATCAAGAAATCCTAAAAGTTTTTAGGATTTCTTAATTTTCAGAAATTGCGATTCCTTAATTGCGAAGTGCAATTAAGGAATGGCATTACATTGATTCCTATGGGCCTAGGAATCAATGTAGTCAATAGGAAGGCAGTAGCAAATTGGGAGTGGCACTTAGAAAATTTCATGGGTGCAGGGGGGGGTCCAAAGGACCCCCCCCTGCACCCCTGAAATGCAATTGAAAGTGCATGTTTCACACACACATGTCCTAAGGACATGTGTGTCTGTAACTGGACAGTTTAAAAAATGCATTTTCAAGCATTTTTAAACAATTTCGCAAATTACCACGAGGTTGAACCTCGTGGTAATTTGCACTTCCAATTTGAATTATCGCAATTTTTTTTTAAATGATGCATTGCTTTTAAGGAATCGCAAATTTGCAATTCCTTAAAAGCAATCGCATTTTTGGAATTCAGTAAAAATACCGAATTACTCAAAAATGCTTGATGCATCCCAAACACATATTTAGGAAGTGCAAACGGCCGAATTTACCGATTCGCACCGTTTGCACTTCCTAAATAGGTTGATGCATGTGCCCCCTGTAACCAAGTTCAGCAAATCGCAAAATGATGCGATACACTCCTGCTAAGTGGGAGTTCAATTAATCATCTGTGAGAGAGATATCATCAACAGAGGAAAGCGCCTATGGGTCAATATCATAGAGAATTGACACAATGCGTACTGCAAAGACTCCCAGGCTATTCTTATAGCCCATAGGAAGCCATTCGTAGCACCTCTGAAAACAAAGGGTGCTGAATACTGGCGAGTCGCGGCTCTCAGGACCCAAAATATGACTGAAAAAAAAGTTGGAAATGTCCAAGGTAGTTTTGCATTTTTTATGGACTATATTGTTAATTAGTGCTGTACAATGGGTATTTTGTACCGCAAATGTGTGAGTGTGACTAGTCAAATGTCTGTAATCCAAGATAATGCCATAGGAATTATCTGGTTTCAGTACCTGAAAAAGGGTATTATTAATTGGATAGACACAGAGTTATATTAGACCTTGGCACTCAAGATGGGAAAGAATTTCTTTCACAGAAGCTTTGCTATCCCGTTTAATAGAATACTGTGGTTGATGCTGAGGTGTAGACCGTGTAAGAAGAACATGGTAAGGGGAATCCTTATCCCAACCTGTATGATTACAATAAAGCGTAGGGGCTAAAGCTAGGACCCATTCAGATACATAAGCACGCTTGACCTCATAGGGGACGAGGTGCGAGAAAGAAGAGAGAATGATATCCTCACCCTGGGACAGCAAGGACAAACGATGGTGGCCAATCTTCCTCCACCAAGAGAATATCATAAGAAGTAGTGAAGTTCTCCCAAAAGATTTCTTTAATGGTACATTTAACGTCACCCTAAATTTGAATATCTAAGTGATATAGCATGTCTGGAGGGGCTACATGGGCATCTAAGGTTTCTACTGTAATAAAGGTATCAGTTGCTTTTGTTACCAGAATTTGGTGGCGTCTTCTGCTGCGCTGTCGAGGAGAGTTACCGCCCAATTTCTGTTCAGGAGGAGGTTTCTCACCATCTGTGGCATACATAGCTGTTAATGCTGCAACTTTTGTTTTCTGGATACTTTTTTATATGGAGGAGGTCACGTCAGATGAGTGCTGTGTCTCCCTTTTTGGTTGCACTTACTCTCCTTGTCTGTGATCAGATTGTCCTCCTCTGTCGTACTGTTGGTCAGATGATTCCTGAAAGGAATGGGGAGAATGTGTATCAGGAAACATCTCAGGAGTCTTGATTTTAGTGAAATCATGAAATCGTAAAATTTCTCAGAGGACTCAGGGAATGGAATACCTCCATGTTGTTTTGTTTTCTGTTGTTGTTTAGATTTATTTCATGATTTCTTAGATGCGTCATGGCCTGGCCTGGTGTCCTTGTTGGAAAGAGGCTTGAGAAGTATTGGTACAGCAGGTCTGCCTCCCAAACTACTATGTCCCAAAGACATGTATACATTAGCAATAATACTGGCAATTCGCGTTTGTGGTCGGTTTTCTGCCATTGCAGCAAGTCGCTGGCATATAGCCAAAGACGCTGCTTCACTCTTTTTATATTGTGTCGTCATTTTTTCATTGGGTATCAAAACACAGTACTGCAACAAATGCACAATATGGTAGAAAATGGAAACTACAACATAGCCGATACATCAATGGGGGGCCTGGGGAAGAGATGGTAGGGGTCTGGAAGAGGTGGTGGAAAGGGAGTGGGGTGAAACAATGAAGAAAAACATGTCATCAACATAAAAAATGCGGTAGCTCAAACAACTTGATGTGGACCGCTGGACCCAGTACAATGGGCGTCAAATAGGCTGCAGCGATAATTTCCCCTGCCAGCAGAAATGGTAGTGGTTGCGTGTCGCAGATACCAAGAACGAGGGGGGAAGGGGTTACGAGTTTGAAAGGACTTCCATGTGGCGGAGGAAGCTGGAGGGATAGACGGGGAATGTGGGGGGATGTGGGGAGTCCATAATTCAGGCATCATTAGTCTCAAGCATCGGCGATATGCATAGAGGGAGGAGGCAGGTGTGCTGTGGTTAGAGGGGAGGTTCTATGGGTCGATATGGGGGGAATGTCAGTTGCCATTGGAGGAACGACATAAGCAGTGCCCCTGGGGAAGAGATTGATGCTCAGGGTTGTTAATGTGCATGGCGACTACCTGTGCTGAGTAGAGAGGGCATGTGCCTGCCAATTTGACTGGTAGAGGGGAGGGTGCGTGAGGGGGGATGGCGGGGGAAAGGGAGAGAATATCATTGGAGGGGGTGGGAGGGGTGATGGGATGAGAGGGGTGGGGTTGTGGAGTTAAAGGTTTAAAGGAGGGTGGGAGGGGAAGGAAGAGGTGTGTGTGTGGAAGGAGAAGAATGAGGGAAGGGAATTGGGGTGTATGGAGGTGGGCAGGAGTTTCTGGTGGGGTTGTGAAAAGGTGGTATAATCAGGGCATTCAGGCCGATGGCTGCTGGGGAGGACACTACTGAGGGACCACACGCAGGACAGGGACCCGTGTCTGTGCAAACATCTCTGCCTGCTACTGCATGCCATAGATAACGCGTTCATGGGGCGTTGTTGGAATGATCGCCACCATTGAGTCCTCTTGTGAGGGTGGTGTTGGCAACCTCCATTGCTTGAGGATGCATAGCTTGGCTGTGGATAGCGCTATGTGTAGGAGGCGGCGTTGTGGGTGAGAGATGTATGGGGAGTCTCTGGTGTCGTGCAGAAGGAAATCAGGGTTTTGAGGGGGAGTCGTAGAGGCATGGACACTCCCAAGGTGTTCCCAATATAGGACCAGAAGAGCTGAATAGAGGAGCAAGCATAAAGAATGTGGAGGAGGTTGCAGCAGCTGTCTGGACATCTCCAACACCTCGAGTGGGCCAGGATACTGACCCTATGCAGCTTTGCTGAGGTCTAGTACCAGTCATGGAGTGTCTTAAAAAGGCAGAATTTCAACCGGGTTTCCTTGGTCTCTGATCTAGGGCCTCCATAACCTACACCCAGTCATCCTCTTCTTTGATGGTGACTTTTGGCAGGTCTGCCACTTAGTACAGAGGCCATGCAGGAGGGGTTGAGAGAAGAGGTGGTTCGTGAGTGTGCTGTAGAGTCCCGACATCACTTCCTGTGCCCGACCCACATGGACACGTATTCCACTATAAGACTGCAGGGCCCAAGGGCCTGGACCAAGACACCGCCGCAGGCGGAGCTGCAACTGCAGGTACTGCCAGGCCTGCCGGGGATGTAATCCAAATTCCTCCCATAGGTGGACGAAAGGTTTTAAGTTGTCATCAAAGAGCACCTGGTCCAGAGTCCTTATGCCCACTTCTTTCCATCGGGCCAATGGAGTGTTTGCCCGTTTATACAGATGCTGTTGTTTTCCCATATCAGTGCCTTGATGTGTAGCCAGTAGTCCACGCCTAATAGGCATCATGCACTGTGCCATGCTTTATGTGTGGCCTGTATCACAGGATGTGGAAGAGGTAGTCGGGGTGTGATCCCTATAAAAGAGGCCAAGACTGTCCTCGCAGGCGAGGAGCGAGCGTTCTGTTGCAACCCACTGCTGGGAGTCCGGTGTACGCGGGAGCAGGAAAGGCGAGCAGGGAGAGATGAAGGGCTAAAGAGTATTGCTCTACAGATGGAAGGCCCAGACCATTACAGGAGCGGTGAGCCATAAGTTTGGATGGAGCTAAATGGGGGCGACTAGAGCCCCAGATGAAGGCCCCTATCCGGGTGTCAATGAGGCAAAGAGTAGTTAGAGGCACTATGACAGGTAGCTTTTCCAATGTGTAGGTAAAGCGCAGCAGTGTGACTTTCTTACCTCCTGCAATCTGCCCCTCATGAAAAATCCTAGAAGGGACCATTTGTCAGGGTCCAATTACATCTGCGTGCTCAGGGTGTCTGGTTATCCATGACCATTCCTTCCAAGCTTCTGTTACTCAGGACCCCCAGGTATTTGAGCAGTGAGGATTTCCATAGAAAGGGGTAGCCTTTTATTGCTGCCTTTGTGGTGCCTAAGGAGTGGGATGGCCTCACTTTTGTCCCAGGGCTGCGAAGTTGTCGATGACTTCTAGTAATGCTGGTAGGTAGTGTGGAAGATCCTTGAGTGTAAGCAGAATGTCGCTGGCATATAGATACACTTTGGAAAGGCCTCCTGCGAGGGGTATGCCCACTATGAGCAATGAGTGGTGAATGACAGAGGCGAGGGGCTCCATGACCAGAAGAAACAAGAGGGAGGAGAGCAGGCAACCCTGATCGGTGCCTCTCTGGACCTGAAAGGTGTCCCAGAGGAACCCTCTGCAATTGACCTGGGCCCTGGGGCAGTCACAAAGTAAGTGCACCTTTCAGATAAACTGTATAAACTGTTCTCCCAGGTCAAAGCTTTTCATAGTGGTGAAGAGGTAGATCCATTCGATGCTGTTAAACGCCTTTCCTTCATCTAGAGAGAGGGCGACTGTATCCTCCGGTAGGTACTTAGTGGCCCATATAGTGTGAGCCAGAGTGCAGAAGTGTTTCCTGGAGGAACAGCCCAGAACTAAGCCGACCTGTGTATGGTGAATGAGGAAGGGTATGACCTTGTTCTGGCGTGCTGCCAAGGATTTTAATACCATTTAGGAGGGAGAAAGGGCAATAGCTGGTTTTGACAGGACCATGATCACCACTCTGTTAAAGAGAGGTCCCAAGGAAGCCGTCTGTTCTGCCTCTTGTAAGGTGGCATGTGGGTTATTGATTGCCTACTCACTGGACCATTTGTAGAATTCTGCAGGGAATCTACCCTAACCCAGGGCCTTGTGCTAGGGCAGCTTGGAGATGGCCGCTGCCATATCCTACTTACTATTGTCCCCCCTAAGAGCTCCCTGCCCTTATCCATTTAGTGTAATTCCCTTGAGGAACATGGATGCCTGTTCCAAGCTGACCAGCGCCTCCGGGTTATAAAGTTGTTTGTAAAATAATGGGAATTTGTTGACGATATCCTGGGATCGAGTGAGGAACTTCCCGTCTACAGATCCGATAGCGGGCATGGCCCTTGCATCCTCCCGTTGTCTCAGTTGTTCCGCAAGCAAGTGGCCTACTTTCCCCCCTGCTCATAGTGCCTCCTTTTCTGACGATGGAGGGCGTGTCCAGATTTGCAGGTGAAGAAGCTGTTCAGGGCCATACAGGCTTGCGAAAGATGGTGACAGTTGGGTACAGAGGGGTGGGAGGAGTAAAGGCGACTGAGGGAGGCAATCTGACCCTCTAGCTCAATCCAGTGAAGGGACGCCTGTTTGTGGGCTGTGGCTATGTGTAGGAAGCCGCCAGAGGTAGGCAGAGGTAAAAGTAGATAGCACCTTACTCTCTATTTGTGGTAGTGCGGTCGAGCAGTAAGGCAATATCAGAGGTTAGTGTTAAACATTTGTTGTACACACTCAATCAGCAAATGATATCACACACTCAAAGTCTGAACTTCAGACCAATTGGTTTTGCATAAAAATTATATTTTAGTGATTTAATTTTCTAGAACCAAGCAAGCTTGGCACAGGTAACCAATAAATACTTTACAGTAGTAATACAGTTTGTAAACACTTTGAATTGCAATTGTATATGCACTTTGATTTGATTACAGTATAGCTAATAGTAATGCAATGCTTTTGATATACTGTGCATATACTTTGTATTGGCTTTTTAGTAGAATGTCAATACACAGAGCAACATACCTGGATACTGCACTGTGACATTTCCTGTAAGCAGGTAAGTGAACACGTTTTTGTTATTTAGTTACAGTTTTAAAGGGTTTCATTGATTTTCCAACTCCACAATAGAAACTTCTCACATAAAAACAGGCAATGTTATCCTACGGAGGAAAATAGGGTTATCGGTTCAAAGGTAAGTATTTGGTTGTGGGAGTTGGTAGTCTAGGGGTAAACTCAGGGGTCCCCCTGGGTCAAGGATGGACTCTTGTTACACCCTCAGTGGCACTAGGGTGGCTGGGTAGAGAGTGCTGATACCCAATGTTATCCAATGGGGGTTACGGGGCATCCAGTTGGTGGCTGCTTATGAACTGGCCACTGGGTTGTGGGAGCAAAGCTCCTGGACTTAAGCTCAGGGCAAATCGGGGTTCAAGCCAGCACAAAAGGTGCACCCTCAGCAGCACTGGGGCGGCCGGGTGCAGAGTGCTGGTTTGGCATCGGGCGCCCTCTAGCTTTCAATGGGGAGTCTCTGGATTGCAACCACACTTTAGGCTCGGGGACGAAGGTCTTCTGGGTGCGACCACCACTTGGAGAGGTAAGTTGGGATGTTTGGGGTTGGATAGGCACTGTTGGTTGGACCACACAAGGCCGCGGGGCGTCAGGTGCAGGGGTGCCTTTTAGTGTCGGATCTTCTTACCAGCTCCTGATCGAGGTTGGGGGGACCTTCCGGTTTGAGGCTGCAGGCGTCGGCTGGAGGCTTGAGGAAGGTCAGGGGTCACCGGATCTTGGGTCAGGATCGCCGGGGAGACCTCCTCTTGGTGTTGGGCCACTCGGGCTGTTGGCGTCGGGTGCAGAGTGGAGGAGACTTGCAGATCCTGCCGGAGCTGGAGTCTGTTAGTGAACAAATCTGGTGTTCACAGGAGACAGAGTCTTTTTATTTGAAGGCAGGGCAGGTCCCCAAGGTTCTTGAGGCTGCTGGCTTCATGCCACACCATGGATTTGCTTCTGCAGGTTCGAGAGGGGACAGGCTGATAGGGTTGGGGCAAGTCAGTAGGCATTCTCCTCTTGCCAGCTTCGGCACAGCTGTTCTGCGCTACTTTTTCTTCAATCAATCATTACATTTGTAAAGCGCGCTACACACCCATGAGGGTCTCTAGGTGCTTTTGGGTGGGGGGGAGGGCTGCTACTGATCCAAAAGCCAGGTCTTGAGAAGTCCTCTGAAAGCCAGCAGGCCCTGGGTCTGTCGTAGGCCGGTAGGGAGAGTGCTCCAAGCCTTGGCTGCAAGGTAGGAGAAGGATCTTCCACCGGCAGTGGTTTCACGGGTGCGTGGCACTGTGATGAAGGCAAGGGTGAGGTTGCTAGAGCGGAGGCTGCAGTGGGGGTGTAGAAGCTGAGTCGGTCGTTGAGGTATTCTGGTCCGGCATTGTGTAGGGCTTTGTGTGCGTGGATGAGGGGTTTGAAGGTGATCCTCTTGTTGACGGGGAGCCAGTGCAAGCCTCTCAGGTGGGGTGTGATGTGGCTGTGTCGGGGGACGTCGAGGATCAACTGTGCCGAGGCGTTCTGGATGCGTTGCAGCAGTCTCAGGAGCTTGGTTGTTGTTCCTGCGTAGAAGGCATTCTTGTAGTTCAGTCTGCTGGTGACGAGAGCCTGGGTGACGGTTCTTCTCGTGTCGGAGGGGATCCACTTGAAGATCCTGCGGAGCATTCGGAGAGTGTTGAAGCAGGAAGAGGAGACGGTGTTGACCTGCCTGGTCATGTAGAGGGCGGAGTAGAGGATGACCCCCGGTTTGCATGCGTGGTCGGTGGGCTCTGGCACTGTTCCTAGAGATGTTGGCCACCAGGAGTTGTCCCAGGCTGAGGGGGTTGAGCCGAGGATGAGGACATCCGTCTTGTCTGAGTTCAGCTTTAGCCTGCTGTCCTTCATCCATTAGGCAACGGCCTTCATTCCTCTGTGGAGGTTGGCTTTGGCGGTGTGGGGGTCTTCGGTGAGGGAGATGATCAGCTGGGTGACGGCGTAGGAGTTGATGTTGAGGCTATGTTGTCTTGCGACGTAGGCAAGTGGTGCCATGTAGATATTGAACAGCATCTGGCTGAAGGATGATCCCTGGGGAACGCCGCAGATGATCTCGGTGGCCTTAGAGCGGAAGGGTGGGAGGCGGACGCTCTGGTTTCTGCCAGAGAGGAAGGATGTGGTCCAGGCCAGGGCCTTCTCTCGGATTCCGGCATCGTGGAGGCATGCTGTTAGGGCGCGGTCCAGGTGCGGATGGGCACAGACAGGCTTGCCTTTGGCGCGCCAATAGTGTGCCTGCTGCGCGCTTCCGCGCGGCATCCTCCATAAGAGGCGTAGTGGGAGGGAGGAGCAGCTCGGAGGCAGGAGCGGGTGGCCAATGGGAGTGGGGGACAGGGACGGGACGGGAAACAGAAGGCAAAAGGGGCAGAGCTGCAGGGGTGCAGCGGCCAGAAGCAGGGAGCGGGGAGGTACAGCGGGCGAGGGGTGCTAAGGGCGCCTACAATACAGCAACACTGCAAAACAAGAAATGGCAATGCAAAATAGAGAAAACAGTAAGGCACAGGCAGTCACTAGATCGCGGCCACAGGAGCACACCAGTGGCGAACTCTCGGCGGCAGCAGCAGGGGCAGGAGTCACAGGTGCACAGGGGGAGCCGTGCGGCGTGGGGAGCAACCCGACCTACAAGCAGGGTCAAGGGTCACACTCACTGCCGTGCGGCGTCCTCCATAAGAGGCCAAGTGGGAGGGAGGAGCAGCTGGGAGGCGGGAGCGGGTGGCCAATGGGTGTGGGGGACTGTAACAGGACAGGAAACAGAAGGCAAAGGGGGGAGGCCGCAGGGGTGCAGCAGCGGGAAGCGGGGGGTACAGCGTGCGAGGGGCGCTAAGGGCACCTACAATACAGCAACACTGCAAAAACAAGAAATGGCAATGCAAAATAGAGAAAACAGTAAGGCACAGATAGTCACCAGATCGCGGCCACAGGAGCACACCAGTGGTGAACTTTCAGTGGCAGCAGCAGGGGCAGGAGTCACAGGTGCACAGGGGGAGCCGTGCAGCGTGGGAAGCGACCCGACCTAAGAGCAGGGTCAAGGGTCACCACTTGTCTTCTTCTGGTTTCTTGTCTGAGGAAGCAAGTTTCAGGGGTGCCCCCAAATACTAGATTTAGGGGTGCTACTGGTAGGTAAAAGGTGGGTCCAATGGGTCCCTTCCCAGGGGTGGGTACACCCCCTATTATGCCATCCTCCAGTGGGATGGGGGAATAAACCTCATCCTGGTCAGCTGGGTCCCCCCATCTACAAGATGACAGGGACTAAGAGTTGTGCTTCACCTCTCCTCCTCCACCTGAGGGGTGGTGTAAGTAGAGGTGGGCACACCTCTCTTCCTCACTTGATTTTCAATCCAGTTCTCCTGCCCATACTGGGGGTCAGACCAGTGGGGACAAGTTGCTGAAAGCAGCAAGTGGCCTGGGGAAGCTTACACAGGCGGCAAGCCTTTGAAGCTTCCCCTTCGTGGACCCTGCCCATCCTGGGGAAAGAGGCTTGGCACCTCGTCCCAGGATTTTCATTGTTTTAGGCCCTTGAGAGCAGTAGGTTGTAGACCCAGGGGTCCAGAAACATGTCCCGTGGTGGCAGCTGAAAGCAGCCACTCAGCCTGGACACTAGTGGTAGGTCCCTTTTCAGGGGACATCTGTAAGATGCCCTCTGTGTGCATTTTTCATTATGTCCCACACTGGCATCAGCGTTGGATTAATGTGCTGAGAAGTTTGATACCAAGATTCTCAGTTTTCAGTGTAGCAATTTTAATTCTGTGGAGTTCATTATGACAATTTCCCAGCACCATATACTCTTAATGGCAGCACTGCACTTACAATGTATACCAATGGACTTAGACACTGTAGGGGTACAGGGCTCATGCACCTGTACCCTCACCACTGGTATAGGGGGGATACAACCTTTAAAACGCAGTGATCACATTACACTACATTTACAACACAGTCATTACATCACAACATCCTTTACAATGCCAGTCACTACAACGCAACCAATACATTGCATGTCACTACAACGCATGATACTACAACCCATGTAACTACAACACAGACATTACATGGCATGTCATTACAACACATACCATTACAACGCATAATAACCCTACACTATCCAACACTTACCCTACTGTTGCACCCCCTGGGGTTAGAATAGTAATTTTTACCCCTACACTATCCAACACTTACCCTACTGTTGCACCCCCGGGAGTTAGAATAGTAATTTCTACCCCTACACTATTCAACACTTACCTTAAATGCAATGTAGTGGTATTCATTGTAATGGTATGCGTTGTAAAGGTATAATGTGATGTAATGGAATGCCTTGTAAATGCAGTTTTAAAAAATTCATTGTAATGGCATGCGATGTAAATGTATGGATTGTAAGGGATATTGGGGTGTAAAAACTGTATTGTAAAGGCATGTGTTGTAAATGTATGCATTGTAATGTCATACATTCGGTATAGGGCATCCAGCTAGAGGGGTGACTGATCTATGCCAGGGCAGTGCGTTGTAGGCATGGCACACAATGATGTGTGCCATGTCGAGTCTTCACTTTGTTCTGCACCAAGACACGCAGCCTGCAAAGGCAGTGTGTGAGTGTAAAGGTACTGGACCTGCAGCCCTTAGACGCCTTCCCTGGTCACAGTGCCCTGGGTACCTGTGCTACCATTTACCAGGGGCTGACCTGTGGCCAGAGATAACAATTGGGTTTGGGTTTCAATGTAGTTTAGGAAAACAATATAGGCTCTGGGTTCCTGTTTAGCAAGATCCCAGGGCACACTCAGTCAAAGCACATCAGCAGTTCAGCAGAAAGTGGGCGCAACCATTCAGAAAGAAGGCACTTTCTCACACTATGGGGCCCATTAGGATGATGGGCGGATTGCCCCCGCCAGGCTGGTGGTAGCCACCGCCGGCCTGGCGGGGGCAATCCGCCCGCCATCCACACCTAAATTCCCCCCGCCATATTAGTATGGTTGGGGGACCGCAGCGGACGGAAAGACCGTCCGCCGCTTTTCCGCCCCGGTCGCCTTGCGGCCGGGGCAGAAAAGGATTAATATGGTGGCGTGTCTATTATACACCGCCAGCCATATTAGCATTGCTCAGAACCGATGCCTTTCCGTGGCGGCGATGCCGCCACGGAAAGGCATGCAGTCTTCACTTCGGGGGCCCCTGTGGGCCCCCGGAGTGGAGGACAGGTGGGGGGTGCACACAGGGGTACTTGTGGTACCCCCCTGCATTTACATTAATAGAGCGGCAGGCACCGCGCAGTGCCTGCCGTTTTGTTAATGTAAATGCAAATGTGCATTTTTAGCATTGTTGCAGGCGGTGCTGAGAGCACCTCCCGCCACAATGTTAACATTGCATGATGCGCCCGCCACTGTGGCGGGCGCATCCTAATGCACCCCGCAGGACCCCCGCCCTTATGGCGGGCGGTCCCGAATTGCAATGGGATAGTGGGTTGTCTAAGTCCACCCGTCATCGTAATGGGGCCCTAGGTCTCTTATCAGCTGCCCACGAATGGTTGCCTTTGTGGACGCCCATAGTATCCTGCGGGAGTCTACATATGTCTTATTGTCTGCCAGATAAGCGGATCGGTGGGCCCATAGCTGAGTCTTGTCCTAGGGTGAACTGTATCTCTGCACATTCAGGCACTACGGTTTGCGACCCAGGGAGGCCAAACCCAAGTCAAGGGACAGCAGAAACAGTGAGTGGTCAGAGACAGCTGCCTTCAAAAGAGTGAGAAATGAGAAATGAATCCAGTCTGGATTGGGTATTGTCTACCGAGGACAGGAAGGTGTATTCCCTGTCCGTCGGGTGGCAGAGGCACCAGTGATCCACAGGCCATGTTCTGAGGTGATATCTCCTAACAGAGCTCTCTCCTCAGTGTTCCCCCTTTCCAGGGTTCAAAGCCTGTTTAGTACCGCATCTCTTGCGAGATTCCAGTCTCCTCTGATGATGTACCAAGACGATCTGATCTTGACAAGCAGGCAGTTCAGGTGAAGGAAGACGGAGCGTTTGGCCCCTGTAGGGGCATACACTGAGCCCACACATAGGAATCTATTTCTAACTGTCAGCTTGGCAAATGTGTATCTGCCAGCCTGGTCACACCACAGTTTCATGACTGTGATGAACAGCGATTTATGGACAATTAACGCCCCCTGCATTTTCGCAGTTGGTCGTCCTAAGCAGCAGCTGGGACCGAGAGGTTTCCGGAGTAAGTCAGCCCGTAACGCGCAAAGCACATAGAAAATAAAATACATCTACACTGCAATTGAACAATGAGACAATAAGGATTGAAATATACAAAGAAACAGTCTTTGAATGAAGTAAACCTATGCTCAGCTATCCATCTTCTCTGAATCTTGGCAATCTCACTGTAGTGCTCCTGGCGTGCCAAAGTTGGCTCAGCTTGCCAGTCCTCAAAGCGTGCTCTCTGTGGCAGAGGTGAGTTTTAGGGGAGAGCGAGACTTGTCCATGTTGTGCTCCTGTAGAGCCTTGGTCCTGTCACCCAGGGAGTGGGCCGCCCTGTCAGGATCCCTGCCTCTGTGTCGGGAGCCCGCTGGAAGGGGCACGGCTGGAGGGCGACAGCAGGGTGGGGCTGTCTCTAAGGGCAGAGTAGGCAGTGTCCATGTCCTCAGGGGTTATTCCTTCCAGGAAGTGTTGTAGATCCTCCAAGTTGAAAAATTCCTTCAAGATGCCATCCTTGGTGATCTGGAGGTGTGCGGGTTCAAAATTGCCATATTTAATGTCCAGTTGTTGGAGGAGGGGTCGAAAGAAGAGGAAGGCCTTGCAGCGTTTGTTGCTTTCCTTGGAAAAGTCTGCTGCTATCCAGATCTCATGCCCCTCAAAGGTGTAATGTCCATGGGTGCAGGCCACTGTTATCATTTGCCGGGCCTGTTCATGGTGTAGGAAGCAGACTATAAGCGGTGTGGGCACATGGATGCTTCCCGTTGTAGTGGGCCATTGCGATGGGCCCTCTGAATGTCCAAGGGAGGGTCAAAAAGCAGTCCTGTGAGTTTCTGGAGCATAGCCCCAAGGAAGGATTTGGCGTCAGGACCTTCCACGCTCTGGAAAGCCAACAAAGGAGACATTTTCCCGGCGGCTCCGGTCTTCCAAGTCTATGACTTTGCTATTTAGAAATAGGACTCCCATTCCGGTATGGTGTTGAGGCGGTCCTCTAACACGGAGACAATCTGGGCCAGGCCATCCATGAGGTTCTGGAAACCGGCTTTATCTCTGTGGACGGACTCGGTCCCAGTGGCCAGGGTAGAGATAATCACCTCCATGCCCTCCAGCCTTTGGCCCTTGGCTGAGATTTCCTGCAGTATTCGTTCCATGGTGGCATCCGGTGCAGTGGCCATGGTGCGTAGAAGCTGACAGGGGTCAGATCAGGTTGTGGTCTGGGGTCCCATCGTGGCACAGCCCTGGTAAAGGGCTTCTGTGAAGAGTAGCTGTCATGCGAGCTTACCCATTGTCTTGCCAGGAGACATCCCCAGACCAAGCGTAGGGCCCAGGAGTCAGGGAGGAGAACCTCGACTGTCTCTGTTACAGTCACAGCATTGGTATCTAGCAGGGAGGAAGTATGACCTGACTGCAGCAAATGCGTGACCTCGCAGGTTTCACGTAAGCCCCAAATCCAAGGTGTGCTCGCTGCCGTCCGGGCTGCAGAGATTGGCGGAGTTCGTGACAGGTAGGCGAATGGTTCAGGTGCTCTTGTCTATGAATTCTTGCTCTATGATTGTTTTTTGGGCTTCTTTTCTCCTCTATGTGGCAGGACATGGGCGCTCACAAACAACAGCTGCATTCTCTTGTTATGTGCTAGTGCCTGACCAGAAACAATAACAAGGGACTTTGTTGCTTGGCCATGTCTATGGTGTGCAGACTAAATTCCAGGAAAAAAAGACAACACGAAAACAGATGCTGATTCTGTGTAAAAATACAATGTAGCACAAAGGCAAGCATGTTTATTAAAGTAATGTGCGCAAAGGAAAATGAGGCCTACAACATGCACAATTAGGCTAACCTAGGGAAAACTACAATGGGCCATGCAGAAAAAATACTAGATATTATCATTATTATTATTATTTTTATAATCAGCAAAATTTTCTGACCTGCAGCCTGTTGTTGAAACCCTGTAAAGTCACTTACATTTTGCTATTTGCACATCGTTTTCAAGAGGATCCACCACCAAAACAATTCCCAAGATGTATTCATGTAACCTCTGTCAAAAATTAAGGATCACTGACAAACTTTCGACCTACAAAATATCGACCTACAGGAATATCGATGCCGAAATATCGAAGGCAAGAATATCGTCATCCTATCTACAATATGGTAAGTACAAAAATATCGAAAAAAATATATAGATGTTAAAAATATCGATGTTAAAAATACAGTATTTTTTCTGTAAAATTATAAAAGTAAAATAAAGTAAATAACAATAATAAATCAAATAAACAGTTAAAAATATCTAATGTTTAAAATTAATAAATAACACATATATAATAATAATACACTAATTAAACAAATACAGAAAATATATATTATATTAGTACTTAACAATAAGTTGTAATAATTATTTCTATTTTTTTAAATATATTTTTATTTTAAACTTCAAAAAAAAGCACACATTGAAAGAAAAACAAATTTTCCTCTTACATTTGTTCACTTCACAATATAAAAGGGAATCCTCAATCAAAACAATATAAACTCAAGAGAAGGAAGCCAATACATAAGCAGATCATATTATAGCATTTTAAAGCAGTTCATAAAACATCAACAAATCCTATCATCCTATTCCTGTTCTCCACTTCTCCAACGGTCCCCAAATCTTAATACCTCGATTCCTCCCCACCCTGCCTTTTCTTGCATATATATGTTTCTCTAGATTATGTATAGCAATAAGATTTGATAACCATGTTTGTATGGATGGTGGACTCTTATCTAGCCACACTCTAGCTAACATTAATCTAAAAACAGCGGCTGCTTTAAACAAAAACATTGCGTCACCCGAATCCATTTGGGCATTTCCCTCGTCGACCCCCAACATAATTAAACTTACTGTAAAGGTTATCTGTAGCCTTAGTGAATTAACAAAAAATTGTTCAATATCCTTAATTAATGTATGTAACTGGGGACATGTGGCAAAAATGTGGACAATATCTGCCTCAGTGGAGTTACATCTGGGACAAGTAATACCCTCTGTACCCCCCCACTTCGCAATCCTAGCTGGAGTATAATATAACGAGAATAAGGTTTTGTAATGTTAGGATTGCAAAGGGGCAGAACAGAGCATAGACCGACCTAATTCCAGGGATTCATTAAAATCTTCCGGAGTAGCCTCTATTCTCTCCTCCCACTTAACCCTGTGCTTATCCAGGTCATCTGGTCTATTTTTTGCCAAAGCAGCATATATTGACCTAATGGAATATTCCTCTCCCGCGGTTATCCCTTCCAACAATTCATTATGTTGAAAACCCAACGGCCCCCCTTGCTTGTTTCTTAAAAAGCTCCTAATCTGAAGATATTTAAAAAAATCCCTTCTATTTATGTTATATATATTCACCAAATCCTCAAATTGTACCATAGTCTCTGAGTTTATTAAGTCCCCGATTTGATGTATCCCTTTATCTTCCCAGCCAGCCATTACAGGATCAGCAAAAATATCTTCAGGGAAGGATTTATTTTTATAGACTTTGGTGTATCTATTGAATCTGCCCATGCCTGTTTTCTTCGAAAAGGAGCTCCATATTTTAAGTGCCGTCCTAAGAGTCTTATAAGTCTGTCTTCTAAGTTGACCCAAATCTGTAAAATACAGGAAGCAGTTCACCGCATTCTGTCCTAATACCGCTGTGTAGGCTTCAGTTGACATATTGATAGACTTTGATGACCCTCCACCTCCACCTATTAGTCCCTGCATATACTGGAGAGCAGCAGCCAGATAATACAACCTAAAATCTGGTGCACCCCAACCCCCTCTATCCCTTGGCAAAGTGATGAATTTATAAGCCCTGCGAGTTTTTCCTTGGGCCCAGATAAATCTGTTTACTACATTCTCCAACATATTGAACCATTTATTCTCAAAAATTAAAGGTATAGACCTAAATAAATACAAGAATTTGGGTAAGACCATCATTTTCAACACATTCGTGCAACCAACCAGAGAAAGGTGCAAGTTGTTTATCCTTTCCAAATCGCTTTTTACCTTCACGATCAATGGCTTGATATTACGCTCAACTACCTCCTCCAAATTTGCAGAAATATCGATCCCTAAATATATTGCACTGTTGACCACCCTATTATCCCGACTAGTTGCAAACCTATTCATGATTATTTGGGTTTTTGTTTTGTTTAGGCTGTATCCTGAGACCAGTCCAAAGTTCTGCGCCTCTGCTTACTATCCTGCTTACTACCCACCATAGCTATATCTGGGTTGGGAGTCAATATAGCAACATCATCCGCATAGGCGAGGGTTTTCACAGTACAACCATTTAATGACATAGACTGAATCTCAGGATTTCCCTCTAGTTTGCGGAGTAGTGGCTCTATGTATAGGGCGAAAAGCAATGGAGAAGACGGACAACCCTGTCTAGTCCCTCTTTATATATGTACTAAATCTGAGTGCCCTCCATTTACTCTTATTTTTGCGACCGGGTTTCTATATAGGGCTTGTATGGCCTGTATGTATCCTGGCCCAATACCACACCACTTCATAACTTCCCATAGATAATCCCAGGCTACCCTATCAAATGCCTTCTCGGCGTCTAAGAAGGCAGCTGAGATAGGATCGCCTGCAACCTCTGCCACATCAAACATAGTAATGACCGTTTTAGTATGCTGTGTAGTACCCTTCCCGGGTATAAAGCCGTGTTGTGATGGGCTCACCAGATGTTCTATACAGCCTGCTAGTCTTTTTGCCAACATCTTTGAATATACCTTAACATCTGAATTCATCAGTGTGATTGGCCTGTAAGATCCAGGGAGAGCTAAGGGCTTCCCTTTTTTAGCGATGACAATTATATCCGCCCCTCCCCATGAATCCGGTGCCTGCCCCCCTTGTTGTACATACAGCATAACCTCAAACATATAAATCAGTAAACAATCCCTAAATACTTTATAAAACTCAACCGGAATTTGATCAGGTCCAGATGCCTTTCCTGATGGTCAACTACTCAATGCATCGGTGAATTCCTCCAGGCCTAGAGTAGATTCTAACATTTCTCCTTCTTCTTCTGAGAGAGATGATGGGACTATATCTTTAAGATAATTACCAATTTCCACTATTCCCCCTATGTCTTCCCGTGTGTAAAGTTTTTCATAAAATGTTCTAAAAACATCTCTTATCTTGTCCGGGTCTGTAACAGTGACGCCCAGTGGATCCAATATTTCTTTTATCTCTGCTGCTGCCCTCTCTTGTCTAACTTTAACTGCTAGGATATGTCCCACTTTTTCACTGCACTCATAGGCCTCTTCTTTTTTAGCCATATATTATTCAGCAAGCTTTCTGGAAAAGCTTTCTACAGCTTCTGCTTTCAATACTACCAAGTTTAGTAATATGTGCTCCAGGCTCGATTTAGATTCTGCGGCAGCCGCTAACTTCCCTTCCTCTATATTCAACTTCTGCCGGATAGCCTCAGTCTTTAACCTCTCCTTCTTGCGTCTTGTCACTACATAACACAATGTTTCTCCTCTCACACCAGCTTTGAAGCAATCCCAAGTTTGTCCTATAGAGGCAGTACCATGATTGATCTCCCAGAAAACCCTAATCCATCCCTCCATATGCTTCCTATATTCAGTATCCTGAAGGAGGCTCCTCTCAAAAGTCCATGCTGATCTCTTATGCACCACTTGCGGGACCTTGACTGTTAATATTAATGGGCTATGATCGGAGATAATCCTTGGTTGTTTTTCAATCAATGTCTCCATAACCAAAGACTTTGAGACTAAGAAATAGTCTAATCTTATCAACACCTGATGTGGTGCTGAATAAAAAGTACTACTATCTAGCAGTGAATGTTGCATCAGCCATGGATCCACCAGAAGATTATTATAAACCATGTTAGAAATGGCCCTGTTTACCTTCCTCTTTCTACCACTGTACACCACTCCTGTATTCATAAATGAACTTGTAGGGTCATGTAAATTAAAATCGCCACAACATATGACAGGTTCGGGCCACTGTGCTAATTCTGTGTCTATAAATTTCCATATCTCCGGATCATCCTCAGTGGAGCCATATACGTTTACTAATGTTAACCTGAGACCTTTAAAACATAATTCCGCTATGACCCATCTCCCCCATTGGTCCTCTTTTTTTCTTTTAACTATCACCTCTCTTCTTCTCCCCAAAATTGCAACTCCTCTTGTCCTAGATCCTTGCCTGCTAGCTGCGAGAACATCAAAGCGCAATTGATTCATTAAATATATCTGCTTTTCCTCTATATGCGTTTCTTGTAAACATACTAAATCCACTTGTAGAGTTCTAATATAGGCTGCTACATTCGCCCTCTTCCTTGGATCGTTTAAGCCACATACATTTATAGAGACTAATTTATAAGACATTGTGTATTGTATAACCAGACCATTCTTTGTATCCCAGCTATTCCGGTCTCTCTCCTCCCTTCTCTTCTCACAAATATAAATAACAAACTATATGTGCAATCAACGTGTGCTAGAAGACAACTCCAGACTATGCATTTCCACTGATTTTTTGACCCCCCCTTCCACTCCCTCTCCCCCCCTTCCCTCCCTCCCCCCCTCCCTACAGGCAAATAGGTCAGCAATGACCTATGTGTGGCCGCTTCCTGGTTGTGTTAGTCGCCCCCCTCTCCCACCTTCAACCTGACTTTCTTATTTTACCGCATAAACCTTTTCTCAGAACCCTTGTTATTACTTTTCCCCACACCTTAATAAGGCCCTTAACTCTTCTCCCTTCCCAACTCCTGAATAAACTCTTGTGCTTTCACTTATGACATAAACATCCTGACTTTGCCTTTTTGTGATCACTGGCTGGCAGCCTGGCTGGGAATAGCAAGTATGCCTCTGAACCTAAGGCCTGGAACTGTGAAATCAATTTCCTAAGCCTCCACCTCCTCTCAACTGTCACATGGCAAAAATCCGGTCTTGTAAAGAAGGTAACCCCCTCCACAGTTCTTTTGCTATCTGGTCTGGCTTTCTGAATAAGTTCCTCCCGGAGCAGGAAATTCCCAACATACACTAGAATTGCTCTGGAGAGTGTTGCTTTAGAGCCCCCTTCGGCTCTGTATGTTTTACGCAGGACAAAGGGGAACCTGTGCGCTCTCTGGATCTCTACCTCCCACTGCCACTGGGATTCAGGAAAAGCGTCCTTTAGTAGTTTAACCACAAACCCCCTAGGGTCCTGCCCTTCAAGCCCTTCTGCCAACACCAAAATGCGGACATTATTGCGTCTTTGACGATTTTCGAAATCCTCCATCTTCCAAAGGAAATCGTCTGCCTTCTTTTCTTGTTGTGACTTAAATTCGCTAAAGCTGCGGACGTCATCCTCCACCTTGCCCGTTCTTTCCTCCACCTCAGCAACTCTCCCAGCCAGACCTTCATATAGCTTGTTTGTCTTTCGAAGGGTCGTTTGAATCCTCTTAAAATCTTGTCTTGTTTTACGACTTGTAGACCTCGCTTCAGTTTGTATTTGTTTCAACATGTTGAATACCATTCCTAGTGCACCATCTTGCCTTGGGCCTATTTCTTGCTCTTCCTGGTATGTCTGTGATGTTGCTGAGTAATCCCAGTCCAGTTTCCTCTCGGCGCCTCTTGTGGGCGATCTTTCGTGCCTGGAGCGCCTTATCTGTTTCCTTTTTTGTGTTGAGTCCTTACCTAAATCAGTTCCTGAGGAGGTAGAGTCCGACCATGAGTCCTCTTCACCTTCCTCTTCATCCTCCTCCTTTTCTACCTCCTCTTCCTCCTCTTCATCTGTTGTCACCCTCACCTGCTGTACGAAGTCGGAATCCTCATTTACTGAGAAGAAATGATCCCCCTCCTATGAGCATACATCTTCCTTCTCCCTGAGAATACCGGTTTCTGAATTTACTGCCACCAAACTTACTGAACTTCCCCATGTGGGGTTGGGGGATTTAGCCAGTAATTCTGCTTCCACCTGCATAATTGCTTGTAGCATATCCGAACTTTCAACCCCCCTTGGCGCCCCTTACCATTTTCATTGTCAATGCCAAACCCTTCTTTTGCCCTCCGCGGAGTCTCGTTCTCTCCGTTCTTCTCAGCACCTTTCAAAGCCCTCTGTCCCGCATTCGCCTCTGCTTTCTCCCCCTCGCTCCTGCCAGCGTTCAGTTCGGCCTGCTCGCGGCTCACAGAGAACGGTTGCTTGGCAACAGCCGACTCGGCGTCTGCCACGTCTCCAGCTCCCGTTGTTGTTGCTGCCGCTGCGTCCTCGCGGACGCTCTGCCGACCGGCTTCAGGATTTGTTTCTGTATTACCGAGGGTACTTGCTGCTGCTAAGCCGGCCGATTCTGCACTGGCTGGGCGGATAAATGATTCCGGTAAGGTGGACTGCCTATGGGGGGGTACCTCTGTTTTTTGATTTTGACAACGCCGGTTTTTCAAATACTTTTATGCGTCCTTTGACTGTATCGCTCTCCTCACCACTGAGTGGTTTTCCTTTTTGATCCAGTTTCTTTTTTGTAAGAGGCACTATCACTTTCTTAATAGCGCCCGGGTTCTTCATCGGCATTTGTGTTTTCACTACGGTGGGTGTCTCGGGTCCGCTAGGGTTTGATTTATTGGTTTCATTCCCATCTCCGACTTTCGTCTTGTCAGCCTTTGCAGACCTTAGTGGCATTTTTGTGCGCAGTGAATCGCTTATCTCCTTCAGTCCAGTTGCCGATACGCTCATCACTTGCCTCAGCAGACTACCTGTGAGCGCTCTGAGTGCCTTTGTGAGTCTGCAGAATTCCGCCACCACTCTGCTTCTGAGCTGACTAGTATTCGGCTGTACAGCACACTTCTCAGTCCCAAGTCCGACCTTCGTGCAGGCAAAGTCAACAGCCATCCGTATGAACTAGCGCTATCATTTCAGCGCCCGCTACTTCATTATTGTTACATCCAGATGGGAGAGAGGTTTTAGGTGCGACTGCTCACCACAACCCACCCGCGGCCATCTTGCCTCCTTGTAATAATTATTTTAATAATGTATGAATTATTAAAAAATATTATAAATTACAAATACATTTACAAACATAAAACAAAAACATAAATAAAGAGTAAAGATTTACGTTTAATGAATTAAAAAAATTAAATATACATTTAATATTTTTTAAATTAATTATATCCTACATTATCTTAATTTATACAAAAAGAATTAAATAACTAAATAAATAAAAATACTATTAAAAATACATAAGTTAAAAAATACAGTAATAAAAATGTTGGATAGCATAGAACTTAAAATGACCATTCCCACTCCAAAGAGCGCAACAGTAGAGAAATCATTGTATAGCGTAGAGGTAAAAATTACTATTCCAACTCCAGAGAGTGCAACAGTAGGGAAAACATTGGATAGCGTAGGGGTAAAAATTACTATTCCAACTCCAAAAAGTGCAACAGTAGGGAAAGTGTTGGATAGCGTAGGGGTAAAAATGACCATTTCAACTCCAAAAAGTGTAACAGTAGGGAAAGCGTTGGATAGCGTAGGGGTAAAAATTACTATCCCAACTCCAGAGAGTGCAACAGTAGGGAGAGCGTTGGATAGCGTAGGGGTAAAAATTACTATTCGAACTCCAGAGTGCAACAGTAGGGAAAGCGTTGGATAGCGCAGGGGTAAAAATTACTATTCCAACTCCAGAGAGTGCAACAGTAGGGAAAACTTTCAATAGCGTAGGGGTAAAAATTACTATTCCAACTCCAGAGAGTGCAACAGTAAGGAAAGTGTTGGATAGCGTAGGGGTACCAATTACTATTCCCATTCCAGAGAGTGCAACAGTAGGGAAAGCGTTGGATAGCGTGTGGGAAAATTACTATTTCCACTCCATAGAGTGCAACAGTAGGGAAAGCATTGGATAGCGTAGAAGTTAAATATAACATACTTATAAATAATTGTTGTAAATAAAATAATTACAATTTTAATTTTTAAATAACTCTACATCATTTGCAAATACCCAAAAATTACTATTCCAACTCCAGAGAGTGCAACAGTAGGGAAAGCGTTGAATAGCATAGGGGTAACAATTACTATTCCAGCTCCAGAGAGTGCAACAGTAGGGAAAGCGTTGGATAGCGCAGGAGTAAAAATTACAACTCCAACTCCAGAGAGTGCAACAGTTGGGAAACAGTTGGATAGCGCAGGGGTAAAAATTACTATTCCAACTCCAGAGAGTGCAACAGTAGGGAAAACTTTGGATAGCGTAGGGGTAAACATTTCTAATCCAACTCCAAAAAGTGCAACAGTAGGGAAAGCGTTGGATAGCGTAGGGGAAAAAATTCCTATTCCAACTCCAGGGAGTGCAACAGTAAGGAAAGTGTTGGATAGCGTAGGGGTTAAAATTACTGTTCGCACTCAAGAGAGTACAACAGTAGGGAAAGTGTTGGATAGCGCAGGGGTAAAAATTACTATTCCCACTCCAGAGAGTGCAAGAGTAGGAAAAGCATTGGATAGCGTGTGGGAAAATTACTATTTCCACTCCAGAGAGTGCAACAGTAGGGAAAGCATTGGATAGAGTAGAAGTTAAACATAACATACTTATAAATAATTGCTGTAAATAAAATAATTACAATTTAAATTTTTAAATAACTCTACATCATTTGCAAATACCCAATAATAATCACTAAAAACATAATTACAATTGAATGATAAATTATTTACAATAAATTAACAATACATACCAATAAATATTCATTAATAAATATAAATTACCAAATAATAAATATTGAACACTGAAATATTTTTCAAAACAAAAAACATATTGATAAATAAAAATTGATTAGCAATTAAAAAATGGTAAACAATACATTTATTTTTTAATAAAAAACATTTTTTATGAAAAATTATTTATCAATTTATAAAATACATTTGCAATTAATACAAATTACTTAACAATTAAAAATATCAATTACCAATTATAACAAATTAATTACCAATTAAAAAAATGAATTGCCAAATACAAAATGTAATTACCAATTACAAACCTTAATTACCAATTAAAAAAATTAATTGCCAATTAAAAAATGTAATTACCAATTACAAACCTTAATTCCAATTTAAAAAAATAATTATCAATTAAAATATTTATTCACCAATTAATAATTAATTAGAAATAAAATAATTATCAATACCAATAAAAAATAAATAATTACGTAATTACAATTAAATTACTTCCCACCCAATTCCCGTATAAACCCACAACCCGCATAAACGCAAAAATTAATTAAAATTAATTTACAATTACTAAAAATAATAATTAATTTACTATAATTAAATTACTTCCCACCCTATTCCCCTATAAACCCACAACCCGCTCCAGTACTAAAACATAAAATTAAATTTAAAATAAAAATTTTAATATACAAAAAATAGTACACATATAATTTAAAACAAATAAAATACTTTAAAAAAACATATAACACATACATATAAAAAAATACATTATAAAATACATAACAAAAAACAAATATTGATATTAGTAACATCGAAATTAGTAACATCGATATAATTGATATCGATATTACTAACTTCGAAATTACTTACATCGATATAGGAAAAATTGATATTACTTACCTTATGGTCGATATTCTCTCCAACGATATTCTTGACCTCGATATTCTTCACTTTCGATATTTTCAACTCAATATTAATGTAGGTTGATAATTAGGAACCGCTGCCAAGAAAGGAGCAGAAAGGGGTGTGTGACTGATCTAAACACTGAACTAAAGGTCTCTAGAACTTTCATGGCAAGTTAAGACGTTGAAGAAAGCATGATCACTACACCAAAGTTATAAGACAACATGACAAATGACGTCAAATGTATTTCACAGTGACTTGTTCAGTAAACATTAGCATTGACTCAATGTAAAGAGGTAGCAAGTTTCATAGCTTCACAAGGTTTATGCTAATGTAAACTCCAGTACAGAAGGTCTGATGACAGATTACTACAAAAACTGTAGTCACCAAATTGTGGAGGCTATTTAGTCTCTACTTGACAAAATAATACATGATGTCAGGTTGAGGGAGAGATTTTGGATTCTGAAGATGAGAAAAAACTAAAAATAGATCATGAGCTAAATGCAAGTTTAAACGTTAGTGTCAAAGACTCCCCTCAGCTTTCTACAAGAGATGGACCTTAGATGTTTTATTAACTACAGCTACTGACTAAGTAAACTGGAGCACTTCCCTTGTACTTTTTTCTCAAAATATTGTATTTTCATTTTTTGTAAAAGTATGGTGACTCTGCAAAGTTTATCTTCTCATTTTCCAAAAGCACCTTCATGCACTATTGCCAAGTGTGGGCAGCCTTTTAATTTCATACCCTATTTATTTGGCCAAATAGATTTTCAACATATTGCAGAGATTAAATCTTAACATAGTTTATTTACGGCAAAAATGTATGATAAATATAAACTTTCACAGAATATTTTATAGAGGATGTACAACAGCAAAATACATTATTCTAAACAACTCTCAACAGTGAGTGTAACAAACTGCAAATCTAGTGCAAGTAGAAATGAGATGGCTTCATTACCTCTCATCCTGCTTTCTAAAATGACATGCCATCAGTATAACATTTTTATGGTTTCTAAAAAATTACGGACAGGTCTATAAGAAATGTTAGAGATTATTAGCTACTGTTTAGCCCCAGCAATATTTTCTGAAGGCATAGCTCATATCTTTTTAAAGAGTTGATTAAGCTTTAGGCCAGTTCTAGTTTAAATCAAATAAATCTAATAACCCGGACAGTCTTCCATACACTCAACACATGGTTTAACTTCATCCTTTATCGTTACATGTTGACTTTCCAGTCTAAGAACTCTTCCCTTAGTCCCACACTTCTTCAAGCCTCCATCAGATGCCCAGGTCAGTATGATCCATGTTTCATGTCCTACAGCACAGACCCAACTATGCAAAGTAAATCTTATGATGATAGCTCTTTGTATTCACTTCAGGGCTTTGAACACTTCAACTTGCTTTGCATGCAACAACATTATTTGGTTTTCTGGTTATCACTAAACACAACATTGTAAACATAACATAAGACATGAGATTAAAATACATGTAGTGAGTTCCTCTTATTAATAGGCCAGCATATTGGGATTTTGATCCTATCAAATATGTGGCTTGGACATTCATAGCATGATAGTGGCTTCAGAGCTGGACACCATCAACAAATTTAATAAACAGGGAAGACTTCCCACCATCTACAATAGTGCTTGGGAAATGTCCATACATTCTTGTTATCTGTCTCTGCTGAAGCCTAGAACCATTAATGCCTTCTAGACAAAGTAGGTTTATGTGAAACTTCAGAAACAAAATAAGGAACAGGAATATACTTTGTGTACAAGGTATTTTTCAGAATAACATAATGAAACAGAGCTGGAAATTAGAATCATAAAGAGAGGTCACATTATTTGAAGAAGCCTTAGCTTCTCTGTCTTGATGATGATAGTGTGCTAGTGATTCTACTAGTCTAGTTGAAAGAGTGAATTGTAGAATATGGACTGCAAGACCTGGGTGGGATGAGGGTACCCTAGGGAGCTGACCTCTTTCTGTCAGTGTTTGTGGCCTAACCAATGGTTTGAGCTGGCTGAAAATGCATGGGTTTTTATCTGACAGCAGGGTGTTTTAACTCCTATGAGCTTATTTTATGAGAGCCTACAAGCTGTGAGTGAGGCCACCGAAGTTTCAAAATCTGTAATATGAACTATTGATGCATGGAAATAAGGGTGGAATATTGGGCTCTGCTGAAAGAAAGGTGCCCAGATCCCCAGAACAATCACCTCTGTGACTATGATCCTGTTTGCCTGTGGATTGAACTTTATCTTCCTCTTCCTCTTGTCCTTGCCCTTCCATGTCCCAGAGGTCCTGGGCTGATCGTCTGGGGTGCCTGTGGGATTGTGCTCGTCCTCTGCGCCTGCTCCGGCTGCCTCCATGGTGCTTTGCTGTTAGTCAATTTGTGTTTTGGTGTTTTTTCCACTTTTATGGTGCTTTTTCCCACCTGCCAGGTGTGTGTTGCAGGTCTGGCACTGCTTATCGCTGGTTTCCTCATTGTGCTTTGGCCCATCGCATGATTTTTGGTGTTGTGGTTTGTGTTTTTGTCTCCATCGAGGTGGTTGTATCTCGGACATTGTCCACGGTTTAGGCAGACTATCGCATGCTACCACCGCGTTATGAATTCCACATTGACACAGGGTTATTTTCCATGACAGGCTGCGATTTTGAAAAGTTGCGTTACGCTACTCTTGCAATAGTTATCACACGTTCTTGTGAATATACCCCTAAGTGTCATAAGATAAAAAAACTCCACTGAAATTAAACAACAAGATAAAAAACATCAACTGTAAACTTGAAAAACTGGTATGGAGAATAATGGAACTGTAACTCAATTATCAGATGCCAATGATCAGCCAATGGAAACTCTAATGCCCATCACAGCACTAACAAAAGAGCTCTCACAGATAACAAATAAACAAGAGAACCTTGAATATAGATTGAGGAGATCAAATCTTAGAGTTGTAGGGCTTCTCGAGCCTGGTTCAAATTCAACAGAGCTGGTCTCTACCCTCATAAAGAAGTTGGTCTTAAGAGTATCAAAGAGAATGGACAACTATTTAGGCACATAGAGTTCCCTTCACTGCTCCACTACGTAAATCATAGTAAATTTGTTGGAATAAGGAAAGTTCCCACAGTATGCCACTCACACTAAGACATATACAGCAAATAAAAAATGCACCATTAAAATATACTGTAATATGTTAATAGAAACCACAAATGAAAGATGTGAGTTTAAGCAACTGTTACATAAATTTAGGTTGACTAGAATGTAGAACCAGAGTAAGCAATGCATTTTCTAAACTAAGTATGGACATGGAAAAAAGGGACAACGGGTTGTATTAGTTGCAAGGCTTTGGGTTAGCACAGTCGCCTCTCACACCTCCTTTTTTTAGAGGTGGAAAGTTGGATATGGCACTTACCAATTGTTTCTAGCTTCTTTCTCAGTGCATCAGTCACTGGTAATAGAAACATGACATGGTGCCAAAAAGAGATGGGTGGGTCAGTTGGGGCTTACCTGGGCAGGCTACCCAGCTGTGGTGTGTATATCTTCACAGAGAAATGTGTAGCATGAGAAAGATAGTCATTACAAAGACGTGCAAGATTTATAAAAAACATTTTCATGCTCAACATTGCAAGCAAATTATTTTACTCCTAGTGCTACGAGTCGTATTCATGATCATTGTTGTTTGTTAATGAATAGTATAACGCAAGTTTCAAATAATATGAATGTTTAAAATAATTAAGATAAACATAAAGCTATTATGTCCTACCTCTTAGGTCACAATACTGCTGATATTACGCCAGATTGTTTACAATCTTCAGTGAAGGCTTCAACTACAGAATTTATAGTAGGGGTCCCCTTTCATTGAGTCCTCTTTTCATTTCCCCTTACAGAAGACAGTGGCAATATACCTATATACTTAGACTCAGAAAAGATTCAGGAAAGATAAAACTCTCAGCAAATCGCATAGAACTGTAAGGAGCAAAGGGCAGTTTTTGTAACTATTTTCCATAATTCTCAGAATCTGAAGGGTCCTGTGAATTCCATCTGGACTAAAAATCTAATACCCAATCTTACCTGAACAGACAGGGAGAGACAGTAAGCTCTGAATAATTCTTACTAGCCAAGGAAACCTGTTTGTCTTCAGAAGGTAATCTGGTCTATCTCAGTGTAGTGTATCTGAGGTAAGCAGCCACAGCAGGTAAGAGTGTTGGGACAGTGGAGCCGGGTGGGGGAGGATTTCGAGAGATGACCACAAGGGAAAATTAATTTTCCCTTGTGTTTGTCACTCAAAATCCCTCCCACCCGGAGCCACCGCTCTTACCTGCAGCGCAACAGCTGGAGGTAAGAGAGAATGTTCAGGCAAATCACCAGAGCCAATATTTTCTGCTCTCAAGATCTTCGCTAATCAGTGTTCTAGATAACACAATGAATCAGATGCCATTGTTAGACTAATTTGCAATAGTCCCCTACTACTTCATTTTGCAATCCAGTCCATTTCCTGAGAGTCTTGGCAGTGCATGCTCTATCTATTTTGTGGTACAGCATTCTGCTCTATGCATTTCCACAGGTTGCCTTAATCCCAAAGATGGTCATTGGATTTTCCCAGTCAATCCTTCCCTGATCAACCCATCCTTGAACCCAGAGGGACTACTATGACTGCCGCTAGGGGTTTGGATCCTGAGAGGCTGAATTAAAGATCCCAAAGTTGTTCAGAGGATGTAGCTGCAGACATTCAGAAGTACAGACGCCCAGCAGCACTAAAGATTTATAGTATATACTAGGCTTCTTTTCCATAATGGTGAAATTCTAAGTGATTTTAGCCAGATCTTTTGACCCTGCAAAAATACTCAAATTCTTGAGTGGTGAGTTTCTGCTAGGTTTGGCAGCAGCTATCTTAAGGAGCCAGTGAGCACCGTTCGTGCTTTCCAGGCTCCCAAATATTTGACTTAGATTCATTAGTCTCAAAATAGTTAAAGAGTTTTTCTTTAAAATTCTGTTTTGCATTCCCTATTAGTGCTTGGAATTTTTCATTTAAGGGTGCTCTACTTTCCCTCATTTGAGCCACTGTGCCGTATGGCTTCTACTTCAACAGTAGGAACTGTGCGTTTGTTGGACACCATAAATGTTGGGATGGTGCCAGACAAATTCTATGCACCTCCGTTAGGAAGTGATGACCTATAGTCCTGCTAGCTCACAGTGGGAAATCAAGTCCCCCTTTATATTAAGGAAGGTAACCAATGGACTGTGCAACCTCAGAATATGACAACCCTGACTCCCCAAGGAATTGTGCTAATGGATCTAGAACCCTTTTACGCAGCCACTTAAGTATACCCAAAGAGATATACAAGAAGTACAAACAGGGTGTTTCAATATTTATTAAAGCATTGCGATTCTTGTATAAAATAAATGTGCTGCAACTGTTAATATACAGGAACAAATGAGTCATTAGCATCACAAGAACAGTGAAAAGGATGAACAATTCCACTATTGTGCTAAAGCAGTGTTAATATGCTGGCATATAAGTACTGCGTATAGTGTACTCCTACTATCCACTTCCTAACCAAGTTGCCTACGGCTGGTATTCTGCCAAAATCCCCTATTGAATGATCTAACTCCCCATTACCTGAGGGTAAGTGTCTTCAGGGGCCCATCTTGGTCCATGTTGGATATCACTCCTCTCAAAGGAAAATAGGAACAGCTGGGCTGGAATTCCGACAAGAAGCGACCTTGCAGTAACAGCAGAGTGTTCCTCTGATCTGAGCATGGAATTCTCTTGTACATATAATAAACAGATCCATGCTGCAGTGCCGAGACATCTTCAAGGCTGTCATTGTTTATCCTCTTATGATAGCTATGTCACCTACTGCACAATCAACAAGATTTCTAAGTACCATATCCTGCTAGCCATGCAAGCAAATGTTAATGTGCAGAAAAGAAGGCAACTTAAGAAACATGTGTATGTAAAATTGCAGTGTTTCTCTCCGGGCCTAACACAACCACATGAGAACTGACTTCTGTAGATGGAAAATTCCTGTCTTATAACTTTCTTTTCCCAGTAGACATTTGTTCAGGGTGTAGAAATGACAAATTGGGTGCGTTGTTATACATCTGTCTTGCCAGGGCTAGTGAACCTCATCTGTTGCAGCTGCTGCAATCTTCAGGCCCACATTGTATATTCTCTATCTCAGGCCTGCCCAAACACTATTACTCTGACCTATGAGAAGGAGGGGAAAAACCTGCCAGGGTTGGTGCAGGGTAGTTCAGTTTGCGGAATTGAAATATCATGGGCATTTTTGAAAGAGGCTTCCAGGAATTACATTTGTGTTGCACCTAGCTGGGCTTTACCCCATACATGTTTTACTCACTACACACTTCATACTGGTAAAGGTTTTTCTTCAGACTTTGGGTACAAGGTCTTGGAATCTGTTTAAGTTTATTTCACAATAATACTACCTTTTATCACTATCAATCATGTGTTAAACAAAATTCTGAACAATTCACTTGAATCAGGTTTATTTCCATTTAACTGGAAACAGGCTTTCTCCTGCCACTACTAAAGAAACCTAAAGCATACCCGGCAATATTAAACAATTTTAGACCTATTTCCCTCTGGCCAGTTTCTGCTAAAATTCTGGAGAAATGGGCCAACAGGCAGCTAACTTTTTTATCCTGGAATCCAACAATCTGTTGCATGATACTCAATCTGGCTTCCGCTCAGGGTACAGTACTGAATCCCCTCTGTTGAAGGTTAAAAAATTTGTTAAAGACAATCTAGAACCAGGCGGCTGTCTTTGATACAGTCTCGCTCTCTGCCCCGTTAGACAGATTTAGACAGGCAAGTATTCAGGGTCAGTCATATGCGTGGTTAAAAACATCCTTGATGGCAGATCGCAGAGGGTACACATTCATCCTTTTATGCCCACCCCTAACTACCTCAAGAATGGAGTTCCACTGGGCTCAGCCCTGAGTCCCAGTATTTTTAACTTATATCTAGAACCGTTAAGTTGATTGAATCCTGGGGTATGCACGTAACGTCTTATGCTGACAACACTCAGCTAGCTCCTTCTGTCTTTCAGGGGCATACTGACTAGGGGTGGGCATAATTTGCGTAATTGCATTACGCAAATCTCTGCAAAATGGTAAAAAATCTCTGCGAACACGCAGAAATTCCGATAACACACGGAATTGCTTGTTCGCTATGCTTTTTTCCTGTTTGCAATCACTGTTTGGGGATTCGGGGGAAAATATCTTGAGAACACACATTTTGAGAATGCGAACAAGCAAAAAATGTCACAAAGTTGTGGAACGCAGAATTTGGGGCGATTTCGCATTCTCCGCGGAACGGGAAAATACCCAAATTCCGCAAATTCCGCGAACCGAACAGAATTTACAGCCCAGACCTAATAATGACAATGACATCACTTCTTTTAAAAGAGTGCCTGCTGAAAGTTGTAGGGTGGATAAATGCCAACATTCTTAACATGACACAACACGCCTCGGGCTTTTGAATGCGCACCTGTATACCTGTGCAGGAAGAGGTCTACAGTGACCATATACTGGCTAAGGTCCTTTGGTGCATCTGGAAGATCATGAGATACCATTGGGGAGAGCCAAACATGGGGTGTAAAGAGAACCCTGTTGAAAAAAGACAGTGAGAGATATCCTGATACAATATTACAGAAGAGGGATCTGATTTCACGGTAGGCATAAAGAAGAAGGAACACTCAGTAAAACATATATACAGAGTGAGGAGCCCTGATGAAGTCCTTCAAAAGGACGAAACACGTTGGCTACTGCAGAGTGTAATCAAGAAAATAAAGATTGAAGAAACACAAATTTAGTGTGAACTATCATTGAATGAACGGACTGCCCTGTTTTTTGTGTGTGCGGACCACATATAATTATATAATTGTCTGTTGTGGAAGATTCTTTCACAACAAAGAATCAAAAGGGTCTGTCTCTCTGTTGGCAAAGGCACCACATAAAAATACAATTCCCAGTAGTTAGATAAGTGCGTTATTGTTTCCTAGATCCTTTTTTTGTGAATCCTCAACATTCTTAAGTTAAATTCTGGAAAAAACAAAGGGACATATTTACAAGGAAGTGGTGGAGCACAGTGTTAGCCACCTTGGTTTACTGCCGCACTCAGCCACTTCCAAAATTCAGGGCTGCACAGTATTTACAAGGATATCGTGCAGCCCTGCATTTTCCCCAGCACTGGTGCTAATTTTAGCTGCCTAGTGCCAATGTAGATACCCTTGCACCATAATGCAAGGGTGCCTGCTTTGTAGGGGAAGATTGTTTATGTGCAGTGTTAGACCAAATAGGAGCCCTTGCTTCTAGTCAGGGTAAGAGGCTACACTTCTAAAATAACCCCTGCTCACCCCTTGGTAGCTTGGCACAAGCAGACAGGCTTATCTCAGAGGCAGTGTGTAAAGCATTTGTGAACACATACAGTAATACAGTGAAAACACTACAAATGGACACCACATCAGTTTATAAAAATCAGTACTCTTTACTAGACTTAACACTAGACCAAACAACAAAAATCCACAATACTGTATTCCAAATAAGTCTTTAAAATGGTAGTAAAAGCTTAGTTCACTTTAGATTGTAAATATGACACTTTACTCTCACAGTACCTGGGATGCATGACACAAAACAAACAAAAGGGACGCAGGGAAGGTGATGCACCATTGTTTACTCTCAGGGGAGTGGATGTGTTGGTTCCTTACTGCTGCGCAGGGAAGTTGAGGCTTGCTTCCATACTGTGCGGGGAGTTGACACGCCGGTTTCTTACTGCAATCTGATGCAATGACGCTCCGGTGCGATGTGGCAAAAAATGGCGTCTTGTTTACAGTGCGACAACGTAGGGGCAAAGCGTGTACACCCGACAGCCCTGTGGCAAGCTCAATGAACTTCTGAGCTGCACCAGACCCTGCAACCTGCATCTCAGGTGATGCGACGACGACCTCTGCGGTGGCTACCCGCTTCTCCGGTGATGCGACGCACTTCGGTGTTGCGATGGCGACAGTGGCAGCACGCTTCTTTGGGAATCGGACGGCAACTGCTGCGGCGACAGCATGCTTCTCTTTGTTTAGTCGCTCTTCCAGCTCCCAGCAACACGCAATCTCTTAGAAGGCCTAGCACAACAGCAGGCACTTCAATTCCCAGCAAGGGAATTTCGGGGGGAGCTGGTGGTGAAGTCTTGTGTCGCTGAGACTTCAGGCAGGAGGCAAGCACAGTTCAAGCCCTTGGAGATTCTTCTTCAAGATGATGAAAGCACACTTAGTCATTTTTCTCCTTTCTTTGGCAAAGAAGCAACCACTGCAGGCCAACCCCCAAACATCACACAGCACAGGGGTAGTCTCCTCCTTCAGCTTCTCTGGTTCTTCTCCTCAGCAAAGGTTTGTCTTGATTCCTAGAAGTGATCTAATGTTCTGGGGTCTGTGTCCCCCTTTTTATACACACAAAGCCTTTTGTCTCTGAAGGGAGAGAGTGTTTGTACCTAGTCCAAACCAGTTCTAGGTGCATACTTCGAGTGCACAACTTCTTCCTTTGTCAGTGTGGGCCAGGGTCATCAGACTCACCACAGGAGATGGAGCCAGCATTGTGAAAGGCAGGCACAGCCCTATTCAGGCCCATATGCTACTCCACCCACCACTCCCAATGCAGATAGCTCTATTCATCATAGTGCTGACTCACCCTGTCTCCTGGAGTCACCACAGCCACTGTCACTCATAAACCAGACATGGAATACACAAACCTAGCAGAGGCAGAATGGATGGTTAAGCAAAAATATACCTACTTTCTAAAAGTGGTATTTTCAAACACAGAATGTTAAACCCAACTTAACTAAAAGATGTATTTTATCATTCTGAGTTCAGGCATACTAAATTCGTTTTTCTACCGTGTTCCATGGGTCAGTTAGGATTATAAGATGTTATAATCAAACTGCCTCTTCTGGCCTATGGGAACAGGTAGCCTTGCAATAGTGAAAAACAAAATTGGATGTAATTTACTATAAGGACATACCACACACATCAGGGCATTTCCTACTGTTTACATACAATGCACCCTGCCCATTGGGGGTACCTTGGTCCTACCTTAGGGGTGAATAATATATAAAAAATGGAAGATTTAGGGACTGGCAAGTGGGTGCACTTGCCAAGTCGACATGGCAGCCCCAGGCTGCACACAGGCTCTGCAATGGCAGGCATGAGCCATAGTTTACAAGCTGGTCCGGTGGGTGGCACAATCAGTGCTGCAAGCCCACCAGCGGTACAAAAGGGGGTGGTAATGATCGGAGTATCTGAACCAATCAAACACTCACACCCAGTCAAAAGATCTGGGTTTAATCCATCACCGTTCTTTAGCCCACTCTGCCACCCCAGTTCAGACATGGCTATATGCAAATCAGTCTGACCCTGTGCCTCATGGGAACAGTCCAACCCAAACTGCCAAGCCATGCCTACCCTAGACCGGAAACAACCTTCCGAGGACCGGTTTCTGGCGTTCCAGCCGTCTTCAGCCCGGCTTGCTTGAATCCAGTGGCAAAGTGAGCAAGGGACTCACGTCTGAGCATACCCTGCCACACTTATGGCGGCCAAAAGCGGTACAAAAGGGGGTGGTAATGGTCAGAGCATCTGAACCAATCAAACACTCACACCCAGTCAAAAGATCAGGGTTTAATCCATCACAGTTCTTTAGCCCACTCTGCCATCCCAGTTCAGACATGGCTATATGCAAATCAGTCTGACCCTGTGCCTCATGGGAACAGTCCAGCCCGAACTGCCAAGCCATGCCTTCCCTGGACCGGAAACAAGCTTCCGAGGACCGGTTTCTGGCATTCCAGCCGTCTTCAGCCCGGCTTGCTTGAATCCAGTGGCAAAGTGAGCAAGGGACTCACGTCTGAGCATACCCTGCCACACTTATGGTGGCCAAAACAGGTACAAAAGGGGGTGGTAATGGTCGGAGCATCTGAACCAATCAAACGCTCACACCCAGTCAAAAGATCTGGGTTTAATCAATCACCGTTATTTAGCCCACTCTGCCACCCCAGTTCAGACATGGCTATATGCAAATCAGTCTGACCCTGTGCCTCATGGGAACAGTCCAACCCGAACTGCCAAGCCATGCCTACCCTAGACCGGAAACAAGCTTCCGAGGACCGGTTTCTGGCATTCCAGCTGTCTTCAGCCCGGCTTGCTTGAATCTAGTGGCAAAGTGAGCAAGGGACTCACGTCTGAGCATACCCTGCCACACTTATGGCGGCCAAAAGCGGTACAAAAGGGGGTGGTAATGGTCGGAGCATCTGAACCAATCAAACACTCACACCCAGTCAAAAGATCTGGGTTTAATCCATCACCGTTCTTTAGCCCACTCTGCCACCCCAGTTCAGACATGGCTATATGCAAATCAGTTTGACCCTGTGCCTCATGGGAACAGTCCAGCCCGAACTGCCAAGCCATGCCTTCCCTGGACCGGAAACAATCTTCCGAGGACCGGTTTCTGGCATTCCAGCCGTCTTCAGCCCGGCTTGCTTGAATCCAGTGGCAAAGTGAGCAAGGGACTCACGTCTGAGTATACCCTGCCACACTTATGGCGGCCAAAAGCGGTAAAAAAGGGGATGGTAATGGTTGGAGCATCTGAACCAATCAAACACTCACACCCAGTCAAAAGATCAGGGTTTAATCCATCACCGTTCTTTAGCCCACTCTGCCCCCCCAGTTCAGACATGGCTATATGCAAATCAGTCTGACCCTGTGCCTCATGGGAACAGTCCAGCCCGAACTGCCAAGCCATGCCTTCCCTGGACCGGAAACAAGCAGCATTTAATTTAGAGGCCCTGGGTACACGCTGTGCACTGTAATAGGGTCTGACAAATAAATCAAATAAGCCAATCATTGAGTCACTAATCCATTACAATGCTTTACAATAGGGAGCACTAGCGCACTTTGGCACTGGTTAGCAGTGGCAAAGTTCCCAAACCATGTAGACCAGCAAAACACATAGCAAAAACACAGGATGCAACAGCAAAAAAATGAAAGGGAGACACACGCCAATGGTGCCAGGTCTAACATGCAGGAAGGTAACTTCCTTCCCATAAAGAATCTGAAATGGCATTTTTAAACTTATGGTTGTGCTGCTTAATGCAGCACACATAGCAGTTGCAAAAAGTCATTCTTTTAAATTGATTTTTTATGTGCAGGAAGGGTCACCTTCCTACTCATAAACAATCAATGTCATTTTGCTGTTTCTCTGTGTGCTGCACAATGCACCACACATAAAAACAGCAAAAACGAGGAGCACCTGTTTAATCCAGGTTTTCCCTTGTCTTAATTTGGCCCTGCCCCAGATTTACGCTGCCCTTGTAAATATGGGGCAGCGCCAAACTCAGTCACCGTAACACCCTTTGCCCACCCCTTTCACACTAAGTATAGCATGAAAGGGGGCCTTGTTCACAAGACTGTGTTAAGCCACTTTAACATTGTGGTGGCAATAGGAGCTTGTAAATATCCCACAAAATCCTTTCCTATGGACCAAAATGCTCGCCTGCTCTGTGCAGATGGTGGCCAGAGGAACTTCATCCTTCCAGGTCCCCACCTCTTCTGCCAGTAATGTAGGAATAATATTCAATTCAAATCTGTCCTTTTTATAGCAAATCCAATAAGTGTCACTGTTTGTTATGAGAAGCTCAAATCTCTGATGAAAATGCTACATTTGCTACTGGAGAACACTCGGAAAACAATTGTTCACACAGTGGTTTATGCAAACAGTATCTACTTGGGTCTTCTCGCCTACCTAACTCAGACTCAAAATTGTGCAAAATGCAGCAGAAAATCTGATTTTAAAACTTCAGTATCAGCAATCAATCTTACCTCGTGAAATGCCTGCACTGGCTGCTGATTGCCAAGCTATCAAATATAAAGCACTCAAATTCAAATTCAAATTCGAAAAGGCTTTATTCGATTTCAGAAACAAAATCATAAAAGCGTACATTCTAAAAAGTCAAGAAAATGCCATTTACATTTAAAAGAAGTCTATACATTAAAAAAGTTTTTAGTTTAAAAAGATGCCATGATATAGTTATACAATTTGCACAAGTCAATAAATAAGAAATGGAGAGTCACTTCACACAGTTCATATCATGCTGTAAAAGAGGCCAAGCAGGTATAAACGTTCGTGTTGGGTTTAGAGACCTAGGGCTCCATTAGGATGTTGGGCGGATCGCCATCGCCATGGTGGCGGTGGCGATCCGCCCGACAGAAATGTCCGCCCGCCACCCTTTTCCCCCCGCCACATTACAATGGCGGGGGGGACCGCAACGTAGGGAAACACCGGCCGCCACTTTTCGGCCGGGGCGGAAAATGATTAGTATGGTGGCGGTGTCTATGAGACACCGCCAGCCATATTACAATGGCACAAGTGCAATGCCTTTCCGCAGTGGCAATGCCGCCACGGAAAGGCAGGCGGTGTTCACTTTGGGGGCCCCCTGTGGCCCCCAGAGTGAAGGCCAAAGGGGGGCGGCACACGGGGGGTACCTGTGGTACCCCCCCTGCATTTACATAATCAAAGCGGTAGGCACCGCGCGGTGCCTGCCGCTTTGATTATGTAAATGCTGCAAAGCATTTTTAGTATTGTGGCGGGCGGAGCACAGAGCTCCGCCCGCCACAATACTAAAAATACAGGATGTGCCCACCACTGTGGCGGGCACATCCTAATGGTGCGTGTGGGACCACCGCCCTTAGGGCGGGCGGTCCCGATTTCCGATATGATGGCGGGCGGGCTTTCCTAATGGGGCCCCTAATGTTCCAAAAAGTATAGGGTGGAGTTAATTGCATTGTGCGTTACATTGTGTTTCGAAACCTAATAACAATGTTTAAAAAGCAGGATACTGCCTAAATACCATGGTCATTTTCCAGCTGCTGCAACTTGAGGAATGCCGCTCTACAAGCGCGGATCCCCCAGGCCTTTAAAATAGGTTTCAGGAATACCTCCCTTGGTGTCTGGTAAAATCTGCAGAACAATATGCAGTGAATATTTAATTGGAGGGAAATATCATCGCATGGGCAGATTAAATTTTCCCCCGACAAATGTTACACTCAGTTAAGCTGATCAGGCGGCAAAAATGTGGCCGTATGGAAACGAGTCAGTAGCATACGGGCATAACAGCTTTGCTCGGATAAAAGATACTGTTGAACTCCCTCGCCGATGGTAATTTGCTGGTGAGCTACAACTGTACATTTAACTTTTACCAGGGTCCACCTCTTGTCTGCTAACTTTTTTAATGACCCTCTTGATACGGTTTCCATACTTTTAGGGCTCTAAAAAAATTCCGGATGCCCTATGTCAGACAACATATTTTTAACATAGGACAGCCATTTGATGTTAGCTACTCCGTCAAGCTTGAGACAGTCAGTGATCACGTCTCGGTTCAAAGTTGTCTCTGGGGTAACCCATACCTTGTGCCATAGTAATACAGGGGAGATGTTAATAGTGTCGGAGATGTATGGTAAGCCCACTTCAGTATGTGCGATATAGTTAGCTGTTGATTTTGGAGCCTTGAGTAAACAACGGATGAAGTAGTTTTCACAACGCTGTATCTGTTGTGCATGTTCGATCCCCCAGATACCTGCTCCGTAAGTGCCTGTAGATACGCAATTTGCCTTGTAGATTTGAATCAGTTCTTTTACCGGTCTCCTGCCTAGTTTAACCGCAAAGTTGGTCAAAGCGCCTATGGCCCTGGAAAACGCTAGTTTTCTTGCGGTCACAGCGGCGTGCCAGGTGCCCTTTCTATCAAAATTTATTCCGAGATAGGAAAATCACTCAGTTGTTTCTATTCTTTTCCCATCCAGGAAATTGGGCAGGATGCCCTGTTTGTCCCGAAGCCACAAGCCATGGTGAAGGTTTTTGTTGTATTTACTTTGAGCCCTCTGCCTCTCATGTAGTTGGTAAATTTGACGACTGCCCTCTGAAGACCGACTCTTGTCCGTGACATTATGGCAGCGTAGTCGGCATACAGAAATATTGGCACTGGTCTACCCACGCACGCAACCTGGGAATCATCCTGGACTCCGAGCTCAAAATGGACCGCCAGATCAACTCTGTCTCATCTTCCTGCTTCCTGCTTCCACACCCTCCGCCTCCTTCGTAAGACCTTCAAATGGACCCCCCTCGAACACCGAAAGACAGTCACTCACGCCCTGGTCGCCAGCAGACTTGACTACGGCAACGCACTCTATGCCGGAATAAACAAAAACCTCATCCGCAAGCTACAGAACATCCAGAACGCCGCTGCAAGACTGGTCCTCAACCTGCCAAACCACTGCCACATCTCCCAGCACCTGCGCACACTCCACTGGCTCCCCGCGAGGCGAGAATCACCTTTAAGATGCTCACCCACGAACACAAGGCCCTCCACGGCACCGGACCAGCATACCCGAACAGCCGACTCAAATTCCACGCACCCCAAAGGACCCTATGATCAGACCAGCTTTCCTACGCCGTGGTCCCCCGCACCAGAAAGACCAGATCGGGAGGCCGCTCCTTCTCCTTCCTCGCGGCCAAAGCATGGAACGCCCTTCCGCTCCACCTCAGACAGACAACATCACTCCCCATCTTCGCAAGAAACCTCGAAACCTGGCTCTTCGACAGACCCCCTCCTTGATGGAATGGAACCTGCACCCCCCCACACCCTCCACCCCTAGCGCCTTGAGACCCTTACGGGTGAGTAGTCGCGCTTTAACAAACTCCTGATTGATTGATTGATTGATATGGTCAAGTAATCATATTGGAATTCACCAAGATGTTGGCCTATGGAATTCATATACAGGGTGAAGAGAAGGGGTGCTAAGATGCACCCCTGTCTCACTCCCCTCCGGATATCAAACTTATCTGAGCATTCGCCCCTCCTGCCATACCGTACCCTAGCACCCGCGCCCCTGTAAAGTTCTTTAATGAATAGGAGGGTTTGTCGATCTAGGCCAATGTCGCTGAGTATCGACCATAATTTCTCATGGTCCACACAGTCGAAGGCAGAACTTAGGTCCACAAAGGTGACAAATAGATTACCCTTCTTGGCCTGCGTGTATTTGGATATGACTAGAGCCAGATTGAGTCTCTGTTCTACTGTGCCTTTACCTGCTCTAAAACCATATTGTAAGTTAGAAATAACGTCATTGTCCTCAGCCCATATTTGAATCCTGTTTAAAATTATCCGGCCTGCCACCTTCATTAGCGCATCAAGTAATGAAATCGGCTGGTAGCAAGTGGGGTCATTTCTGTCCCCTTTTTTAAAAATAGGAACCACGATTGCTTCGGGCCAAGACGGTATAAAACATTGGTTATTTACATTATTTAGAACATTGGTTAGCATGGGAGCCCAAAGGTCAATCTCGGTTTTGTAGACGTCGATTGGGACTCCATCGGGGCCTAGTGCTTTGCCTGAGGGGCTTTCTTTTATTGCCCTTTTAACCTCCTCACAGTTGAAAGTAATGCCTAGCGGGAATGCGCTGGGCGGATTGTTATCATGGTGTGTGCCTATCTTGTCAAGCGACGGATTTCCTGTTTCAGATAGGTGAACTTTGTCATAGACTTTTAAAATGCATGACCCAAGATTCACCAGTGATTGCGAGATCTATGACATCTACCTCCTTATTCTGTAAGAACGGCGGATTAACCACATTCCAGAATGCTGTATTATCTTTTCTTTGAGAGGCTTCATGTAGAGCCAACCAGGCATCCCTCTTCAGTTGTTTTTTTCTCAGCTTCGTGGCGGTTTGATAGGACTTTCTAGCGTTCCTGATCAACCACAGGGGATCTTGGTGATGCATGCAGTGCCCTTTTTAAGGCAGTGAGTGCACTAGTGCAACTTTGGTTAAACCAGCTATGCACTTTCTTTGGGCCTTGGCGGTGTTCCCTAATCAGTAACTTTTTTGTCTCCACTAAGATGTTAATAAAGGAGTCCATGACTGTTTGGGGTACCTTGTTTAATGAGAGACAAATGACCATGTCTTCATAGGAGTTTATTACTAGATTTTGCAAAAAAGCCACTGGCTCCACTTTGTCCCATTTGATTGAATAGCCATTCCTGCTTGCCAGGTTGATCGTGGATTTATATAGGACATTTCCTCTTGTAGACTGTTCTGTCTTTAATTTTAAAGCCAAAATAAATGGGGTAATGATCACTGAGCAAGACATCGAGTGTTTCCCATGATGATACTAATCCTGCATGCCCAGCGGATAGGAGTGCAAAATCAATCTTTGAATTGCACCCTCTCCCGTTAAAGGTAGGCTGAAATGGGATATATGGGCTACATATTTCGTTAACATAAGACAAATTGAAGTAAAAAAATAAATTGTTCAAGATGTCGCCAGGTTTAGAGTGGATGAAATGGGTGGGGTTGTCCTCCCTATTTTCACCTATCCCGCAAATGCCGGTCGAACCACGGAGGCAAACTGGACAATTGAAGTCACCCATCCAGATCAAAACCATGTCTCCAGCCATCTGGTCTTTGAGGGTGGTTAGACTGCACTCACTTTTTCTTTAAGAGCAGCTTCAAGACTTAGAACCCCTTATTTAACAGAAAGTCTCTGGCCCTACCAACAATCCAGACCTTTAATATAAAACAGCCTTAGACTTTTGTGGGTTCCTAAATGTTTAAGGCTGGAAAACAGGGCAGCTCTTTTGTATATCTGATGGTTGAACTTTGGGATGTGTTGCCCTCCAGCCTTGGATGGATGGATGGATAGGCTTTTATATAGCGCAATATCACTGCCAGGTCTCAAAGCACTTTGCATTGGGAACCCGTCTTGGTTTTTCCCTGTGAGATAGCCCCTACTGGGTTTCCCCAAGGTGAAAGCCAGGCATCCCGCCACGGGGGGCCGTAGTGGAGATTAAGCAAGCTATTGCCCAGAGTTGCAGAGTGTGAACCTGTGATTCGAGTAGGCACCGAAGCGAGAATTACTGAGTCCATAGACATTTTGAGCTCAAGAGCCTGCCGCGTCGGAAATTGAACCCTGGTCCCTGGTCTGATCCCAGCGTCCGGTTCTGCCTCCTCTAACCAGTGAGCCACACTTCTCCACTTCAGCCTTCAGATGGCTTCCTCTGAGTCTTCTTTTAAACAGAGGTTAAAAACTCTCCTCTTTGATGAGGCCTAGATCATCTCATTGTTTTTACTAGCAAGCTAGTTTCTCTTTCTATTAGCGCTGGGATGCCTGTCTGGAAGCAGCTGTGCTCTGTACGCGTGCAATTTGATTGATTAATTAAATAATTAGACTGGAATCTTAGTGTAGGGCAGCACTGCAAATTATCTTGCTGTGCTGCCCTCCACCAAAGTGAAAAGGCAGGAATAGACCATATCTATGCAATATGGTGCATTCCTGTCCTTTCTCCCTGCACTGGTGTTGTGGTGCAAGAGTGCATCCATTGCATGCATGATTACTTTTGTGCAGAAAGGGCAGCTTCCTGCACTGAAACTATCCTAAGTGGTGTTTTCCACTTTTACAGAAACAGGAAAAATGAGGATAAATAAAGACATTTGCCCCGTTATGCCTCACCTCGGGATGCGTACGAATTTGGCACTTGCCCAGGTTTACATGATTTTGTAAATCTGGGGAGCGTGAAAACCCATGGGTGTTGCCTGGGAACACCTACCGCAATGCCCATGGAACACCTCCCGAGCACAGTGTAAGGCGAGGCAGCGCGCCTGACTCAAGATTTATGAGGCCATTCAAAGCCATGCAGAGCGGCTTTACTTCGCTTCATAAAGCAGATTCAGAGCGCTGCTTCTACGCATGTACCACTTTACGTGGTGTAAAAAGTGATGCAAGGCTCTCATAAATAACTCCCTGTCTGTTCAGTTATGGACTGTGACCAGAAAGACAGGGGGCCTCATTTATGAGGCCCCTTGCGCCATCGGAACTTCACTTTTCATGAAGTTCCGTGGCGCAGAAGCCTGCGTGGTATTTATCAGGCAGCAGTACGCCAGTTTTTGTGGCGTACTGCTGGCTGATAAATATCAGTCCCTTTAACGCAGTGTACTGCGTTAAAGGGGCGTGCAATGGGTGTTGCTGGGGGCGTTCCCAGCAACATCCATGGCCTTTTGACACTGCCCCAGATTTACGAGAAATCGTAACTCTGAAGCAGTGCCAAAAGCTTACGCCTCCCCAGGGGAGGCGCAACAGGGAGAAATGTCTTTATTTCTCCTCGTATTTCCTTTTTCTATGTGTGCTGCATTCTACAGCACACATAGAAAAAGGAAAAGCCTCTTGTGATTATTTTTGTACAGAAAGGTTTCCCTTCCTGTACAAAAATAATCTTCCCCGCAACGCAGGCACCCTTGCACCATTGTGCAAGGGTGCCTGCGCTGGCGCAGGCAGCCCATTGTGCGCCGGCGCAGGGGAAGCGCAGCAGGAAGGCAGGCTGCGCTTCCCTACGGCAAAAAGTCATAAATGAGGCCCCTGGGGGTTTACAGGGGCAGAGATTCCCATGCTCCTAAATGTGCCTATGCCAGCCAGGAATTCTTTTGTGTATTCCTTGCAGGTGTAAAGCAGGTACATTTGATCATAAACATGTGCCCAAATGTACCTTTGTTATCAAATCTCAAGGTCTTCAATTGAGCCACCTACTAGGTGAGCCCTCTGTTTCAGCCCTCTGTAGGACCACAAGGAGTCAAGCTCTAACCTGGTTCTATGAAGCTCGGCTCGTAACACACCTGGTCAGTTCACATCCACGAGTCGACCCGGACACTCAGTCTAAGGCTCACGAGCAAGGCCTTCCTTTTTGGTATTCATGAAAGAGTTACTCATTTATCCTTTGAGACAATTGCTTTTAGAGCCGCTGTATAACTAACTTACCTGCATGCATGCGTCATGGACCCTAAACTGTTGTCTTTCCCCCATTCCACCAGGTGCGCTGAACACGTGTGTTTTTCTAAACCATGTACATGTGTCTTTTTTCTCAGTGCTCGCCATCCATAACATGTTTCTCTACTCTGGTGTTGTATACAGCATCTCCATCCCTCCCTTGGTCTCTATAAATATCGCAAATAAACTGCATTTATCTAAAGAGGACACAAATTAACTTACATTTGTACTAACGTAAATTCACCTCAGCCAAACATGCGAAAATCTGGCCATTACACTTCGAAATTTAAAATGTTTTTTTTTAGGTGGTCATGTATTTTTCTGAAAGTCCATTGAGTCAGGAACCGGATTATTCACTAATAGTTGTGGCATCAAATTACACAAAAATACTTCGCATGCTGACATAAATCAGTGCACGGATGATCTAATAGTGTGGCAGGGACATTACTCACTCCTGCCTTCGCCACACAAAGGCTGTTTTTTTCAGTAAAATGCTTTGGTGCATTAGCAAGACGGATCTGTCTGGAAATCACCGGCGTTGGAGGGACAGATCAGCGACATTACATCAGGCACTAACAAGACAACAATTGTCCAGAGACTGAATGGCGCTGTCAGCACCTCATAAGTTAATCACTTTAGCGGGATTCACAAATCTCTGCTAAAGGAATCACGCATGGGGCGATCTTGTTCGCCGATACTCATATCGCGTTCCCCTATTGTCACAAGCACCGGTTTCAGTTTTAACAAAAGAGCGCGCCTTTACTCTGTGGGCAAACACGAGGAATTGTTCCTTTCAGCCCATTTGCTTTCATCGCCCCCAGGCTATTGGGATTCTGCGGTGGTTTCAGCGTGCCGGAGCTTTTGTCAAAATGTTTCTGCTGAGTTGCTTTGTGCCGCAATTTCTTCATATAATGATCCTGTTGAGTGGAAGAAATGGCTCCGAAATGATAGGTAATCTCGCGCTTAATTTTCTTTTCTACCCGAGTCCTGCGGGTGACTTGGCTTGCAGGGTTGCGGCGCGGCGCTTCGCCTCTCGAGTTCAGCGGGGGCAATGGATGGCTTCTCGTTCGCGTCGGGGACTTTCTGCGTGTCGGTTTCCACAATTTCAACTGTAAGGCGAAATGCTGACGAGAGAGTAAATTGTAGTGGGCTGCCTGTGTTAATCGTCGGGGTAATTACATGCTATTAACAAAAACAATTCGCACACGCGGTGTGCATTTTAGTTGTTGTTGGAAAATATAATTTTCTGACGTTGATAAAAACATGGCTCCTTCATTTCTCGTAAACAATAATAAAGTAGTTGATATAAAGTGTTTCTGCAGTTTCACAGATGGTACTATTGCTAATGGTCGGAAAGTGGGTTATTCATTTGGTACAGGAGGCACCCTTACCTAAATAGTGCTCTGTGAAACGCTGCTTACCACTGTCTGTGGCACAAGCAGCAGGCAGCTCCCAGAGAGATGTGTTTGAAGTTCAAGCATGCCAACAATTTTAAATTAGAAAAAAAATCACCTCAATTAATTTAGAAAAACAAGAGTATGCAAAAATGAACCAAAATAAGCAAATTTGGTTAAGGGGATCCAGAGATATGAATATTTAAAGTTCAATAACAAAAAGTGCCTAGAAAAAGTAAAGCAGCGATATTAAAGTATCAGTCCACACTTGGACAGGAACTAGCTGTGCTATTACGGGCAAACTGCGAAGAAGCATGGGCCGGTTGAGCTAAGAGGGTGTAATTGCTCAAGGATTTCTAACTTGAGACTTTGACCACTTTTGAGCCAGGCCGGACTCGCCATAGCAGGCACCTGCTGTTTCCCGGTGGCCTGCCAGGGCAGGGGCCGGTTTTATCCCCCAGGGGGGTCGTTTTTGTTACAGAGAACCTTTTTTCCTGGGGCCAGCCGAGCTCTTTGCCAGGACAAGTTTCAGGTTCCCAGTACTTTTGAGGTTACAAACTATTCCAATGGGGCAAGGTCAAAATATCAAGCCAGTAAAGTTGCATCATCCTCAAGCTCCTGCTGAAGACATTGCCTTTGGCACTAACAACTATCAACAGGATTTGTAGCCTCCGAGATCGATTTGCCTCTGTAATAGATCTGCCACTTCACCCTGATCTAAGGTTTTACCTTTGGACTCAGTCACTTTTTTTGTGTCTCAAAATCTACCAATGGGGCAAAGCTGAAAACCGTAACTAGGTAATGTTCAACGAGGCCAGATACTTTGACTGTGAGAACCAGTTTTCAGTGTGGCAAAATAATTTGAGTGGAATTAATCTGGCTTCCTGCCCACTGAGGAAGCGCCTTCCCTCAGGTAGCCTAGGAACCAGTCCTCGGGTGGAAAACATGATTCAGTCCCATTTTTTCCAACTGCTGTGAAAGTTCCTTTTGGTCACTCCTATAGTCCCCCGATCCTCTGTGCTTTTATTGTATCTGAATTCTTATAGTGAAATTTTGGTTTTGCTCTTTTATCCTTTAAGGTGATTGCATCACTCAATCAAGATTCTATGACGCCCTAATGCCTCAAACTTGGGTACCATATTGACCTGAATTCTTCATTGAGCCATTAAAATCTTGGTTTATGTAGAGTGGCATTGTAATGTGCCTGCACTTCATGAAGTATAGCTAATGCAGCTGGGCACAGTTTCTTTTTGGTTTTAATAGATTTTACTTGTATTTTGAATAGCTTGTATTAATAGAGAATGTGATGGTATCATATTACAATGTAATGGATTATGCATTTTATATGATGTTTATGTGTGATGTTTTATTGCCAAAATTGACTGAATAAACAAAATAAAAACAACAACAACAAAAAATATATTACCTACTGGTGGTCACCAGTAGGTATTTATAGTTAGGATCTTGTTTCTATTCAAATAGCGTTTTTTCTTTTCCCAATATCTCTGGTTCCGGTTGGCAAAACTTTGTGAAATTTTCAAAACTAATGGCCCGCTCCGGTCAGCTCATGTCTTGACGGGGTGATTCGTCAAGCGGGGGCTGAGAAAAAAGGGGGATCCCAAAACGCGTTTTCCCCATGTTAATTTCCATTAGAAAAATTGGAACAGGCTACAGCCCGAACTACTGAACGAAATAACACCAAATTTGGCAGAAAGGTAGCCCCTGGGTCAGAAAGAGCCCTTTTTTCAAATGGTGTAAATCCATTCAGTAGTACCTGAGAAATTAGAAAAAGAAAAAATATCGGTATCTGAGCACCGAGGAGCACCAAGGAGGGTTCACAAACCCTCCCGGGAATGAGCTTCACTCAGATTGGCTGGCAACACTCCAAACCAGGAAGTGTTGGCAGCCATCTTGTGACTCGGTAGAATCAAGTCACAATAAAACAGTGAAAAAAAGGTGAAAAGCAAGAAAAGGAGGCAGGGTAGAAACATCCTGACCAACTAGGCCTGCTCAGGGGGTCCCACAAGGATCCCCTGGGCCAAAAAAATGATTTTTTTTTAAACAGTCGAATTAGCGTTACGGTCGCAAATCCCGCTGAATTTTTTTAAATAATGAAGCGCGGAAAGTGTACTTGATAATTCTTAAATGATTGTATGTTGCCGTGTTCAAAGATTATGCCTGCCTCCTGTAAGGCACGTACATTATAGTATGGTATTTTATTGATATTTGCCGTTAGCATCATTGCCAAACTTAATTTCCTACTTGGATCATATTCTACCAACGAGTGGCAAAGAACGCCCATGTTATGGAGGGTAGAAACGGCCCGATATTGTGTTCAGAAGGCTTAGATGCGGCCTGTGGCACCATCCTTAACCTCTTCCATGCTCATGACAAGGCCAGCTCGTCATGAGGCACGGTTAAGCTGTGCTTATGACGAGTTAACTTTGTCATGAACAACGGGAAAACTATGAAAGCAGCACAGGAGGGGAAAACCCCCTAGCAGCCAAGGTGTTAAATCCCTCAGTCCATGTCTCATATGTGTGCAGGCATCAGTTCAGTGGTGAAATCTGGGAAAGGCGCGAACAGTCTCTCATCCAGTGGAAGCGCTGATAACAATTGTAATTTCAATTGAATGCGAATGAAGCTTAGCATCACTGAACACGTTGTCTTTCCTTTTAATGCAGTTGTTTAAAGTCTGCGGTGAGATAAGCACGTGAGTGCCATGAACAGGGCTGTCAGGCTGTATAAGGACTTTGGACGAAAAGTAGCCCCGTAGGTGAAATTAATGGTTGATCTTCATTGCAAATATATCCTCCTCAATGTTGCAGATTTGACACGAGAGGTGTTTGCCTTTTGCTACTTTTTTTGTCTCCGGTGCATCTGAAAGATGTTTATCTGGTTAATACAGAGATGTTAACAGTAAAAGTGGTTCGATTGGGACACCTATTGTACCCTTGTTTTTACAGAAATGTACCCACCTATTTACCACCCATCCCTTTATCTTGACAATGGCGTGGCAAACCCAGACTAAAGACAATAATGTGCTGCCTTTTATTCCTTGTTGTCCTTTTAAGTGTACGGGCAAGCTTTATAATGCATTTCCATCTTTGTAATACCAAAAGATAGCAGCTATATTTCAACGCCTCGCGATCCTCTGTCATGTCCTCATATCTTTTTTTCGAAGACGACCCCGAAAGTACTTGGGCAGTGATGTCCATTTGATTAATATACATACAGCCAAGCCGCTTTCATTTTGCCTACCAATAATCTTATCTGTTCTGCAACGAAAAGTTCAAAGTACAGACTGAGCACATAAACATAATTGATTTAAAATTGGTGTTTTTTCTTGACATTACCCAGCTAATACTGATTAGGTTAATCATACTTGTACTTTTACGATTTGCACAGTGCCCGATATTTTGTTTCTTTTAATGCTTGATGAACGGGAGCAGTGCCAGCACAATGGCGCAGAAAGGATGGCGTGGGCCTTACTGCCATCCAGCAGAAGGCCCGGACTACTGTTTTGGTAGAAAAAACAATCAAACATTGGGGGTGCTGTGGCCCCCCACTCCATTTGGCCCCATTGTCACATCACCTGCTCCATTCGTGATGTCCACGCCCTTGAGCATAACATCCCAGGAGAACACGGCTATGTTTAGTCAGATGGCCTCATACGGAAGCCTGCATGTTTCAACTGTGTGAGTCTAGCATGGTAGGGTGGAAAGCTCAATCAGATGATATGTGATGTCCAGGTCCTGGGAGACCTGCACTGACTTCCTGTCAGCAAAAGGATCACCTTCAGGCTACTCACCCACCCACACAAAGCGCTCCACAACACAGGCCCCGAATACCTCAACAGCCGCCTCATGTTCCACACTCAAACCCACCAGCTCCGCTCCGCCAGCCTTGCCCTAACCAGCGTACCACGGATACGCAGAACCACCGCTGGAGGAAGATCATTCTCCTACCTGGCTGCCAAGACGTGGAACTCCCTACCCACCCACCTAAGACTGACCCAGGACCATCTCACCTTCAGGAAACACCTCAAGACCTGACTCTTCGAGCAGTAGCAGCACCCCCCCACCCCCTTCAGCACCTTGAGACCCTCACGGGTGAGTAGTGCGCTTTATAAATGTATTGATTGATTGATTGATTGATGTAAATACATGATTACGAAAAACACGTACGGCATTATCGTGTACCGTATGGCATGTTCTATAGTATCAAAAACACAATGACGTGAGCATATGTCTGGCCCCAATGTGGTTTCCCCACTAACATATCAGCAATACGTACTGGTACTTTACAACCTCAATGCTGGACTACATGAATACATGGTATTCACCGGAATTGCGAATCCTTAGGAAAGGATGTAAGAAGTTGGAGAGGGCTTGGAGGAAAGATTGGGGGGTGGCTAGTCGGGATGAATACCGCGCAGCAATTAGAGCATATAAAAACGCCCTTCGCTGTGCTAAGGCCCAATTCTTCGAGGAAAGAATAAAAAGCTCCTCCAACTCTTCTAGAGAGACTTTTAAAGTAGTAAAGGAGCTCCTCAAAATTCCTGAGCCCCCGTTGATCCAAGATAACCCAGCTGAGAAGTTAGGGAGTTGGCGGAGTATTTCCACTTGAAAATAGAGAACATCATAAGCGCGCTGCCTCAGGTTGCGCTGGGACACCCGAGGGTAACTACGCGCTGTATAAAATTTCAAATAAATAAATAAATAAAGGGACCAACATTCGAACTAAGAGATAATATTTAGTTTATTACCTGTTACTTGCTGTGAAACACCTTTCCTCCTTGCAAGCATTTAAAAGACAGAGCTCATGCTTGGTAGGTATTCTTTCGGGTTGACTAGAACGCGCAGGCATATTTAAATGATTATGTGTATTGATTGTAATCGTGGCTGGCAACACATGATCCACAACATGTCAAAGCTGTACAGAGAGCGGACTTCTGTTCTACTCACATGGCAACAGGCGATAATATGTGTCTCCCGAATGTTAAAGACCTCAGGCAACAGCCTTCCCCATGATTATTTTAATTGTTTTTGAGTCAGTAGAGAAGTTTCTTGTATACATTGGTTCAAACACAAAAAGACAAAGTGCAACATATGAAAGTACAAAACTATTACTGTTCACTTCTTTAATGTTTCATACTTAAATAATTCATCCCTCATGAATTCATACACTATAGTCCCTCTTTAGCAAAAATCATCAAATGTTTCCAATGTTCTTAAAAAAAATTGGGATTGCACCATTTCATAGCATACAAAGGTTTTCATTTTATGCCATTTTATTAAAACACATTGAGAAAGGGAGAGATACAGCGATTTCCAAAGCGCTGTAATGAGTGCTTTGCTGCCAAAATGGATATGAAAATGACATTTCAGTCGCCATGTTTAAAGTTATTCAGTAGAAGGTGCTAAACAGCATTCTCATACAATAATTTTAAAATATTTCCTAACCCAAACATTGGTTTATATGTTCAAAGACACCTTGCCATAATAATTCTAAGCAAGGGCAGGACCAAGTCATGTGGGTGCACTCTCCTACGCTATCATCTTAAACATCTATCAGGAATGGGCCTCTTCATCTTCTAGAACAAATAAGTTGGTTAACAGGTTCTCCACAATTCATACAGCTGCATCTTCTAAAAATGTACTGCTCTATGCCAGTGAGATCCAACAAAATAAGCGCTGCTCTACTTCTCCATCCTTATGAGGGCATAGCAAATGGAAACACAGGCTGACTGCGCTATGAAATATGATTGCACAGGATTTTACCAACCCTGACAGTTTCCATTGACACTTTTCTCTAGAATTTTAATTGGAACAGAGGTTAGTGAAATAGTGCAACTGTGGTGTATGTTTTGATAGAGGGTCATCTAGACCTTTTTCTCCTATCGGAAAGGACAGCTTCTCAAGGAATTGAGTTGTAAAGAATTGAGAGATAGGAGTAGATGGAGTAAATTGCTAAATAAAGAATGCATGCAGGTCCAACTTCAGGAAGGTATTGTGATTTGATGGAACACACCGGTGCTTTAATGGTTTAATGAGCAAGCAATTTCAAGTTTGTAAGCAAATGGATAGTCTGACCATCTTTAGTATCATATTAGTCCAGAAATCTGGAAGATTTAGTAGCGCCACAGTGAAATACAAAGGTACAAGACTTTAACACGAACGAAGTCTGGTAGGAAATCACAACTCCTGGGAAAAATGAATACCTGTCTTGTTGCAGCTGGGATTGACTTAGAGTCCAACATGGTGAACATTTGTTTTGATATGTTGGATGCGGGAATAATTTCTGTCGCAAATACATAGCCTATGCTTCCTGGTTGAGTTCTCTTATAGCAGCAAATACATATTGAGTACTTTAGTTTTTTTCATCTCAGAATAGTCAGTCCACCAAATTTGTTCTGTTGTTTTGTACCCCCATTCGACCATGGCCAATTCTAAGATTAAACTAAATCTACCCCTTGCTCTTTGTAGCCCAACACCTAACCCCCATTACGCATATATGGACCTTGGGGGCCAAGAAGCCAACTAGTTACCCAGCGGCAGTCGGTAAGTTTTGGAGGGAGGGAGATCAGATGGGACACACTTTCACACACACATAACACTTAAAGCAATGTATTCACACACATACACGAACACAAACACATTCATTCACAGCTCTCCACCAAACATTCATATAAACACGCACGCACGCACACAAGCACATCCATTCACAACACTCTTCACCAAACATTCATACAAACATGCACGCACCAAACAGTTTGAAACAAAAACAAACTGTAACCTGCAGCCAGCTTTGCCTTGGAGGTTCCAGAAGGATTGGGACTGCTGCCTTCCCTCATTGGTTGACCTAAGGTCAACCAATGAGGGAAGGCAACAGTCCCGACATCATCACTGAGTGGGATGGGGTCAGTGAGACTGCTGACCCCACCCAGTTCTGTGATGAAGTGTCCCTGATTGCAGTCGACCCTGGGCGCTCCAGGGCTTAAAACTGAAGCACCCATGTGCAAGGCAATCAATGAGGCTACCCTAGTCACTGCGGTGAGGGCCTCAGAGACCTGTGCTAAACTGAGGCTGTCACGCCCACACGAGCTGTGACTTCCTCAGCCCAGCAAAGTTTAGCTCAGGCAGCCAGGAGCCTGCACTAAATGCGCATGTCTGGCTCCTGGCTGCTTGAACTGAAAGTGAACAGTGCCTGTCAGGCTGGCCTTTGTGCAGCCTGACAGACACTGTTCATGAGGGGCATAGCACTGGCAAGAAGAAGGCAATCACCGAAACGCGTCCCAAGTGCAAGACTCATTGAAGATATGCCAAAGTATTGTGTTTAATGGCGGAATTAAAGCCCTGTTAAACCTCGATCCCCGCTGTGTCAGGCAGGATGTATGACGTTACGACGCATACTTTAACAACGCATACCATTACAACGCAATTTGTACAACGCAGGATCCTTTACAACGCATGACATTACATCGCAGAAGCTATTACAACGCATGCCATTACAACGTAAGTATAGGTAAGTATATAATTTAAAAAAAAATTAATTAATAAATATGTAATTAATTTTATTTATTAAATTAATTTTTTTAAATGTATTTGTAAATATATATATATATATTTTTAAAATAGTGTAGGTGTTTAAAAATAATATTCTAACTCCAGGGGGGAGTAATAGTAGGGTAAGGGCTGGATAATGTAGGGGTAAAAATTACTATTCTAACTCCCGGGGGGTGTAATAGTAGGGTAAGTGCTGGATAGTGTAGGGGTAAAAATTACTATTCTAACTCCAGGGGGGTTGTAATAGTAGGGTAAGTGCTGGATAGTGTAGGGGTAAAAATTACTATTCTAACTCCATGGGGGTGTAATAGTAGGGTAAGTGTTGGATAGTGTAGGGGTAAAAATTACTATTCTAACTCCAGGGGGGTGTAATAGTAGGGTAAGTGCGGGATAGTCTAGGGATAAAAAAAACTATTCTAACTTTAGTGGGGTGTAATAGTAGGGTAAGTGCTGGATAGTGTAGGGGTAAAAATTACTTTTTTTTAAATTTGCTTTTTAAATAAATATTAAAATTACTTAAATTAATTTATTTAATTTATTTAAAGTACTTATTAAAAATAATTATTTTTATTTTTAATATTTATTACATTATTAATATTTAATTAATTAAATACGTTTTTTAAAATTAAATACATGTTTTAATTAAATGATATACTTACCTATACTTACGTTGTAATGGCATGCATTGTAATAGCATCTGCGATGTAATGTCATGTGTTGTAAAGGCATTCGTTGTAAAGGATCCTGCGTTGTAGTGGTTGAGTTGTAAAAGTAGTCCGTTGTAATAGTTGCGTTGTAACGGTTGCTTACTGTGTCAGGCCTGTTTCTTGGAAAGGAAGCGGGAGTGGTGTGCATGTTTGGCTGAGGTCAGCTCCGCATTTCCTGGCACGCCTTTCGTTCTTGAGCTCCGTGGCAGCTGACAGCTGTTGGCGAAATGCAGGGATGAATATACGTGACACCCCCGACCTGAATCCTGTTTAGGTATCGGGGAGAGAGCAGTGGAGTTACCGCTGAGAGGGTTGGTGAATAGCAGGGCAGACTGCTAGTATTCCTGCCTGGGAGAGAAACAAACACTCCATGGACGACGAAGTCGTAGCGCTATCAGACGCTGGGGCAAGGTACTCACCTTAGCCTACAAATATGGGCTGCACAGGATTTTGCAAAGGCAGGATGGCACAATGGGGCACTATGGAGGAGAGATAATGGGGAAGTGCTTACATTTGGAACTTTCCACATCCTCAATCTGTGACAACAGCGCTGCTCCAATGAGAAGCCTCCGTGAGGAATAATCAAAAACACAACATTTTAAACATTTTCAGTCAAGCAAAGCACTGGCAAGAAGAAGGCAATCACCGAAACGCGTCACAGGTGCAAGACTCATTGAAGATATGCCAAATTATTGTGTTTTATGGCGGAATTAAAGCCCTGTTAAACCATGATCCCAGCTGTGTCAGGCCTGTTTCTTGGAAAGGAAGCTGGAGTGGTGTATATATATATAATCACTGTACACTAGTATCGACCACAAAACTGGGATAAATGCCATTCAGTATTTACAAGGTAGAAAATCTTGTGAATAATACAGTCACAATCGAATGTTGGGTGACCTGGTGAGCTGGTGCCTCAACAACAATTTCCTTATGTTTGGAAAAGATATTTGGAGACAAAAGAGAGGTGTGGCTATGGGATCCTGTTTTTCCCCCAGCTACGCATGTTTACATGTAGGCTGGTGGGAGGAACAGGTCCTGAAAGCATCTACAAATTTCAATCTTGTACGTCATTGCTTAAGATTTATTGATGATGTTTTTTATGTGTGGGAAGGGGATGAAACTAGTGCAAAGGAATTTGTAAAAGCCCTTAATGTCAATAACTGCAATTTATTTTTCACATCCAATATTAGTCAAGTTAAAGCAGAATTTTTGGATGTTCAGATTATTGTGCAGAACCACACACTAGAAACCACTTTGTTTCGAAAATCCACTGCTGGCAACAGCATTCTACATGCCAGCAATTGGCATCCAAAACATATGATTGAGCATTCCGTCCGGGGAACTACTACGATTAAAGAGAATCTGTAGTTCGCCTTCTGATTTTGAAAATTGTGCCAAGGCCATGGTGGAGCGACTAAAATTGAGAGGATATAGCCAGAAAACGTTATCGAGGGCCCTCACTAAAGCACAGGAAAGACCAAGAGAAACCCTGCTTATTCCCAAAGACCCCAATAAGATAGATGAGGACAGTACTCCAAGACTCATCACAACATTTAGCATACAGGAAAGGCAGATTAGGTCAATAATCAAGAAAAATTGGCCAATTGTCCTGACAGATGGGGTTCTTGGCAGCAGGTTACCAGCAATGCCTACCATTACATATAGGAAGGCAAGGTCCATGCAAAGTCAACTGGTAAAAGCTAGCCCGGAATTAGGTATGAGTGATTCTTGGCTGAGAACTAAAGAGGGTTTTGTTAAATGCTCATCCTGTTGAGCGTGTAAATTTGGAAAGAACACAACCCATTACGATACTCCATTTTCCCCAGATCAGATAGCCGTTAAAGGGAACTATGGCTGTATAACTGAGTTTGCTGTTTATGTTCTGACGTGCACCTGTGGTTTACGGTACGTTGGTAGTACGAAGTTGCAAGTGCACGTCAGAATATTGCAACATCTCAGGGCGATCGTCAATAACAACAACTCTTATCCGGTTGCCAGGCATTTTAAAGCAAAGCATGCCAATGAGTTGCGATGCCTTTCATTTTTTGTAATTGATGCAGTGCTGCCCCTTAGACGAGATGGTAATTGAGAAAAGCAGCTCAGGAAACTTGAGACATGATATGTCTTAGAATTGGACAGCAAGAGTCCAAATGGGTTAAATACAACAGAAGACTTACACCATTTTTTGTAAATAGTGCTGGGGTCTAACATGTAACATATGAGAGGAAACAGATCAACAGCTCCCAAAAATATTGAACTAGAGCAGTTCAGCAGCCTCTCTAGCGCACTTACTGTCTTTTTTAAAAAACATTTTAATTCTTTTACACACTGTGGGTTTTACAAATACGTTTTTTAGGGTTTTCTTTAAATATAACATAGATTGATTTAACAGTCCTATGTGTGTTTAGAGGACTAATAAGCACTTAAAGCACTTTTTTTAGGATAGATCGCATGATTTGCACATAGATGAAGATAGTGACACTCATGGTGGATAATACAAAAGGAACAGAAAATGGATATCTGCCTGTTTTGCATTTATGCAGTTATAATATCGATACTATACAGTTGAAAACATTTTCTTCATTGAAAGTTTATATTGTTAGAAATTTGCACACTTAGCATGTTTTTGTACATACTCTGCACAATAGCAGTTTGCGCTTGAATGTTGAATTTGAGTATTTATCATGCAAGATAATGCCGATAATGTTTTTATAGGATTTGATAAAATATGATATGAATCAAGATTTTTATATATATTTTTTATAGAAATTGCTATATAACAGTTTATTGGATATTCTTTATATAAGCATTGCACTTGTCACTTTACTCAAGCATTGAGGCTGGAATATTGAGTGTGTTTGTAGCTACAATGTTGCTAAATTCTATGTTTGTAAATGTTGAAACGTACACGGCAAGTGTTTTTTCTATGTTAATACAAGCGATCATGTGACCCACAAGGGGGGGTGTAACACGAGGCAATTATTAAAAAGTATGGCTGACGCGTTTACCGCTCTGTGAGCAAGGGCACTTGGTGCTCGAAACACGTAACAGAGGAAAGTTTCAATAAACATCTGCCTGCCAAATCCACTGGGTCCGCTGATTTCATTTTCATTTCGCCGGTATGGGAAGTGATGGGATTCTGAATTTCTGATTTATATATATATATATATATATATATATATACATATATATACATATATATATACATATATATACATATATATAAATATATATAGATATAGATATAGATATATATATGTATAACCACTGAGGGAGGGGGGGTAGGGGCATGCACAGTGAGAATGAAGGGCTGGGTGGATGGGTCAAAAGCAGGGGCAGGAAGCTGACCACATAGGGCAGGTCAGCAGGGGCAGTAAACTGTACACAGAGGGCTTGCAATATAGGGCAGGTAAATGAAGGGCAGGGACAGAAATCTGACCATGGCGAGCTGGCCAGCATGGGCAAAGTCAGCACAATGGACCATGAAGGGTAGGAGAGTGTGGCAAGGGCATGCATATGTTGAATGGAGGGAAGGGATGGTGGAAGGTGCAGCAGGCTGGCCACAGAAAGCAGGTGGGAGGGACCAGGGGCATGCAGGTGGAGAACAAAGGGCATGCAGGAGGGGGGGGGCAGGAGCAGCAAGTGAACGACAGAGGCCTGCAGGTGGGGGTAAGAGCATGCAGACGGAGAACGGAGGGCAAGCAGGAGGAGTGCAGTTTAAGCAATCAGACCATGAAGGGCAGACTGCAGTGAGTTGGCCACCAACAGGGGATGCCTCTGTGCCAGCATCTGGTGCAAAAGGCCAAAGCTGAGTGCAGTGGAAGTGTTGGTTGAATATCTTCAAAGCCCTAGAAATTCACAGTTAAAAATCAAAGCTTAAAAAGACGTTATAGTCTGGGGTGGTGATTTAATGTTCTCTAATGTAAAAAAAGACTGGAATTCACTGATAAAAACACAAGTTAAAGTAACATTAAAGTTGGGTATGGTAATAAGATCTTAGTTTACTTTAATTTAAAAAAAAACTTTAAATTTACTGAAAAAACAAAGATATTGAAGTGAGTCGGAAATTAACACTTTAAAACCAAAAAACCATTGAAGTGCACCATTTATAGTTATAGCTAAATATATCTTTCACCCTTATTATTAACTGCCTATGACCTTACATATTACATCACTCATAACATGACGGATGACCTCATCCAAGCTACTGCTCTTCAGATTACTGTATAAACCCCTCAACAATTTGAGGAAAGAAAGTAAGTAGTAAAGGGCCCACAAACTAATACAGCATACAATGACTGTATGTACTTTAGTGCTTCTATGAAATGCAAATAGTATAGTCCTGGAGACCGGTCTAACTTATTTTGGTAAAGTTTAAATAGCACGCAGTTTAATTTCTAGCAAACGTTTAAGTGCAAACAATACTACATTTCAACAAGGTAGATACTGAGTGCAACTATTGCGGATAGTAGGCATAGGTTAAAAATATGTTGTGACTTAAATCAGAGTCCTGTTGCCAAAATATATGAGAACAACTAAAGCTTATATTTTCAATAGCTTTTTAACCTGTGGATTTCTGTGCACCTTGATATTAAAGAGTTGTCATACAGTGCTTTTGACAATTTTTTAGATAAACTGGGTATTTATTACAAATATTTATTTCCAAGCGAACAGTGAAAATTCTGAGACATCATACGTAGTTGAAAAAAGTATAATCCATGGATGATTCACAAATGTTTGAAGTTGCAGAATGATTGTAAGCATTGTTGTAATGCTTAATGCCATTGTGCTCCTTTCAAAAATATGTGCAAGGTATTTTTACAAACATGTCTTATAATTGGGTAAAGCATAGATGGGAAGCCTTTGACTTAAAACTCTGTCTGATTAGGTATTTAACAGGTCCAGGAAGGGTGTATTAATCACATTCTAAGTTCACATTGACTTTTTTAAGATAAATATAAAAAGTGGAATCAACCATGAATCTTCCCATTGGAGTCTAGAACTTAACTTAAATCATGTTTAACAGAGCCTACTAAATAATACAACTCGTCATAGTTGATTTTGTTTCCTGTGAGATATCTTTTTCTTGTATTTGTCATTGGCGTATTGAAGAATTTGTCATTCTGATGCCTCGAAGGGAGTGTGTTCATCCAAAGTGAACTATTGTGAGGGTACCTGTTATTCTCTCTACCTTGGCTGTGAGAGACTAGCAGAATGAATCTATAGCTTAACACATCAGTCTTCTAAACTGTACCTCTTTAGAGGGAAGGTGTTTCGGCTCCCTCCATATGGAGTTTGTCCAGTCTCTTTCTGTGTGTGTGTGTGTGGGTGCATGTGTGTGTGTTTGTGTCCACATTCTTCAAGAAAATGGTCCCTTTTAAGTTAAGCTTCCATTGTCCATCTGACTCAGATATGCCAGCTATGCTTCTCACTGTATAGACCTAAAGTTGTTGTTATCCATGTGTCATTGTACATGAAACGTTGCTTCCTGTTAAAAGTAGATGCAGTCATGTAAGGAGACAATGTATATTACACCACAAGATACATGTGTATGTCAGACAATGTCATAATTGCTTCTTCTAGGTACTTATAGCTGTATATATAGAATAGTTTTTTCTGCTACTAAAACCTTAAGAAATGTCATAGAAAATTGCATAATTCACCACAAGATAAATGTGCAGGTCAGACCATGTCAATATTACTGCTTTTTTGCACATATGGGTATGTATATAGATGTGTTTCCACCAGCCAATGCAACCTTGCCAAGTTACATGTGCATATGTGCATGTATACATTAATTTCAGGGTTTTTTAAATATATGGAATCAATCAATCAATCATGGGCATTTGTATAGCACGCTACTCACCCGGAAGGGTCTTTTCAGATATTTTAGATATATATTTCAGATATATATATATTTATTTATTTATTTATTTATTTATTTTGAGAGTTTTATATAGCGCGAACAAGATCTTTGCAGATATCAGAGCGCTTTACAAACAGAGGGTACATGATCATAGCCAAAACAGGTAAGTCGGTAGAGCTAACAGTACCAATAGGTGTAAGGCAATAAAACAAATAATACAAATAAGCAAAGACAATAAAACCAAATAATACAGATAAGCATAGAGGTCGAACAGGTATAGGGGATCTGTGCAGATTCTTTCAGAGTCCGAAGTGGTAGTTCAGGTGTATTTAGCCATGAGGATAGCTTTTACTTCTTTCTTAAAACGAATAGTGGAGGAGATGAGCCTGATTTCAGGAGGGAGTGAGTTCCAGATTCTGGGTGCCATTCCTGAGAATGAGCGTTTATAAGTTTTTTCCTTCCGGAATCTCCTAGTTGGCCCCCACAACGCGAGGGATGCCTGGTCTGCACCATGGGGGTGCCCAGGAGTGGACACTTCACAGGGAAAGCCGGGAAGGATTCCCTTGCGGTATTCGTACAAGCGCCGGGAAACCTACTGCGGGTAGCTGTGTGCTATACAAGTACAAAAACAAACAAAGACCACCAACTTATAGTTGGTGGTAAATAACAAATCCTTAAATGGGAAAAGCACTCATTTGAGTGCTCACGACATTTCAGATTCGGTAATTTACTGATTCGGTATTTTTAAGAATCGGTAATTTACCGAATTCTTAAATACCGATTCGGTAAATTACCGAATCTGAAATGTAGCCACCTACATATGAAAAACCTGATTCTGGTCGGTAACGGCCAAAATTCTGTAATTTCGGCCGTTACCGACCGGAAGTAGGCTTCCTACATCTGGCCCTAAGTGATTTGCCAGAATCACAGGATGTTGAGTGTCCCTGCCAAGGCTCGAACCCAGTTCCCCACCTTTGACCGCTCTAGCCGTTAGGCCACATCCTTTCCCCTCTCTCACGCCATAGGATAGTGCCAAGGGGTCCCATTTCTGAGGAGGACTGGCATTATGCCAGGATAGACACTAGCATGCCAAGGATTAATATTATTATTAACAACTTGTAGTGCACGCAGCAGCCCTGAAGGGTTTCCCGGCGCAAGGTGGTCACAGATTAATTGTCCCAACAGTGTAAAATCAGAATAACCACGTTTTCAGCATCTCACAGAAAGTGAGAAAAAATGTACAGTTTCTTAAACCATCCGATTAAGGATGCCCACTGTATGCCAAGAACTACAGCCATTCTGCCTTGCCTACCATTGTGGCAGGAGTGAATATCGCCAAGTCTAGGGTAGCCACAATGTGCCTTGAATGACCACAGTTATTTTGTTATTGTTTTTTTACTTATATGGTGCACAAAATCACAGGATGCTTGAGCCTCCTACCCGATTCGATCCTCATTCTCCAGCTTCAAAGTCGAGTTTTCTAACCGAAAAGCCACATCCTCTCACACGTATGTCGAAGTTACGTCAAATGTTATGTCGACGGATGCACACACAATAGTGTGTGAGACCAGCATAATTTCAGGGATGGTCCCAACGTGCTGGCACTCTCCCCTGCATACAGGGGGACTTGTTTGCTTTATTCACTTATTTTAATTTAGTTTATAGACTTGAATAGCACTGACCAGTGGTACAGAGCCACTCTGCACTGTTACCTCTTAACCAGTCAAATATTTGCGAAGGTAGAACTTTTCATCCTGGGAGGAGGTTGTTAAAGGGTGGTCAGGCCGTGGTGTTCTTCCAGGTTGTGTTCATATTCTGCAGCCTCCAGGGACATATTGTCCTTCAAGGGGCCTACCTTGTAAGAGAGAAAGAGGTGGTCCCAAGGACAGCTACCATGTAGAGGATCATTCCATTTTTTACCAACAGTACTAATCTTGGCTGGTTTCTCATGGCCGGCCTTAGTGACGTCCATAGATGTGCACCAAGAGTTCAGATTGTTCGTCCTCTGGGAGACTTTGGGGTGAATCTGGTTTGAGCATCAGTTGAGCTTTGCTTGATCGGAGGTTGCGGGTGGTCTTGTAGAGCAAAGTCACCTTTGAGGTAGCTCGGCCCCCACACCTTTCTTTGATTTGAAGATGGACCGTAGTACTCCTAAAGTGCTCCTCAGGGCCACTGGGAGCCAGTGGAGTTTCTCCAGAGCTGGGGTGATGTGATCACACATCTTCAGGTCGACGCAGAGTCTTAATGTATGGTGTTCTGTCCTTGGAGTTTAGAGGTAGTCTTGTTATGCGCTCCTAAGTAGATCTTGCTGGATCATCAATCTGAGAAGAACAGGGCCCTGGTGTCTTCAAGTCCATGCCATAGCTGACGAAGACAGAATCCTTTTCTGCTTCACAAGTTAGTGTTGTTGCTTTTTACTGTTGCTGTGATTTTATGTGCAAACAGCATGTCAGATGGAGGTCCAGCTGTAGGGCAGTGTGGCTGGTGCAGCCATGCTGGGTGCTGGCCTGGGAGGAGAGGGACTAACCTCAGGGGAGGTGATATTTTTAGTAATAGATTAATATTTAGTTGCACCTGCTGCAGAGTTGCTTGTGCACCCAGCTTTCAGGCAACAATAAAAATGTCAACATACTCTTGCGATTAATGTTCCTGCTAGAGAGAGAGATCAGAGTTTTGTCTAGTGGCAGTTGTGACTCAACATAAAGTATTGCGGATGGTTAATTTATCTGCTGCAAAGAACAGATCTGTATTCTATGTTGCTAGAGCAGTGAGTTAGTAAAGCTAACTATTACCAGCACTTTAAAACAAATTAAATGTATGTTGGTGGGGCATGAAGACAAGTGGCACTTTTACTGGGTGATAGTGCGGGAATCCGATAAGAAGGTCGTGGGGACAGAGGCACCAAAAAAAGATTGTCGCACTGGGTGCCCCCAGCACTAAAGCTGGCCCTGTTCAGATGCTTTTATGAGGCAGAGGGCAAAAATTGTGCAGTGCTGCTCTCTGGCTTCTGATTCAAGAAGCAGCTCGTAATTAAGAAATGTGTATGCTGGGAAAGGGAAAGGCACAGCACTTGGTGCCAACAAGCAGGTGAATCACAAAGGAACAAGTCAAGCTTTCTGTTATTTAGATGCATATTGTGATAGGTGTACAGGGCCCCCAAAAACCTTGGCCTACAGCAAACAACAGCCAGGCTCTCCCCTTGTGATGGCCTTGTAAGTAAAAGAAAGCCCTTTGTTGCACTTACAACTTCCCCAGCTCCCTTGGCCGCTTTACCGGTGACTCATTGACACGATGTTGACACTTATCAGGATTCCAGTTGTTGTTCCGTTCAAACCACAATAACTGTTCTTAATCCAGTGGTAGGTTTGTTTCACACATGTGCTCACTACTGGATCCTGGTTTGCCTGGTGGGCCTACCTAACCATGGATGTCATTTAGGGGTCGCCGGGCCTTTGTGACCCTTGGCACTTAAATTGAGACCTCTGGTATCAAAGATGGCAAAATCTGTAACAGAGCCTTATAGGCAGCTCGTACTTATAGACGTCAGTTGGGGCCCCAAGTCTGGGGGCACATTGTAAATTGAGGGATTAAGTCCCCTTCAATCCTGAGGGTCCCTGGGGGCCATCTAGCCCACCAGGTACTTCAAGTAAGCGCCAGGGGCGGATGGTGACATTTGAAAGTGCTGAGGCGTAAAATTATCGCTGTACAGCACTGAGGCGAGCGAGCGTATCGAGAATATCAGACGGGTCTTTCATATTCAGGATCAGGTGGGGGACCCCTTACCACGCGCAGCCTGCATTTTCTTAGATCTAGAAAAAGCCTTTGACACAGTAACCTGGCCTTACCTCTTTGCTGTTCTCCATCGAACAGGCATAGGCCCCACTCTTCTGCAATTCACTTGGCTTCTCTACTCTAACCTAACATCCCGGGTAAGACTCGGCAAATACATCTCGACCCCGCTGCGAGTCGAACGGGGCACAAGACAGGGCTGCCCCCTTTTGCCGTTGATCTACGCCTTGGCTGTAGAGCCATTGGCGATTCATCTGCGCCTGGAAGGTGCAGTGTGGGGCATCCCCCTAGCAGATACGGTCCACTGTGTCTCTATGTACGCGGACGATCTTCTATTATATGTCCCGGACATCACCGAGGACCTAACCCCCATTTGGACGATCCTCCCCGAGTTCGCAGAGGCATCGGGCATCCAAGTGAACTGGGAGAAATCTGTGGTGTACCCCCTACACCATTCCCTGGACCCTCAGGAAGTCCGGATTGCTACGCAGACCCTCCCCTGGGACACGGGCGCCCCTCGTTATCTAGGGTCTGCCTATATTGCTGGCCCTCCGACCTCTATGAGTGCAACCATCGTGGAGTCCTTGGCAGTGTCCGCGCCTCAGTGGGATTCTGGAGAAACCTCCCACTGGCCCCTATCGGCCGAGTGGCACTTGCTAAAATGGTCATCGTCCCCCGAAAGTTATACTACTTTACCAACCTTCCGGTTGTCCCTCCCAGAAGTTTATTCCACGAGCTAGACACGCTGCTGCGCACACTCGTGTGGGGAAATGGCCGTCCCAGAATATCCCTCGCCAAACTTTAACTACCCACTACACAAGGGGGCCTGGGTGCCCACGCCTTCGATTCGTACTTCTTAGTGGCGCAACTTCAGTGGCTGTCCTACTGGACTGCCGGCAGGCACTCCGGGGAAACCCATACAATACATGGCCCTATTTCCACCCCCGGACTCAGGCCCCTACTGCTCCCCGGCACTAGGCCCCGCCGGACGTATCCCTTACAGGTGTCCGTGGCCCACCAGTGCATGTTGCGTATACACCGCATGGCACCGGGAACTCCTTGCTACTCCCCACGACTAACACTGGCGGGCTGGCCGCAAAGGGACTCATACTTCACAAGCGCGTGGACAGACTCTGAGATCTCAGAGGCAGAGACATTGTTTGCGGAGGGCCAACTTCGCCCGTACGTCCAACTCATAGAGGACCACGGCCTCCCGCCAGGACAATTTCTGACGCATCGCTGGCTCATTGACTGCTTCCGCCCACACAGCGACCTCACTGCCGGCGAGCCCGCATGCACCCGGTCATTCACACCATACTCCACATGGGTAGCGGCAGACATCTCGTCACCTGGCTATATAAGACGATAAGGGAACTCACACACACACCCTTACTCACTCAGAGGGCCACCTGGGAGGACGAAATAGGGCGCCCCTTACACGACCTGAAATGGGATAGGGCACTAGGATTCCCTAAGAAAGTCTCACGAAACTCTAGGTTCAAAAATATACAATTCTATATCCTACACCGGGCCTATCAATCCCCAGCGCGTCTTCAGTGTTTCTTTCCCGGCACACAGTTCTTCTGCCCCCGCTGTCAATCACCTGACGCGCATTTTTTGCACATGTTCTGGAGCTGCCCAACCCTTCAGGCCTACTGGTCGGCAGTTTTAGACTCAATTTCCACCCTCACCAGCCTCGCAGACCTACGTTCCTGGGAGGCAGTTGCGATAGGAACCTTCCGTAGGCCAAAGACACATAAGGTGCAGGTCAGATATGCTGCACTATCCCTGCTTTTAGCCGAGAGGAAAATAGCCATGCACTGGCGGGCAGCTACCGGACCCTCTTTCGAGGCATGGGTGGGTGCGGTGAAAAAATGGGCAATGGCGGAGGAGGACGCACTGCGGGAGGAGGAGGCAAGGGGCCAGCGCAAGCGTCCCATATCCTTGGACTGGGCCACGTTGTCCCACCAATTCAAGCTAGCCCACCAACGTGACACCCTGAACACCTCGCAATGCGCTGTGGCGTCCCAGACAGCACCACTACCTCTTTAGCGTGCATAGGGCATCGTCACCTCCTACCTTCATCACACCTCGCCACCCCCGCTGCTCGCCACGCGTCTCTCCTCCTCCTTCCCCTCCGTCATCCCTCCCTCCATCGCCTTCCTCATGGATGCACCCTGTACAATCTGCGTAATTCTGCCCTCCCCAGCCTCAGTCTTCGCCCCCCCCTGATACCCTCTCTCCCCCGGTTTTTCTTCCCCCTTGGGGTGATTTCCCCCCTCTCCCCCGCACTTCACAGCTCACGCTCTCCATCTCCTTCTACCCACGAGGGGTTCCTAGTTCCCCCCTCCTCTTTTTCTCCCAGTATTTCCCCCATTCTCACACTGCATCAGTCACTAGCGTCCTCATGCCCCCAATCCGTAGATCCACAGATCAATGTCTACACCCCATAGGCATGACTGCAATGTTGTTTCACCTTTAACTGCTGATGATGTATTGTGACTGCTTTTTCATATGATATAAAAGTCAATAAAAAAATGATTTAAAAAACAAATCGAGCGAGCCTGAACAACCTACGTTTCCTACCTAAAAAATAGTGGATAAATGGAGCATTTGCAAGCAAGTTTGAGGAAGCAGGAAGGTTAATAATGCAATACACCCAGCAATGCCCCAGCCACCTTCTTATGACCCATATTAACCTCCCATCTCTCTCCTTTGATTCTCTCCACCTCTCTCAAGGACCAGAGGAGCAGCAGCACTTTAATCAGGTCCTCTGGAATTATGCAATAGGAAGTACCAAATTATGCAGCAGGGTTGACTATATTTTACAGTGTAATGCAGGGTAGTAGGGATATACTTAAAAAGAGATTACACCACTTAAATAGTGAAGAATAAATGTTAACCCTCGACTTTGCCAGTTCAGGAGAGGGCAATAAAACTGGGATCTGCGCGGGGCCTCTTTCATACTCCCTCCTATAGTTCTTGCTGTAGTTTTCGATCACTTTTTCATCTCTATTTAGCTTACCACTTGTTCACTTTTTATTTTATTTGCGTGTGCATGTGGAGGTTCTTTTTGTGCTAGTGAGTTTATGTGTTTTGCTGTGTGTAGTTGGTGAGCGTGACGAGTGCAAGCTGTTCCCTGGTGTTTTGCATACACAAATAAATGCCTAAAACTTGCTTCATTATTATTTATTGTTAACACAATTCATACAATGCGTGCTTCTCATCATTTTAAATGTCTTCTTTTATAAAGATAACACACTCAGTGCTCACCCAAAACTGCTCATTTAAATTAAATCTGTTAAAAAAATCTTGCAATGTCCACTTTACAAATTACGGCTCCAATAACCCAAATGAATAAATCCAATGTGGACATATATTCAGAAAGTTTAAAAAAGCTTGAATTCTCTCCTTGCCCTAATAGCACATCACGCTAAAAGAAGTACACTCACTGCTGCCTTTCCAAGGTAAATATTCCAGTAATTCCATTTCAGTCACGTATTGCCAATCTGTCCTTTGCATGTACTTCAAAGTCAAAGAAAAATAACTAAGTAAGCGGACAAGAATAAGCTGACTTCTATGAATGGTAAAGGTGCGAAGTCAGGGCTGTCCCACCAGGCCTGCAACAATCATGGACATTCAAAGAAATAAATGAGTAAAAACCATGCACAGTGGCCGCTGGCTATGACTATCCTGGGTTACCCACATACTGCTGCAGAAGTAGGTCATGTCAGGCAAAGACAGATGTGACATCAGCTGCGAGTTAGTACCCAAGCCGAGAGGGCCGACACATATTAGCTACATTTTGTTAAACATTATCAAAGCAGGTTGAACTAGAGACGTTTTTAATAGATTTTAAAGAGTAGCGCTTACTGTTTAAGGGTGCAGCTTTGAAGCGCTGAAAACTATAAATACCAATGTAATTTCACTTTAGCGACACTCCGTTTATCCAAGTACCATTACAATCCCATTTATCGGTAATCCGTGTATCCAAGCTCCATTAGAATCCCACTTTAGCAGCACTCAGTTTATCTAAATGCTATATGCTATTAAAATCCCGCTTTAGCAGCAATCTGTTTATCGACCTCGGAAGGATGAAGCGCAATAGGGACACCAAGGTGGATTGGAGACTGCCAGAACTGCATGTTGCACACAGTCACCACAGCAGGTTAATTTACCCTTTAACTTATCGCACCAGACCAATGTTGGAGCGATGCTTTGGTGCGCTGCCCGTATTGTTATGCAATATACGGATATAACTCTCAGCGTCAACAGATCACACAAAGAAGACAGAGGGGCCGTCTTGTGCACACTACAGCCTGAAAGGGAAGTTACGACGCTGCACCATCTGTGTCGGACAAATAAACTCTTTTTCCATCTTAAGGTGTCCCAGACCCTCTTATTTCCAGTGGCGTCCAGCATGCTTGATGGAGGGAGGGTGGCTTGGGGGCCAGTCGCGGCTAGCGGGAGGGGGGATGTCGCACGGGGGGGGAGAATTATATAAAACAAAACTTACCTAACCGCCAGTGCGGGTCTGCGCCACCTCTGCTACCCTTGGTGCCTTCACGTCACTGCACTGGCAGCCCCTCTCAGCCAATCCTGGCGCTGCTGCAGCGCCAGGATTGCATTGGGGCACAGGTTATTCTACACCCTCAGCATGCCCATTAGGAGATTGAAGGGCTCGTAATGGGCATGTGCAAAAAAACACAAACACAAGTGCACATGAGTGGGCACGGGTAAAAAATTCTCCCTCCGTCCCCACTCATGCACACTTGTGTTGCTGCCTCCCTGTTACCCTGGTGTCTGGTGACAATCATGTCAATGAACATGACGCTAGACCGCCCACCCCTTCAGACTCTAAAGGGGGTGGGCGGTCTGACGTCATGCTGACTGACATGATTGTCCGCTCTCTCACCTTGGCTCATGTATTTGAACTTAGGTAAACTCAGTTTCCTTAAGTTCAGATAAACGCCGAGGGAGCTGCGGGTGGCTGCGGGTGTGGGGGCTATGCCCCCGCACCCCAATGGACCCACCGCGCCTGGTAAGCGCCAAAGAGCTGCGTCGCAGAGAGGTGATCTAAGGCCAACCCCCTTTGTACACCACTCTGTAAACACAGCTTCTGGTGCACTGCTGTTGGGGCGATGAGGTCCTCTTGTGTCTGGAGGACCTCAGGACACAAGTGGACTTCATCCTCCGAGCAGCAGTGCGCCAGAAGCCGCGTTTGCAGAGTAGTGTAAAAAGGGGCATGGCCTCAGAACACCTCTCTGCAACGCAGCTCTGAAGCGCCTACTGGAGGTACCTGGTGGGCTAGTTGGCCCCCAGGGACCCTCAGGATTCAAGAGGACTTAATCCCCCATCTTACCGCACAGTGGTGCATGGAGGGGGTGGGGCCTGATATAATAAGTGTGCAAACATGCCCCCTGACACATTGTAAATGGGGCGATTAAGTCCCCTTCATTCCTGAGGGAACCTGGGGGTCAACTAGCCCACCAGGTACTTCCAGTAAGCACCACAGAGCTGCACTACAGAGAGGTGGTCCAAGGCCGTGCCCCTTTTTACACCATTCTGCAAACACACCTCTTGGCACACTGCTTGCGGAGCGATGAGGTCCTCTTGTGTCCGGAGGACCTCAGGACACAAGTGGACTTCATCCTCCAAGCAGCAGTGCGTCATGAGCCGCGTTTGCAGAGTGTTGTAAAAAGGGGCATGGCCTCTGACCACCTCTCTGCAATCCAGCTGTGTGGCACTTTTTGGAGGCACCTGGTGGGCTTATTGGCCCCCTGGGACCCTCAGTATTCAAGGGGAATAAATCCCTCAGGGAGGTTGAGAAAGGGGGCATGGCCTGTGTGCACCTCTCAGCAATCCCACTGTGTGGGGCTTACTGGAGGTAAGAGGTAGGCTAGTTGGCCCCTAAAGGACCCCCAGCAGTGAAGGGTACTTCAATCCCCATCCAGGAACGCGCCATGAGCACGTTGGCAGAGTGGTGAACAAAGGGGGCACGGCCTGTTATGAGAACTGAGCAATCCTGCTGTGTGGTACTTACTGGAGGTAATAGGAGGTATAGTTGGCCCCCAAGGATGTCTTTGGGGGCCAAGTACCCCTCTTGTAACCTCCAGTAAGTCCCACACAGTAGGATTGCTAAGACATCTTCGGAGGCCATGCCCCCATCTTCACCACTCTGCGTACGTGCCTCCTAGCAGACTACGGGGTAGGGGATGAAGTCTACTTTACTCCTAATGGACTTTGGGGGCCAAGAAGCCCTCATTGTACCTCCTGTAGGTCCTACACAGAGAAATTCCTTAGCGCTGGTCGGAGCTCCAGCACCCTTTCTCCACCACTCTACAAATGCGTCTACTAGTTAAAGAATTGTTTGCAATGCAATAAGTCTCGCATTTGCGAGAGTTAGAGCTATTGGTGTTGTAAATGTAAAACATTTTTACTAACATTTTTTGGAGTGAAGTGGATGTAAGTTGTGTGTAGTGGAATTATGTTGTAAGTTGTGCAGTAAAATTATGTGGATCGAAAGTGTGGTATTTAGTGCGTAGGAATTATGTAGAGTTGGATTATGTGTTATGGAAAGGAATTATGTGATATGGTAGTCTTTGTTGTGGAGTGGTATCCTTAGGTTTAGTCTTCCTCGTTTCCATAGAAGCTCAACTATGAACTAAGTGAGACAAAAAACAGAAGGATTAACTGAGGAGCACTTGTGGACTTAGTAAGAGGTATGAGCAGGGCCACTGGAATTATGTGACTGTTTGACTGCACGGACTTTTGCACAATTATACACTTTCCGCATTAGCCACATAATCTATTATCTGCTCCCTAATCTGCAGTTTTGAACAAAAAAAGCCTTGAATCTAGCTCAAACGTTATAAAAAATGCAGCGACAAGTGTTACAGCATGGTGGAAGGCCCTTTGCAAACCTAGAACATATTGCTAAATTGGTACTAATGGTGTGCAAACCACTCTTGTTTCCTTCTGCGCCTCTCTTGCCTCTTTCTGCATTTCTGTTGCTTCTTTCTGCACATTTCTTTTTCTGCACTTCTCTTGCCTCTTTCTGCAAATCTCTTCTACTTTCTGTACTTCTCTTGACTCTTTCTGCACCTCTGTTGCCTCCTTCTGCACCTCACCTGCTTCTTTCTGTACCCCTCTTGCCTCTTTCTGCACCCTTCTTCTGTACCCTTCTTGTCTCTTTCCGGACCTCTGTTGCTTCTTTCTGCAGTTCTCTTCCTTCTTTCTGCATCACTCTTGCCTCTTTCTGTACCCCTCTTGCCTCTTTGTGCACCTCTCCTACCTGTGTCTGCACCACTCTTGCCTCTTTCTACATCTCTGATGGGTCTCTCTGCACAGCCGTAGCTTCTTTCTGCACCTCTTTTTAAAATTTCTGTATTTCTCTTGCCGCTTTCTATACCCCTGTTCCCTCTTTCTGCTCCTCTCCTGACTCTTTCTGCACCTCTCGTGCCTCGTTCTGCACCTCTGTTGCTTCTTTCAGCAATTATCTTGCTTCTTTCTGTACTTATCTTTCTTGTTTCTGCAACTCTCCTGCATTTTTCTGCACTTCTGTTGCCTCTTTCTGCACCTCGCTTGCTTGTTTCTGCACCCCTCTTGCCTCTTTCTGCACCCTTGTTTTCTCTTTCTGCACCTCTCTTGCCTTTTCATGTAGTTCTCTTGCCTCTTTCTGCACCTCTTTTGCTTCTTTCTGCACTTCTCTTCCCTCATTCTCTACCCCTCTTGCCTCTTTCTGGATCTTTGGCAGTTCTTTCTGCACCACTCTTGCTTCTTTTTGTACCTCACGTGTCTCTTTCTGCACTATTCTAGCTTCTTTCTACACCCCTGTTGCTTCTTTTAGCAATTCTCTTGTCTCTTTCTGCACTTCTCTCCCTTCTTTTTGCACCCCTCCTGCCTCTTTCTGTACCTCTCTTGCCTCTTTGTGTACCACTCCACCTCTTTCTACACCCATCTTGCCTCTTTTTGCACCCTGTTAGTTATTTCTGCACTGCTCTTGCTTCTTTCTGCATCTTACTTGCCTCTATCTGCATTTCTCTTGCTTATTTCTAAACCTCTGTTGCTTCTTTCAGCAATTCTCTTGCCTCTTTCTGCACTTCTCTTGCTTGTTTCTGCACATCTCTTGCATCTTTCTGTACCTCTGTTGCCTCTTTCTGCACCTCTCTTGCCTCTTTCGGCATCTCTGTTGCTTCTTGCTGCATTTCTCTTGGTTCTTTTGCACTTTTCTTGCCTCTTTCCACACCCTACGTGCCTCATTCAGTACCTCTGTGGCTTCTTTCTGCACTTCTCTTCCTTCATTCTGCACCCCTCCGGCCTCTTTCTGTACCTCTCATGCCTCTTTGGAAATGTAATATAAATGTAAATTGATACTTGTATAGCGCACTACTCACCCGCAAGGGTCTCAAGGCGCTTGTACGAATACCGCTGTGGAACCCATCCTGGCTTTCCCTGTGAGGCGTCCACTCCTGGGCACCCCCAAGGTGGAGGCCAGGCATCCTTAGCATTGTGGGGGCCGTTGTGGAGATTAAGAAAGCTATTGCCCAGAGTTGCAGAGTGGGACTCCATGATTGGAATAGGCACTGAGGTGAGAATTATCAGGTCCGTGGAATTTTGAGCCAAAGACCCGCCGAGGCGGGGAATTGAACCCTGGTCCCGGGCTAGACCTCTGCATCAGGGTCTGCCGCTCTAATCATTGAGCAACACTTCTCCACATCTTTGTGCACCCCTCCTACCTTTATCTACACCCCTCTTGCATCTTTTTGTACCTCTGTTGGTTCTTTCTACACTGCTCCTGCTTCTTTCTGCACATCTCGTGTCTTCTTTCTCTTGCTTCTTTCTAAACCTCTGTTGCTTCTTTTGACAATTCTCTTAGCTCTTTCTGCACTTCGCTTGTTGTTTCTGCATCTCTCTTTCTTCTTTCTGCACCTCTGTTGCCTTTTTCTGCACTTCACTTGCTTCTTTATGTACCTTTCTTGCCTCTTTCAGCACCTCTGTTAATTCTTTCCTCCACTTTCCTGCCTCTTTCTGCACACCTCTTCCCTATTTGTGCAACTATGTTGCCTCTTTCTATACCTTTCTTCCCTCTTTCTGCACCAGTCTTGCCTCTTTCCTTACCTCCGTTGCTTCTTTCTGCACTTTTCGTGCCTAAGCGACCCTTGACCCCACCAGGTAGGTCGCTCCCCCTCCGCACAGCACTGCCTGTGCCTCCCTGCCCCAGCCATCGCTGCTGAGGAAGTTCGAGGCCCTCCAGCACCTCCAGGCTGCCACCTGCGCCTTATCCCTGGTGGCCAGTGGTAGGCCGTAGGTAGGTTTGCCCAACCTCCGCTTTATTGCTTTTATTGTATTGCCTGTATTTTCATTGTTGTGTCTGTGTCTGTCTTCCCCCGTTGCCTGTACCTGGTCCGTGCGCCTTTTTCTTCCCTCTGTTCCCCTCGCTGTCCCTGTGCTCTCTCTGCCCGGTCTTTCCTTCTGTACCCCTCGCTGCCCCGTGTTTCTGCCCGGCTTTCCCTTCTGTTCCCCTCGCTGCCCCCATGCCTCTCTGCCCATTCTGTTCTCTGTTCCACTTGTTTTTTCCCTCGTTTTTTGTGCCTTTCTGCCCTCTGTGCCACTCGTTTTTCACTCGTTTTTTGTGCCTTTCTGCCCTCAGTTCTACTCATTTTTCCCTCGTTTTTTGTGCCCTTCTGCCCTCTGTTCCACTCATTTTTTGTGCCCTTCTGACCTCTGTGCCACTAGTTTTCCCTCATTTTTTGTGCCTTTCTGCCCTCTGTTCCATTCGTTTTTCCCTTGTTTTTGTGCCTTTCTGCCCTCTGTTCCACTCATTTTTCCCTCGTTTTTTTGCCTTTCTGCCCTCTTTTCCACTCGTTTTTCCCTTGTTTTTTGTGCCTTTCTGCCCTCTGTTCTACTCGTTTTTGCCTTGTTTTTTGTGCTTTTCTGCCCTCTGTTCCACTTGTTTTTCGTGCCCTTCTGTCCTCTGTTCCACTCTTTTTTTTGTGCCCTTCTGCCCTCTTTGCCACATCGTATTTCCCTCATTTTTTGTGCCTTTATGCCCTCTGTTCCACTCATTTTTCCCTCATTTTTTGTGCCTTTCTGCCCTCTCTTCCACTCGTTTTTCCCTCACTTTTTGTGCCTTTCTGCCCTCTGTTTCACTCATTTTCCCCTAATTTTTTGTGCCCATCTGCCCTCCGATCTACTTGTTTTTTTTGTGCCCTTCCGCCCTCTGTGACACTCGTTTTTCCCTCGTTTCTGTGCCCCTTTTACCTTCTGTTGCACTTGTTTTTATGTGCCCTTTTGCCTTCTGTGCCACTCGCTTTACCCTCGATTTTTTTACCCCTTTTCCCTCTGTTACCTTTGTTGTCCCTCATCGCCCTTGCTGCTGCGTCCCCTGCGGCCCCGCCCCTGACTGCCCACTGCCCAATCGCTGCCCCTGCCTCCTGCCTCCCAGCTGCTCCTCCCTCCCACCTCCCCATATATGCCAGCCACTGAGCTGCTGCAACCCCTGGCCGCAGAAGGCGTGCCTAAGGCAAGCCCATCTGCACCCTTCCGCACCTGGACCGTGCCCAATGCCAGAACCCCTGGCCCCCACATCCACCATGATGACCGCCACCACTACGACACCAGCACTCTGCAAGCTCTCAACTCCGGACGGAGCCACACCTGCTTCAAGGCTGCCCCGAAATGCGCACAGGGCCCCTTCACCTGCCGGAACTGCAGCGACACCAGCCTCACAGACGATGAACCACCCGCCAAGAATGACCCAAACAACTTCCGATGCATACTACTGAACACCCAATCCGCATGCAAGCATGCCGTCGAGCTCTGGGACCTGCTAGACACAACATCCCCGGACGTCGCCTTCCTGACAGAGACCTGGTTTAACAACTCCTCCGTACCCGACATCGCCCTAGCCATCCCAGACGGATACAAGATCACCCGCAGAGACAGAACCAACGGAGTCGGAGTAGGAATCCCCATCGTCCACAAGAACAGCATCAGGGTCTCGACTAGCACAGACGACGAGTTCAGCACTGCCAGACACATACATTTCCAGATCCACACAGACCCTAATACCACCCTCAGAGGCACCCTTGTCTACCGACGCCCCGGACCCCGCCACCAGTTCAGCGACTCCTTTGCAGACTTGATCAGCATGCGCGCCCTGACCTCCACCGACTACATCTTCCTAGGAGACCTGAACTTTCACCTTGAGAACAACAACGACAACAACTCCACAACCCTGATCGATAACCTCATCAACCTCGGACTGAAGCAACTTGTCACAACGCCCACCCACTCCGCCGGCCACATGCTGGACCCAGTCTTCTCCTCAAGCCTGTACGTCTCCATCAGCCACACCACCAAACTCCTCTGGACCAACCACCACTGCATCCTCTTCGCCTTCCAGAAACCCACCACACACCACCGCACCCAACAGATCCCCCACCGCTGCTGTAGCAAAATCACCGTAGACCAACTACACGCAAACCTCGCTCCCAGCCCACCCACCGAACCCTCCAAAACTGACAACGCTGCCCACATCCTCAGACGCTGGATCGAGGACTGCTCCAACACCCTCACCCCACTGAAGAAACTCCCCCTCCATCGCACCCCACCTGCGCCCCTATCAACGCACTACTAAAAAAACCTAAGGCAGACCCAAGAGACCTCAAAAACTTCGGGCCCATCTCTCTGCTCCCCTTCCCGGCCAAGGTCATTGAGAAAACCTTCAACAGACAACTAACCTGATACCTCGAAGAAAACAGAATCCTGGACCCCTCCCCGTCAGGGTACCGCAGAAACCACAGCACCGAGACTGCCCTCATCACCACCACCAATGACATCAGTACCCTGCTGGCCAGCAGCGAGGCCGCACCACTCATCCTCCTAGACCTCTCTGCTGCCTTCGACAACGTCTGCCACCGCACACTATGCGCACGCCTCCACGCCACAGGGATCCGAGACAAGGCTCTGGATTGGACCACCTCCTTCCTCTCTGGCAGAACCCAGAGCGTCCGCCTCCCCCATTCCAAAGCCTCCGAGATCATCTGCGGTGTACCCCAGGGATCCTCCCTCAGCCCAACGCTGTTCAACATTTACATGGCCCCGCTCGCACATGTAGCCCGACAGCACCACCTCAACATAATTTCCTACGCTGATAACACTCAGCTGATCCTCTCCCTCATCAAGGACCCCATCACAGCCAAAGCCAAACCTCCACGAAGAAATGAAGGCCGTCGCCGACTGGATGAAGACCAGCCGTCTAAAGTTGAACTCGGACAAGACGGAGGTCCTCATCCTCGGCTCTAACCCTTCAGCCTTGGATGACTCCTGGTGGCCGACCGCACTGGGGGCAGCTCCGACACCAACCAACCACGCACACAACCTTGGAATCATCCTCGACTGAACACTCTCAATGACCAAGCAAGTCAACGCCATCTCCTCCTCCTGCTGCAACACCCTCCGCATGCTCCGCAAGAACTACAGATGGATCCCGACAGATACAAGAAAGACAGTCACCCAGGCCCTCGTCAGCAGCAGACTCAACAACGGAAACACCCTCTATGCAGGAGCCCCGACCGAGCTCATCAAACAACTACAATGCATCCAAAAAGCCTCAGCACAACTGATCCTCGACGTACCACGCCAAGGCCACATCACCCCCCACCTGCGAAACCTACACTGGCTCTCCGTCAACAAGAGGATACCCTTCAAGCTCCTTACCCAAGCACACAAGGCACTCCACAAGACTGGCCCAGCCTACCTCAACAGATGACTCTCCTGCTACATCCCCAACCGCCAGCTCAGCTCCGCTGACATCTCACTCACCACCGTCCCGCGCATCTGAAGGACAACCACCGGTGGAATATCCTCCTCCCACCTCACCGGCAAGACATGGAACATCCTCCCACTGAGCCTACGACAGACCCAAGACCTGCTGACCTTCAGGAGGATACTCAAGACCTGGCTGTTTGATTAGTAGCACCCCCTCCAGCGCCTTAAAACCCTTGCGGGTATGTAGTGCGCTTTACAAATGATTGATTGATTGATTGATTGTCTCTTTTTGTACCCTTCATGCCTCTTTCAGCACCTGCTGCTTCTTTCTGCACTCTTCCTTCTTTCTGCACTGCTCTTGCTTCTTTCCGTACCTCACGTGCTTCTTTCTGTACTTCTCTTGCTGTTTCAATTCAATCTTTATTCGGTTAAAAAACCTTGTAAGATACAATACATATAACTAAAAAAAAAATACAGGTGGATACAAAGTCACAGTAGAATTTGGGTACAATTAACAGCACATTTTCTTATATCAAATAATACAAAGTATATAATTACGTTTCCCTGAGGGTTTTTTTTTTATTTTTATTTTTTATTTTTGGGTGGAAGACAATTCATCATAGTCAACTTGCCTCATCTAACGAGATCATTTGGTAAATATACAGAATAAAACAATAAAATATTTTCTATATAAAACAGTACCAGGATCAATAAAAACAACAACACTTTATCATTTGGCGACCAATATCATGTTAAACTAGCCAGTTCATTATACTTCTGCACCTAACTTATACGTTCAATTCTAGCCAACGATATTGCAATACAATTGTAGATAAAACTAGATTTTAAAACCTTTCTTCTTTCTAATCAAAGCTACACATAAGAGGAAACGGCTTAGGCTGAATACTATCGGTTGAGAGGTGTCGCCCTTAAAAATTCTAAGCCCAACTCCAATGTGGCGAAGGCCTAACATTTTGCATATGGGCTTTAACCATTTTCTCCTTGCGTTAAGATATGCAGGACATATAAATAACACATGAGACTCATCCTCTTTCAACCCCATTTCACAAAGCTCACATAGAACTGAATCAGTATTCCTGTCTGCACCCTTATTACAGTGCCATTTGATTGTCCTGTCCCTCGTTTGCAAAATGCTGTACCGGAATTTTAGATATAGACTTTTAGCCAACGGGGGGTAGATTTCATCCATAAGGGGCTCTAGTTGCATATTCATTTTTACTTCAAAGAATTTTGAAGTCAGAGTCCCTATATTGGGGTTGGCTAACACTGAGTCACTAATGAACTCCCAGTACCTTTGTTTCAGAAGCTTTTTTGAACTATTAGTGAGGGAATCTGGGTCTGACCAAAAATTACTCAGGCCCAGTTTTCCAAACCATTTTTCGACGTACACTAACCATGGCAGATAAGTGGTATTTTTTATAGCCATTATCTCTTTCAGTGCTTCTCTGTAGTCTACCAGCTCCTCTGTAGACCACAGACGGACCCAGTAAAGCAACGGGCGAAGAGAAGCATGATCATCTGTGCGTCGAAAATTAAGGTCCCACAATACAGGGGTCAATGGCGTGGAACCAGGTACACCCAGGAGCTGTCTGATGAAGGTATTCTCTCGTACTAAAAAGGTGTCCTTCAATGCATAACCCCAAAGATCTGCTCCATAGAGGGAGGATGAATGTGCTTTACATTTAAATAATTCAATAGCTGGTGAAACTGATTTAAAATGACTATTCTTGTGCTTTTTTAAAATCGGGAACTGGTTTTGAGTCAACCTCAGTTTTGCATTTTCTAGTTGAGTTTTCCATGACATTTTACTATCTAAAATGATACCAAGGTATTTAAAATTACGGACTTCTTCAATAATTTCATCATTTATTTTAAAGACTTTGTTAAAACCTTTATGAGGGTTGATTGTCATGACCTTTGTTTTTGAGGATTTAATTTCCAATTTCCTGTCATGACAATACAAACTACATTTATTTTTAAGGTTCTGAAGTCCTCTAGGTGTCTGAGAGATTAAAATGGTGTCGTCTGCAAATAGCAATGCCGGAACGGCTTCACCACACAATTTGGGAGAGTCATGCTCGCAGCCCAAAAGGATGTCGGGAATATCGTTGACATAAAGGGAGAATAGGGTAGGTGCCATTACACACCCTTGCCTAACCCCTTTTGCTATTTTTATTTTCTCGCTTAGCTCCCCATTTGGTCCCCATCTGACTCGTGCATAATTATTCTCATGTAGTCTAATTAATAACTGTAGAATGTTTCCGGGCACGCCCATATTATTTAGTGTCTTCCATAGGTCTGCCCTTGAAACCATATCAAAATCTGCTTTCAAGTCGACGAAAGCCACATATATATGGGAGCTCCTTATGATAGTGTATTTCCAGACTAGACTTAAAAATCTAAAAACCTGGTCCACTGTGCTTATTTTTGGTCTAAAACCAGCCTGGTACTTGGTAAAAATAGAATGGTCTTCGATCCATAAGGCAAGATGACTAAGAAGTTGACGGGCAAAAATCTTTTGTAACACGTCAATCAAACTGATAGGACGATAGTGCGAAGGATTCGACCTATCACCTTTTTTGAATAAAGTTACAATCACTGCCCCCTTCCAAGTTTCGGGGACAGGGGCTCCACTAGCAATTTCATTAGATAATAAATTAATGTAGGGAGCCCAAATGTAATTCGCGTGTTTCCAGAGGTCCCCAGGTATTTTGTCCAGACCTGGGGCTTTTCCTGGCTTAACAGCTTTAAATGCTAGAATTGTTTCATTCAAGGTAAATACAAGGGGGGTTTCATGCAAAGCCAAGTCAAAATACATATTAGCCTGGTCTTCATTATCACCTGGGTCGGCACAAGCATATAGTAAGGAGAAGTGCCTGACCCAAGTCCTTTCCTCAAGAAATCTATCCTTAGTTTCAGTGACCCCTATGGTGCCTCTAGCAATAAGGCTCCAAAAGGAAGTCTGATCTTTGCGCTTACAAGCATCTAGCAGGTCAGACCATACCCTCTCGTCCCATTCTTTTTTGGCCGAAACTAAGCTTCTTTTGTACTGAGCTCTTTTGATTTTAACATTGTCTGATGAGTTTTCCCGGACTGCAGTAATTAAATCTGATTTGGCTCTCCGGCATTCCTGGTTGTACCAAGAGTTACCCATTTTTTTGGACTTGTGAGCGGCATTTGATCTTTTTACCACTCTAGTCAAGATCTCACTGAGCTGGCCAAAGAAAAGGTCATGGGATTCTATCAGACAAGGACTATGGTTAGCAGTACTATTCTCAGCCAAGGGGGACGTATGTCTAACGAAGACGTGGTAGATCTGGCTAATAGTGTTTGTATTTCCTAAGACTGCTGGCCACTTTAGGGACCTACGATTGTTTGCTTCTAAGGGGTCTTGTAGTTGGTAAATGTTGTGTCTGGCACTCTTATTGGTAGGATTAGAGATCAAATTTTGGATAGATAGGATCAGAGGATAATGATCGCTCTCCATGCGGTCATCCACTTTTAAATCCACTACCATAGGCCATAACTGTGAGGAAACTATAAAGTAATCTAGATGGCTAGAACAAACTCCTCTAGTAAATGTTGGCTTACTGGGACAATCTGAAGGCAAACGCCCATTACATGCACGTAGCCCACACTCAAACGTTAAGCTCAGTAATTGTAGGGCACTCACAGTACAGGCTACTTTGTAGGTCGTGTCAACCAGGGGTATATTGTTGACACTATCCTCGTCTTTATAGATGTCTTCAAGACCCAATATGGGCTCGAAACTTCTATTAAAGTCGCCACCTATAATTACCGTAGCATTCTGATCTAACCCTGCCATAATATTACCTAAGTGGGTTATGACTGGCGACTCTTTGCACGCTTGATGTGGTCTGTTATAGACATTGATCACATAAATGGTCTGTCCCTTGGATTTTTTAAGTTCAATTATCAGAAGGTCAGGATTATTTGCATCTATTTGCTTTAAGCTTGCCCCCCTGTAATTTTGACCCATATTGTTAAACCACCAGAAGGTCTACCCCCATTTGTGTTTATTGCGGGAATAAAAAATTATCTGTAATCAACCTTAAAGTAGTTCTCCAACCCCCAGGTTTCCTGGAAGAGGATAAGGTCCCCACTGGCAAGATATTGTTGCCAGGCTGGATCAGATACATTTTTTCTCAACCCTGCAATATTCCAGCAAAATATTTTATCTATTTCTAACATTTCTTGATTTACCTGTACCTGGGGTTGTCTAGTAGTCTCAGAGACATCTATATTCAATGTTTGAGCCACTGTGTTTTGTCTAGTGGAATGGTAGTGCAGTAGTTCTAACCTATAGTCCAGTGCATTTTGATTGAACTCAGCATCGGGGTTAACCCTGGGAGTAACATCCCTTACTTCATTGGAAACCCCCCCCCCTTGAGTCAATCACAGTCATTAAGACCGGCCAAAGCCCCAAACCTATTGGAAGTGCTAATTCCCCAGTTGCAGGACGGAGCCCCAAAACCCCATCCGTTTATAGCTGTATTCCATCTAGGCACTGGGGTGTTAGGGTATGCAAGTTCTGCTGGTCACCTAACCATCCTCCAATGTAGTTGCCATTACGTGTCGCCCCATACTCATTGACATAATTACACGGCCCCCGTCTACTCACTAAATTCCAATTTGGCCCAGGGGTAGTAAAACAAGGCACATTTTGGTGGTCACCTGCCCATGCCCCAACCCTATTTCCTGTGACAATATTAGTGTCAGTTACCATAGGTCCCCCACCCCATCTGTTTTTTCTTACCAGCCAAGCTGGCTTCAAGGCATTTTGTTTGGGTTCTTTTTGCAACTCGTTATAAAAGAATTCCAATGTAAGGGGGATTATGGTGCCACTTCTTCGTTGCGGGGGAAGAATGTTAGACAAAATATTCGGAAGTGTGACTGGGTTTACGAGATTTAACACAACACAGTCACCCTTCCATTTTTTGGGCTTATTCCCAATCCATGTAACCCTCCTTGCCATTTTAATTTCATCAGCTAATTGTTGTTCTCCCCACTGTGCCATCCTCATGTTATTTGACAGCCAGTATAATGCCTTACTTGTTAGTGATGATATTGACTCTGTTTGACCAGGTGGTAGGGTAGGTACATTTGCTAATACTAAAACCAACGGTGAGGCTTCTGCAACAAATTGTGACGAATCTTTCTCAAGGCTATAGGGTGCTGGTACAAGCGGTGGGTCTATTGGGGCCTCTTTTGCTAATTCATGGGTAATTGGGCCAGTTTGTGGGTTCTCCGGTGCAGTAACCTCTAGTGGAATCGCATCTGAAACTGTCTCACCCACACTAGGTATCTTCTGGCATTCATGCTGCTTAGAAACACTATTTGAGACAGTGCCTATTGCATCAACTAATATGTCTTGAGTACCTCCCAATTTCTTTATGACCGCAGAGAGTTTGTCAATTTTACTAATAAGTGGTTTAATAAATGTCTGAATTTTTAGCTCTAACAAGTCAGATATTTTAGACAGTAAAACTTCATCCAATAACTCCCTAGTATTTTCCTCCTCATACTCCTGACATTGGCCTTTAGTTTTTGGCGGTGGAGTAGCTTTATTCTTACTTGACCGTGCCCCCCCACGTTTATTTTGCATCTTGCGACACGCTCTAACTGCCCTAATCGCCCGCTTTGCAGGCGATACTTCTTCTACCACAATGTCAATATGTGTGTCCGGATCAGTAACCATATGTATCTCCATGTCAGCCGCATTTAGTCCACTTATATCCATACTGACATTGACTGGGGGGTTATTTTCAGGGGAAACGCAGCTAGGATCTTGAAGTGTTACATCGGTTGTTTGTGGATTAGGAGGAGGACTTATAGAGGGGAGATAGGTGACTGACTCAGACCCAACGACTGTCTTCGTTCACTGTTTATCTTGTTGACCACCTTAACGAGGTAGTTGTCCATGGTGTTAATTGGTGTTTCAGGTGCCACAGGAATATTTCTTTTAGACATGTTTGTGCTACAGTTAGAGTTAGTTTTGTACCCACAAAATAATAAAATTAATAAAAAGGAGGAGAAAAAATGAATAAAAAATGATCTTATTTCAGCGACAAATACTGTTTGTATATTTTCCTGCGATTTCTTTTTCTTGTTTAGTGGTAGTGAAAGGACTGCTGGGGACTTCTCAAAGCAATCGCCTCCTCTTTCCAGGCTCCTGGGCGATTCGGTGGCAGCTCTAACTAGCTGCCTACCAACCCCCGTCTGGTAACCAGGATTTGGGAGGTGGTCACTAGAGGTCAACAGCACATACACATACACCTAGCCTAGCCTCTTCTTGCCTCTGAGGGCCTCAGAGGGCCCGCCCTTGTCCCGGGCTTCTCCCGGCATGCTCCCGCGCGCTCCCGCACAGCGGGAAGGGCTCCTGTTCTTTATTGATGTGACGAGCGCAGGGGGCGTGGCTAGCAGGGAGAGCGGGCCAGGTGTTCCAAATTGGCCAAGCAGGGACTCCTGGGCAATGGAGTCCCCGCAATCACGCTCGCAGCCCTGCCCTGCCCCTACGCTCACAGATAGCAGCAACTCCGACCAGGGACACACCTCCTACGAAGCAGTCAACAAAGTACACACAGCGGGCAGCTCAGCAGGGGCGTCCGATAATGCAGCAAGCAAAGTGCAGAGTCCCACCAGTCAGCAATTTACACAGCGGGTAGCTCAGCAGGGGCGTCCGATAATGCAGCAAGCAAAGTGAAGAGTCTTGCTGTTTCAACACCTCTGTTGCATCTTTCTGCATCCCTCTTGCTTATTTCTGCATCTCTCTTGCTTCCTTCTACACCTCACTTGCCTCTTTCAGCACCTCTGTTGCTTCTTTTTGTACTTCTCTTCCTTCTTTCTACACCTCTTTTGCTTGTTTCTGTACCTTTGTTGCTTCTTTCCTCACTTCTTTTGAATCTTTCTGCATCTCTCTTGTTTCTTTCTACATCTCATTGCCTCTTTCAGTACCTTTGTTGCTTCTTTCTGTACTTCTCTTTCTTCTTTCTGCACCCCTCTTGCTTCTTTCTGTACCTTTGTTCCTTCATTCTGCACTTCTATTGCCTCTTTCTGCACCTCTCTTGCTTCTTTCTGTACCTCACTTGCCTCTTTCAGCACCTCTGTTGCTTCTTTCTGTAGATCTTGTGCCTCTTTCTTCACCCCTTTTTTCTCTTTCTGCACCTCTCTTGCCTCTTTCCTCACCCTTGTTCACTGTTTCTGCACCTTTCTTGCCTGTTTCTATACCTCTTTTGCCGCTTTCTGTACCTCTGTTGCCTCTTTATGCACTTCTCTTGCTCTTTCTGCACCCTTCACGCCTGTTTCAGCACCTCTGTTAGTTCCTTCTGCACTGCTCTACCTTCTTCCTGCACCTCACTTGCCTCTTTCTGCACTCTTGTTCACTGTTTCTGCACCTTTCCTGCCTGTTTCTGCACCTCCCATGCCTCTTTATTAACCTCTTAGTTAGATCTACTTTTAATCCCCATGTACTATTATGTACTTGGGGCTTACAGGGATGGTCATGCCTATCACAGGGATAACCCAACCCATAGCGTACCCTAGTGTATGTAGGTGTTTTTACTGTATTCTAGGTGTATTTCAGCATAGCACTGGCTCTGAGGCTGGTAAGACAGAGTCAGTTACCACCAGTACCAGTCAGCAAAAAGTTGGTGGCACAGGATGACTTTGAAACAAGGCCTCTTTCTGCACCTCTGCTGGTGCTGGTTCTTTCTGCATATCTCTTACTTTTTTCTTACTTTTCTTCAGCTTTATGGACTTCTGTTGCCTCTTTCAGCATTTCTCTTGCTTTTTTCTGCGCCTTTCTTCTTCTTTCTTCACATGTCGTACCTCTGTAGGCATAGTTAGAAATGAGCATTCAAAAAACCTTAGAAAGTCACTGAAAAAAACATAGGTTTCAGGGATCTTATAGTTCGAAATAAAAACCTTTGAAAATCACTGAAAAAACAGAGGTTTCAGGGATGTTATAGTTAGAAATTAGCATTTTAAAAAACCTTAGAAATTCACTGAAAAAATCACAGGTTCCAGGGACGTTCTAGTTAGTTGGACATTTCACTCGTACAAAACCAGAGAAATTCAGCCGTTATAGTTAGTTGAGGTAACTATAACTTGCGCCCCCACAATGCACTGCTGATGATGTCACATATTACATGGAGAATTGAGTGACATCAAATAGGCAAAAGAGTGAGACTCGAGTTGTCTTGGATGTCACTTAGAACACGCTTTTTATCAATCTTAAATTTTATGTTATAAATGACCTCAAAATAATTTTCTCTGCTTACAGCTGCTACACAGGGACATAGGTATATTGGTAAGTGATACATAACACATTCTTTCCTTCCTGTCCCAAATGTAAAACAAAATCCTGGCCTTCTACCACCCACCACCATGTATCCTTTCCTCCCCCTTTGCACCCATAACTTTGCTGTCTGCTCTTCATCGAAGCACAGAGTCTAGACCACACTGAGACGTGTTGTGACAGCCCTATCAGAGCAGTTTAGAATTCCTTTCTGACATATCATCAATTTGAAACAGGTAACATGTTACCCTATTGTTACTTCATACCAGTGAATGACTGTATTTATCATCTGGTCTTCACAATAGCAGCTCTCACTAAGATCCCTTCATAAAACCAGGTATTCCTACTTCAAAAGAGCATTTTCCCCTCCTGTGTGCCACAGCAGTGTTTTAAAACAACAGACCCGCAGAGCACAATGATGCTTCCTAAAACCATATATTTTTGTCATACATGGGTTTGTTGTGAGTGCGCATTGCATGTCACATACAACATTTAACTTTCAAGCCATTAGTGTACTTTTTGCACCATGTGCTATAGCTTTTAAGAAAAGTTAAATGAGCCACATATATAAAATTAATGCACAGTACAGACATTAAGGAGAAAGCACAGGCACTATACCACTGTTTACCAGGGTCCTACTGCCAGACAACCCTGGAAGGAAAGTGGGAAAACCAAGACAAAAAACAATGTACATTGACTTTAAAATGCTTCATTAGGAACCTTCAGAGAGACAAGACTCATTCTGCTACTTACTGAGACCTGGCTGACTCCAGACTCAGCTCCAGATATAATAGCGGCACTCCCGCCGAATTACTGTATCATCCATGCCGATCGTGGGTCTGGCAAACCAGGTGGAGGGGTCGCAGCTATCTTTCGATCCAATTTGAAAGTCACTGCCCTGACTGGCCTGAATCTCCCAGACATTGAAAACTTAGTCTTAAAATGTGAAATTCTCCACACAACAGTGGTCTGTGTCCTTCTATATAGACCCCAAACTAATATGCCTACTTTCCCTCCCATGTTTAGCTAATTAATCGCCAACTTGGCCATAGATCATACCAGGATTCTCCTGGCAGGGGATTTTAACTACTGGTTCAATGACCCATTGGAAGGTCATCACTCATGTGAACTCACTGAGCTCCTCACAAATCTGAACTTTGTACAACACGTGTGCTCACCCACTCATTGTAAAGGCCACACTTTGGACCAAGTCTGGTCTAACTCTCTGCTGGTCACAACCCCGGTAACCATCCCCTGCATATGGTCTGACCATTTTCTCCTCAAATTCAACCTTGCTTAGACCCTCAACAGGACTACCGCCACGGCGGCGGGGGGGGGGGGGCGAGCAAGGAAATGGACCTCTCTAGACTGATCATAATTTTTACAGACAAGCTATGTCCATTCCACCCCACCATCCCGATATCAACGTCTCTGAAACCAATCTCTCTTATTGGCTACAAGCAGCTAGTGACATCCATGCCCCATACAAAAAGGTCAAACTGGTCTGACTTGCGGACGCACAAAAATGGTTCTCACCAGACCTTAAAGCAAAGAAATTGACCCTGCGCCAACTCGAGCGACACTGGCGATGTAGCTACGCACCAGAATTAAAAGTCAGATACACTACGGCCAGGAAAGAATACATGAAAACTATTTTATCTACCAAAGCCGCCTACTTCTCTTCTTTTATTCCTAACTCCACAAACAGATCAAAAGAAATTTTTTCCATTCTCAATGAGCAAACGAATCTTGACAATGCGCGTCCAAGATTACCCCCGACCCAGACGCTCTGTGACTCTTTGAATGTCTTCTTTATCGAGAAAATTGCAATCATTAAAGCCACCATTCCACAAAACATAAACCCCACCAGTGATGTCTCTATCAGGACTAATCATACTAGCACACTCAGTAGCTTTCCTCTCATTACCCCAGATCAATTCCAGGAGCTGCTGGCGAGAGTGAAGTACGGCGCCCCATCTGATACATGCCCGCCCTACATTTTAAAAAACTGTCTCTCAGCTATCCCGGCTCCTGCATGTACCCTTCTAAATGACTCACTGACTTCGGGTCTAGTTCCCCTTGCATTCAAGAAAGCAACGGTTATACCACTGCTAAGGAAACCTGGGGCGGATCCTACATGCAAGGCAAACTATCGGTCGATTTCCCTTCTTCCATTTCTAGCAAAGGTACTGGAGGCTCATGTAGCCAAATGCTTGTCTAACTTTATGGAGGAATCTAAATGCCTTGATCCACATCAGGCGGGATTCCGCCTCGCCCACTCAACAGAGGCGGTGGTAGTCTCAGTACTCGACTCTCTCTGTGATTGTGCCAATAAACGCTCCCCTCAGGCTTCAGTGCTCCTGGATTTGTCGGCCACGTTCGACACGGTCGATCATACCATCCTGATCAACCGTGTCACTCAAGCCGGCATCCGGGGCACAGTAGCCAGTTGGCTGAAGTCCTTCCTTGAGGGCCGAACTCAGGCAGTCCGCATGGGCGACCTGATTGGCACCACCCAGACCATCACGTGTGGTGTACCCCAGGGTTCTTACCTGTCACCCCACCTGTTCAATCTCTATATTTTCCCCCTTATTCAGGCTCTCAGAGATAAACAGGTGACAGTGCTCAATTATGCGGATGACCTGCAACTACTCTTCACTATTGACAACTCTGAAGCGTCCATATCCATTTTCCAATCAACAATGAGGTTCATCCAAGCTTGGATGGACCAAAATCACCTAAAGTTGAACCCAGGAAAAACTGAGCTGGTCCTCACAGGAGACAGCGTTAAACACTGGGGCCCGCACTACTGGCCGTTAGACATGGGCCAAGCCCCTGACTCCTTCCTCTTCGGCGAAGACACTTGGAGTCACATTGAACAGTGACCTATCACTCAAAGGACAAGTGGGTCAGGTGGTCTCCAAGGGTTTTTTCCAACTCAGGAAAATCCGGAAGGTTTGCCGCCTCCTCACTCGGGAGGCCTTGACACAGGTGGTGATCGCCACTGTGATCTCTCACTTAGACTACGCGAACTCGATCTCTCTACCTACCTCAGTACCTTCTGAAACGTCTTCAGATGGTGCAGAACCATGTAGCCAGATTGATCCTGAACCAGCCTAGATGGCAATCAGCCACCCCTGTCCTGGAAAATCTTCATTGGCTCCCTGTGGCTCAGCGCTGCACCTTCAAAGCGGGCTGCATGATTTTCAAAGCCTTACATTGCAAAAGCCCAAAATTCATTGAGAGACTCATCAAGAAGCATGTCCCGTCCCGAAACCTTCGTTCGGCCAACCAAGGTCTCCTACAGGCACCATCTTTTAAGCGCAAATGTGCTGGCGGGCGCAGATTCGGAACACTGGCCCCCCGGTTGTGGAATACTTTCCCTCGGGAGATCTGGTTTTGTCCGGATCTCCTGTCATTTAGAAAAGCTTTAAAGACCTGGCTTTACCAACAAACATTCTAATAAATCCTGTATGCTTTGTAACCTCTTGTCACGCCCTCTGTCTTTGTCAACGCCAGGAAACCAATCGGTGTTAGTGCGCTCAAGAAATTTTTATTAACATACCATAACATACCAATACACTAAGGGGCATATTCTCAAGGACTTATCGGCGAGTTATTGGCACTTTATCTCAGCCAAAGTGGTGATAAATGTATTGCCCCATTCACAAGCTGGTGCTAACAGCCGATATCACCAGTATTCACGTGTTAGCAGCCGCAAAAAACATCACCACAGATGAGACCGGCAACTATCGCTAATGAGATGAGGAGTAGGCGTTCCCGTGCAAAAATCAGCAACACCACTTCGCAACATTCACAACGACCAGCCAGATCAGCAATAAGCTCATAAAACAGGTGATGAGGCATGTTAGAAGCAGGAGTTTAACACCTGCTCTTACCTGGTGTAAAGTCGGACAACAACCTGCACCACAATAGGGAGCCCAGCCCTGAGCCACACCTTAAGAACAACAGATGCCATGGAGCTACTGAGCATACAGCTCAGAGCCCCAAGAGGGCCACAACACCCACCGCCACCACCACCAGGCCCCCCTCCCTCGGGCCCCTTCGCCCTCCCCAAACTACCACTGAGGCAGTGCAGACAAAGACAGTGGACCTTCGGAAAACGCACCAGCCTCACAGACTTAACACCAGAGGATGTCATTGCCCACTACAGTCTCAAAAGGACAACCATTCTCTGCATCCTTAACATTATTGCCCACAGGCTGACAGGACCAAAACAGCAGATAACCAACATCCCACCTCAGACAAAGCTGCTGGGTGAGCTACTCCTGTTGGCCTCTGGTACCTTCCAAACAACAACCACCACAGTCGGGGGAGTCTCACAGCCAGCCCTATCAAAGTTCATCACAACTTTCTTGGTTGCCATCATCAGCTTGGTACCCCAGCACCTTCACTTCATCCCACACTGTATAGGAACAGCTGGAGACCAAGCAAGGCTTCTACGCATTAGCTGGCTTCCCACATGTTTAGGGGCAATTGACTACCCACATGTCCTACTTGTGCCCCTGCAGACACTGCACACAATTACCGCAACAGAAAGCACACACATTCCATCAATGTGCAGGCAATAGTGGACCACCAGGGACTCTTCACCAATGTCGTCGCCAACTACCCAGGCAGTGTGCATGATTCCTTAATCTTCCGACAGTCCATCATCAACCAGCGATTTCAGTATAGCACCTATGGGAATGCATTGCTCATTGGTAAGTACCACATGAACACACCACACACCTCAACTCCACAATCATGCAACTCATAACTCTGGGAATGCACATGTTACAAACTCACATACAACATGCCAAATAAGATGCCCACCTACCAGACACAACATCATAACTTACTGTGGTAACCTTGGCTGGCCATTTACATAAGCCATCAATGGCATGGCACCTCAGCCACACAATAGCAGAGTGTGGGGATAGGTGGGAACCAGGCATGTGCAAAGGAGGCAAGTGGCCCATGAATAAGAATGTACACAATGCCAAGTGTGGTATGGATGTGCTGGCTAGACTGCAGTATGTAGACCACAGACATATCCATGTCGACACATACTGCTGGTTTTTGGAGTGTAGTGTACACTGGACGCAACCATGTTACCTCAGCCAGTGGGGAAGATCGCTGAAAATTTGCTTGTTATGTCCCCCCCGTAAGCCTGAGTGGGGTGGGCTGGCCCAGCGTATGCCAGGCTAGCGTAGAGGTGATAATAAAAAGCACGTAGCTCTGGGCGTGGTTCTCCTCCGAAATCATCAATGTGTCTGCCAGGGCAGAGCCTTGTTGTATGGCGTTTTGGGATCAGAGCGAAATGTCCCTAATATAGGAAAAATTCACATTGCCCTAATATAGGCATAGAAATCATACCCATATTTAGACATAGCCCATGCAGTCCAAATACAGGCATGGCTACTTCCACCCATACCAGAAAGCCACAACAATTTCTGGGAAACTTAGCTTAAGCAGTCAGGGTAATCCCCTTGCGTGAATATTGATTTGTCCAAGAACTCATGGAGTTTACAAAGAACTACCATTCCCTGGGGGTTCTTTTCTGACGTTAATATGCCCGACTTTACGTCAAACTAGGCACCTTCAAGGTATAAATATGCCTTCACTTGCTCTAGCAAGACACAGTGGTTTGGAGCAGCTCGACTATCTACTTGCCCGGTGCAGCTCGCTACAGCAAGTGCCGGAGGAAGCCGACCCTCCAGCTGACGCACTGATCGAGAGGCTGCATTTCTCTTGGCAAGAATCCATATGGCCGGGATGCACGTCACCCCCTCCCAACACAATCCCCAAGGATGGGAAGTCGGACACAGTTCTGAACTTTTGGAAGGCGGGAGGGAGTCACCCTCCCGGCCGTATTTATTAAAATATGAAACAAAATTTAAAACATTAAATAAAAGTTTCATAATCATGTACAATTTTCATTTATTACATTTCGATGAAGACATGTTCTTTGGCTAACCTTAACAAATCTCTAATACAAAGGTTTCCTAGCCGAGTCTAACATCCTGCAAATGCATACATTCTAAACTAAAATTGTACATCCTAGCATTAAGGGCCAACGGCAAGGTCTTAACCGGTGTCAGATCCCTACTACCAAAAACTCTCGCCCTCACGGTGTGAGTGGCGGACGCGCAGAGGACTGTACCCTCGTTGCCAACTCTAATTTCCCTTGTCTTGTTGGGGGCCCCCCTTTCCGCTCGACACCATCTTAAAGGTCGTCCGAGCTCCCGTGTGAGGTATCTGTAGGAAGGACAGCGTGGACTCCCCCCCCATCCCTACACTCTCTATCATATCCGCCGTCGCGGATAACCGGGCCCCGGGAAATTCCTAGGGGGGGCATATAGCCGCCTCCTCCCCTGGAAGGGGCCTATGGCCGTCTCCCCTTAGGCGCCCCATCCTTAGTGGGTGCCGCCTCCCAGTGGGAGGGGCCAATGGCCGCCTCCCCCCGGGCGCTCCCATCCATAGTGGGTGGCGCCCCCCTCTAGGGACCTTGAAATTACTGCTCACCGATCATGACCTTACCGCCCGACCAAAAATAAATACGACAGTTGTTTACCTACTAAGGAAGGAAGACATTCCGCATACTCAATTGCATCAAGACTGTTTACTCCTAAAAGAAAAACAGTATTCTACAGACAGAAGTCATATCCTCAACTAAAACATTCCTTTACTTTTCTACAAAGGAAAAAAGGGGGTTAACTCAGCAAATCTTTATTACAAAACAAACATTGCCATAAGGGGCTGGTGGGTGGGTCAAAATTGCTGCTTGTTCCGTCGAGGGCTCACAAGCAACGAGTGGGTGCAGCCTTCAGAGCACAGGAACAAGAGGACGCTTCTTCGGATTCCTGCTCAATTTATTCTTCTGCGGGAGGGCGTGTACACTCCTCCGGGACGCCTACTGGGCGTGGTCATCGGTGTAGGTGTCTAGGACAACCCCTCTTAGGCGGGAAAAGGCGCGCCCCGGCTACGCCGCTTTGGGCATACCAGCCGGGCCACGCCCCCCGCCCAAAATGGCTTCCCGGGAGGATTGGGGCACCCAACCATACGTTCGGGGGGACCGAGTGGTCGCCCCTTTCCATATGGCCGGGATGCCCGTCACCCCCTCCCAACACAATCCCCAAGGATGGGAAGTCGGACACAGTTCTGAACTTTTGGAAGGCGGAGTGGCGAATTTTAGAAAAGATTCACATACCTAACAATAAAGGAGGTGACAGAATAAGGAAAAAAAGAGAAGTGTACTGGATCTTAACTTTGGATACATTTGAACATGGTTTAAACCAGGATCTGCCCTGGGAGAATGCCATATTATAAAACTGATTTTCTTGGGAGGATTTTCTGGTTCGCTTTATAGACAGAATTCTACTTTCTCCACCAAAAAGAAATAACAGATTAAAACAAACTATTTCGTTTTAAATAATTTCCTTGTATTAACATTAGACGAATATAATGAATCGATTTGTCTATTGTTATGTAAATTCTAAATATACTCTTGTTTATAACCCGAATTGTAGAGAAATAAACCAACTATAGAGTCCCTTTGCCCTTAAATAAGGGTGGAGCTTCAAACAGATGACATCACACTCATCTAGCTATAAATACCAATAAACACACAGCTTACAAATCCCTCCAACTTTCCAAACTAGCAGACACGCGGAAGAAATACGAAAATAGAAGAAGCCTTTCAGGTAAGAGCTTATAGACAGAAAGAACGCTAACTTATTGCTAGAATAAGAGAGAACAACACAATGTTCATTTTCTCTTTTACCCCCCCTTTTCTTTATATAAAAAAAGTGTTCTTTTAACATAAAAATGTAATATCTATCTGCAGCTATCGAACCTCTGCAGATTTCTCTCATACTTGCTCTGGATACGTCTCTTCAACCTGTTACGTACCCAGCGACACACACGAAGAAAGACTCAACAATAACGCTTGAATCGAACATAAGTGAAGCTTTTTTTGCGAAATCGCTTTCAACAGCAGAACACTAAAAGGTAGGATAATGCTCTATTTCCCCACAAAAATTGAGTTAGATTAAATACCTTTTAGTAAAAAGAAATTAAATTGAACTCTCTTTTCGCTTAGGAAGAATGAGAAAGTTCCCGTAGCATTGGTTGCGTTCTGAATGGCTTCTGTGTTTCTTCGTCGATTACAAAACGGCGCCGCTTTTAGCACCGCCTCGCAGTAAAAAGAGTTTCGAGGCGGTAAGTATTTAAGGGAATTATCGACATGACATAATCTAAAAATACCATTTTGGATCGTAATTTCATGTTCTACTATATTCTCCAAAATAGGGTCTGGCTTTTTTATAAGAAAACAAAGTTCAAAAAAACGAGAAAATGAAGAGTGGGATGTGAGCAGTGAAATCCATATAATAAGGTAACGCGATAATATGCAAATAAGGCATCGTGATCATGCTAATTAGGATTTTATTTCTATCGTGGAAAACACCTAGCAACAAAACAGTTAGAAATCCTCTGTTTTGTTCCCTTAGATTTCACATACCGAAAGGTGCCTCACTCTTCGTATTTTCTATGAAGATTTAGAATCCTGGAAAAGCGCCGCACCAGGTAAAATAGGATACTGATCGAACTAGAAAAATTTGTGATCAGGGATCTAACAAGTCAAAAAAAGATAGTAAGAATAATGTAGAATAAATATAAATCAATCAATAGTATGGTTTTTTCTCTATGATTTTCCTAGGCTTGATAAGTTTCATACTGACTGGTTTTATCTACAAGCATAGAAGCAACAGGAATTCTGGAGATTGAGGGTTCATTCTTGTTTGGTAAGTCTCCTTCAACCCAGGGTCCTGTAGAAAATTAAAGAGTCGCTATAGGAAATAAAACAGGCTGTTTTTTATTTTATTTTAACTCTACAATGTAGAAGGATACTAAATTAATATAAAATATTAGGAAAAATACAATCTTAGAATACATTTAGCCTTTACGAGTTACACCAGATAATAAGGAGAATAAGTAAGGTTTTGTACCTTGAATATTTTCAAGCTTTCTTTTTTCCCTTCTGTATTGGTCTATTTCTGACTAAGTAAAGTGAGAAACCTTGAAAACATAATTATCCAGTCTAAAGATACTGTGTACAATAAAAATGTAATCATGTATGATTTATCTGTTTAAACATGTGTGCAATAACCCTTATCAAATGTGATGAAATATTCAGATGAAAAACTAATATATCCTCTTACTATACTATAAATTCACCGAGGGATATGTTCCTAGAATCTGTCAGGATCTTGCTCGTTTTGTTTTTTAACATTGAGAGTGGAGTATTTAATGTATAAATGAAACACCTGGCTAAAATTTATAAGAAATGTTGTTTCTTAAGAGAAAGATGTTTTAAATCAAAGTAAAAGTCTCTCTTTCACGAGTAAATAGACTATAAATATGTACTATAACACTTTTTATCAAATATAGACAAATACTAAAAAAAATGTCTTGTTCTTTTTAGAAATAATTGGCTGAAAAATAAACGGTCCTGAGGAAGACACTATAACGTGTCGAAACGCGTTGACTACAGCCGTATCAACAATATACAGGACAACAATACTGTCCCTTGATTGTTTTAAGAACAAATGTTTTACTTTTGTTTATCAGCAAAAAAATTTTAACTGTATAAATTATCGTGTATACAAGATATATGTGTTTAAATTTCTTTTTATCAAAATAAGTAAAAATCCTTTTTATCAGTACTAATATTTGTGTTATAGTTTTTGTAAAATATAGCCAGTGTGTTTTTTCTGTTAAAGTTGGCCTGGGTGATACCTTCGCATTTTTTAGACTATCAAAGTTGTACACACCTGTTGTGGATGCTATCGTCAGCTTGATACCCTGCTCAGCTCTTCAGGTGCCACTAACTCAGTGCACCACAACTCATGGACCCTTTCTGATTGAGTTTTGTGCTGTGGACAGCTCATGCAGCAATGTTACCTCAGGCAGTGGGGAAGACCTGGGACAATGATGAGGAAGATAATGCAGGTGTAACACACCCCACTGCAGCTGCAGCAGGAATATCCCGACAGGACACAATCCTAGATAATTTATTCACATGAGCACGCTCAGCTCTGGTGCCCCGACCTCAGTGCACTGCAACTCACGGACCCTTATGATTGTATACTGGGTAACCTCCTTACTTGATCCTGCTACCACCATGATGCTTCACAGTTGTTTCTGTTATGCTGGTTTTCTCTGTTTCTGCTTTAATAGTGATCACTGTTCAAGTTGTTGCCAGCACCAACCAATCCATGATGGCTGGCTCACACTCAGCCCACACATCTAGCACAGGCGTCACTGTACATGTGACCTTGGCAATAAAGGTGCCGGGCGCAAGTGCCCGTAGCCAGTTTCACAAACTATCTCAGTGTGTCTGTGTGGTCATAACGTATGCATGTGAGCCCCGGGCCCTACCACCTCACATTGTGCTATGTACAGCAGACGCAAGCATGTGACCGCTGGCAGTGGGTAAGACCTTGGACATGTAGCTTTGTCGTACCCCACTCAGTTCGTAAGGGGAGTGGACTGGGCCGGCATAGGCAAATCCAGCGTGGGGGTGTGAATGATTATCTCGGGCCTCTGGGCGTGGTTCAGTACTGGAAATGTGCAAATGTGTGTGTCTCTGTTGCAGTGTGGGTCTCGGTTGGAGAGGGTAAGTGGTCACTGATGGGAAATCGACACCCGCATATGTGATCTGAATCACTGACAGAATATCGACTCACAGAATATCGACCTACAGAAACATCGACGCTGGAATATCAAAGGCAAGTATATCGACATCCTATCTACAACAAGGTAAGTACAAAAATATCGAAACCAAAATATCAATGTTAAAAATATCGTAATTAAAAATATTGTTTTTTTTCTGTTAAAAATTAATGTGTAAAATAAAGTAAATAATACTAATAAATAAAATAAACATAGTTAAACATATTTAATAATGTTTAAAATTAATAAATATTACATATGTAATATTAAAACATTAATTAAACATATAGATAAAATATATAATATATACTTACTTAATAATAACTTTTAATAATTATTTTAATTACTTATAAATTATTTATAAATACCATAAATTACAAATACATCTACATACATAAAATATTAACATAAATAAAAATTAAATAATTATTTTAATAAATTAAAAAAATTAAATATACTTTCAAAATATTTTACATTAATTAAATACTACATTTTCTAAAATAATACAAAAATATTAAAAAGATAAATAAATAAAACTACTATTTAAAGTCCAAAAGAAACTACAGTAGTGAAAACATTGGATAGCGTGGAACGTAAAATTACTATTCCCACTCCAGAAAATGCAAAGTAGGGAAAGCGTTAAATAGCGTAGGGGTAAAAATGACTTTTCCCACTCCAGAGAGCGCAACAGTAGGGAACATGTAGGATAGCGTAGGGGAAAAAATGACTATTCCCACTCCAGAGAGTGCAACAGTAGGAAAAACGTTAGATAGCGGAGAGTTAAAAATTACTATTCCAACTCCAAAGTGAAACAGTAGGGAAAGCGTTGGATAGCGGAGGGGTAAAAATTACGATTCCCACTCCAGAGAGTGCAACAGTAGGGAAAGCATTTGATAGCGTAGGGATAAAAATGACTATTCCCGCTCCGGAGAGTGCAACAGTAGGGAAAGCGTTGGATAGCGGGTGGGTATAAATTACTATTCCAACTACAGAGTGTGAAACAGTAGGGAAAGCATTGGATAGCGTAGGAGTAAAAATTACTATTTCCACTCCAGAGAGTGCAACAGTAGGGAAAGCATTGGATAGCGGGTGGGTAAAAATAGCTATTCCCACTCCAGTTTGTGCAACAGTAGGGAAAGCGTTGGACAGCATAGGGGTAAAAATTACTATTCCCACTCCAAAGAGTGCAACAGTAGGGAAAGCGTTGGATAGCGGGAAGGTAAAAATGACTATTCCCACTCCAGAGAGTGCAACAGTAGGGAAAGGGTTAGATAGCCTAGGAGTAAAAATTACTACACCCACTCCAGTGAGTGCAACATTAGGGAAAGCGTTGGATAGCGGGTTGGTAAAAATGACTATTCCAATTCCAGAGAGTGAAACAGTAGGGAAAACGTTGGATAGCGTAGGGGTAAAAATTACTATTCCCACTCCAGAGAGTTCAACAGTAGGGAAAGAGTTGGAGAGCATAGAAATTAAATATAACATACTTATAAATAATGTTTGTATTTTAAATAATTAATCATTTAAATTTTAAGTAACTCAACATCATTTACAAATACCCATTAATAATTATTAAAAACATAATTACAATTAAATTATTAATTAACAATAAATACCAATAAATATTAATTAATTAATATTAGTTACCAAAAAATACATATTGAACTATAAAATATTTTTAAGACACAAAACATATTTATTATTAAAAATTGATTAGCATTTATAAATCTTTGTTAAACAAGAAAATTATTTTTATACCCAAAAATATTTTGTATAAAACATTAATTACCAATTCAAAAAATGAAGTACCAATTACAAATAATAATCACCAATTACAAACATTAATTACAAATTACAAAACCTGAATTGCCAATTACAAAAATGAATTACCAATCACAAACATTAATTACCAATTACAAACATTAATTACCAATTAATCACATTATTTACCAATTACAAACATTAATTACCAATTTAAAAAATAAATTAACAATTAAAAAAAGCAATTGCCATTTAATAATTAATTTAAAATGAATAAATTATCAATACCAATAAATTAAAATAAATCATTACTTAATTACAATTAAAACACTTCCCACCCACCCGCTACAAAACTTACCCAAAAACTAATTAAAATTAATTTATAATTCCTAAAAAATATCAATTATTTTAATATATTTAAATTACTTCCCATCCAAATCCCCTATAAACCCACAACCCGCTTCAGTACTAAAGCATGAAATTGACTTAAAAATAACATTATTAATATATAAAAATAGTACACATATAATTTAAAACAAGTAAAATACTTAACAAAAAACATATAACACATACATATTAAATACATAATAAAATATATAACAATAATACAAATATCGATATTAGTAACATCGATATATTTGATATTGATATTACTGACTTCGATATTACTTACATCCATATAATTTTTTTTGATATTACTTACCTTAGAGTCGATATTCTGTCCAACGATATTCTTGACCTCGATATTCTTTAACTTTGATATTTCAAACTCGATATTTCTGTAGGTCGATATTATAAACTCAATATTTAGACTGTGTACCATGTGATCTAGTTCAGCTTCCATGAGGTGGAACCCAACCCGCACCTGTTCAGCCACCTTCTTCCTGCAGTCTAACACCTGGCTTTGGAATGCAATGTGTGCTTCAGTGAGGTGCTTGGAGCCAGCCGTGGTGATAAGTGCTTCCTGCTGTGTGGTCTTTGCAGGGGGTGGGGTCTCCACGATGCAGCTGGGCTGCCCTGCACCTGGATGTGGGTTGCCTAAGATGTCAATGAGCTGTTATATGGCTTTGGTGTTGAGGCTGTGGAGGTCCTCTTCATCATCACTGATGAGTTGTCTGGTCTGCTCTGCTGGAGGTGTTGTTTGTCCCTCTGCAATGGGAAGGGGAGATGCATTTTGACATTGTGTTGACATGTATGTTGACGCATTGTTCAAGTTTACATACAGACTGCATGACAATGTACATTGTGACTGTTTGGGAGTAGCTCACTATTTGATGTGGGAAAGTGGACATTTGGACTACATCACAGATGTGAGGTTCTTCACGTACATTTTCATTTTAGTTTCCTGCTATGCCAGATGTGATTGGCCAGTTTCTACGCACAAGCGGACCCAGTTGTATCCTCTGTTCTGCAGTCTAAGTGTTGCACTTTGTACCACATTGTTGTCAATGTAGATGTGCTGTTATTGCTAGGTGTGTGTGCTGCATTATGGGAGAGTCACCCCGCAGCTGTGATTTTGCTTCCCCTTATCCCTTTGAGGCGATGTGCCTTTGAATTTTGTGCTTTTACAGTGATGAGATGTTGGCGACTTAGGTCATTTGAGCTCTTGGATAGTTTTTGTACTCTTATGCATTGTTTGTCTGCAAATGTATTGTTGACGTCAGGGGATGTTTGTGCATGTGGATGTGTCAGAGTGTGACCTGCTCTTTTCTGGATGTGGTCCACACTCAGCCACCTCAGTGTCGTGGTGTGCATAATGCCATGATGAGTGTACTGCAGCCATACTAATCGTCATGTAGTGTCACTTGCATTGTCAGTGTGGCTCACAAATATGCATCTTTGCTAGGTTTTGCTCATCTGCATCTGTCAGTTATGAGATTGGTGATGTGTGGGGTGGGACCCCTTTGGGCACGTGGTGGACCGGGGCTACTTAGTGTTTGTATGTGTGCTGCTGTGTGCCAGGGGGATCAGGGACATGATCTAGAGTCATTGTGGGTGTGCAGTGTGCTACACATCATTGTGCATGTGTGCCATTGGGCCCATCTGCCCCATCCCCTCAGACCCTGGTCCAGGGCCGGACTAGGAAACAAAACCGGCACCGGCAAAGTGCTCGTCCGTCCCCCCCTCCCCACTCGGGGGGTTGGAGGTGCCGCAGAGGTCTCTGACGGGTCTGGTTTTCAGCCGTATTTCTTACAGGGCCGATTTTGCAGCTATGCTGCAAAACGACCCTCAGGGGCCCAAAACTGGCCCCCACCCGTGCGGCACACTGGGGGATTGCCTGGTGCCCGCTATGGCCAGTCCGGGCCTGCCCTGGTAATTACTCACCTTGTTGCTGTTGGGTCAGGTCATATCGAGTTGTGCCCGGACTCCCAACTCCTTAGACCATCTCTATACTGATAACTGTATCCACCATTTCCTCCAGCTCCTCCTGTGGCGCAGGACTCCCACCTCTAGTTGCCATTGCTGCCTTCTTGTTGGCAGCGGGGTTTTTCTTGGTTTGTCTTTTCACATCACGCCAGCGACTCTTGACCTACTCCATTGACCTCCGGGATACTCCGACTGCATTCACGTTGCTCACGATGGACTGCCATATTTCCGATTGTGTTGTCAATGACAGAGTGGAGGTGATGAACAGTTGTTGGTAGTGTTCGATCACCCGAAATAAACAAATGAGGAAGTGTAGAGGTAATGGTGATAGAATCACCCTCCTTAACTGTATAAATAAACAAAAGGACTCTATCAATGTGCACAGGAAAATAGTTTTTATTTTGGTTTTATGATATATGTCTACAATAGCGGGGACGACTCCCTTTGCTGGTGGCAAAGGCAAGCACTATTAGCCAGATTCATGAAAACCGAAATCTGCGAATTCTAAATTGCGATTAATACCGAATCGCAATTTAGAATTTGCAGAATGGGATTCATCAAAAACTGGGATAAAATAAAGCGATTCGCAACCGGCCGCAAAAGGCGATAGCGATTCTCCAAAATTGCAGAAAAATCGCTAAATCCGTCCATTCCGTGTAGGAATAGCGATCTCGCAATTAGCGAGATCGCAAATTGCGATCTCGCTAATTGCGAGATCGCAAAAACGGGAAGTCTCATTTCGAGCACAGTGATGGCATCACAACCAGGAAGCAGGCAGTTCCCTCCTCCATTGAGAACACTGAGGCAGAGATCGAAACAGCACCAGTCAGAGCTCCTCTCAGAACACCTCCAGACTTGCAAACGTTTGGAAATTGGAGACTGCAGCAATGGCAGAGGATGCAGCAGCAGGGCCCAGTGACACCGGGCGCAAGCGCAAGCTAAAATTCTCGGAGCAGGAGCTGGAGCAACTAATAGATAGAGTCTGCCAAGACCACACCAAACTTTTCGGCAAGGACTCCAGAGGGAGCCTGAGGCTGAGAAACGGCGACAGTGGCTGCGGATCCGCGCCAGAGTCAACGCAGTGGGAGTGACACAGAGGTCCATAGACGACCTCAAGAAGAGGTGGTACGACCTCCGAGGTCGTGCCAAGAAGAGGGTGGCAGAGAGGCTGGGTGAGAGCCTAGCAACTGGAGGTGGAGATCCAACAGTCCCTTCCAACACCCCCCTGGAGGATTGTGTGGAGGACACACTACAGCGCGAGGCATGTGTTGGGGTCATCCCTCTGGACTCATCCAGACCCACCCAAGACAGCCAAGGTAAGTGGCATGCGACTGCGTCCCTGTCCCCTAACAATCGCCATGACCCTATAGCCTCCCACAATCAACCCCAGTCATGCAACTCATGCACATCACGGACATGCCCAATTGCATTGTGGGACATGTAGTCTGCCCACAATGTACAAAAACTCCAATGCAGCCAGACATGTCCCAATGTACGCAATGCAACAGGCAGTCAGGGAATGTTAGCCAGCATGCATGTAGCAACTGCACATGTGATAGATACATGCAATTAATGTACGTCCACTTTCCATCACAGGTGGGGCAGACAACAACAGCAGCGACAGCGAGAGGCTGCTGATAGATGAAGCATCAGAGGGGCCTGAGGGTGAGGAGGACCTAACTACCACACAACCAGCTCCATCAGGCAGTGCACCATTGCCCGCTGCTAGACCACCAGCAGCAGCGCCAGCTCCATCAGGCAGTGCACCATTGCCCGCTGCTAGACCACCAGCAGCAGCGCCAGCTCCGTCAGGCTGTGCACCATTGCCCGCTGCTAGACCACCAGCAACAGCCCCAGCTCCATCAGGCAGTGCACGATTGCCAGCTGCAAGACCACCACCAGCAGCACCATCAACATCCGGTGCTGCTAGACCTGCGACACAGCGCACACCCACTGTGGCCAGCCAGCACAGCAGGCATGTCAGGGAGCCGCAGCACAGCACAGCACGCACCGGCAGGAGGGCAATGGCAGTGCGTGTGCCAGGGCTCAGTATTGAGCGCCGCATGCTGCACGTGCACCAGTTGCAGGCACGACGCCAAGGTGCAATTCAACTTCAGCTGAACAACATAGGCAGAAATGTAGCCAATGTGTCCAATCGAATTGACCGGATGACAACTGCCATGGTGGCGAACACAGCGGCCATCATCAGCCAGCACAACATCGCCCGCCGCCGCCACCGCCAGCTACTCACGCGCCTCTCTGCCTACACGCGTTCCAACTACGTGATAGGGAATGCCACCTCCCAGCTGTCACGTTGGTCTATGGCTATGCAGCTGCAGATGGTGCAATGCTGCGAGGATGTGGCGCGTGTCCTTGAGCAGGTGACCAGTGCTGTACTGGCACTACAACCAACTGTCCCAGCAAATGGTGGTGGGGATGACACCAGCGATGGGGCCTCGAGTGTCAGCAGCCTGTCTGCCACACAGGTTGGAGTCCTACCCCGCAGCACCAGGCCCAGTGCTGGTTCACGTGCCCTGCCTGAGGAGGAGCCTGAGAGGTGACTGGGTGCCGCGCGCCGGAGGCGTACATGACTTTTCAACCCATGTCCAGGGACATGCTGATGACAGAAGCATGTCGTGTTAATAATATTGAGCAGTATGGCGCAATACTACTCATATGTGAATCATTACATTTTTTCCTTATTATTGTGCATTCAACAATAATATTTATTGAAGCATGGAACATCTGCCTCCTGTCATTATTTCCATTGTCATGCATTTGGGAATAGTTGGGTGAGGGGAGTGGGTGCACTAGAAAAAGTTCATTGTGATGTGGTTGCACCGTCTGTGTCCTTCAGCAGGATGTTCCCCGCGAGCAGGACGCGCATGTGCAGGTGGCCGGTCGTCCCCTTCCGACTCACTGCCAGAAATCTCTACAGGAATCCGGCGCTTGGTAGCAATATTGTGTAGTATTGCACACACAGCCACAATGCGGCAGCAGACATCAGGACTGTAGTACATGGCCCCACCAGTCTTCTGCAGTATGCGGAATCTGCTCTTCAGTAGCCCAAATATCCTCTCAATGCAATTCCTTGTACGTATGTGTGCTGCATTGTAACGCCGTTGCTGTGGTGTAGCAGGGTTGAGGTATGGGGTGAGGAGGTATTCACGGAGAGCGTAGAGACTGTCACCTGAATGAGAGGAGCAGAGGGTGAGTGCCTGTGCAGCGCAGCTACTTCATCACAGTGTAACATTGTGGGGCGAGTGTACTTACCAAGTAGGTGTCCTTCACCAAAGTCTCCCCTGGCCAGTTGTGTGTGGAGGCCGCAGTGCCGGAATATGAAGGAGTCATGTGTGCTTCCCGGGTACTGTGCCACTATGTCCGTGATGTAATTCTTTGCGTTGCACACCATCTGGATGTTGAGAGAGTGATAGGACTTGCGGTTGCGGTACATGTATTCCGTTTCTGCTGGTGGGCAGATGTGGATGTGTGTACAGTCAATGCATCCTATCACATGTGGAAATTGGGCGACATTGTAGAATTGATGCTTGGTCTCATCCAAGTCCTGTTGGCTGGTGGGAAATGTTATGTGGTGGTGTAGCTGGGTCAGCATTGCATCTAGGAAACTCCTTAGGCAGCCGGACATGGTGGGCTGGGATATCCCCCCAGCAGCGGCAACTATCCCCTGGAAGCTTCCGGAGGCCAGAAGGTGCAGGCTGCACAATACCTGGACATGTGTGGGAACGGCATTGGTCCGCCTTGTTGGGTGCTGTATCAGGGGGTCAAGGTCCTGAATTAGCTTGATGATCATTGGCCCATTCAGCCGGTACTTAGCGTATATTTGCTCTCTGGTTTGGCCCAGCAGGGTGACCCGCTGGCGTAATATCCTCTCCTGGATCCTACGTCTGTTACGTGCAGCTCGCTGTAGCCTTCGCCGCCTGACCACCATGTATAGTCCTGGCATTGTGAGACTCCTACTGCTGCAGCTGCATCTCCTTAAGTGTGTTTGGTCAGGCCAGCACCTGTTACTGATTGGGAAACGGTTTTTCCCCCCAAAATTTTTTGTACTTTGATGGTTACCACCTGCTTTGGGTTGTCCTTAAATTGCGCCTCGCAAAAAGCTATTTTCGGGTTTTTCGCTATTTGCGATTTTTCTTGAATAGCGATTGCGATTGTATTGCGAATTCGCAATTTTATTAGCAGAATCCGTGGTTTCTCGCAATGTCTGATTCGCTATTGGGCTACTACCGGGATTCTGCGAATTCTATTGTGATTTTGCAATTCTGTCTTAGCGATTTCGCTAATTTTTTATTGAATACCGTTTTGGACAATTGCGATCGATACAGCTTTTTCGCAGCTATTGCGGTTGCAATTTAGCTTCATGAATCTGGCTGTATGTGTTTTTAAAATACCCCTCACACACTAAGAGTCCCTTAGTGTCATGCTTCATCATAGGGGTCTTCCCGTCCCTCTACGGAGCAGGGCGGGGCGTGCTGCGACCTACGAGCTACGCGGGAGCACTTGGTTTTCTGACGATAGGCTATGTGTGATGTGAAGGGAGTGAAGGTGATTAGAAAAAAGTGTAGGGACCTAAATAAGTGAGTGTTGAATAAAAATTCCCTGGCTAGTAGAAAAAAATCATTTATTGGTTTCTCTGGCTGGGAACGTTAAAAAAGGGGTTTATAGTAGAGCTTTTCTGCATTCTACTTGGTCGACATGTTTCATAAGCAGTGCCCTACTGCTTATTCGTCAGGACCTCTATTGGTCCCTACTATTTTAACTCAAATAACTCTCTAAGTAGTACGCCTATTGTCCTAAAATAAAGCAGCAAAAATAGGCTACTTTATTTAGCTTCAGGGCTTGAGTGGGCCCTTATTCATAAGCAAAAAGCAAAAAAAGGTGGCCAATTGTGGTCTCTGAAAGAGAAAGGGAACAAAAGGAAAAAAGGAAAGAAAACGCATATGGTCATTGACATACGTATATCTACACACAGTTCTCAGTGCTCCCATATTCATATTTGTCACATAGTGGTAGGCGTTAATATCTATACACATATTACTCATTGGTAACATTGTCGTGTGGCTCCACCTATGGAGAGACATCGTGATATATTTTTCTCGTATTTTATATGAATTTTTCTGGAATTTGCCATGGTGCCAAGAATTGTCCAATAATTCTTTGGTTTGGGTATACTATATCCCATTAGATTCCACAAACAAACAAGTACCTCAATGCATTCATACATCGCACCCTATCGGGAAATAGAAAATGAAACCAATCCATGAGTCGGGAAATGGGTTACTGCTGTAATTGGGAACAATCGTTTTTTTAAAAATGGGAAAAAGGAGAGGGTTGATTAAAAAGGAAGGCAATCTATTTCACGCACATTGTATAGGAATGACGAATATACATACTGGCATGCGAAATATAATGTGCCCCATGAGCCAGCATCAAAAGGTTTCCATGCGGTCACTGTAAAGAAAGTATATAGTAAAGTCACACCGGAAGCTCTGTTTTCGTTTGACTCGCGGTGCAAAAGTAGCCATGTTTTAAAGACTTTTGTCCATAGTATAACTTACGTTACCGCTGAGGAATATTGGCCTCAATCCTGCCCTTGTGCTGCTCCGTGGGTTGTGGAGGCGCTTTGGAAAGCTTCATATTTATGGAAACATATCTGGCGCTTTCTGTGAACGTGGCGAGTCATCCACTGCTCGACTTTGATGTTGGAAGACTAGAGCGTTGTTCAAAATGGCCACCGGAAAAGGGCATCATCAGCGGAAAAAGGTCGTGTTCTAGTCTTTCTACTGTTTCAATGTCATAACTTAAAATCTTCCGATCGTATAAAAACAAATGTTTTGAAAGAAATATATGAAGGTGTGATTTTGTTAAAACAAAACAAAAACAGGCGACGATTTGCAACTAATAACCCCATTTGTTTTGTGTGTTGTTGTCCAAATGGTCAGCGCGATGGGGGTGCCACAATAATAATATTGCGTTTGATGTCGAGTTTAAGAGAAAGTGGCAAAAAGAGGTGTTTCTCATGCCCATGTTGTCATCGCCTTACTGACTCAGGTCTCTAAATTGGCTTCTTTACTCTGTGATAGTCTAGGAATTGTGCGCATGCCCGGGTAACTCTAACTGAGTTTCTAGGGTGACATGCACTCAACCTGTCTATTACAAATTTACAGGTCAAAAAAAGATGCTACTAATGTAGAAATAGGTGGGTGTGAAAATCAGTAGCGATGTAAGCTCGATATGCAACTGACATGCAACCCTGAAGCTTATGCCCTTATCAGAATTGTCGGAGGAAGAAGGGTGCAAAAAAAATACAGTTGGATTGGCATTGCTTTTTACAGCTGCCCCCAAGGGTATTTCATCATTCGAGCCCACTTCATTGGTATTAAGGCGAAACACCCATCTCTGTTCTTTTTCAAAGAGGTGTTCCTCTTTTTCAACCTGCTCAATGATGGTCCTCAAGATGTCTTCAGGTTTGTGCCCATTCTCTAGAAAATGTGTCGCCATTTTTGTGCTGGCTTTTTTGCACTTAATTGTACTCTTATGTTCTCCTATTCTTGTTTTTATGGCCCTGCTGGTCATGCCCACACATTCCAGTTGACACGGACATGTAATTAAGTAGACCACATTGTGGCTTTTACACGTCGTGAATCTTCTTTGCTCCCAAGTAGTTCCGTTTTGAAATGTCAATTTTTTGCTTTTTTTCGTTAGACAACAGACTTTGCATTTTCCACACTGATGATGGCCTAGGACAATGTATCACTACATATAATACAAGTTCCAATCAGGTCACAAAAATTGTAAATAAGCACTGGAAGATCTTAAACAGTGGTGGATTACATATACCCAAACCAATGTTTTCCCACAGGAAGGGGAGAAGCATACGTTATATATTGGTACACACCAGGTCAATAACAAGGAGAGACGATTCCACCAAGAATCTGACCTTTGTCCAAGGCCACCATCCGTGTGGAAAATGCAAAGTCTGTTGCCTAACGAAAAAAAGCAAAAAATTGGCATTTCAGAACAGAACTACTTGGGAGCAAAGAAGATTCACGATGTGTAACAGCCACATGACACTAAGGGACTCTTAGTGTGTGAGGGGTATTTTAAAAACACATAGTGCTTGCCTTTGCCACCAGCAAAGGGAGTCGACCCCACTATTGTAGACACATATCTTAAAAACAAAATAAAAACTATTTTCCTGTGCACATTGATAGAATCCTTTTGTTTATTTATAGTGTTCGATCACCTCCATGACCATGATCTGCTTTTCCTGCGGAATGAACCCCGTCTTTCTCTTACTCTTCTCCTTGGCCTTCCCCGACCCCAAGGTTTCTTGCTGGTGGTCTGTTGGGCTTGTGGGGTCCTCTACAGTCAGCCTGGGTGCATCCACGGTGCTACGCAGTTTTTTTTTTGTTTTCCTTTATTTTGTTTTGCTTTTATGGTGCTTTTTCCTGCATGACGCGTGGGAATTGCAGGCCTGTGGCTGGTTATCGCTGACTTTTGTATCACGATTGGCCACATTGCAAACTTGTTGGCATTCCGCATTTTTTATGCGTTTCGTTAAATTTAACGCGCCCATTTGACACATTATCGTGAGACTATCACATAGTGCCGCCATGTTGAGAATACAACGTTAACTAAGTATTATTTTCCTGCGATAGACTGTGATATGCAAAGTTGTGTTAAGCTAATTTTGCGATAATTATTGCACGTTCTTGCGAACAAACCCTAAATCTGCCTCGCTTGGACTCAAATTCACCCTCAAAAGCATCATATGTTCAACTCTGCAGTCAGAATGACACCACCCTAAGTAGAGACCATACAGTAAGTTAAAAGGTAAGCGCAGTTCATTGCCTGCTCTTTGCCTCACAGTGCAAAGGAAATTTTCGCCACGGTACACAAGCTCGCTGCCTCCGACAGGGTGATTCCTAAAATTCCTCCGTCTCAATCACTCTGCAATTCCCTCAACTCCTTCTTTATCGAGAAGGTAGCTCTCATTAAAGCCAACATCCCTCCCTCACTCCCGGCACCGTCCACTGCTCCCCCGCCTCCCGCTGCTCCACTCCTCACTCAGCTTCCCCTTTTGACACGAGAAACCCTTCTCCCCTTACTGGCCCGGGTAAAATCGGGCTCACCCCAGGACATCGGCCCGGCTTTTGCCGTGAAAGAGATCTTCTCCAGCTGTTATTCCCCTCCACTCACATTAATTAACCACTCCCTTACAACTGGCACTGTCCCAAACGCCCATAAATCAGCAGTTATCATTCCAATTCTGAAAAAGGCAGGTGCCGATCCATCTTTGCCCGCTAACTATCGTCCCATTTCCCTTCTCCCTTACTTAGCAAAGGTCTCAGAGGCTCATATTACCGCGACCCTGAGCTCCTTTGTGGAGTCCACTGGCCGCCTCTCCTCCTGTCAGGCAGGTTTCCGCCCGCTGCACTCAACCGAGAAGGTGGTAGTTTCGGTGATGGACAAACTGAGAGAGGGCATTGACACCTGCCTCCCCCAGGCCCTGGTCCTCTTAGATCTGTCCGCCGCGTTCGACACGGTGGACCATGACATCCTGCTGACCCGTGTCGAGGCGGCGGGCATTGGGGGCACGGCTCACGCCTGGCTCCGGTCCTTCCTAACGGACAGGGAGCAGGCTGTCCATCTGGCCGACTTTGCTGCCCCTCCTCGTAGAGTGACATGCGGCGTTCCCCAGGGCTCCTCTTTGTCCCCCCTGCTATTTAATTTATACATCTCACCCCTTATTTTTTCTTTACAGCAGATGGAGGTCTCGGTGTTCAATTACGCCGACGACCTCCAACTTATTTTTAACCTTTCCCATTCTCCCTCCTCTGCCCAGAACTTCCAGAGGGTGATGCTCTTCATCCAAGATTGGATGAACTGCAACCACCTTAAACTAAATCCCGACAAAACCGAACTGGTTTTGACCGGGAGTGGTTGCAGTCTCTGGTCCCCGTCTTTTTGGCCAGACTCACTTGGTTCCCCTCCCCTCCCAGTTTCAAAGGTCAAAACCCTGGGCATCTTCATCAATTCCCAGCTCTCCCTTCACACGCAGGTTCACTCAGTGGTGTCCTCCTGTTTTTTTTCACTTCGCACTATCCGCAAGGTGTCCCGTTTTTTTTCTGTTCCCGCCCTCAAGCTTATCCTCATGGCCATGGTGCTATCGCGCCTTGACTATGGGAATGTGGTCTACAATGGCGCCCCAGACTACCTGATTCGTCGCCTTCAACAGATTCAAAATCAGGCTGCCCGCCTGATTTACGGACTCCCTAAGTTTCACCATGCTACTCCGCTGCTACAATCTTTGCATTGGTTACCGGTGAAGGAGAGGGCTCTCTTCAAGCTGGGCTGCATGACTTATCAGGCTAGGTCAGGGACTGCCCCTGCCTTCCTCTGTGATGTCATATCACCCTACCTTCCGGCCAGAGAGCTCCGCTCATCTCACCAGGCCCTCCTGACAATTCCCCGCTTCAGGAAGAAGAGGTCCGGAGGGACAAGATTTGCGGTCCTAGCTCCATCTTTTTGGAACTCTCTCCCTTCTGCCCTCAGAGCCTCTACCTCCTATGCGGAATTCCGCAAACATCTCAAGACCTTCCTGTTCTCCAGATCCCTTGCAGTCTAGTCTCTGTCCCCGTCCACTGAATCACCGCTACCTAGCGCCATGAAACCGTCTCGGTATAAGCGCGCTCTACAAATATGTTAAAATTCAAAATTCAATTCAAATTCAAATTCAAAATTCAAAATCCTTTGAGTGCTCAGCATCAGTCCAAACACTGCCAACACTCTGTGATGACCACCAGCCTTTTCTTTGCTGAAAGGAACCTAGCATGAGGGGATTGCAAGTACTGCGGCCTCATTCCTGGGCCACACTAAGCTGCAAGCAACACCCCCGTCATGCTTCCTGGCAGCAATATCATCTCGGATGCCTCCTGTAAAGTGATCACTGACTTAATACATGATGTCATCTGAGGTGTCAGCAGTACTGTGTCATGTGACGTCATCAACAGAGCCTGGTGAGGGTATGACATGAGTAGCTAACTGCCACATTTGTGTGGCTCGTAGATTTTTAGTGCTTGATACACAGTTTTTTTACAGGGAATTTCTGAGATTTTCAAACACATACTAATGTCTTATGGACAAAAGAAACTACAATGTATTCCTTAATGCATTCAGGGTGGAGCCAGTGTTTGGCTAAGGTGAGGTCATATTTATATCAATAAATAGCAGCATATGGCACGCAACAGGAGTGACATCACATACACAAAGAAACAAAAAAATCTATATGTATAGTGATGTTAATGATTGTGTCAACAGTGAGGTACTCTTGTTTGAGCAAAATAATCCATAACGTACCACTTACAAAACCTTTTACTGAATTATCGCGATTTTTGATGATAATTCACACCCAAGTTTCACTATGAAGAACAATGGGGCATATTACCAAGTAATAGCGATAATTATCGCTATTGCTTGGTTAGAGACAAAAGTTTACCGCAGAGCTGCGGCGATTTTTATCACAGATAAACCTTGGTATTACCAAGGTTTATCGCAAATGCGATAAAAATCGGCCGCAATGCATGAATATCGCTGAAAAGTCAGCAATATTCATGCATTACCGAGCTAATGCTCTTAGCCATGTTATCCACCTCCCATTGGATAACATGGCTAAGAACTGCTCAGGGCAGGTGTTAGCTTTTGGAGATATTCGCGCTTAGCGCGAATATCTCCAAAAGTTAGTAATAGGAGATAGCGATGTTAGCGACTGTTTCCAGTCGCTAACATCTTAGCACGCCCACTTTGCATGTCATTAGTGATAAATATCACTGACATGCAAAGTGGGGCCCAAGATGGTCGCTATCTCCTACTAGCTGTCGCTAACTGGTGTTAGCGACAGCTAGGTAATAGGGAGATAATTTTATCTCCGCTTTCTTGGCTTTTAAAGCCAAAAAAGCTGAGATAAACCCCCTTGATAATATGCCCCAATATACCTCTACGCAGTGGCGACCCTGAACTTTAGACTTATTTCTGATATTTCATTTTCTGCACCCAAACCCGTATCAATAGTGCCAGAAGGCCTGGTATTTGATAAATAGCCCGACTATTGCAGCTGCCATCTAGTAAGTGCGTACTCTTTTTCTGTTCACATCAAGGAATAAATGAAATATCTTTATCAATGATTGCTCCCAAGAGGAAAAATTATTGAAAGTTTGTTTTGATCAATGAACCTTTGGTTCCTCTTCTGTAAAATGTTTACCAAAGAATCTCAACTAAGTGCGCTTGTTTCCAGAAATAATGTAGTCACTCCAGGATAACAGCAAGTATTAATGAGTTTGACTACATTGTTTTTGAATATCTAAGTCGAGAGACAAGGCGAAATCGCAAGAATTTTCCTCTGGAAAGAAATATGAGTTTTTTTTAAAGTGACAAGAAGCTAGTAAAAATACATTTTGCAAAAAAATCTACAAAATCCCAAATTGAATAGGATAATTCTTTAACAGATTTTACTAAAAAAAAAGTTGCTTGTGTGTATTTTATGTCAAAGTGTGCCGCGTTGTGAAACATATAACATCAGTCATATCCATTTTCCACTCTCCCACCACTCCTAGTCGATAGAAGTGATGAACCCCTAATTTCTTTGAAAAGCCAAAAGTAATTTAACTATCAGTAAATTAACCTATGGGTAAGGGAGGAGGTTAACCTTAGTGTGCTATAGAGGTAACGATATTTGTCTTTATTTTTAAAATGTGAGTGAGGGGGGAGGAGCTACGCAACAATTCAAGATGGCCGCGTAAGCTCCCGGCTCCACCGACCTCCACCGGTGGCCGATATATCCTGCTGTTCATCCTATGCCACCACCGGGCGCCTGGGTGTGTGAAGTCTGCCTGACACCATTGGTGCAAACCCGGTCTTTCTAACTGCTTGGGTGACGGAGTTCTGTCGTGTTTTCTTCCGGGCCTATTTCAGGGCTGCCACCGGGACCTCGATTTCCTGTCTACCCGGCTTGCAATCGATCAACAGCGGCTGTGAGTCCGGGGTCTGGTCCAGTCCTGCGACTTTGGATTTTGAGACTTTGTATCGCAATCCAGTCTTCCTAGGCGACGAAGATATACTATCGTGACGGACGACGATCATCCTGAGCCGCGGTCCGGGGACATGCCCGGAGACCTTGCTGGGGGGATGAGGTCGGAGGGCTATCCCCCGCAGCTGGAGAAGGCGAAGTGTTTGCCGGTGATGAGAGCGCCCGCAGTTCGTCTGCTTTGTGTGTGCTTAGAGCCTTGGTAGCGATCCCGGGGCTCGTGTCCTGCTTTGTCCCTATGGCCCGGGGGATAGAGCGGGCGTGTGACGCTCCATTGTTGAGATCCATCATGGCCGCCATAGGGGCGCTCCATACCCAGTTTACAGTCACGTATGCCCGGCTCGCGAAAAAGCTGGAACATATCCGCCTGGGACCGGACGATGACCCTGTGACAAGCGACCAACATCCCTTGATACCGGTGGAGGATTTGACCCATCGTTCTGAGGTTCCCGACCGGCGCCCTGTCCTGGCTCATATGGATTCTTATGGTCTGATCTACTCTGCACCCGTCGCTACCAATGGTCCTTCTTATGTGCTTTCCGTCTGGCGGACCCTCGCTGCCAATGATCCTGTTCGCAGCAGAAAGCCCTTCCGAAACTATCGGAGAAGTCGGTCCTTCCTCTTCATCTTGTCCTGCTGGTCCTGTGGACTCCGCCATTTTGTGACTGGTCCTTGTTTGGATTTAGCTGCCCTGCACCTCCGCAGACATTTTGACTGTCTCCTGCTTATTGTGCTTCGGTGGACGTGGGGCTCTTCGCGGAGTCGCACTGGCCAAGGCTGACTTTATCTGGTATCCGGTTTTGATACATCACCATTGCTTTGACTGGGCTGCTGTATTTTTCTCTGGAACTTGTTGTCTCTTGGAGCGACATGTGTTTTAACGCGGATTTGATCTTACCTGGGCTCTTTCCGGGAGGTGGTTAGACTTGGTTTATGTCCTCCCCAGCTGGACGCTTGCTTTTTGCTTTAAGGGTTGGTTGATATGCTTTGAGGAGGTCGCCAATGGTGGGGGGTAAGGGAGTCCGGGAGTGTGTCTGTCGTTCTCCTCCTCCGTTTTATACTTTTCCCTTCTGTGGGGCAGTTCCTGGGAGACAGGCACGCTGTTAGTGGGGTTGGCCGTAGCCATTACAGGTGTGCAGGGTGGTGGGTGTGGGGGGGGTTTGTTGTTTTAGTTTATTTTGTTCTATGGTCTCTTTCACTTCTTTTTCTGTCTGTTCTTGGGAGGGTACTCTATCTCTCCAGTAGGGTTGGCGGTCTCTTTTACTTCTTCTCCTTTTTCTATCAGGCGTTTTCACTTGCCTATGCCTTTCTGTCATTAGAGGGTGGGTGTATGGGATGGTGCTCTGTTAAACTAATTGCTGCTGTATTGCCTGTAGCTCTGTTGCTGCCTCGGTGACCATATTGTTTGCATAACTGTGTGAGTGTTCACCTGATATCGATTGCTTTGCGGGGTTCGTCCCCCCTCATCTCCTGTTTCTTAAGCTGGATGGTGTGACGCCTTTGAGATAGCCGCCGCTACTTCTTCATCATAATTGAAAAAACGAAAACCTAATGTATCCTTTTGCCCTGGGGTGCCCATGACCACATGTGGTAGTCGCACATCTTCTCCTTTACTTAATTGTTGTTCGACTTCTGGTTTCTTGCTTCATTTGCGGCCGGCCCCTGTGGTTGTGGGCCTGCGCATGTAATAACTTGCATTTTTCAATAAAGGTTTTCAAAAAAAAAATGTGAGTGAGACTGTATCCCCATTCATATTACTGTGTGAAACTAGCATGGAATGAAGAATAATTATTTTAAAGGATTATAATCAATTTTAGAAGGAAATGGTGACAGAATGGAAAATGATATTCAAATTGTAGACATCTGATGAAATTGCGTGAAGTAAATAGAGCTCTCAAGAGCAAATTAAAACAAAATTGGTGTGGATTTACTTGCTTATGGAATAATTTGTAAATTCACACATTGAATCTTGAGTGTTGTTTTGAAAATGTGTAATTCCATTCATGAGCAGGCACTGCGTGCACTGGAGGCCCAAGGGCCTCTGTCGCTTTTTACTACTCCAATCACAGAAAAAATTGATTTGTTTAGCAGAACAGGCAAGCCAATGAATTTCTAATCACAGTTCTTAATGACTGCGTAATCTATTAAACTAGAAGCTGTGTTCAATTAACTTCATAGATCAATCAATCAGCTTTTGTAAAGTGCAGCACTGTCACCCTTAGGAGTATCTTGGTGCTGTGGGTGTGACATCACCATTGAAAGCCTGGTTGTGAGTTTATTTCTGAAGTCTGCCCAGGAAGAGTGATGTTCGAAGAAGAGGGCAGGTTGTTCTAGGTCTTGGAGGTGATGTAGAAGAAGGATTGGCATTCTCTGTGGATGCTATAGCTGCAGGGGCTGTGATCAAGGGAAAGTGAGGAGGAGTGCAGATGTGGGTTGGTGGAAGTTCAGTTGGTAGTTGATGTAGGCCGGACCTTGATCATGTAGAGCTATGTAGGCGTGGGCGAGGTTCTTGAACTTGCATGTCTTCTGGATGGGGAGCCAGTGGAGGTTTCTGGAGTGGGGGGTGATGTGGGTTCATGTTGGAAGGTCGGGATGTGTGCCTGTTGACGAGGGCCTGGGTGGCGGTCTTTTTGGTATTGCCTAGGATCCATCTGAAGATTCTGCAGAGTATGCAAAGTGTCTGAAAGAAGGAGGAGGCAACTGCATTGACTTGTCGTTTCTTTGGTCAGTTCTCTGTAGAGGATGATGCCTAAGATGAAGCGTGTGGTCTGTTGGTGTGTGTTGGTCCTAGTTCTGCTGGCAACCAACATTGGTCCCATATGGAGGTGTCCGTCCCAAAGATCAGTACTTCTGTGTTGTTGGAGTTGAGTTTAAAGCAGTTGAATCTCATCCAGTTGACTATGGTGGTCATGATGTTGCAGAAGTTAGTTCTGGAGGTGAGGGGTCTTCGATGAGAGAGAGGATAAGTTGAGTGTACTCCACATTGTAAATTACATTTAGACCGTGAGATCTTATGATGTCTGTGAGTGAGGTCATGTTTTGTGTGTCCCATGAGACCAGAGGACCCTTAAGCATCTTGCCAATGGTGGCAGACATCTTAAATGCCTAAAGTGTAGGCTCTTTGTTGGCCATCGTGTCCTTGGTGGGCAATAGTGATGAATAGTTGCTGCAGCCAAAACCGTGTTATGAATTTCTTTACATCTGTTCTTCCATACAGTCAACAAGTGGCTTCTTGTGAACTCTGAGAAGAACCTTGCATCACAGTCGCAAGGGCATACATTTGCACCTGTTTGCTTTCATAATGGAACCGTTCATTAGGATTATGAATTGAATTAGGAAAACAAACTTTATAGCACTTGTTTGTTTTCACAATGAGTCATCCTTTAGTATTATAAGTTGCTATTTTATAAGGAGTCATCAATTTGGTTTACAAATTCCATCATACTTATTTTGACAAATATAGCAATACTTTACTTGTGATACATAAAGGTTGCATATATAGCTTGCCTAATTCTATGTCAGTTCTGGAGGCTCAGATTATGCTTGTTTTTCTATTACTGAAATTGAAAGAGACCAAAGAAAACATAATACAGTAAAACTATATTTCCCATGAACAATATAACATCATCTCATTCCACCAATCACAATCAACACATCCCTTCAAATACAACAAGCACCATCGTGCTGCCACTATCTTTAACTCAGCAGTCAAGATAAGTGCTGTAATTTCTTCTTTTTTTAATGTCATGGATTTATTGATTCATGTTGTTTTCTTGCTTGGCATAAATGCAAGCTATTGTGCAAGCACCACTTAATGAGAACACAACATTTTGCCTTATTTTGTTGGGACTTGGGTAACACTGAAGTTTCTATTGTTTTTCTTCACACTGTAGTGAAGACAGGGCCATGTGTCCACACATTGTTATATTAGCATAGGCTTATATGGCTGAGATACCCGCCACCCCCTCTCAACACAATCCCCAAATGAGGGAAACCGGAAACAGTTCTTGAAGTTTTTGGAAGTGGGAGGGAGTGACCCCCCCGGCCGTATTTATTAAAACAAAAAATTAAAACATTTAAACATTAATGTACAATTTCATACCACACTGCGATGTTTGGCTAACCTTAACAGATTCTCTAATACAGAGGTTCTCCTAGCCGATCTAACATCCTACAAAACATTTACTTGAAATATTGAAATTGTACATCCTAACGTTTAAGGGCCAACGGCAAGGTCGTAACCGGTGTCAAGATCCCTAACCAGACATACCCCCCCCACTTGGGAGGGGCGACAGCACTGAGGCGTACTCACGTGCAACTACTACAATTTCCCTTGTCTTGACGGGGGCACTTATCAACTCGACGCCAGTTAAAGGTCGTTCGAAGACTCGTGTGAGGTATCTAGAAGGTATCGTAGACCTCCCCCCAACCCCACACAACTTACCGCATCTGCCGTCGCAGATGTCACCGGCCCCGGGAAATTCCCCAGGAGGGGGCTGTAACCCCTCCTACACAGGAAGGGGCCTTGACCGCCTTTCCTCTTCTTCCGGCGACCCATCCTTAGAAGGGACCGCCTCCCCGTTGAGGGGCCAAAGGCCACCTCCCCCGAGCGCTCCCATCCGTGTTGGGTGACGCCCACTCATAGGGATCTTCCAATTAGTGCTCACCGATCATGACCTTACCGCCTACCGCCTGACCGAAATAAATACGACAAGTGTTCACTAAACGAAACTACATTGGCCACTATGACCGAAAACCTGTGTCTCAATGGACCTTAAATCCGACATTCTTTAATCACCAACTTGTAACATTATACCAATCTTTATTACACATTAAATATCAACATAACACCAAAACAACCTGAAAACGAAATAGAATAACTGATCAACTTTATTAAAACAACTAGCTGTCCTCAGGGGCTGGTGGGTGGGTCAAAATTGGCTCTTCGTTCCGTCTCGAGCTCACGTGCAGCGGGGAGGTGCAGCTTCAGAGCACAGGAACAAGAGGATGTCTTCTGGTCTTGCGTCTCTTTTTATCCATCTTCAGGGCGGGCGTAAACCCGCCCCTGCCTGCCCCGAGGGCGTGGCCGGCGGCGTCCGTGTCTAGGCCAGCCCACTTAAGGGCGGGAAAAAGCGCGCCCCGGCTACGCCGCTTCGGGCATACCAGCCGAGACGCGCCTCCCGCCCAAAAATGTCTTCCTGGGGGGATCGAGGCACTCTGCCATACGTTCGGGGGGACCGAGTGGTCGCCCCTTTCCATATGGCTGAGATACCCGCCACCCCCTCTCAACACAATCCCCAAATGAGGGAAACCGGAAACAGTTCTTGAAGTTTTTGGAAGTGGGAGGGAGTGACCCCCCCGGCCGTATTTATTAAAACAAAAAATTAAAACATTTAAACATTAATGTACAATTTCATACCACACTGCGATGTTTGGCTAACCTTAACAGATTCTCTAATACAGAGGTTCTCCTAGCCGATCTAACATCCTACAAAACATTTACTTGAAATATTGAAATTGTACATCCTAACGTTTAAGGGCCAACGGCAAGGTCGTAACCGGTGTCAAGATCCCTAACCAGACATACCCCCCCCCACTTGGGAGGGGCGACAGCACTGAGGCGTACTCACGTGCAACTACTACAATTTCCCTTGTCTTGACGGGGGCACTTATCAACTCGACGCCAGTTAAAGGTCGTTCGAAGACTCGTGTGAGGTATCTAGAAGGTATCGTAGACCTCCCCCCAACCCCACACAACTTACCGCATCTGCCGTCGCAGATGTCACCGGCCCCGGGAAATTCCCCAGGAGGGGGCTGTAACCCCTCCTACACAGGAAGGGGCCTTGACCGCCTTTCCTCTTCTTCCGGCGACCCATCCTTAGAAGGGACCGCCTCCCCGTTGAGGGGCCAAAGGCCACCTCCCCCGAGCGCTCCCATCCGTGTTGGGTGACGCCCACTCATAGGGATCTTCCAATTAGTGCTCACCGATCATGACCTTACCGCCACATGCCGGATAGTTGACCGGCTATCCGGACCCCCCACAACTCCTAACTAAAGGTCATGTTTCAAAGATTTCAACCATGCTAAGAGGTCTCCTAAGAACAACTCATTCCCCACCCAAGACAAATGCACACCATCCCCCGAATACATCCTGTCATCATTAATACAGTTATGAGAAATAGAATGCAATGTCCTGGAACGGAACAACCTACTCACTTTATTGTTAAGCTTTCTAACAGAGTGATTCAAAGCAGGTATAGAGATAGCCCCCCGCCACACCTTTCGTGGAATCAAATGGGACCATGCAATCGTGCACCCCGGAACTCTCCTCGCTAACCAACTTACAGTGGAAAGCATTGCCTCCAGGAGTAGTCGTCTACCGATGGTGACCAAATCATTGCCCCCAACATGCACTATAACTATAGACGGCGGTGACCTTGTCCGCCCTAACAAACCCTCAAAAAATGTTTGAAACTGGTCAATACAGAGACCGCCCCTTCCGTAGAAGGACATCCTGTACCCGTATTCCCCAGCTACGTGAATCATGTCACCTGCTTTGAATACGTCTGCGGCACGCCTCACGTATGAGTGGCCCACGACCCACACCTCCTTTTTCACAGCCGGTGATGTCTGACCGCTGGCCCGGTGTAAGGTCGACTGCATAGTCCGCCCCGCCTCGTAGGCTTGCGTAACTGAAACCAAACAAAAACAAGAAGCGTGAGTACAGAGTACATAATTACAGCTTCACAACATGTGCAACCGCACATATCTTTTATAACAGTTGGAGGACCAACGCCCCATTCGTTTCACTTGCTCAACATTAAGACCCCTGGCTGTAGCTTCCGTAGCAGCCCCTATCCGAAAGGAATGGGTCCCAAATTCGCCAGGGTTCAAGCCCGCAGCGGCAACTGACATCGCAAGCGCCCGCTGAAACTGAAATTTCGTCAGTGGGGTGGCGTCCGCGTGTCTTAACAAAGTCCCCCCCCATGATGCCACCCTTCGTGCTAGGTAGTCCTCTAAACACTTTACCGGACATATGGAGGACCCAGGAATCCTACGTATGATGACGCAGTCACCCATCCCATCTTGGTCAGTCTTAGACCTTACAAAGGAGACAGTCATTGTTTCTCCCCTGATCTGAACGTGTTCCCGGCACAAGCCCCCCGCCACATCCAGTCTGTTCCTTGCAACTAGTTCGCTTACTCGCATTGCTCCGTGAAATGCTAGCGTAAACGCGGCTCGGAACAGCACTGCCTCAAACTGAGATGAACATGTGGCAGGAAGTGTAGCCAACAACTGGGACAATCTATCCAAACCTATCGGGCGCCTTTCATCTACTCTGCGACCCTCAAGGCGTTGCCACCCACGCAGCGCTTTCTGTACAACGAAAGACGCTGTTGGGTCCTGGATAGCGTGTGCTCTGGCAACAAAGGAAATGGCAGCACGATGCCTCTGGGCCGTAGCCACCGATTTCCCAGCCCTACGTAAGGACATCAGGAAATTCACCACCCATTCCTCATGACCCCAAAGTCGCTCTCTATCACTCCCCAAAAAGGCTAAATAGGCCCGAAACGCCCCTGCATATGCCTTCCTCGTCCTTGGTGCTAGACTCTCTCCCACGAGGTGACGAAGTTCGGGGCACCGAGAGACCAGAGAGCTTCGGTAAAGGGTGCCGGCTCCGGGTCCGCTGAGGGAAGGAAACCCGAAAAAGCCTGCATTTGAAAACGAGACAGTGCGTCAGCTGCCTGATTCATCACCCCTGGCACATGTTTCGCTCTGAATAGCACGTTCAATTGCATACATAGTAAAACAATTTCTTTAAGCAGTCTTAAGATCAGTTTACAACGTGCTGCCTGACTATTGATGCACTCGACCACAGTCATATTGTCCGACCAAAATATGACCGAGTGATTTTTGAACCCATCGGGCCATGTTCTCAAGGCCACCAAGATGGGAAACAGTTCGAGGAAAGCAATGTTACTCGTCAGACCCTTCTCATGCCACCAATTCGGCCATCTTTGTGCCGACCATTTTGTGCCGAAAATGGCGCCAAAACCTATGCTTCCCGCCGAATCTGTCCATAGCCCCAGCTCCTCAGAAGACACGGCTGGTTTATTCCAGACGATTCTACCATTGAAATCCGCCAAGAATGCTAACCAAATACGCATGTCCTGGCGGATCTCGGCCGATAGTCTCGTGCGATGATGGCCTTCTTTAAGGCCGACCATCGCTTGGGCAATTGAACGGGAAAAGGGGCGGGCCATTGGTATCACCCTCAGGGCAAAATTCAACTGTCCCACCACCTGCTGTAATTGTAGCAGCGTAACTTTTGATGCATTTATACACAGTTCCAGCGCAGCCCTGAACTTCAACACTTTCTCGGCCGGCAAACGGAAACACCCCTCAATGGAGTCCAACTCGATCCCCAGAAACTCGAGGCAAGTCGTAGGACCCACTGTTTTACCCGGTGCCAATGGCACGCCTAACTGTTTCATCAACACACAAAATTCGGCCAAGGCCCGGCCACATTCAAGACCCCCGGCTGCCCCAAGAAATAAGAAATCATCAAGGTAGTGCATTACATCCTGGAAACCCGTTTTCTTTGTGAAGACCCACTGTAAAAAACAACTGAATTTCTCGAAATAAGCACAGGATATAGAACACCCCATTGGCATACACCTATCCATGTAATAACAACCCTGAAACATGAAACCTAGGAGACGCTGGTCGTCTGGGTGTACCGGGAGCAATCGGAACGCTGACTCGATATCTGACTTCGCCATCAGCGCCCCGGGCCCCAGGCGATTCAAAATGGCTACGGCCTCATCGAAGGATGCGTACCGCACCGAACACACTTCTGGATTGATTGCCTCATTTACTGAAAGACCTCGTGGAGCTGATAAGTTATGAATTAGTCGGAACTCTCCAGGGTCTTTCTTGCACGTGCTCACGTGCAGCGGGAAGGTGCAGCTTCAGAGCACAGGAACAAGAGGATGTCTTCTGGTCTTGCGTCTCTTTTTATCCATCTTCAGGGCGGGCGTAAACCCGCCCCTGCCTGCCCCGAGGGCGTGGCCGGCGGCGTCCGTGTCTAGGCCAGCCCACTTAAGGGCGGGAAAAAGCGCGCCCCGGCTACGCCGCTTCGGGCATACCAGCCGAGACGCGCCTCCCGCCCAAAAATGTCTTCCCGGGGGGATCGAGGCACTCTGCCATACGTTCGGGGGGACCGAGTGGTCGCCCCTTTCCATTAGAAGTTTAAACACCATTTTCCCACTTTGCTGCTTTTGCACACGACACTACATGGGACTATTGTTGTAAGCTAGACTGCTTGGTTTCCTCGAATGAGAACGGTCTGATTTTCACATCCTTAGACTTACATTGCAACCTTAGTCCGTACACTGCATGCAGAAGCCTTCAAGGTCACCAAACAATGTATGCTGTTATTCAGTTTGATCGCCCCCCTGCTCTAGACACAACAAGCACAGCTGCAACCAACTGAAATTCTAGTGCCTTTAATATTGCACTACATGCATGATTTGGACACTTGGAAGCAAACATTTTCCAGCGTGAGAGCTTTTTGCTGATGCTGTGATGTGATTCACCACTGCTGTTCTTGGAGGTATGGGGTTCCCCATTCATGCCAAATAGAAATTCTATTTCTATAAAACCTAGTTCCTAGCAGAGGAGGGTGGTTCACAAGGCACTATATGACCTGTTTCCACTATCTTATAACATGATTTCTCCCTTTGTGTTTTATGGAATTGTAACAATGCTAATTGTAATATTTCTAGCCATATGCCTGTTTATGTTAGCCAAAATACTGCATCTTAGAGCACGTCGTTAAAATAAACATTTTACATTTTTTCGTGTCTCTGATTACTTACTTTGTGGACTAGTATGAGAACAAAAATGAAAGAGTGTTCTTGATTCCCACCATTCCTGAGAGTACCCTAATTTGCATGTTATTGGTTGTCTAATCTTTGGTAGCTTTGCTATAGGACGGAGAGCTAATGTGACACTGATGCTAGTCGGTTAGGGGTTCTGGGTACTGGGGTGAGTTTTGTGGTACACCACAATTCACTGAGGTCCTGGTTTCCTGGGCATAGTTCTGTGCATGAGCAGAATCCCTGCAACATTTGGTCTAACGTTTGGTCTTATATTTGAGACACTCAAGTAGGGCTTATAACAATCCATGACACCCTCCCTCCTGTTTCCGGTTGACAGTAGTGACGGATTAACCTACCTATACGAATGAGATATAGGTTCATTCAAGCTTGAGATTTATAAAAAGGTTCTTTTTTTGAGTTACTACCCTTTTTGTGCTACAATTTTTGTTTTTTGTTCTCTACTGTGTCCTTTTTTGGGGGGGAAACATTTTTTTATTGGTTTTCACAACATACAATTCAGTACACAGTATGTAACTTCTGATTGTACAATATACCCATTTGTAGTGCAATATTTAGAACATGTTGCATGAGTCCAGGAGCGAGGTGTCCCTGCAATTACAATAAGAAGTAGACCTGTCAAACTCAGCTATGAGGATCAATACAGGGAGAAGCAATTGTACAGGACAGTGCTATACATAACATACCTGCAACAAAATTATAAATTAAAGAGAAAAGCTTACAAAAAAGGAGAATAAAAAGGGAAACAGCCCCCTAAGAACCCCAACTACCCCCCTCTCCAAGGTAGCGGTCGGTGTTGCCATTGAATGTATACTGCCGGAACTACTAAAGGGCTGGCTGTGTCACAAAGGTGAGCAGGGTGGGAGAGCTTCCATTAGCATGTCACAGTACAAGTGTGCGGTTCATCCAGTAGCCGTAACAATAACTCCATGGTACATTGGTATCACAGCTTAAAACAATGCCACTTCTTGCACTTGCAAACCTTCCAACATAACTTCCCAGTCGAGGGAGATCGGTGTCCTCCGCAGACCCCTAGTTTCCTCCATGTGGAGTGCTGCGCCCTCTCCTGCAGCCCAACTTAGCACCTATCCCTGCGAGATATGCACTTCAGGGGGTTTACAGGATTTCCACTTTCTAGTTATGTTTCGTATGGCTAGTATGCATACCAGATTTATGAAGCGGTATTGCACCTTATTGGTGGTGATCCGGGCATGAAGCCCCAGGATGCATTCCGTAGCTGTATCTGTGACAGCAAGGTGCGTGGAAGATTCCAATAACTGTCGCACTGAGTCCCAATAGTTTCTAAGTTTAGGGCAGTCCCATATCATGTGTTGAAAGTCTGCCCTCCCCAGCAGGCAGCGCGGGCAGTGGTGTTGTGTCTGGGAAAACATCCTATCCAATCTATGTGGAGTGAGATACGCCCGGTGCAAAATCATCGTCTGTATAAATTTGTATCTAGCATTCCGAGGGATCTTCCTGGGGTGTTCCAGCACTATCGCCCAGTCCCTGTCCGAGAGATCTCTCCCTAATTCTGCGTCCCATTGAGTCTTCAATGCATGTAGGGGGATTCTCGTGTGTGTGCTAATGCCAGTATATAACCATTTGATCAAATGTCTCCCCCCGTCCATATAGTACACCATCTTGATGAGCCCATTTTCAGGGGGAGACATTCTCTGAGGGGCCCAAGTTTTCTTAACAAATCCAATCAGCGCCGTATGTATAAGGAACATAGATGCCGGGGCGCCGGAGCATTGTACAAATGTGTTGTGGTCCATTAGTGTTTCCTCCTCAAACAGGTCAGCCACCGTACTCACGCCAACCTCCAACCAAGGTGACAGAATACGCTTCGTCAGCCTGCCACTGGCCAGCGGAATCCCCAGCAACGGAGTATTCCCTGATTATCTACCACCCAGATGTGTGTACTTTAGCGCCGCCGTCCAACATCGTAGGGCCATCTGCAATAGTGGGGGGAGGGACTTGGAGTCCTACCACCCGGCAATAAGAGGGCGTGTAGCCTACCGTTACCCAAATTAGACAGTGTATAATCAATTTCGTGTAGGTTACGTCCTGCTGTCCAATAGGACAGCCACTGCAATTGACAAGCATAATATTAGGCACGGAAATCTGGCACTCCCAAACCGCCCGCCGCAGTACCGACTTGGAGTTTTTTTAGGCTAATACGCCTCCTGCCTGTACCCCAGATGAGATCAATTAACAGCGTGTTCAGTAATGTAAAAGTGTGCTGGGGTACTAATATAGGTAGGTCCGTGAAGTAATAAACCAAACGGGGCAACACAACCATTTTCGCTATAGCAGCCCTGCCCGGGATGGATAGTGGTAACGTCGTCCAGAATGCGACACTATCTCTCAACGCCCTGCTTGCTTTATTTAGGTTACCGTCCAGCATATCCGTGGGTGTCCTGTAAATTTGAATGCCTAAATAGCGGAATGTCGTGGGTGTAACCTGAATTGCGGTGTCCCCAATATCCAGTTCCTCAATGTCAGCCCCGTCTCTAAAGAAAAAAGCATGCGTTTAAGAGGTGTTTAAAGCTAACCCAGATATGCACTCAAAGCTGTGGAACGCTGCAAATAATGGAGCCAGCAGGATGCGAAGGTCAGACTCATACAACAAAATGTCATCGGCATACGCCGAGAATAATTGTGTGGTATTACACAATCGGACTCCCTGCTCTGTAAAATCACGGCGCAACTGTATGGCCAGGGGCTCCAGTGCTAAGATAAAGAGAAGGGGAGATAGTGGGCATCCCTGTCGTGTGCCTTTATGTATAGTGTATTCAGCTGAAATATGACCTCCCGTTTTAGTGCGTGCCGTAGGGGCATCATATAATATTCGCACCCATTTAATATAGTCCACCGGAATACCAAATTTCCCAAGTGCTTGAAACATGTACTCCCACTGTATAGAATCAAAAGCCTGTCGTAAATCCAGGGAAATACAACCGGCATACGGGCAGGTCTTCGGGGCTTCTGTCAGTAAACAGTGCAATTTCCTGATGTTGAGAAATGTGCTTTGGGCAGGTAAAAAATCAGTTTGGTCACTGTGTATTAATTTTGGTAAGTGTGGTACTACTCTGTTTGCGAGTGCCTTACTTAAGATTTTATATTCTGTGGATAATAACGATAGCGGGCGATAATTTGCCATATCGGTATGATCCCTACCCAGTTTTGGAAGCGCAATAACTAGGGCTTGCGCCGATGTAGTAGGCAGCGAGCCCCTCTCCCACACCTCCCGGTATAGAGCTACCAGCTGTGGCACCAATGTCTCCGCATAGGTATCATAGAACTCTATGGGTAGACCGTCAATACCAGGCGTTTTGTTGTGAGGTAGGTCCTTCATAGCCTGTTTGATCTCTTGTGTGGTGATATGACCCGTCAGACTCTTACGGAGCGGTTCCGGGATCGTCGGGTATGTTAAATCCAATAAAAAGGTGTCTATACGCGATCCTGCAAGGCCAGACGGCAAACCATACAAGGTGGCATAATAGCCACGGAACGCTGTGTTTATGTCCCCTTGCGCAGTTAGCACATCGCTTGTATCCATCATGATGTGGGGTATTACCACAGACGGGGGAGCGTCTCATAATATTTGAGCCAGCAAGGCCCCCGCTCTATCTGCCTCGCTATGTGTACGCTGTGTAAACGCTGTATGGTCTATCACTCTTAATGATTCCAGCAGTTCCGCGTGTCATATTCGGGCCTCTTGCAGTGACTCTTCTTTCCCCACATCTGTGAGTACGTCCTTCTCTTGAGTGCCCTTACGATCTTCCACCTCAACGAGCGACTTATGGAGTTCCTGACGCACCCCCCACCGTTGTACCTATGGCCCTACCCCGCACCACCACCTTGAACGCGTCCCATTCTATTAGCGCATTAGATGGGGTATGGCTATTTTACGCAAAATAATTAACAATAGTATCAGAAAGGGTACTACGGAAAACTTGGTCTTCCAACAGCTGTGGCCAGAGCCACCAGGTGGGGACTGGTGTAGGGATTCTGCCCCATGTTATAGTGGTTTCTAGAGGGTTATGGTCGGAGAGTGTCTTTGGTAGAAAAGTGGAGTCTATCACCTGCATGGCTATCCTACCCGTATAGAGGAATCTGTCTATTCTCGTGTGGAGGTCATGTACTCTAGAGTAGTATGAGTATTCCTTATCAAGGGGGTGTCTCATGCGCCATACATCTCTGAGGTCCCAGCCCATCAACCAGTTGGAGAAAGCATCTGCCGCGTTGTGAAACATATAACATCAGTCATATCCATTTTCCACTCTCCCACCACTCCTAGTCGATAGAAGTGATGAACCCCTAATTTCTTTGAAAAGCCAAAAGTAATTTAACTATCAGCAAATTAACCTATGGGTAAGGGAGGAGGTTAACCTTAGTGTGCTATAGAGGTAACGATATTTGACTTTATTTTTAAAATGTGAGTGAGACTGTATCCCCATTCATATTACTGTGTGAAACTAGCATGGAATGAAGAATAATTATTTTAAAGGATTATAATCAATTTTAGAAGGAAATGGTGACAGAATGGAAACTGATATTCAAATTGTAGACATCTGATGAAATTGCGTGAAGTAAATAGAGCTCTCAAGAGCAAATTAAAACAAAATTGGTGTGGATTTACTTGCTTATGGAATAATTTGTAAATTCACACATTGAATCTTGAGTATTGTTTTGAAAATGTGTAATTCCATTTATGAGCAGGCACTGCGTGCACTGGAGGCCCAAGGGCCTCTCTCGCTTTTTACTACTCCAATCACAGAAAACATTGATTTGTTTAGTAGAACAGCCAAGCCAATGAATTTCTAATCACAGTTCTTAATGACTGCGTAATCTATTAAACTAGAAGCTGTGTTCAATTAACTTCATAAATCAATCAATCAGCTTTTGTAAAGTGCAGCACTCTCACCCTTAGGAGTATCTTGGTGCTGTGGGTGTGACATCAACATTGAAAGCCTGGTTGTGAGTTTATTTCTGAAGTCTGCCCAGGAAGAGTGCTGTTCGAAGAAGAGGGCAGGTTGTTCTAGGTCTTGGAGGTGATGTAGAAGAAGGATTGGCATTCTCTGTGGATGCGATAGCTGCAGGGGCTGTGATCAAGGGAAAGTGAGGAGGAGTGCAGATGTGGGTTGGTGGAAGTTCAGTTGGTAGTTGATGTAGGCCGGACCTTGATCATGTAGAGCTATGTAGGCATGGGCGAGGTTCTTGAACTTGCATGTCTTCTGGATGGGGAGCCAGTGGAGGTTTCTGGAGTGGGGGGTGATGTGGGTTCATTTTGGAAGGTCGGGATGTGTGCCTGTTAACGAGGGCCTGGGTGGCGGTCTTTTTGGTATTGCCTAGGATACATCTGAAGATTCTGCAGAGTATGCAAAGTGTCTGAAAGAAGGAGGAGGCAACTGCATTGACTTGTCGTTTATTTGGTCAGTTCTCTGTAGAGGATGATGCCTAGGATGAAGCGTGTGGTCTGTTGGTGTGTGTTGGTCCTAGTTCTGCTGGCAACCAGCTGTGGTCCCATATGGAGGTGTCCGTCCCAAAGATCAGTACTTCTGTGTTGTTGGAGTTGAGTTTAAAGCAGTTGAATCTCATCCAGTTGACTATGGTGGTCATGATGTTGCAGAAGTTAGTTCTGGTGGTGAGGGGTCTTCGATGAGAGAGAGGATAAGTTGAGTGTACTCCACATTGTAAATTACATTTAGACCGTGAGATCTTATGATGTCTGTGAGTGAGGTCATGTCTTGCATGTCACATGAGACCAGAGGACCCTTAAGCATCTTGCCAATGATCATAGACATCTTAAATGCCTAAAGTGTAGGCTCTTTGTTGGCATTCGTGTCCTTGGTGGGCAATAGTGATGAATAGTTGCTGCAGCCAAAACCGTGTTATGGATTTCTTTACATCTGTTCTTTCATACAGTCAACAAGTGGCTTCTTGTGAACTCTGAGAAGAACCTTGCATCACAGTCGCAAGGGTATACATTTGCACCTGTTTGCTTTCATAAAGGAACCGTTCATTAGGATTATGAATTGAATTAGGAAAACAAACTTTATAGCACTTGTTTGTTTTCACAATGAGTCATACTTTAGTATTATAAGTTGCTATTTTATAAGGAGTCATCAATTAGGTTTACAAATTCCATCATACTTATTTTGACAAATATAGCAATACTTTACTTGTGATACATAAATCAATCAATCAATCAATCAAGGACATTTATAGAGCGCACTACTTACCCGGAGGGTCTCAAGGCGCTTGGGGGAGGGGGGGGGGTGCTGCTACTGCTCGAACAGCCAGGTCTTGAGCTTCTTCCTGAAGGAGAGGTGGTCTTGGGTCAGGCGCAGGTCGGTCGGGAGGGAGTTCCAGGTCTTGGCGGCCAGGTAGGAGAAGGACCTTCCTCCTGTTGTCGTTCTTCGGATGCGGGGGACGGCGGCGAGGGCGTGACTGGCTGATCGGAGATGGCGTTTGGGAGCGTAGAAGTTGATGCAGTTGTTGAGGTAGCTCGGGCCTTGATCGTGTAGGGCTTTGTGTGCGTGGGTGAGGAGCCGGAAGGTGATTCTTTTGTTGACGGGGAGCCAATGCAGGTCTCTCAGATGTCCGGAGATGTGGCTGTGTCGTGGGATGTCGAGGATGAGTCTGGCTGAGGTGTTCTGGATCCGCTGGAGTCTCTTCTGGAGCTTGGCGGTGGTTCCGGCGTAGAGGGCGTTGCCGTAGTCCAGTCGGCTGGTGATGAGGGCCTGGGTGACCGTCTTCCTGGTCTCGGTGGGGATCCACCGGAAGATCTTCCGTAGCATGCGCAGGATGTTGAAGCACGACGAGGAGACGGCGTTGACTTGTCTGGTCATGGAGAGGGAGGAGTCCAGGATGAAGCCCAGGTTGCGTGCGTGGTCTGTCGGTTTGGGTGCGGTGCCCAGGGCGGGGGGCCACCAGGAGTCGTCCCAGGCGGAGGGCGGGGAGCCCAGGATGAGGACTTCCGTCTTGTCTGAGTTCAGTTTCAGGCGGCTGGTCGTCATCCACTCGGCTACGTCTTTCATCCCTTCGTGAAGGTTGGCTCTGGCGGCGGCAGGGTCGTTGGTCAGGGAGAGGATCAGCTGGGTGTCGTCGGTGTAGGAGATGATGTTGAGGTTGTGTTGGCGTGCGATGGCCGCGAGGGGGCTCATGTAGACGTTGAAGAGGGTGGGGCTCAGCGAGGATCCTTGAGGGACGCCGCAGATGACTTCGGTGGCCCCTGACTTGTACGGTGGTAGACGGACTCTCTGTGTTCTTCCGTCGAGGAAGGAGATGATCCATTCCAGTGCCTTCTCCTTGATTCCGACGTTGCTGAGGCGCTGCACTAGGGTGCGGTGGCAGACAGTGTCGAATGCCGCGGAGAGGTCTAGGAGGATGAGGGCCGCTGTTTCTCCATTGTCCATCAGGGCTCGGATGTCATCGGTGGCAGCGATGAGGGCAATCTCGGTGCTGTGGTTGGCTCGGAAGCCAGACTGTGAGAGGTCGAGGGATCCATTCATCTCGAGGAAGGCGGCCAACTGTTTGTTGACGGTCTTCTCAATGACTTTGGCTGGAAACGGGAGGAGCGAGATGGGGCGGTAATTCTTGAGTTCGGTGGGGTCCGCTGTTGGTTTCTTTAGTAGAGCGCTGAGTTCGGCATGCTTCCAGCTCTCCGGGAAGGTGGCGGTGTCGAAGGAGGTGTTGATGATGTCCCGCAGGTGGGGTGCGATGACAGCGTCGGCCTGGTTGAAGACGTGGTGAGGGCAGGGGTCGGTCGGAGATCCGGAGTGGATGGAGTTCATCATGCGGACGGTGTCTTCGGTGCTGATCGGAGTCCAGGCGCGGAGGGTGGTGGTGGGGGGCGGTGGTTCGGTCGTGGCGTGCGTCGGTTGAGTGCTGAAGCTGTTGTGTATGTCCGCGATCTTGTTGTGGAAGTAGGAGGTGAGGGAGTTGCAGAGGTCTTGCGATGGGGTGATGTCGTTGTTTCCGGCATTGGGGATGGAGAGCTCTTTCACGATGTTGAAGAGTTCCTTGCTGTTGTGTGCGTTGTTGTCCAGCCGGTCCTTGAATGCAGTTTTCTTGGTGGCGCGGATCAGTTGGTGGTGCTTCCGGGTGGCAAGCTTGAGGGTGGTCATGTTGTCCGGTGTTGGTTCTCTTCTCCAGGCTTTCTCGAGGGCTCGGCAGTTCTTCTTGGAGCTCTTGAGTTCGTTGGTGAACCATGGGGCCTTCTTGCTGCCGGGTCTGCTGGGCGGGGTCCTCAGTGGGGCGAGTTCGTCCACGCAGTTGCTGATCCACTTCGTGAGGTTGTCGGCGGCCTGGCTGGGGTTCGCTGAGCTGGCGGGAGGGTGCTGGCTCAGGGAAGCGGCGAGCTGGTTGGCTGTGATCTTGTTCCAGCTTCTTCGAGCAACCTGTTGCTGGTGGTGGTGGATCGTCGTTCTTCTGAAGGTGAAGTGGATGCAGCTGTGGTCCGTCCAGTGGAGTGTAGTGGCGTGGCTAAAGGCGATGTCTTTGCTGGATGAGAAGACGGCGTCGAGTGTGTGTCCGGCGAGGTGGGTGGGGGTGGACACCAGCTGCTTGAGTCCGAGGTTGGCGAGGTTGTCGAGCAGGGTGATGGTGTTGCGGTCGTTGTTGTTCTCCAGGTTGAAGTTGATGTCCCCCAGGAGGATGTAGTCAGCGGAGGGGAGGGCATGCGGGCTGACGTAGTCGGCGATGTCCTCGCTGAATTGTGTGCGTGGTCCCGGGGGTCTGTAGATCAGGGTGCCTCTGAGGGTGGTCTTCGGGTCGGTGCGGATCTGGAAGTGTAGGTGTTCAGCGGTAGTCAGGGTGTCATCGGTGTTGGTCGTGATGTGGATGGTGTCCCTGTGGATGATGACGATGCCTCCTCCAGTCTGGATGTCGCGATCTCTCCGGGTGATCTTGTATCCCTCTGGGATGGCGATGGCGATGTCGGGCGCTGAGGAGTCGTTCATCCAGGTTTCCGTGAGGAAGGCAACGTCAGGAGCTGTGGTGTCGAGGAGGTTCCAGAGTTCGATGTCGTGTCTGTGGACGGAGCGGGTGTTGAGCAGGATGCACTTGAGGTGGTTGCTGCTGGTGTTCGGCTTGGCGGGTGCTGGTGCGAGGCAGGTCCGGATGCAGGTGAACTTGCAGGCGTGGCAGCTGAAGGGTCCGTGGGTGCGTCTCGGGGTGGCTCAGTAGCATCCCGGGACTCGGCCGGTGTTGAGCGCGTTGAGGGTGGCGGCGGTGTACGTCCGGCGGGTGGGCTGGGGTCCTCGGGGGCCAGGGGTTCCGGCGCTGGGCGCGGTCCAGGCGCAGACGGGCACAGACGGGCTTACCTTTGGCGCGCCTTCGGCGCACAATCGGCGCGCCTGCTGCGCGTGCACGCTGCGCGTTGGCCACTCTGCCATATGAGGAGAGTGGGGGGGGCGGAGCGAGGGAGGGGCCGCTGGGAGGGGGAGCGGGGTGGCGAATGGGGATGGCGATCGAGGGAAGGGGGCGGGGCCGCTGGGGGGGCAGCGGCGAGGAGGTGGCAGGAAACGCAGCCGGGGCTGGGCGAGGAGGGGGGAGCACTGGGGGCTAGGGAAAAAACGGCGGGGAAAGAAGAAGCACAACGGCGGCGAGGCAATCAGGAGGCAGGGGGCACAGGAGATCCGTGGAAGCGGATCTGGCAGAGGGCACAGCTCAGGGCAGAGGCGGCACCAGAGGACGGGCTCACTCGCGGGGAGTGTGCTCGGGGGGTGACCTGCCCGGAGGGACAGAGGTCACTGCACCTCGCTGGCCACAGAGGCTATTAGTAGTCTCGTGCGAGGGGCTGCTGGGAGGGGGAGCGGGGTGGCGAATGGGGATGGCGAGCGAGGGAAGGGGTCGGGCCGCTGGGGGGCAGCGGCGAGGAGGTGGCGGGAAACGCGGCCGGGGCTGGGCGAGGAGGGGGGAGCACTGGGGGCTAGGGAAAAAACGGCGGGGAAAGAAGAAGCACAACGGCGGCGAGGCAATCAGGAGGCAGGGGGCACAGGAGATCCGTGGAAGCGGATCTGGCAGAGGGCACAGCTCAGGGCAGAGGCGGCACCAGAGGACGGGCTCACTCGCGGGGAGTGTGCTCGGGGGGTTACCTGCCCGGAGGGACAGAGGTCACTGCACCTCTCTGGCCACAGAGGCAATTAGTAGTCTCGTGCGAGGGAGGGGCCGCTGGGAGGGGGAGCGGGGTGGCGAATGGGGATGGCGAGCGAGGGAAGGGGGCGGGGCCGCTGGGGGGCAGCGGTGAGGAGGTGGCGGGAAACGCGGCCGGGGCCGGGCAAGGAGGGGGGAGCACTGGGGGCTAGGGAAAAAACGGCGGGGAAAGAAGAAGCACAACGGCGGCGAGGCAATTAGGAGGCAGGGGGCACAGGAGATCCGTGGAAGCGGATCTGGCAGAGGGCACAGCTCAGGGCAGAGGCGGCACCAGAGGACGGGCTCACTCGTGGGGAGTGTGCTCGGGGGGTGACCTGCCCGGAGGTTGCATATATAGCTTGCCTAATTCTATGTCAGTTCTGGAGGCTCAGATTATGCTTGTTTTTCTATTACTGAAATTGAAAGAGGCCAAAGAAAACATAATACAGTAAAACTATATTTCCCATGAACAATATAACATCATCTCATTCCACCAATCACAATGAACACATCCCTTCAAATACAACAAGCACCATCGTGCTGCCACTATCTTTAACTCAGCAGTCAAGATAAGTGCTGTAATTTCTTCTTTTTTAATGTCATGGATTTATTGATTCATGATGTTTTCTTGCTTGGCATAAATGCAAGCTATTGTGCAAGCACCACTTAATGAGAACACAACATTTTGCCCTATTTTGTTGGGACTTGGGTAACACTGAAGTTTCTATTGTTTTTCTTCACACTGTAGTGAAGACAGGGCCATGTGTGCACACATTGTTATATTAGCATAGGCTTATTAGAAGTTTAAACACCATTTTCCCACTTTGCAGCTTTTGCACACAGCACTACATGGGACTATTGTTGTAAGCTAGACTGCTTGGTTTCCTCGAATGAGAACGGTCTGATTTTCACATCCTTAGACTTACATTGCAACCTTAGTCCGTACACTGCATGCAGAAGCCTTCAAGGTCAACAAACAATGTATGTTGTTATTCAGTTTGATCGCCCCCCCGCTCTAGACACAACAAGCACAGCTGCAACCAACTGAAATTCTAGTGCCTTTAATATTGCACTACATGCATGATTTGGACACTTGGAAGCAAACATTTTCCAGCGTGAGAGCTTTTTGCTGATGCTGTGATGTGATTCACCACTGCTGTTCTTGGAGGTATGGGGTTCCCCATTCATGCCAAATAGAAATTCTATTTCTATAAAACCTAGTTCCTAGCAGAGGAGGGTGGTTCACAAGGCACTATATGACCTGTTTCCACTATCTTATAACATGATTTCTCCCTTTGTGTTTTATGGAATTGTAACAATGCTGATTGTAATATTTCTAGTCATATGCCTGTTTATGTTAGCCAAAATACTGCATCTTAGAGCACGTTGTTAAAATAAACATTTTAAATGTTTTCGTGTCTCTCATTACTTACTTTGTGGACTAGTATGAGAACAAAAATGAAAGAGTGTTCTTGATTCCCACCATTCCTGAGAGTACCCTAATTTGCATGTTATCGGTTGTCTAATCTTTGGTAGCTTCGCTATAGGACGGAGAGCTAATGTGACACTGATGCTAGTCGGTTAGGGGTTCTGGGTACTGGGGTGAGTTTTGAGGTACACCACAATTCACTGAGGTCTGGTTTCCTGGGCATAGTTCTGTGCATGAGCAGAATCCCTGCAATATTTGGTCTAACGTTTGGTCTTATATTTGAGACACTCAAGTAGGGCTTATAACAGTCCATGACACCCTCCCTCCTGTTTCCGGTTGACAGTAGTGACGGATTAACCTACCTATACGAATGAGATATAGGATCATTCAAGCTTGAGATTTATAAAAAGGTTCTTTTTTGAGTTACTACCCTTTTTGTGCTACAATTTTTGTTTTTTGTTCTCTACTGTGTCCTTTTTTTGGGGGGGAAACATTTTTTATTGGTTTTCACAACATACAATTCAGTACACAGTATGTAACTTCTGATTGTACAATATACCCATTTGTAGTGCAATATTTTGAACATGTTGCATGAGTCCAGGAGCGAGGTGTCCCTGCAATTACAATAAGAAGTAGACCTGTCAAACTCAGCTATGAGGATCAATACAGGGAGAAGCAATTGTACAGGACAGTGCTATACATAACATACCTGCAACAAAATTATAAATTAAAGAGAAAAGCTTACAAAAAAGTAGAATAAAAAGGGAAACAGCCCCCTAAGAACCCCAACTACCCCCCTCTCCAAGGTCGCGGTCGGTGTTGCCATTGAATGTATACTGCCGGAACTACTAAAGGGCTGGCTGTGTCACAAAGGTGAGCAGGGTGGGAGAGCTTCCATTAGCATGCCACAATACAAGTGTGCGGTTCATCCAGTAGCCGTAACAATAACTCCATGGTACATTGATATCACAGCTTAAAACAATGCCACTTCTTGCACTTGAAAACCTTCCAACATAACTTCCCAGTCGAGGGAGATTGGTGTCCTCCGCAGACCCCTAGTTTCCTCCATGTGGAGTGTTGCACCCTCTGCTGCAGCCCAACTTAGCACCTATCCCTGCGAGATATGCACTTCAGGGGGTTTACGGGATTTCCACTTTCTAGTTATGTTTCGTATGGCTAGTATGCATGCCAGATTTATGAAGCGGTATTGCCCCTTATTGGAGGTGATCCGGGCATGAAGCCCCAGGATGCATTCCGCAGCTGTATCTGTGACAGCAAGGTGCGTGGAAGATTCCAATAATTGTCGCACTGAGTCCCAATAGTTTCTAAGTTTAGGGCAGTCCCATATCATGTGTTGAAAGTCTGTCCTCCCCAGCAGGCAGCGCGGGCAGTGGTGTTGTGTCTGGGAAAACATCCTATCCAATCTATGTGGAGTGAGATACGCCCGGTGCAAAATCATCGTCTGTATAAATTTGAATCTAGCATTCCGAGGGATCTTCCTGGGGTGTTCCAGCACTATCGCCCAGTCCCTGTCCGAGAGATCTCTCCCTAATTCTGCCTCCCATTGAGTCTTCAATGCATGTAGGGGATTCTCGTGTGTGTGCTAATGCAAGTATATAACCATTTGATCAAATGTCTCCCCCCGCCCATATAGTACACCATCTTGATCAGCCCATTTTCAGGGGGAGACATTCTCTGAGGGGCCCAAGTTTTCTTAACAAATCCAATCAGCGCCGTATGTATAAGGAACATAGATGCCGGGGCGCCGGTGCATTGTACAAATGTGTTGTGGTCCATTAGTGTTTCCTCCTCAAACAGGTCAGCCACCGTACTCACGCCAACCTCCAACCAAGGTGACAGAATACGCTTCGTCAGCCTGCCACTGGCCAGCGGAATCCCCATCAACGGAGTATTCCCTGAGTATCTACCACCCAGATGTGTGTACTTTAGCGCCGCCGTCCAACATCGTAGGGCCATCTGCAATAGTGGGGGGAGGGACTTGGAGTCCTACCACCCGGCAATAACAGGGCGTGTAGCCTACCGTTGCCCAAATTAGACAGTGTATAATCAATTTCGTGTAGGTTACGTCCTGCTGTCCAATAGGACAGCCACTGCAATTGACAAGCATAATAATAGGCACGGAAATCTGGCACTCCCAAACCGCCCGCCGCAGTACCGACTTGGAGTTTTTTGAGGCTAATACGCCTCCTGCCTGTACCCCAGATGAGATCGATTAACAGCGTGTTCAGTAATGTAAAAGTGTGCTATGGTACTAATATAGGTAGGTCCGTGAAGTAATAAACCAAGCGGGGCAACACAACCATTTTTGCTATAGCAGCCCTGCCCGGGATGGATAGTGGTAACGTCGTCCAGAATGCGACACTATCTCTCAACGCCCTGATTGCTTTATTTAGGTTACCGTCCAGCATATCCGTGGGTGTCCTGTAAATTTGAATGCCTAAATAGCGGAATGTCGTGGGTGTAACCTGAATTGCGGTGTCCCCAATATCCAGTTCCTCAATGTCAGCCCCGTCTCTAAAGAAAAAAGCATGCGTTTTAGAGGTGTTTAAAGCTAACCCAGATATGCACTCAAAGCTGTGGAACGCTGCAAATAATGGAGCCAGCGGGATGCGAAGGTCAGACTCATACAACAAAATGTCATCGTCATATGCAGAGAATAATTGTGTGGTATTACACAATCGGACTCCCTGCTCTGTAAAATCAAGGCGCAACTGTATGGCCAGGGGCTCCAGTGCTAAGATAAAGAGAAGGGGAGATAGTGGGCATCCCTGTCGTGTGCCTTTATGTATAGTGCATTCAGCTGAAATATGACCTCCCGTTTTAGTGCGTGCCGTAGGGGCATCATATAATATTCGCACCCATTTAATATAGTCCACCAGAATACCAAATTTCCCAAGTGCTTGAAACATGTACTCCCACTGTATGGAATCAAAAGCCTGTCGTAAATCCAGGGAAATACAACCGGCATACGGGCAGGTCTTCGGGGCTTCTATCAGTAAATAGTGCAATTTCCTGATGTTGAGAAATGTGCTTTGGGCAGGTAAAAAATCAGTTTGGTTACTGTGTATTAATTTTGGTAAGTGTGGAACTAGTCCGTTTGCGAGTGCCTTACTTAAGATTTTATATTCTGTGGATAATAACGATAGCGGGCGATAATTTGCCATATCATTATGATCCCTACCCAGTTTTGGAAGCGCAATAACTAGGGCTTGCGCCGATTTAGTAGGCAGCGAGCCCCTCTCCCACACCTCCCGGTATAGAGCTACCAGCTGTGGCACCAATGTCTCCGCATAGGTATCATAGAACTCTATGGGTAGGCCGTCAATACCAGGCGTTTTGTTGTGAGGTAGGTCCTTCATAGCCTGTTTGATCTCTTGTGTGGTGATATGACCCGTCAGACTCTTACGAAGCGGTTCCAGGATCGTCGGGTATGTTAAATCCAATAAAAAGGTGTCTATACGCGATCCTGCAAGGCCAGATGGCAAACCATACAAGGTGGCATAATAGCCACGGAACGCTGTGTTTATGTCCCCTTGCACAGTTAGCACATCGCTTGTATCTGTCATGATGTGGGGTATTACCACAGACGGGGGAGCGTCTCGTAATATTTGAGCCAGCAAGGCCCCAGCTCTATCTGCCTCGCTATGTGTACGCTGTGTAAACGCTGTATGGTCTATCACTCTTAAGGATTCCAGTAGTTCCGCGAGTCCTATTCGGGCCTCTTGCAGTGACTCTTCTTTCCCCACAACTGTGAGTACGTCCTTCTCTAGAGTGCCCTTACGATCTTCCACCTCAACGAGCGACTTATGAAGTTCCTGACGCACCCCCCATCGTTGTACCTATGGCCCTACCCCGCACCACCACCTTGAACGCGTCCCATTCTATTAGCGCATTAGATGGGGTATGGCTATTTTACGCAAAATAATTAACAATAGTATCAGAAAGGGTACTACGGAAAACTTGGTTTTCCAACAGCTGTGGCCAGAGCCACCAGGTGGGGACTGGTGTAGGGATTCTGCCCCATGTTATAGTGGTTTCTAGAGGGTTATGGTCGGAGAGTGTCTTTGGTAGAAAAGTGGAGTCTATCACCTGCATGGCTATCCTACCCGTATAGAGGAATCTGTCTATTCTCGTGTGGAGGTCATGTACTCTAGAGTAGTATGAGTATTCCCTATCAAGGGGGTGTCTCATGCGCCATACATCTCTGAGGTCCCAGCCCATCAACCAGTTGGAGAAAGCATCTGCCGGCTTCAAGACTGTTGTGTCCTGCAGTGGAGGGTGTGATCTATCCATTAACACGTCCAGGACTACATTGCAGTCTACTCCCAGTAGCCAAGGGTATTCATCCCAACCAGCAAGGGCCCCACTCAGTGTGGGCCAGAATTGGTCTTGTTCGTAGTTAGGGGCGTAAAAAGTGCCTATTACCACCAATTGGCCATCCAAAAATCCTTTTATAAATGCATATCTGCCATGATGGTCAATTCGCTCCTCTGGGCTATGAAGGGTACGCCGTGACGGATCCAAATCGTGGCACCCCGAGCATAGTTGGAGTACCCAGTGGAAAAACCTTGAACCCTCCACTTTTTCTTAAGCTTTGCAACCTCTCTTTCTATCATGTGTGATTTCTGGAAGTAAACTATGTGCACTTTGCGGCGCTGTAATTGCGCATGTATCTTGTGCCTTTTATGAGTCGTGCCCATACCCCTTACGTTCCATGTGATAAGTTTGTACTTTCCCGGTGTATGCATGTAACCATGAAACAGGACAAATAAGAAGAGCACAACATACATCTGCAGTTATATAATCCCAGAATAGCAAACAACTCAAGACCGCGACCCAACCCTCCCCCTACAACACAGGGTCCAACCAAAAACAAGCATCGGACCACAACTCCCGCAAACTGATCCAATATGCATATGAAAATCTGCAATGAGTGAATAATACAAATAAACATAACAAGCAGGAAATTAAAGAAAATTACATCACGACTTTGCCATAGAGGGGGTTGCGCCGTTGCCTTATGTATGGTAGTGCTTAATAGACAATTGCCAGATTGAGCTACTACAGCACATGAGCATATTCTGAGCGCCTAATTACAGGAGAAAAATAAGAGGCATGCCATTCGGGACAGGGGAGCAATGCAGCCACAGTGTAATATACTATAATATAATAGAAAAAATAAAAATAAAAAAAAATAATGGAGGTCTACAATACTTGGGAGTGTCCCTCAACCAAACAGGTTCGCTATCAGTTGCGGCGTTGCAGAGGGAAACAAAGCCACACTACCCTCGGAGTCCGAACCATGAGTTCCTCTGCAGCCGATGATGAATGATGGAGTGATCTCAGCGCGTTCGTGAAGGTCACCGTGGCCAGCACCGCCTGTTGTTTGTTCTGTTGGGCTTGTTGCGAGGTGATCCTCATGCTGTCTTTGGCCCTCTGCTGACTCCGGCCTCTATGTCTGGGCGGAGGGGGCACCAATGGACTCCGCCTTTCCTCTGCAAGCAGGGTCCTCTCCTCCGCATTAGTGAGTTCCATTACCTCCAGCCAATCGTCGAAATCACCAGGACTCTCAAAAAGTACGATTTTTGGTCATGAATGATCTTGAGGCATGCAGGAAATAGGAGCGCATATTGGAGTTGCAAGTCTCGGACACACCGTTTCCGAGTCAAGAAAGAAGCCCTCTGTTTTTGCAAAATCACGGTATAGTCCGGGAATAACGAGATCCGGGCGTTCTCAAAGTTAATCGGTGCTGCGGTTCTAGCCTTCTGGAGTAAGACATCACGATCGTGAAAGTTTAAGAACTTCACGATTAGGGGTCTCGGTGGGACTCCGGGTTTTGGGTGACCTGTCGGAATTCTGTGCCCCCTTTCAATACAATATTGCGGAGACAGGCCCTCTGCCGTGACAATTGTCCTTGAACCATTGCTCCATAAACGCAACTGCTTCCGGCTCCTCGCTTCTCTCCGGAAGGCCAATGACGCAGACATTATTTCTGCGCGCTCTTCCTTTTGCGTCCTCTACTCTGTCCATCAAGGTGGCCACTTGCATCTGGAGCTGTTTGACGTCAGAGTCCGTCTGCTTTTGTTTGGGCACCAATTCAGCCAGAGTCGCCCCCTGTTCTTTAACTCTATCCACTGTTTTTACATGGTCAGCTCGAAGCAAATTCAGGGTCGCGGACAGAGTTCTCTACTGTGTCCTTATGGTTGATGTAGACATAGCTCAATATAGTCGAGTGCCACTCCGCAATCATTTACAGCAGTTTGTCGTGTTCGCTGAAGGAATGGCAGTCATCTTTGTGGTTAGTGCAGAAGCAGCTTACCCATTTGAGCTTTTCTACTCTAGGGTTACGTTTCCTGCTGTGAATGCGGATGATGGTACATACCATAGTCCACAGACACGCCATTGACCTATGGAATCTACTAGACACCATCTCTCCAGACATCGCCTTCCTAACAGAAACATGGATGAATGCTTCCTCCGCACCAGACATCACCATTGCCATCCCTGAAGACTATAAGATCACTCGCAAAGACCGCACCAGCCACACAGGAGGAGGCATCGCTATCGTCCATAAGAAATCAATCCGCATCTCAACCAGCTCTGACGCCAACCTCGCTAACTCCGAACACCTTCACTTCCAGATCCACATCGACCCCAAAACAACACTCAGAGGCACCCTCCTCTACAGACCACCTGGACCCCGTGCAAAATTCAGTGAAGACATCACGGACTTCATCACTCCACACGCGCTCCCCTCCAAAGACTACATCCTTCTGGGAGACCTCAACTTTCACCTTGAAAAGATCAACGACCGCAACACCGCCACCCTCTTAGACAACCTCGCCAACCTCGGACTTAAACAACTAGTCACTTCCCCCACCCACATCGCAGGTCACACACTCGACCCCATCTTCACCTCCAGCAATCATGTTTCCTTCAGCCACACTACGGATCTCCTCTGGACCGACCACAGCTGCGTTCACTTCACCTACAACAAACCAAAACCCACCATCCACCTCCATCCTACCCTGCAAAGAAACTGGAACAAAATCACCACGGACCAGATCTCCGCATCGCTGCTTCGAAACACCCCAGCCCTCTCTTCTAACGCTAACGAAGCCGCCGCCAACCTCACCCTATGGTTATCCAACACCGCCGACACCTTAGCACCACTGAAAAAACGTCAAAGCAAACCTGGCAGCAAGAAGGCCTCATGGTTCAACGATGATCTTAAGAAGTCCAAGAAACCCCTTGAAAAGGCCTGGAAAAAAGACCCAACCACTAGCACCAAGGACGCCTTCAAAAACGCCACCCGCACTCACCACCAACTAATCCGAAAAGCCAAGAAAACAGCATTCAAGGATCGACTCGACAACAACGCCCACAACAGCAAGGAACTTTTCAACATCGTCAAGGAATTTTCCAATCCCTCGGCCAACTCCAACGACATCACCCCCTCTCAAGCCCTCTGCGACTCCCTAGCCTCATTTTTCCACAACAAGATTGCAGACATCCACAACAGCTTTGACAACCAACCCGGAAACCAACCCACCCAACCACATGCTGAACACTCTCCCCCCCTGAACACCCTTAACGACTGGAACCCAATCTCCACTGAGGACACCATCCGCCTGATGAACTCCATCCACTCAGGATCCCCCACAGACCCATGTCCTCACCACATCTTCAACAAAGCAGACTCCGTCATAGCACCGCACCTCCGAGACGTCATCAACTGCTCCTTCAACTCCGCCACCTTCCCGGAAAGCTGGAAACACGCTGAACTCACCGCCCTTCTGAAAAAACCCACGGCGGACCCCACCGAACTCAAAAATTACCGCCCCATCTCGCTTCTTCCATTCCCGGCCAAAGTCATCGAGAAAGCTGTCAACAACCAGCTCGCCGCCTTCCTCGAATCCAACAAATCTCTCGACCCCTCACAATCTGGCTTCCGAGCAAAACACAGCACTGAGACCGCCCTCATCGCAGCAACAGACGACAATCGAACTCTACTGGACAATGGAGACACAGTCGCCCTCATCCTCCTTGACCTCTCTGCAGCATTCGACACAGTCTGCCACAGCACCCTTTTACAATGCCTCAATAACATCGGAATCCAAGGAAAAGCACTTGATTGGATCACCTCGTTCCTCACCGGAAGAACCCAGAGAGTCAGCCTCCCACCTTTCAAGTCAGAGGCCACCGAAGTCATCTGTGGCGTACCACAAGGATCCTCACTCAGCCCCACCCTCTTCAACGTATACATGAGCCCCCTCGCGGCCATCGCCCGCCAACACAACCTCAACATCATCTCCTACGCGGATGACACTCAACTAATCCTTTCTCTCACCAACGACCCCAGCACCGCCAAAACTAACCTACACGAAGGAATGAAAGAAGTTGCCGAATGGATGAAACAAAGCCGTCTGAAACTGAACTCAGACAAAACAGAAGTCCTCATCTTAGGTACATCCCCCTCTGCATGGGACGACTCCTGGTGGCCGGAAGCCCTCGGAAAAGCACCCATCCCGACAGACCACGCACGGAACCTAGGCGTCATCCTGGACTCTTCACTCTCAATGAACAGACAAGTCAGCGCCGTATCCTCTTCCTGCTTCAACATTCTTCGCATGCTCAGGAAAACATTTCGCTGGATCCCCTCCGAAACAAGGAAGACAGTCACCCACGCTCTGGTCACGAGCCGACTGGACTACGGAAACACCCTCTACGCAGGTACTACTGCGAAACTACAGAAGAAACTCCAACGAATCCAAAACGCCTCAGCCAGGATCATATTAGACATCCCACGTAATGAACACATCTCTGGTCACCTTAAAGACCTCCACTGGCTACCCGTCAATAAGAGGATCACTTTCCGACTGCTTACCCACGCTCACAAATCACTCTACGACATCGGACCAGAATGCCTCAACTCACGTCTGTCCTTCTACACCCCCCCCCCCCGCCAACTACGTTCTTCCAACCAAGCCCTCGCCACTGTACCTCGCATCAACAAGTCCACCATGGGAGGCAGATCCTTCTCATACCTGGCTGCTAAAACTTGGAATTCACTCCCCGCTTACCTTTGCCTTACCTAGAACCACCTAGCATTCAGAAAGCAACTTAAAACGTGGATATTTGACAAATAATCCTCCTCCCCTTCCTAAGCGCCTTGAAACCCTCTGGGTATGTAGTGCGCTATATAAATTCTCTGACTTGACTTAACTTGACAGCTGTGCCTGCAGACTATGCACCACATAGGACACAGGATATTCTGCTTTCTGCTTGGCAGCATCAAGTTTGGTTTAATGGTGCACTCCCCCACACCATCTCTGCGGTTTGGTTAGGTCTATTCCAGGGGCCACTTGGCCCATTTTGGCTGGGTGCAGACTGCATCCACGTTATTTGACAGTCCCTATAGCAGAGTTATGTTTACTCTATGCCTCTGTTGTTGGGGTATATAGGGCTTTAGTGCAATACGTTTCCCACAAAATCCAGGTGGGGGCACCTGGAGCTGCGGCGCAACCACTTTGACCGGCTGGGATAAAACGTAGTCCTGTCATGGTTAATTCGGTAAAGGGCAAGCGCCCCAGGATAAGGACCAGATGCCTTATTGGCTTGCTGAGAAATCTGACCGACTGGAAGCAGTTTTTCCTGATATGACTCCTGTTGAGACACACAGGATTCTGACAATTAGCTTGCAGAAAGACTTAGTACCAGAGGTGACTGATTGTGAGACCTGGGGCAAAGCATTTGTGGCTGCCTATGCCAAGTTCTTCGACACACCGCCTATGACTGCCCTGCCCTCCACAATCAAGCGTGTTCAAGTTCAACACAGTCTGGAGGCGGCTGTAGAATTGGGAATGAGGCTTGTCGGATTGTTTGGCGTAGTTTCCGATCTCATCCTTGCTAATGCTAAGGGGGATACGGTAAGCTTTCAGGTGTCTAATGCTTTGCGCAATGTCCCCGATGCTGATAAACTCCGGCAGTTACCGTAAATAATTGCCAAGGCTTATAAGACCATTGGCCATAATAGTTTGGGTCTTAAGCCTTTTGCTGAGGTAACATCTCAACCGCAAACTCAGACGGCTAAGTCTGAAAAGGACGACCGTCCTATTTTTCCTAAACAAAATTGGAAATCTAAGAAACAGGGAAGGCAGCAAAAGAAACAAGGGTCGCGTTCTGCTTCGCCGATTCCTGTCTCTAATGAGTGCACTCATGATTTGCGCGACCGCGCGAGTATTAAGTCACCTGATCAATTTCAGGTTGCTGATCAATGTACTCCTCAGTCTTTGCGGGAAACATCGGTCTCGCAAACCGGTGGAGGAGACTGCGGCAGAGGTCGGGGTGCCCAACAAGGTCATGAGCAGCCCCGCCAGATGAAGAGTAAATACAAGCAGGCTGACTTTTAACGTCAACGCCCTCAGTTTCAGAAAAAGAAAGTTGCTGCTTTAGCAGCATGGTATGCCACGGATAGTGAGAACATAGCTTCGGAACCTGACATGGGTGCTAATGCTGCTTGACAGCGCAGCGGAGGTTACAGTAGTGTGGCAAGCACTGCATCCGTATCTTAAGGTGACAGCAACTGACACGTTCATTACGGTTGAGACAGCTGACACCGGATTGGCTCCCCCTGATAGGCTATATAACATAGTCTATTTAATTGAAGGTGTCATAAAACGTACAATAAAATGGATTTTCGGGGAAAATATGACCTCTACATATGACATTTTGTTTGGTAGCGGAGACAGACTGGCCCCCACCTTTCTTTTTGGCCACTCCAAGAGGGGAGGAGGAAATCCTCCCTAGTTTCGCTCACACAGTGCCGAAGGAGCAGGCACAGAATTTTGCAGAAGAGTGGGCTAAGGTGCTTGCACCAGCTTTGTACCGTACTCAATGTGGATGGGACAAAATTTCACCCAGGCATGAAATTCCACTACGGTCAATGCCACAGCCTCAACCCCAATATCCCATGCGACGTGAAGCGAAAGCTCCTGTTGCGGAAATCCTTGAACAAGTGGAACATCAAGGTGTGATTGAAACATGTGTGTCACCCATGAATAACCCTCTTTTTACTGTGATCAAACCTGATGGGTCGTACCGCCTGGTATTGGATTTCCGCCATTTGAACTCTCGTCGTCGGACTTGCGCAGTACAGAATACTTACAGTTCTGTCCTTGTGTATAGTCTCATGAGAAAAATGTTTAAGACCATACTTGACATATCCAATGTTTCTTTTAGCCATAACCTGTCCTCTCTTAGTAGTCATTGAATAGCATTTACTTCTGGCGGCAAACAAAAACAGTTTAAAAGATTAGCCATGGGCTACAAGAACAGCCCAGGCGTCTTTGCCGCTCGGATTGTCTCCCTTTTAGAGAGACTCGACCCTGATGCATGCTCTTATGTTGATGATATTTATCTCAAAGACCACAAAATATGGCCACATCTGTGTCCCGTTGACCGCATCCTTGTTATGTTTCTGGACTTCGGTTACAAATTTAACTTTGCAAAATCACACATTGCAGAGTGCACAGTGTTGTTCCTGGGCTATGAGCTCAACAATGTAACTCGGCCACAACCCCTACAAACTAGCTACCATGAAGATTAACTCCCAATTGAGCCATTGGAAGGAGGTTGGACGACTGTCAGACACTGAACACAAGTTCCTTTCAATCAGCAGCCCTAGATATCCGTGCATTTACCTTCTTCTCAAAATACATAAGAACATGCCTTTTCCTCAAGGTCGGCCTATTATTTCAAGGATTGGCTCAATAACAGAGGCCTTGGCCAAGTTTGTAGACACCTTCTTGCAACCATTAGTCAGCAATCTGCCATCATACATCAGGGACAGCACAGATTTACTAAACAAACTTACTGATCTAGACTGGGACGACAGCATATGGTTTGCCACACTGGATGTGGAATCCTTATATACCTGCATTAAAAGAGATCTTGGGGAACAGGCGGTGGAATACTATTTGTCTACAAGACATCCCAGCTTACATGATCACAACCTAATGCTACTGGAAATGGTAAACCTCATACTAGATAACAACTACTTTATGTTTAACACCACATGGTACAAACAAGAATAGGGAACCGCCATGGGCTCAAAATGTGTACCTTTGTACGCTAACCTCTTTATGGGGTGGGTGGAACGAACCCATGCATGGTTTAGAGCGGCAGTAGAATGGACAAGACATGTCCAATTTTGGGGCCGCTACATTGACGATATTGTCATCATTTGGACTGGCTCTGGGGTTGAATTACATGACTACTTCAACTATCTAAACAGTAACACACTCAATGTCTCCTTCACGTTGCAAATGTCACAGACAAAGATACACTTCCTAGAACTGGAGTTATATATACAGGGGAAGACAATACACAGGACATTACATAGGAAAGAAACATCAGTCGATAGCATTCTTCACTATGGCAGCTCGCACCCACCCTCAACTAAGAAAGGTATCCCTTATGGGGAACTTTTACGGATTCGTAGGAACTGCAGTGAGGAGGCCAACTTCACCTTACAATCCAGGGTGGCCACAGACAGGCTGAGAAAAAGAGGCTACGACTCTGACACACTCAGGAAAGCTAACAATAGGGTCCTGACCATCAAAAGGGAAGACACCTTAACCAACGGACATCGGAAGCAAGACAAGGAAGTGCAGAGACTTTCATTTGTCACCACCTACTGCTCCCTTAACCATGAGGTCTACAAAGCTTTGGGTAAACACTGGACACTACTTAACGGAGTAGCTGGGGTGAGTCAGTCTATCACCGACAGACCATCAATGACCTTCAAAAGAAGCAAGACAATGAGGGATGTTCTTTGCCCCAGATACACATTACCTAGGGTCCCCCGACACAAAAGCTGGCTGAATAAACCTAATGGCTTCTATACCTGCAGTGGCTGTAACATTTGCCAACTGGGCTGCAATAGAACAGTTAGATTCAAATACAACACTAACACTGAACACAAGATCCGACAGTTTATTAATTGCCTTACTTGCTTTGTGGTATATGTCATCATCTGTGGATGTGGGAGGATACACGTGGGGAGCACCACTAGACAACTTAAGATCCGCAGCCAGGACCACCGCAGAGCAGCACTTAACGGAGATATCTCTTATGCCATAGTGTCACATGAATGTGAGAGGGGCACAGATAGGGCACGCGTCCGCTTCCATGCTATAGACAGCGTCAGGCCCAATCTGAGAGGCGGTGACAAGGGCACTAGCTCTGAGACAACTGGAAGCCAGGTGGATCTGTACACTGCGCTCTTCCAGCATGGGGTTAAGCACTGACAATGAGATGCACTTCTTCCTCTAGATCTCACACAAATGCCGGCCCTCTGTGTCTGTATATTCTGAACTTTCTTGAATAATTGACCCCCACAACTGAGCATACACATAGGGAATTTTGTCATATATTCCATATCTGATGTCACAGTCCCCTAATGAATATTTAATTGACATACATTCAGAGTTGACAAATCACAAGTTCAAATTATGTGTAAAGTTCTTTCTGTTCCCAGTTGTGACTATGTGCTCCTAGCTAAAAATTTGCTTCAAATAATGGCTTCATGTATATTTGTGTGGGTTAGCACCGTAACCTTTGCTGATTTCGTGGCACTGTAACTTCATTGCCAAGAATGACACACTCCAATAACCATGTCCTAACTATCTTCATACCCCTGGCACTGTAACCTTATTGCCAGAATAGAGTGTGGGGCTAGAACCAGGTCACTAATACCATTGTATGTTTTAACAGCAATTAACTCTCTCCATAATGTTTATGCTTTGTACTTTCTTCTCTTTTTGGCGCTTTCTGTGTCTCTTACTGTTGATTGCCCGTAAAATAAGGTGCTCTGTAGCAAGGAACACGGAACATTAGCTTTTGTTATCCTCATAGAGGCCGCACGACAACAGACAATAGGATATTCACTAGCTATCTACTTCGTTACCTGATGTGGTTAGGCATCCCGCCCTTGCAACTATAGATATCTTTAATGAATTCTCTTTTGTGCTTGCACTTAACTTGTTACGTTTCACCAACAAATGCCACTGGTAAGCATTGGCGAATTTTGCGAATCTGGTGTTCGCGAATTTGCGTATTTACGAACTCGCAATCGGCAAAATCCGCGAATTCTCGCAAATTTGCGGATTTTTTTTGTGTTCGCAAGGGTTTCTGCCAGTTCGCGAGGGTTTTGTACCAGTACGCAATTGCGAACTTGCTTGTCGGCTCGCAACGGTCGCGACTATGTTGTTTCTACGTCTGGTTCATCATCACAGGTTCCCAGCACCCTCTGTTTCACCACTGCCACCCTCTGTTTCACCCATATCACCCTCTGGTACATCAATGCCACCCTCTGGTTCATCATCACTGTAGATTATGGGGGGGAAAAGCAAGCACACCTGCCCTGCTTTAACTGACATGAATTAATTTGGGGTTGATTTATTAATGTGTCACTGTTTTAAAATTCCAGTCTGGCACCTGCTTCCTTATCTGTAATTTGCTTTATGTTGCAGTGCAATTTTTTTTCCAGGACCCTTGTGGCCTACTTGTAGCTATTCTATGAGCCTGCTGTGAGGGTCAGAGCAGGGTCATACAATTGTTGCAACTAGAAACTGAACTCTGGAGGGGCCCCAGTCAGGAAGCACTAAAGGGAATGGTTACTATTACTAATGATGAGTTTGAACTTTTGCACGTGCTGAGTGCTTTCAGTTTTGCAAAATTCGTTTTTCTGCAGAACAGCAACTGTAATGCCCCAAACAAACTTACTTGTGAAAGTTGATTTCTAATCCAAAAGTGATCCAAAGAATGTCAAAAGGCCTCAAATCCAAAAAAGTGCAGGCGAATGTCAACCTGAGGAGTTATTCTGATAAAAATCATAATTTTCAGAAGGTCTTTGCTGCTTGCTAGTGGATTTCTTGTGCAGAATTGCAAATCTTGTAATTTCGCGAGTGCGAGATTGTTGCTGCCCGCCGCATCTACATGTTCGCAATTGCGAACTCTCGTGATGCGTCACCAAACTCCAGCGGGATCCCGCAGCAAGATCCAAAATGGCGCAGCACTCGCAAAATATCGAGAAAAACAACTCGCCAAATGCTGAATGACGGTAAGTGAACGCCACACGCCGCAAAATTGTATCACCAAGAAAAAAAAATCCGCTGCGTGCGAATTTGCGGATTCTCGGTAAATTTGCGAGCGTTCGCGGACTGCAAATTTACCGAAAATCCGCAAAATCCGCGAGCAGAACGGATTTTCCGCCCATGCTTAGCCACTGGTTTGGTGATTGTGGTGACACTTCCAAATTATAACTAGCTAGTCGTGATTATATATGGCGGGTTGGCAACATCTTTCGTCTGATTCTGGATCACACATGGATTTTGTCCTTGCTGTCTCGGCTACACACTAGTCTTTTTCAGTCCCGGAAGTGAGTATTGACAATAGCTCGCTCCGTGAGTTGAAAGACAACCCAGAAGTGAAATTGAGCACTTCCGGGTCTCTCCGACCTCGCCGGCATATCACAACCATGGAGCCTGCCTCTGGTTGTATTGCGCTCCAGATTCGCTGGCAGAAGGATGTAAACTGGACGCGGCTCCTTTCTACAGACCCAGATATTATGTTCTACAGGTATTTAGTGATGTGCTTTTGGGGCCATGATGTACGCTGCCCGTTTTTGTAATGCACCAGCAGCTGATGTTAGTTTCACTACCAACACAATCCCTGAGACATGTTTTGGATCCTACTTTCGTTGCTACAGTGATACGTGCCACTGAGTTAAAGCCTAACCCCGCCTTTAACTTATTCCTGCACTATTATGCCTCTTAATTAACCATCCTTCCATGCACTGTTATGTAACGGAGTTCCCGCTCTAGTTGTGTGCACACTGACTTAGACGTAATTTTAAATAAATCATTTTCTACGCATCACCTAAACATGTGGCTTCCTGATCACCACACTGAGTATGTAGATTTGCTGTCTGCCTGCACTACAATCGTATTACCTTGACCTCTGCTATGCACCAGCAACTTTTGAGATTAGATCAATTGCTCACTAAGCATGCATACTCTCTGTTTGATCCATAGCTCTGGCATCTATCACACAGAGAACTGCCTATGTCTGTTTACTGTTCCACTTCTTTCTCGGCACACTGTTAGGAATCAGTCCCCAGTCCTCTTTCGGTGACCATGTTTTGCTATCACATGACCTGCCAGTTTCAGATAAAGGTTAGTCCTACCATAGTGTCGGTGCTTGTTATTGCTAACCTGTGGGTTCCTGTATCCTGGTTCCAGTGTTTCCTGATTCGCATTTTCTGGTTCTAACGGGCTCGTGAGAACTATTGGTGTGTCCCTTTTTTCTTTGTTGGAGCTTGATCCTGAGATTCTATTTTTGGTGTCAATTCCCTCCCCTTTCCTTCGTTTTTTCCAGTTGTAGAGAGTTAGGTAGATTGAGTATCCTTGCCCCCTGTGTCCCTGTTCGTTCTCGTTTCGTTTTCAGAACAAGTGCCTTTTCACATTAACTGCCGTGTTTGGGATATTCAGGGGCTCCTGTTTCCCTCCCAACCGGCTGGCCTTTTTACTTTCAGTCCCCGGGGTACGATGAATAGGTATTGGTGTAAGCGCCGTTACACGATTCGCGCTCGCCACATTTTTCACCGCTCCACATTGTTGATTTCCGTAAATGACGTTTGCTGTCATTCCATGAGTGTAATCCAAGCCCGGCAATTACGCTTTGTTTACCCTTGCACATTGTTCGAAACACAGTCACTGGTGCTTGGTATTTTAGTAGCACATGTAGGGGTTTTTTGTTCATGTCGTTTACTAAGACATGTTTTTCCCCGTAAATAAGTAAAGAGTCCCGAACCATACTCCGTTGGATCAGTCACGTATTAGAATCCAAGAGACGTTATCTTGGAGTTGTTTTTTCCGTTGACTGAAGCCCCCTCGATGCAAAGCCTACACTTGTCACTGGTAAGTCCATGTGTTGATATTAGCTGGATATGGTCATTAATGCTGTAGTAGGATTAGGGACTGAAGTGGTATTGTGATGTGTTTTCTTTCCCCTGTTTGTTCAGGTGCGGATGCGAGGAGGAGGGAGTTGTTTGTGCTTCGCTCTACAGGGGTGGAAGGCTTGGTGTCTCTACATATTCCACCCCCTTTTCTGGGTCATTGGCTTACTCATTGTTTACATCAAGTGAGTGGCTAGTGAGTCGGGGAAGTGGATTGGGACATACCTCGTTCCTGCAGTGTGTGGGCCGAGTGGGAGCCTAACACACACACGGCTGCTTTAAAACAGCATCTAACTTACAGCATTGCATTATTTGGCTTCTTTCTAACCATGTGATGGCTTGCCTAACTCACAAACTTGGTTCTGCCTGTTTTTTACTTATGGACTGTTTTCGCTCAGCCTACTGCCCGTACATACATGGCGTAAGCATTTTTAGGATACTCCTTTATTAATACTATTTTTTCTACCTGACATGTTGATTAATATGGTTGACTGCAACCGCGCATTCACGCTTACAGGTCTTTTTGACACACAGTCCATTTCATTTTAGGTCCTTTCTGCTTATTACAAGGAACACTCTCCAACACGGGAGTTCCCGCTTTCAAAATTAGGTATGTCTCGCTTCCGCTTGAGGGGTATAGGAAAGCGCCTGACTACCTTTTCATTCAGTGTAACCAAAAAAGGCTTGGGTCTGGTTACTACCTGGCCTAGACCACTCTTAATTGAATAAACAAACAATATGATCAGGTTAGTTATTTCAATCTATTGACACCACACCTAGCCAATAATCCTAAGCGGGCAGCATTTTCATTATAACCATTTTTTACTTATTTGCATGTATTTTTCAATTCAATATGTGCGAAGACAAGATACTGTTGTAAAAAACATTTTACACCATCAATACAAACATGTAATGTACACAAATCAAAAATCAAAAACATTCATATATACAACATATATACAAAGGAAGAGTGTGTGGTAGATGCCTCCAAATATTATATTCATGGTGCACCAGTCCTAATATTTTATATACAAAAACAAGCGGCCAATCAATATTTTCTAGGGGTCTGCCTGTCAAATACACTAGGAACTGTTTATTTGTAAGGGTCTGATTGTAGGGAGAAATTATTTAAACTGTATCCCTGCGCCGCCCATTCTTCTTAAAAATACTGATGTACACATAATATTGTATGCCATTACAGCCCTGAAGAAGCCCACTTATTGGGCGAAACGCATTGGCTGATCCATTCCTGTGCATACCAAAATACATCTGAAAATAAAAGAAGAATACCAACACAAGACCCACATCGTCAGTCTAATTATGTACATGTAATTTGTCTGTTTTATATTGCCTCTCATCCAAAAAAGTGCTCAACAATGAAGGTCGAGGTTTGGCACCTCACTTCCTGGAGAAATGCCCACAGTTGGGCGCTCCAACAACTCTGAAAAAGCTACAATCTTTACTGGGTTTTTTGAATTTCGAGCGTACTTACATTCCCGAGCATGCCCAGCATATCAAGCCGCTACATGTCTTGATACAACCTACTTTTACCAAATCTTGCTGGCTGCCAGAACATTCAGCTATACTGCAATCTTTGCAGTCTGATCTTCTTGAATCTAAATACCTACTGACTTGTGACAACCACACAAAGCTGGTAATAAGAATTGTTGGTATATGCACAAGAAGAATATATTAAATACCAGAAAAAAGGGGAGTATACATGTAAACAAATCACACATTTATATACATTTGTGCAATTTCAAAACGGTGTAATCGTGTCCCAAGTGATCCCATCGCGTAGTCGTTCGGCCATCTCTGCCATTGTGCAGACGCCGTTTGTATCCTCGGGATTGTCCGAAGCCACACGGCAATTTTAAGAGCCAACATTAACTGAGCCCTGAGACAAGTTGGCTGCATCGTTATTTAAGAAAATCGCCCCATCTGCAGCACCAATTAGTGCTCGGAGGCAACTCTGTACTCAAGTCGCAGACCGGAACAGACAGCGAGACTGCGCTCCTTATTCAGGTCATATCTAGTCATTACAGGGGTCCCGTCGGGATCTCTGTAAGTTGTTTTTATTCACCTTCCTCACGGTGTCACTATCACCATGCACACACCGCAGTTAGAATCGAGCAGGTGCCCCATATCCACTCAGTCCTGAAGAGACCTTCTATCCCTATAAGGTCGAAACGTCGTCGACAACTCTTAGAAGAAGCAGACCGGTTTTAAAAATAAGTTGTCGCAATTGGGCAACTTTTTGCATTTATTTGAAAATTAATATATAGGTCGCTTCTTTTCCTCTGCAAAAAACAAAAAACGAATCCATGTTAAAGAACCTCATGTCACTTTTTCCTTAGTTGTTGTAATATGTTTAGTTTTTTAGTTAGAAATTATTCACTTGGGACACGATTACACCGTTTTGAAATTGTACAAATGTATATAAATATGTGATTTGTTTACATGTATACTCCCCTTTTTTTCTGGTATTTAATATATTCTTCTTATGCATATACCACTTACTTGCCTTTCGTCTCTTGTATATCACCCATATTGCCATTGTGCATTTATAATATTATAACTTGTTGAGTATTTACCCACAGGAGCCATTGTTTTTGTTTAAATACTTTGCCCAGGCTCCCAATGAGTAGGGTTCCCCTGTCAATTGTATCAAAAGGGAATAAGAATTGTGCCAGGCACAGTGGGTTTCACGTACTTGATGTTTAATAAAGGAGACTCAGTCCCTATTGCTTACAAGTCACACTTGCACACTTTGGCTGAAATGCGATTTTCTACTGTCGAAAAAGTTTTGACTGCAGCGCAGATGGCGATTCTGAAAGAAAGAGCGCTGTCGCAGGGGAAACGCACAGGTGCAACCAACTGAAATTCTAGTGCCTTTAATATTGCACTGCATGTATGATTTGGACACTTGGAAGAAAACCTTTTCCCGTGAGAGAGCTTTTGATGATCCTGTGATGTGATTCACCACTGCTGATCTTGGAGGTATGGGGTTCCCCATTCAAGCTTAAGAGACTTTCTATTATTACAAAACCTAGTTCCTAACAGGGGAGGGTGGTTCACAAGGCACTATATGACCTTTTTCCACTATCATTATAACATGATTTCTCCCTTCGTGTTTTATGGAACTGTAACAATGCTGATTGTATTATTTCGAATCATATGCCTGCTTATGTTAGCTAAAATACTGCATCCAAGAGCACGTCGTTAAAATAAACATTTTAAACTCTTCCATGTCCCTGATTACTCACGTTGTGGACTGGACTGAGACTAAAAATGAAAGAGTTTTCTTGATTGCCACCATTCCTGAGAGTACGCTAAGTCGCATGTTCTGGGTTGTCTAATTATTGGTAGCTTCGCTATACGACAGAGAGCTAATGTGGCACTGATGATAGTCGGTTAAGGGTTCTGGGTACGGAGGTGAGTTTTTTGGTACACCACAACTCACTAAGGTACTGGTTTCCTGTGCATAGTTCTGTGCATGAGCAGCATACCCGCAACACCACAGTCTATATATCACATAGTCAGCAGCTCTGTTAATGAGGCAGAAGACCCATGTCATGGCCGAAGGTCTCAACAATACAAGCCAAAATCAACTAGGAGATCTCAGCAAGTTTTCCTGGTTTAAATTACAATGAATTTAGACAAAATGTGCCTTTCTGATGAAATTGTGAAAACCATAAAAGATTGAAATAATTATTTTTGGGTTGAATCCCTGTGGAGCTGAATGTTTCTTCCTCTATGCTCTAAATTGTATTTTGACAATCCATCATCAGGGTTGCTTCCCCCTATTACCCTAGTGGGTTGCCAACCTACTTATATATATGTGATGGCAGATTCTCAAACCTCTGAACTTGAGAAATGCTAGGAATAATATGAAGGAGACCCGTAACAATGTTTTAAAAGTTAGTTGGTCGAGGCATTATATAACTCAGTCCAGTGATCGGTGGACAGAGTCTTGGTTAAGACCTTTCCCCTTTTTAGTAATCCCATAAATCGGTGCATACTGATGCCCTGGAAAAACTATTGAAGACTTGGTTATTGGACCATAGATACAGGATTCCCAGAGCACCTCAATGTACCTTCAGGAACAAATCCCAAGTAAGTGTGAGGACACAGACACTGACTCATCTCACTCAAACTTCTCAGAGAAGCTTCTATTTAGCGGCAAAGGAAAAAGAAAATATAAGATGCAAGCAACAATGGCACAATCAAATAGGTAATCCCCTCTGCTCACATTGACTTTGATGAATGCGGTCATCCGCTTTCATGGTAGTGGACCCCGACTACTAGGGTAGCGATTTATGTACAGCTGTTGGTGAGTAAAGGATTTGAAAAACAGGTCCACAACAGACTTCCCAGGGAAGGTGGCAGAGACCCCACCTTCATGAGAAAATTCACCATGAATTCCAATAAGGGACTGAGGGAAGTGCCAGGATAAGTTCCTGGACTTACTAGGCCTGCAGTCCAAAATATTAGAGCTAAAGCTAAAAACTTGGCATAGTCCATCGATCCAGGCATGCTAGGTGGGTGGGCCCAACATGCTGAATGCCTGTTGATTAACCCCAATTGTACTGTCTTAATTCAACGGAGACGTTCAATGTTAATGCTCATAGACCCAAAGCTCACTGACCTTGCCTCTGCAGAAGCAGGCCCTGTTGCAGCAGGCTTATTGTTCATAGACCCATTTATGAAGGATCTTGGCAAATTTGTGATGACATTTACAGCCCTCTACAAGGCACAGATCTCATTGAAATGGGTTTAAAAAACTGAAAGTGTGGATCATGGAATGAAGGGCCTAGTGGAGGAACATTCTTCTCATCCACATTTAGAGGAGGTCAAAACATGTATACCAGAAGTGGCTGAAGATGAAAGCTTATTTCTCAGCAAAAACAAAAAATATTTTTTTTAAACGTCGAATGGGAATATATCCAACTAAAGAGGGCATACAGTCATGGATTCAGCAGTGGCCAGAATCAAATTGTAGACTCAGCGGATGGCTACAAGAAACATTAATACATATAGGGGGTCATTAGAATAGCGGGCGGAAAACCACCCCGACCGCCATGGAGGCGGAAACCAACCGCCCGCCTGCACCGGGGATACATTGGCGGCCACATTAGGATCAACCACCACTAAAGACTGACCGCGGCGGTAGCGGGCCAAGCAAAGCCGTCCGACGCGGGAGGTGACCGCCAAAAATCCACCGCGGCAGTCGGAAAAGCTGCGGAAAAGCTACAACCCGCCGCAAGGACAGCAGATTGTGATAACCCCGAGGGTGTCGCGGTAGGAACCGCTGTTACCGACCGCCGCGGTCGCACACAGGAGTGAATGGGAAAAATAGCGGAAGAGCTGCAGCATAGACACCGCAGCGGACGGGACATGAAAAACATGGCGGATAATGCCAAAACACTGCAGTGATGCCAAGCAGTGCACAAATGAAATCCGCCATGACCCCCAAATACATAACACACATACAAATAAAACAAAATAAAGCAAACATTTAAATATAAACCCTGGACAACTCCCACAACACACCTGACACCCAAAATCCACTTGGACACACCCACATAGCTGAGTATAAAGCCACCCCCTTCACAAACCACAATCCTTTGCAGCACTCCAGATTAGAAGGCCATACCCCACATCTAACAGGAAAGGCAAAAGAGTACAGCACACACACACATCCACCAGCACCATCACCACCATCTTTATACCAGCACGAATTATCCCACAGCACACAACACACCTCAGGCCTGAAACACCATACCCCTGCACCCACACCCCTGCACCCACAAACACCTCAACCACCACACACCATGACAACACAAAAAATGCCCAAATTCACAGAGAGTGAGTTGACAGTCATAGTCAATGAGATTGTAAGAGTAGAGCCACAACTGTTTGGTAGCCTGGTCCAACAGACACCATTAGCCACAAGGACACAAATGTGGGAAAGGATAGTTCAAAGGGTGAATGCAGTAGGGACCACCCCAAGATCCAAGAAGAAGATCATGAAGCGGTGGCATGATCTCAAGAGGGTTGTCAAGGAGCGGAGGTGTAAGAACTGGACGCCGGCGAACGTGACTGGCAGTGGCCCTCCCATCCAACCGAAAACATTCACACCATGGGAGGAGAAGGTGCTTGCCATACTGCTTCCTGAGAGTCTCACAGGAGTAGCCAGGGGAGCGGAGGCTGGTAAGTACAAACAAATGCCAAACAACACACTGAGAAGTACTTCCTTGCAATACCTAAACACAATTACATTGTCCACCCTCACAGAACAGGTAGCTAGCCATCTTGCTTAGGAAGCCTGTATGGGGGAGGGAGGCCTGCACTACCACTCCCACCATGCCCCCTGTCCCACAGCTGAGCATGATAGAGGCCTCCCCACCCAGAAGCATGTGTTAGCCATTGCACTGTTCCCTTCACCTAACAGGGAGGTAGCTATCTTTCATGTGATGTCTGTCTGTTGGAGGGAGGCCTGCACTACCACTCCCACCATGCCCCCTGGCCCACAGATGAGCAGGATACAGGCCTCCCCACCCAAAAGCATGTGTCAGCCATTGCACTGTCCACCCTCACCTAACAGGTAGGCAGCCATCCTCACTGGGAGACATGTTTGGGGGTGGGAGGCCTGCACTACCACTACCAGCATGCCCCTGTCGCACACCCAAGCAGCATGGAGGCCTCCCCACCCAGGAGCATGTGTTAGCCATCATTGTTCCCTTCACCTTACAGGTAGGTAGCTATCTTTCATGTGATGTCTGTCTGTTGGAGGGAGGCCTGCACTATCACTCCCACCATGCCCCCTGGCCCTCAGCTGAACAGGATACAGGCCTCCCCACCCAGAAGCATGTGTCAGCCATTGCACTGTCCACCCTCACCTAACAGGTAGGCAGCCATCCTCACTGGGAGACATGTTGAGGCGTGGGAGGCCTGCACTACAACTCCCAGCATGTCCCTGTACCACACCCCAGCAGCATGGAGGCCTCCCCACCCAGGAGCATGTGTCAGACATTGCACAGTTCAACAAACAGACTTACAGGTCAGTATCCATCTTGTATTGGAGCACAGTTTGGGGGTGGGAGGCCTTGAATCACCACTCCCAGCATGCCCCCTGTCCCACACTCCAGCAGCATGGAGGCCTCCCCACCCAGGAGCATGTGTCAGCCATTGCACTGTTAAACAAACAGACTTACAGGTCGGTATCCATCTTGTATTGGAGCACAGTTTGGGGGTGGGAGGCCCTGAATCACCACTCCCAGCATGCCCACTGTCCCACACTCCAACAGCATGGAGGCCTCCCCAACCAGGAGCATGTGTCAGCCATTGCACTGTTCAACAAACAGACTTACAGGTTGGTATCCATCTTGTATTGGAGCACAGTTTGGGAGTGGGAGGCCCTGAATCACCACTCCCAGCATGCCCCCTGTCCCACACTCAAGCAGCATGGAGGCCTCCCCACCCAGGAGCATGTGTCAGCCATTGCACTGTTTAACAAACAGACTTACAGGTCGGTATCCATCTTGTATTGGAGCACAGTTTGGGGGTGGGAGGCCCTGAATCACCACTCCCAGCATGCCCCCTGTACCACACTCCAGCAGCATGGAGGCCTCCCCACCCAGGAGCATGTGTCAGCCATTGCACTGTTCAACAAACAGACTTACAGGTCGGTATTCATCTTGTATTGGAGCACAGTTTGGGGGTGGGAGGCCCTGAATCACCACTCCCAGCATGCCTCCTGTCCCACACCCCAGCAGCATGGAGGCCTCCCCACCCAGGAGCATGTGTCAGCCATTGCACAGTTCAGCAAACAGACTTACAGGTCGGTATCCATCTTGTATTGGTGCACAGTTTGGGGGTGGGAGGCCCTGAATCACCACTCCCAGCATGCCCCTTGTCCCACACTCCAGCAGCATGGAGGCCTCCCCACCCAGGAGCATGTGTCAACCATTGCACAGTTCAAGAAACAGACTTACAGGTCGGTATCCATCTTGTATTGGAGCACAGGTTGGGGGTGGGAGGCCCTGAATCACCACTCCCAGCATGCCCCCTGATCCACACTCCAGCAGCATGGAGGCCTCCCCACCCAGGAGCATGTGTCAGCCATTGCACTGTTCAACAAACAGACTTACAGGTCGGTATACATCTTGTATTGGAGCACAGTTTGGGGGTGGGAGGCCCTGAATCACCACTCCCAGCATGCCCCCTGTCCCACACCCCAGCCTCATGGATGCCTACCCACCCAGGAGCATGTGTCAGCCATTGCACAGTTCAAAAAACAGACTTACAGGTCGGTATCCATCTTGTACTGGAGCACAGTTTGGGGGTGGGAGGCCCTGAATCACCACTCCCAGCATGCCCCCTGTCCCACACTCCAGCAGCATGGAGGCCTCCCCACCCAGGAGCAAGTGTCAGCCATTGCACTGTTCTCCCTCACTTAACCGGTAGGTAGCTATCTTAACTCTTAATGATGTGTGTGTGGGAGACCTGCATCCCGAAACGCAGCAACAATTGCATGCAATGCATTGACATCCAACATGTATGAGTAAATGATGTTCCTCTGCACCAATAAATTATACACAGTGTTGCCATGAATTGTACTACTGGTTACTTCATATTTGTGCAGTGTACAGACAGTCGTTTATACGCAGCTGACACAATACTTGCACAGTGCCCAACACTGACCATTCCCCATCTACTCCACAGGTGAAGAACTCACTGCTGAGGAGCACACCAACTACTAGCAGAGCCAGTCTCCGCCCCCGGCACATGGACTCTCAGATGTGGACTCCCAGGACAGTTTGGATGATGAGCTCCAGCCCGGCCCATCTGGTGTGCCACAGACCCAGAGGTCACAGGCCCCCATCCTTCCCACCACCACGTCTGCTGCAAAAACAGTGCAGCAGGCCCCTGCTGTCACGGCCTCTGCCTCCACCGCAGCCACCACCATCACCACCACCACCGCCACTACCACCAGTACCACCAGTACCACCTGCAGCACCCTCCGTGTCCCAGGGGATGACCAGCCCACAACAACTACTGTGGAGGGCAGGGAGAGAGTGTTTGCACCAACAGTGGCGAGGCAAGAGGTCTGTGGCAGAAGAGCAGGTGGGAGGGCCAGGGCCATCACCTGACCTCGCGAGGAGGGGACACCATCCCTGGACCACTTCACCAGAGTAGTGGAGGCATACCAAGAGGTCCAGGGACAAAGTGGCCGGTCGGATGAACTGTTAAGGGTGCTCATCCTGCTGATGAGGTCCATCGACAACTGCCTTGGACAGATGGTGGACCTCATGGGCCAGCAAGTGGCGTTGCAGAGGGACAGGCCTGTGTCCCAACCACCACCTCCATCCCCTCCTGTTGTGCCGCAGGATGACAGTGCACCATCCTCCCCTGCGCCAACAGAGAGGGACGAGTCCCCTGATGCCGCTGGCCATTCAGCAGTCCCCCCACTGCCAAAAAGACCTAGGGGGTGTCCAAAGAAGAGCCTGGGAGTCTCCGGAGGCAAAGCACCTGTCACACGCCAGTCATGGAGCCAGCCGTGATGACAACCCTCTTCCTGCATTGCCTGTTTGGACTGTCTTTACCCACATTTCCTTGGCAATGTCACCTGTCTGTTGGACTGGGTCACCATATCCATGTGGACTCTATACTTGCATCACAGCGAACAGGACTGTCAACTATTCCTCACTGTCATGTAGTGCAATATCTACAATGGATACAATGTCCATGATGTGTCCAAATGATGTACAGTATGTAGTGCAGGATTCTTCTGTAGCACCTAGAGAGACACAACAGAACAATAGTCACTGGTCTCATTGTGCCATCACAGGCACAACACTACACAAAACATACACAAGACACTACAGGCATACTAGACAATGGGCTGCAGGTGTGAACAAATAGGGTCCTGCATACGTTCACATATGGAACATCAATGTCACTTTTACCACACACAGGTGACTGAACGTGTGCCTGTCTGTTACATCCACGCCTAGCCCTTCACAACAACAGCAACCACACCACACAATGTACACGTTGTACCTTGTCACCCACCTTCAAGTGAAGTAGCGTTCGATGAGCTGCTGGCACAGGTCTACTCCTTCATCCTCTCCACTATCCTCATCACTAGACTCAGGTCCTTGAGCAGGTGGTGGCCTTGGTTCCTCACCATCGTCCAGGAGCAGGGGGATCCCCTTGTGGATGGCCAGGTTGTGCAGCATACAGCATGCCAAAACTATCTTGCATACCTTCCCAGGTGAGTATGCCAGTGCACCTCCTGTCAAGGCAGCGGAATCTAGACTTCAGCAGGCCAAAAGTCTGTTTGATTACCTGTTGGGTCCTGCCATGGGCGTCATTGTAGCGGATGTCAGCCGGGGTCCTGCGATTCCTGAGGGGGCTCAACAGCCGTAGCCGACTGGGATATGCAGAGTCACCTGTGAATGACAAACACCCATTGCAATGTTGCACAGCCAGAGTGCAGCAGGTAACACACAGCACACCATATCAGTAGGCATACTCACCCACAATCCAAGCACGCTCGGGATGCAGATTCTCCATCATCCGGGGTACCATGCTGTTCCTCATGATGTACGAATCATGCGCTGAGCCAGGATACTTGGCACACACATGAGAAATGGTCATGTCCGCAAGGCACACCACCTGCACATTGATGGAATGATAATATTTGTGGTTCCTATATATGTGCTTTGCGCCTGTGGTGCCACCAGACCTACATGGGTACAATCGATGGCACCAACAACATGTGGGATGCGCCCAAGGGAATAGAATTCACCCTTCACGGCAGCCAATTCTCCTCCCCTAGGGAAATGGATGTAGTGATTCCGATACAGCATTATGGCAGCAAGAACATCCCTCAGCACCATGCTGAACATGGGCTGTGACATCCCTCCAGCACTAGCCACGGTCTCCTGGAAGGAACCTGTCGCAAAAAAGTGGAGTGCTGCCATCACCTTGTATGTGGGTGTGACTGCCGTAGGATAGTGACGGCGAGGCTGCAGGTGGGGCTCCAATAGATCACACAGGATCTTCAGTGTTAGTCTGTCCAGGCGGAATATCCTAATTAATGCAATATTCTCCATGCCCTCCAGCACTGTCAGGTGACCTAGGAGATTTGGCCTCCTCCTAGTTGAGAAGTAAAAATGAAAATGTCAGTGACAACCATCATGAGATGGCCACAGCACATACCATCAATGATGTAATGGAAAAACATTGAATGCCTGAGAGATGCATGGCACACCAGGTTACATGGCTGGCCTTTTGATACACACAGAGGGCACACCTATTCACTGTCAATACAAAAGTGCCACAAACACGTCGGAGAATGTGAAAGTGCACATACTGGAGATCACGATTCACATGTGCAGGCCAGGTGCAGCAACATCGGCCAATGTTTTGGAAATAATTATGTCTGTATCACATCCATCTGCTGTACCTGTAACACCTCAATGCATCATCTAAACTCTGCACACATCCATCAACACAATGATCACAGTATCAGGAAAACGTTCACTTGAGTGCATGAGCTGTGGTGAATGCACCAGTCTGATACGATACAATGCAGTGACACAAGCCTTGTCAATGTCATCACTGACCCACATCACTGACCCACTGTACCTGTCAGAACACCAAATGCGACCTCCCCAGGAACAGACGCTAGCCCCCAATACCCCCTGACCAAACACAGGAGACAGTGATTGTAAAACACTAATCTCCTTAATTCAATCAGAAGGGAAAGGGGAAGTGGAAGACAAACAAGAGAGACTTCAATGGTGATGGTATCAACCAGACTCGTCTTTCTTCGGTATTCTCTTCTGGCAATACCTGCAACAATGACAATAATGTAACTCTATTCTAAAACTATAAATTTCAGACTCTAATTATTCTTTAGATATTACTCTCATTACCTTTTTTCACCAATGACTTTGCCCCACTCTATGGTTGCCTGAGCTTTTCTTTGATCAGTTGTAAGAGCTTCAGCTCCCGCTCAAGAACTGAAGAATGGAGTTGGAATAAAGTTCTTTCTCGCTTTCGTGACAGGAAGGTTGAAATTATGAGTTCGATTCTCACGAAAGGTTGAGCAGTCTTAAAATTGAACACCAAGTCTATATGTGCTTCAGTGCACTTAATTCCTTGAGGCAAGAGGATTTGAAAAGTCTCTTGATAGTTGAAACTCAGTCACTGAAATCCTCACAGAATGATGAGGTGACGCAGTATTCAATTATAAACTGAAAGTCTTACTTGGTTCTGAAGATTGGAAACCTTCTCTTCACAGAAGGCGTTCCTCCAAATAATTAAGCATATTTCATATCCTCGACTTCGCACTATCTCCGTACTTGACAAATACAGTTCTCTGACAACCAAAGGACTCTGAAGATGAATTCGTGAAAAGACAAATTACCACAAAACTCGAGTGTAACTCTAGAAATAGTTCTGAATACTTTCCTGGACAAAACTGCTCTGAAACTCTGAAGGTGCGCACTAGAATTCAGGCTCGCTGAGGAAACGCTGCTCTCTCCGTCGATCTATTCAGTTGAAGTGCGCAGTTACCTGGGCGCGCATGCGCCAACTCGATGTTACTGATCTCGCGCTCTGGAAGACTAGAGCGAGAACCTTTGTCTTCTCGCCGTGGCATAGCTGGCGCAACTGAAGACAGATTCAAAACCCTGAGAATGGATTTCAGAGTGGTCTTCCGGGTAGGTCCTTGACGTAACCAGTGTGGATATTTATTAAATGATCTCTGGTTCAGGCATTTTCGTTTCTTGACCTTGCCGACAGTGGGACTATGCAGCGGGATCATGACAGTACTCCCCACCAAAGGGCGTCCCTTCATTCTTGGCTTGTTTGGATTTGACTGATGAAACTCTCGCACAAGTCTAGGAGCATGAACATTGTCAAACGGCTCCCAAGAGTTCTCTTCAGAGCCAAAACCCTTCCAACTGATCAAATAATGCAATTTACCTTTTCTGATTTGAGAATCTAAAATTTTATGTACCTCAAACTCATCTACAGAATCTACTTCTATAGGTTTAGGTGTGGATTGCATTCTTAAGTGCTGTGGACTTTTCTTTATCAAAGATACATGGAAGACTGGGTGAACTTTCAAATATGATGGCAAGTGTATTTTAACTGAGACTGGGTTGATCATTTTTTCTACCTTAAAGGGTCCGATAAATCTGGGTTGAAACTTGCGGTTTTCTTTTAACCTAAGGTGTTTGGTGGATAGCCAAACCTGGTCTCCTGTTCTGAAGGGGGAATTTTTTCTTCTCTTCTTATCAGCCTGTGCCTTATAACTGTTCTTGGCTTTTTCGAGATTTTCTTTGGCTTGACTCAGGGAATCTTGCATCTTTTCTACAAAACCCTCAACCGCTGGAACTGGAGCCTCTTCCCTATTTAGACTTAAACTAGGATGTCTACCATAGTTCAAGTAAAACGGGGAAAACCCGGTGGAGGAGTGTTGAGCATTATTGTAGGCAAATTCAGCTGACCAAACTAGATCTGACCATCCTCCCTCCTGATTCATCAAATAAAGTCGCAAATACTGTTCTAACTCTTGATTGACTCTCTCGGTTTGTCCATCAGTTTCTGGATGGAAACTGGTCGAGAAACGAGCGTCTATTCCCAATCTTTTGGTGAAGGCCTTCCAAAAGTGGGAAACAAATTGTGACCCTCGATCTGTGACTATGACTTGAGGAATGCCATGCAGTCTGACGATATGCTGAGTAAATATTTGAGCCAACTGAGGAGCTGAAGGGATACCTTTTAAGGCAACAAAATGGGCCATTTTAGAAAAAGTGTCCACCATCACTAATATCGTATTCAACCCTTGACTCATTGGGAGATCTACAATAAGGTCCATGGACACCGTATGCCATGGATGAGGGGGGGTTGGTAAGGGCATTAACTGTCCCAAAGGCGCCCTTCGATCGGCTTTGCCTCTCAAGCATCGCTCGCAGGTGGTAACATACTGTCGTATCTGTGATCTCATTTCCGGCCACCAAAAATTTCTTTCAATTAACTCTGTGGTTTTCTGGATTCCCTTGTGACCAGCTAAGGCTCCATCATGGCAAAACTTCAAAGCTTTTTCCTGTAACTCCTTTGTAGGAAGATAGAGGCTATTCTGATGATAAGGCAATCCTTTTCGAATATCTCTATTGGAGTCTTCTTTGGACCACGTCTCCATTTCATCTGAAGATAACGCCTTCTGTATCTCTTCCGTGAAATCTGTAGTAATGGAAATGGCAACAATTTTCTCCTCTGGAATGATTGATTGATCTTTTGGATTAATATCTCTGGAATTCGAGTCAATTCTGGAAAGCGCATCTGCTTTTGCATTACTGGTACCTGGTCTGAAGGTGATAACAAAGTTGTAATCCGCGAAGAACAGAGACCAACGAAGCTGACGTGCTGTCAATGTCTTTGCCGACTTTAAAAATTGCAGATTTCGGTGATCTGTGTAGACAGTAACCTTGTGAGCTGCGCCAAGTAAATAATGTCTCCATTCAAGAAAGGCCGCCTTAACAGCTAACAATTCTTTGTCCGAGATGGAATAGTTACATTCAGGAGGAGTCAATTTCCGAGAGTAATAAGCCACGGGGTGCAACTGACCTGTAGTCAGATGGCGTTGAGATAAAATCCCTCCTATGGCGACATCTGAGGCGTCAGCCTCCACAAAAAATGGTTCTTCAGGCCTGGGATGCAATAGAATGGGAGCCTGAGTGAAAGATCTCTTTAAAAATTGGAAGGCTGTTTCCGCTTTCTCATCCCACTCAAACTTAACTCCTTTTCTCAATAAGCGTGTAATGGGGCTAACCTTATGAGAAAAGTCTGGAATGAATCTCCGATAAAAATTGGAGAAACCAATAAAACTCTGAATTTCTTTCACACTTGAAGGGGAAGGCCAGTCTTGCACTGACTTGACCTTGGACACATCCATGCTGACTCCTTTGGGAGATAATACAAATCCAAGGAACTCCACTTCTTCCACATGGAAGGCACATTTCTCCAGTTTTACAAAGAGATGATTTTCAAGCAGTCGAACAAGAATTGATCTGACATGGGAAATGTGTTCATGAACATCTTTGGAAAAAATGAATATGTCGTCAATGTAGACCACAGCAATTCTGTCCAGAAATTCTCGTAGAATGTCATTCACAAAATGTTGAAAAGCTGCTGGGGCATTACATAAACCGTATGGCATCACCTGATACTCAAATAATCCATGTCGAGTTCGAAAAGCGGTTTTCCATTCATCCCCAGCAGCTACTCTGATTAAATGATATGCTCCACGCAAGTCTAATTTGGTGTAGATTTTGGCATCCTTTACTTGATTCAGGAGCACAGAAATAAGTGGGAGCGGATATCGATTTTTAACTGTCACCTGATTGAGCGTTCTATAATCAATACAGGTTCTCAATTCACCATTCTTTTTTGGAATAAAAAATAAGGGTGAAGAGACAGGCGACTTAGATGGCCGAATGAATCCATTCTTTAAATATTGCTCCAGATATGTCTTTAAGTACTTGTTCTCATCTTCTGTCAATGCATAGATGCGGCTACACGGAAGCACGGCTCCCGGTTCAATCTCTATCTTGCAATCATACGGGCGATGAGGAGGAAGTTTTTCCGCCTCTCTCTTATCAAAAACTGCAGATAAATCCCGGTATTCCGCTGGAATCTCTTGGGTTTCAATTGAACAAATCAAAGCTGGATGATCGGCCAATTTTCGTGCTGGGGAGTCATCTTCTACCGTGGGGGATTCAGAAAAACAATTCTCCTTGCAAAAAATGGAGTCCATATCCACTGTTCTCTTCTCCCAATCAATGCGTGGATTGTGCTCCGTTAACCACGGAAGGCCCAATATAAGCTGAAATTGAGGAGCATCGATAAGGTTAAAAATTAAGGTTTCAGTATGACCCCTCAACCCCGTTAATTGAATCTTCTCAGTTTCATGAGTGATTGGGCCAGATGATAAATTTGTTCCATCCACTGCTCTCACCGGCTCTACAACTTTCTTCCGAAGGAATTGAATCCCAAACCGTTGAGCATACTTAATATCACAAAAATTGCCCGTTGCCCCCGAGTCAATCATCACAGTGACTTCACTAATCTTGGAATTTCGAAACTCGATGGTAAATGAAACTACTAAATGAGGAGCAGAGGATTGAAGAGTATTAACAATCTGTTGAGAATTAGAAGCTGACTTTGGTTCTGCTTCCACCTGTGCAGCTCCGACTACAGGTGAAGCCGATCTTTTACCTGCTGCGACATTTTTGGCCTCTTTGGACAGTCTTTGACATAGTGGCCCGATAATCCACAGTATAAACACAATTGCCCGGCTCTTCTTCTTTCTTTTTCTTCTTTGGATAAAGGCCCCCGGATAGATCCAATTTGCATGGGCTCCTCTGACTGAGGACTTTCGTTGACCCTTTGACTCTCAGTTTTCATGCGATCGAATCGAGGTGGAGGAAGACGAAAATCTCTCCTCTTTTCACTCTTCCGCTCGTTGAGCCTATGATCCATTTGTAAAACTAAATCAATAAGCTCGGAAACTTCTGTGGGTCTTTTTGGAATCTGCGCTAGAGCGTCCTTGAGTTCATCTTTTAACCCTCGATAAAAGATGGCAGCTCTCTTCGCTTCCGGCCATTGAGTCTCCACAATCAATTTATTGAATTGGGCTAAATATGCCACCAAGTCTCTATTGCCTTGTTTTAGATCAAGTAATTCGTTATCTGTAGCTTGTGACGCTGAACGTCTATCGAAGATTCTCAGAAACTCCACTTTAAATTCCTCAAACTTGTACAAAATGGGGTCGTCCTTAGTAACTAGAGACATGGACCACGCAGCTGCGTCACCAGTCAGATACGACAGAATGAAAGCCACCTTTGATTGATCCTTAGCAAAAATTACGGGCCGGCACAAAAAATGTAAGGAACATTGTGTGAGAAAGATTTGAGCCTTCTGAGGGTCCCCGCTAAATCTCTCAGGAGAGGCTAATGGAATGATGGGCGAGACTGCATGAATTACTTGAGTTGAGATATCTGAGGGTGATGAGCTACTAATTTGACTTGTCGATGACTTAAAACTTGGACCTGCATCTAACAACTCATCTAATCTTAATTTTATTTGCAAATTTTCTTGACTAGTTCTTTCTATCTCTGCCCTGAGATTCTTATTGTCTTCCAATGAATTATTTAATTGTTTTTGCATACTATCAAGGACTGTGGCCAAAGCCTTGACATCTAAACCTTCAGCCATGTCTGCTCGGGGAGAGGTCTGTGCACCTCAGAAAGAGGCCTCTGGGCACTTCAATCTGTCAGAACACCAAATGCGACCTCCCCAGGAACAGACGCTAGCCCCCAATACCCCCGACCAAACACAGGAGACAGTGATTGTAAAACACTAATCTCCTTAATTCAATCAGAAGGGAAAGGGGAAGTGGAAGACAAACAAGAGAGACTTCAATGGTGATGGTATCAACCAGACTCGTCTTTCTTCGGTATTCTCTTCTGGCAATACCTGCAACAATGACAATAATGTAACTCTATTCTAAAACTATAAATTTCAGACTCTAATTATTCTTTAGATATTACTCTCATTACCTTTTTTCACCAATGACTTTGCCCCACTCTATGTTTGCCTGAGCTTTTCTTTGATCAGTTGTAAGAGCTTCAGCTCCCGCTCAAGAACTGAAGAATGGAGTTGGAATAAAGTTCTTTCTCGCTTTCGTGACAGGAAGGTTGAAATTATGAGTTCGATTCTCACGAAAGGTTGAGCAGTCTTAAAATTGAACACCAAGTCTATATGTGCTTCAGTGCACTTAATTCCTTGAGGCAAGAGGATTTGAAAAGTCTCTTGACAGTTGAAACTCAGTCACTGAAATCCTCACAGAATGATGAGGTGACGCAGTATTCAATTATAAACTGAAAGTCTTACTTGGTTCTGAAGATTGGAAACCTTCTCTTCACAGAAGGCGTTCCTCCAAATAATTAAGCATATTTCATATCCTCGACTTCGCACTATCTCCGTACTTGACAAATACAGTTCTCTGACAACCAAAGGACTCTGAAGATGAATTCGTGAAAAGACAAATTACCACAAAACTCGAGTGTAACTCTAGAAATAGTTCTGAATACTTTCCTGGACAAAACTGCTCTGAAACTCTGAAGGTGCGCACTAGAATTCAGGCTCGCTGAGGAAACGCTGCTCTCTCCGTCGATCTATTCAGTTGAAGTGCGCAGTTACCTGGGCGCGCATGCGCCAACTCGATGTTACTGATCTCGCGCTCTGGAAGACTAGAGCGAGAACCTTTGTCTTCTCGCCGTGGCATAGCTGGCGCAACTGAAGACAGATTCAAAACCCTGAGAATGGATTTCAGAGTGGTCTTCCAGGTAGGTCCTTGATGTTACCAGTGTGGATATTTATTAAATGATCTCTGGTTCAGGCATTTTCGTTTCTTGACCTTGCCGACAGTGGGACTATGCAGCGGGATCATGACAGTACCACATCATGAACACCACCTTAAGAGTGTCAAGCATCATCAGCCATTAAATGCATAAGTAACATGGCAGGGACCACAGACCAAAATGTGTCACACTGAACGTGCTTCCACCTGTGGATGACATGGAAGAATGGCATTGTGTGTACAATGATGTGCCCTTCACCATGTTGCTGCTGTGTACTGATACAGTGTTCAGGATTGACATAGCCATTAATGGTCATGAAAATAGCGGTACCTACTGCCTGTCCCCGGCGGTCCCCGGCGGTGTGACACCAGCATCCCCCCTTCACAAGTACGGAAGCCATTGGCATATGGACATGTGTACATGGCGGTGGACATGCTCTGCCGCATGAATCGCGGTACCTACCGCCTGTCCCTGGAGGTGTGGCACCAGCACCCCCCCTTCACAATCGCGGACGCCATTGGCATATGGACTTGTGTACATGGCGGTGGACATGCTCCGCAAGCACGTAGGCAGTCATTGGAAGATTTTGAATGATGCACCATCGCGGTAGCGCACCCCGGGCACCCGCAGTGCATCACAGCCATGGAGCATTGCCCACTGCCAATGGGAGCGATGATCGCAGTGGCATGATGCACATTTGAAAATCGCAGAAGGTGTGCTCCGCCAGCGCGTAGGCGGTCATTGGATGATTTTGAAAGAGGCAGACCTGGACAACCAATTGGTGCAGCTTTGCAGCTTACATACGACCCCAGGGGAGTATAAGTGTGTGGGAGTGAGCCTCACATTTCCACTGCTCACAGAACCTGCTGCCTGGGACCCTCTCCTGCTGTTGCCTCCTGAGCCTGTTGCCTGGGACCCTCTCCTGCTGCTGCCTCCTGAGCCTGCTGCCTGGGACCCTCTCCTGCTGCTGCCTCCTGAGCCTACTGCCTGGGACACCTCACCACTCACTTCCGCCACAGGTGTTCCATGTCCACAGCGATGGCAAGGACAGAGAAGATCCGTTCCAGTCTATTCACCAGCGAGGAGCTAGAGGTCCTTGTGGACGAGGTGCTGGCACAGTACCCAAGGCTGTTTGGTGGTCCCAATGCCGTGGTAAGTCACCATGAAGGTAGCTGTCGGGCAGGGGGGTGTTAGATGTGTAGTTGTGCTGCTGTAGTATATGCCTGAGGGTGTGTGGTTGTGTCAGACACTGACAGACAAGCTGTCTCCAGGGCGAGGAAGTGTGTGTGTCACAATGTCACTCTTTGCCATGCCTGCTCCTGTATGTGTGAGTGGGGAGTGTCACATTGTCAGCTATACAGAGCCACTGAATGTTTGCCATGTAGGTGCCTGGACAGTAATTGCTTGTGTGAGTATTTCTGTGTGCCCCTGTTGTCTGACTCAGTGTGACCCAGAGAGTCGGACCAGTGGCTGCCCACACATAAGAAAAACACCACCAGACGTACATGTTCCTTGCACCAGTTCCTTCCCACTGAATAATATTACATATGCCACATCTGTGCCCTGTGTAATTGCAGACTTACACACTTCTGACGATGCATATCATGTTGATGCATCTTGCATTTGTGAGATTATCCTGGACCCTCTAGGCCACAATGTGTGCATGCAATCACATCTGTGTGGGCCATGCTAAGTGCCCTTTTGAGGGGTCCCCCAGTTTGGGAGGGAGGGAGGTTACAATAGGTCCTGAGTCTGGGTCTTGCTACTGTACTGATTAATGTTGGTACCTGACATTGTGGAACTGGTCATTGACACTTATTTTCTCTCATACATGCAGCTCAAGGTAAACCAGCATAAGGCCGCGTGGAGGGCCATTACGGCAAAGGTGCGAGCCCTGGGGGTATCCAACCACTGACGCACACACTGCTACAAGAGGTGGGACGACATCAGTCAGCTTGCAAAAACCGTGGCTGAGATGACATTGGGGATGCTACCACGCGCAGGGCGTTTGGCACGGCGCAGCATGACTCCAGTGATGGCAAGCATCTTGGCAGTGACTCATCCAGACCTGGATGCACGTCTGAAGGAGCATGGCAAGCAAGGCAGGGCTGGTGAGTATCTGGGGAGTGTGACTTTTGCTTGGAGTGAATGCATGTGTACAGGGCCTGTGGCAGCGTTGAGCCATGCGATGTGCGTGTGTTGCTGTGTTGTGTCATGCGAGTGGCTGCTGTGAAGTTTGTTTGTATCAGGTACTGTGCCACCCTGGCCTTACTGAGCAGATCCTCCCTGCTGTACATTCCCATTGCTAGATGTGTTGGGATCCACATGGTCATTCAGCGTTGGGATGGTGTGGGTGATCTTTTATGGGGTGAACAGTAGTGTCCACTTGCTGAGTGTGAATTTATGTATGCAGACTTTACCTGCACCATGATCGTTGGTGCCCCAACATCTGCAAATCATGTGCCCCAGATTACCACATGGTACTTGCTATGGCCTACGTGGCATTGGGGACTGTGATGTCCTTATAGGTGTGTGTGCTGTCCCCTCCTGTTCCCTGAAGGTCTGTTAGTGGTAACAAGTGTTGTACCCTCATCATGTCCCAAGGTGTGGAGAGGCCAAGTTGTGTGTGTGGTACACTTCATCTACGGGCCGGGTGTAGTGCTGTGTGGCATCAACATGGCTCACTCATGGCCGATATACAGCGTTGCAGGCACTGTTGTTGTCTATGTTGTGTGTTGCTGCACAGTGATTGCAGGGGGTGGTGGTTACCATGTATATTTGGGCCTCTACTGTAGTGCATTGTCTTGAATTCGTGTGGCCAGATGATGACACTTACACAACCCTGTATCTCTCTCTCATGCAGATTCGCAAGAGACCACGGAGGAACATGAGCCCGAATCCAGTGGTGCCGAGAGTAGCACTACAGCTGCAGCAGAGGCCAGTGATACAGAGCCCACCAGTGCATCTGAGGGAGACAGAAGTTTGCAGGAGGAATACGTGGCTGAGACACAGAGTAGCACTTCATCTGATGCCAGCAGTGATGCATCCATGCTGGCAGGCACAGGGGATGGGGAGTCAGCAGCATCATCTACCACCCAGCGGCCAGTGCCCAGCCTCTCATCCACTTCCTCTGGTGCTGCCCATATCCGTGTCACTAAGAGGGGGCGGGTCACATTCACACCTGTCACCGCTGCCCCTGTCCCCCCTTCCGCCCTCACTGCGGAGAGTGTAGAGCTCCTGCGCCAGCTCTGTGTGGGCCAGACCGCCCTGCTCAATGCCTTCAGTGACCATGACAAGAAATTAGGCCAGGTGGTTGCATACATGGAGGGTATACACTCTGACATGGGTGGGCTACACCGTACAGTCCAGGCGATGTCATCCACAGTGACGTCAGCCCTTCAACAGGCACATGCACCCATTGCAGCTCAGGTGCTTTTGTCCACCCCCCAGTCAGTGGCCACATCAGGTGACAGTGACCACGGTTTGCCTGCATCACCAAAATGATACAGCACAAGGAGCACACAACAGACACAACCCAGGCACTCCCGCCCACAGACACCATCCCCACTGAAGAGCAGGACCACCCCACAATGCACAGACAAGAGCCAGTCAGGGAAGATCAAGGCCAGACGATCAATGAGGCAGACATCAGGCTCACATGCCGCAGAGGCATCCCCGGCAAAACACTCTCCTGTCACTGAAACTTCACACAGACCTACACATGCAGTGTCTGTGTCCATTGAGGAGGTGTCGCATATCAAGGGTACACCTAGGAAGAGCACAGGGACACATCCACCCACCACATCTACCCCAATTTCGAGTCCATTGAAACAGGTGGAGGAGGGCACTGTAGACACCACCCCTGGCACAAAGGCAAAGCAGGACACTGTCGACACCACCCCTGGCACTAGGGAAAAGCAGGGCACTGTCGACACCACCCCTGGCACAAAGGCAAAGCAGGCCACTGTCGACACCACCCCTGGCACAAAGGTAAAGCAGGGCACTGTAGGGGGTACACCAGGCAAAGAGGGGAAGGAGGTCCTGAGGCGTAGCCAGACCAAGGGTTCTGCAGGATCCAGCACATCACCAAAGGTAGTGCCAGTGTCTGTACCTGATGTGGGACAATTGGTGTGTGTGTGCCTGTTGGGTCATCAACACTTCCCATCAACCCCAAGACAGGGAAGCCCATTCATATTCCCAAAAAGTGGAAGTGCACCCCTCCAACCTCTCCCACCCACACTGTGTCAGAAGTCTGCATGACTCCACCTCCACATGCCACTGTGCCACTTGGTCCACACAGCCCTCCAGCTGGCCAATCCACTGTTAGCCCCACATCACCTGGGGCTCGGTCACCCCAGTTAAGTGGGCCTGCTGTCACCGACACACAGCAGGTCCAAGTCTACATGACTTCGAGGAGTGAGTTGACATCCCCCTCATGCGCCTGTGCCGCATACAGGTGTGCTAGTCCTGACCATTGTTTACTAGCATGGACACTGGCCCTGTTGCTCTGCTGTGCTGGCCTCTCCCCTGCCATGGACACTGGCCCTGTTGCTCTGCTGTGTTGGCCTCTCCCCTGCCATGGACACTGGCCCTGTTGCTCTGCTGTGCTGGCCTCTCCCCTGCCATGGACACTGGCCCTGTTGCTCTGCTGTGTTGGCCTCTCCCCTGCCATGGACACTGGCCCTGTTGCTCTGCTATGTCGTGCTCTCACCCGTGCCTTGGACACTGGCCCTGTTGCTCTGCTGTGTTGGCCTCTTCCCTGCCATGGACACTGGCCCTGTTGCTCTGCTGTGTCGTGCTCTCACCTGTGCCTTGGACACTGGCCCTGTTGCTCTGCTGTGTTGGACTCTCCCCTGCCATGGACACTGGCCCTGATGCTCTGCTGTGTGGTGCTCTCACCTGTGCCTTGGACACTGGCCCTGTTGCTCTGCTGTGTTGGCCTCTCGCCTGCCATTGTCACTGGCCTTGTTGCTCTGCTGTGCTGGCCTCTCTCCTGCCTTGGACACTGGCCCTGTTGCTCTGCTGTGTTGGCCTCTCCCCAGCTATGGACACTGGCCCTGTTGCTCTGCTGTGCTGGCCTCTCACCTGCCTAGGACACTGGCCCTGTTGCTCTGCTGTGTCGTGCTCTCACCTGTGCCTTGGACACTGGCCCTGTTGCTCCGCTGTGTTGGCCTCTCCCCTGCCATGGACACTGGCCCTGTTGCTCTGCTGTGCTGACCTCTACCCTGCCATGGACACTGGCACTGTTGCTCCGCTGTGTCATGCTCTCACCTGTGCCTTGGACACTGGCCCTGTTGCTCTGCTGTGTCGTGCTCTCACCTGTGCCTTGAACACTGGCCCTGTTGCTGTGCTGTGTTGGCCTCTCCCCTGCCTTGGACACTGGCCCTGTTGCTCTGCTGTGTCGTGCTCTCACCTGTCTCTTGGAAACTGGCCCTGTTGCTCTGCTGTGTTGGCCTCTCCCCTGCCATGGACACTGGCCCTGTTGCTCTGCTGTGCTGGCCTCTCCCCTGCCTTGGACACTGGCCCTGTTGCTCTGCTGTGTCGTGCTCTCACCTGTGCCTTGGACACTGGCCCTGTTGCTCTGCTATGCTGGCCTCTCCCCTGCCATGGACACTGGGACTGTTGCTCTGCTGTGCTGGCCTCTCCACTGTGCTATGGACACTGGCCTTCCTGTTTGTGTTTTACCTGTGCATGGTATATAGCATTTTTGCAATATTTTGAGCCTTGCTGTTGTCTACTATTGTTGTACCGCTGCATCTGTGCAATATGTGAATAAATACAGTTACTTCTGGTGTGTGTTTTGTCGGTGTCCTTGCTGATTTCAGTTCTGTTTCTGTTCGCATTTGATTGCCTGTGCACCATGCTCCATGTATCACTTCAACATTGCAAGGCTCTTTGCAGCCATCATAATTTTGGGCAGGGGTGACAGGGTCTTAAGTCCATTCTGAGCCTGCAAATTGTGTGATCTGTGATGGCTATTTTACCTGGCATGCAGTCATCTTGTTAGTGATTTACAGTTGTTGCCTACACTGTTCACATGTCTGGTTAGGGGACACTGCCAGCACAGGGTGTGATGCTGTGCAAATGTATCGAAGCTGGCTGGGATATGTAATGTAGTATGTGTGTGGATTGCTTTCTGTGTGCCCAGCCTTGTATGTGTATGGTCATCTTGTGTTGGGCCTTGGTCCTGGTGCCATGGCCTACATGAGATGCATGGTGTTGGGTGTAGCAGAGGTGTGCAGCATGAAGGGTGTGAGTTTGCAGTGGATGTGTTTGTGCCACTGTGTTGTGTGAGACACACATGTGTCACCCAGGAGTTGTATGCCTGTTGTTTGTTTTGTCTTGCCCTGGGTAGAGGATTGTATGCACTTGTGTGAGCTGTTTGTATTGCACTGTGCTGTGTGTTGGTGTGTCCATGGTGTTGTGTGTGACTCCTTGTTGTGTTTGTCAGTTTGGAGTGTACAAAGTGTGTGAGTTGCACGTCAGTGTTGTATTTGTTTGATCCTCAATGTGTCTTGGGTGTGTTTGTGTAGAATGTGTGGCCCTGCTGCTTCACACTGGCATTGTGTTTGTGTTTGTCATGCATTGCAGGCACATGGTTGTTTTGGCACTCCTGTATGGCATGGTGTGTGTGGTTTTGGGCCATCCCCTATGTGTGCTACTTGTGCATGCCCATTGTGGGTGATACGTCCCTCTATTTGTGTGTGGTACACCCCTTACATGTCTGCTACTGACATGCAGGCTGTTTGGCTTAGATGTCAGCTTTCCCCTTGGTTTCCATGTGTGTGTGCCTAGCCATCACTTCATTTGTGGGCTTGTGCTTTGTGGTTCAGTTCTTGGGCCTTAAGTGTTGTTCCACTCTGGACATTGCACCAATGGTTTATGTGTGCTGTCCTTGTGCTATTGGTCATTCTGTAGTGGTCATGTGCACTTCAGCTGTGTGTGCATGTCCAGTGCTCTGGTGGAGGTGGCTGTGCTCTTGTATCCCAGAGTGGTGCAGGTGTAGTTGTTGTGTTGGATGTGTGGATGTAGGGTGTGGTATTGCTTCAGTTCCTGGGTATGGTGTGTGTTGTATTTGTGCAGTGCTGATTTGTGGTGTGTGGGGCAGTTGTGTCAATCATGCCTGTTCTGCAGACAATGCTTGTCGTGCATTCGGTGCTGTGTGTATGTGGCCTTGGCATTGCCTGATGTGCATCCCCTGATGTCTTGTGGTGTATGTTGATTGAGGTTTCATGTGCATCTGTGATGGGTTTGATGTGGCTGTGTGTGTTGATCCACATGCATTTCTTGTGTGATTTGTGTTATGGTGTGTGTGTTTTGTTCCTGAGTGATGTTGTTGTGTACTCCTGTTGTGTGTGTTCTCCCATTGATTTTCCCCAGTTTGGCTGACAGGGTATGTGTGTTTCTGTTGGAGTTCAGTATGTGTTCCTGTATTGTTTGTGTGTTGTTCTTGTGCAGGCATCGGTTGAGGCATCCCTGTGTGTGTGTTGTGTTTGTGGCTACACCCAGGGTGTGTGTTTGTTTGTATGTGTGTGTGCTGGCAAGGATTGTGAGCCTTGAGTGGGTGTGGCAGTGGTGTTGTGTGTTCCTTGTCCGCCACTCCTGCAGTGGCTGTCTCCGTGGTTGTGTGTTGTGTGGTGCAGGGAGTGTGTATTGTGCTTGTTGTTGCAGTGCTTGTTGGTGTGCATGGGAGTGCACGGGATGGGCACCTGGCCTGTGGGTTGATTGGGTGTGTTGCTGTGTGGTTGGGGGCTGTGTGTCCCTGTGGTGTGTGTGGCCTGCCCATGCCTTATATTGGCCTGCCTTCTGCATAGTGCACATATGTTGACCGCGGCGGTGACATTACCTGGACCGGGACGTTGCTGCTGGTTGGCGGTCGATGTGTGTCCCGGATGCTGAGGGGTGCCTTGTTGTGAGGTGGGTGATGTGTGGTTGCCCATGTGGATGTGTTGTGTACCCCAGCAGGGTGTCTGTGTGGTGATTGGACTCTGTGTCGGCCTGTGTGTTGTGTGTTGCATATGTGTATTGGCGTACCTGCGGCGGCATCCGCGGCGGCCTATCTGACGATAGTGTTGTTGGAGGAACATCACCGGATGCATATGGAGGGCTGGGTTCATGGCGGTCAGGACCGGGTATCGGCTATCTTGCTCCGCTGTCGAGTTTCCGCCTGCTGAGGCTGGGCGGTGTCTTCACTGCGGTGCGTCTGCTTGTTTGGGCCATACAAGACATCATTACATCACATCCTGATTTGTCAAGCAGTGCGGACGTCATTCGGCACAGCGGAGAGTCTCGATTGGCTCCCGCCGCAGCGGTGGCGGGCGCACTTTGATGGTGGTGCGAGTCGCTCCGCGGCGAACGGGAAATGACCTATGTTTACCTATCCTAATGTTGCGGACGTGAGTTCCGCTGCTCGCGGGCTGAAAAAGCTGTTTTTCCACCCCACCACCACTGCGGTGGTGCCACCGCCCGACATCCTAATGGACCCCATAGTGTTCATGTGTCCTAAACTGATTAACATTCGACATACTTTTTTGAACCCCCTATTCGGGATGATCGGGGTTTGATCAGCTCACCAGGCACTAATTAGGTCTTTATCTGGTGAATTGATCCCGTTGTTATGCCAACTGATAACATTTTTAAATGCGGCCAATCATTTTTTGATATAAAAAGTTTGAGATGTATTATATTTATGTCCCTGGAACCTAATAGCTTTTTTTTTTTTAACATATTTTGATATTTCGGATTACTTAGTGTTCATGGTGCCAGGGTGATAATCATACATGTAATAATATAAGCTTCTCTGTTAAAATAATTATTGATGCTCTTTATTATTGTCTTTATACAATGGAATTAGTCATTATTGCATGTTGACACTTTAAAATGCAATATGTAATAGTAACTATTGATGTATTTCTATTGCATTTTATTCTTCTTTTTAAATGTTGGAATTAGTAATCATTGCACGTTGCCACTGTAAAATGCAATATGTGCAATATCCTGTTATAGTAATTATTGATGTATTTGTATATGTGCTACCAATGTAATTAGCTAGGCATGATTAAGCCCATGTCTGATTGATTTTATATCCTTTCTTTATATGCACAATGTATGGTGAATTGGTCTGGGTTTGTGATATAACTATGATTGTACTGATAATTTCTTAAATAATATTTGTGGTCATTTTTTTAAATATTGTGTGATGTAAAGATGTTTTGATTGCAATGATTTTTATTAATCATGCAATAAAGATTTATCAACACTTATGTTGTACATATCCTGGCAGGTAAAAACTCCTAAAGTCGTTTTTTACTGTGTGTAAGGTCTACCTCTACCATTGACTAACTCTGAGATACCTTATTAGTTTTAATAAGTGGTAACTTTAGATTGAGAGCAGCTATAGATTTGTTGTGCCTTCTGTCCCTGTCCTGGACCACATGACTACGGATGACTCCGCTGTTAGGGATTGTTTCCAAACAGTAACACAGAGGGGGCTTAGGGTTGGACAGAATGTGTCTTGCTAGCAGGCTGACTGGGAAGTGCTCTCTGCAGCCCCACTTACACTTCAACATGATTTTGCCTCCTGCATACACAATTGAATCTGACGCCAGGTTTGTCCAGTCTTTTCTTACCTCAGGCATTTTCAAGCCTGGACAGGGAAAGGGGAAGAAACTTCCTGAAACAGATGTGGGGGGTAGTATAGTGAATCCCCCCACACACAAAGACTGGTACCAGGTATAAATATTTTCTCTTTTGACCCACTCATCAAAACACTCCTGGACCTGCTCACTGTGCCCCTGGAACCAAGCTTCACCTAACTGAAGATCCCCAATCAGGGCAAAAACAGTCTTGGTATGCTTATGTTAGGAAGTGTGTGGAGCTGGTTTGGCAGTTCGCGCTGGATTGATCCCATTGGAGCAGGACTAAGACTGATTCACAAATGAGTGGGACTAATGTGAGGGAGCATAAGGGGCAAACGAATGATTGGTTGGAATGCTATCCCGAGTGAATGCCAGTGGTTATACTTATTTCAAGCATTCTCCCATCACCTTTTGTGAGTATTATGTAACACCCTTAGTGGTGAAGTGTATGCCAAGACGGTGGTCCCTACTCACTGTGCCACAGGAACCAAGCAAAACTGACTCAATAGCTCCAAACAGGGAGAAAAATGTTTTGGGGTGCTTGTGTTCTGGTTTAGAGAATACGTTGCTTGACAGTTCATGCTTGGCTGTTGCCATTGGAGCAGGACTATGACTGATTTCCAATTCTATTAGGGACACTAAGGGGTTGATTCCGATCTCTTTCGGAAGGGGTCCTCATTGGATTCCAGTTTGCTGAAACTGATCCAGAGCCCTTGTTTTGGAACGACTCGTTCCCAGTTCCAAACAACCAAGTACGATGCCTGCAAACCACCAGGGCTGGCTGAATCGGTTCCGGAAGGCATTCGGAGAGGTCGAGCCTTTCCAGAGCCGATTTGTACAGCTATATGGACTTGGATTCCGAACAAGCGAGTATGTTGACCTATTAGGACAGCCTTTCCAATTCGGTTTGCCCGTAATGAAAAGGCTGCTGGAATCAGTCTTTGGGAGCCCCTGGATGGCCCCCTTCACCTAGGCCCCTCTGAATCTGGCCTGTAGGGTACCCAAGGGGCCCCCTTTCCATCCATGCACACTGTGGCAGGCACCATGGGGTGTCCGCCACAGCATGCAAGGTTTTTTCCCAGCCACCCCTTTCTTCAAAGGGAGCCTGTGTTCTCATTCAGAAAACAGGCTCCTTTGAAGTCAATGTGAGTCCGACCGGATCGTATCCGCATGCATACGGATGCATCAAACTTGTTAGGTCGGACTCCCCCGATCAGAGTCATAGAGAAAGCATTTTGGAACCGATTCAGATTACATTCTTTTTGAACAAGATCCGAATCGGGCCCTAAGTCAAGGATTATCACTCACATTGAATCATGTTTTGTTGCCATATTTGATGATGTATTATGTTCAGTCGCCATTCTCGATTCCTCCCTCACTGTTTAGTGCTTGGAATGGAAAACAGCTTAATTTCATGAAGGCATGGTTCGTGCATTCGTTTCTTTACCTCAAGCGGAGAACAAAAACAGAAGTGAGTTTGAGTTCATCAAGTCTTTTTGAGTGGTTCACTTAGTTCAGGCCTACCCACAAGCGGAATCATCTATGAATTTAAAGGAGAACATTATACTATTACTGCTTTAACTGCATTTTCTTATCAAGGATTGGGGAGTTGGAAAAAAACTACAATGTGTGTGCTTCAGTGCCATTGTTGATTAATTCATTATTTAACTGATTTTAAATATGTGACTTATATTTTAGGTTTGTTCCACTAGGTTTGTGGGGGTGTAGGGTGGGACATTAAGTAATAATTAATTATTAATGTAATAATAATTTGTAAATAATTATTTTATTAATGTATAATTATTTAAAACATGGAATACTTATTTCTTGTACTCACATTTGAGTTGTAAGATGCTAGGCAAGTAAAGGGCACATGGTGGGAAGTTATTCAATTAATAATTAAGAGATTGTTATTTGTAAATGAATTATTTAATTGAATTTTAAATATTGAAATTATGGAATATTTCAATATTGTCATTATATTTCAGGGGCTCATTATGATGGTGTAACGATTGTCACCACCGAGCCGGTCGTAGCGATCATTAACCCATCGTAATGAGAAATACCCCCGCTGTATTATGATGGCAGTGGGTATCGCGGCGGACGTAAAGTCCGTCTGCCGCTTTTCCGCCGGTCGGCAATCGTTAAGATTGCTGATCGGGCAGAGCTGGGCCAGTAATATGGTGGCGGTCCCTAGTAGGCACCGCCAGCCATATTATGATGTGAGTGGTTTACAGTCCTTTCCATGGCGGCGATGCTGCAATGGAAGGGCTCATTACAAAAGTGGGGTGGTGGTGATGGACGGAGCTTCTGAACCCATCAAACACTCACACCCAGTCAACAGATCTGGGTTAAATCATCATCGTTCTTTAGCCCACTCTGCCACCCCAGTTCAGACATGGCCATATGCAAATCAGTCTGACCCTGTGCCTCTTGGGAACAGTCCAGCCCGAACTGCCAAGCCATGCCTTCCCTGGACCGGATTCAAGCTCCCTAGGACCGGTTTCTGGCATTACAGCCATCTTCAGCCAGGCTTGCTTGAATCCAGTGGCAAAGTGAGCAAGGGACTCACGCCTGAGCATACCCTGCCAACTTATGGCGTGGTGTAGGGAAAATGCTGTGCATGCCCTTTTACCATTGCTGACGGTGCTGCAGCCAGCAGCACCATCCACAATGGGAAAAGGCCAGGATGCGTCCGCCAGTATGGTGGGCACATCCTAATTGGGCCAGAGGGACTACCACAAGTCTGCTGGTTGGTCTCATCACCGTTATGATGGCGGGCAGACTGATGTCCGCCCGCCATCATAATGAGCCCCTTAGTTATGAGCTGCTAGTTTTATAGGGGGCTTACCTGGGAAGTTGAGTTAGTAATAATTAATTAACAATTAATTATTAAGTGTCAATTGATTATTGACTTAATTTCAAATTTGTAAATTATTCAATACTAATTTTTAAAGTTATATTTTAGGTGTAAGCTGTTAGTTTTGTACGAGTGTAGGGTGAAATAGTAGTTAAATAATAATTGAATGCCAATTGTTTACTAATTAATAATTACTTATTTTAATGGGTAGTATTTCATCAAATTGATCAATGCTTTTTAATTTTATATCGCACTCACTTATATACATATATGAGTGTGTATGTGTGTGTTAAGTAATCATTGTTATATTGAGTTCAATATTTTTTCTGTATTCTTGGTATTACATACATATATAATGTGTTTGAAGTGAAGTATTTTCACTACGCCTGTTCAGACTGCAGTAGGGATAGTAAAAGTAACCTCTTCTCAATTTGACACTTTCCCTACTGTTGCGCCATTCGGAATGATAATAGCAATCTCCCCCCTCCAAATTCCAACACTTTCACTACTGTTGCACAGAGTTGAGTGGAAATAGAAAACGTACCCCTCCAAAGCCCAACATGTTCCTTACTGTTCTGTTTGGAGCGGGAAATGTAAATTTCACCCCACTGAAATCCAACACTTTCCCCAATGTTGCACAGACTGGAGTGGGAAAGAATTAACTTTACTCATCCAAAGTCCAACTTCATACCTACCATTGCAGAAACTGGAGTGACAATAGTATATTAAATATTCTTAGACTTTAATAGTTTTAATAATGTTGGTTAAATAGAGTTTATAGCATTAATAGTTTGTGTCGATAATTAACACATTTGAATTTTTCTAGTATTTTTTGCATTTATTTTTGAGATTTTGCAAGTTTTTAATATATTATTTATTAATTATACTAAGTAATATCTTTTATTGTATTAAATTCTGTATATTTAGTATGGTTTTAATGTGCATGCAAGATATATATATATATATATATATATATATATATATATATATATATATATATATATATATATATATATATATATATATATATATATTCACTTAAAAAACCATAGGTTTCACACCAGTTATAGTTAGGGATTAGCATTTAAAAAACCTATTAAATTCACTGAAAAAACCATAGGTTTCACACTAGTTATAGTTAGCTGGAAATTTTACTGACATAAAACCATTGAAATTCCCACGTTATAGTTAGTTGGACTCACTATAACTTGCGCGCCTGCAATGCACCGCTGATGACGTCACATATTACATCACTCATGACATGGTCAGTGACATCACTCATGACATCACTGATGACACCATCCAGTGAATGTGTGTCTTTCTGAAAAATAAATATGTTTTATATATGTATATGTAAAGGTCGATGGAAGAATAAATGTTTAAATAAGTGTCTTAATGGATGTTTTTTTTAAAAAAGAAGTACAAAATGTTCAAAAAAACAATAAAAAAATATAAAACAACGAAAAGAAGAAAAAAACCAGTTCTTTTTAGAACTATCTGCAATTTATAAAAAAAGGCTACATTTTTTAAAAACTCTGTCATTCTTTTTTCCCTATGGTACGCTCCCCGGTGCGTGTACCGGGTGCTCCCCCGCGCAAATCGAATTTTTTTTTTTGTTTTTTTGCCCCGCGGGGCCCTTTTATGGCCCCCACATCAAACCTAGGGGGTCAGGGGGGTCTACTCTGCCCCCTTTTGGTCATTTCCCCCTTTGTTTTTGCCACCTCTTGTGTCTCTATCCTACCGAGACACAAGATGGCGGCCGCTCCTACTGTTTGGAATGTTGAAAGACACCCGAGAGCCAATCAGCTTTCCGCGCGCGAACTCGTGTAGCGCGCTGGTACGCACCCCGTTGTTTGTACCGGGGCGCGCTTATAGATATATATATTTTTTAACCTAAATTACTCAAAATCCACTGGAGCACATATCTTGAGACATAGCAAAGGCACATCGGGCTACCAGTCCCTACAATTTTGCCAAGTTTGGTGGAAATCCTACTCAGTCAAGGCATCAAAATATGGCGGAGCCGATGCTGGGAAATTCAACACAGGAAGCAATGTGGTTAGTCCTACAGAAAGCTCACATTCAGACCTAAGCTCATCCATTGAGAGCGAAACTGAACAGGAATATTGTGACGCAGGGGGAATGCAAGCACCACCCAAACTATCCTTAGCAGAGGAACTGGAGCTAAGACAGACATTACGACCCAGAATACAAGCAAACCCGGGAAAATCAGGTCCACCAGGCGCTGAGAGATGCAAAAAGCCAAACCAATAAGAACCCAAGAGACAAACAATGTGCAAGGGAAAACGGAAATAAGAGCCAAGTCAAACGTGGACCGCACTGTAATCAATCTAGCTAATGTGGATTTAAGTAAAGCAGAAGAACAACTTCTGTCTCTCGGATTGTCATATTGCCCTGAGAGCACCTTCAACTACGTGACAACAAGAATGGACATATTCAAAAGTGTACGTAAGCTCAAACTGAAGAAACACCATCTACTCCAGAGCAGAACAACAAGAAGTACACATCCAAGTCAATATGGTGAATCCTCACAAACATCTCCCCTGTTCAACCTAACAGCATCTGATCTGACAACACTGAGGGACCTTCAGTAGAAAATGCAACACCCTTGTTCCACAGCCAAGAAACCGAACCTGCGATTAGAGTAACTGAGCTAAACATGATTACTACACTTTTCAAACCCCGATCAACCTTCAACCCTATAACACTTAGGAATGCCATTGACATCTTCCACGAAAAGACAGTAGCCGGCATCAAATAATTGATCCATAGAGTACCAGCAACAAAAAGAGACAACATCAACAAACAGGAATTGCAATACCATCAACTAATGACCAAACTTAAGAACAACCCTCAAATCATCATATGCAATGTGGAAAAAGGCGACAACCTGGTCATCTGGGTAAAGAGGACTATGTAGATGAAGCAATGGGGCAACTCCCAAAGCCACGTACAATCAATAACACACACAATTATTGGTGTGGAAAAGTGCAGGCTTACTTACAATGCAGGAATACAAATACCTGAGAAATGATACACCGACAATGCCCCTTATCTACTTCATCCCCAAAATTCATAAGAACCCACAGAAGCCCCAGGGACGACAGATAATATCTGCCCGCAACAGTCTACTTGAAAGTCTTCTCAGCATGTGAACTATTTCTTACAGAAACATGTTCAACAGCTCTTCTCATATATTAGAGACACTAGAATCTGGTGAGGTACCAAGGGAGGGTGAAGACACCTTCAGGATGATTCTGGGTTATAGCAAGCAGGACAAAGCCATCAAAAAAATCATTAAAAGAAACTGGCCATTAGTCCTTAATGACCCTCCCGTAGGTTATATGCTACCAACCAAGCTCTCCATCACCCATAGCAGGGCACCCTCAATGAAAGACTGTCTGGTAAAAAATAATCCTGATAGCCAGATGGTTAGCACCTGGCTAGGGCAACGCAAAAATTTTTTTAAATACAAATTGTGCAAAGCCTGCCAATATGGCATAAACAAGACGTCCTACAAGATACTGTTTGGCAACCAGGAAATAGTCATAAATAAGGCCCTAACTTGCAAGACAGACCATGTCATCTATGTGCTGGTGTGTCCTTGTGGCCTACGGTATGTAGGAAGTACTAAGCTTCAAGGCCACAAGAGGGTACTCCAGCACATACGGGCTATCAAAAATCAGGACCAGACCTACCCTTTGGCATGGCGTTTTGGGGAAACCCACATCTCTGATCCCAAAGACCTCAAATATTATCTCATAGATGACATCCTACCCAATAAAAGAGGAGGGAACAGGGAAAGGGCTCCACGCCAACTTGAGACCTGTTATATTTTAAATCTTGATTCAATGTACCCAGGGGGACTCAATGCCACGGAAGATCTCTACAAATGCCTATATGTTTTACCGAGGGGGACATGTTCACAATATTATGGCGATTGACAAACAATGGGATTCTTTATTTATACTGTGAAAATATTCAGCCAAGTCAATTATTAAATGGAACTGCCCTCCCAATCAATTGTACAGTCTTCTCTTTTTAAAAAAAATGTGGTCAACATTTTTTTACGATGGTGTGTTATGCACATGCACTTTTGTAACTTTCCCAGCACTTTATGTAGTCAATGTGTTTACAATACCAATGTTTACAGTTCAGAATTAAAAAAATGCACTAGCACTTTATGTAGACAGCGAGTCTACAGAAGTAGTTGTTTTACAGAGCGACCCAACTGTTAACTCTTGCACTAGATGTATGATACATGAACTAGGTAATTGCTCATAAGCAGTAGTTGGGCTACCATTTTGAACGAAAAAAAGAAAGAATATGTTGAAGTGTCATCATAAATTAGCAACAGATTTGTGCAGACACAACAAGCTAATTTTAACTCGATGCACTAAAATTGTTTTTATACCAGGATGTAATCAGAAGAACAAAAAAACATAAAACTGCAGTGTATGACTTTAACGGCAAAACCAGGGCTGCACACAGGAAGTAATTTGTTTATGTCTATGACTACCTATGTATTTAGCACAAGTCACTTTAAGAAATATCTGAAAAAAGGATAGAAAAATCAGTTTAAGGCTGTGGAGTGCGTCATGTGATCAAGGCCCCTCGAGGCTGAAACGCGTAATGGCTGTCGTGTGGTAACGGAAAATAAAGAAAATTACTTGCACTGAACTGTGGTCCGTGTTCCAGTCTTTGTGGCGATTCTGGCAAGCAGTGGTGGAGTATGCTGGATGTATACAGCTGAGCTAACGATAACTCATGCCCCCACATTGCACTGCTTATGACCTAACCTATTACATCACTCATGACATGGTCAGTGACATCACTGATGAGATCCACATCACTGATGACATCATCCAGTGACTGTAAGTGTTTCTAAAAGGTTTATGAGTGTTAAATATATATATGCCATGGTATATTGATGAATGAGTAGATGTATGAGTGCCTATGTGAATTATTTAGTGGATGATTGATTGACTGCATAAGTGAGTGATTATACGTGTCTCAGTGAATGTATAGGTGAGTGAATCTGTGTAAATGTCTGTATCAGTCTGTCAGTTAGTGTGCAAGGGGTTGTTTGGGTTGGCGAGTAGGTATCCCCCCTAGTTGGAAAGCGGCAGTTGTCAAAGCGCTACTGAAGAAACCCTCCTTGGACCCTGCGGAATTGGCCAACTACAGACCAATCTCCCTTCTCCCCGGGACCAGCAAGATTGCTGAGAAACTGGTGAACAAGAAACTTTCACAGTTTCTGGAATCCAATAACCGGCTAAAAAACTCACAGACAGGTTTCCGCCCATGGCAGGGCACTGACATCACCCTCCTGGCAGCGGTGGAGGAGGCCAGAGCACTCTTAGACGAAGGAGGATCAGTGGCAGTGATCCTCCTCGACCTGAGCGCGGCCTTCGACACCGTCAACCACCAACTCCTGATCAAACGGCTCAAGAGGGTCGGTGTGGAAGGTACCGCTCTATCCTGGCTTTCCTCCTTTCTGGCCCAACGTTCCTTCAAGATCTGGGAGAATAACACCCGCTCCTCCGAAACGCCCCTCCAATGTGGGGTGCCTCAGGGCTCCTCCCTGAGCCCCACATTGTTTAATATCTACATGTCCCCATTGGAGGAGGTCGTCACCCCGTTCGGAGTGAGCATCGTCAGCTATGCGCATGACACACAACTAGTTGTCTCCCTATCCCACCCTAGCCAACAACCTGCGGACTTATTCAATTGCTTGACGCAGATACAAGGGTGGATGAACAGTTCAGCCTTAAAACTGAATGGTTCTAAGACGGATATTCTCCTTCTTGGTCAGAAAGGGCTCACCTTCCCCCAGAACATCTGGCCTCCCTGTCTGGGCCCCCCCCCCAGACCCAAAACAGGAAGCAAAAAGCCTGGGTGTATGGATCGAAACCGACCTTTCATTCACCACTCAAGCAAAAAAAGTAGCCGGTACCTGCTTCGGGCTCCTGAAATCAATGAGAAAGATCCTGCCCCTACTTCCACCTACCTCGCAAAGACTTCTAATCCAAGGCCTTATACTTTCCAGGCTTGATTATAGCAACTCAATCTACTTGGGCGCGCCCGAAGCAACTCTAAACAAACTACAGAGAATCCAAAATGTCGCTGCCCGGATCCTCACTAACACCCCTGCCAGAGCTTCAGCTAAACCAGCACTGAAGCTCCTTCACTGGCTCCCAGTGAGGGAACGAGTGATATTCAAAGCCCTATGCCTGGCGCACAAACTACTGCAGAATCAAGGCCCCGCTATTCTGAGAAAATTTATTAGACCGTACAAAGCCCCAAGATCCCTCCGATCGGACAAGGAGTCTCTTATCATCCTCCCCAGATTTAAGAAAGCTCGCTCGGGTGGAAGACGCTTCTCGGTCCACACCGCACGCCTCTGGAATGCTCTCCCCTGAGACCTGAGAACAGAACCAAACTACTTACGCTTCAGGAAACAGCTGAAAACTCACCTGTTCCCTTAACTTAACTATTTCCCCTCTGAACCTGTCTTTCCCCCTCCCCCCCTCCCCTCTTTGCCCCCGGACCCGCAGACGTAGGGATCTTTAGCGCTGGGATACCTCAGGGTGACTACGCGCTCTAATAAATGTTTTAATAATAATAATAATAATAATATCAGTGCCTATAAGGGTTAATAATTTGTTGTCTGACTACCTGTACGGGTGCCTGATTGTCTGCATTGGTCGGTGAGGATGTGTGTGATTCCCTGCATGGATGAGTGAGTGGAGGAATCACTGTCTGTATGGGTTCATGAGTGCATCTGAGAGGGGCTGTGCAGGATGAGTGAGTGGGCGTATGCTGTGTCGGTGAGTGAATGGATGTTGAGTGGTATATGGGTATGTAAGTGCATATGTGAAAGACAGTATATATGAGTGTTGGAGTATATAAATGACTGTATGTGTGAGTGAGTGATTGTGAGATTGGTTGTATGGGTGAGCTTGTGCTTGTGTCAGTGACTGTATAGGTGAGTAAGTATGTGTTAGTTTCTGTATGAATAAGTGAGTTGGTGTGTGTATAACTGTATAGGTGAGTAAGTAGCAGTTTGATTGACTTTATGGGTGAGTGAGTAGGTGTGTGATTAGCTCTATGAGTGTCTGACAGTTTTTGAGTGGCTGTATGGGTGTATGAGTGGATATGTCAGAGGCTGTATTAGTGAGTGGGTGTATGAGTAACTTTATGGGTAAGTGAGTGGATGTGTGTGTAGACCTATGAATGAGTGAGTAGGTATGTAAGTACTGGTATGAATGTTTCAATGGTTTGAGAATGGTAGTGTGAAAGTTGGAGTTGGTGTTTGAATGGTTACAAGGGGTATTGAATGGCTGCGTCAGAGATTCTGTGTTCGGTGGCATCAGTGATGTAATTTGAGATGTCAGCAGTGATGTCACTGACCATGTCATGAGTGATGTATTCAGACACACACTATCCATGCACACATGCAATCACCCAATACCTACATTTGTACTCATCCAATTACTCAGACACTGCTTATGCTCTCAAAGATTTACTCAGGCACCACTGCTGCACTCATTGTCACATCCATGCACCAGTTGTGCACTCATTCAATTATCTATCCCCTGGGGATTTGTTTAAAAATAAAACTTGTGTGGGGGGCTCAAGCCCCCCCACACGCCCTGGTGACCGTCACCTCCCCGGGGCACTAATATGTAAAATAGGGGAGTCTGAGACAGACCCCCCAGCCCCCGGGGACCACCATCCCCGGGGCTTTGTAGATGTTTGAAGGGGGACCACGCGGCCCCCTCATGGAGCCCTCGATGGCCCTGGGGACCGCCACCCCCCAGGGCCGGCTCCTGCAGTGTCCCGGGGTGCACACCCCCGGGACACTGCTGTTTACTGTGGTAGGGCGGGAGCCTCGCCGCTCCCACCCTACCACAGCCAACTGCTTTGATTTTTGAAAGAGAGAGCAGGAAACCTACTCTCTCTTTCAAAAATCAAAGTAGATTGCTTTTCTGCATGGGGAGCAGCGTGTTAGCTGCTCCCCATGCAGAAAACAATATCGGCACCCGCAGGATGCGGGGAGCCGGCAGGGATTGTGGGGGGTTTGAGGACCCCCCAGGGGCCCCAACGCGGATGGGGTCCCCGGACCTCAAGGGGGCATAGGAGGGGGTCCCCCTCCACGTTTAAATAAAAAAGAAAAGTTTGCCATGCCCCCGGGGATAGGGTCCCCGGGGCCGGAATTGGCCAGGGGATGGGGGCCACGCGGCCCCCTTCCTCGTCAAATTTTTTTAAAAAAAGAATTGGGGGCGGGCCCTGGGGGATGGGGTGCCCAGGGCCAAAAAAAAAAGAAAAATAAGGGGGGGCTACACAGCTCCCTTCTTAAAAGTATATATTTTAAAAAAAACGGATCTGGAGGAGGCCCGCCCCTTCCTGTACCTCTCTGTAAACGCGCCTCCTGGCGCATTTGCAGAGGTGAAAGTACTTCCACTTGCATACTGGGGGTCACTGAGAGCTAACTAGCCCACCAGGAGCCTCCAGTATGGGCCAGGGGGATACCTTGCAGAGAGGTGTAATGAGGCCACGACCCTTTTACACCTCTCTGCAACGCAGCCCCCTGGTGCATATTGGAGATTCCTGGTGGGCTAGTTGGCCCCCAGGGACCCCCAGTATGCAGGGGGAATTAGTTCCCCCTCTGAAAAAGCACCAGGGGGCTGCGTTGCAGAGGGGTGTAAAAAGGGGCATGGCCTTTTTACACCTCTCTGCAACGCAGCCCCCTGGCGCACACTGGAGGTTCCTGGTAGGCTAGTTGGCCCCCAGGGACACCCAGTATGCAAGGGGAATTAGTTCCCCCTCTGCAAACGCGCCAGGGGGCTGCTTTGCAGAGAGGTGTAATGAGGCCACACCCCTCTTTACACCTCTCTTCAGTGCAGCCCCCTGGCGTATACTGGAGCTTCCTGGTGTGCTAGTTGGCCCCTAGGCACCGCAGTATGCAAGGGGACTTAATCCCCCAACTTAGAATGCATTACGGGGCATGTTTGCACAGTGGTGAAGGTAGGGGGCGGGGCTTGAGGTGACATGTGCGCAAACACGCCCTGTGGTAGGTTTTAGGTTGGGGAATATATTCCTCTTCAATCCAGAGGTCCCCTAGGGGCCAACTAGTCCAACGGGTACCTCTAGTAAGTGCCAAGGAGCTGCATTGCAGAGTGTTGTAAAAAGGGGGCGTGCCCTCTGAACACCTCTCTGCAACGCAGCTCCCTGTCGCAAACTGGAGGTACCTGATGGGCTAGTTGTCTCACAGGTGACCTCAGGATTGAAGAGGAATATATTCCCCAACCTAAAACGCGCCAAAGGGCGTGTTTGCACACATGTCTCCTCAGGCCCCACCCCCTTCCTTCACTATTGAGCGAAATATTCCTCTAAAATCAGCCGAAGTACGAATTCCGATTTACTCACCTGTTATCACGAGAGACGTCTGTGCTGCATCTTTGAGCCCAGGACGGACCCTGAAAAGTAAATGTAACCATACTTACAGTAACTTGAATTTCCTTCCGTAGGCTAACATTGACTGGTTTCACTTGGAAATTTTTCTAAGTGTGGAGTTTTGGAACTTTAAAAAATTCCTCAAAAATCAGCTGAAATACGAATTCCAATTTACTCACCTGTTATCAGGAGAGATCTCAGTGCTGCATTTTTCAGCCTACTACTGATCCTGAAAAGTATGTGTATGGGTGTGGTAGTGAGTGAATTACTGTCTCAATAGTATCTTTATGAGCAACTACAGATGTTTTAATCTAGTATATGTGAGTATTGATGTATATAAGGGATTATATGTGAGAGTGAAAGATTAGAAGAGTTCCTCTATAAATAAGTATGTGTTTCTATAAGTGATTGTTTAAGAGAGTAAGAATGTGTACGTTTCTGTAAAAGTAACTGTAGTGGTGTGTGTATAGCTGTAAATGCAAATAAATGGATGTTTGATAGTTTATTTGCATGTTTGATTATGTGTGTGAATAACTCTATGGATGAGTGTCGGTGTGTAACAGGATGTATAGTACTATGAGTGCATATGATTAGTGAGTACATGTATGAGTGGCTATATAGAACTGTTGGTGAATGAGTGGATGTGTATGTAGATTTTGGAATTACTGATTAGGTTGTTCTAACATTGTTTTGAAATGTTAGTTTCTATTTTTCAATGTGTGTATCCAAGGTTATATTAGGGTGAGAGGAGCTCTGCCACTCTTTCACAAGGATGATGTCATCAGTGATGACATTTGAGATGTCATCAGTGATGTCATGAGTGATGTCCAGACACTTATACATCCACTCATTTTTAAATATGTAAAACTTATTTAAACTTTATATAAACACACAGTCACTGGATGATGTCATCAGTGATGTCACTGACCATGTCATGAATGATGTAATATGTGACATCATCAGCAGTGGATTGCGGGTGTGCGAAATATAGTTAGTATAACTAACTATATAGGAGCAATTTCAATGTTTTTTTAAATGCTAATTCCTAACTATATATGACCTGAAACCTATGGTTTTTTCAGTGAATATGCTAGGTTTTTTAAATGCTAATTCCTAACTATATATGACCTGAAACCTATGGTTTTTTCAGTGAATATGCTAGGTTTTTTAAATGCTAATTCCTAACTATATATGACCTGAAACCTATGATTTTTTCAGTGAATTTGCAAGGTTTTTTAAATGCTAATACCTAACTATATATGACCTGAAACCTATGTTTTTTTAGTGAATTTGCAAGGTTTTTTAAATACTAATACCTAACTATGTTAGGCTTGAAACCTATGTTTTTTTTAAGTGAATATATATATTTAATATAATATATATATAATTTTTATTTTCAAGTTTTTCTTTATATGATTACAGTGTCCGCGCACCGTGAACGCTCTGAGCTCTTACCCAGACATATTTTTTTAAGTTTCTAAAACATAATATCTACGTTTTTAACCTAGATTTTAAAGGTAGGCAATATCTGCTTTAATGTATAAAATTGTTTTTTTTAACTTTTAACAGCAGTATATTACTTTTTGAAGTAGTAAAAAATCTCGTGAGGGTAGGTCACACGTGCAAGCAACGTAAGAGCTCCGTCCACGCACCGTGAAAGCTTCGAGGTCTTACCCCCGAAAGTTTTATAAACTTGAAATCGTTATATCTACTTATTCATTGCACAATGTAAAGGTACACATTATCTGGGATAATAAAGAACATGTTAATTTAAACTTATATAACTTTATTTAAGCAATTATAAATCTCATGAGGGTGCGTACTACCTAAACGCATCGTAAGATGACGTTATCGCTCCGTAAATAGAGCGTAAACGCACGTAAGATTACGTAAGCGCTCCGTAAACGCAACATAAGCGCTCCGTAAGCTTACGTCCATCCATGTGACCTTAAAACAAAAGATTTAATTGGTTTATAATACTTCCTACTCCAATTGTTGAAAGACCCCTCCCATGTTCATCAGTCTTCTTTGGCTTTCAGAGAAGCAACACCTTTTTTCTACAGCTCCTAGCTACAGAAAGTTACTTCAAAATGGCTGAACATCCAGAGTCTGACCATTCTTCTAATGAAGACTTTGTTGAAGAGGACCCTTGCCCAAGTAAGAAGGAGTCCATAGTCTGGAAGTTTTTCAGCTTTCCAGAACATCAGAAGAAAGTAAATGCACCACTGGTCACCTGCAAGATCTGTGACACAGTGTTATCTAGAGGAAATCCTAATAAGAAATATTAATTCGGAAGCCACAGCATGGAACGCCATGTAAAAAATATACACCCCAACAATTGGAGTAGAGATGTGGTGCAAAGATCTCAGGAGCAGGACTCTTCTCCTAGTACATCTACAGCAAGAACCAGAGTATCACCAATGCCATCTTCAATGGTGGCGAACATTCAGCCAGAACTGAAAAATGTAATGATGCAATAAATTAGTAGCCTTCGGACAACAGTCCATTGTCATTTTGCAGAAGAACAGGAACCACAGATGCAACAATTGTTTTGTGTAAAAAGTTCATTCTTCTACTTCATCTTCAGAAGAGTTTGTTCCTGAAACCCCTAGAATACAGAGAGAGTCCATAGTACCGAAATTTTTAAAAAACCCAGAAAGAGAGAAAAAAGTAAATGCGCCTTTTGTCACATGTAAAATCTGTCACACAGTACTTTCAAGAGGGAATCCACAGAAACAGTACAGCTTTGACACTTATAGCATGGAATGCCATGTCCGGAATATACACGCAAACAATTGGAGTAAAGTTGTATTAAAAAGATCATCAGAGGAGCAGGGCTCTGCTCCCAGCACTTCTTCTGAAGCAACAGCACCACCAATGCAAGCATCAATGGTTGCAAATATCCAACCTGAACTTAAGAATTTGATGATGCAATACATGCGTTGCCAGAAACTAATAATCTCTGCACAAGAGTCCATTCAAGTTTTCCTGCAAAAAAACAGGAAGCACAGGTGCATTACCAGGAGCATTTTTTCTTTTCTCTGAAGATTGTCTCCTGTATGAATCTTCTAATTCAGTCCTCTTGATTGATAAAGCTTGCTTATAAACTCTTTGTTTGCGGTTCTTGGTAGGCATAATCTATTATGACTTTGTAGATATTTACAATCTGTTGAAAAGAAAAATATGACATATTATAGACTAAGCATGGGCGAATTTTGTGAATTGTCAATTCGCAAAATTGCGGATTTGCGAATTGGCAATCCGCAAAATTTGCGAATTTGCGGATTTGTTTTTTTTGCGTGTTCGCGGGTGTTCGCGAGGTGCTTTGCGTGTTCGCGGCTGTTCGCGAGGCGCTTTGCAGTTTCGCTCGTTTTTTTTTTGCCTGCTTAATCACTGCCACCCTCTCGTTTTTTATGCCCATCTGACCTCTGTACCACTTGTTTCTGTGCCCTTCTGCCCTCTGCCCCACTCATTTTTTGTCCCCTTCTGCCCTCTGTCCCACTTTTGTGCCCTTTTCAGCCCCACTTAGAATGGCGCCGTCAAGCTGCCAGCGCCATTCTAAAATAGCTAGAAATAGCTTCAACAGGAAGCACTAATAGATAAAGTAAAGCAGGTGCTCCAGTTGAAGGTCAAATTAAGTTACACAATCATTAATCACCCCAAGTTTGGGGTGATTAATGATTGTGTAACTGAATTTGAGCAGCACCTGCTTTACGTTATCTATTAGAGCTTCCTGTTGAAGCTGACTTTTGTGTTACAAAAGTCAGCTTGAACTTTTGATCCAATCCGTTCTGTTCGCAGATTTTCGTTCGCGGATTTTCCGGGAATTTCGCGAATCTCGCGGATTGGGAATTTACCGAAAATCCGCGAAATCCGCGAGCGGAACCAATTTTCCGCTCATGCTTATTATAGACCACTACTAACATAGCACTTAGCAATTACAATAACTAAACAATATAAACACTAGTTCACATCTCTCTTTTTGTGTCTAATATCACTCTCTGCCTGCACCATCTCCCTTTTTGCATGCCTCATCTCACTCTCTCCTTCCACCATCTCTCTGTTTGTATTTATGTGTCATCTCAATCTCTGCCTACACCATCTGTCTGTTTGTGTGTTTGTCTCATCTCACTCTCTGTGTCTAAAACGATTTACCATTCTAAATGTTTTTTTGGTTCAAATGTCTGGCTTCAAGTTTTTTGACAAGGAACACACTGAGTGTGTATGTGAATTAAGAAATTATATTTTCATCTTTTTCTATAATGTTAGCTGTGTGTGCTCACAGTTTGTATCTTATAGCTTACAGGGTACACTTCTTTTTAAAGTGTTTCTCATGCTTGGGTTCAATGCTGGTACAGAGATAGTGCTAATAGTTTAATTTGGCTTGTAAATATGCTCCTTTTTTACAAGCGCCTTGCGCAACCTTTAACATGGGTGCCAACAGTGAATATATGGTGAGGGATAAGAATAGCAGATAGAAAACAATATGAAATGGTGTGGGAGATGCATAAAGGATTTCACTAATGGCATCAATTGAGATGGAATGTAAGATAAAGAGGAGCATATTTACAAACCCCTTGCACAATGTTTAACATGGGTACAAGCTGTAAATGCATGCAGAGTGATAAAATTGGCACACAGTCAAGAATATGAAATGCTGTGAGAGATGCGTAAAGGATTTTACTAATGGCATAAATTGAGATATAAAATACAAAAAAGAGACGCATATTTACAAGCCCCTTGCGCAATGTTTGACATGGTTGCAAGCAAAAACTGCATGCAGACTAAGAAAATTGGCACACAGACAAGAATATAAGCCTTGAGAGATGCGTAAAGGATTTTACTAATGGCATAAATTGAGATAAAAATTACAAAAAAGAGACGCATATTTACAAGCCCCTTGGGCAATGTTTAACATGGGTACAAGCAGTAAATGCATGCAGAGTAATAAAATTTGCACACAGAGAAGAATATGAAATGGTGTGAGAGATGCGTAAAGGATTTTACCAATGGCATAAATTGAGATAGAATATACAAAAAAGAAAGGCATATTTACAAGCCCCTTGTGCAATGCTTAACATGGGTACAAGCAGTAAATACATGCAGAGTAAGGAAATTGGCACACAGACAAGAATATGAAATTGTGTGAGAGATGCGTAAAGGATTTTACTAATGGCATCAATTGAGATGGAATATACAAAAAAGAAAGGCATATTTACAAGCCCCTTGCGCAATGTTTAACATGGGTACAAGCAGTAAATGCATGCAGAGTGTTAAAATTGGCACACAGACAAGAATATGAGATGGTGTGAGAGATGCGTAAAGGATTTTACTAATGGCATAAATTGAGATAGAATATACAAAAAAAAGGCATATTTACAAGCCCCTTGCACAATCTTTAACATGGGTACAAGCAGTAAATGCATGCAGAGTGTTAAAATTGGCACACAGACAAGAATATGAAATGGTGTGAGAGATGCGTAACAGGATTTTACTAATGGCATAAGTTGAGAAAGAATATACAAAAAAGAAAGGCACATTTACAAGCCCCTTGCGCAATGTTTAACATGGGTACAAGCAGTAAATGCATGCAGAGTGATAACATTGGCACACAGACAAGAATATGAAATGGTGTGAGAGATGTGTAAAGGATTTTACTAATGGCATAAATTGAGATAGAATATACAAAAAAGAAAGGCATATTTACAAGCCCCTTGCACAATGTTTAACATGAGTACAAGCAGTAAATGCATGCAGTGTTAAAATTGGCACACAGACAAGAATATAAAATTGTGTGAGAGATGCGTAAAGGATTTTACTAATGGCATAAGTTGAGAAAGATTATACAAAAAAGAAAGGCATATTTACAAGCCCCTTGCGCAATGTTTAACATGGGTGCAAGCAGTAAATGCCTGCAGAGTGAAAAAATTGGCACACAAACAAGAATATGAAATGCCTTGAGAAATGCGTAAAGAATTTTACTAATGGCATAAATTGAGATAGAATATACCAAAAAGAGAGGCATATTTACAAGCCCTTTGCGCAATGATAGACACAAGTACAAGCCGAAAATGCATGCAGAGTAGTAAATTGGCACACAGAGAAGAATATGAAATGCCTTGAGAAATGTGTAAAGGATTTTACTAATGGCATAAATTGAGATAGAATATACAAAAAAGAAAGGAATATTTACAAGCCCCTTGCGCAATGTTTGATATGGGTACAAGCAGAAAATGCACGCAGAGTAATAAAATTGGCACACAGACAAGGATATGAAATGGTGTGAGAGATGCGTAAAGGATTTAAATAATGGCATTAATTGAGATAGAATATACAAAAAATAAAGGCATATTTAAAAGCCCCTTGCACAATGTTTAACGTGGGTACAAGCAGAAAATGCATGCAGAGTAATAAAATTGGCACACAGACAAGAATATGAAATGATGTGAGAGATGCGTAAAGATTTTACTAATGGCATAAATTGAGATAGAATATACAAAAAAGAAAGGCATATTTACAAGCCCCTTGCGAAATGTTTAACATGGGTACAAGCTGTAAATGCATGCAGAGTTTTAAAATTGGCACACAGACAGAAGTGACTCATTGATTACTGTGTAGTAATCCATTCACTACATTCAAACAGTAATCAGCAGATGTACAATACGTGGTACATTCCCTGAGAAATGGCAGTTATTGTGCACTGTGATATCAGCACAATGGATGCAACGTATTTACAATGTAGTGAATTGTGGAGCAAAAATGTCACACAAAGCTGTGTCAATCTTTACACCTGTTTCAAGCAGGTGCAGGGTTTTGACGTAGCATAGGCCTAAAAGTGACTGAATGAAATATTATAGATTTCCCTTAGTCACTTTTAGGAGGTGTTCCTAGGTTAGAACACCTCCACTCCCTCCCCCCCTCTCTGTGGAGGAAAGTCTCTTTCTGGCGCAGGGCTTTAGAATGTGATGCACCTTCCATATGCATTACATTGTAAATATCAGGTACTATGGTACATCTTTTGCAACACTGCTGCATCACAAAAGTGATGGAGAAGATGTGTAAAAGAGGTACAAGGGGGTTGTAAATTCGCTCCTAACACATACAAATTCATCCAGGCAGTTTCACTAGCAGTGCAAATTGAAGTATAAACTTCTAACATATTTATATGGATGTGTTACATTGAAGTGCTTCGGAGGTACTACAGCATAGTATAGGTAAACACCTTATACATTTATGCTGTAGCACTCTCTTATAGTTTTGCACTTTCACATTCACCATACACTACTAATTCATTCATTCATTTATGCACTACACATTCATTCTGACAAAGTTACACACTTATATAGAAATATAGTTCTTTTTTAAGCCAGTGGAGGTAGTTCTAATTGTCACGTTGATTGAAAATGTTCAGGGTTTGCGTCGACGGGTTAGCAACACCTCTCGAGCGAAGTACAGTATCAATATTATAATATAAAAAGTCACTATATATAAGGTAAAATGAGCCAGAAAGGAGTAATATTTGTTATAATATATCTGTTTCTAAGAACAAGCTGCTGACGTTACAGAGAAAAAGCGAAAAACATGCAATAACATTTTTTTCTACATATAAATGTTTAAATATTGACAAATAGTCACAATTTATAACTAAGTACTATGCCTATGCCATCTTGAAACAACTTACAACTCCGGAATATATTTGTTGATGCAAAAAGAGAATCCGATGCTAGAGAACGGAACCTGCTACAGAGATTGGCGATTCAGAAATAACTCGGGAAAACTAAACTAATTTCACAGTAGGTGTGGTTTTTATAGTTTTTTGTTGTTTAGTAGTCTATGGAAGGAAGATGTGGCTCCACCTATGTAGATGGCACGTTTTGCAGTTTACATGCGCTCATGTTTTAACTTTTTTTCGTCTGCACGTGTTCGGAAAAGTTTCAAACTGTGAAGCTGTAAAGGTTTTGATTTTGATAGTAACACATATAAGGTATTATTATCTACATGCCTTGGAGAGTTTAAAAAGTGTTACTCGGTAAAATGTGTTCTTTGCATTTTCATAATTAAAAGCATGTAAAGAGACGTATAAAAAAATACTGTTATTATTAGAAGAAAAAAAAGTTTAATATTCGTTATTTTTATGGTTCTTAATGTAAAAAATGCTAGCATATGTAAATCTTAATCCGACCCTCGGAAAGGTGTGCTGGCGCTTGGGGCTTTGTGAAGATTATTAAATATTAAATGCCCTTTTCTATGCACCTGTAGACTTAGCTTTTAAACTTTCAATTGCCTAGTCTGTATATTTACACTTCCTCCAAACAATTTGGTACTGCTATTTTAGTATTGTAGTGAGCCATTCGGTAGTATGTGTTTATGAATACACTGTTCTAAAAGTGAAGCTGCTGTACATTTTGCCAGACACTCTCCTTGCAGAATTGTAATAATTCAGCCAGTACCCAAGTAGTCATGGTGCAAAGTGGGCCTTAGGGCATGGACTGCTTCAAACTACTATTCACGATGCATGCAGTCTTCTATGCATGGGAAACTTGTATTTTATAGCTTTTATTATCCAGTCTATATTCTTACACTTCCAGCAAACTCTTTGTGATTGCTGATTCAGTATTGTAGTGAAGTATTCAGAAGAATGCCTTTATGTATGCACTGTGCTAAAAATGAAGCTCTTCTAAATTCAGACAGACACTCCCCTGGCAGAACTGTAATTATCCAGTCAGTACTCATGGTGAAAAGTATACCTTAGGCCATGTACTGCTTTAAACCTGTATAGAGTATACATGCACTCTTCCATGTAGCTGCACATTTATTTTTTATACATTCAATTGTCCAGTCCGTATCATTAGACTTTCACAATCACTCTCACGCTACTGTTTCAATATTGTAGTGAACCATTCAGCAGTATTTCCTTATATATGTTCTGTGGTAAAACTGAATCTTTCATAAATTCAGTCATGCACTCTCTTTGCAGAACTGTAATCATGCAGTCAGTACCCAAGTAATTATGGAGCAAAGTAGGCCTTAGTATATGGACTGCTTCAAACTCTATTTACTATGCATGTACTGTTTTATGCACCTGCAAATTTACCTTTTATATTTTGTATTCCCCAGTCTATATCCTTACACTCCCACCAAACACCAAACACTCTGTCATTCCTGTTATAGTTTTGTAGTGACTCATTGATTACTGTGTAGTAATCCATTCACTACATTCAAACAGTAATCTGCAGATGTACAATACGTGGTACATTCCCTGAGATATGGCAGTTATTGTGCACTGTGATATCAGCACAATGAATGCACCGTATTTACAATGTAGTGAATTGTAGAGCAAAAATGGCACAGATATGTGATGTATTTGTGTTGGGAAGGTGGTGCATTGCTTGACTTGCGTTCCAAGTGCAACGCAGCTCCAGCAATGCTCTTGGGGTTCAATGCTCACAAAGCTGTGACAATCTTTACACCTGTTTCAAGCAGGTGCAGGGTTTTGACGTAGCATAGGCCTAAATGTGACTGAATGAAATATTATAGATTTCCCTTAGTCACTTTTAGGAGGTGTTCCTATGTTAGAACACCTCCACTCCTTCCCCCCCCCCCCCCTCTGTGGAGGAAAGTCTCTTTCTGGTGCAGGGCTTTAGAATGTGTTGCACCTTCCATATGAATTACATTGTAAATATCAGGTACTATGGTACATCTTTTCCAACACTTCTGCATCACAAAAGTGACGGAAAAGATGTGTAAAAGAGGTACAAGGGGGTTGTAAATTCACTCCTAACACATACAAATTCACCCAGGCAGTTTCACTAGCAGTGCAAATTGAAGTATAAACTTCTAACATATTTATATGGATGAGTTACATTGAAGTGCTTCGGAAGTACTACAGCATAGTAGAGGTAAACACCTTATACATTTATGCTGTAGCACTCTCTTATAGTTTTGCACTTTCACATTCACCATACACTACTAATTCATTCATTCATTTATGCACTACACATTCATTCTGACAAAGTTACACACTTATATAGAAATATAGTTCTTTTTTAAGCCAGTGGAGGTAGTTCTAATTGTCACGTTGATTGAAAATGTTCAGGGTTTACGTCGACGGGTTAGCAACACCTCTCGAGCGAAGTACAGTATCAATCTTATAATATAAAAAGTCACTATATATAAGGTAAAATGAGCCAGAAAGGAGTAATATTTGTTATAATATATCTGTTTCTAAGAACAAGCTGCTGACGTTACAGAGAAAAAGCGAAAAACATGCAATAACATTTTTTTCTACATATAAATGTTTAAATATTGACAAATAGTCACAATTTATAACTAAGTACTATGCCTATGCCATCTTTAAACAACTTACAACTCCGGAATATATTTGTTGATGCAAAAAGAGAATCCGATGCTAGAGAACAGAACCTGCTACAGAGATTGGTGATTCAGAAATAACTCGGGAAAACGAAACTAATTTCACAGTAGGTGTGGTTTTTATGGCAGTTATTGTGCACTGTGATATCAGCACAATGGATGCACCGTATTTACAATGTAGTGAATTGTAGAGCAAAAATGGCACAGATATGTGATGTTTTTGTGTTGGGAAAGTGGTGCATTGCTTGACTTGCGTTCCAAGTGCAACGCAGCTCCAGCAATGCTCTTGGGGTTCTATGCTCACAAAGCTGTGTCAATCTTTACACCTGTTTCAAGCAGGTGCAGGGTTTTGACGTAGTATAGGCCTAAAAGTGACTGAATGAAATATTATAGATTTCCCTTAGTCACTTTTAGGAGGCTTTCCTATGTTAGAACACCTCCACTCCCTCCCCCCCCTCTCTGTGGAGGAAAGTCTCTTTCTGGTGCAAGGCTTTAGAATGTGTTGCACCTTCCATATGCATTACATTGTAAATATCAGGTACTATGGTACATCTTTTCCAACACTGCTGCATCACAAAAGTGACGGAAAAGATGTGTAAAAGAGGTACAAGGGGGTTGTAAATTTGCTCCTAGCACATACAAATTCACCCAGGCAGTTTCACTAGCAGTGCAAATTGAAGTATAAACTTCTAACATATTTATATGGATGTGTTACATTGAAGTGCTTCGGAGGTACTACAGCATAGTATAGGTAAACACCTTATACATTTATGCTGTAGCACTCTCTTATAGTTTTGCACTTTCACATTCACCATACACTACTAATTAATTCATTCATTTATGCACTACACATTCATTCTGACAAAGTTACACACTAATATAGAAATATAGTTCTTTTTTAAGCCAGTGGAGGTAGTTCTGAAAGAAGTGGTTTTTTTCTTTTTAGTTTTCTATTATTTTTGTATTTTTTCAGCACGTTTTTACTTGTTTTTTTTATACCAAAAAAATGAAACTGGAAACAAAAAAACTGAGGAACAGGAAGAAAAAAGAAAAAAAAATATTATTGTTTTGGGCAACGGTGCTCTTCTTTGCTCTTTACAATGAGGTAAATAGACTGCTCACCGTAACAAAGGCGTTCTCTGCAAAATTTACAATGAATTGTAAGATCTGCAAACTGAGGCACAATAATAGGATGCGGACTGCTCAGAGGAGGTGGTGGTGCCGATGTATGACGTTAGAACGCATACTTTTACCACGCATACCATTACAAGGCGGTATTTACAACGCATACCATTACAACGCATAGCGCTTAGAGGTGCTGGATAGTGGTAAGTATAATTTTATATTCCAACTCCAGTCCCCATGGACACTAGGGAAGGTGTTGGATATAAAATTATACTTTTTCCCTATCCTAGAGCGCCCCCCAGCGCAATGCGTTGTAATGGTATGCGTGGTAATGTCTGCATTGTAGTGGTAGTGCGTGGTAAAAACTTTGTTGTAAACATTGTATACCGGTGGTGCAGTTGAGGTAGAAGGAACTGCAGGTTGAGGGTTCTCCTGGAACCTTTGTGTTGCTATCCTTCCCTATTTATTTGGATGCAAATGTATTTCATGCAAACCATTGAGGCTGTCCCGAAAGAGTACTTTTTAGTGGGGTCAGCCCTGGAAAGTGTAACCTCACAGATCTTGCATGTTACTTTCGGTACATTCACCTTTTTCTGTCCCTCTGGAAATGAAGAAAATTTCCAAATGAAAGCTTCTTTTCTCTTTTTCTGAGGTGGCCCAGTAACAAATTCTTTCTTAGAGGAATGTACTGATGAAGTCTCAAAAAGAGCAGCCATTGTAGAGTTTGGTTGTAAAAGACAACATGTCCACAGAATAGATATTTTTCCTGGGAAAGTCGAAGTAGGATGATCAAAATGAGAGGGGTCTTACAACAGTTGGAATAGGAATTATTATGAACCAATCAAAACTCTCCTTTTATGGTCACATGACTTTGCGTACGCTTACAGTGCTCTTACTGTGCTCTTAAGATGCGAGTATGTACGACATACCTCTGCGATTTGCATAATTGTTTTAAAAGTAATAATCGCTTATTAAAAGTTAAAAAAAACTATTTTCGTGATTGTCCTAGATACTGTCTTCCCTTAATATGTACATTAAATACATAAATATATGTTTTTGAACAATTAGAAATTTTTGCGCCGTACGCTTACGGGGCGCTGTATATGACGTCATGTAAAAGCGTTGATCCGATGTGCAAGGTCAAAGCGTATCTGTAACGAGTGCAACGTACAAAGTGTGGTGCGATAAAGAAATTATATAGATTTTAATTGTAAACATTTTTTATATAAAAAAAATTGGAATTTAGTTTTGTTGGTATTTTACATTAAGAATATGAAATATAATTGAAAAAATAAAATAAATATAAATATTTTCAATGAAAAGGTAAGAAATTAGTATAAAAAGAAAGAAATTTAATAATGTATACATTTAAAAATTATCATTTACTAAACCTTTGAAATTCACTGAAAAAACCATAGGTTTTACCCACGTTATAGTTAGGAATTAGCATTTAAAAAACCTTGCAAATTCACTTAAAAAACCATAGGTTTCACACATTTTATAGTTAGCTGGAGATTTCACTCATACAAAACCATTGAAATTCCCCCGTTATAGGTAGGTAGATAGATAGATAGATAGATAGATAGATAGATAGATAGATAGATAGATAGATAGATAGATAGATAGATAGATAGATATCAACACAATACCACATTTTCTTATCTTAGAATCTCCTTAGGACTTCGGTTCTAGAAACAGCAGATGAGTCCACTACAGGCACCCTGCAGGTGGTGGATTCACCGGCAACTTGCGGGCATTCTCCACCTGCCAAATTAGGATGGTGGGTGATTTGCTGGCAGACAGGAAGACCGTACACCACAGGCAATCATTCCAATTGCCTGGAAGAACCGGAAAGCATACCTAGAATGGTACCGGTGCAAAGCGGGCATCACCTGCCATATTAGGATGCTTCATCCCCTCCAGCGGAGGATGGCACTTCAACCGCCATTCACAGGATGTGGGGATCGCATTTGGGGCCCCATTGCGTGCCCCCCTTGTGTTGGGGAAGTGGGTGTGGACTGGGGGTACCTATATTACTCCCCTATATTTCCCTGCACTAGGTTGCAGGCACCACGTGGGGCTTGTGACGTAGTGCAGGGAAATGCAAACTGTGCATTTTTGACATTGCAGGGCGTGTTGCAGCCAGTAGCACCCCCACAATGTTAGAGATACACGATGTAACAGCCACAGTGGCGGTCGCATCATTATCTTGTGTGGGGGACCATCGCATTACAGGCGGCCAGTCCCAAGCCCTGTGATAATGAGGGTCAGACAAAGGTCCAACCACCATCGTAATGACCCCGTTAGTACCCTCGACTCTGCATTGTTGTAGCATGATTATGATATATTTTCCATACGTCTGTAGAAACAACGTTGACCTAAGTTCTGATCTGCAAGTTGGACAGGTCATATCTTGATGGGTGTTTGTGGTTAAATCTTCAAACAGCACTGCTTTACAATCTGGTAATGTCAAGTAGAGGAATTGCTCTGAATTGGTTTCAGTGCTAGACATAAATTCACAATCGTCATCGTTATGGGTCCATTTATAAGTTAAACCAAATATTTAATTGATATTCACATCATCATCTAATAGTCCTAGCATTACCATTAGAAATTATTGAGCATCCTGCTGAAGATTTTGAGAGCACTACCGATCCAGTTCAGTTGTTCTTATTCCAGTAACAGAATCTATATTACTTCTATCACTTCCTAATTCTTCTAGTAAACTACACAGGTGTGAAGAATTTTTTTTATCTACCTTTACTTTAATAGAATTTGTAAAAGGAGGCAAATGAAATAGTTCATTTACCACTACATTTGCATAGCAGTTTGCTCAAGATTTATTATCAAAGTGATAGCCTTGCATTTCCTCATTGTGCTCTAGTTTTCTTTTCTTTCCTTGTTGTTAATTTTCTTTTCGTTCTTCTTTCTGTTTAACTGTCATGGACTGTTTAGTTACGTTTTGCTTTGGACACAGAATTGCATTTTGACACATACTATACTGGCCTAAATGAGGTGCATATTGAGCTATTAACCGATCATACTACGTTACACAGATCATAACCGCACTTACGGGTCCATTAGGATGTTGGGTGGATTGCCACCGCCTACATGGTGGTGGCAGTCCGTCCTACATCCTACCCCGCCTGCCACCCATTTCCTCCGCCATATCAGTATGGCGGGGGGACCACGGCGGATGGAAAGACTGTCTGCCGCTTTTCCGCCCGGCTGACTAAATGACCGGGCAGAAAAGGGTTTAATATTGTGGCGGTGTCTGCTAAACACTGCCATCCATATTAGTATGCAGGCAGAGAGCAGCCTTTCCATGGCTGCATTGCTGCCACGGAAAGGCATACGAAGTTAACAATTGGGGGTCCGTTGCAGGTGGGGGGTGCACATGGGTGTAGCTATGGTACCTCCTTGCATTTGCATGCACAATGCGGCAGGCACAGTGCCTGCCACTTTGTGCATGCAAATGCACAACATACATTTTTACCATTGCAGCGGGTGCTGCTGAAAGCACTGCCAGCCGCAATGTAAATAATGCGTGATGCGCCCGCCAGTGTGGCGGGAGCATCCTAATCTCCCCCCACATGACCGCGGCACATATGGTGGGCAGTCCTGTTTTCCGTCAGGATGGCAGGCGGACAAAGGACAATCCTTATAATGCACATAGTTTCTTCTCATCAAAATCAATTAGAAATAATTTTCTAATTCGCGACAAAGCAGCATATGACATTCCTTCTTTGAATACACTACTACTAATATTAACAAGACCTACATCTACATTTAAACCTTGCAATTTATGAATAGTTACTGCATACACTAAAGACAATGGGAACTGCTTTCGCTGGACATGCAAGTCTTTTACAAGTAGGAAATGTACAACACATCTACAAATCTGCTTAACTTCAGCAATTTCATCAAATTCTAAGTATTCCACATATTTCTGTTTGGATAATTAATAAATTTAATAAATGTACCCATTCCAACATTCACTAGCCCTTCTTCAACATTTAAATTACGATGTATGAGAAGAAGACAATGTTTAACGATATGTGACTGTTTTTCTAATCCTGCAGTTTTCGACACTGGCTTTTCTAAACTATCCAATTTGATTGCAGTTTTTCTGTCAGTAGCACTGTAACTCCATGATATTTCATTTAACATTTGCTCTATTTTCAATAATCTCTTCCTTTTCCAGCTGCAACATTTGTTCATTGAATTTACTACACTCCACAAGAGTTGGTATCAAACAGACAATAGACTTCTCTTCCTTAACAAAATTGTACATTACTTAAGCAGCTGAAACATTACTTGGAGACAAATGTTTGATGGGATGGGTTTGTAATGCTGTTTACCCCTCTTTTGTGGGAACTCCCACTCTTATATCCTTTAGTATATCTGCATAATGCATGTCTGATGCTTGGCACATATTTTGGTTTAACTGTTTGTATTGAAAGTTTTCCCAAATGTTTGCCTTTCCAATACTTCCTAGTGAATTCTTGCTTCGTTATGTAGTAGTTTCTTGACTACAGGTTGTCCTTTTATGCTATTAAGTGTTTTTCTCCAAAAAGTACCTCGCCGTTAGTTTTTCATATTTGCTGCATTCTTAAACGTATAAAAGCTACCATTAGGCTAGACACCATAGTGACTATATCAATAATTAGTAGCTTTAATTTCTTTAATACTCTTCCCACTTCATGAGAATCATCACCAGATAGTTAGTTTTATTGTCATTTGTTGTCATGTTCAACAGTCAGCATTAACAATTGTTGATGGGTAACTCCTTTCTTTAACATTATGAGCAGCTAAGCCTGCTGGTGCAGTGACTACACGCGACAAAGTGGACTCTGTTCTCTTCTGTAGGGAACTTGTCAGAACTCAAATCATGATGCTTTTTCAAGTTCCAGCTTGAACATGTATGTACAATAGAACTGGCTTATATTTGGAGCATTCACACTTTTTATTCTCAAGGAGAACCCATGTTCTACTTGACTTTGTACCTCTTCAAAAATATATTTCTGATCTTCATTAAATTACTGTATTATTAGTTCTAGAGCCACAGTTTCCTGTCTTACTTGCTGCATTGCAGTCTCCACCTCATTCATAGCTATTACTGCTTCATATTCAATATTTGGCTGTCCAAGAGGATCTTGACTACCAGGCGATGAACACTGACTGCTATGAGAACTCTCCTTTGCTATCTCAGCAGCCATTGTTTCTGCTTGGTAAATCTCATCTCTCAACATGTGAAGATACACTGGAAGCACAGAGCACTCAATGCTGGTGTTTCACAGCTTTGGAAGAGTCTTCTTAACAGTTGAAATTCTCCAACTAGCTCACTTTCAGTTCGCTATGGCTTAAACAACTGTAACAAGGCGAAATAGAAAAACTCACTTTTGTCTGGAGTTTGGCAACTTAGCTTTCAATGATTGATTACCTTTCATTTGTTATGTCTCATCAAACATCCTTCTCATCCAGCCACAGCAAATTGATCTTCATCTATGTTTTCACTGACATTACTTCTGAAAGTATAATGCTGAAGTATTTCATAAAGAAACATTCTTTCCAGATGATGACTTCTTCTTGGATAGTGTGTATGCAGCATGTCACGCTTAAGAATAACTGCACTGTGTGACTCAAATTCTGCCAGTTATTGAATTTTATGAAAAGACTTCAGTACTCTGTTACGAGTAATAGCAAGCCCTAAACTGACCCATTGTACTCCTCTAGATTTAGAAAACAATTTAGCTGAGCTTAACCACTCTACACATTAATAGGAGTCTATCTCTCTGTGAGAAAGCATTTTCAAACTAAAACTGTTCAATTTCTTCGTAAAACTCTTTTCTGCTGAAATCTCCTCCCACATTTCTTTCATTTCAGTGTTCTCTGACTTTGTTATATAAGATGTAACATACCGAGCAACAGAAATTGTGTTGTCTGCAATAAACTGCACATTCATGTTTGTATTTCACTTCTTCAGAATCACAGGGTTGTAGTCATTAATTTATGGTGCAGAGACAAAATATCGATGTGAAAATATCGAATTGCATGAATATTGAGTCAAGAATATCGATGGTGGAAAATATTGCGGTAAGATTTTTAGTTGTTTAAAATGTCAGTTTTTCTGTAATGTAGAAATATCAAATTTGTAAATATGGATTGCAAATGTATTTTTGTAAATAATATCGACTGTATTTTTTTGTTTTTGTATAATGTTTGTTTTTTATTTATTTGGTAGTCATTTCATATTTTCTAATTGTTTTTTGTGTGAAAATGTTGTTTTTATTGTACTGAATTTTTTTTTTAGGAGCGGGATGTTGGGTTTATACGGGTTAAGGGTGGGCAGTAATTTAAAAATATTTGTTTAAAATTTGAATGGTTTTTTAATTTATTTTTTAATTTTAGGACTGAGAAGTTGGGTTTATAGGGGATAAGGGTGGGGAGTAATTTAGGAATCTTAGTTAAAAAGAACATTTGTAATTTTCATTAGTTTTGGTTTTACCACCATGGAAAGGCTGGCTGACACCATTGTTGTAATCTGGAGGACGGTGCCTGCTAGGCACAGCCACCATTTTCCAGGTCCTGTCCGCTCCAGCAGGCAATCTTAACGATTGCCTGTGGCAGAACCGTGGCAGGTGGCCGTTGCACCCACCACACTTGTGGAACGAATCCCTCACCATTGTAATGTGGTGGGGGAAATTGGCAATCAGATGGAGGAGGTCCTGCCACCCTAATGGCCCCTTAGTTAGGGATTGCTCTAATCTTAGCTCTTGGTAGCTTTGTTCTTTTTTCATGGTATCTATTAGTTTGTGCAAGGTTTTTATTTTGTTTTAATATTTGAATTTTTTTTAAAATAAAGCATATTACATGTTATGCATAAAGTTATACAGTTCAGTCAAGGTCACTAGCAGAGTGTCATATCAACAACGGCACATAGAGGGTACATAGCAATCGGTGAATATCCAGGCATGCAAATAATATTTTGGCTGGCATGCAAATAAATCTTGATGTCTCTACATTGTGATGGGGCGGGTCTATCACTGTCAGGGACTGCACTGGCGTACAGGGGCGCAGGACCAGGGACATAGTCAGAGGGTTTCTCAGAATCATCTAGTTGGTGGAGATATGTTACCAGGGGGTCCAGATATCGTGCTGCCTGGTCACCAGAGGCATTAAGTTCCAATACTCACTTAGGTGCGTCTGGCAGTATGCTGGGTCTGTGGCCCCAGTGAATCCACCCTGCGTCTGGCAAGCACCAGCAGCATTGCGACCAGTCTATGGCTGACAACTGGTACTCCTTTAACATGCCCTATAAGCATGTGAGGGGGTCAGGTGGGATAGTTTCTGAGGTGATGGCGCTAATAATTGTACACACATCTTGCCAGTAGTCTGCTACCTTCGGGCATGTCCAGGATAAGTATGTAAACATTGCATCGGGTGCCAAACATCTTATGCCACTCGTATCCACAGCAAGACCCATTTTGTGGAGTACTATTCGGGTGCGTTAGAGTCTGCTCAAAAATATTGGATGTATCAGGCGCAGTTGGTAGTTGGGGGAAAACCATTTGGACTGGTTGCAACAATATTGCCACTGTCCTGGTGAAGGACCTACAATCAGATCTGCCACCCACACGCGGCGCGTACGCTCAGTGTTCGCCGGGGAGGCTGCAAGAATGAGCGTGTATAGTCTGGTGACAAATTTACATGGAGACGCCGTCATGTGGACATACTCGAGCGCTGTGTTTGGCCGTGGGGAGTCCGGGATTGTATCATGGATATTTCTACAGGTGGCCCTGATTTGATAAAACAGCAGGTTATCTAAAGATTTGTATTGTCGGGGAGAAAGAGAGAAACTGTCCATTGGGGTAGAGGTCAGCGTTAGTGCATATGTCCAATATCACACCCTGGCGTGCCATACCACTGGTCTGCAGTGGTCGGAAAGAGGGGTTGTTTGCTAACTGTATCGCTTGTGCATGCAGAGAATTGTCGCTTATATGTCTGCAGATCCCCTCCCATGCCCACCGCATACATTCAATTGTATTAATTTCACCCCTGGGGTCCTTATAGGGAAGGAACAGCGATCCGTCTCAACCACAACATGCGGTTGGAATGGCGTTGGGTGTAGCCAGAAATGAAGGAAGCTGGCCTGGCCGCAGTGTGCGTAAAGCTTAAAATTTGGAGCCCCCATCCTGCCCTGCGAAAAGGGCAATGTGCAGGTTTCATAGGCGATGCGTGGTTGTCAACCTGCCCAAATCAAGGAGATGATGTTTGAACATAGTCTTTTAAAAAATTGTGAGGTAAGTGGCAGTGGAATATTTTAAAAAAGATAAAGCGGCTTAGGCAGAATCACCATTTTGGCAATTGCAATGCGGCCCGCGAGGGAGAGCAGAAGATTGCTCCACGCAAGAATGTTGCTTTCCAGCCATTCCATGGTTTTGCCAAAATTAGCTTTCCAGAGCTCGTCTGTATCTCTACTTAGCCATTTGTCAAGATAGTCCATCATTCCTGTGGCACATTTTATTGGGTAGTGCATGGGGAAGGGCTGTGTCATGTCGGTTAAGGAGGAAAAGAATAGATTTACTTCAATTTATTTGTATCCCTGAGTATCCACCGAACCGTATTACCTCCCTTCTCATTGGTGCCAGGTTTTCTTGTTGCTCTCGAATATACAATGCAACATCATCCACGTACATGGAGGTCACCAGGCTGCGGGTTGAAAACCTGATACCATGTTCTGCATGGTGCTGTCTCAGCTAGAACGCAAGCGGCTCCATTGCAATGGCAAATAGCATTGCTGACAGCGGGAATGCCTCCCTTGTACCCCTGGTAATGTTTATGGGATCCATTATTTGTCCGTTGATTTTGATGCACACCGATGGCTGTTTATAGAGTCATTTGATTTTTTGAATAAAGACTGGGCTGAGACCCAAGCGGTCCAGCAAAGAAAATAGAAAAGGTCATTCTAAGGAATCAAATACCTTAGTAGCGTCAAGTAGGACTGCTACTGCCAGCAGAGCAAGGGAATTATAGAAAAGATGGTGCGCAGAGTGTGTGACGTAGCCCGGTATAAAACCAAATTGGTCTGGGCAGGCTATTAAAGGCATAAGAGAGAGGAGTCAATTGGGCAATAGTTTCACCTATATCTTAATATCAGTGTTTAATAGTGATAATGGGTGATACGAGTCACAGCAGTCAGGAGATTTATTGGTTTGAGGATGAGAGTGATCAGCACCTCGCAAAGTGTAAGGGGAACTGACCAAGCGTGACAGATTCATTATACATTTCGGCAAGGAGGAGAACAAGAATAGGCGCGTACTCTTATGGAATGCAGGAGTCAGTCGGTATACAACGGTTAGCACGCATTTTTTACAACGCGGTGCTGTTAACCACGCTACTTTTACCACGCAAGTCATTAGAACGACTTGCGCTGGGGGGCGCTCCAGGATAGTAAATAGTTTAATTTACTATCCAACTCCTTCCCTAGAGTCCACGAGGACTGGAGTTGGAATAGTAAATTAAAAAATGTACTATCCAGCGCCCCTCCACGCAAGTCGTTGTAACGACTTGCGTGGTAAAAGTAGCGTTGTAACGGCACGCATTGTAAAAGTACGCATGGTACCGTCATACATCCGAGTCAGTCTATCTAATCCTGGGGCTTTGTAGCCAGGGAGGCCAGCGATGACCCTCGCGATCTTCTCAGTAGTAAATGGTTCTTTTAGGTATTCGTGATGTGCATTGCTAAGCCATAACAGCTTGATTGAGTCAAAATACTGCTCTATAACATCTGGAGGCGCACCGCTCCGGCGGTGCAAAGTTGGGAATAGAATGTTTCTAGTGAGTATTTCGCTGGGGGACGTTATTCTTTCTGCAGTTCATCAGACAGTTGTGTTTATAGGAGGAAGCATGTGGCCGTCTCAGTAGATTCGCTAGGGTTTTCCTGGGCCGGTCGCCCTCTCCGTAATAGCGGGCCTGCACCTCCTGGCCAAGTTATGCCACTTCACATTTAGCTTCAGTTTGGTACTCTTTCAATTTCAACCTGGTTTGCACTCTCCTCGGACCACCACCTTAAAGGTCTCCTAAAGGGTCGCGGATGATTCCGCTGAGCCAGTGTTGAATTTGACAAATTAAATAATTGCATCATGCAGCTCTTCCCAGAATGCAGCATCACAGAGCACATGGGGAGGCACGCACCACGAAAACATATGCTGTGGGGTCAGCGGGATACGCACCGCCAATCACACCGGAGAATGATCTGGCAGGGTGCGTGCCAGGTGCTCGACAGATGTAGCCCAGCACGCGTTGTCCTGAGTGACCAGCCACAGGTCAATGTGGGACCAGGAGCCATGTGTGTTGGAGATATAGGTCCCCTCGCATCCATTGGGGTGTGCATCTCGCCAGGCATCAACCAAATTGGTGTCTTGTATAAGTGTGTGCAGAGTGGCAGTGGCCTGTAGGTGGTGCAAGCGCACGCCTGAGCGGTCAAGAACGCCCTGTGGTGCAATGTTAAAACCTACGCCCCATATTAGTGGAAGAGAGACAATTGAGGAGATCAACCTCCAGACCCGGGTGTAGAAGTTTGAGTCATCTGTGTTTGAGCCAGGATTTCTGGCTGGGTGCAGGGAATCTCAGCCAGTATTACATACCTGCCTTCAGTGCCTATATGGATTTCTGTAGTACACCAGGGCATGCCCTTTCCGAATAGAATAGTGATGCCTCTTGCATAATTGGAGTAAAACAAGGAATAAGAGTCCCCCATTGTCTTGAGTGCAGTTTAACTGCGTTTGGTGGCTTTGAGATGTGTCTCCTGTAAAAAGCATACACATGTTTTATGCCTAGTGAAGTACGTGTGTATGAGACGTGTTTTGAGATGATCATCCATGCCTCTTATATTCCATGTTAGAAATGTTACCTTTGCCATGCGTGGGGTCCAGTGTGAAGATCGACCTGTCCCATCCAGTGTCCGTTCTAGTGCCAGGATACAGTCTATCAGAGAGCGTAGTGTGCCTACCATTGAATGCTGTTGGTATTACAGTCCAATGTGAATGGGTACAACAATTTAACAAAGCCCAGGGGCATGCACAAGCTATGTCTTGCCCCAAAAAGCAACCCACACCCCCTCCCACTCCAAACCCCCAAATAGGTTGAGAAACGTCAAGCCCCCACCCAAGAAGTCCCATTTTGGTGAATGACAAAAGAGCACAGGACTCATCCCTATGGGGTACGTGGGCTCAGCCAGACTTCCCCCTTGCCTATGAGGCAGGGTGGCCAAAAGCTGCAGATTGCAGTGAGAAGAAATGTGTGTAATACAAATAAACAACACTTAACCAGAAGCAAGGCAGTGTTTGAAGGTTATGACATTATTGCAGTTAATTTTCAAGGCCCATCGCTGGTGGAATCCCGCACAAAACTCTCCTACTCCGTTTTGAATAGTCAATCATTGTCACTTGTACGGTGATCTTCAGCCAATGCGGGTTTAGCTCTGGGGGAGACATCTGCAGCTGCTTAGCAAATGTCAGAGTGGCTTTCAGGTCTGTAAATTATCGGGGATTAGCTCCAGAGTCAATACGCAGCTTGGCAGGGTACAGGTGGGCATATGTGATGTGCAGTTGTTGTAATAGCCGTTTCACAGGAAGATAATCTCTCTGAGCCGCTTGCACAGTCAATGTAAAGTTAGGGTAGAATGAAAGGGTATTACCTTGGTATCTGACTTCACCCATTTCTCTAGCTTTCTGAAGTCACGGTTGCGATAGTTAAGTAGGCTCGCAATTATTGGCCTTCCAGGAACTCCTGGTGGCGGCTGCACGCATTCAACAATGAACAGACCAGCTAGGTCTGTGCGGAAAAGTTTGCGTAGCAAGCATTCTAAGTAGTCTTCCATTTCACCTGTTGCAGTAGATTCTGGAATGCCTATGATAGGAATATTCAAGGTCTTTATTTTTTGCATGGATAAGCTCCAGAACTTTGTCCATCTTCAAGAGGCATTCTTGATTTTCCGCACCAGTCTTGTCGGTGTCTGAGACCCTGGCCTCTAGCTGTGTTATGCGGGTGTCATGAGATTCCACTCGCTGCTTGACCTGGTTGGGGTAGGATGTCAAGTGGTCTATCTTGATGTCGACAGTCTTCAGGCTAGATTTGACTTCAAGTAATAAGGAACGCATGCTGTTTTCCTACATTTCAGTAGCATCTGTCTGCCTGCCCTGCCTGCTGGCCTCCAGTAGTGAGTCTCCGCTTCTGGTGACTTGTGGCATTCAAAGGTTATCCTAGGCTGCTTGGCATCAGCCTTCCCCATTGCACTTGTGGCCAGGGGCACCGCCCAGCAGGGTGAGCGTCAGCAGTGGAGGCGCACAGCAACCATGGAGTGGGGAGCCAAATCGCCGAGATACACCCAGCAGGCCCTGTACGTCTCCACGAGCCACTGGTGGCATGGTCCAGCAGCCTCCGTGGCAACCCAGTGGGTACTGTTCACTTTGCATTTAAAAGGTAGCGGCATGGGGGGCAGCACCAGCTGGATGATTATTACTCTGGATTTGTGGGGGTTTTCACCCCGCAAGCCACCCCGTACGATATCAGGCCCAATGCAGCGGTGCCGTCTGCACAGTGTTAGAGGATCAGGGCAGTGGTGCCAGGCGAGTCCGCTGTCCCCAGGCCAGTGTGCTCCACAGCCACCACTCCCACCAGAGATCAGAAGGGGGGAATCACACTGGCACAGCAAGTTATGGAAGCTTGGCAGTCCCACTGAGGAAGTAGGCACCCAGTCACAGGAGCTCTATCAGACGGGTGCCTCGCTACACAGCCCGGGTATTGTCAGGGACACTTAGGCCCCCGCAGCACAGTCACCTCAGTGCCACAGCGTTCGCTCCTTTCAGAGCTCTGCAACCTTGAGCACTCAACACGCCGTGATGCACATATGGTGTTGGGTGTTGGACGCCGCTAGGGGAGTCAATTGAATACAGGGGTGTGCCCCCTCCCCACATTGGCATCTTGCTTGTGGGGAATGTTTGTACATTGAGCACCTTCTCCCAGCGACCCCAGATCCGGCTCATGAAGCATATGGCAAGAACACGACTCCGCAGCTGCAGTTCAATCAGGGCTCCCAGTCTTGCTTGTGCAGCCCAGCGCGTCTCTTGTCGTGCCTCAGGCAGCTGCAGCATCTGGGGACCAGGTGGAGGGAGCTGGCTTAATCTCAGGTGGACAGCAAGCCTTAGGGCTGCTGGCGCTGCTCCAGCCTGCCATTTCTCTAGTAGGCCACAATCACAACGCAGCATAGGTGGAGCTCTCCCCCTGCCGGTAGACTTTGGCGTCTTCAGTGACTCGGGGCTTTAAAATCAGCAAAAAGCTGCAGCGTCGGTGCCGGGGGCGATGAGCAGCATATGCCTGCTTTTTAGCACTGTAACATCCCCCTACTGCTGTTGAATGCTGTCGGATTTCCTCATTCAGCTGGCAGAGTTCACTTAGAGAGCAGCCATCTAGCTGCTGGCGAAACCACGCCCCCCCAGTTTGTGTGAGGTTGGCTGTCCTCTTCCTATTGTGGCTTGGAAGGCATTGTGCCAACCTTTCCACTGCGTTTTTAGTTTTAGCTTTTTGAGCTAGAGGGCTATCGTAGATGTTCCACCATGGAATTTGAAACTTTGGTTGTCCATGGTGCTACGACCTATGTAGCCTTCCCATCCAAGTGTCTTTAAAGTATTCTAGAAAGGGAGTTAGTTTTATTTAATTTGCTTGGTAGAAAGGGCTTTCAGGTAAAATGTTATAGTGGTTGGCTACTTCAGATGTTGATTCATAGGTCAGGGCTATTGATTTTTTATATGATAGACAAATTGGTGGTGTAATCTATACTTAAAGTCCGATTGTGATCTAATTCAGAAAGCAAACCGAATGACCCTTGTCCGGAATGCTTTCCATACGACTTGCGTCAGGCTAGTCCGACCGAACAAGTATGATTCATTTCAATGCATCTGGATACGATTTGGTTGGACTCCCATTTACTTCAAGGGGAGCCTGTGTACCCAACACGTACAGAGGCTCCCATTGACAACAGGGGTGATTGGGGATCATGGTGCACCCTGTGGTGGGTACCCCTTTATGCCTGCCACACTGCATGATCTGAAAGGGGGGACCTATGGGTGCCCCCATGGGCACGAATCGGATGGCACCGGGTGAAGAGGGGCCTACTATGGGCCCCCAAAGACTGATTCTGGCAGCCTTTTTGATCCAGGAAAAATTAATTGTAAAGTCTGTCTGAATCATTCATCATGAATGCTCGCTTGGAAAACCTACTCCAGAGAGCTGTATGATTCAGCTCCTGAGGGCTCTATGTCTCTGTATGCCTTCCGGAAACGATCTGGTCAGCGCTAAGGGTTTCCAGGCATAGTACATGGTCATTCAGAATTACGAACCAGTCGGTCAGAAACAAGGGCTCCGGATCAGTTTAGGTAAAACCAAAGCCGATTTGAAGCCCTCCGACCAAGATAGGAATCGGGCCCTTAAAGTAGATTTTTGGAGATGTCTCCAGAAACTTTGGTTGAAGTGATAATAGCAACCTTGTACTGCAGTGTGTGGGTATATTTTAAAACTTGACTAAATCATTGCTTGTTCAAAGTCAATGAATATTTTTGTGAAAAGTAGTTGTCAGTGTGTTGTTTTATTATTTTAAGAAGCTCTAAGTAGGTCGTATTTTGCTTATTATGGAGTATTGCGTATATGAAGGGGATGCTAGTGACTTCATATTTGCTGTGGATGGTATATAGTTGGTAAAAGGTTTTGGGACAAACTTTGAATGTGCCATCTATCATCCATGTTTAGCAGTTTTTTTGTTTTTGTATGTTGTTATTGGTGGCAAAGATGATAATTAATATTTCATGACTGTTATTGTCATGAAGAATGAATTTCTCATCTGTTTTGGGTGACCGTGTAGTCCGGTAAGATTCCTATTTCAGCAAAAGTTTGGGGTGGGGGGTGTTTGAGCAGTAGATCTTTTAGTTCTAGCTATACATTTTTTTAGAGTGGGGACGGATTGTAGTTGTCCTGTGACATGTTCAGGGACCTTAGTCATTACGTTTTTAGTATTTGGGTACTGGTCTGTTGGGAGCTGGTGCTTGCTTCTCTTATTGTTTCTAAAGCATTTCTGAACTCTATTTCTGTCACGCTGGGGGGGATGTTTGCGTTCCCTTACATTTACTACATGTGTTTCTACTGTTGTAGCCCTCCTATAACAAGAATTGGAGTGGTATTTACTACATTTCCAATGGGTTTGGTTTTCAGTTATTTTTTCTCGCGTATAAGTGTAACCCATGTAGCACAGAAGTAGTTTTCCCTTTTGTGATGTGATGACTTTTGCTCCTTCTGCCATTTTTTATCTCTCTGTGAATATATGTATATATATATATATATATATATATATATATATATATATATATATATATATATTTATTGATTATAAGGTCTTTAATTGTAAACATGTTTGTATAATTCTTTTATCTGAACATAAACTTACATTTGTCGTTTCATTTTCCTGTTGGCTATTTTATTGCTGGTCTTTTTTGATTCACTGGTTTCTTTTTTTCTGTTGGTTTAAAAGCAACATTTTATTTTAATTAAAGTGTTACATTTAATTTTAATATTTTGTTTATTTATTTTCAATTTTTATTTAGTTGAGAGAAAAAAATACTTACTATTTTTAGTTTATGAAGTTTATTTTGTTAATGTATGTTGAAGTTTGTAGAATCTGTGAGGAGAAAAGTATTTGTTAGTTATATTTAGCTTTTTTATTTAATTTATTGTTTTTGATAATTTTGCTCTATTTGTTGGCTATACTTGCTTAGTTTTATATTTGTGTTTAATGTTGATGTTGTCCTTGTTTTTGAAGTTAATCCTTGTTTTGAGGTTTTTAAGTGGAGTTTTAGTGAAGTGTACTCTGTGAAATATGAAAGAAAATGTTATAGTTTACTTACTTTTTTTAGATGATGAAGTTTTTTTCTTTGATGTGGTTTTGTTGACATCTGTAAAAGCTGCAAAAAAAGTATTTGTTAGATATGTTTAGCTTTTTTATTAAATTTGTTAGTTTTACATTCTTTACTTTATTTGTTGGTTGTCACATACTTAATTTCTAATATATTTTTTGTAATGTTTATTTTATTAGTGTTGTGGACGTAAATCTTTTGGTTGAATTTTGTAGGTGGGTTTTTAGTGAAGTTTAATCTGTGACATAAAGGAAAACATGTTATAGTTTTCGTAATGTTTTCTTTAAGCTAATTTTATTTGTTTTGTTACAAAGTTTTGTTCTTACCTTTAATGAGAGATTTTCAGAATAGTTGTTTTGTAGTTCTTTTTCGTTCTGTTTTCTGTCCTGAAAGATTAGTTTTTCTTCCGTGTACGTCTGTTATGCGGTACATTTTGTGTTAATTAATTGTTTTTATAGTGTTTATTTAATTAGTTACCGTTTTCTATTGGTTAGTGTTGGTGTAGTTTGAATGTATTTGTTGATATAGCTTTTTTGAATTTTTTAGCAGTTACATTTTTATTTGTTTAATATTTATTATATTTATTTAATGTTTGGTTTCATTTTGTTTATATTTTTATTGAAATATATTTGTAGGTAAATGTGATATTTTTTTACACATGATATATATTTGTTTGTTAAATTTTAGTACTTCTGATATTTTTTATGTTGTATTGTTTGTTTATTTTTTTGGGGGGTATATATAGTATATTTATTTTTATTGAATGTGAATAATTTTGTAATTGTTTTTACTGTGTGTTTAAAATGTTTGGAATATGTTTTTTATAATATTATTGAAATTTTTTTTTAAACCTACCGATGTTTGTGTTGTTATTATCTATATAGATGTTTTCCTTGTGTTTCATTTTATTTGAATGTATTCAATAATTTTGTGTTCTTTATTTTTGTTGTCAATATTTTTGTCTTCGAGATTTTTTTTATCAATTTTTTTATCAATGTTTGTGCTTATATATGATATTGTTGACTTGATATTATTGTAATTCGATATTATAGGAGTCAATGTTGTATCAGTCATCCTAATGTACTTGGAGGCCTCTATTCTTCTTAGGTTGTATGTATTTTTAGTGATAAGTGTTACATTTAATTTTAATATTTTGTTTATTTATTTTCAATTTTTATTTAGTTGAGAGAAAAAAATACTTACTATTTTTAGTTTATGAAGTTTATTTTGTTAATGTATGTTGAAGTTTGTAGAATCTGTGAGGAGAAAAGTATTTGTTAGTTATATTTAGCTTTTTTATTTAATTTATTGTTTTTGATAATTTTGCTCTATTTGTTGGCTATACTTGCTTAGTTTTTATATTTGTGTTTAATGTTGATGTTGTCCTTGTTTGGATTATGGTAACTCGCTCTATTTGGGCTTACCTCAAAAACTTCTGGACAAACTGCAGATGGTGATGAATGATGCCGCCAGGCTCATTCACAAGAAACCCAGGAGCACGCATGTGTCCCCACTCATGCGTGAGTTACATTGGCTCCCAGTAAGGCAGAGGGTGCTTTTTAAAGGGTTATGCATTGCACATAAATCCCTTTATGGTAAGGCACCAAGTTACATCAAGACCCGCCTGACCCCATACACACCGTCCAGGGTGTTAAGATCTGCCGAAGCAACTATGCTCACGCAACCCCGGTTCAGATTGGCGACAGTGGGCGGTCGTGCCATCTCCAATACCCTTCCAGGGGTCTGGAACAGTCTACCGGTGGACTTGCGCAAAGAACCCAATTTGCTGACCTTTCGGAAGAGGCTGAAGACGGTTCTGTTCCAGAAAGCTTGGGGAGGGCTATAAATCGCCTGTAGTGTTTCTTTTGGTTCCTCTGGTGTTTACTGGACAAGCGCTTAGAGACCCCGGGGTTATATAGCGCTATATAAATCGAAAGAAATAATAAATAAATAAATAAATATCCTTGTAAGTGTATGTCTGACTGCAGGCAAAGAGTTGTTGACTCTTCCTTGTGAGATGACAGGTCATGGGAATCCAAAACGACATCTTGTATAAGATTTCCCTTCTGCTCTGTATTTTCACTGACAGTTGTTTTCAGCATCTATGATTTTGGAATCATAGAACTTGTCTTAAAAAGTTGTCACTACTCTCTTTTGAGATGGTGCAAGTTACATACTGCTCAATAAAAAACAACACGGACTCATCACTCTCTGTTCCAAACTTTGGGGCATATTTTACCCACAACTGCATGTGAATATGGGGAGCACCTCTGGCTTGGTACTCTTTGCACCAAAAAAAATCAATCATTTCACCAAGAGGAGGTTTTGTTTTGTTCAAGATGAAAGCCATCATCGCTTGAAATCTGTGATTAAAATATGTGAAAACATTTGTAGGGTCTGGTGAGCACAATTCTCCTGGCCTCTTCAGAGGAATGTTTTTTTTTTTAATTTGCCTCCTGCAAGAATTCTAGCAGGCCATCCCAAACATATTCAGCACAACTCTGCGTCGGGAACCAAGTAGGTACTCCAAGGTTTTACGCTGATACCAATATTCTTTAGTCCCACGATGACATGCCATTAGGTTCATTAAATTGTATTCCAAATGCTCAAACTCTCCCTTGAACTTTTTCCAAAAGTGCTCTTGCTGATATATTATGCAAATTAACACCTGTTTTTAAAATATGATTCTCAGCATATGAGAGTCCAGACAAGTCACTCTCAAATAATAGGTTAACTATATATATGGAACACACTGACAACAGGCAGCTTGTCATACCTGCCACCCACTCCAGTAGGAAAAAGATGTAGGAAAGACTGAGCTTCTAAACTTTTTTTCCTATACAGTTAATGAAGCTCATTTTGCTTCCTTCATTTGAAACAGCTCAATGGCTTCAGCAATAACCTCTTTAGACTGCAAAGGGTGTATGCTATAATGTTCATATATTTCTTTTCTGGACTGATCCACCTTCTAAAATCTGACCTGTTGATAGAAATGGCTGATCCTCCATATGCGTGATATATTGCAGTCTTTCCACATTTCTATAGTAAACATTGTTTTGTACCAGATATACAGTGGCTTTTTTAACTTTTGTAACATCTACTGCCATATCTTCTTGTTCTTGGTAGGCATGCCATTTACAAGAATTATTAGTCCTTCCTCTAAATCTCTATCTACCCCTACCATTTCAATGTTATCTTGGCATTTAATGGCAAATGCACTACTCTACATTTTAGACCTTGTTGCAGCTCTATTGCACTGTGTCCTGTGGCATTGCACTCCGTACCGCCTGACTTCACTCTGCCCGGACATCACCGACACCGTCGCTGCTCGACCCAAAAATCGACCAGCTCCGCCGCCTGCACCGTGACCTGCCGGCACTGCATCGAGCACCGCCTCACTCTGCATCGTAAACCTTGGCCTCACCAACACAGTTGGATGACTGTCACAGAGGCGCTGCCTGCACCCCGTCATGAGAGCACTGCACGCTGCACCACTTCACTTTATATCTCAATCACGATTGTTGCCCTGACCAGCCTGCACCAAAGTGTCAGCCGCAACAAGAAAGATACTGTCTACGAGTCTGTTGACGCATTAGCTGGCCCGTACCAAAGCGGTCGGCTGGCACTGTTATATCTGTTGTTTTCAGCATCATGTTAGCCCTGTATGGAGCTACCAACTCAGAACAACTGTGTTTTTCATCTATTCTTGCAAATTGAAGGTTATCTTGCAAAATAACTATTTTACAGTATTGTATGTCGGATTTTTTTCGTTTTTGGTCTTGTTGATTTAAATAAAATATTGCTTATTTTTCTACACTGGTGTGGTGTCCATATGTAGTGTTTTCACTGTGTTAGTGTATGCATGTATAAATGCTTTGCACACTGCCTCTGAGATAAGCCTGTCGGCACGTGTCAAGCTACCAGGGGGGTGAGCAGGGGTTATTTTAGAAGGGTATTCCCCTTACCATGACTAGGATGAAGGGTCCCTACTTGGACAAGATGCAAACCATTTCCAACTAGAGACTCCCATTTCTAACAGGTATATATAACAACCTGCACATAAATGTCTGTCAAAGAATATACCTCACTAATTCTTCCAACTACATCAAGGAGTATGTTACAGCTTCATACATAATTCACCAGATGAATCAAAAAGATTACGTATTGTTCAGTAAAACTTGTAAAAATATGTATTTGTAGTTGAATACATGAATACTCCCTGGATGATTGAATTGGTGCAAACATAGTACCTAGGTGATTCTTTGAAGATACAGTTCTGCCTAAATTATTCCCTGAGTATATCAGAACTCAATGGGTCGTTCCATATCTGCATAGCAACTGCCTGCATGTTTACATGAGTACATCACTACTATCTGGTTGTTTGGATGAGTGCATGAGTAATGACTGGGTGAGTGGATGCGTGTATGGGTAATACCTCATCGAATGAATGAGTGCAAGGATAGTGCCTGCATCTTCAAACAAACTCAAAAGTCCTTCTATGTATATATAGCTATATGCAACCAAAAGAACCATATATCACCATCTAGGCATGTGCACATAAGTTAAAAACCACATTGACAAACACTTCCGAAAATGTACCTAACAAGTATTACTTCTTTCTAATCCATATACAGGCGGACAACATGTTCTCATCTTTTAATTGCAACTATACTATTCTTGTGATATATCTTTTCATATCATTATGATACTCTATTTTTATCAAACTCCTGTATACATCTTTTAATATGTAATTTTAATAAAGAATTAAAATGTTATGTGTAAACCAGTGAATCCAGTCTGTAAATTAAATTGCTTGTTTGACACTGTTAGCTTTTCTGAAAGCTAAGCACAAGAATGGTACACCGCTCTCATACAAAGCAACCATAAATTGGCAACCTCTTCAACTTCGCACTCTGTGATCATGGGAAAGACTGCAAATTAAATCTTGCTTTCATTTTAGAGTATGCTATCTCCTCTTGTGAATGATTAGTATAAGTTAACCCTTTCCCTCTCTTTCAAAAAGAGATTCCTATCTATCTGTGTTTGTGATGTTTTCGCAATCATCGAGGAGAATTCACAAAAAAATGGGGGTTCAAATCTATATCTAGCTTCATTTTGTTTACATTTAAATACTACACAACAATTCATTGCAATGAAATTAAATCTTGCCATTATTTAAATTGTGTCATCACCCCTTAACCTAAAACATTTTTTTGTCTGTTTAACACTCCTCCCAATACACTTTTACCTCATTGTACCTAGGAACCCAGGGCAACCAGTAGGTCACACGTTCATTACACTATCTAGAAGAAACATGCTGCTTCCAAATAAGATACAGTAGGTGTGATTTACTCCAGAGAATGAAAAGCATATCAATGTCTGTTTAACATTTACTTCCTTAAACAACAGCCAATAAAAAGACTTCCTACTAAGACATCCAACACACTACCTAATGTTTTTCACTTTCATGCTGACAGCATCCAATGAAATATTTTTTTTAAAAACTCAATTTTAACTGCTTTTTATTTGGAAAACTACCTTATTTAGCTCCAGCCTTCTCCCGACTGCTAGTGCTACTTCACTTCCAAATACTTTGGTATGGATTGCCGGCCTATTGAACTGCAAATGCATCTAGCTGTCTCATTCAAACAATGTGCAAGTTAAGTTAGCGTTTGCGGCGCCATTTTGTCTTTAGCCAAAATCTTATACTGTGATGGAAAGTAAGCCTCTGCCTTATTAACTGTCTGCCCCAGCAAGACGCTGCTTCAAGTTACTTTTGCTTATCGTATCCAAGGTTGAATCCTAATATACTAATGAATATCTAATTCTGCCATTGCATGCCTTTCCTCTCTCGTAGCCTTGCTCCCACGTTGGAGGGCGCTGAGTTCGAGTAAGACAACCTTTCAAATGTGATAGGATGTACCCATGTTGCAGGTGGTAGCTCATCTATCTGTACCTCCTTTGTTCATCCATGCCCGAGCTGGAAAATTCCAGAGTGGGCAGGGTTTTAGGAGTGTTGGAAATGCATATTACTAAGTGTCCTGAAAGCAGTCCCTCAGCAGCGATCTCTTGAGGCTGGTTAGATTGGACTCTGCTGCAGTGCAATACTAATAAATAACTTGGTTGGTATTCTCTACTGTTTCATCGACTCTTTGTTTCTTGGAAGGCTGAGAAGTGGTCGCGAGTGACTCGGGTGACCCTATTCGAGTCACTTCCTTCAGTTGGCACCTGAACAGGGACTCCATCGAGCTGACCCATCTCGCCCGCAACCGGGTGTGGAGGATGGGGCCGCATTAGGTCAGATGGGCAGATCGGGATTCCCGACAAGATATTGCTTAGTTCTCGCAGCTGTCCCGCCTGTCTGATTGGGTGGTGCCTCTCCCAGCAGTCATCCCGGCTGTGGTCCTGAAAGGTGAAACCCTTGGATCTAACCATTTGGTCCGAAGAGTCAGCAGTGGAGAATAACTTCGTTCGACCTGTGTGCACCAGGTGAGTTTGTCTTGACTTTGGTGAATATTGCGCCTTTTTGAATACTCTTGGACCATTTCTGTGCTTGCTTGAACTTGTAAGGTCTGCGAACCGTTTAGACATGGAGCGTCTGAATGAATAAACATAATGAATTTAGCGCACTCTTGAAAATGCCTGGGGCTTGAGCCTGTCTCTTTGGTGCAGTCTGAGGACTGACTTTTGGTTTCCTTTTGTTTGATGTGGTCTGAGGACAACTCGTTAAAAAAGAAAAAGGGGGTATACTTGTGAGTCATTCGTCTGGTACGAAGAGTTAAAGTGTCTGATATTAGGATGCCTTGTTTGAGCAAATTGTGGTGTTTGGGGTGCCGTTGTTGTTCTGCTGATGTTCGACTGGAGGAAAGACAACATGTGCCTCCAGAAGGCACCTTGAACTTTGATATGTATACAAAGCACGGCATTGGCCACATTATGTTTAGTACATTATGGCACAAATATACAAGGGACAAAGCCGAGCTGCAGCGGCCACTAACAGGTACCTTTGATTAACAAAAACAGAATTTCATGCAGGATAAATTGTTCCAAAGACGAAGTAGACAGTCAAAGTTTGATTCTCTTCAGGTATGGCAAAAGGAAGCTAGGCAAAGGTGCATAAGAGCAGAAAAAGAGGTCCGTAGAAGGAAAACGCAGACAGTGACTCCGAAAGCTGTAGAGTATGATTGAGAGAAAATAGAAAAAGGTATAGTGTGTGCTGATAGAAAGTTTTGATTGCATTGTGACAAATCTTATGTTGTTCGAGAAGAGGGTGATACATTTATGGAGGAGCTCTCAGACACCTGACTTCTGCCTCCCTATGCTCCGCAGAGAACATACCCTGTTGTCCTGCCGTCTCCGTCTTCTGCTCCTCCTGCTTCCTCCACAGGTTCTTCTGCTCCTGACCCAGCTGCATTGGCTATCACACTTCCTGTTCTTTATTTAGCTTCACAAGCTACGTATGCAATAACTGCAAGTCTCCCTGCTACGTCTATTGTCTCCACTTATGCTCTCTCTCCATCCCTCACACCCTCAACACAGCCATTACTAACATTCGTGCCTAGCCCTTTGTTAGATTTGGGGGTCTCTGGGGGTCTCTGGTTGGCAATGGTATTAACCTTTGTCTAAATAGGGACCCTTACTTCCAAGTCAGGATAAGGGGATTACACTCCTTAATAACCCCTGCTCACCCCCTTGGTAGCTTGGCACGAGCAGGCAGGCTTATCTCAGAGGCAGTGTGTTGAGCATTTGCAAATATACACAGTGATACAGTGAAAACACTACAGATGGACACAACACAGGTTTTTATAAAAATAAGTATTCTGTATATAGACTTAACAAAAGACCGCAAACGCCAAAAATCCACAATACTACACTTAAGATTGCTTTAAGATGATAAAAGTTACTTAGTTCAAGTTGATGATAAATGCGACAAAAGTTCTCAACAAAGTACCTGGATGCGTAACAAAAGGCTTGCAAAAGGGGAGATGTGTTGGTTCTGTGATCCGCGGGAAATGATGAGGCGTGCCTCAATGCTTGCGCAGAGTAGGGTATTCTTCGTAATCCTTACCGGTGCGGATGTGATGTGTAGATTCTCAGCCTGCGGATCCATTGCGATGCGCAAGATGGCGCCTTGATGCAATTCGATGATCCACTTGCGATGCGAGAAGATGGCGCCCTTGATGCGACGATGCGATGACGCTGTGTTGGCGATGTGTAGGTGCCCTTGTAGCCTTGCGACGACTCTGTACTTTGGAGCCATGGCAGGCCCTTTGACACGCTTCTCTGGTGATGTGATGGCGACTCTCTCTATGGCATCACTTCTCCGGTGATGCGACAGCAGGCTTCTTCGATGAACACGCGCTTCCAGGAAGATGTGGCGAAGGTTTGCTCCTCCGGCGATGCAACAATTTCAGCGGTGCGGCGACATGCTTCCTCTCGATGTGTCGCGCTTCCAGCTCCCAGCCACAAGCAAATGTCTGGAGGTGAGAATTCCCAGCAAGGAAATTCAGAGGGGAGCTGGAGGTGAAGTCTTTTGTCCCTGAGACTTCAGCACGAGGCTAGCACAGTTCAAGCCCTAGGAGAATATTCTGAAGGTGATGAAAGTCCTTCTCCTTTCCTTGGCAATGAAGCAACCACTGCAGGCCAACCCAGCAAACAGCAAACTGGCAGAGGGGCAGTAAAACTCCTGCAGCTTCCTTGGTTCTTCTCCTTGGCAAAAGGTTTCTTGTTCCAGAAGTGATCTAGATACTTGGGATCAGGATCGCAATATTTAAACACCAAAATCCTCTGTTCTCTGAAGTTAGAGAGGCCTCTGCCTTGTCCAAACCAGTTCCTGAGTACTTTGTTTACATGACTCTCTCCTTCCTTTCACTGTGCAGGGCAGAGACATCAGCCGCCCCACAGGAGGTGGAGCCAGCACAGGGGGGAGAAGGCACAGCTCTGGAGCACTTTGTTGACAAGATTCCTTTTCTCCTTTCATAGTGCAGGGCAGAGACATCAGCCAGGCCACAGGAGGAGGAGCCAGCATTGTAGAGGGAATCCCAGCCCTATTCGGGTCCCAGGTGCAACAACTCTCTCTATTCACCACTGGGCTGCCCCAGCCTATCTCCTGGAATCCCCCAGCCCTGTCACCCACAAACCCATACAAGGAATACATAACCTAGCAGAGGCAGGCCTGGACAGTTACGCAAGAAAGTACCTACTTTCTAAAACTGGTATTTTCAAACACAGAATATTAAAACCAACTTTACTAAAAGATGTATTTTATTATTATAGGCATACTAAATTTGAATTTCTACTATGTTCCCTGAGTCCCCTGAGTCAGTTAGGATTATAAGAATGTAATGATCTAACTGTCCATTCTAGCCTATGGAGAACAGGTAGCCTTGCAATAGTGCAAAGCAAAAATGGCTGTAATTCACTATTAAGACATGCTACACACATCAGAGCATGTCCTACCTTATACTTACAATGCACCCTGCCCTTGTGCCTACCATAGGGGTGTCTGATATGAAGCAAAGGGAAGGTTTAGGGACTGGCAAGTGGGTGCACTTGCCAAGTCGACATGGCAGTACTAGACTGCACACAGGCCTTGCAATGGCAGGCCTGAGACACACTTTACAAGCTGCTTCTATGGGTGGTAAACCAGTGCTGCAAGCCCACCAGCAGCATTTGATTTACAAGCCCTGGGCACACATGGTGCACTGTACTAGGGGCTGACAGGTAAATCAAATAACCCAATCATGGAATCACCAATTAGTACATCAATTTAACAGCACTTGCACTGTGGTACTGAATAGCAGAGGCACAGTGCCCAAAGCATATCACAAGCAAAAACATATCAAAACAGAGGAGGCAATCCATCAAAAATGGAAGGGAGACTCACGCCAATGATGCCAGGTCTAACATCCTTCATCTATTGTGTCTTCCTCAAATGTCTCTTCTCCGACATTACATTGTTGAGTATTGGGATGCCAATGCATGGACCGGACGAAGGGAATTGGGCAGCAGCTCGAGAACAAATGGGGCGGGTGCTGATTCGATTTGATGTGGGGAATGAGGAGAAAGAGATGGTGACTGATCAGGCCGTACAGTGGGCTCAGAATCCAATTTACAGTGTTGAGGATGTGTGGAGTGTGGTAAAAGATTATGAGCCGTTTGTACAGCAGCATGCCCTCAAACGTATCTCAGCTACATTAATAGGGTTGTGGGAACAATTTTTCAATGGTGTTGCATCTCAGATAATTTACGACATCTGGGGCAATGAGCACGCTGCTGACATGGTTCCTAATGACGTTTTTAGTAATGTAGCCACACTGATTGGTTATCGAGGTAGGCTACATCAGAAAACACCAATGACAGGGCCCCAGTTTCCGATGAGGGAAGTACATCCTATTTTTCACCCTGAGATACCAGAGCTGCGTAATCAGCAGAATGCTGTTGTCAGGCAGCAAGTCGAGGTTCATTTCCAAGAACAATGGATTTACACTCCATTGAAAATGAGTGAGGTTTTATCTCTCAAGAGTCAGTTGCCGGACCCTAGAAAAAATTTGACTGCATATTACAAGGCATTGACTGAGGTCGCCTTGTCAACAGTGATGACGGCAGATATTTTAGAGACAGGTGCATACACAGAACCATGCTGTAGAGTTGGTTGGCACCTGGGATGACATCAGGGTATGGTATAAAGAGAGGAAGCCTGGCAAAGAGCCTAGAGCTGAGATATTAGCTTTACTGAGCCATAATATTACTTACATGCATTCCCGCATCCTCCCTAGATGAGTAAATTGGGACAAGTTAGAAGCATGCTGTCAGAAGAAAGGTGAAAATGTATCTGACTTTTTTACTAGGTTTGAAGGTGTATTCTTGGATTTTAGTGGTCTGGATTTGTCAATGGAGGGAGGTGTCCGATTGTTCGTTAACAGATTTGTTATGAACCTCCTTCCAGAGATCGCAACTCAGTTGCAGGCTTCGGAGAGCACTTGGACTACATCCTCCCCTCCAGTAATATCGAGTAGGGCACAGTATTTTGAGCATAGGGAAAATGAGGGGAAGGAAAAGGTGGAGAAGAAAAATAAAGAGTTGAAGACGAAAGTATTGATGCAGCAGGCAGCTAGGGGAAAGGTAGAGCATGTGTCACTGGTTCGGGTTAACAGTTAATGCACCTGTGGGGCCGAATCAATGTGCGTATTATAAAAAGAAGGGGCATTGGCAAACTGAGTGCCCAGAATTGTTGCAGAAAGTTGCGCCCCCCAGAGGACGGGGTCCTCGCAGACGGGGTCATGATGGAGGTGGTCGTGATGGGGTCCAGGCAAATGAGTCTTCGCAGGGTTGTGCTGGTCAGAACTATTTCATGACCCTAGAGGAAGGCAGTACTATCACAATGATCATGATATTGATGAGGTAACAGGGATATCCTACTGCTAGGACAGCCAGCGACAGGGTGAGGGACCAGTCCATATACCTGTAGATCAGTGTGGTCCTTATGTCACAGCGGATTTGCATTGCGTGAAGGCTACATGTGGATTGAATAGCTCTTTTTCTCATTCACTGGTCCCAGGGGCAGCTCTGTCTGGCTAAAGTAACGTTTTATTAAGTTTTTCAGGCGTACCGGTCGTGAGCCCCATTTCCAAACCCCTTGCTTTGACAATTGGCCCTTTTACCGTAGATTCACCATTCTTATTGACAACAAATTGCGGAGAGAATAGAGACTAGATCTGTTGAAGAAGTTGCACACTACGATTTCTTGTTCCCCAGATGGTATCTATATGATGATAGGACCAAATGTAACTAGTACCAAACAGTGTTTTTTCAAAGATGCGCCATTCCCTGCTGAAATGAAGTATGTGCCACCCACATTGTGGGCTACAGGCGATGCGGATGTAGTGTTTATTTATTTATTTATTTAAAGAGTTTTATATAGCGCTGGCTAGACCCGAAGGTATCAGAGCGCTTTACATGAGAATCAACAATGTAACAGAAAAAGTTCAACAATTACATAATACATAAAAAAACAGGCAATACAATTAGGAGAGGAGAGACAGGAGAGAGAAAAGTATTGGAGGGGGCAGGGGAGGTGAGAAAGGGAGAGACGGAAGGAAGTCTGTCTATAGACCGACTGGGTAGGTGACGACCAAGGAGGGAATCCACGGCCCATCTCCCCTATAGCTAAACCAGGTAGCTCCATCGGGCATCAGACAAAATAGTTCGGTCTCAAGTGGCGTGGGGAGAGGTTCACAGAAAAACAGGGTGAGGACAAAGGGCAAGGGCAGCTGAGGGCAGAGGACAGAAGCTGGAAAGAGTAGGATCGGAGAGGGGTGAGGGTTGGGGGAAGAAAGAGTGGGAGGATAAGGTCAGTGTGTCATGAGTGAAAACCATACTCATCGCATAATTATACTGCCTTCGTCTAAGTAAAATAAAACAAGTTTAGCAGAAGCATTAGGTCTGTGAAGTAGTAGGGCATTCCTTATATAGTTAAATCACCAATGGTGTCTCGTAATCAAGGGGTCACAAACGTAATGAGCACACAAGTAAACACACTCACATTGCGAGAGGGAGATATTTTCTCCTTGGAATCTGACGACGCGGGAAACCTTTACGCGGTGTCAGTTTTAACCAGAAAGAAAAAAAGGTGCTGTTAGCCTCCCATCTCGAAAATGCGTCATGAGGACCGCTCGTTAATATGCGCGGTAACTGATCACTTACTCGAACACACACGACTCCCCGCCTGGTACCTACACTCTCAGTTGTCGTCAGCCCGGAAGTGTTTTACCAGTGTCCGGGTCACATATTTCAATTGGCCGCAGTGCCGATCACTTGCTCGGCTTGAGCCACGTCATCGTCGGTCTCTTCAAGAGATACCATCTATTTCTTTCTCTGGAGGCTAGAGTTCGAATCCCCTAAGGGGACTATGGTTTTTGTGAAACTAGAATTAGTAAAGTGGGCCAAAAAATTGTATAAATTCTTCTATTTAGAGCGAAGTGACCATAAAGGTAAATTATGGTAGAACTTATTTTTAAAAAATCCCGATAAAAAGAGCAACAGTAATACCTGGGAGAGCACTCTCTTATAACCAGGCATTATTCAGGAAATAAATGTAGAAGACAGTACATCCCAAGTTTTGTTCAAAAGTCAAGCAGAGCATCTTGTGTATTGTATGATCAACTATGGATGTTTTGGGCACAGGCATTATTAGTGTCGCAAAACTGAGCACCAAGGGATTTCGTCATTCAGCCCTTTTGTGTTAGTGGCCAAACGATATACCCAGCGTTGCTCTTTTTCAAATAACACGGCCTCAGAAGCTAATTCCAAATGTTCAAGGACGGTCCAATGTAAATCATTGGGAGTGTGATTCTTCTCAAGAAAATGTGCCGACATCTTCGTTGCAGTTCTATGGCAACGGATATTACTGCGATGTTCACATATCCTTGTCTTGATGCATCTGGTAGTCATGCCCACATACTGTAAGCTGCAGGGACATGTTACAAGGTAAACAACGTTGCAGGTGTTGCAATTTGTGTGCTTGCGTTGTTCCCATTGTTTACCATTGCTCAGATTTAATGTTTTAGTGTGGGATGTGAGGTGGCAGACATTACAATACCCACAGGGAAAATGCCCAGTTACCGTAGGTAGGCCCAATGCATTCAGTACAGTCGCCTCCCGCTTTCCTGTTGTCAGCTCCCTAGGACGTGTGTGGACCAATGAGTCTTTCAGGCTCATTGCTCTTTTATAAGAAAAAAGAGGCTTGTCCCATTTGAATTTATGGCTTGTGAGTATTTTCCAGTTTTTTTAAATACATTTGCTAACAGCATTAGATAACGGATTGAAAGTGGTCACACATGTCAAGGGAATATCATTGTTGGTAGTCTTGGGATGGTTGTCCAAGAGAGTGTCTCTCTGCTGATTTCTGGCTCTTTTTTTGCTTTTATCGATTATGCCTTTTGGGTACCCTCTAAGTTCCAACTTAGTTGTTAACTCGCCTGCCTGTTGTTTGTAATCAGATAGGCTACTGCAATTTCGCCGTAACCTTAGGAATTGTCCATACAGGAGATTCTCCCGTAAGGCACGGGGTGGTAGCTTTTGAAATGCAGTAAGTTGTTTTTGGTTGTCGGCATATAGTAAGTTTTAGTCTCCAAATGGTCACCCTGTCTGTTGATGGTGACTAGCGCCTTGAGACCCTTGCGGGTGAGTATTGCGCTATACAAGTATCAAATTACATTACATATCAAATTACATTACATCCAGGAATGTAATTGACTCCAAAGAGTGTTCATGTGTGAATTTAAGATGTTGATCACACGTGTTGACCCAGGCGAAGAAATTGATTAGAAGATTCTCATCACCCTGCCAAATCATGAACACATCATCAATATAGCGTTGCCATAAGATGATATTAGTTGAAAATGGGGTCGTGGGACTCAGAATGTGATTACTCTCAAAATTGTACACATACAGGCCTGCCACCGAGGGGGCAAATGGGCTGCCCATCGAAGTGCCCATTACTTGAAGGTAGATCTTGCCCTCGTATTCAAAATAGTTCCTTTTTAACGCCAGTGTGGCACAGTCAACCACAAAAGCACGAGTTGTCTCAAAATCCCATGGGGCTCTGTCCAGAGCCTCCCTCAACGCCCTGATGGTATCATCCTGCGGAATGCAGGTATAGAGGCTTTCAATGTCCATAGTGACAAGGAAGCAAGGGTCAGCGGGCATATTGGTTGTTCTGAGTAAGTGCAGAAGACTCTTAGTATCTTTCAAGTAAGTGCTCGTGGGTTGTATAATGGGTCTGAGGAAAAAATCACAGTATTTAGAGAGTGGTTCCAAAAGGGAACCTATCCATGAGACAATAGGTTGTCCAGGGGGTGGTAACACATTCTTGTGTGTTTTGGGTAATATGGAAAAATACGGCATCTTTCCATCAGATGTTGTCAGGAAATCTGCTTCTGTCTTAGAAATTACCCCATCTCTCTCTGCTGTGGATACCAATTCACAGATCTTGTCCTTCAAATCATTAGAAGGGTCCACTGTTAAAGGGACGTAATTGGTGGTGTTATTCAGTAAACGTCTACATTCAGTATCGTAATCTGTTTTGTCCTGAATCACCAACCCGCCATCTTTGTCCGCTCTTTTAATGATTATGCCATTACTTTGTCTCAGAGTTTGTATGGCTTGAAATTCATCAGCAGTCAGATTCTTGAAGAGAACAGGCTCGTGTAATTGTTCCACTTCATGGAAAACTGCTTGCTCAAAAGCAAGGATTTCGGGAGGGACTGTATGTGGTGGTGGTGTGAAAGATGATTTTAATCTAAACTCAGTGTCACTTTTAGTCACACTGGTTTCCATATTCTCCCTGTTTTCAAAAAAGCTTTAGAGTCGCAGTTTCCTGAAAAACCCATTTAATTCACATTGTAGTTTAAACCTGTCAAGGCGAGGGGTGGGTATAAATCCCAGGCCTTTTTCAAGAACATCTTTTTCAGCCACAGTAAGATTGTGTGTGGACAAATTAGTGATTAGGGTTTCGCGTTGCTTGGGCCTGGCCTCTGATCCCCGACTTGCTCCGGGTATTGTCCCCGACCGCTTCGGGTTGTTCCCAATGAACTTGGGTATTGCTCTTCTGCTTCCCCCTGCCCCGTCTGCCTCTGTCTAAAAAAGGAGGGACGTAAGGGGGTTGGTTGAACTGTGGGTGTGGCACAAAATGTGGGTTCCAGCCCATCATCGAGGGAAAGGGGGGTTGAAAGCCAGCTTGATGATATGGTCCCATCCCTTGTTGTGGGAACGGAGGTTGCCAGCACTGGAACAAGTACTGTTGTTGTGGTTGGTGACCCGTCCTCTTCCACGACCCCTCCCTCTTCCTCTTTTGCCCATGCTGTCAGTGCTTGAGCCACTCGTATTTGAGTCCACAGAGGTATCCGAGTTATACCCTGAGCCTGTTGAAGGTGCATAATCTGGGCAGGTGTAGGGGTAGATTTTGGCGTAGGACCAAGGTTTAAGGTCTTTCTGTAATTTCAGTGACTTAGACTGAGCAAGGTTTTCTTTAAACTCATTCGGTTCTTTATTAGGCTCGTCAAGTCTTTTCTTGTACCCGGTGATAGTGGCTTTAAAATGGGTTTCTGTAGTTTGCATCTCTACCAGGAGAGCCTCGGATAGTCGTACGGCAGTTTTTATAATTAAAATACCCCAATCCCGCGTGCAGTGCCACGCAATCTGCGCCCACTCTTTACGGAATACTGCATCATCTAGCAATATCCTTGGGGCATTTGTAACCAGCAGCCCTTTAGGTGCTGCGTTGTTGTTCAAATATTCTTTGATCATAGTGCCATGTAAAATGGCCCTGATTCTGCTGCGTTTGAGTTCTCCTAATTTCTCCCAGTCTCCAGTTTGTGAAATAGCATTGGCTAGTAAAGGGTCAGCAAATAAAGTATTATCCTTGAGTAATGCATCCACTTCTTCTTTGGAAAAAGAAAGGCCCTGGTCTTCCATGGTGAACTATCAAACAGGCCAGAAAAAACTGCTACTTGTATGTACTAGTACTCTCACAGCTGCAAGCTGCACAATAAGCTGAGAATCAACAAGGGAGAAAGGGCTAGAGTAGGCACTCCTGTACCCCAAGCAACACTTCTTAAACAACTAAGGAGTGTCTCAGTGAAAAACGATAGAGTAACAGAAACAACTTTAGTTTGTTTGGTTAATAATAACTCCCATACACCAAAAGGTGAATCCAATAAAGGAAAACCAGCTACTGGAAGCAGCCTGTGCCCAGTTGTGCCTATTAAGAAAAGAGAAAAATCTCTTTCCTTATAAAAGGACCCTCACTCACCACTAGTTGGTGACATGCTTTATCATTGGGTCCCCGCTGGGGTGGCCGAATGCCTCCCCAGCGTGCTACAACACCTGAGTTACAGCGGAGCAGGATAGTGTTGAGTGCGACAGTGCTCTAACTAAAATGTGAGAATAAGTGTGAGTGCCAATTAAAAAATACAAGGTTGAAACCTATAAAAACTTTTAATAAAGGTCAACCCGTATTGGTTAATAACAGTGTGAACGGACAAAATAGGTTCTATATTAGGAAACCTGTGTCCTTAGTGAAGATAAACGGTCAACATGTTTCTGCTGCTACAAATGCAATTTCGCTCAGCATTCGTCAGGACCTAGTATAATTTGAAAGGAAGGCCTCCGGTGGTGTGCGCGCGCTAAGGCGCACCCTCCTGTGGGGCACTAGATGTGAAAAATTTGAATAACTCACAGTTGATGCCCGTGACAGCTCACTGAATTTCACAGGAGCGAAAAAACCTGTGGAGGATGGGAGGTAAAGACAAAACAATAACATATAATGACATACGTAGACATATAGTTTGTAGTTATCAATCCTACTATAGTCACATGTTTTACTCGTTGTCATTTATTTTGTGATGCTAGTCTTTTACTAAATCTCCAGTGTAACCTAAATGGAGAAATAGGTATATTCTTTTATTATTTGGAAAACGTTGTCTCCAAAAAGAGGAAGAGTTGACCAATATTGTTTGGTTCCAATATTGTTAGATTTGGAGTCAATTACATTCCTGGATGTCACCATCAACAGACAGGGTGACCATTTGGAGACTAAAACCTACTATAAGCCGATGACCAAAAACAACTTACTGCATTTCAAAATCTACCACCCCCGTGCCTTACGGGAGAATCTCCCGTACGGACAATTCCTCCGGTTACGCCTAAATTGCAGTAGCCGATCTGATTACAAAAAACAGGCAGGTGAGTTAACAACTAAGTTGGAACTTAGAGGGTACCCAAAAGGCATAATCGATAAAAGCCAAAAAAGAGCCAGAAATCAGCAGAGAGACACTTTCTTTGACAATCATCCCAAGACTACCAACAATGATATTCCCTTGACATGTGTGACCACTTTCAATCCGTTATCTAATGCTGTTAGCAAATGTATTTCAAAAAACTGGAAAATACTCACAAGCCATGAATTCAAATGGGACAGGCCTCTTTTTTCTTATAAAAGAGCAATGAGCCTGAAAGACTCATTGGTCCACACACGTCCTAGGGAGCTGACGACAGGAAAGCGGGAGGCGACTGTACTGAATGCATGGCGCCTACCTGCGGTAACTGGGCATTTTCCCTGTGGGAATTGTAATGTCTGCCATCTCACATCCCACACTAAAACATTAAATCTGAGCAATGGTAAACAATGGGAACTACGCAAGCACACAAATTGCAACACCTGCAACGTTGTTTACCTTTTAACATGTCCCTGCAGCTTACAGTATGTGGGCATGACTACCAGACGCATCAAGACAAGGATATGTGAACATCGCAGTAATATCTGATGCCATAGAACTGCGACGAAGATGTCGGCACATTTTCTTGAGAAGAATCACACTCCCAATGATTTACATTGGACCGTCCTTGAACATTTGGAAGTAGATTCTGAGGCAGTGTTATTTGAAAAAGAGCAACGCTGGGTATATCGTTTGGCCACTAACACAAAAGGGCTGAATGATGAAATCCCTTGGGGCTCAGTTTTGCGACGCTAATAATGCCGGTGCCCAAAACATCCATAGTTGATCATACAATACACAAGATGCTCTGCTTGACTTCTGAACAAAACTTGGGATGTACTATCTTCTACATTTATTTCCTGAATAATGCCTGGTTATAAGAGAGTGCTCTCCCCGGTATTACTGTTGCTCTTTTTATCGGGATTTTTTTAAAATCAGTTCTACCATAATTTACCTTTATGGTCACTTCGCTCTAAATAGAAGAGCTTATACCATTTTTTGGCCCACTTCACTAATTCTAGTATAACAAAAACCATAGTCCACTTAGGGGATTCGAACCCTAGCCTCCAGAGAAAGAAATAGCTGGTATCCCTTTAAGAGATCCACGATGACCTGGCTCAAGCCGAGCACGTGATCAGCACTGCGGCCAATTGAAATACGCGACCCCGGACACTGGTAAAACACTTCCGGTCTGACGACAACCGAGAGTGTAGGTACCAGGCGGGGAGTCCCGTGTGTTCGAGGAAGTGATCAGTTACCGCTCATATTATCGAGCGGTCCTTATGACGCATTTTTGAGATGGGAGGCTAACAGCACCTTTTTATCTTTCTGGTTAGAACTGACACCGCGTGAAGGTTTCCAGCGTCGTCAGATTCCAGGGAGAAAATATCTCCCTCTCGCAATGTGAGTGTGTTTACTTGTGTGCTCATAACGTTTGTGACCCCTTGATTATGAGACACCATTGGTGATTTAACTATATAAGGAATGCCCTACTACTTCACAGACCTAATGCTTCTGCTAAAATTGTTTTATTTTGTTTAGGCGAAGGCAGTATAATTATGCGATCAGTATGGTTTTCACTCATGACACACTGCCTATGTTAAATATAACATTATTGGAACCAAACAATATTGGTCCACTCTTCCTCTTTTTGGAGACAACGTTTTTCAAATAATAAAAGAATATACCTTTTTCTCCATTTAGGTTACACTGGAGATTTAGCAAAAGACTACCATCACAAAATAAATGACAACGAGTAAAACATGTGACGATAGTAGGATTGATAACAACCAACTATATGTCTACGTATGTCATTATATGTAATTGTTTTGTCTTTTCCTCCCATTCTCCACAGGTTTTTTCGCTCCTGTGAAATTCAGTGAGCTGTCACGGGCATCAATCGTGAGTTATTCTAATTTGTCACATCTAATGCCCCACGGGAGGGTGCGCCTTAGCGCGCGCACACCACCGGAGGCCTGCCTTTCAAATTATACTAGGTCCTGACGAATGCTGAGCGAAATTGCATTTGTAGCAGCAGAAACCTGGTGACCGTTTATCTTCACTAAGGACACAGGTTTCCTAATATAGAACCTATTTTGTCCGTTCACACTGTTTTTAACCAATACGGGTTGAGCTTTATTAAAAGTTTTTATAGGTTTCAACCTTGTATTTTTTAATTGGCACTCACATTTATTCTCACATTTTAGTTAGAGCACTGTCGCACTCAACACTATCCTGCTCCGCTGTAACTCAGGCGTTGTAGCACGCTGGGGAGGCATTCGGCCACCCCAGCGGGGACCCAATGATTAAGCATGTCACCAACTAGTGGGGAGTGAGGGTCCTTTTATAAGGAAAGAGATTTTTCTCTTTTCTTTATAGGCACAGCTGGGCACAGGCTGCTTCCAGTAGCCGGTTTACCTTTATTGGATTCACCTTTTGGTGTATGGGGGTTATTATTAACCAAACACACTACAGTTGTTTCTGTTACTCTATCGTTTTTCACTGAGTCACTCCTTAGTTGTTTAAGAAGGAGCTTGTTTCCAGCACAGATTGACTGAGGTGCAAAATGTGAGGGGACTCTTGGGGAGTCCGGTCCTGTGGCGTCAGCAAGATTACAGAAGAGATTGGAATTGAAATCGCTTGAGAGGATGCTGGGAATGCTTCCCAACTTGCCAAGTAAGTCACACACAGAGTTAATCAAGCAATCCATTTAGTATTTTTTCTTGGTGGTGCATGGAACGATGTAAACGTTAAGGATGAGCAGCTGAGGGTCAGTACGTGAACTTCCCAGAATTATTCCGGAGAGCCAATCCTCTGCAAATTTCATCTGTTTGATACATGTTGATAGATTTGTTGATGCATAGATCGAGCGACCGCCACTTGGTCTGCCAAACTTGGACTGCCTGGTGGCGGGTGTCATAACCTCCAGGAAGCCTACTATTGGGATGCTTTCTTCTGCCCATGTTTCCTGTAAAAGGAGGATGGCATGTTCTTTTAATAAGGCCAGGATGGCCGCAGATAGTTTTTCCTGCCCAAAGCCGTTGATATTCCAGGAGCATATTGTTAGACCGTGGTTAATGGTGGTTTAATCGGTCCAGTTTCTAGATAGTGCCCCCGGCAACCATTGCCAATCTGCTCCATCAGGGTTTCACTGATCGATTGTGGGCTCTGAGATTGCTGTTGGTGAGCTGCCTCTTGCAGACTTTAGTATTGAAAAGGGGGCTAAGGAGGCGCTACAAGTGCGAGTCTGGTTATTTTCCAGTATTGAGGGGTAACAAGGAGCACTTGGTATAGTTGTTGTTATACCCCAGGATTTGAATAGATCAGTTTTTATCAAGATCAGATCCCGGATTGCTGGGGATGCCAGTGTTACTTGCGTAAGTTCGCCTATGTTAGGTCCGGTGAATGGAATGAATTCAATAGCAGTTCTATCTCTCAATTGTAAATGGCTTAGATCTGGTAAAGATTTGAAAAGTTTTAATATATTCCCTCGATTGAGGATGTCTTGAGGGCCTCTGGAAGTATATTCTGGAGTGAGCATTAGTTTGGTGCTTTGGGTGCTGCTTTGAAGCTCGCAGAACTCATTGGGCATTGCCAGCTGTATTTGACTTACTTCGATGGTCTTATTTGAAGAAGGTATGGTGAACGATACAAGGGGAAATTCCATTTGATGAGTGAAAGAGTGGGGTTTTTTTCCAACCACCAGCATACAGCAGCTTATTAAGTTTGCAAGGTTCTTACAACTGTGTTCTGTAGCCATCATCTGTGTACGCGATTCATTGTCCTCAGCGATAAAGGGACGGGAGGGACTGGCTTCTTGGGCTGTCATCTTAAAAGTTGCCAGACTCTGTTGCACTACTTCCAGTGATGGGCGCTTAATTGGTGGTTGTATAGGGCCGGGTTTTTCTTGCGTTGATGGCTGCAGACAGTGCTCCAGAGCTTGAAGTTGCCCTGACTGTCGACTGGGCTGGGGAAGGGCCTATATCTGTGGGTCTAACTGATTCGATGTTAATTGTGGGCATGACTGTTCTCCTTTCGACAGTAATGACAAGGAGGCGTTTCCTAGTAGCTCTGTGTCGCTCAATGAGTGGTTGCTCATATTTATAGTTGCAATGTCAGTTTTTTGTTTGTTCCTGTTTTTCCGTTGTCTTTCCTTTTCTCTTTTTGACAGCTGATGAGAATCATGATTTTTAGGTGGATCAATAGGGAATGATTTGCTGTCTGATGTCCCAGTGGGGGGACAGGTTTGGGCTTTCAGGTGAAATAAACCCTGGCTCTACTCAGGGGTGGGGTGAGGGGTCTGATGACCCAGACACAGAGGGCTTCTTTATTTCTGTTAAAACTGATGAGAGAAATTGAGGCAGAGATGATAAAGAATCAATTATGGGAGAACAGCAGCACACTGATTGAACCAGTTGAGTTTGGGATTGTTTTTTTTTAATGAGAGCGTTAAGCGCCTCCAATTTTTTATCGATCCCAGTAAAGTGCAAGTGTATTTAGTAGGTGCACTTGCAAATCCATCTTGTCGGAATGATATGTTAGTGCTGCCGACGTTGTTTGAAAGGTTTGTAATAATTGGGACCATAGGTTGTTGAGGTTGTCTGATGGAGAGCTGTCCTGCGCTATGGACTTGTTGTGTTCAGTGGTAAAGAACGAAAAATGTCTAAATAGTTTTGAATTATGTTTTAGCTTAGCCCTCTGCTTGATCCCCTTGATCTACATCAGCTAGAAAACTTTCCGACTCCTGTCGGACTGAGTTGCTGAAGAAAGCTTGTGGGTAGGCCATGACCTGTGGTGTTAAAACTTTAGGGCTCTTTTGTTGCTTGTCAGGTTTAGATTCGATTGAGGAGTTAGATGCAGATGGGGAAAAGGAGCTTACATTTAGAAATGGTTGAGAAATTGACAAGTGGGCTTCTTTGGGGGTAATTGCATTGGGGGTGGCTTGTTCTAATTGAACTATGTGTTGAAGTGACGGTTGAAGGAAAGCCTGTTGTGGTTGACTGACGTCCAAGGTTTTTAGAGCGCCTTTGCATAGAGATTCTGTTGCTGGTGAAGTGCTGGCTTCCGTTAAGTTATTGGGGCCTCCAGTGACCCCGTGGATCATTGGCAGAACCAAAAATTGGTGTGGCAATAGCTCAGTGGCTGCGTGGGGTAGTACCTGCGGGGAAGGTACCTGCTGTTTATCCGACGTGCTGGTTGTTTTCTTACGTGCAATCGCCGGTGCTGTGGTCCTGAAATAGTCCCTTAATGAAGCCTTGTTTTTTGTTGTTTTTAATGGTTCTTTAGAGCCGAATGTTGGCTCCTCGGCAATTGGCTGGGCGTGTATGGGCTCTGGGTCAGAGGATGATCTTCAGTTTGCAAGGGCTTGGTGGGGCGAGGCGCCATTGGTGATGTTACCAAAAGTTCACAGCGGTCCATTTTCTTTGCACCTTTTTAGTTTTTGATGGAACTTTCCTTACTCGTGCCGATCTCATCCCAGAGATTATATATCATTACTTTTTGTTTTTGTTGTTGTTATTATTATTATGGGGCTGCTCGGCTTCCTAGTGATTCCTAACAATTGGTTAAGCAGATGGTCCAGGATGGTTGGTTGGTTGAGCAGATATTGGCGCGAGTAAGGTTGATTAATGAGTTAATTCATTGATCGATTGTGTTAGTGAAAACCCTTAGTTTGATTTTTACTGTAGCTTTATTGTAAATATTTTTGATTATTTCCTTGTTTTGCTGATCTTGCTGGTTCTTTTCTCTCCAGTAAATGTATTAGTTTCTGATTTATTGGTTCGGTGAAAAGCCTGCCTGCCTGCCTTCCAACGCCGGATAACTCTTGATGACTCTCGGATGGCTCTTGAATGATCAATTTTCTAGAGCCCCGCGTAGTCAGATGGCTGTGAGCTCCTTAAGAGACGGCCTGGCTAGTCTTGGCATGAGCGGCTACTAATTCACTGTGACTATGACTAGTTTTTCAGATTTTTCCTCGTCCTTATCTTTTACCTTGTCCTTTTCCTTTTTCTTGTCCCTCGGGTTTCGTAGGTCAAAGTGCTAGAACCAGTGCTGATGGAACTGGTGTCCGTTTATTGAAGTTTTATCTTAATTTTAATTTTTAAATTGCAGTTGAGTTTTTGCTGGCAGTCTTCATGGATCTTAAGGGGATATTTATGGGTATTTATGAATGATCAGTAGAGAGCGAGGGGTAAGACGGGATCTGGGGAGAGCTGGTGGAGCCAGCAGAGTGCTCTAGCTGTATTGATGACTAGGCTTCTTCAGGACGGGCCAACTTCTATGGGGATGCAATGTAGTCTATTGGTTATCGGGCTCGCCCCAAGTCAGCTGGGCTCACTCCTCACTCACTCCTATGATCGCTGGCACCCACTTACTGTTCTGCCGTTGTGGTTGCGGTTGCCGTTTCCCACCTAGATGTCTAAAATCTGCTGCTCCTCTATGTATATGCACGTCAGCAGTCTCTCCTCTGCTCTCTGCTCTGCTGTCTCGTGCTGTCTGGCGGTCTGTGACTCGCCTCCCACTGCCGGGGCTTGGCTGCAGCTCCTTGGCTCCCTTCCCCTCACCTTGGCCCTACCCCACCTTGCCAGCCTCGCCGCCCTGGACACCGCCGTTGCCCTGGTCACAGCCCGGTCACAGCCTGGTCACAGCCTTACGATAGCTGCTACTGAGGGTGAGGAGCGGAGGACCAGGAGGACCAGGGCGGGAGGTGAAAGACAGGAGTCGGGAAGGGAGGCTGGGTTGGACTACCACCGAGCTCCCGGAGCCTTGAGCCTCAGGGAGGGTCACAGCAGTCACTTGGTGGGCCCGCTGCATGCACCGCAACTAGCTCTGCTGCAAAACACTGCAATCCATGATCCGCAGTCGCCTCGATAGTCCACGACCGCACCAACCGCTAATGAGGGCGAAGGTCGGGATTTGAGCGGGCAGGCAGAGCGCAGGACAATGCAAGTGGGAGGGGGAACACCAGGAGCCCCGGCTGCAGTACAAAAGCGTCTTCCTTCCTCCTCGGGCTAAACGCTGGGCAATGCTCAGGATGCCGGCACCAAGCGGGGGACAGCTGCGGGGGGGGACTGCGGCGTTCTCTCCGCATCGCAGATTGGCTCAACTCCGGCTGAACTCCGACTGGGTTCTGGAGGCCGGGCTGGGATGCACCGAAATCATGAACTGGATCCACTCTGAGATTGCATGACCTAGATATTCAATCTCATCAACTAAGAATTTACACTTGCCTATCCTTAGTGTGAGCCCGGCCGAGCGTAATCTGTCTAGCACTGATCACAAAGAGTTATTGTGTCCTTGAATCAACTCCTTAAACACTGATATATCATCCTGGAAGTAAATGACTGTTTCCACTCCTTTGAGTACTTCAGTCATTATGCGCTGAAAAAACCCTCACAGCAAAGGATAGCCCAAAGGGCGTCATTGAAGACTGGACTGCACCTTCCATCATGAAAAAGGCAGTTAACTCTTTTGACTCCTCTTGCAACCTTATTTGATGGTACACACTTTTGAGATTAGGCTTTTAAAAGTATTTCCCTACTTTGAGCAGTAAGAGTAGCTCACTGATATTAGAGGAAAGGAATGTGTCAGTGACCATATGTTGGTTAAGGCTACACAAATACACACAAAACCCAAGCCTGCTATCACTTTTCTTTGTGATAACTACAGGGGAGACCTACTTAGTGGCCTCTGCCGATTCAATGGCCCTCTCTTTTATCATGTCTTCCATCTTCTTCTTTACCTCTCTCCTCTCAACACGTACTTTCCTCAATTTATATTTCACTGAAATAGTTCCTTTTTTTAATACTATCTTGTGCACATACCCTTTGATATGCCCAACCTTCTCCTTGAACACATCTTTCATTGCACTAAGAATTTTTTTAACATCATCACCATATCTTGGTTTGAGGCATGAGAATCTACCACAATATACATAGTGGGTGTCATATTGGTGTACCATCCCAAAATTGATGGACCATCATCTGCCACATACGCTTTCCTTTGACTACATCTCAACCTAAATTCAATGGAAGATAAGAAGAAGCCTAGCTCCGGTTCACAATATGGAGTCCTGGCCGCCAACCCTCGGGCCCTCAGTCTTTTCATCGGGTATCTACGATAGCACACCCTTGTTTGTTCATGGGCCACCTTAAGGAAGATCTAGAGCTCTTTCAAACTTGGTTTGCCCAGTGCCTTGATGAAGTAGTGCCGCCCCTGGCAGTTCGCAAAACTTCCACCCGGGCCACAGCCCCCTGGTTCACGCAGGCACTTAATATCAGTTGCAGGCGCTGTAAGAAGGCCGAAAGAGCATGGCAACTGAATTATGATGAACCACTGAAGGAAGCCTATAAGCTGTGTGTTAAGTCCTATCATAAAGAAATGTGCCTGGAAAACAAATCTTATTTTGCCAGGAAAATTGATGCGGCCACGAACGCCAGTAGGGACATTTTCACGATAGTGAAGGAATTTACATCGCCAGCCTCCATTACACCTAGGTGTTCTTTTTTGGAACCGTGGGTCGCTCAATTGGCAGGCTTTTTTGCTAGCAAAATACAAAACATCCAGGCGTCCTTCTTGCCCATTACTCTGGTGATGGCGTCTTGCCCAGTGTCTCTTCCTCTTCTGTCCACCGCAGGACGGCCAACCCTGTCTAAATTTCCTACTCTCGGACCGGAAGTATCGTTGGATTTTTCATCCAAATTAAAATCAGGCTCCCCGCAGGACCCCTGGCCCGCAAAGTTTCTGGCCAAAATAGCACACATCATCAATCCTATAATTAACCCTTTTTTGAACCAGTCCCTCGAGATGGGTGTGGTTCCGCAGGCCTGGAAACGGGCTCTTGTTCTGCCCTCCTAAAAAAGCCTACTCTTGACTCTGATATCCACGCCAACTATCGGCCTATTTCTTTGCTCCCGGCTTTGGCAAAGGTCGTGGAAAAGCATGCGCAGTCCGTTCTTTCAGATTTTCTGGAGACTCATGACGCCCCCCCCCCCCACTCAGGAGGTGTCAGAGGCCACCAAAGAGGTCCAGGATGTCGGAGGTAAAGCACTACTGGTGATTCTGGATCTCTCGGCGGCTTTTGACACCGTCCCCCACAACCGTCTCCTCTCTAGACTCTCTGAGATTGGTGTGGAAGGGACGTTGTTCAAATGGTTTAAGTGTTTTCTTTCTAACCGCTAACAGACAGTCTGGACGCCTCCGATCTCAGCTATAGTGCCGCCATTGGAGGTGGGAGTCTCTCAGGGGTCCATCTTAAGTCCCACGCTTTTTAACATTTATATGTCCCCTTTGGCTGCTCTCGCTGAGTCTTATGGTGCCCAGATTGTCTCATATGCCGATGACACTCAGCTTCTTTTTACGTGTGAGAAGAATATGGACTTCAATGGAGAGCGCATTAAGAGCTGCCTTGGAGCCGTCTTTGCCTGGTTCCAGCTGAACCAGTTGAAGTGTAATTAGGACAAATCCGAGGTCCTCTTTTTTGGTTTTCCTCCAGATCCTAGCTGGAAGTCCTGGTGGCCGGCAGCTATGTTTCCACCGTCCGCTGACACGGCGATTGCTAAGAATCTTGGTGTGAAGATGGACAATTGTCTCACGTCTAAACCTCAGATTCAGAGACTGGTTGGTCAGTGCTTTGGTCTTTTAAAAATGCTTAGAAAATGTCTGCCACTTCTATCCCTTGCCCACAGAAGGACTACGGTCCAAGCCTTGATAGGCTCAAGGCTGGACTATGCAAATGTTTTATACCTAGGCCTCCCTGAGTACGTCCTGTCACGTTTTACAGGTGGTGCAGAACTCGGAAGCGAGAGCTATCTTTTGCCTTAGCCGGAGAGCCTGCGCAACAGGACTTTTGAAATCGCTTCACTGGTTGCCTATACGGAAACGCATTGCTTTCAAGGCTCTCACCATAGCTTTCAAGGCCTTGCATGGCTCGGGAGCCTATTACCTTAGGAACAGAATTGGCTCGCACCAGCCGTCCAGAGCTTTGCGCTCTGCGTCATTGCTGCTGGCTACGGTACCGACTATTAGGCGGGCTCGCATTGGAAGTCGCTCTTTTAGATATCTGGCGCCCCGATCTTGGAATGCACTACCTTTGTCTCTAAGGAAGACTGAGAACTTGCTATCATTTAGAAAGGATCTCAAAACATGGTTGTTTGGCCAATAATTCCACGTTCTTTCCTTGTTCTGTGCCTTGTCAGGTCTGAAAGCGCCGGGACATTCTGTTTGAGTAGCTGAGCGCTCTACAAAACACCAGGTAACATAACATAACATAACATAGCATAACATAACATAACATAGTCAAGTCAAGTCAAGTCAAGATTTATATAGCGCGCTACATACCCATAGGGTCTCAAGGCGCTTGAGGAAGGGTGGGGAATTACTTGTCGAATATCCAAGTTTTAAGTTGCTTTCTGAATGCTAGGTGGTTCCGAGTAAGGCGAAGGTGAGTGGGAAGAGAGTTCCAAGTTTTAGCTGCCAGGTAGGAGAAGGATCTACCTCCCATGGTGGCTTTGTTGATGCGAGGTACAGTGGCAAGGGCTTGGTTGGAGGATCGTAGCTGACGGGAGGGGGTGTAGAAGGACAGTCGTGTGTTGAGGCATTCGGGTCCAAGTTCGTAAAGTGCTTTGTGTGCGTGGGTTAGGAGGCGGAAAGTAATCCGCTTATTTACGGGGAGCCAGTGGAGGTTTTTCAGGTGACCAGAGATGTGTTCTTTACGCGGGATGTCTAGGATGAGCCTGGCTGAAGCGTTCTGGATGCGTTGGAGTTTTTTCTGGAGTTTTGCGGTGGTACTGGCGTATAGGGTGTTTCCGTAGTCCAGGCGGCTCGTGACCAGTGCGTGAGTGACTGTTTTTCTAGTTTCGGTGAGGATCCAGCGAAATGTTTTTTTGAGCATACGAAGAATGTTGAAGCAAGATGATGAAACGGCGTTGACTTGTCTGGTCATCGAGAGTGAGGAGTCCAAGATGACGCCCAGGTTCCGTGCGTGGTCCGTCGGGATGGGTGCTTTTCCAAGGGCCTCTGGCCACCAAGAGTCATCCCAGGCGGAGGGGGAGGTGCCTAAGATGAGGACTTCTGTTTTGTCTGAGTTCAGTTTCAGACGGCTGTGCTTCATCCACTCGGCTACTTCTTTCATTCCTTCGTGTAATTTGTTTTTGGCGGTGTTAGGGTCTTTGGTGAGTGAGAGGATCAGTTGAGTGTCGTCGGCGTAGGAGATGATGTTGAGATTGTGTTGGCGAGCGATGGCCGCAAGGGGGCTCATGTATACGTTGAAGAGGGTGGGGCTGAGTGATGATCCTTGCGGCACGCCGCAGATGACTTCAGAGGCCTCTGACTTGAATGGTGGGAGCCGGACTCTCTGGGTTCTTCCGGTGAGGAACGAGGTGATCCATTCCAGTGCTTTTCCTTGGATTCCGACGTTTCTGAGGCACTGTAGAAGGGTGCTATGACAGACAGTGTCGAAGGCAGCGGAGAGGTCGAGGAGGATGAGGGCGACTGTGTCTCCGTTATCCAGTAGAGTTTGAATGTCGTCTGTTGCTGCGATAAGTGCGGTCTCAGTGCTGTGTTTGGCTCGGAAGCCGGACTGTGAGGAGTCAAGAGATTTGTTGGTTTCGAGGAAGGTGGCGAGCTGGTTGTTGACAGCTTTCTCAATGACTTTGGCCGGGAATGGAAGAAGCGAGATGGGGCGGTAGTTTTTGAGTTCGGTGGGGTCAGCTGTGGGTTTTTTCAGGCGGGCGCTGAGTTCTGCGTGTTTCCTGCTTTCCGGGAAGGTGGCGGAGTTGAGGGAGCAGTTGATGACATCTCGGAGGTGTGGTGCTATGGTGGAGTCTGCTTTGTTGAAGATGTGGTGAGGGCATGGGTCAGTTGGGGATCCTGAGTGGATGGAGTTCATCAGGCGGATGGTGTCCTCAGTGGAGATTGGGTTCCAGTCGTTAAGGATGTTCAAGGGGGGTGAAGGTCCTGCAGAAGGTTGAGTGGGTTGGTCTCCGGGTCGGTTGTCGAAGCTGTTGTGGATGTCTGCGATTTTGTTGTGGAAGAAGGAAGCTAGGGAGTCGCAGAGGGTTTGGGAGGGGGTGATGTCGTTGGAGTTGGCTGATGGGTTGGTAAATTCTTTGACGATGTTGAATAATTCCTTGCTGTTGTGGGCGTTGTTATCTAGTCGGTCTTTGAATGCGGCTTTCTTGGCAGACCGAATTAGTTGGTGGTGTATGCGGGTGGCGTTTTTGAAGGCGTCCCTGGTGCTGGAGTTTGGGTCTTTTTTCCAGGCTTTCTCGAGGGAGCGACAGAGTTTCTTCGATTTCTTAAGATCATCGTTGAACCAGGAGGCGTTTTTGCTGCCTAGTTTGAATTGACGTTTTTAGCCATTGGGTGAGGTTAATGGCTGCTTGGTCCGAGTTTGAGGAGTGGGCGGGGGGGGGTTTAGAAGAAGCGATGAGGAGATCTGGTCGATGGTGAGTTTGTTCCAATTTCTGCGCAGGGTGGGTTGAGGATGGTTGTGGATTGTGGTCTTATTGTAGATAAAGTGAACGCAACTGTGGTCCGTCCAATGAAGAGCTGTGGTGTGGCTGAATGAGACATGTTTGCTGGAGGTGAAGATAGGGTCGAGTGTGTGACCTGCAATCTGGGTGGGGGTAGTGACAAGTTGTTTGAGTCCGAGGTTGGCGAGATTGTCCAGAAGGGTGGTGGCGCTGTTGTCATTGCTCTTTTCCAGGTGAAAATTAAGGTCTCCCAAAAGAATGTAGTCCTCGGAGGGGAGGGCGTGTGGGGTGATAAAGTCAGTGATGTCGTCACTGAATTGTGCACGGGGTCCCGGGGGCCGGTAGAGGAGGGTGCCTCTGAGTGTGGTCTTGGGGTCGGTGTGGATCTGGAAGTGAAGGTGCTCGGCGCTGGCAATGTTGACGTCTGAGCTGGTTGAGATGCGGATGGAGTTCTTATGGACGATAGCGATGCCTCCTCCTGTTTGCTTGATGCGGTCCTTATGGATGATCTTGTATCCTTCCGGGATGGCAATGGTGATGTCTGGGGCTGAAGAGGCATTCATCCATGTTTCTGTTAGGAAGGCGGCGTCCGGTGAGATGGTGTCTAGTAGATTCCAGAGGTCGATGGCGTGTTTGTGGATCGAGCGGGTGTTGAGCAGGATGCATTTTAGGTGGTTGGTGTCAGGTCTCTGTTTGGTGTTGGTGGATGAGGAGTTGATTTTGGTGCCGTCGAACTTGCAGGAGTTGCAAGAGAAGGGTCCATGGGTGTGTCCATGAGCGGCTTGGACGCAGTTGGGGGAACGGCCGGGGTTAAGGGCTAGGAGAGTGGTGGCATCGTAAGTAATGCGGGAGGGGTGGGAGGGACGGGATCCAGGGGGTCTGGCGCTGGGCGCGGTCCAGGCACGGACGGGCGTAGACGGGCTTACCTTTGGCGCACCTTCGGCGCGACTGGGGCGCGATCGCTGCGCGTGAACGCTGCGCGCAAGTGCATCTGTCATATATGGATAGTGGGAAGGGGGAGGGGCGAGGGCGGCTCAGCTGGGAGGCGGGGCGGGCTCAAGAGGACGCACACAGAGAACAACAACAACATAAACAAAATGGCAGCGGAGGGGAGAGCAGAGCAGAGCGCCGGGGGTTATCGCGCTTTAAATGTAAAAGTCACTGTGGCAATTTCAGAGCAAGCAAAGCGAAGCAGCAACCAAGGCAGTATAATGCAATTAATCTCCAGGCGGTATTAAGGCAAAACGCAGCACAACGATACCAGCTCTCGGCAGTGAGACTGGGGAGCGACCACTCAGCACAACAGCGATGAGGGGATCACAGCGCTTCCAGGTACGGGCGCGCTGTATGTAGTCAGTGGGAGGGCGGCTCAGCTGGGAGGCGGGGCGGGCTCAAGAGGACGCACACAGAGAACAACAACAACATAAACAAAATGGCAGCGGAGGGGAGAGCAGAGCAGAGCGCCGGGGGTTATCGCGCTTTAAATGTAAAAGTCACTGTGGCAATTTCAGAGCAAGCAAAGCGAAGCAGCAACCAAGGCAGTATTATGCAATTAATCTCCAGGCGGTATTAAGGCAAAACGCAGCACAACGATACCAGCTCTCGGCAGTGAGACTGGGGAGCGACCACTCAGCACAACAGCGATGAGGCGATCACAGCGCTTCCAGGTACGGGAGCGCTGTATGTAGTCAGTGGGAGGGCGGCTCAGCTGGGAGGCGGGGCGGGCTCAAGAGGACGCACACAGAGAACAACAACAACATAAACAAAATGGCAGCGGAGGGGAGAGCAGAGCAGAGCGCCGGGGGTTATCGCGCTTTAAATGTAAAAGTCACTGTGGCAATTTCAGAGCAAGCAAAGCGAAGCAGCAACCAAGGCAGTATAATGCAATTAATCTCCAGTCGGTATTAAGGCAAAACGCAGCACAACGATACCAGCTCTCGGCAGTGAGACTGGGGAGCGACCACTCAGCACAACAGCGATGAGGGGATCACAGCGCTTCCAGGTACGGGAGCGCTGTATGTAGTCAGTGGGAGGGCGGCTCAGCTGGGAGGCGGGGCGGGCTCAAGAGGACGCACACAGAGAACAACAACAACATAAACAAAATGGCAGCGGAGGGGAGAGCAGAGCAGAGCGCCGGGGGTTATCGCGCTTTAAATGTAAAAGTCACTGTGGCAATTTCAGAGTAGGCATGGGTGGAAAATCCGTTCCGCTCGCGGATTTTGCGGATTTTCGGGAAATCCGCAATCCGCGAGATTTGCGAATTTCCTGCAAAATCCGCAAATCCGCGAGCAGCGGATTTTGCTCGCACTGCTCGCACTGTTCGCGTGAGTTCGCGCCCCGCGAATAAGTGCGAAATTGCAGAAATATGATCTAAGCAAAACTGAAAGTAACTACTTACCAGGTTCAAAAGTTCAGGCACATCATTAGTAGCCATTTCCTGTAGTGCTTCCTGAGGGGCCCCTCCAGAGTTCAGTTGCCAGTTGAAACTATTATGTGACCCTGCTCTGAACCTCAGAATAGTTATACATATGCCACAAAGGTCATGAATTACAGCTAAGGGAGACAAGCAGGAGCCAGGCTGGAAGTTAAAATCCATTAATCAGCCCCTAATTCATTATTGTCAGTTGGGGCAGGGCAGGTGTTGTAACTAATTTTGCAACAATGAAAGCACTTAGCAAGTGCAAAAGATCACTAATCAGGGCGCACTAAGGAAGCAGGTGCCAGCTAAAAAAATATTCTGTGACACATTAATCAGCCCCAAATTAATTCAGGTCACTTGAGGCAGGGAAGGTGTGCTTTGCTTTGCCGAAAATAATGTACACTGGACAACCAGAGGGTGTGGTGATGAAACAGAGGGTGGCATGGGTGGGCCAGAGGGTGGCATGAGTAGTCAGAGAGTGGCAGTGGTGACAGAGAGTGGCAGTGATGAAGAAGAGTGTCCCAAACAGGTTGGACACGTAGAAACAACAAGTTCGCAAAACTTGCGACCCGACAGGTAAGTTCGCAAATTGCGAAATTGTAAAAACCCTCGCGAACTGGCAGAAACACGGGCGAACACAAAAAAAAAAAAAAATCCGCAAATTCGCGGGAATTCGCGGATTTTGCGGATTGCGAGTTCGCAAATCCGCAAATTCGCGGATTGCCAATCCGCAAAATCCGCTCATGCCTATTTCAGAGCAAGCAAAGCGAAGCAGCAACCAAGGCAGTAAAATGCAATTAATCTCCAGGCGGTATTAGGGCAAAACGCAGCACAACGATACCAGCTCTCGGCAGTGAGGCTGGGGAGCGACCACTCAGCACAACAGCGATGAGGGGATCACAGCGCTTCCAGGTACGGGAGCGCTGTATGTAGTCAGTGGGAGGGCGGCTCAGCTGGGAGGTGGGGCGGGCTCAAGAGGACGCACACAGAGAACAACAACAACATAAACAAAATGGCAGTGGAGGGGAGAGCAGAGCAGAGCGCCGGGGGTTATCGCGCTTTAAATGTAAAAGTCACTGTGGCAATTTCAGAGCAAGCAACGCGAAGCAGCAACCAAGGCAGTATAATGCAATTAATCACCAGGCGGGATTAAGGCAAAACGCAGCACAACGATACCAGCTCTCGGCTTGAATTGCTATCCATAAAATCCTTTGTGGCCATTCCTTCTTCCACATCACTTTTGGTATGATTGTGAATAAGGAACCAGAGTCCACCATCAACTCTACTGTTTTGCTCAACACTATGAAAAATGCTTTGGGTCTACTTTTTCTTCCTTCTTTGACTGTTTCTGAATGTATTATTAACACCCTATCACTGTGATCATCTTCCCACTCCATCTCTTCAGTGACAGCTACCCCGGATCTACCACTGTCCTTGCACATATGAGGATAATGTCCTTTGTGACCCATTTTCTGCTTTCTTTGTTGATTACATAGCACAACTTAAAGTCTCTCAAATGGAATGTTCTTCTGCACCTTGTGCATGTCTTTGTTTGGAGACCTTTTTGTACTTTACTGTACTGTTTGCTGTTTAAACTGACTGCCCCTACATTGCCTTGAGAGTCCTCCTTTTTCCCGAGTGCAGCCACTTCATTTCCTGTGCTTGCTAAGTTTTCCTTTTCTAGTTCTCTCAAACACTGTTCAGATTTCTCTACTATTTTTGCTATACTGATGACACACGTCAAGGACTTGCTTTTGTACTGGACAATAAGTTGGTCTCTAATGAATTCCTGTATCATTATCCCACATTTGCACTTAACTGATAACTCACATAGACTAGACACAAAGTCTTCCAGGGACTCTCCCTCCCTTTGTGGCCAGATATAGAATGTGTATCTAGAAATAACTATATGCTGCTCCTTTGCAAATCTATGTTCCAAACGCTGTTTGGATTCCTTGTACACATCTTGCACAGCTTGATCATCATTTTCATGAATTTCAGGGAGATATTTAAAAATATAACGACCTACCTTGCCCAAAGTACCCAATAGGAAAACCTTCTTTGTTTCAGATGTGAACCCCCTGGCCATCTAGTGCAATTAAGTAGTTCTCAACAGGTCTATCTATTCTTCCCATTAACTGGACATTTGACCACGATATTGGAAAAACTGTGGTGGTATAACTATAGATGACGTCATTCTGGTGCTGCTGTTTACAACAGGAAGAATAATATAATGATGGCTGTACTTGTTCTTTTCCACAATCTATTGTAGATAGGTTCCCTGTATGGTAATTGCCAAGACTTAGATACGGTCACATATCATTGCTGAGTTAATGCACATCTTGTAATAAAAACAGTTAACCCTCCTCCCAATTTCCCCTTAACAATGTTGGTGCATTCCAAAGTCAGTGTTTGAATGCCTTTTTTGCAAGACTTGAATTAAGTGTTTGTAGAGGGCTCCACTGGCTAGACTGCTAATACTCACAGGTCCATGCAAGTTTTCTACCATGTTCCTGTGGTGCATCCGTAGATTCTTCTGATAATTGTATTTGAATTTCATATGCACATTTCCTTTAGTTCTTCTGGTTCTTTTCTCGTACCTAATCCCTATTCCATACTGATTATGCCCATATAATGGTTTATTTCTGCACTCAGGTAAACTTACGAGAGCACATAGTTGTAAGTCTATACGTTTTCAATATGCACTATTTCGGAGCTTAAATGTAGTCCTGGACACACACTAACATGTCTCGTCTTTCGGGACTATAGGCGGAGCTTGCTAGAACAGGATTTATGAGTGTAAAGTTCAAACTAGGAACTTTTCATATGTACCTGGGAAAAGATCTCTTGTGGCCGAATAACATGTACTAACTAATGGAAACACAACATGTTGTCCTGACTGGTCGGTCCTGATGACGATAAAAAAAAAATGCGGTCCATTTAACCTGGAATTGTCCCTGCTGATTTTGTAGTCTGGCACCTAGCTTCTCCATTTCTCACTCTCTTCTCTTAAATTCTTGCTCTGCCTTGCGCTGCCCTACTTTCCCCTGCCTTTACTGCGTTCATCTTACATATGTCAGGCCTCATAAACTCGCTTTCTGCTCATCCATTTCATAATTATCTTTTTCTTCAAATCCATGGAGTCCATTCCCCAATAAAACACGAGCGAATTTTAACCCATACCTGTTGCCTTGTATTCATTAATTGTGTCTGAAAGGTTTTATAAATTGGTATTTTACACTCCAGTAAAGTTAGCTACAATGTGCTTCACCTTTGCATTCCCTGACTTGTTCACGGTATATTGTCTTTAACAAATCTGGTCGTTTTTTGTATAGAGATGTTCAGCAAATTTCTTAGACGTATTTCACCCGTTCAATAACACATACTAAACAAAGACTCATTCAAGGAAGAAAAGGTTCTGTTCTCTGCCATGTTTTCAGGAAGAATCAATAATAACTCGACCTTGCAAAATGTTGAGCTGTTTCTATTAGCTTGCCAGCACCCTCATTAAACGCCACATACGGCAGGTAGTCTGGTTCGCTCTTAGCAGATGGCTGTTGGTGTAAAGTTGCTTTGTCAATTAGGGCCTGCTCAGTATTCATTGCACACACAGCACCGTCTATCAATCAAACAAAAGGGCACCGAGATGACACGCCAGCAATGAATGTTTATGAAAGACTTATTGCTCGCGGGTGCGGCTCCCAGCCCTGCGTTGCATGGAAGCCTGCGGATATATTCACACCTGACCCCCGCAGTGCGGGGCGGCAGTCTTTTCCTCTCAGCAATAGAGTGACTGGCCTGCTTTTGCTTCTCCCAGTGAAAGACGACGAAGAGCAGCTGCAGAATCCAAATGTCAAAATGTGTTGTTTTCAGCTGAGGCATGCTAATATTAGGAGAAACAAAGAGATCTTTGGTGTTTTGCAAAACAAATAGAGAGGCAATCACCCTTCATTGGCGGGCAGGTAAATTGCCTTTTTTGGGGTGAGGTTAATATATGTACTGCAGGACATAAGAGGGGCTTCTCATTCATTCCGGACCTTTAGAGTGTATCTCTGACAACGCCATGGTTGTTAATAATACATTAAATAGTTATTATATTGTGAATAGCAGGGAAACAAATAGGATCCATAAAGATAGTGGCAAAATTTAATATTTGGAAAACACATTTCTTTCCGTTACTAAATATAAGGGCCTACTCACAAAAGCTATTTTGAAATGTGTAAAGTAGGACTAATTTAGACACTCCAAAAAGCAATTGACAAACCGTTAGCCAGAGATGTTTGTCTTTATCTCTCCAGCGTTTTCTGTACAGTGAGTCTACACTAAGTATGGGCGGTACGCGAATTCGCGCAAAAGAGTACTCGTGGTCCGCAAAATACGCTAACTTTTGAGAGATTGCAGATTTTTTTATTTTTGCGAGTTTGCAGGATTTTTTTTCACCGCGGCTACCGCAAAGTTACCCATGCGGTTGTATATGGGCTCGGTCATCTTGTTTTCACTGTTCGCGTTGCGTATTTCCATTTCTGGGCGCTAGTTGCATGCTCGCGTTGTGCATTTCCTGTTCCCGGGGCACAATTGCGTGTTTGCGTCCGTTTTTGCGTGCTCGCGGGAAAATATCGCGCAAACATACCCACGTGGTTGCAATGGGCGCGGCCATCTTGTTTTGCATTCATTGCTATGGTTCTGGGCATGCCTTTTCTATCCTGCTTCAATCTTTGTAATCCTTTGTTTGTTTGAACTTTTTAAAATCTTTTTTACTCATTATATATCTCTCTATTTTTGTACATCTATATTTTGTGTTTTTTTCTACTTTTTGTTATTTTATTAATTACTTTTTTTTTAGCTCTCTCTTTTCTTATATTTACTTTTTTCCCTATTCTTTCCTATTCTTTCCTTTCTTTAACCCAGGACCATGGCAAAGGGACCCGGCAAGTCCAAGGGGAAGAGTCCGCACCCCGCAGCCGGCTCCCTTGCGGGTGTTTAAGGGGGAAGTCTGCAAGTCCCAGGGAGATCTTCAGCACGGCGCAGGTGGCCGCACTGGTCTTCTTTGTGCAGCGCCACCTCCCCAAGACTGTCGCAGTAGGCGGCAGGCCCGGTACCGGGTACGGCCTCCAGGAGCCTCGCCAGCTATGGGGTAAGGTGTGCCGGGCCATGTATCGGGAGTCAGGGGTGCGGCCCACCTACAACCAGGTGACACACTGGTGGTCCGACATACTGGACCGGGAACAAGAGCTGCTTGGCGTCGAGATCCCTCGGCTTGGTGAGTACTAGTAGCTATTTAATAACTGCTTTGTTTTCTTCTGCTCTGTGTTATATTGCCAATATATGTTTTTTTCCGAGGAGCAAGAATGCTGCTGATTACATTGCAGGTAAATTATGTTTCAAAAGCTTCTGTGATTGCAGGTGCTCACCTACTCAGTCAGCGGCACTGCTACTATGCTTACTTGTTTTCAATGTTGTGCTTATTTGGCCTGAGTGATTATGTATGAGTGTACTTTACAGAACTGCGTAATGCTAGAGAGACTAGAAGTCCAGTCCTTCCTTTGCACTCCTGCCACTAAGAAAAGATAGTGGTGGTGGATTGATAGGTTGAGTATATTATGACTTGTTCTTTAGTAGGAAATGTTTTAGTGGTCTGCAATCATGACGGACTGTGTCTGTCACTTCGCGTGCTGCTGAGTGCTGCCAGTCCTAGTAGAACCTTTTTGTAGTTGGTTTAGTGAGTTACATAGCTTTCCAAGTAGACGGTCCGCGAATCCAGCAACACTAATATCCTAGTAGACCACATCAGATAGGTCAATAAATTTAGTGCAATTGTTGTTTATTTCCCCGAAATAATTTGTTATTGTTTTTTTGAAATGTTCGATTTTGTTGACAACAATCATCCATGTTTGTGTCTTTCTTTCATGTATATCAGCTCCTCCCAGGGGCAAAAAGACAGAGGTGGCGGTGGCGGCGCCGGCAGAGCAGGAAGGCCAGGATCGGTCCGCCGAGGGCTCTTCTGCTGTCTCCAGTAAGTTTTCCTGTTAATATTAATAATCATACTTCCCTAACTTTTACAGCACCTATTTATTCCGAACTTTCATCATAATTCTACTTTTTCTAAATCGTCTTTGATTGTCTTGTAGATTGTTTCTAAATTCTTATCCTGCCTCTATTATGACTCTCTGTGCTGCTACTATTTATTATTATTAGTCTGTCTGTGTAACTAGCTAAGTTTGCAGAGTTGTCAAATGGTTAAGCATGGCCGAATTTTGCGAATCTCGCGTTCGCGAATTTTGCGGATTTGCGAACTCGCAATCCGCAAAATCCGCGAATTCTCGCGAATTTGCGGATTTTTTTTTTGTGTTCGCGCAGGTTTCTGCCAGTTCGCGAGGGTTTTTGTACAATTTCGCAAACGCGAACTTACCTGTCGGGTCGCAAGTTTGCGAACTTGTTGTTTCTACATGTCCAGCCTGTTTGGGACACTCTTCTTCATCACTGCCACCCTCTGTCACCACTGCCACTCTCTGACTACTCATGCCACCCTCTGGCCCACCCATGCCACCCTCTGTTTCATCACAGCACCCTCTGGTTGTCCAGTGTACATTATTGTGGCAAAGCAAAGCACACCTTCCCTGCCTCAAGTGACCTGAATTAATTTGGGGCTGATTAATGTGTCACAGAATATTTTTTTAGCTGGCACCTGCTTCCTTAGTGCTTCCTGATTAGTGATCTTTTGCACTTGCTAAGTGCTTTCATTGTTGCAAAATTAGTTACAACACCTGCCCTGCCCCAACTGACAATAATGAATTAGGGGCTGATTAATGTGTCACTGGATTTGAACTTCCAGCCTGGCTCCTGCTTGTCTCCCTTAGATGTAATTCAGGACCTTTGTGGCATATGTGTAACTATTCTGAGGGTCAGAGCAGGGTCACATAATAGTTGCAAGTAGGCAACTGAACTCTGGAGGGGCCCCTCAGGAAGCACTACAGGAAATGGCTACTAATGATGCGCTTGAACTTTTGAACCTGGTAAGTAGTTTCAGTTTTGCTAAGATCGTATTTCTGCAATTTAGCGCTTATTCGCGGGGCGCGAAGTTGAACTGGGAAGCCGCGAACTCACGCGAACAGTGCGAGCAAGCCGGAAAATCCGTTCCGCTCGCGGATTTGCGGATTTTGCGGGAAATTCGCGAATCTCGCAGATTGCGAATTTACCGAAAATCCGTAAAATCCGCGAGCGGAACGGATTTTCCGCCCGTACTTACAAATGGTGTTAAACAAAACTCCTATTCAGCAATAACTCCAGGCACTGAGTGCAGTCCTCTGGGTTGTCCATAATGTCTATTGAAGTCTTCTTAATGTTTATGCTTTAAGAATTCCCAACAATAAAATGACAATGGCCACCAAGAATAAGATACTGGTTTACTTTTTGATTGGATAGGAGGACATACTACTACTGTTGCAGGGACTATTCTGCACATACAGAACTATGGACAAGAAATAGGGCATTGGTGATAATAGGCACAGTTAGACTTTCCACATACCTCAGTCATAACAGAAATTGAACCCCCAATCTCCTTACTGACTAGCTAGTGTGTCAGAGTCATTATTTAGCTGCCGAATGCAGCGATGAACCCCAATGATTATACAACCCTGAACATAAGACTACGGAGTCAGAGTCCCGACCTCTCAGAGTCTCGGAATCATGCTTGCAAATTGCAAACCCTTTTGCTCACTCACTCATGACAGCAACTAGCTCTGTGTGTGTACTCTGTAAGTTAATTTTCAATTGTGCATTATATAAAAACATTTATTAAAATCAACTTCATAGAAAAGAAACTGTGAACTAATCTTAGGACACCCCCGCGCCGCACGGCCACCAGCTGTCGGGTGTGCCCCCCGCCTGTCGCTGCTCTCAGCCTCGCTGAGCCTTCCTTCTCCTGGCCACGCCTCCCGCCGTCGCTCGTTGTTTCCCGCATTTCCTTGCTGTTCTGTTTTTGAAAGTGTAATTGTATTGTAATCTTTTTCATTCCCATCTTGTTCCTTTACTCGTGTTGTTGTCCTGGCCACGCCCCCCGCCGTCGCTCGTTGTGTCCCGCATTTCCTTGCTGTTCTGTTTTTGAAAGTGTAATTGTATTGTAACCTTTTTCATTCCCATCTTGTTCCTTTACTCATGTTGTTGTCCTGGCCACGCCCCCCGCCGTCGCTCGTTGTTCCCCGCATTTCCTTGCTGTTCTGTTTTTGAAAGTGTAATTGTATTGTAACCTTTTTCATTCCCATCTTGTTCCTTTTACTCGTGTTGTTGTCCCCCCCTGTGCAGTGCCCCCTGTGCCCACCCGCCCCGCTCACGGCTTCCCGCCGCCGGGAGTGTGGACACGCCCCCTTTCATTCTGTACCCTCCCCGCTCCCGCCTCCCAGCTGCTCCTCCTCCCTTCACTTCGCCATAAAAGGAGACCGTGCGCACGCGCAGCGTTGAAGCTGAGCGGGCACGCCGATTGTGCGCCGAAGGCGCACCAAAGGTAAGCCCGTATGCGCCTGTCCGCGCCTGGACTGCGCCCAGCACCAGAACCCCTGGCTCCCGAGGACACCAGCCCACCCGCCGGACCTACGACGCCAATGAACTCTACGCACTCAACACCGGTCGAATCCCGGGCTGCTATCAAGCCACCCCGAGACGCACCCACAGACCCTTCTGGTGCCACTCCTGCAAGTTCACCTGCATCCGGACCTGCACTACACCAGCACTGACCAAGCCGAGCACCAGCAGCAACCACCTCAAGTGCATCCTGCTCAACACCCGCTCCGTCCACAGACACGCCGTCGAGCTCTGAAACCTGCTCGACACCACAGCCCCAGACATCGCCTTCCTCACGGAAACCTGGATGAATGCATCCTCAGCGCCTGACATCGCCATCGCCATCCCGGACTGCTACAAGATTATCCGGAGGTACCTCGTCAACCAGACAGGAGGAGGCATCGCCATCATCCACAGGAACACCATCCGCATCACGACCAACACCGACGACACCCTCGCACCCGCCGAACACCTGCACTTCCAGATCCACATCAACCCCAAGACCACCCTTAGAGGCACCCTCATCTACAGACCCCCGGGACCACGCACACAATTCAGCAAAGACATCGCCGACTTCATCAGCCTGCACACCCTCCTCTCCGCTGACTACATCCTCCTCGGGGACCTCAACTTCCACCTGGAGAACAACAACGACCGCAACACCACCACCCTGCTGGACAACCTCGCCAACCTCGGTCTCAAGCAGCTGGTGACCACCCCCACCCACTATGCTGGACTCACACTCGACCCCATGTTCTCATCCAGCAAGGATATCACCTTCAGCCACGCCACCGGACTCCACTGGACGGACCACAGCTGCGTCCACTTCAGCTTCTGAAGGACCACGATACACCACCACCAGCAACAGGTTGCACGCAGAAGCTGGAACAAGATCACAGCCAACCAGCTCACGACCACCCTGAGCATGAACCCTCCCACCAGCGCAACTAACCCAAGCCAGGCGGCCACCAACCTCACGAAGTGGATCAGCAACTGCGCAGATGACCTCGCCCCTCTGAAGACCCCGCCTAGCAGACCCGGCAGCAAGAAAGCCACATGGTTCACCGACGAACTCAAGAGCTCCAAGAAGAACTGCCGAGCACTCAAGAAAGCCTGGCGCAGAGACCCAACACCGAACAACATGACTGCCCTCAAGCTCGCCACCCGAAAACACCACCAACTGATCCACGCCACCAAGAAAACTGCATTCAAGGAACAACAGGACAACAACGCACACAACAGCAAGGAACTCTTCAACATCATTAAAGAGCTCTCCAACCCCAACGCTGGAAACAACGACATCACCCCTTCGCAAGACCTCTGCAACTCCCTCGCCTCCTACTTCCACAACAAGATCGCGGACATACACAACAGCTTCAGCCCTTAACCAACGCACGCCACGACTGAACCACCGCCCCCCACCACCACCCTCCGCGCTTGAACCCCGATCAGCACCGAAGACACCATCCGCACGATGAACTCCATCCACTCCGGATCTCCGACCAACCCCTGCCCTCACCTTGTCTTCAACAAGGCCGACGCTGTCATCGCACCCCACCTGCGGGACATCATCAACACCTCCTTTGACACCGCTACCTTCCCGGAGAGCTGGAAGCACGCCAAACTCAATGCTCTACTGAAGAAGCCATCAGCCGACCCCACCGACCTCAAGAACTACCGCCCCATCTCGCTGCACCCGTTACCTGCAAAAGTCATAGAGAAGACCGTCAACAAGCAGCTGACCGCCTTCCTCGAGATGAACGGATCCCTCGATCCCTCGCAGTCTGGCTTCTGGGCCAACCACAGCACCGAGACCGCCCTGATCGCAGCCACCGATGACATCCGAGCCCTGCTCGACAATGGAGAAACAGCGGCCCTCATCCTCCTAGACCTCTCCGGGGCCTTCAACACTGTCTGCCACCATACCCTAGTGCGGCGCCTCAGCAACGTCGGAATCTAGGAGAAGGCACTGGATTGAATCATCTCGTTCCTCGGCGGAAGGACACAGAGAGTCCGCCTCCCCCCGTTCAGATCAGAAGCCACCGAAGTCATCTGCGGCGTTCCTCAAGGCTCCTCGCTCAGCCCAACCCTCTTCAACGTCTACATGAGCCCCCTCGCAGCCATCGCACGCCAACACAACCTCAGCATCATCTCCTACGCCGACGACACCCAGCTGATCCTCTCCCTCACCAACGACCCTGCCACCGCCAGAGCCAACCTACACGAAGGGATGACAGACGTAGCCAAGTGGATGATGAACAGCCGCCTGCAACTGAATTCAGACAAGACGGAAGTCCTCATCCTGGGATCTTCACCCTCCGCCTGGGACGACTCCTGGTGGCCCCCCGCCCTGGGCAGCGCACCCAAACCAACAGACCACGCACGCAACCTGGGCTTCATCCTGGACTCCTCCCTCTCCATGACCAGACTAGTCAACGCCGTCTCCTCGTCGTGCTTCAACATCCTGCGCATGCTACGTAAGATCTTCCGGTGGATCCCCACCGAGACCAGGAAGACGGTAAACCCAGGCCCTCGTCACCAGCCGACTGGACTACGGCAACTCCCTCTACGCCGGAACCACCGCCAAACTCCAGAAGAGACTCCAGCGGATTCAGAACGCCTCAGCACGACTCATCCTGGACATCCCCCAACGCAGCTACATCTCTGGACACCTTAGAGATCTGCACTGGCTCCCGGTCAACAAGAGAATCACCTTCCGTCTCCTCACCCACGCACACAAAGCCCTACACAACCAAGGCCCAGGATACCTCAACAGCCGCCTCAACTTCTACGCTCCCACACGCCAGCTTCGATCAACTGGCCATGTCCTCGCCTCCGTCCCCCGCATCCGAAGAGCCACCACAGGAGGAAGGTCCTTCTCCTACCAGGCCGCCAAGACTTGAAACTCCCTCCCGACCCACCTCCGCCTGACCCAGGACCACCTGGCCTTCAGGAAGCAGCTCAAGACCTGGATGTTCGAGCAGTAGCGGACCCCCCTCCCCAGCGCCTTGAGACCCTCCGGGTGAGTAGTGCGCTATAAAAATGCTCTGATTGATTGATTGATTGATTGAACTCATGAAAACTGAACAGTGGCTGATTTACACATTAATTGTGGGAGACCCCTCACCTGGTTGGAACTTAAAGTACTGGTAGTGATGATGATGAGTAACATATTGCTCTTGTTCTTAGAAGAGAATCTTCTGTCAGTTATGAGAAAAAAGGTGCACGTTAAAAAGCAAGCATTGACCAGTTGTGCCTAAAAGTGTAGCATGTTATGGCTAAGCATAAATAAAAACACCCTCCCCTTCCGAAAGGGGAATTTTTAGTTTAAACTAGAGAGTCACAAATAATTACATTTCTTTATGTAGTAACATTTTTTTTCATTCCTAGACAAAATAGGGAGTGGTGTATATGGCATCTAAAAATATGAAATGTTTTTTCTAGGCAGAACACTACGGCACAGACAAACTCCAGTGCCGGGGCCAGCGCGGAGGTGGTCACTATAGGGGCGGATGCGGTGCTACCAGTGGCCGCAGGAACTGCTGTGGGGGATGCCTCAGTATTGGCAGGAAATGGTAAGCTATTATATTCCTTACTCCTTGAGATTGCAGAGTAGGCTCACTGCAGGGGTGTATGTTGTACAGTACAAGTACACTTTACTGTTAAGAAGACTTACAAATTTAGAACTAAGTTTTTGTCAACCAGGTAGAAGACAGTCACCCTTGACTTCGCATTAGCAATAGTGGCGGGAGTTGACGAGTAACCAATGGCCTCCCCAAAATTTGACTTAAACTCAGCTGTGAAAGTATTATTGAGAAGCCAAGTCAGATCATAGATGAACTTGATGGATGGGATGAAGGAAAAGGAAAAAAAGGGTGTAAGGAAGGAGGAAGGACGAGCGAGTTAAATTAATGACTGGCAAAGAATGATATGTGTTTTTGAATGCAGGCAGAGGTGGCTGGTAGGAATCTGATGCATGGCCAGTTGAAGCAAGGATGGGTGGAAGGAGAAAGAAAGGAGTACTGCCTGGGTTGGTGAAACAGAAACTGTATGTGTGCACAATATATCCTTTGGGTCAAATTCAAATGCAAGTCAAGCACGGATGCATGGGTGGCGGTTTACAAAATAAAATAAAAAGGGTGTTTTTCGGTGAGAAAAGGTAAGGTTTGTCCAGTTGAGACATTAAGAAGAATGATTGAAATTTACTTTGAATGGATGGATGCCTGGATGGTATCTTCCTCATAGATAGCATAGGTGTATTTAGAGTAGACAGAGTAGATGGTCACTGGATGAAGAGTGTTAGTTTGAAGAGCATGTAACACCGCACGACCGTGCCAGAGTAGCAAAGCCGAGGAAAGTAGAAGTGGTAATTTTTCAGAATACTCCCTTGAATAACAGTAGTTTGCAAGCACAGCATATATTATGTATCTATATTGTATAGTTCACATTATCAAGTCAAGTCACAAGTGCCTTCCTCCGGTGATTACGGGGACCACTCACTACCTATGTTAATAATTTTTTTCCAACTCTGTCATTCATGTGTGGCCTATTGGTGTTCAATCAATCAATAAAAACAAAGCACCTAAAGTCATCCCTTATATAAGCAAATATCATGGGAACGGATAGATGATCATATTATCTTCTTCATTTTCCTTTTGTAGTAGTCAGGGGCAGGGCAGGGTGAAAGTTAAAATAATTGAGCAGTATCCCTTGTAGCAGAGTATGACGAGTGCCACCCGTAATAGAAAAGTAAGAGCTTCCCCACTTGCATGTACTGGTAACAGTAATGCGAGTCTGCGTAATCATGGCTTGCGTCTGGTTTTCTTGGGTGCAAGTTGACTGCGCTGGCATTATGCCGGCTTCCACAGTACTAATTTCGCTAAACAAGAGAGAAATAGAAGACTGGTGTACTGTCTGAGTCTAATGTAGTGAGTCCATAGTGCTAGTAGAATTCCTGAAACTCCCCCTAATGTTAGAGCAGAGGCCGACAAATTGGGAGGTTAGATAGATACATGCCACAAATGGTATGTACTGTGCTTGCAAGTTGCTAGTGCTACTGTGGCACAACTTTCTGTTGAATTATTTTGTGTTAATCTTAAAGAGTATTAGTTACAGTATTTTTTTCTTTCTTCATATAGATACTTCTAAACTATGAAGGAAGGAGTTGGAAAATCCGTTCCAGGCGACAGAAGCTGGAGGCAATTGTCGCCGAATATCGGCAGCTGGTGGCTCAGGAGGAGGGGGATGACTCTCAGTCAACAACAGCTGCATCCTCCTCCACTGCCACTGGGTCATACAGCCAGCACAATCCTCCAGCGGTACGGCGCCGTGGTCCGTCAGCCACCCGCCGCCGAGCAGCGAAACCAACAGCTGCCCCCCACAGTACCTGCAAGGCGTGTGTGCACCGCCTTACCCTGCGAGTGGCCTACCTTGAGCAGGAGGTGGAGAAGCGGAAAGTCCTGCTCAAGGCCCTCCGGAGAGAGCTGCATAACACAGCGCCGGCCAAAGCAGAGACTGTCCCTTGCCCCTTTTTTAAAGACTTTTGGTGGGGGGGGGGAGGGGAATTGGGCGTTGGGGTTTTGGAACTTTTCGGGACATTTCATGGACATTGGTTGGGGTTAGGGAGGGGGGTGGGTCGGGTCTTGTGGGATAGTTTATTTTTGTTAGGGTCGAAATAATGATTTATTTTCCACTTAAACATAGCATACGCGCTTTTACTGTTTTCTGGGGGAGGCGGGTGGGTTAACTGTACGTTTGTTTTCCTGAAACTTAACTGGCTGGTTGATTCAAATTATCTAAGTAATCGCACAAATTTGTACAAAAGTGCCACCGACAGAATTGGTAAATTCAATTGTCCTACTACTTTACTAGTACTACCGTCAGTCTCTCCTCTCCTCCTACTTCATTATTCTTCCTCCCCCAAAATGCTTATCTTACCTGTGATTCGTGTTTGAGAATAAGGCTAGGCACAGGGCTGGCTGCATGGCAAATGGCGATTAAGGTTGGCTATGGAATCCTGGATGGATGAAATGGCATCGTTGTGGTGGTAGTAGTAGTCGTACACACTGGCAGTAGCAGCATATGAAAAAAAAGGAAATGAGACATTGAGTGGTGTGAGAAGAACAGTACGATAGTCCAGTACACAAGAACAGTGCCATAAATTGTAGCCTAAGCAATGCTAAAGTATTAAATCAAAAGTTAACTACTAGTTGCTTGGATTATGGCTACTACAAGAACTAGTACTGAAGGACACAGCAGCGTAAGCTTTCGTCATGTGTAGGAGGATATGGTTGATGATGAATCCACTCGATTGCGGACATGAAATTCTGAATTGATTTGCAAATACTCATGGGTGTGTGTCAAGCAGAATAAGAATATATCCTCGGATTACTTGACCAGCCTTGAAATTGATTTTCTTTTGCTTTTGACCTTATCCTCCCCAGCAAGTGTGTGGAACTATTGGTGTCATTTAGTCACACCTCAATGAAAACCACACAGCCCGGGGAAGAGGATTAGCGTTTGAAAAATGGATGGGAATGGGGGTTTTTGGGAAAGTTATTTGGAGAGAGAAAAGAAAAAAAAACAGCATGGACAACGATGAAAAACAAATCTTTGGATAAGAAGATATCCATAAGTCTTTTAAGGGACATAAAGGAAGTGCATGCATGAAGTTGTTTGCTAAATGAATGGTTAGGTTACTGAAAAGTAGTACTTACGACAACTTACTAACTAGTACTAAACAATTAGACAGTACAGGGCTGCAGTAGTTACACAATTTCACTTGCCTATCTGCCCTCAGAGAGAATAAACAGTAGTACATTACATTAGTTTTAAAAATAGCAAAGAAACTTATCAAACAGCTGTAGGGATGAATTTGAAGCAGAGAGCAAACACACAGAGTCGCACTCATAGAAGTTCACAACAATAACATTATTTAAAAGATAAGGACAAGTGAAGTGGATACTGTAACTGTATGTTGTAGTTGTCCTGGTCAAATTGGGAAGTTGCATGCATCCAGCCATTCTTCCTATTCGCGGTACTCCTCCATTTCATCGGGTGCTCCGTCGATCAATCTTGGTGACCACACTGTCCACTGCCTGCCTGGTGGATGTGGAATTGCGGATTGCTATGGTAAGCCTGAGTTAATGTTTTTCCCAAGTGCTGGCCTGTAATTGTTGATGGAAAATCAGAAAGGGATATTTAAACAGCCCGGACGAAAAATATAAGGTACAGTGTGTCGTGCAAAAGTAAAATTTTCACTTTCAGAGGCGACAGTATTACATACATGTATCATTTCTCAAGTGCATACTCTGAGTCTCTGTTTCCAGGATAATAATTAGCACACAGCAGGCCAGAGCCATGCAGACGGTCAAGGCAGGCACCACTGAGTGAACCAACCTCCATGTAGCATATCTCTTTGACACAGACAGACAAAGCAGATCTAATTTTATACAGCAAGCCACATAGCCACAATTTTGCATTAACCGCTGTCTGGACTCTGGCATAACACTACACTGGCTAGACCACTCCATGACACGACTAGACAGACATGTAGTTCTGCTGTGGTTGTTGTTGACTTGTTTACCTGTTTGCCACTCACGAAATGGCCATAGTTCTTCCGTAAATCGACGATGATGATCCATCTATCCCAGTGAGTGACTGTAAAGATATTATGTATTTTTGGTCATCATGACTCATCTTCAATCATCATGGTTTTGGCAAACTCAATGTTGTTCATGAAATCCCAGTCTACACACAGTGAGTCCAAGGACATTTTCCATATTAAAAAATCAGGCAACGTAGTGGCCCCTGCAGTAGAAGTACAATTTGCATTAAACAAGGTAAACAGAGTGGACTTGAGTTACATTTAGTGTGTAAAAGATTAAATAATAACAGAACATGCACAAGAAACAAACAGCAATTGCTTTCATTAGAGCCAGATAGCCAGTGTTGTCCACTGCATGACATCTCATCATTTATTATCTGTTCCACTTTTTGTCAGCATCTTATTCTTAAGTGAAGGGCCACAGGGCAGCCTCTTGTGTCAATTTCAGAAGTAACAGTCAGCATAGTCAGTCATTCCAGTCCCATTTCCTTTGAGGGGACCGTCTACGAAGCAAGAGTTTCTTGATTCTGAGTAATCAGGCCATCTGCCTTGAGGGAAATGGATAGGGGGAGTCGGAGGAGGAGGACAGAGGAGCATGACTGAGTTGTGAACTTGTGAACTTCAGGAATGCAGACAGCGGCACCTTCAATATAGAAACAAGATGAAGACAGTGCTGCTGATGGATTTGTTGTGATTAGAGTTTTGTTGTACTAAAAGTTGCAAAACAAAGAAAGACACATAAAAATAAAAGTGAATAAGGACGAGAAAAAAAAGTATTTCAAGCATAGGTGTCAGGGAAGTAGTGCTAGTCCTCAAACTCTGTGAATTGAAATGGGAGTAAATCAGCTAACAGTGAATAACTTCCATCACCTAAGTCGGTGTCCTTTTCTTCCTGCATGGATTCACGTATTTTGTAATCTGGGGTATGAAGTGCTGATTCATCTTAATCATTGTTAACCTCTCCACATTTTTGGGCGAGAGGCTGGGCCTTTTTGAAGTTACAATGGCACCAGCAGCACTGAAAACACGTTGAGAAGACACGCTTGCGAGTGGGCAAGCCAAATAATTTATAGCCAGCTTGGTGATCAGTGGCCATTGAGGCCTTTTCCCATACCAATACACTAATGGGTTCTGATCAAAGAAGACCTCTGTTGGGTCATCCAGATAGGCCTGCACCATCCACTCAAGGTCCTCCAGGGGTGCTCCACCTTGCGTTACATCTGTTGCCTTTGCATCAACACTAGAATGAGCAAACCCTTGATGAGTTATCCAATCCGCTTCCGACAATATTATGGCAGGGCCTGGTGCAGGTGATGATGAAACGGTTGCTGGTGTCGGTAACGGCTCTGAGGGAAAGTGACTGCCTTCGGCCACAGAAGTGGACCTTGACGCCGGATGGCCTGCTGCTTCAGTAGTACTTGTGGTGGTTCCTTCAGTTTCCTGCCGCTCTTTTTCGAACCCACTGGATGACAGAGCTAGCCAATGTTTGTACTTAAAAACATCTGCTTCAGAAAAAGGAATGAATGTATTGCTGGCCAGTGCCTTTTTGTACCATGGATCCAGAATAGTGGCACAAATGTAATGTTGTTCTGAATGTATTGCTTTAAGCCTAGCATTGTCAACTAGGTGGCTTAATAAGCTCTCCGCCAACCGATATGCGTCTTGTTTTTCAGCATCAACTAAGAACGTTGAAGACACCGCCTTCAGTTGGTGCTCTATCATGCGCAACAATGGGATAGCTTTGCCCAAAGTACAGTCCTCCCTGCGTGAAGACCTCAAAAGGACAAAGCATGTCTGTCAGGCTTTTAACTAGGTCCCATTCCTCCACCTCTAGCCTCATGTTTTTCTTAGAAGCACTCCATGCATGAAAGACATACTCATTGATTACCAAGTACTGCTCAGACAGGCGCTCAAGCATGTAGAAGATTGAGTTCCAATGTGTTGCCACCTCCTGGATGAGTCCTCTGACTGGCACTCTAGGGACATGTTGAATGATCCTCAGCTGCTTCCGCGCCTTAAAAGAATGGCTGAAATGTGTGCAGATTCTTTGGCAGGTGCTCAGTAACTTGCTGACTGTGTTTTCTTTTTTCAAGAAATCTTGAACAATAATGTTAATGCTGTGCGCCAAACACGGCACTCTGAAATAGCCACCATCAGCAATGGCCTTAACTATATTACTGCCATTATCCATGGAAACATAACCAATTATGCGCCTTCTTGGCTGCAGTCATTGAAAGACCTTACTGTTAAACTCATCCAAAATGTTTACTGCAGTATAAGATTTCTCCATGGCAAACATGGCTACTGTTGCATATTTCCGAGTAGCTTGAAAAATTGTGACACTATCAACACCTGCAGCAATCTTCTCTCTAACCCCCGCAAAAGAGACCCAGTGTGCAGTGATGCACATGTAATCAACGGCTTGGCAACTGATCCACATCTCTGTTGTCAGGTGGATTGTGTGAACAGCACTCTTCTGCAAAGCTGCCCCAATCACGTCCAGCACATCTTGATGTAGTGCTGGAACCGCAACTCTGGCAAAATAGGACCGGCTAGGAACCTTCCATTTAGGGCAGACTGTTGCCACAAATTCTAGAAAACCCACCCCTTCAACGAAAGAAAAAGGGAGAAGGTCCAGCGCTAACATTTTAGCCAGCATTGCATTATACAGACTTGCCGTTGGGTGGTTGCGTTCAAATGGAGCCTCCGACCAAAACATGCTTTTAATGGTGGTGTGGACCATTTTCAAATGTGATGATGATCCAGACTTCTTTAACCCAGTTAGGCTCATTGATGTACTTTTTGCATTGGTGTCTCTACCAGACTCTTACTGTGCCTCTTAGATGTTGCTGGGGTAGAGGGTGTGGGCGCTACCACTGCAGTGCTGCTGCCAGTGGTACTGTGTGTACCAGAAAAAATGTCTCTCGCTTTTTCACCTCCCCCCTGCAGGATCAGCTCCTCGTCATTAGATGCAATATCAATGGCTACATTTGGATTTGTACTTTTGGCTTTCCGGATGTTACTTAGGTGCGCCTCCCACTGGATGCTGTGGTGTTTTGGGAGATGACCTCTCTGGCCTCCGGTACCATAGTTGGTACCAAGCTTACCCCGACTAACTACTTGTTTACAAATCAAACTAATAACTTGGTTTTCCACCTTTTTACTAATACTAAAGAAGTCCCAAACTGGGGAGTTGAGATTTCTGGTGGTGGTGGAGGTGCCACTTTCAATGCCAGACGAAGTGGAGGATGGGCGTGGTCAAATTTGACTATGTTGTGCACTTACAGCACCACTACTTGAGGTACTGGAGGTCGAGCTGGATGGAGGTCCCTGCCGGCCCTTCTGTAGAGAAAATATGGAAGCTGTAGTTCGTGTTGGTGTAGTAGTTACGTGTGTTGGTGGTGGTACCAGTGCTACGCTGCCCACATACAGCGCAGCATTTCGGTATAGGGTAAAAATGTCTGCCTGCTGCATACCCGCTGGGGCTGGAGTGACGACACTGATGACTGGGTCGTCATCGTCAGACTATTCATCAGCAGCAGAATACACCACTTCTACTTCTTGTTCGTCAGAGTCATCATCACCCATAACTGAAAGCCTTGCGGGAACCTTCCTTTTACCTAGCTTTGTCGGCTCATGGCGTGCCTCCCTCTCAGACTGAATTGGTGGGTGCCAATCAAGATCTTGATCATCAGAAGGAAGGGGGTTTGGAGAAGTAGTTGTTCAAGCCCTCCTTTTTCTTGCTGGGGATCTGGAAGACAATGGATCATCAGGAGTGGCTTGCTCGGCTGATACCTCTGCATGAATCTCGATTTCCTGATGTGCCGCTACTTCTGGAGGAACAAGTATCTTGGACAGTTGTGCCTCTCCTTGTGCCTCTCCTTGTGCCTCTCTTTGTGCCTCTCCTTGCACCTCTCCTTGCGCCTATCCTTGCGCCTCTCCTTGTTGCACCTGTGGTTGTCGTTGCGGCTGTGGTTGAACACTCGTCAGATGAGTTACACCCTGCGTTGATTGGATGCTACTTTGCGATGAGTCAATGCCAACATCACTGGTCGATGGTGAAATAGAAATTAATGTGGCTGCCTCTGCTGCACTCATGGGCTTGGGCCTAACTTGACGTGGTGGCACTGAGACCAATAAAGCGGAGGTGCTGCTCCCAGCTTGGTCCCTGGCAGACACCGCTGCTGCAGGCGTAGTTTTTTTCCCCAAAATAAAGTGTCGGTCGGCACTCCAGTCTCCTTGGTAAGTGACACCATTTGCTTCTTCTGCTCCTTCTTACTGGCAGTGGCACTGGCAACTTTCTTCGTAGAGGAGCTACAGCCACCTTTCTTTGGGCCCATCTTCTTCAGATGTCAGAACAGCAGGACGCAGTTGCACAAGTTGCAGAGTTGTCTGTGGCCACAAGTGACGTCATGTGACGTTGTGCACACACTGCAGCAGGACTTCTTCCTGGCACTACAACTAATGATGAGGATGAGGATGATTCCTGGTTCTCAGTCTTTGTGCACCTAAAAGCAAAGAAGCCAGAGGAACATCAGTTAAATAAATGTTACATATGATGTGCTTCAATTAATACTATTGCAACTAAGTATTTATTATTATTAACACAACACACCCAAAAAAGGAAAGACCCAAAATAAAAATTGGATTTCTAATAAAAAATGGATGTTTAAATTAATAGAAGAGAGACCACACAGAGAGAGTTGTTTCATGCACCTATTCATAACCCTATGCATACTGGCCTGCAAGCTTGCCTGCCTATGGCAAAACTGCCTGGCCTCAATAGGCCCCCCCACCCACATGGCCAGGCCCTGGACCAGGCCCCAACAACACCCAAAAAATTAAAATACACACAAAAATCACCCCAATCCAATGCCATCCATGTCCTAAATGATGTTTACATTCAAGAGACCCCACAGAAAGACTTGGTCCATGCACCACTGAGTACCCCTGGGCATAATGGATAAAAGCAAGGCCAACTGGGTGCAGGCCTATGGCACAAAGCACACTGCCTGTCTTCAAAATGGCCCCTAGACCCCCACCCACATGGCTAGGCCCTGGACCAGGCCCCAACAACATCCAAAAAATCGAAATACACACAAAAATCACCCCAATCCAATGCCATCCATGCCCTAAATGATGTTTAAATTCAACAAAACTCCCAGAAACAGTTGTATCATGCACCCATGACTAACCCTGGGCCTACTGGATACTGTGGCTACATACAATATTTTTTGTGAAAACGTTTATAAATTGTAGTTGCAGCAACTGCAATGCCCCAAACAAACAACACCAACTTACTTGTACAATCTCAAATCCAATAGTGATCCAAACAAAAAGTCCTCAAATACAAATATCCAACAGCAGCTATAAAGAGTAATCCTTCCAACTCCAGATCCAAATGAAAAGTGACCAAGACATGGACAAAGCACTGGGAGGAGCATTCTGGACAGGAACAGGAAGTTGGAGACTCTGGGGCACTTCCTTCCTCCCACCCCCCTAAAAATGGACTCCTTGCACAAAAAAGTTCAGCCAAATGTCATCATTTTCAGAAGGTTTATGCTGCCAGCTGCAAGCTGTGCAGAATTGCAATTTTTTCGACTTCAGGAAAGCGAGCTGTTCAAATCTGCCGCCGGATGTCAGCTGCGCGTCACATACGTATTCGCTATTGTTTATTCTCGCAATGCGGGATCACTGGCCCTTATGACGTATTTGCGATCTCAAAGTCTTGCAGTGCAAGATGGCGGGACTCCATGACGTACTCGCGGTCGAAAAGTCTTGCGCGATCACGCAAACCAGGAGGAAAACATCTCGGCGAACTCAGAATCACGGTAAGTCAACGCCGCGCGCACGAGATTGTATTTTTTGAAGCACGACCAAGCAAAAAAAATTCACCAACTCGCGAATTGCAAATTGTTTGGCAATTTCGTGCGATACGCGGACCGCGAAATTGCCAAAAATTCATAAATTTCGCGAGCGGAACACATTTTCAGCCCATGCTTAGTCTACACACACATAGGTTTAGGTTTTTTAGACATCAGATTTAGGGGAAGATTACGATGTTGTTAGGAAAGCATTCCCACTGAAGCGGGTTAGGAATGCTTTCCTAATGATTCGTAATCGGGGAGTCCTACCGAACAATTGCAATGTGTCCGGATGCTTACGGATTCAGTTTGGTCGGACTTGCATTGACTTCAATGGGAGCCTGTGTCCCGAACAAGAACACAGACTCCCATTGGGAAAAAGGGGTAGGTGGTGAAAACCTTGCACCATGGTGCTATTGTGTTTATATCTAAGACCCTAATTCGATATTCCCGATTTATGCCCTTGTGAGGTTATAATCAATAATATCCTGATTAAGGCATAAGAATCAGATCCATATTCAGTAATAGCCCATGCAGTCCAAAGCACAGCACGGCTACTCCCATCGACTCCTAGAAAGCACAACGCGTTCTTTAAACAAACCAAACCTCCAGCAGCCCGGGAAATTCCCCCCTGCTTTTGTTTTGATTTGAACAAGAACTCCTGAAGTCCAGGAAGAACTGTTAGTTCTTAGTGACGTCTTATGTCCAACCTTACGTCAAACCCGGCACCTTCCAGGTATAAAATATCAACAGTTGCCTTAAGCAAACACACAGTGGTTTGGAGCAGAGCGTCCATCTACTTGCCCGAGAGCCCAGCTGATGTGAGAAGCCCACGGAAGCCGTCCCTCCCGTTTGACGCACTGAGAGAGACGCTGTCTTTTTCTCCAGCCGAGAAAATCCAGCTCCGGTGTTTCCAGCCTACCCTTGCGGTTTGCTGGAATATCGAGTCCTGAGGAAAGAGATACCAGACCTCCCACATTCTATTATCAAGGTACGGAGCTGACTAAACCCTTAAGAGAATTCTTGATGCAGATTCTTGGCAAAACTATCTTAACCAACTTAACTTAAACTGCTACTTACTCATCCCCTCCCACGTGTTAGGCTTAGGTCAGGTACACCGGGATAGGCTTAGTTAGAAGCACCAGTTAAGTACGTTAGTCAATGTATATATGTATGTATATATTTTATCTATTTTAAAGTATCATATGGCTAAGAAACCATATCAATGCTTTTACAGTATTATTTCCTAATACTACTTTTACTGTACGCACTTTACTTTACTTTAAGTATTCCAATTGTGGCAATTCATTTCTCTTGCATGAGAAAGAAGACTGCTCAATAAATAACACCTTTTTATTGAAAACGCCTGTCTCTCTATTTCTCTGCATTCTGGTGAAACTAAGTATGCACTGCTGACTGAGTGAAATAGCTGTCTATTGTTTTCACACGACTCTAGAGATACACTCTTATTCTGAGGGAGCAAAGTTGTCATGTTTATGCGGTTGTCAGAAACTGAATCCCTTCTTGTCTGAGCCTGGGAAGTTTATCCCTCCCTATTCATTCAAGAAAGTTTCCAGTGACCTCTGAGCTAGCTGGCGCAAACCTAAATTAAGTTTAACATGGTCAGTAGAGACCTAGATGACCTCAGTCCTACGTCTACACTGCTGTTTATGTTATTCCAATGCACAGAGCCTTTTGGGAAAATCGGAACTACACTACAGTGCCTGCCACATTATGTATGGTTTGGAAGAGGGGTCCCTTGAGTACACCCACAGACCACATTAGGTCACCACCGGGGAAAGGAGGGTCCACAAATGGCCCCTAAAGACCGATTCTGAAAGCCTCTTTGTCTCAGTCAAACTGATTTGGAATGGCTGTCTGAATTGGACATCGTATTCACTCTTTCAGAAACCATCTCCATTGGGCTGTACGATTCGGGCTGACTGAATCCCATTCGGAACCGATTCGGACAGCTGGAACGACTTACTTGCATCATATTCTGTCGCCCAGAAAGGTGACTGATTCGGTTGGAAACCAGGATTCCAAATTGGATTAAACAATACAAATCCCATCTGGAGTTCTTCTTAATGACATCGTTATCACCTCCTTGTGGAGAATGTGGCAGGGGAAAGAGTGGATTTTTGGGAAAATGTAGATTAATGTAAAAAGGACCGGATTCAGGGAAATTGAAGGAATTCTTAATAGAGTTATAACAAATTTACAATGTTAATACAAAACACAAACCCACATAACAGTAAGAAATTCACAAGGTATACATTTAAATCTACTACAGTAGTGCTACGGCCAAAACAAGAGTACATTCATTCCTGCCTAGCCTTGGAGTGACCTCAGAACCACATCTAGCCAACTACTGTTAAGGAAACACACTCCAATAGAAGTCACTAGAAGAAGAGATTAACATTAACACACAGGGAAACATACAAAATAAAGTGCATTAAATTTAAATAGCATATTACATTAACTTGATATACGTTAAGTATAAATGTCATAATAGTTTGAGGTTTAGTCCAAGTCTTATGTCCCTTCTTATTGTGGTAGCCCTGGTTGAGTGGGAGTTGGGGAAATGTGTTTTAATATTTTTAATTTAAGAAAAATTACAAATATTTTTTAAATAAGTTTTTCATTAAAGTTCTCATTGCTTTCTTTTTTGAAAACTTTTTTATTGGAGTAAATTGCAGTTTTCTTAAACCAAATACAGAAAGAAAATATCTTCACAAATATACATGGACATTCTTCCAAATATCACGTAATGTGGAAAGAAAAGAAAAGGTTTACTCAAAATACAATTCCCAGATCTTTGCAAACTTTTTTATCCCCCCACCCGTATTGCGTACATCTGTTCATATTTCCTGACCCTTCTCATTTTATCAAACCACGCCTGAAACACCGGAACCTGCGGTGTTCGCCAATTCCGTAATAGCAGAGATCTGGCAACCGCCATTGCGATATAAACCAATTTAGCCAAAAATTCTGAGAAATTACAAACTGGATCGAAGCCAAACAGTATTAAATTTACAGTACAAAGTATCGGGATTGCATAATAAGTTTTGAGAAAATTGACAATTTCTTCCCAGAAAGACTGAATTTTTGGACAACAGGCAATAATATGAGACCAATTAGCTTGATCGCAAAGAAGACATCTAAAGCAATTGGTGGACGTATTGCCATACATTTTGGCGATCATTGCATGGGTGCGATATAACAGCCATTTACTAAAAAAAGCATTCTGCGCCAATTAGCTCCCCGTAGTGTACCAAAATTGAACTTATTAATAGTTTTCCATATAACTATAGGTAACACAAAATTTTCCTGTGTATGCCATTTTCGTGTAACTTTGGCACTCAGCTCTTCTTCTCGATTTTATGCTAAGCAATGCTTCCATTCCCCAGGTTTCTTTATTGAAACATTAACAAAAAAATCTTCTGCGAGCTGTGATGGGGTACTAATGTGGCTAAGATCGAGTTGAAGCAAGGATTCATAAATCACCCTATAGGACCCGATTATTAAGAAATTACCAGGGATTAAACCTGACATTGCATTAACGGATAGCCAAGATCCATGCCTCATAAAATCGGATAATGATTTAAACCCAACGCAACCCCATTTTATAATAATTGAAGGATCAATTGTAATCCTTAAAAAAAGCCAAGGCCCCTATTAGGGGAGTAGTTAGGTTAAAAAGGGGAAGGGAATATTTCTTAGTCATGGCATCCCATCGTTTGAAAAACCAATTGAGGATCTTATATTGAACAAATTTTGGTGATTTAGGGACAAGGAGAGGGGAAGGAATCTGAATTTCTAAAGAAATTAAATCAAAGAAAAAATGTATGAATAAACCAGTTCCTGGAGTTGTATCTTTGTATCTATCTAAATAAAACACAAAATATGCATTATAGTACTCTTTTAAATTAGGTAAAGAAAGGCCGCCATATTCAGTTTCTTCATATAAGGTCCATATGTCGATTCTAGGTGTTTTTTTTGCCCAGATAAATTTAGAGAACAAGGATTCTATGCGCGCAAAAAAAGATCCAGGAAGAAATACTGGAATAGTCGAAAATAAAAAGTTAAAAAGGGGAAGGATTGACATTTTGATCAGAGCAACGCAACCAAGAATGGTTAAAGGTAATGGATCCCAACGAGCGAACATAGAGTGGACCTTTTGGAGCAAAGGGACATAATTAAGTGTATATAAATCCTGGATTGTAGAAGAGAATAAGATCCCCAGATATCTTTTAGGTTTAGGATTGATACAGCTCTTCAAATCTGGATTTAATACTGGGTCAACACCACCACAGACAAGGATATATGTCTTTTTTTTGTTGATACGATAGCCTCCTAAAACCTCAAATTATTCAAAGATCCGAAGAGCCTGTGTCTGTGATTGAAGGTCCGGCTTAATAAGTAACATAATGTCATCTGCATAAAGTTTTATCTTGGCCATAGAAATGACCGGTGGAGTGATCTGTACACAGTTCCGAATTGCCACAGCTAAAGGTTCAATGAAGTGGGCAAAAAGAATGGGAGACAGGGGTCATCCCTGCCTAGTTCCCCGCTGAACTAAAATTGAACCCGCTGATAACTTATTAATAATTATATTAGCTGTGGCACCTGTATACAGATTCTGAATGAAATTGATGACTTGTTGTGGGATCCCGAAATGTTTCAAAATAATAAAAAGTGTATCCCAAACTACTAAATCAAAAGCTTTTTCTGGGGGGCGTGGCCAAGATGGCGACCGAGTAAGACGTGCTTTTGAGTCGCTCCGGCGCCCGACCTGCTAAGCATTGTACAGCATCGCCTACGGGGCCTAGATCGGCTCCTGATCGACGACAGCGGTCCGTGGTGCTGGGCGGAGTAGTCTGGTGCTATCGGCGCCCTCTGGAGTGGTCGTCCGGCGCCATTTGGGGCTCTACAGCAACGGGCCTACTTAGCACCGCCCTTGCGCACGAGCGAGCCCGCCTAGGAGCGCAGTGGACCGGCGGCGGCTGGGCGGGGCCTCACGGAGCAGCGGACGTCCTCTGCCTTCTCGGCTTTCGGGCCCCCTTCGCTGCAACGGGCCCTGGCTTGGAGGTTCACCCCTTGCTCTGGCCAGCTGAGCGGCTCAACGGCTGACTACCTGTAGCGCCTTGGCCGTTGTTCGGGCCGTCCACCGCGTCTGAACAATCAGAAGACGGAGGGCTCAGTCGGGCGCTGTGCCGAGTGCCTACTCGCGGCCTGGCTCTGCGGGTCCGGACCATCGACTTTGCTGCCACTCCCCGGCGCCTCGGCTGGGGAACCTGCCTCGGGTGTATTGCTGTGTACTAGTGCTCTTCCCTGCAGCTCGGACGGCCTTGTGCCGCTATCCCGCCGCCATGTCGACCCAGCTTCGCAAAGGGAGGACGGTGAAGGAGGGGACCTCCAAGACGTCGCAACCGCCCAACTCCCCGGGGGCGAGTGGCTCGGCGAGACCATCGGATGAAGAGGCGCCGGCCACTAAGGCCTTCATGTCGGAGCTCTTTGCTTCCATCAAGGAAGACATCTCGGACCTGCGGGCCCAACTGGCTTCGGACCTCCGTGAAGTCCGGAGGGACGTGGATGGCGTTGGTGAACGAGTGGCCGTGCTGGAGGACCATGACCTAAGTATTGCGAATGACGTCCACCAGCTACAGCAAGATGTTCTTCGTCTTACGGATCAGAACTTGAATTTGCAATCCTATGCCGAAGACCTGGAGAACCGCTCCAGGAGAAATAACATCCGGATCAGAGCGGTCCCCTGGGACGGTGAAGCTGGGGATTTAAGGGGCTACGTGCAGGCCCTCTTCCTCCAGGTCCTTGATGAGGAGGACGTTCAGGAGATTAAACTGGACAGGGTACATCGAGTGGGCCTGCCCAGGAGAGGGGGCCCCCCTCCGGACATCCTGGCCTGTGTCCATGACTTCCAGATCAAGGAACGCATCCTCCGGAATGCTAGGGCCCTCTCCTCCTTGACTTTTCGAGAACATCGGCCGCAGTTGTACCAGGATTTGGCGGCATCTACCCTGCAGAAACGGAGGGAGTTCCGGCCGGTGACTGCCTATCTGAGAGAACAGGGCATCTCTTACTCATGGGGACACCCTTTTCGAATTATTTTCCGGTGGCAGAACCGGCTGGTGCAAATTCGCTCCTTGAAGTCCGCGATGGAGCTGTTGGGGCTGGAGGAGGAACCGTCCTCACAGGCAGCACGATCCTCGCCCTCGCGACGCCGCCATCGCTCGTCATCATGGCACAGAGTTGGGGCCTCCCCGGAGCGGCTGCGACCGGACCACTCCATACGCCTGCAAGAGAGAGGATCGGCAGTGGCGTCGGTGGCATCAGTCACTCTTGCAAACTCTCAGTTCTCCTCGGGAGCGGCCTGACCCCTGATATCTTTCAAGGTTGGGCGCCGGGGCGCCTCTCCTTCATCGGCCCTGGGGTACTATGGTACTTTTGGAGAAGACACCCCGGGCCTTGGCCCTGGGGGCCCCTGATTTGGTGCTCCCGCCCCGAGACCAGTCTGATGCGGACCGTGTGACCTGTGGCCCATTGGAACTGCTGACTATAAACCTCAGGTTGCGGGCCTTGTGCTCTGTTTTTTTGGTTTTGGGGCTGTTTGGGGGGGGTGGGCCAGTTGGTGCTTATCGAGCGCTTGTGGTGGCAATACAGTTGTGTTTGGGGCGGGGGTTTGGGGGGGGGGTGGGAGTGGTGGCGACCTGGTGTGTTAGCGGTACGATGTGTGTGAGTACAACCCTGTTTCTTTCCGTGCTTTCTGGAATACACTGTTTGAGGGGTCCTAGGGCCCTGCTGCTTCTCTTGGCCTTTGTCCGCGAGTTTCTGAATGGGCTGTGTGGCTGTTTCGGCGTTTGCATGGCGTGGCTCCTAAATCCCCGTCATGACTATTAGCATAGGTACATGGAATGTGAAGGGCCTCAACTCCCCACAGAAGAGGCAGAAGTTATGGAAGTATATTGTCGACCATCACTTAGATGTGGTTGCCCTTCAGGAGACCCATCTAGCTAGGAAAGACGAGTTGCGGCTCCGCCACAGACAGTTCCCTCTTATCTATAGGGCGTCTGCGGCCACGAAGCACAGGGGAGTGGCCCTTCTATTCCGAGCTTCCCTGCATTTTCAACCCCTGGGAGTGAATGTTGACAAGGAGGGTCGATGGCTGATGGTGAAGGGGGGATTGCATGGCCGCCTCTGTACCTTTGTTGTGATGTATGCCCCGAATACGGGCCAGAATGGCTTCTTGCAGGGCTTGCTTGACAAGGTGGGGGATTTTGTGGAGGGACACTTGATTCTGCTGGGTGATTTTAATATGGTGTGGGACAGGGACCAGGACGCTTCAGGAACACGGAGGGCGGACACTGGAGTTTTTTCGGAAGAAACTAAGCGTCAACTAGGTGGTATGGGATTAGTGGATGGTTGGCGCTTTGTCCACGCGCAGGCTAGGGACTACACTTTTTTCTCTAATGTTCACCGCTCGTACTCTCGCATTGACTATGTCTTGGTGAGCCAGGCTCTCCGGGGTGATATACAACTGTCTAATATCTTTCCACTCTCCTTATCTGACCATAGCCTGGTGGTTTTGGGACTACGCTGGGCCCCGGGGGGGGACGGTTGGCGCAAATGGTACTTCCCAGCAGCCCTGGCGAGGGATGATATGTCCTGTAAGGCTTTACGTAAGGCACTCGGCGATTTCTTTCTTCTCAATCCCCCTTCGGACACCTCGGTGTACAACACTTGGGATGCGTGCAAGGCCTCCTTAAGGGGTACTTGCCTCGCTCTCAATGCGCGCCTGAACAAACTGCGGCGCGAGGAGAGGGAGGCCCTTGAAGCGGAACTTGCCACCCTGGAGCAGGCCCACAAAGCGAACCCCTCCAGGGTGACTTTACGGCCCCTAACGGCGGTGCGTGGGAAGCTGAGGGCCCATTATAACAACAGGGCGGAGTTCACTCTTTTGCGTCTACGGCGCACCTCTTACTCCCAGGGCAACAAGATTGGGCGCCATCTTGCCCGGCAACTCCGTGACAAGCGCGAGCGGGAATACATTGGAGGGGTGCGTGATCGCACGGGCTCGGTTCAGCACAAGGATGCGGACAAGGCGGCCATCTTTGGACGCTTCTACGCAGCACTCTACTCGAGAGATACTCTCGACCCGGAGGCTCAGTCCAGCTTCCTGGAGGGGCTCCCTCTTCCGACGGTCTCCGATGAATGGAATAATTTGTTGTCCTCCCCCATCACACGAGAGGAAGTCCTGGACGCTATCAAGGCACTAAAGCTGCATAAGGCGCCTGGGCCTGACGGCTACACGGCCCTCTTTTATAAAACGTTCGCCTCGGAGATTTGTGATCACTTGGTCTCTCTTTTCAATGCAATGGCCACTGACGGTAGAACTACGGACTCCATGGCCGAAGCGTTGATCACTGTAATTCCTAAACCGGGGAAGGACCCTTCCTCCTGTACGTCTTACCGCCCGATAGCGCTCCTCAACCTGGACGCTAAACTGTATTCCTCCATCTTGGCGGGCAGACTGCAGGACCTCATGCCGGCCTTGATCCATCCTGACCAATCTGGTTTCATCAAAGGTCGGCAGACTCATGATAATCTGCGCCGCGTGGTCCATCTCATAGAAAAGGCGGAACGATTCCGCATTCCGGCGGTGCTGATAGGGCTGGATGCGGAGAAGGCCTTCGACCGCGTGGATTGGGGGTTCTTACACCGGACGCTGGAGGCTTTCGGTTTCTCGCCCGGCTTCATTCGCATGATCGAGGCTAACTATCGAAGTCCTACCTCCCGGGTACTGATCAATGGCCACAGATCCGAGAGTTTTAGCCATACCAGGGGGACGCGCCAGGGGTGTCCCCTCTCGCCCCTCCTTTTCGCCCTCAGCATCGAACCTTTGGCGTTGGCGATAAGGGAAGAAGAGCGGATCTTGGGGCTTCCCTTTACAGGTGAACAGCACAAGATATCGCTCTTTGCCGACGACGTCCTCCTGTCCATACGCGACCCTACTCAATCCCTACCCCATGTCCTCTCAACCCTCTCCGCCTACGAGGCAGTGGCAGGTTTTAAGGTCAATTTTGATAAGTCCTATATTCTAAATCTGACCCTGTCCCCGGGAGAAGTACAACAGACCCGGATGCTTACCACGCTTGCTTGGGCGTCCACGTCCCTGCTTTATTTGGGGGTACGACTGACTTCCACCGTGGGAGCCCTGTTTCAGGCTAATTTTCCGCCGATGTTGTCCTCACTCCGAGCTGAACTAGAACGGTGGAAGCCTAAATTCATCTCCTGGCTTGGCAGGATTCACGCCCTCAAAATGGTTCTTCTCCCTAAGCTATTGTACCTCTTTCAGGCTTTGCCTATTCCAGTGGGGCTGGACTATTTCCGCCGGTTGAAGACCGTGATGCTAAAATATGTGTGGCAAGGTGGCCGAGCCCGGCTCCCGTTTGCGGTTCTTCGGCGCCCGCGTTTAGAAGGGGGGGTGGGTTTCCCGGACATGCAATTGTACTACAAAGCAGCTCAGCTTAGAATCCTGGTAGAGTGGTCCCAACAGCGCTCGGAAAAACATTGGCTCCATATGGATCGGAGTGTGGCAGGCCGCTCCATATGGGATCTAGCATGGAAGCCTAAGATGGACCGGCCCAGGAACGCATACCTTAGCACCCCCACGAGCACGGTATTGAAGATTTGGGACGGGGTGAGTGGCGACGATCGCTGGACCACCTTTCCGTCTCCGTTTACCCCGATTCATTTTAACCCGGCCTTCCCCCCGGCCTTGACGGAGGGCCCTTTTGAGTCCTGGAGGGAGGGCGGCTGCAGAGCCCTCACTCACTTATTTCATGGCACCGAGCCCCTTACTTTCCACAACTGTATGAGGGACTACGGGGTGCTGCCAACGGAGCGTTTTAGACACCTCCAGCTCCTCCACTGGGCGACATCGCCCTCGGTGGCGGAAGCCGCCACCAGGCCCTTGACGAGTTTCGAATCTTTCCTTCTCCGCACCTCCACCATGAAGGGGGCGATCTCTTTCATATACAAGCTGCTATTGGACACTACGATAGCTCCGAGACCGCGGTACCAGGACCACTGGGAATCTACGCTGGGAAGGGACATCTCGGCTTGTGAATGGCGAGGCTTGTGGCGGGACGTGTCGGCGCATAACCACTCCACTGACCTCAGGGAGGCCCATATGAAACTCATCTTTGATTGGTACTTGTACCCCTCTAAGCTGCGACGCATATTTCCGACAGCTTCGGATAGGTGCTGGAGGGGCTGTGGAATGTTAGGGGATTTTAGCCATATCTGGTGGGACTGCCCCTCCATCAAGCCATTCTGGGCCGAGATCCTCTCGCACATGAGGGACATCCTGGGTTATCCGATCCCGGACTCCATGGCTTTTGTCCTATTAGGCCTCAGGGACCCCCTACTCGAGCATCAAACTAGGGCGGACAAGCGTATCATGTGGTTGTGTTTGGGTGCGGCTAAGATGACCTTGGCAGCCGCTTGGAAGGCCCCATCTGCCCCTGCTATCTCCTTATGGCACGCCCGATTGTGGCGCCTGCTGAGCATGGAACGTCTTTCAGACATATTTCTAGGTAACTTTAAGAATTTCATGCATAACTGGGGCCCACTTGTGCGATTTCTATCCCGGGGCCTTCCTTCGGCAGTGTGTCCGTCAGCATTGCGATCCCTTCATCTTTTCCAGATTTGAGTGTAGGTGTGACTGAGTTGGGTTGTGTGTTTGGTGTCGCCACCACGGGGGGGGGGGGTGAATGTTGGGGTGGGATGTGGGTGGGAGGGTAGTTGGGGACGTTCTCCCTTTTGTTTTTGCGACTTCCTTCACTCTGGGGATGAACACTACAACTTGCTTCGAGCTGGAGCTGCCTCCCCTCCCCAGGGACAATGCCTTTATTGTTGGTACCTCTGTTGCTTGCCCGATCCCTGGCGTCATGGTGTGGGCTTTGGAGCTTAGCTGGCCTTGCTTTGCGAACGTGTCCTCTCCCCGATCATTGCACCCCCTGTGTGGGGTTTGTGGCGGCATGTCGCCTGTTCTTCTCTCTTTCTCCTTTGCTCCTCTTGCTCTATTCCCTTTCCCCCTTTCCGTTTCACCTTGCATACTACAAAATAAAAATTTTACAAAAAAAAAAGCTTTTTCTGCATCAAATAATAATACCAAAGCTGGAACACCGCGTGACTCAAAATAGTCTAATGCCTCAGTTAAAAATGCGTATTTGTAAGTAATTGGCGGCCTATGATAAACCCATTTTGATCGGGGTGAATTAAATCAGCTGTGATATTATTAAAACAAGATGATCATAATTTGGTAGTGATTTTATAATCGAAATTTAGTAACGTAATTGGTCTGAATGAGTTTGGATCCTTAGGATCTTTCCCCCTTTTTAAAAAGCTGACAACTGTGCCATAATGAAAGGATGCGGGAACCTGCCCATTATCAAAGATAGAATTTAATAATAGTAAAAAAAGATCGGCAAAGGAACTAAAAAAAAACTTAAAGAATTCAGCAGAGAAACCGTATGGGCCGCATGCTTTGCCCAATGGGAGATCGTTTATAGCCACATTGACCTCCTCACTAGTGAATGGGCCTCGCATGGTTAATTGATCATCTAATGAAAGACTCAGAAGTACATGTCTACCTAGAAAATCGGCCAGTTTATGATGGTCTATGAAATACTGTGTATTACAGATTTTATGATAGTGGGAGAACATTATAGAGCCTAATTCAGCATGGTCTGATGACACAATATTGGTTACTGGATTTCTTAATGAATGTATCCTATTAAAGGCAGCTTGTTCTTTAACCTGCCAGGCCAAAAACGTCCTCGTAAAATTGCTTTCTTCATAAACCTTATGAGTTTGTTTGCGAAAAACCTCTTCACCTTGTGTAAAATAATGGGGGGTACATAGTTCGCGTTTTGCTTCACTGAGTTGTTTCTGAAAAATACCAGTTGGGTTCAAATAACGTTGTTTTGTTAAGTCCTGAATTTTTTGTAATAACGAATTCCTAATCTTTTTAACCCCAAGCTATTCAGCTGCGTCCTTGCTTATAACGATGCCCCTAATGAAAGCCTTCAGGGAGTCCCAAATAATATGAATGGGAGCTGTGCCAGTATTGCGTAAAATAAAGTCTGTTATCTCTAATTTAAGAGCTGAAACTCATTCTGTCTCTTGTAAATATGCTTTATTAAATATCCATCATTTAGGAGTACTAATATTGTCTCCCATGGCGAACTTAATAACCACCATACCATGATCTGAGACGCCATTATGCCAAATTTTCTGAGAGGAGAAGTTTAACTGACTAGAAGCAAGAAAAAAGTCGATTCGAGAGGCTGATTTAAACCTGCCCGACCAACAAGTAAAGTCTGTTTGCCTGGGATTCTTCATGCGCCAAGGATCACATAAATCAAAAATTGACATATAATATAACATAGTCCTCAGAGATTTAGGTTTGGGCTGTTTTTTACAGGATGAGGTAGAGTCTAAGTTGGGGTTCATAAGTATATTAAAATCAGCGCCTTTAACAATGTCCCCTCCCACTAACAACAAGGATTGGAACATACCATCATAACACTGGGAATTATCCTCTACAGGAGCATAGAATCTAACAAAAGTAATAGGCTTTAGACGATTTTTGAGATTACATGAAACCCAGCACCAACGACCCAAACCGTCGTATTCCATCTGAATAATTTCAGCTTCCAAGATTTTATTCAGAAAAATAGAAACTCCACGTTGTGAGCAATTGGAACACGAAAAGCCCCGGAATAGAGCCTAGGTTTTAAACATTAAAAACTCCTCCTTTTTAGATGGAGTTAGATGGGTCTCTTATAGCATAATCACAGCGGGGTTCTCAGTTCTAATCCATGACTCTATGGCTCGCATTTTTTTCCTGTTATTGAGACCATTAACATTAAACAAAATCAATTTCAGCTCCCCCATTTAGAAAAAATAATACATAATTCTATTTGTAAAAGTTGGACATTTCAACATCCTAAATAACACAAAGCATGCATTTCCATAGAGTAGCAAGAATCCATGCGAAAATACTATTTTTACTGAACAGAAATCTACTGCAAAAAATACTCCATTTTCATCCTTTTTTCTGCCGCCCACCCAAAGCCCCACCCCAAACTTCACCCGTGGCCATCTTCCTTTAACCCTCCACCACGCCTGCCACTGGGTCTTCTCCCCTTCCATAGAGGTGTCTTGGTGTCACACCCCACTACCTCCCGAATACCCTCCCCACCCCTCTTCGCCCCTCCTCACAATACATTCTAAATTCTTACAACTTCTTACTATGGTCCCCCAAAACATTTTAAATGCAAAGTACAGGACCATAAAGAGTTAACTTAAACTAATTACCCCGGGGACATTTTACTGAGGAGGTCTTGGGCCTCCTCTACATCTGTCAGCAAGTGGAATTTACATTTAATCAAAACTTTTAGTTTTGATTGCAGTGCAATTGAGGCTTGGGCCCCCTTAGCTGTAAACAGGTGTAAGATTTTTACAAATTCTTTTCTGCGACGGGCCGCTGCAGTGGACATGTCGGAGAAAATCCGGCATTTAGTAGTAGCATTTGCTGCAAATTGACCCTGTTTAATGGCCCTGGAAAGAATGGATTCCTTAATACAAATGTCTGCAAAATTTAACAGAATGGTACGGGGGAGAGTGGAATTAGCAAAGGGCTGTGCTGGAACCCGATGAGCACGGGTAATCGTCAAATCCCCTTTAAACTCAGGAATAACTTCATGTAACAACAAAGAGGATACCCACTGAATCATATTGGAACCCTCAATTTTTTCCGGAACCCCAACTATTCTGAGATTTGATCTGCGAATAAAGTTCTCCGGTTCATCCAGTTTATCTACCAAAGCCTAGGAAGATTTAGAAACTGTTTTAACGTCTGCCTTAACTTCGGATATCTCGCCCTCAAAAACTGAAATTCTGCCTTCGGCTTCCAGAAGGCGAGGGGGAAATGTAGTTACAAGATCCTCAATTTTGTCCACACGATTTTGAATCCCTGCCAACTCAGCCCTCTGGAACTGTTTAACTTCCCGTATTTTATCTAGTATCAGATTTAACATGTCTTTAACCGCCATCTGCATTGTTTCAGAAGCTTGTCCGGAGGCTTGACACAACTCAGTATCCATGGATAGAATAGGACTTAGCAGATCCGTAACAAGTGGTACATCATGAAGATTGATCGAAACCTTGTTTGAGACTGGCCCTGTAACATCTGAAACAGCGACCACATTTGGAACCACAGACTTCAGAGAGTGGGAAGATGTTATCTCTAGCATATTTGAAACTGGACCACTGGTCTGTAAGGATCCCCTAACAGTATTTTCTGAGACTGAGGCCGGAGCTGGATCAGGCAAGAGCGGGACAGAATTGGTAATTAGAGAGGGATTAGTCTTAGTCTCAAACAAGGGAAACTGCTTTAAAGGTTTATTCGTCACTGGTGTGTTTAGATGAGTCACACCATGCACAGCATGCCCAACATCTTGTCAAGAATCTCCCATCTGTGAAGAATCAGACACAGTAATATTGTCCGGAGACTGTACCAATAATTTAAAATTCAGGGCGTTGGTAAGCGCCTCTTCAGACTCTTCTTCAGAACTCACAGAGGAGATCCTCTCTTCATCCTCTTCGTCAGCTTTGCCCTCCTGGCCCAGTGACTTTGCAGCTTCTTCTTTAGCTTGGAGGCATTGGGCTCTCGCCTTAGCGCGTAAGCCTGTAAGTTTGCCAATTAAATAATGGTTTAGAGAAATATAAGGTGATATAGAAGGCCAAAGTAGACAATAATAAACACTAGTAGCAGTCTATAAAGAGCCCTCACCAGCAGACGCTTAACAATTCCCTGCTAGGAAGAAAAAAAATAAAATAAATTTCTCTACAACTGGTGATATGGCTCTACTGCAAGGAGTTATGGGATACGTAGTCCACCTCACATGGAAGAGCTAGAAATGCTGGAAATGCATCCAATAGATGAAAAAATGATGAAGGGAAAATAAAAATATTGGTATAACCCAGAAAAAGCCAGGAAAGGTCCAGGGATACTTGCTGTCTCCGCTTATTATCAGCCAAAGTTTTCACCGTTTTGGAGAGAAGATACGCATACGCCTCAGGGAATTGTGAAAAACGTTATCCTCACCAGCTTACATCCACATGAGGCAAACTGAGCAAGCATGAACCGCTGCTGATATAAGCATCTCGGAGGAGCCGCGCCAAGCTTAATAAGGGCAGTGAGACACCATCGTGTCAAGCCTTCAAGCAGAGAGTGGTGTAGAAGAGGCAGGCTGACAAAGAAAAAAGAACCAAGAATGGCTCCAGTGCCTCAGAAGCGAGCCGCCATCAGAACGGAACACCCGCGAGAGGAAGGAGGAAAATGCAGAAAGAAACGCCGCTGCAAAGCCACAACGACTCCAAGATCGCAGTTACCTCTGAATGTCAGCCTGTAACTCTCACTGCCCGTTTAAATGCTTCAGTTCTCCGTCTCACGGACTCCAGAGTTCAGAGAGGACATTACATGAACCGCCCAGGAGAAGAACCACTACAAGCCGTCGACTTTCACCAAGCCACCTTTCGCAGCATATTCGACGGCTACAATACAGGCAATGCGGGCATCTGAGTTCACGAAGAGCAACGCCGCTGCTGCTGCTGCTGCCGAGTGGAACCGCCATCATCTCTCAGGTAGAGAGTAGGAGGGGCAAAGGAGTGAGGGCAGGTGTGCGGGTGCTACGTGGAGGCGTGGAACTCCACAGTAGGGGTCAGCCCTCTCCCGAGCACCAAGTTCTCATTGCTTTCTATATTTAGATCTCTGCCACAGTGGCAGCAACTTCCACAAACAGGCATAAGTTTACTAATGGAAAATTTCTTTCATAAATTCAGTCATTGGAGCCTCCACACCCTCATTTGAGGGGGAGGAGACTGATACATCTACATCTAGGAATAGACCTACACACATAAGTAGTGGATTCCATCCATGGTGGGATTTAAACCTAGGTGTATTTTTTAGATTTATATGTGAGGACAGCTGCACATGCAAATTTACCTTTGTGAAGTAGTCTCAATCTCTTCCGGATTAATGGCTACAAAGGGGCCTATTCCTAACGACCTTCTGGATATGTAAGAACCTGCAGCTTAAGTCATTTTATACATAATCTTACATGAGTTTGTGAATCAGCCTTGAAATGTCCAAATACTTATTAGTAAAACTGCAAAGAAGAAACAGTCCTTCCTGTTTGTACTATGTATATGAATATACACTAGATATTTCTATTTTATTCCCATTTTAGATGTTTTTTGGACTAATTAAAAAAGGCATATAAGAGTAGCTACACAATTATTTCAGGAATACCTTTTCATGTACTCTAAAATGCCTTGTGACTTAGACTAAAAAAAATCTTCAATTTAAAAGACTGTGCATTTTACACTCAAAAAAATATAAGCAACCTGGATGACACTGAAGTAAAATTCCAGATATCAAGATCATATCATTGAGAGGACTGCTTCAAGCAAGAGGCTCAATTACAAATATTATAAACATGGAAACAATGTAGGGGGGTTCAATATTAAAAGAAAAGCATTTTGAGGAGCAGGTACCCTGTATGGAACTCTGATTTAGATGTATAGTTGTGTAGCAAAGTATTGTATGTGTGTAAAATATTGAACAATAGTGAGCCTAAGTGCCCATCTATTTTGCTATGAAGCAAACAGCCCACATACATCAAGAACGGAATAAAGCTATAGTAAAGTTAGTTCATGTTGCAGTGAAGTCGGTATAAACTGGGCAGGAGCTTCACCAACTACTCAATAGTTGAAAGAGTTGTAGCTCAATATATAGATTCTGTAAAAGTTGAAAGAATGGAGTCTGATGATTCGAACACTGCCATGACTTTCCACATGATGCTAAATAATTCACCAAGAAGGAAAGAGTTATCATTCTTAAACATGACTTTTTAAGGTCCAGTAGGAAAAAAACAAATCAATGGCAATGATCCATTGCGCTTGCCCAAAGCAAATGAAGATGAAGTCTTGACTAGAGCAAGGCCAGCAAAGAGCAAAGAGGAATTACATTCTCCCACACCTGTACTGCAATTTCTTTGCTCCTACATTTGTGATATGGACATCACCTACATCGATGCCAAGTTCATCTCATGGAATCAGAAGAAAGCATGAATGAATGAAACCTTTTTAAGCCACTCTCAAAATTGCCGAACATTGTGGACTCTAGGAACTGGAATCCACTAACGAAAAAGTACATAGATGTTCAGAATGCTCCACATAACTAATCGTACCCACACTAAAACTTAAAAAATTAAATTTTAAATTAATTGAGTGTTAATTCACCCAATTACAGTATAATTTGCGCTGAATATGCCACAATTATAGATGCAAGATATGTATTATTTTATCTGTGATTTATTTTGATTTTTTTTTTTAATTAACATGATCTACAATATATATCACAATGCTATTAAATATATTTAGTCACATGTAGGACATTGATTCAGTTAAGGACCAAGAGGGTGGAATCAATTAAACAGGACAGAGAACAGATACCTCTTGGACCATGGATACTACAAACTTTTTACAACCCCAGATTATCTTTTATCTGCGGGTGAATTTACTTAGTTTAAACCATTTGGTATATTTAAATTATCAGTAACACATATTAGAGCCATCAACATTTATCTATTTGCGAACACCAAAACTCACAATGTGCTTTTGTCAATACCATTATTTCACTGGTTTTTTGCTTTTGTTTTTGTTTTTGCAGCAACAACAAAGTTATACAATCTTGGCAGTGTTTTTTTGAAATAAAACAGTGTGCAAATACAACTACATACAGTGATAAGAGAACAAAACTGTTAGATCTGGGGGTCTCTAGTTGGCAATGGTATTCGCCTTTGTATATTAGGGACCCTTACTTCTAAGTCAGGATAAGGGGATTACATTCCTTAACTCCTGCTCACCCCCTTGGTAGCTTGGCACGAGCAGACAGGCTTATCTAAGAGGCAGTGTGCTAAGCATTTATGAATATAAACAGTAATACAGTCAAAAACCCTACAGATGGACACAACACAGGTTTTATAAAAATAGGTATGCTTTATATAGACTTAAACACAAGACCACAAACAACAAAAATCCACAATACTACACTTAAGATTACCTAAAAGATGATTAAAGTTACTTAGTTCACGTTGTAGGTAAATGCGACAAAGTTCTCAACAAAGTACCTGGATGTGTAATGCAAAGTGAACAACAGGCTTGCAAAAAGAGAGATGTGTCGGTTCTGTGACCCGGGGGAATGGTTGCCTCCTTCCTCAATGCTTGCGCAGAGTAGGGACTCATCGTGAGCCTTACCGGTGCGGAGGTGATGCGTAGATTCTCGGCCGGCGGGCCCGTTGCGGTGAGCAAGATGGCGCCTTGATGCGATGCGAGAAGATGGCGCCCTTGATGCGGCGATGCGATGATGATGCGATGACGCCCTGGCAGCCTTGCGATGACTCTGTACTTTGGAGCCGCGACAGGCCCTGCGACGCGCTTCCCCGGTGATGCGATGGCGACTCTCTCAATGCCATCACGCTTCTCCGGGGAAGCGACAGCAGGCAGCTTCGATGAACACACGCTTCCAGGGAGATGCGACGAAGGCTTGCTTCCCCGGCGCTGCGACGATTTCAGCTGCGACAGCGACATGCTTCCTCTCGATGCGTCGCGCTTCCAGCTCCCGGCGGCACGCAAGTGACTTGAGTCAGAATTCCCAGCAAGGAAATTCAGGAGGGATCTGGAGGTGAAGTCCTTGGTCCCTGAGACTTCAGCAGGAGGCAAGCACAGTTCAAGCCCTTGGAGAATATTCTGCAGATGAAAGTCCTTACAAAGTTCATTCTCCTTCCCCTTGGTAATGAAGCAACCACTGCAGGCCAACCCAGCAAACAGCACACTGGCAGAGGGGCAGTCCAAACTCCTGCAGCTTCCTTGGTTCTTCCCCTTGTCAGAAAGGTTTCTTGTCCAGAAGTGATCTAATCTCTTGGGATCAGGGTCCCAATATTTATACCCCAAAATCCTTTGTTCTCTGAAGGCAGAGAGGCCTGAGCACTTTGTCTACATGACTCTCATCTTCCTTTCACTGTGCAGGGCAGAGACATCAGCTACCCCACAGGAGGTGGAGCCAGCACAGGGGGGGGAAGATACAGGTCTTGCGCACTCCATTGACATTATTCCTTTTCTCCTTTCACAGTGCAGGGCAGAGATATCAGACAAGCCACAGGGGGTGGAGCCAGCATTGTAGAGGGAAGGACCAGCCCTATTCAGGTCCCAGGTGCAACTCCTCCCTCCCATCTAGATGCAGATCTCTCTTTTCACCACCGGACTGCCCCAGCCTGTCTCCAGGAATCCCCAGCCCTGTCACTCACAAACCCAGACAAGGAATACACAACCCAGCAGAGGCAGGCCTGGATAGTTAGGCAAGAAAATACCTACTTTCTAAAAGTGGTATTTTCAAACACAGAATATTAAAACCAATTTTACTGAAATATGTATTTTATCATTCTGAGTTCAGGCCTACTAAAATCGAATTTCTACCATGTTTCCTGAGTCAGTTAATATTATAAGAACGTAATAATCTAACTGCCCATTCTGGCCTATGAGAACAGGTAGCCTACAATAGTGAAAACCATAAATGGCTGTAATTCACTATTAGAACATGCTACACACATTAGAGCATGTCCTACCTTATACTTACAATGTACCCTGCCCTTGGGCCTACCATAGGGGTGTCTGATATGAAGCAAAGGGAAGGTTCAGGGACTGGCAAATGGGTGCACTTGGCCAAGGTGACATGGCAGTGCTGGACTGCACACAGACCTTGCAATGGCAGGCCTGAGATACACTTTACAATCTGCTTCTGTGAGTGGCACAATCAGTGCTGCAAGCCCACCTGCAGCATTTGATTTACAAGCCCTGGGCACACATGGTGCACGGTACTAGGGGCTGACAGATAAATCAAATAACCCAATCATGGAATAACCAATTAGTGCATTAATTTAACATAGGGAGCACTTGCACTGTGGCACTGATTAGCAGTGGCACAGTGCCCAAAGCATAAATCCAGCAAAACGTATCAAAACAGAGGAGGCAATCCATAAAAAATGGAAGGGAGACTCATGCCAATGATGCCAGGTCTAACAAAAACATATAAAACATTAAAATAATTCGTCTCATACTCATACTATATTCAAACATAATTCTTACTTAAAACTACATAGTACAGCTACAAAAATGTAACGTAAGTTTTTTTATATGTTCCCCCATGTATTAGTATTATTTCCTGCCTCCATTGATTTCTGTACGAGCATGATGCAGTACACGTCGTTGTCATGTGTTGTGCTTCACTTACTGCAAGGCTGAACTAGTTTATTTTGAGCCTGTTTTTCTGTACTACTGTAGTAGATTTAAATGTGTACTTTGCATCTAGCAATTGTCTTATATAAGTGTGTGGTTTATAATTAGCCCCTTTTTCAATTTCCCTTTTCCCCACCCACTTTGTAATAAATACTCCCTCTTTTCAAAGTACTCACCTTTGGTCCTAACACATTGACTCCAAATTTCTATAGTTAGGCGCATGGAGTTCTCTTTCCCCTGGGGCGAGATCCAGATAAGAGAGACGGAGGAAGGGATATCCAGCTGCAGGTTTGTCAATTGTATTTTGGAGTACGGAAGGTAGTGCAATTTTATGTGCTCTAAAATAGCTTTTGTGACTAGGGCCTGTAGAGATCTCCACCTAAGGCTGGATGGAAATCATTACATGGATCAAATTCACAACTTCTTTCCTGAGATGTCCAACTAGATTTAGACTTACAAGTCTAAACCTCCTCAAATGAAAGGTTGAGAAACCTATGACTGAATGTACCCGCGTACAGCTGCTAAAAGTAACTTTCTGGCTGGTTGGGGTGATCTCTGTCACCAGGAGATATACATCCCAATAGAAGGTTAATAGGAAAAATGAATAATGGTAATTGAAAATAATAAACACAAATATATAAGTTCATATAAAAAACATGAAAAAACCCTTTTTGACACCTCTTCACCTAGGATTATAACACTAACAAGGCACAGCTCAACTGCTGAAAAATGAATGTTCTACATTTGTTTATTTAAAAAAAATTAAATAAACTACTATTTTAATCTCCCTTCTTCTAAATACACATTAATCGCTGTATTGTATTTATTACAAACTTGGTAAAAAGTAACGTATTATGTTAATATTATTTTACATTTATTTTATAGGGATATCTGGTCCGTTGACTAGCATAAGTACAGCATTTAGTAGTAAATGTGGAAAGGCAAGGAGCAGAAGTGCAACATTTTTTTAATTTTCACAATAAAATGGGTGGGTTTCGGAAAGGACATGCCAAAACAAAAAAACACTCAGTAATGAGTATGAAAATTCTAATCACAAAATACACATCTACATTTACTTCTATAGTACTAATAAGCAACTGAGAAAAATAGGCAAGTGTTGAGTGAAGTGTTGCTAATGTGGTTGGTTTTGACAGGAAAAGCTCAGAGCAGGTGTCACATTTTTGCAGCCTGCAAAGTCCTCTCATTGGTTGGACACTTTTGCACCTTTGCCTAGTCAAGATTTCTACATCCAGACTTAGAGCCCAATTTATTTGTTGGCAGTTCGACAGTCCTCTACTAGGACAACATTGTATTTTACTCTGTTGCCCTGGCATGGGTTCTAACTACCAAATATATATATGTCATTCAGGCCGGCAGAAATTTAATGTACTGACCGGTTCCACCAACATGCAGTTCATATCCATTCATTGTAACTGTGCTAAACGACTCAGTCAAACTTGACAAAGCCATACAGCAAAGTTACATTTTTTTTAACAAAAACCCTAAGCAGGATTTTGTTTTTTGAAATAAAAGAATACAATGTCCTTCTCGCAGAGGATGTTATCTCTCATGGCGATGAGGGTATTATGCAGTATTTCTGCCCTTTACTGCCAGAGTTTCCTGGCGGTGCCGGGCAGTGAACATTGATCTGTATGTCTGCCCATCTAGATTAGGTGGGTGGACTTACAGGTCAACCACTGGCTGTCCTTACTTCATTAAGCTGGCGGAGGAGGTCTAACCATGGCGTAGACTGAGTACTCTCTTCCCACGTTACACCAAAGTACAACCTGATTTTAAATCTCATAGGTGGACTAATATGTTGGTAGAAAAGGTACTCTGTCACGATTGAGTACCCATTCACGAAACATATAAATCAGGCCCTTAGTCTCTTTTTCTGATCTCAGAATCCTTCATTGGGGCAAGATTGCAGACTGTATCTGAAGATCAGGGCCACAAGGCTAGATGCCTTCTTGTCCAGGGCTGCTGAAATGGAATTGCCGATGCAGAGAAGTTCTAGGTGGGGGAAAGTAGTACTTCAGCCCAGCGTAGTAGCACCTTGGCCAAACGAGTTGGGTAGATGGTTCGAGCACTCCTGTGGCTAGACATCTGAATTTGTAAAAGTACCATAGCTTTTCAATAATGGTTGCAAAAGTCAAGTCAAAAGACCCAGGACCTCAGGGACAACAATGATGAGTGAGGACTCTCTCCATCAGAGGTCACCAGCAGATCCAGTCTAGGTCACGTGCCAACAAGTCAGGTGGATACTTCAGGAAAAACGTCTGTTGCAACTTGTTATGTCCCTGTAGCCACACAGGAGGACAGCCAACTGACCCTAGAAGTCCACTTTAATGTCCCTAGTATAAGTGGGAGTAGGACTGCCCTTCAGATTTCCCCACAAGCCTCAAACAGCAGGTGCAGTCCTTTGTTTGTTCTTCCATAGGTCGAGAAAATGTTCTGAGGAGGGTGCCTTGGGGTGCAACAATTTTATGGTTGATACCAACTAGTAGGTAGCGCTTACTCCTAGCACCTCCCTAGAAAATGGGGTAAAAGTTCACAGGGGCGACTCTATCCACTTTTTTAGTATTTCCTGGTTCCCCCACAGCAAACAATCTCACTACTACAATGCAAGATGGAAAAACTGGAAAAGCTCTTACTCTCTTGAGCATGTGTGTCCAACCAGAGGTGTGGTCAGAGAAATCAGCTGTCCCCTCCTTTTATGGATACTCAAAAACAGTTCTGGAGGTAGCCCACCTCTCACTTGGTATGGAGCCAGCCTAACAGAGGGAAAAAAGACGCACCCTCCCCAGGTCTCACCCTACATTTAATTGTGACAAATGAAGGCCCTTTAGAAGGTGTGCAGATCCTGGGGCTTATTTACAAGCCCCTTGCGCTGACTGTATGTCACTTTTTCCCACGATAAAAGTGATGCACTGGTGGTGCAAGGGGTTTATAAATAAAACCCTCTGACTCCACTCTATTTGGCCTTCCTGCAGGGGGAAGATGAACACCTCTCCACACCCAGAGGAGTGTGGGAGCAGCTCTGGGAGCAGTTTTCATATCTCATTACAGTCAAGCCTTGACTGGGCAGCTGCTGCACAGCTAATTCAAATTACAGTCCAGGAGCTTCAGGCATCCTAAATATTTATCAAAAATCTATTTTCAGAAATGAAGTGTTCCTTTAATAGCTATTAAAGATGGTGTTTGAACTATTTTTCTAGCTGGTCCCACACCTGATGTATCAGAATGAATTTTGTATTCTGTACCCTAGGTTTCCTTGTAGGACAGCCAGACCTTTCCATAATGAAAATAGCTTATGGGACTTGTCGCTGTAGGAACATAGTAAAATTCCATTTCTAAATGTCCCACTTTTAAATACCATGCACCAGACCTTGTAGGCTACCTTGGAGTGATCTATTAATATTTAAAATGGAGATTATCCAGTGCAAGAAGAGTTAATTTAATAGACAGGACTGTAGGTTTAAACTGTAGCAGTCAGGATACATTGATAACCCTTAAGACATGTTTTCTCTGTCACACTAGCGGGAGGCACACTAAAGGCCCGATTTTGAGCTTTGGAGGGACGGGCGGTACTCCACTGCTGCATGCTGCATCGCCAATACTCGTCGGCGCCTACCAGATTACAAGTTATTTGCAGTCTGGCGAGCAGAAGAGTGGGGTTCCCAGGGCGGTGCCTCTTTTAAAGGCTGCAGTGCCTTTGAAAAAGGCACCGGAATGGGAGAGCCTCACAAGCTTTCTGCACAGCATGGACTCAAAAGTCCAAGCCATGCTGGAACTTTTGTGTCCGGAAACAGGGGGGAAATGTTTTTACCCCCTATATGCATGCACATGCGCAGGAGGCACAGAGGGCCCAGGAGGACCCACCTTTGTTTCCTCTCTGCCAAGGTTTATATGGTGAAGGAACAGTTAGACTCGTAATCAGGTCCTAAGTATTACAAGACACTAGTGCCATTCAACTTTCCCTGCTGTGGGTGTATTTCTGCAACATATACTATGGTCTTATTGGAAACTTAAATGTAGCAATTAGGAGTTAACCAATTTTGCCATATTTCAGTGATCAGTGCACATGCACTGGGGCCTGATTAGCCGTGTTCCAGTGCACAGTGTAAAAATAAACAGCAGCATCCATTCAAGAAAAATGGGTGTGATCGTACCAAAAATGGCACTTTCGCACATGGTGGGCATGCTCTAGGTGGTGAGGGTGGGTAGGTTGCAAAAGGGGTAGTTTTATTTAGATTTTTTGGAGGATTTGGGGATGTGAGTCTTTTGTGGGTGGAGTGGATGAGCATATTTTTTGTTAAAAGAAATATTTCATTTTTTCAACTTTAGTTGTTAATTTTATTGGCACTGATTATTATTATAGCAGTTAGTTGTTCCATTTGATGAACTTTATGCTAATAACATCTGCAAAACCTGATACTCTAATGACCTACCATCAGAGCGGATGATGAGCCCAGAATCTGGCCCATCTCAAAGATATTGTCCAACTGTCAACCTTCTTCATCCACTCTCTTGTCTGCTTTCTAGGTTTAACTCGACTTCATTCATTCATTCATTCATCCATTAAGCTTTATTTCGGTTTTGCTTGAACCATAATAGACACATAATAACAGTTCATACACATTAATTAATATAAGACAATACAAATACAACCATTCCACAGGTAACACTGTAGACAAATGCAAAGATAATCACGGTTTGAATAAAAAAAAAAATAGAAACGGCGATCAATCTAACAAGTTAAAATGTGATAAAAAATGCTAAGCTTACAATCTGATGTAATTACACTTTGAAGAGAATATAAGGTCTGGGTTTTGTTTAAAATGAGCGGATGTTTGAAAAGTATGCATGATAGGAATGGTCTCCGTACATAAAAATCTAGACAACTGAAAAAGTGCAAGTGTTTTATCAATGCTTATGGACATAGAAATCTGGGCAGCTGAAAAAAGTACAAGTGCTTAAAAAGGGCTTCGGGGCTACCCTAAATCAAACGTACCATATCCAGTAATACATTCTACCTGGGTTCAGGGCAGTTCTAGAATGCAGATGCAGAAAGCGCAAATTGGAATTAAAAATTGCACATAGAATTCAGATTGTTAAAATGTCAGTCCTTTTTTTCTTATTATTATACCCACTTAAATCAAATATCTGTTGACACTAAAAACAATTTTCTGGGAAGTGTCAGTTTTTAGTATTCTTTCTGCCTAAGAACAAGACCTAATCCTCAGAATTCGACAGATTGGTTTAATCAATTTTTGCCTGTGCATGACATAGGCTGAGCAGAAGAATAATAAGTGTAAATCATTTTCATTTGCATTGGATTGGCATAATACACAACAGACCTCTTTGCACTTGTTTGCATTTCGTCCCCGTTTTGATGTATTCAAGTTAGTTTACAAAACACCATAGCGAAACTTCGTGTATAAAGGGTTTGCCAACTGGGGCTGTACCTCATCTAGATATGGCTAAAAAAACGGGGTTGGTTTCATATGAAGAAACTGGGCCGTTAGTCTACCAATGTCTGGACTCTGGGAGACGCTATTTTGTATGTAGGCCCGAAAAGGTATTTTTTAGTATTTGTTTTGAAGCTATTGGCAATAGGGTAGGTGTTTCCAGGAAATGCTTCAGCCCAAGTTTACAGAACCATCAGCCAGATTCATGAAGGTGAATAGCGCTCGCAAAGGTCCAGATTCTCAGAATCTGGCCCTTTGCGAGCGCAATTTTTGCATTTGGGATTCATCATCCCAAATGCAAAAATCGGTAATAGCGATTTCACAAATTTGCGAGGAATTACATTTAAGGAATCTCTATTTGAGATTCCTTAAATGCAATTCATCATCCATTATCAAATTGCGAACTCGCTATTTCAGGCCGCTCTTTACCGCGAGGTCAAACCTCGTGGTAAATAGCGAAAACGTAGAAAAATGCTTTTAAAAGCATTTTTCTAAGTTGCATGTTGCACACACACATGTCCTTTGGCAACACCTGTTTAAATTTGCATTTAAGGGGTGCTACAGGGTGTCCTTTGGACACCCCTGGCACCCTTTAAATCGCTATCTTATTTGCGATTAGCTAATTGCTAATCGCAAATAGGGAATACTCCCCATTAATTCCTATGGGCCTTATGGCCTTCAGGAATGAATGGGGAGTTATTCCTTATTTGCGATTAGCAATTTGCTAATCGCAAATAAGGAATATGTAGGAATCGCATTTTTTTTTGCGATTCCTACATGAATCCCGTTTTGCGAGCCTGTAATAGCGATTCCTTACGAATCGCTATTATAGACTCGCAAAACGGGTCTTTGATGAATCAGGCTGTTAGTGTGCACGTACTTGACCCACTGGAGGTTAGAAACTCAGTCAAACCTTAGGATCTCTTCTAGCCCTTCTTTATAAAAAGCTAGTTCTGTTGTGGACCACAATCGCACCCAGAACCGCAGTGGTCTTAATATTGCCTGGTGATCGATGCGTTTAATGTTTAAGTCCACAACAATAGGAATTATGGGTGTGCGCCCAAGGAGACGTAGCAACTTCCTAAAAAATTTGTTTTCTTCCCCCGCAAAAGTATTCCTACATAAAGGCCCCCATAGTTCCACACCATAAAGGGATGCCGATTGTGCCCTGTATTTGTATTCCTCAAGTGCAGGGGATACCTTAGTAATACTTCTCTCATATTTTTTCAGTATTGGGGTAGGGAATTTTGTAGCAGGATGGTCTTACTTTTATGCAGTTGAGGGTACCAAGTCATTTTAGTGTTGAGTGAATGCCTTAATCATTAAAGTTCGGTACATATTCTAGCTTCTGTTTTTGGACAGTTGTGTTCTTCTTGAACGATTTATGTGGATTAACTGCCATATATTTTGTTTTACTATAATGTATTTCTAGACCCTTAGAGTCACAAATAGACACTAAAACAATCTAATAAGCATTGCAATCTCTTCGGCGTTTGGGACACTAAGATGGTATCGTCCGGAAATAAAAGAGCTGGTACTGGCACCCCACCTAGTTTCGGTGAATTGTGTGTTCAACCCAGAAGGTATTCTGGGGCATCATTTGCATATAGTGAAAATAGGGTGGGCACCAGCACGCAGCCCTGTCTTGCGCCCCATTTAAAGGGATAGCCTCGGTAAGCTCTCCCCTCGGACCCCATCTAACTTTTGCATAGTTGTCATCATCCAATCCTATTATTTACACCAGGAGTTCCCCTGGTACACCTTGATTTCGTAGGGAATCCCAAAGTAAATCTTTTGGAATGAGCTTGAAGGCAGCCTTCAGATCGATAAAAGCAATGTACAAATGACCTTTTTTTTAAATCGTGTATTTCCAGCTCAGACATAGAAATCTAAAAACCTGATCAATTGTACTAGTTCTACCTCTAAATCCAGACTGGAATTGTGATAAAATCAGACTCTGCTCAATCCAATCATTTAATTTTGCTAAAATCTGCTTAGCGTAAATCTTTTGCAAGGTGTTGATTAAACTAATAGGCTGGTAGTTTGCAGAGTCCTGGTGGTTACCTTTTTTAAAAATTGTAATAATCTCAGCTCCTTCCCATGACTCTGGAACTGCTGCATCCGCCGCCACTGCGTTGCAAAGGGAGTGAATGTATGTCCCCAAACATCTTTTTCGTGCCTCAACAGGTCACCTGGTATTTTGTCTGGACAAGGGGCTTACCCGTGTTTTACTGCCTCAATTGCTATAAGGCATCTTCTAAACTGAAAGACAGAGGGGTTGTCTTGGAGATTGTTATTTGACCCTGCTGGTTAATTATTGTATCAATTGTAGACCTTGAATACAATTGGGAAAAATGGTTGACCCAGGTGCCAGCATCTAAGAAAAGATACTTGTTACTTCTTACTGATTTGTTTCCTTTAGCTATTAAACACCAAAAGCCAGCGTGGTCCTTAATCTTGGCTGCAGTGGTCAATTCTGTCCGTACATTATCATCCCAGTTTTCTTAGTTGCACTAATAATCTTTTATACTTGGACCTTTTCTCTCTTAGTGTCCTGACATCATTTGATTTGGCTGCCAGAATAAGCTCGCTCTAGGCATTATGACACTCGTATTGCACCATGGGTTAGCTAAGTTGATGGCATCTATTTTCCCACCCTCATTTTCTTGGGGGATCCTACTCAAGATAGGTTTTAATTTCTCTAGCATTATATTGTAAATCTGTAGTATGGGAAACTCTGCAACAGTCAGATCAATATACGGAGAGATGACATCTGAAAAGGTGTCATAAATCTGTGTCATGACCTCCTTTTTCTAACCTATTGATGGCCATTTCAGGGCTCTACGGTTAGTGCTAAATATGGATTCAGTTGAAATTGAGTTAGAGTAATTTTCTCTCCAATTTATTGGTTGGAAGAGAGAACCTACTAAAGTTAGACAAAGAGGGTAATGATCGCTATCAACTCTGGTTTCAACTACCAAGTCCTGAATGTTTGGCCAAAAGTTGGTGGACGCCAGTATATAGTTGATACTGCTCTTACAACTACCCCTGCTAAATGTAAAAGCATTTGGTCTGTCAGACGGCAGACAACCATTACAGGCTCTTAGTCCATGCCCTGAGACTAATCGAGTAAGTTGTGAAACTGCAACAGAGCAAGGCACTGTCGGGCTGCTGTCCAGAGGAGGAATATTGTTTGCAATGTCCTCCTCTTCAAAAATATTTTCCAATGCCACGACTGGTTCAAATTTATGATTGAAATCTGCCCCCACAATTACCATTGCTCTAGGGTCAATTTTGCATGGAAATTTGTCTAACTGGTCAATTGCTGGGGCTTCCTTACTGGTCGGCGTTGATGTATTGTAGATATTTACTATATAGATTTCAGTTTTGTCATATGTAGAAATCTTTACCCCACTAATGGAAAGGGGCGACCATTCGGTCCCCCCGAACGTATGGCGGAGTACCACGATCCCCCCGGGAAGCCATCTTGGGCGGGAGGCGAGTCTCGGCTGGTATGCCCGAAGCGGCGTAGCCGGGGCGCACCTTTTTCCCGCCCAGGAGTGGGCTGGCCTAGACACTGACGCGGCCGGCCACGCCCTTGGGGCAGGCAGGGGCGGGTTTACGCCCGCCCTGAAGACGGATAAAAGGAGCAACAAGCCAAGGAAGCATCCTCTTGTTCCTGTGCTCTGAAGCTGCACCACCTCGCTGCACGTGAGCTCGAGACGGAACGAAGAGCCAATTTTGAGCGTTGTAATCTTTCTTGTTTGTTTTGCAGATACTCTGTTGGAGAATGCCCAAGAAAGCAGGAAAGCGAATGACTACCAACCAGATGCTGCGTGTTCTTATGAAAGAGGTGACCGACCTAAAGAGGCGAATGGCGGATAAAGACGAGGAAGGGGGACCGAAACGTCCTTTGGCAGGAGCAGCTCCGGGAGGAAAAGGCAAGAGGCCCAGAAGGGGAGCAGCTGGGGGAGACATCCCGGTTCCCTGTACCCCACTCGAAGAACCAACTCCCGTGCCGGAAGAGGGGAATCCGATTCCCGTGGTGGTCACCCCCGTGTCCGGGGAGGATATGCCGCCCGAGCTGGCAGCACAATTAGCAGCGTGGTTGGGTAAAGGTAGCAAGGGCGCCACGGCTGACGACGCGCAGGTGTTGATGAAGCAACTGCGTGAAACAAGGGAAGCGGCGAAGGCACCATCGCCGGCTGCGGCAGTAGAGAAGCCACCTGGGACAGGTCCAGTCACAGATACAGCTTCCGGTTCAGGTAAGCGGCCATTGCCGATTGCGAGGGATGAGTCTGCACCCTCACGAAGGGAAAAGTTGGGTCAGCATGTCCCTCTGGCAATTAAAGAGAAGATATGGGCAGAGGAGTATATAAACATCTTCTCGTTGCTTACAGATCATTATGAGATGGAGCATGTTAAGAGCCAGAAGGAGCTCATGCATCCGAGTGTTTGGCGCGCAAAGATGGCCGCCTTTAAGGTAAATGAAAACATTGGCACTTGGGGCAGAGCGTGGGGGATTTTTACATCCATCATGGGTGAACGTAGGCCCGAATTGCTGTCCGAATTGCCGATTTATCAGACACGGATCATGGGGTATTCTGTATCACACGAGGGCAATCAATGGTTCTGTTACGATAATATATTCAGAAAAGCGAAAGAACATGATAAAAACTTAACTTGGGATTGTTATGATTCTGTGTCTTGGTCCAAAATGGAAGATACTGGTATGTTGAAGTTGCCATTGGTAGGGAGTAGCGTGGGTGAATCCTCCCGCCAATATGCTGGGACGCCCTTTCGATCAGGTACGAGTAACGACAACCACTCGAGGCCGAGCGGCAACACAGGTAAAAGGGGGATTTGTTGGAACTTTAACAGGGGTAAATGTACGAGGCCCCAGGGGTCATGCAAATTTAGGCACGAATGTGGTGGGTGTGGGCAATCATCCCATCCTGAGTCCATGTGCAGAGCCAAAACGGGTGATAACGGGGGTAGAGGAGGCGCCAAACAGGTCTGATATAGTCCGAGGGGCGCCTTTACCTACTCCGATTGATACCATGGCAATGATTCCCTGGCTCAGCGAATACCCGGATCACGCTTCCGCTGGGGTGTTGCGGAACGGGTTTTCATATGGTTTCCGCATCCCAGTGGGGGAGTTTCAGGGTATAGCGAAATGTAAAAACCAAATATCGGTTTTGCAACATACGACCGTGGTACAGGAAAAGATCGGGAAAGAGGTTACTCGAGGTCGAGTCGCCGGTCCATTTAATGTGCCACCAGTAGCTAACTTTGTTTGTTCCCCTTTAGGGGTGGTCCCCAAGAAGGACCCGGGTGAGTTTCGGCTGATACATAATTTATCAGCTCCACGTGGTCTTTCCGTAAACGATGCGATAGACCCGGAAGTGTGTTCGGTGCGGTACGCATCCTTCGATGAGGCCGTAGCCATATTGAATCGCCTGGGGCCCGGTGCGCTGATGGCAAAATCTGATATCGAGTCAGCGTTCCGGTTGCTCCCGGTACATCCAGACGATCAGCGTCTCCTTGGTTTCATGTTTCAGGGTCACTATTACATGGATAGGTGTATGCCAATGGGGTGCTCTATATCTTGTGCCTATTTTGAAAAATTCAGTTGTTTCCTGCAATGGGTCTTCACAAAGAAGACGGGGTTTCAACATGTTATGCATTATCTCGATGACTTTTTGTTTCTGGGGGCAGCCGGGGATCCGGAATGTGGACAGGCTTTGACTGAATTTTGTGTCTTGATGGATCAGTTTGGCGTGCCATTGGCACCAGGTAAGACTGTGGGTCCCTCGACTTGCCTCGAGTTTCTGGGGATCGAGCTCGACTCTGAAGAAGGTTGTTTTCGTTTACCAGGAGACAAAGTGTTAAGATTCAGGGCATGCCTGCAAACGTGTATAAGTGAGTCTAAGGTTAAGCTACATCAATTACAACAATTGGTGGGACAGTTGAATTTTGCCCTAAAAGTAATACCGATGGCCCGCCCCTTTTCCCGCTCGATCGCTCAAGCCATGGTCGGCCTGAAGGAGGGTCATCATCGCACAAGGCTCTCGGCAGAGGTTCGCCAGGACATGCGCATTTGGTTGGCATTTCTGGCGGATTTCAATGGTCGAATTGTCTGGAACAAACCGGCGGTGTCCTCTGAGGAGCTGGGGCTGTGGACAGATTCGGCAGGGAGCATTGGTTTTGGTGCCATATTCGGCACCCAGTGGTCGGCACAAAAATGGCCGTCATGGTGGCATGATAGTGGACTGACAAGTAACATTGCTTTTCTGGAACTTTTCCCCATTCTGGTGGCCCTGAGAACTTGGCCCGAGGGGTTCAGAGATCACTCTGTGGTATTCTGGTCTGATAACATGACCGTGGTTGAGTGTATCAATAGCCAGGCAGCACGCTGCAAATGGATTCTGAGATTGCTCAAGGAAATTGTATTACTGTGTATGCAATTGAATGTGCTATTTAAGGCGAGACATGTGCCGGGGGTGATGAACCAGGCGGCTGATGCGCTTTCTCGTTTTCGTATGCAGGCCTTCTGGGGTTTTCTGCCCACAGCGGACCCGGTGGCGGCACCCTTTCCCGAAGCTCTCTGGTCTCTCGGTGCCCCGAACTTTGTAACCTCGTGGGAGAGAGTTTAGCACCCAGGACGAGGAAGTCATATGAAGGGGCGTTCCGTTCCTATTGGGCCTTTTTGGGGGCTGCTAGAGGGGAGCTTTGGGGCCAGGAGGAGGTGGTAGTGAAATTCCTGCTGTCTTTACATCAGGCAGGCAAATCAGTGGCTACGGCCCAGAGGCATCGGGCCGCCATTTCCTTTGTGGCTAGGGCTCATGGGATCCAGGACCCGACAGCGTCTTTCGTTGTGCAAAAAGCGCTACGTGGGTGGCAACGCCTTGAGGGTCGCAGAGTAGATGAAAGGCGCCCGATAGGTTTGGATAGGTTGGCCCTGTTGTTATCCATACTCCCTGCAACGTGTTCATCCCAGTATGAAACAGTGTTATTCCGAGCCGCTTTTACGCTGGCATTCCATGGGGCTATGCGGGTAAGCGAACTAGTGGCAAGGAACAAGCAGGACGTGATGGGGGGACTGTGCCGAGAGCACGTTCAGGTCAGAGGGGGGACAATGACTGTCTCGTTTGTCAGGTCCAAGACCGATCAGGGTGCGATGGGTGATTGCATAATCATACAAAGGATTCCCGGGTCCTCCATGTGCCCGGTGAGTTGTGTAGAGGAATATTTAGCACAAAGGGTGGCATCATGGGGGGGGACCTTGTTGAGACACGCTGACGCCACCCCACTGACGAGGTTTCAGTTTCAGCGGGTGCTTGCGATGTCGATTACCGCTGCGGGCTTGAACCCGGGCGAGTTTGGGACCCATTCCTTTCGGATAGGGGCTGCTACAGAGGCTACAGCCAGGGGTCTGAATGTCGAACAAGTTAAACGTGTGGGGCGTTGGTCCTCCAATTGTTATAAAAGGTATGTGCGGTTGCACATGTTGTGAAGCTGTAATGTTGTACTCACGCTTCTTGTTTTTGTTTGGTTTCAGTTGCGCAAGCCTACGAGGCGGGGCGGACTATGCAGTCGACCCAACACCGGGCCAGCGGTCAGACTTCACCGGCTGTGAAAAGGAGGTGTGGGTCGTGGGCCACTCATACGTGAGGCGTGCCGCGGACGTATTCAAAGCAGGTGACATGATTCACGTGGCTGGGGAATACGGGTACAGTGTGTCCTTCTACGGAAGGGGTGGACTCTGTATTGATCAGTTTCAGTCATTTTTCGAGGGTTTGCTAGGGCGGACGAGGTCACCGCCGTCTATAGTCATAGTACATCTTGGGGGCAATGACTTGGTCACCACTGGTAGACGACTTCTTCTTGAGGCGATGCTTTCCACTGTAAGTTGGTTAGCGAGGAGAGTTCCAGGGTGCACAATTGCATGGTCCCATATGATCCCACGAAAAGTATGGCGGGGGGCTATTTCTGTTTCTGCTCTGAATCATTCAGTAAGAAAAATTAATAACAAAGTGAGTAGATTGTTCCGTTCCAATACACTGCATTCTATTTCGCATGGTTGTATTACTGGTGACAGTATGTATTTGGGGGATGGTGTTCATTTGTCCCGGGTGGGGAACGAGTTACTCATAGGAGACTTGATAGCTTGGCTAAAGACTTTAAGACATGACCTTTAGGTAGGAGTGTTGTGGGGGGTCCGGATAGCCGGTCAACTATCCGGCCTGTGGCGGTAAGGTCATGATCGGTGAGCACTAATTGGAAGATCCCTATGAGTGGGCATCACCCATTATGGATGGGAGCGCTCGGGGGAGGTGGCCATTGGCCCCTCAACGGGGAGGCGGTCCCTTCTAAGGATGGGCCGCCGAAAGGAAAGGAAAGGCGGTCAAGGCCCCTTCCTGGGTAGGAGGGGCTACAGCCCCCTCCTGGAGAATTTCCCGGGGCCAGGACATCTGCGACGGCAGATGTGGTAAGTTGTGTGGGGTTTAGGGGGGGGTCTACGCTACCTTCTAGATACCTCACACGAGTCCTCGGACGACCTTTAAGTGGCGTCGAGTTTATTGGGGCCCCCGTCAAGTCAAGGGAAATTGGTAGTTGCACTTGAGGTACACCTCTGTGCGGTCGCCCCTCACAAGTGAGGGGGATATTTCTGGTTTAGGGATCTTGACACCGGTTACGACCTTGCCGTTGGCCCTTAAACGTTAGGATGTACAATTTCAAAATTTCAAGTTAAATGTTTTGTAGGATGTTATTTCGGCTAGGAGAACCTTTGTATTAGAGAATATGTTAAGGTTAGCCAAACATCGCAATGTCGTAATGAAATTGTACATAATATGAAACTGTTATTTTAATGTTTTAATTTTGTTTCATATTTTAATAAATACGGCCGGGAGGGTCACTCCCTCCCGTCTTCCAAAAGTTCAGAACTGTTTCCGGTTTCCCATCCTTGGGGATTGTGTTGAGAGGGGGTGGCGGGTATCTCAGCCATATGGAAAGGGGCGACCATTCGGTCCCCCTGAACGTATGGCGGAGTACCACGATCCCCCCGGGAAGCCATCTTGGGCGGGAGGCGAGTCTCGGCTGGTATGCCCGAAGCGGCGTAGCCGGGGCGCGCCTTTTTCCCGCCCAGGAGTGGGCTGGCCTAGACACTGACGCGGCCGGCCATGCCCTTGGGGCAGGCAGGGGCGGGTTTATGCCCGCCCTGAAGACGGATAAAAGGAGCAACAAGCCAAGGAAGCATCCTCTTGTTCCTGTGCTCTGAAGCTGCACCACCTCGCTGCACGTGAGCTCGAGACGGAACGAAGAGCCAATTTTGACCCACCCACCAGCCCCTGAGGACAGCAAGTGGTTTTGAATAAAGTTTGATGTGGTAACTCTAATTTTGTTTGCAGGTTCGGATTATTATCGTGATAACTTTGAATATGCAATAAAGAATGGTCAATTTGTGGTATGTTTTGCAAATAAAGTAATCCTGCTCTAGTGTTGATCAGTAAGCATGCTTTTAATAAAGTTGTTGTGGTTACTGTCTTTTAAGTAAATTAGTCATTTAGTTTAGAATTGTCGTATTTATTTTTGGTCGGGCGGTAAGGTCATGATCGGTGAGCACTAATTGGAAGATCCCTATGAGTGGGCGTCACCCATTACGGATGGGAGCGCTCGGGGGAGGTGGCCATTGGCCCCTCAACGGGGAGGCGGTCCCTTCTAAGGATGGGCCGCTGAAAGGAAAGGAAAGGCGGTCAAGGCCCCTTCCTGGGTAGGAGGGGCTACAGCCCCCTCCTGGAGAATTTCCCGGGGCCAGGACATCTGCGACGGCAGATGTGGTAGGTTGTGTGGGGTTTGGGGGGGGGTCTACGCTACCTTCTAGATACCTCACACGAGTCCTCGGACGACCTTTAAGTGGCGTCGAGTTTATTGGGGCCCCCGTCAAGTCAAGGGAAATTGGTAGTTGCACTTGAGGTACACCTCTGTGCGGTCGCCCCTCACAAGTGAGGGGGATATTTCTGGTTTAGGGATCTTGACACCGGTTACGACCTTGCCGTTGGCCCTTAAACGTTAGGATGTACAATTTCAAAATTTCAAGTTAAATGTTTTGTAGGATGTTAGTTCGGCTAGGAGAACCTTTGTATTAGAGAATATGTTAAGGTTAGCCAAACATCGCAATGTCGTAATGAAATTGTACATAATATGAAACTGTTATTTTAATGTTTTAATTTTGTTTCATATTTTAATAAATACGGCCGGGAGGGTCACTCCCTCCCGTCTTCCAAAAGTTCAGAACTGTTTCCGGTTTCCCATCCTTGGGGATTGTGTTGAGAGGGGGTGGCGGGTATCTCAGCCATAGTCTTGTGATAGAGGATCCAGCTGGGTTATATTAATTGTTAGAGTGATTTTTACCCATATGACTAGGCCGCCCGATGGTCTACCCCTAGCTGAGACAATGACATTAACACTAAATGTTTTAAAACCAAGCTCATGAGGAGTTGCCAGAACACGTGTTCCTTGCAGCTGGCAAATTTCACGATGGCCAGTTATAATCCTGTCATTCTGCATCTTTTACGTTCTTTTCAGCCCTGCTATATTCCAAATAGCAATCGTATTTCTGCTTGCTGAGTTGGCATAATTGGCATGTGTGAAGTATCAAAGGCTTGAGCAATCCCTATTTCACTCGTGACTTCTTGAACTTCATAATGTTTATTATAGAGGTCAGAAGAGCATATTTCTTAAATGCAACTGCTATAGGGCCTCAAAACCCAAGGGCTGGAACACTAGCAAAGCCAAATCAGTTTGTAGCTTGTCGTTACTGACCAAGAAAGTAGCTGGTTCTCTGTGATCAGCCACAATAAAATTTAGGGTGTCTGGCGATACCAGTCAATTCACTTTATCTAGAGTTGAAGCTGGGCTTCCCCAAGTGCCAGGCTTTTTATGGACTTTGGGTGAATGTAAATTACCCGGGTTGTATTTCATCTGTGTACTATTGGGTGAGGGAGAGCATCTCCTTACTTCCAGTGCAATTAACTTGTGCACCAAGTTCTTGTCCCTTAAATGCAGCTCGATGGAATCCATATGAGAAGTACACTGGATTAGCCTTTTTACCCATAATATGTCTTCTCCAATTACTGATCTATGCCCCCTAACCTTTCTAATCCAATGAACTGGCTTTTTGATTAGGGAGTTAGGATCTTCATGTTTGCCATGTGACGTGATTTTAGGGATGTTTATCATGAAGATACTTTTTTGCCCGGCAATCAGTCAACTCACATATATCATTACAATGGCACTTCTTACTATCCTCAACGGTTCCATTTCTACCCATTTTTCTGCTTCCTAGTTCCTAGAGGATTTTTAAGGGGCTGTGAGGGAATCAACAGAGTGATATTTTGTGTGGGGTTATAATGAGCAGTGCTATTCTGCAGCAGATGAGGATTTTTGACAGGGCCTGTGGAATAATCTGTGATATATGTCTTAGTCCACTCCCTGCCCAAAATATGTTTAACCTGGTCTGTAAAGTCTAGTTCAAGCGAATTAACTTCGGCCCTAAGATCAGTAATAATCGCAGACATAACTGTAGCCACTCCTGGCTGATCCCCATTCCTATGTTTAACTGGTTTGTGCTACTCATGTTCTTCCTGAGTTGTACATGGGGTTGGTGGATTTGCTTCCAACTCTACTTCCACCACCCTCCCTGCATTATCAGTTAGGTCTTGTAAAGGAGAAAACCTGTTGATCAGAGGGATACTGGTGAGGATGTTGGTGTTATCAGTGGCATCAATATATGCATTGAGGGAGGGTTAGGAATCCCAAATTCTACAGCTTCAGAGACAATTGCTGTGTGTAAAAAAACTGCTTTAATTGTGTGGCTTCTTCCTTGCACTCCTAATAGTGGTTAAAGTAAAAATAGAAGGAATACGTACAACAGATTTAGAACATATACTAGTGGAAGAGGTGGTCGCTGCTAAAAAACTTTGGTTGTCTATAAGAAATGGATGAGAGTCAGGAGTTAAAATAGCATGACATTCCTGCATTAGATCGTCAATGCGATCTAACCCAGGATTGTTTGCTGCTGATTAACAGGCAACTTTTTTCCTGCTGACTATCAGATTGCGCCCCTCAGACTTCCCAGCCCCCTCACTTACAGTGTATTTCCTTTTTCCCATACTGCCAATAATAATGTATCCGAAGAGGTGAAGAAGGTAAACTCAGAACAGTAGATTTTAAAACAACAATTCAGAGCTTTGCTCAGTACAACAAGTACTAGCTAATATTGATACTGTAAAACCAAGATGATATATCAGGTGAAAAGGGAGTAAAAAGATAGCGTTTAGGACTCACAGTTTATGTTTTCAGTCAGCATAAGTTCCACTAGGTCCAACACAATTAATGCTGAGCCAAGAAAGGCCGCCCAGCCTAGCCTCGTTCTGGTACGAAGCAAGGCTTCCTGGGGGTTGAAGTCCCCTAAGGCAGGCAAGGCAGGTGTGGCAATGAGCCGCTCCCGCGCTGGGGGTGGCCGCGAGTTGTATTTATGCGCCTCTGGGTGCACAAACTGGGCGTCCGTGCCTTCTGGCGCGAACCAAGGCTTCCTGGGGGTTGGAGTCCCCTAAGGCAGGCAAGGCAGGTGTGGCAATGAGCGGCTTAAAATTTTCACATTTTGTAACTTAACATCTCTCAGCTCCTTATTATTTTCAGACTGCGTGCGCCTTCTAACTAACCCTGGGCGAAGAACTACGCTCCGTTCGCGGATTTTGTGGAGTTTCGTCAACTCCCCGGAGTACGCGTAGCTGTCGATTACTCCGCGATCCGGTGCGTAGCGTAGTTGTCGCGCGCTGAATAACATTATCGCGTGGGCGGCAATGGCTTACCTTGGTTCTGCGTTTGCTTTTTCCCGGTCGCGTGTGCCACCATGTTTGTAAACCCTCCCGTGCGACTGTGCGAACGCGATGACGTCATTTGGATGCGCGATAGCGCCATAAGGACGCGCGAGGATGCTTGTTGGTAAGATCGAGTTGCCGAACACGCAGAACCTGCAATCTTGCACAGAATAACTCGCGAGCATGTTAAAAGTTAAACCATAATGATAAATTACCATTTTGGTTAGCAAAAAAGTGAGAAACCCCTTAAAGTTGTACCTTTGGCTGTATTTTTGGGGGGGAAGGAGTCCTCTTTCTGTTTCTACTCTATTTTTGAAGATTAAGGAGGAAGGGCTCTGGAGTTTACAACTTCCTGTTCCTGTCCACCAGGCTCCTCCCAGTGCTTTGTCCATGAGGTGCTCACTTTCATTTGGATTTTGAGCTGGCAGGATCACTTTCTGTGTGTGTTGGCTGCATTACTGCTTTTTTTGGATTTTATTGAGGACTTTTGGATTTTGAATTCTCTTTTTCAAGTAATTTTCAGTAATGTATGAGTGAGTATGATGTTGTAGACTTGTGTTTGTTTGATTTTAGATTTTTTAACTACAGTATTAATTCCTGGATTTAAATTATTGATGGGTGCCTGTACTTTTATGAGGTCCCAACTTGTATTTCTTTTTAAATTTCATCCAGGCTACATAGAGAGGTACCCATGGGTAAAATAACTCATAATTCTGTGGTCTGTGTTTAAATTTTTATTCAAGTTTGTAAACAAACATCATGGCTGGCATTGGATTATGGTCATCATTAGGCAATAGCAATGTCTGTTGTGGAATTTCTGTTTGTGTAATTTAATTGTTTTTTATTTTTTTTAAGCCAATAGCTGACACTAGTACTCCATGTAGTTAGTGTGTAGGCATGTTTGAGTTCATTGTATTAACTTTCTGTGGTTGGCCTGGCCATGTGTTGGCGGCCATTTTATGTTTCCCAGCCACTTTGCTCTTGCCATAGGCCTCCAAACTTGTGGCCTACTCTGCCAGTAGGCCAGAGGCACTAGTCATAGGGTCATGAAAGTTAATCAACTGTTTTTGTGGTGTACCCCTAATTAGAAATTCATGGATGGCTTGGTTTGATTTAGAAAATCTTATTTTTATGTGTGGGGTATGTCAGGTTTTGGGTGTGTTTAACTAATCTGTCAATTTCTGCCATTAGGTAACCCTAGGAATACAGCTTGGGTAGTTTTGGTAACTACGCACAGTGTGAGAACGCGACCTTACATTTTTTGTCTTGTTCGCGCGCTCAATGTACTGGCTCGGGAACACGATAACGACGTTTCATTCGATTCGCGCTGCCGAACACGCCGATTTTGCAATCTCGCGAACAATATGTCCCGAGTTGCATAAAAGTTCCTCGAAAATCTTTAATGTGTTTCTTGTGCTACAAAATGTCCTCATTTATGTGTCATTTGGTTGTAGTTTTGTCTTATTGGAGCATGGACCACTTCCAGTTTCTTTCTGTCCTCTATGTAATGATTTCTTGTTTATGGTTGGGGTGACCAATTTGGGCGGTGGTGTGTCCATTTTGTGAAGCTAAGCATTGTCCCTTTGCCATAGGCATTTATTGTCTGTCTTTTCTTTCTTTTCATGTTGTTGTGGGTGGCCAGGACATGTGGTGGGGCCATTTTGTGTGTACTTCCTTTGTGATGATTCTGCCATGTTGTTGTTGGTGGACAGACCATGTGGTGGCGGCCATTTTGTGTATGCTTCCTTTGTGACTGATTTTGCCATGTTGTTGGTGGTCATGCCATGTGGTGGAGGACATTTTGGGTACATCCTTTTTCCATGTTGTTGTTGGGGGCCAGGCCCTATGATGGAGGCCATTTTGTGTGTACTTCCTTTGTGCTGTTGCCATAGGCCTCCAAGGTTTTTGACTATTCTGGCAGTAGGGCAGAGGTACTACTACTACTCACAGCCATAGGTGCATTCAAGTTAATCAACTCTTTTTGTGGTGTATCTTTAATTACATCGTGTATGGCTTTGGATTGCTTCACATTTTTTTTATGTTGGTACTTTCAGCTTTTGGTTGCTTGTGTGTAACTAATATGGCACTCCCTGCCAGTAGGTAACCTTAGGAATACTGCTCGCGTACTTTTGGTAACGTCGCACAGTGTGGACACGCGACATTACCTTTTTTGTCTTGTTCGCGCGCTCAATGTACTGGCTCGGGAACGCGATAACGACGTTTCATTCGATTTGCGCTGCCGAACACGCCGATTTTGCAATCTCGCGAACAATATGTCCCGAGTTGCATAAAAGTTCCTCGAAAATGTTTAATGTGTTTCTTGTGCTACAATAAGTCCTCATTTATGTGTCATTTGGTTGTAGTTTTCTCTTATTGGAGCATGGACCACTTCCAGTTTCTGTCCTCTATGTAATGATTTCTTGTTTATGGGTGGGGTGACCAATTTGGGCGGTGGTGTGTCCATTTTGTGAAGCTAAGCATTGTCCCTTTGCCATAGGCTTTTATTGCCTGTCTTCTCTTTCTTTTCATGTTGTTGTGGGTGGCCAGGCCATGTGGTGGGGGACATTTAGTGTGTACTTCCTTTGTGATGATTCTGCCATGTTGTTGTTGGTGGACAGACCATGTGGTGGTGGCCATTTTGTGTATGCTTCCTTTGTGACTGATTTTGCCATGTTGTTGGTGGCCATGCCATGTGGTGGAGGCCATTTTGGGTACATCCTTTTTCCATGTTGTTGTTGATGGCCAGGCCCTATGGTGGCGGCCATTTTGTGTGTCCTTCCTTTGTGCTTTTGCCATAGGCATCCAAGGTTTTTGACTATTCTGGCAGTAGGGCAGAGGTACTACTACTCACAGCCATAGGTGCATTCAAGTTAATCAACTCTTTTTGTGGTGTATCTTGAATTACATCATGTATGGCTTTGGATTGCTTCACATTTTTTTTATGTTGGTACTTTCAGCTTTTGGTTGCTTGTGTGTAACTAATAAGGCACTCCCTGCCTGTAGGTAACCTTAGGAATACTGCTCGCGTACTTTTGGTAACGTCGCACAGTGTGGACACGCGACATTACCTTTTTTGTCTTGTTCGCGCGCTCAATGTACTGGCTCGAGAACGTGATAACAACGTTTCATTCAATTCGTGCTGCCGAACACGCCGATTTTGCAATCTCGCGAACAATATGTCCCGAGTTGCATAAAAGTTCCACGAAAATGTTTAATGTGTTTCTTGTGCTACAAAAAGTCCTCATTTGTGTCATTTGGTTGTAGTTGTCTTATTGGAGCATGGACCACTTCCAGTTTCTTTCTGTCCTGTGTGTTCTGATTTCTTGTTTATGGTTGGGGTGACCAATTTGGGCGGTGGTGTCTGGTGTGTCCATTTTGTGAAGCTAAGCATTGTCCCTTTGCCATAGGCATTTATTGTCTGTCTTCTCTTTCTTTTCATGTTGTTGTGGGTGGCCAGGCCATGTGGTGGGGGCCGTTTTGTCTGTACTTCCTTTGTGATGATTCTGCCATGTTGTTGTTGGTGGACAGGCCATGTGGTGGCGGCCATTTTGTAGGTACTTTCTTTGTGCATTTATCATTGGCCTCCCTGCTTTTGGTCTGATCTGACAGTAGGCCAGAGTCCCAGAGGTAGTAGTTAGCGGGGCTGCTTATGTAGCTGTTTCTATTCGGTCTATTCAATTACCATCATTAGGGCATGTGTGTATGCCATTGCATTCCCAAATTTGTTGTCTGGGCAGGGGTGTAGGTAACCTTTTTGTGTGTGTAATAATTTTATGCCTTGGATGTGTTTTTGCAGTGTAGGTTTCCAACCTCTTAGCCATGGGGTATTTTCCTTGCATTAACCTGTCATGTGTAGCAGGCATCCTCCTTTTTCTGTCCATATTGGTATATAGGCCTGCTTGACTTTATTATTGGTTCTTTCTGGACTTCGTGTGGCTGGGAGCTGTGGTGCTGGTAGTATTAGTCTTCTGTTTTGTGTTTTATACATTGGCCTGTGTGTCTTTCAATTGTTCATGTTGGCTTACTGCTTGTTTGACTGATGTTGTTCTGTCTTCTTTGCTTGTAGGTGCACAAACAAAAGACTGAGGAGGTGCTGGTTGTTTTCATCCATCGCCCGTTCTACTGCCAGACGGACGTCCTTCAGTTGTACGCCACGTGTGGTGTGTGACTCATCTGACCACGCATCTCTGCAATTTGTGCTACTGAGTGCTGCTGTGTGCTGACATCAGAAGAAGATGGGCCCTAAGAAAGCAGGTACCAGGTCCTCCACCACCAAGAAAGTTGCTGAGAAGAAGGTACAGAAGAGGGAAGTGTCACTTAAGTCTGGTATGGACCCCAAAACCTTTTTTGGGCCCCCAAAAGGTACGCCTGCAGCAGCAGTGTCCGGGGTGCAAGCTGGGGCCAGCACATCCGCATTAGCGGGGGCAAGCCACCAACCCAGGGCCAAGCACATGAGGGTCGAAGAGGTAGCCAGCCTAGTGTTACAAAGCAGTGATACTGAGCCTGAACTAAACTTATCGCTGTCTCAAAGTAGTACACAATCCACGCAAGATGAAAGTGCTCAACAATCACCGCCAGCAGTAGATGTTCAACAACCACAACCACTTCCCGCAATAGTTGTTCAACAACAACAACCAAATCCCACAATAGTAGTTGTTGAAGAACCACAGCCCGCTATAGTACTTCCTCAAGAACAACAACCACCATCTCCGCACGCAATAGTAGTAGTTGTTCCTCCCGATGTCGGGGCAGTTCAGGAAGTAGAGCCTCATTCCGAGCAAGAAGAAGAGGAAGCCACTTCTGGAGGTGATCTACTGTCTTTCAATTTACCAAGGGAAAGGAGGGTTAGTGGCAGTGCATCGAGTTCTTCGCCAAGCATCCCTTCAGATGACCTTGATAAGGAATGGCATCCACCACGAGTATCTGAGCATTCAAAGGAGAGACATCCCAAGACCGGGCTAGGAAAAAGGAAGGATCCTTCAAGGCTTGAACTTATGGAGGTCGATGTAGGTGAGCAGGATACTGCTGGTGATAAAGACGGGTCTGACAATGTCATCATCACGAGCGTTATTCCTGGTGCAGAGGATGTAGAGACCAACATTTTCACCCTATCCAGAAGGGCTGTGATTAGTGATGAGCAGGTAGCACGTATAACTCCTACACACTCAGCACCCAAAGTAACACCAGCTCCCATTATTTCATCAGCGAAGGCCCGGCAGCGTGCGACATCCAGCACAAGCGCCACCTCAACAGAAGGAGGTAGTGGCAGTACTAGTACTGAGCTATCACATAGGGAAATTCAACAAAAATCCTCCAGTTCATCCGGCATTGGAAGTGGGTCCTCTTCCTATGGCAGGAGACAAAAGTTTAGCTCCCCAGTCTGGGATTTTTTTACAGTTCACCCACATCAGGAGAACATTGCTATATGCACCTTTTGTCATACCAATGTTAGTCGTGGTAAGATTGGTACAAACTATGGTACTGGAGGCCAAACGACCCATTTGAAAAAAACACACGCAATTCAGTGGGAGAACCACCTTGCAAGCTTAAAAAATGTAAGCACTGGAGTTGGTGGGGATACAGTACTACAAGGTCCACTCATGGAAGAAGAGGGAGACGATGACCTTCTATCTGGGAGTGGTATACAAATGAGCCCTGTCGCCAGCACTGGAGTGGTTCAGTCCAAATCCTCCGCATCAGCAACTTCTCAGTGGCACCAGAGTCAGCCGGAGACACCAAGGAGTGCAAAGTCTGCGTTGAAAGGTGGTCCGTCTAGCAGAACAGAAAGAATTACCAAGCAGCTTACCATTACTGGCATGTTTAGGCAGGAGGGAAAGTACGAGTGGAACCACCCAATAGCACGTTTGTACAATGCGAAACTTGCAAAAATGTTGGCACTCGACCTTCTCCCATTTTCATTTGTTGAGGCAGTGGGATTTCGGGAATTAGTGGCAACACTCGCCCCAAAATGGGACGTTCCCAGTCGCTACTATTTTGCAAGAGTTGCTATTCCAGCACTACACCACGACGTGCTGGAATTGATTGGAAAAGCCTTACAACAGAGTGTTGTCCATTGTATCCACCTGACAACAAACATGTGGAGCAGTCGCGAAGCCACAGCAGATTACATGTGCATCACCGCACACTGGATCTCTTTTGCAGGTGTTAAAGACAAGTTAACTTCAGGCCTTCTTGACGTTGCTGGGATTTTTAATGATACTCGCAGACATGCAACTGTAGCCATGTTTGGTATGGAGAAAAATCATACTGCTGAAAACATTTTGTCTGAGTTTAACAGCAAGGTCTTTGAATGGCTGAAACCAAGAGGCCTTAAGATTGATTTTGTTGCCACCGACAATGGCAGTAATGTAGTGAAGGCAATGAGAGATGGACAGTATTTTAGGGTACCCTGTTTGGCACACTGCATTAACTTAGTCGTGCAAGACTTTCTGAAAACTGAAGCCAAAGTCAGCAACATACTGACCATCTGCAGAAGAATATGCACGCATTTTAACCATTCTTTTAAAGCGCGGAAGCTGCTACGCGTCATTCAGCGGGAGCATAAATTGCCAGTCAAAGCACTGATCCAGGAGGTCCCAACACGTTGGAACTCTACTTATTTCATGCTTGAGCGTCTCTTTGAGCAGTACATACCACTGAATGCTTATGTAATGTCAAGAAGATTAGTGGATCCTACTGTTAATCTTAAAACCCTGACCGTTGAGATGTGGCAGTGGGACATCATTAAATGCTTGACAGAGATGCTACAACCTTTTGAGGTCTTCACACGTGCAGTTAGCAGGGAGGACTGTACTATGGGCCAAGCCATCCCATTGTTGTACATGCTCGAGCAACAGCTGAAGGAGGTCTGTGAAACATACGAAGGTGACGAAGAAAAAGTTGTACTAATTAGTCATCTAGACTCGCGCTGAGTATTATTATTTAACTGGAGTCACGCTGGCATTTATTTCTTTACCTGTACATCACGCTGGTAACTGATTAGCGCCCCCGGTGCCGTGGTGCATTTGCTGCCCCTGCCTTCGTCTCCCCTTGACCCTCCATCTTGTTGACTCGCTCCCTGACCCGCCCCTCCTCCCTGCTACCGCCTCCCAACTGCTGCCCCTCCCACGCTCCGCCCCCTCCACCTTCCATTTATGGCCAATGTCTCCACGCGCAGCGTCCACGCGCTACGTACACGCCGAAGGTGCGCCTAAGGTAAGCCCGTCTACGCCCGTCCGCGCCTGGACCGCGCCCAGCGCCTTTCCCCCTGCCCCTCGCGCTGCCCAGCTCCCCCGCATTACCTACGATTCCGCCACCCTCCTAGCCCTTAACCCCGGTCGCGCCCCCAACTGCGTCCAAGCCGCTCCTGGACGCACCCATGGACCGTTCTCCTGCTTCTCCTGCAAATTTAGCGGCACCGACAACATCTCCGCTACAACCACAACACAGATTCCCGACCCCAACCAACTAGAATGCATCCTTCTCAACACCCGCTCGGTCCACAGGCACGCCATTGACCTATGGAATCTTCTAGACACCATCTCTCCAGACGTCGCCTTCCTAACGGAAACATGGATGAACGCTTCCTCCGCCCCTGACATCGCCATCGCTATCCCTGATGACTATAAGATCACACGCAAGGACCGCACCGACCATACAGGAGGTGGAATCGCTATCGTCCATAAGAAATCAATCCGCATCTCAACCTGCTCCGACGCCAACCTCGCTAACTCCGAACACCTTCACTTCCAGATCCACATCGACCCCAAGACCACACTCAGAGGCACCCTCCTCTACAGACCACCAGGACCACGCGCAAAATTCAGTGAAGACATCACGGACTTCATCACCCCACATGCGCTTCCCTCCAAAGACTACATCCTTCTGGGAGACCTCAACTTCCACCTTGAAAAGATCAACGACCGCAACACCGCCACCCTAGTGGACAACCTCGCCAACCTCGGACTTAAACAACTGGTCACTTCCCCCACCCACATCGCAGGTCACACTCTCGACCCCATCTTCACCTCCAGCAACCATGTCTCCTTCAGCCACACTACGGATCTCTTCTGGACTGACCACAGCTGCGTTCACTTCACCTACAACAAGCCGAAACCCATCATCCACCTCCAACCAACTATACAAAGAAACTGGAACAAAATCACCACAGAGCAGATCTCCACATCGCTCCTCCAAACCTCCCCAGCCCTCTCTTCTAACGCCAACGAAGCCGCCTCCAACCTCACCCTTTGGTTATCCAACACCGCCGACACCTTAGCACCACTGAAAAAACGTCAACACAAACTTGGCATCAAGAAGGCCTCATGGTTCAACGATGACCTCAAGAAGTCCAAGAAACTGTGCCGCTCCCTTGAAAAGGCCTGGAAAAAAGACCCATCCACCAGCAACAAGGACGCCTTCAAAAGCGCCATCCGTACCCACCACCAACTGATCCGAAAAGCCAAGAAAACAGCATTCAAGGATCGACTTGACAACAACGCCCACAACAGCAAGGAACTTTTCAACATCGTCAAGGAATTTTCCAACCCCTCGGCCAACTCCAACGACATCACCCCCTCCCAAACCCTCTGCGATTCCCTAGCCTCTTTTTTCCACAACAAGATTGCTGACATCCACAACAGCTTTGACAACCAACCCAGAAGCCAACCCACCCTACCACCAGCTGACCATCTTCCCCCCATTAACACCCTTAACGCCTGGAACCCAATCTCCACTGAGGACACCATCCGCCTGATGAACTCCATCCACTCAGGATCCCCCACAGACCCATGCCCTCACCACATCTTCAACAAAGCAGACTCCATCATAGCTCCGCACCTCCGAGACGTCATCAACTGCTCCTTCAACTCCGCTACCTTCCCAGAAGACTGGAAACACGCTGAACTCACCGCCCTTCTGAAAAAACCAACAGCAGACCCCACCGAACTCAAAAACTACCGCCCCATCTCGCTTCTTCCATTCCCGGCCAAAGTCATCGAGAAAGCTGTCAACAACCAGCTCGCCGCCTTCCTCGAAGCCAACAAATCACTCGACCCCTCACAATCTGGCTTCCGAGCCAAACACAGCACTGAGACCGCCCTCATCGCAGCAACAGACGACATTCGAACTTTACTAGACAATGGAGACACAGTCGCCCTCATCCTCCTCGACCTCTCTGCAGCCTTCGACACAGTCTGCCACAGCACCCTTCTACAACGCCTTAGAAACATCGGAATCCAAGGAAAGGCACTGAAATGGATCACCTCGTTCCTCACCGGAAGAACCCAGAGAGTCAGCCTCCCACCATTCAAGTCCGAGGCCTCTGAAATCATCTGCGGCGTACCACAAGGATCCTCACTCAGTCCCACCCTCTTCAACGTATACATGAGCCCCCTCGCGGCCATCGCCCGCCAACACAACCTCAACATCATCTCTTACGCGGATGACACTCAAATGATCCTATCTCTCACCAAGGACCCCAGCACCGCCAAAACTAACCTACACGAAGGAATGAAAGAAGTCGCCGAATGGATGAAACAAAGCCGTCTGAAACTTAACTCGGACAAAACAGAAGTCCTCATCTTAGGTAAATCCCCCTCTGCATGGGACGACTCCTGGTGGCCGGAAGCCCTCGGAAATGCACCCATCCCGACAGACCACGCACGGAACCTTGGCGTCATCCTGGATTCTTCACTCTCAATGAACAAACAAGTCAGCGCCGTATCCTCTTCCTGCTTTAACATTCTCCGCATGCTCAGAAAAACTTTTTGCTGGATCCCCTCCGAAACAAGGAAAACAGTCACCCACGCTCTGGTCACAAGCCGACTGGACTACGGAAACACCCTCTACGCAGGTACCACCGCTAAACTCCAGAAGAAACTACAACGAATCCAAAACGCCTCAGCCAGGCTCATATTAGACATCCCACGCAACGAACACATCTCTGGTCACCTTAAAGACCTCCACTGGCTACCCGTCAATAAGAGGATTACTTTCCGACTGCTTACCCACGCACACAAATCACTCTACGACATCGGACCAGATTGCCTCAATTCTCGACTGTCCTTCTACACCCCCTCCCGCCAACTTCGCTCTTCCAGCCAAGCCTTCGCCACTGTACCTCGCATCAACAAGACCACCATGGGAGGCAGATCCTTCTCATACCTGGCTGCCAAAACTTGGAACTCACTCCCCGCTTACCTTCGCCTCACCCAGAATCACCTAGCGTTCAGAAAGCAGCTTAAAACGTGGATATTTGACAAATAATCCTCCTCCCCTTCCTAAGCGCCTTGAAACCCTCTGGGTATGTAGTGCGCTATATAAATTTTATGACTTGACTTGACTTGACCTTGGCCAAGGCCTTAGCCAACCGCTTATCTGGAAATGCAAGGCTTCAAATGATTGTGTCAGATCAAAATTACATAACTGCAACAATGTTGGATCCACGGTACAAATTGTTTGTCAGCAGTAGCGCAGTAATTCCTTTTTCAGATGGGGATGTTGCCAATTACAAAACTTCCATAGCTGTGGAAGCTAATGATTTAGAAACTGAACGGCTGTTACTTAAAGGCCTGCCAGTGCCAGCCCAGGACAGTCAAAGTACTCCAGGCCATCCTCCTGAGGCAAGTTCATCAGAGCATGAGAGCAGTGGGTCCGCATCCCAGCAGGCACCAACAGTACCAAAAGCAGCACCTACACGATCTGATTCAGCAGACACAACCAAAAGCATAAATGCTTTTTTTCTACAAAAGGGGATGGGTAAGTCCGTTGCTGTTGCAAAGGGGAAAGAGGACCAGCAAAGCCGAGCACCAATGAACACTGAGCAGATGGTTCAGGCCTATCTGGATGACACAACAGAGGTGTTCATGGAGCAAAGCCCATTGGTCTATTGGTATGAAAGAAGGAGACAGTGGCCAGTGCTGAGCAGGCTGGCGATAAAGTATCTGGCTTGTCCTGTAGCCAGTGTCGCCTCTGTGCAGGTTTTCAGTGCTGCTGGTGCCATTGTGACATCGAAAAGGACCAGTCTCCCCCCAAAAGCGTGGAGAGGCTGACAATGATAAAAATGAATCAACACTTCATACCACCAGACTATACTGTACGTGAATCAGAGCAGGATGAAGAAAGCGAGCCCGAAGATATCATCACTACTGTGTTACATGACCTACTTCTGTCCGAACCCCCAGAGTTTGAGGACGAGCTCCTCTTCCCTGACCAATAGGCTTTTAAATTGTTACTTTCTCCCTTCTTTTATTTGTGTTATTTATTTTCTTATTAAAAATGGCTTTCTGGTGCAAAACTGCTAATATTAAAAACCACAACCAAATCCATCCCCACCACTCATTCTTTTTATGTACCTACTGGAGTTGCACGCCTGTGCATTTATTTTCACTGTATTTTTTTATTTACCTCCTGGAGTTGCACGCCTGTGCATTTATGTTCCATGTTGACTGCACTCCTCAGAGTCTTGCTCCATCTTCTTGACTCCCACTCAAGTCAATACAATTCCATCTTGCCAGCCATACATTTGATGTTGTAGATGGAGTATAGTACAATAACAATAATGTAGCCTCTAACAGTCCCTCCATAACAAGTGAACCGTACATGACTACAGCCATCCTCTATTTCATTTGAAATCTGCAACTCATCACTGCCTTACTGAGTCTTAAGGCTGCCACCTCTGTCTGCAGGCATTCATAGACGACTCTTCAGTGTCAAAAGAAACTTGAGCAGGCATCCACAACTGAAGTCAACTTGTTGTGACTCGCATTACAAAGGCTCGGCAGCATCTGTGATCAATCATCTGACAGTGAAAGAGAAGACCAAAACAGGTATATTAAATGAATGATGCCATGCATTGCATTGGATGTATTGCTTTGCTGACTCTGAGCAAATGTGCATGGAGTTGAAGTATACTAGTAACTTCAGACTCACGTGATAGCCAATTTTTCCATGTTATTTAATAATGTAAATTATTTACGCACTTGTGTTCCTACTACTACAGATGCAGTCAGGACTTAATTTATCGTAGTCACTCACTACAGACTGAGTTGCTGTTGCTGATAATGATGGCGACCACCATATCTTTGCTGTCAGGCAGTTGGATCTGAGCTGATTGATGTACGATGTTTCTTGGAGTGGAATACAAGGTAATAATAAATACAAATAAGAGGCACAGCACAGTAGACCCAGGCTACTACATGTGTGTGCACTGTGCAGTGGTAGAGTACAATAGTGGTATCATTGATGACTGAGAATGACGCATTGATTTTGTTGATTAATTTTGTAAATGCTAGGTTGCTTTTTCATTTTCATTCACCTTTCTGTGGCTCTGTGAAATTTTTAGGGAAATGCAGTTTGTGTTACGGGCGACCCTGTGTCATCGTGGGCCTGTTCTGTGCTGGCTCCTGTCTTTTTTTGTACTTCTAGGTTAATAATGATGTGCAACTAGTAGACTTATACATATTGTATCCAAGCCGCCTCAGTCTGAAAGTCCTCTCATACGACTACTCCTCTTGTATTATTTTTTTTATCTTCACTGTATTACAATTTGTTTAGGTCATTCACATTCTTTTGTATTTGCCTTTTCTTTTTCAGGCTGGACGTTTTTCACCCACTGCTATTATACTATGAGCATCAACTCACCCTTACCACAAATCCTCATCATCAAGCAATTGGATGGCGGGAAACCAAGAATGATATTCAGCGTGTCCTTTTCTTACGTTTATTCCTTACATTCATTGGCTAGCGGATCAACATCATAAATCATCGTCTTCATTGTTTTGCTTTTGTTGTCTCCAATCTCCATGCGTACTGTTTTTCTTTCTCAAACCTTTCCCAAAACCCCCGTACCCATCCATTCAACAAACCCTAACCCTCTTCCCCCGGGCTGCGTGGTTACATTGAGGTGTGATGTTTCTTACATTAAATATACACCAACAATTTGATCACGCGCTTGCTGGGGCAGATGTGGTGAAAGCAACAATAGTGAAATGTCAACAAGGCATGGCAAGGATCTTCTTTGGCTTCCCAACTCAAGATCTGTGTATAATGCCAAATAATTTACCATTAACATCAAACAACGAATACATCTAATGAATTGGCGTAATTGTTTGGGTTTAAGTTTAAAGCATTATGATTTAGAAAAGTTTGACGTTGCCGTGAGTACTACAACTACAGTTGAACTTCTTATCTTCTCTTGCACTTAGTTTCCAGTCCCCAAAACCATTGTTTTGTTTCAGTTTAGCAGTTGCAATATTGGGTCAGCCGTGTAATGTACTGTACTTACTTATACTACCCCCACATTGTCTGTCACGCAAATGACTGCCTCTTTCTTTTTGTCTCTAAATGCTACTGGCAGGGTCTGTCTACTACTACTATCACAGAAGTTCAGAACCACAGATTCTTCGCCATTGTCTTGGGAAACAAATGCAGCCCTTGCAGTGCCACACTTCATCATAAATCATCATCAGCAATCACAGGTAAGATAAGTTTTCAGTGAGGTATAACGCAAGACAGACTGGTAGTTCTTCTAATACTACAAATATAACTCGGTGAGGGTTTACCACATCTATCTGTCTGCATGTTATTGTTGAAGATGTGGGCAATATATTTTTTTATTAGAAAGCACTGTCCGCCGACCTGCATGGCCAATTAAACCTTGCGATGTTGCACAACGTACATTATTTGGTGAAACAGTCCCCCCTCCAACACCCCAAGAAACGCAAATGAACTTCAAATGTTTTCTTTTGAACATAACTTTGTGTCTCATTTATTTTTAACATAATATAAATAAAGATGATACAAAAATAAAATATATATAAATCTTACCCCACAGCTGTCCCTACCCGCCTCCCCTAACCCCAACCAAATTCCCACGTTCAATGTAATGTAAAAAACCCCAACACCCAATTCCCACCCACCAACAAAAGGATTGAAAAAGGGGCAAACAACAAACAGGGTCCATCTCAAAGCCGGCGGGCTTTTAAGTGTTTATCAACCATGATCTTCACACGCTCCTCTATTTGAGTATTTGTCTGACTCTGAGCCTCCAGCCTGGCTACCCGGAGGAGAATCTTTCTTTGGAACTGGCGGCACCTACATTGGCATGCATGTTGTTGTGGGGGGGTGGCCGATGCTAGAAAAATCTGGCGGCGGGCGGCTGCCTGACCACGCCGACGTACTCCTGCAGGCTTGGGGGCCGGGGCATTGGAAGAGGCAGCAGCTGCTGCCGCCGCCTCCTCCTCCTCCTCCTCGGCCTGAGCCACCAGCCGGCGGTAGGCCTCAACGATGGCCTGCAGTTTCCGCTGCCGGGCCCGGACTGCCAACTCCTTCCTCGTTGGTTTTGAAGGAGTAACTATAAAGAAAGAGACAGAATTGTTGTAATCCAAAATCCCAGCAAATCAAGAACACAAAATGTATTCAACACATAGTGGGCGGCACAGTACAGTAGCACTAGCAAGCAAGCTGAGTACAAAAAATGTTGTTTTATCTATCTTGAACATTCTACGGCTTATATACTTAATTCGTTTGACTTTTTGGCACGGCATTATGCCTGCCCTAGTAGCATAGCATGGGTGTACTTCAACGGTCACACACATACGAACACCTGTCTTTTTCATATCTCGTTTTTTTATATCATATACTCTGTGCTTCCGAGAACAGTGACAGTCTCAAACTAACATTAATTAACAGGGGCCAGCTAGTACTAGTAAATGTCTAGTATAGAGTTCTTTATATCGCGCAACAAACCTTAGGTGGTTTGTGTTTCGCCAGCAACGACCCGGAATGCATCCAGTCGTCCCCTCCTTCCCTTGCCTTTGGGTTTAACCAAAACACAGCTGCTGACACTAGTATCCACTACCCACCGATATTGGATGTGTCTCCCACCCACGCAGGCAGCTGTGTTTTCCCCTTTCTATGCTTCCACAACAACCCATGCATCCGACTGCTATCAGCCACCTGCATTGCTGATTCCAAAGTATCCTTCTATATTATATGATTGGTGCTTTTTCCTTGCTCCTTTCATCATACTTAAAATCAATCTCCTTAGTGTTAATCCATCGCGGTCATGTAATGTTGTGGATAAGACTTTTTTAGTCTGCCACCAACCTTTCACAGCTGAGTTGTAGTCACATAGAAGAGGCCTGTTATTTTATCAATTCTCGCCATTGATAATGCTATTGCTAAGCTTGGTAATGACAAAGGTGGCGTCATATATTGTCCAGTAGAACTTCAAGTTCATTATAAATATCAGAGTACAGTGAGGAAGTTTTCCCCACCCACCAAGTAATGCGGATCACTATTGAATGTAACTTACCATCGCCCACCGTTGCTGGCTCCTCCCCCACTGCTGCCGGTGCTGCTGTAGGTGCCTCTGGTCCTCCATTGCCCTCCGGGATCGCCTCTGCTGACGCCGTCGCAGCGCCGCTGTCCCCGTCGGCACTGGTGGATGGTACCGGTTCTGCACAAATAAAAATAAGTACACCTTTTTAGATGGATGCACAGCCCCCATTGTACTTGTTCACCAAGAATGGAGTTCTGCAAAACAGTTAAGTACAACGTAATCAGTAGTAGTCCACATTGCCTAGTACAGCAGAGTAACTAACTCACTACACATATTAGCATTCATTTGTTATGGTATGGTACCCAAGCTCATCTCATCTATACTGCTACTCTAGTCCTTGGAAAGTTAGACTGAACCATGTAACCTAACCAGTTTGTACATCAATGACATGTCTACAGTTTTGCGCATGCTACCTCGCAGCTTGTTGCGCAGTACGAGAAGACGCCTTTGAGGCCACATGATTGTTCAAAGCATACACCTGAAGAGTTTGGAAAAAAAAAGGCCCGTATTTACTTTTTGAATGTGGATTGTGGAATCGAGTTTGCTTACAGCCTCAGGTTACACCTTTTTTTTAGCATGACAGCTAAAAACTTGCATAAATGTATTTAATTTTTTCATACTGTCTAACGTGCACCACTTTTGTCATTATTTTTCGGCAGATGAGAAGATTTCCTTCTACGAAGCAAAGATTTCCAGAGCTTACCAAAAAGAGGCATATGCAACTAGTATACGTTCAATGGTGAGGGGTCTCCGACATTTCCCACATTTCCCTATCGTTCACTGGTAGCTGTACAAATGTAGATTACTTTATTCAGCCTTTTTTAACTCTGGATTTTTTCTGGTGGCCCTTGACGTATTTCACGGAACAACTTAAAAACATTGATGTTACTTACTTAGTTACTTCTAACAAAATAAAGGTTTTAAAGAACCACATTGACTCGGAAGTATATTTTCAGTGTCTGTTGTCTTGTAGACTTACACGAGAGAGTGAGCAAAAGGCGGTTACTTAGGTTATGGATTGTGTAATAAAAGCATTTGGCATCTTCGTATTGGGGTTCAGGAAAGGGGTAATTGAATAATTGACCAATGACTGAGCCCATATAGGTTGTCGTTCATTGAATTGTGGGATCCTCTGAGTTCTGTGACTGATGTGTAAGACTGTAAGTAGGTAAGGTCCAACCTGCCTATCACCAACATCCAATTTTGTGGTGCATACATAGTTATGTATGTGACTGCATAGAAGAATACCCGCAAGAGTAGTAGTGGTATACTAACGCTTACAAAATACTAGACCAACATCTGGATGCATACTTGGTTGGTGTCAATTGGCAAAGAAGAGACATTACAGCGGAAAAAGTATACAACAGGAGTGGACCCTGTGCCTTCCGCTATTCTATCACAGATTTTTTGAAAAGATTAATACCTTAACTAAAGAGTGGGCAACAGGGCAAGCTTACCTACAGACAGTCTAGTAGTAGCACAGAGAGTCATAGCAGAGGCTCTTTGAAGGAACAGAAAGGCAGGGACAGATAGTAATACCCAAAATTTTGAAAACATAATCAAAATCAAACAAGCATTTGTCAAAATTTAGTTAGGTGAAATGTCATTAATCGGTTGGAAAAAAAAGCTCCGTTAGAAAGTTAGGGAAATATCATTGTTCCAAAAGAAAGCACTGTTGGACTTACTGGGGACAGCAGCAGGATCCTCAGTAGAGGAGCTCTGTGCCTGTGGTTCACGTTCACCCGCCGACTCAGTCCCAGCCTTCTGCTTGCCCCTGGGTTCTGTGGTTCATGTAAGAAATAATAAAGAAAGAGAAAAACATTGAGTGCTGTGAAACATAGACAGCATTTCAAAAACCACTGCTACAACATTAAAAGAAACAAACATTGGTCTACCAAATGACTACTGCCTTGCATGATTAACTGACTAGTGTATATATACTTGGAGAAAACAAATCAAATGTTCCATAAACATTCTGATTGCAGATTACTAAGTAACACAGAGGCAGTAACACCTGAACAACACCACCGATTCAAGAATGGGGTAATCAATTATCTGTAAGTAGCCATTTCTTTTTAATTTTTTGCCAGCAAAATGCATAGATCACAAGGAGGAGACATGCTTAACTTTGTGCATACTAACACGAAATTGTACGTTCATTGCATCATATTTTGTTTTGCTACTGACTGAATGCTACTGCTGCCCTACCCACTCAATAAACAAACTACATCAGTTCTATGGGGGGCTGAGGCAGGGGCGGCTCTAGGCTCATGGTGGTCCTGGACTCCTGGCCAGGGAGCATAGGTGGGGGGCCCGGAAGAGGAGGTCGGGGCGGAGCACGGAGGCCAGTGAAGAGGGGGGAGTCAGGGTGTTTGGAAGTGGAACAGAGCCGGAGGCACCAAATCCCTGCCAGGGGCCGCCACGCAAATATGTATCCATCCTCTGAGGATTATTAAATTAAGGATATATATTGGTGGGGTGGCCCCTGGCCTTTGGTGGCCCTGTGCAGTTGCACAGCTTGCACATGCCTAAAGCCGGCCCTGGCTGAGGTAAGAAGAACAAAGTAACTTTTGCATTCATTGCCAGAGGAGGATTCATGCAGAAGAGAAGGCCGTGAAAAAAAATGATACAATATGCAAACACGTACAATTATCCATCAACGGCTATTTCACTGACGGACAAAGGAAGGACAAGACTCTATTAATAGCATTAACTAACTTCAGTTCTCTACAATAAAGAAAATCTCACACCAATAAACAGCAAAAGCTAGCGCCAAATTGAACACGCAAGAGTCAGTGAAGATGAAGAAGCGCAGCACAGACCAGTGTCATACAATTACAGTAGATATAATAACGGAATACATCGGAAATGTAACTAGGAGCCCAAGTCATCGCGTTACTTATTCAGCCAAGATTTACAAAGATACAATAACAATACTTATACTACTATAGAGATATATATTATACACACACTTTTTTTTTTTTTGGGTAGCCACTCACCAAGACCCACGACCTCGACGCCAAGCAGGTCCAACAGGTCCTGCTCCCGGTCCAAAATGTCTGCCCAACGGTGGGTCAGCTGATGGTGGGTACCCCGGATACTGGAGCAGCGGAAGACTGCCCGGCGCACCTTCACCCACCACCGGAGACGCTCTTCAATATGGTGGTAGCCGGAGCCGGGCCTGCCGCCTGCTGCCAACATCAAGGGGAGGTAGCGCTGGATAAAAAACCCCAGGGCAGCCACCTCCTCCTCCCCAAAAAGTTGGCGGGGCCTCACCCCTAGGGGGCGCATTCTGCCACAAGGCAGCCGGGTTTTTTGGGGCACAGGCGCCTTGCCCTTTTAGCCGCCGCTGCTGCTGGTGCCCTTGACCATGGTTCTGGGTGGAGGGGAGAAGAAAAGTTCAAGACAAAAAGGTAGGGGAAAGAAGAAGCATGGTAAAAGAAGGAAGTAAAATAAAACAATAGAAAAGTTGTAAAAGTAGAAATAAAATGAAAAATATAAACCTATGCACAGAGAGAGATAGGTAATAACTAAAGAAAGTTTGAAAAAGTGGGTAAAAAGACCAGGATTGAAGAGATTTCACCAAGATGCAAAAGTAGGCCCAAAACCATAGCCAGAGTGTGTGATCCAAGATGGCTGCGCCCATCGCGACCGCGTGGGTAGGTTCGCGCGATATTTAGCGCGATCACGCACTTTTGTAGTGCGAACGAGAAGATGAGTTCCCGAACATGTCTTGCACAACGCAACCATGTTACTTGTGACCCGGAACAGGAAATAAGGGAACGCAAGCGGGCGGGACAAACCTCTTGGGTAACTTAGCGCGCTAGCCATCCCGAGCATGCAGGCAACGCCCCGAACACGCGCACCGCGCTCCCGAAGACGAAAAACGGCGCGCGAACGGGCCTAGCAAGCAACTACGCATGGCTGCGGAGCTACGCGTAGTTCGCGGAGTGCAACTGCGTCTTCGCGTAGCTCCGCAGAGTCCGACTCCGCAAACTACGCCCAGGGTTACTTCTAACGAAGCTCCTGGTGCACCTTCACATGCTTTTCATTACATTTTTAGCTGTGCCATTCTTCAGGTAATGTAACATCGGTGTCATTGTATCAGTTTCTGCTCACACTGTAATACCATCTTCAAGTTCTCTGCTGCTGTGTCAGGACGGCAAGGGAGGCAAAATTCATGCAGACAACTCATTTCGCCGGTCCCCGTTCCACATTGTTAACTCGACTTGAGCTTCTATAACTCCAGGCTAGCCCTAATGTATGCCTCCAGTCTACTCTCCTGCGTCAGTGCTGGAAAGTATATGATGAATTACCTTTGCCTCTCACTTCATGGGTAAATGTGACCCACCTTCCCATCAGTTAGCAGTAATGCTACCCTACACTCTGCATACAGTTGCCAGTGACTACTTGGATGAATTCTGCTTACAACAACCAATGAAACACAGGTTCAGTGTATATATTAAGAATACTACAAAGCCAACCGCTCCTTCCTTCCAGTACTTACCTGAGCTGAAGGGTATTGTTTGCGACCTTCCCCTGTTGATGTTGATGATGCAGTTGTTTTCCCAAATAGATTACCTGCTGGTGGACTTAATAAGCCCGAACAGGGAAGAAATCACAGGAAACACAAAGGTATTCTTATTTGTTTTTAATATTAATATTATGTTATTGCTTAAAATATTTCTTACACTTAAAATAATTTTTTTAAGTTCAATTAAAAAAGTTATTTAATAGAATTTATTTTATATGCATTGAGGTATTATCATTCTGTAACATGAAACAAAAAGAAACAACAGAGTGAGTATAAAATCCAAGATCGAGACCAGCATAAATTTGGTAATGTTGATAAAAAACTAGTTGGCGGCCATAATATATGTATGTATAATAATAAACCTGAATCTCCGCTGATGAATTCGCCCATGATGACCTCCTTCTCAACCCTGAGTCAGAAATACGTGGACAGGTAGGCCCTGTGACCTATGCCACAAGCAACTGATTGACAGATCACAGGTGGGTGAACATGTAACCGTTAGATAAGTGTGTGAACAGAAAAACCCAGATCAATTCCACAGATAGTAAGCAACACCGCAATGGTCTCAGGAGATTGGCCCCAATAAAACATGTTTGTCCAGAGGGCCGCGTATTTCCTAATACACAAATAAATCAGATGCCAAACTAAGTTAGGAACGCACAGCCAATCAGAACACAGCATGCATGCTACACACAGTGATTATGTGCTTCCCATGCATTGTGTCTGAACAAAGTCGAGGTCCACCTGCACTTCTTATCAAGCGACCAGATATATGGCCCCCTGACCAGGCCCCAATTTCTGTCTCAAAAGAAAATTACAAATCATTTTATGATGCTTCATGTAATGTATAAAATGACGGGCAAAACCAATGTGCTTTGAGACAGTATTCAGACTCGACTCCATTGCTTGTTCTCCTGGCTGCTGCATTTAACTAAACAAACTGTTCCTGTTTTGCCAAATGCCTTGACTTTCATTTTTTCAAAGTACATTCACATTTGAGAAACAAAACAACACACTGTGAAGAGGGACTACTTTATTAATGTAATTGTAATAAATATTAAGGTCACAAAGAAGGTTATAGCATAGCTTAAGTAGAACAATAGTGTACATTGATTCTCCTTGGCATATTGACTGTGGAAGAAAAAAAAGTACATGGTGAGTATCCTTTATTTACTATTGTTATAATGTATTCTGAGCACTATGATGACTCTTTCTGGGTTGGATAAGTTACAATTTTACCACATGCGCCCCAACAAGAGTGAAATCTTTTGATGATTGAAATAGATAACAGCAGAATAGACCTCACAACTTGAGGGGAGAGGATTAGGGTATTAAAGATTGGATGGATCGGAGTACTTCAGTAACATTTTAGCGGGACAAGTACAGCTTTCAGCAATTCCATTTAGTGGAACAACTGTCATGGATGGAAGATTACTGTTGAGTCAAACTACTCCCAAGTTAATTATAGTTATCTTGGCTAAAGTCGGGAGCGCTAGGTGGTGCACATCCAAGATAGCCACACATCTGTTAGGCCCGGGAAAGCTTGGTGACTTTATCCGACAATTACCCTTAATTTTACTGCAAAAATAGCGTTATGCCACTGCCTATATACTAATTGCACCTTCCGGAACACCCGTAAGTTAAATCACGGCTCTCCTGGCCTCGGAAGCCATCCAGAACGACCTCCTGGAATATGACGATCTGCGGGACTGAGACGCCGGAGGACCAGAGCGGCTGCCACTGCCACTCGAGCCCCAGGGATTCCACGTGGTTGCAGGCCCAGCCTTTACCAAACCCGCTCCCCGCCTAATCCGGCAAGTACAGATTGTCTCCCTGCCAAACTCACCTTAATCGGGACAGCCGCTGCGATAAGCAGGAATACATTGCTACACGCAGTGAACTGCTTGGAACCCGAAGGACCACTCTCTGCTGGTGAGGGCGCGCCATTTTCTACTTTCTCTGCCGACCGCTGCTCCCACCCGAACTGCCACCCATGCATGCCTGTACACTCGAACTTGGGGCAGCCGCTACCCGCTGTGCTTTGTCGACACCCCTGTGCATAATAAAGCGGCTCTCCTGCCCCAGATACCATTTGAGACAACCTCCCGAACCGCAGGTGGCTGCGTGAGTTGTGCGCCGGAGGACTTGAACGGCTAATACTGCGACTTGAGCCCCAGGGATTCCATGAAGTTATAGGCCCTGCCAGTGTCGGGTTTGCTTCCCGCCCAATCCCGCATTTAAGGTTCACCTCTCCTACTGAGCCCACCTCAACCGGGGAAGCCGCTGTGACGATCGGAAACTTCATCACTGCACACAAAGGGAGACGTGGTGGGCTGCCCAGAACCCAGAAGACTGATCTACGCAGGTAAGGGTGTGCCATTGCTTTCTCTCCCTCCAATCCTCAATTCGTCTAGGAGATACTCCCTGCGCACGCCCAGACACTCAACTTAAGGGGATTGGTGCTCGCTGTGCCATCCCGTGAGGCCTTCTCACCAGATAGACTGTAAGCCACTGAAGGAGAGATTACACGCTATAATTACCGCCCCAACACACTAAAATTGTGATGGCGCCATTTTGAAAGGCTGACTAGGTGTCGCACTACTGCGTGGTCACTGCTGCTTTGCTGCACCCTCGACCTGGAATGCACCTTATTGGCTTCTGATGACCCTGACCACCAGCCTGAGTACCCGGGAGCTGAATATCGCCCCTGCCTTTATTGACGCTCCCATTTGGGACTCTAGAGCGGCAACCACAGAAAAGCTGTCAGCGCTCTACTCACTTACCTGAGGAAGATGCCCACAGAAAAACCAGGCCAGGGACAGACTGATTTGCATATAGCCAGGTTCTGAGCTGGGATGGTGCAGTGAGATAAATAACGGTGATGGATCAAGCCCTGATCTTTGGACTGGGTAAGAGTGGTCTGCTTAATTCAGACACTCTGTTCATCACCACCCCCTTTTCTGAATCATTTTTGGCCTCTATAGGTGTGGCAGGGTATACTCAGACATGAGTCCCTTTCTCACTGCACCATCAGGATTCAAGCAAGCCAGGCCGACGACGGCTGAAATGCCAGAAACCGGTCCCCAGTAGCTTGTCTCCTTTCTGGTGAAGAATTGGCTTGGTAGTTTAGTCTGCCCTGTTCCCATGATGCACTGGCTCAGGGACAGACTGATTTGCATATAGCCAGGTTCTGAGCTGGGATGGTGCAGTGAGATAAATAACGGTGATGGATCAAGCCCTGATCTTTGGACTGGGTAAGAGTGGTCTGCTTAATTCAGACACTCTGTTCATCACCACCCCCTTTTCTGAATCATTTTTGGCCACTATAGGTGTGGCAGGGTATACTCAGACATGAGTCCCTTTCTCACTGCACCATCAGGATTCAAGCAAGCCGGGCCGACGATGGCTGAAATGCCAGAAACCGGTCCCCGGTAGCTTGTCTCCTTTCTGGTGAAGAATTGGCTTGGTAGTTTAGTCTGCCCTGTTCCCATGATGCACTGGGCCAGGGACAGACTGATTTGCATATAGCCAGGTTCTGAGCTGGGATGGTGCAGTGAGATAAATAACGGTGATGGATCAAGCCCTGATCTTTGGACTGGGAAAGAGTGGTCTGCTTAATTCAGACACTCTGTTTATCACCACCCCCTTTTCTGAATCGTTTTTGGCCACTATAGGTGTGGCAGGGTATACTCAGACATGAGTCCCTTTCTCACTGCACCATCAGGATTCAAGCAAGCTGGGCCGACGATGGCTGAAATGCCAGAAACCGGTCCCCGGTAGCTTGTCTCCTTTCTGGTGAAGAATTGGCTTGGTAGTTTAGTCTGCCCTGTTCCCATGATGCAATGGAACACCATCCGCATCACGACCAACACCGACGACACCCTCGCACCCGCCGAGCACCTGCACTTCCAGGTCCACATCAACCCCAAGACCACCCTCAGAGGCACCCTCATCTACAGACCCCCGGGACGACGCACACAATTCAGCGAAGACATCGCCGACTTCATCAGCCCGCACGCCCTCCCCTCCGCTGACTACATCCTCCTCAGGGACCTCAACTTCCACCTGGAGAACAACAATGACCGCAACACCACCACCCTGCTGGACAACCTCGCCAACCTCGGACTCAAGCAGCTGGTCACCACCCCCACCCACTACGCCGGACACACACTCGACCCCGTCTTCTCATCCAGCAAGGACATCGCCTTCAGCCACGCCACCGGACTCCACTGGAGGGACCACAGCTGCGTCCACTTCAGCTTCAGAAGGACCACGATCCACCACCACCAGCAACAGGTTGCACGCAGAAGCTGGAACAAGATCACAGCCGACCAGCTCGCGACCGCCCTGAGCAAGAACCCACCCACCAGCGCAACGAACCTCAGCCAAGCGGCCACCAACCTCACGAAGTGGATCAGCGACTGCGCAGACGACCTCGCCCCTCTGAAGACCCCGCCTAGCAGACCCGGTAGCAAGAAAGCCCCATGGTTCACCGACGAACTCAAGAGCTCCAAGAAGAACTGCCGAGCCCTCGAGAGAACTTGGCGAAGAGACCCAACACCGGACAACATGACTGCCCTCAAGCTCGCCACCCGAAAACACCACCAACTCATCCACGCCACCAAGAAAACCACATTCAAGGAACGACTGGACAACAACGCACACAACAGCAAGGAACTCTTCAACATCGTCAAAGAGCTCTCCAACCCCAACGCCGGAAACAACAACATCACCCCTTCGCAAGACCTCTGCAACTCCCTCGCCTCCTACTTCCACACCAAGATCGCGGACATACACAACAGCTTCAGCACTCAACCGACGCACGCCACAACCAAACCACCGCCCCCCACCACCACCCTCCTCCCCTGGACCCCGATCAGCACCGAAGACACCGTCTGCACAATGAACTCCATCCACTACGGATCTTCTACCGACCCCTGCCCTCACCACGTCTTCAACAAGGCCGACGCTGTCATCGCACCCCACCTGCGGGACATCATCAACACCTCCTTTGACACCGCTTCCTTCCCGGAGAGCTGGAAGCACGCCGAACTCAGCGCTCTACTAAAGAAGCCATCAGCCGACCCCACCGACCTCAAGAACTACCGCCCCATCTCGCTGCTCTTGTTTCCTGCAAAAGTCATCGAGAAGACCGTCAACAAGCAGCTGGCCGCCTTCCTCGAGACGAACGGATCCCTCGACCTCTCGCAGTCTGGCTTCCGGGCCAACCACAGCACCGAGACCGCCCTGATCGCAGCCACCGATGACATCCGAGCTCTGCTTGACAACGGAGAAACAGCGGCCCTCATCCTCCTAGACCTCTCCGCGGCCTTCGACACTGTCTGCCACCGTACACTAGTGCAGTGACTCAGCAACGTCGGAATCCAGGAGAAGGCACTGGAGTGGATCATCTCCTTCCTCGCCGGTAGGACACAGAGAGTCCGCCTCCCCCGTTCAGATCTGAAGCCACAGAAGTCATCTGCGGCGTTCCTCAAGGCTCCTCGCTCAGCCCAACCCTCTTCAACGTGTACATGAGCCCCCTCGCAGACATCGCACGCCAGCACAACCTCAACATCATCTCCTACGCCGATGACACCCAGCTGATTCTCTCCCTCACAAACGACCCCGCCACCGCCAGAGCCAACCTCCACGAAGGGATGAAAGAGGTAGCAGAATGGATGAAGAACAGCCGCCTGAAACTGAACTCGGACAAGACGGAAGTCCTCATCCTGGGATCCTCACCCTCCGCCTGGGACGACTCCTGGTGGCCCCCCGCCCTAGGCAGCGCACCCAAACCAACAGACAACGCACGCCACCTGGGCTTCATCCTGGACTCCACCCTCTCCATGACCAGACAAGTCAACACCGTCTCCTCATCGTGCTTCAACATCCTGCGCATGCTACGAAAGATCTTCCGGTGGATCCCCACCGAGACCAGGAAGACGGTCACCCAGGCCCTCGTCACCAGCCGTCTGGACTACGGCAACTCCCTCTATGCCGGAACCACCGCCAAACTCCAGAAAAGACTTCAGCGGATCCAGAACGCCTCAGCACGACTCATCCTGGACATCCCCCACCACAGCCACATCTCCGGACACCTGAGAGACCTGCACTGGTTCCCGGTCACCAAGAGAATAACCTTCCGACTCCTCACCCACGCACACAAAGCCCTAAACAACCAAGGACCAGGATACCTCAACAGCCGCCTCAACTTCTACACTCCCAAACGCCAGCTTCGATCGACCGGCCATGCCCTCGCCACCGTCCCCCGCATCTGAAGAGCCACTACAGGGGGACGGTCCTTCTACTACCTCGCCGCCAAGACATGGAACTCCCTCCCGACCCACCTCCGCCTGACCCAGGACCACCTCGCCTTCAGGAAGCAACTCAAGACCTGGCTGTTCGAGCAGTAGCGGACCCCCCTCCCCTAGCGCATTGAGACTCTTTGGGTGAGTAGTGTGCTATATAAATGCTTTGATTGATTGATTGATTGACTGGGCCAGGGACAGACTGATTTGCATATAGCCAGGTTCTGAGCTGGGATGGTGCAATGAGATAAATAACGGTGATGGATCAAGCCCCCTTTTCTGAATCGTTTTTGGCCACTATAGGTGTTGCAGGGTATACTCAGACATGAGTCCCTTTCTCACTGCACCATCAGGATTCAAGCAAGCCGGGCCGACGACGGCTGAAATGCCAGAAACCGGTCCCCGGTAGCTTGTCTCCTTTCTGGTGAAGAATTGGCTTGGTAGTTTAGTCTGCCCTGTTCCCATGATGCACTGGGCCAGGGACAGACTGATTTGCATATACAGTGAGATAAATAACGGTGATGGATCAAGCCCTGATCTTTGGACTGGGTAAGAGTGGTCTGCTTAATTCAGACACTCTGTTCATCACCACCCCCTTTTCTGAATCGGTTTTGGCCACTATAGGTGTGGCAGGGTATACTCAGACATGAGTCCCTTTCTCACTGCACCATCAGGATTCAAGCAAGCCGGGCCGACGACGGCTGAAATGCCAGAAACCGGTCCCCGGTAGCTTGTCTCCTTTCTGGTGAAGAATTGGCTTGGTAGTTTAGTCTGCCCTGTTCCCATGATGCACTGGGCCAGGGACAGACTGATTTGCATACAGCCAGATTCTGAGCTGAGATGGTGCAGTGAGATAAATAACGGTGATGGATCAAGCCCTGATCTTTGGACTGGGTAAGAGTGGTCTGCTTAATTCAGACACTCTGTTCATCACCACCCCCTTTTCTGAATCGTTTTTGGCCACTACAGGTGTGGCAGGGTATACTCAGACATGAGTCCCTTTCTCACTGCACCATCAGGATTCAAGCAAGCCGGGCCGACGATGGCTGAAATGCCAGAAACCGGTCCCCGGTAGCTTGTCTCCTTTCTGGTGAAGAATTGGCTTGGTAGTTTAGTCTGCCCTGTTCCCATGATGCACTGGGCCAGGGACAGCCTGATTTGCATATAGCCAGGTTCTGAGCTGGGATGGTGCAGTGAGATAAATAACGGTGATGGATCAAGCCCTGATCTTTGGACTGGGAAAGAGTGGTCTGCTTAATTCAGACACTCTGTTTATCACCACCCCCTTTTCTGAATCGTTTTTGGCCACTATAGGTGTGGCAGGGTATACTCAGACATGAGTCCCTTTCTCACTGCACCATCAGGATTCAAGCAAGCCGGGCCGACGATGGCTGAAATGCCAGAAACCGGTCCCCGGTAGCTTGTCTCCTTTCTGGTGAAGAATTGGCTTGGTAGTTTAGTCTGCCCTGTTCCCATGATGCACTGGAACGCCATCCGCATCACGACCAACACCGACGACACCCTCGCACCCGCCGAGCACCTGCACTTCCAGGTCCACATCAACCCCAAGACCACCCTCAGAGGCACCCTCATCTACAGACCCCCGGGACGACGCACACAATTCAGCGAAGACATCGCCGACTTCATCAGCCTGCACGCCCTCCCCTCCGCTGACTACATCCTCCTCGGGGACCTCAACTTCCACCTGGAGAACAACAATGACCGCAACACCACCACCCTGCTGGACAACCTCGCCAACCTCGGACTCAAGCAGCTGGTCACCACCCCCACCCACTACGCCGGACAAACACTCGACCCCGTCTTCTCATCCAGCAAGGACATCGCCTTCAGCCACGCCACCGGACTCCACTGGAGGGACCACAGCTGTGTCCACTTCAGCTTCAGAAGGACCACGATCCACCACCACCAGCAACAGGTTGCACGCAGAAGCTGGAACAAGATCACAGCCGACCAGCTCGCGACCGCCCTGAGCAAGAACCCACCCACCAGCGCAACGAACCTCAGCCAAGCGGCCACCAACTTCACGAAGTGGATCAGCGACTGCGCAGACGACCTCGCCCCTCTGAACACCCCGCCTAGCAGACCCGGTAGCAAGAAAGCCCCATGGTTCACCGACGAACTCAAGAGCTCCAAGAAGAACTGCCGAGCCCTCGAGAGAACTTGGCGAAGAGACCCAACACCGGACAACATGACTGCCCTCAAGCTCGCCACCCGAAAACACCACCAACTCATCCACGCCACCAAGAAACCACATTCAAGGAACGACTGGACAACAATGCACACAACAGCAAGGAACTCTTCAACATCGTCAAAGAGCTCTCCAACCCCAACGCCGGAAACAACGACATCACCCCTTCGCAAGACCTCTGCAACTCCCTCGCCTCCTACTTCCACAACAAGATCGCGGACATACACAACAGCTTCAGCACTCAACCGACGCACGCCACAACCAAACCACCGCCCCCCACCACCACCCTCCGCCCCTGGACCCCGATCAGCACCGAAGACACCGTCCGCACAATGAACTCCGTCCACTCCGGATCTTCTACCGACCCCTGCCCTCACCACGTCTTCAACAAGGCCGACGCTGTCATCGCACCCCACCTGCGGGACATCATCAACACCTCCTTCGACACCGATTCCTTCCCGGAGAGCTGGAAGCACGCCGAACTCAGCGCTCTACTAAAGAAGCCATCAGCCGACCCCACCGACCTCAAGAACTACCGCCCCATCTCGCTGCTCCCGTTTCCTGCAAAAGTCATCGAGAAGACCGTCAACAAGCAGCTGGCCGCCTTCCTCGAGATGAACGGATCCCTCGACCCCTCGCAGTCTGGCTTCCGGGCCAACCACAGCACCGAGACCGCCCTGATCGCAGCCACCGATGACATCCGAGCTCTGCTTGACAACGGAGAAACAGCGGCCCTCATCCTCCTAGACCTCTCCGCGGCCTTCGACACTGTCTGCCACCGTACACTAGTGCAGCGACTCAGCAACGTCGGAATCCAGGAGAAGGCACAGGAGTGGATCATCTCCTTCCTCGCCGGTAGGACACAGAGAGTCTGCCTCCCCCGTTCAGATCTGAAGCCACAGAAGTCATCTGCGGCGTTCCTCAAGGCTCCTCGCTCAGCCCAACCCTCTTCAACGTGTACATGAGCCCCCTCGCAGACATCGCACGCCAGCACAACCTCAACATCATCTCCTACGCCGACGACACCCAGCTGATTCTCTCCCTCACAAACGACACCGCCACCGCCAGAGCCAACCTCCACGAAGGGATGAAAGAGGTAGCAGAATGGATGAAGAACAGCCGCCTGAAACTGAACTCGGACAAGACGGAAGTCCTCATCCTGGGATCCTCACCCTCCGCCTGGGACGACTCCTGGTGGCCCCCCGCCCTAGGCAGCGCACCCAAACCAACAGACCATGCACGCAACCTGGGCTTCATCCTGGACTCCACCCTCTCCATGACCAGACAAGTCAACACCGTCTCCTCGTCGTGCTTCAACATCCTGCGCATGCTACGAAAGATCTTCCGGTGGATCCCCACCGAGACCAGGAAGACGGTCACCCAGGCCCTCGTCACCAGCCGTCTGGACTACGGCAACTCCCTCTATGCCGGAACCACCGCCAAACTCCAGAAAAGACTTCAGCGGATCCAGAACGCCTCAGCACGACTCATCCTGGACATCCCCCACCACAGCCACATCTCCGGACACCTGAGAGACCTGCACTGGCTCCCGGTCACCAAGAGAATCACCTTCCGACTCCTCACCCACGCACACAAAGCCCTAAACAACCAAGGACCAGGATACCTCAACAGCCGCCTCAACTTCTACACTCCCAAACGCCAGCTTCGATCGACCGGCCATGCCCTCGCCACCGTCCCCCGCATCCGAAGAGCCACTACAGGGGGACGGTCCTTCTACTACCTCGCAGCCAAGACATGGAACTCCCTCCCGACCCACCTCCGCCTGACCCAGGACCACCTCGCCTTCAGGAAGCAACTCAAGACCTGGCTGTTCGAGCAGTAGCGGACCCCCCTCCCCTAGCGCATTGAGACTCTTTGGGTGAGTAGTGTGCTATATAAATGCTTTGATTGATTGATTGATTGACTGGGCCAGGGACAGACTGATTTGCATATAGCCAGGTTCTGAGCTGGGATGGTGCAGTGAGATAAATAACGGTGATGGATCAAGCCCTGATCTTTGGACTGGGTAAGAGTGGTCTGCTTAATTCAGACACTCTGTTCATCACCACCCCCTTTTCGGAATCGTTTTTGGCCACTATAGGTGTGGCAGGGTATACTCAGACATGAGTCCCTTTCTCACTGCACCATCAGGATTCAAGCAAGCCAGGCCGACGACGGCTGAAATGCCAGAAACCGGTCCCCGGTAGCTTGTCTCCTTTCTGGTGAAGAATTGGCTTGGTAGTTTAGTCTGCCCTGTTCCCATGATGCACTGGCTCAGGGACAGACTGATTTGCATATAGCCAGGTTCTGAGCTGGGATGGTGCAGTGAGATAAATAACGGTGATGGATCAAGCCCTGATCTTTGGACTGGGTAAGAGTGGTCTGCTTAATTCAGACACTCTGTTCTTCACCACACCCTTTTCTGAATCGTTTTTGGCCACTATAGGTGTGGCAGGGTATACTCAGACATGAGTCCCTTTCTCACTGCACCATCAGGATTCAAGCAAGCCGGGCTGACGATGGCTGAAATGCCAGAAACCGGTCCCCGGTAGCTTGTCTCCTTTCTGGTAAAGAATTGGCTTGGTAGTTCAGTCTTCCCTGTTCCCATGATGCACTGGGCCAGGGACAGACTGATTTGCATATAGCCAGGTTCTGAGCTGGGATGGTGCAGTGACATAAATAACGGTGATGGATCAAGCCCTGATCTTTGGACTGGGTAAGAGTGGTCTGCTTAATTCAGACACTCCGTTCATCACCACCCCCTTTTCTGAATCGTTTTTGGCCACTATACGTGTGGCAGGGTATACTCAGACATGAGTCCCTTTCTCACTGCACCATCAGGATTCAAGCAAGCCGGGCCGACGACGGCTGAAATGCTAGAAACCGGTCCCCGGTAGCTTGTCTCCTTTCTGGTGAAGAATTGGCTTGGTAGTTTAGTCTGCCCTGTTCCCATGATGCACTGGGCCAGGGACAGACTGATTTGCATATAGCCAGGTTCTGAGCTGGGATGGTGCAGTGAGATAAATAACGGTGATGGATCAAGCCTTGATCTTTGGACTGGGTAAGAGTGGTCTGCTTAATTCAGACACTCTGTTCATCACCACCCCCTTTTCTGAATCGTTTTTGGCCACTATAGGTGTGTCAGGGCATACTCAGACATGAGTCCCTTTCTCACTGCACCATCAGGATTCAAGCAAGCCGGGCTGACGACGGCTGAAATGCCAGAAACCCGTCCCCGGTAGCTTGTCTCCTTTCTGGTGAAGAATTGGCTTGGTAGTTTAGTCTTCCCTGTTCCCATGATGCACTGGGCCAGGGACAGACTGATTTGCATATAGCCAGGTTCTGAGCTGGGATGGTGCAGTGAGATAAATAACGGTGATGGATCAAGCCTTGATCTTTGGACTGGGTAAGAGTGGTCTGCTTAATTCAGACACTCTGTTCATCACCACCCCCTTTTCTGAATCGTTTTTGGCCACTATACGTGTGGCAGGGTATACTCAGACATGAGTCCCTTTCTCACTGCACCATCAGGATTCAAGCAAGCCGGGCAGACGACGGCTGAAATGCTAGAAACCGGTCCCCGGTAGCTTGTCTCCTTTCTGGTGAAGAATTGGCTTGGTAGTTTAGTCTGCCCTGTTCCCATGATGCACTGGGCAGGGACAGACTGATTTGCATATAGCCAGATTCTGAGCTGGGATGGTGCAGTGAGATAAATAACGGTGATGGATCAAGCCCTGATCTTTGGGCTGGGTAAGAGTGGTCTGCTTAATTCAGACACTCTGTTCATCACCACCCCCTTTTCTGAATCGTTTTTGGCCACTATAGGTGTGGCAGGGTATACTCAGACATGAGTCCCTTTCTCACTGCACCATCAGGATTCAAGCAAGCCGGGCCGACGACGGCTGAAATGCCAGAAACCGGTCCCCGGTAGCTTGTCTCCTATCTGGTAAAGAATTGGCTTGGTAGTTTAGTCTGCCCTGTTCCCATGATGCACTGGTCCAGGGACAGACTGATTTGCATATAGCCAGGTTCTGAGCTGGGATGGTGCAGTGAGATAAATAACGGTGATGGATCAAGCCCTGATCTTTGGACTGGGTAAGAGTGGTCTGCTTAATTCAGACACTCTGTTCATCACCACCCCCTTTTCTGAATCACAGAAAAACCAGTGCACATATGTCTCACATTCCAGCACATTCGCCTTGGTAGACACTACTCAGAGAACCATCTGCCTACCCAGAGTGCTGTCGTAGCTTCTTACATTGTAGAAAGATGGAGAAACCTGATGGGCGACAACCCAGACTCACCTTTGAAAATAAAAAGGCCGCTACAAGATCCACCTCTGCAGACAGTGTGTGGACGAGTGTGGATCAGTCCTCAGCACCCTCGCCATTTTCCGAAGATGATGTAAAGATATTACTCCTGGCTGTTCAGCACAGCCTCACTGTCCTTTCCAAGAAAATGGACATGATGAACAATTTCCTGGTTCAGAAAGTCAATAAACATGACGGACAGTTGAAAGAAGCCGAGCACAGCATATCCGAGACCGAAGATGCCACCTCGCAGATGCAACAACAGATGTCGCAATGGATAAACTCCTTAATGTAATTGCGGATAAAAATGAAGACATCGAAGCAAGAAGCTGCCGGAACAATATTCGCATCATAGGCATCCCTGAGAGCACAAACAGGGGGCGTATGGAGGACTATGTTGAACGCCTCCTAACTAATACCTTTGGTGCTGACTCCTTTTTGACACAGCTGGTGGTCCTCGACCGCCGCTGGGTGAGACTCTCAGGCCCATCATAGCCAGACTCTGAAATTATCGGGACCATGATGCAGTACTGAAAAAATGCCAGAGAGAAGAAACCACTACAATTTGAAGGTACCACGTTCAGCATATATCCAGACTTCACTATGGCAGGGCAGGAGGCGCGCCGCAAATTCCTCCCCATTAAACAGAACTGCGCAAAGCTCAAATAGAATATGCCCTCATGTACCCTGCTCGCCTTCGGATCTCGAGTCATGGCAAACACATCTTCAGCATGAATCCACAGCAGGTGGAGGACTTTCTGAAGGACAACCAAAGGCGTTCGCCAAGACAGGAGGAGGCTTCACAATCCCCTTCTCCATTGTTTGAATGACCAAAAGATTCATGGACATGAACTGAGATGACCTAGAGATCGTCGTCCCACTCTCGCAAGCTTTGCTGTAATGGTTCCCTGTGAAGATGGGAGTCATGGCCTTGGTTCCCTCGCCGTTGGGGCCTCTTTTTGCTCCTCTGATGGGACTCCTCCTCCACAAGATGGTCACAGATAAATAAGTGCCCTGCTGGGCTTTGAACAATATTAGTGGCTTATAATTCAATATATGTGATTGAAGCGGACAGACACATGCTGTGATTGCCCGCCACAAGCCACTCTTGCCCTTGCTGATCTGTACCATAGTATAACGAGACGCTGTCACCCTGCGCATCATCCCCCTTTTTGCTGATGAGACTTTTGTCAATGCTCTCCAGCTGGACCTACACTCCTGTAAAGAATCATGGACAGATAAGTGCCCTAGGGGCTTCGTTCATTGACTGTGGTTCTGACTGTATCCTTAAACTAAACTACCTTACTGAACTGTGGGTAGATTTACCTGACACATCGTCAAGCACCCTTCTCCCTCACATCACTCTTTCCCCTCAATGGGCTGACATCCGGGGACGGCAATGCAGTTAGAGTTGGGTTACGGGAAGGGATTACTGCCCCCAGGCAAGCCTCCCATGGGGGATCCCCCAGGCTCTTTTTGTCTCTTGATGTGTTTTTCTCTTGCTCTGCTGGCTAATCTGGTTAGAGTAGAATGGCCGTGATGTTGGGAGATATTGGGTGGGCGAGAATATGCCAGCAGGATTCGGGTGCCGTTGTGGGAGGGGGCGGCATTGGTGTTAGTAGTTAGTTATGGTGCTAACTCATTGAGGTTCTTTGTTTCGGCGGGAGGGGATGGAATGGGATTTTTTTTAAGGTTCTAAGTATATGTTTGACAACTGCAGCTCGACATGACAATCATTATGTGAGTGAACACATTAGCCTTTGACAACATTATTTTCGCCATACAGCCTCATCATATCTGAAATGTCAACACAAGCTGAACTACCTTGCATCAAATTGATCACATGGAATGTCAGGGTGCTTCGCAACCCTCGGAGACAAATATTAGCATATCTAGATGGACACCACATCCAAAGAGCTATGCTCTAAGAAATGCACATGGACCCTAGACATCCCTCCTGCTTTATTAATTAATGGGCCTCTGCATGAGCGTTCTCCTTCAACTCGACATACTCAAGTGGCATGGTTATTTTAGTTTAGAGGAATACACAGTTCAAATCAGGTGGCATGTATAGTGACCCCTTCGGCCGCAGCTGCATACTTTGGGGTACATTGACCACACAATCGATCACCCTTGGCTTATAGTGATGGTCCTAACTCAGACGACCCTGATTATTTCACCACTCCATGGGGACACATACTTAAAATAGGCTCCACACATGTCATATGGGGTGGGGACTTTAACACAGCTATATGCCCCTCTATGGACTTCTCCAACCCCCTACCTCATTACTACACCAATACTCGGGAGACCCTCTCTGGGCTGTTAACGGAGCATGGTTTTATGTGCATCCCACTGATAGGGAAGGCACTTTTTATACAGCAGGGCACAAAACCTGTTCTCAATTAGATTATTGGGTTTGCTCACGTGCAGTGACCCCCTGGATTCAACTTGCTAAACACATGGCTCGCACATATGTAGATCATGTGCCGGTGTATCTTGAAATACTACCCTCTAACTCAATTGCCACCCCACGCTGCTAGAGGCTAGTACCGGAAGGACTTCTAGATACTATGATCCATGCTGAAATAGGGGAAGAGATTACAGATTTTTTTACCAGAAATAAGGGCTCTGACAACCAGTTGGGTATGCTCCGGGAGGCTTTTAAAGTATGGTCAGGAGCATATGCATATCCAAAAGTTTTGGGGTGCTCCGTGATATCAGGAGAAATCTTTGCCACCTCACAACTGATACTAAACTACTTGAAACGGACATGTGGGCTGACGATTCCGGTGCCCAATGAGCCGCGCTCCGTGAAAAGCTATCAGACTACACTGCTACTGCGGACCAGGAGAAGAAGTTCGGAGGCAAATATTATACTGCCCGCCAATATAGGGAGGGAGAGAGGCCTGGCCAAGCATTGGCGAATGCTATTAGGAAGCCTCGGTTTTCTAGTTATAACCTAGACGTGGAGGATGGTGAAGGGATACGGCATAGGGATAGCCTTGACATATTACACTAATTTGCTACATATTATACAGAACTATACAGCTTGCAACGCACCTCTCCCCCTGACTTCGCTCCCTATTTAGAAGATATAGCTCTGGGGTGGCTGGATGACTCTCAATGCGAATTACTTGCAGTGCCATTTGAGGATGATGAGCTGCGCTAAGCCATAATGCAAATGGCGTCCGGGGAAGCGTCGGGCTCCGATGGCCTTCCCATTTATTTTTATAAAATGTACATCGATCAGTTGCTTCCAGTACTGAAGGAGGTCTTCATGGAGGCCCAAAAAGCACAAATCCTACCTGCATCAATGAGGGAGGCGTTAATTACATTATTATTAAAACCGGGCAAACCTGCGGATCGGTACCTGTCTTACAGGACACTCTCTTATAAATACGAATGCAAAAATCCTCGCTAAATTATTGCCAAACCGTCTTAGTCTACTGATAGAAAAACTGGTTCTCCCAGACCAGGCTCGGTTTATCCCTGGAAGGGCCACCTCCCACAATCTCAGGACATTATTCTCCATCCTGCAGGCAGTAGACCCAAGGTTGGAGCTTGTGGCGTTGTTTTTGGATGCCTCTAAAGCCTTTGACTCGTTGGAGTGGGACTACCTTTTCACCATCCTGCAGTGTATGGGACTCCCCATGGGCTTTATATTATGGCTCTGGCTTTTATATACCTCACCAATGATGAAAGTCTTGATTAATGGACACACCTCTCCCTCAATGTCTTTATCTCGGGGTATGCTGCAAGGGTGTCCACTTTCTCCCCTTCTTTTTGCCCTAGTTTTGGAACCATTGGCAGCTAAGATTAGGCAGCAGAACCATCACATGGGTCTCCGCTGCTTACTTCGCCCAATACTCATCTCTCTCTATGCTGATGATGTTACCCTATACATATAAGGCCGATGCCACAATCTCAATACATTACTACGCGAGCTCGTTAAATTCGGTGGTCAATCAGGTATCCATATCAATTGGTCCAAATCACAGATGTTTCCGCGGACCAGCTCCGCTATTCCCTTTGAAATAGATTTTCCTATTGGGTGGTGTGATGAGAATGACAAATATTTGCGGGTCCGCGTAACGGCGGATCAGGATGAGCTAAAGAGGATCAATTAAGGGTGTGCAATGGAACACGTCACAGGCTGTATTGCTCGTTAGATTGCCCTTCCCTTAACTATGGCTGGGTGCATATCCCTTATCAAAGTGTTAATTCTCCCCAAGTTTTTATATCTCTTTCCTAATAACCCTTATCATCCTGGACTAAATGTTTCCACCTCTCTACGTTCGGAATTGATTTGTTAGGTGTGGGGCGGAAAACAACTGTGTACACAGTGGGACACATTGATTCGCCCTTATTCACATGGTGGCTTTAACATACCCAACTTTGAACTATACTATATATGTGCCCTGGCACATTACACCTTGCTATACTCCTCATGTCGCCACTGAACATTGGCTTATAGACCCTATCCCACTTGATGGCGTCATTCTTTCCAACATTGAGTTCCGAGGGCGATGCCCATCTTCCTTAGACTGTACGATCAAAGCTTGGTCCCACATTCTAGATCATATGCTGTAGTGGGAGAGTTGTGGCGCCACGGCCAGGGTGTCTGACTCAAGAATCTGGTCCCCGGGGCGGCGGCAGATTAGCCTAGCACCATGTGACTCTGGGCAATAGCTTGCTTAATCTTCCCTACAGCGCCCAGTGTCTAGAGACCCTAACGGGTGATGGTTTGCACTTTACAAATGTGGATTATTATTATTATTATTATGCACGCACCCTGTCTATATTCCCCCCTCCTACCACTCACTTACCACCCAGAGATATCCCTGCTGCAAGTAGGTCTATTCAAGAAAGGTGCGCGTACACGAAACATTCATTGTTGGGGAGACCTGTACGCTAATGGCAAGTTCCGCACCCTCCAATAACTGTGCCCTGATCCCCCGCCATCAACTATGGAAACGTTTTTATATGCTCGCCTTCGTTATGGCATTCAATCCAGTAAGACTGCCTACCCTTCCGAACCTGCAATGCTGGCCCTTCTGCATCACGTCCTACATGCACCCACTGCCTCACACTTGGTGCCAACACTCTACCACACTCTATATATTGACGTTGATATATCCTCTGTGCGCAGCCCGTGCTAAATGGGCACCGGAATTGGGTCAAGACCTCACTGATGGACAATGACTGTTCTGCTGCAGGCAGACAGAACAGATCTCTTCCAATAGTAGACTCCGAATTATTCATTATAGATTTCTACACCCCAGTTAAACTACACAAATATGGTCTGTGGGACACAAGCAGATGTGACAGGTGTAATACAGAACATGCTGATTTCCTGCACCTTGTCCAGAGGTACATATCTATTGTAGTCACATCCTCAAGGCCCTGGACTCTATGATCCCTGTGCCTATTTTGAGACCCCCTCTTGTAACCCTTCTATGATACACTGAACAAATCCCTGCTCAGCACCGGAAATTTGTGTCCTTCTGTCTTGTACTGGCTAAACGACAAGTAGCCTGCAGATGGGGTAGGGGACGGGTACCCAAATTTAAAGGGTGCTAAGCAGGCATGATTGTGTGGCAAGCTCAACTTTGCACTTATGCTAAATTACTTCCCCGCTCTTCTTGTCCCCTTGACATTTAGGAACATCCTGGAGACGCTGCAGAAATGTCCTGAAGCCTAGTCTCGCTTCCCTATGATTGTGCCAACTAACGCATGATATGGTCCCCCCTAATGATAACCCTGACGGATCATATTATCAAATTACGTTATACCCCCTGACGTTCCCGATCTACTACAGTTTGTAATGGCGAATATGTGATTTCTTATCCCTTTTTTTTGCCTTATTGATACTTATTGGTACTGTATGATTGTCCACACTGCTAAACTATGTTTCTGTCTGCTGACACTTATGTACTCTGATTTCTGTTCACTGAATGTTCACTACACATGCCGAACTATGATTGTATGCTCTTGATGAAAAATCTCAACAAATAAATCAATAAAAAAAAAAGTTATCTTGGCTAAAGTCCAACATGGCAACGATGCACACCAATTACAAATATTTATAATAAAGCATACTGATACTGTATATTGATTGTTAAATTGCATTTTTCTGGCATTGTCCTTCTTGCAATGTGCACTTAAAGCTGTGGAACAGGAGTGCCGTGGATTATCCACTTATTTGTTGCAGAGAAGGTCTGTAGAATGGAAAATTACAATATTTGAAAGTCAAGGTAGGTGTGTGAGGAGTAGTCAGAGTGAGGCGCATATGCTTGAATACAATTAACTAAGGGCAAACATAGAACTAGCAATCACAGACAACTAGCTGTTATAATGAGTGATCACCCCAAAATAAAAAGGTTTAAGTGTGCCCATCATCATGTCCACCACAGGTTGCCAATCACTTAGGATGTGCCATTCGATTCACTGATCTGCATCATTATAAATAAACTCGCCCCTTTCCATTTCCAGTCCAAAGAGGTAGGCCTCTTGTTGTTGAGACTTGCAGATGAAATTTCATCTTCCAAAAATAGACAAACATGTTGAAAAATAAAATAAAATAAGTTTAATTTTAGTCTAGTGTATGTAAATAGAGAAGCTTCAGAAGAGATGCTGGCATGCAAGTTCAAAAATGGTAATCAAGTAACAGTCCTGAATCAAATGATCACAAAAGCATGCAATACCATGTTCACCTAAACTAAACCCATCACATCCATCACATGAATCGTCAGTTGCTGTTTACTGATGCAAGATACCTGTTCCAAGTGCATTGTCCAGCTGTCTATCTATGCTTCTCTTTTTACCCAAGAAAGCACCATACATAAGCAGTGCAATACAGTCCTTTGCCTCTTTAATTACAGCTGAAAATGGGACTGTGGGGTTAGGCTCTTATGAGAGGCAATATAGATGTCATTTATCGGTCGCAGCTGCAACCCCTGCCTAGATCCTTGCTACCCCTGATACTGCCTTTGCAACCCCTTGACTCAGGCTGCAGAAGCAGCGCCATCCTGTCAGGGTTTGAACATTTAAAAACTGCTTTTGGATGTTTGTTTTCAGAAAACAGCAGCTGCTCCACGCTGCTAGGGACAGTAGGCAGTTGAAACATTGCATTGTTTCAATTTTTCTCAAAGTCAGGTCTTGCCTAGCAAAATCCCCTTCAATGCCTCCTGTGGCCCATGCTCCACCAAGCACAGCTTTGCTTGTCTTTCAGTGTTTAGGATATGGTCTTATTCACTGGACTGGACTCAATCAAGAGAGCAAACGTTTCAGACTAAATAATTTGTTTATGTGTTTTATATTATTTGGATAAGCCAAGAGTTGGGACTTCCATAAGAAGTTTTGTACTATTCTTTATATATTTCATAACAGGGTAATTCAAATTCTGTCTGCTTTAACAACGAAATAGGGTTAATTTAGAGAGCTTTAAAAAACTTTCTAGTGAATTTCTCTTAATTTTCTGTTTTAATATTCCAAAGTGGAAAAAGGACCAACTGATTTTTAAAGTTTTTTTACTGGCCTTGGCAATATAACACCAAGCCTGTTCGTAAAATACTTGCAATGTGGCAGCCCTAACTGCATCAACGAAAGAAGGAATCACTTTCTGTGACTAAATCAGGGCCAAACATAACGTGATGCCAATTTCTATGATGTCATCAAGGCTAAAGTCCATGTGATGTCTAATCCTGTGTAGTCACAGGGTAAAAGGGCATTTTATGTGACTTCTGCTAACCCCGTCATCTTGGTGCATCGACATTTTGCTGACTTACAAACCATTGATTGCTCACAGCAAAACCTTTAGGTGACTCTACGATTCAAATACTTTTCGGTAATTGTCACTGCTCAATAGCATTCAATCCCTAGGCCATATGGATGCGTCCTCCATGATTGTTTATCTGTGACACATTTAAGATTATTTTTTTCATAGCAGACATTTCTGTTATGTTTGTGATCCTTTTTTTAATCTGAAGTGGAGTGCACCATTCGAATTTGCTTTAGGGTCTGCCCCTTTCCATTGGATTAAACATGACAGATCTGCATTAAAGTGGTCAGCAAAATCTTAAAACAGAAGTACTCTGTTAGGGAAAATTTAATAGAGATTCGTCAAATGGCACCTCATTTATGAGAAAACCAAAAATACACCGGTGCTCAAGGAGACTTATTCTCCAAAAAGCGTTGATTTGCACAGTCAGGAATAAAAATGCTTAAAAGCATTTGGGCGGTGGTGTGCTGTTTTACAAAGGAGACAACGCGTGTATTGGATTTGAGGGGTTCCCCACCCCACTACGGCCCGCCGTTACTGAGAAGCTTGGGTCCAGTGCAATCTAATTTTACTGGAATATATATATATATTACCTACTGGCGGTTGCCTGTAGGTACTTATAGTTAGGACCTAGTTTACATAGGAAAAGCGCTTTTCTTTTCCCAATAACTTTGGAGCTGGTTGATGAATCTTTGAGCGGCCAGCTCTGGTCAGCTGCTGTTTGGAAAGTTTAGAGGTGATTCGTCAAGAAGGGGTTGGGAAAAAAAGGGGTCCCAAAACATGTTTTTCTCATGTTCATTGTCATAGGTAACTTTAGACAAAGCTACAGCCCGAACTGCTGAACAGAATTCCACCAAATTAGTCAGAAAGTTAGGTCTTGGTTCAGAAAGAGCCCTTTTTTTAAAAAAAATGGTCTAAATCCGTTCAGTGGTTCCTGAGAAATTAGAAAAATAATGGGTTTGCTATCTGTCATCCATCGGAAAATTTAGACAAAGCTACAGCCCGAACTGCTGAACGGAATTACACCAAATTTGGCAACAAGGTAGCCTTTGCGTCAGAAAGAGCCATTTTTGTTAAATGGTGTAAGTCCATTCAGTAGTTGCTGAGAAACTAGAAAAAGAAAGTTTAGATATCTGAGCACCGAGGAGGGATCGCGAACCCTCCCGGGCACGAGCTTCACTCTGATTGGCTTCCAACACTCCAAACCAGGAAGTGTTGGCAGACATCTTGTGACTCGGAAAAACTGAGTCACAAGAAAACAGTAAAACAAATATAAAAAAAACAAGAAAAGGGGGCAGGGTATAAACAGCCTGACTGTAGGAGAGTAGGATCTGCTTACTATGGTTACCCCCACTTTTTGCTGGTGTTTCACTGTTTTTCGACTTTAGTCTGGCTTGGGCCCTGCTATCCAGGACCCCAGCCTAGCTGCTTCCTCTCTAAAATGATTGCATGTACTTTAGGTACACTCCAGATTGGTTACTGGGTTACCCTTGTGAGTCCTTAGTATATGGTACCTTAGGTACCAAGGGCATAGGTACCCCAGAGGCCTACCAGGGGCTGAAGCATGTGTTATGCCACTCCTGGGAAGCCTTCCAAAATGGCACCACAGGTCTACTACTGCAGCCTGGGTAAGGTGATGCATGCACCCCTTACTAAGATATAGGTTACCTATATCTACCTTTAATCACTGACGCATATAAACCTATAAGTCACTCCTATGGCAGGCCTTATCAGTCCTGAAGGCAGAGTGCTTGATTTTGTGTGAGACGGTGCCCATACATGAGCTGAGCCCCTCTGCAGCTTTCAGAGCCTATTCTCTGAGGTTGTTCTGTGATGCAGCCAGACCATATACTCTTAAGTGCATTATAACCTCGCGGTAAATGCTAGTTTTGGAATGGATGCATGGAATCATGTCGTGTTTGGTGTCAAAAACTTTGGAATCCTACATTTCCACCAGTCCTGGTGACGGGGTAGAATTCCACCCTTCTAGATGGAGAGACACTGGTCTAACCAGTAATAGTTTAAAAGAGCCCTGGCATCACAAAATGGATGCCACAGACACAGACACGTTTCTGACCTCCTGCTGCTGGACCAAACTCTGGCAGGGGAGGCCTGGACAATAGGTTTCATGTCACAGGGAGGTGTAACCGACTCCCAGACAGACTTTAGTATATTGGGGCTTGGTGGGTACATTTCGAGAATGCTTTTCAGACAGTGCTGGGGGCACACTTGGTGTCCCTGTGCATACCCAGTTCAAACCGGTAGCGTGAAACTGGACAAAGGGAAAGGGGTGTAACCACCCCTCTCCCCAGACCCTCCCATAGGTGGGTCCCCAGAGTATGTCCAACCCCCTATCTTAGTATAGGTATGGGACCCCAGTCCTCAGGACTTCAGATTACACCTGTTTGAAACTCTGCAACATATATCCTGGAACTTCGACATTCTACATGACTAGAAGATGGAAGAATCTCAATTGGGGTCAAGGAGTGACTTCCCTGTTCAAACAGGCACCAAGAAGCATCTTGCCTGTCTGCATTTCCAAGGCTCCCTGCGGACCCCGAAGTATTTGCGACTCAGGACACAGACTTCCAGACTTCTTAGAGGCCGACATGAGATCCCCACAAAGCTGAGACCTGAAGCCCTCACGAGTGACGTGGGACTGGAACTCCTGGACATCTTACACATTTGCTAGTACATCAACTTCCTGAGCTTCCCCAAAGTTGTGCATTAGGCTACTCGTAGACCAAGCCCCAAGCGCCATCTGCACCGAAAATGGTGGGCCTACACTCTACGAGTGTTCCGTGGGCCCGCTTCTAGTATTTCCACTGTTGGCCCATTTGCGATTCCTCGTCTATCAACTGGTGGGTCACAATGAAGGTAACTATTCTTTCTGTTGGGCTTTCCTGATTGCTCCGGATGTGTCTTGATTTCTTACCAAGAGATGAGTCCCTCAGACCTTGCTGGTCTGCACCAAAGCCAATCTTTGCTTTCCGCACTGGTAGCTGTTGCCAAGGCTTGTTGGGCCCAATCTAGAAACCGACACTGCAGCATTCAACATCTTTTGTGGAACAGCTTGAATCCAGCTCTTGGTTGTCCTTGATGCCTCCTGGTCCTCATAGCTGAAGAGTCAAGCTTCACCTTCTGCACTTGAAATCACCTGACATCGGTGGGCATATTTTCATCGCCTTCCTGGTCACTGGCAAGTGACCCAGACTCTCTCTCCTCTGCTTTCAGGTTCTTCATATCGCTGATCCACCCTTGGATCCACCCGGACACTTTCCACTTGGACGCCACCAGCAGTTTTCAGCAGCTCTCTATTGAAATCAATGACGAAACCCGACACGAAAAGACACCTATGCACCCAGCTTCCCTGGGTGAGGTAACTCGAGTACTCCAGTGCCCCCATGGGTGTTGACTCTAGAACCTCCTAGTTCAAAAGGGGGTTGCACCAAGTCCTCTTCTAAGTGTCCTTAATCTTTGAAATTCCAACCGCAACTTTCCCCATAGAAGGCAATGGTGATTCACGGCTGTGTTTAGACACTGCACGCGTCCCCCATGGGTCCCCTGCGTCACTACCTTGGGTGGTTCCTGGTGACCCCAGCGGGTTTAAAGGCTCTAGGCGTTGTATCTATGTCAGTCGTGGTTCTTATACCACTTTCTTTATATACAGTTTGGTACGCCCCTAGGGCTCAACGTATATTGTGCTAATTTACTGTGTGGTTAATAGGTTTACTGAATGTGCTTTTGCCTTTAGCCTCATAAATAGACTAGAGGGATGTGTTTAGAATAAATACATATATGTTATATATATATATACCTGGTGTGGTTCTCCTTTCATTTGGTCATTCATGAGATTGTAGCCTGGTAAAACGAGCTGCTTTACATTCCTTCAAGACTTAGCCTGAAGGCTCCTCTCCACATCTACCACTAGGATAGCTTTCTATATAGGTTGTCTTTAAACCTACCATCAATAAGGGTCATTTGGAATGGTGCAAGGTGCCCACTAGAAAAGTGGACAGCATATGCCAGGCCAGCTTCTCGCACTGACCTCCTGGGCCTGCTCAGGGGGTCCCAGAAGGTCACCCAGGGGCCCCCAATCTTTTTCTTTACATTTTAGGCCGGGTTGCGCTGGGGACCATCACCTCGCCGGGGCTATGTTGATTATGTGCGGGGCTTTAAAAAAAAATTATGCATTGGGGTCCCCATGCTGCGACCCCCCCCAAGCTGCCCCAGGGACCGCCACCTCACGGGGCTGTCAAAATTACTTTTGAATTTAAAAACAGGGGTCCGTTATGGGTCGCGGGGACCACCAACTCCCCGGGGCTTTAAACATTGGGAGGGGGGCCATGTGCCCTCCCTCCTAGAGCCCTTGATGGGCCTGGGGACCACCACCCCCCAGTGCCAGCTCCTGCAGTGTCCCGAGTGCGGGTGCCCACTCCCGGAACACTGCTGTTTGCTATGGCAGGGTGGGAGCCATGCGTCTACTGCCCTACCAAGGCAAACTCTGCTTTGCTTCCTTAAAGCGGGAGCAGGAAAATCTGCTCTGGCTTCAATGAAGCAAAGTAGGATCGCTTTTCCACAAGGGGAGCTGCATGTCAGCAGCTCCCCTTGTGGAAAAGCAATGCTGGCTCCCACAGGAGGCGGAGAGCCGGCGGGGAAATTGGGGCTCCCCCTTGAGTCCCCAACACAAAGGGCTGACCCCGGGGGAACACGCCCCTTTTTACACCACTCTGCAAATGCAGCTTCTGGTGCACTGCTGGTGGGGCAATGTGGTCCTCTTATGTCCTGAGGACCTCAGGACACAAGTGGACTTCATCCTCTGAGCAGCTGTGCACCAGAAGGTGCGTTTGCAGCATGGTGTAAAAAGGGGCATGGCCTTGGAGCTCTGTGGTGCTTACTGGAGGTCCCTGCTGGGCTACTTGGCCACCATGGACCTTCAGGATTCAAGGGGACTTAATAGGGATGTTAGAGTTAGAAATTAGCATTTAAAAAAACCTTAGAAATTCGCTGAAAAAAACATAGGATTCAAGGACTTTATAGTTAGAAATAAGCATTTAAAAAACATTGGAATTCACTGAAAAAAACATAGGTTTCAGGCATGTTATAGTTAGAAATTAGCATTTAAAAAACCTTACAAATTCACTGAAAATGTAGGTTTCAGGGACATTATAGTTGGTTGGACATTTCACTCATACAAAACCATAGAAATTCCGCCGTTATAGTTAGTTCAGCTAACTATAACTCACGCCCCCGCAATGCACTGTTGATGACGTCACATATTACATCATTCATGACATGGTCAGTGAACATCACTGATGACATCATCCATGTGACAATCTGATGCACCTTCTCACACTCTAACTTTGATACACCCACTGTAAAATTGTCACGATCGCCCCGATCCACGGACTATTCCGAGGCATGGAGCAGAGCAGCGGGAACTACGATTACCAGCATGCATGGCGGGAGGCAGAGCGGAACGTACACACCTACATAAGCCGGCAGACACGAGGACGCTGCGTCGGATATTCAAACTGTTGTTGGCGTCGTAGGATTTCCCTCCCTAGTGTCCAAGCAGGTATTCACCATAGGATACTGAAACCAGATTGAGCGGAAGCTCTCTGGTTTATCTTGATATCGGCTTAGTGTTCGTATCTTTGACGCACACCACGGAGGTGTTTGCCGCGTCTGAGATACAGAAGCCGGAGAAGCACGGCTGTGCTTAACTCTCTCACTTACCCGGGTGCAGGATCGGGCGTTCCCTGCTCCTACCGGAGAGACGTAACATCCTCGTCTCTGAGACGCACACCACGGAGGGGTTTTCCGCGTCTCAGGGTATCGGAACAAAACCTCTTGTTCCGAAGTCAGGCAAGATCGAGCGGCTGCTCTCTGCCTGAGCTGTACTGTTTTGGCTTCCTGAGATACAGTAGGATAGAGCTCTTGAAGTGGTACAGGTCGAGCGGCTGTTCCCTGCCATTACTCAAACGGAAAGTAGAAGTCACTCGTTGGGTAAATTCATTCGAGCCCTTCCGAAGATCAGGACCTGGGCTCAGCATTTCGAACCCATCACAGCTGTCGAACGGCATTGTCGGCCGCTACTTAGCACAGTGTCCTTCGTTGGCAGAACACTGAGACTGGTGTTCATGCGAAGGACGGTGAGACCATCTTGGAGCTGTGATTGGGTATCGTTAACACTTTTTGACACTAACTATATTGTGTTTAACTATAATAAGCATTGCTCTTTACCTTTGAACATTAAATCGGTAAAGCTTTCATTGGTTGTCTGTTGTCAAAAGTAATTGTGGGCTGTCGATCCCGGGAAACTCAGGGCGTTACAAAATATCCGACCTTTACAACCATAACTATCCCCTGGTCGGTGGGTACATCCATGGCAACAATAGACAATGTGTTGGCCGTTATAGCCGCGGTGCAAGCGGAACTTGCCACCTCTTGACAGGAGACAGCGGATGTCAAGGCCCGATGGACGCTTATCAGGCGGACCCCTTTGCTCCAGGTCCTACCGCCACGACATCGTTCACTGCGGTGGTGGTGGAATTGCCGGTCTCTATCCCTCTGGCCACACCGGAGAGGTACAGTGGTGATCCAGATATAGTACATGTTTTCCTCACGCAGATAGCTTTGCATTTGTCCTACAAGTCAAGCCAGGGTGGCCTTCCTGATTTCCCACCTGGCAGCCAACGCTGCGCAATGGGCGGTTCCGCTAGTGGGCAGAGACGACCCACTCCTGTGCGATTGGGGTGCTTTCCGCGAGGAATTCCTGAAGGTCTTTGACAGGGGGGCGGATTCATATACCGCAGATCGTGAAATGTTAGAGTTAAAACAAGGCAGTGGTGACTTGTTGCAGTACCTGAACTCTTTTAGGCAGTTAGTGGCCGAAACCAAGTGGCCTCTCTCTAAACAAACTCCACTGTTCCATCAAGGTCTGAGCGAGGAGCTCAAGGACGTGGTGGCACAGATAGATCCCCAACCCAAAACATTTGAGGGTCTAATCAATTTGGTGTTGAGGCTGGATCATAGGCTGAGCGAGAGGAAAGGCGACCATAAGAGGAAAGGAAAATCTGTGACCCCCTATGGGGCGGTGGGAGGCCAAGAATTTAGCCCACCTGCAAAGACCGAACCTATGGACATTGGAGCCATAAGGGCCAGCCTAACTGCCACCGAGTAGGAGTCGAGACGCACGCAAGGTCTATGCCTGTATTGTGGCAAGAAATGACATTATGTCCGAGAATACCCTGCCAAACCCAAAACCAATTGATACCGGCCCAACCGAACGGTGACGGCGGTGGTGGATGCACCGGCGGAAAACTAACGGACTCCCGGAATAGCGAGGGGGCCTCCTGGAGTCACGTAACCATCCCTTCTATGTCTCGATCGGATCAAGCGGGGCAGCAACATTTGTTCATTACGGTGTACATTGGGGTTCAGGAACAATGGATACCTGTGGTGGCCATGGTGGATTCCGGAGCCACCGGACTCTTTATGGATCAGAATGAGGCCCAGAGATTGGGTATCCTGCTCATTACGAAGGCCATACCCGAAGAAGTGTATGCCGTGGACGGGGGACGTTTAGCCACAGGACCCATCGGACACCACACGGGGGAGCTTCCTGTGCGGTATGGGAAGTGGCATGAGGATTACATTGACTTTAACATCATCCGAGCTCCACAGTACGGTGTTATACTTGGTCTGCCCTGGCTCAAATAACCCATCCAGCCCATGATATCCGGATGACCTCACCGCTTTCCTTGCGGCGGTGCGTAAAACGACAAGATTCCCTCCACAGCCATCAGGGCGAAGGACACACGGTCGCCACTGCAGCTGAGAAGGAGGTAGCGCACCCAGACGCATACCTGGACTACGAGGACGTATTCGATGAAGTACGGGCCAAAGTACTCCCTCCGCACAGAGAGTACGATTGTCAAATAGGCTTGGTCCCGGGGGCAAGCGTCCCAAGTGGCAGACTATACGCCTTAACCGAACCGGAGAATATCCATCTTCGTGCATATCTTGATAAATTCTTGGGGTTGGAGTTTATCAGGCCCTCCAAGTCACCTGCTGCATCACCCCTCTTCTTCATTCCGAAGGCCAATTGGGAGTTGAGGGCATGCGTGGACTTTAGGGCCTTAAACGCCATCACCATAAAAAACAAGTACCCTTTGCCTCTTATGAGTGTTCTCCTTGAGCAGGTGAAGAAGGCCAGGGTCTACACCAAGTTGGATCTCAAAGGGGCTTACCATCTGGTGCGCATGAGGCAGGGCGACGAGTGGAAGACGGCGTTTAAGACCCGGTTTGGCCTCTTCGAATATCTTGTCATGCCCTTCGGTCTCTGCAATGCCCCTGCGGCCTTTCAGTAATTCCTCAACGAGGTGTTCCGCGAGGTCCTAGATGTATACATGGTGGTATACATCGATGATATTCTCATCTTTTCAAACACAGAGGAGGACCATGTCGTCCACGTTCAGGCAGTACTTCGGAAGCTACAAGAGAATATGCTGTTCTGCAAGCTCAGCAAATTTGACTTTCATGTCACGTCCGTCGAATTCCTCGGAGTGATGCTGTCCCCAGACGGGCAAGAGATGGCCGAGCGTAAGATCTGGGTAGTGGAAGAATGGCCAGTCCCACAAGGGGTTAAGGACGTACAGAGCTTTACTGGGTTCGTCAATTTTTATAGGCGCTTCATTGATGGGTTCTCAGGATTGGTAGCCCCGATAACACAACTTCTACGGAAATCTCAAGAGTTTGTGTGGAATCAAGAAACGCAGGGAGCATTCGTAGCGCTGAAGAAAGCTTTCAGCTCAGCTCCAATATTGGCTCACCCTGATCCAGAGCAACCGTATGTGGTGGAAGCTGATGCGTCAGAGGTTGCGTTGGGTACCATACTGTCACAACGTCATCACGGGACAGGAGAGCTTCATCCTGTAGCATTCATGTCCAGGAAGTTAAACTATGCTGAGCGCAACTATCACATCGCGGAGAAAGAACTACTAGCGATCAAGGACGCCTTCACAGAGTGGCGTCACTTGTTGATGGGGGCACGTCATGTGGTCACAGTCTACATGGACCACAGGAATCTACAATTTATGACAGCGGCGAGACACCTATCGCCCAGACAGATGAGGTGGATGCTTTTCTTTTCTCGGTTTAACTTCCCCCTCACATATCGGCCTGGGTCGGAAAACAGGAAGGCGGACGCGCTGTCGCGGCAGACAGCGGCCAAGGACCCACGCCCGGCCCTGGAACAGTCCATTATTCATCCCAAGGTGGTGTTGGGAGTTATTCAACCGGATGCATTCCTTAAGGCCATCCAGACGTGGATCCATTCATTCGCTTGGGACAGGTGGCTCCGCAGTCACAGGGAATGGCAAGTCGTGGACGAGATTCCAATGAGAGGGTGTTGTCTGTTGCTACCAACTTCCAGACTCCGGAAGCAGGCATTCGAATGGTGCCATGTATCACCCTGTGCAGTACATCTCGGTTTTGAGAAAACGATGGCCAGCATGGGAAGATAGTTCTGGTGGCCGGCCATGCGAACGGATGTCAGGAGATGGGGAGCCGACTGCTCCATCTGTGCCTCCATGAAGGTCGATCACAGAAAGTCTCAAGGACTCCTTCAACCTCTTCCCACACCAAGCAGGCCTTGGGAGAACATTTCTCTAGACATCATAGTAGGGCTGCCCGCGGATCAAGGAAACCCGGCTATCCTGGTGGTGATCGACTACCTCACCAAGATGGGTCACTTTATCGCCTGTAAACAGGTACCATCAGCGGGTGTGTTGGCAACCTTGTTGTTGAAGAACGTGGTAAGATTGCACGGCCTGCCCAACGTGATAGTGTCCGACAGAAGGTCACAGTTCACCGCTCAGTACTGGAGAACGTGGTGTTCGGCGCTGCAGGTCAAATCGGCCATGTCCACAAGTTACCACCCGCAGACGGATGGCCAGACTGAACGCCTGAATCAGTCACTTAAACAATACCTGCGCTGTTTGGTCGAGCAAGGAAAGGATGAGTGGGTGGATCTGCTATGGATCGCTGAAATAGCATACAACAATGCCACGCATAGCTCTACCAAGGCTTCCCCTTTCTATGGCAACTACGGTGATCACCCCTGGTTCCTCCCTTTTGTTCACCCTCTCAAAGAAGACAAAATGCCTGAAACATCAAGGAGAGTAGCTAACAACAAGGAAACCCTGATTCGATCCCGGCAGTTTTTGGACAAGGCCAAGGCGAACTATAAGGCAGTGGCTGACAGGAGGAGGAGGCCTGGGCCTCTGTACAGAATAGGAGACTACGTTTGGGTGTCTACTCGGAACATGCGGTTTCTCAATCGCAGCTTGTTTCATCCCAAGTATATTGGCCCCTACCGTATCGCCAAAAGCATCGGCCCCGTGAACGTGAAGGTGTGTTTGCCTCCAAGTCTGCGTATACATCCTGTTTTTCACGTGTCCTTGCTCAAACCGGCAAATGAAAGGGCAAGACCAGTCCCAGCCCCAGTTGCAGTTGATTCTGAGGAAGAATACAAGGTCGCTGGCATCAAGGGCTCCAAATGGCAACGGGGTAAACTATGGTACCTGGTAGCCTGGAAAGGCTATGGCCCAGGAGAACAATCCTGGGAGCCGGCAGCTGGGATCCATGCACCCTGCTTGGTCTCCCTGTTCCACAAGAAACATCCGACTTGTGCTGGTCCAGTCGGGAGGGGCTGATGGAGGGAGGATGTACTGTCACGATCGCCCCGACCCAGGGACTATCCCGAGGCATGGAGCGGAGCCGCGGGAACTACGATTACCAGCATGCATAGCGGGAGGCAGAGCGGAACGTACACGCCTACATAAGCCGGCAGACGCGAGGACGCTGCGTCGGATATTCGAAATGTTGTTGGCGTTGTAGGATTTCCCTCCCTAGTGTCCAAGCAGGTATTCACCATAGGATGCCGAAACCAGATTGAGCGGACGCTCTCTGGTTTATGTTGATATTGGCTTAGTGTTCGTATCTTTGACGCACACCACGGAGGTGTTTGCCGCGTCTGAGATACAGAAGCCGGAGAAGCACGGCTGTGCTTAACTCTCTCACTTACCCGGGTGCAGGAACGGGCGTTCCTGCACCTACCGGAGAGACGTAACATCCTCGTCTCTGAGACGCACACCACGGAGGTGTTTTCAGCGTTTACTGAATGTGCTTTTGCCTCTATCCTCATAAATAGACTAGAGGGATGTGTTTAGAATAAATACATATATGTTATATATATATATATATACCTGGTGCGGTTCTCTTTTCATTTGGTTATTCATGAGATTGTAGCCTGGTAAAACAAGCTGCTTTACATTCTTTCAAGACTTAGCCTGAAGGCTCCTCTCCACATCTACCACTAGGATAGCTTTCTATATAGGTGTCTTTAAACCTACCATCAATAAGGGTCATTTGGAATGGTGCAAGGTGCCCCCTAGAAAAGTGGACAGCATATGCCAGGCCAACTTCTCGCACTGACCTCCTGGGCCTGCTCAGGGGGTCCCAGAAGGTCACCCAGGGGCCCCCAATCTTTTTCTTTACATTTTAGGCCGGGTTGCCCTGGGGACCATCACCTCGCCGGGGCTATGTTGATTATGTGCGGGGCTTTAAAAAAAAATTATGCATTGGGGTCCCCATGCTGTGACCCCCCCAAGCTGCCCCTGAGACTGCCACCTCCCCGGGGTTTCATTAAATAAGGGTGGGGGGCCTTGCGGTCCCCCCAAGTCCAAGGGACCGCCACCTCATGGGGCTGTCAAAATTACTTTTGAATTTAAAAGCAGGGGTCCGTTATGGGTCGCGGGGACCACCAACTCCCCGGGGCTTTAAACATTGGGAGGGGGGCCATGTGCCCTCCCTCCTAGAGCCCTTGATGGGCCTGGGGACCACCACCCCCCAGTGCAGCTCCTGCAGTGTCCCGAGTGCGTGTGCCCACTCCCGGAACACTGCTGTTTGCTATGGCAGGGTGGAAGCCATGCGTCTACTGCCCTACCAAGGCAAACTCTGCTTTGCTTCCTTAAAGCGGTAGCAGGGAAATCTGCTCTGGCTTCAATGAAGCAAAGTAGGATCGCTTTTCCACAAGGAGAGCTGCATGTCAGCAGCTCCCCTTGTGGAAAAGCAATGCTGCCTCCCACAGGAGGTGGGGAGCCGGCGGGACTGTGGGGGAATTGGGGCTTTGAGTCCCCAACACAAAGGGCTGGTCCCGGGGGACCATGCCCCTTTTTACACCACTCTGCAAGTGCAGCTTCTTGTGCACTGCTGGTGGGGCAATGAGGTCCTCTTATGTCCTGAGGACCTCAGGACACAAGTGGACTTCATCCTCCGAGCAGCAGTGCACCAGAAGGTGCGTTTGCTGCATGGTGTAAAAAGGGGCATGGCCTTGGAGCTCTGTGGTGCTTACTGGAGGTCCCTGCTGGGCTACTTGGCCACCATGGACCTTCAGGATTCAAGGGGACTTAATAGGGATGTTAGAGTTAGAAATTAGCATTTAAAAAAAACCTTAGAAATTCGCTGAAAAAAACATAGGACTCAGGGACTTTATAGTTAGAAATAAGCATTTTAAAAAAAACATTGGAATTCACTGAAAAAAACATAGGTTTCAGGCATGTTATAGTTAGAAATTAGCATTTAAAAAACCTTACAAATTCACTGAAAATGTACTTTTCAGGGACATTATAGTTGGTTGGACATTTCACTCATACAAAACCATAGAAATTCCGCCGTTATAGTTAGTTCAGCTAACTATAACTCCCGCCCCCGCAATGCACTGTTGATGACGTCACATATTACATCATTCATGACATGGTCAGTGAACATCACTGATGACATCATCCATGTGACAATCTGATGCACCTTCTCACACTCTAACTTTGATACACCCACTGTAAAATTGTCACAATCGCCCCGACCCACGGACTATCCCGAGGCATGGAGCGGAGCCGCGTGAACTACGATTACCAGCATGCATAGCGGGAGGCAGAGCGGAACGTACACGCCTACATAAGCCGGCAGACACAAGGACGCTGCGTCGAATATTCGAACTGTTGTTGGCGTCGTAGGATTTCCCTCCCTAGTGTCCAAGCAGGTATTCACCATAGGACGCCGAAACCAGATTGAGCGGATGCTCTCTGGTTTATCTTGATATCGGCTTAGTGTTCGTATCGTTGACGCACACCACGGAGGTGTTTGCCGCATCTGAGATACAGAAGCACGGCTGTAGTTAACTCTCTCACTTACCCGGGTGCAGGATCGGGCGTTCCCTGCTCCTACCGGAGAGACGTAACATCCTCGTCTCTGAGACGCACACCACGGAGGTGTTTTCCGCGTCTCAGGGTATCGGAACAAAACCTCTTGTTCCGAAGTCAGGCAAGATCGAGCTGCTGCTCTCTGCCTGAGCTGTACTGTTTAGGCTTCCTGAGATACAGTAGGATAGGGCTCTTGAAGTGGTACAGGTCGAGCGGCTGTTCCCTGCCATTACTCAAACGGAATGTAGAAGGCTGGGTATTTCCCTCGTTGGGTAAATTCATTCGAGCCCTTCCGAAGATCAGGACCTGGGCTCAGCATTTCGAACCCATCACAGCTGTCGAACGGCATTGTCGGACGCTACTTAGCACAGTGTCCTTCGTTGGCAGAACACTGGGACTGGTGTTCATGCGAAGAACAGTGAGACCATATTGGAGCTGTGATTGGGTATCGTTAACACTTTTTGACACTAACTATATTGTTTGTAACTATAATAAGCATTGCTCTTTACCTTTGAACATTAAATCGGTATAGCTTTCATTGGTTGTTCGTTGTCAAAAGTAATTGCGGGCTGTCCTCGATCCCGGGAAACTCAGGGCGTTACAAAAATACAGACTACCATTTTCGAAACCATCGACACACCAATACCAGTTACTACATACGCACTCACTGATTCCTAGGTCTACACACACATCCACTCATTCACCCATAAAATCACTCATAGTTGAAGTCACTCATCAATACAACACTATCATATGCACTTATAGACCTATACAGACACTCACACATAACCACTCATCCAGAGTTACTCACATATCTCGTCACTCATGCAATGAATCAATCCCACTTCCATTTACTGACTTATACAGTTATACACACAACACATCATTCAGGTTTAAATTGCTGTTATCTTTGACTGGGCCTGACAACACAGTCATTTATTACATGTAGTGGATACCAATCCACCCCAACTAATAAACCACCAGTAGTCACACATCCAGAGCATTCAAAATTGGGGTCACATATTAACTTGGAGCATGATGGTGCTCTCATGGTATATACATCCCACTATTGTGAGATGAATGAGGACCAGAAAACAGAAGTTCCCGATCTTTAAACTAAATAATAATGACACCAAAGCACTTGCTTACATATAGACCAATATATGAAAAATCCAATAGGCTTCTCCCTTCAGCAATTCATACATTTTGTCTGATCTTCATCATTCCTAAATATAGTTTTTTGCTTTTATTTACTGTTGCAGCCTTGAAAAAGTCACTGTTTGTTGAAATACGTGTCGGTTGCTTTTGATAAAAAAATCAAGTCAATAGAAAACAGGAGGAAGGAAGCTGAAAAAAAGACACTCAGAATTTCTTGCACTCCTTGGTCTATTGGACGTTTTATTATATTGAACAATATATGAGTGTGTGCCTCTGTATCATTATTACTAATCACTTCCTCACAGTACTTGAATCTACCCATACAGATGTGCACTAGCTTCAGAATGATATTTATTTTGCATTAGATATAAGGGAATGATGAATCTAATTTAAATGATTATATATTTTGTCTATGAAAAATTGTGCTCTATATAACTTATATATAAGTGTATTCAAGATTAATAAATTAAAACATATTTTTTTAAAAAGTTGCATAAATAAGGCAGACAAATTAGGCTCCTACTTTAAAATACTCTGAAAACTGCACTGGACTGCATCATTTTCACAGACTCAACAATGTATGCACCTAACATAAACAAAAGGAAATTAATATTTTTGGGAACTCGTTTATCCCAGTAAATTTTAGCTGCTGATATAAATATTTTCATAGACTTCTGTTTTCCACAGGAAAGTAAATGATTCTAATGTTGTCTTATCCAGAAGCATGGCTCCTAGTGCAGTCATACATCATCCAGGTGAAAATTCGAATGCCAGATTTACTAAGGCAATTTGCAGTTGCAAATGGTCCACTTCACAAAATCAGACCCTTTGCAGCCACAAAATGGCTTAATCGTCTGACCCAACACCAAATTGGAATTCGATAACAATTCGCTGAACCACAGTTTAGGTTTACAAGTGCATATACCATTTGGAAGTTATTGTTATGGCCTTCCTTCTTCCAAATACCGATTTGCAATGAAATGTCTTCGTGTTTTGCTACTGAATTCCTGTCACAAAACATTAATATTTTACTGACTACTGAAAGCTAGCAGTAACCTTTTGCAAATGGAAAGGGGTCTCCAAGGGACTCCATCCCTTTGTGAACGTTGACAAAAATATTTTTAAGACCAAAGGCGCATTGCCTAGTTTTAAAACTTGTTTGTAAAACTTTTAATTATTATTATTATTATTATTATTATTATTATTATTATTATTATTATTATTATTATTATTATTATTATTATTTTACTTTTTATTTTTTTAACAAATTGGCCTTATAAGTACTCAGCAATGTATCTCTTTCTCTCCCGTGGAACTTCCTGTCAAATGTAATAAAATGTATATTCAAAAGCAAGAAGAATCCCCATGAGTGATTTGACCTTGAAAATATGGTCACACTTGCGGCAGCATTTGGACGATAAAGACACAAAACAAATAATTCCACGCCATGGGCTGTGCTGTTAAGGGTATCACTGCATTTTAAAGTATGCAGGGTTACAGAGTCAGACACAAGTTAGATTATTACTCTAGAAGTATCTCTATGGCAACTGAGAGTGTGAACAGCATGTCAAGCCGAAGTACAGGGAAAAATCGGCAATAAATACATCTTAAAAGGACATAACATTAGCATGTTGTCTACTTGTTCTTAAAAAAAGAAAAACGTGATTGGTATGCGTTACCAAACGAAGGTTTTGTTGTCTAGCTCTCCATTAGAGAGAACTGTTAATTGCATCACAAGTGGCATATCAACTTAAATATATTGTCTAGCTTTTAAGGCCAAATTAAATAAATAGACCTTTTGAGATGTTATTGTCTGTAATGTTCTATTAGTTTCTGATCTGATTTTATTAGTGTTAATTTGACAATCTGTCGTTTAAAATATATGTCAGAGTTCTCTAATGGATCAAAGCATAGTCACCTCTCTGTTGTAATTAGTGGATACTTATTGACAGGATCCTTCAGAGGAAACTTCGTAATTGAGACGTAATTTGACAAACGCTTCCCGCCAACGAGAGTGTGGCAACAACAGTCAAGTATCCTAATTCACCATCAATGCTGCATTATGCTATCATTTGCCATGTAATGGGAAGGCTAAGTAGTTTGATGTGTACAGAGCTTGCTAATGCAGGTCAGCCATAACACAGAATGCAAAGTTTAATTTTTGCCTCAGTAATATCTGATGGCCACTGAAAAACAGTACTGTGCCTATTTACAAAGTTGTCATGCAGTGCAGCGCAGCAAGTCACCGTGCCTTGCTGCACTGTGTGACAGGGAAAGTGCAGGAATGTGCCTTACTTAAGGCAATACAGCACATTCCTCCCTTTTCTTCTGCGTGGGCGTCCTTTTGGAAGCCTAGCGCTCACACAGGCACCATTGCACCGTGGTGCAGAGTGCCTGTGTTGCATGCAGGATTGGTTTGTGTAGGAAGGTGTGCATCCTGAGAGGCATACGGGCACATGCATCAAGCTATTTAGGAATCGCAAACGGTGCGATTCGGTAAAATCGGCCGTATGCGATTCGTAAATACCTTTTTAGTATGCATCATGCATTTTTGGAAAAATCACTATTTTTAGCGAATTCCAAAAATGCAATTGCTCTTAAGGAATCGCAAATTTGCGATTCCTTAAAAGCAATGCATCATTTATTTAAAAATTGCGATATTTCAAACTGGAAGTGCAAATTACCACGAGGTTGAACCTCGTGGTAATTTGTGAAATGGTTTAAATTTGCTTAATATTGCTTTTTTTAAACTGTGCAATTACAGACACACATGTCCTAAGGACATGTGTGTATGTAACTTGTACTGAAACGTACATTCCATGGGTGCAGGGGAGGGTCATTGGACCCCCCTCTCCACCCTTGAAATGCATTCATGAATTGCGATTTTTCAATTGCGAATTCGCAATTCCCATTGATTCCTATGGGCCTTTTAGCCCGTAGGAATGAATGGGAATTGCGAATTCGCAATTGAAAAATCGCAAATTTCATGCGAATCGGTAAAAATTGCGATTTTTACCGATTCGCATAAAATTTGCGAGAAAAATGATGCATAGGCTTTTGCGAATTCTTGTTTGCGATTCACTATTTTTCGCAAATAAGAATTCGCAAATGTCGATATTGATGCATGTGGGTTATAATCCTGTATGTATAAGTGCTGCAGAAGGCAGCACACATAGAAAGAGGAAGTAACAAGGATAAATAAAGATGTTTCTCCTCATTACGTCTCTCCTAGTAAGGCGCATCTTTGAGGTGCATTCCAGGTTTACCAGTTCTGGTCAATCTGGGACGCCTCAGAAATCCTGGGTGTTGCATGGAAACACCTCCATTGCCCAGAGTAAGGCAACACAGTGATTTGTGCTGTATTGCTTTACTCCAGATTTATAGAGCCACTGACGGCCATGCACAGTGGCCTTGCGTGGCTTCATAAATCTAACTTAAGGTTTGTGCCGCACTTGTGCCACGTTGCATGGCGGAAACGTGATGCAAACCATTCGTAAATAGGTGTCTTCATGCTTACGACAGATTGCATTGCATTAAATCGCACGCAGATGGAAAATTAGCGGCATTTTAGCAATTTATGTACTCCATTTAATCATTGTCCCACTCGATGTTACTACTTTTATTGATGGTGGAAAAAACCCATAAACATACATACGAGTTGGTGCAATCATATTGGCATCCAATCAGGCCTGGTGAGTATGAAACGTAACTATTACCAAAAATAGCATGCACACACTCTCACGGACATACACTTGTGCACAAGCACACACTCACATACACACTCACACACACATCTGCAGCAGGTGCGCTAAACAGCTTGACTAGCTTATCTCTAATGCTTTTCTGGTCTGGTTTAGAAACACGTTTACCTGTCAGTCTCACGGTTTCTTAAATAACAAACTTAGTAAACATAATCATATACAGAAAAAAATGGGCTCATGTCCGTCTTCCTTCGCCATTGGTTAGATTGAATGTCAAACAAAGGTTGTGTTAGCCTTCAGACTACAGATGGAATGTTTGAATAGGTCAGCCTTCATAATCTATTTGCGTTCTTTGTGGTGTCATCTTTACTTCTGTTTTGTTAACACAACAGCCCTTAGGTAATTTCATTGTCAGTTAAACTTAATGGCTGCATGTTGCCATAATATCATATGACACGAGGGGTATATTTTATTGGTTGAGGATGATGTGAACTAGACCGTGGGCTCTGGGACTATTTGTTTTTATGTAAAACCTTTATTTACAGCCTCGATTCAAATATTTTGGTTACGCAGTTAAAAAAGCATTTCTGGTTGCTTGGTTAGCCTGTTTCTTTAGTAACATAGGGCTGTGTCAGTTCTGGGCAATTTAAAGAAAAAATGTTACAGTGCGCTTGACCTAACATTCATTTGGCAGCTGATTTATGTTTTGATATCTCCATTCATCACTCTCGTCTGTCAGTCTCTGTGTCTAACCATCTGGGCGTATTTGTCCGTGTGTGTATCTCGCTATTCCTGTGTATGTTTATATTTGCCTCTGACCAGCTCTCTCTGTCTCTAGCTTTCTCTCTCTAATGCTGTCTCTAGATCTATCTGGCCCTATCTGCTGTTACTTGTCTGTATCTATCTCTATATATCTCTAGCTCTCTGCCTTTGCCTCCTTCTGTATCTATAAACCTGTGTCTGCCTATTGTAGTGTTGTGTGAATTTGTAATGATGGAATCCTTAAGACTCTTGATGGGCTCCATAGAACTGTGACCTAAGCATTATACCATAGCGACCCTTGACCCTGTTATCAGGCTCCACACGCCGCACAGCACCACCTCTGTGTCGCTGCCCTCGAACCACGCTGCTGCCGCTGCTTAAATTCGAGCCTTGCGCTCACTCTGCCCCCTCTGTAGAGAGGGTGCCTCTGCCTGCATTTTCTGTATTGTTTTTTCACTGCTGCATTGTTTCTCACTGTTGTCCCTGTTGTGATTGTTGTTCATTTCTACCCTCATTTCCCTGATTGTGCCCCCTTTCCTTCTGTATCCCCGCCCGCTCTCCCCTTTGTTTTCCCACCACTGCCTCCCCTGCGGCGCTGCCCCCAAGCGCGTCCATTTGCCGCCCCACTCTAGCCTTCCAGCTGCTCCTCCCTCCCACCTCCCCTTATATGGTGTCCACTGCACGGTGAGGAGAGTGACCCTTGACCCTGTTATCAGGCAGGTCGCTCCCTGCGCTGCACAGCACCACCTCTGTGTCGCTGCCCTTGAGCCCGCTGCTGACGCTGCTTAGGTTCAAGCCTTGCGCTCGCTCTGCCCCCTCTGTAGTGAGTGTGCCTCTGCCTGCATTTTCTGTATTGTTTTATCACTGCTGTATTGTTTCTCACTGTTGTCCCTGTTGTAATTATTGTTCATTTCTACCCTAATTTCCCTTATTGTGCCCCTTCTGCATCCCCGCCTGCTCTCCCCTTCATTTTCCTGCCACTGCCTCCCCGGCCGCCCCCCCCCAGCGTGTCCATTCACCGCCCCACTCCCACCTCTCAGCTTGTTGCCTTACTGATGGAGACCTGGCTGAACCCCTCCTCAGCACCCTACATCGCCATAGCCATCCCGGATGGCTACAAGATCACCAGCAGGGACCGCACCAATGGAGTAGGAGGAGGAATCGCCATCATCCACAGGAACACTCTCAGAGTCTCGACCCACACCGAAGACACCCACAGCACCGCCAAACACCTGCTCTTCCAGAACCACACCGATTTCAACACCACCCTCAGAGGAACCTTCGTCTGCAGACCCCCCGGACCCCAACCATAGTTCAGCGACTCCATCGGCAACCTCATCAGTACACACGCCCTCGCCTCCACCGACTACATCCTTCGCGGGGACCTGCACTTCCACCTCAAGAAGAACAACAGCCCCAATTCCAACACCCTGATTGCCAACCTTGGACTCAGACAACTCGTCACAACACCAACCCACTCTGCCGGCCACATGGTTGACCCCATCTTCTCCACAAGCTCCCACGTCTCCTTCAACCACACCACCAAACTCCACTGGACCGACCACCGCTGCATACACTTCCCCTTCCCGAAACCCATCACGCACCACTGCACCCAACAGATCCCCCACTGCTGCTAGAGCAAAGTCACTGAAGACCAGCAAACCACCACCTTTGCCCGAGGACCACCCACCGACCCCACTGACCCTGAAACCGCGGCCTGCGACCTCAGACAATGTATCGATGACTGCGCCAACACCCTCGCCCTGATCAAGAAACCCTATAACAGACACACCATCAAGAAATCCAGCTGGTTCAATGAGGACCTACAGGCCTCCAAGTAAACCTGCCGAAAGCTTGAGAAGAAATGGCACCATGAACAGACACCGGACAACTATGCAGCCCACAAGAACACCCCCGCAGACACCATCACCTCATTAGATCTGCCAAAAGGGCCTCCTTCAAAGACCACCTAGACAACAATGCACACAACAGCAGGGGCTCTTTCACCATCGTGAAGGAACTCTCCAACCCCAGATCCAAGACCAAGAACATCCTCCTTTGCAAGACCTGTGCGACTCCCTTGCCACCTTCTTCCATCGCAAGATCGCAGACATCCACAACAGCTTTAATGTCAAGACCACCCCGACAACCACTGAGAACTCCATCCCCACGGCCACCTCCCGCACCTATCCCCTGCTTTCCTGGACCAACATAAACAACGAAGACACCATCCAAATCATGAACACCATCCACTCCGGATCTCTGTCAGACCCATGCCCACACCACATCTTCAACAAAGGCAGCACCACCATCGCACCCCATCTCCGGAAAGCCATCAACATCTCCTTTGAGACAGCAACCTTCCCATAGAGCTGGAACCACACCGAGATCAACGCCTTACTCAAAAAACACAAGGTTGACCCCAGGGACCTCAAGAAATTTCGGTCCATCTCTCTGCTCCCATTCCAGGCAAAGGTCATTGAGAAGACCGTCAACAGACAACTGACACACTACCTCAAGGAGAACAGCATCCTGGACCCATCCCAGTCGAGGTTCTGCAGAAACCACAGCAATGAAACTGCCCTAATTGCGGCCACCGATAACATCAGGGCCCTGCTGGACAATGGAAAACCGTGGCCCTCATCCTCCTGGACCTGTCAGCCGCCTTCGACACTGTCTGCCACCACACCCTACGTACATGCCTCACAACGCTGGGATCCGAGCAAAGGCTCTGGACTGAGCCACCTCCTTCCTCTCTGACAGAACCCAGAGCATCCGCCTCCCCTTTCTGCCCAGAAGCCACTGAGCTCATCTGCGGCGTACCCCAGGGCTCCTCTCCCAGCCCGACATTGTTCAACGTCTACATGGTAACACTCGCCCACATCACCCGACTGCACAACCTCAACATCATCTACGCAGATGATCCTCTCCCTCGTCAAGGACCCCTTCACTGCCAAAATCAACCTCCATGAAGGAATGAACACCGTTGCCAAGTGGATGAAGAACAGCCTACTGAAGCTAAACTCGAACAAGACGGAAGTCCTCATCCTTGGCTCCACCCCCTGCCACGCACACAACCTGGGGTTCATCCTCGACTCTACTCTCTCCATAACAAAGCAGGTCAACACCGTCTCATCCTCCTACTTCAACACCCTCCGCATGCTCTACAAGATCTACAGGTGGATCCCCACTGAAACAAAAAGAACCCAGGCCCTTGTCAGCAGCAGGGTGGACTATGGAAACACCCTCTACACAGGAGCCTCGGCCAAACTCCTAAAACAATTTCAATGCATTCAAAATGCCTCAGCACGCCTGATCTTCGACATCCCTTGCCTCAGCCACATCACACCCCACCTGAGAGACATGCACTGGCCCCGGTCAACAAGAGGATCACCTTCAAGCTCCTCACCCATGCACCCAAGGAACTCCACAACACTGGCCCAGCATACCTCAACAGATGACTCAGTTTATACACCCCCAATCGCCAGCTTCGCTCCACCGACCTAGCCCTCGCCACCGTCCCCCACATCCGAAGAGCGACCTCTGGTAGCAGATCATTCTCCCACCTCACCGCCAAGACCTGGAACAGCCTCCCCATCCTCCGAGGCTGACCCAGGACCTGCTAGCCTTCAGAAGACTCCTCAAGACCTGGCTATTCGAGCAGTAGCAGCTACCCCCCCCCCCCAGTACCTTGAGACCCTCACGGGTGAGTAGTGCGCTTTTTTAGTGAAGTGAGATGCAGGTTTAGAATGTTGGATCAGTGGGTACATGCAGAAAAATAAAGACGCACTATAGTAGGTTCCCTGTGTTGTGTAATATTGGGGAGTACCCAGGCTTAGGAGTACGCTACAACTGGCGATGAGATAGGGAGTTAGAAACCTGAAGTTCAACAGTGCTGTCCCAGACACTTTGCTGGGGTCCAGCAAATTGCTTGTGCGTGCCACGTGTGCCTCGGTCGATGTTGAAATCAACGTTTGGCATATGTGGAGTCAAAGCACAGTCCCAGTTCTATGTAAAGCATGTGATGATAATGAAAGCGTCACTGAAAAGCCCACACAGCTGTGGCTGAGAACCTGCTGGGAAGGCCTCACCGAAAGGTACCGAGCTACTACACAACTAAAAGGCACGCACCAATACGGAGCGATAACGCCATAGGCGAATGCAACTAGGTTTAGAAAAGGCCTCAAAGTGCAAATTAACACTGCCAACAGAAGCACTGCAAGGCAGAGATCAACCTGACAATTGAAGAAGCTGCTAACAAAAAATGTCTCAAGTGCCTTAAGAATCAGGCTGATGAAGGTATACAGGAAGTCATAAAGAGAATACTGTGAGCTGATGAAATTACATACAGTCAAATCAAAGCAGCCTTGAATATCAAGTTCAATTTAATGCAAAATGTAGATTACAAAACGTACATATTCAACCTAGAATAGAAAGTCAGTGAGACCAATGACAAATTTGTTGAGAGACGAGATACGCTCATCAAACACTGTAAGTTCAACTAATTTAATGATGAGGAAGCTGTACGCCTCAGCGTGATTGACGGATTCTTGTCAGATTCATTCAAGAGGCATATGGTGAGAAAAACCTCTTAAACGTTGATTAGGATGGCGGGCGGATCCACCCGCCATTGCAACCCTGCTATTTTATAATGGCGGGTGGTATTGCGGCGGACGCAAAGTGCATCCGCCACTTTTCCGCCGGTTGGCATTCGTTCGGATTGCCGGCCGGGTGGATTTGGGCCAGAATATTGCCATCCATATTAGGATGTGAGGAAATCAAGGCCTTTCCATGGCAGTGATGCCGCCATGGAAAGGCTGGCAGGGATTCACTTTGGGGGCACGTAGCGGGCTACCGGGAGGATGAGGTGTGAAAAGCCTGCACTTGGGGGGTACCTATGGTATCCTCCTGCATTACCCTGCAAAAGGTGGCAGGCACCACCGCCTGGTGCCTGCCACATTGTGCATGGCAATGTACAACATGACATTACACCATTGCTGCGGGTGCTGCAACCAGCAGCACCGACCGCAGTGTTGAGAATGCCTGATGCGACCGCCGTGGTGGTGGTCGCATCAAGATTTGGGTGGCAGGACCGCCGCAAGGCTGGCGGGCGGCCCTGTTTCGCTAGGGTGGCGGGCGGACTCAAGTCCGCCCGCTATCCTAATGACCCCCTATGTCTGGAGCCAGAGCAGAAGAGAGTGCTGCTCGACAAGCTGCTGACATAGAGGCTGGACGTGCCCGAAGAATAAGTTATGAATATAAGAAATAAGACAAAGCAAAAGTATGAGGGACACTGAGTGAATTCTCTTAAGAAAAAGAAGTTGTGTTTCAGATGTGGATTTTTGTTTCCACATGAAGGTAATGTTGCGTGTTTATCTAGGTTCCTGATCGATACTGTGACCTTATGCCCCTATTCGGCTATAAATCCATTTATTCCCTATATTGGCATAACCGTTCAAGTGCGATTTTCTGAAAAGTCATCTCTGGCCTCACACGAACAGAGCCACATTCCAGCATAGTTCCCTCTGCCACTTCCTTTGCGACCAATTAGTGCAATGACAGAGCAGTAGTCACTATCTGATATTCCTAGATAACACTCCGAGTTCTTCAACAAGATAAAAACTCAGCAAACCTGGAAATCCCCGCTTGCTATGTTTTGATTAGTAATAGAACTCTAATGAGCAACTGATAACTATCACTTCCTAGTGACATCTTTAATTGACGTCTTATGTCCAGCAAACTTGCGTCAAACCCGGCACCTGTCAGGTATAAATATTACCAACGTTGCCTTAAGCAATGCCTGTTGTACGAGCTACTGAAGCCAGCTGCCTGCACGACCCCGTGTTGGTAAATCTAGCACTCTGTCGCTGCAGCCTGCTATCCTGTGGTGGTGAAGCTGCTGATACCATTATCGCCGCTAAAGCGCGAACTATGGTGCAGTACGCTTAAGGAACTGAACAGCCGTCCCTCTGCGAAGACATCCAGCAGATTCCAGCTGCCCGCAGACGCTGTCCCCCCTCCTTCCTCGACGCGCTGAAGAGACCCGCTGCCTTTCTCGTGCAGAGAAATCCAGCTACAGCGTTTCCGGTTTACCCTCGCGGGTGACTGGGATATCGAGAGAGACCCCTGAAGGAGATACCAATCCTCCATCATTCTATTCAGAGGTATGGTGTTGACTAAACCCTTAGACGAGAATTCTTGAAACAAACCTTGGCCAAACCAACTTAACTTAAAGCTACTTACTTACTCCCCTTCCACGTGTTAGGCTTAGGTCAGGCACACTGGGGTAGGCTTAGTTAGAAGCACCAGTTGAGTATGTTAGCCTAATGTATATATGACTGTATATATGTTTTATTACTTTTAAACCATTGTATGGCTAAGAAACCATATCAATGCTTTTACAGTTCTATGTCGCAATACTTATCTTACTGTACGTACTTTTTATAATAACAATTATTTCAATTGTGGCAATACATTTCTCTTGTACGAGAAGAAAGATTGTTCAATAAATGTTAACCCTTTATTGAAAAACGCCCGTCTCTCTATTCTCTACATCTCGTGAAAGTAAACTGCACTAGACTGACTGAGTGAAATACATGTCTATTGTTTCACACGACCCTAGAGATTGACTCTTGATCTGAGGAGCAAAGTTGTCATGTTGCACGGTTGTTGGAAAGCTGAATCCCTTCTTGTCTGTGCCAAGGAAGCTGATCACTTCCTATGCAGAGAAGAAAGTTTCCAGTGACCTCTGAGCTAGTTGGTAACACAACCCAATTAAGTTTAGCATAGTCAGTGGAGGCCTGGAATATCCGCAGTTCCACGTCGATACTACTGTTTATGTTATTCCAATGCGCAGGGCCTAGTGGGAAACTAGGAACTACAGTACATGGCGCCCAAACGTTTGGTAAGGCGATAAACTAACGCAAGACTTGTAGAGTAACTCAGTCGTGCATATTTCACACCCCTTTCTCCCGTAAATACTCCAATAGACGTCTGGAGTGGGTGAAAGGTTAAAATCCGCCCGACCTTAGTAGGAAGAGATTCCTATGTAAAGCTCTGGTTTATTCAACGTTGAAGGATACAGTGTTCCAAAATATTGTGCACCTAATCTTTGTCTCCTTGGAGACCTACTCTGCAAAGCCTGCATTTTTAAAATGTCAGTAGAAAATAACGGAACCACTGGGGGCGCAGCAGATGCGACTCAGCAAGGTCCCGAATACACAGACCCGGATGCTATTATCATCCCGGTCCAATTAAGAAAATCTATAACTTCAAAACTTATAGTAAACGGACTGACACCTCAGGGTGGTACAGTAATTTTCATGATAGAGGCTCACGAGTATCGGCAGACAGAGGTATTCTATTCATGGATAAACTTTCCAGCGGTAAACGCTATAACAAAAGAGTTTCACTATTACAAAATAGAGAAACCTCCGGAAGAGTACGCTCCTTTCGAGGAGATTGAAATTCCACTTAAATTTCAAGAGCACCTGCTCTGGTTTAATGGCGCCCTAAAACACAATGATCACATTACCAGGCTCGGTCCACTAGGTAGACCAGGAGCCACGTGGCCGGTTCTAGCCAGCTACACACCAAATCCTGACATTGCAAAAATGTCTAAGGAAGAGCTGTTAGCACAGCTCAAAACACTAATAAAAATACATAGGCAATTAGTCCAATATGTAATGCGGACTGCAACAGTCCAGCCAGCTGTTAATACACCACAGCTGACCCCTCATCAGGGGAACACAAATAAAATTACACCACAGAACATACAGTCATGTCTTGGTAAAACACCCGTAAAACGGGAACAAATTCCTTTCTGGTTAGCCCAGAAAATCACTCAAATAGAGGCAGTATTTCCTGATACTACCCCAATTGAGAAACACAGAATCTTGACCATCTGCCTTCCTATGGGAATCGCACCACACGTGGAGGACTGCGACACTTGGGGTACAGTCTTTGCTTCCATTTACACAAAAACACACGGTGTTCCGTCTATGGCGGTAATACCAGAAGTGCTAAAACAAATTCAAAATGAATTCGGTCCAGAGCCCGCTTTAAATCTAGGTATGAAATTACTGAAAGACTTCAAGCAGGTCACGGCTATATTATTAGCCAACATTAGAGGAGAAGCAGCATCTGTGGCGATTCGCCAGAAGTTGAGGGAAACAGATATAAAAGATCCTGTTGAGCTAGCAAAAATCATAGAAAAATGCTATGAAGAATTAGGTAGAGACAGCTTGGGTGGAAAACCAGTTAAGCCCCAACTGCTCGAAAATCCTGAAAAATTATTTATTAAATATAATTCAAACACTCCTAAAAAGAGCTGGGATGGAAATAAACAATCCACTCCCAAGGAAAAAGTTTTCCAGTCCAGAGGAAGGTCTCCTCGACGGAGGGAAAGAACTCCGACTCGAGAACGCCAGTCTCCCCAGAGGGAGCCCTCTGAGAAAATATATAACCTTAGAAATAGGGATAATCTGAAAAAACCTGATAGATATCAAAGTATTGATACACGTCCCTCTCGATCTTTTCCACAGAATTCGGAAAGAAGAGGACGGTCAGACCCAGGGGAGCACACCAAGTCCAAAGACAAGGAACCTGCTCAAAATAAGAAATCTCAATTTCAGAAAAAGAAGGTAGCCAGTATTAGAGTAATCAACCATGCCGAGAATACTGAGGACACAGTTGAAAAACGGGGAGTGGGCATTGACAATGTTGGACAGTGCAGCAGAAATCAGTATAGCGCGCAAGATCTTGATGAGTCATCTGGAGACAGTGGACACGAATGAATTCATTCAGGTTGAAACTGCCGACGCCAGACTTAGCGACCCCCATAAAATATACGAAATAACATTGCGTATTGAGGGTGATAAGACTAGGAAAATTAAGGGTCTATTTTGGGATAAGCTCTCAAAAGGCTATGATATTCTGTTAGCTGAAAAAGATTGGCCCCCAGAGTTTGTCAGGGAGTGCCCTCGTGGCGAAGAAGTGATTATGCCTGCCTTCTCGAATCACATTCCGATTCACAAAAAATATACATATGCAAGGAAATGGGCAGTAGCCCAGGCACCTGCATTATATAAAAATCATGTAGGATGGGATGAGGATTCACCTCCTCACAAAATCCAATTGAAAAGTGAACCAACTGCCCAACGGCAGTATCCCATAAAGCAAGAAGCTAAAAAACAAGTCAGGGAGATCTTAGATCAACTTGAGTACCAGGGGGTGATTGAAACATGCACCTCTCAAATGAACAATCCTTTGTTTCCTGTCTCCAAGCCAGACAATTCATATCGTCTAGTTTTGGACTACAGACATCTTAATACATGTTGCAAAACTTTTGCAGTACAAAACTCGCATAGTGCAGCCCTAATGAATAACATAGTTAGGAAAAAATATAAAACGACATTAGACATTTCTAATGGTTTCTTTTGTCAAAACATTGCACCAGAAAGCAGATATTTGACCGCTTTCTCTGCCTTTGGATCGCAGCAAAAATTCTGTCGACTCCCACAGGGGTTCAAGAACAGCCCAGGACTATTCTCAGCTAGGGTAACAGAGTTACTACAAATCTATGATGATGAAGCATTGTCTTACGTAGATGATATTTATCTCACAGACGACGACTTGGATACTCACTTGAAAAGAGTGAACACCATTATACTTGGGTTCGCAGCAGAGGGTTACAAATTCAACTTTAAAAAGTCCCGAATTGCCCATCTGACAGTACTATTTTTAGGGTACGAATTATCAAGTGAAGGGAAAAGCCTAGCGGACAACTTCTTAGAGAAGTGCGCTGTACTCCAAGCTCCAAAAACGCTGAAGAATTTACAATCCATACTAGGTTTTCTGAATTTCGGAAGAACTTACATACTAAATTACGCAGAGATGGTTAAACCTCTCTACGAACTAATAAAACCTGATTTTAAACAAATCAATTGGACTCAAAAACACACAGAAATTTTGAGATCACTGCAAACAGACATGTTAGCAAAAACAAAATTAGTTACACGTGACAACACGATCGATCTTGTAATCCGAGTCATCCCAGGAAGATGCGGATTCACGTACCTGACCACTAATGAGGGAGAAAAGGTACCAATTTCAATTAAATCTCACTTGTACACAAAAGCAGAAAAAACATTCAGTCACACAGAAAGAACTGTGAAAGCAGTGCAAATAGCATTAGCAAATGAACGAGAACTAGCACACGGGAAACAGATTAATATCCTTACAGTGGAATCCGCCTTCGAGGCGCTATTCAGCCCGGTAAACCTGCCTACAGTGTCACTGGATCCGAAATGGATACAGTGCATAGATTCTCTAGGAGCGGAGGATGTGAAATACTATTTCGCCCCGCAATTTGAAGAACTGAATGATTTAGAATATGAAGAAGAATATCCTCTGCCAATCGAAATTCTGCCTCTCCCACTATACGCCTGTATAATCTATACAGATAGCTCTGTACAGCATTTCAACGTAGAGAGAAAATCCTACGATGCAGCATGTGCGATCATTAAAGGTCGTTGGCTGTGCGGTAAATTCAGACCGAAAGTAACAAAAACTGAATCTGTAAGAAACTGTTCGGTTCAAAGAACTGAAATCAGATCTTTAAAGATGGCGCTAGAAAATGCAGAACGTGAATTCCCAACACTTATAGTGTGCGATTCTCATTTTTGCGTCAACTCTTACAACAATAAACTGCAGAGTTGGATCGAAAACGACTACAAAGATGACACAGGTGCCACAATAAAGCATAAATTGCTCTGGAACGAGGTAGCTCTTTTACACAAAGAACTACAAAAGACTCACGTGATACACGCACAGAGTCTTCGACGTGATGGCGTTCACGTTGCAGGGAATTCATTGGCTAATACAGCCAAAGCGGAAGCAACTAAACCGGCTTCCATAGCCACAAAAAAGCGTACAGATAAATACATAGACGGGGAAACCATGCTGGCAGTAAAAACGACCGTAAAAGGCGACTGTGCAGCACTACCCGTAAACTATCCACTCAATTATGCATACATAATCGATGCAAACTCCGTTCCTTTTGCTCGAATCCCTGGAGTGGGGGACAGAGTAATTCCAAACAGGAGCAGGAGGGGCTTCCTATTACTGGAAGCACACATGGGGTTGGGTCTGAGACACCAAACAATCAAAGCCTCTCTGAAAGAATTACAATCAGAGTACTGGTGGCCAGGAATGAGTATAGATATTCAATGTTTTGCTCAAAATTGTGAAAACTGCAACAGAGATTGCAGTAATGAACAGGCCAGTGTAGTTTCAGGATCCCTTCTAGACAGCATAAGGCGGTCTATCTGCGCAATCAAAGAAGAGAAGCGCGTCCCAGTGTACACCATTAAGACGAAAAGCACTTAAAAAATGAGGCCTCCAGCGCTCGGCTGACGCTAGAACGGTTATAAAAGATTTGCGAGTCAATATCGGCACATACGCAATTACCACGTTCCATTCTGACCAGGGTCCTGCTTTCAGCTCTCGAGCCTATAAGGAGGCCATGGCTAGCATGGGAATTGGGTTGCGGTATTCTTGTCCATCATGCCCCGTAAGGGAATAGTGTGGTAGAAAGAAAAAACCGTGACATAAAGCAATCTATAACAGCGAAGGTATTAGGTTCAGGCGCTGGGTGGGTCAAACATTTAATAAGTGTCCAGACTAGTCTTAACAACATGCCAAGAAATTCTCTAAAAGGTTTCAGCCCATACGAACTATTGTTTGGAATTAGAATGCGAGTTCAGGACCTCGATAGTCAGATGTCAGTGGTACAAGAAGAAACAACACACTTTGATGTAAAAGATCGTTTGGCTGTTTTACAGGAACTGAATGAAACAAGAAAATCATTAAGCAACACAAAGTTAAAGCAACAGCCAAGTACCACTGACGAGGCACCACCCGCAACAGCCCCAGCAAGGCCTGTCTGGATTCCAAAGATTGGGGATCTAGTCAGAGAAAAGATCGCGGTTAAGAAGGAATTTGGGCCTTCTTACAGAAAAGCAGTACCTGTCTTAGCAGTCACCGGAACAAGATCAGTTGTGCTACTGCCCCTTGCTGGTAAAAAGGAGAACAGAGTCGTGTCTATCGATCTGGTAAAACCACAAGCATGTGGCCTATAATCAACAGTAGGCCCAGTGGACTCCCAAGAAACAACAGAATACCCAAACTTGCAACAATCCAAGAGGTTCAAACTGAAAGACTAATCACATTCGATCGGCCTGCAGTGCACAATGAAGGACTATGCAATAATGCCATGGAACTCGTGCCTCTTGAAACACAGATTGAAACAGTTCGTCAAGAAACAACACCAATCTACAATGATGTGGCATCAGAAAGTGCTACCGAGAGACAGATTGAAAGAACAATCCCATCAATTGACAGAACTGCCTCTGGTTATTTCATCAACTTCGACAACTTCTCTGAAGATCAAAACGATCCCGAAGTGATGCCAGAAACAAAAAAGACTTTTAAAGAAAAAGCAACGGAAGTCTTTCATCAACTGAAGGAAATCTACCTAATTTCCCCTTGGCTAGAGTTCTGGTTCGGTCTAGGTGTATTTTTCCTCCTGCTTTGGCTCATCATGGTACTGTGTTTGGGAAAATTCATTGAAGGAAAATATATTGCAATGGACACAGCAAGTCAGAACATCAACCTAGTCCTGAAACCACACAGATCATCCCACGTGAAGAAAAGAGAACTGTCAACAGTAAATGTCACAGCAATTCCAATACCTGGTGGGATAGTATGGGAGAAAACAGACTATGAGATATATGGTCCGGTCGAAATCCTGAAGTATCCTCATCAACTAAAGGTTTCCTTAAGTGACTTTGTGACACCTAGTACATTCTCTGATGATTGGGACTTCAACAGTATTAACGACATGATGTCTGATTTAGTAATATCAGCTAGATTCACAGATCATGATTATTTACAAGGTTCATCGAGTTATGAGCAGTTATTCTGTTACACCCACTATGGGGATCATTACTTGCATAAATCTGCACAGCCTAGAAATGTTTTTATGTATAATCAATGGGAACATTGTTCTACACCACCTAAAAGCAGTTCTAAAGCATTTTTTGAGAAATTCAAATACTTCTCAGGGTTTAACACCAGTAATGCAGAAACGTTTTATTACAAACTGTTAGATAAAACAGGAATGAAAACAATGCTGACAAATTCTAAATTGATATATTCAGAAGCATTTTATGACAAGATGATGACATTATTGGAAAAATAATATTGAAACGAAAACAATTTGGGGTACAAAAGATTGGCAGGTGCAAGGCATTGAAGCACTATTTAGAACCTGCATGATACCGGAACAAATGTTGTTTTTAAATGACACAATACACCAAACATCTTGTCTTAGCCTAGCTAAGATCAAAGACCTTAAAACACCGTCTATTCCGAAGCCAATACCTGAGAATACAACCACAGATATTGAGTTAGACGTGTCACAAATTTTACATTTCAACAGAACACATCCTGATTGGAAAAAGTGGTTAATCTGGCCTACAGACACAAATAGCTGTCAAGATAGATTCCTGAATAAAACACAGGGGTTAAAAATGACCAGATTAGACACTAGATACTCCCAGAGACAACATCCAGGGATTATAACAACATACAGTGTAGGGAAACTCTGCCTTGAATGGCTAACTTCGTCCACACTGGCTGAAATTAAGCAACACTTGTCTTTACTAAAAGATGGTGCTGATTTGCGCGATTTCATTCTTGGACCACGCAAACAGCGTCAAAAGCGTTTCATAGCGACCAGTATCTATGCTGCTTACAACGAGGCTTGGAAAGTAAAGCAAATTGAAACTGCTGAAAAAATACGAGAAATTGATCGTATTAATTTGGAGAAATCACTTTCTGTAGTAGACAATGGGTTAATGACTCTGTCTTCCAGAATATATTCGTTGGACAATATTGTATCCTCTGCCTTTGATGTGATAGACAGAGATTTGCTAATGTTACAACATGGCCAGTCTCAATTACGCTCTATTATAGAATTAGGCTGGACGCTGCAAAATCTTCGTTCAGGCTATGTGCCTTGGCGTTTAATCAACACAACGTCATTATTTTCCAGTTTTAACCTTACTGATAAACAGATCCGTTTGGCACAGAAAGGAGCAGACTATACAATCCTGAGCATCGAAAAACTTGAGAGATTATCATTGACAATGTCAGAGAGTCCTGTCATTGAATGGATAATACACGGAATTATCACAATTCCGATAACAACTTTCCGATTTAAAAAATGCCTTGAGTACATACCTGCTGGCAAATATGAACAATTGGGTAAAGGATATGTTAAATCCGAATGGAAATTACCATACACTCATTCTTGCTATAGTGACAGTGACAAAAATGTATTTCTTAGTGGTGAAAATTGTAAACATTCACTTTTGTGTCAGGGTATTAATTTACACGGAGCATGTGATGGAAATTCAAACAACCTTTCATGCCACCAGCTAGTCACACCTGCAACTCAGATAGAGCCCTTCTTTATGCAACTTTCGAACGGGAGTTACATTCTTAGAACGGATCACAGATGTTGTGGCCTCGCGCCAGGGAAAAGTTATCTAATAGAAGTAACGTCCATGGTCAAATGTTGTATGCAAGCATTGTTTCCGAGTGGGCCTCCAGACATAGTGACTCCCATCTGGCCTCGTCTGAATCTCAATTCTATATGAATTGATACATTAAGCAAAATGAAATCTGTACTTTTACAGACAACAGTGCCTATAACGTCATCTAAGGAGACGTATGATCTTCTAGTTGCAAGGACAGCTACTGAAATTCATGACCTTTTATCAACAAATTGCCCCGTGCATTTCGTAGAAATGTTCAGCCAACTCCTTAACATGTCTAGTGCTACAAGCATCCCAGGCATATTTAAGACAGTCTTTACGGGACTGCTAACACCCTTCCAGGCAATTTTGGGAATCTTTCCTAATTTTGTGCACTCCATTTTTGGCGGCATACCATTATTTTTGGGACTCGTCGCAGGGATTCTATTTTTGACCCTTCTGCTACGTTATGGCAAGCCTCGGCTCAGACATAGCTCCCATGGGAATGGAAGAGACAATCCTAGCAATGCGCTACCGGGACAGGATAACTAACGTCCTTGGATTGGCCAGGCTGAGAGATCTAAACATGACCTGGTTCCTTTCATTCAGACCGATATGGCAAAATTGCATTTTACCTGTGCTACGGTGTATGCTTTGCGGCGATGAATGCGTGTTGGACATCTGTCTTTCACTTCCATCAGCAGTACCAATGGACGTCGATACTTTGCTCAGTCCAATAACGGCTCACGCATTGTGTTGTCCCCAGCGGCTACCAATCCTGATGACGGCATTCGTGGAGACTCCTGTACTACAGCCAAGTGGTAACAGTGGAGCGAGGGACAAAAGCAACATCATCCAGGTACAACGTTCTGTGAGCATTGCTGGTCCTGCCTTCGATGACAGCAATCATTCTCACACCTGCCAAGTTACAGCGCTATCTAATTTGGTTGAACTATCACCTGAATTTGTAGACCAATTCTTTGAGAGCCTGTCTGATACGATGTTCTCACCCGTACAGAAACAATAACTTTTTAGAAGCTTTCCGACACACAGCGTTCCCATGAACTCTGAATTCGGCCTTCAGTTTTGATCAACAAAACTGCCAAGAGCTTTGGAAATCTATTTTCTTTAAATTGGACAATTTTTTCTAATATTGACCTTTTTTGGCACGAACAATTCTTTGCTTAACGTAAAGACTATTCCTAAAGAACAGAAGCTTCACACTTCTATTTCTAAACACATCTAGAGACATAAAAACATTACACCAGCCTCTAGCACACATGTTATTACAATGCATTTTTATGTGATGATTTATCTCGCCTTTCTTCTGTCAGAGATACTTCATGTGTAATTCCTTTTGCATAATCGTTCATTGATTTCATATGCAATAATTTTTTGAATGATTTCTATGCTTAAAAAAGAAAAAACGTACAGTACCTAAACTTCATGTATTACAAGTACGCCTATTTTGAATGCATTTATGTATTTTGGGGTGGGCAATGTTACACATGCATCTAATTGCTTTAGTTTTAGTAATTTTGATGGACATTAACCCGTGGAGTGGGTGTTGCGTGTTTATCTAGGTTCCTGATCGATACTGTGACCTTATGCCCCTATTCGGCTATAAATCCATTTATTCCCTATATTGGCATAACCGTTCAAGTGCGATTTTCTGAAAAGTCATCTCTGGCCTCACACGAACAGAGCCACATTCCAGCATAGTTCCCTCTGCCACTTCCTTTGCGACCAATTAGTGCAATGACAGAGCAGTAGTCACTATCTGATATTCCTAGATAACACTCCGAGTTCTTCAACAAGATAAAAACTCAGCAAACCTGGAAATCCCCGCTTGCTATGTTTTGATTAGTAATAGAACTCTAATGAGCAACTGATAACTATCACTTCCTAGTGACATCTTTAATTGACGTCTTATGTCCAGCAAACTTGCGTCAAACCCGGCACCTGTCAGGTATAAATATTACCAACATTGCCTTAAGCAATGCCTGTTGTACGAGCTACTGAAGCCAGCTGCCTGCACGACCCCGTGTTGGTAAATCTAGCACTCTGTCGCTGCAGCCTGCTATCCTGTGGTGGTGAAGCTGCTGATACCATTATCGCCGCTAAAGCGCGAACTATGATGCAGTACGCTTAAGGAGCTGAACAGCCGTCCGTCTGCGAAGACATCCAGCAGATTCCAGCTGCCCGCGGACGCTGTCCCCCCTCCTTCCTCGACGCGCTGAAGAGACCCGCTGCCTTTCTCGTACAGAGAAATCCAGCTACAGCGTTTCCGGTTTACCCTCGCGGGTGACTGGGATATCGAGAGAGACCCCTGAAGGAGATACCAATCCTCCATCATTCTATTCAGAGGTATGGTGTTGACTAAACCCTTAGACGAGAATTCTTGAAACAAACCTTGGCAAAACCAACTTAACTTAAAGCTACTTACTTACTCCCCTTCCACGTGTTAGGCTTAGGTCAGGCACACTGGGGTAGGCTTAGTTAGAAGCACCAGTTGAGTATGTTAGCCTAATGTATATATGACTGTATATATGTTTTATTACTTTTAAACCATTGTATGGCTAAGAAACCATATCAATGCTTTTACAGTTCTATGTCGCAATACTTATCTTACTGTACGTACTTTTTATAATAACAATTATTGCAATTGTGGCAATACATTTCTATTGTACGAGAAGAAAGACTGTTCAATAAATGTTAACCCTTTATTGAAAAACGCCCGTCTCTCTATTCTCTACATCTCGTGAAAGTAAACTGCACTAGACTGACTGAGTGAAATACATGTCTATTGTTTCACACGACCCTAGAGATTGACTCTTGATCTGAGGAGCAAAGTTGTCATGTTGCACAGTTGTTGGAAAGCTGAATCCCTTCTTGTCTGTGCCAAGGAAGCTGATCACTTCCTATGCAGAGAAGAAAGTTTCCAGTGACCTCTGAGCTAGTTGGTAACACAACCCAATTAAGTTTAGCATAGTCAGTGGAGGCCTGGAATATCCGCAGTTCCACGTCGATACTACTGTTTATGTTATTCCAATGCGCAGGGCCTAGTGGGAAACTAGGAACTACACTACAGTAAAGGTCCCTCCTTGGGCAGATCTGGTAAGGCTGTGGAAAGGGTAACGATTTTGTGACAGTGTGCAAGGCAAAGGAAAAAGTACGTGCATTACGGTGCTAAAACAATACGGATGCCCGAATGTTCCAGAGGTGACTTTCAACGCCATTAAGTCCAAGCGACAGCATCAGCTGAGGCAAATGGCCACCAAACGAAGTCGATCGACATCTAAATCTTTGCCAGACAGTTCCTCTGTATAAATATCAAATGAAAGTAAAGGAGATTGTAGTGCTATTTGGATGTTCACCTCAGAAAAGCATGCACATGTTTGACTGGCCACCTGTGAGTGAAAACATTAATCCTAGAAAATTAGACATGTCACAGCTTTAAAGTCATTCAAACATTGTCCAAAAATCCCATTGAACATCAATGGTTGTTCAATACCTTTCATTATTGACAGTAGTGTGTCAATAAATATTATGCCTGAAGAGAAATATAATGAACTGTCTCTATTTCCCCAACGTATGCCATTAAAAACTACAGTGTATATGAGGGCTGCCTCCACACCAATTAAAAGTCAAGGTTCTTTATTAGCAATGATAAAGCATAAGAAAACTAAACCGGTTCATGTGCTTCAAGGTATTGTTTCAAGTACCTGTTTACTCGGGTTCAACACAGCTGCTCATATGGGGCTGACATTCGTGTACTATAACATAAATACTCATCATGAACTAGTAAGTCAGTTGGCTTCATTGTTTCATGGGTTGGAAAAACTCAAGACTATTTACACGTTAATGCGGATGTGCATCATATTGCTCAAAGACGCTGACAAATAGCCTTTTACTTACAGAACCTGTTGAAAAAGAACTTGAATCGGATCACTGAAATAATATCGACTGCCAAAATATCGACTTGCCAAAATATCGTGGACAAAATATCGACAGTCAAAATATCGAGTTTGTATCTACAAACAGGTAAGTACAAAAATATCGAGTACAAAATATCGTTAACAAAAATATAGATGTAAAAAATATCGACTTTATTAAAAACAGTGTTAAATTAAATTAATATTAAATTTTAATTACTAAAATATACTTAAAACGACTTAAATTAAATTATAATAATAAAATAATAAATGAAAATAATAAAAATAATTTTTTAAAATCTTATTTGTTGACCCTGAACCCTAAAAATACCCCTTTACCCAAAAACCCAAAACTGACCCTGAACCCTAAAAATACCCCTTTACCCAAAAACCCAAAACTGACCCTGAAACCTAAAAATACCCCTTTACCCATGACCTGAAAACTGACCCTGAACCCTAAAAATACCCCTTTACCCATGACCTGAAAACTGACCCTGAACCCTAAAAATACCCCTTTACCCATGACCTGAAAACTGACCCTGAACCCTAAAAATACCCCTTTACCCATGACCTGAAAACTGACCCTGAACCCTAAAAATACCCCTTTACCCATGACCTGAAAACTGACCCTGAACCCTAAAAATACCCCTTTACCCATGAACTGAAAACTGACCCTGAACCCTAAAAATACCCCTTTACCCATGACCTGAAAACTGACCCTGAACCCTAAAAATACCCCTTTACCCATGAACTGAAAACTGACCCTGAACCCTAAAAATACCCCTTTACCCATGACCTGAAAACTGACCCTGAACCCTAAAAATGCTCCTTTACCCAAAATGTATCAATATTATTTAATTACCAATTAATTATTAATTAACAATAACAATAAAGTAAATATATTAGAACATTAGGTGTAATTATTTTAATAATTAATATTATTTTATCAAAATTAATTACTTAAAAATAACACAAAATTATATATATAAAAAATGTACTCTAATTAATGTAATTAACTAATTACAATTAATTAATTAACAATTATTTACTAATACAAAATATATTCAAAATTATATTAATTAATTAACTAATTAATATTAATTAATTATCAATTAATTATTAATTAAAAATAATAACAAACATATATTAATTAATTAATTATTATTAAATTACTTCCCACCCTATTCCCCTATAAACCCACAACCCGCTACAGAATTACATTACGCAATTATTATCAAAACAAAATTCATGTAATAAAATATTTAATAACATTAATACACACTATTCACACATATTATTACATAAAAATACACTATAAAATATTATATATTATTAAAAAATCGATATTTTTGCTATCTATATTTTATACAGTCGATATTACTTCACTTACCTGAAAAACGATATTTTTGTAGTCGATATTATGTCCAGTCGATATTTTGTCCAGTCTATATTTTAAACTCGATATTATGTCCAGTCGATATTTTGGAGTCGATATTTTGTCTCTATACCCTTGAATCTTTACTCAAATGCAATATAATTGATCCAAAATTAAGCAATAGCAGTGTGGGTCATTCAATGGTGCACTAGTGTGCCATTTTATTAATGTAAGGTCTACCTATGCTCAACCTTCCGTGACCCCACTGCTTAGAAGTCACAAATAAAACAATACCAAATCAGACCAATGAAATGGAACATACAGTGATTCATAGATATAGCTCGATTTTGAGAATTTAACAATACATTACAAAAAGATACAATATTTCACTGTGTTCAAATTATAATTCAATTCAATTCCTCTGGAGTCTTGCCAGTATGTTCAAATCCACTTTATTGAAGTATGAGGTTAAAAACATAAGCACACCAGCCTAGCCAGCGTGTTTTATCCCCTAGGACTTCAGCAGGGTTGGAAGAGTCAAAGTCCCTTATCTCTCACAGAGTACGATGTCATCCAAAACATCACATCCATATAGGCTAAAATGTGAGTGTTGGGTTGTTAACTACCCCCTTATTTTATCTTTTTCTTCTATGTCAAGGTCCCAAAGAAGTGCCCATTATTGCTCAAGATATTTACAAGTCTTTGCCACAGTCAGTGCGCCATCAGGAGACTCGACAAAAATGAATGTTTATTTTCTTTTGTAACATGAATGCAAGCAAAGTTTCTAAAAAGTCAAGAAAGCTATTGGGAATACTACTGAAACTGCATATTTTGATCCAAAGTTTCATAATAACGTTGTTGTTGACACTAATCCTGTTGGGTTGGGTGCCATACTTGCACAGCACAGCAGAAACGCAAATGCTCGTAGACATATTATGGCCAATGGAAGCCAAAGCTTCTCCCAAACTGAATATGGTTATTCCTAACCAGAGACAGAAATATTAGCAGTGTGGGCTTGTGACATGTCCCTGTATTCTTGTAGGGGAAACCCCTTGTGCTTGTGACCCATTATTGACTATATTTGGAAATCCAAAAGCAAAAATGCCTCAGTGCATTGATAGTTGGGGTCTGTGATTGCAAGAGTACTATTACTCAATCATGCACAGTCCAGAGAAAGATCAGAACCCTGCAGACTACTTTTTACATGTGCCTCTACAATGCCCTGGCACCCATTCTTAAACAGACACAGTTCCTATAAATTACATGGTGTAATCAAGTTCCCCAGTTGCCATTTTGTTGGAACAAATTGTTACTGCCACAAGTCAAGATATTGACATGTTGAAACTGAAAGATATTGTTACACCTCAGTCTTGATACCAGCACCCTCAACCTCTTACCAGTGACAGTGAATAGCACAAGTTTAAGAATGTGAAAAATGAACTGTCCTCCACTCATGAAGACATTATCATTATGGGTTTGAGAATTGTCATTCCGGAGAGTCTGCCACAACAGATAATCAAAGTGGCTCATGGAGGAAGTTGGGAATTGTTGCTGCAAAATGAGCTCTACAAGACCAAGTCTGTTTTGCAATTCTCAACTAGAGAATTGAAAGAGAGCTGAAGGCTTGTCATGGCTTGTCATTTATGCAACTCCCTGTCATCAAAAACTATTCAATACCCGTTAAACATGTCAGAGTTGCCATGCCATGTATGGGAAAGAATTGCAGTGGACTTTTAGGTCCTCTTGACACCGGACATCATTTAATGAATATCTCTAATCTACCACTCAAGAACTTGTCATAGAGAGACTAGACAGCATCTTCATGACCTGGGGTGTTCCTCCATTCTTAAAGTCTGACACTGGCCCATCTTTCAACGGGTGAGAATTCAGATATTTTCTCAGTCATCTTATTGTGAAGCATCAGAAGAGCACCCCTCTTTGGCCACAGGCCAATGGCCTTATGGACCATAATTACTCTAAAGAAAGCTGTTCAGCGTGCTGTACTAAAGAAGCTCAATCTTTAAACTGTTTTAAACTGCACTTTTTGGAGCTTATCGCTCAACACCTCACCCGATCACAGGTGAAAGCCCTGCAACTTTGATGATCGAAAAAGCCATGACGACCAAGTTAACTCAGAGGACCAACAGAGGAACCAATACAAGGGAAGAAACACACCTGAAAGACTTCGATCATAGGAGAAAAATGAGAGACTATGCGGACAAGCAACAGCATGCCAGAGATGTCACGTTTACTGGAGAAGATCGAGTGCTTGTTCATCAGCATGGAAGTCTAAAGTCTGATGCTCCTTTTGATGCTCAACCATTTCATGTTGTCAGGGCTGGACTGGCTACCGGGCAGTTTAGAACGCTGCTGAGCTGGGGGTATATTTTGTTGATGGGGACCTGCGTGCACTAAACGAAATTCGTTTTGCGTTTATAATTTCGAAGCACACGCAGGTCTCCATGAACGAAATCAACCCCCACTGCAGTAAAATCAGCCAGCAGATCGGCAGCATTCCAAACTGCCCAGTAGTCAGTCCGGCCCTGCATGATGTTACCAGCAAAGGACACATGATGACTGCCCAAAGTTCTGGGGCGTTCATTATGTGAGACTCCTTGCAATTTCGGCATGTGGCTCATCACTAGTTAGGCACTGATGTCATTGTAGAGACTGGGTCTCTGAAGGACAAGTGAAGAACCCCTGACTGATAATGTTGCTTCATCACCCATGCTAGTGAAGGACATTTCTAATGCCAGTACCCAGTTTTTGAAGACATGTGATCCAAGCACCATGACGACCCATTGAAGAACTTTCATTATACGTATTTGTAAAAAAAATTATTTTATATTTAACAGAGGATGAAAAGTAATGTTGTGTGAGTTTATAATGACGGAACCCTTCTGGCTGTAATCGTTAGAGTGTAGGTTGAGAATGCTGGGTTAGTGGTTACACACAGAAGAATAAAGACATTAACTGAGCTTCATATGTGGCTTAGTCATTGGCAAGTACCCGTGCTTGGGAAGATGCTATATCCATCAGTGTCCAGCTATCTGCCTCTGTCTGTCTCTATCTTCTGTCCCTATCCCTATACATCCATCTCTATTTTCTGCCACTGTCTCCATACATCTGTCTCTATATGTTTAAAGAAGAAACATGCATATTGAGATAAATGTCATGCAACATATCTTTATTGAGTCCACTGAAACAAAAAGTACATAGAATGGGTCACTCACCCTGGGGCAAAATCAGCAACGTATTGCACTAGGTAAACTTAGGAAGACCACCCAGACTCAGCCTCATTGGTGAAACCCTAACATTGACAGAAAGGGGAAGGTCTGAGAAACTATCCTAACTTTAAACCCTACAGCTTGCCCTCTAGCAAACCCTAATGCAGTGGTGCACCACCTCAACATCTGTCCCTACCGATGTACTGATCGCCAATGTGAGTCTAAAGGAAAAGGAAAGAAGGGGGTCTAAAATATAATTGTGACTGAGAACACGATATGTCTTTATTAGTTATGGTCTCGCACTGATTAAAAATCATATGTATACATGTTTTAACTTCTTTTATAGTTGTTTCCTGCTGCAAAGTATGGGCACAGATTTATCATGCCTTAGGTAACATATATTAGACTCATTCAGGTCCGTACATATAATCACTGCCTCCGAGTAAGTGTAGGTGTCTCAGAATCAAGTATAATGCAGAGAAAACAGAACAAATAAAAGGCTGATATTCCCCGATTATACGATCAGAAACTATGTACCCTTACTAGCAGTAGGTAAAAAACCCAGATAACTACTGTCTGGTGTCGAATCAAGTCTTAGTATTAAATTCAGTTAGGAAATATCAGCTGAATATAATTTAGCCCTCACAATAATGGGCATGGAATAGAGTCAAAGGGAAACACCATGATCCATTAGGCATGCAGTGATTATAGTCAATCATGGAAGTTACTAAAGTAACTATTTTATCAAATATATTGAACAGCCCAGACCACTCCAAGTGTAACTCATCTTCTTTATCATTAGTGTACTTAAAAAAACAAATCATAAAAACCATCAAAAATTATTATACCATTGTTAGAACTGCCATCCTTCGGGTGGTCTTCTGCCAAATATTTTTCCTGCTTACCTCCTCTTTTTGTTGTATCTTTGTGTTGGCTTTAGGACTCTGAGCAATTTACCACTACTAACTTGTACTAAAGTGCATGCTTCTCCCCTAAAACATGGTAACATTGGTGTATAGCCAAATGGCATATTTAGTTTACTTATAGGTCTCATGTAAAGTAGTATACCATATACTCAAGTCCTGTAATCTAAATGGTATTAGTGGGTATGCAGCACTGGCTGTGCCATGCACACAAGTAGCCTTTCAAACCTGTCTCAGCCCTGCCATTGAAAGGCCTGGGTGTGCTCTTTGCCACCACTTCCACTTGGCCTTTAAAACCACTTGCCCTCCTTAAACTCCCCTTTCATTATACATAAGTCACGCCTAATATTGGCCATAAGCGGTAAGGGCAGATGCTGTGTAAGTAAAAGGTAGGGCATGTACCCTTAGGTTTTCGACGCCTGGCAGTGACAGACACCCACATTTGTTGTTTACTACTGTGAGGCCTGCTCCTCTCATAGGTCAACATTGGGAAGTCCTTAAAACAGTGTTAAACTATTATTCCTGAATTAATAATAATAATAATAATAAATCATTTATAAAGCGCATGGCTGCACAAACTGTGTGTCCCCGCGCTAACTGCTAACTGAATCTGTCAGAGGGAGAGGGGGGGAGGGGAAAAGGAAAATAATTATTGAGGGAAGAGGTGTGTTTTTAATTTAGCTCTGAAAAGCGTTTCTGAGGGTTCCATACGCAAATGAACTGGTAGAGCATTCCAGTGCTTAGCTCCAAGGTAGCGAAAAGATCTTCCTCCCATTCTGGCTCTGTAGATACGGGGAAGTTTGAATTGTGTCAGTCCAGAAGATCTTAGGTCTCTGAGGGGACGATGGATAGACATCAGATTTCTGAGATAGATAGGTCCTTTATTGTGGGCGATTTTATGGGCATAGCAGAGGCTTTTGAACCTGATTCTTTCCCTCACAGGGAGCCAGTGAAGTTTGGAAAGGGCTGCTTTGGAGGATGTTCTTCTGGGAAGACCTAGTACCATGCGGGCGGCTGCATTCTGTATGGATTGTAGCTGATGTAACTGTTTTTGGTTAAGGCCTAATAGGAGAACATTTCCATAGTCTAAGTGGGGAGTTATGAGCGCGTGCACTATGGTTTTTCTGGCCTCCGTAGGGATGAGATCAATGATCTTTCGTAGTGTTTTTAGAGTGCCGAAGCATTTGCCTGTGATTTTATTGACTTGAGATTTTCCCGAAAGATCCGCGTCAATCATAACCCCTAAGTTTCTGACCCTTTCCACAGGGTGGGGGGGATCGCCCAGAGCCGTAGGCAACCATGCCTGGGACCATATAGAAGCATTGTTCCCTACCACCAACACCTCTGTTTTGTCTCCGTTTAGACGGAGGCAATTGTTGTCCATCCAGGTGGCTACAGCACTCATGCAGTCCGAGAAATTAGTGGCATATTTCTCGCTGTCAGGGGTAAGCTTGAACATGAGCTGGGTGTCGTCGGCATAGCTGACAATGCCCACCCCAAAGCTCTCTATGACGTGGGCCAGGGGCTCCATATAGATATTGAATAAAGTAGGGCTCAGACTCGAGCCCTGAGGAACCCCATAGCTCACGTCACGAGAAGATGATTTAAAGGGTGGACAGTGCAGCTGGAATGATCTTTTAGAGAGAAAGGACTGGAACCAGGCCAGAGCGTGGTCTTTCCCTCCAATGTCTGAGAGTCGGGACAGCAGCATGGCATGAAGCACAGTATTGAAAGCTGCGCTTTGGTCTAACATGACCAGCGCTGCTGTTTCTCCCTCGTCTACCATCTTGCGGATACATTCTGTTGAGTATAGTACCGCTGATTCCGTAGAATAGCCAGGTCTAAAACCCGATTGAGTGGGGTGGAGTATATTTTCCTTTTCAAGAAAAGCCATGAGTTGTGAGTTGACAATTTTTTCTATAATCTTGGCACATAGTGGCAGGAGGGAGATGGGTCTTAGGTTTTGAAATTGAGTGATAGGGATGTTGGTTTTTTTTTTGAGAGGGATGACTTGCGCTGTTTTCCAATCCTCTGGTACATTGCATTCTTGAAAAGAAAGAGTTATCATATTTCTTTTGTGATCTATTAGAAAGCTTTCCATAATGTCTTTACTTTTGTCCAAAGGACATACATCGGTAGGGGAACCAGAGTGTATGCTATTAATAATGGTGATCAAGTCTTTTTTTTCAGGGGTAGTGAATTGAGTAAGGGTAGGTTTTTGAGTAAGGGGTGTCCTGATCCTTACCTCTTTTACTGATATAGAGGATTTGGGGAAAGTGGCGTGGATTTTCTTGACTTTTTCGATGAAGAAATCGGCTATTTGTTCGCAGATGTCGTTGGAGTTTGTGTCCTGCGTATCTAAACACGAGGTGTCTGTTAGCTCTTTATAGATACGGAACAGTTCTTAAGAGGGATTGGCTGCCTCTTCAATTCTGATTTTGTAAAATGCGCTTTTTTCCTCTCTTACCATTTTCTGATATACTTTTAGTTCCGACTTGTAAATTTCCTTAAGCTCAGGGGAGTAGTTTTTCCTCCATTTGCGTTCTGTTGCTTTGCAATGGGATTTTGCTATTTTTAGTTTTTCCGAGTACCACGGTTCTGATTTGGTTCTCCTGACAGGGGGTTTCGAGGTCCACGGGGCGATGTTGTCTAATGTCTTACCTAGCCATCGTTCATAGTTTTTCCATGTGTCTTGTAAGGACTGACAAACCTGAGGGGTGTGTTTCTCTAATTCGTTGATCAGGCGTTCAGGGGTGTAATTTTTCCAGTTACGGCGTTTAGCAGACAACGATTTATTGGGAACATTCCTAGTAATGATAGTAGGGATAGAAAAAATGTTAATGTGATGGTCAGACCATATTATTGGGACCGGGGGGAGCATCTCAATACCTTCCCATGTGGCAAATATCGGGTCAAGGAGGTGCCCGTGTTGATGCGTTGGGTTGGTGGATAGTATTTTTATTCCCAGCGCATGTAATGCTGACCTGAGTATTTGTGCTTCTTTAGCATTATTGTCTTCAAGGTGAAGGTTTAGGTCACCTAAAATCATGAAGTTGTTGTGTCTTATGGCTAGCTGAGTGGCTACTTCTAGGAGTTGGTTGCAGAAGGGTGTAGCAGTGCCTGGGGGGGCGATATATGAGAAGACCAGTAGTGGTGGTACATGGAGATAGTTTTATGGAGAATGTACCACATTCACTATTCGTGATGGTCTTATTAGTGAGAGTACATTCAAGTTCCTTTTTGAAAATCAGAGCAAGTCCTCCACCACGTTGTATAGGCCTGTCGATTCTTAGGAGACTGTAGTTCGAGGGCACTGTCTCTAAGATATCGGGGGAGGAGTATTCATCTAACCATGTTTCCGTCAGGAACATAACATCGAATTCACGGTTTTGAAGCAAATCGTGGATTTCAGTCTTATGTTTTATCATGGACCTGCAGTTGAGCAGCATCATTTTTAATTTGGTCTTAGAGGCATCGTGGTTCTGAAGAGTGGGGAGCGAATTGTTACATATATTACAATGTGACGGTAACATCATGTTAGGGTCAATGGTGTGCAGACATGATTTATTAGAGGTCTTACCCATTTCTAATAGAGTTGCGCTAGCATAATGAATTCTTAGCTGGGATTCTGCCCTGTCAGTCCTTGGGGTATGGAATCCTGCCCCGTGCCCCGGTCGGTCGCGGACGGGCGCTGACGGGCGCTGACGGGCTGGACTCTGGCTTGACTCCGGCGCGCGATCGGCGCGCCCGCAATTCGCGTCCGCTGCGCGGAGCCATGAACGTATATTTTTATAGCGTCATCCGAGCGACGTTCCCCAGCGCGCCCTCACAAAGATGGCCGCTGTTCTCGAGCACCGAGTCCCCGCAGATGCCGGCGTTTAGATCGGCCACACCCACAGACAGGAACCGGGCAAGTAAGCTGCCCGAACAAGGTGAACCACGATAAATCACTAAAGTACACACACTATTATCGTGATCAGGTGCAAGGCAGCGTTATAGGTAGGTGCCAGATAAAACGCTAAGGCGTTTTGTAGTATAGCGTGAGGGAGGGGGAGGACACACAGGAAAATTCAAGACGATTCAAAGATAATTTTTAAAACAGCAGCATATAAAATGCGCACCTCCCGGCTCAAGCCTCAGGAGAGCAGCAAGCAGTCTGCAGATGAGAATACTGGTCCTATTTTGATAGCGTCGTCCGAGCGACGTTCCCCAGCGCGCCCTCACAAAGATGGCCGCTGTTCTCGAGCACCGAGTCCCCGCAGATGCCGGCGTTTAGATCGGCCACACCCACAGACAGGAACCGGGCAAGTAAGCTGCCCGAACAAGGTGAACCACGATAAATCACTAAAGTACACACACTATTATCGTGATCAGGTGCAAGGCAGCGTTATATGTAGGTGCCAGATAAAATGCTAAGGCTAGAATTGAGCATAGTAGCTGCCTCATGTTTCATATCTTTTGAATAGTAATGGGCAATTCTCTTTAGTGTGAAGTTGTGTTGGAAGGTGGTTTATTAGTAGGTGCACGTAGCTACCTGCAGCTAGTAATGACACCGCAATCACAAATAAGTTCCAGTCAAGTCTCAATAAATGAATCCTTGTTCAACCCTTAGTAGCTATCAGACTCAACTTAGTAAACAGATGTGTAAAGTATTTAAAACATCATTACATTAAAAAAGTAAGACACAGCACACAAGTAAAATCCAACACCAGTTTTTACAAATAGGAACTATATTTTAACCCTGGGCAGGTAATTCCTCTCCGTTGGTGGAGCTTGCAGATTTTTGCATACTTCGCGTTCCGCGGAGAACGCGAAGTTCATGCAAAACCTCCGACTCCACAGAGGAGTGTAATTCAGCCCCGGACCCTCCTGCCTCAAACCCCCCTTAATAAAAGTTTTTTAAATTAAAATTAAACTAAATAAAACAAACTTACCTTTATTGCAGCGTCTCTGGGCTGCCCTCCTCCTCGCTGTGGACCAGTAGACTCCCCTACGTCAGACGTACGTCATGATAGGACTGAGCCAGTTGCGTAACATAAGCACCCATTACCATTCCACCCCAACTAATAAACCACCAGTAATCACACATCCAGTGCATTCAAAATGGGGGTCAAATATTAACTTGCAGTCCTTGGAGCATAATGGTGCTCTTATGGTAAATACATCCCACTACCCTGAGATGAATGAGGACCAGAAAACAGAAGTTCCTGATCCTTAAACTAAATAATATTGATACCAAAGCACTTGCTCACATATAGACCAATATATGAAAAATCCAATAGGCTTCTCCCTTCAGCAATTCATACATGTTGTCTGATCTTGATCATTCCTAAATATATTGTTTTGCCTTTATTTACTGTTGCAGCCTTGAAAAAGTCACTGTTTGTTGAAACACGTGTTGGTTGCTTTTGATTAAAAAATCAAGTCAATAGAAAACTGGTGGACGGAAGCTGAAAAAAAGACACTCAGAATTTCTTGCACTCCTTGGTTTATTGGACGTTTTATATATATTGAACAATATCTGAGTGTGTGCATCTGTATTATTATTATTATTATTAATCACTTCCTCACAGTACTTGAATCTACCCGTACAGATGTGCACTAACTTCAGAATAATATTTATTTTGCATTAAAGATAAGGGAATGATGAATCTAATTTAAATGATTATATATTTTGTCTTTGAACAATTGTGCTCTGTATAACTTATATACAAGTTGATTCAAGATTAATAAATTAAAACATACTTTTAAAAAAGTTGCATAAATAAGGAAGAGAAATTAGGCTCCTACTTTAAAAAACTGCACTGGACTGCATCATTTTCACAGACTGAACAATTTATGAACCTAACATAAACAAAATTAAAAAACTCGTTTATCCCAGGAAATTGTAGCAGCTGAGATAAATATTTTCATATGCATATTTAGACTACTGTTTTTCACAGGAAAGTAAATGATTCTAATGTTGTCTTATCCAGAAGCATGGCTCCTAGTGCAGGCATACATCACCCAGGTGAAAATTCGAATGGCAGATTTACTAAGGCCGTTTGCATTTGCAATTGGTCCACTTCACAACATCAGACCCTTTACAGCCACAAAATCGCTTAATCGTCTGACCCAACTCCAAATTGGAACTCAATAACAATTTACTGAACCACAGATGAGGTTTACAATTGCATATACCATTTGGAAGTTATTGTTATGGCCTTCCTTCTTCCAAATACCGATTTGCAATGAAATGTCTTCGTATTTTGCTACTGAATTCCTATTAGGCACAGGGAGATTAAGGGGCAGATTTACAATAACTGGCGCATCCCTGCATATCAGCAGGGATACGCCAGTTATTTTGCGTCATGGCAGACAGCTCTTGCGCCACCATGGATGCGCCATATTTACAATGCAGCGCAGGCGCACCATAGGGCACGAATATACAGATGCATGACGCATCTGCTGCCGTAAAGGTGACGCAGCTCCAGCAAGGCTCTGGGTGTCCCTATGCCTAACATGCTGCATCAATCCTTATGCCTGCTTCAAGCAGGCACAGGGTTTTGACGCAGCATGGCCGTAAAAGTGACTGAGTTAAATCTTGTAGATTTCACTCAGCCAATTTTAGGAGGCGTTCCTGCCCCAGAATGCCCACATGTGGAACAGGGCTTTTCAAAGTGACGCATTCCCCTAGATGCGTCACATTGTAAATACCCAGCAGCATGGCGCTGGCTTTGCGCTGCCGCTGCGTCACAAAAGTGATGCAACGACGGCGCAAATGTGGCGTACGGGGTTTGTAAATTTGCCCCTTAGTGATTTGCCTAGAGGCCCATAGGAATGAATGGAAAGACATTCTTAACACCTTGGCTGCTAGGCGTTTTCCCCTCCTGTGCTGGAAAGTGTCCTTTTGCTTTATTCATGACGCGCTCAGCTCGTCATCAGCCTCGCAAATTAAGAATGCAATTTCAAAGGTGCAGGGGTGTCCAAAGGACACCCTGTTGCACCCCTGAAATCTGTTTAGGAGTAAATTTTGCACACTCACATCTCAATTTGAGATTCCTTAAATGCAATTGCAATTTAAGAAATCGCAATTATGCGATTTCTTAAATTTCGAAACTTACTAAAATGTTAATGCATCCCAAAAATGGAAATTGCGGGGCATATTACCAAGCAATAGCGATAATTATCGCTATTGCTTGGTTAGAGACAAAAATTTACCGCTGAGCTGCGGCGATTTTTATCGCAAATAAACCTGGGTATTACCAAGGTTTATCGCAAATGCGATAAAAATCGGCCGCAATGCATGAATATCGCTGAAAAGTCCGCGTTATTCATGCATTACCGAGCTAATGCTCTTAGCCATGTTATCCACCTCCCATTGGATAACATGGCTAAGAGCTGCTCAGGGCAGGTGTCAGCTTTGGAAGATATTCGCGCTTAGCGCGAATATCTCCAAAAGTTGGTAATAGGAGATAGCGATGTTAGCGACTGTTTCCAGTCGCTAACATCTTGGCACGCCCGCTTTGCATGTCATTAGTGATAAATATCACTGACATGCAAAGTGGGGCCCAAGATGGTCGCTATCTCCTACTAGCTGTCGCTAACTGGTGTTAGCGACAGCTAGGTAATAGGGAGATAATTTTATCTCCGCTTTCTTGGCTTTTAAAGCCAAAAAAGCGGATATAAACCCCCTTGATAACATGCCCCTGCATTCGCAAACGGCCGAATTTTGCGATTCGCACCATTTGCGAATGCAATTTCCTTTGATGCATGTGGCTGGTGGTGTTGTGTTTTCAATGTTTCACTCTTTCATAGGAGCTAAATCTTCCGTATCCTTCACGGTTTCATTATAGTAGGCTGCCATTAAAGTGTCTTTTAAGTCTTTGCAAAGTAGTCATCATTCAGACACTGAATTTGATGAGATATGAAAGCAATAAGTGGGATAATGTGGTAGTCGACCAGTCCACCAGAATCAGGGGTTCTGTCCTCAGAGCTCCTTCTTTTGCAAAACCATGCATGCACGGTCATCCTACAGAGGTCGATGTTACGAGCAGCGCTGCTTAGTTGAAAGATGGCAGTCGTTTGGGTTGATACTGTGTGTCAAAATCCTCAGAGGATATTACATTTTTGGGCATTTCTTCAAATGTTCAACCTATCTCAGTGCTCTAGAGAGTTGCTGGGCCAACAATGTTTTGAACAAAGGGTGTCACAGAGTTAATTCCTGACCTGTGTTCAGCAGGGACTTGCATAGAGATGATAACAGCGGCAGAGAAGTTTGTCAACCTGCTATTTATCTTTTTGTTCCTAAAAAATTGCCACAGCTCCTGATGTTAGCAAATTATTTGGTGAAGTAAAATATAACAAAGTCTGTTGCAGGTGAAATTTTGTGTTTAATGACTCTTTAGGTGCATCGGTCTCTGTATCCAGCATTCAGTAGGCATCCATTTGTTCAGGCTGATGTTACATGCGGAGAGCGGACATTTGTATTTTAATATGCATAAGGCCTGCTGTTTTGTTTTCATCATCTTGAAAGGTTTATTCTCCATCTGAGTGCCTTTGCAGTGCATTATTTTTATTCCTTTTATTTCGGAGGGTAAAAATGAAAAGCTATACTTTCTGCATCATCAACATCTCAAACATAAAACGGGTTGACATTCCACCAGTGGATATTAACTAATTGTTTTATTTCTGTATGAAGTGCTTTTCCTCGGTGTTAATCACATAATATTAGGCCAAAAATGAATGTCCTATATTTTAAGATAGCAGACAATGTGTACACCTGCGCCTTTTAATATACCCTGAATTTGGTTTCAATTTTAATATAAATGTAAATATACCAGCTATGTGTATCAATCAGGTATAATCATGATTATGACTCTGGAATCTGCTGTTTGCTTGAATGGGTGATGCCACGTTGCAGAGTATCATGAGAGCGCCTATCATTAGTGCAGCAGGTGCAGTCATTAGCGGCCCTTGGGCTCTGGGAGGCTACTGTACCCAAGTAGTATTTGTTTTATCCCTTTGGCTTGGGCCTCATTTCTAGGTCGGGCATCAGCGTGCACGCACTGTTTGCAAGATCTGCTGTAATCTCTCTCTTCAGTGTGTAATCCCGCCTTCTGCTTCAATTGGGTCAGTCTTGCATCACTTGCAATTCCTGGCACCTTATTGGTTGCGTTCCCAAACTTCACTTTTGTTTGTTTTTTTAGTTCTGAAGCACCGGCCACCTATGGTTAACTTACGCTGTAGTCGTTTATCAAGTTCCTTGGGCACTAATTGTTTTGAATTCACCACTCTCTATTCCCGACCAGCTGCTGGCAGCCCGTCGTTGTTTTCATAGTGTTTGTAAGCCCTGCAGGGGCATGGTGACCATTCTCACCTACCACTGATACATAATAATGCAACTTGCAACAGGAATGCAATGTTTTTTCACACCACCCCTTAATTGCGATTCCTGACTTGCGGACATCTCCCTGTGATGAACTTCATGCGTGGGTGTTTGCTTCATAGTGATCTTTCCCTGTGTGTCTGGATATTTTATTTGCCCCCTTTAACCGGAATACTTTTTTTCCTTTTATGCTACTATTCATTGTGGAAGAACAATGGTTTGTTTTAATGTGCAGCCCATGTGGCCTCCATGGTCTGTCTTTTTTTCTTTTGAAGGAGATGCCTCTACTCCATAGTAGTTTTTATAGTGTTTTAAAGCACCGCAGGGGAATTGGCTAACACTCCTAGAATACTGTCTTTTGGCAGACAGAAAGTGGGTTGGACCCATGCTGGAACCTGGCTACCACTGTCGGACATCGACAGCGATCTCTGCTCTCCATGGAGCATGTGACATGAGAGCAGCAGGATCAAGGAAATTCAGTGCCCAAACCCTTTCAATCAAAAATTTGTAAAGCGCGATAATCATCTGTGAAGGGCTGCTACTGCTCGAAGAGCCAGGTCTCGAGGAGCCTTCTGAAGTTGAGGAGGTCTTGGGTCTTCCGTAAATGGGTGGGGAGGGTAATCCAGGTCTTGGCGGCAAGGAAGGAGAAGGATCTGCTGCCGGAGGTCGTTCTTTGGATGCGTGGGACGGCTGCAAGGGCGAGGCTGGCGGAGCGGAGCTGGCGGGCGGGGTGTGGAAGTTAAGTCTGTTGTTCAGGTCGGCTGGTCCGCTGTTGTGTAGTGCTTTGTGTGCGTGGGTGAGGAGTTTGAAGGTGATCCTTTTGTTGACGGGGAGACAATGCAGGTCTCTTAGGTGGGAGGAGATGTGGCTGCGGTGGGGGATATTAAGGATCAGTCAGGCTGAGGCGTTCTTGAGGCATTGTAGTCGTTGCAGGTGTTTGTCTGGGATTCCTGCGGAGAGTGCATTGCCGTAGTCCAGCCTGCTGCTGTCGAGGGCCTGGGTGACTGTTCTTTTTGTCTCGGTCAGGATCCACTTGTAGATCCTGCAGAGCATGCAGAGGGTGTTGTAGCAGAAGGAGGAGATGGCGTTGACTTGTTCGACATGGAGAGGGAGGAGTCGAGGATGAATCCCAGGTTGCATGCGTGGTCCGTAGGTGTCGGAGCTGCGCCCAGTGCGGTCAGCCACCAGGAGTCGTCCCAGGCAGCGGGGGCTGGGCCTATGATAAGGACCTCCATCCTGTCCGAGTTCAGTTTCAGATGGCTGATCCTCATCCACTCGGCGACGTTCTTCATTCCCTCGTGGAGGTTAGTTTTGGTGGTGTTTGGTTTGGTGGTCCTTGGTGATGGAGAGGATGAGCTGGGTGTCGTCAGCATAGGAGATGATGTTAAGGTCGTGTTGGCGGGTCACTTGTGCGATGGGGGCCATGTAGACATTAAACAGATGATGTTGGTGGCTTTGGAGTGGAAGGGACTCTCTGGGTTCTGCCAAAGAGGAAGGATATGGTCCAGTCGAGGGCCATCTTCTAGATTCGGGCTTCTTGGAGGCGTGTTTCCGGAGGGGGGAGGCGAGCTGGGACAAAAGCAGGAATTAACAATGGTAGAATACAGAAGTCAAGAGAAAATACAGTGGCAGAAAATACAAAAGTAAAGAGCAAAACACAATACAGCACAATCAGACAGTCAAGTTAGCGATTCTGCTAAAGGCAGAGGCAGCGGGGGGCAGCGGTGAGGCATCAGCAGGTGGAGCTGAGTAGTGGTGGGGGGAGCGACCGGGCCTGCAAGCAGGTCAGGAGTCACCTTCAAACCCTTTGGAATTCTATAACAAAAAGAGCATTGTTATGAAACTGAGATCGCTCTTCATAAGCTCCTTGAGGGCGACAGATGGCACTTGGTAAGTTCCTCTTTACATACCCTATGTTTATTTTTTTATCATGCACTATTATTATTCTCAAGTTAAACAACTACTGGAACAGGGGAACAGAGAGAGAAGGCAACATGCCCAGGATCACACCATTTCCTGAAGTGAGGAACTGAGTATGGGAGTTTGGTGCAGCTTTTCAGGTTGAGAACCTGCCTTCTTTTAATGGCAGGGGGTGTTCGTAGCTCCACTGCGTGCTTTGGTATCTCTTTTTCAGTCTGACGTATATTGGATTTACAGAAATGTTCTAGATTTAGTTTTGACTAGGAGCAACATTGCTTTTAAAGTCTGGCCTCAAGGACAAAGTGCCTTCCGTGCTATTTTTTTGTCACCTTGACACTACATAGCATACCCTTTTTCTTTGCTTTGGTATCTGCTGATGTAAACCAAGTTGTTCTCAACGATAAAGTGGTAGGTTTCTGTTTGCAATGAGAGCACTGTGTAAAAATACCATGTAAAGTAAGATATATTGAATATGTGCTGCGAGTAACTAACTAATATAATTTGTATAATTTTACGTGACTAATATGATCTGATGTGACGCGGGGGACCCGGACACGGGGCCCCCTGGTATGCCTATTAATGTATCTCCTCTTTTTGTGCAGCACACCGAGGCCTGGAATACCCCGGATGTCATCGGATGCCGGCCCGGCGTGGAGTCCTTGTATCCCTGCACCTTTAAGGGGGCGGAACCAGACTGGAGACACTCCTTCCCTGCAGAGGTAAAACCCATCCCCGAATCCACGCAGGTGTGCGAGACACCCGGAGGCGGAGAAGGAGACTGGTGGCGAGAGTGGAGAGAGAGCGCAGCGGATTGGGCGGAGTGCGAGGACGAGGATCGGAGGACTGAGGCGGAGTGCGTGGAAGAAGATCGGAGGACGGAGGTGGAGTACATGGACGAAGAGCGGAGGACGGAGACGGAGTACGTGGAAGAAGATCGGAGGAAGGAGGCGGGGTACGAACAGCGAGGTCGGAGGAGGACGGAGGAAGAACATCAGGTGAAGAGGAATCCAGAGGAGGCTACGGGAGAGACGCCGGCCCCACCAAAGGAGGACGACCGTGACGGCGACTACAGCTGCAAGCCAGGAGGCCAACGGGACCGCGCATCGCCCAGCCACACTTCCTCTGAAGTGTGGCTCGACCAGGTACGGTCAAGATTCAGCGGGTGGGCGGGCATTAGACGGGGCAAGCCACCCTGAGGACACGAGATTCCCACTGCACAGACCCCCCCCTTGCACTGGGTCAGGTCACTTGTTCTGGGTACGGGTGTGCACGTGTGTTGTCCTCACCCCTTTTCCCTGTGTGAACTCTACGCAAAGGCCAGAGTGTCTCAGACCATTTCATTTCTCTTCCTTGCCGGTATCGTGAGGCCCTCGAGACGGCGGAGAGATGGCCTACGACTCCCAGGAGGCAGTGGGAAAGACGGCCCGGAGCGGGAAGAACCACCACGGAGGAAACAGGTCCACCCCTGCCTTTCTACAGAGTGCCTGTACAAAAACGTAGACACTATAAAATAATAAAACCTTCACTACCCGGAAAACCTGTGTCAGTCAACCTCTTTGACAACCCTCCCGAAACCCCACAAGTGGTGGAGAATGCGGGCATTACGGAGGACACCATCAGGGACACAATGATGGATGCGATCCTACAGGCACTCGTGAAGGGACAAGAGCAGCTAGCATGGGCAATGGAACAGCAACTCGCCGCTGCACAATTGGATAGGGACACTTTTCGCAGTACCGTGGTGAAACAGCTGGAGGGTATGCGGGGCACGGGCGATGCAGCCAGCGTTCCAGCCCGTGAGAGTCGACCCCCCCTACCCCCGCAGGCATTTCACTTCAGAAATATGTTAGCGGCGAGGATCCTGATGCCTTCCTAACCAATTTTGAAAGGGTGGCTCTGGCATGTGGTTGGCCTCTGGAGAAATGGCCATTTTTTTTAGCTCCATTGTTGAGCGGCGAGGCACAAGCAGCCTATCAGGTTGCTAATGGAAACGGCCAAACGCCATACGCACAGATCAAAACCATCATCCTTGATCACCTGGGTCTGGACTCAGAAGCATATCGTGTACGCTTCCGGAAGGAAAGAGGGCAAGCCGGGGACAATCCCAAAACATTGTTTTTCCGCCTGAAGACTGCAGCAGACAAATGGCTTACCCCGACAACAAGCACAAAGGAGCGGATAATGGACAAAATATATCTGGAGCAATACCTCGAAGCCCTCCCCTATGGGACACAGAGGTGGCTCCGCCAGCATTCTAACCTATCCACAGCCCAGGCAATGGAAATGGCCTCCACCTATGCCAGAGCCCAGCCACGGCTACACAACACCGAACCAGAAAGATCTGCAAAGCCCCCGCCAAGACCCGAACGCCGGATGAGGGCTCCCCCTGGGCTGCTTCCTCCCCCCCCTCGACCAACGGCCGCAGAACAACCACCTTTCCGGGGTCCGCAGTGCTTTGACTGTGGACAGTGGGGCCACATCGCTCGCCTTTGCCCCCAGAAACGGGCCCCGGAAGAACCTTTGGACATCAATTATCTACCCAAGGCGGTCCTTTATTCAGCGGAGCTAGGAGGCTCCTACCACGTGAGTGTTACGGTCAATAGGATGGGGGTTAGGGCACTCCTAGACTCCGGGTGTAAACAGTCAGTGATCCAAGGGTGCTACGTGAAGCCCCTTCAGGTAATGCCTGACGCAAGTGTATTCATTAAATGTGTCCACGGAGATGTGAAGGAATACCCAGTAGCACACCTCCCCATTGGGGTGAAGGGAATGGAAACACTGGTTGTGAAAGTGGGGGTGCTGGACTCCCTGCCCGAACATCTGATCCTGGGTACAGACAATCCCCATTTCCTTGACCTGTTTAAAGGACCTCTGCACCAGGACAGCAAGGATGAGGTAGCGGTTCCTACTCTCCTGTCCACTGGTCCGTGGGAGGGTGACAGGAGTTTCCGCTTTGCACAGGCCAACGATGACACCTTATTTAATGCTTGGGAGCAAGCACACAGCGAACTGAATAACCCCCCTCACAGATACCCCCGCTTTTTGATCAAGGCAGATCTCCTATATCGACAGGCCTCCCAGGACGAACCGATGCAATTACTGGTGCCAACCTGTTTTCGCGAACAGATCATGTTCTATGCACATACCCATCTGTTAGCCGGCCATATCGGGAGCGAAAAACCCACGCAGAACGTGCTCAGGAACTTCTACTGGCCTGGTATATACAACAATATAAAAAAACACTGTCAAACATGTGATCTGTGTCAGAGGAAAAACACCCAGAGACCTCCAGCGGTGCCCTTGCAATCTCTCCCTGTCATCGGAACCCCCTTTGAGAGAGTAGGCTGATCGGTCCGTTAACCCCAACCAAAAGGGGGTACAAATACGCCCTTGTCGTTGTGGACTACGCCACCCGATTCCCGGAGGCGTTTCCCCTGAAGGCCCCTACCTCCCGAAACATAGCGGACAAATTCTTGGAGTTGTTCTCGCGAGTGGGGTTTCCCAAGGAAATCCTCACGGACCAGGGGACCCCATTCATGTCTAGGGTCATGCAGGAAGTATGCCAGCTGTTAGGACTACACCAGATCAAAACCTCGGTGTATCATCCTCAAACCGATGGGCTGGTAGAGCGCTATAATAGAACATTGAAGACTGTACTAAAGAAAATGATAACAGTGAACCACACAGGCTGGGACGCCCTTTTGCCTCTGGCCCTATACGTTATCCGTGGGCAAAGGCAAAGCAGTCTGGGGTGCTCGTCTTTTGAGATGCTCTATGGAAGACAACCCAGGAGCTTGCTTGACATGACGAAAGAAGTCTGGGAAACGGAACAGACAGGAGAGACCAGAAACCTGCTGGAGTACAGTACAAACTTAAAGAACAAACTGGGAAAAATCAGAGAGCTTGCTTTTACTCATCTGGAAGAAAGTCAAAAACAACAGCAAGTGCAATACAACAAAGGAAAAAAATGGAGGTCTCTCAGTGTTGGCGACTGGGCCCTGGTACTTCCGCCCTCGACGTCCAAGAAGTTCCAGAACAAATGGCAGGGCCCCTACGAAGTCACCGAAACCATTGGTAGAACCACCTACCGGTTACGTCTCTCAGCGAAGAAGACCCAGATATTCCATATCAATTTATTAAAGAAATGGCTGGGACCGAAGCCGGTGGCAGCCCATATGGTAACCCCAAGCAACACCTCCCCGACGACCACCCTGGAGGATCTAGTTGTCAATGATGAGCTGTACAGGAGGATCTACGAAACGTGCTACAGTCGTTTGCGCCTATCTTCTCTGACCTCCCCGGCAGGACACTCTGCCCGAGCACAGGATAGAGACTCCCGTAGGTACCACGGTCAAACAGCGACCGTACAGAATACCCGCTGCCAAGAGGGACGCAATAGGGAGAGAAGTGGATGAGATGCTCAGATTAGGGGTGATCCGGCCGTCCAGGAGCGAGTGGTCCTCGCCCATAGTAATGGTGCCGAAACCTGACGGCAGTAGCCGCTTCTGTATGGACTTTCGTGCTTTGAACGCGGTGTCCACTTTCGACTCCTATCCCATTCCCCGAATCGATGAGCTCATCGAGAAGCTCGGGGACGCGAAATACATAAGCACATTAGACCTGACCAAAGGGTATTGGCAGGTGCCATTACGGGAAGAAGACAGAAAGAAGACAGCATTCGCAACGCCCGATGGACTGTACGAGTTCACTGTCCTGCCCTTCGGTCTTCATGGTGCCCCCGCCACCATCCAGAGACTGATGAATACGGTCTTGCGGGGGCATCACCGGTATTGCTCAGCATACCTGGATGACATAATCATTTTCAGTCCATCATGGGAGGAACACCTTAACCACCTAGGGATAGTACAACAACAACTGAAAAAGGCCGGTGCTTCATGTGAACTCAAAGAAATCCAGGATTGGATTCAAGAAGGTCAAATACTTGGGATATCTTCTGGGACACGGTGCCGTAGAGCCGCAAATTGAAAAAGTGAGGGCCATCGCGGACACCCCTTTTCCCAAAAACATGAAAGACATGCGGGCCTTTCTAGGTTTGGTAGGCTACTACCGGAGATTTATACCGGCTTTTTCGGATGTAGCGGCGCCACTGACAGACACTCTCAAGAAAACGAAAGCCAGCGTAGACTACCACAACCCCTCTCCTGCCATGTGGAAGGCGTTCCAGACACTTAAAAAGGCAATCACGACGAGCCAGGTTCTGACATCCCCAGATTTCGCTAAACCTTTCATTTTGCATACCAACGCCTCAGACTTTGGCATCGGGGCCGTTTTGTCTCAGGACACGGGGGAGGGGGGTGTGAAGCCCATCCTGTACATAAGCAGGAAATTGTTCCCCAGGGAGGTCAGGTATCCGACCATCGAAAAGGAGTGCCTTGCCATCCATTGGGCAGTCGACAAGCTAAGGTATTATCTGGAGGGGCGTACATTCGTGTTGTACACCGACCACGCTCCCCTGTTATGGATGAGCAGGAACATCTCGAACAACCCGAGAGTCATGCGATGGTTCCTGGCCTTACAACCCTTTCGGTTCCAGGTCCGGCACTGGAAGGGGTCTGACAATATCAATGCGGACTTCCTGTCCCGGTTTCCTCTCCCCGATCGGGAGAATCCAAGGGGGGTGGTGTGTGACGCGGGGGACCCGGACACGGGGCCCCCTGGTATGCCTATTAATGTATCTCCTCTTTTTGTGCAGCACACCGAGGCCTTGAATACCCCGGATGTCATCGGATGCCGGCCCGGCGTGGAGTCCTTGTATCCCTGCACCTTTAAGGGGGCGGAACCAGACTGGAGACACTCCTTCCCTGCAGAGGTAAAACCCATCCCCGAATCTACGCAGGTGTGCGAGACACCCGGAGGCGGAGAAGGAGACTGGTGGCGAGAGTGGAGAGAGAGCGGAGCGGATTGGGCGGAGTGCGAGGATGAGGATCGGGGGACTGAGGCGGAGTGCGAGGAAGAAGATCGGAGGACGGAGGTGGAGTACGAGGACGAAGAGCGGAGGACGGAGACGGAGTACGTGGAAGAAGATCGAAGGAAGGAGGCGGGGTACGAACAGCGAGGTCGGAGGAGGACGGAGGAAGAACATCAGGTGAAGAGGAATTCAGAGGAGGCTATGGGAGAGACGCCGGCCCCACCAAAGGAGTACGACCGTGACGGCGACTACAGCTGCAAGCCAGGAGGCCAACGGGACCGCGCATCGCCCAGCCACACTTCCTCTGAAGTGTGGCTCGACCAGGTACGGTCAAGATTCAGCGGGTGGGCGGGCATTAGACGGGGCAAGCCACCCTGAGGACACGAGATTCCCACTGCACAGATCCCCCCCCTTGCACTGGGTCAGGTCACTTGTTCTGGGTACGGGTGTGCACGTGTGTTGTCCTCACCCCTTTTCCCTGTGTGAACTCTACGCAAAGGCCAGAGTGTCTCAGACCATTTCATTTCTCTTCCTTGCCGGTATCGTGAGGCCCTCGAGACGGCAGAGAGACGGCCTACGACTCCCAGGAGGCAGTGGGAAAGACGGCCCGGAGCGGGAAGAACCACCACGGAGGAAACAGATCCACCCCTGCCTTTCTACAGAGTGCCTGTACAAAAACGTAGACACTATAAAATAATAAAACCTTCACTACCCGGAAAACCTGTGTCAGTCAACCTCTTTGACAACCCTCCCGAAACCCCACATCTGACTAGAGGCTTATTGCTAGAACTGGGGGTCTCCAGTTGGCTGAGGTAGGTACCTTAGTCCAAATAGGGACCCTTGCTTCTACATCAGGGAAAGGAAGGACACCTTCTCAGATAGTCCCCGCTCACCCCCTTGGTAGCTTGGCACAGCAGCCAGGCTTATCTCCAAGGCAAATGTGTAAAGTATTTGAACCACGCTCTCAGCGACCCAATGATGACAATGAAAATGTACTCCACAAGAGTTTCATAAAAAAACTATTATATGTTTATAAAAGAAAAGATATACAATGAGACCACACGATAAAAATCTAACATATGAATATTTGTAGTATTTCACCTTGCCGGTTATTAGGCCAGCAAGCCCTGTAGGTTTTTGCAGTATTAATGAGCAATTCTCAATGATCCAATGCAGTCCTAATGCAATGCTATGCATTTCGTAATGCAAGAATCTCGGAGACCTCAATCTCCACTGGAATGACCCAATGATGCAGTGGTCAATAGTCTCAAAAACATCCTCTGTGACCTTGACCTCACCCAAATTTGCAACAGCTCTACACACGATAAAGGATCAATCCTTGATTTAATAATCTCTAAAGTTGATTCCATCCAGCTAGATACGATCCATCCATGTGATTGGTCTGATCATCATATTATCACCTTCTTCATCATGAAACAGTGAAATTTAACTCGGTTCAACCCACAAGACCTAAAGTACGGAAGAGGGATCTGAAAAACATTGACCCTAACATTAGCACAACTCCCAGCTACAACTTACTTCTTCCCCCTGAAGGGATGTCCGATGTTCATGATCTCACCAACCACTACTTCAATTCCATGAACATGATACTAAATGAGGTAGCGCCCTTTCAACTGAAGAGAGTCTCCACAAAAGATTCTAAGCCTTGGTACGATGGAAGACTCAAAGAGGACAGATGATCTCTAAGAATAACTGAACGCAGATGGGGATCAGATCCATACGCCAATCATCTCAAGATACTAAGAAAGAAGAGAAACGCATACTACAGAAAGATCAAGCACACTAAAGCAGACTTCTTCAGCCACCAATTACAACAGGCAAAGAATCGTCCCAGAAAACTTTTCGAGTTGATCAAAACTCAATTTAAGGATGCACCTCACCGCCCCAAGATAAATTTGGACCACAACCCTTCTGTGAAGAATTTGCTTCCTTCTTCACTCAGAAGACCGATAGCATAAAGAAGGACCTTCTCAACGATCTAATCACGCACACTGTCTCATACGAACCCCTCACCATCCCCTTCTAAATGCCCTACAGCGAAACTCATCAAAGTTCAACCTAAAAAATAATGCATCTTGGTCTTCTTTCAATACCTACAGTGAAGAATCTATTCTCAAAATGCGTATTGCCCTGAACACTGCCAATCACTTAACTGACCCTCTCCCAGCACACTTCCTAAAAGACTTCACCCCGCTGCTGCTGCCTCTCTGGACCAAGTTCATAAATAACTCTTTACACTATGGTTGCATTCCTGACACCCTCAAAGCCGGGCAGGTATCCCTCATTCTAAAGAAACCTACGGCTGACCCTGCGGACATAAACAATTACCTACTTTGGCCAAACCCTTCGGAAAATGTGTACACCTCCAGTTGGTAAGACATATTCGACATTTTAACCTTCTCAACAAATACCAAATACCAATCAGGTTTCCCTGCAGGTCACAGCACTGAATCAAAGTTATAAAAAAAGCCCCTTTGGAACAGAATATACTATTTGTCACACAAGCACACTAAGAATCCCTTTCAGACACAATAGACTCACTCCGGAGAACGCACACTGTGAACCAGAGAATCAAATCAGTGCAAAACACAATTTTAATTTTTTTTCTCGCAATTTATTACAAGACTCAATACTTATAAAACTACATCACAGGTTTAAAAATCATGCAAATCAACGACAGGTTTGAAATTCAAATTTGTTTTTATGAATTAAAAAACAGATGATCACAGTCAACAATTCAAATAAAAATAAAAATAAAATAATCATAAGAGGGACAAAAAACAGCAAGAAAAACAATTTGAATCAGGGAAACATCACGGTATTCAGACCTATGGATAAGTGAAATATATATGCACACAACTTAAAGAGAGAAATTCCTGTTAGGTATCAATAAACAGGTGTTGCATTCCTCAATTATACGTGATGAATTCCATTAAAAAAGCATTGACGCGTTTCGGTGGGTCCAACAAAATAACTCCCCACCTTTTTTAGGAAAGACAACTTCTTCCCTCCTAGTATTTAATTAATTCTCGAGATACTTGAATCCCCAGATACAGGTAAATTCTTTTTTTTTAAATCGTGTAATTAAACATGTTGCCACTCACGGCTTAAAGAGTTGCTCTAATATTTCATGGTAGCAAACATGCTCTTAAAAACAAAATCCTTCCCCATCAAAACGGATACAAACAAGAAGAAGGTACACCAAATCTGAAGGGATGCTATAGACCGGGACCATCAAGCATTCTTTCACGGAGGGAAGGAAAATCTCACTCCTCACTTTCTCTGTAGAAAGGCTATAATAGATTTCAGGATATGCTCCTTGTAACAGGAGTCCGACACGGGGAACTCTGCCTCCGTTCACGTCTCTGCACTGAATCAGCCATGACCCATATAATCGATGATGCTCTACAAATCCTAGATCAGAACGGAGCCTGCTTACACATCTTGCTAGACCTTTCCTCGGCCTTTGATACCTTCAAACACGATAACCTGATAGATCTTCTGAAACACAGAATGGGATTATCTGGATCTGTTCTAAATTGGTTTACTTTGTTCCTCCAAAACAGATCCCAATGATTTATTGTCAACCACTCCTTGTCCAAACCCGTCCCAGTCACTTTAGGAGTCCCACAAGGATCTTCACTTTGTCCGACACTGTTCAATCTATTCCTGGAATCACTCACTGAAATTCTCCACTCGTCTAACATCCAATACCACATGTACGCTGATGACACACAATTATACCTTAAGATCCATACCCTGGAAGACATCAAAACGCTCAACATAACACTCGGAAAAACTCAGCCCTGGATGGCAGAAAACCATTTAAAACTGAATGCCCTCAAAACTGAATTCCTCCTAAGTGCTCCTCCCGGCCAAGTACCCATAATGCAAGACTGGATCAAACACCTTACTGCACTCAACTGCCAACCTCTCATCGTTGATTTAGCGAAATCACTGGGAATAAAGCTGGACAGAGAACTCAATATGCAAAAACACATCATCAACGTAACAAAATGAGAAAACTTTCAGATAAATACTTTGAGAAAAATGAAACCTTTCCTGCCGGAAAAGGATTTAAAACTGGCAGTACAAGCTCTAGTCATCCCAAGAGTGGATTACGGGAGTATCTCTCTCTGTGGCCTGCCCAGAGCTGCAATGGGACCTCTAAAAGCCTCAATCAACGCCACAGCAAGACTTATCACTGGTTCCTAAAGAAGCTCCCACATATCCCCTGACCTAAAATCCCTTAATTGGCTACCTTTTGAAGCCAGAATGCATCTGAAAATAGCATGTATGACACATAAAGCCATTCATCACAACACACCCAGCTATCTGGCACAGAAACTGGCGCCATCATGTGGGGTCAGATCTTCAAGAAGTGCTAAAAACCATCTACTGAAACTACAGAGATTCAACAAGAAAAAAACATATAACCAAACCTTCTCAGGGATGGTGTCCAGAATATGGAATGCTCTACCCCCAGAAACTAGACTTGACCCCTCTACGGCATCTTTTAAATAAGAAGTGAAATCACTTCTCATGGCTAAATTCACTTGAGCATGGACTACTGTCATAATGTCTACTGTCCAGTCAGGTTTCCTGGATATTGTATCAATATTATGCTTTATATACATTGAATATTTTGGTATGTACATATACCTATGTATCTATGATAGGATGTTTATAGTATCATTGACCAGCATTGAACTTTATGTTATTTAACCAGTACCTATGTAACTAGAACACTTTACATTGTAAAGAGCTCTGATACCCGCAAGGCACCCAGTTAGGCCCATTAAACAAGTGCCTTAAATCCTAGTGGCCAAGCATTGCAAGGTACCATGCCAAGGATGCATCACGCAGCCAAGGCATTTTGTTGCTTCCGAGGTGCTGCGAGGCTGTGATGCCAGGTCCTGCGTGGTTGTCGAGGATCCCGTTTACAGGGACTTGCAATATGAAGTCCAGAGTCAATTATGCTTAATGCAGTTGAGGCAATGTATCAGTTCCGAGGAGCTCTGAGGCTGTGATGTGAGAACCTGCATCGTCATCTAGGTCAACATTGGCGACAGATTTGCAATTGGAGGGCCTGCATCGGGCCACAGGTGGCAGTTTCAATGGGGGCTCTGTGGTCAATGCAGAGTCCTTGTGTTAAAAGAACCCTCACAGCAAAGGAATTGTGTTGGTTCTGCTAGGGTTTTTGCAGCTCAGCAGAGGAAATGCACTGGTTCTGCTATGTCCACACATGGGCTGGGAGAGCACATCCAGGCCAACTTCCAAGAGTCTAGGTCTGGGGTGGCACTATGGACATGTTAGGACTAACAGATGGCAGAGTCCAGGTTCTGGGTTCAAGGTTGTTGGAACCTTCTGTCCTTGAGGCTCTAGTCAGGAAGCCAACCATTAACTGAATGGAGTGTCTGCTGTCCTATTTTCATACCCTTGTGCCCTCCTTCTGGAAGGTGGAAGACACTTCTAGACAGTGGCATTGAAGCACATGGGGCTTCCTAACCCCCCTGCCCTGGAACCAAGCTGGCTGCAGTAGCAATGTGGAGGTGTTATGTCCTTTGTGTGAAGGTTGAGCAAAATGTTATTCAATTGCAAGAGAGGTTGTGCTCAGCTCCGCCCCATCCTGCCAGCAGATGGCCTATTTGGGCACACCTAATCCCACTATTGTGTCACTGTCTGGGAGGAACTCTCAGAGTTCAACTCCCAGTTGCACCCAGTCATATGACCCAAGACAGGCTGCATGCACAAAACAGCTAAGGGCAGAAAAATGCTGACTTTCTAAAAGTGTCCTTTTCAAAGTTGTAAACGGAAACCCTGCTTTACCATTAAATAGCTTTCATTATGATTCCAAAGACACCAAGCATGGCATAGCTATGGGCTCCCAATTTGGAATTTACAGCTAACTAAATGTAATAAGCAATCTCCAATGTTATCCGATGGGAGGGGTAGGCCTCAAACTAGTGAAAATGCATTCCGGAGTTTTTAACTACCAGTACATGTAAAACTAAAATTAACATGTACAATATTTCAACTACAGACATCCTGCCCTTTAGGCTACCTGGGGTCTGCCTCCCCAACTTATAGCATGGATAGGGGATGTTTTTAAAATATTGATTAGAAACCTCATTTTAAAAAATGCAAAAAAAGTAATTATTTCCATTGATTTGGAGCTCCTTGTGGTTCACCGGGCTGATACACCGGACACCACCACTGCCACCATTAGATGGTTTCTATTCTTTGTGGTCCCACGTAGCCAGACATGCACCAATCGGTCCGGCCCTTAATCAGTGCATGAATATACGTAGTGTAGTCATGTACAGCAGGGTTGCTTTCCTGAGCTGCAGCAGTGAACATTTGGGTCTCAGGGTGAAGTGCTTGGGCATCTGTTGCTGGATGAACGTCATTGATAAAGGACAAGAAAAGGACTGCTCACTTGAAGTTGAGCCCTTCCAGTTCCCACTGTTAGAGATACCTGATAACATCTGGTTCCGATGGCAACATAAATCAAACCATCATTTTCATAGTGGCAGCCTTGTTGCCTGTTGCTCTAAGAAGAGACTAGGCTGTGCAGAAGACCACCTCAACCTCGCACAAACCCTTATGAGATCTTCAGGAGGCCATCTTTGGTGAAGAATGCCCTCACATGCTAGTAAAGGAATGAATCATTTACTAGCCTCCTTCTATCTTGTTCAACTCTTTGCCCTTGTGAACCTTCTGGTGAAACAGTTGTGGCTAAATTACTCTTAAGCAGAATGATACTGTGTAGTGGGCTGGTCCCACGTATTCAGGTGACATAGTAGACGTAGCCGAGTTGAGTTTGATGTGATTTATGAAGTCCATAAGTAGAAGTTACAGTGTTGGACCTGTCAGCCTGGGTCTTCCCCTACCCTTTTGCCCTTGTGTCTTCTATTTTCACTGTACCTTTTTGTTGGACCTAGGACTCTGTGTGCCTCCCCACTGCTAAACAGTGCTGAGGTGCAGGTGCTCTCCCCTAAAATCTTGTGATGCTGGCATATCTGCCACAAGTCCCTGCTACTGCAGTAAGGCTTAACTCTCCATAGGCTAGCATTGGGACCCCCCCTTATGGGATAATTTCTGACAGGGACCTAATAAATCATATTTGGTCTTGTTGGTCTCAGGGCGGGGAACCCTTCCCAATGATATATGGGGTTTGGGCACTACTGCGCTAGGGATCCACTTTTAGAAGGTGGACCTTTTCCTGCCTAGACTTAGATTGGGCACTGCAGACTCCCCCCTCCCCTCTGCATACTGATAACTGCCTGGGCTGGGAGGTGGGAGTGGTGATTCACACCTTCTCCCCTTGGATGGGCTGTGATGGGCTGCCCACTGTAGCCTTAACAACCCTGTCTCTCTTCACTGTGACAGCCAGGTCAGGGAAGGCAGGGAACATCCCAGAACTCCCTGTACTCTTCCAGAAGCCCCTGCCCCCAGACCCTTCCAGAGACTTCCACCACTTTCCAGTAACTGGACTGTAGACTATATAAGGGAGGATCCTGGCCTCACATTCTTGTTACACTTCTGGAGTACGAGAATGCCTGCTGCACCAGGAGGACTGCCACTTGTGAGGAGGCTGACTGCTCTCAGGAACTGCTGCACTTACTTGTAGAGCTGTCCACTGCCTGCTGATCCTGCCCTGCTAGGGGGACTGGAAATAACACCCCCAGAGTGTCTCCACCATCTACCTCAGAAACTACCTTTATTGAAACAGCATTGTTTTAAGGACTGCCTTTTTGGGGGACAACAATTCTCCTAAGGACTTGTCTCTGCACAGCTGTGACTGCAAACAGCATCACTGGTCCTGTGACCCTTGAAAACTGCCTCTGCCACCTGGAGTGTGTGGGACCATTTTATTTAACACCCCCAAAGTTATTGCCGCTGCCCAGGACTGACCTGTGCTACGTAGCGCTTGGAGAGGAACTGAAGCGCTGTGAGACTGCAAATCACCACCACCGCCCGGGTTCCCTGAGGCACTGTGAAGTGCTGTGCCACCCCCTAAAATCATCGCCGCGGGCCGGATTGGTGTCGTTACAACGCAGGCTATTACAATGCCTGCTGTTACAACACGGTTTTTACATCGCATACCACTACAACGCATAGTGCTTTTAAGCGCTGGATAGTGATTTATTTAATTTACTATTCCAACTCCAGTCCCCGTGGATAGTAGGGAAGGTGTTGCATAGTAAATTAAATATATTCCCTATCCTAGAGCGCCCCCCAGCGCAATGCGTTGTAATGGTTTGCATTGTAATGGTTGCGTTGTAATGGTAGTGCGTTGTAATAAATGCGTTGTAAGTGATGTTTCCCCTGCAGGCCAGATGCGAGACGCTGTTGAAATTACCCCCGACGTCACCGCCATCAACCGGGACCTCTCCATGCTGTAAAGCGCTGGGAGGAGAATGCGCTGCAATTCTTAAGTCACCGCCGCCGCCTGGGACTGGAATGCGCTGAGGAGAGCTGTGTTGTAACTGGAGCGCTGTCTTAGACCCAGAATCACCCCAGCAGGCGTGGAGCCTCAGGAATCCCGACCGCGGCCCCTCTGACGTCAGAGAGGAGCCACTCTGGGATTGGGCCCGGTGGAGATCGTTGCCCAGTAACGAGGGAGCGTCCTCTCAGGAGCCGTGCCAGGATTGGTGCAATGAGGAGCGCCACCGGGGAAGCTACGCTGGGGGAAAGGAGCGCAAGGCGTCCCATCCTGTCCCCGCGACCTGCGACCGGCCGGCCAGGCAGAGACTGTGCCTTCTCAGGTAACCCGGCAGAGGATCAAGGGACCGTGCTGGGTTGCTGCCTGGGGTGGAAAGGCGCGGGAGCTGCGGGAGAGCGCTGGTGGCCTCCCACCAAGGCTCGACACAGGTTGGGGACACATTGCCCTTCCTCGCCGGGGCAGCCTTAAAGGCAGCGTGTCAGCCAGCAGCGTGTGGTTGGGGGAGACCAGACCCTAGACGAGCCGACACGCATTGGGGCCTGTTTAGATCGACATGAGCTGCGAAGTCAGCAGCGGGGACCCTGCCATTTCGTAAGAGACACCGTGCATAGGAAGCACGTGAAGGGTGTCACTAATTAGCACCCGTTTTAATAGAAGAAGGGGCCTGCAGAGAACTGTGCACATTGGACCAGCGGGGGTCTAACTACCCGAGTAGGGGAAACATCGTGTATGGAACTGCATGGCCTTAATGCAAAGTTCTGTTGTGCCAAAGACTGGGAACAGTGTCTAGAACTGCCGCATCTGGGGGAACTGTTTCCTTGAGAGGCTCTCCCTCTGAAGAATGAACTGTGCTAATAACAGGGGCTGACTAATTCTGCTGCCAGTAACTGAGGAACTGTTTTGCTCTTGTGTTTCCCAGCTAAGAGAGCCGGCCAACTGGAATCCTTGTAACCCCTCTTCTGACCGGCCTCTCTAATTGGTTATATTTGGATTCTTGCCTCTTTGGATCTTGCCTAATTTTTATATAAAGATACTTCTTATTTCTATGTAAATTACTGGTGTAGTGCCCTTTTGTGAGTGTTGTTACTGTGTCACTGCTGGGGGTGTGTTGCACAAATACTTTACACATTGCCTCTGAAGTTACGCCTTTGCTGCTCTGCGCCAAGCTACCAGGTTGGAAGAAGTGGTCCCTACTTGGACTAGAGTGCACACCCCTGCCAACTAGAGATCCTAGTTCTAACATACAGCAAGCCCCAACAGTAGCAGCCAGCTAGCTGCTCAGCCCAACCTCCAACTGACAACACTCACACACCAGGCACCCAAACATTCCACTCATGTCACTTACGTCAACATTCTACATGGAACACTCACACTGGCTGAGCAGCTAGGGACAAGGTGAAAGGGAACATTACAGCATAACATGAGAATACTACATACTGTTCTTGTGCACAGCCCCTTGTGAAAATATTCTTATGTTACCTGGTTTTCTGCAGTATGCAACTTTTGTTATGTGAAACCATTAGAATGTATATTTGTCTATTGGAGTTTGGCAGTATGAAACTGTTCTTATGTAAAGAATTATGACACCCACTGGGTCTTGCTCCCACTGTACAAAAACTAGTAAACAATTAAATGAAGGTATATGTTGCAATATTATTTCTAGGAATCATTGCGAATTATTGAGAAGTAAACAAAATTGATGGGTGGACCGCTTAAATTGATTTCAGCTACTGGGAATAACCCCTTTGAACAGGAACAGCTTCAACCCTAAAATGGTTTTAACCTTTTTATCAATGATGAATGGGGAGGTAAGTGTGGTGATTTGTGGGGGGGCGCTAGAGGGCGCGCTGCGGAATGGCCGCACTGTCGTGAGGCTCCCGCTGCCCGGAGCTAATATCCGCTTAGGTATCCTGATTACCATCGCTGCGCCCTGAACTGACCCCACGGTTCGGTTGGGATATCGGCTGTCCACCCACGGTCCAACTCCTGTGCCATTCGGAGGTTGCTGGCCGAAGTTATGAGGGTCCCAGGTTTCTCCGACTCGCGCTCTGGAAGTCTGATGCCATCTTGCCCGGCGTCGCCGTTCATGCCAGTCCGGGGCTCTGCACGTGGGGTGTAGGCCTAGCTCCGCCCATCTCCGCCAGGCCCGATCGCTGGCCGGGCGAGACGCTTGGCTCTCCCTTGTTGTCGGACTTTTCTTGGCTTTCCCATCTGCCTGTCCAGGTACCATCGCCCACGGAAGTGCCACGGATTTAATACTTGGTTTCTGGGGTTTGCCACCTTGGGCTGGGAACGGCGACGGCCTTTGCTCATCGGTGGGAGTGGCGGGGCGTGCTGGCCTGCTCGTGCCCCCACGATTCGAGCTGCTTTCTGCTTGGCCGGGTCCCTTGCCCGACCTGTATCCTGACTCCCATTTGCCTCGTTCCCCTTCTGTACCACCGTCATGGGGAAGCCGGACACTAAACAGTCCAAACTGTCCTTTGACTCTGGAGGGGCCAGGCGTGGGGCGCGTTCGCTCCAGGAAGCTGGAACTTCACGGTCCCCCCCCCCCGAATGTCGCTGAGAGTGTCCCGCACCCACCTCCACCGGACTTCGCCCAAATGATGCAGGAGATGAGGCAGGGGTTCGCCACTATAGTGGACAAAGTGGACAAGATATCGTCACGCATGGATGCGGTCGTTCAGAAATTGGACGTACATGAGGAGCGCTTGACGGCGGCGGAACAGCGCATTTCGGACCACGATGACACGGCGGCCACCCATACCACCCAGCTGGCGAGAATGGACAATATTTTGCGCGTCATTGCCGCCAAGAACGAGGAGTTGGAGGCGAGGAGTAGGCGCAACAACGTGCGCATTGTAGGTGTACCGGAGTCCACGAATGTGGGCAAAATGGAGACTTATGTGGAGAGGCTACTGGTGGGCGCCATTGGGGCGGAAGTTTTCTCGTCCCAGTTCATCGTCGAGAGGGCGCATCGGACGTTGGGACCTCGTCCGGCCTCTGGGGCTGCACCGCGTCCCATCATTGCGCGCCTATTGAATTATCGTGATCGAGACGCTGCTCTTCAGGCTGCCCGCACTAACAGGACTCTCTCCTTCGAAGGGGTGTCTTTCACCATGTACCCCGACTTCACACCGATGGTACAGGACCAGCGTCGGAAGTTCTTGGGGGTGAAGAGGAAGCTTCGGGACCTTCAAGTGGACTATGCCTTGCTTTATCCGGCTAAACTACGAGTGACGCACCAGGCTAAACAACATTTTTTCACCAACCCACAGCATGCTGAGGACTTTGCGAAGCGCCTCCAGCGCGAGCGCGCTGCTGCGGATCGTGGTGACGATCGAGATCCGGAGGGTGAACATTCGGCTGCTGAGGAGGAGGTCGCCTGATTCTGGTGACTTTGGACTTTGTCTATCTTTTTACCGGTTTTTGTAGTATTGTGGATATGTAACTTTTTGTGTTGGGGCCTGCTGGCTTCCTTCTCAGTATTTGTGGCCTAGCCATTGTCCGTTTTTGATTTTTTTTTTGCTGATGCGTGGGTTATGTCTGTATCATGATGAGTGAGTGCGTTTTGCTGTTTTCGTGGGGTTGGGATGGCACCGCGGGATGGTGTTATGGGATGTCGCGCTCCGGGCACCCACCCCCTCGCGCTGCGCCTGGGGCCGCCTGATACTCGTTGGCGCGGACACTGGCGTGGCGTGAGGGAGTGGCGTCGTGCACCTCTGGAAGGTTCCCCGGAGGGTGTGCCCCATATTTACCTTTTGCTTGGATTCTAGTCCTATGTTGGTTGACTGGGTGTGTGTTGAGGGATGGGGGGGAGGGGTGTATGTGGCCTGATAGTTGGGGTGGTGTCAGGTGGGTGGATGGGGGGGGGTTGAAGCTGTCCATGTCTGTTTGCCTGGGACTTTTGGTTCGCCTTGGTAGCTGCTACTGTTGTTCGAGTGCACGGACATGTCGGGGCGCCCGCTATCCGGGCTGTTCCACTTTCCTATCTTGCGGGACGGGTTCTGGGATCCGTGCTCCCGTCCATTTTGGGCCCGAGTGCGCCGGCCGCCATTTTAGGCTGCCACGTGCCGGGGCGCACTCTGCGAGCGTAGCACGTGTGCGTGATGTGGGCCGTGTGGAATGGCTTGGCAGCGCGCGGCTCGTAGGCTGTCCCGAGTGCTTGCTGCGTGGATGGGTCGGTTGGGGGGGTGTTGTTGTGTTCCTGTTTGGTTGTTTTGGAGATGACTGGGAAATGTATGGAGCGTATGTGGAGGTCTGCCCGTGCCCTGCGGCGCTGACCTATCAATGGCTGTTGCTGGTAGTTGGATGCCCTGTATTTGGTTATAGGGTCCTGCGGGGCCCTTACTTTACGTGATGTCAACTGCTGTTATGGATCAGATCTCGATTTTGTCCTGGAATGTACGGGGCCTTAATGATGCCAGGAAGTGTCGCAGCGTGATACAGTATTTGGACAGGCATGCTATTCAAGTTGCTTTTCTCCAGGAGACGCATCTGCGCCCCGCTCCCTCCCCCACTTTCGGCGGAAGGTGGGCTGCGGCCAGGGGGTTTGCTTCATACTCTTCTTATGCTCGTGGGGTTGTTACCCTTGTTAAGAAGTCGCTTGCATTCCAGGAACTTGGATCTCTGGGGGACCCTGAGGGGCGCTACGTGCTGCTGTGGGGACGGCTTGGGCAGACCACTGTACTGTTTGTTAATTGCTATGCTCCCAATGTTGATACGCCAATCTTTTTTGTCACTCTGTGGGGTCATGTTCTTGCTGTGGATGCTACTCACATTGTGTGGGGGGGTGATTTTAATCTTGCATTTCAGGCCCAGATGGACAGATCGGAGGGTAGCCCTCAGTACAATGTACAGGCAAGGGGTGTGCTGCGGGGGATAGTGGAGGAGGCCGGGATGGTTGACAGCTGGAGGTACACCCACCCTGCCGCCAGGGAGGGCACCCATTACACCACACATGCTCGTTCATGGGCGAGACTGGATTATGTATTTCTCTCTAGAGGGTTGTTGGCTGGCCTAAGAGGGGCCTCACATTTGGCTCGGACGTATTCAGATCACTGTCCGGTGAAGGTTGAGTTGTCCGTCCCCGGGTTACACAGGCCGCGCCCGCCTTGGCGGTTGTTTCCGACTGCTTTGCTTGACCCGGTGTTCAAGGAGGAACTCGGTACGGAGGTGGAGGCGTTCTTCCCTAGGAACAAGGGCTCAGTGGAGAGCATTGAGGTCATTTGGGAGGCATTCAAGGTTACGATCCGGGGTGTCACTATTTCTAAAAGTTGTGGAGTACTCCGTCTGATTGTTCGGACCCTCGAGAGGTTGGAGGCTGACTTGCGAGACTTGGAGCGCAGGATGCAGGTGACTTCTGACCCCGCTCTTCTGGCACAGTTCCGCACTAAGCTCTCCGAGTACGAGGAGGAGGCTGCTCGGGAGGCTAAGCACAGGGGGAAATACTGGACGGCGAGGCGATACTGCGAAGGGGAGCGGCCCGGTAAGGTTCTCGCTGCCCTTACTAGACATCCTAGGCATGGGTCGGACGTGTTGGAATTGGTGTCTCCGGATGGCACTCGCTGTCGAGATACATCGGAGATTCAGCGCACTTTTATTGATCATTATGCACACCTTTACACGACACAGCAGACGGGTGAGACTCGATACGGTGGCTTCCTCGACGAGTTGGCGCTCTGTTGGCTATCGGATGGCCATCGGGAGTTCTTAGGCAGGCCCCTGGAGGAGGAGGAGGTCAGGAATGCCATCATGTCTCTTTCTAATGGGAAGGCCGCCGGGCTGGATGGCCTTCCTGCTGAATTTTATAAGTGTTATATTGACATTATGGCCCCTGTGCTCCGTGAGGTGTTTGAGGAGTCTCTGGAGGAGGGACGCCTTCCGGGCTCCATGCGGGAGGTCGCCATCACGTCGCTGCTCAAGCCGGGTAAGGATCCACTGGATGTGGGCTCCTACAGGCCCCTCTCATTGCTCAACTGCGATGTTAAAATTCTCGCGAAGGTCTTGGCGGTGAGATTAACCGAACTCATGCCCGTTATCGTGTTGCCTGATCAGTCGGGATTTGTGCCCGGTCGCGCCACCTCTCACAATCTTCGCACTTTGTTCTCGCTGGTGTCGACCATCGATCCTGCTGTCCCGGTTGCCGCTGTCTTTCTTGATGCCACTAAGGCGTTTGACTCTGTCGAGTGGGGCTACCTTATTGATGTTCTTTGCCGGATGGGTTTCCCCAGGATTTTCATCTCTTGGGTTAAGCTTCTATATACTGATCCGATGGCGAGGGTAGTAGTGAATGGGGTGCTGTCCCCCTCGTTCCCTCTTACGAGAGGGACCCGACAGGGTTGCCCCCTCTCACCCCTCTTGTTTGCTATCGCTATTGAGCCGCTAGCCTGTAGGATACGTCAGTTTCATCAGCAGAGCGCCTTTAATTGTCTTCAGCGGCAGGTCGGCATTTCTTTATACGCTGATGATGTCACACTCTATGTCAAGGACCCTGAGAACAACCTTAATTCGCTCCTGCGGGAGCTGGTCGCTTTTGGTGGCGTATCCGGGGTTCATATCAACTGGCGGAAATCTCAATTTTTCCCCCTCACATCTGCGGTGGCCAGGTTTCCCCTTGACTACCCTCTGGAGTGGTGTGACTCGGAGTTGCGCTATCTTGGTATTGTTGTATCCTTGGATAGGGGAGACGCGGTTCGGCTCAACTATGGTGTGGCCATTACTAAACTGGCGGATGATGTCACCAGGTGGATGTCTTTACCCCTCTCCATGGCCGGTAGGGCGTCTCTTATCAAGATGGTGGTTCTGCCCCGCTTTCTTTATCTCTTTCAAAACCTCCCATATCATCCTGGTGCTTATTTCTTTCGTAGACTTCGTTCTGAGCTTCTGCGATTGTTCTGGGGGGGCAAGCAGCCACGGGTGGCCTGGGCTACCCTTACGTTGCCTTATGCTGATGGCGGTTTCGGCGTCCCTGATTTTGAACTCTATTATCTCAGCGCTCAGGCGCACTATGCCTATCATTGGATGCGCCCCACGCCATTCATGCCCCAGATTGCTGCTGAGCATTGGGTCGCCCACCCGCTCCCACTAGAGGGGATGGTTTTGGGCAAGGTGTCAGATGTGGAAACGCCCCGCACGACGGTGACATGCACGGTGGATGCCTGGAAGCGGACGGCTCATTTGCTAGACGTTTCCTTCCTCTACTCGCCGGCCTTGCCTCTGTCTTATCATCCGGATCTGTCGCTGTTGTTGGAGACGGGGTTTCAGCGAATGTGCAAGCGGCTAGGTATTCTTACGTGGGGCGACTTGTTTCATGAAGGTGCCTTTCGTACGCAGGCTCATTTCTTCGGTTCGGCCGCTTGCTCCCCTCTAGACCTGTTCTACTTTGTCCGCCTGCGGCAGGGCATGCGTGCTCTGCTACCGGACTACCCTTCGGAGCCTGGGGTAACCCTCCCCCTCCATGTGCTGCTGGTTTCAGATGGGCGACACCTGGTGTCGAAGTTATACGGGGCTATTCGCCGGCAGCGATCGGTCCCGACCAATCGGGTGCGCGAGCAGTGGGTTGCCGAATTGGGTGCTCCTATTACAGACGAGCAGTGGAAATATTGTTGCGGGCTCACGGCCAATGTCTCTTCTAGTTGTCGCCTTAAAATTATCCATTACAAGTTTGTTCAGAGGTACTACTATACCCCGGCGAGGAAACTGCGGTTTCATTTGGCGGAGGATGACAGGTGTGCTAGGTGTCGAGCGGAAGGCGCTGACTTTTTGCATTTGGCTTGGAGTTGTGCGGGGGTTTTGGAATACTGGGCTCAGGTTCATGAGGCCCTGCAGGTTATGGCGGAGGATGGGGTGGCGTTTGACCCCGTGGTGATGTTACTTGGCTTCACTAAGGACGTACCTGCCTCTCACCGTAGATTTGTCAACGTGGCCCTGTTGTTGGCTAAGCGTAGGGTTGCTTGCTGCTGGGGTCGTGGTAGGGTGCCGCGCTTTCAGGACTGGGTGACTGACCTCATTTACTGTCAGGATCAGTATAATGTCTATTCTGAATTGATGCCTGTTCGATGCAGACCAAAGGACTTTTGGAGTCCGCTCCAGGTGTACCTCCTGACCAGGGCTGCGCGGGACTCTGATTCTGAACTTGAGGACCGTGAGGGGATAGGCTGATGACAACGAGATGGGCTGGGCTTTTACACGACACCTGCTGCTCTTCCGATATCGGAGGGGGGGCTGACTGTCTCCTGTTCCTGCGAACTATTGAGGGGTGGGAGTCTCCCTTCGGACAGGTATTTTTATCGGGAATTCGGATTATACCCCTGCGCGGCACCCCTCTATCCAGTGCTCCTCATACCTGGGTCCCCTCTGGCTCACGTGTTCTCCGCTACTGTACTGTACTCATATTGCATTGTCTTATTGGCTCGCCTGTCCATGCTGGCTCATTGTATTTTAATATCTCCTGCACATTTCGCTGTTGCTCCTTGTATTGATTGATGCCTTGCCCTGTACTTCCTCGTGTCTCCATATGTGGTTCTGTTTTGTATGCTTTCTGGGCGCTGACGTACCACTGTAATGGCCGAATGTGATTGTATGTTTTGAATGTACACTTCCCTTGTACCTACTTGTCTCCAAATAAAGGTTTAAAAAAAAAGTGTGGTGATTTGTGTTCAGGTTGTGCTTCCATGCTCCATAGGTTGCCTGCTTCGTGCAGTGCATTATGTGATGCACGAAAGTCCAATATTCTAAGTTCTCATAGAGAATGTTATAGTTCAAAGGCTTTCTCTCCTGGTGCTTTAGCTGTATGAAGATGAATAAATGTTGCAGTGAACAAACACACTCCTGTGTGGTGAAGTTGACTTCTAATAATTCGGCGACGAGCAAGTTTTTTAAGTCAGGGGGACCCCAGATTAGTAATATGACCAGTGTGTTTAGTCAGACAACAAGAAAATATTTTTTTGTTCTAGTGTAGTGTTTGAGCCATTTCTCTGACCAAGAACCCATTCATTGGATACTACGCCGAGAGGTGACTATAACCGGTGCGGTTAACACAGTGAGACAGGATTTGACTGTGTGGGGTGCTGGCTGAAGCCTGAAGTGTCCCTTACCAGCACTTGGTACTGGCATGTAATCTGTTTTAGTTGAGAGCTCCCCATTATCTTTATCAAAAGGTGATTTAACATGACTGCATGATTCTTTTGTGTGATGGGTGGCTTCTGCATCCTTCTTCTCATGCGCATTACCCCCACAATTTCTCATGGTAGCTGTTCCCTGGTTTCGCATCTCGTTGCAACATTGTATGCGCAATTTAAACGCCATCTTGGATTGGGAGAATTTCCCGTTGGGTTTAGGTTAGGACGTGCCATTGTCACTGATTCTGCCAATCAGTGATGCGCACACTTTACTTCTGATTTAGGAGTTGTATCGATCTATGGATTTTGTGCGCCACAATCAGCTACTGGTGGATCGAGCAACATATCAGTGATACACACACTTTCGATGGACAAGGTTCTATGTCGTAGGAGCAATGGGGTGAGTCTCAGTGATACACAGACTATTGATTTTGGTTGACGATGTATGTTGCTGTCATCGCCCAGTGCATCAGTGACACGTACACTTGGTAAATTAACAGAGACATGCACACTGTTGACTTTGCCTGTCATCTCTCAATTAACCAGTGATACTTATATTTGGTAAATTATCAGTGACGCACACTATATTAGACTTCATGTCGTGTAGAATAAGGAATGAATTACCATGAAGCATTATGAAGAGTTTTGTTGTCTAAGCCATCCATATTGACTAGTGCCATCAACGTATCTAGGGAACAAAGACGTTTTTTTAGTTATTACTGTGTATTTGTCTTTATACATTTGCTCATTACTGCTCATCTAGCATTTGTTTTTGTTTCATTTAGTCAAGTCAGAATTACAGGTTAATTTTCCAATATACAGTCAGTGAACGTACCCCGCCTTTCTGGCTAACCTTAGGGAAACTTCCTATCAAGCGGAAAACATGGTTCAGGCTTTTACAAATTATTTGGCTGCCAATGGAGGAAACAGGTAGTGCCCAGCGAGAAAAGATTTCTGTTGGAGCCTAATTTAGGTTTTGAGGTGCAAGCCATCTATAAACACCTACCTCAGTATGTGAAGTATCAGATGAAGAGGAATAACTAGACGAATATCAGGAAGCAATTAGAACATTTGAGAAACTGTTTGATGTACAACTAAGATTAATTGTCAACAGACAGTGTTGGGGTACATGCGGTTGCTAACAGTGGTGGTGGTAGTCAAAAGATTAAGTGAATATTTCAAAAGAAAAATATGAATTCACACAAAGGTGATAAGAATCAATTTATCAAACATAAAAACATATGTTTCAGGTGCGTGTTTCCTCAACATTCTCCTAGTGGTCGTCCTTGTCCTGCAAAGAATGTTGGTGCAAAAGTTGCAGGAAAATTGCCCATTTTGCCAAAGTATTTCATAAAAATAGAGTGAATGCTTTGTATGAGTGTGACAGCGGTGATGGCATTTTTGAGTTATTGGATAAAGCAAAGGACCTAGAGCCCGATTATGAGTCTGGTGGTCTGAGAAGCACCAAACTCGTGGTGGTGTGGCGGTTTCCACATTACAACCCTAGCAGTTGTGCCACATTGGGACCGCCAACTCCACCAAGGAACACCTGTTGCCTGGCAGTGGCGCTGCAGTCCTGAGGTATAAATATACCTGGTAGGATGGCCGCAGTTCCACCAAGCATATAACCACTTACATCGCCACCACTGATTTCATGGAGGTCTTTCCTCCATGAAAACAGTGGCGGTGAGGAAAGAAAGGAGGCCCTGCAGGGCCCCCTGGTGCCTCACACCTTGTGGAAGCACACAGGTCATGCACAGAAGTTCCAGCACAGCATGGACTTTTTAGTCTATGCCATGCTGGAACTTCCTTCAAAGTTCCAATGGTGGTGCCTATTTTATAGGCAGCACCACGGAAATGGCAAAGTAAATGCCAGCCAATGACTTTAAAAAAGTCATTATTGGGCAGGCTGTTCTGACGCAGCTTTGAAGCACACTCGCCAAGTGTGCCAAAATCATAATCAGGTCCTAAGTGTTGAGGATAAGGGATGAAAAAGATCCTGAATGCAGAGATCCTTACACAGACATATGTGTTGAAGGTAAAGTTTTGAAACTTTTAGTTGAGTCAGGCGCTAATATGACAATCATCACAGAGGTTTGGGTCAAGAACACATAGGCAGACAAAGAGGTAATGGTGCCAGACAGGTGCCCTGTGTCTTATGATGGTGAGACAATAGAGTTGCTAGGAGAAAACAAGTAAAATCACTGTAACCCCTAAAAGCACTAGGAAAAAGAAGAAGCCTCCCGCAGCAGTGAAATCACAACCCCCAGTATCCAGAGCAAGTCAAGCTAAACTAAAGACACTTGGCCCGAACCAAACAAAAGATAACGCCTTCTTTAAGGTCTTTCTTTAAAGTCCAAGAAAAGCAAAAGATTGACAGTGCAGACAAGAAAAAGAGCTAAGCACAGGATTTTGTAGAGATGGAAGTAAAAAAAACAACAATGGAAGGCAGCAGGTATAGGGTATTAAGACCAGCGAGAGCCGGACACAGGAAAAGTTGGCAGATACTGAGGCCAGATCACAGCCCCAAGAACCAGCAGAGTAATTCACAACCAACTAGCATGATGAAACAATGATGAAGGAGATGAGGTCTAACTTTGCAACTTCTGAGCAAAATTAGGTGAAAATGCAGGAAGCATGCGAGGTGCTAGATCAAAAGATAAACTTGCATATGGATAGAGTTGCTTCAGTGGAACTGGAAGTAGGGGCATTAAACAAAAAAGGTTGAGTTAAACAAAAAAGAGATTAACCTGCTGAAAACCAAAGAGAACGAGATCAGAGACAAAATGGAGTCTTTGGAAAATCAAGCTAGGAGGAATAACCTCAGAATCCTTAATGTCCCAGAAGGTCTAGAAGGTCAAGATATCAAGAATTTTACAATCAATCTTTCGGAAGAGATAATCCCCTGAACAAAGACAGTCGATCTCACAGAAGACATCCAGATAATCCATCAAGACCCATTCGGGAAAGGGAAAATCTGGAAAAACACAAGGAAAATAATGATAAACTTTAAAGCATACATGCTTAAAGTACGATTCTAAGTGAGGGCCTGAAAGTAGGATCATTCTCAAAAAGCAACTGGTGTTGCAGGTTCAGATCCGACATCTACAGAACAATGCAAGATAGGCAATGGGAACTGGGCCAGTTCATGAAACAATTGAAATCGCTAGGGGCAACAGTGCAGATGCGTTTTCCTGCCTCACTGAGAATAATGTTGGAAAATAGGGTGCACAATACAAGAGACTCCAAGGAGGTGGAGTGCTTCATAGAACGTATTAAAGAACAACTAAAGGAACAAAGATAACATAGCATTCGCTATCTCCTACTAGCTGTTGCTAACTGGTGTTAGTGACAGCTAGGTAATAGGGAGATAATTTTATCTCCGCTTTCTTGGCTTTTAAAGCCAAAAAAGCGGAGATAAACCCCCTTGATAATATGCCCCGTGATTCCTCCTCCAAGCTTAGCCCCAAAGTGCTATCATAGCCAAGAATAAAAAGTGCAGATGATTCCGCCACACTATGCACAAATACCTCCTCCCAAAATCCAGACAGCATCTTAATAAGTGATGTTAATTTAATACAAACATAAAACATATGGGGCAAGGTAGCTGGCCCTGATCCACACCTAGGGCAGGAGTCATTTAGTCTTTTCCCCCATGCAAACAGCTTGGCAGGGGTAAAATATAGGTTAAAGATAGTTTTATAAAGCTGGGCTTTTAAGTTAGAGGATAAGAGTATTTTTGATGTTAAAGATAGACTCATATCAATGTCAATATTGGAGTTAGCTAGTTTGATAGCCCAGGACGACTCTGTATGTTCCAAGTCGTCAGGAAGTTTTTCAAGGAGCAAGCCATATAATTTTCCAATTCTAGTTGAATTCTTGACTATGGTATCAAAAAATGGAATCTTTTCAAGTGTGATCCTTGGAGTCTTTAAGCTAAGAATAGTGTTGACCTGGATACATTTAAAATAATGACTATTAAGAATTTCAAAAGTTCTCCGTAAGGTCAAAAACTGGGAATCTGACTCTCCCCCAAGAAATCCCATATTGTTCTTAAGCCCATACTTTCCCATTTTTTAGCCGTGTCGTCATTAGCCTCGGAGAGTAGTAAAGAAAAATGCCAAAGAGGGGTATACCTATTAAACTTAGGAATTGCCATCAATCTACAAACCTTCCTCCATACTTTCCAAGCACTGGTGAGTACCTTGAATGTAATTTTTTTTGTAGTAGCTTGGCTCTAGTTGTTTCATTAAGAGCCCTTGAGCTTTCTTTCCAACCGATAGTTCATGTACGGAGGGTATTTCTGTGTCGGGTGTATTTTCGTTTTGGGTCATATGATGGAGAAGAGACGCCCAGTAGTATAGCATTAGATTAGGGATTGCTACGCCACTCCTATTTTGTGGTAGTGATAAATATTTCAATGACCTCATAATCTTCCCATATTTCCTGACAAAGTTTGACAATTGTGATTCAAGTGTTTTTATAATATCTTCTACAATTAGTGGGATGGCTCGAAACAAATATAATACCCTAGGGAGTACATTCATTCTTAAAAAGTTTCCCCTGCCGATAATTGATAAATGTAAACTATTAATTCTCCTAAGATCTTTTCCTATGTTCCTAATTAGGGGTTCATAATTCAAATTGCTAATATTTTCAATCTTCGGGCTTAAGCATGCCCCGAGGTACATATCCTTATCTGTTTTCCTTGGGTCATCAAAATCAATATTATCAGTGCATAAAATAACTGTTTGATCTTTATTGAGCGACTATCCAGAGTACCGACGAATTGCTGAGTAATTATCTCTATCTCTAAAATTGCCTCTGCGGGATTCAATGTTAATACTGCCACATCATCGGGGTAAGCTAGTATTTTGGTTTCATACGCACCAACAATAACTGATTTAATTTTCTGGGTCTGTAATAGTTTAATAATCAAAGGATTGATGTACAGGGCAAACAATATTGGAGAACAGGGACATCCTTGTCTCATTCCTCTCAAAATATTAATTGTGCGAGATTCTTTACGCATTAATTGCAGCCTAGCTTTCGGTAGTTGGTACATAGCTCTAATTGATTTAATAAGCCCATGCCCAAACCTATTTAATTCAAGCACCCCCCATAATAAACTCCCATGACACCCAATCGAAAGCTTTCTCGGGGTCAAGGAGGATCATCGACATCTGGCCTCCTGTCCCGGACATAATTTCAAAAAGTGAGATGACTCTACGGGTATGATCCGTTGTACCCTTGCCAGGGATGAAACCATGTTGTCCGGGGAAGACCATATGTTCAGTGACCCTCCTGAGCCAATTAGCCAGGATTTTTGCGTAAAGCTTAGAATCAGAGTTGGTCAGGGAGATTGGTCAGTATGAAGATGGATTCTCGACAGGTTTACCCTTTTTCGGAAATATGATTATATTTGTCTCTTTCCAAGACTCTGGAGGGGTACCACTTAATTATATTGCAGTAAATAAATCCAGTAAGAGGGGTAATATTTGTGTTCCTAGTATTTTATAGAGTTCTAAGGGGATTTTGTCGGGGTCTGCAGCTTTTCCCGAAGCTAAACCAGACAGGGCTAATTGTAACTTTGAAATACTCATTTCTTTTTCAAGATCTTCTTTAGTTCGTCTAGGGCCTTACACCATCCAGAATCTACGTTAAATTCCCTTAGAGTTTTCCTAATTTCATCAGGGTCAGCTAATGTATCATTTTGATATAGCTTTTGGTAATATTGTTAAAATACTTCAGCGATATCATCTGGATTTGTATATTCCTGGTCATCTATTTTAATAGAGGCTATCGCATTATATGAGATCTTCTGCCGAGTACGTAAAGCCAGCTGTTTGCCCACCCTCTCACCATTTTCATACATACTATTTCGGTGTGACTGAAAAGTCTCCGCTGCTTTCTGGGTCAACCAGCTGTTTAATTCTTTTTTCAGGAACAGTATATGCTGCAAAGCATGTTCCCCATCTTTTCCCTGAGCTATCGATAAGACATGTTCTTCTTCGGCTCTGGCCAGATCTTGCATCAGTAGGTGATTTTTAGTATCATGCTGTTTTTTGCTCTCGCCACGTAGCTGATTGTTTTCCCTTTAAGGGCGGCTTTAAAGCATTCCCAAACGGCCCACCTAGATGCACTGTTGCGATTCATGTTGAAATAACTTTGTGCCCAATCTCTTTTATATTTTATATAATCTTTATTTATCAAAAGCTTTCTATCAAACGTCCAATTTGTATAGTGGCTAGTAAAATTGGTTACATTTATTGTCAAAATTAAAGGATTATGGTACGAGATTATTTTCGGAAGTTTAATAACTTCCGCTTGGCAAACCAAATCACTTGTTACTAGTATATAGTCTATTCTGACATATTTATTGTGAGAGTATGAAAAATATGTATACCCAGGGTCAAGTTGATTTTTTACATCTCAAATATCTACCAGATCATAGCTGTCTCTGAGTTGGCTAATAGCTCTATATACCCTTGGTTTACGACCTGAATATCTGTCCAGTGTTTGTTTCCTAAATGCAGACCCTAAGGAAATATTTAAATCGCCGCAGAAAACCAGCGATGTTGGCCATGAGGCGAGCTCTAATTCAAGATCCTCAAATATTTGTGGGTCATCTTGGTTCGAGCCATAAACCGAACAAATAGTTACAGCGGATGTCAATTCTATAATAACCCACCTCCCCAGAGTATCCACTGCTTTGCGCTTAGCTAGTCCTAGAGATGTTTCGACTAAAAAAGCAACCCCACGAGTGTTTGATGTTTGTGTTGTACAGACAAGAGTATTATAGCCCCCAACCCTTAAGTGTGTCTCTTGTAGACAGATTATATCCGGAGGTTTTTGTTTATTTATTTCATCAAAGCGAACCCTCTTACCCCTATCATTTAGTCCCGCCACATTCCAGAAACAAATTGTTATCTTCCCCATTACAGTTTGCTACATAATTTCGAGGATCCTACCAATCTAATCAGAGTCCCTTATAGACTTTTAGAATACATCTTGACTTTTGTTTTTCATTTATCAGTATTACCAGTTTCATTATATCAGTATTATTACTGGAGTTGCTTTTTTTTGTATTAGACCCCTGCCCCCCACCACCTTCACCCCACCCACCCGAACAGTACCCCCAGCACCCAATGTGAGGCATACAGACTCCAATTAGAGTCTGTTAATGATGAACATGCAACACATGACCAGAGCTCAATCCCTATATCTTTATATATATGACACATATGACACATGCTGAGCTCTAAGTTCATCCTTATTTGTTTTAGATTTACATTTTTTCCTTTTTTATCCCCTTTTTTCTAAATATATCAAATACTATAGTTGTATCCAATTCAAAAGTATCTTAATAAAAAAAGTAAAACAAAAATTCTGAGCTAAACCTAGCTTAACCCATGTAGATATTCTTTGGTCTTTATTTCGGAGAAAAAAAACTTAGTTTGCCCCCCCCGCCCCAAATCACTTAGGTCTGAGCAGGGTTGTTAAGGTAAGCCTGTGCTTTCTTATCTTGAAACGGCTTAATTAGTTGGCGCAACCTCCACCGCCTCTCGACGGTGCAGTGGCAAAAATCTGGGCGCACAAAGTAGGAGACCCATTTCTGGTTCGTTTTGACTCAGGCCCAGCTTTCTCAAAAATCGCCTGATGGGGTAAAAAATTGCCAAAATAGACAAGAATGGCACAAGGATAGGCCCCAGGTTTAGTTGGTTGCTTTAAAGCGAAGGGAACACGGTGGGCGCGTTGGACTTCTAAAGCCGAATTCCACCCAGTGAGTTCTGGCATAGAGTCACGAAAAAGGTCCACCACAGAGGAGCGAGCATCTTCCCCCTCCACCCCCTCGGGACGCCTAGAACTCGCAGATTGTTCCTTCGCTGGCGGTTTTTAAACTCCTCTAGCTTCCATCTAACATCTGGTAGCACAGCCCCATGGGAGTCCACCCGTTCCTGGTTCACAGCAATCTCTGTTTCGTTGGAAACAATTCTTGATTCTAAGTCAGTCAATCGATCCCCAAATGTACTACAGGTCCTGGTTAGTTTGTGAACAACCCCTTGTACTTTGCGCAAAGCAGCTTGAGCTATAGTTTGCGCCCATCCTGGCATGTCTTCTCGCGATGCGACGCAATAGCCTGAAGAATAGTGTCCAATGTTGGAGCAGCTGAACTTGGGTGCGCCGACTGAACTGGTTGGTGTTCAGGATTTGGCCTGCAAAGGGGATTAGTAAATTGATTAGTCGGGGTATAATCCCAGGCCAAATACTTTATTCCGTGGCGCATCTTTTTCTTCTTCAGAACAGTTTTAGGTTTAGGCCCAGGGTCTTCCATTTTTTCACTACCGCTCTCATCTGTAGTGCAGGAGGGAATATCTTCGGACCATTCACCTCTGTCTGAGAAGGAAAAGAAATCGCTGGGGTCCATTTCCAGCTCTAGGTCAACGGTAGCTTCGCTGTTCTCATTATTCTCAGTAGCGACGGCAATATTTTGTACCCTATTAGGATCATCCAATGTTGTCTGATGTACTTGGGGGGTATTAGCTAGATGGATTTAGTCAGACTATTAGAACATACTGCCCCATCCGCATCAGTATGTTTTTGGGGGATTTTGGTAAAGACATACCTTCATTTCCACATGTATTCGCATCAGGCTGGTCCCTCACACTCCACTCAGGCATTGGCTTCAAACCATTGCTTTCTCCAGCCCCCGCCACGGTCTGTGCTTCAGGGATACCGAAGGTATTATATACAGCACTTACTGAGCTGGCATCTCTGCATTCGTTATCGATTGTTGCTGCTGCAGTCTCCGTCCCCTCGACGAGCCTTGCTCTTCCCCTCCTGACCCGGAACTAATTTTGCCGGTGTTCTTCGGAGTAGATCAGCCACTGTAGGGTCGGCTGCACTCCCCTTCTGTGCCGCGGCGTTTCTGTGTTTCGCCATCCTGGACGTTGGAGTAGTGGCCCCCTGCACCTCTGCCACTTTTTCGCTTGCCTCGTCTCCCAGCTCGGTGGTCTCGCGTTGCGCCAGCCTCGCTGCCCTTGCCTTGGCAGCCACCGATGCCTCTGCCACTTTTGGCGCCACGGAAATGTCAGTGCTGGTACAAAATGACTGGTAAGCTTCCCCTCCTGTTTTCACCTTGGGATACTCTTTTGTCAGATAGCGCAGGACCGCAAGCCCGATTATAGCGCCTAATGTCAGCAGTTGATTTCTGACGGGCTTTAACTCCTCACGGCAGGTTTCTGCAATCATTTCCTTTGTCCTACATCGAAAAGCTCAGCTCAGCATTACCGGCATGTTTTTTCTAAAGAGCTCTGGTCATAGGTGTGCATTGCAGTTTCACACAACCGCCATCTTGCCTCCGCAATTCACCACACAGAAATTAAAGATTTTCTAATCAAATCTGAGATAATTCACAAAATAATTGCGCTATACCACCCTCAAGCAAATGGTTTACTGTAGAATATGTATTTCACCCTATTTGAGTGTGTTCAATGGGCAGTTAAGAGCAGGATGGACGTAAGAATGGCTTTGGACAGCATGCTGTTTTCTCATCGAGGAAGTCCAAATGTAATTGCAGGAAAAGTTCCATTGGAAATTATGAAGGGTAATTTACCCCATGTGAGATTTGCCCTCTATGGTTGGAGTGTCAGTCTTCTTCAGTCCATGTGAAAGTAATGGATAGGGGTATACTTCCCACTTTTGGATTGGCATAAAGGAAAATGAAATCATGGTTTCATGCCAAGCTTGTTGTTGCGTATAATGACCACTCAATTTGAGTTGGAGACTGGGTTTTCATTAAAGAACCAACCAGGAAGTCTAAGTGGCAGATTTATGTTGGTAATGCGCCACGTTTGCGTCACGCAACCGCGGCGTAAACGTGGCGCATCCCTACGACCAATTTACAACGTGACGCATCTAGGCAGATGCGTCACGTTGTAAAGCCCTGCGCCACATGTGGGCGTTCCGGCGCAGGGTGGGCGTTCCGGGGCAGGTGTGCCTCGCAAAGGTGGCTGAGGGAAATCTATAAGATTTCACTCAGTCACTTTCAGGCCAACGCTGCGTCAAAACCCTGCCCCTGCTTGAAGCAGGCGTAAGGCTTGACGCAGCATTGGAAAGACAGGGCACCCCCGAGCCTTGCTGGAGCTGCGTCGCGCTTGCAACGCAACTCCAGCAATGCGCCACCTTTACGGCACAGATAGGTCACGCATCTGTGCCGTTTTTGCACCATGGTGCGCTGCATTGTAAAAATAACTGTTATCATAAATCTGCCCCATAGTTTTTAGAGTAGTGAAGGTTCATAGCAAATATGCTAGTGACAGCTCAGCGGAAGTTCAGTTTAATGAAGAGTCAAACAACCTAACTTGTCTTTATACAATTATGGAAAATGCTAAAAATCGTACCAGAAAAAAAAGGGAGATTAGCAAATCAGTCAGGTTTAGCGATTCAAGCTGTTTGTTCTCGTGTCCTTTGACATGACATTTTTTGTGTCTATGGGTATTCACGGATGTCTTCTATTCCATTTATGAAGTGTTTCACATCTATACAGAGCTGTTTAAGTAACCTTTGTTTAGAGTTTTGTTTCATATGTTTGCATTTCTTTTTTAAAAGATGCTTTAGTGTATATAAGGTTTTATTTATTCTGATTATTAAAGGGGGAAGATATTGAGGGGATTTGTATTCATGTTGTGCTTCTATGCTCCGCAGGTTGCCTACTTCTTCAGTGCAGTGTGCAAAGCATGAAAGTGCAACATTCGAAGTTCTCATAAATATTGTTCTATTTCAAACACTTTTGACAGTTGTCTCCTGGTGCTGTAACGGTATGGACATGTATAAATGTTGCAGTGAACAAACACGCAGGCATATTACCAAGGGCATCACGCCGCATTAGCGGGACTTTTTCCCGCTAATGCAGCGATAATTTTATCGGCCTATTACCAAGCTGTCGCTAACACCAGTTAGCGACAGCTTGTAGGCAATAGCGGGCATTTAGGGGCCCACTTTGCATGTCAACGATAATTATCGCTAATGACATGCAAAGTGGACGTGCCAAGATGTTAGCGACTGAAAACAGTTGCTAACATCTCTAACTCCTATTAACAACTTTGGAAATATTCGTGCTAAGCGCGAATATCTCTAAAAGCTAACGCCTGCTAAAAGCAGTTCTTAGCCATGTTATCCAATGGAAGGTGGATAACATGGCTAAGAGCATCGTCACGATAATGCATGATTATCGCTGATTTTTCAGCGATATTCATGCATTTCGCAGGATTTTTACCGCTTTTGAGATAAACCTTGATAATATCAAGGTATCTCAGCTGTAAAAATCCTCAGTGCTCGGCGATATTTTTTCCCGCTAACCAAGCAATAGCGATAATTATTGCTATTGCTTGGTAATATGCCCCAGTCCTGTATTGTGAAATTGACTTCTTTAGTAACCCCGGGCGTGCTCATCCAAATAGTTCCCCTCACTATGAAGACTGAAAGAAATGAATGAAATGATTGTATTAACCACTGTCAATTGCTGTTTTTGGCTCATTGTGCCTCTACAACAGGGGCATACATGTGGACCTCAGCTTTTGCCTTACCCCAAAAAATAACTACCCACACAGAGTTATCTGGCCGCATCGCCTCTGAAGAGGATCACGCGCAATCTCAGGCTTTTTTTGCATCTTTACTGATGTGTGGTTTTAGTCTTTTTCACAAATAGCTATGCGACCTTCATCTGAGCATACCGGCCTACTTAAGTTAACTAATTGAAATGAACAAGAAAGTGTTAGGTGAAAATCTTGAACTAATTTCACACATTGTAAATGCTTTGGATAGCATTCCAGCCCATTACGTCTTTGCTTTTTGTGCCCTGGACTCAATTCCTTGCACAGCCATCCTGCTCAGGGGTTACTCACTGAGAAGAGGATTCACTGATGTTTGGAAAACTTTAATAAATTCTACCACTTATAATTGGCCTTTTATTCTGCAGTCAACTCTGAAACACTATCCCACAAATGCATTTGTGTTCAGTTGGAAATCTTAGGCAAAGGCAATTGGGGAAGCCATAAGATTTCAAGGAAAGTGGTAACTTATAGTACCTTATCATTTAGCTTCAAGTAGTGTATTGATCATTAACACATTGACACTTTTCGACACTGCAAAGGATCAATATATTTCATTAAATCTTTTCTTCATAGCTTATCTCACCCAGCCATTATTATCTTCACAACCTGATCTCCCTTAAAAAGCAATTGTGTACAGTAGACATTCATAGCTCTTGAATGTTTGCATACCTACTTGCGCAGTTGCTGCATGATAGTAATGGTGACTTTCCTACTACAAAATTGTATTTTCTAGTAACCAGAATTGTGATCACTAATTAATTGATATGGCATACAGACCTTCGCTTAGACTTTCATAAGGTTTCAATAATGATGACTCATGACTGATGTTCTAACAGTAACGCCCATTGCATTACCCCACATCTCTCGTGGATGTAGATTTGTGAGGCTCTGTCTCCTATCTGTGCTCACATTATGAAGGAATTCCAATTTTCAGATGCATAACCACCTAGCAAATATATTTTCTTGTATGCAGTATAAATACATATAAGACAAAGCCCTTTAAGACTGCCTCTTTTAAGATGTACCTAAATAAATGTTGCTTGCGGCATTAATTCCAACTTTGTGTTAATGTTACTGGAATGTATTAGGCATTTTACACTGAATTATAGGCTTCGTGATCACTTACATACCAGTGTCATGCCTGGCATTTGGAGTCTAGCTGTTGCAACATGATACTGTGGCATTGTGAAAAAGTGAATTTTTCAACTGGTCTCCATTTCGTTTGCTTTGATTTTTACTATCCAGTAAATATCACTCAGTCTCCCAGTGTGTGTGTTCTGACTTCCAAACACAATATAAAATTAATATTTATTTTAGTTTGTATTTTATTTTAAAAGTTTTATATAGCGCTGACTAGACTCAGAGTATTAGAGTGCTTTACATGGGCATCAGATCATAGTTACAGGTTACATCGGTACAAAGGTTACACAGTTCTTAGAGCATGGCAACATAGTTACTTGTAGGGTCGAGATAAACAATAAGCACAAATACGTAAGGGGAAAAGTAGGCAAGGTGAAAGATTCAGGGGAGGGGGGTTGGAGCAGGGGAAGTAGACAGTTAATGAAGGCGGGAAAGAGGAGGGGAGGGTGAGAGACACAGCATGGGGAGAGGAGGGGAAGGGTGATGGGGGCACAAACCGGTAGATGAGTCAGGGCAACGTCCAAGGTCCAGTAAGCTGTGATCCCAGGGGAAGTGGTATCCCTTACCTATCTCTATTGCAAGATACTCCCCTTACGCAGTGGACTCTCTCAGAGGGGTCTCTGAGACTCCAAGGCCTACATAATGGATCCTTCCCCAAAAAGGGGAGAGGGAGTTGCTTGATTTTAAGGTCAAATAATGAATGGATTGCTGCCTCCCAATTTACTGTTTGAGATTCACAGTTAGAACATTGTTTCTTTAATGATTTACGTCAGAGACGTCCTTTGATGCAGAGAGCATCCCAATTTGTTTTTATTGCCTCATGATCCCCATATCACATTTACTACAGTTCTGTGCAACTTTAGTTTTATCTTGTTGAATTCTTACTGTCTTGGTGTTTTAGTATTGACTGTTCACACAGTAAGGGCCCCATTAGGATGTTGGGCGGATCGCCACCGCCATGGTGGCGGTGGCGATCCGCCCGACAGAAATGCCCGCCCACCACCCTTTTCCCCCCGCCACATTACAATGGCGGGGGGGGACTGCTGCAGAGGGAAACACCGCCCGCCACTTTTCCGCCCCGGTCGCCTTGCGAGGAAGGAATAATATGCTGGCGGTGTCTAATAGACACCACCAGACATATTATGATGCGTGGTGTTCAGTGCCTTTCCGCGGCGGCGATGCCGCCACGGAAAGGCATGCGGTCTTCCCTCTGGGGGCCCCCTGTGGGCCCCCAAAGTGAAGTACAGGTGGGGGGTGCACGTGGGGGGTACCTGTGGTACCCCCCTTCATTGTCATTTGCAAAGCGGCAGGCACCGCGCAGTGCCTGCCGCTTTGCAAATGACAATCTACAATTGACAATCTACAATTCAATTTTCAGCATTGTGGCGGCGGTGCAGAGAGCACCGCCCGCCACAATGCTGAAAATACAGGATGTGCCCAACACTGTGGCGGGCACATCCTAATGGCACCGCCGGGACCCCCGCCCTTATGGCGGGCGGTCCCGATTTACGATGGGATGACGGGCGGGCAAAGTCCGCCCATCATCCTAATGGGCCCCTAAGTGTTGACTTGTTTAAATATTTTAGAGCTCATACCAGTGCACAAGATACCAAATGTCAGACTTGTTTAAATTTACTACTAGGTGCTGGATTATTTTAACTGTAATGGTCTGTAGTTAAGGCCAACATTGTTTCCCACCCAAACCAATGCATGAAGGTGATTGAATATAGTCTGCAACGTAAAATAGAAAATTTGAAAACAATGTGTGTGACACTTTGAAGGGCACCATAAAGAAGATCTTAAAACAAAGCAATTCATGTATGGACTAAGCTATCCTTTCCTAGTCAAATGATATCCATAGAGACCTTAAGCCTGTGCAAATAATTGGAATACTGAGTGATGCATAATTTACAGTCAGATTCCTAATTCAATCCAATATTTTTATTCAAGGTTTGGAACTCCTAGGAGGTCCACAGAAGATCACGTGCATAAAATCTTGGAAAATAAAACATATCAAAACTCACTCAACATGCCATCATGAAATTTACCTCAACAACACGTAAACAGTTCAACTATGGATTTTGCTTAAAATTTGCAGCATAAGGAATGAGAGAACAAACAATATCAAAATTCTATTTCACAAAAAAATCATTAAAATTAATTACCAGGCAAGAAGGAAAACAAAGCATCTCCTAAATATGCAAATGTACAAGGGGAGGAGACATCAACTAATTCAAGTATGATATAGGGAAAAGCAGCTTGGTAACAGAATAGCTTAGCATAGCCTAATCTATGCAAAAAGCCATGCATTAGGAGCAAAATTCGACTTCAATTAATTTTAAGGAATAACCGAAAGGTCAAAGAGGGAAATATACTCATCATATCCCTAATGTGCAAAAGAGCAATAAATAGCAGCAAGTAATGTGCAAAAGACAAATTAAAAAGTAAGATACTAGTACTTCAAATGATTTTCTTAAGCGAAGAAGTTAATTACCCAATTGAAATAAGTGTATATATATATATGTATATAAAACAAATTTAAAATATATACATAGCATCCCATTTCCCAGAAAAAGTGTAAATACAGATCTTTCACACCTGCTCTTTACAGTGAGTGACATATACCACTGTCAATGAAAAGTGACATATGGATTATTTAGGGCCTGATTTAACAAGGGCTTACGCACTTATGATGGAGGTCCTGCGATCATGGGGGACTCTTGCACTCTTCCGCACCGAGTGCGGGGACTCCCTTGCGATGTGAGGCCTCCGCCACGAGTGAGGAGGCCCTTTGTGAATCAGTCTCTCAGAGCGTCCCAGCGCTGGAGCAAGACAAGGCAGGAGACCTAAGCAGGGGGTTAGACCTGAGAAAAGAGCCAGGTTTTCACGTGGCTTCTAAAGGTCTGCTGATCAGGGTTAGCGCAGATGTGAAAGGGAAGAGAATACCAGAGAGTGGGTGCCAGTCGTCTAAAAGAACGGCTGCCAGATCTCGCTTTACGTATACGAGGAGTACGTACAAGACACTGTTTCGCCGATCGCAGTGCACGCGATGGAATGTACAAAGTGCACAGATTATCTAGAATATCTGGGGCTATTGCTGTCAGTATCTTGTGCGGGATGCAGAGTGTCTTGAAGCTAACACGCTGTTCTATAGGCAGCCAGTGAAGACGATAGAGAAGGTTAGAGGCGTTGCTGAATTTCGGGAGGGCAAAGATGGTGCGAGCTGCCGCATTCTGGACCTGCTGCAATCTCTTAATCATGGATTTGTTAGATCCTAGAAAGAGCATATTGCAGTAGTCCAGGTGGGCCAGGATAGAAGCTTGAATAATCAACTGGCGTGTTTGGGCATCAAAAAGACCCAGAATCGGTCTCAGGCCACGTAATAGCCCATAACATTTCCCGGCCACTGATTTAGCGTGTGTTTCAAGATTAAGGTCTTTATTCAGTATGAAGCCCAATTTTTTTACCGTGGTTTAGGATCGGGGGGGTCACTCAGTGCCGAAGGCCACCATTCGTTTGTCCAAAGATGGGATTTTCTACCAACCAGAAGGATTTCTGATTTGGTGGAATTCAATTGCACACAATGACTGTCATACATTCTGCAATGGTGGATATATCTTCTTTAAATTTTTGTTTGTCTTGAGTGGGATTTTTGGACAAGGCGATCACCAGTTGAGTGTCATCGGCATATGACACCAGGGAAATTCCTCGTGTCTTAGCCATCCGGGCCAGAGGGCTCATATAAATGTTAATTAGCATAGGGCTCAGTGCAGAGCCCTGGGGAAACTCACAACGGAGAGGGTGGACATGAGAGGAAAAAGGGGGAGATGTTACTTGAAAAGTCAGATCAGACAAAAAGAAGGCGAGCCATGATAACGCAGTATTTCCAATTCCTATCTCCTCCAGCCAGAGGAGCAGGATATCATGCGAGACTGTGTCAAATGCCGCGCTTAGATCCAGCAGCACCAAGGCTGACGTGCTGCCGGCATCCAGCGCGGATTTGAGATGTTCTACCACAGCTAACAGAGCCGACTCAGTTCTATACTGTGGTTGGAGGCCGTTCTTTGAGCTGTCAAGAATATTGTTGGTTTCTAAGAAATGAGTTAACGTGGAGTTCACATGTGCTTCCAACATCTTAGAAAGAAACGGGAGCATTGAGATCGGACAATAGTTTTCCGATTTGGAGCAGTGAAGAGTTGTTTTTTTGAGCAGGGGGACCACTTTAGCATGCTTCCATGACTTGGGCACTAATGCAGTGGAGAAGGATAGATTGAGTAACTCCAGGCATACAGGTAGAAGATCATATTGAATTTTCGTGAAGGCCTCTGGTTTGAGGGGATCATCTGGGCATCCAGATTTGATTTTAACCACTAGTCTCTCTAGTTCATTAAAGGGGATAGAGGGAAATGATGCGAGAAGGTCAGATTCGGGGTCGAGATGAGCGTGCCTCCTGCAGACACTGGGGGAAGTATCATGCCCAAACTTTAGATAAATGTCTTCGACCTTCTTCAGAAAGAAGGTCGCCAGCTCCTCACAGTGTTGATAAGAGGAAATAGTATTGTCGGATTCAGCTGGTGGGGTAGTCAGATTCTTTAGCAGCGAGATTATCGTTTTACTACGGTTAGTGCTAGTGGTGATCAGGCTGGAGTAATGAGCTGCTCTGGTTTTGCACACCAGCTTATGGTATGATTTAATAGCTATTCTTTATAGTATTTTGGCTTGGAGGTCATATGATTTTCTCCAGGATCTTTCCAGAATTTTACAGTTTTTTCTTGCCAGCGTAAGTTTTTCATTAAACCAAGCATTAGCTTGAGTACTTTTGGAATGAGTAAGTTTAAGGGGAATGCACCTGTCTAGGGCTTGAATTATCAATTTTTGAAAGAGTGTATAAGCCTCTTCCTCGCCCTGGCGTAACACATTCAAGAGTTAATCATGCCTACTGGTATTCACAGTTCAAGTGGGTCGCTAATGGGATAGTATCTCAAAAAACAAAACATGCCCTCGGTGTCAGAGACAGCTATATTAGGAAATGCCATGGACAACCACACCCACACAAGACATACAGCCATCAGGGCTGAGCAGCCAGGCCAACAGAGTCAAGGTCATCATCCGAATCAGTGTCTGGAATTTTTAACAATACTACCAGGTTTTCCCAAGCCCTTGTCATTTCTAGCACTTTTTCACTATCAGTCCTCTTCGCTAATTGTAATCTGACAACCCCCTCACACTTCGCCCATTTAAGGAAGTCGAACCACCATCTCTGGAATTTGGCCGCCTCCTGGAATTCCAGTGAGCTGTAATATCTCTCTTCACCAGAAGGAGACCCAGGCCAAAACTTTGCTGAATCCAGCCAGAACCAGTTTGTTGGGGACAGGGAGCACTTGGTTTATGAGGTGACACCCTGTCCTTTGAGAATCAGGGGGTCTGCTCCCAGACGCCCAGTGGGAGGTAGAGCCATCATTCACCTTGCCAGGCACAGCCCTACTCAGATCAAAGAGTCACCCCTCCCCATACGCTGAATTCCGATCTCTCTCTCTCCAGCCAGGTCTGACCCAGCTGGCACTGTTGCTCCAAAACCAGACGGCCAATACACATACTAGCAAAGCCTACAGGAAAGCTTAGGGAAGAAAATACCTTGTTTTTATAAAAGGCATTTTCTAACAAGGGATATGCAAATGATCCTTACTAAAAGATGTATCTCAATGTCCTGAGCTTAAACATATCAAAATTGAATTTCCTACCAGGTTCCTGGGGGCAGGTAGGATTATGGAATGTAATACTCAGCCCGCCGATTCTGGCCTAAGAGAACGGATAGCCTCACAATAGCAAACTGTGAAATGGAGGGTAACTCGCTATTAGAACATGCTACACAGACATACTTTAAAAGCAGCTTCATGGGTAGCACAAATCAGCGCTGCAGGCCTACCATCAGCAGTGCTGCAGGCCCACCAGCAGTATTTGGTCCACCAACCCTGGGCACACACAGTGCACTTATACTAGGGGCTGACAGGTAAACAAGCCAATTATGGTTATCCCAATTCATACAGTCATCTTTAAACTGGGAGCATTCGCGCTGTGGCACAGTGCCCAGAGCACCTAAATCCAGCCAACATAAAAGATAGGAAGCGAAAAGAGGAAGGGATACCCAGGCAAATAATGCCAGGTCTAACACGTATCCCCTCCAGCGGAAATGTGGGGAGAACTAACCATCCCCTTGGGAGTTCTCATCACTAAGGTGGAAAAATCTGGACAGACCGTCAGCATTGGCGTGTTCTATACCAAGGCGTTGTTCCAATGTGAAATCCATACCCTGTAGAGAAATGGACCACCTCAACAAATACGGATTCTCACCCCTCATATGCATCAACCATCTAAGGGGCCTGTGGTCTGTCTGAACCCGGAAGTGAGTCCCAAACAGGTATGGTCTCAGCTTCTTCAGTGCCCAGATCACTGCAAATGCCTCACACGCATTTGCAGTCCACCTCTGTTTCTGGGGAAGTAACCTCCTGCTGAGGAAGGCTACTGGTTGGTCTAGTCCCTCCTCATTGATCTGTGACAGAACAGCCCCTATACCATGCTCTGAGGCATCTGTCTGGACAACAAATTCCTTTGAAAAGTCGGGCGCCTGAAGCACAGGTGCAGTGCACATGGCAGTCTTCAGGGCGTGACATGTTTTCTGACTGTGTCAGTCCAGTTTACCTTCTTTTGCTGCTTCTTAGAAGCCAGCTCAGTCAAAGGTATAACAATGTTGCCATATCCCTTGACAAACTTCCTGTAGTACCCCGTGAGTCCTAAGAAGGCTCTCACCTGCATCTGAGTCTTGGGGGGTTCCCACGCCAGGATAGTTTCAATTTTGGGCTGAAGGGGTGCCACCTGGCCACTCCTCACCTGGTGCCCCAAATACACTACACAACCCTTCCCAATCTGGCACTTACTAGCTTTGATTGTGAGGCCTGCCTTCCAAAGTGCCCTCAATACCTCCCAGAGGTGGCGCATGTTGTCCTCCAAGAGTAGCTAAACACGGCAATGCCATCCAGGTTCCTGGCACTGAAGTCTTCCAGCCCGCCAAACACCCTGTTGACCAAACTCTGAAAGGTGGCAGGGGCATTCTTTATTCTTTATATCTTTATACCGCATCACCTGGAACTGGTAGTGCCCATCGGGTGTGGAGAATGCTGACCTCTCCTTTCCTCCCTCGGTCAAGGTGATCTGCCAATACCCAGACATCAAATCAAATGTGCTGAGGTATTTTGCAGCACCCAACCAATCTACGAGCACATCAGCTCTGTGGATGGGGTGTGCGTCAGTCTTCGTGACTGAATTGAGGCCCGGATAGTCCAAGCAGAACCGAAGTTCTGGGGTGGTACCAGGCACTGCAGCTTTTGGTACAAAGGACCACTGGTTGGATCAAGGGCTGCAAGAGGACTCAATCACCCCAAGGGCAAACATTTTGGTAACCTAATCCTTAATGTAGGCCCTTACCCGGTAAGTCACTGTAAGCCTTGTGCTTAATGGGAGGACTACCCCTAGTGTCCACATCATGGACACACCAATCAGTGACACTAGGCCCCAGGGAGAACAGATCACTGAATTGCCCCAACAGTTGGCAACAATCACCCTGCTGCTCAGAAGTCAGTGTGGTGGAGAGGACCACACCCTCCATTGACCCATCTTGCTCCCCTGCACACAGGAGGTCAGGCAGGGGCTCTCTCCTCCTCCATCCCAGCATCTGTGGCCACCACGTAGGTAACAGGACTCTTGCGCTGCACCACCTCAAAGGGGACGATCCACCTATCCTGGAGCGCACAGGGCTCCACTGGGGCCATGACCCAGACCTTTTGTCCAGGTTGAAACTCAATCAGAGTGGCATTCTGATTGTGCTAGCGCTTCATCTCTTCCTGGCTAGCTTCCAGGTTTGCCTCCACAAGTTTCCTGAAATGCCGAGTCTGCTTCCTGAAGGCCAGCATGTAACTAAACACATCCTAGGGAGGTTTCCTGGGAGATTGCTCCCAGCCTTCCCTGACCAGACTCAAAGCCCCTCTTACCGGGTGACCATAGTGAAGAAGCGTGGCTCAGTGGTTAGAGGCGGCAGACCCGGAAGCTGAGATCGACCGTGGACCAGGGTTCGATTCCCCGCCTCGGCGGGTCTCGGGCTCAAAATTCCACGGACTCGACAATTCTCGCTCTGGTGCCTACTCAACTCACAGGGTCACACTCTGCGACTCTGGGCAATAGCTTGCTTAATCTCCACTACGGCCCCTCGCGGCGGGATGCCTGGCTTTCACCTTGTGGACACCCTGCTGTGGTTTCTCACAGGGGAATACCAGGACGGGTTCCCTAAGCAAGCGCCGGGACGCTTACGGGCAGCTGTGCGCTTTACAAGTCCAGCACATTTACATTTACATTTACATAGAGCAGCTCAAAGGAACTGAACCCTAGGGACTTCTGTGGCACCTCACGGTAAGCAAACAACAGGCATGGCAAGAAGACATCTCATTTATGCCTCATGGGCTCTCCTAGGCCCATAATCATGCCCTTAAGGGTCCGGTTGAATCGCTCAACCAGCCCATTACCCTGGGGTGGTAAGGAGGAGTGAACTTATATGTTACCCCACACTCCTCCCACAGAGATTTCATGTACTTGGAGATGAAGTCAGTTCCCCTATTAGACACCACCTGTCTGGGGAATCCCACATGGGAGAAAATCCCCATCAGCGCCCGTTCCACCATGGGGGCCATCACTGTCCTGAGCGGGATGGCCTCAGGGTCCCTGGTGGCATGGTCCACCAAGACCGAGATGAACCTGTTGCCCATGGCTGTCTTGGGATTCAGAGGCCCCACAATATCAATGTCTACTCTCTCGAATGGGGTACTCACAATGGGAAAGGGCAGCAGGGGGGCCTTAATCTTACCCCCACTCTTCCCACTTGCCTGGCTAGTCTCACACGTCCTGCAGTGAGCATCTGAGCTCCTGCACATTTGGGGCCAATAGAAGTGGGTGAGCAGCCTCTCAAAGGTCTCGGTCTGCCCCAGATGTCTGGCCAGTGTCACATCATGAGCCAACCCCAGTAGGAAGGTCCTGAAGTGCTGGGATACCGCCAGCACTCAGGCTGACCCAGGCTCAGCAACCTTAGGCTCACTGTAAAGGAGGTCATTCTCCTAATAGATCCAATGTGACCCTGTCTGATCCTCTGCTGCCTGGTCGGCGGCCTGTCGCCGCACCCCCTCAAGAAAAGGGCACGTTCTCTGTTGCTCACAAAATTCCTCCCTGGAGGGTGTCCCTTCCTGCTGCCAATGGGTCAGCTCCGGTAGGTCACCCAGTTCAGCCACTTGTTCTCCTGTAGGTTCCAGGGCATCCCCCTCAAGGTCTGCTCCCTCCGGGACCATGGGAACCGCGGGGGCCGGTTTCCGGTGCACCCTGCCCCTTCTCTTTAAGGCAGGGGTCGTGGGAGCTCTGCTCCTAGGGTACAACAGCAAAGGGCACGCACCTCAGAAAATGGCACGGGAGTTGGTGCCGGGGCTGGAGCCCGTGTGTATCTTCTCCAGACACGGGGGATCACCCCCAGGGGAGTCTCACACAAGTATGGTCCCTGTGTTGCCCACTCAGAAGAAGAACTGTCTCTTTAACAGCCTGCAATATGGCCCAAAGATGCCGTCAGCTCGTGACGCGGCTGTACATTATTTTGGCCCAGCACTCGATCTGGCACATCGGGCGACAGGAGCACCACTCAGCCCCCGCTGAGGTCACGCCTCCGGTGGGCGGTCCCCTCCATTTTACCTCCGCTTCCGCCAAGTAGTCCCAGGCGGCAGGAAGAGCCGCTACACGGTCTCCGGGTGCTCCAAACCTCCGAGCGCCGTCATCTTAGACTCTTGACCGTCCCATCCGCGGCAGGTAGCATGTACAGCTCCTCAGGAGCTTGGGACCCACGAGGCAGGGCCCAGCTGTTACCCGGTGGCGGCGAGAATCAGGCAATGCACCCGGCACCGGGGTATCAGTATTTTTACAGGATAATTAGCGCAGCCGACGCGGAGCTCCGAGCTCACGAGTCCAACTCCATCAGCTTGCAATCCAATCCCCACTATGAAATTTACTCATGAAGTACTAATGTTAAAACAGAATAAACAAGTAAATATTATGGTTTGTAATGCAGAAGACATTTCTGTAGGATCACTAGTAATGGTAGTGGAACCTAGGGAAACGCAAAATAAGTTGACATAGGTCTGAAATAAAGTCAAGCAATGGTTTTCAACTGTAATGTGACTTCATAACAAGACGTAATGCGGTCTTTAAAACCCATTGAAATGCAAAAGGAGATCATGTAGGGCCACTCCCATGTCGAGGGAGTCAGAGGGCAGTATAGAATGAGGACATCACAGTTGATTGAGGTGACCAAAACCACGCAGAGTACAAAGTGATCTCATACATGGCGACAATGAAGTTATCAATACAAAATAGAAAGTAAAAGGACGAAATATATAGTTTTTTTAAGTTTATCCAGAAGAAGAAGAGTGTAAAATGAGATGATGCTATGTTGCATTATGTTAAATATTTTTATTTAGCACAGGGTTCATGGCACTGTGAACAGAACTTTGAAATCAGATTAGATACTGTACTTGAGAGGGAGAAACAGATAGTTTTGCCATAACTAAAATAGAGTTAAAACTATTAAAAAGCTTTTAATAGATTCCTAAAACAATGAAGGTGTATGCGTTACATTCTCTATTTATTATATTAATGTTCACATTGAAAAATGCTAGATCTTTTAATATGTCTTTGTATATATTGGTATATGCTGTATCCTTTATTCCCACCCCTCCCTAGTTTCGTGATAGTGGTATCTTCATCTGTCTCTGGGAGGCTACCTTAGAATGTTCAGATGAGGCAGTTCCTGCTCTGATGGTGGATATAGGAGACCGGTAATAAAGAGTTCAACTTACTTGCTTCCAAATTTCATCTTTTTATCACTGGCTACGATCTGTGGAAGAGGACAGACGACACCGGCTCCTCCCTTTTTGGTGTGCTACTCCACCAGGTCTCAATCTTGTTTCCTCTACTTTTCTACATGGACTAAGGTACTGCTTTCATACCCTTTGTGTACCCCAGAGAAGAGATCTACTATTATCTTAGACTTTCTGCCTCAGCAGAGCCTTTTTATTCACTTACCATGTAGTGATCTTCTAAAGCTCCTGTCAGCTGTCTGTAAATTTGCAGCTGTGTTTGGGTAGAATATGGATTGGTGTCTGGAGACATTTCTCTTCCTCACATTACATATTTTATACAAAGATTGAGCATGTCGTTATCAAGGATAAACCAGCATTGGTGGAATCTATCCCCTTGTGTCTTCAGGTTGGCCGTGTGTGGAACACAAGGCAGCCTTCACTTAACGAGGAACCTTTAGAGGAGCAGCTCCCAACTTCTATTTCTAGGCACAGGAGCACGTCCTCTCAGGGAAAATTCTGAGGCGCTACGGTCACCATTGTTCCTTCGCGGTGGCTGCCTCATGAGGCACGATTCTTTGAGGTGGAACGCGCTCTTGTCGGGGGCAAAATCATCAGCTGTGAGGGGATATCGGCCCTCTCTGCATCTCCGCTCAATGCTGTGTGTGGAACACTGAGGCTTGCTCTTTACTTCACACGCTCTATCCTGCTTCCTCTCCTCGCTACTGCGTCCGCACCAGTCACCAGACTTCCTCTCAGTTTTGCTTCCATCATTCGTCCTTCAGGGGAGGTGTGGAGATCTGAAGGGGGCGGATCTGAGTTCACAGGTGGAGTCTACTCTTCGTAAGGAGCTTCCCGATCCGTAGTTTTGCCTCAGAGTGCGTGTTCTTCTGGGCCATCATATTTTATCCAGCAGCAAACCCTTGCTCCTCCCTGGAGTGCACTCTGTCCGAGTGCCCTCCTCTTGACAGTTTTTCCCTCATTCTACTTTAGTGTGTCTTCATAGTGACATACATACCCGTGGGCATTTTTGCATGCCTTTGCAGCATGTTCTACCACAGTGACTCGCACACCTTCCTTCATCATACACGCGTAGCAATCACGGTGACACGCACACCTTGGTGCATTTTCATACTATTTGCAGCGTGTCCTTCCACAGTGACATGCACACCTTAGAACACTACTCTCTCCATTTCTATGTGTGTCATTCATGGTGACACACACTCCTTTGTATTCATTTCATTTTAGTGTGTCCCTCTTCAGTGACTCACACAATGGGGGTTGATTTTCAGCTTTCTTCAGCGTTACGTTATGTTATGTTATAAAATTCTTGTAAAGCGCACGTACATGGATTGGTTTCATGGCTCTGTTTCTAGGACTTGCCTGATCCTGGTGGAGTTTATTCATATGCTTGGATAAACAACCAAGTCTTAAGTGATTTTCTAAAGCTCAGCAGGTCAGTGTATGATCTAATTTCCAGGGAAAAGGAATTCCAGAGTCTGGGTGCCAAAGTTGCGAACCAACAGCCCCCTTGTCGCTTCAGCTTGAAGGAGGGGGTTGCCAGGAGATGAAGGTGAGCCAAGCGTAGGTTGCATGAGAGGGTGTACCTTTGAATAAGGCTATCAATACATTTGGGGCTCCAACCATGTAGGGGTTTAAAGACCAGGCAACCTACTTTAAAGGCACAATGCTAGGGGATAGGAAGCCAGTGCGGCTTCCTCAGAAGTGGAGTGACATGTTGCCACCTAGGTTGTTGGTAGATGAATCGAGCCGCTTGGTTCTGCACCAACTGTAGACGTTTGATTATAAATAGTGGCATACCAAGGTAGACTTAATTTGCATAATCTAAGTGGGACAAGACCGTTGCTATCACCACCTGCATCAATGCTTCCCGTGTAAGTAGTCTGCTGATCTTTCTAATCCTCCGTAATTGGAAGAAGTAGGTAGAAATCACAGAGCCAACTTGGGTTTTAAGTGGCTGGTCGTTGTTTATTGTGACGCCAAGAGTTTTTGCCAAAGAAGAAGGGATAGGAGAGGGTCCCAGTTCCAGTGGCCAGAATTGTGGGCCCCAGAAGTTGTGGGTGCCCCCCGTAAGGACCAATTTGGTCTTGCCTGGGTTAAGCTTTAAATGGTTGCAGTGGCAAATGTACAGCATGGTAATCTGGAATTCAAAGACTGAATAAGATGAGTTGTCAATAGTGAACATTAGTTGCAAATCATCGGCGTAATTGAATGTTGCAACTTTCCTTTCCTTAAGGGACCGGATCAGTGGTAGGAGGAAAAGGTTAAACAGATGGGGGATAGCGAGGAGCCCTGTGGCACCCCACATGTGGTTTTTAACTTTGGGTCCATGAACTGGAAGCGGTCCTCTAGGAAGAAACTGATTCAACTGAGGCCTGAGCCCTGGATGCCTGCCTTTTTGATACAGTCTATCAAGATACCATGGTCGACCATATCATAGGCTGCAGAAAGATCCAGCAGCACCAGTGCTTGAAGAGTGCAGCTGTCAGCCTTTTCTCGAGGGGAGTCTAGTACCGCCAGCATTACCATCTCCGTAGAGTGGGCAGGGCAAAACCCTGCTTGATGAGGTTCAAAATAGTCGGATTGTTCAATGAAATTGGAAAGGCACTTAGCCACATGGGCCTCCAGTAACTTAGCTAGGTATGGGAGCAGAGAGATATGACGGTAGCTTGCTAGGATCAGCATGCCTTAATACTGTAACACGGACACCCAATATCAAAACTCCTGGAATACTGCATTTTCCTTAACACAGTGTGTCACAACATAAGGACTCGCACACTTTTTGCAGCAACTAACCTTCTACATTTCATCACTTTTGAGATTTTTATTATGATGACTGCCGCTAGCATGTCCCAAACTGCACCATTTTCTAATGAATTCGGTGAACCCAGTGTCCCATGGAAGGAGTGGGAAATAATTTTTGGGTTTTACCTTATAGCGATTGGTGTAAAATAAATTTGCTCATTAAGGAAACAGCACATCCTGTTGCACAGTTTGAGCCCCCATGGTAGGAAAATATTTGAGACATTACCAGAACCTGAGCTCAGTGACACCGATGAGGAGGATGATGAAGATGTCTACAAAACCACCTTGTTGAAACTACAGAAACACTTTGGGGATAAATTAAACATAGTACTGGAAAGACACAAATTCTTTAGCCGATCTCAAAGTAGACAAGAAAGTGTTTCCACTTATTAGCGACACTCAGAGGACTCACTAAACTATATGAATACCATGACTTAAACGATTCCCTCATCAGGGACCAAGTGGTAGGTTGTACAAATAATAACAAAATTCAAGAGAAATTGTTGCAAAAACAACCAAACTTTCAAGAAGATATAGAAATAGCCAAAACCAGAGAGCACACAGCCATCTGTTTAAAAGAAAAGAAATCTTCCGATTCCAACGACAAAGTGCCAGAAATTACAAATTTAGAGTCAGAACCTGAAGTTTGTAAAATAAAGAATGACAATTGGCGCTCCCAAACAGGCGATGCAGAAAATGTTATATTTAAATGTTTTCATTGTGGGAGCAACAATCACTTAGCCAATAATCCCAATTGTCAAGCCAAATCAGTCATTTGCAGAAAATGCAACAAAAGGGGTAATTTAGCTAGAGTTTGCAAGAGTTTTCCTAGGAAAAACTGTGGATATGTTGCTCCTGATGAGAGATCTCAAGGGTAAAAAAATGATGCTGTAAACGATATTAGTAATGCCAACCATCAAAGGTATCCTAAATGCAACGTATCTATTTTTAAAAAAAAATCTATCTATTGATGGTAAAATGGTTGAAATGTTTACAGACTCATGCTCTCCATTTACTCTTGTTAACTATTCTTACTTTCAATCAATTTTAGGCGAGGAAGAAAATAAGTTATGTACAGCAGACATCTCACCCAGTGGATACAATAAGGACCCAATACCTATGAAAGGCATGATTAAGTCTCTTATATCCTTTATGGGTCGCTCTACAGTAGGGAAAGTCTGTGTTGTTGACTTTTGACCCGATTTCCGACGAGCCGGAGCGTTACTCTCACAAGACCTTTAACCAAAAATCGACTTGCATATTTGGACTAGCACGTGGAGCATAAATCAAGGGATAATCTGTGGAATCCCCAAGGATACAAGTGATTCTGTACTTCCAAAAATATTCTCTGCGCTTTCTCCATTTATTTTGATGAGGGTCATTCATACTGCATTCAAAAGTTTACCGTCCTGATGATGGTCTCTGGATCTAACGTGTGAGACCGAAACGTCGACACCAAAAGTCTATGTCTACATCTACATCAAACTTTCTGTTTATCTCTAAAAGAAGTTTTTTGTTTGTTCATTTATAGACTAGACTTTCTCTTATGTATTGATGGATTGATTTTACTGTTTCCCTATACCTAAGAGTTATGTGCATTTTTCCTCAAATATGTACCCTTTCATAATTTGAATCTGATTTGAATAGATGAATAAGTTTCTTACAAATAATTCATTGTGTTGCTTTTTCTTCTTTTTTTCCTTTAACCTCATTTGTTGAATAGACCTACTAATACAGTCGGTGAAATTGTCTAGGCTAGTGTGGTAGCCTTGTGCAAGGTCTTAAGTCAAAAATGTTCATAAATGTGGCTGATTGCTTCGGTCCAATAGTCTTAAGTAATATAGACTATATTAGATTGTTTTTTTAAAATAATCTTTTTTATAAAAAAATCCCTTGCTGGAACCTTTCCCTAAATACATTGTCTGCCCGATCCCGCAAGGGTTTATTGGGTTACCCAGTCCTTTGAATGACTTACTAGGATGGCAACATCAGAGAGAACTGGGCATCAAACTGGATCCCAACAACCCAGAACAAGTTTTAGCCTTAAACCTTTCAAGCAACGGCGAGCATATTACTATTGAATTTCCGGGCGTTTTTTCAGAAGATTTAGGTATTCTAAAAGATTTGCAACACAAAACTAGACCAATACCCCTCCTTATGTGGGAAGTCCTAAGGAAAGAGTTATCTAGATTAGAAAATTTGGACATCATACAGACTATTGATTACTCAGAATGGGTTGCCACCATCGTTATTGCAAAAAAGAACCACAGTTAAGACATTAGAGTGTGCATTGACTTACGTGACTCGAACAACATCTGGGTAGAAAGACACCTGTTACCTCGCATCACTGAGATGTTAAGTACAATGGGTGAAGCCACTTGTTTCAGCGTTCTAGATCTCTCCATGGCTTATCACCAGGTCGAGTTACACCCAGATTCCAGAGGCCTTACTGCATTTACTACACTTATGGGCACAGATATGTTCCGCTGCATGCCTTTTGGGTTGGCTTCTGTGGCCGCAGTCTTTTAAAAGATTATGCAACATGTGTTAGAGGGTGTACCCAAGACATTGTGTTTTCAAGATGATGTGTTGATTTACGGGGCTACTGTTGAGGAACACAACAGTATTTTGAGGGAGGTTCATTCCAAATTCAAGAATGCATGGCTCACATTAAAGAAAGAAAAGTGTCAATTAGGTGTGGAAGCAGTGGAATATCTGGGACACTACATTTCAAAGGAAGGTTTTAAACTAAAATACTGCCTAGAAGCAGTAAAAGATGCCCCTGCACCCGCAAACAAGGATGAACTTAAGTCATTCTTAGGACTAGCGGAATATATGGCAAAAGATGTGGCTCATTTTGCAGACTTAACTTCTAAACTTACAGAACTCATAAAGAACCACACACACCTCCAGTGGTCAGGAGAACATCAAGCCTCATTCTTGAAAGTGAAAGATGCCATTCTTTCAGCTCCATACTTGTGAAATTTTGAACACAATTGCAAAACCATACTTACCATTGACGCCAGCAACAAAGGTTTAGGAGCTACCTTCTCCAAATAATTGATGGCAAGGAAATAATTGTCGCTTTTGCCTCATGTACCCTCACTAATGCTGAAATTTAATACTCTGTAGTAGAAAGGTAAGCCCTAGCCTGTTTCCTGGCAGTCAAACATTTAAAAAAAATTCTATGGGGCATCCAATTCTGTATAGGCACTGACCACAAACCTCTAATCTTCATGTTCAATCCCAAAGGCACATCTTGCAGCACTCCCAGGATATCTAAATGGATCCTTGGGTTAAAAGGTTTCTGCTTCAGGGTAGAATATGTTCCTGGCAATCGCAATTCTGTAGCAGATTTTCTTTCCAGGGCCCCTTGAGAGATGGTAGAGCAATTTGAGACCCCTGAATACCCCATCTTTTAACTTAATCACTCTACCATCACTCCCCAAGAATGGTCAGAGTGTATAAACAAAGACACCACCATGAACCAACTTTTAACATACACTGTACAGGGATGGCCCACTTCCACTAGGTCAATAAGTGAAGATATCAGGAAATTCTGGGAAGTCCGTCATGAGCTCAACATCGATCAGAATGTTCTGTTGAGGAATGACAAAATAATACCACCCGAACCACTAAGATGCAAAATTATTGATCTTGTACATGAGTCTCACCTTGGCAGAAGCTTGACTAAAGCTAAACTGCATAAACGTTATTGGTTCCCCAACATGTATTCGATTGTGGGAGACAAGGTCAAAAACTGTTCAACTTGTGCCAATAGAGATAAATCAAAAACAACTCGCAATGCCCCCATATCTCCTGTGTCAGTCCCTGATAAACCGTAGGAGAAGGTTGCCCTTGAGATAATTGGTCCCATAAATTTCAAAGGGGTGTTTAATCAATTCCCCTTGGTTTTAATAGATTACTAATCACACTGGACTGTAATGAGAATGGTCAATCAAATTACCACAGATTCCGTCATCCATTTTCTCAAAGACGCCTTTGTCACGAAAGGTATTCCGTCCACCATAGTCACCGACTATGATGTTCAATTGACGTCATCTATCATGACAGAGTTTCTCAATAATTTAAATATAATCCACTTTAAAACACCCCTTTATTGTCCCAGAGCCAACGGCCTGGTAGAAAGGATGAACCGCATGATCGAAGAGTGCATACAATTAGCTAGCGCAAACAGGATTCCAGTGGAACAAGCAGTGCAAGAAATATTATGGGCTTACCATATCACCCGAACCAAGTTACGGGCATTTTCCCTTTCTCTGCCCTAAAAGGGAGGAAACCCTGCACTAAATTCTTCCCCAACTGGTTGGGAGTGGTACCAGTGTTATGCGTAATATTCAAGTCACCAGAGACAAAATCGATGTACACCAGGCCAAGTACAAATCTCATTATGACCTCAAACATGGAACTAAAGTTCCGCAACGGGTGGTAGGAGATTGGGTGTGCATCAAGAATCTGAGGATAGGCAATTTCGACTCGAAATTTTCCAAACCCATGCAAATCACAGTGATCAAAAGAAACATAGCCATGATGAGTAACGGCCAGACTTGGAGTATGGACAGATTAATCAAATCTAAACTTATATCTGGAGAGGAGTCCAATCACAGATCGACCATCAACAATCCCCACACACACCCCACACTCAACTTGGCTGTAAATCAGAGGATCCCCAAAGTACCCACTTGGCACCAAGACTATGACATGTCCAAGTGATTTGACTCCTAACCACTATATTCTCCTTTGGTTGCTCAATGTTTAGAAAGCATTTTGTTTGTATCCTTCTTCCTCTCACTATATTTAAGGGGGGAGATGTGTTACATTCTCTACTTATTATATTAATGTTCACATTGGTATATGCTAGATCTTTTAATATGTCTTTGTGTCTATTGGTATATGCTGTATCCTTTATTCCTCCCCCTCCCCCCAGTTAGCTGATAGTGGCATCTTCCCTCTGTCTCTGGGAGGCTACCTTAGAATGTTCAGATGAAGCAGTTGATGTACTGATGGTGGAGAGAGGATACCAGTAATAAAGAGTTCAACTTACTTGCTTGGAAATTTCGTCTTTTTATTAGTGCCATTCTGCTGTTTTAGGGACAAGTAAAAGATTTTGGTTTGTAGAGGATGCGTTTGTGAAGGAAAAGTGGGAAGGAGTTACTGGATAAGGGTTTTTGCCACCTACCATAAATGACCTTGTGCACTATGGTCAAAGCTTTGATCTTGATTTTGACATGGACGGGCTGCCGGTATAGGGACTGGATTAACATGAGATCTATATTGGGTCTTGGTAATCATCTGGAGCACCACATTTTATACCAGTTTTGATCAGCACAAATATTTGTCAGGCAGGGCCAGCTAGACATAGGGGCATATTTACAAAAAAATGTGGAGCGTGGTGCTATGCCAAATTTGACACCGCCATGCTCCGACATTTTTAAAACGCAGGGATGCTTGGTATTCACACGAATATGGCACATCCCTGAGCGAAGGGCGCAAGAAAAGCTGCCAGCCACCAGTGCAGACACCCTGTCGCCTTGTTGCAAGGGTGCCTACACTACAGCGGCGATTGTTTATGTGCAAGAAGAAACACCTTCCTGCACATAAACAATCAATAATGGCCATTTGCTCTTTATATGTGTGCTACATAGAAAGAGCAAAAAAGGAGAAATTATTCATTTCTCCTCACATCGTCGTTCCCTGGTGATATTATTTGGGGTACTCAGTCAAAATATCGAATCTTTAATTTCGACCTACACTTATATCGAGTTGCTAATATCGAAGGGACAGAATATCGATGTCCAGAATATCGTTGGACAGAATATCGACCCTAAGGTAAGTAATATCGAAATTACTTATATCGATAGCATATATATCGATGTAAGTAATATCGAAATTACTTTTATCGATAGCATATATATCGATGTAAGTAATTTCGATTTGCTAATATGTGTTATAAATTTTTGTTAAGTATTTAAATTAATTGTTATAATATGTGTTTAACTTTTTTATATAAATAAATATATTTAAAAGTAAATTATATGTTTTACTACCAGAGCGGGTTGTGGGTTTTTAGGGGAATAGGGTGGGAAGTAATTTAATTGTAATTAATTAAATATTTTTTTATGTATAATTTATTTTGTAATTAAATATTAATTGGCAATGAATTATTTTAATTGAAAAATTAATTATTTAATTGATAATTAATGTATATTTATAAGTAAATTATATGTTTTACTACTGGAGCGGGTTGTGGGTTTATAGGGGAATAGGGTGGGAAGTAATTTAATTGTAATTAATTAAATATTTTTAAGCATATTTTATTTTGTAATTAAATATTAATTGGTAATTAATTTTTTTAATTGATAAATTAATTCTTTAATTGGTAATTACTGTAATTTTTAATTAAATGTAATCTTTTAGTACTGGAGCGGGTTGTGGGTTTATAGGGGAATAGGGTGGGAAGTAATTTAATTGTAATTAATTAAATATTTTTTATGTATAATTTATTTTGTAATTAAATATTATTTGGCAATTATATTAATAGATAAATTAATAATTTAATTGGTAATTAATGTAATTTTAAATTAAATGTTATGTGTTACTACTGGAGTGGGTTGTGGGTTTATAGGGGAATAGGGTGGGAACTGATTTAATTACAAATAATTCATTATATTTTTATGTATATATTAATTTTTAACTAAACAATTATTGGCAATTAATTATTTTAATTGATAAAGTAATTATTTAATTGATAATTAATATTCAATTAAATGTTATGTGTTAGTACTGGAGCGGGTTGTGTGTTTATAGGGGAATAGGGTGGGGTGGGAATAGTAATTTTTACCCTTACGCTATCCAACACTTTCCCTACTGTTGCACCCTCTGGAGTGGGAATAGTAATTTTTACCCCTACGCTATCCAACACTTTCCCTACTGTTGCACTCTCTGGAGTGGGAATAGTAATTTTTACCACTACGCTATCCAACACTTTCCCTACTGCTGCATCCTCTGGAGTTGGAATAGTAATTTTAACCCCCACGGTATCCAACACTTTCCCTACTGTTGCACCCTCTAGAGTGGGAATAGTAATTTTTCCCACCTACGCTATCCAACACTTTCCCTACTGTTGCAACCTCTGGAGTTGGAATAGTAATTTTTACCCTTACACTATCCAACATTTTCCCTACTGTTGCACCCTCTGGAGTGGGAATAGTTATTTTTACCCACCCGCTATCCAACACTTTTCCTACTGTTGCACCCTCTGGAGTGGGAATAGTAATTTTTACCCCTACGCTATCCAACATTTTCCCTACTATTGCACCCTCTGGAGTGGGAATAGTAATTTTTACCCCTACGCTATCCAACACTTTCCCTACTGTTGCACCCTCTGGAGTGAGAATAGTAATTTTTACCCACCCGCTATCCAATGCTTTCCCTACTGTTGCACCCTCTGGAGTGGGAATAGTAATTTTTACCCCTATGTTATCCAACACTTTCCCTACTGTTGCACCCTCTGGAGTTCGAATAGTAATTTTTACCCCTATGCTATCCAACACTTTCCCTACTGTTGCACCCTCTGGAGTGGAAATAGTAATTTTTAACCACCCGCTATCCAACACTTTCCCTACTGTTGCACCCTCTGGAGTGGGAATAGTAATTTTTACCCACCCCCTATCCAACGCTTTCCCTACTGTTGCACTCACTGGAGTGGGAATAGTAATTTTTACCCCTACGCTATCCAACGCTTTCCCTACTGTTGCACCCTCTGGAGTGGGAATAGTAATTTTTACCCCTACGCTATCCAACACTTTCCCTACTGTTGCACCCTCTGGAGTGAGAATAGTAATTTTTACCCACCCGCTATCCAACGCTTTCTCTACTGTTGCACCCTCTGGAGTGGGAATAGTAATTTTTACCCCTACGCTATCCTACACTTTCACTACTGTTGCACCCTCTGGAGTTGGAATAGTAATTTTTACCCCTATGCTATCCAACACTTTCCTTACTGTTGCACCCTCTGGAGTGGGAATAGTAATTTTTAACCACCCGCTATCCAACGCTTTCCCTACTGTTGCACCCTCTGGAGTGGGAATAGTAATTTTTACCCACCCCGTAGCCAACGCTTTCCCTACTGTTGCATTCACTGGAGTGGGAATAGTAATTTTGACCCTTACACTATTTAACGTTTTCACTACTATTTAATGTTCTTAATTGGAAATACAAATGTTACAATCTACACTATCCAATGTTTTTATTACTGTAGTTATTTTTATACTTTAAATAGTAGTTTTATTTATTTATGTATTTTATATATTTTGTAGTAATTTAGATAATGTTGTATTTAATTAACTTTAAAAATATAGAATTATTTAATTATTATGTTTTAAATATATATTTTGTTATTTATTATATTAATTTATGTATGTAAATGCATTAGTAATTTATATTATATTTTAAAAAATTATAAATAATTGAAATAATTAACAAAAAATATTGTTAAGTAAGTATACATTATATATGTTTTGTTAATTTGTATTTATTTTTTTATTAAATATGTATTATTTATTTATTTTTAACTATGTTTAAATATGTTTAAATAATTTATAAGTATTATTTACATTATTTTACATGTTTTTTTAAACAGAAAAAAATCGATATATTTAACAACGATATTTTTACATCGATATTATTTTTTCGATATTTTGGTACTTACTATGTTGTAGATAGGGCATCGATATTCTTGCCATCTATATAATTATGTCGATATATGTGTAGGTCGAAATTCTGTCTGTCGAAATTCTGTCATAGATCCATTATTTGGAGCTGCCCCAGCCTTGTAAATCTAGAGCAGCGTCAAAAAGCAATGGGTGTTGCAGTGGTATGTTCACTGTAACACCCTTTGCACACCTGTTTGCCACAGAGGACTTCTGCGGAAAGGGGCATATTTAAAAGGTGGCCTTAAATGGCTTAGTGTCACCTTGTAAAAATGGAAAATGTGTTATGCCACTGGAGCGTCACAAAAAATGATGCTCCAGTGGCGAAAGGGGCTTTAAAATATTCCCAGTAGATTTTTCTGAATGTGGAAGAGGATTCTTATGAGCGTTTGAAGTCAATTGAAGAAGGACCAGGCAACTCTGGATATCTACAAGTCCAGGGTAAGCTTTATGTCAATATGGACACCTAGAGTGTGAACTACTCTCGCTTATACAGGAGTTGTGCCCACCGTTAGAAGCTAGGATATTAAGACTCAATTTGTATGAGGTGGTGATGTAAAGGGTCTCTTTCTTTGATAGATCTAGCTTGAAAAAAGTGGCATCCACTGCCATGTGATGGAAAAAACTTGAACATCTTCTTTGAAGTTTGATAGTTGGAATCACTTAGAGGATATGGGGGAAATTGAAAATGAGGTACATATCATAGGCGTACATGAAAGTGATGGCCTTTGACTGGTGGAGGCAGTCGCTTGTAGACATTGAATGCAAGAGGTGAAATAATGGAGCCTTGGTGGACTCTACGGCTCAGTATCTGGTTCTCATAGGAATCATGGCACCTATCTGAGTCCTGTCTGACAGGAAGGCAGGATTCAGATGGCGTATGTAAATAGGTCAAATCCATTTAGATCCAGTGCCTGTGAACCCCAGACCAGTGAGGGTTTCAAGGAGAATGTTCTGTTTGATGTTGTCAAGAGCTGCCTATAGGTTTAACTAAACTAGGACTCAAACACACTCCTGTCAAGTAGCTATCCTAAATCCTAGAGGACCAGCGGGATGACATATTCTGTGTTTGAGCTTGGTTCAAACCCTGCTTAACACAGGTCAAGAATACCATTGGCTTCTGTACATTGTTGAAATGAAGTGAAGGCCACTTTATGCAACAGTTTCCCCAAGAAAGGCAATATAGATATGAAGTAAAAGTTGTTAAGGTCTTCGAGATCTAAAAAAGTCTTTTTTTTAAAGAGGTCTAGATACTGCTGCCTTGAAGAAGAGTCCCCGAGCTAGAGTGGTCTCAATAATGCTGTTTTGAAGAAGATTTCCTAGTCTAGAGAGCTGATATAGATGTCAAGTAGATATTTTTGCAGGAAGACATCACTGCGTTTATTATGTTAACAGGACATTACTAGTTTAGAGAACCAGTTGTGTGACAGTCCGCTATTGCATCACTAAGATGCTAGTAGGATCAGGATTACATCAGCAAATAGAGGCCAGGAGACCAAGGTAGGGTTATGTTGTCTTTATTCAGTTGCAGGTAACAGAGACCCTATCTAGCACCCAAGCCTGGTAACTGGCAACTGACAAGTTGCCAGGCTCCCTAGGAAACCCCCGGTTTCCACATTCCAGGGATGGTCACCCAGGAACCAAGAGCTGCACTCAAGCATAGGACCAAGACACTATAATGTTCTTCTGTCATTCGCTGAAATGTCCTTAAGAATGAATAAGTCATTCTGACTGGAAGCCTGTTTACTTTTATGAGAAGTGGAATGGTTTCAGCCATTGTTAGGAACCTGAGTTTTAGAATCCTGTCAGAGAAAATAGCATGACATTTTATCACATTTTGCCAAATAGTGATTGGGATGGCTGAGCGTGTACTTCATGGCTTTTGAGGAGTGTAGTTCTGACTACAAGCAAAAGAGTTCCTTGGCCATGTTGGGGACCTGACTACTATGGTCAGATAGGCAGACTGTTTGATTTTACGTTAGCACAAAAACGCCATGGTGAGGGATTTAATCTGCACTGGGCAGCATACATTTGCCTTCATTTTGTTTGTGCTTCACGAATTCCTAACTTGAGTTGTTTCTAACTCTTTTGGGAATCATGGCAGTGTTTTCTGCTTCACTAATGTCAATGAACCCTTCAATGCTATGGAGAGAGGATGAGAGAAGGATGCAATCTGGGTGTGGGGATCATCATTTGCATGTAGATTCACCTGGGAGTGAGGGCTCTTTTTAGAGCTGAACTTCTTGTTTCAAGATTCAGCAAATTTCGATTGCAGGAAGACAGGAAAACAACGACATTGGTTCATGATCCCTAAGGAACTGAAAGGAAATATATTTGATAGTGGGGAGTCCAAGCAAAGGAGACTGGCTTCTCTGCTTGCAATGAGTCATCTGGATGAAGTCCTGCAATGTGTGTAGGAGCTGCTTTTTCAGAATTAAGTAAACTATTTTAAGATCTTCTACAAAATTGAGAAGATGGTTCCTGAAACTGGGGAGACCCTTCAATGGGGTCCCCCTCAATCTCCTGGCACAGGCCCTAGCTGATTGGTGTAGTAGCTTTAAGGTGCAGTAGATCAATCTAGGGGTGATGCTTACTGCCTCAGGAGCTTCATTATGATATCCTTTTCTACTGAAGCCCGGACAAATGAGATCTCTATGCTTGACTTACCCCTTACCTGCCTCTAGATGTTAAATCTATTCATTTATCCTATACTTTAGGTAAAGGGAGTTGGTAGAAACTATTTCTTTTAACAAATATACAACTCTTCCCCCCCTGCTTGATCCATATGTCCCAGCAGAACTTCTTGGTCTTTCAATTTCTATCTCACCTGTTTGCTCCCTTACAGGTACTGACTGTTCTTGCCTCCCCGCATCCTCTAGATGCAGCTTCAGTAGTCTTTTTGTATATTTTCTCTCTGATTTTATTGTCAGTCACTTGTGAGTGGGAATTTCAGTATGTGGTTGAAATTACCAATGTGGTCAGTGTCATCCATTCTAGTCAACTCCCAGAGTTCCTTTAAACTTGTTCAACAGTTCAGAGTCCAACCCAATGTCTCTGCTTTCTTTCCAACCCAATGTCTCTGCTTTCTTACCTGACTTAGCCTTAATTTCTTGCTAGACAAATATCTTACCAATTACAGAAACTTTCTATTTATCTCGCTGTATCTACTGTTCCAGCACAAGCCTCAGTTAAGTGCCTTCTCTTGGCTGCTAAACTTCACTTCCACCCTATGTAGAATATTCCATAGGAGGCGATTAATCCTTATAACAAATGTGCTTGCTCTACTCAAGTCTCTTAATATCCCACTAAAATCCTTCATTCTAGTAACTCTTTGAAGGAACTATCTGAAATTGACAATTCCTATCTAACCACAGTTGTTGCTCCACCTCATGCAAGCCCTCTCAACAGTGTGTGATAACCTCCACTTTCTTCGCCCTCACAATCACCACGATCTGCAAGGCATATCTGTGCCTTCTTCCTTTGATTTTTACTTCTCTAGTCCACTCCTAAACTCTGGCATACTCTCACCTCCTGTTTTCTCAGAGGTGCTACCCCTATCTCTCGATCATACAGCAAAACTCCTTTCTTCAACCTACTTTGTTTTTTTCATCAACCTGTAATAATTCTGTCTCCATCTCCATAGCCTATGTCCCCACCTGGTTAAAAAACTGTCAGTGTGGTGCCTGTGCTAAAAATGCCTCAGAGAACCTGTCCATATGGCACAGGATCTTCCCTAATTTCTATCTTAGATGACCTTTGTATACTTTTGGACCCAAAGCTTCCCTGGTCCTCCTTGAACTCTTGATTCATCTCCCCACTTTCTGCTCAGATTTCAAATTGATTTCCCACGGGATCCCTCGGGCGCATCTATCAGTCCAAGTCTCTTCAGTCCTTCTGTCCTTCCCTGGCTCAATTCATCTGCCTTTGGATTTAGCCTCCTTTGCTCTGTGGACAACACTCAGATAAAGGTGAAACGTGATCCTGACTCCTCTATAGTAAGAGAATGAAAAGGGGCGACCACTCGGTCCCCCCGAACGTATGGCAGAGTACCACGATCCCCCCGGGAAGCCATCTTGGGCGGGAGGCGAGTCTCGGCTGGTATGCCCGAAGCGGCGTAGCCGGGGCGCGCCTTTTCCCGCCCTAGAGTGGGTTGGCCTAGACACTGACGCGGCTGGCCACGCCCTAGGGGCAGGCAGGGGCGGGTTTACGCCCGCCCTGAAGACGGATAAAAGGAGAAGCAAGATCCGAAGGCATCCTCTTGTTCCTGTGCTCTGAAGCTGCACCTCCTCGCTGCACGTGAGCTCGAGACGGAACGAAGAGCCAATTTTGAGCATTGTAATCTTTCTTGTTTATTTTCCAGATACTCTGTTGGAGAATGCCGAAGAAGGCGGGAAAGCGCATGACTACTGACCAGATGCTGCGCGTTCTTATGAAAGAGATGACCGAGTTAAAGAGGCGAATGGATGAAAACGAGGAAGGGGGACCGAAACGTCCTTTGGCGGGAGCAGCCCCGGGGGGGAAAAACAAGAGGCCCAGGAGAGGGAGAGCTGTGGACGACATCCCGGGCCCCAGTACCCCGCTAGAGGCACCCACCCCCGTGCCGGAGGGAGGGAATCCGATTCCTGTGGTGGTCACCCCCGTGTCCGGGGACGATATGCCGCCCGAGCTGGCAGCACAATTAGCAGCGTGGTTGGGTAAAGATAGTGAGGGCGCCACGGCTGTCGACGCGCAGGTGCTGATGAAGCAACTGCGTGAGTCACGGGAAGCAGCAAAGGTATCCACGCCGGCTGCGGCAGTAGAGAAGCCACAGGGGACAGGTTCGGTCGCGGAGACACCATCCGGTTCAGGTAAGCGGCCATTGCCGATTGCAAGGGATGAGTCTGCACCTTCTCGTAGGGAAAGGGTGGGTCAGCATGTTCCCTTGGCTATTAAGGAGAAGATATGGGCGGGGGAATATGTAAACATGTTCTCGTTACTTACTGATCACTATGAGATGGAGCATGTTAAGGGCCAGAAGGATCTCATGCATCCGAGTGTTTGGCGCGCAAAAATGGCCGCCTTTAAGGTGAACGAAAACATTGGCAATTGGGGCAAAGCGTGGGGGGTCTTTACATCGATCTTGGGGGAACGAAGGCCCGATCTGCTACACGAATTGCCGATTTATCAGTCACGAATCATGGGGTATTCGGTATCACATGAGGGTAATCATTGGTTCTGCTATGATAATCTGTTTAGAAAGGCTAAAGAACATGATAAAAACTTAACTTGGGATTGGTATGATTCTGTGTCTTGGGATAAAATGAAGGAGACTGGTATGTTGACAGTGCCATTGGTGGGGAGTAACGTTGGCGAATACTCCCGCCAGTATGCGGGGACGCCCTTTCGATCAGGTGCGGGTATCGACAATCACTCGAGGCCTGCCGGAATTACAGGAAAAAGGGGGGTTTGTTGAAACTTCAACAGGGGTAAATGTACCAGGCCCCAGGGATCGTGTAAATTTAGACACGAATGTAGTGGGTGTGGGCAATCATCCCATCCTGAGTCCACGTGCAGAGCCAAAACGGGTGATAATGGGGGGAGGGGAGGCGCCAAACAGGTCTAACATAGTCCGAGGGGCGCCTTTACCTTCCCCGATTGATACTCTGGCGATGATCCCCTGGGTCAGTGAATACCCAGATCGTACTTCTGCTGGGGTGTTGCGGAACGGGTTTTCTTATGGTTTCCGCATCCCAGTGGGGGACTTTCAAGGTGTGGAGAAATGTAAAAATCAGCTATCGGTCTTGCAGCATACGACCGTGGTACAGGATAAAATCCGGAAGGAGGTGACTCGAGGTCGAGTCGCCGGCCCGTTTACTGTACCCCCGGTCCCTAACTTTGTTTGTTCCCCTTTAGGTGTGGTCCCAAAGAGGGACCCGGGTGAGTTTCGGCTGATACATAATTTATCAGCCCCACGTGGTCTTTCCGTTAACGAAGCGATAGACCCGGAAGTGTGTTCGGTGCGGTACGCATCCTTCGATGAGGCCGTAGCCATTTTGAATCGCCTGGGGCCCGGGGCGCTGATGGCAAAGTCTGATATCGAGTCAGCGTTCCGGTTGCTCCCGGTACATCCAGCCGACCAGCGGCTCCTAGGTTTCATGTTTCAGGGTCATTATTACATGGATAGGTGTATGCCGATGGGGTGCTCTATATCCTGTGCTTATTTCGAAAAATTCAGTAGTTTTCTACAATGGGTCTTCACAAAGAAGACGGGTTTCCAACATGTGATGCATTACCTTGATGATTTTTTGTTCCTGGGGCCAGCTGGGGATCCGGAATGTGGGCAGGCTTTGGCACAATTTTGTGTTTTAATGAATCAGTTTGGCGTGCCATGGGCACCAGGTAAGACTGTGGGGCCTTCCACTTGCCTCGAGTTTCTGGGGATCGAGTTGGACTCCGATGAAGGTTGTTTTCGTTTACCTGCCGAAAAAGTGTCAAAGTTCAGGACATCCCTGCAAATATGTATAAATGGATCCAAGGTTAAGCTGCATCAGTTACAGCAGCTAGTTGGCCAGTTGAATTTTGCCCTGAGGGTTATACCAATGGCCCGCCCCTTTTCTCGTTCGATTGCTCAAGCCATGGTCGGCCTGAAGGAGGGCCATCATCGCACGAGGCTCTCGGCTGAGGTCCGCCAGGACATGCGCATTTGGTTGGCATTCCTGGCGGACTTCAATGGTCGAGTCGTCTGGAACAAACCAGCCGTGTCCTCTGATGAGCTGGGGCTGTGGACGGATTCGGCAGGAAGTATAGGTTTTGGTGCCATCTTCGGCACAAGATGGTCTGCACAAAAGTGGCCGACATGGTGGCATGACAGTGGGCTGACAAGTAACATTGCTTTCCAGGAACTTTTCCCCATTTTAGTGGCCCTGAGAACTTGGCCCGAAGGGTTCATGGATCACTCTGTGGTATTTTGGTCTGACAATATGACCGTGGTCGAGTGTATCAATAGCCAGGCAGCACGATGCAAGTGGATTTTGAGACTACTCAAAGAAATTGTTTTACTGTGTATGCAATTGAATGTGTTATTCAAAGCAAGACATGTCCCAGGGGTAATGAACCAGGCAGCTGATGCACTGTCTCGTTTTCGTATGCAGGCTTTCTGGGGTTTTCTTCCCACAGCGGACCCGGAGCCGGCACCCTTTCCCGAAGCTCTCTGGTCTCTCGGTGCCCCGAACTTCGTAACCTCGTGGGAGAGAGTTTAGCACCCAGGACGAGGAAGGCATATGAAGGGGCGTTCCGGTCCTATTTGGCCTTTTTGGGGACTGATAGAGAGGAGCTTTGGGGCCAGGAAGAGTGGGTGGTGAATTTTCTGATGTCCTTACATCGGGTCGGGAAATCGGTGGCCACGGCTCAAAGGCATCGGGCTGCCATTTCCTTTGTTGCTAGGGCCCACGGGATCCTTGACCCGACAGCGTCTTTCGTTGTACAGAAAGCGCTACGAGGGTGGCAACGCCTTGAGGGTCGCAGAGTAGATGAAAGGCGCCCGATAGGTTTAGATAGGCTGGCCCAGTTGCTATCCAGACTCCCTGCTACGTGTTCATCTCAGTTTGAGACAGTGTTATTCCGAGCCGCTTTTACGCTGGCATTCCATGGGGCTATGCGGGTAAGCGAACTAGTGGCGAGGAACAAGCAGGATGTGACAGGAGGATTGTGCCAGGAGCACGTCCAGATCAGAGGGGAGACGATGACGGTCTCATTTGTCAGGTCCAAGACCGATCAAAGTGGGATGGGTGACTGCGTAATCATACGAAGGATTCCCGGGTCCTCCATGTGCCCGGTAAGGTGTCTAGAAGATTATTTAGCACGAAGGGTGGCATCATGGGGGGGGACCTTGTTGAGACACGCTGACGCCACCCCTCTGACAAAGTTTCAGTTTCAGCGGGTGCTTGCGATGTCGATTGCCGCTGCGGGCTTGAACCCGGGCGAGTTTGGGACCCATTCCTTTCGGATAGGGGCTGCTACAGAAGCTACAGCCAGGGGTCTGGATGTTGAACAAGTCAAACGGGTGGGGCGTTGGTCCTCCAATTGTTATAAAAGGTATGTGCGGTTGCACATGTTGTGAAGCTGTAGCAATGTACTCACGCTTCTTGTTTTGTTTGGTTTTCAGTTGCGCAAGCCTACGAGGCGGGCGGACTTTGCAGTCGACCCAACACCGGGCCAGCGGTCAGACATCACCGGCTGTGAAAAAGGAGGTGTGGGTCGTGGGCCACTCATACGTGAGACGTGCCGCGGACGTATTCAAGGCAGGTGATATGATTCACGTAGCTGGGGAATACGGGTACAGTGTGTCCTTCTACGGAAGAGGCGGTCTCTGTATTGACCAGTTCCAATCATTTTTTGAGGGTTTGCTAGGGCGGACGAGGTCATCGCCGTCTGTAGTCATAGTACATCTTGGGGGTAATGATTTGGTCACCACTGGTAGACGACTTCTTCTTGAGGCGATGCTTTCCACTGTAAGTTGGTTAGCGAGGAGAGTTCCAGGGTGCACAATTGCATGGTCCCATATGATCCCACGAAAAGTGTGGCGGGGGGCTATTTCGGTTCCTGCTTTAAATCATTCTGTGAGGAAGCTTAATAACAAAGTGAGTAGGTTGTTCCGTTCCAGGGCACTGCATTCTATTCCACACGGGTGTATTAATGATGATGGTATGAATGTGGGGGATGGAGTGCATTTGTCTCGGGTGGGGAATGAGTTACTCATAGGAGACTTCTTAGCATGGCTAAAAACGTTACACCATGACCTTTAGGTAGGAGTGTTGTGGGGGGTCCGGATAGCCGGTCAACTATCCGGCCTGTGGTGGTAAGGTCATGATCGGTGAGCACTAATTGGAAGATCCCTATGAGTGGGCGTCACCCAGCACGGATGGGAGCGCTCGGGGGAGGTGGCCATTGGCCCCTCAACGGGGAGGCGGTCCCTTCTAAGGCTGGGTCGCCGAAAGAAAAGGAAAGGCGGTCAAGGCCCCTTCCTGGGTAGGAGGGGTTACAGCCCCCTCCTGGGGAATTTCCCGTGGCCAGGACGTCTGCGACGGCAGATGTGGTAAGTTGTGTGGGGTTTGGGGGGGGTCTACGCTACCTTCTAGATACCTCACACGAGTCCTCGTACGACCTCTAAGTGGCGTCGAGTTTTATTGGGGCCCCCGTCAAGTCAAGGGAAATTGGTAATTGCACTTGAGGTACGCCTCTGGGCCGCTCCTCACAAGTGAGGGCGATATTTCTGGGTTAGGGATCTTGACACCGGTTACGACCTTGCCGTTGGCCCTTAAACGTTAGGATGTACAATTTCAAAATTTCAAGTAAATGTTTTGTAGGATGTTAGTTCGGCTAGGAGAACCTTTGTATTAGAGAATCTGTTAAGGTTAGCCAAACATCGCAATGTGGTAATGAAATTGTACATAATATGAAACTGTTTATTTAATGTTTTAATTTTGTTTCATATTTTAATAAATACGACCGGGAGGGTTACTCCCTCCCGTCTTCCAAAGACTTCAGAATTGTTTCCGGTTTCCCATCCTTGGAGATTGTGTTGAGAGGGGGTGGCGGGTATCTCAGCCATATGGAAAGGGGCGACCACTCGGTCCCCCCGAACGTATGGCAGAGTACCACGATCCCCCCGGGAAGCCATCTTGGGCGGGAGGCGAGTCTCGGCTGGTATGCCCGAAGCGGCGTAGCCGGGGCGCGCCTTTTCCCGCCCTAGAGTGGGTTGTCCTAGACACTGACGCGGCTGGCCACGCCCTAGGGGCAGGCAGGGGCGGGTTTACGCCCGCCCTGAAGACGGATAAAAGGAGAAGCAAGATCCGAAGGCATCCTCTTGTTCCTGTGCTCTGAAGCTGCACCTCCTCGCTGCACGTGAGCTCGAGACGGAACGAAGAGCCAATTTTGACCCACCCACCAGCCCCTGAGGACAGCAAGTGGTTTTTGAATAAAGTTGATGGATAACTCTGATTTTCGTTTACAGGTTGTGGTTTTATCGTGATGATTTTGATTATTTAATAAAGAATGGTCGATTTGTGTTACGTTTCGCAAATAAAGAAATTCTGCTTTAGTGTTCATTGATAAGCATGCTTTAATAAAATTGTAGTTGCTACTGTCTTTTTTAGTTTAGTTATTTAGTTAGCATTGTCGTATTTATTTTGGTCGGGCGGTAAGGTCATGATCGGTGAGCACTAATTGGAAGATCCCTATGAGTGGGCGTCACCCAGCACGGATGGGAGCGCTCGGGGGAGGTGGCCATTGGCCCCTCAACGGGGAGGCGGTCCCTTCTAAGGATGGGTCGCCGAAAGAAAAGGAAAGGCGGTCAAGGCCCCTTCCTGGGTAGGAGGGGTTACAGCCCCCTCCTGGGGAATTTCCCGGGGCCAGGACGTCTGCGACGGCAGATGTGGTAAGTTGTGTGGGGTTTGGGGGGGGTCTACGCTACCTTCTAGATACCTCACACGAGTCCTCGTACGACCTCTAAGTGGCGTCGAGTTTTATTGGGGCCCCCGTCAAGTCAAGGGAAATTGGTAATTGCACTTGAGGTACGCCTCTGGGCCGCTCCTCACAAGTGAGGGCGATATTTCTGGGTTAGGGATCTTGACACCGGTTACGACCTTGCCATTGGCCCTTAAACGTTAGGATGTACAATTTCAAATTTTCAAGTAAATGTTTTGTAGGATGTTAGTTTGGCTAGGAGAACCTTTGTATTAGAGAATCTGTTAAGGTTAGCCAAACATCGCAATGTGGTAATGAAATTGTACATAATATGAAACTGTTTATTTAATGTTTTAATTTTGTTTCATATTTTAATAAATACGTCCGGGAGGGTTACTCCCTCCCGTCTTCCAAAGACTTCAGAATTGTTTCCGGTTTCCCATCCTTGGGGATTGTGTTGAGAGGGGGTGGCGGGTATCTCAGCCATAAAACTTTATACTGTTTTACTGATGAATCATAACTCTCTAAAATGTAATACTGATGAAACTGAGATTATCATGATGGGTTGAAAGAACAAACTCACATTTTGACCCTATGAATTTAAGCACCATCAGTGAGGTACCCCTCTCCATCCTTCGACGTGTACACATATATGGGGTGTCTACTTGATTCTGAGCTTTCTCTTACTTCTCAGAGTAGCAAAGCTTCTTCCATCTGTCACCTGTAGATGAGGCCGCTCAAGAAGTGTATTTCTTTCAATACTCTACTATGTCTCCAGCTGATTATTGAGAAGGTCACTCTTAGTTACCCTGTTTGTTGTATTTCTCTCTATTCACCCACGCTTATCTGCAGTATCTTGAATGCGTTGGGCCTGTTCATGCCAAAATCCTGTCACCTGCGGCGACTGCCAACACGAACCTCCATTGACACCTGCTCTTCGCATAGACAGTGACCGCCTGTGATGATCAGCAACACAAGGCCTGCACTTCACACTACAGCAATGGCAGCCCTTGATTTCTGACACTATGAAGCTCGAGTGATGACCGGATCATGGTGCTACAGTAACAGTTGTTCTGTGATGCTTGCCTGCTTTTCATGTCAAAAGCCTCCTCCACGCAGCCTCCTCCAAAGCAAACACAACTCTTCGTGCTAGACTTAAGAAGGAAACTGTTCAGCTGGACTAACGTGATCACTGTACCCGGCCTGTGCTCTATCGTGGTCAGCCTGAAATCAATATTTAAACAGATTACACAAAGACACACTAAAGTCCCTATATGAATATTTTGTGGTAATAAACAAGAGAAATATAAATGCAACTTTAAATACAGTATCTATATCACTAAAAGTGCTACTTGTTGAGTCTTGCTAACTAGCTCCATGCAGGTTCACATGAAGAATCATCTCCTATTATGCTTCAGTTTTCCCTCCTTTAGAACTGGGGCTCATGGTACATTTATCAAAATCTCCCCAGGCAGACATTAAAAAAATGGTACTCTCAGCAAATCTGGGGCATTTGTCACGCAAGTTGAAGTGTGATGTATAGTGCAAAGGTTCACACAGTACGTCAAACAGAACAAATCATTAGCACTATGTACACTTGTGGAATTAGTGTTGTGACTAATCTAGTGTCTTTTCCACTTACTGCACTATGACACAGACACTCAGGGGCATATTTACAAGAGTTTTGCAACATGCTTGCACCACGCAACACGGTGACACATGACACAAACCTCTCAGTCATATTTATTAAGCCATGCAAAGCCACTTTGGGCGGCTTTGAATGACTTCACAAATATGGAGTAATCTAATGCACCGCAAATCGCTACATTGCCTTACTCTGCGCAAGGGAGCCGTTCCATGGGCATTTCATTGGGTCTTCCCATGCTGCTACTATGGTTGGACTTGTAAACCTGGGAATGCAACAACATGTATGTTCTTTCTATGTCTGCAGCATCCTGCAGTACACATAGAAAGATGAAAACGCCTCTATGGATTGATGTTGTGCAGGAAGTACCCCTTCCTGCACAAAAAACAATCCTGTCTCCAATGCAGGCACCCTTGCACCATGGTGTAAGGGAGCCTGCATTGGCACTACGCTGCCAGAAGGGCACCAACACAGAGGGAAATGACAGAAATGCAGAGTATTAGATGAATGCAGTGCATTTCTTCCTTTCTCTGTGACACAGGGCAACATGGCAAGTAACTTGCTGCGCTGCCCTGCTGCACATTCCAGTAAATATGCCCCCTGGTGTTGAGCAGTGCAGCGCAAATAGCTGTGTTTCATTACTTTGCACAAGGAAGTTGGTCCATGGATATTGTGTGATGGTCCCATGCAACTCCTATGGTTTTTATGCATTTCCAGATTTACCAAATCTGGTAAACCTGGAATGTGCCAAAACGAAATGGCTCCCCAGGAGCGGCATAACCAGGAGTAATATCTTTATTTCTCCTTGTTACTTCCCCTTTCTTTGAGTGCCGCATTCTGAGGAACAGATAGCTTGAGGATTCTGTCTCTCAGGATTTTTTTGTACAGGATGGTGCATTTGTTGCACAAAACAATCCTGCATGCAACAGAGACACCCTTCCACCATACTGTGTTGGCGCTGGGCAGCCCATTATGCACCAGCACAGGGGAAAAAGACAGGAATGTGCAGTATGCCTTAAATATGGAGTATTCCACCCTTTCCCAGTGCAGAGGTGCAGCGCAGCAAGGTGACCTGCTGCACTGCACCACTTTGCCACAAATATGGCCCTTAGTACACTAACATGTCATGCATGTGCTGTAATAACATTAAATCGTGTATCAGGAGAATCTTACTCTTATGGCCCCGATTGTCAAGGAATGTAACATTCTCACTAAGAATACCCAGAGGCAGATCTACAAGAAAGTGCTGCAGGGCAGCACCGCAGGCTTTGGCTGCGTCACGCTGCGGCACTTTCAGAGCACAGGAATGCAACATATTTACAATGATATGTCCCAATCCTCTGCTCTCCCCTACGCTGAAGCACAAACAGCTGCCCTACGCCGGTGCAGGCACCCTTGCACCATGGTGCAAGGATGCCTGTGTCATGGGGATATTGTTTTTGTGCAGGAAGGGGCACCTTCCTGCATGAAAACAGGCACCACAGGCATTTTCCTCTTTCAATGTGTGTGGTAGAACGCGACAAGGCGCTATTTGTGTGCCATGTGTGTGAAGCTAAGACTTTTGTACATCGACGTCTCGGCAGTGTGCATGAAGAGGTGCTGCAGAGAAGGGCATAGACAACAAGAGCGAGGGGAGACCGTTAGACTGAGCGGGGACCCGTGGTGGTATTTTTTGCATGATGCTTATGCAAATTTAATTATAGCCTATGGTAGTAAATTATTTTTGTTTTCCAATTTTTAACACAGAATAATATGAACGTGCGCATTGAGCCCTCTAACTCTACGGCATAATTGTCATGCAAAGCATTAGATATTGGCTGTTAACCTTGGATTAAGCAGGATTGTAAAACGTCACTTCAAGAGGATACATTTCAATGTAAAGGTTACCCTCTGCTTGTCATTCTTTCCCTTATATTAAGCTGGGTTCGCTTTACGGTTTCTATTGATTTATCAGTCGCAGGCCGTTAACTGAAATTGCAAGTTAAAAACGGGCTTTCATTGAACGATTACGCTTCAATTTGAGTTGACTGCTGGAAAGTGCAAACCCATTCAGGATCATCGCTTAAACGATCTATCAAACCAGTATGGATGTACCATGGAAAAATGATGCTTTGATTAGAGCACTTTGCATTCGGGCCTAGAGGGAACGAAAACATCAGCACCATATTTCATCGCTACCGTCTGCCTCTGTAAATGAGTGGAAAATACAGGCAGGCGCTCATTTGAATGAAACTGTCATTTGCGTCACGTGCACACATCAAAGACGCCACTTCATTTTCAATTGTAGCCAGTGCTTTAAATGGAACAAAATAAGTGCAGGTTCTCAACAAATTGAGATATTAACTAGGGGGCGGGGCTTGGGGCTGTGTTAGGGGGCGGGGCTATTGACAGTCCTAGGGGTGCTAAAACCTCCGCTTCAAGTGCAGTGTGTGGTTTTGTAGGGCTTTTCTGGCTTGCAGCTATATATCTACCTTGCTGGACACTGCAGCTAACACTCACTCATGCAAGAACATGCACAGTGACATAACATTTTATAACATAACATAGAAGCACTTGTGCACGCAGACAGACAGGAGGTTCAGTACATGTTGTAGAAACGCTTACATTCGCTGCTGCAGACATTACAAAATCTTGATTCCCACGGGCTGTGCTACAAGCATCACTATCACCACTTTTCTCCTCACTCTAGATTCAAACAAGTGCTGCCCTACTCTGATATGCCAGCAGGGAGACTTCTCTTGGATTTCCAGAGAGTCACGAGATATGCCTGTTAGCAGGCCCTGTTCTCACACCTACAGTGCTATGGACTACACAGAGCCTGAGTGTAGCCCTGCCAAGTGTTACGCATCATGCGTTAGCCTAACCCATTTCAAGGCAAGTCCCCGCATTGCTGCATTAAAAATAATTATCACACATATTGCGCCTCTTGTACTTAGATGTAAGGCTGTGGGACTGCAGTATTATAATTAGCACTCAGACCAAAGCCGCTGTCTACGCCAGTCCGCACGGCTTGCGGATGGGGGCTGGCTCAGCTGCAGAGATACATTCACCCTCAGCATTTTGGAGCACATGCGCACGTCAGGAGAGTGGCTGCAATGATTCGACCAATGGCTGCACAGCCGAGACATGGCACTTAAAGGCGGGCCGGGTTGGCGCCAGTTATGTGCAGTTTGGTAGCAGCAAGTAAATCCTGCCGCTGTAGTGCTCGCACCGTTTGTGTTGTGCGCTGCGGTGTCAGTAAAATATATAGCTTCCTTGATCAGACCCCTGTGCGATTTAGTGCCTGCAACATATACCTCTTGAGAATGCAGGCAGCCCAAATCCGACCTTACCGGACCCTACAGGGATGATTGCACATGCTCTGTGATTTAAAGTAGGGTCAAGGTATTTTCCTCCTTTGACACACTTACTTTTTAAATCAGAATATCCTGCTCGCCCTGCCTCCAAGAGTTCATTGCCGCCCCTGTGCCTTGTTAGATAATTACAGTAGGAAGCCGGTGTTTGACCTGTCACCTCCTGACCTCGACACTTCCTGCCTTTTTTTAATGTATTTATTTATTTATTTTTAGCCTTTTAGAAATGAATGTTTATTCATACGCCAGTCTTTTGGGAAAGTAAACGTCTAATCATTTGTTACGGACGTGATCAATTGGAACAACCGTGGTGCCAAACCGTGGTGTGGAACATTCTAATCTGCATTCGTTAAAGGAGAAGAAATGCAGGAATACTGTTTGCCAAAAATCAGTGGACACACAGAACATTTGTCATACAAAAGTAAAAAGATTTTTTTTTATTTACTTTGGCCGGTGCCAGAAAAGGCTATCAGCATGGTCCTGAAAAACAAAGGTAAAATGAAAGATAATGCCATACAGAAACTTGCATGCTATTAATCCAGATTGGACGCTTTTAGATAATAAGGCTACCAAAAGTCAACTACTTAAAGTTAATGGCTAAAATGCTTAAATATTTATATATATTTTGAAATTGCAAAAAATGGCAAACCGCCAAATCCAAATGCATGAATCCTGTCCAGCCATAAGTAGATAGTTGTTAAAGTTCTATTGGGAGCTGGCAAACTTCAGAGCACAATGTCTTTGATTTCCAATCAGAATGTCCACAGTATTTTCATGCTACGTGAATGCAAAATATTCCTTTCTGGTGATATATATGGTACAACCGTCCCCATGAGACTCGCTTTAAAAAGAGAGAGAGAGAGAAAGAGACAATAGTACTGTACGGATCAATAAGCAAAAGATGAATTAATCAAAGAAGCTTGTTTTGGGATTGTGAAAGACATTTTGTGATTTACGTTGTAGTGTGGCCAGATAGAGCAATACGCAGAGACCCTTTCGCTGAAGACAATGGGTTAAGAAACAAATGATGGACAGCACCAACTGATTGTTTATATTTAAGTTATGCATGTCTTCAATTCTCCACTACCACACTCAATCTGTGAACCAGTACTGTTCAGATTAATGTGGGAATTGAGGACTAGCTTGCCACTGTCCCGTTTAAGAAATAGTCCACATCCTGCCTTTTTAGCCCCTGTCGTGGGGGATCCCTGAAGTTTGTGTCCCACACACCGTGTGTCTGAGATCAGGTGCTGCATGTCTTTAAAGGGCACAACAAGCAGGGCTCTCGAGACAGCAGTGCCACTTAGCAGATTATCTCACGGTCATTATTACCTGAATTGGACACTGTCTCAGGCATCACAGTGTGAGTCTGGCCCCTCCCAAACTTCCTGCCAACTCTGAATGCCTACGGGCCGGCTGCGGCACTATTAGCACATTGAAAGGGGAGAGATTAGCACTCGATTAGAGTGCTTCAGGAAAGCGGACCCAATCCTTGTCAGCTGCATTGATCTTCTTTTTTGTAAATGTCAATCTAAATGATCTTGGTTTATGAGTACCGGTACTCTCTTTGGACAAAGAGAAGTTCGGGTACTCAAGCACCGAAAATTTCGAAGTGCCGGAACTCAGTACCAGTGAGTACCGGCCCATTTAAAGCACTGATTGTAGCAGACACCAGGACCTTTTGCACAAACATCACGTTGCAGCAGTGGAGGAAGGAACTCGTGCCCTCATGCTTGCTAAAATAGTGAGTCCATGCCCCGCCCCATTGGTGGCAAGCAGGGTTTTAAGTCCGATGAAAAACAAGCATTTGCAATGCAATAGGTCTAGCATTATTTAAGTTTGAGCTATTGGCATTGCTAAATATTGCAACACCAATTGCAACAAAAGTCTATAAATTGTAGGCCATAAAAATGTGTATTTATTTTTTTAGCAATGGTGGTGGGCTGCCCTTTAGATGAATATGTTTAAAAGTAAAGTGCGCCATACTGCGATTGCTACAATAGTTAATTGTGGATGCATTAACAATAGATGTGTGCACTGATGGCTGGTGGCGTGTGTGCCTGTAAAAATTGTGCACTGATGGCTGGTGGTGTGTGTGCCTGATGGGAGTGTGCTCTGCCGGCTGGTGATGTGTGTGCCTGGTGGGAGCGTGCACTGACAGCTGGTGGTGTGTGTGCCTGGTGAAAGCATGAACTGACGGCTGGTGGTGTGTGCCTGGTAAAAGCATGCACTGATGGCTGGTGGTGTGTGTGTGCTTGGTAAAAGCATGCACGGACGGCTGGTGGTGTGTGTGTGCCTAGTGAAAGCGTGCACTGACGTCTGGTGGTGTTTGCCTGGTGGAAGCATGCACTGACGGCTGGTGGTGTTTGTGCCCAGTGAAAGAGTGCACTGACGGCTGGTGGTGTTTGTGCCTGTTGAAAGCCTGCACTGCAACTGATGGTGTCTGTGCCTGGTGAAAGTGTGCACTGATGGTGTGGTTGTGTGTGTGGTTGTGTGTGTGGTTGTATATGTGATTATATATGTGGTTGTGTGTGTGGTTGTGTGTGTGGTTGTGGTTGTGTCTGTGGTTGTTGTGTGTGTGTGTGGGTGTGGTTGTGTGCGTGTGGTTGTGTGGGTGTGGTTTTATGTTTGGTTGTGTGGGTGGTTATGTGGGTGGTTGTGTGTGTGGTTGTGTGTGTGGTTGTGTGAGTGGTTGTGGTTGTGTGTGTTGTGTTTGTGTGTGTGGTTGTGTGTGTGGTTGTGTGTGGTTGTGTGTATGGTTGTGTGTGTGTGTGTGGTTGTGTGTGTGTGTGTGGTTGTGTGTGTGTGTGTGGTTCTGTGTGTGTGTGTGTGGTTGTGGATGTGTGCGTGTGTGTGTGGTTGAGTGGTTGGGTGTGGTTGTGTGTATGTGTGGTTGTGTGCACTTTATTCCTCCCTGGAGTCCCCTCAAGTCTTTCTTCCGTCCCCATCCTCACCATGAGAAACTGAAAAACTAAGATGAAATGAGTGACTGGTTGAGAAAAGGACAGCCTCTGCTGAAAAGAGGGACAGAATGACGAGGGGAGAGATAGCCCGTGTAGTACAGGATGGCAGTACCACTAGAAGACAGTGGCAGGAGGAGTCCACTAAGAAGCCGAGAGTTTCTGGTGAAAGGAGGAACGGAGGGGAGGGCAATTAGGAGAAACTGAAGGGGTGAAGTGAATGGAGGAGACCGGTAAGAAGCAGAGACTCTAGTGAAGGAAAGGACAGGGTGACCAGGAGAGCGCAGAGACAGCCTGGAGTGGTGGTGGGGAGTGCCACAAGGATAGACTGAAAGGCTGAGATGAAATAAGTAACCAAGTTAAAAACAGAGAGCCTCTGGTGAAAGGAGGGAGAGACAGCTGCGAATAACCGGTGGGCAGCATCCCCAAAGGCCACGCCCCAGCTTCCGAGCCACAGATCTTAGATCTATTGCATTGACATTGTGAGCCCCCCACTTTAGCAACTAGAGCGGGGTGGGTCTCTATATGTACCTCTTCTGTAGTAGAAAAGGGGAAAAAGAATGGATGGATGTGCTGGTGAAAGAATGAGTTGATAAAATATATATGGATGAGTGGGTGCATGAAATCATGGATACATTTGTGGGAGGATGGGTGTATGAGTGGGTGAAAAGATGGATGGATGGATGAATGGGTGAAAGGATGAACACTGAGTGGGTGAAAGATGAATGGGTGGCTAGAAGGATGCATTTGTGGGTGGGTGAAAGATGAATGGTTGGGTGGAAAGAATAAGGAATGAGTGAGAGGATGGTTGAATAAGTGGGTGAAAGGATGGATAAATGGATGAGAGGATGGTGATATGAGTGGGTAAGTAGGGTGGTTAGATGAGTGGGTGAGAGGATGGGTAGATGTGTGGGTGAGAGATGCTTTGCCCTGGACCACCTGAGTGCGCTGTTGGCTCATCGCAGGAGTGTGGTATTCTGTTATTAGACATTCTAGCGATAAGGAAGCCCGACTCTCCTATGACAACTCGCTGAGAGATGCGTTGCACACATTTTCTTTAAAAACAGTAAAAACGCAGAGGAACAGAAATGGTGACAGGAATAATTTGCTTTCAGTTTGACTGCGACTTGGTATGAAGGCAGGAGGCAATGAATGCTCGGGTTCAGCATCAGTGCTAAAACTCTGGCCCTGCATCTAGTGGGGAAGGCAGGAAAGTGGCACGCACTGGGGCACTGCTTGTGAGTGGGGCAGATCAGAAAATCCTATTTTAAAGCCACTGCTCCAAATAGTGTACTGTCCTGGGGCGCAGGGTAGCAGGCCAGTCTACCTGCGCCGACCGGGGCACGCCAGCGCTGACGCATGACGTCACGCAAACACCCTATATATAAAGGAGACAACGCTAGTCGGCACCACGCGGAACCAAAGTGCGGTGTCCCGTGCATTATTTATGCGGCGGCGCCGCGTTAAGTTGCGCGAGCGCTTCAAGGCCCATTACACTAGCGACGAGGCCTGAAAAGAACCCATGCTGTGCCCTGAAGCTCTCCCTCACATCCTAACACGCCCCCAGTGTGCCGGCAAGAGTTAGGCCCACGATGATAGCGCTGGCAAGGCACCTGCATAGAGAGTTCCCCCAGATCCACAGAGCCAGCCAGAGCTGATTCCCCAGGGCCTCTGCTAATGCCCATAAAGGAGGAGGAAGTGTGGAAAAGAGCTCCCACTACGCCGAGGAGTGAACCAAAGCACCAGTGCCCCGTGAGCCTGCACCAGATCACAGGTCAGAGTGGGTGGACCATCGTCCAGGGAGAAAGAAGGTGAGCTGGCCCACGCCCAGGAACCACCCAAGCCTGACAGGCGATCAGTGGGGATAAGAGGGGAAGAAAGACGGCCATAGGGGAGTCCCCAACATTACTTTGACACCTGAAACGGCCTAGAATAGTTCATCAAAGAGGCGGCAGCGCACGTGCCGCGAAGAAGGGTTTACGCACATATCAAGATGGTGTCCATTCCCACCATTGAGCCATTCATATTAGCAGGTTCCCGTCATCGCTAGCTGGAAAGACTGGACAGGTCGCCCCCAGATCTATTTTGAAGGGGCGGGCACAGCCAGAGAAAGAGGCAGAGCCCTGCTCCTCCATCTTGGAGGTAAGGTCATCCACAGAATCTACAAAACATTAGTGGAAGCCACATCAAAGATGTACATTACCCTCCTCAACGCTTTGGAAGCGCGCTTTGAACCTATTGCGAGCAAAGACTATGAGAGGTTCATATTCCGTCAAGCTAAGCAGGAGGTGGAGGAGTCACTAGACGCATTCCATGGGAGGTTGAAGGAGCTCCATAGCACGTGTGGATTCTGCGACGAACAAGAAGAGATTCGACGACAAATAATTCAAGGGTGTTACTCTTCCAAACTTAGGTTTACCATCCTCCAGGAAGACGGCAAGCCGCTAGCAGACATCCTCAAGGTAGGGCGCTCCAAAGAACTGGCGCAGGCCAGAGCCTCCCACATGAAAGCAGCCCTCCACCGGCCCATCAAGATGGAGCCGGTCAACGTGGCAGAGAAAGCGAACTTGGTAAGGCCAAAAGCGCACCAATACGCGGGCCGGAAACAGCTGCAAGCGCAAAGAGTGTGGATACTGCGGAGGCCAGCCCCACCACATGCAAGACGGCCCAGAAAAAGGGAAGAAGTGCAGCGCATGTGGGTGGATGAACCACTTTGCAGCGGTATGCAGATCGACGAAATCAAAGAGGGAAGTGACACATGCGGTGGTGGAAGAACGAGACAGCAAAGATATGGATGACAACACGGGTGACTACCCGGTTCATTACGTGTTTGCAATCGACCAGCCACAAAGGAAGAAGTGACGCCTCCCGAAATGCCGCATAAAGATCCATCAGCAAGAAGTGAGAGCCACCATTGACACATGAGCATCCATTGAGCTGATGGCCTCCAATGTGTACAACCAGCTAAGTGCCCGGCCTCCCCTATGCGAAGCCAGAATCAGAGTGTTCGCGCATGGACAGAAGACGCCTATTTCCCTAATAGGGTGTTTCAAGACAGAACTACAACACCAAGATCTGAAAGTACCCACCACCGTATATGTCACAAAAGAGGACAGTGGCATGCTAATCAGTGGGCAATCAGCACAGGAATTGAGGCTAATATCGTTCACCATGGCCGTGCTGGAAGAAGAACTAGACTCCATCCTTGAAGAGTTTGGTGAAGTCTTCAAAGTTATCGGATGCCTAAAAGGGAAGGTAGTCTCCCTCCGTGGCATTGAGGCATAGGCACATCGCATTCCATCTGAGGAAGAAGGTCGAATAAGAGCTGGAGGCCTTGGAAAAACAAGGTATCATCGAAAAGGTCAGCGGGCCCACCCCGTGGGTGTCCCCGATAGTGATAGCTCGCAAGCTGAAGCAGCCAGGTCAAGTCCACGTTTGTGTGGATATGCGCCTCCCGAACGCAGCGGTGTAGAGGGACCGACGCCTGACCCCCACCATAGACGACATCCTGGGAGAGTTGAACGGCGCGAGATGGTTCTCGAAGATCGACCTCCGCTCCGGTTATCATCAGCTGCCACTCCACCCAGACTCCCTCTACATAACCACCTTCTCCACGCACGTAGGCCTCAGGCGGTACCGGCGCCTACATTTCGGAATCTCAAGTGCTGCGGAGGTATTTCAAAATACCATTCGAGAGGTACTCAGTGGACTACCAGGAATCCTAAATGTGAGTGATGACCTGTTAATCTACGCATCATCAATAGAAGAACATCACCAGAGACTGAGGGGAGTCCTTCAAAGAATCAAAGACTCTGGTCTGACCCTACACCGCGAGAAGTGCCAGTTCCTACATAATAAAATCTGTTTTTTCGGCTACACCTTCTCAGACCAGGGAATAGCACCAGACCCCGATAATGTGAAGGACGTTCAAGAAGCCCCAGCCCCTTCCAACATCTCTGAGATGAGAAGCTTCCTGGGCATGGTTAACTTCTGCAGGCGCTTCGTACCTGACACATCCAACCTCACAAAGCCCCTCAGGGAACTGACAAAGTCCTCCACCACGTGCAATGGGGCCAGGAGCAAGACAAGGCATTCAAATCCACAAAAGCCGCCATGTCAGCACATACAACGCTGTCCTATTTTGACCCCACCAAGTCCACCAATGTCGCTGTGGACGCCAGCTCCTACGGGCTAGGAGCAGTGTTAACCCAACTTCAAAGCAATGGAGAATGGGCACTCATCACCTACGCCAGCCGCTCCCTAACGGACACAGAGCAGAGATACTCACAGATAGAGTGGGAAGTGATAGCAATTCACTGGGCCTGCCGGCATTTCCACATCTACGTGTACGGCCATTCCTTCACGGTATCTACATATCACAAGCCTCTCATACCCCTGTTTCATGGTTCAGTATCAAAGCCGCCACCGAGGATTGAGAAGTGGATACTTCAACTGCGAGGGTATGATTATAGGGTGGAGTACCAACCCGGATCGACGAATCCAGCAGATTACCTTTCAAGGCACCCCCGAGTGGCAACAAAGGCTGAGAGAGATGAGGCGGAGGATACAGAGGAATACGTTTGGATGGTGATGGAAAGGTCAAGGCCCCTACCCATGAGTCTGAAGACGATCGTGTAAGCCACCCAGAACGATGAGTGCCTACAACTAGCAGCCGACGCTGTCCGATCAAATGACTGGTGCCCCAGTCAAGCCACACTGAGCAAGAGGACACAGCAAGCCAGAGCAACACTCGAGTCCATCATGAGTGTGAAAGAACAGCTGCCCCTCGAAAGCCAAGGATGCCTACTACGAGGACCAAGACTAGTCATGCCCGCCAGCCTGACGCAACAGGCGGTGGAGTTGGCACAGAGAGTGCACCAAGGCATGGTGAAGACCAGGAGCCGGTTAAGAGCCAAGGTGTAGTTTCCTGGAATGGACACGATGGTGGAACAGACAGTCATAACGTGCACCTGGTGCCAAGCAGCGGGACAACCGAATCGGCTTCACCCAGTCATTACAGAAGACAATACAGAGGCCGTGGGAGTGCGTGAGTGCAGACTTCGGACACCTTCCTGATGGACGCTACGCGTTAGTGATAATTGATGACTTCACGAAGTATCCGGAAGTAGAGATTGTCGAAAATCAGACCGCCATGGAGGTCATCACCAAGTTTGAGAAGACAATAGCCACACACGGTATCTTCGAAGTCGTCAAGACAGACAACAGTCCCCCTTTCAGGGGCATGAATTTGCACACTACCTAAAGAGCTGGGGGATCCACCAACGTAAAGTGACTCTGCGCTGGCCCCAAGCTACTGGGGAAGTGGAGAGATTTATGCGCACGCTGAACAAAGCAATACGCATTGCACATGCGGACGGATCACTGCTGGAGAGAGCCTTCTACAGTTTTCTGCGAGAGTACCGGTTGACCCCACACCTTACGACTGAAACAGTGCCGGGCCCAACGACCATGGGCCGAGTGGTCAGAGACACTATCCCGAGTCACCCTACCTGGACCCCAGCCCAAGTTGACGCGGAAAGGACCCTGGCCAATCAAACTCACTCTAACAACCAAGCCAGTCATCGGCGTGGGGCCAAAGAATCTGACATTCAGGCAAGAGACCAGGTCTACGTCAAGGATCGATATCCTGGGAGCAAGTTCTGGCTCCCTTTCGAGCATAGGCCGTGGACTGTCCTCTGCCGACTCGGCACCATGGTGACAACTCAGAGAGGTACCAAAACCGTCACTCGAAATATCTCTATCTTCAAGAAGGTACACCCAGGTACGCCACCTCCCCAGGGGTCTGACCCTTTAAGAGTGAGTCAAAGTCAACCCAGGGACAATGATGGATGGTGGCCGCTGGAGCAGTACATCCCTGAAGAAGAGGACCTGATGGACCAAGACACTCAAACACCACCGACAACCCCGGGGGAGAGCCCGCCAAACTCTCCGGCCATCCGCCGGGGAAGTAACCCACCCCAAAGGGCTAAATTTCTAATGCCCCCGTCCAGAGGAGAACAGTCCCGATATGGTTTGCAAAAGAATCCGGCACCATCCTACCAACTGGCGGACTTCCTGGTGTGATGATCCGAAGACCATGAACAAGAGACTGGTAACAGATCCACAGATTTTCATCATGTTTTGATATGAGTTTTGTTTAATAAAGCTTAGAAGGAATGTAGTGTCCTGGGGCGCAGCGTAGCGGTCCAGTCTACCCGCGCCGACCGGGGCACGCCAGCGCTGACGCGTGACATCGCGTGCACACCCTATAAATAAAGGAGGCAAGGCCGACATTGTAGTCGCGACCACGCGGAATCAAAGTGCGTTGCCCCATGCATTATTTATGCGGCGCGCCGCGTAAGCTTGCGCGAGCACTTCAAGGCCCATTACAGATAGTACAGCGCAGCGCGGGGTTGTCAGCTGTAAGTAAAACAAGCCTTTGTTGATCACAAACAGTAAATATGTTGGCTCAACACTTCTAACGCAGCACCAGATGCAGCTCATGTCTGCAAAACGTTTGTAAGCAAACGGACGGAGGGGGTCTTAAAATCCTGCCCCCCTCTCCACTTCAAAAGCAAACCCAAGGAATTCTTCTGGTCGAGCAAGGGGAGCCCCATAACACTTATCTCAAGGAAGCACATTCCTCAAACGCTCGCAAAACAAGTGCACTTTTATCAGAAACTAAAGGTGTTTTGTAAAATAAAACGAGACCTATTGGCTATGCCAATGCTTGTTATCCTTCAGCCACGCACATGCAGGGGAATTAGGAGCTCTTGCGCACAATGTTAAAGAAACACTACTTGTCACAGAATGCAATCTGCTGGTGGCTAAAACGTCTCAGCTGAAAGAGTCAAACATGACATGAGGTGGCTTTGGCAGCTTTACTTGCTGTATGGTAATGAATGGGAGCTTTTGTTCTCAAGAGGCAGGCATTATTCCATTGAAATTAAATGGAAAGGTGGTCTCAAATGCTTTATCATTTTTTTCAATGCGCTGTCACTTCTGGAGGGGGAGGGGCAAGTGAGGGGTCAAGTGGATGGATTTATCTACAGGAAACCCTGACATGTAAACCAACAGCGCTAGGCATTGTGGGACTTGTAGTTTTGTTTTCTGACTAATTTGATAAATCGCCGATTGCTTTAATGTATTGCTTTTCAGCTAATTTGTATCTCGCCCTGTGACTAATTTGCAACTGGAGGTAGTTGAGAACGCACAACAGAAGCAGACAAAACCTGCACAATAATAATTATGTTATTTTAAATCATATTAGCGTGTTTAGTCTTCTGCAGTATGTTGGACCCGAAGAGCCCTCACAAATATATATATTTTTTAATTGCGCACTCTGGGGTATAGGGAACAAGCAACAACTGAGCAAGATGTTACAAAAAAAACAGAATGACAAATAAGTCACATATTATTCATAAAACAAAGTTGAACTGATCACCAGTTACACTTTGAGAGAAACCACTATTTAATTTAAAAAGAGTAAACAGATTGTTCATGGAATTACATTATATGCACCTTCCTTGCGCGCTAGCAGCCCATAATTCTGCATTTCGCCAAATCTGATAGCTAGATTTCAGGAGGATTTTCGTGGGCACACAGCTGTGTTTTTTTCTGTCGGCAGATTGAAAGGGTTGGCTGTGCGGGGATCAGAAGCCCAGTGCTCTGCACACATATAGGAAGAGGTTTTACTCATGGACAGCGCATGTCCCGTGTGCCCGCGCCAAAGACCATAATTATTGGCATAGATCAGGTGCAGCACAGGACACAGCGCTGGTCTCTGCAGGAGAAAGGACGGAGAACACATTACCTTATAAAATGCTTTTGAATGTTAGAGGGGAGGGCGCGGGGATGCCTGTTAGCACAGCAGAGCCGGGATTGTGGCACATCTTGCCCTCATCAGCATCCGCTCTGCTGTGAAGTGCCAGGCACATAGACGTTTGCATTGGCGAGGGCGCAGGAGAGAAAATAAAATAAAAGTGATGCATGTTTTTTTTTTACTGTACAGTTTATGAAAACTAAAATAGTACCGATTGGGTGATGCACAACACCACCTCCTCTTTATATGATTTCGAACTATGGCCCCCACAGTGATAGCACACAACCTAATCAAGCGTGAACCTATTTAATTGCAATAAGGTGTCTCACTCAGTGGCAGTGAAAATATTAAGCACGGTAACTTGCCATTTAAAAAAAATGTTTTTGCTCAGTTACTCATTCAAGAAAGAGAGACACAATGGGTGAAAATAACAACGGGTAGTAATAGGTATTATATGTGCCATGAAATGAAAAAGTTAAAGCAGGACTGCTCGCGCACCAGCTTGCTATTAGGCGTACAAGCGCGCGCGACGTGCACAGCAAGCCAGATGACAGCTGTACATGTCAGGCGCGCACTTGTGCGCGTGATAGTAAGCTGGTCGCCGGTAAAGTAGCACTTTCCCAAGCAGCCTATCAATGTCTCGGTCGAGAGCAGCGCATGCGCTGGATCAGGCCGAGACCTAAAAACTGTGGAGTTTCTCAAAGGGGCGTGCCCGATGTACTTGACGGCGTGGCTTAAAAGCTCATATGCTGAAAATCAATGCTTAGCTTAGTGTGCCACCCCTCTGGTATTTTGCTACCAATGTGCGTTGTGCTCCTGCATCCAGTTACATAATACAGCAGGTACATTTCACTTACAATCAGAGGCAAACTAGAACCAAATTTCGGGGGGGAGAATAAGAAAATTTCGGGGGGGGGGAATATTTCTTCCAGTGATAGTCAGAGTGGAGATGCAGTGGCTCAAGAAGGGCGGATAAAACAACAAAGCCTTGTTAGCAAGTAAATAGTCTTTTAAAGACCTGTGAAATACTCAGGTGCGGCTGTGTGTGTGCCCGGGAAGCTGGCTCAGCCTAGGCTGCCACACACTAAGGGGGGGAGAGGAGGGCTGAAGCCCTTTCAGCCTATTGGGCGTTGCGCGCCTGCTTACAACAAGCCATGACTATTGGCTTTGTCAATGGCTGTTAGTTGCATAAAGTTACAGCAAAGGCAGTAAAGTGGGGTACTGCAATAGAGTTAAGATTTACTAATTTCATCCTGAGGGTGAAGGCAAAAAGGGAGAGCCTGATAGGGGCCCATCACAGCGCCTCGAAACAGGTCTCTATCAGGCTCTGTTTTGTGCCCTGCCCGAACCTTGCAGTGACAGCAGTTACATTGATGTGAGCTGGTCTCACTGCTCACTTCTCACATGTGGAAAAGTTACAGCATGACGTCATGCCAGGGGCATTGTAGAGGAAGGGAAATCCTTTAAAGAGTAATTTTCTCTCTGGTTTTCCCTTCTCTTTTTGAAACTGAGAAGCAGCAACATTGTTGTGGTGTCACCAGGGCTTTAAGTGGAAGCTTTTTCAATATTATATACAAGCCATAGTTGCTGCTTATTTATCTTATGCAACTAACAACCATTGACAAAGCCTCAAAAAAACTCCTTAAGTGAGTCCTCTGTGGGATAAACCCAACTGTTGTCTTATCAATCCGTTGAAGCCTCACGGAGTGCTAAGTCTCCTTCCGCTAGCGCTCCATGAGGCTTCAACGGATTGATAAGACAACCGCTGTATGCCCCTGCAGCTGGTATGAGAGACTCATGCTGACAGAGGTGTAAAAAGAAACAAGTGTCCAACAGAGGTGCTGTGACAGAGAGTCTAGCCCTGAAGAATTTGCCGCAAGTTCACAGGCAAAAAAACATGTTGGCAGTGGGTGTGGGTGCGCAAAATTAGTTACCTTCCATCTTTTAATTCGACATAGCACATCTAGGATTTAAGAATAAAAGTTTGAGAGAGGTGTGCGTGTCGATTTTAATCACTTTCTATCATTAGTGAGTGAAGCTGTTACTCACTACTTTGCACTTATTCACCTCCAAATTTTGTTTTTGGACACATCCCTTTTCTTCTTTTTGTTACATTTCTGGGACGAAATGATTTCCGATGATGAGAAAAGGGGCATAACCTGGTGAGTACCTCCCAGTTACCCCAATTGTGGTGCGCCCGTGAGGTGTCATTTCATTGTTCACACTTTTTTCAATGTACTGGTAATTTGGTGCACAGACATTAGGACTTGTGTTTGTATGTTTCCCTTTTTTTCACTTCCATTTGAGACTTGAAAGAGGTTTTAAATTAAGGGCGACACTCGTTCATACCCTCGAATTTAGATAAAAAGGGTAGTGTAGCGGAAGAATTGGATGTAAGACATTCTCAGCTCTTGAAAAGAAAGACTTAGGCTGCCTAACGAGACAGGGTTTTTGTGTACTGATGTTGTTTGGGTGGAGGACAACCCTGCCGTTGTTTTCCCTCAGGGCTCCTTTTGAAATATATACTATTTTTGGCATGCCTGTTTCCAGCACACTTTGTAGGATGTGTTGCTTTTGTAGAGGTACCAGTTTGAGACTCAATGAAGCACAACAAGCCCCCCAGAGGGGACGCCTAATAGGAACATGTATTTTAAGTATGGTATTTCTTCTATAATGTACAGCACGTTATGGAATAAATACACTTGTAAGGATCCTGAGTAACGTTGGCCTATGCATGGGTCATTTGATTTGCAAAAGATTCAGTATGTGGAACAATGTATGTTTAACCAAAAGACTAGGCAAGATATGTTTGACTGTGCGAATGTGGGAAAAAGAAGTGCGTGAACGAATGAAGGGTAAGTAGACTTAATATCGAAATTAAAATATCGATGTGACAGAATATCGATGTTTTAATATCGATGGTAATATATATAGAACTATTAAATATCGATTACGAAAATATTGTTAGTAGTATGTGTATTTTAATATCGAAAGTAAAAATATCGAATGATAAAATATCGTTGTGTTAAAATATCGATGTTGTGTAGTTTTTAGTAATATGTGTATATTTATGTTGTAAAATTTTGTTTGCATTTTAAATTAGTAATTTGAATGTGTTAATAAATGTAAATAATTTTTTTTAAAAATCATATATAAGTTTAGGAGCCGGATGTTGGGTTTATAGGGAATAAGGGTGGGGAGTGTTTTAAAAATGTATAATAACATATTTTCTATTTAAAAAAAATAAAAAATTATACATTTTTGTAAAAAATCAATATTTTGTATGTATTAATTTACTAGATATTTTAGGAGCGGGATGTTGGATTTATAGGGGATAAGGGTGGGGAGTGTTTTAAAATGTTTATTTAAATTTAAAACATTTTAGATTTTTTTTTTAAATTATATAAAAAATTAAAAATTTCAAAATTAAATAAAAATTTGACTGAGTTGTAGTGTTTATAGTAAAGAATGTTACTTTTTTTTAGTAAAATTAAATTTTTAGGATAATATTTAAAAAAACATTCTAAAAATTTAAATTTGAGATTTTTTTTCCCATTTAGGATTGAGTTGTCATGTATGAAGTGTATAAGGGTTGTGTTTGTTTGTAAAAAGTATATACTATAGGAACAATGTTAAAATTTGAATTGTTTTTTATAATAAATAAAAAAATATGATTTTCAAAATTTGAAATACATTTTTTTAAATTTAGGATTGATTTGTAGTGTTTATAGTGTATAAGGGTTGTATTTGTTTGTAAAAAGTACATACTATAGGAAGAATTTTAATATTTAGAAATTTATAAATACAAATTTTAAAATTTTAAAATTAAAAATTCGAAATTAAAATTTTTAAATTTAGGATTGAGTTATAGTGTTTATACCAGCCAGTGACCTCACTCAACCCCAAGTTTTCCCAGTCTGCGTGACAGGTCTGTGGCATCTTCTATCTCCTGAGCCCCCAAAGCAACTCTTCAGTCGCCTCAACACTAAGCGTCCACCCAAGCAGCGAATCATCTACTAACCAGGGTCAGAGTCTTCCGCTTCTGGGCAGTCTGCCCGGGTCCCCAGTCCTCTCAAGGGCTTCCTGTGCAACTACGGTAACACCGGATCGTCTGCCATTTTTCCCCAGCCGGGGGACACACTCCAACTTCAGGCATAAGCCAGGCCGCTCCCTCCTGGCCTATGCACAGGGTCCCCTGGCAGGGCAAGGCTTAACCATGGATCTTCACCGGGTGTTGGGCGAGCTCCACACCCGCTTCCAGTGGCGTGCACAACAACCCAACTCTGTACTGTAGTAGGCCTACCGTCCTCCGGGGCCACCAGCAATCTGCTCAGCCCCACCAGACCTCCAAATAAGGTTCAGTCTGCCACAGCTTCACTCCGCAGTTGAGTCAACCCCAATCCTGCACCCCGCACCTCTGCCTCCTTCTGGTGTAACTCACCAAAGCGCTAGGCCCCTCCACCTTGCTCACTCTGCCTGGGTGTCTCTGGCGTCACCACCTCTATCTATCGGCCGGGGGGATGCCAGTTGCCGCAGGGAGCCTTCCACTGCAGTCGGACTCACTCCACCCCAGTCCATGGGTGTGGGTGAGGTACAGCCTGCAGCAGTGTGGCCTGCACAGGTCCACTCCACCTCTCGGCCGCACACCAGGCCCCAGGCTGCCAATGCTGCTTCAAGGGCCTCAATCCGCTTCTGGCAGGGAGCGCCGACATCTTCACTCTGACCAGGCCTGCCTCTGCACGGTCAGATGAGCCTTAGGCTGCCATCTTACCCAGGCTGCGACAGCCTACCTCTGTGTCCCACATGGGACCCCGCCTCACACCTCCAACTGGGTGTTACCTTGAGGGAGGGAAATCTCAGCCACAGCTGCTCTCGCCAATGTTGTGGTTTTCCCAGGTGTCTTCACCGCACTCCTCCACTCCCCAGGTATGGGGCGACAGCTCGGTGCCCCCAGCGCATTCAAAACATTGCCTCACTGCCGATGCTCGTGCGGCAACACGTCACCCGGGGGACCTGTTCGGGGCAGCAGCACACTCAATCAGCCAGACATCAACAGCCCCCAGCGGGGGCACAAGGCGTCAGTGTCACTCTGTGCTCTGTAATCCAGAGGCTACCAGTCTCCTCGCCTCCCAACTGCGGCCACCACTCTTCACCTCTTTTTTTGCAACAGGAGGGTCTCAGGCCGCCATTCTGCTTCAGCCCCGGCCACTTTGCACGTCATTCCTGAAGTCGATCGCCTCTCACCCACAGACCTTCAAAAGGCGAGATCAGGGTCCCTGCTGTCTCCGGAGGGTTCAGCACTCAGCAGCGTGACCCTGGGCACCGGCGGACAACACGTTAGACAGAATAATCAGCAAGGCTGGCGCGGAGCTCTTGCCTCACGCGTCCGCCATCATTGGCTCCTCCACTCACCAGTGATGGCAAATATCAAAAATGCAAAAATGTCAAGGATGAACTCTTCAAAACTCAGGAAGGAGTTATGCAATGAGGATCGAGAATTCTGATTCTGGAGAGTCTGCAACAGAAAATAATTGAAGTGGCCCATGAAGGGCATATTGGAATCCCTGACAAAATACAAGCTCTCTGAGGCTTAGTCTGGTTTCCTTATCCCAGGGTTTAAAAGGATTCAAAGGCCTGTCATCTATGCAACTGCCTTTCTAAAAAAAAAACTCAACACACATTGAGCATAACAGAACTCCCAAAGCATGCATGGGAGAGAGTAGCCATTGACTTTTCGGTCCACTTGACAATAGACATTACCTAATGGTGATTATAGGTGAATACTCACGATTTCCAAGAAGCTCTTTCGTCTGCCACTCAAGAACGAGACATTGTAGGGCTAGATGGCATCTTTGCGACATGGGGAGTTCCTTCCACAGTGAAGTCTGACAATGGTCTGCCTTTAAATAGTCAAGAGTTCAAAGATTTTTGGGAATTTCAATATAAAGCATCAGAAGAGCACACCTCTGTGGCCGCAGGCCATCTGACTTGTTGAGCGTTTTATGAGTACGGAAAAGAAAGCAGTGCAGTGTGCTACTATTGAGAAGCTCAATTTGAAAACTGTGTTGAATTCTACCTTGGGAGCTTATTGTTCAACACCTCATTCACCCACAGGTGAAAGTCCTGCAACATTGATTTTTCAGAAGAGCAATAAACACCAAGTTACTGCGATGGACCAATCAGAGAAAGAAAGAGAAAGCAACTCATGAGAAGGACTTGGTTAACAAAGAAAAGGTGACGGCATATGATGATAAAAGACAACATGTGAAAAAAATCGCCTATAAGAAAGGAGATCCAGTGCTCTCACAACAAAAGCAGAGAAAAAAATCTGATACTCCATTTGATGTAAAACCTTTTCAAGTAGTGTCTACCAAGTGACACATGGTGACTCCCAGCTGCCTGGGAAGTCTAGTACCAGAGACTCTTCCCATGCTTGGCACTTAACTAATAGTTTATCAGATCTAACTGTTGAAGGAGATCCTGGATCTGCAACCTCAGTGACTGCTGTTGCCTCTACATCACTGACACAGATCCTGGACAGTGGTGGTGACTGTTCCCTGTTTCCAAGAACAAGACCAGATTGAACAAATAAAATGCCAAAAAGGATTGATTGAAGAGATTTAATTGTATATATATATATATATAGATATATATATCTATATATATATATATATGTAAAAAAATGGTAATCTTTTTTATTTAACAGAGGAGGAGATATAGTGTCTTGTGAGTTAGACATGATGGGACCCTTTTGGCTCCTGATGGACTCCGTAGAACTTTCAACAAAAGGGTAAAGGGAGTGCAGGAGTCACCCGCACTACTTCCTAAGGCACACCAAAAGGAGACAGGAACTCCTTCAGTAGATTTCAATGTTTATGGTCAAGGTACAAAAACTGAAAAATGTCTTATTCATTGATAATCCATTTCAAGGTATATTTATTTTGTGGGTCACATTTTAAATCATAGTGACTGCATCAAAGAAAGGTACACGCAATTCATAATTCAGAAACATCCAATTGCATTGGTGATGTCCCTATGCATTTCGGGACGTGGCCCTTCATCAGGGGTCAATTCGCAATCTGAAAGTAAGAATATATCATATCAGGGAGGGGAGCTGTCTACCACAATCTAAGTACATCACTAAAAATAAAAATAATCAAAGGATGAGCCTAAATGAATATCAAAACCAGTGGATTGAAACTGAAAAGGAGTGTAGATGTGAAAAACAACAAGTGAACCAACGGAAAAACGTATTGTGTCACACTTAGAGGATAGAAAAGAATTCCGATATAGAAGTATACCAGAGTGTGTGTGGGTTAATGAGAAAACTCGTGGTGAAAGGAACGTTGAAATGAAAGCAAGGTCCCAGGAAGTTTTGATAGTAAACCAAACGCGAAAACTGAGCATACATCACCCATGTGAAAAAAACAAGTAACTGAGTGTTCACCCGAACGTAGAACTTTAACATAAGTGTTAGAGTTGAATGTAATGAAGGACGGTTTCAAATGTTGAGATTGCAGTTACATGCAGATGAATAAAGACATGTAATACTAAGCTCCATGAATGGCACAGTCATTGGCGGATACTGAGTCTGGGGAGTACTCTACACTGTTAACCTTTTGTATTCTTGTAGGATTTCTACGTTTTTTTAACGCAAGTTAATCACTTTTTTCAATGTTTCACTTTAACCATTTTTTTATTCAATTGATTTCTATTCGTTTTTTTAACATAAAGTAAGATCTTATTACAAGTAGCAGGTCTATAATTGTCTTTTTATTGAGAACCAAGTACCCCATTTATTTCACACACTCTAAAAAATTATTTCCGCCTAAAGAAAAAGCATGAATGTTATCCACTGCTACACACCTACAAATGACAGCACAAAAGAGGAAAAAGAACAGTTTTACAAGACTCCCATCCTTTCTGGGGAAATGCTGTGAGAAAGGTATCACCATACTGATGGTGGACCTTAATGCCAAGATTGGAAGCAACAACACTGGGTATGAAGAAGTCATGGGCAACCACCGCCTTGATATCATGAACAAGAACAGAGAAAGACTCTCACATCTCTGTGCCCTGAACTATCTGGTGATAGGCGCTAGTGTATTCACACACAAAAGAACACACAAGGCAACGTTGGTGTCACTAGACCTTTAAATGGAGAATAGGATCAACCTTCAGGATGTGGGGTGATGAGAGGAGCGGATGTGGTGTCCGCCTATCACCATGTTGTGACCAGGCTAAAGCTAAATCTGAAGAAATCATGGATGGAGCCAACAAACCAGCAATATAACACCACCCTCATCAAAGATGCACAGAAATGGAGTGAATACTCAGTCACCTTCAGTAACAAGTTTCAAGTATTGCAAGAATTAGAGGATGACAGAGACCCAGTAGAATGTCAGTAGAAGATCAAAGAAACATTGACATCAATCTGCCTGGGGATACAGGTTCCCAAGAAACACCATAATAAAGAATGGATCTCCACAAGACTCTCTGCAAAATCCAGGAGAGAAAGGAAAACAAAGCTACAGTCAACACCAGCTCAACAAGAGCAGAACAAGCGAAAGCTCAAGGTGAATACACCAAAACCAACAAGGAAGCAAAGAGAAGCCTAAGAGCGGGCAAGAGAAGATTACTAATTGGTCTTGACACAGAAACCCAGGAATCGGCAAGCCATAGAAACTTGAAAGAACTCAGGGCCATATGTAGGTAATTGTAATTTACCGATTCGAAAATACAGAATTTTACCGATTCGGTATTTTCGAATTGGTAAATGCAATGTATGTAAAAAGTCGGTAAAAAATACAGAATCGTTAAGATTCGGTATTTACCGAATTGGTATTTGGCCTGGAGGCCCATAGGAATGAATGTCAATTACCGAATCGGTAAATACCGATTCTGTAAAATTGGGAAAGAGTCAAGGGTGGCAGGGTGTCAATTTGACACCCTGTTGCACCCCTGAATAGTGCTGGTGTGCACATGTGGCACACATACACGCCCTAAGGGCATGTAAATCTGTCACATGGCACAGGTGTAAATGCACAGATTTGTATTTACACAGGTATTCATTATTTGCCACCAACTAATAATTGGTGGTAAATAACGATTTCTTAAAGCCCAAAAGCACTCTTTAAAGTGCTTCCTACATTTCATTTACCGATACGGTAAATACAGAATCGGTAAATGATGATTCTGTAAATACTAAACTGGTAAATACCGATTTATTATTTACTGAATCGGTAAATATACCACCTACATCTAAAAAGGCTATTACCGGTCGGTAACGGCCGATTTTGGCCGTTACCGACCGGTAATAGCCTTCCTACATCTGGCCCTCAATGACTTAACAAGCTGGTGATAGGAAAAGTCACGATAATGGTGTCTCTTATGATTTTAACCTCTTTTAGATATAGCAACCTCAGGTCAAGCGAAACTTTTTCTTGAATTATGTCAATATTGTCCTTCAACATTAAGGGACAAAACGTAGATTTTGGTTTTAATGTAGTAGGAGCTGTGATGACACTGTGCCCCACGTCTAAGTTAGAGGATAATACTGTAGACTCCTCCTGCATCTGTAATGAGTCTTGTAGCAAATCCGCATTCCCTGCTGTAAGCGGGGGTGAGCTCAGGTTTGGTATGGTGGGCGGTACTATTTTTGCTGATTTTTGCAATGAGTAGAATTTACGGAGTTTGTGCTACAGTACGTACTTGCCTAAATCAATCTTAGTACTAGCATAATCAAAGTTGCTTCTAGCACTATAAGAGAGCCCCAATGCCACAATGTTAGTCTCCTTTTCACTTAGCAGTGTATCGGTAAGATTAATGACAGTTTGTGCATCATCAGACAAAGACTTACATATTACTTGCGTTTCCATTGTTTGCGGGGTTTTCTGTTGGGAGGCTTGGTACTCACGTTTGCGCCGTCTGTTACATCTCCCCCTTGCGCTGCGTTTCCTGTTGGCGCTCAGTTTACATTTGCATTTCGTACACCAGAGCGTAGGGTTTGCCTCCGATCCTGGTGCATACAATCTAGTTCCTGTGCCAGGGTGAATTTGAGAACCCCCAAACGCTGCGCCCTCTGCTGATAGTTATCCGATTCACTGTACACATTAGAACTTAACTCAGAGAGTTACGAAGTCTCTGGGGCTTCATTGTTAACTGGTTGCATTGATATAGTTGCCAGGGCCGGACTGAGAACCAAAACCGGCCCTGGCAAGGTGCTCGGCCGGCCCCCTGGGGGTGTGACCGAGCTCTTTGCCGGAGCCGGTTTCGGCCGATTTTGTTACACAGCCGATTTTGCAGCTATGCTGCTAAAACTGCCCTGTAACAAAAACGTCCCCCAGGGCCCAAAACCGGCCCCCACCCTTACGGCGCACTGGGGGATTGCCCGGTGCCCGTAACGGCCAGTCCGGGCCTAATAGTTGCGCCTGGTATTAGTTTTTTATTGGTTTTCAAACTGTCATATTTCTTGGCAAACGTAAATATCTGCCCATGCTCATAGTCCAGCCAATCCCGCTGAAATGTATATGTTTTTCTTTTCTTTATGACTTCCTCCTCCCGATGTAAATGTGCTGTCATGTCTTCACGATATTTTGCAATGAGGGGAGTACTAGGAAGTTTTTAGATCTCCTCATTCAAAACCTCAATTTGGGTCTGTAAGGCAACCCGGTCACTCTCAGCGTATTTGACCAGTATTCCCACCAAACGCCAAGAGGACTCCAGGTTGCTTTCCGCCCATTCAGACAGCATGCGGGGGTCTGGGTTCTCGTACGATGGTGCCAACATTACCCACAGACCTCGCAGAATCCTCCCCAACTCCAAATACCTGATGAGCGAGCGGTGTTCCCACCACTTTGCCTGCTCGGCTTTACTCGCTTTCTTCAGCACTATGAAGAGCGCCTTGATTCTTGGTTGCGATTTCGGCGGGTAGCTGGATATCGCACTTGGTACACATTCCCCAGCCGGGGAATCAACAAACATGCCGGTAGCTGCCTCTTCTCGGCTCCTCAATGTGTCAGCGGACATGGTGTCTGGAATTAGGCTTCGGATTTTTCCTTTGATAATATTGCGGTCCAAATCCTGTACATTCCTTACGGGACACTCAGCGGGACTCCTATCGCAAGGAGGCGGTAACAGCGCGTACATATATATATATATATATATATATATATATATATATATATATATATATATATATATATATATATATATATATATATATATATATATATATATATATATATAAATCAATATTTTTTAGATCAATATAGTTGATTCAATATTTTTGGACATACCTGTTTAAGTATAAGATTTAATATTTTTGTTGTCTCTATTTTTTACTCTATACTTTTTACATCAATATTTTTTATATCGATGTCGTATCAGTGAACCATCTGGAGGCACATACATGCTGCACAAATAGAAGACACCTGTATTATGGCTTACCATAATGCATGGTCAAGGCTTAGTCTTATGGGATGTTTAGACTTAGGTCACGCATGTGTCACACCTCCCTGTCCCCTCTCCAACCACACCCCTTTTTTGATGGAGCTTCTGATCCCTCTATCAATCCTTCGTGCCTTTCCTTGGTGCCTGCCCTCCAGGGCACTGCACGATGCTGCATTCCGTGAAGAGATCCGTACCAAAATCAAGCACAATGAGGGCTCCATCGATTCTCCATGCACACCATGGGAGGCCTTCAAGGTGGTCATTCACAGCATGTGTACTGTAAAGCAATATGGGCTCCTTAAACTATACGGGGACCACTTGTACTCCTAGCATGAGAAATCTAAGCCCTAGAACAGGGATATTTCTGCTCTCACAGTACAGCCATGCTAGTTGTGATCCGGGACAAATTAGCAAATTTTTTGGGGGAGGCCACACCTGAGACCCATTATCTGGACAGAAAGGCACGTGCCCGCCGCTACAGGGACGGTGATCACCCAGGCACGATGCTGCTGGCTTATTGCGCAAGACGCAGGTCCTCCAATTCACCCAAACAGCCCTATTAGACACTATGACCTCCTTTCACACCATGCTATATACTACAACGCGAGTTTGCCCTCTAACAGCATATTTTGATGCAATACAACTCATCTGGCTGGACCACCCTCACCGGGAGTACCTCGATTCACCTATCATGGTGGAGGAACTCAAAGAGGTTATTCGTGGGCTTTCGGGCGACAAGGCACCAGGTCTGGATGGCCTGACAACTGCTTATTACAAAGAGTGTTTTTACTGACCCTCGCACCCTACTTGTGAGCAATGCTGGAAGATTCGCTAGAAAATTGCATCCTACTCCTGTCCCTCAGGGAAGCGTTCATAGTGATGATGCTCAAACTAGATAAACCAGCGCAATATTGGGATTCCTATAGGCCGTTGTCCATGATTAATATGGACAGTATGATTTTTGCCAAAATCCTGGCCAATCGTCTTCTCCCTTTGCTATCCACAATGGTCAGGTCAGGCCAATCCGGTTCATCACAGGCCCTTCTGCTTCCCATAATCTGTGTACCATCTTTGCGACTATGCACAATCTAGACCCCCAGGTTCCCGCTGTTGCTGCCTCCTTGATGCCATGAAGGCCTTCAATTCCCTTGAATCACCTTACTTATTTGAGTTTTTAGCACTGCAGGACCTAAGCTGTAGATTACTTTGTCAGATTCAGCTCCAATACACCTCACCCGATGCCCATGTGTGGCTTAACAGAGTGTTGTCTGACTCATTCCCGGTAAGCCATGGAACACGACAGGAATGCCCACTCTTACCCCTTCTTTTTGCCGTAGGGTTTGAGCCATTGGAGGCCTAGCTCATTCAACATCATGTCCACCATGGTCTTGGTTTTATCTCCAGGGGGCTGGTGGTCTCCATGTATACTGACATTACCCTTTACATTCATAACCCACTAATAAACCTGGCCCCACTGACTCAGAAGATAAGTCACTTTGATGACTTCTCAGGTATTTTGATTAACTGGTCAAAATCTATTTTATGTCCCATTACTGATGGTACCTAGCATTTTCCCATGGAATACCCATTCAAGTGGGCATCTGAGCTGGTGCGGTACTCAGGGATCAACTACGGTTGCGCCATGTCCTGGTTCAAAGACTGAATTCTAATCTGGTTCCTGCCTGCCATTATCCATTGCTAAGTGAATAGTGATAGCGAAGATGGTTGTCCTACCCAAGTTCTTATATCTTTTTCTAAACTTGCCCATCCCCCTAATGGCCCAAAATCTGTGCCACCTAAATTCTAACGTAATCGCACTCACCTGGGCTGGCAAACAGCCCTGCATCTAATGAAGAGATCCTAACTCTACCACTCACCCAGGGTGGCCTTGGTGCACCTGATATGAGGCTGCACTTTCTGTGTGCCCAGAGGCAAAATTACTGCCTCTACTCAATGCCCTTTCAGCCAAACGTGGCTGTTGAGATAATGCGTGAGGTGCCCTGGTCACTCATCACTTCCCTTTATTAACCCTGCAGGACTCCCAGATGGGTACAGAGCAGGAATATCGTCGTAAAAATATCGACTAACCTAAATATCGCTGCAAAAATATCTACAGGAAGAAATATCGATGACAAAAATATCGTCTGACCAGAATATCGACAGACAGGTAAGTAATATCGTTAACATTATTATAGTTGTAATAAATATCGTTTACAAAAACATAGTTTACAATAATATCGTTTTTTAAATAATTATAAGTAATGTAGTGTTTTTAATGAATATTTGTGGTCAAAGTAGTACTTTTAGTAGGATATTATTATTTAATAATGTATTTTTAGTTGAATTTAGTATTAATAGTTCCGTAGCGGGTTTTGGGTTTATAGGGGAGTAGGGTGGGAAGTAATTTAAATATAATGAAATAATACATTAATTAATGTTTTAAATGAATATAAATAGTGTAATAAATAATAGTTAATTCATTTCAATTAGTTAATTGAATAATAATTATGTAATTAATTATGTTAATTTTTTAATTAATTTTAGGTGTGTGTACAGGATTTTTTTAGTGAAAATGTTTTTGGGTAAAGGGGTATTTTTAGGGTTCAGGGTCAGTTTTCAGTTTTTGGGTAAAGGGGTATTTTTAGGGTTAAGGGTAAGTTTTCAGTTTTTGGGTAAAGGGGTATTTTTAGGGTTCAGGGTCAGTTTTCAGTTTTTGGGTAAAGGGGTATTTTTAGGGTTCAGGGTCAGTTTTCAGTTTTTGGGTAAAGGGATATTTTTAGGGTTCAGGGTCAGTTTTCAGTTTTTGGGTAAAGGGGTATTTTTAGGGTTCAGGGTCAGTTTTCAGTTCTTGGGTAAAGGGGTATTTTTTGGGTTCAGGGTCAGTTTTCAGTTTTTGGGTAAAGGGGTATTTAAATATAATGAAATAATAGATTAATTAATGTTTTAAATGAATATAAATAGTGTAATAAATAATAGTTAATTAATTTCAATTAGTTAATTGAATAATAATTATGTAATTAATTATGTTAATTTTTTTATTAATTTTAGGTGTGTGTACAGGATTTTTTTAGTGAAAATGTTTTTGGGTAAAGGGGTATTTTTAGGGTTCAGGGTCAGTTTTCAGTTTTTGGGTAAAGGGGTATTTTTAGGGTTCAGGGTCAGTTTGGGGTTTTTGGGTAAAGGGGTATTTTAATTATATGTATGTATTATTGTTGTTATATAAAGTAATGTGTAAAATCAATTTATATGTCCACATTTATTAAGTTTATAATTAAAAAGTGTAGTAAATTTTTTTGAAATAGTTAAAAAATAAAAGTAATGTAATGTATTTTGTTAATAGTACTTATATTTATTTATTATTTAATGTAATTTTAATTATTTTAAAAAGTCGATATTTTTTACATCTATATTAATTACAACGATATTTTGGAGTCGATATTTATGTACTTACCTGTTTAGGTATAAGGTGTCGATATTTTTGTAAACAATATTTTTACAACGATATTTATGTCAGCTATATTTTTGTAATCGATATTTTAACACCCTACCCCCAGATGGGGGGATGGGCACTGGTGAATGCATGAGATGGGAATTGGATGGTTTGCAGAAATGTGCCAAAGAGTGAAATGCCTCACAAATTTCTCTGATCTTCATCCAGAGGACCATTTTCTACCTCATTTAAAACATCTGCTACTTACTACCCGAAGGCCTTGGAGTTGCTTCTGTACCCCCAAATAGAGGCCATCTGCCGTGCTCTACACAACACATTCCCAGCACCCGACACTTCCAGCCCTGCAGCATGCACTAACAAATTCATCATATCTCAAGCTAGTCACTAGATTATATTCCATCATGCAGACATTTGCGCTGGTCCTTATGCAGATGCCAGCATTGCATGGATGTCGGACACAGACCTCCCTCACACAAACGTTCAATGGACCCATTGCTGTGGCCAGACAGCATTACAATCTCCCAACTACAGGCTGTGACTCATACATTTTAAGTTCTTTCACACCCCTCTACCACACCCCAACACACCTTTTCAACATAGGGCTAATTGCTGATGCAAACTACTTTCGATGCACCTCTTCACAGGCCACCTTCCTTTACTTACCGTGGCGGTGCCCCTGTGTGGCTGAGTTCTGGGAGGGACTATTCACATAATACGTGATCTCACTAGTCACTACTAATATATGGCTTTCTATCTGACTTTCTACACACCAATAATTTTCTGCACCAGACACAAAAATATATAACTTAATGGCGGTCTTCAGTATGTACTTATAGTTAGGGCCTAATTTTGATTGGAAAAACATTTTTTGTTTTGCCCATAACTTTGGCGTTGCTTGATGAATCTTCAAAACTAGTTGTCTCTCAATTCCGCTGCTGTCTAGGAAGTTTCAGGTCGATTCGGCAAGTAGGGGCAGAGAAAAAGGGGGTCCCAAAACACTTTTTCCCTGTGCAATTTCCCGTAAGGATTTTAGACACGACTTTAGCCCGAACAGCTTGATGGAATTATATATTTTTCTGTACAAACGCATATCTTGTGCATTATAGCTCCAACAGCTCTCGTTTTCACAACATGACTTTTAAAAATATAGCCTTTTACCCAGCTGCCTCGGTGGGCCATACTGGTTGCTGTTAAAGGCCCTGATCCAGAGATATACCTTGAACCAGCGGTAAGGGATCCTAACAAGGCAAGGGAGAGAACTTGAACAACCGGTATAGCCAAGGCAGCGGGGCTATAAGGATTTTATTACATTCCATCTACTAAGGGTAGAATGTCCTAAATTAAAAAGGGAGAAAGAGAAAGACAAACATTTGAATGTTGGAGCAGAATGCTTACACCTGCCATTATTATCCCTGAGCCAATTCATTGTCTTCAACGGAGATTTCAACATCCCAATCGTTAAATTGTAATTACACAGTTCTATGCCTCAAATTGAAACTGATGTGACCCCAGCACCCACCATGTAGACCACTGCACATGCATAGCCCTTAACTACCATATCAAAATAATATAGCATCAGTTAGTTTCCTTACCTTATACATTGGATTTGTGTTGGGGTGGTGCAAGAGCAGCAAAGAAGGTGGGGTTCTGTACTCTCCTCTTGTTCTGTATCCAAAAATTATGTAAAGTTCTTCAGGCTTTACCAGTTGTTGAAAAGAAAAATATTACATAAGTAATAATTACTCAAGAATGCTGCTGTAGCATAGCGCACTGTAATTACCATATCGCCCATTTCCATAGCAATTGCACATACATTTGCAGAGACAATGGTGTATTAAGTTCTGAAAAAAATTATAAAACACACAAGCTTGTGGAAATTGGGATTTAATCGCACATGAGAATTACAAAAAAATGCTTCTTTTGGTGTTTCCTAAGTGCTGATATATTGTGAACAATTTGTATAGTTTATTAGAAGGTATTTACATTTTATTGAGTTAAAAATGTGTTTTCTCTTTTTATGTATAATTCTAACTTTTAGTCATTATAACATTCCAAAACAAACGTCTAAAAGTAAAGAACAGAAAGTTATTTGTCATAAGAGGTCACATTATAAATGTTTTCCTAATAAATGAACCCAAGAAACTGGAGGGTTATATGGAATATGTGCTCACTTGTGCAGGTAAGTTTAGCATTTTGTTGCACAATTTTCAACATTAACCAGGCGCCACTGGTTGAAATCCCCTTTCCATATTTATATTCTATAACATTGGTCTCCAGGTAAATCAAACTGATTTTCTGTATAGTCACAAAGGAAGAATCGAAATTCAATTAATCTTAATGGAACTCATTTATGTTGTCAATGTTTACCCTAAACAACTGGCACAAATCTGACACTCCTAGAAGTTCACCAAACATGATAACAAAACCTTAGGTGGAATAGTGGCAGAAAAGTAAAGGAGATCTGAAAGTACTGGTTAGTTTATTTATTTATTTATGCATTTTTAACTCCTTCCGTGCTGGTGACGGAACCACTCCGTCATGAGCCACGGGCGCGCTGTGCTCATGACGGAGTGGTTGCTTCACGCCGCGGCTGCTCCGCCCACGCGGCACTGATTCCCCGCCTGTGCGGGCGAATTAGTGAGTGGGCGGAGCCGTGACGGAACCACTCCGTCATAAGCACAGCGCACCCGTGGCTCGTGACGGAGAGGTTCCGTCACAAGCATGGCGGTGCCGCACGACCCAGCCCCTCCCCCCAGCGCCGGGGCTGAATTACAGCCACGACCAAGGGGTTATAAAGCGTAGACTTTACCTGAAGGTGTCAGAGCGCTGTACAATAGAACCAAATACGTTACATGAGAGAAATGTCACAAAATAGAAAAATATCAGGACACAGAATCAAACACAGCAGGCAAGAGGAACACAATATCAAACACAGCAAACAAGGAATGTACAAAAAAAAATACATATAACAAATTTACAACGAACTTCCTGGCGGGGTATGAGAATTAAGGAATTAGTTCTGAAAGTATCTTTGGAATAGAAGAGATTTGAGGTCCGCTTTGAAGATCCGGATTGAGGTGGTGGCATGGAGCAAAGGAGGAAGCGAGTTCCAGATTCTCACCTCATTACCTGAGAATGATTGAGCCATCAATTTTTCCCTTTTGAAGGAGGGGGGCTCAATCAGGAGCTTTTCCGCATTCCGAGAAGGTCTCAAGCCTCCAGACAATTTCAGTTTGTTTTCCAGATAGCGAGGGGGGGACGTGTGCAAGGCTTTGTGGGTGACGCAAGCCGTTTTGTAAATAGCTCTAACCTCGATGGGAAGCCATCGGAGAGAAGACAGGATAGAAGTGATGTGGTCACTTCGTTGGACCCTGAAATGAAGCGAGCTGCCAAATGGAGGACGGATTTGAGGGGGGAGAGGTGAGATTTGAGAAGGTCAGTCAGAAGAGAATTACAATAATCCAGTCTTGAGAGAACTAGCGATAGGACCAAGGTTTTTACGTCTTTCTCGGAGAAGAACCAACAAATCCCCCACAGAAGGCGCAGCTGATAACGTGCGTTCTTGGCAATGGAGTTGATGTGTGAGATTAGGTTGAGTCTTTTGTCAAGTATGAAACCTAGGTATTTGGCGCAGTCGACAATGATGGGTTTACTGTTGAGTAAATTCAGCTGATCCATCCAGGATTGAACAGGAGGCGGGGAGAGAGAGGTAGATAGGAGGAGGAATTCAGTTTTGGAAGGATTGAGAATGAGTTGGTGAACTAACATCCAGTTGTGAATAGAGTTGGGAGTAGAGTTGAGTAGTGAGAGATCTTGAGGGGAAGACACCTTGAGGTAGATTTGGGTGTCATCTGCTTAGAGATGGTAGAGAATTCCAGATTTGCTTAGGAGGTTCCCTAATGGTTCCAGACAGAGATTAAACAGAGTGGGTGCAAGGATAGAACCTTGAGGGACTCCTTGACCAACCACCAGTGGAGACGAGTGACTGTTCACAATCTTGGTCATTTGGAATCTGTCCAAGAGGAATGAGTCAAACCATTTAAGCACTGTGCCTTCCACGTCCATTCCCTGTTGAAGAGTGTTAAGGAGGGTGTTGTGATTAACAGTGTCAAAGGCTGCAGAGAGGTCAAAAAGAATCAGAAGGCACGATATCCCCGAATCAAGTATATGCAGCGCATCATCAATGACTCGTAGCAGGGCAGTTTCAGTGCTGCAATTTTGAATAAAGCCAGACTGGAACACGTCATGGAGATTATTGTCCATAATGTGCTGGGAAAGTTGTTTTGCAACACATGTGTATGTGATATTTGAAAGAAAAGGGAGATTGGTGATGGGGCAGAAGTTACTGGCGTCGTTTGCATCTGCATAGGTTTTATATTAGAAGGGGGTAACCTGTCCTGTTTTGAGGACAGCTGGGAGGGATCCTTGATTGAAGAAGAGATTAACTAGCCTAGTCCAATAAGAGAGAGTATTGGTATGGAAATCAATGGCGATGACACTAGGTATAAGGTCAAAAGAATGGATCGAGGGTTTGGTTTAGAGGATGCATTTGAGGAGGTCATCTTCCAAGATGGCGGCAAAGTCCTGCCAAGTGACTAAAGATTTTCGCTCCCAATGGGGATGGTGTGGGCGACCTGATCCACCAGTGATTTGATCTTTTCATCAAAGAATATAGTGAATTCAGTTGCTATCTTTGAAGCATCCTCAGGTTTGATGGTTTGGAAGAACAGTTTGGGTTTTTGATTAGGTCAAAAAGTTTTTGGGGTCAGTTTTTAGCTGAATCGAGGAGGGATCTGAAATGTGATGCTTTTTCATGGAAGATGTGCTTGTGGTATTTGGATCTTGCTGAAAGTAAAAGAGAGAGATTGGAGGTGGATGGAGATTATCGCCAATGTTTCTCCAAGATTCTAAGGTTTGCCTTTCGTCATAGAGAGCTTTATTGAACCAAGGTGCAGAGGGGGTGGGTCTATTCCTTTTGATTTGGAGTGGAGTGACATTGTCGATTTTGACTGCAAGGATTGAGAGGCAATGGGGAGTGAGATTGTTGACATCCGCGTTAAGGTTTAGACTAGGGAGTGAACGCATAGCAGAATCACACAGAGTCTCAAGATCAATGTTTTTAGTGTTGCGGAACCAGGTAGAAGCCCTTTTAGGTTGGCTGAGAGTTATAATGTGAGAGAGGTCAAAATGGAAGGGAATGAGAAAATGGTCTGACCATTCTACATGGATAGGGGGAGCATGGGTAAGCTGGTCTGATTTAGAAATAACAAGGTCCAGAATTGAGCCCTTGGCGTGTGTAATGTCCGAGCAGTGTTGGACAAGATCGTCAGCTGAGAGAAATTTTGCAAGCTTGTTGGCAGCCGAGTCTTGCACGGAGCCCCAGTGGAGATTAAATTCACCTAGGAAGATTTGCCTGTTGCTTTGTGAATGTTGGTCACTAATGAAGTCGGTGAGTTCCTCCATGAAGAAAGAGCAGTTACCGGGCGGGTGGTAGATGGCATGGAACCTGAAGGGTGAGCCATGATGAACTTGAAGTTCTAGGGATAGGCATTCGAATGCACTGAAGAAGTTAGTAGGAAAGGCTTTAATTTGAAGGGAGTTTCTGAAGATAATTGCAACACATCCCCCGATCTTGTCTGTTCTGTCGTTTCTGAGGATGGAGTAGTTGGTAGGTATTAGAAGATCAAACAAAGTGTGAGAGGAGTCATTAAACCAGGTCTCAGTGAGAAAGAGCATGTCGAGATTGTGGTGGGTGATAGTGTCAGAGATTTCCAGTTTGTGTTTGGTTGCAGATCTGCAGTTATGAAGCATACAATGTAGCTCTGACGCAACTGTTTTGGTGATGGGTGTGTTAGGGCTGATAAGGGAGATAAGGATTAGATTCTTGAATGAAGGTGCCCCTTGAGCGGGAGGCTGGTAAGTTCTGACGGAAGAGATGGTCTGAATGTTAAATTGAGTAGAATTGTTAGGAGAGGAGAGTGGAGGGGAATTGACGTTGGTAGTCTTGTAGCTAGCCAGTAAGTTGGTGATGTCTGTGGAGGACAGACTGTGGTTGGCTTTATTGGGGCGCGAGAGCAAGGAACTCCTCAGAATGTTATTAGGGGAGGGGGATATCTTAGCACTTAAGAGTGAAATGGACGCTTCAAGCTGGGAAATGGAAGAGATGAGAGAATCAAGTTTAGTTTCGGGGATAGGTGGGCTGAGCACGGAGTGATAGGTGGCTCAATGGTTAAGGGAGGGAGTGGAGAAGGTGAAGGAGGACGGGGAATGTGGGGGACTGGGGAGAGTTTTGGGCTGCAAGGGTCGAAGGTGGGGAAAGATGGTGTTAGAAAGGAGTGGATGGAGTTACAGTGATATTTTTACTGGTGTTGAGCAGCGGTGAAGAATTGAGATCATAAGTAGGAGGAGAAAATTGAGAAGTAGAAAGGGAGGGCGAGAGGTGGAGGGAGGACCAGGGGGGTTAAGGAAAGGCCAGGGATACGGTAAGATGAGAGGAGAAGGGGCTGTACAGGGAGGGGAGGGAGGGAGGTCAATGGAAGGCCGGAGGAATGGGGAGAAGAGAGAGGGTGCAGACCAGGTACCATGGGCTATGAAAGGTGAATGTAGGGGAACAGGCACCAGGCAGAGTGGGGGGGGGGTCGGGCTAAATGGTAGTTGTGGGAGGAGTGAGGGACTGTGAGGTCAAAGGGAGGGAAGAGGGTGGAATTACCAAGAGGGGAAACAGGGTTGTGAAGCATAGGAGGAGGAAGAACTGTAAGGTCAGAGGGAGGGAAGAGGATGGAATTACCAAGAGGGGAAGGAGGGTTGTGAAGCATAGGAGGAGGAAGAACTGTAAGGTCAGAGGGAGGGAAGAGGATGGAATTACAAAGAGGGGAGGCAGGGATGTGAGGCACAGGAGGGGGAGTGTAGGTTGTAGAGAGATAGGAGGTGTAAGAACAGAATTGAAGGTACAAGGGAAGGGGAAGAGCGGAAAGGGATTAAGAGAAGGGGGAGTAAAGGGGGAGGGTAAAGCGAGTTGATTGGTAGTTCAGGTTGTAAGAAAGGTGGATTTAGTAGGGGGGAATGGGTAGGAATAGGGGGTTAGGGGGCGGGAGATGGCATTGGAATATTGGGGAGATGCAGGGTGGGGAGGGGAAGCGGGAGGTAAAGCAGACGAGGTAAGGGGGAGATCAAGTTGGGAAGGGGGCAGAATGGGAGGGGAGGGAGCAAGAGAAGAGGGATAAAGGGTAGACCTGTGACTCCCGGGAGAGTGGCCTGAAGGAATGTATGGGGGTCATGGGGGGATAAAGGGAGAAAGAAGACAAGCTAGAAGAAGAAGAATCGAGAGAGATCAAAGTCACAGGGTTGGAACGAAGTAGAAGAGGTGGTTAAAGGAGAGAGTCTGTATCTTGGATCATGACAGTGCCATTGTTATAAAGTGTAACGGTGAGAGAGCCATTAAAGCAAGTGGAGGGAGACATCTTTAACTGCTTCCCATGCAGGAAAAAGAGAAGTTTTGTAAATAACCTAGCAAAACTCTGATCATACCTTTCATGTGCTGGCATAGGAGATCTGGCCTGTAGCAATCCCTAGGCTCCACAGTATTACCCTGTTTGAAATAGACAATAGCATGTAACTTTGTACTCACGCGCTCAATGGCATTTAGCTTGTCTTTCGTAGTTCCCTAGCTCATTTCTAACCAGGCATGGTTAACAATGAAGAATCCCTTATAACACCCACTTATTGTTGCAGTTAAGCAAAGCGAGTTTCACTTGGGGAGGATGTGGCCTAACGGCTAGAAAGGTCAACCTCGAACCTGGGATAGCAGTTTTGAGTCTCGGCAGGGACCCTCAACATCCTGTGATTCTGGGAAAATCTCTTAATCTCCCTGTGCCTAACAAAATGAATGTGTCCCTCTGCAACGCAACTGGTGCTCCTGTAAAGCACTCTTATACCTTCAGGTCAAGTTCCCGCTATATAACCCAAAATAAAAAAACAAACAATATCTTTCTTACAGGAAGTCAACATGTTACTCATCTGGCTTGGGCATTAAACATTCTTTTCATTCACATTGGAGTAAATTAATCTCTGCATTGGCAATCATGAGGCGTGCTCGTAGGGTCGGCGGGCATGGTCCCCAGAACCCAGGGGTCAGAAAAAGACCTCTTCAACTGTGAGCGTGCACTCTGGGGATATGTATGGCTAGTGGCTGCTTTCGGTAATACCCAACATATAAAGTGAGTTAAGTCCAGGGTAACATGCAGATTGTCCCTTACGAGACATAAAGGTTTTTGCCAAGTCAGAGAGACAGGAGACTCTACTTTCATGCTTTACTGGGAACCTTTATAGGGACCACTCTACAGGTGAGGAGTGATCTTCATTGCAAGGATTTTTAGAGACACAGAAAGAATAATATTTTGCTCTTTCATTCCCCATAACATCATGGCCATTTTTAAAGCCATTTTGTTGCAAGATTGTTCTCTCTTGTGGACATTTAAGCTGAGGACATGAGTTACTTGCAAAGTCAATGGCCCTTTTCGTAGCACCAACCCTACTTGGATCAGCGCATATCCTCCATCCGATACAGCTCAGCCTGTTAATACTCAGCTCACGGACACCACATTTTAGAGGGAAAGAGACTTTATATGTGTAAATTTAGTGTAAATCCATTTAATATCTTGCGATTGGGATGTGTGAAGATTAAGGGGCTGATTACGATGCTGGACAGACCTGAGTCCGTCTGGCATCTTTCTGGGACTGGAACCGAATGACCTCCAGTCATCGGTTCCATTCCTGCAATTAGGATGCGACTGAACCCTGTTCCATCTGGGAATGGGGTGAAAGTCAGTCTTAGTGACCGCATTGAGCCCACGGTAATCCACACAGAACCGAAGTCCTGGGGTGGCACACCGCGCAGGAGCTTTTGGCACAAGGACTACTGGGCTAGCACAGGGGCTGCTGGATGGCTCAATCACCCCTCAGCATCTTGGAAACCTCCTCCTTGATGCTGACCCTGACCTCATCAGCTACCCGGGAAAATGTTTGTTTTACAAGCTGACTGTCTCCCGTGTCCACCTAATTGACGCACCAATGGGTGACTCCTGGGGTAAGGGAGAACAGGGAGGCGAACTGACCCAATACCTGGTGACAGTCCCTCTGCTGTCCTTGGGTCAAGTAGTCAAGAGGTTCACCTCATCCACTGGCCCATCCTTCTCCTTGGCTGACAGGAGGTCAGAAATAGGTTCACTCTCCTCTTCCGCCCATCATCTGTAGCATGGTCACCTCAGACCTCACAAAGTGTGGTTTGAGGCAGTTGACATGGAAGACCCTCAAAGTGTTCCCAGGAGACCGTAAGTCAACCAAGTAGGTCACTTCTCTCCTGCACTCCACCACCTCATAAGGCTCAGTCCACTTGTCCTGGAGAGCGCAAGGCTCCACTGGCACCATCACCCAAACTTTCTGCCCAGGTTGAACCTCGACCAGAGTGGCATTCTGGTCATACCACCGTTTCATGTCTTCCTGGCTGAGCAAGTTGCCTGGAATACCTAGTTTGGTTCCTGAAGGCTAGCATGTAGCTGTATACAGCCTGGGGGGTTTACTGGGAACCTTCCCTCAGCCTTGTGTGTGTCTTATAAAGCGCACTTCTACCCGCACCGCAGGCCTCGTAGCGCTATAGACCGCTGGGGAACCCGTCCTGGCTTTCCCTGTGAGATAGTCCCTCCTGGGAGTCTCCAAGGTGAAACCCGGCATCCCCGGCGTTTGTGAGGGGCCGTTGTGGAGATGAGGCAAGCTAATGCCCAGAGTTGCCGAGTGTGATCTCTGGTTGGAGTAGGCAACGATGCGAGAATTATCGAGTCCGCTGATCCTGGTCCGAGACCCTGCCGCGTCGGGAATCGAACCCTGGTCCCGGGCCGTTCTCTGCTCTCGGGTCTGCCGCCTCTAACCAGTGAGCCACACCACTCCACCACCTTCCTTCACCAAACTCGAGTTCTCTTACAGGGTGCCCACACAGGAGCTCAAAGGGCCTGAAACCTAAGGACCTCCGTCGCACCTCCCTCTAAGCAAACAGCAGGTATGATAAGAGGACATCCTTCTTACACCTCATGAGTTCCTTAAGACCCATAATCATGCCTTTTAAGGTCTGGTTAAATCTCTCAACCAGACCATTACCCTGGGGGTGGTAAGGCTTGATGAACTTGTAGGTTACACCGCACTCCTTCCACAGATATTTTATATACCTAGATAAGAAATTAGTACCCCTGTCAGAACCCACCTCTCTGGGGAACCCTACATGGGAGAAAATACCCATCAGTGCATGGCCCACCACAGGAGTTGTCACCGTCCGGAGAAGGATGGCTTCCGGGTAAGGGTGGGAGTAGTTCGAGAAGTAGCGCTACGCAAAGCTACGCAAAGTGCACTTCACAGTACGCGAACTTCACGTAGCACTACGCGAGCTGCGTAGTAGCATGTTCGCACTGTGCAAGATGCGTTTTCAATGATAGCACAGTGCGAACAAGCATCCGGTACTGTGCAATCCTTAAAAACGGCATCTTGCACAGTGCGAGCTGTAGTTTTCTGCTGCTCAAGTAGATTTTTACTCGAGCAGCAGCTTTCTCAACGCAAACTGGTAGTTTCTCATCACGAGCAGTTGCGAGCATGCGCAACCACTAGCAATGAGAAACCTGACCTCTCCGCGTTGAGAATCTCGCTGGGATGTCATTTTGCTTGCTCGCGGTCGCGAACATGACGTTGAGGACCGCGAACAAGCAAAAAATGACCGCTGCACTATGCTAGGCTGCAGTACGCATGTTCGCACTGTGCTACGTGCAGCGTAGTGCGAAGTTGCGCAAACTTCGCAAACTACGCGAGCGTAGCGTAGTGCTTCGCCCAGGGTTACTTCTGGGTACCGGGTGGCATGGTCCACCAAGACCAGGATGAACCTGTTGCCCATGGCCGCCTTGGGATCCAGACACCCCACAATGTCAATGCCCACCCTCTCAAAGGGGGTGTTGACCACAGGGAAACGTTGGAGGGGAGCCTTGTGCTTCCTTCCACTCTTACCACTTGCCTGGCAAGTCTGACAGGTTCTGCAATGAGTATCAAAACTCTTGCCCATTTGAGCCCAATAGAAGTGGGTGACAAGCCTCTCAAAGGTCTTGTCCTGCCCCAAATGTCCTGCTAAAGGTAAAAGATGAGCCAATCCCAGTATGAAGGCTCTGAAGCACTGGGGTACCACCAGTGCACGGGCTGACCAAGGCTCAGCAACCTTAGGCTCACTGTATAGGAGAACATTCTCCCAGTAGATCAAGTGTGATCCAGACTGATAACCTGCTGCCTGGTTTGCTGCCTGTTGGTGCAAACCTACAAGAGAAGGGCACTTCTTCTGCTCCTCACAGAACTCCTCCCTCTCGCGAGAAATGCACATGCGCAGCCTCCCGTGCATGCGCATTGGTTAGCAGACGGCGGCGTGAAAGAGCAGAGGGAGCCCCTGGACGCCGTGGACAAGGTAAGTGCATTTTATTTATTTTGATGTGCCCATTTAATAAAATTAGAGATGTTCGGGAGGGCAGGAGGGAGGCGGGTGGCAGGCAACTTCGCTGCACCCAAGGAGTGGGCGTAGTGTTGCCTGCTTCACCTACTTTGCAAAGGGCGAAGAAAGGAACACTACGCCTACTTCGTGGGCGTAGTGAAATCCTTCGCCCAGAGTTATTTACGAGTGTCTCTATGACTTTTGCTATGAAGGGGAGGAGAGAGATGGGCCGGTAGTTTTTCAGGTCAGTTGGGTTGGCCGTTGGTTTCTTGAGGAGGGGTTTGCCCTCTGCCCTTTTCCAGTCATCTGGGCAGATGCAGGATCTAAGTGATGCATTGATGGTCTGTCCTTGTTCCGGAGCGATGACGGCAGCGGCCCTGTGGAAGAGGTGCGGTGAGCAGGGGTCTGTTGGGGCTCCTAAGTGTGTTTTCTTCATGGTCGCAGTGATGAGTTTGACGGTGGTGGGTTCCCAGGATGTGATGGTCGGCTTGTAGGCAGTGGTTGGTAGGGGGGTAGTGTCTGGCGCTGGTTTGCTCAAGTTGCTGTAGAGGACCTTGATCTTCAGATGGAAGAAGGAGCTGAGATTTTCGCAGAGTTCCTGGGAGGGTGAGACGTCCGTGGCTTCGCAGGTGGGTTTCGTGAACTGCTGTATGACGTTGAACAGTTCCTTGGCGTTGGTCGCGTTGGTCTGGACTTTGTCTCTTATGAAGGCCAGTTTGTAGTCTCTTATGCGCTGGTGGTATTCATTCAGGGCGCTCTTGTGGTTGTTACGTGCGTCTGTGGTTTTCTGGTTTCGACAGGTTTTCTCTAGGCGTCTGCAGGAGCGTCTGGGTTCTTGAAGTTCTGTGGTGAGCCAGGCCGCCTTCAGAGGGTGTTGTTTGCCGGGGTAGTGGAGCGGTGCAAGCTTGTCGGCCCAGCAGGCAAACCAGCGTTGAAATTCCCCGGCTGCAGAGTTGGTGTTGATCGTGGTGCCGGAGGGGTTTTGACGGAGGGTGATGTTGAGGTGTTCCTCTGTGACCTTGCTCCAGTTCCATCGAGGCGGGCACAGGACGGGTTTGGGTGCGGTGGTGATGTGAAAGGTGAACATGACGAAGTTGTGGTCCGTTCAGAGGGGCTGGGTGGTGTGACTGAAGCGGATTTTTGTTCCTCCCGTAAAGATGGGGTCGAGGGTGTGACCCGCTCTGTGGGTGGGCGTATTGACGAGCTGCTTCAGTCCTAGGTTGGCGAGGTTGTCTTTGTTGCGTCTTGGTCTGCGCTGAATTTGTGATGTACACCAATCACTGTGAGTGAATTTGCAAATACACATTCAAATCCCACCGATGCCACCCAATGTTAGACCCGGGATCCCTGGTTGGCTGAGGTAGGTACCTAGGCCAAATAGGGACCCACGTTTGCACATCAGGGAAAGGAAGGACACGTTCTGAGATAGCCCCCTCTCACCCCCTTGGTAGCTTGGCATGAACAGCCAGGCTTATCTTCAAAGCAAATGTGTAAACTATTTGCAACCACACTCACAGCTTCCTAATGATGACACCACAAATGGACTCCACACGAGTTATAAAAACAAGTATACTTTTTATATAAAAAGATACACGATAAGACCACATGATATAAATCCAACATATGAGTATGTGTAATATTCCTCCTGGCTGGTTGTTAGGCCAGCCAGCCCTTGCAAGTTCTGGTGATATTAATGAGCACTTCTAAACATTCCACTGTAGACCTAATACAATGTTATGCAGTTCGTAATGCTAGAGTCAGGCAATTTGCAATGAAAAAGTAATGCAATGCATAATGCAACAATCAAGCACTGTGCAACGTAAATATAGTGCAATGCGTAACGCAAAACCAGGTGCTTCATTATGCAGAAACATTGCAATGCATCATACGACAATAAGGTAGTTCATTATGCAGAAATAAAGCCATGCGTAATACACTAATCAGGTAGTTCGTTATGCAGGAATAATGCAATGTGTAATACTCTAATCAGGTAGTTCATTCTGCGTAATACACTTCTGCACTGTTCACGGTGCCCTAGGCGGTCTCTCCGCCACTCGTGCTGACTCGCAGTTAGCCTCTGTCAACAGTTTCCCCAACAGGGGTATGGTATGACAAAAAGTGCAGCTCATCAATCTGGCCACGGTACTGCGGCTCCCTTGGCCAGAACGGGCCGCGATACAAGCCGAAGCAGAGGCGCACACTGCCGGAATGAGAGAGAGGCCGAGAGCGTCTCCCTCCGAGCCCACACCCTGCCCCAGGCGTGGATACACGTTACCTGAGGGGTGCGACCTCACTCTCCTCTCCTCTTCCAGCAACTTGGGTCTCCAATGCAATCTTTGTGAATTGGCAACGGCGGACTCAGGCCGGCGGCTCAGCTCCTTGGGGTCTGCCGGTCCTGGTCGCTACTGCTATGGAGATCTCAGGCTGCCACAGGGCACATGCACACAGCGTCGCTGAGACTCCCTTGAGCTTCAGGTGCACAATCACCGGGCACTCCTCACGAAGGTCTCAGACTAAACGAAGAACATGCACAAAGTGTCACTGAGACTCACTTTAACTCTGGGTGCACAATAAAAAGGCAATCCTCACATATTTCTCAGGCTGCACCAAGCACATGCACACATCGTCGCTGAGACTCACTTGGATTCCGGGTTATTCAAGGCAATCCTCACGAAGGTCTCAGGATGCACAAAGCACACGCACACAGTGTTGCTGAGACTCACTTGGTTTCCGGTGCACCCGATAACAGGACGATCCTCACGAAGGGTGCAGGCTGCAAAAAGCACATGCACACAGCGTCGCTGAGCCTCGCTTGGACCCCAGGTGCCTGCGATCACAGGGCACTCCTTACGAGGGTCTCAGGGTACAAAAAGCACATGCACACAGCGTCGCTGAGACTCTCCTGGAAACTTTTGTGTTCCTGAGTTTCTGCAACAGGGAGCCAGCTCACCTCGGACCTTTGGGGATAAGTTACTTCAGGACACAGCACAGCATAGTCCTTTCAAGCAGGGGGACACAGCACACAGCAAAGTCCTTTCAGCCTTTCCTTGGTTAAAAAAGCTAACTGCAAGACAGCCCGAGAACACATAGCAAGGGTCAGTCCTTTCCTTTAGTCTCTTCAGTTGTGTCTTCCTGGGCAAAGGTTCCTCTTGACCATGAAGTTGCTCCAGTCTTGTTCAATCTTGATCAAGCAAATCTCCAAAGTTCAGGGGCTTCATCTCTCATAGTTATACCCCTCAATGGTTTTGAAGTCTTTGTGTTCAGAGTGGCACTGACCCCTGTTCAAACCAGTTCTGGGTGCCTTCCTGCCAGTGACACCTTCTTCCTTTGATTAGTGGGGGTCTGGATTCTCAATCACTCAGCAGGAGATGGAACAATTGTTTTAAAGCAGCAACCCAGGCCTCTTCACCTCTAGGGGCTACTCCTCCCCCTACACTCCAGATGCAGGTCAGCCTGTTGCTGTCTCACCACCTCCCGTGGGTCAAGACATTCCCTAGATCCTATTGCTTTCAAACCCAGACAGTCAATCCACAACCAGGCAGAGACACACAGAAATGTTATAGAACAAACACCCAGCCACTTCTAAAAGAGTGGCTTCTAAACACTCAATGCAAAAACCACCTTCATAAAAAGATGTGGTATTAAATTGTGAGTTCAGGCGTACTAAACTTCACCTCTCCATCTTAAGCCTTTGGGAAGATAGGCAGGAAAACATATCGCTTAGCCTCCCCATTCTATCCTATCAGCAACAGTGAAAACGAATTGGAGATGATTTCACTGTCAGGACATGGTACACACCTTAGTACATGTCCTACCTTTCACATGCACTGCACCCTGCCCAGGGGGTACCCTGGACCTACCATAGAGGTGTCTGATGTGCATAAAGAGGGACGGGTAAGCTCTGGCAAGTGGGTGCACCTGTCAGAACAACATGGCAGTTTTTCAAACTGCGCGAAGGCACTGCAATGGCAGGCTTGAGTTCCCTCTTTAAGGCTACTGGTGTGGGTGGCACAAGTGGTGCTGCAGGCCCACTAGTAGCATTTGCATTACCAGCCCTGGCGCGCATAGTGCACTTTACTAGGGACTGTACTAGTAAGGCAAGAATACCAAATCTTGGCAAAAAATTATGGTTTTGTATGAGTGAAATGTCCAGCTAACTATAACATGTGTGAAACCTATGGTTTTTTCAGTGAATTTCTCAGGTTTTTTAAATGCTAATTCCTAACTATAACGTGGCTGAAACCTATGTTTTTTTCGGTGAATTTCTAAGGTTTTTTAAATGCTAATTCCTAACTATAACGTGGCTGAAACCTATGGTTTTTTCAGTGAATTTCAAAGGTTTTGTAAATGATATTTTTAAAATGTATTAATTGTTATATTTTTTTTATACTAATTTACTACATTGTTTTAAAGTATTTATTTTTAGATATTTTATTTTTTAAATTACATTACATATTTTTAATATAAATTGAAAAAAAGGTTTTAAAGAATATTGAAATTGTAATACTTTTATTTTATATTTTTTTAATTTATATATATTTTATATAGCAGGCAATGATATCCCATGGAAAGAAATCCAAGTTACTGGTAAGTTCAGTTAAATTTACTTTTCAGGAATAGTAGTGAGCTGAAAGATGCAGCACTGAAGTCTCTCCAGATAACAGGTGAGTAAATCGGAATTCCTAGTTCGGCTGATTTTTGAGGATTTTTTTAAGTTCCGAAACTCCACACTTAGAAAAATTTCCAAGTGAAACCAGTCAATGTTAGCCTATGAAAGGAAATTCAAGTTACTGTAACTACGATTAGAATTACTTTTCAGGATCAGTAGTGGGCTGAAAGATGCAGCACTGAAGTCTCTCCAGATAACAGGTGAGTAAATAAGAATTCGCAGTTTGGCTGATATTTGAGGAATTTTACTGGGGTTCCCTGGAGGCCAACTAGCCCACCAGGAACCATGGGGCTGCGTTGCAGAGAGGTACAATGAGGCCACACCCCTTTTTACACCTCTCTGCAACGCAGCCTCCTGGCGTGTTTGCAGAGGGGGAATTAATTCCCCTTGCATACTGGGGGTTCCTGGGGGCCAACTAGACCACCAGGAAACTCCAGTATGCGCCAGGGGGCTGCATTACAGAGAGGTGTAATGAGGCCACACCCTCTTTTTACATCCCTCTGCAATGCAGCCCCCTGGCGCATTTGCAGAGGGGGAACTAATTCCCCTTGCATACTGGAGGTCCCTGGGGGGCAACTAGCCCACCAGGAACCTCCAGTATGTGCTCGGGAAGGTACAGAGTACAGTACAGATTACCGTACAGAGTACTGTACTTCGTACCCCACAATTTTTTTTAAAAGATTTTTTTATTGGGCCTTGGGGGTCCTTGTGGGTCGATTGGCTAAATCGAATGTACTGATATTAGTTCCATGGGGCCAAGGACTGTGATCAGCTGGCTGCAAGATAATGAAACATGTTGCGGCCCCTATTTTAGAACTTGTGGACTCGGTCCATATGTTCCAAAAATAAAAACAAACCAATTTATAAGGGCAGGGTAGCAGTACCCTAACCCCACAGCCTTAAGGGACCCAGCTAGAAGCAAAGTGAAATGTTTTTTTTTCATGTTGGCATTGACTCCCTGTACTCTTGTAGTAGTCATCGCAGAAAAACGAGGGAATAACACAAAATTACAACAAGGTTACTGTGGGACAAAACAAAATTAGGTGGGTGTCCATGGGTTGTTGTGAGACCATCGGTGGGTTTTCCAGCAATTATGGCCACTTACAGGACCTTCTGTGCATGACACTCACAAGAGGTCGGGCGCAGGGCCTAGCTGCAGGCTGTGAGCTCCGTGGGGTAGGCTAACTTAGGTATGATAAAAACAAAGGTTAAAGTGATGTTATGCTTAGTTGAGAATGTCAGTTAAAATGTTACATTTTAAACTCTAAAACCCTATGAAATTCAGTTAGTTATATTTAACTCAAGGAACTATAACTCACGCACCTGCCATGCAATGCCTATTACATAACATATTATATCACTCATGACATGTTCTTTCACATCACTAATGACATCTGAAATAACATAATTGATGACAACACTGCATGGATGTTGTGATGCAGAAATATTGCTTACAAGAATATAATTTTTGCGGTAAGTATTATTGTTGTAAATATTTTGTAGATGTTTAATATAACTTTCACTGATATAGTTACTAAAACATTGCTTTTTAAATTTTAATGTGTTTAATGTGTTTGATATAAAATGCATGTGTTACTATCGTTTATATAAATGTTAATTGTTTTTTAAATATAGCTTACAATTTTAAGTGATTTAGAATTCGTACAAATTTGTTATAGTATTTTATTGTGCAGTAGCGAGTTGTTGAGTTTTTAGGTGGATTGGGTGGGTAGTTAATTTGTTACTAAATAATTTAGAATTATTAAATATATTTTATTCAATTTAATAATTGATATTTATTATATAATTAGTGTAATAGGTTTTGTGAGGGTATATGGTGGGAAGTTAATTAGGTAATAATGGATTTACAATGTATTATTCATTGTTAACTGATTTTTAAGTTTATAATTTATGGAATATGTATTTATTTTAATTATATTTTATTTGTGGGCTCCTAGGATTGTAAGGGTGTAGAGTGGGAAGTCAAGTAAGTAATATTTAACAATGTATTATTAATTGTTAATTAATATATATATATATTTAAATTAAGTTTAATATGGAAAACTGGTTTACTTTACTTATATTTTGATTGCGAAATGCTAGGTTTGTAGGGGTACAGGGTTGGAAGTTAACTAAGTACTAAATATTTAACTATTAATTATCATTTGAAAATAAATTTTTCCTTTGAATATTAATATGTAAATTGTGCAATACTTACTAAATTTTCCTTAATTTTAGTTGCGGGATGCTCGGTTTGTAGAGGTCTAGGGTGAGAAGTTTATCAAGTAATTATTAATTAGCAATTACTTTTTAATTATTAAATTTATTTTTAAGATCGGAAGTTACAGAATAGTACTTTTGTTTGTTATATTTTAGGTGTGATCTGCTGGATTTGTAGGGGGTACAAGGTGGGAAGTTAATTAGCTAGTAATTAAATAACAACTAGGGGCCTAATTACGATTTTGGTCCGAAAGGCTCCGAACTGGAATTGGATTCTCCTAAACCGTATCGGAATCTATGTTTCTGACTGTCTCAGAAACATTTCCGACCGACAGATTATGATGGAAAGGTAAAAGTTCAGTCAGTCTGAACCGATTCCGACCGGCATTAGGAGAATCTCTGTCGGTCGCAGCCGAATCGTACAGATCTACGGACCACATTTCCGACCGATGTATTAGGATGTCCGATTCAGGCAGCCTTTCCGAATCAGTTTGTGGGCTCCTAGGATTGTAAGGGTGTAGAGTGGGAAGTCAAGTAAGTAATATTTAACAATGTATTATTAATTGGTAATTAATATATATATATATTTTTTAAATTACGTTTATTATGGAAAACTGGTTTATTTTACTTATATTTTGATTGCGAAATGCTAGGTTTGTAGGGGTACAAGGTTGGAAGTTAACTAAGTACTAAATATTTAACTATTAATTATCATTTGAAAATTAATTCTTTCATTGAATATTAATATGTAAATTGTGCAATACTTACTTAATGTTACTTAATTTTTGTTGCGGGATGCTGGGTTTGTAGAGGTCTAGGGTGAGAAGTTTATCGAGTAATAATTAATTAGCAATTATTTTTTAATTATTTAATTTATTTTTAAGATCGGAAGTTACAGAATAGTACTTTTGTTTGTTATATTTTAGGTGTGATCTGCTAGATTTGTAGGGGGTACAAGGTGGGAAGTTAATTAGCTAGTAATTAAATAACAACGAGGGGCCTAATTACGATTTTGGTCCTAAACCGTATCGGAATCTATGTTTCTGACTGTCTCAGAAACATTTCCGACCGACAGATTATGATGGACAGGTAACAGTTCAGTCAGTCTGAATCGATTCCGACCGGCATTCAGAGAATCTGTGCAGGTCGAAGCCGAATCGTACAGCTCTACGGACCACATTTCCGACCGATGCATTAGGATGTCCGATTCAGGCAGCCTTTCTGAATCAGTTTGTCCGACATTAAACAGCTGTTGGGAACTGTCTTTGGGGGCCCGTAGCAGGCCCCACTTCATCCTAAGGTGTCTGGTTGGGGCCTATGGAGGTACCCAAGGGACTCCCCTTTAAAACCATACACAGTGTGCATGCACCATGGGGAGCCTGCGACAGGGTGCAAGGTTTTAAGCAACCACTGCTTTTTTCAATGGGAGCTGGTGTTATTGGTCGAACACAGGCTCTCATTAAAGTAAATAGGTGCCTTTCCAAACTGTGTACAGAACCATCGCAATCGGTTGGGAGGACCCTGCGAATACGAGTCGGTCGTAACCAAATTTGAAACACTGTTGGTGGGAAGAGTTTATATATTAATTGATAATTAATTGTTTTATTAAATTGTAATTAAGTAAATTGTTTAATGGTTTTTAGATTTTTTAAATGCATTTACATACATTGTATAATAATGCATCTTTGCCTATTATTGTGGTGACTTGAGTAGGGATAGTATATCTAACACATATGAAGTATAGCACTTTCCTACTGTTGCATAAACTAGAGTGGGAATAGTATATTTAATATTCTTAGACTCCAACAATTTTCCTAATATTGGTTGAATAGTTTTTTATAACATTAATCCTTTAATTATCTTTATATTTCATATTATTTCTCTCCCTGTTTAAATGTCTTTAATGTTGATAGTTTCTTAAATGTGTTTTTTCGATTTTTCAATTTTTAGCATATTATGTTTATTGCCTACATTAATTTTTATATTTCTTCATATTCAATTGTATATATTTTGACAGTTTTATTTTTTCATTTCTGCTATATATATAAGTATATATTTACACACACACACACACAAATATATATATATAAATTATAGTGCAACATAATTGATAAACTATGTATATTACATTATATTTTAATGTCCTTATTTTGGTGCACAATAAAGTATTGTGCCGTCCTCTGGTGTGCCGCAACTTGTTTTCATGTCCAGTTGGATACTTTACAGGAACTGTGTGTGAAATTTGAGCAGTGGCTGCTGCCGCTTGCTGGCACCGACGCCGAAGGCTGAGAACCACGAAGTGCAGCGTTTGTTGACATACATATATGTAAGATGCAATAAATCCCACATTTCTGCTTTACTTTGGCTTCTTGACCTTCATTATTCCTTCACCGTGAACCCTCTAAAGCTTTCTCCCCTTCCAAGAAGATCCCTCCCTGCATCATCCTCAATGTTTCTATATATGATACCTCATATATCAATTTTAGATCTTTATAATAAGGAGAAACATCAATTGACTTATTCATTATATGAAGACTGTAACCAAAATCAGAATCTATAAACCGACTTGTATATTAGGTACAAAACATGAATTATAAACGAACATGCAGCTTAGCTTCTATATTATATATACCTATACATATATGTGTGTGTGTGTTTGTGTATTTATAGAAAAATATATTTACATATAGTATTACATAATATTAGCACTATATTTAATTTACATTATACTACATTTATATATTGAAATATTTAACATTTACTACTTTATACTCTATATAAAAAAAAGAAGTGTCTATTTTTTAATGATATTAGTGTCAATGATAGTTTTATTCTGGTACTTTGGCCCTTACCAAGCATAGGAGCATGATAACACAATATTTTTGTCAATGATATTGTTTACCATGATATGTGTCAGTGAACCACTACTGCAACTTTTAATGACCTGGGTACAGTAAAGTGTTTCTTTACTCATTAGTTTCATTCTTAAGCCAGATTTTCCTTTCCTGTCTCTGCGAGAGCCATCTGATGGTTCTTTTGAAGAGGAATGCCCATGTTTCACTGAATTTCAGCAGTTATATTTTTTCAGCATGCATTAGCAAACTGATGTTAGCAATTTTTTTGCAGAGCTAACATTTACTAAGGCTATTAGATTGCTTTATCTCCATGGTAACAGTCAGTTCTATTTTATCCACACTCAATAACACAATGTTGTCGCTTTTTATTTCTCTAGACGTCTTTTATCTATATTCAGTTGCCTTCACAGACAATTTCCTTTACACTAACTCCTTCGCCAATCATCTGTAGTTTTCTCTGTATCATTAGCCTCTACTTCAAAGTTGTTCATTCAGGCATGCACAACATATGTTTTGCCATGCAGGTTACATGCATGATTTTCGGGATTACCACTGACCATGTAAATATGTTCAATTTAACCTGGATGCAGCCCTCATGGACCATTGTTGGACACTCTAGTGTTAGAGATATACCTCATGGGGCAGCTATAATAATATTTCACACATTGCAGGCAAGGCTGCATTACATTGCCTGAAAAGGAGAGAACAGAAATTAAGCATATCTACTGAGATTTGGCATACTTCTGCTCTTTCCTAGTGCTGCAACACTGTGGTCTGCCTAGTTCGAGTGCAGGCACCTTTGCACCATCCTGCAAGGAAGCCTGTGTTACAGGCAGGATTATTTTTGTGTAGGAAAGAAGGGATGCTTTCCTGCACAAAAACAATCCCGAGGCAATTTCCTCTTTTCAAGAATGATACAGAATGCCTCACACATACAAAAGGAAAGTAATAAGGAGGAATAAAGATATTTTTTCTTGTCTGTGTAGGCACTATTTTGTCGAAAACTCTGTTTATAAGACTTTGTAAACCTTGGTTTGTGTCAAAGTACAAGAGGATATGTATTGGAACACGCATGCACCACCCATGTAATGCATACCCCATGCGAAGCAACGTGGTGTTACTTTGTATTTATTTGTATTTAGTAAACCACACAAATTAACACAAATCAACTTTGCATGGCTTAGTGAATGCTAAAATGGTTTTTGTGTTCGACCACCTCACAAAAGTGATCAAACAACATCTTAGTATATCTGGGCCCATATATCTAAACCCATCAACCACACTCTCTAGCAGCAGGCATGGCCTAATTGTAAAAAGCACAATATAAGCAAAGTAAACAGTGAGGAAGGTAGGGGTTTGCCCTTTCTGAGACCTGCCATGGAATACCGCATTTATCCATTCATGCATCAGAAAGTCTTGGTTGATCCAGCATGGCTGCTTGGGACCTACACACGTGAGGTACTAAAGCCCAAAGTAAAAGCACAACATACAGGGAGGATTGGCAGATCGCTTGCACGGAATGAAAGTGACTTAGGCCTTATTGAGAGTTCAGTGGTCCATCAAACCTGTTGTGGCTGCCTGACCACTGCCACACTGCAGGCCCGCCCGCAGTATTACAAGTGTGGCGGTCGGACCGCCACTGGACTGCTGCGACCGCAGTGGACCAAGGACCCCGGAGCAGTCTTACAGCGGTCTGAGGCAAATATATGCTGGTGGTGCCACAGCAGCACATTCAACCATATTACGAGTTGCCGCAATGCCACCTTTCTCATGGGGGTGAGACCCACTTTTGCCTCTGGACTTGGGGTGCACAAGTAGTGCCCCCCTTCAATTTGCACGCCCTGTTGCTGCACGGTGTGGCATGTATGCCACACCATGCAGGCAGGTGCAGGCATTGATCTGAGAATGGCACTCTGCCTTTTAGGTTCTTCTATGAGCCTGGCTGACCAGGAATAAACTCCTGGGCCCTCATTTATGAAAAGTGACGCATGGCTGCGTGAAAACAGGGATGCGTCACTTTTCACTGCGCACTCCTTACGACATTCTTGATGCGTCATATTTAATGTATGACGCATCATGTCGCAAGGAGTTACAGATACGTCACTATTTCGGACGTGTCTGTAAGCACAAAAGTGACGCATTGCTGGAGTGTGTCACAAAAGTGACGCAACTCCAGCAATGCGTCCTTTCACATGGGGAAAGCCCCATGTGAAAGGGCTTGCGTCAGTCTTACGCCAGCTGTGAGGCAGGCGCAAGATTTTGATGCAACAGCATCCTAAAAGTGACGCAGTGAAATCTCATAGATTTCACTGGGTCACTATTACGAGGCTTTTTGCGGGGGAACGCCCCCTCTGCATACATTATACCTGACGCAGGTATAATGTGGCGCAGGCGTTTAAAAAGTGACGCATCTACCTAGATGCGTCACTTTTTAAATATGACGCAACGAGGTGCATTTTTTACACCGCTGGTGCGTCACAAAAAGTGACGCACCGGCAGCGCAAAACTGATGCAAGGCCTTCATAAATAAGGCCCCTGATCTGGAGGATGGTCGCACCGCGGTTTTGGCAGCCATACAGCAGACAGCGCATTGGACCATCCACTGTAGGGCCACCAAACTGAGACTAAGGTCCTTAGAGTTCAGTGGTCGTTCTCCTTGGGCCATAGCCTATACCAGACTTCCTAGCAACATGGCTATGCAAATCGCACTGCAACCACCATTTCCACTTGTGAACAACTGAATAGTAACTTCAGTACTTCCAGTTTGGGCTCAGCCAATTTCTTGTCCTTGCAAGGCGGTTAGGCAGTAACAGAATGCCTGGTACCTCGGTTTACCATCAATGCTTGGAGCACAAACCATTAAACAACACTGTATACGACCCAGTACATGGGGACGAATGAGTGAGCTCAGCTTTTCAGACAAGTCATGTATACATAAATACACTTTATTATGGCATATGTTGAATGTATGAGGAGGAGCATGAGGAAGAGAGGTTATGGTCCACAAATTACTGCTGGATACTACTGATGGGTATTGGAGCTTTCCTAAATCAGGGACTGATACACTTGCTGAACCTGCCACAAGTCTATTTAACCAAAATAATGACTGAGAAAACAAATCAGACCTGGCAATCCGGGAACTTTTTTTTTAAACACATTTTATTGGTTTTCACAATGTTGCATGTATCAATCATAAACATTTATCTTCTATGTTTCGCTATCTTACATCAAACAGCATTTAAAAGCGTGCATTACATTGCCACTATGTGAGCGAAAAACATTATCACTTTTTATACTTTCATGCAATACATTGCTTTAATGTATAGTCATCCACATTGAGAATGAGGTTATCAATTAAAAACAACTACCCTACCTCCCGCCCTCCCCCACCCTTGTTCAATGTAGCTACTGTCAGGTTTGATGATGGTTCCTAGACCAACTTGCATAATACTCTGAGCTGTGCGGGTGCACGTAGCTCCTAGGTACTCTGTTGCTGCCCAGGGTGCTGCCGCTAGACATGAGTTTACTGTGTAGTTGGGGTGTCAGGATGAGGATTGGGGTCTATGGCATTAAAGCTCTCCAGCATAATATCCCATTCCATGGATGTTGGATGTTTGCGCAACCCCATGGCCTTCGTCTACCTTATAGCTTCACTTTCGGCTCCACTCCATCGTATCACCTCTCTATGTCAAGTGTATAATGCTGGGAGGGCATGGCTTAGCCGGCAGCAAGATGGCTGCACTCTAAGTGGGGTCTGCCGGCTAAGAAGGTAAATCCGCCCCTATCCTATGGACATCGACAGAGCTCTCACCTTGCTCCACAGAATCCTGTCTTTCTTCATCCTGGGGCGACCATTGATCCCCCTCCGGAGACTCTGAACCGTTGCTGCACCGACTTCTCACTACTGGGGTCCAGGCTCGTCTGCTGGGCCTAGCTGCAGGCACGCAGTTGAAGCACGCGCAGCTTTGCTGTGGAGTTGTCGCCTTTGCTCCCCACCTTGGGCCATCCTGCCTGAACCAGCCAGGTTCACTGTAGCCTCCCTGCTGCCCGGCCCCTCCCGAGTCTGGTGAGTTGCGCTGCCGCGGGGGTGCCCACGGTGGGGTTGGGGGCGAGTGCGTGGGCAACGCTCCCCTATGGCAGAAACCTGCCATCTCTAGTCCTCCCTCGCTGGCCCCGCAATGTGAACACTTACCTGACCAGTCGGTATGTATAGGAGGGGTCCCAGACCAAACACATAAGGTTTAAAAGATCACAGTGTTTGAATTAAATTGATCCAAGAAATAAATCAGAGTGCAAGGTGTTTTTATTTTCACCGCACCGTTATAACCAATCAATGATCAAAGAATCAATGGAGAAAAAATATATACACAATATACACAAGTTCAATGAGCCCACAGGGAGAAGGGAGAGAGTGCAGGGGAAGGGATACACATTTTTTATGATAGTTATACATCACTAGTCAAAGTTTCTCATGTGCATAAGTCCACAGATCACCATCACAGAAAAATCATAGATCCCCATGTGCGGGGTCAAAAACAGTGTACAAGCATCAAAAAAACGTTTCAGATAGAAGCTCCTAATCAGCTGTAAACATCAGGCTATCCTTAGGAGTTCAAATGGTGTAGAAGAAAGTCTACGTTTCGACCCAGAAAATGTAGGACAGTAGATCCTTACTACGCGGGTCTTCATCAGGACGTGAAGGGAGGGTGGAGGGTAAGGTGGGGCTGTTTCCTAGACAGAATAGAAGTGAAAACACGAATTTTAAAAAACGGTCTCAAAAGAGTCCCGAGATTACTATATAATGGAAGGAACCGTTATATTGGAGATAAGGGTTTTTAAAATTAAATTAAACTGACTAAAAAGGAGGGAATGTTATACTGAGGATAGAGCCATAGGTTACATGAAATTACCTGGTAGGAAATCAAAAGGCGGCCTGAAAAAGTGTCCTTATCACTGCTGTAACGTATTGGTAGCGGTTGTTGTCCATATCTAGAGGACCATGATAGAAATAATAATATTGGCGCCAATCAATTATTGTGATCGCCACAAAGATTATCACTCAACAGTACTTATAGTGATTACATTGTTAAATGGCCTACCTCTGCATTAAAGCATGCTTGGGTCAGAGGATTTAATAGTTTAAAACTTTGTTATCTCCTCCGTCGTTGCGGGGTATATTTAGTTTATCCTAGAAGTGAGACTTATCCCTTTGACATATCTGCAGATACAAGCGGTAAAAAAACGAGTCAGGGATTGCATACGCTAGCGGCTAAATCAAAGGCAGGCGAAGAAACGCGAAAGAACGCCCACAGGTACCGCCTATTGAGCACTCACCCGAAAGGATTATGTGGGTTGAGCAGCGTGCGAGTCAGCGTCTTACTCCGTCAGGCTAGAACCAGGAAGTGCTGCCATGGTAACAAGAAGGGTTTACAGAGCTGCGCATAGAAAGACTCGCGTTGCTATGGATACACGGAATGCGGTGGAAAAAAGACTTCCGTGGTAGTGATTGGCAATACAGCTTAGTGAAGTCTGAACAATTATTAAATTACTGAGAAATTGTTATGTGTGACCAGCTAGAACCAGCAATAACTCTACATATTACCAATACGGTGCATTACTGTTTGAAAAAAACACAATGGAGACATCATGAGTTGCGCGGACCTACCAAACTACAAGGCGGTCAAGGCGCACATTTTAGTCACGGGATACATATTTGGACAGCCTGATTGTTGCGGGGCTAGCACGTTGTCTATCATTCAGAATGAGATAAGGTACATCATTTGATAACAGGCGCGGACCTACCAAGCATGGTGGTCAAAAGCGCAATGCGATTACAAAATCTATCATTCAAAATGCCTCTGTGGATGATGTTAAAGTATACCACTGCTACATAGGAGATTTTGCATAAAATTAGTCCTTGAATAACCTAAAATCGTAATGATTCACACAAAAGCCAGGTATTGTGTTCGATGCAAGGTACATCAGCAGAAAAAGTTCCAAATGACATACTAGTGGTATTGCTAAGTATGCGTGAACCTACCACATGGTGGTTAAACGCACAGTCAATTTAGAGGTTGGCCATTTGCGCAAAGCTACTCTCAGACTCATTCAGAGCCCTGCGTACTGAATCAAAGAAGCGGATCCATTTGATCTCCCTGACGTTAAGGATGGGTTCTATACTGCCACCCCTGGGACCTAATCTCACCTGTTCCAAAATGATCCACTTAAGGCTTTCCGGGGAGTGGTTAAGGTCATTGCAGTGGTCTACTAAAGGGGCTCCTTCAACCTTACATCTTACGCGGCTGCAATGCTGCAGAAAGCGTACTTTTGCACGCTGTTGTGTCTGTCCTATATATATCAAATCACATGGGCATATTATGCAGTATATGACGTTGGTGGAATTGCAGTTTGTATGTGATTTCAAAGGAACCTGGTGTTGTCCGTGGGAGAAAACTTTGGTTTGAAGTGTTGCTGGACAGGCTTTGCATGAGCCACAGCGGTAGTGTCCCACAATGGGCGGTAAGTTCCACATGGATGTTATGGATGGTTCCTTAGGGGTCGTCAGGAATGAGCATACCACATAGTCGCGAATATTCTTCGCCTTTTTGAAAGCGTGAAGGGGTAAATGGCTACAGTTGACATCCTCTGAGATCAAGTTCCAATATTTATTGATGGTTTTCTTTATTGCATTACTTTTTGTTGAAAAAGTGGTTACGCAGATGAGGCGTTGTTCATTACTGCTCCGTTGTAACCCCGATTGTAGTAGGACTTCCCTTGGGTTGAACCATGCTCTCTTTTTGGCTTTCTTCACCAGTCGCCTCGGGTATCCACGTTCTAGTAAACGATCCATCAATACAGTGGATTGCTCCATGTAGTCCTCTTTTTTGCTGCAATTACGGCGAATCCGTAAGAATTGGCCGAAAGGCAAATTGTCTCGGAGTCCCCTTGGATGGTGGCTAGAGTATAAAAGTAAGGAATTTCTCTCCGCAGGTTTTCTGAACAGAGTGGTTTGTAGGATCTCGTTTTCCACAAAAATTGTAAGATCCAGAAAGTCAATGGATTTTTTGTCAAATTGAATAGTGAATTGTATGTCTGGAGATCTACCATTGAGCCAATCAAAAAAGTTGATGATTCCCACCTCAGTTCCTGCCCAGATACAGATGATGTCGTCAATGTATCTCATCCACATGTTTATTTGGAGTCTGAAGGGATTGACATTGCAGCCGCATAAGATGTAAGGTTGAAGGAGACCCTTTAGTAGACCACTGCAATGACCTTAACCACTCCCCGGAAAGCCTTAAGTGGATCATTTTGGAACAGGTGAGATTAGGTCCCAGGGGTGGCAGTATAGAACCCATCCTTAACGTCAGGGAGATCAAATGGATCCGCTTCTTTGATTCAGTACGCAGGGGTCTGAATGAGTCTGAGAGTAGCTTTGCGCAAATGGCCAACCTCTAAATTTACTGTGCGTTTAACCACCATGTGGTAGGTTCACGCATACTTAGCAATACCACTAGTATGTCATTTGGAACTTTTTCTGCTGATATACCTTGCATCGAACACAATACCTGGCTTTTGTGTGAATCATTACGATTTTAGGTTATTCAAGGACTAATTTTATGCGAAATCTCCTATGTAGCAGTGGTATACTTTAACATCATCCACAGAGGCATTTTGAATGATAGATTTTGTAATCGCATTGCGCTTTTGACCACCATGCTTGGTAGGTCCGCGCCTGTTATCAAATGATGTACCTTATCTCATTCTGAATGATAGACAACATGCTAGCCCCGCAACAATCAGGCTGTCCAAATATGTATCCCGTGACTAAAATGTGCGCCTTGACCGCCTTGTAGTTCGGTAGGTCCGAGCAACTCATGATGTCTCCATTGTGTTTTTTTCAAACAGTAATGCACCGTATTGGTAATATGTAGAGTTAATGCTGGTTCTAGCTGGTCACACATAACAATTTCTCAGTAATTTAATAATTGTTCAGACTTCACTAAGCTGTATTGCCAATCACTACCACGGAAGTCTTTTTTCCACCGCATTCCGTGTATCCATAGCAACGCAAGTCTTTCTATGCGCAGCTCTGTAAACCCTTCTTGTTACCAGGGCAGCACTTCCTGGTTCTAGCCTGACGGAGTAAGACGCTGACTCGCACGCTGCTCAACCCACATAATCCTTTCGGGTGAGTGCTCAATAGGCGGTACCTGTGGGCGTTCTTTCGCGTTTCTTCGCCTGCCTTTGATTTAGCCGCTAGCGTATGCAATCCCTGACTCGTTTTTTTACCGCTTGTATCTGCAGATATGTCAAAGGGATAAGTCTCACTTCTAGGATAAAATAAATATACCCCGCAATGACGGAGGAGATAACAAAGTTTTAAACGATTGAATCCTCGGACCCAACCATGCTTTAATGCAGAGGTAGGCCATTTAACAATGTAATCACTATAAGTACTGTTGAGTGATAATCTTTGTGGCGATCACAATAATTGATTGGCGCCAATATTATTATTTCTATCATGGTCCTCTAGATATGGACAACAACCGCTACCAATACGTTACAGCAGTGATAAGGACACTTTTTCAGGCCACCTTTTGATTTCCTACCAGGTAATTTCATGTAACCTATGGCTCTATCCTCAGTATAACATTCCCTCCTTTTTAGTCAGTTTAATTTAATTTTAAAAACCCTTATCTCCAATATAACGGTTCCTTCCGTTATATAGTAATCTCGGGACTCTTTTGAGACCGTTTTTTAAAATTCGTGTTTTCACTTCTATTCTGTCTAGGAAACAGCCCCACCTTACCCTCCACCCTCCCTTCACGTCCTGACGAAGACCCGCGTAGTAAGGATCTACTGTCCTACATTTTCTGGGTTGAAACGTAGACTTTCTTCTACACCATTTGAACTCCTAAGGATAGCCTGATGTTTACAACTGATTAGGAGCTTCTATCTGAAACGTGTTTTTGATGCTTGTACACTGTTTTTGACCCCGCACATGGGGATCTATGATTTTTCTGTGATGGTGATCTGTGGACTTATGCACATGAGAAACTTTGACTAGTGATGTATAACTATCATAAAAAAATGTGTATCCCTTCCCCTGCACTCTCTCCCTTCTCCCTGTGGGCTCATTGAACTTGTGTATATTGTGTATATATTTTTTCTCCATTGATTCTTTGATCATTGATTGGTTATAACGGTGCGGTGAAAATAAAAACACCTTGCACTCTGATTTATTTCTTGGATCAATTTAATTCAAACACTGTGATCTTTTAAACCTTATGTGTTTGGTCTGGGACCCCTCCTATACATACCGACTAGCTACCCAGGTCCCACTAACTACATGGGTCCAACCATATTATCTATAATACACTTACCTGACAAGGCAGAGCACAGTGCTGGAGCAATGGCACTTAACAGCAGAGCTGCGGGGGGAGTGAGCAAGTCCCCGATCAGGCGGTCAGAGGTCTTGATCGCAGTCCCTCGCAGCGGCCGCCATTAAGTAGGGGAGAGGAAGGGAAGCGCAGCTGGGAGGTGAGAAGCGGGAACTGGCAGGGGGCAAGGTGCAACAGTGGAACGAAGGGCACAAAGGGCAAGTGGCACAGAAAACGGCAAAACAACAACAGAGAACACAGGTACAACCAGTGGCACAATAAGAGTGGCAGACCAAAGACACACGCACAATAAAGAATACAGGCACGAGAAAGACACAGGCACAATCTATACTACTATTATAAAGGAAGAACTTTGAGGCTTTGAGGCGGGTAAACTCGGGAACCACAGCGCCAATCCACACACCCGATACATCGTTGTAATCCTCAGGGTGTGCAGATGGACATAGGCTATATAAATTAAAAATAAATACGTTATTTAAAAAATATATGTAAAAAAAAAAGTAGTCCCCTCAAAGTAGCGCCAGCCGCGATGTGCGTGCTTACATCAGGAGCGGCGTACACGAGCGCGAGGAGCTGCGGAGATCAGCGCGGGGAGGAGCGGCGGAGATCAGCGCAGGGAGGAGCAGTGACGAGGAGCGGCAGAGATCAGCGCGGGGAGGAGCAGTGACGAGCGAAGGAGCAGCGGACATGAGCGGGGGACAGGGGGTGAGGATCGGCGGGCAGGCAGTGAGGAGCGGCGGCGGGGAGAAGCGGTGAGCGGCGGATGAGGTAGGGTGCCAAGTAAGCAGTGAGCAAGGCAAGCGTAAGGGAGGAGCGGCGGCGGAGAGAAGCGGTGAGTGAGCCACTGGTACCAAACGGAAAAAGAAACGTGTGCAGGTTACAAAAGCGTACAAAGTGGAGCGGTCAGCTGAAAGCTAAAATCCCAATCGGGAGAAGGTAGAAAACGGGGCATTACAGGAGGAAAAAGTGACGTGGGCAGTGACGTGGGCAGGTACAAAACTGGGCATTACAGGAGGAAAAAGAAACGTCTGCAGGTTACAAAAGCATACAAAGTGGAGCGGTCAGCTTAAAGCTAAAATGACAATCGGGAGAAGGTACCAAACGGGGCATTACAAGAGGAAAAAGTGACGTCTGCATTGACGTGGGCAGGTTACAAAAGCGTACAAAGTAAAAATAGAGGCATAATACTGCACAACGTCAGGGCGGGCGGGGGCCCTGAGCCATGATTACTCCCGGACAACGTCGGGACGGGCTGCTAGTATAGAATAAAGGCACAACAACAAAGATACAGTGAAGAGACTAGAAGGAAGACAGAAAACGGGCACAGAGAGGCAGTAAAACAGCACAAAGACAGACACCGACAGCAGCAGCCAGCAGAAGAGAAAGGCTCTCCCACTGGACACCAGGGTTGAGACCCAGGCAGGAGTATACAGGTGAAGGAGGTCCTCGAACACCTACCTGACCATGCAGAGCACAGTGTCCGAGCAGTGGCCATTAACAGCGAATCTGTGGGGGGAGAGAGCAGGTCTCTGACCAGGAGGTCAGAGGTCTTGCTTGCACTCCCTCACAGTGTGCCCACCATTAAGTAGGGGAGGGGGATGGAAGCGCAGCTGGGAGGAAGGGCCACCGGGCAGCAGTGGCGAGAAGGGCACGGAGGGCAAACGGGCACAGAACAAGGCCAAAAAACAACAGAGGACACAGGTACAACCACTTGCACAATAAGACTGCCACATCAAAGATACAGGCACAATAAAGAATACAGGCATGACAAAGACACAGGCACAAGAAAGAATACAGGCACAACAGCAAAGATACAGTGAAGAGGCTAGAAGGAAGACAGACAACTGACACAGAGAGGCAGAAAAGCAGCACAAAGACAGACACAGACAGCAGAGGCCAGCAGAAGAGCAAGGCTCTCTCACTGGACCACCAGGGATGAGGTGCAGGCAGGAGCTTGTGGGTGAAGGAGGGCCACAAACACCTTCCTGACCATGCAGAGCACTGTGCCTGAGTAGTGGCACTTAACAGCAGAGCTGTGGGGGGAGAGAGCAGGTCCCTGACCAGGAGGTCAGAGGTCTTGCTCGCACTCCCTCACAGCGACAGCCATTAAGTAGGGGAGTTGGAGGGAAGTGCAGCTGGGGGTGAAAAGGGGGAACGAGAAGGGGGAAGGCCATGGGGCAGCAGTGGCGGGAAGGGCACGGAGGGCAAACAGGCACAGAAAATGGCCAAACAACAACAGAGGACACAGGTACAACCACTGGCACAATAATACAGGCACACCAAAGACACAGGCACAATAAAGAATACAGGCATAACAACAAAGATACAATGAAGAGGCTAAAAGGATGACAGAAAACGGGCACAGAGAGGCAGGAAAACAGCACAAAGACAGACAAAAACAGCAGCAGCCAGCAGAAGAGCAAGCCTCTTTCACTGAACCACCAGAGATGAGGCGAAGGCAGGAACCTGTGGGTGGAGGAGGGCCTCGAACAACTACCTGACCAGGCAGAGCACAGTGCCGGAGCTATGGTACTTAACAGCGGAGCTGGGGGGGTGGGGGGGGGGAGAGCAGGTCCCTGATCAGGAGGTCTGGAGTCTTGCTCACACTCCCTTGCAGCGGCCGCCATTATGTAGGGGAGGGGAAGGGAAGCGTATACACGGCTTCATCAAGTTAACCCAGACACGGATCTTGCCGGTCTACGCCACATTAAAATGCTGAGTACACCAAAAACAAAGTGCAGACCACGACAGCGACTGCCAACTAAACGGTGGTGTCATCTAGGTGCCACAATCAAGTAAAAGGAGAGAGCCTGTTAAAGGAAAGATGCAGTCCCAACCTGGCCCCGTCCCCGGTCACTGGACAGCTTAGGAAGCAGCAGTTAAACTTCCTCATGTGCATGAGGAAGGCCCATTGGCTGGTGACATTGAACGTACCACATCACGGGGCCGGATCCTCATAGTTTTATGCACATCAGGAGGGAGATGGGAGATGTAGTATAGCTAGCGAATGCAGATAGCTGCCATAATCGGCTTGTGCATTCGCTATCCAGTGTTATAGCTATTGCACCACATATCCCATAAGTTCTGGTCACGAAAAAAAAGAGGGGGTGGAGGGCCAAAGGGGCTATACCAAGTAAATAGGAATCCATAACTAATAGAATAAAATAAACAGAGTAAAGAAAACTGTCAGACTGTAGTGTATTATGATTGCAGGTTGCAAGCATGTACCGTGCAACGTTCTAACCCTAAGTAGAACATCGTGAATGCTCAATATAGGGGAACTCTTAGCAGAAAGATAGAAGGGTGACCTACTGTAAGTACAGGTGGTAATCCTATATGCAAAAATCCTATTGTAACTATATATGCTAATCCTAAGGACAAGACAGAGAGAATCAGGGAATCTCATCATTGAGACCTTGACTGTCACTCTTGAGTCTAAAGACCCAGTGTTGCTCCTTTCTAAACAAGAATTGTGCCATATTGGCCATTGGTTGTGTAGTGCCTGGTTTGTCCAAGACTGTCCATGTAAGTTAATTTTGGTCTATGTCCCATGTCACGAAAATGTGTGGTCAGTTTAGTAGTGGTTTTGGTACATCGAATTATACTCTTGTGTTCTGAGATACGGATCTTGATCTTCCTAGGGGTCATTCCTATGTATCTCACGCTACAAGGGCTGGTGATAAGATAAATCAGGTTTTCAGAGTTACAATGTGTGTGATGCTGTAATAACAATGGCCGTTCTGTGCCTATATCAATGGAAGTTGTGTGTCATCTTGACAAAAACACTACATGACCCATTTTGGAAATGACCTTTAACAGGTTGTGAGTTCCAGAGGACATTTTGATATGTAGCAAGCTTAGTGCGTGGTCTAGTATGCACCAGTTTATCTCTCAGCTTCATACTACGTTTGAAGGCAAACATAGGTCTGAGGATGGGGCGTGCTCCTTTGCTCAATATTTAGATTCTTGATATTGTTAGTTATCAATATGTTTATGAATGATATTTAGATATTTTATATTTTGGCATTTTACTTTGGTGTAAAATGACATTGGTGTCATGTATTAGCAATATTTCGTGCTATGAAATGATGGTATTGACATATGTAAGTAGTGATATTTGTGTTGTCTATATTCACTAGTGCAATCATTTTTGCCTAAATGCAAGACAATCTGTTCCTGATTTCTTTATTATTACAATGCTAGATAGACATTCCTTTTCTCTTGTTGACTGAAGGTATGTTTTCAGTCTGCCAATTGGGGCGTTGTAACGTATGCATGTTTGGGGTCTAAAAATATTAAGCTTGGGATGTAACTGCCCCTGATATTGAAGTGTGAAACTTGGAAATTAGAGGTTCAGTTTCTTACTCACCTTTCATTCCTCCTGAATTTAAGTGATCAACCTTGAATTACCAATATTTCTGATGTTCAATTTTCCAATTACTCTCCCACTGATAAGTAAAAATAAAATAGATGTTATTTGAACTGCACTTTGAGGAGTTTCCATATTAATGGCAAAAATTAGCTACATCTTGGTGAAGGTGAGATTTGAGGTAAGATTTCAATATGAATGGGGGGGGGTCAAGTATGAGTCTTGCTGCAGAAGTATTGGATGTATGTAACTTTTGAAGTAAGAAAGCAGTCCTCTAAAGTATTATCCGTTTCGCATAGCCTAGGTGGGAGGTCATAGCTAGAACATTTTGGTAGATTCCTAGGTATAACAATTTTTTGTATTAAGTAGAAAATTCAAATGTAAACATTGTGAACTTGTACTATGGGGATGAAAAAGGTGTCCATGATTATCCCAAGTTTTCTCATTTGTGATGAGTTATTTGTTGATGTATCTAGTTGTTGAGGTCACGTTGTTTATGGCTTTTTTGCAGCATGTTTGACAGCTTTGAGACATTGTGAATCGAGCATGAGTCATTGGTGTATGGGTTTTGATATATGAATATTATTTGTGCATCATCTGAATAATTGTAACAATTGACGTTGAAGGAGGAGATAAGGCCCAGTACAGTGCTAAGGCACACGTTGAAGAGAAGGGGTGCAGTGATAGATCCTGGAGGTACACCAGTTGCAGAAGTCAAGGGTGCTGAAGTGAAGGGAGGAAATGAGATGAGGAAGAATGTATCAGATCAGACAAACGGAATACAGTCACTTCAGTACTATTCCTTGCACTCTAATTATGTCAAGATTCTGCAAAAGCACGTGCTGCTAACTTTGTGATTCTGTTTTCTGTATTGCCCTAACCACTGCTAATTAGTTAAAATCACATTTTGATGCTGAATTTTACTGTGATTCTGGAATTGTGGTCGAACAGTGGAGAACAATGCAGCCATTGGGACTGATCCTGTTTGGAAGGTGAAAGGTAATGCAGGTTTGCCTTGCAAAAAGAAAGGAACCAGCAGCAAGAAGTTCAGCTATTGCTGTTCTTCCAATGTATCTGGGTGTTTCTAAGAAACCACCACTTACTTCAGATAATGTGGATGATCTGACCTCTTCTAGTGGGGCTGTGATTTTTGATCAAGAAGCTCCTAGTCAGCTCCCCAAGCCCTTCTACAGCTCCCCAGGCTCTTGTCAGCTTTCCAGGCTGCAGGTTAGCTCTCCAGAACACTCTTTAGGTTTCCTTTCTAAAGACTCCTTCTTTATGTCACCTGGCTTCTCCCCTGGTTTAGGTCAGCTATCCAGGTCACAAGCCTGGTGTTGAGACCTCAGGGGAGGTCTTCATAGCAGATGTCCAGGCCACAGTGGAGGTGTCCAGGATTCAGAGCAGGCATTAGGTTTGTGACCCCTCTCACGGCTCTTGTGACTCCAGTGAGCTTTTCTCTTCCCATGCCCCTGTCTCTGAAAAAAAGAATGTGGCATATGCATACCCTTTAAAGAGTGAGCAGCATCTATCCCTGCATGTGTATTCGTGTAGATGATATACACAGGGAATGATCATAAAGCACGTATATTTAGACCAGTGAACATACATTAACACACACAAAAATAAATTCATACAACATCACATGTGCAGAAGTGATCTTAACATATACAAAGTGAATAGACCATGAACGATTTAGACAAAAACACAATATTGGCTGTACATGCCCTTTGCCAGAAATAATAGATATTCAGATCGGCCAGTTCTGCACTGCACACCACATAATTCTATGTAGTTACAGTAATTCTCTTAATACTAGGGATTCAATGGGATGTAAGGGCATAATGGGAACAGTGCAAGTATTATTAGTGCCACAGGCGAAAATTTTGGAAGAAACTGACTTAAACAAGGTGATGCAGAACTCTTAACGACTTCTGAATAATTGCCCAAACTCCTCAACATATAACATAACTCCAATCAATCAATCAATCAAAGCATTTGTAGAGCGCGCTAATTACCCGGATAGTCTCAAGGCGCTTGGGGTAGGGGGGTCCGCTACTGCTCGAACAGCCAGGTCTTGAGTTGCTTCCTGAAGGCGAGGTGGTCTTGGGTCAGGTGGAGGTGGATGGGGAGGGAGTTCCATGTCTTGGCAGCCAGGTAGGAGAAGGATCTTCCTCCCGTTGTTGCTCTTCAGGTGCGGGGGACGGCGGCGAGGGCGTGGCTGGTCGATCGAAGCTGGCGGGTGGGAGTGTAGAAGGTCAGGCGGTCGTTGAGGTATTTTGGGCCTTGGTTGTGGAGAGCTTTGTGTGTGTGTGTGTGAGGAGTCGGAACGTGATTCTCTTGCTGATGGGGAGCCAGTGCAGGTTTCTCAGGTGTACGGAGATGTGGCTGTGTCGGGGGATGTCCAGGATGAGGCGTGCTGAGGCGTTCTGAATGCGCTGGAGTCTTTTCTGGAGTTTTGCAGTAGTTCCGGCGTAGAGGGAGTTGCCGTAGTCCAGTCGGCTGGTGACATTGCCTGGGTGACCGTCTTCCTGGTTTCGGTGGGGATCCACCGGAAGATCTTACGTAGCATGCGTAGGATGTTGAAGCACGACGAGGAGACGGCGTTGACTTGTCTGATCATGGAGAGGGAGGAGTCCAGGATGAAGCCCAGGTTGTGCAGGGGGCCACCAGGAGTCGTCCCAGGTGGAGGGCGAGGATCCCAGGATGAGGACTTCCGTCTTATCTGAGTTCAGTTTCAGGCGGCTGTTCATCATCCACTCGGCTACGTCTTTCATCCCTTCGTGTAGGTTGGTTCTGGCGGTGGCAGGATCGTTGATGAGGGAGAGGATCAGCTGGGTGTCGTCGGCGTTGGAGATAATGTTGAGGTTGTGTTGGCGTGCGATGGCCGCAAGGGGGCTCATGTAGATGTTGAACAGTGTGGGGCTGAGTGATGATCCTTGTGGTACGCCGCAGATGACTTCAGTGGCCTCGGATCTGAACGGGGGAGGCGGACTCTCTGTGTTCTTCCAGCGAGGAAGGAGATGATCCACTCCAGTGCCTTCTCCTGGATTCCAATGTTGTTGAGGCGCTGCACTAGGGTGCGGTGGCAGACCGTGTCGAACGCCGCGGAGTGGTCCAGGAGGATGAGGGTCGCTGTTTCCCCGTTGTTGAGCAGGGTTCGGATGTCGTCGGTGGCTGCGATGAGGGCGGTCTCGGTGCTGTGGTTGGCCCGGAAGCCGAACTGCGAGTGGTCGAGGGATCCATTCGTCTCGAGGAAGGCAGTCAGCTGGCTGTTGACGGTCTTCTCGATGAATGAGGTAAGGTATTTGTATGGCACTATGATGTTTTCTTCAACTTTTTTGTTTAAAAAAAAAAACACACACACTTTAAGGGATGTGATCTAGTGCTTTCCCCACCATCCTTATGCAATAAAAAAATCATATTTAAAAGAAATACATGTATAGATACAGAGAGGGCCATTAGGTTAGCTCTCTTCGTCCTTTTGTTAACTGTCCTTCACGTTTTGCTAACACCCACCATTGTATGCAGCATGGGACAATGGGTCAACCCACATTAACCATGTACTGTTAACAGCTGCATTTTGCCAGCTCACATGTGGATATTCATTGAAAAAGAAGTTAATTTTAGCACTAGGGCAGGTGCGTCAGACATTATTTTGGCAAGGCTTTCCCTTTCCTGTCCTTATAATTGTTTTTTTGTTTGCCATCTTTGTGTGTTTAAAATGTTTCAGGTTATTGTAACTCAAACCCAATAGTACCTTTTCTTTGTGCCACGACGAATCATATTTCCTGTGATGTGCAGTCAAAAAGAAAGGGTTTTTACATGTGTTCTATGTTCAGCAGCCTCATAAGACTCACTCAGACTGATTTATTAAAATATATTCAATAGCTATTTTTTTTGTTTGAACATGTTATTGCACTTATATGGTAAACCAACTTTAGGCAGCAGTATGTTTTCTCATGTTTCCTTCTTTTTTATTTCTGTGTTGTGTGCGTGCAATAAAGAATAGACAAATGTAAACAGCGCACACGCTTCCCAAACCCAGACCTCTTGGATTTGCCAGTGCTTGTTTTCAGGTGTTTCAGTATGAATCCGAGGTAAACATTCGCGCCATTAAAATCTTCTGTTCTGAATATAACCTTGTTCAAGAATACAGCACCATGGTGCGGTAACAGTCCCCTCTCCCTCTGAGAAATGAACCACTCATGCATTTTGATGCTGCACAGCATTCCAAAGCCTTCCAGTAAGGTTGGTGGCATGCAAATACCACATTCACACAGGTTACATATATATCATACCTTCTGTTTCATAAAACTGTTGCTTCAGCAGATTTTACCATGTAAATATCAAGGAGTCCTTAGATAACTCGGTGATACTTCTTTTATTGCCCATACTGGAATTTCTACTCGAGTCCTTCAAGTTAAAGACAGCTACCTACAAAGGGTAAACTACCGGCAAATATACACATGTATGTACACATGGGTGTAAGTTAACAGAATTTAGTTTTGAACTTTGTTGCTGGAAATACGCCTAGGCAGTGTCATAGGTTTGGCTAAGCAGTGTCATAGGTTTCACATGTATCATAAGCATTTATTTGCATAATTGACAGAACTTGATATCAAAGTGCAGCATTTCATTCGGTTTAAATATAGCCTCATGGTATTCATGGCTTCAAGACACTAAGAAAGTAAAACTAACCCTATGGTGTTTATGATTTGTATTTTTTATTCTCATACACACTTTTTTCTACTGAAGTAGACAACATTTGTCTCAGAATATTTCTTCTATATAACTGTCTCTCTCTCAATTACATTCTGATTACATTTTGTTTAGAGTTGAAAACAGCTTCGTCGATGCAGGAGTGGCATTCACAAGAGCCTGGATTCCTGACATAAATCGTTTTCACCATAATTCCGCTGGTGTGTAGCATTACATAGTAATACACTTCAGAAAAAGCATGGGGAGCATGAGGAAGATAGAGAATGGTTTTCCTCAAAAGGTTGAGAAAGTACAAAAACGTATGAGCTTTAGAGAGCTATGAAACCTGATCGCACTCCCTTTACCACCCTGGAAATAGTCAGAGTTTTACTCCAACAAAGGTGTGGAGTAATTCCCCTTATTGGATAAAAATGGGAATGGATCGCTTCAATACTTGGAGGGAATGTAGGGAATGGCATTTCTCCACAGGGAAAAATGTTTTCCCCATTGAGAAAAAAAACAGAATATGAAAAATGTGCATTTGGATATCAGGATGCACTTAACCAGTATGCAATTTACACCAACACCATTTGTTTTCTACATTAGGGAAATGGTAGCCTACATAACTTGGAAGCGTTGTGGGAAACCTCTGCCTAGTGCATACGACTGTAAATGTTTGAGAAAAGTTAAAAAAAAAAGTATATTCAAACAAAATGTCAATCTCCGCAAGTACTTTCAGACTTTTTGGGAACAGGGCTGTTTGGTCTTGTTATATTAGAGCACATCAGAGTCCCCTTACTATGTAGCTGTATTTGTGGATGAGGGTTGGAAGCACAGGATGCAATACATTGTAGCTTTCGAAGCTAATCTACCCCAAAACTCTTATAACAGCTCACCATGTGGTTGATGATCACCCTACAAGTAGCACAGTTAGAATTGACTATGAGTTTGGGGTGTGCATCCACATGGCTTGAGGCTCCAGGGGGACTGTGGTGGTCCTGCCAAGCATATTTCGGACTCCTGACCGCTGCAACATCCACAGGGGACTGCATTTCCATGGCAGCCTCAGCAAGGCAATGGCGGTACGAACACGCTAATTGTAATAGGGTGGTCGGAAGACCGTCACCACCGCTCCCACATGAGTCTGGCGGTCCGTGGACTGCCAGACTCATAATTAGGCCCTTAGATGGAGAGAGTGAAACTGCAGGAGTTATTGGGAGCAGTGACAAACAACAGACACAACCTGTAGTTGACCTATGAAAGTCCTGAGAAGCTCTTTAGTTGAAGCAGACAATGACGCCCTGACTCAGCCCAGTCTACTTAAACTAAGGGACTCTGATCCTCTGGAGTCCTCAGAGCTGCAGCAGCCTAGGCTATGGCAGACTATGAGGCAAGGTGTCCAAAGGCATTTTACCCAGTAGGCGTTGGGCGCCTGAGAACATCGTTTAGGAATGTACTTTACAAAACCTTCACGTACCATATTTACATGCAGAGATTAAGGAATAGACAACATTAAACACAGACGATTTTTAGTGTGTGTTCAGCAGGTGGCCAGGGGAAAAACGTGTGTCACCTACAACCAGCAGCCTGCAATAGGTTAACTTGCAACATGATATCATAGCAGTCACAAAATGCATCTGGATTATGCAGTCATCCTTAGTTGCACATGATGGTGGCTTCATGAGCGTTGGTGGCAGCAGTGGAGCAGTGTTTGTGGACAAACCCTTAAATCTAGAACACGACTGGAGAACTACCTTCGACAGTTACCCTTTACCTACGCTGCCCTTGAGTACATGATACTCGACCAAGGAAGCCTTGGAAGTATGAGAGGTTAATGGAACTTTTGGGATAACAGTACACTGCTCTAAGATTTAGAGGTGTTTCTTGAAGTTAGGGTCAACGACCCCAGCAGCCTACCTTTCAGATCCACAGCCAAGCTCCTCTGCTGGCTTCCACAGCCTGGGTTCCAACAGTACAACTATTTTGCTAGGAGAAGAAGAAGGCTACTAAGGAAATGAAGACCTAAAACATAACAGTAACCAGGTTGTTTTGTGTTGCAAATAGGTTGATGAGGGCTGGTCAGTGCCAATGATATTCAGACTAAGATTTTGCTAGGTCTGGGCTCAGATGGTGCACTGATTGCGATTTTCAAACAATCTGTGCTTCTGTGCCATGGTAGTACTATCTCTATTCTGCACTGTGCTCAGTGAAGGAACAATCCCTCCCAATTGTAACTAACGCTGCTGTTACTCGTGCAAATAAAGGAGGAATGCAACATCTCTAGTAACTATTGCTTAAATGCTGTGCTAGATGCAGAAAGTAAGATCATTGCAAAAGGCCCAACAGACTGGATGAATGCTAATGACTGAATACTGATTACTGGAACAAGTTTTAGAAAAGGACTACCAACACTGCACAAATATAGGGGTGGGCGTAGTTCGCGAAGTAGCGCTACGCGAAGCTACGCGAAGCTACGCGAAGTGCACTTCGCACTACGCGAACTTCACGTAGCACTACGCGAGCTGCGTAGTAGCATGTTCGCACTGTGCAAGATGCGTTTTCAATGATTGCACAGTGCGGACAAGCATCCGGCACTGTTCAATCATTGAAAACGGCATCTTGCACAGTGCGAGCTGTAGTTTTCTGCTGCTCGAGTAGATTATTACTCGAGCAGCTGCTTTCTCAACGTGAACTGGTAGTTTCTTATTGAGAGTAGTCGCGAGCATGCGCAACCACTCACAATGAGAAACCTTACCTCCCCGCGTTGAGAATCTCGCCGGGATGTCATTTTGCTTGCTCGCAGTCACGAACATGACGTTCAGGACCGCGAACAAGCAATAAATGAGCGCTGCACTACGCTACGCTGCACTATGCGTGTTCGCACTGTGCTACGTGCAGCTCGCGTAGTGCGAAGTTGTGCAAACTTCGCAAACTCCGCGAGCGTAGAGGGTTAAATATAATGCATATAAAGTTGCTGACTAATCCTACCCTTGCAAACAAGGTTGAGGGCGATACTGTTCTTTTGTACGCTACAATGCAGCCATTGACCAAGTGGCTAAAGAGGGACTCTGGGGTAAACTCACAATAATGGGCTTGGCCCCAGCACTTAGCCATCTGATTCGGTCTTTGCACTGCGATATGTGGATGAAGGTATAAAGTAACTCATCATGCACAGTTACATCAAACGTAAGGATGTGAAATTACCTTAAATAAGCAAGTATTGTGGCAACCTTCAGATTTCATGTCAATGCGGCTGACATGATCAACATCTTTAAATAGTAAAATGTACACCTTCAAGCCCTCTTGACCTCCAGTCACTTGGAGGTTTCCCAGTGTATTCTGATGACCTGTTCTTTTTGGATCAGACACCGCAAGGCCTTCAAAATCTTCTGATTGGCTTGGCTTGTTAAATCAATCTTAATACATTAAAAATTAACATATTAAAAACCAACCGTTTTATTTTCAGCAGGGGCCAGTCACAGAAATCATGGTTTGTTGAAAACCTCCAAGCTAGCACGAGCTGGAGCAAGTGAAGCAATATACATTTACAACTGTATCGAACTTCCCACCCCATCATTCTGGCATAGGACTCGATGTAGTACTAGCAGCCCGTCCCAACGTTGTCCGGGTATGAATTGCTGCCGGCCAGTAGTATATTGTTTTGTAGGATTTCGTTTTGATAGCATTTCTTATCTGTGACAGGCCTGTGAAACGCTACGATTCACAGTGCACTGCTGATGCACTTAAGAGTGCGCGTTCAGTAGTGTGTGAACTCGAGTTTCCCTACTTTATTTTTCCTTGCAATATTATATAGCGCGAACTCGACAACATGGCATGAGCACAATTTACATTTCAGAAGAACACATTCATTTGTGGTAGGCACGGGGAGACGAAGCGATTTGCCTGGAATCACAGGATGTTGAGCTGATGCCGACATTGGAACGTAGCTCCCCAGCTCTAAAGTTCGCAATTCTAGAACTTGTGGCGGGAGGTGTGTCTAAAAATGTACGTCGGTGCTGGCCATCAATGAGAGAGACCTGTGCATTTTTCAAATGGGTGGTGAAAAAATATGAGTATATTGCTGGAGATGTGGGCCACTGTGCCACCAATGTACTTACCAGGGGAGGGTAAACACCCATTATTCCACAACTTTCTTTCCGCATACCATCATTCCGCATACTTTCATTACGAAAGTACCATGACTCCGCAATGACATTATAACGCAAGGCATTACATTTTATATGCTTTTACCACGCATACATTTACAACGAAATTCGTTGTAAATGCATGAATGGTAAAAGCATGTTTTTTTAATGTTTGGATAAGGTAAGTATGGGTATAGGAGTATATGTTTTGGGGTACTGAGGTATATGTTTTGGGGTGTTTGTGTATTTTAAGGGTTCAGATATAGTTTTGGGTTATGGGGTACAGGGGTAGTTTTAGGGTTTAGGGATAGGTATGGGTTTTGGGGTACAGGGGTATTTTTAGGGTTCAGGGCTAGGTTTGGGTTATGGGGTATAGGGGTATTTTTAGGGTTCAGGTGTAGGGTTGGGTTTTGGGGTACAGGGGTATTTTGAGGGTCAGGGCTAGGTTTGGGTTTTGGGGTACAGGGGTATTTTTAGGGTTCAGGGCTAGGTTTGGGTTTTGGGGTACAGTGGTATTTTAGAGTTCGGGGGTAGGGTTGGGTTTTGGGGTACAGGGGTATTTTTAGGGTTCAGGGCTAGGTTTGGGTTTTAGGGTACAGGGGTATTTTTAGGGTACAGGGGTATGTTTGGGTTTTGGGGTACAGGGATATTTTAAGGGTTCAGGGCTAGGTTTGGGTTTTGGGGTACAGGGGTATTTTAGGGTTCAGGGGTAGGTTTGGGTTTTGGGGTACAGTGGTATTTTAGGGTTCAGGGCTAGGTTTGGGTTTTGGGGTACAGGGGTATTTTTAGGGTTCAGGGGTAGGTTTGGGTTTTGAGGTACAGGGGTATTTATAGGATTAAGATGGGTTAGTGTTTAAGGGTGTTGGGGTATTTTAAGGAGTAAGTAAGGGTGGGTTATGATTAGGGGGTGCAGGGTATTTAAAGGGAGCAGGGTGGGATTAGCACACGATATGAGACATGGCTTGAAGGGCGGAACATGCCACACGCCCCCAGCGTTTGTGACACCCCCAGCACACGCCCACAGCACAACGCAGACACGCCCACAAGGGACTACTTTGCTGGCACGGTTCTTTTACCTTTTAAATGCATATGGTGGGCCTATGTCCTTCTGCTGCAACTGCCCTTTCCAACGCTGTATTGGGTGTTGCGATTGGTGCTGTGGTTTCTGGGATTACCCGCCTCAAAGGTTTGGGCTCTCTCTTTATTATATTAGTATGGACTTCACACTGTCTTGAGATTGTTTCCAGCACTATAGCACCCTTGATGCCTGTGTACATGCCTGTATTCAAAACTCAGCTTAGATAGAACTGCTTGAATGTAAATGGCTGAAAGAATTGCTTTATTTGCACATTTCTGTGCCATAATGACATTTGTGCCTGAAGTTAGAAAGAACCTCTATATCCAGATTAGAAGATCTGTCTTGAATTCTGCACTGATATTAAATCCCCTCCATTTCCTAGTGTCATGTGTTTTGGGATTGACAGACAATGGTACAGGCAAGCAAGAAAAGTACATTGAAGAATGCCTCATAAAATATAGGCTTGCTGATACAAGACATGACCAGCTGTGTTCCAAATCGGCCTATCAAAATCTTCAATATAATTAGCCTGGGCAAAGCACTACGATACGCTTGCGTAGTTTGCGAAGTTTGCGCTACTTCGCACTTTGCGAATTGAACGTAGCACAGTGCAAACACACGTAGCATAGTGTAGTGCATCAGTAATTTTTTGCTTGCTCGTTGTCAATGTAAAGTTGGCGACCAGGAGCAAAGAAAAATTACATCCCGGCGAAACTTTTTCCTTGTTCGCGATCAGCAACATAAAGTTGCCAATCGCGAGCATGGAAAATAAACCTCCCGGCGAGATTCTCAACGCGGAGAGGTCAGGTTTCTCATTGCGAGTGGTCACATATGCTCGCGACCGCTCGCGATGAGAAACTACCAGTCCGCGGTGAGAAAGCTGCTGCTCGAGTAAAAATGCACTCGAGTGGCAGTAAAAGACAGCTCACACTGTGCAAGATGCCATTTTCAATGATTGCACAAGCATCCAGCACTGTGCAATCATCTCGAACAGCGCACTACATAGTTCGTGTAGTGCTTCGCGTAGCGCGAAGTGCACTTCGTGTAGCGCTACTTCACGAACTATGTCCAGGGTTAATTGTAAGCAGCTGACTAACACACTATCTAACTATCTCAGCCAGTCAATCGCCTTGTGTCTTTTAGCCACAATAAACCCCAGTCTTGTGAATAGTCTGCTCAGCTTCTTGTTTGGGTTGTTTGGGAGGTGACCCAATAGGCATGGATTAATTTTATGAGGTATGCCCCAACCTGCCGCACGTCGAAGCTGTGGCAGCACCGCTAGCCAACATGATATGAGACTTGGGCAGTGCCACACCATATGCAGGAAGACTGCCTCCATTGCACCGAACTGGGCACATCGGTAATCTCAAAGGGAAAATATGGCATGGAGCCTCTTGTGGGACTAGTACGTCATGTGCACCAGATTGAAACCCTATTGTGTATTTTTAGCCAGTCCATAGGAGTGAAAGGCTCATTGCTCAGGTGCTTTCAGGTCTCTTCCAGAGGAAGTGATGTCTGCTGTCTGTCTGCGCGTAGCACACAATATAGCTGTTATAAATGTTCTCCCACTGTATTTAACTGGTATCCTTCAAGTACAAAACCTGTGCTAGGCATCATGCATACACCTTTGCACGGTGGCTCTTAAACGTAGAGTAGAGTTACTGTAAGACTGGCTTCAGGACAAGAAAATCAATTTCTGCCAGCAATATTTTACAAATATGCACAACACATACACCAAAGTAGAGCCCGGCACGCAAGGCATTGGAGGGTATTTACCCTACTGTAGGAAGGGGGAGTCTCTAGTTGGCGCAGTGCAGCACTGGCGACAAGCAGGGACCCTCTCTTCCTCGTCAGGGCAAAGGATTACTCCCAGAAATAACCCCTGCTTACCCTCTAGGTAGTGTGGCGCAAGCAGTCTAGGCTAAACTCTGGAGTACATTGGGTTAAACATTTGCAGCATCACACACAATAAACCAACAACCCACCACACAATGACACAAGACTGGATTCTTTGTAAAAATATATCTCTTTATATATTCTTAGCAGCAGGCTTGTAAATACAGTTCAATTACTTTAAAAATGTCAGATTTCAATTACTTGTAAATAGGCCACAGTTCTTGTTCAGTTTGTAATTAAAACGTAGTCTTTACCCTTCAAAAAGAGTGTCACAGTTCCTGAATGCGATCTTTGGGGTCTTTTACCCCGTTCCAGGACAGTACAGCGCTTTCTAGAACTTCTGGGCGCTTTACCCGGCTCTTAATGCAAGTCCCTATCAACCCTCACGCCTTCCGCGTGAGCAGGGGTGCGCGGCGTTCAACCGATGGCCGAGAGGAGGTGCACAATTCTCAGCGCACCGGGTTTGGCAGCCAAAGAGCGGGCAATCGAGTGTGGCAATCTCAGGGAAGGGGCCCTTCAAGGATGGGGCAAAGTTAGCAGGGCACCTCGTAAGCTGTGAGGCGTTCCGCTGGCAGCGCGTCTTGAACTGAGCTGCGGGACGACTTCCCGGAGTCTCGCAGTTCAGAGCGCACAGAGCGGGGGCCAGCAGGGGACGAGGGGTGCGCGCCTCACGGACTCCGTGTCCAGAGCGCGGCGCACTTTAGCACAACAGTACCTTGTAATCCTTGAAGGCGGGGGTCCGGGCGGACGATGCCGGCGTTGATCGCAGGTCCCACGTCGCGGTGTCTTCCTCGGGCGATCCGAGCGGCGGCTCGGCTCAGGAGGGCGGCGTTGCGGTGGGGGTTAGATCTTCCGGCGAGGTGCTCCCGGCCTGGCAAGAGGGGGGGCAGGGCCCCGGGCAGCAGTGTGAGGCGCGAACACAGCCTCTGAGCGCACAGCGGGTCGTCCTTCTCTCCCCACGCCGCTGCAGCTTGCAAACGGCGGCGGCTGGGGCTTCAGGGCAACTTCTTCTCCTGTGAAGCAGGCAGGCACAAGGCAGGGTCCGTTCTTGCGGTGCAGACCGCAGTTAGGCAGGCGACAGGTACGGTGCTTGGGCCAGCGAGGCTGGTCTTTGCGATGTCAGCTGGGGCCTGCCAGATAGCAGTTGCGGTGCTCGGCTGGACGGGGGAGCCAAGAGCCTTTCAGAGGGCACAGTGATTCTCTCACGGCGCACTCCGCTTCTCCTCAGTAGTGGTGCAGGACAGATGCACGACTCACAGCAGCTTTCTCTTCCAGGGTAGCGCCCACTGTTCCTGGGGCGCTGGTCAGGGGGCAAGTTCACAGCAAGCCCTTGGAGATCTTGGTAAAAGTTTGGCACAAGGTGAATAAAAGCAAAGTCTTTCAGTCTTTCTTCTCCTGCTCTCCTTCAGCAGCAAGGCACCCACCACAGGCCAGTCTCTTGGGGTCAGAGTCAGTACTTCTCCTTGCAGCTTCCAGGGTCCTTCTCTTCAGGCAGAGCTTCTTCTTTGCGCAAACTGGATCTAATTTACAAGGAGCAGGGCTCCTACTTTTATACCCAGTTTCTTTTGTTCTTACAGGCCAGGGGGGCCTCTGCATAACTGTTCTCAGTCCCTGAGCACTTGTGATGGGTACTTCTGCTTCTGCAGTCAGTGTGAGGGCAGGCACATCAGCCGCTCCCCAGGGGGGCGGAGCCGGCTTTGTGAAGACAGGGGCAGCTTGAGCACTTTGTTGACAAGCTTCGGTCCTTCCTGGTCCAGGTGCAGGCTGAGTCATCAGTCGCTCCCCAGGGGGGCGGAGCCAGCATTGTGGAGGCAGAGCACAGCCTGATGCATCATTCAGGGAAACTCCCACCTCCCACTAAGGTGTCATCCTGCTATTCACCCACTGTCCACACCCAGCCCTGTCACTCACACAACTCAGACAGTCAGATACACACAAGAGCAGAGGCGGGCTGAAATGGTTAGGCAAGCAAATGCTAACTTTCTAAAAGTAGCATTTGCAAACCCAGGATATTAAAATAAACTTTACTAAAAGAAATATTTTATTATTCTGAGTTCAGGCATACTAAACATGACTCTCTACCATGTTCCCTGAGCCTGCTGGGATTATAGAGTGTAATAAATTCCAGCAGCCCATTCTGGCCTAAAGGGAGCAGGTAGCCTTACAATAGTGAAAAACGAATTTGGTTGTAATTCACTACTAGGACATGCCACACACATCAGGGCTTGTCCTACCTTACACTTACAATGCACCCTGCCCTCAGGCCTACCATAGGGGTGACTAATATGAAGTTAAGGGAAGGTTTAGGGGCTGGCAAGTGTGTGCACTTGCCCAGCCAGCATGACAGTACCAGACTGCACGCAGGTTCTGCAGTGGCAGACCCTAGATACATTTTAAGGCTGCTTCTGTGGGTGGCGCAATCAGCGCTGCAGGCCCACTAGCAGTATTGGCATTTACAAGCCCTGGCACTCCTGGTGCACTTTACTAGGGACTAACAGTAAATCCAATGAACCAATCATGGACATCAATCACATGTACAATTTACAGTAGGGAGCACTTGCACTGCGGCACGGGTTGGCCGTGGCGCAGTGCCCTGAGTAGCGGACACCAGCAAAACATCTGAGGCACAACAGCAAAAAGTGGAAGGGAAACTCACGCCAAGGTGCCAGGTCTAACACCTACTTTGGGAACAAATATCAGACGTGGCCATTACATTTACAACAATCGAAACTCGAATGCAATGTGGAGAAAAAGCTGCCCTCACAGCACAGCACCTTTGAATAAAGGAGAGTTGGCAGAGCACAGTCTGAGCTTCAAGCAGGTGCAAGAGTACAATGAGCATTGACTGCGAGACAGACTAGCGCCACCTCTCAGGTGCCAAGGCGAGCGCCAAGGTGCAGGCTCTTCCAAAACCCTGCAGTGACGCTCTGGAAGAAAAGAAGGCATATATATCTCAAGCAGACACAACCAGTGCCCCATCATCTACAAATGTATTTATAGATCGAAATAACCACCGACAGGACCCAAAGCAACATGCACTGGAAGCAGGCGAATGCGAATTCAGCTGGCCTGCCAGATGCACAATCAATGAAAAATAAGCTGTTATAGGTAACAAGCCCTCATCAAGTCCAGTGATAATGATTTCCAGATGGAGAGTGACGAGGACGCCAGTGGGTTGGAGAAAACTCAGCAATTACACAGGCATCACAAACACAAAAGGGCAGAACAAGTCCTGGCGTCTGACAGTCTGCTCGGCTCTCAGCTTCGGTGTATACCACTGTGTGACACTGTGAGCTCACTTCCAAATTGGGGCCGAGGAAACCTGAACTCTGTGCAGGTTGCCATCTAGGTAGAGTTGGTGGCCTTCGGCCTCCTATTTGAGCTGGAGCTCCTCTTGTGTAAGGAGCAGTGCAATAATAACACATATCAACAGAAATGACTGCTGCTGCCCCCTACACTAAAATCGCGACATTGGCATTGGCTTGCACCTCTCCTGAATGCCATACCTGCTACTCGGTGCCATTAAAACAGTGCCAGTCTTCCATGTTAAAAGCGCCCTGTTTAAGACTTGTATTGGATTCTAACAAATGAATTTAGTGGAACGTGTTGTGCGCAGAGAGGCAATCCTGGGTCAGGAACAGCAGTCTTAAAGATGTGATTTAATTGGGATAGGCTTCTATGTATGTATTTTTATATCTATATATGCATCTATGACTTTGGTGTTTGTGTAGCACAAGACTATCCAAAGGCAGAAAAGCTATCTACAGGGCCAAAGGGTAGGACAAGGTCAACGAGCGGTTTGAAAAGTAGCTGATTTGCAGACTATTAGTACACCCCGATTTAGTGTTCTTTAAAGTGTTGCCGTTTTAACTCTATCTCTGTCCTAAGTTGAAGTATTATTTAAGGCGCTCCTGATGGATACAGGGATGCTGTTCCAGATCCTGGGTGCATAGATGAAGAAGGCCAGTTGTTTTGTTTTTCTGATAGGGATGTTTTTCCAGATCCATGGGTACATAGATGAAGAAGGCCAGTTGTTTTGTTTTTCTGATAGGGATGTTTTTCCAGATCCATGGGTACATAGATGAAGAAGGCCAGTTGTTTTGTTTTTCTGATAGGGATGTTTTTTCAGATCCATGGGTGCATAGATGAAGAAGGCCAGTTGTTTTGTTTTTCTGATAGGGATGTTTTTCCAGATCCATGGGTACATAGATGAAGAAGGCCAGTTGTTTTGTTTTTCTGATAGGGGTGTTTTTTCAGATCCATGGGTGCATAGATGAAGAAGGCCAGTTGGTTTGTTTTTCTGATAGGGATGTTTTTCCAGATCCATGGGTGCATAGATGAAGAAGGCCAGTTGTTTTGTTTTTCTGATAGGGATGTTTTTTCAGATCCATGGGTGCATAGATGAAGAAGGCCAGTTGTTTTGCTTTTCTGATAGGGATGTTTTTCCAAATCCTGGGTGCATAGATGAAGAAGGACAGTTGTTTTTTTTTTTTAATAGGGGTGTTTTTCCAGTTCCTGGGTACATAGATGAAGAAGGCCAGTTGTTTTGTTTTTCTCATAGGGATGTTTTTCCAGATCCTGGGTGCATAGATGAAGAAGGACAGTTGTTTTGTTTTTCTCATAGGGATGTTTTTCCAGATCCTGGGTGCATAGATGAAGGCCAGTTGCTTTGTTTTTCTGACGGGTCCTGGTTGCAGGCAGGTGACTTAACAGAAACTGGGCTGCCCCAAAAGGTTTTAGACAGGGGAGGCAGATAAGGCTCCAGCATCGAAAACCAAGTGGAGGTACTGAGAGTGTGGAAGAAAGGGCCAGACAACATTTTGCAGCTCCCCAACACAATGTGAGTGGTGGCTCTTGACAAGTGCTTGTTTTCCTTATTTTACTGTCCACTGAAAACCTAGGTTGAGGACCAGTAACTTCTCAAGGATTTGTGCGACCCCGGGCGAGATATGCCTTGGACAGCTTTGAATGTATTACCCTTTTTGGCAAATTCGAGTCCTCATGATGCCAGACAATAATGAATAATATGTTAAAACATGAGAAATGAGGGTATGCAAAAAAAAGCTGCAATTTTAAGCTTGTTGGTTTCTTACAGCCACATAATACCAAGCATTGATTATTGAGTTTTGCCATAGATTTTATTACTTGCAACAACATTTTATTTGGAATTAAGTGTCTAACCAGCCTGATGAAATAGAAAAAGTTGATGGCATGGTGAGGTAGAGAGAACTATAAAGAGATAGGTTGAGAGAGCTAGTTGAGGTCTAAGGGGTGAGCTACAATCGAGATGGTGGCGCTGAGAGAGATGTGTTTGAATGACAGTGAAAGAGAGAGAGAGATAAAGAGAGCTAGAGAGTGAGAGAGAGAGACAAGTTGATGAGAGTGAAAAATGAGTGCAGGTAGAGAAATGGAGGTAACCAGAAAGGATTAAGCTTTGGAACGAGCTGAAGGAAAGAGAACAGAGTGAAAAATAGAGAAATAGGAATGGGAAGTAGTGAACTAATATTGAGGTAAACTGAGAGGTTAGGTGGCAAGAGAAACAGAGGGGACATTTTCACAAGAACGTGTGCTAAACATCACCAAAAAATGCTAACGCAACTTTACACATATCAGCTGATCGTGGGAAAATAAACCTTTGTCAATGTGGAATTCACAACAAGGCGATACCATGCGAAAGTCTTCCAAAACCATGGCCAATGTCCGTGATACAACCACCTCTATGGATATAAAAACACAAACTACAACACAATAAAACGTGCAATGAGCCCATTCGCGATGAAGAAAGCAGGTTCGAGAACTGGCAGGCCAACGACACACACAGCAGGCTGGAACAAGCACACTAATAGCCTGAAAAAGAAAGACAAACCAAACAGAAAATACCAGCCTAGCACAATGGAGGAAACCCGAGCCAGTATACAACCCCACAAGCCCCATTGGCAACAAAACATTGCACATGTCAGGCTATCTTGGACAAGGTGAATGCCGACTGAGGATAATGGAAGATAACCAGAACATCCAGAATGATGCGAAATGCACAAACAAGCAGAAACACGCCAACAACAAGAAGGCAGCAATGCACACCAGAGGTAGGAGTCCAGCACCACACTAGGAGTTGGATGACATGGAGGAAATGGTGTCCCCCACATCAGTCTGGAGATGGTGGCAGACTCGGGGACCGGAAACTTCCCAAAACAACAGACACAACAGCAACAGGGAGAGGAACCAGCAGGGACTGGAGGAACTGGGGGAGATGGGCACAATGGCACATATGCACAATTAAGCACAGCACAACTGCAGACAAACCATGTTCAAGAGTAACAACACCAACCAAGAGCACAAGTCACACAACCCACCTATATTACACCACTGAATAAGCACATAAGTGAAAACCACACTGCCTGTAAGGGAGAAGGGTGAACCACATCTGAGCTGAAGGGACATCTCACACGCAATGCAGTACATAGACATAGGAGGAAGAGCACACCAACATTGAACACAATGTGGTAAAAACACCAACATTTGCACAACCGAACACAGAACACAAGTGCACCTGCCTGTGGCCAGTAAATGGCTATACACATCTGGCAAAGCATGAAGCAGGGACATGATAATGCTGAAGGGACCCTGAGGTGACATGGTAACGTCCACTGAAGACAGCACACTGTGATGTTGCAGGGCCATGCCCAACACGCTGACACAATGACCACACGGACACACTTGCTCAGTAGGTGTAAATGGCTATGGGCACATGTGCACACCCACATTTTGAGCAGGCGAACATACCAAGTGACACCTGTATTTGATGTGTTTGGGGTGTGTGTACACCAGCGGCAAGGGCTGCCTGGTGCAGTCAGAAATCGACAACAGTGTACTTCATAAAGGACACAACCATTCAACCATAAAGGTCCCATGACTAGTGCTGCACAGAGTTAGTTGCCCCGGATGCACAGTGTCCTGCACGAGCCTACCGCCATGGGCCGCTGACTTGCAGTGAACAGGGTTGATGGCGCCAGGCCAGTTGTTGATAGTGTTCGATCACCTTCATGACTCTGATACAATTTTCATCCGGACTGAGCCACATCTTCCTTTTACTCCTCTCGGTGTGTTCACTGGTGTGGATTTTGCCATTCATAATTCACGACTAAATGCTGGATGTGCGACCTACTGGTCCGATGGTTAGGCCTGAGCCCTCATCCACATGACGCCGCCTCGCGTTGAACAGTATTAGTGGCACCACGTGTCGCAGGCTTGCATCGAACAGGGTTAGTGGCACCATGTGTCGCAGGCTCGCAATGAACAGGGTTAGTGGTGCCATGTGATGCAGTCTTACGTTGAACATGGTTAGTGGCACCACGTATCGCAGGCCTGTGATATGGAATTATACCTCTCTGATCGAAGGGAGTCTGCTGCTGTGGCCGCTGCCACGGACTTGGGATCACTGCCATTCAGGACTCAGGACATAGTTCAACATGTGGGACCTTCTGGGTCCCACATGTATGTCAATGAGAAAGGAGTAATGTCGCTCATCACCCTGGGGGCCAGTGTCGGTGTGGCCTGCGATGGTCTGGGGAGGCTACAGAGGTTGCAGTACTGGTGCTTGGAGCTTGCACCGGCACGTGGTGGGCCCTCTTTGACACACAATGGTGTAGGCAGGTGAGCGGAGCCTCGTTGGTACGCTGGGGCAGGCATGACGGGTCTGGGGAACAGTGGCCCGGGGTGCAGCAGCCACAGAGGTACGCAGGCCCCGCCATGCTCGACACAGGACTCGTGGAGGGCTGAAAGATGCCGCCCGATGAAAACCATGACCAGTGCGATGGGCTTTTTGTTCACACCCCTACTCAGGCCTGGAATACGCAGGTCCAACCCACTACTCACGTGCATGCAGGGGGATGTATTGTGTGACATTTTCGTGTTCTGCCCCACAGCCTGTGGGGACATGGTAGCGTCCATTGGCCACTACACTCCATGCACCAGCAGTTGATCTCCACATGGCCATTTCCATGGTTTGCACTCTGTGGAGTTGTCCGGCACCTCCACCCAACACCTGGCAATGGGTAGGTTCACATTCCTTAGTCACTTGATGCTCTCGCACTTGCCTGCTCTAAACCTCTCCTCACATCCTGCTATTGTGGATCCCCAATGGACTTGTGTTGTCATGTCTGGTCAGTTGGCATGTTGTGTGTCATGTTGGATGTAGTTGTGCTGCGTGCCCATTGGCAGTGTCGTAAATTGTATGACTGTGGGCTGGATGTGTGTGGAATGTTTGTTTTGGACTTACCAACAGGCACTGCATTACTATGAGTGCCATCCTGGGAGCGCTGGGTGATGATGGGCTGTCGGGAGATGTGAGTATCATGCACTCTGCCTGGGGGGTTTGCCACAACATTATTGAGGAGTCCCGGGCGGTCCTCTATTGCCTGCACATTCATGGTATGCGTGTGCTTTCTGTTGTGGTAGTTGTGTGCAGTGTGGGCGGGGGGCATGAGTGGTACATGTGTGCAATTGATTGTCCTTGACACATGAGGGAATCCAGCTATGGCCTAGGGGCCTTGCTTGGTCTCCAGCTGCTCCTGCGCAGTGTGGGTAACGTGGGGTGATGTGGTATCCGGCTGATGTTGGCAACCAGGACAGGTGTGATGACCTTGGATGGGACTGACTTTGTGACTCCTTCGACTCTGGCAGTTGTGGGTTTGATGGTACCAGAGGCGGGCATGTGCTGCGCAGCCGGCAGCTTTGTCTGTGGAGGGATGTTGGTTGTCCGCTGGGTTGGGACGTTCAGCAGGTGGGGGGTGTGGGTCAGGATGAGGGGGATGGTTGTCCTTTCGGGCCTGTAGTGGGCAATGTTAAACTCTCACGTTGGGTCTGGGCGGCAGGTGCGTTTCAGGTGGGTCAGCTGTCTTTGTGTACGCTGCCTCTGTGGTGTTCCCGGGGGGGGGCTGGATGGGTCCTGAGGGTGGTGGCAGGCATGGGGTGGTTGCGTGGGTGTTGTGGCCGTATCCACGTTGCATGATCATTGCCTCCATGGCATCTGTGGGTCTTCAGGTGTGGCTCTTGACTGAGCTCCATTTTATGCTGCAGGTAGTCATCCTGCTTAACACCAGCAAAAGGCAGGTGTTAATTCCCTGCTGCTATCGTGGCTTATCGCCTGTTTTTGGTTCACATTGCAGATCTGGCAGTTCGTTGTGAAAGTGGTGTTGTGGTTTTTTCATGTGTTTTTGCACAGGAACGCCTACTCTGTATCTCATTAGGGTTAGTTGGTGGTGTCCACCGTGGAGATACATTTTGGGGCAGTTATCGTGGGAATACTGGTGATGTCTGCAGTTTGCACCAGCTTGCGAATGGGCTGTTAAATCTATCTCCACTTTTGATGCGTTAAGGTGGAGATAAATCGGAGACAAGTCTTTGTGAGTATCCCCGACAGAGAGAGTGAGGTGGGGTAAAGAGAGATGAGGTAGTGAGGGAGATGTGTGGTTGAGAGTTAAGGTAGCAGAAACATGAATAGAAAGATAGAGAGGTGAAACAAGTGTAGAGATTAGATGTGAGATGTCAAGTAAATGTAGGAGAGATACAGGGAGAGTGTAAACATGAAGGTGGAAGTGCGACTGGAATTTTGGCATGCCAGTAGCTGATGAGTTGATATATATATACAATTGGAAATCTATAGCCAGATCTACGAAACCATTAATAAATGTAAAATGTTTTTTTACAATCTACTAAACTTATTTTGGTGAGTTACAAATACATTTTTGACTGATTTAAGGGTGTTCCTACCTCAGTATGAATCGATATAGTAAGTGTCAGTGGTCACAAATCATGTAAAGTTACCAACACATCAAAGCGGACAGCGTCCCCTTGAGTACTGTGTCCGTGACCTTGTGGGAGCAGGCAGTCTTTCAGGAGACCACTGCCTGTTCTATGACATCTTTCCAAATGAGTTTCCCATTTGGGCATACACACACAGAGATGTTGATCTGCTCTTTCTAGCCATTCACAAATAGCAACATAATATTAATTAGGCAGGTAGTTCTGGGACCCCTGACACCTTGTGACCGGAGATTTTTCAACATGACATATTAGTACATAGGTTTATCACAAAATCTGACAAGGGGCCCAAAAAGTTGGTGTGCAATTTTTGGATGCTTTTTGTAACCCACCTCTTCATACTAGTTCTAGAGGACATACTTCAGAAGAAATATTGACAAAGCAGTACATAGAAAAATGAACAAAACTATGAAAAATCGGCACCCAAAATCTTAAAAGTGAAACATTTTCTATAAGAAAATTTTAAGCAATAATTAAGTACCATATTGAGAATTGTGGGCACAAGAGAAACAGACCAATTAGACTATTTCCGTCACAATAAGGGCTTATTGGATATATTTCTCATACAATTTGCTTGTCTGTCAACATAGAGGGGCTGCAAAACACTTGTTTACCCTTACAAAAGATATGAGAATAGGACCTGTATTATCTGAGTAAAACCTATATAGGATCAGTGAAAAAACGGATCACTTAGCCTCTTGAGAAATCAGAAACTACTGAAGCGCTTCCTACTTACTGTGCTTTCCTACCTTCCCCACTAATGCTGTCTGCTCTCCCTGTCAGGAGAAGCATAAAGTAACAAACAACTTCCCATCCCAATCTGCAACTCCAGCTTGTTGACTAGTAGTAGTGTACTAGCTGATGGTATGAAGCTAAGACCTTCAACCACCGTGAGCAGCTTGTAATTGATCACACACAACCTGACCCCTCTAGCATTACCCTCAGAAACCAGGATTGAAACGGTGTTCTTGTGATGGAGTTCAGGGTCAACCTGATATTAATTCCCGGAAATAGCGGATATAATCCAATGGAAATATTTTTATTCATCTCAGTGGTGACTTTAGCTTTCCAAAGCCTCATCTGTAATGATGATGAAGGATATTTCCCTCGATTAGCTGGACATGGTCTGCATCACACAGCACGTCTTCGTCATTGTGTGTGGATGGTTACTGCCATCTCCCATATCCACAGCAGCCCGTCTCAACCAACCATACTGCCATTGCCATCGACCTGTGAAACTCTGCACTGACCAACCAATGCAAATTAAAAGTCAAGACAACAAACTGACGACAGATTGACCCTTCGTAAATGTCCCCCAAGACATTAGAGCCCCCTTGGATTCCAGATCCAGTTGAAAGAAAACAAAGACTACTTTGAAAGTTTGTACCATAACAACCAAAGAATGCGTCCCATTCTACACCAAGAAACACATTCATACCAAATCTGAGTACTGGAAATAATATGGTACAAAGCAATATGATGAAATGACCACCTGAAAACAGTTCTGTCTAGTGGAAGGTACCACATAAGCAACCAGAGGGCTGCAAATCACATTTCAGCTTTAGAAAGCCTTCTCCAAGAGCAAGGAGGTCTTCGTAGCAGCCAATCATTGCCGACACACAACACCTGGACTCACTATCACCATTTAAAAATAAACGTATTTTTCTATCAACAATTTCTTCAAAGGCAAGACTGGAAAATTCAAGCATCATGTAGACAGCACATACCTTCTGACATCTACACTTCAGTTCTACTATGCTGGGTACCTATAATACCAGCCTGTTATCATCCTCTTATTACAAATGTAGTGAATGTACTCCAGTGTCTGAAGGCCACCTGCTATGAAGACATGATATACCAACATTCAAAATGATCAGTGCATGCCTTATGCAGAGCATCATACCTGGCACCCTCCACAAAAGATTCATCTTGCACCTTGTCAACTTTGCTGCATGTCACCCAGTCACAAACCTACAATTACCAAAAAAAATCTTAGAGAAAGCGGTTGCATCCACACATTAGATATATTGGGCATCAGGACATATTATAGTTCATTCAGAGGTTCATTTCACAACTAAGCAACAGAGCTAGGCTAATTTACGTGGGATCCCACATTTCAGAGCACCAAAACGACTTCCTATTAAGTATTCTTGCTATGTAGAGGAAAGCCATTCCTACAAGAAGATTTTGAAAGTGTTTTGAGACACTATCCGATTTATTAGTATCCCAGAATCTATCTGTCCACATTTAAAAGGATGCTTCATTCTGTAGTATGCTGTCAAAGGGGTACTAATTGAGAGGGGTGGAAGCCATACTCAAATGATAAACCAAAACCTTGTCAGTGTGAACCACAAATGTAACTATGATTTTTAAAATGCCTACGTGAAAATAGCACCACAAAGCACAAAGTGCCTGTTGGACTTGGCCCTTATGGCAGGTTCACCCCTAATCTTTTTGCTTTTAATATGTGATCTGTGATAGTGATTTTTTGTCTCTGCGCACTTTTTCCCTGTGTCCAAGAGTAAAGTGTGTGCGTGTAATGAGGTTGGCCTCCCTCCCATAGGAATGCATGGGGAATATGTGCGTCCATGTTAATTCCTGGTGTGTGGGGAGTGCAGGCTCGAGTTTGGTATGTGCGGACTCGTGTGATTAAATGCTTCGCAATGATGTATGTGGCATGATTGTGTCTTGTGCGGAAGTGCCACTTCTAGGAGTTGGCATATTAGTGTAAAATGTGTCTGGCGTGTGATTGCCTGGAGCTGGCTGGTGAGCCTGGCTCCAGTAGTCTGGATGAGTCTGCCCGATGGTGAGTGTGGAGATTAGCATGCTGATGGCTGGGGAGGAGAGCACCTGGGTCCTGAAAAGGGCTGGGTTTTCCCCACACAATGCTGGTTCCGCCCTCTGTGGTGCGACTGATGATCCTAGCCCTGCCAGTAAATAGAGTGAGGGGCTGAGCACATCAAGGGTGCTCCCAGACCAGCTGTGACTGGTTTTTCCCCTCACCCTGAAGCAAAGACAAAGGATTTTAATGTATAAAAAGGGGCTGTGTCCCCTTACAATTGGTTCTGTTCTGTTCCAGGATCCTGCCTGAGGGGGCTGCTGCTGTTGCTGGGGCCAGGAGGACCGCCACTTGGATTGTCTCCCTGCCTGGAGACCCACTGAGCTGGCTCTGGGCCCAGCCTTGCCCCCCTGCCTGCCTAAAGACTCTTGCTGGACTGTTGTTCCCCTGGGGCCTGGAAGCGCTTTATCTTTTCAAAGCGCTTGGGAGCGCTTCATATTGTCCTGCTAGCGCTTGGGAGCGCTTTGGGTTCCAGGCAGGTGCCCCCCCTGCTTATTTACCGCCCTTTGTGCCCGCTGTATTATTTATTTCGAGGGTGCCCACTCCTCATATCGCGCTAGAATTACCGCGGCCAGCTCGGGGGTCTCCAGGGAGGCACTGTGCCCGCCTCCACACCTCCAGGGCCGCGCTGCCATTGGCGGCCCCAGAGGAGAATTGCCGCGCTGCCATTGGCTGCCCCCGAGGTCTGACCCGGAAGTCAGGCAAGCTGTGGAGGGACAATGTGACGCGGATCAGGAAGCAGGAGCCGCAGGAGCCTACCCCGCGCTCCTGTGTGTGGAGAAGAGGCTTCCCTTACTGCCGCAGAGAAGAGAGCCCCGGAGTCTCCGCCAAAGGAGACCGCCACCCCAGGGAGACCCTGGACCCCCAGAGGAGGGACCGGGTGGAAAAAGGAGGCCCACGCTACAGAGAGCCGGTGAGTGGAAGACCGGCTGGGGTTGCGGAAGGGTGGAGCAAGGTCGCGCCCCATGGGCGGTGCTAACTTTGTCCCGCAGGCATTGGGGTGCTAGAGCCCACGAGGCTCAGGGGACATCCTGGTTATTTAGAGCCCACGAAGCTCAGAGGGTGATTGTTCCCATCTTGAGTCCCCAGAGGGGGGACTCCAACAACGGGCCCTATCCTATTCGAGCCCAGCGAGGCCCTTGAGGGCATTTTTAAGTCGAGCCTAAGAGAGGCTCCAACGAGTGGACCATTCTTGTATAGAGCCCTGAGAGGGCTCCGGGGGCATTTCTGTTTTCGAGTACCCCAAGGAGGGACTCCAACGAACGCCCGCATTTGGTAATTTAGAGCCCACGAGGGGTTCAGGCGCCACAGTATCTTTGAGAGCCCACAAGAGGCTCAGTGGCTACAGTTGTGTAGAGAGCCCAGAGAGGATCACAGCCCATATTTGTTTGACGAGCCCACAGAGGCTCGAAGTGCCATTTTGTTTGTTTAGAGGCCAGCGAGGCTCTTGAGACACAGTCAGTTGGTTAGAGCCCCATGGCTCCCACGCAGTGTTTGGCCCCATTGTGTTCTTGAGCCCACGAGGCTCCAACATTGGCATCATCATTGCTTACAGCTGCCCAGCACTTAGTGGGCAGTTGCCACGTTTAGGTTTGTGTTCTTGGCTGCCTGCGCATTTTGTGCTGACAGTTTGGACTAAGGGCATTTCAGCCCTTGCGAGGCCAGTTGGCCTGGAGGACAATTCTAGTGTTGTGCTATGTGCACCCTCCGCATTTATGATCTACTTGCTAATGTGATTCCTGCGCATTTGTGATTTACTTGCTTATGTAATTCCTGCGCAATTGTTCTAACTGCACCTCTGAATATGTTTTTATGCCTCATGTGCAATGCGTTTATGCTTCTTTCCCTTTGCTAAATGTGATATGCTTAGGTGATGGTGTTATGCTTCTTTCCCTTTGCTAAATGCGATATGCTTAGGTGTTTGTTTTTCCTTTTATAGGTCCTAGTTCCCTGCGTGATTTTCCTAAGGTGGTTAGGGTTGCATAGGAGGTATTTACCCTTTACCAGTAATTACTGGTTGTGTGCTACATGTATTATTTTGGTGCTACAGGCATCATATGTTCTATGTGCTTAGTGTTATACCTACAAGCATTATTATACCTTCAAAGTGCTATTTACAAGTGCTAATTCTAAAAAGTGCATACCCCTGACAGTGGTCCATGTGGACCTGTCCTGTACATAATCCCCTGTAAATTTTGCCCGTGTCTGTTGGCACATTGTAAAGTATGTGTTTATCTAATGTGTTTTTGCTATAATACAAAGGCTATTTTATATATAACGTTGTGTGGAGTTTCCTTTGTGGTGGGCCTTGGGTGTTGTTGCTGGGTGCGCGCGCAAACGCTTTACACATCGCCTCCGAGATTAGCCTTGCTGCTCGTGTCACGTTACCTAGAGGGTGAGTAAGGGTTATCTTGGTGTGTAACTCCCTTTCCCTGACTTAGAAATGGTGATCTCTGACTGACTTTGGCACGAGCCTTGGCCAACCAGGGGTCCCGTTTCTAACAGTGCCACTCACTGGTATCTGGTTGTACTGGACTGTGTCACAGTCGCAGGTTCAGGTATACAGTGATGGAGCAAAGGTCAGATACAGGGACCAGGATCATCCCCGTGAAGAGTTGTACCTTCTCTGAGTCCATGCGCACGCAAAGAGCCTCAACTAGTGCTTTGAGTTGGCAAAATCTGAGAGGAGATAGTTGCCAATAGTGTAGCTTTTTTATATTTGCCCACAGGGGCACAATTCTAAACACAATACATAAATAAATTTGATGAACATAACCAGTATTCACTATTTTTGATGACTTAACCTACATATATTTATTGACATGAAGTTATCGTTTTTTCTCAAATGTCTGTCAAAGAAAAGTTTAATTGTTACAAAATTTTTAATCTCCATGTTTAGGAGCTCTATGGGGATGATCCCCTAGACACAAATGTATTGCCTGATGTATATTGTACCATTTTTAAAGATGGCAATGATATTAATGGACTGATATTAAGTCCTGTCTTGATGTTAATAACTTGAAGAGAGTGTTTAAATACTTTATGCATTTACTATGCCGGCTTTGTGACAAAGGCTGAGAAAGCTGAAATGTGTCTAATACTTTACTTTAGCAAAAATTGTTGGATTAAGAGAAGTGTAACACTGCTTAGAGTGCCGTCTTGTTGTTTAATCAGGACTTGGATTGTTTGCAATATATATATATATATGTAAAACAGGCTTGCATGTACCGGCAGACTCCAGGACACTGGGGGTGCTCGAATTAGTACTTGCACCCAAGCGCTCATATATCACCAAACTTCAATTCTGTATTACATGAACCAGGAACGGCACTCCAGGCAATGTGCAAAAGATTTATTATCTGATGAAAACAAAGGGCCTTATTTTGAGTTTGGCTGTGCAGGAGCAGGACCGTCCCACTCCCTCACTGTCAAACCCATGTACAAACCACCTGCCAGATTAGGAGTTTTCTCCTGTCTGGCGGGTGGTGCTTTGGCGTTCCCCTGGCAGTGACTATTAAATAGGCACTGCAATAGGAACATCAAAGGCAGTTCCTGCACAGCATGGACTTCTGCAGTCCATGCGTGCAGGTATTGGTGTGCGTGCACAAAAGGAGGCACAAAGTGCTTACGTGTTTCGGCTGGCATGGAAAGAGTTTAAACAGCCGAAACATGTGGATGCTTTGTTTACGCCAGATAATACATCTTCTGCACATTGCCAGGAGTGCCAGTCCTGTTTCCCATAATATTTAATACTGAATTGAAGTTTGGTGATATACATGATTCGAAACGGACATTGACACAGGTGCAAGATTAAAGTTCTGTTCCTTGAATATTGATTACGCTGTAACACGTTTCTGCACTTCCTGCCTTGTTCACACAACAAACGCCCTGCTAGCAGTCACGGATAACATCAGGATGACCTTAGACAGAGGCCAATCTACGATTCTGGTGCTGTTGGACCTTTCTGCCATGTTCGATATGGTCTCATATCAGATATTGCTCAGGAGACTGGAGGAGATTGGACTCAGAGACACTGCCCTCCAGTGGATGACGAGCTTTCTGTCCTCTCCTTCCCCGACTATCAATCTTGACCCATACCGTTCGGTGTCTATGAAACTGACCAAGGGTGTACCTCAGGGCTCCTGTTTGAGCCTCCCCCTGTTCTATGTTGCTCCCTTGGCCAATCTCCTCAGGACCTGTGGTTTCATTCCCATTTGATACGCTGACGATACGCAGCTACTATTTCGTTTTATCACATTCACCCCATGCGTTCAGTCGGCCTTCTCCTCTGGTATGAGGGCTATTTTCAATTGAATGAGATGTAATTTTCTCCAATGCAATGTCGGGAAGACTGAGATCTTGCCTTTCGGAGAGGCCCCCTTGCTGTGGACACCTGAATGGTGGCCAGTTGCCCTTGGTGCTCCCCCATTCCCAAATCCCTTGTTAAGAACCTAGGAATTCGCCTAGACCAGCCTCTCAACTTGAAGGAGCACGCTGCTCAGACAGCAGGCTCCTGCTTTCATACGCTGGGCCTATTACGCCGAGTTTTTCCCCTGCTTCCTGATTCAACTCTGAAAACCCTGATGCAGGCACTTATACTGAGCCGTCAGGACTACTGAAATGGCCTCCTGGTCTGTGCCAATGAGTCCTGGCTTTGCAGATTGCAGGTAGTCCCCTCTGCTCAGGAACCAAATCCCTTCTTGCGGTCCCCTGAGTCAGGAAAGCCAGGCTGGGTGGGAAGCCATTCTCCCACCTTAGCTCTCTCTACTGGAATCAGCTCCCTATTAATTTGAGACAATGCCCAGACCATCTCCAATTCAGAAAGCTCCTTCAGACCATCCTATTCTGATCCCGCTCATCAGCTTTTTGCAGCCTGTACGAAGCGCAGCGATACCCATTCGGGTGTTGATTCAGGCGCTATATAAATAAGTAAATAAATAACTAAATATCAGTCCACCATTAAAAATACAGGGCTCATGGTCACATGTTTCTCCCTTCACATTGGCATAGAAAACAGACACAACATTAGAACCCTAGAACCCCCTTGCTGATGGTTTGGTGTTTCACAGATTCTCGCAATTGCGAATGATATTGAAACATAATTTAAAACCATCGGGGCTTCTTTTCCATTTCTAACAAACATGATAATAATTACAATTTATTATCAAGCGCCTATTGCTATATATTTGTGTGTGTGTGTGTGTGTGCATATATATTTAAACACTCGCACACACACACATCTATTCATGTGTGTGTTTAAAACTGCAATGTAATTGACAAGTGTAACAACTAGACAGGCCACTGGAAAATAATTTTAGAAAAGAATGATTACAAATTGGCAGTGAACACAATGGAGAGCTTGTTCTTAAAAGCCCTTTATCATACTGTAAATGCGTTACTTATGCACACTTTAAAGCATGATGATTCATGTGTATTGCATATGGAATACAAACAGAAGCATTCCTAACAGGCATACTGCATAAAGTTGGAGAAAGTTAAATAAAAGATACCAAGTACAAGCATTTTGAACAGGTGCAACACCAAAGTAAGGACTACACAGCATCTGGCCCCATTATGCATTCAAAGCTTTTTGGAAGAGGTTGCTAACTGTGTGCCTGTCTAGTGCATAGTTATTTAGGCTGCCGCTGGTTTACTCCAAATACCAATGACCTGCTAGGTAATGGATAATTCTCAATGCATGGAAAACCAAAACATCAACCCAAACTGCAGGACTCCTTTTGACACAATAGGGCCATCAGGATGCTGAGAATGGTGTCACATTGCGCATATTCACTAACTAATCTACCAATACATTTCCTTCAGTGTTTTTCCGTAAATGTACATGATCTGTGAGTGATGAAGCTTAACTAATCTGATCTGCTGGATCTGTTCTGCAAGGAATGGAAAATTGCACTTGTGTTCTATGATAGAGGGAGATGCTTTTCTTCTGTCAATCTGTGAATGATAAATGAGGAAGTAAATCTTGCACTGCTGCTGCCCATTATAGTGGTCCTGTGAAAGAGAAAGTTTTCCTGTGGCATAACTGTATCCGTCCTGTAAAGAAGAAAAACATGAACTGCTTCTGCCAAAGTTGTACCTGTTCTAAGAAGAAGGAGTGTGTAGAATGTTGTTGCCCCATCTTATGATAAAACAATGGCTACATTGACTGCCTCTACTTAACAAACCCAAATATAAACCAGGGACTGTTTCACAATATTTTATTTGAGATACATTTAGTCCCGAGGAAGGCACGTGACTGTTTTGGGGCAATAGCCAAGCACTGAAACATGTTGACAGAAAAAGAAGGGTTGATTGCTTGACCCTCTTGTTTTTAATCTCGTGTTAGTCAGCCCTGCCAAGTACCATGCACCAGGCATTTGACTAACAAATTTCAGTGTGGTGGTCCACACCACTGCACTGAAATGCATGTCACATATAATAGCGCACCCTAAGCTGTCCTGGAGTGCTAGTAATCACCATACTAAGGCACTAAAACTGGAGAGGCAGCGTGCCTTACACACTGCTCCCGGGGGGGGGGGCTGGCTCAGAGTCTGCAGCTCTAGCTGCTGTTACTCTAGTTACCATGTAACAATATAGGAACATTCACTCCCCCCACCCCCGACACTGGCATATTTCAATACATAAGACTGCTGTGAGTCTGAGTACCCATGGGCTACTACGGAGACAACAATTACAGCCTGGGGGTGAGTTTTGTGGCACACCCAACAGGCAGAGGTGAGATCATTCCCAGCCCGCAGCGGCGCAATGAGCAGGCAGTTAATTAATAAAGTATTGGCAGGCAACAGCTGCACTAGCAATGGCAGCACTACTCCTTCAATACTGCGGTAATTATTTAATAATGATCCAGCTACCGGAGGGAGCAATCTGACCCATCCAAGGAGCCGGTGGCTGAGTGAGTTGCCCAACAGCCCAGAGTTCACACTACAGTGCAGCTTACGAGCCAGGCCCAGAATCATGGCCGGGCTGGAGCTTGGTACAGCAGCAGTAATCGCAGCCCGCACAAATATCCGCTCCCGCCCCAAGCAAAACCAAGTAAGTGACTGTTCCTCTTGAAATTTGCCCAACGATAGCGCCAGTGCACGACAGCCACACTGATGGCGGTCCATCCCTCAGCAAGGCCGGTAAGGGCATCACCTAAGAGCCTTGTTTTGTCGTAGCTCTGTGACAGCCACAGCCCAGCTGCATGATTCGGCACTGTGGGGCGGGGCAGCAGGCAGTGGCACACAATGGGGCTGATTCACAGAACTAACTTAAGACTAAATCCTAAACTTACTACTTTTGGTATTCACAGAAGTTAGGATTTTGTCTTAAGTTTGTCTTAAGACAAACTTTAGACTGACTTAAGACAGACTTAAGACAGAATCCTAACTTAAGTCTGTCTTAAGTTTGTCTTAAGACAAACTTAAGACAAAATCCTAACTTGTGTGAATACCAAAAGTAGTCAGTTTAGGATTTTGTCTTAAGTTAGTTCTGTGAATCGGGCCCTCCATAACTAGGCCAAAATGTCCTGGCAGGCCACAAAACCACTTGCCACAAGCCTCCAAGCTTCCCAAGAAAAATGAGAAGGCCTTCAGATGCAAGGCTTTGCCACAATTCCACACCCAAATCCATCTTTCATTGCCGGTGCCCTGAGACACTTTCTCTTCCATGCTTCAAACAAGCCAAATACAAACCCAAATTCTGATACCCGTTGATCCGATGAGAACTGTCCGAGGTTGAGGGCTTTATACCCTGCCTCCGAGAAGCACCCATGCTGACATCTACCCTTTGACGATTGCTTGCCCCACCGTTATCACCACACCGCAAAATGCAGGGGCAACGGGGCTGTGGAATACCTAGATCAAACACTGTTATTGATATTTATAGAGGCAGTCTGCTAGCCAAGGACAACTCTTCTGTTTGTCTGGGCAAAATTCACACAGCATCTGGGAATGCGTCAAAAGCCATAGCAATTGCAGGGTAACATCCATTCAATGGCCATGAAACCCCTTCCCAGGGCAAATAACACAATGCAGCGATTTGCGCTGCATTGCTCCAGATTTGCAGAGCCACGCAAAGTGGCTTTGTGTGGCTTCAAAAATCTGACTCAAGGTTTGTGTTGCTCTTGCCCAACATTGTGTGATGCAAGAGAGATGCAAACCAGTTCATAAATATGGCCCTAAGTCTTCCACTACTCCAGAACAGAAGAAATACAGAAGATACCGACAAAAAATCTAAGAGAAACTACTGCAGCTCTGGTGATCTTCACTCAGACTAACACACAGGTTATTAGTAGTTTACAAAGTCAATTCCAAAAAGCCACAAATATTCAAATCACATCACTAGTAAACAGGCACTTTACATACACTGATGTCATTTATAAATCATATCTATATATATAAATATATAAAAAATATATATTTTCCTTGCCACCCACACTCCAGATTACTCCAAGGAAAGTACGGACACGGACCACAAAAATAATTAAATTTGTTTATTAGTTAAAGTGACGATGTGCTAATTGTGAACTGCAAAAATGAGACAGGTATGGAAAAAGAAGAAATAATCAATTTTGTAGTTCGAAATGTTTTCTCTTTTTTTTCTCTTAGAGAGCGTACAGAGTAAAAGTATAAATATTTGTATAGTACAATGCATTAGAGGTAAAAATATGTATATAAATAGTGCACAAATTTGTAGATTTGAGTTTGAATGCCATCTTTCTAATGATTTAAATGATATTCATTTAGAAACCATTAAAATCCATTATTATTCCGATATCAAGCAGCATTTGATAAAATAGGTACTTAAATGTAGAATCAAAAATATTGCTCATAAAAACATCTATTTGATACAGGATACAAATCTTTTAATCGCGAATATCTTGAGGAAAGTTATATGGTGTTTATATATATATATTTGTATACCAATGGCCCTGGAGCTTTTGGAGGGCTCACGACAGCATCCCGCCAGCAGGCAGTGTGATGCAACCTGTCTTCCTTCCCCACTTTGCATTCATCTGGCCGACGCGTTTCAAGGAGAACCTCTTCTAAAGAGCCCCAAACATCGCAACTCAGGCTCTTATCGCTTTCATTACCGGTTTATTTAAATTGATTCCAGCCCCCAGTTCCAGGGCCATTGGTATACAAAATTCGAACACGGTAGCCTAGCCGTGGGGAGGCGCTCCATCACCAGCTGGCAGTGAACCCAAACCCAGCTGGGAGAGGCTGCTGCTTCGAACCTTCCGAGCGGATCGGCACAGCATTCAATATGCTAATTTGGCCTGCCTGACTGACCCACATCCTACTACAGGAAATAATTAAATTTTAATAGCAAACTATCAACTCAATTACTTTAATGAAATACGGACTCTCGTATCAGGGACTCTGTGTCCCATAAGGCATCAGAAAATCATGCACCTTGCAGACGCCCACTGGGGGCTGGAATCAATTTAAATAAACCGGAAATGAAAGCTATACGAGCGTGAGTTGTGAATAATGTTAGCATTCCACATGGACAAAAAAACGAGGTTGAAGTCATTTATGTATTTTGACTCTTCATTTCTTAAGTTGTAGGTATTTTTTGGAGACTTTCTTGTGATAGTATGTCGCAAAGATGTCATAAAACTGTTTACTCTTCCTTTTGATATTACAGGACGTGGAAATCCAAAACAACATTTGGTGTAGAATTTGTCCTTAGATTTGTACTTTCGACAACAGTATTTCCCACAACGATGGCTTTGGAATCGTAAGACTTGTTGTCTTAAGTCCTTTTGCTTTGTGCTTTTGTGTACAGCACATGTAGCATATTCTTCAATAAAAGACAACACAGTATCATCCGAATCTGTTCCAAATTTGAGGGCATCTTTGATCCATATTAGCATATGTATCTGAGGAGCACCTCTCGCTTGATACTCCAAGAGGAGGATTTTTTTTATTCTTAATAAAATACATCATACCTTCAAATCTATGATTAAAATACCTGCATACATTAACTGGATCCAAAGAGCACAATTCGCCAGGTGTTTTGTATTCAATATTTACTATATTTGGATTTGCCTCTCGAAGAAATTGAAGTAAATCATCCCAAGCATATTCAGCACAGCTTACTGTAAGGAACCATGTAGGGGATCCTTAGTTCCTTAGCATACATTTAAGTTCTCCATGACGACGGTACCAGTACTCATTAGTACCATGCTGACATGCCATGAGATTAATCAGATGAGATTCTAAAACAATATCTTTTTGCTGTACTTTCTCCATAAATTCCTTTGCCAAAACATTTTGCAAATGTACACCTGTTTTCAATATATGGTTGACTACATAAGAAAGTCCAGACAAGTCACTCTCAAACAAAAGAGGAAAAAAATACGGAATACATTGTCGAAATCTTGGATCTTCTGCATACAATCTTGATGTCCGGTATTCAGATGCAGGAATCTGCACAGGTCGATCATCATATTGTCCTCCTTTTCCTGTTGGAAACAACTGAGGAAAACAATGAGCTTCCAAGCTTTCTTCCCATACACTAATGGGACTTCCCTTTGCTTCTTTAATTTTGAATAACTGTATTATTCCCCATCACTTCTTTGGAATGAAGTGGATGAACGCTGTAATGTTCGTAGATTTCTTCAGTTCTGGACACATCCACTTTTTCAATTTGTCCAGTTGACGAGTCACTATCTTCTTCTTCAGTTATTTCTTCTTCTCCCACATACACATTTTTATAGTATTGATTATTTTTTACCAGATACAACGTTGCCTTTTTCACTTTCCTAACGTCCACTAATTCTTGCTAGATTGTCTTACTCTTTGTAGGAATACCATTAACAAGAATACCTAGAGGTTTATCTTCTACATTTTCTACACCAATTGTTTCAATATTTTTCTTTGAATCTAGAGGCAAATATACAACTCTTCCCTTTAATTCTCTCTGTAAATCTGAAGGAGGCAATTTCCCTGTCTTAGGCTCCATACGAACAATAGCCTGAAATGGATCACACATTGAATAGGAATAGACTCATAGGTATTTGAATCCATCAGTTCAGAATGAATATTTACCATCTCAAGATTATTATGCACAGCTCTAGCAGGCATTTTATTCTCGTCTAATTTGGTATAACAATATTTACAAATATGCTGATCAGAACCCAAATCAAAACACTTCTCTACCAACAAATAAGTTGCAAAATCCTTCCACTCATTATTATTTTCCTTTTCACTTTTTAGAAACAAATCAACAGTCCTGGTCTGATTTTTATAATGAGATCGTCGACAACAAATACAAGAATAATTTGGCCTTTCACTTGAAATCAACTTAAACTTCATAATTCCTTGCTCAAAATTTTCTGTACTACAATGTTGTACATTCTCTTTCACATTTCCTTCTATTAATGTATCAGTGTCTGCACTGTCTTCCTCAGGACCAAAGTAACTAACCTGAATTTCATCACAAACGTTCATTACATCTGATACAGATCCCCGTAAAAGAGCACTGTTCAACTTTTTTAACATTAGTGCTGGACTTTTTGCATAATACAATGTTCTGACTAATTTCCTCATTTGAGTATGATGTACTGCTAACATCCTGAAATGGTAAAAACACTTCAACATACTTTTTTAGAAGGACAAGCAAGAGAATGACCTTGCGAACCAGTATTTTCTCTCACTCAGCAAGCGTCTAGTCCTTGCAACATCCTAATCTTTTGTTTAACACTTTTCCTAGGATACTCACGTCAGAAATTGCATAAAAAATCAATAGATTCCTGCGGTACACTACAAATACTACTGCAATTCCAAGTTTACACTGGAGCTTTAGGACGTCTCCCTAAAACTTCATCAGCTAACACCTCTTCTGCATTTCTAGGAACAATTTTCTCTTTCTCAATAGGACAACCATTTCTAACCTCATAAGTACGACCACTAGTGTCAACTGCATGCAACTAATCATTACTCTGAAAATAACTCTCTTCATTAAAAAAAGGCTCAGAACTTAAACTATGTTTCCATTCACCCCAAAAAACATCATAAGAATTACTTCTGTTAATTACTCTTCACTTACGTTTGGCTTTCATTAAATGGATTGGCTCATCTAGTGATCGAATTCTACTAAAATAAACAACTTGCTTTTCAATTCGAAAGCCTTCTCAACTATATTTTCTATACGTTTCTTCTTCTTATAAAATGCCGTTTTCATTTACATTTCTTCATTTCCTTCATCAAATTCGACACAACTCTATTATAAAACATTCTTTTTCTAATTTCCTGAAATTGATTCTTCCTCCTTTTACTTTAAAGTGTTTTTTCACAAGATGATTTTCCATCGTTTTTCTCTTTTTTCTTTTTTTCTTGTTAGTTGCAGATACACTATTTGTATTTTTGACATTGTCCGCACTACTCCTAGTGTTTGATAGGTTCTTCAAAAAAATCGTTGTTGTCTTACCAAGAGTTTTTTTCTTTTTGTTCACACATTGTTGTTCAGGTAAATCTTGTGGATGACTTCTCTTTAAATTATAAGCTTTATTATGTTGTTTTCTCTTTTCACTTTTTGAAGGCATGAGGAATTTCTTTTAGTGTTGATAAATAGAATCTGTTATAAAAATATATATAACATTATCAAAATAAATATATGAAATATACTATTCTATTACTAAACAAATACAATGTAAAATGACTAAGTATAAAAAACAACCGTGTAACTGATAACAGAAGTGCGTACATACTGCATAAAACTTTCAAGAACTACATCTAGAAGAAGAGTACCTTAATCAATTTATCAGTAGTTAAACTTTTGAGCAGATAATGGATTAGTACATGCTACTAAATGCATCACTACAACAGTACAAGGAGAAAGAGAGCAAGGAGTGTGAGAAGAGAGCTGGCAGTATGAGGAGATAAGGAGGAATATGTGCAGAGAGGGGCAAGTATGAGGAGAGAGGAGGGGAATGTGGAGAGAGGGGGAGTATAAGGAGAGAAGGGGTGTATGAGGAGAGAGGGTATAATATGAGGAGAGAGGAAGGAGTATGAGGTGAGAGGCAGGACTATGAGGAGATGGGGAGAGAATGAGGAGAGATGGGGTATGAGGAAAAAGGGGGAGTATGAGGAGAGGGCGGAGTATGAGGAGAGGTGGGCGCATGAGGAGAGAGGAGGGAGTATAGGAAGAGAGAGAGGGAGTGTGAGGAGAGAAGGGTGGAGTATGAGGAAAGAGGGGCGAATATGAGGAGAAAAGAGTAGAATAAAGAAAGAGAGGTGTGTATAAAAACAGAGGGCAGAGTATGAGAAGAGAATGGGAAAATGTGGAGAAAAGGAGAGTATAAGGAGAGAGGCAGTGTATGAGGGCAGAGGGTGGAATATGAGGAGAGAGGGAGGAGTAAGAGCAGATGGGGGAGTATGAGGAGTGAAGGGGGTATGAGGAGATAGAGGGGAGTATGATGAGAGGAGTAAACATAAGGAGAGGGGGAGTATGAAGAGATGGGAAGGATGATGGGAGAAGATGAGTATGATGAGAGGGGAGAGTATGAGGAGAGAGGGAAAAGTATGAAGAGAAAGGTAGGAGAATAAGGAGAAAAGGGAGAGAGTGAGCAGATAGATGGAGTGTGAGGAGAGAAGGGGAGAATAGGGAGAGAGGGTTGTGTATGAGGAGAGAGGACGGAATATGAAAAGAGAGGGAGGATTATAAGAAGAGAGAGGAAGAATGTGAGGTGGGAGGGGGGAGTATAAGGAGAGAGAGAAGAGTATGGGGAAAGAAGGGGGAGTATGTGGGAAGAGGGGCGAGTATGAGGAGAAAGGGGGAATATAAGGAGAGAAGAGTGTGTATGAGTAGAGAGGACAGAATATGAAGAGAGAGGGAGAAGAATGTGGAGAAAAGAGAAATATAAGGAGACAGGGGGTGTTTAAAGAGAGAGGGGGTAGTATAAGAAGAATTAGGAGAGGGGGAATATGAGGACAGGGGGTAATATGAGGAGACGGAGGAGTACGAGGAGAGAGGGATGAGTAAGAGGAGAGAGGGGGAGTATGAGGACAGGGGGAGTATAAGGACAGGGAGGAGTATGAGGAGAGAGAGGTGGCAATGAGGAAAAAGGGGGAATATCAGGAGAGAGGGGAGAGTATAAAGAGAGAGAGGAGTATGAGAAGAGAGGGGAGAGTATGTTAAAAGAGGGGCGAGTATGAGGAGAAAGGGGGAGTATAAGGAGAGAGCAGTGTGTAGTACATTGTTAGTACTTTGCTAGTTGTCATTCTAGTCTTTCCTAAGAATGCTTGCACTTCATATTCTATATTCTATGTTCACTCTGTGGGTTCTGCATTGTGGCAGTTGACTGTTGCTGCTGCAGTGGAGGGTCTGCTCTTACTCCACCTCCTATCTACAATAAAGAATACTGCTAAAGACATCTGCTGTCTCCTGATCCTCTTTACTACAATATTTTGGCGACGTTTGCTTGAACCCATCGACTCATCACAGCCTTAAGAGTCAAGAGCAGACCAATATGAGATGAATCTGGCTCCTTTTCTTTTACTTAATCACAGCTCATCTACGAAGACTTCACGGCTTTACAGAGGACTTTCAAAAGGAATCGGCAAGTTTTTACCTTAATCGTTTTGCTGTTTTCCTTCTCTGTCCTCCCACCGTCTCTTCCCCGGCTGTCTCCTGCTCCTGCCTTCGCCTCTCTTCAAATGATGACGCATTAGAATGTCCGAGAGGAGTTAGTGATTGTCCCTGTGACGTTTGCCTGCTCGCTTCAGTCTCAGCCTCGCAACTCTCTGCGTGACGCTTTGCGCAACGTCTGCACGTCTGTGAGGCAATCAACGCTATTGGAGCAGCGTCCTACGTCATTACGCTGTGGGAGCCATTTTAGGTTACTGTGGTAATCGATTCAACTCCAGCAATGCAACTACGATGCGCACGTCTTTTGCGCATTCTCATCAAGTAAATCTTTATTTATACTGCATAAACCTTTATTTTAATTGCCGATTTTAGCGATTTTTGCTTATATCTTCTCCTGCATACGTTCCTTAGACTTGTCTCTGACTTATTTCATTGGGGTGTTTGGTAGTTTTTTTTTTCACAAGTCAACTCATCGTTTATCCTCATTTGTTTACTTGCCTTATCTCATTACAACATCTGTTATGTCTGAGCAAGTAGCCCTGCAGAGTGGCTCTGTGGTTCTACCGCCCAGTTTTCTTTCCACCCCAGGTCAACCCAACATATCATGGGAAGACTGGTTTCCTATGTTTGAAAACTATTTGGATGCCTTGGATGCTCGGGAATACCCTGCTAAACGCAAGAAAGCGCTTCTTTTGAGTTCTCTTGGTAAAGAGGGCCAGCGTGTTTTCAGGTTCTTGCCACAGGTCCTTCAGGCTGGTGCACAAGCTCCTTTGGACGAGTATAAGGAGGCTGTTTCTCGTCTTGAGGTCAGATATGCCAAGGAGGAAAACCTGTGATGAACACATATAAATTTTACACCAAAAGTCAGAAAATGGGGGAGAGCATAGATGACTTTGTTTCCAGATTGCGCGAAATGTCCGTCAAGTGCAAATTTGGTAATATGACTGATGAGCTAATTAGAGACCAGCTTATTGTGCAATGTAACAATAAAAAAATTCAGGAGCGTCTATGGGCAGCAAAGAATCCCAATCTGCAAACGGCAATTGATTTGGCAAAGGTTGTTGAGCAATCCGAGGGGTGCATGAAAGAACTAGAAAAGAGAGCAATTTCAAGTGACGTTGGTGAAGTGTCTTGTCATTCACACATGTTTTCCCCACAGGAGGATGATGATCAAGACGATGTTGCTCTCATTAAGCAAAGGAAGTTTTTCAACAGGAAAACAGTCAACGTGAAGAGTCAAAGTACTGTTAAACCTCTTCCTTCTAAGCAATGTTTGAGATGTGGTAGTTTCGCTCATGCTTCTGACTCAAAATTTTGTTTTGCAGCTAAGCAAGAATGCATGAAATGTGGCAAGTTGGGGCACTATGCTCGTGTTTGCAGAGGTAAAGCTTGTTCGTCTGTGTCATGTGTAAGTGACATTTCAGAAGTTAAGGATGACACAGATAAAATTTTAGTTGTTGGCAATGATTGTGGTCTTCAACATGAAGAGCACAAACGGAGAACCAGACCTAAAGCACTCTTCACTATAAACGATAAGAATGTTTATTTGATGGTGGACACTGGTTCGCGTTACACCATTATTCCCAACTCGCTCTTTGTTGACTTATGGGGGATGGGTCCACTCTTTCCTAAGGATATTTCTCCTGGTGGGTATCAGGGTGAACCCCTAAACATTCTTTGTTACTTTGAGGCCAACATTGTATTTTCTACCAGACAAATTTTTGGGAAAGTCTATGTCTCGGAATCTGGTCCTGCTATCCTTGGTTGGGTACACCAATACGACCTCTGTATTGTTGTCAACCTCCGAGCTGATCCCAGGTCATGGTTGTGGAGGAGACGGGGTTGTTTTCCTTACTCTCCAATTTTAAAAATGTTTTTAGAGAAAGCCTAGGTCGTCTTAAGGGCTACTCACATAAGATAATACTTAAACCCAACTCAATCCCTGTCCAACACAAGGTGAGACATATTCCCATTATCATTAGGGACGAGGTCAAGGGTCTTCTTGATGACATGTTGGCTTCTGGGGTCATTGAGCCTGTCGAGGCCTCTCCTTGGGTTTCGCCCATTGTCGTCACCAAGAAATCGGACGGCAAGCTCCGTTTCTGTGTCGAACTCAGGTCCCTTAATCACTGTGTTGTTGCTGACACCTTTCCGCTCCCTAACATAGCTGAGTTGGTTACCACTCTCAATGGGGCAAAAATTTTCTCTAAACTGGACCTCAGGAGTGCATACCACCAAATTGACTTGCACAGGGACTCCAAAAGTTTAACAGCCTTCATCACTCCTTGGGGTACCTATCAGTTTACTCGTCTGCCATTTGGTCTCAAGTCAGCAGCAAGCGTTTTTCAACGCATGGTTTCTGGCATCTTCGAAGGCGTCCCCAAGGTTGTCTATTTTCAGGACGACATCCTGATTTATGGCCTTACTGAATGTCAGCATAATTCCACTCTCAGAGTCGTCCTGGAAAAATTATCTGATGCTGGTCTTACCCTAAGCAAGGACAAATGTTTGTTTGGGGTGGATCAAGTGGACTATTTGGGCTACACCATCACCTCCTCTGGCATCAAGCCCAAAAGAGACTTGTGTGAGGCTATTCGCTCTGCGCCTCCACCTTGTGACAAAGATCAGTTACGTTCCTTTATGGGATTAATAGAATACTATTCAAAGTTTGTCAAGAATTTTTCTGATAAGACTGTTTGTGTAAGATCTTTGCTTAAACGTGGTGTTGGTTTCACCTGGGGGGTTGAACAGCAGGAGTGTTTTGTAAATATCAAAAATTAGACATTCATAATAAGTCAATTGTCACTGTCGATGCTAGCGCGCATGGTTTGGGTGCTATGCTTTCTCAATTGAAAGGAGCGTCAGAAGTCACCATTGCTTTCGCCTCTAGGACTCTTACTGACACAGAGAAAAATTATTCTGTTATCGAAAGGGAGGCGCTAGCTGCTTCTTGGGCTGTTGAATACTTCCGCACATATTTGTGGGGCATGAAATTCACTTTAAGGTCTGATCACAAGCCTCTTATCAAGGTCCTTTCTCCTGGTGGGGAGGGAAAGGGTTCGGCCCGGCTCATGAAGTTGGCGGCCAGATTACAGGAATTTCAGTACTCTAAGGAATACATTGCTGGTTGGAGGAATGTCCAGGCCGATTGTCTTTCGAGGCTGTCCTTGGACTGGCGTTCTCCTCACAATTCGGTTGTACCATTAGATTTGGATGATGTTGCTGTCGCTTCAGTTGAGGATGCGGTCTTTGTGGGTGAAGGCGTTTTTTCCTCTAGTGATTGGTCTAAGGAAATGACTGTTGATACCACTCTTCAAGAGGTTATCAGACTTGTCAGGTTGGGGTCTAGACGTGAGAGTTCTGTTCCTGTTTCTGTTAGACCTTATATTATGGTCTTAGATGAGCTTTCAATTGTTGGTGACATTCTTTTTAAAGGTGAGAAATTTATACCACCCTTTGGGTTGAGGACTAAATTGTTGGCTTTAGCACATGAGGGGCACATGGGCCAGACCCTCACTCAAAGACGCATTAAGGACCACTTTTGGTGGCCTGGTGTTGACTCCCAGGTTGTTGATTGGATTGAGCATTGCGCTTTATGCAGGGAAGGCGAGAAGCGTTTAAAAACTGGTCCTAAGATTGTTGCTGGTGCGCACATTCTGAGTCCAAAATTGCCCTGGCACACAATTTCTCTTGACTTCATTGGTCCCATGGGTGAGTTAGGTGAAACTGACAGATTTGCTATTGTTGTAGTTGATGTCTTCACCAAGTGGTTGGTGGTTCATTTCACCAATGATATCACTACTCCCAATACCATCAAGTTTTTAGGGAATCTTTTCAAAGATGAGGGCTTGCCTTCTATCATCATTACCGATAATGGTCCACAGCTCACATCCAAAGATATGCAAATTTTCTTGAAAGAGTGTGGTATCTCCCATCATCGTACGTCCTTGTACAACCCTCAAGGCAATGCTGTTTGTGAAAGGGCAAATAAAGATGTCAAGGGCATTATCCAGATGGCATCCAGTGGTGGTCATATTGTTAGGAAATTGGTGAACGAAATGTTGTGGGCCTATCGTACCACCCCTTTAGCTAGTGGAGATTTGTCTCCTTTTCAGTTGATGAGAGGACGTGATCCTGGTTTGAAGTTGTTTCCGTCCTGGATGAGGGATGTTGTCACTTTGCAGTCTCAGGGTAATGTTTTGGATAGTGAGCAAACCAAGGTTGGTGAACTTTCTTCCCGGACCCTTTCTTCATCTCCTTTTTTTGTTAGTGATTTAGTCAAGATTAAGTTGGGGAGGTTACAGAAAGGTTTGTCAAAATTCAAGGGACCATTCAAAGTCAAGAAGGTTCTCAATCATTGCGTCATTCTTAATAATGGGGAGTGTTGGAACTTTAGGAGGGTTGCCCTTTACAAGAGGGAGAAGTCTTCTGCTTCTTCGCCTCCTTTGCCTAATGATAGTTCCATTTCTCCCATTCCCGTTGCTAGTGGCTCTTCTACTAGTGGTTACTTGTTAGCTAATGACACTAGTGGTTACTTGGTAGCTAATGACATGCCCACTGGTTCTCTTGTCCAAAATGAAGTCAATGTCTCTGGTTGTGGTGATGCTCCTGCTCTTTTGCAGGATCTCGCTCTGATCAAAGTAATTTCAGTTGTGCACGTTCTCTTAGGCCTCGGCGGCCTCCTGCTTATCTGCAAGATTTTGTTTGTTAAGTTTCATTTTTTTTTTTTTCCCTTCTCGTTCTCCTCCAACAACAGAAAGGGAGAAGATGTGTAGTACATTGTTAGTACTTTGCTAGTTGTCATTCTAGTCTTTCCTAAGAATGCTTGCACTTCATATTCTATATTCTATGTTCGCTCTGTGGGTTCTGCATTGTGGCAGTTGACTGTTGCTGCTGCAGTGGAGGGTCTGCTCTTACTCCACCTCCTATCTACAATAAAGAATACTGCTAAAGACATCTGCTGTCTCCAGATCCTCTTTACTACACAGTGTGTATGAGGAGAGAGGAGGGAGTATGAGGAGAAAGGGGGAAGAATGTGGAGAAAAGAGAAATATAAGGAGAGAGTTGGTGTATAAAGAGAGAGGGGGTAGTATAAGGAGACAGTAAGAAGTATGAGAAGAAGAGGGAATATGAGGAGAGGGTGGAGTATGAGGAAAGGAAGGAAAATGAAGAGAGAGGGAGTATGAGGGGAGACGGGAAGTATGTGGAGAAGAGAAAATATGAGGAGGGGGGAGTATAAGGAGAGGGAGGGCGTTATGAGGTGAGAGGAGGAGTATGAGGAGAGGAGTGAGTATGAGGAGAGAGAGGGGATTATGAGGAGAGAGGAGGAGTATGAAGAGATGGGAGAAGTATTAGTAGTGATGGGGGTATGAGAAGAGAGTGTGGAAAAAGAGGGGCAAGTATGATGAGAAAAGAGCAGTATAAGAAGAGAGAGGAGGAGTGTAAAGAGAGAGGGGAATATAAAGAGAGAGGGATGTGTATGAGGATAGATGAGAGAGCATGAGAAGAGAGGGGGGTAAAAGGAGAGAGGGAAAAGTATGACAACAGGGGGCAGTATAAGGAGAGAGAGGGAAGAAATTGAAGAGAGGAGGAATATGAGGAGAGAGGGGGGGTATGAGCACAGAGAGGTGGAGTATAAGGACAGGGGAATATGAGAAAAGAATGTGAGGAGAAAGGGGGGAGTATGAGGAGAGGAGTGAGTATGAGGAGACAGAGTGAGGAGGGACGAGTAAAAAGAGATGGGGAAGTATGAGAAAGGGGAGGATATGAGGAGAGAGGGAGGAGTAAAAGGAGAGAAGAGGGAGTATGAGGACGGGGGAGTATAAGGAGAGAGATGGAGAGTGTTAGGAGAGAGAGAGGAGTATGTGAAAAGAGGGGCAAGTATGAGGAGAAAGGGGAGTATAGGGAAAGAGCAGTGTGTATGAGGAGAGAGGAGGAAGTATGAGGAGAGAGGGGTAAGAATGTGGAGAAAAGAGAAATATAAGGAGAGGGAGTGTATGAGGAGACAGGGGAATATAAGGAGAAAGGGAGTATGAGGAAAGAGGGAACAGTAAGAGGAGAGAGGCGGACATATGAGAAAAGGGGGGAGTATAAGGAGAGAGAGGGGAATATCAGGTGACAGGAGAGAGTATAAGGAGAGAGAGGACGAATGTGAGGAGAAAGGGGGGAGTATGAGGAGAGAGAGGAGTAGTAGGAGAAGCGAGGGGGATTATGAAAAAGAGGGGCAAGTATGAGGAGAAAAGAGGACTAAGCAGAAAGGGGTATGTATGAGGAGAGAAGGAAGAGTATAAGAAAAGAAGGTGAGAATGTGGAGAAAAAGGAAAGTAAAATAAGAGAGGTAGTGTATTAGAAGAGAAGGAGTACTATGAGGAGAGAGGGAAGAGTATGAGGAGACGGAGGAGTATGAAGAGTAAAGGGGTATGAGGAGAGAGGGGGAGTATAAGGAGAGAGAGAGGTGTGTATGAGGAGAGGGGAGGAGTATTAGGCTAGAGGGGGGAGAATGTGAAAAAATTGCCAATATAATTTCTAAAAGTACATAGACACACAGTGTGATTCTAGACAAAAAATATAAGACCTTACATTTTACCAAAACACATTTAGTAGTCTAAAACGGTTAAGTGACTGCACATATTCCATGTATATAACTACTACATTTTAGTGGACAACCCTGACTCATTTTGTAAATACATATGCAATTTGCTACATTATTTTTGCCAACATTACATGATTAAAGTGACATAATAGAACAACAAAAAGGCGCAAGGGGCTTGTAAATTTGCCCCAGAGTGTATGCAGCAGTGTTTCTATACTAACTGGGGAATTGTTAAGGGGGAGGTATGAGGAAAGAGAGAGGAGTAAGAAGAGATAGGAGGGAGTATGAAGAGAAGGGAAAGTATGAGGAGAGAGGGGAAAAATAAGGAGAGAGGAAGAATATGAGGAGAGAGGGAGGAGTATGAAGACAGAGAGGAATATGAGGAGAAGGGGGGTATAAGGTGAGAGGGAGCAGTAAGAGGAGAGAGCGGAGAATATGACGACATGGGGAGAGTATAAGGAGAGAAAGGGGGAAATGAGGAGAGAGAAAGAATATGAGGAGAGAGGAGGTAGTATGAGGACAGAGAGAAGTATGAGGAAAGTGGCAATATGAGAAGAAGAGGGAGTATGAAGAGAGAGGGAGGAGTAGGAGGAGAGGGGAGAATATGAGGACAGGGGGAAGTATGAGGACAGGGAGGAGTATGAGGAGAGAGAGGTGAGAATGAGGAAAAAGGGGAAATATTAGGAGAGAGGAGGTAGTATAAGGAGAGAGAGGGAGAGTGTAAGAGGAGTATGAGGAGAGAAGAGGAAGTGTGTGGAAAGAGGGGCGAGTATGAGGAGAAAGGGGGAGTATAAGGAGAGAAGAGTGTGTATGAGGAGAGAGGACGGAATATGAATAGAGAGGAGAAGAATGTGGAGAAAAGAGGAATATAAGCATCCAGTGGTGTATAAGAAGAGAGGGGGTACTATAAGAAGACAGTAAGAGGTATGAGGAGAGGGGGGAATATAAGGACAGGGGGGAATATGAGGAGAAGGGGGGAGTAAGAGGAAAGAGGGGGAGTATGAAGACAGGGGGAGTATGAGGACAGGGAGGAGTATGAGGAGAGAGGGGTGAGAATGAGGAAATAGGGGGAATATCAGAAGAGAGGGGGAGTATAATGAGAGAGAGGGAGAGTGTGAGGAGAGGGGGGAGTATAAGGAGAGAGAGGGGAGTATGAGGAGAGAGGGGGAGTATGTGGAAAAGAGGGAATATGAAGAAAGGGGGAGTATGAAGAGATGGTGGAAGTATAATGAGTGAGGGAGGTATAAGGACAGAGGGAGGAGTAAGAGGACAGAGGGGGGAGAATGTGGAGAAAATAGAAATATAAGGAGAGAGGGGGTGTATGAAGAGAAAAGGGAATATGAGGAAAAAGGGAGTATGAGGAGAGAGGGAACAGTAAGAGAAGAGAGGGGGAAATATGAGAAGAGGGGGGATATGAGCAGAGAGAGGGGAATATCAGATGACAGGAAGGAGTATAACGAGAGAGAAGACGAATATGGGGAGAGAGGGGGGAGTATGAGGAGAGAGAGGAGGAGTTTAAGGAGAGAGGGGGGAGTATGAAAAAGAGGGGCAAGTATGAGGAGAAAAGAGAAGTATAAGCAGAGAGGGGTATATATGAAAAGAGAAAGGAAAGTAAAAAAAGAGAAGATAAGAATGTGGAGAAAAGGGAAGTATACGAAGAGAGGGGAAGTATTAGAAGAGAAGGGGTACTATGAGGAGAAAGTGAGGAGTATGAGAAGATGAAGGAGTATGAGAAGTGAAGGGGGTATGGGGAGATAGGTAGAAGTATGAGGAGAGAAGGGAGAGTATGAGGAGAGAGAGGAGGACTGTGAGGAGAGAGGGGAGTATGAGAAGAGAGGAGTGTGTATGAGGAGAGAGGGGGGAGTATGAGAATTAAGGGGGGAGAATGTGAAAAAAGGGGCCAGTATAATTCCTAAATGTACACAGATGCACAGTCTGATTCTAGACAAAAAATATAGGACCTTACATTTTACCAAAACACATTTACAAGTCTAAAACGGTTAAGTGACTGCACATATTCCATGTATACATTTCAGTGGACAACCCTGACTCATTTTGCAAATACATATGCAATTTTCTGCATTATTTTTGCCAACATTACATCAAAAAAGTAATACAATAGAACAACGAAGAGGCGCAAGGGGCTTGTAAATCTGTCCCAGAGTGTATGCAGCAGTGTATGTATACTAACTGTGAAATTGTAGATTTAAAACACAAGCCTGATTCTAGTCAAAAAACACAATTAATTACTCTTAAAGGGCTAATATGGGTGCACACATTACAGAAATATAATTACTGCATTTTACTGAAAGGATGAGGGAAGTATGAGGAGCTAGGGAGGTATGAGGAGAGAGGGAGGAGTAAGAGGAGACAGTGGGCAGTATAAACACAGAGAGGTAGAGTATAAGGAGACAGGGGATTATGTGAAAAGAGGGGCAAGTATGAGGAAAAAGTGGAGCATTAGGAGAGAGGGCTGTGTATGAGAAGAGAAGGGAGAGTTTGAGAAGAGAATGGGGAGAATGTGGACAAAAGAAGAGTATGACAAGAGAGAGGGTGTATGAGGAGAGAAGGAGGAGTATGAGGAGATGGGAGAGTATGAGGAGTGAAGGGGGTATGAAGAGAGAGGGGGGAGTATAAGGAAAGGAGAAAAATGAGAAGAGAGGGGAGAGGGGAGTATGAGGAGACAGGGACTATGAGGGGAGAGGAAGAGTATGAGGAGAGTGGAGAGTATGAGGAAAGAGGCAGGAGTTTAAGGAGAGAAGTAGGAGTATGAGGAGAGAAGGGAGACTATAATGAGAGAGAGGGAGAGTGTGAGGAGAGAGAGGGAGTATAAGGAGAGAGGGGTGTGTATGAGGAAAGAGGAGGGAATATAAGGAAAAATATGGGAGAATGTGGAAAAAGAGGTGAATATAATTGCTAAATGCAGACAGATTCACAGTGTGATTCTAGACAAAAAATATAAGACCTTGCATTTTACCAAAACACATTTACTAGTCTAGAAATGGTTAAGTGACTGCACACATTCCATGTATATAACTACTACATTTCATCGGACAACCCTGACTCATTTTGCAAATACATAACCAATTTGCTTCATTTTGTTTGCTAACATTACATCTAAAAAGTGACACAATAGAACAACAAAAAGGCACAAGGGGCCTGTAAATCTGCTCCAGAGAGTATGCAGCAGTGTATGTATACTTACTGGGAAATTGTACATTTAGAACACAAGTCTGATTCCAGACAAACAACACTACTAACTACTCTTGAAGGGCTAATATCACTGCACACATTACAGAAATATAATTATTCAATTTTACTGTACAACCATGAGTCATTGTGCAAATACAAAACCAATAACCGGTTTTTAATTCTATCAAAACTAGAAAAAAGGATGGCTTTATAAGCACTTATGTATCTGAAAACACAAAACATGTAATAATGCTTCTCTCAGAACAATTCCTAAATACACACAGTGTGATTCTAGACAAAAAATATAAGACCTTGCATTTTACCAAAACACATTTACTGGTCTAGAAGCAGTTAAGTGACTGCACACATTCCATTTATATACCTACTACATTTCAGTGGTCAATCCTGACTCATTTTGCAAATACATAAGCAAATTGATGCATTTTTTGTGCCAACATTACATCAAAAAAATTACACAATACAACAACAAAGAGGCACAAGGGGCTTGTAAATCTGCACCAGAGTATATGCAGCAGTGTATGTATACTAACTGTGAAATTGTAGATTTAAAACACAAGTCTGATTCTAGTCAAAAAACACAATTAATTACTCTTAACACCTTCGCTGCTACAGGAATTTTCCTGCTGTGCTGCCCTTTTCTGAACAGGGTGTGGTGTGACGGAACCATTCCGTCATCAGCACAGCTCAACCGTGACTGATGACGGAATGGTTCCGTCACCAGCATCGAAGGGGTTAAAGGGATAATATGGGTGCACACATTACGGAAATATAATTACTGCATTTTACTGTACAACCATGAGTCATTTTGCAAATTCATAACAAATTTGCTGCATTATTTGTATGAACATTGCATCAAAAAAGTAACGCAATGGCAGCACAAAGATGCACAAGAGGTTTGTAAATATATCTCAGAGAATTTACAATAGTGTATGTATACTGACAGGAAAATTGTAGATTTAAAACACAAGCCTAATTCTAAACAAGCAACACTATTAACTACTCTACAACTGAAAAAGTGACTGCAAACATTCTGCATTTTTTAGTACTGCACTTTATTGCACAAACCTTACTCACTAAACACATTAACTTACCAAATGGTTTTATCACAATAGTTATCCAAATGCAGACAAACTCAGAATGTGATTCTACACACTTTAGAAGGATAAACATATTACTCTTACTAAAAACAAAATGCGCCACATACATTCCCTTACAAGTTATCAATTCACCTTTCAAATTGATTTGTAGATTAAGAAGAATGCCAGTCACACAGTAGATATTCTTATACAGAATCTCTCTACTTCAGTGTTCACAGCAAAAACAAAAAATGGCACATATCCCCTCTCAATTTATACATATATACATATTAATAACAAATCAAATTGCTTCACACATTAATTCAAAACCAAACACACATTTCTATTGGTTGAACATTTGAATCCTTTCCAACTGACATAACTTTGAACCCTACCCCCAACAGATCATGCAAAAGTCAACTGTCCCTGAGGTCAAAAGTTCAGCACACTGTAAAACACTCCTCCTCAACAAGTTTAGACTCTGCAAAAGGTACTTATTTATAAATGTAAATGTAGTATACTTGTACAGCTGCCCCAGCAACGGGGCGTCCCGGCGCTGTATAACGCTGTGGAACCCTTCCTGGCTCTCCCTGTGAGATGCTCCTCCTGGGCACCCCCAAAGTGAAGCCAGGCATCCCAGTGTTGTTGGGGCCATTGTGGAGATTAAGCAAGCTATTGCCCAGAGTTGCAGCGTGGGACCCATGATTAGAGTAGGCGCTGAGGCGAGAATTATCGAGTCCCCAGACATTGAGCCCAAGACCCTGCTGCGTCGGGACTTGAACCCTGGTCCCAGGCCTGATCTCTGCTTCAGAGTCTGCTGCTCTAACCAGTGAGCCACACTTCTCCACTAGGACCAATAAAGAGAAAAGGTCTTCTAAGAACCAACCAATATCTAAACACATAACCTTGATAGATATCTGTAAAAACAGATTTTTTTATTCTTTTTTTCTTGCTTGGGTACAGGATGACTTAGAAACCTCGCACCGTACATCGTCCGGATGTGGCTGGTACGCGTACTGTAAATTTACCGTAAAAAAAAAGTAACCCCTATCACTAATTTTTATTATCCCCGGGGACCCCATCCACCGGTGCTAAAATAAAATGTTGGGGACTGTGGGGGGAGCCCCAACGCCCCCACAGTCACAGCCGGCTCCCCGCGTCCTTCGGGAGCCGGCATTGCTTTTTGTCAGAGAGAGCAGCTCACATGCTGCTCTCCCTGACGAAAATCAATATGCTTTCCTATTTGGAAGAGAGAGCAGGTTTCTCTTTTTTTTAACAACCCGCGATTGAAAAAAAAATAATATTTTTTTTTTGGGGCCTTCGGGGTCCTTGTGGGACCCACTAAGCAGGCCTAGAGGGTCAGGGTGTTTCTACCCTGCCCCCTTTTAGCGTTTTTCGTATTTTCTTCGGTGTTTTCTCGTGCCTCGGTTCTACAGAGGCACAAGATGGCTGCCAACACTTCCTGGTTTGGAGTGTTGAAAGACAGTTTTTAGCCAATTAGCATGCAGCTCGTGATCAGAATGGTACGCGTTCTGTCCTTGGATGGTACGCGTACGGTACAACTTTGAATATATATCTATGATTTTACTTTTGATTTTCTAAAGAACTACTGAACGGATTTACACCATTTAACAAAAAGTGTAATCTGCGAACCAAACTCTACCTTTTTGCCAAATTTGGTGTAATTCCGTTCAGCAGTTCGGGCTGTAGCCTCACTTAAAGGACCCTATTGAAAATTGCAAGGGGAAAACACGTTTTGGGACCCCCTTTTTTACTCAGCCCCCGCTTCACAAATCACCCCAAAACTTTTAGGGAAGGAACGGAGTGGAGCACCCCATCTTCTTTGAGAATTTCGTGAAGATTCGTTAACCGGCGCCAAAGTTATTCCAAATAGAATGTTGCGGATTTCCTATGGAAACTAGGTCCTAGCTATAACTACCTATTGGCGACCGCCAGAAGGATATATATATATATATATATATATATATATATATATATATATATATATATATATATATATATATATATAGAGATATATATACTAGCAGCCCGTCCCGACGTTGTCCGGGCATAAAAAGAGAATGTGTTAAATGCTTACGTAACTTACTTTTCGAGTTTTAAGTTAATGCTGAATCCCGAACCTGTGTTTCCGTTGCAGCGATCGCGGCGAAGGCTAATCTCAGTGGGCGGCGTGTGACGTTGTCAGGGTGCGTCAAACGCTATTCTTTGGGTGCGTGATGCAGGCGGGGTGTGACGTTGTCAGGGTGCTTTGAACGCTATTCTCAGGGGACGTGATGCAGGCGGCTAACGCTATTGTCATACGGCTATATGATTGACGGCCACATTGATTGATTGTATCCTGCGGCAATGGTCCACCATAATGCCCCACGACACGCCCACTGTAGTGAAGGTTGAGCTCGTTGAGATGGCACACGCCACGCCCCCAATGACGCCCACGACACGCCCACTGTAGTTTCCAACATAACGCCACGACGCCCACGACACGCCCACTGTAGTGAAGGTGGCGAACTTTCAGCTCGATGAGACGGCACACGCCACGCCCCCCAATGACGCTCACGACACGCCCACTCACAGAAGGGACTACTTTCGAGAACTACTTTACCCCCCTATGTTATGTTACCTTTCTAATGTATATGGTGGCCAGATGTATAGCCTATGTCCATCTCCTGGAACTCCCCTTTACAACGCTGTATTGGGTGTTATGATTGGTGCTGTACTTCTGGAGTTTACCCGCCTCAAAGGTTCACAGTTCTCTCTTTATAATAGTAGTATAGATATATATACATATATATATATATATATATATATATATATATATATATATATATATATATATATATATATATATATATATATATATATATATATATATATATATATATATATATATATATATATATATATATATATATATAGTTAGGACCTAGTTTCCATAGGAAATCCGCAACATTCTATTTGGAATAACTTTTCGGGAAGATTCGTCAACCGGCGCCAAAGTTATTCCAAATAGAATGTTGCGGATTTCCTATGGAAACTAGGTCCTAACTATAACTACCTACTGGCCATCGCCAGTAGGTAATATATATATATCTGGATGGCTTCATTCTGGTGGGTGGGGATTTGAAATGTGGTGATGGATCCTGGGAAGGACAGGTCTGAGCAGCGATCGTGTCAGGCAGGTGCGCTGTCGCAAGGGGGTAGGCAATGGCTGTTTGAGGGTGGATTGCATGATGTGTGGCGTGCCCAACACCTTAAAACCTATGCTTGCCTTATCCATTTCTTAGCCACACCTTCTCTCCTACTCTATTTATCTGCGGCAACTATTACCCCGGGCTCCCTCTCGGATAATGCCCTCATCTCGGTGCAACTTTCCTTCTGTGGGGGATGCCCACCCGGCTGGTGTCTTTGCGACTTGGTTGTTTCCCCCATTCGGGACACTATCACTAATTACCTTGCAGAAAATGACCAGGAGGGTACATCATTGGCATTGGTGTGGGAAGCATTGAAGCTAGTGGTGAAGCGGAAGTTTATTGCGCTGGCAGCATCATATGCGCGGTTGCACAAAGCTAAACGTGCAGAGTTAGAAAGTGAGGTGGGAGCCTTGGAGACAGTGCACAAGCGGACGGGGATCCATGAGTTTGGAGGGAGTTAGAGACGAAACAACGTATGCTCAAACACTTGGTCTTAGATAGAGCGGAGCATGCCCTCTTACGCTTGCGTCACAAATTTTATCTTAGTAAGGATAAGGGGGGAAGGAGTTGGCCCATAGGCTGCGAACACGGGCGCAGTTGTCGGCTATTGAGGCTATTACAGATTCGCAGGCGGTTGAGCACAATATGGATGCTCTTATTGTGGATTCCTTCTGGCACTTTTTTTATTGCCGATATAGTGGGGAAGCATCAGGTTCGGAGGGGAAGATGAGATACCTCCCCTCCTGTAACATCCAGCCATTGCTTAAGTCGTTGGCTAACACTTTAGAGACTGCCATCCGCATACAGGAGGACATATCAGCGATAGCGCGTCTAAAGCTAGCCAAATTCCCGGGGCTGGACAGCTTCTCAGCTCTGTTTTTTAAGATCTACTGTGTGGAGCTGGCTACTCTTTTAATGCATATTTTCAACTCGTTCCTTGATACCGGGGAGGTCACTCCCTCCATGTCGGAGGGGGTGCTTACGGTCATTCTTAAGCCTGGGAAGGATCCAAAAGAGTGTGGTTTCTATCGCCGATCTCCCTCCTAAACATTGACGCAAAACTCTTTGCGAACATCTTCGCTGCGCGTCTTAGCCCCCTGATGGATGGTATCATTGACCCAGATCAATCCAGATTCATTCCAACGAGGCAGGGAGGGGACAATACCAAGAGAATTCTTCTTCCTATCGACCTTGTCCACAGTTCTCAAACCTAGGCTTTTCTCCTTTCCATTGACGTGGAGAAGGCCTTTGACCGGGTGGACTGGGGCTATCTGTTCATGGTTTTGCGGGCCTATGGTATTGGGGATAAAATATTCGCTGGGTTCAAATATCTATGCGGCCCCTAAGGCGGCAGTGAGAGTGAATGGGAGTAGATCTGCCCTTTGACCCATCTCCAGCGGGACGCGGCAGGGGTGCCCCTTGTCCCCGGTGCTCTTTGTGCTCTATATGGAGCCTTTTGCTCAGCGCATCCGCTCAAATTCAGATATAGCGGGAATAAAATTTGGCGCTGCCATCCTCAAAATAAGTCTATATGCCGATGATGTTATTCTATCGCTGACTTAACCCCACTCAACTTTGCAAGATCTGGCCATGGAACTCCTTGAATTCAGGAAGGTGGCGGGGTTTAAAGTGAACTTCTCGAAATCGCAGATTCTCAATGTTTCAATCCCTGACAATGTGGTCGAGGATCTCCAGCAGGACTTTGCCTTTCAGTGGGTGCATTCAGATATTACATATCTGGGTATTCGATTGACTTATTCTATTGCCACAACGGTTTCCCTCAATTATAGATTATTGGTAGACCAAACTGCCAAAGCGCTCTCCGACTGGTCCCGACTCAACTTGGCCTCGTACGGGAGGTTAGCGGCATTGAAGATGACTGTGCTGCCGCGTATTCTCTACCTGTTTCAGATGCTCCCGATGAGTCCGCCGCCGGGTGTTCTCCGGAGATTACAAGGGCTTCCTAATAAGTTCAGGTGGAGCAACAAGAGACCGAGGCTCGCGCTGGCACACATCACTGCGCCGAAGGCAGTGGGAGGGATGGGCTTTCCCCTGGTGAGTGCTTATCATCAAGCGACTTGTCTCCGCTGTATCGCAGGTTGGAATAGGCCCTTGGCCAGTATGCACTGGAACTTTATGGATCAGACAGTGGCTGACTGCAATATTTGGTGGGAACTTTGGGTTTCGCGCAAACAAAGAGCATGGGGCCTCTATTCGTCGCCTGTTACCTAGCCGACTATTAAGGCTTGTGATCAGTTGGCTCTGCAAATGGGCTGGACCACGTTTCCCTTCCCTATGATTCCTGTTGTAGATAAAACTGAGTTTCCGCCGGGGTGTGCATCTGCTGTTTTTCATCACTGGAGAGAGGAAGGTTGTAATTGACCTAGATGGCTTGATCCCCTTCTCTCAATTGCGCAAGGAATATTTTAACTTACCGGAGTCAGACACTTTTCACCACTCGCGGCTCGCACATTGGGTGAACCAGCCTGGCTACTTCGCCCTGATGTCCCGCCCCTTGACCACTTTTGAAAAATGGCTAGTTTGCAAAAAGGATGACCGTAAGCTCATATCTGAATTGTACGCAATGATCCTTACCCGCCCTATGAAACAGGACATGAAGGCACAGGTACGGTGGGAGACTGAGCTGGGGCCTCCGCTAACGCCCAAAGAATGGGCACATGCTTACTATAGAGCACATCACACGGTCTCTAATACCGCGGGTGCGGAATCTGCCTATAAAGTAGCCGCTTATTGATACTATACTCCGGCTCGCATCAAGTCTTGGGATAACACTAAGTCAGACCTCTTTTGGTGGAGGTGTGGTCTTCCTGGCACCCTGGTACATCTGCTATGGCACTACCCGAAACTGGTGCAATATTGGTCTGCGGTTCTTGATGACATTGATGAAGCATTCCACGGTACACTGCCACGGGCCCCTGAGCACACACTGCTGGGACTCCCCCACCCCAAGTTCTTCCCATTGCGCTCGCTGAAGGGTAGGCAGATTGCATTAGCATTGCTTGCGGTGCGGCAGGTCCTTTTAACACACTGGCTCTCCTTGGATGCCCCTGACGCGCGCAACTGGATCCGGAGGCTGTGACATATCCTGGCAATGGAACACCTCTCACTTTGTGTAGATGGGAAGGGAGCAGAGGATGTGAAGCTCTGGAGTCCATTTTTGCAGCTCCTTTCCAAGGAACTGAGGGAGGTCACTTTCCCAAAATATCTACAAATGTTACAACTTATTCCGCTAGAACCAGTTGGGGCCACAACCGTAGTCTGAAAAACTCTGCGAGGTAGCTGACGGCCGTAGAAGGTTTGGGCGGGAGGGTAGAGACTGATGCAGAGGGGTTGGGAAGGGAGGGGGGTTTTTGGGGGGTGGAGGGAGAGGGTGTTTGTCTGTTTTCTTGTTCCCTTCCTTTTTTTTCTATAAAAATGGTGTCTTAGTGATCGTCTGCCATGAACACTATGGACTGAAGCTCTTTTACGCGGGGTCGCCATCCGGGCTGTAGGCCTGTACGCTGTGATTGACATAATATTACGCTCTGCCGGCCGGTGGATGTAGGCAGATGAGCTGTGTCTTTGATCCGATACCATGTAATAAATAATGATTGATTCTAAAGAACAACTAGAGCGCTAACAGCCTTACCAATGACAAAAGTATGTCACACCTGAAGCCATCTTGATTGGAATATACTGGTAACACTTAAAACATTTAATTTAAAGAGGAAAAAAATGAGGGGTTCATTTTGTCCTAGAAATTACGGTTAGTGCTGTAGGAAGGAAAAATTAGGACATGTTTTAAGTGAGATCTTGAATATCGTCCCGTTATATTTCAACAGGAGCAGCCTGGCAGTTGATTCCTTTGTGTTCTACTGCAGCCACCCAAAGTGTTCTAAAGAACAACTAGAGCGATAATAGTCTTCCTTATGACAAAATTATGGCACACCTGAAGCCATAACAGTTAAAATATTTAATTAAAAAGGTACACAATGAGGGGGTTTATTTTGTCATAGAAATTATGGTCAGTGTTGTAGAAATAGAAATTAGGGCATGTTTGAAGAGAGATCTCTTCAGTGGTGGGCAGCTGTACTAATATCATCCGACAGCTACGGAAATTAGTGCCTATCATTTCCCAATCTATGCTACGTTCCATCGTCGCAGCTACTGTGATTTCACGCTTAGATTATGGAAATGCCCTCTACCTTGGCCTACCAAAAACCTTGATAAATAGGCTACAGGTGGTGATGAATGATGCCGCTCGTCTTATCTTCAGACAGCCAAGACACACTAAAGCATCCCCCCTGCTACAAACCCTCCACTGGCTCCCTATTAAGGAGCGAGTGGAATTTAAAAATCTGTGCATCGCCCATAAAGCCATCTATGGCATGGCACCTGCTTACATCAAAGATCGCCTGGCAATGTATAGCCCAAAGAGAGCTCTTAGGTCCTCAGACTCTCAGCTATTAGTCTGCCCTCGGTACAAACTTGCCACCAAGGGCGGTAGAGCCTTTTCGGTACTGGTTCCGCATTTATGGAACACACTACCTGAGCCACTACGAAAGGAAGGAAACCTCCTACGTTTCAGAAAGGGGCTGAAAACGCTGTTGTTCAGGAGAGCCCTGTGAGCCACGTAGGCTAGTGGATGCCCTCCGTACTGTCAAAGTTGTTGTTTACCATCGATTCCCGAGCGCTTAGAGGCCTGTAGGTGATTGAGCGCGCTACAAATCAAAAATAACAATAACAATAACAAGATCTCAAATCCTCTTCTTTTTAATTTGAAAATTCTGACATGCAGACTGAACAATCACTTTCAATACCAGCAGTAGACTTACAGTTAACTGTAATTTTAAGCAAAGGTGCACCACAATAAAGAAATGTGCAAACTAAGGTCTCTAGTTTGTACACAAGAAATATCAAAAATCACATGTAAAACAATTTTTTTCTCAAAAAAGACTTTTCTTTATTCACTCCAAATGTCAAAGGACACAGCCGACGCGTTTCGTCCCTAAGGGGACTTCTTCAGGGCAAAGTTAGTCGTTGAGGCTCCTTGGACAAGATGGTATGTTCCTCAAAGATGAAAAGTAGCACGGACGATGATCTCTAGCCCGAAACCATGGGGTATACAGATCAATTAATTATATAGGTGGTTATTCTGTCATACAAAGTAAGGGGACCCAAATACTGTGGGAATAACATCCATAAGTCGAAAAAATTTGGATGCGCGTTTGTAGCATCCAAAGGAGCCAATTTGTGCAGGGATAGCGGCGAGTCGAGAATCGCGCTAGAATGTAAAGGCGAAGAGAAATAGACCTTTTAGAGTAACGTTGCCCCTGTGTGTTGCTGGTTACGTCAAGTATCCAAAAGGCATGGACGGGCAGTTTATGAAGGCATATTACCTGAGCCCTTTATTAAGTGGCTCCAATCTGCAGTTCCTTTTTTCAATTTATAAAACAATCCGTGGTGATTCAATATCAGCGGCCGACTCGCAAGCAGCAGGATAATCCCAATACGAGCGCGATCTCCTTCTCGTCTTGACCAGTTCGTATAGACTTACAGTTAACTCCCTGGTGAGCACTACCCCCTACACTACCCAAACACCACTGCACTATCCTATACCCTAAAACCCTACCCCCAGCATGACCCCCTACAGTACACAAACACCACTGCGCTTCCTTAAACCCCAAAACAGTACCCCCATCATGACCCCACTATACTACCCAAAAAAAACTGCACTACCCTAAAGAGTAAAACACTACTCCAGCATGACCCCCTACACTACCTAAACACATCTGCACTACCTTAAACCATAAATCTACCCCCAGCACGACCCCCTACACTACCCAAACACCACTGTGCTACACTAAACCCTAAAACACTACCCCCTACACTACACAAACACCACTGCACTACCCTTAACCCTAAAACACTACCAGCAACACAATCACCTACACTACACAAACACCAATGCACTACCCTAAACCCTAAAACACTACCCCCTGCCCAACACAATAACCACTGCACTACTCTAAACCCTAAAACACTACCGCCAGCACAAACTCACAAACACTACACAAACACCAATGCCCTACCCTAAACCCTAAATCTACCCCCAGCACGACCCTCTACACTAACCAAACACCACTGCTTTACCCTAAGCCCTAAATCTACCCCCAGCACGACCCCTACACTACCCAAACACCACTGCACTACTCTAAACCCTAAAACACTACCCCAGCACGACCCGCTCCACTACACAAACACCACTGCACCACATTAAACTCTAAATCTATACCCAGCACGACCCCCTACACTACACAAACACCACTGCACTACCCTAAACCCTAAATCTCCCCCCAGCACGACCGCCTACACTAAACAAACACAGCTGCACTGCCCTAAACCCTAAAACACTCCCCCCAGCATGACCCCTACACTACGCAAACACCACTGCATGACCCTAAAAAACTACCGCAGCACGACCCCTACACTACGCAAACACCACTGAGCTACCCTAAACCCTAAAACACTACCCAAGCACGACCCCCTACACTACACAAACACAACTGCGCTACCCCGAACCCTAAAACACCACCCCAGCACAACCCCCTAAACTACACAAATACCACTGCACTACCCTAAACCTTAAAACACTACCTACAATTCCCAAACACCACTGTGCTACCATAAACACTATCCTAGCATGACACCCTACACTACCCAACCACCTCTGTACTAGCCTAGGACCTAAAGCACAACCCCAGCACGGACCCCTACACTACCCAAACACCACTGCACTACCCTAAACCCTAAATATATCCCCAGCACGACCCCTACACTACCCAAACACCACTGCACTACCCTAAACCCTAAATATATCCCCAGCACGACCTCTACACTACCCAAACACCACTGCGCTACACTAAACCCTAAAACACTACTCCCTACACTACACAAACACCACTGCACTACCCTTAACCCTAAAACACTACCCCAGCACGATCACCTATACTACTTAAACACCACTGCACTACACTAAACCCTAAAACACTACCCCCTACACAACACAATTACCACTGTACTACCCTAAACCATAAAACACTACCGCCAGCACAAACTCAAAAACCCTACACGAACACCACTGCCCTACCCTAAACCGTAAATCTACCCCCAGCACGACCCCAACACTACCCAAACACCACTGCACTACCCTAAACCCTAAATCTACCCCCAGCACGACCCCAAACACCACTGCACTACCCTAAACCCTAAATCTACCCCCAGCACGACCCCTACACTACCCAAACACCACTGTACTACCCTAAACCCTACAACACTTCCCCAGCACGACCCTCTACACTACACAAACACCACTGCACCACACTAAACTCTAAATCTACACCCAGCACGACCCCCTACACTACACAAACACCACTGAACTACCATTAACCCTAAATCTACCACCAGCACGACCGCCTACACTAAACAAACACCGCTGCACTGCCCTAAACCCTAAAACACTACCCCCAGCACAACCCCTACACTACGCAAGCACCACTGCATGACCCTAAAACACTACCCCCAGCACGACCCCCTACACTACCCTAACACCACTGCGCTGCTCTAAACCCTAAAACACTACCCAAGCATGATCCCCTGCACTACCCAAACACCCCTGCATGATCCTAAACCCTAAAACACTACCCCAGCACAACCCCCCACAGTACCCAAATACCACTGCACTTCTCTAAACCTTAAATCTACCCCAGCACGACCCCCTACACTACACAAACACCACTGCGCTACCCTAAACCCTAAAACACTACTCCAGCATGACCCCCTACACTACACAATTACCACTGCACTACCTTAAACCCTAAAACACTACCCCAGCACGACCCCCTACATGAAGTAGTGTGGCTCACTGGTTAGAGGCGGCAGACCCGAGAGCAGAGGACGGCCCGGGACCAGGGTTTGATTCCCGGTGCGGCAGGTTTCTGGACCAGGGTCAGCGGACTCGATAATTCTCTCGCCTCGGTGCCCACTCTGATCAGTGATCACACTCGGCAACTCTGGGCATTAGCTTGCCTCATCTTCACTAACGGCCCCACCAGACCGCCGGGGATGCCTGGTCTCACCCTGGGGATACCCATTAAGGGACCATCTCTCAGGGAAGCCAGGAAGGGTTTCGCAGCGGTCGAAGCGCCTTGGGACCCTCCGGGGGGCTATATAAATGCCTATACATACATACATACATGAGGACTTTATGCAGTGCCTCGTTTAGTATCCTCCTTTACAAAGATGTCTGTTTGCAGTTTCACGGTTTCGCTTTTAGCATAGTTTGTTTCCGTGCCTCTAGACTGAGGAAAAGTATTTCACTAGAGCTATGCCACATATTTGAGCCCTCAATTCAGACCTACGAAAGTGCCTCAGTCCTTTTTCAAAGGTTTCTCACTGATATTTCTGCAGGCAGTTTGTGCAAATGTATAAATTATTCAGAACATGCTAAGCAGTAGCACAGTTGAACTCTGATAGATCGCTCGCCACTTAAACGGTAAGGCAGGGGTAAAAAGGGGCGTGGCCTTGGACCACCTCTCTGCAACACAGCTCTGTGGCGCTTACTGGAGGAACCTGGTGGGCTAGTTGGACCCCAGGGACCCTGAAGATTCAAGGGGACTTGGGGCCAGATGTAGGTAAATCCCATTTACCGATTTTGAAATACCGAATTTTACCGATTCGGTATTTCAAAATCGGTAAATGGGATGTAGGTCCCAACATCTGGATTCGTTACCGAATCCTTAACAATTCATTAATTACCGATTCGGTAAATACCGAATCGGTAATGCCCATTCATTCCTATGGGCTTTGAAGTCCATAGGAATGATTAAACATTACCGATTCGGTATTTACCGAATCGGTAATTAATGAATTCACAAGGGTGCAGGGGGTGTCACTTTGATACCCTCTGGCACCCCCAAAACAGGCACAGGTGCCATGTGGCAGGCATACCTGCCCTAAGGGCAGGTCTGCCTGTCACATGACATAGGTGTGCATGCACACATGTGCATGCACACCGGAATCGGTATTTTACCATCAAATTGGTTTTGATGGTAAAATACCGATTTGTTAAGGCTCCTGGGACTCTGAAGAGTCCCACCTACATATGGGTGGCTTCAAATCAGTAAATTTACCGATTTTTTATTTTACCGAATCGGTAAAATTACCGAATCGGTAATTTTACCGATTCGGTAAAATATTGCCCCCTACATGCCAAATCTTGTATACCGGTCGGTAACGGCCGAAAATACCGATTTTCGGCCGTTACCGACCGACCTACATCTGGCCCTTGATCCCCCAACTTAAAACGTGCCACTGCCGCGTTTTGCACAGTGGTGAAGGAAGGGGGCTGGGCCTGAAGTGACATGTGTACAAACACGCTTGGTGGCGTGTTTTAAGTTGGGGAATTCATTCCCCTTCATTCCTGAGGGCCCCTGGGGGCCAAGCCCACCAGGTACCGCCATTAAGCGCCAGAGGCTTTCGTTGCAGAGAGGTGGTCCAGGCCATGCCTCTTTTTACACCTCTCTGCAACGCAGCTCAGTGGCGCTTACTGGAGGTACCTGGTTGGCTAGTTGGACCCCAAGGACTGTGAGGATTCAAGGGGACTTAATCTCCCAACTTAAAATGGCCACTGGGAGTGTTTGCACACATATCACCTCAGGTACCCCCCTTCACCTGCTGTGCAAACGTGCCCCAACAGCAATAACTACATGTTATGTTATGTTAATAAATTTTATTCAGCGCACAGCTGCCCCAGCGAAGGGGCGTCCTGGCGCCTGATCAAGTACCACAACACAACAAATCGCCGCTGAAAAGAGAGGAGATCAATCAACAGAGGTGAACAAGTGAGTTTTTATCGCACGTACATACTCACTGATTCTTAGGTTTACACACAGATCCGCTCACCTGTACAGTCACTCTAACTTGTGTTCACTCAGTGCAGGACTATGCACTCATACACCTATATAAACACTCACACACTCATCCATAGAGGTACTCACACATCTAGTTAGTCATGCAAATAATTAATCACACTGCCATTTGCTCACTTATACAGTTATACACACACCAGCTCAAATACTCATACAAATAGTAGCACATTCTTATGCTCGTATACAATCACTGATACAAGCACACGCCCATCCATACAGCCACTCTCAGAATCACACACTCTCACTTATAGCCATTTATATACTCCAACACACATATATATAACCTTTCACATATGTAGTTACTCACACATGTACCACTGAGATATACATTCACTCACTAACATGGCCATACACATAGTCACCCATCCATACAGTCCAATACAGATGCACTCTTGAAACCATGCACCCAGTGAATCACCCACTCACACATCTATGCACAGAGTCACACACACCCCACCGACATAAACACTCAGGCACCCATACAGATACTCAGACAACCAATCTATAACACATATAGACACTCATGTAGCTATTCACAAACCCATGTAGCCGGTTACACACAAACAGACAGACGGATAGAGACATTCACACAGTTTAGTCGCTAACCCATGCATTCAGTAAGATACGTTTATTCACTCACTTATAGTCAGTCATGCACCTACTAAATCATCCATTCAGACACTTATACACCCATTCATTCTTCAATATGCCTTTCCCTATACATATTAAACATATGTATACTTTACAGAAACACACAGTCAAAGGATGATGTCATCAGTGATGTCATTTGAGATGCCATCAGTGATGTCACTGACCATGTCATGAGTGATGTAATGTGTGACGTCATCATCAGTGCATTGCAGGGGCTCAAATTATAGTTAGCAGAACTAACTATAACAGAGGAATTTCTATGGTTTTGTATGAGTGAAATGTTCAGCTAACTATAACACCCCTGAAACCTATGGTGTTTTCAGTGAATATTGATATATATCTCCTTTCTACCTCACTCATACCCGTGGTGAGAGCTTAGAATAAAATATTTGGACATTTAGACGTTCAATATATGACATGTGTTATGCCCAAAGATCCTTTTCTTGCTATAGCTGATATATTTATAATTGCCCTCCATGCATCATTCTCTCTGCAAAGTTATTGTCAGTGCTAATAATTAGCTCAAAGAATATATGAGTCAAATCTCATTAAGAGTTCTGCCTGCTTGTATAATTGGTGTTACTATATTTTGAAAATTGCTCTCCAGAGTACATTTAACCTTGTGGTTTATATCCATCTTTGTATATTATGAATTGTCAAATAAAGTATCATTTGATGAACGGGTTACATGAATATCTGAATAGTCATAAACAGGGCACAATGTTTTCTAACAGTTGTTCACTACTGGCCCTTATGTATATACGTCAACAACTATGCAACTTGTCTTTGCAATTCACAAAACATTCATATTTTACCGACTCCTTGAAGGAGGTGGTAACCCATTCGCAAATGAGAAGGAGTCCCCAGGGGGCTCCTTCCCCTTTGAGAATGGTAAGCAAATATTTTTTAAGAGCAGGCAGTGGTCCCACGGATCAGTGCCTGCTCTTAAAAAAAATTAACTGCAAAGTTTCATTTTTCTTTTTTAATTCTGCTCGTTTTCCTTTAGGGAAAACAGGTTGCATACAAAAAAAGACTGCTTTATGTAAAAGCAATCACAGACATGGGGTCTGCTGACCCCAGCAGGCCATCATCCCTGTAAAGGCGTTGATTCCTAATGGGTCACATATTGCAACCTACCTCATTAATATGCATGAGGTCGGTCTATTTGCGACCCATTAAGAGTTGGTAATGAAACTCAAAAGAGTTTCATACATTAGGAATAGCGATTACCTAATTTGGGGACATATGTATGAAACAGATTGTTAGTTGCAAACGCTGCGATTTACAAAAAAGCAGCGTTTGCGACAAAACATTCACAAAACGCAATGTATAAGGAAAATCACATCGCAAAATTAAGGAATCGCAAAATTTGTGATTCCTTAAATGCTATGTATCAAGCACCCAAGTTGGTGGTAACTTCAAGACGGTGGTAATTTGCTATTTCTGTCAATAATGCACTTTTTGGCATGTTTCAAAGTGCCATGTGGCACACATACAAACCCTTAGGGCATGTATGTGCGCCATATGCGCACACATGCTCATTTCAGGGGTGCATCAGTGTGCCCTTATGACACCCTTGAAATTATTCTCAATTTATGATTCTCATATTGCGAATCGCAAATTGAGAATGATTTCCCATTCATTCCTATGGGCCTCCTGGCCCAAAGCAATGAATGGGAAGGTATACCTTAATTGCGATTTTGCAATTTGCTAATCGCAATTAAGGAATACTAAGAAATCCCAATTTTTTTAAATTTTTTTTAATGTATCCCGTTTTGCAATTCTCAAATAGCGATTTTCAAAAAATCGCTATTTGAGAATCGCAAACACGCATATGCCCCTGTGATTCTCGGAAAATCGCAATTAGGTCATCGTTATTTCCATAAATTATATATTTGGCCCTAGGTTCCTTGTAAAAGAAAACAAATATGAATTTGCGTATTTTATGGATTTCCATGCTCCAGATTGAGTATTTCTGGCCAGACAATTCATTGGATCCAGATGTGAGAGATGGGTATAATATATATAAGATAGGCAAGGTTTAATGGAGTGGGGGGTTGTGGTTATTTGCCGGAACTACATCAAGCCTGTGTTGAATTTGGCTCAATATGTGGTTGGTGAAGCCCTAATGTTTGCCTTTAAACGTAATAATATCGCCATTTTTAATGGTTCTTTGGTGTATCGTCCACCCAGCTAAAAAGATAGTTTTGACTGTTCTGACTTTTATGGAGTACTGTCTGCAGTTCCCAAATTTCACTCTGTTTGGAGACTTTAATTTGCATTTGATGCTTCCAGAAACTACAGAAACAGAACACTTAATTGACTGTCTACGTAGCGTTGATCTCAGTCAGATAGTTAATCAACCGACTCACAAAGCCAACCATATGTAAGGTGGGATTTTTACAAACAATTCAGCATTAAGATTTGACAAAGCCATACCATTAATCTGGACGGATCATAGAGATGTTTTTTTTTATTTGCTGTTTCAGATAGGAAATCCTGCACATTTTAATCCCCCCTAAAGGTACAAAGATCTGCCCTTGTTGAACAATAGATAGTCTTGAGCTAAACAGAATGTTGGAAACTCATAGTCCTGAGCTAGGTAATAATTTTAAAATCACAAATACGAGGTTAGAACCTGAAAAATCCATAGAAAGTTATAGGAAAAGCCACTGTGCTCCTTGGTATTCCCCTGAATTAAAAAAACTCAAACAAAAATGCGGGGCTCAGGATTGGAGATGAAGAAGAGATTACAACTCTGAAGAAAAAAAAGAAATGTAAACTAGTTATTGTGGAGTATAAAGTGCTAATTAACTAAGAATTTTACAGAATAAATTGTCTACTAAAAACTCGACAAAAGAACTCTTCTAAACAGTTACTGCTAGTAAACATACTTCTGGAGGCAAGATGGCGGCCATGGCGTGGGCTGTGTAGGCAGCTCTGATCCTCTCTCCTGGCCCGGGCTCACAGTTGTTCACGGAGAGGAGCGCTGTGGTTTTCGGTTTCTTGATGAAATAGTAACCCGTTGAAGGTGGAGGCCAGCGACGGTGGTTACCCTAAGGCTCGTTTTTCGCTGCTTTAATCCAGCAACAGTGGAAGAGACGCCGAGAAGAGTTGAACAAAAGCCACGGTGTAACTAAGGGCGCGGTGGCGCCGTAAGAGATCACGGATTGAGCATGGTCCGGAAAGCAGCAGGAAGCAGGAAAGAAGCAGGAAGGTAGCGGCTGGAACGGCAGCACTTTGTGGGAAACGCGGAAAGGTGGTGCTGAAAGTGGATACGAATACGGATGTTGGGCAGTTTGCTAGCGATACGGCATAGAGCCCCACTTTGGTGACTCCCCGCTTTGCTGTTGGGGTATCGGTGTGGAGTAATTCCTGGTCGAGGAGGAGCCACGTCGAAAAAGAGGATGCCACCGAGAAAGCTCCGGCAAAGGAAAATGAAGTAGCGAAGGTCACTACTCACAGTGGGAAAACTAAGGACCAAGTCACGGGCGAGACTGCCAAAAAGACCGGGGAAAACAGTTGGCGACCCAGTTGAAGAAGGTGAGAGCGTTCCTGACACCACCGGGACCCCTAGCAGTGGTAGAGCATATTTGAAAAAAGGAGGCGAAAGTCGGGGGAAGAGTGTTGCGGCTTTACGCGCATTTAAACAGGGAACCCAGACTCTGCCAGCTATGTTTGAGAGGCAGAATGTTCGTAATATGGAATATCCGTTAGGATTGACTGAAGTGGGAGTTGAAGTCCTTGATGCAAACTTAAATGAGGAGTATCGTCGTTCAGGTCAGATTGGTGTTGACAGCTGCATTGTGGGAAATGGAGACCTGGAAAAAGTTGACGAATTACCGAGGGGTAGTTCGGACAATTTAGCAATGGAAATAGACCTGCTTCCTCTAAATGAGGGCGCACAAGGGGGGATAGCGATACATGAGTCTGGCGAAAACTTTTATTCATTGTCTGAGGCATCTTCTGACGAGGGCTCAAATGCGAGTAAAGATTGTGTGGAATATAGTGAAGGCGGCATTCTTGATGAGGATGTAAGACAAAGCACGGCTTCCCCCAATTCAAGCGTTTCTACCATTAAGAGGCAGAAGAAAAAAGGGTCACGGCAGGCTACACCAGAAAGTGTTCTAACTCCCAATGAAATTATAAAGGGAGCACACGTGTTAAATTCAGCTGGCCACGAAGGGGAAAAAAAAGGAAAAGACATATCAGATAATCCACCCCCACAGGAGATTACCTTGGCTACTATTTACGAAACAATGATGGGCCATAAAGCAGAGAGCAAAGCGGAGAATACCCGAATGCAGGCTACATGTAGCAAGGTCAAGAACGCCATTAGGTGGGCGATAAAAATAGGCGCGGAAACAGCTGACAGAGTCACTGAAGCGGAGGCCAGAATTTCAGCTTTAGAAGGCCATGCTGCTGCACAAAAAGCGGAGTTAAAGTCCATTAAGGCTCATCGTGACGACCTGAGCTATAAATTGTCGGAACTTGAAAATCAGGCCCGTAGGAACAACTTATGTTATTTGGGGGTCCAGAGAAGAAGCAGGGCTCGGATGTACATAATTTTGTTGCGGAATTGCTGAAGGAAGCTTTCCCTGAATTGACATCTTGGGACTGGTCCAAGGAAATACGAAGGGCACATCGGTTTTCGTTTACAGTAAAGAAACCTTGTCAAGGAGAAGAGAATCTCCCTAGAGCAATTCTAGTTTGCTTTAACAATTTCCTAGCTCGAGAGGATATATATGCCCTGGCACGACCAGACAGGAAAGCATTTGCTAAGGACTGTAATTTTCTTGTTAGACCGGATTTCTGCCAGGCCAAAGGTCTCAAAGCGGTGGAACCTACGTCAATTATTATCGGACTTTCAAAAAAAGGAGGTGGTTGTGTACTTACAGAATCTGGCGAAACTTAAAGTAATGTTTAAAGGTGAAACGAATTTTTTTTTGTCAGAAATTCAGGCTAAAGAGTATCTGGACACTCTGTAGGGTGGTGGTGCTATAAGATATAATTCAGGAAAAAACTGGGATAAGAGATGTTTTGTAAGTTACGCCGGGGAGATCTCCCTCGCTGAGCATATTAACCTTTTTTTTCTCCAGGTTTCTGTTTTTTCTCTCCTGAAGTTGTGTTATAGGTTTATTTGTAGGGTCTTAGGGGCTGGGGGGGAGGGGGGGGGGGCACGGCATTCCATATTTTGCAGGGACTAAATGGTCCTTGGGCCTCCTATGTTTGGAAGGATGGGTGGGGGGGAGGGTGGGAGTGGAAGGAATGGATGGGTGGGTAAGGGGTCGGGCACGGGGTTCAGGTGGTGGGGGAGAAAAAAGACAGCAGCAGACAGGAAGAGGTCTAAGCAGGAAGGTGATATGCAGACAAAAGCACAATTAGATAAGAGCTATAAAAGACGTGAAAGAAATTATAAAGTATTTACAGCTAAGAAAACTGGTTGCCCAGTTTGGGAATTGGTAATGATAATGCTTTTGGATAAGAAAATTTATATCTGTACATTAAACATATGTGGCCTTAATGACCCCAAGAAAAGACAAGTCTTAGCTAAAATCGTGCAGATATTACATATCGATATACTGTGTTTGCAGGAAACACATGTTGCATGGGCTAATAGAGGGTATTTAAAAAACATGGGTATGGAGCTGGTAGTCTGCTCTAAACAAACTGGTGTGAAAAGAGGGTCGCAATACTTAAAAAAAGGGGTGTGGGTGAGTGTGTAAAGGCTACGGCAGACAAATGAGGCCACTGGGCTATCTCTGAACTTAAGGTTGGGCATTGTAGGTTTACACTTTACAATGTTTATGGGCCTAACTTGGACGATGCGGAACTTTTCAATTTTCTGAATTTAGAATTAGCGCAGGGGACGTTGCCAGTGTTAATGTGCGGTGATTTTAATATTAACATTGATTCTGGAGTGAATGTTAGATCCAATCATGTCTATACAGGAAGTAAGAGGTTGGTTTTTACTGCAATACGGGGCTTGATCTTGGATCATGGCCTTTACGATGTCTGGAATTTAAAGTATCCAAAGGATCCTGAGATTTACATTTTTCTCTGCCCCTCATTCAAAATTCGTCCGATTAGATTATTTTTTACTACATCTGTATTGCTAGCTAGAGCCAAAATTGAGATTCATCCTAAGTTGGTATCAGACCACAATCCGATTATATTAGAGTTGGCCTTAGAGTCGGAAGAAAAACTAGAATTTCCGCAGTGGTCCTTTGATAGGAAATTGCTTTTGGATAAGGAGTACTGTCAGTTTATGGCTAAAATAATTCAGGAATTTTTTGATATCAACAAAGGCACGGCTGCCCAGGAGGTAGTCTGGGACGCATTTAAATCAGTAGTCCATGGGGAAACCCTTAGTTTTTCAAAATTTAAACGCAAAAAGATCTGGCTTAAACATCGACAGGATTTTGATCAGGTTCTTATGGCTGAGAAGAAGCTAGCAGAGACAATAAGGTTAGGTGCAGAAACAGAAGCACTTTACTCCGTCCAAAGGAATCTTACTATAAACAGGACTAGCGCATATGCCAACATTGCTCATCAAATCGCCGAAAAGTATGTAAAGCATAAAGAAGCGGCGTATGAGTATGGGTAGAAAACGAGTTGAGTGTTGGCAAAAAGACCAAGGGAGAAAGCAGCTTATAATGATATCCCTAAAATTAGAGATGTACAGGGGGTTTTGCAAGAGACCAAGGAAGGTGTATTAACTGCTTTCCAAGGATTCTATCAAGCATTATACAGTGACGAGACAGGCGGGGTGGAAGTGGGCGAATATTTAAATGATGTGATCCCAGTAACATTGTCGGATATTCAAAGTACGATATTATCGGTACCGCCAGATTGGGAAGAAGTTGAATTAGCAATATTAGGACTGGCCCAGGGTAAGGCCATGGGTCCGGATAATATCCCATTGGAATTTTATCGGACATTCAGGAATATGATGCAAAGGGAACTGGTAGAAGTCTGCCAGCACGCTTTTTTGGGGAAGGCCCCTAACTCGTGGTCTAACACTACGATTGTGGTGTTTAAAAATAAATGCAAAAAAGATACTGAAATGGGGTCTTATAGACCGATTTCATTATTGAATTCGGATAGTAAAATCTATTCCAAACTTATTGCTAACAGGTTAAATGATTTAATGCCGGGTCTGGTTTCCTTAAGACAACACGGATTCATACAGCGTAGAGATACTACAGACCATATAAGGTGGATTATATCTCTTTTTTTTTATTTTTTTATTTTTATACATTTTTATTGAGCAAACTTTAGATATACATCAGTAAATAATAGTAAACATATATAGTATCGACATTCTAGTAAAGTGGAATTTTTCCCAAGTTATAAAGGAACGCATAAAAGGCTGTACATAATACAATAAATACAATTAATAGTACAGATTATCTTTTGTTGTATGTGACAGGCATAATGATATATAGATGATAGAGAAGGGCACAGTTTGGAATAGATATTCGACATGCACTATACCCTTATTATCTTACTTAATGCTTCTATATAAATTTGACAATTATTTCTACAAAGTTCAAGTGGGTTTAGAGTCAGGCCCTTTGCTGATTATTCCAACTGGCTATTGGAGCCCAGATCAATTCCCCTTTAGCTCTGGATTTTTTCCCTCTGGTTTTGTATATTGCTGTTTCTAGCTTATATGTTGCAAGGAGTCTATTCATCCAACCCTGGAATGTAGGTGCCTCTGTATCCTTCCATCGGGCTGCTAGCATAATTCTGTATATAGCTGTGCACAGATAAGTTGTATATATTTCTGAATTATTAAGTTCTAAAGAACTATCATTACCCAATACAACTAAGGTAGCTGATATTTGGATCTCCCGGCCAAAAATTTCAGCCCAGAATTTACCTATACTCTCTTTTAGTTGTTCGAGTTTCGGGAAATCATAGAACATATGAATTAAATTTGCAGGACCGAGCGCACATCTAGGACATTTGTCATGACTAGCCTTACCCCATGAGAACAATTTAAGCGGTGTATAGTATAAATTACATGCCGTTTTATAAATTTGGGCTTTTAGATTACTTGCGAGTATGACTTTAGAGGATAATTGTAGCACCATATCTATATCCACATTGGAATTATTTAGTTTGTTAGCCCAACTTTCCTCTATTTTCTCTAGGTCATCTGGATGGTTGTTTATAAGGATCCCATAAATATCACTAATTCTGACCGATATTTTTTGCATCAGGTCTAAAAATGTTAACGACTGTAAGTTTAAATTTGTGGCGTATTGTCTGAGTGATGTGGAAATTTGAATGAATTTAAAGTAATCTGTAGGGTAAATCTGATATTTGAGGCTTAACTCGTTAAAAGTAATTCTGCCATCTGAGTTTAGGAAGTCGCCAATAGTAACAATGCCTAAATTTTCCCAGCGCTTAGTAATATTATCATGAAGATATTGCGGGATTATAGAGCTATGCCATAAAGGTGTATATTTGGTGTACTTAGGTATTGATAGTACTCTAGTAGCTTTGGTCCATATTTTGAATGCGTCTGTCACTATTTTAAATTTAATCTTTTTATAATATGATGGCTCGATTTGTCTTAGAAGTAGTCCTCGCGCTGTATCTCCTAATGTAAGTTCGTAGATAGAGGGGATGTCGTGAGGAGATCTTATTTGATCTGAAATTTTAGAAGTGGTTAAGAAGGACATCTGCTGCAGAATGGCGGCCCACATGTAGTAGGTTAAGTTTGGAACTGCTAATCCGCCTCGGGATGTAGGTGACACTAGTTTAGTTATAGCCCGTCTTGTCTTCCCATAATTCCAAATAAATGATGTTATTACTTGGTCTATCTTCTTTATATAGGTGTTATCAATAAGGAAGGGGATTGCTCGAAATAAGTATAGTAGTTTTGGAAATATTGTCATTTTAATATAGTTAGTTCTACCAACTATGGATAAGTGAAGGTTATTAACTCTGACAAGATCTTTTTTTATTTTTGTGATTACAGGGTCATAGTTAAGTGTAATCATTTTGCTAGTATTTGGTGAGATGTTGACCCCTAAATATTTTGCATATCCGACTCTGTATTGACTTATATATGGCGTGTTATCGGTGCAGACAACCATCGTTTTGTCTTTATTTAATGAGTACCCTGAGTACTGCCCGAATATTCTAGTGACTACTCCTATTTCATCTATAGCCTCAGTAGGATTAGTTGTTAGAATCGCTACGTCATCGGCATAGGTAAGTATTTTAGTATTATATATTCTAGTCTTGACTGGGGTTATCCTTGGTGATGTTAATAGTTTGATAATTAAGGGATTAATATATAAGGCAAATAAAAGTGGTGAACACGGACACCCTTGTCGAGTCCCTCTCTGAATGTTTATACTTTCAGACTCACTACCTCCCGTCAGAACTTTGGCTCTAAGTTCTACGTATAAGGCTTTCAATGATTTTATGAACCCCGGGCCGATATTGTTAAGGGCTAAAAGCTCCCACAAGTACTGCCATGAGACCCGGTCAAAAGCTTTTTCGGCGTCTAATAAAATCAAAGACATTTGACCTTGTTCTATCTTCATTATATCAAAGAGTGCTATTACTCGGCGTATGTGGTCAGTGGTACTTTTGCCTGGTATAAACCCGTGTTGCCAGGGAGATACTAGCTGTTCAATATATTTGCCAAGTCTGTTAGCGAAAATGTTTGCATAGGTTTTAGAATCTGAATTAATCAGCGAGATTGGTCTGTATGATGTGGTTAATTCAGGGGGTTTGTCCTTTTTCCCGAAAACTGCTATGTTTGTTTGTCGCCATGATTCTGGGGCTTTTCCGTGCCACTGGATGCCTAAGAATAAGTCGTGAAGAAATGGGGTTATGGTCTTTCCTAGTATCTTGTATAGGTCTAGAGGTATCTTGTCAGGCCCTGCTGCCTTCCCTGCGGCTAGTTCTGCTATTGCCAACTCAACCTCTGTTTTAGTGATCTCTTTATCTAGTTCATTCCTTGCAACATCATCGACAGTTTGTAACATATTGGTTTCGCTAAGCCAGTTGACTAAAAACTCATTAGTCTCTTGGGCCGTATGTACATCCTTATTTTGGTATAGTTTTTGGTAATATTCTTTAAAGCAATTAGCGATTTCTTTTTGAGTAGTGAATTCGTGACCACCGTATTTAATACTTTTCTGGTTTCCTTAAGACAACACGGATTCATACAGCGTAGAGATACTACAGACCATATAAGGTGGATTATATCTCTGTTGGATTGGTCCAGGGTATGCATTCTCCTGTTGGTGTGGCCCTGTTGGACGCTGAAAAAGGGTTCGACAGGGTCTCATGGAGTTTTATGTGGTCAGTCCTGGTAAGGAAGGGGTTTCCGGCAGAATTTATCAGGGCAATTCAGACATTGCATACCCACCCATCTGCTGTCATTCGGATTTCCGGGGAGACATCAGGGATGGTGTTAATAGCAAGGGGGAAGAGACAAGGTTGCACCTGCTCCCCCTTGCTGTTTGCATTATACATTGGTCCCTTTATCATTACCCTGGAGAAAAACATGGGAATTAAACCTGTGCAGATTAATAATTGGGATTTTAAAGTTTGTGCGTACGCCGATGATATCGCGGTATTGACACCGAACATTAGTAACGCATTACCTATTATTATAGAGACCGCTGAGGTGTTTGGCTATAAACTAAACGTTGAAAAGACACAGCTTATTCATTCGGAGGCCGGTCGCCCAGAGAATATTAAGTTCGAAAAGGAGGCTATTTATTTATGTATAAAGATTACAGCTAACGTCCTGTGAACCTGGACCCTATCATAGCTTCTCTAATAAAATACTAGAAAGAATGAATAACTTACAGCTTTCACTTTTTGGGCATAGCAATGCACTAAAAATGCTTTTTTCCCAAATTCCTGTATTTATTTCGGGCTATCCCCTTTTTTATATCCACCTATTATTTTTCCCGAATAGAGAGAATGTGCTCTAGATTTCTCTGGGGGTATCACCGGGCTCGGAGAGCTTTTTTAAGATGTACGCTGCCCAGAGAGAGAGGAGGTTGGGGTATCCCGAATTTCCAGTTTTATCATTGAATAGCGATATTACAGCATATGGGGGTGTTAATATTACCAGAAGATCCAACTAAGGATTTTTCCGCCCCATCAATATACGAGATGCTTTTGGGGGCTGAGGCAAAACAATGCTTAAACCGTATTATTGAGCCAAGCTATTACAAGAAAACCAAATTTAAGATTTTTTATACTGCCTATGTTATATGGAGGACAATAAAAAAGAGATTTGGAATAGGCCCTAATTTAAATATATATACTCCTCTCCAAAATGATTCTCTTCTTCCAGAGATGTTTAATGATCGGGTGATGCTAAGGTGGAATAATCTGGGGATTTGTAAGCTTGGGGATTTGTTTCAGGGGAATTATTTTGTTTCTTTTGACTATCTAAGGAAAGAATATAAGCTACATCCCACTGACTTTTTCAAATACCTTCAGCTACGAAGCTTTTGTGAACAGAAAATATCAAAGAAGATGATTGTATTAGGGAAAATTGAGATTATCGAAGCAATTAAGGATAGGCTTAAAATGGGGCCCTTATATCAGCTACTTTTGGAGAAGGTAGAAGATGACCTAGGGGTCAATGAAGTAAAATGGCAAAATAAATTGAGTAATGAGCGAGTTGATGTGGAGAGAAGTATAGAGATGGCTACTAATGTATTACTGAATGGACCATTGATAAGTCAACATTTCATGTCAGTCTTTGAGTTATATTATACACGAGGCAAACTGGCTAAATGGAATTCGGGGCGGGGGACTAATTGTAGTCGATGTGGCCTATATGCAGCGGATGCTGCTCATATGTTCTTTTTTTGCCCTAACCTTTCCCAGTTCATTGCGGATGTAGAGTTTTATTTAATGAATAGTTTGGGTATCCGAGTACAACTAATGGCACCAATGGTTATCTTTGGATGTGAAGAGAGTACGGCTCATAAGGGCCTAGCCGCAGAGGAAGTTTTCATCTTTATATGCATGTCTGTTTATCGCTCATGTATCACATCTCAATGGCTCGATGTGGAATCACCAAATTTTATCAAGTGGCAAACAAAATGACTGTCTATCTATCATCTTGAGACTGCATTGTATAAAGTTAAGGGCATCAGGAAGAAAACCTTTGGGTATAAATTATGGTTTCCAATCACCAATTGGATAGGACTTTAAGGAAAATTGCTGTATTTTTCTTTAAATATGTTTTTTATATATTTCTCTGTCTAGTTAGTATATTTATGGAGACCTGGTCTTGCCCAAAACAGGCTTTATGTCGCTAGGTTACACATTCTCTCAAAGAAAATGAAAGTGTCTGCCAATTGATATGTAAATATTTTTGTTGTCTGTCTTCTGTCACAAAATTCAATAAGTAAAATATATTTCAAATTGCCATAATAGTAACATTTTTACCCGAAATCAAGCCTTCTGTAATAAGTTGGATGAGAGCTTTCAAGCAAAGGTGAACAGTGTCCACGGGGAATTGTCATCTTCTAAAGATGCCAATTGCTCAGGCATTTCCTAATTTTCTCCTACATCATCTTGGGGGCAACAGGATAATTCTGGATCTGCCTTAAATATTCTGGATAGTTTCACTCCTTTAACTGGAAATAGAGTAAGTAGGCTTCTGGAGACCACTGCGTCGAGCTCTCCTATGTAACCTTGTCCACCTTATGTGTTACAAATGGCCTCCAATATGGTTTGTAAGCATCTTACTATACTTTTAATAGGGTTTTGATATCAGGTCAATTTCCAGCAGTTTAGAAAAAGGCGTCAGTGCACCCCTTATAGAAAAAACCCTCTCTGACCCAGCCAATATCTAGATTAGCGCTACCGACGAAAATTCTAGAAAAGGCCTTAAATGAAGGTCTTATGTCCTTTCTTGATGCTAACAACATAACATGCATGGCTTTAGACCACAGCATTCCACTGAATCAGCCTTAGTAGTTGCTACTGAGGATATTCATATGCAGGTTGATATTGTTACTTGGATGAAGAAAAACTGTCTAAAAGTTATCTCTGAGAAGATGGAGGTTGTCCTTTTTGTCAACAAAATTTCTTTTTGGAATACTTTATGGTGGCCCCCAAACCTTGATCCTCCTTTCTTGCCCTGTATTAAAAGTAAAAAATATTGGGGTTATATTTAATGGACAGATTTGCTTCTCCTATCAAATATACCATGTCACTGCTTCATGTTTCCATCTTCTCAGGGAACTAAGAAATGTATTTCCATGTATTCCCCTATAATTGCAGGAAATGGGCATTGTGGCTCTTTCTTGCAGCACATTATTCTTAGGAATCCAGAAACGCTTGCAATTGAAGCTTCAAAATGCATCAGCTTGTCTGCTCTTGAAAATACCTAAATTCAATTCTATCTCGAAAAGCATTTGTGATATTCATTGGTGACCTGTTAGTGAGAGAGTCAAATTTATGGCTCTGTCAATGGTCAAAAAGGGTCTGCACAGAATGTTGATGGGTCCTACCTATTTCCAAAAGATTTTTCCTAGCATGCTTTTAATTGCAACCCGAGATCAGGCACTGCCAAATTTGTAGCAATCCAAATGTCTTGTCTGGAATAAGTCTGTAATATCATGCCTTTTTCTTTGAGACTCTAATCAAGTAGGGGACTTTTTAGGAAAAAGCTAAAAACCTACCTCTTTACCACCTATATTAAGTAGATATCCTGGCCTACTCATTGGATGCTACAGTTAGGATGCCTCGCTTTTACCTACTTACTTATATTAGAACAATTTATATGACAGGTGTCCCTAAACTCCAGTCACACACCAGGGAAAATTAGGTTTCTCCAACACTTAAAGCCATAATTGGATTTGTTAAGTCCGGAACTGTCACAGTGTTATTCACTCTGACATTGTTAGGATCACCCGTTTCCCATGCCCAGACAACAACCTGGATTGTATTAAATTACAATTTTCCCATCCCTCTATTATAAATGGCCTACTGTCTCTAGAATTGCAAACTCTTTATCCACTCAACTCTACGATTCAGTTTAAATCTAAAACATCTCTCCCGCAGAGTGTTGAACTATCCCAATCTTCTCTATCCTTCTCTCATGTCGATTGACTGGAGTTTGTAAGGAATCCTGCCCCAAATAGTTGGCTAGGCCCCATATCTCCCTAAATTGAAGGGCCTCTTAACAGCTTTAATGTCATATCTACCAACCTGGCCCTTAAGATCTTCTGCCCGATTTCAATCAATCCATTTAAACGCAGCATTCCCCTTAGCTGAAGTTTTTCACTCAGTGAGTCTATCATTACATCCCAAAGAAATCAGGTTATTTCCTTGATTAAAACTGATAGCCTATTATGAGTCTCCTGGAATATTACCAGGTTTAGGATTAAGCATGTTCAGGAGGACTGGGGTGCTTTATTGATAGGGGCGCATTATCATGGTCCCTAGAAAATTGGAAATTGTACCAACATTCAAGCAAGGCTTTAAAAATTTTTTGTCCCACCTCAGACGTCTCAGGCTAGCTGACCCTCGGAGAGGTCTTGCTATATGGTCATTATGTTGAGCTGCCATATGAAGCATCTAACCACTGATTCCCCTCATCTACTTGGGCTAGAATTCTCTTCCTGGAACGGGTAAAATGATTTATTTTGTAATGTCTATAGTAGGAGTATTCCCAAAAAAGCTGAGTCCCCTGTACTACACCTACTGACAGATTCTATCTCAAAGATAGGCAAGGAGTCTGCCATGTTAGTGGGTGGGGCCTTTAATGTGAGTTTTAACCCTTCAGCCCTCCTAAGGGACTTTGCAGGCAAGGAAGACCAACTATTGGGCATCCAGAAACCTTTGGACCCTTGTATGCCAACCATTTACAAGTTGTTCTTCAAATGTTGGATCTGTGGAGAAGTGTGGCTCAATGATTAGAGCAGCAGACACTGATGCAGAGGTCTAGCCCGGGACCACGGTTCAATTCCCCGCCTCAGCGGGTCTTGGGCTCAAAATTTCCACGGACCTGACAATTCTCGCCTCGGTGCCTATTCCAATCATGGAGTACCACTCTGCAACTCTGGGCAATAGCTTGCTTAATCTCCACAAAATCCCCCACAACGCTAAGGATGCCTGGCCTCCACCTTGGGGGTGCCCAGGAGTGGACGCCTCACAGGGAAAGCCAGGATGGGTTCCACAGTGGTATTCGTACAAGCGCCTTGAGACCCTTGCGGGTGAGTAGTGCGCTATACAAGTATGAATTTACATTTACATCCTTGTGCAGCCATTTGAGAGCTAGCAATGGGAGAACATTAGTGAACACACTCCGGTTAAGACCTAGACTTCACCTGCACACAGTTTAGCCCTACTATTACCAATTGTGCTCATCTCTTAGGGTCAACCAAAAAAAAAATTTAAACATAAAAAAACAAAGGTTCGAGGAGCACAGTGAAATTTCTTTTATTTTTGTTCAAGAAATTTTTATTAGCATTTTAGGATAAATACAAGACATATGTCATATGAAATGTGAGACAAGATAATATCAAAAAGAAGTACTAAAACATATGCAATTTCTTTTTTTTTTAAATCTTTTTATTTATTGCAAGAGAAGACGTAAATTCAAAATAGAATCTCATTTGTAATACATATATCCTTACATAAGTAACTATACATAGAATAATCGTTGTAATAAAAAAAGAGAGAAGAAAAAGAAGAAAAAAACAGAGGATTGCAATACAAGTATTCACAGATATATAAAGCATAACAGAAATAAATAACATGCCGGTCTCTCGAAACAGTAATCCATTTAGTTAATTAATAAACTTTCCCCATATTTTTTCCCTTCCTTTTAGTGCTTTTGAGCCCCTTAGTTTAGCCAGTGAGAGCTCCATAATATATATTTCATGGATGAGATACCACCATTCCATAACACTTGGAGGTTCTTTCGATATCCAAGTCAGCGCGATGACCAACCTAGCACAAGCAAAAACAATTGATATCAGGTCTTTAAAATTGCTATTGATGTCTTGTATGTCTAGCAGTACTAAGTGTGCAGAGAGAGCAGGTGTTATTATGTGTTTTTGTTGAGAACATCAATTATGCCCATCCAAAAAGTTGTGAGTTTTGGGCACTGATAAAGCATGTGTTCTATGCCAGCAGCTTCCATATTGCATTTTAAGCATATAGTACGTTCATTAGAGATGTTGCCAGAGGTCCAGCTGGAGATTCTTTGAGGCGTATAGTATATTTGAGTAATTGTCCTGTAAGATTGTAGCCTTAAGTTTGAAGAGTGAACCACCCGATTTATTTGTTTGAGTGAACCCGCAACCTGATTAGAGTTGACATTGATACCTAATCTATTGGTCCATTTGTCCACCATTTTCCCACAATCGCCTACTCGGCCTTTGTTAAGAAGAGCATAGCTCTTACTGATGAGAGATTTAGTGTAGTTAGAATAGATACATTGTAGGATGTCTGAGTGTTCTACTCTCTCAATTTTCATTTTATTGACCAAGAAATCTTGTATCTGCATGTACTTGAAATACGTAGTATCTTTAATTTTATAGAGTGTTTTTAATTTATTAAAACTTAGAAGGCCATCCGATCCGTAAAGATCTCCTAAAGTATTTATGCCCTGGTCTATCCATTGGGTACAGGCATCGTCGGAGAAAATAATTGGCATCCCTGGAATCCCCCATATTGGAAGTTCAGCGTTAAAAAAAGAGATTTTATCAGTGCTCATAATTTGATCCCAGATTCTTTTGATAGCTCTAGCGGTCTTGAATTTAACTCTCTTGTAATAGTTTGGGTCATGTACCCGAAATAGGAACTGATTGCCTTGTGATCCTAACATAAATTTATGGTAGAATAGGGGAGCTTCTTTGGACAGAAGACTACGTATACGTTGAATGAAAGTGGCGAAAAAGTAAATTTTTAGATCTGGGAAATTTAGCCCCCCATTTTCGATTGACATTTTCAGTGCAGTCATTGACCTGCGGGCTTTTTTATATCCCCAAATGTAGCTGCTACAGATACTTTCTATTTTCTTGAACTATAATTTGTTCAGTTGTAGCGGGATAGATCTAAATAAATATAGTATTTTTGGCACTATCTTCATTTTAATTATATTTATATAGCCTATCAGACTGAGCGGTATTTTATTCCAATTTTTGAGAGTGGTGGTAATCTCTTTAAGTAGAGGGTCGTAGTTTAGTGCAGTGATTTTCTCGATGTTGGAGGTAAGTTTGACTCCTAAGTAAGTAGCGTTAGCACAAAGCCCTATTATCGGGTGTGTAGGTTTTTAGTTTGCTATTACTTGTGTTTTGTTGACATTTAGCCTGTAGCCCGAGATGTCACCAAACTTGCTAGCTTCCTTAATTATTTTGGGTATGGCCAGTACCCGGTCAGTAGTATATATGGCTATATCATCGGCAAAAGCTGTGATTTTTAAGCATTTGCCTTCGTGGTCTATTGGGGTTATGTTCTCTTGAGCGGTTAGCGCATTTAAGAATGGTTCTAAGGCAATGGCGAATAGCAGGGGTGAAAGAGGACACCCCTGTCTAGTCCCCCTTTTATTGGGAAGTTAGCCGAGTTGTCTCCCAGATAGCTGACTATTGCTGTTGGTGATTCATATAGAGATTTAACCCAGCCCAGAAATTGCCCCTGTATGCCATACGCCTTTAGTGTAGCCCAGAGGTACTCCCACCCCACTCGATCAAATGCTTTCTCTGCATTCTAGCATGACCATTCCGAGTGGGGCAAGAGTAACCGCAGCGACATCAAAGGCTGTTACAGCAGTATTGACATGGTTAGTGGTGTCTCTCCCCAACACAAATCCATGTTGTTGGCAGTTGACCAGGTCAGGCATTATAGGAGCTAAACGATTAGAATACTTTGGCAAAGATTTTTGTATCGGTATTGATTAGTGAGATTGGCCTATATGATCCCTGTTCCTCCGGTGGTTTGTTCTTTTTTAAAAAGAAACTATTTTGGCAGTGCGCCATTAAGTAGGAGCACTTCCTGTTTCCCCCATAGAGTCTATCACCTGCTGGAATAAAGGGAGTAATTCCTGTTCACATATCGTTTAGATCTCTATAGGCAAACAGTCTTCTCCAGCAGCCTTGACTGTGGGGAGTGCCTGTATAGCTTTCCCTATTTCCTCAATAGAAATTTTAGAGCCAAGTATCCTGGTTATTTCTGGATCTAATCTCTCAGGTGTATGTTTCTCAAGATAGGATTCAATTGCTTCTGGAGTAGGTGTATTTTCTGGGGTATAAAGATGACAATATTATTTGGCAAATTGTTCCAAAATCTGTTCTGATTTTCTATACTCTTTAGAGTCTAGCCCTTTTATTGCTTTTATAGTAGTTTTGGCCTTTTTATCAGCTACCTTGTAAGCCAGGATTTTCCCAAGTCTCTCTCCCCCTTCATACTGTGCGAGTTTATATTTGTGTATCTTGGAGCAATATTCTTCCCTGAGAGTTTTCTTTAATGCTGCCCTTAATGACACTAATACTAAGCTTAGCTCTTCAATATTAGTTTTGCCTTGTATTATAGCATCTGAGAGTTGTTGTTCAGCCAATAGAATATTAGATGTATTCAATTTTTCTACCCCTCGTTTCTCAGCATTGGCCCGAAAAATATATTGTTGTACGTAGCCTCTGATGCTACATTTACACAAATCCTATACGTAATTGGCAGTGGTTGAGTTAGTATTCAGTGAGATATATTCCTGTATATGACATTTACTACCAAGGATGAATTTAGGATCGATTAGTAAATATCTAGGGAATGTAAACTGCCGGGCAGTTTGCTTGGAGTCTAAGATTTTAAATTCGAAGAATAACGGATTATGATCTGACGTAACTTTGGGGCAAATTTCTACTTCACAATTCTGTAGGATATTGTCTGTTGCCCATATCATGTTGATTCTAGAAAAAGTTTGATGTGGAGCTGAGTAGTATGTGAAGCCGGCTATAGTAGGATGTTTAATACGCCAGACATCTTTTAGATTGTGTATCCTAGCCAATTCTACTATGGCTGATCTCACTTTACCCATCCTATTTCTGTTTCCTTTACTTGTAGAATCAATTGTGTAGTTCATAACGCAGTTAAAATCCCCCATTATCAACAATTCCCCATGGCAATACAGTAATTCAATAGTCAATTGCTCATACACTTTGGGTATATCGAAGTTGGGTCCATAGATAATACAGAATACATTAACATTATTGATTAAATTGCAATTGTACTATTGCCCACCTGCCTTTAGCAAAGGCAGCGGTTTTAATAATATTCGTCCTTAGCCATTTTTGTTTCAAGATAGCTACCCCTTGGATTGATGCCCCTAAGGTAGAGCAAACAACAAGATCATAACCCATTTGTGATAAAGCTTGCGGTCTTGATATCTAATATGGGTTTCAGAGATGAATGCCATATGGGGTTTGTACATGTTCATTTCTTCTTGTGCTAATTTTCTTTTACATTTATTATTGAGACCAGCAACGTTCCAGACCAAACATCTAAGAAGAGACATATTGTATGTTTATATCACTCGATCTCCTCTGTACAATATATTGCTTATTTATTTATTTATTTATTTGCAATTTGTATTGCGCAAACTAAACCCGAAGGTGTCAAGGCGCCTATCAAAACAGATCAGAAAGTTTGCAGAGCATCACTACAGGTATGCACGTGTAAAAAGGTGGGTCTTCAAAGCAGATCTAAAAGTTTGTAGAGTGGGGCGGGACCTTACTTCCAAAGGGAGAGCATTCCACCATTTAGGGGCCACATTAGAAAAGGCCTTGCCTCCCCATCTTGTTTTCCTAACACGCGGCACAGAGAGTAGAAGTTTATGTGTGGAACGAAGATTCCTGCCAGGGTTGTACTGAGACAGGATCGATCCAATGCCTGTAGGGCTGGTTTTAGCTAAGGCTTTGTACACCATACACATGGATTTAAAAAGGATACGATCCCCAACGGGGAGCCAGTGGAGCTGTTTCCGGGCTTCAGTGGCAGAGGGATGTTTGGGTAGGTCAAGAACAAATCTCGCTGCCGCGTTCTGGACCACCTGCAAGTGCTATAGCTGACTCTTATTCAGTCCTGCATACAGCGCATTGCAATAGTCCAGACGGGAGCCCAGAAGTGCGACGGCAAGCTGCTTTCTTGCCTGGAGTGACAGATAGTGCCTAATTTTCCTTAGAATGTGGATAATCCCCCAACAGGTCGATACAGTCCTGTTGACCTGTTGGCACATACTAAGGGTGGGGTCAATCATAACCCCCAGATTTTTTGCTGAGGAGGTAGGATCGGGGCAGACGCCCAGCGAGTTCGGCGACCACCTAGCAGACCAGATCTTTTCCTTTCCGCCAAATACCATCACCTCCGTTTTCTCCCCATTCAGTTTCAGTGAATTGTGAATCATCCACTGGCCGACTGCCTCCATACAAGATCTAAAATTGGCGGCAGTCGACGTAACTGATTGGGAGAGAGAGACTAGGATCTGGGTGTCGTCCGCATAGGAAACTACCTCCATCCTAAAAGATCTAATGAGTCTGGCAAGGGGGGTCACATAGATATTAAAAAGGGTAGGACTAAGCGCTGACCCTTGAGGGACCCCGCATAGCACAGACAGGGATGGAGATAGGAACGATCCCAGCATCACTCTTTGCTCTCTGTGGTCGAGAAAAGAGGAAAGGAGTCCCAGGGCCGACCCGCGAACCCCAATCTCCCTCAGTCGAGATGTTAACACCGAGGGGGATAGGGTGTCGAAGGCAGCTGTGAGATCAAGGAGGATCAGGAGGGAGGTCTGGCTTGAAAACAAAATTGATAGCCTTGTTGCTCTTGCAATAAATATTTGTCCCGTTTTTAATCCCTACCCACCCAGAAGCCTCGAACCCACCCCACCATCCCCTCCCTCTCAAATCCCTCAGGGGGTGCACCCCTCTATACCTTGCTGCCGCTGGTAGGGCAGCACGGTGAAGTTGTGAGCATGGAGTCTGCTCCTTCCGCTCCTTCAGTTAGAAATATGTATACATCAATCAAAGAGGAAAGCTTTAGAGTAACAGAGGAGGAAAATATAAGTTAAAGAAAAAAGGAGCTAGATAAGAAGAGAGAGATTAGATAGTATGCAATGAGAGAGAAAAAAGAGAAAGCTAGAGAAGAAGAGAAAAATAAAAAGAAAAGAGAAAGTGAATATATTCTAATCAGAGTATATCTCCTTCAATGATTTAGCTTCAATTAATTTCCAGACTACTCAAATTGACAAAATTGCGTGTTATTGAGTCATTAGTCTTTCTCTCTCATGAATTTCTCTAGATTTTTATTGCCTCATCTGGATCAGTAAAAAATAGTGATTGGCCATTCCTGATGATTTTGAGGCGGGCAGGTTCTTGTAGATAAACCATACATCCGATAGATCTAAAAGAGTCTATCAGTTTGCGAAGCTCCCAACGTTGATCCATTGTGGCCTTGCTCAGATCAGAGCGCACAAAGAATGTGATATTGTCAATAGTGACTGGGCTATTGGCCTTAGCTTTTAGATCTACAGCTTGTCTCAATAGGAAGTTCCCGAAATATATCAAAATAGTCCGGGGAATTTGTTATTTTGATTCCTTTGGAATAGGGGCAATCTATGTACCCGTTGTAGTTGAGAGTCCCAGTCCCAGTCTGATAAATCACTGAAAGCTTTTTGGAAGAGTTTCGCAACAAAAATTCGGGGTCACCCCCCTCAATGCCCTCAGGAATTCCAAACAATCTTAGATTATGTCTTCGTGCCCTATTCTCCATATCTTCGACCTTGGCCTATAATTTAGAGATGCGTTCTGAGTGAATTCTCGTTGTTTACTCTGATCGTGTGGTACCTTCTTCGACTCCCACTACTCGTTGCTTCAGATATTCCATCTCTTGTGCAACTCCACCAAGTTTTTGGCACACTTTACTCATGAAAGCCTGTAATTTAGTATTGTCCTCTGTGAGTAGTAAGTATTGTTGTTGGCTTTCCTGTCTTTGTGCCATAAGAGTTTGCATGATTAGATCTATAGATGAATTATCTGAATGGTCTTGTTTTTCTTCCCCAGGTTTAACCGTTAGAATTTGCGATTGGCTTGTTGTTCTGCTAGGTTTTGATGTTGTGGCCAAATTGTTAACAACCAAGGAGCTTGGGGTCAGATTTGTAATCGTTGTTTCAGTATGATCAGCATTTGATATTCCCAATGGATAGTTATCGGAATCAATTTCAATCGACATTGGCCTTGTATTAGAGTCTGTTGAAGCAATGAGTAAGTTGGTGGGCCTATTTGTTACCGACCTGTTCGTCAAATTGGTAGTTAAAGAAGTAGTTGGAGCATTTGACTGTATAACTGCAATAGAGCCGGCATAAACCAATCCATTTTCAGTAGGTAAAGTTGGTGGAGATAAAGTTATTACTGTTGTAGCATCCGGATTAATTTTTGTATTTTCTGTTCTAGGGTATGTATTTTTGTCTCGTGTGTTCAGGTCTTCCTCAAAGCTTGCACCAGATAGTCTTAAAGCCATACCCTACACTCCTCCTTTTGCCTCAATCCATTTTCTCAATGGGCTATCGTCGACTATAGCCTTGCGCCCCTTCTTGTTTGCAATAGGATCTTTACTCAATAATTTGTGCGTGGTAGATTTTTGTTTACTCTTGGCTTTTAATTTTTTTTTTTTAGTGCCTGTGGTTCGACCAGTGTTATTTCTGGCAGCAGAAGTTTCCATTTCTATCTCACCCTCTTCAGATATTTCTTCGTATTCAGGGTTAGAGATTTCTTCTGCTCTTTCTATTTCATCGTTTAGTGAACAGGCATTTTTTCCAGATGTATTTTCAGCCACTTGTTTCTCGAGTGTGAGTTCGGTTACAATTGATTCAATCGCTGGTATGGTCTGTATATTATCGATATGGCCACTTGTTTCAACCTCAGTGTCTAAATTAGTATCTGAATTAGCGTTTGATATTACAGATGTACTATCCACATGGACGTTAGCAACATGAGAAACGCCTTCGTCGACTGCATCAGTGTTGAGAAATATGGTAGCGTTTGGCTTTTCCAACCCATTTGCGGATGCCGCCTCAGGCTCAAGGGTAGAATCGTCATCTGCATGAATGTTGGATTTGTTTGGTTTGTTTGCACTTTGAATCTTATTTTTGCCTTTTTCTTTTCCTTTTAGATTCACTTGGTTATTATCTGCATTGGTGGAGGAGGCAGATGTAACGCTGGTTTTATCCTTACTGCCTGTTTTAGCAGGTTCGTTTTGAAAAGAGAAAGTCTGACAGTTTAAAGTCCCTTCACGGGGAATTGAGCCTCGGCCTCGGCATCACCAGGGGCACCCCATCAGACATGACTAAACAGGGTGTCTGCCCCACTACCGTGGCTCCCGCTGTGCTCTTGCCTCCAATACCGACAACTGAAACTCCCGCCAAAGCCCCTGCAGCAATCTTAGTTTTTACGGCAGACCCCCCCCCTGATATCGTCTTGATCTCACTGGCGGATATACCTGTGTCATCCAGTTTCGCAGTCTTCCCTGTCCTGCCAGTTCTGATAGATCGGGTGGCTTGCCTCGATGACATCGACACAACAGCGACAGCGGCGGTGGAGCTCGACTCTGTCAGTTCTGGTGATAGACGCGTTGTCCGATCTTTGCTGAATACGCACAGCTGCGTGGAGAATAGTCCAGGGCCCGCCCTGTTACGCGCCCGGCCGAGCGCTTGGAGGTAGCCGGTATTCCGAAGCTTCCAAACCGGCAACACCCCTCTGCTCAGCCGAAAAATAAACTGCAGCATTCGGGACGGAGCACGTTATCAGCAGCAGGTATTGTGATATGAGCTTTTTTTAGAAGAGCGCTTTTAGATCAGCGGTTCTTAGCTCACAAGAGATGACTTGTTAGAAAGCGTAGACACTTTTCCCAGCTTTTCTTGGCTTTCTCGGCTTTTCTCCGGGTTATCTTAAGAAGCGGTTCAGAGCGACTCCATTCAACCTCCTTCACCCGGCGGCTTCAGCCCGACATCTTGACTCCACCCCTGCGTTCCCTCACGGACGATCACACAGTTTAGCCCTACTATTACCAATTGTGCTCATCTCTTTGGGTCAACCAAAAAAAAAAAACTTTAAACATAAAAAAACAAAGGTTTGAGGAGCACAGTGAAATTTCTTTACAACACTTAGGGAATTTTTTTGTAATTTTAAAACTTCTAGAATGACAGTAAAAAACCCCATACAACACAAGTCAGTCTCTAGAACAAGTTGTTTTTCATCTTGTTTTAAGTTTCAATGTCTTTGCATCATAAATAGACAATTCCAACATTGTGCAAAAGCCAAATGTGCAACAGCCTACATGTTTCGTCCCTTTTTATTTTCTGAAGGGGCTTCTTCAGGGCAACATCCATTCCTGTGGGAGTCTGTCTCTTCAACAGTTTTTCAAATAGTTTGTCTTGACCCTTTTATTTTTTAGGATCTCTCAAATACTTTCTTCCAACAAATGGGTGATGCTAGTGTACCTCTGCAACATAGTTTCCCGCTCGATTTCTTACTCTCTCCACAATAGGTTACTAGACAGGCTCAAACGTTTTGTCTGTGTTCTTTCTAAATTTCTTTCATAATTTTGGACATCTTTTTCAAATGTGCATCTCGAATCTCCAAGGTGTGTAGTGCCTTCTGAATAACGGCACAGACAGCTGTCTGCTAGTGCGATGAACAGACCAAAGGAACAGATGTTGCCCTGAAGAAGTCCCATCAGAAAATAAAAAGAGACTAGTTACATTGATCAATATTCTGTTCATATATATTTTTGCTTTCATTGTTATTCTCTATTCCCGATGGATTTAGGCCCAGATCTCTGTATTGAGGTGAATGTATGACATTGTTCTGCATTCTGTCCATCAACTGTTGTTTTTGCATTTGTCACCCCGAGTGGGACGGGTATGCTCAGACGTGAGTCCTGTGCTCTCCACACCACTGGAGTCAAGCTATCCTGGCTGATGACGGCTGATAGCCAGAAACCAGTCCTAGGATGCTTGATTCTGGTCCAGGGAAGACATGGCTTGGCAGTTCGGGCTGGACTGTTCCCATGAAGCACAGGGTCAAGGCTGATTTGCATATGGCCATGTCTGGACTGGGGTGGTGTGGAGAGCAAAAATCAATGGATTTAGGCCCAGATCTCTGTACTGGGGTGAATGTATGACATTGTTCTGTATTCTGTCCATCAACTGTTGTTTTTGCATTTGTCACCTGGAGTGGGACGGGTATGCTCAGATGTGAGCCCTGTGCTCTCCACGCCACTGGAGTCAAGCTATCCTGGCTTATGACGGCTGAGAGTCAGAAACAGATCCTAGGATGCTTGATTCTGGTCCAGGGAAGACATGGCTTGGCAGTTCGAGCTGGACTGTTCCCATGAGGCACAGGGACAAGGCTGATTTGCATATGGCCATGTCTGAACTGGGGTGGTGTGGTGTGCAAAAAAATGATGGATTTAGGCCCAGATCTCTGTACTTCAGTGAATGTATGACATTGTTCTGCATTCTGTCCATCAACTGTTGTTTTTGTACTTTATAATGCAGCCACACATTCCTACTACAAAAGCCTTTCCACAGGTGATTTGTTAAACCTACTTAAATCACTAATGGCAAGTTATTTGTTGATGATGTATTCCCATTATTAATTCTGAAGGAGAAACCCAGTGAGGCTCTAACACCACTACTGAAAATCAAGAACTCCTCCTTTACTAAGATTCAGTTAAGCATTCTCTTTAAAATGGGCATCTTGTCCTTGCTTTAAGTTTAAACTGAACCTGATAAATTCATAAGTTACTGCTGAATTATCTATTTCTGGCAGTTGGAGACAATGTACCTTCAGTAGTGGATTCAAAGCGGCACACGCTACCCTCTTAAGGGGCATCTGCCTGCCAGTGAATCAGATTGGACAGCAAGGAGACCCCAAGGGTAGCGAAACTGAAAGCAGGGATACTAAGGCAGCTGAATGAGACAATAATACACGATGAGGGTATGTTCTTGGTAAAAACTAATATTTTGATTCACCATCCACATTTCTTGGTGTATGGAACATTGTATCTGCCAGTAGATTTGTTATCCTCAACATACTCTCGACCCTGAAACCTTCTAATCACTTCAATGACCCCCTTCCCCCAAACATCTTCAAAGAAATGATAGGATCTCCAGTCCCACTCTGGTCAAAGATCATCAACGCCTTTCTTCTTCAAGGTGAGATCCCTGACTGCCTGAAGGCTGACTTTGTGCTCCCCATTCTCAAAAAACCCATGGCAGACCCTGATGCCCTGAACAACTACCGACCTATCACAAACATCCCTACCTTTGCTAAATTCCTGGAGAAATGTGTTCATGAAGAACTGCGCAAACACATTGAGCAATTCCAACTTCTCGACCAATTCTAATCGGGCTTCTGTACGGGCCACAGCACTGAAACGGCCATCACCCATATAGTGGACGATGCTCTCATGCTGCTTGACCAGAATGAAACCTGCCTACTGATACTACTTGATCTTTCATCTGCATTCAACACTGTCAAACATGACAATCTACTCTTGGAATGAAGGGTGGGCTTCTCGGGCACAGTCCTTAAATGGTTTGCCTCTTTGCTCTACAACAGAACGCCAAGAGTCAATTCCAATCTAACTTTATCCAACTCCGGCCCCTGCACTCTAGGTGTCCCCCAGGGATCTTCACTCTCTTTAACCTCTTCATTGAACCACTGACTGTATTTCTCAACGCATCCAACTTCCAATATCACATGTATGCGGACGACACCCAACTGTACATGAAAATATCCTCCCCCGAAGACATCAGTTCACTCAACGGAACCCTAACCAAAACCGTAAATTGGCTAACCACCTCCAACTAAAAGCCCTCTCCTAATCTCACCCAATAACAAACTACCCGCTGTTGTGGAATACCTATCAATCAATCAATCAATCAGGAGTTTGTTAAAGCGCAACTACACACCCATAAGGGTCTCAAGGCGCTAGGGGTGGGGGGGTGCAGGTTCCATTCCATCAAGGAGGGGGTCTGTCGACGAGCCAGGTTTTGAGGTTTCTTGCGAAGATGGGAAGCGATGTTGTCTGTCTGAGGTGGAGCGGAAGGGCGTTCCATGCTTTGGCCGCGAGAAAGGAGAAGGAGCGGCCTCCCAATCTGGTCTTTCTGGTGCGGGGGACCTCGGCGTAGGAGAGCTGGGCTGATCGTAGGGTCCTTTGGGGTGTGTGGAATTTGAGCCGGCTGTTCAGGTATGCTGGTCCGGTGCCGTGGAGGGCCTTGTGTGCATTGGTGAGCATCTTAAAGGTGATTCTCGCCTCGACGGGGAGCCAGTGGAGTGTGTGCAGGTGCTGGGAGATGTGGCAGTGTTTTGGCAGGTTGAGGACCAGTCTTGCGGCGGCGTTCTGAATGTTGTGTAGCTTGCGGATGAGGTTTTTGTTTATTCCGGCGTAGAGTGCGTTGCCGTAGTCGAGTCTGCTGGTGACCAGGGAGTGAGTGACTGTCTTTCGGTGTTCGAGGGGGATCCATTTGAAGGTCTTACGAAGGAAGTGGAGGGTGTGGAAGCAGGAAGATGAGACAGAGTTGATCTGGCGGTCCATTTTGAGCTCGGAGTCCAGGATGATTCCGAGGTTGCGTGTGTGGTCTGTGGGGGTTGGCGGGTTTCCGAGGGCGGTGGGCCACCAGGTGTTGCTCCAGGCGTCCGGGGTTGGGCCCATGATGAGTACTTCTGTTTTGTTGGTGTTTAGTTGTACGCAGCTGTTTTTCATCCATTTGGCGACGGCTTCCATGCCTTCTCGAAAGTTGCGTCTGGCGGTGTTGGGCTCGATGGATAGGGAGAGGATGAGCTGGGTGTCGTCTGCGTATGACACGATGTTGAGTACGTAGGTTCTGACGATGGGGGCAAATGGAGCCATGTAGGCGTTGAAGAGCGTTGGGCTGAGGGAGAAGCCCTGGGGGGCTCCCAAGGTGGTAGGTGTGGGGTCTGAGAGGAAAGGGGGGAGTCTGACCCGTTGCGTCCTGCAGGAGAGGAAGGAGCAGATCCAGTCGAGGGCCTTGTCCTGGATTCCTGCGTCGTAGAGTCTGCGTATTAGGGTGCGGTGGGAGACTGTGTCGAACGCCGCTGATAGGTCTAGAAGGATGAGGGCTACTGTTTCTCCTTTGTCCAGTAGGGTGCGGATGTTGTCTGTTGCGGCGAGGAGGGCGGTTTCCGTACTGTGGTTTTTTCTGAAGCCGGATTGGGAGGAGTCGAGGATGTTGTGTTCTTCAATGAATGTAGCGAGTTGGCTGTTGATGGCTTTCTCGATGACTTTCGCTGGGAAAGGGAGCAGGGAGATGGGTCTGTAGTTTTTGAGGTCGGTGGGGTCCGCTGAAGGTTTCTTCAGGAGGGGGTTGACCTCGGCGTGTTTCCAGTCGTCGGGGAACGAGGCGGTCGCCAGGGAGCGGTTGATGGTGTGGCAGAGCATGGGTGCGATAGTGTCAGCGGCTCTGTTGAAGATGTGGTGGGGCAGGGGTCCGTGGGGGCCCCTGAGTGGATTGACTTCATTGTCTTCAGTGTGTCTTTGGTGGTGAGGGCTGTCCAGTCATCCAATCGCTGGTTTCCGGGTGTCGGGGGTGGTTGGTGAGGGTTCAGTGTGTTGGTTGTCTTCGTCGAAGTTGTCGTAGATGCTCTTGATTTTGTGGTGGAAAAAGGTGCTGAGTTTGTTGCAGAGGTCTTTTGAGGGAGGGATGTCGGTAGACTCGCTGGTGGGTTGGGCGAACTCCTTGATGATGCTGAAGAGTTCCTTGCTGTTGTGTGCGTGGGTGGAGATTCTGTCTTCAATCGCTTTTTTCCTAGTTTCTCTGATGAGTTGATGGTGAGCGTTGGTGGCGGCTCTGAAGTTGTTGTGGGCTTCTGTGGATTTGGTGTTTCTCCAGGCCTTTTCGAGGCGGCGGCATGTGCGCCTGGACTCTCGAAGTTTGGTGGTAAACCATCTGGCTTTCTTGGCACGGGTATTGTAGTTTTTCTTGAGGGGGGCTATGGTGTTGGTGCTGTCCGAGATCCATCTATGCAGGGTTCGGGCTGCGGTGTTCGGGTCGTCATTTTCCGCGATGGTTGGGGTGGAGTTGTTGAGTGAGGAGACGAGCTGGTCGTCGGTGATTTTGGTCCAGTTTCTTTGTGGAAGCAGGTGCTGGTGTCTGTGGATGGTGGGTGTTCTGAAGGTGAAGTGGACTCAATGATGGTCGGTCCATGGGAGTTCAGTGGTGTGGCTGAAGGTGATGGAGTTTCCTGTAGTGAAGAGGGGGTAGAGGGTGTGTCCTGCTGAGTGCGTGGGCTCGGTCACGATCTGGCAGAGTCCAATGTTTTGGACATTGTCCAGGAGGCATGTGGTGTTGGGGTCCAGTTGATTGTCGAGGTGGAAGTTGAGGTCTCCCCGCAGGGTGTAGTTGGTGAATGCGAGGAGATAATGTCCGTGATGGAGTTGGCAAAGGGTCCGCGGGGTCCAGGGGATCGATAGATGAGGGTTCCTCGGAGGGCAGCAGTGGGGCTGGCCAGTATCTTGAAGTGAAGGAGTTCCATCAGTTCTGTGGACTCGTCAGGGAGTGTGCTCAGGCGGAGGCTGGATTTGTGGACAATGGCGATTCCTCCTCCTGGGTGGGTGGGGCGGTCCTTCCTGTAGATCTTGTATCCTTGGGGTATGGCAATGGCGATGTCCGGTCCTGAGGTGGCGTTCGTCCAGGTTTCGGTGAAGAATGCTACGTCCGGGGTGGTGCTGTCGAGGAGGTCCCAGATTTCTGTGGCGTGTTTGTGGAGGGATCGGACGTTGAGGAGGATGCATTGCAGGGTCTTCGGTTCGGTTGTGTTCTTGTGGGCGGGTTGTGCTGGATGTGTGTTCTTGGCGGTGCTGCAGGTGTGCCGGCAGCGGTGACAGCTGAAGGGTCCATGGGTGTCGGCTGGTGATGCTAGCTTGCAGTTGTTGTTGCAGCCTGGGTTGAGTGCGTGGAGTGCTGCTGGGTCGTAGCATTGGTGGGGCGGAAGTCCAGGGTTCCTGGTGCTGGTCGCGGACGGGCGCAGACGTGCTTGCCTTTGACGCCCTTCGGTGCACCAGCGGCGCGCCCGCAGCCCGCCATTAAGTAGGGGTCGGGGAGGGCTGGACAGCTGGAAGGCGGGAGCGGGGAGAGAAGCTGGATCGGGCCGGTCGCGCTGAGGGGGAGAGGCCGCAGGGGCAGCAGCGGCGGGGAAGGTAAAGGGAGGAAAGAAGGGATAAAGAAAAAAGGGAAAATAAGCAGAAATAGGGCACAAAAGAGCAGAGATGCAGAAAAGGGCAGAAAGGTGAAAGATGGAAAGGGTAGAAAAAACGAGTGAAAACGCGTGAAGGAGCAGAGGGAGAGAAAGGGAAAATGGGCAGAAATATGGCAAAAAAGAGCAGAGGTGCAGAAAGGTGAAAGATATAAAGGGTAGACAAACGAGTGAAAACGAGTGAAGGAGCAGAGGGAGAGAAAGGGAAAATGGGCAGAAATAAGGCACAAAATAGCAGAGATGCAGAAAGGTGCAGAAGGGTGAAAGATAGAAAGGGTAGAAAAACGAGTGAAGGAGCAGAGTGAGAGAAAGGAGACATAGGTCCACTGGACCACCAGGGATGAGGCGCCGGTAAACCTGCGGGTGGAGGAGGGCCTCGATCACTAACACTCAAGAGTGCAGGGGCGCCTCACTTAATGGTGGAGCTGCGAGGGTGGGAGAGCAATTTCACTGACAATGGTCACTGCTCTCAACTGCACACCACATATCATTGACTCCACAAAAGCACTGGAAATTGTACTAGATAAGAACCTTAACATTCAAGATCAGATCAGAGCATCTACTAAAGGAGAAAACTTCCAAATGAGCATCTTAAGAAAACTTAAACCCTACCTTCCCCATGATGACTTCAAAACTGCGGTGCACGCACTAGTCAGCTCTAGACTAGAAAACGGTAGTGCTACCTTTTGCGACTACCAAAACTCAGCTTAGCCCCCCTCGGAGCTTCACTGAATGCTGCAACCAGATTCATTACGGATTCCAAGAAAACCAACCAAATCTCTCCAGACCTGAAATCGCTCAACTGGCTTAGTGTTAAGGCAAGGATCCACTTAAAAAATGCTTGCATAACCCATAGAGCCCTACACTTAAATACACCACTCCACCTGAAAAATATGCACAAACTCTCCGGCGGCAAACGGCTCCTCAAGGAGCACCAGCACACTACTGCTTAAACCTAAGAGATTTAAAAACGGGAAACTTACAATCGCAAAATCTCTGGCATTGCCCCGAGAATCTGGAACTCCCTACCCGTGGAAACTAGACTGATTCCCTCAACATTTGCCTTGAAAAGGGAAGTTAAGGCTCTACTAATGAACAATGTGCTGAACTAGCAGTTTTTCTCCTCTTGCCTACGATCTTGCTTTGCTGTTTTTGCTACTACCTGACATTTGCTAAGGCCTGTGTCACCCGCCATTATGTCTTTTTGTTTCTGTTGTATATTGCTTTGCTTTTCTTTCCCAAACAGCTATCAATCTATGTATGCCACAACACCTGTGTAAAGCGCTCTGATACACTCTTGGGTCATATTTGCGCTATATAAAACTTTTTAAATAAATAATTAATCAACTCTACCCTACTGCCAGTCTTCCCAAGTGAACTACCTGAACTAGAATGCACAACTGATGATGATCTTTATCTCCAGCAGCAAATTCAGAGAATTGGTAATAAATCCATCTGGATAATGATTGTACTTTGGCTCCACTGCTTCTCTGTGTACGCAGTCACAGGCAAAACTGAAGGAACACATCATTGGATCGGGAGTGGGGCTGCGTCAAAATAACGGGGGCGGGGGGCCGTTGTTGTGCCTTTATATAGGCCTTTCCTGGATTGGAAATTGGTTTCTGGTGAGCTGTGCTGTGCTGTAAGGGCAGAGCTTGTCTATTAGAGTCTCCAAGCTCCCTGCATAGTGCTGGTGGATCCTGGAGCACTTTCTGTGCGGACAGCCCCCACTCAATAGCCGCTGTCTTCAGATGCCAATAGTTCCCCTGTAACTGGGCCTGGTGTGTGGGTGAATATGTCTGCAGTGAGGCACAATGGAGCACTGTCCTACCATCAATCCTGTGTGCCCATTCCTGGGAAGATTATTGCCTAGTCTAATAATACGACCAAGAAAGGTCCTCTCCTGCAGGACTAACAGTCAGAATTCAGATTAACATGAAGAGTGAATCTGACTACCTTTGCACGTCAATGGTATCCTGCTGAACCCGGACACTGGTGAACTCTGTCATCTCGTCCTGCTGGCTCTCTCCCAAACTTAGGTTGTGGACTGTAGAATCCCCCCCCACACACACACACACCCCGACCCATGCACTTTAAATCTGTTTGATTGACCTGTCCTGCACTGCAACCCACACTTCAAGAACACAGCCCAGCTGGCCCAGTGAAGCCTTCTATATCCACAAATCTCCATCTTCTAGATAAATCTCTTAGATGTGCTGCAGGCACACATGAAAGGCAGCATTCATCAAAATGCGGATGACCTGCGGATTTACTTGAAGGTCACAGCTCACTGTGGGAGGAATGAGCTGAAGGACTGCCTTGACCCTGTCCACTCCCGTCCACTCGTACGAGTCCTAATACTAACCGTGGTTGAACCCTGTTAGAAGTCATTACTCTCACTACCATCAGCAACAGACAATAATAACATACAAGGTGGGCAAAGGCGGTACTCCATCAAACCTGGTGGCCAGTGACTGGGGCGGCTAGGTAAGGCCAGCAGCAGCAATAGTGCTAGATTACAATCCAGGAAATGCATGAAAGAAACCACCAGGGAAGTGAGCTGTGTGCTCATGGCTGCACAGAGGGCCGGGGCTGGATAAAAGCGTCAAGTGCAGGGCTCTTATCCAAAGTTCTTCTTTGCTAACAGCGTGGTTGCTCAGCAGATCACAACTAAGTTATTTCAAAGGCGCAATCACACCCACTTTGAATGATGACAGGGTAATTTTGAAATGTTCAGAAAATCACTGCATTTTGCTCCAAGCTCGGTAGCGTTCCGGCCTCTTGAGAAATGTAGTAGAGCTCTGATAGCCATTATATACTTTCAATGTTTCCCGTGCTGCTGTAAGCGAAGAGAGAGGATATTTGATTGTTAGAGACCCTTCAAAAAGGAAAACATTCAGCTTCCGTTTCAAGGAAATGGAAAAAATGGTGCTGCTTGATTCGTTTTTACCTCACTTGGCATATTACAGCCAAGCAATCATGTTTTAGCTTTCCAGTGAAAAGGGAAGACAAAAAGAGCTTTATGAAGAGTATGAGATTATAACAACACTGATAAGTCAAATATGTCTCATCACGGTGCAGCCTTCTCGCAGAATGACCAGAGGCGACTCATTCGAGAACATCACTTGGGTGATGCACAGTGATTGTAAAATGTAAGCCATTTAAGTGTGTGGCGTTTCCTGGGGGCGAAACTGAGATTTCAAACACAGGTGATTGATTATCTAATTATTTTATATTAAATATTCATGCGAAAATATATCATTATTAATCCACATTCAGAAAAATTCAAGAAAAAGCATTAATGTGATTCCTTGTTTTCGATTCAATTTAGGACAGATTTTGTGGTGCGAGCTACTCCTCTTTTAAGGAGCCAAGCATTTTCAGCTAGTTCTACATTATTTCACACACGCGCTCCACACACAGGTACGCACACACACACCCTCCCCCACCTCTTGCACAAGAGGAAAATGGACAAAAACATAGCTGCAGCTGATGTTTGGTACCCTTTGTAATGATTATCAGTTTATGGATTATTTTACTCAGTTGATGCATGTTTCTCCATTTTATTCAGTTTGTAGCTGTAAATATTATAGGGGGAGATATCCGAAATGATTTTCACCTAAAATTAAAAATAGTACATTTACAGTTGTATTTTTATTTGTGCCTGGAAGTGGGCGAGGGCAGTTATGTTGAATTGCCCAGAGATGTTGAATTGCTTCTAGGTGAGGATTTAACTGCAAGCACAGGTGTAAATCCACACTAATGGTGATTTCCGCATTGGTTATTGTATTGTAAATGCTTGTCTTCTAAACTGTTTAGACCATTATGCTTCATTTGACACAGTAGATCACGAGATACTTGATATGTGTGATGCATGGTAAGAGTTAGAGGATGTGAACCGCCCTACAAAGCAATGGAAAGATGCACAAGCAAGGGTATCACAATTTAGCACATGGAAAGGGGCGACCACTCGGTCCCCCCGAACGTATGGTTGGGTGCCCCGATCCCCCCGGGAAACCATTTTGGGCGGGGGGCGTGGCTCGGCTGGAATGCCCGAAGCGGCGTAGCCGGGACGCGCCTTTTCCCGCCCAAGAGGGGTTGTCCTAGACACTTACACCGAAGACCACGCCCAGTAGGCGTACCGGAGGAGGGTACACGCCCTCCCGCAGAAGAATAAATAGAGCGGGAATCCGAAGAAGCGTCCTCTTGTTCCTGTGCTCTGAAGGCTGCACCCACTTGTTGCTCGTGAGCCCTCGACGGAACAAGCAGCAATTTTGAGAACTTGTAATCTTGTTGTTTCTTTTTCAGTTACTTGGAGTTCGAAGAGTCCGGAACCTCGTCGATCGGCTAGGAGCAGAATACTCGACATCATGGCTGGCAAGAAAGCGGGAAAGGGTTCAGAGACGGATAAGGTGTTACGCCTATTGTCGAACCGGATGGCTTGCATGGACCGAAAACTCGGACAAGACCAATCGATCGGTAGAGGTTTGACGGAGGTCAAAAAACAGCTGGCTGCACTGAGCAACCCGGGTCACCCTAAGAAGGTAATAGGCCCGGCCTTGCCGGGAGTCGTCCCTGAGGGTAGAGGGAAACGGGTCAAGAAGAGGGCGGTTTCGGGGGAGGTCCCGGTTCCAGAGGTACCCCCAGTCGCTCCCCTCATGCCGGTAGACAACCCGGTACCAAATCCAGATATGGGGCAGCCGATCCCAGTTGTGATTACTCCCGATAGTGATGAGGAGATGCCTCCCGAATTGGCCATCCAGTTGGCAGCATGGCTCAAGAAAAAAGCAGGGGGATCAGTGGCCTCTGGAGACCCGGCCGAGGAGGCCAGACTACTAATCGAGCAATTGCGGCAGTCGAGAGATGTCGCAAAGGCGAATGTTCCTCTTGTTTCCCCACAGGTCGCACCGGTAGGACCTGCAGTTGGTCACGAGAAGACGGCGGGAACAGCGGCCGAACCGGGTAAGCTCGCATTGCCAATGGCGGGGGAGGTCATTACCCTCGAGGCGGGAGAAGGTGGCACAGCACATCCCTTTGGCCACGAAAGAGTTAATATGGGGAGACAAATATGTTAACATGTTTTCATTATTAACTGACCATCGCGAGATGGAATATGCTAAAACTCAGAAGGATTTGTGGCACCCGAGCGTCTGGCGCGCCAAGATGGCGTAATTCAGGGTGGATGAGACAGTAACAAACTGGGTTAAGGCCTTTTCTATATTTACTGCAGTTATGGGGGAACGCAAACCCGAGCTGATGACTGAGTTAACTTGTTATCAAATCGTATTATGGATTTTTATTCAATGTATGAGGGGGAGGAATGGAAAGGTTATGACATGAAATTCCGGAAAGCGAAAGAATACGATGCTACTTTGACTTGGACTCGGTGTCATGGGCACAAACAGCTCCTGCCAGGGGCGGCAGGTACGTCCTCGCCAGGCGGGAGTGGGTCAGGGGTCGTCCGCCAAAAGCCCACGGTGCCCTTTCGAGCGGGCGCCGGTGGCGATTACCAGCCCAAGACCGGCGGGAATGGCGGCAAGCGTGGGGTTTGTTGGGGCTTCAATCGAGGCAACTGTAACAGACCACAGGGAACATGTAGGTTCAAGCATGTGTGTACGGGCTGTGGGAATTCCTCACACCCGGAGAGTACATGTAGATCTAAAAATAGCTGGACGGGAGGAAAAGGAGGGTCTAAGCAGGAGTGAGGTAGAACGTTGTGACCGATTGCCTACACCCGTTGATATCATGGCTTTGACTCCTTGGTTGAACAAATACCCTGATCATGTATCCGCTGGGCTGTTGAGGAATGGATTCTTACATGGCTTCCACATCCCGGCGGGGGATTTTCGGGGGGACTCCTTTTGTAAAAACCAGTTATCGATACAGCACAACCCAAGCGTGGCAGAGAAGAAAATTGCAAAAGAAGTCAGCTTAGGGCGAGTGGCAGAGCCTTTTCATCGCCCGCCGGTGGCGGAGTTCATCTGTTCCCCGTTGGGGGTTGTCCCGAAGAAAGACCCAGGGGAGTTTAGACTTATTCATAACCTGTCTGCTCCAAGGGGTTCCTCGGTGAACGAAGCCATTGTCCCAGAAGTTTGTTCAGTGCGGTACGCATTGTTCGATGATGCCGTGACCAAGTTAAATCGCCTGGGCCCCGGGGCGCTGATGGCAAAATCAGATATCGAATCGGCGTTCCGGTTGCTCCCGGTACACCCACAGGATCAGCGCTTGCTAGGCTTTGCATTTCAGGGGAGTTATTACATGGATAAATGCATGCCTATGGGTTGCTCCATTTCTTGTGCCTATTTTGAAATGTTCCGTTGTTTTTTAGAGTGGGCATTCACCGAGGCCACAGGGCATAGGCATGTTATGCACTATCTTGATGACTTCCTGTTCTTGGGAGCAGCCGGCAATACGAAATGTGCGCAGGCGCTGCACGACTTCTGCATACTCATGAGGGAGTTTGGAATCCCATTGGCACCAGGTAAGACGGTTGGACCATCTACTTCACTAGAGTTTCTGGGAATTGAGCTCGATTCTGTGGAGGGATGTTTCCGTTAACCGATGGAAAAGGTGGCCAAGTTCAGGGCTTCCTTGGCGCAATGCCTGGGCAGGGAGAAAGTGACTCTGCACCAGTTACAACAAACAGTGGGTCCGCTTAACTTTGCTTTGAGGGTGATACCAATGGCCCGCCCCTTCTCACGCTCTATTGCGCAAGCTATGGTTGGTCTCAAAGAGGGGCACCACCGAACGAGACTGTCGGCAGAGGTTCGCCAGGATATGCGCATTTGGTTGGCATTTCTGGCGGACTTCAACGGTCGAGTCGTGTGGAACAAGTCGCCAGCGTCTTCAGATGAACTAGGTCTGTGGACTGACTCAGCGGGGAGCGTGAGTTTTGGCGCCATCTTAGGTAATCGATGGTCGGCGCTAACATGGCCGGCGTGGTGGCACTCCAGCGGTCTCACAGGTAACATTGGGTTCTTGGAGTTGTTCCCCATTTGGGTTGCTCTGATGGCATGGCCTGACGACTTCAGGGACGGCTCAGTGTTGTTTTGGTCTGATAATATGACTGTTGTCGAATGCATTAACCAACAGGCAGCACGCTGCAAATGGATCTTGAGATTGTTGAAAGAAGTTGTGCTGCTTTGCATGAGACTGAATGTACAGTTCAGGGCAAAACATGTGCCAGGCGTACTGAATCATGCAGCTGATGCACTCTCTCGTTCACATATGCAGGCGTTCAGGGGTTATCTGCCTACAGCGGACCTAGTGGCGGCACCATTACCCGAAGCACTATGACTAATCGGTGCCCCGGATTACAAGACCTCGTGGCAGCAAGCTTAGCCCCCAGGACAAAGAAGGCATACGAAGGAGCGTTTCGTTCCTATTGCACATTTTTGGGTCCAACAGGGAGTCAGAGCTGGGGTCAGGAGGAGTCCTTCCTGGGGTTCCTGGTAGCGCTGCACAGAGAAGGCCGATCAGCAGCAACCGCCAGTAGGCATAGGGCGGCCATTTCATTCATGGCGCAGGTGCATGGCATAAAAGACCCAACGGGTTCCTTTTTGGTTAAGAAGGCCCTTCGCGGCTGGCAGCGCCTTGAGGGTCGCAAACAAGATGCGAGGCGCCCGATTGGCTTGGAAAGGTTGTCTCTACTGGTAGCGAAGCTAGACGAGACGTGCGCCTCCCATTTCGAAGCAGTTCTGTTCCGGGCAGCTTTCGCATTAGCATTTCATGGGGCTATGCGGGTGAGCGAACTGGTCGCAAGGAATAAGAAAGACGTTGAGGGAGGCTTGTGCAGGGATCACGTCCAAATTAGGGGTGATTCGATGGTGGTCTCGATAGCCAGGTCCAAGACCGACCAGGGGGCTATGGGAAATAGTGTTGTCGTGCAGCGCGCGCGAGGGTCCCTCACGTGCCCGATAATGTGTATAGAGGAATACTTGGCACTAAGGGCGGCTACATGGGGGGGAGTTTGCTAAGGCACAAGGATGGCACCCCACTGACGAGGTTTCAGTTCCAGAGGGTGCTAGCACTGACAATCGCTGCTGCGGGCATGGACCCGTGCGATTTTGGGACCCACTCCTTCAGGATAGGGGCTGCTACTGAGGCTACAGCCAGGGGTCAGAGTGCGGAGGAAGTGAAACAGTTGGGACGATGGTCCTCGAATTGCTTCAAAAGGTATGTGCGATTGCACATGTTGTAAAGATCAATTGACATGCACTCACGCTTCTTGTCTTTTGTTTGAATTACAGTTTCGCGAGCCTGTCACGCGGGGCGGAATTTGCAGTCGACCCAGCACCAGGAGACCAGCGGTCAAGGATCACCGTCTGGAAGGAGAGTGGTATGGGTCGTGGGCCACTCATATGTGAGGCGCGCCGGGGACGTATTCAAAGCAGGTGACGCGACTCACGCAGCTGGGGAATACGGGTACAGAGTGGCCTTCCATGGGAAGGGCGGGCTCTGTTTTGACCAATTCGAATCATTTCTCGAGGGTCTCTTAGGGCGGCAAAGGTCACCGCCATCTGTAGTCATAGTACACCTGGGGGGCAATGACTTGGTGACACTGGGTAGACGAGTGTTGTTTGAACAAATTTTGTCTGCTGTTAGCTGGTTGGCTAAAAGAATCCCGGGGTGCACGATTGCCTGGTCCCACATGATTCCCAGGAAGTTGTGGCGGGGGGGCCTTTCGGTGTCAGCACTGAACCATTCGGTGAAAAGGGTTAACAATAAAATTGGTAAATTGTTTCGCTCTTCGCAGTTGCATAGCATTCCTCACGGGTGTATTCGGGGTGATCTCATGTATCTAAATGATGGGGTTCACTTGTCCAGGGAGGGGAACGATTTACTCATAGGTGACTTCATAGCATGGCTAAGGGGTTTGAGGAAGCATGACCTTTAGGAGGAGTAGGGGGGCCGGATAGTCGGTCAACTATCCGGCCTGTGGCGGTAAGGTCATGAGCGGTGAGCAGTAATTTCAAGGTCCCTAGAGGGGGGCGCCACCCAGAATGGATGGGAGCGCCCGGGGGGAGGCGGCCATTGGCCCCTCCCACGGGGAGGCGGCACCCACTAAGGATGGGTCGCCTAGAGGGAGACGGCCATAGGCCCCTCCCGGGGGGGAGGCGGCTAGATGCCCCTCCTACTAATTTCCCGGGGGCCGGATATCCGCGACGGCGGATAGAGAGTGTGGGGATGGGGGGAGTCCACGCTGTCCTTCCTACAGATACCTCACACGGGAACTCGGACGACATTTAAGATGGCGTCGAGTGGAAAGGGGGCCCCCACCACGACAAGGGAAGTTACAGTTGGCAACGAGGGTAGAGTCCTCTGCGCATGTGCCACTCACACCGTGAGGGCGAGAGTTTTGGTAGTAGGGATCTGACACCGGTTATGACCTTGCCGTTGGCCCGTAATGCTAGGATGTACAATTTTAATTTAGAATGGATGCATTTGCAGGATGTTAGACTCGGCTAGGAAACCTTTGTATTAGAGATCTGTTAAGGTTAGCCAAAGAACATGCCTTCATCAAAATGTAATAAATGTAAAATTGTACATAATTATGAAACTTTTATTTAATGTTTTAAATTTTGTTTCATATTTTAATAAATACGGCCGGGAGGGTGACTCCCTCCCGCCTTCCAAAAGTTCAAACCTGAGTCCGACTTCTCCCATCCTTGGGGATTGTGTTAGGAGGGGGTGGCGGGCATCCCGGCCATATGGAAAGGGGCGACCACTCGGTCCCCCCGAACGTATGGTTGGGTGTCCAGATCCCCCCGGGAAACCATTTTGGGCGGGGGGCATGGCTCGGCTGGTATGCCCGAAGCGGCGTAGCCGGGGCGCGCCCTTTCCCGCCCAAGAGGGGTTGTCCTAGACACTTACACCGAAGACCACACCCAGTAGGCATACCGGAGGAGGGTACACGCCCTCCCGCAGAAGAATAAATAGAGCGGGAATCCGAAGAAGCATCCTCTTGTTCCTGTGCTCTGAAGGCTGCACCCACTCGTTGCTCGTGAGTCCTCGACGGAACAAGCAGCAATTTTGACCCACCCACCAGCCCCTGATGACAATGTTTGTTTTAAATAAAGTTTTGCTGAGATAGGCCTTTTTTCCTTTGTAGAAAAGTAAAGGAATGTTTAAGATAAGGATGTGACTTCTGCCTGTAGGATAATGTTTTTCTTGGTAGGAGTGAGCAGTCGATGACACATCGAGGAAATCTCAGCATTTTTCCTTCTTTAGTAGGTAAACAACTGTCGTATTTATTTTGGTCGGGCGGTAAGGTCATGATCGGTGAGCAGTAATTTCAAGGTCCCTAGAGGGGGGCGCCACCCAGAATGGATGGGAGCGCCCGGGGGGAGGCGGCCATTGGCCCCTCCCACGGGGAGGCGGCACCCACTAAGGATGGGTCGCCTAGGGGGAGACGGCCATAGGCCCCTCCCGGGGGGGAGGCGGCTAGATGCCCCTCCTACTAATTTCCCGGGGGCCGGATATCCGCGACGGCGGATAGAGAGTGCGGGGATGGGGTGGGGTCCACGCTGTCCTTCCTACAGATACCTCACACGGGAACTTGGACGACCTTTAAGATGGCGTCGAGTGGAAAGAGGGCCCCCACCACGACAAGGGAAGTTACAGTTGGCAACGAGGGTAGAGTCCTCTGCGCATGCGCCACTCACACCGTGAGGGCGAGAGTTTTGGTAGTAGGGATCTGACACCGGTTAAGACCTTGCCGTTGGCCCGTAATGCTAGGATGAACAATTTTAATTCAGAATGGATGCATTTGCAGGATGTTAGACTCGGCTAGGAAACCTTTGTATTAGAGATCTGTTAAGGTTAGCCAAAGAACATGCCTTCATCGAAATGTAATAAATGTAAAATTGTACATAATTATGAAACTTTTATTTAATGTTTTAAATTTTGTTTCATATTTTAATAAATACGGCCGGGAGGGTGACTCCCTCCCGCCTTCCAAAAGTTCAAACCTGAGTCCGACTTCTCCCATCCTTGGGGATTGTGTTGGGAGGGGGTGGCGGGGATCCCGGCCATATGGATATCAGCACGCAAGTAACAGAGTAAGGAGGGGGAGAGCTGGATTGCAAGGAAGAATGGAGAATTGGGATGGGGCGAGTAGTGAGTTTACATGGAAATGGGGCAAAGTATACATGCAATTGGGCTGCAGGATATTTGCAGGTTATCATGCAAAGGGTTATGAATAGAGGGAGCAAAGGACTTCGTTTCCGACAGGTCTAAAGTAGCATTTCAGTCTCCACTCTAAGCTCCGTCAGCATTTCTAATGCAAGGGGCATTCAAATCTCTACTGCGCAAACTACATGCCAAAACAAGGCAGCAGATGAGATCAGAACAGCTATGGATAAAGGAGGCGCGGCGGTCCTAATACTACTGGACCTTTCCGCTGCATTTGACACGGTCGATCATGTCACTCTGATCGACCGTGTCTCAGCTTTAGGCATAAGAGACAAGGCCAAAGACCTTATCGCCTCATTTTTAGCTAACCGCCCACAAACAGTCAAGATGGGTAACTTCACCTCCCAGACCTTCTCCCTCCCCTGCGGAGTTCCACAGGGTTCCTCGCTAAGTCCGACACTTTTTAACATCTATGTGTCGGACTTGGCGAGAGTAATAAAATCCCATGGAATTGCCCTCACAACGTATGCTGACGACACCCAATTAGTGCTATCAGTGCACAATGACGGAACATTTGTCGCAGCAAATTTTCAAGAAGGGATGAAGGCGATAAGCTCCTGGATGTCATCTAACTGCCTCAAGCTGAACTCCAACAAAACAGAGGTGATGACATTCGGGAGCTTGCAGCCGGCCTGGTCCCCACAGTGGTGGCCATCACAGATGGGCTCGCCCCCCCAGCCAGTAGCCAAGGTACGAAATTTGGGAGTCACTTTTGATAACAAATTGACGTTCCTCCACCACGCCAATTCTGTGGTATCCTCTGCTTTCTTCATCCTAAAAAGAATAAAGAAACTCCTCCCCTATCTGCCACAATCCGCCGGTAAAACATTGATCAGTACCCTAGTGTTCTCCAGAACAGATTATTGCAACTCCTTATTTCTGAATGCTCAGGAAAAGGTACTTAATAAGCTCCAGACGGTACAAAATGCCGCAGCCAGAATTCTCCTATCCATCCCCAAATTCACCCCTACCTCCCCTTACATCAAAAAATTACACTGGCTCCCCATCAGGAGCCGAATAAAGTTTAAGGCACTCTGTATAGCCTACAAAACTTTGAACAGTCCCGGACCATTGTTCCTAAAAAAAGCCCTCTGCCCAGTGGAACATCAGAGAACATTACGGTCAGCATCAGCCCACCTGTTAAAAGTCCCTCGGACAAAAAAAAACAACTGGGGAGACAGATGCTTCACCATCGCAACTGCCAAACTATGGAACACTCTGCCACTCCACATTAAAACTGCCCCTACGTTGCTAAAATTTAGAAAAAGCCTCAAAACCTGGCTGTTTACCTCCTAAATTCTACCCCAACTGAAGTGAAGTTCTGTAACATTAGCGCCGAGACACCCGTATGGGTAATTGATGCGCTCTAAAAATTGCGATAAATAAATAAATAAATAAATAAATGCTAGTCCTATAATGAGTAGATTGTTCAAGTGAGATAAAGATGGCACATGCTAGTGGTATAAATTAGAGCCTAGTCTAGTTGAATCAACAGACACAAGCCAATAGCATGAAGCCAAGAATGACGCAGTTAGATCAACATCTGCTACCAATTTGTAGAGAAACGAGCAGTCAATGTTCGCATTAAGTGGTGACTCTGGGTTTATCCCTCCCCTGTGCTTAGCCTTTTTTTTTGCTATTTGGGCCAGTTTGCGATTAGGCCCCTGCAACTTTTTGTTCACATAAGGTATCAATGCTAAACGTGCTTCCTTTTCTTCCAACATCATAAGGATTATAAAAGTGTCCAGGGTTTGTGGATTCCTGGAGGGGACAGAAAAATTAACCATAATACAGCTAATGTGGTTTTGTTTTTTTGGAAAAGTGAGAAAAAAGTGCTGCAGAAGAAAGTGTCTGTTTTCTCCCTTCAGAAGGTATCAGAAAACGATTTGTGGTGCTAAAATCATCATGTTCCCATCTTTCAGTAACAGACAGACTTTTGTCAGAAAACCAACATTTTCTACACAGTTTTGGCCTTTGCTGTCGGTCATAGTCTATTTCTCCTATTTTTTGTACTTACAACCTCCTTAAAATTATTGGTATAAATGGATGGGAAAGCAATAATGAATCCCCGAAAGCTATACATTTCTGAGAACTAGACAACATTCTATTTTCAGCAAGGGGTCATTGGTGTAGATCTTACAAGTTGAAATAAAAACAAATATTGAAATTGAGCTGAAAAAAACAGCCATTTGTGCCAATGTTTTCACCTGTAACTTCCTCTAGCTATGGCAGAAGTCTCCTGATAAAAATAGCACTTCACGTGTGTGGGTAGGCCTAGTACCTGTGACAGGAAATGGCCCAAAATGCAACTTGTACACATAATTTTATTCCAGTGAAAACTGACCCTTTTTTGCAATGTGCCTAGATTTGGATTTTGGACCCTAGCTCTGCCGGCACCTAGGAAAACATAGTAAATCTATACATTTTTGGAAACTATATATCCAGGGGAATCAAGAATGGGGTGACTTGTGTGGCTCTCACCAGGGTCTGTTACCCACAATCCCTTGCAAGCCTCAAACCTGGAAAAAATAACATTTTCCTCACAATTCTGTGATGAAAAGTTCTAAAATCTGTGTGGAAGCACAAACTTTCACCAACCCAGCATTCCCCCAAGTCTCCCGATAAAAACTGTACTTCACTTGTGTGTGAAGGCCTAGTACCCGCTACAGGAAATGACCCAAAACGCAACGTGGACACATCACATTTTCCAGTGAGTAGCTGTGGATTTTGGGCCCTAGGTCTGCCAGCACCAAGGGAAACCTAGCAAATCTGTACATTTTTTAAAAAACTAGATACCCAGCGGAATCCAGGATGTGGTGGCTTGTGTGACTCTCACCAGGTTCTGTTATCAAGAACCCTTTGCAAACCTGAAACATTGTCTCAAAAATCACATTTTCCTCCCATTTCTGTGTTGGAAAGTTCTGTAAACTGCAGGGAGCCACACACTTCCACCCAACCAATAATTTCCCAAAACTCCTGCTAAAAATAATACCTCACTTGTGTGGGTAGGCTAAGTGCCCTTGACATAAAACAGCCCAAAATGCAACATGGACACATCACATTTTTCCAATGACAAAAGCTAGAGGAGGCAAGAAGTGCGCACGATGGACAGACAGGCAACCTGTCTCCTCGCCTCAGTCCATCGCCTCTGGTCATTGACCAACAGACATGCTTTAGACCCACTATTAAAGCATGGCATAAGAAGAGTTTATTTGTCCATACTGTTTCTCTTACATTACTCTCCCCCTTCATTAGGAAGAATCTAAAGTCTCTTCCTTATCAAATATAATCTTTAGAGTGTCATGGACTGTGCATCAGGCAATAAATGCTTCTATGTCATAATGATTCCTATTTAATTCCCAACTGATTGAGCTTAAACTTAATGAACTTTTAGAATGATGTTCTTAACTTCACCGTCAAAGTCAGTACCTAAGGACATAATTATGTTTTTAACTTTATTGTTAAAGTTAAGCACCTAGCAATAGAACTCTGTCTTTGTATACTGGTTCAAAGGCTTTTAACAAATCGCGAAATAAAGTAAAATGTACAGTGTCAGTGAAAATGGAATCTTTTTTGCAATGTGCCTAGCTGTGGATTTTGGACCTTAGCTCTCCAAGCACCTAGGGAAACCTAGCAAACCTTGCAACCTCAAACTTTCTATAAAAAAACATACTATCCCCATATTTCTGTAATAGAAAGTTCTGGAATCTGCAGTCAGCCACTACTTTCCACCCACCCAGCATTCCCCTAAGTCTCCCGTAAAAATGGTACCTCACTTGGGTGGGTAGGCCTAGTACCCGCTACAGGAAACGGGCCAAAACGTACTGTGTGGAATTAAAAATTATCTATTTCAAAAAGATCTTTTCTTACGAGGGAGTCACCTGCGTTTTTGATCCTGGGCTCGGCTTCCATCTAGGAAAACCAACCAAACCAGACATTTCCGAAAACTAGACACCCTAGGGAGTCCATGGAGGTGTGGCTTGCATGGTCCTCCAATGTTTTCCTACCGAAAATCCCCTGCAAGCCTCAAATTTAGGTGAAAAAAATTGAATTTTTCAGAAATTTCTGTGTGGATAAGTTGTGAGATCACCGGGCTGACACAAATTTCCTAATTTCCAAATTTCACGCAGCATTCCCCCAAGTCTTCTGATAAAATGCTACCTCACATGTGCGGGTGGGCCAAGTACCCGTGGCAGAGAAGAGCCTACAGTCTTTTGTGGACATGTCAAAATTATATATCACAAAACAATCTGGTTTTGCATGCGGCACCTGCGTTATTGATCTCTGGCTTAATTGCCATCTAGGGAAATAGACATTTCTGAAAATTTGACACTGAAGGGAGTCCTGGGAGGTGTGGCTTGCATGGAGCACCCTACGTTTTCCTCCCCAAAAACCCTTGCAAACTTCAAATTTAATATAAGAAAATCTAATTTTCTTTACAGGGGACAGATCAAGGGTAATAACTCTCACCTGCCATCTATTTCTCCAGGGGGGTCCCATTTGTGTTTGTGAGGTGTGGGCATTGGCATCCCCATTCTGGACAGCCCTCACTAAGGGTGGGCGTAAAATCCATTTCGCGGGCGAATTTGCGGATTTTCCGCGATTTCGCGATCCGCGAATCTCGCGGTGAAATCCGCGAATCAGCGGGGACGAATTAGAGAGCCAAGCAATGGTTACAGCAGCAGGTTCAAAAGTTAAACCTAATTTCTTTGTAACCTTTTACAAAAGGGTTACAAAAAAATTAACTTCAACTTGGACACCTGCTGCTAATTGCTTCCTGGCGACTCGTTGCCTACTTGCAACTATTCTCTGACCAGGCTCTGACCCTTAAAGCAGGGTCAGAGAATAGTTACAAGTAGGCAACGAGGCACCTGTCCAAGGAATTAAACCTCATCAGGAAGCACTTACAGAAATAAAAAACAGAAAGAAGGGAGAGGATGGCAAATACACCCATTTTGAGTTGTCAGGAGGGGTTAAACTAAAAGAGACCTTTACAGCACAATCATATGCATTTTGCTAAAAATAAAAAGCTGTATGTTCTGTAGGGGCAACTCAGGAATCTGGCCCTTCAGAGATCCGGCCTCTCTTTCTTTCTCTCGTTCTCTCTCTCCCTCTCTCTTTCCCTCTCTTTCTCTCTCTTTCTATCTATCTATCTATCTATCTATCTATCTATCTATCTATCTATCTATCTATCTCTCCCTCCCCCATAAACGACTGCATGGGTAACTTCGCTATGCAAGCGGCTCGCGAAGACGCAAAAAGCCCAGCGAACACGCAAAAAACCCCGCAAACACGCAAAAAACCCTGCAAACACGCAAAAAACAAAAATCTGCAAATTCGCACAAATTCGCGAATTTTGCGGATCGCGAATTCGCAAATCCGCAAATTCGCGGATCGCGAATTTGCTAAATTTGCCCATGCTTAGCCGTCACCCCTACGTATAAAAAAACAGAATCCCTGGTGCCTAGTGGGCTTTCTGTCTCCCGGTGAGCAAAAAGACTGTGGCTGATTTCTTTGGGAGCTGGGAGCATTGGCATATCAATTCTGGGCAGCCCTCACCCCTTCATATAAAAAACAATGTAATCCATGGTGCCTAGTGGGTTTTCTGCCCCCTTGGGGGCCAGATCAGGGGCTATTGCCCCCATCTGCCTCCTGGCGGATGCAGAAAGACTGGGGTATTTTTCTGGGTGGATGGGGGCATTGGCATGCCCATTCTGGGCAGCCCCCTCCCCTGAACTATGAAAAAATAATTGCTGGCTCACTAGTGGGTTTCCTGTCCCCCTTGGGGGTCAGATTGGGGGCTATTACCCCCATCTGCCCCCCAGGGAGTTCAGAAGGACTGAATATTTACCAATACGTTGGGTGGGAGCAAAAGCCCTTGCCCAAGGGGCTGTTTCCCAAAAACCGGTGTCTAGTGGGTGGGTCCCAGCTTGGTGATCACCCTCCTGCGGTGATTCCCCAAGCGGGGATACACTAGGGAGATGTACCATTGGAAAGGGTAGATTCTTCCCTTTCCACTATACCTCTCCCATCTAGCTACAAGCTTGGAGAGCTGAATAGCTCCACAAGCACGTCGGCTCATTTCAGTTTCAGTGAAATTACGTCAGTGCTCCGTGCGCGCTGATTCTTATTTCACTGAAAAAATCAGAACAGCTGCAGGAGCTGAGGAAGCTCTTCCCTATCTCCCGAGGCTGTTTTGGTACAAAGAAAATCTGATGCTCAGGAGCCGTTCGTCGCACATGAAAATTGTTGTGTCAGACAGCTCCCGCGTGTCTGATGCACTGAACGGGTTAAAAATGATATAACATAACAAAGTAACACTGTATAAAAGTCATTGTCTAGTGAGATCAATACCAATAAAAAAGAGCATTCGTCTTTTTTTGCACCAGTAAAATGGGAACATTACAAATTAAGCCTTACTTACAGGCCAGTAGGTCCTAGCACCTTCTGGGGATGAGGCATGACATCAATACGAGGTATTGTAGCACTTACCTGGTAAAACACCACAACAGAGATACTATCAAACTCTATGTGCAATGGTATCATATGGGCTGGAGATCATGAGTCCTCTGCAGTCCTAGGAAACTGTCATACCTCTGTTCTGCCACCATTAATTATATTTATGTATAGCCCAAGGTGTAGCAGACACTCTTTGAAAGTATCTTGTGTGCTATGTAATGTCTGCCCTTTTTTCTTCGTTTCTTAGTAATCTTGAAAGCATGGGTTTCAGATCTTATCCAAAATCCTAATATTCATTCTTCAGAAGAGAACGAGCATTTACAATCAAAAAAAGGAGATTCCTGGATGCCATCATAAACTTGTTCACAGTCAACATTTTGAGCATCCAGTTAGTGGGGAAACTGGAAATCAGGTGGTTGATGGTGGATGCATTGGACACAGCTGCAAAGGATAAGTAACAGCATCTAATGGCCCCAAAGTAAATTTTTAGAGAAGGCACCGGTGCAGGCACCTGGAACTGTACCCATTCCTGGGCTCCACTATGACACATGAGTGTCAGCGGGACATACCTCATAAGCAGATTGCTGTAATCAAACTACGTTGATTATGGGGTCACAACCAGGGCATACACATTACATACTGATTTCCAGCTGCTAACTAGGTGAAACACTGGTTTTGGTTTCGGTCCTGCAAGACCTTTAAACAGCTATTTTCTTACACATTAGGCCAAAGATAGTTGGTTCAATTAAGCATGGCTTGCATTATTCTTTCCAGTAGCAAGAGATTCAATAACAGAATGCGTTCTGGTTAAGCATTTACCCTGAGTTGGGTTGAAGCTCTTACTGAGTTCAAAGTGAATACAAGGAACTGCCCTAGAAGGCCAGTTAGTTCTCGTTCTATGGGAATATCATTGTGGGAAAACAGAAGCAAGAATAAGGTATATAATGCCATGCCTGTCATTAAGATCACGTCTATTCTCTCTGTACCATGGTCGGACCATACCACTATCTTTTTTAACTTACAACTGAAAAACCTTGTAAATCAGCATAGAAACTACATGCCTCCTGAAAAAATCCGCCCCTGGAAAAAGATTGAATCTAACCCCTTAGCTAAAAAAAAACGGACTTTGAATGTGGAAATAGCGAGGACTGGGCAACAAACTTCAGCAATTGAATCACTGAGGCAGTCAATGAACTGGTCCCAATGGAAGCAAAAAAAAACAGAAAACGGTCCACCACCGCCCAATGGTACACGGCAGCGGTGAAAGCAATCAAAATTAAATGTCGACGGGTGGAGCGGATATGGAAGCTCAGACTACAGTCAGGAAAACAAACAGGAATATATAAAAGTCCTACAGGAGTATAAACAAATAATTGTCCATGCAAAATCTACCTATTTTACAGATAAAATTCAAAACTCCTCTACCTCCTCCAGGAAACTATTCAAAACTGTAGCCCATTTAATTTAAAGCCCCCGGGACACAGTCTTTAGTCCAGATCAGAAATTTGTTAATGGAATTGCCACTTTTTTTCAAACTAAAGTACAAATGGTATATGATGATCTCAGCACCATGGTATCCGATCTATCCACCAATGATGTCGGACAGTCCACTCTGACCACCTCCTGCTTCTCTAGTTTTTCTTTACTAGAGAAGAAGCAAGTATGCGATCTACTCATCCAGATGAAATCTGGCTCCCCTTTAGATCCTTGCCCCCCCTTTGTACTACACATGATCCCAGAGAGCATCGCAAATGTCCTGACTCCCCTGCTTAATAAAATTATTCATCAAGGTAAATTCCCCAAAAGCTGGAAGATGGCCTGTATCAGACCTATTCTTAAGAAGGACACCCTTGATCCCTCTGAACCCAAACACTACTGTCCCATCTCCTGCCTGCCTCTACCTGCAAAAATCTTGGAAAAAGCCATGAATCAGGAAATTTTGAGACATGTGGATGAAAAGAAGCTGTTTGATCCGTCACAGCACGTTTTTAGACCCCTCCATTCCACGGAATCAGCTCTTATCATGGCCACCGAAAGAATACGTAAGACCATGGACGAGGGTGGTCGGTCGGCCCTGATATTATTAAACCTTACAGCGGCCTTCGACACTGTAAACCACTCTGTCCTGCTAAAAAGACTAACCACCCTAGGATTCACCGGCACTGTTCTGGCCCTTATCGCCTCTTTTCTGGGCGCCCAAACTCACCAAGTGATCTGGAATGGATTACAATCAACTGAATTTTCCCTTCCAGGTGGGGTCCCGCAAGGATCGGCATTGTCGCCTACATTATTCAACCTATATGTCACTCTTTTTGCAGCCTTGATCAGATCCTATGACCTACAATTGGTATCTTACGCCGATGACACTCAAATCATAGTGTCAATTTCACAGTCCATCGAAGCCACGGCGGAACGCTTTTTGAAACTGTCTTGCCGGGGTGAAGAATTGGATGAGCCACAACTTCCTTAGATTGAACACGGGTAAAACCGAAATCATAGAGTTCGGTCATAAACCATCTATCTGGAGTGATCTATGGTGGCCTCCCGAAGCAGGATCTTGCCCTTTCCCTGTAGACAAGGTCAGGAACCTTGGTTTCCTATAAGATAAAGATCTTTCGTGTAAAGCCCAGGTTAATCAGGTGACATCGGCCTGTTTCTACAGTATCAAGGTGCTCAGAAAAGTTTTACCCTACATCCCGATCATGTTAAGAAAGACGGTGATGGGAGCCCTTGTAATGTCCCGGATTGTTTACTGTAACTCCCTCTATTTGGGAGCAGGTGAAAAACAACTGTCCAAACTGCAGGCAATCCAGAATGCAGCGGCCAGGACGCTGCTGAACCTCCCCAAACGCCAACCCACATCCAAAGCCATTCGGGAGCTTCATTGGCTCCCGGTCAGGCGCCGTATTCAATTCAAGGCTCTTTGCCTGGTACATAGGTCTCTACATGGTAAGGGACCTGACAATTTCATCAATCTACTGCCCCGGTATGTACCTTCTCGAACGCTGAGGTCAGCCAATCATGACCTAGTCTGCCAGCCCAGAATTAACAGAGCCCGATGGGGAGGAAAGTCATTCTCCTACCAGGCGGCTAAAATTTGGAACTCGCTACCCCCAGTATTACGCGCCCAAAAATCTAAAATGAGCTTCAGGAAGGGCCTAAAGACCTGGCTTTTCACCCAAACTTAACTGCTCCACTGCTTTTCTGTATCTCACAGCGCCAAGACACGGCGGCATTTGTGCGCTTTATAAGCATTTCAGTCAGTCAGTCAGTCAGTATGTGGCCACTTTCCTAATAAAACACACCAAGAAATCTCTAATGCCTTTAGTCAAATTACAGTATTTTATCTCAAAGTAAGGATTACGCTATGCTCTTTAATTAGGAATTATAATTGTTTGTTCTAACAAAGCTAAATGTCTAACTTAATTTAACTACATTGATATATTTTCCAATAGTGGAAGTTGGGGTTCTCATTTAAAAAAAATGGTAGTTTGCCAATTTCAAGGCCCACCTTAAACTTTTGAGGCCAAAGAAATATCAGCTTTACACCGTGTAGTTAAAATTTGTGGATATTCAAATGCTCACACCCTCTCTACCATTAGAATGCCTTACTCTGCATCCTGTGTCAACTCCAGAGATCTTATGAAGAACTTAATTGCATTTGAGATCTATTGCTCATATCTCAGCCCTTGCTGCTTTGTGTCTGAATATGGTGCAATGCCACCTATAGTTAAGGTACAGAAGCTTGCTTGAATTTGGCAATGCTATTAAATCACTATATATAGAGAGAAACCTTGGACAGGTTTGGCTGATTTTTGGGATTAGCCTGTCCTTTTACTTGAGGACATAGTCTGATTAATATATCTTCTTAGGTCCACATTACAAGCTTTTTGTAATACTGATTCAAAATCAGACAGTTAGGACAAATTCGTTTTTTGAGAAATGCTGCAATTCTGCATACTGTACTACTGAATGCACACTTACCTGCGGAAATAATATGGACAAATACACCATATGAACTCTGATGGAAATGTATCCACAAAATACTGTGAAATACAAGAATCACATGCGTGAATCATTGAGGAAACACTGATTTCCTGATGTTAGTCTGCATTCGATTCCCTACTGAAGTACTGCCTTAGTGTATAATTCCAAAGGCCTGGGGTTTTACACCCAATGCATGTGCCTTAAGGACCATTACTCCCCACCTTTTACATATTTTTAAACTTTATTTAAGTCTACAGAAAATTATGTTAATTCCAGGAGCAAATTAGCCACACCACACTTATTTTAGTACTTGTTAAGGAGCCTTCAGTGGACTAACGTAGAGAATGAGATAAGATTCAAAGCTAGTTTAAGACATTTTTTAATTTAGTCTTTTGTTTAGAGCTGTCAATGGCAGGGTTATTTTCCTCAGAGGGGACACAAGTAACATTAAATAGACATGTGTGCGAAATTCAAGTAGTCTGTATGGTCTCTTCAACTCCATAGATTGAAAAAATCCAGGTTAATAAAAACGACTCAATTAATATTAAAATAAGAATAAAGCATTGTCTCTCCATAAGGCAATATGCTGATTGGGCAAAGAATGCCACAGGAACCGAAAGGAGAACAGAAGACTTCATCATAACTGTTTATATGTCTTGAATAATCAAGTTTTCATTTTTTCATAATTTTAAGGCAGTTGGTTTAGCTTTTAATTGGAAGAGCCCATTTAGTTAACCCTCTAACTGTAAGAAAATGCTTGTCAGTGCGCTCTTGCTCAACTAATTGTTAGTATCTGCAAAAGATGAGGCAAAATGAGTGACGAGAGAGCTGTAAAGTATCGGAATAGCATCGTTTAAACATCTTACCACCAAAATATCATGGTAAAAATATTTATGAGGAATATATTGAAAGTAAAGTAGAAACAGGCAAGTATACATTTAATATACTTAACTTTACTTCTGTGAGCCTTAATAATAGATATATCTTCAAGGTACATAGATGCAGAATTAAAAATATTAAATGTGTTCTTACCTATGTTAACGGTTTTTTTACTTCAATATTTTGGTAATACTATATTTAAAGCTTGACAAAACAGGACAGCCTCAAAAGAAAACAATATCCTAGTTGCCTTCTGACGGATGCACACTTTCTAACAACATCTACTTAGCTACAAGTAGTCGATGTAGTTTGACTAATCAATGACATATAGGAGGTCGCCTTTTTATTTATTTTTCTCCAATGTTATATTGGTATTTGAAAAATAAAACAGCCTATGTTCAGCATGTAAATATAATCAAACATAAAATACAACTGATACATTTGAAAATATTTTGAACAAGAAAAGGGAATAGCAAAGAACATTAAAATATGTCGGTCACATGTACATGAAAACAATCATCTCAACATACAATTTGAATATAACAAACAATGCATAATTTGTAAAAAATAAAAATAAAAACAGTGCCCGGGCTCTCCTCAGTACGCCTGTGCTTCTCGTAACACACATTGCCTCTGCCAGCGCAGCAAATGATAGCACCAACAGAACAATTAACCATCACACACCTTCATGTGTGCCAATTCAGACTACTTCAGACCCCCAAAGCTATAAGAATGGCTTGGGCAGCAGGTAACGGTAATTTGTAATGTACATCAATTAATAATTAAAACTGTTGTCGTCCTATCTAAATTTGTCACACAGCGCCACATTGTGGCAGACTCTCACCAGCTCCAGTGTTGACAGTTAAGTGCTGGTGACGAGCACAGGAAACCACCGGTTCAAATTAAGCACTGATATCAAATAACACTTAAGTGAATAAGCTATATTCCTAAATGTATATATAGGAGGTCACAATGTTATAACTCTTGTAGGTCCAGAAAAGCTCCTCAAATACAATCAAATTGTTCCAAGTTATGATTCAGGTTATAAATAATGTTCTCGAAATTTGACACATACATATCTAAAAAGCCAGGAATGAATTGTTCAGAGTACATTTGTCTTCCAAAAACATAGTATATTGACTTTAGGAAGACCAAGATCTGTGGCCAGCTGTTTATAAGTGTGCATACGCATAATCAAAAAGAGGCAAACACAGTGTGTGCAAATGCATTTCCTCCTGTGAATTTTGGGGCTCTCCTTCTTTTGTTTGTGTTTTATCTTTTCCAGGCCCCTTTCAGGCTTACATTTTTGACATGTCCCCCCACAAGAAGTTCTGTGAACAAACATACATGTAAGGGAAATCCACTTACATAGGTTCCTTCTAAATCTGAGGGCTACCATTTCACGTGGTCCTGACAAAAGCCATTGACCCACCAGGACTATTCATGACTCAAACTTGTCGGCCAGACCTCACCCCTCAAATGTATGTGATAAGTAATTCTTCCTAACAACATCACCTCTTGCTTTTAACCTTACCCCTATCCTATTTTTTGTTGTTGTAAGAAATAAAACTAGTTTTCCCTCTGGGTTTGGAGATAATTTTAAATTCACCTCACACTTCATCGCTGCCTCGAAGCAGGTAATCGATTCCCAGGAAGGAGGACGTTTCTTCAATTGGCGAACGGGACATTCAAATGAAGAAGACCAAATGATGATGCTACCCACAAAATCAACCCTAGAGGGGCAAAACCTACCACTTTGAGGCCGAATACGTGGAGGAGGGGCTTTAATAAAGTCTTTCTTGGATACTTTTTTGACTTGGCTCATTTTCTTTGAATACGCATATTAAGTTGGGAGGCTAAGTGAACCTATTGGTCTTACCTCCATCTCCCGCTTTTGATTTTTTGTATAAGTGTGTATAGACATTGGAGGGTACGGTTGAATATCATGCAAAAGTGACAATCATGCTAATAAGGAAAGGTTAATGGGGGAGCAGTTGTTCACATTTTTGTCAATCTGAAACCAAACATTATGAATTTTGTGACATTTCCACAAAATATGAAAATGTTGCAATCAGGTTCCTGGCATATTCTGCAGAGGGAGTCGGGACTAAGTTTGGCTAGACATAATATAGATGGTGACCAGTGCCAGTGATGCAATATTTTAAAATAACAATATGTAATAGTAGTTTTCCAGTAAGGTATATTTCATCGAAAGATTATGTTATATAGACCAGACACCATTCACTTGTAATTCTTCCACATATGTATATATTGTATAAAAGGGGATTTGGAGGTTATGGCATGATTTTTATGTCATTATTAGTGATGAAAGGGCACTTGTAAGCTGATTATGTCTAGAGAGTTGTGAAGGAGGGAGTCAGAGTTTTTGTTGTATTTGTGAGAAGGGTTTTAAAGAATATTGTTGCATGAACATATCATTGACTTGGTTTATTTTGTTTGGCCCAGAGGGCCAGTTGAATTTGTTTCCCTTATATTTGATGTCTGCATTGGTCCAGAGTGGAGCATGGGAATGTAAGTGATTATGCAAAATGGTCAGCAATATATCATCCACAAAATTGAAGACTGTTATTTCACGTGCCATTGTCTGAATACCTTTAATATCATTATTATTCCTCATGACTATAGCCAATTGTTAAAGAATCAAAAGAAACTGTAATATTAATAGATTCTAAAATAAGGAGATGAGAATCCCCCACATGTAATGGCCACCAAAGGCGAGCAATACATTCCTTTAGTTAATACGATAACATCTTCAGCAAATCCCATTTTCTCCATAGTGTGGAACAAATTACCCCATTCTACTCGTTTAAAGACTTTTTCTGCATCAAGGGAAACAAGGAATTTTTCTTCTGTATTTTGTCTCAACTGCCACAGCATGTGTGAAAGAGTGCGGGCGTCCCGGTAGAAATCCAACTTGGGATGGGTGTATTAAAGAGGTAATGACCCAGTTGGGATGAATGGCCAAAACTTTGGCTAGAACTTTAAATTCTGAAATAATTAAATAATTTGCCTATAACTAAAGTATTCTACGGGATCTTTACCAGGTTTTGGGATGAGTGTGATACAAGATAACCATTTTAAGCTAAAAAATAGCCTGGCTGTAACATTTTGAATAATGTGCACTTTTTTAAAGATAATCCGGAAATCTGGATTATCTATGTAAAACGAATTGTCATATTTCAGGCACAAGGCAGTCACTGCCTGGACAATGATGCTATCGCAATAGGATGAAACAAGCAGAAGATTTTTTCTCAAAACCTGGATAGTAAAGAAACAAACAAAATCAGTCTGTTGATCTCAAGCTTAAGAGTTGAACTGCGACCAATTATGAAACACTAAATCCATTAATAAGCCCCTCCTGCCCTACAATTCTTCTTCCCCTACTTAGCTGTGCAGCACAGGTGGGGAAAAGCCACGGGAGAACCATGCACAGCAAGGACTCAGCTCCAGCTACCATTAAAAGAACCTAATAAAAATATATCTGGTATTCTGTCACACTGCACAAACAACCTCAGAAAAACTCTCACCTTCCACATCTAATCTGAAAAAATACATGGCATTCTGCCACTCTCCCTTATCATCCTCAAAAGAAACATCCCATTTTCAAACGAAAACAAATTCCTGGCTGCAGATTTACAAAGATGTCACACAACTCAGGGCAGCAATCAAAGTTATAGCACTGTGTTGCATGAGAAGGACAGAGAAGAATGTTATGGCACTGTCCTGCTCTTTTCCTAATCTGGTACATGATTAATCTGCCTAGCGCCATGCACACACCTTTGCACGATATTGCAAGTGTGTGTGCCTGATTTCTAGCATAGGTTTTGTATTGGAAATGTACATTTCCAGATAAAAATACTATACCTAGGCACAGTGTCAAACTTCTCTGGCTTTGGAGGTGTTTTGAACTGTGCAGCACACATGCAAAGTCAGAAAAGTCTGGAGAAATAAAAGCATTTCTCCAAGTTAACACCACTCTTGAAAAGTCATTATATTTTAGTGCAAAGCCCTGTCTACTAATGTTAGTAGATAGGACTTTCAATCAAAACTCATGTTCCACCAACAGAATGCCCCCGATGCAATGTCTGTGAATATCTGGGGAGGCAGCGGATCACTGCCTGGCAATGCATTGGCGTTGGGGCTGGTGTTCAGCTGCTCTGATGTCAGAACATACACAGCTGGGTATTGACCACAGTGTTTATAGTAATGGCTCTGAATCTGAGCCTTTGAAAATGGCTTGACTCTAAACCACAAGGTTTATCATGATCAAATATTTCTACAAAATTGTATTATATTAGGGCTTTGCCACTAGGTCATTAGTTGAACAAATGTTTACCACAACTTCCCAGTATAAGGTTACCACTTTGGTCATGTTATTGTATAGCAAGAGTAGTGAATACTTTTTGCCCACATTACGGTCCCATCAGGAGGAAATGTCTTACCATACTGACAGCGTAATTCTATGATACACATACAGGTGGAATTATGTTTTACTGATCAATCACACAGAAATTTGTGTAGTAAAATGCATCTTTTAAGTCCTGGTTTCTTTTATAATAAAAAGTGTACAAATGGATGTTTGCAGCACACCAATACATTAAATCAGTTTACTGCCTGAAAATTTGTAATCAACACCTAGGCGTCGATTAGGATGGTGGACGGAAAAGCATTCCGAGCACCGTGGTAGCGGGAAAAAGCGCCCGCATATACCACAGAAAAACTGGCAGGCAGATCAGGATGCACCGCTAGAAAAATCCAACAGCAGCGGACTGATTCCACGAAACTTCTCCGGGAATGTCTAAAAAATCGTAAAAATCCGTCCACGGTGGTCGGAATTGCTGTGGAAAGACCCAAAACCGCCATTCGACCAGCGGAATGACCGCACGTGAAATTAGGATACAATGACGGTCTAAGCAGAACGAACAGTTGTTCCAGACCGGCTAGATCGCGCTAAATAATGAATGGGAGAGCCTGATGCAGCCTCAAAAAACATCTGACACCTCCCAATGACACATTCCCATGGAAATGAAAATATGCAAATCACAGGTCAACCCAGATAACACACCTGGCATGATTCCTCCATTTTGATCCACCCACATAGCAGAATATAAAACTAACCATTCCCCTGCCCAGAATACTTTGCACAACTCTAGAACTGAAGGGCCTAACCCTACAGCACAAAGGAGAGGCAAATCAGCACACATAACACTATCACAACCACACACACACACACACACACACCACACACATCACCAACACCACCTTCACACCTGCACTTCTTACCCAGTTGCACATCACACACCATGGCACTGAAGAAGATGCCCAAATTCACTGACAATGAGTTGTCAGTCATGGTAGATGAGATAATCAGAGTAGAACCACATTTTTTCCCCTCAAATGTGGGAAAGGATAGTGAACAAAGTCAATGCAGTAGGGACCACCCCTTCACTCCCTACGTGAAATCAAGAAGAGGTGGCATGACTTGAAGAGCAGGGTGAAAGAGCGTGCCAACAAGAACCATGAGCTGGCTCAGAGGACTGGCCGTGGCCCTGCCATTCCACCACCAACATTTACTGAATGGGAGGGGAAGGTGCTTACCATACTGCATCCAGAGAGTCTCACAGGAATACTCGGGGGAGTGGAGGCTGGTAAGTACCAACAAATGTCACCCACTACACTGCTATGTACTGTCTTGCACAACTACAAAGCTACACTTCCTAGACCTAATTGCCCTTACGTACAACGCACTCTTCCCAGCACATGTCTCACAGATCTAACATTTCCTTCCTCTGAATCACCCCAAAGGTAGCTAGCAATATTTCCATGGGGGTAAGTGTACAGGCAGCCAGCACTACAACTCCCACCAGGCCACTTTATCCCACAGCTGAGCAGGATGGAGCACTCCCCACATATGAGCCAAGTGGCAGCCATTGCATTTATCACCTCCATCTAACAGGTAGGTAGCCATTTTAACAGTGAGGGGTGTTTGTGGGTAGGAAGCCAGCACAACTCCCACCAGGCCCCCTTGTCCCACAGCTCAGCAGGATGGAGCACTCCCCACACCCTGAACCAAGTGGCAGCCATTGCATTCCTCAACTTCACCTAACAGGTATGCAGCCATTTTTTCAGGGAGGGGTATGTGTGGGTGGGAAGCCTGCACTACAACTCCCACCAGGCCCGCTTGTCCCACAGCTCAGCAGGATGGAGCACTCCCCACAACCATGTGGCAGACATTTTCCTCCATTGTGTCACTGAACAGGTAGGTAGTCAGTGCACGCACTGTGCCATCCTTCTCAAAATGCATGGAGCCATATGACTACACCAGCAGTCACAAGTCAGCCAACTTGGCATAGAGCCAAAAGCCACATCCAGTGTGCAGACAGCTAAGCACATGTAACTGTCACAGAAATTAAACTTAGACTTGCCAAGTCACATGTGAATGTAAATCATGGCGCGAGTATCAAGAGGGAGAGAGAGGACCAGATAGCTAGTCCAGATCCCCGGTTTATATGTCAATAAATCAAAAAGAGACTAGCTAGGAATGGGGTTAGCATGACATTAATATTATAACCATCATGGTGACTCAGTATTGTTTTGTCAATTGGTAGTGGCACCTGCTGGGTGTCTTTAGAAAGCCCTCACCCACCAACCTAGTTGGTGGTATGCTTCATCATCGGGCCCACCCAGTGACACCTAGCGTGTCCCGGGTGTGCTACGACGCCTGATTACAGCGGAGCAGGTATGTCACTGTGTGTGCGGTGAAGGGTGATAAGTTCGTGAGTTTAAAACGGCTTGGAGGGGGTCCCAGAGGGTGAGGATACTTTATTAAATGGGCCTCCGTCAGCGGTTAAAAATAAGGCTGTGGGACGTGAGAGGCGGGTTACGACCTCCTACGTCCTTAGAGTGTCAACATGTTTCAGCCAGTACCTTATCAATAATCTGGCTTTCTTCAGGACAATTAAAATATGTGTGTAGTTAAAATTAGGGGTTGTGTAGTGTAGTCTATGTGTCTACACGCCCTAAAGTGTATCTAACTGTGAGAGGGGGATTCCCTTCTCAAGATCACCTGTACATATAACATAAATTGACAAAGACAAAACATACATGGGAGAAAAGAGTCACTAGGAGATATTCATCATCAGTTTATGACAGCCGGCTAAGTAGCGTTGGGGTGCAGGCTATAAGCGGCTCAAGTGTAATGGTACTGGTGGTACCATTATGGTGAAAGGTCGCACTAGAACTTCGTAGGTGAAGTGGATTAAAAAGCGGTATATTATACAACAATGGTGAGAAAAGTGAAAGGTTTGAGGCGCAAGGTCCATTTCTTACGCTAGTTTTAGGTTGATTGAGCTTCAAGGTTATTGAAGTGGCAAGGGGTTGGCCCTATGTGGGAGACAAAGGTAGGGCCACTGGGGTTAGGAGACCTGTAGGAAAAAAGCTGGAGAGGTAGCGCTTACCCATTGTAGAGGTGGTAGATCAGCATACTCACAGGATTTCTGGCCAGCACCGGCGTGGGACCTGTTGTGCCTCCTTCGCAGAACCGGTAGGGAATGACTGATGTTGCCGGTTTTTATACTGATACTGATTGAATAAGTGAGGGCACTGAGACCAACACCCTGGCCACCATCGCAAGAGTCCTTGAGGCCTATGAACAGAACCAGGGACAGATGGGCCAGGTTGTGGAAGAGCTGTGAGAGCTCCACCTGCTGCTGAGGTCCATGGACACAAGTATGGGCCAAATTGTGGACCACAGGTGCCAGCTTGTGGGTGTTCTGAGGGACAGACATGCGGCCCAATCACAGCTCAACCCCCATCCAGTGGCCCGCCTGCTGCTACTCCCACTACCTCAGCTGCGGCCACATGGAGGGGTGATCTGCAACCAAATGACTCCTCATACACCGCTGAGCCTGCAGCATAGGCAACCCCTGCCAAACGCAGGAGGGGACATCGGAGAAACACCACGGGAGGCAAGTTGCTGAGCCAGCCATGATGGCACTTGTGTACCCCTTTACATTGACTGTGTTGACTATTCTTATTCACATTGCCATGTTATGTTATTTTCATTTATACAGCGCGCAGATACTGCAAGAGTGTCCCGGCGCGAACCTTGGGAGATATAGAGAGCCAGATTTAGGGAAATTGGAAAGTTTTCAGCTTTTTTTTAAAGAATAGGGTCCTGAGTGCGTCAGAGAGCGAAAGCAGCATATCTCGAACTAAAGCGGCTTTCACAGCAAGAGAGCTGCCGCACGTCCTTTGCAAACAAAAGTGCAGGACTTGGGCCAGGAGTTGAGAAGAGGAACGCAGGTGTCTTGCGGGGGTATAAAAGAGAAAGCGTTTTGGAAGGTAACCTGGCCCTTTGGCATACACAGCATGGAGGGAAATTACTAAGGACTTGAATTTAACGCTCTCTGCTACAGGCAGATAGTGTAGGGCGCAAAGATGTTGTCTCACGCTATCTTTGGCTGGAATGTTCAGGAGAAGCCTGGCGGCCGCTTTCTGCACCACTTGCAGTTTATTTAGTAAGTAGCTTGAGGCGCCAATGTATAAAGCGTTGGCGTAATCTAGCCTAGAAAGAATAAGGGCTCGGGTAACTGTCTCCTTGGCCGCCTGAGGAAGAAGGGGAGGAATTTCTTGAGAATTTAAAAAAATCCAAAGCAGGTCCCTAAGAGCTTTTTGATTTGGGCGAGAATGTGAGGTTCACCTTGAACCAAACCCCTAAATTCCTGACGGGATTCCCTGATGAGGCAGGAAGCGCCGAATGAGATGGCCAGAGTGTTTCTTAAACCGAGGGGGAAGCTTTCCAAAAGGAGGATTTCTGATTTCTCCTCTTTACATTTAAGTTCTGTGGTGTTTTTTTCCCCATTGGTATTGTCGGCGTATCCGATTATCTTTGCACCTAAGTCCTCAGCCAGCTGAACCAGAGGGGTAACATAAATAGTAAAATGAAGAGGACTCATGGAAGAGCACTCTGGTTCCCCAGAGGAAGACGGTGGGAGCCACACCTGCTGCGTCGGATCCCCCAGGAAGCATTTGAGGCAACCCCAGGCTATTCCTGAAATGCCAATCTCAGCCAGTCGGGTAAGCAGCAATGAATGGGGAACTGTATCAAATGCTGCCAAGAGGTCCAGCAAAACCAAGGCAGCCCTCCCATCGGAATTCAAAAAGTCTCTGATGGCTTTGGAGACTTCCACCAGGGCTAAATCAGTACTAAAAGAAGACCTGAAACCCATCTGTGCAGGATGGGGAAGGCCTGACCTTTCAGCAAAATTGGTCAACTGTCTATTGACCACTTTCTCACATACCTTGGCAACACTAGGCAAAAGGGAAATTGGCTGGTAGTTTGCCAGACACAGGACGTCAAGTGAAGGCTTTTTTAATAGGGGAAGAATCATGGCCCCTTGAAGGCAGGAGTCTTTGGAATGTGTGACTGCATCAATGTGGTGCCTACTTTATTTGTCTCATTCACCATCACTGACAACTCGGAAATTCACTTTACAAAATTTAAAAAAAACACTTCTATGTCACAAATACTATTGTAAATACACACCTATGTATTTGTGTCAGCTCCATGTTTATCACAGTATGTACAATGTCAGCTCAGATTCAAATGCACCACAAGTTCTGATTGTGACAAGGCACTTATAGGGTGAAGGAACGAAGAAAGACAGAAGAGAATGACACTCACTTGTCAGGTGATGCAATTACAGCTAAAACACACCAATGGTCACCAACATACAATATACAGAATCCAGCACACATAACAGTGAGCAACAAAATCAACATAGACATGAGGTACCTGAAAAAATTACCCAGTGCCACACACATCAGCCATTAGCACTACGGCAAAAACAGACAGCAGTCAAAGAGATCATCTATGCCTTGCCACTACCATCAAAGACAAGAGACAATGTACAATGTCACTTACACTCAATGGAAGTAGTTGTCGATGAGCTGTTGACGCAGGTCAACACAATCCTCTTCTCCACTATCGTCGTCACTGGGCATGTGTGGATTTTCAGTGGGGTCAACTATTGCTCATCATCATCCAGGAGCAGGGGAAATCTCTTTGCGCAAAGCCAGGTTGTGGAGCATGGAGCATGCACTATGATCTGACACACCTTTTGGGGAGAGTAGAGTAGTGCACCTCCGCTCTAAACACCGGAATCTAGACTTCAGAAGCCCAAAAGTAAGCTCCACCACACGATGTGTCTTCCCATGTGCATCATTGTAGCGGACTTCACTCTGGGTCCTTGGATTCCTCAGTGAGCTCAGCAACCAAGGCCAATTGGGAAAGGCAGAGTCAACTAGTTGTGAGATACAGAGTGCAATTTACTTATATAAATAGTAGCTGGGAAACGGCATTTCACAAATACAGTACACTACTTTGGCACAGACATGGGAGATAATCTTAGCCGCTTGGCATACCACTTGCACATTAATGGAAGAGAAATGTTTCCTGTTCTGGTAGATGTACTTACGTGCCTGTGGTGTAACGAGGCCAACATGTGTGCAGTCAGTGGCAGCAACAACATTAGGTATGTGTCCAAGATAATAAAAATTACCCTTCACACCTGCCAATTCATGTGTCCTTGGGAAGTGGATGTAGCAGTCCATGCATGTAATCATTGTGGCCAGGACATCACGTAGCACCATGCTGAACATAGTTTTAGACATTGCAAATAGCACAGTTGATGGACATAATGCAGAACAATGTCTTACATTCACCCAAATACAAAGATCTGGGCCTAAATCCATCGTTTTTTGCACTCCACACCAGCCTAGGTCAGACAATGGCTATATGCAAATCAGCCTTGACCCTGTGCCTCATGGGAAGAGTCCAGCCCGAACTACCAAGCCATGTCTTTCCTAGACCGGAACCAAGCATCCAAGGACCGGTTTCTGGCTATCAGCCTTCTTCAGCCTGGATAGCTTGACTCCAGTGATGTGGAGAGCTTGGGACTCACGTCTGAGCATACCCAGCCCACTCGGGGTGAAAATTGCAAAAAACACAGTTGATGGACAGAATGCAGAACAATGTCTTACATTCACCCCAGTACAAAGATCTGGGCCTAAATCCATCGTTTCTTTGCACTCCACACCACCTAGGTCAGAAATGGCTACATGCAAATCAGCCTTGACCCTGTGCCTCTTGGGAACAGTCCAGCCCGAACTACCAAGCCATGTCTTTCCTAGACCGGAATCAAGCATCCAAGGACCGGTTTCTGGCTATCAGCCTTCTTCAGCCTGGATAGCTTGACTCCAGTGATGTGGAGAGCCTGGGACTCACGTCTGAGCATACCCAGCCCACTCGGGGTGAATATTGCAAAAAACACAGTTGATGGACAGAATGCAGAACAATGTCTTACATTCACCCCAGTACAAAGATCTGGGCCTAAATCCATAGTTTTGTTGCACTCCACACCACCCTAGGTCAGACAATGGAAATCAGCCTTGACCCTGTGCCTCTTGGGAACAGTCCAGCCCGAACTACCAAGCCATGTCTTTCCTAGACCGGAATCAAGCATCCAAGGACTGGTTTCTGGCTATCAGCCTTCTTCAGCCTGGATAGCTTGACTCCAGTGATGTGGAGAGCCTGGGCTCACGTCTGAGCATACCCAGCCCACTCGGGGTGAAAATTGCAAAAAACACAGTTGATGGACAGAATGCAGAGCAATGTCTTACATTCACCCCAGTACAAAGACCTGGGCCTAAATCCATCGTTTTTTTGCACTCCACACCACCTTTGGTCCGACAATGGCTATATGCAAATCAGCTATGACCCTGTGCGTCATGGGAACAGTCCAGCCCGAACTACCAAGCCATGTCTTTCCTAGACCGGAATCAAGCATCCAAGGACCGGTTTCTGGCTATCAGCCTTCTTCAGCCTGGATAGCTTGACTCCAGTGATGTGGAGAGCCTGGGACTCACGTCTGAGCATGCCCAGTCGGGGTGAAATTGCAAAAAACACAGTTGATGGACAGAATAAAGAACAATGTCGTACATTCACCCCAGTACAAAGATTTGGGCCTAAATCCATAGTTTTTTTGCACTCCACACAACCCTAGATCAGACAATGGCTATATGCAAATCAGCCTTGACCCTGTTCCTCATGGGAACAGTCCAGCCCGAACTACCACGCCATGTCTTTCCTAGACCGGAATCAAGCATCCAAGGACCGGTTTCTGGCTATCAGCCTTCTTCAGCCTGGATAGCTTGACTCCAGTGATGTGGAGAGCCTGGGACTCACGTCTGAGCATACCCAGCCCACTCGGGTGAAAATTGCAAAAAACACAGTTGATGGACAGAATAAAGAACAATGTCGTACATTCACCCCAGTACAAAGATCTGGGCCTAAATCCATCGGTTTTTTCACTCCACACCACCCTAGATCAGACAATGGCTATATGCAAATCAGCCTTGACCCTGTGCCTCATGGGAACAGTCCAGCCCAAACTACCAAGCCCTGTCTTTCCTAGACAGGAATCAAGCATCCAAGGACCGGTTTCTGGCTATCAGCCTTCTTCAGCCTGGATAGTTTTAGACATCCCACCGGCGATGGCCACCGTGTACTGAAATGAACAAGCTGCAAAGAAATGCAGTGCCGCCATCACCTTGGTGTCAAAGCAGTTGGATAGGTTCTGTGAGGCCTCAGTCTGGGCTCCAACTGACCACATAGGTCTCGAAGGGTAAGACGATCCAGATGGAATTTCCTTATGATGTCCCCAACCTCCATGTTTGCCAACACTGGGAACGGACGATGCACATTTGGTGGTCTCCTACATAAAATGAAAGAGGACACATGTCAATTTTATTCCCCTATGAGATGTATCAAACATCTTACATCTTGTCTGACACAGCACCAACAATGACTGGTCTGAAACAACAGCTTAACGCACAAGTCACATGCAGAGACACCTTGATCTCATGTAGTCATACATGTGGTCAGTATGTACATACTGACTACCTCCAAAACATAATCCGACTATTTGAATGGAAAATGGTACATTCCTACATCTTGTGTCCCCAGCCCTGTGAGCAGTTGACACAGCATGTTTGAAACAGCAACACTGCTGACTTCTACTTAGCTTCTGTACCTGCCATACCTTCTTGCTTAAGTTCCACAGAGCACAACTTTTCTACACAAAGAGCACAGTGTGTAAGCTGATCAATTATCAAAATGAATACAGCAATGTACACAGTGAGATAGCCATATTATATGATCCGTCCATCATTACTGTGGGTTGATTAGCCATCCCAAACATAGACATGTTCACAAATATGAGACTCCATTACACACCAAATCTGTGAACATGCCCACAAATATCATATGTGACATGTGAGGAAGTACATAAACATGCTTGTAATCATGTGCACTGACATGGCATGTGTAGGCATCAGTGAGTTGAATGTCACACTAGCATTTAATTTAGCAATCAAATGCTATAATACATTGTAAAGGTCTAGTGTTCAATGATGAGAATTGGCTATTGCCATTGCTAGTGCATAATGTGCATGCATCCATATATTTCCTATAGCATGCTACATACATAGTCTGTTAAAATTTGCAATTTAGTATGTGGGGAGGATGCGAACATGGACACTTCTACAACTCTTCTTAAGAAAAAATAAACACACATTGGTCTGAGACTGGGTAATGTAAATGTTTGGTACACTGCCTAGCATGCTGACTACATGTCAATGTGGTGTGTAGCCTTATTTCCACAGTTCTATAACTGCATTGAAGGATGGGATTGGCATGCAGTGGTTTTGCAGCCATACAGTTACACAGCTGGATTGAGGCAATCGAAGTCTGAACAAACATTGCCTGGGCTATGAGATTTCATAGTCCATCAAGTCTTCACATGCTCATTGGTAACATTACAAATGTGTTTTGTCCAGACGGTGCTGAATTATATGTGTACAGATTTTAAATTGCCCCTATGGTGATGTGTGCATTATGCACAAGAGTACAATGCCCAAGTGCAACACTCTTGGTGGTAATTCACCTATGACACATCAGATGAATGTGATTTGGAGATTTCATCCTTCTATTGATTTCATTATGTGTTAGTCTGCATGCGTAGGCACTGTTTAACCTCTCATATTGTACAAGCATGTGATTTCTCTGATGGCCCATGTTTAACCTCAGTGTGAGTCCTTCTGGCCAGCACAGAAAATGCCCAATGTTACAAGGACCCATCATTAAATGGACTGAGTGAAACATATGTGTTGTCCACCACCCTATTTCTCAATGAGCTATCTTAGGCCTGAGGATTGTATAAGAAAGGACTATGCCATGTGAGAAGAGTGTGAAAATGTAAGTTCATGGCCCTAATTGTGACCACCAAGACACATACAGCCATGCACTGTTCAAGGACATTGAGGGGTATGTAGTGTTGGACACAGTGAGTCTGCCACGACACATCATATCCAATGTATTGTATGTCATGCTGACTCAGATACTGCATCACAGATGAGGGTCATTTTCACATTGGTTACTAGGCTGGCACTCTGCATGTGTATGTGATGGCCATGTACTGTGCCCATCGTCATACATGTATACTTTCTCTGAGATTATTTGATGCAAGTGTAATACATGTCATGCTGTATGGCCTCTGCTTAACATTTGTGTATACTATGTGCTATGTATTTTCATGCTGCTGTACTGACACACAGTGGTACACAACACAGTGTCTCTGAAACTTCCTCTTCTTGTCTCCCATGCCTGCAACTTAAGGTTCACCAGCGTAAGACCATATGGAGGGCCATTGCACACAAGGACCTGGCTCTGGGTGGCTCCAACTGATGGCACACACACTGTCACAAGAGGTGGGATGACATCTGCCTGCTGATCAAAAACATGGCAGAGATGATGCTGGGGGTGCACCTTCGGAGTGGCAGGTTGGCGCGCAGGAGCATAATACCACTAATTGGCCGCATCTTGGCAGTGACACAGCCAGATCTGGATGGACACTTGAGGGCCCATCAGCAGCAAGTTGGGGGTGAGTATTGTGCGAAGTGTGACTTTAGGTGTGAAGGACTGCATGAATCCCAACCACGTACCAGTGTGCAGCTCTGTGATGTCTCCAGTGTGATGCAATAGCTTCTGAGTGATCTCAGTTTTGAGTGAAGCTGTTCTGCATTTTGTACGATATGTGGTTTCTCATGTGCTTAAATTAAAACCATGACCCTTGTCATTGCCAGATGAGTTGTGGCCTTGTGACATATGCTGCAGTATGAGTGTCATAGACATCACCTGGCAGTGAACAGCAGTGAGCATCATGTTAGTGTGCATTCGTAGATGTGTGCTGGGCACAACAGATAAATTGTGACATCTACACAGCTAACACCAATCTACAACTGTAGTTGTGCTTGAAACCACAACATGGTGGATATCATGTGCTTGTAGCCATTGCAAAAGGACATTTTGGAGTTGTTATCAGTGGTGTTCCCTTAAAGATACTCCATATGTGACAGAGACAACATGTTTTGACGTATAGCTATCTCACCTACAGGCACGTATATATACTTACAGGGAATAGTGTGTTTGGTTACAGGGAGGCACAGGGCCAGCTATTTCAATGTGTCAACGCCACATGGAGCATTACTATCAACTATGCATGTTTCCATGCATCTTCTGATGATTGCATAAATGTAGCACAAGCTGAATGTACTTCGTGGAGCTCCACATAGGAGTATCATTGAAACGTTTGGTGCTCTGTTCAAATATGATGTTTGTGAGTACAGCACTATACTGAACCTATGTCTCTGTCTCTTGCAGAATCTACTGAATGCAGGGAAGGACGGACACCAATGGGAAAGCTTCTGGCATGAGTGTTACACATGAGTTCACTGACACTGATGTGACCAGCGCCTTGAAGGGGGACAAGAGTGCCCTGGCTGAATCACGCCCGGAACCACCAACCTCCACATCTTCTGACTCTAACGGTGACTCCTTGATGTTGGCGGGCACAGGAAGTTGCAGATCTGCCTCTTTCTCTGCCACACCTCGTCCAGTGCCCAGCCTCCCGGATGCTGCCCCAAGTGCTGTCTGTGCAAGCAGCCCTAGGAAGGGTAGTCTCCTTCCCCCAGTCACCGCTCCCTCTGCCCGTCTCCCCTGCTGCCCTAAGTGTGGAGGCAGTAGACCTTTTGCGCCAGCTGTGTGTGGGTCAGACTGTTCTCCTGAATGCTTCCAGGAACATGATAAGAAATTGGCACAGGTGGTTGCATTCATGGAGGGCATTCATTCTGACGTGGTTGTCCTACACCAAACTGTCTAGTCTTTGTCCTCCACAGTGACGGCCGCCATTTAGCAGTCCTAAGCTCTCAGTGCAGCTCCTGTCCCTTCAGCAACCACCCTGCCAGTGGCACCACTTGACGAGAGTGCCTACACACCATAGCCCTCAGGCACCAAGACCTCCAAACACAGCACACACAGCAGCAGTAAAAGCGTACCAGACCACAAACACCATCAACACAAAATGAGCACACTTGAGCGCAAAACCAAAGGCCCATGATGTGACACTCAGGGGCATCAGGTGATAAAGCAGGCGTCAACATCACATTCATCAAAATCACGGCCATCCAAGGACAGTCCCATCCCCACACCTGCTCACAAAGACCCACAAACACTTATCCTGTCTGCTGTGAACCTGGTGCCTGCCACAAGCAAGCCCAAACACATTTAAAAAGCAGATTCACCCAAAACGTCTACTCCCACACACGCCCCTGTGAAGCAGGGACAAGAGAGCAAAGTGGGGAGTTTACCTTGACAACAGGGGATGCAGGGGAAGAGGCAAGGTCACCCCAAGTGTACCACCTGGTCCAGCAAATCCCCACGGGGAGAGCCACCTGCACCTTATACACCTTTAGTGGGGAGTGAGGCTACTGTGCTCACCTCACTTCTTACTCCAGCCAAGACACTAGTGGGCTATAGAATCCTCAAACAGTTGAGACCCAGCCCTATACATTCACCCTCAACCACTGTGCCTCCCCACAGCATGTCTCCACTCCCCTGGCCCACCACTCAACCTGGTCCAAGCAGTCCTCACGCTCCCACAGCCATGGATGGCTCTACCTCAGCCAGTTTTCTCTCTCCCAGTTCCAGTCCTCCAATTGGCACCGACAATCAACCCCCTCCTAGTTCAACTTAAAACCAAATATTTAAGCCAAGTCCTCCTCCCAACACCATTTCTCCAACAGTGGTGCCAGGACTGCCCATATGCAGCCCCTGAGCTGTGGTGATTCCCATAGCAGTGGACGGTGTTACCCATTTGATGTGCAAATTCTCATGTACACGTGCAGACTAGAAATATGGATAGGCCAATGGTCGTTCTATTTGTAACCTATGATGCTCATGTCCTGTGCAGTTTCTCATGCACACATGTGTAGACTAGAAATTTGGACTGGCCATTGGCCTTGCTGTTTGTTACTTTGGATGCCCATTTCCTGTGCAGTATCCCATGCACATTTATGTGTGGACTAGAAATATGGACTGGCCAATGGGCTTGATGTTTGTTACTTTTGATGCCCATTTCCTGTCCAGTTTCTCATGCACACATGTGCCTACTAGGAATTTGTACTGCCCAATGGCCTTGCTATTTAGTACTTTTGATGCCCATTTCCTGTGCAGTTAGTCATGCACACACGTGCATACTAGGGTACACAGTCAAAATATTGAGTTTTAAATTTCAACCTACCAAAATATTGTGTTTGAAATTTCGAAGGTGCAGAATATCGATGTCAAGAATATCGTTGGACAGAATATCGACCTTAAGGTAAGTAATATCTAAATTCTTTATATCGAGGTAAGTAATATCGAAGTTAGTAATATCGATAGCATATATATCGATGTCACTAATTTCTATGACACTAATATCGATATTTGTATTATTTTTTTGTTTTTTATTATGTATGTGTTATATGTTTTACTTAAGTATTTAAAATAATTAATTAATTAATATTATATGTGTATTAATTTTATATATTAATACATTTATTTATAAGTAAATTAAATGTTTTAGTACCGGAGCGGGTTGTGGATTTATAGGGGAATAGGGTGGGAAGTAATTTTATTATGTTAAATTGATTATTAAGTAGTAGGATTTATTAATACATTGTAATTATTTGGTAATTATTTTTAATTAATTGGAAATTAATTTTAACTATTGAATAATTGATAAATATGTTCTGTAGCGGGTTATGGGGTTATAGGGAAATATGGTGGGAAGTAATATAATTAGGTTAAATTAATTATTAATTAGTAGTTATTATTAAATAATTTTAAATAATTGGTAATTACATTTAATTAATTGGTAATTCATTTTAATTATTTGATTAATTGATAAATATGTTCTGTAGCGGGTTGTGGGTTTATAGGGGAATAGGGTGGGAAGTAATTTAATTATGTTAAATTAATTATTAATTAGTAGTTATTATTAAATAATTTTAAATTATTGGTAAATAAATTTAATTAATTGGTATTTCATTTTAATTAATTGATTAATTGATAAATATGTTCTGTAGCAGGTTGTGGGTTTATAGGGGAATAAGGTGGGAAGTAATTTAATTATGTTTAATTAATTATTATTTAGTAGGAGTAATAAATTAATTTTAATTAATTGATAATTAATTTTAATTAATTGGTAATTAATTTTAATTAATTGGTAAATAATTTTAATTTATTCATTAATTGATAAATGTGTTCTGTTGCGGGTAGTGGGTTTATAGGGGAATATGGTGGGGAGTAATTTAAATGTAATTAAGTAATAATGTTTTAAATTCATTGTTTTGTTAATAATATAATTGTTAATTAATTATTAATTGGTAATTAAATATTATAAAATGGTATTTTTTAGTATTTATTTTTGGTTTAATATATTTTGCTAATCATGATTTTTATAATTATGCATAGGTATTGTATATGGTGTATATTTATTTAATAGTTTATATTTTTTTTATTAAAAAAAGCTTTTATATATAAGTATGTTATTTTAACCCCTATGCTATCCAACAGTTTCCCTACTATTGCACTATCTGGAGTTGGAATAGTAATTGTTTCCCCTACGCTATCCAACACTTTCCCTACTGTTGCACTCTCTGGAGTGGGAATAGTAATTTTTACCCCTACGCTATCCAACATTTTCCCTACTGTTGCACTTCCTGGAGTGGGAATAGTAATTGTTACCCCTACGCTATCCAACGCTTTCCCTACTGTTGCACTCTCTGGAGTGGGAATAGTAATTTTTAATCCTACGCTATCCAATGCTTTCCCTACTGTTACACTCTCTGGAGTGGGAATAGTAATTTTTACCCCTACGCTATCCAACGCTTTCCCTACTGTTGCACTCTCTGGAGTGGGAATAGTAATTTTTACTCCTACGCTATCCAACGCTTTCCCTACTATTGCACTCTCTGGAGTGGGAATAGTAATTTTTACTCATACGCTATCCAACGCTTTCCATACTGTTGCACTCTCTGGAGTGGGAATAGTAATTTTTAACTCTACGCTATCCAACGCTTTCCCTACTGTTGCACTCTCTGGAGTGGGAATAGTAGTTTTTACTCCTACGCTATCCAATGTTTTCCCTACTGTTGCACTCTCTGGAGCGGGAATAGTAATTTTTACTCCTACGCTATCCAACGCTTTCCCTACCGTTGCACTCTCTGGAGTGGGAATAGTAATTTATACTCCTACGCTATCCAACGCTTTCCCTACTGTTGCACTCTCTGGAGTGGCAAATAGTAATTTTTACCCCTACGCTATCCAAAGCTTTCCCTACTGTTGCACTCTCTGGAGTGGGAATAGTAATTTTTACCCCTACGCTATCCAACGTTTTCCCTACTGTTGCACTCTTTTGAGTGGGAATGGTAATTTTTACCCCTACGCTATCCAACATTTTCCCTACTGTTGCACTCTCTGGAGTGGGAATAGTAATTGTTACCCCTACGCTATCCAACGCTTTCCCTTCTGTTGCACTCTCTGGAGTGGGAATAGTAATTTTTACTCCTATGCTATCCAACGCTTTCTCTACGGTTGCACTCTTTGGAGTGGGAATAGTAATTTTTACTCCTACGCTATCCAACGCTTTGCCTACTGTTGCACTCACTAGAGTGGGAAAAATAATTTTTACCTCTACGCTATCCAACGCTTTTCCTACTGTTGCACTCTCTGGAGTGGGAATACTAATTTTTACTCCTATGCTGTCAGTGAACTCATGTGTAACAGTCATGCCAGAAGCTTTCCCATTGGTGTCCGTCCTTCCCTGCATTCAGTAGATTCTGCAAGAGACAGAGACATAGGTTCAGTATAGTGCTGTACTCACAAACATCATATTTGAACAGATATATGAAGGTTATGCAGAAGATAACCCACCCATTTCGATCGATTTTCATTGATTTATAAGATTGTTTGATTTATTATCGTCTGCATAACTTCCTTCACTACTGATCATTGGCAGTATTTGTATAATTTCTCCCACTTGGGACGTCAGTGAGATGTATGTTCTATTCCCACTAGGGTGTGTTTATCTAGCATATTACCAGCACTGCCAGTAGACTGTAAATGTTGACAGAATGCATATGCCTCATTTTTGTCATTTTTCATTTCGATCGATTTTCATTGATTTATAAGATTGGTATCTTCTGCATAACCTTCTTTACTACTGATCATGGCAGTATTTGTATAATTTCTCCCACTTGGGACGTCAGTGAGATGTATGTTCTATTTCCATTATGGTGTGTTTATCAGGCACATTACCAACACTGCCAGTAGACTGTAAATGTTGACAGAATGCATATGCCTCATTATTTGTAGCTATTTCGCTACTATACCTTGACATGCAGATGTTGAATGTCTTCTGTTTCGGCATACCATTTTTACCATGCAAAGATGGCCGCGGTGTTTAATTTGCGCACATTGTCCTTTGTTTATGTTTACACAAGGAAGTGTTTGAAAACTTTATTTAATGTTTATTGTCCTAACACTATTCACCCGTGACCAAGGCGAGTAATCGCTGAAACGCGTTGGGGGTTTAGTTCCATGAACTGTCTTTCCATGCTGGAATAAACTGAATACCCACGAACTTTGTTGGATGGTGTAATTTCATGGTGATTACTACTGGATTTTCGAGTGCATTTCACGCTATGGCTTGAGCGTGTGGTGAAACGTAATATTGTTAACATCTATATTATTTTTTCGATATTTTTGTACTTACCATGTTGTAGATAGGATGTCGATATTCTTGCTCTCGATATTTTTGACTCGATATTCCTGTAGATCGATATTTTGGAGGTCGATATTTTGTCAGTGATCCTTGCATACTAGGTATGTGTACTGGCCAATGGCCTTGATGGTTTGCACTTTTGATGCCTATCTGGATATTATGTAATAAAGACTGTTTCTCATGTTGTCTGCTTTATCGCTGCCCTTGCTAAATCAAAAAGTTGTATGTATGGGTATATGTTCATGTGACACATGCTCTGTATGCCACTTCCACATTGGAAATTACTTGATTTACTTTTTCATAGGTTGCCAGAGGTCGCAGTCACTTTTGATGTTCTTGACTCTGAGGCTTGAGGGTGCAATGATGGCTGTTTGTAATGATCTACTCTTATCCTATTCATTCTATGGTCAGGTTTGCCAATTTGTACACATCTCATATTAGGATGCAATACCAGAACAGAGGTGGATTATATCCCCAGGATTACTTGCGGGTGGCCATGGTCCATCATATCTGGGGGAACTTTCTTGATGTGTGAAAAGTAGGGTTGATGTGTTGTCATCTTGTGTAGGCCTGTCTTCATAGTCGAATGGGTACCTTCGAATGTGTGCACTTGAGTAGTATTACAGTGTGATTGGCCTGACATTGTCAGTAGTGTTGAGGTGTATGTGCCCCTGCACGTACCAACTACACACATGGATGATCCAGGTAATGAGTGCCTGTTTGTTTACATTGTCAGACATGTGCTTCAGATTTTGGACACATGTAGTAGTTGTAGGTTGAGCACTGTGCAGTGTGTCGATGTGTCATTGCACTCCTGGGAAGACCTCTTTGTTGTAGTATGCAGAGTGTATCACTGCAAAGTCTGTGTTGTGTTTTGTTGATCATCCATAGGTCTTGTTTAAGTTTGTGCTCATTGTGCTGACCTGCTCAGCCACAGTGACATTATTTGTGAGTTTTCTCATGCATTGCTGTCACTTGACACATTTATGGTACAAGTATAGCATGTGGTATGATGAGTCATACCATCCGCTATATAGCTTCTGATACCTACACATTGTGAGTTACTCCTCTATGTGTTTTTGCACTGTACACACCTCACCTGTCCAATACTGATGTAGACACCACTACAGTCTCATGACTTCCACCCCATGTATTGCCAGTATGTGACCCTCCCCACCACCTCAAAATGTGACACTATACTGTGGGAGAATGATCTGTGTACAAGACCAATGTGCCACTCAGGACAGTTTCACAATTAGTTATGTGTTATATTCTTCTACTTGATTGCAGTCATGGTTGCTCTTGTGCAGGGCATACCTTTGGGCAGCACAGTCCTCTAGTCATGTTGTATGTATCTAGGTGTTCCTAAGTTGTGCAGCTGTGGGTGATGGCTAAGGTGTATGTGTGTTTGCTGAGGTCCTGCTACCCTTCCTGAGTGTGATGTGATCTGTGTGCTATGATGATTTGTGGTGTGGAAGTTCATGGTTGGAGCACTCATATATATGTGATACTGGTTTTGTTGGTGTTCACACACTGCTTACTGAGCATGCACTGATATCAGTGTTTGTTGCCTTGTACCTGCCTGGTGTGCATCCCCCTGAGGTCCAGCTGATTTGACTAAGTGATCTATTGGTATGTGCATATGATGTGTTTTTGTTGTTGATGTATGCAGTGTTTGACCTGTGTTGGCTCTTTCTACTAACAGGTGCATGTGTGTGTGATGTTCTATTTACACCTTTGTTTGTTGATCAAGAGTGCCTGGGCATACTAGATATCATCTTTGACCACAAACAAAAGAGCAGTGGTATGCAGCGATAGTCTCCTGCAGCAGCACGGTCTCTTGGTGAGACCTGAACTGCGAGTTCATTCAGTGCTTGCTTCAAAATGAGCAGCGAGGTCTCTCAGTCAGACCAGTCCTGCATCAGCCAAACCTTTTAAGCGCCTGGGCGTCGTCGCTAGACCGCTACACACCCACCTCACCGGAAGTGCCCCAGCAGGAAGTCAGTCAGCTCTAGCCTGTCTACACCCTCCGTTCAATCGGCACTTGCCGTGACGGACCGGGGTGTTAGGGCTGAGCTATCAGGACTTGCGAGGGAGTGCAGAGTGCCAAGCATCAGGTGAGGTTTGAATGCAGTGAATCCTGATTAGCAGCAATATATTAAAACTGAGTTTTAATATAATTTTAAGTTAGATATTTCACTGCTCCAAGCAGGCACAATCTCTAGGAAAAACCTCAGAGGAATACCAGGAACTACTCATGGGAGTTGCTACAGAATTACAGATTCTCTTGCCAATTTCGCATTTATAAAGAGAGTTGCAATGCCTGCAAACTCCACACATCCATAGTTACAGGTACCCTCGCGATTGCTAACCCATGTGGGAGCAGTCACTGTGACCAGCACCAGGGCAATTAAAATTAGTTACTATGTAGATAAACAGGTATGATGTTGTTCATGGAGTTTTTTTTGGCATCGAAATAAAATTAACTGATGCTGTTTCATTGGAAATTATAATTGAAATCATCACGCATGGCTGAATGAATCTATTTTCGAATAAAGGTTTTTACATTAATGAATGAATACATGATTGTGGAGTGATAGTTTATACTGTGCAGTGGTATGCATTTGTACTGGGCATAATTAGATTAAGATATTAAACTGTGAATGACATTGTTTCCAATGTATCACATACATGATCCGTTCTGCTTTGGGCGCATTTCACCTGAAAACATCAACAAATATTTTTAAAAGGTTTCTCCTTTTAATACTGATGAATAAATGTGCAATTCAGACTGAAAAAAATATTTAAAGTTTAAGTTCATTGAACCTTTTTCTTAAGGAGAGGACGCTTTCTTTATTGGCAACTGTTGTAGTCATTTTTCTGCAGTTTTTTTAAACATTCTGACATGGATGTCGTGTTATACATTTTAAGTACGCTTTAAAGTTTCCTCCATTTAGAAGCAGCTTTGACAGGTTAATGGCATATTTTTGTCACTGATGAGTAAAGTACAGTAACAGCTGCAATGGATTCCTTAAATATCCTCTGCCTTCATGTTTTTGATTTTCATTTACCACTTTTGTCGTCTTCCCTGCTGCTTGCTGCAGACGGTCTGTGGATGAATCACCTTGTTTTGGTAGCTTGCTGAATTTTAGACAGTTTACAGGATTTTGTGGCTTTGCAAAAATTATTATTATTTTTTTAATAATGTGAAGAACCCATCTGGGACCTTGAATAATAAAACTGTTACATTTAGAGAATAATTTGCTCCAAGTGCAGAAAGGGTGAAAAACGATGTTGGGAATCTTGTCAGATTAATATATTAGATTCAGCGCAGACACAAGTGAGCCTTGTTGAAGTGGCTGAAGTAAAAACTGAGTAAATGTTACTTAAATCCGTAGATTCGTCATCCAGTGATGGATTTGAAACAGAGTAGGCTCCATAAACCCAGGTAAATGAATACAAAACCTTAGCCACATATATATATATTCACACCACCAACATGCCAGAAACTCTCAGGCACATCAGGTGACACACAGAAAGGCATTTTGAAGTACATTGACATGTACTTTTACACAACCTTGAGAATTACCGCTAACACATGTAAAACCAGAATAAATTGGTAATAGTAGGGGAACATTCAAATTAAAAAAAGACTACAGATAGTAAAGATTCTGTTTGCTTTGCATTTTCCCTAAATGTCATTTGGATATTTTGTGGCTTGTTTCTCATTTAAGAGTAAGTAAAAGAGTATTCCGGTAGTACTACTTTCCTTACTCATAAATGATTCTGTAATTTTGTCTCATCACATACAGCCCATTATCCAATTCTGACTAATACTAATACATACTTTTGGCAAAACAGATCAACTATAACTAAACACAATGACAAAACACCACCTTGACTTTGATCAAATGAAAATTCCCAAAATTTAAAGGGTGCAGGACCCTGAAATCACTAAAGGGACTTGCAATTGGTAAACGTTTACAACACAAATGCAGGTAACACATTATAATGCAATATACTGTAGTGTAATGTAATATAAAGTATTTTAATATTAAATTACTAACAGTTTATAAAGTTTATGCATGGGAAATGTAATTATTCATGTATATTTCTAGTGCACAATCCTTATTTTTTAGTTCAAGGTGTCTTTGTTCTCTTTCCAAGAAAATCTTTTTTTCTGCAAATCTCCCAGAATTTATTTTAACTCCTAACTAAATTACATACCCTGTTCTCTGCATGATTTTATGTCTGTGTTAAAATCTAAGGGTTAGTATCAGTGCAAATTTTCAAGCTATTTAATGCATTATTGACTAAATAGGAGAAAAACCATTGTTACCACTGTAATATGTTCAAAAAAATACCACACTGATGTTTAAAGTTCCATAGTGTCACCAGTATAATAAGGCAATAGAACTCCCTGCTGTGGGTGGGTCAATGATGATGGTGTCACACTTTCGCACTATTCAAACATTTTCAAAAGAAAGTGATAGTATTATAATTTAAATTATTACCAGTTATAGGTTGCTCTTGAGTGAGTGTAATGCCTCATCTAAATAGCAGAACCTTTTATCTGATAAAAGACAATCAAAGATGGGAAAATAGGTTTTGGCTTAGGCCTTTAATAATCTTTTAAATGAAGTTAAGGGTAAGGGACCTGAGGAGGCTAGGAAAGTTCATTCCACAGTTTAAGATTCTAATAGAGAAAGCAAAGTGGAAAAATGAAGCACATGGGGGAACAGATACACGCGGCAGACAGAGGTGCCTATTCAAAGAAAGCCGAAAACGCAGATATAGAGAGGTCAAGAAATCAACACAGAAGAATTGGAACCTAACATAAACAGACCGAGGAAGCCAAAGAAGTTAAGACAGATTAGAAGAACTTGGTATCTGGTATGGTGAATATAGAAGTCAGTAAAATAAATGTGAGTACCCTGGAGGGGAACTATAGCATTAGGAGAGCTGCACTGATTAAAATAAAAAAATCATTGCAGTTAAAACAACATTTTCAAGGAAGAAAAAGGTTGATATTATCTAAATTTCCACTTAATGTATTGATTGAAGTGAAGCAATAAAAGACTTGACATGGCATAAAAAGAATAAAAGAAGAACAGGAATATGAATTGCAGCAAATAAGAAAATAAATCTGATTTTTTAAGGTAATTTGAGAAAAGAAGATGTCAACCAAGTTTTAAAAGTACGCAAACAAACAGAAACAAGGGTATGGAGAGAAGATGAGAAGGAAGCAAAGGAGAAGAACATTAGGGCCATGTCTGTGTAAACTTGGTGCTTGAATCAATGAGAGAGAAAATAGTAGCCCTCCTGGAACCAAATCATGAGCAGTTACAATGGTTGTCTTTATACAGATCAGCACAAATGCTAATCTGCTGCAGTTCACAACAGTCTTGCACGAATAGCGTGAGTCCTAGCCCCATCACTCTAACCTTCGCAGGTTTTGGTCCATTCAACCACAAAGGGCATGAAATGTAGAATAAGGGATGGAGATAGCTAAAGAGAGGCTATCACTAGGCTGTTATCTAGATGTAAGGAAGAGTTATCAGTGGCTGGTAGTCAGGTATCTGCTTTGGGTTTACAGAGCAAGTGGACATCAGGTCTTTGAGTATAAGTGTGAGGGGCAACATGGAATCCCTATAATGATCCCTAGGTTAGAAAGAGAGTTCAGGTTAGAAGAAAGATCTACTGAGTCAAAAGCTGAAGAAATAGTGGATAGAACAAAAACAAAGGAACGTTTATATCATGCCTGATGAAGAAAGTTAGTGACATCAGATTTATGACAATAACCATTGCATAAACCCAAGTAAGTCTGTATAAAAAAGATGATAATAATAATAAAGAAACGGAGAATAGAAGTAACTTGAGGAAATGCGATCTATTCCAATATTTTTGTTGAAAAGAGAAGAAGAAATGAGCGATCGGTGCCATCAATCGAAGAACTTTTTAGCAAAGTCATAACAACAGCAGACTTAAAAGACACCAGAAAAATAAAGTGTAAAACTATATAAAAAAGTAAAAAAGCAGAAGGGAGAAGACTTGTTTAACGATAGAGAATGACACTGGAAGAAAAACCTCATTTCTGCAATGTCCACTTATCACTTCCTTATTCTTTACTCTGTGTGTGTATTTCTCCTTAGTTTGGTTTGTCTCTTTAGATGACTGAATTAACAGGAGCAGTCATCGTCTTTTGGTCTCAACCTGCAAACACACCTGTAAAAGGAGAATAACAGTACTTAGAAGCAACTAATACTCACTTTACTAAGCGAATCAAGTACATATAATCAGAATTCAGTTGGCTCTTTCATGCATCCATTGTCATCTACAATCTTCATAAGTGATATTGCTTGGGAAGATTTTGTAGTATTCATAATAATTAACAAACATGCATCAAGCAATATGATGTTTATATTATATATGTTATGCTTCCTGTAAAGGGACACCTATTATAGTGCATACCAAACCCCTGGGTCTGGTATGCACTATAATAGGTTTTCCTCAGAGTTTTTCCCTCTTTTCATTTTTTACAACACATCAGCAGATATTATTCATTCTTACCACACCACATACCTGCAGGGTAACTGGAATAATGTGATTCTGCAGCCATTGCATTTTCCGCATGATTATGGATTTGCTGCATTAGTCTATAACCTATCATGTGTTGCAAAATCTGCATATTTTAACTAAGAAATACATCTTGTTTCTTGCTCAAAACTGATCAAAAGTTACTAAAAATGTGGTGAAGTCTCCGTGTGAAGTGAAAGGCCATTCGTAAAGCTTCACTACTCAACTTTCATTTGCCTGTTCTGTATTTGCTCCTTAAATTAGTACTAATGAGGTAAAAGTGTTGTCCAGGCAGTATTACCAAGTGTAAAAATGTCAAACTAATGAAGTAATCCTATTGCAAAATGTGCTGCATTATGCCATATAATTTGCCTTTTGTTGCTGTATTACTTATTCTAGCTTGCTGCATAATTTAATGCTACCCCGTCCACATAGTTCCAGCAGCATTGCATACATGGATGCCGATGATTGTGAACTCCACCTCAGATTGAACTGTTCAAATACCAGTGTGTGGAAATCCTCAGCTTACCCAATATACACAGAATCCTGAATGACATTTAGCTGCCCATAGCTCAACTGCATCAAATCGATCTTCCTTCTTACCGACCTTCATGAAAGCCCCAAACCCTTTCGACTGACAATATGAATTTGGAAATGTATTAAGCCTAATCCTATAGTCAAGAATATCTGGACTTAGTTTGACATAATCTCTCACCTAACCACTTCAAGTAACCAAAACAGCTACTTAGTAATTAAGGAAAATCAAAGGAATCATGCTCTTTCTGTTACTTTTGCACTGTCATTTTGTTCAGACTCTCAGAAAATAAAATTAAACTGAAACTCTTTTCAAACCACAGAGCCTGCCTCATATTCCACTAGGTTCACTGATAAAATATCGAAGTAAAATATATAGATGAAAAGTCATAGAAGGCAATCCCTATCGACTCCCTATACTTAAACAGGTAAGTACAAAAATATTGGAAAAAAATATCAATGTAAAAAAATATAGTTGTAAAAAAGATTGAATTTTATAGAAATATAAAATAAAATAACAAACAATAAAGGGGTTAAATAAAAAGTAATATAAAAAAATAAAGTTGATTTAATATAAATTGAAATAAATATAATAAATGAACTTAATTAAAAAAGTTAAACACACATACATAATAATTGATATATATTTACTTTAAAACACATTTTAATTCATTGTAACACTTCAAAATTATATACGAATATATATATATATATATATATATATATATATATATATATATATATATATATATATATATATATATATATATATATATATATATATATATATATATATTACCTACTGGCGATAGCCAGTAGGTATATATAGTTAGGATTTTTTTCCTATGGGACTTTTGAAAATTCTATGTCTAATAACTTTGGCGTTTGTGGACGGAATCAGCTGAAATTTTCTGGAAAATGGCACATTTTCTTTCTAGCAGCCCTTGAAAATTTGGGGGGGTTTCGTCAAGGGGGGGCCGAGAAAAAAGGGGGGTCCCAAAACGCGTTTTTCCCATGTTAATTTCCATAGGGCGTTTGGCCTCACTTTTAGCTCGAACGGCTGAATGGATTAGCACGAAACTTGGCAAAATTGTAGGGACTGTTAGCCCGATGTGCCTTTGCTGGGTCTCAATATATGTGCTCCAGTGGATTTTGAGAAATTAACATTTTAAAAAATGTATATATCTGTGACAGCGTCCTGGATAGCGCACCAGTTCGCGTACTTTTCGCGTAACGGAGCTTTGCAAAGCGAAGCTGATTGGCTCTCCGGTGTCTGTCAACATTCTAAACAGTCCGTAGCGGCTGCCATTTTGTCTCTCGGTAGGATCGAGAGACAAGAGGGGGCCAAAACGAAGGGGGAAATAAAGGAAAGGGGGCAAGGTAGACCCCTTCTGACCCCCTAGGATTGATGAGGGGGATATTAAAGTGTTCCGCGGGGTCAAAAAAAAAAAATGCGATTTTTCGTCGTAGAGGCATTGTAAACAGTCCGGAGCAGCCGCCATCTTGTCTCTCGGTAGGATCGAGAGACAAGAGGTGGTGAAAAACGAAGGGGGAAATGAAGGAAAGGGGGCAAGGTAGACCCCTCCTGACCCCCTAGGATTGATGAGGGGGATATTAAAGTGCCCCGCAGGGCAAAAGGAAATCGAGAGACAAGAGGTGGAGAAAAACGAAGGGGGAAATGAAGGAAAAGGGGCAAGGTAGACCCCTCCTGACCCCCTAGGATTGATGAGGGGGATATTAAAGTGCCCCGCTGGGCAAAAAAAAATAAAAAAAATTGCAATTTTTCCCTGTAGAGGCGCGTCCCGGTACGCGAACCGGGCAGCTAACTGGGCAGCTAACCGGCAGCGTAACGGGAGTCTGAGGAGAAGCTGATTGGCTGTCAACTTTGTAAACAGTCGGGAGCGGCCGCCATCTTGTCTCTCGGTAGGATCGAGAGACAAGAGGTGGTGAAAAACGAAGGGGGAAATGAAGGAAAGGGGGCAAGGTAGACCCCTCCTGACCCCCTAGGATTGATGAGGGGGATATTAAAGTGCCCCGCAGGGCAAAAGGAAAAAAGAAAAAAAAATTGAGATTTTTCGAGGTAGAGGCGCTTCCCGGTACGCCAACCGGGCAGCTAAACTGTAGCGTAACGGGAGTCCGACATCTTGTGTTTTGCAGCGTCCGGTTTGCGTACCGGGTAGCGTTCCGGTAAGCAGAACAAGGGGAAAAAAAAAAGTAAAATAAAATTTAAAGGAATAGATTTCCACCAAACTTGGCAAAATTGTAGGGACTGTTTGTTTGATGTGCCTTTGCAAGGCCTCAAGATATGTGCACGTGTGGATTTTGTCTAATTAAGGTTAAAAACAATATATATATCTGTAAGCGTGCTCTGGCGCGCTTACGTTACAGGTTTTGTTTGCGCTGCAGAGACGATATCACGTTTATGTGACGCGTCATGAGGCGTCTCACGTGGCTACGTGATACGTCATGTAATAAAGAATATATTTTACAGCTATAGATATTAGCTTTTAAAAAACCAATGAAATTCACTGAAAAAACCATAGGTTATAGACCATATATAGTTAGGAATTTGCATTTACAAAACCTTGAAAATTCACTGAAAAAACCATTGGTTATAGACCATATATAGTTAGGGATTAGCATTTACAAAACCTTATTTTACTCGCATAAAACCATTGAAATTCGCATATATAGTTAGTTGCGCTAACTATATATCGCGCACCCGCAATCCACTGCTGATGATGTCACATATTACATCATTCATGACATGGTCAGTGACATCACTGATGACATCACTGATGACATCTCAAATGACATCACTGATGACATCACCCAGTGACTTTATGTTTCTGTAAAGTTAAAATATGTCTTACATATTGAAGAATGAGTGGATGTATAAGTGTCTGGATGAAGGATTTAGTAGGTGCATGACTGACGGTATGAGTGAGTGATTTAATGTGTCTCACTGAGTGCATGGGTTAGTGACTAAACTGTCTTAATTTGTGTATCATTATGTCTGTTGTTCTGTAAACTGCTGCATGTGTTGATCAGTAGCTATATGAGTAACTATATGGGTTATTGATTGGTTGCCCAAGTATTTGTATGGGAGACTGAGTGTGTGTGTGGGTGGCTGGGAGGTGTGTGACTCTGTGCATAGATGTGTGAGTAGTTGATTCACTATATGTTTGGGTTCAAAAGTGCATGTGGAAACAGCTGTATGGGCGGTTGACTGTGCATGAGTGTATTGGTGAGTGAATGGATATCTCAGTGCTACATGTCAAAGTAAGTACATATGTAAAACACAGTACATGTGAGAGTTGACATATATAAATAACTGTGCATAAGAGCCAGTGAATGTGTGAGTGGCTGTATGGATCATTGTGAACATGTATCAGGGATTGTATAAGAGAGTAAATATGTGTTAGTATATGTTTGAATAAGTAAGGTGTGTATAACTGTATAGTTGAGAAAATGGAGGTGTGATTGATTCTTTGCATGACTGGCTAGGTGTGTGAGTAACTCCATGGATAAGTGACAGTCTGTGAGTGTCTGTTTACACTGATTGTATCTAAGGTTATATTAAAGTCTGAAGATGTTCATTGTATTATCACATAAATGATATCATCAGTGATGTGATCAGTAATGTCAAATGAGATGTCATCAGTGATGTCATCAGTGATATCATTTGAGATGTCATCAGTGATGTCACTGACCATGTCATGAATGATGTAATATGTGACATCATCAGCAGTGGATTGCAGGTGCGCGATATATAGTTAGCGCAACTAACTATATATGCGAATTTCAATGGTTTTATGCGAGTAAAATAGGGTTTGGAAATACTAATCCCTAACTATATATGGTCTATAACCAATGGTTTTTTCAGTGAATTTTCAAGGTTTTGTAAATGCAAATTCCTAACTATATATGGTCTATAACCTATGGTTTTTTCAGTGAATATATATATATATCAGCGGTAGAAGTGGGCGGGGACGCAAGGGCACGGCGTGCCCCTACTTCTAGAAATAATTTCAGCCCGTTCCCCTACTTCTTTCTTTGAAAAAAGCATCCCGGGACGGACAGAATAGTCCTTCTAAAAACATAATTTTTTTTTCAGCTTTGAGGGGCTGCTCGCATTCTCTGTTGAACTCCAGAGGCTGCAGCAGCCCCTCGCTGAGCTCGCACAGACTGCTGGCAGGCCCATTGTCATTCCGATTGAGGCTGATTATCTCCTTTGGAATGACAATGCGCCCGCCCGCTGCCTGCCTTCAGCATATGCCAGCGAGATCTGCATGAGGTGTCTTGGGTATCTAGGTGCAGGCCATGGCTGGTTGTGCAACAAATATACGAGATGGGTCCACAAATGTGTAATCAAAACTTTAAATCCATCCCGCTGGGGCGTGAGAGGTGCGCTTTGGGCAGTTTAATCTGCTGTTTGGAAAACACAACCCTGACGTCCACGACGCTGAGGCGAGGAAAAGCATTACATTCGATCAGGCTATTTTTATAGACAGTATACTTGTAAAAACACTTGTGGCTGTCAAAGGCGTGCCCGAAGGTGCTTGCTTCTTCTAATGCGTTTTATGGAATATATATTTTGCTTAGTGCTCTAAGCTGTGTTTTTATAAGTGTGTTTTGCTGCTCGGTACGTGATGTATTAAAGGGGAAATCCGGTGAATATTACATTAGTCTCAACAACCAGCAGACGTAATTGAACAAGGGAACATCGTGGGATGCCAATTGTTGGGGATTGTTCGAAATACAGATCTTGATAAACAGAACGGGGTTTTCCTTTAAACTGCCAGACCCCTTTAACTGGAAGACAACGTGATCTTAAGCCCTCCTCTGCAATCCTGTGGCCTTTAAAGTGTGAGGCTCTCCTCAGGGGAGAAGCCAGAAAATCAAAATGCCCCGAACTTTGAACTACACTTATAATGGCAAGCAGCATGTGAGAAATGTCCTTTGCACTCCCTAAAAGAGCTGCCTTCACTGCTCCATCCAACCAAGGGAGTAGTCAGAAAATTAGAATGCCCCCCATTTTGCAGTAAACCTCTGATGCACACCAAGCAAAATAAGTAAATGTGCCCATCCTCCACTCGAAGAAGTGACGGAGACAGGAGAAGTGACGGGACGGGAGAAGGAGAAGTGAAGTGAAGGGACAGGAGAAGGAGAAATGAAGTGAAGTGAAGGGACAGGAGAAGGAGAAATGAAGTGAAGGGACAGGAGAAGGAGAATTGAAGTGAAGGGACAGGAGAAGGAGAAGTGACGGGGACAGGAGAAGGAGCAGTGAACGGGGCAGAAGTGAAGGGACAGGAGAAGTGAAGGGACAGGAGAAATGAAGAGACAGGAGAAGTGAAGGGACAGGAGAAGTGAAGGGACAGTAAAAGTGAAGGGACAGTAATAGTGAAGGGACAGTAAAAGTGAAGGGACAGTAATAGTGAAGGGACAGTAAAAGTGAAGGGACAGTAAAAGTGAAGGGACAGGAGAAGGAGAAGTGAAGGGACAGGAGATGGAGAAGTGACGGGACAGGAGAAGTGACGGGACAGGAGAAGTGAAGGGACAGGAGAAGTGAAGGGACAGGAGAAGTGAAGAGACAGGAGAAGTGAAGGGACAGTAAAAGTGAAGGGACAGTAAAAGTGAAGGGACAGTAAAAGTGAAGGGACAGGAGAAGGAGAAGTGAAGGGACAGGAGATGGAGAAGTGACGGGACAGGAGAAGTGACGGGACAGGAGATGGAGAAGTGATGGGACAGGAGATGGAGAAGTGACGGGACAGGAGATGGAGAAGTGACAGGAGAAGTGACGGGACAGGAGAAGTGATGGGACAGGAGAGAGAAGTGACAGGGGCAGGAGAAGTGACAGGGGCAGGAGAAGTGACAGGGGCAGGAGAAGTGACATGGGCAGGAGAAGTGACAGGGGCAGGAGAAGTGACAGGGGCAGGAGAAGTGACGGGACGGGAGAAGGAGAAGTGAAGTGAAGGGACAGGAGAAGGAGAAATGAAGTGAAGTGAAGGGACAGGAGAAGGAGAAATGAAGTGAAGGGACAGGAGAAGGAGAATTGAAGTGAAGGGACAGGAGAAGGAGAAGTGACGGGGACAGGAGAAGGAGCAGTGAACGGGGCAGAAGTGAAGGGACAGGAGAAGTGAAGGGACAGGAGAAATGAAGAGACAGGAGAAGTGAAGGGACAGGAGAAGTGAAGGGACAGTAAAAGTGAAGGGACAGTAATAGTGAAGGGACAGTAAAAGTGAAGGGACAGTAATAGTGAAGGGACAGTAAAAGTGAAGGGACAGTAAAAGTGAAGGGACAGGAGAAGGAGAAGTGAAGGGACAGGAGATGGAGAAGTGACGGGACAGGAGAAGTGACGGGACAGGAGAAGTGAAGGGACAGGAGAAGTGAAGGGACAGGAGAAGTGAAGAGACAGGAGAAGTGAAGGGACAGTAAAAGTGAAGGGACAGTAAAAGTGAAGGGACAGTAAAAGTGAAGGGACAGGAGAAGGAGAAGTGAAGGGACAGGAGATGGAGAAGTGACGGGACAGGAGAAGTGACGGGACAGGAGATGGAGAAGTGATGGGACAGGAGATGGAGAAGTGACGGGACAGGAGATGGAGAAGTGACAGGAGAAGTGACGGGACAGGAGAAGTGATGGGACAGGAGAGAGAAGTGACAGGGGCAGGAGAAGTGACAGGGGCAGGAGAAGTGACAGGGGCAGGAGAAGTGACATGGGCAGGAGAAGTGACAGGGGCAGGAGAAGTGACAGGGGCAGGAGAAGTGACAGGACAGGAGAAGTGACATGGGCAGGAGAAGTGACAGGGGCAGGAGAAGTGACAGGGGCAGGAGAAGTGACAGCACAGGAGAAGGAGAAGTGAGGGACAGGAGAAGGAGAAGTGAGGGACAGGAGAAGGAGAAGTGAGGGACAGGAGAAGGAGAAGTGACGGGACAGGAGAAGGAGAAGTGATGGGACAGGAGAAGGAGAAGTGAGGGACAGGAGAAGGAGAAGTGAGGGACAGGAGAAGGAGTAGTGATGGGACAGGAGAAGGAGAAGTGAAGGGATCAGGAGAAGGAGAAGTGACGGGGCAGGAGAAGTGACGGGGCAGGAGAAGTGAAGGGACAAGAAAAGTGAAGGGACAGGAGAAGTGAAGGGACAGGAGAAGTCAAGGGACAGGAGAAGTGAAGGGACAGGAGAAGTGAAGGGACAGGAGAAGTGACGGGGACAGGAGAAGTGACGGGGACAGGAGAAGTGACGGGGACAGGAGAAGTGACGGGACAGGAAAAGTGACGGGACAGGAGAAGAGACGGGGCAGGAGCGGTGACGGGGGCAGGAGCAGTGACAGGGGCAGGAGCGGTGACGGGGGCAGGAGAAGGGAGGGGGCAGGACTGTTCCCCTTGGGCGCAGAATCTAGACTGATTTGCATATGGCTGGGTCCAAACTGGAATGGCATGGTGAGCAAAGAAACAATAGATTTAGGCCCAGATCTCTGTACTGGGGTGAATGTATGATATTGTTCTGCATTGAGTTGTTCTTTTTGCTATATTATGATTGAGCAGCTAGCTAGTGACATGAATATGAAGGATTCTTTATGGGTTTCCGTGAGTCTAGATTTTCCTGAAGAGTCCCTTTCTCTTCTGAGCCCTGCTCAACACATGTGTACAGGAGGAGCCCTGTATTCATGACCTCAATGTTTGAGACAAAAAATAATCATGGATTTCTGAACATTGAGTAAAAGAATAAAGGTAACATGTTGTTTCTGCTTATATTTCACACGCTTTACATAAACCTGTATTCCCTATGACTGTTTGCTTTTTCCTGAATTAAACCTCAAACATATTTATCCATTGTTTTAATTAAATAACGTTATAAGCTGTAACTGGTCAGGAAATGCTAAACGTACAAAAAATTGGTATGTTTTGCTATTTCTAGCCACGCCCCTGACTCCGCCCACTGATTAAAACTTCGGTTATTCACGCCCCCTGATTCTCCACGCACAGTTCCCCTACTTTTTTTTCCCCACTTCGACCACTGATATATGTGTGTGTACCCATAATATTAAATCTAATAAAAACATTCTATTATAAATTAAAACATGGAACTATTTAAAAATATTCAAACTAAAATTTTTCAGTGAGTGTAACAGTAGGGAAAGTGTTGGATAGCGGAGGTGTAAAAATGACTATTCCCAATCCAGTGAGTGTAACAGTAGGAGAAGTGTTGGATGGTGGAGGGGTAAAAAATACTATTTCAACTCCAGTGAGTGCAACAGTAGGGAAATTGTTGAATAGCGGAGGGGTAAAAATTACTATCCCACACCAGTCAGTGCAACAGTGGAGAAAGTGTTAGGTAGCGGAGGGGTAAAAATTACTATTGCCCTCCAGTGAATGCAACAGTAGGAAAAGTTCTGGATATCGGAGGGGTAGAAATTAATATTCCCACTCCAGTGAGTGCAACAGTAGGGAAAGTGTTGGATAGCGGTAGGTTAAAAATTACTATTCCCACACCAGTCAGTGCAACAGTAGGGAAAGTGTTGGATAGCGGAGAGGAAAAATTACTATTCCCACTCCAGTGAGTGCAACAGCAGAGAAAGTGTTGGATAGTGGCAGGATAGAATGTACTACTCCCACTCCAATAATTGAATAAGTAGGGAAAGTGTTGGATAGTGGAGGGGTAAAAATTACTATTCCCCCTCCAGTGAGTGCAACAGTAGGGAAACTGTTGGATTGCAGAGGACTAACAATTAGTATTCTCACTCAAGTAAGCTCAAAATAAAAAGCAAACAAATTTAAACAACAAAGATATTTAAAAAACAAAATATTTTAAATATCTATAAATATGTTATAAATTAAAATACAAACATATGTAGTATTATTTTAACAAAAATATAATGTTAAATACATATAGAAAATACCTACAATTATTATATTAAATAAAATAAAAAATAATTTCCAAACAAAGACATATTTTTTAATTAGAAAATGTATAGAAACAAAAACATTAATCATTACATAAATTTACTTTTTTTAATTCCTACTCTATAACACCACACAATTCAAAACCTACATCTAAATTGTTTTTAAAAATGTACTTCATAAAAATTATTTAACTTCCCACACTTTTCCCCTATAATCCCCACAACCTACAGCTAAAATGAAACTGTAAAAAAAGTATTTACACAATTAAAACTTATTTTCAATTATTTATAAAGTATGTAAAATTGATTTACTCCCCACACTGTACCCCTACAACAATAAAACCCACACACAAAAATATAAACAAATACCCTAATTCATATTAATGATCAACTAATTTTTAATGAAATAAACATAAATTACTTCCCACCCTTTACCCCATAAACCCCACAACCTACAGCTTAATAAAATCACACAATTACTATAAATGATTATCAATTAATTAGTTATTATAAATTAACAATTAATTAATAATTAATCAAACATAAATAACTTCCCACCCTTTACCCCTGTAAACCCCATAACCCACACTTAAAATTACTTACACAATTTGCATAATGAATTTTCAATCAATCAATTAATATTTATTAGGAACTATTCATTAATTAAAAATAAAGTACTTCCCACCCTTTACCCCCTAATCCCCACAACCCGAACCTACATAAAATTACACAATTACCATAATTATTTATCAATTAATTAGTTAATATAATTTAACAATTAATTATTAATTAAGTAAACATAAATTACTTCCAACCCCTTCCCCTATAAACCCCACAACCCTCACCTAAAGATAATTGCACAATTTCCATAATTAATTTGCAATCAATTAATTAACAAAAATTAACAATTCATTATTAATTAATAAAAAATACATTACTTTCCACCCTTTACCTCTATAAACTCCACAACCTGCACCTAAATAATATTACACCATTTTCATAATTCAGTTTCAATTAATTCATATTCAATAACAACCAATTAATAATTAATTACAAATAAATTACTTCCCACAGTTAACACTATAAAATCTAAAGTAAATAAATAAAAAAGTAACAATACATTTATTATAATTAAATTACTTTCTGCCCTATTACCTTATAAACCCACCCTATGGAACAAAAAATGCAAAATGTAATTAAAATAAAATTCATAACTACTAAAAATGTAACACATATATTAAAAAACATAAAAACTACTTTTACAAAAAAAATACATCACATTCATTTAAAGTATAAACTAAAATTCATAACACTAATTAAAAAAATCGATATTTTAAACAACTATATATTTGCGCAAACAATATTAATGGCTTCTATATTTAAAAAGATGATATTTCTTACCTTAAATTTGACATTCTTGTCCACGATATTCTTGCCGTCTATATTTCTGAATCACAATAATTCCAACTCGATATTTGTGTAAGTCGACATTTCCAACTCAATATTCTGTCTCAGCGCCATTCCCCGCGAAATAATTCACAAACACCTCAACCCACATTTAAAATATCTTCACTGGCTTCAAATAAAAAAGGAGAATTCTATTTAACGCATTCTGCATTGTCCCCCATGCCTTCTAAAAATCCTGGCCATATTACATTCAAATAAGAATCTCTTCCATTATCAACCATCCAGACTCTCAACACCAAATGACAGAATTAGTCAGTCTCCCTAAAAACAAAGTTGAACGAAAACTGTGGAGGAGGAAAGATCTAGTTCCATGACTATTAGTGTCATGTAAGACGACAACCATCCTTTCTAATGGCATTATTATGGTAGATGAATGGCAGAGCAGTTTTTTCAAGACTCGAAGTTGTGACAGGCAGGCTGGAGGTAAGCCCTTGCTGAGGACTTTCAGCTACCTAGTGGTATCTCTTGCAGTCTACAACTCTAGAGATGCTCTAGAAACTGGCATGCAATGATTTCAGGAGGATGTACAAGCAGCAATGTTTGCCAGATTCCAGGTTAGAAGCACTGGCAAGGCCCAACAATTAATAGATCTGTAGTCAAAAGAAGTTGGATCGCCAAATATTACTGGTCAGAACTTGCCATTCAAGAGGTAAACACAAACTCCATTGGTCCTATGGGTGTGGCCACTATGGTAAGATAGGTGCTAAGCCCGACCCGCTAATTCAGTGTACAAGGATACTGTACCCTTTCTGGTCTGCATTTCTCCACTGTGAGGCACTATTGTAGAACTACTCCAAACCTTGGTGGTAAGCCAACCGCTACACCATATATTTGATTGAAGGAAGGTTGCTCCTGTATTTTATACCTTGCTTTAGAATATTTATGGGAGCCGGTGATTTGTGTGAGTCTGTGAGCTTCTTTTTAGCAGTGTGATCTCCCTATAAGCCTCACAACCATCAAAACACACATGTTGCTGCATATGCAATGTTTTAGCAGCCATCTTTAAGGATTGGGATGGAGCAAGGCTCCAACCAGCTGAAGAAAACAACACATCCTACTATGTTACCAGTGGCCATTAAGGATATTTGGGAAGCTTATCATTTCCATCATTAGAAGGCATGTTCTACAGCCCTCGAGTCAATGCTTTGCTTGCATTGTCGGTGACAGGCACACCATTGTTTATATATCTTTTTAACACAGATTTTATTAGGGTTTGTGCACATGTGAATCATCATTATGGTACATTCAACGCTTACTGTTAAATCATTGCTATCATTGTTGCCTTTCCCTGTTTCTTCCAACATTCCCAACTCTCCCTCCACCATCACCCATTGAGTCAGTGTCTCAGTTCGAGGTTGTCGGTGTATGCAATATGTGCGTATGCTCTAGAGTCTGCTGTGTGTTGGTATGTGTAGGTTATATATATGGGAGACAAGGGGGTGGGTAGGCACACCATTGTTTATATAAAAAAAAGAAAGTTCTTTAGCCTGCACAAGCGGTGACAGGCACACCTTTACTACTGGGACTAATGCAACCTTTGTAGCAACATTTCTCCAGTTTGCTGTTTATTCTAATATTTCAGGCACATTTGTGTTGTTTATTCTGAAAGGGTGTGTGTGGATAGTAACTCTACATGGAGAAGATAATGGCTCCTCCAACATTTCTTCCAGTTCTCGGTAATCCCAATATAATTGAAAAAAATAGCAGGAAGTCATTGAGACTTAGTTGAAGACAATTTATGTTGACACTTTCACTTCTAAAAAGAAAAAGGCACTTTTGGTGTACATCTTGGGTTAAAGGGCAGAAGCAGTTTGAAAATGCTTCCTTTCGATGTTCAGAATGGTCTGGGTAAGGATGGTGATGATATGAATGTTCAAGACAAATATGTATCCAGTATTAAAAATCTTGACAAAAGGTTTAAACTCAAAAAAAGAATGCCATTTGGGAGGTTAATACGTTTTTTCAATGTGCTCAGTTTCCAGGAGAGCCTATTGATGACGTTGTTGCTGTTTTCAGAACAATAGGGGCTACATGCATTTATCAGGAGGGTTAAAGATTCAGTTATTCGGGACCAACTCATAGAAATAGCTAACAAAAATAAAATTCACCAAAGGCTGTTGACTACAGAAGACCAAGATATGGAAACGGCTTTGGTGTTGACAAGAATTATTGAACCGTCTCAGTAGTGCATGAAAAAAATTAATACCAATGCTAAATCTGGTGAGGTTAGGAAACAACTTGTGAAACAACTGACTAGAATATAGATATAGAGAGAATAAAGACTACACAAATAATGGAGTTCCAATCCCTAAGTTCAGTTGGGATAAGAACTATGGGGAAGATTTACAACTCCCCTGTGCCACCAGTATGGCCCCTTTACATGCAGCACTTTGCGTGAAAGGGACGATCCATGGGTGTTGCTGTTGGTGTTCCATGGAACTCCTGGGGAGGTGTAGGGAGGCACAACGAGGAGAAATAATTCATTTCTCCTTTTTTTTCCCCTTGCAATGCATCCTGCATTCTACAGCACACATTGAGAGGAAATGCCGGCAGTGATTGTTTTTGTGCAGGAAGGTGCCCCCTCCTGCATCAAAACAATCTCCCCATGACGCAGACATCCTTGCACCATAGTGCAAGGATGCCTGCGCCAGTGCATAGCAGGTGTTTGTGCACCAGGGGAGAGCACCGGAATATGACATATCATTGTATATATGTTGCATTCCTGTGCTCTGAAAGTGACTTCTTGTAAATCTGCCCCTTTGTTTTATGTTTCCACTGCTGCAGTAAATCACACATAGGGAATACCAAGATGTGTGCAGCTGTTAATCAAATTTGCTTCAGGTATGGTAAGAATGCCCTTTTTGCATGTGTGTAAATCCATGTCAGGACAAAAAACCTCATAATGATGATAAAGAAATTGGAGGAGGATATCAACTCTGAAGATGATGGTAGTGCTGTTCCAATGTTGTCTTCTTCGGAACATGACTGGTATTGGGTATTTAAAACATCCTGAACAAATAGTTTGCATAAAAATAAACCTCTATCATGTAAACAGCAATTTGGTTAGATTTATGGCAAATCTTGGGTCCCCATTTACATTCACCAATGAAAATGATGGTAAGAGAGAAGACACTTTGGTAAATATGATGCCCCTCTAGATTTTTAAGGCAATTCTGCCCAGGAACCCATATACATTGTTAAAGATGGTTCCAATTTCTTAGGATGGAACAAACAGGGTGAACTTAATGCTGTATTAGATCCAGATCATCTTGACATGGAGTGCTTTGGTAAATGAATAATCTGAGAGTTTTAAAGAGGAGTTGGGCAAGTAGAAGGGCTTCCATCACCATTTTGTTTCAAAAGACAAAGCTCAGGCTGTTGCTCATAATGCACATAAGGTACTTTTCGGTTTACATAGTGAATTAAAGAGTTGGAAAGGTATCATGCCATTCTGATTGTATGTATATGATTCACTTGGTGAACTGTGCAGTAGTTGCTACTAAGTATTTTAAGTTATTCACCTATACAAGTGTTCAGGTAGAGATCAAAATACCAATACCACTCCTGTTAACTTAGTCATCTAGTGACATAATTAAACAAAGGGAAAATCCACACACCTTTATTTTTTTTTTTTTTTTAATTATTTTATTTTATTTTCTAAAGAAATCATAATTACATTTACAACGCACATTAGTCTGTTAAATGCTTACAATACTGACATATTTCTTTTCACGCCAAAATAAGAATATAAACATAAATACAAATCCAAATAAGGAATACTAATGATATTTAACTTAAAATACTTTTCAGCTATTATCTTTTGCTTTATATGCCCTCACAACATCCTCCCCTTACTGAGTTATCGTCCCGTTTTTCCAGTTTTCAACTGGGTTCCAGATCCTCTTACCCAAAGATCTACCTCTTTTCCCTTTTCTATCATAGATTGCTTTTTCTAGGTTATAAGTTGACAATAATCGAGCAATCCACATTTGAAAAGTTGGTGGTGCCCTATCAAGCCATAATGTTACAACACATATACAATATACTGCGGCTACCATAAACATAAACTCAGTAGGAATATCATCTTCCCCTGTCACCACCCCCAACAATAGTAATTCATCAGTCAGCTTAATTTTATAACCTAATGAAACATCAATACATTTTTCAATATCTTTTTTCAAAGAATAAAGTTGCGGGCATTTTGAAAATACGTGAATTATATCTGCGTCAGTAGCATCACACCTGGAACACGTAGTTCCTGATGTACCCCCCCACTGTGCGATCCTTGCTGGGGTGTAGTACAACGAATACAAGGTCTTATAGTGCTGCGACTGTAAGGTCGTAGAGCATAAAATTGTTCGACCCAAATCAAGAGATAACTGAAAGCCCTCTGGTTGTAAAGCAATTTTTTCCGTCCACTTCCTCACATATTTATCCCTATCATCACTTTTGTATTTACCCAGTTCTGCATATAGGCATCGAATTGTGCAATGAGTGCTATTCTCTATATAATCCATTATACAGCATGAGCCAAAACCCAGAGATCCACCTTGTTTATTTGAAAGATAGCTTCTAATCTGAAGATACTTAAAAAAGCTATTATTTCCTACCTCAAAAGTATTTTGGAACCCATGAAACTGCATAATTCCACCCTGTTGGTCCAATAAATCCCCAATTTTCTTGATTCCTTTATCATCCCATTCCTTCATCACTGAATCTCTAAATATCTCCCCCGGAAGAGATCTATTAGTATACAACCGTGTGTACCTGTTATGTCTTCCTAGACCTATTTTCTTTGAGATCATCTTCCAGATAGTATAAGCAGCTTTGAGAGTTTTAAATCTTGTGTGTTTGAAATAGCTAAAATCAATTGTATTCAAAAAATCCATTTACTGCCCCATCCCCCATCAACACCGTATAAACATTGGAAAACCCTTGTGAGCTAACTCCCTGTTCTGTATTGCCGCCACCGATTAATCCCTGAAAATACTGCATCGCTACCGCCCAGTAATAAAACCTAAAATCAGGTGCCCCCCAACCTCCTCTTTCCCTTGGGAGCGTAAGATGTCGATATGCTCTTCTAGTTTTACCATGTGCCCAAATAAATGTATTTACTATAGCTTCTATCTTGTTAAACCATATATGATCGAAATATAACGGTATTGCCCTGAACAGATATAAAAATTTAGGGAACGTTATCATTTTAATTACATTTATTCGTCCCATCAACGTCAAATGTAATCTATGTATCCTTTCTGTATTCTCTTTTACTTGATTTAATAGGGGTCTGATGTTAAGATCTATCAGGGTATCCAGATCTGCCGTAACTTTTATTCCTAGATATGCTGCTTCCTTCACCACTCTAATATCCTGGAATATCATATGATTATTTTGTACTATTTGAGTTTTCCCACTATTAATTTTATATCCTGAGAATGCCCCAAAGTTTGATGCTTCTCTCTCTATCTCTGGTAGTGCTATGTCTGGTTTATTGGTGATAACAGCCACATCATCTGCGTACGCAAATACTTTATAGCTTCTTTCATGTAACTCGATTGGGGCAATCCTATTGTTTTTTTCCAGTCTTCGTAATATGGGGTCAATATAGAGGGCGAAGAGCAGCGGGGATGCTGGGCAGCCCTGTCGTGTCCCTCGTTTTATCTGTACTGTCTTGGTATATCCTTTATTAATTGTTATTCTAGCCGTAGGGCTAGAGTACACTGCCTGTATTGCTCTAATGTACCCTCTGCCAATTCCAAACCACTCCATTACCTTCCATAGGTAGTCCCAAGAGACCCTGTCGAAGGCCTTCTCTGCATCCAGAAATATGACCGCGACAGGATCTCCTGCAACCCCCATAGCATCCAGAATCGTAATCATTTGCCTTGTGTGTTGTGTGGTGCCCTTCCCTGGAATGAATCCGTGCTGTGATGTGCTAACCAAGTGCTCTACAACCTTACTTACTTAACCTATGTGCAAGTGATTTTGTGTATATTTTAGCATCCGCATTCATAAGTGTTATTGGGCGATAGGACCCAGGTTCTAAGGGAGGCTTATCTTTCGTTAAAATTACAATAATATCAGCCCCTGCCCAAGATTGTGGAACTGATTCTCCCCTCTGTGCCTGAATAAAAATTTCGTACATATCTTTCCCTAGTACATCCCAAAATGTTTTATAAAACTCTGCTGGAATCTGGTCTGGGCCGGTAGCTTTCCCAGAGGGAAGACTGTTCACTGCTTCCTGGATTTCCTGTAGTGTGAATTTAAGATCTAATTTTTCTTTCTCGTCATCTTCTAATACTGGATGCGTTATAGTATTTAAATATTCCGTAATCTCCAATTTTGATTTACTTATATTCTGTTCATAAAGTTTCGTGTAGAATCTCTTAAACACTTCCTGTATGTCTGTTACCTTATTTACTACTACTCCTAACTCATTTTTTATTTCCTTGATCTCCCCTGCTGCTAACTTCTGCCTAGTTCTAATAGCCAGAAGATGTCCAATTGTCTCATTATACTCATAACTTCATCCACACACCAAGAGTAAGGAATAAGGAAGTGATGAGTGGACATTGCATACATAAAGTGGTTCTGGCCTGTGTCACACCCATGGATTCTTCTGTTCACTCTTGTTATTCTTGATTGTTAAACAAGTATTTACCATTCTTATTTTGTATCTTTTCATACAGTTTTCCACTTCTCACTTGTATGGAGTATTTCCTTCTTTATGTAAGTTTGCTGTTGTTTAAGAAATTGGGTTATTTGTTGAGTGGGGTGAAACTCTACTTAAGCAGCAAACACAATCCATGTCAGGGTGAAGTCACAAGTAAACTCCAAATTAACCTCTGCACAACCCTGTGGTAGTGTGTCACAGAGCAGTTAGGCAGACCTTTAGGATATGTGTAAAGTATTTGTGCAACAATTCAAACAGTAATACTGCAAAACACAACACAAGAGGAGTCCCACATCAAATTAGAAAAATAGAGTAAATTGTGATAAATCAAGATCAAAACCACAAAAGTACAATTAGTAGAACTGGAGATATGCAAGTTCAACAGTCTCAGTGAATATATCGCCAAAAAGCATAAAGCATCATTTGACATTATCTGGTCTTGCTGGACTGGGACAAAGCCACAAGTTCAGCCCACCCAAGATAGAGTGTGGGACGGCTACTGTGACCTAGTTAGGCCCCCTGACAAAGAGCACCTTAAATCCTGGTTGTGGAAGTTGCAAGTTACTGCATCAGGGATGCATCATGGATGTGTTGTGCAGCTGAAACGATGTGCAGTCCTGATTGGGGATGTGTCACACAGCGTTGGTTCCAAGGGGCTGCAAGGTTGTGATGCAAGGTCCTGATTTGTTGTCAAGGAGGCTGTTAACAAGGGGGCTTGTGATGTGGAGTGCTATGTCGGGAAAATGAGTTATGTACTGGCTGGTTCAGAAAAAACTGCAAAGCTTGTGATGCAGAGTCCTGCTTTGTCATCAAGGAGGCCGTCGACGATGGGGCTTGCTATATGAATAGTGCATAGTTGATGCGTTGCGCAGCAGTAGTTCTGATGAGGCTGTCGGCTGCGTGGGAGAAGCGAAGTCCTGGCACTAGGAAAGACCACACAGCAGAGGTAATCTGTTGCTTCTGCTTGACTTCAGGCCCACTTCTAAGGGTTCAGGACTGGAGTGGTACCACTTTGCAGAGTAGCACTCCCAGTTGCAGGGTCCAGGTGCTGGTTGCAGAGACTAGTCCTTGGAGTCATTCTGGGGGCCCTGGGTGCAGGTTGTAGTTCTAGTCCTACTAGCTTAAGCAAGAGGGCTGCAGCTCAGCACAGAGGTGCAACAGTTCTTCAAGAAAGCAGGCCAGCACAGTAGCAGTTCTTTCAGTAGCACAGCAGTCTTTCTCCCTGGCAGAGTCTACCATAGGTTCAGATGTGTACTGAAGAGTTGGTGTCTAAAATCCAATATTTTTACTTGCTGCCTTCTTTGAAGCTTCTAGAGAATTTCCTTTGACATGCTCAGGTTCCCTGCTTCCAGTGCCCTGGCTCCAGACTGGGTATACAATCCTCCATGTGAAGCCAGGATTCAGCCTATTCAGTTTAAGTGGGGCTGGGCAAAGGTATACCACACAACCTGCCATTGATTGCTCATCCAGGCACACCCAATCACTCTATTGTGTGTGCTGTCTGGGAGGAATACACAAAGACCAACCTCCAACCACACTTAGTTATGTAATCCAATATAGGTTTCAGGCACTGAATGGCTAAGGCAGGAAAATGTAAACTTTCTAAAAGGGGCATTTTCAAAAGTGTTACTTGAACTCCGACTCCACCATAAAAGTTAATTTATCATTACATTTCCAAAGACACCAAACATGAACGATTTGCCTGTTCTTGTTTGGTAGGTATCCCTATTAAATATATTAAGGTAACCCCAATGTTATCCTTGGTAAGAATGTTGTGACAACAAAAACATCAAGATTGTGCCAGACTGATTCCATGTACAACCTCAGGATACGTTTGCCTATAGTCCTGCTAGATCACAGAGAACCATCTGTACACCTACCCTCATAGTGTAACAAATGTGTATGCAGCCTCAGAACATAACAACTGTGATCCCCTAAGGAAATCATGATAACAGATGTAGAACCCTTTTGCTTAGCCACTTATGCATACACAAAGAGGTACACAAGGATGTTGTTTCAATGCTTATTGAAGCATTGTGATTCTTGAGTAAAATAGTAATAGAAGGAAACAAAATAATGTGATTAACATTATGAGAATTGTGAAAAAACACAGAAAACTATATGCTTGCATACAAGTACTGTAATATGGCATACTGTAATATCGCATTCTACCCTAGTGTGTCTAAGGTGAGTGGATCTGCCAAATTCCTATCCGGGAGATCTAATTCCTGATTACCTGTGGGCAATGTCAGTGAGCTGCCAGTCTTGGTGTAGAGTTGAGCAGCATCTCTTAAGTGAACTACCCTCCCAGTGCCAGCGAAATGCTCCTCTGAATAAAAAAAGGCATGTAGTTATATATATATATAGTCACATCCTCAATTAGGCCACAATTGGTTATCCTATTTTGATAACCTAGTCCCCGAAAGGCCAAAAACAAATAACATTTTGAGTCCTGAACTTAGCCCTTGTACAGAGTGTTCAAGGTAGTCTGATACAGTGCGTACGAAATGACAATCTAATCAAACTGAGTTCGAGAAATATTATCCTATGTATGCACACAAACAAATGTGTGTCAAATGTCATTGTCTTAAAGGGGAAAGAAGGCAACGTAAGAATGTGTGCATGTTAAAAAGACAATTTCTTAACCAGGGCTAATATCTACACAACACACTTTCACTATCAGGACATGTAAAACTTAAAAGTCCAACTTTTTAAATACACTGCATCCTAGCCTGTTGCCTGTTGTCTGTTTAGGACCTACCTAGTGGTGACTTTTTTGTATTAAAAAGGAAGGTTTGGGTCTGTGATAGGTTTTATTATGCCATGTTGAAATGGCGGGCCTGAGAAATGTTTGAAGAGCTAATTAAGTAGGTGGCACAATCAATGTTCAGGCCCACTAGTAGCATTTAATTTACAAGTTTTGGGTACATGTAGTACCAATTTACTAGAAACCTACACGTAAATTAAATATGGCAAATGAGGATAATCACATTTGACCATGTTTTGAGGAGTGAGCATATGTACTATAGCAGAGGTTAGTAGTCAGAATTCACCAAAGCCAACAAAAAAAATTTGGAAAAATAGGTGGAGTACGGCAAAAGGTTTGGGAGAAACCCTGGCAGGTCTAACATCCGCCATTGTTTAAAAATACAGCACTCAATTATGTTTGTCCAGGAGTCACATTGATAAGCAAATAAGAATATATATTTTCAAAGGAAGGGGTTCTCTTATTTAGTGGAATTTTCTAGCCTATGCAGGGGCAGCTCCTCCACTAAGGTGCAGGAGCGTCACCCCCCAGCTCTCAGAGCAGGAAAATTAAAATGATAATAACTGTGTTGTTATCATTTATTTTTTTGCTACAGGACTAGGTTAGATATGGGTATGACTGGGGTCACAGGGGGAGGAGTAGTGGGGACACTCTAAGTGCGCATGACTATTTGGCCGGCCCAAGTGATGTGCACTTTGCATGTGCGCCACCACGCTGTAATACACTGCCTGGTGGCAAACATGCACAGGCTCCCAGTCCCCATCTGAGCGCTGCACCACAGTGTTCAGACCAATCACAATGCTGCATTGCAGCGTGTGATTGGCTCAGGGGAGCCTGTGTGCTTCTCGGACTGAAGCTGAGAAGGCACACGTGAAAAGGGACCAAAGCTGAGAAGAGACAGAGGCCATGAAAAGGTAAGTGTTTTTTTGTTTTCTACCCTCGTCTCCCCGCCACACCACCTCCATTCTCTGCCAGCTGCCACTGAGCCTATGCATATGAAAACAGGAATTTAATTGATTTCTAACAAGGTGCATCATCAGGTTCAGGTTGTATTGAGAAATAAGATAGGTTATTGCTGATGTACAAAAAGATGTAGCAGCATATTTAGGGTTGTTTTGGGGCACATTCAGGGTGAATTTTCAAATAAATTGGAGGGTAGCAAAAAGGTGCTCATAACAGATTTTTAAATAAACACAAAGATACTCTGAAAACTCATCCCACTCGTTTTTACTCCCAGTGTGAGAATGAAGCAAAATATGCAAAAAGACAGAGGCATTTTATCATCTTCATAGAAAAGTGTGCGCCAGAAGGTGAAAGGAAAGGAAGGGTAGTGCAATGTGAGGATAAGTGGTAGCAAATCTTTGTACAATCTTCAGTGCAATAAAAACTTAGTGCACAAGAAGACACAAAATTTTCATAGCATTATTGTGCAAAAACGTGCTCTAGGCGCTTATACAAATATCTGGTTCATTATTAGCGCAAGCCGTTGATTAGGTAGAAACAAAGTTGACGTTTTGACCCCAATAAGATGGTAGGCGACAATTTCAGCCTTAAAGCGTGGTCTTCATCAGGACGTGGGAGGGGGGGTTGGGGCAAATGAGTCATGGGAAGGACATCTGGAAGTTTGGGCCGGGAGGCTCCAAATCCGAAGAAGCGCGGAACAATTGTAGTAAATCAAAATAGATCACCAAAGAACATTCATTACTGAGGTGATGTCACCATATCAATGGGGATTGACTTATAGCTGTATGCAAAATTCACGTTGGAAAACACGGGCCGCTCCCAAAGTCGTCATCAACTTACAAGTGGGCCGTGATGCGGCCTGTCTGTAGTCGTGTTCCGTGTTCACCTTTAAAGTGCGCTTTGATGGTGAACACGACTTCGGACAGGCCGCATCACGGCGGACTTGTAAGTTGATGCCGACTTTGAGAGCGGCCCGTGTTTACCAACCTGAATTTATTATATGTTTGCTTGATAGTATTGTGTACTGGGACCCCCTTGTATATGTATTGTTCAAGTACCAAGGTCCCATCGACTATAGTGGGTTAACCCTTTCTTCTGTACCACATAACAGATTTAGTCACAATATAAATCAATTGATGAAAGTGTAGTAAGATGTAGGAATTCTGGTACCTTACCATGTGAGAAATGCGGACTCTCTGCTGGATTTTGATGCCCCGTGTTTGAGACAAAACTGGTTTCTCTTGTGAATTTCTTACAAAGGTTATGGAAGGTGCTCCAGAGACTAAAATGAGAGCACATTTTCTATAAATTCACACTTTCTTTTTTAGCTATGTGAGAACAAAGTCTGACATTCTGAGTACAACGTGTACTTCCAGCAGCAGCTCTCAGTTCACTCTCTTGTGTTCTACTGCTACTACACCACAGTGTTCTAATGAACAACTAGAGCCTTCATTTGTGGTATTTATGACAAATGTGTGGCACATCTTAACACCATTTTTATGGAATAAAAGCTATAGAATTAAAGTTTCTACAGAGAATACTGAAGTAAATGAACAAAATGTAGGGTTTCTTTCAGTTGTGAAAATTAATTTAAGTCTCTAGAAAGGTGAAATGCAGACACATTTTCTAGGAGTTCTCAAATATCTTCCTCATCCTTTTCAGCAACACATTCTAACATGCAGAGTGAAATGTACTTCCAACAACAGCAGCAGTCGTTCTGTAAACTCTCTATTAAGCAACTGTAATTTTGTATTCAAGACAAAGAATGAGGCACTCTTCAATTACATTTTGTTGTAATAGGAGCTTTTGAATTTAGAGCCTTTTCCTCAAGAACAGGCTAAAGTGAATGAGCAATGAGATTTTAATGGTAGCATGAATCCAGTGTGGGGGGAGGAATGGATGTTTAGTAATTTGAGGCATGATGTATTTTTAAAGGGCTAAAAAAAGTTAAAGGGGCATCTGCATGAGTACAACACCCCCTTTCCATATTACTCAGCCTGTCCATCTTCTCATTCACTTAATCGCTCCCTAATTTTAATCATTTTGGTAGACATATATGCTCTGAAAACAGCTAAAATGCAAGTGATGTTATTGTTAGGAATTGTAATAATATATTACCACTCAAAAAAAATCTTTAAAATTCTCTGGCAAAAAGCAAAGGTTAATGGGACGCCATAGTTCCATGAACATGTCAGTTAAAACATAGGGCCAAATGTAGGTAGCTATTTTGTGTCCGCAAATAGGCCGATTCGCAGAATCCTCCCGTTTGCCCACACAAAAAAGGCTTTTAACATGTATCAATCTCTATTTTGCGATATGCTAACCTGTTACCGAATCGCAAAATGGGTTTGCAATATGGTATTTGGAAGGGGCATGTTTGGGGCTTCCCTTCAAAAGACCAAATTGCAGCAGTATGTATGAATGTTTTGTGACTGGTAATGCGATCACAAAACATTCACATTTTACCACCTACTTCACGGTGGTGGAAACTCATTCATAAATGGGAATGGATCCCCAAGGGACCCCTTCTCCTTTGGGAATGGTAGAGAAAATATTTTTTAAGAGCAGGCAGTGGTCCAGTGGTTTTTTATTTTTTGCTTTTAAACACAACCTGTTTTCCTTCAAGAAAAATGGGCTGCATTTTAAAAATGAAGATTGCTTTACTGAAAAGCAATCACAGACATGGTGGTCTGATTACCCTAGCAGTCACCATCCCCATGATTTTAGCGATTCCTAGGGGGTCACAAATTGCAATGTACCTCATAAAGTATTAATGAGGTAGGTCAATTTGAATCTGTACTCCTGAGGCACAGCCGGGAGCTCTGTTTGAAATTGCATCGCTTTTAAACATATTGTGTGTGAATTGATTTTAAAAATTTACGCTTCTTTCCCTTACCTGCTAGGCTGGTTGGGGCGCTCATCCTGTCACTAATTACCCGTGCAGCCGATCTGAACGCTGCCACGGGGTAGGAAATTGCAAGCACCGCCATCAGCGAGCGAGCCTGCTCACAGGCCACGCCCACTTCTCCAGACCACGCCCCCTTTGGTTATATAAAGCGCCTGCTCACAGGCCACGCCCACTTCTCCAGGGCATGCCCCCTTTGGTTATATAAAGCGCCGACGCCCAGCCCTTCCCAGAATCTGTACTCCTGAGGCACAGCCGGGAGCTCTGTTTGAAATTGCATCGCTTTTAAACATATTGTGTGTGAATTGATTTTAAAAATTTACGCTTCTTTCCCTCACCTGCTAGGCTGGTTGGGGCGCTCATCCTGTCACTAATTACCCGTGCAGCCGATCTGAACGCTGCCACGGGGTAGGAAATTGCAAGCACCGCCATCAGAGAGCGAGCCTGCTCACAGGCCACGCCCACTTCTCTAGGCCACACCCCTTTTGGTTATATAAAGCGCCTGCTCACAGGCCACGCCCACTTCTCCAGGCCACGCCCCCTTTGGTTATATAAAGCGCCGACGCCCAGCCCTTCCCAGAATCTGTACTCCTGAGGCACAGCCGGGAGCTCTGTTTGAAATTGCATTGCTTTTAAACATATTGTGTGTGAATTGATTTTAAAAATTTACGCTTCTTTCCCTCACCTGCTAGGCTGGTTGGGGCGCTCATCCTGTCACTAATTACCCGTGCAGCCGATCTGAACGCTGCCACGGGGTAGGAAATTGCAAGCACCGCCATCAGCGAGCGAGCCTGGTCACAGGCCACGCCCACTTCTCCAGGCCACGCCCCCTTTGGTTATATAAAGCGCCTGCTCACAGGCCACACCCACTTCTCCAGGCCACGCCCCCTTTGGTTATATAAAGCGCCGACGCCCAGCCCTTCCCTGAATCTGTACTCCTGAGGCACAGCCGGGAGCTCTGTTTGAAATTGCATCGCTTTTAAACATATTGTGTGTGAATTGATTTTAAAAATTTACGCTTCTTTCCCTCACCTGCTAGGCTGGTTGGGGCGCTCATCCTGTCACTAATTACCCGTGCAGCCGATTGAACGCTGCCACGGGGTAGGAAATTGCAAGCACCGCCATCAGCGAGCGAGCCTGCTCACAGGCCACGCCCACTTCTCCAGGCCATGCCCCCTTTGGTTATATAAAGCGCCTGCTCACAGGCCACGCCCACTTCTCCAGGCCACGCCCCCTTTGGTTATATAAAGCGCCGACGCCCAGCCCTTCCCAGAATCTCTACTCCTGAGGCACAGCCGGGAGCTCTGTTTGAAATTGCATCGCTTTTAAACATATTGGGTGTGAATTGATTTTAAAAATTTACGCTTCTTTCCCTCACCTGCTAGGCTGGTTGGGGCTCTCATCCTGTCACTAATTACCCGTGCAGCCGATCTGAACGCTGCCACGGGGTAGGAAATTGCAAGCACCGCCATCAGCGAGCGAGCCTGCTCACAGGCCACGCCCACTTCTCCAGGCCACACCCCCTTTGGGTATATAAAGCACCTGCTCACAGGCCACGCCCACTTCTCCAGGCCACTCCCCCTTTGGTTATATAAAGCGCCGACGCCCAGCCCTTCCCAGAATCTGTACTCCTGAGGCACAGCCGGGAGCTCTGTTTGAAATTGCATCGCTTTTAAACATATTGTGTGTGAATTGATTTTAAAAATTTACGCTTCTTTCCCTTACCTGCTAGGCTGGTTGGGGCGCTCATCCTGTCACTAATTACCCCTGCAGCCGATCTGAACGCTGCCACGGGGTAGGAAATTGCAAGCACCGCCATCAGCGAGCGAGCCTGCTCACAGGCCACGCCCACTTCTCCAGGCCACACCCCCCTTCGTTCTTTTCTCTGCATAAAAAGATGTGTAACACCCGGGCGCGCAGCGGACGGGCGCAGCGGGCGCGCCATCAGAGCGCCGAAGGAGCGCCAAAGGCAAGCCCGTCTGGGCCCGTCCGAGCCCAGCCGGACCCAGGCCAAGGAACTCTGCCGGATCCGCTGCAGAAACGTGTGGTGTACACAAGTGACATGCTTCGAGCCCTTCGCAAGGAAAAAAAGCAGGACTGCCACTACGTCCACGCTGAAGGTAAACCCTTCGCCAAATGTGTACGATGTAACCCAGCCGATCAGGGCTTGGGAAAGCCGGGACTACTGATTGGCCTCCTTAACTGCCGCTCCCTTCCTAAGCATGCGCACGAAATCAACTTGTTGATACAGGATCATGGCCTGGACGTGCTGTTTCTTACAGAAACCTGGCTTTCTGCTAGCATGGGCTCGGACATTGTCAATGCCCTTCCCCCAGGCTACCTCATTCAAACCTTACATAGACCTAAAGGGAGAGGAGGGGGGCTGGCAATTATCCACAGAGAACATCTCGCCTGTAGGACTAGTAACACCAACATTGCAGACTGCGAAAGCTGCCATTTTGCCCTTCAAATCTCCCCGACACACTCCATCTCAGGACAGTTGATCTACCGCCCTCCGGGGACAAAAGGGAGTTTCCTCAACGCCCTCATTGACATGGTATCACAATCAGCCTCCTCTGCCTCGAACTTTCTCCTCGTGGGCGATCTCAACCTTTACCTTAACGACCCCACAGACACCTTAGCTTTGGATCTCCTGCAGGACCTGAGGTCATTTAAAATCCGACTTGTCAACAATGAACCTACCCACGATAAAGGTCACCTTCTGGACCCCGTCCTGACCAATATTGGGGATATAACCTCAGATCCCCCCATCCCTCTTCCGTGGTCCGACCACTTTCTTGTTCCCTTCTCCTGGGACCTTGCCACGGCACTCCCCCAACCCCCTAAAATCCGAGTGACGGACTGACGCTGGCACAAGCTTGAACCTGTAGAGTGGGCTAGTCTACTCTCAGACTCGACACCTGCCCTTTCCATGGATCCAGCCACGGCCGACGAGCAGTTCAATTCCTGGCTCACATCCTCACTGGACCAACTCCTCCCCAAAACCACCACTCTCAAACATACAAAAAGAGTGGCTCCCGCTCCCTGGTATACTCCGGCGCTTAAATCGCTGAGACAGGTATGCAAGAGAATAGAACGCTTTTGGAGGAAGGACAAATCCAATGAAAATAAGGAAGCTTATCACACCGCTTCACAAGTTTACAAAACTGCTCTCCGCGATACCAAAAGTCTATTCTTTCAAGATAGAATAGAACACTCCGCTAGCTCTAGTAAAGAATCTTTTACCATTTTAAAGGAACTCTTCAAAGTCCCTGACTCGGGACCGAGAGATCCCCCAGACCCCAAAGCTGATGAGGAAAAGTGCCACAAGCTGGCCAATTTCTTCAAGGAGAAAATTCCCAAAATTCTTGACTTCATTCCATCCACAAGCTCGAGCGAGGAGAGAGAAGCCAGCAACCCTCCGACTCTCCCATGCCTCACTTCCTGGGGTCAGGTGACAGTTGAAGAGGTCGAAGATACGCTGCAAGTCATTAAAAGCAGATCCCCCAGGGACCCGGCCCCTTTACGCATTCTCAAAAAGGTAGCACCCTCGATCGCTCCTTCTCTCACTCACCTCATCAACGCCTCCCTCCAACAAGGAGTCGTCCCCCCCAGTTGGAAGGCGGCAGTCGTCAAGGTACTTCTAAAAAAAACCTCCCTTGACCCTGCCGACCTTGCGAACTATACACCAATCTCCCTTCTCCCGGGAACCAGCAAGATCGCGGAAAAAATTGTGAACAGAAAACTCTCACAATTTTTGGAGAACAACAACCGTCTAAAAAACTCGCAGACAGGTTTCCACCCCGGGCAGGGCACCGACATTGCCCTTCTCATGGCGGTGGAGGAGGCTAGAGCACTCTTAGATGAAGGAGGATCAGTGGCAGTGATCCTCCTCGACCTCATTGCGGCCTTCGACACCGTCAACTATCAGCTCCTTATCCAACGACTCATGAGCGTTGGTGTTGAAGGAACTGCCCTGTCCTGGATATCGTCCTTTTTGAGTCAACGCTCCTTTCAAATCTGGGAGAATAACACCTGCTCCTCCGACACTCCCCTCCAATGTGGTGTGCCTCAGGGCTCCTCCCTGAGCCCCACATTATTTAACATCTACATGTCCCCATTGGAGGAGGTTGTTATCCCGTTCGGAGTGAGCATCGTCAGCTATGCTGACGACACTCAGTTAGTGGTGTCCCTCTCTCATCCTAAACAACAACCTGCGGACCTTTACAACTGTATGATGCAGATACAAGGATGGATGAATAGATCGTCTCTGAAACTCAACGGTTCAAAGACTGACATTCTCCTCCTTGGTCAGAAGGGACCCACTTCACTTCATAACATCTGGCCACCTTGTTTAGGCCCGATCCCAGATCCGAAACCAGAGGTAAAAAGCCTGGGTGTCTGGCTCGACAAGGAACTATTTTTTACAACACAGGCAAAAAAGGTAGCCGGGACGTGTTTTGAACTGCTCAGGTCTATTCGAAAGATCTTGCCCCTACTCCCCCACAACTCCCAAAAACTGTTGATCCAAGGACTGATTCTGTCTAGGCTCGACTTTAGCAATTCCATCTATTTAGGGGCCCCAGAGGCAACCCTGAACAAACTACAAAGGGTCCAAAATGCTGCTGCCCGGATCCTTACTAACACCCCCGCCAGAGCCTCAGCCAAACCAGCGCTAAAGTGTCTCCATTGGCTTCCGGTGAGAGAACGGGTGATGTTCAAGGCTCTCTGCCTTGCTCACATATTTCTCCAAAACAATGGCCCCCCAAGGCTAAAAAAATTCATCAAACCATACAAAGCCCCGAGATCCCTCCGCTCGGACCAGGAACACCTCATTGTTACCCCCAGAATTAAGAAGGCCCGAACAGGAGGAAGACGTTTCTCGGTTCACACCGCACGTCTCTGGAACGCCTTACCGCACCACTTGAGAACCGAATCCAACTACCTACGGTTCAGGAAGCAACTGAAAACCCACCTCTTCCCTTAAACTGTCTTTCCCCTCCCCCTGTCAACTTCCAGTTGTACTGATTTTTAGCGCTGGGATACTTACGGGTGACTACGCGCTCTATAAAAAGTAAATAATAATAATAATAATAATAATAATAATTTGCATAACCCTAAGAATCTCTAAATGAAACTCTTTCATACATTTGTAATAGCGATTACCTAATTGCGATTCACAGAAAATTTTAATTAGGTAATTGCTATTACAAATGTTGATACATGTGGCCCATACTGTTTTCAACAAAAAAACAATGAAATTCACCAGTTATTCTTATCTCAAGTAATTATAAACCATGAACTAAATTAACTATAAATAGCGCCCCCACCATGCACAGTGTTGTCATCAATGATGTAATTTCAGATGTTGCAGTGATGTTATCAAAGAAGATGATGTCATAGCAATGCATAACAAGGGTGGGAGTGTGCAAACTATGGCTACTTCAGGGCTGATCCAGGACACAGACTGGAGGCAGAACACCACCATCCCATGAAAAAGCCCTGGCTTTGTAGGATGTGGTCCCAGGACCCTTTAGGGTGGGTGGCTGCACACACTCCCATAAACTTAAAAACAGCCCTGAGGGTTGTGGTCCCTAAAGACCCATAAAGGCTCAGGGAAGGCAGCCACATGCCCTCTCCCTAAATTATAAACAACAGGCTAAGGGCTGGCATTCGGGCCGCATAAAGGCTTGGCGATGGGGGCTGCACACCCCCTCCTCTAAATTTTAAACTAGCCCTGGGTAAGGGTGTCCCCGGGGCATGGTATCCACGGAGCCTCCTACAACTCAGGGAGGGTGACAATGCTGCCCCTCCTCTAATTATAGAAACAGCCCTGGGAAATGAGCTTCATAAAGTCTTAGCGAGGGGGCTGCACACAGACATCAAGAGCACCAACGCTAAAGGGCATGAACCACCCATAGAGGCTTATTTTAGAAAGGAGGGAGCCTGCCATTTGTTTTTCTTTAATATGGTCCAAGCATCTGTGGCAGAAGGTTGTGGGCCCAGGAGGCCTTCTGGGAGCCTTGCCCCCCTCCCAGACTAAGAAGTAGGCTATCCCTGCACTTTTATATATTTTTTAAGCTTTTTATAGGACAGAGGACTGGGTCCCCAGGCCCCAAAAGTGTTGTCCTCACATCCTTATTGTGGTGGTAGCAGCCAATCAGATCTTATATTTAGATCTACTTCTCTGTGAATCTTTCGTGGCAAGATACATACATACATTTAAAACATTCATTTCTTTAAAAATACTGAACAGACTAAATATAAAAAGAACACTTTTTGGACCAAGATCCGTATTTGCAGTATCGCTCTTCAGTTTTCCTGTACACAGCCCCTACTTGCTGGATTATCTCAACACTCTCCAGGAAGGAGCTGAGGTGGATACACTTTTTTGGTACACTTTGTGAAGATTCATTAAACAGCATCATAGTTATTAGCTAACCCAAAAATATATTTTGTTTGGCAACTATGCTCTTACTATAACTAATGAGTACTACTCTGTAATATATATACGAGCAAAAATATTGGAAATTTCAGAGAGACAAAGTGGACTATGATAACTGGCGAGTGCTTATATTTGCAAGGAAATGTGATTACACCAGACCACAGAGAAGTTGGAGTCAACAGTGGAAACATGATACTGGGAAGTGTCAGAAGGCAGTTAAACCATGAGCCTGGTCATCGAGCAAGAGACTTTAAGTAAAAAAGTGAATCCTAATGTGGGATGGACCTATTTAAACAAATACATGATCCTGCAGCAACGATGCCTGGCAGTACCCAGGCAATTAAAAACAAGAGAAGGTAAATAATATCTAGGAGGAATAGGGAGAGGAAAAGAAAACAGAAGAGGCGACAAATCATCTTCATCAATATTTATTTATTCTGTAAATAAAATCACCATAAAATAATACAAATTCATGTGATAAAAACAAGTTCTTGAAAAGAAAATAAAAGACCAGTGAAATACATTTGCATAAAAAACAGGGTGAGGGTAAAACAGTTAATCAGGTCTTGATTCTCTTGATGCCCAGATAAATGTTAAAACAGTAAAAATTACCTGGTCCATGGAACGTATCTTTAAATTTAATAAGGCAGGTCATACTTATTTAGAATGCAACAGTTTGAGCAAAAGGATTAAAAAATGCTTCCTCGGCCAGCTATAATAAGGACAAAAAATTGTGAAATGAAGCAAATCCTGCAGAGATACATTGTTGCAGCCACAAGATTCTGTTCCCTCCGGCCGAGCCTAGCAACACTGGGAAGCCAAAAAGTGATGCAGTTGATTAAACCAGACCCTGCACAATCAGAACCTATCGTGCTGTGAGCGAACCAGGTCCAGGTATGGCTTCAACCCCTGCACAGTCTTTAAGACCTCGAAGGCCCTGCTGCTGGTTTTTAGAATTCTAAACATTCCCTCTCCAGACGGGAATGGTCCAGAAACAATCTGAGATGACAGATTAGTTGGGTTAAAAAAATGTCAGGCTGCCCAGAGAAGAAAAAGATGCCTTAACATGGGCTAACCATCCGATACTCATTGCCCAGTCCAGCGACAGGCAGTCCACAAGTATCATGCGGCTCAGCTTCAACTCCTTCCTTTGCCAAACCTTTATCCAGGATAAAAGCGAACTTAGGGCGATTAAGTCCATGACGTAATCAAGCTCCAGTTCTGCATGCACAACGTTGGGGTAGCCTGTGGGACCTGGACCAACTTCCGCCCAAAATTGTTTTCCATGGTCTGGAGTCCGTCCACATTGCTGTAACCCAAGACCTCGCTACCATATTGCAGCTGTGCAATACTCTTAGATTGGTAAATTTTTAAAAGATCTCTCGGTGCCCTGGAACCAACCCTATGTGCAAAGCTAAAAACAGCCCCCATAATTTTGATTGATTCTGATCTTTTAGCCCCTACCATGGGTGTCCAGTAGTTTTTGGTATCATATAGAACACCTAGTTAAGGGAAGCCATTAACCTGGGACAGAGTAACATTTGATACCTTGAACGTCTTCCTGCTAGTGAATTTGGGGCCCACTACCATTACATAAGATTTCGAAAAGTTGACCAAGAGGTCCAGGATTCGCATAAAAGACACATACTTTGCTAGTCAAAGGTCCAGACCCTGAGCAGTCCGGGCTATCAGGACCGCATTGTCCACATATAGCAGAAATGGAAAAAATCTATACTTGAATTTAAGACTCGTCCAACACCAAAATAAGTGCGGATTCTAGCCCATTCGCATAAAGCGTGAAAAAATAGGTGCCAATATGCATCCCTAGCGAACTTCACAGGTTGTTGCAAAAGGTGAAGTACATGCTCCCCAGAAAGAGAAGTGCACCGAGGCTAAAGTTGTTGAGTGCAGATCAGCAAGTAATGCCACCATACCAGGATCAACCCCAGAACTTGCTAATCAGGGCCCACAGTTTACTTGAATTCACCTTATCAAAGGCAGACTTCAGGTCCATGAATGCGACTTGTAACGATTCAGCCCGAGCCACCGTATATTTATTGATGATTAGATGTAAGTTGAGGCTTTGATCGGCAGTTGACCAACCCGTCCTGAATCCGTATTGGACATCACTTAAGATGTTATTGTCTGCTGCCCATTCAGGCAACCTATTTAGAACCACCCTCCCTAGGCTCTTGACTGATACATCCAGGAGTGAGATTAGCCGATAGTATTGCATGTTCCCTCTGTCCCCCGACTTAAAATGGGGAAAATCACAGTGGTGGACCTGTAGGGTGGCAACGCCTCGTGAATGGCTGCATTTAAAATCTATGTTAGTAGCGGAGCCCAAACCTCGATGTTAGCTTTAAACAAGTCTGTGGTATATTGTCTGGGCCCGGGGTCTTATTACTAGTCAGGACAAGAATTCTCTGTTGGATTTCATCTAGAGTGAAGACCAATCTGTTGCTGGTAGTAAACCATATCCCTGGAATATTCTCACCCTCCCCCCATAATTATAAATGCCTTCAAAGTGAGCCGCCCAATGTTGCTCGGGGATATGATGACATAAAGACATGCCCGGATCCTCGGAAAAGCAGGGCCTATTAGCAACACTTCAGAAAAGGCAACTGCCCCTCGTGTCACAACCTTGACATAACTCTTCCCAAGCTGCCTCCTGTAACTTATGCCTCAACTCCTTCTGGGCCTCCTTACAGGGGAGCCTACAGTTTCTAATCAATTGCCCATCCCTCAGGGACTGCTTCGATGCTGCCTTTAGGTTGCTGAGTGATCATCAGAATTCCTTATCGAACCATTTTGAGGTTTGTCACTCCCCTGAGCTAAAAGCTGTGACAGTCAAGAGTTTACTGACCCCTGACATTATTTCATCATTTGCCTTCATTACCTCCCTCCCCCTAGCATCACTATCCAAGCACATGTTGCACTCTCGGATACAGGCTGAAAAAGAGACTTTTGTAGGTTCAGCGTGTGCATCTGTGCTCACTTGAGCCTTCTTTCTTTACTAATAGTGGACAGGCTCGTAAGGGCTGACTTAGGCTGGGTGTTTGGGCTCAGGGCAATGTCCAATGTAAGGGATAGTGGATTGTGGTCACTGAATGGGCTTACAAGATTTTCAAATTGAGAGATAAGGTGGTATAGTGGTACAGAAACCATGATAAAATCAATGATCGTAGCTTTGCTCCTCCCTTTGTAAGTTGGGCAAATGACAGGATTCATAGAATTCACCAATTTCTCGATAGTGAGGGTCAAATTATGAGCGTCTATAAGCTCATTTAGCCATCACCCTGTGTGAGTGAACAAAATGTAAACCTTCACTAAGCCAACAGCTGCCAATGGTTGCACCGTACTCTAAAGAAAGGTTACACAAATGACAATTGAAGTCAACATCCAAAACAATTAACGGTGGGTCATCACCCTTTCCCAAAATTGAGCTAAAAAACTATCCATATTGCAAATTCCAGTGGGATCTGAACATCCTCCCTTATTATTGTAAAAATTAAGGGTGGGCGTAGTTTGCGAAGTAGCGCTCCGCAAAGCTAGACAAAGTGCAATTCGCACTACGAGAACTTCACGTAGCACTACGTGAGCTGCGTAGTAGCATGTTCGCACTGTGCAAGATGTGTTTTCAATGATCGCACAGTGCGGACAAGCTTTCAGCACTGTGCAATCATTGAAAACGGCATCTCGCACAGTGCGAGCTGTAGTTTTCTGCTGCTCGAGTGGATTTTTACTCAAGCGGCAGCTTTCTCAACGCGAACTGGTAGTTTCTCATCTCGAGTGGTCGCGAGCATGTGCAACCACTCGCAATGAGAAACCTGACATCCCCGCGTTGAGAATGTTGCCGGGATGTCGTTTTGCTTACTTGCGGTCGCGAACATGACGTTGAGGACCGCGATCAAGCAAAAAATGACCGCTGCACTACGCTATGCTGCACTACGCATGTTCGCACTGTGCTACGTGCAGCTCGCGTAGTGCGAAGTTGCGCAAACTTCGCAAACTACGCGAGCGTAGCTTAGTGCTTCGCCCAGGGTTAGTAAAAATTGATAAAAAACCAAGGGAGAGTGACCAGGCAATATAAATTATACACTTTGGAAAATGCGAGCTAGCCACTTAAGGGGTGAAATAAACCCACTCTATTCAACTTTAACAGACAAAATTAAGCCCCCTTAGCCCTGCCGGAATAGACGGAATTGCTGATACAAAATAGGAGGTTTTAAACAAAAACTTTTTTCAATTACCCATGTTTCTTGTCGACAACCTATATGAAAAGGTTGGATGTAAGAGACCCACCCAGGGTCTCTGAACTTGGAGGCAAGCCCTGGGACATTCCATAATAGCACCTTAAGACCCAAAGGTTGGTGAGAGGGAGCTATCTGGGAGATGCCCAAGATTATTTGAGGCTTGGAGGGGCGATTAGAAACTGACAGGCATATTAACAAGATGTGCGTTAAAAAACGCACATCGCACATTACACTATCGCCGGCTATCGCCGGATTTTTTCACCGTGTTAGCACGTTATTATCAACGCGCAACACAAAGGTGATAGTAAATCCTGCAATAGCCGGCGATAGTGAACATTAGCGCGTGAAAACAAACGTTGTTTTCAAGCGCTAATGTGTGCCTTGTTTATATGGGGGAGTGGATTCAGCTTTATGATCCACACCCCCATGTTAACAATACCTAACGCCTGGTCAGAGCAGGCGTTGGGAGACCTGCGATAAACAAGTTTATCGCAGGTCTTTTCCTCCCAACGCCTGCCCTGGTGATAGGGTGTTCCCACCTCCAACCACATTTTACATGTGGTTGGACGTGGGAACGCCCACTTTGCATGTCATTAGCGATGTTTCTCGCTGACATGCAAAGTGGGCTTGTGGCAGGCGTTACAATGCCCTTGTTAATAGGGCGCTGGAAGTATCGCCGCTTTCTCGGCGAATTGTGCCAAGAAAGCGGCGATACTTCAGCTTGTTAATGTGCCCCCCAGTTCTGTTAGACTGAGGTGATTTATTACGATCCAGTTAGTCACAGGTCTCCAAGCCACTCAGTGGGAGAAATATATTAGCAGTTAGTAATGGGGAAAGACTTGGTTATAGGAAAATTGTTAGCTGGAATGGGCCTCCTGCCTGAGCGGTAAGAATAAGAGACAGTAGAAACTCTGCCCACTCTATAAAAAAAGCCAAATGGCAGGGCAACTACCACTGAAGGGCCTCTTGTCATACATGGGGTAATAACAAGCAATTCACCCGCTAGCCAAGGATTGTTAACCACCACGCAGTCAACTGGTTATGGTTTCCTTTCCTTGGCTATCCAGCCTATTCTTCGTCCCATGATTATGGAATCCGCAAAGACCCTCCTAGCAGTGAGATGTAAGCTAATCCAGTGCATCACCTTCTTTTTAAGTTCTTGATATTATTCCCCATTTGCACTAGAACAGGGGGGACGTTCCCTAAAACCATGACATATGGTGTTGCGGATGAGGGCAGATTTAACACTCCTCCCAGGATTATGGGATGCAAGAAGCGTGGGCCCAAACGCATCCCTGATTTATGCCAGGGTCAGCTGTGTTTTTCGCTTATCCCCTCTCCTGCCAGGCCATTGCCGTGAGGCAGTGAAGGGCTGGGGAGGGCTGAGTAATTTACCAATAGCTGGGGCCTCAGTGTTTTTCAGGTGTTCCTGCGCTGGAGGGCTGGGAATAATTTTGTAGTAGAAAGGGGCCTCACTGTTTTTTGATGCTCTTGCACTGGAGGGCTGGGGAATTATTTTGTAATAGAAAGGGGCCTTGCTGTTTTTCAGGTCCTCCTGCCCTGGAGGGCTGGGGAATAACATTTTAGTAGAAAGGGGCTTCACTGTTTTCAGATGCTTCTGTGCTGGAGAGCTGGTGAGTAATGTTGTACTAGAAAGGGGCCTCACTGTTTTCAGATGCTCCTGTGCTGGAGGGCTGGTGAATAATTTTGTAGTAGAAACTAGAAGCTAGAAGCCTGCACATCTCCTGAGGCGGAAGCCGGGAGAAGAGATAGACAGCATCAAAACTGCCTTTTCAAAACATTGTGTGTTCACTGTTAATTGTGTATTTTTAACAAACCTTCACCTCTTGTTGCCATTTTGCACAACCACGCCCAGCGGACTCTAGCGCTGACGTGGTTTGACTTCCAGATTGCCGCCATTCGCTCGGCACCTCGAGGCCACGCCCATCTCCCTAGGCCACGCCCCCCTGCACCTCATTTATGTGCACCTCCCGTCCGCGCAGCGGACGAGCACAGCCGGCGCGCCGTTTGCGCGCCGAAGGCGCTCCTAAGGCAAGCCCGTCTGGGCCCGTCCGGGCCCAGACGGCCTTAGGCCCAGGTACTAAGCCCGATTCTCAAAGCCGTATAACTTACACCCAAGACAGGCTTCAAGCTCTGAATCCGAATAAACATCCCAATTGTAAATATATCTTCATGGAAGACAAGCCATTCACGGGCTGTGCCCTCTGCAACCCACTGGAGGAACAGGAACATGCACAAGCCCTCCGACTTGGTCTTCTCAACTGCAGGTCTCTTGCTAGACACGCTCACAAGATAAATATTCTCGTGTAAAACTCCATGCTAGATATAATGTTTCTTACAGAAACATGGCTGACGCCGAAAACGACTTTGAAACGGTCAATGCCGTCCCCCCAGGCTATCAAATACGCTTCCTAAACAGACCGGTTGGTAGAGGCGGTGGGCTAGCCATCCTCTACAAGGACCACCTCACCTGCAGGATTGACAATGGCAATGTGAAAGATTGTGAAAGCTGTAATTTTACTCTACAGATCTCTCCTGCAATCTCTCTCTCCGGACTCTTAGTCTACCGGCCGCCAGGCCCACTTGGGGAATTCTCCAGTACATTGATGGATCACGTTACACTATTAGCAACCACTGCCTCTAACTTTCTTCTCTTAGGGGATCTCAATCTCCATTTCCTTGACCCCACGGATAACTCCGCAGCCAACCTATTGACAGATCTCGCGTCAGTCGACCTGCAGCTCATGAACTCACAGGCCACCCATGAAAAAGGCCAGCTTTTGGATGCGATTTTTACGAATATTCTAAATTTTAAAACTCAGGAACCAATTCCCTTTCCTTGGACAGACCATTTACTGGTCCCCATGCACTGGCACCTTAAAACCGCTCCGACCCAACCACCCAAAGCCAGGACCCTCGTTAGACGGTGGCAAAAGCTGGTGCCGGAGGACTGGGAAACTAAGCTAAGAGAATCCACCCCTCTCCCCTCCCTGGATCCAAAAACGGCGGATAGAGAATTTAATGATTGGCTCACCCACTCCCTAGACAATCTCATTCTGCACACTAGCACTCTAAAACATACTAAGAGGATCAGTCCCGCTCCTTGGTACACCCCTGCATTGAACGCCTTACGGAAGGAATGCAAAAAGTCGGAACGCATTTGGAGGACGGATAAATCTGTGAATAAAAAAGATGTATTCCAGACATCCATGAGAGCATATAAACTAGCACTCCGCAACACCAAAAGTGCCTTTTATGAGGAAAAAATAGAGAATTCTTCCTGCTACGCTAGGGAAACCTTCCTTATCCTTAAAGAGCTCCTACATGTACCCGCCCCCCCAGAAAAACCTCTAGACCCCAAAGCAGCGGAAGACAAATGTGTCAAACTAGCTACCTTTTTCGATGAAAAAATAAAAAAGATTCTCGCATCTCTTCCCGCTACCGATTCCGATTTCATTGAAGGAGATAAGGACAACCCTCCCCTGCGAACGAATTCCCCCCTGAAATCTTCTGCCCTTCACCTGGTCTCCTTTGGCCCGGTTACCATGGAGGAGGTAACCGCCACATTTGTCTCAATCAAGAGTGGCGCCCCCAGTGACCCAGTGCCCATACGGTTCCTCAAAAAAGTCACCCACACCATAGTGCCCCCGCTGACCGCTCTGATTAACACCTCATTTTCCCAAGGTGAAGTCCCTCCTAGCTGGAAAGAGGCGGTCGTTAAAGGACTTCTTAAGAAGCTTTCCCTAGACCCAGAGGACCTGTCAAACTATAGACCCATCTCGCTTCTCCCCTGGATTGGTAAGGTCACTGAGAAACTAGTAAATAAAAAACTGTCACAGTTCTTGGAAACTAATCACCTTCTCAAGAACTCCCCAACGGGCTTCCGACCAGGTCAGGGCACTGACACCGCACTCCTTGCAGCAGTGGAGAAGGCCAGAGACATTCTGGACACAGGAGGATCAGTGGCAGTGATCCTCCTGGACCTGAGTGCGGCCTTCGACACTGTCAGCCACCAGGTCTTAACTCAACGCCTGGGAAACATCGGAGTGAAGGACAAAGCACTGAAATGGCTCGCATCATTTCTCTGCCAACGCTCCTTCCAAGTCTGGGAAAGTGACAGCCGCTCCCCTGCCATCCCCCTCCAGTGTGGGGTGCCACAGGGCTCGTCATTAAGCCCCACGTTATTTAACGTGTACATGGCCCCACTGGAGGAGGTGGTCACCCCATTTGGAGTCACTATCATCAGTTATGCTGATGATACTCAGCTGGTGGTAACGCTATCTCACCCCAAGCAAGAACCCTCCAACTTACATGGCTGCCTCTCCAAGATACACCAATGGATGAACGACTCAGCCCTCAAGCTCAACGGATCAAAAACAGAGATTCTGCTCCTAGGACAAAAAGGGCCCTCTCTACCCCCGAACATCTGGCCCGCCTGCCTTGGGGAACCTCCTGCCCCCAAGACGGAGGTCAAGAGCTTGGGAATATGGTTAGAAAAAGATCTCACCTTTAGAACACAGGCAAGGAAGACGGCCGGCGTCTGTTTCGGCCTTCTATGGTCATGTAGGAAAGTGCTCCCCCTACTTCCTTTTAACTCCCGGAAACTGCTGATCCAAGGCCTGATTGTTTCCAGGCTAGACTACAGTAACGCCATCTATCTGGGAGCCCCCGAAGCCACCTTTCAGACCCTACAGAAAATCCAGAATGCCGCTGCCCGGATGCTCACGAACACCCGGGCCAGAACATCCGCGAAACCCGCCCTGAAGAAACTGCACTGGCTGCCGGTCAGGGAAAGAGTGGTTTTCAAGGCCCTCTGCCTGGCCCACAAATTGCTCCACAATGAAGGCCCACCAATTCTCAAAAACTGTATTACCCCATATAGACCCACCAGATCACTCCGATCGGACCACGAAAACCTTTTAGTGGTACCTAGAGTGAAAAAAGCCCGCTCTGGAGGTCGCCGGATTTCGGTTCACACAGCGAAGCAATGGAATGCGCTCCCTCTGAAACTTAGAACAGAACCGAACCTCCTTCGCTTCAGGAAATCGCTCAAAACTCTTCTCTTCCCATAAGCCCTCCATCTCTTCTGCACTCCTTTCCCTCTGGATCGCGAGGCATAGCGCTGGGATACTCACGGGTGACTACGCGCTCTATAAAAACCTTTAAAAAAAAAACAAACAAAAAAAAACAGTCCTCCTATTTTTCAGGTGCCCCTGCCCTGAAAGGCTGGGTAATAACTTTTTAATAGAAAGGGGCCTCACTGTTTTCAGATGCTGCTGCGCTGCAGGGCTGGGGAATAATTTTGTATTAGAGGGGGGCCTAACTGTTTTTCAGGTGCTCCTGCGGTAGGGTTGTTGAATTATTTTATAATAGAAAGGGCCTCACTGTTTTTCAGGTCCTCCTCCCTGGAGGGCTGTGGAATAACATTTTAATAGAAAGGGGCCTCACTGTTTTCAGATTCTCCTGAGCTGGAGTGATGGGGAATAATTTTGTAATAGAAAGCGGCCTCGCTGTTTTTCAGGTGCTCCTGCGCTACAGGGCTGGGGAATAATTTTTTAATAGAAAGGGGTCTCGCTGCTTTTCAGGTGCTCTTGTGCTGGAGGGCTGAGGAATAAGTTTGTAACAGAAAGGGGCCACGCTGTTTTTCAGTTGCTCAGCTTGTAGAACATTGTCACCTTTGCCCTATGTCCTTCCCAAGAACAATATCCTCCCACTTACATTCCTTGTGTATTTCATGAAAGGACATGCCCGCAAATGTGGGCCACTGCCCGTGAATGTGGGCCATACCTCTTGAATAAGGGCCACATCCCATGAGTGTGGGCCACGCCCTGTGAATGTGGGCCATGCACAGCAAATGTGGGCCAAGCCTTGCAAATGTGGGCCACTTTTTCCGTCAGTGACCGGTCCAAATTGGGATCCCTTTACACCAGTATCAACCCCAAGTTGGGTATGGAAGCTATGAACAAAATACTTTCCAACAGACCCCTCTACCCCTCTTCTATACCTCTTCTACCCTTCTAACCATCTACCCCTCTTCTACCCCTCTATTACCCCTCTCCTACCCCTCTTCTACTCTTCTACCCCTCTACCCCTCATCTACCCTTCTACCCCTCTCCCCCTCTTCTACCTCGCTACCCTTCTACTACCCCTCTGTCCCTCTACTACCCCTCAACCTTTTTATTACACCTCTATATTTTGCTATCCCTCTACCCCTCATCTACCCCTCTACCCCTCTTCTCCCCTTCTACTCTTATGCCCCTCTACCCCTATTTTACCCCTCTACAACTCGAGTACCCCTCTACCCCTCTACTACCCCTCTACATCTCTTCTACCCCTCTTCTACACCTCTACTACCCCTCGTCTACCCCTCTTCTACCCCTCCTCTACCCCTCCTCTACCCCTCTACCCATCTTCTACCTCTGTTCTACCCCTCTACCTCTCTTCTACCCCTCTACTTCTCTTCTATCCCTTTACCTCTCTTCTACCCCTCTTCTACACCTCTACCTCTCTTCTAACCCTCTACATCTACACTACCTTTCTTCTACCCCTCAACCTCTCTTCTACCCCTCTAACTCTACTATACCTCTCTTCTACCCCTTTACCTCTCTTCTACCCCTCTACCTCTCTCATACCCCACTACCTCTCTTCTACCCCTCTACCTCTCTTCTACATTTCTACCCCTCTACCCCTCTTCTACCCCTCTTCTATCCCTCTACCCCTCTTCTACCCCCTATCCCTCTACCTCTTTACTATGCCTCATCTACCCTTCTACTACCCCTCTTCTACCCCTCTACCACCCCCCTAACCCTTCTTCTATCCCTCATCTACCCTTCTACCCCGGTTCCCCTCTACTACCCCTCAACCTTTCTATTACACCTCTACCCTTCTGCTACCCTCTACCCCTCTTCTACCCCTCTTCTACCCTTTTAGTCTTCTACCCCTCTACCCCTATTGTACCCCTCTACTACCCCTGTATCCCTCTAGTACCCCTCCTCTATCCCTCTTATACCTCTCTACATCTCTTCTACCCCTCTTCTACCCCTCTACTACCCCTCTTCTACCCCTCTTCTTCCCTCCTCTACCCCTCTACCCCTCTCCTACCTCTCTTCTACCCATCTACCCCTCTTCAATCCCTCTTCTACCCCTATTCCCCTCTTCTACCCCTCTACCTCTCTTCTACCCTCTACCTCTCTTCGATCCCTATACCTCTCTTCTACCCCTTGACCCCTGTTTCACCCATCTACCCCTATTCTAACCCTCTTCTACCCCTATTCTTCCCCTTTACCCTTCATCTACCCGTCTACCCCCTACCCCTCTTCTGCCCCTCTACCCCTCTACTACCCCTCTACTACCCCTCAACCTTTCTATTACCCCTCTACCCTTCTGCTACCCCTCTACCTCTCTTCTACCCCTGTACCCATTTTTTACCCTTCTACTCTTCTAACTCTCTACGACTGTTCTACCCTTCTACTACCCTTCTACCCTCTACTACCCCTCTACCACTCCTCTATTCCTCTTCTACCCCTCTACCCTTCTTCTACCCCTATACTACCCCTCTTCGAACCCTCTTCTATCCTCCTCTGCCCCTCTACCCCTCTTCTATCCATCTACCCCTCTTCTATCCCTCCTCTACCCTTATTCCCCTCTTGTACCCCTTTACCTCTCTTCTACCCCTCTACCTCTCTTCTACCCCTCTACCTCTACACTACCTCTCTTCTACCCCTCTAACTCTACTCAGCCTCTCTTCTACCCCTCTACCTCTCCTATACCCCTCTGCCTCTCTCATACCCCTCTACCACTACTCTACCCCTCTACCCCTCTTCTACTCTTCTAGCCCTCTACTACCCCTCTTCTACCCCTCTTCTACTCTTCTACCCCTCTACCCCTCATCTACCCTTCTACCCCTCTTCTACCTTGCTACCCCTTTACTACCCCTCTACCCCTCTACTACCCATCAACCTTTCTATTACACCTCTATCCTTCTGCTACCCCTCTACCCCTTGTCTACCCCTCTACCCCTCTTCTCCCCTTCTACTCTTCTGCCCCTCTACCTCCTATTTTACCCCCCTACAACTCTGGTATCCCTCTACCCCTCTACTACCCCTCTACATCTCTTCTATCCCTCTTCTACCCTCTACTACCCCTCTTCTACCACTCCTCTACCCATCTACCCCTCTTCTACCTCTCTTCTACCCCTCTACCTCTCTTCTACCCCTCTACCTCTCTCCTATCCCTCTACCTCTCTTTGACCCCTCTACCCCTCTTCTACCCCTCTACCTCTCTTCTAACCCTCTACCTCTACACTACCTCTCTTCTACCCCTCTACCTCTCGCCTACCCCTCTAACTCTACTGTACCTTTCTTCTACCCTTCTACCTCTCTTCTACCCCTCTACCTCTCTCATACCCCTCTACCTCTCTTCTACCCCTCTACCTCTCTTCTACTCTTCTACCCCTCTTCTATCCCTCTACCCCTCTTCTATCCCCTACCCCTCTACCACCCCTCTCCCCCTCTACCTCTCTACTATGCCTCTACCCTTCTACTAACCCTCTTCTACCCTTCTACCACCTCCTAACCCCTCTTCTACTCTTCTACACCTCATCTACCCTTTTACCCTTCTACCCCACTTCTACCCCACTACCCCTCTACTACCTCTCTACCCCTCTACTACCCCTCAACCTTTCTGTTACACCTCTACCCTTCTGCTACCCCTCTACGCCTCTTCTACCCCTCTTCTACCCTTCTACTCTTCTATCCATCTACCCCTATTCTACCCCTCTACTACCCCTGTATCCCTCTACTACCCCTCTACCACTCCTCTATAACTGTTATACCCCTCTACCCTTCTTCTTCCCCTCTTCTACCCCTATAACACCCCTCTTCGAACCCTCTTCTACCTATATTCCCCTCTTCTACCCCTCTACCTCTAAACTACCTCTCTTCTACCCCTCTTCTACCCCTCAACCTTTATATTACCCCTCTACCCTTCTGCTACCCCTCTACCGCTCTTCCACCCCTCTACCCCTCTTCTACCCTTCTACCCCTCTTCTGCCCCTCTACCCATATACCACCCCTCTACCCCTCTACTACCACTGTACCCTTCTACCACCCCCTGACCCCTCTTCCACCCCACTTCTACTCTTCCACCCCTCTACCTCTCTACCCCTCTATCCCTCTTCTACCCTTCTACTCCTCTACCCCTCTTCTACCACTCCTCCACATTTCTTCTACACCTGCACATCTCTATTAAGCCTCTACATTTCTACCCCTCTGCCCCTTCTATACCCCTCTACCCCATTTCTACCCCTTCACTACCCCTCTACTACCCCTCTATCCCTCGTCTACCCCTCTTCTGCCCCTCTACCCCTCTTCTACCCTTCCACCCCTCTACCTCTCTTCTACCCCTCTACCTCTCTTCTACCCATCTACCTCTTTTCTACCCCTCTAACTCTACTCTACCTCTCTTATACCCCTTTACCTCTCTTCTACCCCACTACCCCCTTCTACCCCTGTACCCCTCTACTACCCCTCTACCCTTCTACTACCCCTCTACTACCCCTCTACCCTTCTCTTACCCCTCTACCCTTCTACTACCCCTCTACTACCTCTACCCCTCTTCTACTCCCTTCTACTGCTCTACCCCTCTTCTATCCCTCTTCTACCCTTCTAACCCTCTACCCCTTTCTACCCCTCTACTACCCCTCTTCTACCCCTCTTCTACTCTTCTACCCCTCATCTAGCCTTCTACCCCACTCCCCCTCTTCTACCTCGCTACCCTTCTACTACCCCTCTGCCCCTCTACTACCCCATAACCTTTCTATTACACCTCTATCCTTCTGCTATCCCTCTACCCCTCATCTACCCCGCTACCCCTCTTTTCCCCTTCTACTCTTCTGCCCCTCTACCCCTATTTTACTCCTCAACAACTCGAGAACTCCTCTACCCCTCTACTACCCCTCTACATCTCTTCTACCCCCTTCTACCCCTTTACTACCCCTCTTCTACCCCTCTTCTACCCCTCCTCTACTCCTCTTCTACCTCTCTTCTACCCGTCTACCTCTCTTCTACCCCTCTACCTATCTTCTATCCCTCTACCTCTCTCCTACACCTCTACCCCTCTTCTACCCCTCTACCTCTCTTCTAACCCTCTACCTCTACACTACCTCTCTTCTACCCCTCTACCTCTCTTCTACCCCTCTAACTCTACTATACCTCTCTTCTACCCCTCTACCTCTCTTCTACCCCTCTACCTCTCTCATACAGCGCTACCTCTCTTCTACCCCTCTACCTCTCTTCTACCCCTCTTCTATCCCTCTACCCCTCTTCTACCCCCTACCCCTCTACCACCCTTCTAACCCTCTACTACCCCTCTACCTCTCTACTATGCCTCTACCTTTCTACTACCCCTCTACCACCCCCCTAACCCCTCCTCTACTCCTCATATACCCTTCTACCCTTCTACCCCACTTCTATACGCTACCCCTCTACTACCCCTCAACCCCTCTACTACCCCTGAACCTTTCTATTACACCTCTACCCTTCTGCTACCCCTCTACCCCTCTTCTACCCCTCTACCCCTCTTCTACCCTTTTAGTCTTCTACCCCTCTACCCCTATTCTACCCCTCAACTACCCCTGTATCCCTCTACTACCCCTCTACCCCTCCTCTATCCCTTTTCTACCCCTATACATCTCTTCTACCCCTCTACTACCCCTCTTCTACCCCTCTTCTTCCTTCCTCTACCCCATTACCCCTCTTCTACCTCTCTTCTACCCATCTACCCCTCTTTGATCCCCCTTCTACCCCTCTTCACTCTTCTACCCCTCTACCTCTCTTCGATCTCTCTACCTCTTTTCTACCCCTCTACCCCTGTTCTACCCATCTACCCCTATTCTAACTCTCTTCTACCCCTATTCTACCCCTCTTCTACCACTCTACCCTTCATTTACCCGTCTACCCCTACCCCTCTTCTGCCCCTCTACCCCTCTACTACCCCTCAACCTTTCTATTACCCCTCTAGCCTTCTGCTACCCCTCTACCCCTCTTCTACCCCTCTACCTCTTTGTTACCCTTCTACTCTTCTACCCCTCTACCACCGTTCTACCCCTCTACTACCCCTCTACCACTCCTGTATCACTCTTCTACCCCTCTACCACTCTACCCCTCCTCTATCCCTCTTCTACCCCTCTATCATTCTTCTACCCCTCTTCTACCCCCTTCTACCCTGCTACCCCTCTTCTACCCCTCTCATACCCATCTCCCCCTCTTCTATCCCTCTTATACCCCTCATCCCCTCTTCTACCCCTCTACCTCGTGAAGTAGTGTGGCTCACTGGTTAGAGGCGGCAGACCCGAGAGCAGAGGACGGCCTGGGACCAGGGTTCGATTCCCGGCGCGGCAGGTTTCTGGACCAGGGTCAGCGGACTCGATAATTCTCTCGCCTCGGTGCCCACTCTGATCAGCGATCACACTCGGCAACTCTGGGCATTAGCTTGCCTCATCTTCACTAACGGCCCCACCAGACCGCCGGGGATGCCTGGTCTCACCCTGGAGATACCCATTAAGGGACCATCTCTCAGGGAAGCCAGGAAGGGTTTCGCAGCGGTCGAAGCGCCTTGGGACCCTCCGGGTAAGTAGTGCGCTATATAAATGCCTATACATTACATTACATACATTACCTCTACACTACCTCTCTTCTACCCCTCTTCTACCCCTCTATCCCTCTCCCCCTCTATCCCTCTTCTACCCTTCTACTCCTCTATCCATCTTCTCCCCTCTTCTACCCCTCTACTACCCCTCTACCCCTCTACTCTTCTACCCCTCTACCCCTTTTCTGTTCTTCTACCCCTCTTCTACCCCTCTACTACCCTTCTACTACTCTAACCCTAGTATACCCCTTCTATCCCTATTCTACCCCTCTTCTACCCCTCTACTACCCCTCTTATACCCCTCTATCCCTCTTCTACCCCTCTACCAGCATCACTCAGTGCTACCACAGCAACACTCAGCACCACCACAGAATCACTCAGGGCCAACACCGCATCCCCCCCAGAAACACTCAGCACCACCAAAAAATAACTCAACACCACCACAGCATAACTCAGCACCGGGGAACATCCTTTTCAGCACAACTTTTACAACGTATGCCTTTACATCGCATTGCGCTGGGGGGCGCTCTAGGATAGGGAATAGATTTAATTTACTATCCAACACCTTCCCTACTATCCACTGGGACTGGAGTTGGAATAGTAAATTAAACTATTCACTATCCAGCACCCCTCAACACTATGCGTTGTAACAGCATGTGTTGTAAAACCTATGATGTAAAAGCATGCGATGTAAAAGCATGCGTTGTAATGTCATACATCCCTCAGCACTACCACAGAATCACTGAGGGCCACAACAATATCACTCAGCAACACCACAGCATCACTCAGCCCCACCACAGCATCACTCAGGGCCAACACAGCATCACTCAGGGCAAGTACAGCATTACTCAGGGCCAGCACAGCATCACTTGGGGCCAGCACAGCATCAGTCAACGTCACCACAGCATCACTCAGCGCCACCACAGCAACACTCAGTGCCACCACAGCATCACTCAGCAATGCCACAGCATAACTCAGCACCACCAAAGCATCACTCACGACCAATACAGCATCACTCAACTCCAACACAGCATCACTCAGCACCACCACAGCATCACTCAGCAGCACCACAGCATCACTCAGGGCCACAACAATATCACTCAGCGCCACCAAAGCATCACTCAGCACCATCACAGCATCACTCAGCACTACCATAACATTACTTAACACCACATCAGTATCACTCAGCATCGCCTTTGCAATAGTACACCACCACATCATCATCCCTCAGCAAAACCTAAGTATCATTCAGCATCGACTCAGCACCAGTCATCACCATCACCACTACCACCTCAACATCTCTCAACACCACCTCAGCCTGCTCTCAGAATCTGACATCAGCTCATTCTCCCGTAGCGTCTGGTGACTGTTAGTGTTATAATACAGGTACTAGTTCATAACCTTCAACCTCCAATTGTTTATGCCCCCTCAAAAAAAAAACTTTAACAAACAACCATTGGAATAGGCAAAAACAAGTTGCCAGTGTTGCAAGAACAAAAGAAAAATGAGGATTTTTTTTATTGTACATACATTTTTTAATGTGGTCGTTCTGTTGGACATAATAAATTCTTGGTCATATATAAGGTAACAAAAATGCTTCTGTCACTTTTTTATTACAACTTTTCAGCATGTTGTGTAGCAGAACATGTTGCTTGCGGAGAGCAGAACAATTTCCCCCCCAATAGCAATCAGGTAGGAATCGAACAAATTAATCCAATCCTTCCAATGGATTTCAGGATCCCCAATTTCGTTTAGGAAGGAGGGTGGTTGGCTCATAGATGATGCAGCCATGGGGGAAGAACAGAGGGACAGGAGCCCCCGACCTAGAAGTTGGGGAGAATACGAAGAGGAGTGTAGTGGAAAATTAGAAATATCTTTCACAGCAACTTGCTCTAACTTGTGTAATAAATTCTCTACACAGGAAATAGATAATAGTATTCCCTTTTAACCGATAGCACATGTGTACACAGATAACAATGAGGAAAGCACCCACTATCAAATCACTTCACTGTAATGCAGGATGTAGAATAGGTACACTAATCTATATTTAAAATTACTAGCAACTTGAATACAATGAGGGATTACCAGATTACATAAATATCAATAGGAAACCCTATTTGCATACCCTGGGTACATCAGATAACATGCACATAATATATAACTTTCCACCATACAGTATGTGAGAAAAGTAGGAGGTAAGGTACAAGGTGTACTGAGTGACTAGGATATAAGAGGTACGCAAATTTTATCCTGAGTTCCTGTTTGTAATGACTAAAGTAACCTGGTTACAATGAAATCGCGCAACACACACTGACTTGTAAAATGTCGTGGAGATTAGAGGTGTGTGAGTCCCTGAAGAACAGTAGTGCACGAAGGGATACTGAAAGAGAAAATAGAATGTATTTGGTATGTGTTTCACAGTGGAGTTTGCAGTGACACACAATAGAGCAGAAGAGTAAAGATGGAGAGTCAAACTGGCCAACACAAGTCAAACAATAGAGCGAAGTTCCAAGCCTTCAAAACAATTTGTGCCACAGCAGAGTTATATATATAAAATTACAGGTGGTGCAGAAATTTTGAATGAGAGCATTGTGAAGAAGATCCACGAAATAGGCTGAGCATGCAAAGCGGTAATGCGAGAGAGGGCTCCACGCAGACACGGGAAAGTGTCACGAGGAGTTGTCTTCAACCCTATGCACAATAAGCATTGCAGAAACGATGAGTTTAACACCTCCCCGAGGGCAGGCAGCAGCTTGTCATTTCCTCAGCAATGTATCCAAAATTGTAAAAGTACATTTCAGCATTGTACCCCAGCTAACGAGGTAAGTTTGCTGTTCCAGTGTCCCCGAATAACCAATTTATAAAAAAAACAGCCAACAAAATCCCCACAGAACTGTCTTACTTCCGAAGAAATAGATGACTGGGAATCAGTAATTGTTCGCTCACTAAATGCAGAACTCACACGGGCACCACCACCGACACCGCTGACAGGAATTCGAAAAAGCAGTTCGAATGGCAGCTATGTGGAGACTGGGGCATGACGTCACGCAGCTGACGGAACTAGTAGATGCGAGCTCGAAGTTGGCTCTAAGGAGACTGGAGCTCCGGGGGTTGAAGACAAGGGTTCACTGTCAGCTCAAAGGAGACTGGAGTACCGGGAGCGTCTCCTTGAGTTCCTCCTTCCAAGCAGCTGGGCACACCTCCGCAGGATGTCTTACTCGGGTGCAAAACGTCACGCAGAACCCAACGCAGGGCTGGCAGGTATCCGATGACACCTAAGACAGGGCCGCACCAGTGACGGAGATCTGCTGACAGGGAAGACTCCTCTTAAGTGTCTGTCATGGAATGCCCGACACCTGCGCAGCGGGATACAGACCCAGCACCACACGCAGCACAAAAGCACACCCTCAAGGGAGGCGAGCACGAATAGAGCACTCACCCCTTGGTGTCCCCTCCGAGGAGTCTCCAAGGATGATGGCCTCACCCATTCCAAACGCTGGCCAACAACCGACTGCACAAAGCAATTCAGCCCCACTCACTTCTCCCGAGTGTGAGGGTAGTCCAGGGACCAGGATAGCTCTGAATACAGCTACCAGTAGGCAAGATTTGAGCAAAGAATGAATGAACTGCAGGTTCCTTCACAATCTTGACATCCCCACTGAACACAAATCCCAAGAAGGTGGAGAGAGCACCTTAGAGGGGTGATGACAGCAAGGCCCCCTTCGCCGTCCTCGTCGTCAGTGTTGTAAAGAAGATCCAGAAACAGAAGTAAGTAAAATCAGTCTTTTTTCTGTCACCAACTCTCCAAGACTGCTAGTGCATTGCCGACATTCTAAGGCAAGCTCTAGCGGAACCTACCAATTGGGGAGGGGAGGATAGGGCGGAACATACCATGTGAAAGGAAAGCAAGATGACAACACTGACACATGTAATAGATCTGCCTGAGTGATTGTATAATTCCGTGCGTAGTCCTTCGATAATTTTATAACTCCAAACGTAGTTGCTACGTAATTGCAAGAGAAGATGGTTAGTGACTGGCTAATTACATGAGTGCACACATAACGGTTAAATGCATGTATACGTGTATTAATAGCACCTGAAGGCATAGATAAGTCATGAAGTAGTACCGAAGTGAATAGATAGGTGCAATAGTATCACCTGGGTGATTCTATAACTGCAAGGGTAGTGTGCGGGTTATTACATGATTGCATAGGTAGACACTGCATGATTATATGACTGCAAAGGAAATACATAAGTAGGGCCTGGATGATTATATGACTACAGGGGTAATATCTGGGGATTATTGGAGTACATAGGAAGTGAGTGAGTGATTTCATAAGTACATGAGTACTGCTTCAGTGATTGCAGGAGTAATGAGGTGGTGTCTGACTGAATAAAGGAGTGCAGAGATACTGCCTGGGTGATTTCATAACAGCATGACTACTGGCTGAGTGATTACATAAGTACAATTGCAGTGCCTCTGTGATAGAAGGAGTGCAACGTTAGTGCCTGAGTGAATATATAAGAACATGAATAGTGGCTACATGATTTAAAGAGTGCATGGTTAATACCTTGGTGATTGCATGAGTGTATTGATAGTGCCTAGATGTTTGCATGAGTAAAGCCTGAGTGATTACACCAGTGAATATGTAGTGACTGAATCATCGGAAGACTTCAAGGGTAGTACTTGTTTTTTTTATAACTGCAGGAATGTTGTGCCTAGCCAAATATAAAGCAGCAGACTATTTCATAACTGAACCATAAGTCTCTCCACACCTCAAACCCTCAGAGACAACAATTCAATTTTCAAACATACACTGAAAATTAAGCGGTATGAATTAAATATACCTTTCCACACATCATACAAATTACTCTAATAAATAAAATCTCGATAAACATATCTCAAACCTCTCTTTTGGGCTGATGGTTTGCCATTCTACAACTACTTATAATGTTACACCTACCCAAATAAAAATCACGAATCCTTCACATGTCTTTACTAAATGTCTCACCATATTCCTAAAAGCATACATGAATATGTCTGTAGCAAAACACTATTCAAGCCTTAAAAACGTGCAGGACAAACTTCCAAATTTAAGCAAACACCCAAAATTATGTGCCATATTTCAACTGTACCTCTCTTGAAACTTAAAAAAAGAAGCCTAATCACTAATACATTATGTCAATATATTTTAAAGCACAATATGCAACATTCCACTACTACTCACAATATTGAGCCTATCACATAAAAAGCAACAACACCTCTGTGTCATACATCATGCACCTTCAAGATATATGAAAATAAATATACAAGTAGAGATACACTTGAGACAGAAGTCCATGAACACCTTAAAACTTAACACAATCCACCTCCAATTTTAAAGCAACACCTAAAATAATGCGGCATACTACAAATCTGCATATCCACACACTAAAACAAACTACCATAAACACCAATCCACTTCCAATATACACATCTTGCTATACAAAATCTATTTCAAACAACATTTAACTAGAATAAAACAAACTACAGTACACATCTCTACATTTAATAATATATTTCAAACCTCAAAGTTTATCAATAATTTGTAAAGTTTAAAAGTAAACTTATACATAATACACCTCACAAATGAATAACTCACCTTCCTAATCAATTTGTAGAATTTAAAATATCATAAACTCATGAAAGATTTTCTAATGCACATAATCAATAGAATGAACCACTCTCAGCAAAGTAAAACCAGTAATGGCAAACTTTCCCTCTCTTTCTCCACACAAATACATGTAAGTAACAAATGACATTGCTTCCTACATTATTTCAAATTAAAAAACACATTTCTATTGATTAAACATATGAACCCTTACCAACAGACTTCTAACAGTGCCCAAACTGGGTCTGGATTTTCTTTAAGTCGCGACTTCATCGTGCACCAATGCAATGGATCAGTGAATCCATACGGGATTTCAAAAATATATTGCAAACAAAAATACCACTATTCTTTAACAACACACCTCTTCTAAAGACAGTACTGACTTAGCAATTTGTACTTTACTAACAAATCACCTATATATAAATTAAGATTTCACATTTTAAGTCCACAGTAAAGTTGCAACCCTTCCCCCATTCTGCTTAATGCCAGTTTCCATAGTAACAGTTCATGGAACATTCAACTGGACAGACAGGTCACAAGTTCACCATATTTGCGAGTTCAGCACACAATACAAACAGCAGGTGTGGATGACATTTGCAAAATATCACCTTATCCTATCTACTGTACCTTTCAAACATTTATAACTGACCAATAACAAACACGCTTTTTAAAGAAAGTAACTGCACCCTATTTTTCAGTGTACAATGATCTTAAACAGCCAATCAATTCTCTTCTTTTTTTAAAACAGCATCTTCTCCACCATTTTAGATGCCTTTCATTCTACTAACTGACTACCTCAGCTGCATACATCTTTTCATTTCTTCCAGGCATCCCTTCAAGATGCTTATAGTATGGATTGTTGGACATAACTATATTTTTGTGTTCAAAGGTTAGGCTGAACACAGAGGTATTGGCAAAGACATAGCTTTGCGAAATGTGGATATTAAAAGGATTGCACAGAGAGGATTAAAGTGGCACCAATTGATGCCTCTGGTTAAAACCTTTTTACATGTGCAACCCCCTGACCTCATGATTGTGCACTGTGGTGGTAATGACCTAGGCACATTGACTGGGGTAGGTCTGAAAATGCTATTGAAGGACACCTTTGCATAATTGATGATGCTTTTGCCTCAAACTGTCGTTGTATACTCTAATATATCCAAAGACAGACATGGAAGTGGTCAAATCAATTCTGTGCAAAGATTGAAAAAGCTAGAAAAAAATGTCAATAAAGCTGTTTCTGCTTAGCTCAGAGACCATAGGATGGGCTCCATCCATAGCAACAATCTATTTTTGATATGGATGACATCTACAGAAGTGATGGAGTAAACTTCACAGATCAAGGAAACAGAGTGTTTCTCAATAACCTAAAGCTGTGCATCCGGGAGACATCCATTACCAGGCGGGCATTGAATCACAATGCCTTTACATCGCGGGTATTACAATGCAAGTTGTTACAATGGCTTGCGCTGGATGACGCTCTAACCTAAGGATTAGTATGATTTACTATTCCAACAACTTCCCTGCTGTACATAGACAGGTGTTGTAATAATAAATCATACTATTCCTAAGTCCAGCGCCCTCCAGCGCAAGTCATTGTACTGATTTGCGTTGTAAAAACTGCGATGTAACATACCGCGATCATTTTGATTGCATTGTAAAGTAACATATTCTGTGCATACGTACTTACATGTAGCTACAACAAACTCATAATAAAAACAAGGGCTGTTTTTAGAGCCACCCTATAACATAGTAGTGAATTAAAGTTTTGTTTTTTACACAATTATATTTATTTTTTATTTTTTGTGGATTTGCACACCTGACGTGAATCCGCAAAATCATGAATTCAATTAACTACAACACAACACACTTTTCAAGTCTATTAATTTTTTGATTTTATATATTTTTAACAACTCTATCAATTGTAATCTTGTCATTAACTTCAATCACAGTACCTCTTTAAAACAACTTTTCAAATACAACACTACCTTTTAAATTATAGACTACTTAATTATTTATATGAGGTGAATTCGCGAAACGAATGTGTGCTGAGATACGCATTCGAGTCGCGACTTCAAACTCAAAAGAAAAAAAATGCCCCACTTCCATTAATTAGTATTTACCCTGGGGACCCCATCCCCCGGGGCCTGTTACTATTTTTATTTTTGTTTTAAAAGAGGGGGACCGCGTGGCCCTCCTCCTCGAACCAATATTGGCCCGATGACCCCATCCTCCGGGGTTTAGCCATTTTAAGTATATTTAAAGAGGGGGCATGCGGCCCCCCTCTGCAGGCCAATTTCGGCCCATGAGACCCCATATCCGGGGGCCTGGCCATTTATTATTTTTAAATAGGCGAGGGGGCTGTGTGGCCCCCCTTCCCTTGGCAACTTCTGGCCCCGGGGACTCCATCCCCGGGGAGATTAATTAGGCATTGCCACAGGGCCCTGGCCCACCCGGGGGATAATAGAAAACGAAGCGTGGAAGACTGCACTTCATTTTTATAAAACAAAAGAATTGTCCTGATTCGCGTTATCAGCGTGAATTCAGCCATTTAAAAAAAAAAATGCTTTTTTGGGCCTGGAGGTCCTTGTGGGACCCTCTGAGCATGCCTAGGGGGGGTCAGGGGGTTTCTACCCTTCCCGAAATTCTCCCAAAAAAGTTTTATCCAGGTCAGCTCCTATTCTGAAAGTTTGGGTGTGATTCGTCAAGCGGGGTTGAGAAAAAAGGGGAGTCCCAAAAAGTGTTTTCTCCATGTTAATTTCCATGGGAAACTTTAGCCAAGGCTACAGTCCGAACTGCTGAATGGAATGACATCAAATTTGGCAAAAAGGTAGAGCTTGGTTCAGAAAGTGACCTTTTTTTGGTGTAAATCTGTTCAGTAGCTGCTGAGAAATTCGAAAAATAAAAGTAAAAAAATCCATTTCCCATAGGAAACTTTAGCCAAGGCTACAGCCCGAACTGCTGAACGGAATTGGTTCAAAAAGCGACTTTTTGTAAACGAGTGAAAATACGTTCAATAGTTGCTGAGAAAATGACAAAATTAAAATATCGATATCTAGGGGCGCGGTGGGTTCGCGAACCTTCATGACCACACGCTGCATTCTAATTGGCTGCCAACACTCCAAAACAAGGAAGTGTTGGCAGTCATCTTGTGACTGGGTAGAACCGAGTCACAAGAAAACAGTAAAAGAAAGTGAAAAATGAAGAAAAGGGGTCAGGGTAGAAACACCCTGACGTCCTAGGGCTGTGCAGGGGGTCCCACAAGGACTTCCCCCAATTTGTATTATTCTTTTAAATGTCCAAATGCGTGCTGGGTGCATGAATTCAGATGAAAACATTTAAAAAAATTAAGCGGGCCATCCCCACTTCATTTAAATGAGTACGCAGGTGAGCCAGGTCCCGGGGGCAATCGTATAATTATACCGCCAGCTCCTCAGGGCTATTTAAATTAGGTGCGAGAGGGCACATTGCCCTCCTGCAGCCCCACGGACCACCAGCACCATGTGGCTTTGAAAATAGAGGGAGTGCTTGATGGCTCTGGGGACCATCGCTGCGCAGGGCCGGGTTTTGCAATGTACTGGTGTGTCCACCCCGGGACATTGCCGTTTGCTATGACAGGGCAGGAGCATTGCTTCCACCTTGTGATAGCAAACCCTGGTTTTCTTTGTTGAACCTAGAGGAGGAAAACCTCCTCTCACTTCAATAAAGGAAAGGAGAATTGCTTTTGGGCAAGGGAAGCTGCATGTCAGCAGGTCTCATTGCCCGAAAGGAATGCTGGCTCCCGCAATAAGCGGGGAGCTGGCGGGACCATGGGGGGCATTGGGGCTCCCCCCATGGTCCCCAACAGAAATGCCAGGGCCAGGGGGATGGGGTCTCCGGTGCCAGAAGTGGCCTGGAAGGTGGGCTATAGGGTCCCACTCCTGTTTGGAAAAAATATATATATATATGTAGATGTGGGCATGCCTCTGGGATGGGGTCCCCGAGGTGAATGTAAATGAATGAAAGTGAACACTTTTTATTTTTCCAAACAGTTTGGAGTCGCGATCCTAGAGCGGCCCCCTAGTGTGAACACGAAGGGTGCGCGGCTCAAAGTGTGGCCCTCTGGTGTGAATATGAAGGGTGCACGGTCTCAGCACGGCCCCCTAGTATGAATGTGATTGGTGTGCATCTCTCAGCACGGCACTCAAGTACTTCTCAGGCCTTTAAAACATCAAGGGGCATATTCTCAAGGACACATCGCTGAGTTAACAGCACTTTATCGCTGCCAAAAGAATGATACATTTAACACACCATTCACAAGCTGGTGCAGACAGCCCATATCACCAGTTTACCAGTAATAGCAGCCTCTAAAAGCATTGTCACGGATGACAATATCTCTAATGAGATGCAGAGTAGGCGTTCCCATGCAAAAAACAGCGAACACACCACTTTGCAACTTTCTCAACCACCAGCAAGATCGGCGAAGAGAACACAAAACAGGCAATAAAGTGTCTTAGCACTAGGAAGTCTACACCTGCTCTGACCTGGTGTAAAGTCGGACTACGACCTATAACATGAATGGGAGCCCAGCCCACAGCCACACCTGAATGACAACAGATGCAATGAAGCCAACGATCATGCAGCTCGGATACCCAACAGTGCCCAGGCACCTCCCGCCACCAGCCCCTTGTTCGCCATCCCCCTGACAAACAAAAGTGCCAGCAACCTTCCAAATTCTGGAATGTAACAAATCGGCTGATACTGCACAATTATAATTAAAAATATGCATGTGAGGTTGGACAAATGAGAATCACAGTCATCTATGGATGTACATATAAAACATTTTATTTAAACAAAACATCAACAAAGAAAAGTAGGGACAGCCATGGCATGTCATCCCTCAACAATCTGTGAATCACAGCCAGCAAGACAAAAAGCAAAATAAGATTGTGTGTCATGCGCCCAACTAGGGAGAGAGAGAGAGAGAAATAGGAAGAGAGAGAGAAAGAAAGAAAAAGTGAGAGAGGAAGACAGAGAGAGAGAAAGAGAGAGAGGAAGAGAGAAAGAGAGAGAGAGAGAGAGAGAGACGAAGAGAGAGAGAAAGAGAGAAAGAGTGTGAAAGAGAGAAAGGAAGAGATGGAGAGGGATAGTGAGTGCCGACACTGCGGACAAAACCCTCACAGCTCACCTTTCTGCCACTGGTGTGTCTCCAAACATGTGCCGGGACATAGTGCTGCCCTCAAGCTCACTCATCTGAAACATAGTATAGAATCAGTAATGGCAGAGTACATACAACTGCATGTGCCTAAATCGCTTTCTCGCCCCTGCGCACCCAGGCTGCTGTACCTCATCCACTCCGGCTGCCCGGAGATGTCAGCCTGCCCTTGCGCACCCAGGCTGCTGTACCTCATCCACTCCGGCTGCCCGGAGATGTCTGCCTGCCCTTGCGCACCCAGGCTGCTGCACCCCATATACTCCCGCTGCCCAGAGGTGTTTGCCTGCCCCTGCGCACCCTGGCTGCTGCACAACATCCACTCCCACCGCCCAAGGGTGACTGCCTGCCACTGCGCAAACAACCCTCTCTTCTCACCTTCGGCCACTGGAGTGTGTCCAAGAGATCCCACCACATACTGAGCAACCTCCTCAGCCGTGGTGTACACAAGGTCCAGCCGAGCTCACAATTCAAATCGGGTCTTGATTGCCAGGATGGTGTATGGAGGCCACGCATCAACACAGGCTGCACACCTGCTCAGCTCTGGTGGCACAAACTCAGTGGAACTCGTCATCACCACATGGCAGGAGGCCTGTGTCGGGCAAAGTGCCTTGGCTGCCACCAACTCTGTGTACTTCAAGTCATGAGAAAGAATGGAAATGGCATCAAGCACGTGCGCCCGGCCCTTTTTATTGGCAGGGTCACATGTTCTGTGAGGTCTGTGTTGCATGGGTGTGGTGTGGGATTAAGCCAGCGATGAGGGAGTGGCTGTGACATGCTGACAACTAGACCTGTGATCAACAGATCACTACAGGGAAGACCTGAGACATGTAGCGTTGTTGTAAACCAGCCATGAGGGAGTGGCAGTGGCATGCTGACAACTAGACCTGTGATCAGCAGATCACTACAGGGAAGACCTGGGACATGTAGCATTGTTGTCCCTCCCTGTAAGCGTAAGCAGAGTGGGCTGGCCTGGCACATGCTGTGAACAATGAATCCGGAGCTCTGGGCATGGTTACATCCTGAGCTGTATGAGGAATCAACTGATGTGGGTATCTCTGTTGTAATGTTGCCACCACGCGGACCGCAAGCACCAATATGTCACCCTGTGACCCAAGTCAATAACGTGGCCAAAATGGAAGGTAGGGGGAATCACTGACCCTACATTCATCCATACTTCCACACATGAAAGATCGTGAACATGAAATATCTGTGTGGATATGAATGATTATTGCACATTCAGTAGAGTGTTGCAGTGGTAGCAATACAGGGTCATGCAAAACTCAAATTTCAGTTTTTTGCACATGGCCCATGGAGGGCTGCCAATTAGTGAGGGTCCCTCAACATATGTAACTATCCAATCACTCCACCAATCCCTAAGCACTTATAAATTCACTATACACTCTCCTTTCAGTACTCTAATGATCCAGTCTCTACCTATGTACCTATACAATGACTGATACAAAGTTACATAACCAACTTTTTCCCCACTGCCAGAGGTAACATGGTTGTGTGCGCTGTCCACAGTACAATGTAATGTGATAGGGCCCAGGGACAGCATCATGCATACATAATGAACACATGAACACAGTTAGATAGATAGTGGAACTGGGTACGGGCATGTGTGCTCTGCCCCTTTTTATTACCAGGGTCACATGTCCAGTGACGTCTGTGCTGGATGCGTGTGGGGTGAGTGTAAGCCAGCCATCAGGGAATGGTTAGTGCTGGCAACAAGTACAACAGTAATTATCGCATCACACACAGAGATTCAATCATAAACGGTCTATGACTTGTGCTGCACTAAGGTAGGGGCACCAGATGTGAACTAATACACAAAAGATTCTATTGTAAAGGGTCCATGACTTTTGGTGCACTGACTTAGGGCAGCCGATCTGAAATCATACACAAAAGATTTTATCATAAAAGGTCCATGAGTTGTGGTGCACTGAGGTACGGGCAACAGAAGCATTCAGTGTTTGCACAGCCAGCGATGATGCGTGGCCCGGGAGGGCCGCACTGGTAGCAATATCTGTTGCCTACTGGACTGCGTAATCTACAATCGCAACTCGATCTGAATTGTGAGCCCTGCTGTCCACAATGTAGATCGAAGCAGTAGTCAGCACAAACATCGAGGAATGCCTTTTGTCACTTCCTCTTGACAAAATCCAAGGACATAAAGTACAATTCTCTTTGCAATTAATAAATCAAGACTGAATTTGAATTGTGAGCCCTGCTGACCGCAGTGTATACGTATGGAACAAAATATGAAATATTGATGGAATGCATTGTCGAAATATGTCTACTGGACTCTGAAATTAATCAATCAAGACTGAATTTGAATTGTGAGCCCAGCTGACCACAGTGTAGGCCGGAGGGAGCGGTCAGAAAAGGCCAGCAGCCATGTGGCGTTGACTTGAGCTGCACAGATTGGGAGCATTTGGTCTTCTTAACTGATTATACTCTCTTACACAATTTGCATCTTTACTAATCTTGAATTGTGAGCCCTGCTGACCGCAGTGTAGGGCAGAGTCAGTGGTCAGGAAGGGTCCTCAGCCATGTGGCATTGACTTGAGCTGCATAGAGTTAGTGGCACCTGAAGCACTCAGCTTGTGCGCAGCCAGCGATGATGCGTGGTCCGGGCAGGCTGCACTGGTAGCAATGTCTGTTGCCTACTTAACTGCATCATCTGCAATCATCACTCTATCTGAACTGTCAACCCTGCTGACCACAGTGTAGGCCGGAGGCAGCAGTCAGCAAGGGCCAAGAGTCACGTGGCGTTCATTTGAGCTGCACAGTTAGTGGCACCTGAAGCACTCAGCGTGTGTGCAGCCAGCGAGGATGCATGGTCCGGGCGGGCTGCACTGGTAGCAATGTCTGTTGCCTACTGAACTGCATCATCTGCAATCGGGACTCGATCTGAATTGTGAGCCCTGCTGTTCGCAGTGTAGATCGAAGACAGTAGTCAGCAAAGACATCGAGGAATGCTTTTTGTCACTTCCTCTTGACAAAATCCGAGGACATAGAGTACAATTCACTTTGCAATTAATAAAACAAGGCTGAATTCAAACTGTGAGCTCTGATGTCCACAGTGTAGACTGCCATGCGGTATTCATTTGGACTTGCAAGATGAATTTGGTCATTGTACTAAAGATATAACTGATATTAAACAAGTTCTTGAAGCAAGGATATTAAAAGGATAATATGAAGGTTTTAGGGACTTTATACTTAGTTGCCTAATGCAATTAATGAATTAAGACTCAATTTTAATTGTGAGCCCTGATGACCACAGTGTAGGATGGAGGCAGCAGTCAGCAAGGGCTCACAGTCATGTGGCATTGAGTTGAGCTGTACAGTTTGTGGCCCCTGAAGCAATCAGCGTGTGTGCAGCCTGTGATGATGCATGGTTTGGGAGGGCAGCACTGGTAGCAATGTATGTTGCCTACTGGACTGTGCCATCTGCGACTCAATCGGAATTGTGAGCCCTGCTGTCCGCTTTGTACATCAAAGGCAATAGTCTGTACAGACATGAGTCCGCAACGCTGTGCCACTGGATTCACCGGGGGCCTGTGTCCAAGAGGCCGGGGGTCACGGCGGCTGCCTTGTGGCACGGTGAGGGCCGCCAATGTAGCAGACACGGTGGCCTTCCCAGAAATGAACCACATCCAGAGCCCCGGCCTATTTATTCACACTCCTACACTGGAGTGTGAATAAATAGGCCGGGGGCCACTGCACCACTCTGTGTCCCAACATTCCGAGGCACATCATGACTCCAACATTCTACTGGGCACAGAGCACATGCACTGGCTGAGCAGGAGGTGTAACATACATTACATTACAAATGCAGGAGACTACATATCCCCTTTCCTTCCAACAGAAGCACTAATCCAAATATGAATAAAATGCAGGATACTACATATCCCCTTTCCTTCTAACAGAAGCACTAATCCAAATTTGAATTAAATTTAACGAGAGTAAACCAAGAACAGCGTGAATAGGAAGATCAATGGTGTGACAACATGACTACCAAAGAGAAGATCAAGCAAGGCAGAGTGAAAATACAGGTGGAAGAAGATGAGGAGGAAGTAAAGAGCAAGTATACACAAATGGAAAAGACCCAAACTACAACAACAAATACAATGAGGCAGAAAAGAAATTATCAAACGGAAGAGAGGGAAGAGATAGATGAAAGAAGCAAAGAGTGAACATGCACGGAAAAAAAAGGTCGCATACCTTCCAGAAAGGTGTTAGAAAGGAGAAGGAAGCAGAGATAAAGCGAAGGACACAACCAGAGAACAGAGAGACATAGACGCACCAAAGTCTAGCCCCAAACATACCCACTGGCCAGGCATGCAAGAAATGGAGGAAGAACAAGGCATGATGCAAACCAGACACTAGCCTACACACAGACACAATGAAGAGGGAATAATGGATCTCCTCCTGAACAGGGAAGAAAAAGAATGAAAATACGAACAAGGGAAGGCGGGAGACAAAGGACGACAACAAGCAATGTAAATCCAGAAACCATGGATGAAAATTATGTATAATATCACGAGGAAAGCTGGACATAATAAAAACAGAGAAGAGGAAAAGAAATACAATTAGTGCAACACATCCTCTCCCAATTTTCAAAAAGAATACAAATCAGAATGAGAGTACCATAGCGTTGTAAAAGCAGCAATGTGACTTAATGTGGAAAACAATATCAGCCAAAGGGACTAAAACCCATGGCTGTCCTCTAATTCTAGGCAGGAGGGTAAGGACACTGTGAGTGGGACAAAAAAAACATGCAATAGCAGGCCGTGTAAAGTCAACCCCCATGTAGAGGTAAACAGTAGTGCCATGTAGATATGGGACTATGGGCCATATGTAGGTAGCCATTTACCAGCCGGTAACGGCCGATTTCGGCCGTTACCGACCGGTAAATGGGTTTGAGGGATGCAGTGGGCCAATTTTACCGATTCGGTATATTTACTGAATCGGTAAAATACTGAATCGGTATTTTTACCGATACGGTAAATTCTAGATGTAGGTGGGACTCTTCTGAGTCACAAAGGCCTTTCAGATTCGGTATTTTACCACCCAATCCAATTGGGTGGTAAAATACCGAATCCAGGTGTGCATGCACATGTGTGCATGCACACCTATGCCATGTGACAGACAGACATGCCCTTAGGGCGTGTCTGTGTGCCACATGGCACACATGCCTGTACTTGGGGAGCTAGAGGGTGTTAAAGTGACACCCCCTGCACCCTTGCTGGAATCAGTATTTATGCCCATTGATTCCTATGGGCTTCAATGCCCATAGGAATCAATGGGCATTACCGAATCAGTATTTACAGAATCGGTAAATACCGAAAATTAACGATTCGGTATTTACCGATTCTGTTATACCTACATCCCCCTATTTTACCACTTCTTAAATACTGAATCAGTAAAATTCGGTATTTAAGAAGTGGTAAAATAAAATTACCTACATCTAGCCCTATGACCCTTAAGACGCCCTGTGTAAGGGTGACTGTATTAATGTAAATGGGTATGAGACCCATGAAATTGTGCCCTGTGTAAGGGTACCTGTGTAAATGTGAATGGGAGAGTGACCCATACACGGTGCCCTGTGTAAGGGTGAAAACCGTATGTGAGCCATGTAGGCAATTGTATGTGGGTAAATGGGGAAAGACCCAAACCCATCCCTGTGTAGGGAAGAATATTGTGTAAAACGTACACATGAAAATAGAACCATGAACCCAATGAAGGTAAACACCCAGAGTCCATACAAGCAAGATGTAGCCCATGTAGGCAAATGTAGTAAGCAAAGTGGAAGCAGTACCCTTTGCCACCCCTGTGTATGGATAAGGTGTGAACACAGCAAATAATACAATTGGCTAGAATACTGCAAAACAATAACGTCAGCTGAAAGACGAAGATTAAGGTGTGCGTAGCTCCATAGTCCAATGTAGCACACAGGAGACATCCATAGGTACAGGCAAAATGTCTTGGCAGTCAATAGTGATGGTGGCACCCACAGAGGAACTCGAAAGGCTGGTTGGGTGCAGTGACACTGAGCGTCTGATTGGGGTGCCAAGCAGCACTGTCATAGAATGTACTAACAGAAGTGCGAAACGCGACAGGCAAAGCAGACTTGCAGAAGTTCCTCAGGTGAACTGGCGTTGCAGGGGTGAACAAGTGGAAACAGTCCTACCTTAAACCAGTGTTCGCAATGCACACAGGACTGCTGACAGTTGACGATGAGAGTCCACAAAAGATAGAAGATAGAGCTAGATAGCCACAAAGAGGTTGGACAACACTAAACGAGGTCCACACCCTGGAGAAGAACATATTGCTGGAGAGGAACTGGAACTCACAATGGCAAATCCACAGGGATAAACAAAAAAACTGGAGCTTGAGTGCATGCGCCAAAGCAAGATGGAGACACGCAACCTGAGACTGACCTGGTTGGTTCGCGGCGTAATGATGCGCTAAACGATGTCACTACAGTGAACACTAACAAGGAAGGTGATGTTGTCATAGAGAAGATACAAACGACATCAAGGATGAGGTAGGGTGCACGTGCTCAGTTTAAACTTTAGAACGACAGTTGAAACTGCCTGAGACGGCAGCGCGAAACATACGTTGTGGAAAATAAAACTCACCACAGTGTCTGTCATCACAGACAGCCAGATTCCATAAGCAGTAAAAAGGTCATGTAACACTTTGAAAAATGTAGAAAATGTCCCAGAGTCCATAATACACTCTCTGAGATGAGCATAATGGCATACCTGAAACAACTCACAACCATATTTAGTCACAGTATCCATCAGTGACAGTCACACTTTCAGTCAGAAGAAGAGTGAACTTCTTTTCAAATACCTCCCATGAGAGACTTCTTATTGTGCGAGACAGCTGAGCATCTACCGCAAGGCGGGCACTGTAGAGGACCCCTCTGTGGGGAAAATGAGCGTAGAATTAAGAAACAAGCCAAATGTAAACTAATGTAGACCAGATACATTAGCGCTGTGACACTAGCAGGGTAAATTTGTGGGAAGAAGATTTACATCCCATGGGTGTTGTTGAGCAACATAGTGGAGGTCTTGATGACAGAGTCAATGCTAGTAAAATTCGAAGTCCAAATTACACGGTGTAGATGTGCACAAGATCACAAAGCGTAGGCAGCAACATGAATCTTTTACATGCCGCATAGTGATTGTAATTCCACAAGGCCGTAGAGTGTGTGCCTGGGATGCACCAGCATGACAGAGATTAATTTTCTACCTGTAAGGTTGATGTGCTTGAAGGCACACGCAGTAGATGTAGGACCAGAGTCCAAAATGCGTAATGTAGATGAGCACAGCACGCCTGGGTTACGGCTGTCCGATGTTGGGGCTGAACGGTGTACTGCTTCATCTTACCTGTGTTGCGGTCTTCTTTTCTTTTTGATGCTAGTTTCTCACTTGCTTGTTTCATGTTGCAAATTTTCCATTCCGGTGGATACCTCCTTTATTTTACATTGTGGTAGTTCCCACTGTCGTTTCTGTGGATTGCGCTATCACCAGGTCCAGCTGTGTTCGCCAGGTACCTTAGATCCACTTGTTCCACGTAGGTATTTCACCATCCTTGTTGCCAACAAATGTAGTGACAAAGTCCACACAGGAAGGTTGTAATTAAAGAATGATTTATTCAAGCAGGTAACAAGTAGTATAACAGGTAGTTATGTTCTGAAGGAGAGCCACACCAGGAGCAGCCTGTCAGCTACTCAGCCCATGTCCAACTCCCATTTCACCTCTCTGTGTCCCAACATTCCAAGGCACATCATGACTCCAACATTCTGTTGGGCACTGAGCACAGGCACTGGCTGAGCAGGAGGTGTAACATACATTACATTACAAATGCAGGATACTACACATATTTACCAGCTGAGCCCATAAAAGCCCATTAGCGTAACTGGAGGTGTCTTATGGCTACTGTTATTTCATCACAGTGGAGTGAGATCTTTGTATTTGTTCATAAGCTACAATCAGACTGGACTTTGGTTAATTTTCTATCATATGACCCAGCTTATATATTCCCTACAAATCTAAGGTGTACGGCTCTTGTGCCATGTTTTCCACATTGCTCTTCCCCTGTCATATTTTTTTTTATTATTGTTTTCTCTGTGTATTCTTTTTCAGTATTTTCACCGGGTCATTAGATTCCCCTAGATGTACCTCAGTGTTCAACCTCAGGTCACAGTACTTGTACATACAGGTCGGTACTGTTCCATGTATCATTCCTATATCTAGTGTTTTTTCTTTTTTCTCATTTGAGCTCCTAGAGGAAGGTGGCCTCATTCTAGATTCACCATTCTGGACATGTACACTTCCCGTATGGGGCACTTTTCTTGATAATGGGACTATTTGCCTATGATCTTATCCTATAATACAGGGTTCTGTACACACACATGGTGTAGGTTTTCCTGATAAAGGTGCTACTGTGCCGAAACATGAGTGGACTAAAGCTGCAATAAGATTGTATATAATACATTAATTCTGAGTTAAGTATCCTTAAAAATATTCACATATTGAAAATTCATGTGAAAGTCCATACTAATATAATAAAGAGAGAGCACAAACCTTTGAGGCGGGTAATCTCAGGAACCACAGCACCAATCACAACACCAATGCAGCGTTAGAAAGGGCAGTTGCAGCAGAGGGACATAGGCTATGCAGACGCCCACGATATACATTTAAAAGGTAAAAGAACCGTGCCAGCAAAGTAGTCCCTTGTGGGTGTGTCTGCGTTGTGCTGTAGGTGTGTGCTGGGGAGTGACAAACGCTGGGGGCATGTGGTACGTTCCGCCCTTCATGCCATGTCTCATATTGTGTGCTAATCCCACCCGTCTCCCTTTAAATACCCCTGCACCCCATAATCATACCCCACCCTTACCCCTTAAAATACCCAACACCCTTAAACACTAACCCATCTTGACCCTATAAATATACCCTGTACCCCAAAATCCAAATCTATCCCTACACTCTAAAAATACCCCTGTACCCCAAAACCCAAACCTAGCCTGGCACCCTAAAAATACCACTGCACCCCAAAACCCAAACCTACCCTGAACCCTAAAATACCCCTGTACCCCAAAACCCAAACCTAGCCCTGAACCATTTAAATACCCCTGTACCTCAAAACCCAAACCTACCCCAGAACCCTAAAAATACCCCTGTACCCCAAAACCCAAACCTAGCCCTGAACCCTAAAAATAACAATGTACCCTAAAACCCAAACCTACTCCTGAACCCTAAAATACCCCTGTACCCCAAACCATAAACCTAGCCCTGAACCCTAAAAATACCCCTGTACCCCAAAACCCAAACCTAGCCCTGAACCCTATAAATACCCCTGTACCTCAAAACCCAAACCTACCTCTGAACCCTAAAAATACCCCTGTACCCCAAAACCCAAACCTAGCACTGCACCCTAAAAATTCCACTGTAACCCAAAACCCAAACCTACACCTGAACCCTAAAATACCCTGTACCCCAAAACCCAAACCTAGCCCTGAACCCTTAAAATACCCCTGTACCCCAAAACCCAAACCTACCCCAAAACCCTAAAAATACCCCTGTACCCCAAAACCCAAACCTGGCCCTGAACGCTAAAAACAACCCTGTACCCCAAAACCCAAACCTACCCCTGAACCCTAAAATACTCCTGTACCCCAAAATCCAAACCTAGCCCTGAACCCTAAAAATACCCCTGTACCCCAAAACCCAAACCTAGCCCTGAACCCTTAAAATACCCCTGTACCCCAAAACCCAAACCTACCCCTGAACCCTAAAAATACCCCTATACCCCAAAACCCAAACCTAGCCCTGAACCATAAAAATACCCATGTACCCGAAAACCCATCCCTTTCCCTAAACCCTAAAACTACCCCTGTACCCCATAACCCAAAACCCTTAAACTACCCAAACACCCCAAAACATATACCTCAGTACCCCAAAACATATACCCCTTTACCCCTACTTACCTTATCCAAACATTAAAAAAAAACATGCTTTTACCATTCATGCGTTTAGAACGAATTTCGTTGTAAAAGTATGCGTGGTAAAAGCATATACAATGTAATGCCATGCGTTATAATGGCATTGCGGAGTCATGGTACTTTCGTAATGAAAGTATGCAGAGTGATGGTATGCGGAAAGAAAGTTGCGGAATAATGGGTGTTTACCCTCCCCGGTAAGTACATTGGTGGCACGACGGACCACATCTCCAGCAACATACTCATATTTTTTCACCACCCATTTGAAAAATGCACAGGTCTCTCTCATTGATGGCCAGAACCGACATACACTTTTAGACACACCTCCCACCACAAGTTCTAGAATTGCGAACTTTAGAGCTGGGGAGCTACGTTGGAATCTCGGCATCAGCTCAACATCCTGTGATTCCAGGCAAATCGCTTTGTCTCCCCGTGCCTACCACAAATGAATATGTTCTTCTGTAATGTAAATTGTGCTCATGCCATGTTGTCAAGTTTGCGCTATATAATATTGCAAGGAAAAATAAAGTAGGGAAACTCGAGTTCACACACTACTGAACGCGCACTTTAATTACATCAGCAGTGCACTGTGAATCGGAGCGTTTCACAGGCCTTTCACAGATAAGAAATTCTATCAAAACGAAATCCTACAAAACAATATACTACTGGCCGGCAGCAATTCATACCCGGACAACATCGGGACGGGCTGCTAGTTATATATACAATTTCAGAATATTGCATAGAAGATTTCACCATTGTATAGACTTGGTGTACTCAGCTATTTGAGTTCAGGTGCTATGCATTATTGATGATAGGATTGTAGTGATTGATATTTGGTATGAGTGTGATATTGTTTGTCAGATGAATTCAATGTGTTTATGTACACGAGTTCAACAATGAGATTACATAAACTTATATGTGACTTTTCAAATATGCTTAACTTTGTTGATTATCAATAATAAATTATTGTTTTGTATTCACAGAACTTGCTTTTTGATGTGAGCCCTCTATCCAGATAAGATATTGATTTAAAATGTTCTGAGTTGCCATGGGTTATTGTACATTCATAATATTATTTTGAAGCAAGTTATTAGCATTTTTCAACATAAGGCACAAGAGCAGCTTCATTACTGAGAGAAGTGGTTAATTTGAGCTGCTGGTTTACAGTGCTCTACACCAGCACTTAGTTGTCAATTCCAGCACATATGACCGTGTGCCTCGTTGTGGCTCTATTGGTCTATTTTTGGGATGAGCACAACATGAGTTGATTAATAAGTTCAATGCCTACTGCCCAAGGCATTCCTTTTCGCTTTGGGGACCTGGAGTACTCCGAACTGTCACACTTATAAGAGTGTGAGGGTTAGTAGTTGTATTGGTACTGTAACTGACTGACAGGGGCAATAGGTGGGGAAAGCTGCCTCCTGGCGAGGGCCCTGCCACTTATTTTATTGAACAAATTAACTACTAACTGTGAATGCCATGTATATCCTTAAGGAAACAAATACACCATAGTGCCAGCAACATTTTTGCTTGGTACTGCCACCAAATTTAGCAAATGTTGTAAATAAATGGGCACAAATGTGTGTTACAATGATATTGCAAATTTATTTGCATTCTCTGTTATTCCAGATGTGAAAATATTACTGTATTTCCATAGCTGCGTGGGTAAAGCGGACCTATAAGGTAAAACCGGTACCTTTCTCCTTCATCATTATTGTACATCTTCTGATGAGCAAGAACATGTTGGGCTACATTCTTTCCTTTCACTCATGTATTGCAAGGTATGAACATTCACATTTTCACAATAATAGCAAATATGTTTTGAAATATGTTTTTAATGAAATGTCATATCAAACACAAAATGTTGTCACATCATGCTAATACACGGTGTTGTCTCTTCAACATCTTCAACAATACGTGCAGAGACTCTGGATTTCATACAACATTGTTTTCATTTACTCTGATAGCAGGCATCAATTTAAAATATGCACAGCATATATTAAAATTGAAAGAACCCAGAATAAATGACACATTCAATGACAAAGAAGTGTCATATTTCCTAACATGAAGTTTCCCATTCACACAAAAGCCTTGACAGTTTGTTTACAGGTAAGGAAACATCTGGCCGAGCCCTGTCATGTTGTCAGTCACTGCGTCACAATAATAACCAATTTCCTCTAGATATATTTTTCCAGTCACATGGGATTTTAAATGAGATTTAATGCATAGTAATCCGAAAAAAGGAATATGTTAAATATCTCGCAGAGCTTTGCATGTGAAATGGAGCTCGCTCGTTTCGTTCCACTTCCAAAGCAGGCATTCATACTGACATTGCCAGCCTGATTGAAAAGTACGACTACATTAGGAGTTGCATTTGTTTTTTTGATGCATTTAATTTATTCAACTATTTAATATTTTGTGCTTTCAAAACTAATTTTCACCGCTTTGCATTATTATGGACATCAAGATGCATGACATCTAGGTTTGACTTTCTGGTTATAAATAAGAATTCCAGGCCCACCAACTAGCGTTTTCATCTTTCTTAGCTGGTTAAATGAAGGCCCCAATAAAGAGTTGTGTGGAGTGAATTTCTAGTGTGGAATGCTCTAAACATTATTGAGATGGTCGGTGATCCCAATGGGTGCAGTGTAGCCCTGTCGCAGTGTTTGGCCATATCCAACTCTGTACCAAGGCATGAGGAGACACGTATTGCTCCCCCCCTGCAGGCGCCATCTTTTGCCTCACTCCCGGACCCTCCTTACTCCCACATCTTCTCCCACTCCACAAAGGTCTGTGACAGACATTTACTGTCTGCTCAGAGGAGGAGGTAAATGACTAAGTCACACCCCACAAACTAGGGGATTGTGTGCAGAATACAAGCAAATACATCTGGTTCTGCACAGTTATTCCCCTTTCAAGGGGGGTTAACTTGTTATTGCATGGTACTGGTGGAGTGTTATCACACAGCACACATATTTCCATGTTGAGTTTTGTTCCTGCCACTGCCTTCAACTCGTAATCAGGGACTTAGTGGCATACTGTTGAAGTACGCGACACAGATATCCAATGATTATTCAAATAAAGATAATTATTTTAAAGTTTCATCTATGGAGGAGCTCTAACTCTCCTGCCTCGGCAACCGCCTTCCTCAGAATACAGAGAATCTGGAACTCTAGAAGTTCCATGGATGACAACACTCATTCTCATGCCTGCACGAGGACGGTGAAAGAAACAACATCATAACATATCTTCCTTTCTTACAATAAACAAAGAAACATTAAATCCATAAAATATAGAACACGGTTGAGAACAACAACTCATGGAGAAACTTAAATTATATAAGCACACTAAAAATGAAATGAACAAATACATTTTTACAACTCACATTTTTTCCCGTTAATCTTCCAATGGTAAATAACACTTAATACATAAGAAAATTATCATATTTTTTTGGAAGACGGCACTGACGTACAGGTTTCATTTGTTTAACTTCCCGAATCTCTTTGCAAGGAAAAGGCTTTCTAAAAATATCATCTCTAGAACCTGTGACATTAATTCTCTTTGAATATAACGGCAATTCTCTGAAGTTCCAACATTGCCCATTTTCCAACACCACATGCCACTTGTGAACCTCTTTAACTCTAAAAGGATCTGAAAATTTATTTACACCATGTTCTCTTCTTCCTAACGTGCGCATAGCAATGAAGTTAATTGGGTACCATTATCTTTAAGAAGGACACATGGCAAACTCTCTTTTAAAAAAATAGATCTGAAAAGCTTAATTACACTATCAGTAGTTCTTCATGAATTCCACACACATCCAACGTGAACAAACATCCACTAAAACCATTGCAAAACGAAATTCAGCAGATAAGAAGTCGATCGGACCAATAAAATCCAAAAAGACTTTCTCCCAAGGCAAGTCCGTACCAAAAGAAATAGAACCTTGAGAATGTGAATCGATTTTCAACCTTTTCTCACTTTCTTTACATAGTGAACAATTCTCAACCCACACTTGAACATCATCATCCATTCCAGGCCACCAAAAATTAACCTTGAAACGTTTAATAGTCATGCTTTGACCAAGATGACCCTCATGCGCCAGAAAAAAGTTTTTTCTTGAGTGAATTTGGTGGAATTAATCTTTCACCTCTCATCACTAAATCATTAGAACAACCAAGACTAAGTTCCTCTTGCAAGTTTACAAAATTACGTAAGGAAGGTTTCACCTCACACTCACGTTTCCAACCGAGGCGTATGGCACTAATTAAGTCAACAAAATCTGGGTCTTCAATAACTGCCTGATGCCATTCATCTTTAGAAATAGATTTGAAACCACCTGAACACACATCTTCAAAACTTGCTACTAAGCATATATTTTCTTCTTCAAACTCATCACAATTTCCAGACTGAATAGGCAAACGAGACAAGCAATCTGCCTGTATATTTTTCCATCCAGAGATGTGTTCCAATTTATACGTATACTCTTGTAACTTGGCAGTGAATCGCATTAAGCGAGAAGAACCATTATTAGCACCTCCTTGAGATAAAATCCTAATAAGAGGCTTGTGGTCAGTTCTTAAAGAGAATTGCACTCTGTCGGAATGCTAAATTTTCTGGGTGCAAAGACTTTGAAATTTTTCCTGACTTTAACTTTGGATGGTGTCGGAGTCTTGATGGGAGGTGAACATCGAGGAAGATAGAGAGGCTGTTTTGGGAACTTTGACGTTTAATCATTTTCTTTCCTCTATGACCAAGAAGATGGGTAATATGTCTTTGAATTTTCTCATTTCTTAACTATTCTGCTAATAAATGTAAACTAATGGAACTTATTTTATCCTTTTACTTGAAGTGATCAGAGAAATGCTTAAACTAATTTCTTTGAATAAAAATTGAAATTCTAAGCGTAAGGTCATGCTGGAAGACTTAAAGAGAAATAAAAATTAAATAAATGGAGAATTAAGCAGGTCTTGTTGTCCATAAACTAACTTTTACTAGCTGATCCAATGACCAAACAGTGGGGTGCTTAATGCAGTTGATGAAATCGAGGTAAAATGCATAATGTATAGAATTTGAACTAATAGATGAATTAGGGTACTCCGCTATCCAGAAGCTTGTCCTCTGGCTTTACTGATCTTGGTAGCAATGTGATTTATGTGAATGAGTGACTCGTGGTGCTAGGGGCCCCACTGACGAGTGAAGTGTGATAGCTCCTGGAGATTTTGGTGATGGTTTTGAGGGTAGCTTGAGAGCAGCGCTGGATCAGCTCCATTGCGGAGTGCGCAGTTTATTGGTAACTCTGAGTAATCTGCAGAATATAGAGTTACTGAATTCCGCAAACTCTGTGAGGGGAGCGGATTTTTACACCCAGACCTAGTGGTGAGTATCTTCAAACTATAAAAGATGCCTCAGAATGCATCAGTGTCTTCCACAATGGCTGCACTTTATCTGATTACAATGAGGAGGCAAATCCTGGCTGCCCAGCAGAGGAGGAGAATGCGGAGACAGGAGAGGATCTACAGAACCTGGCTCTAAAAAACCAAAAAGACAGAGGAAGAAATATATAAGAAATAAAAGCTCACTAGCGTAGTGATCTTAGAATTGATAGAATTGATAGAAACGCTTAAACCACATCTAAAAAGAAGTACCCTGCACAGCCGCTCCATCCCCACGCATGTGCAAGTGTGCTCACTGCACCTTTTGGACTCAGGTAGCTACCAGGGAGTGATTGCTGTCGCTGGTGGGGTGTCCAATAGTGCCTTGTCACATTTCTTTAGAAGGTTCCTAGATGCAATGCTGTTACACATGACCAACTACATATAGTTTCCCAAGAATGTGGAGGAAATACACAACACCAAAGTGAACTTTTATAAGATAGCCAACTTCTCCCATGCTAATGGTGTGTAGATGAGACACATGTTCCAATCTGTCCTTCACATCTTGAATATCTGTTCCACAATAGGTAAAGTACCCATTCCCTCAACATCCAGGTGGTATGCAAGGCCCATACTGTCATCACAGATATAGTGGCAATATACCATGTGAGCATCCATATCACATACATCTCCAGACACAGTGGAGTACACTAATGCCTGGAGTGTGGGAAGTTTGATGACTGATATGTACTAGGTGCTGTGTAGCTGTAACACCAAGGACAAATATGTGTCTGATCTAAAATATGGTCCTGCCATGGTTACACTTACAGACCATAACTAGAGGGGTTATAACATTGTCCATTGACGCACCAGAGATGTCATTGAACGGACCTTTGGCATGCTTAAATCAAGATTCTGGTGCCTTCTCAAAAATGGAGGGGCATTTCAGTATGCTCAGGAGGTAGCCTGCAAAATAGTGGCAATCTGCGCCATCTTACTCAACTTAGCACCCAGGCATTGGCTGCACATCAATGTGGGTGCCACAGATTCAGAAATTGAAGAGCCAAAATCCCATCTACCACAGCCTAGCAATGGTAGCATAGCAGAGGAGGGATGACACAGGCGGGATCACATAGCAACATATTATTTTGCAAGGTGAGTTATGTGTAACACTGCACTCACTTTTTTGTCATTCATAGAATAAGATAAAAGAGTACATAGTGGCAAATAAAAAAAACACAGAATGTTGGTTACATTACCAGACACATTATAGTCTTGTGAACATGCCAAACTCCATACATGTGTTAATCAGACTCTCTAATGGTTACGCACACCATGCCCTGTCCCTGCTTGGTCTCCAGCAAGGCTGCGGCTACTGCTATGGTGCAGGGCATGGGCATCAGTGGCTGATACACTGCTCACACTCTATATGGCCTCACTGTTCTGATAGTTACCTCCACTGCCTCTTGCTACCTGAGAAGTCTGTAGCAGCTCAACAGCTAAGGTTATCAGCCCTAGACCCCTGGCCACATAACCACTGAAATGTCCCAACTCCACCTGAGGTGTGACAGCTTGTCTGATCAGGCATGTAGTGGAAGTGGCCAAACAACCCATAGATTGACTTAGTCGGTCCATTCTAGCAGAAGCAATGCGATCACAACGCCTCTCATAGGCATGGTCCACCACTATTTATTGGCATAAATCCAGTATGGCAGTGGTGAGACTCACTACATTGTTACTCATTGTGGCCAAATGTGTCCCACTACTATCGAAGCCCACAATAATGCTCTGCTGCATGTGATGTATGTTCCTATGAATCATTTGCAACTGCTTGTTTTGCAGGTGTTGATTCTGGAGCAGAGATGCCGTTAGGCCAAGAAATAATGAAGCCATACCATCATCCTCACCAGCATCACATACCTCACTATGCCTTTTATGCCCATGCCCTGCAGCATGCTGGTTTTGGCTCACACTTGCCTGTGTAATAGGACTTTGTGGCAGAGGGACATCATTGTCCTCCATTGCTGCGTCCTTTGCTGACACTGATATAGTGCAAACTTTGGGGAAGGGTTTAGCTGCCATGATGTCTCTGGTGATCAGATCCTCTGCTGCCATGTTGGCATCGTCCACTCCCTCCACACTGGTAAACTCACTATGTACCTGAGGGAGATCTTTGGGACAAATTAGATATATTGTAATCACCTATATGATGTGTAGCACAATAAATGTACATATGACTCCTAAGCTGACTTTTGGACCCATAATGCACTTAACCGGCAAGAAACTTGTTATTTTGACTACGACTGTCTAATGCATCTTGCTGGACCAGGGAGTGTTGTTTTCCCCATTTTTCAGTGCTAGTTGCAATTTGCAACTCAATTCACAATTTGCGACTCAACTTGCAAAATTGTGAGTCAGAAACAGGTCGCTTTGCAATTTTGGTAATCTATATTAGCTCTAAAACTTACATAGCGGCTTCTTACCAACTAAAAAGTTTGGGTCTCACATGGTCTGTACACTCCAATTGTGATTCGAATGGATTCCCAATTAGGAAATCGCTAATTTTTGGGTTTGGTCATGTGGCTCCTTGTGTCTAGGTCTTGATTTGATTAAAAGTATATTATGTATCATTCAAACATCTACTACTCCGAAGATTAAGACAGACATCTTTGAAGGTATTTTGGTTGATATGAGATAAATGTCACATTACAGTGTCTCATTTACTTAAGAGTAGGACGGGGAGAAGAAATACCTCTTTGGGACCCAGAGAGGGTGAGACATATTCAATACATTCTAGTACTTGGTCTTAGGAATGGAGTTAAGACTTGAGCAGAGATATGTGCCTAGATGCATCATTCAAAATTGCATTCGCCAATGGTGCAAATCGCAAAATTCGTCCGTTTGCGAATGCAATTCATGCTTTTGGAATGCCTTATTTCTTATATTTTTTCGCATTTTTAGGAATCTCAATATTAATTGCGATTTCTTAAAAAAATCGCTAATTCTGCGATTCTGATGAAATTTGCGAAAAAATGCAATGCAAACATCGCAATTTGCGATTTCTTAAGAAATCGCAAATTGGAATTCTTAAATTTAGAAGAAGTTCAACCTGGTGCTAATTTTACTAACTACTTGCACTGCAGCTGTCAATCATCTGTGCTGCATATAAGGACCTCATAGACCTTGAATTAGCCTTTCAGGATGGCAGCACTTTTCTTTTTGGCTCGCAGGCAGAGGCTGAGAGTAGCTGCAGGATGGAGGAGAAGGCTCATACAAGAGAGAATGTTCAGAGTGCGCATAACCTTACTGGGCCAGACTGAAGCAGAGATATTTTCTAAGTATAGGCTGAATGGCACTTTAATATTAGATTTAATTCAAGAATTGGACCCAATTGTGCAGAGGCAAACACGCAGGACACAAGCCATACCAACCCATGTGCAGGTATTGTGTTCATTGCACCTCCTTGCTTCTGGGTCATTTCAGGGGTAATAGCCATTGCTGGTGGTGTCTCCCAGAGTTCACTTTACAGATTTTTTAATGCCTTTCTAAATGCATGTTACAAAGAATAAGGTATCATATAAAATGTCCTAGCACACAACAGGAGTTAATGAAGACCAAGCTGGATTTCTACACCATGGCTCAATTTCCGCATGTCATTGGCTGTGTAGATGGCACACATGTCCCCATTTGCCCACCCTCAGAAAATGAGTATATTTTTCGCAACAGAAAATGCTTCCATTCCCTTAATATTCAAGCAGTCTGTAATTCAAAAACAATTATTACAGACCTAGTTGCAAGTTACCCAGGAAGTGCCCATGACACCTACATTTTTAGGCATAGTGCCATTCATGCTAGACTGCTTGCTGGTCAATTTGGAGATGGATACCTGCTAGGTAAATGTTTCATTCTACTAAACAAACTTTCCCTTTATCTTCACACATTTGTTTTTTACAACTTACAATTTACATTGTTTTCTGTTGCAGGAGATAGTGCCTATGCAGTAAGGTCTTATATCTTAACACCTACCTAAATACTACAAGGAAAGAGCAGCACTACAACCAGGCTCACATATCAACCAGGAATGTGATAGAGAGGACCTTTGGTGTGATGAAATCACGCTTTAGAATACTTCATAAAACTGGTGGTGCATTGCAATATCAACCAGACATTTGCTGTAAAATAGTAGCAGCATGTGCAATGCTCAACAATCTAACAACTGAGAGAGGCATAGAACTTGATGAGGAAGATGTTTTACCTCCAAATGACAATCAGCCTCCTCAACCACAAGCAAGAGCACATGGACCAGAGGCTGCAGAGGGGAGAAGGAGAAGGGCAGCGATCACACAGCATTACTTCTAAATGAGGTAAGAAACACTCTGAAAATGTCTTGTTGTTGCAAGCAATGTAAATTTTAATGCAAAATGAAACTGAAATGCATTTACTTCATGGTCTTTCACTGTATCCCAAACTTAATTGTGGTCTTTAAATCAGACATGTACAAATGATAAGTATTGAAACTTAAACAACTTTGACCTTATGAATACCATTCAAGAGGCATCACAGATAATATCATTTCTTATGGCCACGCACTCCTAATGCCTTCCCTGTACTTTTCCCACTGAGCATGGTGATATCACTGGCATCATTCAGCTTTCTATTACTACGCCGTGTGCCACTTAAGCAATGCTCAAGTGTGCCACTCACAGCACTGCCGGCACCACTCTCCCCCATTGGTATTTGCTTTTCTGGGGATGCATTAGACTGTGAAATTCCTGATGGCTCAAAGGTAGTCCCCACTCCCTTTTGAATATGTTCAAATGTTTTCATCAAGAGTACCTGGGTTGAAAGGGTCTGTTTGCAGAGGCCACATGTACAATTTGAAAGGCGAGTCATTTCCCTGTTATGAGCCTGCATGTTGGTGAGCAGTCGTACCTGCCTTTTTCCACTTATATTTTGCTGTTTTTGCATCATTGTGCACATGTTCTCCAAAGAATTGACAATGCGGTCAAGCTTCAATGCAGATGTTTCATGGTCTGTCTTCATTACATTGATCATTTTATTCATACTGGTAGACAATGTACCCATTTTTTTGCTGATATGTCCCAGATTTCCTTTAATAATTCTAATGTCTTTGCCTTGCAGGCGCTGTACCTTTAGTATTTTGTCCTCAACAAGATTGCCAGTGATGGGACCCTCTCCAAAATGACCACTTTCTCTGACATTTCCTCGGCGCAAAGAAAACTGCTGAAGTCTCCTTTGCCTACTCAGCATTGTATTTGTGACTGTAGGAGTGCTTTGAGGTTGCCTTTCTGGTACCTTGTCATTCTGCTCAGTTTCAGAATCTGTTTGGAGCAGTTGTCGCACTCTCTGTCTTTCCCCTGGTTGTGAATTGGCTGCTGATGTACTGGGAGCATTTCCCCACTGTGTTTCTTGAACTACTTGGTTATGGAAATCCCTCAAATCCTGCTCAATTATGTCTTGCAGTGCCTCTATGGTTTAAAAAATGATGTTAATTTAAGTTTGCACTTTCCTTTAAGTATGTAATAAAATGTAATAATGTTCTCAATCAAATGATTCCCGTCTCATTCATAATAGTTCTTCTTAGCAATTAATTTACAATTAGAATTTATTGTTTGTGTGCATGATGGACTCCTAAAAACGACAACTCCCATAATGCACTGCTTTCATTTACCTAACATTACATGGCAGTTGCTGGTAACACACACAGATCATTTCATACACAACATCATTACAATGCTGATAATCCTTCTACTTTCACGACAGTCTTTAAATTAATGGGCTCCATTCAGACATTCAAAAGCACATACAATTCACTTACCTTCAGAAGGAGTTGGAATCTCTGATGTATCAATGTCTAATACTCCGATTACAGCCTCAGTCAACAGTGTGCCTTCCACCATGTCTTCCAGGGGAGTGTTGGGTCTATCCCTGGGTGTTCCTCCTCCAGTAAGCTTTGCTGATTTGATCCTCTTTGCTAGCTTCTCTTTTGCACGGCTGCGCAGGTCATACCATCTTTTTTGTAAATTGTTTATGTCGCGATGTGCCACTCCTACTGCATTCACATTTGCTTGTATAGCAATCCATTGGTTCCTTTTAACAGCCTCAGGGACCTTCAGAGAAAGCTTACCAAAAAGCTGCTCCTGTCTTGCAGTCACCTCCTCAATAAGGATTTCCAACTCTTGATCAGAAAACTTATTTTCCTTTTCCTGGCAGGCCCCTCTTCAACAGGATTCTCATTTTCCATTTTTCAGACAAATTGTCAGGCACAGACTGCAGCAACAACCTCCAAGGAAAGCTCACTCAGCAAACTGCCAAACCACACCTTCAAAAAAGGAAGCAGCTGCGCCTAATTGCTGTACTGACTTTCAGGCAGTTGAATCAATGAGATTCATCATGTGTGTAAATTCGCAAATTGCAATATCGCAAAATGCGAATTCGCAATTAAGAATTCGCAATTTTACCACGATTCAGTAAAAATTGCGATTTTTACCGAATGGCAAAAAAATTGCGAAATGAATGATGCATTGCCATTTGAGATTCCTTATTTGCGATTCCTTATTTTTTGCAAATAAGGAATCGCAAATGGAAACGTTGATGCATCTACCCAATGGTTACTCAATCAATCAGGGGAATTATAAGCGCACTACTCACCTGTGAGCGTCTCAAGGCCCTGGGGGGAGGGTTGAGGGAGGTCAGCAGTTCCATATTAGTAAAAGAGCCAGGTCTTCAGGGCCTTCCTGAAGGTGTTCAGGGAGGGGGCACATCTGATGTCCGTGGGGAGCTCGTTCCAGGTCTTGGCTGCGATGTAGGAGAAGGATCTTGCCCCTGCTCTGACTCTGTGGATGCACAGGGTTTCGGTGAGGAGGAGGTTAGTGGAGCGTAGGTTACGGTTGAGCATGTGGAGGGTGATTCTGTCGTTCAGGTATTGGGATCCGGTGTTGTGTAGACATTTGCAGGCTTTATTTAACTTGTTTTAGTTAACTGTAATGTCATTAGAAATCTCCGCTCTTAGGAAGTGTGTTGGTTTTTCCAGAGTAAGTCATCTTAATTTCCCTTTTATCTAATAAAGACTCATCTCACTATATTATTCCACTAAATGAGCCTTTTTATTGATTAGCCAATTTTACGAATCATATTTATTTTATTTTAATTGTCCTTCCCTTTCTTTAGCTCTGGTTAGTGCTATTTGTGAATCCAAGTAAGACCTACTATCTCTGTTATTCATTTCCAACTTTATTTCCACCTCTGATTCATTTATGATGTTTGTATTTAGGTGGCATTGGTTTTCAATAACTGTGGTTCATAAAACCATTGCTGCCACCAAAAAATGCATGAGTAATACAAGTAGAAAACATGATAAAAAATTACACTCATTCACATATCATAGATTAACTTTATGTGCTTCATCACATCAATGATTGCATTCCATGTCTAAAATGGAGGCTGTGGTTTGCTCCCCCAATCAGTGACCTAATTTCATATTTTTTTAGAGAAGGTAAAATTTTTATCATTCTATTCCTAAAAGAATGCCGCCCTTGTGAGGCTTTCTCAGCTTTTTGCAGGCCCCCTTTTCAGGTCCAACATAGGCAACCAATGCTCAGCAGGAGTAGATGTTCAGTTCTGAAAAATCATAATGTTCTAAATTTGCTGACATTGTGTGTTCTCATTAGCTGCTGTATGATCCCAAGAAAAATTTAAGCCTTAATTGCTCTGGCCAAGGCTTCTAATGTTAGTAGGAATGATAGAGTGGCCCGTAGACACCTCTGGCCTTATTCATCTCCTGGTCACAGGTAGTTCTTAAATACACACTTTCCTATTCACACCACCCAATCGATTGACTTATAGACAGCTGCTATGTCAATGAATGAATCTCCTACTCTGAACTTTCCCATGAATCAGAGCATGTAACCACAGCTGACCCCATCACAATTATTTTTCGATCTTGTGACAATGATAATGTACGATCTAATGAATAATGTTCTATGATAGACAGTCTACACTGTCAATGTGACCATCAGAATCAGCACATATCTCACTGGTTAGCCTGTACTATAGACAATGATGTGGCGGCTTACCTGTGAGACCATTGGCTAGTATCATAACTTCAAGACTTAGAAAGGCTATGCATGTGAAAAGCACACAGCTTAGTGATTGCAAGGTTGGGGAATGACTGAAATGGAGAGATAAGTCCCATGAATACGACTTATTTCATACTCTATGGCCATGGAATCTCCAATGGAACACTAGGTGCCTGTCCTTTCATGCTGTCCTGAAAACTTTCAATGCTACATGACACCTCTGACTTAGAAAACACAAATACACACTAACGGAGGTTGATGCTCACTGTCCTTAAACGACTAGTGTCTGTATCCTTAGGCATTGGCAGCAGCAGAGGTGCCCACCCTGGAAAAATGGAGCACAGAACTCTTCTGCTTTGCAGCACATTACTTTTTACTATACAGACAACTACGTCAGACCACACTTTTTGGCTGAATCTGAAGCCCATGCCTAGAATACAACATCGCACACCTGACAAGATAACTCATTGAACCATTGAATACTTTATTTACTTTTTCTCTTTCCTTCTATGACTATATGATGTGACTTGGAAAATATCACTGCCTACCTCCCTCCTATCAATGACCCCCCATTACCACTCTGCTTCTGCCCCTGCAGAGAAGATCTCCTGCCTCCCTCCTGCCCATATTTCTTGTTCCCAAACCTAAGTCCATACTCTCTGACATAAATGACTTGTAACACATCAAACAGTGCCTTACAGAGACAAACTGGGACAGATTTACAATTACCGGCGCATCTCTGCAAATTAGCAGGGATGCGCCAGTAATTGTGCGCCGCGGCTCCGCCACCCTGGATGCGTCGCATTTACAATGCGGTGCATCATGGGGCAAAAACGGCACAGATACGTCTCGCATCTGTGCTGTAAAGGCGGCGCATTGCTGGAGTTGCGTCGCAAGCGCGACGCAGCTCCAGCAATGCTCTGGGGGGCCTATTATTCCATTGCTGCGTCAAGCCCTACGCCTGCTTCAAGCAGGCGCAGGGTTTTGACGCAGCATTGGCCTAAAAGTGACTGAATTAAATCTTGTAGATTTCACTCAGCCACTTTTAGGAGGCGTTTCTGCGCCGGAACTCCCCCCACCCCCTGCGCTGGAATGCCTCCTTATGGCTAAGGGCTTTACAACGTGATGCATCTCGGAGATGGGTCACGTTGTAAATATCCCGCACCATGGTGCATCTTTTGCGCCGCCGCTGCATCACAAAAGTGACGCAACGGCGGCGTAAAAGAGGCGCAAGGGGCTAGTAAATCTGCCCAAACTATTTCTAACATCGCACTAGAAATAAGTACAAATGCTATTTTTTTCACTATCTCTAATGACGCTATTACTGACAACCCATGTGCTATGTGCTTATTTGAATACTACATATTGCTCTTGTTACTTAGACAATTGAGATAACAGTAGAAAGGAATTTCGTGGAAAAAGGACAATTGTTATGTCATTGAGTACTCAATGAAGTCACAGGAAAATAATCAATACAAAAGAATTTACAAACAAAAAGGTTAAGATGCTAGAAATATAGTCTTATCCAACACAATTCCCTTAAAAAACTACCCAAAAAGAAAATTAGTTGCAGTTGAATAATAAAAATGCCTTAATTGTTGTTGTTTTCGATCCTGTAAAGAAAAGCATAAAATACGTTCCTCCCACATACAAAACATAAAACATTTCTAAAGTTGCATGTACAGACTGCCCATATTGAAAAATATAAGTGAGACACACAGCAAAATACATATATTTTAAAATTCACTCTCACATACTCTTGATGTAATTTAAACACGGAATGCAAGAAATATACTAAAATGACCAACCACACACTAAACACATCTAAACACTTTTACTTAGAGTAGGGACTCCTTTTCCCCAACACCTTTACTTTTTGTAAAAATGTAAGTTTAAAATAGAATACAATTTTTCGGAAGAACAGAGATCCTGCTTGTGTTCAACTTGTCTACTGCTGCTGAATGAAGAAACCAATAATAGTAAGAGAAAATAAAAAAAAAGGTTTTCTGCTTCCAAAAAAAATAACAAATATAATTAAACATTAACAAAAAAGTTTCCTATGTTTAAAAAGTTTATACATCTGTTAATCTTTTACCAATATAATCATTTTGAAATAATTTGACGAAAATTAAAAAATAGTTACAAAATGCCTATATTTATACTGAATGATGTTTAGTACAATTAAAATGCTGTTCAGATTATTTTAATTCCTAAAAAGGTAATGTAACTTTATTACTTTATTTTATTTTTTTAGAAGATGTAGTGAAGTTTTATTTTATATATATACACCTAATTGTGACAAATCTATGTTGCATAGATGAGAGAATAGTATTTTTCGAATGGTGTCAACTGTGGTGAGTATTAGTGTTGTATGAAATGTACCCCAAACTTGATGGAGTGCTGTGGAAAGCATATTTTTGTAAGTGGGAGTAAGAAGAAAAAGTGGGAGGGATCATCCGCGAGCAGAAAATACAAACCAGTCAAACAAGTGGCATATTTCAAACCGGGTAGTATTAAAGATTTTAACAGATACTAGAGTCTTGATTAAGGGAAAAGCTAGAGTTCATGGCTCTTCTAAATTGCATATGATTGTTGATGGACTTGATTTTCTCTGACAGTTTATTCAATAGATTGCATCTCGTATGGGACGTAGGAATTATAAATAGTATTAAAGTGATGTTTGATGCACCTGAACGAAAACTGAAAAGCAACTAAATATATAGAGCATTGTACCTTTGCCTGTTTGGTAAAGATGAGAGAAATAGTATTCAGTGTATATTATTGGTGGACTTTCAGAACATCTACACAAACATATTCATTATTGACCTAGAATGAGTCGGCAGAAACTGACATGATCACTGTTGAACAGATGCTTAGCACCCTCTGGGCTTTGTCAGGGGGCACATTGTTGGCTCAAAGCTGCCCTCTCTTTGACTGCATTATAATGACTTTGATAACCATCCTTCCTTCTTAGATGAGTTTACAAATGTCAGCTCCGCAAGTGCTTTAAAAATATAACTCTATATGGACATTTACCCCATCCCTGAAGTGCCATGAAGTTGCCTGGAACTTTGTCCCTATTAAAGTTCAAGGTCATAGTTAAAAGTAAGAGAAGAGTCATTTTATTTGCAAGATTTAGTAACTGATTAACTTTGTCCAGATTAAATTGCTGAGCGAGTTGTGGGATACTTTCAATTTGACCCTTGAAGTGTCTTTTCTATATATAGTAAGCCATTTGACAAGTTAGAGAGCTAGCCTACTATGGGATGTCTCCTGGTAATGGTTAGGGTGTATCTGACCACGTTGGAGCACTGGTCTATTAGTTTCCTGTGAGTGGACCGTAAAGAGTACATCATTTTGATCTTAGAGGGTAAGGCATTGGAAGAGAATCTCTTATCAACTAGTAGATATGGGGCATACAATAAGGATATATAAATAGACCACTCTGTTTCTGGGATCAACATGGGTTGAGATTTTTTTCTACTGTCACAAAATGTGGCTATTAAGGCCCAGTACTTACTAGTATCCCCCGAGAGTGCCACTTCCCGAAGGTTAACCCATTTTTCATCTTCGGTGGCCCTACGGTCAGCTGCTAGTTTTCTTTTCCGGACCTGTTTTAATCTGTATATCTCTTTTTTTCTTAATTGGCTAGGATCTCTACATTGGGATCTAATCAGCCCATTTATCTTATTATTAAGCATTTTAACTTTGGTGGAGAGTATTGCTATGGGGGCGGCTCTTTCACCTTGCTTCTTTCTTCCCAGATTTCTTATGGCAGTCATTACTCTTTCATATCTCACAATCGGGCTCTCCCAGATTAAACTAGGCGCAATATTTTTAAATACCCACTGAAAGTTCGGAAGGTTCTTGTGTGACCAACAGGTGCGACCATTATTTCGAGAATAAGTTATGTTATCATTCCTTTGGTTCCAGAGTTCAGGTTTCTCAATATGTTATGCTAAATCTACCGCCAAGATGTTGTGGTCGCTCAATTTAGTGGGAAGCACTTTAAACTGTGAACATGCCCCAAACAATTGAAAAGACACTGCCATATAATCAAGTAGGGAGTGGCCAAATGTCCCATGAAAGGTGAGCGCTGCAGGTGAATCCTCTGGGAATCTGCCATTTAATAATACAAGGTCAAGATTCCTAAGATTTTGCAAGAGTGAAAGGCCACGTTTGTCAGTTTTTAAATTGGCCGGGAATATTGACTCTGGTATAAACCAAACTTTCTCCAGGTCCACATTGGAAAAAGACGAGATGGAGCTGTTACTTATTTTAGCATTAAAGTCCCCTACCATCATTATACATACTCTTTCTCCATTACTACATAAATCTTGCACAAAAGTGCAAATGGAGTCAACCAATGGAGTAGACGCTTTCCCAGGTGGAATATACACGTTTACCAAAAGCAGAAAGGTTGAGTGTCCCAAGTTATCTTTTTCCATTTTTAACTTAGCGCAGATACAGCAATTTGATGTATGTATGTATATCAAAGGGTCCCATGCTAACTCACAACTTAACAAAATGGCTAAACCCCCACTTGCATGCCCCTTTATAGATTTTTCTGCCTCACTACAGTACACATAGTAGTTCTCTAACTGGAACTCTTCCCTTGCCCATGTCTCCTGGAGGAAAATTGTCTTGGGGGCTAGGTATTCTAAGGAATTAAGCTTATGTTTTTCTTTTCCTAGCCCCGCCGTGTTCCACGACACAATTTTCCCCAGTAGGCTACCCCCGCTCTATGGGCTTTGTGTTAATTGTTTTTGCCCCATTCAAAGTACTTGCGATCCAACTCCATTTTGACACCTCATCTCCTCCGTCTATACTAAGGACCTCTTGGACCTCGGGTGCTGAAAACTTAATTTTTCTTGCACCCGATACCCTTCCTACTGTTATTTCCAAGTCCTCAAATTTTGTGGGTATACTCTCCCTCATGTTCAATGAATCCTTTCCCTTGCCGATGATAAGGTATTTCGAGGCTTTTGGGAAGGGCACCATGTGGTACCGTACTAATAAGAACATCTATTCCTCTTTTTATGAAGCCGTCCACATTTGCTAAAACGAGCGAATACACTTACCCAGATGTAAAAATGGCTTAAGTTACATATGGTTTGTACATCCAATCTAAATGAACCAATTCAATAGCATTACTGGTAATTAACATTAGATCATCTATTTCAGATATAATTCTAAGGAGGGCGCTTCTGTTCAATGTCATTAACTCTGCATCCAAAAGAGGGATAAAAATTAAAGTCTTATTCACTTGCCCAGCTCCTGTCTCGGAAAGCCTAATTAGATTAGTATCTTGCAGGCTTCTGGGGAGATCGTCATTTCCCTTTATTATTATTAACCGCTATAATCATTCTCCAACTAACTCCCGCACTATTACTTAGTTCTGGATTCGTTGATGTCAAGGGAGGACCAATTGACTCCTGTGCGGAACCACTTAGTTCTACTCTCGGGAATGTTTTTTAAGTTAGCCTCTTTAATTCCTGTGCTACTAGGCAAGTTAGAGCCCCTTCTTAACCTGCCTTCACCCTCCCCGTCATTATTCAGATTGGTGTTCGGCCTAACAATCGAACTATTCTGCTGAAGGGCAAGATCCTGCTCATGATTCAAACTCATACTCTTTTTCAGTTACCCCACAGCCATCGTATTCTTTTCGTCAACAAGGGCTATGTAAGTGTTTTCCTTTTCGTTTGCTGGTTGGGACCGCAGCTTTCTCTGCTTGCATTTTGGGAACCGGCGATTTTTCATCTTCTTTTTCCTCATACGACCGTTTTTAGTGTTTCCCTTTCTTACTATTGAGACTTCCCCCACAGCAGAACTTTCTGTTAATTATTTCATCTGGTTGTTGGGGTTTAGGTTTTTTTGACTTACACATATTAAAAATTGGAAAAACACGCACTGTGTCTATAACTGGGGAAACACTTACATTTAACTTTATCCCCAAATTGGGAACCTTTACAGAATCATTAAGGTTAACTTGGGACGGGCTTGAGATTGAATTTCTTACAGGTGTCGAACTTTCAAAGTCTACCAGCAGTTCTTTTGGCTCCCCTATCCCAGAGACTTTATCAGCATTATGTATTACATTATGCGTTTGACATGCTTTACTAAATATAGGGGAAGCACATTTCGCGCATGGTTGTCTATGCTGTTTAAGATCTAAAACCCCTCCTAAAATGGGCGTGAGGACTTTGAGAATAAGATCGGAGTTAGAAGTACTTTTCTCCAACAGAGACAAAATTGCGGATAGGATTTTTTCCAATTTGAGAAACGTGTTCATTAACCCCTCTGCCCCTGCATTCTCATTTGCGAACAATGAATACAGGGAATTCTTTACCCTTTTATCACATGACATTGATAGTTCTTCACCTGAAGAATCATATGAGTCTGAAACCAAAGATAATTTAGTAGGAGTGCTAATATACATAATAGGCGTGTGTGAGTGAACTCCTACTCGAGATGTCGATACTTCTTTGTTAGATTGAGTCTCTGAGTCCAAACCTTGAGCATCCAATTTTTCTAGCTGCTTCACTCGATCAGCATTCTTTTCTAATGGGATGGCAATGTCCGGAAGAGTTAAGTCCTCTATTTTCGCCTGCCCATTTAGTAAGCTGCATTCTTTCTGCCGTTCCATTTTAGGAGTGAATTCACTTACTTTTACTAATGAGTAGTACGACATGAACCTCTGAGAAACACTAACATTGTCTTTTGCCTTTTCAAAAAGGGATATCAGATCTGCTAGTGGAGAAATTGGGCTAACTTCCTTTCTTTTGCTGCCCTCGCCTTGAGGAGAACCCACTACCTCGAGCCTGGATAGGGCCATCTCCATCTCCATTTCCGAATTATTATCCTCCCCTTCTACTTGCTGTAGATCTGTTCTTCTTACTGTTAAAGGAGGTACTACATTGCATTCATCCCCATTTATCTTTAGTATAGTTACAACTGGAAAAAGCACCTCTGGTCTTATTGTATGACTCTCCATTCCATTCTTAGCTATTATTTCGGAGACCAGTGAAACCTCTGATGGATTCCCCTCGTTTCCATCATCTCCTTTTTTTTAAACCTGTTCCATACTTAGAACCTTTTCCCTTTTTGGTAAACATTGACTTTACTGATGGATAAGATTTCAATAGTGTCAGATGTGCACCACGTCTGTGTCGACGGATAGTTTTCTGACGTTTTAAGGGACTCAGGGAGCTCTTGACACTCTGATTGATGGTTACTATAGTTTCTGCTGATTTTACTTTTGACTGTGAGCGCAGTCGCCTAACAGACATTACCATTGCCCCAGTGATTTAATGCCACTTAGACTTGTTGCTCCTCCAGCTGTTAATAAGAAAAGTATGAAGCAGATGACAATACGTATGAGGTTGAGTGAATATAAAACACAACCTTGGATGAGTTGACTTTGCCTCAAATACTCCTCAGTTGCCTCGCAGATACCCCCTGGCTATTCACATACCAGCTTGCCCGAGTCCCGGACGTTTCTGCAGTGGCCCAATCAGAGCCGCACGCCGACCCCCGTCTGGCAACTGGGGATGTGGTGGCGTGGTGACTCTGCGGATTGATGGCAAAGTTTATGGCAAAGTTTATGGTAGTATGGGATGGAGCAAGACCAGATACTACTCTTTTTTTCTGCTCAGCAGGTTCTAGGATTGAGTGCTTGCCGCAATAATATTACCAGTTCACACTGTACGCACTGAGCGCACTGCTTGCACTGACCAAGGGACTGTTCAGGGACTATATCAGGATTTATCAGGATTATTCAAGGATTATCTCCAGTGTCCTTGAAATAAGACAGGGCACGGCATGAGTCCACACAAGTCCCCGGGCCGGGACCCCAAGCTGATAAAAGACCCACCACTGGAGGCCACTGGAGACCACGGGAAACACAGGAAGCCACGGAGAATGTTCCTGGGGTCCGAGTGAGTCGCACGGCACAGACGTAAGGGGTAAACGCGAACAGCTCCTCGCCGCATCGCTCGCCTTGCTTACCTCGCTCTCTCCCTCTCTCGACTCCAGACACTGCCGCCCCACTGCCGCCGCCGCGGCCGCCGCCTCCACCGGCACCGCCGCCTCTTACTTTTTCTGCCACTTGACTGCCTGAAGCCACACACGTGCCCCGATTCAGGCACGGGCACCGGACTTCGGCTCCTCGCCACCTCACCTCACTGGCCTCATTGACGGGCTTGCGGGCTTGCAAGTTCGCAGGCTTGCGGGCTCGCTCTGGTTGAGTCAACCGTACCAGACACCGGGCTAAGTCCCCTGAGCCAAGACGGGATACGGGGTACAGGAAACCCGCGGGTGAAACTTGCAGCGAGGACGCCACACACACCGTGGACACCGTGCAACACACAGCCGCTGCTTGCTGCTCGAACCACTAGCTCCGCCTCCGGAAACACGTTAGTCCGTAAAGGTCTTCCAAAGTAATCAAGCGCACAAGGAACTTTCACTATAGAAGTCAGGGGGCGGGGTCGTCAGGTTCAACTCAGCTGCCACCAGCTCCACCCAGCACCAATAGTCCACTTTCAATACATAAGTGTCAGAATGCCTTCTTAGGAGATGTGAGGTTAGCAGTGTAGTGGTTATTTAGCAATTATTTAGTTAGGCTAGATTGCTTGATAGGTGTCTGGCTTTCTCAGCTTTCTCAGCTCTATGACGGGAACAAAAAAAAAAAGGAAATCAAAGGAATCAGGCAAGAATCCGGCAAGAATCTCAGGGAATTCCGGGCGTCTCCTAGCACATGCAGTACTTACAGCATCCGCGGCAACATCCGCGGCACCCGCGGCCTCTCCCGCAGCACTTGCAGCGCTTCCGCTGTACTTCCCCCGGTACTTGCAACACCACCCGTGGAATTCGTGGTGCTCGTGTCACTCGTGGCTCTTGCGGCTCCCGCGGCTCATGGGGCACTCGCTGCACTTTCGGCACTTTTGGCATCCGCGGCGCTAAGGCTTGTAAGTCCTGCTCGGTGCTCGGTGCAGGATGGTGCTTGTCCCGCTTCCACTGGAGCTTCAACCGCCGCCTTTCGCCTCTCTCCACCTCTCTCCACCTCTCGTGCCTGTTTCCTGTTTGCTGCTCTCTGCTGCACACTAGAGGTGAGATTCTCTGAGAATCTCTTATACATAATTACAATTCTTCCGTTTGTACCACTTCTATTTTACTCCGGAGAAGTGGCATCAATTATTTAGTAATGTAGATGAACATGGGTATTTTGCAATGCATTTATCTGTTACGTTAACATGCTCCTAGAGAACAAAGATATAATTGTTATGCAATTTGTGTCAGTGACTTGGGGAGGAGTGTAAGTTGTCTAAGCCTGAAGAAGGTGAAACAATAGAAGGTAAAATGAGACAGGGGGATGAGTCCATAAGTAACATAGAATGTCTAGTATGTATGAATTGGGTACTCAGGTACCAAGAGGATAGTGAAGAAGGACTGGCAATAAATGGATGATGGTTTATATAATTTGTGTAATGTATTCCTGTAAATTATACCATGAATCTAATTTTTAATCACGTACGACTTACGACTTGTGCCTGGAAATATCAATAAACGGTTAAGGGAAAAACAAAATGTAGATAGGTGAGCAAATGTGAAAAGATTATTCACAGAACAAGAAAGAACCTTCTGTGGTATGAACAGAGCAGACAGTCACATGTTGGTAATTGAAAGCCGAAAGTGAGGAAAGTTGAATAATGACCAATCAATCCATAAGTCTAAAAAAATGTTAAGGGAAATATGATAAAACCAGGACGAAGGAAGGCATCTGGTAAGAGTATCATAAGAAGGCTGCACAGAGCAACTACTGAAGCATATTTATATACTTTAGAAAATGTGGTAAAAGCATGTGAACACATAGGAAAATGGTGAGATGAGGTAAGAGAAGTTTAAACAGAGGTAATTAGTGTGGTAGGTAGAGAGTCACGAGAACAAGGGTGTTGATATGAAGCTGTACTCAAGTTTGTTTGTAAAAGGAAAGAAAATTCATGTTAAGGTGATAAACTCAGGGCAGATTGCTCATTTTTACTGACTTTTTCAAATAAACACCTTTTCCCATAAAATCTTCTGTATAACGAACCAACTTTAGAAGACATGGGACACAGTGCTAAGTTCAAAATATTTAGTGAAAATGAAGTATTGCTTTTTTTCTTCTTTTCTTGTGGTTTGACAATGAAGCTAGTATTACAATCAACTTGCGAATCTTGTCACATTTACGGCCTGTCACTTTGGCGTAATGTTGGTTCTATTCCGTATCTCGGAAATTTTTTAGGTGATTGGTGTTTTCCAGTTACCCAATAAGAGACATCCAGTGACAATCTCTCTGAGGGTGAAAGGCACAGAGAAGATCAGGTGTCCTTAGTATGTGTTAATATAGCTAATCAATGTGCCTCCAGTACACTTTTGGGAGAGGTCCTATCGATATGGTGTTCTTAAGAGGGCATGTGTGCGGCATCAGGCACAACAGACAACTGTGTGACAGTGAACCGGCCAGTTGGGCAAAACGCTGGGCAGATGGGCTGTCACCAACTTGTAACAACACCTAATATTGAAAACCATTACGGTTCTGCAGTGGAAGTCAAGAACTCTTTCAACTCAACTGCCCTCACTATAAAAATAAATATTGGTAATTAATTATCTTACCTACTAGGAAAAAACTCTCTACGGCAACAAATTAAATCAAATGCATTATCCATTACTGTACTCATTCCCGAAGTGGAAGATGAACCATTTTAAGCAGGTGGCTCACTTCATTGAGGTGATTGGTTGGAGCAGGCCGTGTACTCTGTGATCAAGCAGTAACTGTATTTACACAGTTTCCTGGTTACAAGGCTGGCTTGCCTCTGTGCCAAATGGCTAAGTGCCGTAGGAGTAATCATTGAAAAATTATTCTTTAACCTCAGTAGTCCAGCTATCAGAAAGTTATGATTCCATGTGCAGATATTATACAAAATACTCTATTGTTACATCAACTAAGTTCGCAAAAGAATCCTGAAACAACAAATATATCCTAAAAGGCAGTTGGTAAATCACTCTTGCTAATATCTACACTTACTTAGTGTATATGGTCTCCTAAAAGTGATTGGAAAACTAGTTAAATGAGCTTAGATCTAATATGAGCAGCTAGCAGCTCCTGTTGCCAAGTTTGAAGAACTCTGGGCCAACAGGCACCAGCCGTACAAGTTGGCTGGAGAAACAGATTGGCCCCGGCCTATCAGTATGAGACAAGCACTGTGGCACACGCCTCACTGCTGGTTGAGAAGGGTATGTCTCATTCAAGACATCCTCCACTGATGCATCAGCAGCCTTAGAAGACCCAGGCCTCATAAGAAACACCCATAAGCATCCACATCCCATTTGTAAGTAACCATTAGGATGTCCCAGCCGCATTCATATGTCTCAAATTTGTCCTCTCTTCCTCACTCATAAAGTCACGTCCGACTACTTTTACCTGAGGGGGAAGGAAAGTACCATCACCGTCTCCACCATCATGAAAACACTGATGATAAGACATAAGAGTACTGGTAAAAGCTATGCTTAAACCTGAGCTAGATGTAATCCAGGGCTTAACTGGAGCTTTTGATGTCATCATTGCATGCGCTATGGAGTGTTATCGCAGAGGCCTCCCCCGTAGGGGGCTCGAGGGCTGGCGTCGTAACCCACGCCAGGCCCCCGGAACGAAAACCGGTACGGGCGGCACCCTCAGAAGCTGGAAAATCTGTGTCGCACATCCTTGCGGCCCCCCGCTAGCCCCGCCAGGTAGGCGCCTGGCACAGCGACCAATGGGGCTGGGGCGAGGGGTAAACCCCCCAATGGGGAAGAAGGCTGGAAAGCCAGAGATGCTAAGAACACTGCACTCCAGTCCAGTTGGCATCTTGGACCCGGGGACAGCAGCAGCATGGCGAAAGGATCTTGTCCCACCCACCCACACCAAAGGAACAGCAAATGTCGCAGTGCTGGAACAAGGGCTGGGAATAGGCGAAATAAGGAGATAATACTTGCTACGGAGACACACCGACGGGCGGTGTGTAAGAATTGGGACCCTCAAACTGCTATGCTGAACGGCAGGGTGAGGGGTCAAACAAGGAGAAGGGGGTAGCAACGGAGACGGCACTCGCCACCCAGCCCCTGCCGGCTGGCAGGGCACAACATAGACCAACATGGTGGCGAGTAGGGTCCTAACTCCGGTAAGGAAGCTACCCCCACGCAGAGGACGCACGGACACAACCCAAAAGAGAGAACGAACGAACCGCCAGTCCAAAGGGACAACGAAGTGATCCGCAAAAGGCAAGCGGATGATTTATGATCATGCATGACAAGTCATAAAATAGTGCTGTATGACAAATGCCATATGACGTATGAATATGCATGTATGATAATAAAACTGCAGCCAACATTGCCACTAAGGGTATAAAACAGTGTTGGCTTATTTATTCGGAGGACCATCAAAGGTCCCAAGCATATGGGCACATACGTATAAATGGGGCGCGGTGCGGGGGTTAAGGCATTGCAAATTAATACATGGGCTTGGCTAAGAACATGGATGGTCGCACCACCTGGATGCCTGGACTGGTGCTAAAAGCCATGGAGAAAAGAAACCCCTGTAGTCATAGCTCAACCCCATGATTACCTTTATTAAATCCGTAATTGTGCAGGTTAGTGTGAAATGTTAATTTTACCAGTGACATTAACAAAATGTATGAATTTCTTGCTATGCAAAACTTGTGACATTTCTCTACATTTTGCATTACACAACTTATCATGATTTTGAACCATAGTAGAATTGTTTGGGGAGAAAAAGCCTTGCTCAGCAACCTTTTGTGATTGTACCAGCTCCCTTCCGCTTCCGCGACTGAGCTAACCAAATGGTAACAACCCTGAAACTTGGGGACAGAAAGCATGACATGCAGTTGCCATCTTTAAGGTATGATGCACGGTAGCAGAGAACAACTTGGCATGGGCTGTATAGAAGGTGCCCCCTTGCGAGATACACAACAATAATCCTGAATGTAATGACAGTGGTCTTCTGAAAGAATAGGATTTCACAAGGCCTTTGTAAGCAGCCAATAATTTTGAGCGACAGGAGGGACATTCCAGGCGAACAATGGGACCTTCTTGACTGGCGCCCTCTCAGCTTCAGGTGCAAAATCTGACCAGGACAAGAATTAATGATGGTGGGCTCAGCAAAAACCTAATTTGCAGTCTTTACATCCCAGCCAATTAGCTGCCTCAGTCCAGACTGATGATTAGAAGTAACAAACCAGTCTCATTTACTATTTATGAAGTGATAGACTTTGCTGTCTGAGCTCTGCTTAAAATACTACTAGCCTTCTTCACGTTTTCCGAGGTTTGGCTAATTGTTCAAAGGTTGCCTGCAACTGTTAGAAAGTGTTCCATGGCTGTCATTTACTCTGTGTGCCAGCTTGGAAATTGGGCCCCAAATCAGGCAGTTCTGTCACAAGGAGTCAATTAGCAGAAGAAAAAGCGATGGCAATCTCTTTACCAGGGCAGAGGGCGAAGCCATGCACCTGGCAGTCATTAAAGAGAGCTTTAGTGATAGTGCGAGGAAAAACATCTGAATCTTAACTAGCAGGGAAAATGTCTCAATCTCAGTGATTTTTCAAACAATATTACAATTTAACATAGCTAGTCAAAACAAGTTAAAGAAAGAAACAACTCCTAATGGATTTGTGCATAATTTGGCAAAAAATGAATAAAATATTAGTCCATTATGTATTGTTTCTATTCCTATAAATGTGAAACTTACACGGGCGCAGTGAGGTTTGAGGATCCCCAGAATAATAGCATGTTGGAAACAAATATTTGCATTTGAATGTACAGGCTAGATTCTTTATATATGTTCTTGCCGCAATTTCTGTGCTTCAAGAGCGCTGTAAATACTAAGGGTGAATTTCATACCAAGTAATTGAAATTGAATTTATGACCTCAGAAAGGTAAAATACACTGCCACATCTGCTCAGATACCTGGCTGTGATCTACCGATGAATTGCAATGTATGTACAGGTGCCCACCATCTCAACTTGTAAACATGCACTTCTCGCACACACGTGTTTTCGTCTCTTTACAAACACTTATGCGTGAAAGTCACACATTTGCAATCATATCTCTGAACTTTCAGAAAGAGTTCAGAAGAGAGGAGTAAAGCTAGGTTCCTTTTAACTGTGCGTACAACAGATGTCATTCTGTTCAGTGGCCTGACTTTCACAGTAACTGTTGGTTAGGACTGTATGCATTGCGACATCACTACTGAACTGTAATAGCTCATTACAGTAGAATAGCAATATCAGTTTCCTATTACAGAGGAAGACAGAGGTCACCATTAAACTTTAATTAGGAAATTAGAATGATTCCAAACAGTTATTACAGGCTTCCATGTGCCAAAGTTTTACATGGCGTAAATTCACTTTAGTTTCTAACTATTCAAGACATAGTACTGTAAAGAACACAATAGCCTTCATTTTAATTGCTTAAGAAATTGAATGCAAAACTGGCCTGTTGTGATTTGAAACTGTGAGTAAAGCCCGCAATGCTTTTCATTCTTGCATTTTCTTTCGCTTATGATGGGTTCTTTATTCCGATTAAAATATTTGTAGACTTTTTGTATGGTTTCTTAAATATCTAACACAAACAAAGTCATCAGATAGACACTATATGGCTAGTCCTACTGACTAAGGGCTTGGACACAACTTTGGTGCATTTCCTGGCAACTTTGCACGCTAACACGAATGCAAGGGTCAGAATCAGCCACAATGAGGAACTCTCCAATTAAATAAGCATTAAATGGGAGAGGGGGGTTAGGGTGGTTAGTCAGGCGTGTGTTCACGCACCCCCGTTATTTATTCTGTATATAAACAATCTTACATCTGCATTGACTGCTTGCACCCAGGGTAAGCCCATGATAAAAAGTGCCCCTTAAACAGTACTGATGAATGCGAATGACACAGTGCTAATTGCTCCCACACAGAAAGCCCTGTCCTTCTTTTAGTTCATCCATTTGAGATTTATTGGGTAGCCTAGAACTTTTAACACATTTTAGTAAGACATTTATAACAGCGTGTGGTCCAAAGTGCTTGCGCCTTGTTGGTATCTCAGTGGGCACTAATCGCCTCTTAAGCACTCACACTTGTCCATACCTAGGGATTGTTTTTACTGTAACAAGCTCTTGGGCCTCAAATATAGCACAATGTAGGGAGAAGTTGTTATGAGGCGTTGGATCATTATACAGTCTCCTTCATTCACCGGAGGCAGGCGTTTGGAACCAATAATTAAAATATATACCTCTCAGTGTGTCCCAGTAGCTTCTTACGGGGTGGAAATGTGGGGTATATGTATTTTCTGCAGCTAATTAAATAGAAGAAAAACCTTTTACTGGGAGAGATTGTGCATCTCTCCCCCCACCCCACATTATATATGCCACAATGAACTGGGCCTAGTATTATCACCGACCTGGCCCTGCCTTGGTTGTCCATATGGAAAACAGAGAAAGCTGCCTTCACAAGGGACATACACAGTGACTGCCTAGAATGTGACAAAGGCATGACCATACCATGGCTGCCAAGTGTTACTAATACATTTGATGGAATTGAATTCACACTGTAGGTGAGAAAAAGCAAGTTGAAGACAGGGCTGGACTGGCCATAGCGAGCACCAGGCATTTTACCCGGTGGGCTGCAAGGGTAGAGGCCGTTTTTGTTACAGGGGCCGTTTTTGCAGCATAGCTACAAACAGGCCCGGACTGGCCATAGCGGGCACCGGGCAATCCACAGACTTGGGTAAGAATCCCACATGCCTGCGGCCACGAGTTACCTTCGATCGCACTCAGAGAAGCCCCTCACTAGCTACATGTGGGAGGTGGGTGGAAGATGGGACTGAGCTCTATTATTTCGGTTTAGGGCTGACACCTGAAATACTTGCTGTCCTTCCCTTTAGGTTTTCAGCATAAGCTTGAGCTTCAACTGTGCCCTTGTAATGATCGCTCTGGTCAATCTATGCCACATTCTATTTTCTTTTGTGGCTATTATATCAGATTTATTAAGCAATATCTGGTCCCCCTATTAAAAGCCAGAAATCATAGACAGTGCAGGTGAGCATATCTATGGAGCTACTAGAGCCTGTTTTTGTGTCCTGCGTGCTGCGGTTCGCTCGAGAGGCAGCATGTAGGCTGACTTATTAGGCTCTTTTATAATATTTTATTTCATTTTTATTCTGTATGCAGATGTTTCTATTATTTTGATACTGTTACTTGCAACCTGATTATATGAAGACATTGGTATGTACTGATCACTTTTTAATAGGGTATTTTATTGTGTGTTGTATGTTTATGGCCACAATGGTGGCCGCATAAAGTTTATGAAATCAAATGATTGTGGTAACCTGTCCATAATTTCCTGATTATGGGCAATGAAATTCAGCAGTAAAGTAAAAAATCATGACATAAATGTCTCCTTAGCACCAATATTATCTTAGAACTTTCAGGGGAAGAGTTAGTTATCATCTAGGTATCATTTTAACTGTGTTTACAGCAGGTTTAATTCTGTTCAGTGGCCTGACTTTCACAGTAACTGTTGGCTCGGACTGTAGGCATTGCGACATCACTACTGAACTGTAATAGCTCATTACAGTAGAATAGCAAGATCTGACTGAGGTCACCAATAAACTTTAATAAGAAAATTAGAATTTTTCCCATACAGTTATGTGCCAGACCTTTACACAGTGTAAATTCACTGCACTTTCTAACTAATCAAGTCATAGTACTGCAAAGCCACACAATGGCCTTAATTGAAGTGTTTATGACATTAAATGGAAAATTGGCCTCTTATGATTTGAAACTTTGAGTGAAGCCCACAAAGCTTATTATTGTTTCATCTTCCTTCAATTGTGTTGTATTCTTTATTTTGATGAAAATATTTGAAGACTTTTTTATGGTTTCTTAAACATCTAACGCAAGTATTGTCATCAGATATAATATACCTATGAGAAGTCTGAAGCACCCTCTCCCTCAGGGCCCAATAATACCCCTTCATCATTCCAAAATCTTGAATGAGTACAAGAAGACAAATAAATACAGCACTGAATATTTAACAATTATTGTAATGCTGGATTTCCGTGCCACACCATGAAGCTGTGCTACCCCACAACATTAATGCCTGGCGAGTGAAAGGTTTAGCAAACTGCCACATCCCTTGTAGATACACGCAAATGGATATTGGATTGAAGACGCAAGAGCGTGTGAATCAAGATGGCTGCCCCGGTGAGCTCTTCCTCACGTCAGCCCTTAATTGACAATTTCTGGACGAAATTGCCCAGAATTTGGATAAAAAGTACAGCCCAAAATTCCAGTCAGGGGTGCTGAGTATTACTCAGAAAAGGGCGACGTTCGGCCATGTCACACCCACAGTTAGTTTTAGCTCCTGCACCAACCTTTAGTGAGAGGTTAACTCCTCATTATTAACTCTTTCCCACACATTGTTTCTATCTCGCTGCTGAACTTTATTTTAAGAAGCAATGGAAAACGAAAATGTACAACCTCAACATAATAAAAGGAAACAAAATATTTCTCCTCCTCCAGTTAAATCTAAAGTGATGGAACCTAGTGAACTTTCTTTGGCGTTGTTACTTGATGAGATTCAGACAGTTCACTTTAGCACTGATACTATTGCGTTAGAGTTTAAAAACGTGCGAAATGATATGGCTAGCATGTCAATGAAAATATCTGACAATGCAATTTAAATTCAAGACAAGAAAAGTTAAAATGAATGCTTTTTCACCACTTGTGGCAAAAATTTCTCCTATGTCTGCTCTTCTTCTTGATTTAGAAAATCGTGAGACTGTATAACTTGCGTATTTTTAATTTACCAGAAGACGTAGAAGGTAATGATTGCAGGTTATATTTGGAGAATCTCCTGCCTGGTCTTTTATGCATAAAATTTCCTGAGAAGTTTGAAATAGATAAAGCTCATAGAATTCATTCTTATCGTAATCCACACCACACTAAGCCGAGACAAATGATCTTCAAGATTTTATGTCACCATTATTTAGTTTAGATAAGGAAAGCATCACGAGAAATTCCCCCCTTAATGGTAAATTGTAATAACATTTTTATTCACCAAGACTTTGCCAAGGAAACTGTTAAGACTGCAAGGAATTCACTGACATTCGTCCACGGTTACGAAGTCTTGGATTTAAATATGGTCTTTTTGATCTTTCCCCAATGCGAATCTGGAAAGATAGTTTTTTAAAATCCTTCTTGCACTCTGATGATCTATGAATATTTCTGAATCAGCATTCACAGCATTTTATGGATTCACATGAGTCTGCTACTTGAATATTAATACTTTTTTTTCTTCTGGCTAAATTAACTGTCTTTTGACCTCACAGGGCTCCAATGGTTCGGTCATGCTTGCAAAGCATGTGTGCATTTCAAGATTGTTATTAAAGTTTAACTGTTTTCTTTTTTTATGCTTGCATGTCTCTTTATTCTACCTTTTGTTTCCCTATTGTCCTTCTCTAGAGCTACTATTTTTCTTCTTTTGCTTCAAACTTTATATCTTATTCTTCGTGGCATTTTTCCTACTGTACTATGGCTAACGTTCATAATATAAAAATAGTTTCCTTGAATGCCAAAGATCAATCAATCAATCACACGTTTGTTAAGCACTACTGCTCCCCCGTGAGGTTTTCAAGGTGCTGGGTTAGGGTGATTTTACAGCTTACAGTCATCAAGGAGGGGGTCTGTCAAAGAACCAGGTTTTGAGGTTTATTGTGAAGATGGGGAGAGATGTTGTCTCTCTGAGGTGGAGCGGGAGGGCGTTCAAGGCTCTGGCCACGAGGAGGGAAAAGGAGCAGCTGCCTGATCTGGTCTCTTTGGTATGCAGGACCATGGCGTAGGAGAGCTGGGCTGATTGTAGGGTCATTTGGGATGCGTGGAATTTGAGCCAGCTGTTCAGGTATGCTGGTCCGGTGTAGTGGAGGGCCTTTTGAGCGTGGGTGAGCATCTTGAAGGTGACTGTAACTGCGATGGGGAGCCAGTGGAGTGTGTGCAGGTGCTGGGAGATGTGGCAGTGTCTTGGCAGGTTGAGGACCAGTCTTGCGGCGGTGTTCTGGATGTTCTGTAGCTTGCATGTGAGGTTTTTGTTTATTCCGGCATAGAGTGCGTTGCCAACTCTGCTGGTGACCAGGGCATGAGTGGCGGTCTTTCTGTGTTTGTGGGGGATCCATTTGAAGGTCTTACGCAGGTCCCATGATGAGTACTTCTGTTTTGTTGGAGTTTAGTTGGAGGCAGCTGTTTTTCATCCATTTGTCGACGGCTCTGTTGAAAATGTGGTGCAGACAGGGGTCCGTCGGGGCCCCAGAGTGGATTGAATTCATTGTCTTCAGTGTGTCCCCTGTGGTGAGGGCTTTCCAGTTGTCAATTGCTGGCTTCGTGATGTCAGGGGTGGTTGGTGAGGGGTCAGTGTGTTGGTTAGCTTCGTCGAAGTTGTCGTAGAAGCTCTTGATTTTGTTGTGGAAAAAGGTGCTGAGTTTGTCACAGAGGCTTTTTGAGGGGGGATGTCGGTGAACTTGCTGGTAGGCTGGACGAATTCCTTGATGATGTTGAAGAGTTCTTTGCTGTTGTGCGCGTGAGTGGAGATTCTGTCTTTGATCACTTTTTCCTCATTTTTCTGATGAGTTGGTGGTGGACTTTGGTGGCGGCTCTGAAGTTGTTGTGGGGTTGTGTGGATTTGGTGTTCCTCTAGTCAAGTTTGAGGCAGCAGCAAGTGCATCTGGACTCTCGAAGTTCTGTGGTAAACCATCTAGCTTTCTTGGCATGGGTGTTGTTGTTTATCTTGAGGGGGCTAAGGTGTTGGCGCTGTCGGTGATCCATCTGTGCAGTGTTCGGACTGCGTGTTGGGGTTATCGTTTTCCGCGATGGTAGGGGTGGAGTTGCTGAGTGATGAGGTTAGCTGGTGGTCGGTGATTCTGGTCCAGTTTCTTCGTGGGAGTAGGTGCTGGTGTCTGTGGATGGTGGGTGTTCTGAAGGTGATGTGTGCGCATCAATGGTCAGTCCATGGGAGTTCGGTGGTGTGGCTGAAGGTGATGGAGTTTCCAGTTGTGAAGAAGGGGTCAAGGGTGTGTCCTGCTGAGTGTGTGGGCTTGGTCATGATCTGGCAGAGTCCAATGTTGTGCAGATTGTCCAGCAGGGATGTGGTGCTGGGATCCAGTTGGTTGTCGACGTGGAAGTTAAGGTCTCCCAGCAGGGTGTAGTTGGTGGATGCAATGGCCTGTGAGGAGATCATGTCCGTGATGGATTCGACAATAGGTCCGCAGGGTCCAGGGGTTCGGTAGATGAGGGTTCCTCGTAGGGTGGTGGTGGGGCTTGCCAGTATCTTGAAGTGAAGGTGTTCCATCAGGTCTGTGGGCTTGTTGGGGAGTGTGCTCAGAGTGGATTTGTAGATGATGGTAATTCCTCCTCCCAGGCGAGTGCGGCGGTCCTTCCTGGAGATATTGTATCCTTGGGAGATGGCGATATCCGGTCCCAAGGAGGTGTTGGTCCATGTTTCCGTGAGGAACACTACATCCGGGTGGTGCTGTCAAGGAAATCTCAGATTTTGGTGGCATGTTTGTGGAAGGGTCAGACATTGAGGAGGATGCACTGCAGGATCTTCAGTTCGGTTGTGTTCTTACGCGTGGGTTTCATTGGGTCTGTGGTCTTGGTGGTGCTGCAGGTATCCTGGCAGTGTTGACTGACAGCTGAAAGGTCCGTGGGTGTCGGCCAATGACACTGGCTTGCAGTTGTTGCTGTAGCCTGGGTTGAGTGCGTGGAGTGCCACTGGGTCGTAGTGTTGACGGTGCAAAGATCCAGGGTTCCTGGCACTGGTCGCGGACGGGCGTAGACGGGCTTGCTTTTGGCACGCCTTCGGCATGCCAGCGTTGAGGCTGCACAGTGGCCGCCATTAAGTAGGGGTTGGGAAGGGCTGAACAGCTGGGAGGTGGGAGCAGGACGGCGAGCAGGATTGGTTGCGCTGGTCATGCTGTGGGGAGGGGCTGAAGGGGCAGCAGCAGCAGGGAGAAATGGGCAGGAAAGAAGGAATAAGGGGGACAAAAAAAGCCGAAAGCAGGAAAAGCACAGAAAGCAGGAAAGTGCAGAACCAATCTAAAAAGGGGTGAAAAACAAGTGAAAAACGGAGCGGACAGCGGAGCCAGACAAAGGAGAACATAGGTCCACTGGACCACCAGGGATGAGGCGCAGGTGACTCTGTGGGTGGAGGTGGGCATTGAACACCAGCAATACTCAAGAGTGCCGGGGCTCGAGGAGGGTCCTACTCAATGGTGGAGCTGCGAGGGTGGGAGAGCAATTTCACCGACAATTAGTCAGTGGTCTTGCTCGCCTGTCCCTGCTGCGGTCGCCATTAAGTAGGAGTCGGGGAGGGCTGGAAAGCTGGGAGGGGAGCAGGAATGGTCGAGCTGGGATGCGGGGGCAAGAGCGGTTGGGAGAAACGGGCGGGAAAGGAGGAATAAGTGGCAAAAAGGAGAAAGAGAGTTAAAAAAAGGCAGAAAGCAGGAAAAGCACAGAAAGCAGGAAAGTACAGAACTGATCTAAAAAAGAGTGAAAAATTAGTGAAAAATGGAGCGGAAAGCAGAGCGAGACAAAGGAGAACATAGGTCCTCTGGGCCACCATGTAGGCTAAGAAAAAAAGGAAAATAGTAGAACAAAGAGAAAAGGCAGAAAACGTGCAGAACTGAAGAGACAGAGGGGGAAGCAAAAATGAGGGAAAAAACAGAGAGGAGAGCGGAGTGAGGCAAAGGAGAACAGGGGTCCACTGGACCACCAGGGATGAGGCGCAGGTGATCCTGTGGGCAGAGGAGGGCCTCAAACATCAGCAACACTCAAGAGTGCCGGGGCTCCGGGAGGGCCTCACTCAATGGTGGAGCTGAGAGGGTGGAAGAGCAATTTCACTGACGATTAGTCAGTGGTCTTGCTCGCCTGTCCCTGAGGCTGCCGCCATTAAGTAGGGGTCGGGGAGGGCTGGACAGCTGGGAGGCAGGAGCGGGGAGGGGAGCAGAATTGGTCGCACTGGTCGTGCTGGGCCCCGGAGGCAGCAGCGGTGGGGATAAACGGGCAGTAAAAGGAATAAGGGGGGAAAAAAGGAGAAAAAGAGTGAAAAAAGGCAGAAAGTAGGAAAAGCACAGGAAGCAGGAAAGTGCAGAACCGAACTAAAAAAGGGTGAAGAACTAATGAAAAATGGAGCGGACAGCTGAGCAAGACAACGGAGAACAGAGGTCAACAGGACCACCAGGGAGGCTAAGGAAATAAGTGGAAAAATTAGAAAAGGCAGAAAAAGTGCAGAACAGAAAAAACAGAGGGAGAAGCAAAAAAGCAAAAAAGGAGTGAAAAAAAGGAGAGGAGAGCAGAGCGAGGCAAAGGAGACGGGGATCCACTGGACCACCAGGTATGAGGCGCAGGTGATCCTGCTGGTGGAGGAGGGTCTCGAACACCAACAACACTCAAGAGTGATGGGGCTCGGGGAGGGCCTCACTCAATGGTGGAGCTGGGAGGGTGGGAGAGCAATTTTACTGACAATTAGTCAGTAGGCTCGCTCGCCTGTTCCTGAGGCGGCCGCAATTGAGTAGGGGTCGGGAAGGGCTGGACAGCTGGGAGGCGAGAGCGGGGGGCAGGATTGGTCACGCTGGTTGTGCTGGGCAGTGGAGGCAGCAGCGGCAGGGAGAAACGGGCAGTGAAGGAGGTATAAGGGGGGAGGAGAAAAAGAGTGAAATAAGGCAGAAAGTGGAAAAAGCACAGAAAGCAGGAAAGGGCAGAACCAATCTAAAAAAGGGTGACAAATGAGTGAAAAACAGAGCGGACAGTGGAGCGAGACAAAGGAGAACAGAGGTCCACTGGACCACCAGGGAGGCTAAGGAAATAAGAAATAAGTGGAAAAATGGGAAAATGCTGAAAAAGTGCAGGACAGAAAAGACAAAGGGATAAGCAAAAAATGAGTGAAAAAAACAGAGAGGAGAGCGGAGCGAGGCAAAGGAAAACAGGGGTCCCCTGGACCACCAGGGTTGAGACGCAGGTGATCCTGCTGGTGGAGGAGTTCCTTGAACACCAGCAACACAGAAGACTGCCGGGGCTCGGGGAGTGCCTCACTCAATGGTGCAGCTGCGAGGGTGGGAGAGCAATTTCACTGACAATTAGTCAGTGGTTTTGCTTGACTGTCCTCGCAGCAGCCGCCATTAAGTAATGGTCGGGGAGGGCTGGACAGCTGGGAAGTGGGAGCGTAAAGGGGAGCAGGATTGGTCTTGCTGGTCTTGATGGTGGGGAGGGGCCGCAGGAGCAGCAGGGAGAAACGGGCGGAAAAGGAGGAATGAGGGGGGAAAAAAGGAGAAAAAGATTGAAAGAAGGCAGAAAGCAAGAAAGCACAAAACCAATCTAAAAAAGGGTGAAAAAAGAGTGAAAGGCAGAGCGGACAGCGGAGCAAGACAAAGGAGAACAGCGGTCCACTGGACCACCATGGAGGCTACGGAAATAAGGAAATACGTGAAAAATTAGAAAAGGCAGAAAAAGTGCAGAACAGAATAGCCAGAGGGTGAAGAAAAAAACCAGTGAAAAAAACAGAGAGGAGAGCGAGGTGAGGCAAAGGAGAGCAGGGGTCCACTGGACCACCAGGGATGAGGTGCAGGAGATCCTGTGGGTAGAGGAGGGCCTCAAACATCAGCAACACTCAAGATTGCCAGGGGTCAGGGAGGGCCTCACTCAATGGTGGAGCTGTGAGGGTGGGAGAGCAATTTCACTGACAATTAGTGGTCTTGCTCGCCTGTCCCCGAGGCGGTCACCATTGAGAAGGGGTCTGGGAGGACTGGAAAGCTGTGAGGTGTGAGCGGGGAGGGAAGCAGGATTGGTCGCGCTGGTCATGCTAGGCCCCGGGGGCAGCAGCGGCATGGAGAAACGGGCGGTAAAAGAGGAATAAGGGATGAAAAAAGAGTGGAAGAAGTCAGAAAGCAGGAAAAGCACAGGAAGCAGGAAAGTGCAGAACCGATCTAAAAAAGGATGAAAAACTAGTGAAAAATTGAGTGGACAGCTGAGCAAGACAAAGGAGAACAGAGGTCCACTGGAATATCAGGTATGAGGCGCAGATGATCCTGCTGGTGGAGGAGGGCCTCGAACACCAGAAACACTCAAGAGTGATGGGGCTCGGGTAGGGCCTCACTCAATGGTGGAGCTGCGAGGGTGGGAGAGCAATTTTACTGACAATTACTCAGTGGTCTTGCTCGCCTGTTGACTAGGGGTCGGGGAGGGCTGGACAGCTGGGAGGCGGGAGCGGGGAGCAGGATTGGTCGCGCTGGTCGTGCTGGGCCGCAGGGGCAGCAGCGGCGGGGAGAAACGGGCGGTAAAGGAGGAATAAGGGGGGGAAAAGGAGAAAAAGAGTGAACAAAGGCAGAAATCAGGAAAAGCACAGAAAGCAGGAAAGTGCAGAACCAATCTAAAAAAAGGTGAAAAATGAGTGAAAAACGGAGCGGAAAGCGGAGTGAGACAAAAGAGAGCAGAGGTCCACTGGACCACCGGGGAGGCTAAGGAAATAAGAAATAAGTTGGAAAATGGGAAAAGGCAGAAAAAGTGCAGAACAGAAAAGACAAAGGGCTAAGCAAATACGAGTGAAAAAAACCGAGAGGAGAGCGGAGCGAGGCAAAGGAAAACAGGGCTCCCCTGGACCACCAGAGATGAGGTACAGGTGATCCTGCGGATGGAGGAGGACCTCGAATACCAGCAAAATTCAAGAGTACCGGGCTCAGGAGGGCCTCACTTAATGTGGAGCTGCGAGGGTGGGAGAGCAATTTCACTGACAGTTAGTCAGTGGTCATGCTCTTGCAGAGGTATACAACATCCTCTACTTAGGTAGTTATAAAGCGGATATTTGCTTCATACAAGAAACTCATATTGAAGACAAGGCTTTGGCTTTTATGAAAAAAGTGGGTTGATTTTATTATATCTTCTCCTGCTATTGGTAAAAATAATACTGTTGCTATTATGTTTGCAAAAAGTTTACATTGTCAAATCCTAAGTAAATCTTCAAGATGCAGAAGGTAGATATGTTATAATGAAAGTAAGAAATTCTAGATACAGTTATGTTTTCTCTTAATGTAAATGGCCCAATAGTTGATGATCCTAATTTCTGGTCCATTTCAACCACTGAAGTTCTTAAGTTGGGTCTCACTTATAGTTGGAGGTGATTTCAACCTTGTACATGATCCTTTATTAGATAGATCTCCTAACACTAAATTTCGACCACCTAAAGAATTTTTTACTTTAAAATATTTTTTGTAAACTCCTAAATTGGTGGATATCTGGTGATTACACTATCCTACTAAAAAGTGTTTACTTTTTTCTTTAACTCTCAGAACTCTTACTCTAGACTTGATTATGTTTTAGTTTCTTGACCATTCATAAATTCAGTTTTTACTCCTAATATCTATAATATTGAAATTTCTGATCATGACTTGATTTCTATGGGACTACGACTTAATTCAGAATTTAAAGCTCAATCCAGATGGCACATGAATGCTAACACTGTCCTGAATGAACAAAATAAACCAAAAAGTTTGACTGCTCTTCAAGAGTACTTCATACTTAACCCAGAAGGCTCTACATCTATGGTGACTTGATGGGATGCTTTCTAAGCATATATTAGAGGAACCTCCATTTCTCTTATGGCACATGAAAACAAAACTTTCAATGCAAAAATGAAGGAATTAGACAAATAAATTGCAAAATTCGCGAGACTTTTTATCACTTCTAATGATCCCCAATATAAAATGAAACTACAAAAACTTTGATTTGAATTTAACTCAATTTTAAGTAAAAGAGCTGGTATACAACTTTCTAACTCTAAGGCCATATTTTTGTTTTAATGGTAATAGAGCTGGTCGGCTTTCGGCCAACTATTTGCATATTATAAAAGATAAAACACTAATAAATTCAATTCATGGCTCCAATGGAAGAATTGCATTATCGCAAAAATATATTGCTAATGAATTTCTAAATTATTATGCTACCCTATATAATAAACCAACATTTGAAGATCCTTCTTTGATTTATTCTTTTTTATATAAATATGGCTTACCTAAAGTTCCTCAGTTATCCAAGGATAGATTAGATGTACCTATTATTGAAAAAGAAATTTAGTTAGTTATTAAGTCTCTTTAACAAAATAAATCTCCAGACCTTGAGAGCATACCAGCAGAATTTTATAAATAATTTGATTTACAACTCATTCCTTATTTGTTTAAACGTTTTACCTTTTTATTGCTACAGGATCAACTTCAGGTTATTTAACTGAAGCGTTGATTGTAGTTATACGTAAACTAAGCAAAGACCCGACACTTGTATCGCATTATCGGCCTATTTCCTTAATAGATCAAGACTATAAACTATATGCCAAAATACTTGCAATTAGAATGACCTCAGTATTGGATTCCCTTATCCATCCTGATCAACCTGTTTTAATGAAAAATTGATATTCTGTCAATAATACAAGAACTTTATTACATGCTATCAAGCAGGGTTTTACTTTATCCTTACCATCTGAAGTACTCACATTGCATGCTGAAAAAGCTTTCGATAAAGTTCATTGCCAATTTCTATTCCATACTTTAGCAGCATTTAATTTTGGTGATTTGTTTATTCGTATGATATCTGCTCTCTATTCTACCCCTACCGTTCATATATTTAATAATGGTCACAGTTCTAATAAATGTTTCCTATTTAGAGGCACTAGACAAGGTTGTCCACTATCCCCATCACTATTTCTACTTGCTATTAAACCTTTGCTCGTTTCCATTACAGAATTTAATTATATCGCGGGTACTATTATTAATGAGGTCATTATTAAAACATTAGCATATGCAGATGACGTACTTTTATTTCTTAGCAATCCTGATTCCTCTATTTCTCTTTTATTTGAAATTATCTCATCATATTCTTTAATTTCTGGATATTCCATAAACGCCAATAAAACTGATTTTTTTACTTTAAATCATCACTGTACCCAAGATATGTTACCCATACAAGAAATAATTTGGCAAGAGATAAGTTCAAATGCCCTGGCATTTTATTTTTTTGTGTATAAATAAAACTATAACATTAAATTAGAAATCTATTTTAAATTACATTAAAGATAAAGTATCTAAATGGTCTTCGCTTCACCTTTCATAATGGGGGAAAATGGACTCCATAAAAATGACTATTGTGCCAAAAATCTTTTATTTTCTAGCTATGATTCCTAGTCAATTTCCTATGAAGTTTTATAAAATTGTTCATCAACATTTTTTAAGTTTCTTTGGAATAATAAGTTACCTCGATTTGGCTATAAAAAACTAAAAATGGCAAAGTGTAATGGAGGATTTGGTTTACCAGATTTTTTTAAATGTCATGAAGCATTTATCTTAAAACAAAGCTCACTTTGATTTATTCATCTCCACCTGATTATTTCTCCTGCACGGCTTCTCATAGCAAGACGTTTGGTAACTCCATTTCCTGTGTTAACCATGTCTAGCAAGTCATTATTATTTCATAAGTCTATTATTTTGAAATCCACAAAACTAATATTAAATGATTTTGATTCACTTTTTCAAACAACTATTTCAAATACTGTCGATATGTCATTATGGTACAATCCACAACTAAAACTTTCTCGGTCTGCTACATTTAGGCATTCATAGATTAAAACTGTTTTTTTAACCTCAAGGATATTTACCATAATAATAATGTTACATAGTTTGATGTATTACAGACAAAATGTCACTTACCATCTTCTGATTTTCTAAAATATAAACATTTATGTAATTCTATATTAGATTCCATTCCTAACAATGTTCCATCAAATATAAAGTCAGATTTAACAATTATATTCAAACGGTATAATCTTCATCTCATGCTGTTTTATTAAAGTGCAAGAAGTTGAATGCATTTCAAGGTAACAATATTGATGCAGTTTCAATGTTTTGGAATATTGAACTCTCAACTTCTTTCTCATAAGATACATGGAAAAAAATATGGTTGAATAATATCTCAGAGTGGTTACCTGTATCACTTTATCAAACAAATTCTTATATGCAGTTTAATTGCTTATGGTACCCCTTCAAGGTATTTCAGGCTAAGCTTCTTCCGAGTTCCAATTGTTGGCATTGTAACTCACATATTTGTTTGTTACAACATATGCTTTTTGAATGTGCATCTGTTTTTACATTTTGGAATGAAGTTTAGGATGTTGGATAAACAATATTTAATATTTCCGACGGACTGTTGGTCTTTCTAAAGAACTGTCTGATCTAGAATATAAACTTTTACATTTTCTGTTGTCAGCTGTTCTAAAGTCTATTACAACTTGTTGGAAAGACGTGTCATTTTTATCTGTTCATGCTTGGTGGTCATGCATTATTTTCACTAGAAGAGGTGCCAATCTATCTTTGAATAGTATTATTCACAAATGTAATTCTTATCATTCATTTTGGAAACCAATTGATCATTATTTATTGTCTTAGTTATATTTCCTTTTATTTATTCCCTTACAGTATAGATCACACATGTTTTAACGTATAGTAGCTCTACTCAAATTGCTTCTTACAAAATGTTATGCTTATCCCTTTTTAGTTTTATGATTTTTAAGTCTATATTAGATTGTAGCTGTTTTATATTCAATTATCATTCTTCATAGATATGTTTCTTATATGGGTATTATAAACAGTACTCTTTTTTGTAATGCCATTGTTTATTATATGAAAAATTAAATAAAACATTTTGAACATTAAATGGAATTTGGGACATCCCCTTTAGGTTTTTGGGTACTTTTTGCCATTATTTGTGAGAGGTGCCATTCACACTTTCCATAAGGACATGTATCATGTTGCGGACACTTACTCCGGAATAGTGGCTGGCATTGGCGAGGGAGCCCCTCTCTACGATAGCAGCTGCGGCGGCAGAGTAACATTGACAGTGCAGAGGAAAACGTTATGGAGAGAAATGGAGAGGTGCCTGTGATTGGAAAGCTCTTCTCTTGCTGATACTGCTGCATCAAGAAGCTGGTTGGCGGGTTCCATGCACAGCAGTTTTAGGTCCTAAAAGTTCCATGGTGCTGCCTTTCTGCATGTTCCTTTTTTATCCTGCCTGTTTGTTCACATGGCCCAACTGTCAGGGGAATCCCCTCAACTAAGATAGCTTTCCCATGATAATGTTGATTTGGAACCCGTTTCAGATTAAGGGATTCCAATCAGAATTAATTTCAGTCTTCGCTGTCTGAGCAGGCATGTGGTAGTCTCCACAGTGCTGGTCTGTGGTGACAGCAGCCAGAGATGGCAGGTATAGGACAGAGCGTGCACACCTGCCTGATCCCACCAGACACTTACCACCAGTGGCGACCACTCCCGTAAAGCAGAGGAGCGTTGACCCACTACTCGTGGAGCAGTGTAAAACAAAAAAAATGAGAACAGTAGTTATTTCTGTTATTATCATTTTTTTTCACCCAGGTTGGGCAGGGCTGGGAACCCCCATGACATCCAAGAGGAGGAGTGGTGGCTGCACTCGAAAGTGTGCAGGACTTCTTGGCCGGCACTCTCAGGCCGGCCAAGCAGTCCTGCACAATTTGCATTAAATAGCCAGGTGGGGAACATGCCCAGCCTTCTATTCCCCATCTGAGTGCTGAGCCACAGTGCTCAGACCAACCACAATGCTACATTACAGCATTGTGATTGGCCATGTGGAGGGAGCCTTTGTGCTTCCTTTTTCTGGCAAGAAACAATGATGGACACGTAGGCGAGATGACTAAGGAGAGACGTGGCGAAGTGGTTAGTGTTTTTTGAATTTATTTTGTAATTCCTGCCCATCCACCCTCTGCTTCCACGACTCCCACCCGCCTCTCCACTCCCATTCCCTGACAGCTGCTACTGCTTACCACTATCATATGAGACACCCCTCCACCAATATGCCCTCAGTAGGTAAGAACCAGGGAGAATGAGCAGAGTGGAAGGGGACTGTGGGAGCAGATGCTAGTGTTAGCACTTGGGCATGGTTTCATGTTTTTCATGTTTGATTGAGAACAGCACCTGGATTGGTTGCCATGCTAGAGGTTGAAGAATTCTAACCTGCTCACAAGGATTAGCTTGTGGACAGCCATTCGACTCATGTCATGGGATTATCACAATTAAAAGACAAAAAAGACTAAATGCAGTTTCTAAAAAGAAGGTTCTCTAGATAGCACACGTTTTCTAGATGGCAAACATTTGAGGTTTCTCATCACTAAGAAGCTTGTACACAAACTGCATTTGTAGAAGTAGAACCATAGTAGCACTCACATAATAAAAAACTACCTCTGCCTTCTTTATCCAAAATGTTCCTCTTCTCCTTAATTTTCTATCTAGATCACCACCTCTTCCATCTAGGATAACATGTTCTATCTCCATAAAGCATAAACCTCCCACTACTGTGATTTTGTTATTATGACAAAAGCGTATTGCTACCGGATATTTAATATCACATTTCTTGAAAGCCCTTAAATGTTTCATCCAACAAGCTAAAAACTGTCCAATATGGGCTTAATGTAGATAGGGAACTACATACAGTGATGTAGGTACTGTAATGTAAATAAACTAAGAGACTTCAAGATGGCTGAGAAGCATAGGTATTGATCAAAAGATTGGTCATAATAACTAGGGTGAGAATAGCATAACAGGACGTGACCGCTTTTACTGCTTAGAATAGCATAATATGATAAGGGCACGACACACTATCACTACAAATGAAGTGAACCAAGCTTTCAAACCTGGGCATGGATAGCTGACTGTGAAAATGAGCCATACATGAATATAGTAGAACTAAAGATAATATATAGCAGAGCAATAAGAGGACAAGAAGAAATTGGACAGCATAAGGAAAATTGCAATGAGAAAAGAAAATTTGAGGCGTCGCGGGTTTGATCACCAATCAAGGAGATTAAGCTCGGATTTATTTCTGTCTTTTAGAATTTGTCTTGAATTTGAAAACATGGACGAATGAGTTTTGAGCCTTGTAAGTGAGCGGGAGCAATACAAAGGTGCTCTTGTTTAAAAAAAAGATATATATAGTACTGAGGCATAGTATAGGAGCATTCAGAAATTAAGACCACTCAGAAGCAATACAAATATAAGAATAATCTAGATAGTGCAGGGGAAATTACAATTTAGGATGAATATATGAGATATCGGGGGTCCGATTCCAGTATGTGGCTTGGATAATAAAATTATTATATTGTATTATTGTATTGTTTCATTAGAATTGTTTTTGACTTTTAACATGTAACATGTCATTTCTCCGTAATACAGATGAAGTAACAATGACTCTAGTAGTCGATTACGATTTAAAAATATGCTGGCTCTAGGCAGGTGGGTTCATTTAACTAATCACTATTGGCTTAAAAGGGAGCACAGTTGCCTCCCACCTCAGCTCACCAAATACTTGTCAGGGAATCAGGGCTAGTCCTGTAGAAGGTGGGTCTTTGTCAGCGTATCGACATAATATATACAATGTAACAGGTCAGAAATACTTAATCTTGGTATTTGTTTTTTCGAGTGTAAAGATAAACATAGTCACAACTACGATGTATATAGTGACAGTCTATGCTATATTACATTCCTAAGAATTAAATTGTCAGAGGCAGGCTTATTACTATAGTTTATGTCAGAAACTAAGAAGGGACAGCGCGAGCAAAGGCAGTGATTTTTCTTGCCATAAAATTGTATTTTCAGGGCTAGATATGCCGGATGCTACTCTATTGGTTCATGCACAGATACCGTACATTGTGTTTGAGGTATTAGAAAAGCTTGCAGAACATCATTTCCGGTTGAAAAGGGTGGTATATTCAGGGCTTGTTATGGCGGTTGCAGCTCTGTGAGTCTGTTCACAGGTACAATATAGCTTGTTTGAGAGTTTAGAAGAGCTCTTCTCCTGTGGGAGTGACTTCAAGTTAAAAGGTGAATACAGTTGATATGAGGATGTGAGTATCAGAAAGCACATATGGTGATACATAAGTATTAGATGGTCAGAAGCACGCTCGTAAACATAGAGTGTATCAGATATTCACATTGTGTAAAAATGATTGTCTTTAATGCCTCCTAACTTATTTGTTTGTCAGAAATAACAATAATATATGACGCAAATAAATACAATTCTATAAATGTGGCTACAATGTCGATGTCTGCACCAGAATAAATAGAGAAAATAAAAAACTGTCAGAGATCATATCTTGGGGACAGGAATTTGAATCTATGATTACCCCATGCAGTATCCTGTATCATGGGGATTTAATGAACGAGGATAAAAACTCAAAGTTGATGAGAGCTTAGGCATAGCGATTTAACTGATTTAGTGTAGTAAAGTGAGAGAGGGGCTCTTAATTTAGGAATTACATTTCTGTTTATTCTAAAAGGGATTCTTAATAGATTTAAAGACAGACATATATATGCTGAATATTAATAAATGAATATCTAATGATCAGAAGAGGAAGGAGGATTAAATGTCTACTTCGTACTAGAGTAAGTTACCAATTATCTATTAGTGGACAATACAGATTGGAATAAATACCCCAAAATAGAAGTGTAGTAGTTATTAATTGTTATTTACAGAATACAATTGGTCAAGATTGTCACATTGTGAGTGTTGATGATGGACTTTAGTTTTTCCTGGATTTAGTGTTCAAAAACAGAGCACCTTTACTTTAGGTACTGCTTTTTGAAATTTGACATTGAATTTGGGAAATGAAAAGAGACTAGAGCACAGGATTATGTCCTGAGTCACTGCTGCTACAGTTCTGTTGCCCTGGGTGGGACTATGTAAATAATATTGATGTTTAGTAATGTATAAGTGGTAAGGAACTAAGAAGTTGTTTATATGTTGTCTCGTGCAAATTATTTACTTTCAAGAAATGTCCATATTTGAGACTGTATTTTAAAGAGTTAAATGATTAATATGTATTGTGTATATGTCAATTTAAATTGTACATTAGAAAGTACTGATTTACATTTTTTGGCTGTAACAACCCTGAAGAAGGGCAGTGTGCTCGATACACATGGTGGCTGTTTGTTGCTGTATAAAGAGATTCTACAACGAATCAAATAAAAGAACATAGAAAACTTTGAAAGAATGCTTGTTGTGCAAAATTTTCAATATCTTGGTACTGTTATTTTTGTATTAGAAATTACTACACTGGTGGGGACCAGTGAACTGAGAGCTTAGCGCTGGGCAATTTTCCTCTTACCACAGTACTGTTTAAAATTGTATATCAAGGAGCAAGGCGCTTTTTCAGTGATTGTTGATTATGGCAAAAAAAGTTCACAAGAGGGAAGAGTTAGCTAACAAAATCTTTTCCGGAATAAAATCCTAGACAAACGAAGTGTTAGAAACAACAAAAAGTTTAATGGAGATGTTTATTATGCCGGAAAGAGTACAAAAGAGGGAATCAGCAAAGTGGTTGATGCCAAGTCTCTTAGAAAATATATTGATGCAGATAGAATAACCAGGGGATTGAGGATTGTTGGAAAGCGGGTTATTAATAGTTGTAAATATGCCTTCTATTTGCTGTTGTGACCATGTGGCTGGCAGCCATTTTGTGTAGCAAGGCATTGTGTTCCGCCATAGGCTTGATGTGTTCGTAATTGTGACCATGCCTTCTTGCTGGTTGTCGTTATGACCATGAGGCTGGTGGCTATTTTTTGTAGCCAGCCAGTGTACTTTGCCATAGGCTTGTATGGAAGGATGAGACATCCGTTTAATAATATGCTTGAGATTAATTTGACTTATTGTTATTTTTTATCTCAATTTTTAATACTCTTTTTTAATTATAATTTTTGTTATTTAAATGTGTTTATTTAAAAACTGTAAGCACTTTTTAAATCATTTTCTTCTATTTTTAAAATGTTTCAATTTTATTTAAGTATTTAAAAAAAATGTATTCAAAAAAGCAAAAATATTGTAAGGATTTTTTTTATTCAATTTTCATTGTAAAAGAAAATTACTGTTTTGCCTCGGTCGATCCATCCATCCATTGACCATAGTAACACAGCCACGCAACAGCATTCAGTTTCTTAGGTGTATATATATATAATTCAATTTCCTCTGAAATACCCTGGCTGCGGTGCACTGTAGAGTAAACATTAGCATAATTCATTTGTGTAATGATGATTATTATTTTTCTATTCCCCCCGGACCACATTGCCTGCCATGGGCACACACTAACCCCCATTTTTTAAAGATTACTATTCCATTTACACATTTAGTTCCCTGAGTATCACAGATGTCTCCTTTAGAATATATTGAACATAAAGGAAAGAGCTCTATCATTCCGTATATTTTGTGTTATATTCTGGTGGAGAATTATGGTATGATGGTGTGGTTTGATTTTAAAATGGTTACCTAAGTTAACAAACCAACCACACAAATATTGCCTTTGTCTGTACTTATTCAAACTGCAAACAATACCACATTTCACATGGTCCACGGACTGCCACACTCTTGGGGGCACGGTGGACTTCTGACTGCCCTATTACAATTAGGGTTGTCGGACTGCCATTGCTTCGCTGTAGCCACCAGGGAATTGCAACCAGTGTTGTGGTAGTCAGGAGGCTGCAATATGCTTGCCGGACTGTGCAGTCCTGTCAAACATAATAAAAGTTTCCTCTCCACCATGGTTTTATGACGGTTCCACCGCCATGAAAACCGTGGTAGAGAGAAAACAAAGGGGGACCTACATTGCTCCCAGGTGCTTCACACCATGTGAATTCACACAAGGGAGCACAACATGTGCCCCCTGTCTATATGCCCATCAGTTCCTGCATGCTGTGCAGGAACTGTTTTTGGCATTCCCATTGTGGTGGCCATTTTGTGAGGCACCACCATGAGAACGTAAAAAAAAGGATTTTGTTACTACAAGTTAGCCAAATTATTTTATCACTTTCAGAAAGTTTACTAAAGCTTTAATATAACCCCATAACACAGTCTTTATATTTCCATTTAGTTGCCTACGATGGATAATCATTCTGATTAATCCTACAGAAGGAGTTTACTTGGGTGGAACTGGAAATGGGACCTCGCTGGTGTAGTTATTGTTATTGCTTCATCTATATTCAAGTAAGACTGCTATGGAGTAAAGTTAACTAGTTAACTTAGTAAGTAACTAACTGCTACTATTGTTTATCTATGTTGTTGTAGACAATATAGGTCATGGCAGCATCCCACCCAATTGTCAAGATAGTTAGAGAGGTCGTCTTTCAGCGGAGAGGATGGTCTAATGTCTGATGAAAAGTGGTACACGATGCTGTTGCAACTTACTGTGTGTGTTATTCTAATAATAAAAAGAGTTAAAAAATAAGATAGTTAGAGAGATATAACTTTATAACTAAGTGGTAAACTCTCCCTTATTAGGGCATAAACAGGCTGCATAAGTGCAAAGTAGAATTAAGACAAACTACTTCAGGCATACATTTAGATAAACTATAAATTCTCCTTTATTTTTTGTTACAAAGATACCTATCCACTCCACTCACACAACAGGCCAACCCCTCTCCCCAAACAAACTGAACAGGTGCAAGCCCCATTGTACCAAATGTCCAAAGAAAGTCAAAAATGGTCCCAACTCCCTTCTCACCCTCTATACCCAGCCACAACAAGTCCTTCCCACCAAAACATTTTTTTTTTAATTGGGCTAGAAGAGGGTATTATGGATGTCAGTCCGGAGCTGGTCCAGGTTCTGCTCCATCATGGTGAGCGGCTCTCAATGGTATCCAGCTGCTGTAGGATACAGTCTTGCAATGGCCTGTTGTCATTGTGGAACGAGGTGGTATCAGTTGGCTGGTTTTGGCTCCAGTGATGGGGAGACAGGAGGCTGAAGGCTTAGGGGGACTGGCTACACTCGAGCCCAGTGGAGAGGCATTTATTTACAGGACCATCAGTTGCCGATACTCTTGCTGGATACGCACCATTCTCTTCTGCCGCAGATGGGACACTATCTGCTGCCTGATGGGGCCTACGGGTGGGCCAGCAGGAGTAGCTATATTGAGAAAAACAAAAAAGATAAATTGTAGATAATGCTCTGTGCAAACACTTGTTTTAAAATAGAAGGTGGCACAGTAGAAGTACATTGCTGGTCCCTCAGGGCCATTGGAATGTGATGTGATTATGATTAGGAGAGCCACAAGGACAATTTTGTTTCACCTACACAGCACTGACTGTGTGGCAGAAAAGTACTAACACAGAATAAAACTGGATAAGAAAAACTGTGATTTAAATATTTTTTTCTTCTAAAGCCTTTTACCTGTAAGCATAAATAAACACACTTTGATTGGCAAAATATACATTACCTCTCAATAATTTGTATGGCATTACGCACTATAAAATACAAGTTGTTTGCTGCACTGAAATAATTGTGCCAATGCTCATTGCTAACCAATGTGTCAGGTAGTTTTCTACTGTCTGCAGCTGTGGCAGCAGTAGGTGACATTTATCTAATTTGAATTCCAATGGCCCTGCTCTTCTACAAATGTGTTTCTATTTCTACCCTGACTCCAAAGAGACAGACAAATGATACATAAGATACTATGTCACACACCTCACGTGTGAAATTCGGATATTAAATTGTGTGCCATTAGTAGACATTGGCAAAAATGATGGACTACACTACAGGGAAAGAAATGTGCTATATAGATTGTATTTGGCATGTTCATCACAGTGTATCTCATACTTTTACTCACTTGCCTCACCCACCACCACATAATATTTCCAACAACTTTATTTGATGGGCATTAAGTAAGGAAGGGAAACCTGACTTACTTTACTGCAGATTAGTGTAGAGGGATTAGATGGGTAGGGTAGAGCCTTTGATATATAGTTATCATCTTTGGTTTATTCAGTCACTGTACTAGTCAACAGAAGTCAAAAGGGGAAAATCAGAACAGGTGGAGAATGAATCTGTTTTAACAGTCAGTCAAAATGAGTTATTTCCAAGAAATGAAATTCTTATGGAAATATACACAAAATTAGGAAAAATAGACAATATCTTGTTAAATAGCCTAAAGCAATAATTTATGATTATATCTTCAAATCCCATATACTTACAATTTATACAATTCCAAACATATAAACATTAACATTTCTCCATACCATGAATCAATACAGTTCAAGAGCTCACATATATTTACAGGTCTTCTAAAACAAAATGATAAGATTTTAGCCAATGACAAACAATTCATATTATGCATATCAGCATTATAATGTGCAAAGGAAATAGCAGTTTATTGCAACTTCAAAGATCTCTCTTAATCTTGCTTCAGTTTAAGACATACTTCCTGTCTTCTAACTAATTTGTAATAGGTGATCCTCTCATTGCAAATGAGATTTCCTTGACTAAGTATAAAAAAAAAAAACCATGACAACATTATGTTAAAATGCTAAAAAAGGGATAATATTGGTGTCGCTTCATCTTGAAACCTATGGTCATGTCTCAAATCCAGACCCTTTCGCTCATTTTGATTCTATATTTTTTCAATACAGGTCAGAGGAACTTTTTCCTTTTCACTATGAAGAATGCACAAACAATCAATATATGGCTCACTTAATATTTCCCTCCTCGCCTACAGTACTGCCCATTGTTCTTAGCAAGTTCTATTTTTAATCCATTGATACGCCACCCATGGTCGATTCCCACCCTCAAACGCAAGAGTTATACACATTGGCGCTTATCAGTAATTTATACAGGTAAGAGAATAGATTCATGCTCTCTTAAGAGCTTAAGTAGGGAATAACTGAGCTCCTGGTTTTAAGCTTGTTTCTAAAGCACAGTGTATTCTTTATCTGTTTGGTCCGGGGCACTTTTCCACTTTCAACATGCATCTCTGGTTCCCCAAAGTGTTTCAACATTATTACCATGGTATTCTTTTTAACGGTGTATATTAACATTATTACTGGTAAGATTTATCACGTGGCATCCCATCTTTATGAGGAGCGCTGGCTACCCGGGGGCTGGGATGCCCCCGGGTAGCCAGCGCTATACAAATCTGTACTCATTCATTCATGAGAAAAATAGAAGCACAAGGCCCTGGCACCTGCCAGGGCACTCAAGGCTACAGTTATCAACTTCCTCCTTTAAACTCCAATCATAGTATTTTTAGAGGATTGAAGGAGCAGTTCCAGAGAATTACTTTCTAAACCTTCCAATGATACCCACCTATCCCAAGCTAACACCTCTGCTCCATTTAGGGCCTGTGGAATTATCTTACCCTGTATAACTTAACTTAGTGGCTCAAAGGTAAGGCTCCCAAACGAGCAATCAAATCTTTTTACCCCATTCCCTACAGGGGACAGAACAATTCTCCGGGAAGCCATTTGTTTCTCCCACCTCAAATCTTCTGAAAAGGTTACACCTAGATATTTGTACTCTCTAACCTGCTCTAGACGTATATCACATAGGGACCATCCAAATTTCCTTTTCCCCTTAGCAAAATGTATATTTTTTGTCTTGTCAACATTTATCATTAGTTTGTTTTCAAGACAGTAGGCATTTAGGGCATTTCGTTTCCGTTGCAGACCTATAGCCGTGAGGTCCTTCACCAAGAGATCATTTGCCTACATGAGGCAACTAATATGTATACCTCCAACATTTGGTGAAAAGTTATACGTATTATATAATGTCGGGGAAGTCTGCAATGAAAAGAGTAAACAGAATGGGTGCTAAAATGCACCACTGTTGCAAGCCGTTCTCAACCAGAATATTCCTTTGTCAGTCTTCCATGCCCATCGAGGTCAATCTGTACCCAGTTACCACTATGGAGCGTCATCACCAGACCCAACAGGTCTCCAGATATCTTGCACTGATGTAGTTTATGCCAAAGTGTGCCTCTGTCCATCCTGTAGAAATCCACTCTGAAGTCAATAAAACAGCAGCAAAGGCCACACACTGACTCCATTGACTTCTTTGCGACTCCCCACAGCATGAAACAGTGGTCCACCATGGAGTGCTTTGGTCTAAAGTCTCCTTGCTCTTCTGGAATCAATACTGAAACCAGTATTGAAGATCCACGCCGTTAGATGTTTTAACAGTGTTTGCGAGTATAGTTTGGGAAGTGGTATCTAAAAGAAAAATCAGGCAATACTTAGCCAGCTGATCCATCTTGCCCTTTTTATGAATGGGTTTCAGTATAGCTCCCTTCTAAGATTCTGGAAAGAAACCAGTCATTGTTACCAATTGAAAAAACATGCTCAATATAGATCTTTTTTACATATAGCAGATGAAAGGCCATCTAGACCACCTGACTTAGTAGCTTTTGTATAACAAGTTATTTCCAACAGGACTACAGCCATCTGTGCATTAATGATCACTTCTGAATCTGCTTCATAACGGGCCGCACCGCTAATATATTCTGAGGACTTTCATCCTTGAATAAAGTGGCAATAAAAACAAACCAGTCTTCCTAGCTTATTTGGCCTCAAGAGATGATGGTGATGAGAGAGTGACAGAGTTCACAAGACTTCAAAACTTTTTGCTATCCAAAATCTGTCAACCAAGGTCGTTAGCATTTCCTTCCAATTGAACCTATATAACTCTCCCTTTTGTGAGCACACTATTTTTGGGAAGCAGATTTTACTGCTATCATTGCGGTTCATAAACGGATATCCCTTGGACTTAGCTTTGAGTAGCGACGGCTCCTGTTTACCACCCTTCTACATTCCCAACATTCATCATCATACCAGGTATTCCTCTTGCCTCTTAAGCAATTATTTGAGTGTGAGTCTCCTTTTACTATCTTAAACTGGGCTAGCAATTGTTTCATTAGTCTAGTGTCATAATTTAGTGCATCTTGTCCAGCTTCCAAATGAAAAGGTTCAAATTGGTTAAAGAGAGGGCTTGTAGTACCTCTCCCGTAAACTGGACTCTAATCTCTTGTGATAAACAACCTCCAGGACATTAGTGGCATTCGGGCATTGTTGAAAAGCCTCTTTAACCACCAAGCTAAGAGCAAAATGATCAATGGGCCCCATTTCTAGAATTCAAAAAAGTTTCACCTGTTGAAACTGTCGAACTGGAATCACCACATAATCAATGGATAATTTTCTCCTACTGTGTTTAAATGGTTTTCTAGTAGGAATATTATCATGGCACCTGCCATTTATATTCATCAAATTCAGTTCAACTAGACATCTCCTTCCCCAGCGCTTCCTGAGAAGATGCATTCTGGAATGTTTAAAGCTGAGAGAAATTTGTTCATTACTTCATCAAAATCCCTAAAAATAAATGTTTCATTAAAATCTCCCTCTACCATCTACAATGCTTATGGGAAGTCACAAATCATTTTGATCATCATGAACCAGGTTCAGCAGCTCATACTCAGGCAGGGGGCGAATTGGCGGTACACACACATTTAGACATATCTGTTTTGACACCCTCTGTATTTATATACGTGTCACTTGTACCGGCAAGGATCCATATGCATGTGGTTTAAAGTTTAGTTGTTTTCCTCCCACAGCGGACTGACACCAAGGTTAACAATCCACATTCCTCCTGGCGAGGCATTGGCATTTAGAGCTAGGGCAACCACCCCCTCTACTATGGGGCACTAACATTTTTGTTTGTTTTACCCCCAATACACTCCTTTACCACTGATGTATATTCCTTACTTTTCCTTCTCCAATTTTCCAAACTCCTTACTTTTTTCTTCTCCCATCCCCCAAACTATTTCTTGGGATTTCCTGTCTTTTTTGCCAAATTTCCTCTCAGTGGATTTTTTTCTTCAATTTTTGCATTTTCCCCCTGTGGTGTCTACCACTTGTAATTAGGAATAAAACACAAGAAGGTCGAAGTCTTCATGTAGTGGGTACTTTATTGACCTCACCCATCAACAGCTCAGGAGCAACTGCCAGAGGCAGAATTCTCAGTGAAGAACATAACATAAAATTCCCTTACGATTGTTAAAGGCAAGATAGTTCCAACATAGAGGAAAAATAGAAGAAAGAGTTACAACAGAGAAGAGAAATAGATGAAGAAGTCATCACACATCTCCCTTCCCAACAAACTTGAAGAAGTATGAAAGAAATGGAACAAATGAAACAGATACATATTAATATTAGACATAATCCTTCATGTAACAAGGAGGTCAGCAAATTCTGTGACACCTATCTCTAAAGTGAGGCAGAGGAGTGGAAGGAGGGGAAGAAGAGAAAGGTAAATTACGGAAAGAGTCAACATCAGAGCCAGAGCTCTCAGGATTCGAAAGCTGAGATTTTTACAACAATGCTACTCTTATTCCATATCCTACCATCCAAGGTCTTAACAGCATTCCTATAGACCTTGATAACAGGTCTAACATCAGTATACTTAGACCAAGGTTAGCAGCCAACGGGTGCTCTGATTCTGACCAAATCGTCCACACCTACTTCATGAAATTGGACAGATTTCTTTGCATCAAAATAAAGCTTTCTCTTTTCTTGTTTATCCCGCTCTCTAATTCTCCATTCGCCCAAGCGATTGTCTACAATGCCTTTATTGAGATTCATCCACCCCGGGCATAATTTTGAGTTGGGAACCCTGCCTTTGAACAACTCAAAGGGAGCTTTTCCAGTGGTGGCATGGGGAGAGATGCGATATGCCAAAATTCTCTTGTGTAGAGCATTTCCCAATTCAATCTGTTCACTCTGGCTAACTGAATACATTCCTTAAGAGTTTTGTTAACCATCTCCACAGCACCATTAGTCTCTGGGTGATAATTAGAGCTTCACTTGTGCTTGATACCACACGACTCAAGAAAAAGTTTAAACCTTGAGGAACAAAATTGAGGACCATTGTCCGAGAGAATCGAGTTAGGAAAGCCTTCTCTCTTAAAAATGTCTTCTAAAAAACAGATAACAGAGTCAGAAGTAATGTCCCTAAGAGCAGCTACCTCGATCCATCTAGAATACAAATCCACAAGCACAACTAAATAGGGAGTATCAGACACTCCTTGAAGTGGACCCAGAATGTCAATGGCAACCTCATCCCAGGGATTAGAAGGCAAAGTTCTACACACCATAGGCATCTGTTTTGTCTTAAGTACCTTGTCACTAACACAACATTCAACACAATCCCTAACCATCCTTTTAGTCACCAAATCCATATCAGGCCATCAAAACTGAAGTTTCAAGAGCTCCTTAGTTTTGACAATGCCTAAGTGACCAATATGAGCTAATTTTAAAAGCCTGTTCATTACACCAATAGGGGGAACTAACTTTGTCCCTCGGGCTAACATTCCATTGATAACAGACAATTCATCTGCAACTAAGGACCAAGGCTTGTCCAATCTCTTGTTAGCAGCCAAATTTTCAATAACCGAATTCAATTCTTCATCTTTACCTAACTCCACTAACCATTCACCTTCAGAAACAGCCCCTTCAGTAATCTCACAAACATTTATGACATCATCCTCTTCATGTACATCCTCCTCAGTAAAAGAGTAATCAATCTTAACCAACCTTGAAAGGCAGTCTGCAGTATAGTTAAGAGCACCAGGAATATAATCAACCTGAAAATCTAATTCCTGCAAAGATATGATCCATTTCCTAATCCTAGATTAAATAGAATCCAAGCCTTTTTTAAAAAAGACCTCCTTTAGTGGCTTATGATGAGATACAACATTGACTCATGTACCCCAAACCAAATTCTTGAACTTCCTCAAGCCCCAAAATATGGCTAATGACTCTTTTTCTATCACAGAGTAGTTACACTCCGAACCTTTGAAACACGTAGAAGCACAAGATATTAGAACATCCTTTCCATCAGATTATTGAACAAGAATAGCGCCAAGAACTTTCGTACTCGCATCAGTAAGAATAAAAGTGGGTAGACCAGGAACAAATGCATGAAGAGAGGGTGCTTTTTGTAGTTCTTGCTTGATGAGATCAAACTCTCTCTTGCACGCAGGGGACCAGAGAAACAAAACATTCTTCACAGTCAACTTTCTCAAACAGGAAGTTTTTTTCCGCATAATCAGGAATAAACTTTCCGTAAAATTCGACCATCCCCAAAAAAGAAAGGAGCTCCTCTTTATTGACAGGCTCTGCAATGTTGATAATGGAGTCTATTAACTCCTTCTTAGGAAAAACACCTGCACCAGTTATACGATGACCAAGATAATTGACCTCTTTAACTCCAAATTTGCACTTGTCCTTCCTTAAAGTCAAACCTGAATCTCTCAAACGTTCAAGAACACCACAGACCCTGATATTGTGTTCGCGTAATGTTTTACCAAAAATCAAAAGGTCGTCCTGATAGCACCTTACACCCAACAAATTCTTTAATACTCTTGACATGACTCGCTGAAAAACTGAGGCAGCTGATATCAGCCCAAAAGGCATCCTTTTGAATTTGAAGGTGCCCATGGGCGTAACGAATGCAGTCAGATCTTGACACGACTCATCTAACTCCACCTGGTGGTAAGCAGATGCTAGATCCAACGTGGTGAAGAACCTAGCACCATCAAGGGTTCCCACCAGCTCATCAATATTGGGTAAGGGAAACTAGTCAACAATTACCTCGTTATTCAAAGACCGCAGTCAATGCAAAGGCGGAGCTCGCCATTGGCCTTTTTAGCTACGACAACTGGCGCCAACCACTCTGTGGCCTCAACAGGTTCTATGATATCCAAATCAATCAGTTTCTCTAACTCCTTCTGTACACACGCCTGCTCATTCAAAGGAATTCTCCTTACCTTGGCCACCACAGGAGAAGCCCGATTTTTTAATTTAATGCAGTGCTTGTGCCCTTTTAAACAACCTAAATCTTTTTTAAAGACATCCAGAAACTGTTCAGCAAACATGGAAGAAAGATCCACAACCTCATGAATTTGAACTTGTGGATTAGCATTTGGGTTAAGTTTTACATTAAGCATACGCTGATGATGCCATTCAAGAAGAGAATCTCCACACTTGGTCAGATAAACTTTCCTTGTAATGATTCTACCACCCAATTCTATGGTGGCAAGGAAATACCCCAACATTTTAATTGGAACTCCACCTTAACCTTGTGGAGATACATCACTTTTCATGAGTTTAACCCTGTTAGTAAAATTATGCTTAAACATTTCTTCATCAATCATGGTAATGTGAGAACAGGAGTTAAATTTAAAACTGATTTGTACATCGTCTATCGCCACCAAAAGTGAAGGATGTTCACCAAACTCTTCAGTTACCTGAAAAGTTACAACCTTGACTTGAGGACTCAAGTCTTTTTTCATAGGAATACTGCTTTTGTCATTTTTGACTCTACAACATTTAGCAAAGTGACCTTTGCGACCACAAGCATTGCAAGTAGTTCTTAAAGCAGGACAAAATGCAGCATTTGCCAAATGACCTATACGTCCACATCTAAAACACAAAGGTCTACCTGGTTGTGAAGAATAACTAGTATAAGAATAAGTTCTGTCAAGACTATTTTCTTGAATAGAGTCTTGATCTTTCTTCACCTGACAAACAATTTCATCCACTTTCTTTTCTTCCTTTGAATCTGAGATAACATTCTTCTCTTTCTCACCCTTTAACCCATCCACACATTGCATCATATGTTCAACTTGCTTCGCAATAGTGAGTACCTCTTCAAGGGGATGTTCATCTTTGAGCCATAATTCTTTCCTAATATTATCATGTGCACACTTAAGAACAAACTGGTCCCTTATTCTTTCCTCCCCAGCTTGCCCAAATTTGCACGAGGAAGCGCGCTTCTTCAAAGCTGAAACAAATTCCTCCACCGACTTATCCTTCTTTTGCTCACGCAACCCGAAATGATATCTCTACATTATTGTGCTCAATCTAGGCAAATGCTCCTGGACCTCCTGTCTTTCTCCACCTAGACAATGCAATAAGAGCGAATGTTTCCTGTCAGCATTTAAGTTATTTCCACATACTCTTGCATAATTATTAAAAATTTTCTTCCACTTTTGCCACTTAATATTGGGCTCACCAGGACTAGATAAAAATAACGGCGGTTGAGTGGCATTCTGCATACTCAGTTTAAGGTACTTTTAACAAGAACCAAAAAACATAAAACAAAAATAATAAATAATATTAATATTGTAAAGCGAAAGAAAACAGAGAAGATATGCTTTCCTAATTGAAATAACAATGAGCTCAAACAAAAATTTGAACTTTTCGTTGAATTATTATGTCAGAGATTAATGTTACTATTGCTAAATTGCTTCAAAATGTATTTTGAGCTTATATTTAACATACGATCCACGAAGTTCGTTTCACCACGAGAAGAATGTCACTGTTCAACTTCTCCGTCTTCTATTTTCCCAATGTCACAGTTCAACATCGCTGCCGGTTTTCAAATAGCGAAAAATAAGAAATTTGGGGGCAGATGTATCAAAAAACCATTTTGCGAGTCCGTAATAGCGATTTGTTGCGAATCGCAATTTCGGAATCGCAAAATGGTATGTAACATGAAAAATGCGAGAAAATAGCGATTCCATAAAACTCGCAGAAAATATTGCGAGAAAAGTGCGAATCGCATAATTGCGATTTTCGCATTTTAGGAACTCGCAAAAACGGGAATCATGCAATGCTGGCACAAGTTGATGACATCACAAGCAGGAAGTACCAGTGATTGCTTGCACCTGCTCCCCAGAGCCACACCCAGTGGCAGTTGGAAGAGTGTGCTGAGGCAGAGCAGACCTGTTTGTTCAGCTATGGAGGCACAGAAGGCACAGGAGGAGCAGCCAATTGAGAAGAAAAAAAGAAAGCAGAAATTTTCAGAGAAGGAGCAAGAAGTGCTCATAGAAGAAATGGTTTGCAACCATGAATACCTCTTTGGAAAAAAATCTTTAAAGGTACCTGACTCCAGGAAGAGAAAAATATGGCTGGAGATCCAGGAGAAGGTCAACTCAGTAGGAGTCACCACTCGCTCCATTGATGAGATCAAAAAAAGGTGGTACGACATGAGACTGAGATCCAAGGAAAAACTTGCGGAGAGGCTGAAAGATAGCAACATGACAGGTGGTGGAAGCTCCATGGTGGACAAACCAACACCCCATGAGGAATTGATAGAATCCACACTGACAACTGAAAGTGTGAGTGGAGTGACCAACATAGACAGCTCAGAACCCACAGCACCAGCACAAGGTAAGAGGATATGAAAGTGCATCCATGTGTGTGTACCAAAAATGTGTGTGTGTGTGTGTGTGCACTGCATTTGAGACTACCATTAAGCCATGAACACTGTGAAACAATACCACAGCAATGCATCATGGGAGTTGTAGTCCCATTGCCCTAGTAACACTCACAATAACATTCACTTACATGACTCCTTAATGTGGGACTACGTAATACTGAAACAGTGCAGTACAAGTAATACAGTGCCATGAGTAAATTTTTATTATGTAATGAACACAAATTAATATTTTGCACTCTACATTCACAGGACATACCAGTGAGGACAGGACTGACAATGATGTGGAATTGTCACCTCCCCATGTGATGTCAGATTTAGACAATGAAGTCAGTAATGCCCCTGTGACCATACAGAGGAAGCGCAGACGAGTGCTACCTCTACAACCAATGGAAGAGGATGAAACCTCTGATGTTGAAGCAGTGTCCAATGAGACAGTCACTGTGTCCAGCCAAGATGCACAACAGCCTTCACAAAGTCCACGGAGGTCACGTGCATTCCGTATAGAGCCATCTGCAAATAACACAGGACAGAGTGAAGTTGGGACAGTGTTTGCAGGCCTGGAGCAAAACATGCTTGAGGTACAACGCCTTCAACATAAGGCACTCAGATCCATCAATAGACAGCTTGTGAAATCCAACAAGAATCAGGAACGCATGGCTGATGCCATTGACAAACTTTGCCAGACACTTGTGAACACAGAGGATGCACGGGAGAGGGCTGCACAGGCTGCGCAGGACACAATGCACAGCTACACCAAAGCCATCAACCGGCTATGTGCAGTCACCAGCAACTTCACACGTTGCAGTGTGAACATGCAGCGTGAATTGAGTGATTGCACACGTTCAGTTGGACAGAGTGTGAACAATATGACATTGGTACTGGAAAGTATGCAAACAAACCAATCAGGTGCCATGGCCCTTCTGTGCTCGGGAGAAAGTGAGGACAACTCCAGTAGGAGTAGCAGCAACCCCACTCCAACAAACATCATAGTACAACGCAGGAGTGGAAGGCGTTCCACTACTGGAGCAGAGCAAGAGGCCATGCCTCCACTTGATCAACCTGCTGGCAGTCGCCAGCGCAAAAAATGACTTACCTTCTTGAAGTACCCATGAAGTACCCATGCAGCAGTCATGCATGGATACTGTTTAATTTCATTAGTAGTAAGGACATGTGAAATCACAATGATTACATATAATTTCACATACATATAGCACTGTTTTCTTGTTCTGCATTAAAGAACAATGGCAAAGTGAAAATGGTTTTCTGTATTTTTTTCTCACCTAAAATAGTTACGTGTAATCTCTGCCCTCCTTTGCCGACCAGCCATGGCTCCTACTCCTGCCACTGCCATTCTTGGGGGAGGGTTATCATCTTCATCATCAGATGTGTCTGAGTCACTCACTTCAATTTCTGTGCCTCTGCGGATTGCTATGTTATGCAGCATTGCACATGCTGTCACTATTTTGCAACATGTCTCTGGATTGTATTGCAATGCACCTCCACTTTTGTGAATGCGTCTGAAACGGCTTTTCAGAATTCCAAATGTACGTTCTATTACCCCACGTGTGGACCGGTGTGCCCTGTTGTAGCGTCTTTCACTTGCATTTGCAGGATTCAAGTATGGTGTGAGTATGAAATCACGCACTGCGTAAGCACTATCACCTGCAAGTTAGAGAGGGAAAAGTGACTCAGAGTAACATTACATTGGTTGGGTGGAAGGGAGGATGGATGAGTATTACTTACCTAGCAGGTATCCATCTCCAAACTGACCAGCACTGAGACGTCTGTGTATTGCACTATGTCTGAAGATGTAAGAGTCATGTGTACTCCCTGGAAACTTTGCCACAATGTCCTGGATTATGTATTTAGCGTTGCATATGACCTGGATGTTCAGTGAATGGTAGTGTTTTCTGTTGCGGAAAACATATTCAATGGCTGCTGGTGGGGTGATGGCAATATGGGTTCCATCTATGCATCCAATCACATGTGGAAATCTTGCTATTTGATAGAAATCCAACTTGGCTTCCTGTATGGCTTGCTGTGTATTTGAAAAATATATATGATGTTGGAGTCTACTGATCATTGCATCCAAGAAGACATGGAAAAAACGCGATAGGGCACTCTGTGACACTCCACCAACCTCTGCTATTACTGTTTGGAAGGAGCCAGAAGCCAAAAGGTGCAGTGAGCACAATACCTGCACATGTGTTGGTATGGCTTGTGTTCTGGCAGTTGGGCGTGTCAAAAATGGTTTCAATTCAGTAATGAGGTCCAGAATGCTGTGAGGATGTAGCCTGTATTTTTCATATATCTCCTCCTGTGTCTGCTGGAACAGCGTAATGCGTATTCGGAATATCCTTTCCTGACGTTGTCTTCTCTGGGCAAGAGCTTGGATGCGCATCCTCCTGGCAATCAGGTACAGTCCCGCCATTTTGGAAAAAGTGAAAATGCATTCTGGGTGCTCTTTTATATATTTTTTTTTTACCACCTGCTTGTACCTGGTGTTAATTGCGATTCTTTATTATGCGAAAATGACAATATCGCAATTTGCGATTTTTTCTTACATATCCATGCGAATTTCGCAATTTTGCACCAATGCAATATCGCGAATCGCAATATTTTCTGCGATTTTAAATTTCTCGCACTTAAGGAATTCGCAAACATGCGAATTCCTAATGTGCGATGCGATTTCTTTCTTACATGCCATTTTCGTTTTTGCATGTCGCAAACGCGGGAAAATAGAGAATCGCAGCTTTTGCGACATGCAAAACACATGATACATCTGCCCCAAAGTGTGCCGCAGACTTTATTTCCAAAGCTGCAAATGCGTGAAGTATCACCGCTACCAGTGCGAGCACAATGACCTGATGACCTAGTAACGTCACAATGTGCGAGCGTGAGATGAGCCTCTTTGTGCTGCAAAACACAATGATGCAAACACGCATGACATGTGCACACAGAGAGATATCTTCTCCAAATTTCGAAGAACCGAATCTCTTAACAGAAGAAGGAATCACCAACACCTCAGGCTACCAAACATACGTCATCATTTCTTTTCTGAGAGCGGTAGGTTAACTTCATCAGCTCCTATTTAAAACTGTATGCGTCCGACAAAAGTGCAGATAGTCTTTGTTGTTAGACAGCGATCTTTAAATAAATTCACTCGAGTGTCTTTCAACAAAGCAATGGTGAATTGACGAGTGACTGGATAGGCAGAGTAATTAACTTGCTTTCTCAAAAAAAAAAATCAATCTCTCAACAGTCTATTCCACAAAATCGGAAAAATGCACATCCAAACTGAAATGAATATTTTGTCCACCACTCTCTATTCTCCTCACCACCTGTTAATCAGATTATATAAACAGCCGCCGGGAAGCAACGCTTCGCTTCTTTTTTTTAACTGCCCCTGGAAGAGACACGGAGTTGATCTGCTTGTGTTGAGGTCAAACTTCTCCACCTCGTCGCCAATAAAATGTGGTGTTTTCCACTTGTAATTAGGAATAAAACACAAGAAGGTCGAAGTCTTCATGTAGTGGGTACTTTATGGACCTCACCCATCAACAGCTCAGGAGCAACTGCCAGAGGCAGAATTCTTAGTGAAGAACATAACATAACATTCCCTTAAGATTGTTAAAGGCAAGATAGTTCCAACATAGAGGAGAAATAGAAGAAAGAGTTACAACAGAGAAGAGAAATAGATGAAGAAGTCCTCACACACCCCAATTAGCGGAATCCCTTATAGTAGGTGACCTAACAGCTTGGCTGGAAGGGGCTATATCTCATAATCTCAAACAGTCCTTAAAATTTCTACCACTTCTCATTTCTTAACCTCTCCTGCTCCCTCCTGGCCACAGTGAGACAACAATACATCTGGATAGATTAATTTTTATTGCAAATGCGATTCCTCTCCTCAAAACTAGAAAGGAACATTTTTATGCAAACATCCCACCATTAAGACTGTCAGCGGCGGGGTGTACCTCATCATGGGGAATGGACTGTGAGCCAGATTTTAAGGTGACACCCTTTGGCCTTCTCCCACCAGAACATCTTTGTCTTCATCCTTTAATGATTCATTGATGGATTCGAGCAGTTAGATAAACTTAACATTTTGTGTATTATTCTAAACCAGAAATGTGAACATTCCCTGGAAAGTTACCTGCATTATGGAAAGAAGATTAAACATAGACAGATCTTGGGTAAAATCCAAAACATTTCCCAGGTAGTTAATCTAATTTGTTAATTCATGATTATCTTGTTTATTGTCATCAGTCACCCTCGCAGGTTCAAAAGTGGATTTCTCAAACTCTTCACATTCATTCATGCTGCAACTTTCTTACTGTTTCATTTGATGTTATACTTATCCCGGCTCTCCTCATAGAAGCTAGGGATGATGAAGATCTAGGAGGTCTAGTTCCAGGCACCCTCCCCTTCATGTTCTGAACCCCGTAGTCAGATTGTAGATACCTAACAAGTCCAGGCCCCCTGAACATTCACACAAAGGGAATAAATGATCTATATTGTTCTTCTTAACCTTTGGCAAAACTGCCACATCAAGATCGCCTAGCGAACAAACATCTACCAAACATTTTTTTTTACCAAGGCACCTAAGATGGAGACTCAAATGAGGGGGAAACATACCTCGATACAATCTTCTTTCCCTCCTAAGGAGTGCGTCTTTTCCACTCGAACGGTGCTATAAATCGCATTTTCGACATCAACATCAATTTTACTTTTACTTTTAACCACAATTTTCTCCTCCTCATTCCCGACCACATCCCTTATTTGGGCATCTAATTATAAAATGTTTAGTTACAATGTCACGCAATGAGGATGGTAGTCCAGCAACTAGACGTACCGATTTCTGACTTTTCCTTGAGGCCTGTGTCTTCTTTGATTTTAAAGAGGGGATATCAAAAATATTAGTAGACGTAGTAGGTCCAGGTTCAGATGAGGACATATTTTCTGATGAACCCTGGATTGTTTGCAACTCCAGATGCATCACAGAAATGGTTGACCCGTTCAAATGGTGATGATTTATCAAAGAAGAGGAATCCTCTTGAGGAGATAACTGGGCTGCAATGGTACTGTCTACCACAACCCTCACCAGCATACTAGAATAACCATCTCTGCACCCTAGGCTTCCCGCCCTGTAATCATTTAATGTCCCCCCTACTTAAAACCTTCTGGCACTGGATTCAGTGATGTAGTGCTTCACATCACATCACACCACCATCACACGACAAACACACCCATATTTTGCTTCCAGGGAAAGGACGATGCAAGGGACGGGATGGGGTGAGGTGAACAGAGAAACTAACTCAGCTTGGTTTAATTAGTTCAGAGCTCAGAGGTTTAGGACTTTGTGGAAATGCAAATTTCTGTTGTTTCTCTCACCTTTGACCAATCATGTTAGCCGCTTTGCTGACAATTAAGGGGTAGGGAGGACATGGGAGGACTAGGATGAACTGAGATGCCCTCCCCCGAGGAATGAATGAAACAAATCGAAAGAATGGGAAATATGGTCAACTGAATGAGTCATTCAGTTGACCATATTCCGCATTCTTTCGATTTGTTTCATTCATTGATTCTATATGTATATGATATTGGTGTTTTGTTATGTATTCATTTCTTTGTAGGATGTTTGATGTTTTATATATTATTTTGACATCATTTGTTTCTATGTGTATCAAACCAATTGTACAGTGATGTAAATATTGAATGTACAGTCCGTTTCATTTCTGCCTATCAATGTTAAAAAAGATACTTTGAAAGTTAAAATAATTGGCATTGAATAAGCATGCCTGGTTGGAATGTAATAAATATTTTTCTAACCAAAAAACGTTTTTTCGTTTAAGTAAGTGTGGTTTAGGCAATTTGTGTGCTTTATTCATATTTTTTTAGCATTGTAGAACACAAACACAACAAATAATGAAAACTCACCAAGTCCCAGAATCTTGAGGCCTAGCAGGTTGAGCAGGTCATATTTGCAGTCCAAGATATCTGCCAATTAGTGGTGCGCCAGCTGCTGCACTGCGCACTGACCCTGGCTGGTGCACCGCACGCACAGGTGTACTATGCCCAACACAGCCGACGCTCCTGAAGGGAGTATCCGCTGCCGGGCCTGCTGCCTACTATCAGCATGGAGGGGAGGTGGTGCTGCCCAAAAAAACCCAGTGCGGACACATCCTCCTCACTAAAGTTCTGAAGATCCACCATGGTGTTTAGCGCAGCCCCCTGTGTAAATTTGTGGTGGATCCTCAGTACTACATGAAATCCCTTCCAAGCATTTAACAATCTGCTGTTAATGCTGTGCATTTATATTTGACTTTGTAAAAATTACTCAATTAGATGCCAAACTTTCCATGATGTCCCATGCGCTCCACACCACTGGATTCAAGCAAGCCGGGCTGAAGACGGCTGGAATGCCAGAAACCAGTCCTCGGAAGATTGTTTCCGGTCCAGGGAAGGCATAAATTGGCAGTTCAGGCTGGACTGTTCCCATGAGGCACAGGGTCAAACTGATTTGCATATGGCCATGTCTGAACTGGGGTGGTGTGGAGAGCAAAAAAAACGATGGATTTAGGCCTAGATCTCTGTACTGGGGTGAATGTATGACATTGTTCTGCATTCTGTCCATCAACTGTGGTTTTTGCATTCGTCACCCCGAGTGGGATGGGTATGCTCCGACATGAGTCCCATGCGCTCCACACCACTGGATTCAAGCAAGCCGGGCTGAAGACGGCTGGAATGCCAGAAACCGGTCCTCGGAAGCCTGTTTCCGGTCCAGGGAAGGCATGGCTTGGCAGTTCGGGCTGGACTGTTCCCATGAGGCACAGGGTCAGACTGATTTGCATATGGCCATGTCTGAACTGGGGTGGTGTGGAGTGCAAAAAAACAATGGATTTAGGCCCAGATCTCAGTACTGGGGTGAATGTATGACATTATTCTGAATTCTGTCCATCAACTGTGGTTTTTGCATTTGTCACCCCGAGTGGGATGGGTATGCTCAGACGTGAGTCCCATGCGCTCCACACCACTGGATTCAAGCAAGCCGGGCTGAAGACGGCTGGAATGCCAGAAACCGGTCCTCGGAAGCTTGTTTCCGGTCCAGGGAAGGCAGTTCGGGCTGGACTGTTCCCATGAGGCACAGGGTCAGACTGATTTGCATATGGCCATGTCTGAACTGGGGTGGTGTGGAGTGCAAAAAACAGATGGATTTAGGCCCAGATCTCTGTACTGGGGTGAATGTATGACATTGTTCTGCATTCTGTCCATCAACTGTGGTTTTTGCAAACGTTCCATGATGAGCAATATTTGTACACCACTATACATCCAGCCCTCATGATTGTGCACAGTTGTGCCTATGACCTTGCCACAGTTACTGAGGTAGGACTGGAAATCCGAATGAAGGATACCATTTGTAAATTAATGACAAATTTCCCACATACTGCTTAGTATTCTTCAACATTTGCCAAGGACAGAAATGGCAGTGGTTAACCAAATTTTGCCCGGAGATAGAGAAATCCAAGAGATATGTCTATAGAACTGTGTCGGCATTCCTCCGAGACCACAACATTGGCTCCATATACCACAACAACTTACGGTTCGATATAGATGGAATATATCAAAAAGATAAAGTGCATTTCATACGGAGGCAACATGGTGTTCCTCAACAACTTGAAATACTGCATCCTTTTCTATGTGTAATTATCATCTACACATCCAAAAGAGAAAGACTCTTTTAAGAGTCAACCCTTTTCCTAAACATTAGTTTGCTTTCTTTTAAATCCTTTTTTTTAATGTGTCACTCGGATCCATGGATCCGTCGCAGATGCCCAACCAAAAGCATACATTCAATACAGAACAGCATCACATTTAGGATCTGCAACAGATCTGTGGATCACTTTAACGCCAAAAGCACCCATTCAAAACAACAACACATTTAATACAGTAGGTGTAAGAGGGACTGTATGTGTGTATGGCAGGGTGTGTGAGTATTTGTGTGGATTTGTGAATACGTATGTGAGTGAGTGGCTCTGTTCATGGGTATGTAAGAGGTTTTGAGGGTGTGTGAGTTGGTGTGTGAGTGGCTTTATTGGTCTGTGAGTAGGTATGTGAGTGCCTGTATGGGTCTTTGAGTGGGCTTGTGAATGCTTTTCTCGGTGGCTGAGTGGCTGTATGGGTGTATGAGTGTGTTCGTGAGTGGTTTTGAGGGTAAGTGGGAGTGGCTGTATGGGTCTGTAAGTGGGTGTGTAAAAGGCAGTATAGTTCTGAGTGGGTGTGTGAGTGGCTGTATGGTTCTGTGAGTGGGTGTGTGAGTGGCTGTATGGGTCTGTTAGAGGGTGTGTCAGTCACTGGATGGTTATATGAGTAGATTTATGGCTGTGTGAGTGCCTGTGTGGATATGTATATGTGGTGTGTGAGTATATAAGTGGGCATTTCAGTGGCTGAGGGGTATGTCCGTGAGTTTGTGAGTGCTGGTGTGGGCATGTAAGTGAGTTTTTGAGTTGCTGTATGGAAATATGAGTAGGTGTATGAGTGGGAGTGTGGGGCTATAAGAAACTGTGTAAGTGGGGATGTGAGTGCATGTTTTTTTCCATTGGGGCTGGATTTGCTGATCCATCGCAGATTCACATGGGGTGCCTTGCTGAGTGCAGTGATGGGTCTGCAGATCCTTGAACGTGGAAAAAAATAATTTGGGGGAAATGTCTTGCCCATCAGGGTCCCTCAGCAACCCTACAATCATACCTGGGGGTCAGGGAACCTCCACCCTGACCCCTTCCATGTCCCAATACAAGAAATGGTGGGCCCAACTTTCCTGTCACGTTGGAGCCAGCCAATCATGGCAGTGTTGTTGCTGTGTGAATCCATGGATCCACTACGGTGAATCCACAATTGATCCATGTCATTAGATTTCTATAAATCTTTTTCTTACTAACTCCAAAAAACACACATTTACTCCAATTACAGAAAGAGATCTTTCTGTACCCAGATCTAGCTTTCTGCCAAATCTGGTGCAATTCCATCCAGAGGTTTGGACTGTAGTCGTGTCTAAAATATCGATGGGAAAATGCAAGCGAATGGCAAACTAGTTTTTAAAATGTATCAAGTGGCGCTAAAGTTGTTAACAAAACAAAAAATGCTTCATCTATGGATAACTGTAACTACCTACTGACAACCACCAGTAGTATATATATATATATATTCACTGAAAAAACCATAGGTTTCACACCGGTTATAGTTAGGAATTAGCATTTAAAAAACCTATTAAATTCACTGAAAAAAACATAGGTTTCACACCAGTTATAGTTAGCTGGAAATTTTACTGATATAAAACCATTGAAATTCCCACGTTATAGTTAGTTGGACTCACTATAACTTGCGCGTGCAATGCACTGCTGATGACATCACATATTACATCACTCATGACATGGTCAGTGACATCACTCATGACATCACTGATGACATCTCAAATGACATCACTGATGACATCGTCCAGTGAATTTGTGTCTTTTTGAAAAATAAATATTTTTTATATATGTATATATTAAGATCGATGGAAGAATAAATGTTTAAATAAGTGTCTAAATGGATGTTTTTTAAAAAAAAATTGATTGGTTAACTGGCTTATTAAGTGTATCTTAGTGAATACATATATTAGCGAGTAATGTTTAAATATTTAAATATATGTATCAGTGTTTTACTTTGTGTATAAGTGGCTGCATGGGTTGGTGAGTAGCTACATGTGTGTGTATATGGGTTATTAGATGTTTTTTTAGTATCAGTATGAGTGTCTGTATGGTTTGGTGGGGCTGTTACTTAGCACATAGATGCATCAATGACTGACTCACTGTTTGTATGTGTTTTGAAGACAGCATTTGTGTAGGTTTGTATGGGTGGATGAGTGTGTATATGTGTGTGTTAGAGAGTGAATGCCTCTTTCACTAGTGTCTTTATGAGTAACTACATATGTTTTAATCTTGTATATATGAGAATTGATGTATATAAGTAAGTATATGTGAGAGTGAGAGATTGAAAGAGTTCCTGTTTAAATAAGTATGTGTTTCTATAAGTGATTGTTTAAGAGAGTAAGTATGTGTAAGTTTCCTTAGAAGTAGTGTGCTAATGTGTGTATAGTTGTATATGCAAATAAATTGATGTTTATTAGTTTATTTGCATGTGTGAGTATATGTATGAGTAAGTTTTTGATGACTGTCAGTGTGTAACAGAATGAATAGGGGTATCACTACATATGATGAGTGAGTATATGTATGAGTGAATACATAAAACTGTTGGTGAATGTGTGAATTTGTATATAGATGGTGAAATTACTGAATTGGTTGTTGTAACTGGTATGGGTATATCCACTTTTTTGTTAATGTTAGTTTCTATTTTTGAATATGTGTTTCAAAGGTTACTTTACAGTGAAAGGAGGTCTGTCACTGTGTCACAAGGATGGTGTCATCAGTGATGTCATGAGTGATGTCACTGACCATGTCATGAGTGATGTAATATGTGATGTCATCAGCAGTGCATTGCACGCGCAAGTTATAGTGAGTCCAACTAACTATAACGTGGGAATTTCAATGGTTTTATATCAGTAAAATTTCCAGCTAACTATAACTGGTGTGAAACCTATGTTTTTTTCAGTGAATTTAATAGGTTTTTTAAATGCTAATTCCTAACTATAACCGGTGTGAAACCTATGGTTTTTTCAGTGAATTTCATAGGTTTTTTAAATGCTAATTCCTAACTATAACTGGTGTGAAACCTATGGTTTTTTTCAGTGAATTTCATAGGTTTTTTTAATGCTAATTCCTAACTATAAGTCTCACTTTATAAATAAGACTGTTAGCACTCTAGTTGTTCTTTAGAACACTCTGGTACATTCTGTCATTGGGCTACAGTTGGGCTACATCTAGTTGAAATTTGGGCTACATTTACATTTTTTGGTCTCTGGTGGCCATCTTTGGGCTACATTGGGCTACATTGGACTACATTTGGGTTACATTTTGGCATTTTGGCATATATATATAGCCCAATGTAGCACAATATATATTTTATCAAAGTTAATTTTCGTAAAAACCACTTAAGAATAGGGCTACCAGTCCCTACAATTTTTCCCATTTTTTTTATTTTTATTTTTTGCTTTTGAGCGCTCCCGGTGCGCTTCCCGGGGAGCGCCCCGAAAAGCGTACTTTTATAAAGCGCCCCCGGGCGCGCTCCGAGGAGCGTCCCGTAAGCGCCAATATCACGAACGAAAACATGATCATGACGTATCGCGTAGCCGCGTCCGCGTGATACGCACGGCGTAAGCGCACCCGGAAGTACTCGAGCGAATACGATCGCGCAACGTAAACATCCGACGCGCTTACGCTACGCGACCCAGAGCGCCCCCGGGCGCGCCCGGGGGCGCGTAGCGTAAGCGCGTCGGGTCATATGACCTGAAAATAACACTTTTCATTGGCTCATAACAGTTTTAGTTTCATAATGATGAAGCCCATGGTCTTGTGACCTGAAAATAACACTTCTCATTGGTTCAGGACAGTTTTTTTTCTAAATGATGAAAGACCCCACCTTTTTTCCTTATTCTGACTTTGTCCTTTGACTGAGGAAGACCTGTTTGTACATCTCTGTACCTTTTTGATATTAATAATGGCTTCAGTAGCAGCAGCAGCTGGTGCATCTGCCCCACCACCACCACCACAACCACCAAGAGGACCACCTCAAGATTATATTGGTGGTCAAGAACAGGAGGAGGAGGAAGAGGAAGAGGAGGAGGCGAGGAGAAGATGGCTGCCTGAAGAAAATACTGCATACAAACCCAAGCCACACATTATATGGGAGTTTTTTTCAATCCCAGAGGGCAAGAAAAAAGTTAATGCGCCCAAGGTAACTTGCCTAATCTGCAATGATGAACTTTCACGGGGCAACCCAAACAAAAAATATTCATTTGGTAACTATACCATGATTTGTCATATGACCAGAAAGCACCCAAACAACTACTCTCGTGCTGAGTTCAGGGAACTGGCCAGTAACCTCCCCAAGTCGTCAAGGACCACCTCCCAAACAAACCAACCCACTTCATCAGGACCAGAAACATTCGAGATGATGCCTTGCATTCAGCCAAGATTTGCTGATTTTAAAATCACTTGTTCTGCATGTGGCAAGCTTATCGCCTATGGTGAAAAAAGCGTTAAGCTCATCGTCCTTGCAGGTGATAATCACAAGTGCCCCAAAAAGAAGTAATTTTTTGGGTTTTTTATTTTTTTGCTCCAGTTGAGCCAGTTTCAATTCCCTTTTTTTGTTTTTCCCCCTAAAAAAATACAAAAAAAATATAAAACTGTTTTGAAAAGCCAAAAAAAGTTCAAAAAGTTCAAAAAACACAAAAAAAATATAAAACAACAAAAAGAAGAAAAAAAAAAGTTCTTTTTAGAACTACCTCCAATTTCTAAATAAAGGCTTCTTTTTTTTATAATCTGTCATCTTTTTCCCTCATTTTACGCTCCCCGGTGCGCTACCTGGTGCGCGTACCGAGCGCTTCCTCCGCGCAAAACGAAAAAAAAAATATTTTAAATGCCCCGCGGGGCCCTTTTATAGCCCCCACATCAAACCTAGGGGGTCAAGGGGGGGTCTACCCTGCCCCCTTATGGTCATTTCCCTCTTTGTTTTGCCCACCTCTCGTGTCTCGATCCTACCGAGACACAAGATGGCGGCCACTCCGGACTGTTTCGAATGTTTACAGACAACTGAGAGCCAATCAGCTTTCTGCGCGCAAGTCGCGTGGCGCGCCTGGAGCGCTCTCCGGTGCGCGCACCGGAGAGCGCCTATAGATATATATATTTTTTTGAACCTAAATTACTCAAAATCCACTGGAGCACATATCTTGAGACATAGCAAAGGCACATCGGGCTACCAGTCCCTACAATTTTGCCAAGTTTGATGGAAATCTATTCAGCCGTTCGGGCTAAAAGTGAAATCGACCGCCCTATGGAAATTAACATGGGGAAAATGCGTTTTGGGACCCCCCTTTTATCTCGGCCCCCGCTTGACGTATCCCCCCCAAACTTTCAAGGAAGGACCGGAGCTCGACGAGGCCATTTTCAGGAAATTTTCAGGCAGATTCGTCAACCGGTGCCAAAGTTATTCCAAATAGAATTTTGAGATTTAACATTGAAAAAAATCCTAACTATAACTACCTACTGGCGACCGCCAGTAGGTAATATATATATATATATATACATATTGAAACTGGGTCCACACTCGTGATTTCGCCCTGAAGCGAAGTTGATCTGAGAAGTTGATCTGAGAGGTATTGCAGATATTTTACCGGCATTGGATTGCTGCCGGTTGTGGACCCCCTCCCGAGGAAGAAGGCTTCACTGCAAGCAGTCCGTTTACACCAGAGACACTTGGTCCACGCTCGTGATTTCGCGCTGAAGCGAAGTTGATCTGCGGGGTATTGCGGATATATATAGATAGATAGATATATATAGATATAGATATATATAAACTCCACACTTCCGTAGTGCCTTGGTGCACTCAAACAGGAACACAAACTTGATTGTAAGCCAAAATCAGAATTCTTTATTTCATTGTTAAATACATGGAACAGTGACTGCCTCAGACGCGTTTCGGACTGTGTCCTTGCTAACTTAACAAACGAGGAGGCTAAACAGTGAAATTTAAAACACCCATTGGCACCAAACACAGTGGTATAGTCATAGAGAGCGGACAGGAACCAATACGTAGTATGTTCTGGCGCAGCCATCTTATAGTGTCTGTTCATAGCTATATCGGCTAATGCATCGCCTGCATATAAAGTACATATTTAAACTAATTCGCCTATGTAACAAGGAATTATAGTATCGAGTGCCCTTGATAAAATAGATGCATTTAAATAAATACAATGATATTAAATACACTACATTATTGTTCTAGGTCATTTATAAAGACCTAGATACTGTTAAAGTGCAACATGCAGAAATTCATATATATACAAATCTATATACAATCTCATGTATAATACTCAAATGTATACACAATACGGGCAAAAATCGATGAAAGATATTGTAAAATGTACAAAAATGCAAAATGCTGTGCAAAGTAGTGCAAAATCAGCTATGTACAACAGACGTACTGCTGCAGAATAAAATGTGAATGTACGCCTATGGACATGAAGGGTTAGAGTTTTTACATTTCCATGCTTTCATACCCTGTCAACTCAACACTAAATAGGTGCTATAACTTTAGTTTAGCACAACTCAAATCTCAAAAGATGTCTGTACAAATACATAAATAGGCTTGGGTGAATGTTATCTGGTGTGCAGGAAAAACACATGCCTTTCCATGTACCAATGTATGACAGGATAACTGAAACCAAGTTATTTAACTAACCGTCTGCTATGCTAACCTTTATGGCGCAACCCTATAGATCAACCAAAAATAGTGTATAGTGCTGTGCAGAATTTTGTACATGTAAATCCCAAATATATACAAAACACAGTAATCAGCCTATTACTGTTATGAACAAATGCCTATAATGGTGCAGAAAAGAGGATTTGTCAATGTATAAATTGAGCAGAACTAAATGCAAATCATGAGACTTCAAAAGCGAGAAATTATAGTTTACTATAATGTGCGCACATCAGATGACAGAGGTATGATATTATATTATAGGAAATTATAAAGGTCCTCCCCCAAATTCAAACCTACAGGTGCTATACTATTCAGGTTGACTATATACTTAGACTCGAGTTGTCTTAGGCTTTTCTCCCTATTACCCCCTCTCCTATTTGCTGCCACGGCATCGATGACAAAATATTGCAAATGGCTCAAATCATTATGATGAGTGGTCTTAAAATGCTGAGCTACCAGATACGCTGGATCCGAATTAACTAATGCTCTTAAATGTTGCAATGTTCGCATGTGTGCTTGTAGTTTGGTACTGCCTACGTAGAACATATTGCAGCTGCACTTCAAAACATATACAGCAAATTCTGTGCGGCAGGTGTAATGCGCTTTAAGGGCTATTGGGATGCTGGAAAAAGGAGTCAAATACGATGTGGTGTTAACACCGAATTTGCACGCTCGACAAGAATTGCATTTAAAAAAAACCTTGCGAGGAGACAACTAGCTACCTGTCTGTCTAGTATATATATATATATATATATTCACAGAAAAAACCATAGGTTATAGTGGATATATAGTTAGGAATTTGCATTTACAAAACCTTGAAAATTCAATGAAAAAACCATTGGTTTTAGGCCATATATAGTTAGGGATTTGCATTTACAAAACCTTATTTTACTCGCATAAAACCATTGAAATTCCATATATAGTTATAAGCGCTAACTATATATCGCGCACCCGCAATCCACTGCTGATGATGTCACATATTACATCATTCATGACATGGTTAGTGACATCACTGATGACATCACTGATGACATCTCAAATGACTACGAGATGGTAGTGGTCTCATGCTGACGCCAGCTTTAGTCTGAAACATCCAGAAACACCAATTCGATCAGTTCCGGTAGCGCCCCAACATGACCCGGAAGAGAAGAACTTGCCCTCCCCTCTTTGACTGATGGTTCTTGTTGCCTGTCCCCTCTGTTGTCATTTAACAGAACTTTTTGGACTGCTGAAAGGGGTTGTGTTCTGAACGCTGGTTGGTGGAGACATTTTGACTATATTCTTGACCTACGTTGTCGCGTAATGCGTTATATGACACGCCGCGTTAGCGCACCCGGAAGTGATCCGAGGCGCAGCGCGCAGCGCGTAACGTAAGCATAACAGGTCATGTGACTTGTTAATAAAACGTTTCATTGGTTCATTTTACTTTTGTTAATTTAATGATGAAAAGCTTGGTCATATGACCTAAAAAATACGCTTTTTATTGTTTTCGAATATTTTTTTTTCAAACATATGTTATAATATTCCAGGCTAATGTACTTTCCCGGAAAATTTACAACTGTCTTGCAAGTAAAATATATTCCTTTTTCGAGAAAAAGGGCGTTTCTTCCTTCCATGACGGAACCGTTGAGTAAAAGAGATTCGGCCTGCTGTCTTAGTCGCCGATACGCCTGATTATCAGATTCTTATCGATCACTTTATGTTGCAGACATGAAAAACACAACTGCCCTTGACCATTTATCTTTACTGCGTTCCTACATATTATACCCTTTATCCGTCATGTAATTGGACTGCTTTATTTCACTTGCCTTTTACTGATTCGAAAACAGTGACTAAAAGTAAAAACTTTACCAATGTAAATACTACTACCGTGTTTTGTTTTAAAAACCTTTATTGTGAAAATGTCAGTATACAAATACGGGCCTATAACCACGTGGGCCGGCCACGGAGCAAACTGAAATCGTATATGATGAGGAGACATTTACACTGTAGAGGAACGTAACGAGCGGGCCATTAGGTTGCAAGAACTAAGGTGTCTAACAGTTGCGGAATCGGTGGACATGCATTTTGTAATTAAAATAGGACAGGGCCACTTACAATAACATTTTCTAGATATACATTTGCGGGCAAGGAGTTACGAGTCCCATTTATACCGGCGCCATTTTGGGCGAGGCCGGGCAGGTCCAAGATATAGTCAAAATGTCTCCACCAACCATCGGCCAGACCAGAACCCCTTTCGGCCCTTTATGCTACAAGATGGTGTCTTCCATTCAGAAAATATTGTTGGCAGCATTTTGAAAGGAAACAGAAACAGCCGTTCTCCTAGTGAGTTTCACATTGTTACATTTAGGAAGAATGTTGAAGAGTAGTATGTGGAAAATCTGAAGCCATTTTTCTACAAACTCTTAATCAGACTTGGATGGAAAAAAAAAACATGAAGAATGTACAAACTGAAAACCAATTTTTGTCTGTATAGCATCAACAGTAACGCTTGAGTCAGCTTTGTGTCAAGCCGCCATTTTCATTCAATCAATAGCGTCCCCCTGCACACATTCAGGGACCTGGTCGTGTCTTCAGATGAAACGGATTGTAGGAAAAGAAGCAGAAAGGAAAAGGCAAAAAGTTCCGCCGGACCTCGGGAGCCGGCCGCCTATGTCATGTGCGACCTTTGGCCACACAAGGGCAATAGTGAAGCTGCAGCAGATGCAAATAAGCTTCAGACAATCTTACAAGCACTGCTCAGAAATTTCAACTGAGGCACTCAACATCCAGGACTTGCCATTCGAATCTTGGCGCCTTGTGCTGGTTCCGACCTATTCACACATCGGTCCTGGATCTCGGCGCGTTCGACTCACTGTACCGCAACAGTGACCGCAATTCAGCTGGACAAGCCGCCATTTTCATTCACTCAATAGCGTCCCCCTACACACATTCAGGGACCTGGTCGTGTCTTCAGATGAAACGGATTGTAGGAAAAGAAGCAGAAAGGAAAAGGAAAAAAGTTCCGCTGAACACCACCTTGGGCAATAGTGAAGCTGCAAAAGGTGCAAATAAGCTTCAGACAGTCTTCAACTTACTCTGATTCTTATAATAAACTTCAGATAGTCTTACAAGCACTGCTCAGAACTCTCAACTGAGGCACTCAACATCCAGGACTTGCCGTTCGGATCTTGGCGCCTTGTGCTGGTTCCGACCTATTCACACATCGGTCCACTACTGACATCACCTCATAAGCCAACGGGGCACCCCACGCCGACTTTCGGCGCAGCATTGTAGGATGGCCACACCAGTGCGGCAACTTGCTGGACACAACATCGGGGCCATCCAGATCTCGGCGCGTTCGACTCACTGTACCGCAACAGTGACCGCAACTCAGCTGGACACGCCGTCTTTCGGCGCAGCATTGTAGGATGGCCACACCAGTGCGGCAATTTGCTGGACACCACCTCGGTGCCATCCGGATCTCGGCGCGTTCGAGTCACTGTACCGCAACAGTGACCGCAATTCAGCTGGACACGCCGTCTTTCGGCGCAGCATTGTAGGATGGCCACACCAGTGCGGCAATTTGCTGGACACCACCTCGGTGCCATCCGGATCTCGGCGCGTTCGAGTCACTGTACCGCAACAGTGACCGCAACTCAGCTGGACACGCCGTCTTTCGGCGCAGCATTGTAGGATGGCCACACCAGTGCGGCAATTTGCTGGACACCACCTCGGTGCCATCCGGATCTCGGCGCGTTGTGCTGCCTTCGGCCTATTCGCACATCGGTCCGCTACTGACGCCGCCTCACGTGCCAACAGATTTTCTACGCTTTTTGTAGCCCTATGCCGCATAACAGGTCATGTGACTTGTTTATAAAACTTTTCATTGGTTCATTTTACTTTTGGTTTCCTAAAGATGGAAGGCTTGGTCATATGACCTAAAAATAACACTTTTCATTGGTTTAGAACATTTTTTTTTCCCAAACGATGAAAGCCCCACCTTGTTTCTGGATCATTCAGACTGAAGCTGGCGTCAGCATGAGAGCACCACCATCTCGTGGCTCCGTCGTGGTCATTCCGCGAGCAATCATGGCAGCCGCTCCCCACCGGAAGCCTGCGGGAGTCGGGGGCCCCCAAAACTTTTGTAGAATCTTCACGGCTGAGGGGACGCTTTTCGAGAATGGAGCCAAAGCCCTAGCAGGCAAGCGTCCGAGTTCCAAGGTGTCCCAGGGCCATTTCAGTGGACCAGGCCCAAAACCGAGGAGCCGTCCGCCATTTTAAGAGCCATGTGGCAGCCGCCTATCGCTGCACTGCAAGAGTGGAAGCAACTCAACAACATGGTGAGCGAGACGCTGTAGCCGCAAAAGCGAGCGCAACTCAGCTAGATGGCCGCCACCTGGGGAGGCCCGTTCACGCCGCCTCCCCCACCCCCGGGCCGCCGCACGCCAATTTTCGGAGCAGCATTGTAGGATACCAAAACCAGTGCGGCAGTTTACTGGACATCACCTGGGTGCCTGTCGTACATGTTGTGTCAGCCATGTGACACTGGACACAGTCCCATCAACATCTCAACGCGTTCTGCTGCCTTGGGACTATTCGCACAACAGACCGCTACTGACGAGGCCTCCCCCCGCACCACCCGGGACGCCCCACGCTGTTTTTCTGTGCTGCATTGTAGGATCCCAAAACCAGTGCGGCACCCAGGCGACATCACCTGGGTGCCGTCCAGAACTCTGCACGTTGTGCTGCCTTGGTACTATTCGCACAAAAGACAGCTTCTAACCATTGTTGCTTTTTGTGTTGAAAAATGTTTAAATGTTTTTAGTTTTTGTTCCGTTCGTTATAGTTAATAGTTAATAAAGTTTTATAATCTTACTTTGTTGGAGTGTTATCTATTTTTTTTAAAACGGGTGAATGGGGCCTTGAATCGGGTTATTGTCATGTGTGGGCTTTGGAAGTGTGCTGCTGCAGGATCGGACATTTCAAACTCAAATGCACGTTCTTTTTCTTACCTTTCCGAAGCATGGAGCGCAATAGCAGGCAGAGAAAGGGTGATGCACGTGTTGAACACTACCTGACCTGGCAAGTTGCTGGCAGTGCCCCCCCGCCCGCTCCTGAAAGAGGGCACACACACACCGCCGCCCCGAGTACTTCACAAATCTTTAAAAGACCATGCGCTTGTTCATGAGGCTTAAATGGTTTATCACCTCTTCTAGAACCCCTGCATCGACCCTCTGACGTTTCCTGGAAAAATTACCATGTAACACAATACCAAGCCCTGTCAGCTGAAACCCCCAAGGAATCGTGGGGCATATTATCAAGGGGGTTTATCTCCGCTTTTTTGGCTTTAAAAGCCAAGAAAGCGGAGATAAAAATATCTCCCTATTACCAAGCTGTCGCTAACACCAGTTAGTGACAGCTAAAAGGAGATAGCGACCATCTTGGGCCCCGCTTTGCATGTCAGTGATACTTATCACTAATGACATGCAAAGCGGGCGTGCCAAGATGTTAGCGACTGGAAACAGTCCCTAACATCGCTATCTCCTATTACCAACTTTTGGAGATATTCGCGCTAAGCGCGAATATCTCCAAAATCTAACACCTGCCCTGAGCAGTTCTTAGCCATGTTATCCAATGGGAGGTGGATAACATGGCTAAGAGCATTTGCTCGATAATACATGAATATCGCTGACTTTTCTGCGATAATAGCAAGGTTTATCTGCGATAAAAATCGCCGATGTGCGGCGATAATTTTTGTCTCTAAACAAATAAGAGACAAAAATTGTCGCTAGTTGTTCGTAATATGCCCCCGAGTTTTTGCTTGCAGAAATCGGGAGGCGGGAGACTAGCACTGAAATCAGTAGTCACACGCCTGAATCAGGAGGGTTGGCATGTCTGAATTCTCTACAGCTGGGGCCATAAACTACATCCGCAGGGGTAGGTGATAGCCTAGGTCCGGCCTGGACAATCGGACACAGAGGAAGAGGAGTGTCAGAGGGTGCGGTAGTGAATAGGGTGAAAGAGAGGTGTCGGGAGGGCACAGGGTGTGATTCTCAGAGAAGAGCAGCGCAGATGGGGGGAAGTATATGGCCCATGCATGAGAGACAGAGCGGGGATGACCAGTGCGTGGGGGAGATGCTTGCGAGGGTGGGAAGCCATGCTGAGGATCGGCGGCGTGCAGAGAGTGGGCCTGGTCAAGGCATCTAAAATGGCTGCCGTGCACGACAAAATTGTGGCATTGGACAAAAAGGCAAGATGGCGCAGACAATGTTTTTCAATAAGGATTCATTTATAACAAAATATTTACTCGCAGTGACAAAATGGTGGTCAACACTTCCTGATTTCCATCGAATCGAACGTTAACAAACGTCACGCAGCAAAAAAAAAAAAAAAAAAAAAAAAAGCTCACGCACAGAGCAGTTTTTAACCATGTTATCCAATGGAAGGTGGATAACACGGCTAAGAGCATTTGCTGGATAATGCATGAATATCGCTGACTTTTCAACGATACTCATGCATTGTGGCCGATGTGCGGCGATAATTTTTATCTCTAAACAATTAAAACGAAGCACAAAATGGCGAATTCCCGTTTCGCTACCAGTTTGCGGCCCAGTTCGCGGCCCGTGAAGCGCTTCTACCGTGAAAAATCATTTTTTTTTTCTTTTCCCCACGGGACCCTTTAATAACCCCAACAACATTCCTAGGGGGTCAAGAGGGGGATACCTTGCCCCCTTTCATTAAATTCCCCTTTCGTTTTTCACCTCTTCTTCTCTCTCGATCCTACCGAGAGACAAGATGGCGGCCGCTCCGGACTGTTCAGAATGTTGACAGACACCGGAGAGCCAATCAGCTTTCTGCACGCAAAGTTCCGAAACGCGAAAAGTAAGCGGACCGGATCGCTGCCCGGAGCGCTGTTACAGATATATATCTTGATTTAAACGTTAATTTCTCAAAATCCACTGAAGCACATATATTGAGACCTAGCAAAGGCACATCGGGCTAACAGTCCCTACAATTTTGCCAAGTTTTGTGCAAATCCATTCAGCCGTTCGAGCTAAAAGTGAGTCCAACCGCCCTATGGAAAACTCAATGCAAAAAACGCGTTTTGGGACCCCCCTTTTTTCTCAGCCCCCCCTTGACGAAACCCCACCAAATTTTCAGGGGCTGCTCAGAAACAAAATGTGCCATTTTCCTGAAAATTTCAGCCGATTCCGTCCACAAACGCCAAAGTTATTAGACATAGAATTTTCAGAAATCCCATAGGGAATTAATCCTAACTATATATACCTACTGGCGATAGCCAGTAGGTAATATATATATATATATATATATATATATATATTTTTGTAGACAAAGGGGGACTGCAGACAAAATTACATCGGAAGGAGACTGCAGGTAACACCATCCTCCACGCCTCTAGTCAGCACCCCAACCACCTAATCCGCAGCATCCCTTATGGGGAGATGCTGAGGATCAGAAGAATCAGTAGCACCGATGAAGCCTGTCTAGAAGCTCAGAAACAAAGCAAGATAAGGTTCCTGCAAAGGGGCTATTCTGAAATCGTAGTGTCTAAGGCAATGAGCAGGGCAAATAAGACAGCATTAACTCCTGAAATATCAATAGGGGTAGATGCAACACTGACCAATGTGACCGTGGACCAACCAAGATTCATTCTAGGTTATAGTTGCCAGCATAGACAGCTTCAGAGGATGGTGAGGAAAAACTGGCATATAATCACAGGGGATCCTGTGATTGGGAAAACTTTGTCCACCAGCCCGGCTATCACCTTTAGCCGTGCTAGATCCATGGGTGACATGTTGGTCAGCAGCAGCCCTGAGGTACCATCTAGAGGAAACTGGCTTGGCAAAAGCAAGGGCTTCTTGAAATGCGCAGTATGTAAAGCGTGCACTATAGGGAAAAGTAAAACCACCTACTATTCCCCTTTCTGTGAAAGAGAACTCCCCATTACGAAGAAAATAACCTGCAAGTCAGACTTTGTGATCTATGTCTTGGAATGTGCTTGTGGACTTTGCTACGTTGGTAGTACTAAACTACAGGTCCACAAGCGCATACTGCAGCATATGAGGGCAGTTGTAAACAAAGATGATGCCTACCCAGTAGCGAGGCATGTCAATTTGTGCCACAGAGGCGATGTCAATTGCCTGAAATACTTCGCAGTTGATATGGTGGAGCCATTACGGAGAGGTGGCAATAGAGAGGCACGTCTGCGCGTACTAGAAACCAGGTACATTCTGGAATTAGACACCAAGGCTCCGAAAGGCTTAAACGCGACAGAGGACTTGTATACTTGCTTGCACACAGAGTCTTGAAATGGTTCAGTGGAAAAGAGTTGTCAGTCATCTGTAAAGGCTGTTTTTAGATTATTTTTTCATTATTTCCTGCCGGATTTTTAACATAGTAAAATGTATCAAACACACTTTCTTTTGGGGTAATCACACTTTTCTTTTCATAAGTGCTGGAGTCAACATGAATACCTAAGCAGTGTAGATGCAGTGGCCCAGATGAAATTTTAACCAATGCCCACTTGGGCAATATTAACTCAACCCCTTCCTTTGTAAATTTTGCACAAAAGCACTTTACTCACTTGCTAAATATTGCACAGGAACAGTTTGTACATATTACATCCACTGTGATTGTTTGTACATAGCAATATTGACACTTGATATATTTGTAAATAGTATGTTTCAACATATTTATTGCGCAAATTTGCACATCAGTAAGGATTTTGTGTCACTTAAAAGCACTTTATTCATATGCTAAATATTGCACAGGAATGGTTTGTACATATTACGTCCACTGTGATTGTTTGTACATAGCAATATTGACAATTAATATATTTGTAAATAGTATGTTTTAACATATTTATTGCGCAAATTTGCACATCTGTAAGGATTTTGTGTCACTTAACAAGTGAGATAATTGGGGTTAAGAGAAAATTACGGAAAGTATAATAATACAATGATTGTAAATAACATTGGTTACCATGTCTGGTCCAGGCTGAAGTACTTTCTCTATTTCTATAGGCTTGGACCATGTGACCGGACCGGCACTACAAATCACAGGGTGTAATGTGACCATGTCATGTGATCAAGGGCTTCAGGGCCCGAAATGCGTCATGGCAGTCATGAGGGTGCACAGTGGTAAATAAAGACGCTTTAAAATAACCTCATTGGGTCCGTCTTCGTTATTTGGCGCCTACTGAATATCGAAGTTCCAGTCATATATATATATATATATATATATATATATATATATATATATATATATATATATATATATATATATATATATATATATATATATATATACATATATATATATATATATATATATATTCAATAAGAAAAACAAAGCTTACAACTTAGTTATAGTTATCGGTTATTACTTTACACCAACAACACATTTAAACTATTTATACAATTATTAGAAATAGCATACTTAGGGGCATATTATCAAGGGGGTTTATGTCCACTTTTTGGCCTTAAAAGCCAAGAAAGCGGAGATACAATGATCTCCCTATTACCTAGCTGTTGCTAACACCAGTTAGCGACAGCTAGTAGGAGATAGTGACCATCTTGGGCCCCGCTTTGCATGTCAGTGAAATTTATCACTAATGACATGCAAAGTGGGAGTGCCAAGATGTTAGCAACTGGAAACAGTCACTAACATCGCTATCTCCTATTACTAAAAGCTAACACCTGCCATGAGCAGTTCTTAGCCATGTTATCCAATGGGAGGTGGATAACATGGCTAAGAGCATTAGCTCGGTAATGCATGAATATCGCTGACTTTTCAGCAATATTCATGCATTTCCCCCGATTTTTATCGCTTAGGAGATAAACCTTGATAATAGCAAGGCTCCTAAGCTATAAAAACCGCAGCAGCACGGCGATAAAAATATTGCCGCTAAGCCAACATAGCGATAATTATCGCTAGTTGTTGGTAATATGCCCCTTAGTTTTTAATTTAAGATTTTCAGTTAATATTGTATTGCAGAAATAGAACTTTATATATAACCATTACTGATACAGTCAAACCACTATACCTTGCCAAATATTGTCAAGTGCAAAAAAATCTTGCTATTCCATTTCACTTTTCATATATAATTCATATGTTAATATATTTGTTACGAAACCATTGGTTACTGTTGAAAACAATGAATGTAACATTGGTGAATTATAGGTGTATGACTGTATCAGTGACTTTTATAAGTAAAGTTCAATTATGCCCCGTTGTATAAATTTTGTGATAAAATATCAACTGAAGGCCTTAAATAAAAAATGATAACTATGCTATTTCTAAGGATTGTTTAGTTTAAATGTGTTGTTGGTGTGATGTAATGATTCAAAAAAGGGGGGTGGTGATGGACAGAGTATCTGAGTTAAACAGAACACTCATACCCTGTCAACAGATCAGGGCTTGATCCATCACCGTTTTTTAGCTCACTGCACCATCCCAGCTCAGAACCTGGCTATATGCAAATTAGTCTGTGCCTGGCCCAGTGCATCATGGGAACAGGGCAGACCAAACTACCAATAACGGTGATGGATCAAGCCCTGATCTTTGGACTGGGTAAGAGTGGTCTGCTTAATTCAGACACTCTGTTCATCACCACCCCCTTTTCTGAATCGTTTTTAGCCACTATAGGTGTGGCAGGGTATACTCAGACATGAGTCCCTTGCTCACTGCACCATCAGGATTCAAGCAAGCCGGGTCGACGACGGCTGAAATGCCAGAAACCGGTCCCCGGAAGCTTGTCTCCTTTCTGGTGAAGAATTGGCTTGGTAGTTTGGTCTGCCCTGTTCCCATGATGCACTGGGCCAGGGACAGACTAATTTGCATATAGCCAGGTTCTGAGCTGGGATGGTGCAATGAGCTAAATAACGGTGATGGATCAAGCCCTGATCTTTGGACTTGGTAAGAGTGGTCTGCTTAATTCAGACACTCTGTTCAGCACCACACCCTTTTCTGAATCGGTGTGATGTAATAGCCCCTGGCTATAACTAAGTTGTAAACTTTGTTTTGTGTGTGTATTTGTTTGGGTTTTTAGAAGAGATAGCCGTAGAATCGTCAACTGCATTATTGTATGTAAACTCTGCAGTCCAAAGCAATTCTGACCAGTTCCCTTCCTGTTCTAATAAGTATAGTCTCAGGTATTGCTCCAGCTCCTGATTCACCCGCTCAGTCTCTGGTGGAAAATTGTGTGTCTGTTTCCAAGTTATCATAAAGTTCTTCCAGAAATTCGAGGCAAACTGGGAACCTCTGTCTGAAATGAATATTTGTGGCACACCATGAGCCCTGACTACATGATTAATAAACAGCTGGACTAACTGAATGGCTGTGGGTACACCTTTGAATGGAAAAAAGTGGCTCATTTTAGAAAATTAATCCACTAGAACTAAGATTGTGTTAAACCCTTGACTGATTGGAAGGTCTACTATTAAGTCCAGGGTTACAGTATGCCATGGATGTGGAGCATTGGGCAAGGGTTGCAAATATCCCTGAGGGGCCTGTCTACTTGGTTTCCCTTTTATACACAGCTCACATGTCGTCACGTACTGTCTCACCTGAGCGCCCATGTTGGGCCACCAAAAATGTCTTCTTAACAAATTCAAGCTCTTTTTAATGCCATTATGACCCGCCAACCAATCATCTTGAAAATTCTTAAGAGCTTTTTCCTGTAAATTCATAGTTGGCAGATACAATGCATTATCATGGTAAGGAACGCCTTCTTTAGTCTTTCTTTTCGGGTCTGCTTTCGCCCATTCCTCAAGTTCTTGTAGTGAACAGGACTCCTCTATCTGACCAAGAAATTCTTCAAAATGAGTAGCCCCTATGGGGGCGTGGCCAAAAAGCCGATGGAGGAGGACCTGTGAGCCTGAAGCTCCACACCGACCCGGTAATTATCCTGTGCCGAGATGTAATATTGAGCGCCAGACCCCCTACAGAGGTGTGCGATGGTCCTAGGAGCACTCAATAGCAGTGCTGGCATTCCGAGGTGCCCTGTGAAACCTGGGACACGGCGAGCCACTGTGACCGATCAAGCCGCAGCCAAGATGGTGGCGATGGCAGCCCTGTTGATCCGGCTTCCCTGATGGAGGAAAGACTGTGTTCCTTGCGGTGACACAGGGCAGCATAGCGGATGCTCCCCGACCACGACTTGCTACTTTCGGCGTACCAGCAGGACAAAGACTGTACTGTACCCGCACCGCAACCTTTGCTCTGAGGCGGCTGGAGCCCAAAGCCACGAGAGATCAGTGGGGCCTGTGGCAGAGAGAGTGACAGTTGATCAGCGGGGCGGCAGCTCGTGAAGGTGGGTGTGTGGCCTCGCCTATCTCCCACCGCGTAACAGCGCTGTTGGGGGGAGTGAGCCCACCAACCTATGACCCTTATTGCTATTCTGGGCCATGGACAAGGTGAGGAGCACCGCACCGCAGGACGCCTGGTTAATGCTGCATGCGGTGTGGAGGCCCCACAGAAACTGCCAGCCTGCAGCCGCTCCAGGCACCTGGCCCCTGAATTTGCTAACTTACAAGTGGACTTCCGCCCGAAGCTGCGGGTTTAAGTTTTAGTGGGTCTGAGGCCTCTTGGGAGCTGCGGCCTGGAGGCCCTGCTGACGCTATTGCTGTGAACTGTCTGAGACTTCCTGAGAGGGTGAAAGACTACCAGAGCTCAGCAACTCGGCAGGGTTGCACCGACATCTCCAAAGCATGGTGGAAGACTCTTATGTGGCTCACTGCCGGCGAGTTCCAAGCTAGTGGGTTGTGAGGTGAATGACACACTTTTGCGCCCAGTTCTGGCTATGAGGTAATGGGGCCTTGCTCTCCCAAGTGGACTTTCTTTATGCCACCGTGACTGGTGACTCTCACCTGCTGGTCTCCCGGGCAATTTTGGAGACCCCCCGCCCCCTCCTCTCTAGCTGATTCCCCATAAGGCGAGGAGATTGCCGCCATGGCAGCTGAACTGTTGGAGGCTTTTGGAGGCTTTGACACCTGGGCCCAGAGACGCGATCTGTACTAGTGACTGAATTCCTAGACCCACGCCGCCTGCCTTGTATTGAGACTGGCTCACACCAGCTGATGCTTTGGCTCACTCTGGTATGAGCAAGAACCTATCCCGCACTATCTTTGAGATCCCTACTGCGAACTCCGACCTTGAGATGAGGGGATAGAGGTGGACTTGCGACGCACATGGTAACTGGAACATGCTCCATGCCTTCCTCACTGACAGATGTATGTGGGCCCAATTAATTCCCTCTCCCACTCTGCATGCAATTAATGTGTCTGACCAAGACCAGCGGAGGGCCAAGTAGTACCACTTCTCCATGCGGACACCAACCCTGTGGTCAAAACAGTGACTGAGATGCTCCGGCCGCACCACACTTGCAGCACGGTGGTGGCAACCTGCTGCCACAAGAGTTGGGAGATGGCTGTTGTTATCGCCGCGCCGGTTGCTGGGGCATGTCATCAGGGCCTCTATTACGGTGGAGGAATTAGTGCAGTGACAAGTGGCGGCAGTAATCCGACAAGTGTTCTCACTGTGAGTGGCCCAGGACTGGTGCTGGATACACACACATGTGACACGGCACTGGAGTGGGAAGTTACAACAATGATGAAGCAGCGGGGGAAACAGGGGGGACAACACTCAGAAAAGGAGGAGGATACCAGCGCTCACGGAAAACAAGATAAGATGACACCACCCCAAGAAGGGCTGATGCAGCAGCAAGTAGACCAAATCCTTAAGGCCACCACAGATACAGGAGATGCTCTCCAACAGGACCTTGCGCATCTAGCACAAGGGCTGGGCGGATCGAGTGAAGTAGACAGAGGCAACCTTAGAGACCATAATGCCTACTCAGAAAGCACTGGAAGCACAGATGGCACAAATAGGTTTCAAATCTTAGAGAGGAGAGCAGAGGATGCAGATGGGTGGAACCAAAGAAATAACGCTTGCGTGATCGGATGGCTGGAAGGAGTTAAGGGGACTAACATGGTAGACTATCTTGAAAACTGGCTTAAAACTGAGGCTGCCCCTGAGGGCCTTACCTCCTTCTACAAGCTAGAAAGAGTGCATAGAGTGCCGACCAGGGCACCGTCCCCTGGCAGGCCACCCCGACCAGTGGTGGCGTGACTACTCCACTATAAAGATAGGGACCTTCTACTACAAGCGTCTCGCACCTCCGGACCATATAAATTGTGCAATAGCAACGTGACTTTATTCCCAGATTACATACTTGAAGTGCAGCGCTGCCGTGCCTCGTTTTTAGAAGTCAAAAAGGTGCTCCGGAATGAAGGCCTCCAATTGTCACTGCTGTTTCCAGCATACCTAAGAGTGACAGTGGATGGTAAAACCTTCTTTCATGGTAACCCGGATGAAGCCTGGAATTGGTTGGACTCTTACAGAGCAGGAACTGGCGAGGCCAGACGTAATATGAAGACATTTGCAGAGGACCCACGGCGGTGCTGTTCACAACATCTCCGCAAACGCCGCAAAAACCGTCGGAAACCCAAACAGAGAAGGAACGGTCAACTGTACTATTGGCTGTATCAACCATCTCTCAAGAGAAAAGTGAGACATCGTTGGGTGCAACGGATTCCGAAAAAGGCAGCATGAAGTCAAACTCTGAGGAATCAGACATGGGAAGTGCCCAATTGCCTCATGAACACCTGGAACGGCAGACGAGATTGTGGACGCCTAATATAGCGGACTCAGGTTTTGGGAATGCTTCTAGGGGAGGGTTGGTGCCATTATTACTTGCTGAGAAAAATTCCTTATGGGGTAACCCAGTATCCCTCAGAACCTGGGCAATACAACAGTAGTTTCAGCAATGGCTCCGTCGGGTATGAACACAATTACTTTAAATCATGTATTTATCTTTAACTGAAATATAAGCATAACATTCCTACTTATTATGCTGCCTCTGTTAGGCAATAGAAGTGCAAAACCAAACACTGAAAAGGGTAAGTACGATATTTTAATTATTGAATTATTTTTCATTCATTGTTTTGTTTGTTCTTATCAACCGACACCTTTGAATATGCATTAAAATTTACAAAATACGGCGCAACAATTCAATTTAGTGAGCAAAGTGACATAATGTGTTAACGCCTAAGCCTGTGGCGTTTTGTGCGTGTGCCTACCTGCACGCTGTTTGCCGCTTGGGGATCCCGACCTGCCTTCAGCATCGTCTGCCTGGGGATTCGAGCGACCGACAGTTTGAAAGCTGCAGCCACTCCATCGCCCCTGCTGTCTCCTCCCCCCGCCGCAGCCCTCCAACACCGGGACTGCCGCAGAGCGGGGGAGTAGAGACTACAGCCCCCAGAAGCCTCCGCGACTGGCCCGGAAGTCGCGTTGAGGCTGAGCGCCCGGAGGCGCCGTTAACGGGGCTGGCCTTGCGGCGGAGCGGGTGTGTTAACGCCTAAGCCTGTGGCGTTTTGCGCGTGTGCCTATCTGCACGCTGTTTGCCGCTTGGGGATCCCGACCTGCCTTCAGCATCGTCTGCCTGGGGATTCGAGCGACCGACAGTTTGAAAGCTGCTGCCACTCCATCGCCCCTGCTGTCTCCTCCCCCCGCCGCAGCCCTCCAACACCTGGACTGCCGCAGAGCGGGGGAGTAGAGACTACAGCCCCCAAAAGCCTCCGCAACTGGCCCGGAAGTCGCATTGAGGATGAGCGCCCTGGGGCGCCGTTAAAGGGGCTGGGCTTCCCGCATCGCGGGACCGCGCGCGGGGCTGTGCCCGGGGCTAAGCCCGGGCAAAGGGCGGGCCCTCTGTGGCCCTCAGAGGTCTGGGCTGGGCATTACCCCCTGGCCAATTCGCCACCGTTCTTAAGGTATTTACACTCTCGACTAATAAGTATCCCGTAAATGGCACCTATGGAGCCCAAGTCAAACGCTAAGATCCTGGTCAAAAAAACGCCTATCCATACACGCTCTGTCACAAGGAACACTGCTCCAGTAAAAACACCGCTACCAACCCTAACTGCAATTGATCGCATGCTACAACAGACCATTGTGGTGGGAGCGAACGCTATTGAAAATACCGAGAGACGATTGTCCTTACCACCTAGTGCCTGTTTAATTCAGCAGATATCACAACCCGAAGATTGCAGTGTAAATAATATAAATGTGACATCATTATCAAACGACTCTATTCTAATGCAATCTTCCACGGGTCTTCCTGGGGCCGAGCCAACCCATGTGGAAAATCATCCCATAGTTCCTGCAGTGTTTCAAGATAGGGAAAGTCGGCTGACCCTAACCCCAAATTTACAGATTAATGTTACACCACCTGAGGCACCGGGGCCCAGTAATGCGCCTGAGACCAGCGCAATTCTGATTTCCTGCGAGAATGAAGATCTTATCCCCATAACTGACTCACCCAATAATAGCTGTGTAGATAGTACGACTGATCACGGCTCTGCCCACCGCAGATCCAGACGCACACACAATAGAAAACTATTGGCTCCAAGTAGGGTGTGTGTGAAACAAAGGGGTAGGAGAAAGAAGGCAACTTCGTCATTATCAGAGCAGGCTAACAGAGGAGAGCCACCACCCCCACAGTTAAGCTCAAATCAGGGACTAAGAGGCAATATTAACCCTACCATACCCAATGGGGAATCTCTAATGTGTCACATTGTGGATGCTATGAAGCTCCTTATTGCCCCCCTAACTGACAAACTTGAACAGATTTGTAAAAGGGTGGAAAATTTGGAGAAATTAGGTCTAGCCAAGTTAGACATCCTTGAACATCTGGGTTCACAAGTCACTCCAACTTCCTCGCACGCATCTCATATAAATAAGGACAATGTGATAAGAACTAACACAACTAACACACAGGTTCCTCCTGTAAGAAATGTGGCCCCCACGGCAGCTACCGCCAAGTCCAGTAACCTACACACCTTTACCCCAGGTAATACCACAAGTGGGCCCTCTGAGGCTAGAGGTAGAGAGGCAACGGGTCATACCTCAGTAAACGGGAATCCACTAGCACGCAGCTACTATAATAACATCATTCATGCAGTGATTATTCTTCCGCCAGAAAGTAGACCATATGTGGCAATTCTCGCTAATGTCCCGAAACTTAAACCCTCTCAATTTGAAAATAACGAAATACTCAAAAACAAAATTTTGCACTGGCTTGTCCACAATTGTGGATTCCCCCTAAGAGGGGCAAGTCAGATTCTTTCAACCCAAAGGGTAGGGTGGGTGGTGCCCAGCAAAAAGGAAATAAGTGGGGACTGTGTAATCATAAACTATAAGACCACTGAATGGGCAAGGGATTCCATCTTGAATGCGCCGATCCCATCAGATAATGATTACAACACTACCCTGTTCCCACTGGACTACTTTTACAGGAATCAGGTGGGATTTAAAATTCCAGTGCAGAATTTCAAACACCCCAGAGCAATAAACATGCCCCACCCACCTGTACAGCAGGCACCAGTGCAACCAGTCGGGCACCCTATGATTCCTTATGACCCAAATAACCAATATGTACCACAGCAACCACTGAATTTATTCAGAACACCAAACCCCAATTATTTCAATAACTTTAATGTCCCCGGGTTAGGAACTAGCGTTTATGGCCAATATGCAGTCCCAACATCCAACAGATTTCAGATATTCAACTCCCTAGATGAAAATGACTGACTAGGGGATACTGTTGTTGCTGGGTCATCTGTAACTGAGGAACCTACGTTGATGGCCGTCAATATAATTGAGGAATCTCCAATAGACACCGCTGTAGCAAACTCTCATGATCCAACCTTGGTAGACGTAATCATACGTACCGGTGAAAACGAACTGGAGAACCCGATAACACCTTCAATCATAACAGTTACCGACCCACCACATGTAGCTTCAGAGGAGAACTTGAGGGCCATTACGTGGAATATAGCTGGGATAGCCTCTAAGGTAAACACCCCCATTTGGGCTGACTTTATCAAACAGGGTTACGACATAATTTGCCTGCAAGAAACCAGGGACAGGGAAGATGTACACGTCGAGGGATATACTTCCTTTAGTGTGCAGGCTGTGGCATCCCAGGCTGGTAGAGCCAAGGGTGGACTAGTGACCCTGATATCCACCGCACTGACCGAATTTAGTGTTAGCGATCATGTTGTACTAGGAGAGCACGCTTCCGTTCTGCGCATGGCCCATAGCAGATGTAGAGATCTAATAGTAGTGAATTTCTACAATAATATTGCGGGGCACAAATGGGGAACGATCATTTCCGATATAGAGCAGGTCATCGATGTGACCTTATCAAGTACATCCAAACCAGCTGCAATCCTGTGGGCAGGAGACTTTAACATCAAAATATGTAACTACGCACTCAAGGGGGCATGTGGCCGTACTCGGGAAGGGAAACAAGTGTATATAATCATTTCCCGCACAATAATTATGGCGGTGCTTTAAATAATCTACTTGCCAAATATGACCTGGACCTCCTAGAATGTAACAAGAACATAAACAATGTCAGGTGTCCGACATTTCACGGGAGAAACAGCCAGTCATTCATCAATCATATTATGATATCCTGCTCCGTAGTTTACATCAATGTCTGGGTGATCGAACAAACCGTCAGTGATCATAATAGTGTAACCGTTGAATTATTGGGCTGGGGAACCAAAAGGAACACCTATGGTCAACCAATCCAGGACATTGCGGCAGAAAGACCAAATGGGATGAGGGTGAAATGGATAAAAGTTGACCCCAACCAATTTGTAGCCAACGTGATCACAAAGTGTTGCAGAGAGGTTGAATATTGCTTGTCCTCTAATCCATGCCCACGAACTTTGTTATCCAACTTCCTAAACATAACAAAAACGATTGAGAAATCCTTGACACACAAAGCTCGGAAATTAAGGAAGGTCAAGGCGGTGTGGTTTGATGATCATTGTGCACAATCACTAAAAAGGCTGAAAACCTCACTTGATGCTACACCAAGAGACGCTAGCAAGATCAGGGAAGAGCGTCACAACTATAAAACTGCACTCTCCGCCAGGAAGAAGGAATTACAGGACGAGGCATGGGCTAAATCAGATTTGGCTGCTGATACCAAAGATCATAAACTTTTTTGGGACACTGTAAATAGTCCATTCCTGAAGAACGATAACATTCCTGAGCTAACCTCACATGTCAGTTGCCGGGCTTGGATAGCACACTTTACAGGGATTTTTAACTCTGAATTTACCTCTGGTTTTATTTCTGATTTTAATTCCAATGTTTTAACTGACACACCAACCTGTTTTAAAGGGAGAAAATATTGTTTTCTGTGACATTAAGCGAGGTGATTGAGGCAATAGAGATGAGTAAGGGGGGGAAAGCCCCGGGACCGGATGGGGCCCCTGTGGACTTTTACAAATTTGAGATTACCCTATGGGCCCCCATTTTGACCCGTTACTTTAATGCTGCCATTGAAGATAAGTTACCAACTTCATGGGGACAATCAATTATAGTGCCACTTTTTAAAAAGAGTTCCAGGGCAGAAGCACGAAATTACCGCCCAATTTCACTTCTGGACTCGTCGCTAAAGATTTTGAGTCGTGTACTCTTGGTGAGACTAGAGTCCTGGGTAGAAGACAATAACATTCTCTCACCTATCCAGTACGGGTTCCGAAGGGGTCTAGGAACTATGGAGCAGTGCGTGAACCTGGAACTTATTATCGGCAAGTACACGAAAGCCAAGGAAGGGAACTTGTTTATGTGCTTTGCCGGTCTAAGTTCCGCATTTGACTTGGTGGAACACGCACTGCTCTGGCCAACACTACTTGCCATGGGCGCACCGCCCGAAATCATCCACCTCTTGGCCAGTATGTACAGTAGTCTCTCAAGCAAGGTTAGATTCGGAACAGACGGTGAATGTACCCCCTTTTTTAAAATTGGCAGAGGGATCCGACAAGGGTGCATGCTAGCCCCTCTTTTATTCTCCCTTTTTATCAATCAGGTTGACCAATTTTTACAAGAATCTTATGCTGATGCCCCTTTTATTAATGGAAAGCAAATACCCATCCTTCTATACGCGGACGACGCAGTCCTGATTTCTAGGACCGCGAATGGGCTGCAAAAGTTAATTGAGAAGTTCCATACTTTTATCCAGGGCAGAAAGCTTAAAATTAATAAGGGCAAGACAATGACTATGACCTGTGGAAAGAAAATGAAGAAAAACAAAACATTCTTTTTAGATGGGGATAAACTCGAGGCTGTCCAATATTTCTGTTATCTAGGTATCACCTTTTCAGGAGATGGGAGATGGGTAAACGAACAATCTTGTGTTGACCTGAAAATGACCAGAAATGTAAATTGCATCTTCAGATTTGCCTCAAAACTGGGGGGTCGTAGAATCTGAGAGATGATCTCCATCTACAATTCAAGGTGTATGTCCTCTGTTTTGTACGGAGCAGGGATATGAGGATATAATCCTCAGATTGCCCTGTCCATCCAGCAGGAGGAAAACAAGTACCTAAAACGACTATTATGCCTCCCTGTTTCGGCTTCAAATGAGATTACCCACAGAGAGTTAGGCATAAATTACGTTACAGATTTGATTGCATTGCGTCCCCTGTCCCTATGGCGGTCCATATGGGCTAAAAAAGAAACCAGGTTTACCCAGGAAGAAATTATGGATTGTATCAAACTTGACCGTCACTCGAAAATCCCTTGGCTAAAACACATTGGGGCAGATTTATGTTAACTGGCGCATCCCCAGGGATGCGCCAGTTAACATGCGCCACAGTGCGCCACAGCTCCGCCAGCCATGGTGCGCCGCATTTATAAAGCGGCGCACCATGGTGCAAAAACGGCACAGATGCGTGACGCATCTGTGCCGGAAATGTGGCACATTGCTGGAGTTGCGTCGCAAGCGCGACGCAGCTCCAGCAAGGCTCGGGGGTGCCCCATTTTAACAATGCTGTGTCAAGACCTACGCCTGCTTCAAGCAGGCGCAGGCTTTTGACGCAGCATTGGCTTAAAAGTGACTGAGTGAAATCTCATAGATTTCACTCAGCCACTTTTGCGAGGCGCACCTGCCCCGGAACGCCCACCCTGCGCCGGAACGCCCACAAGCGGCGCAGGGCTTTACAACGTGACGCATCTGCCTAGATGCGTCTCGTTGTAAATCGTTCGTAGGGATGCGCCACGTTTACGTCGCCTTGCGTGACGCAACAGCGGCGTAAACGTGGCGCAAGCGCCTCATAAATCTGCCCCATTCAATCTTGGTATAAGACCCTCTTTGGCCAGGACATTTTTAAAGATTTACAAACAGAATCAGTTTTAACAAAGCGTGACCTCAAATCCATTTACCTGGACCATGTAAAAGGGATCAGAATGAAGGAGTATGCAACGCAAAGTACATTTAAATTATACATGGAATATAATCTTAGCACAGGCCTCTCCTCCTATCTCACATTTGTCAGTATTAATTTCCATCGCTTTGTTCTAGCTCGCCTGAGGCTGGGAATAGTTCACCATTTAGTGGCTTTCCCTACAGTAAAAAAACCTGGGACATGTCTGTGTCCATGCGATGGGAAATCCAAACAGAGCACCTGCCACTTTTTACTTTTTTGTAATTTTTATACTGGTTTTAGAAAGTTTTATCTGAAGCAATTATTCCTAGATCATAACATGTGCAATACAAGAGCCGCAATGCAATTGATGTCTTACTTGGCTTCCCCGGATGTGTGTTATCATGTGGCCACTTATATCTTAAAATGTATGTGGCAAAGGAATTCAATTATAATATGACCTCTTTCCCCCCTGAATACCCTCCAGACTGTTACATTTTATGTTACGAATTTGTCATATCCTGTCTATGATTTATTGCTCGAGTTACATTGTTTGCATGTGTATCTATTTGCAATGCACTTTATACTGCATATTTGCATCTGCCGAAAGTACCTTATGGTAACGATCGTCTCCCGGTTTTTGCACTTTGCACTAGCGTTTTTGCACTAACCCTTATCGTAAACAAACTGCTGCTATAATGTTTAAAGTGATCAAATAGACTTTGCACTTTATTCTTAATTTTGCATATTTGCACATGTCAATGGCACTTTATGCATATAACAGGTCTTTTGAATTTTGCACTTTACATCTGCGTCTTTTGCATTTACCTTTTGTATAATAACTGCTGCTAGAACGTATATAGTGACCAAATTTAATTTTGCACCCAAATGAGACACCTCTGTATTACAATTGAACTAAAACAAGACTGGTATGGATATTGATGTAATTTTAACTGTTTCATTATCTAACTCACATAAATATGAATTTGAAACTGTATTTATGTATGTTGCTACATGGTTGTACTTGTACAAACCGAATAAAGCATTTTGAAACTGAAACTGACATAATGTGAAATAAATGTGACGCAGTGACATGGTAACAAGTGATCTATATACACGTGCGTGAGGAAATATTAGAGGGAAGAGAAAGAGTTAGAAAGGCCGATTCTTATTTTGCTGACACTCAAAACCAACAAACTATATTGAATAGATGTGGTATGTTGGACATGGTTAGCTGGTCCTTTGTGAGAGTCTGTGGACGTTTCGACCCTTGGACACCTTATTTGTGGGTCTCTAGAGGGTCTTCTTCAGGACGGGGGCAGGTAAGGATAATTGCGCCAGATCTTCAAGAGTCAGACATCCTGATGTTCTATTCGGTCAGGGGGTCTTCTTTTATATTTGATGAATATCTATTTGAAAATAACCTTTGGCATTATTCCATGTGTATTCCTATTCACTGGCGAATGTTTTAAAATATCAGGATCCCTTTGTAATGGTTTCCAATATTCATTAATATAAGGCTCTAGTGATGTCTCCGTTAGTTTAGATTGAGCACTGATGCCTCGTTTCCTTTTATGTGGCTATCCGTGCATAATCCGGTGATTTATGCAATCATCACGAAGGAGTTAACTAGCTCGTATCGGATTCCCAATGTGCGTCCGCTCAGCTATGCGGCTTCAGTCGCATAGCTGAGCGGACGCACATTGGGAATCCGATACGAGATAGTTAACTCCTTCGTGATGATCGCATAAATCACCAGATTATGCACGGATAGCCACATAAAAGGAAACGAGGCATCAGTGCTCAATCTAAACTAACGGAGACATCACTAGAGCCTTATATTAATGAATATTGGAAAACATTACAAAGGGATCCTGATATTTTAAAACATTCGCCAGTGAATAGGAATACACATGGAATAATGCCAAAGGTTATTTTCAAATAGATATTCATCAAATATGAAAGAAGACCCCCTGACCGAATAGAACATCAATATGTCTGACTCTTGAAGATCTGGCGCAATTATCCTTACCTGCCCCCGTCCTGAAGAAGACCCGCTAGAGACCCACAAATAAGGTGTCCAAGGGTCGAAACGTCGACAGACTCTCACAAAGGACCAGCTAACCATGTCCAACATACCACATCTATTCAATATAGTTTGTTGGTTTTGAGTGTCAGCAAAATAAGAATCGGCCTTTCTAACTCTTTCTCTTCCCTCTAATATTTCCTCACGCACGTGTATATAGATCACTTGTTACCATGTCACTGTGTCACATTTATTTCACATTATGTCACTTTGCTCACTAAATTGAATTGTTGCGCCGTATTTTGTAAATTTTAAAGCATATTCAAAGGTGTCAGTTGATAAGAACAAACAAAACAATGAATGAAAAATAATTCAATAATTAAAATATCGTATTGACCCTTTTCAGTGTTTGGTTTTGCACTTCTATGGCCTAACAGAGGCAGCATAATAAGTAGGAATGTTATGCTTATATTTCAGTTAAAGATAAATACATGATTTAAAGTAATTGTGTTCATACCCGACGGAGCCATTGTTGAAACTACTAATATTACTTGCTGATTCTCCTTATCCCTCCTGTGAGTGCCCGCTGGTTGGAGGTTGGGGTGATCGTTGGGGTCGACTAGATGAATAGCATATGCAGTTCTCTCTTTCATGCGGATCCTAGAGATCATAGGGCCAAGATACTACTGGGGGTATGGTACAGGTTGGGGGAGATCAAATACGTCAGATCTCTACGTCCCCTGGCTGCCTCCCCCTGCTTTTGTGTGTTTCTTTGAGTGTTAGTTTGGATGGGTACTAGTTCTGTAGAGCTAGTTCTAGGGTGGGGTAGTTGGGGAATTCATGATTTTGTTTTGGGGTAGTTAGGACCACTGGTGTGTTCAGATGGAGTGGGCAGCTTCTTAGGAGAGTTAGAACTCGCAATGGGGACATTACTTGATCTGAAATTTATAATCTGGAATGTTCGGGCCTACTTATGATGGTTAGACACCATAAGGTGTATGCTTATTTGGTACGTAGAGAGGTTCACATAGCTTTTCTACAGGAAACTCACCTTTAATCAAACTGAGGGAATAGCGCTGAAACGTAGATGGAGAGGGCAACCCTCTTACATGACTTATTCGACTTTTGCAAGGGGAGCTTTGATATGGATTAGAGCAGGAATCCCATTCCAACTGATAAATTGCACAGTAGATCCGATCCAGAGGGGAGGTTTCTGGCAGTATTGGGCTTTCTCAATGGGATAGATGTAACATTGTGCAGCGTATACGCTCCCAATGTGGATCAGATCCTCTTCATTAACCACCTATCTGGGAAGTTGGCTCCGTACCTGACTGGGCCAGTTTTAATGGGGGGGACTTTAATTGGATAGCAGACATCACAATGGATAGATCTATACATAAACTCTCCAAGGCTAGACATGCGTGGCAGTAGAAGTGGGGGTTGATAGACACATGGCATACATATCACTTAGAAGAGCGAGATTACTCTTATTTTTCCGCACTTCATGACCTGCACGTGCGGTTAGACGCGATGTTGTGCACCCCTGGTATCCACGCTAAAGTGACTCACAATGAATACCTCATGGGAACAATTTCCGACCACAATCCTCTACTGGTGACTATGTGTTGAGCCAGGAAGAGACCTGCAGTCCCGACTTGCAGATTACGGCCAGAAACATTGGAGGACACAGTCTTCCGTGAGGAAATTAAGACAGGTATCACCCAATACTTTAATGAGAACGAAGTGACAGCAACCACAGTGGCGCTGAAGTGGGACGCTTTTAAGGTGATAACACGGGGCTAATGTCTCACAAAGATGGTGGGGGTGTGGAAGACGCTTGTGAATGAGATTGACACAGCGGAGTAACATTTGCGTACAGCTGAGCGAAATCGCCCAGAAGTTCCAAAGGTACAAGGAGAAGTTTTCGAAGCTATGAAAGCAGTAGCAACCCAAGTGGAATGCTTACGCTGCTTTGACCACATAACTTTTTTAGCAAAGGCGCATGCAGAGGGAGACAAGGTGAGCACCTATTGGCATGGCTAGTAAAATTCAAATCCTCAAGGCCCGCCCATCTTAGGACTGACGTCTCCGGCAGGAGAGCTGGTATGCATCTAACAAGAGATTAATGGGCTGTTTTTAGATTAATATACCGAATTATATCAAAGCAAACTGAGCCACGTTGGGGTTTATACAGGAGAGATCTTATCAGACTTGACCCTGCCACAATTAGATAAGGAACAAGCAACATTATTGGGACAAGAGATTAGACTAGGCGAAATACGGGGAGCAATCAAACACATGGCACGCAACAAAGCGCCGGGAATAGATGGCCTGCCCATAGAGTTTTATTCAACATATGTAGATTGTCTAGCACCGCGGTTGCTAGCAGTGTTCCAGGAAGCACAGGAAACAGGATAGTTTCCTGCATCCACTAGGGAAGCAATAAATATTCCTTTACTAAAGCCTGGGGTGACCCCCACTGATAGGGGGGCCTATCGTCCTCTCTCAATGTTGATCACTGATTATAACATTTTAAGTAGAATCATTGCGACTCAACTCCTCCCATATATGGTATAGCTGGTCCATTGTGACCAGGCAGGATTCATACTCAACCGGAATACATCCACTAGTGTATGCCGCTTACTTCGTATGTTAGGGGGAAATCATAGTGCCGCACCGTCCGTGACAGTCTTATCGGTGGACATTGCAAAGGCATTTGATAGCCTGGAGTGGCCATATTGGTTTCAGGTCCTGAGAGCACTGGGCCTGGGGGAGGCTTTTGTGAGATGGGCTGAGATACTTTATAGATCAGCCACTGCGCCGGAGCGGACAGGAGCAACAATATCCTCTCCTTGTTTAATCGAACGGGGCACGCGACAGGGGTGCTCACTCTCCCCTCTACTATTTGTGCTGGCCATCGAACCTTTAGCGGCCCAAGCCAGATCGGGAAGACATTATACTGGCCTAGAATTATGTGGAGAATTGCATTGTATATCGCTCTATGCTGATGACCTCCTCATGTTCCTGGGTTAATACGGAGGGAGCCCTATGTGAAGCGACATCTCTGATGCGTACATTTGGGTCGGCCTCGGGATTGCAGGTGAGCTGGGCGAAGACTTGCCTGTTTCCTGTGGACAAATTGATTGTGAGCCCTATGCAAGTAGAGGATATTCAATGGGAACCTCACTGCCTACCTTATCTTGGGACTAATATATATCACTTGCAGGAAGACTTATTGGATGGTAATATAGGCAGAGCTTGAAGAGGCATCAAGGGTAAAATGGTGTTCTGGAGCACTCTGCCCCTTTTGTTAGCAGGTAGAGTGGCACTGTTGAAAATGGTGGCTTTACCCCAGTTGCTGTATTATTTTAGAACGCCGCCAATATGGATACCGAGTTCGATTTTTAAAACACTCCGCTCTATGGAGGGGGGTTCTTGTGGGGCAACGGACGGAGAAGGGTGGCATTGGACATTATGATGCGGCCACAAGGTGAGAGGGGCTGAGCAGTCCCAGATTTTGACTTATACTATCTGACGGCACAACTGCAATGGCTCACCCAAGCAGTTGCCAGGGAGTTCAGGGGCCCGGATGATGGTCGGTGGATCTCACGTTACATACTGTCCTTCATTATCCTCCAGAAGCGACTGAACCTTGCAGGATTGTCCCCTGGGGAGTGGACACTACGATTATGCTGGAATCGGACTCAGCACAGAGGCGAGATTGCCCACCCATATGTTCCGGGGATACACCTGGGTATGTGTACTGTACTCCTGCACGGGGATTGGACCGCACTGGCCACGTGGGAGGAATTAGGGGTCCTCTTGCTGGGAGACCTATATGAGGACGGCGTTCTCCTACCCTTCAAGACCCTGCAGAATAGATACCGCCTTCCCAGGGGCGACTTTCCACTGCACTCAACCTTAAGATCAGTAATTTAACGGCATTGGGGAGGAGGGCTATCAGAACCACAGACAACTCTGGCTTGCCAATATGTTGTGATGGCAGCGGGGACATTTAAAGCTGTTGCCTGCTTATATAGCCGAATGATGAATCAGGGAGTAAAAACATTGACACAATTGCAGGGTAAATGGGAGGCAGACCTTGGTAGGGAAATCCCGGAGACAACATGGACCCAACTAGTTGAAAGAGCGTGGAAGAGCACACGTAACATCAGGTTTCAATTGGTTCATTTTTATATACCACACAGAGAGTTCTTAACCCCAGATAAGATCAATAGGTATTTTAAGGTGGATACTGCCCTATGCTCATGCTGCAATCTAGAAGGAGTAGACTTTCCCCACATGATTTGGAGCTGCCCACAATTGGTAACGTATTGGCAGGAGGTGGTTGGGCTATTCCGAGAGGTCATAGATCGACAAATACAGTCAGATATGGGTTTGTGCCTATTGCACTTGTTCCCACACACAACTAGAACGAAAGTCACAAGCAAGTTCTGGGACTTGGGCTAGTTGTTAGCTAAGAGGGAGCTCACAATGCACTGGAAATCTAAGCAGGGTCCCACCTTTACACGATGGAGGGCAGAATTTCTCAAATGGGCGACAAGTGAGAGCATAGTCAAAACTGGGGTTAATTAAAGATTAACAAAATCATTGGGTGGAGGCAAACACATCCATTGCATTTATTAATCAGATATAATACAAACAATCCATCGACAACATTAATGTAAATAAAACAATATGTACACACAAATCAATATCCATATCCCATAAAACAACCTAAAACAGTTGTTAGTGTATGTGATTATTTATCTTGACATTAAGGGGTCGATTCCGAGCCTGGTAAAAAACCGTCCGTACGATTCGTATCCAGAGCCCTCTCCGTACGAATCGTACCCGTCCGTCTGAGTCGCGTAGTACGATTCGTATTTCGTGATTCCTTCCGAATTGGAGTTCTGGACTTTTTGGTTCCGTCCAGAGGTGTCAGGGACAACACCCGAAGACCCCGGAGTTCTACCTGTCTCGGTGCACAAATAAACAGAAACAAGGGCTTCTCGATGGTGGCGTCAAAGACCAAAGGTTTATTACTGCAGGGACACAGAAGTCACAGAAACTACACACGGGCAGAATCTAGGAGCCTGTTCGATTTGTACAAAGTGGGTTGCTCCTTAAATACTAAATTTTCAGCTTGGGGCAACATTCTTCACATGCTAGTACATTTCTAAACCTTCATGTCCTAAACAATAAATATTTGGTGTTACACAAGAATCGTCAACAATATCTGATGTCAAAACATTACGAACGAGGGGTTCCCACTGTTCCATCATAATCCCATGTCAACTTTTCATTCAAGAGCCGCACCGCCTCATCGTAAATTTTGTTACCTCCCCCTAATAAAGGCCCAGAAGGAAAGGAGCAGAGCCAGGTGCAGAAGATAGAAAAGCAGGATAAGAGATGTTTATGGGTCGTAAATGGGCAAGGCTACCGGCTTCGGCCGCCTAATCATGATCAGGCCAACGAACACAAGAACCAGTATAGCAGCACTGGCCTCAGGCTGGGGAGGCAGCTTTTGCCGAGTCATGCGGCCACAGCGTTTCTGTCCTAAGGTGCACGTGTCACTAGCAAGGTGAATCGCCAGCTAAGGCTTACGTGTCCTCAAACGAAATGGGTTGATCAGAGGTCATTGTGTGTCCATTGACTATGTGAGGGCAAGAATACAAAATGGCTGCCATACTCTAAGATGGATGCCATGGGTGAATTCAGAAATGTGTTTATAACAGGAGTGCTCTTGCTCGTAGCATAGCGAAAACACCAGGATATGCTAAATGGATCATTTGCGGTTCACTGATACCAAAATTATGCGTTTACGACAATGTTGAAAACACGGGTTCAAATCGTCACGGAACCTCAGACCCTCCTTTTGCCCTTACATAGGCAATTACTCAATCTATATCAGAGTCTATCTCGATGTTCATTAGGTCAGTGATATGCTGTTGCATCATCATCCTTTCTCGTACCTTGTCTCCAAACACAGGTGGTTTTCTAAAACAGGTTGCAGCACAGAGACTACACAAAGCAGGACCACATTGGATAATAAGGCAGCACGAGAACAGGAATACTAAGATAATACCAACGACCATCAGGACCCTCCATCCCCACGCTGATAGTAGAGTCCAAAGCCACTCCATTAAGGACCAGTTTCCCTTGTCTACGTGAATAGAGTCGGAAATCTTGTGTAGCTTAGAGATCGCTTCGTATACAGTCGGAGCATTATTGGGTATGAAAACACAGCAGCTCGATTGGATCATTCTGCATACCCCACCTCGATCTGCAAGTATTTCGTCAAGAACCATACGATTCTGCAACGTCATGAGACGATCCGCCTGGAGCTCAGCTGTTAAGTTACTAAGGGCACCAGCAGTTTCTGTAATAATAGATTCAACTACCCGTGTTAGCTGACGTAGATTTCTACTATTGGCCATAGGCCCCCAGAACGGAAGGAAACCTTTGAAGAAGTCTCCGGCTTCCTGACCAGTGGTATCTTCTTTGCTTAAAACACCTCTTGCTACTCTGGTCTTGTGATAATCTGGGGAAGCAGTGTACGTTGGAGGCAATAGTCGAGCAATATAGCATGAACCTGAAAAGTCAGCAGGCAACCATGTATATGCCCTATCCTGACAGATGAAGTAGGTACCCTTAGCAGTGAGAATGGCAGGGGAAGAGCTAGACGGATACACGTAAGTCTCAACGCACGCACTCTTCCCTAGCTGAGCTCTTGGATTTCTCCCATTACCTTGCAAACAGACTTGACCTCGGTGAGGCACGACCCAAACTGGAGTGGAGCTCTTACGCTTGCTTTCACCCAAACTAATGCGATACTCTGTAGAATTCCAACTCAGGTATACTCGCAATTCATCTCTAGGATAAGATGGGGTGTTATTGACGTCTTTAATCATGTCAATGATTCCCTTGACTAGAGCTTTATTAGCGGAGTTATATTTAGCGGAACGTGGTGGACGCGGGGGATAGGTCTCAAGGGCATAGACAAATATAGTCTGGAAGGCCTGAAATGATCCATTATAGCTAAAAGGCAAGACCAGATAGGGAATGCCTTTATCCATAGTGTGTGGTATCAATCCACATACCCAACAGTCTGTCGTGTTAACTACCAGTTGGTGTTGATGCAAGAGTTGTACAAAAGTGTTATTTATGAATTCTGAGCGTCGAGCTTGCTCATGTTCAGGGAACGGGTGAAAAGAATGATAAGAAGCAATAGTAGAAGAAACAAGATCAAGGGGAGGCACTGTACTTGTTATTGGTGCAAAAATTAGATGTACTCCAAAGACGATTCCACCCACCAACGTTATTAAAACAATCAAAAACATAATTGCACATTGCATCAGGAAACATTTGTTATGAAGAATTTTTTAGAGTCTATTTCTGCGGACAAAAATTACATTCTCTCGGTGCAGCTCAGGAAGCTCCATCTTCTACAACCGCTCGTGACCACTGATGGTATGTACGTAGTTGAAAATGCCTCTATCAGCCCTGGGAGTTCCCAGAACTAACAGAAAGACCGACCTTGTGTCTGGCCCCCGCAGATTCAACTAGGCACAAAGCCACGACCCTACGGCTACCCAGACGGGAAGGTATCAAGCACAAAATAGAAATGAACAATGTTTAGCAAACTTCCTGGCTAGAGGCAATGTATCAAAATTCAAATATGTAAAGATAGGCAGTTTCCTGCTTTATTTGTCCTTAAAATGAGAACGGAGGTTGTATCTCAATTTTCCTGGCGTTGTTTGATCCGGAAACAGACTGTTTTCGGCAGGAGTTACAATGTTCGAGTCCGCAGATGACAAGTGTTCGTTTGATGCAGGGGACAAATGTTCAGTGTTCAGAGGAGCAGTTTCAGAAGGGGATTCAGAGTTCGGTGGATCAGTAATTAGTTCTGCATCACTGAAAGGAATGTATCTAGGAACTGGTTGGGTTTCAGAGGCACCAATTCCTTTTTTCACCCAGTTATCGTAAGGAAGTGGAAGGGGTACACGCTTTGCGTGCGTCGCATGGATCCAATTCTTTCTGCCAGCCACACGTATAGCAGTCCTCGTCGCCAACAGGACTTGGAATGGTCCGACGAATTTGGGTTGGAGATTTCTGGTCCGTCCAAAGTTCCTTATGACGACTTGATCACCGGGCTTCAGCTGATGACCTGGACTCTCCGGTGGCTTTGGCAAAGCATCGAAAACCTGTTGGTGAATGAGACTCAATTTAGCAGTCAAGTCAAAAAGGTAATCAATTAGCATTGGATATTCCAGCTGCTTAAATTCTTTCGGTCTAGGTACCCCCCAAACATTCGCAGGTCGACCGAACACAATCTCGTAAGGGCTAAGCCCTACTCGAGAATGTACAGTCGCTCTTGTGGATAACAGAGCCAAAGGTAGTGCGTCTGGCCAGGACAAGCCCGTGGAGGCCTGCATCTTGGCAAGTTTCAGTTTGAGGGTGCCATTGTAGCCCTCAACTAGACCAGCAGACTGGGGGTGATTCGCACTGTAAAATTGTTGTTTTATGTTTAAACCTGCACACACACTCTGCATAACTTTCCCTACGAATTCACTTCCATTATCTGACCATACAATCCGTGGCATGCCGTACCTGGGGAAATATTCCTTGAGAAGGATTTTAGCAGTGGACAAGGCAGTATTGTCCTTTAGTGGATATGCTTCGATCCACCTTGAAAAAGCACAGACTACCACTAGAACATACTTGAGGTTGTTGCAATCGATCCATGTGAATAAAGTCTAACTGAATCACTTCGAAGGGGCAGGAAGGAGGAGCGAAATGACCAGCGGGTGTGGGGATTCCCTTGCCAGGATTATGCATCAGGCATATCATGCAATTTCACACCACTCTTTCTGCACACTTACTAATTCCATCATTCTTCCAGACTGGAGCCAACATCTTACAAATCCCTTTAGAACTGATGTGCGCTGCTCCATGCACCATCGTTACTACCGCAAGCACATACGCATCAGGCAACATCCAACGCTGCTGTTCCGACAAATCAATCCAACACCCATTCGAGTCCAATTTACCCGTAGTCTCTTTCCATGCAAGCTTTTCCTCTTCAGTCGCTTCTTCTTGAATTGCTTTCACACTTTCCACTGTATCCTCACACATTCCTGATTCAGTAATCCATCTTGCAGACGTTGCAACATACATCCCACTCATCGTATTCCTAGCTGTCTGTTTAGCTATCTCAACAGCAAAGGCATTTCCACGACCAACATCATCCGTGATTGCTCGATGAGCACTGCACTTCACAATCGCAACTTCAGTCGGCAAGGTTAGAGATTCCAACAAGTCATTGACTAGCTGACCATGTTGGATCTTAGTCCCATGGGACGTAATAAAACCTCTTTCCTTCCACAAACGACCAAAACTATGGGCAACGCTGAATGCGTGCTGACTATCTGTGAACACATTCACTCTCTTTCCCTTAGCTAAAACACACGCTCTTGTCAACGCGGTTAATTCTGCAGCTTGCGCAGAATTCTGACTCACTCTTGCAGTCTCCACAATCGTACTCAAAGTCGTTACTGCGTAAGCAGCTGTCACATCACCATTCTCCAATTTAAAACAAGACCCCTCAACATACAACGTGCCATCTGGATCTGGTAACGGAGTATCCTTAAGATCAATCCGTCCCTTTGTCTCTTCCTCGTTTCTGAAACAACAGTCATGTGGTTCGGGATCACTCGACTCCTGACTAGTCGGCAACAATGTTGCTGGATTCAATACATTGCATCTTTTAATCTGAATATGACTCGCTAACAGTGTCAGCTCATAGCCTGATAATCTAGCACTGGTAAGATGTTGTGTCTTGGTTCGGTTCATGAGTGTGTCCACAGCATGAGGAACCATGACCACTAGCATGTTGTTCATGACCAAACCAGCAGATTGTCGAATGGACGCTGCAGCTGCTGCTGTAGCTCTCAAGCAACTAGGCAACGCTCTGGCTACCGGATCTAATGTTGATGAGAAATACGTACAAGGGCGTTGTTTATCACCAAATCGTTGTGTCAGAACACTCAATGCACAACCTTCTCTCTCGTGAACATAGAGAGTAAAAGGTTTACTGTAGTCGGGTGTACCTAACACAGGAGCTGAACACAATGCATTTCGTAATTCAGAAAAACTTTGCTGACATTCGGTAGACCATGGTACCGGACTCAGAACACCTTTCCCAGTCAAGGCCACCAATGGTTTTGCCAAAAGAGAAAAATTTGGGATCCATTGCCTACAGTATGAGGTAATACCTAAAAAGGCACGCACTTCTCTCTGTGTGCTAGGAACATTCATTTGCGTAATTGCTTTTATTCTCTCTGGGGTCAACCTTCTTTCCTCCTTTGACAAGAGATGACCTAGGTAGGTCACTTCTTGGCAACAGTATTGCATTCTGGAAGGTGATACTTTGTGGTTCAAATCAGACAAATGATGCAATAAGGAAATTGTAGCTGCTTTGCAAGTTTCCTTGTCATCAGCAGCCACTAGAAGATCATCGACATACTGCACTAAAGCAGAACCAGTAGGAAGTACAAAAGAATCTAACTGACTTTTTAATGCCTGACTGTAAATGGATGGGCTTTCACAATAGCCTTGTGGAGCACGTTTAAACCTGAAACTTCGGCCTCCTAGAGAAAAGCCAAAAATATCTCTGCTTTCTTCGGCTATCGGAATGCTGAAAAAGGCATTCTTCAAGTCGATAACTGAAAACCATGTGGCTGTAGCAGGAATCAACGTTAACAATGCAGTAATGTCTGGAACCACAGGAAACTGTGGAATCACAATTTTGTCAACCTCTCTAAGATCAATTACAAACCTATAGACTGGAGGTTTAGAAGGATCAGTGTGTTTCAGAATTGGCAGTACAGGACTGTTGCAGACATTTCCTCTAGTTTCTTCTACTACGCCTTTCTTGATCAAATCTTGCACGATCAATAAAAGCGCTCGTTCACCTTCACTAGATATCTTGTATTGAGGGATTCTTGGAAATTTGACATTTGCTTTCAAAGTGACTACATATGGTGGAATTTCTAAAAGACCAACATCGTTAGGACCAGTCGCCCAAAGAGTATTAGGGAGAGAACGCAGCTCTGGTGGGAGCGCATCCATTGACAAGTACATCGGGGAGATGATTCTCTTACCCAATGTAAGCTGTACTCCTGCCGGAGAACAGTACAGAGTCGCATATAGGCGTTTTAACAAGTCTAAACCAAGCAGATTTTCATTACAACAAGTCGTCAAAATCAGGGGTGCTTTCAATTGACGGGGTCCAACAGAAATAGACAAAGGACCAGATACGGGGTTGTGAACAGGGGCGCCTGAAAAACCTACTGAAACATTTGTTAAGCCAGACAAAGGTGCGCCAGGGAGTTTCGCATGTATGATAGAACTTTTTGCTGCACCAGTATCCAACAGAAACGGTTCGACTACACCTGATGTTGCTACTGCGACATAAGGCCCACTCTGATCTACTGGAACTGATACTACTCCCTCTCTTTGTCCATGGCTGTCCTAGTACTCATTTTGCTGAAATTCCTCACTCACTTCACAGTAGTCTTCAACGTGACACTCATTCTTACAATGACCTTCCTTCTTGCAGTAAGCACACTGATTCCATTGATATTGTGGTCTCTGAGAACCATAATCTGTCCTCTGATATGGCCCTTGCTGTGTGTTAGTCTGATTATTCTGATTCGTGCGAGGCGGATATGCCTGCTGCAAAAGGACTTTAGTTTTTAAATCTTTCGTCTTCTTATCTGACTTTTCTTTTTCTTCCTTATCCCTATTTTCATAGTACTGAGCAGTTGCAAGTATTTGCGCAGTCGTAGAGACAGCCCACGCACTTTCAGAATCTTTTAATTTATTACTGAGCTCTGGTAACAGATTGTGCACAAATTTATCAACAAATAATCTCTGACCTCCTTCTGTGCTCATATCCTGACCACTGTGATCTACGAAAGTTTCTTCAAACCTTGTGAAAAAGTCGGAGACACTTTCGTCCTTTTTCTGTCTGCATGCGGATAACTTGTCCCAGTTAACGCGCAATGCTGGCATCAAAGTTTTCATTAATTCGATTATCCTACCAGGTAAATCAGCAATTAGAGGTTCAGGTTTAGAACAACCTATTTGTTGACCATCTGCCGCTATTATAGCTGCCCAATCACCACCTAGGGCAACTGGATGATTTTCTTTACGAATTTTAGCCCAAATTGGTTGCGGTACTACATTGCCAAATAACATGTCAATGTCCGCTAAATTCATTACACAAGCTTCAACTGTTTGCGCCAACTCTTTGTAATATCCGGCTGGATTTTTACGCGGATCTGGCAAGGCCTGTTTCACTGCTAGCACTTCAGCTCGTTTCCACGGAATGTGTATCCACACTCTCTGGAATTGGGCCGGAGTGGCTGCAATACCACGGTTCGCATCAGCTGGAACGGCTTCGCGCCATATTGGAGGAACCTCTCTCATAGGATATTGTCGACCTTGTTTCATACTACGTTTCTCTAATTCTCTTGGTGAACGAAGGGAAGGATCGAATCTAAAATCTAAAATTAATTCCATTGCTTCTTTTGCTCTTGACCAACTATCATACCTGCAGCAAATTTTTGTTGAACTTGGATTAATTCATCCGGTACTTGTTCAGATTCGCTCTCTTCCCATTCTTCACGTAAAAGGGAACACATGACATCTAACACATAGCGCTGTGTCGGTTCCTTCCATTGCATAAATTTATCTAATACATCTCGCACACTGTATCTTCCCATCTTCGAAATCCACCTAAGGGCAGTGGAGTCTAATATTCCACGTTCTTCACTACTAGGAAGCTGACTACGTCTCTGAACGGAATCAGAGACAGGACTCCTGATCAAAGTTTTGTAAAAGGGAGATATGATATTAGTGACAGAATCAGTGATTCTCCGACAAACAGAAAGCGGAGTCATATAGCTTGCAGAAGTTTGAAGAAGAGTAGTAGTCGGGACAGAAGAAACAGCTACAGTAGGGGTAGCAGGCAAGGTAGCTTGTGAAACAACAGGATTCAGCGGTACAGGCATAGGCAAAGAAGCTGGAGCTGGCAACCCTGGAAGAGGAGGTGCCGGAGGAACATTGATAACCACAGGGACGACAGGAGCTTGATTCAGGGGAGCAGGAGCAGGAATACCAGGCTGTCCAGCAACCGGTAAAGGTGGAGCTGTAGCACCTTGTACATATGGTGGGGGTGACCTCAACAAGTAAGACAACAGGGGATCCTTTTCAGGGTCCTCTACTATCTTAGCTGTATTCGATGGCAAGGCAGGATAGCACTTGTCTATCGCTAGATTACGCTCTCTATTGGCCCCCTCCATCGCTTTCTCAGATTCATTGAGTTGCAGCTGCTTGGCAGACTGTTCTAGCGAGGAGCCGGCCGCCGACGGTGGTAAGGGAGACAGTGGCAGTGTTGACCGAGCCACTTGACGCCTGACAGAGCTCCGAGCAGTATTTTATATAGAGAACATTTTAAAATCGGAATTGGCAAAAAACTGTATTTGCTCTTTTAAAATTGGTATTTACCTGCTACACACGACCGAATTCATAATAATTTGTTTGGAACACATAGCTTGCTGCACTCTTTGCATTATTGTTGGGGGAACACTGGGTCGCGCTTCAACGGGACTACACCACTTCCGCTTTCTGCATTAGCGGAGTGGTTAGCGCTCTAGACTATTGTTAGGAGGGGCTACTTAGGCAGCGAGGAGCCGGCCGCCGACGGTGGTAAGGGAGACAGTGGCAGTGTTGACCGAGCCACTTGACGCCTGACAGAGCTCCGAGCAGTATTTTATATAGAGAACATTTTAAAATCGGAATTGGCAAAAAACTGTATTTGCTCTTTTAAAATTGGTATTTACCTGCTGCACACGACCGAATTCATAATAATTTGTTTGGAACACATAGCTTGCTGCACTCTTTGCATTATTGTTGGGGGAACACTGGGTCGCGCTTCAACGGGACTACACCACTTCCGCTTTCTGCATTAGCGGAGTGGTTAGCGCTCTAGACTATTGTTAGGAGGGGCTACTTAGCCCTCTCGTCACCCTGAGCGCGCAGCGATCGCGCGCAGGGAAGCGCCAGAGAACGCGCCTGAGACAAGCCAGAGAGAGGCCCGTCTGTGCCCGTCCGGGCCTGGACGGGGCCAGGGGCAGGAGACCATGGCTGTCCCAACTACCTTCACGAGCACCCCTGATACAGGCCATCTAACATACTCATCACAGGTACTATGGGATCTACGTCCCAGTATAGATTCCACATGTGATGTTACTTTCCATTCTAATCTTGAAGGTCCTTTTACATGCTCTTACTGTTATACACATTTTGGCCTCGAGGCAGTGGATAACATTCCTTTGCGAGTTCCTATCAAACCGCTATGCTCCACACATAAAATTGGCCCCGTAAAAACTATCAAGGATCCCACCCCCATTGGAAGCAAACATCTATTATGTAATGTGCGCTCATTACCAAAGCACGCATCACAGGTGTGGGACTTGATATCTACAGAGAAGCCTGATCTCTGCTTTTTAACAGAGACCTGGCTCAAGCCTCATTCAATCTCAGCTATCACTCTGGGCATTCCGATAGGCTATAAGGTCTCTAGACTGGACCGTCCACAAAAAATAGGTGGTGGAATAGCCATTGTTTATAGGGAGGAACTAATTGTCACAATATTGGAGGAAATCAGCACCCCTCTGATGGAACTAATGATTTTTAAACTTTGTTCCGCCTCTGGGGAGAATAGAAGGGGTGCGGTTTTATATCGACCCCCAGGCTCAAGTGTGGATTTCTCAATCTCACTTATGGAGGTTCTTGCGCCGTTTATCCTAAATGACCAGAACTTCCTATTAGTGGGAGACTTCAACTTCCACAGTGAATTAGAGACATGCTTGGAGGCCAGAACACTTCTTATGGATATGGAACACATAGGTCTAAAAAAGATGAATCAGGGACCCACACATGAGGCAGGTCACAAGTTGGATCTGGTGTTCTCCAACTCACCTTTATATATGTGTTCACCCTCCACTCAAGTAGAATGGACAGATCATTTCATTTTAACATTCTACACTAAGCCCATGGGTAAATCTAATGTACGGACCACCTTAGCCACCAAGAGAAGACCTTGGCACAAACTAACACAGGACACTTTTCGAGAAGCTTATCAAGCCCCTATGATTAATGAGCATGAGGGAATGATGTCAACTGAGCTCAATCGGTTTGTAAATGCTGTCAATGAAACAATTGATGGCATTATTCCGCTGAAAGTGTATAAACCCCGCCAAGCAGCCAGACAAGAAGTCTGGTACTCTGAAGACCTGAGACATATGAAACAAAAGTCCAGAAAGCTGGAAAAAGTGTGGAGACAATCCCGGAGTCAGGAGGACAAACAATGTTATCTAACATCCCTTAGATCTTACCATAAAGCCATAAGGATGGCCCGGAAAAGTCACATTGCTATGCAACTTGCAGAGGCTGGGAAGGACTCTAAAGTTCTTTTTCAAATCCTGCAAACTTTCACCAGGCCTGTAGCATGCGAGACGGTGGAGGTTGCTTCACAAGAATTATGTGATGGGATCTCACACTTCTTCATGAACAAAATCGATTCAATTTATGCAAAGATACTGGCCGCAAAATCGATTAAGGTTGCCGATCCTAATACCCCCTCTCACAAAAGTCCGCAGCGGGACACACAGGCCAATCAATTAAAAAACTTTCCCCCTATTTCCTTAGAGGAAGTCATCGCCCTTACAAAAGTGATTAAGAGCGGCAGTCCGCAGGACTCTGTTCCCGCCCGTATCATGTTAGCTGAAACTCTTGGTCCTGGTATCCAGAAACTAATTAATCTATTGTTAAGTACGGGAGAAGTTCCGAGAGATTGGAAACGGGCTCTGGTAAGACCGCTAAGGAAAAATACCACCATTCCTTGGACGGATCTTGCCAACCTACGCCCCATCTCTCTTCTCCCTTTTATGGGTAAAATGATAGAGAAATATGTTAACAGCCATCTGTCCAGGTTCGTTGAGGATACACATGGCCTGGACCCCTCTCAATCGGGCTTCAGGCCAAGCCACAGCACCAAGACCACCTTGCTGTCAGTCGCAGACGACCTACATATGTACCAGGATGGGGGCTACTCCGTCATCCTGGTGCTATTGGATCTGTCTGCGGCGTTTGACACCGTGTCACATGACATCATGACCACCAGACTTGTGAACATCGGTCTGGAAGGTGGAGCTCTGGCATGGTTAAGGAGTTTTCTGACTGACCGTACCCAGACAGTCATCCTGGGTCCCCACCGGTCAGAGGAGTTGGAGATCTCAAAGGGGGTGCCACAGGGTTCTTGCTTAAGCCCGACCCTTTTTAATATCTATGTGGCCCCCCTGGCAAACATCATGAGATCTCATGGGTTCATCCCTATGTCATACGCGGATGACACCCAACTCCTCTTTCCGTTTAAACATCTCACTGAGACGGTCAGGAACTCTTTCTCCTCGGGGATGAAGGCAGTGGCCCACTGGATGGCATCTAACTTCTTGCAATGCAACGTTGCAAAAACGGAAGTGATGCTGTTCGGTGAGGCAAAGCTCCTATGGTCCCCAGACTGGTGGCCGCAAGATCTAGGCCCAGTCCCAGAGCCAAAGCAGGTGGTAAAAAATCTTGGCGTGCGCCTGGATCAGGAGCTCTCCCTGAAACAAAACAGCAATCAAGTGGTGAGCTTATGCTTCCATGTGATCGCCATGCTGAGGAAAGTTTTCCCTATACTCCCTGACTCAACTAGGAGAACATTAGTGCAGGCCCTAATACTGAGTCGTCTGGACTACTGCAACGGGATGCTCCTATCAGCAAATGAGGGAGTTATTGCGAGATTGCAAGTAGTCCAGAACACAGCGGCCCGTCTTGTACTAAATCAGCCACCCCGTACACCATCGAAGCCTCTTTTGAACACCCTACATTGGCTACCCATTAAACAAAGGGTGAAGTACAAGATTGGATGTACTATACATAAGAGCCTCCAGAACAGAGGGCCTGAGTATCTAAACAGCAGATTCTCCCTCTATAAACCTGTACGGTCCCTGAGATCTAGTGACCCAGCCTTACTACAGGTCCCAAGAGCTAGAAAGACCAGGCAAGGTGGAAGGGCACTATCCATAGCCGGACCAAGGTTGTGGAACAGCCTCCCTCTCTCTTTGAGACTATGCCAGGACTATCTCCCGTTCAGAAAACTGTTAAAAACCTTCCTATTTTCCAATTAGTGATATCTGTGTACTTACTGCCACAAGCTGTAAAGGTGTTCAAGGCGCGGAGATACTCCTTCGGGAGGTGATCCTAGCGCGGTATAAACCCGTAAATAAATAAATAAATAAATAAAGTCAACTCTTGTTCTTTCTGTTCTTTCTTCAGCTTTTTAGTTTCTCTCTGTTTGGATTCTTTTCGCCAATAACGGAAAGAATCAAACATTGCCGGCCGGGCTTTCTTCTTAAACAATTTCATTTCTAAATTGTCAAGAATTTTAGGTTCAAAACTACCATGCAGTGGCCAACTAAGGACACCGTCTTTTTCCGTATAGCGGATCCATACCTCATTATAAGAGATAGGGCCCACACCGAACTTGCAATAAAGATCATAAAGAGGAGTTCCAATCGGAGGAACCAGACATGAGTCCTCCAACCGGGAATCCCTGTTGCAACCAAAACAAGACAACATACAATTTTTCCGACTTACCATTTTATAATCCGGAACACAAACAGACACAAACAAACGGTGCACACTCGAACCAAGAACTTAGGCCTACCAAAGCGAAAAAATGTATCTATACCCAAACTAAACCAAATGATTATCGTAACCAGAACAACCAGTGATAATCTTACGAAACCAAACCAAACCAAGAACTAAAAGGATTATCCAAACAGGAGCAAACCCTTACGAAGTAACCAAACAACTAGCAACCACTTAATACTTAACTGAGGCACTGAAGACGTCACCAAGGAGAAACCCGTCTTGTCTCGCCGTACTAAGGTCTGCACCTCGGGTCCAAGACAGGGCGACAGTCAAGGCAGCGGACCACTGCAGCCGTCCGAACGGGAACCCTCGTGGAAGAGAACGTCGGGCCACTTTTGCGATATGCCGGGATCGATGAAGTGGGGCGCCTCCCTCTGGAATCTTCACACGAAGCTTCTCGAACTCTTCAGGCTTTTGGACCGGTACCGAATGACGTCGCCCCACGTTGGGCGCCAATTGGAGTTCTGGACTTTTTGGTTCCGTCCAGAGGTGTCAGGGACAACACCCGAAGACCCTGGAGTTCTACCTGTCTCGTGCACAAATAAACAGAAACACGGGCTTCTCGATGGTGGCGTCAAAGACCAAAGGTTTATTACTGCAGGGACACAGAAGTCACAGAAACTACACACGGGCAGAATCTAGGAGCCTGTTCGATTTGTACAAAGTGGGTTGCTCCTTAAATACTAAATTTTCAGCTTGGGGCAACATTCTTCACATGCTAGTACATTTCTAAACCTTCATGTCCTAAACAATAAATATTTGGTGTTACACAAGAATCGTCAACAATATCTGATGTCAAAACATTACGAACGAGGGGTTCCCACTGTTCCATCATAATCCCATGTCAACTTTTCATTCAAGAGCCGGACCGCCTCATCGTAAATTTCGTTACCTCCCCTTAATAAAGGCCCAGAAGGAAAGGAGCAGAGCCAGGTGCAGAAGATAGAAAAGCAGGATAAGAGATGTTTGTGGGTCGTAAATGGGCAAGGCTACCGGCTTCGGCCGCCTAATCATGATCAGGCCAAAGAACACAAGAACCAGTATAGCAGGACTGGCCTCAGGCTGGGGAGGCAGCTTTTGCCGAGTCATGCGGCCACAGCGTTTCTGTCCTAAGGTGCACGTGTCACTAGCAAGGTGAATCGCCAGCTAAGGCTTACGTGTCCTTAAACAAAATGGGTTGATCAGAGGTCATTGTGTGTCCATTGACTATGTGAGGGCAAGAATACAAAATGGCTGCCATACTCTAAGATGGATGCCATGGGTGAATTCAGAAATGGGTTTATAACAGGAGTGCTCTTGCTCGTAGCATAGCGAAAACACCAGGATATGCTAAATGGATCATTTGTGGTTCACTGATACCAAAATTATGCGTTTACGACAATGTTGAAAACACGGGTTCAAATCGTCACGGAACCTCAGAATCGTTGCGATCCGTACGTATTACAAGGCTGAAACCGTGAACTGTACGACTTGTACACATGCCTTATGACCCGACGAGTACACCCCATGATCGAGGGATACGGTGCATACTCCTGCGATCATGGGGTATACGCATCGTACCCATGCGATCGCAGGGTGTACGGTCCGTACAACCCATGACCCCTGCGATCATGGGGGGTACGCACCGTACCCGGGGGGGGGCTGTTCCGTACCTGTTTTCTGTACCTGTTTCGAGGCGAACTCTGCTTTTACGTCTGTTTTCGGCTCTCGTAGGAAAAGGGTTGTACGGTGCATACCCGACACGAATCGTACTTTCTGGGTCAGAAAAAACAGCCGCGAATCATATGGATGTCGCGTACAGCGGGTTCCGAGGGAGAATCGTACAGGGATTTCATTTGTACGGTCTCTGTACGAATCGTACTTCGTCATACGTACGGGGGACGTTACAGGGTACGATTCGTATGGGAAAAATGCTCCAAACTACTATTCGGAGTGTTTTTTCCCAAATCGACCCCTATGTGATTAATGCTGTTATGAAGAGTAACTTACAAAATATTTATTCTCAAATCCCAATACCCGGGGTTGTCAAAATCAAAGGACAAGTTAATAAGTCCAACATCACAAACAATAGAACATTGGTTACCACACACCATATAACATCATTTATGTCCACCTAACATTCACAGTGGACCTTGGGAACAGTGACTGACGCTTTCTTGTTCCCCGTGACAAGAGTAGTCAGAAAACCATTCGCAATTTGGTCAGACCTGTATATTAGTTCCAGGAGCATAACTGGTGTGCCACACAGGGCGTTGGATTTGCAATTAGGGGAGATTTTAATATCATATTTCTCAATAGCTAAGCAGATCTTAAATCAATCGAAACCCTTGGACATCACTAGAGGACTAGAGTCATACTTGCAGATTCTTAGGGCTATGTTGTACCTGTACCTCTCTGCAGGGTCATTCCCAAACGTTTTGCCTTTATTCCCTCCATTTTAGTTTTTGTTGGCTTACTCCCCTCAAACATGGTTACATTGGCTTATACCCAGTTGGTATATTTACTTAAAAGTGTCTTATAGAGTGGTATACCATATACCGAGGGCCTATACATTAAATGGTACTAGTATGCATGCAGGACTTATTGTACCACTTGCTTAAGTAACACCTTAAAACATATCCCTTGCCTGCCATTGCAGCCTGAATGCAGTTTTAAACTGCCATGTTGAGTTGGTATCACCCCATTGCCAACCCTTAAACGTTCCTTTTATTACATATAAGTCACCACTAAAGTAGGCCCTAGGTAGGCCATAGGGCAGGGTGCTGTGTAATTCAAAGGTTGAAATGAAATTAAATGAAATTAAATGAAAAGGAATTTATAAAGCGCATGGCTGCCCTCGAGCGTCCCAGCGCTAAAACGAAACACAGGACCACCACCAAATGTAACTGAAGAGAAAGCCTAAAAGGGGAAAAGGTGAGTCTTCAATGCTTTGCGGAATCTCGCTAGGTTAGGTTCTTTCCGCAGGGCCAGCGGTAGAGCATTCCATAATTGGCCTGCGTTAATGGAGAACCGGCGGCCGCCGGACCTCACCTTTTTTGCTCTGGGTATCACCACAAAGTTACCATCATCCGAGCGAAGGGCTCGCGTTGGTTTATAAGGGCGAACCAGGTCCCTAAGAATTGGAGGGCCTGATCCTTGCAAAGCTTTAAACACAATGCAGAGGGATTTGAATTTTATGCGAGCTCGGATTGGAAGCCAATGCAAGGCCTTAAGTGCAGGCTTGGCTGAGGATCTTTTGGCAGTACCAGTGAGCATTCGTGCTGCCGCATTCTGAGCTCTTTGGAGCACATTCAAAGTGGATTCTGGTGAAGCAAGGAATAGGGCATTGCTATAATCCAGCCTTGATAAAAACTAATCCTTGCACCAGTAGTTTCCGGGAATTTTCAGGGAGTAACGGGAGGATCTTCCGCACTGACCGAAGCAGTCCGTAGCAGGTCCCTGCCACTCGTTTAGCTTGAGTACTCATTGACAGCTCAGGTTCCAGCCAAACCCCAAGACTTTTTATTGCTTCTTTGGGAGCTGGGGGGGCACCTAGACTGGCCGGCCACATGGATTTAGGAAGTGTCGTACACAGGTTGCCAAGGAGCATCAGCTCCATTTTAGTCCCATTTAGTTTAAGCCGGGAATCCGACATCCGTGACATGATGTTAATTAAACAAGATGCAAACTTTCCCCCCTGGCTTTCCAAAAGGGACAGCGAGACGATCAGTTGGGTGTCGTCTGCATAGGTTGCGATTTTCACCCCGAAGGGTGAAACCACCGCCTCCAGTGGGGCCATATAGACGTTAAAGAGCGTAGGGCTCAATGAAGAGCCCTGCGGTACTCCGCACTGAAGGGGGGTAGGCAAATATCTGAAATTGCCTTCGCAAACCTGATATGTCCGGTCACTCAAGTACGACGAGAGCCATTTAAGGGCAGATCCTCTCACTCCAATCTTCCCCAAACGGTATATGTTGGATATGTACTTATAAGTTTTACATGTACTGGTAGTGAAAAACTCAAAATTTTTCACTTCTGTGAGGCCAACCCCTCTCGTACGATAAGCTTGTTACATTTAATAAACTGTAAATTCCAATTGGGAGCAGGTAGCTATGTCATGGTTTGTGTCTATGAAATTGTGATGATAAACCCTCTGTAATGGTAGAGTAGGATTTGTCATCATAATTTTGAAAATGACACTTTTAGAAAAGTGTCCTTTGCCTGCCCATTTGTACCTGTAACCTGTCTTGGGCCACATGACTAGGTGTAACTGACAATTATACTTTATGAATTCCTCCTGGACAGTCACACAATAGAGGGATTAGGTGTGCCTGAATGGCCCAACTGCGGACAGGATTGGGGGCCGGAGTTGAGCACAGTCCCACTTACAACTGAATAGCCTGGGCTCTGCGTTCACACAATGCATAATGATCTGCATTTTTACTGCAGCCAGCTTGGAGCAAGAGGAGGGGAGACTGGAAATTGCATGCAGTTTAAAGCCCATGTCTGGAAACTTCACCCACCTTCCAGAACCAGAACATCAAGGTGTAAGTGTAGGAACCCAGGCACCAACTCTTAGTATACTTCTGGACCTGTGGTTACTCTGACAGGAAGAAGGAATGCTGTGAGGCTGAAAGTACTGTCTCCCCGCTAGATTGGTCCTCTTAAGGAACTGCTGCCATGCTGTGCTGACCTGCTGCCCTCTTGCCTGGGCGAGGAGAGAAATGGACCTGCAAATTCCCTCCTAAACCCAGGACACTAGAGCGACTCCAAGGGCTAGGTAGCTGGCCTCCTGATCTGAACCTCAGGTACATAAAAGACTTCCCAACATCCTGCACCAACACTTCGACAAAAATGAAGTGAGTTCCTTGCCCCCAGGGGGCACCCTCAGGTCCTGGACCCTTGGTGTGGCTCAAAGAGCTGCATGCCAGCGTTTGGGCTGTTCGCAACTTCAACCTGGCCCATTCACTCAGAGACCTCGCCGCTTGCACTGTGATTAAACATGAAGCTCTGTCAGCCCAACCCTTCACTCTACAGCATAGACTGTTCACAGGGATCACCAATTCAAAGCTCCTACAACCCGCATCCGCAATGCCTGGCCTGCTCTTCGCACTACTCCGCTAGTCTTCCGCAATACTCTCCCTGCTCTTTCCGGCCCTCCACAATAAACAGGACTCTTGGCACAGATTTGAGAAGGTAATACCTCAATGGGCATGACCTGGTGACTGTAGCCCACCTGTGCTCTAGCGCGGGTGTCTTGAAGGTGTGCCTTTGACACATTCCAGCCCGACCAAATATCTGTAGTTGGCACTTTGTACTTTTTTTGAGCTATTTTTACTAAAATCTGTAAAAAAAATCATGATTCCGGTTCTACTGATTGTTTTTTTGTAATTTAGTTGTCAAATAATTTATTACGATTTATTCTATTTTTCTTAATTGGATTAGGCCTTTTCTTGTGTTGTAGTTTTACTTTACTTCTGGTTGTGTGCTGTATAAATACTTACACATTGTCTGTAAGTGAAGCCTGCCTGTTTTTTGTGCCTAGCTTCCTTGGGTTAAGCACAGGTTAATTTAGTGACTTTTTGTGGTTCACCCTGCAAGGAATTTTGGCTGTTGTTTAACCAGTGCTCGCAACCCAATCATCCAGGAACCCAGTGTTTCACAGGCTACATTGTCATTTCTTAGGCACATACAACTTAGTAATGGTTTGACTCATCTGGGCCAAATTCTTCTAAATATTGCAGAAGAATAAGAAATGCTCCTCCATCATGTCAGGCTGTCAGGATATCAGGTACAGCCTGCTTGGTTGTGTATTATTCAGTCAAGCAGCTGTAAATGATTCTAGCGGAAGGGTGCCTGCCAGAAGCCTGAGGTAGAGGCATCTAGCTACAGGGAGCTGTATGTAATCCATATAATCTTCAAATTTGTAAACCCACTTTATTGTTAAAAATTCACATGTGACTCTACCGACAGCTGAAGATTGGTGCATTCTCCCAGCAGAGCCAGAGCCAAAATCTTTCCTTCTCAATTCTTTTCCCACTTAGAGTAATTGAGGATGGTCTAGCCCAGTACTAATCTAGCCCAGGTTCTACTAGCTCTCCTCCTCCTTCCACTCCCTCCTTGCAACGAAAGAGAATCCTGGGACAGGTAGTCCCAGCAGAGTACATACACAACAAATCTTAATCATCGCGGTAGCATGATTTACCTGTTGGCACCCGTGTAAATGTATGTAGTTATTAAATTTTTATAGTTTCTACTGCGCACAGTAGCCCAGGAGGCATCTTAACACTATCAGAAGCAGAAAAAATAGGTTCTTAATAAAGGAGCTAAATAGAGAGCTGAATAACAAATAAGCAATGTTAGACCTGACATAATTGGCGTGAGTCTCCCTTTCATTTTTGACGGATTGCCTCCTCTGTTTTGACATGTTTTTGCTGGTTGTATGCTTTGGGCACTGCGCCACTGCTAATCAGTGCCACAGAGCAAGAGCTCCCTATGTTAAATTGATATACTGATTGGATTCCATGATTGGGTTATTTGATTTATCTGTCAGCCCCTAGTACAGTGCACCATGTGTGCCCAGGGCTTGTAAATCAAATGCTGCTGGTGGACTTGCAGCACTGGTTGTGCCACTCACAGAAGCAGCTTGCAAAGTGTGTCTTATGCCTGCCATTGCAAGGTCTGTGTGCAGTCTAGCACTGCCATGTCGACTTGGCCAAGTGCACCCACTTGCCAGTCCCTAAACCTTCCCTTTGCTTCATATTAGACACCCCTATGGTAGGCCCAAGGGCATCGTGCATTGTAAGTATAAGGTAGGACATGCTCTGATGTGTGTAGCATGTTCTAATAGTGAATTACAGCCATTTTCGTTTTTCACTATTGAAGGCTACCTGTTCTCATAGGCTAGAATGGGCAGTTAAGATTATTACATTCTTATAATCCTAACTGACTAAGGGAACACAGTAGAAATTCGAATTTAGTATGCCTTAACTCAGAACAATAAAATACATCGTTTAGTAAAGTTTATTTTAATATTTTGTGTTTGCAAATACAACTTTTAGAAAGCAGGTATTTGCTTGCCCAACCATTTGAGCCTGCCTCTGCTGGGTTGTGTATGTCTTGTCTGAGTTTGTGTGTGACAGGGCTGGGGGATTCCAGGAGACAGGCTGGGGCAGCCCGGTGGTGAATATAGAGATCAGCATCTGAATGAATGAATGAAGGGCGTTTTATAACGCGCAAACTTAGCCCCAGAGGGCATCAAGGCGCGATAACAAACAGACAGAAAGACCTAACTACCGAGTGAAGACCACTATGACCACCAGAAGCGCGGCCTCTAGTAAGCCTGAGAGAAAAGCCAGGTCTTCAGGCATTCCTAAAGATTGACAGAGAGGCCTGACTGGAGATTTCCGGAGGGCGAGAGTGCCAACGTTTTGGAGCTAAGGTGGAAAAAGCTCTACCTCTCCATTTTGCCTTCATAACTCTGGGGACCAAGAGCAAATTCTTAGATACTGAATGAAGGGTTCTTCTAGGTGTATAAAAACACAGAAGGGACCTGATTCCCTCTGAGCCTGAGCCATGGACAGCGCCATGGGCCAGACACAAAAGTTTGAGAGAGATCCTAGAGGGGATCAGAATCCAGTGAAGATCCCTTCTGGCCAGAGTAGCCGAGGCTAGCCTAGGGAGGTTCAAGACCATCCTGGCCGCAGCGTTCTGCACCATCTGAAGACGGTGGATGGAGCTCTTGTTAATGCCACTATAGAGGGCGTTACAATAATCTAGCCTCGATGAGACCAAAGCAACTGTTGCTTGTTTACGGGCTGCCTGGGATAGATAGATAGATAGATAGATAGATAGATAGATAGATAGATAGATAGATAGATAGATAGATAGATAGATAGATAGATAGATAGATAGATAGATAGATAGATAGATAGATAGATAGATAGATAGATAAGGAGCAATCTTCCTAAGCGTTCTTATGATGGCACAGCAGGTGGACACCGTTCTGTTCACCTGAGCGTCAAATGATAGAGCAGGATCAATTAGCACTCCAAGGTTCCTGGCAGAGAGGGAGGGACGAGGGCATTCCCCCAGGGAAGGCCTCCACTCCTTTGACCATAGATCCCGACTGCCGCCAAAGAGCATGATCTCGGTTTTGTCCCCATTCAATTTTAAGAAATTGCGCACCATCCATGTGGAGACTGGATCTATAGATGCTCTAAACTTGAGGGCTGAATCGCTTGCCGACTGGGTGATAGAGACCAGGATCTGTGTGTCGTCGGCGTACGAAAGTACCTCAAAGCTTAAGGATCTCACCACCTTAGCAAGTGGGGAAACGTAGATGTTGAATAACAAAGGGCTCAATGAAGAGCCCTGTGGTACCCCACATTGCACTTCTTGAGAGGCGGAGAGGAAGTTGCCCATCTTAACTCTCTGCTCCCTAAGATGTAGAATGGAGGAGAGTAGACTGAGAGCGGCGCCCTCTAACCCAATATCCTTAAGACTGGAGATCAGAATTGATGGGGACAGGGTGTCAAAAGCTGCTGTGAGATCTAACAACACCAGCAGAGTAGAATGTCCCTTGTCGACCTCCAGGCGGATATTGTTGATCACAACCGTGAGGGCAGACTCCATGCTGTCTGCAGTCTGGAACCCGTATTGAGAGATATCCAAAAGATTAGACCTCTCAATGAAGGCAGAAAGATGACGAATGATATGGGCCACAAGAATCTTGGCTGGGGCTGGAAGTAGGGAGATGGGAAGAAAGTTTTTTAACACTCCTGGGTCGAGAGAGGGCTTTTTGAGCAGTGGTTTGACAACAGCAGTCTTCCAGGAAGAGGGAAAAATCCCCTCACTAATGGCCATGTTCAAGACCTCTAGTAGCGGAGGGAGGACGACCCCTCTACAGGTCTTTAAAGTTTTTAGAGGACAGGGGTATAAGGGTGAGGAAGACTTGGTGGCATCAAGGAGATGGTTAAGATCCTCTAAGGTCAGGAGAGGGAAGCTGGTGAGACCCAATTTGGGATAGACCTCGGTTGTCTCAGTATGGGGAGAGGAGATCATAGGGAGAGAGAGTGCTGAATTAGCATCCAGCTCTTGGTTGCTAATCTTAAGAGAGTTGTAAATATGGGCAATTTTGGAGTGGAAGAAGCGCACGATGTTATCGCAGAGCTCTTGTGTTTCAATAATAGGATCGGCAACTTTAGGAGCCGATAGAGAATCAATTATTTTAAACAGATCTCGTGATGATTTTAGAGAGGCAGTAAGATTGGTAAAATGGCTTCTTTTTTCCTGAACGATAGCCTTCTTATAATCTCTCAATGGAGATTTGTGTAGGGCTTTTCCCCGGGGGTCAGGGTGTGTATGCCAAGATCTCTCCTGTTGTCTGCAGTTCTGGCAAAGAAGTCTTAGACGATCGGAGAACCAGGGCTGAGAGGGACTCCTTCGCGCTGAGTAGTGTCGTTTAGACGGAGCTAAGGTGTCTATAGCGTTGGTTAGGGCGTTAGCGATACCCAATGCAGCTGTATTGGATCAGATAAAGAGAGAGAGCTGAAAGCATCCATGAAAAGTGCAAGGGTATCATCATTAATCAATCCGTAGTTTCTTCTAGTCTCCCAAATGTTACTCTTAGGTGAATTAGATGACGTAGAGTTAATTTTAAGGTGAAAAGGAACTGCTCTATGGTCAGACCAGGAAAGAAGGATGGAGGAACCAGTCGTTAATCTGGCATCATTAGTAAAAATGCCATCCAACGTATGGCCAGCCGAGTGCGTGGGGCCCTCGACCAATTGGCGCAGACCACATGCGGATAGACCATCTATTAGTGTTGTTGTATCCTTGACAACTGTTGCCTCTAGATGGAAATTAAAATCGCCCAAGATACTAAAATTAGGCTTGTCAACAAACGGCTCAATGAGTTTGAGAATGTTTTGTTGAAAAGTGGTTCTAGGACCCGGAGGTCTGTAAAAAAGGATACCAGAGAAGGAGGCTGAGGGGAGAAAATTGATAGGGAAGTGCATTGCCTCAAATTTATCAGAGGGAAAGGAGAGGGGTTCAGTATGGCAAGTAAAGGTATCTCTGAATAGGAGTCCCAGTCCCCCACCTCTGTACCCATTCCTGTCCATCCGGGTCAGAGTATAGCCCTCTGGGACTGCCTCCACCAGATCAGAGCCTGAACTTTGGTGCAACTTCGAAAATCATCCTGGTTAAATATGTCAGGTCCCGAGTCTGGCGCCCCACCTGACCAACACCAGCCAATGGGAGCGGGGACCAGCTGTCTACCGATGTGCCCTCCACGCAAACGGGAAAACCCGCAGTGGAACGGGGCACAGGCAGGTAGGGAGCAAACAGTGAGGAAACTGCACAATGCGATATCAAACCAAGGTAAAGTGCTAATGAATTTAAAAACACGGCGAAGTATTAAAAGTTAAAATTCTAGAATAACAACAAGAATAAGTCTGATAGCAGCAAGTATTTCTGAATTAATGTGAACAACCAGGCATAGTAGTTCATGCACTGGTAGCTAAGATCTAGATGGGAGGGATGAGTTGCACCTGGGACCTGAATAGGGCTGGGCCTTCCCTCTACAATGTTGGCTCCACCCCTGTGGCTTGTCTGATTACTCTGCCCTGCACTGTGAAAGGAGAGGAGGAATCATGTGAACAGAGTGCTCCAGAGCTGTATCTTCCCTCCCCTGTGCTGGCTCCACCTGCTGTGGTGCGGCTGACGTCTCTGCACTGCACAGTGAACTGAAGAAGAGAGTCATGTAAACAAAGTGCTCAGGAACTGGTTTGGATTAGGCAGAGGCCTCTCTGCCTTCAGAGAACAAAGGATTTTGGGGTACAAATAATGGGACCCTGATCCCAAGAAATTAGATCACTTCTGGACAAGAAACCTTTCTGCCAAAGAGAAGAAGCAAGGAAGCTGTAGGAGTTTGGACTGTCCCTCTGCCAGTGTGCTGTTTGCTGGGTTGGCCTGGAGTGGTTGCTTCATTGCCAAGGGGAAGGAGAAGGAACTTTGTAAAGGACTTTCATCTACAGACTATTCTCCAAGGGCTTGAACTGTGCGTGCCTCCTGCTGAAGTCTCAGGGACAAAAGACTTCACCTCTAGCTCCCTCCTGAATTCCCTTGCTGGGAATTCTGACTCCAGACACTTGCGTGCCGCTGGGAGCTGGAATATCGACGCATTGAGAAGAAGCATGTCGCCGCTGCAGCTGGAATCATCGCAATGCCAGAGAAGCGAGCCTTCGTCGCATCTCCCTGGAAGTGCGTGTTCATCGAATCTGTCTGCTGTTGCATCACCGGAGCAGTGTGACGCCATCGAGAGAGTCGCAATTGCATCACCGGAGAAGCGTGTTGCAGGGCCTGTCGCGGCTCTTAAGTACAGAGTCGTCGCAAGGCTGCCAGGGCGTCATCGCTTCATCATCGCATTGCCGCATCAAGGGAGCCATCTTCTTGCATCGCAACCGGATCATCGCATCGCATCAAGACGCCATCTTGCGCACCGCAACGGACCCGCAGGCCGAAAATCTACACATCACCTCCGCACCAGTAAGGCTCACGATGAGTCCCCTGCTCTGCGCAAGCATTGAGCAAGGACGCAACCATTGGCCCGAGTCACGGAACCAACGCATCTCCCCTTTTGTGAGCCTTTTGTTCACTTTGCGTTGCACATCCAGGTACGTTGTTGAGAACTTTGTCGCATTTACCAACAACATGAACTAAGAGACTTTAATCATCTTTTAAGTAAAAACACCAGAGGAAGGGCTCTGACACAACACCTATAGTCACTATTAAGTCAGCAAATATACATTACAATCAATGGGACTAGGTATCACCCATTCAACCCTAATAGGAATAACATCAGTAACAATAATAATCATCAAAATATAGGGATCCAAGGCATGTAGCAGTCTTGATAATCTTTATTCAAAAATAATTTCTTTAAAACTTCCCAGCACACGACTTGCTGACACATGTTTCGTCTTACAAAAATACTTTTTCAAGGCTGAAATATTAAAATAATACACCAATAAGTGGTCTATACAAACAAATGAATGAATACAATACATAAATGCATCCATTTCAATCTATACCTTTGCTATTTACACATAAAATAATCACATCTCTATACAAAGTTCATTGCATATATAGAAAGACATCCATTGTATTTAATGAAAGTCCATTATATACAGAAAAGATTCACTACATATGAATTTTTAGATTTAAATTTCAGGGGGAACAGAAAGATTGTACATTTGAAGCTAGAAAAATGAGATTTAGGGGAGAAAAAAGGGGATGTACACATGAAACTTAACCGGTTCCATGCTGGTGACGGAACCTCTCCATCACCACCCTCGGACGCGCTTTGCTGGTGACGGAAAGGTTCTGTCACGGCCCGCCCGGCACGCCTGCGCTGCAGCGATTTCGCGCCTGCACAGCGCTTTCTATTGAGCGGGCGGGGCCATGATGGAATCGTTCCGTCCCAAGCACAGCGCGCCCGAGGCTCGTGACGGATCGGTTCCGTCACTAGCATGGGAGCGCCCCCTCCCCCTCCTAGCGCTGCGGCAGAATTACCGCTGCAGCGAAGGAGTTAAAATATCCAAAAATAATTGTACTTGTTTTATGTATTTCAACACAAATATAACGTGGATGTATTTGAAGTGACATAACAATAACATTAACATTCTCAAAATTAGAGGAGGAGGCGACAACTACATCATATAAAAAAAAGCATAAAACAGTTCTGTAAACCATAACAGAGAAAAAAACAAAAAGAGAAAAAAGAAAAGAAGACACCCTATAACTAATATAACTTCCAGATAAATAACTACAAAACCCACCAATATTGGCATTCCACTGTCCTGCAATCTGACACAGTAGGTGTAGAGGTTGGTCCCAAGTATTAACTCGCCTTCCCATACAGCCACCTTGTGGGCACAGGCTATTGCAAAGCGGTCTGAATGGATACAGAAAAGAAAGTTTGCTATTACCAACCAGAACCTTCACTTACACAAATGAAATAGTCCATCCTCGAACACAGTAAGACAACAGTCCCTTCTCTCTGGGCTTTTTGTCTTTAAACTACCAGTACACAAACGCATCAGTGTACCTTATATATTGGAACATCTCTGTGGTGTACAAAAACATAAACACAATAACCACACTCACCAATATTGAGCCATTGGAGTGTTACTCAAAGAGAAAATAGTCGTACTTCACACGCTTAGGTTAAAAGTTCAGAATCAATAGTGTCACCTCCATCACGCAGTATTTAATCACAATTATCCAACGTTGCTTACCACCGATATTCAACTAGACTTATCTGCATACCAAAACAGCAAAAGGTTTCACCTGCGTCAGAAAGGAGAGAAGGTACACTCACTAAAAAACAACAATAGTTTAGAACACTGCAAGGATCCAAGATTCGATCACTATCCAAGCAGAAAGTATTTCTGTAGTCTTGACTCAACTGGTGAGATCTATAATACAGCAATCAGTCAGTCAGTCAAAATACACTTTATTCGATTTGTTTTAAAATCATAAAAGCCATAAAACAACAACAATATATGCAATTTAAAACAACCAAATTTCATAATGAATAGTTCATAAAACAGTCATTATATACAAAGTGTGCAAAATAGGCAAAGCAAATAATTTTATCTGATCATACTACACATTGTTTCCTAAATTTGTGCTACAACAGTGGCAGGCAAAGTCCTTGTTTTAATTCTATATGCTGCCACTAAAAAACTGGCCACAGAATATGTAATATGAATACTGCCAAGGGACTGTAGGTACACCAAAGCTGGCCTTACTTGAGTAAACCCTGCTTCTTTTAAAATCGGTAACAAATATTTGATCCTCGGATCCCTATATAGAGTGCAAAACATCATAAAGTGCATAGTGTCCTGAGTGGAGAATTCATCGCATTTACACGGCGGTCCCCTTTCCGGTAAACTCCAAGACTGAAAACAACCCAGCACGTATGGAATTAAATTAAATCTGAGTTTAATTAGCAAATGTCTATGGAAGGGTTTAGTTACAAAAGCGAGGTAGGGCTCCAGGGAAGGGGAGAATAACAGCATATAATGTAATCTAACTGCTGTTTTTGTTAATTCTAGTTCCTCCCGAGCCAATCTCATATTTCCCAACAAGTGTTTTTTAACCCATGCAATATCCTCCATTCTAATAGAGGATGGCAAATAGAATAAGTTTGGACGACCAAGCTGTTCAAAAGTCTGTCTCACGTACTCCAGCCAAGGAATTCTCTTCCTGTGGTCAAGAGACATGAGATCCTCCAGGATGGCGTGGTTAAGAGTTAATTCGTTGTTTAGCCATGTCTTCAACCAACATGTTACGGGAGCCAATCTGATCTTGTCTGTTACATAATCTATACCCAACTCCCCGTGAATCAAGTAGGTGGGGGTAGATTGGGGGACGGAAAGGAGTTGTCTTAAAAACTTGTTTTCTGCCCTTTGAAGAGTTTCATGCGACAAATACCCCCATAGAGGCGCACCATACATAGCTATGGATATGCACTTAGCATTGTATATCTTTAAAACAGCCTCCATAGGCCTCGCTCCCATCCTGCTAGCAAACCCCATAAGGGCTGAAGCAGCTCTTGCCATGGCAAGCTTCTTTAACCTAATCTGGGGGCCCCAGGTGCCTTTCTCATCAAAAGTCACACCCAGATAGGGAAAGTGTGTGACTCTGGTCACTACCTCCCCCTTACAAAACAGAGAAATAGATATATCCTTCCTTCTATTGTGGGTCACCACCATCGTATGGGACTTATTGGTGTTAATTTTCAGGTGCAACTGATCCATAAATGCACCAAATGAATCTAACAGGCAATGAAGGCCCACCCCGTGCGTGCTATCAGGACTGCATCTTCCGCGTATAGGAGAGCAGGTATTCTTATCTCTCCTACACGCGGTACATCCCCCCCCACATCTTCCAAGTGGTTTTCAAGGCCATTTATATAGATAGTAAAAAGGAGGGGGGCCAAGATGCAGCCCTGCCGCACTCCTCTCTCTGACTTGAAGTGGGTAGTGCACCTACCCTCTTTTGTAACTCTTACTTTATCAAAGAGTTCCTGATGTAGAGAGAATATAAAGTTCACAAGTGAATTGTCAACCCCCATCTCCAATAAAACAGCCCACAGTTTTGCCCTATTTACTAGATCAAAAGCCGAGGAGAGGTCCATGAATGCCAGAAACAAGGACCCCTCCTTGGCAAGTGTGTATTTTGATATTAACAATTGGCGGTTTAGACATTGATCCACAGTGCCTCTTTTCTCCCTGAATCCATACTGCAGGTTTGACAATCCACCCCTCCTCTCGATGTTTTCTCTCAGTTGGTACAATAAGACTCTGCCTAGGATCTTAATAGCAGAGTCTAGGAGGAAAATGGGCCTATAGCACCCCGGGTCATCGCGCTGGCTCTTCTTAAAAATTGGCACGATGCCTGATGTAACCCAGCTGTTAGGGAAGATGTTACTATTAGCAGCTGTGAAAACTTGGCGCAGGACCCCCACCCAAAGTTTTGGGGAGTGCAAATAGAAATCACCGGGCACCCCATCCGGCGCCGGGGCCTTCTTTTTAGATGTTTCCAGAATGGCCCTCTCCACCTCAGCCGGGGTAAAAACCAGTGGTACACACTCTAGAGGCTCCCAGCATTTGTACGGGCTATCCGGATCACTATTGCCATACACTGTGCTAAAGTGGTTAAGCCACTTTTCATTTGGTAGGACACAATCCATTACCCTATTGTCGTTATCTGAAAAAAAGGGTTGGTTCACAGTAGCCCAAAATTGGGAGCTATCCCGCAAGATGTCTGTAGATGTTAAGTTATCCCACGCTGCCTGTTTTATAGCTTGCTTTCTCCCCTTAATGGTGGCCTTATACACCCTTCTTGCCTCCGCAATTTCAGCCCTGCCTCTCGGGTGTTTTTCAGAGCCATCATTAGCAACCTATGTGCTTTGGAGCACTTAACATCGAACCACCTAGATTTCTTATCCACCCCCGGGTGCATTTAACCGTTAAGGCAACAGAGACTTCCACGCAAATGCGCTCACAGGCTCCCATGACTTCACGTGCGGTGGAGCCTTCCTCCTGGCCGATCCCCATTGGACCCGCAATTCTGGGTAGTATTTCATGCCTAAAATTCCCAGGGACCACATTTGCCCATTTGAGCCTTCTCCCTTGGTCTGTGGGACATAGGGCTGGACCCGGGATATCAGATAGTGGGTTAGTCCAATCGTTCCCCCCACACGACCGCAAGCAAAACCGGGTTGTGGTCACTGTGGGCAGAAACAATTGCATTGTAGGTCTTGACTCTGGATAAGAAGCCCGGCGATAAAAAAATTTAATTAACTACAGAACCAGAAGTCGAACCTTTGTAAGTTACCGTTCTCACCCCATCCTCCGTAATATTTGCCTCATACAAGTTATGATTAGCTAGCAACTCCTCAAGAGCCTCCCCCCCTAAGAATGTTCGAAGTAGGGTGCCTGGCTGCTCCACATGTCTACCTCTTCTACTACCACACACAGGTCACTACATAAGTGCACATTAAAATCACCTAATAAAACCAAGTCGAAATTCGTGTGATTATTCTGACTGAACGTAGAGAGGAAATTGTCCAAGCAATCTAAGTGCTCTGTTTCCTTATCTCTATCCCAAGCATTATAAAAATTAATTATAAGAACCGTACAATTGGGTGAAACTACCCATTCTACAGCAAGAAGAGTCACAATTAATCTGCCTGAATTTACCTTTCAGGTTCAAAGAAAAAAGGAACATAAGACCACCCTTGGCCCTACCAGACCTGCTGGGAAATGCTGGTGTAGTGAAGGTAATAAAACCATCTAGCCAGAACTCAGAGGTAGTATCCCAGGTTTCCTGGCATGCTATGATGTCATGGGCTCTAATGAACTCCAACCAGGCTACATCTTTCATCTTTGCTCTTGCCCCTGTGATGTTCCAGCAAATCAAATTGCATACTCCCAGTTCTCCGATAATAGGGGGCCTGGTACGAGTGGCTTGTACAGGAACTGGTTGTCAATCGATTTCCTCGATGTCCGAGAGGGGTGAAAATTGATTGACCAGGGTCAATGCCTCCCCCTCCTTTGCCTTGTGCGCTGAACTTACATTCAACACTGATCCAGCACCTGGTTCTCTCCCGGAATTATGTTGTTTCTGTGTCACTGGTCTCAGCCCGCCTGCTATTGGGTGCATACTCCCCCTCATTCGCCCTGCATGACTATCCCGGATACCAAGAACTAATGGTAAGGGTGGGTAAAAATACCCCAGGGGAAAAGGTCTCATGTGATCATCCCCCGAGATATCTGACCCATCCCAGAATAGTCTATAAGCCACATCAGGGCGGTCAAAATTAACAATGATGCAGTCACCCTGTATTTGCTTGGGTCGTTTCCCTATCCACCCTACCCTGCGTATGAATATTACTTTATTGGCAATTTCCGTTCCGCCACTACATGCCCCCGCACACCATGTCTTTGCCTTGTTGATTAGGGCAGAGGCCGATTCAACCATCCCTTCTACCAGAGGAGGTACCCCCACAAAGACTGCAACTAAGGGGGCCGCTTTTGGGGGTAGTTCCGTATTTAACTGTTGGACCTTTTGCCCCTTAAATGGTGCTGTTTTATTAGTATTGCTGCCCCTCACTTGTTCTACTTGCTTGGTGCCCCCTGATCCTGGGCTCGGACTGGTTGTGATTCCTATTTGACATCCTGCCCTATCCGTATCGGGGGCCCTCCCACAACTCGGTGGGCTGGAATCAGTTATTTCCATATCATTATTGGGTGCAACATCACATGGCGCTTTACCCCCTGCCAACTGGAATGAGATAGTAGCAAAATCTTTAACCAATTTATCAATTAGGGTGCATTTTGTAAGTAAACCAGTGAGGCAAGTGTTCAAAGTCTCAACAATGTCCTTCGCAATGCCCAGCACTAGGGCTTCAATGCATGCAGTAAACAAGGACTCAAGTTGGTCTCCGAGAGTAACATCATGCTGTGTTTGTGTTGGAACCTTCCCCTCTGTTTTCCTCCTCCGTTTATAAATGTTTTTTGAGTCTTTGGCCTGCGGTAGCTCAGGCTCCGGTAAAACAGTCACCTGGTTACCCTCTGTTGAAGGGGACCCCACAGGAATTACAGTTGGATTTGCCTTTAGAATCAGCACCTCTGGCTCATAAGGGACTGATAGGGCTATATCAGTAGAATGTGTGGTCGATATCGGTAAGGTAAGAGGTAAGCCCAGTTCAGATTCGGCATTAGCGATTTCCTTAGTGAGTGCCCCCATCGCTGAAGAGAGGTAAGATATGATGGACTCAGAATGTTTAGATATTTTTGCTTTCTTACCTCCCTAGTCTGTGAACGCTGAACTTAAACGCTTGCCCATTGTGTATTCTCAGGTATACTCCTGCCAACGACTGCCAAAGACTGTACCGCCCTTCTCCCGGGCAGCTCCCGTGCGTGACTCGAGGGGCGAGAGGGACGTGAGCCTCTTGAAGAGCCTCCGGGCGCGCTGGTCGCGTGTCAGGTGTGCGCCGGCCCCGGGTGGTGCTGGGTAATGTAGTTCCCCAATGGAAACTACAGCCGTTGCCCTCACGGCGTTCGCGGTCAGCCAGCTGTTCCCCTCACGGCGTGTGGCTATGGAGTGTCGAGCCACTCCCCTCGCAAGCAGCAGAGCAGCAAAGATTGGTCTGTTGTCCCCCAGAAGTCTCGTGGAACATGAGCTTCTTGAAGCACCTCCGGGCGCGCTGGTCGCGTGTCAGGTGTGCGCCGGCCCCGGGTGGTGCTGGGCAATGTAGTTCCCCAATGGAAACTACAGCCGTTGCCCTTACAGCGTTCGCGGTCAGCCAGCCGTTCCCCTCACGGCGTATGGCTATGGAGTGTCGAGCCACTGCCCCCGCAAGCAGCAGAGCAGCAAAGGTTGGTCTGTTCAATCAATAAAAGAGAGACGCAAAAAAAATGCTCAAAGCTATCCCAAATTCCCACCTGGTATTTCCTGAATACTCAAAAAGAGTTTTCAAATTGATCTTCGAGAGAAAACATAGGAAAATAAACACACTCACCAAAAAGTTTCATAAGATGAGTGGGTACTCAATACTCCATCTGGTTCAAAAGAGGCCCTTTTGTTAAAGCTGTCGGATCAACCTAATTATGTATAAGCATAAGTGTCACTCTTTAGACCCACCATAGTACGTCTTAAAATTAACAAAGTTAATCAAGTTAACCACATAGTCACACTCACCACAGTTGCTACCGAAGTATAATATATTCGAATTGTCCTCTCCTGTCATTATCTAGACCCACCATAGTACGTCTTAAAGTTAACAAGGTTAATCAAGTTAATCCCATAGTCACACGCAACACAGTTGCTACCGAAGTATTATATATTCAATTTGTCCTCTCCTGTAGAATATACAGGGTCGTGTCAGATTAGCAGCAGCAAAAAAGGGGAGTCAAAACCATGATAAGTCCCAACCTACAAGAAATATATGTCAAAAGTTTAACCAATACGTCTAAGTAACAGATGCTATCCATGGCCCCGTATATCACTTAGACCATCCATTTGTATATTTGAAAGGCGCTTGAATAATCACTAAAACCCAGAAGGCTCCAATCGTAGCTAGCCCCAATTGTTGTATAATACATTAGTATAGGGGACAAATCACAATTCTCATTAAAGAAGAAAAAATAGTAATGTTTTTTTAAAAATTAAACATCTTAAAGTCATTGCATATTTGCATCGCATGTTTCAAAATCAGATGGTAACTGACATGGTCAAACAACTGTGGGAGGGCAGGGCGTTCTAGAAAGTGACTCAAAGTGAAAATGTTGTAAAATGGGGAAAGCAGATGTCGGCAGTGCCTTTTGGGACTTGTAGTTTGAAAGGTTTAGATAGTGAACGTGTGTCCAATAGGATTGGTTGGTATAGAGGGGTGGAGCAAAGAGTTCGTTTTCATAAAAATGGGAAACATCTTACATGCTCTTGTAGAGGTAATGAGACACGGGGCAAAATATATCATCTGGTGAGCAAAGGAAGGTAGGAACATGATGGGCAGCGTTTGGGTCTTGGAGACGGGTTGGAGCGGGGATAAAACGGGAGGTTGAAGGGATGTTACTACATGGAGGAGGAATTTCTGAAAGCATTAGCTGCGGGCAGAGTTCATTTTGGGTTCATTTCTAGCACGTAGTAATGCGTGTTTATCGGGAAAACGTCAGTCATCAGTTTAATCGGTCTCAAATTGTTCGTTGTATTTTGTAATTTGTAATGAGCACATATAGGTTTGTGAATGTATAATTAATGTCATTGTTTTAACATTTGTTGTGTACCCCTGAAAAAGGGCTTATCAAAACCTAAAATGCATTGGGTGAAAGAAATCTACCACCGAGGATGTTTATGTATCGTCATGCTACAGAGAATGGCCCGGATGGGCATATCTGTTGCTGTTGAAACGTTTGGATACTAACAAGAGCCCCACATGTGACAGGAATAAGAGTTTGTGAAGATTATAAAATTTGGAATAAAATTGGATGAATTATTGGATAAACAGTCAAGAATTTTTGAGAGTGAATCATTGAGAAAGCTGTGCGTCCGTTGGGAGTGTCACATCGCTCCATCTCCTTGAAATGATATTTAGACCCACCATAGTACGTCTTAAAATTGACAAGGATAGTCAAGGTAACCCCATAGTCACACTCACCACAGTTGCTACCGAAGTGTGATATATTCAAACTTTCCACTCCTGTCATTATCTAGTCCCACCATAGTACGTCTTAAAGTTAACAAGGTTATTCAAGTTAACCCCATAGCCACACTTACCACAGTTGCTACCGAAGGATTATATATTCAAATTTTCCTCTCCTGTAGAATATACAGAGTTGTGTCAGATTAGCAGCAGCAAAAATGGGGAGTCAAAACCATGATAAGTCCCAACCTACAAGAAATATGTTGCAAAAATTTAACCAATACTTTTAAGTAACAGATTCTATTCATGGCCCCGTATGTCACGTAGACTATCCATTTGTATATTTGAAAAGGCGCGTGAATAATCACTAAGACCCAGAAGGCTCCAATCGTAGCTAGCCCAAATTGTCGTATAAAACATAGTCCTATTAGTGTAGGGTACAAATCACAATTCTCATTATCCCCACAATCTTAGGTAAACCTTCGGACTGCTATTACCGAAATTATCGCATAAACACCGCATGCGCCTCATATCACCGCATGCGACTGTATCAAGTCATACAAACAACTAACTCATGCACCAGTAAACTCGCCAAACGACGCTCGCTCCCGCAGTCCCGGTATGTCCGAATAGAGAACCGGCAGCCCCGAGCGCACCCATTTTTAAAGCGCCATGGTCCCGCCATCCTGAACCATGTGTCTAACTAATAATACCCCCATCGGCCAAACTACTTATTTAGTTTGGGCGGCCATCTTGAAAGTACCAATGTAGTTCGGTTCGCAGTGATACCTGTTACCCAAAACATGTACATCTCTTGACAAACCTAAGTTCTGGTACCACAACTATTAAAACCTTATTTGGCAAAGACAAAATTATAATATTAGTCACGTGAAAGACCTGCCCATATTTGTTACGCAACTGTTATCAAAATCGGGAAGTATATTACCAACACAACCTTAGGAGTGCTATCAATTATTTTACCAATACATTGAGTAAGGACAGGAAAATATTATGACCAAATTCAGTTCTGTGTAATAGGACACATCCTAAAAGAGAAAATTACTAACCCCACATGATGTATTGTCTACTCCCTGAAAGTTGTATCTTAATCATTACAGAATATCAGATTAATAATGGGTACACATAACCCACTTGTTAAACTTGTCGGCAAGTCATGTGCTGGGAAGTTTTAAAGACATTATTTTGGAATAAAGATTATCAACACTGCTACATGCCTTGGATCCCTATATTTTGATGATTTTTATTGTCACTGATGTTATTCCTATTAGGGTTGAATGGGTGATACCTATGCCCATTGATTGTAATGTATATTTGCTGACTTAATAGTGACTATAAGTGTGCTGTCAGAGCCCTTCCTCTTGTGTTTTTGTCTTATGCACACTTTGTGTGCAACTAACACCGCAGGGTAGTGGGTGTTGTTAGGGCTAATTGAGCACCCATCTTTAAACTTTTATTACGCTATACATGAATTTCACGTATATAATGTACCACTTAATATAGTGAGGTCAACGAATGTGCAGACGTTTCTCTATCTAGAGAACACTACTACCCACCTTTTGTAATATCATCTTTTAAGTAATCTTAAGTGTAGTATTGTGGATTTTTGTCGTTTGTGGTCTTGTGTTTAAGTCTATTTAAAGAATAATTATTTTGATAAAAACCTGTGTTGTGTCCATTTGTAGTATTTTCACTGTATTACTGTGTATATTCACAAGTGCTTAACACACTGCCTCTGAGATAAGCCTGTCTGCTCGTGCCAAGCTACCAAGGGGATGAGCAGGGGTTAATAATGAGTGTAATCCCCTTATCCTGACTTAGAAGTAAGGGTCCCTATTGGGAAAAAGGTGATAACCATTGCCAACTAGAGACCCCCAGAGCTAACAAGCAAGGTTTCAAAAGTTTCCTACATTTCAAGTGAGAGACAACTGCACTAATGTAAGTGGGAATAACATTCCAGGCCCTAGATTCATGTGCTGAACATGCTCTTCCTTCACAGCTTCTTGATGCTGTAAACTTCAGGCAGTGACACCTGCCTCTGATTGGGCATGGTGGGGCAAGGGGGTGTCGAGATGATAAAAAATAAAAATAAACTTACCTGCTTTGCCGCCGCATCCCCCACAAGCCTCTCTTCTGTCTTGTCATCTTTCCGGCTGCTGCCTGCACCCTGCAACGGAAGCACCCTGGTTCGACTCTGACAGCCAATCACGATGCTGTAGGAGCAGCTGTTATGTCCTTTAGGCTAGTCCTGTCATGTATACCCCTTTTACATACAACGTCCCATCCACACGACAATATCGGTTCTGAAACAGGTGACCTTTTATCTAGTAGCTTGATCATGTCTCTTCAACACCAGGCTCTTAGTATTCTAACCTAATCCTTGTACATGACATACATAAACATGTCCTTAGGCATGGCATAATTACTCTGCATAAGGGTCACTGCTTTTTTCCATCCTTGGCCAACAGCCAGCTGTGCATGATGGCATTTGTTTGGAAAAAATGTATGATTGTTTTCAAAACATTCATGACTGTTTTCCAAACACATCGATTCTAGAAAAAATGCTGGAGTGACCACTCTAGTATATAAGACCTATTTTTTTCTCCCTGCAAAATAGAGAAGTATTCCTTCCACGCTGACACGGGGTCCTGCATGCTGAATCTTTGACACACAGCAGTCTGACATCCCTTGTGGGGTGTCATCTTCGAAACAAAAATGAAGTCCTTCATTCTCAACCATGAGGTGAGGGGGCTGGCTCATCCCTAGGGGATTCTTGGCCAGATACATACATATACACATATATATGCCACACATACAGATCTAGGCTAGGTACATTTCCAAAAATTACTTAGGGCGCGCTTTTTAGGAATATGCAAGTGAAATTGTTTTTATCTTAACTGCTTATGTTCATCTTACTAGCACTATGGTATAAACGTATCTACTATGTACTATATTCATACTTGCCATCTCTTTTGTATGCTTCAGTCTCCTGATTGTCGCAATAAATATGTTTTACACAAGACTGACCTGAACCAATAAAAAATGTATTGAAAACATCCTGATTTCCCCCTTGTGTACTTCCTGAGAATAAGTAGGCACGAGTGACTGAGTGAAGAGTACTGTACTGATTTCCACTGAGGAATCAGGGTTGTCATGTTCAGTGGTAGCCAGAGACTAGCTACACCACTGTAAGATACAGGAGGGTGGTAGTGGCACTGTAGAGCTAGCTAGTCTAATGCCTGGCATATCATGTGGGGGTGTCGGGAAGGGGTTGGGACACCAAGCCCTCAGTTTAGGTCATCCAAAATGCGCATGTTCTGGGGATTCCTAGGAACTACATGACACAGCATTGTGATTGGTCAGAGAGGCCTGTTTGGCACTCAGGCAGTGCCTGGAGAGGTTGGGCGTGTTCTCCATGGGGTTGTGCAGCACAGCCCAAATCACAGCCCTACATGCGCATGACGCTTTAACGGGCCCTAGGACCGGTCAAACATTCATGCGTAGTTGCCAACTACGCATGAATGTTTGACCGGTCCTAGGTCCGGTTAAAGCGTCATGCGCATGTAGGGAGCGCGTGCACACCACTCCTGCTCCCTCTGCAGCAAGCCAGCCCCGCCCTGCCATTCCTGGAGTCGCAAAGGAAAATAACATGATAATAACTTTTTGTTGTTATTTTATTTGTGTTTTTATTTTTCACTACTCAGTGAGCAGTGGGGCAACTCTCCTCACCCTTACACATAAAAAGAAAGATCAAAATACAGAGGGCTCCTGAATTCTAGGCGGAAGGTGATCGTATTCAGAAAGCTATCAGTAGAAGTGGCCGGATTTTATTTAAGGGTTTCAGAATCATAAAACTGGAAAGGGAGAGGTATTGATTGGTGCTTAAAAGATAAGTTTGTTGCCAAAAATAAAGATTTCTGGTTTCTATGATCTAGAGTCCCCTAATGTTGCAGGTTACAAAACCACATGAACCTCCATTTTATCAGTGTGACCTGCAATCCATTGTCTTTCATCCAACTACAATTAGCAAGCCTAGATGTTTGGAATATCTGCTGAATTATGCTTATATCTTACCTAACTCGTATCATTAGCTGAATGCCATCTATATTTCCATATAACAGGAACCCTTAAGAGCATACAAGTTGAATTGTCCTGCGGCCATCCACGTATCTATTTCTTGCTGTAGATTTAAAAAAGGCCTCTGTTTATCTTCCATTTTGGAGGAGCTTCTTTCATTAGGACAAGAGACTGACCCACATTCCCACATCAACCAATCTTTATATAAAAATAGGGTGCGAGACTGTGTCAAAGCCTACTGAGAGTGCAACAGTAACATAATTGCAAACGTACCTTCATCCTAAAATTAACTGAAAATTGTCCCAAGCTTCTGTAAGCACTGATTAAATACTATGGCCAGGTATAGAAAGTGCCAGGGCTAGGATAAGAATGCAATTGGTCTTCATATAAGTTCCTTGAGTGTTCGCTATATTCTATATGACCTTGGGTGCAAATGACAGAGTGACATTGGCTGATGGCTCTCTCTTTAAGACATTTCCCCTCCCAATACCCTTGCAACTGCTTGTTTAAAGATCACAAAGACTGGGCCAAAAAGGACAGTACCCATGCCTCTCTAAAAGCTCTGCTTATGTTCTGCAGTTCCCACTCATTCACCTTCCTGCAAGGGAATGCTGACAGGTGCGGGGAATGAGATTTTAATATCTTTTATGATCAATTTGATAACTTATCTCATTCGTCAAATTTGGATCGGTTATTTTCTGTCATTGAGTAAAAGACAAACCCCACATAGGTTAGATCAACCCCATAAACTGACGCAACTCTGAAGAACCACTTACGACTGATAAAGTTTAAAAGTTTAATATAAAATTAAGAAAAGTTGCAAATACAATCCTCTCAGGATAAAATTCAGCAAATATACAGGAACTAGAAGGAACATATATTCCCTAAAGAACCTCAGTCTACAAAAGAAAACGATTAAAGTCAATTCAAGAATCAACAAATTAAAAAGCATAGATATGATGTGGTTCCGTTGCGTCATCTACAGAAAGAGAAAAAATAATCAAGTTAAATCTGTCCCTACTCTATGCTAGGTGACATCCCTACTTCGCAAGTTCCTATTTCCCTAAAAAGGTGTCAGCAGTTTGACTTCCAAAGAAGTTCAAACTCTCTTAGCCTCTAAAGGTAATCTATGTCGAGAAGCAGTACCCTCTCTGCCTACCCATCCGCTCTCTAAGGGTCCTCGGCCTACTGCTCTCTTGCGCTCTGATCTCTCTCAGCGCATCTGCTCAAGTCATCTGCTCTCTTGCTTGCCCTGAGCTCTTCGCTGTTCCCGCTAATCGCCTTCGCTATCTTCTCCCCGGGGTGCTGTCCCTAAAATACACAATCACAGTGTGGGTGGAACGCCCCTTCGACGCCCACCACGGACTTTCCCCCATGATGTCATTTTCAGCTCTCTCCATGGCCTCGTCTCTTCGCGTCGTCCGTTAAGTTGACCTTTCTTCTTAGACGCCATCTTCGTCTTCTTGCTGGTGACTTCATTTAACATTACATTTGACACTTTCGGAGCAAAGTCTATCACCTCATCAGAACTTTACTCTTTACGACTATATACGTAACCTTTCTTGGTCCTGTGAATGGTCATTTCAAAAACAAGACTCAAATTCCAAGCGTCTCCTCTCATGTTTAGGCAATAAACTTCGTCCAGCATTGTCACCTTAAATCTAACAAGAACTAGACTCCTTGGCTCGCATGTTCATATCAAGGCTATTCACGACTCCTGTGAGCCCACTAAATTACCAACAGCGGACTACACTCCTGCGAACCCTTGGTCAGTCAGGTTATAATCACAAATGACCTAAAACTCTTCTAACATTCCTACAAACTTCTTCTACACAGTATAACCTTTAACACATTTATATATGATCGCATTTAGCAAATCCCTTGCTTATAAGTGAATACATTTTACATAGAATATAAATTACATAGAATATAATTTTATATTCTCATTTGTTACATCGTTATATATGCTCTCTGCACATTTCTCCATGTTACATTTCTCGCCGTTTCTGCATTTAAAGTTACACACGTACATGAATTCTACTTTGCACGTTCTACGGTTCGTAAACATTTCTACACATTTCTACATTAGCCCACTATGTATACGGGCCTTCTAAATCTAATGCATTTTTCAAGAATAAATACAGTTACATTTCCTATATTACTTTGGTTACATCTGTTAACTTTATACTATAAGTGTCAACTTCACGTTACGATATACGTTTCATTCCTACGTTTATACGATGTGCTTGTAGATATGGCTCGGATATATGTTTTATTCAAATTGCGCTCTCTCACAGGTTAGAAGAGGGAAAGAGGAAGGTAACCTTTCTTCCTCTGCAGTAGGAATAAAGGTCTGCTGGCCTCTACTGTGTACAGAGGGCAGTTGCCACAGGGCTGTGTATTTGTGTTTTCTGTGGACCATGTGTGGGCATCTCTTGCCTTGGGAAGAAAGAAAGCCTCGGGAGGATGTTGCAATGCCTGGAAACTTGGGAGCATGTGTAGAGTAGAAGAACATTAGTGAGCAAATTAGGAACGTAAGCCATGAGGATGAGGAAAAAAGGAGGGTAAGAAGTGAGAGCAAATTCCTCCAGGTGGTACCAGGAAGGATTTGATCAGGGAAAAGACTTGGAGGCAACGCACAGTTTGCATTGGATTTATAATCCCAACAGGTGCATTCTAGGGTGAACAACCTTTACAACAAACCTTTTACAACACACTACCATTACAACGCAAACCATTACAACGCATTGTGCTGGGGGGCGCTCTAGGATAGGGAGTAAGTTTAATTTTCTATCCAACACCTTCCCTAGTGTCCACGGGGACTGGAGTTGGAATAGAAAATTGAACTTTTCACTATCAAGCACCCCAAAGTGCTATGCGTTGTAAAGGTTTGCGATGTAAAAACCACGTTGTAAAAGCATGCGTGGTAAAAGTATGCGTTGTAACGTCATACATCCGCATTCTAGGGAAGGTGAGCCTGCACAAGGGCTGTGCACCAGCCATGGGATAGAAAGCTAGGTGGTCCATGTTGTATTTAGCACATCCAACAGCTGAAAGCAGACGATTTTGAAATTAAAATTGAAATGTATACAGTTATCAACACTTTTACTACTATTGTTGGAAATGGTTCAAATTGTATAAATACAATGGCATAATATGATGAATTTAACCTCAGCCCAGGTCTGTCTGTGCATGGAAGGCCGGCTAACACATTTCAAAGGAGACTGACAGCATAGGATGAGTAGAGAGGAGAGTTGTTGGCAGTCTGCAGAGAGTGAATGTATTCCAAGACAACACGTAATCTGTAAATTATTTTATTTTACTGGGAAAATTGCAAATTCTCCCAATAACTGCCCTCTCATCATTTTGCCTTGCAAAATATTAGCAGAGATCACAGTTCTGTGCGTTATGCATTTCAAATGTGCTTAACGCGGGGAACATCACTAACAACGCATTTTTTACAACGCACTACCATTACATCGCAACCATTACAACGCATACCATTACAACGCATTACGCTGGGGGGCGCTCTAGGATAGGGAATATATTTAATTTACTATCCAACACCTTCCCTGCTATCCACGGGGACTGGAGTTGGAATAGTAAATTAAATAATTCACTATCCAGCGCCTAAAAGCGTTATGCGTTGTAATGGACTGCGTGGTAAAAACCGCGTTGTAAAGGCATGCGATGTAAAAGCATGCGTTGTAGTGACACCAATCCGCTTAACCCCTTCGACGCTCATGACAAGCTCAGCTTATCATGAGTTACGCCTGTCGTACGCTCATGACGAGCTGAGCTCGTCATGTAACGCAGGTTTTTTTAAAACTCAGCGCACAGCGGGAAAACGGCCCGCGTGCATTAGGTTAATTTGCACTGTTACAGTTGACATCCACAAATGTGGCCCTACACCCAAGTAAAAACATATATTTTACATCTAATGGTATTTCCTGAAAGAAATATGGTTTTCAAGGAAATTAAATGAATGTAAATGTGTACTGGTAAGGTGAGCTGGCGTTGACAACAGTTTTTCTTAGGCCACATAACATTTTTACTAGTGGGAATTATTATGCTGTGCTGCACGTATCAGATACATGTAACCCCTGAGGGCAGAACAGCTGGTTTATTCAGACTGACAAGACCCTTATCAGTAAAATTCTTATTTAATAGGGAATGCTTTGCTGATGAATCAAATGCACCAGCATTTCTTTGCATATTTACATCTAACAAACGTTCATGCACCAGTGGTGTAATGCATAGTGATGAGCACTCCTAAAGAATGTGGAGAGGAGCTTCTGAGGCTTATCTGTCCATTGCCTTGTGCTGATTGGGTGACCCCTTGAAAGATGAGAGCCCCATGCACTATGGGGGTTGCAGGGACATATGTTACATGCCTAGTATGCATGCACTTGAGAATGCTCTGAGCCATTCCTTCCAAAGCATCTGTGGTCAATGGACCATTTTAGTTGCCAGAGAAGAAAAGGGGTTAACAATTTAAATCTTAAGTTACAGTGTGATCATTAAGGCCACACAATAAAAGTCTGAGTCAGTAACTTGAAGTCAAACTCCAAGCCAACTTAATATAAATCAATCCCAAAAACCTACTATAAAAGTACAAGATTTTATAGAGCAAAGTGGCATACAATATTGGTCTGGGGCGGCTGGTCCATAGGGGCGTCGGGGCAGCGCCCCACTAGGCAGATTCAACAAGCAAAACTGCCCATGGACAGCAGGAAATGTAAACAGACGGCACACGAAATTCGTCTGTTTACATTTCCTGCCTGTGCTGGCAGCTGCTTCACAGATTCAACTGCGCATGAGCACAGTCAGTTGTCATTCCACTACAAACGTGCACCAGGCGAGAGCAGCAGGAGTCCAGCAGACTCCGACTGTGCAACTGCAAGGGGCGCTCTTAATTTCAGCCCCCCCGCTCCATTGACATTACATTAGGCATGCTGCGCATGCCTAATGTAGTACAGGAGCCTGAAGATAGGATCCTGCACGGGCGGTGACGTATGGCCGCCCCATGCCCTGTCAACAGGCAGGATACCGTTGAGTAGCTGCCCTTGAGTCACATCCAGTCTCATGATTTGCCACTTGCCATGAGAGGACTCAGAGACGGGATGCGCGGCGGGACCGGCAGAGGAGATTCCTCATCCTGGTAAGTTTATTTGTTTGTAAAAATGTAATTAAATACACCCCCCCTCGCGCGTACCACCCGGATTCATGCCGGCCGTAACTCTCTACACATTTGTGGTGACTGAAAGGAACACGTCAGAAACATTTTGAAGTTATCTACTCTGCCACCAGATCCATTATTTTAATCCTGCCATAATGATTTCAAAAATAACTACTGCAGAAGTAATGTGTGCTGTGTTTACACTTCGTGAAGTTCTTGTATTGGAATCGCCGGAGGGTCTTCCTTATCGTGACAGAATCTCAGTGTGATGGATTCAGCGTCCTAGAGTGTGTTCAGTTGAACAAACGTCTAGATGTTTTTACAATGTTTACAGGAATGTTATTTACGTGCCTGAAAACGAAATCAAGTCCCCCTAAGTCAGTTGTTTTGGGGGACTTGTTGGATGGATGTGTGGATGGATGGATGGATGCCTGAATGATGTATGGATGGATGCTTGCATGATGGGTGGATGCATGATGGATGGATGGATGGATGCATGAATGAATGATGTATGGATGCAGGATGGGTGGGTGGATGGATGGGTGGATGCATGAATGATGTATGGATGGATGCATGCATGATGGGTGGATGCATGATGGATGGATGGATGGGTGGGTGCATGAATGAATGATGTATGGATGCAGGATGGTTGGGTGGATGGATGGGTGGATGCATGAATGATGTATGGATGCATGCATACATGATGGGCGGATGCATGATGGATGGATGGGTGGGTGCATGAATGAATGATGTATGCAGGGTGGGTGGGTGGATGGGTGGGTGGGTGCATGGATGCATGCATGATGGGTGGATGCATGATGCATGATGGATGGATGGGTGGGTGCATGAATGATGTATGGATGCAGGATGGGTGGGTGGATGTATGGGTGGATGTATGAATGATGTATGGATGCATGCATGATGGGTGGATGCATGATGGATTGATTGGATGCATGAATGATGTATGGATGGTGGCTGGGTGGATAGATGGGTGGATGCATGAATGATGTATGGATGGATGCAAGGTTGTTCGGGCTCGCTCGCTGCGCTCAATCGCTGCGGTGCAATATGCAAATTAGTTTACGCCTCACCACTTTCAAATGTCACCAGCCGCCCCTGATATTGGTCCTCAACATCAAAGAGCCTATAAGAATTACTGTGGCAGCGATGTTTTGATCCTTCTCATCATACATGGAAAAGAGCCACAACATCTACTAAACCGTACACTAAACTACAAATAGGGGAACCATATTAGGCAAGGAAGCAGTAAAGGTGTCAGCATCAGAACCTCTTTATAAATTTTATAGGTAAGATGTCATTTATAGTATGAAGCCACACAATCTGAGATGACAAGAGAGGTCTGTACCTCTCCGAGTCTAAAGGGTATCGGACTAAACCCAAGGTGGGTTCACTAACTACAATGCACAAAGAACATACGAGAAATAGGAGCTCATACATATCACAATACCTTTCCAATTCCCAAGAAACACGGGTTAGCCGGTAACACTCCCTTTGTTCTTCATTAAAATGATTTGACCTTGCCAGTTCTTCCTTTCCACACTATCTCAGAAATACAATGTGCTTTTCATTAGCTAATGAATGCCTTTGATCTGCACCTGCAGAGGGGAAAACATGCAGAAAAACAATGTTCACATTAGTAATGAATGTCTCGGCTGCAAGCTTAAGGCCCACATTCACACTAACTTAACAGTTTTCTTTAAATGATTATTCCACAACCTACATATAATCCAATAAATGAAATCTTTAATAAAGGAATTAAACCATCTATACTCTACTCTTAAATGTGGCACAGTAAACTAATACATATAATAGTAAACAAAAAACAACAGCTTCTCACAATTTAAAGAAAGCATTGAACACACATATGGAGAATGCACTGCATTAAATGCATTTTTGAGTACTAGTTTACAATCTAAACCTATTGAAGATTGATATCGGTAATCCAGATGTTTCTGAAAAGGAAGCACATTAATATGCACATACATGTAAGTCTGAACACACAAGAGATGCACTTTCTATAACTTTGGTGCACCATATTTCATTGGTAATATTGTGTTACACAAGTACATAAGGCCAATGGTAAATATATACATGGCCTGGACAAACGTAAAAGGATGGAGCCAGAATGATGCTACTCTACATGCAAATGTACCAGTCCACACTCATGTATCCAGAATGATCTCCTCTGCAGCAGTATAACCTTATTAACAATCATTTCTTCAATGACTGATATTTCAGAAATTGTTGTCCAGCTGTGTGTACGTGTATATAAGGGGCTTATGTTCTAATGCTCTTACACATGCAAGCACTTATCCAGACACTTACCAGACACATGAGCATGCGCACCCACAGAGTATCGATACCTGCCCACGTGTATTGCGATCACATAAAGATATAGCAACACATAACCACGTGCACAAAGATACAAACAAAGGTATACACACCATCACACACGCAAATCATTAAACCAACATACAAGGGTAGATGCATGCACATATACACACAGATACAAAAACACATATGCTCTGTAAACACACTTTTAAATATTGCACCTGCAAAAAACACACGCAGGCCTGCACACAGACACACACCAACGGGTTCATGCACGCCAGCAGGGGCATGCAGACACAAAACTAAACTCAGTGTACACACACACAAGTCCCTACACAGACATTTGCGCAAGCAGACACCCACCCACACGGATTCTAAAAATGGAAGTGTTCTTTTAAGAATATTTAGTAGCCACACTGTACCTCTCCTGGGGCTTGATTATATTGCTACCGTTTCTCATTTTGTAACTGAAGTGTGAGCTCCTCCAGGATACCGATTCTCCCCAGAAGCAGAAACAAATGTAGCAGATTTATATTTAAACTAATTAATGACAGCTAAGTGCAACCCTGCTGAAGCGTGCGGCACGATATGCAGATTGCTGTATGCAACGCCTCCATCTATTCCTATGATTGTTAGAGCCTGACATCTTGAGATACATTTAAATATATATTCGATAAAACAACACACGTTAATGCATTTATACTGTTATCTGGCCAGCCTACAATGAATATATATTACAGAATAAAGGCAATTAGACGGGATCTGTATGTGTTATAAACACAGGACTTGCAATGTCAAGGGAATTGAAGCATCTGATGGATCAGAAAAACAAATGCTGCTATTCACACTATATTTTTATATTCATACAATTAACTTGTGCCAGACAAAAAGCCTTATGAATATTGATCAACCTATATAATAAGCAATATATTTATTTTGTGTGTTAGAGCAGTAATACACTTGCAAAACACAATGCTAGTGCTGAGAATAAACATTTGCCAGGTTTGGAATTAACATGTGAATATCGATGCATACTCTGAAACAATGACTTAAACTGAGAAAGTGAAACATCAAGAAAAGTGAAAAACAATCTGTTCTCGTGTGTAAATTGGCAGCATTCGAATCGGAAAAGAAATTCTCACTCTAGTACCCAAGCGAGATCAAATCACGTGATACCAGGCAAATCCCTATGCATTTAAATCATTATGTCCTTGTATTCTAATTTGCACAAATAGCCCTCATTGTAAGTGGGATAATAAATTATGATATGAGTGGCAACATGCAGATTTTGTTGCGGTAAGAACCAAATCCACATGTTATTCCCCCAAAAGGTGTAAAAGATGATAATTACCACATCGATAAATACAAAACATCAGGTTTAAACGCTTTATTAAGGAGGTATTTAATAAAAACAGGTCAATCAAAAACAAACAACTATACCTATTATAGGGCTATGTTATTACAACCTCTCAATGAAATATCGAAAGAATATTACAAGAAGTAGTAAATGTAATTTTAAGACAAGAAAAAAAGAAACATATCCCTTTATCTAACAATAAAAAATAATTTGCTTTACATAAACAATAATCATGTTTGAGGATTTTTACTTTAAAAAGAAAGGGGGTCCTATCAAAGACTATTTAAGCCCAATATTTATCTGGGTTAAGGAAAAGAGAGAGAGAGACAGGTAATTGTATTTAAAAAGAAATATGCATTATGGAAAGGCAAAATATAAAATGAAACATAATCAGTGGAGGTTTAACAACTTCACCTTTTCTAATACTAGTGGCAGCATGCTTGGATAAGTAGGGAATCAAAGGCAACTAAAGCAAACCTTTAAACTTTGGCTTTTGAAATAGCTGAGATTGTGAAGTTCATAATTAATTATGTATGAAAGAGTCCCAAACAAAGTGGAATTTAGAATCAAAATTGGTGCTGCTATAAAAGAAATCAGTAATGAAATGGTTGAATCCTATAACAAACTCTTGGTCCTGTAGCAAATAATTATTAAAAAACCATCTATTCAAACGCGTCGGAGCATGTATTAAATCCAGATTAACTATGACTGGGCATGATCAGCGATCAAGATGGCATCCAATTTAGAATTGGTCAGATTTTGTGTGAAATACTTGTCCCAAAAAATATAGTCTATTTTAGATTGGGAATACTAAGAAGGGGAGAAAAAACAATATACTCTAACATGTCAGGTTTATAATTGTGCCAAGCATCAACTATACCCCTACTGGAAACTGTACATTGAAAAGCCTTTTGCATTCTAACAGGAATGTATTTAAAGGTAGGTTTCCTGCCTAGTATGATGCTGGAAAGTAGGTTACTGGTAGGGTTGAGTATGCACATACCACTAGTATTAGGTCCAATAACACAGGATAGGGTCAAGCAAAAGTCTTTAGTAAATTCACCTCTTGCTCAACCCTTGGAAGCTGGCAGCAAGTAGTCAGGTCTAACGTAGGAGATAGGAGTTTAAAGTAGTTAAAAACACCAGTACATCAAATAAGTAAGAGACAACACACTAAAACAATTTATAAAGATAAGACATATTTTTATGAACAAATAGGCACCAAAACAACAAATATCCATTGTAGGGAACAAGAGATATGAATTTTTAAAGATTAACCACTTTATGGTACTTCAAAACCTATAGTGAAAATGTCTGGGACATCTGGTTGCACTTGACCAGGACAAAGTCAAAGATTGAGGCTAACCATGATGGAGTCCTGGCCAGATACACTTAGCAGGAGACCATGGTCAAAATGTTACCTTCACGCTTTTCTGGAGCTTTTTCTTCTGATGTAGCTCTGCCCTCCACAACAGGCTGGACATGGAGAGGGCTCGCCGGCTTCACTTTCCTTGAGGCCCCGGTCAAATCCTGAAAATCTGGAGCATTTACCTCGATGAACCTGAAATCCTGGCCGGGTCGCAGTTGAATGTAGTTGGTTTGACTCTTAAGGTCGGGTCAGTCTCCTTATGGAGCTTTTTTCCAAAAGTTCGCCAAACTTCTCCAAACTTTCAGGAGGTGATTCCTTAACATATCTTTGCAGGTTTCAAGTGTCCAAAACACAAATCCAAAGTTCTGGAATCTCCTAGATGGTCTCAGGGATGTCTGGACCACAATTCCCACAATGCACATGGCCAACTCCTTAAAAGTCCATGAGATGTACTCCAGGAGGTGGGCTCTTGGTGGAGAGGATGCAGATGGACTTTCTTGACCAGTAGCATGCAAGGAGTCCACTTCTAATCCTACTTGAAGCAAGGCACAGTACCCTGGGCTCTAGTTACAGATTGTGCAGCTGGCACAATCATTCAGAGTGCAGACTTTTCAGTGCAGATCCAGATTCCAGCAGGTTATCCTTCTTTTCCTTGTGGTTTCAGGCAGCAGATCTGACATGAATATAGATAACATGGCATTTTCAGCAGTTTTCTTTCCTACTGACACTCTGCTACTGAGAATTAGAAGCTAATATGTCTGTCCTAGTGTGGGGTGGAATACAGCATAATATAACTGTTTGCCAAGGGCTGGTTTCTCTGTGCTCATGAAGTCCACTCTGTTGGAGTCTGAAATAATTATCTGTCAGAGTATGTATCCTTGGAATACCAAATGCTTAGTTGAATATTATGCACATCTCTGTCTCACCAAAAACATGATGTCCTATTTGTAGTATTTCTGCAGGTGGATTGTGCTACTCAGGTACCTTGTGAAAAATCTCATGGGAATATTAGTTAAAAAACATAGGTGAATAAAACAGTAAAGATTCACACGAGTAAAGTTTGTGTAATTATCATTATAGTAATAATAATAATAATAATCTTTATTCGGCATATAAAATATAACCATAAAAGAGCCAGTTTAAAAGAAAACATAAATCAGGTGTATGCATCGTCTGTAAAACAGCGAGGTGTACAAAATTAGAGAACAGAAATCCATTATGTCTTGTTATCCCAGTTGGTTTCTTAAATTCATAACACTCTCAGCAACTATTTCTTAAGTTAAGAAATATAATCAATGAGATCCTGGTTAACATCAATTTAACATAAGAGGACTACACAAATAATCCTCAAAAATAACTGTCAATTCAGTGCATTTATAGCAGCATAACAATGTGCAAAATCTGCTAATACTCTTGTGACCTTAAGCCACCTTTGGTGGTTCTTAGCCTTAAAGCAGTTCTTAAAAAAATTAGAAACACAAAAAAGTGTATAAACATCAGTTGAGAGCTGTAAAAAACAGTAAGGCAACACAAGCCTGCCTAAATCTAAGCTCTTTTAAAAGCCCTTTGAGGAACACAAGTCTATGAATACTATGTACAGAGGAAGACAAAATCGAGAGTGTCCTATGAAGACCCATTGTCGCAGCCACAGGGACCTTTCTGTTCTACATGCATGGCAAAACTGGGGGTTTAGTCAGTAAATGGTGAACTAGATTCAAAATCTAACGTGCACATGTTAAAAGAAATAAATAGGGTTCCATACCCTGCACCGATTTTATTAAAATGTGTTCTCTGACCGTGGGTTGCCTGAGCTCCTTATCCTCTTGGTGTGCCGTAACATATTTGAAAAACTGACCTGTGATAATCACCTTGTCTTGGGATCTTACCTTGTCATGACTAGTAAACAAATCTTCTCTTCCTAGTACAGTGAAGGTATCCGTAACATATTTTAGCCACATATTGTTTTCCGCATGATCAAGAGAATGGCAGTCCTGGGTTACCAATCTGTTAAAACCTGCCTCCTCTTTGGACCAGATCTTCACCCAGCAAAGAGGGGTTTAACAGCGACCATATCAAAAATGTACTTAGACCCTAATTCCTCATATACCGAGTGCAATGGGGTGCTATGAGGGACTTACAAGATCCACCTAAAATATTTGTTTTCTGCTGTTTGTAATTTGTTAGCCACCATGTATCCCCATACCTCACTACCATATAAAAGTTTAGAGATACAAAAGGAGGTGTATAGCGTTAAAATTATCCCCGGTGACCATGTGCCTAGTCTGCAAGCATAATTTGAGATTGCTCCCATTGTCATTTCTAAACACTTCTCCTCTAATAACTATTTAAAACTCAATTTCTCATCAAATAAAATACCCAGATAAGAAAAGGTCGGGACTTTCACTAAACTATGTGTGCCTACTTTGTACATATTGGGCCTCCTGCTCTACTTGCCAATTTCCATAATATAGGACTTGGTTAGGTTAGGTGACAAATCCATTGTATCCATAAAAGACACAAACCAATCAAGTAAGTGCTGCAAGCCCTTCGAGGTGCGTGCAAGGAGTACAGCGTCATCCACATATAGTAAGATGGAAACTGGTCTTGTGCCGGTCCTACAGGTATCAGCCTGTAGGGCCATCAGGGCAGAATCGAGACCATTAATATATAGTGTGAACAAAAAAGGTGCTAATATACAAACCTGTCTGACCCCACTTGAACAATTAAAATTATTGGTGGTTTTCCCATCCCGTGTGTATCTGATTACTGCAGTGATGTTAAAATGTAGGGTCAATAGGATATTAGTTATTGCCGGGTCACACCTAACCTCTCCAAGCAGTTTCCAAAGTTTACAACAGTTCACTCAATAGAAATCCGTAGTGAGGTCCCCAAAATTCAGAAACAGCATCCCAGGTATGGATATTGTGTATTTCGCAATTATTAGATATAGATGTACTCCCGAGCTTATTTGATTAGTCTCTGCCCATTCAGACAACATAGTCAAGACCTGAACCAAAACCTTCACTTTAACATCTATAAGGTATATGGGGCGATAACAATATAGGCTGTCCCTATCTCCTTTCTTGATACATTGGTACAATGGTGGCAGTAGACCATGGTGCAGGCATTACTGTTGCTACTGCCGCTTTTAAATTCCTATTGAGGAGTGGGGCTCATATCTCTGTATTGCAATGGAAGAGGAAAGGCGGGATCCCATCTGGTCCCTGCGCCTTATCCTGAGACAGTCCCTCAATTCCCAATCTAACCTCGTCCAAGTTGAAGGTAAGATCTATGGTAAGAGTTTAATTCCTCTGAAAGTTCCTCTCTGTGGCCATGATTATCACCTCCCTCAAAATGTGCCTGCCATTACTCTGGTAAAATATTATGACTTAACCCTAGTATATTTAGATCTTTAAAACATGGGTTATTAATGACCCTCCAAAAGAGGGTACATACCTTTTGCTCATATGCCTCTATTAGGTCCTCCCAAGCATTTCTTTTGCAGTACATGCTTCCACCCCTTGATGGCTTGCTTATAATTGTTGTGGCAGGCTGCCACCTGGCATATCTCTCTCAGGGTCTGTCTTAGGGCCCTCTTAAGATCTCTAATGGTCAGAGAGCACTCCCTGTCAAACCAACTTGGGGCATCTTTGCGGGAGGAGGTTGCTGAGGCTGTTAACAAACCATCCACTACTTGTGTTATAGCAATAAATGCTTCAATTGTTTCTTCTCTCTGAGCTTGCGGGTCTAAATATTTCAAGATCTCCTGCTTGCTTATGCTAAAGAGAGATTTATTCAAAGCTATCATATCAACCTGTGACCACCTTCAACACCTTTCTTGATCAGTCACAGAAATCATTTACCAGTTTTCATCGCGGTACAAGCTGATTCCAAGGGGCTACAAGTAACATAATCACAGGATTGTGGTCAACAAATGTGATATGATGTATGTTGAAAAAAGATATAAACATCCCCAGTGTAAAGGACAAAAAAATGAAATCAATAAATGTTGAACAGCCTCTGCCTTTATAGGTCGGGGGCACCGGTAAGTCGGGGGGTGGCGAGCATGTCCAAAGCGTGTGTTAGGCCATAGGTGCTTAGGAGGACATTCAGATGCCGCTCTTCCTGGGTATGTTCCATATACAATCCTTCACTTATTGTACAAGTGGACCAGTCTCAGTGGGTCACCACTAAGTTGGGACACAAGTGGCAATTAAGGTCTCCCGCTATAATTCATTGAGTCTGCGACAGGCCTGCCCCCTCAAGTTGCTCCAAGGCTAGCCGATCCTTGTTGCTGTTGTCTTGCAATATAAAAATTGATTAGGAGAAATCTAGATAATTTGCTTGTTATTGTGAGCCCTTGTACGACATTAGAGTCTCACATCAGTGTCTTCATAATGCTGTGTATCCTGAGGTCTATAAACATGATTAAACCCCCCTGTGCTCTCCCTGATATAGACCTTTCTGCTGTGCAAAAAAATGTTTTATAGCCCTGTGGTAAAAAATTATTAACAGGTTCCCACGTCTCCTAAATGCATAATATGTGGAAGTGTCTGATGTATTGGAGCCACTGCTCATCCAAGAGTTTACTAGCTAAACCTGCCACATTCCAGGAGACTATTCTTAAATCACCCCCTTGACCCTACCCTGATTAAAAGAGGAGGCAATGGAAACCTTCCCTGGGCTACCTGACCGAGTGTTACTTTGGTCCCTATGTTCATAACAGGAGCCTCTTATTAGCCCAAAATTGGTCTCCTCAGTCATACAGGGTTCAACAGGGAATTCAACAGGAATGTCAATGTTTTCGCCCGTACCCCCCCCCCCCCTCCACTTGTTGTCAGTCTATACCCTTAAGATCCCTCAAGGGAAAAACTGGGTTAAATGATGTCATAAATCTCCACATAGGGGATGACCCTCTTCCTGATCTACAAGGCGTTGGGTTGTATAGGGCTAAAAGGTGGCCTGTAGAAAAACCCCAAAGGTAGGGGTTTGATCCCTGAATCAACTGAGAATGATTGCGAGGTATGATACAGGATCTTATGGGCCAGTTTTCTGTATCTAAGCCTGTGTTGCAAAGTCATCCTGTGCCTTGGACACCCCCCAACTTTTTGCTAAGTGATACTGGTGGTAACTGACTCTAACTGACCCTAGGCTCTGCCTAACCAGGCCTAGGACCAGTGTGTGAGAGAGACACATTAGAATACAGTTAAAACACCTACATACACTAGGGTACAGAATGCTATGGAGAGGTACCCCTGAGATTGGCATGACCTGCCCTATAAGCCCCTAGTATATAATAGAGCAGGGGGATTGAAACTACCTAGAAGTCCCTGGTTCCCTAGGGCAGTGTCAGTTTCCACTCCACCCTTTTGACCCCAACCAGACCTATGAGTAGGGAAGGTATGGGTAGATGGTAGGGGGAGAGACTAGGAAATAAGACATCCTGCGGGAGGGGTGTTAGCCAGCTCTTGACTAGACTAGGCTCTTCCGGAAAATCAGCCATTATGAATTTGGAAGAATTGGTGCACTCTGGAACAAAATAATGCCACACTCTACAGGATGTGGTCATATGTTGGGCCCACATCGGCTGGAGTCTGTCCGGTCCCAGTGGTGAAAGCAAGGAACCTGGGGTTTATCTTCGATAAAGATCGGTCCTGGCAGCCCCAGGTGAATCAGGTGGTTTCGGCCTGTTTCTTCATGCTTAAGGGGCTGAGAAAGATCCTGCCATTTATTCCTTACCATCTCAGGAAAACTGTGATAATTGCCACTATTTTTTCCAGATTAGACTATGGAAACGCCCTTAATCTAGGTATAGGATGCGGTCAACGGCCAAGATGCAATCAATTCAGAACGCAGCAGCCAGGATGCTCCTCCACCTGCCCAAATACCACCCCACTTAAGAGGTCATCAGGCAGCTACACTGGCTCCCTGTTCGGAGGCGGATAGATTTTAAAGCACTCTGCCTGGTCCACAAGTCCTTAGCTGGGATGGGAGTGTTAGATCTGCAACACCTATTCACAAGGTACATGCCAATCCGACCCCTGAGGTCTGCCTCTCAGGGGCTGGCGATGGTCTCGAAGTTCCATAGACAACGCTGGGGTGGGAACAGCTTCTCCCTCCTGGCCGCGAGGCTCTTGAATTCATTGCCCTTGCACTTGAGACAAATCTCCAACCACATGAGGTTCAGGAAGGGGGTTAAGACCTGGCTTTTTACGCGATAGGACACTGGCCGGCGGCCCGGCACACACTCAGTTATCCTGCACAGCGACAAGACGCCTCGGCATTAGTGCGCTTTAAAAATACCATCACTCACTCACTGACCTGCTTGACCCAGAGAACTGGGGATAAGTATCTTAGAGGAGCAAAGCCTCTCAGATCTGCTGCTTGAATCTTACTGAAGCAGGACAAGCCGAGAAGATTGCTGTGCACTCGAGGAACTTCAGGAAGAAGTTCAAGAAGTTTGGAAAACGTTGGAGCAACTTTGCAAAAAAAAAGCTCCATAGAGGGGACCGACTCAACCTGGCCAGCCAGACTACCTGCCTTCAACCGCGAGCCGGCCAAGCCATCCAGGTTCGTCCCGCTAAAAGCTCCATTGGTCCAACACACAGAGTTTGACCGGGACTAGAAGAAATCTGAAGCTGGCGAACCCTCACCAGATCTGGCTACATGAAGAGCATCGAGAGACCCATTGAGAAAAAGCTCCAGACAAAAGTTTCTAAATGAGCTTGTAGAAAAGGTGAGCTGGAGCAACCGTGAACGCCAACCCGCCTGCCTTCAACAGCGTGTCGGCCTAGACTCCTGGGTTGCCCCGCTGAAGCGCTGAAGATAGAGTTTTCTAAGTCCGCATGAAGGAAGGTGACCGGGAGCTCGTCGCAAGGCAATACGGCGAATCCTCACCGAATCTGGACTGGCTGGGAGTTCCGAGGAACCTCGGAGATAAAAGCCCCAGAAAAGTTTCTAAGGTAGAAACTGAGACTGGAACCTGCCGTGAGCTGAAGCCACCCAGGGCTCCATCGTGGTCAGCATGAAACGTTGACTTTCACCTGGTCTATCGCTAACAGGTATCCCACTATGGTGCAATAAGCTTCTAAGTGCTATATTTTGCTAAATCTTTGAAAATTCATATCTCTGGTTCACTACATTGGATTTTTGTTGTTTAGGTGTCATTTTAATGATACAAATATTTTCTATTTATATAAAAATTGGAGTTGGATTTGTATTATATGTTGTGTCTTAATTTTGTACTGAAATTGTGTTTTTAAATGCTTTACATACCTTTACATGGCTGCGAGCAGAGTTAAGCCTCTCTGCTCGCAGCCACATTACCAAGGGTTGAGCATAGGAGTAATTTTCTAAGACCTATGCTGAGTCCTATCATGTGTTGGTGGCCTTATTGCCAGTGGCAGACCTACATTTGCCCCTACCAATAACCCTCTTTCCAACAGAATGACAATCATGCTATCACCTTTAAATGTTTTCTTGGTCCTACCGATCCAAGCAACGCGCCTAGCAATCAAGATATGCCTATGATCTGCCATATTATAACTTGATTGTTTACATAACGAGTGGGTTGCTTTATTAATCAACTGGTTGGTGGACTCGTCGTTTGAACTGTTCAAGCCTGGTACCCCTACCAGGATCACAGTATAGGAGGGGCAGCTAGCTGGAGGGAGGTCTATTACTGGTAGGTCAAGGCTATTTTGGGTGGATAAACTAGGGGCCAGATGTTAGACCTGTTTGTGCACGCTAAAAAGTATGGGCCCATGTACAAACAGTATTTTGCGAGTCACAATGTAAATTACGACTCGCAAAATACTGTTTTGCGACTTGCTATTAGGAAGGGGCATTCCCTTCCTAATAGTGACCGCAAAGCTATGTACCAATGTTTTGCAACCGCAATTGCGGTCGCAAAACACTCGCAAATTACCACCTACTTCAAGTAGATGGTAATGCAATCACAAATAATATTGCATGTATTTGCAAAAGGGAAGGGGGTCCTTGGAGACCCCTTCCCTTTTGCAAATACATGCAATATTATTTTTTACGGGCAGGCAGTGGTCCCCCCCTATGCTAGGAGGGTGGTGTTGAAAGGATTGATGCTGTCACGATTGGATTATGATAACTTGCTTCACCTTGGTAGTCCTCACTGTGTTGTAAGAAGACTACAAGTGGTACAAAATGCAGCCACTCGGATATTGTTGAAGATACCTAAGCATAACTTAGTTTCTGTCACATTATCATCTCTGCATTGGCTGCTTGTTCCTAAGAGGATATAGATTAAGACTCTCTGCATGGCCCACTCAGTTTTGCATGACAAGGGCCCACAGCTCTTACATTACTTGACCTCTCCTCATCTTGCCAGGAGAACGTTATGTTCCTCTGCCTTATGGTTACCAATAGCAGCTCCTGGAGGGAGTGCTGTGGCGGTGGGGTGGGTCGGGGGAGGGGCAGGGTGGGGGGTAGTAAACTCCAGCATACAGCCGATCGGAGTTAGTAAAGAAAGAAATAAATAAAACAAATTAAATTGCGCAAGCTGCAACGTGCCCAATGGAAGGAGTGCAATTTGCATGGTTGAGCCTTCTAAGGTTTTCACATGTACACGGCTTATTTTAACATTAGAATACTCAAATCATCTTTCTACAGCTGCAGTGTCAGGGGGGCATCTTTGTTTTATAACTGCTACAGGCTGCGCTGATCAATTTCTTTAAAAAACAGTGCGATAATCATTGAAGGGTTTTATTAACAGGTTTTTGGAATTGCCTGTTAGTATTCAAGGAATTCATGTGTTCTTCATGTTGGATCACATTCAAATTAAATGTCCAAACTTATTTGATTCCTGGCATCCAGTGCATATGTAAGGCTCAATAATTAGGTATGCTTTCTTTAGTTGCTGCCAATGATGGTATAAGTGAAATCTAGATTAATTTGCCTACTTTATACAGTTGGTCTTTTTAACTATTGTCATTTTAATCGCAGTAAGCTTTTCCTCAATTCTGTTGTAGCCCTGCTACCCGTGTAGCTTCAATTTCAATCCATGAATAAATATCTGGTCAGTCCCAATCACCCCTTAATAATGGTAATATACTATGAAATTGGCAGTGAGGGTGATGCATACATTATCCAGAATGTCCATTGTATCTGCTTCTGCTTCTTCTGCCTCACTTACCACTGTTTACAAATGCTCTGTAATAACAAGCAATCAAACAATCAGGGTTTTGTACGGTGTGACTACTCACCTGTAAGGGTCTGAAGGCTCTGTGGGAGGTCTGCTATTCAGTCAAAGAACCAGATCGTTAGGTCCTTCCTGAATTAGGGCAGATATAGTGATTGCCTGAGATGCAGAGGAAGGGAGTTCCAGGTCCTTAAAGCGAGGTAGGACAAGGACCTTTCTCCAGCGGTGGTCCTGAAGATCTGTAGGATGGTGTACAGGACCTGATGGGCGGAGCTGAGATGTGTGGTGGGGCTGTGGTTGTTGAGGCTGTGGTTGAGGTATGCAGGTCCAGTGTTGTGGAGTGCTTTGTAGATGTGAGGAGCTTGTAGGTGATCCTTTTATTTACCAGGTGCCAGTGAAGTTCTCTCAGGTGATCAGTGATGTGGCTGCAGCAAGAGATGTTCAGGATGAGTCTGGCAGAGGCATATTGGATGTTTTGCACCTACTTTTGGACTTTTTTGTGGTGCCGGTGTACAGAGCTTTGCCGTTGTCAAGTCTGCTGCTGACGAGTGCATTTTGACTTTTTTCCTTGTCTTGGTGGGGATCCACTTGAAGATCTTATGGAGCAGACAGAGCGAGTGGAATCAAGAGGAAGAGACAGTGTTGATTTGGCTGCTCATTGAGAGCGAGGCGGCCAGGACGATGCTGAGGTTTCCTATGTGGTCTGTGGATGTAAGGGGGATTTGAATGCTGCTGGCCACCAAGAGTCACCCCAGGTGGAGGGGTTGGGGCCCAGGATGAGGACTTCGGTCTTGCCTGAGTTTAGCTTGATGCAGCTATCCTTCATCCAGGTGGCTACTGCCATCATTCCACTGCGAAAATTGTTCTTGGCGGTTGTGGGTTCGTCAGAGAGGGAGAGATCAGCTGGGTGTCATTGGTGTAGGAGACAATGTTAAGTCTGGTGTTTCTGAAAATGGTTGCAAGCGTGGCCATGTAGATGTTGAAAAGGGTGGGGCTCTGGTAGGAGCCCTGTGGCACTCTGCAGCAGATTTCTGTGGATTTTGAGAGAAAAGCTGGTAGTCTGACTCTCTGTGTTCAGCCGGTGAGGCCTGTGTGGATCCAGTTGAGGACTTTGTCACAGATGCCGGCATTGTGAAGTCTGGCACCGAGGGTGTCATGGGAGATAGTGTTGAAAGTGGATGAGAGGTCCAGGAGTATGAGGGCTGCAGTGTTGCTTTGGTCGAGGAGGATGCGGATGTCGTCTGTGGCGGCGGGGAGAGTGGGCTCGATGCTGTGGTTGCTTCTAAATCCAGATTGGGAGAGGTCCAGGATGTTGTTTGATTCGATGAATTCAGAGAGTTGGGTATTGATGGCCTTCTCAATGACTTTACTGGGAAGTTAAGCAGGGAGATGGGCCTGTAGTTCTTGAGGTCCGTCGAGTTGGCAGATGGTTTCATCAGTAGGGGGTTGATCTTGGTATGTTTCCAGTCTTCAGGGAAGGTGTTGGATTGGAAGGAGCAGTTGATTGTGTGTCAGAGTTCGGTGTGATGGAGGCACTGGCTCTGTTGAATATGTGGTGGGGGCAGGGATCCGAGGGGGATCTGAAGTGGATGCTTTTCATGAACTTGAGTGTATTGCCAGTGATCAGGGAGGTCCAGTTGAGTAGAGTCTGTTGGGGTCTGGGTCCATTGGGTGCAGTGGTTTTGCTTGGGGTTGGTGGATTTTTGTTAGTAAACCTGTCATAAATGTCCTTGATCTTCTGGTGGAAGAAGGTGGCAGGTTGTCGCAGAGGTCTTGGGAGGGGGGATGTCTGTCGTCTCTGTGTTGGGTTTGTTAAACTCTTTGACCACGGTGAAGTGTAGATTGCTGATGTGTGTGTTGGCGCTGATACGTTTTTGTATGACCATTTTCTTATTTGATTTGATGAGGTGGTGGTGTTTGTTGACTGCAGTTTTGCAGGTCTCATGCAGGGCAGGACAGAACCAGCTGGCTTTCTTGTAGGGTTTCCTGAGGGGGGCCATTGTGTTGGCTCATTTGGAGATCCATGAGTGGAGGTTGCTGGCAGAGGCGTTGACATCTGTGGAAGTCGGTGGTGGGGTTGCTTTGAGGGCAGTCGTGAATTGGTCTTCAGTGACCTTGTTCCAACCTCTGCATGGGTGGCTGTGGGTGTGCTGGTGTACGTTGGGTTTGGTGAAGGAGAAATGGACGCAGCGGTGGTTGATCCATTGTAGTTCGAAAGTGTGGCTAAAGGAGATGTTGCTGCTTGTGAGGGTGATGGAGTCAAGTGTGTGTCCTTCTGAGTGGGTTGGAGAAGTGCCCAGTTGTCGGGTTTCGATGGTGGCATGGTTGTCCAGTACAGATGACGTGTTGTAGTCATTGAAGTTGCCAAGGTGGAAATTGAGGTCTCCAAACTAGGTATTTGCTGAACGGGGGTGGGATATTGGAGGGCTGTAGATGTGGGTGCCGTGAAAGATGGTGTTCCGGTTATTTTGGATCCGGAAATGGTGGTGCTCCATGGTAGTCGAGCTGTCGTCCCAGCTGATTGTGATGTGGATGGTGTTGTTGTGTATGATGGTGATGCCTCCTCCTGGACAGGTGGAACGGTCCTTGTGGATGATTTTGTAGCCATCTGATGTGGCGATGCCGATGTCCGCGGCTGAGGTGGCATTCATCCAGGTTTCCATGAATAAGGTGATGTCAGGGGAGACGGAGTCAAGCAGATCCCAGATCTCCTTGGCGTGTTGCTAGAGCATGCATGTGTTGAGTAGGATACAGCTGATGCGATCGACTCCTGTTTTTGTGACCGGACTCGAGCAGGGACACAGAGAGAAAAAAGGCACATAAAGAAAAAAAGTGACAAAAATGAAAGAAAGTGAGAAAAAGCAGAAAATATGTAAAGAAGGTTAAAAAGAGATCAGAGGAGAAAAATGAAGAAAGCAGAGAGAGGCAGAGGGCAGATCAACAGCAGAGCAGAGATGCTCCCCACTGGACCACCAGGGATGAGGGGCAGGCAGGGGCCTGCAATTGGAGGAGGGCCTCAAACACACATACCTGCAAGGGCCAGGGGCAGCAGCTACTAGGCGGAGCTATGCGGGAAGGAAAGCAGTTCACTGAAAAGGTCGGTGAGACTGCTTTTTCCACTGTGCAGCGGCCGCCACTAAGTAGTGTGAGGGGAGGACTGGACAGCTGGGAGGCAGAAAAGCAAGCGGTAAGTGAGATATGGGCACTGGTGGGAGACAAGCAGTGGCAGGGACACAGAGAGAAAAAAGGCGCAAAAGATAAAAAGTGACAAAAGTGAAAGTAAGTGGCAAAAAGCGGAAAAGATGAAAGGAGGGTACGAAAGAGTTCAGAGGAGAAGAAGGCAGAAAGAAGATAGACAGAGTGTACAGCAGCAGCAGAGCAGAGATGCTCCCCACTGCATCACCAGGGATGAGGTGCAGATGGGTATCTGCGGGAGGAGGAGGGCCTCGAACACACAGACCTACAGGGGTCATGGGCAGCAGATACCATGCGGACATGTGCAGGAAGGGAAGCAGTTCACTGACAAGAACAATACATCCTTTGTAAGTATCAAGTGCTTAGCAAACCTCTTTGGGACAAGGGGGCACCTTTCCTAGTACATAGTAGGCCAAAAAATTATACCCAAAAATCTATGGATTTGTGTGTAAGATTTATTTTAGGAATTCCGGGCAAGCAAGGGCCGGGGGTGGGCATTGGACATCATGTTATGTTGCTCCTGTATTATTGAGGTTATGCCCAGTATATTTCAGTGGTAGCTTGCAAGGATCGGGAGTGGCAGGATGCAGAAAAAATACCATCATGCGCACTTACAGAGTGCCTACCACTCCTCTGCCTGCTGTGTGAGCAGACCAGCCCGCCCCGCAAAAATGCCTCAGCAGGGAAAAATAAAATGCTATTAACATCGTGTTATTTTCTTTTTTTTCTCTTTTTTACACTGCTGAAAAGCAGTGGGGTGACGCTCCTCCGCCTTAGGGAAGGAGCTGCCACTGTATATTTCCTGCAACTTTTTGGAAGAAAAAGAAAACTGGCAGACATCTCTCACTTGTTTATCAATAAATTATATTCAGCCATTCAAGAGTGCTAGGAGTCAAAGAACCTGTCAGAGGATCTCGTATCTGCTAGTGAAACAACAGCGCTCTACTCCATCCACAAAATCAGTATGCACACACAGATATTGGTATTTTATATCATATAATTTTTTACTTTACACCAATCCTCTGCAAATCACATCGATCATAATAAGTGTAAATATCATAAATAACGAAGCAAGTAATACACACAGTAGAGGAAAAGTTAAATACCCCAGTCATATTCATCACACATCCTTACTCCATTAGTCTAATTCCTAACTAACTTGCTGTCTAACAGCATAGTTGTATTAGTGTATTGCTAAAATATGCCAAGTCATGTAAATTTACCATATGTACTTACTGCGGCCTCTGGTTGGAAGTTGGAACTCTGTATTTCATCATCCCAGAGCAACCGGTTTGTGAGAAAGTGGATCTATGATAGCCCACCACAAGTAATAATGTCACCGTTCTTGTTTTGTCCAGTGAAGGTTTCAGTAATGTAAATCTAAATTACACCCCAGGAAGAGATGAAAACAAAGCACAATAAAAAATACTATGGCAATTTTTAATAATCAAATATACTTTAATGATCAAAATAACACCAAGACGATAAGAACACAATAAGGGAAACAGGAGATCTTACTTTGAATTATTTTATTTGAAAATAGCAGCTAAAATTGTTAAGTGCCAACTGTGGTCATCTGGTTGAGCTTGACTGCGCCATGGGTATGTTTTCAGGCACTCCTTTATATACTGCAGGTCAGATACAATGACCAGATTCGCCCCATTGGAAAATGTACTTATTGGCATTGACATCTTTCACAGGCAGGGAACTGGCGTGAGGGATGTTAATGGATTTCAGCATTGTTGGTTTTAGGCAAGAATGGCTCTGGCAAGAGTAGTTCATGTTTTCGCGCCCGAGAGGTCCCCAACATCGATTGGGTTTCCTTCAAAAGCAGCATGAATGAAGCTGTGGTTTGGAAATGAAGAGGTATCAGAATGAATAGAGGATGGCATTAAGAGGAGAAAGTAGTGGGAGCGACGGAGAAGACAGACCCAGCTGCAATGCACCCTCATCGGATGGGCGGGGCTTGTTGATCCCAGTCTCTTGATGGTTCTTCTAGTGAAAAGTTTGTAGAAAGATTTTAGGTCCCAGGTTTACCCAGGATGCTAGCAGGTGTACACTTTGACACAGCCATGGGTTTCATGACCTCAGGACCAGAACTTGTGGTGTCAAGACTGGGGTATATTTTTAAAGAAATGGCACAGCGCCGCTGCAAGCAATTAAGCTGGTCCATGTTGCGTCATTTAAGATGCAGGGATGTGCCATATTTACAAGTATACAGCGCACACCTGTGTTTTTCTTTGCTCTGGCAGTAAAAATATCTGGCAAACTCCAACATAGACACCCTTGCAGGGAATCATTCCTGCAATGCAGGCACACTTACACCATGGTGCAAGGGTGTCTGTGTTGCAGAAGATTGTTTATGTGCAGGAAGGGGCATACTGCTGCAAATATTTAAAGGGGATTCGATCCTTCTATGCGTGCCAATCTAACGCCTGCTATTGAGTGGCGTTAGTTTTTGGTGCTGCCTCATATTTACACATCCTTGTAAATCTGGGGCAGTGTCAAAAAGCAATGGGTCTTGCGGTAGAACGTCACAGCAACACCCATTGCACGCCCCTTTCATGCAGATACCTGCGTGAAAGGGTACTATATTTACAAAGAAGCATTAAGCCATGCAAAGTGGCTTAACACCGCTTTGTAAATATGAAGCAGAGCATTGCCCCATAAGAGCGTTCTAAAAACTGATGCTTAGGCTTGCAATACAGTTGTAAATATGCCCCTCAGTGTCTAGGGTAGGACTAGGTGCAACTGGTCATCTGGGCCAGGAAAAGTGGCTTATTGCAGATTGTTGTGTCCCTGTAGCCTAACATAAGTTCAGCCACCTGCCCTTTGATGTATACAATAGGAAAATGGCTCCCAGGGATAACCCTTCCCACGTTTGCAGCAGCTTCTGAATGCCCTACTGCAAGCATTCTCACAGTGCACCTCTGTACCTGAGTCCAACTTCACAGAACCTTTTTTCCCCTGTGCTGCAAAGCTCCTGTGCCCACTCTAAAGGTGTGACCAGGGAAATGAGCAACCCATCTTCTATAGTCACTGAAAACCAGTTCTGGTGGTAACCCCCCTCCCACTGGCATTGGTGCCTGGCTGACTAGAAGGACAAAGGAGGTGGCACATCTAGGTGTTTGTGACATTCATCGGGGTAGGCTACTTTGAAGTTAACTAAGTTCCTGTACACAACCCAGAGGGTCATCCTGCCAGAGGAACAGAACACTTTCCCACACCCAAGGTCTTTGTCTCAGCTTTGGCAGCAAGTTCACATCTCTTCAAAAGGGCTATTCACCTCCTGGGTGACAGTTGGAAGCTCATTCAAAATGGCTTCTAGAGGCTTTAGGCAGGTAGAAGGTGCTTTTATGAAATATTTGTTATAAATCTGCCTTTACTAATAGATTGGGGTTGTAATAAATATTGAATAAATATTTTTAAAAGTCCAACAATACACTTTGTTGCTGTTTTCCTAAGCAGGGGTAATGTTATTAGCTTCCAAATATTTCCTCTGGAACATCTAACCTTGCTACCTCCAAAGTAGCGTTTTGGTCCTTGTCAATAAAAGGACATGTATAACATTAAACTTTTAAATGTCCTACTTTTAGATACCATTCTCCCTGTCCAATGGGAATAAACGCTAATTTAGGAGTGGCTTATTAGTATTTAAAGGAAGAGTTTAGTCCAATGAAAAGAGGTCATTTTGTCATGTTGGATTTACAGTTTTAAAAATGCACAGACAGGCTACATTGGAATGCCTGCACTCATATTTTGATTTGTCACTCCAGTGGTGGCACAATCTGTGCTGCAGTCCACTAGTGACATTTAATATACAGGCCCTGGAGACACTTTGTACCATATACCAGAATGGATTGCTAGGTTAAACATGCCAACCAGGAGTATACTCAATTTCAACATGTTTTAGGGACCAAGGAGCAGATGTATCATCACCATCATTTGCGATGCTCAAATAGCGAGTTTTTTTAGAAATCGCTATTTGAGAATTGCAATTTGAGATGTATGTAGAAAATCACAATTTTTTAGCGATTTCTTAAAATTCCTTAATTGCGATTAGCAAATTGCTAATCGCAATTAAGGAATAATTTCCCATTCATTTCTATGGGCCAGGAGGCCCATATGAAGGAATGGGAAGTTATTCTCAATTTGCAATTCGCATTTTGCTAATCGCAAATTGAGAATAATTTCAAGGGTGTCTTAAGGACACCCTGCTGCACCCCTGAAATTTACATGTGTGCGCATATGGCGCACATACATGCCCTAAGTGCATGTATGAGCGCCACATGGCAACTTTACAAATGCCAAATAGTGCATTTGTAAAAGAATTCGCTAATTACCAACTACAAGTTTTTGGTAATTTGAAATTTCTTAGTGTGAAATCGTAAAACTGTATTGTTTCTTACATAGCATTTAAGGAATCGCTTTTTGCGATTCCTAAAATGCTTGCACAAAATTAAGGAATCGCAGATTTTGCAATTTCTTAAATGCTTGCGCAAAATTAAGGAATCTCACATTTTGCAATTCCTTGATTTTGCCATGCGATTTTCTTCATACATCGCATTTGCTGATTTTTTTGTCGCAAACGCTGCTTTTTTACGAATCACAGCGTTTGCGAGAAAAAAAACGGATGATACAACTGCCCCCAAATCACATGCACTGGGGCATGGTTAGGAAAGTCAAAGTGTGCAGAATGGAAGCAAAAGCAGCATCCGTTCAAAAATAAATTGGGGGTGATAATGCAAAAGAGGCATTTACCTACACAGTCCATATGTGTGACCCCCCACCTCAAACTCCAGTGTCATATGTACCTTTCTTATTCAAGGTGCTGAATGAAATGAGGCGAGTTCAACTTTACACTCATCTCTGTCTTTATTATACAGGACAGTGAACGAACGTGTATGAAACCTTACAGTGTTTTTCACCCTCTTTTCACAGATTTTTTTTGCAAATCGGCCCGTTTGCAAACTGTAATTAGTTTGATGCATGTGCCTTTTTGTGTCTCAACATGCGTAAGATTAGAGGAAACATAGGTCTTGAGAATATTGTTGATGTAGCGGATGAGGCATTTAAATGCTGCATATTTCTGTGTGCCTCTCCACATAAACTAATATAGTTAACAGGAAATAGTGTCAAGAAGGGCCACAGGAATTTATGAAGCAAATGCATTATTTAGGGAGCTTGGTTTTAAAATCAGTGCATGGAAAATATGTGCTTTGTATCTGTTAAACAGTACACTGCATGTAGACTATCCAATACATCTGTCTTCTGTAGAGGTGAGGCACTTGTTGGGAATTAAATGTTTGTTGTTGTGATCGGCAGACCAGAACTCTGTAACGGATGATCATCCGTTTCTCCCCTCAATGCAACATCGGCAGCTCCATGTACGGTGCCAAGATAAACATTGGATAGTGGGTATGCTATAAATGTTTCTATTCATTCATTCATTGAAGCCTTGCATTTAGCAGCCTTTTTCATATTCAATGGAGTGGGGTGAATTTGCTGAAAATCTTAAAAAGCCACTATGTGCTTCATGTTTACAACACCCTTTTACCTGTCACACATTACCCACATGGGGATTTATTGCCAGAACATGGTACTGGCTACCCCTAATATAGTGTTCTTGCAGAGAGGAGCAGACTTCCCAAAAATCGGACTGACAGGAGAGAATCACTGACATCCATTCGGAAACTGTGAGTAACATCGACCGGATCGGATATGGACCGGTGTCAGATATAGATATCTAATCCCCATGAGCTACTCTGATGGACAGCAGTGATTTTCTTTACTTCTTAGTTCGCATTCTGCTGAATCCAGTTGCTTTAAAGACCCCTTTTACTTTATGACACCAGGGGCCATATTACAGAACGTGCCCCGGGGGCGAAACGGGCAGTTGCCCCTCGGGCATTTTGGCACTACAGAAGGGGACGCAGACTTTTGTTCGGCCCCTTCTGTAAAATTTATAGCGCTGGTGCACTAAAAGCACCTGCACTATCTTCAGGGGGTGTTCCCTCATTTGAAGGGGGGGGGTGCAAATGAGGAAATCCCCTTGCCTCTGAGCCTGTACCGTATTACAGACGCAGAGACAAAGACACTCTCAGGCGGCGCACTGACAGTGCGCCCTCTGAGACCAGCCCTCAGGAAGGGGTAAAGGAGGTTCCATGGACCCCCAAACATCCCCTTGCAGGTGGGTGCAGTCACTGACTGCACCCGCACGCAAGGTGATCTCTAATCCCCCTTCAAAGTGCAGGTGGGTTGCCTGCACTGTGAAACATACAGTGGCTTCTTCAAAGCCACTCCATATTTCACGTGAATGTGCTGCCCCCAACGCAGCACGAGTTCATGGCTGCCCTGGGGGCACCCCATTCTATGCAACAGGGTGCACTTTCTCTGTTTGTGCGCAGCGCATCTGTTTTAAGGTGCGCCAGTCGCAAACAGGGAAAGGCATTCTAATACGTGATTTGGCCCCAGGGGCCGTATTACATTAAATGCTCATTTTCATTGTTTGCGCCGGGTGCGTCCTTTAGGTGCGCCTGGCGCAAACAATGAAAACTCGCTGTATTATGGGAAATGTGCTGCCCTCAGGGCAGTGGCGAGCTTTCGTTGCCCCCAGGACAGCGCATTCCTGTGAAAAATGGAGCGGCTGCTTTAAAACCTCTCTGTGTTTTCAAAGTGCAGGCAGCAGAGGGAATGATACCCTTTCAGGTGAGTGCAGTCTGTGATTGCACCTGCCTGAAAGGGAACGTCTGAAGGGTCCATAGGACCCCTTTTTCCCCCTCCAGAGGGATGCTCTCAGGGGACGCTGTGACTGTGCGCCACCTTTTAGATGCGTCTCCTGACAGCTTCTTTGCCTCTGTGTCCATGTCTGTGAAAAGGCGTGGGCGCAGAGGCAAAGGGATTCCCTCATTTGCATGGGGCACGCCCCCTACAGATAGCACTGTTGCTTTATGTGCGCCAGCACTTTCAATACTGCAGAAGGGGCCGCACAAGCATCTTCGGCCCCTTCTGTGATACCAAAGTGCCCTGGGGGTGTGCAAAGCAGGTGCAAACGGCCGTTGTACCCCCCCCCCCCCCCCCCCCCCCCCAGCAGTACTCTCTGTAATATGGCCCCTGTTGGCTGATTTCTGTTGCCAGAAACAAAACCTGACTGCTTTGTACTGTGAGCCAGGGTGCCTAACTGCGAAAACAAATTTGTTCTCCCATGGTAGTTAAGTTAAAATAAATGTTCTGTCAGGAGCTGACGAGTGGCCTTTATTTGTGATATAATTAATTCACCACTGAGAAATATCAAAGGTGCTGCCCTCTCCTAATAGCCTTTGATAAAACCTGTTTCTCTTTCGGCATTTCCATAAGAGCTGCTATTAAGGCTGAATGTGTGCGCGGGGTGCACATGCGCAGACCGAAGCGCACACCCAGAATAGCGGGATGATGGACTGACAGCATAAAAGCACCTTGGCAAAAAGACAACTGGTAAACAGCATTGAAACAGAAACATGTTAGAGGGGAAAACGTTTCTCTAATTCTCTATAACAGTTGAACACACACGTGACCTCATCTCTTTGGCAAGGGTATTGAGATAAAAAATATTGGGCCCATTCACAAATCAATTTCATCGGGTCCGCTGGGATGGAGGGTAATAACGTCAGATGGAGCGTTGATGGGCTGAGGGCCCTTTGTTTATTCCCACAACAATCCGTCCGCTTCCTACCAATAAACCATCAAGGCACATCTGTGGCATTCATTCTTTTCAAGGTCGCAAATAGACTATTACTCACTGTTCAGTGGGGAAAAAGAGCAAACAAACGATTGCGCAGTTACACACACATGACAAACAAGGAAATATTTCTTTCAGTGACTGAAGAGGCACAATCAATAGTAAAAGAAACCTGAAAACTCCCACATCTGTATTTTAGCAAATCAATGCAATTAAAAAATCTTCCAAGCCAGAGTATACTCATTGGACATGGATTAAGTCCAGCTCAACATGGACATCAGTGCTGACATTGATCAATTGCAAAGCCAAATACATTTACTTGATTTCCTTTGCTCTATAAATTTTCCCCAAAACACTTCAATGCTTTTCTAGGTGGGCATGGAAATACATTAATGTTTTCTATGTGAAGAAAATAGGAAGATGAAATGTGGACTTGCAATTTTACCCTAGCCTCTCGCCAGCAGATGTTCTGCTCTCTAGGCAATCAGCAGCCTTACAGATTGGGCTCTCAGGCTTATGTTAGGTAAATATATTACCCCCAGGTCCCTCCGTCCTCGACACCTTCATAATAAACAAGTGGAGATGTCCATCTCCCGACAGAAAAAAACAACAAGAGGCATGCTGGGACACTAATACTGCCCCTCCCCCCGGGAGTACATAAGCAGTACTTACCCAGCAGACCTCCTGTTCTTTTTTTCTGTCTGTCGACAGAAAGATGGTGTGCTGGTGCTGCTCCTGCTGGGCTTGAGTGGCTTCTCTTCTTCCCCCCCGCCCTGCTGCCTGGCTGTTTGGGCGCGGGGTTCCCTGGACTGCCTCCTGGCCTGCCGGGCTTGTTGGGAGTCGGTCTGTCTTGGAGCCGGTGTTCTGCTGTGCTCTTCGTGCACCTACCGGTCCTTTGCGGCTGGGGCTGGAGTTCCTGGGACGTTGCTTCCGGGTCGCAGGCTCGTCTTCCCGAGCTTGGCCGGGGAGACGTGCCTCTATCGATGGGCTCCTGCTGTTCCTGGCTGTGGAGATGGTGGAGTGGGGGCCTTGTTCCTGGGGTTGGCCCCCGCTCTGGGTGAGTCCCGCTTGCGGGGTTTTCCTTCATTCTGGCATGTATCTGCCGCCTTTGCTTGGGGTGCAGTGTTCATGTCTCGGCGATGGCGCTGGGCGTGCTGTGTTTCTGGGCGGATCACTTTCTGCCAGTGCTTTGCATGTGCTTTCTGTTTGCTGTTGCGCTATGTGCCGCGTAAGTTCCTGCAGGTGTGCTTCTGTGGCGCTATCGGTTGGCGCGCGGTACTTCTCCTGCGGTGCTTGCTCTGCGCCATGCCGGGGTTGTGAGTCATGCCTCTCCTGGTGCGGCTGAGGAGTTTATGCTCGGAATGAAGGCGGCTCTTGCTTGATGGTCTTTACTTCTTTTGAATTTTTTGCCTACCTCGCACTCGTGCTCTTTTTGCTGCTGCACTGCGAGTTTCCATGATTGCTGAAGGATCGGTGTGCCGCTCTCCTGTTCGGGTTCGTGTCCCCGAGTTGACACGTTCCTGTTCCCTTGCCGGCCCGGCTCTGTGCCTTTGCGACCCCCGCCCTGCTCCCGGGCTGCCTCGGTGACGGGGCTGGCAATGCCCCTCGGCTGTGGCTGCTTCTGCTGGGTGTCCACGGGGCTCCGGTTTTCCCCTCTGTTTTTGGCGCGCCCGGAGCTTTGGTGGCTTTCATCTGTGGAGGGATGTGCCGTTCTTGCTGGTACCCGGGCTTCGGACTCGGTGGCTGTGGGTAATTTCGGGTTCCTGCGGGTCCTCTCTGCCTCTTCTCTTTCTCGGTTACGTTCTTGTGCTTGCCACTGGTTACGATGCGATGTCTCTTCTGGTCACACGCGTGGCAGTTCCTTCTTTCCAGTGGAGAGGTGTGGCTCATTGGTTAGCGGGTCAGGCCCTGATGCAGAGGTCTAGCCCAGGGCCAGGGTTCGATTCCCAGCCTCGGCGCGTCTTGGGCTCTGCTTCCCACGGAGCTGATATTTTTGAAGACTCCGTCTTCACCGAGCCTGATGCTTTCGCCTCGGTGCATGTTCCTGTGCTTGAGTCCCACTCTGCTCCTCTGTGCAGTTGCTTGCTTTTTCTCCACTGCGCTATGGGTGCCTGGTTGGGGTGCCTGTGTGACTCGTCCGTTTGCCCCTGGCCTTTCCGTGCTTGGCCGGTTGGGTTTCGAGGGTTGGCGTCCCTGGGTTGCTTTCCTTTTGCATGCTGCTGGATGGACTTGTGGCTGGTGGTCTCGGGCGCTGAGGTGCTGTGTTGCTTTCCCTGTCCCTCGCCTGTCGGTGTTCGGGGATGTCGATGGCTGCCTGTGATGGGCTTTGGCTTTGCCTGCGCCCTTCTCTGGGTCTGTGATGTTTTTCCCTGTGCAGGTGCCGGCCTTGTGCTGTTGGCCCCCGCTCTAGCTGTCTCGCCCCCTTTTCTTCTTCTGTGAGTCTCGTGGGCTGGTCCTGGATGTGGTGGCTGGCTGTCCTTCTGGATGTGCCGTATTCCAGCATCGTTGTCTCATGGAGGTGCCGTGGTTTGTGCCGGGGCCTCCTTCTTGGGGGGCTTGCGTTTGGCGCTGTGCTTCGTCCCCTCTTCTTTTTTGGGGTTGTCGTGCTGCTGCCGCCAGTGCCCGCGCTGCTTGCTTCCTGTATGTACTCAGTGGCTGGTGCTTCTGTGTGCGTGTGTGGCTCAGACGCACTGGTGTTCTCTGGTGCTCCCCCCCTCCTCCCGCGGTGCATGGGTGTCTGGTGGGTGCTGGTCGGTCGGGCGCTGTGGTTCCTGTGCTCCTCTTTGGTCTGCGGGGTCACGTTTCTGTTCCTGGCCTGCTGCCTTGCCACCTGCCCTCCCCGGCTCTGGTCGGTTCTCTGGGGCGGGCGTGTCACGGGGCTTCTCGTTTGGGGGTGCCCCTGCTCTTGGCCGCTGTTCGCTAGGGGGTTTTCTCCTCCGGGGTTGGCGTGGGTTCCTGTCGCCTCTGTGGGGGATGGATCCTTTTGCTTGCTCTGCCTTTTTTTTCTCTTGCTCCTGGGGTTTTCTCTGTTGTTGGGTTCTCCCTGCCTGCTTGCTTGTGCCTTGCCCCCTGCTCGTCTGTTTTGGGTGCTTTGTCCCCTCTACCCGTGCTTGGTTGGCTTGTGCTGCCTAGGGTTCGGCTGTTCTGTTCTGTTCCGCCTTGCCTGCGCCTGTCCTCCTCTGTTCCCTGCTGTTTTGCTGGGTCTGGCCTGGTTGATGGCTGTTTGGGCGCCCGTCTTGGTCTTCCTGGTGCTCTGGGCTTCCCTTTGCTCCGGCCTGGGGCTTTGGGTGTTTGTCCTGGGGCCTTCTGTGTGTCTGGACGGGTTGCTTCGGCTCTGGCTCTCCCCGTGCTTGCCTTTGGTTTGCTTCTGGTGTTTCCTGGCCGCCCCTCCTGTTCGGACGTTGGTGCCTGCCTGGTTTTTTCCTGGCTGCTGCCGTGTCCTGTCGTGTCGCCTGTTCTCCGGTGTGGTGTGCTGTTCCCATGCTCCGCTGTCTGCTCGGTGGGTGTGCCTGGTTGGTGCCTGCATGTCCTCCTGGGGCTGCTGGGTGCTGTTGGCTTCTTGGTCCTACTGCTCGCGGGGGTGTTTGCTCCCTGGTTTTTCTGTTCTCATCTGGTCCCCTTGGTGGGTGCCTGGCTGTGGTTTTTGGCTGGGGCTTTCCGCTCCGGCCTGTTGGGCTCCTTTTTGGGCTCTGCCTCCTTGCTGGTCTCCCTTTGGGTCCTGGCGGGGTGTTCTGCGTTGGGGCCGCTTCCTTGGGGTTCCTTCGGGGCCTTCTCCTGCTGTTGGTTCTCTTCCCGGGTTTGTTTTCCCGGTGTTGTGGGCCTGTGTGGGGTTCTGTGGCTCCGGTTCTGCCGGCTTCTTGCTGGTTGTGTGTGGCCTCGGGCTGTGCCTCCTGGGTTTCTGGGTGTGCTGTCCCTTTTCGGCCTGCTCTGGGGGTTTTTTTGCCGCCCTTTTCCGGGTTGTTTCCTGGTTCTGTGGTCCTGGCTCGCTTCTTCCTCCCATGTTTCGCGGGCTTTGTTCCCTGTGTGGGTCTGTTTGGGTGCCCCTCCCTCCTGGGTTGGGGTGCGTTTCTGTGGTGCTCGTGCTCTGCGAGTCCCTCCCTCCTGGCCGCGGGTTGTCTGTGGTTTTCTGTTGCTTGGTCCTCTGCTCTCCTTCGGGGGTTTGCTTGGGCCTGCTGTTCCTCCTGCGTGGTCGGGTGGCTTGTCTCTGGTCCTGGCTGCCCGGTTCTGTTGGCGTATGTTGTCCTCAGATTTTTTAGGTTTGCTTGGCTCCTCTCCGGCGTTGCTGGGTTGGGGCCTTGTGGTGTTGGTCTGGGTGCTGTGCTCCCTGGGCTTTCTTTTTCACGCTACTCCTGCCCTTGCTGCTGGCCTGGGTTTGGGGTTCCTGGGCGGTCCTTTGTCTTTTGGGCGCCTTCTTTGTGCTGCCCTCTGTGCGTCGTTGGTCGACTGCTGGGGTTTCCTGGTTGCTCTGTGCTCCCCTCCTGCCTTGTGTTCCATCCCTTTGGGGTTGGGGTTTTCGGGGCTTCTGGTCGTTTTCTCTGTTCCCGACCTGGTTGTGTCTTTGTTGCTGGTTTCCGGTCTTGTTGGCCTCTCCTTGTTTGGTGGGCTTTCGGCTGGGTTCTGGGGTTCCGTCCTGTCCCGGTCTTTTGGGTCGGGTTTTCGGTCCTGTTCGGCTCCTGGGTGCTTGTTGCCTCCTGGGCCTTCTCGGGGGGGGTTTTCCTCCTCGGTTCTCTTGGGCTCGTGTCCTTTCTTTTGCGAGTTTGGCCGTGTTTCTGGCCTGTGCTTCTCCTTCCCTTTGGGCTGGGTGCTTGTGCCTGCGCTCTGTGGCCCGTTCCTTCTTTGGCTTCTTCCGGGTTGTCTCGTCTTCCTGGTGGCTCTGCCTGGCCCAGTGTGTCCTTTCTGCTGGTTCTGGCCTGGGCGGTCTTCTCCGGTGGGTTATTTTGGCTGGTCTTGGGGTCCTGGTCCTGGTCCTGGTCCCGGTTGCCTGTTTTTCGGGCTGGCGGCCTCCTTTCTTTGGAGCCCTGGCCTTGTTTCTTTCTCCCCGGTCCTTGTCCCTGCTGTCTTGTTCGGGGTTGCGGGCCGGATGTTGCCTGCGGTCTTCCTTTCCTCCTTCTCGGTGCTCCCTTGGGTGGCTGCTTTGTTGTGGTTTCCTGGGTGTGCTTCTGCGTGCGGAAGGCCGGGTTTCTGCTTTGGTATTCTCCACTTGTTTATTATGAAGGTGTCGAGGACGGAGGGACCTGGGGGTAATGTCCTATTACATATGGTAATCTTCATTACTCCGGGTCCCGTAGTCCTCGACACCTTCATACGCCCCTCCCTCCCTCCCGGGCGGCCGGCCTTCCTGTCTGGGCTTGTTAGTACAGGAGGTCTGCTGGGTAAGTACTGCTTATGTACTCCCGGGGGGAGGGGCAGTATTAGTGTCCCAGCATGCCTCTTGTTGTTTTTTTCTGTCGGGAGATGGACATCTCCACTTGTTTATTATGAAGGTGTCGAGGACTACGGGACCCGGAGTAATGAAGATTACCATATGTAATAGGACATTAATCAATCATGGTTTGTGAAGTGTGGCTATTTGCCTGTGAGGGTCTCAAGGTGCTATGGGGGGAGGGGAGAGGCAGCAGATCAGACTAAGTGCTGAGTTCATCCGAAAAGCCAGGTCTTGCAGTCCTTCCTGATTTGCGTCAGCGAGGGTGATTTCCTGTGGTGGATGTACAGGATGTTTCATGTCTATTGAGGCGAGGTAGGAGAAGGACATTCCTACGGTTCTGGTCTTGTGGATTTGTGGGACGGTAGCCAGGGAAAGCTGGGCCGAATGTATAAGCCTGGGCCGATTTCACAAAGAAAGTCGGAAAATCATGGGTGGAGATCTCTTTCTATAACTTTCTTGAATTCAAATGTTCACAGAAGTGGCCATCGTTCTAGGAAGGTTATGCAGTATTTCTAATGGGATCCCGTTCTCAGTGTGCAGAGTTCTCAATAACGGAGAACTCTGAGCAGGAGGGAAATAGGAGCCCCTGGGCATATGCGCACCTTTTTTCCATAAGAAACAATACAAAGCTTACTCAATAGCATGAACCTTGACAGCTTCAAACCACAACTTTCACTGACTATCAAGCAACTTGAATTCGCCCAGGAAAAGCAACCTCACCCTCATAGAACATATTGCCTAGAAAACAAAGATGGTCCTGTACGGGCTCTCTCTTCTAAAGAAAGGAAAATAATTTCTTCCAGAAGGTGACTTCAGAACTGCTGTTTAAGCAATCCTACAATAACAAGTGGACCGGCCCACAGGAATTATGTGATTCTACGCCTGCTACGTTTTTTGACATCATTATGAATTTGCTGCATTTGCTTCATAATCCATGATCTGCTGCATAATCTGAAGATTTTAACAAACTAATTGTATTTCTAGCTCAAACAGTTCAAAAGTTGGTAACAAAGTAGCGACGTGTTTGTACAGGAGAAGGCCCTTTGCAAAGGTTAACTGGTCATCTTTCAGTTGCCTATTTCTGCTTTTGTTTGCTAAGCTGGTACTAATGAGGTAAATGTTTTCCCAGACATTATTGACTTGTGTACTACTATTAAAAAATGTGCTGCGTTATGCTGCGCAGTTTCAACATTTTTGTGCTGCATAATTTAGTCAACCACACACTTTGGTATCAGCATAATTCCAATGTCCCTGTGTAGGAAATTGGGCTACTGGATGAGGGGGATGAAGCTCTACTCAATCAGCAATGCAATTCCTGTCAGAGTGAAGTCATAAGCAACCCCAAATTAACTTGTGATGAACCCACGGGTAGCTTGTATCAAAGCGGGCAGGCTTAACATAGAGTCAATGTGAAAAGAATTGATGTCACACTTCAAACAGGAATAAAGTGAAAACACAACACTAGAAACATCCCACAAATGAGAAAAAATATTTGAGATCAAAATGACAAACATCCAATCAGTAGAACTGGAGGTATTCAATATTAATGATTTAAGTGTAAATAGTGCCTAAAAGCACAAAGTGCCAATTATGGGTATTTGGTTTGCGCTGAACTGGGACAAAGTCATAAGTTCAGGCCGACTGCAATAGAGCACAGTCCCATTACAGGAACCAAGTTAGGCCTGGTGAACAGAGAGGCATATTAGCAACAAATAGCGATATTTGTTTTTTTATCCCTGTCTATCGCCGGATATTATCGCAGAGATAACATGCTATTAGCAACCTTTATCTCTAATGCGATAAAATATCCGGCGATAGCGGCACATTGCGTGAATATCGCTGGAAATCCAGCGATATTCAGGCATTAACGCTAATGGGGACTTAACCTGAATATCCACCTCCCATTGGATACACAGGTTGAGTCTTGGTCTGAGCAGGTGTTAGGTTCTGGTGATAATCGCGCTTAACATGACTTTCTTAAATGCACAGCCTGCCTTGCTAATAGGCGATAGCTGTGTTAGCGGCTGCTTTCAGTTGCTAACAGGTTGGGTACACCCACTTTGCATGTCATTAGCGATAAATATTGCTGACATGCAAAGTGGGCCCCAAACCGGTCGCTATCGCCGAAAAGCTGCCGCTAACTGCTGTTAGCGACAGCTTGCTAATAGGTCAATAAAATTATTACTGCTTTAGCGGGAAAAAGTCCAGCTAAAGCAGCAATAGTGCCCTTTCTAATATGCCCCAAAGTACCTTAAATTCTGGTAGTGGAGCACTGTCAGATCCTGCGTCGAGGATGCTTTGTACAGTTGTGGTTTCAAGGAAGCTGTTTGGCTCTGATGTGAAGTCCTGCATCATCATCGAGTAGCCCGTCAACAAGGGGCTTTTGAAGCCTTGCATCAAGGATGTGCTGCGCAGCAGTGGTTCTGAGACAGCTGCAGGCTGCGATGTGGAGTCCTGCAATGGGATTGCATTGTGCAGCAGTGTTTCCGATGCGGCTGTGATGAGATGTGTCATGCTCCATCGGTTCTGCTTACAGGACCAGAGCTGCTGCTGAACTTGCGCATGGAGGCTACGCCCCCTGGATGGTAATGAGGATGGTAATCTCTAACATCATCCATCTTGATTTCTAAAATATTGAATGTGCGTTGCTGTACAAAACAGTGCCTGGATGACACTTTCTGACTCTCACTAACGTGAGCGTCAGGCAGTCAGGCCCATTGTCAGGCGCCTGCACTAATGCACAAGTGTCAGACAATGTCCATTTGTTTTTTGTTTTACACTAGGGCTTACTTTTAACAGCTCTGTCATTCAATTCATAGGGGTCTCTAGAATATTGCTGCATTTCTTATCTTTTCTCTCCATTTGCTTCTTTTATTGGTAGCATGCCATTTCTTCTTCTTTTTTGCCAATTTTCTTTTTCTCATTTGCCCTGCCCTCTCTTCATATTTCCTCACTATACATTTCCTCTGGTGCCTTTTAGTACTGCCCCCGGGTCTGTATGCAGGTATAGAGAGGTGTCAGGGACCTTCTCATGCGGATGAGTGCAGCAGCCAGACACTGATGCCTAAAATCAAACAATTTGGTTAAGTGGGAAAGCCAGGATCAATTCTTGGTTTTCTAGAGTTGCATTGAGCAGTAAATCTACTAGATGGATATGTCTCTCACTGCCCTATTTTACACTGAAAATACTTTTTTTGTCTCCCTTTCTTGGCACATGAGAATAGAGCATGGGTAGCAGGCACGTGCCACATGAAGGAGTGGAACATTTTGGGCTCAAGAGTCCAAAAGGATCCCAAACTTAGCCAGAGCCAGGCAGTTGGCTCAAGCTCTCAATGGCTCTCCAACCTCCACCTCTCAAATTTGCAGATTGAAAGGTTAGAAATTCTGTGCAATATTTTACGTTTTCCTTGAAAAAATGCCTATAAGAAATGTGCTTTTTGGTTAACTTATTATAGGAATTTTGTTGGAAAATGCACCATTTTATACTACTTTTAAAAAAAGTTCTTAGGGGGAGAAACCTTCCAAACTTTCCTAAAAAATATCCAGCTTGCTCGCATATGTTCCAAAGTTCATTAATTTCTCTTTCGCCCCACTAATTTCTAATTTCACCAGTTGCCACTGCACAGGACCACAGCTGGGCTGGCACAGCACTGTCAGGCCCACCTACATGGGTCCATGACTGGGATGCCACCACTTGGAGATTAGAACTCACAGCAGACAGAGTCCAGGTGCTGGGTTCAGCCTGGTTAGAGCCTTTACTGTCCCTGAGGCTCTGAACAAGCCCTTGTTGTCACTCTGGTGGACCTTGGTTCATGATGCAGATCCAGGTCTACTCACACAGGGCAGCAGAGTAGCAGTTCTTCTTGCTGATCAACACATATGTCCTTCTGAGTTTCCCAGAGGTGTACTGAAGAGTTGGGTATGAGCGTCCATTATTAATACCTGGTGCCCACTTTAAATTAGTAGAAGGTTCTGGAGGTTTCCACCCCCAGAGGTGCCTGGAATTTCCTGCCTCTCTGCCGTGGTCTCAGTTCGTCTGGGGTCATAAAATACAAGTATCAAACCTTTTATGAGTGTGCTTAGACAGAGCCTTTGAGATGTATAAGTGTGGTAGGTCCTCCTCATCAAGTCAGAGATAGCCCATCTATCCAACACCTATTCCCCCTCTGTGTCATGGTATGGGATCACTACACAAATACCAACTTCCAGCTACACCTAGCCATGTGACCCAGGATAAAGGCTTCAGGCAGCAAATGGTTTAGTTAAGAAAATGTCAATTTTCGAAAAAAAACTATTGATGGATGGAACGCGGGACAATGCAAACATTCACCCCATTCACAAGTATCTGGGTTAAATCCATCATTCTTTTGCTCACCACACCACCCCACAGAAGTTTGGAACCTGCCATATGCAAATCAGTCTTGACCCTGTTCTTTGTGGGAACAGTCCAGCTCGAACTGCAAAAGCAAGTCCTCCCTGGACTAGAAACAAGCATCCTGGGACTGGTTGCAGGACATCACCCTTCATCAGCCAGACAAGCTTGAATCCAGTGGGGTTTAAGCATTTTTTTACAGTCTGACTTTATTAGGTTTTTAAATTACGATTCTATAGATGCCAAACTCGACATTCCGACTTGCTCCCAATTGAAAGTTAGCACTTGTTAAATGTAAGTAGGCAATACAGTGTTATCCTATGGGAGAGGTAGGTCTTGCAGTAGTGACAAATAAATGTAAGAGATATTCACTACACAGACATGTAAAAATTAAAAGTACTGTTAGAAATGGGGTCACTAGTTGGCAGGGTTATGTACCCTGTCCAAACAGAGACCACCATTCTAGCCAGGGCAAATCAGACACACAACCTAAATTAACCTGTGCTCACTCTCTGGTAGCTTAGCACAGAGCAGTCAGGCTTAACTTAAAAGGCAATGTGTCAAATATTTGAGCACACTTTAATTACAGTAACTCAATGAAAACACGACAAAAAGACTGCACACCATTTTAGAAAAATAGAAAATATTTTTCTGATTAAAACAAGACCAACATGACAAAAATCCAATTAATAGAAGTCGACATATGGATTTTAAAAGATTAAATGTGAAAATAGTGCTTAGAAGTCACCAGCGGTCAAAAGGTTGAGGTCATGAGGGACCGATGCAAATTCAAAACTCAGGCCAACCACAATCAACTACTCAAACAGGTGAGCAAATCGGACACCAAGGGGAACTCACTGATAGATTTACCTTATGGCAAATGTTGCGTTGGTCCTAAGAAACCATATTATTATTTCCCAACAGATCAGAATCTTGATCAAGTGTTGAGACTTGAATCATACAGCCTCCACACCCTTTGAACTTAGGTGAGTTTTATTCTAAACAGTCATGACTACGACATGGATAGGGAATCTCACTTATAGGATTAACTTGTGGCCCTTGCTGGGTTGGACTTAAAACCCCATTATTATTTTCCAACGGACCTGAATCTTGATCAGTTGTTGAAACCTGAAACATACAGCCTCTACACCATTTGATCTTAGGTGAGTAATCACTTTGCCAATTTCTTACCCAGTCTGACTGAGTGAAGGAGACTACGGACTCCTGCTAGGATAATAGCCCCATCATTGAGTGGCACCTCATGAGCCCTCCTGTGCCTGATTATGTGAGTCCTTACACCTAGGTGCGTTGTACATTCTCTGAGAACCTCTCACTTGAAACACAAACCTGACTGCCAATTTTAATCTTAACAGGCTGTCCAATTTCTGTCCAAGGTCCTGTTGAAGACCCGCACTGATACCCCATTAGTGCAGACCTTTGGTTGAAACGTCGACAATCTGAATCGTGGACCAGTTGAGATACCCTGCGATGAGACTCAATAATCTAGTCCGCAGAGTTATTTGGAAATAGTGTGTTCTCTGGCCACAATCCCTACCCTTCCTTCCCAAATCACCATTGTATATACAACACAGTCACCACAGCACCGAGCACTTATGTCACCTTTGTCACATATTACTTGTCACAATGTATATATTCTTTGACAGCCTAGCAAATGTAAATTTGAGTATTTCTATGAATTAAGCAATTTATAAAAGCTCTTAAATACCCAATATGGTTTGTGTGTGTATTACAATTGATTTCTCATTGTTGGCATAGTCCTTTTGACTAATCCTATTGCTTCAAGAAACATATTCTTAGCACCCGACTGAACCATTTGTACTCTAGTACAACTACAATCAACAGCAGGCTGGCTACAGGACCTAGCCAGGTCCCACTAACAAAATAATTTGAATGACGCTTTTGTGGACATCGAAGAATTGAGGCAAGGAGTCGGGGAGGACCCGCTTTGATCCGTGGATGGTGGCAAGCAGGGGTGCTGATCCACGTTTTTTCGAGGCAGGCACTGCGTCAAAGTCGATCCACGATCTTGCATTTGAGCAGAGTGGATCTCTGTAGTCGATGAGCCACTTCTGTTTGGGCACGCTCTTGTCGAGCAGCAACAGTGTTGGTGATGAAGTACAATGTGTCGTCGCCGGCCAGCGCAAAGTTGGTGCCGCGTTAAGGATTAAAAGAGCTGCAAAACCCAGTTCTGAGGCCCAGGACTAGAGGGGGCACTTCTGGCAAGGGTAGAACTCACAGATGGCAGAGTCAGGCAGCACCAGGAGAGTTGCAAGACGTCTTTTGTGTCCCTGATAGTTCCGAAAATAGGTGGCAAGCCAGCAGGCCCTTCGAGAAGCTCCGGTTCAAGAAAGTAGAGAGCAGGTCCAGTCTCTCGCACTGTCAGGCAAGAAGCAGCAGGCCAACACGGCAGAGTAAGTAGCAAAGTGGAAATCCCTCCAATAGCACAGCAGCTCTTTTTTCAGGCAGAATGTCCTAGATTCCAGCAGAGTTTTCATTTGGTGGCTTCAGGGGACCAGTACTTAAATATAAATGTGCCTTTCAAGTTGGGAAGACATCAAAGATGCCTTTGAATGAATGAATGAATGAATAAATGAATGAATTGAGTCTTATACCGCTCAACTTAGCCCAAGGGCATCAAGGCGCCTAAAGATCGTACAGCTTGTAAATGTTCTAGTGCCAGACTACAGATAAGCCTCTACAAAAAGGTGCGTTTTTAGAGCTTTTCGGAAGAGTGTGATGGAGGATTGTCCTGCCAGTTCAGGGGGGAGAGAGATCCACAGCCTAGGAGCCAGGAAAGAGAAGGCTCTCCCTCCCCACCTCACTTTAAAAAAACGAGGAACTGACAGAAGGTTTTTATTGGAAGAGCGGAGGGCTCTACAGGGAGAGTAAGGGTGTAGAAGGGCCCTATTGCCCTCCGAGCCTGAGCCATATAAGGCCCCATGGGCAAGACAAAGGATCTTAAACGAGATCCTGGACTGAAAGGGCAACCAGTGCAGGCTCTTCCTAGCTACGGAGGCTGAACAAAGTCGAGGGAGGTTAAGAACCAGCCTGGCTGCCGCATTTTGCACTATATGTAAGCGCTGAAGAAGGCTCTTATTGATACCTGAATAAAGCGCATTACAGTAGTCTAATCTCGTGGAGATGAGAGCCACAGTGACCTGCTTCTGTGCTTCGTGAGAGAGGAAGTGTGCAATCTTTCTCAAAACCCTGATGATCCCACAGCAGATGGAAACAGTCCTGCTGACCTGACGGTCAAAGGAGAGAGTGGAATCGATCAGTACACCCAGATTCCTGGCAAATTGAAAAGAAAGAGGACACGCCCCATGGGACGCGGCCACCAGTCACTCGACCAGATATCCTGGTTACCCCCAAAGATCAGGACCTCTGTCTTCTCTCCGTTTAACTACAGGAAGTTCTGGATCATCCATAAGGAGACTGCTTCCATGCAGTTCCTGAAGTTAGAAGCGGAGAGGCTGACCGATTGAGACAGGGAAACCATGATTTGGGTGTCGTCAGCATATAACAACACCTCTAGGCCAAAGGATTGTACTAACCAGGCTAGTGGCGGCCACATAGATGTTAAAAAGTGTGGGGCTCAAGGAAGATCCCTGAGGAACCCCACACTGCACAGGTTTAAAGGGAGAGAGGAATTTGCCCAGCTTTACCCTCTGTTCTCTTTGGCTAAGGAAAGAGGTCAGGAGGTTCAGGGCTGAGCCGCCAACTCCAATCTCCCGAAAGCGGGCAATCAAGACGGAGGGAGACAGGGTGTCGAATGCCGCCTTGAGGTCGAGCAAGACCAGAAGGGTAGTCTGGCCCATGTCGACCTTCGATCGGATGTTGTTAATGACCACCGTGAGGGTGGACTCAGTGCTATGGGCTCTCAGAAAACCATGTTGAGAAGAGTCCAACAAACTAGCGTCATCCAGGAAGGCGCTTAAATGATGGTTAAGGTGGGACTCAATTTTAGCTGGGGCGGGTAACAAGAGAAATTGGGCGAAAGAAGAAAAATAAAAACATGGCTCTTCAATCAATAACCAATCCCCCCTTGCACTTTCTGCCTCATCCATAGCGCCGAGACGCCCTTGGGCAATTGTTCGCGCTCAACAAATCACATAAATAAATAAATAAATAAAGAGTGGCCTTTTTCAGAAGGAGTTTAACAACCGCCATTTTCCACGAGAGGGGAAAATTTCCTTCCGTAATTACTGGATTCAACACCTATAAAAGGGGAGGGATGACCACCTCCACCTCCCTGCACTCCTTGAGGATCCTAAGAGGGCAGGGTTCCAGAGGGGAACCAGATGTCGTTTTATCAAGGAGCAGGGTAAGCAATTCAGGGGTAAGGGGGAGAAAGTTGAAGAGGATGGGGCAGGGTTCACTCGCCCGACACTCAGGCGGGAAAGAGGTAGGAGGGTAGGAGACACCTGAGTCAAGGAGGTTAAGGGATTCAAGAGACTTATAAATATCTGCTATTTTAGTATGGAAGAAAGTGGAGATCTTATCACACAACTCCTGAGATCCCACTATGGGGTCCAGTGTCTGAGGGTTAGAGCGGGTGTCAATGATCTTGAACAAGTCTCGGGGGGAGTTTAGCGAGGATGTCAGGCTAACAAAATGAGCCTTCTTTTCCTCAATTATAGCCAATTTGTATTCTATAAGGAGGCATTTGTGCACTTCTCCCTCCTTGGGGTCAAGGTGGGCCCGCCAGCATATCTCCTGTTTTCGGCAACCCTGCCTTAACAGCCTGAGCGAGTCAGAGAACCAGGGTGCGGAAGGTCTCTTTCTGGCCGAGTAGTGATGTTTAGCGGGAGCCAGAATATCCACTGCTCTCGAGATGGAGTTGGAAAGTTCGAGGGCAGCGGCGTTAGTATCCCCCGAGATGATGGGCCTCAAGCTGGACAGAAAAGGGGCAAGAGTTGCATTATTAACCTCCCTATAGTTCCTTCTTAGTTCCCATTTCCTAATTTCGGAGGTGGAGGGGAGAGAAGAGAAGGATTTTAACTCTAGCGGAACGGCCAGATGGTCTGACCACGCAAGAGGGATGGGAGGGCCTATTCTTATTCTAGAATCATTGGAAAAACTCTGTCCAACGTGTGGCCGTCTGAATGGGTGGGGCTATCCACAAGTTGCATCAGGCCACACGAGGCTAAGGATTCCACCAAAAAGGAAGTATCGCTGGAGTTCATATTTTCAAGGTGATAGTTAAAATCACCTAGCAAGGTAATATTGGGTCTATCAACAAAGGATTCTAAGATCTTTAGCAGATTATGGCTAAAGACAGACCTAGGGCCAGGGGACCTATAGAACAGGAGGCCAGAGAAGGAAACTGTAGGGGAGGAGTTAAGAGAGAAATACATAGCCTGAAAGGAGTCTGTAGGGGTGGAAAGATGTTCGGTACGACAAGTGAAGGAGTTCCTATATAAAATCCCCAAACCTACTCCTCTTCGCCCAATTCTGTCTATCCGAGATAGAGCATAGCCCTCCGGGATAGCGTCAGCGAGTTCGGGACCTGAGGATTCTGACGCCCAGGTTTCAGTGATGAAGACCCAGGAGGGTCTCCTAGCGGAAACAAAGTCTTTAAAGGTGATGTTGTTTTTAATTAAAGATCTTACATTAATAAGGAAACCCTCCTCAATAGCTAAAGAAGGAGATTTTGGTGTCCCAGCGCTGGGCTGCATCTGTGAAGGGTTCGACGTTAGGGGACAGCAATGGCTAATCATACAACTACAACTAAGCTCACCTAGAAACGCCTCGGGTGAGAGGAGTGGTGACAGGGCAATCTGGGGGGATTCAGTGCCAATAGTTCCTGGGTAGAATAGAGAGCACATCCTTGGGGGCAAACATGAGGTTGGCCAGCATCCCTGGCCCCTGGCGCGCACTAAGCGCGGACGGACGCAGATGGGCTGGACTTAGGCGCGACTTCCATGCGCACCCGCTGTGAGTGTCTGCTGGGCGCGGAAGGGAGCATGGAGCCTAAATAAGGAGTCGCCCATGTGGAACGCAGTGCGTGACCCTCGACAAGCCAATGAGGGCACGGGCTGTAAATGTCTGCCGGCACCCTCCACAGTAAACGGGAAAACCCGTGGTGGACCGGGGCGCTTGGCAAGCTAAGAAAGTGCGAGAGCGGCGGACCTCTAACAGGTCAGGCCGTCTGAAAGTGTGCAAATCAGCAAATGCGAGCGGAGATTAAGATCGGGTGAGTTTTTAAAAATTAGCAGCAACAAGGTAACAGCAAAACATATTAGTCATGTGTCGAAGTTAATAGAAATGAGTCAGTCAGGTAATTTTAAAAATTAGCAGCAACAAAATGACAGCACAACATATTAATCATGCAGCAAAATAAAAGGAAATAAAACAACAGTTTCAGTGATGAGGCATCGTAATCATGCCCTCACCAACAACAAGCTTTCCTGACCTCGCTCCAGACACACTGCAGGGGGGATGTAGCTCTGTGTGGAGACTAGCACAGCACTATTCAGGGGCAAGTGTCAGCTCCTCCCTCTCAATGTACTTGAGGAAGGCTCATTAGCCTGGTGATGATTGCCGACCACGAAGCAAATGTCACACCCCAGCTCTCTGTGTATGACTGTCTAGAGGGAATGCACAAAGCCCAGCTGTCATTTAACCAGGCATGTATTCAGAGATAGGCAGAGGCACAGACTGGTTAAAGTAGGAAAATGCCAACTTTCTAAAATTAGAATTTTTTGACTTACAATTTATAATCTGACTTCACCATGAGTTGTGATTGTAAATTGTGAGCCCAGAGACACCAAACTCCAAATCTCCACCTGTTCCCAATTGCAAATTATACTTAAAAGATGTTCTACGGCAATCCCAATGTTAATTTATGGGAGATATAGGCCTTGCAATACTGAAAAGTGGGTTTAGCAATTTTTCACTGCTAGGACATGTAAAATTCAAATGTACATGTTCTACCTTTTAAAGAAACTGCACCCTGCCCACAGGGCTGCCTTGGGCTTACCTTAGGGATGACTTACATGTAATATAAAGGGAAGGTTTGGGCCTGGCAAGTAAGTTAACTTGCCAGATCAAAATGACAATTTAAACTGCACACACAGGCCACGCTGTGGCAGACCTGAGGCATGTTATAGGGCTACTAAAGTGGGTGGCACAATCAGTGCTGCAGCTCTACTTGTAGCATTTAATTTACAGACCCTGGGAACATATAGGGCACTTTGCTAGGGACTTAGTAGTAAATTAAATATGTCAATGGTGGCTAAGCCAATGTTACCACGTTTTGAGTACTGAGCATATGTACCTAAGCACTGGTTCGCAGGGTTAAAGTTCCTGAAATCCTAAAGCCAACAACAACAAGGTTAGGAAAATAGGAGAAGGAGGGCAAATAGTTGGGGGTGTCCCTGCTGAAAGGGACGGTCAAACACAACCCCCCACCAGCCTAAAGCCAGAATAGACTACTCAATACCTTGATGGACTTCCCTGCTTAGGGTGATAGAACATGGACAATGGCCCACTACTACAGGGTCACTTACCAGTTATAGGCCTTTCTGAACACAGTTGGATCCCTCTGTCTATACTCTTGGGCCCACTGAAAGGACCCATGGGGAACCCTTCTCCTCATCTGTGGATCCCATCTGTGCAACACCTAACCTTACTTTTCTCACAGACGTATCCCAGTAAGCAGACAGTAACCCCATGCCCAACAGTGTGATGGGGCCCATTCCACCCTTTGGGTCTGATTCTGTTCCCAACCCAGGAAAAAAACTCTGACCACAAAGAAAACAACCAACAAAGGTCACTGACAGCTGTCAGTTTCAAGAGTCAAATCCCAGGCTATTCGGGGCCTCTAACCTCTGTGGTTTCTCAAAGTTGAGGGTAGTAGCCTCAGGTGCCTCGCATCCTTTTTCTAGTTCACCTCCCACCAGTTAAGGGTTGGTATCCTGAGACTGGTCCTTCAGCCCAGGTTCTGTACCCTGAGGCTGGACAGGACAGAAGACAGGGTGTGTGCTCTACCTTACCCTGTTCCTCCCTCTGGGGTCCCTTACCCTCTACTTGGGAGTGGGGCATTCAGAAAGCTGAACTGTTAGGACACCTATGGTGACCACCCCTCTCAGTTCCTCTGACACCAGGGGAAACTCAGTCCCCAAAAGGCAGTCTATGGGCATCTGGGAAATAACTAATACCCTCCCTTGGGTCACCTCCTCACCACACTCTTGGTTTCCAGGACCATAAGGTGGAAGAAGTCCTGCATATGGGATGGAATTACCCTACATACCTGGCTGGTGTACTGCTCTAGGGAAACTAGCCTTTCCTTTACCATGGTCTCGCTAGCCCCTATGTCCATCAGAGCAGTGACTAGGACCCCATTCGCATTCACCTGGTGAAAGTGACAACTCCCACCCTCAGGGATCTCCAACTCACACTCTGAGTCCACCACCCTGTTAAGGGAAATTGAGGTATGGTCTATGACCAGCCCCCGGGGACTACCTACCCCTAAGGCCACATTGGCCACCCCTGCAGAGGTACCACCAGTGGGTGATCTCTTAGGACAGAGTCCCCCTGTTTGTTTCCTAGCTAGAAACATTAAAAAGAGTGAGGTTGGAAATGCTGCGCCCTGGGCCGCTGCCTAGCAGAACCTCTTCCCTGTTTCTTGGAAGGGTCATGGCAAAACCTTTCCTCCTCCCTTACCCTGGGACCTGTCTGTGTCCCCCCTTAACAAACCTTCATTCTGCTCGTGGAGGCTGAATCACCCCTCCTCCCTCACGATGACCAAGCAAGTCAACGCCATCTCGTCATCGCGTTTCAACACCCTGCGCATGCTCCGAAAGATCTTCCGGTGGATCCCCACCGACACCAGAAAGACAGTCACCCAGGCCTTCATCACCAGCCGACTGTACTCGGGAACACCCTCTACGCTGGAACCACAACCAAACTACAGAAAAGCGCATTCAGAACGCCTCTGCACAACTCATCCTGGACATCCCCCACCAGAGCCACATCTCTGCCCACCTGAGAGACCTGCACTGGCTTCCCGTCAGCAAGAGGATCTCGTTCAGGCTCCTCACCCACGCACACAAGGCTCTCCATGACATGTGCCCCAAATACCTCAACAACCGCCTCACATTCTACACAACGACCCGCCAGCTCCGATCCGCCAGCCTCGCCCTCGCCACCGTCCCACGGATTCGCAGAACCACCACCGGAGAAAGATCCTTCTTCTACCTGGCGGCCAAGACATGGAACTCCCTCCCCACCCACCTACGGCTGACCCAGGACCATCTCTCCTTCAGGAAGCAACTCAAGACCTGGCTCTTCGAGCAGTAGCAGCACCCCCCCTCCTCCCAGCTCCTTGAGACCCTAGCGGGTGAGTACCGCGCTCTATAAATGTGTTGATTGATTGATTGATTGATGGCCAGTAGAGTATCACTCACCTCACTAAATATATGCCTCCACAAACTAGCTCTCAAGTCTGCCTCAGGGACCCTGTGCTCTTGGAGGGGAATTTCCTAGGCCTCAAACCATCTGTCTATGTCTTCCCCACCAGAAAATTGGACACCAGCCATTTGGGTATGTTGACCCTCCTTTCAGAGGGTACAGAAGAATTGTTGCCACCTTCACTGCTAGACTCCACCTGCCTGGCGTAGATGTCCAGCTCTCTCAGGCTCAGCTCCTGAACCAACATATGCTTTTTCTCCTCAATAGAACAGTCTTACCCTCCATCTCCATGGCAAACCTTTTCTCCTCTAAGGCATTCTCCTTTTCTGATTTGAGCTTAGCAGGTTCTGATGAAAACATTCTCTCCTCCCACCTTTCCTTCAGCCCCTCATGGGACAGGCTTTGGATGAGACACTACTTCCTGCTCTGGAGGGGGCCCTCATTTCTGGAAGTAAGTTGCCCTCCTCCTCCACCATAGACAGCAGCCCAAGGCCCTTACGTAAACCCTGGTCCAAATCATCATCCTCATCCTTACCCTCCATTAGGATTCCATCCAACAAAGTATGGACTTCAGGCAAGGCTCTGAGTGCCTTTTGCATCTCTACCTTCTAGGCGGAGCTCTTTACAGGAAGACAAACTCCTTGCGGAAGTTCTTTAGTATAGCTACAGTGTCAGTGTACCCTCAATTCTGGCCAGCTCAAACTCCATTCTTACAGGTACAGACCGGTGCTCGGTGCCAAGCTACCCTCCGAGCAGTTCAGATTAAATTAAGAGTCAATGTGTAAAGTATGTGTGCAACATTTATTAACAGTAACTCAATGAAAGCACCACAACAAGACTCCAGACTAGTTTAGAGAAGTAGCGAACTATTATCTGATTAAAACAAGACCGTAACTACAAAAATCCAATTAGTAGTAGGAGAGATATGATTTTTTTAAAGATTAAATGCAAAAAAATTGCGTAGAAGTCACTGGCAATCAAAAGGTTACTTGAGATCACAAGGGACCGATGCTAATCCGAATTATTTCAGGCCCACCGTAATCGACAGCAGGCCAGCTATAGGACTTTGACAGGCGTGCTAACAAAGTAGGTTGGATGGAGCTGTTGTCAACTTGGAAGAGTCGCAGCATTGTCATCAATTCATGGATGGAGGCGAGTGGGGAACCGATCCGATCCTTTGATGGAGCTTCGTGTAGATCCCTTTTTCAAAGCAGGCTATGTCAAAGTCGAGTTGTATTGTCATCGCTGAGCACTTTCTGCAGTCGTATCACTGTAGTTATCGAGCTGTGTCTGTTTGGGCACGCTCTTGTCTAGCACCCACAGTTTCAGCATCGAAGGGCGATGCATCAGCACTGGTTGGTGCAAAGTCAATGCTGCATCGGCGTTGAGGATTTAAACAGCTTTAAAAACCCCTTCTGAGGACTAGAACTAGAGGGGGACACCTCAGGAAAGCATATGAGTCACAGATGGCAAAGTCCAGCAGCACCAGGAGAGTTGCAAGATATATTTTGTGTCTCTGAGACTACAAAATACAGGAGGCAACCTAGCAAGCCATTGGAGAATCTTGGGTTTAAGAATGAAGAGAGCAGATCTAGTCCCTGTCCCTCCCAGACAAGAAGCAGCAAGCAGCAGGCCAACACAGCAGAGCAAGAAGTGTTTGTGTGGTTCGACAACATACGCTGTGGGCTTGGTATCCCAACTGATTCCGGACACCCCACCGAATATGTTAGCCTGTATACCAGCTAGCTCAAAGTGCCACTAGAAACACCTCTTACCAAGGAGAGAATAGTTCTTGACATCTATCGAACATGACAACCCCGATCCCTCAGAATCGTGGAAACAGTGCTACTAGTCGCTCAGTCATTCGTGCTCATTTTGTCTCGGAGAGAGATACACCAAATAAACGGTGAGGATGTTTTTCAATAAGCATGTATTGAAGCAGCTTCATTCTACTGTAAAATAGGTGTGCTGGAGCAACCATTAGACAGTAGCAGATATAAAAGATTATAAGCACTAACAGAGTGTAAGGATGGCAGATTTCTACCATAGTGCTAAAACGATAAATACAGGCAAGTATAAAAATACATGGCAGTAATAAAAGCATACTCCTACGATGCGACCTTAACTATATGTACCTAAGTGTACCTAGCATGTATGTAGGTGTGGAGCCAAGAATCCCATTAGGATAAAGTCAACCCCATTACATGAAGTGAGAGACTCTGGGACCCCGCCTTTGTCTTGAGGTGGACACCCCACAAGGGATGTCAGAACACTGCGAGCTGGAGTGTCTGCGTGCAGGAACCTCAACGTCTCGCGTCAGTGTGTCCGCATGGAAGTCCTTTTCTCCTCTCTCTACCTTAGCAAGAGATGGTGTATATACACCCAAAAGTGATACCCCCTGGGGACATACCTCGCTGTGTCATGTTGAACTAGGATGACAAAAGTTATGACCCTTGTACATAGTTTTTATGCAGGCGTTGTGATGCATAATGAATGAGGCTTAGGCCTTTCAGAGAAAACCCCAAGTCCTCTAGTCATTACCTCAACTAGGTAAAAGGTCGGTCTTAAGAACCATTTTGTAGTGCAATATGAGGGAAATGGAGGTGCCTGTAGTACCTGAGCTGATATTAGTTTACCTATATGGAGCATAACACCCATTCTTCATCTGACTGAATGACATACTAAAAATTCTAAAGTACAACTAAACATAGTATGTAAATAAGTCTATAAAAATAGTCCTCAAAAAGTAAAAAAGCCCAAGAAATGTAAAAAAAACACGTATAGCAGGTGATAGAAATCAAGAGTATGTTCGATGATATTGTTTGAATATAGAGTGACTGAAAGCCATGCAGCTTGGACTATAGTGTCTTGTTTAAAATTCCAAATTTGGTTGTTTTGGAAAAAAGGCCAAATTTTCTCAGCACACGATGAGCCAAATGTTTAGTGTCCAGGCACGGAGATACAACATCCTGTTGCCTGCAACTGCAGACGACGATCCCTGCAACACCTCACAAATCAGGTCAATTGAGCACAGATGTTTCTCCGTATTCACCACAGCCGTTGCTGGTGAGGAGCTAGTGTCATTCGAGGCATGAGTGTATGTTGAGGAGCCGGTATCCTTCCCAACAGGAGCTGAAGCATCCAGTGGTGGCTCTAAGAATGAAGACATCAACTTTGGAATACACTGAGGACACTGCAGAACATGGGCCATTATCGGGTCCAGTAAAGCATCAATGTCCGGTGGTGCAATTTTTGGAAGTGTTAGACAGAGGTCCAACACACATTCTTGTCCACAGAACAAGCATCGGAGAACAGGCGGAATACAGTCGATCCTGACTGGTCTAAATGACAAGAACCAAGACTCGCTCAGTTCTCGAAGACGAGGTGTGCCCAGGTGGAGTACCATGCGATCATGGCATTCCAAAAGCGTGCATTCCATCTCCTTGGTGACTGGGATGTCCATTGCGTAGCAGAAAAGGACAAGCACGATACCTACTATTAGAAATAGGATCACTGGAAACCTTCCAAAAATGCTTCAGAAGATAGAGTGTATAAAGTTGGGAACAACTCCGAGGATTGTCTGAAAGGCGCTTAACAGTCCAGAACCTATGGTCTTAAATAGGTGCACAATACCTGTCATATCAGACATGTTAAAGAAACGTTGTACCATTTCTGTGAAATGGAAATTGCAGTTTGTTCGTATCAGTGCCTGTATCTCGGCCGAGGACCTTGCATCCTGGCGATCTTAACTTTCTCTGGCAGAGTTTAAGGGCATGGTTTGATGTAAAAGCATGGCTTTCATTCTGCTCAGAGTATCAAACCGTATAAAGGAAACTTTCAACGAAGGCCATAATGGCACCTCCCTGATTGTGTGGGTCAGTGGAAACAATACTTGCATACAGCAAGTAACTCTGGATTTTACAGTGACAAGATAGACGATGCCCAGGAGCATCTCACAACAACCTTGATCATTCAGCATCAAGTAACTCCCATTTGAAAGTACTCGAATACCGGGTTAATCACAGCATCTGGGTTCCCTTTCAGGTGACAGTTTAAGTTTTCAAAAGAACCATTACAGGCCCCGTGAAGCATAATATCCTGGCATATGAGAGAGCCACTTAAAGGGCTTTCGCAGTTGGTACTGCTATGAAACACTTTTGTGTCCCCGTTCCTGCATCAAAATCTGTAGGTTATTCCCAGATTCCTTGGTGAATTCCCTACGCATCGCTTCATATCTGCCTGCCTGTCATTGTTCTAGGCAATATTGAAATTGGAAAGTAGTGACCGACAGTGTTATATGGCCATGAATTAACCATTCAGTGAAAGGTGACTCTGCCACAGTAAAAGATAACCTGTCAAGTTTTTCAATATACAGTATTGTATATTTTGCTCTCCTTTGTGCCATTGTAATATGTTTTCCAGTCAGATTGTATGCTGAAAATAGAGACGTACTGTTGATAAATCACCAAGGCACATAAACAGTGCGCAAAGATTGCAGCGTCCAGCTGAACAACATAATAGAACGTAGCTGTGATTGTCCATGCTGTAGAATGGACAAGTCTTGTTCTACTATATCAATAGCAGAAGATACAATGTTGCCCAGTGAATAAATCCTGGATATTAATGTAATCATGCCATTGTCAACTACAGCTAACGTTTTGTCTAGGTTAATTCTATCTATCTCACAGAGTCTCTCCGCAGCTTCTTGTTGAGATATTTTCCATATTTCATTATAGACAGCAGGATAGAAAAGTTTTTGACGTGCCTTTCAGGGTCCTAATAAAAAGTCCCTTAAATCCACCTCATCTGACAGTAAGGATAAGTGCTGTTACACCTGGGACAGTGTTGAGGTCTTACACCAATCACCGCGCAACTTCGCTGCACTGTATGATGTCACTACCCCGGATGTTCTCTTTGTACATATTGTGGGTCTGGCCAACGGATACTGAAACCTTTGGTTGTTCCCCTGAATCTAGACTGACATTTGTTTCTGTCTGTGTGACAAACTAACCATCCCTTCCAATTGGGGTCTGAAATATTGTACTGCTTGATGACATCTATTGTATCCCCTCCACTGGATGTAAAATTGATATGTGAAGGTGTTGGAAACCATGGCGTGTTCAAATCCTTGTTCTTGGCTAGTCAAGACAGGAAGTCTGTTGCACAGTTTCATTCAGAAATACTATTTGCTGCAGAATGAGGCATGTTCTAAATAGTGCTTCTGTTCCCTGAACTTGCTAATCCTTAGAACACCAGACGGAGTTTGTGTCTAATGTGTTTTTCCGTAAGTCGAAACCCTGTTCAGACAGTTGGGCAATAAAAGATTCTGAGTAAATCTGTTTGGTGTTAGTCAGCATATTTTTCTGTGCAGGTGTAGGTGCAACCTTATAGTAAAATGAGGTCGGGTCAAAAGTGTTAAACCCTGAAAAATATTAAGATTTCTGTGCAAAAGTTTTCGAACTACTTTTGGTAGTGTTTTGCAATGTTCTTATTGATGGTATGTGTAAACATTTCTAGGGATACTTGATTTGTGTTAAAAGTAACCGTCCACCCGCGGAGTGTGCGGAGATTTGCCTACTCCGCGTTCTGCAGAGAACGCGGAGTAGGCAAATCTCTGCACACTCTGCGACGGAGCAGATTTGGCCAACCCCCACCTCCCACCCACACTATTAACAATTGTTAAAAACTTTTAAAAAACGAGTTAAAAGTAAATAAAAATGCCTTATCTTAGCTGAGATGTCCCCGGGATGAACTCATTCTCTTCATCGCATTGTTGGTGAAACCTGCGGATGCACGCATGCCTGCGCATGCGCAGTTTTCACCAAGAACGGGATGAAGAGGATACAGTAACAGATATAAATGATTATAAGCTAACAGAGTAAAAGGATGGTAGATTTCTACCATAGTGCTAAAACGATAAATACAGGCAAGTATAAAAATACATGACAGAAATGAAAGCATACTCCTACCATGGGACCCTAACTAGATGTACCTAAGTGTACCTAGCATGTGTGTAGGTGTGGACCCAAGAATCCCTCTAGGATAAAGGCAACCCCATTACCTGTAGTGAAAGACTGTGCGTCCCCGTTTTGATCTCGAGGTGGACACCTCGCAAGGGATGTCAGACCACAGCGAGCTAAAGTGTCTGCGTGCAGGACCTTCAGCAGTTTGCATCAGTATGTCTGCATGGAAGTCCTTTTCTCTTCTTTCTACCTTAGGAAGAGATGGTGAATATATACCCAAAAGTGATACCCCCTGGGGATATACCTCACTGTGTCATGTTGAACTAGGATGACAGAAGGAATGACCCATGTACATAGTTTTTATGCAGGAGATGTTCGGCCTGCTGGGCAGCTGTGATTCCAAGAATCCTCATGCATAATAAATGAGGCTTAGGCCTTTGGAGAAAACCACAGGTCCTCTAGTCATTACCTCAACTAAGCAAAAGGTCAGTCCTAAGAGCCGGTATGTAGTGCAATATGAGGGCAATGTAAGTTAAAGGTGCCTGTAGTACCTGAGACGATATTGGGGTACCTATATGGAACATAACAGTAGCAAAGTGGCAGTCCCTCCTACAACACAGCAGATCTTCTTCCAGGCAGAATGTCATTGGTTTCAGAAGAGTTCTGATTTGGTGGTGTCAGGAGTCCAGTACTTATACCCAAATGTGCTTTTGAAGTGCGGGGGACATGAAAGAGTCCTTTGAAGATCACAAGGCTCCTGTCTTTCGTACCCTGGCTCCAGACACTAGAGTGGGGTATGTAGCTCTTTGTGTGGGGACACACACTGCCCTATTCATGTGCAAGTTTCAGATCCTTTAAAAATGCACACCCCATCTCCCTTTATGTGACTGTCTAGAGGGAATGCATAAAGCCCAGCTCTCACCCAACCCAGCCATGTATTCAGAGACAGGCAGAGACACAGAAAGGGTAACTTAATAAAATGCCAACTTTCTAAAAGAGGTATTTTCAGACTTACAATTTAAAATACAAATTCACCATAAGTTGTGATTTTAAATTGAGAGTCCAAAGGCACCAAACTCCAAATCTCTCTATCTTTTGCCAGTTGGAAATTACACTTAAAAGATGTTTTAAGGCAATCCCAATGTTTACTTATGGGAGGGATAGGCCTTGCAGTAGTGAAAAACGAATTTAGCAGTTTTTCACTGCCAGGACATGTAAAACTCAAAAGTACATATCATGCCTTTCATATACACTGTACCCTGCTTAAGGCCTCTCTTTGGGGTGACTTATATGTAATAAAAGGGATGGTTTGTGCTTAGCAAGTAGGTTAACTTGCCAGATAGAAATGGCAGTTTAAACTTAACACACAGGTTCTAAAGTGGCAGTCCTAGGCCTCCTTTACAGGGCTACTAACGTGGGTGGCACAATCAATGCTGCAAACCCACTAGGACCATTTAATTTACATACACTGGGCACATATAGTGCACTTTACTAATCAAATATGCCAATTGTGGATAAGCCAATGTTAACACGTTTTGCGTACTGAGCATATGCACTTTAGCACTGGTTAGCAGGAGTAAAGTGCCCAGAATCCTAAAGACAACAAAAGAGAGGTCAGAAAAAAGGTAGGAAGAAGGCAAAAACTTTGGGAGTGACCCTGCAGCAAGGGGCAGGTCCAACAAGTACATGTCCAGATTTTTAATTTCATGGCACTCTGCCCTCTGGGCTGTTTAGGGTCTATCCTTGGGATGACTAATATGTAGTAATAAAGAGGAAGCTTTCAGCCTGGCAAAAGGTTTATTTTAGCAGGCTGAATTGACACTTTAAAACTGGGCACATAGGCTGCAATTGCAGACCTGAGAAATGTTTTAAGGGTTACTTACATGGGTGGCACAATTAGAGCTGCAGGCCCACTAGTAGCATTACATTTACAGGCCTGAGTACATGCAGTACCACTTTACTAGGGACTTATAAGTATACTAAATGTTCCAATTAGGTGTAAGCAAATGTTATCATGTTTAAGGGGGGAGAGCCAAGCACTTTAGGACTGTCAACAGTAGTAAAGTTTGCACAGAGTCCTGAACCATTAAAATCGAAGTGAACAAAAACAGGAGAAAAACGATGCCATGGATGTCAGAGCCAAACCCCTGCCTATGGATGATGCAACACCCTATTCCATTGTCGTCCAGACTCCACACTGGTACTCCCAAAGGGCCTACTACATGCTGCAGCATGCCTCATTCAGAGCTTGAAAAAATATTATCACATCACTCCTATACCTATAAAACTCCATTGGCTTCTTGTGCCAGCCCACACCATCTTCAAAACTAGCAGCCTCATTTGCAAAGCTATCACAAGCACAACCCCTGCTTAGCCTGAAGCAGAAAGCTCGCCTTCTCTAGAGGCTCACCCACAACCAGTACACCATCAGATTGCACACTAATAACTGCAAAAAAAGAAAAATACAAGGCATGTCCATCTATGCTCCTTGGATCTGAATAACATCCCTGTATCCATCAGGAGCACGCAAACTCTCATTCAATTTATGAAAACATTGAAATCACAGCTCTTTAAAGAACACTACCCCACAATGCATTAATCGTCTACAAACCAGCTTCCTCTCTTGTCACTCGCAAACACTATACTTTTCTTTGACCCTTGACAGTGCTCCGTTTCCTTTTGACTATACCACATGCACACAGACATACATGAAATCCAGGTTTTGCAGAGAACCTTAACATATTTTCCATAATCTACAGTTCCCTGTCAAATACACGTTTCATATCTCTGTACTTTGAGCATTAAAAGCACCCAGACATGAAATATGACTGTATTGTAATTTCACTGGGACAACAGCTTCTAATAGGAACTGTTACACAAAACTGCCAAACAACGTCACTAACAGCCGACTTTTTTCATTTGGGGTGCTCGTTTTTTTTCCGCATATTTCTCCTCCACGTGTTTTGCTTTTGCTTCAACTAGTCCCCCAACGACACTCCTTACTGGAAATGACTAGCCTGAACCACGCACCGCTGAGAGTTAAAAGAAGAACGTCGGGACCGTGCCAACAACTGCTTTACAAAAACATTTCAGTGTCCGCGCATTGATCTACCCGTTTCCATGGCACCGGGTGCACCATGATGGATAGCGCCTCATTTCCTCCCTCCTACTCAGTCCATTTCCTCTAAAGTATTTGCAGCCACAGACCATGTCATTATCTGCTGAAAGAAATGTTGAAGTGAAATTCCATTTTACTTCTCCAAATCTTGACATGTTTTTAATTGCTTATAACCAATAAATCTTGCCTTCCTGACGTATCAGAGCCTTCCTTTAATACCTAGGATTTGTTACCACAAGTCTTTGTATATGAACACACCTGAGCCACCGTGGCATCTCTCTGGGTACCTGTGGAAGCTTCTGGCATAATAGCAGAATCAATCTTGAAGGCTCTGCCACAAGACATTGGCTATCATTTTTCACCTTAGTGAGAACTTGGCTTGACTTTCTTCACAAATAGCCCTATAATGTCTTATATTTACCTCTGGGGCAGGATGTATATTCAATTATACATGACAAGAAGCACTTTACCTCTAAAGAATGACAGCTTTGTGTCCTTGTAAAATGCCTCTGCGCTGGTTGGCTACTTTCCAGGAAAGCTTTGCAAGTGCATAATCAATTAGCAATTAGAAAGAGTGTAGGCTGCTGAGGGCAAAGCATGCTGTCTGGTGGAAAGGCAGCTTCTAATAGCCTCCATCTTGCTGTCTGTCAGGAATGTGCCATCTGATAGTCTCTTTCTTGCTGCCCGTGAGACGTGTAGCATCTGACTATCTACATCTTGCTGCAAGTTTGTATGCCTTGGTATGTTTGCAAAGCAAGCCTAACTAGAGAAAACGTGCATTATTGGGGTGGTTGTAATACATTATGGAGATGCACATGAAATGGCACTATAATTTGGGATAGTGTATTCGTAGAATAACAATGTGAATTCAATAAGATGTGTTTTGGCATGACCATATGCATTTTACATATAACAAACCCTACGACCAGCAGTTAATTTGAGCCAGTGGGCCCTGCCACCACTTATTTTAACGGACCGGGACTCTTTTTCGTAACTCCTGCATGTGGCCATATGGAGGACTAGTATAAAATTCCCTGGACAGGCCGGGTGGGCTGCCGGACCGAATGGCCTTCCCAAGGCTTGGCATGCATGACACATTCTTTTCACTAACTGGTCACAGGTTTACCCCTCTCACCTCAACTGACTTTCTGTCGGTTGACATCCTGGAAAGCTTATGGAGGCAGGTTAAACCTATCTTCCATAAAGTTGTCTTTCCTCCAACATTTTGCCTTTTGCCTCACATTTTAGTTGATTCTTTTATTGGCCTTAGGACTCTGAGCACTTTGCTCCTGCTAAGCAGTGCTAAAGTGCATGTGTTTCTCCCTTAAACATGGTGAGGTTAGTGGATACCTGACTGGTATATTTTTGTCCATTGTAAAGTAGTATACCATATACCCAGGGCCTGTACATCAAATGTGTTTAAAGGGCTGCAGCACTGATTATGCCACCCACAGAAGAAGCCTTTCAAATATGTCTCAGGCCTGCTGCAGCAATTAGTGTGTGTGCAGTTTACTGCCACTTCGACTTGGCATTTAAAACTACTTGCCAAGCCTTACACTCACCTTTTATTACATATAAGTCACCCCTAAGGTAGGTCCTAAGAAATCCTAAGGGCAGGGTGCTATCTCAGTAAAATGTAGGACATGTTCCTTTATGTTTTGCATGTCCTAGTATTGGCAAACAGCCTATTTTGTTTTCAACTACTGTGAGGCCTGCCCTCTAATAGGCCAGCATTGGAAATTACTTAATATATATTTAAGCTGTAATTCCTAATCAAAGAGGAGTAGCTTTTTCATGTTTTATATGTTTGGAATGCTTTGCTGCTTAAAGGATTTAACTGAGCCGCTTTCCTGAAAGGACTGCTTTTTGCTGGCTGCTGCTCTCTGACTCTGCTGGAAGGACTCTGCCTTTCTTCCAAGTCCCAGTAATATCCAAGGACTTGCTGGCTTGCATCCTGTTTTCTGAAGTCTCAGGAACACAAAAGGCCTACAACAATTCTGCTGCTGCTTCTGGACTCTGCCTTCTGTGAGCCCTACACTTGCCTGCAGTGCCCCCTCCAAGAGCTGGGCCTCATAAGAAGGTCCTGCTGCTGCGTTCATCACCTACAGCTCCTGAAATCAATCTTTTGGCATTTTTGCAACCACAAATTGTCCCTTTCACTTTGGGACTGCACCGCTCGCTCCAGGGATCAGCGCAAGCCCCCTCAACATTTAGTCCTTGCACAGCAAGCATCGGCAGCCACACCTGTGAGGCCCTGTCTGCCTTCTGTGATGCCCGGCCGACTCTTTGCGCCCATATAATCATTGCTAGCGATGCTCTAATTGTTCACGGTGACAGGCTCCCCCATGAACGGGGCACTTTGCTCAGCTTGAAAAAGTAAAACTTCAGCAGGTCCTGTTTGGAACTGTATCTGGCCCATGTTCCATTGTGGTTGTTCTGAACTTTGGATTTACCACAGTCGAGTGTGACCTAAAGTAACCTTTTTGCTCTTTTAACTTCTAAGCACTGTTTTTGGTTTATTATTTAAACATGCCTAACTCTAGTTGTACTTATTGGATGTTTGTTGTTTTGGTCTTGTTTTATTCATAAAAATATAATCCAAATTATTTCTAACCCTGTCTGGAGTCTTTTTGTGGTGCATTAATTGTAATTCTCTGTGTGTGTGTCTGCAAAAATACTTTACACATTGCTTTTATAGATCAGCTTGACTACTCTGTGCCTAGCTGCCAGAGTTATCTTTTTGTGTATCTAGCTTACCCTGACTGGAGTGGTGATTTCTGCCTGGCCCGGATGCATAACTCTGCCAACCAGGAATCGTATTTCTAAAATTGGTGGCAATGGTGGGATAGGACTTGTGTTTGTATGATACCATATTGTAACTCATTTTTTACTACAACTCTATAGTTAGACCAAGTTGAGCCTTTTTCGATTCTCCCTGTTCTAACATCTTTTGATTTTTCCAAAGTCCTTTTTCCTAAGTCCCATTTATCTCTGCAACAACTGTGGTTCTACCTGGCAAGATGGAATTCAAGCTGGCCAACCTGGAAGCATATACAGTGGCTCAGCTTAAGCTTTCTGCCAGGAGAAAGGGGTGTTCCACAAAGGAAGTGCAAAGAAGGCAGAGCTTCATAAAGCCTTGAGGGCATGGACGAAGGCCCACCCAGAAAGAGAAGTGGATGATGAGGTAATCTGTGTCTGAGGAAGGATCAGAGAGAACCTGACGGAGAGTCATGACATGCAGCCTACAGAGAAGGGAACACATTCCTCCCAGGGCCAGTAGTCCACTTAGAGCAGGGAGAAGGTTTGTCTTCAAAGAGTCTGTCATCGGAGGAGCTGGCTGACAGGAGGGAGGAAGGGAAATTCAGACTATAGCTTGCCAAGAAGGACAGGGAACAAGCTCTTGCTAAGCTTGATAAGGAATGAACTCTAGAGGAGAGGAGGCTAGCCATGGAGGAAAGGAAGATGGTCCATGAGCTAAGCCTCAGAAAGCTGGATATCAGAGGACTCTAAGTACGGCTAGCAGCAACAATATTGGTGTAAACATACCTACAGTGTCTTCACATGAGTCCAGATTCCAAATCCCAAAAGATGTGATGCCCTGTTATAATGTGGAGAATGACATAGATAAATGGTTGACAGACTATGAAGTGGCTATGAAAGTGCACAAGGTCCGAGAGGAGTTCTGGGGGGAAGTAGGTTTTAGAGGTATGTGACCACAGTGGGAAGGGACACACTCCTCACATTAGGGGTGGAGAACCAGACCAACTACACTGACATGAAGGCCATTCTAGTCAGCAAGTTTGGGTTGACACCTGAGAGGTACCGACAAAGGTAACAAGACTGTTTTTAAAGGAGCACATGCTTGATATTTGTTTTCCTGAGCTGCACCAACACCTGGTTGATGCCAGGAAGCTTGCTGAGGAGCCAGACCACTGGGTCAACACCAGAGTATCCAAAAACGTATCTGGGGGGGTTCCAGAAGGGTGGTCAGGGTCCCAAACAGAAGAAGGAGGGGGAAGATAAAAATACAGTGCTCTCTAACGGCCCTCAAAACCACTCACTGGGGGAAGGGTCTGGCTCACATTGCTAATCTGTCCACCAGAAAAGAATTACCCTCACAATGGTGAGCAGCCAAAACCCTTCAAGTGCTATGAGTACTTTAAGCATGAACACTACAAAGGGGATAACAAGTGTCCAAAAAGAGCACCACCTCCCACTGGAGTAAAGGTTTCACGGGTGGCTAGTATAGTGCTTGGGGAGGAGTTTGTCCAAGTTAAGGGGGTGAGTTTACAGGGGTTACCCTAGTATCCCTGGGTGACCATGAGATGGTTCCCAAGATCCATGTGCCCTCTAATACTACAAAGCTAATGGATATCCATCAATGGGCATGGTGTGGATGCTCTGAGAGTTACAGGAGGCAGTATGACTAAGGTAAGGAGTCGGCAGGTTTCCACAGGAGCAGACAATTCCAAATGCATTCCACCAGATTATGGTTGATGACAACAGAGAGGTTCACTATTCTGTGGCCCTGATTCCTCTTGAGTGGGGTGGGGTTTCAAAGCTGTAGTGAGCCCTGTCATGCCTGTGGATGGTTTGTTAGTTAATGACCTTGAGCACACTACCTGGAAGGTAGTGGAGTTTAAGTGTTGTGTATAAATGTTAAGGTTGCGTGAGTGTATTGAATTGAATTAAATACTTATATGGCATAAAACTGCCACCCTACGGGTATCCTGGTGCTTGGATTGTCGGGTAGACACCACAAAGCAGAGTCAATTGTCAATAAGACGATCTAAAGATCACCTTTTGGAATTAGCCACGTTTTCAGGCTCTTCCTAAAGCATGTCAGAGAGCTGGCCTGTCTAAATTCCAGAGGTAACTCATTCCATACACGCGAGGCAGTCACTCCAAAGGCTCTGCCCCCCATCCGAGATCTCTTAAATCTGGTGGTTATTATCAGATTTACATTTGAAGAGCGGAGCTGCCTCGCAGGATTATACCAGGTGAACATCTCCTGCAGGGGGAAAGGACCCTGACCATGTGCTTCCCTGTATACAATGCAGAGAGATTTCAATCAAATGATGGGGAGCCAATGAAGATCTCTCAGAGCCAAAGTAGTAGAGGACCTGCGCTGCCTATTTAGCACCATCTTTGCTGCCGTAGACTGGACTCTCTGCAATCCCTGCACAATATATTGTGGCGCCCCCAGGTACAAGGAATTGCAGTAATCCAGCCTACTCAGAATTACACTCCTCACTACCAGAGAATGAGTGTCCTTTGGAAGTATTGGAAGAACCTTCCGTAACATACGCAGCAGGGTGAGGCAAACGCTGGTCATTTTATTGTCTTGTGAGTCCATTTGGAGATTTCCATCCACCATAACTCCCAGATTACGCACCACTTTAGCGATGATCAGGGGTTCTTCCTCGGGAGTAAGTTTGAACTCTACCACTAGATGACGAGACATTCTACTGGCAGGACAATACACCACCTCTGTTTTCCCCCCATTAAACTGTAGGGAATTTTTCCTAAGCCAACCAGCGGTCTGGCGCATACACTCCAGGAAGGTGTCCATAGATACCGCTGGTTTCCCCTCAAGGAAGAACACCAGTTGGATGTCATCTGCATAGTTGACCAGGTCTAACCCATAAGATATAAAAATAGGGAATAGAGGGCGCATGTAGATGTTGAAAAGAATTGGGCTAATCGCCAAGCCCTGTGGCATCCCATGATGTACTGGGGACATGCCTGAGGTGAACGACATCAGAGACATGACCTGTTGTCTTTCTGACAGGTAAGATTTTAACCACTGCAGGGCCCGTCCTTTAACCCCTCTACCTTTCAGTCTCTCCACTAACACGGTATGGCTCACCGTATCGAATGCGGCTGACATGTCCAATAACACTAGGACAAAGGAGATCCCATTGTCAGCGCGCATACGTAGATTGTTCATTACGGTTGCCAAAGCCATCTCGGTACTGTGTCACGGGTGGAAGCCAAATTAATACCTATCCAGCATGGAATAATCTTCCAGGTAGCACAATAGATTTTTACTAACTACCTTCTCTAAGATTTTAATAGGATATAGCAATAGGGAGATTGGTCTGAAGTTCGCTGGGTTAGTAGGGTCCAGGGATTTATTTTAGCAAAGGAGTCACTACTGCTTGCTTCCACACCTCCGGTACCTTTCCCTTCTCCAGCGCCTGGCAACAGATCTTCCATAGCCAGGGAAAAGTTTCTTGACCAAACTTTTTCCAGATTTTATTAGGAAGTGGATCTAACAGAGAGCCCGAGGATATGCTATGAGCCAGCTGGTTAAAAGAATCCTCCGTGGGGGCATGGAAGAGAATCAACGAGGTATCTATTTGGGAAACTGCATCTGCCGTCCAGTCTAGGTCATCTGGACCATCATGATGCAGTTGCCCAACAATTTTAAATATTTTTTCCTCAAAGAAAATAGCAATCTCATCGCAGAGTTTCTGTGATGCCACCACCTTGTTACTCGTACAAGCAGGACTAGACATTTCTCTAAAAATATTAAAAAGCGCTTTTGTACTATTTGGAGCTCGTAGGATGGTTTTAGCATAAAAGTCTGCTTTGGCCCTGACAATAGATTCCTTATACTGGGCCTGTACCAATTTCAAGGCTTGCTAATCTGAATCTAGATAGGCCCTCCTCCATTTCCTCTCGGCCTTTTTACATGCTGCCCGTTGCAGTTTTAAATCATCATTGTACCAGGGAGCAGAGATTTTTTTTCTGTTTTTGATACGTTTTACTGGAGCTATTGAATCCAGGGTACCTACTATATAATTACAGTAAGTCTAATAATTTTCACACACAGGGGCAGAGGGAGTAAAAAGGTTCTGATCCTGAAAGATCGACAGTGTTCTATTTTTCACCAGCTTGGCCCATTCCCTTTCCTTTCGATAGGTCGATGACTGGTTATTACTGTCCTCTACATTAGGTGTCATAATACGAAAATGGATTAGAGAATGGTCAGTCCAGCTTTGAGGCAGAACATCGACCACCTCGGTCTCGGCCTGGTTCGCAAAGAGGAGATCTAAAACAGGTCCTCCTAGATGAGTCAGTTCTGAAACCATTTGATGTAAATAAAGTTCTCACAAGTGTACCGTAGGTCTCTCAAATGGTTATCTAGGCTGCCGTTATCCCATAAGTTAAAATCCCCTAGTATGATCATTCTCGTATGTGTTAGTATCAGGTCAGTAATGGAGTTGAACAGGTCTTGATACTGGATTTTGCGCCCGGGAGGCTGTAACAGACCACTCCTGTGAGTAGTCTACCTTTTGCCTCTTGCAATGAAAAGCCCAACCGTTCAATCCCTGTTACATCGTCCACTTGAAAAGGTAGAAAATTACACTTTTCCTTAAAAATCACCCCAACCCCCCCTCCCCTCCCGACAGTCCTTGGTTTATGAAAGATTTTATATCCATCTGAGCAGGCAAAGCCCATTTGTACCAACGATTCAGTACTAGTCCATGTTTCTGTTAAAAAGAGGACATCCAAATCCATGTTTTCTAACATGTCGGACACCTCCTGATAGTGTTTCACCAGGGATCTGCAATTAATCAACCCACAATTTAAAAAACCTTTACAGTGACCCATGACAGTAGGCGGTGGGCAAATCCCCCCTTCAGCCTTCTTACATATGGCAAGTACCTGTTCCCTGGAATATTTTTTCCTGCCCTGATTTTAACTGCCACGGGCAGCGTGGCTGGCGCCGTGCGTGTCCGTGGTGCGGATGGGCGCAGACAGGCTTGCCTCTGGCGCGCCTCGGCTTGCCCGCTGTGGGAGCGCACTGCGCGCTTGCATTGCCTGTTCTAAATAGGCAGGCAAGTACCCGACCACTAGAGCGCACCCCGGGAAGTGCAGCCAATCCCAAATCCCTACACACAAGATGGCGCTGAGGAAAAACTCTGGTTTTCTATTCTATTCTCGCTAAAGCAGCGAGATGATGTGCAAAAAATTTTAAAGTGCAGGTAAGCAGCAGTACATTTAAAATGTCAGAAATGGTGGATTTAAAAAAATATTTGGCAGTTAGACCGTGAGTGCTCCTAATGTCCCAAAGTTCCCATGAACAAAAGCAAAAAAGACAGCAAGTATTTCCCTAGATGACAGCCCTCTCCCCCAACTACAGACTGTGGCTAACACACTTCAAATTCCTCCGCAGGTTGTACACTGACGCAACTACACCGCATTGGACTGGCAGTAGATGCGTAGTATTTCCCTATGTTGTGTGTGCGTAAATTATCAGCTTTTTTTAATGTCAGTTCTACAATCCAGGTGACTGTGCACTCGCTCTGCCTGCTCTAAATAGGCAGGCAAGTCCCCGACCACTAGAGCGCAACCCCGGAAATGCAGCCAATCCCAAATCCCTACACACAAGATGGCACTGAGGAAAAATGCCGGTTTTCTATTCTATTCTCGCGAACGCAGCGAGATGATGTGCAACAAATTTTAAAGTGCAGGTAAGCAGCTGTATATTTAAAATGTCAGAAAAGGTGGATTTAAAAAATATTTGGCAGTTAGACCGCAAGTGCTCCTAATGTCCCAAAGTTCCCATGAACAAAAGGAAAAAAGACAGCAAGTATTTCCCTAGATGACAGCCCTCTCCCCCAACTACAGACTGTGGCTAACACACTTCAAATTCCTCCGCAGGTTGTACACTGACGCAACTCCACCGCATTGGACTGGCAGTAGATGCGTACTGTCTTCACTGCGCTGCCTCTCAGGCCTCCTTCACACACCATGCCTGAGAGTGTCAACGTGTGGCGGACTTCTGGATTGGAGTGTACTCCCTCCTTAATGACAACACCAGTCATTCTTTACCACGGACACCCCTGGTAGATCTCTTGGGATATGTCAGGGATGTTCTCAGGGAGACTGTTGACTCGCCGCTATGTTCCTTCTCCTGGCCAAACGCAGGGTTGCAATGCACTGGGGTCGACAGCCTGCCCCCACAATGGAGGCATGGCTGCAGGATGCTACTTGTTGTCAGGAACAGTTATCCAGCTTCTGGGTAGTTATGCCACCAAGGCCCCGCCCCAAGGACATTTGTAAACCTCTGCTGATATTCTTACTGCAAAGAGATACACCCCTTTCGTCTGTCTGGGACAGGGGACCCCGCTCTTTACAGGCACTGAAATTACCTACTGCTGGAGTGGTTCAGCACCCTCAAAATAGAGCTCCACTGCCTTAGTCCTGGAGGCTGGGAATACAGTTGATCTTCACCAAACCCATTAAGGGTCAGACTTCTGTGCCTTTGCAATGTGGGTAATGACATGTTGATAATTCAGTAACTGTGATCATCGATGGATGCGGTTAAGGTGGAATTTACTATTGCACTTTGCTCAGGATATGTCATGCTTTCCCTTCCCTGCTCCCCTCCACCTATCATCGTTGATGTTGAGCAATGTTGTTTCTTATCGAATGCCAATAAAGAAATTAAAAAAAAAACATGTATTTATGCATAGATGTGGACTTAAAGAGCACAAACCTAGCTGCAAAGCAACAGAGTGCTGCACAGTTGAGGGAGATACAACACTTCTGGTAGAATGAGTATGAATTGGGCACAGTTGTGGAGGGCAGAGTGTGAAGAAGAGATAGGAGTGGGTGACAATGGATCAGCTGGATGGTTTTGGTAGAGAACAGAACCAGGACACGTTAATGTGTCATTGCAAGATAAAGCCTTATCTGAATTGTCCAGGAATGGAAGTCACTATGCAGCTAATTGACAAGGTTAAACATGTTTCCAGGCATCCTCAAAAGATGTGGAGTCTTCACGGATGCACATTCATAAATCCCACTCATGGGTGGGAAATGGGAGTTGGGAATGCCTACATACATGTACCTGTGTAGGCATTGGTAAGCTCCCCTCCACCCATTTTCCACCCTGTACATGATCAAATATCTACAACGGCAAATGTCTGGAATAACATTTTCTAGGGGGCTAGGGGAAGGCTTTATCCACTGGGAATACTTTTTTTCTGAGGAAGGAAAAATAAAAAAAATGTGTTTGTACAAGGGTTCCACTATCACTTAGCAGACCTCTCTACCATCAGTGCCGGATTAGCAAATAGACAAAGAGTGAAGTAGTTGGCTCACTGGTTAGAGGCGGCAGACCCGAGAGCAGAGGACGGCCCGGGACCAGGGTTCGATTCCCGGCGCGGCAGGTTTCTGGACCAGGGTCAGCGGACTCGATAATTCTCTTGCCTCGGTGCCCACTCTGATCAGCGATCACATTCGGCAACTCTGGGCATTAGCTTGCCTCATCTTCACTAACGGCCCCACCAGACCGCCGGGGATGCCTGGTCTCACCCTGGAGATACCCATTAAGGGACCATCTCTCAGGGAAGCCAGGAAGGGTTTCGCAGCGGTCGAAGCGCCTTGGGACCCTACGGGTAAGTAGTGCGCTATATAAATGCCTATACATACATACATACATACATACATACATACAAAGTAGGCACCAGCCCATGGGTCCCACTCCTTTTAGGAGCCCTGCGACGACGGATCAAAATAATATTGATTTGATCTTGAAGGAAAATTTCAAAAAAGCATTCTTAAACATTGTTTCCAAAAGATAGAATAAATGAATCGACTCAAAGAAACGAAAACTTTACATTAAAGACTATATAGGAAAATACTGTATTAGTGTAATGTACCCATCAACAACTTAAAGTACATAAAACAGAGAAAACAGATTCACATAAAAGTTTGTTTTTTAAAAGCTCATCTTCTGGTAGCCATCAGTTTGTAAAACAATCCAGTGCATTGGGTATTAGAGGATAATTTTTGAGGGAGACCCCGAAATTTGACTCCACAGGGATAAATCCGGCACTGTCTGCCATGTAGAAATCCACACCGTAGGAATAAGATCCTTTTGGCATAATGGCAAGACATTCTCAGAAGTAAGACTGGGAACATGTGCCTGGAGCATCATTCAGCAAACTTCTAGGAATGTTTGTGAATCTCAAAATCTAGTAAATATGCACCCTCATATAAACATAAATCTAGGGGTGCAAGTTCACTACTATTTTTATGAGCTCTGTAGTGTCTGCATATCGCTGAATCAACATTACCTTTCACTGCCAAATAATTGTATGAAAGACGGATGCCTTGTCATTCTCTCTTGAGTATTAGAGCCAGAAAAACAAAATCAAACATAGTTCTGGGACAGCAGGTGGGGAGCTCATCAGATTAATTTAATCCTACCACACTTGAATATTTACCCGGAACGGGCAGAGGAACACTGAATGAGAAATATTCATGCCCTGCAGATCCAACAAGAACAACCATATAGGTAACAATTATCTGCAGCACAATAATATTCAATTGTGTATATAGAAAACACACCAACCAACCAACCACAACAGAGAATATATATGTATTCAATAACACAGATAACAAGCATTTGCAATGCAATAGATCTTGCATTATTAAAGTTTGAGCTACTGACATTGCTAATAATATTGCAACACCAATAGGTCAGACATTCAATAATGCGAGACCTCTTGCATTGTTAAAGCCATTTGCTTTCCTATACAATGCCATTAGCAAAGCAAATGGCTTCAACCTAATCAAAGGGGAGACCTATTGCATTTTCAATGCTTGTTGATAAAGGCATCCATTAAGAATAAAGGCCTGGCTTCACATAATTAATCTGCATTATTTATCCTCTGAAAAATGTATAGGCCATGTTGCTCCCTTCTTTATGACGCATAGGGTCTGTTACATATGTAAATTTGCAACTTTTATCACTGATGAGTTTTCATTTGTGAGCTTTAGAAGTTAAGGGCAAATGGCTCATATTACTATGGTTAAAAAGATTGTGTTGCTTGTGCGATGAAGAAGTAGAAACTGTACATATGCTATTTTTCTGCAATGTACTATGTGTATGACATATGTACAATGTCACAAAGCACAGAACTGTCTCTATCCCTACCAGAATGTAAGCATTTTGCGGCGAGTGTACTGTTTTTCCTTTTCTGAAGCCTTAAGTGTAATCATGCATATAAGGCTGTAGTGGTTTTTTAGATGGTTTCCAAAATATGTACATTAGAATTTTTTTTTTCTTTTAGTAAACAGTTGCATGAATTAGAACATCGCATAATCTCTTTTACTCAATTATTTCAATGATTTTTTATAAATGTGAATAATTTCACCTATTTCATTAAACTTTGTTGAAAGGGATTCTTTTTCAGCGAAGCGTACGATACTTCTCATTCTTATAGTAAGACATTATTTTGAAAGCCGAACAATATATGTATGTTTACTTATCCTGTAAAAGAACTGCATGTTGCCTGCAAGAAAGAAATGTACATATGCACAAACAAGCAAGCACACAGACACATACTCTCTTACTTCGAAGTGCGCCTTATTTTTGAGAAAATATGATTTGCTCATACTCCATTTCTTAATTGGCAACTAAAATGTTCGGCTTTATACCCATATTAAATACGATTTAGGTGTTATGCGATGACGTTAACAATTCTGCTCTGAAAAAACACATTTCTCCAACGGGAAGTGTAGTTCTGTCTGCAACTAACTCGTGACTTGTGTGGAAGGAAGTGGACGGGAGTCGAGGGAGCCAGGAAGAGTGGATGGGCTCACGCTGGCCAGAGGCCGCAGTGAATGTCTGCAGAGGGATAGACATTAAAACTGGGCAAAGTGGCCAGGCCTGTGTCTTGCTCCTTCCTTACTAAAGCACGCCCTGCCACCACGCTCCCTGCCCTGCCTCCTGGGTGTTTTAGGCTAATCAGTTAATGTGGTACTAATGGCTTCGGGATGCTGAGGGGGTGGGGGCGGTCCTGCACAGCCTGGGCAGCCCGTATGCCAAGGCAGAAGAAACATCAGGCTGCACCAGACTGTCCAAATGCCCCAGATGAAATCAAAAATTCCAGTGAGAGGGTGAGGGCTGCTTCTGGAAAAGGCATCTCCATCCAACCACGTCACGCTGTGCTGAGAACGCAGTGGCGCCCTTCAGCTACCGAGGATACTGCATTCTGAGCGCTGAAACAACAAAACAATGTTTCTGGCAAACAAAATTAATAAATAACCGTGTGGGGCCCTGTCTCCTCATGTTCTCAAATATGAATAAACAGTTACATTTTGAAGATTTTCAGCCATATCGCAAAAACAATTCACGATGACACCCTAGATGTAAACATGTTTCCATCTACTGAATGCTTACAGACATGTATGTGGCATTTTATGGAGCTTCCACCTTTACCCACGCCCCAACTTGACGCCGAAGTTGTGCATATTAAACACTTTTACTTTTTATAACTGCACACACTTACTTCCGAAGTTCACAAACGCAATGTGATTAATTGCTGTTATTCTAAGCTGTTTTTATTAGTGACAGTGCAAAAAGAAGATATACTATTTCCTACGCCTTTATTAAAAAACAAGCGTCGATAACATAAATAGGTTTGCTTTTTGCATAGTGAGCATGGACAAACTATTATATATTTATGCCTATGTACACAAGGAGCAGCCTGCTGATAAACATCGTGCAGCATAGAAAAGAGAAAGGATTTCACTTAAGATAGGGTGTCCAGATTCTCAAAACAAACGAGTGGTGCACGCTAGCAGCCCACTTCTCTTTCCTTCTTTTATTTACTTGCCTCCCTGTAAAATGGATCCAAAAAAAAAAGCCTGTGAGTGGTGCGCGCGCGCTCACAGCAAGCCATGTGGTTTCAATTATCGCGCCCATGTCTGGGCACGATAATTGAAATGACATGACCATCGGTGCGCGTAATAGACACCAATAGGCCATGGGCGGAGCCATGTGCCCGCCTTTGGCCAATTGCGTGCTGTCTTTGAAAAAAAGGCACAAGCAAAGACCAGTAGCCTAGCCCAAAATGAAAAGCACACGCACAAGCGTGTGCGATTCCTAGACCCGTTTTAAAACCCCCTGCAAAAAGTCTCTTGCTGCGTGAGCACTTCTGCACACTGCACAGCTAGGCACAAGACCTAAAATTAGCTTTTAAGATTCAGATCTAAAATTGAATTAATACACGAACCCCAGGGCATGAACTTCATTCAGATATGTATTTATACACGTTATATTTGTACATTTTAATCTGATCAGGGCATCAGCTCTTTTTCCAAGTTTCAAATCTGTATGACCTCCTTTACAGCTATTGTTTATAGGTAAACATTCACTTGGAACTCACATATATTTCACACATTGAGAATGAGCAGATCCTTTCGAATTTTCATTTTTATCAACCCTGTGTTATTTCTAGATGATGGTCAGTTGATGTCATTTTAACTTAGCAAACATTTCAAAAGAAAGCTATCACACCTAAAACCAGCTCTTTTAGCAGTATCTTACATTTATTGGAAGCTGTACAATGCCATGTCGAATGTTTAAACTGTGATAAGCTCAAAATACAACTAACTTGAAAATAAAACTTTTTTCTACTTTGCATCCCTCATTGTGGACATACATGTGCATATGTCTGGATAATTAGAAAATGATATTGGTATTTATTGTGTTTTGTTAATTGATTTGAGAATTAACTAATACCTTTACAGACTTCCTGGTGCTAAAAAAGCCCAGGGAAAAAAGACTGACTATTCAAAGAGAGATATCAACTATTGGGTTTAAATCCAGGTTTTATGGCTTTCATAAACAACAGTGGATCTTGATTCTTACGCAGTGAGGTAGAGAGTGAGTTCCGCAACGGAGCCACTTTTATCAAAAATAATCTGCTGTAGACGCTTAAACCTAGGAGCAGATAGCAAAAGAGCATCGATGGAGTGCAACGTGCAAGGGGGCAAACGGTGCACACTTTTTTGTTGGAGGTAGAACCTGCACAGAACCAATGAAAAGCTAGTGGCAGATTGTTATTTAACCTGCTTGGAGAGGGACACATTCTCCTCTAGCTTGAAACAAATGTTACGGCCCACCTGAGCTGAAGGAGGAGCATTTGCGAGAGGGGGAAGCCAAAAGACACAGGACAAGACTAAGAGGGGCTGCTATTTCTAAAACAGAGGACTCTGTTTTCGTTTCTTTTTTTGTTGATGATGATATCAATCTTTATTCGATTTTTCTTCACATTAAACTTCAGTGAGTTATGCATCAACCACGTAACGACTGTTGTCATGAAACGATGGAGAGTGTCAAGAGGGTAGGAGACATAATTATCAATCGAGATCAATGTAGGCCTATTGTCTACATAATTCATAGTTTAGCAAGGGGTGGACACACAAGTTAAAAAGAGTAGGACCAAGTGGTAACCCCAGTGGTACCTCTTAGTGTAACCCTTGTATTTGGATTGAACTCTATTTGCTGGTGGCTGGGAAGTTTTATGTATTTTACTAAATTGTATATAGGGATACTGATCTTGTAGGATTGCCTTCCACATAAAGAAGAGAACTGCTTGCTACTCAGGAAATCTAACGGTATGTGTGATTAGGGTAGGAGGCGAAAAAGCAGTCAGTAAGCATGGCTGCATGATTTGGCATTCAGGAGCTGATGTGTCACACACAGCCCAACCTGTCAATTGTATTGCCTAGAGGTCTTATTCATGCAGTTCTAAAAATAATGTGATACTAATGCAAGATTGATGACTGCTCTGACGTAGTTAGGAAAACATTGCTTTACTTTATTCTCTTAATTTAGACTGTCACCTTTGCTGTACATTTCAAGAAAACCTCAGCATCCTAGATGTGTGGGGGCTCAGATATGGGCTTGGGATGCAGTGCAGAGCAACAAGTCACCTTGTTGTGCTGCTTGAAAGGACAGGATGCGTCGTATTTAAGGCAATACAGCCCATTCCTGTCCTTTTCCTTGTGCTGGCACCCTTTAGGCAGACTAGCACCAACACAGACACCCTAGCACCATGGTGCAAGAGTGCCTGTGTTGCATGCAGGATTGTTGTGGTTAAGATAGGGACACCTTCCTGCATAACAACAATCCTGGGAGGCATATTCCTCTTTCTATGTGCGCTGCAGGATGCAGCACACATAGAAAGTGGAAGTAATGAAGAGAAATAGAGATATTTCTTCTCATTATACCTCCCCTGGGAAGTTGAAAGATGTTGGCGCATCCCCAGGTTACAAGTTCTTGTAAATCTGGGGACGAATCAAAATCTATGGAAGTTGGGTGGGAACACCCACTCAACACCCATGGAACGCCCTCCCTGGGCAGAGTAACGCAACGTAGTGATTTTCACTGGGTTGCTTCACTGCAGGTTTTGAAGCCACTCAGAGCCATGCAAAGTGGCGTGGTGAGGCATCAAAAACCTGAGGGAGAGCTGCGCATCACGCATGTACCATGTTGCAAACGTGATGCAAACCCTTTCATAGATAAGCCCCCTTGTATTGATATTCAGTGCAAAGTTAGGGGTTGAGCTAGACAGGTGGTGTATGCGAGAAGAATAGGTCCCAAAACATTTGAGAAGATCTGGGGACAATGGAAAGAGTTTTATGGGCTGAGAACCTCGGCATCATCCTGGACGCCTCCCTCACCATGACCCTCCAGATCAACTCCGTCGCCTCCACCAGCTTCAACTGCCGTTGCATCCTCCGAAAGACCTTCAAATGGATACCCCCTGAATGCAGAAAGACCATCACCCACGCACTCATAACAATCAGACTGGACTACGGCAACGTCCTCTACGCCGGAATCAACAAGACCCTGATGCCCAAGCTCCAAACCATCCAGAACGCTGCAGCAAGACTTGTCCTAGGGACATCACGACACAAACACATGACCCAACACTTACGAGACCTCCACTGGCTCCCCGTCGAGAAGAGGTGACTTTCAAACTTCTCACTTATGCCTACAAAGCCCTCCACAACAAGGGACCCAAATACCTCAACAAGAGAATCTCCTTCAACGCACCCAAAAGGAACCTCCGCTCTGCTGACCTCGCCTTGGCAGAGACTCCTCCCATCCGCACAAACAGAGCTTGTAGACGAGCCTTCTCTTACAACACATCCAAGACCTAGAACAGTCTCCCAGCAAACATCAGGCGCTCCCCAAGCCTACACACATTTAGGAAGAACCTCAAGACATGGCTCCTCAACTGAACCGTAGCCGCGCCCCCCCTAGACGCCTCCCAGCACCTTGGGACCCTCACGGGTGAGAAGCATGCTTCATAAGCCCCCTCATTGATTGACTGATTGAGAGCCGATGAGGCCAGAGCAATGTTGTTGGGGACGTACTAGCGGGAGGGGCATTGTTGTACTTACCGCAAAAGTCTATTACCAGGGGAGTCAAGTAATCAAAAAAATTAACTATATGGGAGGCAATCTCCAAGAAGGTGGGATCAAAGGTCCTTTGGATTTGATACTACTGATATGCTCATAATCCCTGCGTATATGATGCAGATCCATGGTTTTATTAACTATTAAGTTTCACTTTCTTGCTGAATTTTCTGTTTTTCTTTAAAAAATGTTTTGAAAGAAAACATCTTTAAAACAAAATCTGATAGAAAATAAGCCCTATTCCTAAAAAATAAGCACTGATAACCATGTCCAGCAACCACCAGCACAAATTAAGCACATACTCTCTGAAATGTGTTTCATTCAACCTGGCTAGTTATTAAAATAGAAATATTGTCATAGATAAGCAAAATGATAATGCCAGTGGTAAAAGCTTAAAAGAACGGTTAATAGACATTGTTTGAGATTTGGTTATACATGCTAGAAAGTTAAGTGCCTCAAATTTGATCCTCACTCCCTTGTACCTCAAATAAATACCATTTTACTTCAGTTTGATAAAGTGTCTATATATATTACATTAATTAGAATTGTGTGTCCCTGCACTCTGGCCTTCTTGTCTGTGATTTCTCTTGTTGAATCCTGCAATCCGTTTCCTGTGTCTAAGGCTTTGGTAGTAGGACAAAAGCTCAGTAAATTCCTCAGTAAGTATGAAAGTATGTATGTGGTATGTATGTATGATAGTTGGGGGCTGAGCCCAGCCAGGCAGCAAGATGGCTGCTCTGCCGAAGGAAGAATCTGACCGGTATCCTGCTCTATCGGGCTCCCACCATGCTGAAAACATAATGGCTGCTCACATGAGGTTGAAGTGAGGCCACCTGCATGTCTAGCAGGGCCCCTCCATGCCTGTGAGCCCCATTTTGCGATAGAGTGGTTTGTGGCCCATGCGGGGCCATGGGCGCCGCTGCCTCCTTGTGGCTGCAGAGCAGTTTGTCCCTATGCTACTTGTGTGCAACTAGGCCACGGTTGAGACCCTGGGGTCTGGCATGAGGCATTTTCCGCTGAGACCGCGCCTGGTGTGAACCTTGGTATCACCTGCTGCCATGCCCATGAGTTGGCAGCTTGGGCTGCCGCGATGCAGCCGAGACCTTGTGGCCTGCTGGTCATTGACAATTGATGAAGAGAGGGAAGTGGTGGCCGGGAGCGACACCAGTGGCTGACTCCCCCAATCATATTTCCTGCTGGTCTCCGCTCAGGGCATCAGGCCACAATGGGGTTGTCTCGAGGCCTGGTGGAGCATTGCCTGACTGACCTGCTGTTCGCAAATGGTGGTGAGTGGAGGCATTTATCTTATTGTAGCATAGAAGTCCTGCTTACAGCCCCTCGTGTGGACTGCCCTGGAGGGGCAGACCTTGTCACCCTGCCTGCCATGCTGCACTGAGGGCACTATCCTATTTAGGTCCATTTGGGAATTCGCTTTTTCTGGTGCCTTATGCCTTCGCTGAACAGAGGAGACCCTAGGAGCTGGTGAGAAGCTAAACTCTTGCCAAAACATACACTGGAAGTCTTAAAAATTAATCCCTTTGGGAAATAGTCATACAGCACACACAACTACTTTCTTTCCACTCAACCTCACTGAACCGCAGAGGCCACAGACTAGCCAATCAATCAAAAATATAAATGTTTATTCATTCAATTGTCAATATTTCATAAAACCATGATTTAAAAAAAGATAAAAATAAAGCCATCCGCTCTAATATTAAACAACAATATCTTGATACAATATTTAGCAAAATTATTCAAAGGCTTATTACAAGTGCTATGTGAAATAGCAATTCATGAGATAGCAAAGTGCAAAAAGGACAGTTCATAACATTTTAAATATTGTGTGAAAGATATCCTGTAATACAAAACATTTTCAATGACAGACACATGTAAACACATTTTCCTTATTTTTCTCTTAATAAAAAATGATCAAGAAGCGATGTGTTTCGATGGTAATAAAGGTCCAACCACCGTCTTCAGGCTCAATAATAACAGTATTACAATCCCAGCACTTTGGATCTATTAAAAAAGGAAAAAATGTGTTTGTACATATACATATGTTCTTAATGGAAACCTAGATATCATAATACACATTTCTCAATATAACATCAATAAATCAATAAGTTAACATGTACAATTCAGATTGTTGGTCATGCAATGCCTCTTACCACCTATTTGACACACAAAACCTTCCATTCTCACTTGGCCGCTGCATTCACATTGGCAAGCAAACCCGCTATCAATGCAAATTTTGCCATCACACCGATTACCACATGCACAAAGGCAGTAGCACTATAAACACAAATTCGAATGCACTCCTTTCCATACGAAACAGGGAATCAACCTCCATCTTAACGCCAACTCTTAAAGCACTATTCGCCTCGGGGAATAAACCTCGGAGTCTGCATTGATATGGACTTAAAAAGCACACACCTAGCTAGAAAGCAATAGAGTGCTGCACAGTTGAGGGAGATACAACACTGCTGGTAGAATGCATTGGACACTGTTGTGGAGGACAGAGTTTGGAGAAGGGATAGGAGTAGGTGGCCATGGATCAGCTGGATGGTTTCATGGAGAAGCGTGGCTCAATGGTTAGAGCGGCAGGCCCTGATGCAGAGGTCTGGCCCGGGACCAGGGTTCAATTCCTGCCTCAGCGGCTCTTGAAAACAATCTCCCCGGACCTGATAATTCTCACCTCAGTGCCTAGTCTAATCATGGGTCCCCCTCTGTGACTCTGGGCAATAGCTTGCTTAATCTCCACAACAGCCCCAGTAGCGCTTGGATGCCTGGCTTCACCTTGGGGGTGCCCAGGAGTGAACATCTCACAGGAAAGCCAGGAAGGGTTCCACAGTAGTATGAATACAGCTCTACGAGACCTCTGGGTAGAAGGCGCTATATAAATACAAACACATTTACATATACAACTGAACCAGGACAGAATAATGTGCCATTATAAGATAAAGCCTTATCTGAATTGCGCAGGAATGGAAGTAACTATGCAGCTAATTAACTCGGTTAAACACTTTCCCAGGCATCCTCAAAGAGATGTGGAGTCTTTACGGATCCACATTCATAAATCCCACCCTGTACTTTTTAAAAAATGTACACCGGCAAATTGCTGGAGTAACCTTTTCTAGGGGGCTAGGGGAAGGCTTTCTCCACTGGAAATACTTTTTTCCGTGGAGGAAAAAAGAAAAAATTGGATGTTTGCACAGGGGTTTCACTCTCACTTTTCAGACCTCCCTACCATCAGTGCCGGATTACCAAATAGACAAAGTAGGCAAAAGGGCCGTGCGACAAACGATCAAAATAATATTGATTTAATCTTGAAAGAAAATCACAATAAAGCTTTCTTAAATATAGTTTCCAAAAAATAGAAAAAATGAATCAACTCAAAGAAACTAAAACTTTACGTTAAAGACTCTAGATAAAATGCTGTATTAATGAAATGTACCCATTAATAACTTACAGTACATAAAACAGAGACATGAGATTCACATAACAGTTTGTCTCTTAAAAGCTCATCTTCAGTTTGTCAAACAATCCAGTGCATTGAGTATTAGAGGATAATTTTCGAGGGAGGCCCCGAAGTTTGACTCTACAGGGTTTAATCCGGCACTGTCTGCCATGTAGAACTCCACACAGTGGGAATAAGGTCCTTTTGCATAGTGACAAGACATTCTCAGAAGTAAGACTAGTAATGTGTGCCTGGTGCTGCATTCGGCAAACTTCTGGGAATGTTTGTGAATATCAAAAGTTAGTAAATCGGCACCCGTATATAAACATAAATATAGGGATGCTGGTTCACTACTATTTTTGTGAGTTGGACCCCCTGTAGTGACAGCATATCACTGAATCAACATAACCTTTCACTGCAAGACAATTGAATGAATGACGGATGCTTTGTCATTCTCTCTCTAAGATTGGGGCCAGCAAAACAAAATCACCCATAGTTCTGTGACAGCAAATGGCGAGCTCATCAGATTAATGTAATCCTAGCACGCTTGAATGTTCACCCAAAATGGGCAGAGGAACACTGAATGAGAAATATCTGTTTCCTGCAGATTCAACAAGAACGACCATACAGGTAACAATATTAAAATTATCTGCATCGTAAAAATACCTGACTTTGTATGAAGTAAACACACCAACTACTCAATAACACAGATCAAATAGCTTTTAAGATTCAGATCTAAAATTCAATTAACACACGAATCCCAGGGCATGGACTTCATTCAGATATATATTTATACACGTTATGGTTGTACATTTTATTCTGATCAGAGCATCAGCTCCTTTTCCAAGTTTCACATCTGTATGGCCTCCTCCGCAACATTTTTTGTAGATAAACCTTCACTTGGAACTCGCATACATTTCAGACATTGAGAATGAGCAGATCTTGTCGAATTTTCATTTTTATCAACCCTGTGATATTCCTAGATGAAGGTGAGTTGATGTCAGTTTAATTTAGCAAACATTTCAAAAGAAAGCTATCACATCTAAAACCAGCTCTTTTTGCTACATCTTACATTTATTGGAAAATACAATGGAATGTCAAATGCTCAAACTGGGATATTCTCAGAATACTGCTAACTTGAAAAAAATGATCTACTTTGCATCCCTCATAGGGGACATACATGTGCATACATTTGTATAATCAAAAAACATATTTCAATTTGTAGTGTTTTGTTGATTGATTTGAGAGATGAGTACTGCACTGTACACTTTTTTGTTGTAGGTAGCAAGGACCGGTCTTAAAGAAGTCTACATGCATATAACAAAGAGATTTGAAGCAAAACGGTGTTGTTACCGGCAACCAGTGCAATGAGTCCAGAGGTACAATGTTGGAAGAGTAATGCGGCAGACCCAGTGCCAGTTTAGCAGCAGCATTTTGTAAGCATTGTAGCCTTTTTAGAAGGCCAGTATGAGAACCCAGAAAAAAATAATTGCAATGATCATGTTGACTTAAAATGGTTTCATATGAAATGAAATAGGTTTAAGGACAAGTCCTTGAAGTCCCTATTTGTCAACGGAATGTCCCATGAAATTTGAGCTTGTAGGACAGTGTCTGCAATTCCGTTGGTAGGAAAAAACTGACCAAGGTAAATAAAATACTGCACGAAAAAAGGCATGGGAAGTCCATCAGAAAGTGGCATCAAAGACAGCCATAAGTTAATAAAAAGGAAAGAAAAACAGAAAAATACCATGTGCAATTTGAAAAAATACCCTGGAATATAAGGAAACAATGTTACACAATGCAACATCTTTAAACGCTCAGAAACATTAGTAAGGCCCAGATTTAGGAAACAATAGTAATGAGGCCTCTACAAAAATCCAAAAAAGCAGCAGAAGTGCTGTTGATCTTCTTCAGTGCTTGTCCACCCTATTTTGAGGGTGTTGGCTTAGCAATGTTTCAAATTGTGGAGTTACTCTTGACCCCACGATGGAGAAGAGAATTATGGTGACTGTGTTGCCAGCAGAAATTGTGGCGTGTCTCATGACCAGTTATGGTGTCAATTTCCCAAACTTTCCAGCAGCATCACTGGCACAGAAAATGCTGAAAATGTCCCTGACATCTAGAGAGAACATTATTAGCACGCAGAGACAAGGCCCAGACAGGAGTCTTTTGACGGATGTAAAGCAGTGCAAGAAGATGGAGATTGACAAGTGTACTGCACTGTCACTGCAGAGCTTGGCAGTAGAAGTATAGCATGGAAGAAATGGACCACAATGGACATGCTGATGTCAGTCCTTCGAATATGCTCCATATTTTCTGGCTGGACCTGTAGGGTTGAGAAGAGGCTGGAACATCCAAAAGCAGCCTTTTTATTCCCAGGCTCATGTGAGCAAATGCCATGTCCTCAACTCTAGACAGAGTGCATGATCAGAAACACTGTTTTGGAGACCTGATGATTTGCAATCCTGTGCCATTGCATGCATCCTCTTTTCTTCATATCTTGCTGCTCTCTCCATAACATCTATCAATGCAGGCATTTCCTATTCTCCCAGCTACTATATCCGCAATTCCATAGTGCTGGGCCAAGTGTTGTGCTCAATACAGATGTGGATTTCTCCTTACTACTAGGAACTCCTCTAACCTCTTTGCAACAGTTTTACAGAGAATCTTTGAAGTATAAGCACTTAATTTTTCAAGTATGTAATGAAAATGTTATGATTGGAAATATGATATGGGAAAAAGGAGAAGAAAGAAAGAGGGCGGTGGAAAGAAAAAAAGCAATCATGTACCATTAAGCAAAAACGAAAGAACTGACTGAGAATATAAAAAATGAAAACATGAATATTGGAAAAATATTTCAATTATAAAGAAAAAGAAAAAATCTTAGAGGTTTAGGTACTTCTTCAACTCAAGGATTATGTAAACATGTCCTATTTTGCAAAAAACATTTTTATATGTCTTATATGTGTTATAGGCAACCAGAGGCTATCGCTCCTATTAGCGAGAGTAACTTGGTGAACATATGCTCTATCTAATCAATGTTTATAACAAACTCTATACCACCATGCCAGAAAATATATAGTGGAAGTGTTCTTTCATGCCTTGATTTTCTGTTGAAATGAAATTGCAAGAAGTAAGTCAATTATATGAAAATTATTAGATTGAGATGACCATGCCTTTGTAACGCTTCCTAAAAAGGTTTAGTAAAATAAAACAGGATTTGGGCGTGAAAAATATTATTTATCTGTTGCCAAATTTGTATCCAAAAATTATGAATAGAAGAACATTCAGATAACATGTATTTAAGATCTGGTGGAGCGATGGTGCATCACCAATAAGTAGAGGGAATAATGGGGTCAATGTTATGTAATTTAGCAGGAGTAATCAAGAGTCTATTGCAAATAAAAAAGAAAGTTTGAGTTGTATTCACTGCGCTAGAAGATTTCCTTATTTTAGTTCAAATTGTATTCCATATTAGAATTGAAAAAGAGGTTTGTAAATCAGATTCACAATAATGCTTCACCTCTGTTTTATCCCAAACATCTGGAAAAGAAGTTAGGTGCTTGTAGGTTTGAGAAAAAGAGGGGAATTATATAAAAGCAAGTCTATGCTAGGTGTTGGAGAGTAAGGCTTATAATGAAGAAGAAACTGGTTATATAAGGATTGAACCACATAAATTAGGGACATGTCTTTGGTTTGAGTAGGGAAAAGAAAAAAACGTTTGATCTATCGAAAAGGGAATGCGAACATCATCCTGAAAAAGTTGATAAGTCCATCTAAGTCCTTAGTTCTTTCCATAAAATGGATTTATCATGACATTCATATATTTATTATACTAAATTAATGTATTTAGACATTGTGTTTTAATGCTTTGATAAGAAATAAAAATAGGTTGGAGGACCTTACAAACATTTCTAAAGATAGCAATAGATAACGTTAAAGGTTTATGTGTAAAGGAGAGACACTCCTCAAAAGAGAAATGATGAAAAAAAAGTATCTTTAAGATCCACCCACAAGATATATATTACGGAATCATCTTCAGATAACAAAAAAGAAGTCTGTTTAAGAAAGAAAGCTGTAAGGTAAGAATGAAAATCCAAAAAGTTAACACAGACCTAGTGTTTAGGTCTTTTGAGCATATGAATAGACATTGTAGCTTTTTTGTTATTCAATAAAAACTTGGAGAAAATGTTGTATATTTTTTGTATTGATCATTTGAGATATGTATAGGAATGTTAGACAGACAAAACAATATTATGGGATCTAACATAATTTTTATAGTATCTAAATGTCCCCACCATGAGAGGAATAAAGGATGCCATTTAGATGTAGACAAATGTAATACCAATTGTAATTCTTTCATATTTAAAGTGGCAGTCTCTTTAATAGAAGCTTAAACCATAGTCCAAGATATTTAATTTTATCAGAATTCCTATGAAAAGAAGGAAATATAAAATCTGCATGAATACATAATTTATATATAAATTACACTGGCTCCCCATACAGGCCTTGTGTTTTGGCCACAGGATTTTCAACAAGAAGGTCCAAGCTTTTTGAACCCCCTTCTTACTGCATATAAACCTGCACATTACCTAAGGTCCTTGGGCACAGCAAAGATGATTGTGCCTAATGTGCGAAAGGTGCGAACGGTATGGGCTGGTGGGAGCTCTTTTGGCTTCCTTGAGGCTAAGGCCTGAAATTACCTACCTGTTGACTTAAGGACATGCCCATCTGAGACCTTGTTCCGGAAAAAACTTAAGATGTGGCTCTTCCAGCAGCCCCTGGTATCCAGAGGTAGGCCTCTGTAGCTGTTCCTTGGGGGACCTAGGCTGCAGGGGAATTGTGTGGCTCAGGCCAGCTGTCAAGGCTTTGTTGGTGTTCTAGAGTGGGGACACTCTGTTGGCGTTACGAGGCGCTCTATAGGCTGAATAATAATAATAATAATTTACGGGAAGAATTTAACTTTTATTAGTGTTTAATTTATAGACTGAGATGAAAGAAAAAGTGTCTACCTCTGTTAAAAAGGCATGTAAAGAAGTCTGCAATTGCAAAATAAAAGTAAAATGTCATTGGCATAAACTGAGAGTTTTAACTGTTTGTCGCCATAGGAAACCCCTTAAATCTGTGGGTTCATACGAATTGTTGTATAGAATGATTCAAGGGCAAGAATAAACCATAGGGGAGATAAGGGACAACCTTGTCAAACGCCCAGTAAAGTGAAAATGTTGGGGAATTTAGTCCATTTGCTAAACCAAACCCAAACCAAGAAAGTGTATAAAAAACAAAAGGTCAGCAAAATAGATCAAATGCCTTTTCAGCATCTAAAGAAATAGCCGCTAAAGAATAATTTATAAGGTTTAGATTTACTTAGGACATTGAAAAATAATCTAGTGTTGTCTGAAATATGTCTACTTTTAATGAAACATATTGTTCCTTCCCAATCAATTTAGGTAATATAGTATCTAAACGAAGGGCAATTATTTTTGCAAATATTTTATAATCCAAGTTAATTATAGAAATAGGCCTATAATTTTTCCACAATGTATTGTCTTTATATTCTTTGGGAAGGATACAGGTATCAAAGTATCTTGAAAAGACTCACCAGATTTCTGGGAAGATATAAAGTGAAGAAACAATTAAAGTAATTTAGGAGTAAGAATTTTAGAGAAATGGGCATACAACTCCACAGTGAACCCATCAGGCCCTCGAGCTTCCCCCCGCCTAATAGCTTGTATAACAGTAAGGATATCAGGAATCCGAATATCAGCATCTAGAGAAGAAAAATCCACTTTAAGAGGAGGACTGATAGAAGACAAATATGAGTCTGAAATTAGTCAATTCTGAGCGTATATCTTCATTTTTATGAACAGTACGATTAGTAGAAGTCAGAAGAGAATCAGTCTTTGTCCATCTTTTTTTAATTTTAAGTTAATTAGGTATTCTGACCCCACCATAATATTTAGCACTTGATTTAAGTAAATACAAATTAGCAATTTCTTTGGAGAGTTTATTAAAGGTATATTTAGCATTGATTAATTTCTCTAGGTAAGTTTTAGAATTCTTAGTATAAAAAGAGTGTTCTAATTGTTTTCTTTTTATGAGCTACGAAAAAAATAATGCAACCTCTAGAGACAGCTTTAAAAGTTTCCCATATAGTCTGAGGAGAAATGCATGGGTTTTAATTTTCTAGAAAAATGTGTTAGCAAATCTTTGAAAACCTTGAGTAAAATTGGGGTCTAAAAGAAGAGACGTATTAAATCTCCATCTCCTAATTCCCTAAATGTATGGAAGTAGATCTAAATCTAGAGTAATAGGAGCATGAGCTAAAATTAATATGGAATCTATGTCAGAGAGACAAATGTTGTGCGAGTGATTTAGAAATGAACAAATAATCATTTCAAAATTGAGAAGAATATACAAGAGAGAAAAAAGTATACTCTTGGAGGGTAGGATTACATAGCCTCCAAGCATCAACAAGGGACCTCTGATATGTAGTGGATATACACTGAGAATGCATACGTGAAAGAATTAATTTAGTTTTGGAACGTCTATCAATAATTCGATCAAGAACCATTTTACAATCTTCACCTACTAATAAATATTTGTCATTGTAAATCATCAGTTTAGATAATACCTGGGGCCAAAGTGATGTATCTGGAATAGTTGGAGACTATAGATTAAATAGGTATTTTGTTAACTTTTAAAGAAACGGAAATGCATCTTCCCTCATCATCAGCCTCTTGACTGGCAGAAATATGGCCAACCCATTGACGCTTGAGTTTAGATACTTCCTTTTGAGTTACAATAAGACCAAAACACCTATTAGACTAGAGACACGTGACAAGACCCTTTAACATTTTATTGGTGAGCCTAAACCTTTAACATTCCAAGATATAATTCTTAAAGCCCTCTATACTACAAATAACACATTTAAAGCTTTAAACAAATAACAACAATCAGCAAAATGCAATACTATCATGCACATAATCAGATTCAGCAAAGAATACACAGCAATATACAAGTAGAAAATGATCGTAAATGAGAGAAAATATATAATTATGAAACAAAGAGGAATAATAAGAAAGCAGAGAAATGAAAAGGAAAGAAAATAGAAAGATGAGAAGTATATAATATAAATGAGGACAATCTAGGAAAATGCCATATGAAGAAAAGAAAAGATGAGAGGAGAGATAGAAAAGAAAGAGACAGAAATCATGTAATGATTAAACAAATGGACAAACCAAAAACATTAATGAAAGAGTACACATTTGTTTAAATAATGATGTTTAGTTTATGTAAGAAACCTAAGAATAATCTAGGCAAACTTGTCTTTTTGTATCTCATAAACTTTCAACCGTGAGCATTAAAATACCTGGATGCAACAGTTTCATAACGGAATAGGAGTCCCCCCTAACAGGTGAGAGTTCGTATGAATTCATAACACTTCATCCGCCAGTAGAAATACAAATACAAATACAAATAAGAGTAAAACAGTTACTGTTTCTTTTTTAGAATAATAAGGCGAAATTGTAACGCATACAAAATATAAGGGACCTGAACGGATTCAAGATAGAAAAGAGCAATAAGGTAATTATCTTGTATCTCGGTGTGAGATGAAATCATGTTAGCTCGTATTGGCAATAGGTTTTAATAAGATACATTAATTTCTCCTAAATAGGAGCAGAACGAGGGCATCCTAATAAAGACACAAATAAAGTGTTATGAAATACCGCGTTCTAAGCCGATAACAGCCTTTTTTAGGTAATAACAAATGACTGAAGCTAATTGAAAGAGGCGTTTAATTGTTTAACCGGTATGGAGTACTAATAGGTTGCATTTATTTATACCTATCAATAGTTTGGGAGATCAAAATTTATGAAGAATACGACCCCAAATAGGATACAATCCGGTTATATCTTTATTTACCTAGATGCATTAGCATAGGTGAGTTAGTCTAAACTTGATGATTTAGCATTGAATGGTGTAAGAGTGTTGTCTGTGAGATGAAATGTAAGGTTACTATTAAGTTGGGAAATGCTTGAATTAATAGGTAAAATATTTTTTTAACAAAAATTTTTAAACTTGGTACATTTTGATTACAATTTATCATATTGTTGTCATGACAAGCAGTCTCTAGGAGACATATGAAGAGAAGAATAGCTTTTGGCTTCATGTAGGGCTGTTTTTATATTAACGCAACGTCAAAGAAATGTGCCAATCAACAGGACAACAAATGTTTGTATAACTGTGACGGTACTGATTGAGAATATATAGCATTTGGCTTGATTATTTTTTGTATATGACAGCACATAACAAGCAGATTGTTTTCAGTCTAAAACTGTTTATACATAGTGTAAAAGTTTCACTTAAGAAATGTTTACTAATAGTGATATTTTATATATATTAGGTGAAATATTGAATGTGGAGAAATGTATAAACACTGTCCTGAAGAAGGAGGCCAAAATCATCAAGGGTTTTCGAAACGCGTCGACGCATTAAAGAAGGGTTAAATTTGGAGTTGTCAGCTAGTAGTTGGGTATAAGAAATGGAAAACTTCCCAATGTTGACCACAAAGTGTCCAAATTAACAATACTAAGACAAAGTTTACTGTTTTGGTCCACATTTCTCCTTATCCACACTAGGTGGTTTTTAATATGTATTGTGTAAGGTTTTAATGAAAGTGTATATTGATTTATATATATATTGTATGCAAAATAAAATTGTACATTTTATATGATAATTGGTTTTCCCGTTGTTGAGTATTTCCCAAATAGTTTGACAATATATAATTGAGTGAGAGATCTTGATTGAGTGAAGTGAGTGCTTGAACTTGTGATTATTTTCCTCCCGAAGGGAATAAATCTTTTTTTACCTAACAAACCAAAAACATACACAAAAATCAAGGGTGGTGAAGCCACATAAGGAATGAGACACAACAGACGGGGAACCTCAGGATGGAGACAGGAAAGAGAAGATACCATCCAGACGGATTAGAAGTCACAATGAGCAGCCATGAAGAAAGCGCCCAACATGAGAAAAAAAAACATGTTATACAAAGACACAATAAACATTTATAAACATGACAAGAAAAGGAATTATACTTAAAAATGTAACAAATAATCAAGTAGTCGATAATCTTACAACTTCCATTTCTTCTTCTTTACAAATATCCAAGATAGTTCATAGTTTGTAGTTTTGTTTTTATACGTCACTTTAAAAAGACAAGAATGGAAAAGGCCATACCAGGCAATCAGGTTCCAAAGCGCACGTCTCATGTCCAAAAATGTCTTTCTTCTATCTGCCATATCCAAAAATGTCTTTCTTCTATCTGCTGTTGCTTTAGCATAGTCCTGAGAAAAGAAAAGAGTGGTTCAACAAGATTTTGCCTTTCAATTTGACTTCTTGTAAAACCTTTACTAATTCCGTATACTCCAAAAAATAAAGAATGACGCCTCTTGGTTTGTTAAACGAAGATGCAGTTCATGGGTTATGACCCAGATGATGTGCTCTCTGGATATTTAATGCTGGTGTTTCATGAAAACCAAGAATATTTGGAAGAAAACATTGAAAAGAGGAGAGAGGATTAGAACCTGCAAGTCCCTCTGCCAGTCCATAAATACGCAAATTATTGAGTCTGTTGTGATTATCAAGGTTCTAAATTTTTCAGTACAAGATTTCAATATGAATAGAAGGAACCTGATTCAAAACAGTCTGAAAAGAGTCCGCTTGTTGCTCTATGTGAGTAACTTTATGTTCCCTATTATTGACCATTTGTCATCAAGGTTTTGAAGATGTAAATTCAGTATTTGTAAAGCGCACAGCTACCTGGAGGCATCCTGGCGCTGGAGGCCATCGGGAAGATTAAGCGAGCTATTGCCTTAAGTCACATGGTGCTGGGCTGGCCTGTGCCGGTGCTGAGGATCGAACTGTGAGCCCCATAGTCCAGTATCAGCTGCCCTGGCCACAGCGCCACACATTTGTTTCTTTCATATATGGTTTTAGTGCTCACATCTCCTCAAGAATTAATTCCATAGATATTGGTGGTGGAGATATAGCAGGTGAAGGTGGATCTTTTTAAACCATTTACCTGATAAAAGTCTTGAGGCGACAGCCAATTTAGATGCATGTTAGAAGTAGGAAGCGGAATATGGATTGGTGTTACTCCTATCAGGAGAGATGAGGCACCTTGCTCTGACTACTCCGTATTGTCCAGCAGAATATTAAAAGGATTATAGTCTGCCAAAGATGGAGTAATAGGAGAAGTAGTAACAGCACATCAAACAGACCTTGTTTTTCCCCAAAAACAAAGTAGCAAAAGCCCCGGGGCTTTGTGAATTAAGAAAATATAATTTGAAGAAGGAGTAAACAATTGGGCAAATCTCAAATAGCCAGGAAAAAAATGTAGAAAGGAAGTCAGATTGATTGAATAGCCTTACACTGGAAAAATATCAAAAAAGTCAATTAAATAAATATTTCATCATAAAATGAGAAAAAGATCCACATATAAGGAAAAGATGATTTTTGAAATGCTAGAAATAGAGAAATAAATTATGCAGCTCTGAGATAATAAAAAAGTAAGTAAATTATTGAAACGACGATGGTTCAGCTGATCTTCATAGTACCAAAACTACACTTTGCAACCTGTTGCATTAAAAGTGAGATGAAACTAAAAATGTTTAACATCATAAGCAGTCATTGCTTAACCCCTAAGCTGCGGCGGCTATTCCGCCGCAGTGCTAAGGGGGAGGGGGGGCTGCGCGGCACTCCCGTGCTCGTGACGGAACCGCTCTGTCACGAGCCTCAGGTGGGCTGTGCTTGTGACGGAACGGTTCCGTCACGGCCCCGCCCGCCCAATAGAACGCTCAGCGCAGGCGCGGAATTCACGCCGCGCAGGCGCGGAATTCGCGCCGCGCAGGCATGGCGAGTGGGCCATGACAGAACCGTTCCATCACCAGCACAGCCCACCCGAGGCTCGTGACAGAACAGTTCCGTCACAAGCTCACAAGGGGTTAATGGAATATTCCATTGGATACCCTTGGCATCTTGAAAAACACAAAAAACGTTGTAACCAGCGCTATATCAAATAAATTTCCTTTTGCTGAGAGGACAAAACATCTGAGTCGGCAGAGCGGTTAAAACAGAATGGCAGGCACAAGTCCTATGAGGGAAAAGAGCTGGACAAAAAAGATTTTTTTTAAAGGGTAGTCCGCATAACAATGGCACCTTTGTCACTATATATTCAATGAGGAGACCTTCATAGCAGCAGGGACTCCATTTCAGATGGTGCAGGAACGAGCTGTCGTCAGAGGAATCTCGGCCCCCCTGGTCTGCCGCAGAGCTTCAACTGAAGGCGGCCATCATCTTCTTTGGTGTCCAAGCCAGGCCCCCAAGTATAAGCCCTTCTAAATGCAGTTCGATTTACATAATATGTCATTGACTTGTCACCTAGCTTCCTTGATGTGCAGTCTTCAAAGGCCTGCATGATTTCCTGGTGGCTGGTGTATATTTGCTTTAACAATGCCCTTGGTAATTTCGAACAGGGTAGGCTGGGATGCTTCCAAGCAAGAGTTAACTGTATATTTGATTGGTAAGCAGCTGCCCAGTCTTTAAGTAAAGAGCAATTGAGAAATTGTATATTTGGCAATGATCCTAGGATATGGCCTGTGCTTAAACGGAACTGACCTAAAGGAAAATGTGCTTCTCTATTTTATAGGGGATTATGTAACAAAACCATGGATCTGTTAGTTCAGATTGTAGCCCAACTTGCCTTGTACGAAAAGGGCAGATTTAGTGTTACATATGGAATCCCAATGCCATGAAACAAGAGCCAAACGAGGCAAAATGCAAATCACCAATTCTTTATTTTGACTGGTTCTGAAATATGCAGACATAGACATCAGTCAAAACGAGTGCTGAGGAACCCACATAGTCCATGCAAATAGGCACTGTCCAGTGACTACTCAAAGAGAGGACAAAGAAGAAAACAAGAAAAAGTCAGTTCATCTGTAAATGTCTGAACAAACCCAAGAAAGATATGCAGGGAAGTTCCCCAATCTAACAGAAGAGAGGGTTTGGCTGAACAATGACCTTTCTTTTTTTGTCTAACGTAGTTGAGATGACTGAGCCTAATGTCTCACCCGCAACTACTATGTTGTTTACAGAAGGCTCATGAGAGCAAATGAAGATATAAACTGATGCAGGAAACTTCTTTGGCCTTTGCAATGCCTGGTGGTTATTAATTGGCTGGGTGACTTAAGGAATAGAAGGTGCTGGCATTACACTTGACCAAATGGGGGATGAGAGGAGAGATAATGATCTGTGAATACAACCTTCTGACTCAATCATACAACAGTAAGGTATCTCAATCCTATGTACTATAAGAATGGTGTGAGATGTCATGAATGCTATTAGGCACCTACCTATTGTCTAAAAAGACCTGCACCCCCTCTATTGGTGGCGTACTTCATCCTCCGGTCTCATCCTAGTCAGCTAAATACCGGGATGGATTTGACCTCAGTGGAGGGAAACTTTGATAAAGTTTGGTTATAGCGGGGTTTACGATGCTTAAAAATAAATAGATACTATCCAGATATCCAATTATTCTTGTTGCCCTAGTACTGTTAAGAACTGCAAAAAAATATATGCAGCTGGATTCTATTTACCCAAACATCCTGCGTTGACATTCTTCAGTCGTGTGATTATGAGACTTTATGGGTCCATCCATGGCTTTCATCAGGACTCGCTGTTAATCCTTAACAGTCAGTAGTACCAGTTGTTTTCCTAACACTCTAAGTGTGAAATAGAGTAAAGGTGAGACAATACCATGCTGGTTTATTTAGCTCGTAGGATACAAACAAGTAGGTAGGACATAGAAACAACATTCAATAATGCATTCACAATACAATGTATCCGCCTTGTGTTTTCCCAATCAAGCAAAGGATGTAATATGTAATGCACAACCTTTAAAAACACCACACCTAGGATTAATAGATAGTACACCTTGCTTGCACATAAGTTGAAACTCTATACACCGCCACTTATGCTCTTACCATTCGGTAAACGAAGGCATATAAAATGTAACAGACAATATATAAACACATGTGCCAGGGAACTTGCTAAGATGGGTATATGGCACCTTTGCCATAATTTCAATACATGTCGCTTAGTTCTTCAAGGGTGCCATGCTGCAAAAAGATCAATATTAACTTTGACTCCTGTATTGGTTCAAAGTTGTTGTTGTTGTTAACCCTATTTGATGGTCCATATACATCTGACATGGGTGGGTGTGAAAGAATTGCCCTATACCTTGCATCCCATACAAGTCCTGCCATGCACATGGAATGCGACGTCTGTCAAAGGTTCAAGGGAGAGGTCGTTTCCCCTGTTTGTGCTACCTATCATACTCAAGAGTTCAGTTGTGGATGCAATAATGTAATTGTGCATAGAGATAACGTCAAAGATCATAGAGTGGTGGGCAGAGGGATTGTGCTTACTACTTTATTGGACATATTAAGTTATGCAGTCATGAAAATAGATTGGTTCCATGAAATCTTATCATTCAGAACCATAATGTTGGTTTCAAGCTGCACATCCATCATTATTCTCTTGTTAGAAGTGTCCTTGTATAGTTGTTTTTGGGGTTCAATTTATCAATCAATACCCATTCCAAATCGTTTTCTGAAGGGTTGTGGTCTAGAAGATGCCTTGCCATTCTTGTTGTGTCACGTCTGTACCTACTACTGCAACAGTGTTAACAGATGCGGCTGACAATCTTAGGTGTAGTCATTCCAATGTACTTAAGACTGCAGGGACAGGTGATTATGTAAACCACGTCAGGGAAGTTCCAGTTTGAGTTTGAGTTTAAAAATATTTCTAGAGCGCGCGTACACCGAGCGGTTTCATGGCGCTATGTAGTACTACCACCCAAGGAACGAGAAAGACTAGGAGCCAAGGGACGATTTAAGAGGGGAAGGCCTGGGTGAAAAGAAAAGTTTTGAGGTCTTTACGAAAAAGGGGATACTGGGAGCAAGATCTCAAATGAAATGGGAGAGAGTTCCAAAAGGCAGGAGCCAAAGTAGAGAATTTGGATCCTCCCCATTTTTTTCGTTTAAAGCGTGGGACAATGAGAAGTTGATGAGTGGCAGACGGGGTGTAGTCGTGGATAGCAGAACCGATAAATGCAGGGGCAGAACCGGCCCGGGCAAAATGATGCAGCCAAGCTTGAAAAGGGCACGTTGCTGAACAGGGAGCCAGTGTAATGATTTAAGAAGGGGCGTGACATGATGTGATTTGGGTAGGTTGAATACCAGGCGAGCCGCCTGGTTTTGAACCAGCTGGAGACGCCTCCCGAGGTACGCCGGCATGCCATAATAGAGGGCATTGCCGTAGTCCAAGCGGGACGTCACCATCGCCAGAAGTATGAGTTTGAGGGCAGATGGGAGAAAAACCGGGAGACTTTGCGAATTGTCCGGAGAGAAAGAAAAGCTGAAGATACGACCGCGCTAACTTGGGAATGAAGGGAAAGTTGATCGTTGAGTTTGAAACCAAGGGTCTTAACAGAGGAGACGGGAGTGGGCGGGGGACCTAAAGAAAGGGGCCAAAAAAGAGAAGACCATGGACTGGAGCAACCACCCGTCAACACCAGTTCCGTTTTATCGGGATTGAGTTTCAGGTGGTTGTGGTTCATCCAGTCCTGAATGAAGGTCATAACAGACAGAAAATTGGATATTGACGCAGAGGAAGAGGATAAAGAAAAGATAAGCTGGAGGTCATCTGCATAGTTGTAGACAGAGACCTCCAGCTGTTGTAAAGCAAAGATAAGAGGGGCAATGTAAAGATTGAATAGCAGTGGAGACAGAGAGGACCCTTGGGGAACCCCGCACTGCACAGGGCAAAAATCAGCTGAGTAATCACCCAAGCGAACTGCTTGAGTGCGGCCACTCAAGAAGGAGGATAGCCAGAGCAAGGCCGACCCCCTATTCCCGCCGCCTCGACACGTGAAAGTAAGTTAGTATTCTGTTCTAATTTCCATGGGGTATTTAAACCTAAATCCAATGTTTAAGTTATTTTAGCAAGTTTACAACAAAACAATGTATGCACGGATAATGTCATTAAGTGGGTGGCAGGCCCCACCTTGGGTTAACAATGGTACATGGTTGGTTGTGGGATTTGGTATGCACTAGAATGTCTCTTAAGTTTTAGTTTCATATGCAGGAGAACACAGGTTAATCGTTAATCAAATATAATTCCTTTCATGTCAGTATTCAGGAATTTCAATTGATGACTCTTTAAACTATATTGGACACATTACTAAACATAGTGACTCAGATCAGCTGATTGGGTTCTTGCCTATTAACGTCTTCAAGCAAAGATTCTCTGTTGTTGTTTCGTGCTTTTTTTGCCCTTTATATATTTTTTTCTGAGTATTGCCAGGTTGCCTTTTTATTTGAAATAAGCACAAAAAGGAGGTAGACCCTTGGTGGGGCTGAAGGGGAGCTGGGTCATATAAACTTGTATTTCTCAAAAAGGTGCCCCCTCTTCAATATCAATTATTCAAAATTATGGACCAAACACACTTATTTTAGTCCGGTCCGGTATATTTATTTATACCCTTCACTCATATTTTTTGAAATAATTTTTGGAAAATGGCAGTGGAAGATAACTCTATACAAACAAATAACTACAAGAAACACTTATAAAGTTATTTTACAAAAACAATAATTCACAATCTTACAAAATTATCAAACAATAAACATAAACAATACATCCAACATTAGATTGCAGTATTTAGGCAATGTAGAAAATCATTTAGAATACAATTACTGACATCCAAAATACAATTGCAAAGTTAAGCAATGTATAAAACAAATTTTCTTTATGTGAACAAGAATGCAATCACTACATTCACAGAGCAAAAAAGAGATATGTATCACTATTTTTCAAAGACCATTCTGGTTGATATAGTTCGCTCTTGCTGAAATAGCTATTTCAGCAAGAGCGAACTATATCAACCAGAATGGTCTTTGAAAAATAGTGATACATATCTCTTTTTTGCTCTGTGAATGTAGTGATTGCATTCTTGTTCACATAAAGAAAATTTGTTTTATACATTGCTTAACTTTGCAATTGTATTTTGGATGTCAGTAATTGTATTCTAAATGATTTTCTACATTGCCTAAATACTGCAATCTAATGTTGGATGTATTGTTTATGTTTATTGTTTGATAATTTTGTAAGATTGTGAATTATTGTTTTTGTAAAATAACTTTATAAGTGTTTCTTGTAGTTATTTGTTTGTATAGAGTTATCTTCCACTGCCATTTTCCAAAAATTATTTCAAAAAATATGAGTGAAGGGTATAAATAAATATACCGGACCGGACTAAAATAAGTGTGTTTGGTCCATAATTTTGAATAATTGATATTGAAGAGGGGGCACCTTTTTGAGAAATACATATTTTTATTTGAAATAGCTTGGTCCTCTGTGTCGAAGTCCTGTATACTGGAGCTGTTGCGACTAATTCTCAAATATTTGCTGAAGGGAAGATTTTGTCTAAGTTCATGTAGGACTTTTGAATTAAGTAGTGTACATCAAACAATAGTTTCTAATACGATCATTTAGAACTTATCGAAGCAAACCCCCACAAGGGTCCTAGGATAAAGTCAACAGTGTTTCGAGCAGTTAAAATGTGGGCTGATCATCAGGACGGAACAATCATTGAAAGACCTGAGAAGGAAGTCACAGGTTTCAAGGACTGTGAATGCCAAGAGAGAAAAGAGAAGCAAATCAGAACACCTATAGATTAGGACGGTATGCTTAAGGAGTCAGCTTGAGGCACACTAATCTAGTGTGCTTGTTCCGTTGGAGGGAGTTGTCTTCACTGATGCTAGTTCCCAGCTCCCACGCCAAATTCACGCTGATCCAGAATCTAAAATGGCTGGAATCACACCAATCCAGTAAGGGAAAGGGAATTGGAAGGAGAAGAAAGGGAGACCTCCAGCTGCCAGTCGACTTCAGACTCATCAGATTTGCTTCGTAGCTGCAGCTATCACTGGTTTTATGTTGTAAGCACGTCAGCTACAGGCACGTTAGTGCTGGTAGGAAACAAGAAGGAATTTTAAGCCAAGCTTGAAAACCTGTTTGCTTTTCTCTCACTCTTACTTCTTCATACCACCTGGCATCTCTCTTCCCCACTGCTTATCTTGACATTACCTCTTTCCCACTGCAGAATGGGATGGGATGGGTGTGGTTTGATTTCCATGGTTAGGTAATACACATATAAAATAGTGCACAAGATGTTAGACAGCTAGTTTTCTAGTGTTTTGTGTTCATTATATACACGGTCATACATACAATTACAACATCATAACCTTACATGTTTACCCTTACATTGGAAGTCTTTGATTCGTGGTTCTCAATAGAATCCAGATGTACTATGCACCTTTGTATATAGTTGTAATCTGAAAAAACAAGTGTACTCTGTGCTTATTTATACATGCAGAATCACCCTGTGGTAAGTACTTGAGGCATGGTTGAATGTTACAGTAATGACGATAAGTAATTTGCTGCTTTGGTAATGTTCTTAATTTTTTTATGTTGCCCTTCCACGCAGACAAAAAGATATGCGGAAGACTCAAAGAATTGGACCAAGGATTTTTCAATCAAAAATGGAATTCAGAGAGACTCCACTGTGGATGAGGATCAGTGCATGTGGCTGCTTCTGTGGTGTACATTCGAAAACAAGCAGTGAGCCATTGCTGGGTGCAGTTTAAATAGAAAATTGATCACAAGAAGACTGCTGCTTTACTGAGATTTCAAAATCGTGTGAGTGTGAGGTCACATAGGATTGCAGTTTAGCCTTCAACAGGTGTGCCCCCATTCTTATTGCATCCACCATGCTGCCACAGAAGTTGGGTCTGGGCCACCCTTCCAGGGGAGCACTCTGACAGTAACACACAGTGATATAATTAATAAGAGACTGCGATAACTATGATAAAGGAAGTAACAATAGGAGACTAGTGAGGTGTAATCAAACTGAACTTGAGTGCAAAACGGTCCATGAGAGTCAATTCATTAACCTGGAAAATTCAGGGCAGAATCAGGATCAGAGGGAGATGCTTCAGGCACAGGTTGAACAAGGAAGAATAGACCACCCAAAAGAAAGAGGCCTCCCAAATTGGACAATTACCTTGGCAAGGTGCAGGTAGTGGGAACAGGGAGGGCCGGAGGGGATGCAATCCCTCACACCAGCCGGGTCGGTATAACCAACTGTCCATTGTCACGAAGCACATGGACATTTGAGTGTAGCATGACCATAAACTGCTCTTCACTGAAGATACCATCTTCCCAAAGGATGGGTGGATGGAGCAGCCATGGAGATGTGTGCTTCTGCATGCAGCAAGGACTGCGCGATGAGTACATGCCTGGAAGTACAGTAAAGAACCGGCAACCATAAGGTTTCCGGACAGGGCCTGCATACAGGAGGGGCTAGTCTGAAAAAAGATTAGGCTGACAGTTGGAACAACAGCAGTCTTGGAAAGAGGCCTCACAATTGAGGGGAGAAAACCAAAAACGGGGAGACTATATTGAGCGAAAAATAAATAACTCATTTAGTCTGATGGGGAAATAAAGGGGCCTCATATTAGAATATTTGGGAGAAAACAATAAAAAGTAGTAGGAGAACAATTTTGTGAATGAGGGGGCTCTGTGGATTTGTTTCAAGACTAATGTTATCACTCCATAAGTGGCAATAGGGAAAGAAGACATGATGAAAGAATACATAACGCGCAGAGTCAATGAGCAATGTCAAGATGGTAATGAGCCATTGCAGTCAGCAACAGAATAGACAGGTACGGCCAGTTCAGGTAAGAGGGGTGGGCAGGGGGGAAGTCATCAGATGATGGAATAGGTAAATTATAATAAAACCACTTACCTTGCGCTCGCTGCATCGCCAAGTCGGTGATGCGGCGAGCGTAAGGTAAGCAGTTTTCTTTTTCTTTTTAATTTAATTTTACTTAGTCTGTTGTTTGTTGACAGCCGCCCCACTGCTCTTACTTGAACTAGACGCAACTGAGAATAGACAAAAGAAAATTTATGTAAATCAGCATTTTAATGGAAATGTACATGTGTTTGTTCACTGCATTGGGCCTAGAGTTCAGAGAAAGGAGGAAAAACCAAGCACTGTCCATTATTTCATAGCATGCCAGGCCTCCATATTGTTGAAGCCTATATACAAGGTGTCACAGTTCAGAATCCACTGAACTCCGCTTTATTAAAATACCCTTGTCTGTCAGGGGATGAACCATAACCTCCACCAGGATCTACTGATCCCAATGTGGCGGCTGTCGGATTCAGGATCCTGGATGGAGACGGTTCCTGCTCAGGCACTGCCGTCAGGATCACAACGCCCATTTCCAACAGTTTTTTCATGGCAGTCCCACCGCCATAAAAAGGCTGTCAAAAAGGGGTTTTGGGGGCCCCAAGCAGGGCCCCTGTCACCAGTGGCCACTGCTGAATGTCCAGGGTGACACATGTGGTGCCCCCAAACATCCACGCACCATGTGCCAGGCACCACATGGTGCCTGCAGACAGTGCTTGGATGTTTGTAAAAGGCCTTTTTCTACTGGGGCTTTTGCTGTGGCCCTTTTCCGGGCCGCAGCACAAGATGCGTTAGAAAGAGTCAGTTTCCGACTGCCTACATGGCTGTCTGATCAAAATATGAGCCCCAATGCTTGTAAATAGGCTCCATAATTTCTTAATGACCATATTGGAAATTACAGTCTGTTGTACAGTTGATTTATTCACCAGAAATGCTTACCGCATATGAGTACTGAGCACCTCCCCTATTCCAAAGTAATGTATCTTCTTTCAAATAAAAATACAAATGTTTCATCTATGTTACATAGTCTCACTCAGCATTCTCTTCTTTTGATTACATGTACAATTAATGCTTATTCGACTGCTCTCTGTACTTGCTTTGATAGGGACCCTGCATGGAGGACAAGGCATCAGTGCAGGCCAGGCTCTACGGCCAACCCCATGGTGCATGCAGCCAAAGGGTGTTTCTTATAGCTACCGGTATGGGTAAAACATGTGCAATCGATGGTGTCTTTGGTATTTTATCTGTCTCTTTTTGTGCAAAGAACTTCTTCCTCTTCTTGTTGAAAAGCAGATGATATTTTTCAAAAGTTTCTACTTATCTGAGACAGATACGAGTCTAAAGTGCTAAAGTGCAGTGGCTCCCAGTGTCATCTATTATACGCAGGAGCGGCCCATGTAGGGAAGAGTGGAGGGGCGGGGTGGGAGGGACTTGACAAACGACTTTGAGGGCAAATGAATTATTTATTTAATTTTCCCTCGTCGTCTGTCGAGTCTCCCCCCTCCCCCCAGCCCCACCGCTCTTACCGGCACGGGCCGCTCCTGGTTATACTCTATGGTGGTGGATTTACATTCCAACAGTCAATAACAGTCTCTGAATGCTTTTAATCTTGCCAGACAGTCCATGGACTTTCTCCTAAGACTGCGTACATTAGAGGAAATTCTTGCTCCTTGCTAGTGATCCTGGTTTCACAGGCTCCTACAAGCGCCCCCCCTGGAGCACAATCTCACTTCAAACAACTCCTAAACAAAATAAATATTGTGTAACTAATGCATTTTTTCATTTACAATGGTGTCCTAATGTGTTCAGAGTTAAGCTAGTGGACTCACATCATTCTTAAATGGTGCAGGTATATCTAGACCTTTGTACAAAGTCCTCAATCTGCAGAATAGGATGCAACAAGGTGTTATGGGGTACACAGTCTGAGAGAGTCCACAAATTTAAGGCGAGTCCTTGGGTTCTCGTCTTGATTTCGCAAACTCTGAACTTATTTCACAAACCTCAGGCATCCACAAGGCTTTTTCAAACCTATTTTTAACACTGTGGGATCCTTTTGCCCAGACAGATGTACGTGCCATGGTTGTCCCCTCCTTGTCCCATTGTATGACCATTACTCCATGTTGCGTATTTACACAACGTTCCTGGTAAAAAGTTACCTCAATTGCATAAAAACAATGCAAACGGCCAGAATATTAGCTACTGTGCCTCATGCCACTTGTGATTTTTACACTATTTTATAGTGTGATATGCGTCCTTCTTAACAAAATATAGGCACAAGGATGCATTTCAGGCTACAAAGTTGCTCTAAATGATTGATTCACATTTTGCATAGGTACACGTATTTTCACATCATTTTTCAGAACTTTTACATATGTTCGTAAAAACAAATAACACGAATTTTGCACATCCTTAATGAAAAGGAACCAAACAAGATAATGGGAAATAAAGCTCTCTTGTCTGATGTGGTGACTTTAAACGTTTGTCCGCAGACAGTCCACAAATTCGGGTCCCAGGACTGTTTATCCACTAATGGTCCCGATATCTCTAAAATGTTACTCTTCAAAGACCACCTCACACATGTTTATAAAGCTTTTTTTTTTAAAAAAATGGATCGCTACACGGCGGGGTTCCCCCGAGGCTATTCGTTTTGGAAAGTGGGAGCTGGCTGCTCCCTAAGCCTCTTTTGGGCCCGGGGATCAGCATCAGGAGCCACATTTGGGGACCTGTTATTGCTTGCAAGCATCAGCACTCAAGAACTACGGTGAGTCTGGAGGGCGAAGAGGTGCAGTGGAGGGACTTCCACTGATGCATCTGCTCTGGGGATGTCTTTCCTTCAGAGGAAGCGTGGTGAGCTGTAATATTGCTACTGCTATTTGTGAGCGGTGTGTGCTGCCTGATAGATGGAGAAGTTAAAACCAGCTTGCATGCCCCGGCAGAGATGGAGGAGCTGGGCCGGTGAAAGCAGTACCATCTTACGTCTTACGAACAGCAAAATGTTTGGCAGGAGGTTAACACCAGCGAGGGTCTCTCGAGTAGGGGTGGGATCATGTTGGTTTGGACAATCGATTAAGCATGGGCGAATTTTGCGAATCTCGCGTTCGCGAATTTTGCGGATTTGCGAACTCGCAATCCGCAAAATCCGCAAATTCTCGCGAATTTGCGGATTTTTTTTTTTGTGTTTGCCACTCTCTTTCACCACTGCCACTCTCTGACTACTCATGCCACCCTCTGGCCCACCCATGCCACCCTCTGTTTCATCACAGCACCCTCTGGTTGTCCAGTCAGTGTACATTATTGTGGCAAAGCAAAGCACACCTTCCCTGCCTCAAGTGACCTGAATTAATTTGGGGCTGATTAATGTGTCACAGAATATTTTTTTAGCTGGCACCTGCTTCCTTAGTGCTTCCTGATTAGTGATCTTTTGCACTTGCTAAGTGCTTTCATTGTTGCAAAATTAGTTACAACACCTGCCCTGCCCCAACTGACAATAATGAATTAGGGGCTGATTAATGGATTTGAACTTCCAGCCTGGCTCCTGCTTGTCTCCCTTAGCTGTAATTCAGGACCTTTGTGGCATATGTGTAACTATTCTGAGGTTCAGAGCAGGGTCACATAATAGTTGCAACTGGCAACTGAACTCTGGAGGGGCCCCTCAGGAAGCACTACAGGAAATGGCTACTAATGATGAGCCTGAACTTTTGAACCTGGTAAGTAGTTTCAGTTTTGCTAAGATCGTATTTCTGCAATTTAGCGCTTATTCGCAGGGCGCGAAGTTGTACTGGGAAGCCGCGAACTCACGCGAACAGTGCGAGCAAGCCATAAAATCCGCTGCTCGCGGATTTGCGGATTTTGCGGGAGATTCGCGAATCTCGCAGATTGCGAATTTACCGAAAATCCGCAAAATCCGCGAGCGAAACGGATTTTCCGCCCATGCTTGCAATCGATGATCAAGTGGAAGGGTAGCTCTCACAAATCTATTGGGCATCTAATGCCACATGGGGCTAGCAGAGGGAGCCTTGGGATCGGAATCTGAGCTGGTATGAGACAAAATGCAGGAATGTTTTCTGAGGCTACTGGTGAGTGTTGTGTCGACGATATTTTGGTCCATTTGCAGCGCATGTCTGGTGTTAGAATGGTGGAAAGACTACTAGGGGCACAACATCTCATTTGTACATCTATATTATGCGGTTGTGTTTATGCATCTGCCTTAGCATAAGTGTATATAGCCTTTATGATCACCTTCCTAATTGCCATTAAGGTTCTGCTTCTTTCCCTCACTCTCTCTTTCACGAAGGGGTCAGCAATGGGCACAGCGGCCAAGAGAGCCCACCTATTGTCAGTGGGGTGAATTCTTGCCATTTGCAGTAGGCCATAAGCAGCCCACGAGCAAAAGAGATAGGCATCAGGTGTGTGTGTGTGTCTGGAGGGAAGTTTCTCAGGTGTCAGAGTAAGCGTTCAAGTGTGAACCGGTTGGTGGGAATGGATGGTGGCTGCACAGGAGGCATTCTGACTCTAATTCCCTTTTATTTTAGCTTTTCTTGCTTGGCATTCTGTAGTTGTGCTAATTAGCAACAACTGCACCCTTGATTGTCTTACAGCAGGCTATATAGCGTGTTCCTGGACAAAAAGCTTTTAGAGGTTAGAACACGGTGCACTCAAAAACAGAATTGGAGGGCCCAGGAGCTCATCCAGCAAAGGCAACTCAGGGGGGTTTTCTTAATCAGTTGGCTTCCAGTCAGATTCGCAAGAAACGCAAAGGGGGGGGGGGGCGCAGAGATGTTGAGTGTTATGGGGCTTTATGTAATATCTTTTCTCTTTCATCTATTGTATGGTGCCAAGCAAGCTACAGACAGCGCTGCCACACAGGATGATCTCCACTCTTTTGGTGAGCTATGGATAGCAGCAAAAACTCATGGCATTGATTGGGCCCTGGGATGGTGTTGGAAGGCCTGGGGAAGGACCAGCAGCCATCAGCGTTTTTGGAGCACAAGGCCTTGGTGGGAGTTGTGGTCAAGTCAGACACCAGGCACCAGTGTCAGACTTCTTGCTAATACAATTCCCCTCCTTGTCATGTACTCAAAGGCCCTGATGAGCGGGTTGGGCTGGGTCGCAGAGGAAAGGACCACAGTGCTATAAGGATGCCCTTCAAGCTCTGAGGAATGGGGCCGGGAACTAGTTGTGGACAGAACCTAATGCAGAGGGTGAGCCAGTGGGGTAATTGCCACTGTCCAACCTCCCTTCCCCCGGGCAGTAAGGGTTCTATGGGGCCCTTTCATAAAGCCAATGTGGGAGTTGTGGGGCACAAAAATGTGGTGATATTTCCAATGCAGCTGAAGGATAATTACCAGACAAACATGTCTGCAGGCTTTGGGAGGCAGCAAGCTGTCAAGCCAGCCCTAGAAACTGATTTGAGATCTCAACGTGAACTATTTGCTGAATTAGGATGATCTGTTTTATCTTAGTCGGTTTCCTCCTTACGCTGGTGTTCTTGGCAAACAAACAACATGCAAACATTATGTAAAGCTCAGAAGCTAATGCAAAGTCCCAAACATATATTAAATCCGTCATGAAATGTACACTATGTTCTCTTTTGACTATATTTTAATATTTGTGGCAAGACAGCGAAATCAACAATAATTGTATATAGTGGGCAATTAAAAGCCCTTCCGCTAGGAACTGGTCCGGTAAGAGGGAATATGTATAGATGGGGACGACCGTTAGACAGGGACAAAGCAGACGCCCTATATAACGCTTAGTAAGCTCCAGCCACACCTAAGAAATACTGGCTGGGAGGCTGGTATAACATCAGTGTATTCAAACTAAAGGAAGCGTGTGGAGCAGAAAGTGTTAGAGTTAGTAGTAGATGGGGATCGAATGCAGGGACATATATGTTGGGATAGTGGGCACTACTGGTATAATGTATATGTGCCGCAAGAAGGTGTCATGAGGAGATGTGATCATCCAGTTGTGGGGTGTAAGCGGGATGAATGATAATACCGCGAAAAGCATATACAATGGGGGTACCAGCAGGAACCCTACGGATTTATATTGGTAGTGTGTATGTGAAGGTTGACAGAACGCGATTAGGACCACTAAAAATGGATATATACGCCCGCTACATTGGTGGCTGCAGGTATGCCAATGAGTGGCAACCACCAGGTAATTGAATGTCCACTGAACAATTATATGACAATCGAATAACATTTTGTATGGGCAACCACTAATCAGTGTCACTCTGTGTGTTTTTATATGTTATGTCTGTGTCTATGTTCCTACAGGTTTTAGAGCTGTAAAGTGACAGCAGTGTGTGGCTCTGACCCCTAGCCCTGAAGAAGTTACCGACCAAGAATGATAGGCAACGAAACATGTTGGCTTCATATGTATTAAAATGAAGCTCAACTGTAGCTTGTTGGTTTTAATTGGAGCAGATACCAAGCATTGAATAAAGTGTATCATAGAGCTAGTGGTGTCTAGCTCAGTTTTAATGGGTTAGAACAGTGATTGTAGGTGCTCTAACCCAGGGGGTTGGGTTACTGTAGGTGTGAGCAGTTAGTTTCACAGTGGAGTTCTTACACTTTACTTACAAGTTCATTCACAATAATTTCTTTTGTGGTGGGAAGGAGCCGATGATGATAAGTGGAACACACTGACGAGTACCTGTCAGAAGTTCCTTGGTGGCTGTTTCCGTGAGGCTCCTTACCACCTTACACACACTTTTTTAGCACACCTTTAGAATTGGAAGGGTGGTTGAAATATGTGCAGACACATACACAATGATGATTTTTAGTAAAGAGATAGGCACACCCTGTTAAGTAACGCATGTTTCGTACTAGAAATATCCTCACCAATTAGGAGGCCGATGATGTTTTTGAGCGAGCCTCTGACAGATGGGACAGGTTTCATTGTTGAGAATACTGTGAATGGAGGGTAACCTGTGTCCCTTTTCCCCTCTTGGCTCCTATTGTGTTATGATGTTTTTTATTGGTCTCTTGATGAATGACCACGCTGATCTTTCCCAGAAAGCTTTGCAGTGCATCCAGTGAGGTGGTTGCATTTTCATTGGCTGTCACATTCAAGATGGCTTGTCAGAGAGTCAGCATATTACAAACTCCTCATTTTACAGTAGTTTAGTTCATCCGTGTTTACCGCACCATCCTCACCTAGAACACCATTTGATTTGTACAGGAGTCTTTTGGTGGGCCACTTGCATGCACGTTTAAGAACACGTCACTGGTAATGAAACAGCATCGTGACAGAGCTTTAACAAAGGAAGAATTGGTGAGTTGATAAAAATAGAATAGGGGGACATACAGCACCACTTTCAATTGGAAACGTGCATTTGCAATGCAATAGGTCATTTACTTGAGTTTGAGCTATTGAAATTGCAAATAACAATGCCTTTTATTTTTGTTTTCAAAACATAAATAAAAGGAATTTTCATTTACAATGCCAATAGCTTAAACTTGCGTAAATGCGAGACCTATTGCATTGCACATGCTTGTTTTTGGTGGTTGCCACCTCTATTGAATGTGTTTCTCTACGTACTGACGTCACTATTCACTTACACTAACTCACTCATGCAAAGTTAATGAAGTTGCAATGAGGCATAGCCTGAGGTATAAGAGTTTGCTGGTGTTTAGCCTCTGTTACCATTTTCAGTGCATCAGGTTTCTTCTCGGTAAAATGTGTCAAAGTATAAAGTGTTATATCTATCTGTGGAAAAGACTATTTGCTTAGCACCAGAAAAGATTATATTTTTTTCATGCTATGGATCGCCCAAATATTTCTGCACTTAACAGCAGTCCTTTTTGGGTGTCTGCCAGCTCCTGTTTGTATTATTGACATTCTGCAGCTTCCTCGCTAAGGCAAGCTGCAAAATTGAAGTATTGCTTTTCATCTCCATTTTCCCCTCACAGAAATAATGATCATTGCGCTCCCACGCAGCGAATTCCCATCTTGTGATCTTTTTGTTGATAGCTACATTGAGTTTCGCTCATTCAAACAATGGGGATATGACATCTCTTTAACTTGTTGTGTTCCACTAAATGCCAGACGATTTCTCAGAGAGAGAAACTGAAACTAATGTTAAAGTGGTACTGAATAGTATTGATATCCATAGCAGAATGAGTTACAATTCTGGACCAACTCGTTTGGTGCGAAATCACAAAAATAAGCGTAGACTTCTAGCTACGATTTGTAAACGTTTGCACATAGTTGAAGATTTAAAAAAAAAAATAGAATCACTCCTGTATGTTCCTCTTCATTTTCAAGCCCTCTTTTAATTCCTTATATTGAATCTTGCCATGAACACTGATTCACCAAAATGCCCGTGAGCGTGCAAGTGACATCAGATATCCTTTAAACCTGTGATGACATTCCAGGGTGAACTCTTTTATCCTACACAAATACCCCCAACAGCCTTAGGGACAGATTTAACGTTTGGTGAACAGGGTACTCTAACGCAAACACAACGGAGTAACTTGTCTACCAAACTCTCTGTCTGCCCGCCTCATTTAAAGACAGGTGGACTGTGAGAATTGTATCCACTGAGCCCCCGTTGGCTCTGTCGACCAAAAGCTTTGTCAAATAGCCTGATGGAGTAGGGGCTGTCAGAGAAAGGGCCTCACACTGCTCACCCTATATAGGATTGGTGATGTACTGTCTTTTTTTCTGTCCCTGAACACCTGGGGCCTCATTTATGAAAAATGACGCATCGCTGCGTGAAAACAGCGATGCGTCACTTTTCACTGCGCACTCCTTGCGACATTCCTGATGCATCATATTTAATGTATGACATATCATGTCGCAAGGAGTTACAGATACGTCAGTATTTCTGACGTATCTGTAAGCACAAAAGTGACGCATTGCTGGAGTGTGTCACAAAAGTGACGCAACTCCAGCAATGTGTCCTTTCACATGGGAAAGCCCCATGTGAAAGGGCTTGCGTCAGTCTTACGCCTGCTGTGAGGCAGGCGCAAGATTTTGACGCAGCAGCGTCCTAAAAGTGACGCAGTGAAATCTCATAGATTTCACTGCGTCACTATTACGAGGCTTTTTGCGGGGGAACGCCCCCTCTGCATACAATATACCTGACGCAGAAATAATGTGGCGTAGAGGTTTAAAAAGTGACGCATCTACCTAGATGCGTCACTTTTTAAATATGGCGCAACAGGGCTCATTTTTTACACCGCTGGTGCGTCACAAAAAGTGACACACCGGTGGCGCAAAACTGACGCAAGGCCTTCATAAATAAGGCCCCAGGAACAGCTTAGCAATGAGGGAAAGAAAAAAAGGAGTAGGGAGCTCCACACCCTGATCATCAACTCCCAAAGTTTGGGGTCATTAGTTTATTGTTTTTCAAAACCAAACTCCCACTTTGGGAAAAGTATATTGAATGGCTGTCAAAACTGATAGTGGCAGCCCACCAACATTTTTACACTTTGATAGGAACCTCTAAAATGCTTATTTATTTCGAGGTACAGGCATGACTGCTCGGCTGGCTGCTATCCCTTAATTTGACAGATGGTATGGCTAAGATAATGCCCGCCTCCATCCTAAAGGATTATGGGCCACATGCACAAACATTAGGAATACCAATTTCCTACTTCCATTTCTCTCTGAATCGCAATTAGGAAATCGGTATTCCTAGTATGTGAAATTCATTGAATTTCATTTAGGGATTCCTAGTGGGTTGGAAATCAAACATCGTAATGGCTTATGGGCTCATGAGGTAGGTTGTAGTTTGAGAATCATTACGAACCACAGCGATTGCCATCCCATTGCCGCCATTCCCGCCGTGGACACAGGCCACGCCCCTTTTTTGAGAGGCCCCCCCCCCCCGCTGTCTCTACGAAAGGACACTGATTACAAGCGCCACGCAGATAGTCAATTCTCCTGAGGCGGAAGCCGGGAGTAGGTTTGCACGAGCTTTTTAAAAACTTTGAGTGTCACAAATACTTTGTTTTAACCCTACCTGCACTCATCTCCTATACCCTTTTCAGGGCCCATACACGATTCGGATAAAAAACCGCACAGCGGATTTGAGCGCTGCTGCAGAACAAACCGCAAAACCCATTGCCGCCATTCCCGCCGCGGACACAGGCCACGCCCCTTTTTTGAGAGGCCACGCCCCCCCGCCGTCACTACTAAAGGACGCTGATTACAAGCGCCACGCAGATAGTCAATTCTCCTGAGGCGGAAGCCGGGAGTAGGTTTGCACGAGCTTTTTAAAAACTTTCAGTGTCACAAATACTTTGTTTTAACCATACCTGCACTCATCTCCTGTACCCTGTTCAGGGCCCATACACAATTCGGATAAAAAAACGCACAGTGGATTTGAGCGCTGCTGCGGAACAAACAGCAAAACCCATTGCTGCCATTCCCGCCGCTGACACAGGCCACGCCCCTTTTTTTAGAGGCCACGCCCCCCACCGTCATCTCCCTTCCTGTATAAAAAATGTGTATCTTCCGGTCGCGCAGCGGACGAGCGCAGCGGGCGCGCCTAAGGCAAGCCCGTCTGCGCCCGTCCGCGACCGGTCGGGACTAGGGGCTATACCCCTTGCGGGTCCTAGTCAAAACCCGCAAACACCTTTTTGATGCTTGATCCCTACCTAGACATGCCCTTGACATTTGGGACTTACTTACATCAAAGACCCCTGACCTAGCATTCATCACGGAAACATGGCTATCCGACACTAACGCCCCGGATCTAGCTAACGCCCTCCCCCGCAAACTATAAAATCATTACGCTAGACAGATCTGGTAAAAAAGGAGGGGGGTCGCCGTGATATTTAGGGATCACCTAACATGCCTTGTGGAACTAACAACTACCCACATTGAGCATCAGACCGTACCTTTTAAAGTACTCTATGAGGGTCTTACCATCCTCACTGGTGCTGTTATATATAACCCCCTGGAATCAAATTAGCCTTAGTGCCAAATTACTAAATCAACTTCTGCCGCTCTGCTTAAAGCATAAAAACTATCTAATTGTTGGCGACTTCAATATCCACTATGAGAAAAAAGATGCGCCAGGTACTTCCCAGTTGGAATATGATATGGGGATCCTTAATCTCAAACAGTGGGTAGTGGGCCCCACTCATATAGCCGGTCATACACTAGACCTACTATTTACTAATATTGAATCCACCAACATAACTGAGGTCTACCCCTTATCTTGGTCGGACAACTTCCTCATATCCTTTTCATTTGATCTCCCCGGTAAATCCTTGAAATCCAAGATAGTCCCTCAGATTTCTAAACGAGCCTGGAGGCTAATCAATGAATCCAACTCTGAGAAACATTTCAAAGAGGCGAATGTTAAACTACCGGATGTCTCTTCCGTTTGTAATGACATTGTTCTGCTAAACACCGGAATACTGCAAACATTAAACAATATAGCCCCGATGCAGGAATCCAGGAAAAAATCTTTAACAGAAAAATGGTATACTCCTCACTTAAAAACCCTTAAAAGGGAATGTCAAAAATCTGAACATCTCTGGAGACAGTCTAAAGACAACGAAGCCAGATTAGACTATGTCCTTAAACGGAGGCAGTATATTTTGGCCATCAAAAAGGCAAAGAAGGATATTTTGCTTAGCGCATTCAGGAAAACAGTAACTCGGCGAAGGAATTGTTTAAAATAGTGAAGGAGTTGAGCAAACCATCTTGCACTTCACAAACACTCACCCCTTCGGTTGAGGCTTGTGAACGTATTAACACTTTTTTCTCCGAAAAAATCAAGGGAATGTACGCCACCTTCACTCCCCGAACTACTCAAGACAACTCTGACAATCTATCCAAGACTGCGATCCTATCTGATGTCCTCACTGCTCCACCAGAACTAGGAAATGTAACCCGTTTAACCAGTTCGAGCTACTCTCTGAAGATGAGGTCCTAGCAGCCCTGACCACAGTGAAAGCTGGCTCCCCCCTGGAACCCTGCCCCCACTTTGTGTTTTCAAGAGTTGTGTCCCGCTCTGCCCCTTGATCACACAACTTTGTAATAAATCCTTAAGCACTGCCATCTTCCCAGATGCCTGGAAACACGCCTCTGTGACCCCCCTTCTGCAAAAAGGTGGGATCCGATATTCTCAACCCAGAGAATTATAGACCGATCTCCCAGCTTCCCTACCTTTCTAAAGTTTCAGAGAAACTGGTGAATGTACAGTTGACCAGGTACCTAGAGAGTAACTCCCTTCTGGATTCTACCCAGACGGGCTTTCGAGCCAATAACAGTACTGAGGCAACGCTGCTGGCAGTGTCGGACAGTATCAGATCCTCCACCGATCAAGGTGGAGCGGTGGCGCTGATACTGCTTGACCTTTCAGCGGCATTTGACACAGTATCTCACAACTGCCTGCTGAACATACTTCTGAAAAAAGGCGTTTAATCTACAGCATTGAACTGGCTATAGTCTTTCCTGTGCAACCGCACTCAGGCAGTACATATGGGTCAGTTCCATTCCAGGCCCAATTCCATCAGCTGCGGGGTCCCCCAGGGCGTCTCACTGAGCCCCACTCTTTTCAATGTCTATATGTCATCTTTTGCGGACATTGGAAGGAAGTGGGGCATCGGCATCTGCTCTTATGCGGATGATACGCAGCTGATGGTGACTATGGACAAAGGGCCTGATAGAACCAAGACCAAGCTACACGACTTCCTCTCCGAAATAATACACAAAAGATTGCCCCCTTCTCAGTTCACTTTAGGTTGAGGACCAAATAAACTATTCCATTAAATCTGGTCCGGTATATTTATTTATACCTATTAATCATGTTCTTTCATACAAAAATTATTTCAAATGGCAGAAAGAGAATACACAATACAAACAATTACTAACAAACTTATTAAATGAACAATTGACACAAAGCATATTACGAAAATATCAAACAAATAACATCAATATTACATCCAACAATCAATACAAATTGCAGTGCAACAATTTTGCAATATGTTAAGCCAATTCAATGATCAAAATTCTTTACATAAAAAGAGTTACTTCATTCCAAGAGCAAACAGAAACATATATCACTGTTATCTTGAGGCACACTAGATGTTACAATTGGCTCTTGCTGGGATAGCCGACTCGTTTCAAGTTCGGACCATGAGTGTCCAAACCATCATCAGGGCTGTGTTTTATTCTGTGTGATACTTTATAGTTGGCCTGTGATCGCTTCTATCAATGGACACAGTTCTTTCTTCAAGTATCCAATAGGACAACTTATTCCACAAAAACAATCTTAGTCTGCGCAATCTTGCGATGCACGAAGGGGCCGAGGAATGTCTTTTTCTTTTTCTTGTAATCCTTTAGTTCGCGTGCTGGTCATAGTCAAGGGACTTCGTTTTTTCTTAAATACTGCCACGTCTACCTGTGCTTGTGGTAGAAAGAAGCGTCGCCTCTCGCCCCCCGTCTACCGCCCCATCCGGGGCTGTGGGTGTATCGGACTCGCCTTCTTTTTGGAATTTAGCGTGTTCCGTTTAAGACAACAATTCTGCCGTTCTGCTTATGCAGACCGCTAGTCTCGCATCCAGCTTCTCAATCGCTCGTTGCTCACTCGTTGCTCAATGAGCGATTGAGAAGGCGAGTCCGATACACCCACACAAAATGCTTGGAAAGCATACCAACATTCAGGGAGCGACTCCTGCACAAAACACACACATTCGGAAATACACTAACATTTTGAAACAATATGTGCGCACCCCCCACAAAAACAGTATCGTTCAAGCACACACAATCATCTCCTCCTCGCCACACAAATAAACATGCCTCGGTTCCATCTAGCCACACACAACCGCCCTCTTTGGGCTTGCACTGGACTCTGGAAGGGCTGTCTGAAGAGATCCAGAAAATGCTGTGTTGTTGCCGGGATCATGTTCAAAAGGGTCTGCCAGAGCCACTGATCCGACACCGGTGGTCAGATTTGGCTCACGCGGACCCGTCCAGGTCTCTACTGTGTGTTATAAATCTGCACCCTCAGGGAGCCACCCTTCCTGGGGAGATGGGAGGTGGGGGGTCTTGGAACTGGATAGACCATGCTAGCAGCTTGTTGACAATCTCAAGGGGCTGGAAAGATAACTTCTGGAGGAAAGCTTCAGGTGGACAAAATGGCATGGACTGTCATGATGATGCAGGCTTTGGAGAGTGGTGGGGTTAGGGACGCAGCTGCTCTCACTTCTTTAGCAGGGACTTGATCCTTTTACCTCAGTGTGACCTGGTCAATTTTGCATCTCACGGCACCTGTGATGCTTCAGTACTTGATCAGACAGGCAGCCTCAGTAAGGGGTATCTGCGCCCCGCTGCGGGCTAGTCAGAGACGCAAGCCCCATCCCAAGAATCACTTTAGCATTCCCTAGATTCCAGGCCATAGAAACTTGTCTTCCACAAACACCTGTAGACAAAAATATTTTTTCCAAATCTTGTATTTTCAGTGATGCCACCGGATGCCCTGATTTTATATTAAAAACAGAACGTTAGCCTATACTATTAACCGCTGATAGGCAATATTTCTATCCATCTGTTCCCATACCATGCATGTTCCGCAGTTTGGTGCTTACGTTCCCTCCATGTTAAAAAAACTGAAGATGTTTCAGCACCCAGGCTAATGTGCTGCATAGATAAATACATATAAGATCCCAAAGACGAGACCGATTGCATTGCAAATGCTTGTTAATAAAGCAAGATATATATATATATATATATATATTTTTTAAACAGCAGCCCGTTTTCCTTAGAGAAAAACAGGATGCGTTTAGAACGAAAATAATGAAACCTTGAAGTTTCTTTTTTTTTTAGGAGTCAGCAGTGGTTCGTGGGACCGCTGCCTGCTCTTAAAAATATAATTAATTACGTTTTTAAAGGGGAACGAGTTCCTTTTGGACCACTTCCCCTTTACGAATCGGTTACCTTCAGTTTTGAACTGGTGGTAAAGTATTTCTGATTTGCGACTGGAATTTAGACACAAAACAGTAATATATACCATACTAATTTGGTATTTTGAAGGTACACCACAAACACGCCCCTTCCAAAAACTGAATCAAAATGCAAAATGCAATTCGGTAACAGCACCCAAATCTCATTTTGTAAATTGCACCTTTGAAAACGCATTTTTCCGGTCACAAGTGCTTTTTACATCTGTGCCTAGGTGCTGTCCCGAAAATATTAAATCAGACCTTAGTTTTGTTTCTGAGGGGAAAGGGAAATGACAAGTAGTAGACAATGTAGAAATTGAAAGAGCTGCATGACTTCTGAGGCACGAGGTAGCATCAACAGTAGCTAAGGCAAGCTTTGGTAAGATCTTTAACCTCTGGCTAACCATTTTTAACATCCATAAATTTTGAAGATTGTAGGCAAGGAGAACTATCCACGGAATAAGATTTGCAGAAAAGTACATTTATACATTAACATTTTTTTCTTTTTTTCTCCATATGGAAAAATATTTTTCTCCACATAATGGAATTTTTTACACGTAGATTGCAAATTTTCACTTCATTTTTGGCAGGAAGACCTCGCTTGACAGTTCGGGATGGACTGTTCCCATGAGGCATAGGGTCAAGACTGATAGCTAGCCTACAGCTGGGTCTCAACTGAGGTGGCAAAGTGAGCGAAAGAATGATGATGAATTCAACCCAGATCCATGACTGGGGGTGAGTGTCTGAAAAGTGTTCGCGCTCCGTCCATCATCTCCTTGTGTTTGCTTTGTTTGCCCTAAGTTGGAAGGGTTTTTCCAGACATGGGTCCCTTGCTCACTTTGCCAATGGAATCAAGCTAGCCTGGCTGATGAGGGCTGGTAGCCCGAAACCGGTCCCAGGATGCTTGTTTACGGTTCCAGGAAGACCTGGCTTGGCAGTTCAGGCTGGACTGTTCCCATGAGGCACAGGGTCAAGACAGATTTGCATATAGCTGGGTCTGAACTGAGGTGGCGAAGTGAGCTAAAGAATGATGATGGATTCAACCCATATGAGCAAGGGTGGGAGCATAGATGGATGAATGGATGGATGAGTGAATGAATGTATGGATGAGTGAATAGATGGATGGGTGAGAGTGGATGATTTGCTAAAAGGGCCTGTCATGGGTGGATAACAGCCATGGCCCGTATAGGGCGTGCCACCGGGCGGTGACGTGGGGCGAGGGAGGGGTAGGGTGGGGGTTGTAAAAAGCAGTAAACGGACGATTTCAGGTAAGTAATGAAATTATTATTATTTTTTTCGTTACTTGCAGCTTGAGGCCAGCTTTTCTCTCCAGAGGATAGTCCTGCTGCTGCCAGAGGACTGCCCTGCTGCTGGAGGACTGCCTTGACCCCGGCCCAGAGGGCTGTCCCACTTCTTGTGGACTGCCTTACTCTGAGAAGGAAGCCTGGACCTGCTTCCTTCATCCCAGGCTAACCTGAGTGATTCGAAGGGTCAGTTGGATGACCTCCTGTCTGAGCTACAGAGAGAAAACAACCTTCAGAGGCCTCCCTGCAGCTGCCCAGATGTCCTGCTGCACTGGACCTGACTGGACCTGTAGCATAGCCTGTCTGAGAACTACTGGCCTTTGCTGTAGTAAGATCCTAAAACCCAAGAGGTGCCTTCCCAGGTCATGGACCCTTGGCTAGCAGTTGAGCTCCTCCAGTGAAGAAAGGGGGAATCCTGAAATTTTGGGCTCTTCCCGACCTCAAACAGGGCAGTTTGCTGAGAATCTGCCACCCACGATGACTGCCAATGCGAAGATCCGTGAACCTGACTTTATATAAGCTTGCTGGCGCTGACTGGCAATGTAGGATCTGCACTTGTTCTACAGCAAAAACAGACCACCATGACTGCCAACGCAAAGCTCCAGCAAATGACCATCACTGACAGCTGACTGAATATTCACACCGCATCGATGACCGTCTGCGATGTCAGGCCTGCTCTATGGGACCATCCATGAAGCTTCACTCTGAACCCCTTGATTCTTGTGAATACCTCAGTCTCTCCATAAAATCTTCAGATGACCATCCTTACTACCTGCTTATACTTTACCATCCCCCAGGTAAAAATGCCTTATTCATAGACCAGATAATGGAAATCATTACAACAAACTCGACCCCTCGCTCTAGTGGCATATTCCTAGGAGACTTTAATCTGCAGGGGGAAGACCCATTAGATAAGCAGGTCAATGCTGTCGAAATCTCCTAGCACACCATTCCCTGATCCAAGCCAACTCATTTCAAAGGTGCTACACTTGACTGGATCATCTCCAAAGAAAAAATGGTTGAATCTATCTCGATCATCCCATGTGATTGGTCAGATCATCACATTATTACTTTCCAAATACCCTCCACTAAAACGAAAATTTCCTCGCAGCAAATCAAGCCCACACACAAAAGACACAAAAAACCTTACCTTGAACAATCTCGCTTCCTACTGTGAGAAAGTACTCCTTCCTCCTAATAACTTGTCAGATGTCAGTGAACTCACGGATCACTACAACTCCATGATGACTAAACTATTTGACCACGAAGCCCCACCAAAACTCAAAAGAATACCGGACAAAGAAAAAAACCTGTGGTTCAATGGATCCCTGAAGGAAGAAAGACGTAAACTGAGACTAACTGAACGGAAATGGAGACAACATCTCTCTTCCCATCAACTCAAACTGCTAAGAAAGTCTAGAAACTCCTATAAAAAAAGTATCCTAAAATCCATAAAAGCCTTCTTTAGATAGGAACTAGACAATGCCAAAAATAGACCGAAGAAACTCTTCAAAATGTTAAAACAACAATCAGACAAATTGTCCAAAACCGCACTCATGACTTCAAAATCGCAGCTAAGTAGTGAAGAATTTTCTTCTTTCTTCACAGCTAAAGCCAAATCTTCACAAAACGAGCTCAGGACATCCGCAAACAACTCAGCTACCCTAAAGAACTCTCAAGTTGAAGGTCCAATCCAACCTGCTATGTCTGTGCCCAAAAATAACTCTCATTAGTCAACCTTCAAACTTTACTATCTCTGTGATATTACAAAAACCTTAGCGACTATCGAACCTAATAACCACTTTAATGATCCTCTCCCTTCAAATTGCCTTTCTTCCATCTACCATATCATCTCCCCTCTCTGGACCAATATCATCAATGCATCGCTCTCGCAAGGTTCCATCCCCGGTTGCATAAAAATTGGTCAAGTCACCCCCATCCTAAAAAACCTACAGAAAACCCCTCAGACCCTAATAACTTCCGACCAATAACCAACATTCCCATGCAAGCCAAGGTTTTGGAAAAATGTGTTCAACAACAATTAAACCAATACATCACGGATTTCAAGCTACTAGATGACTGCCAATCAGATTTAAGACCCGTGCATAGCACCGAAACAGCAATTCTTCAATAGTTGATGACACCCTACTCGCTCTCGATCATAAAGAAACCTGTCTACTAGTTCTGCTTGACCTGTTGTCCACTTTCGACACTGTTAATCATGGCAAAATCCTAGAGAGGCTAGAAAACAGGATGGGACTATCAGGCACAGTTCTTTAATGATTCAAATCCTAGAAAAAACTGAACACAAAGGTTTATGATGAATACAAATCTTTCTCCCTCATCCCCAAATCAACTAGGAGTACCATAAGCCTCAACTTTATCTCCTGCCCTATTCAACCTCTATGTCGAACCCCTAACTGAACTAGGACAGCAGGCGAATATCTCCTTCCACATGTATGCGGATGACACTCAGTTGTATATCAAGATCACTTCCATTGAAGAGATCAAGATGATAAATCAAGTTCTTGAAAAGACAGTCCAATGGCTAATGACTAACTTCCTCAAGCTAAACTCGCAAAAAACGGAATTCCTTCTGCTTTTCCCTCCAAAAAACTCTTCGTTAATAAAGGAGTGGACCAAGATGATCACTGCTCTAAATTTATGACAATCATTGTGGACTCCACTAAGTCGCTTAGAAACACGCTGGATAAGAACCGTAATATGCAAATACTTATCAACATGTTGGTTAAAAATGCCCGCTTTCACCTCAGCTATCTCAGTAAAATTAAACCATTAATCGAGAACCCAGATCTCAAAACTGCAGTTCAGGCTCTAGTCATCTCAAGGTTGGAATGTGGATGTCGTACTTTATCGGGGCATCCCAAAATCTCATCAGCCCCTTTAAAAGCCTGTTTCAACGCAGCCGCCAGACTCCTAACAGGATCTAGAAAATGTGACCATATCTCGCCACACCTGAAGGCGCTCAACTGGCTACCCTACGGAGCTAGATACACCTAAAGATGGCCTGCATCACACATAAAACTTTGCACCACAAAATCCCCCCAATATCTAGCCCAGATTCTTACTATATCTGGAGGAAACAGAGACTCCAGGAGGTCTGAAAATCTATTTCTGAAACCTTCATGCTTCAGCAAGAAAAAAACATTAGACAGAGCATTTTCCAGGGATGCACCACACTCACTCCCTCCGAGCATCAGAAAAATCTCTTCATCGACGTTATTTAAAGAGGAAGCTAAAACCTTCCTGATGAGCAAATTCCTCCCTTGACTCCTTAGCCATCTTCACCCACCTGGGCCCTATAAACTGAACAGATAACTCTTTTACTTGCCCCTCTCTGGGAGTGAATCTCCCTACTTTGATGATCACAAGATTTGACTCTGACGGAAGCTCTACTTTCGATATCACTCCTTGCTTGCATTGAACCAATCAGCTACTCTAAACTCGTATCTTTGATGCCCGTGATGACAGCCTCGCCCATATGATTTGTTTGTACTTGAAGTTCTTCCTACTGCACCGAACCGAACAAATAATTTTTTCTTATTATGTTCACTGTTGATTTGTTCTCTGCCGAACCTCATATATGCCCCATATCTATATGCAGTACCCTACTAAAATGTTCTTGAATTTGTTGCTCTGTACTGTGAAGCACTCTGATACAATACTCAGGGTCTTGTTCGCCCTATAGAAAACTAGAAAAATAGACAAAATCCTAATTTAGGACAAAATCCTAATTTAAGACAAAATCCTAATTTAAGACTACTAAATGCCTTCTGTGAATACCAAAAGTAGAACGTTTAGGATTTTGTCTTTAGTTAGTTCTGTGAATCAGGCCCGAGTACTTAAGGCAAATAGCACCAGATGAATTAGTTGCACTGAGCTGTATATCACCCGAAAGAAAGTGTAATTTATAAGCAAACGAAGTGTAAAAAACAAATTACTAAATGCAATTTAGCTGTATCTTTTATGAAAAAAATTGATGTGGGATCACACATCACATTCGAAAGTCAAACAAGATACTAAGAGGTGGACTGGTACGAGGAGCAATTGACAATTTCTGCTCAAACCAGTCTCTTGCAGAACAAAATATGTGAAATTTCACATTTTCTAGTGTAATGGACATTTCTCACAGACCTAGACATTTCTTAATATTCCTCAGGTTTTTTTTTTAACTGCAAAATAGATAGGAGTTTTTTATTAACATGTGATGTGACTGAAGATAAAAGACAAGTTGTAGTGACATGTTGTCTTACATCACCTGGGACCATGTCATGTCATCTCAGAATGTTACCTCGCGAGTGTTCCCTACGAGGCAGTTACAATCTGTATCTTTGATCTGCCTGCTGGGACGGCTCTTTGCATCTCTGAATAAACACTCCTTTTGGAAAACCTCCACCTTTTTAGATTAGTCCTGGCTTACCGGTTTACATGTCCTCGCGCTGCACACAGAAACATTTTTCAAGGTGTGCCTGCGCATCTGCACCAGCTTTGTTGCTACGTGACCATGTCCCGGCTGTGATGATGACGTCTCAATGAGTGAATCCATCAGCAACCAAGGAACGGCACACGCAACTTCCTATCTGGACGGTGCGTGTGGCGTGAAGCTTCATTTGCGTTGCTAAGCAACTCCTCATTGTCACGAAGCCGGATTGGAGACTCGTATTTTCTTCGTGCTGACGCGTACAGCAATCTCCTTTTAGTACTAACGCGCACTGTGGATTTAAGAGGCATCCATTTAATTTTTCAGCATTACACTGATACGCACAGTTACATTGCGTGTCACCTTTTTACAGTGTTTCATCTAAAATATTCTCCATAATTCATTGGATTTTAGCATTTTACATAATTCTAGTCTGCCATCTAGTGATTATTTTGGAGATTTACATGGCATTTTCTTTTCAGTTTTACATTTGTGTGTTTCTCCTGTGATACACACACAAGATCTTCAAGCAAATTAGCAGTTATACAAGACACTTCCACATTACAACATGCAAAGTGTCACTCCGCCTGCACCTTTTCTCCAAGTACCTGGTGATCCTCCATTGGAATGGAAATTATGGGTTAGATCATTCCTGGCATATTTAGGTGCAATTGATGGCCAAAGGTACAGACCTGAAAGAATCAAAAAAACATATGTATTACCATTTGGGGGTCGAAGGGCAGAATGTTTTTGACCATTTGCCCCCATACGATCCTCCTGACTGCGAAGATCCAGATGAATTTGAAATAGCTTTAGCAAAATTAGAAAAGTACTTTACAAAAACTAAAAATATAGTGGTACACAGGTATAAGTTTTTCACAGGAATGCAAAAAAGTCATGAAAGTACAGATTTCTTTATAACTGCTCTAAAAATGTTGGCCTCAAAATGTGAGTTTGATAATTTTACATCTCAACTTTTCAGAGATCGACTTGTTGCACGATGCTATTGTAAAGAAATTCTAAAGAAATTACTTTTGTGCAAAGATTCTACTCTAGATAAAGCGATTGATATTGCCAAAAGCATAGAAACTTCAATGGAAGATGAAAAACATCTTGAAACAGCCATATCTAACACTACCATTTCTGGTGCTGTTTCTAGCAAACCTTCTGTTAAACCTCCTTTTGTCACACGTGACAATTTTTGAAGACCTTTATATACCTAGAGGTGAGAGGTTTTCTGTGCAAAGCAGACAGTTTAATTCTAAGATGTTTTGTTATAGATGTGGTTCATCTTTTCATGTATCATCTTTTAACACCATCGACGCTTATGGTTTCCCCCCCCTGTGCTGAAAATCTGAAAATCCTACTAATCATGACGAGCTCAGCTCGGCATCAGTGTACGAGAGGTGTACCTCATGACGAGCTGAGCTCGTCATGAGCGTCGAAGGTGTTAAGAATTGTCCTGCTATCAATCAACAATGTGGTCAATGAGGTAAAATGGGCCATTGTGCCAAAATTTGTATGGGAAGTAAGAGAGGAAATGTAAGATGTGTTGTCAACGATGATGATAATCTCTGTCTTGAAAATGATAATCCTTCACATGAGGATGGAATATATTGGAATATATTGTTGTGGTCAAAAATTGCAATGATAAAGAAAATCTTCTACATATCCCTGATCCTGAAGTTGATGTCACTATTGAAAAAGATAACTCCCAACTGCTTGTAGACACAGGAGCATGTATCACTGTTGTGTCACAAGATAAGTACAGCAAATTTTGGTCAGGAAAAGGTTTATTGCCTCCAGATGTACTTACAGTAGCTTTTGAAGGAAGTAGAATTGAACTATTGGGCTATTTCTGGGCTAACATTAATGTCCTAGGAGAAACCATTAAAGGAAAAGTGTATGTAGCCAGATGAGGGATCAATGTTCTTGGTCTTCTCCACCAAGCTGAGAGTAGCTTAACCATTAAACCTGGATTAGCTAATCATGTCTTCATTGACAAACAACTTAAACAAGATTTTCCTGTAACTTATGTAACTGACTCTCTCTCTACCACTCATGTCAATGATGATTGGGAACAAAAGTTTAGTAACATTTATGAAGATCGTCTAGGAAAAATCACCAATTTTCAACATTCTATCAGGGTTAAAGATAATGCCATCCCTATCAAACACAAGTTACGTAACGTTCCCTTAAGCATCAGAAGTGACCTTTCAAAACATTTGCAAACACTATGTGATCAAGGAATTATTGAAAAAGTTGAATCCACTCTCTGGCTTTTCCCCATTGTTTTAGCAAGAAAAAGGTCAGGTGATTTGAGGATGGGTGTTGACTTACGCAGCCCCAATGAAGCCATTTGGGTCGACGGGTTTCTTCTACCACGTATCGAAGATCTCATTGCCAAAGTGGGGTCATCATCATGGTTTACTAAACTTGATCTTAAAGCTGCCTATCACCAGGTTGAATTACACCCTCAATCCCGACATCTTACTGCCTTTGTTACCCCCGATGGTGTTTTTCAGTTTTGTCGTCTCCCCTTTGGGCTGTCATCGGCAACCGTGATCTTCCAAAGACTCATGTCGGAAATGTAGATGACATTCTTATCTTCACATAAACAGAAAGTGAACATAATCTGGCAATTGATCAAGTTTTTAAGGTACTAGAGAAAAGAGGTTTAACATTACAAAAAAGTAAATGTATCTTTAAAGCCAAAGAGATTGAATATTTAGGACATATTATCTCTAAAAATGGCATAAAACCTAGACCAGGATTAGTTAAAAGTGTTATTGAAGCAACAGCTCCTCAAAATAAAGAGCAACTAATGTCCTTTCTTGGGTTGTGCGAGTTCTATCCTAAATTTATTAAAGATTTTGCAAAACCTTCTGAATGCTTCAGGTCATTGCTAAAGAAAGAAGCTACATTTAATTGGTCGGAAGAATGTACGAAAGGTTTTCAACTAATTAAAGAACACATACTTTCAGCTCCAGCTTTACAAGCGTTTGTTGAATGTAGACAAACTATCGTCACAGTTGTCGCTTGTGAGTATGGACTTGGAACGGTTCTATCACACTATTTTGAAGGGAAGGAGTACACGGTGGGATTTGCTTCTAGGACTCTTCGTCCTGTTGAACGGAAGTATTCCGTTATTGAAAAGGAACTCCTAGCCTGTGCCTGGAGTATAGAGAAATTCAAGCTGTATATATGGGGTAGGTCATTCGTCCTCAAAACCGACCATCGACCATTAGTTGATATTTTATCTGGAAAGAATGTTAAACACAATACTGCTCGTTTAGCCAGATTGCCCACAAAACTACTTGAATACACTTTTAGTGTAGAATATATTCCTGGGGGAAGAAACAGTAGAGCAGATTGTCTCTCTAGACCTCCTATTTCTGACACCGATGAACAGGACTGGGAGACTGAAGTGGAGGAATGTTTTGTGGCAAATGTTTGTCAAGAGTCTTTGGGCGATATGTATCAAAATAGCATTTTGCGATTCTCAAATAGCGATTTTTTGCTAATTGCTATTTGAGAATCGCAAAATGGTATGTATGTAGAAATCAGCTTCTTTTTAGCGATTTCTTAAGATTCCTTAATTGCGATTAGCAAATTGCTAATCGCAATTAAGGAATAATTTCCCATTCATTCCTATGGGCCAGGAGGCCCATAGGAATGAAGGGGAAATTTGCGATTAGCAATTTGCTAATCGCAAATTGAGAATATTCGCAAGGGTGCAGGGGTGTCCAAAGGACACCCTGCTGCACCCCTGAAAATGACATTTGTGCGCATATGGTGCACATACATGCCCTAAGGGCATGTATGAGCGTCACATGGCACCTTTTGTTTTTAAAACAATTGCTTTTTGAAAGGAATTCGCAACTTACCACCAACTTGAAGTTGGTGGTAATTTGCGATTCCTTAGGGACAATTAGCAATATTTTTTTGCATGATACATTGCATTTAAGGAATCGCACATTGTGCGATTCCTTACATGCATTCGCAAAATAAGGAATCGCAAATTGTGCGATTCCTTATTTTGAACCACATTTGCTTCATACATACCATATTGAGAATTCGCATTCGCAAAGGCCGAAATTCGTCGAATTTCGGCCTTTGCGAATGCGATTTTCAATGATACATATGCCCCTTTATCCTTTGTAGAGGATGATTGGATTAAAGAACTTGACAATGATGTTGTACTCAAAGAAGTTTCTTCACTTATAAAAAAAGGGTGGCCGAAAGAGAAATTACTTTCTCCTGACCTTCAAATGTTTTGGAAGGTAAGTAATGAACTTTCAATGGAGAGTGGAAAAATCGTCAGAGGTGACAAATTAGTACCTCCATTGTGCTACAGAGAAAAAATCATTTTAGCTGCCCATTCAGGTTATCTTGGTGCCACTATTACCAAAAGAAAAGTAAGGTCTGATTTTTGGTGGCCTAAAATGGATTCCCAGGTGGATGAACGTGTCAAACAATGTCCACGTTGCAGTGCCAGTGACAAAGTACTTGTATTAGAAGGTGTTGTCAAATCACAGGTACCTACTCCTGGTAGAGCCTGGCAAAAGTTGGGTATGGATTTTCTGGGACCTTTTCATGTTCTCCCCAACAACTCAAAATATTTTCTGGTTCTCATTGATCATTTGTCAAGATGGGTAGAAGTTGAACCTATTGTTGTACCCAATTCAAAAAGTGTCATTGATTGTTTGAACAACATTTTTCTAAGATATGGGTATCCAGAAGAAATTTTAACTGACAGTGGGGTTCAATTGATTTCACACAAAATTAATTCTTTTCTAAAATCGTGTGGTATTAAACACACTAGAACTCCCCTTTATCACCCACAAAGCAATGGTAAAATGGAAAGATTTAACAGAGTTGTTGTAGAGTGTGTTCAAGCAGCTTTCAAATCCAGAAGTTGTGTTTTTCAAGTGGTTAAAGATCTAGTTTGGACACATCACACTTCTCCTCATATTGCTACTAATTACACTCTATTTGAACTCATGAGAGGGAGAAAAGCTTGTTCACACGTCTATCCCTTTTGGATGGTAAAAAGTTTTCATGAAGGTGGTGATATGAGAAGCATGTGGGAAACCGCAAAACAAAATTCTTCGGATACTAGTTTTAAAAATGTTAAACCTGCAGAAAAAGATTTTCACAACATTCAATTAGGAGATTGGGTTAAAGTAAAGAATACTATTTCAGTAAAAAAAGGTTTTCCAGAATTTCTAGATTCTCGACAAATAGTAGATATTCTTAGAAATGCAGTGAAATTGTTCAATGGAAATTGGTGGAGCACCTCACAAGTTGCTAAAGATCCTTGCACCTTCCCAAGAAATGTGGATTTCAACAATGTTTCAGAAGGGGATGGGGTCAGGAAAAGTACTAGAGTGTCTGTCAGACCAAGCAAATTACGAGATTATGTGTACATCTTTATTCATTTATTATGCAATATTCATTATTATGTGTTTTGCATTTTTGTTCTGTTGTTTATTTTTATTCTTATCAAAAGGGGGAGGTGTGGTGACTTGTTGTCTTACATCACATGAAACCATGTCATGTCACTCAGAATGTTACCTTGCGAGTGTTCCCTACGAGGCAGTTACAATCTGTATCTTCGATCTGCCTGCTGGGACGGCTCTCTGCATCTCTAATTAAACACTCCTTTTGGAAAACCTCCTCCGGTGTCTGCTACACTTCTTTACACAAGTCAAGTGTACAAAACCGATTTTTAAATCAATGGTGTTGTCATGGAAAGCAAGTAATGGGCCAGGTGGGAGAAAGCAGAGCAATAACTTGATAATGGAAGGTTAACCTCTCACATTTTATGGTAAGTGAACTCATAAACAACACTCTCCAGTGTTACCTTTGTGTTGATTTGTGTATAACGCATTGTGTCCCACACCATTTTGTGTTTTCCAGATTGATCAGTGCTGTGAGAAAGGAGGGGCACATGGGTTAATTTAACCAGGCCCACAGTTTTACAGGACCCCGCACTCAAGTTCAGGATAGCAGGGTATTAAAAGAGGAATAGATCATTAAAAAAGATAACACAGCCTGCCTGTGCCTTTTGGTATTTGAAAGTGAATAGGAGAAATGGTATTTTGCTTGAAACATTCAGCTCACTTTGAAGGCTGTGTGTGGTGCATTTGTTTCAATGTATACAATTGTTTTCGAATTTTCAAAGCACAACCATCCCAATCTATGAGTACTTATACTTTAAGTTATAGTGTAAGGGAAGCATTTTATTACCTTTTCTAGGGGTCGTGAGTAAGCTGTGGACTGCATGGGAGGAGGGAATCTGTATATTAATACTGATAGTTGTAGACCAAAACTCTAAACTGTCTTCAGGGATCCTTACACATGTACCTAGTATTAGTATGAACTAGAATGATGTGATTTTGCAGGGTTATGAGAGAGTAGTGCAGGTCAGAACTGAGATGGCCAATGTAGCGTCCAGCTACAATAAACACAGACACTTATAATGGTCTTCAACTAGAGCTTTATTTAGCACGTCTTATCTGTGCCCTGTCCCTACTCTAACTAACTCTTTCCTGTGTCCACTCCTCCTCTTCCTCTGGCCCCCTAGCTCCTCCCACTCCCAACTACTGGTGTGCTAACTTCACAACATCTCCCCCCTTTGTGACAAAACAAACAAAACATACTGACTTCTCAGTCCATCTCCTCGATCAGTCTCTTGGGTGGACGTACGTCACGATGAGGTCGTGGCGACCTGGCTCTCGGACTATTAATACTCAGTGTCTCAATGATCGGAGCAGTGTTCTCATGATCATTTGAATGCAGTTCTTCCACTCTGGGATTATCCATTTCACTCATCATGGTTCTTGAGGTATCTTGTGGCAGTTTCTTGAAGTGCGAGATATTCCTCGTGACTCGCCGCTGCTCGGACTCCGCGGTTACCATGGTCCCTTTCCTTCTTGTGACCACCAATGGTTCATCTTTGAAGGAACAGTCGGTCTTTTTCTGCGTCTCTTGCTTGACAATAACATGGTCCCCTTCATGTAATGATAATGACCTCGCTCTTCTCCGGTGGTCTGCGTAGGCCTTCATTTTTTCTTTGTTGCGTTCATCAGTGGCTCTTATTTTACGCGGGTCTTTCGCAGATGATGATGCTTCCAGGGCTCCATCCCACATTGGAATGCGATTCCTCATGGGACGTCCCAGCATAAGAGTCGCCGGGCATTGGCCAGTCGTTGCGTGAGGAGTTGTACGATAAGCTCGAAGGACTTCATTGAGTGCCGTTTGCAGGTCCCTCCCTTCTGCAGTAGCATGTTGGAAGGTCTTTTTGAGTGTGGCCATGAATCTCTCAATTGTCCCATTTGCCTGTGGCCAGAGAGGTGTAATCCTGCGATGGTGAAAGTCTAGGTGTTTCGCAAAAGCTGCAAATTCATTTCCGTTGAAAGGGGGCCCATTGTCTGATTTAACTATCTTGGGAACCCCCCACGTTGCAAAGACCTCATTGAGTACTTTAAGAGTACTGGCAGTGTTTGTGGACGGCACAAAACAGGCAATGGGGTATCTGGAATACTCATCGATGATGGCCAGCACATATTTGCCCGATGACAGGGGTCCATAAAAATCTATGGCTATTTCTTGCCACGCACCACTGGGCAGGGTGGTCATATGTAATGGTGCCGGAGGATCGCTCTTGCTAGTGAGTTGACAGAGATGACAATCCTTCAAGGTGGCTTCCACCAGGTGATCGAGGAATGGAAACCACACTCGTTCCCTTAGTGCTCTTTTCGTTGACACGATTTCCCGATGCCCTTCATGTGCAAGAGCAACCACTCCTTGTCTCAGTTTAGTGGGAATTACAATCCTCTGATCTCGCAACAGTATGCCATCAGTTGTGACCGACAGCTCACCACTCATGTGCCGGCAGGCTTGCATTTCACATTGGGTCGAGGGGTGGCAGTATCATCCTGAGGATCGTGTCTCCATCGATTGTTGCGGACTCTGTGAAGGACTTTCTGCAGGATGACGTCCTGTGCGGTACTTTCTCGAATGGTCTCCATAGGGATAGCTGGCGGTAGAGCTTGGTCTGTTACAAAATGAATGTACTCTTCTGCGATGGAGGACTTGGAAGCTGACGATGGAAGGGGGTGCCGGGACATGTAGTCCGCTGGATTTTCAGACTTCCCTGGTTTGTGAATTATGGTGAAAGTATATTCCTGTAATCGTAGGCCCCACCTTTCAATCCTCGGGGCATCTTGGATCTTGGGTTTCCATAAATGGTGATGAGAGCTTGATGGTCTGTAATTAAAGTGAAATGTTTGCCATAAATGAAAACATGAAAATGTTCACATGCCCACACTACGGCTAGGCTCTCCTTTTCGGGCTGGGAGTAGGCCCGTTCTGGGTCAGTCAGACTACGACTCGCGTAGGCAATGATGCGGCGTTGATCCGAATCATTCTCATATTGTGCCAGGATCGCTCCAAGCCCCACGGGGCTGGCATCCACAGTTATTTCAGTCTTTCGCTTTAGGTTGAAATATGACAAGTGGTCCGCTGATTCCACTGCTTTCTTGATTTCTTTGAATGCTTGCTCACACTGGGGAGTCCATTCAAATGACTGACCCTGTTTGGTCAGCATGCGGTGGGTATGGCTGATCGTTGCGTAGTCCCTAATATAACGAGCACAATAGCTGGCCATTCCAAGGAACGACCTGAGTTCGCTGACATCTTGGGGACTCTTGGTGTTGTTTAAGGTTACAATTTTATCAGGGTCAGGTTTCATGCCGGCTCCAGAAAAGATATGACCAAAGAACTTCAGCGTGGCCTGGTGAAACTCCCATTTTTCTTTGTTCAGAGTCAGGTTTGCCGCCAGTAGGGCATGGCAGACACGATTGAGTGCGATGTCGTGTTCTCGAACGTCAGAACCATAGACAAGGATGTCATCGCTATAGTTGAGCGTGTTGGGAATGTTTTGAATGACTTGCTGAATTGTTTCTTGAAATATTTCGGCCGCTGAGGAAACTCCGAAGCTCAGTCTTTTATATCTAAACAACCCCAGGTGGGTTGCAAAGGTGGTGATATATCTGGACCCCACTTCTAGTTCCAATTGATGGTACCCTTTATTCAAATCCAATTTTGAGAACACAGTGGCTCCATTAAGTGCTGCGATCATGTCGCTCAAATGTGGCCCCGGGTGCCGTTCTCTTTCTATTGCAGTGTTGGGCAGGCGCATGTCCACACAGAGTCTGACTTTGTTGGCCGTGCCCTTCTTTGGGACGATAACGACTGGGGATACCCATGGGGTCGGGCCGTAGGTGCGCTCGATGATGTCCACAGCTAACAAGTCTTGGAGTTCTTCCTCAACAGCAGTCTGTAGATGAAATGGTACCCGTCGAGGGTGTTGGGCGACGGGCCTGACTTGTTTATTGATATGCAATCGCACCTGACAGTCTCTCAATTTGCCCAATCCCTGAAACAATCCGGGAAACTGGCGAGTCACATCTTGGTTGTCGCTGACCTTGAAAAGGATTTCAACCAGGTGAAGTCGTTCAGCGGTTGGTAGGCTCAAAAGACAGTCTGCTTCTGGCCCTTGATAACATGGATGACCGCTGATATAGTTGTGTTGTCGTGTGTCAGGGTTGTTGAGAACTTCCCCACGCAGGGGAGTGGCTTCTTGGCCATCCACGTGAAGACCCTCACCGGTGCGAATGTCAGAGGAGGTCGTGGACTCATCCTTTCGTATTCGGTAACTGGAATGTAGTTTAAGGATGCACCAGAGTCTAGCACAAACTTTGTGTCGTGATTTCCAACTTTGATATCCAGCCGAGGGTATCTCTTAAGCTGGTCTGGATCTGCTGCCAAGTTCAGATATTCAATGGTGTATGCCGAGTCTCGGGACGACGGTCTGGATTCTCTGGAAGGTGACCTCCGTTCCCACCTGGACCGACGTGATTCTCTGCTAGAATGTGATGATCCAGAGGACTGTTCCGTCTGATCTTGGACAGCTCGCGTGTGGTGTCTTCGAGTGTCAGACCGAGACACTCTTGGGGCTCTGCTCCGTGTGTCAGATCGGGTTGTCCCTGTGGGACCACTTCGTTTTTCTTTATTGTAGTCCCCACACATTACTTCGAAATGGTTGGTTCGACCACACTTCCGACATCTCTGGCCCATGGCCGGGCAGCTGTCTACATGAGGGAAATCATACCCACATCTGTAGCATTTTCTCACTCGTTCCGATCTTTTCTCCTTCTTCCATGGTTCTCGTCATTGATATCTTGATTGCTCTTGACGGGAAGACGTGTGCGACCTCCATTGTTTGTCTCTGGAGCTTTTCCGACTGTCACTTTTGGCGTGCACACGCCGCACCAGTTCATGACTCCCTTTGTGTTCCGTTTCCATGACGGCTGCGTACTTCTCCGCCTGATCGTAAGCTTGTGTCATTTCTTCTATTTCATCCAGTCCATGTGCCTTTCTCAGCAGGCGCCTCCTGAGTTGATCCGAATGACATCCGTCTATTATTTGAGATTTGATGGCATCATCCGTAGAGAAATTATCAAATTCACAGTATTTGGCTAGTCTCCGCAGACGCATCATGAAGGTACGCATGGGCTCATCCTTCCCTTGCCGAGCGGAGTGAAATGTGTGACGCTCGTAGTCTACATTACGCTTGTGAAGAAACTTTTTATTCAAAACCTCACATGCTTTAGCATAAGTATCCACATCAGTGGCAGGAAGGTCTTTGAGTATTTTGACTACCTCTCGCCCTGCCAGATTGCGCAGAGCAATCAAATTCTTTTTTTCGTCTACGATATCCGACCCTTCAGTGTAATCTTCAAACTCTTCCAACCACTCTTGCCATTTGGGACCCATGCTTCCTCCTGTTGTCACCTTGATAGGTGCGGGTGCCCGCAGGAGCGACCCACTTGGTGGGGGCTGAGCGTTCTCCTCGTCGGACATTTTGCAGCAGTCTCACTTGGCTTCGCCAATGCTTGTTTCTTTGCTAGCACTTGTTTACTTCTGGCGCCAATGCTTGTTTATTTTACCAATGCTTGTTTACTTGACCAATGTTTGTTTTATTTTCAATCACCAATGCTTGTTTTATTTGCCAATGCTTGTTTCTTCCAGTTGCCAAGGCTTGTTTATTTGACCAATGCTTGTTTACTTGACCAATGCTTGTTTTATTTTCAGTCACCAATGCTTGTTTGTTTGCCAATGCTTGTTTCTTTCAGTCGCCAATGCTTGTTTACTTGACCAAGGCTTGTTCTTTCCCAGTGCCTGACTCTAAAATGGCCGCTCTATGATAATCAAGGGGTCTGTCCTGACGAGCGCCTGACTCTAAGATGGCCGCCGTCACTGCAATCACACAAGGTTTTCTCTCTCTCTGGATTCAGGCACTCCAGACTCACCGGCCGGCAGTTGCAGGGCAGCGCGCTCCAGAGATCACTCTTCTTTGGCCACCACAGCGACCAGGTGAGGTTGGGGTGGGCTCCCGCCTTGCTCAGCACTTTCCCGCTCTTCTCGTCCGATCGCGTGCCAAAACCCACGCAACAGGCGTGAGGTCGGCACTTTCACCGGCGCGGGCTCCGGTTCTGGCGCGCTTGATCGCGCTGGACGGCGATTTCTCGGGGCAGCGCCCCTTTCACCAGGGCACCTCTTGACTTGCTGTGGGGTGCTGGACAGGGTCGGAGTAGGCTCCCGACTCCTGTTTTACAACGGCTGGGTGACACACCCCCGGCGGGAATCGCGCTCAGGCGGTTCTTCGACCGAGCGTTCCAGCGCTCCCAGGTCACGATATATTTAGGTTTTTTAGCGTCTTTGGGGCCGCGGTCACTTGCTCTTGACCCTCTTCGGCCGGCCTCAGCTTCTTCCAGCAGCGGAGCTCGTCTCTCGACGCTGCAAGGGACAGGGTGTCTCTGGGTGGTCTCGTGGGCTGCAATCAACGAGATCCCACCCTCGTCGCCAGTTGTAGCGTCCAGCTACAATAAACACAGACACTTATAATGGTCTTCAACTAGAGCTTTATTTAGCACGTCTTATCTGTGCCCTGTCCCTACTCTAACTAACTCTTTCCTGTGTCCACTCCTCCTCTTCCTCTGGCCCCCTAGCTCCTCCCACTCCCAACTACTGGTGTGCTAACTTCACAACAGCCAACATGGCTGCAACACATATTATTAATGTAGTAGCAGGTGGTCTCTCTTTCTGCCTCTCTGATTGTTATCCTTGATCTCTTGGCATTCTTGCTTCATATTTTCTTCTTTACCCTCTTTCGCCATATGCTGAAACTCAGCAATTATTAGCTCGGCAATTGCACTCCTGTATCCAGTGGTTTATGTCTGTCTTCTTTCTCTTGATATTTCAAATCTTTCATTTGAGAGCCAATTTGCTTTCTGCTAGCATCTTTGTTGTGGAATATGTTACTTGGCTTCTCAGAGTATGATATCAAAATCTCTCTCCAGGCTCCTTTTTAACTCAGGGGCTGACGTAGGCTTTGTGTATTGCAAGGACCCTTGGAAGATACTTGTCCAGATCAAGTCAGAACTTTCACTAGAATCATTTATGATCAAAAGTAGGCTAATATCTTTTGCCCACATAATGAGAAGAGAAGACTCTGAAAAAAATTCCTTATGTTGGGAATGATGGAAGTATAATGGAAAGAAGGAAGGCCAATGTTACAGTGGTTAGACGCAGTCAAGAATGATACAAAAAAGAATCCCTGAGACCCAAAGAAGTCTGTTATCGACTGAAGCAATTGGAGGGATTTTATACACAGACTCACCAAGAGTTCGACAGGACTGATTAGATAAAACAACAAGTAGGTGATACTGTAGATCAGATCGCAAAGTCACAAGGACACAGCTTTCCCATGGGTGAGCATTTGTTTCCCAAATCATTAATTTAATGTGTGATTGTCCAATTAGTTTATTCAAACTACAGCAATACTTTCCGTCCCAGAATGCATTACTGTGATAAATTAAAGCCTTGAACTGGAATCAAGGTGTGGCACATGACTTTGAGCCACTGACAGTAACGCAAGTTGACGTGAATGTGAGTTGTGAAAGTGCAGGGAATTTACAGGATTTTGAGGGTTAGGAGAGGAAAAGTGAAGGTGCATCGAGAGAAAAGAGAGTGACATATAAGAGGGATGAAGCATTGAGAGTAATAGAGGGAGGTAGAAATAGCATTTTTAAAACAATTAGGATTCCTTGTTAGGAGCCCCAAATAGTAGGAGTCACCCAACCAAAGTTTATGCCCTTGACCCCATAACAGTATGTGAAAGCTCTGCGATGGCGAGTTTTGGTTATGAACTGGATCCATTATTGTGGCATGCATGGGGCTGCCAACCTTTGAAAAAGTATGTGCAAACAATAAGCTGCTAACTGGAATAAAGAAACAGGAAGTAGGGGAGGATGGGCTGCCCAGTGCTATGCCAGCCACACTTATTGGTTCATTATCAACACTGATTCATGTGAAACTCATTGCACTGTCTCCTAGAGGAGACTGAATTAAAGTTAAATGTAATATATACATGAAGTTTATAAAAACTATTATAACCTAAACAATTACACATGTGTTCATTTAATCAGAAATTACTAATGGCAAGTAGCTTTAGAAAAGATTTGACAGGGGAAACCTAGGGCAGGAACACTCCATATTGTAATGAAGGTCTGGGTTTTAATTATTTTCTGGTGTTTTCAAGGACCATGCATGGTTACTTTAGTGGAGTTGTTCAGTCCACTAACACAAATGATCATATGGGGGTTTGGTCAAGGCCTCTCCGTTGATAGCCTACGTGATGGGGTTAAGCTGTTTATCCTTTTCTGCTGGCCCTGCTGGCCCCGGGCTCTCAATAATGCATGAGGAGAGATAGTTTGGGGTTCATGGTTTTCTTTAGAATGATCTTGTCTATACAAAGATTCCAAAGAGTGTTGGTTAGATTTATTCTTCCTCAGCTGATAACAATGCAGTTGTTTCGAAGGTTCGGTTCCTAAATCTTAATTCTTTTTACCATCTCCATGTCTTGAGACCATATTACTCCATATGCAACCCTTGTCTTTAGCCATGCCAGTCTTATTTCTAAGGGCTTCCCAGGAACCTTGCTTAATTGGTTTCGGAACAAAGGAAATTATTATATTCCTTTGATTTTGTACCCAGATTTTACCTCTCCTGCCTTTCACTCTATGCTACAACACAGGGCTGGACGGGTGGTATCTGTCTTTGACTTAGTGCTGGCAGTTAGGTGGGATGGTTAATGAGGGGTATATCTTTTTGAGGGAATATAACCTTCATAGTTAGATGATCAGGGTTGAATGCACTTCACATTTCCTCTCAGGTCTATACACCGCGTCGGGTCTGCATCTACAAGGTTTCTCTTGTGCTTCAGCTTTACAATAGTTAGACTTCCCGAGGAGTATGGTTCTACATCTGCCCTCATCTGAGTGACTGCACAAATATTTTATATGAGGAGTAACGTATTCACCTGGTACACACTGCCATGTTGATTTGCTGAGAAAGAGTTAAAAAACAAAATGGCGTGTTAATGCATCTTGAAGTGCTGTTTGCCTCTGTTCATTCCTGCTTTCATTAAGCCTTCATTAAGCTTTGCTGAACATCCACCTTATAAATACACAGCCTGTGGTTTTCAGACCAGCATTTGGCACGCTCCCTGTGCCATTGCAATCAACCTCTGGCTCATCTGTGCAACGGCTTTGGTAGCTATGGGGACTTTCACAGATGAATTAATTGTGCCTTCCCATCCCCAAGGCATCCTTTGAGAACATCTGTCATCACCATCACCCCCTGTTTCAGGTGTCTGCATCATGCATGATATCATGCTGCCCTATACCTAAAGCTGATCCCCTCCCAACTCCCTCAACATAATACCAGCATTTCAATTGTGTTGCCTCATCTCACTACTGTAGCGAGTGCTGGATTGCTGTCCCCGTCATATGGCTTGCCTGTAAGACATTGCCGGAGTTTCTTTTTTTTGGGGGGGTGGGCTGGGGGGGGGGATGGGGGTTGAATAGAAAAAAGAACTCCAATTAGATACCATAACATTTTGGAAAAAAGGCACCAGCCGATCAGCGGTAGACTTTGTCAAAAAGATCCCCAGAAGCCTCTGTGAGCGGTTCTTCTCAGGGCTGTTGGAGGTGAGGTCCCCTCCTGCTCCAGTGGGCTGGCAGGACACCCACCAGGGTTGAAATGACCTTCTAAGTCGTTGGACTTGGATTTTTAACTTAGCCTTCTACAGTGGTGGCTCCTCCGCTAATGCGGTGTTGGGTCGCCCCACTGCTATTTAAGTTATCACTGAACTTTTCTGCGAGGGATTGGAGCCATGTCGAGGGCTGAGCACAGTGAGGAGTAGTTTTTGCACTCCCAAAGTGCACATGCTTGTTTGGCCGGCCATCTGGGGCCGGCCATTAATGTGAATTTAGCATGTTTTCCGCAGGGCTGTGTTGCATACCCCCCCCCCGTGGATAACATGCTCAGGCTCCCTGGTACTGCCTGAGTGGACAAACAGGCTGCTCAGACCAATCATGATGCTGATCATGCAGCGTCCTGTTTGGCTGGAAGAGGCTGGGAGCCTGTGTGCTACCGGCGCGGGTGAGTAAGGACAGAGAAGAGGGTGTGGCAAGGCGCCTGCAAATAAGGTAATTTTGAAGAAAAAAAGGTTTGATCCAAATTCCCCCGCCCACCCCCTCAACCATACCCAAGCAGCCGACAGCGGCCTCCTTCCACCTGGTGGCCCAAAAAATAGCAGCAATGCATTACATAACTATCACAAAAGATGTAACTCCACTTTTCACAAGACCAATCACCATCTCTGCACTTTGCACTTTCATAGTCTTAAACTATCATTTATTTGATCATTGATACATGTATTTTTTTATTTCTGTTTTTCTATATTTAGCTGTTTTTCACAGAACTCTGCACTAATGAAAGTATAAGGCCACTTTAGATTCGAACAAAAACAGATTCATTTTTGCATACTTATTGCCACGTATGCGGTCTACATCGAAGAGGAAGACGTTATTACAGATATAATTTTTAAGGTTTTCAGAAGAACAGAATGGAAATATTGATTTCATGCTTGAGCCTGTATGAACTTTATTTACTTGTTTTATTCAATAGTAAAAACGTCAGAAATAGCAATTTAATGATGTTGACTACACCGACGTCAAACATTTCCTAATTACTTAGCAAATTTACATATTAGCCTGACCTCTCTCCGAAAGTTTAGTTTATAACTAAAGTCACATCGACTGAATGCCAACAATAGCTTCCACGAACCCTCCATAATGCACACTTCTTGGATTTCATGTTTGTTATAGATGAAAGGCTGAAATATGATGAATTTGTACTCTCTAATGTAAACACTGCTGCCCCTAAAGAGATTTGAGTACACGAAAGTCTTTTTTACACCAGTAGCATACTTTCTTTTTGCTAATTAGAAAAGGAAATAGGAAGCATATTTCTATAAATAAACCAATGTGTCCTAGAAATCGAATACAAAAATGGTTTTGATTGTGTTAAACCACCACTCTGAATTACTTGGTAATTTCCCGTGCCTGTTGCAACACCGCTTATCTAAAATAGTTTATTCTACGAGCAAAGCATTTGAAATTAAATATTTGTGGATCCCAAGATCACATTGTTATGTTAATAGCTTCACTATCTGTGCACTTCTCTGTTATCTGGAGTTTCTTAGCCTTCTGGTGAATTAATTTAATTTACGAGGTTTCTTCTCTTTTCTTTTGTGATTTAGGCCTTGCTCGCAGTAGTAGAAATAAATCACTGAGAGTCTCATTTGTTCCAACAATAATACAGATTCACACAAAAAAGAATTCTTCTTGGAGAGTAAATGTAAGGCTATATCTGTCTTACTGTTTTTGACAATATACATAGTCCCAGAGGCTTACACTATAGCATTATTGCTCAGGGTTGAGGGCTAAATGCCCTCTGCAGGGGTATAGGCTCGAGCCACAAGGGAAAGGGTATAATTATAGAGACAGAGTTTAACAGCCATCATAGCCCAAGACATAAGCCCATAAATGCTAATTTAACATTGGACCAGCAAGGGACCAATGCTTTAAATTAAGAACCATTGATATAGCCAATAGGTCTCGACTACTGATTTAGCAATGCCTTTGGCGATGCTCTTCTGCATTGGAAACATACTGTGTAGCACGGTCAAAAGGAAAAAACATCAAGTGCACATGTGCTAAGCATGTATCGCATGACATACCGTAAGCCCACTGTGCTTCCACTGAAAGGAACAATTTAGGGTGAAGCTGGCTTTTGAGCAATGGGACATGATGATGCCAACGCTGAGAATGGAAAGGGGCGACCAACTCGGTCCCCCCGAACGTATGGCCGAGTGCCTCGATCCCCCCGGGAAGCCATTTTTGGGCGGGAGGCGCGCCTCAGCTGGTATGCCCGAAGCGGCGTAGCTGGGGCGCGCTCGTTCCCGCCCTAGAGTGGGCTGGCCTAGACACCGACGCAGCCAGCCACGCCCTCGGGGCAGGCAGGGGCGGGTATACGCCCGCCCTGAAGATGGATAAAAAGGGACGCAAGACCAGAAGACATCCTCTTGTTCTTGTGCTCTGAAGCTGCACCTCCTCGCTGCACGTGAGCTCGGGACAGAACGAAGAGCCAATTTTGAGCGTTTTAATCCCTCTTTTTTGTCTTCTAGATACTTCGTTTGGAAGAATGCCCAAGAAAGGCGCGAATAGAATGTCGACTGACCAGTTGGTTCGGGCCCTCATGAAGGACATGTCCGAAATTAAGAAACGGTTGGCGGAGCGAGACGGTGAGGAGGGATCGGGGCGTCCACCGGCCGGAGGGAAGCCAAAGAGGCCGAGAAGGGGGCCGGTCGGGGGAGACGTCCCGGTTCCCTGTTCCCCGCTCGAGGCGCCAGCCCCGGTACCGGCCCCGGTACCGAAGGAGGGGAATCCGATCCCCGTAGTAGTCACCCCGACATCCACTGAAGATATGCCTCCCGAGTTGGCGGCACAGTTAGCGGCATGGTTGGGGGACAGCAGCGAGGGCGCCACGGCTGCCGAAGCGCAAGCACTCATTAAACAGTTGCGCGAGAAGCGTGATACAGCCAAGGTGCCCGCGTCGGATGCGGTGATAGACAAGCCACGAGTGGCGGAGGCAGCGTCCGGTGCAGGTAAGCGGCCATTGCCGATCGCAAGGGATGAGTCAACACCCTCTCGTAGAGAAAAGTTGGGGCAACATGTTCCTTTGGCAATAAAGGAAAAGATTTGGGCGGGGGAATACGTAAACATTTTCTCCTTGCTCGTTGATCATTATGAGGTGGAAACTGTTAAGGGCCAAAAGGATCTGATGCACCCAAGTGTTTGGCGCGCAAAAATGGCCGCCTTTAAAGTGAATGAGAATATTGGCAACTGGGGTAATGCTTGGGGAATTTTTACGTCAATTTTTGGGGGAACGTAGGCCTGAATTGCTCCCTGAATTTCCAGTATATCAGTCACGGATTATGGGGTACTCGACATCGCACCAAGGTAACCAATGGTTCTGTTATGACAACCTTTTCAGGAAAGCGATGGAGCATAACAAAAGTTTAACCTGGGACTGTTACGATTCTTTGACATGGAATAAAATGAAAGAGTCGGGGATGTTGAAAGTGCCGTTGGTGGGGAGTTCTGTTGGTGAGTCCTCCCGCCAAAATGGGGGGACGCCCTTTCGGTCGGGTACGGGTACAGACGATTATCCGAGACCCGCCGGAATTACAGGGAAGAGGGGTTTCTGTTTCAATTTCAACAGAAGTAAATGTACTAGGCCCTCGGGATCTTGTAAATTCAAACACGAATGTAGTGGTTGTGGGGCACCCCATCCTGAGTCCTCGTGCAGAGCCAAATCGGGTGAAAATGGGGGTAGAGGAGGCGCCAAACAGGTCTAATATAGTCCGAGGGGCGCCTTTACCAACCCCGATTGATACCCTGGCAATGATTCCCTGGCTCAGCGAATACCCGGATCGTACTTCCGCTGGGGTGCTACGAAACGGTTTTTCATACGGTTTCCGCATCCCGGTGGGGGACTTTCAGGGTATCGGGACGTGCAAAAACCAACTTTCCGTCTTGCAGCATACGACTGTAGTACATGATAAGATCCGGAAAGAGGTTACCCGAGGTCGGGTTGCCGGCCCGTTTAGTGTTCCCCCGGTACAGAATTTTGTTTGTTCTCCTTTAGGGGTGGTCCCCAAGAAGGACCCAGGTGAGTTTCGATTGATTCACAATTTATCAGCGCCTCATGGCCTTTCTGTAAACGACGCAATTGATCCAGAGATATGTTCGGTGCGGTACGCATCATTCGATGAGGCCGTAGCCATTTTGAATCGCCTGGGGCCCGGGACGCTGATGGCGAAATCAGATATCGAGTCAGCGTTCCGTTTGCTCCCGGTATACCCGGAAGACCAACGTCTTTTGGGATTCATGTTTCAAGGTTCGTATTACATGGATAGGTGTATGCCGATGGGGTGCTCTATATCTTGTGCATATTTCGAGAAATTCAGTAGTTTTCTACAATGGGTTTACACGAAGAAAACGGGTTTTCGGAATGTGATGCATTACCTCGATGACTTTCTGTTCCTTGGGGCCGCTGGGGATGATGAATGTGCCCGGGCCTTGACTGAATTTTGTGTTTTAATGAATCAATTTGGTGTGCCATTGGCACCAGGTAAAACGGTGGGTCCCACGACTTGCCTCGAGTTTCTCGGGATCGAGTTGGACTCTAGTGAGGGTTGTTTTCGTTTACCAGCTGCCAAAGTGTCGAAATTCAGGGCAGCCCTGCAAATGTGTATTATTGCATCTAAAGTTACGCTGCATCAATTGCAGCAATTGGTGGGGAAGTTGAATTTTGCCCTAAGGGTGATCCCGAAGGCCCGCCCCTTCTCCCGTTCAATTGCCCAGGCGATGGTTGGCCTAAGGGAGGGTCATCATCGCACGAGATTATCGGCAGAGGTCCGCCAAGACATGCGTATTTGGTTAGCATTTTTGGCGGATTTCAATGGTCGAGTCGTCTGGAACAAACCGGCATTGTCCTCTGAAGAGCTTGGTCTATGGACAGATTCAGCGGGAAGCATGGGTTTCGGCGCCATCTTCGGCACAAAATGGTCGGCACAAAGGTGGCCAACATGGTGGCATGAAGAGGGGCTGACGAGCAATATTGCTTTCCTTGAACTGTTTCCCATTTTGGTGGCCCTCAGAACCTGGCCCGATGGATTCAAAAATCACTCTGTCATATTTTGGTCTGACAATATGACCGTTGTAGAATGCATCAATAGTCAGGCAGCACGTTGCAAAATGATTTTAAGGCTGCTTAAAGAAATTGTCTTACTGTGTATGCAACTGAACGTGGTATTCAGAGCAAAACATGTCCCAGGGGTGATGAATCAGGCTGCTGATGCACTGTCTCGTTTTCAAATGCAGGCTTTCTTGGGTTTCCTTCCATCAGCGGACCCAGAGCCAGCACCCTTTCCCGAAGCTCTCTGGTCTCTCGGTGCCCCGAACTTCGTTACCTCGTGGGAGAGAGTCTAGCACCAAGGACGAGGAAGGCATACGAAGGGGCGTTTCGGGCTTATTTAGCCTTTTTGGGGACGGAGAGAGGGGGGCTTTGGGGGCATGAGGATTGGGTAGTACATTTTCTGATGTCCTTGCGTAAGGCTGGAAAGTCGGTGGCTACAGCCCAGAGGCATCGTGCTGCCATTTCCTTTGTTGCCAGGGCGCATAATATCCAGGACCCGACAGCGTCTTTTGTGGTACAGAAAGCGCTGCGTGGGTGGCAACGCCTTGAGGGTCGCAAAGTAGATGAGAGGCGCCCGATAGGTCTGGATAGGTTGTCCCAGTTGCTGGCCACACTCCCCGCCACATGCTCGTCTCAGTTCGAGGCCTGTTTGTTCCAAGCTGCTTTTACGCTTGCATTTCACGGGGCAATGAGGATAAGTGAGCTGGTAGCAAGGAACAAGCGGGATGTGGTGGGGGGTTTGTGCCGGGAACACGTTCAGATCAGGGGTGAGACGATGACTGTATCCTTTGTCAAGTCAAAAACCGATCAAGGTGGGGTGGGTGACTGCATAGTCATTCGCAGGATTTCAGGGTCTCCCATGTGTCCGGTGAAGTGTTTAGAAGATTACCTAGCCCAAAGGGTGGCATCATGGGGGGGGACATTGTTGAGACACGTGGACGCCACCCCACTGACGAAGTTTCAGTTTCAGCGGGTGCTCGCGATGTCAATTACCGCAGCGGGCTTGGACCCGGGTGAGTTTGGGACCCATTCCTTTCGGATAGGGGCTGCCACCGAAGCTACAGCCGGGGGTCTTAATGTGGAACAAGTAAAACGAGTGGGGCGCTGGTCCTCCAATTGTTATAAGAGGTATGTGCGGTTGCACATGTTGTGAAGCTGTAATAATGTACTCACGCTTCTTGTCTTTTGTTTGGTTTTCAGTTACGCAAGCCTTCGAGGCGGGGCGGACTATGCAGTCGACCCAACACCAGGCCAGCGGTCAGACATCACCGGCTGTGAGAAAGGAGGTGTGGGTCGTGGGCCACTCATACGTGAGGCGTGCCGCTGACGTATTCGAAGCAGGTGACATGATTCACGTAGCTGGGGAATACGGGTACAGAATGTCCTTCTACGGAAGGGGCGGTCTCTGTATTGACCAGTTTCAGGCATTCTTTGAGGGTTTGTTAGGGCGGACGAGGTCACCGCCGTCTATAGTCATAGTACATGTAGGGGGCAATGATTTGGTCACCACCGGTAGACGACTTCTCCTGGAGGCAATGCTTTCCACTGTAAGTTGGTTGGCGAGGAAAGTTCCGGGGTGCATAATTGCGTGGTCTCATATGATCCCACGAAAAGTGTGGCGGGGGCCTGTTTCGATCCCTGCTTTGAACCATTCTGTTAGAAAACTTAATAACAAAGTGAGTAGGTTGTTTCGTTCCAGGACATTGCATTCTATCTCGCACGGTTGTATTAATGATGACAGTATGTATCTAGGGGATGGTGTGCATTTGTCTCAGGTGGGAAATGAGTTACTCATAGGAGACTTCTTAGCATGGTTAAAAACGTTGGAACATGACCTTTAGCTAGGAGTTTTGTGGGGGGCCCGGATAGCCGGTCAACTATCCGGGCCTGTGGCGGTAAGGTCATGATCGGTGAGCACTAATTAGTATATCCCTATGAGTGGGCGTCACCCAACACGGATGGGAGCGCTCGGGAGAGGTGGCCATTGGCCCCTCAATGGGGAGGCGGTCCCTTCTAAGGATGGGTCGCCGGAAGTAAAGGAAAGGCGGTCAAGGCCCCTTCCTTTGTAGGAGGGGTTACAGCCCCCTCCTGGGGAATTTCCCGGGGCCAGTGACATCTGCGACGGCAGATGCGGTAAGTAGTGTGGGGTTGGGATAAGGTCTACGGTACCTTCTAGATACCTCACACGAGTATTCGAACGACCTTTAACTGGCGTCGAGTCTTTAGGTGCCCCCGTCAAGTCAAGGGAAATTGGGAATAGTTGCACTTGAGGTACGCCTCCGTGCTGTCGCCCAGCCCAAGTGGGAGGGGTAAGTCTGGTTAGGGATCTTGACACCGGTTATGATCTTGCCGTTGGCCCTTAAACGTTAGGTTGTACAATTTCAATATGTCAAGAAATGTTTTGTAGGATGCTAGTTCGGCTAGGAGAACCTCTGTATTAGAGAATCTGTTAAGGTTAGCCAAACATCGTAATATGGTAATGAAATTGTACATAACATGAAACGTTTAATGTTTAATTTTGTTTTAATAAATACGGCCGGGATGGTCACTCCATCCCACTTCCAAAAACTTCAAGAACTGTTTCCGGTTTCCCTCCTTTTGGGGATTGATTGTGTTGAGAGGGGGTGGCGGGTATCTCGGCCATATGGAAAGGGGCGACCAACTCGGTCCCCCCGAACGTATGGCCGAGTGCCTCGATCCCCCCGGGAAGCCATTTTTGGGCGGGAGGCGCGCCTCAGCTGGTATGCCCGAAGCGGCGTAGCTGGGGCGCGCTCGTTCCCGCCCTAGAGTGGGCTGGCCTAGACACCGACGCAGCCAGCCACGCCCTCGGGGCAGGCAGGGGCGGGTATACGCCCGCCCTGAAGATGGATAAAAAGGGACGCAAGACCAGAAGACATCCTCTTGTTCTTGTGCTCTGAAGCTGCACCTCCTCGCTGCATGTGAGCTCGGGACAGAACGAAGAGCCAATTTTGACCCACCCACCAGCCCCTGAAGACAGCCAGTTGTGTAGAATAAAGTTGATTAATTTTTGCTTCGGTTTTCATATGCAAATTGTAGTGCCATGTTGAGGAGTTAATAAAGAATGGTTGTTTTGAGTATGTTTGCCATTAAAGATATTCAGTTTAATGTTGAATTTTAATGCATGCTCTTTCGGTCATAGTGGCCAATGTATTCGTAGGTTAATTTGCACTGTCGTATTTATTTTGGTAGGCGGTAAGGTCATGATCGGTGAGCACTAATTAGTAGATCCCTATGAGTGGGCGTCACCCAACACGGATGGGAGCGCTCGGGAGAGGTGGCCATTGGCCCCTCAATGGGGAGGCGGTCCCTTCTAAGGATGGGTCGCCGGAAGTAAAGGAAAGGCGGTCAAGGCCCCTTCTTTTGTAGGAGGGGTTACAGCCCCCTCCTGGGGAATTTCCCGGGGCCAGTGACATCTGCGACGGCAGATGCGGTAAGTAGTGTGGGGTTGGGATAAGGTCTACGGTACCTTCTAGATACCTCACACGAGTATTCGAACGACCTTTAACTGGCGTCGAGTCTTTAGGTGCCCCCGTCAAGTCAAGGGAAATTGGGAATAGTTGCACTTGAGGTACGCCTCCGTGCTGTCGCCCAGCCCAAGTGGGAGGGGTAAGTCTGGTTAGGGATCTTGACACCGGTTATGATCTTGCCGTTGGCCCTTAAACGTTAGGTTGTACAATTTCAATATGTCAAGAAATGTTTTGTAGGATGCTAGTTCGGCTAGGAGAACCTCTGTATTAGAGAATCTGTTAAGGTTAGCCAAACATCGTAATATGGTAATGAAATTGTACATAACATGAAACGTTTAATGTTTAATTTTGTTTTAATAAATACGGCCGGGATGGTCACTCCATCCCACTTCCAAAAACTTCAAGAACTGTTTCCGGTTTCCCTCCTTTTGGGGATTGATTGTGTTGAGAGGGGGTGGCGGGTATCTCGGCCATATGATTCACAGTAGAGACAAGCTCTGTGTGCATCTGCATGATTTATACAAAACCAAACTATATCTGACGATATCTGCTGTCCTGGAACCCACATAACTATTGAGTAGGTATTGTGTTCTGCACAAACAACTGTACTGCACCTTTAATTTTGGGGAGTGGATTACTAAGGCTAGGATCAAACATAATTGAGAAAGATCAAGGGAGGCAAGACATCACAGTAAAACAGCATTGTGAAAGAACATTGAGTTGATACCATACAATCAGCCCTTAAAGAGCTTAACCACATGAACACTCCATTATGCATCTTCTGGCTTTCCACAATGGCAGCATGCACAAGACCCCGAGTGGAATGGAGTGGAGTGGAGTGGAGTGGAGTGGGGTGGGGTGGGGTTGGGTGGGGGTGGGGGTCGGTGTTGGGAACTTTACCGGCTCTAAAGCTAAAGCTTCAACCATGTCGAGAGCTTGAAAATACATTGGAACACAGGGAAGGTAATGTTTTTGAGATCCCCCCTAACTTCGGGTGAGGACCTGGAAGTCGACAATAAAAGCAAGGCCACATCCTCAACAATTTGGTGGTAGTCCTGACACCACCACAGCCTGACATATCTATGAAAAGCATTTTAAAGGTGAGGCACGCAAAGTATCATGGGGCGAGTTTGCAGCAAGCAGTGAATTTTATAGTAGCGGCTCCCCCTCTGTACTGGCGAGAGCAGCAATGATATTTCCTTATTGTATTTTTTTAGCAGGCTTCCTCGCTTGTACCAATGCAGTCAATGCTAGTTCTTGAATACGAAGTAACACTATGACATGCACCTTTATCGCAATCTATGGCAACTTGTTAGAAATATTCTATGTGGGGAAACAAGAATTATAATTATAGCCTTGTTTACGGAGGCAGTTTGCAGTGAATGCTGCATGGATGAAAAGGCTCAGTAGTGGCTAGGTGCCTTTAAGCTGACCCGACAAAGACCAGCAGGAAAGGAATACAAAGTTGTCCCAGACACAAGCAGATATGCACTAAAGTGGAACGTTACAAGTAGTTGTGCAGTGCTCTGTGGGAGTAAACAAAACACAAAAACGAGGGACAAAGAGGAAGGGTTAACCAATAGCAAGCAAGTATTTTTGAAGGACAATCAAAGGGACGAAGAAAAAGGCAATGTGAGGGCTGTAGGCCCACAGAGTGGATACAGCAGGTCTCGGAAAAAGCTCACAAAGGCATCAAGACCATGGTAGCACATACCCAGTTCTGGTTAAGGACACGCCTCGCTCACCTTAATCTTGGATTATGCATTGTAAATATATACATGTTCAGATCATTATGTAGACCATCTCAATATCAAGCCCCCTATGTAGACGTATACCCATTCTAGCACCTTAAAGTCCTGTGGACCAAAAGAGTGTTGGCTTGGTCTAGAATGGTACAAGTACACATGAATATAAGCGTGACGAAGTGAATAGAACTGTTGGACATACTCTTTCACTCAACATCTTCGCATTGCATCTGAACGCGTTGGCTAACTTGCCTTCCTGCTGAAAACATACGTGTGGCTAACATTCCTTGACAGTTGTGATGTGAATTGTCCAGCTGGATCAGTCAATTACACCTTTAGCCAGCAAGGTTATTTGATTAGCCTACACTTTTCAAAAAAAGTGTGTTGTTGGAAACCATTAAGATGTGAAAGTCACTGTTGCTAATCTTAGCCCTGCTTTGCAACAGCAGCATGTCACCAGATTCATATGGATCAGCAGCAGGCTACTACTGCCCTGTGCAACAAGAGATCAAGCTCAGGTAGAGTAGGTCTACTTGGTCCCATGAGTTAAGAGATCATGTGCGTTGGGAGTAAGTTAACTGGGAGGTGCTCAAAAAGAGCAAGCCACCTTGGAGGTATGTGCAAGAGACATTGAGACATGTCCAATAAGAAATGATGACCAAAAAGAGCATCTCACTAGAGATTGGTGCAGCAACAGTCTATGTGAGAGAAACATATCAGCATGCTATTTTATTGAAACTGCAATTCACCAATGTCTTTGCAGGATATTATGTGGTAAGTGAGCAAGTTACATGGGTATGTGCAGGAAGAGCGTATCACTAGAAACATGTGCAGGGAGAATAGAGCCAAGAGTGTCAGGAGATAATCTACATAAACTTCATATTGCCTGGGCCTGGCAAAGAAAGAGCAGGTCAGTAAGTCTCAGTGTGATGCAATACAGCATGTGCAAGAAGAGCTTGTAACCAGTGTCTGATAGTGTGCACCAAAATCCGTTCATTAAAGCCTATTCACTAGAGGAAGGCGGAAGGAGATCACCAAGGCTCGTGTAGCGGGAGATCATGGGCAAGAGGCAAAGGCATTATGTTTGTGCTGATGAGGTGTGTTGTGCATGTTGGAGATGGTACCCTGAAACCTTCAATATACATCCTTAAACTAATAGCAGCGAAGGCCACTCAATCAGGGAGAGAGAGACAAGGCCTGAAGGTGATTCACATACATAGAAGAGGTTAAAGGCGTATATGTTAAACCCCTTGACAAGATGAGCATGTCACTGTAGCTTTGCAGCAAAAGATTTTATGATTGAGAACGTACCAGTCCAGGCTCTAGAGTTTCATTCTGCTTCCACAGTAATGGTATGTGTGGGGAAGCTATTTGTTGCAAATGATCATCTTTTATGTGGTATTCCCCCAGATGTTTGCCTTTTTTTTGGAACCCATTTTTGCTAGCTATAGACTTCCAGAAACTTTACTCCTGCCCACCAATTCTAAAGTGCTTGAGCTCTCCCTGTTAAATATGGTAAAACTGGTATACATATGGTTGACACATTTAATTTACTTTTAAGTGCCTAGTATATGATTCTACATGTACCCAGGGACAGAAAATTAAATGCTACCAGTGTGCTGCAGCACTCTTGCCACCCACTAAAGAAACAGTTTTAAACTGCTATTTTTCCTTGCAAAACAAGCCTTTTGGCAGGCTAAACCTTCCTTTTTTAATAATTATAAGTCAACCCTAGGGTGCATTGTATTTCCAAAAAGGGCTTGTATATTTAATGTTCTACATGTTCTGGCAGTGAAACTCCTCCAATGATTTTCCATCAACCATCTTCACAGGAAGTGACATCCCTGGATTTCCCATCTTCCATTTGTGCAGCAGGTACATCACTCTCCACAGAAAATTACATCTCTGTTTTCCAACCACAAGCATCTTTAAAAAAGAACCCAAGTTAGAGGACTTCATTTCCCATCACCCATTTGCACAGGAAGTAACATCACTGGTTTCTCCCTCATGGCATGCTATGCTCCTCACCTTTACATCTCTGTTTTCCAACCACAAGCATCTTTAAAAAAGAACCCAAGTTAGAGGACTTCATTTCCCATCACCCATTTGCACAGGAAGTAACATCACTGGTTTCTCCCTCATGGCATGCTATGCTCCTCACCCCTACCATGATCTACCAAATGGTGGCTGCAGCGCATAAGCCTGCACAAGCCCAACCTCTTCAGCCCTTCTAGAAAATCTGGAGGAACTCATGCCGATGAAACAGCACTGCAAGCAACTGGAGCACAGATGGCGAACAAGTCAAGACACGTCAGACAAAGACATCTTGAAATCAGCATGAGACACTACCACCAGTGTCGCATGGCTGATAGGGAACACCAAGCGCACAGCTCTTACAGAGTGCATAATTTAAAAAAAAACATACTTGATGAAAGTTTTGTCATCAGCAAAACGTTACCAGTACAATTATGTTTGCAGTCATCCAAAAGCAATACATAACCAAAATCTCCAAGTAAGAAATGCCAATCAATTCAATATCAGTCACAAAAGTCCCAACACCCACACCATCCCTCCTCCCTATGAGTTGCACCCTTAACAACTCTCTAGTCTCAAGTGGTACTGGGTAACTAGTCATTGTTCCATGTATTTACCCAGGGCTCTCTAGTTATCAATATTTCACACTGCTGGCCTGCAAAGGCTGCGTAGAGAGTAGATGGAAGATATGGTCTATTTTCTACTTCTAAAAACCAAATGTTGTGGGAAAGATGGTGCTGGCAAACCCTGCGCTGGCCGATTGAAAAGGGAACCTCTTTGGAGTCGGTATCTACTACTACCGTCATTACCTCTTTTCAGTAACCTTCACCAGTCCCATAACATGTGCTTAAGCCCAGCCCTATCAGCCAGCATTTCAAACATTCCGCCTCCACCGTATGGAAATATTTGTTAATGTTTCCTGCGATAAGGTAAGCCCTATGAATGATGTAGTAAGGGATCAATTTAAATCGAACGTTTCTGGGTACTTTTAGTACCCATTCCAGTATATCTGTCCAGTCTTTTTCGGGTATGGGACTCTTCCTCCCACTGTGTTTCAGAGTGTCTAGGGGTTGAAGCATGTCCCCCCTAATTGCCCGATAAAGTCATGTGACAGCTTTAATAGTACCTGCCGACAATGCAATATATCAGCAGATTTTGTGGGGCTTTGGTTCTGTCGTTCCAGTTTCCAATGGTTACGGATAGCTATTGTCACAGCTCTAAGCAGCAAAAAATGTCCCTGTGGAAGTTCAAAATCTGATTGAAATTCCTCTAAGGGTAGGAGCTTATTGGTTTGGAACAAGTCCCCCACCCTTGTCTCTCCTGCAGCCGACCATTCAATAAGTCTCTCCCAATTCCCGCCATGGAGTAGGACCTTTAACAACATGTGGGGCAGATCGATGGAGTATGGGATTCTTATGTGTTATGTGAACCAGAAGTGTCGCATGATACTAAATTCTTGTGTGTCCTATTCCAATGGATGACCTGTTCTCAGTAGTCACCCTGCTAAGCTAGGAAGATCTGGTACGAATTACACCACTGTGTGGTTTGGTGTTTTCCTGCCCATCAACCACTATGTGTACCATAAGTGTTGAGCCGCTAAAGGACTCAAACTCCTGAATTGCTAATCCACTATTGCCTGATGAGCGCTGTAGTTTAGAAAGGGGCACTGTCTCCGGCTAGAACCCAACAGGAATCCCATGGCCAGGGACTCCAGGTCGAAAAGCATGGCCCTGGGGACCAACATGGGAAGAACTGTAAAAGAATCTAATAGTTGGGGAGCGCTATCATCCCCACCTAATCAACTGATGCCTCACTGACCGCCTCAGCAACCACCAGCTCCTCCACACTACGCAGTCTGGATTCAGGCCTAATCACAGTCAGAAACAGCATGCATCACTGCCATTATGGCATCAAAATGATCCTTGACAGCGGAGACATGGCCGCCCTTATTTTCCTGCAAATCTCTGTAGCATTTCACATGGTCTCAAACCCAGTCCTCATCAGGAGCCTATATGACATCGGCATCCAATGACCCCTCTCTGCTAGATCTGCTCCTTCTTTTTTTTTTTTTATCTTTTTTTTTTATTTTTAGAATGTTATTAATAAGAAATTATGTTACATTGTATGCATTCAATTACACAGTTTGACATCTAGTCCTAACAGAGTACCAGCACGACAACGGCACAATGAGTATACATGGCAACTTGGTGATTGTCCGGGCATCCATACATCATTGTGGACTGGCATGTGCATAAGTCATAATATCTCCCAGTCTTAGAGATGCAGGTCAGTCATTATTAGCGATTGCACTAACTCTCAGGGCCGTGGGGTATGGGATTTTGTCAGGGCATTCCTCAATGTCATCTGATTGATAAAGGTGCGTCACCATGGGAGCCCAGATATCCTGCGGCCTGCTTACCACAGGCATTAGGTTCCAGTATTCGCTCAAGTGCATCTGACAGTGCGCTGTGTCCGCTAGCCAGTTTTTGGGCAGTGGTGCCGACTTGTGGCCACAGTGGATCGCCGCCCTGCATCTGGCCAACACCAATAGTGAGTAGGTCAGGGATGATGGTTTTGCAGGTAATGGCACAAGTCCTGCCAGTAGTTCGCTATCTTCAAGCATGTCCAAGCTAGGGGTGCTAATGTTGCAAAAGGTACTGAACATCGCAAGCATCTCGCATCTACAGCCAGACCCATTATGTGTAGTGCCATTGGGGTACGATAGAGTCTGTGCAGAAATTTAAAGTGTATCAGTCACAGTCGATAGTTGAGGGAGAGTATTTTGGTCTGGTTGCAGCAGTATTTCCCCTGTTCTGGTGATAGTCCCTCGGCTATATCTGCCACCCATGCGCAGCGCACTCTCTCTGTGTCCGCCAGGGGGGCCGCAAGGATGAGCGCATACATCCTGGTAACAAGTCTGCATGGAGACGGTGAATGTGAATGTACTTGAGTGCTGCATTTGGCAGTGGGGAGTCTGGGAATGTACCATTAATGTTTCTGCAGGTTGCCCTGATTTGATAATACAGCAGGTTGTCAAGTGGAATAGTGTTCTCTGGGAGAGGGAGATACTGCCAGTTGGGATAAAGGTAAGCATTAGCGTATACCCAGGGAAAGAGAGGTTGTTTGCTAGTTGCATCATCGGATCATATAGAGCTTTCTCACCTGTGTGTCTGCGGATATACTCACATGCCCAGCACACACACTAAACTGTGTTAATTTCACTTCTAGGGGCCTTGTTTGGCAGGAACAATGCTGTGTGAAGCGGTCAGGGGGAAGCAAGGCCCATCTCAACTGCCACGTGTGGTTGGAAGGGCGTTGGGTGCAGCCAAAAATAAAGGAAACTGGCCTGGGTGTAGTGTGCGTAGAGCGTAAAAGTTTGAGCTCTCATCCCGCCACGTGAGAAAGGTAACGTCAAGATTTTGTAGGCGATGCGCGGCTGTCGACCGGACCATATTAAAGTGATCATGATGGAGCATAGGGGCAGATGTATCATCCGTTTTTTTTGTCGCACACGCTGCGAATTGCAAAAAAGCAGCGTTTGCGGCAAAAAAATCGGCAAATGCGATTTATCAAAAAATCGCACCGCAAAATTAAGGAATCGCAAAATTTGCAATTCCTTAATTTTGCGCAAGCATTAAAGGAATCGCAAATTGCAATTCCTTAAATGCTATGTATGTAGCATTTAAGCTTTGCGACTTTAGGCTAAGAAGTCGCTAATTCCCACCAACTCGTAGTTGGTGGTAATTTGCGAATTCTTTTAAAAAAGCACTTTTTGAAATTTCTGAAGGTGTCATGTGACGCTCATGTGCGCCATATGCACACACATATCAATTTCAGGGGTGCAGCAGGGTGTCCTTAAGACACCCTTGCACCCTTGAAATTATTCTCAATTTACGATTAGCAAATTGTGAATCGCAAATTGAGAATAACTGTCCATTCATTCCTATGGGCCTCCTGGCCCATAGAAATGAATGGGAAATTATTCCTTAATTGCGATTAGCAATGTGCTAATCGCAATTAAGGAATTTTAAGAAATCGCTATAAAATAGCCAATTTCTAGATACATTCCATTTAGCAATTCTCAAATAGCGATTCCTTAAAAATCGCTATTTGAGAATCGCTAAAGGGTATCTTGATACATCTGGGCCATAGTCTCTTAAAAAAATGTGAGGTAAGTGGTATAGGGATATTTAAAAACAGAACCACCATTTTGTCTATCGCAATGCAACTCGCCAGGGAGAGTGGTAGATGTTTCTACACAAGAATTTTGGTTTCCAGCCATTCCATATTTTTTCCGAAGTTTGCTTTCCAAAGCTCCTCTGTATTTCTGCTCACTTATATGCCAAGATACTTGGTCGGTCTCATAGCCCATTTTATCGGGTATTCAGTGGGTAAGGGCAGTGTTGCATCGGTTAAGGGAAAGAGGATGGATTTGCTCCAATTTATTTCTACCCCAGAATAGCCTCCGAACCGTATCACCTGTCTCGTCATTGGTGCCAAATTATTTTGTGGCTCGTGTATGTACAATGCAATGTCATCTGTGTACATAGAGATCACCAAACTGTGGCTCAAGAACCCAATGCCACGTTGCATATGGTGCCGGTGCAGCCATGCTGCGAATGGCTCCATCGCAATAGCGAATAGCATGGGCGAGAGCAGGCAGCCCTGCCTTGTGCCCCTGGTGATTGCGATGGGATCCGTGATTTGTCCGATGATTTTAATGCGCGCCAATGGCAGTGTGTAGGGCAGCTTGATTTTGTGAATGAAGGCTGGGCTGAGACCCAAGCCGCCAAGCAGAGAGAAGAGAAAGAGCCATTCTAATGAACTGAATTCCTTAGTGGCATCCAGCAGGGCTGCCACCGCCGGCAGAGAAAGTTTAATTTGGTGAATTATAGAGAAGATGGTGCAAAGGTTGTGTGTTGTGGCGCGGCCCCGTATGAAGCCCGATTGATCTGGGCTGGCTATTAGGGGCATGAGCTGGAGGAACCGATGTGCTAGCAGTTTTGCGCATATCTCATTGTCAGTATCCATTAACCATAGGGGGAAATATGAATCACAGCTCTCAGACGCTTTGTCTGGTTTAGGAATAAGTACGATCAGCTGAGGGTGGAGGGAAACTGGCCAACGATGACAGATTCATTATACATTTCAGCAAGGTGAGGACTAAGGATGGGCGCATATTCTTTTTAGAACGAGGGGGTCAGCCCATCCGATCCTGGTGCTTTATCGCCCAGGAAGCCAGCAATAACCTTTGCTATCTTCTCAGTGGTGAATGGTTCATCTAGGTATTCCCGGTGTTCCGCACTGAGCCATAGCTGCTCAATCGAGTCGAAATATGTCTCTATGATACCATGGGGTGTCTCACCCCAGTGTAGAGTTGGGAGTAAAATGATGAGATTCTAGTAATTATTTCACTGAGGGACCTGGTTCTTCCCGCAGTGTCATCCAGTAATTGTGTTATATATGAGGAGGCATGAGGCTTCCTCAGTAGGTTCGCCAGAGTTTTCCCAGGGTCACCTTCTCCATACCGGCGGGCCTGCGCCTCACGGCCAAGGTATGCCACCTCGTGGTCTGCATGAGTGTGGTACTCTGTTAGCTTTATCCTTATGTCTGCCAATGCAGCGGGGGAAGGGTCAGATATATATCTTTGGTCGAGTAACTTAATTTCTGCCTCTAGCCGTCCTAGGGTGCCCCGAATGAATCTGAGCACTTCAGATTGTTTTGCGATGCAGGTTTGCCAGAGGGTAGAGGGCGGTTCCACCGAACCGGTGATCAGTTTAAAAAAGTCAACAATGGCACTGCACAGTTCCTCTCTAATGCGGCATCGCGAAGCGTAGATGGGGCTAAGCGCCACGCAAACATACGCTGGGAAATTAGCTAGATGTGCACGCTCATGCGCACCGTGGAGTAATCTGATAGGGTGCGCGCTAGAGGCTCGACTGATGTGGCCTAGCATGCGACATCCCGAGTGACCAGCCACATGTCAATGCGGAAGCAGGAGCCATGTGTGTTGGGGACGCAGGTACCTTCACATCCACCAGGGTCAACATGTCACGTCACCAAGTGCCAATCAAGGTTTGTCTTCCATAAGTGTGCACAGTGTAACGGTGGCCTGAGGGTGTTGGAAACGCACGCCTGAGTGATCCAATGTACCTTGTGGTGCAATATTAAAATCTCCATCCCATATCAGGTGGAAGGGGCCTATTGAGAACATTGGTTTCCACATATGGTTGTAGAAATGTGAGTCGCCTGTGTTCTTGCCATAGAGGGCTGCCAGAATTACAGGTTGGGCACGAAGAGTCCCGGCCAGTATCACAAATCTGCCTTCAGTATCTATGTGAGTTTGCATAGCGTGCCAAGGCAGGCCTTTTCTGAATAATATAGTGAAGCCTCTCAACGTAGTTGGAGTAGGATGAAGAATAGTCCCTCCAATGTCTTGCGCGCAATTTAGTTTTCTTGGTGGCTGTGAGGTGTGTCTCTTGCAGAAAGCAGACATCATTCTTGTGCCTACTGAGATACGTATGTTGGAGTAATGCTTTGCGGTGGTCATTTATGCCTCTGATGTTCCACGTTAAAAATGTTACCTCAGTCATGCGCGGAGTTAAGTGAGAGTATAGTGTTGAACCGTCTGTTGTCCATCTTGAAGCAGGGAGATAATATGTTGCAGAGCATAGTGTAAATGTCATTGAATGCAATCAGTGTCATGTTCAAGATCAAACAGGTGCAACAATTTAACAAAACCCAAGGGCATGAAATTGCCACCTCATACTCTCTAAGAGCTGCCCAATCCCCCCCCCACCCCAACCCCCCAACTAGGTTGAGAATCATTCTGCCCCCGCCCAAGAAGCCCCAACTTGGAAAATGCCAACAGAACATGGGAATTATTCCTATGGGGTATGTGGACTCAGCCAGACTTTCACCCTTGCCAATAAGGCAGAGTGGTTGAACGTCATTGTTCGCAGAGAGGAGAATTATGTATGATTCTAATTAGCAACAATTAAACAGAAGCAAAGCAATGCTGTAAGGCTTTGGCACTACTGCATATCGGTTTCATGGCCCACCACGGGTGAGTCCGCGTTCAGTGCGATGTTTCCCTGTCAGAAAATTTAATCATTGTCACTAGTGCAGCCATCTACAGACGATGCAGGTCGGTCTCAGGGGAGGGATTTCTGCAGTTGATTGGCAAATATTAAAGTGGCTTTCAGGTTTGGAAAATATTGGGGCCTATCTCTAGAGTCGATTCTTAGCTTGGCAGGGTATAGGAGAGGATATGGGATGTGCAGTTGTTGGAGCAGCAGTTTGGCAGGCAAAGAGTCTCTACTAGCAGCTTTTACAGTCAGAGTGAAGTCAGGGTAGAATGAAAATGTGTTTCCTTGGTGCCTGACTTCTCCCATTTCTCTTGTTTTATTTATTTATTTATTTATTTATTTTAAAGTTTTATAGAGCGCAAACCAGACCTGTGAGGGTATCAGAGTGATTTACAGGTTTGAGGGTGGTATGCAAAGCGTCAGGAAGGGAGGGAACAATTGGGGAAGATGGGGGATACATTATACAAGAAAAAGCATACTGTCTAAGGTCCCGGCTACAAGAAGGATAACAAGTTAACAAAAGGTAGAAACTTATAAAAGAAGGCCTGCAGTCTCAACTCTTGGGAGTGTTGCCCAGGAGTGCAGTATTAGGTATCCTCCGCAGTGAATGATGTCAAGGTGGAGGGTGGAAACAAGTCGCTACAGTGATTGCAATGTAATCATAAGACAAGGTATTTGCCTATTAAGAAGGTTTTGGTTTCCCTTTTAAAGTGTGCCAAGGACGGAAGTCTTCTAATAGCGGGTGGGAGGGAGTTCCAGATTCTGGGAGCGGCCCCAGAGAAGGCCCAATTGTAGTTTTTTTTCTTCCAGAAGCGTGCTGGTTGCAGCAATAGGTCTTTGGCAGATTGGGAGTTTCTGACTCCTCCTGATATCACGCGTTTATGGGCGAGAAAAGCAGGGGAATTGGAGTAGAGAGCTTTGTGAGTAATGCAAGCCAGTTTAAATTGAATTCTGGCCTCTTGGGGAAGCCAGTTCAGAGTTTTGAGGTGGGGAGAAATGTGGTCTAATTTCTTTGAGCCAGTTAAGAGTCTGGCAGCGGTGTTGAGGCAGGCTTTCAGTGGGGCCAGGGAGTTCTTGGGTAGTCCTGCGAAAGTGGAGCATCCATATTCTAGGCTGGAAATGACTAGAGCTTGGATTGCCAATTTGAGGTCGGAAACCTCAAGGAAGGGTTTTAGGTTTCTTCGGTAGCTCAGGTGGAACCTGGCTGTCTTGGCCATCGAGTTTATATTAATAAAAAACAACAAGAGAGAGAGGGAAGAACACTCCTGAACCCCCTGTAAAGCATAAAACAACAAAGGAGTGATTTTAGAATCAACCGCATTGGATCGCACACCGCTAGCCCCTCCTCCGGATCGCCCCTGAGGGTTCTGGTACATATAGTTCGTAAGTGGTTCAACTAAGTATGTGCAAGTAAGTACTTGTTGTTCTCAAGATCTCTAGACCCAAGACATGGCCGGGTTTCGGGATACCTTCCCTCATCAGTAGAGAACGTAGTTGGGGTGGGAAAGAAGGCCGCCAAGTAACCGTCACAGGCCTCGATGCCTAACTGGCATGCAGGTGCGTAATCCAGAAGCTCGTCAGCTTGAAGGATCAAGGGAGCCCATTTGTAGAATCAACCGCAATGGATCGCACACCGCTAGCCCCTCCTCCGGATCGCACCTGAGAGTTCTGGTACATATAGTTCGTAAGTGATTCACCTAAGTAGGTGCAAGTAAGTACTTGTTGTTCTCAAGATCTCTAGACCCGAGACATGGCCCGGGTTTCGGGAGTGATTTTAATCAAACCAGGGCACACCTGGCTTGATACAAGATAACACAAGATAGCGCAGGACATAAACCAATATTTTAAAAGAGCCCTCACTCACCGACCTGGTAGGTGACATGCTTCATCATAGGGTTGCACCAGGAGGGCTTAATGCCTCCCTGGTGTGCTTCTACACTTGTTGTTATAGTGGAGCAACAAAGCAAAGGTGGTATTTGTGTGAAAAAAAGATGTGAAAGTTAAAATCGAGTTTATATGGCTGCGCATGTTCAGGCTGCTGTCAAGGGGTATTCCAAGGGATTTCGCAGAGTCAACAATGGTGGGAGGTCAGTTTAGTGCTGTGATGCTCTTGATCCATTCCTGGGTGTCAGGGTTGGGTTTGAGTGGGGAGATTAGGAGAAATTCAGTTTTATTTGCGTTGAGTTTAAGCTGGGTGACGGTGGGTCAATGGACTGTCAGCTTTAGTGCCTTATTCAAGGAGCGAATGTCCTCAGGGGAGGCGATTTTGATATAGATCTGTGTATCGTCTGCGTACATAAGGTAGGAGATATTGGAGGCACGTAATACCTCGGTGAGTGGTTCGAGGTAAAGATTGAAGAGGATAGGGGAGAGGGTTGATCCTTGGGGGACTCCACCGTGACCAGAGAGGGAGAGTAAAGATTACCGTTGATGAGGTCTCTCTAAGGGCGGTTTTTGAGGAAGGATCTAAATCATTCAAGAACGGTGTCATCTAACCCAATCTTGATTTTTTTTTTGGCAAAGTTTTATATAGCGCGAATTAGACCCGGACTGAACCGGGTATCAGAGCGCTTTACATAGCACCAGTTACGTTACACAAGGACACACATTTGTTTTGATAGGCACAGGGAGATTAAGTGATTTGCCCAGAATCACAGGAGGTTTAGCGACATTATGAAGACTCGAACCGGGCTCCCCAGGTCCGAGGTTGAGCACCTTAGCCGTTTGAGTCGTTCAAGGAGGATTTCGTGGTTAAGCGTATCAAAGGTAGAAGATAGGTCTAGGAGGATTAGGAGACAGGTTTTGCCTTGAACGAGGGCTTGGAGGGCATCATCCACGATGTGGAGGAGGGTGGTTTCCGTGCTGTGTCCAGGTCTGAAACCAGATTGGAAGTCATCTAGCAGGGGGAAGTTATTAAGGTGTAGGCTCAGCTGTTGTTGTACACATTTTTCTAGAACTTTCGCAAAGTGTGGGATGTTGGATATGGTTCTGTAATTCTCAGCAGAAGCAGGGTCCAATTTAGATTTTTTTAGGATAGGGAACACTTGACCAGCTTGAGTGATTCAGGAATTGAGCCCTGTTGGAGGGAGGCGTTGATTATTGAGCTCCAGGAGGGAAAGATAGCCTGCAAGGTGGCTGCTAGACAGTTAGAGTGGAGAGGGTCAGTGAAGTGGTTGTTCGGGTTTAAGAAGGTGAGAAGTTTAGAGATAGAGTGTTCGTAGTAGAATTTAAAGTTGGATCAGTGCGCTAGACCTTTGGGTAAGTTTTGGGAAGATAGTGCGTGGAGAGGAGGTGGAGCTGGTAGATTTTGATTGTGGCGGTGAGTTGCGGATTTAAGTTCATTTTCTAGGGCAGAGATTTTGTTGCAGAAGAAGGAAGAACATTACTTGCTTGATATTAGGGGTTTAGATGTTACCTTGGAGGTTTTCGCTAGTTTGTTGGATTGGTATTTGACCAAATCGAACAGCTTGCTCGGTCGGTTTTTGGCACTCTCAAGTTCGGTTTTGAAGAATTCTTGTCTTGAGTTGAGTATTTTCTTATTATAAGCATTTCTGTCCTGGCGGAGAAGTTTTAGTTGGGCTGCTGATGGTTGTTGTTTCCAGTTTCATTCATTTCTGTCAAAGGGATCTCCTCTCCTTGTTGAGGGATCCGCTGAACCAGGGATTCCTATCCTTGATCTGGGTTCTTTTTAATTTCAGTGGTGCAAGGTCATTGAGAATGTGGGATATGGTTGAGTGGGGAATATTGATCCGCTAGGTTGTCAACCGAGGTGCACTGAGGGGGAGTGGGGGGGTTGGTAGGGAGGTCGGTCTACCAACGCACTGCTAGTTTCCTGTGATCGAGGTTCTTGGTATCTCTAACTCATCGTTTGGGAATCACGGGTTGAGGTGTCCATGCCTTGTGAGAGGTGGGCAGGAGGAAGGTGTTGGCATGGTGGTCTGACCAATCACATGGGTCAATAGAGATAATTTTGACCACTGATTCCTTAGCAATGATCCAGTCTAGGGTGGCGCCTTTCGAGTGAGTAGGGAGAGAACAGGCTTGGGTAAGGGCTAGGTCAGCCAAGAAGTCTCTGATGGCATTGGCCTGAGGGTCCTTGGGATCGTTCCAGTGTAAGTCGCCAAGGAAAATGTCATTAGAGTTTAGAGAGACCTTGGTTGTGATGATTTCCATGAGGAGGTCCATGAAGGTGTCATTCTTGCCTGGGGGGTGGTAAAATATGTGAAGTTTGCACAGTTGAGAGGTGTTGTTGGAGACGGAGAGTGCAAGGTATTCACAGGAGTCTGTAGGGACTACCGGCAGTTCCGTAACCAGGATGTTAGAGTGGTAGATGCAGGCAATGCCACCCCCTTTTTTCTTTGAGTGCCTGTCCATCCTTACGATGTTGTAATTGGGTGAGACTAAGAGTTCTAGGTAGGGAAAAGAGTATTCCTTGAGCCAAGATTCCGTCAGGATCTCTAAGTCCGATTTATGTCTCAGGATGAGGTCGGCGACATCAGATGCATGCTTTACTGCTGATCGGCAGTTTATTAGGAGGCCGGTTAAGGAAGGGTAGGAGTGAGTGTCAGGGGTAGATGCAGAGATGGGAACTCTAACTAGGTTGCTATTGACCACCCCTCTGACCCGGCGGGTGGCATATCTGTTGGGGTTGGTTGCCACCAAGAGATAGGGTGTTTTTCCCTCAGGATTGAGGGGCATGGGGTTGTCAAGGCGGACTCGTAGCTAATGAGAAGGTCAGCCACTTCTTTTTCTGTGAGATCTGACGGGATAAGCGTGCCAGGGGTGGTTTTATCGGTATGGAGGAGCGCAGTTGCTTAGGTATAGTGGAAGTGGGTGAAGGAGTGGCTTGGCGGGGGGATGAGGGTTGTGTTCCGCGAGAGCCGGAGATTCGAGAAGGAAAGTTCGGTGATGTGAAAGAGGTGCTTTAGATCCTGGATGGATTCTTAGGGCTAATTCAGTGGCACTGCGGTGGAGATTATCAATATCTGTAAGAGAGGTGGGTTCAGGCAGGCAGGGGGCCAGTTGCAAGGGAGCGATTCTGATAGGGTGTACTAGTGACTTGGAGGTGAGACATGGCGGGCCAAAGGCCGGTTTCAGGTGAGCGGTTCAGTCGGAGTGTTGTGGGCTAGGTCGATTGTCCCTAAGAGAGGGAAGACCTTGCGGGCAGGGGGCAGAAAGGGTGGGAGCGATTCTGTCAGACTGGGTTGGCCGCTTAGTGGTGAGGTTAACTAGACCGTAGTTCTGGGCCCTATTGGACGTTTCCAAGGTAGTTCTGTGGGCCCAAGTAGGCGTTTCAACAGCCCGGAGTGTGGGAGGATTACGTGGGTAGGAGGATAGGGGTTTGGGGGAGCTTCTGGTAGCTGATGCAGGATGTCTGATAATGGTTCTAGATTGGTTTGAGATGTGGGTCCTAGGAGGCGGTCCGGAAACTGACGGAGCGGGGAGTGCTTGTGGGTCTAAGTTCAGTGGTATGGGGGCTCAGTGGTTGGCATGCGTGACTAGGCCTGGTTGCCCAATGACTTGATCCCTGGCATGTTTGGTTAGTGAGAGGTTTGGTACCCTTGGCGGATTATGTAATAGGTGGAGCGGTGGGAGCGTGGATTGTGAAGGGTGTAAACATATTGTTTGAGGAGGGTAAAGAGGACTGCAAATTTGATGAGGTCTTTGGGAGGGCCTGTTATATAAGGTGATGGTGAGGTCAGCACACAGGTTTGCCGATGGAGAGATGGTGAGTTTTTTTCCGTGATTGATATTCCTGGCTTCCTGTACCTTGAGGAGGTTCGAGAAGGCATTACGCCAGAGAGACGTTTTCCTGGAGTGGAAGATGAGGTTGTTGATGGGTCAGTGATCCACTGTGTGCTGCAGGGCACAGGATTCCCTCTTCTGCACCTTCAAGGAAAAGCCCCAGCCGGTCAATGCACCAGCTGGCTTTTCACTGGGGTGCCATGCGGAAGAGCTGTATGAGAAGTCAGCATAAAGGCGGGCCCAGCACCGGCATCAGCTCCGGCAGCAAACAGCATCAGAGGCGGGCAGAAGGCGGGCACGACAGCATCAGCATCAGAGGCGGGCGGGAGGCTGGTTCCCTACCATCCCCGGTCTCGGCGAGAGGGCCAGGATCCACCCAGAATCAAGGACCGAGCCGTAGTCAGTGCAAGCACAGCTGAGGATGTAACGGGATGCAATGCCAGTTCCTCGCCAGGGCAGCACGGGTCCAACCGAAGTCTCGCTGGAGGACCCCCCAGCCAAATCTGATCGAGGACCCGCTTTACTTCAGGGCGACGCGTTGTCTCCAAAGAGATGAGGATGGTCGTGTAGGGGTGAGAGCAGCGACCCTCACGCAGAGACCTTCTGCTAAGGTAAGCCAAGGGCTCGATGGTATATTGATCCGGAGTCTTAGTATGCAGTGCTTCCATGAGGTGCTGTAGCAGGAGGTGGATGGCAGGGTTTTTCAGGGATCCCCAACCCGGGATCTCTGCAGGTGAGCTACTATCTAGCGGCCATCTTGGTTAACCTTCTGAAGAATGGAGTTGCGGTTGATAATTTAGTATGTGCGCTAATATTAGACGCTCAGGGGCCCCGGTGGTGGACGCAGGCAAAGAGACCGATACGCTAACTCAACGATGAAGAGGCTGGATAGGACTGTGCAAAGAGTTCGTCCAGCAAACATTCTAGATAGTCTTTCATTTTAACAATTGCTGTGGATTCAGTAATACCTGTGATACAAACATTGTTCCTGCCGGAGCGGGATTCAAACTCTTTGTTTTTTTGCGCGGATGACCTCTAGGACTTTATACATCTTCAGGAGGCGTTGTCGATGATCCGTACCAGTATTATGAGCTTCAAAGACCCTGGCCTCTAGCTGCATTATACGGGCATCATGTAAGTCTACCCGCTGTTTGACTTGGTCGAGACAGGATGCCAAAGTGGTCGAACTTAGAGTCAATGGTCTTAGGCTGGACTTGACCTCAAGTACTAAAATGCGTATGCCTTCATCTGCCACCTCCGGCGCATCTGTCTGTGTAGCCTGCTCACCGGCCTCATGAGGTGGATCTCTGCATCTGTGGGTCCTGTGGTCCTCGAAGGTTAGCTTAGGCATCAGCCTTCCCCATTGTGGCTGTAACTAGGAGAGTCCAACCAGATGGAGGGTTCGTCAGCGATGGCAGTGTGCAGCGCTCTCGGGGTGGAGGTTGGTTTGGCGAGGTTCACCTGGCAAGTACTGCATGCTAACACGGCCCACCAGGAGCTCGGGTCCAGCAACCCCTGCCAGTGGCCCAACAGTCAGCACCCACACTAAAGGGGCAAGCAGCAGGAGGAGGCAGGGAGTGGTGCTAGCTTGGTGTCCATAATCAGGGCCTCTGCAATGCCCTGCCCTGCCTCCCAGGCCACCACCCGCCTAATGCTGGGCCGAGCATGACTGCTCTTCCTTCTTAGTGTCAACCGGACCACGAGAGGTCACTGGCTCCTGAAAAGATTATGACCTTCAGAGCGGTGCCCTCCAGTGCTCCAGGCCCTTGTGCAGTCCAGGGATGTAAGAAAAGGAATCTCACCCCGCGTAAGAAAGTGTGCAGAACTAGCAGCCCCCTATGAGGAGCTGACATGCAGTTATGAGGTGCTACAAGGGGAGTGCTGCGGTGTGAGGTGCCACACTCTTAGCAGGGCAGCGTCAAGATTGCGGGGCCCCCACGGTACAGGGCCTTTAGCACTGCAACTCTTGTGTCTCTCAAGGCCCGGCCAGTTCCTTGCCCACTGTAGCCTATGTACATCCCAGGTGTGGGGCTCTGTCAATGGGCCTCTGAATCTCAGCGATTCACCTCCTACTTGCACCTGCACCTTACTTTCACTGCGCCAAGTCTTAGTTTTGTCTGGCCTTGCCGCTCAGTAGGTGTCAGGATTCCAGCTGTGTCGCTGTAGCTCGTGCATGCAACACAGTAATTGAGCCGCGCCGCTGGGAGGCCGAGGTACTTTACCCCAACCAGCGCGGCCTCCATTTCATCACGGCCAGCGGCAATGACCTCGTCCACAGGTCGCTGTCACCATGTGGCCACGGTGTCACCCTCTTCCAGCCAGCGGGCACTGGCGTTCTTGATGCCTCTGTGTCTCTGGGCTCGTTGAAACAACAGCACCGATGCCAGAGGCAATAAGCAGCACAAGCCGGCCTTCTGTGCAGCTGCACCTCCATGCTGCATCATGGATGCTGGTGCATTTTTCCGGTCGGCCGGCAGAGCTCGCTTAAAGCGCAGCCTTCTTGCTGCTGGCAAAACCACGCCCCAAGATCTGCTCCTTTTAAATGAATAGAGCACAAGTTGTCAGCCTGGTGCCTTACTCCTCAGAAGTCCACAGAGTCATCTACAGAGTGCATCATGATTCATTGCTGAACCCCATCCTCTTTAATGCATAAATGATCCCTCTAATCAACGTCATCCATGCACATCCTCTCTAACTCCAACTACACATAAATGATACTCTCCCTCAGACAAAACTCCCAACACAATAAACAAGTTCCCCGCTGGAACACACCTGTCTAAAGCTCAATACAAAAGAGACAGAAGTGTTTATATTCGTCAAGATTACCTCACTATGGGACTCCAACTGGTGGCCAGTTGAACTCAAACCGACACCCAAACTCAGCGCCCATGCCAAGACCTCGAAACAATAAACTGGACATGACCCGACCAGTCAACACCGTCACTGCATTCTGCTTCCACACCTTGGAGATTTTGTGGATGGTCTTCAAATGGCTTCCAAGCAACACTATAAAAATTACCACTTACGTCCTAGTCCTCAGCATGTTGCACTATGAGAACACCCACTATGCCTTATTAGAAAACTACAAACCAGCCAGACTAATCCACGACCTCTCACACAAAACACACATCACACCACACCCCAGAGATCTCCACTGGCTCCCGATACACAAACAAGCTCATTTAAAACTCCTCACACACAAATTCAAGGTTCTACAAAACTTAAGCTCCACCTACATGAACAACTGTATTTCCTTCCACCAACTACTAAGGCATCAATGCTCTTCAGGATTACTGCTCACACATATCCTACACATACACAGAACCAGATCAGGAGGATAAGCATTCTCTTATGACTCTCCTTAAGTGTGGAATAGCCTCCCATTCCACATTAGAGCCTCCTCCTCTTTTGTTGAATACTGTAAGAAGCTGAAGAACTGCCCAGTGTTGTGGCAATGAATACCAGATATTTTTTGTTACGCAACTCAATGGTACTCATTTTATTGACCTCAGTAGAATGAAAGGCTCCGTGGACCTGCCGGAATTTGACCCAGTGACAATGAGGTCAAACACAAGTCCCTTGAGTGAACGCATTAGTCCACTAAGCCCCAGATCCACAGGCAACAAGTGTGCTTTACAAATGCACATAACATACCGATTGTACACTTTGGCAATGCCGGCTCTTTCATACAAAATTACTGGGTAACACGATAACAACGTATAGTGCTTAGTTTCAGCTTGAGAGCTGCTAGAATTGTAATACTAATTTAAAGGGCAACTTAATGGCCAATTCAGATTTTATGTAACTATTTTGGAACAAACACTTTTAGAAAGTTGGCATTTTTCTGCCTGAAACCCAAAGTCTCTCCTGCCAGTGCCCAGCTGCCACCTGACCTCTGATAACTCCCCCTGGTGTGGCATGTGTGTTTCTCCCAGATAGTGGACAAAGTGCTCTTGGTATAAGAAGGCTTGGGGGCAGGGCCCAGGCCCTTCCTGAGTTTCAGGCATACCTACCTTGTCACTAGCAGATGAAGCTCACACCTAGGACTGTCTCCCCTTTGTCTCTCTAGTCAGGCTGGCACCAAACCCTCCTGAAACAGAGGAACTGACCAGAACTGGTTTAGGTGAATGTCAAAGGCTTGCCCTTCACCCACAGGCTTGCCCTGGGCATAAAAGTAGACCCCGCAGACTTATCCTCAGAACACTCCTTAACCTGTGAAGGATCTGGAGAAGGACTGGCCTGCTGTCGGAAGAACCTGAAGGAAGCCTGGAGCTGCTAGCCTTGAACCCAGGACTCGAGAAGTGATGCATTGGGGCAGTTGGCTGACCTCTGTTTGAGCAGGAGGGAAACAAAGTTTACAGAGGCTTAACCTCTAAATAGTGCCCCCCAGGACCTAGACCACAGGATCTTTGCCTGGCCTCCAAACTGTAAGAACTGGGACTTAGAAACGGTTTGCCTAGTTTCTACCTGGAGAACCGACAGAGACCAGGGTGGCCATTAAAACCCCAGCCATCGACACCAAATTGCCATTCCACTGCAAATTGCTGTTTTCTCAACTGAAGGAAATCTGAATTCCAGAAATGTTTCTAAGTCCAAATGCAGGGGGCTTCACAGACAAAGACGCCGAGCCAAACTCAATCAACATGGAGTTTCTCCTGGGCAGGGATGCCAGACTTTTCCCACTCAGAGCTTTCATGCTTTCAGCGACAACTCTACCAGGACCTTGCTCTTTAGAACCCTGCCATCGTCACGCCCCGCTTTGGTCCCAGCTTGCCCCACTGCCAACAATTTTTCTCCATAAAAAGTTTCTAAGTCAGAAGGTGAACTTTCCACCAGAATGAACCTTGTCAATGTATCCGACCAGTGCTCCATCATTGTTGGCCTTCCATTTTGACATAGACCCAATCTAGCATGACAATGATTAGCAGTATCTAGATTAGCCTCAAGTATGGAGGGCAAATTGGCAGAGATTGACCGAGGTGCGCATGACTGTTTTCTTGACAAGACAGTAGTTTTTTCCAATGGGATCTTATTGTTTGCAACTGTGCCCATTTCATATGGTATATGCACAAGACTTGTAGTTTTGAACTTTACACACACACACACAGAGGGTGCACTTGCACTCACCTGCCTTATGCTATCCAGATGGAGCTTGGTACATAGAGGGAGCAGACGGAATCACTCATAATAGCCATTGGTAAACTATGACAAAGCAATCACAGCCTTATACTTGGAACATGAGGTATTGGCTTTATGCTCCCCACTCTAGTGCTTGTTTAACAGACTTCTGAAACAGTTTCTGAGTTGGCCAACACACGGCTTGGAAGCACATTACATGTCCCTTTTCATTTTGAAAAATGAAAATTGAAAAGGAGAATTGGGAGATACAACAATGTGTAATGTTGCCAAACTGCACTCACTGTGGCCCAAAAGGCAGATATTTCCCCCATTTATGAACATAAAATAGCTGTGTGATTTCTCACATCTTATTAGTTATGTGTGTGCTACATTTGTTTTACTTTGCACAGCAGTATGCATAGCCACTGGGAGCTGAGGGTAAGATGAAGAGGCGCATTACATGGCTGACACCACCAGACTGGATTGGGGCACTGAATGGGTAGGGCATCATGTGAATTTGCGGAAGCATTCCAAAGTGCTAACCAGTGGACACTCTGCCCTTGAGTTACCATCTTGCCCACAGAGATAGGGAGCCTATGGAGATCCGATGCCATCATGACAACACAGATGGAGGGAGTGGTTGCTATGAATCTTACCCCCTTCCACCTCCCCCCACCTTCTGTCTAGACACTACACTACCTTGACCCTTAGCCAGAATTCTGAGCGACAGGAGATGGGTATTGTTGGCAAGCTGACAAACTGCCTTTGTTGGCAAGCTGAAGAAATCCTTTAATACAATGGTTGGCTCCCTCAACAATACCATTTCCGTTGGGATGATACAGTGCAGTGAACTTTTGCAGAATACCAGAAGCAGCTAAATATTTCTTCATTTCAGAAGATTTGATCTACATTCCATTATAACAATCCACATTTGTAAAGCGCGAACACTCACCCGTAAGGGTCTCTAGGCGTTGGGGCCCGTCGGGAAGATTAAGCAAGCTATTGATCAGAGTCACATGGTGCTGGGTTGACCTGCCGCCGGTGCCGGGGATCGAACCGTGATCCCCAGATTCCAACTTCAGTCGCCCTAGCCTCGGCGCCACACCTCTCCATTATCAGACAAAATACCACTGGAGAAAATGTAATCTAAAAATGTGATTACCATTCTTGTGTTAATTACTTCTACTACACACACTTGTGTCAACAAGAACTAATATGTACTTTTGTGAACCATCTTGCCATGAGACAGGTCCCATGAAATCTATGACAACTACTTCCCAAGGAGGTTTTGGCCAGGTTGGGAAAACTAAAGGTGGATTAAATGTTTTAAATGTTTTGTCAGCGACTTCACATTGGACGCAAGATCTCACGCACCTTTCCACCTCAATGTCCATTTTGGGCCACCAATAAAGTTCTTTCAATCAGAGTTTGGCGCGTGTAATGCCTGAATGTCCTTCATGACATAAGTCAAGTATTTTGCTACTTACAATCTTCGGGGGAACTGCTTTATCACCAACTAAAAATAATGAATCACAAAAACTGAGTTTATTATGTACTTCCCAGAAACCTTTAAGTTCATCATTGACCAAATTTTGTCCACACCACTCCAACCATTCACAATTAATTGCTTAAATTCAAGCAAAATTTGGTCAGAATTCTAAGCTTCAAGCCATTCTTCCTTGTTGAAACTACTCTGAGATTTGTCAAAAGATACAGAAGCAACAAAGAAATAATTCCAAGGATTCTTGTCAACCTCAGTCAATGGTAGAGACATACGACTTAAAAAACTCAGCTGTAATTTGTTTGACACAGGTACATATTGTATATCATGCATGAAATCTTGTAATCTCATGTAGAGTCTAGCTATTCTAGCTGTGGCATTGGTCAAACCTTCAGTAGCTAGTAGTTTAGTAAGGGGCTTGTGGTTTCAACGGAAGACAACGTTTCTGCCCCATTGAAACTTCCTGAAATGCTCCAGGGCCCACACAAACGCTAGTGTTTCACGTTCGATTACAGAATGACATTCCTCAGCTGGAGTAAGAGAACGTGATGCAAAAGCGATAACTGTATCTTTATTATTGCCATCTATTTGGGTTACTACACTACCTAAACCTTTGTTACTAGCATAGGTAGTGACAATGGTATTTGCTGGAGGATCAAAACCTTGAAGATTGGGTGCTTGAGCAATTGCTTTTTTAATCTCTTCAAATGACTGTTGACAAACAGCACACCATGTGAACTGCACTTTGTTGTTAAGTAAAGACTTCAAGACATTAGTTTTCTCTGAAAACGTTTCAACAAATTTAGGGTAAAATTCTGCAAGCTCTAAGAAGGATCTCAGATCTCCTTTGGATTTGGGTGCAGGTGCATCAATGATGGCATTCACTAAACTGGTTTTAGGTCTAATGCCTAGAGAACTGACTTCATGACTCAGGTAAGTAACCTTTTTCTCAGCAAATCTGCGATTCAATATTTCCGCTGTCACACCCTTATCTTGTAAAACATTCATCACATTTCTTAAACGTTCATCATGTATTTTCTTGTTAGGATATCGTCTTGGAAAAACACTACTCCTTGCATATCGCCAAACAACTCGTACATAAGCCTCTAAAAAACTGAAGCGGCGGATGCCAGACCAAATGGCATGCAGCGAAATTGGAAACACCCAAAGGGTGTCAAAAAGCAGTAAACATCTACTCATGGGATGCAGAGAAATTTGATGATATGCACAAGAGAGGTCATGGGTTGAAAACCATCTAGCACCTTTGGTTAATGACAACATCTTGTCGATCCTGGGAAGTAGGAACTAATCTATTATGATGTTATCATTCAAATATCTTAATTCAATACACATGCAAATTTTCCCATTGGCATGTCTGGCAATCACGATGGGAGAAATCCAATCCGATGCTTCTACTGGTTCAATTATACCAGCATCTTGAAATTTAAGTTCCATCTTTACTTTATCTCATACAATTAAGGTACTGTGACATACCTTATGAAATTTGGTAACAGCATTTGTGTTGACCAGGATATTGTGTGTGAAATCATCTAGTTTCCAAGTACCACCACCAAAAGCTTTGGGAAATTCTTTCAAAACCCATGTTTTTGTTTCTTGTGCAGTGCACATAACTAACACTTGTTCGGGGCTGTTAGAATCCAAAAAAATACTAAGTGAACGTTGATCCTTCCATCTTAAAACAGAACGTTCATTAGCAGCTACATATAATTTACATAACGCTCTCCTGCTTTTAAATTCAAAGATAAGAGATCTGTACCCCAGCATTTCAATATTTCCTCCAGTGAAACTCTCTGGATTTACATCATTAGGTTGTAAGTAAGTGTCAAGACCTCAATACGTTGTCTCTTACCTTAAGTGGACAAGAATTCTTGTTGACAACGTAGAGAATTTCACAGAGACGCAAGGGACCAACTTCCCAAAAATCTAACTAAAACTTGCTGACTAGAATTCACAGCTAAGTAATAACTATAACTTCGGGAGGAGGGCCGGTACTGGACGTTGACTGGAGAGTTGAAAGTCTTGCTGTCGACCTGCGAATCAACAAGGGTATGGTTTTTACTAAACAACTCTAGCCTTCTGAATTCCTACTTAAACTATTCTACCCTCTTCCCTACAAAGTGAGCAAAAATCTAACTGACTCCTACCTGTGATCAGTTTGGTTCCATCCACCGTCCAGTATTTCTTGTCTTGTCAGGAATGGAGTCTTTAAGTTGTCTTGTTTGATGAGTTGGAGTAACGGCGATGGAAAGTCCGAAAATAAACTTTTATTAAAAATGTTCTTTTTCAAAATGTTCTCTTTTCTCTTGACCCCTTTTCCCTGCTACCTGAACTTACTTGGAAATTATCTTCATAAAATTGTAGGTGGGTTCTGATTTCCTTCTTTATCTTTACCTAAGAAATGAATAGACTAAATACAGAAACAACAGTGCTAACCTAAATCACAATAACTCCTTGTGAATTAGATTGTGTCAATTACCTTTCCCAAAAAGGTTCGATCTTTACAATAATTAAATGGTTCCTAGAAGACACCAAACAATGAAAACATAAGTCAAGTACTAATTCCTCCCAAAGTTCTACTATATAGTAGTAAATGTCTCTTTCTTGCGAGGGGCGCCATGTTTTCTTCTTTCAAAATATTTCACTTAGCTTAGAATGTCTCCTTCTTTATTGCAGGTTGAAGGTCTTGTGATCCAAGCGATGGTTTCCTCTCCGGTGATGAGCGAAAGCTGGAGGGCTGAAATCCGATGACTGGAACTCGCGTTGTTGCTCTCTTAGAAGTCAGAGGCAAAGCGAGTTCCAGAAGCCTGGGTGCGGTTTAAAAACCGACCGCACCCAGAAGAAACGTGCACACGCACGTTTATCCGCCCTTGATTTTCAGACGGCTTTCAGCCGGCAGAAACGGCAAAGGTAACAAAAGCTCAGCTGAATAGCAGTGTGAAAGAAACTTGAAACGCCACTATTTGGTCAATTAAACTGCCCAAATAAAACGAAATATCACAGCTAAAACTCAATACTTTACTTAGAAGTGTCAAACGGTACATTTTACATTATCAGCATGATAAAACACAAGTCACTTACACAAATACTCTCAAGAGGTGCTGGTGCACGGGATAGGGGTGGGTTTTTAAGATGGGATAAAAACAAGTATATAGTATGAATGTACATGACAGTTAACGGAGTAAATAATGTTTATGGACCTGTGTGATTTTAAATGGCACTGTGCTTTAAACAGTACAGGATCTCTAGACATAGGCAGGAGGATCATGACAGTAAGAACCAATAGTATTAGCAAATTTGTCTTCCCAGATCAAGCAGTAATAGTGAATGGTCAGCCAGAATCTGCTGCACCCTGTAAAATTATACCACCAAAAGAATTCATGCAACAAGGTTTGTTACTATCACCACCATTAATGTTTACTACAACATATTTCTTTGCACCAGGGGAAACAATATCGGGGTTCTCAGGAGATTCATCAGAGTCATTACCTGACAAGTCTGAACTATTATCCGTTACACAGGTGGCACAAGACTTCTTAAAACCTTTATTTCTGCAAACTTTAGAGAAATGTACTATAATTCCACATTCTAAGCATTTCAGCAGATTTCGCAGGACACTTTTCAAATCTTGCAGTATATGATGTACTTCCACATCAATAACACACAAAACCTGAAAAACTGGTGTTACCCTCCTTCTTCAAGTTGGCATTTTGATATGTCTTTTCTAGTTTATAAGTTGGAGTCTTTCCTCTTTTATTGTCAGTAATTTTATTAACAGACACCACATTACTAGAAGGAGTTACGGCTTCCGCACATCTTTCAGATAGTGCTGCTTTTTTGACTAATGTGATGATATCCTTAAGGCTTGCTTCACCTTCTATCCATAGTCCGTCCTGAATATTTTAATTTTTGTGACAACATAATCTCTGATCATATCATCATGTAATGTACCAAATTTGCATTTAATAGCCTCATTTTTTAATGCAGAGACATAATCTTCAATTGACTCATTAGTGTCTTGTTTGTGTTTATAGAACGGGCATCTTGATACATCTACACACACAACTGTGAGTAGTGGTCATCAAGGTCAGCAACTGCACATTTGAAAACATCCAAATTGCTGTTCCTTTCCACTCCCTGCATCTGGTTGTAAACTCTAAGACCCTCAGGTCCTAAACTGTGCATTACAATTATTTTCTTCCTTTCAAGTAACATGACACTACCGTTGTCTTCTGGGGTAGCGATGTAATTGACAAAATACTCTTTCCACTCCTGCCATTTCACATTCGGTTCACCTGGACTAGTTAAAAATTTCTTATGGGTTTTGAGGGTAGTGCTGACACTCAAGGTTTGTGAGGAGATTGGTGTAACAGACGTTGTACTAAAATTCCCTTCCGTTTTAGTTGAGCAAAAGTAGTACAATGAACAATCAAGAAAGGTAAACAAACGAAATAATAATGCAGCGGATGGGAAGGAAGAATAGAGAAGAAAAAATGTGAAGTTCTTACTGCTACATACGAGCCAGGCAAGAATCTCCCTCAGGTAGCGGTTGAAATACCCAGAAGCGGTTAAGGCGGTAAAGGATGCACTTGAAAACAATGAAAAAAAAATTAAAGATGGCCGCTCGGGGTTACGTGGTTTGACCTAATACCTTTGGACACTTTCCAATGCTTGGATCGCAAAGGTGGAACGCACAAAAAGTGTTGACGCGTTCAGTGGAAGCTGCGCAAGGAAAAACGGTTGACAGGAATTTGAAGGTAAGCATGCAAGGCATAGCGTTGCAGAAGAGAAAAAGAAAAGGGATATAAACTCTCACACAGCCAGCTGAGTTCCCGCAGGAGGAAGTTCTATTCTGTTACTTCATATGTATATTGAAATAGACACACATTGTAGAAATTCCGAACTTCACAGTGCAGTTGTGCCAGCCTACGTACATTTTCAATAGAAGGTTGGCAGGGGTTGGACCAAAGGATGTAGTAATCTTCAAATAAACAAGGAACTCGTAGAGTAAAGATGAGTAGTTTCTTTAATTCCAACCCCTGCGTTGCAGGTACAACCAGCACGAACTGTCTCCAAGCAGAACTGACCACAAGGAGAATGCTAACAACATCATACGATTCAATGGTTCTAGAGCATACGTGAAATTCTAACATTAACCCACGACTTAACAAAAGGACACATTACAAGCACAATTCTACAGTGGTATGAGTGAAAAGCTTGGTACAAAGGGGGTGCAAGGAACTGTTTGCAGTACACATAGCGACATAAGTCTCTAGAAGGTTTGAACTAGAGTTGAGTGAAAAGGAAGGGTCCTCCCAATGTCTCCATAACTATATGAAGTAATGAGCACAACATAGGATAGTAGAGCACGTAAAAAAGTAGAGTTTAAAGGAAAAGAAAAGAGAGGACAATAATAAAGCGTAGCACGTAAAAAAGTGGAGTTTATAGGAAAAGAAAAGAGAGGACAATAATAAGGTGACTGACATAAATGGGTCTGGGTAATGAAGGAGCTCAGCAAAAGAGGAGGGGCACATCAAGAAAAGGAGGAAGAGACACTGGGAGAGAGCAAAGACAAGCAGAAGTTAGCGTATTTAAAAAAAGGGGTAGGTCTGAAAGAGAGACAAGAACAAGAGGAATGGGAATAGTGAGATAACAATAAAATAAATTAAACAAAGCAAAAAAGAGAGAGAGATAAAAGAGAAAAGAGAGAGAGAATGAGAGGGAGTGAGAAAGAGGAACACAGGATTACTGTGGCTTGATATAGGTGTCAGTATTTTATTCTTTGCATAAAGTTCACTTTAATCTGCACCACATACATTTACATAGAACATGTGATTTTCACGGTCAAAATTGACCATAGTTAATGTAGGCCTCTGTTTAAACTATTCATGTTAACATGAAAGTATTCATTGGGCTGCTGTGCCCTTTTTTCTCATTTCAGGAACCAAGCTGTTACTGTCAACTTTTAATTAAATATGTTCTCTTTTCTAAAGGTTCATTGTGAGTGTTGATCTGTATGAGTTTCATGAAGATCTGAATATTGAACCAGTGCACCTGTGCTGAGAACACGCCGACCGCAATGATCATTCTACTATAAGATATCTCTTGAATGTCATGCCGCTGAGACTTCCAATTTGGCCTAATACCAAGATTGTGTGCAATGTGTAATCCTGGTTGAGTGTCCCTCCATGGGAATCGTGGATAATGTTAAGAAATGTGTTTTAATTGTGCATTGCTGATATAGTTAGCTTCAAATGCCCCTTTCCACTCTCTTGTGAATAGACACTCACGTTTGCTCCTGCTCAAAGATTTAGACTCCAGAGCCAATGCATTCTTACTTACTGGACTGAGGGCCACATTTGTCAACGTTTGTAAAAGCGCTTACCTAATTGCGATTTTCTGCAAAACACAATTAAGTAATCGCTATTCGAAATGTATGAAACTCATAGTTTCATTTAGCGATTCCTAGGGTGTCAAAGATCAACCTATCTGTTAAAATTAATTAGGTAGATCGCAATTTGCAACCCCCTAGGACTCGCTCAAATCACAGCGATGGTGACCTGTTAGGGTCAGCAGACCCCCATGTCCCTGATTGCTTTTCAATAAAGCAATCCTTTCTTTTTTTAAAGCAACCTGTTTTCCTCAAAGGAAAATGGGTTGCATTTAATAGAAAAAAATAAAAAGTTTCCTTTTCATTTTTTAATAGTAGGCAGTGCTCCGTGGTCTTGCAAAACATTTTCGCCACCCTTCCCATGTGCGAATGAGTTACCACCAAGTTTGAGTTGGTGGAAACATGCTAATGTTTTGCTACTGCATTCACAGTCACAAAACATTTATATATACTGCTGTGATTCAGTATTTTGAAGGGACTCCCTAAACACACCCCTTCCAAATACCGAATCACAAACACATTTTGCGATTCGGTAACAGGTTTCCGAATCGCAAAATAGTTTTTGATACATGGGAAAAGCCTTTTTTTGTGTTAGCAAACAGGCCGATTCTGGTAATCGGCTTGTTAGCGAATGCAAAATAGCTACATACATATGGCCCTGAATTCTTTATTTGATTCTGCCTTTTTAAGGCTTCACTTGTGATACCTCCTCATCGACTCCTCTAACAAATGTCCTGATTTCCTTTAGTTTATCATATTAGGGAATCTTCCCTTCATGAAAAACTGAATTTGTTTGATTGTGCGCTCTGGCAACTTTTATCATTTTGTTTTGTATTCGCTAATTTTGAACCAATTTGAAAGATATATATATATATATATATATATATATATATATCGTGGCTACTTTTCTTTTCATGTTTAAACAAAGAAAACAGCACTCACAGGAGTAGGATCAGCGTTTTATTTTCGACCCTTTGAGCACCTGACTCGTTTCGGCTCCTGCCTTTGTCAGTGGTACCACTGACAAAGGCAGGAGCCGAAACGCGTCTGGTGCTCAAAGGGTCGAAAATAAAACGCTGATCCTACTCCTGTGAGTGCTGTTTTCTTTGTTTAAATACGAAAAGAAAAGTAGCCGCGATAATAGCGAGGTACGCCCCTCGCAACACGCACCCGTGCTTGAGTGCATCACCTGGCGTAAGGAGGAGCAGTAATATATATATATATACACACACACATATATATATATATATATATATTACGCTCCAAAGTCCTTCCCACTTCTCCTGGAAAGAATGACAGCACTCGAAGTAGAGGTATACAAACGCGCTTAGATTTTAATCAGCGGAGGGGTGCACACAGACGCGTTTCGGCGGTCTGCCTTCGTCAGTGTGTGATGCACTGTGTTTGTAACCGACAATGTTTTATCATACATAGTCACTCCCACTCCCAGTCAGGTGTAGACACAAACAAGGGGACTGAGGCCCAACATGAAACAAAGCGGCCATCTTGTAGTGTATAAAATTATAACACAACAGTAAGGTATTCGCTGCATAACGCCCCCAGATGGGCAATTGCATTGTATCCAGTTAGGTAAAACATAATATATTTACAAAGATTAGCAAAAAATAAAGCCGTGGATCGGCTTAAGTCCCCATATAAACATGTGCCAAATTACCTGTATAGAAAGAAATTAAATTAAATCAATTCTCAAACCACACTATGAGCTGAACATAGCTAAAAGAGGGGTTTCATGTGAGTGGGTATTTAAGTGAGATGCATCGTGTGCAAATTCGGCCTGGGCATGTGTAGATGTTCTCAATATGAACCATATGTCGAACGAAAATTTTACATATTGAGAACATCTACACATGCCCAGGCCGAATTTGCACACGATGCATCTCACTTAAATACCCACTCACATGAAACCCCTCTTTTAGCTATGTTCAGCTCATAGTGTGGTTTGAGAATTGATTTAATTTAATTTCTTTCTATACAGGTAATTTGGCACATGTTTATATGGGGACTTAAGCCGATCCACGGCTTTATTTTTTGCTAATCTTTGTAAATATATTATGTTTTACCTAACTGGATACAATGCAATTGCCCATCTGGGGGCGTTATGCAGCGAATACCTTACTGTTGTGTTATAATTTTATACACTACAAGATGGCCGCTTTGTTTCATGTTGGGCCTCAGTCCCCTTGTTTGTGTCTACACCTGACTGGGAGTGGGAGTGACTATGTATGATAAAACATTGTCGGTTACAAACACAGTGCATCACACACTGACGAAGGCAGACCGCCGAAACGCGTCTGTGTGCACCCCTCCGCTGATTAAAATCTAAGCGCGTTTGTATACCTCTACTTCGAGTGCTGTCATTCTTTCCAGGAGAAGTGGGAAGGACTTTGGAGCGTAATGTGTGGCGGTGTCCACGAGCCGCCGACAGCACCCGCCGTCGAGTGAGCAGCTGTTTTTTCGTGGAGAAGGAGCGTTTCATATATATATATATATATATATATATATATATATATATATATATATATATATATATATATATATATATATACTACTATTATGAAGAGAGAACTGTGCCCATTGAGCCAGGTAAACTCGAAAAGTACACCACCAATCAAAACACCAAAGACATCTTTGAAAAGCTCAGGGCAAGCAGAAGGCATAGGCTATTAAAAATAAAAAATATACGTTGTTTAAAAAATGTCGAAATAAAAATAAAGTAGTCCCTTGCAAATAGCGCCGGCCGCGACGTCTACGTGATGACATCATTTGCGTTTGTGCTCCCTGGCAACACTTCTGGAAATGGCGGCGAAGATCGCGACCCTGCTGGGAGGACTGCCGCGGCCCTGCTTGCTGCTGGGCGAAGTGGCAGCCTGTGTGGGCGGGGCGCATGGAGAGTGGCGGCATGTGCGGGCGGGGCGCCTGGAGAGTGGCGGCCTGTGCGGGGGCGCCTGGAGAGTGGCGGCCTGTGCGGTCGGGCGCCTGGAGCGGGACCAGCGGCTAAGGTAAGGATCAGGCTCTCCGGGACACGGGCGGGAGGGGGCAGGGACGGGAGGGGGCCGGGAGCAGAAGTGCGCGCAAGCCTCAAATGCTGCCCCCAGCCCCTTTCTGCCCCAGGCAACGCTGGGACGGGCTGCTAGTATATATATATATATATATATATATATATATATATATATATATATATATATATATATATATATATATATATATATTATGAAAAAAGCAGTCCAGGTTCCACAAAGTGCTGGAACCAACGGTCGAGACCTCGTAACTCCTCACAACCAGCAAACAGTTGAGCCTCAAAGAAATAGATCCACAATGGATATCGGGGTAGACGAATTTTTAATTGAGATTATATATATATATATATATATATATATATATATATATATATATATATATATATATATATATATATATATATATATATATATATATATACTCGGTGGTCCGTCTTACCCTTTTGTTGATGGCGTGGAGGCTCTGACCACGAACGCAGATCTCGAAGAGGGGGAACTTTGTGCTCTCATATATATATATATATATATATATATATATATATATATATATATATATATATATATACATATATATATTACCTACTGGCTATCGCCAGTAGGTATATATAGTTAGGATTTTTTCCCTATGGGATTTTTGAAAATTCTATGTCTAATAACTTTGGCGTTTGTGGACAGAATCGGCTGAAATTTTCAGGAAAATGGCACATTCTGTTTCTGAGCAGCCCTTGAAAATTTGGGGGGGTTTTGTCGAGGGGGGGCCGAGAAAAAAGGGGGGTCCCAAAACACGTTTTTCCCATGTTAATTTCCATAGGGCGGTTGGACTCACTTTTAGCTCGAACGGCTGAATGGATTTGCACGAAACTTGGCAAAATTGTAGGGACTGTTAGCCCGATGTGCCTTTGCTAGGTCTCAATATATGTGCTCCAGTAGTTTTTGAGAAATTAACGTTTAAAACAAGATATATATCTGTAACAGCGCTCCAGGCTGCGCTCCGGTTCGCTTACTTTTCGCGAAACGGAACTTTGAGCGCAGAAAGCTGATTGGCTCTCCGGTGTCTGTCAACATTCTAAACAGTCCGGAGCGGCCGCCATCTTATCTCTCGGTAGGATCGAGAGAGAAGAAGAGGTGAAAAACGAAGGGGGAATTTAATGAAAGGGGGCAAGGTATACCCCTCTTGACCCCCTAGGAATGTTGTTGGGGTTATTAAAGGGTCCCGTGAGGAAAATAAAAAAAAATTGATTTTTCACGGTAGAAGCGCTTCACGGGCCGCGAACTGGGCCGCAAACTGGTAGCGAAACGGGAATTCGCCATTTTGTGCTTCGTTTTAATTAAATTACTAGGTATAAGGGGGTGCGGGAGACGTATCCTAATCCCCTATGTTTCATGAGGGTGGCTGAGGAGGCTCATATATGTTGATACATCTCTTCCAGCGGCTGTGCGTGAGCTTTTTATTTTTTTTGCTGCGTGACGTCTGTTAACGTTCGATTCGATGGAAATCAGGAAGTGTTGACCGCCAATTTGTCACTGCGATAAAATATTTTGTTATAAATGAATCCTTATTGATAAACATTGTCTGCGCCATCTTGCCTTTTTTCCAATGCCACAATTTTGTCGTGCACGGCAGCCATTTTAGATGCCAGGCTGGTCCCAGGCTATCACCTACCCCTGCGGATGTACTTTATGGCCCCAGCTGTAGAGAATCCAGACATGCCAACCCTCCCGATTCAGGCGTGAGACTACTGATTTCAGTGCTAGTCTCCCGCCGCCCGATTTCTGCAAGCAAAAACCCGGGGGCATATTACCAACAACTAGCGATAATTTTTGTCTCTAACTTGTTTAGAGACAAAAATTATCGCCGCACATCGGCGATTTTTATCGCAGATAAACCTTGCTATTAGCAAGGTTTATCGCAAATGCGATAAAAAACGGCCGCAATGCATGAATATCGCTGAAAAGTCAGCGATATTCATGTATTATCGAGCAAATGCTCTTAGCCATGTTATCCACCTCCCATTGGATAGCATGGCTAAGAACTGCTCAAGGCACTATCACTGACATGCAAAGCGGGGCCCACGATGGTCGCTATCTCCTTTTAGCTGTCACTAACTGGTGTTAGCGAGAGCTTGGTAATAGGGAGATAAATTTATCTCCGCTTTCTTGGCTTTTAAAGCCAAAAAAGCGGAGATAAACCCCCTTGATAATATGCCCCATGATTCCTCGGGGGTTTCAGCTGACAGGGCTTGGTATTGTGTTACGTGGTAATTCTTCCAGGAAACGTCAGAGGGTCGATGCAGGGGTTCTAGAAGGGGTGAAAAACCATTTAAGCCTCATAAACAAGCGCATGGTCTTTTAAAGATCTGTGAAGTACTCGGGGCGGCGGTGTGTGTGTGTCCTCTTTCAGGAGCGGGCGGGGGGGGGGGGATGCCAACAACTTCCAGGCTAGGCAGTGTTCAACACTTGCATCACCCTTTCTCTGCCTGCTATTGCGCTCCATGCTTCGGAAAGGTAAGAAAAAGAACGTGCATTTGAGTTTGAAATGTCCGATCCTGTAGCAGTACACTTGCAAAGCCCACACATGACAATAACCCGATTCAAGGCCCCATTCACCCGTTTTAAAAAAAATATATAACACTCCAACAAAGTAACATTATAAAACGTTATTAACTTTTAAATATAATGAACGGAACAAAAACTGTAAAAACATTTAAACATTTTTCACCAAAAAAAGCAACAATTGTCAGAAGCTGTCTTTTGTGCGAATAGTCCCAAGGCAGCACAACGTGCTGAGTTCTGGACGGCACCCAGGTGATGTCGCCTGGGTGCCGCACTGGTTTTGGTATCCTACAATGCTGCTCCGAAAATTGGCGTGGGGCGTCCCGGGTGGTGCGGGGGGAGGCCTCGTCAGTAGCGGTCTGTTGTGCGAATAGTCCCAAGGCAGCAGAACGCGCTGAGATGTTGATGGCACCCAGGTGATGTCCAGTAAACTGCCGCACTGGTTTTGGTATCCTACAATGCTGCTCCGAAAATTGGCGTGGGGCGGCCCGGGGGGGGGGGAGGGCGTGGGGGAGGCGGCGTGAACGGGCCTCCCCAGGTGGCGGCCATCCAGCTGAGTTGCGCCCGCTCTTGCGGCTACAGCGTCTCGCTCACCATGTTGTTGAGTTGCTCCCACTCTTGCAGTGCAGCGATAGGCGGCTGCCACATGACTCTTAAAATGGCGGACGGCTCTTCGGTTTTGGGCCTGGTCCACTAAAATGGCCCTGGGACACCTTGGAACTCGGACGCTTGCCTGCTAGGGCTTGGGCTCCATTCTCGAAAAGCTTCCCCTCAGCCGTGAAGATTCTACAAAAGTCTTGGGGGCCCTCGACTCCCGCAGGCTTCCGGTGGGGAGCGGCTGCCATGATTGCTCGCGGAATGACCACGACGGAGCCACGAGATGGTGGTGCTCTCATGCTGACGCCAGCTTCAGTCTGAAACATCCAGAAACAAGGTGGGGCTTTCATCGTTTGGGAAAAAAAAATGTTCTAAACCAATGAAAAGTGTTATTTTTAGGTCATATGACCAAGCCTTCCATCTTTAGGAAACCAAAAGTAAAATGAACCAATGAAAAGTTTTATAAACAAGTCACATGACCTGTTATGCGGCATAGGGCTACAAAAAGCGTAGAAAATCCGTTGGCACGTGAGGCGGCGTCAGTAGCGGACCGATGTGCGAATAGGCCGAAGGCAGCACAACGCGCTGAGATCCGGATGGCAACGAGGTGGTGTCCAGCAAATTGCCGCACTGGTGTGGCCATCCTACAATGCTGCGCCGAAAGTCGGCGTGGGGCGCCCCGTTGGCCTGTGAGGTCGCGTCAGTCAGTGGGGGCTGTGGGTCTCCCCCAAGATGGAGGCTCCTCGGCTGCAGTGCGGCGCCCCTTAGCGTTTCACTCGCCGTCCAACTGAGTTGCGTCCGCACTTGCGGCTACAGTAGGCCGAAGGCAGCACAACGCACAGAGATCCGGATGGCACCGAGGTGGTGTCCAGCAAATTGCCGCACTGGTGTGGCCATCCTACAATGCTGCGCCGAAAGACGGCGTGTCCAGCTGAGTTGCGGTCACTCTTGCGGTACAGTGACTCGAACGCGCCAAGATCCGGATGGCACCGAGGTGGTGTCCAGCAAGTTGCCGCACTGGTGTGGCCATCCTACAATGCTGCGCCGAAAGTCGGCGTGGGGTGCCCCGTTGGCTTATGAGGTGATGTCAGTAGTGGACCGATGTGTAAATAGGTCGGAACCAGCACAAGGCGCCAAGATCCGAATGGCAAGTCCTGGATGTTGAGTGCCATAGTTGAGAGTTCTGAGCAGTGCTTGTAAGACTGTCTGAAGCTTATTTGCACCTGCTGCAGCTTCACTATTGCCCTGGTGTGGCCAAAGGTCGCACATGACATAGGCGGCCGGCTCCCAAGGTCCGGCGGAACTTTTTTCCTTTTCTTTTCTGCTTCTTGTCCTACAATCCGTTTCATCTGAAAACATGACCAGGTCCCTGAATGTGTGCAGGGGGACGCTATTGAGTGAATGAAAATGGCGGCTTGACACAAAGCTGACTCACGCGTTGCTGTTGATGCTATACAGACAAAAATTGGTTTTCAGTTTGTACATTCTTCAGGATTTTTTTTCCATCCAAGGCTGATTGAGAGTTTGTAGAAAAATGGCTTCAGATTTTCCACATACTACTCTTCAACATTCTTCCTAAATGTAACAATGTGAAACTCACTAGGAGAACGGCTGTTTATGTTTCCTTTCAAAATGCTGCCAATAATATTTTCTGAATGGAAGACACCATCTTGTAGCATAAAGGGCCGAAAGGGGTTCTGGTCTGGCCGATGGTTGGTGGAGACATTTTGACTATATCTTGGACCTGCCCGGCCTCGCCCAAAATGGCGCCGGTATAAATGGGACTCGTAACTCCTTGTTGTGTACTGGTTGAACAACCTTGATATCACGAGATATGAATGCAGTTTTGATGCTCATGGCGGGCGGGGACGAGAATTGATTGAATATTTCGACATCCCTATTGATATTAAGTTCTGATGTGTTATTGATTACTGTACTATTGAAAGTTCGAATTAACGTCACCCATGGTACTTGCACGCAAATGTATATCTAGATAACTTTTTTGTAAGTGGCCCTGTCGTATTTTAATTACAAAATGTACGTCCACCGATTCCGCAACTGTTAGACACCTTAGTTCTTGCAACCTAATGGCTCGTTCGTTACGTTCCTCCATAATGTAAATGTCTCCTCATCATATACTATTCCAGTTTGCTCCGTGGCCGGCCCACGTGGTTATAGGCCCGTATTTGTATACTGACATTTTCACAATAAAGGTTTTTAAAACAAAACATGGTAGTAGTATTTACATTGGTAAAGTTTTTACTTTTAGTCACTGTTTTCGAATCAGTAAAAGGCAAGTGAAATAAAGTAGTCCAATTACATGACGGATAAAAGGTATAATATGTAGGAACGCAGTAAAGATAAATGGTCAAGGGCAGTTGTGTTTTTCATTTCTGCAACATAAAGTGATCGATAAGAATCTGATAATCAGGCGTATCGGCGACTAAGACAGCAGGCCGAGTCTCTTTTGCTCAACGGCTCCGTCATGGAACGAAGAAACGCCCTTTTTCTCGAAAAAGGAATATATTTTACTTGCAGGACAGTTGTAAATTTTCCGGGAAAGTACATTAGCCTGGAATATTATAACATATGTTTAAAAAAAAATAATGTTCGAAAACAATAAAAAGCGTAATTTTTAGGTCATATGACCAAGCTTTTCATCATTAAAATAACAAAAGTAAAATGAACCAATGAAAAGTTTTATTAACAAGTCACATGACCTGTTATGCTTACGTTACGCGCTGCGCGCCGCGCCTCGGATCACTTCTGGGTGCGCTAACGCGGCGTGTCATATAACGCATTACGCGACAACGTAGGTCAAGAATATAGTCAAAATGTCTCCACCAACCAGCGTTCGGAACACAACCCCTTTCAGCAGTCCAAAAAGTTCTGTTAAATGACAACAGAGGGGACAGGCAACAAGAACCATCAGTCAAAGAGGGGAGGGCAAGTTCTTCTCTTCCGGGTCATGTTGGGGCGCTACCGGAACTGATCGAATTGGTAGTCTACAGTGTTTCTGGATGTTTCAGACTAAAGCTGGCGTCAGCATGAGAGCACTACCATCTCGTAGCTCCGTCGTGGCCATTCCACGAGCAGACATGGCAGCCGCTCCCCACCAGAAGCTTGCGGGAGTCGGGGGCCCCCAAGACTTTTGTAGAATCTTCACGGCTGAGGGGACGCTTTCGAGAATGGGACCCAAGCCCTATCAGGGAAGCGTCCGAGTTCAAAGGTGTCCCAGGGCCATTTTAGTGGACCAGGCCCAAAACCGAAGAGCCGGCCGCCATTTTGAGAGTCCTGTGGCAGCCGCCTATCGCTGCACCGCAAGAGCGGGAGCAACTCAACTACATGGTGAGCGAGACGCTGTAGTCGCAAGAGCGGGCGGTAAACAGCTGAATGGCGGAAGATGCACAGTGTAGCAAAAGCGGGCGGAATGGCAACTGAAACGGTAAAGGGGCGCCCCACTACAGCGTGTCTTCAGGTCAAACGGATTGTGGGACAAGGTCCAGAATAGAAGAGTCATCAAAAGGCAAAAAGTTCCACCGGACCCCGAGAGCCGGCCGCCTATGTCGGGGGCGATCTCAGGCTACACCGGTGCTATAAGACTTGGGGAGGGTGTCGGAGCCAAGTGTCTTCTCCGAGTCCATGGCCATCACACCGCCCCTCGGGGGCCTCCGTCAAGCTGTTTAGGAAGGTTTCATATCACATTGTTTTCAAATGCAGTCAGGTCCACAAACGACACTCACTTACTTTGAGAATAGTGAAGCTGCAGTAGGTGGAAATAAGCTTCAGACAGTGTTACAAGCGCTGCTCAGAACTCTGAACTATGGCACCCAACATCCAGAACTTATGCCATTTGAGAATGGCAGTGACATTGAAGCAACTCAGGGACCAAAACCATTAACGTACTTTCACGTATGAAAATCTTACTTGGGGAGGGGGCAGGAGCGAAGCGCCCCCTCCCAGTCCGCGCCACCACACCGTATGTTGAAAATCTGAAGCCATCGTTCTACAAAGTCAACCAACCTTGGATTGAAAAATCTAGAAAAATGTACAAACTGAAAACCAGTTTTGGTCTGCATAGCATCAGTAGCAACGCTTGCTATCAGAGTGCATGAGTTTCATGCTCGATCGATTGAGCTAGCCGGATCGGGCAATAAAAAGTATAAAATAGTTATGTAAATAGTTATTTAATAAAATGTTTTACCCTGTTTCTTTGCTGGTGTGTTGTCTATATTTTTAATATTTGCATAGGGTTTGTCGTTATTTTGGGCGGGGTGGGTGACGGAGTCGAGCTGTCTTGCAGCCCTCATGGTGTGGAGCTAAGTTCATCTCACTATTTTCGTATTTCTCATGAAGGGTTGTTCCTAATATTTCTATTTTAGCGAGGTCAAAAAGAGATCCAATTAGTGGCCTACTGATTTTGCTCGATTACTTTTATTTTTTTACACGATTTTTCACTATCTGCAAAGACTAAACAGAGTATTGCGACTTTGTGCTTGTTTGTAAATAGAGAATGAACCAAAGAGAATCAATTGTAAAACAGTAAATGCTTGGATAACAATCAATCAAATGGAGAGACAAGCAGGTACGACGGATTACAACGGGGGTAAAGGTCTGCGTTAACTACCGTTCACTATCTGCAAAGAGAGAGTACTACTAAGAGAAAAGAGGGGAGGGGGGGGGTGCAGCGTTCAAAGCACATCAGCGTGCATAAATACGAAAATGTTTTTATCTATCACGTACTTGACATTTTAAAGCTTTTCATATTTGCTATTAAAAAACCATTGAAATTCACTGAAAAAACCATAGGTTATAGTCAATATATAGTTAGGAATTTGCATTTACAAAACCTTGAAAATTCAATGAAAAAACCATTGGTTTTAGGCCATATATAGTTAGGGATTTGCATTTACAAAACCTTATTTTACTCGCATAAAACCATTGAAATTCCATATATAGTTAGATGCGCTAACTATATATCGCGCACCCGCAATCCACTGCTGATGATGTCACATATTACATCATTCATGACATGGTCAGTGACATCACTGATGACATCACTGATGACAACTCAAATGACATCACTGATGACATCTCAAATGACATCACTGATGACATCACTGATGACAACTCAAATGACATCACTGACAACATCACAGATGACATCATTCATGTGTTAATACGATGAACCTCTACAGACTCTGATATATCCTTAGATACACTCAGTGAAAACAGACACTCACAGACTGTCACTCATCCATGGAGTTACTCATACACCTAGACAGTCATGCAAAGAATCAAACACACCTCCAATTCCTCAACTATACAGTTATACACACCTTACTTATTGAAACATATTCTAACACATATTTACTCTCTTATACAATCCTTGATACATGTTCACAATGATCCATACAGCCACTCACACATTCACTGGCTCTTATGCACAGTTATTTATATATGTTAACTATCACATGTACTGTGTTTTACATATGTACTTACTTTGACATGTAGCACTGAGATATCCATTCACTCACCAATACACTCATGCACACAGTCAACCGCCCATATAGCTGTTTCCACATGCACTCTTGAACTCATACACCTAGTGAATCAACTGCTCTATGCACAGAGTCACACACCTCCCAGCCACCCACACACATACTCAGTCTCCCATACAAATACTTGAGCAACCAATCAATAACCCATATAGTTATTCATATAGCTACTGATCAACACATGCAGCAGTTTACAGAACAACAGATATAATGATGCACAAATTAATACAGTTTAATCACTAACCCATGCACTCAGTGAGACACATTTAATCACTCCCTCATACAATCAGTCATGCACCTACTAAATCCTTCATCCAGACATTTATACATCCACTCATTCTTCAATATGTAAGACATATTTTAACTTTACAGAAACATACAGTCACTGGATGTTGTCATCAGTGATGTCATTTGAGTTGTCATCAGTGATGTCATCAGTGATGTCACTGACCATGTCATGAATGATGTAATATGTGACATCATCAGCAGTGGATTGCGGGTGCGCGATATATAGTTAGCGCATCTAACTATATATGGAATTTCAATGGTTTTATGCGAGAAAAATAAGGTTTTGTAAATGCAAATCCCTAACTATATATGGCCTAAAACCAATGGTTTTTTCATTGAATATATATATATATATATATATGGTCAGCAAAGTTCTTGTTTATTTAATCCACAGAAGCCAAACCAGTGACGCGTTTCGCGCACAAGTGCCCTTGTTCACGCTGCAGTATATATATATATATTTCACGAAGCAACAATACATCAATGACAGTGAAGCAAATTGGCATCCATGCTGATGACGCAGGGTAGTAGATTTGCAAACCATGAATGTTCATTAGCAGATTAGCAAGGTTTTAAATTCAAATCATCTAAGGTTATCAAAAGGCAATGGTCAGTGCATGAATATATATATATATCTAAGGTTATATATATATATATATATATCTAAGGTTATCAAAAGGCAATGGTCAGTACATGAATATATATATATTCATGTACTGACCATTCATTGCCTTTTGATACCCTTAGGTGATTTGAATTTGAAACCTTGCTAATCTGCTAATAAACATTCATGGTTTGCAAATCTACTACCCTGCGTCATCAGCATGGATGCCAATTGCCTTTTGATAACCTTAGATGATTTGAATTTGAAACCTTGCTAATCTGCTAATAAACATTCATGGTTTGCAAATCTACTACCCTGCGTCATCAGCATGGATGCCAATTTGCTTCACTGTCATTGATGTATTGTTGCTTCGTGAAAGTCATGCCTCGGTCTGGGACTAAAGGTCCATATGCTCGACTGCAGATTGTTTTTAAGTTTGCACTAACAATCTGTATGGTTCAGATCCACTCCATCAGAGGCAGACTCAGTCTGTCCCACTTCATAGTCTAGTGTCTAGGAATAGCAGCATAGTATCCAAAATAGATAATATTCCAACAAATATATTCTTTGTGGAGAGGCTTTGTGGAGCTTCTTGTTGCTTTGCACCGGATTTCGTGGAAACCTCAGTAAGCCCAGGAAGACCTCTCTCTGATGACCTGGGGATACAGCACTTAATGGGTGAAGAACTTACTTCTACATAGGCCAGCAGGGCCTAGGCAGTTCCAGTTGCAGGTCCAGTTCAGAACATCAGCAGGGCAGTTGAAGGGAACCTGTGAAACATGCTCTATCCCTTTAGATCATGGTAGGAGGTCACTCAGCTGACTCTTGGAGTAACTTCAGCCTGTGATGAAAGGAGCAGGTCCAGTCTTCCTTCTCAGATAGCAGAGCAAGCATCAGGCAGCAGGGTAGTCTTCAGGCAGCAGGGTAGTCCTTCTTCTGTAGTATGTACAGGTCCAGGAGTGTACTGAACAGTTAGGTCTGAGGATTCACTATTTATACCTGGTGCTAGCTTTTACGAGTGTGCCAAGGCAGACCCTTTTAAGTCAAGTGTGATAGGTGACAGCTCCTCCCCCCTATTCTGCTAGGGATGGCCCATATAGCTAACACCTAGTTCCCCTTTGTACCACTGTCTGGGGGGCATACTCAAAGGTCTACTGACAGCTACTCCCAATCATGTAATCAAGGAAACCGTCTGCCAGCACCAAATGCTTAGGACAAGAAAATGGCAACTTTTTGAAAGTGGCATTTTCAAAATTCTGACTTATAATTCGACTTTTCCATTAAAGAGGGTTTTAAATTATAATTCCTCAGACACCAAACATGACATTCCTACCTTCTCCCAAAAAAGTTATATGTACTAAAAAGGCAGGTTTAGTCTTGAAAGAGGTTTATTTTGCCCGGTTGAAATGGCAGTACAGAACTGCACACACAGGCTGAAATGGCATGCCTGAGACACATTTTACGGGGGCTACGTAAGTGGGTGACACATTAAGTTCAGCAGGCCCACTAGTAGCGGTTAATATACCCACCTGGGTATATAGTATACTACTTTATTAGGCGCTTGTAAGTAGATTAAATATGCCAATCAGATGTAAGCCAATCTTACCATATTTTGGGGAGTGAACACAAGCACTTGTAGCTGCTTAGCAATGGTAAAGTGCACAATGTCCTAGGGCCAACAAAAAAATAGGAAAGGAGAAGGTAACAGTTTTGGAGGAAAATCATGCCAAGGTTGTCAGATCTGACACACATGACTTTTCACATGGCAATAAAAATATTTTGAATTCAAAACACTGAATGAGTGTAACTCCGGTAACATAAAAGTAAGTTAAATATTAAAACTGCACACAAATAAAAAAAAATGATTCAGCAGTAGCTAGCTGAAAAATAAAAACAAGGAAAAATGGCTGAAGAGATGAGGCCAAAAGCGGCACTCTGCAGGACAAAAAGCAGGAGCACCACCAGGCAGCCACATTCTTTTCTAGGCCTAAAAATCAGTAATGAAAATAAATGTCTGACTTGTGTCAGCACGCAAACCCCTTGTATTACTTTTTCTTCTGAGAGCACTGGCAGCGCATCTGGAGTGGGATAGCAGTCCCTGCAGGACTTTGGTGCTCCCCGCTGGACCTGCCTCTTTTAGTAAGCTAGGTAGGGAACACACTGAAGGTAATAATAAAGCATTTCTGATATAGAACAAACACAAGGATCTCCTTTGTAATGTTTACTCAATTAATTAAAGTACAGAAATGCATAAGCTGGGTCATCAAGGTTAAATCAAAAAACATCTGATTTAATAGAAAATACAGCAAAAACTTTGTAGAGTACTAGTCAAAATCCAGCATAGATTCACCTTCAAAGCATGGGGTAAGGGTCTACTCCTAGCATGGGGAAATCACACCTTTTTATAGCGCTTTCAACAAAAGCTTCATACATATCAATCATTAGAACATGGTTCTAACCAAGAGAAATGAAGCAAAAACCAACAGTTGCAATGGAATATATTAGGAACCTTTCTAATAATAATATTGATAATAATGTCTATTTAAGTGTATAGTCAATAAAAACTGTTACACTGAAATTCATTCATTGAGTATCGTGAACACAAACAATTTCTTTACTTACACTCTAAAACATTGTCCTAGACCATTGTGTCATGTTGTTGTCATATAAAGGAGAATACCTATAACATCTTTAAAAAGTCATATGAATTTTTTTTTGAAAACAACACCTATAATGCGTTTATATTTTACTATTAAAACACTGTTTTACTTCTTGATAATAATTCCCCCAGTAGGTCAGCTTTCAATGCTTGTTGTTTAAATTAATTGTTCTTTAAATCTTTTAACTGTGAGATAACAGTTTTTCCTTTATGCCTAATATAGTCTCAGAATTTAAAGTGCAAGAGCCTTGTGCAAATTAGTTTATGTTACTTTCAATGTTTGTTGTTTAAAGTAATTGTTCTTTAAATGTCTTAACTGGAGTGATACAAATTTTTCCTTTATGCCTCATATAGTCCTGGGGTTTAAAGTGCAAGAGCCTTGTACAAATTGGTCAATGTTACTTTGTTCTTACAAGTTCTGCAATTATCGTTCCCCAATGTTACTTCTTTATTAAAGTGCAAGTGCCTTATGATAGTTGTTCCATTACTTCAATGATTGCTTTTACAAATTTTACACCCCGGCAAATAAGGGGTATAGAGGAAACAGCAAGCCACGTGATTAATGCTTGCCTGCAGGATTTAATTATTATTATTTTTTTGTTAAATATTTTTTTTTAGGCAAGAAAACCACAGAAATACAAATAAGTAACCCATTCAAGAAGCCAAGTAAGCATACAAATTACAATAAGTACATATCTAAACTGGTGAAATTAAGATTAAGATAGCAGATGATTACATGAATTTATGCAAAATGGTTAGAATAAAACAACTAATGGCTATAATTTTTATTGTAAAAAGGGGATAGAAGAGAAGAAAAAAAGGGAAGAAATAGAGAATGACAAGAAAAGAAAGAGAAGAAGAGAGAAATTAAAAGAAAAAAGGGAATTATGGAAGAGGCAAGTTTGAAGATAAAAAAAATAGTAAACATTAACCAGTGAGTTGAGACATAAGAAACTGAAGAAATTCTGTGTTAATCACAAATTAGATTCCACCAATGTTAGACGGATAAATTAGAATTGTCTTTCCAGCAAGTTAATATAATTTTGAAAGCGACAGCAATAAACAAGTCAAATGAAATAGATTTGGAGAAGGCTTGGTCAAAATCAGGAGAAATAGTGCCTAAAAATATATTATGAATAGTAAAGGGAAGTTTACATGAAAAAATCAGTAGACATTTTGACCAAATATTTTTCCAAAAAGCATAATCCTTAGGACAATAGTAGAGTAAATATATTAACGAACCTATAGCATTAAGACATGACCAACAAGAAGATGAAACAGATTTGAAGAAGAGAAGGAGTAATAACAACTCTATTATAAATACAATAGAGACATTGTGTTATGTGTGCAGCCTTGGAGGTTTTAAATAGTTTCTGCCATAATTTGTCCCATTGAGAAATAGACAACGTTTGGGATAAATCTTGTTCCCATTCAACTTCAGCGTTAGACTTATTGCGAGGGCATGGTACAGTAGATAAGGTTTTATAAATAAATGAGGCACTAGGTATAATGTCAGAAGAAATATCATAAAGAGGAGTGACAGGTGAAAATGAGAGTGGGAAAGATTGAGAAGCGAACTTCTGTAAATAATCCTGCAGAGTTGTACCTAAAACATATTGGTGAATACATGAATCAGGTAGAATAAAATCCTTTTGCAATTGATGAAAAGGTAGAATCAAATCATTTGCAAACATTTGATAAACATAAGAAATGCCCTTTTCTTTCCAATGTTTGTAATAAAATGATTTGTGACCAAATTTAATGTGTCTTTTAAACCTAGTGAGGAAGCAAGGAAAGAGTGTGTGTAATAGGTGGTGAGAATATTTCAAAATTGGATACTGGGAAATAAAAGAACAATTGGTCATAAATATCACATCCTTAAAAGAAAAATCATTTAACAAAGAAATTTCAACAGAACGCCATGAAGGTTTAAGTGCATTTTGATAATCTTTAGACAAAGCATAAAATTGGTGAATTAAAAAGGCATTATGATACAATCTAAAATCAGCAAATCGAACACCCCCTTCAGATTTGGGACGAGATAATTTGGATAGTGCAATGCCCGTTTTTTGTTCCAAAGAAACTTAGTACAAATAGAGTTAATCTGAGAAAAATAATGAGTAGAAATTTTGAAAGATAACATGGACAAAATGAATAATACCTGGGGAACAATCATCATTTTAATAGTAACGAGCCTGCCTCACCAAGATAAAAAATAAGGGAGACCAAGAGGATAGCAGATTGGTAATTTTGATTTTCAGGGCAGTAAAGTTATGGAATAATGTATCACGAATATTAGAAGAAAACCATTACCTAAATATTAAATTGTTTGAGGACACCGTGTAAAGTTAGTAGAAGCAAACACATGTTGATAACATGAAGCATTTAATGGCAAAATCTCTGTTTTGGAGAAATTTAGTTTGTATCCGGAAACTTTGTAAAAAGTGGGGTAGAGAGGATATAGGGTCAGACATGTAGACAAGAATGTCGTCTGCATATGCAGATAACTTAATGTGATGGATGGGACCAGAAATCTGAGCATTATTTCTGAGTCATTGAAGGTAGGGTTCCAAACATACCAAAAAGAGTAATGGGGAAAGGGGGCAACCTTGGCCTGTACCTCTTTGCAGACAAAAATAAGGGGAGAAAAACCATTTACAAATACCCATGCTTTCGGATCTGTGTATAGCAGTTTAACATAGGAAATGAACTTAGGACCAAAACCAAACCATTGTAAGTGTGAATCATAAAATCCCAATTAATCCGGTCAAAAGCTTTTTCAGCATCTAAAGATAGAGCTGCTAAGGGAGATGGGTATTTTTTGCTGACGGTAAGAATATTAGAAAACATTCTGGCATTATCAGAGGCTAAACAAACTTTGACAAAACCAGTTTGATCTGGGTTAATAAGAGTGGGGATAACATTTTCCAATCTGGTGGCTAAAATCTTAGTAAAAAATTTACAATCATAGTTGATTAATGATATAGGGCAAAAATTCTTACAAAAGGAAGGTTTAGGAATAACAATAATAAGTGTTTCTTAAAAAGAGCCGGAGGCTTTGGAATTAGACAGGAATGAGTTAAAAATTTCCAGTAATTTAGGAGCAAAAATTGAAGAAAAAGCTGAAAATAACTCTACTGAAAAACCATCAGGACCAGGGGCTTTAGATTTTTTCAGGGACTTGAGAGCATCAGAGATTTCTTTGAGAGAGATATCTTCCTCAAGAGAGGTAAAAATATCAAGAGGGGAAGCAGGTTTGGGAATATTTAGGAAAAAAGATGTAAAATGTTCCTCATTTGAGTTAGTAGTCTCTGTATATATGTAACTATAATAGGATTGAAAAATACCAATAATGTCAGAGTCAGAAGAGAGGAGTTGATTGTTTGTTTTTGAATGGATAGGGCCAATATTTTTGCATTCTGATTTTATTTTTAAATAGTTTGCCAGCATCCTCCCAGCTTTGTTTTAGCCTCCATGCTATTTGGATTTAATCTTAAGGTGGACGTTACATGCATCTACTGTGGCAATTTTGTTGAGAGTGGATTTGGCTTTAATTAAATCTTGTAAAGAGGAAGAGGATTTAGAGGAGAAGTATTTATGTTCTAAAGTTTTGATGAGACTTAGGGGGTCATTAGGATGGCGGGTGGACTTTGTCTGCCCGCCATCCTTTTGGAGATTGGGACCGCCCACCATAAGGGCGGGGGTCCCGTGTGGGCAATTAGGATGCGCCCGCCACAGTGGCAGGCGCATCCTGCATTCCTGGCATTGTGGTGGGCGGTGCACTCAGCACCACCTGCCACAATGCCAGGAAGGCATGTTGTGCATTTCCATGCACAACATGGCAGGCACCGCACAGTGCCTGCCATGTTGTGCATTTCCATCCACAACATGGCAGGCACTGCACGGTGCCTGCCATGTTGTGCATGGAGCTGCTGGGGGGTACCATAGGTACCCCCCATGTGCCACCCCCATCCCCCAACATCCTGGGGGCCCGCAACGGCCCCCCAAACACAAACACTGCATGACTTTCCGTGGCAGCGTTGCCGGTGTCTAGCAGACACGTCACCATATGAAACCCTTTTCCGCCCGGTCAACTCAATGACCGGGTAGAAAAAGCGGTGGACGGTCTTCCCGTCCGCCGCGGTCCCCCGCCATACTAATGTGGAGGGGAAATGGGTGGCAGGCGGGCTAGGATGTAGGACATATCGCCACCACCATGCAGGAGGTGGCGATCCGCCCTACATCCTAATGGGCCCCTTAGTGTTTCTTTATATTCTCTATAATCTCTATTGTTGAGTCTCTACTCAACAATTTTTTCTTCTTAGATGAATAAGCAATGGTAAAAGCTCTAAAAGATGCTTTAAAAGCATCCCAATTATCGTGTATTGAGGTATCGAAGGATTTGTAAAATTAAAAAAATTCCTTAATAAAATTGGTCGCTTCTGAAATAAATGGTATGGTCAGATAAAAGGTCATTATTAAACCACCAGCAACCTTGTTTGAGGGGTGTTAGGGATGTATCAATATAGGTGGAGACCGGGGCATTGTCAGAGATAAAAATAGAACCAATTTGGATCCACTTGCAATCACATAGGTTAAGGATATTCCCAAGGTCACCACCCCTGGGGCTGGGATGTATCTTTTCAATGATCCACCACCTGATGCTATCAATCAGATGTTTCTCAATGGTAAGGTGTTCAACAAGTGGTGTACCTTGCACATTGCTTCTAATCCTGCCACAATGTTGAAGGATTCAAGCTTTTACCTTTTGTCTTGTTTGGCCTACATAGAAAAGCTCACTTGGACACTTGATCACATAAACTACGTCAGTACTGTTACAGTTGGTGTGTTCTTTTAGTGTGTACGCCTGACCATTGTGACTATAAGTCTGGAGGCATATTTACAAGCCATTGGGCACCCCAGGAACATCACTTTTCATGACATTCCTGTAACGATAGGGCCTTTGCCTTATTTACAAGATAGCATTAAGCAACTTAGCATGGCAATGGGTGTTACGGGTGGGCGTTCCACTGTAACAACCATAGATTTTGACGCTGCCCCCATTTACAAGGGTAGCATGAATCGGAGGCAGCTCTAAAATTAAGACCTCGGAAAACTAGGTCTTAACATGGCAAAACGAGGAGAAATGCTTTATTTCTCCTCAGTTTTGCTGTTTCTATGTGTGCTGCATTGTGAAGCACACATAGTAATAGAAACATTCCATGAATTATTGTTTATGTGCAGGAAGGCACATCTTCCTGCACATAAGCAATCATTAACAAAAACTATTTGCAACTTCTTTGTGTGCTGCACAATGGAGCACACATAGAAGTTTCAAATCACCATTTGTGCTAGTTTATTCCTGCACATAAACGATCATTCCTTCAACGCAGGCACCCTTGCACTATGGTGCAAGGGGACCTGCAATGGTGTTAGGCAGCCTAATTAAGTGCCAGCGCTACGGAAAATGCAGGTATGTGTAGTATCTTTGCGAATACAGCTCACCCCTACATTCTTAGAATGGCGGTGTGTGGCGTTAGCATCTTGTGCTTAACGCCATGCTCCGCCATTCCCTTGTACATATGCCCCTGGGTTTCTAGTGTCATTTCACATGCCTTGCACCGTCTGCACTTAAAGTGTCCCTTCAGTGGTGGACAGTTCCATAGTGTATGGGTAATGGGTTTAGGTGGATACCACAGTAGGGAGCTGACTACATAATTTTTGATGTTCTTCCTCCGCTTAAAAGAGTGGATGGGAGGTGGTGTCATATCGATCTCGTCAGATATTAGAGACCAATCGTGATTGATGATTGTCTTTATCTCATTGCTGCACGTGCGGAATGAAGTGACATGAGCCAACCTGTCCTGAGTCAAGTCATTTCGTTGTTTGGTTTCAAGTAGCGTATCCCTAGGGCAGAACCAGGCTGTTTTACGTGCCTTCTTTACAAGGTTCTTGGAATACCCCCTTAAAATCAGGCATTCCAAAAGCTCCTCAGATTCTCTGAAGTAATTCTGTTTGTATGAGCAGTTCCCTGTGATGCAAAGGAACTGCCCATATGGCAAGTTATCCCTAAGGTTTCTTAGGTGGTTACTGGAGAATGCAAGGAGAGTATTCCTTTCACTTTTCTTCCTAAAGAGAGTAGTGTACAACTGCTTATTGCAAATCTCAATCGTGTACAACTGGTTATTGCAAACCTTAATCATAATATCAAGAAAGTCAATTGTCTCAGTGTTGTAATTGAGGGTGAACTTAACGTTCTCTGATATCTCATTCAGCTATCTATAGAAATCTAGTAGTTGTGTCTCACTGCCTGTCCATATCATTAGTACATCATCAATGTAACATTGCCGCAGTGTTATGTGTTCAATATATGGCACGTCACCTTTAAAAATGTACTGATCCCAATAGATGTCCATATAGAGGATCGCTAGATCTGGGGCAAAAGTTGTCCCCCATTTAAAAGGACAGCAGGCAACACAGCAGTTTTCATTTAAGTGCCTCAAAGCTGCTGGGTTTCTAAACCTACATGCCCTACTATCTACTGGGGACTTACAGAAAGGTTGCCAGTAACAATTGTAATTACACCTAATTACTATATACATTTTTAATCATTGCACTAGCCCTGGGCCTTGCTAGCAGAGTCCAGGGTACAATCAGAGTCTATTACCACGAATACCAGTAAATAAATATGGGGGTGATCAGGGCAAAAAGGATGACTTTCTCACATGGCCCCCTCAAACTAAAGGTGATCGGTAACTAACCTATATCCTTGTAATTCTCATCTGCGAGGTGGAAAAATCTGAAAAGTCCATGCACATTGGTATAGGCAGTCTCCAATCAGTGTTTCACGGTGAAGTTCATCCCCTGTAGAGAAATGGACCATCTAAATAGCTTTGGACTCTCCCCCCTCATCTGTATGAGCCATCTCAGAGGTGTGTGGTAGGTATGAACACGAAAGTGAGCTTTTTCAGGGACCAAACCACAGTAAAGGCTTCCGTCTCAATGGCACACCACCTCAGTTCTCCGAGGAGAAGTTGCCTGCTAATGAAGGCAAATAGCTGCCCAAGGTCCTCCTCATTTACCTGTACCAGCACTGCCCCAATACCTTGTTCTAAAGAACCTGTCTGTATCACAAATTCCGTTGTGTCAGCGGGACCAGTAGAACTGGAGCTGAACACTTAGCCTCTTTCAGAGTATCAAAGTCCTTCTGACACTCTGGGGTCCACATGACTTTCTTTGTCCACTTTTTAGAAGTGAGTTCTGTCAGGGGAACGACAATGGTCCCATGGTTCTGAACAAATCTTCTATAATGCCCAGTCAATCCAAGGAAGGCCCTGACATGTTTCTGGGTTGTAAGGGCTGCTCAATGCACTGTGCTGTGATTTGGATTTTGGAATGGAGATGTTGTACATGGCCTCCACCTATAAGGTGACCCAGGTACACAACTGAACATCGCCCTATTTGGCACTTACTGACCTTAATAGTCACGCCTGCCTGTTGCAGGGCCTGAAGCACTTCCTTTGTGTGGCTTACGTGAACCTCCCAGGTGAAACTGCACACAGCTATATCATCCCGATATGCTGCACTGAATTGCTTAAGTCTAGACAGGACCCTGTTCACCAACCTTTGAAAGGTGGCAGGGGCATATTTTAAGCCAAAGGGCATTACTCCAAATTGATAATGTCCCTCTGGGGTGTAGAATGCTGACCTTTCCCTTGCTCCTTTGGAGAGGCCAATCTGCCAGTAGCCTGAGGTCAGATCAAATGGACACAGGCACTTGGCAGCCTTTACACTATTTATGAGCTCACCAGCTCTAGGTATAGGGTGAGCATTAATCTTTGTAACTGAATTCAGTACTCTGTAGTCCACACAGAACCTCACCTCCTTCTTTCACCCCTGGGGGTTAGGTTTGGTACCAACACCACTGGGCTGGCTCATGGACTGTCAGGGGACTCAATTACCCCCAGCTGCAGCATTGCGCTACTTCAGCCTTGATGCTGGCTCTGACCTGCTCAGACAAACTGTATAAAATATTCTTGACAGGTAGGCTGTCACCAGTGTCAATGTCATGTAAACATCAGCTGGTGATACTTGGAGTCAAAGCGAGCAGAACAGCTAATTGTTCCAGCACCTGCTTGCAGTCTCTGTGCTGTATGTCTGTCAATTTGGGAGAGAGTACAACCCCCTCCACTGACGCATCTTGCAGATTGTTGGAGCCACGTCTGGCCATACCCTTCCCAGCTAGGGCAACATATGCAAAAGAAACAATTGATGGACGGAATGCTGGACAATACAGACATTCACCCCCAGTCACAGCAATCTGGGTTCAATCCATCATTCTTTTGCTCACCTCACAACTCCAGTTTGGACCCAGCCATATGCAAATCAGTCTTGACCCTGTTCCTTGTGGGAACAGTCCAGCCCGAACTGCCAAGCCAAGTCCTCCCTGGACCAGAAACAAGCATCCTGGGACCGGTTTCAGAGCATCACCCTTCATCAGCCAGGCTAGCTTGAATCCAGTAGTGTAGTGAGCACGGGCCCACATCTGGGCATACCCTTCCAACTTGGTCACACCACATACCCACTCAGAGAGATCCAGCATCCTTGCATGAGCCAATCTCTCACCCCTGATGAACCAAATGCTTCAAGACCGTTTCCCAGTAGGCAGTCTAGTGGGAATGCATAAGACACAACTACCTGCTTAGAGCCTATCACATATCCCCATTCCAAACTCACCACTTCCATGGGAAGGCGTTGCGCTCTGCTGTCAGCATAGGTTATCTGGTGATACGCACCAGATATGAGTCGCCCTAGGGAAATCAGTTTCTCTGTGACCATAGTCACACTGGCTTCTGTATCTCTCAGAGCCTCAATCTCAGTTCCATTGATTTTAGGTCTCTTTCTTTACCTCTTCATGCTGGGAGGCCATGCAGCCAGGGTTGCAATTTTCACCCCACCCAAGGACACAAAGGTTGCCTCTGTCAACCCCTTCCCGATCTCTGGGACAATCTCCACTCCCACCCCAATGCTGAAAATCCCCGGGGAGTGCCCACCAATGGGAGGCTTCTCTGTTCAGACAGCATCTCCTCTCTTGTGAGTTGTGATAACAGTCAAAACATTGACCTGCCTTCATAGAGTCACAAAACATTCCTGCCTTTGCAAGGTTAAAGGACTTCCCCCGAAACCCCTTCCTCTTGAAAGTGGATTGGCTTAGGGGAATAATTTACTATTCCTACTTCAGGGAGTGCAACATTAAGGAAAGTGTTGGATAGCGTAGGGGTACATATTATTATTCCCACTCCAGAGATAGCAACAGTAGGGTAAGTTTTGGATATCATAGGGGTAGAAATTACTATTACCACTCCAGCAAGTACATAAGTAGAGAAAGTGTTGGATAGCAGAGAGGAATAATGTACTGTTGCCACTCCAGCAAGTACTACAGTAGGGAAAATGTTGGATAGTGGAGAGGAGTAATCTATTATTCCCACTCCAGCAGGTAGAACTGTAGGGAAAGTGTTGGATGGCGGAGTGGAATAATTTACTATTACCACTCCAAAGAGTGCAACAGTAGGGAAAGTGTTGGATAGTGAAGCATAACAATTACTATTCCCACTCCAGCAAGTGCAACAGTAGGGATAGTATTGGATAGCGGAGGGGAATAGTTTACTATTCCCACTCCAGGGAGTTCAACAGTAGGGAAAGTGTTGGATAGCAGAGGGGATACAATTTACTATTCCCACTCCAGAGAGTGCAAAAGTAGGGAAAGTGTTGGATAGCGGAGGGGTAAAAATTACTATTGCCACTCCAGGGAGTACAACCGTAAGGAAAGTGTTGGATAGCGGAGGGGAATAGTTTACAATTCCCACTCCAGGGAGTGTAACAGTAGATAAAGTGTTAGATAGCAGATGAATAAAATTACTATTCCCACTCCAGCAAGTGCAACAGTAGGGAAAATTTGGATAGCGGAGAGGAATCATTTATTATTCCCACTCCAGCGAGTGCAACAGTAGGGAAAGTGTTGGATTACAAAGGGGAATAATTTACTATTCCCACTCAAGCAAAATAATTAAAATAATTTAAAAAAGTCATTATTTAAAAAAGATTTACCTCCCACCATAATCCCCTATAAATGACACCACCAATATTGTAAAACATAACAAGATTAACATAATTAATTAATAAAAAATAACAAGCAATTCAAAAACAATCAATAATACATTAATTCACACTATTAACACTATAAAACAACTTAAAATGAATATTATAATGAAAACATTAAAAAATATATTACATTTAAATTACTACCCACCCTACTTCCCTATAAACCCACAACCCGCTCCTAAAAAAATAACACAATTAGGATATTTACCAACTAATTAATTATAATTAAATTACTTCCCACCCTATGCCCCTATAAAACCACAATCCGCTACGGAAAAAAAAAAATAAGAGTTAATTAAAATAAGTTAATAACTTCTAAAAATGATTTATTAACTATTTATAATTAAATTACTTCCCTCCCTGTTATCATATAAACCCACAACCCGCTACGGAACTAAAACACAAAATTTACTTTAAACAAAATGTAATACCTTCTAAAAATGTAACACATAAATTAAAAAACAAATGCAATACTTAGAACACATACATGTAAAATACACTCTACAATACATCACACTAAATCAAACAACAATATTTTTGCTAATGATATTAATTACTTCGATATTTATTACTTACCTTCAACTCGATATTCTTGACAACGAAATTCTGACTGTCGACATTTTTGTAGCTCGAGACTTTGGACTCAATATTACTGCTAGTCGATATTTCCTACTCGAACTTATGTCTGTTCACCGCAACAAACAACAAGGTGATGAAAGGAAAGGTTCAATTAATCTCTGCCAATAGTAATTGTTATTGACTGCATTCCAGTCCATTGTTTTCGACCACTAATTCAAACATTCCACCATTCACCTTCTTGTTTTCCTTTGTGTGATGCCCTAATCGCAACAGGGATTCTCAGATGTGGGGCCCATGCACATTGTACCACTAGACTTAAACTGTAACTCAATAATATGTGCTAAGTAGACAAAACCAGACTGAAGCTGCTTGTGTTGACCATCTTGAAGGGAACTGGCCTGGCGGTTCAGGAGGCACTGTTTCTATTTGAGCAGGAACAAGACTGATTTAAATATATACGCCTTTCTCTGTTGTTGTATGGTGGGAAAAATAACAATTGACTGGAAAGCGTACAGAGTAATTACCAATATCTAAGATTAATTCAAACACTCCACCCTTCAACTTTCCACTCTGCTTGGTAGCATCGAGAAGCAGTAAGAGGAATGTGTGACACTTGCTAATTCTGTGGTATACCTAGACATGATCATTTGGTGATCAACCTAGAATGCTAAAAATGAGCCTCTCAGCTATGGAATCTGATAGCAGTGACAAGAGATTGAGTTTCCCTAGATGTCTGTGGTTGACCAGACAACTTGTATCCGTGCACCTTTGAAGCTGAAGGACTCTTGTGCCTTCGTCCACAATGCCATCTTCACAGGTGCACTTATGAAATATGAAATAGTCTTGATGGGAAGTTACAGGGCTCCCTCTATGGAGGCTAATGTGCCAATATACACCAATAATTATTTGCACATGTCAAGCTTATGGCCTTAACTAGCCTGACACCCTATATAAAAATGTAGACCTGTGACACAGAGTAAGTAGCTATTCCTCAACCCCGCTGTCTTGTGTTGTAGTTTCTGGCACCCCGACACTCTCTATGGGCTGAATTTTACTGTTGTACCCTTTTAATATGGTTAGTAAATATTTGTATTATCCGAAAGAGGCTAAGTTAAAGATTTTTTTGACATACTATTTAACCTGTTTAGCATCAAAGGTGTAAAGGAAGTATCATACATTCAAATAACTTTTTTATTTAGTGTTTGTCAGACAGGGTGCTTCACAATAAATGTGAAAGAGCACCCTATCCACCAAACTGTTGGTGCGTCCGCACTACTACGAGTCGGACAAACTGCCATGTTTCTGCCGGTAGAAACTGGTGGCTGTGCCAACGGACACCACTGACTGAAGACATGTTAGCTATTAGGCCATCAGTCAATAGATGTCAGACTGTCAGTCCCATTTAGGGCAGATATTCCAACATCATTTTTTCCTGTTCATGACAGCCAGGAAATACCTGGCGGTCCCAAACATGAAAAAATACAAATTACCCCCCCACACAATGGAAGGAAACTATCAGCATATCAGAGACATTAATTTTGTTATATATTCAGAACCAAACAACATAAAGCCAAAAACCTGACATGCAAACTCTTAATATTGATATTGAAGTATGCATATTTTCTGCCATAGCCATTCTGTGCCTGAAGTCTCTAGCCTGTCTCTGGGTCATATGACTTGGTGTAACTGAAAGCTGGGCTTTGTGTATTCTTCCTAGACAGACACACACAATAGAGAGCTTATGTGTGCCTGAATGGGCCATTGCAAGCAGGATGGGAGAGCGGAGCTGAGAACAGACCTACTTACACTTGAAGAGGTTGAGTCCGTACTTCTCACAAAGGGCTGCATACCCCCTGTGGTTAGTCTAGAGCCAGGGCAGGGAATGCAGGAATCCTACGGACTTCAAAGGGAGTTTCTGAAGCTTAACCCTCCTTCCAAAGGAATGGCACCAGGTATAAATATTGGACCTCAACTATAACCTCTTCAGTATACTTCTAGACCTATGAATACACTGCCTGGAAGGACTGCTGTGCTGCTCAAATGAATGCTGCTATTCTGAAGGAACTGCTGCCTTTCTGTGCTGACCTTTTGCATGGGTGAGAAGTACTGGACCTGCATCTGTTGTACCCAGGACCACCATAGTGACCGCAAAGGTTAGTTGACTGGCCTCATGACTTAAACCTCAAGGACAGAAGGCTCCCAAAACTAGACACTCACCTGGACTCTGCCTTCTGTGGGACTACCCTACCAAGTGGTGCCACCCAGTTCTTGACCCTTGGAAGTGGGCCTAAGGTGCTCTGCCAGCCTCTGTGGATACAGTGGACCTGATGCATCTCCTTTACTGTGCAGCACAACCCCGAGCAGAAACAATGCATTGCCGCTTCTTCATGGATCGGAACCACCACAATGATCTGCATTGCACCGCAGCCTGCCACCTTATTTGAACCACTGCTGAGCCATGCATCCTCAACGTCAGACTGCGCATCGCAAGCCTCGCTGCATCTCAGAACTGTTGCATCGGTTCAGCTGTGTGACACATCTCTGAGGCGGATCCTCGCAATTCTCAGAAAACCAGGATTTAGTGTACTTTGTTCAGTGGACCTAACTGGCTCCTTGTACCCGGCCAGAACTCCATCACAGTCAGCCTAAACTTGCGACTATGTCCTGGTCTGGTGCGATCAGATATTCACAGTTGTATCTTTGTGCTTTTTTGTGCCATTTTCACTGAAATCTTTAAAGCGCCTTGAGACCCTCTGGGTGAGTAGTGCGCTATATAAATGCTTTGATTGATTGATTGATTGATTTTCTTCTACTGATTGGATTTTTGTCATTATGGTCTTGTTTGATTTATAAAAAAATAGGCAAATGTTCTAATCTGTTGTAGAAATTTTGTGGTGTGTTCTCACCGTCTCACTGTTTGAGGTGTTGCACAAATACTTTACACATTACCTCTAAGTTAACTCGGACTACTCTGTGACAAGCTGCCAGAGGGTTGAGAACAGGTTAACCTAGGGTTGGTTTGTGGCTCACCCTGACGAGGATTGTGGTTGCTGTTTGACCAGGTCTAACACCCAAGTCAACTAACCACCTAATTTCTTACACTATGAATGACTACATATTATATAACGGGTTTGCTGGTCTTTTCTCTGTACAGCGCTCTGATACCTTTAGGTATTGTTCATGCTTTATAAAACTCCCAAAATAAAATCTCTCTCACACACATGCAAACACACATACACACAGAGACTTGCGCATGCCAAATATTGTTCTTTAATGAAACGAGCTAATTTAAAATATGTAATCACTTACCTGCTCCTGCTTCAGCTGTGTACAATCCTACATTGTGGGAAAGCAGCATATTATAGTCATTCACTTTTGATTAGGAAAAAACATTATTTTTTCTGCAATAAGCACCGGCTGCCCTCTGTTTGGGAGGAAAAGCGTGAGCCTCCACTTCAAACGATGTTAACATTATAGCTGAACCAAAGGTCAAACGAATGCTCATTAAAAGCGCTTGAAAAGTTTAACAAAGCCATCTACATCAATCTGCCGTGAACGTCTTCGCACCGCACAGATCCTTCGGCAGCGTCGGCGGTGGATAAATTTAGCAACAGACCACATCTCAGCCCTGAAGCCTGCATGGTTACAGGCAGACTGTCATCAAAAAGTGCTCTTTCATCACAGGCTCTGCAGCGAGCGCGGTGCAGGTGCTAAGCAACTTAAATAGACATTTTGAATATGCTGCCAAACAGACCCGCTCTAAATAGGCGGCGAGCTGAGCATACACGGTGAAAGCGAGATACAGACATTGGAACATATGGCAGGGGAAAAGAAAATCTTCAGGCGACCAAAAACTGGAGATCCGTGATTTTGGATATAATCTCACCATAGTTTGGTGCTGATCTGAAACGCGGCTTGCAATATCAGAGGATGTGGCCTAAGGGCTAGAGCGGTCACCCAGCTGGGGAGAGCAGGGTTCGAGTCTCGGCAGGAACGGTCAACATTCGGTGATTCTGGGCAAATCACTTAGGGGCAGATTTACAAGCCCTTTGCGACACTTTTACGCCGCCGTTGCGTAAACAATGCGCCACCTTGTGACTTATTTAAAACGTGACGCATCTAGGCAGATGCATCAAGTTGTAAAGCCCTGCGCCACATGAAAACAGCGTCAGGTTTCATGTGGGCGTTCTGTCGCAGCGTGGGCGTTCCCTCGCATCAAAGCCCCGTAAAACTGACGCAGTGAAATCTACAAGATTTCACTGAGCCAGTTTTACGACGCTGCTGCTTCAAATCCTTACGCCTGCTTGAAGCAGATGTAAGGAGTGACGAACCATGTTATGTATGGGTGGCCCCTGTGCATTGCAGGAGTTGAGTCGTGCTTGCGACGCGACTCCAGCAATGCGCCGCCCATACGCCACAAGATGCGTCACGCATCTTCCCTTCCTTGCACCATGTTGCGCCGCATTGTAAATGCGGCGCATCTGTGGTGGCGCAAGGAGGGGATTGCATGACGCATCTGTTCTGGCGCATCCCTGCTGATTTGCAGAGATGCGACAGAACATGTAAATATGCCCCTTAATCTCCGCGTTCCTAACAAAAACATGAATGTGTCCGTCTGAAAAGCAACTGGTGCACATGCAAAGTGATCTGCTACCTTCGGGTCTAGTTCACCCTATATAAAAATCCCCCCAAAAAACTCTAGCTGAAACAGCCATTGGGGTAAAAAGAAGGATCCATCTTCGTGATTTTATTGAACGCTGTAGAGCATGATAGCAATTCTGTGCTTTATCTTGATCTGGGGAACTGCTTCCAATGCACTACATTGACATAACTGTGGTATCTTATTAGGCCAATGTGTGAAGCCAATGCTTAGTGTATAGAATGCTCCTGTAGAATATAGAATGCTTTATTATAATGAGGCTCTTGTCAGTTGCTCTCTTGCTGGTGTGGTGGTGTGCTAGCTGGGACGTTTCCTATGAACTGCTATCCTTCAATAAACTGCCTGGACTCTCCTCCTTGTGTGCGGTCACAATACCACAAATAATCCTGTTTTTTTTCTGACCCACCTATGTGAAAAAATCTTTCAGTGAATATTAGGGTAGGTTGATAAAATGATCTGGGAGAAACCTGTCATTTCTATTTTCATTGAATATATCGGTGTGTACAGTGTTTTACAAGGCAAGTCTGTCAATGTTCACTTTTTTGAAGTTTTATATAGGAAGAACTTATCTCAAGGGCATTAGAGCACTTTATAACAGTATACATTATTAATGTGGGCCCAATGTCATCATGCCACAGGCGCTTTCCTTACGATTCCAAACCACTGCTGAATGATGTAAATTTGCACCATCATGTTCTGTTGAAGTGTGGAGTACAAAAACCTGGTCACTTTATGCTTTTTTAAACAGTGCACTTTCATCAATTGCTTGGCCTCTTAGCGCTCTGATACAGAGTTGTCTATATTTGTCATTTTTTGCGTTGGAGGACAGTTTGTTGGGAGGGTTGTCCTTGACCTTTGAGTAACTATGATGTGATATGTGTGTAGGGTTTTGCCTGGGAATGAGATCTATAGAGGATGGGGTTTGCAACCTGCCATCCAAACATATGTTTTGGTTGGCTCGTTTTTGGGGTATTTAAGTGAGGTGGGGTGTAGCCAATGTTAGCTGTGGAGTTGTAGCCTGTTGCTCTAAGTTTAACTGAGGCCCGTGCCATATGGGTTTTCTTAATGATGCAACAAGAATACTGACCTTTTGGTATGTTTAATTGATGTTGCCATTTGAAAAAGCACATACATTTTCTTAAAAATGCAACACAAATACTTGCTTTTTCTGTCTACCCCTTATTACAATCGCTCCAAGAGCCTACACACTGAATGCTCCACCTCAGACTTAGGACATGTATGTTGAAGGCAGAAGGAGTACTCTCTGGTGCCAGCCAAGGGTCCAGGACCTAGAGGGTCGCCTTTTGGGGATCAAGACTCACTCCAGCAGTGTTCAGGCAGGTCCAGTTGGTGTTGGTCTGCTGGGCAGTTGCAGGAGAGGCCTCTGGAAGCTTGTTGTGCCCCTATAGCACAAACAGGAGGCAAGCCAACTGACCCTGGAGTCACTTCAGGAAAACTTGGGACCAAGAAAAGTGGGTCTAGTCTTCCTTTTTCAGACAGCAGGGGAGGCCTTCTTCTGAATCTTCCACGGGTCCAGGAATGTTCTCCTGAAAGATTCTGAAGGTGCCACGTGTATCCCCCGAGTCAGCCTGTGGTTGGGGGATGTCTTCTTTCTCTAACCTTCCTTCTCTCCTTTCCTGGGTTTTGCGCCAAAATGGCTGCAGTAACACAGGACAGCCAGATGTATTTCTGAGCTGCATTTGTCAGTAACAAGGCTGTTATCCTTAGAAGTCAGAAAGGGGGTGAGCAAAGCCCTGAGACTACCCTTTGAAGCTAAGGAAGGCCGAGAACAACCCCCAGGACATCCTGATCGGGAGAGGAACACCCTGCCCCACACCTAAGGTTCCATGCGTCCCCATGTCTGGAAGAATTACACAGCACATGTTCACAGCCGTGTGACTGACGCTGGCACAAAGGCACGTTTGGTTTACGTAGAAAAATTGCAATTTTTCTAAAGGGAATAGTAGCTTAATATCTGATTTTACCATTAAAAAGGTTTTAAATTATAAATAAATCAGTGGGAGAGATAACCTTCTATCAGTGAAAAACGTCTTTAGGAGTTTTTGATTGTCAGGACATGTACAACTTAAATACGCATGCCTTACTTTTAAATACAATGCACCGTGCCCTATGAGTTGTTAGGGTAACTTATAAATATTAAAAAGGAAGGTTTGGGCCTGGCAAAATGTTTATATTGCCAGATTGAAACAGCAGCTTAAAAATGCACAACAGGCTGTGGTGGTAGCATTGAGACACATAGTACCGTATTATGTTAGTAGGTGGCAGATTGGATGCTGTTGCCCCCTAAAAGCATTTCATTTGCAGCTCTCGCTATGTGTGTTACTGTTACAAGGGACTTATAAGTAAATTAAATGTACCAATTAGATGTAGGCCAATTTTACCATGTTTAAGCCATGAGTCTCTTCCATGTTTAAGGGAGAGAGCACAAGCAGTTTTCAAGTGGTTAGCAGGGGAAAGTGCACATGCCTTATGCCAATTGAACGGTTTCAGTAAAACAGAGTAATGAAGGCAAAACATCTGAGGGAATAACATGCCAAGGATGTCTGGTTTAACAAGTCGGAACAGTACAAAATAATGAGCAAAATCAGAGAAATGTTACTTTTCATGTGTGCAGCAAAATAAGTATGAAATCGGGCGGCATTTCTAGTAGGGGGGAAAAAGAATCTGACTGACCCCCAAATATAACGCCGTAACCGCGGCAGCAATTCTGTGGTGGTTCGGGCGTTCTAAAGGGTGGGCGGGGCTGCGACGGCCAACGGCACCAGGGAGGGAGTATTCCCGTCGGCCGTTGGCTGACGGGAGCACGGAACGGGTTAAGGGTGTGAGTATAGTTTTCTTGCATAGAAACAATTACGAACTGCAAAGTGAGCATGGTATGATCATTGCTCATACAAATCACATTTTCAGAATTCTAGATGTCAAATAACCCTATCACCTTAGCACTAATCCACTACATTAATTTTGCTTCGCCTCTTCTCACCTAATTATAGGTGAGAAGAGGCGAGGTATTAGAACAAACTAGATACGTAAAGAACAGTTAAGCTTTGTGAATTAATGTAATTCTGCGTGAATTATGTTGCAAAAAGGATTTCATCGGGCAGTAGCTTCATGATATGGTATCCCTTTACAACAAAATGAAGTCGAAGCCTAACCTACTTAGCCTAAGCCAGAAAAACACACTTTAACACATCATAGTAATTTTGTTGCAATTGAATTAGCTCCATTGTGTGTAAGTCAAAGTGCACAATTACTAATATTATTACACTTTTTAGTGTAAACGTACAAATTGTTATGTATTAACCTTTACAGCAGTTACATTTGAACCATATTTTTCCTCAGCTCAGCTTAATTACATTTGAATAGGCCAACCTTTCTTTATGAACACGCTGACTTAACTCCATTGTTAGCCGCTGCCTTCATCTTCCATGTTCAATTTCTGATGATACAATACAGAAAGAGGGAAGCCCTTGGGGGGCACTAAGAAGGTTATTCGTGTTAAATAGATTCCATTAGTGTCTTACCCTTTCAAAGTCAGGAAGCAGAAAAACCAGAAGAGCCAGGCTATACAGTAGGACTTCACCAGGCATTGCATAATTCAAGAAGATGAGCTGGGAGGGACAAAGGCCCCACAGTTGAGGCACAAACTCTTGGCTTTAGACTTCAAGTAAATGCAACTCTGGGATAGTTTTTTGGGCACAAAATACATACCTAAGACCGTAACTTTATCCTGAAAACTCTAGTCACTAATGACAAATTGTTTGCAATTTAAACAATATCCTACTTGCCTCACTCCAAGAAAATAATCTGCCTATATCTCAAGAGCAAGGAAGACTTCATAATCTTTACTCTAGAGGTCTTGCCTAAGTGCCAGAGTGTTAGAGTGTGCTGTCTCTAGCTCTGCATGTCTCGGGGTTGTCTCACAGTGCTAAAGGAGGTTTGGCTTCTGACACGGAAGTCTGCTTACCTGGTTGATCCCCCACCCTGAAAATATATCACATCATCAGTTTGAACCTGTTTATTTTTCCTGTTCCAAACTTTTTGACTGGAATTTTGAGGCACAGCAAGAGTGTTCACTCGCATTCCAAATGCATTAAGTACTTTATAGCTGCAGCTTCAATGTTTCCCTGATTGAATATTTCCAAGCACCAGAAAAGTAGGTATTTCCAAACGCGGAAATCTGTCAGTGGTACCTCCAAAAACTTTTTTATCCGATCCCTGTTTAGGTCATGTTAAGTAAGAGGAAGGACATAACACATTTTTATGTACTTGTACATTTCCCATAGCATATTTTTTTTCTTAATTTTTTTTACTGCCATTTTCAGAAACACGTCAATTTTGGATACACAATAGTAAATCCATAGGCTCCGGGGAGCAGCAGTACAAATAATCATGTAGATATCAACACATGAGTGGGGCAATTCAAATATAATATGCGGGCACTCGCAGGACAGTAAAACATTATTCACTGTGTCACTCAGTACAGGGGCTATGCGAGATAATCTGTGCTATTTTCAAAGTAACATTATAGTAGTCAAGCCAGGGACCCTATATTTGGTGAATTTCCTTGGACATCCTGTAGCTTTATATGTAACATTAAGATCATTTAAATATCCATCCCCATTTTCCATTCTTGTAGCGTGGGGGTTTCCAATGCGTCTAAGTATTTGGCCACATCTCATTTTGTCAATACAAGCCCTAAATACGAGAACAGGACTTTAACCCTGGGGATATCCACTTCTGTGGAAATTCCTATTAGCATGGATTTGGGGCTAATTGGTAACGTTACTTCCAACACCCAATTTAATTCATTAGAATCATCTGGCAATATCATTGAATGTTGGGGCACTCCCTCAGTGTATGTATATATGACCTTTTCTCTGTCCCACAGCGAAGGAAGTTTGCTTCACAAGCTCTTCCTATGAAAACGAGCCCTGTCGGAGTAGACTCTGTGGAGGACCTTAAATAGTATCAGTCGAAATCTTGAGTCAATGGCAACATCCCTGGAACACATTAGAGCTGCCTCCCAATCTAGGTCATCTAATCTTTCACTTCCTGTTCCTTCCTGTTTCGAAAATTCGAAACGAGATACGGACCCTGAAGAACAACAATGCGGCGCGGATGTATCATGGTCAAAGCTTTCCATATCATAATCTGTTAATAAACTACTGGAGACGATTGTATGGACGTTCAACACAGATCTGAGATTACAATTGTGGCCTGTTTTACCCTGATATATCGAAAACTGCGTCAGTTGGACTTATATTAAATCTTTTGGGAACCTTTATCTTTGTCACATGACTGGTTCTGACTACTAAACGTTATGTTATGTTATGTTATGTTATGTTATGTTATGTTATGTTAATAACACTTCTATGGCGCGCAGCTGCCCCAGCCAAGGGGCGTCCCGGCGCTTCCGGAAGGGTACCCAAACACAACATAGCAGTACGAGAGCGGAAACACACATATCAAGATCCTAAGAGCGATGAGGGAATAGGTGCGTTTTGATGGCTCTCCTGAATTTCAGCAGCTCGTCTATTTCGCGGATGTGGGACGGAAGAGAATTCCACAGTTTTGCAGCCAAAACCCGGAAGGAGCGACCTCCCACCCTACACAGTCTAAACCGTGGGACCACAACCAAGTTCTGGCCCAGGGATCTCAAAGAGCGCGAGGGCACGTAAGGCTTCAGAAGATTATCAAGAATCTGGGGGGAGGCCATCTTGAGGATCTTGAAGGAAAGGCACAGGATCTTAAAGTGTATCCTCTGTGCCATAGGCAGCCAGTGTAGAGAGCGGATAGTACTCTCTGCAGAGCAGAACCTCGGTAACCCCACCAGGGCTCTGGCTGCAGCATTCTGGATACGTTGCATTCGGGCGATTTCAGCCTGGTTGGCCCCCAACAATAGAGAACTGGCGTAATCAAGCCGCGATAGTATGGATGCTTGTATGACCAGCTGCCTAGTTGAGGCATCAAAGAACCTCAGAATAGGTCTCAGCCCTCGTAAGATGCCAAAACAAGAGGCCGCTACTTTTTTCGGGTGGCCGCAGAAACTGAGGGCAGGATCTAGCCAAACCCCCAAATTCTTTACCTCTGTGACTGGAGTAGGGGTTACACCCAGCTCAGGGGGCCACAACGTATCACCCCAGAGATCCGTTCGCTTGCCCACTATCATGACCTCCGTTTTTTTAGCATTAAGCTGGAGACAGTTGGTATTCATCCAGCTAGCTACTGCCAGGAGTCCATCCCGAAATCTGGGGGCTTCAAGGTCGGAGTCCCCACTCAAGGCGACCGCCAGCTGCGTGTCGTCAGCATAGGAGACCATGGTCAAACCCCAATGCTTGACGACAGCAGCCAGCGGCCTCACATAAAGATTGAATAATGTGGGGCTCAACGACGAACCCTGGGGCACACCCAGCTCCAGGGGATAGAATTTGGACTCAAACGGTGGGGAGGCAACCTTGAAGGTCCGATCAGCAAGGAAGGAATGGAACCAATCAAGTGCAGTGCCCTCAACACCCGCCTCTCGGAGACGTTGGAGTAGGATTCTGTGCGAGACCGTGTCAAACGCGGCACTAAGGTCAAGGAGTACTAGTGTCGCAGTCTGACCAGAGTCGAGCACAGAACGAAGGTGTTCCGTCACAGAGAGCAAGGCTGTTTCCGTGCTGTGGCCAGCACGGAACCCATTCTGAGAAGGATCCAGAATACATTCCCTCACAAGATGTTCAGTCAACACCCCATTCACGTGGGCTTCCGCAATTTTAGCGGCCCAAGGAAGGAGAGAAATAGGGCGATAGTTCTCAAGTTTAAGGTGGTCCAGGGTAGCCTTTTTGAGTATGGGTGTCACAACAGCCTGTTTCCACTTAATGGGGACTGTACCTGAAGCGAGGGAGAGATTGATGAGATGGCACACATGAGGGAGGCAAACAGCAGCAGATTCTCTGAACTGGGCAGGCCTCAAGGGATCCTCTGGCGAGCCCGATTTAATTTTAGAGGCCAGCTTGTGAAATGTCTCCATCGACAAACTAGGCAGTGAGGCTAAGGCCTCATCTATGGCTAGTGTGGGACTAGGAGGTTCATCTGCCTGCTCGATGGTGGGAAAAGCATGATAAATAGCTTGAACCTTTTCAGTAAAAAAAAGCAGCCAGATTTTCACAGTGATCCACAGAGCAGACTTCTGCCGCAGTGGCTCTTTTGGCCGTCAAGTCCTAAGGACTTTAAAGATTAGCTTGGATGGATTGGGGCTATTTCTAAATTCCTGGGAGTAGTAGGCTGCACGAGCTCTACACACCACTCTGTGATATAATTTGATTTTAGTGAGATAGACAGTTTTTTTCCCAGCCTCATAGGATTTCCGCCAGTCCCTTTCTGCCTGTTTACAGGCTTTTTTTAACGGCACCAGGGAGCTGTTGTACCATGGGCTGGGTTCTCTAGAACGGCATTTAGTCCAGGCAGCGGGGATCAGAGCATCCAGAGCGCGAGAAACCCAATCGCAAAATGCGTCATACCCGGAATCTACACTGGGGTAAGAGCCCAGTGGGTTGACCTCCAGGAGATGATGAAAGTTCTCCAATTTGAGTTTCTTCCAATGGCGTTTCAACACTACTCTATCCAGGGGCTTGAATGGATGCTCTTTAATCACAAGAGAAATTTTCACTAAAAAATGATCAGTCCAAGCAACAAAACTGGGCCTGGCTACCTTGGCCCCTGTTAAATTGGTAAAGAAAGGATCAAGAATATGGCCCCCCACATGAGTGGGGAAGGTGACCAATTGATTAAGCTGAAGGGCCTCCAAATCAGCCAAGGTACTGCTGATAGTGGGCATATGGGCACAATCAAAGTGAATATTGAGGTCTCCAAGAATGCAAAAGTTAGTGCAGCCCAATGCCGGAGAGCTGACACATTCCGGGAGAGCCTTTCTAAAAGCAGTGTCGCAGCCAGGAGGGCTATAAATTAAGAGGCCGGACAAAGTAAACTGATGGCTGATAGAGATTCTAAAAAAAGCGCTTTCATACCCTGCTAGATCCACTACCTTCCATTCACATGGATAACAAGACTTTACGACTACGGCAATGCCGCCGCCCCTAAATGACCGATTGTGTGTGAAGATGGAATAATCAGAGGGGAGTGCAAGATTCACGGCAGCCGTGTCAGCTTCTTGGAGCCATGTTTCCGTCATGAAAAACACGTCAGGTAATTAATCATTTATGAGATCATAAAGTTCTGAGTGGTGCTTCGGAAGGGACCTAATATTCAGATTCCAGACCGTAATATCTCGGGAGACCAAAGATCTACTACCGGGGGGGGGCTTGACCGGGGACGACTCCGTCAGGGCAAAGATTGGAGTGGGGGTAGTAAGAGACCACACCCCACAGGCACAAACATACGGGCCACAAAGGGGACTAACAGACCCATGTTTACAGCATGGAACAGACGGCCTGAAGCCAAGCAGCTCATCCCGGGAATAAGCGTATATGGCGGCATTTCCAAGAGAAGACACCCACAAGCAGAGTAACGCCACGCCTGTCGCCTCCTTGGCGCTGACAGGCGCAGAGGGGCAGGACTCTGGCTTGACTCAGGAAACCCCAGAACCGGACCCGCTAAAGCAGCGGTAAGTCCACTATTAAAGCGCAGGTATGAGGGAATGATGCACGGATTTAAAAGCAGGGGAGAATCAAATAAAATGAACAAAGATACAAAAACGGGTGATTAAAAGCGCAGCGCACCTACAGCACAGCGAAGTCAAATGCGTGTCCTCAGACCGCTCTGAAGAGCAGGGGTAGCGTGTCCAGGCTGACCCCCTTTGAAGAACCGCCTTAAGAAGGGAGAGCGCGTGTCTGCTAAAACACTAGACCGCTCAGAATGGCGCCCAGAAACGTCACAAGCACTCTCAAGATGGCGGCTCATTCCCCAAGGTATCGGAAACCCCAGAACCGGACCCTCTAAAGCAGCGGTGAGTCCACTATTAAAGTGCGGGTATGAGGGAATGATGCATGGATTTAAAAGCAGGGGAGAATCAAATAAAATTAACAAAGATACAAAAACGGGTGATTAAAAGCGCAGCGCACCTACAGCACAGCGCAGTCAAATGCGTGTCCTCAGACCGCTCTGAAGAGCAGGGGTAGCGTGTCCATACTGCGCACATACTGTTGAGATAAGCCTTGAGAAAGTCCAGGAGGACGAATTGCGCGTCGGCTGCCGTTTGTAATTCTGTTTGGAATAAAGTGAATGACTGGACATTTCAACAGCTGTGGATCACTTATTGGGACATTATCTTTGAAACTTTATTGATTGACTGTGCTTGCCTCATAATAGTATTTATTGGGGATTATAGTAACACTTCTTTGGTGTGCTTTGGTGTCTATGGTAGAAAGTGGGTATTTATAGTGTTGAGTCGGGTTTAGCTGGTATTCTCTTTGAGGAGAGCTGTAGGGAATAAGTGTTTCCCTATCTATGATGTCACCAAGTTTATAGATTCCTAGGTTATCTCAAGTTTTAAAACCCTGCAGCTTCCTGAATTCTGCAGACATGGCCCTTCCCATAGGGTGTTTCCCGGGTAATTTGCTTATTTCATATCATCCACTTTTCCGCCTCCAGCCAAGCATCTATAGTCGTCTATGTAGCTGGCAGCAGTTTCGTCACCACTTTCCCACCATATTGGTAATGTATATAGGAGTGTGGTTGGAAATGGATCTGTTCCAGGGTATATGTAGGGTGTTCTCCAGTCATTAATTACAATCAAATTGGCAGCCCAGTAATAGGGTTTGATATCCGGAAGAGCAATACCCTCACTATGTTGATTCCATTGCAGAGTGTTCCTTGCCACTCTGACGTCGCCACTGTTCCAAAGAAAAATCAAAATTATCCCTTCAATTTTGACAAAGAATTCCTAGGGATTTTATGGTAGGTGTTCTGTAACACATATAGGAGTTTCGGCAATGTTATCATCTTATACATTGTGGCTCTACCCAAGAGTGTCAGTATTTCCACCTTTCTACGCCAGTGTGGAATTCTGATAGGACCCTTCCTACATTATGTTCCATGCCAACTTCTTTATCAATAGTCACATATATGCCCAGATATAAAAATCCCTCTCTGATTACTCACAGCTCTCCTGGGACATCACGGGGTGAATAAATCTACCTGCTGCATATAAGCTAGATTTGTCCCACTTAATCCTGTAGCCTGTATGTTCCCCATTTATTTATTTTGAAAGTTTTATATAGCGCGAGCATGACCACCGAGGGTATCAGAGCGCTTTCCAGTTTATACATCAGGCAGAATACAAGCAATCAAAACAACATCATCAAAAAAAGACGAATTAACAGTCAAGAAATTAGCTGAACATTCTCATGAGCCCAGCAGCTGGGCCACAAATCTACGTTTCTGGCCCCGAATCAGATGGGGATCCCCAACAGAGGCAAACATTTCTTCATCAGGAGCCCTTTGACCTCTTTTATGAAGAGGACTGTGAGGGACTTCACCCTGACTTCGGGGGGAAGGGAGTTCCAGATCCTTGGTGCCGTACCTGAGAAGGCTTTATTGTATGCCTTCTTCTTCTTACATTTTTGTGGTTTAAGTAAAAGGGTGCTGGTGCTTCTGGAGGCTCTTGAACTACACGAGAGCTCCAGTTTCTGAGCAAGGACAGTGGGTTCTTGAAGTGTAAGGCTTTGTGTGCCATGCATGCCATTTTTAACTGTATCCGTGCTTCATAGGGAAGCCAGTGCAAGGCCAGCAAGTCCGGAGAAATGTGGTTGAATCTAGTAGTGTCCGTTATGAGCCTAGCAGCGGATTTGAGGACAACCCTAAGAGGAGCTGTCTTTACTCTAGGCAATCCGCAAAGTGTTGCACTACCACAGTCCAACTTGGAGATCACTAGTGCTTGCACAGCCACCTTTAGGTCCTGAGCCGGTAGATAGGGTTTGAGTTTCCTCAAGATACTGAGTTGGTAGTTAGCTCCTTTGGTAAGGGAGCTGATGTGCTTCTGCATGTTCAGGCGTTTGTCTAGAATGATACCCAGCGAAGATGCCGAATTATTGAGGAGAGGTCTGCAGTATAGAGCCGTAAGTTGATTCAACCATTGTTCCAAGACCGGGGAATGCTTGTGAGGTGATATTAGGAGGAATTCAGTTTTTAAAGCATTTAACTTCAGGTGGTTACGTGTCAGCCAGCTTTGTGTTTCCAGCAGGATGGAATTGAGGGATTGTATGTCCTCAGGGGAGGCAATCTTCAGGTAAGTTGGGTATCATCCGCGTACATGTGATAGTGAATGCTGGATGATTTCAGAATTTCTGTCAGAAGCTCCATAAACAAGTTGAAGAATGTGGGAGACAGTGCTGAACCTTGGGAGACCCCCAGCGTGACAGGTGCAGGATGGGAAGGCATTGGTTCACCTTAAAGCTTTGGGATCTATTCTGTAGGAACGAAGAGAACCAGTTAAGTACAGGCCCAGACATCCCCATCCTGTGTTTCAGGAGGTCAATTAGGTTATCACGTTTGACAGTATCGAATGCTGATGAGAGGTCAAGAAGGATCAGTAGGCTCGACTTATTATGGTCGAATATTCTTAGCGCATCATCAACAATGTGCGTTAATGCGGACTCTGTACAATGACCCGGGAAGAAACCAGATTGATATTGGTCTAGGAGTTGAAAATGTTCAATATGGGAACAGAGTTGGGCGAGCACACATTTCTCCAGGAGTTTTCCTAAGGTGGGGATGTTAGAAATTGGGAAAAAGTTATGAAGGTCAGTGGGATCCGCGGATGGTTTCTTTGAAATCGGGATCACCTCACCCGATTTAAGGCAATCAGGAATTGCGTCTTCCTGAAGTGAAGCATTGACAATCAAGTGTTAGTAAGGAGGCTCTAACCTTCGGGAAAAGGTTCACTGGCAAACCGTCGTTGTAGTGATTGGAAGGTTTCCACGTCCCCAGCATTTTGCGAATAGTGCTTTCATCCAAGGTTTGGAACAAGCTCCAGGATGAGTTCTGTTTGGGCAGGTAGGGCTGTGCAGGGTCAGTGAAATCCAGGCCTGCGGGATGGAGGGTGATCAGAGTACTGATCGATAGGTGATCAAGGGCAGAGCGTAATTCAGTCTCAATCTTGATAGTCTTATCCGTAAAGAAGACCGCAAATTCTTCACAGTTTGGAAGAAACCCTTGACCCTGTGATGAGAGATTAGGATGGCTGTTAGCTTCGTACTTGATGAGTTCAAACAGTTTTTTTGGACGATTTTTGCTTGGTCTAGTTGAGATCTGAAAAAGGTGACCTTCGAGCCTCAAATGCATTTATTGTATAGGCTTCGCAGGGATCTCAAAGGTGGAGATGCTCAAGGGAGGGGTTGGATCGCCATGACCTTTCTGCAAGCCTTACGTTTCTTCTGTTGAAATTGAGACTCACATTGAACCATGGTTTAGAAAGTTTAGCGGATATTCTTTTAAGCTGTAGTGGAGCAACCAAGTCTAGTACATTGAGCATTGAGTGGTTATAGTGGGCCGTGAGGTTGGGGACATCCGACATGTGCAAGGGAGGGGGCAGGATGTTATCGCAGAGAGCAGTCAGATCTTGTGAGTTAATGTTCAGTAGACATCTTTTCAGCTGTTTTGGGTTCTTAGGCTGGGATCTATTTACTCTTACCCAATCCAAGATGAGGAAGGTGATGCAATAGTGGTCTGTCCAATCACATGGGAGGATCGAATCAAGGAGGATGGAGTTGGGCTTATCAATGACAAGATCTATGGTAGCTCCTTTGATATGAGTCGAAAACATTTGAAATATATTTCAAATGTGTGAAAAAGTTCTGGGAGTGTCTTTTGTTGGTATGAAACATATAATAAAATATCATCAGTGTAAAGGGAAATCCTTTCATCACCAATGGAGTCTGTTTGTTCCTTGAAACCCAAGAGGCCTGGTTGTGCACATATAATGCATGCCATGCGTTCTAGCACTAGGGCGAATAACAGTGGTGAGAAGGAGCATCATTGACACGCCCCCTCGCAATAGGGAATTCTGCTGATAATTCGACATTCAAATTCATGCAGTCTTTATACAGCAAGTCAATCCAGGCCTGGAAATCTGGATTAAAACCATACTTTTTCCAGAGCCTGTTTTAGGAATGGCCATTGGAAGGCATGAAATACCTTTTCGGCATTAAGGGACAACAGCATATGCGTGTCTTTCCTACTGTGTATTGTTTTGAGCTCATTATTTAGTCTACAAGGATTACATCTCATAGACCTCTTTGGCATAAAGCTCGACTGGTCATAATGTATAAGAGCAGAGATAACTCTCAGAAGCCTTGCGGCTAGGATCAAAGCTAGAATTTCAGTTTCAATATTTAAAAGAGAGATTGGTCGATAGGAACCACAGTCAGTCGCAGGTTTGCCTGGCTTGAATATCACCGCAATAGTAGTTTTCCGGAGGTCATGTGGAAGGATGCTGTTAACTTTAGCCTCTTTGAACAACTTAAGGAGAGAAGGGTCTATTAGCCCTGCATTTAATCAAACAAGTTCTGCAGGAAATCCATTTGGCCCTGGCAACTTCCAAGGATTTAGGTTTCCTTTGGCTAACAGGACATCTGCTAATGTTATATCTACTTGTAGTGTCTGCAAGGCATCTAATGTCAGTTTTGGCATATCCATTCCATCAAGATAAGCTTCTGTTTGTGAAGTAGGTGCCAGTTGGCACGCTTTATCAAAAGTGGTGTCATATTTGGCAAAATCATGAGCAATCTCTCCAGCTATCTCATATATGGTTACTCTGTCTCCCATTATGGCATTAACTCCTCTTGCCTTCATCTATCTCTTACTTAGCCATGCCAATATTATTCCAGATTTGTCACCAGAGTCATTGAAATATCAGTGAGTTGCCTGGAGTGAGGCATTCGCCCCTTGATGTGCTAGTGCCTGATATTTTCTGCGGAGAGTTTATTTATGTATTTATTTATTTATTATGCAATTTGTACCGCGCAAACTAAACCCGAAGGTGTCAAGGCGCCTATCAAAAAAGATCAAAAATGCAGAGCACAACTACAGGTACGCGCGTACAAAGAGGTGGGTCTTCAGGGCAGATCTAAATGATTGTAGAGTGGGGAGAGACCTTAATTCAAGCGGGAGAGCGTTCCACCACTTTGGGGCCAGATTGGAAAAAGCTTTACCACCCCATCTGGTTTTCCGAATACGCGGAACAGAGAGAAGAAGTCTGTTTGAGGAGCGAAGGTTCCTGCCAGGATTGTGATGGGACAGAATGGATCCAATGCCAGTAGGGCTATTTTTAGCTAAAGCCTTGTAGACCATACATGGTCTTAAAGAGTATCCGGTCCTCAACAGGAAGCCAGTGAAGCTGCTTCCGGGCAGAGGTGGCAGAGGCACGTCGGGGTAGATCCAGAACAAATCTGGCTGCTGCATTCTGGACCACCTACAAGCGCTACAGCTGACTTTTATTCAGTCCCGCATACAGCGCATTGCAGTAGTCCAGACGGGAGCCCAAGAGGGCAACGGCAAGTTGCTTTCTTGCCTGCAGAGAGAGGTAGTACCTGATTTTCCTTAGTATGTGGATGATACCCCAACAGGTCGATACAGTCCTGTTGACCTGTTGGCACATACTAAAGATGGTATCAATCATGACCCCAAGGTTTTCAGCTGAGGAAGTAGGATCAGGACAGGCACCCAGTGAGTCCGGCCACCACTCAGCTGACCAGATCTCTTCCTTTCCTCCAAACACCATCACCTCAGTCTTCTCCCCATTCAGTTTCAATGAGTTGTGAATCATCCATTGGCCGACTGCCTCCATACAAGATCTAAAATTGGAGGCAGTCGACGTAACTGACTGGGAGAGAGAGACGAGGATCTGGGTGTCATCCGCATAGGAGACTACCTCCATCCCAAAAGATCTAATAAGTCTGGCAAGGGGGGTCACATAAATGTTGAAAAGGGTGGGGCTCAGCGCCAACCCCTGAGGGACCCCACATTGCACAGACAGGGATGGAGATAGAAATTTACCCAGCATCACCCTTTGCTCTCTATGGTCAAGAAAAGAGGAAAGGAGCCCCAGGGCCGCCCCTGAACCACAATCTCCCTCAGTCGAGATGTTAAGACCGGGGGGGAAAGGGTATCGAAGGCAGCCGTGAGGTCTAAAAGGATCAGGAGGGAGGTCTGTCCCCCATCCACACGCGTGCAGATATTATCAAGCACTATGGTGAGGGCAGACTCGGTGCTATGTTCCCTCCTGAACCCATGCTGGGAAAGATCCAAGCAGCCCGAACTCTCCACGAAGGCAGCAAGATGTTTATTTAAATGGGCTTCTAACATCTTCGCGGGAGCCGGGAGCAGTGAGATGGGGCGAAAGTTTTTTAATACCCCAGGGACAAGAGAAGGTTTCTTGAGCAGTGGTTTTACTACAGCATTTTTCCACTGCTGAGGAAAAATGCCCTCCCTCATCGCCCTATTCATGATGTCAACCAAAGGGGGAAGGAGGGATTCTCTACACTGCTTGAGGATCTTTAGAGGACAAACATCTAGCGGAGAACCAGATTTAGTTTTGTTGAGAAGAATCTCTAGGTCCTGGGAAGAGAGATTAGGAAAGGATTCCAGACCTCCGGACCGAGGTAGCTCTGCGGAAGCAGAGTCAGAAACAGCGGGATCCGGAGGCTCAGCGGTAGAGGATCTTTGCGACTCCAAAGCAATGTAAATGTCCGATATTTTGGACTGAAAGAAGGAGGCTATCCTATTGCAGAGCTCCTGAGATGCAGTAACAGGGTTGGGGATCTGGAGAGATGTAAGAGAGTCCACAATCCTGAAAAGCTCTTTAGGAGATGAAAGTGAAGCTGTGAGGGCCGTAAAGTATTCTTGTTTGGTCCTAATCACTTCAGACTTGTATCTTTTTAACAGGATCTTGTGGGCTTCCCTATCCTTTTGGTCCCAACTAGAATGCCATAGGCGCTCCTGTCTCCTTACTTCCTGTCTGAGGAGTCTTAAGTGTTCTGAGAACCAGGGAGCTGAGGGTCTTTTCCTGGCTGAATAACAAGACCTAGCAGGAGCCAGTTCATCCAGGGCCTCCGTGATGGTCTTTTCATAATGTGAGACCGCCGACGGAACATCCATCTCCTGAGTTGTGGACAAACTAAACGTCCATGGATAAAAAGAATTTTCCCTGATGTTTTTGAAATTCCTACGTACTTCCATTGTACTCGGAACCTTTCTAATGGTGTCCTGGATCGGATAGGTCAGATTGAAGGGAACGGCCGGGTGATCCGACCATGACAGATAGAAGGGATCCGTTACTGTCAACCTCTGATCATTAGAAAAAATCCCATCAAGCGTGTGCCCCGCTCGGTGGGTAGGTCCTTTCACCAGTTGGGTGAGTCCACAGGCTGACATAACTTCCAGCAGGAAGAGAGTGTCATGAGCCTCCAGCAGCTCTAAGTGAAAATTAAAATCACCTAGAATAGTAAGATTTTCACGGCCAAAATAGGGTCCCAAAACATGAAACAGTTTCAGCCCAAAATCTGCTCTGGGACCGGGAGGACGATAGACCAGAATCCCATTAAATGCGGGATTAGAAGAGTCGGACAGGGAAAAATATAGCACTTGGAACACATCCTTGGGGTCAGAGACAGGTATGGTATGGCATTGAAACCTGTCTTTATACAGGATAGCCGGCCCACCACCAACTCGGCCCATTCTGTCCTGCCGAGAGTTGATATGTCAAGCAGCAGGGAAGGGTCTGTAGTATAGCCCCCTGCTGACCACCTAGCTGTAGCTATTTTGTTTTGCACTATGCAACTGAGCACCATTTTGTATGCTTCCTATAGTGTGACCACTTAAGACACTGAGTCTACATTTTCTTTAAAATATAGCTCAGTGTCAATTTCACGAGCGACTCTCATAGTTCCCAGCTTGTCTCATAGTTCCCAGGCATTTAATTTCCACCCTTCCCCAAGGTTACGAGTACCCTTTCCAATGGTAAGCCACAGTTGTGTTTAATCTTGTTCCCCAGCCAATTAACGTTCCATGACAGCAGGGAATATCCCTTTTGGTCAGTTCTGCCGATCCCATTCGTCTAAGTGAGAGTGCGATGTCAGTCCTCTTGGCCCCTGTGTTGATGCGTCTGTCTGTAATAATCTTCATGTGCCAAGAACTTGCCCCCCTTTCCCAACAAAGAAGTTCAGCCCACCTCCCCTCCCCACTTTTCCCCACCCCATGCACTTACATTGAATTGTCAACATGACAGCTGTGTTTGAGGAATGTCCGAGAAGTCTTTCACCACCCGTTTCCCTCAACAATACCCTTCTACCCCTTTAAACTCTAGAAACCACCCACCTTAGTTGGATCCTGTGGGGAAGGAAAACAAGCAATAAGAAGCAAAGGTCACTTTGACATGACACTATCACTATAAACAGTTCAGGTGGTGAGCCGGTTGCCGACAACTCCGCCAGGGCCTGCTGGGCCCGTATATTCAGTCACTCAGTTCCCACATTTCTGTGTGGTTATTTTGGTTTCACTGGGTGTGTGGGACGATGTTCCTGTTTCAATGCTCAATCAATCAATCAATCAATCACGGCATTTGTAAAGCGCGCTACTCACCCGGGAGGGTTTCAAGGCGCTGGGGGAGAGGGGTATGTAACTGCTCGAACAGCCAGGTCTTGAGCTGCTTCCTGAAGGAGAGATGGTCTTGGGTTCGTCGAAGGTGGGTGGGGAGGGAGTTCCAAGTCTTGGCTGCCAGGTAGGAGAAGGATCTTCCTCCGGTGGTGGCTCTGCGGATGCGTGGTACGGTGGCGAGTGAGTGGCTGGTCGATCGTAGCTGGCGGGTGGGCGTGTAGAATGTCATGCGGTCGTTGAGGTACTTGGGGCCCAGGTCGTGGAGAGCCTTGTGTGCGTGGGTGAGGAGTCTGAACGTGATTCTCTTGCTGATGGGGAGCCAGTGCAGGTCTCTCAGGTGTCCGGTGATGGGGCTGTGTCGGGGGATGTCCAGGATGAGTCGTGCGGAGGCGTTCTGGATGCGTTGGAGTCTTTTTTGAAGTTTGGCTATGGTTCCGGCGTAGAGGGTGATCCCGTAGTCCAGTCGGCTGGTGACGAGTGCCTGGGTGACGGTCTTCCTGGTTTCGGTGGGGATCCATCTGAAGATCTTGCGGAGTATGCGCAGGGTATTGAAGCACGAGGATGAGACGGCGTTGACTTGTCTGGTCATTGACAGGGAGGAGTCCAGGACGAAGCCCAGGTTGTGTGCGTGGTCCGTTGGTTTGGGAGCAGTGCCCAGGGACGGGGGCCACCAGGAGTCATCCAAGGCGGAGGGTGATGATCCCAGGATGAGGACTTCAGTCTTGTCTGAGTTCAGTTTAAGGCGGCTGTTCCTCATCCAGTCGGCGACGTCTTTCATCCCTTCGTGTAGGGTGGCTCTGGCGGTGGTGGGGTCGTTGGGTGTCGTCGGTCTAGGAGATGATGTTGAGGTTGTGTTGGCGTGCGATGGCTGCGAGGGGGCTCATGTAGACATTGAAGAGGGTGGGGCTGAGTGAGGATCCTTGTGGTACGCCGCAGATGACTTTGGTGGCCTCGGATCTGAACGGAGGGAGGCGGACTCTCTGGGTTCTTCCGGTGAGGAACGAGGTGATCCACTCCAGCGCTTTCTCTCGGATTCCGATGTTGTTGAGGCGCTTCACTAGGTTACGGTGGCAGACAGTGTTGAATGCCGCAGAGAAGTCCAGGAGGATGAGGGCAGCTGTTTCCCCATTGTCGATCAGGGTTCTGATGTCGTCGGTGGCTGCAATTAGGGCAGTCTCGGTGCTGTGGTTGGCCCGAAACCCGGACTGCGAGGGGTCGAGGGATCCATTCGTCTCGAGGAAGGCGGCAAGCTGTTTGTTGAGGTCGGTGGGGTCCGCCGTTGGTTTCTTCAGGAGGGCGGTCAGCTCGGCGTGCTTCCAGCTCTCCGGGAAGGTGGCGGTGTGGAAGGAGGAGTTGATGGTGTCTCAGAGATGGGGTGCGAAGATGGCGTCGGCTTTGTTGAAGACGTGGTGTGGGCATTGGGTCGCTTGGTGATCCGGAGTGGATGGAGTTCATCGTGCGGGTGGTGTCTTCGGTGCTGATCGGGGTCCAGTTGCAGAGGGTGGTGGTGGCAGGCGTTGGTTTGGTGGTAGGGTGCGTGGTCTGTGCGTCGAAGCTGTTGTGTATGTCGGCGATCTTGCGGTGTAAGAACGAGGCGAGTGAGTTGCAGAGGTCTTGCGAGGGAGTGATGTCGTTGTTTCCGGCGCTGGGGTTGGAGAACACTTTGACGATGCTGAAGAGTTCCTTGCTGTCGTGGGCGTTGTTGTCCAGTCGTTCTTTGAGCGCCGTCTTCTTGGTGGCGCGGATCAGCTGATGATGTTTGCGGGTGGCGTGTTTGAGGGCGGTCCTGTTGTCTGTGGTCTGGTCGAGCCGCCAGGCTTTCTCAAGGGTGCGGCAGTTCTTCTTGGATTCCTTGAGTTCGTCGGTGAACCAGGGGGTTTTCTTGCTGCCGGGTCTGCTGGGAGGGTTCTTTAGTGGTGCGAGGTCATCGGTGCAGGCGGTCAGCCACTTGGTGAGGCTGGCTGCTTCGTTGGGGTCCGTTTTGCTGGTGGGAGTGTTCTGGCTGAGGGAGGCGGTGAGCTGCTCGGCGGTGATCTTGCTCCAGCTTCGGCGGGGGACCTGTTGCGGGAGGTGGTGGGTCATAGTTCTTCTGAAGCTGAAGTGGACGCAGCTGTGGTCGGTCCAGTGGAGTACGGTGGCGTGGCTGAAGGAGATGTTCTTGCTGGAGGAGAAAACGGGGTCGAGCGTATGGCCGGCGTAGTGGGTGGGTGTGTTCACCAGTTGCTTGAGTTCAAGGTTGGCGAGGTTGTCCAGCAGGGCAGTGGTGTTTCTGTCATTTGGTGTTCTCCAGGTGGAAGTTGAGGTCCCCCAGGAGGATGTAGTCGGCGGAGGGAAGGGCGTGCGGGCTGATGAAGTCTGCGATGTCTTCGCTGAATTGTGTGCGTGGTCCCGGTGGTCTGTAGATGAGGGTGCCTCGGAGGGTGGTCTTGGGGTCAGTGTGTATCTTAAAGTGCAGGTGTTCGGCGGCGGTGAAGGTTTCGTCGGAGTTAGTCGAGATGCGGATGGTGTTCTTGTGTACGATGGCGATGCCTCCTCCCGTCTGGTTGACGCGGTCCTTCTGGGTGATCTTGTATCCTTCCGGGATGGCTATGGCGATGTCGGGCGCTGAGGAGGCGTTCATCCAGGTTTCGGTGAGGAAGGCAACGTCCGGTGCTGTCGCGTCGAGCAGGTCCCAGAGTTCCACGGCGTGCCTGTGGATGGAGCGGGTGTTGAGCAGGATGCACTTCAGGTGGTTGCTGCTGGTGCTGGGCTTGGCGGGGGCGGGGCAGGTCCGGTAGCAGGTGAAACAGCAGGCTTGGCAGGCGAAGGGTCCTTGGGTGCGTCTCTGGGGGGCTTGGTAGCATGTAGGGTTCCAGCCGGCATTGAGTGCGTTGAGGGTGGCGGCTTCGTAGGTCTGTCGTGTAGTCTTGCATCGGCGGTGGGGACCAGGGGTCCTGGCGCTGGGCGCGGTCAAGGCGCGGACGGGCACAGACGGGCTTGCCTTTGGTGCGCCTTCGGCGCACAATCGGCGCGCCCTCTGTGCGTCAACGCTGCGCATGCGTGTGGGCGGCATAAGTAAGGAGCCGGGAGGGAGGAGCAGCTGGGTGGCAGAAGCGGGGCGGCGAATGGGCAGGAGGTGAGCGGGGCAGCCGGGAGTCAGCGGCAGGAAAATTAGCGGTTCTGCGGCGGCTGGGGCGTTCCAGGCAGCAGCGGCGGAAAGAAAATGGCAGTTCTGCAGCTGCTGGGGCGATCCAGGCAGCAGCGGGGCAGGAGCAGCAAGCAGCAGAAGAGCGAGGCAGGAGTCGGCAGGAGCAGCGGTAAGTGGGGGCGACCTCGCCTGGAAGTAGGCTCAGCGGTCGCCCTGTCAATGCTGACAATGGATGCCAGCAATGGATGGTTTATTTCAGAATCTGTGCACTGAACATGGTTATTTAAGTCTGTAGGTGCATCCTTTGCAAGTGTTGCTTGCGATTTCCTCCTCACAGTTGGAGTAACACCAGCCTCTGTATCTGAGGACAGGACAGATTTTAGGGGGGCGCTGCCAGAGCAGGATGGGGGGCTCTTTCATTTGTCGCTGAAAATGATCTCCTGACAAAGACTGTCCAGTCTTGTGATTTAGGTTGTGAGCTTTGTTGAGAGCCAGCAGGACATTGGATCCGGTCCGATTGTTAAGGTATTATGGGTGGGTGTTACTTCATCCACATCCAGGCCTAATCCAGCAGTTGGAAAAATGTTTTTCTCCCCTTGAATAATACTTTCAATTTAGCTGGGAACAGTAACATGTACTGGATGTTCATCGCTCGAGTTTTACTTTGACAGAGTCAAAGGTGAATCTTTTTTTGTACTTCTCGTGAGTAATCAGGAAAGAACATTATTTTTGCCTACTAGTATGGAATTCCTCCCACTTATCTCACCTCTCTCAAGATCAAATCCCTATCTTGGTAGTTAAGGAAACGGGTAATGAGACGTCTCGTTGATGCCCCCACAGGTGCTAAGAGCCCAATGTGTCATGTTTGAAAATTGCACCGCTGGGAGTGAGTCTTTCACCCATTTGCCCGCAGAAATGCTCCTGTGTCTGACCCCACCAGAAAATCCCACAAATCGTTGATTATTTCTTTGTGCATGATTTTCTGTGTCGTCCACTTTCCAGGCCACATATTTCAGGGTTGTACGTAGATCGGTGAACTCCCTGCACGTAGTATGGGTTGTGTCTTCAACCTCTGAGATTCTGCTTTCTGCTTGTGTTACTCTCTCTGAAACTTTACAGAGGTCATGGTGGAGTAAGTCAACATCTGAACAGACTTCACCTATCTTGTGCTCAAGGGTCTCCCTCAAAGCATGGATGGCCTGTAAGAGTGCTGCACTGTCTAGCATGCAAGCTGACTCCTCCTCTGGTCCCGTCAGGAGGGCCTTCATTTTGTATATCTGTCCATCTTGCCTTGCTTCTGCTGTTTGGATTCCTATATTTGCCCATTCTGAGTCCATGTTTAACGGGGACCTCCCATTACTTTGCCAGAGAAAGTGTCCAGCAGCGAGTCTTCACCTTGTTTATTGGGCCACTTCAGTGAGATCCCCAAGGCCGACCCCGAGTTCTCGAAGCTCATTTGTCACCCGATTCTATACTTCAATGGGACCCTGTGTTCCGACCGACTACTCAGGCTCCCTTTGAAGAAAGGGGTGGTTGCAGAAAACCTTGCACCCTGTGGCGGTCACCCTATGGTGCCTACCATGCTGTGCATGAATGTAAAGAGGGGACCCATGGGTACCCAACAGGCCCCAACCGGAGGCCTCCGGGTGAAGGACGTTGTGCTATGGCCCCCAAAAATCAGATTGTGACATGCGATCCATTTCGGACAAACCGATTCAGAAAGGATGTCCAATTCTGATATCGTAATCGCTTGGTCGGAAAAGCGGTCCATGGAGCCGTACGAGTCAGCTCCGACCTACTCGGTTTCTCCGAATGCCAGTCAGAACGGAGTCAGAAGGACCAAACGGTTACCTAACATCGTAATTCGTCGGTTGGAAATGTATCTGAGTCAGTCGGAAATGCTTCTGAGTCAGTCGGAAATGTTTCTGAGTCATTCGGAAATGTGGGTTCCGGATCGGATTTGAACAAACAGAATGCCGGTCGGAGCCTTTTAGACCTCCATCATAATCGGCCCCTTAGTGCCCTCTGCCTCTCTGAGTATGTTATGCTGTCCTCTGTGGCAACAAAATAATTGCCCACGAAGAAGTTATATTTCACCAGAGTCATCCAGGGTCCCCATGAGCAAGGACACCCTGTGAGGGGCCCGACTTTCCTAAGGACAGTAGCCCCACTCACCAAGGAGAGCATGGCAGGCCCGGGTCTGGGTCTTGAAAATAGCCTACATATATGGCTTTGGTTGCTCTTGTCTTATAGCCACATTTGCAGGGCAAAGGCGTAGGCCACTATGAAGTCTCACAGCGGGAGATCCAGTGACTCTATCTTGTTCTGTAAGTAGAGGGGTGTCCCCTACTGCTTCAGTTCTCCCCAGATGAATGTGGGTAAGGAGGAGTCCTTTGCTCTGCAACAGCAGCCCTAGTCCAGGAGGACTGCGAAATTTCACAATAATATCAACCAGGTCGGCACTGAGCACCTGGTCCCTGGCGGCAGTCCTAATCTTGGGCCTCCTGTGGCCCCTGCAAGCAGAGCAGCAGTCACTGCTGATTAGCAAGTCTGCTCTGTGGGTCTCTTCATGTAGAATGGGTTTGCCGCTCCATGCTCCCAGCAGCCAGCCGCACCCCCAACGGCACTCCCCAACCATGTTCACTACTTATTGCTTGTGGTACAGTGGTTGGCGGTGCAAGGGTTTTTTCCTGTGAGGTTTGGGGGGTAAGTTCTGTTTCCTCTCTTCTGCCCCCGTTGTCACTTCCCCGAGTTCATCTGCTTCCCCGCTGCTCTCTCTCGGGAAGAACGTCCTGGGACATTTGGCTCTGGGACACCTTTTCGCTTTGTGGGTAGGCCTCACTCTTTCTTTGGGTAGCCAAATCACAATACAGTATCTACACTGTGGAGTTCTGGACTTTTTGGTTCCGTCCAGAGGTGTCAGGGAACAACACCCAAAGACCCCGGAGTTCCACCTGCCTTGGTGCGCAAATGAACAGAAACACAGGCTTCTCGATGGTGGCGTCAAAGACCAAAGGTTTATTACTGCAGGGACACAGAAGTCACAGAAACTACGCATGGGCAGTAACTAGGAGCCTGTTCAATTTGTACAAAGAGGGTTGCTCCTTATATACTAGTTTTTGGCCTTCAGGCGAATTCTTCACATGTTAGTACATTCCCGAAACCTTTGTGTCACAGACAATAAATATTTGGCGTACCCAGGAACCATTGATAAAATCTGATACAAAACATCTACGGAGAGGGGTTCCCACTAGTTCATCACAATCCCTTGTCAGTATTGCATTCAAGAGCCGGACCGCCTCATCGTAAATTTCGTTACCTCCCCCTAATAAAGGCCCAGAAGGAAAGGAGCAGAGCCAGGTGCAGAAGATAGGAAAGCGGGATAAGAGATGCTTGTGGGTTGTAAATGGGCAAGGCTACCGGCTTCGGCCGCCTAATCATGATCGGGACAATGGACACGAGAACCAGTTCAGGTGGACTGGCCTCGGGCAGAGAAGGCAGCCTTTGTCGAGTCATATAGCTACAGCGTGATCTGGTTTAAGGTGCACGTGTCATGAAAGAGGTGAATCTCCGGCTAAGGCTACGTGTCCTTAATCGAAATGAAGTGATCAGAGGTTATTGCATATGTGAGGGCAAGAAACACAAAATGGCGGCCATGATCTAAGATGGATGCCGTGGGTAGATCAGAAATGTGTTCATAACAGGAGTGCTCTTGCTCGTAGTATAGCGAAAACACCAGGATATGCTAAATGGATCATTTGCGGTTCGCTGATACCAATATCATGTATTTCCGACAATATTGAAAACACGGGTTCAAATCGTCACGGAACCTCAACTGGAGGACACTGGAGCTGTATTTTCGTGTCTTCTTCACCCTGCTGTCCCTGTCTGTAAGTAGGTGGGTTGTGGCATACCACCAGTTCACTCAGTGAGTGTGATCCAGACCGCCAGCTCGCCTGGAGCAACCACTCCTCCATCACCATATTGTAGGTCTCATCTAGGCTCCAGCCTCAAGCTCCCTGTTTCAGCCATAACCAGTCTCATTGTGGCCAAACTTGCGACACAGGCCACATTTCTTTCTTATCCGTCACTTCAATAGAAGTTGTAGCGATCGGATGGAGAGATGTGAGCAAGATAAATGTGTGGATGAAGAAGTTGGTCAGCGGAGCCGTAGCAAGACGCTGTTAGTCGGCCATCCTGTTGGCCACACCCCCCCATAGCATATTTTTGAGCACCTTTTTCCTGGAGAAAACGTAGGAACCATAATTGCTTTTCTTCATAAACTTTGATCACTATATCCAAGTCTGTTTATTATTGTAACGTGTATCTTTTTTACATTTGTGTCTTTTTGTAACTAACCTGATTTAGAAATTTTATGTTTCATTTTAAGAAGTGTAATATTGTTTTACTAGAATTTTACATATACCTAGGCTTTCCTGTTTTCAGGTTCTATTTTGGGTAAATTCTGGTGTTTTTTTTCAGTGTTTTCATGTAATTTCGATACTTTAAAAAAACAGTGGTTATCAGTGGTTACACATTTCAGCGCCATTAAAAACTACAGAAACAGTGTTTTTCCAGTGTTTATGTAACATTTTGCTTTTATTATTTCTTGCTTTCTGCACTGATAGCACATGGTATATAGACAGTGTAAGTATAGTGTATATGAGGTCCAAATAGATTTTTGCAAAATTGCAAATTAAACTTATTGTAGTACGCCATAAAATACTTCTGCAGCGAGTCTTTGGTCATGTGCGCTCCTTCTTTCCTTCCCATGTAAACTTCTGTGAAAAGGCCCTCTCAACATTGGCACTTGAGATGGTCAACGCCATAACAGCCAGTACTCAATTTGTTAACTCTGGCTACTGACATAGCATTCCGTGCCAAGACTGGTTCACTTGAAGATTACGATTCTCAGGGCAAGTTCTGCAACATTTGTGCTGATCAAGGAGCTTATGCCCTCGGAGTTATTGAAGCGGTAAAAAATGAAGCAGCACTTTTGAAACTACGGAGGAAATTACCCTTTATGGAAGGGATCTAGAGTAGAGTTCCACAGTGAGGTTTCATTGACTTCAAATGCCATTGGTGGTGTAGGGACATTTCTATGCATCATTGCAAGCCTTTTCTCATACATTGTAAAATAAAAGTTCCTGAATTGCTCTTCACCATTGCTTTGCTTACCAAGTGGCAAGCATCTAACATGAAACATGTTGCCGTGCCAAAGTCACTAAAGGTGTCGCCCAGCCCACTCTCAAGGAGATATTTCACATCTACACCAATTATGCTGAACACTTGGCAGACAAGGGTGTTTTCAGACTCTAGGGTTTTTTAATCTGTCCACAACAGCAGTGATGTTTTCCTGTAAAAATTTAAGAATGCAGTTGTGTGCACTTTTTTACATCACTATCAATATGTGACCAAAGATTCTCACATTTCTTGCCTTTGGCATTATCAACAAAAATTCTGTAAACGGTTGCCACATGGATATTATAGCATTCATAGCCGCTTGGACTGAGAACCATCAGCTAAGGGGCACAGTTGGGATGACTCTTTCTTTGATGCCACACAAAGCACAACATGATAAATATTTGTGTTTTAGTTGCTGTGCATAAGAAAACAGTGCACCAGAATAGAGTATTAAGTCAATAATATTCCCCACTAACTGAAGATTGTAAAGATGCTTTCTGCATACCATCTGACAAGTTGAAGGATCTCTGACAGGGAAGCACTTCAGCTCAGGTATCGATTTTGACAGGTCATCACACAACTTTTTCTTATATGTAGGCGAATCGCTGCAAATACAAACAACATCATTCCAATCTTTGTTGAACTTGGAAATAGTGTTTTATACAGGGCATTCCAAGTGGCATGGCAGTCCATGTTTTCTAAAAGTCTGGTGTCATGTTTTAACCACTATCCCAGCTGCTTGGTGAGAGAGCTCTTTTCACATATGTTTGCTCGCCTAATATCAATACTGACTCACTAGAAAGTGGGGGCTGATGTATTAAGGGTTTTTACCTATATTCTGTGGATAAATGTGATGACACATATTAGGAAAGATTCTTATGAAACCAGACATTTTACCTATCAGTGAAAGAATCGAAGGCAGCCAAAATATCAAATATGATTTTTATATTTCCTGATTCTCTACAGTTTATAAACTAATTAAACAAGATCTAAAACATGCTTCTAAATCCTGCATCTTTAGACCAAAGGCCACAAAACTGAAAAAAAAGAAAAGGAAAGAGAATCAATATTTTAGTGGCATCCCTAAACAGCAGAACTCAAGCAGAATATTGTTACCCCAGAATTCCTTACTGCTAGCTTGTATAACAAAGTTACATTGTATTAGCCCCTTCAGGAAGAAAAAAAATGAGTATTCCACTCTTTTTGAATGGCATTTAGTTTGTGGTTGTGCAGGTGTTTTTGCAGTGTTTATATGTTTCTACTAGTGAGGGCTATTTATCTTTCAATGGGGTTTTATCAGTTATTATAGGTTTAAACCTAAAACTGGACAGCCTACATATACCACATGCATTTCTTCGAACAAAGGCCTTCCTACTTGCTCCAAATAAGCAAATGTACAGTAAGGATTGCTCCCAGAAACCAATTTTGCTTTGTGGGGCAGATTGTTTCTGTTTCATGCTGCACACATACAACTCATATAAAGATTGGGCCCTTGTTAAAGATTGTAGCAACATCAGAAAGGGATTTAATGAATCTGGGATGTGTATAAATCAGTTAAATAAATGGAGGGGCGAGTCCAAAATGGCAGGCGGGATGGTCGCTTAAACGCGAGCTCCGATCCCATTTCTCCAGCTAAAATCCCTTTGCCACACCAGTAAGGGAGGTGTAAGATTTAGTGGCTGACAAGGGGTCACAAGTCATCATGCTGGACTCGACCGAGGTGCTGACTGACGGCTGCCTGGGATCACAACATTACCGAGGTTTCTGGCTGCGTCCGGCTGAGCTGTTAGGAAGCTGCAACCCAGACGGCTAACAGGGTGGCTGATCCGGCCCCCGACTGGCAGGACCTTAGCCCCTTGTTCTCATTTGGGCAACGCATGCTGCATTTGTGCATGGGCTCGAGAGGTTACGCTGAGTTGACATGCCACCGGGTAGTGGCCGCTGCAGCCTTGTTTGCCCGGTTAGACTCCGGCTGGAAAGATGACGGGGATGGCGGTGGAACGAGCAGACCGTCTCCTCAATAGAGACTAAGTGCCATTCGTGGTGAGGGGCAGATAGCGGTGGTCTTCCTGAACCCCCGGTGAGGGGGATTGATTGTTTCTCACCTGCTTGCTCTATGGCTAGCCTGCATAGTGCAACACTGGATCCCATCCCCCATTGCTGTCTAGAGAATGATGGAGGCATAAGTACTGCCAACTGCTCACTGGTGCCACCTGCTGTTTTGGACCTCTCCTTCTAAAATTAGGTGAGGCATTGATTTGGGAGGAGCCGTGCCACACATTACCTGAAGCGCCCAGGATGAGGTGCTGCCTGAGGGGATGTACCTCATACCACATCATTAACCTGCAGGGACAAGGCTGTTTGCAGCTGCTGGGCCTCCCTCATGCACCACAGAACTGTGGGGGGGTACTTAGATAGCCCCTAATATTGCGGGTCGCTTAAGCTAGGTCTGTATACCTGGACTCACCAATAATCCTTTGAGAATGGCTAAAGCCCTAAAGGTCAAGGGTGGCGACATCCTGCAGACCCTGGCTCTCATGGAACCTGCACCATCAACAGTGAATCGCCTTCTCCAGGATCACACACAGAAATTCTCGGGCCTGTTGGCGGTGGTCAGCAGCTTTCAGGCCTCTATCAAACCAAAGCTGTACTCTTTGATAATTGTTATGGGGAATATGGAGAATGATCACAAAAAACTGAAACGTTGAGTATACTATGCAGAACAAGCACTTGAGACGGTCCAGCCGACAGTCACAGACCATCAAGCACAGATCGAGGTGCTGCAAAAGGAGGTGGCACTACTATGAACCAGAGCGGATGATTCAGAAGGCCACTCATGACGGAATTTCAATCAGGGTGGTTGGTCTTTGGAGGGGGCAGAAGGACCAAGCATAAACCTTGACCCAGAAACATGGCTGTCAGAGGAAGTACTCAGCGGAAGGATCTCTACATTTTTCTCAGTGGAATGATCTCTTAGGGTACTTGGCCACGCTGCACTATCTGGAGCACCTCAAAGACTGGTGGTAGCACGACTCAGGGACCGGAAAAACATGTTGCAAATTGCCCGCACTAAGGGCCCCTGCATGGTACAGAACAACCGGGTTACCATTTTCCTGGATTTTATCATGGATGTCCGCAGATTACGTGGTGCATTTTCTGATGTGAAACACTGGCTCCACACCCTGAATATTAAGGGCCTCATTTATGAAAAGTCATATTCACAGTATGACGCATCATGTCGCAAGGAGTTACGGATACGTCAGTATTACTGATGTATCTGTAGGCACAAAAATCACACATTGCTGGAGTCTGTCACAAAAGAGACGCAACTCTAGCAATGGATCATTACACATGGGCAAGTCCCATACACATGGGCAAGTCCCATGTGAAATGTGCCTGCGTCCAGTGCTTTAAATGGAAAAAAATAAGTGAAGGTACTCACCAAATTTAGATGTGTACTAAGGGGTGGGAATTGGGGCGGGGCTATGGGGGCGGGGCTACTGGCAATACTAAGGTACCCGGCCGGAGGCACACATTTAATTTGACTGACATTCAATTGATGCTCAAAAGTGCAGAATGATACTGAGATGCAAAACATACATTCACCTGAGCCACTCAATGCAAATTTGCTTCTAATCTAGCCGTAGAACAATTTGATTATGCTTCACTAAGTAGGCCAACAATCTTCACAGCAACTAAGTCAACTCACAAAATCCAGCAAAAATTGAGGAAAGCAGAATACATCGGAGTAATTGTCCTATTACAGGGTTGCCCCTTAGTCTGCAGTGTTTCTGCTTTCTCAGAAGAAAAAGAGTGGGTCGCAAAATTAATACTGTTGGACTATAGCACTCGGTTTTTACCATCTCAGTGCAAGTCACAGGGGAATTTTGGGGACCAAAGAGATCCACCAGCTTGGCCAAAATATCAATGAAGCTTCTTGTACTGACAAAGTTCACAAAAATGAAGTACAGAATTTAGGACAATAAAATACTAGTTTAGAAAATCCTAACTACTTTGGTTTAAAATTCTGGGGGGCATATTACCAAGCAATAGCGATAATAATCGCTATTGCTTGGTTAGAGACAAAAATGTACCGCTGAGCTGCGGCGATTTTTACCGCAAATAAACCTTGGTATTACCAAGGTTTATCGCAAATGCGATATAAATCGCCGCAATGCATGAATATCGCTGAAAAGTCAGCGATATTCATGCATTACCAAGCTAATGCTCTTAGCCATGTTATCCACCTCCCATTGGATAACATGGCTAAGAACTGCTCAGGGCAGGTGTTAGCTTTTGGAGATATTCGCGCTTAGCGCGAATATCTCCAAAAGTTGGTAATAGGAGATAGTGATGTTAGCGACTGTTTTCAGTTGCTAACATCTTGGCACGCCCACTTTGCATGTCATTAGTGATAAATATCACTGACATGCAAAGTGGGGCCCAAGATGGTCACTATCTCCTACTAGCTGTAGCTAACTGGTGTTAGCGACAGCTAGGTAATAGGGAGATAATTTTATCTCCGCTTTCTTGGCTTTTAAAGCCAAAAAAGCGGAGATAAACCCCCTTGATAATATGCCCCCAGGTTCTTTCCTAGATCAGGTGGCCTTGTGAGTTCATGAGCTTTAAGGTGCAGACTGCCAACTCATGGCTTTAGAGAACTTAGGATATTCAGTGGTCGGAGAAAAACAATTCACAAAGTGCTCTGTAGTAGGGTTCGATCATTATTGAGGTAAAGTGGTTAGATTCTCTTTAACTAGAGCATTTGACCATCACGCATCTGTGCCGTAAAAGCAGTGCATTGCTGGAGCTGTGTCGCGCTTGCGATGCAGCTCCAGCAATACTCTGGGGGGCCCTATCTCCCCAATGCTGCATCAAGCCTTGCGCCTGCTTCAAGCAGCATTGGCCTAAAAGTGACTGAGTGAATTCTTGTGTATTTCACTCAGCCACTTTTAGGAGGCGTTCCTGCGTAGTAACGCCCTCCCCTGCGCCGGAACACCTCCTGATGGAGCAGGGCTTTAGAACGTGACACATCTCTCAGATGCGTCACGTTCTTAATTCCCAGCACCATGGCACATCTTTTGTCCTGCCGCTGCGTCACAAAAGGTCTCAGTAGAGTGTGGGAGTGGTGAACCAGATGGTGGCAGTGATGAACCAGAGGGTGACAGTGATGAACCAGAGGGTGGCAGGGGTGAACCAGAGGGTGACGGTGCTGAACCAGAGGGTGGCAGTGCTGAACCAGAGGGTGGCATGGGTGAACCAGAGGGTGGCAGTGGTGAACCAGAGGGTGACAGTGATGAACCAGAGGGTGGCAGGGGTGAACCAGAGGGTGACAGTGCTGAACCAGAGGGTGGCAGTGCTGAACCAGAGGGTGGCATGGGTGAACCAGAGGGTGGCAGTGGTGAACCAGAGAGTTGCAGTTGTGAATCAGAGGGTGGCAGTTCTGAACCAGAGGGTGATAGTGATTAACTAGAGGGTGGCAGTAGTGAACCAGAGGTGCTGTGATGAACCAGAGGGTGGTAGTCATGAACCAGAGGGTGGCAGTGGTGAACCAGAGGGTGACAGTGCTGTACCAGAGGGCGGCAGAGGTGAACCAGAGGGTGCTGTGATGAACCAGAGGGTGGCATTGGTGAACCAGAGGGTGGCAGGGGTGAACCAGAGGGTGGCAGTGGTGAACCAGAGTGTGGCAATGCTGAACCAGAGGGTGACAGTGGTTAACCAGAGGGTGGCAGCGGTGAACCAGAGGTGCTGTGATGAACACGAGGGTGGCAGTAGTGAACCAGAGGGTGACAGTGGTGAACTAGAGGGTGACAGTGCTGTACCAGAGTTCAAGTTGAAGTTCCAAAATTTGTATAGCGCACTACTCACCCAGAGGGTCTCAAGGCGCTTGAGGGAGGGAGGTGCTTTACTTATCGAATAACCAAGTTTTAAGTTGCTTTCTGAAGGAGAGGTGGTTCTGTGTAAGGCGGAGGTGGGTGGGGAGAGAGTTCCAGGTTTTGGCCGGTAAGTAGGAGAAGGATCTTCCTCCCATGGTGGATCTGTGGATGCGCTGAAGTACGGCGAGGGCTTGATTGGACGAACGTAGTTGGCGGGAGAGGGTGTAGAAGGATAGTCGCGTGTTGAGGCATTCGGACCTAGGTCGTAGAGGGCTTTGTGTGCGTGGGTGAGGAGACGGAACGTTATTCTCTTGTTGACAGGGAGCCAATGGAGATCTTTCAGGTGGCCGGAGATGTGAGCTTGCTGAGGGATGTCCAATATGAGTCTGGCTGAGGCGTTTTGGATGCGTTGGAGTTTTTTCTGTAGTTTGGCTGTGGTTCCGGCGTACAGGGTGTTTCCGTAGTCCAGTCGGCTTGTGACCAGTGTGTGGGTGACCGTCTTTCTTGTTTCGGTGGGGATCCAATGGAAGATTTTTTTGAGCATGCGTAGGATGTTGAAGCATGGTGATGAGACGGCGTTGACTTGTCTGGTTATCGAGAGGGAGGAGTCCAACATGAAGCCCAGGTTACGTGCATGGTTCGTAGGTATGGGTGCGGTTCCCAGGGCCGGTGGCCACCATGAGTTGTCCCAGGCAGAGGGGGATGACCCTAAGATGAGGACTTCCATTTTGTCCGAGTTTAGTTTTAAACGGCTATTCTTCATCCACTCGGCTACTTCTTTGATTCCTTCGTGTAAGTTGGTTTTGGCGGTGTTTGGGTCTTTGGTGAGGATCAGCTGGGTGTCGTCTGCGTAAGAGATTATGTTGAGGTTGTGAAGGCTTGCGATGGATGCGATAGGACTCATGTATACGTTGAAGAGAGTGGGGCTGAGTGATGATCCTTGTGGTACGCCGCAGATGATTACGGTGGCCTCTGATTTGAAAGGGGGGAGGCGGACTCTCTGGGTTCTTCCAGCAAGGAACGAGATGATCCATTCCAATGCTTTTCCTTGTATTCAGACGTTGCTGAGGCATTGTATGAGGGTGCTATGACAGACTGTGTCGAAGGCTGCGGAGAGGTCAAGTAAGATGAGGGCAACTGTTTCTCCGTTGTCCAGTAGTGTTCGGATGTCATCTGTTGCTGCAATGAGGGCGGTTTCGGTGCTGTGTTTGGCTCGGAAGCCAGATTGTGAAGGGTCAAGGGATTTGTTGGATTCGAGGAAGGCAGCGAGCTGGTTGTTGACGGCTTTCTCAATGACTTTGGCAGGGAATGGGAGGAGGGAGATGGGGCGGTAGTTCTTAAGTTTGATGGGGTCTGCTGTGGGTTTCTTCAGAAGGGCGCTGAGTTCGGCATGTTTCCAGTTTTCCGGGAAGGTAGCGGAGTTGAAGGAACAGTTGATGACATCGTGGAGATGGGGTGCGATGATGGAGCCTGCTTTGTTGAAAATGTGGTGGGGACATGGGTCGGTTGGCGATCCTGAGTGGATGGAGTTCATCAGGCGGATGGTGTCTTCGGTGGTGATTGGGTTCCAGGCGCAAAGGTTGTTAGAGTGCGGTTTTGGTTCAGAGGTGGGTGGAGTGGACTGGTCTTCGGACTGGTTTTCAAAGCTGTTATGTATTTCGGCGATTTTGTTGTGGAAGAATGAGGATAGAGAGTCGTAGAGGTCTTGGGAGGGGGTAATGTCGTTGGTGCCGGTGGTGGGGTTAGTAAATTCTTTGATGATGTTGAATAGTTCCTTGCTGTTTTGGGCATTGTTGTGAAGTCGATCCTTGAATGCTGATTTCTTGGTGGATCGGATCAGTTGGTGGTGTTTGCGGGTGGCATTCTTGAAGGTGGCTAGGTTCTCAGTGGTTGGGTTTTTTCTCCAGGTTTTTTCGAGAGTACGACAGAGCTTCTTGGATTTCTTGAGGGCATCGTTGAACCAGGAGGCTTTTTTGCTACCTTGCTTGATTAGATGGTTTTTCAAGGGTGCTAGTTTGTTGGCGCTGTGGGTGATCCATTGTGTGAGGTTAGTGGCTGCTTGGTTAGGGTCCGATGATTTGGCAGGGGGGTTTTGGTGAAGCGATGTGAAAAGCTGGTCGTTGGTGATTTTGTTCCAATTTCTTCGAAGAATAGGTTGTGGGGGGTTGTGGGTCGTAGACTTTTTGTAGTTGAAGTGAACGCAGCTGTGGTCCGTCCAATGGAGAGCTGTGGTGTGATCGAAGGAGATGTGTTTGCTGGAGGCGAAGATAGGGTCGAGCGTGTGTCTGCCGTAGTGGGTGGGGGTGTCTACAAGTTGTTTGAGTCCGAGATTGGCCAGGTTGTCCAGAAGGGTGGTGGTGTTGCTGTCGTTTTTCTTTTCCAGGTGGAAGTTGAGGTCTCCCAGAAGGATGTAGTTCTCGGAGGGGAGGGCGTGAGGGCTGATGAAGTCAGTGATGTCTTCGCAGAATTGTGTGTGGGGTCCTGGTGGTCTATAGATGAGGGTGCCTCTGAGTGTGGTTTTGGGGTCGGTGTGAATCTGGAAGTGAAGGTGTACGGCGGTAGCGAGGTTATCATCAGAACTGGTCGTGATGCGGATGGTGTTTTTATGGACGATGGCGATGCCTCCTCCTGTTTGGTTGGTGCGATCTTTTCGGATGATCTTGTAGGCGTCCGGGATGACTATGGCGATGTCGGGCGCTGATGAGGCGTTCATCCATGTTTCTGTAAGGAAGGCGACGTCCGGCGATGTAGTGTCGAGTAGGTTCCAGAGTTCAATGGAGTGTCTGTGGACCGAGCGGGTGTTGAGCAGGATGCACTTAAGGTGGTTAGTGTCGGATCTCTGTTTGGAGTTTGTGGATTTGGTGTGGGTCCTGAGGCAGTCGAGCTTGCAGGAGTGGCAGGTGAAGGGTCCATGGGTGTGTCCTGGGGCGGCTTGGTAGCAGTTTGGGAGTTGGCCGGGGTTAAGGGCTGAGAGGGTTGTGGCATCGTATGTTATGCGGGCGGAATGGATTTTGCGGGGACCAGGGGGTCTGGCGCTGGGCGCGGTCCAGGCACGGACGGGCGTAGACAGGCTTACCTTTGGCGCACCTTCGACGCGCATGGGGCGTGACCGCTGCGCGTGAACGCTGCGCACGAAAGCATCTGTCATATGTGGATTGTGGAGGGGAGGGGCGAGGGAGGAGCAGCTGGGAGGCGGGAGCGGGCAGGAGAGCCGGGCAGGGAGGCACAACAACAACAAAATGGCAGCAAGCCAAAAGCGAAAGAGGATTGGGGCACAAACTAAATAAATGCGAAGAAAATGGCAGTGGCACCGGCACAATCAGGCGAAAATGAGTTACACAGGCAGCACAGCACAACTGAAACGATCGCGAAAGCGCACCTTGGCAATACAGCGCTACGATACAATCAGAGTGAGCAAACAGGCAACAATAGTTGAGAGAGCAAACTTGCAGTATAGCGCTACGATATAATTAAACAGAGCAATCAGGCAATAATGGTTCAGGGAGCAAACTTGCAGTATAGCGAACCAGAAAGTGGAAGTGCTGCACCAGAGGGTGGCAGTGGTGAACCAGAGGGTGGCATGGGTGAACCAGAGGGTGGCAGTGATGAACCAGAGGGTGGCAGTGGTGAACCAGAGCGTGCTGTGCCCATACACGACCGCATGGGTAACTTCGCCATGCAAGCGGCCCGGGAACACGCAAAAAGCCCCACGAACACGCAAAAAACCCTGCAAACACGCAAAAAAAACCCACGAACACGCAAAAATTCGATTTCGCGCAAATTCGCGGAAATTTTGCCTATACTTACATACAACATTAGCTTTCTTGTTGTGTCATCTCCTGGTGTTCTGGAGGGGTGCGAGTGTGTTGGCGATCCATTAATGGAGGATGTTTGCGATGGTGTTGGCATCTGCCATATTTGGGGTTGGAGTGCAGGTAGGGCTGAGGTGAGGTGTTCTTCAGAGACTTTGTTCCAGATTTTGCGTGGGAAGCGGTGCGCATAGTGTGCGGTGGGTTTAGTAAAGGAGAAATGGATGCAGTGGTGGTCAGTCCAGAGCAGTTCTGTGGTGTGGCTGAAGAAGATGTTGTTTCCTTCTGTGAAGATGAGGTCAAATGTGTGCCCCGCTGTGTGAGTGGGGGCAGAGACAAGTTGCTTCAGCCCTATGTTGGTGAGGCTCTCTTGGAGGACGGTGGTGTTGGGGTCCCTGTGGCTGTCCAGGTGGAAGTTCAGGTCTCTGAGTAGTATGCAGTCTATAGAGGCAAGGGAATGGGGTGCGATGAGGTCAGAAATGGCGTTGGTGAACAAGGTGTGGAGGCCAAGTGGTCAGTAGGTGAGTGTTCCACAGAGTGTCGTTCTGGGCTTGGTCTGGATCTGGAAGTGGATGTGTTCCATGTGGGGTGAGGCGTTGTCCGAGTTGGTGGTTGTCATCTGGAGGGAACTTTTGTGGATGATGCCGAGGCCTCCTCCAGGGAAGTTGGGCAGACTTTTCTCAGGCTCTTGTATACATTGGCGATGGGGGTTGCGATGTCGGGTGCAGAGCTGGCATTGGTCCAGGTCTCTGTGAGGATCGGAATGTCGGGTGCAGGCGCTGCCCGTGCGGTGACGGAAATAATAAATTTTCCCTCTTCATCGTTCGTAGAGGTTCCCCCCCCACCAGACCCCACCACCCTACTGCTATTACCTACACCTGCCGCGGCTGGTGAGAGGTGTGAGTGTTGAGGAGGTCCCAAATTTCTACGGCGTGTCTGTGCAGGGAGCGTACATTGAGGAGGATGCAGCTCAGTGGTTTGTGTGTGCTGGCGTCCGGTGGGCTGGGGGTTGCTGCCAGGGTCCGGAGGTGGGTGAAGGTGCAGCAGCAATGTTGGCAGGAGATCAGGCCTTGGGTGTTGCTCGGTGTCAAAACTTGCAGTCGTGTTTTGCATCCGGGGCTGAGTGTGTGGAGACTGCTGGGGTCGAAGCAGTGGGGGTAGTGCGACCAGGGTCCCTGGCACTGGTCATGATGGGGTCACGGAGGGGTGCAGACGGGTTTGCCTTTGGTGCACCTGCGGCCACCACTAAGTAGGGGTGGGGGGGAATCAGCTGGGAGGCGGGAGCAGGAGCAACACGCTGGGGGTGGTGGGCCGTGGGGGCAGCAGTGGCAGGAAGCATGGGAAGAGGGAGCAGGGAGAGTGAAAAAGAGGAGGAAAGGGAAAAGGCACAGAGAAAGAGGTTCAACAGAGGAACAAAGGCAAAGAGAAAAAGGCAGAGACAAAGAAGCAAACAGAATAAAAGCAAACACAAGAAAAGGGCAAACAAGAGATAAAGGCTAACAAGAGAAAAAGCAAAAAGACACAGGACAGAGCGGAATAGCAGAAGAGCAGGATGCTCTTCCACTAGACCACCAGGGATGAGGCCCAGGCAGGTATCTGCGGGTGGAGGAGGGCTTTAACCACCTAACCGAGAAGCTCAAGTCGGAGCTACGGGCAAACCCATAACTGTGGAGTTGGTTGGGGGCGAGCAGTGACTCTGACCAGGTGGTAAGAGGTCTTGCTCTTTTTGCCATCAAGTAAGGGAGGGGCCATCAGCTGGTAGATGGGAGCGATGCTCTGGGGGGTGGGGCAGCAGCGGTGGTGAGTACGGGAAGAGGGAGCGTGAAGGGCAAGAGGGAAAATGACGCAGAAAGTGAAAAGGCAAAAAAAAAAGCAAAGATAAAAGGGCAAACCAGAGAAAAAGGCAAAAAGGAGAAAAAGGCAAACAAGAGAAAAAGGCAAACATGAGCCTGCGGGTGGAGGAGGGCCTCAAACACCTACCTGAGGAGCTCAAGCTGGGGCTAAGAGCAGGCACTTAACAGTGGAGCTGCGCTGGGCAGAGTAGTGTCTCTGACCTGGAAGTGAGCCCTGTCAACCCTTCATTAGTGACAGAAATCCCCTGCTTTAAGTGCAAGTAAACTGGGTAGAGACTTTGCCTGGAAAGCACATTCTCCTGCTGCATCACATTTGATGGTTTTTGCCTTTTGCTTATTTGACCCCTCTGCTGATGTCTATCATGGTTGGGTTGTCAGCTTAGTGGAGCAAAAGAAATCATCGTGGTCTGGGAAAAATGTCACCATAGTGGCCTGAGAGAAGTGCAATTCGCCTTCCATTTATTTTTATTGCTATTGGTCCGATAATGACCTGCCCCCACAAGCATTAAGGTTGGGCCCCCATTATTGTAAAACTGTTGATGGGGAGACTCTAGAATATAGGGAGTGAGGTATGCCTATTTTGTGTATCAAACACCACTAATCATAAACCCAGAAGGAAGTTTTCTGGAACCAGTAAACACCCTCTTCAGACTTAAAGACACTATCCCCCTCTTTCGCAGGTCAGTGTGTACACTGGTGTCAGTTGTGATTGCTGTATGCCTGTATTCATAGGTGTTTCTAAAGAAAATGTTGTGGCCAGCAAAGCTTACTGACCTGTAACTAAGTAGGAGTAGCTCCATTTTGCGAGGATGTTTACTAATCCCCATTTTGCAACGTAATATTTGTACTAGTATTTGTAATTATCTACCGTTTGTGGACTTTTGTTAGCCCTACCACTCCTTTAGTACCTGAATTTAGTTGTCAATATGCTTTTTATTTCAGCATTGTGCAGTTATTTATGATCATTTAGTGACTGTGAAGAGTATATATGGAACATAGGTTGGGGCCCGTGTTCCACTACTATATTGGGTGACATACATTTTGTATTGGTTATTAAATACTGTGCTGGGTACTTTGTGTAATTTGAATTTCCATTTATAATTTATTTAAATGTATTTATACATTTATTTATCACTTAGTGATTGGTAAGGTAGAGTTTATCAGCAACTCTGGCTGAACATTGATATCTTTTCTGCAGTTTTATGATTGTCTTATATTGCCAGGACTCACCACCCCAAAAGGGAACACTTGGGTTAGGTATTCAATGCTCACCCATGTCCCTTGGAGGGGTCAAAGAGGCTTGAAAAGTCAATAATCTGTCAGACTATCTGTTGCGTGTTTATCTAGGTTCCTGATCGATACTGTGACCTTATGCCCCTATTCGGCTATAAATCCATTTATTCCCTATATTGGCATAACCGTTCAAGTGCGATTTTCAGAAAAGTCATCTCTGGCCTCACACGAGCAGAGCCACATTCCAGCATAGCTCTCTGCCACTTCCTTTGCGACCAATTAGTGCAATGACATAGCAGAAGTCACTATCTGATATTCCTAGATTAACACTCCGAGTTCTTCAACAAGATAAAAACTCAGCAAACCTGGAAATCCCCGCTTGCTGTGTTTTGATTAGTAATGGAACTCTAATGAGCAACTGATAACTATCACTTCCGAGTGACATCTTTAATTGACGTCTTATGTCCAGCAAACTTGCGTCAAACCCGGCACCTGTCAGGTATAAATATTACCAACGTTGCCTTAAGCAATGCGAGCTACTGTTGCTGATGCCAGCTGTCTGCAAGACCCCGTGTTGGTGAAGCTAGCACTCTGTCGCTGCAGCCTGCTGTCCCTGTGGTGGTGAAGCTACTGATACCATTATCGCTGCCAAAGCGCAAACTATGGTGCAGTACGCTTAGGAGCTGAACAGCCGTCCCTCTGCGAAGACATCCAGCAGATTCCAGCTGCCCGCGGACGCTGTCCCCCCTCCTTCCTCGACGCGCTGAAGAAGCCGCTCCCTTTCTCGTGCAGAGAAATCCAGCTCCGGCGTTTCCGGTCTACCCTCGCGGGTGACTGGGAGATCGAGAGTGACCCCTGAAGGAGATACCAATCCTCCATCATTCTATTCAGAGGTATGGTGTTGACTAAACCCGTAGACGAGAATTCTTGAAACAAACCTTGGCAAAACCAACTTAACTTAAAGCTACTTACTTACTCCCCTTCCACGTGTTAGGCTTAGGTCAGGCACACTGGGGTAGGCTTAGTTAGAAGCACCAGTTGAGTATGTTAGCCTAATGTATATATGACTGTATATATGTTTTATTACTTTTAAACCATTGTATGGCTAAGAAACCATATGCTTTTACAGTTCTATTTCGCAATACTTATCTTACTGTACGTACTTTTTATAATAACAATTATTGCAATTGTGGCAATACATTTCTCTTGTACGAGAAGAAAGACTGTTCAATAAATGTTAACCCTTTATTGACAAACGCCCGTCTCTCTATTCTCTACATATCGTGAAAGTAAACTGCACTAGACTGACTGAGTGAAATACATGTCTATTGTTTCACACGACCCTAGAAATTGACTCTTGATCTGAGGAGCAAAATTGTCATGTTGCACGGTTGTTGGAAAGCTGAATCCCTTCTTGTCTGTGCCAGGGAAGCTGATCACTTCCCATGCAGAGAAGAAAGTTTCCAGTGACCTCTGAGCTAGTTGGTAACACACCCAATTAAGTTTAGCATAGTCAGTGGAGGCCTGGAATATTTGCAGTTCCACGTCGATACTACTGTTTATGTTATTCCAATGTGCAGGGCCTAGTGGGAAACTAGGAACTACACTACATGGCGCCCAACGTTTGGTAAGGCGATAAACTAACGCAAGACGTTAGAGTAACTCAGTCGTGCATATTTCACACCCCTTTCTCCCGTAAATACTCCAATAGACGTCTGGAGTGGGTGAAAGGTTAATATCCGCCCGAACTCAGTAGGAAGAGATTCCTATGTAAAGCTCTGCTTTATTCAACGTTGAAGGATACAGTGTTCCAAAATATTGTGCACCTAATCTTTTTCTCCTTGGAGACCTACTCTGCAAAGCCTGCATTTTTAAAATGTCAGACAGTGAAGAAGGAAGGGAAGCAGCTAGACTGGCATCCATACTAATAGAGGAGGACTCGAGTCTCCTACAGGCTGACCCGGATGCTATTATCATCCCGGTCCACTTAAGAAGATCTATAACTTTAAAACTTATAGAGAACGGACTGACACCTCAAGGTGGTACAGTAATTTTCGTGATAGAGGCTCACGAATATCGGCAGACAGAGGTATTCTATTCATGGATAAACTTTCCAGCGGTAAACGCTAGAACAAAAGAGTTTCACTATTACAAAATAGAGAAACCTCCGGAAGAGTACGCTCCTTTCGAGGAGATTGAAATTCCACTTATATTTCAAGAGCACCTGCTCTGGTTTAATGGCGCCCTAAAACACAATGATCACATAACTAGGCTCGGTCCACTAGGTAGACCAGGAGCAACGTGGCCGGTTCTAGCCAGCTACACACCACATCCGGACATTGCAAAAATGTCAAAGGAAGATCTCTTAGTTAACATAGGAGAATTAACAAAAGCTTATAGAGAGTTAGTAAAATTATTTATTAAAAATAAATTAAACACTCCTAAAAAGAGCTGGGATGGAAATAAACAATCCACTCCCAAGGAAAAAGTTTTCCAGTCCAGAGGAAGGTCTCCTCGACGGAGGGAAAGAACTCCGACTCGAGAACACCAGTCTCCCCAGCGGGAGCCCTCTGAGAAAAGATATAACCTTAGAAATAGGGATAATCTGAAAAAACCTGATAGATATCAAAGTATTGATACACGTCCCTCTCGATCTCTTCCACAGAATTCGGAAAGAAGAGGACGGTCAGACCCAGGAGAGCACACCAAGTCCAAAGACAAGGAACCTGCTCAAAATAAGAAATCTCAATTTCAGAAAAAGAAGGTAGCCAGTATTAGAGTAATCAACCATGCCGAGAATACTGAGGACACAGTTGAAAAACGGGGAGTGGGCATTGACAATGTTGGACAGTGCAGCAGAAATCAGTATAGCGCGCAAGATCTTGATGAGTCATCTGGAGACAGTGGACACGAATGAATTCATTCAGGTTGAAACTGCCGACACCAGACTTAGCGAGCCCCATAAAATATACGAAATAACATTGCGTATAGAGGGTAATAAGACTAGGAAAATAAAGGGTCTATTTTGGGATAAGCTCACAAAAGGCTATGATATTCTGTTAGCTGAAAAAGATTGGCCCCCTGAGTTTGTCAGGGAGTGCCCTCGTGGCGAAGAAGTGATTATGCCTGCCTTCTCGAATCACATTCCGATTCACAAAAAATACACATATGCAAGGAAATGGGCAGTGGCCCAGGCACCTGCATTATATAAAAATCATGTAGGATGGGATGAGGATTCACCTCCTCACAAAATCCAACTAAAAAGTGAACCAACTGCCCAACGGCAGTATCCCATAAAGCAAGAAGCTAAAAAACAAGTCAGGGAGATCTTAGATCAACTTGAGTACCAGGGGGTGATTGAAACATGCACCTCTCAAATGAACAATCCTTTGTTTCCTGTCTCCAAGCCAGACAATTCATATCGTCTAGTTTTGGACTACAGACACCTTAATACATGTTGCAAAACTTTTGCAGTACAAAACTCGCATAGTGCAGCCCTAATGAATAATATAGTTAGGAAAAAATATAAAACGACATTAGACATATCTAATGGTTTCTTTTGTCAAAACATTGCACCGGAAAGCAGACATTTGACCGCTTTCTCTGCATTTGGGTCGCAGAAAAAATTCTGTCGACTCCCACAGGGGTTCAAGAACAGCCCAGGACTATTCTCAGCTAGGGTAACAGAGTTACTACAAATCTATGATGATGAAGCATTATCTTACGTAGATGATATTTATCTCACAGACGACGACCTGGATACTCACTTGAAAAGAGTGAACACCATTATACTTGGGTTCGCAGCAGAGGGTTACAAATTCAACTTTAAAAAGTCCCGAATTGCCCATCTGACAGTACTGTTTTTAGGGTACGAGTTATCAAGTAAAGGGAAAAGCCTAGCGGACAACTTCTTAGAGAAGTGCGCTGTACTCCAAGCTCCAAAAACGCTGAAGAATTTACAATCCATACTAGGTTTTCTGAATTTCGGAAGAACTTACATCCTAAATTACGCAGAGAGGGTTAAACCTCTCTACGAACTAATAAAACCTGATTTTAAACAAATCAATTGGACTCAAAAACACACAGAAATTTTGAGATCACTGTAAACAGACATGTTAGCAAAAACAAAATTAGATACACGTGACAACACACGTGATCTTGTAATCCGAGTCATCCCAGGAAGATGCAGATTCACGTACCTAACCTCTAATGAGGGAGAAAAGGTACCAATAGCTTACAAATCACATTTGTACACAAAGGCTGAAATAAAATTCAGTTCAACTGAGAAAATTCTAACTGCGGTTCAGACTGCTGTAGCGAAAGAAAGGCCCCTAGCACAAGGTAAACGAATAATAATCGTAACTCCTATACCGGCTTTAGAAGCGGTAACTGAAGCAAGTATTCCTAATGCTAAAGCTTTGCATCCGAGATGGATTCAGTGGGTCAATTCTCTTGCTGCAACAGACGTAGTTTACGAATTTGATCCTAACTTAAAAACACAGGAATTTTTACAATATGAATATGAATGTCCTCTGCCAATTGAAATCCTGCCTCTCGAAGAATACGGAAGTATTATATATACTGACGGATCAGCACAACCCGCAGTTGGGGGTAAGCAAGCTTACAGTGCTGCGTGCGCGATTGTTAAAGGTCGCTGGCACAAAGGAAAATTTAGACCATTGGTCACTAAAACACAATCTCTAGGAGATTGCTCGGCTCAACGAGCTGAATTAGTAGCATTTAAGATGGCGCTAGAAAATACCGATCGCGAATTCCCCACACTAATAGTGTGCGATTCTTTTTACTGCGTACAATCTTATAATGAATACTTGCAGAATTGGGTGGAAAATGGTTTCAAAGATGCAAAAGGTGGCACAATAAAGCATAAAATGCTTTGGGAACAGGTAGTTCTTTTACAGAAAGAACTACAAAATACTCACGTGATACATACACTGAGTCATCAACGTGATGGCGTTCACGTTGCAGGGAATTCATTGGCTGATGAAGCTGCGAAGGCAGCTGTGCAAACGGCTTCCGTAGCTGCGATAACTCGGTCACTAACAAAAATAGACAGCGATATTCTACAAGCTGTCAGTGCGTCCGTAAAAAATGATAAGAAAACACTCCCAAAAGGCTTTCCTGAAAAGTACTCGTACTTAACGGATACAAATAATGTTCCTTTTGCTCGAATCCCTGGAGTGGGGGATAGAGTAATTCCAAACAGGGAACACAGACTAGGACTAATCAAAGCGACACACGAAGGGCTTGCTTCTGCACACGCTGGCGTTTCCGCAACAATATCACTATTAAAACAGAGATATTGGTGGCCTCGGTTGAGAATACAAACTAAAAAGTATGTATTGGAATGCGACATATGCCAAAGGATAAAAGTATCAACAGTAAAACGACCAGCGCAGACACCCCTTCTCATCTCGGATAAACCATTTGCATGCGTTTACCTGGACCACTGTGGTCCCCTACAAAGGGACGGCAACTATAGATATATCATGGTAGCAGTGGATTCCTGTACGAGGTTCATATGGATGTGGCCCCAGCGCTCGGCTGACGCTAGAACGGTTATAAAAGATTTGCGAGTCTTTATCGGCACATACGCAATTACCACGTTCCATTCTGACCAGGGTCCTGCTTTCAGCTCTCGAGCTTATAAGGAGGCCATGGCTAGCATGGGAATTGGGTTGCGGTATTCTTGTCCGTCGCACCCCGAAGGGAATAGTGTGGTAGAAAGAAAAAACCGTGACATAAAGCAATCTATAACTGCGAAGGTATTAGGTTCAGGCGCTGGGTGGGTCAAACATTTAATAAGTGTCCAGACTAGTCTTAACAACATGCCAAGAAATTCTCTAAAAGGTTTCAGCCCATACGAACTATTGTTCGGAATTAGAATGCCAGTTCAGGACCTCGATAGTCAGATGTCAGTGGTACAAGAAGAAACAACGCACTTTGATGTAAAGGATCGTTTGGCTGTTTTACAGGAACTGAATGAAACAAGAAAATCATTAAGCAACATAAAGTTAAAGCAACAGCCATATACCACTGATGAGGCACCACCAGCAACAGCCCCAGCAAGGCCTGTCTGGATTCCAAAGATTGGGGATCTAGTCAGAGAAAAGATCGCGGTGAAGAAGGAATTTGGGCCTTCTTACAGAAAAGCAGTACCTGTCTTAGCAGTCACCGGAACAAGATCAGTTGTACTACCGCCCCTTGCTGGTAAAAAGGAGAACAGAGTTGTGTCCATCGATCTGGTAAAACCACAAGCATGTGGCCTATAATCAACAGTAGGCCCAGTGGACTCCCAAGAAACAACAGAATACCCAAACTTGCAACAATCCAAGAGGTTCAAACTGAAAGACTAATCACATTCGATCAGCCTGCAGTGCACAATGAAGGACTATGCAATAATGCCATGGAACTCGTGCCTCTTGAAACACAGATTGAAATAGTTTGTCAAGAAACAACACCAGTCTACAATAATGTGGCATCAGAAAGTGCTACCGAGAGACAGATTGAAAGAACAATCCCATCAATTGACAGAACTGCCTCTGGTTATTTCATCAACTTCGACAACTTCTCTGAAGATCAAAACGACCCCGAAGTGATGCCAGAAACAAAAAAGACTTTTAAAGAAAAAGCAACAGAACTCTTTCATCAACTGAAGGAAATCTACCTTATTTCCCCTTGGCTAGAGTTCTGGTTCGGTCTAGGTGTGTTTTTCCTCCTGCTTTGGCTCATCATGGTACTTTGTTTGGGAAAATTCTTTGAGGGAAAAATATATTACAATGGACACAGCAAGTCAGAACATCAACCTAGTCCTGAAACCACACAGATCATCCAACGTGAAGAAAAGAGAACTGTCAACAGTAAACGTCACAGCAATTCCAATACCTGGTGGGATAGTATGGGAGAAAACAGACTATGAGATATATGGTCCGGTCGAAATCCTGAAGTATCCTCATCAACTAAAGGTTTCCTTAAGTGATTTTGTGACACCTAGTACATTCTCTGATGATTGGGACTTTAACAGTATTAATGACATTCTGTTACACCCACTATGGAGATCATTACTTGCATAAATCTGCACAGCCTAGAAATGTTTTTATGTATAATCAATGGGAACATTGTTCTACACCACCTAAAAGCAGTTCTAAAGAATTTTTTGAGAAATTCAAATATTTCTCAGGGTTTAACACCAGTGATGCAGAAACGTTTTATTATAAACTGTTAGATAAAACAGGAATGAAAACAATGCTGACAAATTCTAAATTGATATATTCAGAAGCATTTTATGACAAAATGATGACATTTGGTTTTGATTATTGGAAAAATAATATTGAAACGAAAACAATTTGGGGTACAAAAGATTGGCAGGTGCAAGGCATAGAAGCACTATTTAGAACCTGCATGATACCAGAACAAATGTTGTTTTTAAATGACACAATACACCAAACATCTTGTCTTGGCCTAGCTAAGATCAAAGACCTTAAAACACCGTCTATACCAAAGCCAATACCTGAGAATGCAACCACAGATATTGAGTTAGACGTGTCACAAATTTTACATTTCAACAGAACACATCCTGATTGGAAGAAATGGTTAATCTGGCCTACAGACACAAATAGCTGTCAAGATAGATTCCTGAATAAAACGCAGGGGTTAAAAATGACCAGATTAGACCCTAGATACTCCCAGAGACAACATCCAGGGATTATAACAACATACAGTGTAGGGAAACTCTGCCTTGAATGGCTAACTTCGTTTTAACCTCACTGATAAACAGATCAGTTTGGCACAGAAAGGAGCAGACTATACAATCCTGAGCATCGAAAAACTCGAGAGATTACCATTGACAATGTCAGAGAGTCCTGTTATTGAATGGATAATACACGGAATTATCACAATTCCGATAACAACTTTCCGATTTAAAAAGTGCCTTGAGTACATACCTGCTGGCCAGTATGAACAATTGGGTAAAGGATATGTAAAATCTGAATGGAAATTACCATACACTCATTCTTGCTATAGTGACAGCGACAAAAATGTATTTCTTAGTGGTGAGAACTGTAAACATTCACTAAGCGGTATACTTTTGTGTGAGGGTATTAATTTACACGGAGCATGTGATGGAAATTCAAACAACCTTTCATGCCACCAGCTAGTCACACCTGCAACTCAGATAGAGCCCTTCTTTATGCAACTTTCGAACGGGAGTTACATTCTTAGAACGGATCACAGATGTTGTGGCCTCGTGCCAGGGAAAAGTTATCTAGTAGAAGTAACATCCATGGTCAAATGCTGTATGCAAGCATTGTTTCCGAGTGGGCCTGCAGACACAGTGACTCCCATCTGGCCTCGTCTGAATCTCTATTCTATACGAATTGATACATTAAGCAAAATTAAATCTGTACTTTTACAGACAACAGTGCCTATAACGTCATCTAAAGAGACGTATGATCTTCTAGTTGCAAGGACAGCTACTGAAGTTCATGACCTTTTATCAACAAATTGCCCTGTGCATTTCGTAGAAATGTTCAGCCAACTCCTTAACATGTCTAGTGCAACAAGCATCCCAGGCATATTTAAGACAGTCTTTACGGGACTGCTAACACCATTCCAGGCAATTTTGGGAATCTTTCCTAATTTTGTACACTCTGTTTTTGGCGGCATACCATTATTTTTGGGACTCGTCGCAGGGATTTTATTTTTGACCCTTCTGCTACGTTATGGCAAGCCTCGGCTCAGACATAGCTCCCATGGGAATGGAAGAGACAATCCTAGCAATGCGCTACCGGGACAGGATAACTAACGTCCTTGGATTGGCCAGGTTGAGAGATCGAAACATGACCTGGTTCCTTTCATTCAGACCGATATGGCAAAATTGCATTTTACCTGTGCTACGGTGTATGCTTTGCGGCGATGAATGCGTGTTGGACATCTGTCTTTCACTTCCATCAGCAGTACCAATGGTCGTCGATACTTTGCTCAGTCCAATAACGGCTCACGCATTGTGTTGTCCCCAGCGGCTACCAATCCTGATGACGGCATTCGTGGAAACTCCTGTGCTACAACCAAGTGGTAACAGTGGAGCGAGTGACAAAAGCAACATCATCCAGGTACAACGTTCAGTGAGCATTGCTGGTCCTGCCTTCGATGACAGCAATCATTCTCACACCTGCCAAGTTACAGCGCTATCTAATTTGGTTGAACTATCACCTGAATTTGTAGACCAATTCTTTGAGAGCCTGTCTGATACGATGTTCTCACCTGTAGAGAAACAATAACTTTTAAGAAGCTTTCCGACACACAGCGTTCCCATGAACTCTGAATTCGGCCTTCAGTTTTGATCAACAAAAACTGCCAAGAGCTTTGGAAATCTATTTTTCCCCGTTCAAGCAATAACTTTTTGATTTGGACAATTTTTTCTAATATTGACCCTTTTTTGGCACGAACAATTCTTTGCTTAACGTAAAAACTATTCTTAGAGAACAGAAGCTTCACACTTCTATTTCTAAACACATCTAGAGACATAAACAATATTACACCAGCCTCTAGCACATGCTATTACAATGCATTTTTATGTGATGATTTATCTCGCCTTTCTTCTGTCAGAGATACTTCATGTGTAATTCTTTATGCATAATCGTTCAATGATTTCATATGCAATAATTTTTTGAATGATTTCTATGCTTCAAAAAAACGTACAGTACCTAAATTTCATGTATTTCAAGTACGCCTATTTCAAATGCATTTATGTATTTTGGGGTGGGCAATGTTACACATGCATCTAATTGCTTAGTTTTAGTAATTTGATGGACATGAATACGTGGAGTGGGTGTTGCGTGTTTATCTAGGTTCCTGATCGATACTGTGACCTTATGCCCCTATTCGGCTATAAATCCATTTATTCCCTATATTGGCATAACCGTTCAAGTGCGATTTTCAGAAAAGTCATCTCTGGCCTCACACGAGCAGAGCCACATTCCAGCATAGCTCTCTGCCACTTCCTTTGCGACCAATTAGAGCAATGACATAGCAGAAGTCACTATCTGATATTCCTAGATTAACACTCCGAGTTCTTCAACAAGATAAAAACTCAGCAAACCTGGAAATCCCCGCTTGCTGTGTTTTGATTAGTAATGGAACTCTAATGAGCAACTGATAACTATCACTTCCGAGTGACATCTTTAATTGACGTCTTATGTCCAGCAAACTTGCGTCAAACCCGGCACCTGTCAGGTATAAATATTACCAACGTTGCCTTAAGCAATGCGAGCTACTGTTGCTGATGCCAGCTGTCTGCAAGACCCCGTGTTGGTGAAGCTAGCACTCTGTCGCTGTAGCCTGCTGTCCCTGTGGTGGTGAAGCTACTGATACCATTATCGCTGCCAAAGCGCAAACTATGGTGCAGTACGCTTAGGAGCTGAACAGCCGTCCCTCTGCGAAGACATCCAGCAGATTCCAGCTGCCCGCGGACGCTGTCCCCCCTCCTTCCTCGACGCGCTGAAGAAGCCGCTGCCTTTCTCGTGCAGAGAAATCCAGCTCCGGCGTTTCCGGTCTACCCTCGCGGGTGACTGGGATATCGAGAGTGACCCCTGAAGGAGATACCAATCCTCCATCATTCTATTCAGAGGTATGGTGTTGACTAAACCCGTAGACGAGAATTCTTGAAACAAACCTTGGCAAAACCAACTTAACTTAAAGCTACTTACTTACTCCCCTTCCACGTGTTAGGCTTAGGTCAGGCACACTGGGGTAGGCTTAGTTAGAAGCACCAGTTGAGTATGTTAGCCTAATGTATATATGACTGTATATATGTTTTATTACTTTTAAACCATTGTATGGCTAAGAAACCATATCAATGCTTTTACAGTTCTATTTCGCAATACTTATCTTACTGTACGTACTTTTTATAATAACAATTATTGCAATTGTGGCAATACATTTCTCTTGTACGAGAAGAAAGACTGTTCAATAAATGTTAACCCTTTATTGACAAACGCCCGGCTCTCTATTCTCTACATATCGTGAAAGTAAACTGCACTAGACTGACTGAGTGAAATACATGTCTATTGTTTCACACGACCCTAGAGATTGACTCTTGATCTGAGGAGCAAAGTTGTCATGTTGCACGGTTGTTGGAAAGCTGAATCCCTTCTTGTCTGTGCCAGGGAAGCTGATCACTTCCCATGCAGAGAAGAAAGTTTCCAGTGACCTCTGAGCTAGTTGGTAACACACCCAATTAAGTTTAGCATAGTCAGTGGAGGCCTGGAATATCTGCAGTTCCACGTCGATACTACTGTTTATGTTATTCCAATGCGCAGGGCCTAGTGGGAAACTAGGAACTACACTACATATCCAGAACTTCAATTTGTAAGGACCTTAGCATTCCCACTTTGGAAGTACTGGGTGGGATGTGGAGAAGAAAACTAAAAATTACCTTGCAATGGTAAAGCCAATGATACTTTTTTTTAATGTACATGTTTCTCATTTTTTTTGTGTGCGTGATTGCATGGATTGGTGAGTAGACGAAGGTGAGAATGAGTGAAAGGGTACATGAATGGATGATGAGTGCATGGATGAATGGATAGATAACTGGGTACATGGATAGATTAATGAGCAAGTTATTTGAAGCATGGTTTGGTGAATGGTCAAGTCAGCACATTGTTAAATAAGCATGGATGACTGACTGTTTATTATAATGAGTGAGTGCGTGGATGGCAGAGGGGAGAGTGCTGGGGAGACTATGCACCTGTTGGTGTCAAAAAGTTACTCTTTAGTCTTGCTGCTGCTGGTCACGTGCCCATCTATGTATTCACTCATACATTCATCAATACATTCTCAGCAGCAGTTATCCATATTAGAACTCACCCACACACCTATTAACATGTTCTCCCCATCAACCCTCAACAAAGCCAAACAGAGATTGCCAATCATTGAAGATAAAAAGCAACAGCTATTTTACTCTTTCTCTGTTTCCACAAACCTCCTTACTGCGATATTGGTGGGCAATGAAGGCCATGCTACTTGTCTGCTTTTGGCCTCAGATATTTCAGGAAGTTCTGGTAAGCCCTGAGACTGATGGAAGGTGATGCTTGGTTAAATCTGAGGGCAAAGGAGACGAGTATGAGAAAAAATATCAGCTCATTGAGCTTATGCTTTCTTCCTTTGTTTCTCCTGTACGTCCTTCAATGGATTGCTGGCTAGCTTGGTAGCACTAGGCAAGCCATTCAAACTAGGCGTGTTTACAGCAGCTTACAAAACAAAACTTAACACAACATGAAAGCAAAATTCCAGACACCAATGTCCACTATTGTTCTTGTTACACCTTACCACCATCAGAATCCTGTTTTCATAATACTGTGGTAAAATTAGTTTGTATCAAGCACTACCCTAATTTACCACCACAGAAATTAAATAGTATTAGTCATAAGGTTTCGTGATCGAGTCTCCAATTTAAGCTGCTGTGTCCTGCATTATTGCAATGTTATCTTGTGATTTGGTTGCTTTTCTTCATTCTGTTTTTCCACCCTTGGTTTGTTGTACCTTTTATGTTTTAATGTAGGTATCTTCCTTTGTGTTATATTCTGTGGTTTGCTTTAAAAATGCAATCAAATGCTCCTACATTTCAATCCAAAAGTAGCACATGCTTTTAGATTTCTTTTGACAAGCAACTATTTACCACCACCAAAAGTGGTGAGATGGATCCCTGACATATTATTGAAGCATACAATATCGAAATACCAAAATATCAGAGAATTAAACATTGATAACAAAAATAATTACTTTCTATACTTAACTACTAAAACCACAAATTTCATTGATTAACAATATTTGAAATGTAGCTACATCAGATACAAAATATCTTTACCTTTATATGCAATTAAAATACATCAAAAATATCGATTCACGCAAAATCAATTACAAAAGTATCATCATCATAATTAAATATTCACTAATAAATACATATCAAAACTATTTTACATAAAACAGTTACTTCAAATAAAGCCAAAATGTATTATGCACATACTTAAATTGAATAAAAATATATTACACCAACAAAATCTTAACTGTTCTCCTTATAAAATTATAAGAATACCACCGAAAAAATATTACCATGTACTACAAATTTTTTAAATAAAACCTAAATATTAATACATATTTATATATAAATATATATATATATATATATATATATATATATATATATATATATAAAATATATATATATTATATATATGTATATATATATACATCACTGCTCTGAACCACACCAAAAGCGAGTCACTCTTCAAAAGCGGGTACTGCAACACGGTGGTACATAACAAAGCTCAACTCCTTTTCAATTTCAACAAAAAGAAAGGCAGCACTCCCTGGATTTCAGCACAGATGAGTATTTATTTTCAAGACAGACGCGTTTCGGGAAAACTCCCTTCCTCGGTGTCAAACATTTACGCTTTGCGTGGCGCCATTTTTAAACCAGTTTCTGGACCAAAAGGTAAAACACAAACAAAGGACAACCATACATCATTTTGGAAGCGCCATTGTAAGTGTAGTGTTTTTATAGTTTACATATTTTCTGACAACAACAAATTACATAGTTGTCTATTACTTTATCTAGCCGTGGATCGGCAATCGCGACCCACTCGAGTCGCAAATCGTTCCTGTATAATATTTACAAAAAGGAAGAAAACAAACGCTTTTAGGGGACATACTGCACTGACCAGTATTTCAGTGTCTTGAAAAAATCTTTCTAAGGGACTAACATTTTACCCTCAATGAGAGATTCCATTTTACATAATTGTAATTGAAAAACTCATAACTGCTCAAGTTCAAGCCGTGGATCGGCTATTGCAACCCTATAAGGGTTGCCCAGTCCCTTGCGTTACGCCTGTGGTCCTCCCCCCATTAATTAAAAACACATTTAAATGCACAGGAATACTTTCACAAATTGGTCCAGGTCCTGAGTAAACAATTGTAAATGCAATAAACCGCATCCTAAAGGTGGAGATATGAAAAACACTCAAACTGTACTTAATCATGAAAACTGACATAAGTGCTTATCTTATGGCAAAATATAGTACAGAACATTGATCATCACGTAAACATTATAGCTATACACACTTAGATTGCATGAGATACATTCATTGCCTGACTCAAATTGTGTTCAATCAACCCAGATGTACTGATATTTCTTCACTGCTGTTAAGGCCTTCCGGGGCCTTTGACTGTAGGTCTACTATATACCGGGCTTCCAGTCTCCTAAGCCTCAGTAATTTATCACCTCCCCTAGAACTTTCAGGGACACAGTCCAGACAAAAATATTGAAGCTGGTTCCTGTCGCTTTTATGTTTAATTGCGAAATGTCGAGCAACTGGATAAGTGAAATCCTTGCTCGCAATCGCCCTCATATGTTCATGGATTCTTAACTTGACTGGATTGATCATGCTCCCTATGTAAATGAGTTTACATGGACAGTGTAAGCAGTATACGGCATAACTAGTATGGCAGGACATAAACTTGTTAATTCTTTTGCCACGCTTACAACCGTTCACTTCGTATGACAGTACCCGTTTGCTATATGCACAGGCTTTGCATCTTCCACAAGGGAAGAACCCTTTAGCTTCCTTAGTTGACCCAGTTCTCTTAACTATGGGATCAAGATGGCTATTCACTAGTCGGTCACGAAGAGATCTTGCTTTTTTTAAGGTAATCTGGGGTGACTGGGGAATGTCCTTGCCAATAATGTTGTCCATTTTAAGGACATGCCAGTGTTTCTTCATTAAAAGTCTGAGTTTGTATGAATCACATGAGTATGTGGTTATAAGGCGGAACCTCCCTTCTTCCAAGTTCGTTTTTGCTTTGTTTTTGTTGAACAAGGACTCCCTCGGTATTTGTTGAACACGTCGGAGTGCATTGCACTCCGACGTGTTCAACAAATACCGAGGGCATTGAATTGTTCAACAAATACCGAGGGAGTCCTTGTTCAACAAAAACAAAGCAAAAACTGGTGGTCCAGTGGAAGGCTAGAGTAGCCGAAACGCGTAGGCCGTCCGTTTTTTGATGCGTTGCATCCTGCACATGGTGTGTGAATAAAGAAATATTTTGAAACCTACCTACTGCTGCTGTGCTGTGACTTCTGCCGACGAGTGGGGGGCAAGGAGAATCCCCAGGGCGGTTATGCGCTATACAAATGCAATTTTTCATTTCATATATATATATATATATATATATAGATATATATATATATATATAGATATTCACATATATATATGTATATATATATACAAAAATAATATCTAAATTAGCGTTTACCATAGAAGGTCTGAACTAATAAAAACAATTCAAACTAAAACTAGACCAACCAATGAAACTAAACGATAAACAGATATAATCAATATGATCAAACAAACAATTAAATCAACAATATAAGAGGTACACAAATTTAAACAACTAACTACTTCAAACATGAAGACATCTGAAAGATGAGGAAACGCTGCTGAATGTTCTCACATACCATTAAAGAAGAAATAACAACTACCTAACTAAGTAAAACTTAGATTTAAACAAAAAAGTAGTTATTATTAAACTTACAAATGTTAAATAACAAATAATTAATACAATTCTCACAAACTTCTATCTCTTTACATAGACTTCCTAAAAGAAAAACCCACACCTTGAAACTCCGATGAACTTATAGATATAATAACCACAGTCACAAACCAGCAAAAAGGTATAAGAAAATAAGTATACATAAATTAATACAAAACTATAAACCTACCCAAATAGTGAGCAAAAATAAACCTAATGACCTTCAACCTCTTAAACCTACCAACAAATTAACATTTAAAGATAAACTTACAATTTTTTTTCATCCAACACAAAAGAAAGCACTTGCTTCACATTAGAACACCCCCAACGGAAAAGCTGTTTTGTGAAACATCTAAACTGAACATACCTGCAAGTATAAATAATAGAGGTAGTCACCTGTTTTTACATGTAAATTGTAAAACTTTAAAATATTTTATATATTTATACTACTTTTAGATACAGTGACAGAAGCTGCAAAGTATCTCACGTCACTGAAAGGAAAACAGTTACTAAATCACATGGGCTTCACTAACAGCCAAGAAAGTGCATCAACAGAAACTACAACCCGGAAATGTACTAATTATTAGCACATGCTATGGGAGGGCAAATACAGAAGGTGATGTTATAATTCATGTATGAGAGCACAACCATCCCCCAATTGTTGCAGAAAGAGAACTAAGGGAGATATTGCAGGATATAAGAGAGGCAAGCACAAGCTACCAAGAATTCAGATGCAAAACCTGTTTAGATATAGTATCTAAAGACCCTAAACATATCACAAGCCAACTCTCTCCTATCCCCATTTTAAAAGGTGCAATTGCATGAACTAAAAATTCCACCAGTGATACCCTTCTACCCCTAAAAAATACCAAGAAATATTCATACCGGAACATTCAGCAATGACAAATAATGAGGAACCTTTCCTTTCACTTGACACCCTCAATAACGAAAAACGAATCCTAATATTCTCTACAGCAGACACCTTATTCAAACTGAGACAATGTGAAGCGTGGATGATGGATGGGACCTTCAAAATGTGTTTCATAAATTCACTCAGACATACACTATATATGGTGTTTATCAAAAGACAAATATCCCTTTTGTATATTCCTTACTGTTAAATGAACAAAGCAGTACTTACTACAACCTCTTAAACCATATCAAACATAAAACAATTACAACTCCAAAAATAAAATCATAGACTTTGACTGAGCCATGATTCAAACCATTCTAAAACTTCACCCTCACACAGCGATATAAGGCTGTTACTATCATTTAAATCAAAGTACATTGAGGCACCTCCAAAAATATGCACTAAGGGACCTACTTGGCCATGGCCTCCAGGACACCACAGCGCTGGCGTTCTTCTGGCCACTGCATTTAGATTTGTGCAGAGTGAAATGCCGACTGAATTAACAATGCTGTTCCCGCCAGGACTGCGGCGGTCTGCAATGGTGTAGTGATGTGCACTCCGATGCCATCAGGGCTGTGGTTTTCTGGTGAGGCTATTATGACAACACAGTCATACTCACAGTCTCCTAGCAGTGGTTACCCAACGGCTGTTGACTACTGTGGTACTCTTGTAGCAAAACACCACAAAAGTGACCATTGGATTGATTAAAAAATGACGCAACTGGTGTGCCTTTGCCAAGTGGACATGCTTGCAAATCAAACTATAAAACATAACCCATCCATGACCAGAATCCTTTGCTTCTTACCTACAGCACAGAAGGTAGGAAAAACAATTTCAACCTAAGGTAGACCCCTTTTTACTTTCCTCTCACCATTTAGCACTCTCCACCACCTTTCAAGTCACTTTTCATTTTTTCACCAATATCTCCTGTTTGGTTTTCCTTTTTCATATAGTCATTCACATTTTATTTTGGGGTGGGTGGTCATGCCAGGCCTCAACAACCTGTGGCTGAATTGAAATTTATAGTGCTTGAAATCAATAGAGTAGAGCCCCACCGTTTTGGTTCCAAAATCCTGCATAGTCCTCTCAGTTGGAAAAAGAAATAGTGGGACAGGATAGTCAATAGAGCAGTAGGCAATACTACCTCTGAGATTCTCAACCTAGAAACTGGCCCAGTTGAATTAATTGTCGAAGCTTCCCCCTTGATTCTAGTACTTGCAAACACACCACCGTTGAAAACAGGACAGATCGAGTCTTCGGATTCCTTACGAAACAAGGCTCTCCAGTGGCTTAGTAACAACATGCACATATCTCCCTGGGGTAAGGAAAAATTATCTGATGATCTGCTCACAGCAAGAAGGGTTAAGTGGATAGGCACTAAGACAAAGAAATTCCAAGGGGACTGTGTGGTTTTGAATTTCAAGGGCCCTGAAGTATTGCCTGATGTCCTACGGAACATCTTCCCTCCACAACATAGAACAGCAGAAATAATACCACTGACACTGGATTTCTTCTATAGTAGAAGAGGTCTAGTAGCTAAACCTAGCATACTGAGAACAAAGTGGACAGTTGTGGGAAATAGAAGGGCTAGGACTGACCCATTATGTGAGTGGGGGTTAAATCTGGATAACCACTACTCTGCGTTATCCGACCTAAACGAGTGTGATTGACTCGTATGTGCTTCTCCTGTCCCTCCTGAAATCCAGCCGCATCAGGGACATGATAGGACTCCTATTCCACACGAGCCTTTATTAGATAAATTGACCCTGGTTCCTAAAGTATCCCTCACTCCTGCCCCAGAATAAGCATGAGCGGATTTTGCGGATTGGCAATCCGCGAATTTTGCGGATTTGCGGATTCGCAATCCGCAAAATCCGCGAATTCCCGCGAATTTGCGGATTTTTTTTTTTTTTGTGTTCGCCCGTGTTTCTGCCAGTTCGCGAGGGTTTTTACAATTTCGCAATTTGCGAACTTACCTGTCGGGTCGCAAGTTTTGCGAACTTGTTGTTTCTACGTGTCCAGCCTGTTTGGGACACTCTTCTTCATCACTGCCACTCTCTGTCACCACTGCCACTCTCTGACTACTCATGCCACCCTCTGGCCCACCCATGCCACCCTCTGTTTCATCACTACACCCTCTGGTTGTCCAGTGTACATTATTTTCGGCAAAGCAAAGCACACCTTCCCTGCCTCAAGTGACCTGAATTAATTTGGGGCTGATTAATGTGTCACAGAATATTTTTTTAGCTGGCACCTGCTTCCTTAGTGCGCCCTGATTAGTGATCTTTTGCACTTGCTAAGTGCTTTCATTGTTGCAAAATTAGTTACAACACCTGCCCTGCCCCAACTGACAATAATGAATTAGGGGCTGATTAATGGATTTTAACTTCCAGCCTGGCTCCTGCTTGTCTCCCTTAGCTGTAATTCAGGACCTTTGTGGCATATGTGTAACTATTCTGAGGTTCAGAGCAGGGTCACATAATAGTTTCAACTGGCAACTGAACTCTGGAGGGGCCCCTCAGGAAGCCCTACAGGAAATGGCTACTAATGATGTGCCTGAACTTTTGAACCTGGTAAGTAGTTACTTTCAGTTTTGCCAAGATCGTATTTCTGCAATTTCGCACTTATTCGCGGGGCGCGAACTCACGCTAACAGTGCGAGCAGCGCGAGCAAAATCCGCTGCTCGCGGATTTGCGGATTTTGCGGGAAATTCGCAAATCTCGCGGATTGCGGATTTCCCGAAAATCCGCAAAATCCGCGAGCGGAACGGATTTTCCGCCCACACCTACCCCAGAAGAACTAAGTAGAGTACTGATGGGACAAAAAAGAGTATTAGAGGTAATTGAGAAGTCACCATCACTGAGTGGAGGCTTAGCTCCAGGCATTGAACCCGATGAAGTAATAAATACTCCTGATATTGACCAGATACACTATCAACTGGATATACCGCCATTATTTATTATCTCTTGGAATATAGCTGGCATCACAAACAAGCTAAACATCCCAGACTGGGTCGATTTGATCGACCATTACAATATTATTATGCTGCAAGAAACTTGGTCGCTCACCCCAATTTTTCGGCAAGGGTACTTGAACTTTTATATCCCAGCTATAAGAAACCGAGTGGGTCGACCCTCTGGGGGCCTGTTAATTTGGGTACGCCAAACATTGAATTGCTCAATCAAGCAAAGGTCTATACCCACTAATGATATTCTAGCACTTGACATTAGCTGGCAAAATGGCCAACAACTAGCCCTGTTTAACCTCTATTCCAGGGGAGTTGGTAGGGGCAAACCATCAGAGACCTTAACGACCCTTGAGTATCATATTGAAATGCTACCAGTGCCACCCCATATAATAATAGGCGGGGATTTTAACACCACCTTTGAACCTTTGGGCGAAGAGGATAGGATCCTGGCCGAAGATGAGGATACCAAGTGGAGAATTCCTCAACTAGACATCCCAGTAATCAGAAAATGGAGCACAGTAGCAATCCAACTGAAGAGTTTTTGTCTTTCAAGAGGGCTTAGAGCAGTCAATGGAAGGGCACCCTCTGATTTAATGGGGAAAAATACATTTGATAACGGCCGAGCAGCCAGCAGAATAGATTATATACTACTGGATGTAAGGGCTTGGAATAAATTGGTAGACATGGAAGTGAAGGACAAAATAGAAAGTGACCACAATCCTTTGTGCCTGACACTCCATCCCTACCATGAAGTGTCCGATCATCCAAGAGGGAATCAAATGGTAACGCAAGATCTTGTAAGTTCAAATAACCTTCGCCACCTGAAGTGGAGTATGCTCCTAGAAGACGTTGCCAACATAGAGACTTTAAAGGAATTAGTGGTGGACGAAGTCTCTAAGATTAAGTCCCATTATGGGATGATTGACCTTATAGACTACATGATGGCTGCTCATGAAAAACTATTTTCCAAAATTCAAAGTTTCTTTGTCAAAACAGTAGTCTCAAATAAAAAGAAAAAGGTCCAAGAGAGTAAAGGGTGGTATGACAAGAGTTGCAGGATAGCACGAGATAACCTTAGCGTGGAACTGAGAATAGGAAATGCAACAGCAGTAAGGTTGGCGAGAAACCAGTATAGACAGGCCCAAAAACTGGCTAAGAAGCGTTGGGATGAGGATTGCTGGCACGAACTCAAGGAGGCGTGTGCCTCCAAGGATTCCAAGCGCTTTTGGGCCACAGTAAAATGGGAAAAGGGTGGCGTAGCACTCCAGCCTACGAACCATGTCCCGAAAAGCAATTGGGTAGAATACTTCCAACCACAGTATGCCCGTAATCCCTTGTTTACCAATGATTGTCCTCCTCCACAAGTATACTACAAATCTCCAATATTTGTGGAAAAGGATGTGAGTATTGTATTGGATTGCGTAGCAGGGGGCAAAGCTCCAGGCATGGATGGAATTCCGGCTGATATATTTTTATCGGATCGGAAGTCCTGGTGTAGCTATTTTGCAATGCTGGCCAACGCGGTGGCAATGGGAGGGAAAGTGCCTGCCTCATGGAAGGGAGCTGAAATTATCCCCATATTTAAGAAAGGTGATAGAACCCTGGCTAAAAACTATAGACCCATTAGTCTGATTGACACAGCGCAAAAACTAATGGGCCGATTAGTCCAAAACAAACTGCAGCAATGGATCAACCAAAAAAATATTTTGTCATCTTACCAAGCTGGGTTTCGCCCTTCAACTAGTAGCGTTGATCAAGTCCTCCACTTCTTAACCATCTACTTGAGAAACGTCACTTTAAAGAAGGGGACATTGTATGCAGTCTTTGTGGACCTAAAAGCCGCTTTCGACTTGGTCCCCAGAGAAAAACTCTGGCAGACCTTGGCAGACGTAGGCTTAAGCCAGGAATTGCTTACACTCCTTGTTCGTCTCCACGAAAATAACTTTGCAAGAATAAGATGGGGCAAGCAAGGAGAAGTAACTGATCCCTTTCCGGTAGAACGTGGGGTGAGACAAGGGTGTGTCCTAGCTCCGACCCTCTTCTCAATTTATATAAATGGTATCGTAGAACATCTAGAGAAGATTGCTAGTGACGCCCCAGTAATCGCAGGCTCTCGTGTACCCGTCCTCATGTTTGCGGACGATACGCTCCTACTTTCCCGTACCCCCATGGGGCTCCAAAAAGTGGTTGATGCCTTTGGTGTATTTTGTGACGGGAGGGGCCTTGAACTGAATACCACCAAAACAAAATTCATGTGCCTCAACCAGCAGTCCACCTTCAAAGGTGTAATAAAATACAAAGGTACACCCCTAGAAAGGGTGGACTCTTTCTCTTACCTAGGCATCACTCTACAAGAAAACATGAGTTGGAAACCACATATAACCACAACTTTACTAAAGTTTAGGCAGCTAGCAGGCGCAATTACCCTAAAACATCGCACCTCGCTGACAAAGCCAGTAAACTGTGTGTTGGAAATTTATTCTATGAAAGTCTTGGGGGCTTGTTTATATGGCTCTGAATTATGGGGGTTTTCTAATTTGAGAGAACTGGGCCGAGCAGAAAACAGGTTTTTACGAGGGATTGTGATGGTCCCCCAAAGCACACCCACAATCCCACTAAAATTGGATCTGGGAAGAAAAGGTATAGAGGACATAGCGAGGCTATGCCCTCTTCTATATTGGAGACGGATTATGGTGACCCCAGAACTAAGCCACTATGCGGCGGCATTGACGGACGTCATCAAATTCGACCGCTTCCATAGTATTCCTTGGCTAAGGGAGCTCCGGGGGCTCCTTATAAAACTGAAATTGGACTATCTATGGGACATCAAGGACGTAACCTGCTTTCCTACGAAGGCAAAGCTGAAAGAACTATATTGGGAAATGGTATATCTTACAATGTTTAGTGACAGCACAAGTTCAAGCCTAACATCTCGCTTCTTAGATATAAAAATGTACCCTTCTTGCGAATTTTTTTGGGACATCATTGAAAAACCCTATGACAGAAAACTTTATTTTCAATTTCGCATAGGTACACTCCCGGTGAATGCGTTTAAGAAGCACTGGTCCCCAGCACGGGATGAACATTGTCACCATTGTAACGAACAAACTGAGCACATTTCCCATCTCTTGTTCTGTTGCCCACTATACTCGTCCCCTAGACGTAAATGGTTAAAACCTGTGTGCTCAAGTTTGGGAACACGCAGCCATTCTGAAGCCCTTAGGATACTTGAAACAGATTGTTCCATATTGCTTGTGGTTGGGGTAGCAAAATTTCTGGCTAGGGCATGGTTAATTCGTACCCGATCATTAATGGCAATTGCTTAGTAATGAAATGATGTATATCCTCAATTTTGCACTTTGCCATATGGATTATTGTATTTTACTTTATAGAAAAATCTCTTTTTAAGAAGTGTGATAAATTGATGTATTTTTATCATGTATTTATTCGACATTTCATGTTTAATATGTATTTTTAGAAAGTATTTTTAACATGTAGTATTTATTGTATTAGGGTTAGGTGAATGCTTTTATGACAAATGTCGAATAAAGCTTTAAAACTGAAAATAGAGTGAATGCTTTTGGTACCACCCTAAGCACACAGGGTGAACTTAGGAGGCGGTGGAATGACTTCTGGTTGAAGGTGCATACCCGGGCCTTCAAGCACCACCTGTGGGAGGCCCAAAGGGCTGGTGGTGTCCCTCCCAGTGTCCCATTACAGTTCTTTCCTGAGAAGTAGAGGGTCTTGGCCATCCTGCATTCTGGGGGCTTTACAGGAATAGCTGAGGAGAGTGGAATTTGGTAGGCTATAATTTACTAACTGTCACAATACCACAATGTCCTGTTTCGTCTCAACTCTGCTTTTGTGATGTCTATAAAATTTCCTAACATGCAATACTCTAAGTATCAGAGATGTTGGTTGTCTGTGTTAATATGTATTGTTTCATATAAGAGCACATGTATAAATCTCCATGACATTCCACGTGTTGGAATGGCGTCGGTAAGTGTATTACTACACAAATATCATTCCAGGACCCAATATATGTGTTCATTTGTAAATGTATGCTCCATCCCAAATGCATGTTGCCGACGGGTATGTTACATTAACAGTTTGTCAAGTGTTGGTAATTTGAGATTCAAGTGCCTACAACTACCATCAGGCCCTGTCACTGCAACTTTAACCAAGAAGCAATACTACCATTTGTCATATGTTGGTAAGTTGAAATGGAAAAACTACCACTAATAGCATGAGCCCCTGTGACTGTAACCATAACCAAGATGCTATACTCCTTTTACTCCTTCTCACTTGCCTGCAATGTTACAACTGATGTCCACATCCAATTTTTATTTTTGGAGCAGGCAAATGGCTGAGTGAAGTGAGTAATCCTCTCATGTTGTCCATTGTTCTGGGTGAACTTTCTACCACACAGGCAACTTGTCTTCTTAGAATGAGGAGTGATGTTCCCTATCTACTATCTCTCATATGATGGTGACCCTAATACATGTGACAGGACATGGAGTACAGAGAACATGCCGTGATTGTAAGTACAACTGTTCCCATTGGTAAGTGCAGGTAATACAGGGAAATGAGTATGCAAACATCTCTGGTGCCAGCTGCATTAGTGCCCACATGTTGACCACTTGCTCACTACACCACTGGAGTCAAGCTATCTTGGCTGAAGACGGCTGATAGCCAGAAACTGGTCCTAGGATGCTTGATTCCGGTCCAGGGATGACATGGCTTGGCAGGTCGGGCTGGACTGTTTCCATGAGGCACAGGGTCAAGACTGATTTGCATATGGCCATGTCTGAACTGGGGCGGCTTGGTGAGCAAAATAACAATGGATTACGCCCCGATCTGTGACTGGGGGTGAGTGTTTTGCCATTGAGCAACATTCCGTCCATTATCTTGTTTGTTTTGCTGTTCACCCTATGTGGGAAGGGTATGCCCAGACGTGGGTCCCTTGCTCACTACTCCACTGAAGTCAGGCTATCCTGGCTGAAGACGGCTGATAGCCAGAAACCGGTCCTAGGATGCTTGATTCTGGTCCAGGGAAGACATGGCTTGGCAGTTCGGGCTGGATTGTTCCCATGAGGCACAGGGTCAAGACTGATTTGCATATGGCCATGTCTGAACTGGGGTGGCTTGGTGAGAAAAATAACGATGGATTAAACCCAGATCTGTGACTGGGGGTGAGTGTTTTGCCATTGTGCAACATTCCGTCCATCATCTTGTTTGTTTTGCGGACCACTGTGGATTTGCAAGTTGATGGTTCATCTGCAATAGTGTTCCACAACACTCATTTACTGACTGGTGACATGCAGAAGGGAGTGAGACAGAGAACTGTACAGATAATAAATGAGTGTCTACACAGATCCATACAAGGCAATCTGAGTTTGCACTACTAAAGAGTGCTGTGATGTGCCAGCCCATTGGAACTCTAGTGATCCCACATCTTCATGTCATAGATATTCAGGGACACCCAAAACCTTCATAGGTGTATTGACATCTAGGTGTACAATCTATGAGTGGTGTTATCGCCTGTAACAAGCAGGATTGACGACGATAAGTATGGCTATATGTGTACTTTGTTGTGTAACATCAGAGTAACTATCTCCCAAATGTGTGGACCTCAATGTTTTCGGGTAACTTTAAATGCTACATGTGATACATAGCTAAACTACATCTGTAAAGCTTTCACTATGCTTTTCCGGAAGTGGACATGTGATATTATTTGGAGTCCAAAGTCTCATCAATGTGCAAAGACCATTTGCATGTGACTTGATGTCTGCCACAATACTAATGGATGTTAGTCTGCTGTTTTACTAAATGTAAATGTAAATGTTGTAGGTCTTATATAGAGCACAATCACCCCAAGGGGTATCACAGCGCTGTACACATACCACTCTGGAACCCCTCCTGTGCTTTCCATGAGAAGTGCCCACTCCTGGGCCCCCCAAGGTGAGGCCAGGCATCCTGGCGCTGGTGGGGGCATTGTGGAAATTAAGCAAGCTATTGCCCAGAGTTGCAGCGTGGGACCCATGATTTGAATTGGCACTGAGGCGACAATTGTCAGGTCCGGGGAAATTTTGCCCAAGACCCGTCTGAGGCGGGAATTGAACCCTGGTCCAGACCAGACCTCTGCATCAGGGTCTGCCACTCTAACCATTGAGCCACACTTCTCCACAAGACCTTCATGACATCATGATGTGTTACGAGAGATAGGTAGATCTGTTGGACTCTGTGCCTTGTGCAAGCATTGCGTATATATCTCAAATTATATCCATCCCATTTGCTTACATCTGTTTTACAATGATATGATAACACGTGCCAGCGTATGCAAGGTCAACTACCCTAGTATGGACATTAGGATGGAGTATAATTTATTCCATCAATGCATTTCCGCCGATCTGGGGTAATGACATGAGTGGACCCAACTGTTTGCAGGTTATATAGCATGCATGCATTTGCTCATGCTACATTTGAAGCCTAAAGCGTGAACCATGAAGGTAGTGTGATACGTGGACTTCATCAATGTTTTCTGTTGCTTTGTGATTGTTAGGTGTGGAAATGCAGTTGCAATAAACCCATGCTACATATCATTTCAGATACATCCAGGGCAAGTGAAGGAGAAGGGGCCAGCATCAGTGGGGACACAGCTGGTCACAGTGGTTCTGGACCTGAGGCCTTAAACATTGAGGGACCCAGTGACCAGGAGGGTGTGAAGAGCACCACGGAGGACAGCAGTTCAAGCTCATCATCATCCGAGTTATCCTCCAGTGGGCACTCCGAAGTGGTGGGAGACCTCACAGGATCAGTATTGCCTTCATCCTTGTCCCCACCCGAGTTCCATCACCACCTTCCCTGTTATCCCTCAACAATTGGCCTCCCCACTCCACTAAGAGGGGGCAGTCTCCTTCGCTCCAGGCTGCTCAGCCCCTGCCCCTGTTAGCCCTGCTTCCCTGAGTGAGGAGGCCATTGACCTCAGTGAAAATCTCAGTGGGTCAGGATGCCTTTTCTTAATGGCACCCAGGGGCAAGGCAACCAGTTGACACAGATGGTTGCCTACCCGGAAGGCATTCACACTGAAATGTCTGTCCTACAGATATTTTTCAGGACCTGGCCTTCTCCCACCCATCCAACCTTCCACACCGCCTCCTGCCCCCTCCCCATCCAAATTCCCATATTGCCATTCATTTCACAAGCACACGCACACCTAAGTAAGCACACATTTCAACAGACAAAAGTACCGCACACAATCACTAAATAAAATAAAACAGTAACACGCAAACACACAGACACTCACACCCTCACTACCCCCAGCATACCCTCAGGTACCACAACAGCAGACACAGACCTCTTCACCCCCACAAGCATACCCCCGGGCACCACAGCAACAGACACAGACCCCTTCCAACCCCACATCCATACCAAAAGGCACCAAAAGCACGGACCCCTCCACAACCATACCCTCATGCACCACAGAAACAGACACAGAACCCTCCACCCCCACAACCAAAACCCATGCACCACAGCCACAAACACGTCCATACCCAAAACCATACCACCACGTACCACCACAACAGATACACACCCCTCCCCCTACAACCAGATTCCCAGGTACCACAGCAACAGACACAGACCCCTCCACAACACCCAGCACGTCAACAGCACACACTGGCAAAAAACACAAGCACTCACAGTCACCCACGCAGCAGACATCCACAAAAATACACAGTTCAGACAGCACACACAGTTCACACACCCAATTGCTCTACCTCCCAAACCGAACTCCATCCCGAACAGCCTACCCATTTGTGTTGTTTGCCCTTGCCATTAGCCATGTGAAACCCAGGCCACCCCTCCCAAAGTATCAAACACCCCTCCCAAAGCCCAACCCATCCCTTTCACATCCTGCTCCACTCCAGAGGAACTGGATCCCCACCCCACTGAACTGAGCCCAAAACCGAAGAAATCCCTCTCAAAGGCCACCCTATCCCTTCTACGTCTCACTCCAACCCAAAAACCAGATCCCCACCCAAATGAATTCAGTCTAAAACCCCAAGAAAACCCCTCCAAAAACTAAACCCACCCCTCCCTAAACCACAGCCCCCCCTCCCAAGTACCATCTTCGAGGTGCCTGCTATGCCTAATGAATGCCCACCCTGGGGTGAAGAAGTTCCCTGGCAGTGTCAGCTAAGATATGTGTGTTGACACAGCATTGTGCTGTAGCACATAAATCTTACATGGACTGGCCATTGGCCTTTGTTGGACATCATGGTTCACAAAATTACATTCATTAAACCTTTTCTAGTTTTGCAGACATTGGTCCTGCTTTTACTTTTGTAATGATTTGATGTTGTTGCCTAGTTTGTGATGTGGTACTGCAGTTGTGTTTGTTTCATCCCTTATTGTTGATCCAGTTGATACGGCTATGTTGATGTGATCTTGGACCCAGTGCTGGAGTTACACAATCAAGGGGAAATGTTGGATGGATATCTATGTGGAAAGGAACAACTGATGGGGCCGATATTGTATTGGGTGACATGTTATTTGGCAAGTATTTCAGCTTGACCTGGACACAGTCAACATAATTTAGGTTGCACTTCTCAGTATGATGTAGGTTGGATATGTGTTTGAAGTTTTGAAGTTGCATTTTATTTATCAATACAAGGGGGATGTTATATTTTTATATATTTGTGTAATTTTGTGTGAAAATATGTACATTTTCCAGTGTGTACCTTACTCTATCTAGATGTGTGTGAAACGTAGTTAGTGCTGTGTCTGCTTTCCTGACTTGCACTTACACATTACCTACACATGCATGGCATTTCGTAATGCTATTGGTTGTCATGATATACCTCAATTTACAGAGCTTTTGAACAAAAGAAATGAAAGCGCTAACCTTTGCTTCTGTCACAGAGGTAGCCAATAACGATAATTTACTAGTAGAAATCTCTTTCCACCAACAAAATTAAGTCGAACTTAGCAACACTACCACCAACTAAGAATGGAACAATCTGTTACCCAAATTGGCCTTATTCTTCATAAATTTACTTAGAAATATTAGCCAAAAGCATACTTTAACATAATTTGCATCCTACCAAATGCCTCAAACACAATGACAATTTCTAAACCAACATACCAAATCATTTTAATTTTAAATCATAAATATTATAATTTAATACATCAGTCCAAACAAGTATTGAACTCCAATATTAAGGAAAACTTATGTAATAAAACAAAGCATAAAATTAATTATAACCATCACAAACCAAAAAAGTAAAGAATAAACTCAATCCATTACGGAAATTAATTACAGCACATAAACCAAACAATTCCACATAATAATACAAATATTATAAAATTATTTTTCACACCCAAAAGGAAATTAAATTAATCAAATGAACTGTATTTTAGCTGCAGATATTTTTCAGTATCCATATAATGAAAAATAATAATCCACCAAGAATTGGAAACATATTGTCCAAATGGCCCTTGAAGCAATTCAAAGTATCCAAAAATCATAAAATAACTGAAACATTTTTTTAAAATAAATAAACACGTCAGGAAAACCCCGAAAAAGAAATCAAAGTAAAACGCATGAGTTTATTATAATTTATAAACCAAAAATGATTTACTTAAAAAAACTAAACATAAATGTCTGATGCCCGTAGGACATAAAATAAAAATATGAAAATGATATAAAAAATCTACTCCAAAACAAATGACACCCCCAAAAATACATATACATAACAGTTAACCATCATAATATAACTAAGATCAGTAAATTTAACATAACATAGTGATACATTACTAAAATGGTGTACAAAAATGCTAAACTACAAACTAATGAAAAACTGTTACTGCAATGCATTGAATACATAAAAAATCCCACAAGTGACACTATAACTACCTTCTAGACATCCCTCCTAAACGACTCCTACCTTAAAAACCCTTTTAAATCCTTAAAAACGGACTTACCTGTTCGGACAAACAGCAGCACCTTATCGCGACCTGGTTCTAAGAAAATAGACTAAAAATAACAGAAATAGCTTACAAAATAGAAGGTAATGGTAAACAAAAATGGCTGCTAAATAAAACAAGGCTATCTACCCATAGAATTGAAAAGGAAATATTGTGAAAATGCTAAATTGAATTGAATTGAATTGAATTGAAGGTAAATTTATAGAGCGCAAATTGCTGCCCAATGGCGTCCAAGCGCTAGAAGTAACAGAGGAGACCTCGTAGAGTGGCTAGCAGAGAATTAGTGGGGAGAGTTAAATAGAAATAAATGTATAAAATTAAAACAAATATATTAAACATGTAAAGAATGTTGTGATGAAATGTAAACAATGTATAAAGTATAAATTGCATATTAGTATAAAATAGATACTATTTAATATATACTGAAAAACAGATTTTAAAATAATGTTGAAAATAAGTATAAGAAAAAATGTAAGAATACATGTTGAAAATGTACAACATACAATACTATCGAAATATATTTATATTTATTAATTAGTTTAAAAATGTTGTTTAACTTTATAGAAATGTTTGTTTTTGGGATGAAATATGTATAATACAAATTGTCAAAATATGCAATAAATAAACTTTGACAGCATCAATAAAAGTAGAAAGACGTGTGACGTGTTTTTTTATCATAACAATGTAATTACTAATAGTATAGTTTACAAACATATACCTATAAATACCAACAATACTAATACCATAACACAACGCATTTCTACTAAATACAAATAAAAATAAGCAAAAGATTTCAGAATAATAATATAAAATTAAATAATCACACTGGAACATAAAGCATTTTTTACAAATATTAGGCACTAAAGAGTTGACATTTACAATTCCCGTTCCAATCCAACCATATTAGGGAAAGATGTTGGACACTAATGGAGTGACATTTAATATTTCCACTCCACTCTGTACCAATTGGGTAAGCTGTTGGACACTAAAGGGGTGACATTTACTATTCACACTACATTCTATTCCAATTCACTGAAAGTATTGGGCACTATAGAGGTGAGATTTGCTATTCCTACTCTACTCTAAACCAACTTGGGAAAGGTATTAGACACTAAGCGGGTGATATTTATTATTCCCACTCCAATCACAACCCATTTGGGAAAGGTGTTAGACACCCAAGAGGTGACACTTACTATTCCCACTCCAATTTAAAACAATTTGGGGAAGGCGCTGGAAACTAAAGGAGTAACAGTTACTTTTCCCACTCCTATCTAACCATATTGAGGGAAGATGTTGATCACTAAAAGGGTGACATTTAATATTCCCACTCCAAGCTACGGCTATTTGATATAGGAGCTTGATGATAAAGAGGTAAAATTTACAATATCTGCTTCAATATAAAACATTTCTAACAATATAATACAGTTTAAACAATTGAAAAAAAACACTCAGTATTTCATATGAGTACACTACAGTTTACAAAAACAAACATATACTGCAAACCTATATGTACAAATTTAAATATTAACATAGAAAAATGTGTTTTTATTATTGTTAATAATTACAATTCTTGTGATTTTTTTATACTATTTCTAAACTATAAACCTACAACTAAACTATTATTGGATAATTGTTAATCATAAAAACAATGATTACATTGATTTTATATTTTTATTAAAACAATTAATTTACAAATTTATATTTTTAAAACAAACTCAACCATTTAAAATGAATTTTACAAAATACAAAATGTAGCATTAATATATTTCAAAATATTTTATATTATAATGTTTAGCTGTATGTTTTAAAAGTATATATATTTTAAAATGTCATTTTATGCCTTAAACATGTCTTCTTTAAAATGCGAATAAAATTAGAAAAATAGAAAAATAAAATACATTTAGAAATTCTATTTTATTAAATTGCATATCTTCGAAATTAATAACATACATTTTAAGTTATAATATTGTTTTTTGTAAGTCTCCCCACCCTTATCCCCTAACAACCCAATATCTCCCTAGTAACAAAAAGTAGTAATCAATGTTTTCTATACATTAATAGAACTAAATATATAAATTGCAACAATTTCCTAATTAAACTATTTTATCAATAAAAACAAATGCAAATGAATACAATAAAACACAGTAGAATAAATTACATAGTAATTAACTTACAAATAATATTATATACAACTGCATTTTGTCGATATTATAACAACATTATTAAAAACAACATAAAAAACAATATTTTAACCTTTGATAATCTTGTTGACGATATTTTTGATGTCACAATATTCTTTGGCAAGATCTTTTTGAATCACGATATATTTTTTCAGTGATTCTGTCCAAACACTGGTAAAATAGTGCTGCAGCAACTCTTCAACTATTTAAGACATGAGCCAGTCCAACTGTGACTGAGAAAGGGTCTTAACACCCTTCATGCTCATGACGAGCTGAGCTCGTTATGAGCCACGGCGCTCCGGTGCTTATGACGAGCTCAGCTCGTCATGAGCCGTGGAACGCTCACACATGGGGATAATTCCCCTGTTGTGCTGAGCGTTCCACAGGAATGGGTGCAGCTGTGACGAGCTCAGCTCGTCATGAGCACCGGAGCGCCGTGCTCATGACGAGCTGAGCTCGTTATGAGCCACGGCGCTCCGGTGCTTATGACGAGCTCAGCTCGTCATGAGCCGTGGAACGCTCACACGTGGGGATAATTCCCCTGTTGTACTGAGCGTTCCCCAGGAATGGGTGCAGCTGTGACGAGCTCAGCTCGTCATGCGCACCGGAGCGCCGTGGCTCATGTCGAGCTGAGCTCGTCATGAGCATGGGGGCGCTGTGCGTGCCCCGCCCCCCAGCACAGCGGGGGAATTACCCCCCGCAGAGAAGGGGTTAAGTTAGTGCTCCCAGTGGTCTCTTCATGTGATTAGACTCCTGAGTCCTTTCTGTATCTTTATTTAGTTTCCATGACAACCGCTAATGCTGCCTCTAAGCCTGATCTAAAAATATATTGATCAGAAGAGGATTCCTGGAGAAGTTGTGGCATTATGGCCAGATTTACCCACTTTGGACTTGGAGAGAGTCTGGGCATTGGTTCAACATCATGTGTTCCTGGACAAATCACTCAGGGGGTTATTAAAGTATGGAGGTCCTGGGTGCACCGTACTTGTGGTCTGACCACTGCCACCCCTCCAGGTCTGTCCGCTGTATTCCGAGTGTGGCTGTCAGATCGCCACAGTACCGCTGCTTTGCTGGGATCCCGGATTCCAGGGCAACGGCAGTGTGGAAAGGGGCAGGAATAGGCTCATGGTGCTGATGCCGGCACCGCCGGCATATTCTGAGTTGCATTTCCACCTCCCATTTCATGGCAGTGAGCCCACCATGAAAAGGGTGGCAGACTTGCAAAAAAGGGTTCCTTAACAGGGTCCCTGGGAACATTTCCCCTAGGAGGTGCATGCTTGGTGGGAGGGGCTATATGTACCCCCCTACATTTGCACCTTTATTCCTGCACTGTGTGGCATACACAAAATGGTGCCGGCCACACCCTGCAGGAACATGCAGTAGGCACTGCCACAGTGGTGATCTGCTTGTAAGGCTGAGACCACTGCTGTGATACCCCCACCACGCCACCTGCCCCTCCTGGAGTTAACTTGGAATCCAGCAGGCGAGTGCACATGGTCTTGGCGGTCCTCCTGGGAGTGCAGAGGTGGCGGTGGAGGTCCCAAACAAGGACCACCAAACTCGTAATCAGCCCCTCAATCCCCGTCGTCTAAATTAATGTGACCTTGTGCAATGAAACTGGTACACATGTAAAGGGCTCCAATCACTTAGGGACGAGTTATGTAAATTGCAAAAATGAAAAGTTAAAACAAGATGTTTACATATCTGTGATTTAAGAAGCAGACACATATCTAAAAAGAACGAATGAATGAACATCTTTAGAGCACATCAGTGCTAAGCACAACGCTCCAAAACTGCACTCGTATTGTATTGTAATTGCAATTACAGTAGTTTTCTCCAAATCGTCGCTTCCTGCACTTGTCCTCACAAGCTCTTTCTCTTCTCACGAATATCGCATTTTCTGCTGACGGATGTTGCCGTAGATAGTTCGGTGGGCGCTGTTTCACACTTCCTTGTGGCGCTGCGCTATCTGGTTGAAGCAGACAACTGGCTGCATTTGCAAGTAAGGAAGGGCGATCCGGCCTGCCAGCAGCCAGTATGCGTGTAGGAGCAGCTACTATTTTGTGATGCTGATTAATGATGTCTGCCTGTCAAAATGTGTTATATCGACTGGCATAGCCGTTCAGCTCCTTAAAGAAGTAATAACGGGAGTCTGCAGCTGCGCGCGACAGCGGGGGGCGCCGTGATCCCCGGCTCAGTTTTCGTAAGCCTCATATTTGAATTCCACACATCAAATAAGGGGGGCTTTATTCATGCAGTTCTACCTCAAGGGCGGATACTATCTTCGAGGACGCTTGTGAAGAGACACGGAGCCCTGAGCCAGTATTTCAAAAGTTAATCTTTGACAAATGTGACTTCTGTGGAAAATCTAAATAAAACATACAACCATCATTAAATACAATTTTGCAATTTATAACTCCCGGTATGAAAAACATGAATAGAAATAAACTCATTCTAGATAGTAAGCCTAGATTGCTATGGCACGATCTCGAATTTGGAAACGATTTTTTAAATTAAGAAACTGACAGGCGGGGATCTTTCCTTCGCCCTCAGTGTTGAGAGAGCTTGCCACACGAAAAATTATTTAAAGATATATCACTGATTTCATTTATTGTATCTTCTCATATTGCTATGTGGGAAGTGCGTTGCATAAGGGCAACGCACTTCCCACAAGAGCATTTGAACACATTAGGTCAAAATAGCCCCTGCATGTAGGAATCTCCCCTGAAAATTGCCCATCAGGTGCACGCCACCCACTCAGATAAAACTGAGGGGGATATTCACAATGGGCCCGATTCACATAACTAATCTGAGACAAAATCCTAAACTTACTACTTTTGGTATTCACAGAAGGCACTTACTACTTTTTGTATTCACAGAATGCACTTACTACTTTTGGTATTCACAGAATGCACTTACTACTTTTGGTATTCACAGAATGCACTTACTACTTTTGGTATTCACAGAATGCACTTACTACTTTTGGTTAAGCTTACTACTTTTAGCATTCACAAAATGCACTTACTACTTTTGGTTAAGCTTACTACTTTTGGCATTCACAGAAAGCTTTTAGTAGTAGTAAAGTTAGGACTCCTAGCTTTACTACTGCTAAATGCCTTCTCTGAATACCAAAAGTAGTACGTTTAACCAAAAGTAGTAAGTGCATTCTGTGAATACCAAAAGTAGTAAGTGCCTTCTGTGAATACCAAAAGTAGTACGTTTCGAATTTTGTCTCAGATTAGTTCTGTGAATGGGGCCCAAGGAAGGGCGATAATTATCGCCCACATCAGTCATCAGCAGAAAAGTCAACGCAGTCTAAACCCTGAATATTTTCGCCATGTTAGTAGGGTATTATCAAGCCCACGCTACGTGGCGATAATAACAGGGAAAGGCGGAGAAAACAGCTGATAATAACACCGCAATGGCGATAGTGATTCCAGCGTTAGCCGGCGATACCTTGCGATCGGCATATTATTGCCAGAAAAGTCCCATCTGCACTCCCGGCGATAACTGCTTGAGAACCCAGAGGCTCTGCAGTGTTAACACGGGTTAAACAAAACCAAAGGCAAGTTTTAGAACGCACCCATTAAATGAGGCACACCTTATTACTGCAAGAACTGCAAACGGAAGGTATATTCTAAAGAGTGCAACATTGTACGTAGTCCATGATTTCGTTTACTCTCGGACATTTGTGGGACAATGTTATTTAGGCAATGCACTGTCTAAAGCACGTCCATTTGCCTCAGAAATTCTCTGAGTTAGTGCATGAGCTGCAGTGAGCACAATTCCCCCCCCCCCCACACACAGAGACACCAGCAAGAGGGCCAGCTGGTTCACCCCAGAGCTCCTAGCCTCCAAGCAAGCCTGCCGGAAACTAGAGAAGAAATGGCACAGTGAACAAGCTCCGGACAGCTTCGCAGCACACAAGGACGCCATCCGCAACCATCACCACCTCATCAGGGCGGCCAAGAGGACCTCCTTCAAAGACCGCTTCGACAACAACGCACCCAATATCAAGGAGCTCGTTAACATCATGAAGGAACTCTCCAATTTTGGGAGTTTTGTGATCCACTTCGCATATTCTATGGGGGGCATCAGCTTGAGCCAGGACACTGCTCCAAAGTCCCTTTTCTGGCTGCAGATGAACGGCCGTGTAATTAAAAATGCATTAGTTATCTTTTAAGTGTTTACAGTACAAATAAACAACAAGATTCACATTTCTGAGACAGTAAGGGGGACATTGTCAAGGATGGGCGATAACTATCTCCAATGCAAGTTATCTGCATTTAAGTTATCGCCGCCCAACCCTGAAAACTATCGCCATGTTAGCGGCGTATTAACAAACCGTCGCAACATGGCGATAGTAATAGGGAACGGGGGTGAAAACTCCTGATAACATAAGCGCGATGGTGATAGGAATTCCTGGATTAGCCAGCAAGGACTAGCGATAGGCCCATTAGTGACAAGAAAACTCACCTTAGCAAGTCCAAATTTATTTTTCTTGCCTCTAATGCAATAAAATTCGCTTTTCAATCAACATCTAATAGTAAATAGGCATAGAATACAATAACATGCAGAATGCAGCAGGAACACGTGCAGCACACACCAACAAGCCCTGCAAGCCATCCAACATCCAGGATGAGAGCCATGATACCTCGCTGGACCTGCGTCTGGATCATTAATACCGCACTTGACCTGCGTCTGGATCCTTGATACCTCGCTGGACCTACATCTGGATAATTGATACCTCGCTGGACCTGCGTCTAGAGGCTGGAGTGGGATGTAGAGGAGGTTTGGAGTGGCTGATCCGTGTCGGTAAACATTGATGAGCAATGATCACCCGTACCTGGTGGTGAAGTCTGGCAAGACGCATGGAGACACATTGCTGACCTGTGTGAGAAGACTGCCTTGCGACCTTTGGAGCTGTTATTGGTAGAAGCGCACATGCGAACCAAAGTAGTGAGATAGGCATTTCATACTATGATCCACCACACCTGGATGCACAGAGAGGATTACACATGGTGTGTGCCGTCTCACTGCATCACAGGCCAGATGAAGTTGGGCTGGCCGAATGCTGAGGAGGGTGAGGCCCCTGTGCTATGCCGAACTTGTGTTGTGTGAGCACTGCGTTGTCACGCCTAAGGGGGCCCTGCTGCATCAACTGCATCTTGAGGCCCACCAGCGGATTAGCCTGCGACTGCTGTACCCAGCCTAGTGAAATTACACATGGCTGATGCTCCTGCTGGCTGAGTCACAGATTTGGAGAGAGTGCAGTGGATTGTGCCACAGTGTCAATGTCCAGGAGAGGAGAAGGTGGTACACACAGCGCAGGAGAGCTGTTGGGCAAGTTGCTCGGGCCTATCACACGTAGATGAGGTCCCCCCAGTCGTGTCTCTTTCTCTATGGCGAAAGAGCATTGCCCCACTGCCCCAAGGAGTGCATAAGTGGAGCAATCATCACATGATGATAACTAACTGTTGTAATCATGCTATGTATCCTCCGTGGGTGGGAGGGTGGTTAGGAGTGCTCCAAACACAGAGCAGGACATGGGCTGATTAACATGCCCACTCAAGTGTGCAATGACTGTTTAGTCGGCCCACTCAGACCGCACAAAGCAGTCTTGCTCATATCCCTGTTCGTCATGCAGGCTGCATTGCAGCCTTCATGGAGAAAATGCCCACCCCTCCGGCCCCTGGCTGCATAACTTGTCCCGTTGCAAATTAGCAATCACACTGCCACATCGCAGCATTGTTATTGACTCAGGACAGGGAGCCTGGCTGCCGAATTCCTGTTCCTGGAAGCAGATGCAAGGGAGCAGGAGCTACGAGGACACGGCCCGGCTTCGAGGTAAGACTTCCCTCATTATGATATTTTCGACACTCGCTCACACAAACATCCCCGCATTCAGGCACCACCCAGTATTCTTTACGGCGTTTACCACCTCACAGCTGTCTAGCACCCCGCTGCCTCTCGAACTTTTCAATGTCAGCCGCTGTGCACACATGCACAGCGGGACTAACACTTGTGTGCCAAAGGCACATAAGTAGTTACAACGCATTACATGACATCGCATTCCATTCAAATGCATACTAATACTAGGCACATTGCAACAGTAGGTTAGGCGTTGCATTGCAGAGAAGTGTATATCACTATTCCCACTCCAGTGAGTGCAACCCTAAACTAACCTTTGCACCCCAATCCCAACCGTGAACCCGGGAATTCCTTTTTGAGGACCCATTACACACCCAAATATTTAAATCGACCCAATTCACACCCCAAATTTCATATTTTACCCCAAATGCACCCCCCAAATTTCATATTTTACCCCACATGCACACCCCAATTTTCAGATCTGACATCCAAAACCCATACCCACACAAAATACTTAAAATTACCCCATACTGACCTCAGGATGTGTTGTCCTCAAATGCGATGTAAAGACACCTGCGTTTTTAAAGTTGCGTACTTAATGAAGTACTTCTGGCATTGTACTGGATGTCTCCCATGCCAAAGGCAAACCATAGGCTAGCCTGTCTGTGTCCGTCTGCCCCTGGACCACGTTCAGCACCAAGGAGGCTTCCTCTTGGATATTCCACCACTACAACGTCAGCACCATCCTCACCATCAACCCTGGATGCCAACTCGCCTACCAGGACCAACCTCTGCTCCGGACCGGATATCGCTATCGCCAACACTGACGGCTGCAGTATCACCCACAAGAAGCAGCCCGACCTTCAGGAACAAGGCATTGCCATCACCTACAGAGGCACACTCTGACTGACCACCCACTCTAATGACCCAAGGGTGACCATGGACCACCTCAACTCCCAGATACGGACAAAGCCCGAGCACATCCGCTGCAGCACCCTCATGTGCAGGCCCCCAGGCCCTTAGCCCCCCATTCTCAAATACCATTGTTGACCTCATTGCACCTCAGGGTCTCCCATCCACCAACGACATTCTACTCGGTTGTCTCATGTTCCACCTGGACAACCCCAACGAGCAGATTACCACCACCTTCTGGGGATGGTCCCGAACATCAGACGCAAGCAACAACTCACCACAACAGGCCACATAGCAGGACACACGGTAAAGCACATCACCTCTGCCAGCGAGAGTTACGACTTCAGCCACAACACCGGACTCTCCTGTAACAGACATACATCACGTCTTTACCTTGCCCACCGGATGCCACTGCCACCCTCGCAGCTGGATCAAGGACAACGATGAATGTCTCGTCAACTCCCTCCGCACCAACACTCAATCAGTGCTTGCAATCAATGACACAGCAGCGGACAACCAACACCAATCGATCTCCAACAGCGCAGACATTTGGGCACCCCTCATGAACGGCACTACGTCAGTACCTTCTGCCTGCCTGATGGCAGGTGTGAGGGTGACGCAGTGCCACAGGGATAGGCTGGCCCCATGCATCATGGTAGTGAAACAACTGAAGCAATGACAAACACCACAAGCTTACCTGAGCAAGCTCGCACCATGCGCATTACAAGACAAGGCTACAGGTAGAATATTTCTCCTCGCCGTTCCATTAACCACAATCACCCTGAAGAAGTTCATTGCCTAATGAACAAAACGTGTTGGCTGGAACCTTGTATTGTCGGATGACATTGAAAATAAAGGATTGATTTTGATACAACTAAAACAAGTGAACATATATTATTATTGAATTAACCACCCGGGTAGTGCACCACTCCCAATTTTGGTGAGAGGTAAAGTCAGCTTAAATATTTACTATGTGCATTAGGAGGCATCTGCCAATATTTGTTTTGACTACTTTGCTTACGCTACAGTACACACTTGGCTTTCTGTCCCTCTTTGCTTCTCTCGGACCCTAGTACTCCAGTGAGTTTGGTAACTACCTTGTGCTGCTTACTTTTGTCTTCGTTCCCACAGACTTTCTCTTTATTGGTGCACCTGTTTTCTCAATGAATTCTTTAGCTCTTGGGCACGATTCCTGGTATGCTTGAGAACTAATCACAGTTCATCTGTACTAGGCGGGAATACTTGTGAGAATAAACAGTATTTTGTTAATGTGCTTTCCCTGCTATAATTCCACGTAGCCTTCAGTTCTGCCATTGCATCTATGGGTGTTCCGATTACCTACTTTCAGGAACAAATCTATTTCTCACTGCCCTCTTTTCCCTTGTGCACAGGTCTCCTTTAGAATCCTGGAACTTAGCACAGGGGGTGAGCAGACATGTAGGGGTAGAGGGGGCTTAACCTTGACATCCTCTGCGTACATGCACTTGTGTTGTTGTTACTTTATATTTGGAAAGTGTATGGTGCTGCTTTCTTGACTTTAAAGCTGCTGATACAGCTTGAACCTAACATGCACTTTCTGTGGAATCTGTGTGCTGCTTGTGGCATAGCTGCCTGGGGTTGAATAGAGATTGTCTTAGAACAGTGTGTGTACCTAACCAGGGTGTTTGTGTTACGTTTATAGGGCTTTCTATCTCCCAAACCAATAGTCTACTTTCTGACATTGACTTTTGCAGAAACTGAGAAATGCCATAAGAAAATAGGTGCTGAATATTTTCGGTGAGCATGAAATGAGATTGAGGTTGAATAGGGAGCATTCAGGATAGAGCGTGTAAAAAAAAGGGTGATACGAATTAAGGCCATTGAAGATCCGAAGGCTTTAGAAAATATTACAACAAGCATGGGGAAGAATTCTCTGGCACAGTAGAACTACTGTGCAACACGTTTAAGAAAGGCGAAAAGCTTCTGTGATCAGAAGAGATGGAAAATCAGTTCAAAAACAAATAAAGCTGTATTTGAAGTGCAGCATTACCATCATTTAAAATTGAAGTGCAATACATTCTAGCAATTCATGCTAGTAATATCTGCATAGTAGCCAGTGTTATATGGGTAATGAACATAATGTTGTGTTTACTCAAAGGGTGTTCAGTGAAGCAGAGAGGTTGCCACCAAAGGGTTTAAATCATTACATCTGTACGATACTATTAAAGTTTAGAACATTTGAAAGCATATATGTGGGAGCACAGATCATGAGTCTTTCAGACGTATTTGAAAGTAATGGCACAGTCAAAACATTGGAAAGATTGGTATGGTTGAGAGCAACATTTTAAGAATTTAGGGCCTGATTTTATCTTTTCAGGGGTATGTCCGCTGAGATAGCTGAAGCAGTTACCTCTGCAATCTTGAGGTTGCTCCCCCTGCCAAATGTAGAGATGACCACCTGCCCTACGGTCATCTTGTGGAAACTAGCAGAAATCGCTGTTAGCATGAGCTGAAGCCACTTTAGTTATGGCAGCCATTTTAGTTAGCCATGTGCTTCTCCTGTCTTCACTGTTGCCTGCCCTTTTATTTTGCTCGAGTCATCAGTTATAGTTAACTCTTTCAGCACTGAGCCAGAGCCTTGCGCATGCTCAGAAAGACCTGTAGCTGGCAGAATGCATCTGTCTTAGTGTGTAAGTGTCAGGCTATTCCAACTGATGTAAGGGTTTTTGTTACACCTCCCACTCTGTTGACTAAGTAGTTTCCATTTGCCAAATATGTGAATAGCTATTCTTGTGTATACTTGTACCACCTCTTTTTTGAGTCTTCTTGCTTAGTCAGCTATAAACTGGCCATAAAAGGTCCATGGTTTCTGTACTCCTTGGACTACCTCCTACAGTGGCCTGAGGGTACTGTATTGACGTAGTCTCCCTCATGAGAGGTTACTAAATCTATTTTCTTTGATATTACAGCTTCCGTGCCAATATCTATTTATTAGTTTAAGGATTTAAGGACAAAGAAGGGTGAACCCCTGCACCAGTGGGCCCCTGAAAAGGCTCACTCCCACAATCTCTGTACATTAAAGAGAATTGCCATCACAGCAGTTCTTTTCAGCCTACTGAAAGATAGGTGTACAGCCAATGTCAGGTTTGACAGCTGCCCACCAAACCTTTGAAACTGTTTTGCTATTCAAAAACAAATTCCCAAAGTGGGAGTCTATTTTTCAAAAACACAAAACTAATGACACTCACACCCTGGGTGTTATGTCTGAACAGCGTAAGCAGTGGGGGGTCATATAATATCCCATGCCAACTTTTACAATACCCGAGGAAGCGTCAATACTATAATGACGGGCCCAAAAGTCATTATCATTTTTTATTAGCAATAGCAAAGGTCCTCCTATGAATCTTTGGAAGAGCTAAAAGGGACTAAGTAGAGAAATCAGATAACTATTCCTTCTTGAGGACCTGTAATGAAGAAACAGTTGTTCATAGATTACACAACAAATTCATCAATATTATGGCAAATGATATCCTAAAAATAAGTCATGACTCAGGAAATAATGACAGACACAATTCTTTCTAAGTACTCTTTTTGGTATTATTTCATAAATTATGAATGGTCATACACAAATACAAGTTATAAGAAAACTTCGCTCATAGTACCACAGGCAAAATATCACAGTTATCACAAGTAGAGTAACTCAGAAATCATCAAACTCAGGTGAGAAATAAGGGAGGAAGAGAGGGAGACAAAGGAACATCACAGTATTCACATTACAGTTACCTCTCAGTTAATTCAAAAGAACTAATGCACAGCGTGCAATTAGTCCAGAAAACTATCTCCTTGGTCGTAGGAGAATAGTGTGGGCAGCATCATGTGCAAAGTCTCTAGGGAAAGTAATTCTCCGCAGACAGGATTGCCAGCAAGTTCAGGAATCAGCACAGCACAGCACAGCATACCACGGATGCAGGACAGGTCACCAGAATGTGAAAAAGCCAACGATCATTTTCCCACCAGCATCTTTATACTGATTTCAGAAAGTTGTTACTCTGAGTTAAAAACATTCCTAAACCCTACACGCCATTCTCATTGGTGAGTAACCAGGGGAGGCAAACACCTTCTAACGATGACTTTACAAATTTCTCTAAGCAGTCTTTGCCAAAAATTGTTTAACCTCCTAGAAAGGAAGAAAAAAACTACAATTACATGTTTTGTAACTACATAGCAACAGTTTCATTCTAAATCCTCGCCTAGACAGGAAAGAGTCATACTATTCTCTGCTCTCTAAGGATGTACATGTTATTTTTTTACAAGGACATCAGGAAACGACATGAAAAGAAACAAAGGCGCACGGAAGCACATCCCCTTACAAATACATTTGCTAAGGCCTACACGATTTAGCAAGGAAAGACAGAGAGAAAAGAAAAATAATTTCTACATTTCTAAAGCTACACTACTTTCACGAAGAATAAAAGAGCTTTTTCGTATTTATGCTTGAATATTCCTGCAGTTCAGGAAACATAAGAACATTATTATTAGACACGCAAATTAATAATTCATAGCCCTAGTAAAGAAATCCTCCACTCTACATGTGTTATTCTGATTCTAAATAAACACAAAACACGTGCAGATTTGCACATTTTCAGTTGTAACTTCCAAATCTTCACGTTTTAGTAATTTCGGTTTTTCACATATATTCGTATTTTAATTAAACACCCACATGGGTAGATTTTCCCAAGCAGATTTTATTATCAAAAATCTTGCTCCATCATATCCCTAGGTGTGGGACTCACTATGTATTTTTTCTTGCCCCTCGCCACCATGTTTTTCCTGGGAAAAGCTGGTGGCGACACACAGGAAACTAAAAAAATCCTTACGCCGTCCAACCTCATTAGGGAGGACGGTGTCATGTGCTTCCTCCTATGGCTCCTACTTGATTGGTCAGAGGAAATAGTCTGCTGACTGTGCTAACAGGAGCTATGTTGACAGAATACTTCAGCTCTGACCTTCTCTAAATGAGGCGAGTGGACTTAGGGTTTGGCGGCAAGGATACTCCATCACACTTGTGATGGAGTACCCTGCTCCCAAACTCTAGATTGCAACTTAATTTTAGTTTAGTCCTCATTGCTTGTGGAAAAAGCAGAAGGGCAAATTCTTTCCACTATTTTCTCTGGAGGTTAAATTTGCTCAGGAAGATGAGTGGGAAGAATGCATGCTATGCATGGCCTGATGAAAGATGTTATAAAGAAAGAGAATGAATAGATGCTAAAGAAGTGATAACATATTAAAGAGGTACAAGAGTATGTAGCAAAAGGCAGGCCAAGAGAATAGGCATAGGAGCAAGGAATTGAAAGAAAGAAACTGCAAAGCAGGGAGAAACCTGACCAATGTCTGGAGCAGCATAAAATTAAACAAACCACCCTTTTGGTTAGGTATGGGGTTTGTCTTCTAATACTTTTTTTTAAATTTAATTTTTCCAATTTTCCAAAAGAAACAGTGCAAAGAGGAAAAAGTAGGGGGAAGGAGGCACAGTACAGTATATATTAGCAATGGCACAGGCAACAAGAGTTACATAATTTCTTCACCATATGATTGAAGGAGAGAAAGTATCATTAAACAGGCGCACATGTCAGGCATGAAGAACCAGGTAGAATTCCAAACACATTACTCAGGGAGTAGAGGAGCAAGGGAGGTGGGGGGAGAACCAGCAGCAGTACTTTCAATAGGGGCCAGTGTGTTGGTGCATGGGGAGTCAGCCAAGGGGCCAGCCTCGTTGGTAGTTTGATGTAAGTAAGAAACAAGCGGAGCCTGGGTGTCAGTGGGGCGACTAGCTGCAGGCATCAGATCCCAAGATTCACCCAATAATGTTTGACAGTGGGCAGTGTCGTTTAGCCAACCAGCGACTGTAGGCGCCGTCTTATGCGCCCAACAGAGCGACACCCTGCGCTTGGCAAGGACCAGGAGCATGGCCATAAGTTTGCGGTTAGCGTTAGAGATATGTTTGACATAGCCAAGGAGACATACCAACTGATCGGGATTGACTTTCTCACAGGTGATGTCGCCAATGGTCGTGCATACAGCCTGCCAGAAGGCAGAGACCTTGGGGCACAGCCAAGCAAGGTGCGAGAAGTCAGCAGCGGGGGCAGAGCTGCGTGCACATCTATCACAGGCTAGGAGCCCTATTCTATGCAATGAAGCAGGAGTGCGAAATAAGCTATGCATGTATTTGGAATGTATTAACCGCAAACGGTAATTAGGCAACAAGCGCTTGATTTGATTGCAGAAATATAGCCAAACATCTAGAGGGAGGTCCTTGCCAATGTACTCACCCCCCGCAGCACGAATTCTGTCAGTGCTAGCGGGGGATGCGGAGAGCGAGAGAGCTTAGAGCCTAGTGTCTAACTTACTAGGGGAGATAGAGGTGTAGACCAACTCGAGGGCGGCCAGTGCCGATGGGGGTATTGGAAACGTGGGGTGGATGTCTTTACAAGTAGCGCACAACTGGTAGTAGAGGAGCCGATCCAGCGGCCCAATATCTCCAGGCAAGGTGAAGAACTTATCGGCGGGGTAGCGATCGGCGAAAGTAGTTAAGCCTAATAACGCAGCGTGATTCGCCATGCCAGTCATCTGCAAAGGAGGAAATGCCGGATTACTAGCTAGTGGCAACAAGGGAGCATGGAGTGTGGAGAGACCGTCACACCTCTGGAGTCTCTCCCAAGCCCAGCGCAGGCACTCCGCAGTGTTAATCTCACCCCAGGGAGGTTGAGGCGCGATGAATAGTGCAGTTTCGAGCAGCTATGGGCAACAAGGTCAGCCTCAACAGTGACATGAGGTTGGAAGGGGGTGGGGTGTATCCAGAAATGGAGAAAACTGGCTTGGGCACACAGTGAATACAATCTAAAGTCGGGAGCACTCATGCCTCCGAGGCACAAGGGAAAAGTGAGGATGTTGTAGGCAATTCTGGGTTGTCGACCAGCCCAGACCAGTGCAATGATATGTGAGTGCAATTAACGAAAAAAGTGCGAGGTGAGTGGAAGGGGGACATTTAGGAAAAGGTATAAAAATGTTGGGAGCACCACCGTCTTTTCGATAGGAACGCGCCCTGTGAGCGCCCTGTGAGCGACAAGGGAAGTTTGTGCCAAACCGATACCTTGGACTCCAACCAGTCCATAACATGACCAAAGTTGGAATGCTAGAGCTCGTCTATGTCATGGCTAAGCGAGATACCGAGGTATCTGGTTGGGCCAGATACCCAGACGAAAGAGTAATCAGCGGGGAAGGGTTTGATAGAGTCAGTAAGGGGGAAGAGAATTGATTTGCTCCAGTTGACCTGGATGCCGGAGAGACAGCTGAAGAGCACAACCTCCCTCATCATAGGGCCGAGATTATCCTGCGTGTTGCAGATATAGAGTGTAACGTCATCCGCATACATGGTGACAACCATGGCGCAAGTTGCAAAGCCAAGGCCGCGGTGAGTGTGGTGTTGTCGGAGCCGGGCGGAGAGAGGCTCCATAGTGATGGCAAGGAGCATAGGGGAAAGAGGGCACTCCTACCTAGTACCTCATAAGATGGAAAATGGCTCCATGACTTGCTTATTGAGTCGAATTCCGACAGTGGGGAGAGTATAAAGAAGTTGGATCTTGTGCACAAAGCCCGGGCTAAAGCCCAGGCGAGGGAGGAGGTAGGAAAGACAAGCCCATTCTAGTGTGGCAAGGGCCTTTGTGGCATCTAAAGGTGCCGTGACAGCAGGAAGAGACGGGTTGATCTGGTGGAGTACAATAAAGATGGTCCGAAGATTATTAGATGTGGCACACCCAGGAATAAAGCCAGATTGGTCAGGATGTGCAAGCAACAGCATAAGGGGAAGACGACGGGTGGCCAGCAGCTTGGCGTAAATTTTATTGTCGATATTAATAAGGGCCAATGGGCGGTAGGAGTCGCACAAATCGGAGGATTTGTCGGGATTGAGGAGAAGGGTAAGCATGGCTTCCCAAAGGGAAGGGGGGAACATCGTAAAAAATCATTGTACATGGCAGCTAGGTGTGGAACCCGGAGGGGAATGTATTGTTTATAAAAGTCCAGGGTGAGGCCGTCGGAGCCGGACCTTTACCACCCGGAAGCCCTGAGATGTCAGCTGCTATCTCCTCCTGAGTGAACAGCTCATCTAGGTACTCCCCGTGCCCATTGTCCAGGCATAGGAGTTCCACAGTGTCGAAATATTGATCAAGAGTCTCGCGAGAGGGCACCACACCAGCGGAGTAGAGTTGAGCATAAAAAGCGGTGAAGCTGGCAGTCATTTCCGAAGGGGACGTAGTTCTGTCAGAAGGCCCATTCTGTAAAGCAGTGATATAGGAGCATGCGTGAGGTTGCTAAAGCAGATTGGCCAGGGTCTTGCCGGGGCGATTACCCTCACCATAACGGCGAGCTTTTGCCACTTTGCCTAGGAATGCTAGTTACCTATCCCCCCCCTCATAGAATTCAGAAAGTTTTTCCTGAGTCTGGGCAAGCATGTTAGGCTGCAGGTCTAGAGATTGCTGGACATTCAACGCCTTGATTTCTGCCTCAAGACACTCAAGGGTGCCTCAAAGAGAGCCTAGCACACCAGATTGTTTAGAGATGCACTCACCCCGGATGACCACTTTAAAGCCCTCCCAGAGGGTGGAAGGGGAATCCACTGAGCCGATATTTAGCTCAAAGTAGTTGACGATTGCAATGCGGATCTCTTCCAGGAAAGCAGCATCGCAGAGAGCGTGTGGGGGCAGTCTGCAAGAAAACATACGGCGCATGGAGAGTGGGAGCTGTAGGCACATCTGCATGGGAGCGTGATCGGAAAGGGTGCGGGCATGTGATTCACGGATGTAAGTCATGTAGCGACATCCCGTGTGACGAGCCAAAGGTCCAAGCAGGACCAGCATCCCTGTGAGCCAGACATACAAGTGCCCTCTCGCCAATCTAGGTTAACATGTCTCCACACGTCGAGTAAAGAGTGGTCAGAGATGATAGTGTTAAGGAGAGAGATGGCCAGAGGGTGCTTTCCGTGCAGGCCAGAGCGATAAAGCACAGAGCAACGGGCAATGTTCAAGTCTCCCCCCCAGAGAAGGGGGCAAGGGCCCAGAGAAGAAATAAGTTGGCAAATGTGCATAAAAAATTCCGGGTTGTTAACATTAGGGCCATTTATCGAAGCACGTATTAAGAGTTGAGTAAAGAAGGTTCCTTGTAAAATAACATAGCGGCCCTCTGGGTCAATTAAGGATTGGGTGGTGTGCCAGGGAAGCCCCCTGTGGAGTAGGATGAAGACGCCGCAGGAGTAATTGGAATAAAAGGACTAGTTGTCTTATAAGCTTGACATGAATAAGGTTGTGGATATGTACAAAAGGAGTTTTTACAGTGGAGACTTCTTAGATTCAGCACCTAACCTCAAATAGCTCCGGATAATAATTATTGCCCCACGGATTTCAAAGGGGGTTTGTGTGCATACTGAATGACACCCACTGTAACAGTGCCTGACCACAAGGGGTCACAACAAGTTAAGAATAACAGCACAGATGCACCACGAAAATCTAACATTAAACAAATTAGAGTTTAGATTTCAATTACAATGAATCAAAAACGATCAGTGTTCTTCAGTTTTGGTTTCTTTTTATTTCGAAATGGAACATTGAGACACCGTACAGCCGACGCGTTTCGTCCCTAAACAGAGACTTCTTCAGGGCTGTTTAGACAAAAACATATAAATAACATATATAAAGTATTTAAGTGTATACAGTGATTTAAAAACAAGGTGGCCAGCGTGGAAAACATTTTACAAACATTTTGTAACATTTACTAAATCTTTAAAAGTTTAAGCAATTTCAGCACAATGTTTTCCATGTTTGGCCAAAACAATTCCATGTTTCAGTTGTGAGAAATATTGTTGTCGAGAGCTTAAACAGACAGACTGTTAACACAAGGGAACAATACTCAGCATCTTTACGTATCCTAACCCAGTAAAGTGCTGTGTTTATACATGATTCAATACAGCTTAGTAACTTAGCAGGTTTGCTACAGAGGGAACATCCGGAGTATATCTTTAGTTCCAAACCATAACAATCAAGTTTTAATTCAATAGTTGCACATTCATTTTCTTATAGGTTTGCTACAGAGAGAACATAAGAATTTGAAGAATGAGACAAGAAGAAAAGAAAGAAAAAATACATGGAAATAAGTGTCCACAAGATTCAGAAGTAGATCATTGCTCAGAGTGCATATTTCACATTGCCGTAAGACCATGCTGCTGAAAATGTTAGCTATGTTATAAGATTATACAAATAACAAAATAACCTGACCGGATGTTAGGCGAGGGACCTACGGTGGGCACAGAAGAAAGAAAGAGAGCAAGTAACAAATTGAACAAAAATAGTAGGTGCTCAAATATACCTTATTTTGAGAGTGTCTTCAGGAAAGTAGGGTAGTTAGCGAGATGGTCTGGTACAATTGTATACTCCCAGTTGGACAAGGTCATCTTTTAGATCTGAAATTGTTAGATTTCATAGATGAATGGGTCTGTCCATTGTGGGCAAAGGTTGAACAGTAACAGAATATCATCCTAAAATAGGAAGCAGACACTTACTAGGAACCGATGATCCAATGATAAGTGGAGGTAGTGAATGTCCATACGGGGGAAAAATTACTGCTACTCTTTAGATATGCAGGTCGATAAATCTATGTAAAAAATTATGAGGAACCTTAATTAAGATCCCTTATTTAAACATTATACTCGAAAAAAAGAAGAACATGGAGAATGGAAAAGTCGAAATGTAAGAGCCATATCTTAGTTAAGGCGCATATAACTTAAAACTACAAGCGGCTAGTTTAATGCCAGGGCAAGTATCATGGCTCAATCCCAAGAGGCATGCTTCAGAATGCATTAAGCAATCTACAAGGACAGGCGATGGTCTAGACAACCGATTTAAGAAGTATAAAATTCCATCCATTTCGTAGGTATGGACTTAATGGTGAAATGAAATGTGAAGTGAAAAGAGAAGAGACCTAATATAATAGGAAAAACGAAGGTCTTCTTACTTATATAATATCCATATTTACAAATGTAGTCCAATTCCTTGAAGACACTGTTGTTTAGCAGTAAAGGAATTTATATACGAGCCTCAGATCTAAATAAAAGGAAAAGAAATAAAAATGGAAAGGGGTATTAAGACCCCTAAGCGTAATCTATATGCATAGCATGTGATAACATATAAAGAAAACCAAAAGCCATACTATAAAGATGAATAGTATGGCAGGATATTTACTTATAATGGAGTTAATCCTAGCCCGTGATGTTACCTTATGTTGCAACATGCAGCAATACCTTTGTATTTCAAAGGGGTTCCGAAATGAGAACCAGATAGATGTACTACGCAGTTAAAAGTATAGGAGAGCCTAATACTATAAGGCGTTTAGTTTTAACACAATAGACATCCTTTAAATCCCCCCAGCTCAAAATGGTGAAGAATAACCCGCCCTGTGGTCTTACCGTGGTTGTATTAGCCAGATCGCCAATCACGAAAAGTCCGTCCCGAGGCGACCGCGATGAGTCCTTCCACCAGGAATGGGGATGGGTTTGAAAAGTGTGCTTTATATAGCCCACCTAATTTCTATAATACTGAACACCTGAGGATACTCAGGTATGTAGTATCACCTGAGATCACATGACCGCAGCGAAAATCCTCGCTGCCATGTTTAAATGGTGGCATTTATCAAATACGATCATACAGATACGTTCTAAAAATTCGATTTGAAAGCTATGCATTCACAATCGATTTAGAGAAAAAGCCGCAGAGATATATAGGGTCTTAACAACCCACCCTAGCAGAATTTACTAGCAGTGAACAACATCATCTCAAAAAATCAAGACCTAACGAACGAAGCATTGTAAAATCGGGTATGTTCGTGCAGTGACCAAATTGGGTGGATCAGTCCACCTAGTAAAGTAAAATTCTTCAGAAAAAGTGATAACAAAGATAAAAAACGGGAGCAAGAAAATGGAATATCGTATTGGATCACCTGATCCAGTGTACAGGTACGGCGGCCATCTTAGGTAGGTAAAGCCACAACGTGAGAATTAAGGATCTCCTTCAAATCGATCAAAAATAAGAAAAACAGGATGAGTTGATCCCGATCAAGGAGATGTGTCCAGGCAAGAGCGAGGACCTAGATCAAAACAATGATCCCGATCAAGGAGATGTGTCCAGGCAAGAGCTAGGACCTAAATCTGAACAATGAGAGGTATATATAATAATATGGACACCAAAGATTAAGTTATCACTTGATTGTAACAGTCAGGTAAGGTGGACAGTTGTTATAAAGGGAGAATCATATCATACATACAAGATGAGAAATACTAAATAATGATAAAGAATCTTATAGTTGCAAGTTAAAACATGCCAATAAAGAGTAAGAGATGAATCCAAGTTTGGTCCTAGAGTGCACGTGCCATGGAAAGAGCATGGCAGGCAGCCATATTTGGCGGATCAGCGTACCAATATGAAATGTGATGAAAAAATAGTAGAAAAATAGTACAGGACAAGGGCCAACAAAAGAGTAGCAGTCTATGCATTCCTATTTAAGCAGGACACAGCGAGACAGGGAGATACGAGTAGGATGTGTCAATCTAGTATCTTACAACAGAGATAGTCTAGGGTAAAAAGGTACATCACAAAGATTAGATAGCATGGAAGTGGGAGTAGAGTATATTCATAAAATACATTACAGTCAAAACGGTGTTGATTTTAACAATATATGATAAAAATTGAATGGCACAGGCAAAAGCTCATAGAAATTAAATGAGCATTAAGAGTGATCCAATATGAGTAATCGGTCTGTTCAGTAAATAAAGCCAAATGGCCAATGCAGTGCTCATAGATGACTACAGTGATTTGGCTATACTGCGACTCAGATCACTTCATGACTCATGTTTCGTGAAGGAAAATATGGAAGGGGCCTGAAATCTTGTCAGAATTTGTCATCATTTGCTAATTTAGTCCAAAAAGTAGTGTAATTCGTCCTCACTGTTGTGTCCCAATTCCATACATCGCAGTCTACATATCCATCCTGCCTCCCTTTTTCTAAGGGCTAGTTCCCTATTGCCACCCCTATTTTAGGATGATATTCAGTTACTGTTCAACCTTTGCCCACAATGGACAGACCTATTCATCTATGAAATCTAACAATTTCAGATCTAAAAGACGACCTTGTCCAACGGGGAGTATACAATTGTACCAGACCATCTCGCTAACTACACTACTTTCCTGAAGACGCTCTCGAAATAAGGTATATTTGAGCCCCTACTCTTTTTGTTCAATTTGTTACTTGCTCTCTTTCTTTCTTCCGGGCCTACCGTAGGTCCCTCGCCTAACATCCGGTCAGGTTATGTTGTTATTTGTATAATCTTATAACATAGCTAACATATCCAGCAGGATGGTCTTATGGCAATGTGAAATATGCACTCTGAGCAATGGTCTACTTCTAAATCTTTGTGGACACTAATTTCCATGTATTTTTTCTTTCTTTTCTTCTTGTCTCATTCTTCAAATTCTTATGTTCTCTCTGTAGCAAACCTATCAGAAAATTAATGTGTAACTATTGAATTAAAACTTGATAGTTATGGTTTGGAACTAAAGATATACTCCGGATGTTCCCTCTGTAGCAAACCTGCTAAGTTACTAAGCTGTATTGAATCATGTATAAACACAGCACTTCACTGGGTTAGGATACGTAAAGATGTTGATTATTGTTCCCTTGTGTTAACAGTCTGTCTGTTTAAGCTCTCAACAACAATATTTCTCACAACTGAAACATGGAATTGTTTTGGCCAAACATGGAAAACATTGTGCTGAAATTGCTTAAACCTTTAAAGATTTAGTAAATGTTACAAAATGTTTGTAAAATGTTTTCCACGCTTGCCACCTTGTTTTTAAATCACTGTATACACTTAAATACTTTTTATATATGTCTCACACATGTCTTATATGTGTTATTTATATGTTTTTGTCTAAACAGCCCTGAAGAAGTCTCTGTTTAGGGACGAAACGCGTCGGCTGTACGGTGTCTCAATGTTCCATTTCGAAATAAAAAGAAACCAAAACTGAAGAACACTGATCGTTTTTGATTCATTGTAATCGAAATCTAAACTCTAATTTGTTTCATGTTAGATTTTTGTGGTGCATCTGTGCTGTTATTCTTAACTTGTTGTGATCCCTTGTTGTCAGGCACTGTTACAGTGGGTGTCATTCAGTATGCACACAAACCCCCTTTGAAATCCGTGGGGTAATAATTATTATCTGGAGCTATTTGAGGTTAGGTGCTGAATCTAAGAAGGTTCCACTGTAAAAACTCCTTTTGTACATATCCACAACCTTATTCATGTCAAGTTTATAAGACAACTAGTCCTTTTATTCCAATTACTCCTGCGGCATCTCCATCCTACTCCACAGGGGCTTCCCTGGCACACCACCCAATCCTTAATTGACCCAGAGGGCCGCTATGTTATTTTACAAGGAACCCTCTTTACTCAACTCTTAATACGTGCCTCGATAAATGGCCCTAATGTTGACAACCCGGAATTTTTTATGCACATTTGCCAACTTATTTCTTCTCTGGGCCCTTACCCCCTTCTCTGGGGGGAGACTTTAACATTGCCCGTTGCTCTGTGCTTTATTGCTCTGGCCGGCACGCAAAGCACCCTCTGGCCATCTCTCTCCTTAACACTATCATCTCTGACCACTCTTTACTCGACGTGTGGAGACATGCCAACCTAGATTGGCGAGAGGGCACTTGTATGTCTGGCTCACAGGGATGCTGGTCCTGCTTGGACCTTTGGCTCATCACACGGGAGGTCGCTACATGACTTACATCTGTGAATCACATGCCCGCACCCTTTCTGATCAGGCTCCCATGCAGATGTGCTTACAGATCCCACTCTCCACGCGCCGTATGTTTTCTTGCAGGCTGCCCCCACACGCTCTCTGAGATGCTGCTTTCCGGGAAGAGATCCGCATTGCAATCGTCAACTACTTTGAGCTAAATATCGCCTCAGTGGATTCCCCTACCACCCTCTGGGAGGGCTTTAAAGTGTCCATCCGGGGTGAGTGCATCTCTAAACAATCTGGTGTGCTACGCTCTCTTCGCGGCACCCTTGAGTGTCTTGAGGCAGAAATCAAGGCGCTGAATGTCCAGCAATCTCTAGACCTGCAGCCTAACAAGCTTGCCCAGATTCAGGAAAAAAATTCTGAATTCCATGAGGGGGGGATAGGGAACTAGCATTCTTAGGCAAAGTGGCGAAAGCTCGCCGTTATGGTGAGGGTGATCACTCTGGCAAGACCCTGGCCAATATGCTAAGTTACTAAGCTGTATTGAATCATGTATAAACACAGCACTTCACTGGGTTATTATACGTAAAGATGTTGAGTATTGTTCCCTTGTGTTAACAGTCTGTCTGTTTAAGCTCTCAACAACAATATTTCTCACAACTGAAACATGGAATTGTTTTGGCCAAACATGGAAAACATTGTGCTGAAATTGTTTACATTTTTAAAGATTTAGTAAATGTTACAAAATGTTTGTCAAATGTTTTCCACGCTGGCCACCTTGTTTTTAAATCACTGTATGCACTTAAATACTTTTTATATATGTCTCACACATGTCTTATATATGTTATTTATATGTTTTTGTCTTAACAGCCCTGAAGAAGTCTCTGCTTAGGGATGAAACGCGTCGATTGTATGGTGACTCAATGTTCCATTTTGAAATAAAAAGAAATCAAAACTGAAGAACACTGATCGTTTTTGATTCATTGTAATTGAAATCTAAACTCTAATTTGTTTCATGTTAGATTTTTGTGGTGCATCTGTGCTGTTATTCTTAAGGTTGTGGATATGCCTTGTGACCTGTAGTGGAGGGCCAAGTTTGACAACTTCTACAAACTGTTCACCAGTGTACTTGTTGTTACTGATGGACATGGAGTGGTAGTGTCATTAGTCCACATGTTCATCTTTCACACTTTTGAGTAGAACTTATTATCTGTCTTCATAGGTATGTGTACTAATGGTTCACGTTTTTTGAATGAATGTACTGCGCCTCGTGGTTGTGGCATCATGTGGTTCACGCATCAACAAAACCACCATGGGAGGTAGATCCTTCTCCTACCTAGCAGCTAAAACCTGGAACTCACTTCCCACTCACCTTCGCCTCACTCAGAACCACCTAGCATTCAGAAAGCAACTTAAAACTTGGATATTCGACAAGTAATTCCCCACCCTTCTTCAAGCGCCTTGAGACCCTCTGGGTATGTAGCGCGCTATATAAATCATTTGACTTTGACTTTGACTTTGACTAGGAGCAGAAGCTCCCAGACTCCCTAACCCTTCCTAGCATTTCTCTCATGCATGCAATTATTCCCAGCATTATAGAAGCGCTGGGATTGGGTGGACCGGGCCAGTTTAAGACTCTGTGGGGACTGGGAGCCTGTGTCCTGAGCACTGATGATATCTCCCACGAACACGCAGAAGATATTAAAGTGCGCGTGTTGGTTTGGCCGCCCACGGGCGGCCAGCCAAACCTGCATTGGTACTCCGAGTGCCTACTATCACTCCCCTCTCTGCTGAGGTGGAGTTATGGCCCTGTCCTGCTCCAGACTCAAAGTCGCACGAAGTGAAAAATAAAATGACAATAAAATGTTTTATTGTCATTTTATTTTTCTTCTGTGGGCTGGCATTTCACCAGTGGGGCGACGCTCCTCCATCATAGCGGAGGAGCAACCCTTGCAGGGATATTATCTTGCAATGTGCTGCACAAAATGGCCTGTTTACTCATAGCTCCTAAACTTCCTAGATTATACCCTATTGGTGCAGGAGCGAAGGAGATCATTTATGAGGGTGAAAGAGAAACTCAGAGATGTACAGCATGAATGAATACATACTGCTGTTTCCAGCAACCCTTAAAGAGATCCGAGAGGAGAAGTCACACTTATTTACTGATACAGCAAAAGTATTGAACTAGATGGAGATGATAAGGACTAATTCTAAGCCAAAACTGTGTTGCTGAATGAGGAACCAAAGACCCAATAGACAGACAACTTCCCAAAGATGGGAAGATAGTGCGGTGGCAGTGGGAGCCATAGAGGTATCCAGTGACTCTGATAGTAAATCAGCATATACTAATGACATGGATGCTCCAGAAAGATCAATATGTATGGATCTAGTGGTCATGCCCTCGACCTATGATACTGTGTTATAACCCATTTGGTACACCTCACAGGAATGGCATAGATAAAACATGATGACTCCAAAATGCCTGATTAAACTGCAATGATCTGACCGTCGATCTAGTTTGCAATGAGAATTAGTGATGGTCACTGAAATATACCTAAGGAAGTGGTGGATGGGTAGGGTGATTCATTCCCCCCTTCTAATGAGGTTTACTGTTAATAATTATATTTATTGTTTTACTCTTTGTTTTCACTTGATTCTGCCTGTCACACATTACATTGGGGGAGATAGCTGCTGATACAATGCACTTGGTTATTAGGTGTGTTGAACTATCTACTCTGCTCTTGTGTCGGAGGGACTGTGGTTTTGTTGGACATGTGGAAACTATGCTTAGTCACTTAGGTATAGTTGGGGTAAGGTGGAATTGTCAAGTAGGGATAGAAGAGTGTTGTCTGAATAGTAACTCCTTCAACATTGAAGGGTGATGGATATCTACTAACCTACAAAGTTTGAAACAATATGGCATCCAACACAATAATATAAAATTATAGCAGGGAATGTGAGGGTGGAGGAGTGAGCACGTTGCATTCCTACGGGCAACCCACCTGAGAGAGGGAGAACATAATAAAATACAATAGAAATGCGGAGAACATACACACAAGAGTAGCACTAATATGGGTCATACTTGAGGTCTCATTTGAAAATGACACAGTGCAAATAGATGGGGAGGCAGAGTTGTAGCTGTCACAGGGGGCAAACAGTCACAATGTTGAAAACAAAATATCGAATTGACAGAATATCGAGTTTTTTATATAGAAGGGACAGGATGTTGAAATGCCAAAATATAGTGGTGCAGAATATCGGAATTCAGGTAAGAAATATTGATTTCAATATTATTAAAGTAAGTAATATCGACAGTCAAAATATAGTTGTAAAAAAAATCTAATTATTTTTATAGTGTCAATAAATGTTTTAAAAGTATGTATTATTTTTGTAATGTATGTTTGATTTTTTTTAAAGTAATGAATCATATGTTATTTAATTTTTGCGTAATTGAATTCCGCAGCGGGTTGTGGGTTTATAGGGGAATAGGGTGGGAAGTAATTTAATTATAGTAAATTAAATATACATTTTTAGGAATTATGATTATTTTTAATTTCAATTTGAGTTTTTGTTCTATAGCGGGTTGTGGGTTTATAGGGGAATAGGGTGGGAAGTAATTTAATTGCTATTAATTAATTATTTAATTTTATCTATTGGTATTGATAATTAATTTATTGTTAATTAATTATTATTTGGTAATTACTTTTTAATAATTGGTCGTTAATTTTGATTAATTGATAATTATATTAATTGTATTATTTAATTATTCGGAACGGGTTGTGGGTTTATAGGGGAATAGGGTGGGAAGTAATTTAATTGTAATTTATTATTATTGCAATTATTTTGTGTATTGATAATTACTTTACTGTTAATTCGTTATTATTGGTATTTTTTAATTACTTATTAGTTATTGGTATTGAAAATGAATTTGTCGTTAATTAATTAATAATAGGTAATTCATTTTTAATAAATATTATTTATTGGTATTTATAATCAAGTAATTGTTACTTATGTTATGATTGGTAATTAATTGTAATTAATTTTTTATTAGTATTGATAATTAATTTATTTTTATTTAGATATTAAATCATTACTTTCCCTACTGTTGGACTCACTGGAGTGGGAATAGTAATTTTTACAACTACTCTATCCAACACTTTCCCTACTGTTGCACTCACTGGAGTGGGAATAGTAATTTTTACCCTCTCGCTATCCAACGCTTTCCCTACTGATGCACTCACTGGAGTGGGAATGGTAATTTTTTCCCTCCCGCTATCCAACGCTTTCCCTACTGATGCACCCACTGGAGTGGGAATAGTAATTTTAACCCCTACGCTATGCAACACTTGCCCTACTGTTGCACTTACTGGAGTTGGAATAGTAATTTTTACCCCAACGCTATCCAACGCTTTCCCTACTGTTACACTCACTGGATTGGCAATAGTACATTTTACCTCTATGCTATCCAACACTTCCCCTACTGTTGATTCACAGGAGTGGGAATAGTAACTTTTACCCTCCCGCTATCCAACACTTTCCCTACTGTTGCACTCACTGGAGTGGGAATAGTAATTTTTATCCCTATGCTATCCAACGCTTTCCCAACTGTTGAGCTCACAGGAGTGGGAACAGTAATTTTTACCCCTACACTATCCAGCGCTTTCCCTACTGTTGCATTCACTGGAGTGGGGATAGTAATTTTTATCTTCCCCCTATCCAACGCTTTCCCTACTATTGCACACACTGGAGTGGGAATAGTAAATTTTACCTTCCCGCTATCCTACGCTAAAATTATTTAAAAAAAATTACAATATTAAGTTGATATATATATATATATATATATATATGTATTAAAAATAACATTGCATGTTAATTTTTATTTTTATTACATTATTTATTTATTAATTTTAATGTTATTTAAGTATTTTAAGTATGTTTTACTTAATTTTAATAATAATTTTATTATTTTACGTTACTTTTTAGACTTTTAAAAAGATTGATATTTTTACAAACGATATTATTTACAACAATATTTTGGAATTGATATTTTTGTACTTACCTGTTTGGAGATTGGAGTGCGATATTCTGGCATTCTATATTTTGTCATCAATATTTTGCCAGGTCGATATTTTGCTCCTCAATATTCTGTCAGTGATTTGTCACAGAGAACCTCTAATGAAGAGTCTTCATTTGTAACTTGTTGAAGTACATTTATTAATAGATAGCCAGTACAGGTCTTTAGGGCCCAGCGGATCAACAAAAACTGCTGACCACCAACTCATGTCCCCCTCACCATATTCCAAACCCCACATTCCTTATTACATCATGGAATGTAAGCGTAACCTTCCCCAGACCTTGATCAACACAGTCTAAAAATGTGTTAAACCTAAACACCACATATCTGCCCCTTTTACAAAAACAAAGTAACAAATAAAACAAACAAAAATAAAGCTGTATCAATAAAATGTGAACCAATTGAATAAATTAGAACTAACTTTGTTGTAAACTAAATTCACTAGCAAGATACACATACTCAATGAAACAAGGTGCAGAACATAAATTAATCATACAATTTGTCAAGAAGTAATCATCTTCTTGCACTTCCCTGCAACTCTTGTCTGTCGTGATCTTCCTTTTGTTTGCCCAAGTCTACATTTGTATATTTATTATTATACCTAGCCAATCAGGACGTGTTTTACCATTGTCCATTGCTTGTTTTCACAGCTTGACCTTTTATTTCGGTGATACAAATGGGATCTCTAATTTTCGATTTTCCATTTTGTAACATCAACGGTTTTTTAACACACACAAACTCTCCCACTGAAAATGTCATATCTTGTCATTATCTCTCACATCTTTCACGACTGATCTCGTCACTTGTATGTTTTGCTTTGCTGGACTCATTCAACACTTAACATTCACCCCCAAAAATCTCAAGTTTCAAAATGGGTTCAAAGTTGAAACAACCTACCTACCTTTCATTAACTCAAACGGTACCGAGCCTGTGACAGAATGGAAAGGGGAGACCACTCGGTCACCCCGTACCTGACAAAATATCATCCGAAAGTTAGTGTCTGTCCTTAAACAAAATATATTTCCCCACACAAATTTTCTTTTCGAATATACTTAATCACAAACAGTATTTATCAATGAAACTGGACATTTCTGCCCCGGTTTAATAATCCTCCCAGACCCAGCCTGATGCCCCAACCCTAGTATGCTTTTGCCTTTATATGCAACATTCATCTTGCCGTGTATAACTGTATTCTCAAACACGATATCTCACCAGAAATATCCACACACGTTTATTCTACTGCCTTCAAACACAGTTGTCATGACATCTGGGGATAGTAACACCTTCTGTGGCCAAAACTCTTTGTATTTGTCAACCGAGATAATTGTAACTCTTGCACCTGAATCAACAAAAAGAGGAATCAGAATACCCTCAATTTGGACAGAAACAAGAAGATCATTACACTTTGGGCCTAATTACAATGAGGTCGGGAACGGCTCCAACCATCGGTCAGAGCCGTCCTGACTGCATTGTAATATGCCGGTCAGATTCCTTCCTGACCAACCCATTACGATGGAGTCGGTCAGAAAGGAATGTGAACGATCATTCCGACTGGCTTTCGATGGGCTTGGCAAGCCCGTCCGCCAGTCGGAATGCAGCCAGTAATCTCAAGGACAGCTCTTTCTACCCGAGGAATTACGATGTCGAGTTTACACTGCCTTTCTGTGCCAGCCTTTCTGACACAGAAAGGCTGTTGGAACTCGACTTTGGGGGCCGGGGAGGCCTCTTTGGTGCGTGGCCTCTGGTTGGAGGCTGAGGGGGCACCTATGGCTGGACTGTCCCATGAGGGAGAGGGGCAAGCCTGATTTGCATATGGGTGGGTCCAAACTGGCATGGCGTGGTGAGCAAAAGAACAATGGATTAAACCTAGATCTTTGTGACTGGGGGTGAATGTTTGCATTGTTCAGCATTCCGTCGATCATTTGTTCCTTTTGCCCCTGTTGATCCCTGCACCTTGTGGTAGGCACCTTAGGGTGCCTGCCATGGGGTGCAGGGATGAATTGGACCGCACATTTTACAATGGGAGCATGCATTCAGGCCAGAATGTCTGATCCCGTTGTAAAGTGTAGGAGTGCAAACAAACAGTGTTAAGTAGTTAAGTAGTACCAAGAATGTGACAGATCATGGAGAAGGCAGCAATTCGAAGATTGCCAGTGACGTCTTCAAGTGATAGGAACCTATGGCACACACAATGGAAATAAATCATATTGTTGCTAGCTACTGTACTGCCATCAGAATCACACAATTAGTAAACATTATGCACTGTAGAACATCTAAGGTTCTGAAAGGTCAGTGTGTGGGTGTTTTTTGGCTGTTTGTGGACCTGTTCTATGATCTGCTGGGCTGGTTAATTTCCGTGATATTAAAACAAGCACTGCCTGCAGCAAGTTCAAATCCATGAAGTCTTTCACACCTTGCAAAACACTTATATAACATGTTTTCACAGAAGATCAGTACTGCATCAATTTATAAACATGGTCTACTTGTTTGACCTATCTAATTCACTAATAGGGGACACTTTTATTTTGGTGCCCAGAACTATTTCCTTTTCCAGTCTGACCCTGCTTCAAGTGGCATACCAGCCAAAATGTATAAGATGCTTCATGGTCTGCTGGCCCTAGATTGCTGGAGGTGTACAACTCAGTTCAGGCACTAGATCAGCAGTGTCTTATGATGCAAAAAGCGATTATATTGGTGATCTGGAAACCTGATCGGGACCAGTTAGAATGGACCTAAATTGTATTTTAAAGAAAACAGAGACCAGCAAATAGTACGTTGAAAATACACTCTACTCTGGTGTATCCTGCAGGTCTTGTTCTCTCTTGCGATGAACCCCCTCAATTGACAGGTGTGACTAAGGGTCGGTGGAAGGGTAATTTATGTAGCAGGCATGCATTATGTTATCCCCATGTATACCAATGGCTGTCTTCTCTATGTCAGGTCTCCGGAAGTAGATGTGGCCACAAATCATTGAGAAACTAATGGATCATTTCGGTCTTCTATCAGGTTTAAACAACAACTGGGGAGAAATCCTTTCTTTTAAGCCTGAAATAACACGAGAAAACCAAGATGGTGTCAGTCAGCTTTTCTCCACTTTGATGGGTATCGGAACCATTTAAATACCTATGGGTTTAAATATATCATGGTAGAGATGGCCTAATTGGGGGGACCCTAGGTCAAGCACTGGCAGCCCAGTGAAAACCGTGACATCCTCAAGCAGGCTGCTGTTGGTAAATTAGAGCATCTAATTTTATACCGGTTGTCATGGGAAAGATCTTCGTATGATGTAGTCAACGAATAACATTAATAAAAGGTTTGAGGCACTGTTCTCAATATGTTAATACATTCGATATTCAAAAAAGTTATTACAGAAAGCAAAAAGGATACGTAATCAAACAATAAAATTAGCATAAAGCAGAATGATAATAAATGCAAATAATCAGTGTTTCTTTAAGAGATTCGGTAAGTACAGTACATTTGTCAAATAATCAAATAACAAGCCCTAAATATAGAAATTAACTGGGAGGATCTAGCTCTCTCTAAGTGCCAAGCAGACTGACTGACATAAGGTCTATCTCAATCAAAGTCCCAAGCTGAGTGCTAAGCAGAGTGACATATGGTCCGTCTCTTTCCCAAATAATGTATTTATTCGTATTTTAGACAGAGAAAGCATACCATTTTCATATCATCATATTATGTATAGTTTGACTATTGCTAAAACCTATTGCAACCAATCAAACAATACATTCATGTGATTTCCATTTGCTAATATTGCACATAATTTGTTGCAGATAGAAAATCATATGTTTTATTAAAGAAACATGAACAAAGACAATAAGCTACTTTGGCACATACATAAATCAACATGTTTACAGAGGCTTAGCTAACTAGCCTGGATTGTTGCAGCATTTGGAACATCTTTTCTGGGGGAAGCTTATGAAACATTATTTTCTTACATGAAAGGGAAGACCATCGTTTGCAGCTGAATAACAATTATTTTCTCAAATGGAATGAAAATGTGAACCTGCAGGGCTGGTGCATACAGATGAATAAATCCTCTATTAAAAGATACAGCTTGATATGGCCTAGTCATGTTAACCAAAGCCAGCCTAAGTAAGCTAAATATTTTAATATGAAAATCTGCTCTCACAATCCTCCCTGTGAAAAGGACAATTACTACAATCATGACATTTTTAGAACTCATCATTCTTGATCTTGAAGGATTTTCACAGCTGTAACGCGCTCAGATCGTCATAGATTTTCTTCTTCTGTTCATCAAAAGAACTCTCTTCCTTTGCCAATCGTCTCATTACAAATGGAAGCAGGTGAGTACAAATGTAAGAATCTGACACATGCATTATTTCTCTATAAGTCTTCAACAAACTTATATAAACGATTTCCTGAAATCCTTCATCAAATCATTTTTTATGTTCTAATCTATGATTCTTAGTAACATTCCAAGACATTAAGCTATCATTAGTGTTTGGGGAATATCCACCAGGAGGACATGTCTATATTAACACCTATAATGAGGAAATAAGAAGTACAAAAATAAATTGGAAAGCCATGCAAAGTCTTACTTTTCTTGAGGGCATCTTCTCCAGTTCTTTAAATTAGTTTTTATACATGAATTCAATCATCAAAAGCAAAAATAGCAAAGCACTAAAAGTAATCCAAAGGTAATCAAAGTAACCATACGCATTTAAAAAGTACTTCAGATGTAATCAAAGCTAGTTTAAAACTTTAGACCTATCAAAAACAAAAATGGAAAATTCTGTGGCATATCTACAAGCCCCTATTGTCACAGGGACCTCACTTTTAGGTGACGTTCCAGTGATGATATGTGCTTCACCTTATTTACTTCCGTATCCAATGGGGTTAACCCAGTATCCCTATGAACCTGGGCAGTCAATTAATATTATAAACAGTTGGTTCATATGGGTGCAACGTATTTCTTTTGCTATCTCGTAAACATATATAGCATTCAAACAAATCTTTACTTTAGAAAATATTTCCAACAAAAATTATTCTAAAAAACAGAATCCAAACCATCCATGTCTTCAAGTAACGTTTTATAAACTGAATTCATTCGTATATGCTTCGAATGTTTATCATTTACAAAAAGACTGAAAAGTGAATAATAAGTGCAATTCATGACATTTAGTGCTCTGTGCTCTCGGCGCAAATGTGACAAACACAATATACAGATATTATTTACAGGGGGGGACATGAAAAGAGGATTTATCTTGGCCTATATTTTTCGCTATTCGACTGTATACTGCCTTTGTCAGTATTCAATACAGGATTTTCCTATAATAGGTCCACTATATTGTTTGTTGACGTTTCGACCCTCTGGAAGCACACTTGGGGCGTCTAGGCCGGTCTTCCTCAGGACTGTGTGGGACGGGGAGGACAGGCTTCTCTTAAACCCAGCCGGGCCAGTGGTGGTGAGAAAACCTGTGGGAGTCAGTTCTATCGGTGAAGCAGCAACTTGTGCCCCCGACGGCAATCTTGCTTACTATTTTGCAGCTATTGATGCCAGCCAGTGCTCCTTTCTAGCTTAATGGCGGTATAATGAATCTACCCAACGATGCTCCTCAGCAGATACTCAGAACCCATATCACTTGGAGGTTCAGTGATTTCAAAACGCAAACGGTGCTTTTTCCACTTTGCTGAATAACGAGTGCTCAAAAACGGATGCAAGGACCAGGGAATTCTCTTCTTGCTCGGCGTTGCTCCAGCATAGTTAACCCAAAGGTTAACTATGCTGGATTCATTATACCACCCAGAGACCTTTTAGGGTAGATTATTAAGTGCACGCTGAACGCTATTGAGGTGGGCTAGCTAGTTCCGGCCTGTACCTAATACCCTAGCTGTCAAGGATTGCTTTAAGTAACGGTTCATCCGCTCCACAGCACTATTGCCCTCTGGCCGATATAGAGACGAAAATTTGACTTGGACCCCCAATGAACGCATGGCATCCTTGTATGCCTTAGAGGCAAATGCCGTACCCTCGTCTGAATGGAAGGTACCGGCACGCAAATCCTTTATGACAGTTTGAGAATCAGCACTCCTTGGGGGACTCACCCACACAAAGCGCGTGCAAGAATACACTGCAACGAAGATGTACTTATACCCAGTATCAGAGGAGAAAGGACCGCAGTGATCTAAGTAAACAAAACCAAGTGGTTTATTGGATATTTACAACTGAGTCTGGGGTGGGCGTGCAGCAGTAGAAGGTTTAATCTGCTGGCAAATGTCACAATGAAGGACATAATCACGTGTCTGTTTGTACAATCCACACCACCAGTAACGCTGTTGTAGGAGAGATACAGTAGCCGACACGCCAGCATGCGCTGAGGCCATGCCCTCGTGAGCCGCTCTAATCAAAGTCTGCCTGCGGTCCGTGTTGGGAATCAACCTGTCACCAACGTCGTTAATTCTCACATAAGAAACGTTATCAGGACTTAAATGATAAGAGTATTTAGAAGGGAAACCGTTTGGGTAATTACCAAGTATGTAGCTACTGCTGCCTTCGCCTCTCATCGGCGAGACTGTTACCCACAGCGTGAACTTCAACACTCTGGTGACCAAGAGTATGAATTACAAACATGAGTGTCAGCCGTTCTTTAAGCTCAGCCACTTAGACCCAGATAATTTTATGTTTTATTGTGCTACCTTTGGAATCATGATAGTCATTCTGAGTCCAAAAGAACAAATTGTCATTGTAAGACTGTACACAGTAGTAAGAGTCACTTACTATAAGAGCAGTCACACTAGGATCAGCGTACTTCAATGCAAGCATTAGAGCACAGAGCTCTGCCAACTGGGCGGTACAGTCCCCTAATGTCTGTGTATGCACGACATCAGACTTGAACTCTCTATTCACCATAGTACCGACCACTATGGCGCATGCTGAAGAATAGGCGTGCTTTAAATCAGTCTTGGGTTGCTTCGAACCATCAGTGTAAATGATACAATGGAAATCCTTCAGCGGGCGCATTGTCAGAGGAGCCAGATGAACAAATTCATACTGCAAAAACTCCTGAGTCTGCAAAGAGGAGTCAAAAATGAACGTGACATCTGGAGATGACATGGACGTGGCCCATTCTATCCACCGTGGGTGCAAAGCCTCAGAATTTGGTTCATTGGCTTTCGTCACTGCCTCCAAGGCAGGATACGGAGTAACAACCAACATGCGTTTTCCCTGCAACAGTGCACGTTCTTTCAGAATCGCCATTTGCACTGCTGTCAAAACTTTTTCCACAGTGGAAAACCGAAGCTCAGCCAAAGTGTACAAGTGTGACTAGAAAGCAATAGGGACTGTGTCACCCTCAATAAATGTCAGGTACGTGAAACCCACCGTCCCCAGTACGATTCTTATCATCAGGCTGGTATGGTTATCACGAGTCAATAAGAATTTAGATTCTAGAAGATCAGCCTGCAAAGATTCCAAGATGGCTGAATGAGCGGGCACCCAGCAAGATTTGGAAACAGTAGGTTGTATCAAGGCATAAAGAGGCATGATACGCTGGGCATATTCGGGTATGTAAGTTCGGCCAACATTCAAAAAGCCCGGTAAAGACTGTAGTTTCTTCAGCATTATAGGAGCGCGCAGCTGTGTGCATTTCTCCAAGAAGTGAGGTGCTAAACCTCTACCTTCATTGTCCAGCTCATAGCCCAGGAACAACACTGTGTACTCTGCAATGTGTGACTTTGCTAAGTTGAATTTTTAGCCAAAGTCTGCAAAACTGTAAATTATGCGGTCAACGCGACACAGATAAGGTCATAATTTGTCATCTAAGATAAATGTCAACCACATACGAACATGCATCTGGGTCGAGTCCCTTTAAAAGAGAAACTATACGGGCAGCAAAGATGCCAGGACTGTTCTTATAGCCCAAAGACAATCTTCTGAATTAGCATTGTTTGCCACCACTGGTAAAAGCTGTCCATTGACTACTAATAGAGGACAGGTTGTGAGCGAAAAAGCCATTGGATATGTCAAGTGTGGACCTAAACATTTTGTGCACAAGACTATTTACAAGGGCAGAACTGTGAGTGTTTTGTACTGGGCACGTACGACAATGAGAGTTTAAGTGCCGGTAATCCAATACCAAAGGTACGAACCATCAGGCTTAGTCACAGTAAAAAGAGGGTTATTCATCGGAGACACACATGTTTCAATCGCACCTTAATATTCCAATTGTTCAAGGATCTCTGCAACGGGAGCTTTCGCTTCACGTCGCATGGGGTATTGGGGTTGAGGCTGTGGCATAGACCGCAATGGTATCCCATGTCAAGGGGAGAATTTGTCCCAACCACAGTGAGTACGGTACAATGCTGGTGCAAGCACCTTAGCCCAATCTTCCTCAAAATGCAACGCCTTCTCCTTCGGCACAGTGTGCGAGAAACTAGGGAGGATTACCTCCTCCCCTTGCGGAGCGGCTAAAACAAAAGGTGGGGTCCAGTCGACCTCCATCAACAAAATGTCATAGGTAGTAGTTAGATTTTCCCAAAATACCAGTTTTACAGTATGTGGTATGTCACCTTCAATTAAAAGGACGATTTCAAAAAGTCTTTCAGGGGGAGCCACTCTAGTGTCAGCTGTCTCAACAACAACAAAGGTGTCAGTTGCTGTCACCTTCAGAAGTGGACGCAGCGCCTCCCGCACTATGGTAATTTCTGCTGCGCTGTCTAACAACGTCAGCGCCCATGTCAAGTTCCGAAGCTGTGTTCTCACCATCCGTGGCATATCTCGCTGTTAAAGCAGCAACTTTCTTTTTCTGAAACTGGGGCCTCTGGCGTGGATAGTCGTCCTACTTGCCTTTACCGTCTGGCTTGCGGGGTTGCTCTTGCTTCGCACCCCGTCCTCTGCCGCTGTCTCCACCACCAGTGGATGAGACCGATGAATCCTGCAAAGAGCGAGGAGAACGTTGATCAGGAACCTGAAAGCGATCTGGTGACTTAATAGTAGATCGGTCGTGCAATTCATAAGTACGCTCAGTAGACGTAGGTATTAGTGAAGTGGGATGGGACCCCTGTTTCTGTTGCTGTTTCCCCTGTTTTTTATTCTTATTCCAATTCTGCTGTGGAACAAAGGGGCGATCATCTTCGTCAGACTTCACCGCCTGAGTTTGCTTTTGCGCTGCCCTGGCAAAAGGCTTAACACCTAAACTATTACGGCCAATGGTCTTATAAGCCGCTATAATAATTTTCGATAACTTTTGGGGTTTCTCGGCATCGGGGACATCGCGCAAAGCATTAGACATTTGGAAGCTTACCGCAACTCCCTTAACATTAGCATGTACGTGATCGGAAACTACGTCAAACACTCCAACAAGTCTCATTCCCAATTCAACAGCCGCCTCCGCCCCGGTTTCATCCTGAACATGCTAATAACGGAGGGTAGGACAGCCATGGACGGAGTGCTGAAGCACTTAGCATAGACCGCCACAAAAATCTTACCCCAGGTATCACAATCGGTAACCTCCGGTATTAGGTCTTTCTCCAAACTTATGGTAAGAATCCTGTGTTTTTCAACAGGAGTCGTGTTGGGAAATACCGCCTCCAGGTGATCAAATTTCTCGGCAGGCCAGAAAGGCATTTCATCATTATCCTGGGGACGCTTGTCCATGACCGAATTCACCATGACAGGATTAATTTGGAACCCGGCTGGCCCAACTGGATGCGCTTCAGCGCCAGGTGTCCCCACCTGGACTTTACGAGTCACATATTGTACCAGAGCCCAAAGAGGTATAGAGCACACGCAACTCCTCAATAGTGACTGTATTATAGCGCAGATGCGGTATATAGCTGGCCAAGACCGGCCATGTGGCCCCTGAAATGGACAAAGGGCCCAACCGAACGGCTGTTAAAGATTGGGAAAGGGCGCCATCAAACCAAACGGGATGCTGCCAAGCATTAATAGGAATTTCCAGTGTCCTATATGGAGTGTAGTTTAGAGGGACAGCTGTGGGAGTATAAACGTGAAACACGCCAGAATTTGCGTCAGCATCAGGAAAGGTGACCCATGAGTAGAACAGCTCAAAAGGGTAAGCTGCCTCAGCACTCATCACAAAAACAACTGCTAAACCATCCACCGTGATGCCATACATCTGCAAATGGTTGAGGACAGCCGCCCTACTATGCTGCGGGATGTCAACGATAAGCCATAAGAACGCGGGAAAGAACAAGAACAATGTATAAGTACATAGCACAACTGGGTAGTAATTCAAATAGAACCTGTTTTAAATTATCAAGCTTGAAAAAACCTATTAAACTGTAGGTAGGTTTATCCGTCACCACTGTCAACCGGAAACAATAGTGAGCGGGTCGTGGACTGATATAAGCACTACTCAAGAGTCTCAAAATAAGACCACAGCGGTAGGTAAGCCATGTCGCAGGGATTCTGCTCCTACACAGAACTGTAAACAGAGACCCAGGACCTCATTAAATTGTGGTGTACCAAAAACTCACCTCAGTGCCTAGAAACCCTAACCAGCTAGAATCAGTGTCACATTAGCTCTTCGTCCTAAAGCAAAGGAACCAATGATTAGACAACCCAGAACATGCGACTTAGGTTATACTCAGGAATGGTGGGAAGCAAGAACACTCTTTCGTTATACTCTCATACCAGTCCACAACAGGAGTAAAAAAGAGACACAGGAAAGGTTAAAATATTTATTTTAACAACGTGCTCTAAGATGCAGTATCTTTGCAAACATAAGTAGACATATGATTAGAAATAATATGATCAGCATTGTTAAAATCCCATAAAACACAAAAGGAAAAATCATATTACAATTATGGTGCAAAAAGGACTTATAGCGCCTAGTATACCACCCTCCCTACCTAGGAACTATAGTTTATAAAATATAGAAGGTATCTTAGGCTTATGTGGGGAACCCTATACCTCAATGATCAGCAGGAGTAAATCACATCAGGATCTGCAAAAGCTCTCTGTCTCTCTGGAAAACGGGAATCTTCCAAGTGCCTGAAATCATGCTTACACTGCAATATTAAGGGCGCTAGAATCACGTTGGCTGCAGCTGAATGTATGCTATGGCTAAAACGTGAGCCGACCAGCCCGAACAACAGCTACCTTGTTATTATAAACTAGGAGGCTTTAGCACTCAGTGTGCAAACTAGAGTCACAATGTAAGTCTAGGGATGCTGAAAACAAGCTATTCCCATGTGAAGCATTTCACATAGCCTAACTTACAACAACAGTTATATGCAGTGTTGTGTGCAAAATCATCAAAAAGGTAAAAAAGCATTTAAACTTCTAATAAGCCTATGCTAACATAGCAATGTGCGCAACAAGGCCCAGCCCTTACTACGTATTAAAATCAATGTCTCTTTCATCCAGTTCAATCTTTCCCAGATATGCCCATGCGTCCCGCGTCCTCGACTGTTCTCTGAAATTGAGTACCCTATATTGATTGATTATCTTGGCCAGTTAACAGAAAGTTTATGTTCTATTCAGCAACAGGACCGGGATTCCCTGCCGCCTACGCCAGAGGGACCCGGTCATGACATGCAGCCTAGAGATTTTTTATTGACCAGAGATTTTCAGCGGAAGAAAACTTTGGAGCCACGATGGAAGGGGCCGGAGCAACTCCTTTTGGTAATCCTTACCGCGGTGAAAGTTGCTGGCCGTGAGGACTGGATCCATGCGACCCATTGCCGAGGATCCCTTTGACCCTGCCCTAGGACCAGTGGGTAAAAGACGGCATTGGGGACTCCCAGTGTGAGACTGTGCCTCAGTTTGTCCCATTCAGCAATGCCCAACTCACATGGACGCAAACATATAAAGAAAATGATAATATGTTGAATGCAGCTATTCTCTGGAAATATGAGCTATCCAGGAGCCCTTATTTATTGATCATTCTGTGTCCGGGGCCCCAGGTACAACTTGCTCCCTTGGCTGAGGGACGGTACACCAAAAGACAAGAAAGATTAGTTAGGGATGGACTGTGTAAGTTAGGGTTTACTTTGTTATAGTACCATCGGAGCTAGTTCAGATTGATGGGAGCTTTGTGCACTGCTTGAACATTGGACAGGATAGATACCTTGGAGGTATACATTCCTGAGATACGAGCTTAGGGCAGAACAAGCTCCACCGCCGGTGCTCAAGAGGGCCTATGTATTGATGGACACCTACTCTGCCTTGCTCAACGGGCATCCTTGCTGACCTTTGTTGTGCCCTGGTGCTTCATGCAGAGAGATTGCCGCTTCGGGGTTTGTGAAGGCTATCGTGAACCAGGCTCTTGAGGGGGAAGACCATCGGCTTCAGGCGCGGAGCGTTCCAGGGACTCGGAAGACCAAGAGTCCCTGCGTGGCCGCACCAGCTGGTCAACGCCCCCCTGCCGTCACACATCCTATTTCACTAGAGCATAACTCCGCTACGCGGGACGCCGGGTGAAGCCCGGGCAAAGGGTGGGCCGTCTGTGGCCGTCCGGGGCTGTTCGTGGCTGGGCTGGGCCACCCCCCTGAAATCTGACTTTTGGCTGCGAAGGATCCCTGAACTCCTGTTATTCCCGAACTGTTCCAGGACAAAGAGTCTTACTGAAGGTACTGTGTCCATACCCTGCCATCCCTGTCATGTCAATGGCAACTCGATCGGGCAAAAACTTGAGAAGGGGGGGCATTGGTGAGGATGGGGGTTTGGTTGGCACCATGGACAAGTTTATCACCCGTGTGGCTACTGTCATAGAAAAGGAGATCGCTATGACAGAGCGGCGCATTTCTTGTGGACCCCTTGTTGATAAACGGTCATCGCTGGGCCCGATAGCTCTGGTGCCATCGCCAGCGCGTCCTCTTGACCCATTAATCCCTGCATCTCCTCCCCTGGACCACCCCCGGGTGACCGCTCTAAGAGCAAGTATAGATAGGCTGGAGAGTCTGACGGCTGAAGCTTATCTAGCTGAAAGCAATGCTGCCCCAGACCCCCCGGATAGTGAGTCAACTGCCCCTACATCGTCCTTGGTTATAACTCCTACACATGTGGACACACCTCTTCAACCTGTACTCGTAGTACAGGCACAAATACATCCTGTGCCAATCAAACGAAAAAGAATGGCTAGCCCTCGGAAAGGTAGATTGGTTAAACCATACAAGAGATCCCGGGGGTTAGGCATTAGGCCAGGTAGTGCCCAAAAAGTAGTGGGACGGGACACCAGCACTTCGACGGGAGCTATGGGGGGGACAGTGCCCAATGTCTGTACAAATCAGATTAGTGATCTTGCAGGGACCTCTCCCCCGCCCTCACCCTCAGACTCTGTTTCCATTGCAAATATGGAGAAAATGATGAAAGTATTACTTCTCCCTGTATTAGAGAGAATCCAGGGCCTGTCAGAGCGGATGGATAAATTAGAGCAGACAACCCTAGACAATTTCTTCTCCCTAAAATCATGTATTAAGTTGCAGTTAAGAATTAGGGAGGAAGGGTCTGGGGGAGGACCGGACAGTAGGGAGACTCCGATCGCCCCACAAGGTCGTACTCCTATATCTAATATTATAGCAGGTCCCGCACCTGTGCCGGTAGTGATTGTTCCTGCTCCCAACTTCGCGGCTCGCCCAGGAGTAGCCAAGAAGCCCGGGCCGTTGGCATCTAATGCCGCAGTCAACTCGAAGCCTTCCAAGGCTAATACCATTCCAGCTAAAAAGACGACATGTCCCAGGGCTAATGGCACTCCTGGACGAGCAAGCATTAACACTCCAGCCCCAGTAATGCCCTCGAGAGTACCACCCCTAATATAGTTAAACCAGTACCAGCCCATGTCTTGCAGTCAGTCTATTTTGTAACAGCCCGTTCCAGCCGCAGGGTCGGTTGCGGCATAACTATTGACACGCTAGCTGCCCCTTACGGGAGAAGCATGCAAAGGCATTTGGGGAGAAACCAAGCGACAGTCCAACCTTTAGTGGGGATCTGGTGAGGCCTCTTACTTGCACTCCTTTTGCTCCCGCTATGTCTGTGGATCATCTGTCTGTGGAGGGTGCTGTAGACCTTGAGCTTGTACGACCTCCCTTAGAGGTGCCTGGGGGAGAAGCTTTATCCCTTTTCCCGGAGGAGGCCCCTAGCATTGCGCATGATCCCCTTGTGAGCGAATTAGCGCTAGGGCGGGGAGGAGTTGGCGACGTAGCCCTAAAGGTGGTTAGATGGAATATAGCGGGTCTTGCACGAAATACAGGCATACCTGAATGGAATTCATTTGTTGAATCTTTCGGGATTTGCTTGTTTCAGGAAACCTGGTGCCTGGAACCATACCACAAGGTGGGTTATACTACCTACTTTGTTTCCGCAATACAATCGCCTGGTGGGAAGGGCCGCCCCTCTGGCGATCCAATAATCTGGGCAAGTATTTCCCTGGGATTCTCTATTAGATGTATAGCCACTAAGTCGCCAGATCTGCAGAGAATAACAGTGAGAGGGCCTCGTGGGGGGAGGGGGCTCGAAGTCCTTAATATATATGTCAGAGGCTCAAGGGGTGGCACATCCACACTGTCCCTTACGGGCATTGATGAGGAACTTAGATCTAGTGGTGCTGACTCCCATGTTATACTGGCTGGGTACTTCAATTGTACATTTGAACCCCTTGCTATGGAGGATTTATTGGGTACCCGGGAGGACGATGCAAGGAGAGATATTCCCCCTCTCACACTTCCCCCAATTAGAAGCTGGACACAAAGTGCCATTGATCTCAATGCCCTTTGTCTGGAACATGGTCTTAGGGCAACCAATGGCAGATCAAACTCAGATCCTAATGGGGCGCATATGTTTAATAGAGTAGGTCATTCTTCACGAATTGACTTTATTCTCTTGAATTATTGACTTTGGGCCCACTTGTTAGATATGGTGGTCTTACCGTCTACTGACAGCGACCACAATCCTCTATCTCTGTCCCTGGTCCCTCTATGGGTGGGAGTGATTACAGCTCCACTCCCACATGTCTGGAGAACAACACATGAAGTATGCCCCTCTAACTGTGGTAGGCGCCTGAAATGGAACACCATTGCTGCCAATGAGGGGAAGATCCTGGAAATAAAATCCATAATGCCTAACATCATGCCCCGTTTAGACTCCCCTGCTCTCATTGTGGACGAGGTTCCCGCTTTGTTTGCCCAAACCACCAACGCCTTAAGGGAACTATTCTTAGTTCGTCCTGTAGGCATAAGGGGCAACGCAAGAGGTGGACCCAAGGGTATTGCGGGCTGGTTCTCCCCTGCCTGTCGCGCTGCCAAAAGTGATCTAATTAAGGCGGTGAAAGCCAAGGATGTAGGTCTGATTAGTATTGCAAGGAGTAATTACAGAAGGGCAATATCTAAGGCCTAGGCTGAACATGAGAATCAGTTTTAGTATGACCTTAAGGTGGCAAGTTCAAAGAAGGACTCGAAGGGATTCTGGGACTTAATAAGAGCTAGGGTCAAACCCGTGGACTCGCTTATAACATGCAATATAACGGAAGGCGTATGGTTTGATCACTTCTCCCAGCTCTACACTATGGCTTTGGGCACTGAGGTAACCCCGACTGAACAGTCCCCCACAGATTGCATTGAGCTTAATGAGGAACTCCTGTTCACATCTAAGGAAGTGGTGGAGGCGATTAAACTTCTTGTCCCCAACAAGGCAGCGGGCCCTGACGGTCTACCGGGGGACTTGCTCCGCATCAATCCAGATGAGTGGGGGAGACTTATTGCTTCCTTACTGAATGCTGGCTTGGCTGGCGCAGCTCTCCCGGATTCATGGAAGGGCGCAGTGGTCGTCCCAATTTTCAAGAAAGGGAGCCGGGAGGAGCCAACTAATTATCGTCCTATAAGCCTCCTGGACTCCACACAGAAGGTAGCAGGTAAAGTGGTTTTAGGAAGGGTCTTGCAGTGGGTAGAGGAGAAGCATATCCTTTCTGACTACCAGGCGGGCTTCAGACCAGGTATGGGGACAACAAAGCAATCATTCCGGCTTATGATGCTTTATTGGAAAGTGGTTCTACTGGGCAAAGGGAGTCTGTACCTAGCAATTATAGATCTATGTACTGCCTTTGACCTGGTCCCACGTAGCCAACTCTGGAGTTTGCTCGATGCACTGGGAATTCCCCCATACTTATTAAGCATGCTGATAAAGCTGCATGCTGACAACTTTGCACAGATCAGGTGGGGTAACCAGTGCCAAAAAACATCACGTATTCCTGTAAATAGAGGGGTCCGCCAGGGATGTGTGCTAGCCCCCACTCTCTTTTCTTTGTACGTCAACGGAGTGGTGGAGCACCTGCTACAACATCCTGCAGACGCACCATCCCTGGCTGGCAGGAGAATACCCACCCTCTTATTTGCAGATGATACCCTCCTGATCTCCAAAACTCCAGCAGGCCGGCAGAATCTCCTAACTAGCTTTAAGTCCTTCTGTGATTCTAGGGGACTAGTTATCAACACAGGGAAGACCAAGTACCTAGTCCTAAACCCCCGAAGAAGACCGTCAAACCACCTACCCGTGATTCAATTCCACTCGAGAGGGTCAAGGAGTTCGATTACCTCGGTATTCGTCTCTGCGACTCCATGAGTTGGAAATGTCATCACCAAAAAATGCTGCTGACCCACAAGAGGGTGGTGGGGGCCCTCCTTAACGAACAGCGTGCCTCAACCCTCAAACCCATTACACCGGTACTTGACATCTATAGGGCAAGAGGTGTCAGTGCAGCTCTTTATGGGGCGGAACTCTGGGGTGTGGCGAATGTGGACCAGTTGTCCCAGTCAGAAAACAAATTCCACAAGGACTTAATGGGACTCCCCTACAGTACGCCAACTCTACCACTCCTTCTAGATATGGGTATTCGGCCTATTAGTGACCAGGCGAGGTTGTACCCTCTTCTTTTGTGGGCACGTATTTAGAGAGTCCCTGAAATGTCCAGCTATGCTGAATATCTAAAATAAGTTCTTTCAATGCCTGGCTGGTCTAAGATCCGCTGGTTAAGGGAAGTCAAGCACCTTCTTGCAGACCTGGGCCTTGAAGATGCTTGGACTGAAAGAACTGCCCCGCCCATGCAAGCTTTGAAGAAGTTATATTGGAGTGGGGTGTTTGATGGCAGAAATAGTAACGCTAATTTGTGTAGGTCCACTACGGATTTCCTCTTGGTCAAGGAGGTGCATTTCTGCAAACCACATCTGGATATCATTCTAAAACCCTGGGACAGGGCTCTATATTTTAAATTTAGGGTAGGCCTACTCCCAGTTGGGAATCTGACCGCCAGGTGGAAGGTCCCGGCACAGACAATTCCATTCTGCCCCTTCTGTGAGACCAGGATAGAGTCAGTCCCCCAACTGCTGTTTGAATGCCCGGCCTATGCAGCTCCTCGCCGCAGATGGTTGAAACCACTCTGTAGAGAGCTTGGGACTAGATCCCACAAGGAGGCCCTACGAATTTTTAAAATGGACCTGCGGCCCCTGTTTGCATGTGGAATGGCGAAATTTCTAGGTTGGGCATGGCGTATTAGATCCACTAGGCTTTTGCACCTCATTTAATATGTATTTTTAGACTGTTCTTATGTAATTTATTTGCGCCATTTGTAATATGAATTGTATGCCTTCTATTTATGCATTGGCTTTTTAACTGCTTTTATCTATTTGTAATGCTTTTTAAGATATGTACCATATCGAAATAAAGCCTAATTGACTGACTGTATTGATGGACAATAGGAGCCTGTACCAGTGAGGCTCTGACGGAAACTGGGAACTTGTATATTTCTCTTGCATTTTGCCTCCACTTCATCATTCGTTATGTGTCCCTTTGGTAGGTTGGTTGCTGAGGAAGAGCAGCCAATGCTCCTATTTGTCCAGCACAATATGGTGTGGACCCGTAAACAAAAGCTCATGTGTTGCCCTTATGATTTTGCTGTTAATCTTATTATGTGGCGAATCATGGGTTTTGGAAAATTATCACAGTGTAACATTATGTAGTAAGGGTAAGGTTATCTCCCCAACAAAACACAGAAGAGCAGGCCCGAGCAATGTATTCTTAGAGACACGTAAGAGGTTCTTTGGAGAAGGAACTGCTTGTTACCCCACTCAATCTGTCACTATTCTATGGACCACGTACCCTTTATCACTTGTGAATTATATGTATACTCGGGAACTTGATTTTGTAGAAGTGAAAGGAGTGTTTAGGTTTGGTTACTGTTATGGCTGGATTTTCTGATTAGATGGGATCAGCCCCAAGGGGCCCCTCCAACCCAGCCAGAACGTAATCACATCCCTCCTCAGGACCAACTATCCAGGCACCTGGGTACCTACCTGAGGATGGGGAACTCGCAATATACAAGCTCATATTATTAAAAACACCACTAAATCTATAGGGATACTAAGAATACTCACTGATTACTAGGGATATCCATACCCTACACCACACTTATATTCACATCAGTTGGTCTCGCGGCCACCCCGACCCAGACCGGTCTACCCTAGGGCAGATATGGCGCACAATCCGGCGCGACTACACATGGGCCTGCAGAACCCAATGCTCCCTTTTCCAAACGATCCACAATCCTGTAGATCTCCACGCCAGTGTCCCCCCTGACGCTCTCACTTATTCAAGCCACAATCCTGTGGGTATCCACGCTGGTCTCCTACCCAACGTTCTCACTAACGCCGCATATCAACGACGACCACATTCCTATGAACACCTTTATATATATATATATTGGGAAGTCTCTTCACTAAGGGTCTGCTACTACAATATTAGGAGTTAGCCAATTAATATAATGTACCTCTTATTCTTGGCATCATAGGTCCACTCACTCCCTATTTATGTGATCACCACTTACCTGATTGGGATTACTCATCCATTCATGTACCTAGTAAACACCTAGAAGATGCATTTACCTAAATTGACCAAAAATATGAAGCGCATGGCAGTTCATTAATAAACTGGGGGTTTCTTTAATCACAACAATATAGATACATACACAGATCTGTATTATAATTAACACATGTAACTGACAAAGACTATAGGTAGAACACACCGCTGAAAGAGAAAAGATTAGCAATGCAAAAGCCTAGGGAATAAAGATAAGATTAAGATGCAAGTGTAAAGTAAATTAATATAACAGGAGCGCCTTCACCTTATTAGTGTGTAGTCTTGTTCTAGCTGTCATCTGGGTTCCTCTCTCGTCTGTGCCTTGGCTCATCTCAGACTCTCTCTCTCTCCTGCACTCTTGGGTACACCTCTGCGCTGATCACTTTGCACTGGACTCCTCTCTCCCACGAACTGTCTCCACCTTCCAGCTTCAATCTAATGGTTCCTGCCGCTCTGATGCTTTTCATTCCACTAGCTTGTTCACTCTGTCTCTGCGCCAATGTCCAATTAACTCCCTCTGCTCCCACAGGTTAGTCCACGATCTCTCCTCCGTCTCTTCTAAAAGGCATTACTTCAGACTCCAGCTATTCACACCTCCTCCTGATAAGTAACTGCTTCTGACTGCTTCCTTCAGTTCCAGCTCACTATTCAACTCAGCTCTCTCCAGCTTGAACTCTCTCTCTCTCTGCCAACTCCACTCCACTGCTTACCACTCCTCCACCTCAACACGACTGCTTGGCTTCGCCACCTCCACTCGACTCTCACTCTACTCGACTCGACTGACTGACTCTGCCTCTGCACTTCACTGATATAGAATGCTGTTTCCTCATGGAAAGTTCCAGCCATCAGCGTGCCGCCCACCAGGCCTCTGCATCACTTCGCATCAAGGACACACACCCAGCTGGCCAGCCTTTTGTGGTGTCTTCAACACAGAGAATAATACAGCCTACCGATAAGGGCTGGCCCAGACCGGTTCTCTCCAAGTGAAAAACAGCCTTAACTATAAACTTTGCCTTTACCCTGAAAAGCCTCTCAGCTTCATCAAGATGGAGTCCCTCTAGCTCTATGCCTGTAGGCCTGAAAGGGATGAAATGCCCCTTAGCTCTGTCAGAATACCTACATAAACCATACCAATGTGTCTAATATGTCAAAGCCAATAGGCAATAGACAGGTTAAAGTCAAGAATAAAGGATCTATTATCATATTAAGCAGCTATCCTCTTCTAGGTCTGGAAAAAAGGACTTAAAAGGGCCAACACAGGCTAAGAATACCTATCCTAGATGTGAGCAAGACTAATGATCTATATCACTGCTAAATAGAGCCAAAAACCCTGCCATAACAGTTACTCAGGGCCATACCTTTATTATAGAAAACCATTGGGGGAGGGCTATCCTGGTTGCGATGATAGTATGAACTGTGATAATTTCTATATGGAGAAAGAAAATATAACTTTGGTGGGTTGGCATTACAGGGAATTGACAGTTCCCAGAGAAGCTGGTTATTATCCTGCTTGTTATCCAATTATCAACAGTACTGATACGTCATTGTACATAAATTGTGTTGCATAAGACCATGTTCCCTTTAGGGAATTCAGAAGACCCCAGTACCTTTGAGTGGAATTCCCAATATTCTGCAGTGGATTATGATAGACCAATTTATGCACACACTGGGTTTTTCTTTTTATCTAATGGGACTTATTCTAATGTCCCTAATGGTACAAACGATGTGGCACTTGGGATGGTACTGTCTTTGGATGTCCCATGTAAACGTGCAAAGCCTTAAGTGAGATGGATTAAAAGAACTCTGACCGAAGAATTCTGTGAGGGAGTGACTAATACAGAGGTCAATAACTATGGTAATGGCATTACCTTTGGATACATCCTTTCATCTATTTTTACTTTGGTTGGTATTTCTATTGCCCGAGGTGAGAAAGCCAGAGAATATTTTGGGTGTAAGCTCCAAATTGTATCTAATACTACAGTGGCTGCTTTACGCAACATCACTACTCAGTTGGAGAGTATGGGAATATCTTTGTAACAAACAAGATATACCATTGATTTCATTTTAGCCAAGAGTGGTGCTGTATGCACAGTAATAGGAGATCAGTGTGTTATTGGGATAACAAATATGGAAAAGAATATTACCCAACATATTTTAGACATTCTAGACAATGTGAAGAGAATGGAAAGTGGGAACTGGAATTGGTCTCTTTTTGGCAGCTGGGAAAGGTTTCTTGAAAATGTGCTTTACTTAACGGGATATTGGTGTCTTGTTATGCCCTTATTCAATGCCTTCCATTCTGTTGTTCCTATTGCACTACTCTTCTCGCTCCTAAGAGTAAAATATTGATTATTGCTACCAATGCTGCAATGATGATACAGAAAGAGATAGATGACATAAGAGATAGATCAGAGGATTGTGGAGCCTTCTCTACTTACAGTCTCCCTTCCTGATGTCCTGATACTGAAAGTATGGAGTGTTCCTAAGAAGTTCACTTATGATTTTCTGTTTTATTGATTTGTATGTTCTTTGCTATTGGTAGCAAAATGTTTAGCTCATGCTAAAAGGAGGGTCTGTTATAATAGAAAAATTCATGTTTGCGCATTGTTCAATGTAAGTTAGCATTTGCTCCTCCATTTTCTATGTTGGCACCAACTTGAGTTATAAACAAAACTAATCCTGTGTCATTTCTGAGAAGAGGCCTCAGTTGGGTTTCATTTTCCATAGGCTGGGAGTCACTTCATTAATGAATACGCTGTCCTTATTAGTGCATACCTTTCCCACTAGATAGAGGCCTTCTCCCACTTGTCTAGTGGCAGGCATGGTCTGAGCGACCTTGAGTAGTAGATAGTGTGTGCACTGCCTCAGAATCAAAACCTATCCTCTGTACTTCATTGTTTAGCTTCATCTGCTTGGAAAATTCCATTGTGGGCGTGCCTTCAATGGTTCTGAAATGTACATCATTTATCTCTATGCTTGCTGAATTCAGTCCCTCAGCAGCACAACTAGCGACTGGGCAGACTGGACTCCACTCTGAGTGTACCAGAATAAACAGATATTGGTTTGTATTCTCTACTGTCTAACCAACCCTTCATTTGATAGGGAAGGTCGAGAGGTGGTCGTGAGTGAACCAGTGACCCTGGGCCACTTTCACCAGAGGTACGGAATTAGAAACTCTTTGTGTGTGAGAACTAAGAGTCCAGTGTGACTATTTACAACGCCTTAAGCTATGATCAACGTGTACCTGACAGGGCACCTACTGCATCCAAGAGGCTCTCCTGTGTTAATTACATATTCATTGTTTCTCCCTTCCCAACCCTCATCTCGATGAACCAAAAGGGCTCGCCTCACCTGGCCGCTCTTAAAGACATCGTGGTGCCAGGTAGTTGCGAGAGAGATTGACTGGGCTGGAAAAATGCCCTAGACCGTTCGGAAGCGGGCCAAGACACTGTGTGATTCCTGTGTGTTTTTGAGACCAGCGGGTGACTTCCTGAGTAGTGGCCAGACCTACGTTGTTTACTCTTAATTAAAACTTGTTACTTTCTTCACCAGTTCCTGAGAACCCAGACTAAGTGGGACCTGGGAATCTTCTCTCTGCCTCATAGGAGCACCGGGGTATACAGAAGGGCGGAGGCAGGTTTGGGCTGCGGGGTCTGCAGAGTGTTAGAAAATTGACCTGCTGGGTATCGGTGCACTGCATTAGGGTGCAGAGTGGCTATGGGTGTAAGAACGTGCTGTACAGACTCGCTTGTATCTGGGGCACTTTTGTAAAGTATCAAGGATCGAGATGCACTCCTTCAATCGCAGAAACAAAAAGTAGACCCTAAATTGGTCTGCATCACTAAACATTCCACCCTGGACTCTACTGTAAGGCAGATAATTAACTCCAACTGGCATCTGTTAAACTTAAATAAGAACCAACGGAAAATAGAGAAACCTATGTATGCACATAAGCGAAACAAGAACCTGAAAGACCAAATTGTTCGTTCTCGCTTCCAAAAAAGACAACCAAGCCCGCCTTTTTTACAAAGGTCCTTTGAAAATGGCAACACAGTAAGGGGCACCTCTCGTTGTGGCTCTTGCCAGTCATGCAGTGGCATCCTTCCTGGAGAAACTATGACCTTTAATGGCAGAAAAATTCAAGCGAAAGAACTATGGACGTGCAATACACAAAATACTGTCTACTTGATTACATGTCCCTGTAATTTGGGATATGTAGGCGAGACAGCAAGAGCCATAAAGACGCGGTTAACAGAGCATAGGTCTGCAATAAGGACAAGAAAAATGACAGCACCACTAGTAAGCCATTTCTCAGAATACAAACACTCTCCAGAAGAACTTAAATGGCGGATTTTAGAAAAGATCCACACACCAAACAACAAGGGAGGTGACAGAATAAGGAAAAAAGAGAAGTGTACTGGATCTTCACTTTGGACACTTTCGAACATGGTTTAAATCAGGATTTGCCTTGGGAGAATGCAATTCTATATAACTGATCCCCTGTCCAGTTATTAAGTCAGCTTGCGCTGGCTTGCCTTATAGCTTGCTTTATATAAAAAAAAATTTTTGATTCGAATGCTTTAATAAATTAAAAACACCCCACCTTCCTTTAAATGTCTCTTCTGTTTACGAAATATCATATGAACATATTGCTTTTATTCGGTTTTTTGTAGTCCCTGTAGACACCCTTACCTATAAGTTAAACCAACCAAGAAAAGAACCAACTATATAGTCCCTGTCCCCTTAAATTAGGGTGGAGTCTCGAATGGATGACGTCACACCCTCTTACCTATAAATACCAATAGGTAAATGGCTTTCAAACCTCTTCAACTTTTTAAATTAGTAGACACGCGGAAAGTACCTCGGAAACAGAAGTGGTTATTCAGGTAAGCGTAGACAGAGAAAATGATAACCAATCTTCCTTCTCTCTTGTTTAATCAAGAGAGACTTATAGAGTAAACTTGTTCCTTTTTACTGTCTTTTGATAGTTTTTAAATAAATCCTCTTTGCAACGTTAAAATTGGATACTCATTTGTAGTATTCTAATCTCTGCAGAACCCTCCAATCTCTACTGTGAGCACGCCGCTTTTGTCGTTCACGTATCCAGTGACTTGCTAGTAGAAATGGATACAAGTAAAGTGTCTCTCCTGAAATCGTCTGCCACAGCAAACATTTGAGAAGGTATAATTATGGTCTGCTTCCCTGTAAACCTTTGGGTAAAACAGAATATTTGTAATTAAAATAGCCTAAATCCACTCTCTTCCCGCTTAGGAAGAAAAAGAAAAACCTTCGCCACTTTCATCCGCGCCCTAACCAGCATCTGTGTTTTCCTCTGCGCACCACAAAAAGACGCCGCGTTTATTACCGTTTCGTGACCGTAAGTGTTTTAAAGAAGCAATGACAGAATACACTTCGAAAATATATTTTTAGGATCGCAGCCTTATGTCCCTGTTACTTCTTCTGAAATAGGGGCGGCCTTTCTAAATAAAAACGAATCTGAAGAAACACGAGGAGATAACGAGTGAGATGGGAGCAGTGAAATCACTTACTAAGGTAATGCGATACTATGCGAATATTGCATCGCGACTATGCAAATTAGGATTCTGCTTTATCCACTGTAGAAATCTATCAATGTAACATTTAAAAACCTCTTTCTTGTTTATTCAGATTTCACAAACCGCAAGGTGCCTCACTCTGGGAATTTTTCCATAAAGGCTTAAAAGCTGATCCAGGTAACATAGGAAAATTAATTAGTTCATAGCGTTGTTGTAATAGGTATCCATCAAATCGTAATAGAGAGTGCTAAGATAATGTAAAATAAACAGCATGGTCTTTTTTCTATAATTCCTCCAGGTGTGATTAACTAACGCTGACTGGTTCCATCATTATACCTAGAAGTTAAAGAATCTAAAGAAAAGTTAGGGCACATCCTCCTTTGGTAAGTCCCACTTGTTCAGTTTTGCGAAGTAAAACATTGATAAAGAGGATAAAATAGGCTGGATACATTATTTTAGCCCTTTAAGATAGAACTACTCTATATTAAGGCAAAAAACAAATTCAGAAGGACATTTAGTCTTTGCAGGACATCTAGTTTTTTTTGCAGGCTATGCTAGACAACAGGAGTAATAAGTGAGGCTCTGTATTTTTAAGCTTCTCTCTTCTTTCCCTACACTCTTTTTAGAAATAAAATGAAAAGCTTACACAATCATTCAATCCAAGATTTAACAGAAAATGAAAATATCATGATGTATCTTTTTATTATGTGACAACCTTATAAAGAAATATGTTCTGAGAATATGAAATGATAACATGTAAGATGCTCCGAGAATATGATGTGACCATGTCGGTATATAAAAAACATTGACAGTGGAGTAATGAATGTAAACCTGAAACACCTGGCTACAACACATATGTAATAGTTTCAGAAAAGGATGATCTCTATTGACAGAAATGTGCATCTACTATGATCTATTGGATTATAAACATGTACTATAACACTCTTTTTAATGACTTCTGACAGATACTAAAAAAATGTTTTGTTCTTTTTAGAAACATTTGGCTGAGAAAAAAATATATGGTCCTGATGAAGACACCATAGCGTGTCGAAACGCGTTGACTACAGCCGAGTTAACAATAACAGGATAATAATGCTGTCCTTTAATCATTTTAAGAACATATGTTTTATTTCTGTTTATCAATTATAAGAATTTTTTTTTAATATTATGAATTATCTGTATACAAGGTATATGTGTTTAAATCTTTTTATCAAAACAAATTAAAAATCCTTTTTATCAGTACAAATGACTGTGTTATAGTTCTATGTTTGTGTTAGAGTTTTTTGTTTATATGTAGCCAGTGTGTCTCTTCCATTAGAGTTAGCCTGGGTATATACCTTTGCATTTGTATCTGGGGCACTGCGGAGATGTGCGGAGTGATGGTGTTTGCGTGGGGGTGACTGTGTGTGTGTGTTGCAGGTGTTTCACAACATTGGGGTGCAGCGTAGTTTCCTATGTTGATTTCATACCAAAAGCACTTAAAATGTATCACTGGTGTCACCCGAGTGGCCCAGGCCCACGGTTCTGCTAAAAAGTGGTATAAATTCCAGAATGTACAGGTTTCTGATTTTGCTCTCACCTAGGGTGCCCCTAAACTGTGTGGGATTGTATTATCAGGATAGTTGGGGTAGGCTTCCGGTTTACAGCTTGTTGCACTGCATAAAGGTGTTGTGTACTGTTTGGGCAGGTTAGTTTAGGAATTGTCTCGTGTGCTTATTCTTCATATTGTCACAACACGAGTGGGCCTAGCACTGTTAGTAATATCTCCAAGTGTGATTTATGCCCAAAAGTATTGTATCGTATTGTATTGTAAGATTGTAAGTGCATTTATATAATGCTTACTACCCCTGACGAGGCGTTGAAGCGCTCTTTTGGCAAGTAGCATGCTACTCCGGGACCCATAGAGGATTAGTGTTGAATTAGTATAGTGAAACATGCAAGTACATTTTAAGTGGTGGATAGGTTAGTCAGTTATTTGGAATTGGAAGGATAGCACAAGGATAGAAGAGGAAAAAAAAAGGTTTGTATTTATATAGCGCTTGTTACCCCTGATGGGGTGTTGAAGCATGCTACTCCGGAAACCCATAAAGGATTAGTGCCAAATTACTATGGTGAAATATGAAATTAATTTGAGTGGTGGATATTAGTCAGTTATTTAGAGTGAGAAGGGTAGCGGAGGGGGAAAATGGAAGACACGTGTGCATTCATATAGCACCTGTTACCCCTGATGGGTGTTGAAGCACTTTTCTGGTGAGTAGGACGCTACTCCGGTACCCATAAAGGATTAGTGTTGAAAATTAATCTAGTGAAGTGTGAAGTAATTTGAGTGGTGGATATGGTATTCAGTTATTTGGATAGAGAAGGGTCGGTTGCGGGAAGGAAGAGGGAAAGAGGTTTGTATTTATATAGTGCTTGCTACCCCTTGATGGGGTTTTTAAGCACTTCCAACAAACGCTATAAGGCCTACTTGATTGTTAACAGAACTACACGAATCCTTTAGAGTATGTATGTGGAAGGTTTAGGACCTATGAAACTTGTATTTGGAAATGTGACAATAGCTAGCAGAGTGTGCAAAATTGCTATAATATTTCGTAAACAGATATTAATCACGCTACATAAATATTGAAATGTAGAAAAGAGAAAATGTATTCAGATTTTCGGGGAGCTATGTGCAGTAAGAAACATTGCAGGATTGTTCGGCCGAGAAGAGAGTTAATGTGGAAGGAAGCATGTTGTGTTACAATTGCCTGCCTTTTGGATGTTTCTAACTGAGATATTGGTCACACAGCAATTTACGCAAAACTCAGCCCCCCTAAAGAATCATTGAGGTAGAAGGTATAAAAAGGCCTAAGAATTAGGGAGGGACAGACATGAAAACTTGTTGCTTAGGGAGAACGCTGAAGAGCTGATATCTGACTGCAGTGCTTCTCAGAAGTATGCAGGGATAATAGATGGCTTGGCATAATATAGAAATAGATGATGATAGCAATTCAGCCAAAACTACAACTGGGAGGCAGACAATATTATAGATAAAAAGGTATCTAAGGGTCAGACTAATTATTATGATCAGTAGGAATGTGCAATATAAAATGCTTCGGGGTTTTCTGATGTTCATTTTATTTTAGATGATAGCTGATGAAATAATAATAGTTCTTATCATTCTTGTACATATCTTTTTTGTGCTGATTGTACATAATAAATAACTGATTATTATAATCACCATTTATTGTGTGTGTCCACTACTTTCGGGGATAAGGGTAACTGCAATGAACTCCTACAGATAAAAGAACCTCTGACCGGTTGTCTGACCCACGGCAATCTAAATCTAGGTAATTCTAACTTGTTATAGAGAAGGACAAGAGATGACGACAGTGGCAGCTTGTGACACTTGAAAGTGGTAAGGTATAAAAGTTCAGGATGAGTGCCCTGTGGCGAGTGAGCGAGCCTGTGCATCATAAGGGGTTTTCAGGGTGCGGGGGGGTGGGGGGGGGGAGGGATCCCCTCAGGCAATTTATTTTAAAAATAGTGGCCAAATTATGTCATTTTAAGCAAATTTGAGAAAGCAATTGTGAAATTGTAGTTATGGCATCAATAAAGGGCCATTCCAAGATCTCTGTGACCTTCATGGAGTGAGTGAGTGTGTGTGAGTGTGTGTGCGCGTGTGTGTGTGTGCGTGTGCGTGTGTGTTTGTGTGTGTGTGTGTGTGTAGCAGTCCCCCATATCACTTAGGAACTGGGCCTACCTCCTACTTTCTATCAACCTTATGCCATGCTTGTGTGATGTGGGAGCAAGGGTCCTCTATCGCCCAGGAAATGGAGCAACTTCAAGGTCTCTATGCCCTTCATGTTGTGGTATGAAGAATTTGGGGCAGGGTAAGAGTGGACAGAGGGAGCAGTCTGGACACAGTGGACACCAAAATCAGGTGTGGAAAAAAGATTTGAAACCAGCCCTGCAGGAGACTAAGCAGCAGTGGGGCCATGGAATGAGCGCTTCCAAATCAGATTGTGTGGAGCAAATTTGAAGTCCATGAGTTTCCTCCCTCCCTCGACATCAGCTGGAGCACGGGAAGCCTCAGGGTGTGTTTTCAGGGACAGGTAATGTCTCGGAGGTGGTAACGGCAGGTCCATGATCTGCATCCTCAGAAGCACCTTCCACGATGCTACAGGCCCCGCCGCTCTTCACTCCAGAGTAACATTCACCTGTAATTTGCTTCACACTTACTCGTGGGTCTCCCTCCCTGGATCTCCCTCCCACCCAGTGTCCTCCCTCCCTGGATCTCCCTCGCACCCAGGGTCCTCCCTCCCTGGATCTCCCTCGCACCCAGGGTCTGCCATCCCTGACACTCACCTGGGCTCCCCTCACATTCAGCATGGTCACTTCGTCGTCACATGTGGCTTCCCTACACTCACCCGGAGGATCCCCGGGGCTCATCTCACAGGATGCCGTGGGGAGGCAGCACAGGAGGTTGATTCCAGTGTGGCCAGGGTAGCCACACTCCAGCTCCACTGTGGGGGCAGGGGGTACATGGTGCAGACCGACAACACGGGCTGAGCCCTGAATGGTGGATGCACTGTAGGAGAACGAGTCTGTCATGGCGCCTCTTCTGTTGCAGCCAAAGACTGCCCCACCAGTGAGCTCTAGTTTGTGGTTTGCGGCTCAGAGGTTGTGAGAACATGTTATTTCTTTTTAGCCCTACTAGTCCACCCTATATTAAGTAAATACACACACACAGCACAGAAACATACTGACACAGACACACACATGGTCACACACAGGGACACACACATGCATGCACCAGTACCTGGCACAGGATCAGCTGCTGGCTTGACCATCTAATAATCCGACTACCATAGTTCACTTCTACCGGACTGTTATTCACTGGTTTCACATAAAGCTGCAAGTAGCATCATTATAGAAATGTTTTTATCAAGGCAGGCACCAAATTAAAATGAGTAAACAAAGGTTTTAATCAGCCACAGTTCATGTAAGCCATCCTTAGCAAGTGAACCAAGAGACTTTAATCAAACCCTGATTACATTCCTACACGCACCTGTCTTCACTGTTAGCAGGGCTGGTAATGCAGTCCTTCAAGGTTTCAATGAACAACACAAGTCTTCACTCTTAGTCACTGAGTGTGGAGGAAGCAGGGGTGTTATTTATCTGAGGCAAACATAATAATGTGGGATAAGACACACTAACATGGGCAAAGTCATAATTTAGGGCCTGATTAGGATGTCAAGCGGTTGGATCACTAACAGTTTTTGGGTGGTGGTCTGACTGCCAACATCCCTTTGATCGGACCGCCACATTATGATGTTGGCAGTCAGACCCACAGATGTCAGAGGAAAGACCGCCGCCTCCACCAGGATTAGAGATCCCGACAGAGCAGCGGTCGCAGCAGTGTCCTAGCATGTCAGTGGTGCCTAGGCAGGCACCACAGTAAGGATTACAATATCCCTTCACACCAGCCTTTTCATGGCGGGAATCTCACAATGAAAAGGTTGTCGGAAAGGGATATGGGGAGTCCTAAACAGGGCCCCGTCCATTGTGGCCTAGAAAAGGTGGACCTAGGGACACAGGTAGTGCCCCCACTCAACTCCGTGTACCCGAGTGCCAAGCACAGCATGGTGCATGACACACAGTGCACGGACGTGCAGAAGCCGGTGCACCGTGGCATGCAGCTCTACTAAATGGCCCAGCCATGCTCCCGTGTAGCGACTGCTCACTCTTCGAATGCCAGCCCTGCGGTCATATCCAAATACGGCAGTCTGACTGCTGCATGTGCACTGGCAGTCTCCCGAACACCGCAATAGCAACAGGCAGTCCGACCTCCCGGCATCATAACAATGCTTTTCGTGTCCTGGGCCGTATTCAAACAAAATATCAAGAAAAAATATTGACATGCAGAAATATTGTTGGCAAGAATATTGATTTTCTAAGGCAAGCAATATTGATGTTAAAAATATCTATGCTGGGGGGCATGGCTCACGCGTCAATGAAGATGGCGGCGTGAATCGGAGCTCCGGCGCCGACCTCGGAATTACAGCGATTATCGGCGGTGTTCTGGGTCGCTGAGCGCTGCCACACACAATATTTGTCTTCGGAATGTGAGGTGAGCCCAGCGCCCTCACCAACTTCACTTTTTGAGCCTGTTTGGCGGACTTGTTCGTTCCGGCCGGTTTTTCGAATTCCGGCTGCCATTTTGCACTATCAGTGAGCGCTGCGCAATTCCCCACATGAGGCGATCCTGCTTCAACAGCTCACAACAGCCTGCTGCCCACAGGAATCACCTTATCCCCTAATGTGGTGAGTTTGCTTAGAGCAGGCTTTTCTTAAAACGCCTAAATCTGCTCTCTTTTCGCCGCGATTTTGAAACCTTATGACCAGCCGCCACATTGTTAATGACTCTTCCTCACTGCTGAGTACAATGCCTCCTACTGTCGTTTTTCAGTGCTTTTGATGTCTTTGGCTATGCTGTTGCAGCGCTTATGGTGGAAAACAAAGTTATTATGCGCTTTTGACGTCCTATGCACTTTTTGGTCTGTTTTCAGTGCGTTTTTGGAACATCTGCATTTCACCTGTCTGTCTGTGTTTACTTCAGCCTGTTGCTAACATGCTCCCTCATCTTTTTGGACCTGACGCATGACTGACTCTGGCTTTCAGCCTTTCCTTCTATACCACGATTTGCTTGATGTTAACTATACTCCTGTATTCAGTCATTCATTGGATACTTCTTATTTTGGCGGTATGTTCTGGCTTATCTCTCTCTGCTGATGGAGAACTAACACCTTCTTCCTCATTTTTCCAATCTGCGCCTTAGCTTCTCCCATGTTTTTCTATTTTTATTGCTGAGCTTTCCACTACGTCATTTGGCTCAATCGTCCTTCTGTGCTCACTAATTATTACATGGGGAAGCTCCGAGTTTTGAAGCTTTCTACGGTCAACAAACTACCTATCGGCTTGGATTCGGACACTCCCTCTCAGGATCTAGAAGACACCACAATGTCCAGGTCTTAGGTCACACATGGCGCTATCCCTAAGTCTCAGAATGGTGGTAAAGCAGTATCCACTTCAACCTCCAAACGCCTTAAAAAAGACCCTCCATCACCTGAATGCTCTGCTTCTCCCTCATCTATGGACATTATCCTAGACGAACTCTGTGCTCTTAAACCCTTCATGGAAGCTACTACTAAAAATATGCAGGCCATGCAAGAGAAATGGACCCCCCTAGACAGTCGTGTTCTTCTCCTGGAACAGTCAACTGACTCTCTTCAGTCCTCTTGCTCTCGAATCCCTTCATTGGAGGCTGAGGTTCTTCTTCTTAAAAAGCAAACAGAGGATTTGGAAAATAGAAATCGTAGGAACAACCTTCGCTTATACGGACTTCCTGAATTTACGGAAGGGTCCAGCCCTACTGTCTTCTTCCAATCCTTTCTCTCAAAGATCTTTGATGCCCCAGCCTTAGCCTCCATTAACATTCAAAGAGCCCATCACCTAGGTTTCAAGGTTTCTGCTAAACATAGAGGAGTCATCATGCTATTCCTTCAGTATACGGATCTTCTGCAGGTTCTTTCAGCTGCTAAACTCAAAAAACAAATTCTGTGGGAAGGTCACCGTCTTTATTTGTCTCAAGATGTCTCCAAGGCCACTGCAGACAGAAGGAAAAGGTTCTTGGACTTGCGCCCACAACTCAGAGCCCTCAATGCTCGATATGGACATCTGCATCCCTGTCTATTCAAAGTTACGTACAAAGACAAAACCACTACCTATGAAGATCCTGCCGTCCTTTAAGCTTTCCTTCGCCAGCACTCTCCTGATGTTATGGATGTCTCCGGACCTGGCTGATTGTTCAAGAAGATCTTGTAATTTTGTTGAGGTTCTTCTTTATCTGTAGTTCTTCTTATTATTGTCTTTTTTCCCTTCTATGCATTACATCTGTATTATTGCCCTTTGCTGTTTTATGTTCTCTACTCGGCCCATATGTTACCCTCTTTCTCTCTTATTTTTACAGATGCTTCCCTTTCTTATTCCCTCCCGATGTGTACCTTGTTTCTGTACACTGCCTTTTGGAATTGTGATGTTTGAGGTCTGGCGTCCGCTCTTGGTGTCGTTGCCGTCATCTTCTGGCGCCTCCACCCCCGTTCTTGTCTGCGTTTTCAGTTTTAGTAAGTATGTCTCTCAGTCGTCCTTTTTGGACTTGTACTGTGTTCTTGTTTTCTTTTATCTCTTTCTTCATCCTTCCTCTTACTGTCCTCTTTTTTCTCTTCTCACTCTTACTCGTTTCCTTCATCACCTCCTTATCCTTCTCTTCCTCTCTCCTTGCATCTTTCCTTCCTTTCTTTCTTATCTCTCATCCTTTTCTCCTTTTCACTAAGTTTCCATTTTTCTCAATTTTTTCACTTTATTTCTTATGCATTATTAAGAATGTTGCTGTTAGCTGTTTTTCTCAGCTGTTCCATTCCGTGTAACGACATGGAACGTTAAGGGATTAAATAATCCCATTAAAACGCAAAGAGTTCTTTCACATTTAGCAAGACTTAAGACTGAAGTTGCCCTCCTTCAAGAGACTCATCTCGCTGAAGTAGAGGCTTTAAAGCTCAAGCGTTGTTGGGTGGGTGTTCTGACCGACTTTTTGCCCCTTTTCTTGAGTGAAGATGATTGAAGGTGACTTTAGTCTGCTATCATTCTAATAGGAGGACTAGAACCTTAGACAGGGCCTATTTACAAGGCGTTTGCTGTAACCCCCTACCCTTCTCTTTAGTTCAGGGCATATAAATCTATGTTAAGGGATAGATTCCTTAGTATTAGTAGTAATCCATCCTTTTATAAGAATAATAGTATACTTCTAATGGAGTTATACTTATTTTGGGCCTTGTAGGCCTCAAACGGGAGAGGCTCCATCTTTCTTTCTGCTCCGGCAGCTTGAGATGCTTCTAGGTCAAATGTAATGTTTTAGTTACGAGGTGTTGTTCGCTTGGAGAGAACCGGCTCAGGCTGGCCCTTATCAAAAGACTGTATTTTTCTCTGTGTCGAAGACATAACATCAGGCCCGCCGGCTGAGAACGTGTCCTTGGTACAGGGAGGTACAAGAATTTGGTGGGCGGCAGGTCACAGGCTTCCATATTAGCGAAAGCATGAGGTAGTGAGTCAAGTAGTCTGTAGGCGGCAGCTAGTCGTTAGCATCAATGCAATTAATTATTCCAAGGCAGACAGTCACCATTTTGAAGTCCGAGAAGCTGATGCTCTCTTTGAAAGATTGAAGTTATTTTAGTTGGAGCAGCTGGCGAGCTTTGACATTAAGATCAGAGCAAATAGAGTGAAGCAGTTAAGCAGAGAGAATAAATATCAGAGTGGCAGAAACTGAGTTAGAAGATCGAAACTGAAAAGTGAAGACAGTCCGTGATTGAGAGGAGAGAGGAGTAGCCCAGAACAGCCAGAGAGAAAGCAGCTGATGAGACAGAGAATAGGAGGAAGGTTCCAGTGACTTGGAGGAGAACGAAGGAGACAGAGCATAACGGTGCAGACGTGTATCCGTGACTGCAGGGGAGATCCCAAGACGAGCCAAGACACAGACGAGAAAGGAACCCAGATGACTACCGAGTCCAGACTTCATACTCATAAGGTGACGTTGACCGACATCGCCGTCGCCATCCCGGACGGATACAAAATCACCCGCAGAGACCGCGTCAACCAGACAGGAGGAGGCATTGCCATCGTCCACAAGAACACCATCCGCATCACGACCAACTCAGACGACACCCTCACAGCTGCAGAACATCTTCACTTCCAGATACACACCGACCCCAAGACCACACTCAGAGGCACCCTCATCTACAGACCCCCAGGACCTCACACACAATTCAGCGAAGACATCGCAGACTTCATCAGCCCGCACGCCCTCGCCTCCGCTGACTACATCCTCCTAGGGGACCTCAACTTCCACCTGGAGAACAACAACGACAACAACACCACCACCCTGCTGGACAACATCGCCAACCTCGGACTCAAGCAACTGGGGAACACCCCCACCCACTACGCCGGACACACGCTTGACCCAGTGTTCTCCTCCAGCAAGTACATCTCCTTCAGCCACTCCACCGGACTCCACTGGACAGACCACAGCTGCGTACACTTCAGCTTCAGAAACACCACGACTCACCACCACCCTCAACAGGTTCCCCGCAGGAGCTGGAACAAGATCACCACTGACCAGCTCACCACTTCCCTGAGCCAGAACCCTCCCGCCAGCTCAACGGACCCCAACCAAGCAGCCAACAACCTCACACAGTGGATCACCAACTGCGCTGACGACCTTGCACTTCTGAAAAACCATCCCAGCAGGCCCGGCAGTAAGAAAGCCTCCTGGTTCAACGATGACCTCAAGAACTCCAAGAACTGCCATACCCTCAAGAAAGCCTGGCGAAAAAACCTAACTACAGACAACATGACCGCCCTCAAGCACGCCACCCGCTAACACCACCAGCTGATCCACACCACCAAGAAGACAGCATTCAAAGAACGTCTCGACAACAACGCACACAACAGCAAGGAACTCTTCAGCATCATCAAAGAGCTCTCCAACCCCAGCGCCGGAAACAACAACATCACTCCCTCGCAAGACCACCGAACCGACACCCCCCACGACCACCCTCCGCGACTGGACCCCGGTCAGCACCGAAGACACCATCCACACGATGAACACCATCCACTCCGGATCACCAACCGACCCACGCCCCCACCACGTCTTCAACAAGGCCGACTCCGTCATCGCACTCCAACTCCGGGACATCATGAACTGCTCCTTCAGCACCGCCACCTTCCCGGAGACCTGGAAGCATGCCGAACTCAGCGCCCTCCTGAAGAAACCATCAGCGGACCCCGCTGACCTCAAGAACTACCACCCCATCTCGCTCCTCCCCTTTCCTGCCAAAGTCATCGAGAAGACCGTCAACAGACAGCTTGCTACCTTCCTCGAGACAAACGGATCCCTCGACCACTCGCAGTCCGGCTTCCGCGCCAACCACAGCACTGAGACTGCCCTTATCGCAGCCACTGACGACATCCGAGCCCTGCTCGACAATGGGGAAACAGCGGCCCTCATCCTCCTGGACCTCTCCGCAGCATTCGATACTGTCTGCCACCGCACCCTAGTGCAGCGCCTCAGCAACATCGGAATCCAAGAGAAGGCATTGGAGTGGATCATCTCGTTCCTCACTGGAAGAACCCAGAGAGTCCGCCTCCCCCGTACAGATCCAAGGCCACCGAAGTCATCTGCGGCGTACCACAAGGATCATCACTCAGCCCCACCCTCTTCAACGTCTACATGAGCCCCCTCGCAGCCATCGTATGCCAACACAACTTCAACATCATCTCCTACGCCGGCGACACCCAGCTGATCCTCTCCCTCACCAACGACCCAGCCACCGCCAGAACCAACCTACACGAAGGGATGAAAGACGTAGCCGAGTGGATGAGGAACAGCCACATGAAACTGAACTCAGACAAGACGGAACGGAAGTTCTCATCCTTGGATCATCACCCTCTGCCTTGGACGACTCCTGGTGGCCCCCTGCCCTGGGCAGAGCACCCAAACCAACGGACCACGCATGCAACCTGGGCTTCATCCTGGACTCCTCCCTCTCGATGACCAGACAAGTCAACGCCGTCTCATCATCATGCTTCAACATCCTACGCATGCTCCGAAAGATCTTCCGATGGCTCCCCACCAAAACCAGGAAGACGGTCACACAGGCACTCGTCACCAGCCAACTGGACTTCGGAAACACCCTCTATACCGGAACCACAGCCAAACTCCAGAAAGGACTCCAACGCATCCAGAACGCCTCCGCACGACTCATCTTGGACATCCCCCGACACAGCCACATCTCCGGACACCTGAGAGACCTTCACCGGCTCCCCGTCAGCAAGAGAATCACGTTCTAACTCCTCAACCACGCACACAAGGCCCTCTACGACCTGGGCCCCAGGTACCTCAACAACCGCCTGACCTTCTACACTCCCACCCGCCAGCTACGATCGACCAGCCACGCCCTCGCCACCGTGCTACGCATCCGAAGATCCACCATGGGAGGAAAATCCTTCTCCTACCTGGCAGCCAAGACTTGGAACTCCCTCCCCATCCACCTCCGCCTGACCCAAGACCACCTCTCCTTCAGGAAGCAACTCAAGACCTGGCTGTTCAAGCAGTAGCGGACTCCCCCCCCCCCCCCCCAAGCGCCTTGAGACCCTCTGGGTGAGTAGCGCGCTATACAAATATCCTGATTGATTGATTGATTGATTGCCTGCATGTTCGGGATGTGTAGCGCCTGAAGTTACCCATGAGGTTTGTCCCGCCCGCTCATGTCCCCTTATTTCCGGTCACTACTAACGTGTTCGGGAGTTATTCTGTGCCAGATTGCAGTTTCTGCGTGTTCGGCAACTCAATCTTACGACAAGCATCCTCGCGCGTCCTAATACATTGCCGCGCACGCGAAAATGCTATTGAGCTCGCGAGAACTACGCTACGCAGCAGTTTGCGGAGTATTCGACAACTACGCGTTCTCCGCGGAGCGCGGAGTTGCCGAAACTCCGCAAACTCCGCGAACGGAGCGTAGTTCTTCGCCCAGGGTTACTAATTTGGCCATTTTTGTGTGGGAAGGGATCGACCTGTCTATCTGTCCCATAATCAATAAGATTGTATTATCCTAGTAAGAGAGAGAGAGAGTTCCCCAATATGGAGAAGGTATTCATAGGAAAGTGATCGCCGTTATGTAGCGGCGTTATACCCACAGGATTGTGGCTTGCGAGAGCACCAGGAGGACCTGGTGTGTAACGAGAGCACTGACGGAAGTCAGTGTGTATACCCACCAAATTGTGGCTTGCGAGAGCACAAGGAGGACCTGGTGTGTAACGAGAGCACTGACGGAAGTCAGTGTGTATACCCACCAGATTGTGGCTTTTGAGAGCACCAGGAGGACCTGGTGTGTAACAAGAGCACTGACGGAAGTCAGTGTGTATACCCACCAGATTGTGGCTTGCGTGAGCACTGATGGTTATCAGTGTGTAATGGTAGATAATCGGAACTGCCTCAGGGTAGTCTAGTCTGGGCCTCTGTTGCAGCGAGACTATAAGGTATGAGCGTGGTGTTGTAGGAGATCTAAGCTTGTATATTGCTAATTCCCCATCCTTAGGTAGGTACACAGGTGCCTTTTGTAAATAGGTCCTGAGGAGGGAGATGGTTACGTTTCGGCTGGGTTAGTGGTGTTCTAGTCTGATTCTATCTGGTCCGAAAATCCGGTCGTTACAGTGGGTCATGTTATTTGCTCTCCTACAGCAACCAGCAAGAATGGTGTTGTAATTTTGTTGCATAAAAAGTTAAATGTTTCTTCAATCGCTCATGAATGTGATGTTGATGGCCGTTGGGTTAGTGTTACATTACTCATAGATAATATTTCTCTCACCCTTTTTAACGTCTATGCCCCTACTGGGATCGATAGGTCCTTTTGGCCCTCTATCTCTACTAAGCTGTCCTCCCTCTCTGGGGATTACATACTTCTCAGTGGAGATTGTAATCAGGTTGTTGACCCCGTCCTTGACCGACGATCAAAAGTTAATTTTGTCCCATCTAGGATGCACACTCAATTTGTAAATTCTTTTCAAAACAATGCTTTAGTAGATATTTGGAGACTGTGTAACCCAGATATTAGAGAATACAGTTTTTTCTCCCCTCCTCATCAATCCCAATCCCGTATTGACCATATCTTCCTTAGTAAATCCCTGTCCCAACATGCTATCCGCTCTGAAATCGCTCCATTCTGCTCTCTGACCATGCTCCAGTTTTTGTGGATCCTGACCTACTCCCATTTTCTCCCCACTCTGGCAGATGGAGCTTCAATAATGCTTTGCTTCTGGAGCCCACTTTTTGTACTGAATTTATCGCCTTTGCCAAGGACTTTTTTCTATTAAATCATACCCCTGATTCCCCTTTTGTTATGGTTTGGGACTCTTTTAAAGCAGCCTCTAGGGGTTTTATTATCAATTTTGTGGCTCGGCGGAAGAAACTCCGAGAAGCCAAATCAGAGAAAACTTTGGCTGATATTAAGGCTTTAGAACTTGCCTATTTTGCATCTAAATCTGAAACTTCCCTTAAATTGCTTATTGAAGCAAAGATCTCATTCAACAAATTTACAACCGACGCTGCCTCTAACATCTTGCTAAAATGTAACTCCAGATATTATGAAGGTAAGAATAAAATGGGGAAACTCCTGGCCAATTATTTAAAGATACGAAAGGAACGTACAAAGATTGAATCTATTAAGACTTCTTCTGGAGAATCTACATTTAAGGATAAAGACATCCTCACCGAGTTCGTCAAATTTTACGACAATCTCTATACTCCCGAACAGTTTCCGAAGTCTGCTGATCTCCTTTCTTACTTTCATTCTCTTTCCTCTCCTCCGGTTTCTCATGTTGATTTTCACTCCCTGGAGCAGGACCTTTCACTCTCTGAAATCTCCCATGCTGTTTCTAAATTACGCCACGGTAAGTCTCCGGGTCCTGACGGATTTACTATTGAATTTTACAGCCACTTTGCCTCTCTTCTCCTTCCTAAACTTTTACTCCTATTTCAAGCCTTCCTCGGAGCGGGTTCCTCAAGCGGTTCTTTTCAACAGGCTTTTATTTGCTTGATTCCCAAAGAGGATAAAGATCATTCTTTATGCAAGAATTACAGACCAATATCCTTGGTTAATACTGATTATAAGATTCTAGCAAAGATACTAGCATTACGCATGGATCCCCTTTTACTGGATCTAATTGGCCCTGAACAATCGGGTTTTGTCAAGAGACGTCTCTCTTCCTTAACATACTTAGCAAGGCTTCCTCTCTGACTCTTCCTTTCGCAGCTATCTCTTTAGACGCGGAGAAAGCCTTTGATAGGATTGGGTGGGATTTTATGTTTCAGGCTTTACGTTGGATCGGCATCCCTTCCAAATTCATCTCTATTGTTTCTTTACTTTATTCCGATCCTCAGGCCTCTATCTTTGTCAATGGGATGTTCTCAGACTATTTCTCTTTACATAGGGGAGTTCGGCAGGGTTGCCCCTTGTCCCCCTTGCTTTTTGTTTTAGCTTTGGAACCCTTCCTTACTAAAAATCCGTCTGGATAACCGCATCTCTGGCTTTCAATTTGGTTCCCATCAGGTCAAACTCTCGGTTTATGCTGATGATATTCTTTTTTACTGCTCCAACCTTATTACCTCTATTCCCTCCTTTCTTCAGCAGGTCTCTTCCTTCTCTGCAGTTTCTGGTTATCGCTTAAACGCCGATAAGTGTGAAATCTTACCTTTGAATCCTCTTTGCCAGAAACATCTTTTTTCTCAAACAGGTTTCTCATGGCAACCACCTAAAATCAAATACCTCAGGGTTTGGTTTGCTCCTCTTTTACCTGATACTCTTAAACTAAACTTCGATTACATATTCAAAGAAAATGGACACGGCTATTACGCATTGGCATCCGCTCTGTTTGTCCTGGTGGGGCCGGCTCAACTCTATAAAGATGATGTTTTCCCCCTTCTTCTTTACTCTATTTCTATGCTTCCTTTACACATTCCAATTTCTTTCTTCAAAAAGATTGATTCTTTACTATTGAACTTTCTGTGGAACGGTAAACGTCCTCGGATAGCTCTTGCCTCCCTGAGGAAGGATAAGGCTCATTCTGGAGTACGTTTTCCTGATTTTAAAGAGTATCATCGAGCCTTTTCTTTGAAACTATCAATCCGCTGGTTTTCTTCTAATCTTCCTCATTATCCTCCTGTCTGGTTGAGTATGGAATCCTCCTTTATTTCTCCATTTACCTTTCGCGAATTCTTGTCCTTTACGTCTTACTTAGCTCGCCTTCCCATGCCTGTTATCTCTCATTCTCGTAATCTCCTTCTACCCTACCTATCTTCATCTTATCCCTCCCTTCTTTCCATCCACGAACAACCGATCTGGAACAATTCACTTCTTTTTTGGAAAACATGGCATTCTCGAGGAATATGTTGGATTTCTCAATTAATTTCTCAGGGTACTCCTCTCTCCTTCCAGGAACTTCAATCCTTTTTCTCACTACCCGCTTCTGCTCGGTCACAACACGCTGCCCTTTATCCAGTCTTGATCTCCTATCTTCGCTCCCTATCACCTTCCAACGATGTTCCTTTAGAGCGTAGACCCACTTCCCTATTATTAGAGGCTTCTCCTTCTGCATCTGCTCTGTATAATTCTTTCCGTTTTACCAACGACAGACTGAAGTCCCGCATTGAGACTACCTGGGAATCGGATCTTTCTCAGAGTTGGCCTGTACTTCTTTGGGATAAAATACGGACTAAACTTCATAAGACCCCTAGAGCTGCTGATACTACCCAAACTTTATATTTTATTTATAACAGAACTTTATTCACCCTACTTGCTTTATCTTGTTTTTCACCAGACACTCCCTCTACCTGTTGGTCATGTCCTTGTCCCTCTGCAGATCTCAAACACATGCTGTTTGATTGCCCTCATACTTCCCAGTTCTGGCAACTAGTTTGGAAGCAAATACAAAAAAAAATCCGATTCCAGGTTCCCTTTTCCCCTTCACAAGTTTTTCTAGGCTCCCTTTCACCGGAACTTCCTCATTCCCCCAACCACTACCTTTTACTCGACCTCCTCATAGCTGTAGCTTTCCATACCATCACTTCAAACTGGAAACAAGCTGCAAGTATTTCCTACCAATCTTGGTGGAATGCGGTCTGTTTTCATCACCGTCTAGATACCAATTATGTGTCTCCTATCTCCCTGGCCATAAAGCGTGACCTGATTTGGCTTCCTTTGATAACATATCTTTCTTCCTCTGCTCCTGTACATCCCTCTCCAGATTCTAGCACAGTTGAAGTACGCAAACCCCCATGATTTTCTTTTTTTTCTTATTACCTGATTTTCTTATCACCCGATTATTATGTTTCAATATATTGTATTTTACCTTTCATTTGTACTCACATGCTTTGCTCATAATTCCTCATGCTTTTTATGCTTACCTTTCATGAGAATCGTTAATGTATTGCTTATTTTATCCATATACTTATTGTAACTCTTATCCCCCTCCTTATCTTCCTCCCCCCTCTTTATTTTCTTCAATAACTCAAACTTAAAAAAAATATATATATCTATGCTATTAAGATTGTTTACAAAAATATCGTTGTTAATAATATTATTTTTTTAATTATCTTTATGTATTTTAGTATGCTTTATTGTATATGTTATAAATTGTTTGTATAACTATGGGTAATGATTTTTAATATAGTTTGTAAGTTTGTAGTTTCTAAATTTAATGTAATTGTTTATTGGTATTTATGGTGTGTAGCGAGTTGTGGGGGTTTTAGGGGTACAGGGAGGGAAACAAATTATTTATAATGAATTAATAATTATTTTGTAATTATTAAATATTTAATTGGAAATTAATTAAATAACTTGCTTAATGTATTTTATAAGTTAGGTTTTAGGTGCCGCCTCAGGTGGTTGTAAGTGTATAGGGTGGAAAGTAAATAAATTATGATTAATTATTATTATTTAATTGTAATTATTTATACAAATTGTGCAATTAATGTACACTTTTAAGTGATGTTTTTGGTGTGGGATGTGTGGGTTGTAGGGGTATAGGGTGTGAAAAAAATTAATTCTAATTAATAAATAGCTTTTCATTATTAAGTATTTAATTGATGATAAATTATGTAAATTGTATAATTCAACTGTTTTTTAAGTTGTTTAGGTGTACGTTGTGGGATTTGTAGAGTTATAGGGGGGAAGTAAATACATTTTAAATAATTAATAATTAAATTAATAATTATTTATGCAAATTGTGTAATTAGGATTTTTTTTAATGATATTTAAGGTGGCAGTTGTTGGGTTTGTATGGGAGAGGATATAGCCTTCAGACTAGAGCAGTCGGCCTCGAAGCTGAGGAACCGGGCTCGAGTCACAGCAATGACGCTCAACATCCTGTGATTCTGGACACATTAATTATTCTCCCCTTGCCTAACAAAAATGAATGTGTCCATCTGTATTGAAACCGGTGCTCATGTGAAGCGCTCTGAAATTCCGACTTCTCTGGTATAGTTTGGGCTATATAAAATACTAAAAAAAACAAGTAAAGGGTGGAAAGTAAAAAAAAAAATAATAATTAATATTTGGTTGTTTAATATTAAGGACCTGATTAGGTTGTTGTTCGGAGTTTCATAACTGACTGACCTCGGGTCGGTGGTCCGAAACCACAATTTCGATGTACCGCACATGGTGCGGTTGCAGACTCTCACTTCTCTATGGGAGCTTGGGTGGCGGTCGGAAACTGGCCGCAGCACAAGCTCCAATAGAGAAATGGGGGTTACTGTTTCAAATCCAACCCCTGTCATTGTAATATGTCGTTTGGATTTGAAACCTTGGATGTAGGTCGGAAAGTCTTTGACCTGCTGTAGGAGGCTTTCTGAACACCATCCAAATTAGAATCGAATTATCATACTTGCTAAGTCATATTTAAGGCCTGTGTTCTTTAGTTTGCAGAGAGGAATAATGTCAGAAGCTATTTAAGTAATCATAAATTAAAAAATATTTATTAAAATTTGATTTTTTAGCGTTTAATATGCTAATTGCGTTATATTTAGTTTATTTACATTACATTTTAACTCCTTCGGTGATCAGCAGTGCTTGTGTGCTCAGCAAGGCTCCCGGCAGTCCTCACACATGGCACCAGAAATCCCTCTAGTGTGGACACCAAAGGGATTTCCTTTTCCCCCAACAGCCTCTGGCACGGTGGATGACCTTCCCCAGCTCCCGAGGCTGTATCCCTGGTTTCTGTGAAATAAAGACCAGCGCGTATGTCATGCTGACGTCATTTGATAGAAACTGAAACTGAAATGAGCCTTTAGGCTAACTTCAGTTTCACTTTCTATGTGCTCAGGGGGCTATCTCAGCCCCCAGAGCACGTAGAAAGATTGGAGAGGTATCATTGGAAAGGGGAGAATCTCCCCTCCCTCGTGGATACCTGCCTGGGGATCGACACACGAAGGCAATTCCCAAGCAGGGATCCACCCACTAGACACCAGGGAAGAGGGAGCGGACACTTGGGCAGGGAGCCTTTGCTCCCCCAATTTGTTTTTGGGTAGTATAGTCTTTCTGCCCCCAATAGCCCCTATCTGCCCCCCAAGGGGGCAGAAATCCCACTAGAAACCAGAGATTTCTTTTTGTATTGATGTAGGGGTGAGGGCTGCCCAAATGGGCATGAAAACGCCTCTACCCCCTCAACAAAATTCCAGTTGGTCTGCCTTCCCGGGGGGCACATGGGGCCAGTAGGCCCTAAAATGACCCCCAGGAGGCAGAAAGCCCACTAGAAGGCAGTGGTATTTTTTAAATTTGATTTACTTAGGGGTGAGGGCTGCCCATGATGGACATGCCAGTTCCCCCAGCCCTTTCAGCAAAAATCCAGTCTTTCTGCCCCCTGGGGGGCAGATGGGGCACTATCCCCCAATCTGCTCCGCTAGTGGGGCAGAAAGCCCACTAGAAACCAGGGATTTTTTAAAATTTGATTTAGGGGTGGGGCTGCCCAAGATGGGCATGCCAATGCCTCCACCCACCCAAAAAATGACAAAGTATTTATTGCCCCCAAGGGGCATATGGGGGCAGTGGCCCCTGATCTGCCCCACAGGGGGCAAAAAGCCCACTAGTCACCCTGGATTATTAATTTTTTTTATATGTAGGGGTGGGGCTACCCCACAATGGGCATGCCAATACCCCCACCCAAAATAAAATTGCCATTGTCTCTCTGCCCCCCCTCCCCCCGGGAGTCAGAAGCCTACTAGGCATCAGGAAATATCTTTTTTCAGAATTCAGGGGTGTGGGTTGGTCAGAATAGGCATGCAAATACCCCCAAACCCAAAAAATGCCACAGTCTTTCTGCCTCCCTCCCCCAGGGGGCAGAAGGGGGGAGTCGCCCCTGATCTGCCCCCAGGGGGCTCAGAGAGCCCACTAGGTGTCAGCGAATATGCTGTCTTTTTTATATGTGTGGGTGGGAGCTGCCCAGAATGGGCATACCAATGCCCCCACTCACCTCAAAAAATAGCCACAGTATTTCTGACTTTTTTTACACAATTTCTTTACAAAGTTTAAGGTTTGCAAAGTATTCTGGGTAACAGAACCTGGCGAGAGCCATACAAGTCACTCCCTCCTGGATTCCTCTGGGTGTCTAGTTTTTTAAAATGTATAGGATTGCTAGGTTTCGATAGGTGCCGGCACTGCTAGTGTTCAAGATCCACAGCTAGGCACTTTGCAAAAACGGGGCAGGTTTCAGTGTAAAAATGTGGTGTGTCCACGTTGTGTTTTGGTCCAGTTTCTGTTGCGGGCACTAGGTCTAACCACTGAAGTGAGATGCCATTTTTATCAGAAGACTTTGGCAAATGCAGGGTGGTTAGAACTTTGTGGATCCATGCAGATTCTGAACTTTACATCACAGCCCACTAGTCACCATGGATTATTACTTTTTTATATGTAGGGGTGGGGCTACCCCACAATGGGCATGCCAATACCCCCACCCAAAATAAAATTGCCATTGTCTCTCTGCCCCCCCCCTCCCCCCGGGAGTCAGAAGCCTACTAGGCATCAGGAAATATCTTTTTTCAGAATTCAGGGGTGTGGGTTGGTCAGAATAGGCATGCAAATACCCCCAAACCCACAAAAATGCCACAGTCTTTCTGCCTCCCTCCCCCAGGGGGCAGAAGGGAGGAGTCGCCCCTGATCTGCCTCCAGGGGGCTCAGAGAGCCCACTAAGTGTCAGCGAATATGCTGTCTTTTTTATATGTGTGGGTGCTGCCCAGAATGGGCATACCAATGCCCCCACTCACCTCAAAAAATAGCCACAGTATTTCTGACTTTTTCTACATAATTTCTTTACAAAGTTTATGGTTTGCAAAGTATTCTGGGTAACAGAACCTGGCGAGAGCCATACAAGTCACTCCCTCCTGGATTCCTCTGGGTGTCTAGTTTTTAAAAATGTATAGGATTGCTAGGTTTCGAAAGGTGCCGGCACTGCTAGTGTTCAAGATCCACAGCCAGGCACTTTGCAAAAACGGGGCAGGTTTCAGTGTAAAAATGTGGTGTGTCCACGTTGTGTTTTGGTCCAGTTTCTGTTGCGGGCACTAGGTCTACCCACTGAAGTGAGATGCCATTTTTATCAGAAGACTTTGGCAAATGCAGGGTGGTTAGAACTTTGTGGATCCATGCAAATTCTGAACTTTACATCACAGAAATGTGAGGAAAGTGTTTTTTTTTGACAAAGCTTGAGGTTTGCAAGGGATTCTGGGTAACAGAACCTGGTGAGGGCCACACAAGTCACCCCATCCTGGATTTCCCTGGATTTGAAAATGTATAGGTTTGCTAGGTTTCCCTAGGTGCTGGCAGAGCTAGGGTTCAAAAGCCACAGCTAGGCACTTTGAAAAAAAAGGGTCAGTTATCTCTGTAAAAATGTGGTGAGTTCACGTTGTGTTTCGGGCCATTTCATGTCTCGGGCACCTGGCCTACCCACACAAGTAAGGTACCATTTTCATTGGGAGAGTTCGGGGAAGACAGAATTGTAGAGAAAATGTTATTACCTATTGACTTTCGATGCATTTTTGCCTTCCAAATGTAAGACAATGTGTAAAAAAGAATTCACTCTGAACAATGTGCTATAATTCACATGCTAGTATGGGTACCCACAATTTTGAGGATTTGAAAATAGCGACTGCTTCTAAACTCTATATTCTGTTTCTATTTAAGAAATACATAGGTGTCTTTGATACCTAATATTCACTCTTTATATTATATTTTACCAAATGAAATGCTATGTACCCAGTGCACAATCAAAAACTATTACAAGACTCTGCTCAGTTATTGGCTCTGGGTTCCTCGAATTCTTGATGAACCTACATAACCTATATATCCCCAAAACCAGAAGAGTCCCCTGGATATAAGGGTATATATATTTTAAAAATCTGTCATACTTAAAAGAAGTTACAGGTGAAAACGTTGGCACACATAGCTGTTTTTCTCAACTCATTTTCATGTTTTCTCATTTTCAACTGTTAGTTTCCATTTAAAAAACCTGAAGGATCTACACAAATGGCCCTTTCTGAATTCAAAATGCTGTCTTCTTTTCTGAAATGTATAGCTTTCTAGGATCTATTTTTGATTTTCTACCCTTTTCTACCACTAACTGGAAGGAGATTGAAAGCACAAAAAATTGCAAAAATAGGCTATGTCCCAGTAAAATGCCAGAACTGTGTAAAGAATGTTGGTTTTCTGACAAAAGTCTTTAAGACCCTGAAAGCTGGCAAGATGGTGGTTTTAGCACCGCAAACCCTTTGATGAGACCATTTGCAAAAGCAAAAAACAGATGCTTTCTTCTGCAGCACTTTTCATCCATTTTTCCAATAAAACCCAACATTTATCTGTATTTTGGCTAATTTCTGGGTCCCCTCCAGGGGAATCCACAAACCCTGGGTACCTTTAGTATCCCCATGATGCTGGAAGAAAAGTACTCAAATTTGGCCTGGATACCTTATGTGGACAAAAGTTACAGGGGCCTAAGCGCGAACTACCCCAAAGAGCTAAAAATAAAAGGCTTAGCACAGGGAGGAAAAAGGCCTAGCAGCGAATGGGTTAATTGCTGGCTGTCATGTCAGCGGGAATATAATAAGGCATATCAATTATATTACTAATATTTTTAAATTTTTTGTAAAAATGTAGACATTTCATTTTTATATTTTTTAATGTATATTAAAAACAGTAAATGTTAAATATTTTAACATTTAACCTTAATAGAATGTAAAGTAAATATGTTTAAGTAATATTTGGAGATATAAATTAATACATACTTATAAATGTGTGTATATTTATATATCAATAACCTAAACGAGGAGAAACCTCAAGTATCATAAAGTACATGTATGTGATGTATCCAAGATTGGTAAGTAATGAGGTATCTCCTCGTTCAGTTTGCTGAAGCATAGTATTTGGGAAGATGAGGGTATACCTATCAGAAAGACTTCTCACTCCTTCTTTAGTCTTGGGATATATATTTTTATACACATAAATTTTATATATATGTATTTACATACACATACAAATACATCATAAATATAACAAATAAACTGCAAAAAAATTTACAAATGTTTCCAATATAACTGTACATAAAAAGTAAATAGCAGAAAAATTATTTTTTACTAAAAAGATGCTAATAATTACATAGTTTTGTATGTATGAATTTTTTTATGTAATACAAAAACACATAATAAATATTCAAACAATACTTAAAAAACTATTCAACTCTATGTATGTATACATTAAAAAACAATATTTTCGTTTATATTTTTGTAAAAATATATTGAAAAAAATATTTCTATGCTTACCATTATATGTACAGAAAAATTAAATTTTTGTGATTGATATTTTTAACACAATATTTCTCTGTCTCAATATTTTTGGTTTCCATATTGTGTCAGAAAGCCGTCCTGGACACTAAGGTACGGATGCACCTCTATCTGCTATCTCACCTCCTCCCTTCCCTCTTTTTACCTAAGCAGTTCTCCACAGGAATTAAGACAATAGTTGGATTATGGCTCTCTGTCTCTCGTGTATTTTAGGCTCACTTTCTCACGGCTCAATATGATCAATTCACACTCAGTTTGTTTACTCTGTTCTTACCACCCCGCATTTGATTAGTCCTTTTGGGCAACTGCCACACTTTGTTGCAGTGAGCATGCTTCTTTCTTCCTCTGGGAAGCTGGCTGTCAGGCAAACACAAGCTGCGCTTACACAGCAGTCCATCCTTCTTACAAGTGGAAGAACAAGTGGGTTTGACGTTTTCCAAGTTAACATAGTAAAAACAAAATTAGATTTATATCCACAATCTGTATTTTCAGAAACGGGTTGGGTAGTTCTCTTTTCAATTATCTTTTCCAGGCAAAGGGTTTATGCATCCTAAATCTACATGCAAATTATCATAGGACTTGGTAAACATTTTTCATATGATCGATTTTGTTTTGAATTCCATATGTTTAAAATATTGTGACAGGCCAACAGGGTTGCTGATGGCATACTCATTCTCTCATTGAGCTTGGATATTTTAGGTTGTGAATCCTAGGAGTCATGGACATAGGAAAGATTAGGCTCCAGTTTGCATGGTGTCTTTTTATTTTGGGGGAAATCTGTTTATTGAGTTTGTTCTAAATAAAAACTTGGATACACCAAAATGACTTCACAGCAATCAATAGGTGATATTAAATTAAATATGCAATACACTAGTTCCAATAGGCACTCTGAAACATCCTGTTATGCGAATGAGGACATGCTTATACGATATTGTTTGAAAAAAACAGTGGCACATATGCCTAAAAGGGCAGTAAGGAACTCAAAAAGAAATCCAACATCAAATCAAATCATACGAAGCAACTAAGCCTAATATCACTGTCCCTGCATGTTAGCCCCTCCTACACTCCCCACATCAACATTCACTTAATAGGCCATATCCTAGAAGTGCAATGATCCCTTAAGGACACCCATTCAAATCACAAGATATCAATAAGTATGTGACAACAGATCATGCTAATCCACCCCTTGCTCGATGAGGTTATATCTCTCATCCCTAGCACGTGCATTAGTCCTAATGGAGAGCTCTGCCGAAGCCCAGAGAACAACATTTGACTGCCACACCGAAAGTAAGGGGGCAGTCGTTGCCTTCCAAGTCATGGCTAAACGCCGTTTTGCTAGGACAAGAGCGAAATCATGATAGCACAGTAATTGTTTACTCTTTATGGTTATCACCCCTGCATTAAGGAGACAATGAGTGGCATCACAAGCTAAGATGGAATTCGTGATGGTGGAGATACAAGAGGTCACCGGAATGCCAGTAATCCCCGATCACTGGGCATGTCCAGATCATGTGAAGGAAGTCCTCTCTATATTGATGGCATATGGAACATTATGCGAATTCTGTCCAGGAAAAGATAGGTATGATGCAAATAATTGAACTGCGAGAGGTGGAACTGAGTGTTCCATGAAAGGAATTTAAGAGAGCTAAGAAACCTCAGCCAAATTGAGTCCAACAACTCTATGGAACATTTGTCTGCCCACCAGTCTCTGAGGGTATGGGAGCATGGAGTAAAAGACTCTCGGTCAGTGTGTTATATAAAACTGAGATCACTTCCAGTGAGGTGGTGGTGGTCAGCATCAATTCCAGTGGGCCAGCTACCTGTCTTAATTCTTTTTCGGTGTCACACATTTTACTTACCACATCACGAAGGGCCAAATATAATAGAAACTGCCCTGGGTTTATATTGCCACTCTCCCTCAGATCCTCAAATGTGCACAGTTTACACTCCACTATTACACCCCTCACTTCATATAGGCCGCTACTATCCAATCGTCCGCTGGGGGAAGAGCCATTAAAGACCTGCAAAGTGGCAGCTCCTATAAGAGTAGACTGGGTGCACATGCTGTAGTGAATGTCCTTCCTCCTGTACCATGCAGCCACCTCTAATAATATATTTGGTACCACACAGTGAGAGGGACATGCCAGGAACCGCCCGAGTAGGGGCCGTTCCCATAAATCAGGACCCAGTTTCTCTCTCTCGGGGCTGGAATCAGCAGAGAGCCACCAAATTGGCAACTGGAGCTGAGAAGCAGCATAATACAACTCATAATCGGGAGCTCCCAGTCCCCCCAACTCAAATGCCGGGGTCAGCGACTCGAGGGTAACCCTATGTCTCTGAGGGCCCCAGATTAGAGAGGCAGGCCAACGTAGCAGTTCCTGAAAAAAGGTTTCCTCAATATCACCGAGAGCACCGCAAAGAAGTAAAGTATATGTGGGAGTACCAACATCTTTGCTATAGATTTCCTACCCTTGGACGATACCTGTAATTGTGTCCAAAAGGTTAGCGATTAGCGAATGGACATGAATGCCCTAACGAGGAGCCCAACTACCAAGCCCTTCTTCAGATGGTAGACATGGACCACTAGATACTTAAAGGTGCCATAAGCCCATGTTAGGGGTGAGTGTATATCCAGGTCATGCATAGGCATGGGAGTCTGCCCCAGCGGAGAATTCCTCCAATTAATCTGGAGTTTGAATACCTGACCAAAATCATCCAGGGCCAACATGACCACCGGTCAAAGCAATAGATCTGTCTTCAAATAAATCAATGTATCATCGGCATACGTAGAGACTATCTGAGAATGGTCTACGATCCAGTATCCCCATGTATTCGAATGCTCCCTAAGAAAAAACAATGGATTTGGGCCCAGATCTCTGTACTGGGGTAAATGTATGACATTGTTCTGCATTCTGTCCATCAACTGTTCTTTTTGCTCTTAGCAAACAGGCTAGTGGTTTCAGGGCGATCAATAAAGGAGACAGGGGGCATCCCTGTATGGTTCCGCTAATGGGAAAACTGTCTGATATAATATCACCAGTGTGCACCATGGCCATGGGGGTAGTATAGAGGACCTGTATCCATGTACGGAAATCTGGGGCAAAACCCAGCCTCTGCAAAGCACCTGGGAGATACACCTTCTCAATGCCTAAAGAGGCTACCCAACCCTGATTGTCCGATCTGCACACCCAGTCCATTGCACCAAATAACTGAGAGATATTAAGGAATGTGTTTCGACACGGAATAGCCTGCTTTGGTCAGGATGAATCAACGTATGCACCATCAGAGTCAATCTATTCTCTAAGACTTTCCTCAGCACTTTATACACAAGGTTAAGCAGAGATGAGAGACAATAAGATTGCACTGCACCCTCCGTTCTAGGTTTCGGGAGTACTGTAATCAGGGCCACCCGACTGATCTCCGATATAACTCCCTATAATGCAGTCTAAATTCTTTATTGATGTCTAACTGGGAGTTCACTATGGGGCCTAAATGGGTTTGAATTGGTCCAATTGTGGTATATGGGCATTCAGATCTCAACAGTCATGCCAATAAGCTACTGGCCCTGTTGCCTAATTCATGTTGCCCCCAGGTGTGTTTTAAAAAAAATCAAAGGTGGCTATCCTCTTAGAGATGCCCAATAGTCCATCCTAAAGCCCACTACTGTTGGATATATGGTTGTGTCAGTCACATAGTTCACCTCCACTGATTTCAACCTACCCTCTAAATCAAGCATTCCCCCCTAAAGTCCACGTCTTACACCAAAATGTTTCATCATGCACAGATCCCAAATCACTACCTTGAAAGCCTCCCATTCTACTGTCTCATCTGATACAGATCCTTTGTTTTCCATAAAGTACCTTTCAATGTGCTCCCCAATTGCAGTCCGTAATGCATTGTCAGCCAACGCCTGGGGTTGCAGTTTGTGGGTTGTCTTAAACATAATAGTTTAGCAAGTTCTCTATCATATACTCTGTGTTGCTAGAAGGTAGTATTACCCGCTTTACCAATGGCCTTAGGAGAGTATTAGATATCAATATTACCTTACTGTTTACAGAGAGATTTAATATAGCTGAGTCATCTCAACATGCCATTTCTCTCCATAGATTAAATATCTTTTTGATAATCAATCCAGTTACAGTGGTACTCAGATTGCACCATATAGAGATCCATGATATAGGTGGTGAGATGTGAATTCTATCAGTTAGATCAGGAAACCCCTACTACTCATGGCAGGAATAATGTGGACAAGACTGCGGGAGAAATGAAAACTACTGGCAGAATGTATTTCTTCTATCTGTAAAAGGCACAGGGTCAATGTATACCCAGACACCTGCACCATAACAAGCCGCAGAAATACATTTTGACTGATACAAAGTCAGCATATAAGTAATATGTTTATACCTACCTTGTGGGCTAAATTAAAAACAGATGAAAATGAATGTTCAAATGACCTCTGCTATAGTCTCAAAAGATCATTCCAAGACCATAAATTGTTACCGGCCAAACTCAAATAGGAGAACATCTTAATCTTCACTAAATTATGGCCTTTTTATTGTAAAGTCAAATGATTTAACCCACCTATTGCCAGTAACCATTGAAAGGGGCTTACTAAAGTTTTTGCTGAGATACCTGTCATCCATAAAAATGACAAGGCTCTCTAATAATCTTTTCAAATCATTAGCAGCATCAGCTGGCTATGATAAAACTGTCAGCAATTGCTCATCAATTCTTGGTACATCCTTATAACCTGTATTTAAAAAAGATTCCATATTGTTAATGTACAAAATGAATTAAATGGGGACCAACACACACCCTTGTCTAACTCCTCATGCCAATTTAAAAGAGTCATTTACTCATGTTAGCATTTAGATAACTATGCAAATGTTGCAAAAAGGATAACATGTCCAGGTCCACCTCAATATTACTGAGTATGCACCACAGTTCCGGACAAACTGAGGAACATAAAAGCCAGATGCAATGACTCCAACACAATACTTCTCAATGGAGACATTGGTCAAAAGTGCCCAATTCAGATCTAAAACCATAATGTGCATTTCAAAAAACTATTTACTTTTCTACCCAACTTAAGATCTACTCCATGATATCCCTGGCTGTTATTTGTACCAGAGTCTATCAATGCGATGAAATGATAGCAGCGAGGGTCCACACAACTAGCCTGCTACCTTTTTTAGGTCGAGCCTAGACGAAAGCAAAAGCGAAGCTTTTGCTGTCTTGGTCGACAACTTATGTTATCACTCTGGGGGGAATGTGGACAGCAGACTGACACGCACTTCTCCTGCCGGAGATTTTACCTCGTGGGCGCGCACGGCGTCGTGCCCCTCTCTTGCCTAATATTCCCGTGCGCAAACACTCACACAGCCACAATCACGCATGCGCACATACACAGCCACACGCATACACAGACACACACACACTGCATACACACACGCACCCCCCCTTAAACAAACCCTGCATACACACACGCACCCCCCCTTAAACAGACCCTGCATACACACACGCCCCCCCTACCTTAAACAGACCCACGCGCACACAGACAGACACACGCACAGACACACTCGAACACACACAGACACATGCGCGTACACACCCCCACCACTCACCGGGCTCTTTCAGCGTGTTCCGTGTCTCCTCCGCAGCGCTGGTCTTCACCCGGGCCCCCTCCTGGGACCCGGGTCTTCAGATGCCGCACTCCCCTTTGGCGCCGGGGCTCGGAGCGAGCATGCGCGGGCAGCCCCCGCCCTCTCACCCAGCCCAGGCTGCTTTCTGTTTCTGTTCTGTGTTGCTGGTTGTGTTTTGCGCTGGAGTCCTCTTTATGTGTGCACGAGAGTGTGTTGTGATTATTGCGTATGTTCTCCTGCCTCAGGCTCTTGTGTGTTCAGGACTTGTGATCTGAGTGTTTCGGAGAAGTGGCACGTGCCAACTTTCAATATTGGCAGTCACGTTTTGGCTATTTACTGGTCTGCTTAAATTTCCTCCTTGTTTCATATTTCAGTTACTTTTTAACACTTTCTTTTTCTTCCTGCGCTGCTCGCTCTTTCTCTTCTTCGTAACACAACATATCTAGGCTTCTTTACTTGTCACAGGGGTCGCCTGAAAAGCGCCGAGCTTAGTGGAATGGTACCCACGAACTGCAGCGCCTCGATGCTACGCTTAGTGTCATTAATGAGCTACGCTGTTGCTTAGATGGCAAAACAACGAAAGAACGTCACATTTCCAGAAACTAATAAACAAAGAAATTCAACTAAGCATGATAAAATACAACCAGCCAAGCCAGCATAAAAGAGGGAAATGAAACACTGGCAAGTTCAAATTAGCCTGCAGTGTGGCACTTTAAATCCTGCAGTGTGGCACTTTGAAGCCTGCAGTGTGGCACTTTAAAGCGTGCATGTTTGTCAATTTGTGGAGAACTTCCTTAATAAAAAGTGGGACCTCCTAAGAGGCTGGCGAGCGTGCGAGGACTCTTCATCTGACTCGATGCATTCACATCACCTGTAGGTCCCACAAAGGCTCCCGCCCAATCACGACCCTGCTTTCCACAGATCTTCTGACTGTTTTTTCTTCTTCAAATGCAGCTCTTTATTGGACTTTGGCGCTGTGCTTGCACAAAAGCTATCACATGACGTAGAATAAGTTTTAGAAGCGGCTGTCAACTCGCAGACGAGAGGCCTCCTGCTGCAGCTGGTGAGCCCCAGACTTCTAAATCATTTACATGAAAACGCAAGTATCCTGGGACTTTTAGAAACCCAATTCTACCCTTGTAGTCCAGGCAGCGCTTAATTTAAGGATATCCCCCTCCTCCCCCCCAAATAAATGATGCCTGAGTGAGCAGAAAGAAGAGAGTGAGAGACAGAAAGAGAAGGACAAAGACAGAAAGAAAGAAATTGAGCGAGAGAAAGAGACAGAAAGAGAGAGAGAGAAGGAGAGACAGACAGAAACAGAGACAGAAAGAAACTGGTTGAGCGTTTGAATTGAACAGAGAGATGTTCCCTGATTTCGGCAAACGTCTCAGTCCTGCCCTATTAAAAGTACAGCCGCCCCCTGAGACACGCTCTGTCCAAGCAATGCAGGGGCGCACATTCGGTGCGTGGCACGCCCGTCTAGAACTCCACGATCCTCCCTGACGTCATTTATTTTCACGCTAATGAGTTTAGGCGTTGTTCTAATTAAAAAAATGCAAACTTTGCAGCCATACCGAGAAATACATGTAATAACCTGTGTATTACATAGTGTCCCCGCTGTGAAGTACTGTACGTGCCCATTAAAAGTATAGCGCCTTCCTCAGATGCTCCCCCCTTGGGAGGTGCTGGGTCTGTCAGTAGAGAGAGGCTGGAAGATATTATTTCAGCGACCCTTAAGCGCCCGACACTCATGCTGCAAAATGTAGTTCTATATTTTGAAACTTTCCCTGTTTCTGAATGCTGAGGCAGATAACCTGGCTCTGCCGCTAGATGGCGCCATGTGCCATCCCGGGATTTCTCTCTTTATATTTGGAAACAGAAGCTCGTGCTGGGTGTCGCCGGGACATTTTGTGGCCTGGTTCCTGCTAAAACTTCTAACATGTCTGCTGGCACTGCACAGCTGACACATGCCCTCACAGGGTACTGCCACTCCACAGTAAAAGTGAATTCCTTCTTCTGAAACATGCCCTGCGGGCCCAAGAAGTGAGCAGTGAACGGGCACCCTCCACAACCGGCCCGACTTTAGATAGTTTTCACCAGCTGTCCAACGAAGACTTCTTGAAAACTCTTTCAGGTATGAAAAGTGGCTCACCCACTGACCCAGCCCCCATTCGTATCCTTAAACAAATTGGACCAACCATTTCACACCTAGCAACAAATCTTATCAATGCCTCTCTTAGTCAAGGAGTAGTTCCCCCTAACTGGAAACATGCAATCGTCAAAGCCCTTCAAAAAAAGCCAGGCCAGGATCCCTCAGACTTTTCCAACCTGCGCCCAATCTCTCTCTTACCAGGCATGAGTAAGATCACAGAGAAACTGGTCAACCAGCAACTGTCAAACTTTCTTGAAATTAACAATCTCCTACGCCCATCACAAACAAGTTTTCGTCCCGGACAGGGGACAGAGACCGCCCTCGTAAAAGTAGTTGAGGAAGCCAGATGCATCTTGGATTCAGGGGGATCGGTCTTACTGATCCTCCTGGATCTAAGCGCTGCATTTGACACGGTGGACCACAAGATCCTGATCCAGCGACTACTTAACCTGGGAGTGAGGGATAAGGCACTCAGTTGGCTCTCATCCTTCCTGAAGGACAGAACCTTCCAGGTCTGTGAAGGGAATATACGATCAGACCCGTTCCCCCTCCAGTGTGGGGTTCCACAGGGCTCTTCATTGAGCCCTACACTATTCAACACATACATGGCCCCCCTGGAGGATGTGGTCATCCCCTTTAGGATAAAAGCCGTCACATATGCTGACGACACCCAAATGGTTGTGTCCTTTTCCCTTGAAGGTGAAAAGATAAAAAACCTTCATGATTGTCTTGAGGGAATCTACGATTGGATGTCCAACTCAAGGTTGAAACTTAATGGCTCCAAAACCGAGCTCATGCTGTTGGGACATCAAATGTCGCCTCTTCCCTCCGCCATGTGGCCCACATGCCTAGGTCCCCTCCCTCAGCCCAAGACGGAACTCAAGAGTTTAGGCTTCTTGCTAGAACAGGATCTATCTATGAAAACAAAGGCAAAAAAAAACAGCCGGTACCTGTGTTGGCTTACTTCGCTCAGCCAGGAAGATTCTCCCACTACTCCCCGCACAATCACACAAATTGCTTATCCAGGGCTTAATACTATCGAGGTTAGACTATAGCAACGCCCCCTCTTCCTGGCGGCTCCAGAAGCTACCATCAATGTTCTCCAAAGAACACAGAATGCCGCTGCTCGGATGCTGACAGGAACACCCCGGAGATCATCTGCTAAACCAGCCCTAAAGGCACTTCATTGGCTGACGATCCGAGAAAGAGTCATATTCAAGGTCCTATGCACCACCCACAGAGCCTTGCAAAACCTAGGGCCACCTTTGCTGAAGACCATGCTCTACCCATACAAACCCAATAGGTCCCTCCGCTCCTCTCAAAGTAACCTGGCCACGGTCCACAGAGTAAAGAAAGCCTGTACTGGAGGACGCCGCTTTTCGGTTACAGCTGCTACTCTATGGAACGCCCTACCAATCCAACTTCCGGCCGAACCCAACTACATGAAATTCCGGAAGCTACTCAAAACGCACCTCTTCCCACAATAAAGTTTCCCCTCCTTCTTTGACCCTTTGCCCCCCCCTTCTCCCCCTCAGCTGTATATGCAATCTCAGCGCTGGGACGCTCTCGGGCGGCCATGCGCTATATAAATCCCGCTTTCATTTCATTTCATTTCATTCATTTCATTTCAGCAGTAGGCTGTTATGTGTAGTGGCAGGTAGTTCAACACTTTAGGAGTGATGTCGGAGAAGACGTGCCTGCCAGATCCGTATGCGTGGGCATCTATCTATCGCCCCCTCCCTCTATCTATCGCTCTCTATCTATCGCCCCCTCCCTCTATCTATCGCTCTCTATCACCCCCTCCCTCTATCTATCTATCGCCCCCTCCCTCTATCGCTCTCTATCTATCGCCCCCTCCCTCTATCTATCGCTCTCACTCTATCTATCTATTGCATCACCATAGCATCATTCAGCATCACTCAGAGGCACCACAACATCACTCAAAGGCACCACAACATCTCTATGCGCTACCACAGCATCACTCGTCGACACAGGAACATCACTCAGCACCACCACAGCATCAATCTGTGCAACCATTCAACAACAACTGGTTCAAATATGTTCTCTCAATGTCTCAATCTTTATTACAAATGTCACAAAAACATGTTAATATTTCACTTCTGTTCTTGGATTTTCGCCACAATAAAATACAATGAACATAATCTTTACAAAAGTTATTTACAAAAGCTATTGCCATTATAAATTACAATAACTTTTATATTGCATTACAAATGCTATAGATGTCACATTTGCTAAAGTTAAAACTATTGGCATTGTAAATAACAAAGCTATTTATTTCGCTATTTTCAAAAACAACACATAAATAAAAAATTGTCATTTATAATACCAATAGCTCAAACTTTCCTAATGCGAGACCTATTGCATTGAAAATGCTTGTTAAATACAGGCACTAATATTGCTGAGGACCATGAATCTGGGATTCTCAACTTGCTAGCCACATTCAGGACCCTGGTAACAAATTTGGCCCATAACTCAATGTTACTGTTGAATAGGCTCATTGGGACCCTGTCTGGTCTAGGAGCTTCATGGCAGGGCTTCTAATAATTGTGTATCTGACTTCAAGGTTACAAAAAGTCATGTTCACACAGGTATGTGGGCCTAGGCCATCTGGTAAGAGAGTGCAGGTCTCATCATATATTTCGGAAAAATGCTTAATCCAGTAGTCAGAATCAGTAAAAATACTTTGGTTAAAAAAGTCTGAATTATTACATTTTCAAAAGGATTCCATATTTTTCGACTGACTGGATACACTAACACTTTTCTAGGCATTATCTGCTAACTCCTGGCTCTTCCCACATCTTTATACTGAGTTCTGCAGATTGCCACTTCCTTGCTGTATTTTGGTTTCCTGCTAACAGCTTTCCTCAAAGTCCTAATAACTTTTAAGCATGCACTGTTAAGCCACTTTCCGCCACTGGGCTAAGCAGGAATACTTTGTTTAAAAGATAGCAGAGTATTGATACAATCAGTAATCATATTAGATGAGGCAAGATCTCAAACATCTGAGTTTTCAGAAATAGTTAAACAATTGTCAATCACCCAAAACATTAGTAATAAAATGTTTAAAACAGCTGATGGATCAACCCGTTCCCAATGAAGTCGGCATCTGCCTTCTATGATACCCAGTTCCCTCTGCACCAGAGAGGAGTTGTGCATCATACCATTAGGTCACTTCAGGAACATAAGTAGCAGGTTGTGGTCACTGCTTTTACACATGAGCCAGCTATTTTGGGCACTATGTCACTGGAAATAAAGCTATAATCAGTAATAGATAAACTGACAACCAGTAAATGTAGGGCGTCGCAAGATTGCATCACCACTCAGACCATGGGCATCCAATAAATTTATTTTTCCAATATGTGATTAGTAAGGGTGATTACTTCCTATTTATCACAGATGTCATTACCAACGGGCACACACTTCGGGCTTGAAATATCTATTTGTAGATCCTCAAACATCAATTTACTAATGATCTTAGCGTCAAAATCTCCAGCATTTATTATTTTATTAATATGGCGCATTGGATCTAACTTCCAATTAGTGTAAGTATCAACTGTATTAAAAAAAGAAAATAAATTGTCCGTGAATTTATTACATTTATTATTATAAAAATTAAAAGTATTGATGTTATGATCTGTTCTTAAGTTGATTCCCTGAACATTTCTACCATCAAATTTGGGAAGCAACTGACTTTGCTATTCAATGAAGTCGCAACCCTAATAATCAAACGTCCATTCCGCTTCCAGATTTGGATGGGGATTACTGACAAATCAATCTAAATAAATGGAAGTAGTTGTCCACGTTTCCTGAAACAAAATAACATGAAACATTTTAATGAAGTCTAACCACAATAGATGAGCAAGTTTCTAATGTAAGCCAGTAATATTCCACGATAAAAATAACCTAAAATCTAACATAAAGACACAACGGAGTCATTAATGCACATAATTGTTTGTCATATTTCTGAATTCATTATTAGTTTTTAGAATTTTTAGAAGAATTGATGTTATTCTCAGTGAGAGAATTTGCCCCAGTGTTAGTTATCAAACAAGGTAAATCCAAAACATCAGAGACAGTAATTGATGCTGATCTATCAGTAGTGTCAAGTTAGTCAGGAGATTCCAAACCTTCCAAAGGAGAAAAACAATTCAAAATGGCAATTGGTGGTGGTTGATTTGACCCCAAAAAACTATCATTGGCTATGGCTGTTTTTTAAAATATCTGATTTATTCAAAAAAGCTGTCCCTATTACACTTTTATATTGAATAGCATTTTCCATGGCCTAAAATAACCTAAACACTACGTTACAATTACGAAAGTTGACTGTCACACAGTCACCATCGAAAGATTTAACAAACCGTTCTGAAAAAGACGATATTATACCCAAAATGTTAATACACCCTTGTGTGTTTCAGTAACCAATAAAGAGCGCTCCATAATCTGGCATGAGGATACACTTAGATTTTTTTTTAATTTATTTTGATAGATACAATGTAGAAAACATTTGAAACTCTCATCCAACTGTTGCCACAGGTTGTGCTCCTTGGAAGGGTACAAAAAATGTCATGTGTCTTACTTTTTATTAGGTCAAAAGACTCCTTTCCCCCCCAGAATGTAGACAGAGGCATTGATTAGGATATAACAAAGGGGTTAGCACTAGGAGGGTAATTTATTCTGATAGGTTTGATATTACACACAAATTTCACATTGGAGGTAGAAGTAGTAATGGGGGTCAGAGCTGCCTGCATAAATTCAACAGAGGGTGATGCTATAGGTGGAATTTTATTAGACACAGAATTATCAACAATATTTGTGTGCTCAGAAGAATGGACTGTCAAAGCCAAAGGTCCAGATTGGGTTTTTGGAACAGGTGCGACCTCAGAGGGACTAGTAGCCGCACAGAAAACCAATCATGCCATCAACTTTGGCTTCTATCATGGCCAACCATTGATAGATGTTAAAGCAGCTAATAGACTGGGCACCAACGACCCAGCTCTTCCCTGACTGATAATAATTAATTTCCAAGAATGGAGTCAATGAGAAACTTTGGACTGACTATGACCCTCCTCTGAGGTCACTTCTAGATCTTGTTCCAGGATTACCAGGTCCATTGGGCAGAAGAAGACCTGCTCTGTTGGAAAGTAGATTATTAGTAGCAGAAAATATATATCTACCACTGGCAATAAAGCCACTAACACACTGTAGGGCTCAGAATAGGTCGCAGAAAATGATTCACATGGTCAACCGTTAATAGCTTGGCTGCAAACAGGCAGGTTTGCAAAGCATTTAAAACACCAGTTCAGTAAAAAATTAAGACACAACACACAATACAAATCCAACACCAATTTATAAAAATAGGAAATATTGTTGTCTTTAAAATTAAATCTAATGTAGGGAACAGAGATATGAATTTTTAAAGATTCAGCACTGTATAGCACATAGAAACCTACAGCCCTATTGGGACATCTGTTTGCACTAAACCAGGACCGCGATGGAGCTTTGCAAGGCTACCCCTCGCGGTAGGTCTCGTCAAAGTTTTTACCTTCTGACTTAGAAACTTGGCTGGAGCTTCTTTTCCCGGGTGCCTAGAAAGCTCTCCATAAGTCTGGATTCGGTGAGGGTTCGCGGACTTGCCTTTCGATGAGCTCCCGGTCTAATTCATGGATGTCAGACCTCTGGAGCTTTTCAGTGGGACAAACCAAGTATTCAGGCTGGCTCATGGTTGAAGGCAGGTGGCTTGACTCCTGTGGTTGGGGCCAATCAAGTCTGTTACCTTCAGACTCAGAAACTTTTACAGAGCTTTTTTTTCCGGGGTCCCTCAATGCTCTTCACCAGACCGGATTCGGTGAGGATTTGCCGGCTCAGGTTTTGACCAGGTCCCGGTCAAACTCTGGAAGTCGGACCTCCGGAGCTTTTCAGCAGAACAAACCTGGAGGGCAGGCCGGCTCACAGTTGAAGATTGCCAGATTGGCTATCCAGGTCGAGTCGGTTCACTTAAGGTGCTTTATTTCAAAGTAGCTCCAAACTTTTGGAGCTTCTTCCTGAAGTTCCTCTGAAAGTCCCAAACTGTCCAAAACATACTGTTAGGGTCTGGAAGCTCCAAGATGGTCCTTGCAAGTTTCAGACTTCAATTCCCACAACCCACTTGGACAAATCCCTTACAAATCCACTGGGGTCAATCAGGCTGGGGATTCTTGGTGGTGATGGTCCAGGTGGGCTCTGTTAACCTGTACCTTGCAGGGAGTCCACTCTTTAGTCTTTTTGAAGCAAGTCATGCCCACAGGGCTGCAGTTCCAGATTGTGTAGGTGTGGTAGGTGCAGTCAGTCAGAGTGCAGGGCCTGGTTGGTGCAAATCAAACTTCCAGCATGGACCCTTCTTCTTCTTCTTCTTGTTTTAAGCAGCAGATCTGAGAGTATCTGCCCCTTTCAGATACGTATTCTGTGTTCTCTGGGCTAAATCAGGAGGGCACTCCTGTCCAGTGAAGTGCAGGGTAACACTCCAAAGCAGGACAAATTCCTCCAAAGTGTGACACAATGGTTTCCCACAAAGTCCTATTGCTCCAAAATGCAATATGGTTGAAGTCTCAGCAGAGTGTCAAGAGCTAGATAAACCAACCTCCAAGATGGCTTATCTTCAAAGTCTCCCCCCCCCCCCTGGAATCTGCACATTCCTTCCTTCCCAAAGCATACCATCTGGCTGGGATGAGAGTGGAGGGTTGTAAATGGACCTGGCCTCTTCTGCCTGTCCCCGCCATCCTTTGAAGATCATGGTTTACAACCCTTCTGGCATTCATGTACAGCAGAACCCTCTCCTCCCAGAATGGAACCTCACCCCAGATGCCACTTATCACTACCTCAAAGCAGCCTGGCTAATCAACTTAACTCTGATCAATCAGGTTAGACTACTAGGAGGCTGGATTTTGGATTACCTTACAGACAAGAAAGTCTTATAACTTATTTTTTGTACATGTTAGGCTACATCTTACAACAGTATATTGTTGGATTTATCAATACCATTCTCCTAAGTCCTTGAATTATATTTTCCTGTAATCCCTAGTCTTAATTAATAATTAATTACTTAATGCCATGTTAACCTATGTGGCTCGGGATTTACAATGGGGAAAATGAAATGTCCAATTTCTCCAGCATCAGGGACTGTAAAAATGCTTTTATATGGACCCTGCTTATAACTACAGGACCCCTTGTCCCTGGGACTCACAGGGGAGACTTTAGGGGTTCTGAATATCCAAACATACTGTAGATCCTAACTCCACAGTGCGCCTGGCACAAAATTCAAATTCGGGAAGTACTTTACTACAATGGGGGAAATGAAATGTGCAATTTCTTCATCCCAGGGCATACAAAACATCTTTTATAAGGGTCCTCGTTATAAGTACTTGGCCCCCCATCCCTGAGACAACTAAGGGAGCCCCAAGGGGTACCTAACATGCCACAATATTGTAGTTTATTAAATTCATAAGAGCCCCAAACACCAACATCGACTTTGGGCACAATTAACACTTAAAAGCAGTCCTGCAGCGCAGAGATGCTTTTAAACTGACCTCGGGTGCCAGCAGTGCACACATGCAGGAGCGGAAATGGCTGCTGGCCTCTAAAATGCCATGCCCTATTATATATTAGGGAGTTAAAGTCATTTGTAATCCCCCTGCCCTATTATGCACTAGCACCTTACAGGGAAGGGCATGCCAATCATAGGGGTACACTGACCCATAGTGTACAGTAGTGTATGTAAGTGTTTTCACTGTCTTCTAAGTGTGTTTTCAGCATAGCACTGGCCCTGGGTCTGGTTAGGCGGAGCCCTGGGACAGTCGGAGTCTGTTACCACCAGTACCAGTCAGCAACAAATGGGGATGCCCAGGCCACAAAATGACTTTGCAACATGCCCATTGGCCTCGGTTACCCTAGGCATCTGTCCTGGCGGGTAGGGATCTGGAGAAACTAGGCTTCCCACCACCATGGTCTGTCTGGCTCAGGTATCACTCAGAACAGTGATAGGGATCCCATTCACTGAGATCAAGTGAAAGTGATAACTTCCACCCTAAGGGATCACAAGCCTATCCTCTAAGTCCACCGCCCTACTAAGGGACACTAAGGCTAGCACTGTTTATAAGGGGGACCACAAGCACTTTACAACTGGATATCAGAAGTAAAGTGTGCAGCGTCCAAAAAGACATTAAAAACAGGTTCAGAAAAATATGTGGGGGGGAGGGCTTGCAGAAAAGCATGGTCCAACGCTTGCTTGATGTGAAGACGCAGCCTTAGCATCTATGCGCACAGGCTGCTTCATGACTAAGTGATGATTTGGCCACTATCTAGCTATAGTTAGAACTATATTTCCATAGGAAATTGATTTTTTGGTTTCCTAACAACTTTTGCACCATTTAAAGACTCTTCATGAACCTTTCAGAAAGAAATGTTCATTCATGTCAGCTCCTTCCTGGAAAGTTGTTGGGTGGTCCATCAAGCGGAAACTGAGGAGAGGGTGGGGGTCCTAAAATACATTTTATCCTTGCAATTTCCAATAAGAACTTTAGCCAAAATTGCTAAACAGAATTATACCAAGTTTGGCAGAAAGCTAGATCTTGATTCAGAAAGTGAGCTTTTTGTTATATGGTTGAAATCTTTTCAGTAGTTTTGAGATATTAAGGTTAGAAATGTAGCTATCTAAAGACATGGTACACTACTGTACTGCTGGGGAGTACCACAGTTCTACGAGTTTGCAACACTTGATCTTATTGGCTGCCAGTAACATGAAGAGAAAGTTAAATCCTCCATTGTAGGACGCAGGGACTCGGTTCCTGTGTCGTCAAAATCAAATACAAATAAGCAATTAGCAGGTATGATAAGGGTACGCTGACCCCCTGGCCCTTGTGTGGGGAGGATTTTAGAGGGAAAACCCATGAGGTTACAATAAAAAGATATTATTTTACAGCACGTTGGTACCACAGTACTACTGGGGCACTCAAGGAAAGGTGGGGCCGACATCGGCCTTGCCTTGCCGCAGGTATGGCGGGGCGCACCGGCACCCACCCGCTACCCGGTATAGCTGTTGGGGCACACCCCCATCGCGTCACCATGATGGGGTGGGTGCGCCTCAAACGTAGATTGGACCCCAGGTCCCAGAGTGACCCGGAAGGGATTGAATCACTTCCGGGTCACTATGGGCCGAAGGCCAGGCCGGTTGGATCCGGCCTTGCTGAAGAGGGGTTAAAAGGCCGTGGAGCGCAGGAGTCTGCCTCTTTGACTCCGCGTGCCACGGCCTGCCCTCATTCATTTTCTGGACACTCCGCCGTTTTGGAATACACTTGCGGCCAAGCAGTGTCTTGTAATTAACTTGTGATGTGGGGGAATCAGCGTGATTCGCATGCAGGATGACGTAGTGGGGAGCTCAACTAGTCCGAGATAATACTTTTCTGAATTGCAGAGCAATGTTTTTGAAAGTTGTTTGTTTTACTCGCGCAGGTGCTTGGGTTGATTGTCAGCTGTTGACTTTTCTAGCTGCTGGTTGTTCGTTGGACGTGCGGTTGCGCTTGTGCTTGTCCAGCGTGGTGCGTGATGCATGCTGCCACGGCGGTGTGTGCTGTGCAAGTTACTGTGCTGGGGTGTGTGAGACGGGAGAGCAAGGAATGCTGACACGTTTGGGTGGTGAGTGCAGTACAGCCTGGCAAACCAGCTGCTGGAGCCTCTAGTGCACGGGGGTTGAACACACAATTAATAGGTGGAGGTCCGTGGGGGGCACACCCCGGGAGCCTTATACAGAGGGCGAACACTACAGAAGTCGTGCAGAATTTTACAAAATCCGAGAATATTGCTTTTAAAAATCACACTTATTCTCTAGATTCCAGTAGTAACAGCTCTGCACCTATTCACATTCAGCCACCGCCCGCTCTGCTTTTCATGTATTTGCACTGTTGCACTGCCTGCACCTATATTTATGAATTTTTTAGAAAGCACAGGTGCCCATGCAGTTTTATAGCTACATTTCTAGATTGCTCTGTGAGTAGAGGTCTGTCGGTTTTGGCTGCGCGCTCATACGCTAAAATACTGTTGGAAACTTGGCAGCCTGTCGAAAACCTTTTCAATTGATAAATTCTCGGATATGTGTGGGCATGCTGGGGGCTACTTTCTCTTTGCTCTGAGATGCTCAAATTAGTCTGAAACCTGCTCGACATGTAACATTCACGCATCCCGCCATCCTGCGGGATACGTTGGTGCTCTCTGCCCAAACATAATCTCTTTCATAGCCTTCTCCGAGTTGTAGTGAGCCTGAATCCAAGCCCTGCTAGACGGCCGCCTGCGGGGGTTTCGCGTCTGCCGCTGACCGCGTGACCCGCTGGGGAACAATGGGCGGGGCAGCGCTTTAGTCCCACCCGGCTAGCTCCAGCAACCCATGGGGCACCCCTCCCCGCGTCCACCTCTCACCGGCAAGGGGGAGGGCTTACCTGTGTGAGGGGAGGGGCGCTCTCGCTACTTATACCTCGGCAGCCGTAGCTCGGCCTCCTTCCCGGTTTTCACCCGCGGCTCAGCTCTTTGTCCCCTGACCGGCCGCGTGGGTGGACCCTTTCCCTCCCTGACCCAGATGAGCGGCGCTGCCCAGACGCTGTTTTGGGTTGTGGATGGCGGGTCCTTTGTCGGACGTCGTCTTGTCAGTGAGTGTGGGAGTGTGCAGTTTTGCTGCATGTTGTCCTCGACGGGAATAGTTGGTTGACTCAGTTTTACGGGGATCTGATTTCCGCGCAGGCGGTGAGGGGATGACGCTGGCCGGGCTTCGGGGATGTGGGGAGCATGCGAATGTCTAGTGAAGTTCAGCCCCAAGCCCTGGGCTTCTTAGCCTCAGTAGGATAGGCCATCGTATCAGCTGCTGTAGGTGGAGAGTTTTCTCTCCCATCCTAGAATCCAGAACTCGATTAGTAATTTTAGGAAATCGTTGGACCTATGTGACTTCCCCGACCATAGGAATTCGCGGATCACCTTTATTAAGAATGTTAAATATTGGTGGCAGTTTCAGGGAGATGTAACCCCTGTTTCTGTGTTTACTATGCCATAGTCCGCTTCCGGACACCGTACCCCCTGCTTGTCTGGCGCATGGGTTTGGGCACTACACCTGTTCAGTGTGTTTTGGTATATTTATACTTTCTGGTTGTCCAGTAAGATCAAGCCTTTGTGCCTACTACGACTCGATCCAATTAGAAGGGTCTGAAAGCGGCAGCCTAGCATGTATTTGTTTAGTTGTATAAGTAATGCTCTGTGAGGCCTTCTGTCATCGTCTTAACATCATAGAAGTTCTTATCCTGGCCAGGCATGCTGATGCCAGCGAGAGATGTTGAGGCAGTGGTTTCTTTCCTAGATAACTCACGAATATCATCGTGAGGAAACTTGGGATGTCGCCGATCAGGTGGAAATATGTAGGGCCACATAGACAATACAAGTGGTTTGTTGGATTTGTGAGGGAGGAGGAGCTTAATGGATTTGAATGACTTGGGAGAAGAGGTGTCCCTTAGTAAGGTGCTGGTTCTTTGGTGTCGCCTTCCTGTCGCCATCTTGGCCACAGTGGTGAGGACTGTTTGGCTCGCCCAGGAAGTTCGTAGTGCGATGTGGCTTCTTGTATTCTTCTTGTGTACTCTTGTTTTCAAAAAAGTAGATCTCTAGCAGAGCACAGTTTTCAGGTCCGTACAGCGGTACACCATTCAAGTGCCTAATACTTTGAGCCTATAAATGATGAATGAACAGATTAATGCACGGTGAATCAATGAATGGCCAGCCCTCTTCACGACTTGTACTTTGAGGCAGACTGTTGGAGCTTGCATATGATCACTTGTACAGCGCTCGTGCCCCACTTTGTGGCTTTTGCGAGCATAGGAGGGGGGACTGGCTTGGTGCGTTCAGTCTTCGTTGTGGGCTATGGAGCAGCCGGGGTGTGTGTATCGGAATGTGGGGATCATCGTCGAGTGCAGATGATTTTGCAGTGGCGAGGGTGGGGTGCAAATAGATAGTAATTTTCCTCTCTTCCAGTATGCTTGCATTCCAGCCGGGTGCAATGCCGGGTGATGTCTGGTTCGGATCCTGCCGAATACAAATTATTTAGACTTCGTTCTCTACTCCTGGTGGGCTGGAGTTTACACCCCTCTTGGTTGGTGTAGTATGGAGGGGAGCTTGTAAAGTATGCGCAGTCCAGCTCCGGGACAGGATTTCGTAGCCCCAGGGAAATGTTTTCCAGTTGTTGCTCGCCTGCACCCAGCATCCTTTTGCCATTGGTCGCATTCTGCTGTCCTCTTGTGGTTATTGCTTTTTGTAGTTTCCTGCCTTAACTTTAACGCTGCAGCACCAACTTTGTTTCCTTATCGGGCCTTAGTTTTGTTCTCCACTGTGTCCCCTCAGTCCTCCGGTTTTTAATAAGGCAGTCCCCATCGTAACGTCATATTTGTTGCCCGGAATCATGGTGGTTCCTCTCACACCCAGTGCTTAAGAAATATTCAGAGCCTACCAGTGCTTAATATCCACACATTCTCAAACTAAATCAGACAAGGCATTCCCTTTGTTTATTGATCCTTAGCATGCAACGCGATTATCATGAGAATAGTGAAACTAGGTCCAAGTCTTTCAGCAAATTCATGCGTGCTGAGGTGCTCGTATCGGGTTCACCGCGGGCCTCTAGCGTTGCTTTCTCTAGAAGACGCGTTATGGTCCTTCAGTGATCGGATCAGGTTTGATAGCTCGGTTTGGCTCCCTTTGGTTTTGATGAAGTTATAATGGGCTTTGTACCTTGGCGAGGCCTCGCATAGGGAGGATGGGGTGTGCCAAGCATTTAAGGGCCCACGTCAGTGTTATCAGGATGGCGCATGGCCTGGCGGTGTGTTGTGTTGCGGTAGCAGACAATGGGCGGCGCATGTTGGTGCTAGGTCGGGAGGGGCCTCAGGCAGGGTAGTCTGGCCCCTGTAGCCGTGGGACAATAGGCAGATGTTATTTCCATGCGTGCTGGTCGTGTTTTGTGTCTGGCCTTGGCAGGAGTCACTGGGGCGTTGATCTCATTAGGAACAGAGTCACACACAAGGGGCTGTGGTGTGAATATAGGTCTTGGCTCAAGCGAAGATACATGCAGTTTGAACGGTGTTCTGTGTCGCGGACGATTCGCGGTATGCCTTATGTGCCTGGCTTCCTTCTTTTACTGGCACCCTGGGGGGGTGCCGGGCACGTTCCGTGATTCAGGGCTCCCCTACGGCCCTTGTTCGCACATGGTGGAGGGCCCAGCGGGAGCGGCAGCTTGTGGCCTTTGTCCCTCTAGGAGTGGTTACCCTGTGTGCTTGGCGCTTTTGTTGGGGTAAAGAAGAAATTCCCTTGAACAGAACTAAATTGACAGAGCTTGAAGGTCAAAAGCAATAACAAAATTCACATATGTAAAAAGAATTGTTAACAATTTATTGATAATACAAATGTTAAAAAAGTGGACAATAAGAGAACCACTTGACACAGATTATTAAAAAACAAAACAATAAAAATGATTGACATTCAATATTGACCAGCAAGATTGATACATGGAGACAGAAAACAGTAGGACATGAAACTTGTACAATACTAGATGTATATTCGAACTCTATTTCTGAAACCTATGTTATGCACACCACAGTACAGTATATCAACAGCGGTATCCGAGTCATAAATTATACTAAAATGGTGCGTCAACGCGTTTCAGTGGTTTTCCACGATTGTATCCACCTTTATCAAGACTACATTTGGTATCTGTCATAGTACAGGGGTCAATATAATCTCCCTAAAGAATGGAGACACAATAGGTTAGATTGAGTACATCATAGTTCACCATTGTCAGCGAGAAAAATTTATGTCTTGATCTCCTATAGTAGAGGGGTAACAATGCCAAAAAGAATTACTTGAATAAAGGCCTCCCTAATGCATGACAATTGATCGTACATTTATATGTTCAAGGGTGACAATCAGAAAACAATAATTGATTCTAGACTGAATACAAGGTTCCTATGCAACCGATACAGTTCATTTTCAAATGTCCTAGAGCATACATTTCAGATACATACATTTCTATCTCGAACCTCTCCTTCTAAAGTCCCCGTGATTCCATGTCTGCTTACCTCATATATCGCCAAGGACTGCCTGCTTCTCTGGTTACGTGGAGTTTCCCAGAGAGAAAGGGCGCCGTGTTTAAGTACTGAATCTGGCACGTGATAGGTACAAAGATAGGCCAATCAGAGAGGTAGATTTGAAACAAGAATATTTGGATGCGTCAGCTTGTGGTGCCGTAATCCCATTGGCCGAGGTACCGAACTTGTGTTTTGAATGTTGCCTAAAGTGTTTGTACCGGGAAATTGAACTAGCAGTGCTAATTAAAATTGTGTAGCTGCAATAATGCAGTTAATGGAAAGTACATTGCCTGAAAAAAGACGACCGATTTCCTAATTGCCTAGAGAACGCCGAGATAGTGTGCTAACACGTTTCTCAGTACTAGGCAATAGGAAAAAGTTTTTTGAAAGTTATGGAAGCATGAAAAGTGTGTCTGTTAGGAAGGAGCCGCTGGAAGGGAAAAGAGGTTTTACAAGGATACTGATAGGGTGGAATCAAACAGAGCGAGTGTGGAAATATGTGCCTACACTATTTGCAAGATATAACGCATTAAAGATAGTGAACATGAGACCTCACAGAGGATTAAGATCCTCCATGTTTAGACTAGTATGAGAAGGTCTAAATGCATTTAGTCCAGTCCTCCCTGGTATTTAAACCTTTGAGAATGCTGTTTAAGAAACAAAAATACCATTGTTCCCTGGTTTATCTTAGTTTATCGATGTCACCGCCTCGTCTGGTGGTTCTGATCTTCTCCAAAATGAACCACCGCAAGTCATCACAAGAGTGGTTATGCTGTCTAAAATGCTCTGTCAAAGGCGCATTGCACTTATTTGTGCGTATGGCCGATTTATGCTCCAAGACTCTGGATCTGAGCTCCCTACTGGTCTCCCCTACATATCCCAAATTGCAGGAGCAGATCAGCAGGTAAACCACATTCTGACTCCTGCAATTATTGAATGTTTTGGGAGTTAAGGTTTTTCCATTAAATTCAAGGCTGGTGCCTATGATGCAGTGAGGACAGACAGAGCAGGTTCCCCATTTGTGGTTACCTGATGCCCTGAGGCCAATCAGGGTTAGTTGGTTTTCCATAGGTGGCTTGTAGGTATGTACCAGACAGTTGCGGAGAGTTTTGTTTCTCCGAAATGAGAACAAAGATTTGTTGAGTTGGTTTTCAGTGTTAAAGTTGTTGGGGGACAGGAGAGCCTGGCGACTGGGGCCCGGCTACTCTGTGTGGGTCTGTGTTGGCGAACTTTTATATTAGGATGTAATGGAGCGCTTGTTATTGTGCTCCGTGCTGGGCAGACTCCTGAATCACCAGAAGGACCCCTTTTTTCTGCCTATGTTTGCTTTTGTCGGGCCGAGAAAAGCGGTGGTCGTGCGGGCTCGCTCTCACTCCCTTGGGAGCCCTAGTCGTGGTCGTGGTCACGGTTGGCGGCACGGTTGGCGGCAGGAGAGGCTGCCCCACTGGGTGCAGCCTCCGCCGTGCTGTGGGGGAGGTGGCCAGTGCGGGATTTCCCATTTCTGGTACTGATGGCATTACCAGGGCAATAATATTGGAACTTCGAGTCCAATGCTACGCATTGCTGATGAGGGCCTCGTAGGATCACCTCCCCATTTCACTGTCAGCTTTGTCGGCTTCTCGAGGCCATGATTCTTAAACTATATTCATTCTGTCTTCAATTCACCTTTTAACTTAGGTGGGAATCTTTTGAAAGTCGATCTTGTGTACTAGTCTTTCAGTTTCTTTCCACTTAGGCACCTGACTTACTTAATGACTAGATGCAGTGGAGATCATTCTCAAGCGGTGTGGCGCCATGGCTGTGCCGGCTAACTTTGGTGCCTGGCAGGGTGGCTTTGGGGTGCATGCCTGCTAGGGGCATGCTGACTGCGGCATGGGCCCCGCATGGTATGGGGGGCTGCACTAGTGTTGCTAGCTGGTCTCTGGTCTCCCGGGGTATCCGATGTGCCTTTCAGCAGCAGGACGGACCATGGGTTTGGTACATAGCGTGTGTGTCGGGCTGTTGCCCCAGGAATCCACCAGGTATGGACGCCTTGCCAAGCCTCATGGGGGGCAGCCTCCACGCGCTCGGCTGCAGCTCCTCCCCACGCATTCTGTCGCGGAAGGTAATGAGATTGCTTCATATTATTATGCAGCGCAGTCAGAATAAAGTATTTACTGAGGCAATGAGACAACGTTGGATTGATCAAAGAGGTCTTTTGTTCATGTGTCCGTGGGACATAGATGTGGGTGGTGAGCGCTGCTGTCATGCCATTCTAGCTGTGCTCTGTAGGTTGGTCTCCTACATGCTGTTGGCTGGCTGATGTTGAATGGTAGGGATCCCCTTTATCACATGATGTGAGCCTTTTGGAGGATGACTTGGGTCATGTGAGTCAGCTTCTCACTAGTTGGAAGGTCACTTTTCCTGAGCCTTGTCATGTAGCCTTTGCCTTCTTATAGCGCAGACATTAATTACCCAGAGGTGTCAGAGCGCTTCACAATAGGAACACACCGATGCATGAGAGCACTACGAGTGGACACATTACACTAGCAAATGCCCAGCTACATGAAGCAATGTGACTAATGTGAGCAAACAATTCAAGAGTTAGCATACAGTGCACTACAGGTCGTATTAGTGACATGTGTGCAAGCTACGAAAGCGTACAAAGTACAAGTAATACTGGACGAGTTACGAAGTGACTCTAAATTACCCACCTCAAAGTGCAATGTTCATTGTCAGATTTAACATGTGAATAGTGACATGTTTCTAGACACTACACTAATGCAGCAGGCGATGGAGGTACGCTAGTATGTGCCCCACCCAACTCCTTACGAGACTGTTTTGTGTACAAACTCGTTATCGTAACTGACGATGGCTTGGCCGCGGTGGCTTTGCAGTTATTCCTTTTGGTATAGGAGGGCACCACTGCAGGCACCACTCTGAGAAGGGCGGGTGGGAACGGAAGCAGGTATGGCCAGGGGTGCTCGGAGCCGGTTACTGTTTCTGGAAGTGCCCTTGGGGGGGCTAGGTGACAGCACGGTTCTGACATAGTGTGATCTGGAAGTGGGATCATTGAGATATATTAGTCTAACAAATCAATTTTCTTTTTCCTTGTCCACATACATCGATGTTGATTTGATATGGTATTCACCTGTTACAACGCATTTTTTACAACGCACTACCACTACAACGCAGGCATTACAACGCATACCATTACAACGCATAGCGCTGGGGGGCGCTCTAGGATAAGAGGTAAGTTTAATTTACTATCCAACACCTTCCCTAGGGTCCACGGGGACTGGAGTTAGAATAGTAAATTATACTTACCACTATCCAGCACCCCAAAGCGCTATGCGTTGTAGTGGTATGCGTTGTGAATACCGCGTTGTAATGGTATGCGGAGTAAAAGTATGCGTTGTAACGTCATACATCCTTTGATATACATGCTGGTCTTTCCGCTCATGGAAAGCATCAGAACTTAATGTGAATGGTGACCCTGAATCAGCCATAACATTAACTGAATTCTTGTCTTTAAGGAAGGTGCACAGGATTGCCAAAGGTTTTAACTATCACTGTTAACCAACTGATTCGTTGAACACTCGTGGTACTTTTAGACTTGCTGTATCAGCAACACAGCCACACAACAAACCCCCAGACCCACGTAGTTTAGGTGTACTTGGGATCGATTGTTGACTATATATGGTATTTTCAAACTTCCTTTACTACAATACAGTCATCAGGTTCACCATTGCTTCAGGTTGACCCATTAATAGCATACTTTTCTTGTCTTCATCCTTGTTTTTGTCTTTCACAAGCATAATCTCTCTAATATTGGAATTTTGGAAAGTAACAGATTTTCCCACTCTTACACCGCACATGGGGGGGGCCTTTCAACAGGTATAAAGGCCATAGCACACTGGGGCAATTCCCCTAAAGGGAGAACAGGATTCTGTTCAGAAGGATTACATCAACGTTTAGAGAGAAATTAAACACGTCCCCTGCTTCTAAGAATAGGTGATCGTTTTCATGCCTCAACAGGAAGGTGATGCGAGTGGCCTGATCTGACAGCACTATGAGAGGTTTCGTGATTATTTAATTTAGTGCGGAAGAAGGCGCAAACGACATTTGAGGAGGGCTTACCCATGAAGCCAAAAGCTGACCCACGTCTCCTCAATACCATCACTATCCCTGGGTGTGGGGCGGGAAGTTACACCACGAACCGTGATAAAATTTGCACCAGTGAGTGAATATCCGCTGCTATTTGTGAAGGTTCCTGGCACCTGCACAACATCACACATATTGGGCTCTTGGGACACATGCTATGCGATTCCACATACACTGATGAGAGGTAGCCTCACACCTCCAGTACGGCCAACAGTGACCTTTCTGGATCTTCGGGTAGTGGTTTCCATAAAACACCGCCATCAGTGAATGCTGCTAGACGGTAAGAGGAGGAAGGTTGTATAGGGCTGTCACCACCCACTTTCCCGCTTCCTAGTATACACAAACAGTGGCGTGGCTCAGGGCCAACGGCCATGCGAGTAGGGGTGAGACTTGGTAACTGTATAAGAATGGTGTGCAAGGCCCGTTAGGATGCCAGCAGTTAGGTCTGGGCTAGAAAGGGAGGCACGCGGGTCCATAGCGTAGGGGAAGCCGCCGCTCACTATCGAGTTAGTGGGGTTGGGAGCCTCAGCAGGCGCGGGCACAGCTTGCGATAGGAATTGCGGCAATCCTTGGGGGGGGGTGTTCCCCCTCCCCATCTATTTGGCATACGCTGGGGAGGCATGTTTTCCCGGGTAGGGCGGCACCGCTGTCAGCAATGAAGTCCCACTTGGGTAGAATGAGCAGCTGATTTCATGTAGTATTAGACCCGGGTTCTCGCAGGCACACAGGACCAGGCGACCAACAACTGTCACCAGGGAACCCCCCCTCTCATGTCCTGATTACCCCATGCAAACTGACATAGGGACAATCAGCAATAATTGGGGCCATATTAGCGAGTGTGGTCGGAGTTTGCTCCACGTAGGGAATGGCGGTGTGCCAGGTCCTTAGCTGCTATAGAGCATGCATGCAAAAGGGCTCAACATGGCCATGCAGTGGTTCCCCGAAGTAAAGGCTTGGGGTCCACCAAGCAGGCACTACTACTGGCAAAAGTGGAAGGCTAGATTATTAAGAGGTGGTGTGCACCTGTCCAAAGTTCAGGATGGATATGTTTTTCCTTGATATACAGGATGCACGGGAAGCTGTGAGATGTAAGTAGGGAGATCGGAGGTGGGGGGCTCTGTCATCGACGGTAGCCTCCTCCAGAGCTGTGGTGGAGTTACAGGGTGATCTGGAGGCAGACGGGTACAGTAAGGGTACCTCTGCCTGGCACAGTAAGGGTGCCTGAGCCAAGGACCTGGAACCGAAGGAGGTTCCGGGAAACCGCGGCGGCGCCCCGTTAGTCCTTCGGGCGGTCGGGGGGCCTGAACCAATCGGGGGTGTGCCACACCGCTCCGCCCTGACAGGGGGGGGGCGGGAGTATAACGAGGATGGTAATGTGCTGCATCGTCAGAGCATCGACTCGCCGTGCAAGATGGCTCCTTAGGCATGCAGGACAGCGAGGGGCTGCCTGCTTTGGATCACCTGTAAGATGACCCACCATAAACGTCATACCTGTGTTGTATGAAATAAACCTGCAGCAGTTCTTTCCCACAAATATGTCTCCTGAGCTTCTTTTGGGTTGGAATTGTAATTGTGTATTGTACAAGTGGGCGGGGGCGTATGGCGGTGTGGGCACTATGCCGCTGACCGCGTGACCCGCAGGGCAACAATGTGCGGGGCAGCGCTTTAGTTCCACCCGGCTAGCTCCAGCAACCTACGGGCACCCCTCCCCGCGTCCACCTCTCACCGGCAAGGCGGAGGGCTTACCTGTGTGAGGGGAGGGGCGCTCTCACTACTTATACCCCGGCAGCTGTAGCTCTGCCTCCTTCCCGGTTTTCACCTGCGACTCTGCTCTGTTCCCACCCTGAACCCTGACCCAGCAGCTAGAGCGGCGGAGCTAAGTTTTAGAATGTTGTAATGGTCTTCTTTGTGTTGCAGGCGGAGTTACAGGGTGATCTATTCTGGAGGCAGACGGGTACAGTAAGGGTACCTCTGCGGCAGAAGGGTACAGTAAGGGTACCTCTGCCTGGCACAGTAAGGGTGCTTGAGCCAAGGACCAGGAGCCAAAGGAGGTTCCGGGAAACCGCGACGACGCCCCGTTAGTCCTTCGGGCAGTCGGGGGGCCTGAACCGATCGGGGGTGTGCCACACCGCTCCGCCCTGACAGGGGGGGCGGGAGTATAATTAGGATGGTAATGTGCTGCACTCTCAGAGCATCGACTCGCCGTGCAAGATGGCTCCTTAGGCATGCGGGACAGCGAGGGGCTGCCTCCTTTGGATCACCTGTAAGATGACCCACCATAAACGTCATACCTGTGTTGTATGAAATAAACCTGCAGCAGTTCTTTCCCACAAATATGTCTCCTGAGCTTCTTTTGGGTTAGAATTGTAATTGTGTATTGTACAAGCGGGCGGGGGCATATGGCGGTGTGGGCACTAAGGCCCCGGACTGGCAGGTGGCGGGCTTCTCGTTAACACTGCACCCGCACATAACGTGCAGCACCACTAGTTGATGGAGCCCCAACAGAGGGAGAGCCTCGCTGAACTAAAATAGCGAAGCACTCATGAAGGCTGTATGGGGATAGGTTTAGCTTTTTTGCCATCAGACCCTACAATTAAGCTTCAAAGAGCCGCCATTGATGGATCAAGCACAAGGTATTGCAATTTTAATGTTTGGTTGGATTTTTTGCACATTCATTATTCTGCATTTTAAATGTATGAGCAGCTGTTCTCCAGAAAGGCAGGGCATTTAATGGATGCCAGTGAAGACATAACTAGATGAAAGCTGAGTTAATATTCACTGCAGTACCCAATGTTCAGATACTGAGACTATAAATGAAAGCAGGATGGCTCTAACTTGAAAGGCACGTCATTTGCAACGTGACCTAGTTCTGAGAGGACAAGAGGATCAGCTGAGTTGAGGTAGATGGCCCGAGCCCACCCTGGGGGTAGTCATGATGGAAAGGTCTTCGCAAGAGCTGCTGAGCCATATAACTAACAAGGGTAGATTCAAGGTTGATAGTATGGCAGCTAGACAAATGCAGCTATCTGCAATTAGCCGGTCAGTGCACGCGCCTGTCCTTAGTTGTGCTTTACGCCTGATGGTGGACAGATACAGGAGAGATAAGCATGTGCTCATTATGGGTACGGAAATGTCTGACATTCACATGCCTATTTTAAGAACTGATGTAGTAGTAAAGATCTTATTTACTGGATTTTTATTAGGATCCACTCTTCTTGTCAGGAGTTAGCCAACAGAATATCTGGCAAGGATTATTTTAAAATGTGATGATAGCTTCACTACGCAACTGTGTGGGGACAAATGCTCAATGGATTTGGTAGAGGATAATGCTAAAGGGAATTTTGTGGCTAGGCAAGAATTGGAATTTTGTGCTAGGGCAACAGGAAGCTGCATACAATTTTATATAGGTGAACTGGTAGATATGGGAAATAAATTACGTTGAAAGCGCGTTGTAATATAGTTTATACTAACAGAGATGACAAACAAAAATTCCAATTTTGCAAACATTGTTATGTTGCTCTGGTGGGTGTGCATTCAATCAAAGTGCCTGTGTTGGTAAATAGAACTAGTGGGCTGTTCGCCAGAAAATGGGCCAGTTCTGTGCTGTAATCAAAGTGCCTGGGCTATTCGCCAGAAGGGGGCCAGTTCTGCGCTGTCCTGGTGGTGGAAGTGCTGGTACAGGTTTGACACAGGGGACGTTAATTTTTAAGTTGTTTGGTACCGCAGATTTTCTCTTCCGAAATATTTTAGGTTTCAGGTTGACAGACGGCTATCTATTTGTCTGTGGAAACTTTGGTTTTTAATGCCTGTAAACATTATGAGAAACAGGTTTGAATACACCCTTTCATAGCCGCTTTTGAGCAATGGCATCTAAAAAAAAATAATAATAGGCGTCTTTTGGGTAGAAATACCTTTCTGAAACAATCATCAGCGCTTAGCATGGTAGTACGTGCTTCAATTAAATGTTGCACGTAAACCAATGGTATATTATAGTTGAAAATTGTAACAAATGTGCTGCACACCAGTAAATGTATCAAATATACTCAATTCAATTTATAAGCTTTATTCGACATTTTGTCATAAAAGCATTCACCTAACCCTATACAATAAATACTACTTATAAAAATACTTCTAAAAATACATATTAAACATTAAATGTCGAATAATACATAATAAAAATTCATAAAATTACAACACATTATTACAGTTTAAAAAGACACATTCCATAGGTTAAAAAATAAAGAACATGATCTATGTCGCAAAAATACAATTTAAGGATATACGTAATTTCATTATAATACAGTAGCCATTAGTGATCGGGTACGAATTAGCCACGACCACGCCAAATATTTTGCTACACCAACCACATATAATGTTGTACAGTCTGATGCAAGTATCCTAAGGGCTTCAGATTGGCTTCGGGTTCCTAACTTTAAGCACACCGGTTTTAACCACTTACGTCTGGGGGTCAGATACAGTGGACAACAAAACAAGAAATGGGAGATGTGTTCAATTTCCTCATTACAATGGTGACAATGTTCATCCCATGTCTGGGACCAATGCTTCTTAAACGCATTTAAAGGTAATGTGCCAATGCGGAATTGAAAATAAAGTTTTCTATCATGTGGTTTTTCAATTAGGTCCCAAAAAGGTTCATATGAGGGGTACATTTTTAAATTTAAAAAGCGAGATGTTAAATTTGCGCTTATACTGTCACTAAACATTGCAAAATATATCATTTCCCAATATAAATCTTTTAGTTTTTCCTTAGAAGGGAAGCAAGTTGGGTCTTTGTTGTCCCATAGGTGGTCCAATTTCAATTTTGTAAGTAGTCCCCGCAACTCCCTTAACCATGGGATAGTATGGAAACGATCGAATTTGATGACATCCATCAATGCTGCTGCATAGTGGCCTAGTTCTGGGGTCACCATAATTCGCCTCCAATATAGGAGGGGCCGAAGCCTCGCTATATCCACAACCGATTTTCTACCCAGGTCTAGTTTTAACGGAATTGTTGGTGTGCTTTGGGGGACCATTACAACCCCTCTTAGGAACCTATTTTCAGCTCGGCCCAGTTCGCTCAAGTTTGAGAAACCCCATAATTCAGAACCATATAAACAAGCCCCCAGTACTTTCATAGAATAGATTTCCATAACACAATTCACAGGCTTAGTCAGTGAGGTTCGGTGTTTTAGCGAGATGGCACCTGTTAGCTGTCTAAATTTTAGTAGGGTTGTGGTTATGTGATGCTTCCAGCTCATGTTTTCTTGCAGAGTGATACCTAGGTATGTAAAAGAGTCCACTCTTTCTAAGGTTGTTCCTTTGTATTTTATTACACCCTTGAAAGAGGACTGCTGATTGAGGCACATAAATTTCGTTTTGATGGTGTTTAATTCTAGGCCCCTTTCATCACAATAAACACCAAAGGCATCAACTACTTTTTGTAACCCACTGGGGGTGCGGGAAAGTAATAATGTATCGTCCGCAAACATGAGAACTGGTACACGAGAGCCGGCTATTACAGGGGCGTCACTAGCAATCTTCTCTAGATGTTTAACGATACCATTTATATAGATAGAGAAGAGAGTTGGCGCTAGGACACACCCTTGCCTCACCCCACGTTCTACCGGGAAGGAATCAGTTATATACTCGAACATGGGTGAAGCTGCTGTACTGGGACCGTATTTGCAGAGGCAACCGTCTGATTGCTTCTTTCGTCTGTTTTAAAGTCTTTCGCAAAGTAACGAAATATTACAATACAATGTACGCTCAATGTTAATAACTTAACACGCGTTGAAAGAGCTGCAATGGGTGGGGTAATTACCTACACCTTATGCCTACATGGCCAAATTGGCATTGGATAACGTTATCATATTCAAGTGAAGGTTTTCTCCAGGTTTACGAAGTTTGTTTTCGAAGGCCTTAGTAAGAGTGCACCCAAGTATCCCAGGTGGTCTTTACTTTACACACCAGGGAACATTCTGATTACTCTCAGCCTGGTTAAAGAGAGGCATAGGGACGAAGAGAATTGCTAGTGGCTAGCAAAGGGGGGCAGAGCAAACAGTTCATGAGCTTGGCATGACCAGTTCCAAATGCCAATAGCTCTGTCTTAACAAGACATGTCCCGGTCGTGCCATTAACTGGGCTTTGGCATTCTTTAAGTATCCATGTATGCGCTACTGTTTAAGTTGTTGTGTGCACACATTGTGTGTAGATGCACAAATTGTGTGTACACCTTCGGGGGGAAGGGTACATAGTATGCTGTTACATATAAGCCCCTTTTGATAATAGAAACAGAAGGTTGCATTCCCCACTTGTTGGATGCAGTGGGGTAGCCTTGGGGGAGATATCGCCGGTACTTCCCTTTCTAAAGTGTTAATTTATCCAGACAGGAAGTTGGCGAACAGAATACCTCCTGCAATGACATGGAACATAGGTGGTGCAGGGCAGATCATTAATCTCTCGCGTAAAAATAGGAAGGGGTCTCCATGTAAGGCAACTGGTGCTAAGCTAGGCTTTCTTAGGGAGGGTTCATTTTCAAGGTTTCTCATTCAAGGCGACCAATGCTGGGCTAGGCGCTCACACTTAAGCATCTGACTTCAACCAGTGCAAGCAAGGGACACGTATGCACAATATTGAATTGTGCCACACAGTACCTCTGCACCCTTGTTTGTGCACCTGTGCAGTGAATGGCCGTGTGGCATCGCATGGTACCGTTGCACCCCCTTTGCTTGTACAAGGAAACTTTATGTGCATGTGGTTGGTCACGCGGTATTGCTGCACCCTGTGCCTCAACACTTATATATAGAGAAGTCTTCGTGGGGTCATTCACTACTGACCTCCTTGGGCCTGTACGACTAACCAGCCTACTTCTGTGTCGTGCAATGTAATACGTGCATGTGTACGGCATCTTTTGGCAAGAAGACAGAAACATTAATTGTTTGTGCTTGTTTTTCATTTATGAATGACTGGATCCATGGGGGATACCTGGGAAGTGCTCCACATCGCAACAACTGCAAAAGGAGGACCGCCAAGGGCGACCTGTACAGCCGGAACGGGAGTGGCAAGCAACGGCATCAAGTGTGATGGGCGATCGATCAAGGGCTCAAGAGGTGCCAACACTCGGTTGATTATTTATCGGTGTGTTACACATAGGTTGTGCTAGCCGCAGTAATGGAGCAGTATGTTGCGTCACATAATATGCCAGTATGTTCCTTAACGGGAAACAGTATTTCTACTGTAACGTCGCCTGTGCTCGCAGGTGCCACCATGGATATGTTAGTATATCGGTAGGTTACCAATTGGTGGTGCCAGCCGTAGTAATGTAGCAGTACACAGGGGTGTGCCTTGCCAGCTTGGCTAAACTCAGGAGTAATAGGCGTATGCAACACCTCAGGACCCCTTGTCAGGAAGCAGTACTCTGCCTTTATGGCGCCCGAGCTCCCAGTTGCCTTCATAGCAGACACAGCGTGGTGGGGATATTCCATAGTAAGGAGATAGGCATACACAGAACATTTCCTAGAGCGTAGTGGGCAGGTGTAGGTAGTTCACGACTTTACGATATGCCAGTGGGAGATTTTGGGGGCCTGGGGTACCCGGGTAGCCTTTAAATTGCACCAACAGTGTGTGTCAGCATCGGGAGTGCTGTGTCTTATCGGGCGCAGCGTGATGCCATCAATTAGGCCCAATTGGTGGCCCCATGGCGGCAGGTCTAATTTCCCTGGATCAGACAGCCCTAGCATATTTATCACGCACTGGGGAGGTGGCATGAAAGGAACAGGTACACCGGGGCCCCTGGGTAGGAGTGGGGGTCGACATGTCTGTGCCCGGGGTACACCCTGGCGCAGACATTCCAGAGCTGCCGATAGGGAAAGCGAGTCTGTGAGGCCATTGTGCCACTGGAAGCAAATACCTAGTAACAAAAATAGTAAGGCTAGCCAGGGCTTGCTACTTACAGACCATAGCCCAGGGGTGCATCTGGGGGAGTCGTGCTTCTTTAAAGGCGGTGTCCATTTGTCCACAACGGGGGAGGAAACCATCGCAGAGAATCTTCTTGCCTAGTTAGTGGCGTACCAGCTCACTGCATGACCTTGCAGTGAGTTGGTAGGGCCTGATAGTCGGACTACAAAATATAACGGATAGGTTTGTGAATTTAAGGTTAGGGCCTTTCAGTTTAGGAGGGTAGGGGGGGCCATATAGTTGGTCAACTATGCTGGCCTGTGGCGGTAAGGTCATGATTGGTGAGCAGTTAATTTAAAGTTCTTAGGGGGCGGGTCATTCTTGAATGGGGTCACCCAAACGGAGGGACAAGTGGTCTCTCCTACAACTCCAGGAGCAGTTACAGCCTGTTGGCTACATGGGTGCGGGGTAGGGGAGAGTCACGCTTTCTCTAGGCTGGTTGGCCACCCCGCACGTGCAAAATTACCCCAGTAAACGATGCAGAAATGCAAGGGCCCCCTTTAATGGAATTAATAGGGTGCACGGGGGTAACCGGGGGCGGAAGTACCCTCACGGTAAGCGGGCGCTCTGCGCATGCGCACTTCAACAGGAAGGTGTGGTTTAGTGATAAGGATCTAACACCAGTTAGTGACTTTGCCGTAGGCCCAAATAGGATACGAAGAAAAGAATTATTGTATAATGTGATTGATATGTTAGTTTCGGATAGGAAATACCTTGTACTAGAAGTATGTTAAGGTTAGCCATCTGATATCTCTATATATCAATTGCAACGTTTTCTGCGTAATTGTGTAAATATTGTTTATTTGAATTTTTGATTTATTTGTATGTTTTAATAAATACGGCCGGGGGGGTTGTAAGACTCCCCCCCCCCCCCGCCCCCAAAGAAATCCCTCTCATGTCCTGGTTAATAATGTTTTTTAACCGACAGGGGGGGTCCTCCGGCATTCCTCGGCCATAGTGCAACTTCCTCGTATATATTCATTGTGGTATTGCAGCACTGCGAAAAATAAGAGCGGCATTAGCGCACTGCAGAACAATAAGGGTTGGCCAGCAACAGGGTCTTAGCAGTCTGTGGAGGAGATGGCGCAGAGCTTTCAAGTGCCATTATTGTGTGGTGCTCTGTGTACTATTGCTAGAAGATAGTGTTTTTGCGGCTTTGAATTACTTTCAGGCAACTTTCCAGTGAAGAACAGGTTTTGCACCGGAAAGTAAATTAAAAAGAATTTTGTAAATCAGGTCCCCTCTGTTTTATTCATTCATGAGCCAGAAAAGGATGAAAAACGGACGTAACCCTGCTGGGATTCAAACACGTGACCTGCATATCACACCAGAAGCAACAACTTGATTTTCCTTCCCGTCACGCCTTTCAACATGTTTTTGTTACTAACTGTATGTGAAATATCACAACAGTTTATAACTAAACGCAGTAGAAGTGACCAGAAAAGTATGGACACTGGTCATCTTGCCTGTCATCTGCAGGTTACTTTTTAATCCGTATAAAAGAGCATTGTAGCCTTTCATCCTTTCGAGGTGAGTAAATGATGCTCCTCTTCATTCCATAAGAGCCACACTTTCAGAGTACTGAAACAGCAGAGATGTTGGGTGGGGTTCAGTAAAAAGCAAATTATTATTACTACAATCTGCATCGGCTCAAATGTGAATTAAAAAGGCATGAAAACATGCGCGTAGATTAGTACATCTCCATGGTAAACAACCTTTACAACAAAACTTTTACAGCGCACTACCATTACGACTCAACTTTTACAACGCAAACCATTACAACACATTGCGCTGGGGGGCACTCTAGGATAGGGAATAGGTTTAATTTACTATCCAACAACTTCCCTACTATCCACGGGGGCTGGAGTTGGAATAGTAAATTAAACTATTCACTATCCAGCGGCCCAAAGCACTGTGCGTTGTAAAGGCATGCGTTGTAAAAACCGTGTTGTAAAGCCATGCGTGGTAAAAGCATGCGTTGTAACGTCATACATCCCATCTCCATGCCATGTACACTAAGCACTTGAACAATGCAACACAATCCCAGTGGAATCATATCCTTTGATTCTACACAAACATGTTTTCAATCGCCCTTTTATTGTACGTCATCATGCGTGGTGTGGATAACAGTGCTCATTCATCCCTATGCCCATCAAGTATACTGTGCGATTCACCAAGAATGACTAGTTGGGACATAAGTCCATTTTACAATTTCACAATCTGAAATAGAAAGCTAAAGATTAATTATAGTCAAACTACAGAGCTTTCATTAATCATTGACGAATTAACAAAGAACACAATTACTTGTCTCAGTGTGGGCTTTGAAAAGTGTTGACATTGTTCGATGGATACTGCTTGAGTGGGATCATCTCTTTACATATTTTCGCATTACCCTGACAGATGTCATAATTTGTATGAATGCACCATTTGTCATTATAAATACCGATGGCACATTTGGAAAGCTGAACGCAGACAATGAAGGCTGGAAACAATAGGTTTTCATTCCAGTTGCAGCTGAATTAACGTTTGTAGTGAATCATTGAGAAAAGCAGGCACTCGACCATGCTCAGTTTACAAATTGCTGTCAGAGAGAGTCCTCTGGGTGCTCTTTTATATCCTAGATGTATTTCAAAACAGAAAATAAAATAGGTAAAGTGGAAGTGGTTCTCTGGAAACCTACAATATTGTGATACAGAAATATTGTGTCGAAAATATAGGGGTATATTCACAAGAAAGTGTGATAACTTCCGCAAGAGTAGTGTAACGCAACTTTCAACATCGCAGCCCATCATGGGAAAATAAGCCTGTGTCAACGTGGAATTCACAATGCGGCGGTACCAAGCAACAGACACCTGATAACGCGGCAAATGTCCACATGAAAGTCAACGCCATGCCGCAAAAATGCAAAACGCAAAACAATGCGATGAGGCCAACCGCGGTACAAAAAGTAGCGAAAACCAGCCCCAGGTCTGCAAATCCCACGCGTCTGGCAGGACAATGCACCATAAAAACCACAGAAAAAAATACAGTAGAAACAAGCCAAAGCACCTAGCAACAAGGATGCACACTAACCCAGTGCAGAGGCCAACTCGAACCCCACAACCCCCACAGAATACCAGCAATGAACAACGGAGTCAGGGAAGGCCAAGGAGAAGAGGGAGAGGAAGACAGGGTACAGACCACAGGAAAATCAAGACCCGCGTCACAGAGGTGACAGAACACTACCAGCAACTGACCCACTAGCAGACCACCTGGATTGCAGTCGGAGTGCGAGGAGGCCAATCAAGGAGGCCAATAGGCACTGGCATGACGTGACTACCTAAACCAGGTACCAACCCGCTGCCAACAGGAAGGCAACAAGGGCGACAAGGGGTGGCAGTCCAGCGCCACCGGAGGAGCTAGAGAAAACCAAGGCCACAATCATCAGTTTAGAGACAGTGCAAGGAGTAGGGAGTACGGACACAGCTCGAGAGGACCTGGCACAACATCAACAGGGAGTGCAAAGAACTGGGACTGGGGTGACGGGGGGAGATGGGCACAATGGCATACATGCACAACAAGGTGTAGCACACAGCACACCCACAATCACCCAGGATCATGTCCCAGATCCCCTTGGCACACTGCAGCACACAGACATACCACGAACAGCACACCCACACTGACGACAACGTGGAATAACACGCATAGCCAACACTACAGAACAGAGGACACAACTGGCTCGGCACATGCACAGAAACATCCCTACTTCATCTGACAGAGCTCGAGACTGTGAAATGGAAATGTACGCACACAACCTCAAATCTGTCATGTAGTCCAAATGTAAAAGAATCCAGCACCCCCAAACAGTCACAAAGTACATTGCCATACAGTCTGCATGCAAACCAGCACAATGCGCCAACACATATATCAACACAAAGTCAACATGCACCTCTCCGTCACATCACAGAGGGGCACACAACACCTTCAGCAGAGCACAGAATTCAACACATCAGTGATGCAGAGAGGACCACCACACCGTCGACACCGACGCCCTACAACAGCCCATGGATATCTCACGCAACCCCCCACCAGCACCTGGCCAGGCAAGCTACTAAGTGGGAGAACACCGAGCCTGCAACAGACCACACAGCAGGAAGCACCCCCAAGCTCAGCTGGCTCACGACACTTCACCCACCCACAAATGGCACCCCAATGTCATATGTCAGCCCACCAAAAGGAGGAACCCAACATGTGAGGGTGGGGGCCAAACCCATGGAATGCGAACCAGAGACACATACGTAGGTGTCTATCACCCTTGAGAGCCCACCCATGCCCCACTTAGGAGACTTACATAGAGACACATGCAGATGCACATTCACAGTACAGAACCAAGCCCACGGTGCTCAAATAGCAGTCACACACCCATGTTGGCTCTGTGTACAATGGCCCTGGCAACTCCCCTTACGAATTGAGTGGGTGACGACAAAGCTACATGTCCAAGCTCCAACCTGCTGCCAGCGGGGAGATGGCTGCATCCGATGTACACAGCACAATGTAATGTTGTAGGGCCCAGGACCCTAACAGCAAGACCACAGGGACTCACACGGATATCATGTTAAACTGGCTACCGGCACATACGCCCGGCCCCTTTATTGGCAGGGCCACATGTACAGTGGTGCCTGTGCTGGATGTGTGTGGGGTGAGTGTAAGACATTCCACACAGAATGTCTGGTGCTGGCAACCACTTGAACATTGGACACCAGTGCAATGGAAACAGACAACACATGCATAACAGAGTCAACTGCTGAGCAACATGGAGTGAGCCGGAGAAAATCCAGAGGACAGCCAACATGCAAACAGAAGTGTCCGTGAGTTGCAGTGCACTGGGGTTGGGACACTAGAGATGAGCACGCTCATGTGAAGAAAAAGCCTAAGATTGTGTCCCTTCGATATATTCCTGATGCAAATGCAGTAGGGTGTGTAAGACCTGCATATTCTTCCCCATCAACGTCTCAAGACACCCACACTGTTTGAGGTGACATAGCTGCTCAACCACTCTACAGCACAAAACACAATCAGAAACGGAAAATGGCACCTGTAGTGCTGAGCAGGGTATCAGGCCGATTATGGCATCCATGACAGGTCTGAGCAACTCCATAAGTCAGTCAGGACCACCGTTTCGACTCTGGCAGATGGCGGTTGGACGTGGTCCTTGCGTTGGTGGCGCGTACTTCCTGCAGTGATGCGACGTCCGGGCCGGTCTGGACTCACTTTGGTGTGTGAGCTCTGGTGGGATGTATTTGGGCACAAAGTCACTGAGAAATTACATTGATGACCCTAAGGCCTACGCTTCAGGGGCCTTCCAATGTCTCAAGAGAAGGGGTCTCATTGTCAGTGAAATTGTTCCCCTTAACATTAAGTAAGGCCTGCACCTGCACTCTTGTGTGTTGATATTCGAGGCCCTACTCCACCCTCAGGTTTACCTGCACCTCATTCCTGGTGGTCCAGTGGACCTCTGTCCCCTTTCTTTTGCTCAGCTTTTCTCTCAGTTTTGCTCATTTTCACCGTCTTTTAAACCCCCCTTTTCATTCTCCTTCTATGTCTTTCCTCTTTTTATTTTATTTATTTATTTATAGAGTTTTATATAGCGGGAACGTGACCCAAAAGGGTAGCAGAGCGCTTTACGGTAGAAGAATATTAAAGGATGACGTAGACTACAGTCAACAAAAATTTTTTTACCTTCTTTTCAACCCCCCCTTTTCACTCTCCTTCTGTCTTTCCTCTACTTCTGTGTCTTTCCTCAGTTTTTTCTTGCACACTTTTTTCCTCATTTTCACTCATTTTTACCCTATTGTTGACCCCGTTTTCATGCTCCTTCTGTCTTTCCTCTACTTATGTGCCTTTCCTCCACTTTTTTTGCACTCTTTCTTCCTCGTTTTCGCCCTTCTTTCAACCCCCCCCTTTTCACTCTCCTTCTGCGTCTTTCCTCTACTTCTGTGCCTTTCCTCCACTTTTCCTTGCACTTTTTCTGCCTTGTTTTAGCTCGTTTTTGCCCTCTTTTCAATTCCCCTTTTCACTTTCCTTCTGTGTCTTTCTTCTACTTCTGTGCCTTTCCTACACTTTTTCTTGCACTCTTTCTGCCTCGTTTTTGCTCATTTTTACCCTCTTTTCAACCCCCCTTTTCACTCTCCTTCTGTCTTTCCTCTACTTCTGTGCCTTTTCTCCACTTTTTCTTGCACTCTTTCTGCCTCATTTTCACTTGATTTTACCCTCTTTTCAACCCCCCCTTATTCACTCTCCTTCTGTGTCTTTCGTCCACTTTTCCTTGCAGTTTTTGTGCCTTATTTTTAACTTTTTCCTCTCTTTTCCGCCCGTTTTTCCCACCGCTGCTGCCTCCGCAGCCTCTCCCCACCAGCACGAATAGCCTAATCCAGTTCCCCTTCCCTCTCCCACATCCCAGCTATCCAGCCCTCGCCGACCCCTACTTAATGGTGGCCGCACAGCGGGAGGAGGAATCGCCATTTCCACAAATCCATCCTCCACTTGAGCATACTCCCGACGAGCCCACAGACCTGATGGAACATCTTCACTTCAAGATACTAGCCAGCCTTACCACCACCCTCCGAGGAACCCTCATCTACCGACCCCCTGGACCCTGCAGACTTTTTACCAACTCCATCATCGATATCATCTCCCCACCTGGGATTGCATCCACCAACTACAACTTACTGGGAGACCTCAACTTCAACTTCGAAAACCAACTGGACCCCAACATCACATCCCTCCTGGACAACCTTCACAACATCGGACTTCACCAGATCATGACCGAACCGACGCATCCAGCAGGACACACCCTCGACCCCATCTTCACAACAGGAAACTCCATCATCTTCAGCCACATCACCGAACTCCCATGGACTGGCCATCGATGCGTCCACTTCATCTTCAGTACATCCACCTCCACAGACACCAGCACCAGCTCCCACAAAGAAACTGGACCAGAATCACTGATGGCCAACTCACCTCCTCACTCAGCAACTCCACCTTAATCCTCACCGAAAACGGCGACCCCAACGCCGCAGCCTGAACTCTGCACAGATGGATCTCTGACAGAGCCAACACAATAACCCCCCTCAAGAAAAACAACAACACCCACGCCATGAAAGCCAGATGGTTTACCACCGAACTTCAAGAGTTCAGATGCACTTGCCGCCACCTCGAAAAGGCCTGGAGGAACACAAAATCCACAGAAGCCCACAACAACTTCAGAGCCACCACCAATGCCCACCACCAACTCTTCAGAAAAACATGGAAAAAAGCGATTGAAGTCAGAATCTCCACACACACGCACAATAGCAAAGAACTCTTCAACATCATCAAGGAATTCACCCAACTCACCAGCGAATCTACCACATCCCTCCCCCACAAGACCTCTATGACAAACTCAGCACCTTTTTCCACCACACAATCGAGAGCATCTACAACAACTTTGATGAAGACAACCAACACACTGAATCTTCACCAACCACCCGACACCCTGAAGCCAGCGATTGACAACTAGACAGCCCTCAGCACCAAAGAAACACTGAAGATGATGAAGTCAATCCACTCCGGGGCCTCCACAGACCCCTGTCCCCACCACATTTGCAACAGAGCCGTCGACACCATCGCCCCCTGCTCCGCCACACCATCAATGGCTCCCTGGCAACTGCCTCATTCCCTGATGACTGGAAACAGGCCGTGGTCAACCCCCTCCTTAAGAAATCCTTGGCGGACCCCACAGACCTAAAAAATTACAGACCCATCTCTCTGCTCCGGTTCCCAGCAAAAGTAATCGAAAAAGGCATCGACAGCCAACTCGCCACATTCATTAAAGAGCACAACATCCTTGACCTCTCCCAATCTGACTTCAGAAAGAACCACAGTACAGGAACTGCCCTCCTCACCACAACAGATGACATGTGCACCCTACTGGACAGAGGACAAACAGTAGCCCTCATCCCCCTCGACCTCTCAGCTGCGTTCAACACAGTCTCCCACAGCACCCTAATACACAGACTCCACGAACGCAAGAATCCAAGACAAGGTCCTCAACTGGATCCGCTCCTTCCTCCCCGGTAGAACACAGAGGGTCAGACTACACCCTTTCCTCTCGAACCCTACACCAACCACCTGCAGAGACCCCCAAGGATCCTTCCTCAGCCCTACGCTCTTCAACGTTTACATGGCTCCGCTTGCCCCCATCATCAGAACCTACGGACTCAACATTGTGTCATACGCAGACGACACCCAACTCATCCTCTCTCTATCCAACGAACTTAACACCGCCAGACACAACTTCTGAGAAGGCATGGAAGCCATTGCCAAATGGATGAAAAACAGCTGCCCACAACTAAACAGCAACAAAACAGAAGTACGCATAATGGGCCCAAACGCCGACACCTGGAATGGCACCTAGTGACCCCCTGCCCTCGGAAGCCCGCCCTCCCCCACAGACCATGCAGGCAACCTGGGAATCATCCTGGACTCCGAGCTCAAAATAGACCATAAGATCAACTCTGTCTCGCCCTCCTGCTTCCACACCCTCCGCCTCCAATGTAAGACCTTTAAATGGATCCCCCTCGAACACAAAAAGACCATCACATATGCCCTGGTCACCAGCAGACTCGACTACAGCAACGCACTCTACACCGGAATAAACAAAAACCTCACCCACAAGGTACAGAGCATCCAGAACGCCACAACAAGACTGGTCCTCAACCTGCCAAGACACTGCCACATCTCCCAGCACCTGCACCCACTCTACTAGCTCCCCATCAAAGCTAGAGTCACCTTCAAAATGCTCACCAACACACACAAGGCCCTCCATGACACCGGACCAACATACCTGAACAGTAGACTCAAATTCCAGGCACCCCAAAGGACCCTACGATCAGCCCAGCTCTCCTATGCTGTGGGCCCCCGCACCAGAAAGACCCAGACGGGAGGACGCTCCTTCTCCTTCCTCGTGGCCAAAGGCTGGAACACCCTTCCACTCCACCTCAGACAGACAACATTGCTCCACATCTTTGCAAGAAACCTTAAAACCTGTCTTTTTGACAGACCCCCTACTTGATGGACTGAAAGCTGCACACCCCCCAGCACCTTGAGACTTCAACAGGTGAGTAGTCACACTCTACAAATGCCTGATTGATTTATTGAAGGGGTCCGGGACCGGACCAGCACAGAGTTAGTGGCCACGGATGCACTGCGGCTGGCACCGGCACCCAGCCATGGGACGGTGACTTATGGTGCAGTCAGATGGGCCATGCGACCTGGAGGGTCACCATCAATTTTCGAGGTGTATGTTGCAGAGGGTTGCGGGGGACAGTGGAAGGTGTCCTCCAGGGCGTGATGCTGAAAGGTTTGATTTTATCTGGAAGAAGCAAATGGAATGCGACAGCCTTGTTGCCACCACCAATTCGGTATCAGCTATATGAGGATGAAAACTGCCCCCCAGTCATAGACTCAGGCGCCACTAAAGTTTGACCAGAGAGTGTCCATGAATGTCGGGGAACAGACTTAGTGGCACCGGGGCTGATAGGGGATGCAGTCTGCAATGATGCCGGTACACTGATATGAACTCCGCCATTGCTAAATCATGACTCCGTGACCTACTGGACCACAGTGTAGGCTGGAGGCAGCGGTCAGCAGTGGCCCACAGCCACGTGTCGTTGGCTTGCGATGTACAGGCTAGTGACACCGGGGCATTTGTCGGTAGTGTATGAACACCACCGTAACAATGATCCTTTTCTCTCCGCCAAGATGAAAGGCGTCATCCTCATATTCCTCTCCTTGCGTGCAATGATATGTAATCATCCTTTGCATACTCGATGTTCAGTTCCAAATCTGTGATCCACTCGAGCACAGCCTAGGCCGAGAGCAGTGTAGGCCGGAGGCTGCGGTCAGCCCGGCCCATTCCCAGAGTGAAGCCGGCTTAGGTTGGTGGCCCCACCGGCCTGATTAGTTCAGGTTCAGTGGCACCACATGTTCAATCACCTCCGTGACTGTGACCCGGCTTTCACCTGGATTTAGCCGCATCTTCCTCTTACTCCTCTCCAGGCGACCACTGGTGTGGACTCTACCATTTGTGATTCACAACTAAGTGCTGGATGTGAGACCTACTGGTCCGCAGGGTAGTCCTGGTCCCTCATCCACGTGTCTCCGGATGGCGGTGAACAGGGATAGAGGCACCATGTGACGCTTGATGCCCATATGGAACTATGCCTCACTGATTGGGGGGTCTGGTGCTGTGGCCGCTGGCCAAGATTTGGGGTCACTGCCAATCAGCAGCCAGGCACAGTTTCACATATGGGACCTATAGGGCCTCGGAGGACGCCTGTAGAATATGTGAATGAGAAAGGAGTAATGTGGACCAGCGTCGGGGGCCAGCGATGGTCTGAGAGGCTGGCAGTGTCGCTGGCCTCGGGCTTGGAGCTTACACAGGCACATGGTGGGCCCCCTTGACACACGCCGGTGTCAGCTGGTGATCAGTGTGGCCTGGCTGCGCAGGGTCGGGCCTGATGGGTTTGTGGTCCAGCGGCCCAGGGTAGGGCAGGCACACAGGATCGCAGGCAACTCTGCTAATGAGGATGTCACCGTCCTCATGGAGGGGTGGGAGGCACCGCCCTGGTAGAGACGTTGGGCTTTCCGGAAGAGGACCGAGCCCACGGCTATGTGCTTTTTATTCACACTCTCACGCTTGCCTGGGGTACGCCGGGTCAGCCTACTCTGCTCACACTAATGGGGGCATAACAGGCAACATTTCCACGTGGACCCCCACTGGCTGGGGTGACATGGTTGCATCCACTGTCCACTACACTCCATACATCAGAGGTTTATGTGACCGTGGACATGGGTGTGTTCTGCATACTGTGGTCTGTCCAGCACATCGCCACCACTCTTTGCATTGTCTACTTTCCCAATCATGAATCTACAGCATACTTCACACATGCCTGGTTGCCACCTCTTCCCACATTCTGCTATTGTGTGGCTGAGGTGCCATGCCATTGATTGGTCATGTTTACGGCTTGCCTAGGTTACCATTGTAAGTTGTTCTATCGTGTATTGTGGGTAGGCATGTTGTTGTGCATCTTGGTTGTGATTTTGTGATGTGTGCATTGCCAGAGTTGTGGATTGCATGGTTGTGGAGTTGAGGTGAGTGGGGTGTTAATTTGGCACTTGCCAAGGGTCTGTTCATTTCTCTTGGTGCTGAAGATGTGTGGCGCCGCGGGAAGAGGTGTGGCGCTGCGGCTGGGGTGACTGTCTCCGGAATCTGGGGATCACGGTTCGATCCCCGGCACCAGCAGCAGATTAGCCTAGCACCATGTGACTCTGGGCAATAGCTTACGGGTGATTGTGCGCTTTACAAATGTGGATTATTATGATTATCCTGGCAACGCTGGTTGCTGATGGACTGTCAGAGGGTGAAGGGATCATGCACACTGGCTGTGTATTTGGAGGCGACATTGCTGACGAACCCACGGTGTTCTGTTGGTGCCTGCACATTGATGTGTGACGTCTGCTTCCTGGGCTTATGATCCTTGCTTGGTCTCCAGCTGTTCCTGCGCATTGTGTTGGAGTATGGTAACTGGGGTGCCAGGGTGATGGTGATGTCCAGGACAGGTGTGGGGGACATGGATGTGACTGGCTGTGAGACTCCGACAACTCTGACGGGTGTAAGTTGGGGTGTACCAAGGGCCAACAGGTGCAGCACAGCCAGTAGCTTGGTGTGGCGTGGGATGTTGGTTGTCCGCTGTGTTGGTGCCATAGGCCTGTTAGGCAATGATGGCCAGGATGCGTAGGATGGTTGTCCCTTTCAGCCTGTAGTGGAAGGTGACATTATCAGATGTTGGGTCTGTAAGGCTGGTGCGTTTCCTGGGGGTCCGCTGTCTTTGACTGCGCTGCCTCTGTGGCGGTCCGGGGGTGTACCGGGTGGGTGTTGTGGCCCTCTTGGGTGTTCGGGCTGCAGGATGAGTGGCTCCATAGCATCTGTTGCCCTTCCTATGATGCCCTGGGCTGGGCTTCCTTTTGTGTTGCAGGCTGCCATCCGACTTTACACCAGGTCAGAGCAGGTGTTAATTTCCTGCTGCTAACGCGCCCTATCACGTGTTTTGTGCTCCTATTGCTGATCTGGCTGGTCGTTGTGAATGTTGAGGTGTCGTGTTTTCGCTGATTTTTGCATGGGAATGCCTACTCTGCATCTCCTTAGCGATAGTTGTGGAGGTCCTCTGTGGCGATGTTTTTTGCATCTGCTATCACGGGTTAACTGGTGCTGTGAACTGTTAACACCAGCTTTTGAATGGGGATGTAAATGTATCACAACTTTGGCTGCGATAAAGTGCAGTTAATTTGACAATGGCTCCTTGTGAATATGCCACATAGGTACATAAAAATTGAAAACAAATATTTTACACTATTATCCAAATAATATATGCAAACTATTGTTTTTATATATATATATATATATATTACCTACTGGCGATAGCCAGTAGGTATATATAGTTAGGATTTTTTCTCTATGGAACTTTTGAAAATTCTATGTCTAATAACTTTGGCGTTTGTGGACGGAATTGGCTGAAATTTTCAGGAAAATGGCACATTTTGTTTCTGAGCAGCCCCTGAAAATTTGGGGGGTTCCATCAAGGGGGGGCCGAGAAAAAATGGGGGTCCCAAAACGCGTTTTTCCCATTCATTTTTCCATAGGGCCTTTGGCCTCACTTTTAGCTCGAACGGCTGAATGGATTTACACGAAACTTGGCAAAATTGTAGGGACTGTTAGCCTGATGTGCCTTTGCTGGGTCTCAATATATGTGCTCCAGTGGATTTTGAGAAATTGACGTTTAAAAAAACAGATATATCTGTGACAGCGTCCCAGATAGCGCTCCAGATCGCGTACTTTTCGCGTAACGAGCTTTGCAAAGCAAATCTGATTGGCTCTCCGGTGTCTGTCAACATTCTAAACAGTCCGGTGCGGCTGCCATCTTGTCTCTCGGTAGGATCGAGAGACAAGAGGAGGAGAAAAACGAAGGGGGAATTTAATGAAAGGGGGCAAGGTAGACCCCTCTTGACCCCCTAGGAATGATGTTGGGGTTATTAAAGGGTCCCGTGGGGCAAATAAAAAAAAATTGATTTTTCGCTGTAGAAGCGCTTCTCGGTTCGCGAACCGGGTCGCAAACTGGTAGCGAAACGTGAATTCGCCATTTTGTGTTTTGATTTAATTAAATTACTAGATGGAGGAAAAGCAATGTGAGTATTGGGTATAAGGGGGTATGGGAGACGTATCCTGACCCCCTATGTTTTCTGAGGGTGGTTGAGGAGGCTCATATATGTTGATACTTGTCTTCCAGCGGTTGCGCGTGAGCGTTTTTTTTTTTTTTTTTGCCGCTTGACTTCTGTTAACGTTCGATTCGAAGGAAATTAGGAAGTGTTGATCGCCATTTTGACACTGCGAGTAAATATATTGTTAAAAATAATTGTTATAAATTAATCCGTATTGATAAACATTGTCTGCGCCATCTTGCTTTTTTCCAATGCCACACTTTTGTTGTGTACGGCAGCCATTTTAGATGCCTTGACCAGACCCACTCTTTGTACGCCGCAGATCCTCAGCATGGCTCCCCACCCTCGCAAGCATCTCCCCCACGCACTGGTCACCCGTGCTCTCTCTCTCATGCATGGGCCATAAACTTCCCCCCATCTGCGCTGTTCTTCCCTGAGTATCACACCCTGTGCCCGCCCGACTCCTCCCTTTAATCCTATTCACTTCCGCACCCTCTGACTCTCCTCTTCCTCTGTGTCTGATTGCCCAGGCCGGTCCCAGGCTATCACCTAGCCCTGCGGATGTAGTTTATGGCCCCAACTGTAAAGAATCACCCCTGTTCAAAGGAGTTACAGTAGATCAAGGTCGCCACCTCATGAGATCCGTCACACCACACGCGTTCCTACTATCTGATAACGATCCTGTATTGTGATTGGGGAGGGGATTCTCACTGTAAGGGTGTGTGGGACCTAGCCTTAAGCGGAAGATTCCAGGGATGCCTTTTTGTACATCAAAGTCTTCACAATTATGTGTCACATTAAAAATATATAGCACTCCAACAAAGTAGTAGGATTATAACACTTTAATAACTTATAAATATATACAACGCTCCAACAAAGTAAACACGTTAAAAAAAACTTTTTAAACAACTATTTATATGACATTGCTTTAACCAGGATAGACAAAGAAATGACACAGTGATGTAAAAGTTTCTGAAAGAAATGCTAAGAACGTCCCATGTGAAAGTGAATTTTATCTGGCAATTTTTTTCTTTTCCTTCTCATGAAAAGAAAGTTAATGCCAGGTTCGTTACCTGCCTCATCTGCAAAAAAAAAACTCTCGAGAGGGACCGAAAAAAAATATAGCTATGGTAATCATACCATGCATCGGCACATGGAGAGGTGGCACCCTCTTAATTATTCTAAAGCACAACTTCGAGATTTGGTGGATAATCCCCTTTCGGCAAAAACATCCATCAATGACTTAGCAATAAGTGAGTCAGAGGCAAGGGAAATGGTCCCAAATCTGCAAAAGAACTTTGGGCAGATGAGATTGACTTGTGTAGCATGTGGAAAATTAATTTCATGCGGAGAGATGAGTATTACTTTAATAAATAGATCATATGAAAATCATCAATGTCCAAAACGTCCTAGAAAGTAATTTTTGTCATTTTTGAGGAAGAGAGATAACCTTTAGTGGTACGGGGTCGTTTTCATTCGAACTAGCTGGGCCAGGTGGCATTCCTTCGGGGTGGCTTAGGGGCATTTAAAACAACTTCCCTGATACAGGTAGCATATAAAGTAGAGGGTAAATACCAGGATCTTTATCGATTGCTTTATGCTGTACAAAAATGAAAAACACATACAACAAACATGGACCATTCATATTTTCAATGTTTCTGCGTACTATACTTTTTAACCCTTAACTAATTGAGCTGCTTCATTTCACCTACTTTAAAAAAAAAAAAAAACATCGGAAACAGTGGCCTTTTATTCGAAACTTACCAATCTACGCATTACAACTACGTTTGCTTTTTCAAAAACCTTTAATAAAAATGTTGGTGCCCAAATACGGGCCTACAACCCCGTGGGCCGGCCACGGAGCAGGCTGGAACTGTAAATGGGGGGGGGGGGTATTTATTTGTGGAAAACATAACAGAGAGTCAGTGGTCGTTGATTTCATAGTAAAAAGTGAGACAAGTGCATCAAAATCATATCGATAATTCATTGTGAGCAAGTACCAAAAGTGTCGACAATTCGAACCTTCAATAATAAATACAGTAATCAATGATGCATTAGAACTTAATATCAATTCATTGTTCGAACTTGTAATCAGTACCCGTCCCATGTCAATTCATTGTTCGAACGTATAATCAATACCCATCCCGGATCAATTCATTGTCCGAACATATAATCAGTCTTATCCCATATCAATTCATGTGCTAAAAACTGCATACATATCTCATGATATCAAGGCTGAGCAATCGGGCACAACAAGGAGTTGAGAGTTTCATTTGTACCGGCGCCATTTTGGGTGAGGTCAGGAAGGTCCAAGTATAGTCAAAATGTCTCCACCAACTCGTGGTTGGACCGGGACCTCTTTCGGCAGTCCAAAAGTTTTCGTTGAAGGGTAGCAGAGGGGACTGCCGACATGAACCATCAGTCAAAGTGGGGTGGGAGGCAACAATCTCTCCTACCGGGTCATACTGGTGTCCCACCGGAACTGATCAAGTTGGTGGTCTTGCAGGATTTTGGTAATTTCAAGACTGAGGCCGGCGCCGGCATGAGCGCGCCGACGTCCCTCGGCTACGTCGTGGTCGTTCCGCGGGTGATCATGGCAGTCATTTCCCATCGGGGGCCCCCGTGGCTCTTATAGAATCTTCAAAGTTGAGGAGAACGTTTCTGGGCGCAGGACTCATTTTCTAGCTGAACTGAAAAGCGTCGTTGTACCGCAAAAGTAAAGGAGACCCCCGCTGGGTGAGCGGAGCATCATTGCCTCGCAATAGTGGACGAGACCTTTTGTCGGATGAGTGCAGCGCCGCTGCATCGCAAGAGTGGAGGAACCCTTTTGTTGGGTGAGTGGAGCGTTGGGGGTGCAGCTGAGGGGCCCCCACCTGGGGGGGTGGGAGAGGCTTGTTCGCGCCACCTCTCCCTCCCAGCGCACCCCACGCCGACACCTGGCGTTGATATCCGTGATGTCCGGACTAGGCGATAAGAGGGGGGGGTCGGAGGCAGAGGCAAGACATCCCCCCCCATGGCCTGCAGGGCGCCGCTTCAGGACCGAACGGGGAGCTCATATCAAGCCGGGGCCAGACCAGGAGATACGAGGGGAGAGTCGGTGGCATTTGCAAGACATTCCTCTCCAGTGTTGTTGCAGCTAGAGTTCCCGTCGGCCTCGGCTCCTCTCCTGGTGCACCTTACGCGACGACCCTTTTGATGGGTGAGTGGAGCGTTGGGGGTGCAGCTGAGGGGCCCCCACCTGGGGGGGTGGGAGAGGCTCGTTCGCGCCGCCTCTCCCTCCCAGCGCACCAAACGCCGACACCTGGCATTGATATCCGTGATGTCCGGACCAGGCGATAAGAAGGGGGGGGGGGGGGGCGGAGGCAGAGGCAAGACATCCCCCCTCCCCGTGGCCTGCAAGGCGGCAGAAGAAGGGAATCGGGAGACCAGTACATTTCGGCCCATCCACGCCATGGCTGATGGCGGTTAGCTGGGCCCCGCCCTGCACGTGTCGAGGCCTCATCTTCCAGATGGGCGTAACCGTGGCCCTGTTGCACTTCGGGAGTTTCCGGAATGGGGGTAGGTATCTGCTGATTTGTATCTATTTCATGTTACCGTTAATGGGCGTGGCGGGCGGTGGGACAGACATGCTTGGAGCAGTGGGGGGGTGACGGAGCCTAGCTACCTCGTGGCTGCCGTAACGTCAGGCTTGGCTTTTTTCATTACTTTCATGTTTCTTATTTCTAGCGAAGTCAAAAACTCATCAGTGGCCTACTGATTTTGTTTGATTTCTTTCCCTTCCTTTTCAAGTGTGTTTCATGCTAAAGTTTCTGATTAACAGGATACAGAGATTACTTCGTTTTTTACATATGTCTTCTTTATTAGGGGTACTCTCCGGTTGAGCCAGATGATGTACCTCTAATAAATGGTCCGGGTGGAACTAGTTTCTCAATCAGTGGGGAGTAGATGGGTATGACAGATTACAACGGGGGACAAAGGCCCGCATTACCCACCCTTCACTACTTGCAAAGACTAGACAGAATATTTCTATTCCACGTTATTTACAAACAGAGAATACCTCGAGAGAACTATTCCTTGAACAATAAATGTCCAGCCAATCAATCAATCAGTGGGGAGAAAAACAGGTATGACGGATTACAACGGGGGACAAAAGTCCGCATTACCTATCCTTCACTATCTGCAAAGGGAGACAGAATATTCCTATTCTTCTCTGTTTGTAGACAGGGAATATCTCAAAGAGCAATAATCAATAAAAAATTAACAACTTTAAGGTAAATACTCACAATATGACTACTCAACGAAGTTAAAAAGTAACGGATATAGGTACTTGAGAGGTTTTCGGTGGCAGATAATCTACAATATACACTTGTACATATGAGTCTGATACAGGGCGGATCTCTGTATAACTATGGATAATTAGATATTAGGATGGCATACAAAGCTCCCAACCTTCTTACTTTTTCTCTTAAAGGGTTTCAAATTGGGGACAAATATTAGGCTGTGCTCTAGAGGTTGACGGTGTTGCTCCACTGGTACTCGGGCCTTCTCATGAAGCAGAAGGAGCCGCTCTCAATCTCCTTAACTCTTCCCTTGCAAAGTTGACCGGATTCTTAGTCTGCAACTGCTTCAGCATACTTGCAGTTCCACACAAGTCCTTTTTATTTGGGTCTCCTCTTGAAAGCAGTCTTGCATATGCGGTAAGCATGGGTGAATTTTGCGAATCTCACGCTCGCGAATTTTGCGGATTTGCGAACTCGCAATCCGCAAAATCCCCGAATTCTCGTGAATTTGCGGATGTTTTTTTTTTTTGTGTTTGCCACTCTCTGTCACCACTGCCACTCTCTGACTACTCATTCCACCCTCTGGCCCACCCATGCCACCCTCTGTTTCATCACAGCACCCTCTGGTTGTCCAGTCAGTGTACATTATTGTGGCAAAGCAAAGCACACCTTCCCTGCCTCAAGTGACCTGAATTAATTTGGGGCTGATTAATGTGTCACAGAATATTTTTTTAGCTGGCACCTGCTTCCTTAGTGCTTCCTGATTAGTGATCTTTTGCACTTGCTAAGTGCTTTCATTGTAGCAAAATTAGTTACAACACCTGCCCTGCCCCAACTGACAATAATGAATTAGGGGCTGATTAATGGATTTGAACTTCCAGCCTGGCTCCTGCTTGTCTCCCTTAGCTGTAATTCAGGACCTTTGTGGCATATGTGTAACTATTCTGAGGTTCAGAGCAGGGTCACATAATAGTTGCAACTGGCAACTGAACTCTGGAGGGGCCCCTCAGGAAGCACTACAGGAAATGGCTACTAATGATGAGCCTGAACTTTTGAACCTGGTAAGTAGTTTCAGTTTTGCTAAGATCGTATTTCTGCAATTTAGCGCTTATTCGCGGGGCGCGAAGTTGTACTGGGAAGCCGCGAACTCACGCGAACAGTGCGAGCAAGCCATAAAATCCGCTGCTCGCGGATTTGCGGATTTTGCGGGAGATTCGCGAATCTTGCGGATTGCAAATTTACCGAAAATCCGCAAAATCCGCGAGCGAAACGGATTTTCCGCCCATGCTTAATATGCGGCAAGTAACTTTTCTTGCATTCACCTTTTTTATGACGTGTGAAAATTAATTTCAAAACATTCAATAAATACGGTGTTACTATGCATTGTGTCAAATGCTTTATTAAAAATATGCAGAAAATGTTCCCTTTATTTGTTGTTAAGGTCTTTACAAGAGAATTTGAAAGGAGAAAGTAGGAGATGAATAACACATGTAGGACGTTATATCTCAAACTGCAAAAATTGATAAAGAGGGTGGACCAAAGTCTGCATGTACAATGCCAGTGGAAGCGTTTCAGGCACACTGCGAAGATTTAAAAAAATATAAATATTGTCAAGTTTTACTTTGACTTGTGATGTTTGATCTCATTTAGTCACTTCAATCTAAATTTAACCACTAATTTTCTTTTTGTTTTGCAGATTAACTACAATTCTTATTTTGGACTCCATATTATATGTTGTTTATTATATTGTTTTGTTACTTATAGTTCTAGTTATTTATTGTAGTGTTATATTTTAGTTATAGTTCCAGTTATTGTTTTAATAAAAGTTAATTAAAAAAGTACATGCGTCTGTTTTTTTGTGGGGGTAGCAGTCATCAATAGAAATGATATTTATAATTTGAAGTATAATGCTGAAGCTCACTCATTAGCAACATATTGTGGTGAAATTTTAACCTATGTGCTGACGTAAGTGTTCCATAAACTACTACTAAGGTAACAGGCAAAATACTGTTTGGGGGTAGGGTATAATACGCAAGAATGCTGTAAAAATAAATGGGCAAGGGCTGTTTTGTTTTCCACTGTTGCAACATAAAGTGATCAATAAAAATCCGATAATCAGGCCTATCAGCGACTAAGACAGCAGGTCGAGTCTCTTTTGCTCAACGGCTCCCTCATGGGACGAAGAAACGCCCTTTTTCACGAAATAGGAATATTTTACTTGCAGGACAGTTGTTAATTTCCCGTGAAAATACATTAGCCTGGAACATTGTTAGTGATAAACTGTAAATGCATCTGGGTCCTTTGCTTAAAAAAAAAATATATAAAATATATTTGTGAATTAGAATAAGAATATATGTTACAGCTATAGATATTTGCTATTAAAAAACCATTGAAATTCACTGAAAAAACCATAGGTTTTAGGCCATATATAGTTAGGGATTAGCATTTACAAAACCTTAATTTACTCGCACAAAACCATAGAAATTCGCATATATAGTTAGATGCAATAACTATATATCGCGCACCCGCAATCCACTGCTGATGATGTCACATATTACATCATTCATGACATGGTCAGTGACATCACTGATGACATCACTGATGACATCATCCAGTGACTGTATGTTTTTGTAAAGTTAAAATATGTCTTACATATTGAAGAATGAGTGGATGTATAAGTGTCTGGATGAAGGATTTAGTAGGTGCATGACTGACTGTATGAGAGAGTGATTAAATGTGTCTCACTGAGTGCATGGGTTAGTGACTAAACTGTCTTAATTTGTGCATCATTATATCTGTTGTTCTATGAACTGCTGCATGTGTTGATCAGTAGCTATATGAGTAACTATATGGGTTATTGATTGGTTGCCCAAGTATTTGTATGGGAGAGTGAGTGTGTGTGTGGGGGTGGCTGGGAGGTGTGTGACTCTGTGCATACATGTGTGAACAGTTGATTCACTGGATCTATGGGTTCAAAACTGCATGTGGAAACAGCTGTATAGGTGGTTGACTGTGTACGAGTGTATTGGTGAGTGAATGGATATCTCAGTGCTACATGTCAAAGTAAGTACATATATAAAACACAGTACATGTGAGAGTTCACATATATAAATTACTGTGTATAAGAGACAGTGAATGTGTGAGTGGCTGAATGGATCATTGAAAACTTGTATTTGGTTATCCTAATAAACTTTTCTTTGAGCTAAAAACTTGTATCAGGAATTGTATAAGAGAGTAAATATGTTTTAGTATATGTTTGAATAAGTAAGGTGTGTATAACTGTATAGTTGATGAAATGGAGGTGTGATTGATTCAGTGCATGACTGACTAGGTGTGTGAGTAACTCCATGGATGAGTGACAGTCTGTGAGTGTCTGTTTACTCTGAGTGTATCTAAGGTTATATTAGAGTCTGAAGAGGTTGATCGTATTATCACATGATTGATGTCATCAGTGATGTTGTCAGTGATGTCATTTGAGTTGTCATCAGTGATGTCATTTGAGTTGTCAGTGATGTCATCAGTGATGTCATTTGAGATGTTATCAGTGATGTCATTTGAGATGTCATTTGAGATGTCATCAGTGATGTCATCAGTGATGTCATTTGAGATGTCAACAGTTATGTCATCAGTGATGTCATTTGAGATGTCATCAGTGATGTCATCAGTGATGTCACTGACCATGTCATGAATGATGTAATATGTGACATCATCAGCAGTGGATTGCAGGTGCGCGATATATAGTTATTGCATCTAACTATATTTGCGAATTTCTATGGTTTTGTGCAAGTAAATTAAGGTTTTGTAAATGCTAATCCCTAACTATATATGGCCTGAAACCTATGGTTTTTTCAGTGAATATATATATATATATATAGATATGCAGTTAAAAACTATTAATATTAAATATTTTAACATATAACTTTAATATAATATAGCCTTATAGCCCGCCGTAGCGATTTATACTGGCTATTAAAGGTCCGCTCCCACGTTAAAGGCCTGAGCAAAAGGCGAGGGACTTTAGCAAGGGAGCAGGACTTTAATAGCCAGTATAGCCCTGCTATGAAGTGCTATAAGGCTATTATAACATTCTGCCACTAGAGGGCAGAATGTTCCAATAAATAAAACAAAGGCGTCTCGATGCTCGCGGGGATTTAAATCCCCTCGAGTTCCAAGAGGCCTTTGTACAGCATTGGAATTTTGCTCTGTGGGCCTATACTGGCCCGTAGAAGCAAGGAACACTCCATTGTCTACAATGGAGCTCCCAACATTCCAATGTTCTAATGTGCAGTAAATATGTTTAAATAATATTTAAAGATATGTATATATATATATATTCACTGAAAAAACTAGTGTTATAGTTAGCTGGACATTTCACTTGCACAAAACCATAGAAATTCCTCTGTTATAGTTAGTTGTGCTAACTTTACCTCGTGTGCTCCCAAAGCACTGCTGATGAGGTCACATATTACATCATTCATGACATGGTCAGTGACATCACTGATGACATCACTCATGACATCTCAAATGACATCACTGATGACAACACTGATGACATCATCCAGTGAATAAATTTAAATATCTATTATATATATACCAATCTGTATTGAAGATTGAGTGGATATATAACTGTCTGGATGGAGGATTTAGTAGCTGTCTGACTGTTTGTTTAAGTGAGTAATTAAATGTGTCTCACTAAATATATGGGTTAGTAACCAAACTATGTGAATGTGTGTATCACTGTCTCTGTTGTTGTATAACCTGCTGCATCAATTGGTCACTAACTACATGAGTGTCTATATTAGTTATTGATTAGTTGGCTGAGTATTTGTAAGGGAGACTGAGTATATCTGTGGTTGGGTGGGGGAGTTGTAACTCTATGCATAGATGTGTGAGTGATTGATTGTCTAGGCATATAGGTTTAGGAGTGTTTATGGAAACAGTTGTTTGGGTGTCTGAGTGTGTTTATTTGTGTGTTGGTAATTGAATATATGTGTCAGTGGTACATTTCCAATAAAGTAGAAAAATAAAAGGCATTGTATATAAGAATTGGTGTATATGAATAAGTATACGTAAGAGTCTGTGATTGTGAGAGTAACTGTATGAATGAGGGTATAATTGTAATTGTGATTTTTTAACATAGTAACTATGATTTACTATGTGTATGTATAAATCAGGTGTTGTGTGTATAACTGTGTAGGTGAGTACATATAAGTGTGATTGATTCTTTTCATGAGTGAGTAGCATCACTGCATCAGGATGACTGCTGATGTGTCAATGTCTATATAGGTGTATGAGTACATTTGATAGTGTTACCATTGATCAGTGACTGCATGTATAAGTATTACTGTGGGTGAATGGACAGTTGTGTGTGTAGACTTAGGAATCAGTGAGTGCGTATGTACCAACTGGTATGTGTGTGTCAATGCTTTCAAATATGGTACTCTATATTTTACAGTGAGTGATAAAATATTATACTAGTGTGTGATGAGATGTATCAGATTGTCACGTGGATGATGTCATCAGTGATGTCATTTGAGATGTCATCAGTGATGTCATCAGTGATGTCACTGACCATTTCATGAATGATGTAATATGTGACATCATCAGCAGTGCATTGCGGGCGCACGAGTTATAGTTAGCACAACTAACTATAACGGAGGAATTTCTATGGTTTTGTATGAGTGAAATGTCTAGCTAACACTCATGAAACCTATGGTTTTTCAGTGAATTTCAAAGGTTTTTTAAATGCTAATTCCTAACTATAACGTCTCTGAAACATATGTTTTTTTCAGTGAATGTCAAAGGTTTTTTAAATGCTAATTTGTAACTATAACGTCTCTGAAACCTATGGTTTGTTCAGTGAATTTCAAAGGTTTTTTAAATGCTAATTTTTAAGTGCAATAGTAGTTATATCTATTTTTTGTACTGAATTTCTACAGATTGTTACTGTTTATTTATAAATATTTTATTTATTAAACAACATTATATATTTTACTGAAAACTGCAAAAAAAAATTCAAAACTGAATTTTTTATGTATTTTAATATATGTATTTAATTTACTTTTTAAATTTTGTTTTCAACATTTTTGGGGGAGTTGCGCACCCAAAGCGTACCTACCACAGCAGGACAGCATATTCTAGCTGCCATTTTGCAAAAGTCGTGAAGGATCCCATATGGTGACCGACGAGTGCGTATTTGTTTTTCAGTTATGTCATATACGTACAACGTTACGCGGTGGGCGCAACCGGTATGCGACCGGACCGCGACTCCTGCTCCCGCGCATTCGCGACACATTTATATTACGGTAGACGACACTTGCGCGGTGGCGTGCCCCACGTGACATCATATACATGCTGGGGCGCGCTGGGTGCGCGACTCCCATGACATTTTTTATGTTGTAAAATGATATGTACGTGTCTTTAATTACATATTAGGTATTCATAAAAATAATATATTTCTACTTGTAATAAACTTATATTATTTTTAAATATATTTTTGCGAAGTCGTGTCGGGTGCACGCTTCGTGAGCGGATCCCATGTGACCTAAAAAAAAAAGATGTGATTGGTTCATAGAATTTTCCACTGTAACTATTGATGGACCCCACTCATTTTCATTTTTTTTTTTTGGAGCAGTTGATGAGAGACATCTCTTCTTCTTCCAGAGCTGGTTTTGGAATTTTTGGGATGTTTTTAAAAAATTGCATTGGAGAAATGGCATCTGGTTTGCAAGCTCCTCATCATTCTTTAGGTGTAGATATCTTGGAGGAAGATCCACCCAAGCAGAGGCCTGAATCATTGGTATGGACATTTTTCATCTTTCCTGCCGGACAAAAAAGGTCAATGCAAGAAAAGTCACATGTTAGCTGTGTGACAGGGTCCTGTCGCGAGGCAGTGACAAGAAATACTCCTGTGGAAAAGCGAGTATGTAAAAACACCTGCAGACTATTCACCCGAAGAATCTCGCACGAGAAGAAATGAGGCGTGCAGCAAAAAATCCACCACCAGGCATTGCTCGCACCTCCAGTGCGTCCACTTCACCACCACCAGTAGACATTTACCCAGAATTTGCTTTTCTGCAGCAGTACTGCACTAAGTGCAAAGCCATCATCTGTTATGGTGAACAGTCAGTGGACGCTATTTGTGCAGCTCAACGGAACCACAAATGCAAATTTATTTTTATTTTTTTGTTTTTGGAATGATGTTAAATTCCAAAACCTAACTGTTTACTTAGTTTATTTTTTGTTACATTTTTTAAAAACACCAAAAAAGTACAAAGTTGTTAAAAAACTACAAAAAAATAGAAAACAAAAATCAGAAGAAAAAAAAAAGTTCAGAACTACCTTATCTGGTTTAAAAAAGAACTATAATTGCATGGTAATGTCTGAAAGTTTGGTTGAATGTATGTGTAGATCATGACTGACTGAAAGAATGCATTAGTACTGTATGGTGAATTTATAGGGGCAGATCTATGAGACAGTGCTGCAGCGTGACACTGCAAGCCCTTTAGGTGCACCGTGCTGCAGTACTTCTGAAGCACAGGGATGTGACATATTTACATGAATATGTCACAATATTGTGCTCCCTCTGCACTAGCACACAAACTGCAGCCATGCAGTGACGCAGGCACCCTTGCACCATGGTGCAAGGATATCTGTGTCATGGGGAGATTGTTTTTGTGCAGGAAGGGACTACTTACTGCACAAAAACAATTAATAAAGGCATTTTCCTCTTTCATTGTGTGCTGTGGAATGCAGCATGCATTGAAAGAGGAAAAAACGAGGAGAAATGAAAACATTTCTCCTTGTTGTGCCTCGGTACACCACCTCTAGGGTGGTGCACCATTCACATGTATCTACAGATTTACACTTTCTCGTAAGTCTTGAGATGTGTTATTCCACGGGTGTTGTGTGGGAACAGACACAGCAAAACCCATGGAACGCCCCTTCAACGCAAAGTGCTGTGTTTGAATGGGTCGTATTTTCAAGGAGAAGAAAAGCCACGCAGGGTGTTTTTTTCTCTCCTTGTAAATATGGAGGAGTCCCCAGCGCCATCACTACATTACAAAAAGTGATGTACTGGTGGCGCAGGGGGTTGGTAAATCTGCCCCATAAGTGCTTAGGTATTGGCAGAGTGATACAGTAAGAACATAGTGCTGGATGGATGGCTGATTGACGAACTGCATGAGATTGACAGGAGGTATCCTAGGCTGCATGAGTACTCCTTCAGTATTTAGTGGAGTGTACCAATAGTATGTATCGGCTTAGAGGTTTGTAGGGTTTGTGCACAGAATATTGTACGTGTAATTATGTTGGTGCCTAGGCCATTCTATAAGAACATCTCTAGTAACTAGAATGATGACAGTGCTGCAAACAGAGTGCTCAGTTAATTGATAAGTGCTTAGGTATTGTCTCAATGCCTGAGTCATTATGCAGGTGCATAGACAGTGACTGGGTTGCTAGAGTGCTAGTAGTTGACAGCAGGATAGGTTTATAAGCACTTATGTTTCGGCAGCATGAGTAGATAAGGACATGCTTCTGTCAGGATGATTGTAGGAGTGGACACAGACTCACAGTGTGATTCCAGACAAGCATGACTATTACCTGGACTTTTGCAGGACTGACTCAGTAGTCTGCAAAGGTTTAAGGGACCGCATAAATTGTGCATACATTGTGCACATTAGACTGTAACACTGCTTGTCTCATGCCTGATTCATTCTGCAAGTGCATAGACAGTGAATAGGTTCCTAGAGTGCTAGTAGTTATTGGCAGGATAAGTTTATAAAGACTTCTGTTTCAGCAGAGTGATTAGTTAAGGACACACTTCTGTCAGGATGATTGTAGGAGTGGACACAGACTCACAGTGTGATTCCAGACAAGCATGATTATTACCTGGACTTTTGCAGGACTGACTCAGTAATCTGCAAGGGGTTAAGGGACCGCATATATTGTGCACATTTGACTTTACCACTGCTTGTCTCAAAGCCTAATTCATTCTGCAAATGCATAGACAGTGACTGGGTTCCTAGAGCGCTAGTATTTGATGCAGGGTATGTTTATACGCACTTATGTTTCATCAGAGTGATTAGATAAGGACAAGCTTTTGTCAGGATGATTGTAGGAGTGGACACAGACTCACAGTGTGATTCCAGACAAGCATCACTATTACCTGGACTTTTACAGGACTGACTCAGTAGTCTGCAAGGCGTTTACGGACCGCATACATTATGCACATTTGACTGCGACATTGCTTGTCTCAATGCCTGAGTCATTCTGCAAGTGCATAGACAGTGACTGGGTTCCTAGACTGCTAGTAGTTGACAGCAGGAAATGTTTATAAGCACTTATGTTTCAGTGGAGTGATTAGATAAGGACAAGCTTCTGTCAGGATGATTGTAGGAGTGAACAGAGCTGCTTTAGAGCCATAGAACTGGTCAGTAGAGCTGCTTTAGAGCCAGAGAACCAGGTCAGCAGAGCCGTTGTAGAGTCAGCGAACAAGGTCAGCAGAGCAACAGTAGAGCCAGAGAAGCAGGTTAGCAGAGCTGCTTTAGAGCCATAGAACCAGGTCAACAGAGCTGCTTTAAAGCCAGAGAACCAGGTCAGCAGAGATGCTCTAGAGCCTAAGAAGCAGGTCAGCAGAGCTGCTCTAGAACTAGAGACCCAGGTCAGCATAGCTGCTCTAGAGCCAGAGACCCAGGTCAGCAGAGCTTCTCTAGAGCTAGAGAACCAGGTCAGCAGACCTGCTGTAGAGCCAAAGACACCAGGTCAGCAGAGCTGCTTCAGAGGGAGAGAACCAGGTCAGCAGAACTGCTTTAGAGTCAGAGAACCAGGTCAGAAGAGCTGCTTTAGAGCCAGGTCAGCAGAGCTGCTCTAGAGGCAGAGAACCAGGTCAGCAGAGCTGCTTTAGAGCCATAGAACCAGGTCAGCAAAGCTGCTCTAGAGCCAGAGAACCGGGTCAGCAGAGCTGCTTTAGAACCATCAAACCAGGTCAGCAGAGCTGCTTTAGAACCAGGTCAGCAGAGCTGCTCTAGAGCCAGAGACCCAGGTCAGCAGAGCTGCTCTAGAGCCAGAGAACCAGGTCAGCAGACCTGCTGTAGAGCCAAAGATACCAGGTCAGCAGGGCTGCTCTAGAGGCAGAGAACCAGGTCAGCAGAGCTCTTTAGAGGGATAGAACTAGGTCAGCAGAGCTGCTTTAGAGCCATAGAACCAGGTCAGCAGAGCTGCTCTAGAGCCAGAGAACCAGGTCAGCAGGGCTGCTTTAGAGCCAGACAGCCAGGTCAGCAATGCTGCTCTAGAGGCAGAGAACCAGGTCAACAGAGCTGCTTTAGAGGGAGAGAATGAGGTCAGAATAGCTGCTCTTGAGCCAGAGAAACCAGGTCAGAAGAGCTGCTTTAGAGGGAGAGAACCAGGTCAGCAGAGCTGATCTAGAGCTAGAAAACCAGGTCAGCAGAACTGATCTAGAGCCAGAGAATCAGATCAGCAGAGCTGCTTAAGAGCCATAGAACCAGTTCAGCAGGGCTGCTCTAGAGGCAGAGAACCAGGTCAGCAGAGCTGATTTAGAGGGAGAGAACCAGGTCAGCAGAGCTGCTTTAGAGCCAGAGAACCAGGTCAGCGGAGCTGCTCTAGAGCCAGAGAACCAGGTCAGCAGGGCTGCTTTAGAGGCAGAGAACCAGGTCAGAAGAGCTGATTTAGAGGGAGAGAACCAGGTCAGCAGAGCGGCTTTAGAGCCAGAGAACCAGGTCAGCAGAGCTGCTCTAGAGCCAAGGGACAAGGCAAGGAGAGCTGCTCTAGAGCCAGAAAAAACAGGTAAGCAGAACTGCTTTAGAGCCATAGAACTGGGTCAGCAGAGCTGCTCTTGAGCCAGAGAACAAGGCCAGCCGAGCTGATGTAGAGCCAGAGAAACCAGGTCAATAGAGCTTCTTTAGAGGGAGAAAACAAGGTCAGCAGAGCTGCTCTGGAGGGAGAGAACCAGGTCAGCAGAGCTGCTCTAGAACCAGAGAACCATGTCAGCAGAACTGCTTTAGAGCCATATAACCGGGTCAGCAGAGCTGCTTTAGAGCCAGAGACCCAGGTCAGCAGAGCTGTTCTAGAGCCGGAGAACCAGGTCAGCAGACCTGCTGTAGAGCCATAGAAACCAAGTCAGCAGAGCTGCTCTAGCTGACACTGACTGACTGACTGACACTGACTCTCTACTATTCACTCTCTACTACTCACTCTCTACTACTCACTCTCTACTACTTGCTCTCTACTAATCTCTACTACTCACTCTCCACTACTCACTCTCTACTACTCTCTACTACTCACTCTCTGCTACTCTACTACTCTCTACTACTCATTCTCTACTACTCACTCTGTACTACTCACTCTCTACTCCTCTACTACTGTCTACTCTTCTCTCTACTACTCACTCTACTACTCTCTACTGCTCACTCTACTACTCTCTACTACTCTCTACCACTCACTCTCTACTACTCTACAACTCACTCTCTACTACTCTCTACTACTCTCTCTCTACTAATCACTCTCTACTACTCACTCTACTACCCTCTACTATTCACTCTCTACTACTCTCTCTCTATTACTCACTCTCTGCTACTCTCTACTACTCACTCTCTACTACTCGTTCTCAACTACTCTCTACTACTCACTCTCCACTACTCACTCTCTACTACTCGCTCTCTACTACTCTCAACTACTCAATTGACTACTCACTCTCTACTACTCTCTCTATTACTCTCTCTACTACTCACTCTCTACTACTCGCTCACTACTACACACTTTCTACTACTTTCTCTCAACAACTTGCTCTCTACTACTCTCTACTACGCACTCTCAACTACTCTTTACTACTCACTCCCTACTACTTTGTACTACTCACTCTCTACTACTCCACTACTCTTTACTACTCACTCTCTACTACTCACTCTTTACTACTCTACTACTCTCTCTCTACTATTAACTCTCTACTACTCTCTACTACTTTCTACTACTCACTCTACTACTCACTCTCTACTACTCTTTACTACTAACTATCTACTACTCTCTCTCTACTACTCTCCACTACTCACTCTCTCTACTACTCTCTACTATTCCACTACTCTCTACTGCTCTCTCTACTACTCATTCTCTACTGCTCTCTCTACTACTGTTTCTACTACTCTCTCTACTACTCACTCTCTACTACACACTCTGTACTACTTGCTCTCTACTACTCTCTACTACTCACTCTACTACTCACTCTCTACTAATCAATCTACTACTCACTCTCTCCTACTCCACTACTCTCTACTACTCACCCTCTACCACTCACTCTTTACTATTTACTACTCTCTTTCTACCATTCACTCTCTAATACTCACTCTCTACTACTCTCTACTACTTACTCTCTACTACTCTCTACTACTCACTCTCAACTACTCTCTCTCTACTAGTCACTCTCTACTACTCACTCTACTACTCTCTACTACTATTCACTCTCTACTACTCTCGCTCTACTACTCTCTACTACTCACTCTCTACTATTCACTCTACTGCTCACTCTACTACTCACTTTCTACTACTCTATATTACTCACTCTCTACTACTTTCTCTCTACTACTCTCTACTACTCACTCTCTACTACTCTCACGCTGCTACTCACTCTTTCCTACTCACTCTCTACTACTATCTACTACTCACTCTCTACTACTCACTCTCTACTACTCTCTACTAATCACTCACTAATACTCTCTACTACTCACTCTACTACTCACTCTATACTACTCACTACTTCTCTCTACTACTCACTCTATACTACTCTTGCTACTACTCTCTACTACTCTCTACTACTCCCTACTATTGTGTTTTTATCTAGGAACCTAAATTGATATTTTTATTTTATGCCCTTGTACGGTTATAATCAATAATATCCCTATAATGGCATAAGAATCATGTCCATATTTAGTTGTAGCCCATGCAGTCACATTAAGCAAGGCTACTTCCCCGGACTCCTAGTAAACACAACGAGTTCTCTAAACAAAACAAACCTCCAGCAACCTGGGAAATCCCCATTTGCGTTTGTTTTGATTTTGTCCTAGAACTCCTGCGAAGCACTGTAAGAACGGCTAGTTCTTAGTGACATCTTTATTGACGTCTTATGTCCAAACCTTACGTCAAAGCCGGCACCTTTCAGGTATAAATATACCAACGTTGCCTTAAGCATACACACGGTGGTGGTTTTGGAGCCGAGCAGCGATCTACTTTCCCGAGAGCCCAGCTGATGCGAGAGCCCACGGACGCTGCCCCTCCCTTTTGACGCACTGAGAGAGACGCTGTCTTTTCTCCTGCCGAGAAATCCAGCTCCGGTGTTCTCAGCCGCCTTCGCGGGCTGCTGGGATATCTAGTCCTGAAAGAGAGATACCAGACCTCCTGCATTCTATTACCCAGGTACGGCACTGACTAAACCCTTAAAGAGAATTCTTGAGTCAGATTCAAAACCAATTTAACTTAAACTGCTACTTACTTACTCCTACCCACGTATTAGGCTTAGGTCAGGTACACCGGGGTAGGCGTATTTTAGAAGCACCAGTTGAGTACGTTAGTCAATGTATATATGTATGTATATATTTTATCCATTTTAAAGTATCTTATGGCTAAGAAACCATATCAATGCTTTTACAGTATTATTTCATAAAACTCCTTTTACTGTACACACTTTACTTTACATTAAGTATTGCAATTATGGCAATTAATTTCTCTTGCATGAGAAAGAAGACTGCTCAATAAATTACATCTTTTATTGAAAACGCTCGTCTCTCTTTTCTCTGCACTCTTGTGAAACTAAGTACTCATGATTGACTGAGTGAAATAGCTGTCTATTGTTTTCACACGACTCTAGAGATACACTCTTATTCTGAGGGAGCAAAGTTGTCATGTTATATGGTTGTCAGAAGCTAATCCCTTCTTGTCTATCCAGGGAGGTTAAACTCCTCCTCATTTATTCAAGAAAGTTTCTAGTGACCTCTGAGCTAGCTGGCAAACCTTAAGTCTAATATAGTCAGTAGAGACCTAGTGGACCTCAGTCCTACGTCTACACTGCTGAATATATTATTCCAATGCGCAGAGCCTATTGGGAATATAGGAACTACACTACATGGCACCCAACGTTTGGTAAGGCGATAAATCTAATGCAAGATGTTAGAGTAGCTCAGTCGTGCTTTTTCACACAGACCCTTTTCCCGTAAATACTCCAAAAGACGTCTGGAGTGGGTAAGAGGTTAAAATCCGCCAGAACCTAGTAGGAAGAGATTCCTATGTATAGTTTTTGGTTTAGTCAACGTTGAAGGATACAGTAATCCAAAATATTGTGCACCTAATCTTTGTTTCCTTGGAAACCTGCTCTGCAAACTTTCATTAAAACAATGTCAACTAACGGCGACAGCAATGAAACCGGTGAAGCTGCAGTAGATGCGAATCAACGGGGTTTCGATGTTACAGGGTTTAATGAAAATGAACCGGTTACAATTATCATCCCGGCAAATATAAGAAGAACTATAACTATTAAACTTATAGAAAACTGACTGACATCACAAGGTGGTACAGTCATATTCATGGTAGAGGCCCATGAATATCGGCAGACAGAGGTATTCTATTCATGGATAAACTTTCCAGCAGCAAACGCTGTAACACATGAATTCCACTATTACAAAATAAAGGAACCTCCGGATGAATACACTCCTTTCGAAGTGGTTGAAATCCCATTAAAATACCAAGAGCACCTGCTCTGGTTTAAAGGCGCCCTAAAACATAATAATCACATCACCAGGCTCGGTCCACTAGGTAGACCAGGAGCAACGTGGCCGGATCTATCCAGCTACACACCACATCCAGACATTGATAAAATGTCAAGCGAAGAACTCTTAGTTAAAATAAAAGAATTAACAAAGGCATATAGAGTGTTAGTTCAATTGGCAATGGAGGATATAACTTACCTCCAGAAATTGAAAGAAACAGATATAGCAGAACAACCAATTGAACTTGCCAGAATCATAGAAAAATCCATTGAAAAACTAGGTAGAGATAGTTTGAATGGGAAACAAGTAAAACCCCAACTAACTGAAAATCCTGAAAAGATACTTATTAAAAATAATCTAAACACTCCAAAAAAGAGATGGGATGGAAATAAACAATCCACTCCCCCAAAAAAAAGATTCCAGTCCAGAGGAAGGTCTCCTCGGCGGAGAGAAAGATCTCCAGACCAAGGACATAAGTCTCACCAGAGGGAGCCCTCTGAGAAAAGATACAACCTTAGAAATAGGGATAATTTGAAAAAGCCTGATAGATATCAAGATATTGATACACGTCCCTCTCGATCTTTTCAGACTTCCTCGCAGAAATCGGAAAGAAGAAGACGGTCAGAACACAGGGAAGAGCATGTCAAGTCCAAAGACAAGGAACCTGCTCAAAGTAAAAAATTAAAATTTCCAAGAAAGAAGGTAGCCAGTATTAAAATAATCAAACATGCCGAGGATACTGAGGACACAGCTGAAAAATGGAGAGTGGGCCCAGACAATGCTAGACAGCGCAGCAGAAGTGACAATAGCTCGCAAGATCCTGATGAATCATCTGGAGACAGTGGACATGAATGAATACATTCAGGTGGAAACTGCAGTTACCAGAGTTAGCAAACCTCATAAAATATATGCAATAACATTGCGTATAGAGGGAGATAAGACTAGGAAAGTAAGGGGTCTGTTTTGGGATAACCTTTCAAAAGGCTATGACATCCTATTAGCTGAGAAAGACTGGCCACCAGAGTTTGTCAGGGAGTGCCCTCATGGCGAAGAAAGGATTATGCCTGCCTTCTCAAATCATATTCCAATTCATAGAAAATACACATATGAAAGAAAATGGGCAGTAGCTCAAGCTCCTGCATTATATAAAAACCATGTAGGATGGGATGAGGACTCCCCTCCTCACAAAATCCAGTTAAAATGTCAACCCACTGCACAAAGGCAGTACCCAATTAAGCAAGAAGCTAAAAAACAAGTCAGAGAGATCTTAGATCAACTTGAATACCAAGGGGTGATCGAAACATGCACCTCTCAAATGAACAATCCTTTGTTTCCTGTCTCCAAGCCAGATGATTCATATCGTCTAGTCTTGGACTACAGACACCTTAACTCATGTTGCAAGACATTTGCAGTACAAAACTCGCACAGTGCAGCACCAATGAATAACACCGTTCGCAAAAAATACAAAACAACACTAGACATCTCTAATGGATTCTTTTGTCAAAACATTGCACCTGAAAGCAGGTATTTAACCGCTTTCTCAATATTGGGGTCACAGAAATATTTCTGTCGACTCCCAGAGGGATTCAAGAATAGCCCAGGATTATTCTCAGCAAGGGTAACAGAGTTACTACAAATATATGATGATGAGGCATTATCTTATGTCGATGACATCTATCTCACAGATGATGACCTGGATACTCACTTGAAAAGAGTGAACACCATAATACTTGGGTTCGCAGCAGAGGGTTACAAGTTCAACTTTAAAAAGTCACGAATTGCCCACCTAACTGTCCTGTTTTTAGGATATGAATTATCAAGTGAAGGCAAAAGCCTAGCAGACAACTTCTTAGAGAAGTGCGCTGTACTCCAAGCACCGAAAACGCTGAAGAACTTACAATCAATACTAGGTTTCCTGAATTTCGAAAGAACTTACATTCTAAATTATGCAGAGAGGGTTAAACTTCTCTATGAATTAATAAAACCTGATTTTAAACCAATCAATTGGACTCAAAAACACACAGAAATTTTGAGATCATTGCAAACAGACATTTTAGCTAAAACAAAATTACAAACTCGTGACAACACACGCAACCTTGTAATCCGAATCATCCCAGGAAGATGCGGATTCACGTACCTGACCTCTAATGAGGGAGAAACGGTACCAATAGCTTACAAATCACATTTGTACACACAAGCTGAAAAAACATTCAGTCTTACAGAAAATATTGTAAATGCGGTTCAAACTGCTGTAGCAAAAGAAGGAGCCCAAGCCCAAGGCAAAATAATAACTGTTTATACAGCAGAATCAGCCCTTGAGGCATTATTAAGCCCAGTTAATGTAAAAACGGTGGCATTAGATCCAAAATGGATACAGTGGGAAAATTCTCTTGCTGCAGAAGACGTGAAATACTATTTTGACCCGATCATGAAAAAACTGAAAGATGTAAAATATGAAGAAGAATATCCTCTGCCAATCGAAATTCTGCCTCTCCAACAGTAATCTATATGGACAGATTTGCACAACATTACAATGTGGATAATAAATCCTACAATGCAGCGTGCGCGATTGTTAAAGGTCGCTGGCGCTGTGGTAAATTCAGACCAAAAATAATAAAAACTGAATCACTGAGAAACTGTTCGGCTCAGCGAGCTGAAATCAGATCTTTAAAGATGGCGCTTGAAAATGTTGATGGTGAATTCCCGACACTAATAGTGTGCGATGCACATTTCTGCGTCAAATCTTACAATAATGACTTGCAGAACTGGGTTCAAAATGATTACAAAGATGACACAGGTGCCACAATAAAGCATAAGAAGCTTTGGGAACAGGTAGTTCTTTTGCAGAAAGAACTACAAAAGACTCACGTGATACATACACTGAGTCATCAACGTGATGGCGTTCACGTTGCAGGGAATTCCTTGGCTAATACAGCCACAGCGGAAGCAGCTCAACTGGCTTCCGTAGCCACAAAAAAGCGTTCAGAAAAATACATAGACGGGGAAACCATGCTGGCGGTAAAAACGTCTTCAAAAGGCGACTTTGCAGCACTACCCGTGAACTATCGACTCAATTATACATACATAATTGATGCAAACTCCGTTCCTTTTGCTCGAATCCCTGGAGTGGGGGATAGAGTAATTCCAAACACGAACAGGAGAATCTTCTTTATAGCGGACGCACACATAGGATTGGGTCTAAGGCACCAAGAGATCAAAGAATCTCTGAAAGAATTACAATCAGAATACTGGTGGCTGGGGATGAGCGTGCACAATTACAAATTTGCAAAAAGCTGTCCAAACTGCAACAGAGATCACAGTGACGAACTGACCGGAGTATTGCCATGGCCCTTCTTGTAGTTAGCATAAGGCTATCTATAAGTAAAATCCAGCGTCCTATTAATTTCTTTTTAAGACTAGATTCACTTAAAAATACAGACACCAGTGCTCGGCTGATGCCAGAACTGTTATAAAAGATTTGCGAGTCTTCATCGGCACATACGCAATTGGAATGCTACATTCTGACCAGGGTCCTGCTTTTAGCTCTCGAGCTTATAAGGAGGCCATGACCAGCATGGGCATTGCATTGCGGTACTCTTGTCCCTTCCATCCTGAGGGAAATGGGATTGTGGAAAGAAAAAACCGGGACATAAAGCAATCTATAACGGCGAGGGTATTTGGTTCGGGTGATGGGTGGGTCCAACATTTAACAAGTGTCCAACGTAGTCTTAATAATCTGCCAGGAAATTCTCTAAAAGGTTTCAGTCCGTACGAACTATTGTTTGGTACTAGAATGCATGTTCAGGACTTAGATAGTCAGACTTCAGTGGTAGAAAAAAAATGCTTTGACATCAAAGATCGTTTGGCTGTTTTGCAGGACTTAAATGAAACAAGAAAAGCCCTGAGCAACATAAAGTTAAAACAGCAGCCAACAGCCACTGAAGATAAACCACCTGTCCCAGCAAGGCCTGTCAGGATTCCAAAGATTGGGGATCTGGTCAGAGAGAAGATCGCGGTGAAGAAGGAATTTGGGCCTTCTTACAGAAAAGCAGTACCTGTCTTAGCTGTCGGCGGAACAAGATCAGTTGTACTACCGCCCCTTGCTGGTAAAAAGGAGAACCGAGTTGTATCCATCGACCTGGTAAAACCACAATCATGAGGCCAATAATAAGTAGTAGGCCCAGTGGACTCCCAAGAAATAGCAGAATACCAAAATTTGCTACAATCCAAGAGGTTCAAACTGAGAGACTAATCACATTTGATAAACCTGCAGTGAATAAAAAAGGACTATGCAACAATGCCATGGAACTTGTGCCTCTTGAAACCCAAATTGCAACAGTTCGTCAAGAAACACCTGTCTACAATGATGTAGCCTCAGACTATGCTAATGAAAGAAAAAATGAAAAAGCAAAGGAAAATTCGGAAGCAATTCCAACAATTGACACAACTGCATCTGGCTACTTCATCAATTTCGATAACTTTTCTGAAGATACCAAGCGAACCTGAAGAAATACCAACAACAAAAACTTTCAAAGACAAATTAACTAAACTCTTTCATCAATTCAAAGAAACCTATCTGATTTCTCCACGGATTGAATTTTGGATTGTGTTAGGTGTACTTTTCCTCCTGCTTTGGCTCATCATAGTACTTTGTTTGGGAAAATTCATTGAGGGAAAATACAGTACAATGGACACAGCAAGTCAAAACATCAACTTGGTCCTAAAGCCACACAAGTCATCTCACATCGAGAAAAGAGAACTATCATCCGTGAATGTCACAGCCATTCCAATACCCGGTGGGGTAGCTTGGGACAAAACGGATTACGAAATCTATGGCCCGGTTGAACTCTTGAAATATCCATATCAGTTCAAGGTTTCATTAAGTGACTTTTTAAAACCAAGTACATTCTCTGATGATTGGGACTTTGAAAGCATAAATATCGCGGGCTGCTGGAATGTATCTAGTCCTGAAAGAGAGATACCAGACCTCCTGCATTCTATTACCCAGGTACGGAACTGACTAAACCCTTAAAGAGAATTCTTGAGTCAGATTCTTGGCAAAACCAATTTAACTCCTTCCCACGTATTAGGCTTAGGTCAGGTACACCAGGGTAGGCGTATTTTAAAAGCACCAGTTGAGTACGTTAGTCAATGTATATATGTATGTATATATTTTATCCATTTTAAAGTATCTTATGGCTAAGAAACCATATCAATGCTTTTACAGTATAATTTCATAATACTCCTTTTACTGTACGCACTTTACTTTACATTAAGTATTGCAATTATGGCAATTCATTTCTCTTGCATGAGAAAGAAGACTGCTCAATAAATTACATCTTTTATTGAAAACGCCCGTCTCTCTTTTCTCTGCACTCAGGTGAAACTAAGTACGCACGATTGACTGAGTGAAATAGCTGTCTATTGTTTTCACACGACTCTAGAGAAACACTCTTATTCTGAGGGAGCAAAGTTGGCATGTTATATGGTTGTCAGAAGCTAATCCCTTCTTGTCTATCCAGGGAGGTTAAACTCCTCCTCGTTTATTCGAGAAAGTTTCTAGTGACCTCTGAGCTAGCTGGCAAACCTTAAGTCTAATAGTCAGTTGAGACCTAGTCTACCTCAGTGCTGCATCTACACTGCTGAATATAATATTCCACTGCGCAGAGCCTATTGGGAATAAAGGAACTACACTACACTACTACTCACTCTCCCCTCTCTACTCTCTATTACTCACTCTATACTCTCTACCTCCCTCTACCTCTCTCTCTACTACTCTCTTCCTCTCTACCTCTACCTCTCTACCGCTATCTCTCTACCTCTACACCTCTAGCCTCTCTTCCTCTCTCTACATGTGCACATATATATGCATATATATGCATTTATACATATATATGTTTATAAATATATATATATATATACATACATATATAAACATATATATATTCTGCGTATCTATATAAATACAAATATAAATGCATGCATACATATACATATACATATATGCATACATATGCATGTTATGTACATGACAGTTTGAAAAACACTAATAAAAGCAAAGCTAAAAAGCCACCTAATTACAAACAGAATTGCTTTAACTTAAACGTGGGCGAGACCTATGGCATTTTCAATGCTTGTTTACTTTGGTTCCATCAAGAGAGCATTCAGATGTGTCACACATTTTACCATAAATTCTGAATGTTAGCACTGTAGTTGCTCATTAGATCACTGTAGTAAAGCTACTGCTCACCACGGAAGTCTGCTGCTGGTATTCAAAGTGCATGTTTCAGTCTGCATGTTAGATTTTTTTAATGAAATAGAAGAGGTTTTGAGAAGTCAAAATGTGCCCTACTTTATCTTTCTGCAGCACTAATCATAATTTCTATGGCAAAATGAAGCCCCTCATTTTGTTCCTTTGCAAATTAAATGTTTTAAGTGTTACCACTATATTCCAATCAAGATGGCTTCAGGCGTCCCATACTTTTGTCATAAGTAAGACTGAAAGCGCTCTAATTGTTCTTAAGAACACTCTGGGACATTCTGTCTTTGGGCTATACTTGAGCTACATCTGAGTGATACTTGTGCTGCATTTGGGCTCTTTTGTCTCTGGCGGCCATCGTAGGAAACTTATTTGTTAATGAAGTTTCCTAATTTCCTCATTTACTACAGTTTCCTCAGTAGGAAATACTTTCAGTGTTTTGCACTCTAGTTGCTCATTAGATCACTGTGGTAAAGCTATTGCTCACCAGGGAAGTCTGCTTCTGGTATTGAAAGTACATGTTTCAGTCTACATGTCAGAATTTATTTTAATGAACTGGAAGATGATTTGAGAAGTCACTCAAAATGTGCCCTAATTTTTCTTTCTGTAGCACTAATCATATTTCCTGTGGCAAAATGAACCCCCTCATGTTGTTCCTTTTTAAATTAAATCTTGTAAGAGTCATCACTTTATTCCAATCAAGATGGCTTCAAGTGTGCTCTACCTTTGTCATAAGTAAGGCTGTAAGCACTCTAGTTGTTCTTTAGAACACTCTGGGAAGCTGCAGTAGAACACAAAGGAATCAACTGACAGTCTCTTCCCTTGTTGGATGTTCATGTTTTACTGAGAATGTCAGACTTCATTCTCACATGACTGAGAAAGATAATGTGAATTTACACAGAATATGCTAGCTTATAGATCTTCTTCCAAACCTCTGTTGGAAAAGCATGAGAAAATAGTATTCTGTCAAAACGTCATTCATGATATCCCAGCAGAAAGTTTTTTCACATGGTAAAATCCACTTAGAACACACCATAATTCCTAATATGAGTATGGTACCATCAACAAATGGCTTATAAAGTCTTAATACCTTCTATTAACTGCAATGCTTTTTAATGAGGTATTATCATGTATATTGGTCCCAAGATGGCTGCCAACACCTCTTGGATGAAGTGCTGACAGGCAATCAGATCTAACGATGAGATGTGTCATTAGGCTCCACCCAGATATATATATATTTATTTTTCTTTGATATCTAAAAAACTACTGAACAGATTTACACCATTTCACCAGAAGGCACAAGTCTGAATCAAGGACTACCTCGTTGCCGAATTTGGTGTAATTCCATTCAGCAGTTCGGGCTGTAGCCGTGATTAACGGTTCCTATGGAAAATCGCATGGGGAAAACAAGTTTTGGGACCCCCCCCACTTTTTTTCTCGGCCCCCGCTTGACAAATCACCCTGAGACTTTCAGGATAGGAGCGGACCGGAGTGAGCCACCAGTTTTGAGAATTTCGTGAAGATTCGTCAACCAGCGCCAAAGTTATTCCAACTGATTTCCTATGGATAATAGGTCCTAACTATAACTACCTACTGGCGACTGCCAGTAGGTAATATATAATATATATATGTAAAAATATATATATATATATATATATATATTCACTGAAAAAAACCATAGGTTATAGACCATGTATAGTTAGGGATTAGCATTTACAAAACCTTATTTTACTCACACAAAACCATTGAAATTCGCATATATAGTTAGTCGCACCCGCAATCCACTGCTGATGATGTCACATATTACATCATTCATGACATGGTCAGTGACATCACTGATGACATCACTGATGACATCTCAAATGACATCACTGATGACATCACTAATGATATCTCAAATGACATCACTGATGACATCACTGATGACATCTCAAATGACATCACTGATGACATCTCATTTGACATTACTCATCACATCACTGATGACATCATTCATGTGATAATACGATGCACCTCTTCAGACTCTAATATAACCTTAGATGCACTCAGTGTAAACAGACACTCACAGACTGTCACTCATCCATGGAGTTACTCACACACCTAGTCAGTCATGCAAAGAATCAATCACACCTCCATTTCCTCAACTATACAGTTATATACACCTTACTTATTGAAACATATACTAACACATATTTACTCTCTTATACAATCCCTGATACAAGTTCACAATGATCCATACAGCCACTCACACATTCACTGGCTCTTATGCACAGTTATTTATATATGTCAACTCTCACATGTACTGTGTTTTACATATGTACTTACTTTGACATGTAGCACTGAGATATCCATTCACTCACCAATACACTCATGCACACAGTCAACCGCCCATACAGCTGTTTCCACATGCACTTTGAACCCATACATCTAGTGAATCAACTGCTCAAACATCTATTCACAGAGTCATACACCTCCCAGCCACCCACACACACACTCAGTCTCCCATACAAATACTTGGGCAACCAATCAATAACCCATATAGTTACTCATATAGCTACTGATCAACACATGCAGCAGTTTACAGAACAACAGACATAATGATGCACAAATTAAGACAGTTTAGTCACTAACCCATGCACTCAGTGAGACACATTTAATCACTCACTCATACAGTCAGTCATGCACCTACTAAATCCTTCATCCAGACACTTATACATCCACTCATTCTTCAACATGTAAGACATATTTTAACTTTACAGAAACATACAGTCACTGGATGTTATCATCAGTGATGTCATAAGTGATGTTATTTGAGATGTCATCAGTGATGTCATCAGTGATGTCACTGACCATGTTATGAATGATGTAATATGTGACATCATCAGCAGTGGATTGCGGGTGCGCGATATATAGTTAGTGCAACTAACTATATATGCGAATTTCAATGGTTTTGTGTGAGTAAAATAAGGTTTTGTAAATGCTAATCCCTAACTATATATGGTCTATAACCTATGTTTTTTTCAGTGAATTTCAATGTTTTTTTATTAGCAAATATCACAAGCTGTAAAATGTATTCAACTTTTTAAGGAAAAATATATTTTATATTTTTTTAATCTAATTTTTTTATTCATCTGCCAAACGCTGACCTCTTAATAGTGCACTGTGGTGGAAATGATTTTGGCACTATGACTGGGGTTGGTCTGGAAATGCTTTCAAAGGACACCTTTCATCAATTGATGACACTTTTTCCCCAAACTGCCTTGGTATATTGCAATATATGCCAAAAACAAAAATGGAACTGTTCCAACCAATTTTGTCCACAATTTGAGAAAGCACTGAAACATGTGAATAAATCTGTTTCTGCTTACATGAGAGACTTTAGAATGGGTTCAATATACAACAATAACGCGTTACAACATGCAAGACATCTACAGAGGAGATGGTGTGCACTTCTCAGATGAGGGGAATAGAATATTCCTCCTGAATTTAAGACTGTGCATTTGAACCTACGTGTAGGTACCTAAATCAGCCACAGAACCCAATAGCTCTTTTCTGTGCTACCGTACCTCTGATCATTCAAAATGTTTTTCTTTTTCTTACTTTTTTCACTATTTTTCACCAAAGTACGCTTTTTTTTTGCCTATATGAGCGTCCTAAGCCCCCCTCAGAAAACCTAGAGGGTCAGGAAGTGTCTACCGTGCCCCCTTCTACGCATTCCGAACATTGTTTGCCCTCCATCTTGTGTCTCAATTCTACCGAAACACAAAATGGAGGACTCCCGTAACGCTGCCGGTACGCGTACCGGGGCGCGCACCGGTAAGCGCTCGCTTAAAAAAGGTGGGAAAGTAATTTACAGAAAAACCACTGGAGACACTTTCATCACATATATAATAAGCCCTACTGCATAGCAGTCCCTACCATTTGTCCAAATTTGATGTAATTCCATTGAGACATTTATACTGTAGGCCTGACTAAATATCCTGAGGTAAATTACATGACAAAAACACATATGAAGTGTTAGAATTGACAACCAATTAAAATGTTACTTTCATTTTCTACTTTTATTTCATGACATTTGATTGGTTATGTACCTGAATATATATATAAAGAAAGAGAGAGAAACACAGCCATTTTGACTACTACTTCCTGAAGTACATTTCAAGAGCATTTTCACTGACAACTTAAACTTCTTTTTGAAAGGTAAGATGTTATTTTAAAAATTTGAAAGGAGAACTATGTTATGCACTTTAAATTAATTTAGGAAAACGTTTTCAGATAGTTATATACTGTCCCTGTTTAAGAGTTAGTCATTGAGAAAGGCTTAATTATTTAAATTATTGATTGAGTTAGGCTTCCGTGGTATAATTATGAATTTACTTAGGCTTCTTCACAGGCACTTTTTAATAGTTCTACTTCCTGCCTGAAACCATACAGTGCCCAAAGATAACGTCTCTGTTATAAACTCACAAGTACCTGTCTGAACTTAAACCCAACAGTGCCCTATCTCTACTGATATATTTATTTTTCATGCAATTTACAGCAAGAAAATGGAAGCACAACAGAATGAAAATAAAATTTAATTTCAAATTAAGATTGAAAACAATCCTAACGAAGAAAAAGAAGAAATAGACTTTTTGGATGACACTGTAGACAAAGAATTAATTACATGTGTTGATGAATGTGAATCATGGAAGGAAAAGGAGGACATACCAGATGAATTAATGTTACAAATTCTTTTAGATTTTGAAAAATCAGAACAATAAATTTACATTTTATAAGTTAAAATTGTTTGAGACATTATTCTTTTTTATTTGAAAATTATGAAAAAGTACCCCAAAAGATATAATATAAAGTGAGACTTAAAATATACTGTGCAACTTTTTTGTGTTACATAGTAAGTTTGCTCAAAGTTACTTCCTTTCTCCAACTATATTATCTCCAATGTGTATTTAACATCTCTTTATCATCTCCTGCCTCCATATTGTTTCTGCTTTCCTGACACACTATGGTATGAATTCCATATACCACAATAACTTCTGAAACAACATGCAAGATATCTACAAATGAGACGGTGTATATTAATTTTTTGACTCTGCATTGGTACCTACATGTTGCTACTTAAATAAAAAAAACAAAAAAACAACAAAATGAACAATCAATAAACATACAATATTTGAAAAGTCTATCATTTTTTTTCCCCCATAGTACGCTCCCCGGACCGCTTCCCGGTGCGCGTACCGGGCGCTCCACCGCAAAAAAAACAATTTTTTTTTGCCCCGCGGGGCCCTTTTAAAGCCCCCACATCAAACCTAGGGGGTCAGGGAGGATCTACTATGCCCCCTTATGGTCATTTCCCCCTTTCTTTTGGCCACCTCTTGTGTCTCGATACTACCGAGACACAAGATGGCGGCCGCTCTGGACTGTTTAGAATGTTTACAGACACCCGAGAGCCAATCCGCTTCTCCTCGCAAAGTTCCGTTACGCGTCTGGTACGCGGACCGGGGCGCTTACCGGGACGCTGTCACAGATATATATATTTTTTTGAACCTAAAATACTCAAAATCCACTTGAGCACATATCTTGAGACCTAGCAAAGGCACATTGGACTACCAGTCCCTACAATTTTGCCAAGTTTCATAGAAATCCATTCAGCCGTTCGAGCTAAAAGTGAGTCCAACCGCCCTATGGAAAACTCAATGTTAAAAACACGTTTTGGGACCCCCCTTTTTTCTCGGCCCCCACTTCAAGAAACCCCCCAAACTTTCAGGGGATGCTCAGAAACAAAATGTGCCATTTTCCTAAAAATTTCAGCCAATTCCATCCTTCAACGCCAAAGTTATTCAACATAGAATTTTCAGAAATCCCTATTCAAAAAAATCCTAACTATATATACCTACTGGCGACCGCCAGTAGGTAATATATATATATATATATATATATATATATAAAACGCTCACATTTCCTCTAGTTTTTTGGCAGGAAAACAGCAATCAGGAGGTGGCAGATTTTCAACGGTCTTTATTCTTATAACAATAGAGGCGTTTCGGCGTTTAGCCTTCGTCAGTGTCAGTGACACTTGACTTGTGACTGTTAATGAAGCCTTACAATTTTAGTGGCAACAAACAAGGGACTCACCCATTAGTGTCAAATAAGACGCCATCTTAGAGTAGGTAATAGAATATATATACACCTGTAATTATAGAACGTGAATCGGTATATGGAAAGATGCAATGGGTATACAGTCATATAAATGGAACATACCACACAATCTAGCTGTGGATCGGCAATTATCGGCAATTATCCCTCGTTAGTAAGTCCACCTAATAGCAGGCTCCATCATTAACAGCGAGACTAGCAATAATTCATCTAATTCATTATCAATTCATCCAGATCAACAGTATTCAATTACTCATCAAAAGATATGTATCACATATTCTCATGTTCATTCATTTATAGAATAAATATCAGGTCATTTCCATTATCAAAACCTCTTTTAATAAAAAGCAGGAATAATTAATAAATAGAAATCGAGATCAAAATCAGAATTTCATCCAGCAGATTCATGTAGCAGCAAACCATACATATTGCTATTCTATTAATTCTGTTAATTTTCCTAGGTGCACTGCCATCTCCTCACCGCTATTCAGACCTCTGAGATATTTGGTCGACAGTTCGATAATATATCTCGATTCAAGCCTCCTAAGCCTTCTCAGTCGGTCCCCTCCTCTTACATTATGTGGTACACAGTCCAAGCCGAAAAATTGCAGTTTACTTCTGTCCTTAACATGATGTTCAGCAAAATGCCGGGCTACCGGATACGCAGGATCTGCCTTATCGATAGCCCAGAGATGCTCTAGTATCCTCATCTTTAATTGGTTGATCGCACTACCAATGTAGCGTAAGCCACATGGGCAGACCAAACAGTAAACTGCGTAGGTGGTACTACAAGTGATACATTTCAATATCTTCATGGACCTCCCTGTGTCCTGTATATCATAGTTTAGGACCCTTCTACTTGCTGCACAGGCCTTACAGCGGCCACAAGGATAAAAACCACTCATTCCCTTCAGGGTTTTCGCCTTGACGATGGGTTTCTCTAAATAGCTTCTCACCAACATATCCCTCAATGACCTTGCCCTGCTAAAGATCATCAAGGGGTGTGGCGGTAAGTCATCTTTCAGCACATTATCTGTAAGGAGAATGTGCCAGTTCTTCCTCATCATGGCTCTCAGTTGGTTGGCCCCCTGAAGAATATGGGGTCACCATCCTGAATTTACCTTCTTTACTGGTCTCCCTGTTCAGAGGTTTCTTCCTTAAGAGTACTACCCTCGGGATTCTCCTAACTTTTTTCAGGGTGCTCTGTAGCAGTGTCTCATCATAACCTCTTAGGCTAAATCACGCCAGGCAATCAGAGGCAGCCACCTCGAAATCCTGGTCCCTTGAGCTGTTCCTACGGAGTCTTAACAATTCCCCATAGGGTATGCTTTTGATCAACTGGGGTGGGTGGCTACTGCTTGCAAATAAGATGGAATTTCGAAGTTTCTTTTCTATACAGTGATGTGTGGATTTGGCCGCTATCAATGAACATATATATATATATATATATATTACCTACTGGCGCCGGATGAGGAATCTGCCTGTAATTTTCCTTAACTTTGCCTCACTGCGCTCCGCTCCTTCCCTGAAAGTTTGGGGGGGATTCGTCAAGCGGGGGCCGAGATAAAAGGGAGGTCCCAAAACGTATTTTCCCCATGTTAATTTCCATAGGGCGGTTGGACTCACTTTTAGCCCGAACGGCTGAATGGATTTCCACTAAACTTGGCAAAATTGTAGGGACTGGTAGCCTGATGTGCCTTTTCTATGTCTAAAGATATATGCTCCAGTGGGTTTTGAGTAATTTAGGTTCAAAACAATAAATATATCTATAAGCGCGCCCCGGTACGCGCACCGGGGCGCGCTCCAGCGCGCTATGCTAGTTGGCGAGCGGAAAGCTGATTGGCTCACGGGTGTCTGTCAACATTCCAAACAGTCCAGAGTGGCCGCCATCTTGTGTCTCGGTAGGATCGAGACACAAGATGTGGCAAAAACAAAGGGGGAAATGACCAAAAGGGGGCAGGGTAGACCCCCCTGACCCCCTAGGTTTGATGTGGGGGCCATAATAGGGCCCCGCGAGGCAAAAAAAATATTTATTTTTTTCGATTTGCGCGGGGGGAACGCCCGGTACGCGCACCGCGGAGAGTACCGGGGAGCGTACCATGGGGAAAAAAGAATGACAGAGTTTTTAAAAAATGTACCATTTTTTTATAAATTGGAGGTAGTTCTAAAAAGATCTGTTTTTTAATTCTTTTTGTTGTTTTATATATATATATATTTTTTGATCATTTTTTACTTTTTTAGGCTTTTATGAACAATTTTAGATTTTTTGTAATTTTTATGGGGACAAACAAAAAACAGGGAATTGTAAACGGCTCAACTGGAGCAAAAAAAAAACAGGAAAAAATTAAGGTTTGTTTTTGCACTTGTGGTTGTCTCCAGCACGGTTAATTAGTTTAATACTTTGCTCTCCATTGCAAATTGTAGTCCCGCAAAATGTACAAATTATTTTAAAATCTCCAAACTGGGTTTGGATATTTGGGACCATCTCCCTTGTCTCTGGACCCGATGGAGTGGGTTGTTTACTTTGGGAGGTGCTGGGAGAAGATTGGGGAGGGTTTCTGGTCAGTTCTCTGACCTCTGCCGCAGCATAGTTGTTTGGGTGCCGGCGTTGCATGTGGCGAATCATAGTGTTGTTGCCAAAATAATACTTTTTGGCAGGGTTCCCCCTTGAAAGTACAGTGCCACAGATCAGACAAGTAACTTTGGGAGCATTGACTTTCCTAAGGCCCCTTGGGATTTTAAAAAACTCCCAGACAATGTGCTCCTTTGGCTTATAGGGGGTATTATCTTCAGGCAGAACCCGCCTCTCCTCCTCCTCCTCCTCCTCCTCCTCCTCTTCTTCTTCTCCACCACTGTGGTGTTGTGGTGGTCCTTGTGGTGGTGGTGGTGGTTGAGATGCTCCTGCTGCTGCTGCTACTGTAGCCATTTCTCACAAACAGGTCTTCCTCAGTCAAAGAACAAAGTGAGAATGAGGAAAAAAGGTGGGGGCTTTCATCATTTGGAGAAAAAAACCTGTTCTGAACCAATGAAAAGTGTTATTTTCAGGTCACATGACCCGACGCGCTTACGCTATGCGCCCCGGGGTGCTTACGTAGCGCGATCGTATGCGCACGGGTGCTTCCGGGTGCGCTTACACCGTGCATATCACGCGGCTACGCGATACGTCACGATGATGTTTTCGTTCGCGGCAATAGCGCTGACGGGACGCTCACCGGTATGCGCACCGGGGCGAGCCGCAAGACTGCGCTTTCCGGTGCGCACACCGGTACGCGCTCCGGGAGAGCGCTCCAGGACAAAATAATAATAAACAAAAAACATGAACAATATACATAAAAAAATAGTATTACATAAATATACAATATATGATTCAATATAAAAAATATTACATTTCATAGCTATAGAAATTTGCCATTAAAAAACCTTTCAAATTCACAGGAAAAAACATAGGTTTGAGGCCCTATATATAGTTAGGAATTAGCATTTACAAAACATATGAAATTCACTGAAAAAACCATAGGTTTCACACCAGTTATAGTTAGGAATTAGCATTTAAAAGACCTATTAAATTCACTGAAAAAACCATAGGTTTCACACCAGTTTTAGTTAGCTGGAAATTTTACTGGCATAAAACAATTGAAATTCCCACGTTATAGTTAGTTGGACTCACTATAACTTCGCGCCTGCAATGCACTGCTGATGAAGTCACATATTACATCACTTTCATTGAATATATATATATATATATATATATATATATATATATATATATATATATATATATATATATATATATATATATATATATATATATATATATACATATATATATATATGTCACTTGCAACGTCGCTCCTACTGGCAATCCAGACGCTTGAAGAGGTGGCTCGTATCCGGCGGAGCAGCCGGAATAAATATCACAAAAAGAACGGCGTTCCGACGAGCAGTCAGTAAACAACAACTGTTGTTGTTTACTGAGTGCTCGTCGGAACGCCGTTCTTTTTGTGCATCAAGTTTCTTTTATTCCTTTCTTGTCAAGGCGCCACAGCTGCTTGTTCATATATATATATATATCAATAAATACTTATTTAAACAAGCCCACCCATATACATGAATGTGTATATATTTATGTACACATATATAATATAAAAAATATTAATTATGTACATTTTAATTTTCTACTTTTTTTAAATATACCAATGTAACAATGATGTAGATATTTACAAACACATAAAAACAAATAATAAATATATCAAATAAACAGCAAACATGTTTAAAGCATTTTCAATATAATTATACATAAAAAGTAAGCAATAGATAAAAATACTTTTGACTATTTCGAAATGTCATAAATGTGTATATATATAAAAATATAAAACTACATTCAAAAACACATAATAATAATAATAAAAATAACATTATTATTATTAATAATAATAATAATAATAATAATAATAATAATAATAATAATAATAATAATAAATACTTAAACAATACTAATGAAACTATTAAAATCTAACAATAATAAAGATACTAATCCCATCCCAATATGTGCAACTGTAGGGAAAGTGTTGGACACAATGGGGTAAAATGTACTATTCCTACTCCAGTCTGTGCAGCAGTAGGGAAAACGCTGAACTCAGGAGGGGTAAAAATTGCTATTCCCACTCCATTCACTGCCAAAGTACAGAGAGAGTACTTCACTACCCAAAAAGTACAATTCTAATATAAAAATTAAATATCTAAATGGAAATTATTTTAAAAAATAAGATAAATATTAACATTTTAAAGAATTACTTTCAATTAAAACAAATAATATTATATTACAGTTAAAATAGCATACTTTGGGCTTCATAACAATACAGTTCGGACCAACATCTCCTGCATCATCGTTGTTACTTGTGACCGTTGCTGTTTTGTCGGAAGCAGTCGGACCGACGGCTAAATTACGATGTTAAATGCAGTTTGAACAACCGCTGGAAGACCGCTGACTCCGACTGCCTTTCTCCGACTACTGAGATGGCGGTCAGAGAAAAGCAGCAGCCATAGAGCTGTATAGGGAGTTCTGACTGCTGTCTGGAATTCGATGTACATTTCCGACAAGCTGACTGTGGCTGCCTCGACTCGTCAGAAATTAAGGATTTTGGGTACATACTCACCTAAATGAACTTCTCCCCTACAGTCATCAGTATGGATCCCTTTTCTCCAGGTTCCCCCTGCACCGCTGCAGCTGAACCCCTGATGCTGCGGGCACCAGAATGCAGGTCAGTCCATAGGTGGTATGTATCCCTATTGCTGGACTGTGCACAGATCGCCACACTCCAGCAATTGATTACATACAGCACAAGGCATATCCCCACATATGTCATGCATGTTTGTGCATACCACATGTTTCCTGTGAGTTTGTACGCACTGGCAACTACATTAGGGGATATGTGCACCCCTGTATATGAGACCGATGCTTTTGGCTCGTAATACGTCAGGAGGAACTTTCCCAGCCTCGGAATCAGATCACGGCCATGGCAGTTGGACAGTCTGTCTGATTGGCATCATAATGTCGCCCTATATTCCCATATATTCCAACAATTAGAATGTAGTGGAAATAGAGTATTACACATTTAACATTAAATAATAAAAAAATCTCATTTTCATAATGAAATACATATTTTTTAATTCAAAATAACTTTAAACTGCTCGCCCTATTCTTCTACAAACTAAACAACAAGCACCTAAAATATATTTTAACAAATATTAAAATTTCACAATTAACATAACTACCAATTAAGTAAATAATAATAAAGTAATATTTACTTGTCAATAAATTAATTCTTAATTAACTTCCGACTCTGCAACCCTAAAAACACAACAGCCCACACCTAAAATGTATATTAAAAATTGTAATGCATTTTACATAATAAATTACCAATTAATTTTAAATAACTAATAATTCATTTATTATCATTAATTTACTTCCCACCCTATACCCCTACACAACCCATAATGCGTTCCTAAAACTGAATTTTAAAAAATACATTAATTACACAATTTACATAATTAAATTCCAAATAAATAATTAATAATAATTTAAAATATTTTTTATTAATTTACTTACCTTCCTGTAACCCTACAAACCCCACAACCCTCTACAATACCTCTACAATACTACAAATTACAATAAACGATTAAATAAAATTTAAAAACAACTAAAAATTTACAAACTATAATAAAAAATATTAACAATAATTTAAAAACATTTTATGACATCTACAACTAAAGCATGTACTAAAAAATATAGTGAGAATAAGAGATTCTTAAGGATGTTCGGAATTTGACACTTGCCTTATCAAGTCATAGACATAGAGGGGGGAGTGCAGTGGGTGACTCTTTTACACACCTTCAAACAAGAAGCGACAAACACAACACCCACCTCGCTCACCCTGTCCCTCTCACAAATCACGGGAGGGAGCGGGTTTGAGCGATGCACAGCACACCTCCCTTGCAGACGAGTAACTCATAAAAAGCAGACAACGGCCCTTTCATGAACCTTAACCCTCCATAACCATCCCAGACACTCCCCTCCTGAACCTAGGCTCATGATACTCAGATAATGAAACTGCTAGGTAGCCCACCGTTCTTCAATACATAGCAGATGCACCTATACAGTGTACCTGAGATGTAGTTACCTCTGGTAAAAACGTACTTTCCCCATTGAGATGCACTGAGTCATGGCCCGCGGCATCACTATCACTGCTCAATAGTAGAGCACTATACTGATAAATGCTTTTCCTAACCTAACCTAACACACCCTGTTCCACGTGTTTGTTATTAAACAGAAGCACCAGTACTATGACAACGAATGAGTATGTCTGATGCTGGCACAACGACACACTGCATTGCATGCAGAAATCAACAAGTATTTCCACCTTCTCATCTGGCAGGCGGAAACATCCCTCCTCCGAGTCTAGTTCTATACCCAGAAACTCGAGGGAGGTAGACGGCCCGACCGTCTTACCTGGTGCCAACGGGACCCCAAAACCCCGCATGAGCACGCAGAAGTCCTGCAATGCCTGCGCACAGTCCTGAGTGCCCGCTGGGCCCAGAAAGAGGAAATCATCCAAATAGTGCATCACCTGTCTATGGCCCGTGGCCTCTGTGAACACCCATTCCAAGCTAAACATTTCAAAATAAGCACATGAAATTGAACAACCCATGGGCATGCATTTATCCATGTAGAATTTTCCCTGGAACGTGAATCCCAGCAGCCGCTGGTCTTGAGGGTGTACTGGGAGTAACCTGAATGCAGATTCAATGTCTGATTTAGCCAACAATGCACCGGGACCCAGGCGATTCAACATTACGATTGCGTCATCAAACGATGCATACTTCACTGAGCATACCTCGGGGTCAATAGCTTCATTTACTGAGGCCCCCCTCGGGGCCGACAGATTGTGGATGAGTCTATACTCCCCCGGGTCTTTCTTCGGAACCACTCCTAAGGGTGAACACACAAAATCCGCTACTGGTGGGCAGCCAAATGGTCCTGCCACTCGCCCCAAGCTAACTTCTTTCCCTATCTTTTTGGCGGCCACCGCTGGGTTGTGTTGAATGGACAGCTGGTTTTTACAGGAAGGGCTCCCCCAAAAATTGCCCGCCGGGATCCTGAAGCCATATGAAAAGCCATCCCTCAGAGTCCCGGCGGACGCATGATCAGGGTATCGGTTCAGCCAAGGGGTCAAAGCCAAGATATCTACGGGCGAAGATGCTTGCTTCCGAGGCACCGCATCAATCCTGCTTGGATCCCCCCTTTCCTCCCGCGCCATTGGTTTTAGATCGGCAACTGGTTTCCGGGTGTGAAGAATTCCCACAGCCCGAGCACGCGTGCCAGAACCTACACGTTCCCTGAGGCCTGTTACAAGTTCCTTTGTTGAATCCCCAACAAACCCCTCGCTTGCCTCCATTCCCGCTAGACCTGGGCTGGGATTCCCCCCCGGCGCTCGCCCGAAAGGGCTGTGACGGTCTCTGATGGAATCCCCCAGAGCCACTCGTGCTTGGCACCGAAGGACCCGCCGGTCCTGGCAAGAGCTGAGCATGCCATGACACTGTATCCAAACAATCCCATGTCAAGGCCTGGTTAAACTCCTTTGCTTTTCTAAAGGCAACATCATACCCCTTCCATTCATTTCCCCCATACATCGCATGGAAATTCATGATCCTGTTCTGATAACATGCCAGGTCGGTCAACACTTCTGGTTTACGTTCCCCGATAATTGCCGCGAAGATAGAAAAGGCCCTGACCCAGTTCACCATGGTCTCCTCGACCCTGAATTCCGCCATCTTGGCCCGCCATACACTGGGGTGCCAGAGATCTTTCTGGGTCTTTGCATATTCTAACTCACGATGGTCAGTCAAAAGTGAAAACATGTTAATGTATTTGTCTCTCCACACCATCTCTTTCGTAACCATGGGAATATGTTGTGATAAACTTTCCCGCCTTGAGGGCACCGGGCCCTCCCCCACCAATGGCAACGCTCTCTTACCGGCTTCAACCGAACTCCCGGCAGTGTCCGTTGTCTTCTCCCACTCGTCAGTCGTGACCACCTTCGCCATCTGCAGGGGAATAGAAGGTACACTCGCTGTCCCGGCATCACTTGCCTGCTGCAACTGCTCAATAATTAATCTGGCTTCCTCAGCCGGGTCTCCCGCGGCCGCTGATCCCCCTGCTCCCTTCTTTAGCCAAGGTAATACCGCTGCTAACTGTTGTGCTAACTCCGGGGGCATCTGGTCATCCCCCAGTGGCGTGATAACCACGGGAATTGGCAATCCCCCATCTGGTCCTGGTACCGGGCTAGCCACCGGCGTGACGGGAATCGGTGGAGTTACTACTGGGACTGGGGCCTCGCTGGGACCTGCCCTCCCCTTCCTTTTCTTACCCCTATCCCCTGGGGTGACGTTCGGCAATGCCGGTCCTATGACCTTTTTTGGCCGGCCCGAGGGGGCATTCTGGGCCTTCACTTGTTTCCTGATGGCCGCTAGGCCACGATCCAGCCGGTCTACTTTACCCAGCTTCCGGTCCATTACCGCCACTTGGTTCACCAACGTGCGCAGCATCCTTTCCATCTCGGAGCTCTTTCCGGATTTCTTGCCAGGCATGTCTTCGATCAATCCGTCCGACTTGACTTGCAAAGGTGACTCGATCTCCCAACACGCCTTGGTAACTAAAAGAGAAAGACAAAGGTTACAAGTCCTCAAAAAGTGCAGCTTGTTCCCTTGAGGGCTCACGAGCGACGAGTGGTGCAGCCTTCAGAGCACAGGAACAAGAGGAAGCTTTTTTGGAATCCTGCACTATTTATCTAGCTGCGGGAGGGCGGGGACCCGCCTCAAGCACGCCCATCCGTGCACGGACTTCCAGGTGGGTGTCTAGGACAACCTCTTTTGGGCGGGGGGGCGTGCTCCGGCTACGCCGCTTCGGGCATACCAGCCGGGTCAAGCCCCCCCCACACAATCGTTTCCCTGGGGATCGGGGCACCCAACCATACGTTCGGGGGGACCGAGTGGTCTCCCCTTTCCAAACTGTGTGTCGGAGCTGATTTTTGGTGGGTTAGGAAAGTCCTGGTTTATATGCATATGATATTTAAATTGATGAGCACTTTGTGTGCATCAGTGCAAAGGTGATGAACAATGTCCCTGTAACCTGGGCCCTCCGTTGTGCCCCGCACTAGGGCGCGAACTGACCATGTGTGACCCCCCCTCTTCTCTCCACAGCCCCCACAATCCGCGATATGGACCGGCCAGGAAAGATACAGCTGTGATGAGGAGGAGTGTGGGCCCTTTAACTGGACCGAAGGTCTGATGGAGGAGGAGGAGTCCGGAACTCGAATAAAGGGCGGGAACGATAATCAACAGGTGTGTTACTACACCGGAGGAGCGGTCAGTGAGGAGAAGAGCGGAGTGGCGGGGAGCAGCGAGGAAGAGTGGAGAAGCGGAGGACGAGAGAGCAGCGAGGAGGAGTGGAGAAGCGGAGGACGAGAGAATGAGAAGGAGGAGTGGAGCGGCAGCATGCGGTGGATCAGCGAAGACTGCATAGCGGAGGAGGAGGAACCGCTGACGAAGGAAGCGAGAGAGGACCAGAACGCTGGGGAAGCAGCTGGTACACTCGAGCCGTCTGTAGGAAGAGACCGGAGCGGAGCAGACGGAAACAACACCACGATCCGCCCAGCCGTTCACCAGGAGGGGTACGGCTAACCGAGGTGCGTGACCGCTTCCTGGGGTGGTGGAAAAAGAGAGGAAGACGCATAACCTAGATAGCGATAATTCCCCTTTAAGCACACGGGTTACCTGCACAACACGCCCCCCCCTCTTGTTTGATTGATAGTGACTTCCCGTCTTGAGTGTACTAGCACTGGGTGTTTCCTCACGTCCCATACCTTGTGTGTTGCTGTAAACCCAGCCTGTTGACTGATACCCGCCTCTCTTCTGTTTCCCTTTCGGTGGCGGCGAGGGTGGACAGCACGGAGCCTCCGGAGCCCAGCAGAAGGAGGAGCCCCGTCCGGAGAAGGGAAGAGGGAGTACTCCGGAAGACCCGACGAGAACGCAGTAGATCTCCACGCAGAGGAGCGGCAAGAAAGACTTGTACAGATTCATTGCTTGAAAGAATAAACCCCGGTATAACCAAGACACGTCTCCTGCCTATTCATAGTCCCGCCGTTACAGTCCCTAAGTCAAGTTTTTAAATAGACCTTACAAGTATTCCCAATTAAGACTCTAAGTGAACAATCCAACATTTGTTGCTAAGGTGTTTTTTACTTCACAAAGCCATTTCAACAGAGAATGTGCTGATTATATATGACCATACACAATTATGCCACTCATGTACGACTTTCACAGATACATTGACGAATATGGATGTGACCTAATGGTCAGAGCTGCTAACTTTGGATCTGGAGAGCCTAGTAAAAGTCCCATTTCTGGCTGAATATCCTTTGATTCAGGGCCAATCATGAAGTTACCATGCTTGAATTAAAATGAATCTGACCTTATGCAAAGTAATCCAGTGCTCATGCAAAGTACTTCAATGTGCTCTGGCCCATCAACAGCAGCAAAGAAGTGCTGATTGATCTTTATGAATGTTTCCCACCTTCGACTCAAAGCTGTTCAACATTCACCAGCCAAGCTTGTTATAGGTGCTGGGAAAAATCTGAGGGTGTTAAGCACAAACTTAAATGCCATTAGAGGTGCGGGTTCAGAGTAAACTGGCATGCACTTGCTTCAGCAATCATCTTATTCGACAGAAAAATAAAATGATGGCAGTCAGCTACTCGTAGCAAACTCCACATATCCCACTTGCTAAAAAACTATACGAGTGCTAACCAAGAACTCCCATTTTCTCCTCCCAGGCTTTGAAATACCCTCACGCCCATCTTCAGAATTGTTGCAGCACTTTCCTATTAAAAGAATGTAATTAGAGTATATACTGAATGCTAGCATGTAACAAGCATAATAACATAAAAGGGTCTTTGCAGGATAAACAGCGTAGTCACAAAATCAGTCATTAGGTACCAGCAGACAGAACGGATATACTTTTATATGAAACAGAACAGACATATTTCTAGGATTAGTGCACAAGCAACCCACCACTCTATATGAAACATTTCAGACCCAACAACAGCCTAAGCCATCCCCATTTAGGGCCATATTTATCAAAAATTCATGCAACACAGCAAGCCTCATTGCTGCACTGTGTGAAAAGGAAAGGGCAGAAATGCACTGTATGTACCATTCTATAGCACATTCCTGCCCTTTCCTAGCTCTGGCACACTATTGGCTGCCAAGCTCCAACGCAAGCACTCTTGCCTCATGGTGCATGGGTGCCTGCATTGCAAGCAGGATTGTTTTTGTGCAGAAAGAGACACCTTCCTATGCAAAAACAATATTCAAAGGCATTTCTGTTTTTCAAAGTGTGCTGCACTGTAACTAGACATAATATCGAAAAAATAATATGGAATGGACATAATATCGAAGTCAAAATATAGAAAGGACAAAATATTGAATGGACATATTATAGTGGTTAAAAATATCGAATTGAAGGTAAGTAATATCGATTGTCAAAAAATCGAAGTATATAATATAGGCATTAAAATATATCGAATTTTTTATAATATCGAATCATGTTTTGTATGTTAGTATAAGTGTTAAAAGTGTATATTATTTTTGTAATGTATGTTTAATTTTTCTTAACTAATGATTTTTATGTTATTTAATTTTTGCGTAATACAATTCCGTAGCAGGTTGTGGGTTTATAGGGGAATAGGGTGGGAAGTAATTTAATTATAGTAAATTAAATATTAATTTTTAGGAAATATTACTTATTTTTCATTTAAGCTTGCGTTTTCGTTCTGTAGCAGGTTGTGGGTTTATAGGGGAATAGGGAAGTCCTTTAATTGTAATTAATTAAATATTTTTATTTATTTTTTGGTATTGATTTTTAATTGGTAAATATTTTTTATTAATTGATTAATTGATAATGATGTAAATGTTATTAATGTATTTTCTGTAGCGGGTTGTGGGTTTATAGGGAAATAGGGTGGGAAGTAATTTAATTGTAATTAATTACATATGAAAATTATTTTTGTGTATTGATAATTAATTTACTGTTCATTAATGATTAATTGGTATTTTTTTATTATTAATTAAAAAAATGTATTGAAAATGAATTCGTTAATTATGAATAGGTAGTTCATTTTGAATACCTACTATTTATTTGTGTTTATAATTGATTACTTATTACTGATTACAATTTCCCCGGACCCTCTCCCATTGGTGAAATATCCAATAGCAATACATTTTACAATTAATGAAACGATGAAAGCCATAAAGTCCGCCAAAACTGGCAAAGCACCAGGACCAGATTCTGTTCCCATGGATCTCTACAAATTTCTACCCGATCTCTGGTCTCCCCTTTTAACCAAAGTAGTAAACGCAGCAAAGGACACTGATCTTCCTGACTCTTGGTCAACATCGATACTCGTCCCCATTTTTAAGAAGGGCAACAGAGAAAGTCCCTCCTGCTACCGCCCCATTTCCCTCCTGGACTCGGTCGGAAAGATGGCAGGGCGCATACTTCTTGACCGACTCCAGGAGTGGTCAAAAGAACATGGGGTACTCTCAGACCTACAAAACGGGTTCAGGGCAGGACTAGGTACAGTGGATCACGTCCTAAATCTAACACTATTGGCCGGAAAATACGTAACCGCAAAAAAATCCTGCCTACATATGGTTTATGTCGACCTCACAGCAGCGTTCGACTGTGTGGAACACTCTAAACTCTGGTCAATAATGCTGCAAATGGGGATCGAATCACCAATAGTCGACTTTGTGCGCGAATTATACACCGGAGCCACGGGAAAGGTCAGATTTGGGACAGCAGGACAATTAACTAACAGTTTTCCAATACAGAAGGGGGTCAGACAGGGGTGCGTGCTGGCCCCTTTCTTATTCACGCTCTATACTAATGGTCTTGAGGCTGCAATGTTAAAGGGTGTAAAAGATCTCCCAGAAGCCGGTCGTCGGCAGATTCCAGCATTATTATACGCCGACGACGCGGTAATTCTCGCTCGAACTCCAGTCCAGCTTCAACGGGCTCTAAACAACTACTGCACTTTTATGACCAGTTTAAATTTAAAAGTCAATATAAAGAAAACTTACGTGATGCATGCCGGTACCAAGGGGAAAAAAGTGAAGAAAATCTATGTAGACAACCTTCCCCTTGAAAGAACCAATCCGTACCCCTATCTTGGCATCACCATTGACGAGGCGTTCAATTGGAAAGAAGCAATTAATTCCCGAAAGCTGTCTCTTATAAGAACAGTTGGCGCTTTAAAAGCCTTTTATCTTCGTCTTGGTAAAAGACCTCCGACCGAGATGATCAAAATATATAATGCAAAATGCATTAGTACAGCCACCTTCGGAGCAGGAGTCTGGGGAACGACAAACGTAGAACAACTACAAAAAGTTGAAAACTCCTTTTTAAAAATTTTATTGGCTGTTCCAAAAAAGTACAACCACATTTGGATGTCACCTCGAACTTGGGGTGGATCATATCTCTGACATTATCAAGATCCAGCCAATCATGTTATGGCGCAGAATATGGGCAACGGACGAGTGCCAGCTCACAAGAATAATAATTCAGGACTGCATGAAATTAGACAACATGACAAAGATAAAATGGTTGGTTCACGTTAAATCTCTTCTTACAGATATTGGTTTTCCGAGATTTTTTGACGATCCATTGTCAGTAACTAACATATCGAAAAAAGAACTAAAAACGCTCTGTCTGTCGCATCTATCTCAACTACGGATGTTGAGCGAAATAGGAAAGCCATCAGTCCAACAATGTCTATTAATACAGTTGGTTCCAACCATCCAACCGTACTTGCAGTATGACTTATCACAATATGAAAAACTTCTTCTTACTCGTTTCAGGTTTAATTTATATCATTATATGGTTTTATTTCCTAACCAGAATGTTTGGACAGATAATATTTCAGCGTGTCCCTGTGACCTAATGTCCCCACAGTCTACAATGCACGTCCTTTTTTTCTGCAAATTTTACACGCCATTACGCAGGAGGTGGATAATACCACTATTAAAAGTTATGAAACTTCGCAGATGTCGCCCTGCCTACCTGGCGTTGCAATTCCTGGAAAATAATTTAATGACAAAATCTGTGGCACAGTATTTAAAATTATGTATTAGGCACCGTACGAACTTATAAAACATGACTGAGTATCCTGTTTAAAATGGATTTCTAAAAAATGTTTTTAAGGCACTGTTTGATACAGAATGAATAAGAGTTTTAATATTTATTGTGTTTTTATGTACTTTTATGGCTTTCACAAAATGGAAACCGAATAAAGATGATTTGATTTGATTTGAATTGATTACTTATTCAATAATATGTAATTGGTAATTAATTGTAATTAATTTTTTATTGGTATTAATATTTATTTTATTTTTATTAATATATCAAATCATTACTTTCCCTACTGTTGCACTAATAGTAAGTTTACCCCTATGCTAGCCAACACTTTCCCTACTGTTGCACTCTCTGGAGTGGGATAGTAATTTTTACCCCTACGCTATCCAACGCCTTTCCTACTGCTGCACTCTCTGGAGTGGGAATAGTAATTTTTACCCCTACGCTATCCAAAGCTTTCTATACTGTTGCACTCTCTGGAGTGGGGATAGTAATTTTTACCCCTACGCTATCCATCGCTGTCCCTACTGTTGCACTCTCTGGAGAGGGAAAAGTAAATTTTACCCTCCCGCTATACAGCGCTTTCCCTACTGTTGCACTCTCTGGAGTGGGAATAGTAATTTTTATCCTCCCGCTATCCAACGCTTTCCCTACTGTTGTACTCTCTGGTGTGGAAATAGTCAATTTTACCCCTACGCTATCCAACGTTTTCCCTACTGTTGCACTCTCTGGAGTGGGAATAGTAAATTTTACTCCTACGCTTTCCCTACTGTTGCACTCTCTGGAGTGGGAATAGTAAATGGTACCCTCCGCCTATCCAACGCTTTCCCTACTGTTGCACTCTCTGGAGTGGGAATAGTAATTTTTACCCCTACGCTATCCAAGGCTTTCCCTACTGATGCACTCTCTGGAGTGGGAATAGTAATTTAACCCCTACGCCATCCAATGCTTTCCCTGCTGTTGCACTCTCTGGAGTGGGAATAGTAATTTTTACCCTCCCGCTATTCAACGATTTTCCTACTGTTGCCGTCTCTGGAGTGGGAGTAGTAATTTTAACCTCTACGCTATCCAACGCTTTCCCTACTGTTGCACTCACTGGGGTGGGAATAGGATTTTTTATCCTCCAGCTATCCAACGCTTTCCCTACTGTTGCACTCACTGGAATGGTAATAGTAAATGATACCCTCCCGCTATCCTACGGTAAAAATATTGAATATCTTTTTATTAATATTACGGTAATACATATATGTATTAAAAATAAAAGCATATGTTGATTTTCTTTTACTTACATTCATTATTTAGTAGTTTTAAGGTTATTTGAGTATATTTAAGTATGTTTTAGTTAAATATATGTATTATTTCATTCATTTTAAATTATTTTTCAAGACATTTTAAAAAATCCTATATTTTGACTAACTAAATTTTTTACAACAATATTTTTGATTCGTTATTTTTTTACTTACCTGTTTGGAGATAGGAATTCAATATTTTTGTAATCAATATTTTGTCCTCGATATTATGTCAGGTCGATATTTTCCTCATCGATATTCTGTCAGTGATCCATGCTGCACAATGCAGCACATTTTGGAAAAGGAAAAAACAAGGATAAATAAAGATATTTCTCCTCTGGTGCGGAGGTGGACAAATCTGATGCATTCCCAGGTCTACCAATTCTGCTGAATCTGGGTATGTGTCAGAATCCAGGAGATGGGTGTGTGGGAACACACCTGCTCCACCCTTGGCATGTCTCCCCGCTGAAAAGTAATGCAAGCAGCAATTTGTGATTCCTTGTGTTACTCTAGATTAATCAAGCCAATCGGGGCCATACAGCTGGCCTTATGTAGCTTGATAAACGTTCTTTAGGTTTTTTATTGCCCTTCGTCCCCTTGCATGGCGCACAGGCGACGCAAAACCTTGATAAAATGCTACTTAGTGAATAGTGTCTTTTCACCTGCCATGCATTATTTCATATTTGAGCACCACACTGCTGTTTCCTGGACTATTTGGATGACCCAAAGTCATGCAGTATCTCTTCTTGCTACTAAGCTATATCATAGAAGAGCCTTTCATATCTTGACAATCAATCAATCAATCAGTCAAATTTGTAAAGCGCGCTACTCACCCGCTAGGGTCTCAAGGCACGGGGGGGAGGGAAGCGCTACTGCTCGAACAGCCAGGTCTTGAGTTGTTTCCTGAAGGAGAGATTGACAGAATAATCACCACGCCCCCATGGCCAATGGCCTACTAGAAATCAAAGATAACTAATCCACCACTTCCTCCCCAAATAAATGGTTAAATGGAAAAAGGGCTTCTTGGACCACAGCCCCTTAAACACAAGTCATCAGTTGCCCTTCAATTCTGCAGCATCAAAGTATGCGTCTTTTACGTCCAATGGATAATTTACCAGATATCAAAGCCTTATGTCATTATTATCTTGGCTACATTTAGACCTCCTTTACACTCCATGCCAATAAACGTGCCAAATGTTCGTTGTGGACCACAATCTATCTCAGGAGACTTCAGGATTGGTGGCCAGAGATTGTATGTTAAGAATACTGTGTGTTTAATCAGTGAGTCTGTTAGAATTCTATGTTCTGCTGCTCAGTGAATCTGACTCTTGGTGCTACATCTACATTTCCTGCTACAGCAACAACTGCCCGTGGAGACTAGCAACAAGAAGCTCCAGCAATCATGGTATACGATGCTAAACGGTTTCCCACTACATCAAAGACAGCCTGTACTGCCCGGCCTGTTCTTCACGCTACAGCAACAACACTTTGCCACACTCTCTCTGCTCCTTGCGGCCTCCTACATCGTGAACGGAACTTCTCACACCAGACTCCGTGAAGGGTACATTTGCAGCATGGTCGCTATATCTGGCCCTTGCTTCATCACTGTTGACCTTCCACTGGTCTAAAATGACCTGATGACCGCGAGTGGTGCTTTGTACTTTTAGGCAATATAGCTACATAAAATTTTAAAATTGCATATCCCCTGTTCTACTGATGTATTGTTTGTCTTTCTAGTATCATTGTATTCATTAAAAATGTCTGTTCCAATTTTTCGAAATTGGATTTGTATTTTTCTCGTGTTGTGTTTTTCACTTTATTACTGACTATGCACGGCATACAAACTTTACATATTGCCTTTAAGTTAAGCCTGTCTGCTTTGTGCCAACCTCCCAGAGGGACAAGCACAGGGTAATTTAGTGGCTTTTGTGGTTCACCCTGACAAGGACTGCCGTTGCTCCCTGATTGGGGCTTCCAACCTCTCCCCTCAAATAACCAGTTTTTTTTACAATGACTTATTTTAAGAAATGCTAGTACATTTCCTGATTTTAGAATGGGACCACCAGTGTTGTATTACAGACACAATACCTATTGTAACAGCCAAAAAGCATCCATCACCTATCGTTCGGTGCGAGAAAATATATATTTTGGTATAAAGGGCTGGATATATATGAGTGGCATGGCTCTGCTGGCAGTTCTTTCATTGCTCAGTCAATCAGGACCAGTTAGCCTTTTCCTTCACTTTGTTGCCCTTTAGCAGGCAGGGCAGTGTCCGCAGTGCTGCAGAGCACAGAAAGCGAACCCCAGAGGGGCTGCTGTTCATTTTCTCCATTGTCGTTTTGTAATTCCTGCCTCGACTATTGATCCCCCTCTGTTTGATAATAGCATGTTGGGAGTCAGTAAGTCTATTCACTCCTCAGCCTTTCTGAGATAACCTTTCTTTTGACAGATCTCAAGCCCCGGAAGGTTGTAGCCTGAGAATAATAGTAAACTGTTTGCTGAACTGAAGTGGTCTGAGAAGGCGCATCTGGATGAAAACGTGTGGAGACAGCACCCAACCAGCTACAAACAAGCCATGGACAATTAGCAGTTGTGCAAATTAACAAGCGCATGCTTATGAGTCACAAAATGTAACCAGAGTGCAGTGCATATGCTTCAAAATGAGACAGGAAGAAATACTGATGATTTGCCGCAGGAATGTAGACGATATCTGAAATTGAACTGCTAATAGGACACTGATCTGAGTTTGGAACTCTCATTTGCACCTGTGCAAGAAACCCAGGACTTACGTCAGCCCTTTTAATAGAACTGCTATGTATAAGGGAAAGGCACATTGTGCTGCTGGTGGGCTCCCTCCCTGTTTTGCTTGTCTGAGAGGTTCTCTTTAAGTTTTATTTTTCGAGTCATTTGAGCCCCCCAAACCAAAGGGCCCTCACAATTGCAGATATAATGCACCTCAGGGACAACCACGGTGTGCTTTAGAACTGGAAATACCCTTAAATGTCCTCTCCACCCTGATCCCAGTAGGGGCAGCCCCTTGGCCCTTTTCCTAGACCCAGACGCATTAGAGAATGTTACAGCTTTTGAGAGTCAGTGGGTACACACAGGACTTGTGGCAAAAAGAACCTAATTGTATTTATTGTTTGAAAAGTATGTGGTTGATTGAGAACCTTATGTGCTTTGATTTAGCAAAAATGATTAAGAACATAAAAACAAGGGTAGACATAGCAATGTACTCGTCTTCAGTTTACCTGTTTGTAGGGTTACCTTTAGAAGTTCACAAACATCTTTTTAGTGCAAAATGATTAACACAATTTGTAAGAAGACTGCTTTTCACTGAGAAGCCACAAGGAAAGCCTTGCACCCTCATATTTCTCTCCCAGCTTGATTTCCCTCCATGCACTGTTTGATGGGAATACGTCAGTTTCCTACCAGACAAGGTTTTTGAGTTCTTCCTCCATGGTCGTGTGGGAAGTAGCCCAAACAGTGCATTTTGAGAGGAGTGCACGACCTGTTCTAACAAGAGGTCACTTTAATATTAAATCGGTTTTTATTGACAGAATACAGAACAACAATAAAGTCGCCTACCACCCAGGGACCGGCTAAAGAAAGTCTAGCTGTGCAATCAAGTCAATGAGAATAATAGAGCGTTTTTAGACATTAAACACAGCAAGCCGCCTACAACCCAATAGGGCCGGCTGCGTCTTAAAAAAAATGGGAAGCGGTAGCCAGTGCTAAGCTAATACTCATATTAATTTGAGAAGCAAAAGGCCACGGGGTCACTTTAAGGAGAAAACCTCAGCCCAAAACCATTGTTTGAGTTTTCAAACTTTTTGAATGTACTAGAGCAAATGGCAGAGCGCTGCTGCTCCACAATCAAGGGTTGTGGATATGTACTTCCTCTTGTTCAAGAGCTACATTGACACAGGCTTGTGAGAGATGCATTCTGAACGTGAAGCTGTGTGCTGCACACTTCTATCCTCAAGGCTGGGGCTGCACCTACTGAAGGTATACTTTCCTGCCCTGCTGCTTGGTTTGCCTGCATGGAAGCGAGCCACATGCCTGCAGAGTCCAGACAAAGAGACACAAATGGGCATATTTACAAGCCCCTAGTGCCACTGGAGCAACACTTTTTTGACGCTTCAGTGGCGCTATATTCAAGCCCATATTTTTAAGTCTGTGCAATGCCACTTTGAGTGGCTTAACACAGCTTTGTAAATATGGCTTTCTGTAACACCGTTTTCTGCAGCAAAGGGGCGTGCAATGGGTGTTGCTGGAAGCATACCCAACAACACCCATGGCTGTTTGACACTGCTCCAGATGTACAAGGATCTGTAAATCTGAGGTAGGGCCAAGAGAACACCATTCAAAAGGAGGCGTTAATGTGGTGCAATGAGGAGAAAGACTTCTATTTCTCCTCATTTTTGCTCTATATATACAAGGAAGAAAACCATTGTGCAGGAAGGTGTTCCTTCCTCCACAAACACAATCATCCCTGCAATGCAGGCACCTGCGCAACATGGTGCAAGGGTGCCTTTGTTGGCGCTAGGCAGCTTTTTTTATGGCTGGCGCAGGGGTTAGCACAGGGATGGGCTGTAATCTTGTCAATACAGTGCATCCCTGCATTTTGAAATTGATGCAGCTCGGTGCAGCAAAATTTTATATGGCACCATGCTGTGCCATTTTCATGCAAATATGCCCTAAAGAGCCAAAAAACCGCTCTGTGCTCCTCTCCATAGACCAGAGGACGGCTACCCAAGAACATACAGCCTAAAAGTACAAGTGCACCGAATGGTGACCCTACCTACTGAGCACATTCCCTCAATGTTCCAATGACTGCCTGTTGCTTTGTTCATTACTACCGACCACCACCTACTTTGCAACCTTCAGAGTACCCAAAGCACTTAACTGGCTCCACGCTTGCTTGTTCTCTAACCCTTCTTTGCTTTGCAGTGTCAAGTACCAGGCTGAAATCATGGATTAGCTGAATTCAGATAAACAGAAGTATTCCTTTGTAGTTCTACTTTTTGTCCTCTGCTTGTGGTCTCATACGTCCATTGTCCCAGTGGGGCAGACAGTGTCTTTCCTTCGTCAGATCCAACATCACTCTCCCTAACCCGATGTACAGCCAGTCCCCTGAACTTCTAGGCCACAGAATATTTACCTTTCAATGAACTGGGAACCCAAACCCTACACTGTTATATTACTATTGGCTGTGCACACAGAGACCCTTGATTCAAAATAATTAAAATCATGTTTTTGCACTGTAGATTTCACAATTTGTATTCAGAATGGTCATCCGCAATTAGTGAACAGTATATATTGGGTGCAATTTGGGTGCTCCATATAGCAAGTGTATTTAATTCAATTCTTTTTTTTGTCCATTTTATTTGGATTGATTGACCAATATGGTTACTGTGCATATAGGATATATAATTCAGGTATTAATAAAGTCTTTATATAAAATAACATCTCTGGCTGAATGTACCATCTTTCTTCTAACTGAAATACCTGTTTTTAACACTACTTTAATGAACACTTCTACCACCTCCTCTGAGCTAGGTCTTAGCTGCTCCAGCAAGCTACACAGAAAGTCATGAGGTTTGGTGGGCATCTATCCTTGTTGACCAGGTGCTATATGTCATGGTTAATTGGGAAAATCCTGCAAACTCGTGATCAGTATTGGTAGGTTGTTCTCTAAACTGCAAGATCTGCAAAGATACCCAACACTTGTGTTGTGATTCACAACGTCATCTATGCTCTCCAATGAAAATGTAAAACTGCCATTGGGATAAAGCCTAGTTTCTGTATCCATATTTCTATAAGTTACCAGCACGTTGAAAGTCCTAAAGCTAGGGGTTTATAAAATGTGTACTTGCAGGCATATTTTGAATACATGTTTCTTTCCATATGGGAGAATGGTACACTGGAAAAAGTCTTATATATATATACTAGCAGCCCGTCCCGACCTTGTCCGGGAGCAATCATGGCTTAGGGCCCCGCCCACCCTGACATAGTGCAGTATTATGGCTGTATGTTTACTTTTGGAGGCTTTTGTAACCTGCACACGTTTGTTAACCTGCATGCTCCTCACTGCCCACGTCACTTTTTGTCACCTGCAGACGGTCCTGTGACTTTTTCCTCTCCATGTTTCTTTTTCCGCGGCCGCTGGCGCCCTGCACACGTTTCGTAACCTGCACGCTCCTCACTGCCCACGTCCCCGCCGCTGCTCTTTCCTCTTGTAATGGGCTGTTTGCTACCTGCTCCACTTACCTGCACACGTTTTTTTTTCCTGTGGCTCGCTCACCGCTCCTCTCTGCCTCCGCTTTCATCCTACCTCATCCGCCGCTCAGCGCTCCTCCCCGCCGCCACTCCTCACTGCCTGCCCTCCGATCACTGCTCATGTCCGCTGCTCCCCGCGCTGATCGTCACTGTTCCTCCCCGCGCTGTACGCCGCTCCTCCTGATGTCAGGACACACGTCGCGGCCAGCGCTACTTTGGAGGGACTATTTTTTTTTAATATAACTTTTTAAATTACGTTTATTTTAAAAATGTATATAGCCTATAACCATCTACACACCATGACGATTTCAAAGGTGTATCGGGTGTGTAGATTGGCGCTGTGGTTCCCGAGTTTACCCGCCTCAAAGCCTGAAAGTTCTTGCTTTATTATAGTTATATAGATATAGATATATATATATATAAGACTTTTTACACAAACAGAATCATCCATTTAGACACTTATATGCATATTTATTCTTCCATCGACCTTTAGATATACATATATAAAAAATATTTATTTTTCAGAAAGACACACATTCACTGGATGATGTCATCAGTGATGTCATCTGAGATGTCATCAGTGATGTCATGAGTGATGTCACTGACCATGTCATGAGTGATGTAATATGTGACGTCATCAACAGTGCATTGCGGGCGCGCAAGTTATAGTTAACTATAACGGGGGAATTTCAATGGTTTTGTATGAGTGAAATGTCCAGCTAACTATAACGTGTGAAACCTATGGTTTTTTCAGTGAATATATATATATTCTAATTTTTAACTATAACATGTGTGAAACCTATAGTTTTTTTAGTGTATTTCTAAGGTTTTTTAAATGCTAATTTTCAATTATAATGCAGGTGAAACCCATGGTTTTTTCAGTGAAATTCTAAGGGTTTTTAAAATGCAAATTTTTAACTATAACGCAGGTGAAACCTATGGTTTTTCCAGTGTATTTCTAAGGTTTTTTAAATGCTAATTTTTAACTATAACGTGGCTGAAACCTCTGGTTTGTTCAGTAAATTTCAAAGGTTTTGTAAATGATAATTTTAAAATGTATTAATTGTTATATTTTTTTATACTGATTTACTACATTATTTTAAATTATTTATTTTTAGATATATATCATTTTTTAAATTACATTACATATTTTTTATATAAATTGAAAAATAAATGTTTTTTAAAATATTGAAATAAATTGTAATATTTTTATTTTTTTATATTTTTTTAATTTATATATATTTTATATAGCAGGCAATAATATCCTATGAAAGGAAGTTCAAGTTACTGTAACTACGATTAGAATTACTTTTCAGGATCAGTAGTGGGCTAAAAGATGCAGCAATGAGGTCTCTCCTCAAAACAGCTGAGTAAATTGGAGTTCGTAGTTCGGCTGATTTTTGAAGAATTTTTTAAAGTTCCAAAACTCCACACAGAAAAATTTCCAGATGAAACCAGTCAATATTAGCCTATGGAAGGAAATTCAATTTACTGTAACTGCGATTAGAATCTGTTTTCAGGATCAGTAGTGGGCTAAAAGATGCAGCACTGAGGTCTCTCCTGATAACAGGTGAGTAAATGGCAATTCATAGTTCGACTGATTTTAGAAGAATTTTTTAAAGTTCCAAAACTCCACACTTAGAAGAATTTCCAAGTAAAACATGTCAATGTTAGCCTATGGAAGGAAATTCAAGTTACTGTAAGTATGGTTACATTTACTTTTCAGGGTCGGTCCTGGGCTCAAAGATGCAGCACTGACGTCTCTCGTGATTTTAGAGGAATATTTCGCTCAATAGTGAACGAAGGGGGCGGGGAATGAGGACACATGTTTGCAAAAACGCCCTGTGGCGCGTTTTAGATTGGGGAATATAGTCCTCTTCCATCCTGAGGTCACCTGTGAGCCAACTAGCCCATCAGGTAACTACAAATTGCGCCAGAGAGATGTGTTGTAGAGAGGTAATCAGAGGGCACGCCCCCTTTTTATAACACTCTGCAACGTAGCTCTGTGGCACTTACTAGAGGTACCCGTTGGACTAGTGACCCCTAGGGGACCTCTGGATTGAAGAGGAATATATTCCCCAACCTAAAACGCGCCACAGGGCGTGTTTGCACTCATGTCACCTCAAGCCTCGCCCCCTACCTTCACCACTGTGCAAACATGCCCCGTAACGCGTTCCAAGTTCGGGGATTAAGTCCCCTTGCATAATGGGGGTCCCTGGGGGCCAACTAGCACACCAGGAACCTCCAGTATGCGCCAGGGGGCTGCGTTCAAGAGAGGTGTAAAAAGGGGCATGGCCTCACTACACCTCTCTGCAACGCAGCCCCCTGGCACATTTGCAGAGGGAGAACTAATTCCCCTTGCATACTGGAGGTCCCTGGGGGACAACTAGCCCACCAGGAACCTCCAGTGTGCGCCCGGGGGCTGCGTTGCAGAGAGGTGTAAAGAGGCCATGCCCCTTTTTAATCCTCTTTGCAACGCAGCCCCCTGGCACTTTTTCAGAGGGTGAACTAATTCCCCTTGCATACTGGGGGTCCCTGGGGGCCAATTAGCCCACCAGGAACTTCGAGTATGCGCCAGGGGGCTGCGTTGCAGAGAGGTGTAAAGAGGCTACGCCCCTTTTTACACCTCTCTGCAACCCAGCCCCCTGGTGCTTTTTAAGAGGGGGAACTAATTCCCCTTGCATACTGGGGGTCCCTGGGGGCCAACTAGCCCACCAGCAACCTAGAGTATGCGACAGGGGGCTCCATTGCAGAGAGGTGTAAAAAGGGGCATGGCCTCTTCACACGTCTCTGCAAGGGAGCCCCCTGGCCCATACTGGAGGCTCCTGGTGGGCTAGTTGGCCCCCAGGTTCCCCCAGTATGCAAGGGGAATTACTTCCCCCTCTGCAAACGCGGGGGGCACGTTTGCAGAGAGGTGCAGGGAGGGGGCGTGGCCTCCTCCTGATCCCGTTTATTTTTTAAACAAAACTTTTAAGAAGGGGGGCCCCTTCTTTTTCTTTTTTTTGGGCCCTAGGGATCCCATCTCCCATAGCCTGCCCATTTTCTTTTTTTTTTAAATCGGGAAGAGGGCCGCCTGGCCCCCCTCCCATGGCCAATTCAGGCACAGGGACCCCATCCCCCGGGGCATGGCCAACGTAACTTTTTTTTCATTTTGTGGAGGAGGGGCTCCTGTGCCCTCCTTAAGGCCCCTGGGACCCCATCCCCCGGGCCGGCCTTTTTTTTTATTATTATTTTTTTGGGGGCCTCAGGGACCCCATCCCCCGGGGCCTGGCCCTCCTTGTTGGGGACCGTGGGGGGTCCCCAAGCCCCCCACGGTCCCTGTCAGCTCCCCGCATCCTGCGGGAGCCGGCTATGCTTTTCTATATGAGGAGCAGCTAACATGCTGCTGCCCGTACAGAAAAGCAATTGGCATTGATTTTTGAAAGAGAGAGCAGCTTTCCTGCTCTCTCTTTCAAAAATCAAATCAGTTTGCTGGGGTAGGGTGGGAGCTGCGAAGCGCCCGCCCTACCACAGCAAACAGCAGTGTCCCGGGGGTGGGCACCCCGACACACTGCAGGAGCCGGCCCTGGAGGGTGCTGGTCCCCAGGGCCATCAAGGGCTCCAGGTGGGGGCCGCACGGCCCCCCTCCCAACATGTATGAAGCCCCGGTGGGTGGTGGTCCCCGGGACTGGGGAGATCCGTCATGGACCCCCCTATTTGCATATTAGTGCCCCAGGGAGGTGGCGGTCCCCGGGGCTGTGGGGGGGCGTGAGCCCCCGCATACTCACAGACAAAGCTCCGGGGGTGGCGGTCCCCGGGGCTCAAGGGGCCTTAGAGGCCCCCCATCATTAATGTATTTGCCCCGGGGGGTGGCGGTCCCTGGGGCTGCGGGAGGGCTTTGTGCCCCCCGCTAGCATTCTAACTTTGCCCCGGGGGTGGTGGTCCCTGGGGCAGTGGGGGGGGTTTGGCCTCTCCACCCACACTTCTTATAAATATTCCCCCGGGATTTGGTCCCCCCGGGGCTAATTTAAAAAAAATCACACCTGGTTTTTGTTTTTTTTCACGGGGTATGCGTACGTACACGTACCCCGCGATTTTTGTTTTTTTAAAAACACATTTTTGGGGGCCCTTGGGGGTCCTTGTGGGACCCCCTGAGCAGGCCTAGGGGGTCAGGGTGTTTCTAGCCTGCCCCCTTTGCATGTTTTCCACCTTTGTTTCCAAGCTTTCTTGTGCCTCAGTCTGCCGAGGCACAAGATGGCTGCCAACACTTTCTGGGTTAGAGTGTTGACAGACAGTTGACAGCCAATTAGCATTCAGCTCGTGCTCGGGAAGGTACAGAGTACAGTAAGCTTACAGTAAGCTTACCGTAACCCCTCCAATATATATCTATGATTTTACTTTAGATTTTTTCAGGAAATACTGAACTGATTTACACCATTTAACAAAAACGCCCATCTGCGAACAGAACTCTACCTTTTTGCCAAGTTTGGTGTAATTCCGTTCAGCCGTTCGGGCTGTAACCCCGGCGAAAGGTCCTATGGGAAATTGCATGGGGAAAACACGTTTTGGGACCCCCCTTTTTTCCCGGCCCCCGCTTAACGAATCACCCTCAAAGTTGAAATTCGCAAAGATTCGTCCACCGGCGCCAAAATTATTCCAAATAGAATGTTGCGGATTTCCTATGGAAACTAGGTTTTAACTATAACTACCTACTGCCAGTAGTTAAAAGCTAGTTTCATTATATATATATTTCCATTTTCGCCTCCATGCACACCGCCCTCCAATATTCAGCGCATCTTGAAGGCAAGCAGAAGAACAGTACAACCAAATCCTTTGTAATGAGGTAACTCGTTTTTAGTTTTTCAAAGTTTCAAATAACCTCCATTACTCACGGGTTGTCACAAGGAAAGTGCAACAGTGCATACAAACAAAAAAATTACACGCTTACGCCTTCTACTGAGTCATAGGGGCATATGTATCAACCGAATTTTTATTCGCAAATGCTGCGAATCGCAAAAATCAGCGTTTGCGATAAAAAATTTGCAATGTGAGATGTATGAGGCACAATCGCATTGCAAAATAAGAAATCCCAAAAATAGCGATTTCATACGTTGTGAAAAAATGAAATATGCGAATATTCTTGCAATTTTCTATTTTGCGATTTTCTCTGTTAGCGAAGTCGCAGACAGGAATTCGCAAAATAAGAAATTGCAAGGAAATGTAACTAAAATTAGCAAATTGCGATTTGGACAAAATCGCAAATTAAGAAATCGCAATTACCACCAAGTGCATGCAGGTGGTAACCAGGCGCAAGGTATTTAAAGCAGCCCACAATGCAACTGAAACTTCCACAAGGGCAGCACTATATGTGATAGCCAGGAGGCTGCGTATTCATGCCCTTGCACAGAGGAGAATGAGAAAGGAACGTATCTTCAGGCTGCACATCACACAGTTCCAGCAGACTGAAGAGGACATCCATGAGAACTCCAGGCTGCACCCACAGACCATCTTGGACCTGATTGAGGAGCTGAACCCCTTTTTGGAACACCCAACACGCAGGACCCAAACGATTCCCACCCATGTGCATGTCTTGTGCTCACTGCACCTCCTGGCCTCAGGGAGTTTCCAAGGAGTCATAGCAGAGGTTGGAGGGGTGTCAGAGTGCCCTATCTCACTTTTTCCATGCCTTTCTGAATGCAATGGTACAGAGGCTATCACATCATATATACTTCCCCAGCACACATCAGGCATTGCAGCAAACCAAACTTGACTTTTACCAGATTGCACGTTTCCCCCATGTCATTGGCTGCATTGATGGGACCCATGTGGCCCTCACACCCCCAGCAGCAACTGAATATGTGTACAGGAACCGCAAATGCTACCATTCCTTGATGTACAGATTGTGTGCAATGCTAAGTAAATTATCAATGACATTGTACCAAAATACCCTGGCAGCACACACAACTCTTTCATATTTAGACATAGTGGGATACATAGATGTCTGAGTGCTGGAGAGTTTGGAGAGGGATACCTGCTAGGTATATCAATGGCACACATACATACATACACTACATCTCTTGGGGGGGGGATTGACTTACCTATTATTTGTATACCTGGAAGTGAGAGTGCCTATGCAGTGCGATACTTCATCCTGAGCCCGTATCTGGATCCAGCAAATGCAAGGGAGAAGAGGTACAACAGGGCCCACAGATCTACGCGCAGTGTCATAGAGCGTACATTTGGAATCCTAAAGAGCCGTTTCAGATGCCTGCATAAAAGTGGAGGGGCACTGCAATACAGCCCTGAGACATGCTGTAAAATCGTGGCAAGCTGCGCAATGCTCTATACCATGGCTATGAGGAAAGGCACCACAAATGATGTGAGCGACACTGACACATCAGATGATGGATGCCCACCTCCCCCTGGCAGGGCAGCAGCAGGAGTAGGGGCAGCTGCCGGACGTCAGAGATGGACTGAGATCAAACAAAACTACTTCTAGTTAAGAAATGAAGCTGATGAGCCAAAATTATTTTTTACATATGTGATGTGTTTATTCACACTTCACAAACATTAACTGTTCCTGTACCCAGCACATGTTATGTACACAGTGCAGGTACTCCACTAGAATATGCACAATCTGTTTTGGTGGGTTGCTTCACCCCTTGCCACAAATGTGTCAATGTGCAGTTCACCTCCTGCGGTGACGGATTGGTGCTGGTCTGTGCCCAGCATGAGTGCCCTCTGTTGTGTGCCTAGGTGCTGCACCTTGTCTGCCACTGCGACGTCATGCATCATGCAAAGTAGGCGTGTTGCTACTCCTACTTGAGGTCTCTTCGCTCTCCCCAGAGACCAAGAGTGTGCTGCCACCAGAGTTGGCAGTTTGCATTTGTTCCACTGCACTTGTGACCTGTTCCAGCCCTCTCGCAAAGTCCTGGCACCAGTGTGACATTTGTAGCTGCATTGTAATGCTGCGATGGCTGAAGTTGCTGGTGGTGGTGCAGAGGTGGTTCACCACCTTTGTGTAATTGTGCAGTCGTACGTTGGCACGTTGGGCAGCCCTGTCCCTAGCATCTTCATTTTTTTTTAGAGTGTCACATAGGTTTCGTATGGCACCTGCCCTGGCCATGATGCCCTCCCCCATGTACCGCTGATTTTGGTTGAGGGTGCTCAGCTGCCTGTTAATGGAACCTAATGATTTTTGTTGCAGGCGCTGAACTTCAAGCATATTGTTTTCAAGTTCTGCAAAAACAGTATGCTCCTCTTAGGTGGCAGTGCTGCTCCTGGGCCTTGGCCTCCATGCTTTCATAGCTGCCACACTGATTTGTGCTCTTTCATGACTACGGATGTCAAACACTCCCTGGCTTGCTTCTCTGTCCTCACTTGCCTCCCCAGTGGCGTCTAAGTCATCCTCCAAAGGAGCCAGTGGGGGCACACATAAGCCCTTCATGCGCATTATTGGTGTGTGCTGTGAGTCATCACTGGAGTCCCCATCATCAGAGTGCTCCAAAGTAATTGGTACATCATCTCCTTCTGCACTGTCCACAAGTGCCCTGGATTGTGCTGTGGAGGTAAAGGGGGACACATGAGTTTGTGTTTTTATCTGCATTTTGGACTCAAAAAAGTTTCAAACTTTTCAGTTGTCTCACTTCTGACACTGTCTTTTTCCCTTATCTGTAAACCACATTTTAAACATGATTTCCTATGTGTCATTGACACACTATCCTACATCCAACTACAACGCCCATGATGCACTGCTGTGTGTGCTGTAAGGAGTGGACCGGAGTGACATGTGTTGTTTCTATTTTACACATTCTAGACATTATGCATCTTACCTTGACTGTTTGATGCAGGGTCGGAGCTGTCAATGTCAGCCACACCACTTACACTCTCAGGCAGGAGAGTGGACTCCACAAGCTCTTCATGGGGTGTTGGCTGTGCTGCTGTAGATGTTCCTCCCCCGGTCTTGTTTGACTCCTTTAGTCTCGCTGCTCTACCCTCTCCTTAGACCTTTGGTGCATATTGTACCACTTCTTGCAAAGTTCTTCGATGGTACGTTGAGTAACACCCACTGAATTCACTTTCTCCTGTATTTGCAGCCAATATTTCCTTTTTCTTGCTTCTGGAACTTTCAAAGCTTTCTTCCCAAGAATCTCATGGTTGCAGACCACATCCTCTATCAGCACCTCCTGCTCTTGGTCTGAGAATTTATGTTTTCTTTTCCTCTTCTCACCCTCCGTGCCCTCATGTGGCCTCTGAGACTCCATTGAAGTTCTTACTGTGCTGTGCAGCCTCCCCACACACTCCAAACTGCCTCTAACTGTGGCTCAGGCAAACAGGTGCAGCTAATCAGTCCCACTTCCTGGTTGTGATGTCATCAAGCTGCACCTGTATTGCAGATTCCCGATTTTGCGATTTCTTATTTGCGAATTTCGCAATTAAGGAATCGCAAATCAATATTCTGAGATTTTTTTGCGATGTTTAAGAAATCGCCAAACATTAGCGATTTTTTTAAATACATCCCGTTTTGCGAATCTGAAACTGCGAATCGCAAAATCTCGCTATTTGAGATTCGCAAAACGGGATATTGATACTTATGCCCCATAGAGTGTTGTGCTGAGTGTCAATTTAAAGGGAAAACACTCCCTATCACCACCACCAATTAAAAACTGGTATCACGTTTAAAGGGGACACAACCACAAATTAGGTTAGTAAATTCATCATATTGCTATACCAAGCAAATTTCATGAAAGGTATATTAAGCAACATAAATAAATATAATCAAAATAAATGGAATTTATTTTGACCTCGGAAAGTACACTTAATCAGGGACATGTTGGTAATTAATCTGGTTAGGATTTAAAGCTTTTCTGTGTTTTCATCTGAAACATGGAGTATGCTATGGTCAGGACAAATTATATAAGGAAAAATATATACGTGCATATAATATTGTGTATATACCGCTGGGATAGAGGTACTTCTTCATTTACCTTTTTAGAGTAAAGTTCTTTGGGGATAAAGTATCCATCTTCATAACAAAAAGATGAATATATGAATGTATGAATCCTTTTGCAAATAAAGTGCTCCTCTCGGCCTACGAATTATACGTAGCTGATTTTCCACTAATAATAATATCACTCCATATGTTGATTGACACTTTTCCGGGGATATACTAGATATACATTAGGCACAAAATAATCACTTCTTAATATATATGCAACAACAGTACATTTGCAACGTTTAATACACTCTAAAGGTGTACTCCTACATTGATCAACTATTCCAACACACAAAATAACAAAATAACAGGTTAGTTTGAGCTCATCATTAGATATGTGTGGTTTATGTCCATCACGTCTTTAACATGTAACAAAGTGCACCATGCATGTTTTAATGGCTAAATACAAAAATACCTGCTAATTCTATAATCCTCCTTTTATTTTAGTTCACTATATAAAGTAGTCTACTTCAGGATGCAAATTACTGCTCGCGAAGTGTCACATGTTAGCATTAAACATTCTGAGTAAAGTGCATGGTAGAATACTCCGAAAATTGCTTTGGAACACCAAGAAGAAACCCTAACTCTAGGTTCCGGTTTCCACTAAGGTACATAGTGAATGACTTTCAAAAACTACCAAGAAGAACACTTGCCCCTTGTTATATTTCTTTGCTAAAGAATTTTCTTTGAATCTGTGTACATAAGTTGATCAATATAATTTCCTCAAAACTGATTAACCCCTTCACTGCGGCGGCTATTCCGCCGCAGTGCTAAGGGGGGAGGGCGGCCGAGCGGCAGGCGCATGCTGGTGACGGAACCGCTCCGTCACCAGCGTCGGTAGCGCTGTGCTCATGATGGAGCGGTTCTGTCATGGCCCCGAATGCTCAATAGAACGTGCCGCACAGGCGCGAAATTAGCGCCGCGCAGGTGCGGCGGCCGGGCCATGACGGAACCGCTCCGTCATCAGCACAGTGCGACCACGGCTGATGACGGAGCGGTTCCGTCATCAGCATGGGAGGGGTTAAAGTGCAACAGTACTCTGTTGCATAAAAAGTGACGTGCAATCTTAGAATATCAATAAACAAGTATTGTTCATAATCAAACATTATTTCAGAAATAAGATAGTAGCATTAGTATTGATTAAATTACAAAAATCTCATAAATCTGTACTGAAGAGAGAGAATAAAAGCCACTGTTATCAAAGGTTCATGATCAGTAAAAACAGTTTTCAAACATCAAAGTCTTACAGAAATGTATATAGTTCTGCATCCGTATTCTCTCATGTGATCCTCTCTTTGATGGGCTTTTGAATTCCTTGGATAGTTGTTAATTCCACCATATTCCGCCCATAATTGCAGGCTTTCAACTTATGGCATTTGACAAACCGCTTGTGAGATAACCCAGTACTTTTTTAGGCATTTTTGTTCGTAAAGTAGCTCTGTGTGATTAGGTCGCCCAATGACGGTACCTTTCTGTAAGTCATGTTTGCATGTTGTGTAATAACTGGTTTAAGATCTTGGTCCATTTTCCAAATATTCAAGTGTTTCTTTATTGCCTGTTTTACTCTGATATTAGAACTATTAAAATCTGTAATGAACCTTGTTATTTCAGTAGTGGATTCAGTTGGTGTCTCAGTACTTTTGGGTAGTAGTAGATCCTCCCTCTTCATGTTTGTAGCCCTTAGTCATGCATTTTAAAAACCCATGACTAGATATCCTCACCGCAAAAAGCGGTCGAACATTAGGTCTACTTGTCTTGTGTACTCCACTTCCTCCGAGCAATTCCTGCGAGCCCGCAGGAACTCTCAATATGGGATGCTCCATTTTAGGGCATTAGGGTGTGCACTGTTCGCTGATAGAATGCTGTTGCAGGATGTGGTCTTTCGGAAGAGGGTGATGCATATTCCGTTGTTCTCGATGTAGATCTGTATCTCAAGATAATCTACAAAGGTCCTGCTGTATGTATATGTAAACTGTAGATTAGGACAGTCTTTTGGCAGAGCTTACGAATACCCGTATAAAAATAGAGCTATGGCGCCGCGGCGCAGCAGGAAAGCTGACACATGTGATTGATTCGGTCAGTGTCAGTAGCACGCGAGTGGTGCTACATGCTCTATCTGCTTTTTACTCACCTCGTTATATTGTGTTTTAACTGACTATGGTTGCACAGTGTTATGTCCCCATTCAAATGTTAAACTTGCTCACCTTAGTCACTCGTCTCGCTGGTCCACCGCAGCCTGTGCTGTTTGTGTGGAGGGAGTTTGTTGCGACCCAGTCTCCTGTTTTCCTCACTTCTGGTGATACGGTCAGTGGTGGCCATCCTGAGGGAGGAACGGACTAGTCTTTTGGCAGAGCTTACAAACAACAGTATAAAAATAGAGCTATGGCGGTGCCCGTCTGCACTCGTCCGTGCCAGTTCTACGCCATATGACAGCTATGCCTGATATGCTGCCCTTGTTATGAAAGATAGTGCAACTTATACGCGGAAGGAACTGTTAAAGTTTAGGAACTTGAGGAGCGGTTATGGGCAGGTCTGTGGGAACATCGTAGAGGGCCCATTCTCCTGTCTACGATGTGGGTTTCAAGCTACACATACTCTACCCTCTTGCCACCACCTTTCCAGGTCCAGGAAGCATACTAGCATATACAGCCTTAATTGTCTACTGTTTTTAACCTTCTTGAGGATGCCTCTCTGGATGTCCTCTTTCTTACTGAGACATGGCTCTCTGACACTATGACAGCTGAACCAGGCCTCGCACTTCCTGCGGGTTATAGCATCCTCTCTCTTAATAGAGCATCCGGAGGTGGCGGTATAGCGATTATTTTTAAATTCTGCTACCCATGTTCTTTTATTAAACAGGTGGTTACCCGAGTGCATACTTCAAGGTAGCCTTGAGCCCGAACTATGCTATGTCTGGGCGTTTAGCCTATGGGCCCCTGGGGCCATCCTTAGGTTTTAGGGAAGCTCTTGTGTGCATGGTCAGTATGTTTGCGGTTAATACTGCCACTTTCACAGTCCTGGGGGATCTGAGCCTCCATTTGGATAACCTTGAGGACACCGATATCACAAATTTTGTAGCTGACCTTGCAGCCTGCCAGTTGATGCAGCTGGTCTCGGGTCCAACTCATACTGCGGGCATTTATTAGACCCAGTTTTTACTAATATACCTCTGATCATAAGGCATGCACCCATCATGATGGGATGGACGGACCACTTGTTGGTTTCAATGACTCTACATGGTTTAACCACTGCTCAGTCTGAGGATCAGACAACCTCCCTGAAATGGTCCTGACATAAATTGAACTGGGAACACTTTGATGCAAGCCTCTTGGCTACTCGTCCGAGTTTACCAGAGGATTCCAATGAGGCACACAGGGTATTTTCTAAGTGGATAAGCTATTCATTAGACAGTTTAATCCCAACAAAAATGGTCTGTCAATCATAAAGTAAAAACGCGACCATGGTTTAAGACTGAACTTGTCAATATACGTAAGGGATGTAAGAGATTGGAGTGGATATGGAGAAGGGACTTTAATCTTGCTGCTAAAGATATCTATCGGGCAGCAATATCATAAAGCCATATATGTGGCACAAGCTGCTTTTTTTCCAACCAAATCTGTGAGAGTGCCAATACATCTAAGAGCACGTTCTCAATACTCGCCAGTTTGCAATCCAAGCAAACCACCGCTGGGTCTACCATCAAGTCCAATGAGCAGTGCGAGGACCTGGCCACCTTTTTTGTTAAAAAGGTGGATAACATCTACAGGTCCTTTCCGGCCGCACATCGTAACGTGCCGGTGGTACGCTGTTGTCAAACGGCTAATAATTAGCCTACATACCTTTCTGCCGATCCCGGTAGATCAGCTGTTAGCACTCTGCAGTAGGATCAAGTTGGGATCCTCTGTCCACCCCCTTAAACCAGACCAAGTAAAGAAAGTACTGCAGACAATCTTATCTAAATGGGTCCCTTGTCACAGATACTCTGCCCAGGGCTTGGAAACAGGCCAAGGTAATTACTTTACTTAAAACACCTGCGCTTGACCCGGCCAAATCAGAGAGCTACCGCCCCATCTCTCTGCTCCCTTGAGCGGCAAAGATAACGGAGGCATGTGCGATTTTCTGGCCCTGAATAACATATTGGGCCCCTCCCAGAATGGCTTTCCACCAGGTGCTCTCCTGGCTGTGCCAGAACATCTTTGGTCAGCAATGGACGAGGGTAAAACGTCGGCGCTGATCCAGTTGGACCTGAGCGTATAACAGACGAATTTCTCTGGTTTTATACGAGTGAAATGATAACTAACTATAACCTCCTTGAAACCTACATTTTTTTCAGTGAATTTCTAAGGATTCTTAAATGCTCATTTCTAACTATAATGTCCCTAACCTATATTCTTTTCAGTGAAAAAAAAAAAAAAAAAATATATATATATATATATATATATATATATATATATATATATATATATGTATTGCCAATATGCTGTTCGTAGACCTCTCTATCCTATCCTTAATAAACCCCAAGATGATTCTCTTTTGTTAGACCGTTCTCCGCCTCTGTATATTTTTCTTTCTGCTCCTCATGAGCTAAATGAAAACTCTTCTACTGACGAGGAGAAAACACGGGTAACTCGTTCTATGTTGCCCGCTGAGCGTGCGTCTGAGCTTAGATGTGATGCTCGTAACGCTGTTCGAAGTGTTGCCCCTGCTTCTGAACTTTTAGATGACATAAAAAGTTGGCAGGAAAGGGAGTAAATATATTTTACTGAGTTATTTGCCGCACAGGTCCTTGAGCGGTTTAGGAAACATTCTGAGGAACTAGAGCCTGTTGATGTAGCAAATGACTGTAAGCAAATGCGTGATGGTCTTTTTGTCTTTTCTCAGGTGGCTGACTAAATCAGACATTTGGCTAAACTGCATGCTGAAGCAGTCCGTTTGCGAGAAGAGAAAAAGGCAGCAGAGGCAGCTGCACAAACATCTCAGATCAGCGTGACACAGGCCTCTGCTTCTGGAACAGATAAGACTATTTTAGTTCATGCGAAACGTATGCGGAAAGCCGCACCTTTGTATGTTCTTTGTAGAGGTGAGAGAACAAGTGATAATAAGGATTCCGCTGATGCAAAGGGTTATTTCATTTATAATTGTGTTCATACTCCTTGGAATAGAGCGGATGTCATGGCTCTTAAAACTGCATTGCCTGATCCGCGGAAAAATACAGCCGCTTTTTATGAGGAAGTTGAGGGTGCCATTAGCTCTTGTACTATTACTCTGCCTGATATTGACATGTTTTTCGGATTGATATAACCCCCTGATATGTGGACGACTGTTCGTAAAATTGATGATTGTGCGACTTTTGGGGCATTATGGAAAGAATTGGAACAAATGGATGTAGAGAGGAAACCCGCACTTAAGCCATGTCAGTTAATTTTAGATCTTCCCGCAGCTATATTAGTTAAGTTAAAGACGATTATTCCCCTTAAAAAGATAGATTGGACTGTGTTAGCATCTTTGCTTTGCTTTGAGAATTTATAGAGCGCAAACTAATCATCCTTGAGGGGATCTCTCGGCGATGTGCGAGAAGGGAGATAGATGGGAATGCATGTCTAAAAGAGCCATGTCTTTGGAAGTCTCTTAAAATTGGTCAGCTCACCGCAGGACCTGATGTTCTGTGGCAGCATATTCCAATGGCTCCCCGCCATATAGGAAAAGGCTCTACCACCATTACGTGCCCTCCCTATTTTATGGGTGCACAAAAGGTTGATATTGCTGGATCTCAATTGTCGGGCCGGTTGATACCACCTAAGTTTGTTTCTAAGGTAGGCTGGGCCTTTCCCCTGTAGTGATCTGAAGACCACGCAGAGCATCTTAAAGTTACCTCTTTTCCTCACCTGGAGCCAGTGTAACTGGTGCAACAAAGGGGCTGATGGTGTCCTTGCCGGCTTGTTAAGGGCAAGGCGGGCAGCTGTGTTCTGTACTACCTGGAGTTGTGATAAGAGGTCTTCCCTTGATCTCACCAGTAGCGAGTTTCCATGGTCCAGCCGACTCACCAGGAGTGACTGGATAAGGGTCTTCCTCGCTGACAGATGGATCCAGGGAAAGACCTTCCTAAGCATCCTCATGGTGCCAAAACACGCACCTAATACTGTTTTGACCTGTTCCCCCATGAATAGTTTGTTGTCTATCTTAATGCCCAGGTTCTTCGTGTAACTCCTAAGTGAAGGGGCCTCCCCCAGCTCAGTGGGCCACCACTCCGGAGACCAGATGGCTTCAGCCTTCCTAAACAGCAGGATTTCAGTTTTTGAAGAGTTAAGCTGTAGAAAATTCCTCCTCATCCAGGTAGCAATGCTAGACATGCAGCGTCTCTACATCAATTGGGTGGATATGATGTCCTACCCAATGGGGACAATTAGCTGTGTGTCAGCCGCATATGAGATGGTCTGAAAGCCATGGCCCCTGATGATGTCGGCGAATGGGGTCACATACACATTGAAAACGTTGGGCTTAGCACAGATCCCTGCGGCACGCCCCTGTCTACCCCTGTGGTCTGTGATACAAACGTGTCTAGCTGGATGCTCTGGGTGCGACCGGTAATAAAACTTTGAATCCACTTAATGGCCCTAACCTTCACCCCAATCCCCCTCAGTCTGCCTAGCAGCATCTTGTGAGAGATGGTATCAAATGGTGCTGACAGATCAAGGAGGACTAGGACTAGGATCACTGGGGTCCCTCCATCCAAAGTCATCCTTATGGTGTCCGTCACCTCTAACAGTGCGGCCTCCATGCTATCTGATGCGCGTAATCCATACTGCGAGGAATCCAGAAGGCTATGTTGTTCCAGGTAGTTGAATAGCTGTTTGTTCACCAAAGTTTCTAGGACCTTCGAGCAGCAGGGGAGAAGTAAGATTGGCCTATAGTTCTGTAAGGCATTCGAGTCTGCTGCCACCTTCTTTAGGAGTGGCTTTACCCGCGCACTTTTCCATTTATTTGGGAAAATAGCTGTCTCCAATGAGATGTTATATATCTTGACAGGAGCATCTGCTAGGTCCGTACTAAGAGTTGCCATTTTCGCCAGGGGTGCCGGGTCTAGTGGCGAGCCTGATTTTACGCAGCTTAGTAGGGAGTCTACTTGCTCTCTTGTTACATTAGTGAAGGAGTCCAACCCACAAGACAAAACCACTTCCTGAGGCCGGCCCCCGGGTGGGTGTTCTTCCCCCTGATCTTGTAACGTCACGGCGAAACTGATAAATCAGATCAATTTTATTGGTAAAGTACCTGGCTAAATCTTCACATAGTTCCTGAGTGGGAGGGGGTACCTCCTTGCCCGCCTTAGGATTTGCGAATTCCTTCCGGATCCTATAACGTTCCCTAGGCGAATTTTTAGCCTCTACTATGCGTGCACCCAGGTATGACCTTCTTGCTGTGTTACAGCTATTTAGGTAGGCTCTATGTGATTTCCGATACAATGATTTATCTGATTCCTCCTTTGTTCCAAGCAAAAAGCAGATGAATCGGTTTCTGACTTCTTTACACACTTTGAGGAGGCATTCCACGATTTTAGTGGCCAGTCATTGACAGATGACACGGGCAGGCATCTGTTTGTCAATAAATATGTCGCCAACCTATTGCTCGGAATAGCTAGTCGCCTAAAGGCCAGTGAGAGTTCATGGACTACCTCTTCTCCGGTTTCTCTTTTGACTATGGCTCAGTATTACGAGCGACAGGAATAAGAAGTGAAGGGTAATGAGGATAAGAAGACTAAAGAGTTAAAAATGAAGGTTATGTTGGCTCAAGCTTATGGTCCGCCTTCTAGAGGTATTGATAGAGGTGGACATGGGTCTTATGGTCCATCTTTTCCTCCTTATACTCATTCGACTTTGTCTGCTGACCAGTTTGCGTACTGCAGGAAATTTGGGCATTGGGCTGCTGATTGTCCGGCATTGCTTGCTCAGCAGTCCCCACGTGGACGGGGACAAATAAGAAATCGTTCAGGAAATTCAGGGCCTAGAGGAAGCACGGATGATCGCGCTAGGTGATCGGGCTAGGTTTGATGCTAATACACATGGACAGGATGTGTTTAATACTTTTGATAGATGGAATCAATATCAAATGTCTGATTATTTGCTGTCTGATTTGAAAGATTCTGCTTATGCATAGGACTGCCTAGGATGGAGCAAGGAATCAGTTGAAGTTCCAGTAGATCAGAAGGGTCCCTATGTTACAGCACATGTTTTGGGTTCTACTGATCAGTTTCTGATCGATACAGGAGCTACTTGTAGCGCCTTATCTGTACAGTTGATTCCAAGGGCTCCCCTGTCTGGCTTATCCATTACATTGATAGGATTCAATGGAACACCTTCCCTTAGCTCACTGTCACAGCCACTTGCATTTCATGTTGACAACTTTACTGCTCCATGTCCATTTTTGCTTTCTCCTAACACACCGGACAATATTGTGGGTCTTGATATGGTCAAATATTTCAGGGCTATGATACAATATTCTCCAGAAGGAGTACGTGTTATTTTGAATGACAACTACCCAAGTGATTGAGAGATCCTGTCTTGTTAGAGAGGACATTGCATTAGCTTCACTCCCTAGAACTTTGTGGGCTACTTCAGATACCGATGTAGGGCAAATGGTTATTATTCCACCAGTACATATTAGTGTCAAGGAGGGCGCTTTATTGCCACAATTGCATCAATATAAAATTTCTCAAGAAGGCGAAGAAGCACTTATACCCATTGCCCAGGATTTGATTAAGGTGGGGGTTGTGGAAGAAGTTCCTTATAATGTTTGCAATAGTCCTATTATTCCCATTTTGAAAAAAGATACAGACACTTGGACTTACAGATTCATTATTGATTTATGAGAAGTCAACAAGATTGTAGTACCCCAACATCATGTGGTTTTTGACATAACGACACTGCTTACCTTAGTTCCTTCAACAGCAACTGCATTTTCTGTAATAGATCTGAAGAATGATTTCTTCTCGATTCCTATTCATCCTGATAGCCGATATTTGTTTGGTTTCACTTTGATTAATAGATCGTACAGATTTTGTAGAATTCCTCAAGGGTACACTCAGAGTCTGAGTCAAGCACTGAAACGACAACTTGATTCTTTTACTTTGCCTGAAGGAATGACTCTCATACAATATGTCGATGACATCTTGATGGCAGCTGATACGCCTAAACAGTGTGAAAAGTGTACTTTGTCTTTACTTTCCTTTCTTGCTTCACACCACCATAAAGTGTCACGGAAGAAATTGCAATATTGTAGACCGAAGGTAACCTACTATGGTCCCCTTCTGTCTAAGGAGGGACGTGCACTTACACCAGATCGCATTCAAGCAATTTTATACACACCAGTACCTTCTACTCAGAAAGATGTCCGTGCATTCATTGGTCTTACTTCTTTTTGTAGGCAATGGATATTAGCTTTTTCACACATTGTTAAACCCTTGTTAGTGCTTTTGACCAAAGACACTCCAATGCCTCTTCCATGGACGACTGAATGCCAAAATGCTTTTCGTCAGTTACGTCAAGCTCTTTGCTCTGCACCAGTATTAGGCACTCCAGATTACACAAAGGCTTTTACACTCTATGTACACAAGAAAGATGGGTGTGCATTGTCAGTTGTTAGTGCAGCCTCACGGTGACAAGCAGCGTCCCTGTGCATATTTTTCAGCGATTCTTTATCCTGTTGCTCATGCATTACCTGGGTGCTTCCGTTCAGTTGCATCAACAGATAAGTCCATACGTCAGAGTGAAGGGATCGTTTTGTCACATAAACTGTTGGTGCTGGTACCCCATGCGGACGATGCCCTTTTGAATCAGACCAAAACCCAACATTTAACTAGTGCTCGCTTGACAGGATACCAATTGACATTGTTGGCCCCTCAGATTACGCGGAAGAGATGTGCGACAATGAACCCAGCTACTTTGTTACCATATCCAGCAACTCAGACTCAGTCACAGGAGTCCCACAATTGTATCTTCCTTACTGAGGAACAGACAAAGGGTCACGTTGATTTGCAAGATACGCCCCTTTAGCTGTAGATGGGGAACTGTGGGTTGATGGGTCCTGTTTGAAGTTATCAGATGGCACAACTTCAGCTGCATATGCAATTACGACACTTGAGACAGTAGTGTAGACAGCTCGTATACCACAAAAATCAGCTAATGCAGCTGAGTTAATAGCTTTGACACGAGCGTGTGAACTTAGCACTGATTTGTGTGTGAACATCTATACAGATAGCCGTAATGCTTTTAGAGTGGCCCATTATTTTGGCCTACTCTGGAAAGAGACTTTCCTACATCCCACGGGATGCAGATAATGCACGGAGAATTAGTGCATAATCTTTTGACTGCACTGACCTATCCGAAGAAAATGACTATTGTTAAGTGTAGCGCACACAAGAATATCATTGATAAGATAGGACAAGGCAACGCCTTTGCAGACCGCGTAGCTCATGCGACTGCGATGCAACAAAGTACTACATCTATGTACGTCGTGAAATCCCAAGCTGAGCGTTGGCATGAAGCTAGACACGAAGTATTGGATATACAGAGATCTGCCTCTGTGGAAGAACTTGAGCAATGGTCTAAAGAAGGAATGTTAAACGATGAGGGCTGTTGGCACAACAAAGAGATGAATAAGTGGAAATTGCCTGCTGCTTATTTACAGCCTAAGGTTCAACTGGCACATGGGCCGGCACGTGTTGGAGCTCTAGCAATAACGAAATTGCTTACGCAAGTTTGGGGGCATCCAGAGATTGCCGGTACAGCTAAAAGGATAGTACAATCCTGTTTGAACTGTTGGCAGTACAATCCTGGAAAAGGGACACGGACTCCTACAGGAGGGTTTGCTACACCAACTGAACCTTTTGAAGTTTTGCAAATGGATTATATCCAACTTGAACGTTGCAATAACTTGAAGTATGTTCAAGTGGTGGTATGTGCCTTCAGTAAATAGATAGAGCATACCCTAGAAAGAATAAGACAGCTCTTACTACAGCAAGGGTATTTTTAAAAGAGTTTTTCCCTAGATATGGTGTTTGCAAACTTTTATGGAGTGACAATGGACTTCATTTTATTGGGCAAGTTGTTGAGAATGTCCTGAAAGGATTTGGGATCAAACAGAAATGACATGCAGTTTTCCACCCACAATCAGCAGGATTGGTGGAGAGGTATAATGCTACGTTGAAATTGAAGTTAGCGAAAATACTTGCTTCCACGTCATTGAAATGGCCAGATGCACTACCCTTGGCCTTATTGTCTATAAGATCAGTGCCATATTCACGATCTGGGCTTACTCCATATGAAGTGGTATTTGGAAGACCGATGAATATTTGGGGAGTTCCAAAGCCACGCCCCGTACATGACGTACCATGTGTTCTGATTATTTTGCACAATTGACTGATAGTTTGATCTCTATTCATCAACAGGTTCGAGAAGCTCTTCCTGATAGATATACTGGTGAGGCCCACGAACTCTGACCTGGAGACCATGTGATGATCAAGGCCTACGAGAGATCGAACAGTTTGGAACCGAGGTGGCGACGAATGGAGCAGGTGCTCCTAGCGACGAGGACAGTGGTTCGAGTGACGAACAGAAATAATTGGGTTCATAGCACTCACTGTAAGCGAGTGTTGCCTGCCTTGGTGGAACCTGCTGTGTTGACCGATCATCAAGAGATTCTGGAAACAGAGAAGGGCCACGCTATCTCACCTGACAAATCTGGGGAAGTCTTCCTGGACCACACGATCCCTGGAGTATCGCGATACCAACTGAGACCGAGGAAAGAATCTGCTTTGCTGAAAAAGACTGGTTGAGCTGCCATCCTGGGTTGGTGAAACGGAGCGCCAATGTAACAAGGGGGGGATCAACCCTGCCTAGTGACACCAGTTTTGACCCTTGGTGAAGAAATCAATGGCTACCCAGGTCTTTAGAGCTTGAACGATTGTCTTCAACAACAGACAAATCATGTCTGCAGAGAGATCAATTGTTGCTGTTGCTAAAATGAATAACAAACAGATCATTTGTGCTGTAGGGTTTGTTGTTGCTATGGTGGCTATAGCAATTGTAACTTGGTTCGTAGAGAAAGTGGCTCCTGCTCGACAATTGGTGATTGCCACTACTCCAGTACCAGTTGAGCATCATTACTTTACGCTTCCTTACCATGAGCAAAAGCATCGACAATTCTACCTAAATAATACGTTTATTCAGATTTTGCCAGAAGAAAGGAGGAACACCTTTTATTCCTCTTCCTTTCGCTCATAATGGTTCCTGCCAAGCTTGGTTTGCACTTTTAATTGCTTCTGGAAAGGCGGCAGTTGGAAGGATTAATTATCATCTCAATAAAGTATGTTATCCAGATGAAGATGGTAATCCGCAAGCTGAAGGAACTAAATGGGAATGAGAGGAGAATCAACATGAGAATATTTCTACGCCATATGTTTTCCCAAATATGATAACTATTAAGAACAATGGGCCTTTTGTGATTTCTGTGACCAGAGCTAAAGCAGACTTATGTATAGGAAGTGGTGGGAGAATTCCAGTGGGAAGAAGTGAGTGTACTGTGGTTTTGACTATTGAAGGTGCCAATAACAGCGGCTTCATATCCTCACATAATACATACTTTGTCTGTGGTAGCAAGGGATACTACCAACTATCTGTTGGATGGTCAGGAGTATGCTATGTGTCCTTTTTGTTGCCCCCTGTGTTTCTGGCACCTGCATCGTATCACAGAGACTTTAAGCTGTATGGTGATATATCGAAGAACAGATACCATAGGACAATAAGTACAGAGGAGGTTGACCAGACTGACACCACCTTGCAACAATACGTTGATTTCAATTTGGGCGTGTTCTTCGTTGTGGGTGCTGCATTAAACAATAGAAAGATAAGACGATTGACTCGTGTTGTAGAAGCTGTTACAAATCAGACAGCTATGGCACTTTGGAACATTACGGAAGAGCTGCAAGTTGCGAGGATTGTAGCACTCCAAAATCGTATTGTTCTTGATTCTTGACGTGGTTCTAGCTGATCGAGGTGGTTCATGTCGCATCATCGGTAGTAGTTGTTGCTTCTACATTCCTGACCACTCACCTTCAGTGTTTGATGCAATTTCTAAACTACATAAGATTACTGCTGAAGTTCATCCAGAGACTGGCACCTGGACTTTTACTAGCTGGATTTGGATACTTTTTGCCACTTGGGGCTGGAAGCTACTGACCATCCTATGTGTAATACTCATGATACTATTTACATGCTGTGTATGTATACAATGTGGTCCAATGCTTAGCTCCGTTTGCATTACTGCATGTACTCCCACCAAGCGAAATGTTGCAGAAATTAGAGCCCAACGTATGCTAAATAAAGAAGTCACTGAAATGATGAAAATAGATGTACAAGATGTGAACCTAGATTACCCCAAATGAACAAATGTATTCAGCTAATGCTAAAAGGGTAATCTGTTGTAAATTAGCAGCGATCGGGCTTAGCATTTAGCTGAAGCCATCTTGTATTCGGCAGCCATCTTGTCTGCTCACCATGTGCTCTGTCCTACCTTGCTGTCATTTACTCTTGCACTCTGCTTATAGACAGACTATATTTAGGCTCTGCTACTCTGCACATGCACAGAGGAGAATTTGACTGTCCATACACCTGTTCTAGTCAGTAAATGTCAGTTTATTCTTACCGGAGTCAGCAAACTGCTAGCTCAACCCTACTGTTAACTGTGCATTTCTGTATGCCATTCTTTGTGTGTAACCCTTCTCTTCTGTACTTGTACCGCCTTCCTTTGAGCCCCTGTGTGGGTATAAAAGGACCTTGCTCCTTCTGTTCAGTGTGCTACTTCATACACTACCGAAGGGTGTTGTGTGAATTGGTTCCACCTCATGAGGTTTATTAATTAAAGCTTGTTTTATATTCCAGTTTCTGTGCCAACTTCTTTCCTATTGGTCTGAGGACTTGTGCAAAGAAGGGTGAACCCCTAGCACTGGTAGGCCTGGCTGAGGCCCACCACGACAGGAGAAGCGTGGTACAGAACAAGGAGGTCATGGAGGAGGATGAATGTAGTTGCAACTTTTCGGTGTGGGAAACGTGGTGCAAGTATCCTGTCTGTGCCGCAATCATTGAAAAGTACTAAAGAAAGTCATGTGTGACTGTCTACCTCGAATGCAACTAATATCTTAGGACTTCAAAGGGAGCAGATCTTTTTTTTGCTTGTGTGGCTTTATACTACAAGACCCATGACCCTTCAGTAAAAGCCTTTTACTGAAGACTTTGACAGCTGACACCTTTCTAATTTGACCTTTATTCAATGCTTCTTAGTTTAGTCCCTTTAAGGTAGTGTAGAGATAACAGGTGTATGCAAAACTTTGAGAATCACCTCATGCAGTTTATACTCAATTCTTTTTCCTGATTATTTGCATTGTCATTATAGAATTAATTATCTGCTTTGTGTCCTGTGGGGTGAGTCTCTTTAGGAGATTTTGACTCATTTTTTTTCTGTTTTTCTATATGATAATGTTGAGGCTGATCGATAGCGATTTGTTTCTAAATTTATAATTAAATCTTACTAATCGCAGATTTATTTGATGAGTGGATTATTGTGTGAACCAACTAGTTACACTGCATTGAGATTCAATTGTTTTTGTTTTATCCCTCTTAACTCTCATGCTGCTACAAAGATCATCTGGCAGAAGACAAATGTTTAAGTGGGCCCAAGCTTTCTCAGTTGGAAGCATAGTAGGACAGTTAGTTTTTGAAGTAGATGGAGATGGAAACTAACCTAGAACAGTCTATATCCCAACCCCAGTGGCCCTAGTACAGAATTCAGGATCAAGACATAAAGAACAAACAAAGTTCCAGTGGGGTGCATTGAAACAGCGGCAGCAGAGGGGAGTGTATTAGTAGGGTTGTGCTTATGAGGATTATGCTTAGCTTGTGGTACAATGTTGATTGTGTGATGTCTGGTGGGGACAGTGTGAGAGTTGTGTGAATGTGGTGTTAAATTGCTGGAGTTGAAGGTCTACTGTGACTTAATATCCCAGGAAATATAATAAAGGTTCAGAAGACATTGTGATGTAATGTCTGCTAAGGTTTTGTGGGCTTTGTCGTGAGACGTCGTCGACGGCCCAAATTGAGACATGGAACTTTTGTATGTAAGGTAGAGTTGTAATTAGTGTGGAGGACCTTTTTGCGTAGAAGGGAAACTATTCTGATTTAAGTGATTCCCCTCAGGTCGAGGTTTCATTTGTGAATATGTGTGTTCTTTGGGTGATTGAATTCTATCGATTCTTTTAGTAATAAAAGGTGAGCGAGAGAGAGAGTGCAGGGAAAATTGTAAAGGAGGGCGAACTTCTGCGAGAAGAAAGAGCGACTTCAGAGTGTGCCGCACTGGGATAGATCAGTTGGTGTAATGCTGTGCTGGAATTAGTTGTATTCATCATCTGGTATTGGCTTGTTATTGTCGGGTGCATTATTACAGAATTTGAAATTCGTTGACTCTGGAATTGATAGTAATTGACCAGGTGCACCATTTAAAAAATTAGTTGTTTTAAAGCAATAAGTGACATGATACGAGGAGATGTGGATGTACCTACTACAGTTGGTCAGGATGTACAACCGGAGGCTACGCCAGCTCATTATATGGCAACAAATGTCGGGCTCCATATTAATATCTGGCTTAAGAATTGGCACAAGGTCGTAGAGAAAGAGGCTGCAATAACGTTCCGGCGCCATGGTACTTGTAATTTGAGAATAATTGACCATTTGAGAGGAATATTGTTTGCAATGAATCCATTACCTAGGCCCACACAGTTTGAAGTGCTTAATGCATGGGAAGGTGCCGATCATGTAAACCATCGAGAAAAATATCAAGGGAGGATGCAGAAAGCGATGTGTGCATATGCAGATGTGATGAACAACAAAACAAAACAGATGGAGAGTAGACATTATTGAGGGAGTGAGATTATACTCTGTCATAACAAGTGAAGGAAATTATGCTGAGATAAGGAGAAAGGAAAAGAAAAAGGAGGGAGATGGGTATATGGACAGTATCAGAGATGCAAGTGACAGCCTTTTGGATGAACTGTGATCCGAACGCCTACCCCCATATAATCAAACGTACTTTGGAGGTGGTGTAAATACAAGTCTAACTGGTTTCTAGAAAAGAGGGGGGGTCCAAAAGAGACTCCAAGGCTATATCAGTCTTCACTTAGTTTGTGTAAGAAGGACACACTCAAAAACTCTGGACCTCTTGAGTTTTGAACAGATAAAGTCTTTAAGGGGGTGGTGAGTGTGCTTACAACAGTTCTTCGTTTTATCAGGCTGAATCCTTACTCATATAGATTGAGTCAAAAGTCAATTTTTTTATATAGAAAGGAGATCTTTATTGATTCGAGTAAAAACATGAACAGCCGACACGTGTTTCGCCCCCTTTGGCGATTCGCGCCAGGGCTTTTTCAAGGCTGTAAGAGATCAAAGTTGCATGTATATATTTAGTAAAAATTGCCAAAGACTGAACTTTGACCCCAAAACAAGTGAATAAAGTGTTGGAAAGGAAAAAAGGAAAGTGATTAGGGTGAAGCGAGAGAGACTCCAGTTTCTTAAATCCGATGCTTTCATGCATGGTGTGATTATTAGAGGGGGGGTTCAGGTTTTTTTAAAAAGAGGTGCTCTTTAAAGATTTGTGGTGGCACAAGTCTAACTGGTAGTTCTGGTAGTGCTTCAGCACCGGTTGCTTCTAATTCTGGTGTTGTCATGGTTATATCAACTGTTGCAACAAACTATAGCAGGGGGAAACATGAGAGCAGCCCTAATTTTGCTTTCAAACCACGGGATACTCCAACAGTGCTGGTTACTATTGGTCCTATGGTCCCTATGTACGATCCTAGTCTTGCTGGAAAGTCATAGAGTGTCTGCTTCTACAACAGTAAAGATATCAGAAAGAGGAGCAGCTAGCCAGAGAATGCCATTTGTCCCGTTAAATCCAATGAATGTGGGCTCACCGCGTGTAGCGAGGGCAGATCCTTTAGTTGTGTAGAATGGATTCAGACCTATAAGTCCTTTCTTGGATTAGCAGGTATGGATTCACCTGTATGGGAACCTCTTGCTAATGTATGTATGTAATAGTAGGCCCCATGAAAGCACAACACAGAAAATTACTTCAGAGGACCAACATCCATTTAATGTCTAAGATTTAGAGCAATGGTTAAAGGCAGCATAACAATAATTTAAATTAAAATGCTGAGGTGAGCCATGGAACTATAAAATCGGCTGCAAAGGTAGAGTTGATAGGTATGGTTAAATTATAAACTGAGTTGGATGAAATGATAAATGCCAGCTTAGAGCCTAATCATATAGATACCTACCAACAAAATGAATTGTTATTCATGATTAAAGATGTCACTAGGAGAGTGAGACAGACTCATGAGAGATTTTTTAAATTGGCTCATAAATATGATGTTGATATAGAACGAACAAAGGCTTTACAGAAAAATCATAGACTTTCATTTAGTGATCAGGACATAGAGGATTTGAGATTACAAGGATTGAAGACCCAAATCTGAAAATTATTTCTAAATATTCGATTTGGAGTACATTGGATAAATGGGAAGAAAGATGAGCAAAAAAAAGTATTCTAAAAGAACAGCGAGAGAACCTTCTCCTTTGGGGGGAATAGGAATGGGCATCAAGGCTTTATCCTTGCGGGAGGCACTGAGTTGAGTTTATCTACATGTACCCTGGAGTAGAGGTGACCATGTAGCATTTGCCAATGATTTCCCCGAGGTTGAAAGAGAAGGCAGTAGAGTAGTACAAACAGGTTGATTCAGATTGATATGTGAAAATCTCAAAGGTGTTGTGGATGGATCTAAATACATTGCTAGAGATTTTAGTTCCCAGTGATTTGTGGTCAACATGTAAAAAAGCTACACAATGGCCCGAAGGTGTGCCTGAAAGAGATCCAGTGACGCATGGTCCGTCGCCTACAGTGATGAAAAAATATGAGCAGGTGATTACTTGGTTGAAAGCTAAAGTGCCACTGTAGGATATTGATGGGGTAAGGATGTATACAATGACTCAAGCACCTAAGGAGATGATTCATGCATTTAATGAAAGGTTATTGCACGCTTTCAAACAGTATAGTGAGATGGACACACTAGAACCCAAGGAAATGGAACAGTTTGTGTCCCGATTTGTGACTGGGCTGAAACCTGAAATTAGTATGATGAATTAACAACATTTGTTTTGTTGGCGAAATTCTATTTTATGCTAAATATTAGTGGGGTGAGATTGAGATAAAGCAGAAGAAGTTGAAGGAAAAGTTGATGGTAGTGCAGATGAAGGCTGCTCAAGGGGACAGGGACAGCCCTATGTAAAGAATACTGTCCCTAAGCAAGGAGTCTACCAGTCTGGGGCTCCGATGCAACAAGTGCAGGATTTCAAGGACAAAAAAGGGGAAGAGGGGTTTCTATAGATCCCAAGACTGGAGTTGATGTTGCCACTTTAAAGTAGTCAAATCCATGTCATTTCTGTAACAAGTTAGGACATTGGAAGTGCAAAAGTCACATTAATCCTGTAAATCAAGAACAAAATAAATGGTTTAATTAACCCCAGGGTAACGTTATGCAACCCAAGAATATACCCAGATTGAGATTCCAAAATTCAGCTGGTTCCCAAGGGCCTATGATGCAAGTACCACAACCCCAGATGCCACAGCAAGTTGTAAATGGTGCCCAATTTAATCAGAAAGCATACATAAATGGGAATTAGAATCCATCCCATCATACTTGCCCGTACCAACAGTTTTTTTTATATTTGACGCATCTAATGGGAATGGCTCACACAAGTCCTAATGGCAGTGCCTGAGGAGGGAGAAAGACAATGGGGATAGCACCTCATATTTTAAAAGGGTTAATTTGAGGATGACACTGAGCATGACTGAAAAAGTGCCACTTTGGACATAGAAATATATTGATAAACAAGCCCCGGGTACCATGAACAAACAATTGGCTAGCTCTCAGGGCTAAGAGGGGAATATAATACCTGCATTGGGAGTTTTGCCATGGAAGTGCCAATATGTGCCCTGTATTATTCGATCCCCCATGGGGAGACTAGGCACTAGTACAACTGGTGAAGTACAGTTGTTGTTAGCGAAGGAGAACTATAGATGGTGCACTACTCAATGAGTAGATATGTCACTTATGCAAAACGCACACATAAATAAGAAGGAATACTCTGGGGATAGGCGGAATGGCTGAAGTACATTTAAACATAACCTTAGTTACATAATGCCACATTTATGTACAGTGTTTGACTACAGGGTTGTGTTCCCACTTCGGCTTAGAGTTGAGAGAAGTACTAATGCAACTCGGGTAAGAGTGATTACATATGTAAATAATTCATTTTTTTTAAACCTGTGATCAATGTGTGATCGATTTTTATAGAGAATTTGTCACGTGGTGTTGGTATCATTCTCCCTTGTGAATTTGAAAGGCTGAGAGCCTATGTCCCCACATGGGTTAATTACACCTGGTGATTTAACATAGTAGACAGATAAGTGACAGAAACTGATATTTGAAAAAATGTGGTTTGATGATGTTACTTTTGTCGCAAATAGGTAAGAAAGATGAGTGTGGTTACTCTAAATGAACCAAGTAAGGCAAAAAAATATTTTTGTTTAAAGTGCTGACAGTAGCCAAAGTATTGAAACTTTAAAAAAGCACACCTAGAAGGATCAGGACCCTGAAGAAGGCCAGAGACCCAATAGGGCTAGGATGATTGGTTGGAACTTGTTGATAGGAGCGGAAAGGGTGTTGGAGAGGTAACTTCTCCTATGTACCCAACATTTATTTTTAACCCTGTCAAGTGGGACCCAGAATAAAATGAGTATACATTTTACTATCTTCTTTTCTCTGCATTTTCGGGTTCCCTCATTTGGAGGACTATATCCTTTTTCTTTCTCTTCTTTAGTGGTGAGGGCAGTCTTTAACAAACCTGAGGGCTTGTTTTCAGACTTTGGTTTATAACTGAGTTTCACCTCTTGCTGTCGTTCTCCCCCTCATGTGAAATCTACTATCAGGAAGGGGACATTTTCCAGGTCTCCAGTTGGCTCTGTTTTTACAGCACTGGGCATAGTTCCTTTTCTTTTTGTGAGTTTAGTGATACCCAACTTTTCTCAAGTGGCCAAACATCTGCAGAGGTTGACGCACAAGGATGTGTCTGATCTGGTGCCATGGGATAGTGATTGCTTGAATGCATTCCTGGAGCTGAGAGAAAGCCTTTGTAACACTCCTGCATTAGAAATGCCAGATTATAACAAGCACGCATTTTCACTGTTTTGTAGTAAAGGAGAAGGTTGTGCTCTCACAATATTGACTCAGAATCATGGAGGTGCCTGTAGACCAGTTCCTTACTTATCAACTACTTTCGATTCAGTAGCATCAGTGCTGCCCGGCTGTCTCAAATATATTGCTGTAACAGGTGTCAGCATAGAGAGATATTAGAGCATTGTAATGGGTCACCCTTTGACTGTCCATGTGCCCCATTCTGCTGTAATTATTTTGACTTGAACTCGTACTCAGCACCTAACAAATAGTAGGCTCACAAGGTAAGAGCAGACTATTTTGGCTGTTGAGACTGTCCTGATGTCACTGAACTATGCACCAAGCCCCGTCCCGACAATATTGATGAGCCATTGTCCGAATCTGATTACATCCTGTTTGTGGAAGGCTTTTGTCTCAGATAATAATGAGGAAAACCTGAGAGCTGCCTATGCTGTCTGTACTGTTAGGGGAGTGGTGGAAGATGCCTGATTTCAAGGAGAATTCTCTGCTCAGATGGCAGTACTGATTAATTTTACCAGAGCATGCTGAATCTCAGACCAGCTGAAAGTAACAATAATCACAGATAGCCAGTATGGCTTCAGTGTCGTTCACAACTTGGACAGTTATGCTCTAAATGGAGATTTATGACCTTGTAATGGTCCCCAATCAGCAAAGGAGAAAATGTAAGAAAAATGTTAGAGGCCCTACAAATGCCATCCCAAGTTGCTATTGTCAAATGTTCTGCCCATTGTAAAGGAAACATTTATGGAAATTACTATGCAGAAAGAAGTTGCACGTTACTGTGCATTAAACATTTGCCCTTTCAATGGTGAGTATACAAGTATGGGAGCTAATTAAACCAATTTAAACCTCTTGATGACAATAGCTGGTAAATGGGAGGAAGCAAAGAGATTACAAGAGGAAGTTACTGAGGTACAACAGCAAGGTTTGATCAGAACAGGATGTGTGAAACAAGATGATGATAGTTGGGTGTCAGGAGATGGAAGACCAGTGCTGCCTAAAAGTTTGTTGCCACCAATGGCGAGATATTATCATGGGTCAATGCATGTAGGATGGGATGCCGTAGTGAGGTTGTTTAGGCAGACTTTGCATTAACCCGAAATTTCGAGCAATGGCTGAGGTATTGTGTTACAGATGTATGATGTGCCAGCAAATGAATGTGTGAAAACAAACTGATTTTCCATAGGAGGAGCTGGATGTCCTTTCAACAAAATGCAGCTGTATTTCCATGGATCTCAGTATGCAGTGGATTGAGGTACATTCTAATAGTGGTGTGCATCTTTTCAAAGTGGGTGGAAGCCTACACGACTATGAGATGCGACAGCCTCACTGTATCAAAGCTGTTGTTTATGAAACTCATCCCAAGATTCGAATTTCCAACCTCTTTTGAATCAGATAGAGGAACTCATTTTAATAATGAGGTTCTGAGAATGCTATGTGCAGTGTTGCAAGTAGATCCGAGATTACATTGCAGCTATCGGCCAAAATCTTTAGGTATCATGGAATAGGTCAGCAGGATTTTGAAATCTAGGTTTGCCCCTTATGCTGATGAGTCTTCGCAGATTCCTAGATCGAAAGGCAGGATTGTTGCCCCATCAGATAATCATGGGAAGGGCTATGCGGTTGTCTGCTCTGACTGCAAGTATGCTTGTGTACATCACAGACAATTTAGTGCTCGATTACTTTTAGGGATTGGCTGATGTGGTTCATTCTGTGTTTCTCCAGGTTGAAGCGGCAACAGTACTGCCACATCGGGAGCTGTGCCATGACCTTAGTCCTGGTGGCTGAAAATGTGAAGAAACATGTGAGAAACAACTGTCTTGATCCCCGTTGACATGATCAGTACCTCTTATTTTGGTCACTACGACTGCTGTGAAATGCAGTGGACTTTGGGTGCACGCATCCCACGACCGCAAAGTCATGTGTCCCCTTGAACGATTAACAGCACCTCTCCTAGATGAGACACCAGAAGTGGTCTAAAGGCCGCAGGAAGAAGTCAGCCAAGCTGTAGAGGACCGGGCAGAACATGAGACAGCAGTTGAAGGATTTGAGTGGGTCTTGATAAATCTGAAGCTGAATATGAATTGGAAGAAGCTGATGCTGTGGTGGTGAACAAATCAGATTTTCACCCCAATGAACAAAAACTAGTGCTGTGGAACCATGAGTACTGACAGAAGAAAATTGGCCAAACAGTAAAGAAAGGAGAAGGTTGAAGTTATCCTCTGAAAAAACTCTTGCCCCCATATCCAGGGCATCCGGTGAATCTGAGCTGAATGGAAACAAAAGTGAGGGATCAGATCTCAGTAAGTTCAAAAGATCGAGGGTGCCTTGTTGGAGGTACTCTTCTCTTGACTGGACTTATCTCGCTACTGATGACAAGAGCGACTTCTGGAAGTTCTGGAATAATAGTTGAGATTCAACTGAGACTTTCTGACCTTGATTCAAACTATCTCTTTACATGTGCACTTCCTTACCCGACAAGACTGAGTCTTTTTAGAAACTTAGTGCTGAATGAGACTGAATTGCCCAATCTAAATCCAGAAGAGGCTCCAGGGCTTGTTGATGGATTGAGAGTAATGATATTGGATTTGCTTATTATTGAACTAGGTCCTCATATAATTGGAATTGACGTATTAACTTTGTTGAGTTGCTTAAAGACGAATACTTAGGTCTGAGTCGAAGAAGAATAAAATTAGGGTAAACATCTGGACGACAACAGAGTAGTGCTAGGGAAGCCTCACAAAGATTATGCATATTTTGTAAATAAAGCTGAGTGCAAATAAAGACTGTTTTGCTGTTTGTACAGGTGGAGACCAACAGTGAAGATTCAGTCCCTGCTATTTCTCTACCCGCTTGGTCTGTGTCTAAATAATATGGAACCAAATAGTACTATACAAAGATATAGGTACATGATAGGTACTGTCTTAAAATTTGAAGTATTTGGCTTGATAGCGTTAATTGTAGGATTACATTTGGGTTTGACTAATGTCAAGGAAGAAAAACATACATCTGAGCAGAAACCACCACAAAAAGTATATGGGGGTTTATATTCATTAGGAGGGCAGAATTTACATGTAGATTTGTCCAGGTAGATTATACATTAAATGCTTATACTAAATTGCTTTAGGAGCATGTTAACATGATGGAAGCAAGGGATTGTTATGTTTGCATGCAGTTACCTGCTTCAGTAGCTGAGGGTATCACATACCATTGATATGTGGCATTTCATGGAGCGTATTGCTTAGTATTTTCTATGGAAAGGGTTATTTTCAGTATTATTAGTCTAATTAGGATTTGTTTTATTCAGAAGTCATGCCCGTTCAAACATTTAAATGAACATTAATATGCTCAGGTTGCTGAAACTGTTAGTAGATATTTTGCCCCAATTAAAATGTTAGATACTGCTTACGGGCATAGGCATAATTTGACCTTTGTTCTTACTGACATTGAAAAGAAATTCTTATATAGAGCAATAAAGACTAATGCAGCTAAACAGACTTGTGTTACCAATTGGTCACAGGAAGATAGATAGATCATCAAACAGCAGGGAATATGGTGCATTGACATTAAATTGGCAACACCAAGGAAAATTGTGCATACACAATGCTAAGAATGTATACAATGCTATTCCTGCAGGTGAACGTTAGTGTAATCATACCTTTGAGGTTTGAGGACGCTGGGAATTGATTGTGGATGGAATTGACCCTGTGATTCATGGGGTTTACTTTATTTGTGGCAAGAATGCTTATTTTAAGTTGCTGACCAAATGGTATGGAACATGTTATGTAGGAGTAGTGTTTCCAAAGATTTATCATGTGGAGGAGAGTTAGTGGGAGATATTTTTTGCACTATAATTCTAAATGTAGGGGTGATATTGAATGACATTAGGATCAGAAAACTCTGTGGTTGATAAATTGTCTACTAGTATAGCTGGAGCTGTTTTGCTTTTAAATATTGAGATGGTTGCTATTAGGGCAATGATTATGCAGATCCGTCTTATGTAAGACATTTTGCTCGCACAGGAGGGTGGAATCTGCCTGATGTTGAAGGTTCAACAGTGTTGTACTTACATTCCAGGCAAAAGTAAGAATTTACAAAGTACATAAAGAATATTGCTGACATACATAATGAATTGAGTGGATGGACGACAGACAGTATTTGGGATTCAGTTGGACATGTATTTAGTGCTATAGGTTGGGGGTTTGTGGATTTGGGATGTGGTATACTTGGTTCCATTTTGAGACCACTGTTGATCATTGCTCTTTGCAGCATAAAACATGAAAGGAGTTCCACACTCAATATTCAAGTAGACAGGTAATAATTGAATATATATATATATATATATATCTCACCCACAGAGTTATTCATTTTTCAGTACTTTATTATCACAACTATGCACAGAATGTCCATTTTTATATTAATATTTGTTTTTGCATTAATCTAAACAAACAATGAATTTATACAAATCACAATTCTACATACAATAAATAATGTCAAAATACAATAATGTCATGAATGATGTAATATGTGACATCATCAGCAGTGGATTGCGGGTGCGCGATATATAGTTAGTGCAACTAACTATATATGCGAATTTCAATGGTTTTGTGCGAGTAAAATAAGGTTTTGTAAATGCTAATCCCTAACTATATATGGTCTATAACCTATGTTTTTTTCAGTGAATTTTCAAGGTTTTGTAAATGCTAATTCCTAAATATATATGGTCTATAACCTATGGTTTTTTCTGTGAATTTCAATGGTTTTTTAATAGCAAATATCAAAAGATGTAAAATGTATTCTTTTTTTTTCTTCACCAAAGTACGCTCCCCGGTTAGCTTACCGGTGCGCGTACCGAGCGCTCCCCCCGCGAAATTTGTAAAAAAAAAATTCTTAATTTTTTCATGTATCAGCATCCTAATTCTCCCTCCGAAAACCTAGAGGTTCACAAAGTGTCTACCGTGCCCCCTTCTACCCATTCCGTACATTGTTTGTCCTCCATCTTATGTCTTAATTCTACCAATACACAAAATGGAGGACTCCCGTAGTGCTGCCGGTTCGCGTACCGGGGAGCGCCCCGGTAAGCGCTCGATAAAAAAAGGTGGGAAAGTAATTTACAGAAAAACCACTACAGACACTTTAATCAAATATAGAATAGCCCCTATTACATAGCAGTCCCTACCATTTCCCCAAATTTGATGGAATTTCATTGTGAAAATTATGCTGTAAGCCTGATTAAATATCCTGAGGTAAAGTACCTAACCAAAACACTTATGAAGTGTTAGAATTGACAACCAATCAAAATGCTACTTTCAATATCTTCTATTATTTCATGACATTTGATTGGTTATGTACCTGAATATATATAAAGAAAGAGAGAGAAACACAGCCATTTTGACTACTACTTCTTGAAGTACATATCAAGTACATTTCAACTGATAACTTGAAGTTCTATTTGAAAGGTAAGATGTTATTTTAAAAACTGAAGTATGTTCTGTACTGTAAGCTAATTAGGAAAACATTTTCTGATAGTTAAATACTATCCCTCTGTAATACTTATAGAATAAAATAGACTTCTCTGTTTTAGTTATGGATGGAGTTAGACTTGTCTTGTATAATTAAGAATTGACTTACCCCCACATGCATCAAACTCCCGTTTTGCGTTTCCAAATTTGCGATTTTTACCGAATCGCAAATATGGATTCGCAAAACGGGATGCATCATAGAAAGTGCTAAATATTTCCGATTCGGTAAAAATCGCAATTTTTACAGAATCGCAAATATTATGCGAATTCAAAATTGCGAATTCGCTATTCCCATTGATTCCTATGGGCCAAAAGGCCCATAGGAATCAATGGAAATTGCAAATTCACAATTTTGAATTCGCAAATGTTGATGCATTCCATGGGTGCAGGGGGGGTCCAAAGGACCCCCCTCTGCACCCCTGAAATTTATTTTTAAATGGATGTTTCACACACACATGTCCTAAGGACATGTGTGTCTGTAACATGACATAGTTTAAAATGTAAATTAGAACATTTTAAACATTTTTCGCAATTTACCACGAGGTTCAACCTCGTGGTAATTTGCACTTCCAAACTTTGTATTCGCAATTAGTTTCAGAATGATGCATTGCATTTAAGGAATCGCAAATTTGCGATTCCTTAAATGTAATCGCATTCTGGAAAGTCGCAAAATTAGCGATTTTCAACACAAAAAAATGATGCATCTGAAAAAGCATTTTTGGAATCGCAAACGGACGATTTTAAGGAATCGCACCGTTTGCGACTTCAAAAATGCTTGATGCATGTGGGGGTTAGAGTTTATTTCATACATTTTTTCATATTTCTACTTCCAGTTTGATACCATACACTGCCCAACGAAAAAATCACTGTTTAATAAACCAAACTACCTGTCTGTACTTAAACCCAACAGTGCCCTATATGTACTGATATATTTTTTTAAAATTCATTTTACAGCATAGAAATGGAAGGAGAGCAGAAAAATAACGTGGAAATTGCAGAATGCAACCAAGAAAAATGATTCAGAAGTCTTTGATCAATCAATGGACATAGAACTTCTGCAATGTGTTGAAGCTGTGGATTTGTTAATTGAAAATGAGTCAAAATCTGACCAAGAATTATTAGAAGTTCTTTTTAATTTTGAAAATAAATCAGAATAATAAATTTATATATAATAATTCAAAAATTGTTTGAGACATTATTCATTTTTATATGTATTTTTAAAACTAGTAGCAAATGGATTTTAATGTAAAATCAGACTTTAAATATACTGTGCAACTTTAAGTTTGCTCATAGTTACTTCCTTACTTCCACTATATCATCACCAATGTGTATTTAACATCTCTTTATCATCTCCTGCCTCCATGGTGTTTCTGCTTTCCTGACAGACTACGCTATGAATTCCATATACCACAATAACTTCTGAAACAACATGCAAGATATCTACAAAGGAAACAATGTATTTTTATTTTTAGACTCTGCATTGGTATCTACATGTTGGTACTTAAATAAAATAAATAAATAAAAACAAAAATAACAATCAATAAACATACAATATTTGAACATTCTTTCATCCTATTTTCCCAATATTACGTTTCCCGGACCGCTTCCCGGTGCGCGTACCGAGCGCTCCCCCCGCAAAAAAAACCGATATAAAAATTATTATTTTTTAACCCCGCGAGGCCCTTTTAAAGCCCCCTCATCAAACCTAGGGGGTCAGGGAGGATGTACTCTGCCCCCTTATGCTCATTTCCCACTTTGTTTTGGCCACCTCTTGTGTCTCGATCCTACCGAGACACAAGATGGCGGCCGCTCCGGACTGTTTAGAATGTTTACAGACACCCGAGAGCCGATCAGCTTCGCTTCATGAACCGGGGCGCTAACCGGGACGCTGTCACAGATATATCTGTTTTTTAAAACGTTAATTTCTCATATGGCTGGGATGCCCGTCACCCCCTCCCAACACAATCCCCAAGGATGGGAAGTCGGACGCAGGCTTGAACTTTTGGAAGGCAGGAGGGAGTCATCCTCCCGGCCGTATTTATTAAAATATGAAACAAAATTTAAAACATTAAATAAAAGTTTCATAATCATGTACAATTTTACATTTATTACATTTCGATGAAGACATGTTCTTTGGCTAACCTTAACAGATCTCTAATACAAAGGTTTCCTAGCCGAGTCTAACATCCTGCAAATGCATACATTCTAAATTAAAATTGTACATCCTAGCATTAAGGGCCAACGGCAAGGTCTTAACCGGTGTCAGATCCCTACTACCAAAACTTTTGACCTCACGGTGTGAGTGGCGCATGCGCAGAGGACTGTACCCTCATTGCCAACTGTAATTTCCCTTGTCGTGGTGGGGGCCCCCTTTCCACTCGACGCCATCTTAAAGGTCGTCCGAGTTCCCGTGTGAGGTATCTGTAGGAAGGACAGCGTGGACTCCCCCCATCCCCACACTCTCTATCCGCCGTCGCGGATATCCGGCCCCCGGGAAATTAGTAGGAGGGGCATATAGCCGCCTCATCCCCTGGGAGGGGCCTATGGCCGTCTCCCCTTAGGCGACCCATCCGTAATGGGTGCCGCCTCCCCGTGGGAGGGGCCAATGGCCGCCTCCCCCCGGGCGCTCCCATCCATTCTGGGTGGCGCCCCCTCTAGGGACCTTGAAATTACTGCTCACCGATCATGACCTTACCGCCCGACCAAAAAATAAATACGACAGTTGTTCACCTACTAAGGAAGGAAAATATTCAGCATGACTAATTGTATCCAGACTGTGTACCCCTAAAAAGAAAAACAGTATCCTACAGACAGAAGACACATACTCAACTTAAACATTCCTTTACTTTTCTACAGAGGAAAAAAGGGGGGCCTAACAGAGCAAAACTTTATTAGAAAACGAACATTGCCATAAGGGGGTTGGTGGGTGGGTCAAAATTGCTGCTTGTTCCGTCGAGGGCTCACGAGCAACGAGTGGGTGCAGCCTTCAGAGCACAGGAACAAGAGGACGCTTCTTCGGATTCCCGCTCTATTTATTCTTCTGCGGGAGGGCGTGTACCCTCCTCCGGTACGCCTACTGGGCGTGGCCATCAGTGTAGGTGTCTAGGACAACCCCTCTTGGGCGGGAAAAAGGCGCGCCCCGGCTACGCCACTTCGGGCATACCAGCCGAGACACGCCCCCTGCCCAAAATGGTTTCCCGGGAGGATCGGGGCACCCAACCATACGTTCGGGGGGACCGAGTGGTCGCCCCTTTCTATATGGCTGGGATGCCCGTCACCCCCTCCCAACACAATCCCCAAGGATGGGAAGTCGGACGCAGGCTTGAACTTTTGGAAGGCGGGAGGGAGTCACCCTCCCGGCCGTATTTATTAAAATATGAAACAAAATTTAAAACATTAAATAAAAGTTTCATAATCATGTACAATTTTACATTTATTACATTTCGATGAAGACATGTTCTTTGCCTAACCTTAACAGATCTCTAATACAAAGGTTTCCTAGCCGAGTCTAACATCCTGCAAATGCATACATTCTAAACTAAAATTGTACATCCTAGCATTAAGGGCCAACGGCAAGGTCTTAACCGGTGTCAGATCCCTACTACCAAAACTCTCGCCCTCACGGTGTGAGTGGCGCATGCGCAGAGGACTGTACCCTCATTGCCAACTGTAATTTCCCTTGTCGTGGTGGGGGCCCCCTTTCCACTCGACGCCATCTTAAAGGTCGTACGAGTTCCCGTGTGAGGTATCTGTAGGAAGGACAGCGTGGACTCCCCCCCATCCCCACACTCTCTATCCGCCGTTGCGGATACCAGGCCCCCGGGAAATTAGTAGGAGGGGCATATAGCCGCCTCCTCCCCTGGGAGGGGCCTATGGCCGTCTCCCCTTAGGCGACCCATCCGTAATAGGTGCCGCCTCCCCGTGGGAGGGGCCAATGGCCATCCATTCTGGGTGGCGCCCCCCTCTAGGGACCTTGAAATTACTGCTCACCGATCATGACCTTACCGCCACAGGCCGGATAGTTGACCGACTATCCGGCCCCCCCAACTCCTCCTAAAGGTCATGCTTCCTCAAACCCCTTAGCCATGCTATGTAGTCTCCTATGAGTAAAACATTCCCCTCCCGGGACAGGTGAACCCCATCATTCAGATACATGTGATCACCCCGAATACACCCATGAGGAATGCTATGCAACTGCGCAGAGCGAAACAATCTACCAATTTTATTGTTTACCCTCTTCACCGAATGGTTCAGTGCTGACACCGAAAGGCCCCCCCGCCATACTTTCCTGGGAATCATGTGGGACCAGGCAATCGTGCACCCCGGGATCCTTTTTGCCAACCAGCAAACAGCAGACAAAACTTGTTCGAACAACACCCGTCTACCCAGTGTCACCAAGTCATTGCCCCCCAGGTGTACTATGACTACAGATGGCGGTGACCTTTGCTGCCCTAGGAGACCCTCAACAAATGACTCGAATTGGTCAAAACAGAGCCCGCCCTTCCCATGGAAGGCCACTCTGTACCCGTATTCCCCAGCTGCGCGAGTCGCGTCACCTGCTTTGAATACGTCCCCGGCGCGCCTCACGTATGAGTGGCCCATGACCCATACCACTCTTTCTCTAGACGGTGATCCATGACCGCTGCTCTCTTGGTACTGGGTCGACTGCAAATTCCGCCCCGCGTGACAGGCTCGCGAAACTGTAATTAAAACAAAAGACAAGAAGCGTGAGTGCATGTCAATTGATCTTCACAACATGTGCAATCGCACATACCTTTTGAAGCAATTCGAGGACCATCGCCCCAATTGTTTCACTTCGTCCGCACTCTGACCCCTGGCTGTAGCCTCTGTAGCAGCCCCTATCCTAAAGGAGTGGGTCCCAAAATCGCACGGGTCCATGCCCGCCGCAGCGATCGTCAGTGCTAGCACCCTCTGGAACTGAAACCTCGTCAGTGGGGTGCCATCTTTGTGCCTCAGCAAACTCCCCCCCATGTAGCCGCCCTTAGTGCCAAGTATTCCTCTATACACATTATCGGGTACGTGGGGGACCCTCGCGCTCGCTGCACAACAACACTATCTCCCATAGCCCCTTGGTCGGTCTTGGACCTGGCTATCGTGACCACCATCGAATCACCCCTAATTTGGACGTGATCCCTGCACAAGCCTCCCTCAACGTCTTTCTTATTCCTTGCGACCAGTTCGCTCACCCGCATAGCCCCATGGAACGCTAATGCGAAAGCTGCCCGGAACAGAACTGCTTCGAATTGGGAGGAGCATGTCTCGTCTAATTTTGCTATGAGTAGGGACAGCCTGTCTAAGCCAATCGGGCACCTTTCATCTTGTTTGCGACCATCAAGGCGCTGCCAGCCGCGAAGGGCTTTTCTTACCAAAAAGGAACCCGTTGGGTCTTTTATACCATGCGCCTGCGCCATGAATGAAATGGCCGCCCTATGCCTATTGGCCGTTGCCGCTGATCGGCCTTCCCTGTGCAGTGCTACAAGGAACCCCAGAAAGGATTCCTCCTGACCCCAGCTCTGATTCCCTGTCGGACCCAAAAATGTGCAATAGGAACGAAACGCTCCTTCGTATGCCTTCCTTGTTCTGGGGGCTAAGCTTGCTGCCATGAGGTCTTGTAATCCGGGGCACCGATTAGCCAAAGTGCTTCGGGGAATGGTGCCGCCACTAGGTCCGCCGTAGGTAGATAACCTCTGAACGCCTGCATATGTGAATGAGAGAGTGCATCAGCCGCATGATTCAGTACACCCGGCACATGTTTCGCCCTGAACTGTACATTCAGTCTCATGCAAAGCAGCACAACTTCTTTCAGCAATCTCAAGATCCATTTGCAGCGTGCTGCCTGCTGGTTAATGCATTCGACAACAGTCATATTATCAGACCAAAACACCACTGAGCGGTCTCTGAACTCGTCTGGCCATGCCATCAGAGCAACCAAAATGGGGAATAGCTCCAGGAACGCAATGTTGTTTGTGAGACCACTGGAGTGCCACCACGCCGGCCATGTTTGCGCCGACCATCGATTACCAAAAATGGCACCAAATCCCACGCTCCCCGCCGAGTCAGTCCACAGACCTAACTCATCTGAAGACGCTGGCGGCTTGTTCCACACTACTCGACTGTTGAAGTCCGCCAGAAATGCCAACCAAATGCGCATATCCTGGCGAACCTCTGCAGACAGTCTTGTACGGTGGTGTCCTTCTTTGAGACCAACCATCGCCTGTGCGATAGAGCGTGAGACGGGGCGGGCCATAGGTATCACTCTCAAGGCAAAGTTAAGCTGACCCACTGTTTGCTGCAACTGGTGCAGGGTCACTTTCTCCTTACCAAGGCATAGCTTCAGGGAAGCCCTAAATTTGGTCACCTTACTCATCGGCAAACGGAAACATCCCTCCACGGAATCGAGCTCAATTCCCAGAAACTCCAGTGAAGTAGATGGTCCAACCGTCTTACCTGGCGCCAATGGGACTCCAAACTCCCTCATGAGGATGCAGAAATCGTGAAGCACCTGCGCACATTTCGTATCGCCGGCTGCCCCCAAAAACAGGAAGTCATCGAGATAATGCATAACATGCCTATGCCCTGTGGCCTCGGTGAATGCCCACTCTAAAAAACAACGGAACATTTCAAAATAGGCACAAGAAATTGAGCAACCCATAGGCATGCATTTATCCATGTAATAACTCCCTTGGAATGCAAAACCTAGCAAACGCTGATCCTGCGGGTGTACCGGGAGCAACCGGAATGCCGACTCGATATCTGATTTCGTCATCAGCGCCCCGGGGCCCAGGCGATTCAGCATGGCCACGGCCTCATCGAATGATGCATACCGCACCGAAAAGACTTGTGTGTCAATGGCCTCGTTCACCGAGGAACCTCTTGGAGCAGACAGGTTATGAATAAGCCTAAACTCCCCTGGGTCTTTCTTCGGGACAACCCCTAACGGGGATCAGATGAAATCCGCCACCGGTGGGCGATGAAAAGGCCCTGCCACTCGCCCTAAGCTGACTTCTTTTGCAATTTTTCTCTCTACCACACTTGGATTATGTTGCGCCGATAACTGGTTTTTACAAAAGGAGTCCCCTCGAAAATCCCCCGCCGGGATGTGGAAGCTGTGCAAGAATCCATTCCTCAACACCCCAGCGGAGACATGAGCAGGGTATTTGTTTAACCAGGGAGTCATAGCCAGGAGATCAACAGGTGTAGGCAATTGGTCACACCATTCTACCTTACTCCTGCTTGGACCCTCCCTTTCCTCCTGCCCCGTTATTTTTCTATCTGCATGAACTCTCCGGGTGTGAGGAATTCCCACAGCCCGCACACACATACTTGAACCTACATGTTCCTTGCGGTCTGTTACAGTTGCCTCGATTGAAGCCCCAACAGACCCCCCGCTTTCCACCATTCCCGCCGGTTTTCGGCTGGTGATCGCCACCGGCACCTGCTCGAAAGGGCACCGCAGGCTTTTGGCGGAAGACCCCCGACCCACTACCGCCCGGCGAGGATGTACCTGCCGCCCCCGGCAGGAGCTGCTTATGCCATGAGACCGAGTCGAGGCAGTCCCATGTCAGAGAGGCATCATATTCTTTCGCTTTTCGGAATTTCATGTCATAACCTTTCCATTCCTCTCCCTCATACATTGCATAAAAATCCATAATACGAGTTTGATAGCAAGACAGTTCAGTTAACACCTCGGGTTTACGTTCCCCCATAACTGCAGTAAATATTGCAAAGGCCTTTCTGGGTTTTCGCATATTCCATCTCGCGATGGTCAGTTAATAAAGAAAACATAGTAACATACTTGTCTGCCCATATTAACTCTTTTGTGGCCATGGGGATGTGCTGTGCCACCCTCTGCCGCATTGAGGGCAATGAGCCCTCCCCCGCCATTGGCAAAGCGAGCTTACCCGGTTCGGTCGTTGTTCCCGCCGTTTTCTCGACACCAACTGCAGGTCCTAACGGGGTCACCTGTGGGGAAACAAGAGGAACATTCGCCTTTGCGGCATCTCGCGACTGCCGCAATTGCTGGATTAGTAGCTTGTCCTCTTCGGCCGTGTCTCCGGGCGCCTTGGCACCCCCTGCCTTTCTATTGAGCCATGCGGCCAACTGGGTGGCCAACTCAGGAGGCATATCTTCCTCGTTAGCGGGGGTAATCACTACCAGGATCGGTTGACCTGCGTCTGGGACTGGTACCGGGTTGTCTGCCGGTGCGACAGGGGTGACCGGGGGTAACTCCGGGACCGGAACCTCCCCTGAAACCGCCCTCTTCCTGACCCGCTTCCCTCTACCCTCGGGGACGATTCCCGGCAAGGCCGGGCCTATTACTTTCTTCGGGTTACCAGGATTACTCAGTGCAGCCAGTTGTTTTTTGACGTCCGCCAAACCTCGACCGATCGATGGGACTTGACCGACTTTCCGCTCCATGGAAGCCATTCGGTTCACCAACAGGCGTAGCACCTTATCCGTCTTGGAACCCTTTCCTGCTTTCTTGCCAGCCATTGTTTCGTTTATCGGCTCCTAGACGATCAACGAGGTCCTGGACTCTTCGCCTTCGAGTAACTGAAAGAGAAACACAAGAATCATAAGTTCTCAAAATTGCTGCTTGTTCCGTCGAGGGCTAACGAGCAACGAGTGGGTGCAGCCTTCAGAGCACAGGAACAAGAGGACGCTTCTTCGGATTCCCGCTCTATTTATTCTTCTGCGGGAGGGCGTGTACCCTCCTCCGGTACGCCTACTGGGCGTGGCCATCGGTGTAGGTGTCTAGGACAACCCCTCTTGGGCGGGAAAAAGGCGCGCCCCGGCTACGCCGCTTCGGGCATACCAGCCGAGACACGCCCCCCGCCCAAAATGGTTTCCCGGGAGGATCGGGGCACCCAACCATACGTTCGGGGGGACCGAGTGGTCGCCCCTTTCCAAAATCCACTGGAGCAGATATATTGAGACGTAGCAAAGGCACGTCGGGCAAACCATATCTACAATTTTGCAAAGTTTCGTGTAAATCCATTCAGCCGTTCGAGCTAAAAGTGAGTCCAACCGCCCTATGGAAAACTCAATGTTAAAAACGCATTTTGGGACCCCCCTTTTTTCTCAGCCACCCCTTGACGAAACCCCCCCAAATTTTCAGGGGCTGCTCAGAAACAAAATTTGCCATTTTCCTGAACATTTAAGCCAATTCCGTCCACAAACGCCAAAGTTATTCGACATAGAATTTTCAAAAATCCCATAGGTAAAAAATCCTAACTATATATACCTACTGGCGGCCGCCAGTAGGTAATATATATATATATATATATATATATATATATATATATATATATATATATATATATATATATATATATATATATATATATATATATATATATATATATATATATATATATATATATCAGAACTGTGTTTGCCCCGAGTGTCACCCGGTCCCAAACCAAAAGAAGCCGCCACTCCAGTCAATCCATTTTAAGAAGCAAGTAGATTTATTATTCGATCCTCTACAGCATATTTCACAGCGAAAACCAACGCGTTTCGTGAGCTCCCTACTCACTTGATCACGACCGTGATCAATGTCCAACCAAAAAGTCCCACAATCCATTTCAAAACGGAAGTGATTCCATAAAAGAATGCCATTGGAGGCAAACGAAATGAATTTAAAACACCGGACTGTGGAATGATGCTGAATTGGTTTTAGAGCGAGGCTTACCTTTGAAGAAGTTCCAAGGGGAACAAAACATGTTGGGATTGTGCCACAAGCTGTTGGTTTTCCGTCAATAAAAGAAGCAGAAGCAGAATTTTCAGGGGTGACCAAAGTTTTTTCCCTCCGGGAGTTAAACGTTGTTGAAATACATATCGGCGTGGTTCTGCCGAAGGTCAAACACCGCCACAAGAGCGCCTCAGTTCTGCCGCCCTGAACCATCTTGCTGGACTCGGTAATCCGAAAATAGGGAGATTGGTGCCGCCGAGGACTGGATCTCGGTATTGGTTTTGGAGTCAGTTTCAAATGCAGGCTGACCCGGGAAAACTCTCTGCCTAATTGATGGACAAATGTGCAAACAAGCGCCGAAACGACAACAGCATAATGCTCTACCCACTGGAGGGTTGCAATTACTAAACAGCCTTTTGAATCACAGGTCCGAGTAGGTGTCCCAAAATAGAAGTCATCAAGGAAAAAGAACACCATGGGAGACACACGAAATAAATGGAAAGAGACTTGAAAAAAATCGGACTGTGAAACAAAATGACTGGGATCAATGTACAACCACAAGTCCCACAATCCATTTCAAAATGGAAGTGATTCCATAAAAGAATGCCATTGGAGGCAAACGAAATGAATTTAAAACACCGGACTGTGGAATGATGCTGAATTGGTTTTAGAGTGAGGCTTACCTTTGAAGAAGTTCCAAGGGGAACGAAACATGTTGGGATTGTGCCACAAGCTGTTGGTTTTCCGTCATTAAAAGCAGAAGCAGAGTTTTCAGGTGTGACCAAAGTTTTCCCTCCGGGAGTTAAACGTTGTTGAAATATATATATATATATATATATATATATATATATATATATATATATATATATATATATATATATATATATATATATATATATATATATATATATACATATAGGATATATCAGGATGACAAATTGACAAATTAAGTGTAATGAAACAATACAATAAAAAACAAAAAAACAACATCTGCAGTATACATATACAAAGGGAAAAAAGAAAAGGATTAGTGTTTAAAAAAACACAAACAGTGTAAACAGAATACATCAAACAGAAGACAGTGAGTGCGCCGACGTGCGTTTCCACCAAATATTATAAATCCTTCATCAGGGTGCAAAGTTCATCTTATGTGTGTAGTGGTCACACAGAGCCATCCATATCCATGGTACATAATCTGTAATGGAGAAACAGGGCTCTAGAAAATGAAGTGTAACATGTAACGACTGGGGCTATATCAGGACAAGGCTAGGCAACTATACATGAAGCAGAGATGTGAAATGGAACTGGTGTATAAAATATATAGTTCCGGTCCATAACTCAATTTGTCTCAAACAAATGCCCAGGTTGCCAGGTAGAATCGAGCGCCAAGAGCCTAAGTCCAGGGCCAAAGATAAAGTGGGGAGAACTAGGCTCAACCGTGATTGAATACATAGAAGGAGAAAAACTCTATTGTGTCCTATCCATCCATATATAATAGCAGAAGAGAGGGTGCGAATGCCAGAAGATATCGAAACCCACCGCAACATGAGGGCAGAGGGTCTGAAAAGTAATATGAGTAGATGACAGGCAGGCCAGAACAGAAAAACAAAAGGGGAACAAACATGGTGTGCAAAAACTTACCAATTTAGCGAGTACTAAGTCCATTCTGACATGCTACTAAGGCGATAATTCCCATGGGAATACAGTTCCACAGTATGGGATGCGCTCTAAGTGGTCCATAAGTCTGCTCCTCACATGTCCTGCCTGACCTAAGTGGGAAAGGTATGTCCTGACATGGGTCTCATGCTCACTGTGCCACTGGATTCAAGCTAACCTTGCTCATGAGGGGTGGTACCTCAATACCGTTCCAACAAAGCTTGTTTCCGGTCCAGCGAGGACCTTGCTTGGCAGTTCCGGCTGGACTGTTCCCATGGAGAGCAGGGTCAAGACTGATTTGGAAATGGCTGGGTCCAAACTGGGGTGGCGAGCAAAAAGGTATCGAATCACCCAGGACCGCCACGGGAACAGGTCCGAGATGGGGCTGCTGCCAGGCTGCAGTCTGTGAACTACACAGAGGAGAGGGTTAACCCAGCGCTCTCCACAGCTCTGCCTCTGTTCTCCCTGCAAACGTGGTTTGGGCGTTGGGGACCTAAGGGACTTCTGACTTTGTAATTGGGAATGCTGCCTGCCTCTACACGGCCCCCCCTTGACTCGGTATACCAGCCACCAACCCCGCTCTGAGACCTACTGTGATGTTGCATTCTGGGAACTGCAGTCTCGGATTTGAGTACAGCTGCTCCCAATCAGGCGGGTCAGCTGATCTCCTACAATTAGGAGCACCGGAGTATCTTCAGGGAGGGAAACGGCATCATTTCGTTGTGAGCAAGCGTCCGAGGAAGGCAGTTTAGCCGAAATGCATCACGCTGCGCAACTTTAAAGAATAAAGAGCTCCCTTCTTCACCCCCACTGTGTCCTTGCAGTCTCTTCTATCCATGGGCTTCCTCGAGGCATATTTTCAGCGTAAGGCCAGAAACGCGGTACAAGGACCCGCCCTAGGAAGAGTCCTGGGAGTCACTGGCAACCAGCTCTGCTGCTTGTTCTGTTCGAGGTATCCAATCACCCAGGACCGCCACGGGAACAGGTCCGAGATGGGGCTGCTGCCAGGCTGCAGTCTGTGAACTACACAGAGGAGAGGGTTAACCCAGCGCTCTCCACAGCTCTGCCTCTGTTCTCCCTGCAAACGTGGTTGGGGCGTTGGGGACCTAAAGGACTTCTGACTTTGTAATTGGGAATGTTGCCTGCCTCTACACGGCCCCCCCTTGACTCGGTATACCAGCCACCAACCCCGCTCTGAGACCTACTGTGATGTTGCATTCTGGGAAGTGCAGTCTCGGATTTGACTACAGCTGCTCCCAATCAGGCGGGGTCAGCTGATCTCCTACAATTAGCAGCACCGGTGTATCTTCACGGAGGGAAACGGCACCATTTCGTTGTGAGCAAGCGTCCGAGGAAGGCAGTTTAGCCGAAATGCATCACGCTGCGCAACTTTAAAGAATAAAGAGCTCCTTTCTTCACCCCCACTGTGTCCTTGAAGTCTCTTCTACCCATCGGCTTCCTCCAGGCATATTTTCCGCGTAAGGCCAGAAACGCGGTACAAGGACCCGCCATAGGAAGAGTCCTGGGAGTCACTGGCAACCAGCTCTGCTGCTTGTTCTGTTCGAGGTATCGAATCACCCAGGACCGCCACGGGAACAGGTCCGAGATGGGGCTGCTGCCAGGCTGCAGTCTGTGAACTACACAGAGGAGAGGGTTAACCCAGCGCTCTCCACAGCTCTGCCTCTGTTCTCCCTGCAAACGTGGTTCGGGCGTTGGGGACCTAAAGGACTTCTGACTTTGTAATTGGGAATGCTGCCTGCCTCTACACAGCCCCCCCTTGACTCGGTATACCAGCCACCAACCCCGCTCTGAGACCTACTGTGATGTTGCATTCTGGGAACTGCAGTCTCGGATTTGACTACAGCTGCTCCCAATCAGGCGGCGTCAGCTGATCTCCTACAATTAGGAGCACCGGTGTATCTTCACGGAGGGAAACAGCACCATTTCGTTGTGAGCAAGCGTCCGAGGAAGGCAGTTTAGCCGAAATGCATCACGCTGCGCAACTTTAAAGAATAAAGAGCTCCCTTCTTCACCCCCACTGTGTCCTTGAAGTCTCTTCTATCCATGGGCTTCCTCCGGGTATATATATATATATATATATATATATATATATATATATATATATATATATATATATATATATATATATATATATATATATATATATTCCAACAAACATCCCCATCAGGGGATAAACGAGTCGCACACGAACTTGCCTTTTTTAATTTATTGCTAGCAGAACCAAAAGATACGGCATTTTCACCAACATGTTTCGTTTCTACAAGAAACTTCTTCCAAGGTATGCCTCTTCCAATTCAATTAAATATATATATATATATATATATATATATATATATATATATATATATATATATATATATATATCAGGATGACAAATTGACAAATTAAGTGTAATGAAACAATACAATAAAATACAAAAAAACAACATCTGCAATATACACATACAAAGGGACAAAAGAAAGGGATTAGTGTTTAAAAAAACACAAACAGTGTAAACAGAATACAAAAAACAGAACACAGTGAGTGCGCTGACGTGCATTTACACCAAATATTATAAATCCTTCATCAGGGCGCAAAGTTCATCTTATGTGTGTAGTGGTCACACAGAGCCATCAATATCCATGGTACATGATCTGTAATGGAGAAACAGGGCTCTAGAAAATGAAGTGTAACATGTAACGACTGGGGCTATATCAGGACGAGGCTAGGCAACTATACATGAAGCAGAGATGTGAAATGGAACTGGTGTATGAAATATATAGTTCCGGTCCATAACTCAATTTGTCTCAAACAAATGCTCAGGTTGCCAGGTAGAATCGAGCGCCAAGAGCCTAAGTCCAGGGCCAAAGATAAAGTGGGGAGAACTAGGCTCAACCGTGATTGAATACATAGAAGGAGAAAAACTCTATTGTGTCCTATCCATCCATATATAATAGCAGAAGAGAGGGTGCGAATGCCAGAAGATGTCGAAACCCACCGCAACATGAGGGCAGAGTGTCTGAAAAGTAATATGAGTAGATGACAGGCAGGCCAGAACAGAAAAACAAAAGGGGAACAAACATGGTGTGCAAAAACTTACAAATTCAGCGAGTACTAAGTCCATTCTGACATGCGACTAAGGCGATAATTGCCATGGGAATACAGTTCCACAGTGTGGGATGCGCTCTAAGTGGTCCATAAGTCTGCTCCTCACATGTCCTGCCTGACCTAAGTGGAAAAGGTATGTCCTGACATGGGTCTCATGCTCACTGTGCCACTGGATTCAAGCTAACCTTGCTCATGAGGGGTGGTACCTCAATACCGTTCCAACAAAGCTTGTTTCTGGTCCAGCGAGGACCTTGCTTGGCAGTTCCGGCTGGACTGTTCCCATGGGGAGCAGGGTCAAGACTGATTTGCAAATGGCTGGGTCCAAACTGGGGTGGCGAGCAAAAACAATGATGGATTATACCCAGATCTGTGGTGAGGGTGAATGTTTGAGTTGCTCAGCATTCTGTCTACCATCTTATTTTGGTTTTGTCACCCTAAATGGGAAGGGTATGCCCAGACATGGGTCCCATGCTCACTGTGCCACTTGATTCAAGCTAGCTTGGCTGATATGGGGTGATACCCTGAAACCGGTCCCAGGATACATGTTTCCGGTCCAGGGAGGACCTGGCTTGGCAGTATGGGCTGGACTGTTCCCATGTGGAGCAGGGTCAAGCCTGATTTGCATGTTCCTGGGTCCAAACTGGGGTGGCGTGCTGAGCAAAAAAAAGAATGGATTAAACCTAGATTCGTAACTGGGGGTGAATGTATGATTTGTTCTGCATTCTGTCAATCATCTGTTCTTTTGGTTTTTATGGGCTTCCTCAGCCGGGCACAGCTTGGTTCCAGTGATAAAGGTGTTACCACTTTTGTTCTCTTTAATCTGATTGCTATTGCAAATACATATACTGTGGTGTAAATAGCAGTAAACTACAGCATTTCATCATTTGTGAATATCAAACTGACTGCCCCTAAATAGTAAAAATGTTGGATTTTCTTTAATGGTTTACACTCTTCTGTATTGTCATATTCTGTGATCTTTTCTTTACTAAATCCCTTTCTTACTACAATCTTTTCCAAGGTCCTTTCTCAGGACACTAACTTTGTTATTTTACATCACTTGAATTTGTGAACATGTTTTTAATTTTACTGAATATAAACACGTTTTGTTTTTAAAAGAAGATTCATTCAACTGATATCAAAAGACGTGAAGAAAAGGGTAGTTCTTTAAGAAGCTCAGTGGTTTGGTGGACAGGTGTACATGGAAGAGATTAAATAATATATCTGACATCTGGGAACCAACTGATTTAAATGTTTGTTTGACGCAGTGGGCTACGTTGGGACTAATGCTGACCAAGAGGAATATTGCCCAGAGATGGGAGCGCCGCTCCCATTTACAGTTCATGATTGGGAAAAAGACCTGGACTGGGCAATGTTCAGAGAAAAGACAGTGTATGTATCACGTGGATGTCCCAGAAAATGGTCTCGAGTATGGGGCTTGTGAAACTCCTATCGTGGAGAAATATGTCAGCCTCCCTTGACTCCTACTATGGATGATCCCCCAACACCTTAGACCTTCCACCCTGTATGATTGTATTCTGTGACTTACCTATTGTACCAACGATGCCTGTTGTATTGCTCCCTTTGAGATGTTACTGTATTGCTGATGTTTGTTTCTTCTTAATAAAAAATGTTTTACAAAAAATATATATATATATATATCTGACAACACTTTCCACATTTCTCAAAAAGACAGCGGTACCAATGCCAGACAGACCCGGCCGGCGTGATATATCTTAATATGACTTGGTAAATATTGCTAAATCGCTAATCTTGAAAATGTGCGTTTGTGGCATGATTTACAATGCATCCAGCACACCCTATCTTTAGGTAAACTACCACAACAAAGACCCACTCTTGAAGGCAAGCAACACATGAAAAAATTAGGCGTCTTGGGATAAATAGCTTGTAAAGGGGCATGATCTTTCTTCATTACAAAATAACGGTGTGAACATGCCCATAAGCATTACTTACTTCATAAAATGACTTTATGATAATTTCGCAGACTGGCAATGTTCTTTCTGTAATACTCAAATCATTACCCCGAAATTCATATCAGTTTACCTTATTTCCTGCACAACTCAAAATAGTAAGAAAGGTGGTCCCAATATCAATTTTGCTCTGCCCAGTATACCCGGTAATCCCCTCTGAGACAAACTTCAGGAAAGATGAAAAGTAAAGAAATAGAAATTAAAAGCAATAATCAGACTGGTTAAAAATGGTTCATCTGCCACTGAATGATATTGAATTGCTGTGCATTACAGTTATGTAGCAAATATACTGTTTTTCTATTGGATGATTCTAGTTATGTGCTCTGTTATGTCATTGATATGTTTGCAAACAGTGGCATTCAGCACAAAATATGCACACAATGTGATTGAATATTGTTCTTGAACAGTTAAAATAATTAGGAAAATATAAGCTTATTTCTTACAAAGGAAGTAACACTATAAATATAAACATCAACATACCCATACATAGTGTATAAGTTAATGTGTATTTGAATTCTCCAAAGGCAAAACTAAATATGCTAAATATGTCAAAAAGAATTCAAATAATGCATGAAAACAAAAATATAACATAAATTGAATCCTTCCTGTTTAATTTAATTTAAAAATCCCTAAAACCACTTAAATTGATAAGGAGTTAAGGTTGATTAATGTCTTTGTAGGGGCATCGCCATTGAAACATCAAAGTAATATCTTCATCTCCTTGATTAATCACATCGTAATAAGTCAAAACGTTATTTATAACTCAACCACACATTCTTAACAATGTTACAGCATTGTCTCAACTGAGAATTTCACACTACAAAACCATCACAAACATCAGAACTTGTGCACTCAGACAATAAATACCATACGTTACTATCTGACCCTGTTCCTGGCAGGGGTACAGGCCCAGGGCCAACAAGGTCACTGGGCATCAACCTTAGTGGTTGAAGTTGTTTGTCACAGGTTCTTGGGACCCATACAGCTATGACTACAAGAACTGTGCCAAGTGCAACCTTTTCAGCAGTCTCCCAGAATCAAAACCAGCTCTCTCAGTAGCATGGGTGAGCAAGGTGGGAGAGTGAGACGCTCTCAGAAAGGTAAAGTAATGTGATCAAGCTCAGCCCTCATCCATCAGCCAACAGGCACCATAACTTCAATATCTAGTCCGGGGCTTGCCTTTCCAGAAAACGAAAGTACTTTTCAATCACATAGCAGTAGAAAATATCACACACTCCAAGTTAGTTTGTGGAGCTACGCACGTCAAGTTGCCTTAAAATAATCTCATCTGGATTACTCCTTGATAAATGTGCTCCTCCAGGAATCTGATTAAAGCCTAAATCAGGCTCAGGTGCAGTCTCAATTTATTTAATAAGTAAAATGCACACTCAGGTCACAGTTGCTTTCGGCTCTAAATCCTAATGGTGAAGCTGGTATGCAATAGACATTTCCTTGCTCGCCCGCAGCCTGTCTGATCAGCCAGACGCACTATCTCAGGTGAGGGCTGTGGTGAAAGTAGATAGTGCCAATGGCTGCTGGGTAGCTCTGGTGTGGGGAGAGTGTCTTACTGGTGATCACACAGCTTAGTCACATGACGAAGTGACCCTAGCACCTGAAACACAGATGTGGGTTGGCAGTGTGCTGGGTGTTGGCCCCACCCTAGCTGGTGCAGGCAACTGTAGTCCGATTGTACCAGTGCAGTCATTATGGCTAATACATCCCTATCTAAGCCAATAAGAAGTTGCAGCCCCAATTGGGCTGAAGCAGTCACCACAGCAGATAGAGCCCTGACCAATCTGACAAGCATTACGTCCTTGGTTGCGCCAATAGGCACAGATACTAGAAGTGTTTCCCACCAAAAATCCGCTGTGAGAAACAAGGGTTGCCCTCTTCAGTGTGGCTCTCTCTTAGCTTGCTGTCTGGTAGTCAGCTCTCTCTGGATGTCCCTCAGTTCCTAGAACGTGCTGAGCCTCTCACCTGCTGGACATTGTTTTCTCTTGCATGGACAGGCAGACTCTTTCCCTCTCTCAGCAGGCCGTCAAGATTATAGGCACCTGAGGTAGCTCTTCAGCTCCTCCAACTGAAAGTGCAGATAGCAGGTGATGTCCCCTTACCTCTGGGACACTGGTTGTCGGCTATGAGCCCTGGTCCCAGAAAAGCCTTTTGAGTATTTTGTGGGCTTCTCCAATCCCTATTCATGCAGGACTTGGAACTGGAATGTGGTGGTGTGGGTCCCACTTCGAAATACAACTGCTAAACAGTGGATCTGGATCCACTGACTCAACCTTCTGGACCTGTTTGGGGTGTTACTCTTTTCAAGTGTCCTTTTAAAGCTGCACCCCAGACGCAAACATTGTGCAGAATAATGCTTCTCACAGCAGGTAGCACTGTGGCTGTCTCCAGACTGGAGCACCGACAATACAAGCAAAATGAAGGGTGATGTTTCTGTGTCTGGCTGTCACCAGCCTCTCTGAAGAGGTAATTGGGAATAGACAAAAGGACAGGTCTGACCTAGAAACATCATCACCTAGTACAAAAAAAGCTGCAGTCTAATCCTCACTCCTACTTTCAAACAAATGGCAGTGCTCAGGAAGAACTATTCAGTAGCCCATTGCTAACAAAAGTCCCCATGTAGTTTGTAAAAGTAGACCTGCCTCTATCCTCCTCATTTCAGTGTCTGCATCTCCACAGGAATGCAGATAATGCACTTTCACTGTCTGGGAAAGTTGTCCTCATCTTCCATCTTGTGTCATGTCAGGAGCATCCAAAATAGATTCAATTGGCTTCAGTGCACAGGCTTAATCACACACGGATCCCTACTACTGCATGCATCCTAAATGTGCACGACACACAAATACACATTTGACATGCACACAGGCTACAAGTGCAAGGTACTGGGCATACACATTACTGATTTGCATATAGCCATGTCTGAACTGGGGTGGCAGAGTGGGCTAAAGAACGGTGATGGATTAGACCAAGATCTTTTGACTGGGTGTGAGTGTTTGATTGATTCAGATGCTCCGTCCATCACCACCCCCTTTTGTACCGCTTTTGGCCGCCATAAGTGTGGCAGGGTATGCTCAGACGTGAGTCCCTTGCTCACTTTGCCACTGGATTCAAGCAAGCCGGGCTGAAGACGGCTGGAATGCCAGAAAACGGTCCTCGGAAGCTTGTTTCCGGTCCAGGGAAGGTATGGCTTGGCAGTTCGGGCTGACTGTTCCCATGAGGCACAGGGTCAGACTGATTTGCATATAGCCATGTCTGAACTGGGGTGGCAGAGTGGGCTAAAGAACGGTGATAAATCAAAGCCAGATCTTTTGACTGGGTGTGAGTGTTTGATTGGTTCAGATGCTCCGTCCATCACCACCCTCTTTTGTACCGCTTACCTCTAAGGTCATGCATTGACTGTGGTCCTAGCTACCTTAAACAGTCCCTATCCTGGTACATACCTAATAACGACCTACAATCAAAAAACTCCTTGACGGTCTCTCGCTCTGGTTTTAAGAGATTCAAATGGGGAGGCAGCTGGTTTTTCTCTGAAGCCCCAGACCTCGGGAACAGTCTGCTTATATATATCAAAGCAGCTCCCACACTATTGAATTTTAGGAAACAAATAAAAACCTGGCTCTTTAACCTCTAGTTTCCCTCTGCTCTCACTTGACTGATATTCCCACTCCAGCGCCAAGACACCCTCAGGTATTTGAGCACTTTAGAAACAACTTGATATAACATAGCTCCAGTAAACAACCAAAGAGAATGCACATTCTCCCTCTTAATCTTTCAATGATTCAAGGAGGGGCAACAGAGTTTAACTGATACTCTTACATTCATTTTAATGATTGTATGACTTATGAGAGTAATTCTAACTTTTCATTTAGATGAGAGCAGCAAGGTGACCTTGCCACTCATAATCAACTGCAGATATCCATCACTAAGAGTGTTGTTCAAAAGATCAGGTCTTGAGCGAGCTCTCTCAGTGGCGCATGAGGGCGACCTCAGTGTTAATGGACTTATATTCAACACTTGCGCTGTTGGTTGACAATGATTCTGATTTCCATGATAACGTGACTGTCATTGAAGGGGAAGTGTCACCAGGTCCTTTGAGGTTCCTGAGGCTTTGAACTTGAGCTCCACATTCGTCTAAATAACTTAACATTGCTTCATCTCTTCATGCAGCTTATCTCTGTAACATAACCTTATTTAGATAGGAGCCGCTTCTTATCACCAAAACATGGATCAAAACTTGTACTAATTTGCACTCCAAAATTAAAAAAAGAATAAAGAGAAAGAGAACATAGGACATAGGACACTCACTGAGGCACCACACATAGAGGTTATGAAAATGTGACTATGGTACACAACTAATTTGTTTCAGTTGCATGACATATCTGTCTTTTTTCAAATGCTAAATACTCGAGTCAAACTTACAGGTGCAAAAAGCTTCATTTTCAGGTGCAAAACCACTTTTCCAATTCAGGAAAGTTAGTTTTGCACTCATAAAATAATTCACTCACTCTCTGTTACCATCTCCAGGATAGGGATGGCCGTGAGGTTTAATAACATCTGCAACCTACACATTTGAGGGTATATTCAAGCCATTTTCTAACCTTTTTCCACAATAAAAAATGTTAGAGATTTACTCTTCCACAGGACAGGAATAACAGCTTTCTATTATGAAAAGCAGTGAACCGCATTCCGTTATTGGTGAGGGTAGAGGATTAAGGGGTTTCTCCATTGGGGAACACATTTTTCCAGTGGCAGTAATAGGCTACAAAAAAAGTTAACAAATGCATATTTTCCAGTAATGCTGATTTTCCCATGCAAGAATGCTCAAGTTTATCTTCTACCATTAGAAAATGGAACTTAAAAATATTTTCCAGGATTATGACTGGAGAGATATGGGCCATACTCACAAGGGACGTATTCAGAAATCTAACTCTACAGGTGGAAATTTACACACATCGGGCCTTATTACGATGTCGGGCGGAAGATCATCTGACAGCTCGGCGGTGGTGGTCACCCCCGAAATCTGAGGCATCAGTCCGACCGTCGTATTATGATACAGGTGGTCCGACCGATGCCTGCGGGGGGAATCCGCTCTACCAACGACAGGCTCAAGGAGCCCATCGAGGCTGCTAGCAGATCGTAATCCCCACAATAGAAGCAGTGCCAGCTCAGGTAATGCCGTGGGGATTACGATTTATGTTTCTGACAGCCTTTTCATGTTGGTTGTTCTTCCATGAAAAAGGCTGGTGGGAGGGGTCTTTGGTGAACCTAGCAGGGCCCCTGTCCCCCCATGGCCCTCAGCTATGGGCCCTGGAAACATCCATGCATCGTTCCGCAGGCAGCGCTTGCTGCCTGGCACACAGTGCATGGATGTTTAAAAATTCTAGCAGGAGCCAAAAACAAATATATAAATGTTTATTTAATAGGACCTTCAAAAAAATTTAAAAAGATTAAAATATGCAAAATAAGCAATAAAATCAATTCTTGTGACACATATTAAAAACAATCTCCTACCACACTGGCTATGGGAAAATACAAACTGTATCGAAAATGCAAATAAATATACAAAAAGCACCAAACCAATGGTAATAACATGTTCAACATATGGAAGTTCCTTCTAGTCCCCTATGGTTTGGTAGTTCTAAAGGTCAAGAAGCAACGAGTTTCAGTGGCATAAGTAGATCCAACCACTTTCTTCAGGCGTAATCAAGAAATGTCTCCCAGTTCTTTTATCTAATATAAAAACCACATTTCAATTTTATATAAAAAAATGCATGTAGTATTCCAAATGTCAATCCTATCTCGTACATTTGATCTATCTTACAATACATCATAACATGCATGTATTTACAAACACCTATATTAGATTTTTGGCTCTGACGTGTCGTTTCTTGACCTTTAGAACTACCAAACCATAGGGGTTCCTGTGGACAAGACAAGAGAAGGAACTTCCATATGTTAAACCTGTTATGACCATTGGTTTGGTGGTTTTTGCACTTATGATATTTTCCCATACCCAGTGTGGTATGAGATTGTTTTTAATATCTGTCACTAGTATTGATTGCATTGCTTATTTTACACATTTTAATCTTATTGAAGGATCTATTAAATAAACATTTATATATTGGTTTTTGGCTATTGCTATAATTAATGGTACTTGTTTGATTGTTTGAATGTAGTGTGTGAATACAATGGTATGCTTATGAGAAATCCCAAAGGGAATTTATTTCTGACTCAGTTTCATTTGGAAGATACCAACACACGCAAGTTTACTACTTAGGGGGCCGATTACAATGTCGTTAGGAAGGGCTCCGGATGGAATTTGGTATTGCAGAATCCGATTTGGAACCCTTGTTTCCTACCGAATCGTACAGTTTTCCCAACGACCAATACGATATCTGGAAATTGTACGAACATTCTGAATCGGTTCCGAAAGGCGCAGAGTCAGTCCGAGTCTTTCGCAGCTGCATCATTCAGCTCAAAGGGCACTGTTTCCACACAAGCGATGATGATGACCGATTTGGACCGCTGTTCCGACTCTGTTTGCCTGAGAGTAAACAGCTTTCTGAATCGGTCTTTGAGGGCCCATTTCGGGCCTCCCTTAACCAGGAGGCGACCGAATGTGGCCCGTGGGGGTACCCAATGGACATCTCTTCCCAACAAAGCACAATGTGGCAGGCACCATAGGAGCCCGCCACTGAATGCAAGGTTTTCCCAAACACCCCTTTTTCCAATGATAGCCTGTGTTCTCCGGCAGAACACAGGCTCCCAATAGAATCAATGTTGTGAAGCATCGTAAAAAGTTTGTCCGGTCTAACAGGGCCCGATTTGGTAGGAAATGAGTACGGAACCGATTGGTTGGGACAGTTACCTGATGGCATCATAATCGCGCCCTTAGTAGTAAATGCGGGATGTGCCGGGGTGAGTGGCTGGAAAAAGGGATACACTTACTAGTAAAAGTCAGGGGTTTAAGGAGGAGCTTAGGGATGGTTGGAAGGCGTCTTGGGAAGAACATACACCCACTCACAAAAGTGAAAACTCATTGCTTGTCACAAACTGCACTTCTAAATTTAATAGTACAAAGGCATTATTTGGTTGGTACTACATTAAAAATGAATGTGCACGATTAATTTACATTAACATATAACATTAAAACATTTGACAACTTTTTTAAGTGAATTTTTTATTTTTTAACTTTTCTTTACTCTTTAATATATGGAGATTGCACAGTCTCAAATATTTCGCTTGTCTATACCAACTGTTGCAGTCCCTAGTGCACCTTTGAAATGTATTTGTGTATTCACTCGTGTATTTTTTTTTGTTTGTTCACCAGACCACTAAAGACATCAGAGATGTGTTGAATAGTGGCGCATGAAACAGTACAAGTCTTCACACCATATTAACCTACAGACACAAAATGTGTGTGCTGTCTGGGGATTCAATTGATTCCTGTGCATAGTTCTGCAGCTTGCTCAGTGCTGGCGCATTTCACATTTCACAATTCATTGTAAATTTGCCAATGTTACCACAACAATAAATAACTCCTGCCAGCCTGCATGAAATTCAAAACATTTTGTTTGATTCATAAACCCATGAAATCACTAGCCTAACTTCAAAACAAAAGCTAAATATTCATAGGCTTCCATAAAAATCGCATATTTTCATTGAGGCTAGAAATTTCCAGCAAAGGGAAAGAAAAACTGAAAACAAATCTCTGACTTGGCAGCAAAACTTTTGGAATTAATTTCCTCCAACTCCCAGTCTCCTAACGCACTAGAAAGAGGGAAAATCCTCCTCTTTTCCATATTTTTGATTAACTCTAGCTTGCCCTCATTTCTTGGCTAGATAGCCTGACCCAGATTTATCAGGTTTCTATTTTTTAACACAAACGCAAAGCAAACTCTAAAGGTGGGATTACCAATCCCACCGCAAATCGTGGTTTGTGTTATATTGTAATGCAAAGTAATGCAACGTACTATTGAAGTGTGCAATATGCTATTCAAAAACTTGATAATAATTTTACAACAAGGTGGCATTCGATGGGTGGTGCATGTGTATTCCTATACAACCACCCATGGGTGTTGACAAAAAGCATTATGTACAAAGAACTTTAGATGGGGACTTCCGTCAAAATCCTGCACCTTGCTGAGGCAGGCATAATGAGGAGAAATGTTTTCATTTCTCCTCGATTTTCCCTCTTTGTATGTGTTCTTAATTCTACAGCACACATACAAAGAGGGAAATGTCTTAAAGGATACTTTTTCTTTACAGGAAGAGACTCCTTCCTGTACAAAAACTATTCTTACTAAAACACATACACCGTTGATCTGCGGCACATGGGTGTCTGTGTTGGTGCATGGCAACCTAAATTGCACCAACACAGGAAGAGAGCGGAACATCATCACATCTCGTTAGCTAAAGCACTGTTCAGCTCTCTCCCGTTGACGCAAAGCAGTGCAGCATGTCAGGAAATGACCCAGAGTGACCCACGTTCCAACCGCAGAACTCCCCACATTTCTAGAACCCTGTGGCTACTCCTTCATCATCCTGCTGTTCCTCGCCCCTACTGGGAAGCTCTGTGGGGACAACATTTGGGCGAAGTAACTGTATAGGAAAAGGGTCTAAAGGGGCTTTAGCATAGTTTGCTGCAAAAATCTACTTATATTCAGAGGCTTTCCATACCTTATGGACTCTGCAGACTCAGTATTTAGAGAATAGGCATTATAACGTCTTTAGGATGGCCCTTCTATGGCTGTGATGACATCTTGCAGGGTCCTGGATGGCCCTCTTTGGCTGGGACTGCACTTTTTAGGACTCAGTGCTCCTGTGTGGCTGAGGCTGCGCCAAAGTCACTCAAGGGCCCCTCAAATCTTGGGATCATCTATTTGAATCCCACCTTGGAACTTACTCAATGCTTTGCATTGAGTTTTCCTGGTGGGTGGAGCTTCCTGCTGGCATCAGCTTGAGGGTTTCCGGGGGTGGGCAGAATATCCTACCCCCTGAGATCTTCGGGTGGGTGGTAGGGTCCGGGGACAGGGGCCAGCATGATTGGTTGGGGTGCTGGGGCAAGTCCAAAGTGGACTCTTAGGGATTGGGACATGTCATAGGTGCCATTTTAGTTGGTAATACACACCGACTGGGCAAGGGTCATTCTGTTTTTTTCAAGTATTTCCCTCTGTGTATTTTATTGTTTTTTTTCTTTTTTGTCATGGGCCCGAGTGACAATGTTTGGCAGGCTCTTATTACCCTGCAGGAGGCTGGCAGGTCCGATTTGCTGGTGGTGGTGACTCAGAGGTAGGCAGGAGTGCCCAGCGAGACAGAGGAGGGCTTGGGGGTGGTGGCTGCAGTTTCCCGTCTGGTCATCTTGATTTCTGTTGGGCTTCCCTGGTTGCTACAGACATGCCCGGACTCCCCATTGCTTAGTGAGTCCCTTGGACCTTGCTGGTCCACACTGTAACCTGCTTGACCTTCCTGCATGGGTTGCTTATGCCAAAGCTTGTTGGTGCTCCAGCCAGACACCGACCCCTCAGCACTCGACATCCTTCGTGGGACAGCTCCCATCGGGCTCCTTGTCGTCGTCTCCTGGTCTTCATGACTGCAGAGTCAAGCATCCCTTCTTCGCACCTGAAGCACCCGACATCAGTGGGCATTCGTCTACCGAGCCCCTGGTCACTCTGAAGTGACCCAGACTCTGTCCCTTCTGCTTTCAGGTTCCTTCCTTCCAGAGTCCAGGATTGGATTCCACCGGACCCTTTTAACCTTCATGCCTTCCTCATAGCCCTCCATTGAGAACGATGGCGGTTTCCATCACCAATACAGACCTAAGCACCCGACTCCTCTGGAATAGGTAACTTGGGTGGGGTGGCTCTCCAACCTCTTAAGTACCAAAGGGTTTGCTCGAAATCCTCCTAGAAGGGTCCTTAAACTTTAAAATTACAACTGTGACTTCCCCATAGAATTGTACAGAGCCTGCAGTCGTGTTAGCACACTGCACCCGACCTCCGTAGGGTTCCTATCTACTCCCCTTGGGTTGTTCCTTGGGGTCCAAGCGATTCTACGTGCTCCAGACCTTGTCTTGACTGAAGTTATGATTGTTATACCACTAATTTAGTATATGGTTTGGGCTCCCCTTGGAGCCCACAGTGTATTGTGCTACTAATTATGAAAATCCTATCACAACAACTTAGATTATTCAATCACAATGTTCCAAATTTCACAAATACAATATCATGTTGAGTGAATATATTGTTCTTTTAATCTATAAGATTCTCTCCAAGTCCAGCCTACACGTGTTTCGGTGTAAGGGTAGGGACCCACGACATCATCAGGGCTGGGAAAAAAACAATATAACAGATATTGTAGTCCCGCCGTACATCGGGTATTGTACATATTACATATCTACTAAATTATCCAAAAGATCGTGCAAGTGGGTGTAAGTACTCAATTCCTTGTACATCAATATCCAATTAAAATAGTATGTGTATATCAGAAAGAGTGATAGAAAGTCATTGTAACATTGATTTGAAAGCAGTTCATTTAATGGTAGAAGATAGGGAGGGTGGGTGATAATTATCCCCACTAGAGGAAGAAAAGTATGCCACAAGAAGGTAAATGAATAGCCTCCTCAGACATGTGAGAGATACATTCTCTCATAGTGTATAAGATCCCAGTATCAAAACAGTAACATGCCTCGCCGATAATAAATAAATATACCAAACTCCAACGTGAGATAAATCGTCAAGAGCTAATGACACACACTAACCCGGTGCACAAGAACTATTATGTATTTAAGACTGAGCATAACAACTCAGGCCTACCTGATTTTCAAATGGTGGCGAACTGTCTGCCTAGAAATATCATCAAAAAGTATTCATATTTATATATCCCCAGATTCTCAATATATTCTGACCATAGAGGAGTCATAAATGCTAGCCCCCAGAAACGTACCTTCTGGCTGGTTATAATTCCGACCCAGCCTAATTTGGCTGGGTTGCACGAATCCTGTCAAAAATCACCGGTCTTATCTTTTATGTTCGTGCTGTAGAAAAATATGTATACAAACATGTGTTACATATTTTTCAAATATTCGTACGAGTCAGCTATTCAAGCTACAAATCTAAAACATCCAAATGTCCTCTAGATGTTTGATTATTATTCATAAACTCAAATCCACAGGTTATATGTGAACCGCCGCTTACCTCTGTAATTCTAGTTCGATATTCTTGCTCGTGTTCTGACCAGGACCCCAGATTAATAGTCCGAATATAATATTCCGTGTATATCAGCACTCCCTCGCGTCAGGTAAATATCCGATTGTCCCGTCACCCCAACTAGTGAATAAACACATAAACGGCGGGAAATTATTGTATCCGTTTTGTGTTATCTCATACATAGACAGAGAGTACTCCGTATGCATTATCATCTGATCAGTCCTCACCTAATATTAGGAGGATCCCGTGGACAGGTTCTTTACGGCGTCAGTCAGCGGTCTCCCCATATTCGGAAGAACCGCGTCTAAACTCGGAAGCGAAATAAAAGCATAATGGATTTCCGGTCTACCGCGTCTAGACCTAGAGCACCCGCCAGTGCATACATTTTCGAGCGCCATCTTAGGTTAGTCAAAAGTAAATGACTTCCCACCGAAATATGACACGAACCTCCGATTTGGGCACTATTTCAAATCCTATTTAGGCAATATGTTGGGTAACGTCCAGCTAATAACCTTTGTATTAATATTTTATTTCCGTATAAATAATCCCAAGTTAATCTGTCCATATCTAGCGGACCCGCCAGTGCATACATTTAGAGCGCCATCTTAGGTTAGTCAAAAGTAGGTGACTATCCCACCGAAATCTAATACGAACCTCAGCTTCGGCAATATGTTAAATCCTATTTAAGCGATCTATTTGGTAACGCCCAGCTAATAACGTCTGTGTCTATATTTTATTTTTGGTATCAATAATCCAATAGCTAATCAGTCTCTATCTAAGCATCATGACGGGACTCCAATTCTGTCTGTAGCGCTTGTTTAACTATTCCAATCTAATTGAATACAACATGCCTCCAAGTATGGGGTGTCATATGTGTACCACATGTATGGATACCATGTGTGTTAATGGTACATAGCCTGATTTGATCCTAGGAAAAAATTGCCTTGAGTCATATATAACACCGCAATGTGGGGTGAATTAGTAGTTACAGAATGTTTTGGTTTTATTTATTGCCATAGGGCATAGCAATGTCCCGCATTTATGAAAGCCAACGCAACTTTGGGTCAACCAGTCTGGAGATGTTTTAGTGATTATTGGATAGGTGGGGCCTACCCATGATTTAATGTTCTTTCCCCTCCTATATGTGATCAGAGGTTGTTGGGCAATGTGCTTGTTCTGTAACTACATAGGGAGAGAATTCAGAATCAAACAAATGCTCAACTGTAATAGTTGCTTCGTAGTTTATATGACTACCTGCAAATGTGGTCGTTTTTATATTGGCAGTACAAAAAGGGCGCTCAAAGAGAGGATATTTGAACACGTAAGAGCGATTCGACATCAGGACGCAAGATATAATACTGCCACACACATTAATGAATGTCCCAGTCAAGGAAAGAACAAAACTATTAGTTTTTGTGCTATTGACCAAATCAGAAGTGACCCTAGAGGAGACAACAGAGAATTGTCTCTACGTCGCAGGGAAGCTACATGGATAATAATGATGCGGGCGGTTGAGTACGGGATGAACTCAGATCAGGAACTACATTACTTCCTGGGTTAACATATCATAGTCCCCATTGTAGTATTAATATCACAGTGGAGATGTCTGCATGTCTAAGGTTTTTATATCGAATAATGCAATGTGTCTGTTATATGAGATAAAAAGTAGTAACAATCAAAAAAATTGTTGTTATGCATACCCTGGAGCCATGGGTTCACTAGTCATAAGCGTATGCAAATGCGTTTTTTTAATGTTGATTACTGACATGAATATATGTATCTTTAGTTGTTGTACATCTAAAATGTCTCGTCGATCTGGCACCAATTTGATCAGTACACTTGAATATGAATAATATTTATTCTGCGTAACTGTTCCATTAGCAATTGCAAATTTATGTATGACTATAACAGTGGATATATTTTTATAACCTTCCGTCACACTTCTCAACTACAAATACTAATTCACCCCACATTGCGGTGTTATATATGACTCAAGGCGATTTTTTCCTAGAATCAAATCAGGCTATGTACCATTAACACACATGGTATCCATACATGTGGTACACATATGACACCCCGTACTTGGAGGCATGTTGTATTCAATTAGATTGGAATAGTTAAACAAGCGCTACAGACAGAATTGGAGTCCCGTCATGATGCTTAGATAGAGACTGATTAGCTATTGGATTATTGATACCAAAAATAAAATATAGACACAGACGTTATTAGCTGGGCGTTACCAAATAGATCGCTTAAATAGGATTTAACATATTGCCAAAGCTAAGGTTCGTATTAGATTTCGGTGGGATAGTCACCTACTTTTGACTAACCTAAAATGGCTCTCTAAATGTATGCACTGGCGGGTCCGCTAGATATGGACAGATTAATTTGGGATTATTTATACGGAAATAAAATATTAATACAAACTTTATTAGCTGGACGTTACCCAACATATTGCCTAAATAGGATTTGAAATAGTGCCCAAATCGGAGGTTCGTGTCATATTTCGGTGGGGAAGTCATTTACTTTTGACTAGCCTAAGATGGCGCTCGAAAATGTATGCACTGGTGGGTGCTCTAGGTCTAGACGCAGTAGACCGGAAATCCATTATGCTTTTATTTCGCTTCCGAGTTTAGACGCGGTTCTTCCGAATATGGGGAGACCGCTGACTGGCGCCGTAAAGAACCTGTCCACGGGATCCTCCTAATATTTGGTGAGGACTGATCAGATGATAATGCATACGGAGTACTCTCTGTCTATGTATGAGATAACACAAAACGGATGCAATAATTTCCCACCGTTTATGTGTTTATTTACCAGTTGGGGTGACGGGACAATCGGATATTTACCTGACGCGAGGGAGTGCTGATATACACAGAATATTATATTCGGACTATTAATCTGGGGTCCTGGTCAGAACACGGGCAAGAATATTGAACTAGAATTACAGAGGTAAGCGGTGGTTCACATATAACCTGTGGATTTGAGGTTATGAATAATAATCAAACATCTACAGGACATTTGGATAATTTTAGATTTGTAGCTTGAATAGCTGATTAGCACGAATATTTGAAAAATATGTAACACATGTTTGTATACATATTTTTCTACAGCACGAACATAAAAGATAAGACCTGTGATTTTTGACAGGATTCGTGCAACCCAGCCGAATTAGGCTGGGTCGGAATTATAACCAGCCAGAAGGTACGTTTCTGAGGGCTAGCATTTATGACTCCTCTATGGTCAGAATATATTGAGAATCTGGGGATATATAAATATGAATACTTTTTGATGATATTTCCAGGCAGACAGTTCGCCACCATTTGAAAATCAGGTAGGCCTGAGTTGTTATGCTCAGTATTAAATACATAGTAGTTCTTGTGTACCGGGTTAGTGTGTGTCATTAGCTCTTGACGATTTATCTCACGTTGGAGTTTGGTATATTTATTTATTATCGGCGAGGCATGTTACTGTTTTGATACTGGGATCTTATACACTATGAGAGAATGTATCTCTCACATGTCTGAGGAGGCTATTCATTTACCTTCTTGTGGCATCCTTTTCTTCCTCTAGTGGGGATAATTATCACCCACCCTCCCTATCTTCTACCTTTAAATGAACTGCTTTCAAATCAATGTTATGATGACTTTCTATCACTCTTTCTGATACACACATACTATTTTAATTGGATATTGATGTACAAGGAATTGAGTACTAACACCCACTTGCACGATCTTTTGGATAATTTAGTAGATATGTAATATGTACAATACCCGATGTACGGCGGGACTACAATATCTGTTCTATTGTTTTTTTCCCAGGCCTGATGAAGTCGTGGGTCCCTACCCTTACGACGAAACACGTGTTGGCTGAACTTGGAGAGAATCTTATGGATTAAAAGAACAATATATTCACTCAACATGATATTGTATTTGTGAAATTTGGGACATTGTGATTGAATAATCTAAGTTGGTGTGATAAGATTTTCATAATTAGTATCAGATCTACGGATCATCGGTGGGTTTGGATGATAACCCATACCTAGGCACCCAACGACTCTGATTGATCTTAAGGGAGATTCCTATAACTGCCGATATTTGTTGTAGCGCCACTACCATCTAGGAATATCATCCCCCCTCATATTTTTCGTGTATTGTGCTACTCACAACTGTTCTATATATCTTGTATTGTGTGATTTGTGTTCTATTCTCATGTAGAGGATAGTAGAGAGTGCTATATTAATGAAGACACATTTGTATATAACTACTGTCTGGTTCTCTTTCATTTAATTAATTCAGGTGGTGATAATCTGGTAAAACAACCTGCTTTACATTCCTTCAAGATTAAGCCTGAAGGCTGTTCTCCACAGCTACCACTAGGATAGCTTTCTAAAGGTTATCTTTGACCTCATACATCATAAGGGTCTTTTGAACTGGTGCAATACCAGGCCAACCTCTCACATGTACTCTACAGGCATCGGACACAGAGACACTGCCGGACTCTGTTGATAGGACACCGTACCCAGAGGCCGGGGCAGGAGACCCAGGCGATGAACATGACAGATCGCAATATGTGGAGAACTCGATGGACAAATGTACAGATAGTAACTACAGTAGTTGCGGCAGAGAGGGGTGCTGGATGGTCCTGCTACTGGGGGCAATGGAAAATGTTCTGCCCCTCTATTGTTATTCCTATGTCTGTAATCAGTATTATATATGTTTAGAAATGATCACAGTGGGAGTAAGGGCACTCACAGGGCTGTAACGCCCCCCAGCAGAGTTCAGGCGCGTCCGGGATGCTAGAGAGTAGTCTTGCACCCAGGAAAAAGTCAGTTCTCTATCACAGCAACAGATACGATAGACCTACCCATGTAATAGGTGAGGCCAGAATGCCTTTCTACCTCTGAATCTTTGAGTTGGGAATTAATGTTTTTGCGGGTGAGGGGAGGTTTGGGGCGGTATGTGCTGCTATTTGTATGGATTACAATGTATACATCAAAGGTAACGCAACTGCCCATGGGGCGGGGGAGGGGAAGGGTTTGTTTGGTTTTCAACGTTCTTTCAGTTGTTGCGGGAATCTCAGGGTCATGTAAATTACACACATATCAAATAAGATGCCGAGAGGATGTATTCGTCGTTCGTGGGGAAGGGAGATGAAAATTATTTGCACAAGTCAACGCAATCATGTCAGTACAAACACTGAAGATACTTAACTGGAAAGTTAGGGGGATGGCAGGAGTAGAGAAACGCCGCAGAGTACATTACTGAGGAGATATAAAGTGGTGATTGCTGGGCTGCAGGAAATGCATATCTGGGGGAACACCATTTTGAGTATACGGAAACGGTGGAGGGGCCAGCTATATGCCACCTCGTACTCAGGCTTTGCACAGGGGCTCTGGTGTGGGTGGCACCTAGGGTCACTTTCCAACATTTACATCACAATCTGGACACGGAGGGAAGGTTTGTTATCTTGCATGGGAGATGGGAGGGCAAGGAGATTTGCATAATCAATTTCTATGCCCCTAAATCGGACTGTCCATACTTTTTTTCAATGCTCCTAAAAGCGGCGACTCCATACATGGGGGTCGAAGTTATCCTTTTCGGGGATTTCTGCTACATCTTTGATGCTGTGCTGGACAGGGAACCCCCCCAGAGAAAACAACGAGCCTCGTATTTTGTGGTCACTAGTCACAATAATTCAGGGGTTGCAGTTCAGGGACGAATGTAGGCCTGCTACCATGCAAAGAGAGAATTCTCCTGTTATACCCCGGCGGCCCGCATGTTTTCCCACACAGATCATTATTGCTTAACAGCTCGTCTGTCTGCTAACATGCGGGGAATATTGTACCTGTCCGCTACCTCTCAGGACACGCATAGCTACTACTGACTCTTAAAAGCGGCCTGGTCTTCCGGCCACTCCGCTCTGGCAACTCAGAGCGGAGGCTCTCACTTACCCCCCCTTATGTACACACTATTGAAGAGGCACTACAACACTACTTTGCAGATAACTGAGGGTCAACGACTCACAGATCCACAGAAAGGGAGGCCATGAAGGAGGTCCTACAGTTGGTGTGTATGAGGACCACGTAAGGGGTGAGGAGACAGTTGAGTGATGATATCACAACCCTGGAAAAGCAACTCAAGAGATTAGACAACACTATGATTAAGACATCTGCACAGTAGGCCGATTGTACATTCGGGGGGAGTTATTAGAGGCCTGGACAAGGCTGGAAAACATTGGGTACACCACATATCAGCAAAAACTACAAATGGAGGAGGACTGATCGGGGGTGCTCCTGGCACGAATAGAAATAGAGCATACACCCATTCTACAGCTGAGAGGCAGTGACTGAACTATGGTACATACCCAGGGTGCGATCCTGATGGAATTTGCAACTCATTAAAAAAAAAACATGCGCTACTGACTCTCTGGTTTGCGCGCACTCCTAAGCAGAGTTCCTCGAGGGCTTGATGCTCTCCTTTCTGGGGGAGGAGGATGCAGAGGCGCTGATGGCACCAATTTCATGGGAGGAAGTGCTTGCATCCATTAAAAAGTACCCCGTGAGCGATAGCGAGGGAGTTTTATAAACAATTTGGCTCGTAACTGGTTACACACCGCCTCAAGGTATATAATTAGGTCCTGCATTGTGGGAAACTCCCCTAGACTATACTGGGAGCAACGGTGTCAGTGATCCCTAAGCCGGACATGGATCTTCTCTCCCTGGGGGCCTGCAGGCCCATCTGTCTCCTGAATATCAGATTGAACTTTTAAGTGACATAATGGCAGCTCACCTCCTACTGTATATGTCTCAACTGATCCACCTGAACCAGACCGGGTTTATCCCAGGACGGAACACAACTCACATTTTACACAGGCTGGGGCATGTTTTGCATGCGCCACACCTGGAAGCAGAAAACTGGGCACTGAGCTTGCTAGATATACAGCAGGCCTTCGACTCTGTGGAATGGAGCTATATGTAGGCGGTGCTCCAAAAGATGGGACTAGGCGATTCATATATTGCGTGGATAAAAGCCTTCGCGGTCAGGTGTCGGATAGCTTTATTCTACAAAAGGGTACATGGCTGGGTTGCCCCTTGTCCCTGCTATTCTTTGCCATTCTGAAGGAAACCTTAGCGATTACCCTCAGGACACGATTGGGGCAGTGGGGCATCTGGCTGGGGGACACTAACCATGTGGTGTCTATGCATGCAGATGACACACTAGTATATCTCGGACTCCCTGAAGAAGCAGTACCGGTGCTTACTAGGGAGCTAGCAAGGTTTAGGGAGGTGTCGGGACTAAGACCTAGCCCAGGGAAATCTAAACTCTTCCTTATGAGAATTCTTGCCGGAAGGGGGGAGCAAGAGTTGCCACAGGTGGGGATGCGATGGGTGGGTGACAAGGTAAGATACCTTGGAATTAAGTTAGTGCATTCACAATCAGCCTTTTTGGAGGGTAACATGGGTAAATGTGTAGCAGGTACCTAGAGATCTGTGACTTTCTGGAAGGAGTTCTCCCTATCACTGATGGGTAGGGTGGCACTTTCCATGATGGTGATCTTGCCACGCTGCTTATACCTTATGCAGAATTCACTTTATCAAATCCTGTGCACATATTTCCAGGGGTTGGAACGTTTCAAGGTAGAGCTGTTGTGAGGATCAAAGAGGAAACAAGTCAAAATAGATACGTTACAGAGGCATTACTATATGGCACGGCAACTTCAACACGCAGTGCATTGGTTGGACAACCAGGATAAGGATAACCAGGAGGCTGCTAGTGGGCACACACTATAAAGTTGCGCTCCTTGAGCTTCTCATGTTGGGGACCAGGGTACCTGAGCATTTCCCGTACATTGTTCGACATGTGGCCATAGTATGGGAAGCAGCAATAAAAAGGGTAGTAAAAAAGACCCCATTTGCTCCCGAAGTCTCACTGTGGGCAGTGCAGCCCTTCAAAAAAAGGACAAAATATGTCCATTGCCAAATGGTTGGAGGGAGGATGCAAAATGATGGGGGACTTATATGCAGTGAAAATAACAGGAGATGTCTGGTCACAACGATAAATGTGTGCTGTTCTGAAGCTAAAGACACAAAGGGATCATGTAACAACAACATGAAATTACACTGGGCTGAAAAACTCCCAGTAGCCCACCCTTATGGCGGAATATCATCACGTGGGATACGGATAGTGGATCCAAATCTCGCCCAACCCATCTAATGATGGTGCAGAGATGGATTTCCGAGATAGACCTCTAGCCACAGTGTATTTCAAGTGGTGCTGATGGTGTGCAGTGCTGTGAAAAAAGTGAGTGAAAGAGTCTAAAATTGGCTACTAGGGCAGAAAATATGTTTAATAGGCACTGTCCTAGTGTCAAGATGAAAATGACTCCTGATAGTCTGAAAATATGACTATATAATGGCGCAGTGCAGTGGGGTCAATATCACGTGGGATACGGATAGTGGATCTGTGAAGCGTTGAGACTTTTTCTTCGCTATTTATGTGTTGTCTGTACTGTTTTCTTTGTCACTTAGGGATCACTGTAGACACATTTATCATATCATATATTCTGTGCACTGTTTCCCTCTCTTGTAGGAAAGGACATATAATTAATTTTCCACCAGTTAACATTGGGGATCCAAGTTCCTGGTAGGAGTATTCTTATTATTATTATCTTCACGTTTAACTCACTAGTACCCTTTTGCAGTCGCTATTAGAACTTGGTCCTGAAGAAAGCTGGACAGTTTGTTCCATACTGCTGAAACATATTGACCCCACTGCACTGCGCCATTATATAGTCATATTTTCAGACTATCAGGAGTCATTTTAATCTTGACACTAGGACAGTGCCTATTAAACATATTTTCTGCCCTAGTAGCCAATTATAGACTCTTTCACTCACTTTTTTCACAGCACTGCACACCATCAGCACCACTTGAAATACACTGTGGCTAGAGGTCTATCTCGGAAATCCATCTCTGCACCATCATTAGATGGGTTGGGCGAGATTTGGATTCACTATCCGTATCCCACGTGATGATATTCCGCCATAAGGGTGGGCTGATGGGAGTTTTTCAGCCCAGTGTAATTTCATGTTGTTGTTACATGATCCCTTTGTGTCTTTAGCTTCAGAACAGCACACGTTTATCGTTGTGACCAGACATCACCTGTTATTTTCATTAGATATAGGTTGGGGTTTTGAGATGTCGGGGTCGGTAAACTAACCCCTATAGACCACCCCTACTTCTCCTTTTTTCTAGGGCTTATATGCAGCCCAACAGTTCCTGTTGAGGGAAGAGGCGGAAAATATATATGAGCTTGGCAAGGGGCAATACTTGCAGTACGCAAACATTTCTGCTGTGGCTCGCGAGCTGTGGCCGACATTTCCACAGAACCCCCAAGTCAAGGCAACCCTACAAGCAATGACTACCCTGGCAGGAGGACGCAGACTGGTTTTACATATTTATAAGGTACTCAGGGAGGACCTCTCCGCCTGCCCTCTAAATGTTCAGGCAAAATAGGATGCTACATTAGAGGAATCCATGATGGAGGCGGACTGGAGGAGAGTACACAAGGGGGTCAAACAGATTATCTCCATCGCTAGATTTAAACTTACACAATATAGCATAGTACACCAAACGTACCTGACTGCACGAGTGCTCCATAACATTTTCCTGGACCGATCCTCCTGTTGCCCAAGATGTAGATATGAGGACGTTCACTTTCTTCACATGATCTGGGACTGCCTTGAGCTGACACCTTACAGGGGCAGGTGATAAAGCGCCTGCAGAGGGTCACGGTCTGGGTGGTGCCGCATGGTGTGAGGGGAGCGCTTCTTGGGTTTCTCCCTTTGCCCAAAGCTAAGAAACTTACTAGGAAGTTCTTTTAATTGGGGCCAGTGTTAGGCAAAAGATGGATAGCAACTAGATGGATCAGTCCAACCCCCCCCAGTGGTAGAGAATTGGACCATGGTCATGCGCGAATGGGCCGCAGTGAAGTCAATTAGAATGAAGAAAGTCAGGAAGGAGGATAAGCTGGAGGAGAACGTGGGGGTGGTATACCATGATCACTGACTTAAGGCAGATGGACGATCCACCCTTGGAAGCAACAGATGAGTTTGTAAGAGGTTCGGACAGACCAGAGACTGTGGGGGTACATGAGGCTTCCCTGACATCTGAGAATGATAGGAACATACAGACTACATAATTGTAGATTGAGCTCTTGGATACTGGGACTGACATTGCAATATTAGCATGACCCGGGGGAGAGAGGAGGCACTATGTTAACTGTTCAAGTTTATATATTTAGCAATTAGCAGGATGTTCATAATGTGACTTGGTATAATGTTCTGTAATACAAGCTTGATAATAAGGACAAGTAATCCTTGAAGGAGATGTCAATTATGCCACTGTAACACTATGGATTGCATGGCTCATTTTATGATCTACTTATTATTATTTTTTGTGTGTTTCTTTTGGAAAAAGGCTAATAAAAAAATAAAAATTAGACCTAAAAGCCCTGAAATTTAGACTACTGCTGGAATCAAGAGAAACCTTTGCCAATTGAGAAGAGCTGGAGAAACTGGAGGAGGAGTACTGCCCCTTTGCTGTGTGCTGTCTGGGGTTGGCCTGCAGCAGCTGTTTCTGCCAAGTAAAGGAGAAGGACTTTGCTGTGTGCTGTGTCCCCCTGCTTGAGGAAGATCTCCAAGGGTTTGAGTAGAGCTTACCTCCTCTGTTGAAGTCTCGGGGACACAAAGACTTCAGCCCCCTGCTCCCTTGAACTTCCTTGCTGGGAGTTATGACCTGCCAAGAGGTGCCTGTGACTATGTTGGGCCTCTGGGGTTTGTTCCTGCTGTTGGGAACTAGAAGAGCGACGCAACTACAAGAAAATCAATGCATAGCTCTTCTTGTGGCCGACACAGCACCGATATGTGAGAAGAATCTCACTGTGCGGCTGCTGAAACTGACGCAGTGCCTGTCGCTGCTGCAAGAACCAACGCATCGAGGGATTGTGGCTGAAGAAACCAATGCAGCACCACTTGACTCTGCCGCATCGATCGCGACGCATCCCGGATTTCCATGCATCTTACCTGTGCAGCAAGTTTTGCCAATGTATCACCCGTGGCCCAAAACCATCACAGAATTGATGCATCACTTCACCCTACAGACTGGATTTGACACATCACTTTTCCTGTGTGCAGCAGAACTGTTGCAGTGCCTCCCCATGGTCTCAGGAACTGATGCATCTCTGTCTTTCGATGCTTCCTATCACTGCAGCTGTTTGGCCTTGTAAATTTCTTCACAACTACAGGTACTTTGAGAAAAATCATGCATCCATAGTTTTATATGGATACGTTGTTTGAACCCTTTTTAAAGTCATATTTTTATTACATGTATGTGGTATTTTTTGTTGTTTTGGTCTTGTTGAGTTTAGATAAAGATACTTTATTTTTCTAAACTGGTGTGGTGTCCATTTGTTGTGTTATCACTGTATTACTCTGTGTTTTGACTACAAATACTTTACTCATTGCCTTTGGGATGAGTCAGTGTGCTTGTGCCTGTTCCTGATGTGTCAGCAGCGCAAGATAGAAAGAAGCCACTAACCTTAAGGATCTGCCAGTGGGGACGATGACTGGTGAGAAGCCCCCCACCTCCCCTGAGGGCAACCATCCCACAGAGCTATGAACACTTCAGTGGAATGGAGCAGCCAAGGGAAAAGGGAAGTGGATAAAACAAATAACAATGCTGCTAGGACTGCTCCTCATCACCCTATGTCTTAACAGGGGTCTTGGAAGTCATCAACACCCTCTTTATGGAGTACTGTGCAAATGAGAAGAGAGAGATTTCAGAGCATGTTTTAGAAAAGACCAGACATACACAGTCGACCTTAAGAACTATATATACACTTACAGTGTGATGGCCGCTATAGTACGTTGATGATTGAGAGCACTGTTACTAGAAAAATTATGAGAGTTTGAATGCTTAGTTCTCTCAAACAGGCAACTGGATCAAATGTATTCCTTAGCAGTAATAGAAATGGAAATAATCAGGCCAAATAAGTGGCCTAAACACAACAGAACATACAATCACGAAGTGTGTTCCAACGGAAAGGAAACACTAGATGGTGTAAACAAAAGTTAGGCCATGTGTCCAATGCGCAGTTGGTATGAGTCACAGAGGGGACACCACAATAATAGCTATGCGGAATGCACACAGCAGCTGTTCAGAATCACAGCGTACGTGTCTCTACCTGGTAACGCTAGGAGTTCCCAGCACAAGGTAAATCCAAACAATTTCTCGAAACGAGGGAGCCACAGTTCCGGCATCTCTCTCCCTCTATTAGGCAACCTGAAATGCTCCAGCACCGGAAGTCGGGGAGATTCAGCACTTGAAGAAAATGCGGCCAAGTGAAGTTTGGCGTACTCCGAACCTTCTGATGGCAGCCTGCTTGAATTCAGAAGCAGCACAGCCGTCAGTCCGGGGCGGCAGGTCGAAAACTTCCTAATCCAGCTGGGAACACAGTCCGCCTAAAAGGAAACCAACTTTTCCAGCAAGATTGTCAGGCTCCTCCCATTCCGGGAGGAGGAGCTTTATAGGAGTGGAGTACTGAAAGAAGACGGTTCCGCATGTGGCCCCCAGGGGATTCAGGGTGATGTAGTGTACTTGTGCGTCTGTCACGCGTATTTCGGGCGGTATGCTCACAGAAGTTAGATGTCTGGCGTGTGATCGCGACAGTGCCAAGCTACCCAGGGGGTGAGCAGGGTTTATCTATAGTGTATATGCCCCTTACTCTGACTACAAGCAAACGTCCCTATTTGGACAGCTACAGACCCCCATTTCTAACATTGGTGGCAGCGGTGGGAATTGTACCTGTATTTGTACTTGCCCCCCAGTGATTGGTGTACGTCGCTAGTTTAGTGCAGACCACTACGCAACCACATACTGTGTTTTATTTTTGGTTCTATTTTTTATCTGACCCTTAAGTTATCCACACATCATGTCTCTAAATGGTAAATCAGCAAGGGAGGTTGCAGAATTGTAGTTTGACATTGAAATGTTAAGTAGTTACAAAGTAGAGCAATTCAAGTAATTCTGTAGAAGCTTTGGATGTCCCATGAAGAGCCGCTCTAGGAAAGAGGAGCTGCAGAAGGCCTTAGGGGCCTGTGGGAGGCCAGACAAGCTGAGGAGACAGGGGATGCAGATGTGGATAGGAGTGTGCCAGAAAATTGTTTCGGATCCCAGGATTTGCCTGATGGGAGGCCAGCCTCAGTGGCTAGCAGCAGTCATTCTTCTTGCAATCCCTCTCCAGAGGAATGGAGGACAGGCAAAGGGTCAGAGATCATAAATTGGAGGTTATGAGGCTCCACATAAAGCATTGGAAATAGAGAACCAAAATGCTGCCATAGAGAAGGAAAAGATGGCAGAGGATAGCAAGAATGCTTGGGCCTTAGAGGAAAAGAAATTGCTTTTGGCACATGAGTTGAGCATGAGAGAACTAGACATTAAAACCAAACAGGTGGAGTCCAGTGCAAATGGAAGCAGCGCACAGCAGTGCAACAGGGTAAGGTTTACATTCCCAAGGACCTATTACAGAATTTCTCGAAGGAGGAGGATATTTCTGCATGGTTTGCACCTTATGAGGCAGCACTGCATATGAATGAGGACCCAGAGAAACATTGGGGGGGCAAGCCTGTGGAAACACTTTGATGCCAATGGGAGGCACACACACACCTTTGGAGGAGGGGGGTGCTCTGACCTATCCCAATATGAAAGAAGCTTGATGCCTCAGGTATGGGCTCACACCTGAGCATCACAGGGAAACGTTTAGGTCCTTCAAGAAACTTGAGCCCAATACTTGAGTTGAGTGTGTGAACATGTCTTGCAAAGCACTGGATGGTTGGATGAAGGGCAGCAAGGTAACTGATTACCAGGGGTTGTACAACTTTATTGGTTGGGAGCACTTGAATACTCTGTGTGTTCCAGAGCTGCACCAGCATATGACACATAGTAAGCTGACTGATCCCAGGAAGCTTCCTCAGTAAGCGGACTGCTGGGCGAGTACCTGGGTCCACAAGGGGTATGTGGGAAACCCAGCCAAAGGTGGGCAGGGTACCTAGCAGAAGAGTGGGGGGACAAGAATAACCAAAAGGAGTCCTCTAAAGCGCCCCAAACTAGTTCCCAAGGTAAAGATTCCCAGCCCCCAGTTCTAAGAAGCCATGGCCCCCTAGGTTTATGCCAGACAACCGGGGTCCCTGTAAGTGTTATTCATGTGGTCAGGAATGCACATTGCGAGTGATCCAAAGTGCCCCAAGGCACCATCAGCGCCCACTGGTGCACTGTCACTGGGGTTAGTTAATGTAGTGCTTGGATCCTAGTGAGGGAGGGGAGCCAGCTGTGATGACTCTTTTCCCATAACCTGCCTGTCGGATAACACTAAAGAGTGCCTGCAGTGGGTGACCATCAGTGGAGGAGGTTAGAGGCTCTGAGAGACACAGGAGCCAGTGTGACATCTGACAGTGGGTGTCTGAAGAACAGGTCATCACCAATATACATCACCCTGTAATTATTGCAATATCCTAGCACACATAATTAAATGTCATCATGTTCATAACATTATAGATGAAAAACAGCCGTATTTGTTCTTCTGAATCTTTTCTCTCTTAATTCCAGTTGATCCCGCCAACACGTTTTTCGTCGCTTATTGGGTAGGTCACCCGCGACTTCGTCAGGGCTGTGTCACTGGAGTGTAAAGCATCTAGCCTTCCAGCTGGTTTTACTTCCGTCCCGGCCAATGTAGCAGCCTGGGTGGAGAGAATTCTGCAGTCCTTTTCTGTTACAATCCAGTCACCTTGTAGTTTCAAAATGAGGTATTCAATGTTTAAAATGTGATTCATATGTCCAGCACCATACAGCGTCCTCTCCTATATGGAGATCCCGCAGCAGTAGCTTCGTCAACTTTCAGGGTGTCGTGCCGATATTGCACCTCCGGTTCAGTTTTCAAACCTCGCTGCTGTCAGTAAAGCCCCTTTGGGCTTTACTGACAGCCGCAAGGTTCGAATAATTGCAATAATTGTATAGGATTTCATGTTGAGATCTGACTGATGGGGTTGTGGATGATGACCCCCTCCCTAAGCACCATAACATACTAGATCTGGAGAACGAATAGACTGGGAACAAAGGGAAGCGCCACTTTCACTAGACTACACCAATCATCCCCTTAGCTAACCAATACTTCACCCTGTAGTTGCTGCAGACAACTCTGAGCGCCTGTGTAAGGTGGCACAGGTTCCCTTTGGGGGGGGGGGGGGGTCTAAGGTTCCTTGAAGGTCATTGTAAGTCAATTCATGCCTGTTGACTGTCTGCTTGGCAATGACCTGGAAGGAGGTGGAGTGCCAGGCTCATTTAAAGATCTTGGGACTGCCTGAGTGGGTCTGTGTGACCACTCATTCGATGGGAGGCAGTAGGAGTGATCAAGAGAACATGGAGCCCGAAAGAGTGGATCAAGTGCGGGCCAGAAAGAGGAAGGGCAGGGGGTGTGCAAAACCATCCTCCAAAGTTCCCACGGACCAGGAGGAGGCAGGACCTGATGGGGATGCACTGGAGGCTACAGGGGACGAAAATGGACAAACTGGGCGACCTGCCTGAGCTGACCCATTGGCAGCAGGAAGGAGGTCCCTCCAGGGAGGAGTTCTGCAAGGTGCAGATGGAATGCCCTAATCTTGTTGGTTTCTGGTAGCAGTCTGCAGACCAGGCAGCATGTGATCCATCCGGATCAAATTTGATTTATTGGGAGAATGGTCTCCTATACATTGAGCCTAAGGCTGATGAGCCCAGGGAAGCCCATGTGCTGGTGGTATCCATGTGCTACAGGACCATCCCACTGGGTCTGGCACATGACGTGCCTTTGGCAGGACATTTGGGGTGCGACAAGACCTAGCACAGGCTTCTCACCCACTTTTACTGGCCCCAAATGCAGAGGCACTTTGGCACACATTGGAAGTCTTGTCAGACTTGACAGGCAAGTGGCAAGATACACAGGGGAGTGTAAGGCTTCCATCCAACCCTTTCCTGTGGTGAGCACCCCTTTCGAGCAGGTGGGCATCGACATTATGGGGCCACTGGAACCTAAGCCAGCCTTAGGCAACAAGTTTAGCTTGGTCTTGGTGGGCCATGCCTCCTGGTGCTTGGAAGGTGTCCCTCTCTGGACAATCACGGCCCCTGAGGTGAGCTGTGCATTGATGGGGATCTTTTCCTGTGTGGGGTTCCCCAGAGAGTTGGTCTCTGACCATAGTACATATTTCATTTCCAGGTATATGACGTCACTGTGGGATGAGTGCGGTGTAATGTACAAATTCCCCACTCCTTACCATCCCCGAGGGAACGGGTTGGTTGAGAGATTCAACTGAACGCTAAACGGCTGTTATGTTTCATATAGGTAACCTGATATAGGCCAGGTAACATTGTACCCAGTCACATACATCACCTCCCCTACATTTAACAGTAACAAACCTTATAAGGATCGAAACACCTTTTATGGACTGAACCTTTTACCTAGTACTAGGCCTGGGAGCAGAAGGAGGATTTTTCCTGGACAATAGTGTTCTATGACTTCATCTTTTGATAACACAGTATAAATGAATATTCATAAGGCTACTAGGAAACCAGGCAGGGGTTATACACCACCTTCCCAATATCTACTCACAAGGTTAATCACACACGTCATCCTCATACCCAACAATGGTTAACACAACAACAAGGGACAAAGGGACTCTATATACTTTTCTGTATAAATACAGTACCTCTTGCTAGCAGTAGTTAGAGGGAACCGAGACTTCCAGGCCGACATACTGACCAGAGACACTGAGGTTCCCGCATGCAGACGCTCAAGCTGACAGTGGTTTGAACATCCCTTGCGGGGTGTCCAACTCGAGACCAAGAAGGGCTCCAGCATTTCTCCTACTTCAGGTAATGGGGTTGGACTAAATCCTAGAGGGATTCTTGGATTTTACACCTACTCATATGCTAGGTACACTTAGGTACATCTAGATAGGAATCGTAGGAGTACTCGCCCTTTTATCATGCATTTTATATCCATGTATTTATTCATGCTAATTACACAATGGTAGAACTGTACTATCCGTTTATCTTCATAGTACTGCTAATCATATATCTCTGCTACTGTCTAATGGTTGTTACAGCTCATATATTCTACATGAGAATAACAAATGTTCAATAAACCTTTTATTGAAACGCTTGAGACTGTTATTCTGTGTATCTCTGAGATAAACTAAATGTGCACGAGTGATTGAGCGAAAAGTAGTACATTGTTTCCATGATCTTGAGGGATCAGCATTGTCATGATCTGAGGTTGCCATAAACTAATATCTCCCCGATAGGAGGAGACGCTAGTAGCACTGTGAGCTAGCTAATGCAAAAACCGGCTAACATATGCGCTGGGGGTGCTCAGAGTTAGTCTGCCACCAATCCTACAGTTTATGTTATCCAAACACACAGGTATCCTCACTATTATTCAACATCTGCCTGACCCCTTCACAAAATCTATTTAAATCATACATCCTCACCTATTACACCTAATTCATTTTAAAGATGGATAGTTGTGAAGAACTCTCGAATTCAAAACTTGATGACTGCCTTCATGCCATAAACACACACATGCTGAATAACTATTTAAAGCTCAATACTGCAAAGAGAAATGTTATGGCATGAGGCCAATGGCAAAACTATCAGCCTATCAACCATATGGCTTAAGGAACTTGAAGACCCACCAACAACATAGAAGTTAGAAACCTAGGATTAAACATAGATAAAGACCTATCTTTGATACCACATGCAAAAAATGTCACCAAGAGGATCTTCTGCGCAATTTAAACACTATTTTGCATTTTCCTAAGCCTTGCATACCACCATAAACTGCAAGCATCTTCACACTCATAATCTCTAAGCATGACTATGGCAACAACCTATACCTTGGTACACCTGCATCAATTATAAGCAAAATACAACACATCCTAAATGCTGCCACAAGGCTTCTTCGCCGCCTTTACTCAGGAGAACGCAATACTCCAGTCCTTCAAGCACTTCATTGGCTACCTATGTCACATGGAGGTATTAGGCCTAGTTAAAAAAGTATCTTTACATGATCAGGTTCTTAAGTTGGCTTCTCTCCCTAATCAATAGGACATTTGACACACATTCGTTTGCATGAACTCACAGGATAACATTCCTTGAATTAAGTTTGCCAGCAGCACCACATCGTAGGCACTCTATTAGACACCTCAAACATTTGTACAAAGGCTACGTTCAACACACAAGCTGTTATTTGTTTTTGGCAGCTCTGCAACAGAGCTATCACAATATAGAATAAACACTAGCAGCCTGACTGAGGCTTCAGCATGGTAACATGGAGGATGTTACTTTATATATTATATCAAGCGCGAGTTCCCAAAAATTATTGAGGAAACCTATGTTATATTATGTTAAAATACTTGTAAAGCTCTACGTATACCCTGGGGTGTCTTGATGCTAGCTCAGCAGAGAGCAGGGGGGACAGACAGAGGGCTAAAGAGTGAAAAGCCAAGTTTTCAGAAGCTTTCTGAAAACCTGTAGAGAGGGTGCCGATCATATCTTTATTGGCAGAAGATTGCATTCCTTGGTTGCTCCCACCAGGAAGATGCTCCCACCCCATTTGGTTTTCTTAAATCTAAAGGTTGTATATTTGTAGGATCTGCTTGATCTCAGTTTCCTGTTGGGAACGTACCATGAAATGGATTTTCTCAGAAAGTATGGTCCTGTGGCATGCAGGGCTTTGAAGTTGAGGCACAGTGCCTTATATGTAATACAATTCTTAATCGTTAGCCAATGTATATTTTTGATTGCTTGAGAAACCGAGTGGTGTTTGGGAAGTTCAAAAAGTAATCTGGCTGCAGCATTTTGTAATACATGAAGCTTCTTGAGATATTGTGCCTCTAGATTAATGTAATGTCCATTACAATAATACATTTTAGATAGGATTAGAGAGGATATAAGTGTCTACAATGGTTAGAAAGAAGGTGTATACTTTTTCTTATGATTCTAAGAGTATTATAAGAGAAAGAAAGAACTGAGTTGACTTGTTTGCTAAAGGTAAGCTTTCATCAAGTATTACCCTGAGGCTTTGTGGTGAGTTGAGATAGAGCACCCATTTCTGATGGCCAGCAAGCGGTAGACCAGAGATGAGGGTTGTTTCCCAGAAGAATCACTTCATTTCAGTTATCTGATTTAAGTTTGAGACAGTGCGTACTCCTTCATCTGCCAATCTCTCCCATGCAATTATGAAGCTGATGACAGGTGTACCCGGTGTCATTGGCAGAGAATAGAATGATCTGTGTGTCATCTGCATATGAAGAAAGAGAGAAGCCAAAGGATTGGACCAAGGGGGTAAGCTCTCTTACATAGAGATTAAACAGAATGGGACTAAGCGTTGATCCCTGTACCATCCTGAAAGGTAGATAGAAGGTACTAGAGCTAAAATTGTCCTGTTTCACAATGTTTTTCCTGTTCTCTAGGAATGACTTAAGTAATACTAAGGCTATGACTTTCATGCCTAGATCCTCCAAGCGGGAGAGCAGGGTTGGATTCTCTACAGTATCAACGGCCGCAGACAGATTGAATAGGAGCAGCGCAGCTGTTCCTCCTCCATCTAGGATGAATTTTAGTTCATATATTGATTTAATAAGGGCGGTCTCCGTGCTATGTTCTGATCTAATTCCAAATTTTGTGGCATATAATAGATTTCTCTCTATAATGAATTGATTTAGGTGATTGTTCATGATTTTTTCAATTATTTTTGCTGGAAATGGAAGTCTGGAAATAGGCCAGTGGTTATATGGATCTTGCAGGTCAAGAGTGTTTTTTTTTTTAAGTGGGAGGATGGAAGCCCTTTTCTAGGAAGTAGGAAAGATCCCTGTGCTAAACACAGAATCAAAACTATTTGTAAGTACTTTGGCTAGGAAATCTGGAATAAATTCTAGCACAGATGGAGGGCAGGGATCTTCTGGAGACCCTGATTTAGTGGTCTGAATGAGGTTTGAAGTTTGTGTTATTGTAATTGGGAAAAAGTAAGTCAGAGCGGGATGAAGGGTATTGTTAGTCCTCACGAGTCCCAGTGCCCATTTGTAATGTAGGATAAGTGAGAGAGTTGATCAACTTTATTTCTGAAATGTTGCGCAATGGTGTCGCAGAAGGTTTGCCTACTGCAGGATCCTTTATTTTCTGGTTGCTTGGTGTGGCTATTTATTAGTTGAAATAGTTCTCTCAGCGTGTTTTTGCTGATTTGATCTGTAAAATGCTTTTTTTCTGTGGTCAAAATAGTTTTGTATTTGGCAGAGCATGTTTCTATGCTTCTTTTTGTGGAGCTCATACTCGAGACTCCATTTCCTTTCTTGGCGCCTACAGTTTTGTTTTTCTAATCTGAGGGCCTCTGAAAACCAAGAGACTGAGGTTTTTTTCCCTGCCTTGTTTGATCTTTTTAGTAGGAGCTACTTGGCTGAGGGCCGTATCTAACCAATTAGTATATTCTTGAGTGGCTAGCCCCGGGTCTTCAACGTGTGTATGCAGGTTTTCTGTAAGTCGTAGCTGTAATTGATAACTCTCTTTTTTAGACCATGCTCTATAGGTGGCCATGTCTGATTTATTGTTAAGACCTACAACTGAGCTTACACCTATTAGCTAAAAAAAGAAAGCGACATGATCTGACCAACAAAGCAGTAGAAGATTGAGACCAGTGATGTTTATTTGAAAAAATGGCATCTAGTGTATGCGCAGCCGTGTGTGTGGTGTGATGTTTTGCATATGCTGCGAGGGACCAAAGATAAACATAAGTTCTACCAGAGCTATGACATCCTTATCTTTTTGAGATTCTAAATGAAAGTTTGGATCCCCAAGAACTGTAAAGTCTGTGTGGCAAATTTCATCCTCTAGGAGGGAATTGATGTTGTTAAGGAAATTGCTTCTGGGGCCCGGTGACCTCTAAAGGATTTATTTTTTGGATTATCCAAACCAGCAGCACTAATCATATAAGTGTTTCATATCCTGTTCTCATTGATCTTGTGTTGTCAGTCCCAACAACGTGTTCATGGAGACCTCCTGACTGCTGCTCATCCAGTATCCATCTAGTTAAATGCTGCATTTAACTAGATAGATACTGGATGAACAGCAGTTATGTGAACTGTCCTTCTCCTTGATAGACACAACAGAGGAATTAATGGAGTCTTCTGAATGAATCGTGATATTGAGCCCTGATGATGTCCGTAGGGACGAAAAACATTGGCTGGGCTGCGTTGACTGCTTTTGATGAAAAGCGTTGATTGAATGAAAAAGTTTGGATCAATTAAGAAAGACAAGACTCCCAAGTGATTTTTTTAATGGACTAATGATAATTAAGGAATGAACAGTATTAATCTTTGAATTTTGGAAAGACAAATCAAGGATGGACTTTTACACGCTCCTTTTCTTCTAACATTGGACTTTATACACAAAAGATTCTGACGGCGGGACTGCTGTAGTGAAACATCATTGGCTCAGGGGAAATGCACTACTATCATGACTCTGGTTCCAGCCTTTGAGTATGTCACGAAGTCCAGCATTCTTAAAGATAAGGTTTTATATATGCGATGGCTACAGTAAGCCAACTCTCTCAACGTAACAAATGTAGACTACAGATTTGACTCCACACTACAAACACAAGCATACCTGCAATAAAAAAATGCATACCCTCTGCCTAATGAAGTGATGCCCACGTTTCTCATCATCGGGATCTCTCTCACTAGACTTAAAGCCCTGATGAAATTGCCTCAAAATACTACAGGCAATGAAACATGTTGGCCCATCCTTAAAATGGTTTAAAACGTGCAAGTTGGTTTTAACTATGACTAAGGCTCACGGGTTGGAATAAAGTTGGAATCTGGCATATGTGAACCTTAACTCTATTTTATTTTAAAAGTCTTTTTCTTTGCACACCATGGAGTTTGTCTTAGACACATATGTTATTGTCTGCACCTCTTTGTTTTGCACTAGACACTTTGTCTCATTTTTTCACTAGTGAGAGAGTTCCCGGTGATGAGAAATGTGGGCACGCTGGTGAGAACCAACCAGTAGCCTCCTTGGTGAAGCGCACGTGAGGGACTCTCTCACTTCCATGCACTTTTTTGTTTGTTTTCATACACTTTCTCATTAGGGGCTATGTTTACAATGAGGGGACTGATAAACAATGTTGGGTCATTTTAGTAATGATTTAGGGACAACTGGAACTGGACAAGACTAGTAAATTTTTGGTAACCAGCAAGGGATTGTAGGACTTAGAATTAGTTGTCCCCCTCCAGTGTTACAAAGGAAGCTGTTGCTTACACATTAGTTTGCCCGTATTCGTCATGTCATTGTGGCTATTGAGGTTAAGATGTGGGTACCCAACCTCGATAATTCCAGTACAGTGCCACTGACACACCATTTGACATCTATGAACGTTTGGATGTTTTACAGGATCTGTATAACTTTCAAGAAACTCAAAGCAACTTCCAGCAGAAACGTTACACCATTGGAGAGGTGAAGGAACCACCAGCAACTCCTGGTTGGATCCCCATATTTGTGAACTAGTCCGGGAGAAGATTGCGGACAAGAAAGAATTTGGACCATTTTACAGAGTGCCTGTACCTGTCCTAGCCATGAAAGGCACAAGGACTGTACTTTACCGCCCCTTGCTGGTTGTAAAAACAAAAGGTTTGGGTCACAAAATCTCGTCAAACTGTACTATGTTGCTGATAATACACAGTAGGCCAAAAGAGCTCCTAGGTAGTTTCCTGCCTCCTCTCACTACTCTACAGGAAGCTCCGATGGAAGCTTTGATCAATGATAAAGACTCTACCATCCTCAAGGGACAGCTAACACTGAAGTATCACTTCTTTCTGTTACTTCAACAAACACCTTGCAAACATAATGAACAGAAACACAGATTTCAATTTGGCAAACAGACAAGAAGGTGTCTACCACAATAAGCCACCATATTAGTCTACTTCCAATTCTCCAAATATTCCATAGCTGTCAAAAGTAGATACAACAGCCACCTGCTATTTAATTGACTATGATGGACCAGAGTGGCTGACTCCGGAGCTCAGGGGTCATGGTTTGATTACCTGCGGCAGTTTAGCTTCATGTGACTCTGGGAATAGCTCATTTAATCTCTCCGACGACCCCCCAGTACTTTGATCACCTGAGGGGTGACAAGTTTACGCTTTACAAATGTGGAATTCATAAATTAATCTGACACACCACCACTGCCGCTCTGAGGTAGATTGCGTGAATTCTACATTTTGCTGATAAAGACAGACATTATCCCACAATGAATATGCATATGGATTACCATTTTGTTACTTTTCTTCTTCCTTTGGATTAGTGTTGTCTTTTTCTTGATTCTCAATGGACGCTATCTCCCAAAACGCTCTGCTGTTTAACGGGTGAACTTGGTTTAAAACCCCATTCTTCATCACACAAAGTGTGAAGAGACCTTACCCTGGTGAACATTTTTGCTGTTCCAGTTCCTGATGGAATTGTTTGGGATAAGATGATATATTCTGCATTCTTAAATTCCCAGTTGTCCCTACAAGGGTTCAACTTTTGGAAACACCTTTGGACATGGTGACATTTACACGACATCTTAGTCAAATTAAATCGGGATCCCCCAGCGACTTATTGCCCATTACAGTCCTACAGTACAGTGCCACTGACACACCATTTGACAACAAAGAACGTTTGGATGTTTTACAGGATCTGTATAACTTTCAAGAAACTCAAAGCAAATCGAACAACCCTCACTTCATTACATCCTCGAGTTTCTCAATGCATCCCTTACGGACTCCAATGTCCCTCCAGATTGGAAACATGCAATGATTGTCCCATCATCATAAAAAACTAACTCGACCCCGCGCTCCCCTCAAATTATCGTCCAATTTCGCTGCTTCCTGCTCTCTCAAAAATTCTTGAGAGACACATTAATGGCCACTTATTTAAGTTCATTGAAACCAATGGGCTCTTGCATCCTTCCCAGTCCGGTTTTAGGACTGGTTATTCTACTGAGTCCACTTTCATTATGTTACAGAAATGCTTCGACAGAACCTTGATGCTGGCGAAACCATAGGCCTGGTATTGCTTGACCTGAGCACGGCCTTTGATATGGTTTCCCACATCGTACTCATAAAGGTACTCCAATCTTCTGGTGTCACCAGGGCAGCCCTGAATTGGCTTATGTCTTTTCTTTCTGACCGCACCTTTCAGGTTTTCTCATCCACCACCAAATCCAAGCCACATTTTTCACCTTATGTTGTCCCTCAGGGTTCAATTCTCAGCCCCCTGTTGTTTAACATTTACGTTAGAGCCATGGCAGTCATGGTAGAGGAATCTGGGCTGTCGCTTTTTTTATACGCTCACGATACCCAGATCCTCTTTTCTCTCTCAGCGGGCAAAACCTCAGAGCCCTCAGCAAAGTCGTGGCCTGGATGAACGCCAATGTTTTAAAATGTAATGTCAATAAAACTGAGGTCCTGGTCCTGGGCAAAGATAGAGGTCTCTGGGGCCCTCAATACGGGCCCCCAGAAATGGGTATGCTTCCACAAACCTTCACCCAGGTACGCAACCTTGGCTTTATCATTGACAATTCTCTATCCATGCGTCAACAAGTTAACAAGGTTGCCGCTACCTGCTTCACCATTTTTAAATGGTTGAGGAAGATTGTATGGATGCTACCTGTTCATACCCAGCATACCGTAGTCCATGCCCTTGTTACATCTAGGCTAGACTACGGAAACATCCTCTACCTGGGAGTCAACAAAGAGGTAACGCGTAAGCTGTAGTGAGTGCAAAACTCTCCTGCCAGATTACTTTGCCAACCGTCCAAAACTGCATCTACGTCCGTGCTGCTGGGGAACCTCCACTGGCTTCCAGTGAAGAAATGTGTCAAGTTTAAGGCCCTCACATATATGTTCCGTATCAAGCATGCTAAGTCTCCCCGCTACCTGCATCATCTAGTCTGTCCTTATGTTCCCTCTCGCGCTCTTCGGTCTTCCACACAAGAGAAATTCCAAGTCTCTAGGGTCAGACTTTCTCAAATGGGAGGGCGCTCTTTTGCATACTTGGGTCCTGTTTTATGGAACGCTCTGCCTCTGCCCCGCATGCAATCTAATCTCCTGCTGTTCCGTAGATCTCTCAAGACTTGGCTTTTCAGCCAGCAGGTCTCTCCATTCTCTCTGCTGTTCCTTCATGGCACCGGGAAACCCTTTTTGGGTAGCTGTCGCGCTGACATATAAATTTAAATAAATAAATAAAATAAATAAATTGATTTAAATTCTATTTGCGGAAGTAAAGATTTGCAGGTTCAGGTGAATGAGGTTTTATTTAGAGCATACCTTATTTCACAGCAAATGATTTTCCTGAACAAAACTGTGCAGCAAACCTCCTGTCTTAACTTGGCTAAGACAAAAGATTCAAATACACCAAACATTCCACATTTAGGGCCAGATGTAGGTCGGACGGTAACGGCCGAAAATCGGTATTTTCGGCCGTTACCGATCGGTAAATAGGTGATCGCTATGTAGGGGGCATTATTTTACCAAATCGGTAAAATTACCGATTCGGTAATTTTACTGATTCAGTAAAATAAAAAATCGGTAAATTTACCGAATGTGAGCCACCCAGATGTAGGTGGGACTCTTCAGAGTCTCAAAGGCCTTACCGAATCAGTATTTTACCATCAAATCCAATTTGATGGTAAAATACCGATTCCGGTGTGCATGCACATGTGTGCATGCACACCTATGCCATGTGACAGGCAGACCTGCCCTTAGGGCATGTATGCCTGCCACATGGCACCCAAGCCTGTTTTGGGGGTGCCAGAGGGTGTCAAAGTGACACCCCCTGCACCCTTGTGAAATTCGGTATTTACCGATTCGGTAAATACCGAATCGGTAATACCCATTCATTCCTATGGGCTTCAAAGCCCATAGGAATGAATGGGCATTACCGATTCGGTATTTACCGAATCGGTAAATACCGAAATCATCCGATTCGGTATTTACCGAATCGGTAAATACCGAAATCATCCGATTCGGTATTCCAGCACATCTGGAATACCTACATGTCCAGCCCATAGATTTACCGATTTTTAATTACCGAATCTGTAAAATTCGGTAATTGAAAATCGGTAAATCTATTTCACCTACATCGGGCCCTTCATGATTTGTGAACAGCAGCAATTCTGAAATTTCATTGAGGAAAAATTAAACATCATGCTTCATAATGACTGATAGAATTCTTTAGCCACCAATCAATGGAGATGATCAGTGTGGCCATTAGCTACTAACGAGTGTCAGGCTTGCTTTTTGGGTGACACAGACGGGTTTAAGATCAAAATGTCCAACCCAAGATACGCACAGACACAACACTCAGGGTGGTAACCACTTACACTGTGGGAAGTTATGCCAAGATTTGCTAAGAACCTCAACACTGTCATAGGTGAAACAATACTTGTCCCTTTCTTCTGATGTCATGAGATTACTGGACTTTTTACTAGGTCCTTCAAGACCACAACAAGAGCGCTTTATGTATGCAATATACAATGAAATATGGAAAACTTCACAGCAGGGAGCTGGTGTGAGATAACACCAAATTGACGGGTCAAATTTAGAAAGGGATCTGGCAGTAGTAGATAATGGTATGACTACTCTATAAACCAGAATATATTCTCTGGGTAACATAGTGTCATCTGCAATTGACATCATTCAGAGTGAAATGATTGCTTATAACATGGGCAGTTCCAGCTTAGAACTATAATGTTACAGAGTTGGACTACTTAGGTACCATTTTATGACCCTATTGTAATTTTCCTGATTCATGCCCTTATATAGGTATAAAACACCATATCCTTATATAGGCATAGAAATCATAACCATATTTGGCCTTAGCTCATGCAGTCCAAATACTACAGGGATACTTCCACTAGTTCCGAAAATCTACAACGATTTCTTGGAAAACTCGGCTTCAGCAGCTAGGGACTTCCCCTTGATTGAGAACTGACTTGTCCAAGAACTCATGAAGTTTTCAAAGAACTGAGACTCTTTTATGACGTTATTATGTCCACCTTTACGTTAAACTCGGCAACTTCAAGGTATAAATATGCCCATACTTGCCTTAGCAAATACACAGTGGTTTGGAGAAGTTTGACTATCTACTTGCCGGACGCATCCTGCTACAGCAATTGCCGAAGGAAGCCGACCTACCAGCAGACGCACTGAGAGAGACGCTGTCTTTTTTCCTGCCGAGAAATCCAGCTCCAGTGTTTCCAAGCTCCCCTTGCAGGGTGTTGGGAAATTGAGTCCTGAGCCTGACCTTCTTCATTCTAACCAAGGTACAGAGCTGATTAGACCCTCAGAGAAATCTTGGACAGATTCTTGGCAAAAAAATACTATATTTATGCTGCAACTCACTTACTTCTTCCCTTGTACTAAGCTTAGGTTAGGTTCATGGGGTAGGCGTATTTTACAAGCACCAGTTGAGTACTTTTAGCCTCTGTTATTTATGTATGTATTTATTTATGGTTTAGGAACCATACAATGCTCTTACAGTATTATTTTATTCTACTCTTTCTACTGTATGCATTATATTTTGCCACCAGTTTCACGATTGTAGCAGTTCATTTCTTATGCCTGAGAAAGAAGACTGTTCAATAAATCCTTTTATGGAAAACGCCTGTCTATCTATTTTCTCGGCACCTCTGGTGAAACGAAGCATGCACGATTGACTGAGGGGAATATCTATCTATTGTTCCCACGACTCTGAAGATCAATTTTATCTTGGGGAAACAAAGTTGTCATGTTAATGCAGTTGTCAGAAACTAATCCCTTCTTGTTTATTCGAGAAAGTTTCTAGTGACCTCTGAGCTAGCTGGCACTCACAAATTAAGTCTAGTATATTCGATAGAGACCTAGTAGACATCAGTCCTACGTCTAATCTATAGGATATATTATTCCAATGCTCAGAGCCTATTGGGAATATAGGAACTACACTACAGACTGTGCAGACACTTCAGGCTGGTCGCATTCCATGGAAACACCTTAATGCCACTATCCTATTCTTGCCATACAACCTCATGTTACATGTAGAGAAGCAAGAGAAACTGCATTCACTGTTGCTGAGATGGATTGGATAATCCACAGATTATTTTCTCTGCCAGTTTCGATATTTCACTCCCAATACTGTTTACAACACCATCAAGTGGGAAGATATGAGGCACTAGCAGAGGGATATGTACAAGAGTTATGGATCTTACCTTTCAAATACCGGAGAAATAGGGAGACTGAGCTTTTTTTTTAGCAGGACTGATTGCGAGAGTACCATCGGACATTCCTTAGTTTGCAGTGATGTTTCGCTTCAAGGAGCATGTAATGAGTCTAAAGAAAACTTGTCATGCTACTTAAAAGGTTTCCCAGCTGTTATTATCTGTCCTGCTTTCAGATTAATTTTGAATAGGAGTTACTTGATGCTGAATGATCGAGCTGCTGTGGGATGAGGCCAGGCATTGCCTATCTGGTAATGGTCTCGGCGGTTGTGACTTGATGTATACAAGTACAGTTACCACCTGCCCACATAGTTAGGGATGCAACGCTTTGGCCTTTGATAAAGCTTACAAATGTGCCCTTTGACTTTTTAAGCAGACTACAAGCCTTATTGTTACAGAAAGATGAGGCCTTAACAACATCTGCAAGGGAAACATTTGATCTTCAAGTTGCAAGGTCCTCTTCTGAGATAATGTCGCTACTCCAAACTAACTTTCCACGCTATTTTAGGGTTCGTGTGCACCAATTTTTTTACTTGACTAATACGACGGGAGTGGGGCACCTTTTTAAGTCAATTGGGTCTGGGTTGGTTAGTACCCTCCAGAAACTCTTCAGGGTTGTTCCATTTATACACTCTGTGCTTCGAAGCATTTCTGGAGGCTTACCATTTGCCCTGTTCCTATGTGTCAGGACTGTGCTTTTCATATTTTTTCTCTGCAATAGATGTCCCACCAGGACACCAAATGGGAATAGTACTACTGCATGTGCTCCTGTGCCATGAACACATAATACAGTGCTTTGGTGCACCCTTACTTCAGGAACTGAACAACCGTTTAGCCTCACTGGCTAAACTGCATGCAGCCTGTACTCTGCTGTCTGATGTGCACTTTTGAGTTTGCCCTGGACATATACTTGGGATAGCACCTGGTTTAATCTCCGGACATTGCCCTACTGGTGAGTCGGTTAATGGCTCGCTTGTACTGTTATCCCTCGTGCTTGCCATTTCTCCTGAATGCATATTTTAAGCCCTCCTGAGATGCTTTGGCTCCTTATGATCTGAAAGCTGGCTCATCCTATGCGCAATCAGCACTGACTGATCCTCCCTTACCAGGCGCTGATCGGGATGGACTGGAACATCTTTGCTCTATTGACCTGATGCGTTGGGTGCCTCTGAGATATCGTCTGCAGTTCTGGGAACAGCAATGTTTTGTATACACGTCAGAACACATTAGAAATTTGGCAGTTTCGTGTGTGGGAAGATTATTAATTCAGACTTGCTTTTAACATCATAAATTGTGTTTAAATTGTTTTATGTACTGCCTTTTAACACATTTTTTAAATTTGATTTTATAATTTTTAAATATGGCTTTCTGTATGCTCTCATTCTCAAACTAGCATAGTGCCTATTACAGTTTTAAGGGTTTGTATGCTACTACATAGGTTTAGTATTGTATTTTAAAATGTTTATTTTCTTTGCCTTTTGTCCTAGGAGGGGATATCATGTGGAGGTATTATGCCTGGTTAAGAAACACCATCTTAACATGCTTATGTTCTTAAGTTGCCTTCTCTCCCAAATCACAATGACATTTAACACACATTCATTTGCGTGCACACACAGGATAACATTACTCAAAATCAGTTTGCTTACAACACCACCTCGCAGGTCTCTACCAGAACAAGGGCTAAGTTCAGCACACAAGATGTTATCTGTTGTTGGCAGCGGATATTATATATATGACAACAATCCTTTGTTTCTTTGGGGAGCATTTCACTGGCACTGAGAGGTTGGTCCATGTTGGAATTCCAGTTCAGCCTATTCTTGTCTCCTCATGTGTGGGATGTTGTCCATATCTACACCAAGGCGGGCAGCTTGATGACATTTACCTACAGGTAATTGGGAGTTAGACCACCCAACAGGGATTTGGCAGATCCACTCACCTTAGAAGAAGAATAGTTGGATGAGTTCAATATCCTCTGCTCAACACTCTGATGGGATACCAGGTCCCAGAGTGCACTGAGCCACAAATCTACGGCAGCTGTCAGGGGAGAGCCCGTCCTTGCCCGTCACTGACTGGAAGAGGCCAGGGCGGTCCACACTCTTGGCTTCATCTCAGCCCAAGGTACTGTCCATCCACTGATTGAACTAGAGGTTTGGTTAGCTAAATATCCAAGTTGTATTAATGTAAGGGCTAACATCTTACTCATTTGATCTGGTGTGGAAATAACACAGTGGGACCCATAACTAGGAATCTGCCACATTTTTATTGAGTTAACGAACCAGGATATTGATTAGGATCATAGGCAATGGGGAAGTGTAAAGCCTTATGCCAAGCCCAGGGGACATCGAAGCCCAAAAAGAAATTGGGGACATGGGGAGGAGCACTCTGGAGGAAATTAATAACTTAATTGATGAGGTAAAAACCTTGATTCACCCTGAACATACTGAAACGAAGGGGCCTCCGAAAGACAAACCACCAAGCCAGGTACACTCAGAGGGCAAAGAGCCAAGGGCGAAAACACCAGGGGTGGGCCAATTGGGTGGTAAATCATCAGGGAAAAGAGGATATCCCTCTATAAAAATATTTTTATCTACACTTTCATCGTTAAGGGCTAGTTCAAGGGGTGGCGCAAGCAGTTCAAAATATACTAACACCATAGTACCTTCCACCACCCATAGAACAGCAACAAAGCAACAATGGTGATTACCCTGGACGGGCCGAGAATCTAGGCAAGGTCCCCCTAGGTTAGAAGAAGGGCTCACTAAGCCCAATCCTCCTATTACTATGACCAGGGTTACAGTAGAAGGTTACGTTAATGACCTAAAGCTACAGATCTATTAATTAACGGAAGAAGTGACAGCCCTTAGATCATTACTTGGTACACTATCTGATTCTCTTAAATTGGTAGCATTTGACACCTCTAGTATAGAGGATCAGCTGGACAGACTGCAGAAGTTTCAGAAAAAAGAGCAGGCCATGGTTAGCATAGCTACGAATAGTAAGATTATACACAATATGTCAGGAGTCCGCGGATGACAGGGGAACTGATTGGCCTCCTGAAATGGTTAACGGAGTACTGTTGCCTTATACACAGGCAGGTGTGGAGCCCTTTAAGGAAAATACGTTGGAGGAGTCCCAGAGGCGTGGCCTATGACATTTCCCTCGAACATCCAATCAGATAATCCATCGGATGGAACAAGAGAGGAGAATCCCCGCACGTATGCGGAAGAAGAATCCCGGCCGAGAGGAGGGTTGGAAACTTGGAGGTTGGAGAAAATGGAAGAACGGAAGGGATACAAGGGAAGAAGCGCTGCCCCAGATGAAGACGTTAAGCCAGGTGGCCAATGAGACCATGTTCCGCGCTCCTACCCTTCAGGAGGAGGGTGGCTTAACAAGGTACCGGCGAAACTTCAGGGGTTTCCAGGGAACGGGTATGGGAGGGCGGCAAACGAGAGGGAGGTCACAACAGGGTCAACATGGTGTCGGCATTTTTGGTGATTCATCCCTCACTTCCCGCTACCCTGCATCAGGAAGTGTTTCACTTCCCCATTGACCTTGTTATTATTTCCTTTGCTTTTTGGGTTCGGCCATTTTCCAGTACAGGGACCACGGACGTACTGTGAAGCAAGGACAACCTTACTTCCCCATTCCCCCTGGGAGAAAGCTGGTTAAAAAGAGTGCAGCCCCAACCAGAGGAGCACCCTGGGGTACCGGGCAGTGAAATAGAGAAAATAAAGAATTGATAACAACCCATTCTCGGTCTTATTGATGCTTGGTTCCCTTACGGACATAGACCCCATTACAGAGTGGTGGAGAATGCTTGCATAGCCTCTGTCGATACACAATGGAAAAATGTTTGTATCAGGTAAAAGACGGCCAGGCCACGCTGGAGTGGGCTATTGAGAGAAGCTCCAGCCAGGCTCAGATGGACAGAGCTGCCTTTACAGCTGCCATACAGCAACAGGCCGACCAGATGGTCAAGCTGGCAGAGGGCCAGAGTCACATTCTTGTGAGCATTGGACAAGAAAGAAGCCCCACTCCCCTGGTACAGTAATCCCATTAAGAAGTATGTGCAAGGGGAGGACCCTTTCTCCTTCTTCCAGAACTTCGAAAGGGCCGCCCGGGCTAGTGGATGGCCCTTTTACTTGGCCCCTCTATTACAACCAAAACACAAGCGCCATATTAGGTCATCAATAAAGATGGTACTTCGGCCTATGGCATGGTAAAGCAGTGTATCATGGATGCCTAGGGGTAGATGACGAGACCCACTGTCTCAAGTTCGGAGAACAACGTGGTCTCACCGGTGTCACCCCCAAAATACTGTTTTATAAGGTCAAGGATGCTGCTGACCGTTGGCTAAAACCCCAGGAGTCCAACATGGGAAAAGTGATGGGTAAAATCTATCTGGAGCAATACTTCAAGGCCCTACCCTATGGTACCCAAAGGTGGCTTAGGCAACACGCGGGACTGACTTTGGAACATGCCGGTGAAATGGCCACCTACTACACCCGCGCACAAAGTCGCCCTTCCATAAAAGAGCCAGAGAAACCACAGAAAGGGGCCCCACAGACAAAATATGACAAGAAACTAATAAAGGTCCCCCTGGAACCTTTTAGAACCCGGACTGGATGGCAGACTGCTCTACTACATCTGGGCCACATAGCCCGCTTTTGTAGAATAAGAAGGGACAAGGTTAAAGACGAACCCATGGACGTCCGTTATGCTCCTCCAGCCGTCTTCTTTGCCCAGGAGATGGGGCACATATACTACGTGAGTCTCTTGGTGAATCAAAAAGAAGTAACAGCCCTTCTAGATTCAGGCTTCAAGCAGTCACTGGCCAGAAAAGATATAGTTCCCACCACGGCTATTATACCAGAGAGAACAGTCAATAGCCACTGTGTGCATGGGTATATCAGAGAGTGCCCCATAGCTCAGTTGACCATTCGCACTAAGACAGGCAAAAGCACCTCGGTCATCGTAGGAGTACTCCCTACCCTTTCTGAGGCCCTGATTCTGGGGGTTGATAATCCTTCCTTTGCTCTTCTTATGTCTAATGCTCTAGGGGTGGGTGTGGCAGACACCGGTCCTCACAATTCCCTTCTGACCACGGAGCCCTGGTCCATTGATAATAACTTCAGGGCAGCCCAGCTAAATGATGCTTCCCTCAGAAACGCGTGGCAAGAAGCACAGGAAACAAAAGACAACCTCAAACGCACTTATCCTTGTTTCTTTGAACAAAATGGGCTCCTCTATCGGCTTGAAAAGTAAGGGGCGGATCCCCAGTTGCTGGGCCCCACCAGTTTTAGGGAGCAAATCCTTTTTTCCGCAAATTCCCATCTACTCGCAGGTCATGTGGGGGCGGAGAAAACCAGTCAAGTGATCATAGGTTGTTTTTATTGGCAGGGCATATATCTCAATACTAAGAAGTACTGCCAGGAGTGTACCATATGGCAGAAAAGGAATCCTTATGTTCCCCCCCAAAGTACCGCTACAGACTCTACCTATTATGGGTCGTCTTTATGGAAGAGTAGGCATGGAGCTTATAGGACCTTTCCCCAAGTCCAGCAAAGGTCACCAATACGTTCTGGTGTTAGTCGATTATGCCACACATTACCCTGAAGGCCTTCTGTTATGAACAGCCACCACCACCACGATAGCGCAGAGGGTGATAGAGGTGTTTTCTAGGATAGGGTTCCCACGAGAGCTTGTGGCAGACCAGGGTACACCCTTCGTCTCCCGTCTAATGAAGGAGGTCTGCAAACAATTTGGTATCAAACACATCAGAACATCTGTGTACCACCCCCAAACTGATGACCTGGTGGAGTGGTACAATGGAAACCTAAAGCTCACCCTCAAGAAACTGCTGAGTGGGGAGGGGAAGAATTGGGATCAGTTGCCTCCCTTGGCCCTGTTTGTGATATATAGCACTATTCAGAGTAGGTTTGGGGTCTCTCACTTCGAACTAATGTGCGGGAAAAGACCACATACCCTCCTTGAAATTACAAAGGAAAGCTGGGAAGAACAGAAGATTGCTGAGGCTCAAGCCCTGCTAGAGTATACAAACCAGGTGAAGTTGCGGCTTCACAAGCTGAGGTCCCTAGCCCAGGAGAACCTACAGAAGGCTCAGACTCAACAGAAATAGCAGTATGACAAGGGCAAGAAATGGAGAGAGCTAAAACCTGGGGACTGGGTCCGACTTCTCCTCCCTTCCTCTATCCCCAAACTCAGAAAAGAGTGGCAGGGCCCTTATGAGGTAGTACGAAGGATCGGAAATACCAATTATGTGTTGCGTCTCTCCCCTGGGAAAACTCATATGTATAAAGTGAATCTATAACAAAAATGGCTAGAGCCCGTCCCTAATAAACCCTGTACTGTGTCTCTTGCCACCCCACCCAAGACCACAGTAGAGGACACCCTCCTTAGCCCAGAGTTAGAGCCCCAGGAAACAACAGAATTGAGGAATCTTTTGCAGTCCTTTTCCGACATGTTCTCAGACCAGCCAGGCAGAACCACTTTAGCAACTCATACCAGACCCACCACTGATGGGATTGAAGTAAAACAAAGACCATATCGGGTCCCCGAGGCACGTAGGGCAGCCCTAAAGAAAGACATAACCGACATGTTGGCCCTCGGGGTGGTGGTGACCTCCAAGAACAATTGGTGCTAACCAATCATTCTAGTCCCGAAGCCGGATGGGAGTACCCGGTTCTGCATTGACTTTAGGGCGGTGAATCAAATATCCAAGCAGGACGTGTATTCCCTTCAGCGGGTGGACGAATTGATTGAGTGCCTTAGTGAGGCTCGTTATATCACCACCATCTACCTCACCAAGGGCTACTGGCAGATCCCGCTACACCCCAGGGACCAAGAGAAAACACCCCTTTCCACCGGGAGGGTTTGTTTCAATTCACAGTCCTACCATTGGGCCTACATGGTGCCCCAGCTAGCTTCCAACGGCTGATGGACACCTTTCTGAAAGGCCATCAGGATTATTCATCAGCATATCTAGACGATATTGTTGTGTTTAGCAAAACCTGGGACGAGCATCTGTACCATCTATCGGTCGTCCTCACCGAACTAAGAAACGCAAATCTACACATCAATGCCAAAAAGTCCATATTCGCCTACCTGAAGGTATACCTGGGTTACTTGTTGGGCAAGGGCTTGATCAAACCCCAAAGCGAGAAAGTAAGAGCTATCCAAGACACCCCTTTTCCCATCACAAAAAAAGAACTACAGGCTTTTTTGGGGTTGGTTGATTATTACAGGTGCTTTATCTCCATTTTTTCCGATACTGCCGCCCTCCTTACAGATCTGCTTAATAAAAACTCCGCTCCCAGCTGCCTTAAGTCCCGAACAAGAGAAGAACTATCGGCTTTTTAGACCCTGAAAGACACGCTAGCCACTTCCCCTTTTTTACGTACACCGGACTTCCAGAAACCCTTCCTCTTGCAGACAGATGCATTGGGGATGGGAATAGGAGCTGTTCTCTCTCAATTGGATGAGGAGGGGTTGGAACGGACTGTTCTATACGTCAGCAGAAAACTCTTCCCCAGAGAGAGGGCATATCCCATAATAGAAAATGAGTGCTTGGCCATCAAATGGAGTATAGATAAACTAAGGTACTATCTAGAAGGATGCTCTTTTCTGTTACATACGTATCATGCTCTGCTCACCTGGCTGCAGAGGAATGAGGGCTTCAACGAACGAGTCCTTAGGTGGTTCCTGGCACTTCAGCCACATAGTTTCCAGGTGCTTCACCAAAAAGGCAGAGAACAGGGCAATGCCAACTACCTGTCCGTTATCCTCGTTCCCCCGATCGGGGAATCTCCAGGGGGGTATGTGTGAGGAGTCCGCGGATGACAGGGGAACTGATTGGCCTCCTGAAACGGTTAACAGAGTGCTGTTGCCTTATACACAGGCAGGTGTGGAGCCCTTTAAGGAAAATCCCTCAGAGGAGTCCCCTGAGGCGTGGCCTATGAAGTTTCCCTCCAACGTCCAATCAGATGAACCACCGGATAGAACAAGAGAGGAGAGCCCTCGCACGTATGCAGAAGAAGAATCCCAGCCGAGAGGAAAGTTGGAAGCGTTGAGGTTGGAGAAAAAGAAAGAACGGATGGGAGATGAGAGAAGAAGCACTGCCCCCGACAAAGACGTCAAGCCCGGATGCCAACGAGACCATGTTCCACCCCACCACCCTCCAGTAGGAGGGTGGCTTAACAAGGTATGGGGAAAACTTCAGGGGTTTCCAGGGCACGGGTAGGGGAGGGTGGCGAACGAGAGGGAGGTCACAACAGGGTCCACACAGTGTCGGCGTTTTTGGTGATTCATTCCTCACTCCCCGCTACTCTGCATCAGGAAGTTTTTCACTTTTCCACTGACCTTGTTATTTTTTCCTTTGCTTTTTTAGGTTCGTCATTTTCCGGTACCGGGACCACAGACGTACTGTGAAGCCAGGGCGGCCTTACTTCCCCATTTCCTCTGGGAGAAAGCTGGTGAAAAATGGTTCAGCCCCAACCAGAGGAGGACCCTAGGGTACCGGACTGTGAAATAGAGACAATAAAGAATTGATAACAACCCATTCTCTGTCTCATTGATGCTTGGTTCCCCTACGTACATAGACCCTGATACACAATAACATAGTAGATACCCAACAAACAAGAAAGGCCAGACTCCAGCCTCAAAATGGCCTCACACACCCTCCACCACCAGCTAATAGAAACCAAGAGAGAGATTTAGTGGAACAATACTCCCACATCCAGAATTAGTGAATGACCATCCCAGAACTACCCATCCGATGAGGGTAAAGACTCAAGAAGTACGATTCCTTCATAAACAGCCAAAGGATCCTATTTCCAGAAGACAAATATATTTAACCAAAATTTCACAGCTAACACTGAGTCTAATCAAAGAAGATGGTCAATCACTTATACATAAATGCACACAGTGGTTTAGACATGTGAAGAAGTGCAGAGCACTCATCAGGGACTATATAGTTACAGCTAAAAGATCCCTCTGACCTAGATTATGTATGCCTAACATTGGTTAATGCTGAACTGGTGGACAACCTAGCGGCCTTTGACCTACGGACTTCCCAGATGAATCCTACAAAAAAAAGATGAAATATAAACCCTGGCTACTGCAGGTCACACTAGATCCCACAAACTTATTGCAAATCATATGGAGGGGTCTCCCTATGTGAGGTGGATTGATGGTGGTGGTGTCTTCTCCAGCAGCCTCAATCGGAACAAGTATTAGAGTTCGTGATAAGGTCTTGGGCCGCTGGCCAATTTCCCAGGCTAGTAGCATTAAGGATTTTATCATTCCCATTTATTTAGAAAATAAGGAAGGCAGCCTAAATGAACCAAATGGGTTTACAGATTTGACAGTCCCCCCGGGAAATATACCAGATGTCGAATATTTCATGGAACATTGCAGGTTTACAGTCAAAGCTCGAAGCTTTGGAATGGTCTGAATTTGTGGAAGCCCAGGATATCTGCATATTCCAGGAAACCTGGTCTTTAAAACCCATCTATTGCTCAGGTTATCTTAATTTTTATAGGCCAACAACCCTAGGGCAGAGGGGCAGACCAACAGGTGGCCTAACAATATGGGTTAAACAAGATCCACTGTACAGGATTCAGTAAGTTAGTATTGATAGCCCAGATATTATGGCCATCTCTTAACAGACTAGCTCTCCAACCCAAATAATAGTCTTCAACATGTACGCAAGAGGTCTTACAGGCGGAAGACTGTATGATATGGTCTCCCTCCTAGAGGACATCCTGGGAAGTAAGTCTGGAGCTGTTAACTTTGTAATTGCAGCGGATTTCAATGCTACTTAAAAAAACCTTGACCAAGAAGATGATAAAGTCACAGAGGATGAAGATGCACAATGGAGTATACCGCTATTATCACTACTCCCGATAAAGGGTGGACAGAGGCATCCTTACAACTTAAAACCTTGTGCATGGAAAAGGGCATTAGGGCAGTAAATGAGAGGACCCCATCCGACAGATCAGACTCAAATACATTTAATAACGGTCAAAGTGAGAGTCGTATCGACTACATCCTTATCAAATTGGAACAGTGGTCATCACTCATCGACATGGAGGTCCAAAAAAGAGTAGAACGTGACCAAAACCCCTTAGTTCTAAAGATGAAAGCCATAGAGTCCAACATGGTCCCAACTCAGGCAATCCTGCTCTGTAATGACATGAGGCGAGTAAAATGGAATTAAATAATGGATAATGACCAAGTGCTTTCATCAATAAAGGCTGATGTTATTAACACCCTGACAAAGTTAGAATCCACCCCCAACTAGGAACAATTAAATAAAAATATAACCAGGTCACATGAAGATTTATTTGAGAAAATTAAGATATTCTTTATAAAACCCCTTAGGCACCGCAGCAAACAGAAAGAGATACAAGCCAACTGGGACAATCATGCTTGTAGAGATGCATATAAGTCATTGGCGGCAGTTTTTAAATCGAAAGACCTGGTCAACATTAAACAAACATGCAAGAGGTACAAAGCGACGCAACTAAACGCCAAAAAATATTGGGATGAGCAGAGATGGCTAGATCTTCACCAGGCCAGCATAGAGAGAAATCTCCAAATATTTTGGCAATTGGTAAAATGGGGAAAAAGAGGACAAGCACCGATACCACAAAAATATGTAGCTCCTGATGTGAGGGTTTCACAATTTTCATCACAATCTGCAGACGATGAGACGGAGGAAACCGAAGACATATTCCAAATTCTGACACACAACTTGGTCCTACATTTTGATATAAGGGAGGTGGAAGTAACACAACGCAGTTACCGGAGGAAGAGCGCCGGGCCCGTAATTATCCTGGCACATCAATTCCTGTATGACAGAGGCATCTGGCATAGGTAATAACTGCAATAACTAGTGGAGCCTCCATTCTAGAGTCATGATGGGGTGCTGAGGTTTTACCAATATATAAAAAAGGTGACCCATCCAGCCCTAGTAATCACAGGCCATTCAGTTTAATTGATTCCATACAAAAGATAAAGGAAAGAATATTGTTAAATAGAATTCAGGAATGCATTACAGATAAGTATATATTGACACCATTTAAGGCTGGATTTTGTGCTCATGTGAGCACCATTGACCAGGAGTTCCGCTTTGTATTAATCTATTAATGTGTAGTAGTGATTGCAGGAGGTACCATCTATGCTGCATTTGTGGACCTAAAGTCCGCATTTGATTTGGTCCCATGCAACAAACTTCAGATGGCCCTAAAAGACCTTGGAATACCACTAGACTCATTTCCTTTAGTTATGAGGCTCCATGATGAAAATGTTGCATAGGTGCGCTGGGGCACACAGGGCAATAATACAAGTCGATTTTAGGTCTCCAAGGGGGTCCGTCAAGGGTGTGTTATGGCCCCAAAACTATTTTCATTGTTTTTAAATGGGGATGTAAACTTTTTTGATTCCTATCCGACTGATGCACCAACACTTGCAAATTAGAGTACCTATACTCTTGTTTGCAGATGACACACTTGTCATCTCGAAAAACACAAAGTGGCCTGCAACGGACACTAGCACATTTTGAGGACTTCTGTAAGGTCTGCGGCCTTGTGATGAATATGAATTAAACGAAATCTATGGTTCTTCACAGGCGCCGGGCAATTAAGGGTAGTATTCACTTAAACAATGAGTCTCTTGACCAGACTGACATGTTTAATCATCTAGGGATTACCCTAGAAAAAAAACTCAAGTGGAAACCGCAGATAGAAACACTGGGCCCGATTCACAGAATGAACTTAAGACTCAATCCTAAACTTACTACTATTTTGGTATTCACAGAATGCACTTACTACTTTTGGCATTCACAGAAGGCACTTACTACTTTTGGTATTCACAGAATGAACTTACTACTTTTGGTATTCACAGAAGTTAGGATTTTGTCTTAAGTCTGTCTTAAGTCTGTCTTAAGTTTGTCTTAAGTCTGTCTTAAGTCTGTCTTAAGACAAACTTAAGACAAAATCCTAACTTCTGTGAATACCAAAAGTAGTAAGTTCATTCTGTGAATGCCAAAAGTAGTAAGTGCATTCTGTGAATGCCAAAAGTAGTAAGTGCATTCTGTGAATACCAAAATAGTAGTAAATTTAGGATTGAGTCTTAAGTTCATTCTGTGAATCGGGCCCTATGGCCCTGAAGCACCGCTAACTGGTGGGCATCATGCTGGAAGAACCTAAGACTTCCCACTCTAAGCCCCGACGTCCAGCCCTGAAGATATATAGCAGTAAAGTCACAGCTTCTGTACTTTATGGTGCAGAACTCTGGGGCTTTGATAATTTGGTACCATTAGTATTAACCCCAAATAAGATTTTTTTATAGGAACCACGGGGGTGTCATCTAATACTCCGCTTAAGCCTTTATATTCAAATCACAATCAAATCAAAACATTTATATAGCGCGCTACTCACCGGAGGGTCTCAAGGCGCTTGGGGAGGGGGAGTCCGCTACTGCTCGAACAGCCAGGTCTTGAGCTGCTTCCTGAAGGCGAGGTGGTCTTGGGTCAGGCGGAGGTGGATCGGGAGGGAGTTCCAAGTCTTGGCGGCCAGGTAGGAGAAGGACCTTCCTCCTGCTGTGGCTCTTCGGATGCGGGGGACGGCGGCGAGGGCGTGGCTGGTCGATCGAAGCTGGCGGGTAGGAGTGTAGAAGCTGAGGCGGCTGTTGAGGTATCTTGGGCCTTGGTTGTGTAGGGCTTTGTGTGCGTGGGTGAGGAGAAGGAAGGTGATTCTCTTGTTGACCGGGAGCCAGTGCAGGTCTCTCAGGTGTCCGGAGATGCGGCTGTGTCGGGGGATGTCGAGGCTGAGTCTTGCTGAGGCGTTCTGGATCCGCTGAAGTCTCTTCTGGAGCTTGGCGGTGGTTCCAGCGTAGAGGGCGTTGCCGTAGTCCAGTCGGCTGGTGACGAGGGCCTGGGTGACCGTCTTCCTGGTCTCGGTGGGGATCCACTGGAAGATCTTACATAGCATGCGCAGGATATTGAAGCAGGATGAGGAGACGGCGTTGACTTGTCTAGTCATGGAGAGGGAGGAGTCCAGGATGAAGCCCAGGTTGCGTGCGTGGTCTGTCGGTTTGGGTGCGCTGCCCAGGGCGGGGGGCCACCAGGAGTTGTCCCAGGCAGAGGGCGAGGAGCCCCGGATGAGAACTTCCGTCTTGTCTGAGTTCAGTTTCAGGCGGCTGGTCATCATCCACTCGGCTACGTCTGTCATCCCTTCGTGTAGGTTGGCTCTGGCGGTGGCGGGGTCGTTGGTGAGGGAGAGGATCAGCTGAGTGTCGTTGGCGTAGGAGATGATGTTGAGGTTGTGTTGGCGTGCGATGGCTGCGAGGGGGCTCATGTAGACATTGAAGAGGGTGGGGCTGAGCGATGATCCCTGTGGTACGCCGCAGATGACTTCGGTGGCTTCTGATCTGAACGGTGGAAGGCGGACTCTCTGTGTCCTTCCGGCAAGGAAGGAGATGATCCACTCCAGTGCCTTCTCCTGGATTCCTCAAACACAACAGGTGATGGACCGAATGTGGATCAATGTCACACACTCACCCCAGTCCAAAGATCTGGGCCCAAATCCATCGTTTTTTTGCACTCCACACCACCCCGGGTTAGACAATGGCGATATGCAAATCAGCTCTGACCCTGTGCCCCATGGGAACAGTCCAGTCCGAACTACAAAAGCCATGTCCTTCCCAGAACGGAATCAAGCATCCGAGGACCGGACCGGTTTCGAGGTAACACCTCTCATCAGCCCGGCTAGCTTGACTCCAGTGGTGTGGAGTGCCTGGGACCCACGTCTGGGCATCCCCAGCGCACTTAGGGCGGAATATTCAAACACAACAGGTGATGGACCGAATGTGGATCAATGTCACACACTCACCCCAGTCCAAAGATCTGGGCCCAAATCCATCGTTTTTTTGCACTCCACACCACCCCGGGTTAGACAATGGCGATATGCAAATCAGCTCTGACCCTGTGCCCCATGGGAACAGTCCAGTCCGAACTACAAAAGCCATGTCCTTCCCAGAACGGAATCAAGCATCCGAGGACCGGACCGGTTTCGAGGTAACACCTCTCATCAGCCCGGCTAGCTTGACTCCAGTGGTGTGGAGTGCCTGGGACCCACGTCTGGGCATCCCCAGCGCACTTAGGGCGGAATATTCAAACACAACAGGTGATGGACCGAATGTGGATCAATGTCACACACTCACCCCAGTCCAAAGATCTGGGCCCAAATCCATCGTTTTTTTGCACTCCACACCACCCCGGGTTAGACAATGGCGATATGCAAATCAGCTCTGACCCTGTGCCCCATGGGAACAGTCCAGTCCGAACTACAAAAGCCATGTCCTTCCCAGAACGGAATCAAGCATCCGAGGACCGGACCGGTTTCGAGGTAACACCTCTCATCAGCCCGGCTAGCTTGACTCCAGTGGTGTGGAGTGCCTGGGACCCACGTCTGGGCATCCCCAGCGCACTTAGGGCGGAATATTCAAACACAACAGGTGATGGACCGAATGTGGATCAATGTCACACACTCACCCCAGTCCAAAGATCTGGGCCCAAATCCATCGTTTTTTTGCACTCCACACCACCCCGGGTTAGACAATGGCGATATGCAAATCAGCTCTGACCCTGTGCCCCATGGGAACAGTCCAGTCCGAACTACAAAAGCCATGTCCTTCCCAGAACGGAATCAAGCATCCGAGGACCGGACCGGTTTCGAGGTAACACCTCTCATCAGCCCGGCTAGCTTGACTCCAGTGGTGTGGAGTGCCTGGGACCCACGTCTGGGCATCCCCAGCGCACTTAGGGCGGAATATTCAAACACAACAGGTGATGGACCGAATGTGGATCAATGTCACACACTCACCCCAGTCCAAAGATCTGGGCCCAAATCCATCGTTTTTTTGCACTCCACACCACCCCGGGTTAGACAATGGCGATATGCAAATCAGCTCTGACCCTGTGCCCCATGGGAACAGTCCAGTCCGAACTACAAAAGCCATGTCCTTCCCAGAACGGAATCAAGCATCCGAGGACCGGACCGGTTTCGAGGTAACACCTCTCATCAGCCCGGCTAGCTTGACTCCAGTGGTGTGGAGTGCCTGGGACCCACGTCTGGGCATCCCCAGCGCACTTAGGGCGGAATATTCAAACACAACAGGTGATGGACCGAATGTGGATCAATGTCACACACTCACCCCAGTCCAAAGATCTGGGCCCAAATCCATCGTTTTTTTGCACTCCACACCACCCCGGGTTAGACAATGGCGATATGCAAATCAGCTCTGACCCTGTGCCCCATGGGAACAGTCCAGTCCGAACTACAAAAGCCATGTCCTTCCCAGAACGGAATCAAGCATCCGAGGACCGGACCGGTTTCGAGGTAACACCTCTCATCAGCCCGGCTAGCTTGACTCCAGTGGTGTGGAGTGCCTGGGACCCACGTCTGGGCATCCCCAGCGCACTTAGGGCGGAATATTCAAACACAACAGGTGATGGACCGAATGTGGATCAATGTCACACACTCATCCCAGTCCAAAGATCTGGGCCCAAATCCATCGTTTTTTTGCACTCCACACCACCCCGGGTTAGACAATGGCGATATGCAAATCAGCTCTGACCCTGTGCCCCATGGGAACAGTCCAGTCCGAACTACAAAAGCCATGTCCTTCCCAGAACGGAATCAAGCATCCGAGGACCGGACCGGTTTCGAGGTAACACCTCTCATCAGCCCGGCTAGCTTGACTCCAGTGGTGTGGAGTGCCTGGGACCCACGTCTGGGCATCCCCAGCGCACTTAGGGCGGAATATTCAAACACAACAGGTGATGGACCGAATGTGGATCAATGTCACACACTCACCCCAGTCCAAAGATCTGGGCCCAAATCCATCGTTTTTTTGCACTCCACACTGCACTGGGGTGAATGTGTGACATTGATCCACATTCTGTCCATCACCTGTTTTGTTTGCAATTGCCGCCATAAGTGCGCTGGGGATGCTCAGACGTGGGTCCCAGGCACTCCACACCAGTGGAGTCAAGCTAGCCGGGCTGATGAGAGGTGTTACCTCGAAACCGGTCCGGTCCTCGGATGCTTGATTCCGTTCTGGGAAGGACATGGCTTTTGTAGTTCGGACTGGACTGTTCCCATGGGGCACAGGGTCAGAGCTGATTTGCATATCGCCATTGTCTAACCCAGGGTGGTGTGGAGTGCAAAAAAACGATGGATGTGGGCCCAGATCTTTGGACTGGGGTGAATGTGTGACATTGATCCACATTCTGTCCATCACCTGTTTTGTTTGCAATTGCCGCCATAAGTGCGCTGGGGATGCTCAGACGTGGGTCCCAGGCACTCCACACCAGTGGAGTCAAGCTAGCCGGGCTGATGAGAGGTGTTACCTCGAAACCGGTCCGGTCCTCGGATGCTTGATTCCGTTCTGGGAAGGACATGGCTTTTGTAGTTCGGACTGGACTGTTCCCATGGGGCACAGGGTCAGAGCTGATTTGCATATCGCCATTGTCTAACCCAGGGTGGTGTGGAGTGCAAAAAAACGATGGATGTGGGCCCAGATCTTCGGACTGGGGTGAATGTGTGACATTGATCCACATTCTGTCCATCACCTGTTTTGTTTGCAATTGCCGCCATAAGTGCGCTGGGGATGCTCAGACGTGGGTCCCAGGCACTCCACACCAGTGGAGTCAAGCTAGCCGGGCTGATGAGAGGTGTTACCTCGAAACCGGTCCGGTCCTCGGATGCTTGATTCCGTTCTGGGAAGGACATGGCTTTTGTAGTTCGGACTGGACTGTTCCCATGGGGCACAGGGTCAGAGCTGATTTGCATATCGCCATTGTCTAACCCAGGGTGGTGTGGAGTGCAAAAAAACGATGGATGTGGGCCCAGATCTTTGGACTGGGGTGAATGTGTGACATTGATCCACATTCTGTCCATCACCTGTTTTGTTTGCAATTGCCGCCATAAGTGCGCTGGGGATGCTCAGACGTGGGTCCCAGGCACTCCACACCAGTGGAGTCAAGCTAGCCGGGCTGATGAGAGGTGTTACCTCGAAACCGGTCCGGTCCTCGGATGCTTGATTCCGTTCTGGGAAGGACATGGCTTTTGTAGTTCGGACTGGACTGTTCCCATGGGGCACAGGGTCAGAGCTGATTTGCATATCGCCATTGTCTAACCCAGGGTGGTGTGGAGTGCAAAAAAACGATGGATGTGGGCCCAGATCTTTGGACTGGGGTGAATGTGTGACATTGATCCACATTCTGTCCATCACCTGTTTTGTTTGCAATTCTCCTGGATTCCGACATTGCTGAGGCGCTGCACTAAGGTGCGGTGGCAGACAGTGTCGAAAGCCGCGGAGAGGTCCAGGAGGATGAGGGCCGCTGTTTCTCCGTTGTCGAGCAGGAATCGGATGTCATCGGTGGCTGCGATGAGGGCGGTCTTGGTGCTGTGGTTGGCCCGGAAGCCAGACTGCGAGAGGTCGAGGGATCCATTCGTCTCGAGGAAGGCGGCCAACTGCTTGTTGACGGTCTTCTCGATGACTTTGGCCGGAAACGGGAGGAGCGAGATGGGGCGGTAGTTTTTGAGTTCGGTGGGTGTCCACGGATGGTTTCTTCAGTAGAGCGCTGAGTTCGGCGTGCTTCCAGCTCTCCGGGAAGGTAGCGGTGTCGAAGGAGGTGTTGATGATGTCCCGCAGGTGGGGAGCGACAGCGTCGGCCTTGTTGAAGACGTGGTGAGGGCAGGGGTCGGTTGGAGATCCAGAGTGGATGGAGTTCATCGTACGGATGGTGTCTTCGGTGGTGATCGGGGTCCAGGCGCAGATGGAGGTGGTGGGGGGCGTTGGTGCGGTCGTGGGGAGCGTTGGTTGTGTGCTGAAGCTGTTGTGTATGTCTGCGATATTGTTGTGGAAGTAGGAGGCGAGGGAGTTGCAGAGGTCTTGTGATGGGGTGATGTCGTTGTTTCCGGCGTTGGGGTTGGAGAGCTCTTTAACGATGTTGAAGAGTTCCTTGCTGTTGTGTGCGTTGTTGTCCAGTCGTTCCTTGAATGTAGTTTTCTTGGTGGCCTGCATCAGTTGATGGTGTTTTCGAGTGGCGAGCTTGAGGGTGGTCATGTTGTCTGGTGTTGGGTCTCTGCGCCAGGCTCTCTTGAGGGCTCGGCAGTTCTTCTTGGAGCTCTTGAGTTCGTCGGTGAACCATGGTGCTTTCTTACTGCCGGGTCTGCTAGGCGAGGGGTCCTCAGTGGGGCGAGGTCGTCTGCGCAGGTGCTGATCCACTTCGTGAGGTTGTCGGCGGCCTGGCTGTTCGCTGAGCTGGTGGGAGGGTGCTGGCTCAGGGATGCGGCGAGCTGGTCGGCAATGATCTTGTTCCAGCTCCTGAGTGCAACCTGTTGCTGGTGATGGTGGATCGTGGTTCTTCTGAAGCTGAAGTGGATGCAATTGTGGTCCAACCAGTGGAGTCCGGTGGCGTGGCTGAAGACGATGTCCTTGCTGGATGAGAAGACGGGGTGGAGTGTGTGTCGGGCGTAGTGGGTGGGAGTGGTCACCAGCTGCTTGAGCCTGAGGTTGGCGAGGTTGTCCAGCAGGGTGGTGGTGTTGCGGTCGTTGTTGTTCTCCAGGTGGAAGTTGAGGTCCCCGAGGATGATGTAGTCAGCGGAGGGGAGGGCGTGCGGGCAGATGAAGTCGCTGAATTGTGTGCGTGGTCCCGGGGGTCTGTAGATGAGGGTGCCTCTGAGGGTGGTCTTGGGGTCGGTGTGGATCTGGAAGTGCAGGTGTTCGGCGGCTGTGAGGGTGTCGTCGGTGTTGGTCGTGATGCGGATGGTGTTCCTGTGGACGATGGCGATGTCGGGCGCTGAGGAGGCGTTCATCCAGGTTTCCGTGAGGAAGGCGACGTCTGGAGATGTGGTGTCGAGGAGGTTCCAGATTTCGATGGCGTGTCTGTGGACGGAGCGAGTATTGAGCAGGATGCACTTCAGGTGGTTGCTGCTGGTGCTCGGCCTGTTGGGTGAACGTGTAGTGCAGGTCCGGATGCAGGTGAACTAGGCTGATCTAGGCTGCAATTGATTGGACGAGATAGCAAGATTTCGCCCAATAGCATTCTAGCAGAGACTATGGAGCAGCCCTGAGCTATCACACTATGGTAGTGCACTCATAAATGTTTGGGGAGCCAACACCGCACATAAGCTCATTTGGCTGCAAAAGGTGAAAACTACACTTGTCATCATGGTTCTGAGACACTAATAGGAAGACCCAGCGGGCCAATCGTTCCCACTGAAAAAAATAATGAAGGAATACTATTGATCCATGGTTGCAATGAATAGCATTAGCACACAAACCATTGTGAGCTCAAAACTGACAGGCAACTTCATTGAGTTCAAGCCCAGCCCCCAGTATGAATCAGATTGGAATGTTATATCCAGGCCAAGAGATAGAAGACTCTTTTTCCAATTTCGGGTGGGCTCACTACCAATAAAATAATTTACTCATAAATGGCACAACACCAATGACAATGCATACCATGTATGTGTAAAACATGCAGAGACTTACTCACATATTTTGTTTGTTTGCCCCACCTACAAGGCTCCGCGGGAAAAATGGGTAAAACCATAATGCCGAAATTTTGGTACCTGGTCTATTGCAACCGCATTAAGAATATTGCAGACAAATACTCTAATGAACTGTGTGTTATTGCAACTGCTAAATTTCTGAGCCACACACAATAGTATTCAACAAAATAAATAATGTTGGTGCCCAACTTGCTAGGTTAGTGTATCTATTAAGTGTGTTATGTCTAATAATTATTTTAGTCCTGAACATGAGCTGCTGTATAACTGGATGCCCATGGCCATGTAGTGTTATATATGCTACTGTGTACCTGCCAGGTATTGCTAAACCATTATAAAATCATTGTAGCTCCCTACAAGCATCACTGTGCAAATCATATCTAGGAAATATAATCAAATAACTACACATTTTAATGATATATAGTTTTTTAACCTATTTCACGTTTTATAAACATGAATGAAATGGTTTTAAGGATTGTTTTTATATTTTCATCATGATCTAGTTGTCATTTTATAATTTTTTTAAATGAATTTCCATATGTTGAGCATTAATGTTAAATGGGTGCGCTTTTTCATAACAAAAATGTTGCACACACAATGTGAATCTCTTTTATGATGATCTTGACGATCGAAATAAAGATCGTGAACTGACCTCACCTTAGACACAATTGGGTAGAATTTGCTAGATAGGAGTACTTGTATGCAAGCATATAGTTTTCTGTAATCAGCAAAATGGTTGAATTATTCAACTCCATTCTCGTAATGTTAAGCACCTTATTCTGTTTCCTTCTATTGATCATTGCAGTGCAAGTATTTTCATTGGGGAATCAGGGTTGTCATGTTCTGAGTCTGCACATTCATTTGTTACCCAGTAGGTTTAGGGGTACAGATGGTGCACTGTGAGCTAGCAGTACTATAGACCAACACATCCTGAGGAGTGCTAAGAAATCACCCTCACATCAGTTCAACGTTTATGTTGTCCAACTAATGCACAGTTTTTCTTGAGAAAGTATGTCATAAAATACCTATGGCTAGAAGGACAATGTTCAAGGCATTCTGCATTGTCCATTGTACCTCACAAAGCAAAGGACTGCTATGCCTGCAAGGTAAATTCAAGCATAAACAAACCAAACAGAACACTGTGCACCAGGCTGGTGCCACTTATCACCATACCACCTCACCATAGAAAATCTGTAGGAGGAACTGCTTTTTCAGTACAAGATGCCGAGCACTGGCCAGTTGATATTAGAAGCTGCCAAGACAACATCCACTTCCGAAGACAGTTGAAAACGTGGCTATGTGCTAGGCAAATGCACCACGATCACATCATGGCTACAAAGCCTAGAAAACAGTGTGTAAAGAATTACCACACATATGAAGGTGAGGGAAAGTGATGCGTAAGATGTGCCTCCAACTCCGCTCTCACAATAAGTGGCCAACCATTCTAAACAACGGTTGATCTACCTCTTCACAACATTCTAAGTCAGCCGCCAGAGTGATATGTTCCAATCACTAGCCTACTGGAATTAGGGGGCGGGTGGTAGAAGGAAAGAGGAGAAAAGGATAAAGGGTAGGAAAAAGGAAACAGGGAATTAGAAATTAAATATTGCTATGCAAATGACAACATTTCTCCTTCATTACATGAAACTGGAAAAAGGTGTCATTACAATAAATTCTTTTTCTTATTGAAATAACAGTAATAAACAGTAGAAGTATTACTAAGAAATTATCTCATACTATAATCTGATTGCCACAGTGGAGGACAACATTTTCTTGTAGATCTGGTAGTGATTCCTCTAGTATTACTTTCATCTTCAGAAGAGTAATGTTCCTACATGGGTATAAGGGTTTCCGGGCAATTTGCAGTTCTGTCCATACTCCATGTATGACCATCTTCCCTAATGACTACATTTCTCTTCACATATTTTATTCTTGTAGACTTGTAGAGTAAGAATTTAGTTTATTCCCAGAGTTTTCAGGATTTTTTCACAACAACCCATTTTCCTGCTTTGCAATTCTTTTGTATCACCCTCTATTATTTCTCATACCAATTTTTAAAACTGGGGGACTCTAGTTGGCAGGAGTAGGTACCACTGTCCAAATAGGGACCCTTGCTTCTAGTCAGGGTAAGAAGGATACACTCTTTAGATAACCCATGCTCACCCCCTTGGTAGCTTGGCACAAGCAGACAGGCTTATCAAAGGCAATGTGTAAAGTATTTATACCAACACTCACTCACAGTAACACAGTGAAAACACCACAAACTGACTCCACAGCTGTATAGAAAAATAGAAATATTTAATCTAAACTAGACAAGACTAAAACGACAAAAATCAAACATTCACAGTTCAAGATAGGGTTTTTTAGTTCTTAGTGGTTGCGTCAAAATAATCCACAGTTGCGTTAGAATAGTTTACAGTTGCGTCCCTTTTAGCCAACAGTACCTTTAGATGCGACAATGTTCCAAAACAGAAGCTGGTGCGGTGGAAAACAAGCAATGAGTCACTCCTGAGACCATGTGGTGGCGATGCGACAGCCCCGCTGGACGCAGCTGGCGTGTGGAGACGAATCCGGTCTGTATGGGGAGGGAGGCGATACCTTGTATGGATTCCAGTGCGTAGGTTCCTTAGGGAGCCTCTCGCAAAGGTACGATGCGACGATCTTCGGGACGGTGAAGATCTCAGGTGCTGCGGCGGTGTGCGTGCAGTGTCGATCTTCTCCTCTCGTGACCCCTCGATGCGATAGCTCTGCGACGTTGTTCCCAGCGACATGATGAGGTCCGCAAGCAGGCGGTGCGGTGATCTCACCCAGCGACGACAGGCAATGCGACGATACTCGCAGCGATGGTAATTTTCCCGCACCGGAGCGATGCGTTCAACAAGCGAAGGATGAGTCGGTTCTTACAGCGGCAACAGGCTCTGCGATGATCTCGATCTTCGCGGCAGCGGGAATTTCCTCAAACTGACGGGGATGCGCTCCGCAAGTGAGCGATGCGTGAACATTTGCAGATAGTCTTAGTTTCTTGTTCTCCAGCCTTCTAAACAGCAGGCCACAACTTCCAGATGCCCCTCAGTTGGATTCAGCACTCAGGAAAGGCAGAACTCTCAGCAGATTTCAGGGAAAGCTGGGGGGATGAAGTCCTTTTGTTCCTGGGACTTCTTAACAGGAGGCCAGCTCACAACAGGCCCTTAGGGATCTCTTCAAGCAAGAGGACAAAGCAACAACAAAGTCCTCTCTTTGGCAGCAAAGCAACTGAAAGTCAGTCCAGCAAAGCAACAGCAGGACAGACTTCCTTCTTCAGTCTTCCAGCTTTCTCCTTGGCAGAGGTTCCTTCTTGATTCCGGGATGATGTAATTTTCTGTAGGCAGGGGCCCTGTACTTATACCCCTAAAAGTCTTTGTTCCCTTTGTGCAGGAGGGCTCTGAGCCCGGTCTGAACCAGTTCTGGGTGTTCCTTGAGCACGTTGTTTTATTGGCCTCTCCTTTCCTTTCAGAGTGAGTGGCAGGGTTGTCAGCCACCCAGCAGGAGGTGCAGCCAGCATTGTGGAAGGCAGGCACAGCCCTATTCAGACTTAGGTGCTACCCCCTCCCACCACTCTAGATGCAGATGGATCTCTTCAGCCCAGGAATGGCCCACTCAGCCTCTGGGAGCCACCCAGCCCCTGTCACTCACAAACCAGACAGTCAATTCACAAACAGGCCAAGGCACACAGAAAGGTAAGACAAGAGAACAGCCACTTTCTAAAAGTGCTGTTCTCAAACACGGGATTTTAAAACAACCTTTCGTAAAAGATGTGTTATTAGATTCTGATTTCGGGAATACCAGACTTTTATGTCCTATCTTGCTCCTATGGGAAGATACGCTGGTAGCGACTGTAGCCAGCATTCCCCATGGTAGCCTATGGGCAAGATAGCCTTACAATAGTGAAAAACGAAAATGGCTGTAATTCACTACCAGAGCATGTCACCTGCACTAAAACATGCTCTAATTTTCACATACACTGCACCCTGCCGAAGGGGGTACCTTGAACCTTCCATAGGGGTAACCAATGTGTACAGAAAGGGAAGGGTTAGGGCTGGTCAGTGGGGATACTGACCAGGAGGACATGGTAGTTCACAGACTGCACACAGGCACTGCAGTGGCATGCCTGAGACTCCATTTTAGGACTACTCATGTCGGTGGCACAATCAGTGCTGCTGGCCCACCAGTAGCATTTGGATCACCAGCCCTGGCACACACAGTGGACTTTACTAGGGACTTCTTGGTGATACAGATATGCCAATCATGGATAGCCAATTACAGTAACAATGTATACAGGGATCACTTGCACTTTGACATTGATCAGCAGCGCCAAAGTGCCCAAAGCATCTAAACCAGAAAAAACTAAATCCAGCACAGCGTCAAAAATACAGGAGGTAGAGGCAAAAAGATATGAGGAAACCACGCCAAGGATGCCAGACCTAACACCCATCTTTATATTTATCTTGTTGATGCTTCACATTTGTATCAACTTACTCTCTGGTAACCCAAACAGGTCCTCCCCCATTTAGCCAATTTGGAGTTAACATGGACCTTGGATTCCTACCTGTTAACAATACAAATGATGAAATGACAGTAACTGAATTAAGGGTGATGTGATAGGACCACAACATTTCTCTTACATATTCATCTACCAAACCTCCTATTGTACTTGCCAGTAGTATAGTTTTTTTCAAAATCTTGTTAATTCTTTATACTAAGCCACTGGCCTTGGGGCAATACTAAGAGTTTTTTTTATGTGGGCTATAAAAACCTTCTTAGGAATGCAGAAATTTCCTCTGAAAAAAACTGCACCCCATTGTCAGTCAAAATGTTGCTAGGGTTTTCTTTCTCTCGTGACAGTGTCTGTCAAATTTCCCATTAAATATTGTGTGCGAATGTTATTTACAGACTAAGTAACTATGCGGTTCGAGTGACAGACTACCAAAACAAACATAACATGTTTTGTTACTGTTGGAAAATGGAGGGGTCCAATAATCTCTAACCCTAATTTTTCCCATGGTTTAGACTGAAAATCTACAGGCAAAAGGAGAATTCAGTGAATAGATGTAGTTTTGTCACTTGCGGTACAAGCATAGCAATCTCTTACTTTCCTCTAAACCAGGGCGTCCATATAAGAAACCAGTACTCAGCTCTGTCATATTCCTGCCCAAATTACCTTCATGAGCTAAATATATTTCACGTTCATTCATGTCCTCTGGGGGAACTAGCCTGCCTGATCTGCATATGTGATCTCCTATTATTGTAGGCTTATTTCTCACATTCCAAAATGGATGGAGTTCATTAAGTAGCTCTTTGCACTTCTCGGGTCACCCTTTCCAAATCAAGTTTTTGACTTTGTTCAACAGCTTGTGTTTTCTCATTCATCCTTGACTAGGGCTGGGACTTGGATGGCTAGCACAGTTTCTTCCAACATATTCTCTTCCACTACATTGGTCTCCACAGGCATATGAGACAAGCAATCTGCTATATGATTTCTTGCCCTCGGAAAATACTCCAATCGGAAGTTATAACATACTAACCCTAACAACCACTTAGAGATCCTATGTGTAGTATTAGCCATGCTCTTAGTAGAAAATACAGACACTAAGGGCCATATGTAGGTGGCAAAATACCGGTCAGTAACGGCCTATTTCGGCAGTTACCGACCGGTATTTGTAATTCTAGATGTAGGGGGCCAGAAAATTAACGATTCTGTATATTTACCGAATCGGTAATTTTACCGAATCGGTAAATTAACGAACCGGTAAATGTACAGAATCGGTAATTTGGGATGTAGGTGGCACTGGAAACAGTGCCACAGGCCCTTAGAAATTCGTTATTTACCATGAAATACAATGGCATGGTAAATAACGAATTTCTGTATACGTGCACATCTGTGCATATACACCTGTGCCATGTGGCACACATACATGCCCTAAGGGCATGTATGTGTGTCACATTGCACACAAGCCAGAATCAGGGGTGCAACAGGGTGTCAAAGTGACATCCTGTCCCCCTTGACAAATCGGTAAAATTACCGAATCGGTATTTACCCATTCGGTAATTGCCATTGATTCCTACGGGCCTCAAGGCCCATAGGAATCAATGGCAATTACCGAATCTGTAAATACCAATTCGGTAATTACCGAATATTACCGATTCGGTAATGCTTAAGGAATTATTACCTACATGGCATTTACCGAATTGTAAATACCGAATCGGTAAAATTCGGTATTTACGATTCGGTAAATGCCATTTACCTACATATGGCCCCAAGTGTTTATGGTCTATCTTACAGTGAAAGGTAAACCTCATAAATACAATTAAGAATTACTCATTGCCCAGTAACAAGCCAACGCTTCTTTCTCTATTGCAGAGTAATGGCACTCTGCCTCCTTAAGTGTTCTTGAGGCAAATGACACAATTATCTCCTGCCCGTATGAAATTTAGGATAAAATGGGGCCTATGCTCTTGTTGCTGGCCTCAGTAAGTAGTGTTTTACAATTGACCACATTTCTTAAATTATGGGCATTTATAATTGCTTCCTTAATCTTTGTAAAAGCATCCTGACACTTTGGACCCCTTTCAAAAGGAAACCCTTTCATTAGTAGAGACATTTAAGGATGAACCAGGTCAGCAAAGCATTTGTCATATTTTGAGATATATTCTGCTGAACACAGGAAGGATTTCAATTCTTCTAAATTAGTGCATGTGGGGGCCAGCTTGACAGCATCAACAAGACTGTACTTGGGTTTTATTCCGTCCCTCGATATGGTGTGACCCAAATATTTTACAGACGCAATTCAAATTCAACATTTGTACATTTTTATTGGGAGGTCTTGTTAGAAATTAGGGTCTCTAGTTGGCAGGTTGTTACCCTGTCCAAGTAGGTACCCTTCTTCCAAGTCAGGATAAGAGGGATACACTACTGAAACAACCCCAGCTCACCCACTTCATAGCTTGGCACAAGCAGTCCGGCTTATCTCAGAGGCAGTGTGTGAAGCATTTGCACAGAACAGTAATACATTGAAAACACTACAAAAGAACACCAGACCACTTTAGAAAAATATCTAATATTTTTATGTGTAAAACAAGACCTTAATACAATAATAACATGCTGTACTTTGAATGAATAACAGTAAAAATGCAGTTCCTTGAATCCGTAGCTCCGTCCAGCGCTACCATGGTGCTGATAACATTCAAACCCAACAGTGCCGGTCGACATGTCAGTGCAGACCGGCATCAGAAGACTTGTCAACAGTACCTTTTGTTCCTGCTGACCATGCCGGTGTGTTCCTGCAGCGGCTGTGTCGAGTCTGTGTCCTGAAGTTGAGCAGGGCAACGTGAGGTGCCCTCAGGTTGTGGAGCATGCAGCGACTCAGGTGCAGTCTTACAGCGGCGTCGGTGAGACCAGGTCTGCAGTGCAGCATAGCAAAGCATATAGAAAAGTGGAAGTTCCTTCTCACAGATTCTCCAGCTCTTCTTTTTGGCAGGTTTCTGAGTCCAAAAGTGTTCTAAAGTTCTGGGCCCCAATATTTATATAGCCTTTTCCATTGTTCTCTTGTGGCAGTGAGTCTCTGTGCTTAGCTCAAACCAGTTCTGTCCACTCTAGTCCAGCTTCCTGACAGGAGCATTGTGTAAAGCAGACCGGGCCTATTCATGTGCAAGCAAATCTCCTCCCACTACTCTAAATGCAGCCTAGGTCTTTTCAGCCCCATCCTAACTCATCCAGGAAAGGCAGGGAACACGTCTACCCCTGTTAATCCAATGTCACACAGTCAATCCACAACCCAGAAGAAGCACACAGGATGGTTATGCAAGAAAATACCCACATTCTAAAAGTGGCATTTCCAACCACTCAGCATAAAAATCATCTTTACTAAAAGATGCATTTTTACATTCTGAGTTCAGGCATACTAAACTACATTTCTCTGTCTTGTCCTAATGGGACGTTATACTTGTAAGATGTCACAAAGTATCTCCTATTCTATGGTATGAGACAGATGGCCTTTCATTTTTTTTTAAAGTACAAAAGTCATAATACAAAGATAAAAAGACCGTTTCAAGCATGTTTCGCCAACCCTCCCCCGGTGCCCTCTCCCCCAGTGTCTAAAAGCGACAAAGTATGTACATGGTGGTGAGTGATCTGGTATATCTTTAAAATGCCCAATGTTTCAGGTTAATAAAACAGTTATTGAGCGAAGGGAGAAGAAAGAATAAGAGAAAAAAATATATATAGCATCATATTGACATTTGCACTTGTAGAAAGTACAGTGTATTATACATAAACATCTAAATCCTGCAGGACAAAGAGGGTGTACATAGAGTGGTATTCAAGCTGTGAATCTACTAAAATTCCGTCAACATGGACTTTCCAAGATGTATTGCTTTTGTTTCACATGACCCCGTTATGACTATCTATCTAAGCCAAGCAGATAAAGGTTGCCAAATAGTGAGACCCTTCTTTTTTCCTTGGCTTCTTGGCCTTTTGGGAGAAAATTGCCTTTTCCATATGGTATGTTGAAATCAGTCGTGCTAGCCAATGGGAGAATAATGGAGGATTAGGATCCTTCGAAGATGAAGCTATACATAAACGTAAAATTGTCATGGCAACAAAGATGAGAGCACCTCCGTTATTTCTGCTAATCTTATCTTGAATACCTAATAAAATAGTCGTGGGAGTTAACTTAGTTTCCTGAGGAAAAACTTTGTTAAAAAAGTTTTGGATCTGACCCAGTAATGTTATAAGTTGGGGACACGTGGCGAACATATGTATTAAATTTGCCGGGAATTCTGAGCATCTCGGGCATAACGTTCCAGCCCCTGTTCCCCATTTGGCAACTCTACTAGGTTAGATATGTAAAAAGAATGCAGTTTTATAGAATTGTGCTTGTAGCTTAGCAGAAAGTAGTTCACTCTTGATTGCACAGCCTCATTAAAGATGTTAAAGGTATATTAAATTTCAGTTGCCATTTCTTAGCGATAATGAGCATATCGTCAGACATTAGGCTGACTAATATATCGTATAGGTATCCTAACCTGGGTAAGGTAGGGCTTCTTAGTTTGTCGATAAGATCTACCTTGGAAAAGCCGGCAATCCCCCCATTCTTACGGGTCAGGAAATCTCTTCTGGCTATATATTTAAAGGAATCCTGGTCCCACAGATGAAATTCAGTTTTAAGTGTATGGACTGATTTTATGCCATCAGAAGTTATCAGGTCACCCATTTTCAATATTCCTGCTTGATGGCAAGTTAGAGTTGTTATTAATAGGGGAGTAGTAATTCAGATTGGCCAGTCCAAAAGTTTTACGAATATTAGAAAAAACTTTATAGACGCTCACTAAAGTCTTGAATCTTACCCTTTTAAAGTAGCCAAAGGAGAGCTGCCTCCAGAGACATCCAGGAGTCTCTGCTCCTAAAAGTAATTGAAAGGGTGATGGTAAACGTTCTGTAGAAGAATGTGTATAATCTTGAAGCAGCTTAGTGCTATATTGCATAACAGAGGCCCAGTAGTAAAATCTTAAATTTGGTGGCGCCCAACCGCCAATTTCCCAGGGACAAGAGAGTAACTTTAAAGCTCGCCTTGGTCTGGAGTATGCCCAGATAAATTCGGAAAAAAATTTATCGAATTTCCGTAGCATTGCTTTACCCATCTCTAAAGGGGTAGCCCTAAAGAAGTATAGAAGTTTGGGAAAACAGGTAATCTTAACAACATTGCATCTCCCTACCATTGTAAGATGATAAGATGTAAGTGGAGTGGTGTGGCTCACTGGTTAGAGGTGGCAGACCCGGAAGCAGAGGTTGGCCCGGGACCAGTGTTCGATTCCCGACGCGGCAGGGTCTTGGGCCATGGTCAGTAGACTCGATATTTCTCGCCTCGGTGCCTACTCCAACCATGGGTCCCACTCAGCAACTCTGGGCAATAGCTTGCTTAATCTCTACTAACGGCCCCATCACCGCCGGGGATGCTTGTCTTCACCTTGGAGATTCCCAGGAGGGACCATCTCACAGGGAAAGCCAGGATGGGTTCCCCAGCGGTATACAGTGCCGGGACGCTGCTCTTTTGCTGGGGCAGCTGTGCGCTTTACAAGTATACGACATTTAACATTTATTGATACGCTTAAGCGCCTGTTTAGTTTCGGGAGCCAGTGGGATCACATTTTCCTCTACCATCTGATCGGTGTTAGCGGTTAAGGTGACCCCCAGATATTTTGCAGTCTGGACCACCCTACAATCTGACCAGTCAATTTGGTTGTTAATAGTGATTTTACCTTGATTGAGGGCATAGCTTTAGATTCTCCCAAACTTCTCGGTCTCTTGTTCTAGGGCAGTGATGGCACTCCGGGGGTCAGGAGTCACTACCTCCAGGTCCTCAGCACAAGCCATCATTTTACTATCCAGCTCAAATCTGCTCATCGCTCGAATAAATTGATTCTTCTCAATTGCTTTAATAAGAGAATATATATAGAGAGCAAAGAGCAGAGGTGAGCCTGGACACCCTTGATGGGTCCCCGGTGAAATTTGTATCTGTTCCGTCAGGACCCCATTAATTGTTATGTTAGCTGTGGGATGGCTGTAAAGAGCTTTTATGGCTTGTATTGCCTTAGGTCCAAAGCAAATTTTCCTCATGACGGCCCATAGGAATGTCCAGGAGACCCGATGAAACACTTTCTCAGTGTAAAGTAAGATTAATGAGGTCGGGTCACCTGCTACCTGGGCTGCATCCAAAAGGGTGATAGCCCTTCGGATATGTTCTGTCGTGATTTTTTGGGGGATTGACCTCTCTTACCGTTGTGAGACCAGGGACTCTATTCTCAGAGATAATCTTGATGCAAATATTTTGGCGTATATCTTGGAGTCACAATTAATTAGAGTTATTGGCTGATACGATCCCATATCAAGGGGGGATTTACCCTTTTTTGGAAATACTACTATCTAGGCATTTGACCAAGAGTCTGGTGGAGGTGCGCCATTCAAAATAGAAGTTAACCAATAGAGTAAAAAAAGAGTATTTATCTGGGGAGTAAATAATTTATAAAACTCAACCGGTATGTGATCAGGACCAGCCGCTTTCCTATCCAGAAGGCTAGCCAGGGCTTTAGATATCTGGTCCAGGCCGGGAGTTTCCTCGAGCTGATCATGGTCTTCTGAGCTAAGCTCCGCTAGAGTGATTTTACCCAGATATTCCAGGCTTTCATTCTCTCTTAATTCTAAGGGTCCCACCTTGTCTTCAAAATAAAGCTTTTGGTAGAACTCATAGAATGCCTTGCGAATCTTATTGGCATCTTTTGTAATCTCAAAGGAATGAGAGAGGGACTTGCACAGCAAGATAGTTCAAAAGTTAAATCAAAGTAATAGTCTGTGGCGTGCTCACGGGGAATTACGCTGTCTGTACCTCACAGCGTGAATGTAGAAACTAATGCACAGCTCCCCCCATTTGGAAGGAGGCACCCAGTCGCACAGCTCAAAAGTTAGACAATAATGTCTATAAACAATTCATCAAGGTTGATTCCACACAATGTTGAGGTTCCTTGAGTGTTTAATTTTTGATCAAAAGTTCAATGTAGTTCCATAAAGCATAAACTTCATTCCAACAAAAAAATCATCCAGTTATAAATCCTCCCCAATGCATTTCGGGCAGATGACAAGCCTTTCCTCAGGGGGCAACTCTACAAACAAAAGGAAAATACCATAGTATCACTGGATATGACCCATATTATACAAGCATAGCATATATCAAATCAAGTCATGGTATCATTAACCACATGTGCAAAACTCAGAACAGAAAGGTGAACATAGGTCTCTCGAATCAAGTACCTTAAAACAGAAAATGCCAAACGTTTAAAGAAAATTCGTGAACACTGTAATTATACTCAAGATATAAAAATGAAGTGCCTAACCAAGATGTAAACGTAGTGCTCATTCAGTGAAAATGGTAAAGTAACAAACCACCAAGGCGTGCGTAAAAGTGAGCATAACCCATGGTGTGACGCACTCGCAAGCACAGTACTCACGGACAAATTACATCCTTGACTCTTAGGTCGCGATATCTGTAAAACGTGAAACAATGATTAAAATGCGGTTTAGAGTAAATCAGGCAAGTATGCCGAAGAGGTAACACAGTCCCCAATGTGGAGTACTTACAGTGTCAAAAAGTTGTTCTGAAACAACGTCAACTCATTCTCGGGAACCCCGAGGAAGTTCAAACTCAGAGAAAATTAATACCGGCTTCCCACGTGTGCATGCAAATAGAAAGCGGACTAGTAAGAAAAAAGGTGACGCCATGTTGAATAAGGGAAGTGAAGTGAAGGGAGTGTTGCTCCGAGTAAAAACCAAAAAAAGTCTATCACCGTAAAACAAAAGGCTGAAGATATCTGTCCAAAAATGTTCCAACGTGTTCATGGATGGACCCTTTAGTTGACACAATGGGCCTGAATGGTGGTCTAGTCGGATGCTTGTGCATCTTGGGCAACATATATAGTGTCGGTGGCTTGGGATTGTCAGGAGTCACAACAACAAGCAGACTTTGCTAAAGAGAGAGAACTTCTGGATTCGCTACATGGCATCGATGCACCCACACGGCCTGAATGATCGCATGGAATTTTTATGTTATCTTTGAATTGCTGATCACATATCCATATATCCACTCCCGTACTCATCTATAGCTGTTACATTATGTCATAACATTGTGTCATTGTAATGTTTTTTGTGACCTCTACATATGCATTCTTGCCCTCGCCGCATCACTTATGTTACTATTCTTTTCTTACGGTGATAGACTTTTTTTGGTTTTTACTCGGAGCAACACTCGCTTCACTTCACTTCCCTTATTCAACATGGCGTCACCTTTTTTCTTACTAGTCCACTTTCTATTTGCATGCACACGTGGGAAGCCGGTATCAATTTTCTCTGAGTTTGAACTTCCTCGGGGTTCCCGAGACTGAGTTCACGTTGTTTCAGAACAACCTTTTGACACTGTAAGTACTCCACATTGGGGACTGTGTTACCTCTTCGGCATACTTGCCTGATTTACTCTAAACCGCATTTTAATCATTGTTTCACGTTTTACAGATATCGCGACCTAAGAGTCAAGGATGTAATTTGTCCGTGAGTACTGTGCTTGCGAGTGCGTCACACCATGGGTTATGCTCACTTTTACGCACGCCTTGGTGGTTTGTTACTTTACCATTTTCACTGAATGAGCACTACGTTCACATCTTGGTTAGGCACTTCATTTTTATATCTTGAGTATAATTACAGTGTTCACGAATTTTCTTTAAACGTTTGGCATTTTCTGTTTTAAGGTACTTGATTCGAGAGACCTATGTTCACCTTTCTGTTCTGAGTTTTGCACATGTGGTTAATGATACCATGACTTGATTTGATAGATGCTATGCTTGTATAATATGGGTCATATCCAGTGATACTATGGTATTTTCCTTTTGTTTGTAGAGTTGGCCCCTGAGGAAGGGCTTGTCATCGCCCGAAATGCATTGGGGAGGATTTATAACTCGATGATTTTTTCGTTGGAATGAAGTTTATGCTTTATGGAACTACATTGAACTTTTGATCAAAAATTAAACACTCAAGGAACCTCAACATTGTGTGGAATCAACCTTGATGAATTGTTTATAGACATTATTGTCTAACTTTTGAGCTGTGCGACTGGGTGCCTCCTTCCAAATGGGGGGAGCTGTGCATTAGTTTCTACATTCACGCTGTGAAGTACATACAGCGTAATTCCCCGTGAGCACGCCACAGACTATTACTTTGATTTAACTTTTGAACTATCTTGCTGTGCAAGTCCCTCTCTCATTCCTTTGGATTATCATTTTTCTGTCCCAAGGACTTGGCACGCCTCTCATTCTAAACATGAATTACGATAGCATATCCAGCATGACTGATCTCAAAGCCGACACCTTCGCCTTCTCGGCGGGGGATGCTGATAAGATTTACGGAATGATCCAGGAAGAAATCACTGCCGCTGCTAGCACCCGCAGCCCTGAAAGCAACATCAAGCAATTACTCTACTTACTAAAAAAGGAATGTAATCAGAAAGTACATGCCTGCACACTCGTGCGGTATCACCGAGCCCAGTGGATCCCGAGGGGCCTACGGGTTCCCTTGAAACCTCTTTTGTGCAAAAACAATGCGAAGTTTGTTGAGCGTTGGTTCGCAATTCTCAACAAATGTTCGCTAGATCTCATCCTACTGATTGTGGAGGAACTGTCTAAATCTCTTGAAGAATTAGCGAAAGAAATCAAAACCATTCGGACGGAACTGGACGATGCCATGGACCCCACGGAACTGGCTACCATGTTGGAAGATGTGAACACTCAACTCGAGAAACATACACGAGAAACACAGGAACGGAAGCTACGAAAGTACAAAAGGGATACCATTGATTACAAGCTCGGCGAGGTGTACACTTGGGCAGAAGTGTACGCCCGCCGATGCCCTAATCGTCCTTACAACCCTTACTCCGAAAACGAAACATCCTCTTCAGACGGCGAGAGCAGAACCTCTAGAACATCTAAAACAACCACAGTCGCCACACCCACTGAACAACAACCTAGCACCCTCCAGCTCTGCGGTTCATTTTTTAGAGGAGGGCCAAAATCAACCCACCGACCCAGGCGGGGTAAAACCTGCAGAGGTAGAAAAAGAACAACAAAAAGTCAAGAAGCCCAACCGCCGCAAATGAGTATACCTGATAATCTGGTGATTAACATTTCATCGACTTTATTGTCCAACGATGAAATACAAGTGTTACAGAAAGGCCAAACATTCGTACCCACAACGAGAACAAACACGTTGGAACTTGAAGTGAGCATGTTTAAACTTGTTCGCAATATCAGACTGCGACACTATTTTCAGAATATAGTGACTCCTGCAAGCACTGATGATGACATGTTACGAGGACTACGCCCACGTAGCACTTTTATGGCTCCTGTGAGCCACAAGATCATTGACATGTTTGAAAATATGGTTAAAAGAGACCTAGCCAAGCTGCCATTTCAAGCCAGGGCAAAACGTGAGAATCTTACCGTTGCCGAAAAAACACTCTACTCAAAATTGCAAACAATCCTACTATTGTGTGTCAAACAGCAGACACGGGTGGCGCCCTAGTCATCATTGACGCCACATTCTACGAAGAACAAGTATTGGCCCACACCAGTGATATCAACACCTATGCTTCATTGATGGCTGACCCCACTGAAGAATTTACGACTGTACTAATTGAGATCATCAAACGAGCTTTCGATAATGGAATCATCAATGATCGAACTTGACGGTATTTGACTCCTGACAATCCCAAGCCACCGACACTATATATGTTGCCCAAGATGCACAAGCATCCGACTAGACCACCATTCAGGCCCATTGTGTCAACTAAAGGGTCCATCCATGAACACGTTGGAAAATTTTTGGACAGATATCTTCAGCCTTTTGTTTTAAACACCAGATCACACATCAGGGACACCACTGATTTCCTCATCAAACTTGAAGAAGTGATTAAGACATTAGGAGATGAAGAATTATTGCTGTGTACTGTGGACGTCTGTTCACTATACACATCAATACCACACGATTTGGGTATCAACGCCATTGAACATGAATTATCCAACTCTGATCGATTCAGACATGCAACTTCTGCTCATGGAACTAATGGTATTCACACTGTACCATAGTTATTTCACTGTTTTCAACCAATGGTTCCACCAGCTGTGTGGAACCACCATGGGAAATTGTGCAGCGCCGTCATACGCTAACATTTTCATGAAATCCTTTGAAGAAAGACATATCCTCAACCAAAATGCCTGGCAAAATCATGGTAAACTCTTTTTGATTTTCATAGATGATATTTTCATTCTATGGAAAGGAGCAGAGATCGAGTTGACTGATTTTTTAACGACTTGGAATTTGATCAACGACCGAGTTCAATTCACTTGGAATATGGACAGAGAGAACATACACTTTTTGGATGTTAAGATTCAATGTAACTCTGGGAACTGGAGTACCACCATTTTTCGAAAACCCACTGATCGTAATTCACTTTTACATCATCAGAGTTTCCATAGACCTGGGCTGAAACGTAATCTGCCACTGTCTCAACTTATGCGAGTCAAACGCATAGTCTCTTCGGAAGACACATGTCAGCTGGAAATTCTCAATATGGTAGAAAGATTCAAGGCACGTGGTTATCCACAACCAATCCTCGATACAGCAGTCACCTGTATCGGGGAAATGAAGCGTGAAGAATTGTTACAAACCCTTGTTAGGACGGAGAGCACCCGGATGGTAGTGGTCTCCAAATATACCATTTTGAGTAATCAATTCAAGAACATTATTTGTAAACACTGGTCCCTGCTCAGTCTTGAACCTGATTTTAATGGCATTTTTGGTCAGCCACCGATGTTTGCGTACACCAGGGGACGCAACCTCAAAGAAATTTTGAAGAGAACTAACAAACAAAGTGAACTAACTACCTTCAAAGGTCTTCGACCCTGTTACAATTGCAGCAATTGCAATAACTGCATCCAAGGTAATGTCATCCAATCAAATTGAGAGTAAATGCCACCTGTAACTCTGCCAATTTAATTTACATGCTAAAATGTCCCTGCGGGAAATGTTACGTTGGTCATACCGAAAGAAAGATCAGAACCCGTCTACTTGAACATAAAAGCAACATAAGAACTGGAAATATCAAATCCACTGTTGCAGCACACTTCGCTGAACTTAAACACTCTGTTGCCCAACTCAAATATCTGGTACTTGAACAAGTTACTCCCACACACAACAACAAGCAGACTTTGCTAAAGAGAGAGAACTTCTGGATTCGCTACATGGCATCGATGCAGCCCAACGGCCTGAATGATCGCATGGAATTTTTATGTTATCTTTGAATTGCTGATCACATATCCATATATCCACTCCCGTACTCATCTATAGCTGTTACATTATGTCATAACATTGTGTCATTGTAATGTTTTTTGTGACCTCTACATATGCATTCTTGCCCTCGCCGCATCACTTATGTTACTATTCTTTTCTTACGGTGATAGACTTTTTTGGTTTTTACTCGGAGCAACACTCGCTTCACTTCACTTCCCTTATACAACATGGCGTCACCTTTTTTCTTACTAGTCCACTTTCTATTTGCATGCACACGTGGGAAGCCGGTATCAATTTTCTCTGAGTTTGAACTTCCTCGGGGTTCCCGAGACTGAGTTGACGTTGTTTCAGAATAACCTTTTGACACTGTAAGTACTCCACATTGGGGACTGTGTTACCTCTTCGGCATACTTGCCTGATTTACTCTAAACCGCATTTTAATCATTGTTTCACGTTTTACAGATATCGCGACCTAAGAGTCACGGATGTAATTTGTCCGTGAGTACTGTGCTTGCGAGTGCGTCACACCATGGGTTATGCTCACTTTTACACACGCCTTGGTGGTTTGTTACTTTACCATTTTCACTGAATGAGCACTACGTTCACATCTTGGTTAGGCACTTCATTTTTATATCTTGAGTATAATTACAGTGTTCATGAATTTTCTTTAAACGTTTGGCATTTTCTGTTTTAAGGTACTTGATTCGAGAGACCTATGTTCACCTTTCTGTTCATAGTTTTGCACATGTGGTTAATGATACCATGACTTGATTTGATAGATGCTATGCTTGTATAATATGGGTCATATCCAGTGATACTATGGTATTTTCCTTTTGTTTGTAGAGTTTCCCCCTGAGGAAGGGCTTGTCATCTGCCCGAAATGCATTGGGGAGGATTTATAACTGGATGATTTTTTCGTTGGAATGAAGTTTATGCTTTATGGAACTACATTGAACTTTTGATCAAAAATTAAACACTCAAGGAACCTCAACATTGTGTGGAATCAACCTTGATGAATTGTTTATAGACATTATTGTCTAACTTTTGAGCTGTGCGACTGGGTGCCTCCTTCCAAATGGGGGGAGCTGTGCATTAATCTTTTGTAATCTCGTCAGAACTGAGTTGAATTGATGGCATTTCGCAGGCAGACACCTGTTGTCTAATTCTAAGGGCACGTTGGTGACCGATGTTATCGCCACATTTATATACCTTTTCTCTAGCAGATGCCTATTTCATAGCGATTTTCTCAGCGAAGATAGACCATATTTCTGCTTTGATAGCTACTACTTCTAATTGAGAATTCTCGATTTCACCCAAATTGGACTGCTAAAATAACATTTTCCTCTGCCTTTTTCATCTTATCTTCTGCCCTCACAAGTTGTTCTTTAGCTTTTTTATTCTTCTTTATTGAATACCGCAGGGTGTCCCCCTGGATGCCCGCCTTCATGGTATCCCAAACGGTTCTGACTGCTGCGGAATCTATATTGATTTCTAGTCGGTAGCCTTCATCATTCAATAAGAGGCTTTTTCAAAGCTCCAGCTCGAGAATTCTCCCCTGAGCCCCAGCCCCCTAATATTTAAGATAAGGGGATTGTGATCCGACATAAAGCGTAGGGCAATTTCTATAGAGAAGTTTTGAATAGTGATGAGGAAACCAAAAACGAATCTAGTCTGGCAAGGGAAAGGTTCGAAGCTGAAAAGTAGGTATAGCCCGGCTGAGTTGGTTTTAAGGTGGCCCAGACATCATTGAGCCCATGATTTTGTATTAGGTTAAGCAGGGCATGATAGACTTTAGGCTTTCTACCTGTATAGGACCATTGATCAGTTGCTTTCCAATTACTAGGTAGGTAGGTCGGTAAGTTTATATCCCTAGAAACTACTACCGGTAATGGCGAAAGGGCAAGTTCTCCCGAAATCCAGTTGATAACCCCGGCGTCGTCAGTATTACTCCCATATATTGAGCATAGTGTGAAGCTGGAGTTGGGGGGAAGATGACATTCTGCATTAACCCACCTACCCAGAGGATCGGATTTCACCCTGCTAGACATCAATGGGTGCCTATTTTGGGCCAAAATTCCAACCCCTTGTGTCTTTGCGCCCTGTGAGGTACCACCAATAACCCTATACCCCAGAGAGTTCAGTAAGTGCTTCTGGCATCCCTCTATGTGTGTTTCCTGAAGGGTATTAATTTCCGCACCAATTGAACGCAGACCCTGAGCCACCTTTCTTCTTTTTAGGGCATCATTTCACCCACAAACGTTAACAATCACTATTTTTAAAAAGCATTGATCATTCATGTTGTCCAACATATTTGTTCTTATCCTGAAGACACATCTCAAGGCATCCTACAGTTTGTACGTCCTACAGTATCCCAAAAATTATTATTATTTTATTTTAATTTTTTTGTGCATATCTCCTTTTTCTATTTTCATTGACTTTGCTTTGTTTTTTTCCCTTCTTTATCAGTATTTTAGATTCATCAAATATTATCACATTTTCCAATAATGGCACCCTCCCCACCACCAAAATATGACCCCTTCCTTTCCATCCCTCCAGCGCCCCCACCATGAATAGAGCAATCAGGAACGTCCTGAATGATGTTTGTCAGTTAGATTTCCCTGCCACAAAGTCGCACCTTAGATTGACGTATAAAATTATCTGCTAAGGACTCTTTATGCAATGTAAATTTTAACCTTGAATAAAGGGGTCAAACCAAAACCCAGGCAGCCCTTAAACTACTAGTATTCCCACACACCTTTATTTGCCTCCCTTTCTTTTTATCTTAACCTCCTCCAGATACTCCCCTGCCTTGACCTCGGTCATAAAGATCCGGGGGGACCCATTCAAAATAACTTTTAGTCTGGCCGAATTCATTAAAAACACTTGGGCACCAAGCTATTGAAATGGAGTGATCATCTGGCGCATATGCCATCTGTGCTCTACAGTTGTATGGCAGAAGTCTGGTTTGGCAAAAAACATCACACCATTAGCCCCCTTAGGGGAGTTTGGACTGGCTTGATCATACACAAATTGCCTGAGGAGACAGTTCCCAAGGAACACTAAGAAAGCTCTGGGCTTTCCCACATAAGAGCTACTGGCATTTCAGTTCTTCTTAAGATGGAAGGAGAATCGGTGAGCTTGCTGGACTTCGTAGTCCCAGTTCCAGTTTATTTGTGCCGGGAAGGTTTCTCATAGCAGTTTTACAATATAGCGTCTTGGATCGTTTCCCTCCGCTCCTTCTGGAATACCTAACAGATGGAGGTTGTTCCTACGTTGACGATTTTCTTGCTCCTCCATCTTCATGCTGACATCTCCCAGGCATGCCTCATGAGCAGACCCCTGATTCTTCAAAGTGGCTAACTCCGTTTCTAGGCTCTCTGTACGACCTTCAACCATGCTGACCCGGTCGCTGTTGTCAGTACATATTTTGTTCAATCTCTGCAGCCCCCCTGTAGCTTTTTGGCTGCCCCCTTAGCGGCTCGATTGTCAGAGCGAACCTCTTCTTGGAAGTCCTTGATGAAAGCTAGGATTGAGGATAGGGAGGGTTCTACCAAAGGTTCAGTCGCAGTTGCAGTATTGGCATTTTCCCAGATAGACAGCTGTTCTGTTTCTTCGCATAGGGGGTAATACATTTGCGAATCTGAATAGTCCCATTTGAGTTGGCTACGTCTTTTCGGGGGGGGGGTTCTATTTTTCGTCTGGCGTACCTTCAGTGTGTTTTTAGAGGGGTCAATATTAATGTCTTCACTAGAGCTGGAGCTAATTTGGTCTTCATTAGGAGTTGACAGAGAGCCGTCCGAGACTGAGTCGAAATGTTCACCACTAACCTCTTGAGTCCAAGGGTCTCTGAGGTAGGATTGGGTTCTGCTCTAAGAATGTAATCTGTGATACTTTTTGCTAGGTGGTTTAGCCCTGTTTCACTTTCAGCCATCGTTTTAGTAGGATTTAGATGTAGAGGGCTAGCCGCATCTTCAACAGGTAGTACAATAATAGGAGGATCAGTGGGTAAGTTTGCCAGAACCACAGGGCCCACTGTGCTACTTTGATCTATAGGTTGTTCACCAGGAGATATCTCTTTTTGCACAAGCATTTCACTTTCTTGAAATCCCGCCAGGTTTAATTCAGGATTCAGCAAAATAGCCTCTCTTGTTTCATTTCCTACAGCTTACATTACGTGCAGGACAATTTGGATTGCTGGCCATGTGATTTGTGTTGCCACATTGGAAACACCTCAAAAACCCCTGGTTTGCTAATTTTTTTGTGCGCCTCTCCACCCTTCCTGTTTCTAACCTCCATTTATCTGTTACAAAGTTCTTCACTGGGATTTCCACTGTCATCAATTTTTGTGATAAAATTTAACTTATTTGAATCTTGGATTCTTTAATACATATTGCAGTGTGTTCAATGATGATTTTAGCATTCTTAATGGCTTCAGGCAACTCAGGGTTTTCTGTCAATGATTGTTCTTTTATTTTCATATCATTGGTGCATCTTACGAGTTGGTCCCTAAGGAGAGAGACAGATAAATTCCCAAATTCACACATTGAAGACAGTCTCCTTAGGAGAGGTATCTAACTAATTACTTTCTCATTCTTTCCTTGAGTTCTGGAAAATAATTTGTGCCTTTCTAGTTCAATGTTTTTTTTTAAGTATAGATTTTTATTCGCATTTCCAAAAGTGCATTACCAATATTGACAAATTGCATCGTATCACATATTCCATGTCAAACAAAACTTCTCTTAATGTCCTCCCTTCCCCCTGCCTTTCCTCAGGCTCTAACACAATCTCTGTAGGATACGTACACATGTAGGATCGACTTATATCGAATATATAGACAGAAAACAATTTGAAGGTCCTTGCAGAGTTTCTATTGTAACCCTATCTACCCCACATCATAGATCACTCAGTTTCCTATGGGGGCAACTCATCTGGTGGTGTCAGCAACTCAAGGAGCATCACCACCCAAGCGTGCTCGTCATCCGCCAGCTTATCATCCTTGCGCGTCTTACTCATGTAGTTCCCTTCAGCGTTTGTCCACTCAGCCATATCCTTCAGCCAATCAGCAACATTTGGTGCTTTCAATGACAGCCACCCTATAAATAGTCTACGTTTTAGTAGCACCAGCCCCAGAATAAGCAAGTTTCTACTTAATTTCTTCTTCTTCCTAATAAGGATTTGTCCCAACAGGCATGGGCCCATGTATCTGGAAATCCCCCATCCTGTGGCCATGTTCAGCTCCGCCAGAACTGTCAGCCAATATTATGTTTGGCCATTATATGCAGAAAATCCTCTGCCTGCTCACTGCATCAGGGGCACCCCAAGGAACGCGCCACGTTAGTAGCATGTAGACCACTTGGGGGAAGGTAAACCTGATGAATCACATTGTATTGCAGCAATTTAAAGCACGCGTTGGCAGATGTGTCTTTACTCCCTCATGTATCCCCTGCCAGTCTTTCACCAATAGGAGCGCCTCTCGGTCTCATGCTATGAGAACTCAGTTAAAGGAGCATCTTCCCTCAATGCCATGTTTATATGAGAGATCAACCTTCTGTCCCCAGACAAGGCTAACAGCGTTTCCAGTTTTTGGGGCCTTGGAGAATAATGGCCTATTTTTGTGTGCTGTAGCTGCAATTTTGGTAAACTGTACAAATTGTCCATTTCCAACCTGCAACCAGCCATGGTGATAAACCTACCATTTGGGTATAGATCTCGTAGAGTGGCAAAGCTGCACTCCACCATCGTACAGGGACATAAAACGTTCTATAGGTTTAAACAGGGGCAACGCCCAAATGCTCATATATGATGCAAAGGAGGCCCTTTTCAGTATGATCTTAACCGCCTGCTCCCATGCCCACACACCAGTAAGACCACATATGGTACAGTTGTCGGGGACTTCGCCCCCATCATCAATAACTTTGGCTCTGGAACCTCATTGCAGGTGCACCTCAAAAGTCTGAGTTCCCAGTTCTCTTGGTCATCCAACCAATGGACTGCATTCTGAAGTTGTGCAGCCAGTTAATGGTATTTAAAACAGGGTAGCTCAAGACCGCCCTTCCACCATGTACACTTTAGAGTAGCCAGGCTAATTATTTTTCTCCCATTGGCCCACATGAACTCTACAATCAACCTGTCTGTGTCCAAACAGAACTTCCTGTGTATATCGAAAAGGGTACCTTGAAAAATATACGAGAACGGGGAAGTGCTATTATCTTTACCAAGGAAACGTTCCTCATCAAGGAGAGATGGAGTGGATTCCAATATTTTACTGTAGGTTTCAGCCCATCAGTCCCTCAGCCTATATGTGCTGAGAAAATATGTACTCCTATCTTGAGTGCCACCAGCCAGTAGTGCGTTATCGGTGGAGAAGTGTGGCTCAGGGGTTAGAGGCGGCAGACCTGGAGCTTGAGTTCGGCCCGGGACCAGGGTTCAATTCCCCGCCTCGGCGGGCCTTGGGCTCAAAATTCCACAGTACTCGGTAATTCTCGCTCCGGTGCCTTCTCAACTCACGGGTTCACACTCTGCAACTCTGGGCAATAGCTTGCTTAATCTCCACAACGGCCCCTCGCGGTGGGATGCCTGGCTTTCACCTTGTGGATACCCTGCCAGGGTTATCTCACAGGGGAATACCAGGACGGGTTCCCTAAGCAAGCGCTGAGGTGCCCCAGGGTAAGTCGTGCGCTATATAAGTCTCATTCATTTCATTTCATTATACACCTCCTGCAGGTGCTCTGCGAACACCTCAGTGATGCCTCATTGCGAGTTCACCATATGCCTGTGCCCGTTCCGGAGTGCAGCTATTTGGTGGGCATCTGGTTTCACCCCAGATTAGCGTGCCAAGCATCCTGCGAGCCTTGTCCCCTTTCCCTATGGAGTTGTTTACTATAATTAGTGCAAACAAATTTGTCTAACCTATCCCAAGTGTCTATATCAATCAATCACCTGTTTGTTTACCCCTTCCATGCTGATGACGGCCCCCAGCCGTCATGCATCACGGTGCTCGTGTGCTGATGATGGCTGGGGGCCGTCATGAACCCGCCCACTCCTCAGAAGTGCCGCACAGGTGCAGAATCGGGCCACGCCCAAGGGGTTAAGCGTGACTACTCACCCGTAAGGGTCTCAAGGTGCTGGGTAGGAGGGGAGGTGCATGTTCCAGTCCATCAAGGAGAAGAGCCAAGTTTTGAGGTTTCTCGTGAAGATGGAGATTGATGTTGTCTGTCTGAAGTGGAGTGGTAGGGCGCTCCTGGCTCTGGCCATGAGGAAGGAGAAGGAGCGGCCTCCTGATCTGGTCTTTCTGTCACAGGGGACCACGGCATAGTCAAGTCAAGTCAAAGATTTATATAGCGCGCTACATACCCATAGGGTCTCAAGGCGCTTGAGGAGGGGTGGGGAATTACTTGTCGAATATTCGAATATTCAAGTTTTAAGTTGCTTTCTGAATGCTAGGTGGTTCTGAGTAAGGCGAAGGTGAGTAGGAAGAGAGTTCCAAGTTTTAGCTGCCAGGTAGGAGAAGGATCTGCCTCCCATGGTGGTTTTGTTGATGCGAGGTACAGTGGCAAGGGCTTGGTTGGAGGATCGTAGCTGACGGGAGGGGGTGTAGAAGGACAGTCGTGTGTTGAGGCATTCGGGTCCAAGTTCGTAAAGTGCTTTGTGTGCGTGGGTTAAGAGGCGGAAAGTAATCCTCTTATTTACGGGGAGCCAGTGGAGGTTTTTCAGGTGACCAGAGATGTGTTCTTTACGCGGGATGTCTAGTATGAGCCTGGCTGAAGCGTTCTGGATGCGTTGGAGTTTTTTCTGGAGTTTTGAGGTGGTACCGGCGTAGAGGGTGTTTCCGTAGTCCAGGCGGCTAGTGACCAGTGCGTGGGTGACCGTTTTACGAGTTTCGGTGGGGATCCAGCGAAATGTTTTTTGGAGCATGCGAAGAATGTTGAAGCAAGATGATGAAACGGCGTTGACTTGTCTGGTCATCGAGAGTGAGGAGTCCAGGATGACGCCCAGGTTCCGTGCGTGGTCTGTCGGGATGGGTGCTTTTCCAAGGGCCTCTGGCCACCAAGAGTCGTCCCAGGCGGAGGGGGAGGTGCCTAAGATGAGGACTTCTGTTTTGTCGGAGTTCAGTTTCAGACGGCTGTGCTTCATCCACTCGGCTACTTCTTTCATTCCTTCGTGTAAGTTGGTTTTGGCGGTGTTAGGGTCTTTGGTGAGTGAGAGGATCAGTTGAGTGTCGTCAGCGTAGGAGATGATGTTGAGGTTGTGTTGGCGAGCGATGGTCGCAAGGGGGCTCATGTATACGTTGAAGAGGGTGGGGCTGAGAGAAGATCCTGGTGGCACGCCACAAATGACTTCAGTGGCCTCTGACTTGAATGGTGGGAGGCGGACTCTCTGGGTTCTTCCGGTGAGGAATGAGGTGATCCATTCCAGTGCTTTTCCTTGGATTCCGACATTTCTGAGGCGATGTAGAAGGGTGCTATGGCAGACTGTGTCGAAGGCAGCGGAGAGGTCGAGGAGGATGAGGGCGACTGTGTCTCCGTTGTCCAGTAGAGTTCGAATGTCGTCAGTTGCAGCGATGAGTGCGGTCTCAGTGCTGTGTTTGGCTCGGAATCCGGACTGTGAGGACTCAAGGGATTTGTTGGTTTCGAGGAAGGCGGCGAGTTGGTTGTTGACAGCTTTCTCGATGACTTTGGCCGGGAATGGAAGAAGCGAGATGGGGCGGTAGTTTTTGAGTTCGTAGGAGAGCTGGGCTGGTCGTAGGGTACTTTGGGGTGCGTGGAATTTGAGTTGGCAGTACAGGTATGCTGGTCCGGTGTTGTGGAGGGCTTTGTGTGCGTGGGTGAGGATCTTGTAGGTGATTCTAGCCTCGATGAGGAGCTAGTGGAGTATGCGCAGGTGCTGGGAGATGTGGCAGTGTCTTGGGTCCAAAACCTTTTAAATCATTCACCACACAAAAACATTTAAGTCAGGATCACTTCGTCTTCTAATGAAAACGCCTGCAAGTAATAAGGGGGAATACTTCCTAGCACTACCATATTCTCCCACAAGATGCCGTAGGAATGGACTGTAACACCCTTGTTTCAACCCGCTGTCATGCTGCTATCTGAATTTCCAGATGCATAGCTGAATACTGACTGCCTCTCTCAATGCCGAACAGCGACACTATGGCAATGAGGCCTACAGTGAAGGATGTCGGCCAAAAGAATGTCCCATTGCTGAGGCATCACCCTAGACTCAAGGCGTTACTAGGCCTGCCATCATGGTTCCTTATTTGTTGCTGCCAATGAGGTGTGGAGACGTCAATATTGCTGGAATCACTGACATGTTGAGGAAACGCCGCTCATCCCGCATTGCTGAAATGCCACCCACCTCAACAGACAGCCTCCCACAACTGAAGTGCCACCTCTCCTTCAGCCGCTTGTTCCAGTCACTGAAGGGTATCGCAGGGTTCCTCGAACTCCACTTGTCCACTACAATCTGAAGAGAGCCACTGGAGATAACACCACCTCCCAGCCCCGTAGGTGTCAGGGAGAGTTTCCTCCAGCTATGCATCAAAGTACTCTATAAGACGTCAGAGCAGATAACAGAGAGTGGATGCAGGGCTTTAAGTGGGCCGGGTCTCAAGGGGTCTGAGCACCGGGAGTTTTTTAAAAGAGGCCAGGAAACGGGTCTCTATCGGGACCTGTTTTGAGCCCTGGCACAGGCGGTCCGTTTTTTTCCAGACTGCAGAGACAGCAGTTTACTGTCACTGCAGTCCGGAAAAAAGTGCCAGGGCGCAAAACAGCCAGATAGAGACCCGTTTCGAGACAACAAGCACATGGATGTGCGCTGCCTACACTGCTCACTAATGGAGAAGTTACGGCATGCCGTCATGCCTGGTGAGCTTTGTGGGGGAAGGGAAATCCTTTAGAGAGAGTAATTTTCTCTCTGGATTTCCCTTCTCTTTCTGAAACGCAAGAGCAGCAACATTGTGGTAGGGTCACCAGGGCTTTAATTGGAAGCTTTTTCAATATTATATGTAAAAATATATAGTTGCAGCTTATTTATCTTATGCAACTAATAACCATTGACAAAGCCAATAGTCCTTACTTGTTGTAGGTATGATGTTACTTGTTGTATCCCATATCTGGATGCAATGACGGAAACAGCGAAATACAAGTTGGGCGGCACACTATACACAGACTTTTAGCGCAAGTGTTTAAAAGCCACGTCCCTAATTAGTGGCCACGCCTCTTTGAGAGACCGCCCAGTTTTTTCATCCCACTTAAAGCCCTGAGTGGATGTAGAAATGATGATTGAGGTGAAGGCACTTCACACTGTCCCCCACACAGCCAGCTCCACGTCGCCAAAATATGCATAGAATTACCACACATATGAGGATGAGAATACATTTTTTTGTAAGATGTTCCTCCAACTATACTCTTACAGTAAGTGACAAATTGCTCTAAACAACAGTTGAGCTACCTTTACACAACATTTTAACTTCAACCTTCAAAGTGGAATGTGGAATGTTACACTCACTTGCCTATGGAAAGTACGGGTCGGATAAAAGGATAATAGGGTAGGAGAAAGGGAATGAGGGCTCCTAGGGGTGGCATTCGCAGAATGGCAATCCCCGGACAGCTTTCGGGCAAATGGTTCAAGGCAGGGCAGGTATGGAGTGATTGGCGGTATGTGAGCTAGGTCGTTAGTACATTGACCGTTGGCTCATCTGTCAGGCGCAGGCGGTTCAGGTAGGGCTAAGCTTTTTTGCTGTTGCTGAGGGCCTTTCTTAGGGTTTTTTGTTGTCATTGGCCGGGTAGACTTCGTAGTCAGTGAGGCCTTGAGGGTGTTGTGTGACACTGGGTGGGAGGATTTGTTGTCACATGGCTGGGCTGGATGTGGGGGCGGGGGGGCTGCTGCCGATGGCGTATCTACTGCAGTTGTGGCTTGCTCTTCGGTTGGCGCTTCTCCCAGCGGTGCAGTTTCAAGTATTGTTTTACAAGAGGAGGGGGAGTACATACATTTTGGGGACTCTTTATTCTGCCCCGGTCAAAATCTCTAGGACTCTGAGGTGTGGGAGGGGCAAGGCACGTATAAGAGCATTCAGAGGTAATGGGTAGGGAGAGGCAAGCTCCTTAAAGGGGCTAAAACGTTTAAAGGGGATTTGCTTTTTTAACTCTGGTTAGCTCCGCTTTGCCCCTGGTGGTCTAATGCCAAATTAAATGAATTTTGACAAGTTTAATACTTGTACGGTAATTATTTCTGAGAAGAGGCCCTTTCATATTTTTGGCAAGCCTGCTCAGACTAAAGAAAAACATTTTTTTCATCAGTTTCTGTAGAGAGAAGCTTATCCCTCATTTTGTGTAGCAGTTCAGGCAACATTATATTGGGCATAATGTTTCGTCAGCTATTTTATCAACTGCTGAGGAATTTAATTAGGGAAAAATCAAAAAAGGGGAAAAATTAGTCAGATGGACATGAGCATAGTCAATTTTTGGTGAAGATGGTTTTAGATAGTGATGGTGCAATGCCCATTAAAAGCTATAGCCCCACAGAAACCGCTGGAAAGTGGGTTTCAGTTCCTAGGAAAGCGGGCAGGTTCCCAATCTTACGCAAGGATTACCACGTTCCGAAGTCTACAAGCTATAGCGGCTTGCAGACCCATGATAGAAGAAGAATGCTGCTTACTTGATCTTTTTGTGTAACTGAAGCCAATTACCCGCACCATAAAAACGATCTTTCTTCACCCGCTGTTCGAGCGGGTTTAAAATACTCAATTCGTGTTACTAGGGCCATCTTGGGTGAGGGAGAACTAGTCATACTGCCATTTCTCAACGCCATATTGGGAGGCGCTCTAGGTGCTGGGATGATTGCACCGGCCTGCATATTTAAGAAGGGAAATGCCAGATACGTTCCAGAGGCAAGCCCGTCCGCGCGCCGACGCGCTCATCGCCAGCCATGCTGCCCGTTTAAATGGCGACCAAGGGCGCCTGACTTACTACAGGGAACAGCTTTTGATTCTGGGTAAGACAGACTGTAAAGATATTCACCCGACGGCTACTATGAGAACTGTGGAAAAGTCCCTCACTTGCGGACTGATTAACAGCCGGTCACTAGTCAAGCATTATGTGGAGGCTTCAGTCTGATTGAAGATCTGAAGCTGGACGCATTGTTTTTAACAGAGACGTGGACTAGTGCTGAGTCGGTGGTGGAAATAGGACTTGCCTGTCCTGATGGATATAAAATCCTTCATAAGCCTAGAACAACGGGCAGAGGTGTAGGAGTGGGAGTGATTTTTAAGGAGGGGTTGTATTTTGTGTCTCTGACAATAGATGAGGTGGTAGGGATAGAACTTATGGCCTTCTCGCTGCAGGCACCCAGAGGTAGCCTACTCAAAGGATTGTTATGCTATAGGCCCCCAGGATGCCCTACACAATATCAAACTCTCTTGGATACTATCACTAACCTAACCTTGGCAAACTCCAGAATGATTATACTAGGAGAATTTAATCTTAGGGAGGACGGGAATCTAAGCAGCCATCTGAGAGATTTGAGGCACACATGCGCAAATTTCAATCTATCACAGTTGGTGGAACATTCCACCCATCAGGGGGGGCACACTCTTGATTTACTGTTCGCCAATGAATCTATAACTAAAGTGCTAAATATAATACCACAGAACTGTACTGACCATCATTTAATTCATTTGAATATTAGGCTACCTTGTCCAGAGGACAACACTAGTCATTCAAGGACTTATCGGAGAGGCAGGGAATGGGCAAAATTAGGTAAAACTAGAACCCATGTGACCGCCCCAGATGCTAACCACTTTACACCCACTGTGACAGTAGTGGAAAATTATAAAATCTATTCCAGCTATATAACCAATATTTTGGATCAGGTAATCCCAGTAAAGAAGCTAAAAAACAGGAACAAAATTATGGCTCCCTGGTATAATGAAGATTTGAAACAGTTGCATATGATCTGCAAGAAGGCAGAGAGGAAGTGGAGAAAGAGCTACCTTGAGGAAGACAAGAAAGACTTGAGATTAGCACAGTTGAAATACAAAGAGCTCATCTTTAGGTCTAAGGCGGACTTCTATGCTGCATTTATTACACAAGCGCCGAATGGGACAAAAGCGCTTTTCAAGATCGTTAAGGATCTTTCCTCCCCTACTTGTCTGAATAATAAAGTGGCAGCATCGCAAAAACTGTGTGATGAGATTGCCTCTTATTTTCAAGACAAGATTGCCAAAATTGTCGGTACACTCCATCCTAATAATAACGATGGTCAAGATAACTCGGATCAAATGATGGATGAAGACCTACAATAGCTAACGATAATTTTCAGACCCTCACTGATGCTACTTTCAATAGTCTGGCGCACAGTGTGTCCTCGTGCCCCCCCTCGTGACCCCCTCCCCCATAAAATTCGGAAGACGTTTGGCCGAGAAGCCTTCCCCTGGCTGCAGCAGATTTGCAATCAGTCCTTAGCAGAAGGATTTGACCCAGAGGGCTGGAAGCAAGCAGTGGTGTCTCCACTGATTAAAAAGCCCTCCCTGGACCCGTCAATCCCTGCAAGTTTCAGACCCATCTCTCTCCTGCCATATCCGGTTAAAATCCTGGAAAAGGCAGTTAGCAGGATACTATTGTGCTTTCTGGAGGACAATCACTTGCTTGATAGAGACCAATTTTGGTTTCACCCAGGTCATGGGACTCAGACGGCTTTGGCCACCATGCTGGACAATTTGCGCATGCAAGCCGACAACGGGAATGCCACTGTTCTAGTGCTCCTCGATATGTCGGCCGAATTCGACACAATGAGCCATTCAATCTTAGTGGAGAGATTGGAGAAGATAGGAGTGAAAGGACGGGCGTTGCAATGGCTTCAGTCTTGTCTATCGGGGAGACAGCAGGTAGTAACCTTGGCACCGTTTTCCTCCAGCAAATCCCCGGTAGTCCATGGAGTGCCACAGGGCTCTGTGATCAGCCCTATTCTTTTAAATGTCTATCTGCAGCCTCTGTTCCCCATTATTAAATCTTTTAGAGTCAACCTAGTCAATTATGCTGACGAAACACTGTGGCATTCTCCATTGGAGGAGAACATGCAGTATCTCTGGACATGTTCCAGCAATGTATGCGTCGGACGGCTGGCTTGCTCAGAAGAAACTCCCTACAATTTAACGGCGGGAATACTGAGGTAGTGTACTGTTCCTCTGCCAGGATGTCCAAACATCTACCATTTGAGTTTAGACTTACTCCTGAGGAGGAACCGCTGACTCCGGTCAGCAAGGTATGCAATCTGGGGGTTCTGATTGATGACAATCTTCAGATGGAGTCACAGGCAAATAAGACCGCCAGTGTGTGATTCTCCCTAATTCGTATGCTACGTCAGATACTCCCACTACTACCAAAAGAGTCGTGCTCCATGGTTGTAAGGAGCACAGTGATGAAAAGGCTGGACTACTGCAATTCCCTGTATCTGGGGGCTCCACAATACATCATTCAGGGATTGTTGAGAGTCCACTCTGCAGCAGCAAAACTGGTGCTTGATAGGCAGCGGCGCTCATCTACCACCCTGGCCCTGAGAGATCTACACTGGCGGCCTATCAAGGAAAGGGTCCACTTTAAGTCATCTGCCTGGAGTTCAGAGCGGTGCACGAGCTGGGTCCAGTCCCACTGCAGGAAAAATTTACCTGGTACCAGCCCAAGAGGCAGCTTCGCTCCTCTAAGCCAGTCTACTGACGATTCCCAGATTCAAATGTTCAGGATGGGAGGGAGGGCATTTAATGTGGTTGGTGCCCGTCTATGGAACAAGCTACCCCCGGAACATCAGACAAACTAATTCTTTGACTAAGTTTCGAAAGAGTCTCAAAACCTGGCTCTTTCCTAGGATCTTATTTCCTTTTTCCCTGATCTTTTGTTCTGACCAATTCTACTCTGGTCAATTCTTTTTAGTCTGAAGCGCCATGATACCCGTAGGGTGACAGCATGCGCTATATAAGCATCACATTCATTCATTCATTCATTCATTCATTCATTCATTCATTCATTCAGAACACCGCAGAATGGCACGAAGTGCAGTGAGAAGTCCTTAAGCAGGTCAAAATATGTCCTGTGAGTTCCAGGTGGAAGCAAGGGAGGATGTTGGTGCAATCTTCTTGCCGTAGCTGGATCCCAAGCTTCCATAATTTAAACCAAGTCCAATTGATTGTATGTCCTATGATGGGGGTGTGGGGGATGGGGAATTTCCAGGTTGGAGCCAGGTCAATGCTGATCAGCTTTTGGAACGGATAGTAAATTATGATGAAGTCATAAAGATGATGAAGAGGGGAAAATTGATGATAATGAATGGGGATTGTTTCAAAGGGGGATTACAGATGGTTTGGGAGGGACGCAAAAAAGTTGTCCAAAGATCATATTTTTCAGGAAAGGAAATTAGGGAATGCTTCAAATGGTCGCAGAGGGGAAAAAAGAAGCCAAGACTTGGGGCGAAAGAAAAGGCCAGTGTCGGAAATGGGCAAAACAATAGAAACAGGTGAGACCCAGGGTTGTTGTTTGGATCAAAACAAATGGGGGGAAGGTTGATTCTATGGCAAAAGAGAACTGGGAACATGTAATGAAGTAAAACAAGGCAAAATGAACATGAAGGGGTTAAAGCAGCTGCCTTACATGGTTTTTTTTAATGCTTTTGGGGGGCTCATTTGAGTAAAAATTCCTAAGATAAAATTTGGGAGGGGGAGTTAATGGATGTATTTAAAGTACTCCATAGAGAAATTCAATCAAAGAAAGGGTCTAGAGAAGAGGCTTTTGAGCTAGCGAAAAGGCCTATGGTGCCAACTAACATTGATATGTGGACATCAGCATTATTGAATTTTCGCTAGTGTTTTTTGCGCAAAGTTTCCTGATAGAGCAGTAGCAATTTTTAAATACAAGGATACCATTAGAAAAGCTCATATGGAATTTGAGGGTTTTGCTTGGCATCATTACGATGAAAGGTTTTAGAGCCAGTTTAGTGATTATCCCTGACAAACCATGAGGGGAAGTTGATAATGAGTTATGGGTGAAGTGGATGTATCCACAAAGACCTCCCCGAACTGTGCACACGGCCAGTGGTTTGGCAGTTTCTCACCAGCCTTTTCTCTCTAGAACCACTGGGGGGGGGGGGATTTTGGAACGAGCCACAAACAGCTAACTCATGTGCCCACTTAACATTTCGCAATGTTTTGGAGAACAGGCAAACTGGGGAAGTTTTGGCCAAGGTAGAGGAAGGTCAGCAATTTCGAATATGGTTACAAGGGCTTTTACTCCGATTAATATAGAGACCTTAAGTTTTTGGCTGAAAATGTATCCCTGCAGAAAGGTAGCGGCTAAATTGTAATCAGGCTTCAAAGAAGGTTTCAGATTCAGCAATCAGGGGCTTAGGTGTCGTAGGTTTGCTAAGAATCTTAAGTCAGAAAATGAGTATCCGCAAGTAGTTGGGAAAAAGTACAGTTAGAAGTAGTGGAAGGTAGTATGGCCAGCCCCCTTTTCTTAATAACCTTTACCTGACCTTATTGTATCTCCTTTGAGGTTAGTTCCCAAGAAGGATACTGGTGCATTTAGAATAATACAACATCTTTCATGGCCACAAGGATTTTCTGTTAACAATTTAATTGCAAAAGAAGATTTTGCTTCTTTAGACATAGACTTAAGTCTGAATAAGAAAGTGGGTTGTAGACCGGAAATACTTTAATAGGTTTCAATCATTGGGATTATGGTCTTCACTTGGTCAAGACAGGAGAACATGGCGGCCAGCAGTTAGCGAGTCACGGGAGGCTCCGAGAGGTCAGGAAGACTTCTATTAAATAAACAGATCACAATAGCTGTGATGCTTGCAGGAATTCATTGAAAGCTGCTAGTCTAGTCAAGGATTATAGATTAGCATACTTGGGTCGAAGAAAAAAAGCGAGGATTAGTACAAGCGCACTTTACCGGCAAGCCGTGGGCGTGTCCGCGGCTGGACGCAGTGGAGGATGAGATGGAGGAGACGGAGCCAGGTTGTGTTTCATTTTGGTGTTGCTCTGGACTGGGTCTTGTATTCACAGTGTATTCTCTCGCTGTTTCTCTTGGCGCATTTCCTTGGATCACGGAAGAGGTGGCGGGGCTAGCTATTTCGGTCCCTGACGCGGCAGTAGCCGCAGATGAGCATACAAGAGAGACAGGAGAGACCAGGGAGGTGCAGGTTGCTCTTTGGTCGTGGGCAGCCCTGGGAGTGCGTCATGGATGGAGGGTGGAAGCGAGATTCCCCATCCACAGCGGCAGGGGAAGAGGAGGTGGGAGTGCGAGACTCGAAACCCCGAAACTCAATAAAGCCACAACGAGAAGTGGAGTACAAGAGGAGCCGTTGGAGGATACTGATACAGACTTACAACAAAAAGTAAGTGTTGCGTTTGGAACGGGGCGGGGTTGGTCTGCCGAAGAGGGGGTCGCTAAGGAAAAAGGGGGAATCAAAAGGCATCAAGTTACTATCACGATACGCCTTAAGAAGCACAGGCAGGAATTCATTCCCTGAATCACTGGATCATCTAAAACCAGCCGATTTGGATGTCCCAGGTCACAGGGTTACTGCTACCTGTGGGTTTTCGAACAGTAAGAGTCAAATACATTTAGCAAAATCTAAACCTAAGAGCAAGAAGAAAGCAAAGACATTAATACAAAATCAAAAAAACTCACGCCCTCATTAAAAGATTACTTTGAGGCAGTGCCCAGTACACTGATACTTAAACCGGTTGACCATATGTCTAGTCACAAAGAAAGCAACTCCAGCAATACGAGCGAGTTGCTTCACTACCCTGAGGGTATATTAACCCCCAGCAAGTTCCAGCCATTAGTAGGCTTGCCAATAGAAGAGGGTGTAGGGGAACTCCTGATGCAAGATAAATGCAATATTGTATTAAATCTGGCAATAGATGGGACTTCTTTAATCTATAGTCAAGTAAGGGGAAAGGAGATGGAACACTCTGAACACTCCGAACACTCTGAAGCATCAAGTGAAAACACAAAGAACTTATCCACCCATTGCTCAGCTTTAGATCTTTTACAGGCTCTAACGGACGAGGTGAGAAAGAGGTTCCAGGATTCAGAAATAAACAAGCTAAAATCAAGAATTTTTGTGAAAAAATGGAAGACAAGCTAGACTTATTAACAGTGAGAACTGCAGCTTTAGAGATGACGATGGCTGAGTTAACTGCAAAAGTAGATGAAAATGCAAAAGACCTTACTAAAATAAAAGAACGGGAAATTGGTTTACAGGATAAGCTGGAATCCATTGAGAACACCCAACGTAGGAATAATCTTCGGCTACTTAAAGTGCCTGAGGGAGATGAAGGAGACAACATCAAAGAATATGTAGTAAAACTGGTTAAGCAAACAACTAATATCGACTCCCCAGAACAAGCCCTCTCTGCTGATATTCAATGGGTACATAGGGACCCGTTCAGATTAAGTTCGAATAAGACCAGACCCAGCAAAATCTTGATCCATTTTCTGATGTATAATTTAAAAGACGAAATATTGAACAAAGCTCTAAAATCCAACATATTAAGTGCAGAAGGCTTTACTTTTCAAATTCGGTCTGATGTCTCCTCCATAACTGCTTCTAAACGGTGGGAGCTGGGAAAGTTATTAGATCCATTTAGACAACTAGGTGCAACAGCACAACTCAGATTTCCTGCCACACTAAAAGTGATGTTTAATAATAAAATGCATGTATTCAGAAGGGTGGAAGAGGCAGAAACCTTCTTGCAGTTTATTGCAGCACAAAGTAGTAGAGCATTGGCTCGATAAAAAAACCTAGTCTTCTCTACTTTTAATTCTCAGGGCAATTCTACCAGAAGAGCTAGAAGGATACCCTTAAATTAACATTTGAAAATACTAGCTAGCAGCTACATTAAGAGCTATAGAAAGAATTATTCGTCCTGACCAAAGATGGAAAGCCTCGAAGGCCAGGGTAGGGCCATAAGAGAAGAGTGGAGGTTCTCTAGGGGAGCACCAGGGTGGGTGAAGCGGGGAAAGGGATGGTCACTGAGTGGGGAGCATAGGGAAAAAAACACATAAAAAATGTCCAATTCACCAAATAAAATCTTACAAGAAACGTACCCTCTATTTAAATGAGCAATGAAACAGGTCACAGTGGATCACGCAACATATCTAGGGGTGCTGTCATAGAACCTAAATGGGTTAAGGGTAAAACATAGCATGGGAAGGAGATTCCATTATTTAAAAGACACTTCAGAACAAATTCTTATTCTTCAAGCAACACATCTAACTGAGAATGAGATGAGGAGTCTGTGCAAAACTAAAAGCTGGTTTAATGAGGTGTATGCACCATGCAGCAAATAACAACAATAATTATAAAGAAACATCCTGCTTTATCAGTGGAAGGTTTTAAAGTTGACAAGATGGGAAGATGGGCCATAGCTAACATAAGGTTCCACACACATAGACAATCCAACTCCTTTGAAGGGCCAATTTGCTGAGTTACTGCTATTTCGAGATCCCTTAATATTGGCAGGAGATTTTAACTTGGTCTTAGACCCTGTGATGGATAGGTCACTGAATAGCAGAACACCGCAGATTTGTAAAATGAGATCTTCATTGAAAAACATGATGAAGCAGCTAGGCTGGACGGATATATGGAGAGAAAGAATGGGAAGCAGGAGAGGGTATACCTTCCATAACAAAAAGGAAAATCATAGGTACAGGTTAAATTTCTTTTTAATCAGTTTGTAGCTGAGGGGATGGGTGAAAGATACGAAATATCGGGGGGACCTATCTGATCAAGTAGTAGTAATACTAGCGTTTAAACTTCCAAATAAACCATAAAAGAGGGACCTTAGATCGAGCCATTTTGTATGAGGAAGAAATAATTGAAAGATTAATAACAGATACAAAGAACTATTTCTCAATTAACATCGAAAGCACCTTTATGGAAATAGTATGGGATGCTTACAAAGCTTTATTAAGAAGCTGCATAACTTCCATCCAAATCGCCAGACAGAAGAAATAAAAAACCAAGGTAAAAGAAATCGAGGGTAAAATCCAGAAGCTAGAGCATGAGCTCATCGCCCAATGGGATAGAACAGAAGGGAGTATCTCTGACAGTTTACTATCTCTCAAAAATAGAATTGGCAGGGGTGTTAGATGCTAGGTTGAAGAAGAGGTGGGAGGCCAGTAAGATGGCACATATGTGTCAGACTCCTGCTGATATTGAAGAAGCTTTTCGAAAGCATTTTGATAGTCTATAGACAGGATCTAACCCCACAGGACAAGATGATAGAATCGTGGCTTGACCGTTTCCCTTCTAAGAAAGCCAGTGATGAGTTCTCTAGTAATTTTAATAAACCTATAAGCCAGTCTAAAATCAAGAAGGCAATAGAAACACGGAAAAAAGGCAAGGCGCCGGGACTGGATGGTCTACCGGCCGAGTTGTTTAAATCTTTGGCTGAGGTTCTGATTCCAGTAATGGATAAACTATTTTCTCACATCTTTGAAAAAGGTGGGAATATGCCCCCATCGTGGGATGAGGCCACTGTTGCCCTGGAGAGTCTTTCGACAGAAAACATTAAAATTATGATACCTATATAGATTCCTCGCTTCACGCTATGCTCCTTGGAGACTGTTGGCGCAGTTGGGGCTGTTGAATGTAAATGTATTTGAGCTTATATAGCGCACAGCTACCCACAAAGGGTTTCCCAGCGCTTGCTTAGGGAACCCGTCCTGGTATTCCCCTGTGAGATAACCCCATCAGGGTATCCACAAGGTGAAAGCCAGGCATCCCGCCGCGAGAGGCCGTTGTGGAGATTAAGCAAGCTATTGCCCAGAGTCGCAGAGTGTGAACCTGTGAGTCTAGAAGGCACCGGAGCGAGAATTATCGAGTCCGTGGAATTTTTGAGCCCAAGACCCTCCAAGGCGGGGAATTGAACCCTGGTCCAGGGCCGATCTCAGCTTCCGGGTCTGCTGCCTCTAACCCCTGAGCCACACTTCTCCACAACAGAATGAAAATGCTGTTGCTGAGGTTGGTCCTGACTGGATGCTTGTGATTTCCTAATTTCTTTTAAGACTGTAGCAAGAAATTGAGGGAGGGAGGATAGACTGTCAATTACTGGGAAACAGCAGCATACTGATTTTACCTTTTTGCTTGTTGGATTGTGCTTTTGTGATCAGTTTATTGAGGTCTTCCAGTTTGTGTTCGATCCCTGCAGTATAAACTGCGAGTGTGTTTAGAAGGTCGACTTGAAGGTCAAGTTTATCCAAATGATAGTTTAACGCAATTGGAGTTTTCAGAAGGTGGGGCCAGAGTGCATTAGGCTCAGTCACAGCTGGGTCGCGGCCTTCATGTGGATCCTGGATCCTATTAAAATCTGTCTGAAAAAAGGATAGGTCCAGTAGGGAGCGATCGTTGGGCTCACCTTGCTTTATTTCAGGGTGGCTGTGACGAGCAGGGTCTGTTGGAGTTATTGGAGTCAGCAGTTTGATGTTACCTGGCGATGACCTGGTCCATTGCACTGCTTGGGGGCTTAGAATATTCTTACTCCCTGCAGGTTTAATGGTGATAGTTTGTGGGTTAAATTCATGATGCAGGGATAACTTCAAGTTAGAGTGAGGGTCCTCACTTGATATAGTGATTGGGGAAAAACCAGGTTAGTGGCTCAAAGGGGTTTCATGACTTAACTGAAGAGACTGACTTTACTTGGGGTTTATTGGATGGAATGGTCTTCCGTTTTTGATGGGCCATCTGGGTGTAGGCGGAGTCTCTGCCCATTAGGGTTCTCATGAATAATGGCATGTACTTTTATTTGTGCCAGATCTGATTTCTGGTGTGGTCGTGTGGGATGTGTAAACAATGCAGTTGTTGCACCAGGGCCGTTTAGTGCAGGTGGTTTTATGCCACTTTAAAAAAAAAATCTCTCAGGGTCCTCTTTAGTGCTACTGTACCACGCCTCTTGTCTTGGATATTTAGTTCATCAGGTAGTATTAAAGTGTCCACTATGGTGGATCCTGTGCTGGGCTTCTTGTGGTGTTTGGCTTGTTCTTTCTTTAATTTTCCAGATCTCATCAGGTAATAATTGTGCAATAATTGTGACTTAAGCTGACTCCTCCGACCTGCTCTTACTTGGTGCTCTCGGATGTTGGTAACAGAGGCGGGGTGCTACACAGACCCTATCACCCTTACCCCTTGAGGCTGCCCATTGCCTTCTTAGTGGGATAAATCTAATAGGATAAATCTTCCTCCTTCCCACTTGGTGGTAACGATTTAGCTTCAACTCAATATGGGTTAACTATGGGACGGTAACTAGTTGGGGCTGGGGTGCGTTTAGAGTTATTAAGGATCTCCCGGGTTAGGGTTATTAAACCGTAGTGTGAAGCAACATGCGCCTTTTAGTTTGTAATCAGGAGGCATGTTTCTCTTGACTGTAGGGTTTCTGATTGACCCTATTGAGCCTACCTACTGACTTCTGGTGCTCCTCCAATAGTCCTTCTGAAGTTCCCGGGCAATTAAGGAGCCAGCCCGAATTATGGAAGAGTAAACGAGGGGAGGGTTGGTATGAATACAACCCCTTCAGCTCCTCAGCTTCTTGCTAGTCCTCTGGTCTCGCCCCTGTCCTGCACTGCGGGGGGAGGGGGTCCGACTGATTTGGCAGGAGTCAGCAGGGGCAGGAACACAGTGCCTCCAGTTGCGTCCAGATGCTGCGTAGTGCAAGGAGAGAAGTGCAGGCAGTGGCCTACACCAACCCGCACGCCGCACCAGCCTAGCACCAGCCACCTCCGTGAAGTTGGGTAGAGCTGAGGCTCTAGCAGCTAGGACGCCCGCCTCCTGCAATTTCTGCAGTTGTGCAGCGCCAGACAGCTGTCGCCTGCTAACTGCCGGGGGCAATGTTACCACCCTGCAGCTACTGATGTCGTCAAGAGTGGGGGCTGGCTGCGGCAGTTCCTTTCTTCGCTTGCGCATCCCTCACAGTCCCTGCACACCCAGATTCCAAGCTCCACACCACACTCATCTCGTTGAGCTCGTGAACAGGCTCAATCGCTTCTTCTGCTCCGCTGTATCCTCAGTGACCTCCTTTTTTAAAGTAAGAGCAGTAGCGTGTGGTGGATGGAAGTGCCAAAGTGTTTATTATTTTTGCCATATTTTAGATGTTTGGAAACATTATTTGCTTAACTTTTGAGAATTTTTTTGCAAGCATTGAAACGTTTGTACCACAGTGGTTCAAGAACACTACTGGCCTTCAAAGTGAGGGGCTGCCCGAAGAAAATTCATAAATTATGGGACAAATGGAAGAAATATTATGGTCTTGATGTAATAGTGGGGTATACTCAAATGGACCCTAAAGAAAGTGCTCTACCAGTTTCCTCAATAAGTTGATGGTCCCTGCTTATTCAGTGGTGGGGTTAGCCTTAAGGAGCTGTTTTAAATCTGTTGTTAACGCGCGGCTATGCTGAAAAAGGGTATGTAAAATATATGAAGGTAAATTGTTTTGTATGATGACTTATAACATCAGAGGCTGGATGATGTAACGTTAGCTATGTTTTGTTTGTTTTTGAAAATAATTAAAATATTTATAAAAAGAAAAAGAACACTACTGGTGACCTGTTGTTTAACTTGCTCTTGGCTGAATACAGACATTTATTTTTGTGTATTAATTTCACTTACAAGATGCTGTTCTTTGTTTTCCAAGGTTATCTGGAGGAAATATGGTATGGTCATGGTCCAGCGCCCGATTGATTTGTCAAATAGCTAGGTCAAGAGATGCTTGTGTAGCATGCAAGAACGCTGAGGTTTTTGTGGGCTGTCATCCATTTGTTGGCCTAGGATGTGCCCCAACACCTTTGATCATCAATGCTTCAAAGACTTTGATTCCAGCCCTCTAGACCTCTAAGTGGCGAGGTACCCACATTATGGACAACCTACATCACTCACTCTAAAGCAGGGAGTTAGACTTAGCTTCCTGGAGCTGGCAATAAATGCACTTTGAATTTTTAGGCACCATCCCAGTCCTGCAGGTTAGCAGCTACACTGTCAACCATATGATATTACCTCCCGTCCCTCCCTCGCCTTCCTTCAATACAAGTGAGGCCCTACCTCCCACCCAGACCCACCCCCAGCATAAAAACTCTGCCCGCCCCCACCTCCACCTGTTTTTTTCTGTCTCCCTATTAAGGGACTTACCTTCAGTTCCTTCCTGTGGCGGTGCCGGGGAGTCTTCGTGTTGGTTCTCTGCTGCGGCGGTGTCCTCGGCAGAGTTCTCCTGGCTGTGTCTCCTCTCCTCGTCTCCCTCGCGGTTTGGGGGCGAAGCGGTGACTCAGGAAGCCGCAGCGTTGTTGGGCGGTCCTCCTGTGGCTGGGGCTGTGTTTCCGGTCGGGCTGTCATGGATGCCTCCTCCCGGACTGCACTCTTCTGGAAGACCTGGTAGGACGGGTTGCTGCCCGTTTTTATTTATTTTTTTGCGTTTTGCTTGTTGTAACGGGGTAGGGCCTGTTTTTGGCGGTTTTTCAGGCCGGGGCTGTCATTGGTTCCCGGTTGTCATTTTTTTCCCTTCATATTGCAGCGGGGGATTTTCTGCTCCTTTGTGCTTCTACCATGGGTCGCAAGCAGGCGTTTAAGAGGAACAATGTGGTGTCTTCTTCCTCTTCTTCCTCTCCTGAGATTTCTCCTGTTCCCTCCAAGCGCCCTCGGTGTCGGGGCCTTTCTGGGGGTGATGTGCCTCTCATATCCAAGGAGGAGGTGCAGGGCATGATTGAGGCATGATCTAAGGCTCTCCAGACTCATCCGGTGCCTGCTGCTTCTTCTCATCCACGCTCGCTAGATCCTGCGAGGGCGGTTTCCTTGTCGGATGATGACGGTCCTTCTACCTCCTCGGGAGGGAAGTTTATCTCCAGGGAGGCGAGGTGGGATATTCTAGCTCATGTGAGGGACAATTTAGGGTTCCCTCCATTCCAGCTCGGGTAGACGGATGGGAATCTCTTTCCCCAGTATGCTTCTCCCTCCAGGTTGCTCATGCCCTTTCAGGGTCCGGTCAAGGACATGGTGCTGAGGGAGTGGCGTGAGGTTGATAAGTTGCAGGCCCCTCGCTTCCTTCAGAAACTTTACCTTTTGGAGGGGCAGGACCCCTTGCCTCACAATTTAAAGCTGGACTCTAACCTGGCCACTCTGATTGGCAAGACTGCTATTCAGTCTGAGGATTGTACCCCGGCAGATGCTACTGATAAGAAGGTGGATTCTGGCCTTAAACGCTCCTTTGCTGCTGGGAACCTGGCGCTGAGGGCTAGCCTTTTCTCTGCCTATGCTGTGCAGTCTTTGGTTCAGGATTTAAAGAAATTGGCTGCAGCGGTTCAGGAGGGCTCTGAGTGCTCTGACCTCCTGGCTGCTATGGAACAGCAGGCTAGGCTGTTGGCGGACATTTTATCAGACGTTATTACGTCTTCGGCTATGTCCACTAGGGCTTTGGTGGCGGCACGTCGCTCCCTCTGGCTCCAGTCCTGGAAGGCTGATCCTGGGGAGAAATTGCCTTTTGATGGACTGGCTCTGTTTGGGGACCAATTGCCTGCCATGATTTCGAAGGCTTTCAAGGAGTGGAAGCATGCCTTGCCATATAAGGGCGGGTCGGCTCCGTCTGGAAAGCCCTGGAGTAGGGCCCCTATATCTTACCCGAAGCGTGATTCTCATCAGTCTTTCCGTAGGCGGCGTTTTCAGCCCCGTTTTTCTCCCAGGAACGCTGCCTCCGCTCCTAAGGGCCCTGCCAAGAAGGGTCCCTGACAACTACTGTCTGGCCGGTTCCCTGCCGGTGGGTGGTCGTCTTCAGCAGTCTCTTCCTCGTTGGCAGAAGGACGTTTTGGATGGCTGGGTCCTGAACACTGTGGGTCGTGGGTACGTGATAGACTTCCTGCAGGTTCCACCGGATTCTGGGGTTCGGCTGACTCCACTGTCTGCCTCCGGTCCCCGCAGGATGGCTCTGCTGGACGGGGTGTCCTATTTGCTTGCCAAGGCTGCCATCTGCCGAGTTCCTGTCCAGGAGGTGGGGACGGGGACCTACTCCATTCTGTTTCTGGTTCCGAAGGTGACCAGCGGCTTTCGGCCTGCCCTCAATCTCAAGTGGGTCAACGCCTGGGTTCGGCCCGTGCACTTCCGTATGTTGACCCTTCAGGCCATCATTCCTTTGGTTCAGCCTGGCGACTTCCTGGCATCCGTGGATCTTGAGGACACCTATCTCCACATCCCTATTGCCGCTGCTTCTCAATGTTTCCTGAGGGTCACTGTGGGAGACGCCCATTTTCAGTTATACGTACTTCCCTTCGGCCTCAGGTCTGCGCCCAGGGTTTTCACGAAGGTCCTGGCGCCTCTCGTGGCTCTCCTTCATGCGGAGGGGGTTTTCATTCATCCTTATCTCGACGACCTCTTGCTGCATGCTGCGGGGGGTCTCTTTTGCTCTCCCACATCAGGAGGGCTTTGGAGGTTCTTCAGGGTCACGGATTTTTGGTGAACTGGGGAAAGTATTCTTTGGTCCTATCTCAAGATTTGGTATTCATCAGGGCTTGTTTTCAGACTTTGCTCGGCCATGTAACCTTGTCCGACAAGCGCCTGGTGTCTCTTCAGTCGCAGGTTCGGGCCTTGATGTCCCGGGTGGCTCCTCCGGCGGTCCAGTGGCTGCGGGTCGGGGACACATGGCTTCCGTGTTGTTTTTGGTTCCTTGGGCTCGTTTTCATCTCATCCGCCCGGCCAACTGGATCCTGTTGGGTTGGTCACCGGGGTCTCAGAGTCTGTTGTCCCTGCTGCCCATGAAGGACCAGATACGGGAGGAGCTCTCCTGGTGGCTCAGCCGACGGCACCTCCAGGCGGGGGTTTCACTGGCTCCCCGGCTCCGCTTGTGGTAACTACGGACGCCAGTCTGTCCGGATGGGGTGCTTGGCTGGGGTCAGAGCAGGTTCGGGGGTTCTGGTCACTGCTGGATTCCCGGACGTCCTCCAACTGGCGGGAGCTGAGGGCGATTGGCCTTGCCCTGGTGCACTTTCCGGACTCTCCGAGGGGTCATTGGGTGTTGGTTCAGACGGACAATCTGGTGGCGATGTCCTATGTCAACCGTCAGGGGGGACCCGGTCCAGGTCCTTGAACTTGATTGCCAGCTTCTTCTTTCGGTGGGCTCAGGTCTGGGTGCTGGGTCTGTCGGCTCTCTATATTCGGGGGGTGGACAATGTGAGGGCGGATCTGTTGAGCAGGACCATTCCTTCGTCTTGGAATTTCTCTCTTCTTCCCGGTGTGTTCCTCCAGTTGGTGAGTCGTTGGGGCCTCCCTGTAGTGGACCTGTTTGCGGATCTGGGGAATGCCAAGGTGGTCCGGTTCTGTTCTCTAGGCAGGTGTCCCGGGTCTTTGGAGGTCGACGGTTTGACCTGTCCTTGGCCTCACGGTCTGCTGTATGCCTTCCCTCCTTTTCCACTGCTTCGGTCCTTTCTGGTGCGGGTCCGAAGGGATTGTGCTCAGGTGTTGTTGGTGGCTCCCTATTGGCCTCAGGCTAATTGGTTTCCTCTCCTGACCGAGTTGTGTTGCGACCGGGAGTGGGTCCTTCCGGTGGTTCCGTCCCCTTTAGAGTTTCCGGGCCTTCCCCTGGATTCTCTGAGGAGGTTGCACCTGACGGCTTCGCTGTTGAGTGGCAGGGTTTAGCTGGGTTGGGGGTTCCTGCCCAGTTGGCAGTTACTTTGCAGGCATCGCGTAGGTCCTCCACTCTGCTGTCCTATGCTAGGTATTGGTGGATCTTTTCGGTCTGGTGTGCTGGTAAGGGTGTTGACCCCACGCTTGCTAACCTCTTTTTGGTGATGCAGTTCCTTCAGGATGGGGCTCTTCTGGGGTTGTCGGTGGCTTCTCTGCGGGTGCAGTGGGCGGCTATTCAGGCCTTTAGGGGCTCCTGGCGTAATTTGCAGGATGATGGGGCTATGATGCCTCGTTTTTTTCGGGGTCTGTTGAACTTGTTTCCCCGCCCTGTTCGGTCCTTCCCTTCGTGGGATTTGCATCTGGTGTTGGATGTCCTGTCTGGTCCTCCCTTTGAGCCCCTTGAGGGTCTCGAGTTGCGTCTCTTGACTTTTAAGACTTGCTTTTTGGTCGCTATCACCTTTGCGAGGTGCTTGGGGGAGTTGGGGGCCTTGTCTTGCAAGTTTCCCTTCTGTAAAGTCTTTTCGGATCGGGTGGTTCTGGTTCCCGTTCCGTCCTTTGTCCCTAAGGTCAATTCGGCTTTTCACCTCACTCAGGAGGTGATTTTGCCTGAGTTCTGTCCTGCTCCTTCCTTGGCTGGGGAGCTCGCTTGCATTGTTTGGATGTCCGACAGGCCTTGCTGTGGTACCTCCATGTTGTGGAGTCTTTCCGGGTGGGGGACTCTTTGTTTGTTAACTTTGGTCCAGCTCGGAAAGGGGTTAAGCATTCCACGGCCACTTTGAGTCGTTGGATTTGGTCCACGGTCTAGTTGGCTTACCATCTTAAGGGTGTGGATCCTCCTGTGGGGGTTCAAGGGCGTTCAACTGGCAGTATGGCAGCTACGGTGGCTGAGTTGCAGGGGGCTTTTGTGGTGGAGATTTGTAGAGCGGCGACTTGGTCTTCTCCATCTACTTTTGTCTGCCACTATCGGATTGCGAGTCTGGAGCGTTTGGATAAAGTTCTGGGCCACAGGGTCTTGTCCTCTATGCAGGGTCAGGGATTTTGATCTGCTGTGTTTGCAGCACTGTATTACATTTTGGTGTTCTTTTCACTTAGTTGTCCGTCTCTGTTTTCTTCTGCTTGCTTGCTATGTCCTCACTTGTATTGAAGGAAGGCGAGGGAGGGACGGGAGTAATGCTTTCATTTCTAACGATAATGGCATTACTCCTAGTCCTACTCCCTCGCCTTCCTTCGAGGACCCTCCCTCCCTCCCGGTGCGGTTTAACTGAGTGCTAGCTCAGCTTGTATACGTACAGGTGGAGGTGGGGGCGGGCAGAGTTTTTATGCTGGGGGTGGGTCTGTGTGGGAGGCGGGCCTCACTTGCATTGAAGGAAGGCAAGTGAGTAGGACTAGGAGTAATGCCATTATCGTTGGAAATGGAAGCATTGCATTTATTTTGCTCCTGTCTTGGTTTATGATACTAGCAATCACTAAGTTAGTAACATTAAGCGTTAACTCCTAAAAACACAGTAACCATTTTGGCATGAGCATCGTGAATCCTTCATTTTGAAGCGTATTGAGCAAAGTCAACTTGTGATCACTTTCAACCACTGCTTCTGAACACTGTTTAACCCTTTTCTCGGTTTCATTAACTGTTGTGGTACTTTTCTGTCTGCTGCATGACAATACTATAGTTTTCAGCCGAAACCTATAATGGGCATACGCATTGCTTTCTTTATGTTCTTCACTTATTGTTATGATGTGGTTTAACAACAACTCTGGCATATTGTATGTTTTTATTGCAAGAGTACAACTTATGCTGTAATGTCCCAAAACGTGCCTTATTCCTCCTCCCTTGACCCCTTGACCCCTTGACCTAAGGTTTGAATGCTCCTTCACATCTACCCAGAGAGTCAAGGAGGCTTAGTGATGCTAAATTTTCATCCCAGAGTACTTTCACTTTTTCAGTGCTTGATGTCTGTTGCAGCTGAGGAGTCTGAAACCTTAAAAAGTATTACAATCTATTATTCAATGTAGTAGAGAAATTTATATTTTGTGTTATGTAAATAGCTACAATATTTTGAATCCAATTAAGAATTTGGAGTTGACCTAAATCAGCTTTTTATAAAAGAAAGCTACAAAAACACACAAATTGTGCAAAGCTGTCACACAACGATGAAATTCCACATGTCTTTTTAGGACCCAAGCCAGATGGCCATTTACTCTTCATTAGCTGACGTTTCTGCCCGCACCTGCTGCCATAGGGCTAATAACACTCGAATCCAGAGTACAGTCAGACAGACTGCCTCAAATCAAAACTTAGCAACCCTCAGTAAGTGTTCCATCAGTTCAATTGAAGTTATACTTTGAATTGTTTTAAGGGGCTTTGATGATCTGAATGTGAAGTTGTTTCTGTAGTTGGCGGCCTCAAACGCCCAACTCTATTCCGTGAATGTATTCCGAAACACCAATGAGATAATACAGATGAAAAATGTTTTGATAAAGGATGCATTTTCTAATCTTTGTGAGATGTTTTCTGGAAAACAGCTTGTTGGTGGGATTGTCGCCCTGCTAGGAATGCACTTCAAAAAGGCTTAATTGTGTCTGCTGACCTTCATATAATGGCTTCCCTCCTGCTGAGAAAACAGACCTCCCGCTCGTTATCAGCTATTGTGCATTGATAGCACAAGCTGTTTGATGCATTTAAACAGCCAATTCTGCCTTTTACAGGTACCGACGCTGCTTGTACGAAAGAACATTTGGTGGCTAAAACCATCCCTTTTTTAAGTCAAATGTTCCAATAGCGTTTCCTCGCTGGCAGTATTTAATTCTAATGACACACTACAAAACCTCCAGGCTGTAATGTATTCACTTTTATGTGCCGTCAGGAAACATTAAGTCATCTGTGAAATTATCTTAAAATATAAATAGCTGCACACCCTGCCATCTCAAAAACGTAAACAATAAGACGTGCACTTAAATCCCACAGTTAAAACTCGGAAACGTGAAGAATATGTGTTTCCAGGCAGGTGTTATGTTCATTACCTCTTGTGCTTTAAATAATTAAACGAGTCTTTTGACCATACTAGGCACGGAGAAATCTATGCTGATGTCCGGAAAATGTACTAGGAAAAAAATAGGTTTGTAGAAAGGCAATTTGAGCAACAAGCAAAAAGGGTGTGAACTGGTAACCCAATCATTTTTCAAAAGAAACACAATGCACAGAAACTGAGTGTCTGTCTGTAAGAAACACATACATTCAAATAAAAAGAACCTGCTGGATTCCAAGTTCACCAACCACACCTTACTCAATTTCTTATCATACACAATTCCACCGAGGACACACCATTTTGGGCCAAAGCTGCTAGTCAGGGGTGTCATCAGATGTGCGCCCATGCAAACTCATGATGCATTTGCCCAGTCATGCTTTTTAGTTTTACGTGTAAATGCAGGAGTCCAGGAGAATCTACAGGATGCACATTGTCATATGTAAAGCCGCCATGTACATGGAAAAGAGGACAGTGCTCAATAGGACAGAAAAAACTCTGAAGAAATTAAGAAAATACAACAATGGACGGCATATGCAGGAAAATGCAGTATCTGCATAAAAAAATGAAATACACTCAAGCAGCCACCGACAAAGTCCGTAGAAGTAACTATGACCACACCTCTCCGTATAAAATCCAAAGTTGAAAAATGATCCAGCATGTGCGCATGGACCAATGTTGTGCTTGCCGCTGTTTCCGGTAGAAGCTTTTGCTGAACTTTATTTTCTATTCTTCTTCATATTAAGATGTCGACTTTGCTGGAAATGAAAAGCATTCACTGTCAGAACTCACAAATTGTGGGCGGGGTTTAGGAAGGTTGGCGTTTAAGAGTGTTGGGTTCAAGTAGAGTCAATGCCAAGTTAGCAAAAGTTATTTCGCCTTAATGTATTCAACACAGAAAGAACACATTTAAAAACTATTTGTAGAGTTAAGGCACGTGTGGTACATTGTGTATTCAACAGGTTTGTGGGTATAATAATGAAAATACAGCCCAGGTAGTTAATGCATTAGCTCCACATAAGTGTCTGCTATCTCTGGTGATAGAGCTGTGTCATCCTCATGATAAAATAACATAAAGGGTCAAAGTGTCTGCTGCAGAGTAGTTTGTCTAAAATGCAGGTCTAATCCTGGTATCATAGTAAGATTGCTCAGTGCATGTGTTACAGAGTTTTGTGTATTATTGGAGATTAAGGGTCTGATTTAGATCTTGGTGGTAGTACTGTTGTCCTGCCGCGGCAGTGGTCCCAAGTAATCATCAAGCTGTATTTAGATGTTTGCGCAATAGACAGGAGTCCACAGCCGCAACCGTCTTTTCTGCTGACAGACAGTATTCTGTTGCCGTATTGCCGGTGGGTTTCTGCGGAGCAAATTTAGATGTTCCTGTTGTGCTGGCAGTTTCTTGCCGGTGGTGTCCTGATAAAATGAAACCATAGTGAATCCGTCAATATGTATATGTAGGTAATTTGTACTGCACATATTTTTACATTTAGCATTGCACACCAACATACACACACTATTGAATGTACACCCACCACAAAAGGCTACCTCAGATCCCGGGGACAGCGGGTTGGCTGAGCGTCATGATCAAGTAGCAGCAGCACAGGATGGACAATGGCGTTCAAGATGGAATCAGTGATGGAACCCCCAAAAAAGGTGGGTTTTCACCTCTTTTTTTCCCATTCTGCCAAATCGAGCTTGGAGGTTTACACACCACAGTTGCCTCAGGAAGGCACATCCTAATCTGGAAGGCGGGAATGTTGGTGGGACTCCCTCCGACAGCAGCTTCTGCCACTGACGCTGTTGACGCTGGAGAAAGATTCTGGAGGAAGCGGTGGGACTGTGACGGTCTTCTCTCAAGTGACCAGCCAACATCAAAATCGACAGGATGGACCCCCAAAGTGCCAGGCTGGAAGACCGCTGTAAAAGCGACGGCGGGACCAGTCCTTCCAATATCTAAATCAGGCCCTAAATGTTCCAATCATGGTAAAATAATTTGGTGGATTATGTATCCACTGCAGACATTTGTTTGTAACCTGTAAAACACTGTTAGACGTCCCACCCCACAGGTTTTAACTACATATATCATTCATATAAGGCTGATAAAATGGCTACCATTAACATGGGTATTATAGGAAAGGGAGGCTCGTGTTTGAATACTCAGGTTATGCACTTTTGATTTTGAAGGTTTGTTTTGAACTCTGTCCCTTAAGGTTTTATATAATGCTAATGGGTCTCTTTTAAGATTTCAGTTACCCCTGAAGAAGGGCTTTGAGCCTGAAATGCATTGGGTCAATATTTGCCAATTAACCAGGATGAATTGTTGATTCCATCGTGCTGCATGATAGAGCCTGGATGGGCATGTATACAGCATTTGAAGCTTGGAATTAGGTTGCTTCCATTTAAGATTTGTAAAAGCTTGAAGAACAATGATTAAAAATGATCTCTATGAGGGAAAATCGAATTATACTTTTCAGTAAACAAACCCACGCTGTGCAGCTTGTGACTGGAGCGAAGGATTGCCCCAGTCTAGTTTGGAACTTTACAAAGGTGCTCACTACGACAGGGCATAAAACAAGTGAGCAAGCATTATCTGCTTAGAATATCAATCATGGGAAAAAAGAGATAAAATGGTGTGCATGGACGACTCTATCATATTGTAGGAAATGACCATCATTTGCATGATGAAACCCCATATTTCTGCCCTCTCTGTTTTTTCTGGCTGGTGAATTCTGTGCACTTAAACCCTGCTATCCACCAGTAGTAAAGAGCCTGTGCTCCCCTTTTAACATCATCAAACTGGAATACTCCTAATTGGCATATTTTACTTGCCTAGAAGTCCATAGTATATGCTACAGAGTACACCCAGGGCCTGGAAGATAAATGTCTTTAGTGGACTGCAGCACCTATTGTACCATCCACTACAGTGGCACTGCAAACATGGCTTCAGGCTGACCATTGTAGCCTGATTGTATCGGTGTGAAAACTGCAATTCCACCTTGCAAAAAAAACTCCTTTGACAGGTAACAACCTCTTTTTTATTTACTAATAAGTCACCACTATGTAGGTCTTGTAGCCCATAATGCAGGGTGAATTATATTAAAAAGTAGGACATATAGAAATTAAATGTTAACATGCAGTGACTAGCACCAAAAAGCTACTTCCACTGTGGCAGGCCTAGCTGTTCTATTTAAAAAAACAGAGTATAGATTAAACTATTAATATTGTATCTTGGAATGGGACCAGCTAGAAAAATGATGAATCAACTATTTTTAATAGATATTAAAAATCCAACTGTAAGAAATTGTGTTATTGGTTGAGGGTGGTGTGAGCAAACTCAAGTAACCACAATTCTTGTCAGGGCGAACCACAAAAGTCAATAAATTAACCTGCGCTTAACCTTCTGGTACCTTGGCACAAAAATCTGTCAGCTTAACTTAGAGGCAGTGTGTAAAGTATTTACGCAGCATACAAACAGTAATAAAATGAAAACATAACACAAGAAAAAATACACATTAACTTAGAAAATAGAGTACATTTTGATACTTTATTCGACACCAAAATTACAAAAATCCATTCAGTAGAATTGGAGTTATGATTTTTTTTAAAGATTTAGGTGAAAATAGTGCCACAAAGCCCAAAGCACTAAGTCACCACTATGTCTGGAAATGGATTATAAATAGGGGAGCTGGAGTCTCCCAAATGATCAACAGTCCACCTGGAGAAGCTCAGGAAGACTGCTGCCTTGTGTGACCTGGACTGGGAATTAAGGTCTGTAGCCTCCCAGGTGGGTGAAGGGACATTACCTACGGAAATCAAGACCACCTGCCCCTGAACGTGGAGCACCAACACCTGACTACCTGCTGAAACAAGAAGACCCTGTATACCCTGCGAGCAAGCGAAGAGTGGCTGGAGGGAGTGAGGTCCAGTTGGGGATCCTGCTGAGTGGATCCCCCTAGCGAGGTTTGAGATCATTGCTTCTGCACTGATCAGGCCACCCTCCTGTGTTCTGAGAAAGGTTTGCAACCGCCATATGCCAGATGGGGTCGCTGTGAATTTATTGCTGCTGTTTTACCAATCAGGTTGTCTGCCGATGTGCTGAGGGAAGTCAGTGATCCTGTAGGCCAGAAGGGGCTGCTGTGAAGATATTGCTGCTGTTGTACTGATCGGGTTGTCCGCCTATTTGCTGAAGAAAGTCTGCACCCCATATTCCAGAGGGAGCCATCATGATGATATAGCTGCTGTTGCGCTGATCAGGCTGTCCGCCCATCTGCTGACAAAAAGTTGGCGACCCTGTAAGACGTAGAGGGCCCTCATGATGATATCACTGCTGCCATTCTGATCAGGCCATCTGCCCTTGTGCTGATCAAAAGTTGGCGACCCCGTATGTCAGAGAAGGTTGCCATGAAAAGCAAGGGTGGTCCCCGTGGAGCACCATACAAAATAAGGTAGGACCTCACCATGTGCAGCATGTGACCACAAAGAGCAGCAGGTCTTAACCCATGTGCTGGAAGCTCCGACCGAAGCATCGAAAGCTGAGTTACTGCCGCTGACCTGCCAGCGGGATCAGAGGAACTTACTGCACCATGGAAGCAGTGCCGTGGATGGCCAGCCATCTTGCCTGCAGAAATGAGACTATTGCTTATCATCGGCAGCCGCTTCGGTCTGTCATGTCGCTGGAGTGCTGCATTTTCCAGGGTCGATCATATGACAACACCTGCAGGTAAGACTGATCATTGGACCCGAGAGCCTAGGGCGAACTTGCTCTGCCTCATAGGGCTACAGTGCTGGATCACTTTGGCTTCTAAAAAGCCAACTCTGACTTGTTACCGAGACCTAACTGGAATGTTACCAACCATATATGGGGAATAACCACTGCCAGAAGCCAGTGGCATGGGAATCAGGACACTGCCAGGACAGTGCTAGAACACCCTACTGCCTGCTGAGCTCTGCCATGATGAGGACGGGGACTGGCCCCCATACCCCGAGCAGCCTTGGACTGTTCAACCGGCACTACCACTGAGAGTCAAAAGCTGAAGGGGGGGTACTTGGTCCAGTTGCTCAGGTCACATTGCAGGTCGGGCCCCAGCACATCAAGAATAAAAGGCCTCAACCCCCAAAGTTGGGCCAAGGAGGTCCTGCTTTCCCCATGGCCCTCTGAACGGGCTTCTGGCAGTTATTTAAGTACAACTATCTCTCGAGTTTGTGAAAAAGTTTGGGCCGGCCTTTCTTTGCCGTCTAAGGGCTCTCTGTATTGTTTGGAAGTCTCTGTACTGACTATCTCCAGACTACCATATACAATGTTTCAGCTTTTCGTATCCTCAGCGAGGTTTACATTCAGCATCAAACCCTAATTTGTCAGCTCCTAAATGGCTGCAGAGGTCAACGCTTGTTCCCGAGAGTATTGCTGGCTCTGTGGCTAGCTTAGGGGCCAGTTACCAGCGTCAAATATTTTAGCGCTGGTATGTAAGGTATCAAAGATCAGCTAGAAAAGTATTGCTTAGAGAAAGAAAAAACATATAAGATATAATATAATTTAATTATTTCACTGTTTATATGTGTGTACATCTATTGCATAATAACGTTGGGGGCTGTCTGAGTGCCTTTAAACTATTTTCTTTTCCTGGTATATGTTGCTGAAAGAGATAAAGTTTAAACCCCTGGCATTATGCAGTTTATATTGTGTGCAGCCAGGGCAGCCGTTAATAGTGCAATAACACACTAGGGCCTAGGCCCTCATTATGAGCGGCTCGGTCCCGACACAGCTGGGTCAGATTGTACTGGGTGCCATAAATAGCACCCAGTTACGAGTTTGCTCCGATCATCGGTATTAACATGGTTTTTGGTGCCCACTGGAGTCATTAAGTAGTCAGTAAGGACATTCAATAGCGAGAGACTTGAAATTCCCTTTGACGTGTATTTACTTGTTATTCAGTGAGTTTTTTTTCTTCATTTTTGTGTATTTTGGTTTTAACAATGTCGTGATTTACGCGATTATGCTTTTCATCCTTACAATATTAGTTCGAATTTTCGAAATAGTTCACGTGAATAGCTTTACATTCAGAACCTATAGTTCCAAATAGGAAGGAGGCACTGGGGGGAAGAGTTCGAAAGTAATCTAAAGTATTTTGGAACTTCGGATACTTGTTTGCCGAGGAGATACCGCCGGCCGCGCGGCTCCCGCAGGGCAGGCATTTCTGGCTGACGGGCGTAGCTCCTAGGCGCGCATTCTCACCGGCCTCTAATTGCTGCATCTTGCGGTTGAAGGTTTACTGGAAGGCGGGAGATGAAAGCAGGAGGGAGCACAATAACTCAAGCGGAGACTTCTCACATTGTCCGTTTGGGGAATTCACACCATGTTTTATTTTCTTGCCTGTGGTTTTCTGGATTGAATCAATAATTCTTTTGTAGGCATTGACGCCATCTTGTGAAGCCAGGCTGTGAGGCCGGCTAGATGCTTGCACTTTCTTATTGTCAGTAGCACAATGCACGAGGTCCCGGGGCAGGTCACTGTCTTAATGATGGCCCTTAAAACTCAAGAAAAATAAGCCCCATGACCTTCTAGGGTGCATTGTAAATATCAAGGCAAAGAGCTGCTCTCCTCACCTTTTGTCCAAAAGCCCAGCATTGACCTTATCTTTGAAAAATACCTCTGGGGTCTACGTGAGAGAATCAACTGTCAAATGTATGGGTAAAAAGAAAAACTCAACATGCATTTTTGAAAGACATCCTGTACTTGCCCAAAACCCGAAGATATTGCTGTTCCAGAACTTCATATTTCAGATATGATCGCAGTGGCCATATTCGTTTTAATTTCATATCTATCAGTTAAGATAAATATTACATGTATTATTCTTTGAGAAAATCTATTTTCCACTGTGATTACACCATTGACACTGACTGCTTCATTTTGGACAGAAATCTCGACCTAAAGGCACTCTACTCTACGCTGCAATGGCATTTCATAAATGAAGATTGTGCAACAAAATGGGCTTCATTTCAAGTTTCTTGCAGGGGTAATGGCCATGGCACTGTAATACATATACCTTAGTTGGGAAGTGTACTGTATTCCCTGATTTGGCCTTTTCTGAGCGTAAACGTTTATTAACTAGCTACAATTATTTTTGTTGTAGAAGTTACACCATTCTGGAGCAGAAAGTTAACCTGGCTAGTATTCCAGTGCTCAGCGATATTATCGCATTCTACAATGTACTAGTATTAATCACCAAATATGATTGTACACAACAGAGACGGAGTGAAAACAAGGAGATGATGGACGGAGTGCTAAAAAAATTTCAGACACTCACCCGCAGTCACAGATCTGGGTTGAATCCATCATCATTCTTTAGCTCACTTCCCCACCCCAGTTCAGACATAGCCATATGCAAATCAGTCTGACCCTGTTCCTCATGGGAACAGTCCAGCCTGAACTGCCAAGTCAGGTCTTCCCTGGACCGGAAACAAGCATCCAGGGACCCGTTTCGGGATAACACCCCTCATCAGCCAGGCTAGCTTGAATCCAGTGGCATAGTGAGCAAGGCAGTGGCGTAGCTAGGGGGTTGGTGGGGGCAGAGGGGGCACATGTTTTGGGGGTGGTGGCCAGGCCCTCCTCCCCCGCACTTACCTAAGCCAACACAGCCGCAAGAATCGGAGCAGACCCCCCGCTCTTACCTGCGGCTGTATGAATGGCCAGCACCCCCGCTCTTCGATCAGATCAGGCAGCCACAGACGGCAAACGCAGCTACACCACTGGAGCAAGGGGATTACGTATTAGCATACCCTGCCAACATAGGGTGAACAAAGCAAGCACAAGGAGATGATGGAGGGAGTGCTGAAACTTTTCAGACACTCAGTCACAGATCTGGGTTGAAACCTCTAAGGCAGAGATTCGTCTTCCCCACTGCTCTGCGAGCAGTAGTTAAAGGAAAATTAAAATGATAATAACCAGTGTTATTATAATTTTAGTTTTCCATTGCCTTGTGCAGGGCGGGGCTGCACTGCTGACAGAGCAGGGGCCAGGGGGAGGAATGGTTTACCCACTTAAAGTGCGCATGAATGTTTGGCCGGCCGTTTCACTTTGCATGTTCTCCACCCAGGCTGCAATACAGCCTGTACGTAGAACATCCCCAGGCTCCCATTCTCCGTTTGAGGGCCAAGCCACTGCCCTCAGACCAATCACAACGCTGCAGCGCAGCATTTGTGATTAGTTTTGGGGTATCTGGGAGCCCGGGTGCTTCCAGACAGGAAGAAGACAAGAAGAGGATGGAGGAGAGCCAGCAGCCGGCCATAGCCAGGTAAGGGGTTTTTTTTATTGCTCAATTCACCCCCTCCCCACCCCACCACCCCCATCTGGTAGGAGCTGCTCCTGCAAAGATCTGCACTTTCATAATTTTTTACATGACAAGATCCCTTTTTCCCCATTTGTTTGGGAGAATAAGTTATCCTGGGCACCTTTTCCTCTGAAATGTCCATTTTGATGGGACATTTCTGCTAATGCCAACTCTCACTCACGAGAAAGATAGGTGATTATGGTAAACATATGTAAAACAGAAAATAATGAAAGCAATAGATTATTATTTGGGATCTAGGTTCGCGCAGCGGGCGTGCCGCTGGGTTGCCAAAGGCAAGCCAATCTGCGCCCGTCCGCGGCCGACCGGGGCTAGGGGCCAGAACCCCTGCTGGATTTGAGCCCGCCATCCACTATAGCGCCCAGACACTCCGCACACTCTGTCCAATTATGAAAGCTAAGTGTAAGCGTAGCATAACTTTAGATAGCAACTGTTGGCAATGCGAACACTGTTCGTTTGAAGCTAAAGTGTTTATGGAGAACAGGAAAGGAGGTTCTCGGCTCGCTCTATTTCTAATTAATTGTAGGTCTATGAGGAAGCATAACATTGAGATACATGACCAACTGATGGAAGGACAAATAGATGTCCTATTTGTCACTGAGACATGGTTAGATATGGAATCTGTACCAGATATATTGGAGGCCCTTCCTGAGGGATATGGGATTATGAGATTGACAGACTATCGGTTAGAGGAGGGGGAATCGCTATTATTTAGAAACACTTTATCCAATGCTCCCTCGAGCCAGTTGCTATCGAGGACAGTGAAGCAGGACTATTTATGCTTAGAACGTCCACCAACTATGTTATTAAAGGTCTACTGGTCTACCGACCTCTGGGGCCCCATACCAGGTTCTCTGTTAGCTTAATTGACTATCTGGTGCAACCGGCACTAAGGTATGACAAACTACTGGTGCTGGGAGACTTGAATCTGCACCTTGATGATGCACTCAGCCTCGGGGCACAAGAGTTGTGTCAGGAATTAGCAACACTTCAATTATTACTAAAGTCGGAATGCCCTACACATAAACAGGGACATTTACTGCCACTGTGGTGCCAAAGGCAAGCCCATCTGCGCCTGTCCGCGGCCGACCGGGGCTAGGGGCCAGAACCCCTGCTGGATTTGAGCCCACCATCCACTATAGGGCCCAGACACTCCGCACACTCTGTCCAATTATGAAAGCTAAGTGTAAGTGTAGCATAACTTTAGATAGCAACTGTTGGCAATGCGAACACTGTTCGTTTGAAGCGAAAGTGTTCATGGAGAACAGGAAAGGAGGTTCTTGGCTCGCTCTATCTCTAATTAATTGTAGGTCTATGAGGAAGCATAAAATTGAGATACATGACCAACTGATGGAAAGACAAATAGATGTCCTATTTGTCACTGAGATATGGTTAGATATGGAATCTGTACCAGATATATTGGAGGCCCTTCCTGAGGGATATGGGATTATGAGATTGACAGACTATCGGGTAGAGGAGGGGGCATCGCTATGATTTATAAACACTGTATCCAATGCTCCCTCGAGCCAGTTGCTATAGAGGACAGTGAAGCAGGACTATTTATGCTTAGAACACCCAGCAACTATGTTATTAAAGGTCTACTGGTCTACCGACCTCCGGGACCCCATACCTGGTTCTCTATTAGCTTAATTGACTATCTGGTGCAACCGGCACTAAGGTATGACAAACTACTGGTGCTGGGAGACTTGAATCTGCACCTTGATGATGCACTCAGCCTCGGGGCACAAGAGTTGTGTCAGGAATTAGCAACACTTCAATTATTACTAAAGTCGGAATGCCCTACACATAAGCAGGGACATTTACTTGATCCCATCTTTGACAACTGGGATGCTCTGGTGGTTGAGTCCCCGTGTCCACTGCTGTGGTCGGATCACTTTTGGATACCGTTTACAATACAGCTTTGGGCTCCCAAAGCAAAGGAGAAAGTTAAAACTGGTCTTAAAAGCAAGAAGTGGATTGGCTTCTCTCAGGGGACTTTTAATCAGGCCCTTCAGAGAGATGGACCACCCTCTGGTTTAGAGGTAAACCAGGCGTGCAAAGCCTTAGGGAGGGGCATTACTGACGCCCTTGATTGTACGGCACCCTGGTCTAATAAGGTGTCCACTAAGAAACGCAAATCTGCTCCCTGGTTTGGGGAAGAACTTTGGACTGCCAAAACAGGGTGCAAGCGTCTTGAAAGACGATGAAGGAAAGATTATTCCGTCCTCGTTGAAGAGGAACATAAAAGCTGTATTAAGTCATACCACTCGCTCATTAGGAAGGCGAAGTCAGCCTATTTCAAGGAGAGAATTCAAACAGCTGAAAACTCAACTAAAGAACTTTTTAAGGTTTTTAAAGAAATTTCGTCCTTGACATCTATTGCTCCACCCGTTGTGGGATCTGAGAAATCCTGCAATCGGATTGCAGGGTACTTCGCGGCGAAGGTAGAGCAGATCTACTCCTCTTTCAACTCAGAATCCGAACAAATGCCGACAACGTCAAATAATATACAGATAATAAAACTTAAATTGGCTAGCGGTCACTGGGTAATTTTGTTTAATATATATACTCACCCAAATGCTCAAGAAAAACAAAAAATATTCAAAAAGCTAATTCAGGAAATAACTGAAGTAAGATACAATACTCCAACTTGGGATATCGTCATAACAGGTGACTTTAATACTCATCTCATCTTTTCACCAGACGAAGACGATCAGTTAACTGTTGAAAATGAATTATGGGCAATAAAACATCAAACTGCCCATCAATGGAGGAAGCCAAATAAAGTGGGCAAGGAACTAGTGACAACCCTGGAACATCTGGGACTGAGAGTAATCAACGGGCGAAAGTTGGATGAAAGCCCACCAAGCATAACATACTATGGCCCAATCACAGGGTCCGTTATTGATTACACAATTTTAAGCCTGCCATTAATTCAGAAATTAAGTTTGTTCAAAATTAAGTGTACTACAGAAAGTGATCATTTGATGCAGCAAATAGCAATAAACATTAATCTGGATAGATTTCAACCAGCACCAACATTGAATGAGGGAAGTTTAGTAACCACCTATAAAAGAGTGAACTGGTCAAGCGAATGACTACCGGAACTAGCAGTCAAAGCCAAAACAGTACTGGAGGACTATATAGAGTTACTACCTTCAATGTTAAAAGCTTGGAATAAATTTGTGCTCGAAGTAACGAAACAAAATTCAAAAGTAACTACTAGACGGATCACAAATCAGAATTGCAAACAATCAAATGCTAAAGCATTTTGGAAAATAATAAATGGCCTAAATAAGTCTTTTAACACAAAAATATCAACAAATGTAACAGAAGAATCTTGGGCTGTGTATTTAACAAAACTCTTTGTAGCCGAGAACCAATTAAGGACTAATGAAAATAACAATATTAATCAAATAATTGAACCATCATTCCGCTATGCCCATGTGCCTGAAATGGATGATACATTGAGTACTAAAATTGTAAAGATTATTAAATCAGGAAGAAGTGATAGTGCTCCCGGTCCAAATGGCATTCCACCAGCCTTATTTAAAACTGACCCAAAGAATTGGGCCAATCGCATAATGCCATTGTTCAAAGAGGTGGAAAATACAGGTTCAATTCCTGATAGTTGGAGAGGATCGATAATAAACCCTATTTATAAGGGAGGTGATAAAACAAATCCATCCAACTATAGGTTAATAGCTCTTACTGATACAGAAGCAAAATATTATGCATCAATGTTATTGGAAGAGCTAATAGAGTGGTCAAATGGCAAGAATCTGATTGCATCTCAGCAAACAGGATTCCGGAAGGGATATGGTACCACAATGAATATGCTAGCAGTATCAGTTATTGCGGAAAATAGCAAACGTCTAAGAAAAAAATTACAACTCTGTTTCATAGACTTGAAGGCTGCCTTCGACCGGGTGGATCGTTCACTTCTTTGGGCCAAATTAAGAAGTTGGGGCATGCAAACAAAGTTACTAAGAGCAATCGAATCATTATATACAGATACGTGGATTCAAATTAAAGTACGGGATGGAACCAAATTGTCAAGGAAAATATCAACGGCTAGGGGGCTTAAGCAAGGCTGTGTGCTAGCCCCACACTTGTTCAATCTATTTATGGCGGATTTGTCTCTCCAATTGAATTCTGAAAACGCACACGCACCAAGACTAGGACCATTGACGATATCTCATTTAGCTTATGCTGATGATATTGTACTGTTGAGTCACACAGAAATTGGTCTTCAAAGACTACTTCAAAAAACAGCGACCTATACAAAACATAATAATTTGGAAATAAATATCTCTAAAACAAAAGTTTTACGTATAGGGAGGAACATTGGTGCATCTCTAAAGATCAAGCTGGAAGATCAAATCATAGAAGTTACTACCTATAAGTACCTGGGGTTTCATTTCGATAAAAATGTTAATTTTCAAGCACAACATAATTACATGGCTGGGAAAAGCAAAGCTCTGATACATGCATTCAGCTTGTTGGCAAGAAAATTAGACGGACCCTCCTATCAACCACTACTTACAGTAATTAAAGCAAAGTTCCTTCCTTCGCTAACTTATGCAAGTGTGGTGATGTATGGTAGGGATGCTAAATTATTAGACAGCTTACAAACGAAAACATATAAGCAGGTTTTCCATCTTCCATCTAATGCCTCCCCAGCGCAAATCTGTTTAGAATTTGGCTTATTGCAGCAAAGTATAGCAAGAAGGTATCACTTTATCAAAACTATGCATAAAAAACGAAATAATGAATCAAGTGCTTTAGTTAAAGCACTATGGGAAACCATAATCCATGATGCTAAGTCAACCTATAGCAAATACTTATATTCCTCCTTACGTTTAATAAATGTGGGTGATTTGTGGGCCCTAAAATTGTCCCATCACACGTTTTGCCTGGCTATGAATAAAGCAGCTAAAAATCATTCACTGATAGAGGAATAAAGTCTCTTTTCACGACGAGCTCATGCATGGATGACAATTCAAACATATGTCACTTTGAAGCCCGCAATTTATTTTCAATTAACTTATCCAGTGCGCTTTAAGAAGCAATTAATCGCTATGCGCCTAAGGGACCTGCCGTCCTTTTTTGAAAAACCTTCTTGGCGATATAATGGATTAAAAACATGTAGATTTTGTGATGCTGCGGAAGAAGATTTTGTACATTTGGTCTGTATATGCCCCGAAATGATGAATGCACGCCGATTACTTTTAAAGTTTTTATTTTATGAGCGAGGGATTCGTACTTGTAGAACAGCAATCATGAGAAGCTTGGACTCTACTGATCCTCGCCTAAATTGTAACTTACTGAAAAATTTGGAAATTCATGACAAAGCAGAAACAGAGACAGTAGGAAGTATCCATAAAGGCAGGCTCTAACTGTATGTTATTGTTTAGGTAGCTAAAGTTATGGTAATTGACGCGATCATGAACAACAGAATCATGCTTGTCATATCTCCTATGTACCCCCTATACAAACTTGTTGAAATACTGTAAAGTACTTATAATCTCGCTCTGATGATATTTTATAAAATTTGAATATAACTGTTATTTGATGTATTAATACATATGTTTTTTTAATGAGATGGAGTGGCATCCTTTTGAAGAGAAAAATGTATTTAAACTGTATTTGTATTGTGATCGTTTTTATTAACTAAAAACAATAAACAACAATTAGAAAAATTAGAAATGACTCCTCTTTCCCGGACTCTGCTCGAGTAAGCATGGGAGGGAAGGGGGAACAAGTGGACGTTCCAATACTACAATATCTCCATGGATTTTCCCTGCCTGTTCCGGACACCCTTAAACAGATAGCGATTGCTATCAAATCAGGGTCACCTAGGGATCCAGGGAGCCCCAGGGTGCTTAGAGGGAGTTTGGACATACTATAGCCCTTTATTAGACATCTCATTGGCATGTCTTAGATCAGGAGTGGTTCCTAACAGACGGAAAGAGGCAGTGGTGCTTCCTTTGCAAAAGAAGCCCCATATTAACGCGGAGCAATTAGACAACTTGCGACCCATCTCCCTGCTTCCCTATTTTGCTAAGGTAGCAGAGAAGACTGTGAACATACAGCTTACAGCACACATTTGTAAGAACAACCTCCTCCACCCCTCTCAGTCTGGCTTTCCCGCCCTCCATTCCACTGAGTCAGCACTACTGTATTCCACCGAGATAATTCGGAAGCATGTGGATGACGGACAAACAGCGGCACTCATTTTGTTAGATCTAAGTGCCGCGTTTGACACTGTCGCCCACCATACCTTGTTGCAGGCTTTAAAGAGAGGTGGTATTATTGATAGGGCTCTGAAATGGATGGAATATTTTCTGACCGAGCGTAGCTTTCAAGTTATGCAAGGGGCCCACTACTCCAGGAACATAAAGCTGATGCAGGGGGTGCCTCAGGGCTCAACCCTGAGTCCGACCTTGTTCAATCTTCATGTCGCCCCCCTGGCAAATATTGTGGATAAGTTTGGGATTAATGTCCTGTCCTATGCTGATGACACCCAGCTGGTGGTCTCCCTGACTCAGGCTCAGTCCGATGCTGCCTTTAACTTCATGTCTTGCCTGAAAGAACTGTCTCAGTAGATGGCAATTAATTGTCTGAAGATAAATGGTACTAAGACCGAGGTACTGGTAATAGGGAAGGCTCAGTCAGTTTGGTCATCGGCATGGTGGCCTCAGACGTTGGGCCCTACCCCTACACCGTGTGAACAAGCAAAGAACCTTGGTGTATGGTTGGACAATAAGCTGTCTTTTGATCACCACACCAGGCGGGTGACAGGCACCTGTTTTGGCATCCTACGAGGTCTTTGGAAAACCCTGGATACCCTTCCCATTGCATCTAGAAAGATCATGGTGCATGTCCTGGTGACTTCTCGCAATGCAATTTCCTGTATTTGGGTGCAACTGACAAGTGCATACGGAGATTGCAGTGTATCCAGAATGCAGCTGCAAGGCTTGTTCTTATATTACCAAGGAGAGTGACTGCAAAGAAAGCGCTTGCCTCCTTGCACTGGCTTCCCATTAGGGAGAGAGTGAAGTTCAAGGCCATGTGTGTAAGCCACCGGATTTTACAGAAGAAGGGTCCTGTGTATTTGCACGACCTTCTTACTCCCTATGCACCTTCTAGATTGCTTAGATCAAGTGGGAGAGGAATGGTGCATGTCCCTAAGATTAGGAGATCAAGGATGGGCGGCCGCTCATTTCGGTATGTGGTGGCCCAGTTGTGGAATACTCTTCCTCAGAATCTCCAGCTGGAGGAACCTGAATCCACCTTTTGGAAAGGTCTGAAGACCTATTTGTTTCCTGTGGTTTAATCTAATATGTCATCTGGCTATTCTAGATAGCGCAGGGACACACTGGGTCAGTGTAACCAGGTGCTTTACAAATACAAACAACATAAGACAAAAACACTCTTGGGCAAAGTACTGGTGTTTATTCATTTTGTGCACTTATAGCTGGATTACATTTTAAAATCATGCACTGTAAACAGGCCTTAACATTTTAAAGGAAGAATCCAAGGGATTGTCCAATATTTCACAACAGTTGCAGGAAATGTTGATAAAATAAGTGCAAGCTGATGTACAAAGTGACAAAGGAATGAGACAAAAAGTAAACAAAAATGATTTACAATGTGCATCATTTTTTTATTTTTTTTATTTATTTTTTAATGCAAGGAACAAAAAAGATACAGAAGTAAAATTAGGATAGACACAGCATCAACTGAAAACAAATTCACAGTGGGGCGCAAAAAAAGCTAACAGTAATGACAATGTGATGAATACAGTAAAAGATAACAGAATCAGCAAAAAGTAAATTAAGACAAGAGAGCAAAGAAAAAAAAACACATATAATTCATCAAATCCACTCTGCTATGGAAGCCCATATTTTTAACCCTCTTGTCCTATTTCGACTATTCTTAGTCTTATAAATTGCAGCCTCAATGTTATACATAGCCAGAAGCTGAGTCCTCCAAGAAGAAAATAAAGGAGGATCTGGAGAAATCCAGTCCGTAGTAATACAGGTACGCAGGAGAGCCATACAAATGAAAAGGAAGGAGACTGTTGATTCAGATCGAGTTTGCACAGTAGATTCAACTCCTAGTACTACCAGCTGCCCTGTAATAAATATTGGTGAACCCAGTAATTCTGCCAGAAAATGTTGAATTGGCGTTAAGAAGTCTATCAATTTAGGACAAGAATAGAACATATGCAGCGCATCCGCTGCAAAAAAGCCACATCTGCTACAGTTTGCTCCAGCTCGTGTACTCCATTTAGAAATTTTTCGGGGAGAGTAATATAAATCACACAGGGCCATATAGCGTTGTGACCGCATCCTGCCTGAAATCAAGACTTTTTTTTGCCAGAATAATAGAGGTATTTAGATTTGCCTTTAGATTTAGATTTCTTTTCCATTTATCCTGACATTGCTCAATGTCATCTGGCAGTAGCTGTATTAGATTTAAATAATAAAAACCTATAGGCATTGATTTTCCAAGGCCCTCAATTAGGGGAAATTTCCTGAGCTGGGTGTTTTTTTGCGCTAGTGTGTTGTAGAAGCTGCGTATTTGCAGATATTTAAAGAAATCCTGCTTAGGTAGACCATATTTTAATTGTAAATCTGTAAAGGGTGGGATTTGTGAGTCTAACAGTAAATCTCCTAAACAGCTAATCCCTTTCTGGCACCACTTCATAGTTGTTTGATCACGAAAAATAATCGGTAAAATACCGGCAGCTTCGAAAGGAGTATAGCCATTTATATTGAGTAATCACAGATGTCGCTTAACCCGTCTCCAAATTGAATATGCTGATTTCAACATTTTTAACTTGGTTTTTCTAGTAGCTTGGCTCTACAATTTTCAGAAAACAGCTATTGGCTTCTTCACCGATCCCAAATGTATATATTGAAGGATTATGGCATGATAGTAGCCTAGCTTTCTCCCCGACCACTAGGGGGGAGATAAATTGCAGCACTGCAGCCAGTAGTAAAATAAGAAATAAGGTAAGCCTCGCTGGTTCTAGGAAGCACCATCTTTTTATAAGCCCTTCTAGATCGTTTGTAGCCCCAAAGAAATCTCGAAGTGATATTTTTCAGCCTTTTAAAACAAATTAATGGAAATTCTAATGGGACGGTTCTGAATAAAAACAGAAATTTGGGGAGCACCAACATCTTTAATACATTTGATCTTCCATAAAGTGATAGATGGAGGCGGGTAAGTTGCTTTAAAGTAGAGTTAACCTTATCTAAAACTGGGTTAATATTAATTTCAGGTATCTTGCTAATAGGTGAAGTGATCTTTATCCCGAGATAAGTTGCCTCTGACACAATAGTAATATCCCTCGGTGGGTTATCCCCAGCATAGAGAAACTGTGTCTTAGTTAAATTTAACTTGTAACCGGAAAAAGAACCGAACTGTAACGCCAGATCTTCAGTTGTTGAAAGGGCCAAAGGTAAGTCAGTAGTTACGACAACAATGTTGTCTGCATAAGCTAGAGCTCTATATTCAACATTACACACGTTCACTGGTTTAATATTTATGGATTGATTTAGTTTAGATTAAAAAAAATCTATATTAAAGGTGAGCTAGGACACCCTTGTCTTGTTCCGCGTGAGATAGGGAAAGGTTTAGACTCTCTACCTGTTAAACGTATTGATGCCATGGAAGATTGGTATAAAGTTCTTATTGCCTGAAGAATTCCAGGTCCGAATCCCTTCAGGTATAGAACCTCCCATAGGTAGGGCCAAGCCACCCTGTCGAATGCCTTCTCAGCATCCAACAGGGTGATACCTATAGGGGTCTTCGTAGCTTTGGCCCAATCCATCAAGGCAATGACTCGCCGCACATGGTCGGTCGTGCCGCGGCCTGGTATGGAGCCATGTTGTAATGATGACACCAAGGTGGAAATGATCCGGGAGAGACGAGTGGCTAAGATTTTCGAATAGACATTGCTGTCAGCATTGCTTAATGAGATTGGCCTATACGAAGAAAGTGAGAGGGAGGGTTTGTCTTTTTTTAAAAACACTGTTATTATTGATATCCAGGAGATCGGAGGTGATCCCCTTTGTGCGGTAAGGCACAACTTCAGCAATTGTTCCTTCAGAATCGAAAAGAAAGTTCGGAAAAATTCCAAAGGAATCCCGTCTGGGCAGACTGCCTTTCCTGTCGCTATTGATAGAACTGCTGCCTCGAGTTCTTCTTGAGTAAAGTCGGCCTCTAGTTCCTTTCTCTGAGAGAGAGTAAGCTTAGGGAACGCCTGGTCCCCCAAGAATTCTGCAAGCTTCTCTGCTATGTCAAAGGAATCCTCATTTGAATAAAGATGACTATAAAACTTATTAAAGATTCCCAGGATTTTCCCGGGATCAGTATGTATTAGACCTTGTGAGTCTTGTTTCGCTTCCACTCTCCTAACCAACTCCCTCTGCCTTAATCTTTTCGCTAATAACCGTCTAGAATACTCTCCCACCTCATACAAATCAGGATGACGGACTGCTATCTGAGAAGCTAATTTATCGGAAAAGCTTTGGTATACTTTCATTTTGTGGACAGCGAGATCTGCGACTTTCTGTTCATATTCTTGACTGGTGCAATTTGTTTGCATCAGCCCAGTCTCTAAAGCACGCAGTTTGTTCAGATCCTTATCCTGCTCTACCCGTATCCTAAGTTGCTTGTTTATAGAAAAGCTGAGCGTCTCTCCCCGGATACCAGCTTTGAATGCGTCCCATACTGTACTTATTGAGGCAGATCCAGGGTTAAACTAAAAAAACTCTGGTATCCATTTGACCATTTGTTCTATGTAAGCCTGATCCACCAAAAGCTGGCGCTCAAATGTCCATGGTTTCCTATTAGGTCGGGACAGGGTTTCTGTTTCTAATTCCAAAATGATTGGATTATGGTCCGATATTATTTTAGGTAAGATTTTCATTTTAGCATTAGTTAATAATTCAAGAGGGGCAAAAAAGTAATCAATTTGGACATGTTTTTGATGTGGGGCAGAATAGAATGTATACCCAGGGTCTTCCGGATTTTTAAGCCACCAAGCATCCACTAATCCGAACTTGTTAAGTAGACCCTTAGTAGCTTCGAATTCTTGTTTTTTACCTTCATAGCGGGTGTTGTTACGAATATCAAAATCTCCTCACATGTGTAGATTAAAATCTCCACAGAGAATCAAGGGTGACGGCCATTAAGCACGTTCAATGCTAAAGTTATTACGCATATCAGGATTGTCCAGATTAGGTCCGTATATGGAACATATCATAACTAGAAGACTATCGATCCTGAGCTCAATAATCACCCACAACCCCTGTGGATCTACTTTCGCACGTTTGCACTCACCCCATCCATATTTCTTTAAGATTGCGACCCCTCTAGTTGTGGTTCCATTTCACATACAGGATAGAATTTCATATCCCAAGGCATTCAGCCAGGACCTATTATTCCAAACAATATGTGTCTCTCGGATACAGAGCAACTCTATCCCCATTGTTTTAAGAATTTGTGCCATAATCCATCTTTTCTTTCTATTGTTTAACCCACATACATTCCAGGAACAGATAGCAAATTTACCCATCATAAAACAGGAATCGTATCACTATAGTTGACAAAACAAATACACACTTCTGAATTCACATTCCAACATTATAATGCAAAATGCGGCCAATACTTCCAATACTTCCAAATGGTTTATTATTAAGTCGTGCCTGACTCAAATTCACCTGATTCAATTTCCTAACTCTGTTCCTTTCGTTCCTTGCCCCCACACCCCACCCGTCCCGCCCCACCCAACTTGAACACCCACCCCCTCACCCCCCCAACCACTCCCCAAACCCACCCATGTGAGGCAAAGGGACTGAGCAGTCCCTATATGTGATGACGAGAAAGGGATGAGTGCCCTCCCCGTGCCCCCCATCCCCCCTTGCCTTAGCAGTGAATATTTGAAAAAAAAGGAGCACAAAACAAAGAGAGAGACACATCACACTAGTATTCAAACTAAGAAGCAAGAGAAAAAAAAACAGCACTAGCAGCAGGCAAACAGACAAGCAAACGAGGCACTATTCCTTAAAGAGACTCCAAGAACTCCTTTGCCCTTATTTCAGATGAGAAGAATAACGTTTTATCCTTGGAGATGACCTTAAGCTTAGAAGGATTCAGTAAAAAAGCTTGTGTCCCTTTTCCTTGAAAAGGTGAGATAAGTTGGCACAAATGCCACCTTGTTTGAACAGTAGCCTGACAGTAGTCAGGACGAACAAAAAATTTGCAACCCTTAGCCTTACGCTTACGATCAGGGCGAGCCAGATCGTATAACTGCTCTCGAAGAAGAAAGTTGTTAAGACAAATAAGTATTGCCCTTGGTTTAGCCTCTGATCCCTTCGGACCACCCCGAACTTGAAAGGGAAATCTATGCACCCTTTGGAGCTCAAGCTCCCATCTCCATTCTTTCAACTTTGGGAAAGCTTCTGTACACAAATCAATAACAAATTGATGGATGTCTTTCCCCTCTAAACCTTCGGGGACCCCAAGTATACAGAGATTATTTCTTCTCACCCTATTTTCCATATCAATCAGCTTCCAGTTTATTTCGTCCTGAACTGAGTGTAGGGCGGAGACGTTGGCTTTACATGCAGAGAAATCATCCTCGATTGCAGAAATTCTTCCTTCAGCCTCAACCTGACATTGAGTAGAATTTTCCCCCTGAACCACACAAATCCAAATCATTCACAGTTTCTATTTCTGTCATGGGATTCCGATGATCACTCACTATGTCTCGTTCAGGGCTACTGTGGACAGGTTTCGACCCTGAGGGATCAGAAACATCATTAGTCTGCAGATTCTGGCTATTTCCAGTAGGTGTTCTCAAGACTGCGCTCAAAACCGCTCTAGGTTGGTAAGCTGCTGCCGCCCCCACGATCTTAGTTGCTGAATTCAGATCACAAAAATCAGGGGTTGCTCATTTATAACTTTAGACGTCAAGTTTTTTTTCTTATTGAAGATAGTTGGAATTATTGCCTTCGGTCCTTTGTGTGGCGGCGTTGGAGCCCGCTATACCAGAGGATCCATCTGTCAAAACCGTGCTGTTCACATTCCCATTACTTCCAGTCTTAGGATTATAAGCATTCCTCCCACTCTGCTCCTTAGCAGAATTATTCATACTAGTGTGGCCTGGCTGTACCTGTGGAGTGTGACCAGATGGGGCAGGGCTATTTGCAGCAGCCGCTGCCCTTGTTGTTGCCCTTTTAGACATCGCATTGGAGGCTGTATTCTTAGGTCCCATAGTAGGTGAGTTGATACTCCACTCCGGGTTTTGGCAATAGCCCTCAAGCTGCTGCCTGGTAAACAAGACCTCTTTCTTGTCCTTCCCAACGGCGCCACTCTGATTCAGACACCACAACAACTCCGCACTGCCTCCGCAACGAGACTCCGCCTGTTCACCTCCGCTCCGCTCTCCAACCAACACCGCCCACTGAAAGACCAGAGTGAATACACCAGTTCCCGGCAGTCGGTAATAGAATCGGCGTTTCTGACGGGATACTGCAAGAAACGGTAAAAGAGTCAGCATGTCAAAGCGCTCCCATTTCTCCAATTTATCCTCTCATTAGAATCCTTTAGCTTCGTAACACGCTAACATATAGCCACCAACAGCACTGCATATCATTGCTGGTCGGCCGCTTCACTTGCCGAGAGCCGTGATAGTGGGACCAAAAAAGACAGCCAGTTGCACCGACACATATCCGCTGTTTGTGCCATTCTTTATTGCACGATTAGATGTGCCTCAGGAAAGCAAGGGGTTATGGCAGTGGGTCGTAGGAGAGCACTACAGCCTGACTCACTCAGGCACAGCCGTGTCCGCCATCTTGCCCCAAGACACCATCTGGGCCAGATTTACAATGTGCATCAAAATGCATTGTAATTCATATTAAAAAATGTTCCGCTATTCCAATTTAATATTTAAAATGTTTTATTGAGCCTCAATCGAAAGGACAGGGATACTCTTAGCGGCTTCCAATTTTTTGATATAAATGTTTGGCAATACCAGTGGGGAGACCTTTGGTTATGTGAAGTACTCCATGAATAATAGAACCAATACACAATAGAGTTAGGTGGCTATGTAAATTCTTTTTCATAAGTATTTTCAAATCACTGGTCCCCTAGTAGGTTTTTAACAAAGGTCCTGATTCGGAAGGGGTTAAATGAATAAAAATCAATCTTTTGGAAGAGGAAGCCTCACCCTTGTAATGTGGCATGCTTCAACATAGGTCACCTCTCCCTACCCCGGTAGGGTAATACCAACAGGGCGGACATGATCTCCAGTGAATCTGATGGAAGGAGTTCTTAGATAAGGTATTTCCTATACAAACAGGGGGATGCGGATAAGTTTAAAAGTACCTAGAAGTAAAGCCGTTTTTCACCTTTAATGGTGGTAGCCTCTGGTGCATCTAAAAATAACTATGCAATGGAGTGAAAGCTCAAGAGCAAGAACCATTTTTCTTATGCCAACATTTTTCTGCCCAAATTTAATCACCTATATGGGTCAAGTGCATTCTTCAGGGCTGTGGATCACTAAACAAATGGCCTAACAAACATTAGAAACCATAAACATGCAAGACCAGAGTGATTCTTACCAGTGCTATTCGGTATTAGGAAGGGATGCCCTAAACATGTCCCTTACTCACATCGAATCACATAAGCAAAATGTGATTTGGTAACAAGTTACTGAGTTGCATTTAACCTTTTGTTCATGGCAAAATGCATTTTTGTCACCAGTAATCAGTCACCCTAACTAAGGGGACACCCATCCTTCGATCTGGGGAGAAAACATTGTCCTCAGTAGTCACATAGTCATCAAGAGGCCCATCATGACGTTATACCTAAAATAGGTCCTCATCCACCCGCTGGTAAGAAAAAACACATCATACAGACATATTATTCTGAGTTTCAAGTTGAAGTATCTAAAGGATAACAAATAGGTGTGCACTTTCGAGAATCTACATAGCCACACATTCTGATTTTGCTCTACATTTTTCCTTTTTACATACTTGTTTTTCACGTCATTGATATTGGTTAGGGTCCTTAAACTAGCAGGATGAGTCCAGCAGCTTATGATGGAAGGTCAAACAATTTCAATGAATGGCTAGCCATGGTTGTTGTGTTTTATTATTATTATTATTATTATTATTATTATTATTATTATCATTAGTACTACTGCTACACACCCATGTGAATTATATTATGTATAATAGTACCGATTATTACTTTTTGTTTTTGTTTTAGTACTTGTCACTAATATTAAAACAAATTAAGTATGTTTTCTCACCCATGAAGAAACGCTTAGATTGCTAATATGATCTCTAAACACCAGACCTCGGTGCCAGCTGGAGTCATCGAGGACTCATTGGCCAGTAGGTGTCTCCATTCCATTTGGATTAGCAAAGTTGCATGCAGTTTTTCCTCTGTTTACAGTGTGCTCGACGTAGCATTGCTTTCATTCCTCTGTACACACACACAAATCCACTTTGCGCTGAAACTGGCCGAAATGGTTTGTGTGGGTGAGAATAGTGTACATTTGTTATATTGTTTTGAATCAATGAAGATTCTTTCTGCAGAGCACCCCAGTAGGGGACACTATTTATCCTTGATTGTCTGTTGTCAAAAGTTAATGCACTTTGTAAAAACGGAATCACACCTCTAATTGTATTGACAAAACAAACCCAGTATTAAATGGTGATCAGATACAGGATATATTTTTAGAGTACATAACATAACTGTTAGAAATTGGGTCTCTAGTTGGCAGAGGTATGCACCCCATGTCCAAGTTGTGATGACAATCCTAGTCAGGGTAAACCAGATGCACACAAAAAGATAACCTGTGCTAACTCTCTGGTAGCTTGGCACAGAGCAGTCAAGCTTATCTAAAGAGCCAATATGTGAAGTATTTGTGCAGCACTGTCACACAGTAACACAATGAAAAGACCAGAAACATACTCCGGGCAGGATTAGAAATATAGAATATAATGTCATGAATAAAACAAGACCAAAAAGACAAAAATCCAATTGGTAGAACCAGCGGTATGAATTTTGAAAGCATTAATCAAAAAGTAGTGCTTAGTGTCAGATAACGCTTAGGGGTTACTTGAGGTCGCACTGGATTGGGGTGAATACAAAGTTCAGGCTGACTGTGATGGAGGGCAGGATGGCTACAAGACCGATGCAGGGCCCAATGAAAAATTACCTTTGATGGAGCAAGCGTTGATGTTGAAGACTCAATGTGAGGAGTCAAGGTGGTGCCGGGTCGTCATCGATCCTATGGATGGAGGCAAAGCATCAGCGCCAATCTGCGCAGTCGATGGCTTCATTGACAAACCCCCTTATGATGCAGTTGCTGCATCATCGTCAAGCTGCGCTGACCGTCATGCTGCACAATCCGTGGAGTCAATGTCAGCGATCGGCTCCTGCGTCTGCATCGAAGGGCGATGCATCAGTTCTGATCTGCTCAAAGTCATCACTGCATCGATTTTGATGGTTCTGTATAGCGAAATCACCTTTCAAGGGTCCAGGACTGCATTGGAACAATTTGGCAGGGCACGACTCACAGATGGCAGAGCTAAGGTGCTTTGGCAGAGTTGAAGGAAGTCTTTGATGGCCCTGAGGCTTCAGAACAGGAGGCAAGCCAGCAAGCCCTAAGAGTCACTCTGGTTTCAAGTGAAATGTGTTCAGTCTATGTTCTCAGCAGGGCAGAGATCAACAGGCAGCAGGGCAGTTCAGCAAAGCAGAAAGCAGTTCTTTCAGAGCGGCAGTCAGACAGAGTGGAGTGACAATCCTTGTAGCACAGCAGTCCTTCCTCCTGCAAGTGTTCTTCACAGGTCCAGGTGTGTACTATTATGGTAGGGTCAGAGCCCCAGTACTTATACCCACTTGTGCCTTTGAAGTGTGGGTGACTTCAAAGCAGGCCATTGAATTGTACAGGTCTCCTTTCATCCATGCCCTGTCTGCCACGCTATCTGTGGAGGGTAATAGGCCCTTTGTGTGGGAAACAGAACAATGCCTATTCAGATGTAAGTGTTAGCTCCCAATCTCTTTTCCTGGCCAGGAGGAGCTATCAAAATGTAGATGAATGCAAATGGGTTGTCTGTCACACCCACCCTTCCTGTGTTTGAGGCTGCCTAGAGGGAATGCACAAAGTGTCGTTGTCACCTACCTCAGGTGTGTATTGGAGACAGGCTGCGAGGCACACACAGCAGTAAGAGCAGAGAAATGACCACTGTCTAAAAGTGGAATTTCTAAAACAGTGGTGTTAAATCCAACTTTACCAGTAAAGAGGAGTTACCATTAGCATTCCAAAGATCTGAAACATGATGTAGCTAGTCCTTTATTATCAGGAATTACAGCTTAAAAGTGTTTTAAGGAATTCCCAAAGCTAGCCTATGAGAGGAGTAGCCCTCACAGTACTGAAAAATGAATTTCACTGTCACTAAAGGAGATGCAAAACTTCACACTACATGTCCTACCTTTTATTTGCACAGCACCCTGTCCTTAGGGCTACCTAGGGCCTATCTTGGGGGTGACATATGTGTAATAAAAGGAGAGTTTAAGGCTTGGCAAGTGGTTGTAATTAAAAAGAAGTGTCAGTAAACTGTACACACTGGCCATGCAATGGCACGCCTGGGACTTATTCCCACCAGGTGTATCAAGTATCCCAAATACCTCTGCCCTATCCAGCATTTACTGGCCTTGATAGTCAAGCCTGTGTGTTGTACAGCCTGAAGCATTTCCTGGAGGTGAAAAAGGTGATCCTTCTAGGTACTACTGATGACAGCTATGTCCTCCAGGTAGGCAGAAGAGAAGGCAGGTAGAAGCAAGGACATGGTTCACTAACCTCTGGAAGGTGAGAGGAGCATTTTTGAGTCCAAAGGGCATCGCACAAAATTGTTAGTGGCCGTCTGGAGTGGAAAATGTAGACCCCTCCTTTGCATCTTCTGTTAGGGTGATCTGCCAGTATCCTGATGTAAGATCAAATGTACTTAAGTACTGGGCAGCCCCTAACTGGTCAATCAGCTCATCAGCCTGGGGAAAGGGATAAGCATCTGTCTTTGTCACTGAGCTTAGCCCTCTACAGTCTGCACAGAACCTCAGTTCAGGTGTGGTGCCTGGTAGGGCAGCTTTTGGTACCAGAACTACAGGACTGGAACAGGGGCTACTGTAAGGTTGAATCACCCCTAATTCCGTCATCCTAGAGCCTACACTCTTAATTCTGGCCCTCACTTTATTTGACAACCTGTCGGACTTGTTGTTAACAGAGTGGTATTCCTCTGTGTCATGTGTACATCATTGGTACACAGGGGGGTAGTCCCAGAAATGAGGGAGAACAGAGAGGTGTACTATCCCAACACTTGCTGGCAGTCTCTCTGCTGTTCAGGAGTTTGACTGGGGGAAAGGAGTACTTTTCCAGAGACCCATCTTTCTCCTTGGAGTCTAAAAATTCAGGGAGAGGTTCACTCTCCTCTACCTCTTCTCCATCTGTCACCAACAGCGTGTTGATATCAGACCTCTCAAAGTGGGGTTTGAGGCGATTGATATGAAGCACACTGTGGGGTTGCCTGGGGGACCTTAGATCACCAGGTACATGACCTTACCCTTTTTCTCAATCACATAAATAGCCCAGTCCAACAGTCCTGGAGGACCCTGGATTCAACAGATTCCATAACCCATACGTTCTGCCCAGGCTGCAATTCCACTGTGGTAGAATTTTGGTCATACCACTCTTTTATTACAACCTGACTGGCTTCTAAGTTGTCAGAAGCTTGCTTCAACAACGTAGCCATTAGGCGTTTAAAGGCCACCATGTAGCTCGCTACATCCTGGAGAATCTTCCTGGGAGCTTTCTCCCACCCCTCCTCCACCAAACTCAGAGTCCTCTAAAAGGGTGACCGTACAGAAGCTCAAAGGGGCTGCAGCCCACTCCCTTCTATGGTACCTCCCTGTGGGAAAACAGTAGGCATGGTAAGAGGATACCCCACTTATTCCTCAGGGCCTCAGGTAGGCCTCTAATCATGACCCTCATGGTCTTGTTGAATCTCTCAACACGACCATTTTTTGTGGGTGGTAAGGCGTGGTTAACTTGCCGATATCCCCACACTCCTTCCTTATTGACTGAATGTATGCAGACATAAAATATGTGCCCCTGTCAGACACAACTTCCTTGGGGAAACCCAAACAGGTAAAAATGTCCACCGGGGCCTTTAAAACTGCTAGTGCAGTCATGGTCCACAGAGGGATTAACTCCATGGGGTATTATTGCCTGATGCAGTCTTGGGATCCATAGGTCAAACAATGACAATACCCACCTGCTTAAAGGGTGTGCCAATGACAGGCAAGGTATTGAGGGGGGCTTTCATCCTATGCCCTGTCTTCTTGCTGACCTGGCAGGTTACTAGTCCTAAAAAATGCTTCTGAGGAGTTCTTAATCCTAGGCCAATAACAGTAGGGGACAAGCCTTGCAAAAGTCTTGTCTTGGCCCAGGTGTCCTGCCAGGGGAATCCTGTGAGCCAGCTCCAGTAGGAAGGCCATGTAGCAGAGGCGGACCACCAGGACCCTTGCTGTCCCATACACAGTAGCCTTAGGATCAAGAGACATCACCTGCTTCTTGTGCTTCGGTCTTTTGCCTCATGCCCTCCAGGGTTGGGCACTCTCTCTCTGATATACAGAAATCCTCCTTCATGGGTCCTCCTATTGCTTACTATCCAGCAAGTTCCGGCATGTCAATGTCCTCCTGAGTGGTCTCTGGGGCAGCCACCACAGGTGACCCATGTACCTCAGCTGGGGGACATTTAGGGGCTCGTTTCCGATCCTCTTTGCCCTACCCTATTTTGGAAGATGGATTGGCCATTCCTACAGGCTCAAGCCCCCCTTAACTCCCTTCCTGGGCAGGCTTGAACCTGGTGATAGCACATATCTACTCAGGGAACCCTTTCATTTCCAGGTGTGCCTTAATCTCTGCTTCCTTCAAGCTAGTGTGCTCATGGTCAGTATCTAACAAACAGTCAACAGGCATGGCAGGGATCGCTGCAACTTTAAGAAGGCCTGATACCCACCCTCCCCCACTCAAATGTAACAAGGACAACTAGACAGTGATCCTCCCAGTTGTCAGACACTACAACCTGGTGGAATTAATTGGGTCTCACTTGCTCTGAGGACACAGCTGATTTCTTACCATAGTCATCCTGGCACCTGTGTTCCTCAGAGCCTCAACACCTTGCCCATTGTTCGTAACCCATTGCCTATACTTTGCAGTATTAGAGGGCACTAACATTTAACAAATTTATGTTTGATGTAATCTGCACAGGGAGAGAATTTCAAAGTTTGGAAGCCAGATAAGAAAATGAGCGAACTCCCTTTCTAGCTCACCTAATTCTAGGAACAGCAAGAAGGAAGAAGTTGTTGGATCTCAAAACTCTAGGAGTTGTGTATGGAGTGATGAGCTGCTGTAGGATATGTGGGCTGGGTGATTGTTTAATCTAGTGCACAATGGAGAGGGTTTTAAACTCTATCCTTTTGCTAGAAGGTAGCCAGTGAAGATGAGCAACAGCCGGGCATGCTGAATGCATTTTGGGTAGACCCAGTAAAGCTCATGCTGCTGCGTTCTGAATAGCTTGCAGTTTTTTTAAAACATATGATGAATTTCCCAAGTAAAGAGAGTGGACGTAGTTAAGATAAGATAATATGATGCCTTGAACCACAGTCTTCTGACAGTCCTTGGGAAGCCATTTGAGTGTTTTCCTCGGGGATCTCAGAAGTCCGAAGCAAGTCCCAGTCACCTTTTTTGCCTGGGAGGCGATGATTAAGTGTTTGTCCAAAATGACTCCAAGGTTTTTCACTTCTGATTTTGGATATTCTCCCAAGCATGTGGGCCAGAGGAATTGATAATATCTGACAGAGGTCAGACAAATAAATTGAAAAGTGTAGGGCTAAAAAAAAAAAAACACACAAAATGATGGACGGAATGTTGCACAACGGCAAAACATTCACCCCAAGTCACAGATCTGGGTTTAATCCATTGTTAATTTGCTCACCAAGCCACCCCAGTTCAGACATGGCCATGTGCAAATCAGTCTTGATCCTGTGCCTCATGGGAACAGTACAGCCGAACTGCCAAGTCATGTCTTCCCGGGACAGGAATCAAGCATCCTAGTACCGTTTCTGGCTATCAGCAGTCTTCAGCCAGGATAGCTTGACTCCAGTGGCTTAGTGAGCATGGGACCCTTGTCTGGGCATACCTTTCCCACATAGGGTGAACAGCAAAACACACAAGATGATGGACGGAATGTTGCACAATGGCAAAACATTTGCCCCCCCAGTCACAGATCTGGGTTTCATCCATTGTTATTTTGCTCGCCAAGCCACCCCAGTTCAGACATGGCCACATGCAAATCAGTCTTGCCCCTTTGCCTCATGGGAACAGTCCAGCCCGAACTGCCAAGCCATGTCTTCCCTGGACCGAAATCAAGCATCCTAGGACCGGCTGCTGGCTATCAGCCATCTTCAGCCAGGATAGCTTGACTCCGGTGGCTTAGTGAGCACGGGACCTATGTCTGGGCAAACCCTTCCCACATAGGGTGAACAGCAAAACACACAAAGGAGCACAGCAGCACTAAACATACCAGACAATGTACTTCTGACAAGAATGGTCTTTTGCTGACCTGGACACTCCGAAAACAAGGTTAGCCATGTCTTCCCTGGACCGGAATCAAGCATCCTAGGACTGGTTTCTGGATATCACCCGTCTTCAGCCAGGATAGCTTGACTCCGGTGGCTTTGTGAGCACCGGACCTACGTCTGGGCATACCCTTTCCACATAGGCTGAAGAGCAAAACACACAAGATGATGAACGGAATGTTGCACAATGGCAAAACATTCACCCCCAGTCACAGATCTGGGTTTAATCCATTGTTATAATGCTCACCAAGCCACCCCAGTTAAGACATGGCCATATGCAAATCAGTCTTGACCCTGTGCCTCATGGGAACAGTCCAGCCCGAACTGCCAAGCCATGTCTTCCCTGTACTGGAATCAAGCATCCTAGGACCGGTTTCTGGCTATCAGCCGTTTTCAGCCAGGATAGCTTGACTCCAGTGGCTTAGTGAGGAACCGACCTGCGTCTGGGCATACCCTTCCCACATAGGGTGAACAGCAAAACACACAAGATGATGGACGGAAGGTTGCACAATGGCAAAACATTCACCCCCAGTCACAGATCTGGGTTTAAACCATTGTTATTTTGCTCACCAAGCCACCCCAGTTCAGCCATGGCCATATGCAAATCAGTCTTGACACTTTGCCTCATGGGAACAGTCCAGCCCGAACTGCCAAGCCATGTCTGCCCTGGACCGGAATCAAGCATCCTAGGACCGGTTCCTGGCTATCAGCCGTCTTCAATGTGAGAAAAACAAGGCCCCCCTGAGCAAAGATTAGTTCAAATCCTAGAACAGGGAATTCGATAATGTGAGTAACATCCTAGGCATTGCAAAAATTAAACACAGTAACAAGGAACTCAGGAGAACAATCAGAACCAAGTTAAAAATATAATTAAAACATGAGCTTTTTAATTCATTATTCGTATACAGTACATTCTTTTATGAAAAAGTTCTAATAAGTTTAATATCGAAATTAAAACCGTTGTTTAACACCTTAGCAGCTATGTAACATCCAGCTCCAGTGCTTGACATTCCATTGTGCAGGTGCAGTTGGAACGTCCAACGGCTGACGGCAGCACTCCCGAGGTAGTGGTGCCGTCCGCCGTTGGAATAGGCGCAGCACTTAAGGTGTTAAGAAACAACCACAAAGTACAATTGTTATATTCAAAACATTTAGAAAAATAGTGGCGTTATTTTGTTCTTATTCTCTCGACGCGCGTTTCAGCGTGCAAAAGAAAGAAGTGGGTACCATCAGTCATGGGAAAGAAAACTGATTTTGACCGGTTAATCAATATACCCGAGAAGTCATCAAAGTGACTCATCTTGTGAGTCAGTGGGGCCAGGTTCATTAGTGGGTTATGAATGTAAAGGGTGACGTCAGAATTCATGGAGACCACCAGCCCCCTGGAGATAAAACCAAGGCCATGGTGGACATCATTTTGCCTGAGCTGAGCCTCCAGTGGCACCAACCCTGTGACAAAAGGAGGGGTAAGAGTGGGCATCCCTGTCGTGTTCCATGGCTTACTGGGAATGGGTCAGACAACACTCTGTTAAGCCACACACAGGAATCGGGTGAGGTGTATAGGAGCTGAATCTGACAAAGGAATCTACAGCTTAGGTCCTGCAGCGCTAAAAGCACAAATAAGTAAGGCCATTCGAGGGAATTGAAGGCCTTCATGGCATCAAGGAGGGTAGCAACAGCCGGAACCTGGGGGTCTAGATGATGCATAGTTGCAAAGATGGTACGCAGATTATGGGAAGCAGAATGGCCCGCGATGAACACGGATTGGCCTGGCCTGACTATCGTGGATAGCAAAGGGAGAAGACGATTGGTCAGGATTTTTGCAAAGATCATACTGTCCATATTTATTATAGACAATGGCCTATTGGAATGCCAAAATTGCGCTGGTTTATCTGGTTTGAGGATCATCACTATGCCCCTTCCTTGAGGCACAGGGGTAGGGTACCATTTTCTAGCACATCTTCGAAAATTGCTCGCAAGTAGGGTGAGAGGGTTGGGAAACACTCTTTGTAATAAGCAGTTGTCAGGCCATCCTGGCCTGCTGCCTTGTCGCCCGCAAGCCCACAAATAACCTGTTTGAGTTCTTCCACCATGATAGGTGAATCGAGGTACTACTGGTGAGGGTGGTCCAGCCAGATTAGTTGTATCGCATCAAAATATGCCTTTAGAGTTCAAACTTATGTGGCAGTATATAGCATGGCGTGAAAGAAGGTCATAGTGTCTAATAGCGCTGTGTGGGTAGATTGGAGGACCTGCGGCTTGTGTAATAAGCCAGCAGCATCCTGCCTGGGTGATCACCATCCGAGAAGCGGCGGGCCTCTGACTTCCTTTCCAGATAATGGGTTTCTTGGGTGGCCTCCTCAGAAAAACAGCGAATTTGTCCCGGATCTCAACTAGCATGGCTGCACTGTGAGAGCAGAAATATCCCTGTTCTATGGCTTAGATTTCTCGTTCTAGGAGGACAAGTGGACCCCGTATAGAGTAAGGAGCCCAGATTGCTTTACAATACACATTGTGTGAATAACCACCTTGAGGGCCTCCCACGGTGTGTATGGAGAATCGATAGAGCCCTCATTGTGTTTGATTTTGGTACGGATCTCTTCACGGAATGCAGCATCATGCAGCGCCCTGGAGGGCAGGCACCAAGAAAAGGCACAAAGGATTGATGGAGGGATGAGAAGCTCCATCAAAAAAGGAGTGTGGTTGGAGAGGGTACAGGGGAGGTGTGACACATGTGTGACCTAAGTCTGAACATCCCACAAGACTAAGCCTTGACCATGCATTATGGTAAGCCATAATACATAAGCCATAATACAGGTGCCTTCTATTTGTGCAGTATGTATGTATAATGATGTAAAAAGTATAGAGTAAAAAATATAGACAACAAAAATATTAAATCCTATACTTAAACAGATATGTCCAAAAATATTGAATCAAATATATTGACATAAAAAAATATTGATTTATATATGTCTATATATCTATATCTATATATATATATATAGATATATATATATGTATATATATATATATATACATATGCAACGTTACCACCTCCTTGTGATAGGAGTCCTGCTGAGTGTCCCGTAAGGAGTGTGCAGGATTTGGACCGCAAAATTGTCAAACAAAATATCCGAAGCCCAATTACAGACACCATGTCCGCTGACACATTGAGGAACCGAGAAGAGGCAGCTACCGGCTTGTTTGTTGACTCCCTGGCTGGGGAACGTGTACCAAGTGAGATATCCAGCTACCCCCCGAAAACGCAACCAAGAATCGAGGAGCTCTTCAAAGCTCCGGAGAAAGCGAGTAAAGCCGAGCAGGTGAAGTGGTGGGAACAACTCTCGCTCTTCAGGTATTTGGAGTTGGGGAGGATTTTGCGGGGTCTGCGGATAATGTTGGCACCATCGTACGAGAACCCAGACCCCCGCATGCTGTCTGAATGGGCGGAAAGCAACCTGGAGTCCACTCTACGTTTGGTGGAAATACTGGTCAAATACGCCGAGAGTGACCAGGTTGCCTTACAGACCCAAATTGAGGCTTTGAATGAGGAGATCGAAAAACTTCCTAGTACTCCCCTCATGGCAAAATATTGTGAAGACATGACAGGGAAGTGGTCATGCGATGTTTCCTGCGCGATGCCAGAAGCGCAGTACGGATGGCCCTGCAACTTAAGAAGACCCAGACAGAACTGGTACCAAATTGCTTCGCAGTGTTTTATTTCCTTGAGGGATCAAGAGTTCCAGTGTCCGCCGTCAGGATTGGGGGACATATGCGGTGAGAGGTATTGTACCTTCGTCAGGGTGCTGTGCATTGTATGGCTGCCCCCGCACTCTCTGCCTCTCAACATCACAGCTGTTGTAGTCTGAGGGGGCCCGAGGGGGTACTTTGGACTTGGGCTGCGAAGAAACGAGTCACGCCATCACTGCCTGCGATAATCACTGGAGCCGGGACTGAATTGGTGTGCCCCCCATACCACCGATCCAGATGCATGAACATAATGCATTCTGGGGGTTGTAGTTTGCTTAATGGTTTGCAAGCACTAACAGGTGAGCGGAGTTCCAACGGGGAGGAGCCCAGTGACATCATCACTACTTCAGGGGCAGAGTAGATGGACTATTCACAGGACTCTGGTAGGTGCAGGGCGCTGAGGAAGGCAACAGGAGCCGAAATGCATTCGCCGCCACCTACCTGTGCAGCCGATGAATAAAGTGCCTTTGAAGGCTTCCCCTCTGGCCTCCGCTCTTTTCTTTCGAGGGAAGTGGGTATGCGATGTTTCCTGCACTATACCAGAAGCGCAGTACGGATGGCCCTGCACCTTAAGAAGACCCGGACAGAACTGGTACCTCATTGCTTCGCAGTGTTTTATTTCCTTGAGGGATCAAGAGTTCTGGTGTCCGCCATCTGGATTGGAGGACATATGCGGTGAGAGGTATTGTGCCTCTGTCAGGGTGCTGTGCGTTGTATGGCTGCCCCCGCACTCTCTGCCTCTCAACCTCACGTCTGTTGCAGTCCGAGGGGGCCCGAGGTGGTACTTTGGACTTGGGCTGCGAAGAAACGAGTCAAGCCATCACTGCCTGCGATAATCACTGGAGCCGGTACTGAATTGTGTGCCCCCCATACCACCGGCCCAGATGCATAAACATAATGCATTCTGGGGGTTGTAGTTTGATTAATGGTTTGCAAGCACTAACAGGTGAGTGGAATTCCAACCGGGAGGAGCCCAGTGACATCATCACTACTTCAGGGGCAGAGTAGATGGACTATTCACAGGACTCTGGTGGGGGCAGGGCACTGAGGAAGGCAACAGGAGCCGAAATGCATTCGCCGCCACCTACCTGCGCAGCCCATGAATAAAGTGCCTTTGAAGACTTCCCCTCTGGCCTCTGCTCTTTTCTTTCGAGGGAAGTGGTTATGCAATATATATATATATATATATATATATATATATATATATATATATATATATATATATATATGCAACGTAACCACCTCCTTGCGATAGGAGTCCTGCTAAGTGTCCCGTAAGGAGTGTGCAGGATTTGGACCGCAATATTGTCAAACGAAAAATCCGAAGCCCAATTCCAGACACCATGTCCGCTGACACGTTGAGGAACCGAGAAGAGGCAGCTACCGGCATGTTTGTTGACTCCCTGGCTGGGGAACGTGTACCAAGTGAGATATCCAGCTACCCCCCGAAATCACAACCAAGAATCAAGGAGCTCTTCAAAGCGCCGGAGAAAGCGAGTAAAGCCGAGCAGGCGAAGTGGTGGGAACACCGCTCGCTCATCAGGTATTTGGAGTTGGGGAGGATTTCGCGGGGTCTGCGGATAATGTTGGCACCATCGTACGGGAACCCAGACCCCCGTATGCTGTCTGAATGGGTGGAAAGCAACCTGGAGTCCTCTCTGCTTTTGGTGGAAATACTGGCCAAATACGCAGAGAGTGACCGGGTTGCCTTACAGACCCAAATTGAGGCTTTGATTGAGGAGATCGAAAAACCTCCTAGTACTCCCCTCATGGCAAAATATTGTGAAGACATGACAGCACCTTTACATCGGGAGGAGAAAGTCATAACAAAAAGAAAAACATATACATTTCAGCGGGATTGGCTGGACGATGAGCATGGGCAGATATTTACATTTGCCAAGAAATATGACAGTTTGAAAGCCAATAAAAAACTAATACCAGGCGCAAATACATCAACGCAACCAGTTAACAATGTAGCCCCAGAGACTTCGTAACTCTCCGAGTTAAGTTCTAATGTGGACAGTGAATCGGATAACAATCAGCAGAGGGCGCAGCGATTGGGGGTTCTCAAATTCACCCTGGCACAGGAACTAGATTGTATGCACCGGGAGCAGAGGCAAACCCTGCACTGTGGTGTACGAAATGCAAATACAAACAGACGCCACAGGAAACGCAGCGCAAGGAGGAGATGTAACAGAGGGCGCAAACGTGAGTACCAAGTCTCCCAACAGAAAACCCTGCAAACAATGGAAACGCAAGTAATATGTAAGTCTTTGTCTGGCATTGGGGCTCTCTTATAGTGCTAGAAGCAACTTTGATTATGATAGTACTAAGATTGATTTATACAAGTACGTACGAAAGCTCAAACTCCGTAAATTCCACTCATTGCAAAAATAGTACCGCCCACCATACCAAACCTGAGCTCGACCCCGCTTACAGCAGGGGATGCGGATTTGCTACAAGACTTATTACAGATGCAGGAGGAGTCTACAGTATTATCCTCTAACTTAGACATGGGACACATTGTCATCACAGCTCCTACTACATTTATACCAAAATCTATGTTTTGTCCCTTAATATTGAAGGACAATATTGACATAATTCAAGAAAAAGTTTCGCTTGACCTGAGGTTTCTATATCTAAAACAGGTTAAAATCAATAAGAGACACCATTATCATGACTTTGCCTATCACCAGCTTGTTATGAAACTGCAAAGGCGGAAATGTGGTGCTCTGGCCAAGGACAATGTATATGGAAGAAGCCCTTGGCAAATTGAATGACAGGGAATGTTACAAAGATCAACTATGACTGATGTTAAGCAGGCCCGGAATTTGATTTACATGAATCTAATGGCATGGAGGAGTATGTGTCTAATAACTATGGATGAGTTCAAATTATTGAAAAAAGAACACCCGGTGATGCCCGTAGTTTATTTTATTCCCACAATACATAAGAACAGTACCAAGCCACCAGGTAGCCCTATCATTTCTGCCTGCAACAGTATCATTAAGAACGTAAGCAAGTATATGGATTTTTTTCTCCAGGACCACGTTAGAAATCTCCCATCTTTTATTCTTGATACAAGTGACCGATTAAGGAAACTAGAGGGAGTTACATGGCAACCTGGATACTTGTTAATCTCTTTAGATGTATCCTCCCTGTACACCAGTATTTACCACAGGGATGGACTGAAAGCTGTTCAACATTTCCTGAATATGAGACCTACCTGTTTTTATGAACACAACAAAATGGTATTGTCAATCATTGACCTTTGCCTGGAAAATAACTTGTTTCTATTCTCCAATCAGGTATTCCAACAGGTGAGTGGTGTGGCTATGGGCACCTGTTTCTCCCCCAGCTACGCCTGTCTCCATATGGGGTACTGGGAGGAACAGGTCCTCATACCTAGCTACCCGGAAATCATGTCTGCCAAGGTTGTAAAATGGTTTAGATATATTAACGACCTTTTGATTATTTGTAATGGTTCTGAATGTGAAGCTCTGCAGTTCATAGGGGAGCTGAATAGCAACAACCTGAACCATAGCTTTACAGGTCGAATCAGTGACAGGTCAATATGTTTCCTTGATGTTGAAATTTTTATCCATCACAACATAGATTGTATAGGAAACCGACTGCCGGTAATGCTGTGCTACATGTGTCAAGTCACCAACCTGCACACCTAATTAGGAGCATCCATTATGGAGAAATGCTCCGTATTACAAGAATTTTCAGCACTGATGAAGACTGTATGGAGGCACAGAGAGAATGCAGGGCCAGATTTGTGAGGAGGGGTTATCTTCCTGAACTTGTGGATAAGGCCATATGTAAAGCTAATGAACCGGGCAGGTCACAGTTATTGACAGGCAATAAGAATTTGACTCACAAAGAACAAACTGAGACTAGGTTAATTTTAACCTACAGATGTCAACATCAAACTATTCGTAAAATTGTCAAAAGGAATTGGGTGCTGATTGCTAGTGCTCAGTTTGTAAAGCCTGTAGGAATGGGGTGAGCAAAACAGAATATAAGACTCCCTTTAACGACAAACCTGTCCATATCCAAAGCAAATTGACATGTAGGATGCGGTATGCAGAGTATGTGCTAGAGTGTCCTTGTGGCCTGGTTATGTGGGAAGCACTAAGCTGTAGGTGCAGAAGAGGATACTCCAGCACAGACGGGCCATTACCAACGGCGACACTGCGTACCCAGCCGCCAGACATTTTGATGAATTACATGCCAAGAACCCTGCAGATCTCAGATATTATGTGATTGATACAGTCCCTCTATTGAGGAGAGGTGGTGACCGTGAGACATTACTACGTAAGTTAGAGACTAGGCATATTATACTCCTGGATTGTAAGGCACCAAATGGATTGAACGCCAGTGAGGAATGTGTTACCTATCTGTAATGAGTCTTAATGATGACATTGTACACATTTGCTGCTGTATCTCTTTTAGACCAATCTGTTTTTTTTTTAACACAAGTCTGATTATTTTATTTTACTCACTTTTTAGCACATGGTTTGCACTTTATCTTATGACTGTATTTATTTGTGCATTTTGCACTCTATATACGATAAGGATGTGTTTGGCATTTGCCCACATGGGCTGTATTCTTTCTGTTTTGTTTACAAAACAAAACAACACATGGTTGCATACTGGGTGCCATCTCAAAAACTAATATGAATTTTAAATCATGTTGATAGCCTACAGGAAACATAGTTTTACATTGTTTTAACTGTTTCTGACTATCTTTGTATTTATCAATATGAGTATGGCACTACTGGCAAAAGTGATCAGATATTTTAGAGCTGAACAGCATATTATTGAGTATTTATTTAGATATTTTAACATAACTTTATTTATTTATATGTTTTTATACTTATTCAATGTGATGCTATCTTGGTGGTACCGTATTTTCCGGCGTATAAGACGACTTTTTAACCCCGTAAAATGTTCTGGAAAGTCGGGGGTTGTCTTATATGCCGGGTGCCAAATTTTAAGGTCTGTTTTCATGCGCTGTTTCATAGCGAGGACTTCACTCGAAGGTGTCAGACCGCTTCACAATAGGAAATAACAAGAAACAACACACCTTATGTTAAAAAATACAGCCACCGGCACTGGCAACGTCCACACCCAGGCCCCGCGCCATGAACTGTGCAAGTATCGAAAGCGAGCGTTTTTTTTCATAGCGAGGACTTCACTCGAAGGTGTCAGACCGCTTCACAATAGGAAATACAACACACCTTATGTTAAAAAATACAGCCACCGGCACTGGCAACGTCCACACCCAGGCCCGCGCCATGAACTGTGCAAGTATCGAAAGCAAGCATTTTTTCATAGCGAGGACTTCACTCGAAGGTGTCAGACCGCTTCACAAGCGAGCAAATGGTGCCATGAGTCTTACCTCGACTGCCGCTGCCGCTGCACACGCGCCTCCAACAGCTTGCACATCCCCAGGCAGACGAGGCAGCAGGACGAGGCAGCAGGACGTCCGAAATATATAACGGGCAGCCAGCGCCGAAGATGGCAGCCCCCGCTGTGTTGCACGTTTGGCACGCGCTCCTCTCTCCATGACATGGGCATAGAAAGGGGACTGTAGAATGTTCCCGAAGGCAGTAGAGCACTTGCCGTGATTGTCTCTGCACCTGTTCATACTGTACAGCACCAGTACATCCAGTGCAAATGGCTGACAGTGAAGAACCCGGCAAGGCTCCTGCAGTACATCCAGTGCAAATGGCTGGCAGTCAAGAACCCAGCAAGGCTCCAGCAGTGGCAAGAAGAAGGAAATATGAAGCCAGTTACAAATTTAAAGTTGTGGATTTTGCCACGGAACATAATAACTGTGCTGCTGCAAGACAATATGGAGTAACAGAAAAGATGGTTCGGGCCTGGAGAGCAAATGAGAAATCATTAAGGAGTATGCCAAGGGGCAAGTGTGCATTAAGAAGAGGCACCCCACATTGGCCAGAACTCGAAAAGCATGTAGCAGACATGGTGACTGAGCATCGCCAAAGCGGTTATGTAGTGCCCCGAAATAAAATCCGATTGGTTGCACTTCAGTGGGCCAAATCTAACCCAGATCTCAGCAACAGATTTAAGGCCAATGTATCCTGGTGTACTAGATTCTTGGGAAGGCATAATCTGGTATTGCGGCAAAAGACAAAAATTGCCCAAAAACTACCTGCGGATCTTGATGCCAAAATGCATAGCTTCCATCGCTACGTTATTAGGCTGCGCAATGAACATGGTTATGCGCTAAGTATTATCGGAAATATGGATGAAACTCCAATGAATTTCGATATGATTGCAAACAAAACTGTCCATCAAAAAGGTGAAAAGACAATTTTAATAAAAACAACAGGACATGAGAAGTCCAGTTTCACAATGGTACTAGCATGCACAGCTGATGGCGCAAAACTGAGACCAATGGTTATTTTCAAAAGAAAAACAATGCCGAAACTCAAGTTTCCTGCTGGTTGTTTTGTGCATGTGAATGAGAAAGGATGGATGGATGAAGAAGGGGTAAAGCTATGGCTTGATAATGTATGGAGCAGGCAACCAGGTGGACTTCTACAAAGACGTAGGCTACTGGTGTGGGATATGTTCAGGGCTCATTTAACTCCAAGCACCAAGCAAAGGCTGGCAAGACTAAAAACAGATGCTGCAGTTATACCTGGAGGATTGAAATCGTTGGTGCAGCCACTGGATGTGTGCCTAAACAAGCCATTTAAAGATCGCATCCGAGAACAGTGGAATGAGTGGATGGTTAGCGGTGAAAAAACATTTACAAAAGGAGGAAACATGCGTGCTCCACAGTTGGATGTTTTGTGCAACTTTGTCATAAAGGCCTGGAACGACATCGATGCAGAAACAGTCATAAAGTCTTTCAAGAAGTGTGGCATATCAAAATCATTAGATGGTATGGAGGACGACTACTTGTGGCAAGATGAAGAGGATGCTGAAGCAGAGACCACATCATCTGATACGGAATTGGTACCAGATCCATACGATGACTGCCTTACAGATGTACCACAAGATCTCATTGATTTACTTATGAGATCAGATGACGAAGAGGAGGATTTTGAAGGCTTTTAAAGGGAACGTTGTAAATCCTGTAAAAATCGCTTTGACTTATGAAAAGTTATGAAAAGTTTAATCCACTTGCACTGTTTCATGCACTAATTTATGTTTATCGTACCGTACATGTTTGATGACAAACAGGTATGTTCACAAGTGACAGTTTTTCATATGGTTCTAAATAAAAAATATTGCGACTAAAGCAATATTGTTTATACATCCAATTTGTTTGAGTTCAGTCTTTGAGTTTGTACAATAAACTCTTAACACTGTCCACTGATAAAGCCTTACTGCTCACCCACAGGGAGGAGGATTAGAATCACTAATACGGTAAGCTCAAAATAAATTCTCGGAATGGCTATGCAGGACTGCGTTGGACTGCGCTGGAAGTGGGGGTAGTCTTATACGGCGAGTATAGCACGAAACCTAAATTTTATCAAGCAAAGTAGGGGGTCGTCTTATACGCCGGGTCGTCTTATACGCCGGAAAATACGGTATGTATCACTTTGCTCTATTATAATGTATTATACATTTATTTTATTTTTTGACATCCCACGTAACATTCTATGTTTGAAAATACCACAGGATGTTTTCCATGTCTATCAGCTAAGTCACTACAGCTGATGCTTATGAAATATGTCATTTGTTTCTCACTTTAAATGAACATTCCACCTCCTCAACTGTGTCATGTAATCAAGGCCCCATGCGGGCTGAAACGCGTCATGGCGGTGGTGGTGTTGGGCACTAAATAATGAAACTTGCACCATCAACTGGGTTTGCTTCATCTGTTGTTTACAGTACCTGAAGACGACTTTTGCCTCATATATATATATATATATATATATATATATATACAACAGACGCGTTTCGGCAGAAGTGCCTTTTTCGATGACAATGGCACACGGAACCGCCACATTTTTCAACATTATTACTTTCATAGAAACAAGAAAAGGACCAGCATTTACTAGTTCATGTGAGCACCATTTTGTAACAGGTTGATCCTTTGTATATAAATACAACAAACATTTCATTGCTGGATTATTTCATTATACCTTACTGATAACCTTATAAAGAGGGGGAGTTTTTCATTTATGATTGCACATCATTTCATAAGTGTGAGAATGCATTGAATCATAATCACCCATTATTTCGTCTTATAAATACCAGTGCTTACAACCCCTTGTAATCGTTAATCGACTGTACAGTAGGTGTAGTAGATTTAATTAAGCCGTGGATCGGCTGTTGTCCCTTCCTTGTACATTTCATAAACAATTAAAAAATCTCATATCACACTTTTAACTTCTTTAGAATTTTAGATTTTTTATAATTTTTACTGCATTGGGAGTCGGTTCTCTAATTCATAGTATATTTCAGTTATCAAGAATCCTCTATCTAATCACTGTTTGCATCCACTCATTCAAACAGGTAAAGCAGTTGAATCCGCAATTTCACATATCCCTCAACCAATTTCATTAATTCAGACCCCATTTTTAATCAGCCTATGTGTACAGATAATTCCTCTCCACTATTTAAGCCATGTGGATGTTTTGTGAGTAAATCTATTATATACCGTGACTCAAACCTGCGTAGCTTCTTAACTCGATCGCCCCCACACACTTAAGGAAACGTAATCCAGACTATAGAACTGTAGCTGGATGTGGTCACTTTTATGTTTCTCTGCAAAGTGTCGCGCCACTGGGTATGCTTGATCGATTTTATCACTAACCCTCAAATGTTCCAGTATTCTAATTTTTAATTGTGGACCGTACTGCCTTTATAGCGAAGCCCACAAGGGCACACCAGGAAGTAAACTGCATAGGGCGTGCTACATGTGATACATTTATTGATTTTTCTCATTTTCTCTTTGTCTGGAATTGTATAGGATAGGACTCTCCTGCTATTGGCACATGCCTTGCATTTACCGCAGGGATAGAAACCCATCATTTGTTTTAGAGTACTCACTTTCGTTGGTATTTTCTCTAAGTGACTTCTCACTAGCATATCCCGAAGGGACCTAGCCTTCTTGAAAGTCACCAATGGAAAGGGAGGAATGGCATCACATATGTTGGTATCTGTTTTTAAAATATGCCAATCCATTTTCAGCATTTTCTTTAAATGATTGGCTTCTGCAGAATAGGGAGTTACCATCCGGAATTTACCCTTATCTGCTGTGGGTTTCTCTTTACTAATTAACAGTTGGTTTCTTGGGATGCCTCCCACTCTCTGTAATGTGGCATTAGGTGCTGTTGGATTATACCCCCTTACACTAAACCTGGCTATACTTTCTGAAGCAGCCGCTTCTAAATCTTCCGCCTTCGAGCTATTTCTCTTCAGCCTGAGTAATTCGCTGTAAGGAATACTCTGAACGAGTTTAGAGGGGTGGCTGCTAGTGGCAAATAATATTGAATTGCCCACAGTAGATTATGGTACAGAGCTGTTTGTATTTTCCCCTCTTCCACATATATATTTAGGTCCAGATAGTCCACTTATCTTAAGTGTGTACAACACTTAACCTCTGCGCACTGTTACTGTTGTCAGAAAACCGCTGCACGTTTATAAAAACGTGCAGCGGTTTTCCACCAACAGTAACAGTGCGCAGAGGTTAAGTGTTATACACACTTAAGATAAGGTTCCTACAGTCAGGCACAGACAGGACAGACGTGCTACCTCAGCAGCACGCTTGGTTTAAATTCGAAGAAATTTAAAACTAGTTGAGATTTTCTGAGTTAAAAATAAAGAGTGCTCCTCTCACCCCCTATACATTTCCAGATAGTCCACTGCCACTGGACTTACTGTACCAGAGAATCTTAAATTTACTTCATTGGGTTGAGGCGATCGATATATCCATGAGCCGAATCTACAGTTCCCTGCCATACAATGAACAGGTCATCGATATATCGATACCAATCTATTACCTGATCATGTGAGGTTTCACCTTGGTACGCTTTGGGCACCTACTCCTCCCACCAGCCAACGAACAAGTTTCATAGCTGTGGGCGAAGCAGGTGCCTATCGCTGTACCAGTCAACTGTTTGTAATGTTGTTTCCCAAACAGAAAGATGTTATTTCTCAAACAGAATTGTGTAAATTCTATTAACATTTTGTTATGTTTAGAGTACCTCAATCTGTGTTTTTCTAGATAGAATCTTGCTGCTTTTAGCCCATCCTCATGGTTTATACATGTGGAATGGGATCCCATGTATTTGTTAATGGTCCTAGACATCTCCAGTCTTTATACCTGCATAAACCATGAGGATGGGGTAAAAACATCTAGAAAAATCTAAAAAAGTCACAATTTTGCAGATTTTACATTGTTTGCATGGCCAGAAGCCTTCTCTCTGTAACCATGTTTTTTTGGTAGCTTCCTTGAAATGGCTGTGGACAATTTGGTCGCTGATGTTTTTTGCTCGTTTGTATCATATTTCTGGGTGGTCTCCAATGAGATCTGTCATCGTTGTATCCATTTTCAAGATTCCCCAATGTTTTCTGATGATTTTAATCAGTTTTTTATTTTCTGCACTGTATGTTGTTCTTTTTCTTTTTGTCTGTGCAGAATTGTACTTCGATCTTGATGTATGACTTTGTTTAGACATTTTGTGACCGTGACTCGGATATTTACGAGCGAGGAATTTGTTACTTGCTTCTTTGCTGTTTTTGAGAAATTCTTGGTCATCAGAGCAATTTCTTTTGAGTCTTAAAATTTCATGAGCGGTAGTTGAAGAATTGTTTAAAATAACACCAAACAGAAATAAAAACAACTTGATTGTAAAACAAAAAGAGACCCTAAAAAAACTACAAGATGATCAAACAATTGAAATTAAGCCTGCCGACAAAGGCGGAAATATAGTTATCCTTGATAAAACAGATTACATTGATGAAGTAAAACGCCAGTTATCAGACAAGGATTGCTATGCACCAATAAATAAAGATCCAACAAAAGACCTTCAAAACAAGATCAATAAAAGTCTTTTGGAATGGCAACAGAAGGGTCTGATTGATAAGGAGGAATATAAATATTTAGAGAAAAAACATCCGATATTACCACCAACTTATTACTGCCTCTCTAAGGTGCACAAAAATCAAGAAAAACCGCCCGGCAGGCCCATAGTCTCTGCCAACAACTCTCTCCTGGAACAAATATCCAATTACATAGATCACTTTTTATCACCCTTAGTGAGACAACTTTCGTCGTATCTAAAAGACACGACGGATTTGCTTAAAAAATTGGAACAGATAGTATGGGCACCAGTCTACAAGTTGATAACGATGGACGTGGTATCCTTATATACCAGCATTGAACACTACATTGGAACAGATGCCTGTAAACACTATCTAGGCAAATGGAACATAGAATACAAAGAACACAACGTAGTGTTGAATGAGATGATCTCATTGTGTTTGAATAATAACGTTTTCCGATTTAATATGCAAATCTACAGGCATTCAAGAGGTTGTGCAATGGGGTTTTCGTTTTCACCGAATTACGCAAACCTCACTATGGGTTGGTTTGAGCAACACATAGCTTGTCACACCACAAACTCTGAATGGAGAGAAATACGATCTTATGACTCAGATTCATAGACGATCTGTTCATCATCTGGAAGGGCTCTGACAAAGAATTTGAAAAGTATTTTAAGATACCAAACAACTCTCCAGTGAAATTGAAATTCACGTATGATATAAGATCAGAGAGAGTTGTATTCTTGGATACTGAGATATATATTGAGAACAACTCCCTGAAAACCACACTGCATAGGAAAAGTACAGCTACCAACTGTTTTTGCTCGAGTCTTGTTGTCTCAGGAGTGTTGGGATCCCAGAAGCTAAGCCCCCAACTTCACCCTGTCATCTACACATGCCAGATTCAGATACTGATACATGTGAGGGTGACAAGGGGGAAAGAGGGAAACAAAACAAGGGTAGGAAGGGAAATACAAGAATTCTTCAGTCTTCACTATAATCGAATGTCAGATTCTTCCTCAGTGTGGTAGGTGCTGTTGTTAACTTCTCCCTCTTTGTTTAGATGCTGCAATAAGAAAAAACAGAGAGTGAATAATAGTACCTTCCTGATATCTACTGGTTCTATAATCGTATTCAAGATATATGTATACCTTTAAATATGGAATCTCTGTTTCTGTTTTATGTCTCCTAACTGAGGCATATACCAGAGTCTTCAGATTGATGTGGATTTGAGAATTCCAAACATGAAAGGAAATGAGTTAAGGATTATGAATCTTTAGGTCCTAGAATCAGTATCTGCAAACTCAACTTAAGCTCACCTTAATTCTTTAATATGTGAGACTTAGAAGATAGGGGTCAAAGAACATGATACTAATGTTGAACACGCAAAGGTGGTATTCCTAAATCATATGGCTCAGACTATGTTTCTCTGTTATCCTGTCACAGACTCTTCAATAATTCTCAGAGGAAAGCTTTCCCTTCAGCGTTCCCTAAAGTAATCTTTAAATAAACAAAACTCCAGGAGGACTTCACCACGGGGATCAAGCCTATATGCGCACCCAGGAGCGCCAATCGAACAACCAAACTGCAATATTACCAAACGAAAGCGCTGCTAAAGGCTGGTGGCCGGAATCATGACCAAATACTAATGAAACGTAGGATGAGGATATACGCGGGCGTAATAACAGTAACTAACCCTGTGAAATACTCTCGCGCGCGGTGTCTACTCACTATACAAGCCGCCGCAGACCAACGAGCTTCACGCAAATCTCCTATCTCCTCGGACGCCGACAAATTACCCGGAACAGAAACAGGAACCTGGCTAATCAACGCGAAGCAAGTCCATAAGCGCGGGGCGGTCTTAAATTTCTCTTTCTTCAGTACTGCGCATGCTTTGATCTAGCGCATGCGCAGTGGTAGGAGATCTGTGTTTTTGCCAACCATCGTCCGAGCTCAAATGCAAACCACGTCTGCAGTCATGACAGAACACCCCTCCCACAGAACCCCCCACCGGTTTGGGCTTGTGAGGGTATCGCCTGTGAAAAGCCCTAACAAGACGAGGAGCATGTACCTGACTGGCAGGCTCCCACGAGCGTTCTTCAATGCCATAGCCTTTCCAGTGAATTAGGTATTGGAGACGGCATTGTACCCGCCTCGAATCAATTATGGCTCCCACTTCGTATTCATCGGAGTCATCTATCACTGTAGGGGAGGGTATGGCAGGAAGACGTGTGCCAGGTACTACAGGTTTGAGAAGGGAAACATGAAACACAGGGTGTACTTTCATTGATTGAGGCAGTATCAGTTTCATGGCTACGGGATTTATAATTTTCTGTATGACAAAGGGGCCAACAAACTTAGGTTTGAATTTGCAAGAGCCTTTCAGTGTTAGGTATCTTGTAGAGAGCCATACTTTGTCACCTAGGGCATAGACAGGTTCAGCTTTTCTACGGGAGTCTGCTTTTTTCTTGTAATCAGTCTTTGCATTAGTTAGATTATTCTGTATGTTCGAATGCACACTTTGAAGGTGAGCAACCAGGTCTGATAAGGCAGGAGTGGCACAGGTAACCAACAGTGGCAGAGGCAGTATGCGAGGAAGAAAGCCATGAGATCCATAAAAAGGAGTGTTTTGTGTGGAAAAATTACAGTGTTATTGTAAGATAATTCAGCAAGCCAGATTAATTCATCCCACTCAATATGTTTTGTAGTATTTGGCATCTAAGGAATTGCTCAAGACTCTGGTTAACCCTTTCTGTTTGTCCATCCGTTTGGGGCTGATGGCTGGAAGATAAACGCATGACTATGTGTAATGTGCTACATAATTGTTTCCAGAATTTTGATACAAACTATGTTCCTTTATCTGTGATTAGTACTGAAGGTAACCCATGCAACCGCACGATGTTCTGTAAAAAGACCGTTGCCAAAGTACTAGACTCTTTAGGGGGACAAAATGGGCTGTTTCAGTTAACATATCTACCACAATAAGAAGGGTAGTGTTCCCTTCCTTAGTGTCTGGTAGTTCAACAATAAAATCCATTGATACAGTGTGCCAGGGCTTAGGGGGGTAGGGATAGGACGTAACAAACCTACTAGGCCTTCATGTGATGCTTTTCCTTGTGCACATACATGGCATGTGCGTTCAAATTGTTGTACATCTCTTGTCAAATGAGGCCACAAACAATATCTCTTGACTAATTCTAGTGTTCTCTTATATCCCGGGTGGCCTGATATACCATGAGTGTGACACCATTCTAGTATCTGTTGTTGGAGGGTGAATGTAGGAACAACCAACCCTCCTTGCACGTAATGTAAGCCTTCTTTGATGTGTGATACTCTTTGTCCCACTAGTTGTGTCATTGAAGGGTCTTGCTGAACGTCTCGAATCTGTTGTAAATAGAGTTCCTCTCCTGAAAGTGCTCCTATGATTTTATGTGAGCTTACAATGTTAAGAGGTTCTTCCGTGATAGAGGGAGGTCCGAATCCTAAGTGTGACAAGGCGTCTGCCTTTCCGTTTTTTCTACCTGACCGGAAATTAATCACAAAATCATACTCATTGAAAAACTGGGTCCATCTTAACTATCTCATGGATAACGCTCTTGCTGTCTTTAGATACTGTAGATTACGATGGTCCGTTATGACTGTTACTGTATGGTGAGTACCCAGGAGATATTGGCGCCATTCTTCTAGAACCTTTTTGATGGCAAGCAGCTCTCTTTCACCTAGGGCATAATTGACTTCAGCGGGTGTCAGTTTATGGGAGTGATTAGCGATAGGGTGTAACTCTCCTGTATTCTCATCTGCTTGGGATAAAACCCCTCCTACTGCAACCTGAGAGGCATCCACTTCCACTACAAAAGGGCTTATCGGTTCAGGGTGTCTTAAAATCGGTGCCTGAGTAAATGCATTCTTCAAGAGTTCGAAGGCCACCTGTGCTTCTTTAGACCACAAAAAGGGATTTCTCTTGCGTAATAATCTAGTAATCGGAGCAACAACACTGGAGAATTGGTGAATAAATCTCCTGTACAAATTCGCAAAGCCAATGAATTGTTGGACTTCTTTGAAGTTCTTAGGGGGTGGCCATTGTAAAACAGCTGCAACTTTTCGAGGATCCATTTGTAAGCCCTGAGCTGAAACAATGTAACCTAAAAAGGCTACTCTGTGTCTATGAAAAACGCACTTATCTAGTTTACAGAACAATTGGTTAGTCTGTAACTTGCTCAAAACAGCTTTAACATGTAAGATGTGTTCCTCCAGAGTCTTGGAATAGATCAGCAAATCATCAATATAGGCTATCACGCATTTATCGAGGAGATATTTCAATACCTCGTTGATAAAATATTGAAATGCGGAGGGAGCATTACAGAGCCCAAAGGGCATCACTAAGTATTCGTACAAACCGTACTTAGTGCAGAAAGCGTTCTTCCACTCATCTCCCTCTTTGACTCTGGCAAGGTGATAGGCTCCTCCCAGGTCTAGTTTCGTGAACCATTTGGCATCCTTAATTTGATCTAGTAGAGAGGAGATGAGTGACAACGGGTATTTGTTCTTAATAGTGATTGTATTGAGCGATCTGTAATCTATGCAACAGTGCAGACCACTTTCTCATTTGGGGATAAAGAAGAGAGCCAAGGAGGCAGGTGATCTAGAGACACGAATGAAACCTAATTCCAGCATCGTATCAAGATATTCTCTCAAATGCAGATTTTCTTTTTCGGTTAAGGAGTAAACTCTACTGGTAGGTATACGTGCCCCTGGTTGCAGATCTATACGGCAATCGTATACCCTGTGAGGTGGTAAACTGGTTGCTTGTTCTTTATCAAAAACAGATTGAAAAAACTAGCATTCAATAGGCAACATCATGTCTGGTGTCTCTACTGTGTATTCCTTAGGTATAGAGGCAATCGGGGTCACCATCGTTTTTTGAAGATCAGGTTCAGGAGAGTCTTTTGCTGTGATAGCGCTTGTTGTTGGCGTTTTTATAATTTCTACTGACTCTTTCAAGTGGGTGCTGCAGTTTTCGGAATTGAACAAGACTTGAGAATGCTGCCAGTCAATAGAGGGATTATGATATTGTAACCATGGTATTCCTAGGACTACAGGGAATTGGGGTGATAATATTAGATCAAAAGTGAGCGTCTCCCAATGAGTGGAAGAAATACAAAGTTCTAGAAGAATGGTATTATGCGTAATGGGACCCGATTTGAGTGAACTTCCCTTAATAGTGAATACCTCTTCTCCGACCTCTTTGACTACATCTTGAATGGAGTGTTCTATAGCCCATTGTTTCTCTATGAAATTTCCAGATGCTCCTGAGTCTATCATGATGGAAACATTTACAGTACAATTATTCCAATGAAGTTGTGCAGGAATAAAGAAGTAGCCTTTGTTAGTTAATAATGACGAGACCATGTGTTTTGAATGACCCGATGGTGCAGTCTCTTTAACCTTCGGGTCTCCTAGTTTTCCGCCTTACGAAACTGTTTGGGCATTATGGGGCAGTCTCTTAGAAAATGTCCCACTTTCCCACAATACAAACATAATTTATTATCTCATCTCTGCTGTTTTTCTGACTCAGTGAGAGGCCCTTTAATGCTGCCAATCTGCATAGGTTCAGAATCATCAGGATTTGTTTCAGTTTCTGGTTTCTTCTCACGATTCCCTGCTCTACTGTAATCAAAACGGAATCTATCCCTTCTTCTCTCGCCTAGTCGGTGATCCAATTTCACGACTAGATCAATAAGATCGGTACAGGACTCTGGAGGATCAACTACATGTGCTAGGGCCTCCTTTAGCTCATCACGCAAGCCTTTATAGAAGAGGGCACTTCTTTTCTCAGCTGGCCATTCAGCTTCCGCTACAAGTCTGTTAAATGTAGATATGTAGGTATTAATGTCTTTAGAGCCCTGCTTCAGAGTTAACAATTCTGTATCCGCAGCATGTGTGAATGTATGCTTATCAAATAGTTTAAGGAGTTCCTTCTTGAATGCCTCATAGTTTAAAAGCAAGGGATCATCTGTTTCAATAAGGGGAATGGTCCAATTTGCAGTTGAACCCCCCCATATAGGAAATAACAAATGCCACCTTAGCTTGGTCATTAGGAAAACAAGATGCCTTACATAGAAAATGTAACTGACATTGGGTGAGAAATGCTGCACATTTTGTGGGATCGCCATAAAAGCGTTCAGGAGGGGCTAAGGGAATGGTTTGGGGAGTTACTACTTGCACTACTGGATTTGGAGCACCAGCCCCGGCACCTCATTCTCTCTCTCTCGCTCTCTATGTAATGTTTCTACTCTATTAGAGAGGGCTTGGGTCTCTCGCTGAAGATTCCCTTTCATTGTGGCTAAATCGGTAAGTGTGAGATCCATGACACTCGGGAGACAAAGAGATAAAGACTTCGCGTTCTGTAATGCTCGAGTCTTGTTGTCTCAGGAGTGTCGTGATCCCAGAAGCTAAGCCCCCAACTTCACCCTGTCATCTACACATGCCAGATTCAGATACTGATACATGTGAGGGTGACAAGGGGGAAAGAGGGAAACAAGGGTAGGAAGGGAAATACAAGAATTCTTCAGTCTTCACTATAATCGAATGTCAGATTCTTCCTCAGTGTGGTAGGTGCTGTTGTTAACTTCTCCCTCAGTGTTTAGGTGCTGCAATAAGAAAAAACAGAGAGTGAATAATAGTACCTTCCTGATATCTACTGGTTCTGTAATCGTATTCAAGATATATGTATGCCTGTAAATATGGAATCTCTGTTTCTGTTTTACGTCTCCTAACTGAGGCGTATACCAGAGTCTTCAGATTGATGTGAATTTGAGAATACTAAACATGAAAGGAAATGAGTTAAGGTTTATGACTCTTTAGGTCCTAGAATCAGTATCTGCAAACTCAACTTAAGCTCACCTTAATTCGTTAATATGTGAGGCTTAGAAGATAGGGGTCAAAGAACATGATACTAATGTTGAACACGCAAAGGTGGAATTCCTAAATCATATGGCTCAGACTATGTTTCTCAATGAAGTCTGTTATCCTGTCACAGACTCTTCTATAATTCTCAGAGGAAAGCTTTCCCTTCAGCGTTCCCTGAAGTAATCTTTAAATAAACAAAGCTCCAGTAGGACTTCACATCGGGGATCAAGCCTATATGCGCAACCAGGAGCGCCAATCGAACAACCAAACTGCAATATTAACAAACGATAGCGCTGCTAAAGGCTGGTGGCCGGAATCATGACCAAATTCTAATGAAACGTAGGATGAGGATATACGCGGGCGTAATAGCAGTAACTAAACCCGTGAAATACTCTTGCGCGATGTGTCTACTCACTATACAAGCCTCCGCAGACCAACGAGCTTCACGCAAATCTCCTTTCTCCTCGGACGCCGACAAATGACCCGGAACGGAAATAGGAACCTGGCTAATCAACGCGAAGCAAGTCCCTAAGTGCGGGCGGTCTTACATTTCTCTTTCTTCAGTACTGCTCATGCTTTGATCTAGCGCATGCGCAGTGGTAGGAGATCTGTGTTTTTGCCAACCATCATCCGAGCTCAAATGCAAACCACGTCTGCAGTCCTGACACCAACGCAATACTGCATGGGGAGAGCTTTCCGATGAAAATTTGAAGTGGAGCATTCCCTACGGGGAATTTTTAAGACCCCAAAGAAATTGCTCTGATGACCAAGAATTTTCCAAAAACAGCAAAGAAGAAAGTAACAAATTCCTTGCTCGTAAATATCCGAAGAATGTGGTTACAAAATGTCTAAACAAAGTCATACATCAAGATCAAAGGACAATTCTGCACAGACAAAAAGAAAAAGAAAAAGAGAACAAAATCAGACTAATTACAACATACAGTGCAGAAAATAAAAAACTGATTAAAATCATCAGAAAACATTGGGGAATCTTGAAAATGGATACAACGATGACAGATCTCATTGGAGACCACCCAGAAATATCATACAAAGGAGCAAAAAACATCGCCGACCAAATTGTCCACAGCCATTTCAAGGAAGCTACCAAAAAAACATGGTTACAGAGAGAAGGCTTCTGGCCATGCAAACAATGTAAAATCTGCAAAATCCCGACTCCGCTGAAGGAAGTTCCCATCAAAAAAGGCATGACCTGGAAGATACGACAACATCTGACGTGCAAAAGCTCCTATGCAATATATATGATTGAATGTCCCTGCCACAGAACATACATAGGGAGCACAATATTTGAAGCCAAAAAACGTATCTTAGAACATGTCCGAGCCACAATCCATGAAGACCGTATGAACGCAGTGGCCAGACATATGGAGAAATTTCATAACGGAGATTGGAACTTCTACGATTTTGGGTTTTGGAACAAGTCCCCATGTCGGAAAAAGTGGGAGATCGGCTGAAAATCCTCCGACAGAAAGAGTCTAAACATATTCTCACATTCAGAACCCTGGACCCGAGAGGATTGAACCAAAATGAGGAACTTTATGTCTATCTGTAAACATTACAAACCCTCAATTAAATGAAGCTTGAAAATCAAGAATACACACTCACCAGAGAGTGGTAACCAACAAATCGTCATCGGAAATTATTATTTGGAATGGAAATTCACTTAAGCTCACCAGAGAGCAGTAAAAGAAACTGTCAATGATTGGACACCAAAATGAACTCCTTAAAATATTGTTTGGAAATAATTTGTAATTTGACAACAGTTGACACAGAATAACACACACCAAAGTGATTATGATTAGTGTTGTCACAAAAGTCAAGTCATATCTGCATGCGCCGCTTTGTTTTAATGAATCACTTGACACTTAGCACTTAAAAGCATATCACTGGGATGCTATAATACTTCACTGACCACAATGCACCATAAAAAATGACAGGAAGTTAGCGCGTGCAAAACATAAAAGAAAGTATTTTGTCATGTCACCTCATCCCGTGATCAAGCCTTTGGTGGAGGTGAAACGCGTTGGGACTGGCAAGGAAAATAAAGCTGCTGTAAAGCTTTTTGAAAACACAATGCAAGAGTGCGTCCTTATTTCAGTTTGGAACTGACTGAATCAGTTTATGCATGTAAAATCGGCTGAATCCCGCCAAATGGATTCGCACCGCGCTACATGACGAGCGCCAACGTCAAAATGGATCAAACTGGATTTTGAATATATATATATTAAAGAGCGAAAAGCCATAAAGTTTCAAAGAGACCGAAACGACTATGTCAATGGGCGAGTATATACCTTTGCTAAAAAATTCGATAATATCAAGAGACAACAACTCTCCGCAACTGCAAGCGGAGGAGACACAGCATCAGTAGCAAGTGGCACAGCCTTAAGTTCCTCCATAGGCTCGCACACAGATAGCAACAGCTCACTTGGGGAAAGAGGTTCAATTCCCAAACCAGCGCAATAACTGGCTTATTTTCGGTTACAGCGCCTAACAACACTTCGACTGCAAACTCAGCGGCAGGCATGGTACAGGGGCAAAACGAAAGCAGACAAAAAACAAAAAGCCGACGGAGAAAAGACAGACGTTGGGTGTTAGACCTGACATCATTGGCTTGAGTCTCTCCTCCATTTTTTCTGTTTTGCCTCTACTGTTTTACGATGTTTTGCTGGTATATGCTTTGGGCGCCGTGTCACTGCTGATCAGTGCCATAGCGCAAGTGCTCCCTATGTTAAATTGATGTATCTATTGTATCCATGTTTGGCTTATTTGGTTTACTATCAGTCCCTCGTCTAGTGCACCCAGAGTGCCGGGGCTTGTAAACGCAAATGCCGCTCGTGGGCTTGCAGCACGTGTTGTGCCACCCACAGGAGCGGCCTCGTAAAAGAATGTCTACGGGTCGGTCATTGCGAGACCCACGTGCAGCCTCGTGCTGTCACGCCGGCCGCGCAAGTATACCTACTTGCCAGCCCTCCAAACCTTCCCTTGGCTTCATGTTAGTCACCCCTATGGTAGGCCTTCGGGCAGGGTGCATTGTAAGCCTGAGGTAGGACACGCCTGACCAAGTTGGCATGTCCTAATAGTGAATTACCGCCATCTTGGTCCTTCACTATTGCGAGGTAGCCTGCTCTCCATTGATTAGAATGGGCCGCCGGGATTATTAGTACTATGATCCTTGCTGGCTCGGAGAGCATGGTGCAATGTCGAGTTTGGTATCCCTGAACTCGGGGTTTAATTACGCATCCGTTAGTGTGGATGGTTTTTGGACTCTGGGTTCGAAAATAGCACTTTTAGAAGGTGTCTATTTTCTTGTCTAACCATATCTGGTTTCTGCTGGTTTTGCGTGTGTGTGACAGGAGCTGAGTGGCTCCCCAGGTCTGGATGAGTCAGTGTGGGATGAGTGGGACAGTTACGTTGAGAGTAGGGGGAGAGTAGTTGTTGATAGCCTGCCTTGCCTGATACAATGCCGGCTCCACCTCCTGCCAAGCGGCTGATGGCTCTGTGCCTGCCATGGACGATCCTAGCCCCACCTCCTGCCAGGTGGCTGATAGCTCTGCTCCTGCCAGTGTCAATGCTGGCTCCACCTCCTGCTGGGCGTCTGAGGACCCAGCCCTGCTCAGTGAATAGGCCAGGTGCTTCTGCCTGGCTCCACCCACAACGGACCCAGGATGTTGGGAAACCCCCGGCATGGACAAAGGGATCAAAGACGAAAAGGGGTATAAGAGTAGGACCCCTGAACCAAGAATTTAGATCACTTCTGACAAGGAACCCTGTAACCAAGGACAAGAGGCCTGCTGATCTAAGGACTGCCTACCCCTTCTGCCCGTGTGCTGTTGTTGGGGGAATCCTGCAGTGCTTCTTTATTTTTGCCAAGGAACCAGGAGAGAGGAACTGTGTGTGTACTCTCACGCTTGCTAAGAAAATCTCCAAGGACTGGAAGAGTGCCAGTCTCCTGCTGAAGTCACAGGGCTAAAGGACTTCATCTGCGTAAAGTGCTATTTTGCTGGAACCGTGAATCCAGCACCTCTGAAAGAGTCAGCAATCACGACAACCGAACGCTAGGCCCAACCGACGCCAGCAGCAACGCCAGTGAGTGGGAGTACGGCTCTAGCTCCAGAGGACCTCGTGTCTGCACCGCTGCTGATCGCATCACCTGTGTGCCCCTCGACGCCGTGAGCGCTGCTCACTCTTTGCAACCGCATCATCAACGACGACGCCTGCTGAGGCCGGATCGACACCGAAGACGCGACGCCGGATTGCTCGACGCTGCTGATCATCGTGTGCTTCATTTTCCTAAGGTACTGTGTTGTTGGGGGTCCGTGTGACTCCAGGCTTGACGTAGCGCTCCTCGCGGTCGACGCCGAACCTTTGGATTAACTTTGCCTTGACGTCGTGTAGCCCCGTGTGGGTTACCCTGTTGCTAAGAACTGCATTGCCAAGAAGAAGATTTGCTTTGATACTAAAAACTTTGTGCTAAAGAAGAAACTACCTTTGAACTATCCTTTTTTTCCTTCCCAACGTATTTATTCCGATTGTGTACAGTTTGTCGTTATTTTGGTCTTGTGCTAAGCCTTATATAAAAATACTTATTTTTATAATACTACTGTGTCGTGTCCATTTGTAGTGCATTCACAGTATTACTGTATGTGGTCATAATTGCTTAACGCACAGCCTCTGAGATAAGCCTGTTCTGCTCTGCCAAGCTACCAAGGGGGTGAGCAGGGGTTATCAAAGGGTGTGATCCCCTTGCCCTGACTAGAAAAGGAGTGTCCCTATTTGTCGGAAGTGTATACCTCTGCCAACTAGAGACAGCCGGTTCTAACATTGGGGCAAACGCGGTGGGAAAACAAACAAAGCCCAACTACAGAAAGAACAAGAAATAATAATGGCAGACGAGCAATTGAGAAATATGGACAATACTGTTCTAAACCTAACGGATTTAAAATTAACTATGGAAGAGACTAATATTTTATCTCTAGGATTAACTTACTGTACTGTAACAAACTTTGACTATGCCCAAACGCGGATAGATCTATTTCAATTCCCACGAAAATTTAAATAGCAGAAATATTTTTGGAATTGCGCTAAAAAAGACTCTGAGAAAGATCTGGGCCCAGAAACAGAAAAAACACTAGCTATTGCAGATATGGTGGTTCTTAGTGACATGATTGCATTAGAATTCAATGAATCACTAAGCCAGTTATCAGCAGGGGATATAGCCGCCCAAACTAATTTGAATACCCACCTCACAACTAAAACTAACTTCAGACCCAAATCTGTGTTTATGCCCATTCTACTGAAAGACGGGTTAGATCTATTCTCTGAAAATGTAATTAAAGAACTCAAGGAACTATCGCTTATGAGCACGAAGAATTTCTACACTAAAGACCACAACAGGAGATTCAAATACAATAATCTCATGACCAAAATCAAGGACAGACCGGATATAGTGGTAAAATGGTCTGATAAAGACGGAAATATTGTACTCTGGCCACTCAAGATGTACAATGAGGAAGCGATGACACAATTGCAAGACCGCGAATGTTACTGCAGAGTAAGTCCTACCCTGATTGTAGGAATTCAAGAACGCTATCATGCAGAACTCTACAAGTGGAAAGGCTTAAACTTGATAAGCAAACAGGAACTTGAATTCCTTAAGAATGATTATCCCACCACACCCCAGCTTTATCTGATACCAAAAATACATAAGAACGCTATGCAACCCCCGGGGAGACCAATAATCTCAGCTATAGGTAGTCTGTTTGAAAATACTAGCATTTATGTGGACAGTTTCTTGCAAAAATTTGTGAAAGATCTACCTGCATATGTACAAGACAGTGGAGACTTTCTCCGGAAAATTTATGATTTTAATTGGAATGAGGAATATGTATTCATGACTCTAGATGTGTAGTCGCTATATACTAGCATCAGACACACGGAGGGGCTTAAAGCACTCCTATACTACCTTAATAAGAGACCCATTGCATTGTATGACCACACTTCCATGCTACTACAGATGGTAGAATGGTGCTTAACCGACAAAACCTTTATATTTGATCGACTGCATTACAAACAACTACAGGGTTCAGCCATGGGTACTTGCTTCTCCTCCAGTTATGCTAATCTGCATATGGGCTGGTGGGAGGAGCAAGTACTGGCAGTCCCCCAGACAGCAAGCATAGGTGAAAATGTGATAATTTACAAGCAGTACATAGACGATATTTTTATCCTATGGAAAGGGTCAGAGGAGAGTGCTCAAAGATTTGCATTAGCTATCAATGAGAACATCCTCAATTTAAAATTCACATGCTCCACATGCAGAGAAAAAATCCAATTTCTAGATCTGGAACTATACGTGGGCCAGAATAAAATTCAAACTAGAATTTACAGAAAGCCAAGAGCGGGAAACGCTGTGCTTTATGCACAAAGTTTCCATCCGGTCAAATTAAAGGAATCTATTCCGTACGCAGAATGTCTACGGATGACCCGCAATTGTAGTACACAAGCAGGTGCCAACCAAGCTAAATCCAATCTATTTGAGAGACTCAGCAAGAGAGGGTATAGCCCCCAAACTTTAGCAAAGGCAGACCATAAATGTAAGAATGCAAACAGAAGGGATCTCCTGTTTGCAGACAAAAAAGACAAGAAGGAGAAACAGAGTAAGTCCTTACCAGGCATTCCAAGGTTGATAACGGGGTATAACGCCTACCACAATCATGTGAGAAAAATCTTACAGAAGCACTGGCCTTTGATACAGAATGACCCAGTAATAGGTCGTTGGTGTGGCAGGAGTCCATCAATCACCTTTAGGAGGGCCAAGTAGATGTGCAACCAGCTGGTATGCAGTGCACCGACTATAACTAAGCCACCTATATGGTTACATAGCCAGAAAGGGTTCACAAAGTGCGCAAAATGCAAAGCGTGCAAACAAGGAATTAACACCAGAGAAGTCATAGTCCCATTTAGAAACAAGCCCTATATCATCAGAGGCTGCTACTCTTGCAAAACAGAGTATGCAGTTTACGTCCTTGTGTGCAAATGCGGAAAACGCTATGTAGGAAGCACCATTCATCCGGCACATGTCCGAATCCTACAGCACCTGCCAGCCATAAGTAACAATGATGCAACCTACCCGGTGGCCAGGCACATAAACAAATCACATTCTGGCAATAGCAACGACACATCAAATACTTTGTCATCGACAGTATTGCAAAAAGTATCAGAGGGGGGAAATCGCAGACTGGCCTTACGGCATCTGGAAACCAGATACATTATTCTTTTGGATTCCAAGATCCCTAATGGCCTGAATGCCAATGAAGCACTGACAGTACACCTATAATTCAGCGTAGCCTACTCCCTAACCCAACCCACTCCTGAACATCTGCAACTTCACTTATGTATATACTTTATTTTCATTTTAGGCACATTTTTAATTTATTATAGCACACAATGACCATGTTTGAGCACTAAGGGAGACCGTTTGTATTTACATCAGTTTGTAATCAATATGAGGATAATGGACAGAAATGTACTTCAAAGGTTTATACTTGTGTATTTTCAGCCACAATTTGGACTATATATAATGTATCACACGTGAATTTACTCCACTTGGAGATGAGGCTCGTTTGAGTACCCTTTTGTGTGAATTGTTACTTGAATACAATGTATGTTTACAATTATAGAAATAGACAGGATGAGACATGTGGCAATTTCACTATGATTAGACATTCACTCGTAGATGTAATGCGATTTGTCTAAACATACACGGAGGTATACCTGATGTCAAGTCATTTAATGCACAATTGAAGCGTGTACTCACCCATACCCTATGGGTGCAACACGAATATGCAGAATTCCTCAGTACGCGCGGAGGATCAGGTCTTCCTTTTTCCCTTTTTAACAAATGCCAACCCAGACACCGTAATTCAAAATGTGCATGTAACCAGGATTTTACTTGGTAGAAACTTACGTTATTTACTGTGTTTCTTTTTTTTTTTTAAATTTTTAAAACCTTTATTCAAAAACAGTGCACACAGCTATTCAGCCTGACATCCCGGAGGCAAGGCAGCACGATAGGTCAGGCGAACAACAGTGCAAGAATCAATGCAGCAGAACAGAGAAGGTTGATTTTACTTTTTATATAAGGAAAAACAGAGAAAATAGGAAAGGAGAAGAAGCGCCAGAGAAGGCGCAAAGATATAGGCAATGGAGTGCGGAAGCCAGTGAGGCGTTGTTGGGGGGTAGGGGGGGACATATGGAGCACAAGTGTGAAAACAGGAAAAAGGACCAGGAGCGGGGAGGGAGGGAGGAAAACACAGGATAGCATTCACATAGCATTGCAGTTGGTGTCACAGGCTACGGCGACAGATGTTCCTCCAGCGGGACGGGTTCGGGGGGTATGCAGATATCTCCCCTGTATGCATTCCAGGCCCCCCACAACTTCTGCCACTTTTTGGGTTTACCCTTAGCAACATAAACAGTCTTCTCCCTGAACATACACCAATCCATATTGGCTTTACATTGCACAACCTTGGGAGCTGTCGGAGCCCCCCACTTCTGCGCGATGTCACGCTTAGCCACCATGTTGCCAAGGGTTACCCATTGAGTCTGGGCCACGTTGTGGTCCGTCGATCCCAGATGTTAAGGAGGCATCTCCTGGCTTCTGCATTCACCGCTACCCCAGTCACCTCACCCATAATCAAGTGCACACGTCGCCAATAGGAAGCTATTGTGGGGCATTCCCAGAGGATGTGCATGAAAGTGGCAAGGGCACCACAGCCACGGCGACAAAACCCATCCTCAGAGTAGCCCATATGCACAAGTCGGGGACCAGTTACGTAAACCCTGTGCAGGATCTTAAGCTGCACCAGTCTGAGACGGGAAGAGATGGCAACCTCTTTGGGGAGGACACCGCACTCTGCCAGTCCTCATCATCGATTTCCAACCCATCACGCACCCACTGGTCCCTCACGCCCAGGAGGAGGTCGGTGCGGACATTTATAAGCTTTTTATAGGACAGTGAAATGGCGCTGTCCGGCATATGGCCGTCCAGCACCCTATCTTCCAATGGGGAGCCTTCCGGGATCGCCCCCTCCTCCGGCCTAGCAGACAGCAAAGCGTGTCGTAACTGGGCGTACCGGAAAAACTCTGAGGTACCCAACTGAAATTCGTCCTGTAACTGGGAAAAGGTCTTAATCTCGCCTCTCGACAACATATCTTCCACCCTGGAGATACCTATAAGATCCCACTTATCGAAACCCTTGGTATGCCACAATTTGCCCAGGATGTCCGAATCATATAGTGGGGTCAGTCTGGTCAATCTGCCTTTCCATCCCTGAGCCTTGGTAATTGCCCTCCAAATATGGACCGCGGTTTTCGTTGGGCCCAACATCCGCCCATCAAGAGACCTCGAGTAGAGCGCCCTATAGTAGTTTCCGCCACCCAGGAGCCATCTGTCCATGGCGTATCCAGGGTTGTTTTCCGGACCGTAGAGACCGTGGTTGATGGCCGCTAACTGGGAGGCCCAATAGTATCTACGCACATCAGGTAGAGCAATTCCCCCATCGTACCACGGGAGCGTGAGCTTCGTGATAGCGATGCGGGGCCGGCCGTCCCAAAGCAAAGCCCGTTGCAGGCCCTCGATCTCCCGGAAGTACGGGACGGGGACCGGATCCTGAGTATTCTGCAGGGCATAAAGGAACCTAGGCAAGGACATCATTTTAAATAATGCCGCGCGCCCAAGCAAAGAGTGCGGAAGTTTGCGCCAACCCTCCACATCTTGCCAAAGGCGGAGAAGAGTGGGAAGCAGATTATGTTCGTAGCGCACCTTCACATTACTGAAGATATAGATCCCCAAGTACCCAAAGCCCTGACTCGCCACCTGGATGCCGCAGCCCCTAGGGAGGTGCGGCGTTCCCCCTTTCAGTACGTACAGGTATGACTTGGCCCAGTTGATAACAAGGCCAGAGTACCGACCAAAAAGGCTCAGTACGTCACAAGCCACAATCAGGGATGTGCAGGGGGAAGTGAGGTACAGCAGGATATCATCAGCGTAGAGAGAGACTCTGTCTTCGAAACCAGGGGCCCATCTAATACCATGCAGATCCGGGTGAGTCCGCAACAAGGCCGCGAGTGGCTCGAGCGCGAGTGCGAACAGGAGCGGCGACAAAGGACAACCCTGTCTGGTGCCCCTATGAAGAGCAAAAGTCGCTGACACACAGCCATTAACGGCAACGTTCGCCAGCGGTTCAGCATATAGGAGTTTAACCCATCCCACAAATTCCGGGCCAAAACCGAGCTTCGCCAACACTGCCCACAAGTAACTCCACTCGAGGGAGTCAAAGGCCATCGTGGCGTCCAAGGACGCCAGGACAGCAGGCTCCTTAAGTGTATGGGCCCTAGCCAGGGCACCGTGAAGTCTACGCAAGTTAAGAGCAGTGTTGCGGTGTGGAATAAAGCCCGACTGGTCCGGGTGCACTAAGCCGCCGATAACACCAATCAGACGATTGGCGAGCATCTTGGCAAGAATCTTAGGCTCTGCATTCAAGAGAGAGATGGGACGGTACGACCGGCACAAATCCCTTGGCTTCCCTTCCTTATGGATGACCACAATGGTGGCCAACCTCTGGTCAAGGGGAAGTAGGCCATTCTCCCGTGCCTCTAGGAACATATTGCGTAGGTGAGGGGACACCACATCTGGTCTAATCTTGTACAATTCAACCGGGATACCGTTGGGACCAGGCGCCTTGCCCGACCTCAACGAACGGATCGCAAGTGCGACCTCATCAACGGAAACGTCCCTGTCCAGGTCATCCCGATCTTCGTCCGACAAGCACGGGAGTTCAATATCGGAAAGGAATGCGGCCGAATCGGTCTCAGACCGGTCCGAGACAGAGGCGTAAACACTTCGAAAGTAATCGGCAAAGGACTCAGCAATGGCACTCGGGTCAGTGACTACCACTCCGTCCTCCCCCAATATCTCAGGGACAACACGGCTGGCCCTCTCCCTCCTGTCCAGCCAGGCCAACAACTTCCCGGCCTTGTCGCCGACATCGTAAATCCGACCCTGCTGTTCTTTGGCCAGGACGAGGGCAGCGTTGGTAGCGAGATCACGGTACTCCGATTGTTTAAGGGAGAGATCATGTAATAGGGCAGGCTCGGGACCCGCCTCTAACCGGGAGTCCATCTCCATGACATCCGCCTCGATGCGCATCATATCGGCATCTCTGACCCTACGGGCCTCGGCTATAAGAGCGAAGGCCTCCCCCCTCAAAACTGCCTTAAACGCCTCCCATAGAGTGGCGGCCGACCTAACCGACCCCTCATTTTCGGTGAAATATTTACTGTGTTTCTTAATTTAATTTGGTAATCAGGCACTTTGCAAGAAAACTACAAGTGCACAATTGATGGGTCATCTTGTTAGTAATATTTGGTGAATTTACGTATATTATTTACAATTTTGCTTGAACTAAACTCTTCTAATCTGTTGTTGTGAATACCGTCACTCCTAGGGTAACCAAGGCAACGAGAAACCAATCACAGTGATGTAACTGTGTAGGTGCTTAAATGTATATAACTGGCAGCGTCATTTATGCAGATGAAGTGAGCAAGGCGGAGGCTTCCGCCAAAACGCGTCTTTAAGCAGCTTGATGGAATAAACTTAACTTGAGTTGAATTCACGGTGTCAGTGCCATCCTTGATCGTGAGGAAATGCGGCTTGGTAACCAATATATATATATATATATATATATATATATATATATATATATATATCCAAAAAGTCGTTGTTTTCCCCTCTGCCTTCCACGCAGAACAACGAAAAGAGCGAGACCACAAAGTAAGTGCAGTTTCTTCAGTGCATTTTATTCCGTGCCAAAGTTATAGCCTGCAATTCGCCATGACGCGTTTCACCTCGAGAGAGGCTTGATCACATAGCGTGTCATGGAGACAAACGAGGGATTATAAAGTGCTAGGGCCCGATTCACAGAATGAACTTAAGACTCAATCCTAAACTTACTACTATTTTGGTATTCACAGAATGCACTTACTACTTTTGGCATTCACAGAATTAACTTACTACTTTTGGAATTCACAGAAGTTAGGATTTTGTCTTAAGTTTGTCTTAAAACAAACTTAAGACAGACTTAAGACAGACTTAAGACAAACTTAAGACAGACTTAAGACAGACTTAAGACCGACTTAAGACAGACTTAAGACAAAATCCTAACTTAAGTCTATCTTAAGTCTGTCTTAAATTTGTCTTAAGACAAATTTAAGACAAAATCCTAACTTCTGTGAATACCAAAAGTAGTAAGTTCATTCTGTGAATACCAAAAGTAGTAAGTGCATTCTGTGAATGCCAAAAGTAGTAAGTGCATTCTGTGAATACCAAAATAGTAGTAAGTTTAGGATTGAGTCTTAAATTCATTCTGTGAATCGGGCCCCTAGTGCCTAATTCACTACAGCTGTGCAGTTCACATTTTTTTCATTTCATCAACAGTGAAAACATACTATGTTAAGTCCACAGAGAATAAAGGGCTTGGTGCCCAACGGGTTCCAGTGTATATAAATGCATTAGTAGAGTATAAAATTCTCCTTAAAATTTATATAAATAAATACATTTCATATATATACACATGGTTAAAAAATAATCCATATCCATTTCATATATTATACTCCATATATATACACAATTCGGTCAATATGTGCAACCTTTGTTCATATGTAAATGCATGTAATTTTAGGAACCCTGATTTATCACTTGCAGTCAAAAAACATATGGTTTCACACAAGAAAGAAAATTGCGCCCCAGTGGGCATATCCAAGAAAACTGCACAATCTGATAAAGACAATGAAGACATGCACTCTTAAATCAACCTCTTATGGTTACTGCAGATCAGAATTTGTTTTAAAGTGAAAAGGTGCTAATATTAGTTGTTAAAAACATGCTACAGTTAACAGCAGGTAGCAGAGTCAGATAAAAACAAATTGAGAGCCGGTTAGGGGAAATTTCTCATATACCCATACATTTTTTCAAAAAGTAAAATTGCAGTACATTCAAAAGTGATGATCAGCAAATTTATACTGGCTAGAGACAGGTGTAAAGATCCTCGCTATTATTTAAACCTCCCGGGCTCTTTGTGTTGAACTCAAGGATAAACCTGGTTTCCAAGAGGCGTAATTTTGCGTCTCGGTTACCTCCTCTTTTTAGAGGCAAAACTGAGTCCACTAGAAAATACTGCAGGCTACTGGGGTCACTATTATGTGTGGTTTCAAAGTGTCTGGCCACCGGATAGGCCTGGTCCTTTCCGGAGATCGCCCTTAGATATTGTAAGATGCGCTTGTGGGCAGGTGGGCGCGTACTCCCCTCATATTGTAGTCCACAAGGGCACTGCAGGACATAGACAACGTATTCTGTCCTGCATGTGAGTCTTTTATTGATAACAAAGGGTTTGTCTGAAAAAGGGCGTGGGACCTGAGTTTTGTTGACTCCGTGGCGGCAAGCTTTACATGTAAGGCACTTTTTGAAACCAGTAATGTGATCCATCCAGGATTTTGTGGGTTCTAATGTGTTGCTGACTAAGGCACTGGCAAGGCTGGGGGATTTTCGAAAAGTTAGGCTAGGTCTGTCCGGTACCAGGTCACCTATTATAGGGTCACCTTTGACCAGGTTCCAGTTTTTATTCAGAATTTTCCTAATCTGGGAGTGTTGGTTACTATAGGTAACAATGGCTCTGGATTGAATTTGCTCATTGTTACTACACTCTGCATTGGATTTAGTTCTGGGCACTAGCGCATCCTCCCTCGTGATTTTCTTAGTACGTCTAATCGCTCCATCTATTAGAGTACTACTGTAACCTCTTTGTAGAAACCTGGCTTTGCTGGCTTGTTGTGCCAGGTCACACTCCAGATCAGAGCTGCAAATTCTCCGCAATCTTAGCATCTCCCTATAGGGGATGCTGCGGATAAGGTGTTGGGGATGCTGGCTGCTAGCGTGTAGGACTGTGTTGCCAGCAGTTATTTTTCTATGTAACTTAGTTTGCAGAGTGCCATCCCTGATATAGACCTCCACATCTAAGAAAGTAACCTTTTCTTTGTCAATGTGTGATGTGAATTGAAGGTTCAAGTTATTCATGTTCAGCTGTTTCACAAATTCAGTAGCCTCTTCCTGCGACCCCCTCCAGATCATAAATAGATCATCAATGTATATATATTAATAACTTTTAACAAAATTAATTAAATGTAATATTCCTTTTACAAATTATTACAAATAAACTTAATAAAAACAAATAAACTCACAAACATCATAATGTATACATATATACTTTAAAATGATTAATAACTATTTTCTTTCATTTCTTTTTAAAACTTTAAAATTATATAAAAATAAGATATATATATATATATATATATATATATATATATATATATATATATATATATATATATATATATATATATATATATAATAATTAATAATATAAAAAACATTCTAGAACAAATTAAAACATGAAAAAATATTTCAACTTAAATTGCCCAATACAGTCAGTGCAACAGTAGGAAAAGTGTTGGATAGCAAAATAATTACATTTACTATTCCAACTCCAGTGAGTGCAACAGTACAGAAAGTGTTGGATAGAGGAGGGGTAAAAATTACTATTCCCACTACAAACAGTACAACGGTAGGGAAAGTGTTGGATAGCGGAGGGGGGAAAATTACTATTCCCACTCTAGTGAGTGCAACAGTAAGGAAAGTATTGGATAGCCGAGGAGTAAAATGTATTATTTCCACTCCAGTGAGTGCAACAGTAGGGAAAGTGCTGGACAGCGGAGGGCTAAAAATGACTATTCTGACTCCAGTAAGAGCAACAGTAGGGAAAGTGTTGGATAGCAGAGGGGTACAAATTAATATTCCCACTCCAGTGAGTGCAACAGGAAGGAAAGTATTGGATAGTGGAGGGGTCAAAATTATATTCCCACTCCAGTGAGTGCCACAGTAGGGAAAGTGCTGGATAGCAGACGGCTAAAAATTACTATTCCAACTACAGTAAGAGCAACAGTAGGGAAAGTGTAGGATAGCGGAGGGGTAAAAATTACTATTCCCACTCCAGTGAGGGCAACACTAAGGAAAGTATTGGACAGCGGAGGGGTAAAAACTGCTATTTCTACTCCAGTGAGTGCAACAGTAGGGAAAGTTTTGGTTAGCGGAGGGTTAAAAGGTACTATTCCAACTCCAATAAGAGCAACAGTGGGCTAAGTGTTGTATAGCAGAGAGGTAAAAATAACTATTCCAACTCCAGTGAGTACAACAGTAGGGAAAGTGCTGGATAGTGGAGGAGTAGAAATTACTATTCCAACTCCAGTGAGTGTAACAGTAGGGAAATTGTTGGATAGCCGAACCGTATACGTTATACTTTCATTATTGACAGAGAACTTAAATATTGGTAATACACCATGAATACAGAAGAGCAGCTACTTGCAAAGCCATTCCTTGGACTGAGTCACGAAGGTAAAAAAAAATTGGGACCTGACCAGCCAGACCTGAATCTACAACTAAGTGCCCAAGACAGAGGAAAGATCTATAAATGGACATTCTTAAATACCTGGTACACAAAAGTTGATTGGATTACAGGGAGTTCTTCAACAAATTCTCTGTTCTGCTACCCCTGCTTGCTGTTTGGTGGTGACATTTTTTTGACAAAAAAACCAGAGTAGTAGACTTGAAGTATTTGTCGGATAAAATAAAGATATACAGACCCTCACCACGCTAAAAAATAAATTGGGACCTTACCGGCCAGACCTAAAGATATAACAAAGTGCCCAAGACAGAGGAACGATGTACAAATGTACATTTTTGAACACCTGGTACACAAAAGTTGATTGGCTTACTGGGAGTACTTCAACAAATTCTCTGTTCTGCTTCCCCTGCTTGCTGTTTGGTGGTGACATTGCTGAGACAAAAAATACAGAGTAGTAGACTTGAAGCATTTGTCGGATAATATAAAGATATGCATATCTTCACCAGCTATAAATTAAAATTCCTTTTTCAAACTACCCAAAACAGCACATGAATCCTGTGTGTAATCATTCATTATATCTTATTCATATCATTCAATTTGCAATGCACACAAATTAATCTCATGTTACAAAACATGAATTCAGGACATTCGTCAAAAACCATTAATGAAGTAATTGTTAAATAGTAAAACACCCCTATATGACATATCTTAACATATAAAATGTACATAGAATGTACATAGAATGCACCTACAAAATGTACAAAGAATCCACATATATTTAGAAATTTTGTTTTTCGATCCACTTAATCCACAAGGCAGACCCATTATCTCAGGGGTGAACTCAATATTGAAACCTTTGGCAAAGTATGTGAATGTGTTTTTAAAACCATTGAGTCACGAGATACCAAGTCCTTTGATGGATACTACAGATGTGGTAAACTTATCGAAAAAGATCACTTTTGATCAACAACAGGATCTTTTTGTAATCTTAGATATTACAAGCCTGCATACCAATGCTCCCCACGCTCCCTGCTCTCCTGTGGTATCGTTGGGCTGCACTCTTTGCTTTGCTCTGAGCTTTTCATAACTGCTAGCTGCTGTATGTCATAGCGCTGTACTGCGATAAGCATGGTCGAGTATTTGAAATAATTATAGCGCTTTACCTGACTTAAGCACTGTTTTATTCATTTGCGCAGTCCCAGTTGTAACGCTCGCTGTGTAGCTTTGACTGTAATTAGCATTGTTCGTTTTGTGCATCGATATTTGTAGCGCTTTCATCACAGATTGTTTAAGCTCATTAATTTGTCTTTGTGCCCCATCCTGTTTCTAGTTTCACTTTTGCTGCCATTTTGTTGTTGTTGTGCCTCGGAGCCCGTCCTCTACACCCCGCTCCCGCCTCCCAGCTGATCCTCCCTCCCACTGACTGCATAGCCTTGCCCCCGTCCTCAGAAGCGCTGTGACCGTCCTGATGCTCTCAGTAGCGGTCGCTTCCCACGCTCCCTGCTCTCCTGTGGTATCGTTGGGCTGCAATCTTTGCTTTGCTCTGAGCATTTCATAACTGCTAGCTGCTGTATGTCATAGCGCTGTACTGCGATAAGCATTGTCTAGTATTTGAAATAATTATAGCGCTTTACCTGACTTAAGCACTGTTTTATTCATTTGCGCAGTCCCAGTTGTAGCGCTCGCTGTGTAGCTTTGACTGTAATTAGCATATCTCGTTTTGTGCATCGATATTTGTAGCGCTTTCATCACAGATTGTTTAAGCTCATTAATTTGTCTTTGTGCCCCATCCTGTTTCTAATTTCACTTTTGCTGCCATTTTGTTGTTGTTGTGCCTCGGAGCCCATCCTCTACACCCTGCTCCCGCCTCCCAGCTGATCCTCCCTCGCCCGTCCCCCCTCCACTCTCCACTTATGACAGATGCATTTGCGCGCAGCGTTCACGCACAGCGGAAGCGCCCCATGCGCGCCGAAGGTGCGCCAAAGGTAAGCCCGTCTACGCCCGTCCGAGCCTGGACCGTGCCCGGCGCCAGACCCCCTGGTCCTCGCAAAACCCACTCCACCCACATAACGTATGACACCACTACCCTCTTTGTCCTTAACCCCGGACGCACACCACAATGCTATGAAGCTGCCCCAGGACACACCCATGGACCCTTTGCCTGCCACTCCTGCAAGTTCGCCTGCATCAGGACCCACACCAAATCCACTAACTCCAAACACAGCTCCGACTCTCACCACCTGAAGTGCATCCTGCTAAACACCCGATCGGTCCACAGACATGCCACTGAATTCTGGGACCTACTCGACACTGCATCGCCGGACGTCGCTTTCCTTACAGAAACCTGGATGAACGCCTCTTCAGCGCCCGACATCGCCATAGCCATCCCGGACGCTTACAAGATCATCCGAAAAGACCGCACCAACCAAACATGAGGAGGCATCGCCATCGTCCATAAGAACACCATCCGAATCACGACCAGCTCCGACGATAACCTCGCTACCCCAGAACACCATCACTTCCAGATCCACACCGACCCCAGAACCACACTTAGAGGCACCCTTATCTACAGACCACCTGGAACCTGCACAAAATTCAACGAATACATCATTGACTTCATCAACCCACATGCCCTCTCCTCCGAGAACTACATTCTACTGGGAGACCTCAACTTCCACCTGGAAAAGAAAAACGACAGCAACACCACCACCGTTCTGGACAATCTGGCCAATCTCGGACTCAAACAACTTGTTGACACCCCCACCCACCTTGCCGGACACACGCTTGACTCTATCTTCACTTCCAGCAAACACATCTCCTTTGATCACACCACAGCTCTCCATTGGACAGACCACAGCTGCGTTCACTTCAGCTACAAAAAGACCTCGACCCACAACCCCCCACAACTCTTCACATCGCTTAACCAAAACCCTCCTGCCATATCATCGGACCCAAACCAAGCTGCCACCAAACTCACACAATGGATCACCCACAGCGCTGACGAATTAGCACCCTTGAAAAACTACCAGATCAAACAAAGTAGCAAAGAGCCCCCCTGGTTCAACGATGACCTTAAGAAATCCAAGAAGTTATGTCGTACTCTCGAGAAAACCTGGAGAAAAAAAACAACCACTGACAACCTGACCACCTTCAAGGACGCCACCTGCAAACACCACCAATTGACCCGATCCACCAAGAAATCAGCATTCAAGGATCGACTCGACAAAAACGCCCACAACAGCAAGGAACTATTCAACATCGTCAAAGAATTTACCAACCCCACCGCCAGCACCAACGACATCACTCCCTCCCAAGACCTTTGCGACTCTCTATCCTCCTTATTCCACAACAAAATCGCCAACATACATAACAGCTTTGAAAACCAGTCCGAAGAACAGTCCACTCCACCCACCTCCGAACCAAAACAGCACTCTCACAACCTTCGCGCCTGGAACCCAATCGCCACTGAAGACACCATCCGCCTGATGAACTCCATCCACTCAGGATCGCCAACCGACCCATGTCCCCACCACATTTTCAACAAAGCAGACTCCATCATCGCACCCCATCTCCGCGATGTCATCAACTGTTCCTTCAACTACGCTACCTTCCCAGAAAACTGGAAACATGCCGAACTCAGCGCCCTTCTGAAGAAACCCACTGCAAACCCCTCTGAACTTAAGAACTACCGTCCCATCTCACTCCTCCCATTCCCTGTCAAAGTCATTGAGAAAGCCGTCAATAGTCAGCTCGCCGCCTTCCTTGAATCCAACAATTCCCTCGACTCCTCACAGTCCAGCTTCCGAGCCAAACACAGCACCAAAACCGCCCTCATCTCAGCTACAGACGACATCCGAACGCTACTCGACAACAGAGAAACAGTTGCCCTCATCCTACTTGACCTCTCCGCCGCCTTCGACACAGTCTGTCATAGCACCCTCATACAACGCCTCAGCAACGTCAGAATACAAGGAAAAACTTTGGACTGGATCATCTTGTTCCTCTCCGGGAGAACCCAGAGAGTCCACCTCCCCCCATTCAAATCAGAGGCCACCAAAGTCATCTGCGGCGTACCACAAGGATCATCACTCAGTCCCACCCTCTTCAATGTTTACATGAGTCCCCTCCCATCCATCGCGCGACAACACAACCTCAACATCATTTCCTATGCAGACGACACCCAGCTGATCCTCTCCCTCACCAAAGACCCAAACACCGCCAAAACCAATCTAGACGAAGGAATGAAAAAAGTAGCCGAATGGATGAAGAACAGCCGTTTAAATTTAAACTCGGACAAAATGGAAGTCCTCATCTTAGGATCATCCCCCTCTGCCTGGGACGACTCATGGTGGCCACCGGCCCTGGGTACCGCACCCATACCTACAGATCATGCACGTAACCTGGGCTTCATTGTAGACTCCTCCCTCTCGATGACCAGACAAGTCAACGCCATCTCATCTTCATGCTTCAACATCCTTTGCATGCTCAAAAAAATCTTCCGTTGGATCCCCACCGAAACAAGAAAGACAGTCACCCACGCACTGGTCACTAGCCGACTGGATTATGGAAATACCCTCTATGCCGGAACCACAGCCAAACTACAGAAAAAACTCCAACGCATCCAAAATGTCTCAGCCAGACTCATATTGGACATCCCCGTCAAGCTCACATTTCCGGTCACCTGAAAGACCTCCACTGGCTTCCCGTCAACAAGAGAAAAACGTTCCGTCTCCTCACCCACGCACACAAGGACCTCTACGACTTAGGACCCGAATGCCTCAACACACGATTGTCCTTCTACACACCCACCCACCAACTACGATCATCCAATCAAGCCCTCGCCGCAATTCCGTGTTTCAATAGATCCCCCATGGGAGGAAGATCCTTCTCCTACTTAGCGGCCAAAACCTGGAATTCTCTCCCCACTCACCTCCGCCTTACACTGAACCACCTCTCCTTCAGAAAGCAGCTAAAAACCTGGCTATTCGATAAGTAATGCACACACCCTCCCTCAAGCGCCTTGAGACCCCCTGGCTGAGTAGTGTGCTATACAAATTCCTGAACTTGAACTTGAACTAGAAGTCGTTGAAACTTTCCTAGACGAGGCCATGTCCACACGCGGTACCATCATGGTTTACACCTGACTTGGCTCAAATATGTTTCAAAAGGAACTTCTTCTACTTTAATAAGACCCTCTACCTACAAGTCCAGGGGACTGTGGTGGCTTGTCCCTCTGCTTCAAAAATGCAATCATGTTTATTGCCAAACACGATGAAAAATTGATCTATAGAGAAAATCGTTATAAGGATAACAATCAAAACTTGGAAGAGTTTATAGATGATATCTTTTTGATTTAGGGAGGTGATGAAAATCGGCTTCATCAGCTTGTGGAATGGCTGAACAACAGGACGGCAGACATAAAATTCGGTATTTGGACAAAGTATCTAAAATAAATATATTGTGTAACATGAATACAGTGTCAAAAATATTGTGGCACATAAGTATCGTTGTATGTAGCATCATGTCAACAATATGTGTTGAATTTAATATCAATGTATATAATATGGATGTAATTAATATAGTTGTATTTTTGTGAAAAAGAGTGTAATATAATCAATTTGTTTTATATATGTGTTTAATTTATAGTAAATGTTTGTAACTATTTTAGTTACTTTTGTATAGGTCTTTTTAGCAATGTAATTAGTTAAATCATATATTTTTAGGAGCAGGCTGGTGGGTTTATAGGGGATAATGATGGGGAGTATTTTAAAAATGTATTATTATTGTGCATTTTTTCATGTTAATTGAAAAAATACACATTTGTAAAAAAAATGAAAAATATTTAGGAACCAGATTTTGAGCTCATAGCTAAAAATGGTGGGGAACATTTACATAATTAATACATGATTAATGTGTATTTTTTATGTTAATAAGAAACAATAAACATTTACAAAAAAAAATAAAAGAATTAGTATCGTGATGTTGGTTTATATGGGAAAAGGGTGGGGAGTATTTAAAAATACTTAGGGGCCAATTACAATGCAGCCGTAAAAGGCTTCGACCCTTGGTTGGAGCATTTATGGCCGCATCGTAATGGGCCGGCTGGTTTACTTTACCACTGCCTCATTACAATTAAGCATGGGTGAATTTAGCAAATTCGCGATTCGTGAATTTGCGGATTTGCTAATTCGCGATCCGCAAAATTCACGAATTCATGCGAATTAGCGGATTTTTTTATTTTTGTATGTTCGCGGGTGCTCGGGGGGCGCTTTGTATGTTCGCGGGTGTTCGCGGGGCGCTTTGCGCGTTCGCAGGTTGTTTTTTTTTGCCTGGTTAATCACTGCCACCCTCTTGTTTTTTATGCCCTTCTTCCCTCTGTACCACTCGTTTTCTGTGCCCTTCTGCCCTCTGCCCCACTCATTTTTTGTCCCCTTCTGCCCTCTGTCCCACTTGTGTGCCCTTCTGCCCTCAGCCCCACTTAGAATGGCGCCGGCAAGCTGCCAGCGCCATTCTAAAATAGCTACAAAGAGCTACAACAGGAAGCACTAATAGATAAAGTAAAGCAGGTGCTCGAGTTGAAGGTCAAATTAAGTTACACAATCATTAATCACCCCAAGTTTGGCGTGATTAATGATTGTGTAACTGAATTTACTCGAGCACCTGCTTTACTTTATCTATTAGCGCTTCCTGTTGAAGCTGACTTTTTTAACTATTTTAGAATGGCTCTGGCAGCTTGCCGGCGCCATTCTAAAAGAGTTACAAAAGTCAGATTCAACTATTGACCCAATCAGCTCTGCTCGCGGATTTTGCGGGAAATTCACGAATCTCGCGGATTGCGAATTTACGGAAAATCCGCGAGCAGTACGGATTTTCTGCCCATGCTTAATTACAATGTAAACTAAACCTGCCGGTCATACCGGCTGGCTTATTATGAGCTCAGAGCGTCCTTCGGCCAGTCGGAATCCAGCCTGTCATGTCAAGCATGGGCATTTCTGACCTTGAGATTACAATGTCAGGTTTCGGCAGCCTTTCTGTGTTGGCCTTTCCGACACAGAAAGACTGTTGGAACTCAACTTTGGGGGACCCCAGCAGGGCCCCCCTGGGTGTAGGGCCTATGGTGCCCCCCTGTTCATCCCTAAACCTTGAGGTGCCTGCCACAGGGTGCAGGGATGAAATGCACTTCCATTTTCTCAATGGGAGCTTGTGTTACGGCGGGTTTCTGGCCATAACACGAGCTCCCATTGAGAAAAGTGCAATGCAAGCGAACAGTGTTCGGTCTCATTGTAATGGGCCGTTCGGGACCGCCGTCTGGGTATCAGTAGGTATCAGTCAGTCTCAGGACCGAAATGAGGCCCTAAATAATATTGTGTATTTGTTATGTTGATTACAAAAAAACATATTTTTGAAAATTTCAGGAGTGGGATGTTGGGTATACAGGAGAAAAGGGAGGGGTGTGTATTTTAAAATTTTAACTGTTAAATTTGAGTCAGATTGTTTCGGAAGCCGCATTACCACAGGCAACCTTACCACATCTGTGCAGAGTCTGGGCTGTGTTATCGTTGTTGCCGCAGTGTTGCAGTGAGAGAGCGAGTGCTGGAACTCGCTCTGGAATTCGCTGGAAACGGTGTTCTGGTGCCACGAGGCGAGCTGTGAGGAGAGCCGCAACCTGAGAACCAGGAGTGCCGCGAGACATGAGTGGCATGTGGGGTCACCAACTGCAGTATTACTGCAGCATTTCCACATCACAGCTGCATCCAAGTGTAAAGCACCCGCAAGCGAGGAGAGCTGTGAGAAGCAAGGAGAGCAGTGGTTGTGTTACCATGAGGAAGCCGCGATTGGTGAGTGATGTGTAGGCTGTGGGGGGCCTCGCCACTAACCCCAGCATTACTGCTGCCTCCAAGCAACGCGGGTGCACCGAGCAGCCGGGTGGCCAGTGATTTGCCCTCTTTTCTTGTTGTGAGGATCCAAGGAACATTGAAATATTGAGGAGTCATTGGGGAGGCTGGAGCCATTGAGGATTGAGGTGAGGGAAGCAAGTTGAGGAAGGAGGGTTGAGTATCTGCAGAGTATTCTCCTTGCGCCCCCCTTGCACCTTGTATTACCTTGCATCATCTTCCCTGCTGCCTATAAGGAGAGCCATGAGTGGAGGCTCTTGCTGCTGTTGGCAACAATGCAAAATAATTGCCATTTTTTAAAACAGACGAGCGGGAGACCAGCGGCCTGTGTTTTGCCCCTGCCCTCGCTGTCTCTGGTGCGGGAGCAGCCCTTAGGAACCACTAGGGAGCAAGGTGAGGTTAGGGAGGCAAGAAGCAAGAGGCTACCTTTGCCTTTCCCTTACCCTCGTACTTGGTTTTTGCTTTCCTGTTCCGTCTTCAGTGAATGAGGTCTCTGCCTGTCGGGTCCATCGAGTGACTACTACAGGGGGGCCTGAGGGGGCCTACAAGAGACCTGGGCAATTGATCCTTTTAATTTAGAAGGTTTTAAAGGCTACTAAACGCCTGCTATGAAAACAAGTAAATCTGGCAGATCGTGTGGTGGTTTGGCTACTTTTATCTCAGTAGAACTAAAAATGGAAAGTGAGGTGGAAACGCAGAATACAAGTGACTGTCTGCTAGTCAAAATATGCATAAAAAAAACAGGCAATTAAACCCTCCTTCTAATAAATGTATATATTCACCCTGATTCCGTTTTCAAGTCAAGTTTAAATACTTTATTCGACAACATTGTCATAAAAGCTTTCTTCCCTGAACTAGACAGAATAAATACTAATCTAATAATAAAAACGTATTAAATACCATACATTTGTACATTGTTGACGAATAAGGATCTTTAAAATTTACACATTCTTTTTAAAAGAAGTATCATCACAGACCAAAGGAAGCTCATGTAGTTCATGGGGGTTTTAAAGTGCGCGTGCGTATTATCCAGGCCCATCCCAGGAAGTTGAGGGGCACAATTTGATTTCAGGACCCTGAAAGCCTCAATACATCTCCTTGTGCCCAAGTTTCTGCATGCCGGTTTCAGCCATCTATTCCTTGGGGCAACGTATAGTGGACATACAAATAAAAAGTGCAAAATATCTTCTACATGGGATTTACAATGGGAGCATGTGTTTACATTATCTGGGGACCACTTAACAGTAAAAGCATTTAGGGGCAAGGTGCCGACTCTGAACTGGAAAAACAATTTCCTATCTAGAGGCTTGGAGATCAAATCCCAATACTGTTCAAACATTGGGGAGGTTTTTAACTCTAGGAACTGGGATGTCAAGGCAGGAGATTGGCTGGAGGTCAGTGCAGCGTTGTTTATCATGTCCCAGTATAACTTTTTTAATGTGGTCTTTGAAGGAAAGTCATCTGGGTCTGTTACGGACCACAAGTGTTCAAGGTGCAATTTTTGAAGTAATTTCCTCACGTCTTTTAGCCAAACTACTTTATGGAAGATATCAGAGTTATCAACGTCCAATAAGGCAGCAGCATAATGACTCAACTCCGGGGTGGATTTTATACGCCTCCAATATAGAAGGGGGCGAAGTCTGATCATGTCCTCAATCCTTTTCCTCCCCAGGTCGTAAAGGAGAGGAGTGGAGGGGGTACTCTGTGGAACCCCGATTAAGCCCCGCAGGAATTTATTTTCTGCCACTGTTAAAGCATTCAAATTGGTGAAACCCCAAAGTTCTGATCCATAAAGGCATGCACCCAGCCCTTTCATGCCATAGATCTCCAATGTTGGCTGTATTGGTTTTGTAAATGAAGATTTATGCTTTTTGGCTATTGCCCCTGCCAACTGATTAAATTTTAACAATACAAAGTCCATGTGGGATCTCCAATTCATACTAGCGTTCAGGGAGATGCCTAGATAGGTGAAGGCATCCACTTCTTCCAAGAAAGCCACGTTGTAAACCATTTTCCCCTTGAATTTCTTGGAGGGATTCAGATTCATGAATTTTGTCTTTGATGTATTTATTTCTAAGCCCCGGATCCGGCAGAATTCGCCAAAAGCGTTTATTGTCTTTTGTAGACCACTAGGGGTCCGCGAGACCAGCAAGGTATCGTCTGCGAACATTAGTACTGGCACTCGCTTCCCATCTAGTAATGGAGCATCCGTCGGAACTTGCTTCAGAAAATCCACAATGCCATTTATGTAGAGGGAAAATAACGTGGGGGCCAAGACACAGCCCTGTCTTACACCTCTCTCAACAGGGAAGGTTTCCGTGACCTCACCCTGGGCTCCCCACCTAATCCGGGCATAATTGTTCTCGTGGAGTCTTACAAGCAAAGTTAGTAATTCCGGGCTTATTCCTAAATCCCTTAAAACATTCCAAAGTTTTTGTCGGGGAACTAAATCAAACGCGGACTTTAGGTCAACGAAGACTTTGAACAGAGGACCATTTAGCAGGGTAACATTTTTCCAGTATAAAGTTAGAAAGTGGAACACCTGGTCAACAGAGCTGGTTAAAGGGCGAAAACCCGCTTGATAAGGCGAAAGAATGTCCTTGTCAACTATCCAGGCTTGTAACTTGTTTTGAACCAGCCTGCCCATCAGTTTTTGGGCACAGTCGATAAGGCTGATTGGCCTGTAGTTGCTTGCTAAAGCCTTATCTCCTTTTTTGTAAACTGGGATTATTTCTGCTCCTTTCCATGTTGTAGGAATCTTTGCCCCCTGAGCGATAGCATTTCCAAGCCATACAAAATATTTACACCAGCTATCTCTGTCTAATAGAAAAACATCAGCCGGTATGCCATCAATGCCTGGCGCCCTGCCTCTGGTCACTCCATCCATTGCCTCATGTACATCTTTTAATGTGAATAATTCATTGACAAAAAATACCCTTTCTAGAGGGGGAGCTGTCTGAAGGCCTGTGTTGTCAGCATATTGGGGTTTAAAAAAGTCGACCCAGGACTCCTTAGGAACATGATTTTTTGGGCATTCCGCTACACCCCCTGAGCCCCACTTTAATATGGCCCAAAACTCTTTCTGGTGTTTGTCAACACATGCCTTCTTCAGATCTAACCAAAGATTCTCATCCCATTGCTTTTTTGCCTTTATCTGGGTTTTTCTGTATTCGTCCCTGGCTTTTAAAACTCCCGTTTTGGATCTTAAAGCATTACTAAGATTATGTCTTGCTATTCTACATGATTGATCGTACCAACCCTTCTTTATGGTTTGTCCATTACCCTTCTTCTTCTTGCTTGTTTTCAAGAATAGCTTCTGAATACTAGCAAAAAACTTTGGCTGTGACTCTTCAATCATCACTTTAAAATTTTCATCATTCGTTAAAATCTGTAGTCTGGCGACTTCATCAATAACTAGCCCCTCAAGGACCTGCCTGTCCTCTGCATTGGCTACTAGAGTTGCCCATCTAACATGACGAAGATTATTTGATGAAACAACATCTGAAGTCATAAAGTACCTAGCTGGATTTTCTGTCATTATTTTTTGTTCTAGGCTGAATAGTAAAGACAAAGGGTTGTGATCACTCTCCAACCTAGATATGACCTGCATGTCGATCACTTTACTCCAGGCTCTGACATCTATCAGAATATAATCAATCCTACTACTTGATCTTAGGTTATCAAAGGTATGCCTACCCTGGATATCAGAAGGAGTGCGGCCATTGGCTGCCCTCAATCCTCTGGATAGGCATAAGCTTTTAACCTGGATAGCTACTTCTGTCCATTTTGTAACCACTGGAATGTCTAACTGAGGAATTCCCCATTTGGTGTCTTCTTCATATGTCAGATCATTATCCTCACAACCTAGGGGTTCAAATGTTGTGTTGTGTAGATATCATCTCTAGATCCACATCTAAATCTCCTACTATATCTGAGGATATGCCCCCTTGGGTTCCCCTAGCATAGATATTGTATATTGCCAGCTTGCAACCATCGTTACAAGTGAGCAGTATAGAAAGTAGGTCGCTATTAGAGATATGGTTCTGCTTGATGGTGCATTGCAGAGCTTGCCGTATCCAAATAATTAGACCCCCTGAAGGGCGTCCCTTTGTATTCTTCTTCGCGGGCACATAAAAGTTTAGAAATCCCAGGCGAAAGACTGGTGACACTGACCATGTCTCTTGTAGCAGCACAATGTCATAAGAATCTATAAAGTCACACCATTCCGGGGTCTCTATTTTATGTTGGATACCTGCGATATTCCAAGAGATGATCTTGATGGGACTTTCCCTTTCCATATTCCTCTTATTTAAGGGAATAGTCAGGTTAGGGGAAGGCGCACCAGGTGGAGACCTTACTTCAGCTAGTTTAATACCAGATTGAGCAGCAAATGAGCTGTTCTCTACTGGTTTGGAGGTATAGCCTCTAAGTTCAAGTATCCTAGTCTCTCCGCGATCTATTTCTTTTGTCATGGGAGTACTAGGATTCCCGTGCTTGACCTCTGTAATCTTTAGTTGCCCTACACTCATCGGGTTTTCCAGTCAGTCACATTGGCTTAATCCTGATATGGCAGAAAACCTATTTTCTATCGCAATTCCCCAGTTATTTTTGTTTGCCGGGTATTTGGCTTTTCTTATTACAGGGTTCCATTTGGTTTTTAACAATGTTAGATTTATGGTATTTCCCTTTTTTGTATAGAAGAAATCCAGCGTTAATGGCACTATTTCTGTAGATCTACGCTGGGGGGGGGGGGTATATATTAGCTAGTATGTTTGGAAGGACTTCAGGATCTGAGAGGTGCAACACCACGCAATCCCCCCTAAACTTTTTAATGCCACCCCCTATCCATTCAACCCTTCTAGCTTTTACTACTTCCTGTGCCAGCTGGACCCTGCCTCCTGGTTTAAAAGCCATATTCTTTGATAACCAATGGAGTGATTTGTTTATCAAAGAAGGGATATTCTCCTCTTGTCCTGGTTCTAATTGAGGAACATTTGCTAGAACCAGTATTAATGGGGAAGCTTCCACTATTAGTTCTACAGGACCTTTATCGATATTCTCTATCTCATTGGTATTTCTAGTAGCAGGCCTTGCAGAATCCTCGACCATGGAAGCTGGGTTTAGAATTCCCATCCCCTCTTCCCCTTGTCCAGACCGGGACATGGTGTTTTGGGAAGTGTTTGCGGCAATATCTGGGCAAACTACGGCTTTAGTATTTTTCGGATCTGCCATAGCCAAATTTATTGGGACAGACTTGGGTGTTTCTACTATGGATTTTTGCAAAAGCGATCCCAATCTAGTGACCTCTGCTGTGAGCAGGTCAATTTTACTTAGGAGTGGTTTGGTAATCGTTTTAATTTTATTATCTATGGCATTCAGTAGCTTTTTGAATTGATCTTCATCTAGATGAATTCCACCTCCCCCATTATTCCCAATGTCATCACCATTTTTCTCCTCAGAGGAGGCCTCAAGGCATTTTTTACCTGATCTAAGTCCGCCCCTTTTTGGTATGTTTTTACCCTTACCCTTTATTACTCTAGGGGCTGGCACCGGTGTAGGGGTTTCCTCTTCTAAGGTATTACTTTCAACATCAGTTGTACATTCTGGAGCTGGTTCATTAATTTCGACTAATAATTGGGTCAGTGGGTTATTATCAGGGGTTTGGAAAACCTCATTACTAATGTCAAGAACTGAAACTGGTAGAGGTGTATTATCAATGAGCAAGTCCGGCGAATAGCTAAGACCCAAAGATGACCTCCTATCCTGGTTAATTTTGGCAACTTCTGTACCATGTAATTGTCTATTGTGTTAAGTGGAGCAGAAGATGCTTTGGCTTTAGACATGTTAATATCAACAATGGTAGTCTTTGGGATGAAAGTCAGTATGATGATCCAGACGATTACAGAAATGGGAGGATGGCAGCACTTACTTGAGTAAAATTGGACAGCGTTCTTGGCCCTGCTCCTGCCTCTTCGTGCCGATGAGGGCCGTAGAGGGCCCGCCCTTTGCCCTGGCTTCGCTCCGGGCGTCCCGCGAAGCGGGTAACTGCGGCGCTTAAGTGCACCTCCTGGCGCCCTCGCGTCGTCAGAACGCGCGCCGCCGCGTAGGCTGCCGGGAATTGTAGTCCCGGAGCGGCGGCGCGTGGAGTCTGCTGGTCTTTGACTCTTGGCGGTGGCGGCGTGCTTGTAGGCTTCCTGGCTGCCTTGCAATGACTCCTGGCGGTGGCGGCGACTGACAGGTAGGTGCTTGCTGGTCTCCCCCGCTCCGCCGGTAACTGCGGCGCTTAAGTGCGCCTCCTGGCGCCCTCGCGTCGTCAGAACGCGCGCCGCTGCGTAGGCTGCCGGGAATTGTAGTCCCGGAGCGGCGGCGCGTGGAGTCTGCTGGTCTTTGACTCTTGGCGGTGGCGGCGTGCTTGTAGGCTTCCTGGCTGCCTTGCAATGACTCCTGGCGGTGGCGGCGACTGGCAGGTAGGTGCTTGCTGGTCTCCTCCCTGATTCCATTTCAAGAAGAGCAATGACTAGCAGCTTGACAACTACAATATTGCTGCAATTGAAATAGGATACCCAACCTGAGGTTATCATCAGGGTGATTTTAATATGAATATGTTGTGGTCTTATGTCAGAGAGGACAAAATTCAACAACAGAATTATCTATGGGCAATCCCCAGCTTCCCATCTAGCTTGGATATTAAGGGTGAAAAGAAAGGGAAAATTGGAATGAATTTTTTAATAGCCTTGGAATTCTTAGGTCTAAGGGTGTTAAACTGTCATTTTCTGCAAGACGTGCCACCCGCTTGGACTTATCAAGCACTGGATAACAAATCTCGAATAGACTACACAATAGCCTTGTTAGACTTATTTAAAAAGATTTCATCTTATGGGATTGGAGGAGCAAACGGGAGTGATCATAATCAACAAATAATAGAGTTAAACTTCACCTTGGTAAGGTATGGAAAATATATGACATTTCTGGGAGATATAACTACGGTAAACTACAGGAAACTTTATTGGTCAGAAACCTCAAAAGAATCAAGGATAGCAATGGTACGTGTAACGGTTGAACCTTGTTTTAAAGGTGATTCTTTTAACGCTATTAAAAAATGATCCTTTTTCATAAAAAACACTGATCTCAGGCCAGGTGCAAAAAGAGGGTAATATAGAGCAGCTGGGCAAAAAGTCACTGGAATTGGTGAAATTGTCTTCTTAATGTCATCTACTGAAGAAATTATCACAATAGAATGCGAAGATGTGTTAGGAAGCACCCAGGTAACCTAATCTACAGAGAGAAATTAAAAAAGATAAATGCAGATGTAAGCAAACTATCTTTGAAAGAAAAACTGCAAGCAAAACAAGCGCTTTGGGGAAATGCATTATATATTAGTGAAAAGAATAATGCAAGAGAATTCTGGATATTATTTAACAACATGAACAGATCTAGTACGACACCCACATCTTCTGTAGTCAAAATGGGTAAAGTTTCTACACTCACATCTGGGAATGTTAGTAGAAAAATATGAGGCAAAAAAGCTACCACTATACTAATGGTTTGTGGATTTTAAATCAGCTTTTGACTGTGTAGATAGGCTGATTCTCTGGAGGAAACTGGATAACTTTGGTATTAGTCCGGGCCTTTTAAAAGCAATCAAATGACTATACACCGAGACTTGGACTGGGGTTCGATTGGGTAAAGGCTCTCGGCTATCAAGAAAAATTGAAACATCCCAGGGCCTAAAGCAAGGATGTGTTTTAGTACTGTATTTATTTAAGTTGTCATATCTGACCTTACAGATGTACTGGACAATGAGTTGGCTCACTCACCGAAACTGGCATATAAACAAATCTCAAATCTACTATGTAACAATGATGCTGTTTTGCGCACTCAAACAAAGATAGGGTTACAGCAACTTATAAACAAAATATCAATATATTCAATTAAGCACAAGATGGTGATAAAGGTAAAAACAACTAAAGTAATGGCAGTTAGTAATAAGGCATTGAACCACAGTAAACATAAATGGTATATGCAACGTCAGCGGTTAGAACAAGTTAGATTTTATAAATACCTTGGTATACTGTTTGACGAAAAGGGCACATTTTCACAACATAAAGCAGAGTTGTCAAAAAGATACAATATGTTTACAAATGTAAGTTTAATTTTATTGTGAATACTAAATGTTACCCCTTTAGGTTCTATACCCTTACCAGAGTAAAATACAGTAGGGTGGGAATAGGAATGTTGGAAATTTTACTGTCCAGCATCTTCTATGAGTTAAGAGATATTGTAGAAGGAATCGTAAATGTTGCCTGTTTACTGTCCAGCTACTTCCCTGACTTCGGTTAAAATAGAGTGGGAATAGTGAATGTTGCCCCTTTTACTGTCTAAAGCCTTCCCTAAGATATGTTTCATTGGAGTGGGAATGGTTGATGTTGAATTGTTGCTGTCCATCACCTTCCCTGAGTTAAGTGATATTGTAGAGGGAATAGTAAATGTTGCCACTTTAGTATCTAGCAACTTCCCTGAGTTATGGTCTGTTGAAGTGGGAATAGTAAATGTTACCCCTTTTACTGTATAAAGGCTTCTCAGGGATAACTTTGGTTGTGGTAGGAATTGTTCATATTGCCTCTTTACTGCCCAGCACTTTCCCTGAGGTAACGGATAATTGGAGTGGGAATAGTAAATGTTGTCCCTTTAGTGTCCAGCCCCTCCCCTAAGTTAAGTTAGATTGGTCTGGAAATGGTAAATGTTTCCCCTTTTACTATCCAAAACCTTCCCTGAGATATGTCGTATTGCAGTTGGAATGGTTAACGTTGCTTTTTTAGTGTCCAGCACAATCCCTGAGTTAAGTGAAATTGGAGTGAGAATAGTAAATGTTGCCCCTTTAGTATCTGTCCTCTTCCCTGAGTTAAGGCAGATTGAATTGGGAAAGGTAAATGTTGCTATTTTTACTATCCAAAACCTTCCTTAAGATAATGTGTATTATAGGGTGAATAGTTAATGTTGCATTTGTCCTGGCCACCACCTTCCCTGAGTTAAGTGATATTGGAGTGGGAATAGCAAAATGTTACCCCTTTAGTATCCAGCCCCTTCCATGAGGTTAGTGATATTGGATTGGCTAATGTATATATTGCTTGTTTTAGTTTGGAAAACCTTCAGTGGCATATGTTTTATTGTGGCTAATGGCTAATATTGTTTTTTAGTGTCCAGTATCTTCCCTGAGGTAAGTGAATTTGTAGTGGGTAAAGTAAATGTTGTCCTTTCAGTGTCCAGCTTTTTCCCTGTCTTAAGATGCATTGGATTGGGAATAGTAAATGTTACCCTTTTCCTATCCAAAACCTACCCAGAAATAACTTTTATTGGTGTGGGAATGGTAAATGTTGTCCCTTTAGCCCCCAGCCTCTTCCCTGAATTAAGTTACATTGGAGTGGAAATGTTAAATGTTGCTACTTTTACCATCCAAATGCTTCCCTGAGATAAGTTTTATTGTAGTGGTAGAGTTAATGTTGCATTTTTTTCTGTCCAGCACCTTCCCTGAGTTAAGTGATATTGGAGTGGTAATAGTAAATGTTACCCCTTTCATGTCCAGCTCCTTCCCTCGGTTAAGTTAGAATGGAGTGGGAATAGTAAATGTTGCCCATTTTACTCTCTAACACCTTCCCTGAGTTAAGTGATATTGTATTTGGGAAAGTAAATGTCGCCTCTTTAGTGTTTAGCACCTTTCCTGAGTTAAGTGATATTGAAGTGGGAATAAAACATGTTGCGTTATTTAGTTTAATGATATTTGTGTTGTCGATATTGTTGGTTTCAATATTTGTGATAATCTATTGCTAGTTATAAGTAACAATATTTTTGTTTACGATATATGTTAAATAAGATATTTCTAACTGCACTATTTTTTTCAATATTAGTGTCTTTTTTTATTAAGTAGAGGATCTTGATATTTTTTGTTAACGATATTAATGATTCAATAATTTTGTGGGTCGATATTTGACGATATTTGGGGTATCAATATTATGGCCCTGATTACGATGGCCGTCAGACGGGCATCTGACTGCAATCTCTGTGGGAATGGAACCGCCCAACTCGCAGTTGGAAGTTCCACCCACCTAATAATGATGCGAATGCCATGTAGGTTGTCCGAAAAATGTTTTGATGCATTGCGGCTTGTGCCCAGTAAGCATGGGCGGAAAATCCGTTTCGCTCGCGGAGTTTGCGGATTTTCGGTAAATTCGCAATCCGCGAGATTCGCGAATCTCCCGCAAAATCCGCAAATCCGCGAGCAGCGGATTTTGCTCGCACTGTTCGCGTGAGTTCGCGGCTTCCCAGTACAACTTCGCGCCCCGCGAAGAAGCGCTAAATTGCAGAAATACGATCTTAGCAAAACTGAAACTACTTACCAGGTTCAAAAGTTCAGGCTCATCATTAGTAGCCATTTCCTGTAGTGCTTCCTGAGGGGCCCCTCCAGAGTTCAGTTGCCTACCTGCAACTATTATGTGACCCTGCTCTGAACCTCAGAATAGTTACACATATGCCACAAAGGTCCTGAATTACCGCTAAGGGAGACAAGCAGGAGCCAGGCTGGAAGTTCAAATCCATTAATCAGCCCCTAATTCATTATTGTCAGTTGGGGCAGGGCAGGTGTTGTAACTAATTTTGCAACAATGAAAGCACTTAGCAAGTGCAAAAGATCACTAATCAGGAAGCACTAAGGAAGCAGGTGCCAGCTAAAAAAATATTCTGTGACACATTAATCAGCCCCAAATTAATTCAGGTCACTTGAGGCAGGGAAGGTGTGCTTTGCTTTGCCACAATAATGTACACTGACTGGACAACCAGAGGGTGCTGTGATGAAACAGAGGGTGGCATGGGTGGGCCAGAGGGTGGCATGAGTAGTCAGAGAGTGGCAGTGGTGACAGAGAGTGGCAGTGATGAAGAAGAGTGTCCCAAACAGGCTGGACACGTAGAAACAACAAGTTCGCAAAACTTGCGACCCGACAGGTAAGTTCGCATTTGCGAAAGTGTACAAAACCCTCGCGAACTGGCAGAAACCCGCGCGAACACAAAAAAAAAATCCGCAAATTCGCGAGAATTCGCGGATTTTGCGAATTGGAGTTCGCAAATCCGCAAAATTCGCGAACGCGAGATTCGCAAAATTCGCCCATGCTTAGTGCCCAGAGCGGTGGCCCACCGGGGACGGGGCCCCAGCATGGGGCCCCAAATTATCTTTCCATCTGTCTTTACATGGTGGTCGGACTGCCATGTAAAGGAAGATGGAAAGGGACAACGTAATCCCTATGGTGGTGCCTCCAGAGGCACTGCCCCAATGTAGAGATTACGCTCCGACCGACACTCTGATGGGCTGCTTGAGCCTGTCGGAGATGCCGATCAGTCCCTCCGCCCACTGCACTCCAACTGACCGCATCATAATGCGGCGGTCAGACCACTTTCCTGGCTGTCAAGCAGACTGACAGCCTGTTAGTGGCAGTCTGCCCAACATCCTAATTGGGCCCTATGTCAGTAAACCATAAAGTTCACATCCCATTGGAGTAGAGAGGAAATAGACTCACCATAAAACATGAAGAAGGAGAGATATTCACTACACGATAAACTCATTGGCTCATTATGTTGTCGGCGAAAACCGTCTGCCTGACACCGATCCGGATTTGGACCGACCGACTTGCGGTTGGTGGTTCCAACCACCAGCTTATGAAGCGACTGAACACTTTTCAGTCAGAGTCCCATTGTTCCCAATGGGAGCTTGAGTTATGCCTGACCACCGGCCATAACACAGGCTCCCATGGGGAAAAGGGGTATGAGCGGAAAACACTACACCCTTCCGCAGGTACCCAACGGTGCCTGTCACACTGTGCAGGGTTTAACAGGGGGGTTCCTTAGGTACCACCTCGACATCAACCCTAGGCTGCTGGGTAAGAGGGCCCTACCAGGGGACCCCCAAATTCACTTTCCGACAGCCCTTCCGTGTCAGGCAGGCCAACACGGAAAGGCTGTTGGAAATCGGCATCATAATCCCAACTGCGGTAACGCTGTCCATAGAGTTGTACAATGTGGTTCCGAGTGACAGGAATACTCTGTGACTTGTTCGGAAACGAGTAGGAATGGCCAGATATTTACGTTCCGACCGCGAACATCGTAATCGGGCGTCAGAATGTAAACCGACTGAGTTGATCGGAAGGGCTCCAACACAAGGAGATTCTGAGTGTCTGGAGGAGGCATTCCGCCCACCATTATAATGAGCCCCTAAATCTACAGACAGAAATACTTTTCTTCTTTAATCCAGCCATCATCAGAGAAGCCTTAGGGAAAATTTACCATACAGCTAATTTTTAGGAATCAGAGGAAAATGTTAAAAAAAGAAAGATTACTTCTTCAATGTACAACAACTGATTTTAAAACTTAAAGCCCAAAAGTATCTACACAAGATAGTCAAGAGAGCCATGAAACATGTGTGGTTCAGACCAAGAAAAGTATTACTGGAACCTACTCAGAAAAGAACACTAGATCCACTCGTATTTTTGGGCAGACGCCGAAGATGTTAGTACAGTAGGCACGGAATTTAATTCTGGCAACTTACAAGGGTGGGACACAACTGCACTCTCCATCCAGGTGTCCAGAATCCAGGTTCAGAGCCCCCATTCAGCTCACTGAGACTATTTCCATTATATACTCTACCGCTGGTGTAACTCTACTATTTTGGGGCCATTCTCAACTCAAGATGCAAGGTAAGGCACCCCTCAGGTCTATGCAGTAAGGTATAGATTGACTGGTACTGTCATAGTTGAGTGGAAGCTTTTTCCGTAGTCCAGGAGTCATAAGTCAAGTTGCTAGGAGCCCTAGGTACACTCAATGACCAGTGCATCTTCATGTGTGCTTTGTATTCACTCCTGCAATGGGACGGTGTCTAGTTGGCAGAGTATGCCCAGACGTGGGTCCCTTGCTCACTTTGCCATTTGATTCAAGCTAGCCTGGCTGATGAGGGGTGTTACCCCAAAACCAGTCCCAGAATGCATGTTTCCGGTCCAGGGAAGACCTGGCTTGGCAGTTCAGGCTGAACTGTTCCCATGAGGCCCAGGAATCAAAACTGATTTGCATTTAGCTGGGTCTGAACTGGGGTGGCGAAGTGAGTTAAAGAACGATGATGGATTCAACACAGATCTGTGACTGGGGTGAGTGTCTGAAAAGTTTCAGCGCTCCGTCCATCATATGTTTGTGTTTGCTTTATTCACGCTAAGTTGGCAGGGTATGCCCAGACTTGAGTACCTTGCTCACTTTGCCACTGTATTCAAGCTAGCATGGCTGCTGAGGCGTGTGACCCCTAAACTGGTCCCAGGATGCTAATTTCTGGTCCAGGGAAGACTTGGCTTGGCAATTCGAGCTGGACTGTTCCCATGAGGCTCAGGGTCATGACTGATTTGCATATAGCTGGCTCCGAACTGGGGTGGTGAAATAAGCTAAAGTACGTGATCTGTGACTCGGGTGTGTCTGAAAAGTTTCAGCGCTCCGTCCATCACCTCTTTGTGTTTGCCGGCATCTAGTTCTGACAAACATTAGAAATCACAGCCAATTAAATGTTTGTGCAGCCCCCAAACATCTATTTTGATCTAAACTTTGAGGCTGATTACGAGTTTGGATGTCCCACCGCTGCATCTGCATCCTCTACGACACCACTGTGCTGGCGATTTACTGCCTGCCATATTATGAGTTGTGCTGTTTGAAAACCATTTGTGGCCACTGCAGTCTTCACGCCAGGACCACTGCGGTCTGCAATCTTGGTGATGCGTCCTCCGACACCGCCAGGTTAGTAGTCCACCTGCCAAGCATATTACGACTACACAGTCATACTCATGGTCTCCATGCGGAGGTTAACAAATGGCAGTTACCTAACCATGGTCGATCGTCGCTGTATGCTTGAAAACAAAACTACAAAAGTGGCCATTGGATGTATTTGAAAACTGCGCACCTGATATGCTTTGACAAGTGGAGATGCCTTTAAATCACATCATAAAACTCCCCCATCCCTGACCAACATCCATTGCTCTACAACTGCAGCACAGCAAGACAGACAGACATTTTCACAGCTATCCATTTTCATCTTCCCATTTAGCACTCTCCGTTACCTGTAATTTTTGTTTGCACCTTTTTACCTCTATCACTTGTTTGTTTTACATTCATGTACTCACTCACATTTTATTTGTCACCATGCCTGGAAGAAAAAACTCACGCTTCACTATGCAAGAGTTGACAGTCATGGTGGATGTATTCATTTGGGTAGAGCTACACATTATTGGATACCAATTACAGCATACTTGTCTCAGTAGGAAAACTGGAATGTGGGACAGAACAGAATGAATGTTGTTGGTACCACTCTTCATATACGGCCAAAATTAGTAAGATGTGAAACAACCTCGATCTTAGGGTGTGTACCAGGTACAGCAACCACCACCTGGGGGCTCAGAGGACTGGCGGTGGCCCTCCCAGAGCACCATTACATCCCCTTCTCTGGGAGAAGAAGGTCTTGGCATTCCTGCATTCTGAGGGCTTAACAGGAACAGAGGGAGGAGTGGACAATGTATGTTATGCTTCAACTCTGCTCTTGCTATTGTGTTCTCCATCTACTTTCCTAATATGCAATACTCAAAGTATCTGAGATGTTTGTCTGTGGCAAAGCATATTGCTGCACATAAGAGCACAGGTGTCCTGTCACATGCTGCAGTCTGTCTGTAAGTGCATTACCATCAAAATATCAATCCAGGACTCATGATATGTGTTCAAATGTAAATGTGTGCTCCATTCTAACTGCATGTTGCCAACAAGTATGGTACACTAACCGTTTATCAAGTATTGGTAAAGTGACACTGAAGTGACTTGAACTACCATGAAGCCTTGTGATTAGAACTCTAACCAAGGTGCCAAATATGTGCATTGTTATGTATTGGCTTCACACCATAAGTAATTTCTGTATACTGTTATAAGCATTTGAGGATCATGTTAGCCAAGTGTACCAGCCCACAGATCACTCAGGCCACATCACACTTTGTAAATCAGTTAACCGGGAGGTAGCTATACCTCACATACCCCTTCAGAGTGCCACACAACCTCATGTTCACATATAAAAGAGGCAGAAGTTTCCCTTTTCTGTATTGAATTGGTGGAAATGTGAGGGTCATTTAGGATAAGTAGCCTGGCATTCAGAGAGCAAAGCCTGACTGTGGCAGGAGAACTGATGCACAGAGTAATATCCTTGTAGACCTGCTGATCCATGGGTGTTCACAGAAGGTGTTATCTGTCCCACTAGTGGTCCTAATAGCTGTTACATGGATAATATAGGGCATGGTGACTGAGCTGATCCCCTCACCTGATACCTCATTATATTGACCCACAGTGTCAATCTGTATCTGTCACTAATAACTATCCCCTTCCTCACAAAGGTCTGTTGACACTTTTCTAATAGTGTTGGTTCCAATGTACAAGACTATTGCACATCTAAGACATGAACAGTGTAGATAGTGGGTTAATGTTGTAATAGATGTAGAAATGTGATTCATCTGCTTGGCTAGTGTATTCCCTATCACACTACACATACAATTCTATGATGATTGTCATCTGTGTTACAGTGCAACATATGACAAAAGAGGTGTCCTGTGATGGCAGTATAAACAACACAAACATTATTACTTACTAGTAAGCATGGGCGGAAAATCCGTTCCGCTCGCGGATTTTCAGTAAATTCGCAATCCGTGAACTGTCGCGAATTTACCGAAAATCCGCAAATTCGCACGCAGGGGATTTTTTTGTTTGGTGAATGGTGATACAATATTGTGGCGTTCGCTTACCGTCATTCAGCGTTTGCCGAGTTGTTTTTCTCGATATTTTGCGAGTGCTGCGCCATTTTGGATCTTGCTGCGGGATCCCACGGGAGTTTGGCGACGCATCACAAGAGTAACATGTAGATGCGGCGGGCAGCAACAATCTCGCACTCGCGAAATTACAAAATTCGCAATTCTGCACAAGAAATCCACCAGCAAGCAGCATAAACCTTCTGAAAATGATGATTTTTATCAGAATAACTCATCAGGTTGACATTTGCCTGCACTTTTTTTTGCAAGGAGTCCATTTTGGGGGGTGGGGGGTGGGAGGAAGGAAGTGCCCCACAGTTGCTGTTCTGCAGAAAAACGAGTTTTGCAAAACTGAAAGCACTCAGCAGGTGCAAAAGTTCAAACTCATCATTAGTAACCATTCCCTGTAGTGCTTCCTGAGGGGCCCCTCCAGAGTTCAGTTGCCTACTTGCAACTATTCTATGACCCTCCTCTGACCCTCACAGCAGGCTCATAGGATAGCTACAAGTAGGCCACAAAGGTCCTGGGAAAAACAAAATTGCACTCAAACAGAAAGCAAATTACAGATAAGGAAGCAGGTACCAGACAGGAAGTTTAAATTCAGTGACACGTTAATCAACCCCAAATTAATTCATGTCAGTTGAAGCAGGGCAGGTGCGGTTGCTTCCCCACCCCCATAATCTACAGGGATGAACCAGAAATTAATTCATGTCAGTTGAAGCAGGGCAGGTGTGCTTGCTTTTCCCCCCCATAATCTACAGTGATGAACCAGAAATTAATTCATGTCAGTTGAAGCAGGGCAGGTGTGCTTGCTTTTCCCCCCCATAATCTACAGTGATGAATCAGAGGGTGGCAGTGATGTAACAGAGGGTGCTGTGAACCTGTGATGATGAACCAGACGTAGAAACAACAAAGTCGCGACCGTTGCGAGCCGACAAGTAAGTTCGCAATTGCGAACTGGTACAAAACCCTCGCAAACTGGCAGAAACCCTTGCGAACACAAAAAAATAGAAATCCGCAAATTCGCGAGAGTTCGCGGATTTTGCGGATTGCGAATTTGCAAATACGCAAATTCGCGAATGCTAGATTCGCAAAATTCGCCCATGCTTACTTACTAGGATATTCAAATAAGTAGACAACATAGGCCCCAGAGAGGTAGCTCTCGGTGTCACACATACCAGCCCTCACATTGTGACTTTAGTCTTAGGATGTTGTGTATACTATGTTTTTCCCTTCTATAGACCATATGCATCAAACATAAAGGTGTCTGGACAGTCATGCACAGGTAGTTTACCTATCAGAAAGTTAAAATGGTGTGTTGTGTGTCATGGTACCTCACACCACATTCCATGTAGGATGGCTCTGGTCTACATGATGTTATTGGGCTGCCTCATTTAGTATAGGTAATGACCAGGGTTGAGGTAAATTATTAGATGACCCCAAAAGTGTGTATTCATTCTTTAGTTGTGCTTAGCATGTGACATGAACACATGTAATACGTTGCCTCTTGATGAAGGTTTGTGCTACATTTCAACGTAATCTGTATCAAGCTAACAGTTATCCTCAAATTCCCAGTAAGAAATGTTTTCTACATCTATTACATACTTACAAGTCAACGCACATCAGTAGAAGGCCATCTGGAGAGCCATTGACTGGAAGGTATGGACCAAGGGGGTCTACAACCGACACAGTGCCCACTACAGAAAGAGGAGGAGGACCTGAGGTGTTGGACACGGAAGATCGTGGAGGTCCAGCTGGGGGCATCCTCCCAACATGGAAGGGGCGGACATTGGACCCTGACCTCTCCACCTCCGATAGCCCACAGACTGATATTGGCCTACCCGTACCTTGATGGGCAGTTGAGGGCGAAACAGCAGCGACAAGGGGATGAGTCCTGGCCAGAGTAATACATGTCATAGTGCCACATTTGAGTGTTAAAGACAGGCTTTTGACCAGTCATATTGGTGGTGGCCCATGTGCCACACTCCATATGAGTCATCGTTAGTACAAACGTGGTAGTAGGTGTGTGCTCCTATGCTGTGGCCATTGTATTTCTGGAATGGAAGACACAAAAGCCTAGTCTACATCCAATTCTTTCCTTTTGAGCAGACGCCTAGCTGAGTAAAGTGAGTAATCATCTCATATTCTCAGTAAATCTGGCTGATAATTGTACCACACAGGCAACTGGTGATGCTAATGTGAGGATTGAGGTTTCCTCGCTATTGTTTCTCATTTGATGACAGTCCTATTGCATGTGACATGACATGGAATCCTGAGTACATGCAGGGACTGCACAACAGGTCACATTGGTAAGTAGTGGTTATTCAGTGAAAGGAGGGTGTAAACATTACTGTTGCCATCAGCATTAGTGCCTATATGTTGGCCAGTGTGCAATTTCAGTTGATGGTTCCTCTGTAATAGTGTTTCAAAACACTGATTTACTGACTGGTAACATGCATGAGGGATTGATATGTAAAACTGTGGGGATCATATGTGAGTATCTACACTAATCCTTACAAGGCAATCTGAGTAAGCAATGCCAAAAAGTGGTGTTATGTACCTTCCCATTGGGATTTTAGTGATCCCACATCTTCATGTCATAGATGTTCAGGGAGACCCAAAACCTTCAAAGGTGTATTGGCTTCTGGACATACAATATATGACTGGCACCATCCCCTGTACCAAGTAGTATTGGAGATGTTCATATGGCTATATGGAGTCTTTTGTTGTTTGAATTCAGAGTATCTATGTCCCTAATGTTTGGACCTCAATGTTTTCTGAGAATGTGAGACATAGATAAAATACATGTGTACAGCTGTAGTTTGACTTTTCAGGTAGTGGACATGTGATGTAATTTGGAGTGCAAAGTATCATCAGCGTGCAATGATGGTTTGCATGTGACATGATGTCTGCCACAACAGTAAATGATGAGACATTGGTGTAGAACTTGACCTTCATGACATCCTGATGTGTCATGAATAATAGTTAGATTTGTTTTATTCTGGGCTGTGTGTGATCATTGTGTAAATTTCACACTCGGATCAATCCTATTTGGTTACTTCTCTTTACAACAGTAGGAAATAAGTGCCAAAGTATGCAAGGTGATCAACTATCTTTGTATGGACACAAGGAAGGATGGAGTGTAGAGTATTCCATCAATGCATTTGGGACTATCTGGGGTTATGACATGAGTGGACTCACCTGTTTGCAAAGGGCATGTAGCATGCATGCATATGTTCATGCTAAATTAGAAGCCTATGGAGTGAACCATGAAGGTGGTGTAATATGTAGACTTCTTCAATGTTTTCAGTTCATTTGTGATGGTCAGGTCTGGAAACGCAGTTGCAATAAATCCATGTTACATGTCATTTCAGGTACATCCAGGACAAGCGGAGGAGAAGGAGCCAACATCAATGGAGACACAGCTGGTCACATCAGAAACAGAAGGACCTAGTAACCAGAACGGTTTGAGGAGTGCCCTGGAGGAGATCAGTTCAAGCTCATCATCATCTGGGTCCTTCAGTGGATGCATTCGAGTGATGGCAGACCCAACAGGATTAGTTCCACCTTCATCCTTGTCCATCTCTCCCAGTTCCATCGCCACCCTCCATGTTGTCCCCCACAAGTTGGCCATTCCTGCTCCTCTAAGAGGGTAGAAATCTCCTTTGCTCCAGACACCTCGGCCCCTGCCCCTGTTTACCCTGTTGCCATGAGTGAGGAGGCTATTAACCTCCTGAAGGGCATCTCTGTGTGTCAGACTACAGTGCTGAATGCCATTCAGGAGCAAGGCAACAAGCTTACCCAGGTGGTTGCCTACCTGGAAGTCATTCACACTGCCATGTCCTACTGAGATCTTTTCAGCCTTTGGTCTCCTCCCTCATGGCAGCCCTCCACCCATCCCAACCTTCCACCTCCCCTTCTGCCCCTTATACAACCGCATCCCCTATTCCCTTTCCTATCTCGAGCACACACACACCTAAGCATGCACACACTTCAATAGACACAAGTACCCAACACAAATGCAAAATTTAAAAAACATAAATGCTGATAACAGACAATCACCTACCTTACCACCCCAGCATATCCCCATGTACCACAGCAACACATACAGAGCCCTACAGAGACACACCCATACCCACAGACCCCTTGACAACACCCAGCATTCAAGCAGACACAACATCAAACACCATAGACTCCTCCACCACACCCATATGCCCAAATACCGCACCAACAGCCACAGACCCCTCCACAACACCCATATCTCCAGACAGCACACCGACAGCCACAGACACCTCCACAACACCCATTCCCAGAGACCATACCAACAGCCACAGACCCCTCGACAACACCCAGCATATCCACAACACTCCAAAGCAAATGCTCTCAATCAGCTACACAACAGATACCAACACAACACACAATACAGACAGCAGACTGATAGTATTGAAAGTGTTAGCATAGAAAGTGAGGAGGGGGAACTCTAGAAATTGCCACTAAAAAATCTCACCAGCACTCATATAGAAATGTATGTGTTTAGACAGCAGTATGATGCTTCAAGTTAACAAATTACAGTGGGCGAGCTCAGAGAGAGAACAGCTGCAACCTTTGATACATACTGATGGCAGCCAGTAATCAATAAAACAAACAAATCAAGAAGTCTCTAGTATAACAAACAAACCAGTATTGACAGTCCCTCTGGAGAATGACCGATTGTAGGGAGGAACACGGGGGAGGGATGCACGCAACCAATCAGCTTTGAGGTCAACTTAGTAGGGAGAAGTAAGTCCCATGGATGATCAAAACTTGTTGCAACAGGATCACGCATTCTGCTTGTGCTGAGGTTATAGAAATAGAACACATAGTCAGATTGCACAATTCAAATATCATGTAGCCTGATTGCAAAGATCAAATAGCACATAGTCAGGAGGAAAAGGGGCACACAAATCAAGGGTAAAATGAGTGACACAGAAGGCAAAAGGGCACAAAAAAACGAGTGGAACAGAAGGCAAAAGGGGCACCGAAATGAGGAAAAAATGAGTGGCACAGAGGGCAGAAGGGCAATTCTACTGAGAAAGATAGACGTTCAGATATTAAAATGGTGTCTCCTTTAGAACACACGCTAAAGACATTTCCAAGCGAAAAGAAAAGAATAATCAAATATAACCAAGAATGGCACAAGGGAACACCAAACATTCACATTCATTGCCAAAAGATGGTTCATTTGACAAAGACCTCATAGCACACACTAACATTTATCAGGGCTAAATATAATGGGAAGAAATTAAATAAAAGAGAGATCGTTCTTAGTTTGTGGTCTACACTTAAAAACAGCTCGGAGAATCAAGAAGAGGTACCAATTAAAACAATCTTGAGGATAAGCATAAAAACACAGAGGCAGGGCCCAAGACACCCCCCACACTCCCCTGCATATGAAGGAATATACCCAAATCTCCTGCCCCCAGCAGCAGGATATGACATCCCACCAGAAGTACAAAATACTACAACTATTAAACAAAGCCCAAAAGGGGTAAATACACAAGGAACAGGGTTAAATCAGAGAAACTTAGGGACTGGACCTAAAATTGGAAGGTGAAGAACAGGGCGTCTTTTATTTAGAATAAATGAAGAAGGATATGTCCGACTAAAAAATACAGCACATAATTGGCTACAGTATGAGGAGGGAACAGATGCTGCCTCAGAAGAAGAATGGGACACAGAGGAAGAAGAGGAAGAATTAAAAGAACTAATACAAATGCCAACTAAGCATGGGCGAATTTTGCGAATCTGGCATTCACGAATTTGCGTATTTGCAAACTCGCAATCCGCAAAATCCGCGAATTCTCGTGAATTTGCGATTTTTTTGTGTGTTCGCAAGGGTTTCTGCCAGTTCGGGAGGGTTTTGTACCAGTTCGCAATTGCGAACTTACTTGTCGGCTCGCAACGGTCGCGACTATGTTGTTTCTACGTCTGGTTCATCATCACAGGTTCTCGGGCACCCTCTGTTTCACCACTGTCACCCTCTGTTTCACCCATGCCACCCTCTGGTACATCAATGCCACCCTCTGGTTCATCACTGTAGATTATGGGGGTGAAAAGCAAGCACACCTGCCCTGCTTCAACTGACATGAATTCATTTGGGGTTGATTTATTAATGTGTCACTGTTTTAAAATTCCAGTCTGGCACCTGCTTCCTTATCTGTAATTTGCTTTCTGTTGCAGTGCAATTTTTTTTCCAGGACCTTTGTGGCCTACTTGTAGCTATTCTATGAGCCTGCTGTGAGGGTCAGAGCAGGGTCATAGAATTGTTGCAACTATCAACTGAACTCTGGAGGGGCCCCAGTCAGGAAGCACTACAGGGAATGGTTACTAATGATGAGTTTGAACTTGTGCACCTGCTGAGTGCTTTCAGTTTTGCAAAACTCGTTTTTCTGCAGAACAGCAACTGTAATGCCCCAAACAAACATAGGCAACTGAAATCTGGAGGGGCCCCTTAGGAAGCACTACAGGGAATGGTTACTAATGATGAGTGAACCTTTGCACCTGCTGAGTGCTTTCAGTTTTGCAAAACTCGTTTTTCTGCAGAACAGCAACTGTAATGCTCCAAACAAACTTACTTGTGAAAGTTGATTTCTAATCCAAAAGTGATCCAAAGAAAGTCAAAAGGCCTCAAATCCAAAAAAGCGCAGGCAAATGTCAACCTGAGGAGTTATTCTGATAAAAATCATCATTTTCAGAAGGTCTATGCTGCTTGCTAATGGATTTCTTGTGCAGAATTGCAAATTTTGTAATTTCACAGTGCGAGATTGTTGCTGCCCGCCGCACCTACATGTTCGCAATTGCGAACTCTCACGATGCGTCGCCAAACTCCCGCGGGATCCCGCAGCAAAATCCAAAATGGCGCAGCACTCGCAAAATATCGAGAAAAACAACTCGGCAAACGCTGAATAACGGTAAGTGAACGCCGCACGCCGCAATATTGTATCACCAAGAAAAAAAATCCGCTGCGTGCGAATTTGCGGATTTTCTGTAAATTCGCGAGAGTTTGCGGATTGTGAATTTACCGAAAATCCGCAAAATCAGCAAGCAGAACGGATTTTCCGCCCATGCTTAATGCCAACACGAGCACAGTCACGCTATTCCTCAATGTCTGCTTACCACATCCACTCATGTCAGGGAATATACATAATAATATTATTATTAATAATAATATGCCACCACCAACATGAATGTCATATGCAGATAGATTAGTAGGAGAAAACAGAGACAATACAGCACCTAGAATGAGAACCACGAACTTCAATAAAGTAGCAGACAGGTTATGGACACATTTAGGAGACCAAGAAAAACACTGGGAAACTACTAGAAGTCAATTCGGCATTGTTTGTAAGAGATAAGGAAAGAGTAATTAGAAGTGATCTCACACATAAACAATTAATATCTGAAAAAGAAGGGGATATATACGTGACCCCTTCTGAGATTATTTAGCTGGATGGAGAGAAGGACAGGCCCCACAGAGGAGATCATAGCCCAGGGAAGGATCATTTGACCCAGATGACATGGCTATAGCAGAACGATGCATCAGAGGTAGGGAGGAGCACCCAAACTGGGATTATGAATATATGCAAAAATGTCTAAGAGTTTGAGAAAAGTATTAAATATGACAATCTCGAAGCCCAATTCAACAAGGAATCTGCGACAGGGAAGGATATAATGATATGGACACCTATGCAATAAATAGAATAATGCAGTTACCATTAATTCAGAAAGAAGCAGACTAGTTACATTAGATCTCAATTTAGCAATTACAGAACAAAAATATGGAAAACACTAAGGAAAAACTATCCCAATAAACTAGATATAACAGGCATGATGGCAGAGACAAGGAGACCAGATGGAAATGTAACTGATTATGTCAATAGAATCAAAGAGAGGTGGAGTCAAGAGACAGGGAAAGCAAGCATGGGAGAATGAAGGAAGATAGACTATATTCTTTTATACATAATAACAAGGGGGCTACCATCAGATGTACAGGAAAACATACATTTAAAAAGACAGCAACAGAAGGACCAGTATTAGACGCAGCCGCATTTCATACAATGCTTCTACATTCATAACATGGGTCACATGGCAAGAGAGTGCAGAGACACAAAAGCAGGCATGCAAGCACAAGTGGTGCAGATCCAGGGGCAGGGACAACAGATACAGAACACCACCTGTAAAATAACTTGATACAAAGACAACAAATTCTGAGCCCACCCCAGCAAAATAACTTCCAAGGTTATCCGAATCAGGGTCCTCAAATCCAGCAGCAAGGCATAACCCCCAAACCAGCAAAGGCAAGGAGGCCTGATAGTGATGGCAGGAACAAATCCATTCTATAGGAATATGGGAGACAATGACCAACAACAATAACAACAGCACATACAATGAAGAGGCACACACAGCATTCCAATGTGACCAGTTTTATTGGTAACACATAGATCAGATGAGGAACCCATTGACAGTTGCCAAAAACAAAATTCTACATACCTACGTTGTAGACATAGGGGCAACAAAATCATGAATGAAAGAAGGAAAGATCCTGTTATCAAATACAGCTATGGACATGCAGGGATTCTCTGGGGCAGTAAATAGGCTTCCATTTACAGAAATTCAAGAAGGAAATAGGAGGAACTTTTGCAGACAGAAAACTGTTATACTCACTGTCGTCTCCAGATAATCTCTTAGGAAGGGATTTGATGTCCACACTAAATATGACAATACATTTTAGCTCAGATGGTACAATGGTCTGCACAACTCCAGGAGTTTCAGAAAAAAATATCAATGATGGGCAGTACATGCTGTAATAGCAAATGCACCTCAATTGAAGGGAAGATGAGTGGAAATACCAAAAAAGTCGAATCCTGTTCAGATGCCAAGGAATACCCCAATCACAGCAGTTGCAGAACACACCACTGTTGATAACCATAGATGGACTTGAAATAACTGCCACACATGGTGTTCTATTGGCCACTGACAAGCGCCAAACAACATGGGCATGTGTAATATTCATGAACCCTGGACTAAGATTACAAGACCTATGTAATGAGAGAGAAGGACAATCTTTATTTGCATGGTTAATTAAAACCTTTGCAATTTCATTTACATTATAAGCATTATGATAAAATGTGTAGAGAAGAAAGAAAAAAATGCTAAAACATTATGTACAATTTACCTCTGTGCCAATGTTAAAGGGGCAGCGTTCGTGCAATAAAGTCAGTAATCTGAGAAAACAGCATCTGTTTTTAGTTTACAGTTTAAAAAGGGGCATTTTCCTTTCCCCATGTATACCAATGTTGAACATATGATGTATTCTTGACAGTCCCCATTGATTAGTATACTTGTGCAACTTTAAGAAACAATAAAACCTTTAAAAAAAAGAGTCTGTTTAATGTTCATTTTCGTTTTTCCGTTTGTTTTATAACATCTTATTTGATTTTCCAGATTTTTCAGCCTTTTCTGTTCCCAGGATACCTGAATGGGGGTTCTGAACGTGTTTAGCAAAAAATTGGTAGAATGTTCAGTCATTGAATGTTGATGTAGTATCCTGACTATTTCTTGTGTAGTGATGAGTATCCTCTTGGGCCGATTGTTATTTGCTCTCTGTGCCTTCGTTATGGGGCAATATATGAGGTAGTCTCCTTTCTACTATACGGAAGAACTTTGTGAGGCCCTTTTCCAACACTTGAGAGATTTAAGCTGCCTGACCAGTGAGGATCAGTAGTAACATGGCAGACAATTGAGAAGGGGCAAAAGGAGTTTAGCATCTTGGTTAGAGTTCCATCCACAAGGCTCCTGGCAGTTGTAGTCATATCAATGTCACTTCAAAAACCATGGGAAATGGCAAGCTGCATGACTAGTGAAGATCAGTATTAACATGAGAGTAAAGTAAGAAAGGGCACAATATGTGTGACAGACAATGTTGAGGAGGTGTAGTTGTGGAGCACAAAATAACACACACATCCCTGTCACTGTATATTATTTGCAAAAGCATGCCCATGTGTGTACAGTGTGCCTGTGCAATGTTTTGGCCTAGGAGGACATCCTACAGATGTAATTTTGATTATTGTTTTGAACAATCACTGACAGGGCCCCTCTATACTTAGGGACCCCAACTCACTTGCCTGGTCCATGGCGGGGCATCGTTTTGCAGAGGAGTCTATGGCAACATGAAGTGGTATGACTTACCACCAATTTCATCCGTGATGGAGCGGGTTTTAAACATGGTCGAGCAGGTAGAGTAGCAGTAGGATGTGTCCGATGGGCTCCATGATGGTAGAAGTTGTGTAGAGGTCAGTTTCAGCCTCATATCCCTCCCTTTCGGCTGTCTCAGATGTGGTGGTTGTACTGCCATGTCGCACCGGCTGTAACAGCTGTAAAGCAACTCATAATTGGGCCAGTAGTATTACCTGCGGGGCGAGCCTCCCACAACCTCTTGGGCTCATCCTGCGCCCGCCGTAGTCGGAGTTGGCTAGCGATGTCAGTGGTCTTTAGAAAGCCAATCCGCACAACTTGAACTACGGTGATCGGGCAGCCAAGCTTCTTGTGCTCAGACCGCAACTGCATGTAAGGTGGTCCATGGAACACCAAACTCGTAATCGGGTCCTTTGTCTTAGACGTAAGCTGCACGTCCAGTAATTCATCTCATAAGGTCTGCTTGGCCCCAGAAAATGTATTTAGGTACATATCTGTAGCTTACAAGTAATTTCATTTTCCTATATTTTTTCTTGTGCACAATTGGAAGTTAGTTCATTATGTTTTTTCTTGCCTCTCAAGAAAGCGGAACAATCTCTTTAAACAAATACCTATTAATTGCAGTTCTTGTGCCATTCACTTCTGCATCGGCTTGTCTGTAGCCTACCTATTCCTGTGAAAATTAGATATGTGAAAACCTGTTCTTATTGCATGATTCCTTACTCTTATCTGATTCAGATGTTTGCATAAGTGTATGTCTTTTGCTTTGTCCTTTAGTGACCTCATTCTTTGTTTGGTAGTTGCACATGTTGGTATATTTTGCTGTTCATCTTTCGACCTAGCGAATTGTGCAATATAGGTCAGTATAATTTTTACTGTGCCTGGTTTAGCTGTTTTCCTACTGGGCTGCATTAGGAGAACATTCCACCTGCTTCCATCCATTTTTAAGGGCATTGATTCACTGATTTGTTGGACACAAAGAGGGGCACGACTTGCATGATGTTATACTCCACCATTTACATTAAGAGTCAATTGGGCCAAAAGGACAATTGGTGAAGTTTTTTTAAATTATATATATGTGTGTGTGTGCGTGTGTGTGTGTGGGGGAGGGGTGTGTGTGTGTGTGCGTGTGTGTGGTTGCGTGTGTTTGTGTGTGTGTGTGTATATATATACATCACTGAAAAAATACAAAATCGGTGTAAACGAAAATTAGCATTTGGTTGTGCGAATGTTCATTATTGCCATGCATAAGCACTTTATCTAGATACCAAAAGGTCATAGTAAACTGGAACCAATACTGTATCAAGAGTAAATTATGGACAAAGCACTTGCACTTTATCAAATATAGTATGGTGTCATTATCAAATGTACTGTATCTTTTATGTTTTCACATTCTTTTTTTCACCATGCACCAGCACTTTATATTCAACAGTCTACTTCATTACTCATTTACTCATGAGGTTAGCCTATTGCTTTTATTGTAATTAAGGACCAACTTGTTGGATTCTAGAAAGTTCTAACATTTCTAGCATGGCAATATATGTTTCTATTTAAATCAAAATAGCTGCTAAATCCCATGTGAAATGGTGACAAAAGAAAGGTTCTTTTTTAGAGATTTTCAGTTGTGTGATTTTTTTGTAAATACATATGAAATTAAATATGGATTTAAAAAAATGGTGAATTGCACATGATTATGTTTGCAAGCTGTGTGCATTATATCAATTGAGGAACGCCAATAAGGCAATGGATGAAGTAGACACTTCTCGTAAATTCAATCCCTCCAATTTCAATAGAAGAAATGCTAATAACAATTGTATGTAAATGTATTTTTTAACAAATGGCAGGCATGCATCTTAAATTGGAAAACATGAATATAGAATGTTTTAAAAGGTTAGACACAGCAAAGTATCTTCTGACCTAGGATCGAAAACAATGTGGAGTGGAGTCTGTTTTCCATTGCAATGGAAACAGCGGCCCACGTGATTGGGAACTTGGCATTTTAAAAATGAGGAAATGGCAACAGCGTAGTTGGTGTGAGCAAGCCTGTGGACACAGGCGAAACGCGTTACCAAAACTGAAAATAAAGAGAATTTTTTAAAACTATTACCCGAGCCCTTGTGTTGGTGTCAAGGAACTGGAAGGTAATTGGAATTGGTAAAAATATATATATGTCATTTGAAATGTCATCAGTGATGTCACTGACCATGTCATGAATGACGTAATATGTGACGTCATCAGCAGTGCATTGCGGGGGCGCGAGTTATAGTTAGCTCAACTAATTATAATGGCTGAATTTCTCTGGTTTTGTACGAGTGAAATGTCCAACTATATAATGTCCCTGAAACCTCTGTTTTTTTCAGTGACTTTGAAAATTTCGCGAAGATTCGTAAAACAGCGCCAAAGATATTGGCAAACCAAAAAACGCTTTTCCCGTTTTACGAATCTTCGCAAACTTTTTTTAACTAATGGGGCGGACCGGTTAGCTCCTGTCTTGAACATTTTGGTGTGATTCATCCAGCAGGGGCCAAGAAAAAAGGGGGTCCCAAAACGTGTTTTACCCATGTTAACTTCCTTTTCCATGAGCTATATATATATATATATATACATATATATATATTCACTGAAAAAACTATAGGTTTCAGGGGCGTTATAGTTAGCTGAACATTTCACTTGTACAAAACCCTTGAAATTCCCCCGTTATAGTTAGTTCAGCTAACTATAACTCGTGTGCCTGCAATGCACGGCTGATGACGTCACATATTACATCACTCATGACATGGTCAGTGACATCACTCATGCCATCACTGATGACATCTCAAATTACATCACTGATGACATCACTGATGACATCATCCTTGTGATAGAGTGGCAGACCTCCTCTCACCCTAATATAACCTTTGATACACACATTCAAAAATAGAAACAACAATTTTCAAAAAAATGGACATACCAATACCAGTTACAACAACCTATGACTGAATCAAAAACAGACATCCACTTTGACTCCCTAATGTTCAAAATTAGTCCAATGTTCCCTCTGGGGGTTTGTTTACGTTGGGTCTCTCATTTTCACCTTCCCTCAGATATAATCCCGGGTTGGCTGACCGAACACGGCGGCTTTTGTCGTGAAGTATTTTACCACGCACTGGAGATTTGATTTCTTCTATCCCCAGTAAGTGGTCCAACTTTCTACCACTTCCATTCAGACTGACTTAAAGCACCATGTTTTACAGTCCCTTAGCATTGTCCCATATTTTGATTACAGGTAATACCTTTGCTGCCTCTGTTCTCTTTTAAAACTGCTGAGCCCACTGTACCTGCAGTTCCATGTAATTTACACTGTGCTAATTTGCATCGCTGTAAATACATTTTTCTTGTTTTTAACCTAATGAGTTTTTTCAGCCACTTGGTGTATTTACTAATTTAATCTTATTTTTTACACACCAGGCCTTTGCCCCCTCGCCCCACCCGCTGCCCCCCTTCCTGAGGAAGTCTCCCGTAAGGTCTCCATTGATCCTTCTCCACATTGGGGTCAAAACGTCGCCAACCTATAATTCTACCAGCACATGCCTCAGTTATTATAAGCTCATGAGGGACATCGAAACTGCAATATGAATATTGTTGAACATTGATGTGTTTGTCTTCTGGATCCACATGGAAGCAACTTATCTGTATTTGTATTCCGACCAATAGGCGATTGACCATCATTTTGATCTTGCAAAACCCTCCATCCTTGCATGCCATCACACCAACTGGCACTCCATACCTCTCCCTCACCCCTTGGGGCACCAACTTGTGTACCTTCAAATAATCAATGTATTGTTCATGCTAGGTCCATTGGGATTAAATAACAGTGTACCTGCATTACTACTTGACTTGGCTTATGTTTATGTTTTTTTCAATCTTTACTTTATCTTTTTCTTATAAGTAAAAGTGCACCCTTCTCAATGTACTTTCCCCCCTACTTAGGCCATTTATGGCCCCGGTGACCCCATCCCCCGGCCGGTCTTTGTTTTTTGTTTTTTTTGTAAATTTAATATTTGAGGAGGGGGGGCGTGTGGCCCCCTCCCGGGCCACATGTAGCCCCGGGAACCCCGTCCAGCAGGCCCTCTCCGTTGGGGAACGTGGGGGGTCCCCAATCCCCCCACGGTCCCGCCGGCTCCCAGGGTCCCTCAGGAGCCGGCATTGCTTTTCCACATGGGGAGTGCTAAGATGCAGCTCCCTGTGCGGAAAAGCAATTTGGTTTGCATTTTCAAAGAGAGAGCAGGTTTCCCTGCTCTCTCTTTCAAAATCCAAACCAAGTTTGCTATGGCAGGACGGGAGCCGCGAGACTCCCGCACTGCCATAGCAAACTACAGTGTACCGGGGTGGGTACCCCGGGACACTGCAGGAGCCGGCCCTGGGGGGTGGTGGTCCCCAGGGCCATCAAGGGCTCCAGGAGGGGGTCCGCGCGGTCCCCCTCCCAACATTTTCAAACCCCTGGGAGCTTGGGGGTCCATAACGAACCCCTCAACTTAAACTCTTAGTGCCCCGGGAAGGTGGCGGTCCCCGGGATGTGTGGGGGGTTCAAGCCCCCCACACACAGGTTTATTTGTTTTAAAAAAGACCCAGGGGGTGGCGGTCCCCAGGGCTGCAGGGGGGCCGTGAACCCCCGCATATATTTTCTTAGAAAGCCCCGGGGTGGCGGTTCCCGAGACTTGGGGGGGGCTTTGAGCTCCCCCACCCATATATTTTGAAGGCCCGGGGGTGGCGGTTCCCGGGGCAGGGGGGGCTGAGAGCCCGCCCACATAATTCAGAAAAGCCCCGGGGGGCTGGTGGGCCCCCCTTTACATAAAATACATTGTCCCCGGGACTTGGCCCCCATGGGGGCTAATTAGCAATGAAGCGCAGGAGCCAGCGCTTTTTTTTTCATCAACAGAATCCGTTGCACCCTGCGCGTATTTTGCCTTTTTGCTTTTTGCGCATTTTTTTCTCTGCTTTCTTGTGCCTCAGTTCTACCAAGGCACAAGATGGCTGCCAACACTTCCTGATTTGGAGTGTTGACAGCCAATTAGCATACAGCTCGTGATCGGGAGGGTGTGCGGATCCTGCGCGGCCGTAGAAATATATGTGATTTTACTTTTGATTGTTTCAGCAACTACTGAATGGATTTACACCATTCAACAAAAAGGCACCTTTCTGAACCAAGGGCTATCTCTTTGCCAAATTTGGTGTTATTCCGTTCAGCAATTCGGACTGTAGCCACGGATAAAGTTTCCTATGGAAATTTGCATGGGGAAAAGACGTTTTGGGACACCCCTTTTTTCCTCGGTACCCTCTTGCCAAATCACCGCAAAACTTTAAAGATAGGAGCGGACCGGATCCCCCCTCGAGTATTGAAAAGTCCGCGAAGATTCGTTGACCAGCGCCAAAGTTATTGGAAATAGAATGTTGCAGATTTTTCTATGGAAAATAGGTCCTAACTATAACTACCTACTGGCGACTGCCAGTAGGTAATATATATATATGTATAAATATATATAGCTCATGCGCTCAATATCTCAATATATGATTGCAGGTAACTACAACTTTCTTTTGCGATGATGGCTTCCCTGATGAAGGTGCTCATCTGCCGAAACCTGCATAGACTGACGACACAGGATGATTGATAATATAAGCCACAGCTCCTATATCCACAGAGCATCAGTTGACACAAATGCATTATAAAGATATCAAAGATATCAAAAGAAGACTTTGTAATGAATCATATTGATGTTAGCATAATGACGAAAAAGTGTTAAATACTTTTCCTGTTAGGTATTGTGCACTATCATTGTACAGATTGTATACTTATTCTTGGATTTCTAAGGGTGAGAGGTATGAATGAAGGTGTGAATGTTATGTAAATCAGGATGAAAATGTTCCTATAATTTGATTGTTGATTCCATGGCTGAAACATGGGACCAAAATGATGATATCTGAACAAACTGAATGTTTTTAAAAGAATCATTTTATAAATGTTAATTATTAATACAACTTTTACTTCACCCTAGACTCATTTTCTCGTGAGCCCGAAATTTACATAGGAAACTAGCTAGTAATTCAAGAGTTGCCAGGGTTGCTATTGCTATTTCACCTGCCCTTGCAAAGTTCATATATATGTAGCAGTGTGTCCCCTTTATCACACTATTGACTAGCATGTGTCACCTCTTTTAACTCTAATATAACGGAGATGAAGAAGGCAATACAAAAACACTGGGAAATTGTCTCCTCCTTGGAACCTGTTAAGGCAGCGATCTCTAATCTTTTGTGAAGTAAGAGCCACTTATATTCAATTAAAAACATTGTGAGCTACTAATATTATTACTGTTGTTACAGTGATTACATTGGTGGCCACCTCATGCAACATTACCAACAGTCATAACCTCACTGCATTAGGTACGGTTGCCAGCAGAAATGTAAAAAAGGCATTATCAATTTGTTATGCCTCTTCATAGGTAATACATGCCTACCACAGCGCTCCAGTGCTCCAGTGCCACTGGAACGAAAGTAATAAAATGATTAAAAATGATCTCACATGATTTATCACTGAAACTTAAGCCTTCAATATATATCGAAAATTGACCCATTTTTCTCCACACATCAGCTTATGAGTTTTGAAAATGCATACATATTTGTCTTGAATACACAATTTTGGTACGTACTTAGTATTTTGAACCAACCAAAACGTTCCAATTCAGTAGGCTGGTATGCAAACTGGAAAACTACTTATAGTTTGCTCGAGAGCTACTGATAGCTCACTAGCTACTTGTAGGAGAAGCCTTCTTTAACACCATGCGCGCTAGCGTTATTCTGCTCGCACGCTGAGATTTGCGAAAACGCACTTTACATGACGAGCTGGGCTCGTCATCAGCGTGCGAGGAGGCTACGCCATGACGAGCCCAGCTCGTCATGAGCGTTGAAGGGGTTAAGGAAATACCACTGTTTCCCTTGAGAAGGAATAGGAATTTGAGAGACATATTGGTCCACTCAATTACAGTGTGTCAGAGACCTCAAGATAATCTATGGAATCCATTAGGACTACCACCCATCACTGGCCATAGAAGATGGGGGAACTGCATGGCATATGAGTCTACGGTTGAAGGAGGGGAATTTAAATATAATGATATACTAATCAAACATAATGAATTTACAAACTGCTGATTGAAGAACATTATCTACTGTCTTCTATGCCCATGCAACAAGGCATATATTAGCCTACCCAGCCAGTCAGTACATTATAGGATCAGTCAACACAGATCAAGAATCAGGTGTTGAAATCTGTCAGCTCCATTGGTTCAACGTTTCTTGGATCTAAAACATGATGTAAGAGTCCGTATGTGGTCAATGCAAAGTAACAAAAAATGAATAATGAGAAGACCATACTTAGACTAGGAATCTTCATGATTATGAAATGTAGAATGGCGGACACATTGGAAACATATATTGAAACTTGTCTTCCGGAGGTAGTGTAAACAACTGCAGACAGGCTTCTTTGCCAAATACCCATTGATGTAACGGTATCCTGTGGCAATGTAGACACAAATCCTTCTCAACAAATATGGCTGTGTCACAGAGGATAAGCTGCCCAAGAAGACGGACAACCCAGTACGTCCAGCCTTGATGATGAAGGCGAGGGACATGAGGCTGTCTGGGCAAATCGAGTTCAGTATGCCCCCTAGATGCGACAATAATGAGGAGCGATATTGATGAGCACAAAGCGTTGTACCACTCATGGCTTGCCTAAGAAGGATACTGAGAGCACGAGCTTTATAACTCAGGTTTTACAAATTTACAACTTTAGCACTTCACAAGGTGATATGTGAGTGAAACTGAGATGAGAATGATGCCCTTCGCATATTTTGGCAACACGGCTTGAAAAATGGAGGCAATTTATAAGGCATGTGACAAACAACAGCTTTTTCTTCATATGTAAGAAAACCCTCATCTTTGATGACTCGTCTTGTTTCAAATAAGGCCCATGGTTTGTATCATAACACATGGAAAACTACAACCTGCATTAACCACCACGCCACATTAAGAAATCAAAATCCACGGGTGGCCCACATGGGGAACTACAGCTCCCATGAAACCATGTTACATCACGTAGTCAATGTCTACGGGACGTCCACAATGTTGGTGTATTCTAATAGGGAATGGCCGACCGCCTGCCACGTGAGCAAGACGCAGAACCAGCATGCCGACCTTTACGCTGACACAGTCACAAAGAAGTGATACTGGTGTGAAGAGACCTGCATTCGATGAATAGGAATGCAGCAAACGAAATTCTCCAAGCATCAGCTTATGAGTTCTGAAAATGCATACATATTTGTTTTGAATATACAACTGTTCTTTTTGAAGGTTTACCTCCTACAAAACAAGGATGGTGTTTTTGAGTCACTAAATATGGTGGACCCCATGGTTGACCTTGAGGCATCCTGCATGGGAAGCAGCTATCACACCTCTTGAACAATGGGTAGTGTCACGTGGCCCGCCATAGTATAACCCTGTTTGGTACAATAAAACGACTATAGAGTCTGCCCTTTAGATTCAAGCCACTGATGGTGCATTTGAAATATAAGTTAATATTTTTGATGTGGGTATATATTTTTTGTTTAAAAGAGAAGCATTACTGTTTGTCTTTATACATATGCATGTTCCCCTATCTCTATCTCTATGTTATATTATTTTGTTTAGAATGTCCAGACAACAACATAGTCTTTTGCCCTGATGTAAAATTGATCCTGTACCTGCTGAGGTCAAAACGCTTCAGCGAACGGTGTTTGAGAGAGGTGGAGTGGCCTTTCCATAATCTACCAAATGTAGGCATAAATATAAGCCTTGCAGGAACTTGTGCACCATGATGTACAGGTATCAGAGCCTAAAATAAACTGATTCCACTCCTCAACGCAATTCTTTGGGATTTTGATGAACTGCTGTAGAAGCTAACCCTAAAAAAAGCTTTTATGGGGGTAGCAAACACATTCTTTGGCATTTGGGTATTTTTTGGTTCTGGACAACATTTCTAAATATATGTGCATTCTGTGTAAATGTTGTACCTTAAGAGATGTCATTTGGGTAAATGGGGGAGTTTTACTTTTGTACACATTTCTTCATTAATGGTTTTTCACAAAGGTCCTGAATTCAGGTTTTGTAACATGATCTTATTTTGTGTATTGAATTGAATGATATGAATATAATATAATTCATGATTACACCCACGACCCATGTGCTGTTTTGTCTACTTTGAAACAAGAATATTAACTGGGTTGGTAGTGAATAATTGATCCCTCCCCCATCCAGGTTTATAGGATCAACCTCTAGTAATTCTGTAAGGATAAAATAAAGAAGCATGCACACTTGAGAATCCATTTGGCAACTCTGAAGACTGGTAATGTCGGAAGACACACCTATTGAAGCCCACATAAGCGATGCGTACCGAAAAGAAATAAAGAAACACAATCAAGCAGTCAACAGGAATAGACACATTCTGTCAAAAATAAGTTATTCTATTTGTTTCTGTGATGCTTTTGAACTGGCATTACGAGTGCATGATGAATCTGGAAGTTCCTCAAATCCTGGAATATTCAGAGAGCTTGTGGATTTCATAAAAAGCACAGACAGTGAGATTGAAGCATATTTAGCAAGTGCTACAGTCTTAACTTGAGTGCATGCTCGAGATTATAAAAAGCTATATTATGCAACAGTTAAAAGCCACAGACGTTGAGGCAATTCAGGCTAATGACACCACTGAAGTGGCCACCAAAGCACAGTCTGAATTAATCTTTGGTATATTGACAATGACAGTAAAGTGGTGAAGAGATTCTATGGTTTCACACATTTAAGAGTCTCTAGTGCAGAAACCATTGCTACAGCAATACTCCGTGAAATTAATGTGATTTTTTTTCAGAGCACCCTCAAAAACAAAAACTTATTATACAACGTTATGATTGTACTTCAGTAATGAGTGGAATTTTTGGTGGAGTAAAAAAATTAATTAGAGGTGTGTACTCTAATGCCCATTATGTGCACTGTTATGCCCACTAATTAATTTAATCTTATTGTGCAACAAGCAGTAGCAAAGATCTCAGAGGCACTAATTTTCTTTTTGTAAGTAGGAGGCTTGGCAGCATTTTCCAACTGTTAGAACTTTAAAATAAACGCAATCAACCTAATATACCAATATAGGCTTGAGAAATGTTTTGATACCTTAGAAGGTAGTGGTAACTTTGAATCCAGAAGTGGAAATAAGGCCTGTGAGTTTGCTAGAACACTACAAGACAGGGGGCATATTCACAAGGAGTTAATGCCACCAGAAAGTCATTTTTTCAGACGTTCTGGCGGCGTTATGTCCTTTGCCTTATTTACAAGGCAGCGTTAAGCCAGTGGCTTAACATTGCCTTGTACATAATGCACCTATTCACGCAGCACTTAGCGTGAAAGGGATGTGCAATGGGTGTTGCAGTGGGCATTCCGCCGCAACACCTATTGCTTTTTGACACTGACCCATATTTATAAGGTATGGGGTACCGCCAACAATATTTCCAGGGAATACCGGGTCTTAAGCAGGTGATACGAGGAGAAATGCATTTTGCAGCACACATAGAAACAGCAAATCGCATTTAAAGATTTGCAGGAAAGTCTCTGTTGCCAATTTTGGTATAACTCCGCGCTACACTAGTTTCTAGTAACCATGCCCCAGACAGTTCCAGGTCTTTCTGTTTTTTGTTTCATTAAATAATGCCTCATGTCGACATAAAATACAAGCACCTACAAAAACATGAAATAGATACGGTCATTGTGCAAGGAGCTTCCATCCAGTTTGTCAGCAGAATGACCAAAGCCAGAGAACGGATTGACAATTTAGACAGCAGACAGCAAAACTATTCTAGTTTCTCAAACTGCAGAAAAAACATCAGTGGTCTGGTCCGAATTGCAAAGCAAATATGTGACACTATAGTTGTGCATGCAAAGGAGTGTTTTTCTTTTATAAAGCATTCGGTGCTTTAACTCAGAAACATAGTATGGAAAAATCACTTACAGAGACTGTGGCTTTACTAAAAATAGTAATTACCACTCCGATGAAAAAAGCAGAGTCGGAACAATGTTTTTCAACTTTAAACAGAATCAAGACATTCCTGAGGAACATCATGACAAAGGGAAAGACTAAGGGCCAGGTGTACGACCCTTGAAGTGGCGCGTCGCAAATTGTGAGGCGCTATTACCAATGTACAACAGTGTATTTCACACTGTTAGCGATTCCCAATGGGGTTGCAAATAGAGAGGCTCATGAATATTAATGAGCCTCTCGCAATTTGCGACCCCATTGGGAATGGCAGGCCCTTCCAGGTACGGTGGCCTGCTGGGCTCAGCAGACCACCATGTCTGGGACTGCTTTTAAATAAAGCAATTTTTTGCTTTTAAAGAAAAAAAATTAAACGTTTTTGTTTCATATTTTAAGGGCAGATAGTGGTCCCTGGGACCACTGCCTGCCCTTAAGAAATATTTTCCCCTGTATTTGCAAAGGGGAAGGGGTCCCTCTTGGGACCCCTTCACTTTTACGACCCAATTACCACTCTCTTGAAGAGAAAGGGAACGCCCCTTCCTAATAGCAAGTCGCAAAAGCCTATTTTACAAGTCGCAAAAAATTGTCAGTTGCAAAATAGGGTCTGTACATACCCCGTGCTGTTTTTGCATGAGCAAACGGGTTTGCAACCCTGTTTGCACATGCAAAAACTGTCGTACATCTGGCCCTAAATGCTTTAGCAATGCTCATTGTGTCCAGTCCGACAAATGACAAATGGCAATAACTTGTATTTCCTTAGTAGATTTCATTTGTAAAGGTATATCAATGTATGTGTTATCTTGAAGCCTGTTATAAAGTTCTGTGGTTATACTGAATAAGCAGCTACCTATGTTATTATCATATGAAATCTCTTTATTGATGTCATAACTACACATTCACAATTTCTTTATTGGCCTTCTTACTATCTCAAATTTGATTGAAATTTGATTGAAAATGCACCATTTGCCCACTCTCTTTTTAAAATGTTCTCGGTTGATACCCCCCCAGATCCACCTTATCAATCGCTATGCTTTTACACATCACCACTTTCTTTCAAATGTCACCGGCCGCCACTGTTAATAGATATGTGTTTCAATTAGACTGAATACGAAGACTCCACCCCAGTCATTTAGCAAAAAGACTTAATGATTGTATCTAATATGCTGAGAGTTTGACCGCAGTTTCATTGTCTTTTATGCACTGATTATTTTTTGATATGTTGTTTGTGAAATCTAGTTAATTGTTGATTAAGTTCTGTATAGAAGTTTTTAATTGGTCTCGCTACATAAATTTGCAAATGGACTAGATAAATTGTCAAAAAAACACAACTCAGAAAATGATTCAGTGAAAGAGAATGATAACTAGATTTCTTACCCAAAATGTAGAGACAATACATTCAGCAACTTTTTAAACAAGCATTTATAAACTTAATAGGTGTATGTTTTTATAAGCAAACATCATTCTTCACTGATTGTTCAGCTTGTGTGTATGGGATTGTATGAATGGAAGTTTGAATAAATATAGGAATGAGACAATGATACAAGGAGTTCATATCTGGGTGAATGGATGAGTGATTAAGTGTATGGATTCATGTATAGATGAGTGAGTGAGTAAATTGATAAGTCGATGGATGGAAGAGTGTGTGAGTGAAGGTATTAATTGGTGGATGGATAATTAAGTGCAGAGATTGTCAAAGAGATAGTATGCAGAGGAGTTACTGTATTCATGGATTGGGAATTGGATATCCATTCAATCTCACTGACCCGTTCATATTCACATATTCACCCTACCATCAACCCAACTGTGAATCCATCATCTTTTTTTCTATACATATCCCCAAACCATCCACCTAAGCATACGTTTATGCACTCATACTCAAGAATCCATGGAGCCATCCATGTGTTCACTCATACTCATTCAAACACTGATCTTCACCCACATACTTATCCATCTGTGTGTGCGCATGGGCCTGCATGGATTTAGTTGTGATTACATGTGTACCTGCATGTGCTTGCATATGAGTAAGTGCCTGTATGTGTGGCGTTCTGTGTTGCTGAGTTATTGTAGATGTGCTTATGTGTTATTAGGTGCCTGTATCCTTGAAGGCCTGAGAGTGTTGGTGTCATTATCTATATTGGTCTGTGAGATATGGAAGCCGGTAGGTGCTTTGGCATACCTCTGGATGCAAATATGTGTGTGTGTCTGGCAACAGAATTTCTGTAGTTATGTCTAAGGGTCACTTTCCATTGAAAAGGCTAACAACATTGGCAAAATCTGATATAGATGCAAGGCATTAAGAACCCTCAATAGCACACTGTTAGAAATGGGGGTTTCTAGTTGGCAATGGTTTGCACCTTTGTCCAAATAGGGACCCTTGCTTCTAGTTAGGGAAAGGGGGATACACTCCTAAAATTACCCCTGCTCACCCCCTTGGTAGCTTGGCACGAGCAGACCGGCTTATCACAGAGGCAGTGTGTAAAGCATTTGTAAACACATACAGTAATACAGTGAAGACACTACAAATGGACCACCACAATAGTTTAGAAAAATAAGTAATTTTTACTAGACTTAACACAAGACCAAATGACAAAAATCCACAATACACTATCAAGAATATGTCTTAGAAATGGTAGAAATAGCTTAGTTCAATATAGATGGTAAATGCAACATTTTACTCTCATAGTACCTTAGATGCGTAACGCAGTACAAACAAAAGGGTCGCAGGGAAGGTGATGCGCCGTTCCTTACACTTAGGGGAGTGGATGCGTTGGTTCCTTACTGCTGCACAGGGGAGTTGACGTGCCGCTCACTTACTGCATGGGGACTTGATGCTCGATTTCTTACTGCATTCCAGTACGATGCACCAAGATGGCACCTCGATGTGATGCGACGATCCGGTGCGATGCAACAAAATGCCGTCTTTGATGCGATGCGACAACTTGGATGAAATGCGTGCATGCCCGACGGCAGTGCGGTGATCCAGTGGACCCTTTAACCGCGACAGGCCCTCTGACAAGCTTCTCCGGTGATGCTACAATGACCTCTACGGCGGCGACACGCTTCTCCGACGATGCAACACCTTTCTTTGCCGATGCGCCGGAAAACAGCTGCCACATGCTTCTTCAGCGATAAGAAGGTAACAGTTGCGCCGGCGACATGCTTCTTCCTCGTTGCATCGCGCTTTCAGCTCCCAGTGACAGGCAGACTCTAGAGGTACCAAAAACAGTAGAAAGTACCTCTTTGCAGGTACAATTCCCAGCAAGGAAATTCAGGGGAGCTGGTGGTGAAGTATTTGTGTCCCTGAGACTTCAGAACAGGAGGCAAGCTCAGCTTCAAGGCCTTGGAGATCTACCTCAAGATAAGAAAGTATACACAAAGCTCCTTTTCTCCTTTCCTTGGCAATAAGTAACCACTACAGGCCAACCACAAAACAGCACAGAGCAGAGGGGCAGTCTCCTCCTTCAGATTCCTTGGTTTCTCTCCTTGCCAAAGGTTTGTCTTGATTCCCAGAAGTGATCTAAAGTTCTGGGGTCTGGGCCCCAATATTTATACTACTAAATTCTTTGTTCTCTGAAGGCAGAGACTGTCTGGGCCCAGCCCAAACCAGTTCTGTCCTCCCTGGTGCAGCTTCCTGGCAGGAGGTGGAGACAGCATTGTTGAAAGCAGACCTGGCCCAGGTAGCTGAAAGGAAATCTCCTCCGCCTACTCTCTATTCTATGAAGGCTCAGTCAAGTGAAAGGAAATCTCCTCCCACTACTCTCTATTCAATGCAGGTCCTATTCAGCCCAGCCCTAACCCATCAGACTACTGGAGCCTTAAGTCCTCTCCAGCCCCCTGTCACTCACAAACCAGACATGGACTACTCAAACCTAGCAGAGGCCTACTGGTTGGTTAGGCAAGAAAATACCTACTTTGTAAAAGTGGCATTTTGAAACACAGAATGTAAAAATCACCCACACTAAAAAATGTATTTTAACATTCTGAGTTCAGCCATAATAAACTCGTCTTTCTACCTTGTTTCCTCGGTCAGTTAGGAATATAAGATGTTATAATCAAACTGCCCATTCTGGCCAATGGGAACAGATAGCCTTGCAATAGTGAAAAACAAAATTGGCTGTAATTCACTATCAGGGCATGCCACACACACCAGGGCATGTCCTACCTTTCACATACAATGCACCCTGCATATAGGGGTGAGTAACATGTAGAAAAGGGAAGGTTTAGGGACTGTCAAGTGGGTGCACTTGCCAAGTCCACAGCCCAGACTGCACACAGGCTCTGCAATGGCAGGCCTGAGCCATAGTTTACAAGCTGCTTCTGTGTATGGCACAATCAGTGCTGCAAGCCGCCCAGCAGCATTTGATTTACAGGCCCTGGGCATATTTGGCGCACTGTACTAGGGTCTGACACGTAAATCAAATAAGCCAATCATGGAGTCACTAATCCATTACAACAATTTACAATAGGGAGCACTTGCACTATAGCACTGAACAGCAGTGGCAAATTGCCAAAGCATCTATACCAGCAAAAACATAGGAGGCAACAGCAAAAAAATGGAAGGTGGGGAGAACTACCCACCCTCTTGGGAGTTCTCTTCACTAAGGCGGAACAATCTGGACAGACCATCAGCATTGGCGTGTTCTGTACCAGGCGGCGTTCTCACCCCTCATCTGCATCAACCATCTGCGAGGCCTGTGGTCTGTCTGAACCTAGAAGTGAGTTCCAAACAAGTATGGTCTCAACTTCTTCAGTGCCCAGACCACAGCAAAGGCCTCATGCTCAATTGCACTCCACCTCTGTTTCCGTGGATGTAACCTCCTACTAATGAAGGTTACAAGTTGGTCTAGGTTCTCCTCATTCATCTGTGAAAGTACAGCCCCCACACCATGCTCTGAAGCATCTGTCTGCACAATGAATTCCTTTGAGAAGTTGGGCGCCTGAAGCACTGGCGCCATGCACATGGCAGTATTCAGGGCATCAAAAGCTTTCTGACAGGTGTCAGTCCAGTTCACTTTCTTGGGCTGCTTCCTGGAAGTCAGCTCTGTCAAGGCTGCAACAATGTTGCCATACCCCTTGATAAACCTCCTGTAGTACCCTGTGAGTTCTAAAAAGGCTCTCACCTCTGTCTGGGTCTTAGGAGGTTTCCAAGCCAGGATGGTATCAATCTTGGGCTGTAGGGGCTCTACCTGGCTGCTCCGAGCCCGCTGCCTGTGGACCCGGGTACTAACCCAGCGGTCTGCCTCCTCATCAAGCTTCCTAGGGTGGGTCAGCTTACTATCAATCTGGTGCTGTCACAGCTCTGGAAAACAATTACTGGACAAGTACTCTCATGCAATCAAATCATAGAGTGCTTTGAAATTATTCACTTTGCTACCCTTCACCCAACCATCCAATGCTCTGCAAAAAAAGACACATATTCTACCCAAGTACTTGACTCCAGCTTCTCACAATTTCTAAACCTTTGTCTATAAAGCTCTGGGGTCAACCCATACCTGGTCAATAAAGGCTTCCTTCATGTGGACATAGGAATTCTGGTCCTCAGAGGGCAAGTCTTACAAGGTGCCCCGCCCATTACTGAGAAACCGCCCCACAACCCCGCTCCCCAATCCTTCTCAGGGACCCGGTGGGAGGTCATGGCCACTTCATAAACCTTAAACCATTGCTCAATATCTTCATGCTTGTGAAACTCCTTAATTACATCTTTGGGGATAAAAGCTCTTGCTCCTACAGGCACAGATGGCTTGCTGCCATCAGGGGGAGTAATTTCTAAGCTTTTAACTTTCAGCTGCAACTCCCTCAACATCCTCTCATGCTCTAAATGCATTCTCTTTTCTTCCAATGCTAACTTTCTATTCTCCAATTCCATCTGACCACCCAGTTTGAGCTTGGCTAGCTCCATCTTATGCATTCTATCCTTCTCCCTGTCCTTCAGCTCTCCTGGGGACAGACCCTTTGAAGAAACACTACTGCCTGCCCTGGAAGGTGCTTTCAGACCGGTCAGGCCCAATTGCCCATCTAGCTGCTCATCTGTATTCTCTGCCTCCACCCTAGGCCCTTTAGGATGCTCAGGAGCCTTTCTCGCTTCCAACCAGGTCCTCAGCGCATTTTGGAACTCTTTCTTCTTGATGAGGCCTTTCATAGAGATTTAATTTTTTTACAGAGGGTTTTAAGCTGTGGCACAGTGTAGATATCAATCCTCTCTTCTTCAAAAAGTAGATCCATAGATGTGTTGGATGCTGCTTTGCTCATGGTAAGAAGGACTGGCAGGTTTTTTCAAAAATAATAGTCCCAAGGGAAAGCATTCTACCAAAAATGTATGTTGTTGCGTTATGGTCTGCACTCACTAGTAGTGTACACCAATCACTGTATATGAGTCACACATGCAAGTCCAAATTCTCACCAATGTTAGAAATGGGGATCTCTAGTTGGCAATGGTTTGCACCTTTGTCCAAATAGGGACCCTTATTTCTAGTCAGGGAAAGGGGGTGAGCAGGGATTATTTTAGGAGTGTATCCCCCTTTCCCTGACTAGAAGCAAGGGTCCCTATTTGCACAAAGGTGCAAACCATTGCCAACTAGAGGCCCCCATTTTTAAGACACACCTGTTTACGTTTCCAATTGTTACATTGTTGTGCAAAGCTATGCAAGTGAGTTGAAGGGGGCATCAGAAAATAGTTTTCCATTTGAGCTTGCATGGTAGTTTTAGCTTTCTATTTCATAAAAAAACAATAAGATGAAATTGCACTAACCTTGGCATGAAATTGCATTGTTTGAAAGGGAGACAGCATAACTGTGTCATATTATAATCTGCGATGCTGAGTGTGTACATGAGAGCACAAGAAAAGGCTGAAGAACACACTCTATACCGCAAACTTGAACAAAAGCCTTGTGCAATTCATGCTGGGGGAAAGGAAACTATTAATATGAAACCTTTAAAACCATGAGTCCACAGTGCCCACTGCTAGCCACCCTGACCTCAGCACCCACCCCCATTCATTCCAAATTAAGAACATTCTTCCCTTTGACTTGTTTGGAATGTAAAATGTCCAGGACATCTATACATGACCTTTAGATAGTGTGTGCTGTGGAGTAGATGCAGAAGAGGAGAGCAAACTAAATGGCTGAATACCTCACTTTTTACCTCCAAGGAACTGCCAATGATCAAACTTTATTTGCAGTTGATGTAGGAATGAAACCTCCAATATGACAGCCACAACCTGGTGAGTATATAAAGTGACAGTGCACACGCTCTGCTGTTTCACAGTGGGCACACCTACGCCCGTGTCTTCCAAACTCATGCACACAATGCTTAGGATGGCAAAATTCAAAGGCAGCTTCATACTTGCATGCAGCTGTCTGTTTTGATTTCTTTAAAGCCCAAAATGTGAGTCCCCAAAACTAAGTATGCATTTCTTTGGCCATGCACAGTGTGGAGTAGGTAGAGAGTTTGGTCTTTCGCTATATTCTATGCCCAGAGGTGTTATTGTTGAAGTCAGTTGTGATATCATCAATATATTATCCTAATCCTCAATTCACAGTAGTAGTTTTTAAGGGAATTTCTTTGGTTTGTATTAGCTAATGTTAGTGTGTTGTGATCAGCAAAGACCATGCATGCTTGTTAACTAGAGTGAGCAAACTCTGGTGAAATATGACTAGGAAAAATACTCTGTAAAAAGGCAAAATATGATGGGCCTCATTTATGAAAAGTGACGCATCGCGGTGTGAAAACAGCGATTTGTCACTTTTCATTGCGCCCCTTGCGACACCAATGATGAGGCGCAAAAATGACGTATTGCTGGAGTGTGTCACAAAAGTGATGCAACTCCTGGAAAAAGTCATTTCACATGGGCAAGTCCCATGTTAAATGTGCCTGTGTCAGTTTTACGCCATTGACACATTTGCGTCCTAGAAGTGGCGCAGTGAAATCTCCTAGATTTCACTGCGTCACTTCTACAAGGCTTAATCGCATCAAAACGCGCACCCTGCATACATTATACCTGGTGCAGGTATGATGTAGCACAGGGGTTTACAAAGTGACGCATCTACCTAGATGCGTTACTTTGTGAATATGACGCAACATGGCACATTTTTTACCCCACTGGTGCGTCACAAAAAGTGATGCAAGAGCTCATAAAAAAGCCCTGTTGTAATTTGTGAAGGAAGTACTGATTTCACACCCTGTGCCTCATTCTGAGGCGTGGAACTCTTAATATGTGGAAATTACCTCACCCTGTAATCACCACACCCTATAGTAAAAGTACCTAAATTGCAGATATTACCGCACAAAATTCACACTACTCCGAATAATACACTTGGGCTACTACTTTTTTAAACCCTTCCTCTTGCTACAGCCTCCTTTCAGTCATTGTATATCACCAGGCACTCTATGTTCACATAATTTGTGGTTCCACCCTTCTCTCATTTACTATCTTACATATTAGGCACTCTTTTCCTAAGGAGTCAAGGACTAGACACAGTGAAGGTCTGTTCAGCTACCCTTTTGATTGCCTGAGCAAAGTGCTATTCCTCCAAGGATCCATTGTGTCACTCTCCACAGTATAAGACATATGAATTGTGTCAGGTGTACCTTGAAGAGTTTTCCAGTTGTAAGTAAAATCATCCTTGCCATCATCCTTGTCAATCTAAACAGTGCTTGATTTAATATTTATGATACAATGCACACACCAGGCATGAACCAACCCCTAGAAACAGGAAGAGAGAAGAGCCAGACCAAAGAGCAGACAAATGGTATCTAGCTGCAAGAAGCAGCAATCAGTAACAATCTATGAACGAGGCGTATGTCAGGAAATTGGGCTTAAATATATTGAAAAGTATCATCTTTTGATTCCCTCTTTTATATCTGATTCAATTGGGAACTGACATCAAAGGGAAGTTTCATTCTTCCTCTTTCATTGGGAACCACAGATAGAGTTCTAGGCTTGACCGTGAATAGTAGGAAGTGATACCTTTCATCAAACCTGGCCTTAAATTTGACAGGTCTGGCTGGAAATTCTGGCCTTAAATGTGACAGGTCTAGTCTGGAAATTTGACAGGTCTAGTCTTAAATTTCTGGCCTTAAATTTGACAGCTCTGGCAGGAAACCCTGGCCTTAAATTTGACAGGGACTGGGCGCAGGCTGTTGGCCTTAAACAGGCCTGGTTTTAAAAGGGGGTGACATGTAGGGATATTCCCAAGAAGTAACAGGTATGGTTGCAAAACATAAAGGTAATTGTGTATATGTTTAAAAGTGCATAGGAAAGTGTGTGCATGTAGGCTGGAAATGTCTGTGCATGTTTAAAACTGGGGGTGTGTATATGTTTAAAAGTGCATAGGAAAGTGCGTGCATGTAGGCTGGAAATGTCTGTGAATGTTAAAAACTGGGGTGTGTATATGTTTAAAAGTGCATAGGAAAGTGTGTGCATGTAGGCTGGAAATGTCTGTGCATGTTTAAAACTGGGGTGTGTATATGTTTAAAAGTGCATAGGAAAGTGTGTGCATGTAGGCTGGAAATGTCTGTGCATGTTTAAAACTGGTGGTGTGTATATGTTTAAAAGTGCATAGGAAAGTGTGTGCATGTAGACTGGAAATTTCTGTGCATGTTTAAAACTGGGGGGTTGCAGACAGCTGCAGGCTGAACAGCTGCGGGGCAGTCCTGAGTCCCCTGCCCAGGTTGTGGGAGGTGTTTTTTTTATTGTTTGAATAAAGGGTCTTTCTGTAGAAGTAACTGGTTGTAAAAGGGGAGCTTTTAAAATGTAGTTGGTGGGAAACCCATAGGATGTTTTAAAAAGCACAAACCATGTTCACTTTTCCCAGGAAGGCTTGGGCCAGTTATAAAATAATAAACCACAGCCAGCCCTGAGCTTTGAGATGTTGAAAAAGACAGATGTCGTGTAGAGGTAAAGCTTCCCATGTGAACCTGAAACAGGGTGCCAGCTGTTAGGATGTAATTCACACACCCCCAAGCCCCTGGTCCCAAACTTGACAGCTCTTGCAGGAAAGATGACAACTTAGTCCCAAACTTGATAGCTCTGTCTGGAAAGATGACAGGCTAGTCCCAAACTTGACATGCTGGCTGGAAAGATGACATGTGATGGGTTTAGTGCTGGGACAAGAGCCGGTTCCCGGGGGTCCCTACTTCCCAGGAGCAGGACCAAACAGCTTTAACATATGAGGCCCATTATAAAAATGTCCAGAAGATTTAGATATGTTTGCGATGGCCACCCCAGCACCGGTGATAACCCTACTGTTCCCAAGATAGGCCAAGAGCGTAAGTAACAGATGTATACAGCATAAACTGTACAAGGATAGAAAAAAAGTTTCCATCCAAAGACCCCCATGACATTGTTCTAAACCCCCTCAAGTCCTAAAGGGTGTGGGGGCTTCTAATTAGCATGCATGGACAGGTATAAAAAGGCCCCTTAAGGAACACTGCCAAACACCCATTCAAAAAACCTCTGGAATAGAGAGGCGTGGATTGCTTTTGCTGCACCTTGTGGACTCCTTCACCAACAACCACGTCAAGAAACCTTTGGGAGTGCCTGGCCTGGATTGTTTTGCTGCACTTTGAGGATTTCTGCACCAACCAGCCCTTCAACACCCTTGGGGAGCGAGTGGCTTGTCTTGGAGGCACAGAGCCAACCCTTGGAACTTAAGGCAAGAATGGACCTGAGCAACTTCTCCCAAATTGAAGCCGCCTGTGACAGTTTAAGGAAGGTAAATAAAGCATGGCGCAAGGATGAATGTGTATGTGGTATTTAAAGTTTACAAAACTATAGTTTTGAAAATGCTAAATAGTACTTTGTAAACTGTTAATGTTTAAGGCGATGTTGTGAATAATGGTGCCAATGAAGTTTTTTTACAAGACGTGAAATGTACTGTAAATGTATTTAAAATGAATAAAGGCGTTGTTGAAGGTTTGAGTTTAAAGCTATGTGTGTATGTATTTAATGTTAATAGAGGAGGTGTTGTTGGGCTGGCGCAGAGTTGGCAGGGTTTGTATTTAAGGGGCATAATGTTGTAGGCCTTAGGAGGGTACATGCAGAGGGGGAAACGTGTATTTTACAGAGCATAGAAACATTTTACCAGGATGCTGTACATTTAATGCTAATAAATGTTAAAGGCTTTGAGGTGTTGGTATTGCAAGCTTACCAGAGGGTCTTTAAATAATATACATTGCATACAATTTCAAAATAAATAAAGCATTATTGTACTCACCAAACCGTTGTTTTGAGGGTCAGAAGTATGGGTCTGGATCCTTAAAGGAGAGTCTGCATGGGGGTCCTTCAGTATACGTGGCGCTGAGGGGGCTCTGGGGGTGGGCTCCATGGTCCTGGGGTTTAGGGGTATGAGGCCCTTTTAAAATAAACCCTGAGCCCGCTTCTCCATGGCGCTGCCCGGGGGGATGTCTGGGCTGGGCTCCGGTTCTGGTGTTCTCAGCCGTAGGGTCCGGGGGCATTTCCAAGGAGCCCACGTGGATCCCTACGGCCTCGAGGCATGGCAGCTGGGAGCTTCTTCCCCCTAGGACTGTGATGCAAGGCCCGCCCCTTCAGTGATGTCAGCACTCGTCACTGAAGGGGCGGGCATTGCCCTGCAGCTCGTGTGTGTTTTTTTTTATTGAGTAGCGCGAACTGTACACTCCATGTGTCAGAGCGCTTTACATAAGGAACAGAAAATTACCAGTGAACAAATTACAAAAGCAGACGATAAGTTACACGGGGTAAAAGTGACATTTGTGAGCAAAACAAAATACATGAGGTAGCGAAAGGGCATTACATGTGGTAAAAGTGACATTTGTGAGCAAACAAAATACATGAGGTAGCAAACGGGGCATTAATGGAGGAAAAAAGTGGCATGTGTGCAGGGTATATGAAAAAACCAAGTGCAATTAGAGGTATAATACTGCAATAAATGGCAGACACTCTAGCATAAGAATAAGCGCTATGTAGGCAATTGTGGTACTGGAGCGAGAATCAAAAGCCTGCAAAATGTAAGAGGGCGCAAGCAGGGTGTTACAAGAGAAAAGTGGCATGTACATGTTACAAAAGAGTGCCAAGCACATATGCGCAGTGGTTGCAAGGTAGGATGTTGGTTGTACATTAAGGCATTTACTCAGAATTACAGGATATGGAGCAGGGTTTTTCTTTTAAACATATGTTTTAGCGCAGCACATGCAACGCTTTTTTTTTTTTAAATGTCCACCTAGCGTGTCACAGATAGAGGTTTTTAAAAAAAAAATGTGTATTGTTGAACCCACCCTTGTAAATGTATACCTGAATTGTTTGAAGTTGTGATACTTTTTTTTAAGAAAGGCGTTTTCTAAAACAGGTGCTTTTTTTGTTGTTGTTTAATACAGATGCAAGACTCTGCAAAAGCAGCCGTTACCAATGTACCCCCGGCGCTGGACACCTCTGTAATAACTGGCAACGCCGTAGACTTGACAACCCCGCAGCCAGGTATATATATTTTGAGTTGTGTAGTTCTATGTAGTTTTGTACACCAATCTCTCAGAAGTTCCCTTTTTTTCTAATGTGGGTCTCATGTATGTATACTTTTACAGCTTATGATCCCGACCTACAACAAGTTTTTGAAGATCTTATGGTGTACCTCGTGGCTCAAGGAGCTCTGAACAGTGTGCAAAACACTTCAGTTCCTACATGTAAATAAAAAGACCCCTGTTATTTAAACTGTCTAAGACGCTGGGGAGTTGGAGGGGTAGGCCAGAGTCCTGACCCTGAGGGTGTATAGGGGGACTCCTCAGAAAGATGACTAAGGCCGGGTATTATTTTTTTCTTTACAGGCACCCCCACGTTATACCCGAACGACCTCGTGGTACAAGAGGCGGCGCAAGATTCAAAAGAAAACCCTTTGAAGAGGAAAGCTTTACCTTCTAAAGTGGGAACACCGTCAAAGAAAGGAGTTGTAAAAAGAATCAGGTGTGTTTGTTACAAAGGGTGTGAAAAAGTACTAGCGGTGTTACAGACTCTCAAGCAGAAGGGTACCACGACTTGTAGCAATGCCTATATAAAAATGTGGCTGTGTAGAACTTAGGATTGTGCTGATTGTATGTGTTCTTTTATGCTTTCTCTAACATATATATTTTTTCTGTTTATATTTTAGAAGCGGCTCAGAAACATGCTGCTGAAGAGAGGTTGGCGCAGCCCTTAAGGGACATAACAGCAACCGTCCAGAACAACAGAAGTGCTACAAAAGGCGTGAGTAGGCTTGTACGCCAGGAAAAAGTCTCTGCGTACTACACACCAAACATGATGAACAATCCTCTACAACAATCTATTCTGCACAGGGGTGGGGTCAGCACTGGCGGAGTGTTTACAAACACAGATAACACAGGGCCGGGTCTGTGTAAAACAGCTACAGAGGGTCTGAGCCCTTTCAGGGTGTCAAAAGGGAAAGGTGTCTCAAACACTGCCTCCCTTAAGAAGAAACATAAGGACTCAGAGAACCTTCCCGACCCTTTAAAACGTGTGAAGTCCTCCGAGATATTCACAGAGCCCCAAGCAGAACCTTTAAACCTAAAGAATACGGCGACGGTGCCCCCAGAGGTCCAGGCAAAGCTCTTAAGCCCTGAGAAGAAGAAACCTAGGACCCCTCAACCCCAAGATAGCCCCTTAGACTTATCTGTAAAAAGGGATGCTAAACCAGTGAATGAGGCCTATACACCCATGAGCCCCAAGGAGGCGGTAGTTGTACCTGTGGGTGTAGAAGAGACGGCGCCGCCACAGCCCCCTAAAACATCGCGCCTCTCAAGAAAACATCTGAAGCTGAAACCAGGGGTCCCTAAGCTACAGTTAGCAGAGTCCCTCAGCAACCCTAATGCAACCCTGGATCCACCCAGCATCCTGAAACCCCAGACAGTGCCAAATAAAATAACTGTGCATGTAGAGGTGCACGACCCTGAGCAGACCCCAAAGCCGATTGTAAGTGTTCAGGCCCAGCCTAGGGTCTCCACAGGTGATAAAACGCAACCCCTAGAAGGTCCTTCTAGCATGAATAGCCATGCTCTTGAGGTGCTGAGGGGGATGGTAGACAGCCTAGGTAGAACCTCAGAAGCGGTGTACCAGGGGTCTTTGAGCACAGAGGGTATACAGAACCCAGGTAACCAGTCACCACACCCTGACACAGGCATTTCAGCTAGGACCCATGATTACAACGACAGCTCCTCACAATCCTCACACCCTTTGTCCCCTAATACCCCTCCGGGGGCATACGACCCTACCAGCCCCGCTGCCAACACAGTGTACAGTCCCGTGTCCAGCCCCGCTGCCAACCCCGTTTACAGTCCCGTGTCCAGCCCAGCTTCTACCCCGTGTACAGTCCCGTGTCCAGCCCCGCGGCTGTCGTAAGCCCCGCACAGCCCTCAGCAATAAGTGTGGATGACAATACCACGGGGGCCCAGGGGGTACTGCCGCTTTTGCCATACAAAGTTTGCAATGTTCTGCTCCTGTCCGCACCAGGGCATTCGCAGGGGGTCCCTATTTCTAGAACACTAGCGGAACAGGCTTTACAGAATGGTGCTAAGGCTGTTAGCAGTATAGAGGGTCCTGAGGCGTTGCAGCCATTTATAAGGCCTCGCAAGGTGGGGGTCTCTAAGCAGGCGCAAGAGGGGTCTGTAAACACATCTGAGGTATTTGCGGCTCATGTAAAAGAGATGCAGATGGTGGTTTGAAAACAAAAACGCCAGGCGCTCGCCGCAAACCTAAAATGGGGGGTTGGGATTAGCAAGACCCTGTACACGAGGGAGGCCCATCAGAAGATCGTGGAAAGGGTTGGGATGTGTAAAAAAGTGATCATCCAGGCGTGTCAGGCGGCTGTGGCAGACATATATGCTATACGGGCGTGACTATGGCCGCACCAACCCCTAAAGACCCCCACAGGCACTGGTGCTCATAAGAGGCCCCCAAAATATACCCGTAAGGTCCAGAGGTTAGTGACAAAGTCTGTACGCTTCTTACGACTGCTCAAGCAGCGCCCATCTGCTGCCCCACAACCCCTCAAACAAGACACCCCTGTTTCCCTAGACCAGTGGCGGTTCCTGTGCCTGGGCGTCGGGGCTCCGCCCTCCTAATTTTGTGAAGCATGTGGATGTTTTAACTGCTTAAAGCAAAAGCAATTACCATCCATCCACATGCCTAACAAAACAAATCAGTTCCTCCGTGCGGCCGTGCCTACCTTTCTATCACTCTGACTCTCACAAACTGCAGGGTCAGGCAACCAGGCCATTTTCCAGTGTGACACATGCACGCTGTGCGCATGTGCCCGACAAACTTTTCTTAGTTTTTTTGGCTACGCAGGGCGGACCTAGCGCAGGCCCTGGTCTGCTGTAATTAGGGTCCTCTGGGACCACCCAATTATGACGCGCAGCAGCGCCACATTTTAGAACCAGCCCGAGCGTGCAGGGCATCAGCCCTGTACTTCCCGGAGCTTCTTGTCAATCATTGCTGAGACTGCATCACCGTCCCACCCTTTCCCATGTCGTCATAGGGTGAGGTGGGGTCGGTAAGCGTCACTGACCCCACCCTCTGATGACCTGGGAAGGGGTGGGGTGGGGTTGCAGGAGGCTGCTTGGGATTCCCTCGCATCGTGCCGATGAATGATCCAGGGATTTTTCTGAGCGAGCACTGGGCCAGGGCAATACCACACTGGAACACGCACGGTAAGCCCCCGCCTTTATTTATCACATCTGCCCCTTAACATACACTTGTCCATGTTAGGGTCACTGCAGTTTTTGTAAAGGGGAAGCCGACATGATGACACGACTCTGAAGAAGATTAGCAGACCCGGTAACAGGAGACGATGTTTCTTCATATCCCTGATCCTGTGATCCTCAGCTCAGTGCTTCTCCAGCTCCTGACTCCTCTCCCACACCAGAGTACAAAAAATGTTGACATTTTCAAGAGAGTGGAACTGTATGCTTGGATTGCCTGGGTCACCTAGGTGCCCGCTACTGCACTTAATTTGTTTTGATTCTGCACGCACCAGCAAGTGAACGGACAGAGTCTGTTCACTGCTACGTTGCTATTTGTCATTTTATTGCACACTCTGCAGTGCTTTTAAAGTAACAAAGAGTGAGGCATCGACTTAAGGGAAGCCAAACACTACTTGAATCAACCAAAAGCCCAAAATGCAAAGTGTCCCACATTGCGACACAAACGTTTGGTGAGGCCAGGTCGTTCTTTTCAGATATCTAATTTATGAACCAGTGCATTCCGTGAATAATTAAAGCAGCTCTCTGATTGCAGCTTTATACAATAAATGTGTTTCTGTTTTAAATGCACTATAGTTGTTCCCGAGTAGAGGTGGTGTGGCTGAGTAACTATTTTAGTTCTGGATCCTGCCTGGAGGGAGCGACGGACTCGAAAAGCAGTTAGCAGCCCTTCTTGAAGTTTTGTTTTTTGTGTGAGGGGCTGACTGTGGATCTAGTTTGCTTGTAATTGGTGCATGATATGTACCACGTTTATTTGCCACCTCAAAGTCTGTGAGTTCCAGAATGCACAATGGTTTCCACTTCAAATGCTTTGGTTCTGTTTAATTTTCGGCGGAAGAGGGACAGAACGTCTCTCAGTTCAAGTTTAATAACTCTCACTTTAAATGAATACTTTTCATTGGCGAGATGAAATCTGAAATACTAAGGTGAAATGCTTCTTTTGGAATATAATAGGCTGTCTTCAATATTCAAAAAAGTGCATTTCTCTAACACGCAGGTTCTCTAACACGCAGAAGCGTTTCACCTTACTACATCAGATTTTCTCTCTCATTGAAAATAATTTATTAAAAAGTTAGCGTTTGAGTACCTGAACTGGGAAACATCCCTACCCCAATTCTAATACCAATGCTATTAGTGAACTAAGACAAAAATCAGTGGTCATGTGATCCTATGTGGACTAGTTACCTATTATATATACATTATTTTACACCAATTTGGAAAACCATTCTTGGTGCGAGAACCACTCCCAAGAAATGTCTAGCTCGCTCGCATTGCAAAAGTCATTCATTGATCTTGCGCCCTACCACTTTTAAATTTCACCAGCCGCCACTGCCCTAGACCCCTTCAAACAAGACACATCTGATTCCCTAGACCCCTTCAAACACGGTACCATAGCCTCAAGACCTTCGCCTGAAACATATAAACCAACACTTCACCACCGACAATACATAGGTGCAGGGTCTAACATACCGAGGGTTGGCCATTTGAAGGGGGTAGGGGGGATGGCTTTAAAACTCCAAGCACACCCACATTCAGAAGGACCTAGGGGTGGAACTATAGCGGTGGCCTCCATGAACAAGGCGTACAATGACACCGACCTACCTGTTCAGATAGGCTGGGGCATGGTCTCTAGAAAAGCCTGGGTCCGTAAAAGGAAAAAAATGGCTTAATAGTACAAAGCAACGCAGGCGTTTAATAAAAAAGCTGAAGAAGGCGAGAATATGCGCTACCCGCAGGTTTACAAGGACCCCTGAGACATGTCCCACCATGACCCCCCAAAATGACACAACAGAGGACACCTCCGCAACTCACACTCCTACTGATGAGGGCCCAGAGCCCTTGTTTTTAGAGAGTGTTAGAAGTTACAGTCGCAATGTAGAGAGGTTTAGGGCCGTAGAACACTATGAGGAGTTTAGATTTATTATCCTACACCGAATAACATCAGCCGATCATGGTGTTCTAGCTATACATCAGGCTGTGCAGGAGCTCATAGAAAGGTTGTTACACAATGTGGGGCCTAATGACTTTTTCCAACTCCGCTTCCAGGGGCAGGGCTTTGACACTCCTTTGTTCACCAGGTGGAAGACCCAAGATGTTTTTGACGCTGTGCAATTTTTAGAAAACCTCTCAAGGCTTTTACAGAGTAAGGCTGCACTAGTCGCCTATGGCACTTTTAGAGTCATTGCCCTCATTGTACGTGGGCTTGAGGGTGGTGTTTCCAGACCTTTAAAGAGCATACTATACAGTCAAATAATTGGTAAGAAACACCGGTGGCTGCTCAACTTTAACAACGCCCCAGCCAATACATGTCTGGCAACCAGCATCGTGGGGGTGCTGATGGCTCGCAAGACCCCTGACACTGTCATCATGTCTAGAGCTGCTGAAGCCCATGAGGTTCTTGAAATACCTCCTGACCGAATGGTCGGCTTTGGCGATATAGGTCTTTTTGAGAACTATTTCGCCGTGACAGTGAAAGTTCTCTATCACAACGGTTCCTGGAAGTACTTTACAACCGGGGAACCTGTGAGAAACAAGACCGTATATGTCCTCTACGCCGAAAATCATTTTTACAGCATCTTGAACCTTAAACGTTTTCTGGGGGTCAGGAATGTGTGCGCCCACTGTGACCATATATACAGCAATAAAGCATACCACCAGTGTGAAATGCATTGTAAGATGTGTCAGAGGGACGGGTGTATAAAAGAAGCTACCCTGAAGGTGAGGTGTGGCACATGTAAGATGTTTTGTCGCTCGCAAAACTGCTTGAGCATACACAAGAAATCTTTCACCTGTGTCCCTAAAGAGGACTGCAGTGAGTGTGGGGGGTATGTGGCAACGGATCACAAGTGCAAAGGTATGATATGTCCCCGTTGTCATGTGTCTTACAAGGCCGGCACCAACCACCAGTGTTATATGGTTAAAGGTCTACCTCAGACCAAGACCGAAGACTATATAGTGTTTGATATAGAGTGCACACAAGAGACGAGCGTACACCAGCCTAACTATATTTACGCACACCATCTAACTTCCGACGACAGCTGGGAGTTTGAGGGGCGAGCGTGTGTTGGTGATTTCCTAAGCACTTTCATTCAAACCAAATTCCAAGGGTATACCATGCTCGCCCACAACTCAAAAGCCTATGACTCCTTCTTTATTCTGCGAAACATGATTCGTGAAAAGATACAGGTGGAGCTCATAACCCAGGGGTCTAAACTGATTTTGATGACGGTATGCCCTTTTAAAATACGGTTCATAGATACCCTGAATTTCCTACCCATGAAATTGAGCAAGCTGCCAAAGGCCTTTCGGTTCCCAGGGTGTAAAGGTTATTTTCCACACTTTTTTAACACCTGGGCTAACCAGAATTATGTGGGGCCCATGCCCCCTCCTGACAGATACGGGGTTGAATACATGATGCCTGATGAGAAAGTGAGCCTTCTACAATGGTACTCTGAAAACCGTGAAAAGGAGTTTCACTTTCAAACAGAGTTGAAAGCTTATTGTCAGGCTGATGTAATAATCCTGCGGCAAGCTTGTAACATCTTCAGAGATGCTGTGGTGTCTATGACTAAAGAAGTACCGGTCTTGAAACCTGAGACACTGACTAAGACAGTCAAGGCCTTGACATCCAAAACCCCTCAAATGCGGCAAGCGGTCGAATACATAGACCCATTTCAAAACGTCACTCTGGCATCCATGTGTATGTCCATCTACAATGAAATGAAATGAATGAAATGAAAACAAATTTATATAGCGCTACTAAGCCCGATGGGCGTCAAGGCGCCTAACCAAAAAGAAACTAGCTGTTACAAATATACATGTTATATATGTTGCAAACACATGTTTTTGAGGCCAGAAACTATAGCTCTAGTACCGCCAGACCTCTATAACGGTAAACAGAAACGTTATTCAACCCCCTCTATCCAATGGCTCATGCACGTCTCTGAGAAGGAAGACATACAAATTCAGAATGCCTTACAGGGTGGTGAATACCGCCTGGGCCCCTATTACCTGGACGGGTTCTCTGTAATTAAGGGTGTGCCGACGGCCTTTGAATTCAACGGTTGTTTTTACCACGGCTGCCCTAAGTGTTACAAACACCACGAGTATAACAAAATGCTGGGTGCCAAATTTGAACACTTATACAGATGTACTCTGACAAAGGCCCAGTATGTTGAAAACCAGGGCTTTGCTATGAGAGTTCTTTGGGAGCACGAGTGGTTAGACATGTTAAAAACCGACACAGACCTCTGCTCTTTTCTTAAGACTCGTGATTTTCCCACACCTCTGGAGCCCCGCGATGCCTTATTTGGGGGGCGTACAAATGCCATACAACTGTACAAGGCCGCTGGTGAGAGTGAGAAAATACACTACTATGATTTCACCAGTCTGTACCCTTTTGTGAACAAGATGAAGTTGTACCCGCTGGGTCATCCCACCATCATCTATAGAGATTTTAAGCCCCTATCCGAATACTTTGGGCTTATCAAATGTGAAATCTATCCTCCTAAGCAGCTTTACTTCCCGGTGTTACCATGCAGAGTCAATGGCAAGCTGATGTTCCCCCTCTGTCGAAAATGTGCGATGCTTAAAGAAGTTATCGGCTGCAGACACACCGATGAACAAAGGATGCTCACAGGGACCTGGTGTAGCATCGAGGTACAAGCTGCCTTAGAGAAAGGGTACAGGCTAAGTAGAGTACACAAAGTGTGGCATTTTAAGAGCACTACAACACAACTCTTTGCCCCCTACATTAATTTGTTTCTCAGCGGAGTGGAGAAGTGTGGCTCAGGGGTTAGAGGCGGCAGACCTGGAGCTTGAGTTCGGCCCTGGACCAGGGTTCAATTCCCCGCCTCGGCGGGTCTTGGGCTTAAAAATTCCATGGACTCGTTAATTCTCGCTCCGGTGCCTTCTCGACTCACGGGTTCACACTCTGCGACTCTGGGCAATAGCTTGCTTAATCTCCACAACGGCCCCTCGCGGTGGGATGCCTGGCTTTCACCTTGTGGATACCCTGCCAGGGTTATCTCACAGGGGAATACCAGGACAGGTTCCCTAAGCAAGCGCTGAGATGCCCCAGGGTAAGTCGTGCGCTATATAAGTTTCATTCATTTCATTTCATTTCAGAGACAAACAGGAGGACTCAGGGTATCCTGAATGGTGTACTAGTCAGGATGCAAAACAGAAATACATCGACGACTACTACGCTCACAAGGGTATCCGTTTACGCCCCCATCTGATAGAGGTCAATCCTGCACGCCACCAGTTAGCCAAACTCTGTCTCAACTCCTTATGGGGAAAATTTGCTCAGCGCACAAACCTTTCAAATACTACCTTAATATCAGATCCTGATGAACTGTTCAAGTACCTGTTTGCCCCATGCTATGAGGTGTCCAGCTGCAAGTTTATCGATGACGATACCGCAGCTTTGTGTTGGAAATACGCCCAAGAGTACCCCACATCGATAACAACATAAACATTTTCATAGCCTGCTTCACGACAGCCCACGCTCGTCTAGAGCTTTACGGGGTTATGGATAAGCTCCAGGATCGCTGCTTGTATCACGATACAGATTCTGTGATTTTTCTGAGCAAGCCAGGGGATGAAGACCCTCCTCTGGGAGATTATCTGGGTAATCTAACCAGTGAGCTAGATAAGGATGAGTTTATAAAAGAATTTACCACCTCCGGGCCTAAAACATACAGTTACCGTACCAATAAGAACAAGGTGTGTTTGAAGGTCAAAGGGATAACATTAAATGTCAGCAACACCCTAAAAATCAATTTTGATAGTTTGAAGAATCTGGTGCATGAATACGCTACAGCAGACGATTCTGAGAATGCTAAAACTATAGTTGTGAACCAGCCCTGCATAGTCAGATCCAAAAAGAAGTGGGAAATCACAACCCAGCCTCTACATAAAACATTGCGAGTTGTTTTTGATAAAAGGGTCCTGACCACCAACAATAAAACACTGCCTTATGGTTATTAGAACCATTAGAGAGACACACGGCACAGCATGGACACTAGGTTATAGCATCTGTTCTCCTGCGTGCTAGCAGGACCCTCAAACTGCGGCAAAAGCTACTTTACAAAAAAGCTCTTAGAAAAATGCTGGATCTGCTTTATCACAAACCCCTAACAACATTGTGTGGCTTTATTCATGCTGGCAGCCTCTTTATACAGACTTTGGCCGCCGGTTCCCACATATCAAATTTATAGAGGGTATACCGGATAATCTCAACGATGATGAGCTACTACCCCCAACCCTTGTAAATATGATAATTGTTGATGATCTGATGTGTGAAGGTGGGGATCATCCTGAGTTAGAGAGAGCTTTTACTCAATATTCACATCATCGCAATCTAAGCATCTGCTACATTGTGCAGAACTTGTTTTACAAAGGCATGAACAGTAGGTCTATAGCTCTCAACGCTTCATACCTTGTTTTATTTAAAAACCCTCATGACAAACAGCAAATAGCCGTCATCGCTAAACAGATGTACCCCGGAAACACACACTTCTTCATGGAGGCCTTTAGCAACGCTACAGCAAAACCCCACGGGTACCTGTTGGTAGACTTAAAAAATGAAACTCTAGAAGACTATAGACTAAGGGCTGATATTTTTCCCCCAGAGTTACCTGTAGTTTACACCCCAAAGCCCAAGACCAGGACCTATAAAAAGCAGCGCTGATGTCTTTTAGAACCATTTACATCCCCAACCCTTATAACGCTCAGTGGTGACCATGTCTGCACACCTACGCCGCAATTTAGCCTTCCTGAAAATGCTTGTTAAAGCCAGTCCCCAACATCGAAAGGCCATCCTGGCAACAGCTTCTGACGATTTAGTGGCTGCCATTTCAGAAATAGCCCTAAACACCCTAAAAGGCAACGTCCCTATATCAAAGCGTCAGTTACAGGTTCTGAAGAAGAAGAAGGGGCTTATCAAGAAGCTCAGTAGTAAAAGGCCCACACTCATCACCAAGAAGAAACTGGTGAAACAGTCTAGAGGTTTTACAGGGAACTTGCTGGGGATAGCTATACCTGTAATTACAAGCCTCCTCTCGGGTCAGTGATGGACCATGCCACAAAAATGTATCTGGTTCCTAGTCAGCAAATGGAGCAAATGGGGTCTTCATCGGACAACATCTGGGATATCCGTAGAAATGAGACTCTACGCCTGGATAGTGAAATTATAGACATTTTGAACAGGACTGATCTAAACCCTTACGACAAGGCTAACCTATACACCAGCACTCTCAAAAAATTCTTAAATTACTACACCCAGTGGAATACCGAGAAGAACAAGCTGACTCTATATACCACAGACTCTGAACAACCAGCTGCTCAGGCCCCGACCCTCAGCCCCTACAACCGCCTCCCGATGGTGCGACAGCCTCAGATACCTTTGTTGGAGACCTCCTAAAAAGTATAGGTCAAAGGCACAGAGGGGCTGCGCAGATGCTGATGAGTAAACTAGCCGCTTCTAAAGACCTAACCTCTTGGAATGAGCGAGGCGAGTTTCTCTACAAGGGCCAACCTGTTGCAGGGTTGCATATGTACGATCTAGTCAAAGGTCTGACATACCCCAAAATCCTAACCCCTCAAAATGCACCGAGAGGCTGGGAGCAGTTCCCGAGGGCCGCTGCTGAACTCAATATACCCTCCACGATTGTTGGTAATAATGAACACCGCAGACTGCTAGACAATTTGAAGGACCCCCTACTGCCATCGCCTGCAGGTTCTGAAGTCCGAAGGCTATCCCCTAAATGGTCTACCCCTAAACAGCCGCCGGCATCTCGAAAAAAGACAGTGCCTAAATCCCCCTTCGCATGGATTTCTGAATAATTGTGTGTGGTTTTTATTCCTTCGTTTCTTCAATAAAGTTCTGTCAACTAAATATTTGTAATAAACACCCTGTTATAACTTTACAAACCGTCTCAGTCGTCTTTCAAAAAACATTTTATGGTGCATGTATATTGAAATAACGAGTCTGAATGCATGTTTTTGAAAATATAATGTCTTTTATTTTACACGTTCAACATTAAGCATACAACTGTTATAAACCCTTACAGTTTTGACAAGGTACATATTCTGTTTTCACAGGTCTGACCGACACCTGGGTGTTTTCTTTTACATATTTCGCAACTATACGGTCATTGTTAACAAGATCCCCCGGATATAGCTTTAAGAAATTTCTAAATTAAACACCCTGGGACATTTTACTGATAAAATAAATACAGTGTTCCCCGCATGTGATGGCCATGGAATCCTGCACCCTTAGCTTGTTATACTCCACCACCGCTGCAGCTTTTTTCACAAACTTGAATATAGGTGGTGTATAGAGTCTGTGCTCAGGGAACTCTGCGGTGCTGTCAAACACTGTAACCTTGTCAACATCTATAAACATGGCTGCCCAATGTGTCCCAGCCTGGTCATGCGGGTCTGTGTTAAAGACTAGGGTGCATGGTCTTTCTGCCCCTATTTCGGTTGGTAACCCGTCGCTAGGGAAAACACCCCAAAAGTATTTCATAGCGTATTTATATCTGCTTAAGAAGTCACGTATCTGCACAGTATCCATTTCACAAGTGTTTTTAAAGATAGTCAAACAAAATCTGCCTTGCGCGGTTGATCTGAATGATGCTGTCGAATACAGAGAATACGACCATGTTCACATTAGCCGCCAGTGGAGCTGCAAATCGTATTTCAGCTTTTAGATTCCCATTTTTGACCAGGTTGTAGTGATCGCCATCTTCCATGTCCGGTGTCAGGTCGAATGAGAACAGCATGTATCCACGTCCATAGCCTTCTCTTGACACCGCTACACCGCAGTCCCTTTGATGCTTTCCTGTTATCGAAAGCAGTCCTTGATATTCCCTGATATAATGACCGGCTGCAAAACTGGGTGTGTAGGGTTTTGCTGGAATCACATTGCCCTCATGGACCAGCGCTGCGTAGTTGATGTTATAGTGTTTAAAATTGAAGGGGTTTGAGGCATAGGTGCCACTAAAAGCTGTATTGTCCACAAACCCTATGATAATGAGCTTTGGTAGTTGTCCCAGAAATAAATTCTGCTGTTGTGTTAAGCGGGTACCTGCAGGGATGCTGAATACCTTCAGAGCTACTCTTTCCACAGCGTACTTGGCATTGGATATTTGCAAAGCTTCGGCGTGCGCTAGCCTGACGCTCTGGGACACTTTCACTCTCTTTACAAACAGGCTCGCGGACAGTATGTTCAGCTTGTACTGTTCCGCATCCCCGTTGATGAGGCAGAATGAGTTCTTGTTACGGTTGAGCTTGATCTTAAGATCAATTCCGTTGATGAGCAGTTTATCTTGGAAGAAGAGGTCCGAATGTATGCACCCCATGAGGTCAAAGGTACGGCTGGCTGTAGCATACCCCGCTCTTTTTATAAAGCCCTTATTATCACCATCCAGAGTTGTGCTTTCAAACTGGCCGTGTGTATCCCTGTGAAAGAGACCGGCTGAAAGTTGTGTGTCAAGGGCTTTGCTACTGAAATTTAGAATGCTCTCTATGTAGGCTCTGTAGGCGTACATGTTATCGTTCTGGGTGATGAGTCGGTCGCCCAGGGTGATGTCCACTTGATTAAACTTGGTCGCTAGAGGGTACGCGATTGGTGCCACTTTAGAACCGTCGTCAATGTCGGTCCCATCCGCTTTTACGATTTTACACATAAGATGCAACAGAGTGTTGTTGAGATCCAAATACATATCCGTGGCCCCTGACACATAAAACTCTATAGTTGCCAGCGGTGTCAATGCTGCTAAAGGTGATACCACCATGAAGAAGCTGCTTTTGATGCTTGTCTGCGTGGGCTTTAGACTAAACAAGTCCAACTCTGATTTGGCGCACTCTCCAGATCCACAATGTACGAAGGCCATGGCTGTGTTTACAAGGCTTTAAAAAATATTTACTTTAGAGCCGGTTCGCTTCTTCGCAGCTCTCTTACGTCTTGGAGCTCTTCTTTTCTAAGGGTGTTTTGAAACGGTCCTCCTTTTTTTATGGGGGGATGGGGGCCCCCGACGTCTGGAAACACGCAGTTTCCTTTTGACACTCGCCCGTGGTTTATACATCAAATCCGGTCCTTCTTGAGCCTGCTTGTTCATGCGCTCTGCAACCGCCGATGTAACAGACCCCACCACCTCCTGGGCAATGTTCGTGGCAGCCGCCTTAACATGAGGCTTTGCAATTTGATAGCCTCTTCTCAGGAAAGGCATGGCTCTTCTAAACAGAATCCTAAAGAATCCTCCTAATCCAGCCCGGTACATAACAGGTGAACCTTGAACGTACGGTGGTCCTCCATAACCGGCTTGGCTTCTGTAATAGGCTCTGTACATAGACAGATCTCCGTAGGTTTTCATAACCACCATGATGGCTGCTTAATACCCTCTGTCGTGTCTAGGCCTTAAATGAAGCTTGACAATAACTTTCCCGTATTTAAAGGCCACCGGCTCAGACTGATCATCGTAGATCATAATTGAAATAGTGTCAAAATGGTTTTTAGAAACTGCAACGTAGTCAGGTTTGTTAAATTGTATGTTGACCATGGTATTATTATCACCCTGTACATGCACCCACCTTAACAACGGTGAGTAACTATCACCTATCCTCTGAGACTCTACAATATCGCTGTGCACGTAGAGCGTGTAGAACCCCCCATTAATATCGGGGCACGTGTGATCTTGTTCCACGGGGCTTTTCACATGTTGTACTGTCCCTAAAATCCTTCTTAATTTACCTGAGCAGTTAAACAAGGTGTTTCGATTTATGGATTTAAGAAACACCTTCTTCTCACATTATCTAACACTAGATGAATATTCGGATGTGGTTCTATACCGGCTATGGATTTGTTGATGGCTTCGATAATGCTTGAAACGTGTGGGTAGTAGCCGGGTGGGAAGGATGTGTGTATGCCCGTGGGGTCCTGTTCCCTCTTGATGTGAAACTTGGTTTTGGCCGCGGTAAATGTATTCCATGTTCTAGGATATTGTATTTCTGTTAGGGCAACCTCCCAGTCCCCCTTCAGGTCCACAGCCTTAGCCAATTTGATGGAGTAATTAGAAATCTGATTGTTGGGGAACATGTCCTTAGAAGCGTTGGATGGTAAGGTTATATAAAAGGGTGTAGTCTCCATCGTAGCAGCAGCTTTTAGCTCACACACCCTTCAGTGAGCCCTTCCTTAAGCTCCACACTTTCCACTATAAATATTTCATCACTAAAGGTCTGTTGGTAACCCTTCGTGAAGACTCCTTTCAGTTTTGAAATCCTTACGTGATCACCATTTTAAAAAACAGACTTCTTCACCTTTGTCCCGAAGCTAGGACCATACAAGTTTCTCCAAACAGTTAACGAATTACTAGGTGTTACCTCTTCAGGTGCCATTTTGATGGTCCTATGATAACTGGCATTATATACAGCTAAAAAAGCCTGTAGAACATCCACGTATCTGTATGTATTGTTGGCCGTAAAATACCGCCACATCTTAGACTTTAAAGTTCTGTTAAACCTTTGTACAACCGCGGCTTTTACCTCGGTGTGTGTTACAAAATGTTGAACATTGTGCTGCTTTAATATTTTCTGAAATGACTTGTTTAAGAATTCTTTTCCTGCGTCTGTTTGTAGCTTTTGAGGAATACGCCCCTTATCGAAGATGGCTTTAAAAGCGGCTGTGACGCTAGCTCCACTTTTATCACGCAGCGCCTATGAGTACGCGTATTTGGACAACACATCTATGACTGTTAATATATAACAGGCGCCGTCGTTATGTTTTGCAGTATCTTGAAGGCTGATTATGTCCGCTTGCCACTGATAATCTATACACGCATTAACGATTGTAGGACGCCTCTTAAAGCATCTTCTGGCTGGTTTATGTAGTGAATACGCCTCCTCTCCTGATAACCATGTCTTCACAGCTTCTCTGCTTACCGACTCCTTTTCAGCCACAGCCCTTCTATATAGAGCGGCGCCGCTTCCAAAGCTGCCAACTCCTCTTGTATCATAATAAAGTTTTCTTAACAGGCCCTCCGTCATGTTAGCAGTCATTACAGTACAGGAAATGAAAGACGCTTGTTTTGTGTAAGAACATTTTATTAAAAATAATGAGTATTACCAAATCACAGACATGGGGGTTTCATATCTTTTCACAGTATGCGTAGTAAGTACGGTTTAACACACATATACGGTTTTTGGGTGTAACATTCTACTACTTTACTTTAAATACACGTTAGCACTTAGCAATACATCAGGACTTAGCTATTATAAAATAGCCTTTGTGGTGCCAGGGCCACTACTTTTCTGCTTTTTAGATACACATTACACATGCGCCTTTCTATAAGTCTTTCTATAATTTTTCTGTCACAGCACGCACAGGCGTTTGGCATGCTTCTTAGTTTTGCGCAGGGTTCGTTGGCATAGCGTATCACCTTTACTGTCGCCATCAAGATCTTCAACATGTTAGGGTGGACAAAATTATTTTCATCGTTCAGGCCGTGCACCACCCTTAGCAGCTTATACATCTTGTACGGATCAAGCAAACTACATATATGCTGTATCATTCGGTCTCTGTATGATTCGGTTAGAAACTCGTGCGCCCCTGTTGAGGGTCCCTAGTACGATGGCCGAAACACCTGTTGTAATAGTCCCGTTTGACACACACTCGTACAACTATAGCTGCGAAACCTTTAACACCAGCTATAGTGTCTCTGGGGAACCACGCCGTTGCTTTTACAAACTCGTCGTTCTTAGAACCATCGTCACATTCCATGGGCAGAGGTGAACTCGGCTTTGTGGAACTTCCCGTCTGGTTTGCACAGCATATACAGGACAGATTCAAGCTGTGACCTTTTGCAGTCTGCCCCTGGGCCTCAGTTCTTTTCGGTGTTTCATCCTAGGTTCAAAAGATAAATATTAACACCCCGTTAGCTGTAGAAAGACAACAAACTTTCATGTAAAGGGTCTACACCTAACATTTTTTTGACTTACCCACACATTTTCACCACCCTCTGCAGCGGCTCTGAAATATTGAGAGTCGGTAATATCCATCGGTGATCCCTCATCTTCCATGCTTGTATCAGGCTGTTGCACAACTACCTTCGTAGGACTCATAGCCTTCTGAACATCCATGGTTTCATAGATGTGCGTATTAGGAGGGGGCCTAGTTTGATTTTCTTTGTGCATTATGAAGTAACTGCATCCCACTGGTTCTGCTCTCTAGAGGGTCACAAACAAAAAACAAATTATTAGTGTTCGATAGTTGTAGAAATAAAAAATACATCCTTATGTAAAATGGTTGCTCCTAACATTTTGACTCGCCTTCACATTTTCACAGCCCTCGGCGGCGGCTCTGCCGTCTTGAGAGTTGTTAATATCCTGCGATGCCCCATCAGCCACGGTTCTGACATCTTGAGAGGCGCTAATATCCTGCGATGCCCCATCAGCCGCAGTTCTGACATCTTGAGAGGCGCTAATATCCTGCGATGCCCCCTCACCTTCCGCACGTGTATCAGGCTATTGAACAGGGACATTCCCTGGAAAAAGACTCTTGTGAAAACCCACGTCTTCATAGACGGGTGTATTAGGCAGAACTATGGTGTCTTCCGCATCCTCCGACTCCAAGAGCATGCTTTGCTCAAGCGTCAAGTCGCCACTCAAACCCTCACTAGAGCTGCTGTCGCTCTTAATCGGGGACAGCGGACACCGCCAATCCTTGAGACCAGGGTCGCCAAAGCGCTTAGCAAACCCCCAGCCAAAAACAGTAACGTCGCAACCCATATCCTTAGGTTCTTCTGTTTGAGCATTCTCGTCCATTACCAAAGGGCTTATGGTTCTGTAATAGCTACTGATGGGGGGCTGTGAGCCACCAAACCAGTGTTTTCTCGCAAATGGGTTGCAGCTCTTCTTTTCTGCAATGGCGATCCATCACGTAGTCCAGCGGTTGCTTGCTATACCAGGCTCCTGACACAGGCTTATATGTATTCTAAGAAACCACAACCCCTAAAAGAGGCGTATACCTCTACAACACAACAGGGACACATGGCTACAGGGCGGTTCCGCCACGCCTCTGTCTCTATAAACAACCCGTCCCCTATGACTCATATGCCCCATTCCGGGACAGCTGCGTACCCTTGTCAACACTAGTGCCACCTGTCACTTGGTTGCGGCCAGCAGTTTGCGTCCAGACCCTGTCAAATTTAAGGCCAGGGTTTCCTGCCAGAGCTGTCAAATTTAAGACCAACAGCCTGCACCCAGGCCCTGTCAAATTTGCACCATCAGGATTCAAGCAAGCCGGGCCGAAGACGGCTGTAATGCCAGAAACCGGTCCCCGGAAGCTTGTTTCCTTCCCAGTATAAGAATTGGCTTGGTAGTTTGGTCTGCCCTGTTCCCATGATGCACTGGGCCAGGGTCAGACTAATTTGCATGTAGCCAGGTTCTGGACTGGGATGGTGCAGTGAGCTAAAAAACGGTGATGGATCAAGCCCTGATCTGTTGACTGGGTATGAGTGTTCTGTTTAATTCAGATACTCTGTCCATCACCACCCCCTTTTCTGAATCGTTTTGTCCACCATAAGCGTGGAAGCGTATACTCAGATGTGAGTCCCTTGCTCATTGCACCATCAGGATTCAAGCAAGCCGGGCCGAAGAAGGCTGTAATGCCAGAAACCGGTCCCCGGAGCTTGTTTCCTTCCCAGTATAAGAATTGGCTTGGTAGTTTGGTCTGCCCTGTTCCCATGATGCACTGGGCCAGGGTCAGACTAATTTGCATGTAGCCAGGTTCTGGGCTGGGATGGTGCAGTGAGCTAAAAAGCGGTGATCGATCAAGCCCTGATCTGTTGACTGGGTATGAGTGTTCTGTTTAATTCAGATACTCTGTCCATCACCACCCCCTTTTCTGAATCGTTTTGTCCACCATAAGCGTGGAAGGGTATACTCAGATGTGAGTCCCTTGCTCATTGCACCATCAGGATTCAAGCAAGCCGGGCCGAAGACGGCTGTAATGCCAGAAACCGGTCCCCGGAAGCTTGTTTCCTTCCCAGTATAAGAATTGGCTTGATAGTTTGGTCTGCCCTGATCCCATGATGCACTGGGCCAGGGTCAGACTAATTTGCATGTAGCCAGGTTCTGGGCTGGGATGGTGCAGTGAGCTAAAAAAACGGTGAAGGATCAAGCCCTGATCTGTTGACTGGGTATGAGTGTTCTGTTTAATTCAGATACTCTGTCCATCACTACCCCCTTTTCTGAATCTATCAAATTTAAGGCCAGGTTTTCCCGCCAGAGCTGTCAAATGTAAGGCCAGAGGTTTAAGACTAGACCTGTTAAATTTCCACACTAGGCCTGTCACATTTAAGGCCATAATTTCCAGCCAGACCTGTCAAATTTAAGACCAACAGCCTGCACCCAGGCCCTGTCAAATTTAAGGCCAGGGTTTCCCGCCAGAGCTGTCAAATTTAAGGCCAGAAGTTTCAGACTAGACCTGTCAAATTTCCAGACTAGGCCTGTCACATTTAAGGCCAGGATTTCCAGCCAGACCTGTCAAATTTAAGGCCAGGTTTGATGAAAGGTATCACTTCCTACTACTACCGTGCCTCTTCCCTCAGAACTATGGCATAAGCTAACCAGACAAATAAAAAGAATACATTTCATATTCCTCGTCCAGTTCTGAAGCTTCATTGTCATTCACGTTGGCCAATACATCCAACTAATCACAGAACATCCCTCTGGTGACCATGATCACAGACCATTAGCAACAGAGCAATGTCCATCAATACTCCAATTGAATGCATGATGAGTGTACAAGCTGCAGACAGTTTCCGATAGGCCCTGGGCACAAGTGTGAAATAAACCCAGTCTTAGACTCATTGACATGCCTATTCACTTCATTGGTATTACCCACTATGAAGGAGCATCTCCCCCACTGATACGTTGTTTCACCCCTCATTGTTTCTAACGGCTTCCCCTGCAATGCACATTGTGAACAATTCATAGTTACCCCCACTAGTTCTTGTTTCACATGCAAACATGTCACTACACACAACCCACTCCATCATCCTCATAATCTGACACACCTACGCATTCCCCAAAACCAGGCTTTCAAAGCGGCTGAACACAAGAAACCTCATTAGATTCACGCATAAACTCACACCTTCACACTCAGAGCTGTAAACACTGTTTCCATTTTTACGTGCACACTCCAAAATGCCAGATTCAAAATCATCCTGAATTATCAATCTCAGGTTGAAACATAACCACAAAATCCTTTACATCACCAAACCCTGGCTAAATGTGCATTCATAACTGATCCTGTATTTAATTGTTCCGCAGAGTGGCAAGATTATTCATGCTTAAAGCCCACATACACTTGGAGTAGGCCTATTACCATAACTATCAACTCAGCTTTTAATCAATACAGCCTACAACAGTTCTGAAAGCTTAGAAATCAATATTACCTTATCCACCCAAAAAGACCATTGACCTAGAAACAAGTAAATCACTATGCAAAGCTCAAATTAAACTTAGCAAACCATTTCACTGACATCTAACATCTATCCTCATGTCAACTGAAACATCTTCCTATTTTATTTCAGTATCAAATGTATGTATGTATGTATGTATATGTGTTCTTATATAGCGCTCGACTCACCCTAGGGCATCTCGGCGCTTGCATTGGGAACCCGTCCTGGATTTTTCCCTGTGAAATAGCCCATACTGGGCATCCCCAAGGTGAAAGCCAGGCATGTGCCGCGGGGGCCGTAGTGGAGATTAAGCAAGCTATTGCCCAGAGTTGCAGAGTGTGAACCCATGATTCGAGTAGGCACCGAAGTGAGAATTATCGAGTCCGTGGACACTTGGGCTCAAACCCTGCCGCGTCGGGAATTGAACCCTGGTCCCGGGTCTGACCTCTGCTTCAGGGTATGCCTCCTCTGACCAGTGAGCCACACTTCTCCTTAGTGCTAAGCCTACAATAGTCCTCCTCCAACACTCCTCCCTGTTTACACAAAATACAAGCAAAGTACTTGATTGCCTCCTTGCCATTATTCACTCCCATCTCAATCAACTTTTTAGCTCACTACTCTGCATTTTATCTCTACTCCTATAATTAAATAAGGGTCCCAAACATGGAAACCTGGACCTAACTGGTCTCAAAGGTCATCAGTAACTTTTCCAGAGGTATTTCCTTGATCATCTACCAGCGAACATTATTTAAGAAATGTCCAGCATACTTGAATCCATTTAGCATTGATTCCAAATGCTTCCCTCTCTGCAGGCATCTTACCGGATTCTTAAAATACAGGTCAAAATATCTATTCTTAAAATTCCAATGTTAGCAAACATGGGATTTTCAAACTTCAACATGCAATTTGAAATATACCCTGGCTAGGGAATGAAATGGAGAGATGTCTTACCAATCAACAGATCTACTTTATTACCAAAGAGCAACACTTGTCAGACCAGACCATTAACCAAGGTCTCACCCTTGGTTCATGACTGAATGACCAGTCTGAAGATTTTAGATGATATGCATTGTATCCTGGAAATAGGAGAATGCTGCTGACTGCTTCTCTGTGGCTTTCAATATAGTTGACTATTATCTATTAATTTGGACTCTGGAACATTTCATTGGCTTTACAGGTCCAATCATGAGTGGCTCTCATTGTTTCTCTCCAACAGGCACAAAGTACTGAAACTATGTTTATTAATTTCTGGAATAAAATCTATGCCTCATGGTGTGCTCATGTATTCTATTCTAGCTCCTGCTTTATTTATTTTAAATCTAGAGCAATTCTGATGATGTCAGAAATTGGGCATTTAATTTGGTGAGGGTAAACCTTTAGAAACGTAATGAACGCAATCTGGCTAGGTCAAAACACAATTCTAAGTCAATCTCTGCTCAACCCCGGTTATCCATGGTACTAGCAGCAGGCAATGCCCAGAAACTGTATTTTAAGTTCAAGCAGTATCATACATTTTAAAATAAAGAACACATTATGAGGAAAAGACATCTAGATCAACAAAATAGGATTTAAGGCAAAAAAGCACCTAGAAAAATAAAGCACCATTAAAATGAATACTTTGTGGTTGCATGGGACCTACGCCCAATTTCAAGTCAACAATATCAGAGCAGAGATCAGGTATACCAAGTAAGCAGGTTGTCCTGGACAAAGTTTTTACCTTGGGACTTAGTGCCTGATTTTGATGTTAGCGGCAATGATCCCGCCATCAATTTTTTGATGGAATAACCGTCCTACCTACTTGGAGGTCCGACCGCTCTATTTAGATGTTGGCAGGTCCAAAGACCACGAGAGTCCCACCATCTCCACCAGGAATTCTTACCCACGTAGATGGGACCATAGGTAGAAGCTACTGTCAGCGGAAGTCCAGCCAGAATGACCATAACACTAATCCCATTGTGACTTTCTATAGAGGCAACTGTAGCGGGAATACCTTCTACTTTGAGTTGGCAGAATGGAAGGAAATGAGGTAAGAAATTACTTTTTTAACTATTTTCCTCTTTCGTTTTCCTCTTGAACCCCATTGTCGAGGGCCCTTCTTTGCTGTTCCGACTCCACCACAATGCCAAATGACTCAGTTGTCACCAGAATCGGAGTTCAGCAACTTACTATGAATTGTGTATTGACAATTGGTGTTTTATCATTTTTTTTCCTTATGTGTAATATGTGTAATGCAGTTGTGTTCATTTTCCTACTCATCAAGGTAAATTGAACACACCTGTATTGACACTAAACAAACATTGTAGTTGTGGTGCTTGGGGGTGTTGTGCTTGTGATGCCTGTGGGTGTGCATTCAATTTTGTGTGCATCTTGTTTGTGTGTCATGCAATATGTAACAAAAAAGGGCTCAATGCATTACCTACATATGTATTGGAGGGGAACACAACATAGATGTGTATTCACATGAGAATAAGTTGTATTTACCAGTCTCTACTACACCAGGGATTCACTCTATCAGAAATCTACCGCCAAGACAATGGGGACATCTAAATTGGCTTGGCAGAATACCACTGGCCTGACTATGATGGAGATAGCAGAGTCTAAATACGGTGGGCAGGACTCTGTCAACTCTATGGAGTACTTGCAACTGCTGGCATGGAAGGACAGCAAGAGTACTGCCAAGATCTAAATCAGGCCCTAAGTCTCTGAAATGGAAGTCAACATTTTCAAGAAGGCCAAGGTCCAAGCTGTGGCTGGAAAAATGTCAACAAGATCCAGCCAAAGTCATTAGTATTGGGGCCAAGAACTACAAGGTAGACAAAGAGGGATTATATGTCTTCGTTGATCAGATAGATTTTACAGTCACCCTGGTCCAATGTTTTACCTCCATATTTGGAAATAAAAGTCCTCCAGGGGGACAAGGCTGGAACCGGTAGCCCGGCAGAGCTCTTTGAAGCTGGGTACATTTACTACAAAGTCCTGCTGAACCTTTTTTCTGCATGGCATACAAAGAACTCTTCAACATCGTCAAAGAGCTCTCCAACCCCAACGCCGGAAACAACGACATCACCCCTTCGCAAGACCTCTGCAACTCCCTCGCCTCCTACTTCCACAACAAGATCGCGGACATACACAACAGCTTCAGCACTCAACCGACGAACACCACGACCGAACCACCGACCCCCACCACCACCCTCCGCGCCTGGACTCCGATCAGCACCGAAGACACCGTCCGCATGATGAACTCCATCCACTCGGGATCTCCGACCGACCCCTGCCCTCACCACGTCTTCAACAAGGCCGATGCTGTCATCGCACCCCACCTGCGGGACATCATCAACACCTCCTCCGACACCGCTACCTTCCCGGAGAGCTGGAAGCACGCCGAACTCAGCGCTCTACTCAAGAAGCCATCGGCTGACCCCACTGACCTCAAAAACTACCGCCCCATCTCGCTGCTCCCGTTTCCTGCAAAAGTCATCGAGAAGACCGTCAACAAGCAGCTGGCCGCCTTCCTCGAGACGAACGGATCCCTCGACCCCTCGCAGTCTGGCTTCCGTGCCAACCACAGCACCGAGACCGCCCTGATCGCAGTCACCAATGACATCCGAGCGCTGCTCGACAACGGAGAAATAGCGGCCCTCATCCTCCTCGACCTCTCCGTGGCCTTCGACACTGTCTGCCATCGTACCCTAGTACAACGCCTCAGCAACGTCGGAGTCCAGGAGAAGGCACTGGAGTGGATCATCTCCTTCCTCGCCGGAAGGACACAGAGAGTCCGCCTCCCTCCGTTCAGATCTGAAGCCACCGAAGTCATCTGCGGCGTCCCTCAAGGCTCCTCGCTCAGTCCAACCCTCTTCAACGTCTACATGAGCCCCCTCACAGACATCGCACGCCAGCACAACCTCAACATCATCTCCTACGCCGACGACACCCAGCTGATACTCTCCCTTACCAACGACCCCGCCACCGCCAGAGCCAACCTTCACGAAGGGATGAAAGAGGTAGTCGAATGGATAAAGAAGAGCCGCCTGAAACTGAACTCAGATAAGACGGAAGTCCTCATCCTGGGATCCTCACCCGCCGCTTGGGATGACTCCTGGTGGCCCCCCGCCCTAGGCAGCGCACCCAAACCAACAGACCACGCACGCAACCTGGGCTTCATCCTGGACTCCTCCCTCTCTATGACCAGACAAGTCAACGCCGTCTCCTCGTCGTGCTTCAACATCCTGCGCATGCTACGTAAGATCTTCCGGTGGATCCCCACCGAGACCAGGAAGACGGTCACCCAGGCCCTCGTCACCAGCCGTCTGGACTACGGCAACACCCTCTACGCCGGACCCACCGCCAAACTCCAGAAGAGACTCCAGCAGATCCAGAACGCCTCAGCACGACTCATCCTGGACATCCCCCGTCGCAGCCACATCTCCGGACACCTGAGAGACCTGCACTGGCTCCCGGTCAACAAGAGAATCACCTTCCGTCTCCTCACCCACGTACACAAAGCCCTACACAGCCAAGGCCCAGGATACCTCAACAGCCGCCTCAACTTCTACGCTCCCAAACGCCAGCTTCGATCGACCAGCCACGCCCTCGCCACCGCCCCGCATCCGTAGAGCCACCACAGGGGGACGGTCCTTCTCCTACCTCGCCGCCAAGACATGGAACTCCCTCCCCACCCACCTCTGCCTGACCCAGGACCACCTCGCCTTCAGGAAGCAACTCAAGACCTGGTTGTTCGAGCAGTAGTAGATCCCCCTCCCCCAGCTCCTTGAGACCCTCTGGGTAAGTAGTGAGCTATATAAATGCGATGATTGATTGATTGATTGATTGATTTCAGTTATGTATCGAGTAGTACAAAGAACTGAAGCACATGGCCCTTTTTATACACAATGAGGGGGCTCAAGAAAAGGCGGTACAAAAGACATGAGCAGATTTATGACCATACAAGGACATTTTAGAAGGCACAATCGATAGATGGGCAGAGCTAATAGTCTCCGATCACATTCCTGTCTGGAACCAATTAAGTAACGGTCACTGATCCTACTACGCAGGTCTGGACATGTTGGAAGCGGAGACTGCTAAAAATAGCCTGTTGCCGGGCATACTCCAGGCCCAATGAACAAGGAGGTAGGACCAAACACATGGCGAGCACATGGCAATGTATGGCATGCAAAATGGCCACTACAAATTCAAGATGGAGTCGGTACAGTTGTTACGATAATGGTTAAACGAAACATTTTGAAACATGTCTTCTGCTAATGCTTAACTTAATCGCTGTTAATTTACAACAGATGACGCTTTCAGCATTAGCTGAAGACATTCGGTTTCCTAGGAAAGGCCAGATATTCATCTCGTATATCAATGGCCATCATACTAGCTATCTCCTTTCTCAGACCATTCTGCATTTTAACTTCCGTAATATTACTCTTCGTTGGTATACAAGCATTGACACACATAGAACAAATCATTGGGCCACATTGAATACAGACACAACAAGAAAAAATGATCACAATAATTATACATAGGACTGTTAATACCTTCCAGCCCCAAGCAGAGATCAAAGTCCAAAGCCATCCTGTAAAAGTCCATGTACCATTTTCTGTGTGAATGTCTGCAGCGATTTTATGTAGTTTATTAATCGCTTTATACACTGATGGGGTGTGGTCAGGAATAAACATGCAGCAACTACTACCAATGACACGGCATGCACCACCTCTATCTGCTAACATGACATCCAGAACCATCCGGTTCTGCAAAGCTACAATTCTAGCAATTTGTACTTCTTCAGCAGCTGTTTGAACAGTAACAGCCTCCACTACTCTAGTCAATCGTCATATTTTTCTGCTATTTAATGCAGCACCTACAAAAAAGAACAATCCTAAATTGAAATCGACATATTGCTGTAGGCTAGTGTCAGTCTGATCAACATCATCGGTAGCCAATGTCCTTTTATATCTGTTTACAGTAATATTATTGAACAATTTAAGATTTCAGTGGTACATTGGAGGAGCTAAGAACACAGGGGGCAACAGTAAAGAAACATAACAAATTCCAGTCCAACCGGCTGGCAATCGATAATATCCTCGATTTCCGCACGCAAAATACGTATTATGCGAAGCTAAAAAAGAACTATTATTCAGACCATCTATATTTAATACAGTAATACATTCGCTGATCCAAACAGGGATATGTCTGATGCTCTGTACACAAAGTTCTGCTTGTGTTTGGGTATCAGAAATAAGAAAACGTTCAGCCTCAAATGAGTCTCTTGTATTGGTGAAGATATATGGTGTTGAGACATTGTCCAGTCGATATTCTTCCCACTCCCATATACTTCCATTCGCTTGAGGATACCCATCTTTGTCCTGATGGCACTCTTTATTCAACCGGAAAAGCAGTCTGCCCACTGTAGGCTTCCTAATTGCAAAGAGCAAAGTGTACCAAGCTCGACAAGAGCCATTATGCGAGAAAGGGAGGGGTATAAATGGTGTACCACCTTTCTTTTGGTGTGCAGGCATCATCCCACAAATCCAACAGTTTGTCACATTAGTAGCTATGTGGGTGTGATGCAACATTTGAACAAAGGTATTATTCAAATAAGATTGTCGATGTTTCAATTCCTGATGTGGGAGCGTAAAGAAATAATGCTCCTCTGGTGCTGGTGTAGTGACAACAAACAACTCACCAGCAGGAGTCGTTTCCTCAACAGACCAAGTTATTGCTGCCACAATCATCAAGGCAACAACAAACCCTACAACACAGAAAATCTTCTTCTTCGTCTCCATTTTCAGTCTCGGTCCAAAACAAATCTTCCTGAAACTAAAGTAGTTGTCAAAGCTCTTACCCCTTGGGCAGCCGTTGATTTGTTCACCACGGGCCAAGACGGGTGTCGCTACTCTAAATCAGGGCTGACCCCCCCCCCCCTTGCCACATCGGCTCTCCGTTTCACTGACCCAGGGAATGCTCCGACAACTTTCACAATGCTGCAGATTTCTCTCTTGGCCTCAAATCATACCTGGATGCTCCAGGGACTGTCTGGTCCGGGAAGAACTCCTCATATCCGTCAGGCGTCACAGCACGACCTCTTTCCACAGTCAGAACCTCTCGGTGGTCGGTCAATACAGCAGGCTCCACCAAAGTCAGGAGTACTCAGCGACAATGGTTCCCATGAACCCAATTCTTACGATTCGTGACTCGAACTGCTTTTCTTGTGGCGAGTAATAGACATGAGCGGAAAATCCGTTCCACTCGCGGATTTCGCGGATTTTCGGTAAATCCGCGAACTCCCGCAAATTTACTGAAAATCCGCGAGATCCGCGAGCGGCGGATTTCGGGGGCAAAAGTTCAAGCCTGTTGAACTTTTAACTATTTTAGGATGGCGCCAGCAAGCTGCCAGCGCCATCCTAAAATAGTTACTAAGTTAGCTTCAACAGGAAGCACTAATAGATAAAATAAAGCAGGTGCTCGAGCACCTGCTTTATTTTATCTATTAGTGCTTCCTTATGAAGCTAATTTAGTAACTATTGTAGGATGGCGCTGGCAGCTTGCCGGCGCCATCCTAAAATAGTTAGTTAGGATGATGTGTGTTTTGTCGAGGCTGGGTAGGAGTGGGTTCTCCCCATATCTATAGTCGAAAATTAGCTATGATGCTTGATGGAGGCCTTTGCATAATTCACAAGCTCAATCCCTGTGCAGTTCCTGTGACCACAAGCTTCTCTGATCCGTGCCTGTCCTTTTATACACACAAGAGGCATGTGAACTCGCATATAAGCCCCGTCCGTTTCGCCCCTCCCCACACACTAGTGGTGTGCACCGTCTTCGCGCCCTTTACCTACTTGATGGACAGGTCACTCGAGGGACCCCGGCGCTCTTTGGTGTGATGGCAAAGTTAATCAGCACCCCCAAAAATGTGTGTTTTGTCGAGGCTGGGTAGGTGTGCGCTCTCCCCATATCTATCGATGCTTGATGGAGGCCTTTGCATAGTTGACTTTCACAAGCTCAATCCCTGTGCAGTTCCTGTGACCACGAGCTTCTCTGATCCGTGCCTGTCCTTTTATACACACAAGAGGCATGTGAACTCGCATATAAGCCCCGTCAGGACGAAATCCCCAGGTCTGAGGTTGTGACCTTCTCCGGTGGATCTTTCAGGAAGTGCTTCTCGAACCTGTTGATGAATAGAAACCAAGTTATCAGTTAATTGTGCCAAATAGTCATTCATTAAGACACAAGGTACATCATACACAGAACTTGGTTTAGGATTTCCCCAGATATTCATAGGACGGCCAAAAAGAATCTCATAAGGTGTAAGGCCCGTCCGAGAATGAGGTACTGATCTGATTGACAACAATGCCAGTGGCAACACATCTGGCCAAGTCAGAGAAGTAGAAGCCTGTATTTTAGCTAATTTTAGGTTCAGTGTTGCATTGTATCTTTCCACTAGACCTGCTGATTGTGGGTGAAATACTGCATGAAACTTTTGTTTAATCCCCAATCCCTTCAGGACATACTTTATAACGTCCCCTACAAAATGAGGGCCGTTATCACTCCACAAAAATCTACAAAGTCCATAACGAGGGAAAAATTCCTTCAAAAGCACCTTCGCCGTAGTAATTGCAGTGTTGTCCTTTGTGGGGTACGCCTCAATCCATTTACTGAAGGCACATACCACCACCAAGACGTACTTTCGATTATTGCAGCCTTCAAGCTGAATATAATCCATCTGCAAAACTTCAAATGGTGCAGTTGGTGTAACAAACCCTCCTGCTGGAGTTCGTGTCCCTTTCCCAGGATTAAATTGTAAGCAAATCATACAGGACTGTACTACTCTCTTAGCTGTGCTAGCAATCTCTGGATGCTCCCAAACTTGCGTAAGCAATTTCACTATTGCTGAAGCTCCAACATGTGCTAGCCCATGTGCCATCTGAACCATAGGTTGCACAAAAAATATAGGCAACTTCCATCTGTCCATCTGCTTGTTTCTCAAACAACCTTCATCATCCAACTCTCTGTCAATGGACCACTGCTCCCATTCTTTATCAGAAGCGGTCCTCTGTATCTCTAGTACTTCTTTCCTAGCATCATGCCACCGCTCAGCTTGTGACTTCACTACATACATGAAAGTAGTGTCAGGCTGCATCACAGTTTCACGTGCCACTTGATCTACAAAAGCATTTCCTTAACCCACCTTGTCAGTCACTTTCTTATGCGCACTACACTTCACCATAGCTATCTTCTTTGGGTATGTTAATGCAGTCAAAAGATTATGCACTAGTTCACTGTGCATTATCTGCATCCCATGTGATGTCAGAAAGCCTCTTTCCTTCCAGAACACGCCACAATCATGTGCCACTCCAAAAGCATAGCGGCTATCTGTATAAATGTTCACACACACTCCTTTACTAAGCTCACATGCTCGTGTCAAAGCTATCAGTTCTGCTGCTTGAGCTGACTTCTGTGGTATACGAGCTGTCACCACTATCGTGTGAAGAGTTGTGATTGCATATGCAGCTGAAGTTGTACCATCCTGTAACTTCAGACAAGATCCATCCCCACAATTCTCCATCAACATCCTGCAAATCAATGCGACCCTTTGTCTGTTCCTCAGTCAGAAAAATACAATCATGTGCTTCTTCCACCTCAGGCTGAGTCGCCGGAAATGGTAACAATGTGGCTGGGTTTAGTGTTGCACATCTCCTTAGTGTAATGTGAGGAGCTAACAGCGTCAGCTCATATCCTGTCAAACGAGCACTAGTTAAATACTGCGTCTTTGTCTGATTCAAAAGGGCGTCAACAGCATGGGGTACCAACACGAAGAGTTCATGCAATTAAACTATCCCTTCACTCTGGCGTATTGACACAGCTGTTGCTGCAACTGAGCGAAAACATTCAGGCAGCGCTCGAGCAACGGGATCAAGTACTGCTGAAAAGTAAGCACACAGATGTTGCTTGTCGCAGTGTGTCTGTACTAAAACTGACATTGCACATCCATCCCTCTCGTGTACATACAATGTAAAAAGCTTTGTGTAATCTGGAGTACCTAACACTGGTGCTGAACAAAGGGCTTGTTGTAGCTGTCGGAAAGCATTCTCACATTCATCTGTCCAGGGGAGGGGTACTGGAGTATCTTTTGTCAATAGTGTTAACAAAGGTTTAGCGATGTGTGAAAATCCTAATATCCATTGTCTACAAAAAGAAGTAGGACCAAAAAAGGCTCGAACCGCTTTCCGTGTAGTGGGTACTGGTGTGTCTAGTATTGCTTGAATACGATCTGATGTGAGTGCATGCCCCTCCTTAGACAAAAGGTGACCTAAGTAGGTTACCTTTGGTCTACAATATTGCAACTTCTTTCAATATCTTCTTGAACAATACAAACTCTGTTCGTTATAGGGGGATTGTCATTCAAAATCACACGAACTCCTTCAGGGGAACATCTTATTGTGGCTTTAAAATACTTGAGCATATCAAGACCCACAATATTATCTGGTGTGTTCGGGGAAAGCAAAAACAGGTATGGGGCAGTAAACTTATCAACATGAAACACAATTGGTTGGGACAATGGGCTAAAGGAAGGAGTTCCATCGAATCCTATCGATGTAATCGTTAAGCCAGACAACCAATTGTTTAGACAAAGCGCTACGAGTAGCTCCTGTATCAACCAGAAACTGATCAGTAGAACCCAAAACATGTGCTGTAACATAAGGACCCCTCTGATCTACTGGAACTTCAACTGATTCCTTACCCCATCCTACGCAATCCTATGCAAAAGCAGAATCACACAACTCAGGCTGCCCATAATCAGTCATCTGATATTGGTTACGCCTATCAAAAGCATTAGACCCATTTTGTACCCGCACATTAGAATCGAACCTAGCGCGATCATTCATAGAGCCTCTAAAACCTGAATTCCCCAAGCGGTTTCTCATGGATCCTCGGCCACGGACATAGCGCTGTGAGCGCAGCAATGGGCACTCCTCTGCCCAGTGTCCAAATTTCTTACAAAACGCGCATTGATCAATAGCCAAAAAATAACGATTAGAGGAGGAGTTAGAAAATCCTTGTCTGCCTCTATCACTACCTCGAAAAGGTGGACCATAGGCCTGAGATAACATGACTTTTGTTTTTAATTCTTTAGATTTCTTTTCCTCGTTACCCTTCGCTTCTACTTCCTGAAGCTCGTAATATTGAGCCATTGTCAGGACGGATGCCGTAGAAGACGTAGTCCAAGAGCTTTCGCTGGCTTTCAATCGGCTAGCCACTCCTGGTAATAAATTAGAAACATACTTATCTACAAATAAATGTTGGTCCGTATCGTCCGTTAGCGACTGGCCACTAAAATCATGAAAGGCTTCCTCAAAACGCGTGAAAAAAATCACAAACCGATTCATCTGTCTTTTGTTTGCAGGGTGCTAAAATGGTCCAATCAATCATTTTAGGGGGAATAATTGTTTTTAATTTAGCTAATATTGCACCGGGAAGATCCAAAATCAATTGACATGGCTTTTGCGCTGGTTCCCTATCCACATATTCTCTCTCTATCTCTTTCCATAACTCCAAATATGCTGCGTTGTCATTGACTTTACACACAGAGCGCCACATATCGGGCGGTAATATAAGCCCAAAAAATAAATCGATATCAGCCAGCGTCATAGTGCAAGAATTTAAGGCACCCTCGACTTCTTCATAAAATGCAGCAGGGTTTTTACGCGGGTCAGGCAATGCAGCTTTAAGCCCCACAACATCTGCTCTATTCCAGGGAGTATGCACCCAATTATAAATGAAATACCTTTTAGCATCTACAGAATATTTATCGTCACTCGTACCCGCTCCTTTAGGAGGAACGTATAAAGGCGCGGCCTCGCGCATAGGCTTTGCATGCACTATCGCGTTCTTATCTGTTTCGAAAATAGATGATTTTTTCCCGTCGACCAATCTCGTCCGTTCATCTGATTTAGCTTTCCGTTGCTCCTCTCGTAGCTGAAGCGCATCGTTTCGAACTTTAATGAGTCGCCTGATGATATCAGTCACCTGGGAAGCAGGAAAAGAACCTTTACGTAATTGCATACAATCAGCTGCCACATCATCAGGTTCAAGAATATTAGACAAACAATCCAACAACTTCGTCTGCAAAATACTAAGTAAAATACAACTGCTCTTTTTCATGCCACCCCTTAAGAACTTCTAGAATCTCTGAAACCATAACCGTGTCCTTAAGTGACTTCCGAGCCATGTTCCTAAGTTCAGCCCCCCTTTCGACCGAAATCATGGAGCGAGTACCGGGTTTCGCTTGACCACCATCGGAATCCTCATTGTCGCCAGATGGGGCAGACGGGACAATATACGGAGGTGGAGGACGATCTAACAAAGAAAAATCATCTTGCGGTTTGTTAAGGACAGGATAAAGAGTTTGTCGAACAGCATATTGGCCAGATATCTGTAATCTAGGGTCCTTTTCCTGTCTTTCTTCCAATTCTTTCATTTCTTTCTTTCTTTGTTCTTGAGCTTTTTCATACACATTCTTCCGTTCTTTTTCAATCAGCGCTTGCTCACGTTTCTCACACTCATGTACTTCTTTCACCCACATTCGCACACTCTCAAACATATCTTGTCTAGATTTTCGCTTAAACATACACTGTTCCACATACTCAATTTTCCGCATATCAGACGACCCATACTTTGGCCAACATAACTCAGGATCCTTTCGCTTGTATTTCCTCCACAACGTGCTGTACATTATAGAAGAAAGACCATATTTCACATACATGTCTCAACAAGGCGTCCCTTCTGGGGGAGCCGGCTGCGATTCCTCAAGATTTAACCGGTTATCTCCACAAAAGCAGCACAACCTACAAAGTGCGCTAAAAGCAGACATGCCATGAATAGTGCAGAATATGCAATATTATAATCAAAGTAGCACTTAAGGTATCTGTAATATGTTGTGCCGTTCAAATCAAAATCGTATCACTGAGAAAAATCTCCTCATTACCTGCCTATATGTATTGCAATACATATATTTCACATACACATACACATACACATCAGGGACTAGTCCTTCCAAGATTGCCACAGCAAGCGTATCCTAAAACTGCCTTGCCACTCACAGACTTCAAAAACCCACAGCAAGTATTGTATAACGGTTCTTACCACTCACAGGGTCCAGTCTCCAAATGCCAAGTTCTAAATTCGACCAAACGGCCACTGCATGGCAAACCAACAGAAGAGATCTCAGTCGAGGACCGGCACCACCTGGATGGTCAGATCGGAAAGAAAGGAAAAAACACCTTGGATGCCAAGAATCGGGTCTCCTCTGGCATGCGTACGCTTCCGCAGCGAGATTCCAATCCTTCGTCACGACCGCTCCTTCGGGTATCCGAGTCGCCGATGAGCCCCACGTGTCAGGCGCCAATTTGTTGTAAGCAAGCCTCAGCTAGGCCTACTTAGTGCAAGGGTTCGCCCTTCTCTGCACAGAGTCCTTGGACCTTAGGAAGAAGTTGGCAATGAAACTGGAAATGCAAAGACAAAGTTTATTAAACCTTTAAAGGTGGCACTACAGTTCACACAACACTCTTCAGTATTGTATCGAGTAGTACAAAGAACTGAAGAGGGCTTATATGTCTTCGTTGATCAGATAGATTTTACAGTCACCCTGGTCCAATGTTTTACCTCCATATTTCGAAATAAAAGTCCTCCAGGGGGACAAGGCTGGAACCGGTAGCCTTGCGGAGCTCTTTGAAGCTGGGTACATTTACTACAAAGTCCTGCTGAACCTTTTTTCTGCGTGGCATAAAGCTCTGAGTAGGACAAACCTGGTTTCATGTCCTTCCTAGCTAAGCCTCAGCACTTTGGGCCATATGTATGAAGCTGTTTTGCTATCGCAAACACTGCGAATCACAAAAAAACACTGTTTTTTACTGTTGTAAGCAAGCCTCAGCTAGGCCTACTTAGTGCAAGGGTTCGCCCTTCTCTGCACAGAGTCCTCGGACCTTAGGAAGAAGTTGGCAATGAAACTGGAAATACAAAGACAAAGTTTATTAAACCTTTAAATGTGGCACTACAGTCCACACAACACTCTTCAGTATTGTATCGAGTAGTACAAAGAACTGAAGCACATGGCCCCTTTTATACACAATGAGGGGCTCAAGAAAAGGCGGTACAAAAGACAAGAGCAGATTTATGACCATACAAGGACATTTTAGAAGGCACAATCGATAGATGGGCGGAGCTAATAGTCTCTGATCACATTCCTGTCTGGAACCAATTAAGTAGCGGTCACTGATCCTACTAGGCATGTCTGGACATGTTGGAAGCGGAGACTGCTAAAAATAGCCTGTTGCCGGGCAGACTCCCGGCGCAATGAACAAGGAGGTAGGACCAAGCGCATGGCGAGCACATGGCAATGTATGGCATACAAAATGGCCACTACGAATTCAAGATGGAGTCGGTACATTTGTTACGATAATGGTTAAACGAAACATTTTGAAACATGTCTTCTGCTAATGCTTAACTTAATCGCTGTTAATTTACAACATTACGATCGTAAAACACAGCCATGCTATGTATGAGCAACATCCGCATCGCAAAATTGCTGATCGAAAATGGAATCTGAGAATAATTTAGCGAATTCGCAAAATGCCACACAACCTTTGCGAAATTTGCTAACGCGGAATTCCTAAATTGCGAATTTGCAAAATGCAATGCATCAAAAAATTGCAAATTGCGAAAACCCGATATTCGCAAAATTGCTAATCGCAATTACCACCAAGTCTGAATAGATGGTAACCAGGTGCAACATATTTAAAGAGGCCCACAATGCCACAGTACTTTTCCACAATGGCTGGGCTGTATGTAATAGCCAGAAGGCTGCGACTCAGAGCGACTGCACAGAGGAGGAGACACCAGGAAAGGATCTTCAGAGCGCGCATTACCCTGATCCAGCGGACTGAGGAGGATATCCACATTAACTACAGGCTTGATGAAGAGAGCATCCTGGACTTAATTGAGGAGCTCAAACTCATACTTGAACACCCCACACGCAGGACACACACCATCCCCACCCATGTACAGGTCCTGTGCTCACTGCACTTCTTGGCATCAGGGAGCTTCCAGGGGGTGATAGACACAGCAGGAGGGGTCTCACAGAGGGCACTTTTTTGCTTTTTCCACGCATTCCTTGATGCAATTGTCCAGAGGCTGCATCACCACATCCACTTCCCCAGCACACCACAGGCACTAGACTAGACCAAGCAGGAGTTCTAGCAAATTGCACAATTTCCCCACGTCATTGGTTGCATTGATGGGACTCATGTCCCTATCTCCCCCCCTCCCAGAACGAGTATGTGTTCAGGAATCGCAAGTCCTACCATTCCCTGTATATACAAGTAGTGTGCAATGCCAAGCACATTATCACTGACATTGTAGCTAAATACCCAGCCAGCACCCACGACTCATTCATCTTTCACCACAGTGGGATCCACCGTCGACTCACAGATGGAGAGTTTGGAGAGGGCTACCTGCTAGGTAATTGTACAGGAAACAGTGACACAATAGTAAAGTACAGCAGTGGCAGGACAGTGTTTAACCTATTTCCTACTGCCTCACAGGTGACAGTGTGTATGCTGTCCGGGACTTCATATTGACCTCATACCTAAATCCTGCCAACGCTGGGGAGCGGAGGTACAACAGTGCCCACACTGCCACCCGCAGTACCGTTGAGTGGACCTTTGATATACTCAAGAGCCATTTCCACTGCCTGCAAAAGAGTGGAGGGGCTCTGCAATACAGCCCTGAGACCTGCTGCATAATTGTGGTTGCGTGTGCCATGCTGCATAACATTGCCACCAGGAAAAGCACCCCAGTGGAGCTGACCGATTCAAAAATATCAGATGAGGAGGGGCCAGCTCCAGGATGCAGGCCAACCGGTGTTATTGGTGCAGCAGCTGGGCGCCAGAGGCGAGATGACATAACACAGAACTATTTCTAGATGAGAAATGATGACACAATGCTATGTATTCATGCTACACTGTGTTTGTTTAATATCCTTGAGTTCAGGATGTATTACACACATAACGCACATACACATAAGTTATTTATGCAGATACAGCCTGTTTAACACACAATGTAGGTAGTAATGTCCTGCACATGTTGGACGCACAGTGTGAAAAAACTATTGTTCACAGTTGTCTGTGTGCAATGGGTTAGGCCACCCATTGTAATTTGTTAGTCAGGGCACCTCATCTGCAGCGCTGACATCCCATAGCTCCGCGCCCTGAGTGCACATTGCCCTCTTCAGTGGCATCTGCAACCCTAATGACGCACACTAGGGCACCTGTCCTGTGGGAGCTGCGGAGTGATGCTGCTCTTGCTTGAAAGGGCGTCCTCCTCCAGTGAACTGAGGACTCCTGTTCCACCAGTAGCAACTGTCTGCAGCTGGTCCACAACACATGTGACCTGGACTAGTTCCCTGGCGACGTCCTGACTGCAGTGTGCCACCTCACGCTGCATGCTGATGCTACGCCGTGACTGCACTGAGGTGGCTGAGGCCAGATGGTTGATAACCCTTGTAAATAGGTCAAGGCGTGTGTGGAGGCGCTGCCTCTCCCTGCACCTAGCAGCACGGTCCGCCCTTATCTCCGCACAGAGTGCCTCCAGGGCACCCGTAATGCCCATGAAGCCCACCCTAAGCTGTCTCTGAATCGCTCTTATGCTTCTCCCCTGCAGGCGCTGCACTTTAAGCATGTTCCCTTCAAGGCCGCTGAACACTGTCTCCTCTCCTGCCGCAGATGTACTTGGGGATGGACGTGCCCTGCGCCTGGATGGAATGGCTGGTATGGGACTTGGAAGTGTTTGAGGTCTGGGTTGTGGCTCAGTCTGTATGAACTTGGTTAGCTTCTTCATCAGTGTCACGGATTTCAGACTGACTGGACTTGGTTGGCTTCTTCATCAGTGTCACGGATTTCATCCTCCAGCGGTGGCAATGGAGCCACTGCAATGCGCCGGGGATGTTTTGGCGGGAAGACTGGGCTGCCCTCCTCCTCCTCCTCCACTTTCCCTGGCACTGCTGCGCTGTGGGACTCATCCTCCCCTCCGGGCCTCTGTCCCTGTGTTTCTTGTGGTGCTGTGGACGTAAATGCACACATTAATTTGCTGTCCTGCCTTGCATTGGTAATGCAATAAATTACACTATTTTGTTTGTTACATGGTCTCGACTGTCTGTATATTGTCTTCACTGATTCACACATACTGGTTGAGCCTAGCTGGATTTCACTGCTCCACAGTTTGGTTCATGTGACTACATCTCCCATAATGCATTGCTGTGGTTGCTTGTGTGCCTGCACTGGATTACCATTTTTGATGTGTGCCTGGGTCTCCCCTGGGTGTGGGGGTGAAGTAGGTTGGTATCATGGGGTGTGATGGCATACTTCTTACCTTGTCTTGGTTCCGGAGGGTCAGAGCTGTCGAGGTCTGCCACGCCTCTCACACTCTACTGTAGCAAGGTCCCCTTGGCCATTTCCTCCTCCAGTGGCGTGGAAGCGGTGGTAGTGGAAGTCCCTCCACTGGTCTGTTTTGCCTCCTGCAGCCTGGCAGCAACCCTTTCCTTCGAGCGCTGGCGCATATCATACCATCGTTTGCGCAATTCTTCCACGCTGCGGTGGGTGGCGCTAATGAGGTTAACCTTCTCCTGTATCTCCGCCCATATTCTTCTTTTGCGGGTCTCTGGCACACAAAGGGATTTTTTGCCGAATAGCAGCTCATTGCTCATCACCATCTCCTGGATGAGCATCTCCTGCTCCCTTTCAGAAAACAGCTGTTTTCTCTTTCTGTTTTTTTCACCCTGCTGCTGCTCCTGTGTGGCCATTTCTCCTGTCTCTGTAGCAGTGCACTGGTGCCTCAGCCATCCTCCCAGCCTCTCACTCTGCTTCTGAAACTCAGGTGCAGCATGGGTAGTCACACTTCCTGGTTGTGATGTCATCAAGCTGCACCTGAATTTCCGATTAGCAGATTCGCGATTCCTTTATTGCGAGTTCGCAAATTCTGCAAATACGCAATTAAGAAATCGCTATTTAGGTATTTGCAACTAATTCTCAGATTTTTAAGAAATAGCTAATTATTTGCGATTTTTTGTATTTACATACCGATTTGCGATTCTCAAAATGCGATTCGCTACAAATCGCAATCTGAGAATCTCAAATTTGGTTTTTCATGCATATGGCCCTTAGTTCCAATCTTCTGGAAGAGGAAATACTGACTCCAACTGCTGGGAAAGCTCCTTTAGATCAGTACTGCAGACCTCTAGCTCTTCGTGGCAAGCTTCTGTGCACCGAGTCTGTCTCCAACCAGGTCTCCTGCAAGGTCCAATCCCCTATCAGCTGGGTCCCCTTGAAGTCAGGTATCCTTCTGATTTTTGTTTCCCTGAAGGGGGCAAATAGCAATACCAACTTGAGCCTTGGAGAGCAGTTCCAGTCTCATTCACACCTAGGTCTGGCCTATGGAAAATACATGTGGGCTTAGACAGTGAAATTGCTTTTTGCCTTTAGCCACTAATGAATAATTACACAAAACCAATAAAAGGATTGATAGTGGGACAAATGTGCAGAATGCACATACACATAAGTTATTTATGCAGATGCCTGATTAATAAATATTTCTCAATGACTGAATACTGGGAAGGCCTGTTAAGTTACCTCCTTGATTAGCAAGGAAAGTGGGACTCCTATCAGGAGCCAGTTTGCCACCTGCACAAACAAAAATATGTAAGAGGTGATAAGTTTCTTCTGAAGTCGGTATCAGTTAGGAGGAAAAACCCACGAAAGGGAAAAGCCTTCTTGTAAATTGTGTAGCTCTTTGTTTGAAGATGGAAATTAGTATCCGAGAAATCAGTAAGGCCTCAAACTCCTCCTGACAATAGGAAGGTGTGAAAAGCCAAGCACAATCTAGACAAAGCACCAAGAAGAAGATCAAAACGAATAGAAGCAAAAATCAAGAACAAAAATCATACAAATGGGCAGGGAGCATGACGCAAAATACGGGAACAAATAAACATTTGGACATAGCCAGAATTTGGAAATGCTTCTTTATGTACAATACTAAACAGGAACCAACATCACCGAAAGAACTCTGTCCAATCTTGGATTGGAAACTTTTCTTAACATTGTTTGGGCAAGCCACCATCTTAGACAGGGCTGAGTATAAGGCTTGACCTCACCCACTTTCTAGAAATCACAGTCTTCACCAGGTAGATGTAGAAACCTGAGTTTGACATCCTACTGTCAGCGCTGCATTTTACGGTCCTGATGCCGCAAACCACTCAGCTGAACATCATGGACCGTGTCAGAACACCCCAACTGTTACTGTGGACCATGTTCCTTCATCTGCCTGTGCAGGGCCTCAGGTAAATTCCTGACTCCATTCTTGGCACAGTTGCAACACTAATGCACTTTAGGATCCAAGATTTGAAAAATATACCAAACTGATTTAAAGATGAAGCATAGCTTCACTTCATCCTATGCTGTTCTTGTGGATCCATGGAGGATTTGGGTATCTGGGCAGCCTGACTGTCCAGCAGCAATTCAAGTATTTTGTTGCAGAAGCTGATACAAGAGGACAGGCATGAAAGTCTACATCTGAAAAAGTGCAAGAGGAGTATATGGGCAGTGGGAAGGTCATCTCTCTCCAGGTAGGTTGAGAATGGAGAGAAGTCCAAAAAGAGCAGACACTGTTTCCAAAAATGTTAAAAGAACTATTTATGCTGCCAATATAGCCTCTAAGGCACAACCAAATTAAGGTCCTAATCAGGAAAAGAAGAAATGTGCTTGTTCGAGAGATTAACTCTGTGAGCAAAAATAAGAAAAGCATCGGGTCTCAAGAGTGGGAGAGGGGAGTTCACCTCCATGGATAGACAGGAGCACATCTAACTCAACTAAAGTCAGTGATACACAATTAAAATATGAAATTCGACAAATGATATACTCTGAACGGGTCCCGCAGAGAAGGAACAACTCAAAACTAAGCATTTGTTCACCTCTTCTGTGCTCATGACTAGCTCAGCTCATCATGAGTCATGGTGCCGGTGTGCTCATGACGAGCTGTGCTCGTCATGATACGCGCGGAGCTCACATGCGGTGATAATTCCCCCGCTGTGCTAAGCGTTCTATTAAAACAGACGTGGTCATGATGAGCTCAGCTCGTCATGAGCACAGCGCCACCGTGCTGCGTGATGAGCTGAGCTCGTCTTGAGCACGGAAGAGGTTACCAAATGATTAGTTTTGAGTTGTTCCTTCTCTGCAGGACCCGCGGTGCTGTGCGTGCCCCCATACCCCCTAGCACAGCGGGGGAATTAACCCCGCCAGGAAGGGGTTATGTGCTTGGTGTTGGCCCTTTTCTCATGACTCATACCATAGCCGATTTCAGTTCCATGGCATTCGTAGATATCGTACAATGGAATATTTCTCCTTTGTGGTTCCTCTCATGCACAGGTTTTGAGATTTACTGTCCAGCTCATTAAAAGATTCTTCAGATGGCATTCACACAAAACTTAACAATAACAGTACAGTTTAATGAGTATGCAACTGAAACTTGGCTACTAAAATGAGAAAAGGATTTTGAACAGCAAGCAGAACCAGCATTTCATTTAATATGGAGCCTTTAAAACAAGGCCTACAGTGACTATGATTACCTTAACGTGAGCATACTTTAACTATGGTTAACTGATAATGTAAAAAATCTTTTATTATGGTCAATGTGAATATGACATTCTATGAGAATATATGTTTTATTCATTAGCATGTCAATAAATGCAAATGAAAAGTAGTAACAATGTTTCACCATCTCCAACTTCTCCCAGACAATAATTATCCCTGAATATGTGTGCAATACCTCCCAGGAGCAAACAATAGGCTGGCCTGAATGGGCAGAGGTGACTTCTCTGAACCCCACTGAATATGCAGAGGAGGGGCGTGGGCATTGTTTTTGACGGTACAGTGTACAATCCTGCTTGTTTGTCAAATCCTGCTTAACATTGCTGCTTGGTTAATATATATTAAATGGGGCATGCTTGAAAAGGGAGATAACAGAATGACAAGACAATTAGTGTGGATCCGCTATCTGGTTGCTGAAGGAATTTGCTTTTGCTCTGGGTACACATATACCACTTGGGGCACACTTCAAAAGGGAAAGAGCAGGAGGCCTCAAAATGGATTTTAGTGTCAGATATGGAAGAAAACTAGGATTGCCACAGTACACTCCCCACACACACCCTCAGCCTTCAGAGGACACATTTAGTGTGTCTGAAGACTTTTGCCATCTTGAAAATGCCCAAAGTGGGTAGGGTGGCATTGGAAACGTTTACCCCATTGGTTAGGGCGTGCTCAGGAGTCATTCCCAACCACTAGCTAGTGAGAGGCATAAATGTGGCACCTCCAGGCACCCGCTTCAGAACACTTCCTGGACCTGTGGAAGATCATTGGACCTGCTGTCTATGACATGAGAGGGGCCCTGAAGGACTGGACTTCTCCTTGTTGAACATAGGACAAAGAGAGAGAGACTCCAAGGTTCATAAGGCTGACATCGTGTTCAAGTTACAGGGATTCAATAAGCTACAGAAGACCTTTTTCTGGAAGTACTCCGCTAATCAATGGTATCTGGACCTGGCCTTTACTATATCTGATACCCTGTGAGTCTCTAAGTGCCTCTCCCGAGGTCCTGGGGGCTTTGGAAGTATATCCCTGTGGTGGATAGTGACTTAATGGGCTAAGAGCCTGATTTAAATATTGGTGGTTTCTCCCCCAGGGCGATAGAGTAAATTACCCCATTGCCTTGACACAGTCCGCTGGTCCGGTGGACATTTCTAGTATTGGCAGGAACCGTCGTCATGGCAGTTCCTGTTAATGCATTGTGAGTTTGACATATAGCTCCTTCAAACGAATGGAGCTGTACAGCAAATATACAACTTCTTTTTATTCTCAAAAAGAAAATCCCAAAGTGGTGATGATGCATCAGTTTTGTAGAAAATCAGCTGTAGAACCCACCTCTGAGGCCCAGGACTGGAGAGGGCTCCTTAGGCAAGTGAAGGACTCACCGATCGCCGGGTCGAGCAGCACCAGCAGGATTGTAGGTAGTCTTCTGTGTCCCTGAGACTTCAGGAAACAGGAAGCAACCCTGCAAGCCCTTGGAGTCACTCTAGATTCATCTGAGATGAGTCCAGTACTTGTCTCTAGCACAGCAGAGATCAGCAGGCAGCAAGACTGCTCAGCAAAGCAGAGAAGCAGTTCCTCAGAACAGTCAGTCAAGGCAAAGTGGAAATCCTTACAGCGTAGCAATCTTTTCTCTAGCAGAGTTATTTCCAGGTCCAGTAGTGCACTGATTTGGTGGGGTCACAGCCCAGTACTTATAACCATGTGTGTCTTTGTAGTGGGGGGTGACTTCAAAGCAGCTCCTTGAAGTGCACAGGTCCCCTTTCATCCCAGCCCTATTTGCCAGGCTAACTGTGGGGATAATCAGTCATTTGTGTGAGGACAGGGCACAGCCTATTCAGATGAGCAGTGAGAATTAATATAAATGCAGATGAATCCTCTGTCACATTCACCCTTTCTGTTTTTATGGCTGTCTAGAGGGAATGTACAAAGTGAAGACAGGCTGAAGGCACACAGAGCAAAGTTAAAAGCAGAGAAATGTCCTCTTTCTAAATTTCATTAATATGCAGCTTGAATGCACTCAAAGATTCTAGTTTAAACCAATAAAACACGCTTGTTCCAATTTGAATCAAAAGCAAGTTTGCACCAGGTGAGGGGCTCTGCAGGCCACCTTATAAGCAAATAATGGAGGATTTGCAAAAATCCCTCCGAAGTCAGATTCTGATTGAACTTATTGGACCCAGTGGACCTTTCCTCAGACAAGCATATGAACGAAACAACTCGAAAATAGCTGAGGCAGATATAATTTTTCTCTAAGTGGGCCAGCAACTGGAGGCACCAAGTAGTCAAATTGCAAGTATACTAGAGGTTCCTACCACTGGGGTAGTGGTTTCTTAGTCTGCTAAAGTGTGGTGCCTTGCTAAGTCTTCAGGAGAGGTGGTAAGGTGAATCTATGTATAGCATAACACCATGTTCACAAATGGAAGCAAGATGAATTTGCAGTCTCAGTTGTGAGTACACAAAACTTTAACAATAAATGTATTTATCAATATATTAAGGTAGATGTGATCATTCTAACAGTAGAAAGTGCACGAAACATAACACACAATGAAATTGCAATACAGCGGTTAATCCAGGCACAATAGCTGTGCACACATTGTATTGTTTGCCATCAATGATCTCAACCATCGGTGCAATTCTAAAAACAAAGATCACCATCCACAATAAACACAATACTACAAAACAATTAGTGGTACTGTTATTGGAATGGTTGAACATGATGCCAATAAATATCATGATATGAGCACTCCCAACAACGGCAATATCAGTAAATGCAATGTGAGCGTATTCTATAGCCTATAATCTCATAATCACGTCAATGCCTAACTATGCAATGTCAATGTGTACCATAACTTGTGTCTGCACAGCTACGCTGGCATCAGCAATAATGATACCAATTTGTCATAGTCCATGCTCGTACGATAATATTATTGTTCCCAATAAGAACAGTGTCAATGTCCGTTCAGACAAAAGCAAAACCATAAAGAAGGATGTCAATGTACTAGATAACAACTGTTTGCACCATGTTGATAATGCCGATAAAAATGATACCAGTGGCTGCCATATTATTCTTAGGAGGTCAAATGAACTCACATCATTGCTTAAGGATTCACCCAAGATGACCTCCCCATCAACCCAGAGTCAGAGATATGCGGTCAGGCAGGTCCTGCGACCCATGCCCCACCTATTGAGTACCAAGTCAAGTAGTGGAGTCCCCCATAAACTGAAAGCAAGCATGCACCTAGGGAAAACTCTGATTGGCTCCACAGATAGAAAGTAGCACCACAAACAAGTCCAAGGTAATTGACCCCAATAAAACACGTTTGGCCAAAGGCTCACGTTCCTCAGAAATACCACAAAGCTAGATACACTCAACCAATCAGGGTACTGCATGCACACCACACGTGGTGATCACACACTCTTCATGCTGGACATTTGGACAGATGCACACTGGTTCACATTTACTCTCCCCAAAGTTGAGAGCCATCTGTGCCCTTATCAGATGCACACGGTTGATTAATTTATGACTGAGATGCTGCTTATGAATGAAGAAATCATTTTACTTTACCTCATGAACTGTATAAATTGATGGCCAAAACTTTGGAAATCGAGAGATTTTAAGAAGACGTACTCTGTCCAGGCTCGACCCACCGCAACGTTTAATTAAACCAACTTTTCTTGTTTTGCCAAACGCATCTTTTCTTTTCATTATTTTATGGTAAATTCATATCTGCGCAACTTTGTGGTAAAAGTTGGCCTTCTCACTAGGCACACTATATACTGTTTGCTATTGCTAAAGTACAGCAATCATTGGCACAATCCTTAAAAAGGCAGCATGGTACACATCACCAGTAAGTCCAAGCAATGTAATGATTGCACTATTTGCCATTCATTATCATGATACAACATACGTGATTGTAATCATCATGTCAAAAAAGTGTTACTTTGTCTCAAGTGGATATTGTTTACTGTGTGCAACCCCAGTGATAGCTAACACCTAAAACAAAACAGGAAAAAAGCAAAAGCAATCGCAAATGATTAGCAGTGTAACTTGTAATCTGCGAAAACAAGGGAAAAAGTCATGGAGTTCAGAAACTATGAGTACTGAGCGCAGTTTTGAAAGTCCACCTCTTAGATCTAATGGTTAGTGATGTCAATCACCCTAAATTGGGATATCTTGCTACAGGGAAGTTTTGGGGGCTCCGGATCTATGGTTCCTCACTTAAGAAAGACTATCGAAGGAGGACAGCAAACTATATGACCCAGAGAGATGGCTAAAAGTTCACAAGCATAAAAGGCTTTTCTTAGAACACACATGTCTCTCACGAGCCAACTACCTGGCCAGCCAACCGAGGACCACTTTAAACAAGTACTGTGTGCATTCTTCAGTGGAAAGCACTGTGTTGTATCCTCGTGCTGTCTGCTGAGCTCGCCTCGCCGCATGCTCTGGAATGTGGAATCCTGTGCCTAGGCATTCCGGTGATTCCAGAGCAGCGGTTGGCGTGGGCTCTTCATGTATCAATCTCGCTTCTCTAATAAATCCTTATTTAATACAAAATAGAGAGCTGTCAGTTTCCCTCCTTCGAGGATACTTCACTGGCGACTTGGTGTGAACGAACCTACGCGATTTCTGAGCCTGCAGCCCCGGTATCCCCGGACCAAGATTACCGTTGTGAACATGAAATGCTGAATTCTCTTCTCTGTGCCTGCCGAGTCTTCATTATCGAATTACTGCCACGTTGGTGAAAATCCCGCTTTCTTCACATCAAGCGGTGAGATTATTTTCATTTTAATACTTTTCTCTGTACTTTCATCTGCGCGAGTTGACGCGTGCGCTCCACCACGCGCCTGAAAACCTCAGCGCGAGCCAACGCTCAACATTCTCTGCATTCCAGCCTGGCAGCGTCAGCACAAGCAAGTGCAAGCATCGCCTATTCTATTTGCTATTGTGACATCACAAAGCTTTTCATCAAGGCAGCAGCGTCAGCACAAGCAAGTACATGCAGCATCTGTTCGATCTGTTTTTGTGACATCACAAAGCCTTCTTCAAGGAAATTCTTGCATTCTTCTTCAAGGAATAATTCCTCTAAAGAATTTTTACCACTGTGTATGACATCACAATACCTAAGTAAGACATTTTCTATAGGCTGGTAAAGTTACATTCATCAGCTTTTCCAGTCATTCTTCTGCATCTCAATGGAAAGTTTTAATGCGCCTCCGCCATTTTTGGCCAGTCCCGGAGAACCTCCTTTGGAGTGGAAACAATGGCGTGAAGGGTTTGAAGCCTATCTCGAAGCCATTGGTGGTGAGAACTACACGGACAAACGCAAACTTGCAATACTAAAACATTCACTTGGCGCAGAAGGAAGACAAATTCTTTCACATTTACCTCCAATGACATTAGATAATTCATCTGAAGAAGAAGTTGATGTCTATGAAAATGCAATTATGCAACTCGACAAACAGTTCATAAAAAAAGTCAATGAAGTGGTGGCACGTCACAAGTTCCTTAGCAGAAAACAACTTCCCGTTGAACCAATTGATTCTTTTATCAAAGATTTAAGGATCCTGGCTGCAAAGTGCAACTATCAACAATACCAAGATCAAATGTTAAGGGACCAACTTGTGCATAATGTCTCTGATGTGAAACTTCAAGAAAAATTACTAGACGCAAAAGACTTATCTCTTTCAAAAGCACTCGACATCGCACACCGATTTGAAGATATGAAGCTAGGCATCAAAGAGTTGTCCGACAAAAAACCGAAAGAATCCTCTTCCGAAAATCCTAGTATATCGATGGTCCAAAACGTCAAGAAGAACCCATCCACTTTTACTTCCAACAAACCTTTGATGGCCTCTACTTCTCATCAAAGTTTTAGAAAGGATGTCGTTTGTTTCAAATGTGGCTTTCCTGGCCATGTAGCAACAGATAAGAGGTGTCCCGCTATAGGACAATTTTGCAACTATTGTAAGTCTAGAGGTCATTTCTCCAGGATGTGTAAGAGTCGCAACAGATCGAAGTATCCTAATCCTGACCCGAGACGCCCCAGATTCTCTGAAGTTCAACCTGTGGACATCGATGACGATGAGTATGACGACATCTGCAACGTCTATGAAGTTGGAGAAGATAAAAAAGACTCACCCTTTTGTATGCTTCAAATTGGGTCCAAATCTATAAAAGTCATGGCAGACTCTGGTGCTAAATACACTCTAATTGGTGATGACGTTTTGCTTAAGGAATTCCCAGATGTCATATCGTTATTTCCCTCTGACATAAAATTAAGGGGGTATGGGAAAAAAACCATTGATGTATTTGGATACTTTCCTTCCACTTTGTCATTTAAGGGGAAGTCAATTCATGCTAAAGTTTATGTTGCTAAGGATGGATCATGCTTACTGGGTTGGCCACAACAGAGAGAATTGATGATGAAGCTTGATCCCAATCACCCCGATCAAGTTTTAGGGTACTCTGACTTCATTAATTCTGTTGAGGTATCTCGTGACAACAAATGGGAAACTATTTTTCCACAAGTTTTCTCCCCTACTTTGGGTCTACTTAAAAATTTTAAGCACAAAATTGTTCTCAAACATAACGCTGTTCCCAAAGTACATAAAGTACGCAACATACCCTTAGCCTTACGTGAATCTGTAAAAAAAGAACTTCAGAGGTTATGCGACTTAGATGTAATCGAGGAAATTGAATCCTCCGAATGGCTCTCGCCAGTGGTCGTAGCCCACAAACCCAACGGGAAAATTCGTTTATGTGTGGATATGCGCGATTTAAATTCAAATGTATGGGTAGATAGACATCCTTTACCCAATATTGGTGAAATGTTCGCTAAGCTCAAAGATGCATCTATCTTCACCACATTGGATTTATCTAACGCATATCACCAGATAGCACTCCACGATGATAGCAAGCATCTGACTTCGTTTATAACCACTGAAGGTGCATACAGATATAAAAGGATGCCTTTTGGGTTAGTGTCCGCGTCCTCAGTGTTTCAACGTGTAATGCACAATATGTTTAAGAATGTGTCCAACGTGTTATATTTTCAGGACGACATCTTAGTTTTCGGCAAGGATGAATGTGAACATTCTGAAATTTTGTTTAAAGTCTTGTCTATTCTACAAGACAACGGTCTCACTCTTACCAAAGAAAAATGCAAATTTGGGAAAAGTTCAGTAGATTATTTAGGACATTCCATCAGTAAACAAGGCATCTCTCCCAAATTAAGCTTAGTTAGGGCTATTGAAAACGCACCTGAACCGGGCAACAAGGATCAACTTAGATCCTTTCTCGGTTTAGCCGAATACTATGCCAAGTTTATCCCCTCCTTTTCTGATAAAACCTCTCACTTACGTAATTTGATGAAAAATCATCAAGAGTTTGTTTGGGATGATAACTGCAAATGTCAATTTAATTTCATCAAACAATGTATAATTTCTGCTCCTGCTTTGTCCCCATTTGACACTAATTGTAAATCATTCATCGTCACCGATGCAAGCAACATCGGCATTGGTGCTGTTCTGATGCAAAAGCAACACAGCGGTTTTGTCACTATTGCTTTTGCATCAAGACCATTACGTGGTGCTGAAACAAAATATTCTACTCTTGAAAAAGAAACATTGGCTTGTTGGTGGGGAATTGAATACTTTCGCAGGTATGTATATGGTACAGATTTTGTTGTACGATCGGACCATCGTCCCCTTGTTGACCTGTTTACGACCAAAGGGTGTGGTAAAGCGACCTCTAGAATCGCAAGATGGCAGTACAAACTGCAAGATTTTCACTTTTCCGTCGAGTACATCCCCGGTGCAAAGAATGTCCTTGCTGACTTCCTTTCCAGGCTTCCCGTAGAAGACGACAATCATGTTGCTCCTGATAATGACCCTGACAAGGTGGTGTCAATTTGCGAAGTGTCCAATGGTTGTATTCGTGAGGACGATTGGGTTTTGGCTTGCAATAGTGATCGTGATTATCTAGATGTTGTATCCTATGTCAAAAATGGTTGGCCTCCCAAGAACAGTCTATCTTCTAGTGTTTTGCCTTATTTTCAAGTGGCTCAAGAGCTCTCCGTCCATGGAGAAACTCTCTTGAGAGGTTTACTGTTAGTGGTTCCGGATAGTTTAAGGAACACCGTATTAGACATGGCTCATGAGGGCCACCCAGGCATGTCCAGCATGAAGAAAAGAATAAGAAGTGAATTTTGGTGGCCTGGTGTCGATAAGTGTATCGAGAAAAAAGTAAGGTTCTGTGTTGAATGTTGTGTGAGTGATAAATCCCAAAAGCCTGTTAAATATCACCACGATTCTGTCTCAAGACCATCTAAACCATGGGAGTGTGTTTCTGTGGATATTGCCGGCCCCATGTCCTTTGGTCAGGGTCCCATGTACGCCATTGTTCTGATAGACCAGTTCTCTAGTTGGCCTGAGGTGAAATTTGTCCCACATGTATCTTCCAGAGTAGTTATCGACTTTCTCAATTCAATTTTTGAAAAAGAAGGCTTTCCTTCTTCCATCCTTTCTGATAACGGCACACAGTTCACCTCCTCCGAGATGAAATCTTTTTGTTGCAATCATGGCATCCTACACAAGCACTCTTCTGTTTACTATCCTCAAGGGAACCGAATGGTCGAAAGATGGATAAGGGTGCTCAAGGAGGGTCTACAACTTGCTGTGTGCAACGGTGAGAATTGTTTCGAGGCTGTTAAAAAACTTTTATGGAGTTATCGGAATACTCCTAAGGCTAATGGTGAACTGTCTCCCTTTGAAATAATGCGGGGGAGGAAAGGTGTATGTAATTTAAGCCAACCCTGGATGCGAAACCTTGCAGATGGTAAACGTTCTACTTGTCGTTCCCCTGTGGTGACTTCCAATTCCAGTAATCCATGTAAGGTTGGTGACTGGGTGCGTGTGAGAAAGTCTGGTTTTCTTAGATCTGGTGTATCTCGCTTTTCTGACCCATTGTTAGTCGTAAGAGTAGGCAGGCAGGTTGTAGAGCTGTCAGACGGGAATGTTTGGAGTCTCTCCAAAGTTGTCAAAGTCCCACCTTTTCTTAGCAGTTCTTTTGCCCCGAACCGTGCTGGGACCTCTCCCTCTAGTTCCAATTCTCGCCACTCTCCTGCTTTCCCTCGTTCCTTTCAGTCCATTCCCGTCCAATCTCCTCATTCAAGTTTTTCCCGTCTGAGGAAACCTCCTGTGTGGCATAAAGATTACATTGTTGGTGAATAACCTTTTCTTTCCAATTTATTCTCAATGTGATGTGACTGTATTAATTACTCTGCTTGTATGTATTAACTGTTAAGATCAATGCTTTTCTTTTCTGGTGAGGAGGATGTGTTGTATCCTCGTGCTGTCTGCTGAGCTCGCCTCGCCGCATGCTCTGGAATGTGGAATCCTGTGCCTAGGCATTCCGGTGATTCCAGAGCAGCGGTTGGCGTGGGCTCTTCATGTATCGATCTCGCTTCTCTAATAAATCCTTATTTAATACAAAATAGAGAGCTGTCAGTTTCCCTCCTTCGAGGATACTTCACACTGCTGCTTAAATCAGGCTACCAATGATGAGGCGGGGATTTCCCACAGAAGCCAGCTTTTCTTTTTAGGGAACCGATTTTTTGGGCTTTTCTGAATCCCACTGACAGTTCACATCAAGATGTGAATCTATGTAGTGTGGGTGACATAAGCTGGTGGGCATCGCTTGCAAGGAACATCCAGGGATAACCATGTTAAGGCTTCATCTTAAAATAGATTAAAGTTGATAGAGCCTAGACTTGACTCTGTAGATTTATAATGTAGATTGCATTTACTCTGTGAAACGTCATACATTTCGCATCACTAGCAGCCCTTCCTTTGAATATGTTTGGCTGCTAGAGTTCCTGTATTAGAAGAAAGGATTAGAAGTAGTTCGCCCCAATAATGACCAGGGAAACTCGCCCAGAACATTTATGCGTGATCTTGAAACATGTCCGGAAGTCTGAGAGCCATGTCTACAGGAATTCAAAGATGCTAAGCTCTGGACTAAAAGGATGGTTTAAGACCTGAAATTACCAGCTTCAAAGAAGGCAAGAGATGTCAGTGGTCTGTGGTGAAGACCACAGTAGTGATGCGTGAAACAATTTTTGTGGCTACCAACATACGTGTTGTCCTAACCGCCTGTCGCCCCAACTGAGTTGCAGGGAACACCTACACACAGAACTGGGACAGTGACCCGAAAACATTCCAACCTCCTGACAACACCGTATCTACTGCACACCTGTTGCCCTTTGATAGAGCAACTAATAGAGACATAAGAAAATTGCAACTGACAATAGAACATCGTGATACACAGAATTAAAACTACAAAAAAAGTTATGGGAGACCAACCTAAAATGTAATCAGCTCATCCACACGTCCTCCAAAGGCACTTTGAGCCAGGACCTTGTGTGTGCTACCTCCATGGTGACAGGTAGGGGATGCACGTGGCAGGAGTTCACCTCTCTATGTAATCAGTCAACACCAGTCAGTAGCATCGGAGGTCTCATCACTCGTCCAAACTTGGTTTTGCAGAAGCTCAGAAGATGAGCCATCTCAAAGTGTGAATGCAGACCTTTGTTGAAATGGCCTGACATCACAGTCACAGCCAGCCATTTTTTTTGTGACCACATACCTAAAACATTTGAAGAGGTTGGCAACACTTAAGGAGGATGAGAATTTTATCAGTCAGCCATACTGAACTAGCTTTCAACGTACACGCCTCCTGAGGCAAATCAGTAAACACAATAAGCAAACTTATTGGAAATGTACTAAAATTGATACTAGGGTACCCAGACAACACTAGTCTTCTCTTCTTCACTTCTCGCACCCTTCAACAGTGAAGAGGTTATAGAACCACAGACACTGACATATTTTTCAGTTTACTCCATCTCTCCAGTTGTGTCCATGTGAAGAGTGACTTTCAAACCCGAATGATAAGAGGGACCTCTCAGAGTTGCAGACACTGTAGTACTAAATGCTATCCAAGAGATTCTTGTCTGGATAGATCTGATATATTGTTCTCCTGAAGTCACTTGTTCAATCAGTAGAACTCCATCTTACAAGGTGACTATGTGTCTCCACAAGTTGGAATCCAGTCGGCGGATTTCACTCCCTCCACTCGATTCCTTGCTCGAGTAAAGTGATGTAACCACAACAAAAGAGGGTTTCAGTACTCTGCACTATTTCCCATGATGCCAAGCGTCTGTTTCACATCAAAAGCATACAATAAAGGGACCTCCTCTGGGCATTAAATCCTATCGCAAAACTCAGACCAGGAACAAATCAATTAAATAAGCCAGTAAATAAGTTGATTTCACAACTTCTTGTTGGCTCGATGTCACTAGATCAGGTTAGATATTATGAACCCTTAAGCAATGCTCTGAGCATCCGCCGGGCTAACAGCGGCAGCCGCTCCTTCTCGCACCTGGTGGCTAAGACCTGGAAAACCCTCCCCCTGCACCTCAGAGCCTCATCATCGCTCCAACAGTCCAGGACGGACCTCAAGACATGAATGTTCAACCAATAGGAACAGACAACATGATCCCGCAGCATGACCCAACAGCACCTCGAGACCCTCACAGGTGATGCAGCCCAGCTATATTAATCCTGATTGATTTGTTCACACAGCCACCTGAAGCTCACTGAGGAAAGATAGGTGGCATCCATCGCCACCACCACTAATATCACTGGGTTACCAAATGTAAAAGCCAGTGGGTCTTGTGAATGTTCTTCCATCTCTGGCAGCACCAGGATTAAACTGTGAAAAGCACAAGACTTCTTTACTAAAGTTATGGAAGACCCACACTTTTGTCGTGTGCAATCAACGATGCTGGAAAGATTGCTCAGTGAGTTAAATGCTTGCAGCTGAAACATGCCGTGCACTGCCAGTCATGCAGTGGAAACCTGCCAAGGCTGAATCAGTGTTTCAAAGATAGGTCAATTGAGCACCACTACATCGACCAATAACAAAAATTGCAATTTGTAGTGCTTAGAAACAGTATTCTGGCATGAAGCAGTATAAAAATGTATTATTATTATTGTGCCAAAGGCACACATTCCCAAATATGGAATTGTGTATGCTCAGTTTCAGAACTCTTTTGTTGAGTTAAACCATTGCCACGGGACTGGCACTCGTGCGTGAGGGCCACTTTCATTTCCAAGGGCATGATTGAGGCAAGTGCAGACCGAGCTGTGATTTTCTTTCGGGGGACAGATAAGCAATGATAACTTCCTAGTTAGTTGAACAGAGAGAACCCAGAATAAATGTCCCTTTAAAGTCTCCAGCCTTTCGGTCTGCACAATTTGTTTTAATCAGATGTACAGTGACATTTAGGAGCAAAAACAAAGGACTTCAAGTATGGAAGAAAGGAGCAACAGGGGCGTTTGTATGATGTCGGTGATAAGGCAGGGAAAGTTGATTGCGTGGTTGGATAAGAGAGAAAGGTTGAATCAGGTGGTGCCTGTTGTGGAAAGAGAGGACGGTGTGCGGGTTGTGGACCCGGTTGAGATAGTTGCAGTCTTTGCTCAGCACTTTCAGAAGGTCTAAGCGCCGGTCTCGGACAGGCCGGAGGAGGATTCACATTTGCTACTTAGGGATATCGCGTTGCCTAGCCTTTCGGAGTCAGACAGGGAGCTTATGGAGGTGGATTTTTCCATGGATGAAATAGCGCTCGCTATTTGCTCCCTTCGCTTGGGGAAGGCCTCCGGCCCGAATGGTATCCTGATAGAACTGTACAAATTGTGTCCAGATAAAATGGCGCCGCACCTTCGCCAAATGTTTCTGGAATCGGGAGATCTTGGAACCCTTCCCCAGGATTAGAGACTGGCGTCCATTGTAGTCATCCACAAAGACGGAAAGCCCTGTGACCAATGTTCGTCATACAGGCCGATTTCGCTTTTGAACGTTGAGCCCAAAATGTTGGCAAAACTTTTGGCAAATCGTCTGATTACAGTGATCAGCGATCTGATACACCCAGATCAGTCTGGGTTCATTCCTCATCGCAATACTGCTCTCAACCTTCGCCACCTTCATGGCGTACTGGCAAGGGCGGGGTCACTTTGTGAGCCGGCCATCTTGGTTTCTTTGGATGCCTCGATGGCCTTTGACACGATAGAATGGCCGTATTTGTGGACGGCCCTCGTAAAATTCGGTTTTGTCCCAAATTTCATCGTGTGGGTCAGACTCCTTTATGAACAACCACTGGCCCAAGTGGTGGTCAATGGTAGGGCCTCGGAGCCTTTCGTCCTCGGAAGAGGCACACGACAGGGCTGCCCGTTGTCACCGCTCCTCTTTGCGCTCGCTCTTGAACCCCTTGCCGCGAGGCTTCGGTGGGAGCCATCGCTTAAAGGCATCAGTTGGTCTTCTGACTTCGAGGACCGTATATCGTTGTATGCTGATGATATTTTGTTATACGTCACTTCCCCTTGTAAGTCATTAGGAGTGTTGTTCAACGTGTTAAGCTCCTTCGGGAGGAACTCTGGCTTGACTATCAATTGGACTAAGTCCTGCATCTACTCGCATACTTACTTTCTTTGGATTCAGCTGTACGGTATGAGAGGAATTTGCTTCCACCACTCCGCCGGCTTCGATCGGACGTCACAGCGTGGTGTGGTTTGCCGCTGTCCCCGGTAGGGAAAGCGGCCCTGTTTAAGATGATGTATCTCCCTCAATTCCTGTACGCTCTCCAAAATACGCTTGACTTGGTGCCTGCCAGTTATTTCCGTGAGATCGAGGGCCTCCAGAGGAAGCTGGTGTGGGGCGGGCGGCCGCGCATTGCACTGGCGAAACTGACTCTGCCCTGGTACGATGGCGGCATAGCGCTGCCCGATATAAAACGGTACTACTGGGCATTCCAACTGAGTGCAGTCAACCATGCAATGTATGGTCCGGTCCCGAATCCGGCCTTCGGGATGGATAAATGGCAGCTACCGGGAGGCGACTATAATAGGACGCTCTACTCTAGATCGGCTAGGAAAAATCTTACCGGACCCACTGGGGTTGCGGTACAAGTGTGGAGTAGTGCGACTGCTGCCACGGGATGGATGGACAAGCTGACTAGAGCCACCCCGCTTTATGCGGCGGAGAGATTGGCAGTCTTTGGACGACGAAGGGATTTGACAAATGGGATCTTATTGGCATCAGTCGGGTTGGGGACCTCTGGGTCAAGGATAGGAACAAAACCTTCGCGGAACTCCAATGAGAATATAAACTGAGCGATAGGGAGCACTTCCGTTATATTCAGATCCGTCACGCACTTGAATCGGTCTTCCCGGCCGGAACCGCTATCCCAGAGTCCTCTCCCTTGGAAGGCAGAGTACTTGACGGGTATGTTCCTGATAGTATCATCTCTCTCTCATCTATAAAAAGCTTATCAATGACCGCTCGGATCTTCTTGTACAGCTTCGTGGGGCCTGGACCGGCAATGGGCTGGAGTTGGAATTGGCAGGCCGCGATATCATCCCCTAAGGAAGTCGCAATTTCGGCACGTCTCCGGCTGGTGCAATTGAAGATTTTACACCGCATATATGTCATGGGTCCACGCCTGATGAGTATGGGTTACTCTTTGGATGGGTTATGTAGACGCGGCTGCGGTATGCTTGCTACTTTTCTCCATATTTTATGGGAATGTCCGGATGTTTTGGTATACGGGAGACGTGTGCATGCTGTTATGGAAGAGGTGACGGGTGTTTCATTATTGCCTGAGGCCAGAAGGTGCCTGTTGAACGTTTGGGAGCCGAATGATTACAGCGTTGCACAGGTGGGCCACCCTCTGCAACATGATAGCTAAAGAGGACATAGCCCAGCTGTGGGGGTCTCAAAGGGCACCTCTGGTTTCAACATGGAAGGACAACATGGACTGGTGCAAGTTCAGAGAAAAAACTGTATACATCGCCCGTGGTAGGCCCAAGAAATGGGGGAGGATATGGGATCAATGGAATTCGTACCGTGGATAGATCTGTACCCCTCCTTTCGTAGAAACTACTGATATTCCTCTGTCCCCGTGACTGGGCATTCCACGCATCCATATCCTATTGTATATGGCTTGCTTGCTTACTCTCGACCCCCCCTTCCCTCCTCGAGACTTTTCATCCTTTCCCACATCAGCTTCTTTAGCTGGGTCGCTCCCCCTGCTATCTGAGACAGCCACTTATACTATAGTCATTACCTCGGATTTTTGTTGGTATGTTTTTTTTTTTTTTAAATGTAAAATGTGAAACCTTTCATTTATCATCTTACCATCACAAGATTATCGCATTGGCATATAATATCTCTGCCGGACCCACGGGTTGTCGGCTGGTGAGCTGTGTACTATTTTTGATTTTGGTATATGCTGTTACTGACCGGCCCCTGTGGGTGTAGTTCTATATTTGTATTACTTACTTGTAATAAAGGTTTTCAAAAAAAAAAGTATGGAAGAAAGGCAGATTTAAAGGCCAGACAGGTCATTGTGAAAATAAAAACACATTGTGTGATTTTGATGGCGGCTTTGATGTCACACTAATACTGACGCATGATGACGATGCAGTTGATGCCACAACCAGAGGCGGGTGCCTCTCAGCCGGAGAAATCTTCAAAAACCAATTATCAAAGAAACCAAAAAGCTCTACGTTGTGGGGCGTGAAAGTATAAAAATGGCGCTAAGGCTCTGTAGTGTGTTTACTACCAAGGCCAAGCGAGACCATGAAAGGGGACAATAATGATTTTTATGGGGAGCGGTGATAACCCCTGCATCAGGTCACCCGAGCAGCACTGAGGCCGGATGACCTACTGACAGCCCAATAGGTGCATGGCATACAGCTGACTGCAGGGAGGGGTGGGAGACTCGCCCTGGGTGGCAGGTGGAGGGAAGGCTTTAATGAAGATGTGTGACCCCAGACCTCCAGTGTTAGGAGCACACACTCACCTCATCCACAGAGCTGGGAGGGTCAAGGGACCACACACCTCTTGACTAAAGGAAGACAGGCTGCTCGCCTTGGACTCGATGGATTAGACCGACGAGGTACTTTTGCCTTTTGTCCCAGGCCACCTTTAAGAAAAATGTGCGAAACATCATGTTTTCAATGAAGACTGAGGCAGTTTCGCTGTAATGAATGGATGAATGAACTTATTAGTACTTTGGACTTGCCGAGAATTAGTTTTATATATATATATATATATATCGGAAACAATGGTTCACTATAAGTGCATTTATTCTTGTATTCATGCTTGGTGGTCACCCCTCGAGTTATTATCCTGTTCACGTGTATTTCAAACGTCTAGGTAACTAGTAAACTTGCCTCCCAATAATTTCCATTTATTAAATAACTTTGTTAAAGTGTAGTGTTCTTATACCCTATTTTCTCACCCCTAGTTCACAGAAGTCCCACATTGCCTAGTCCTGACGAGACCCAGTATACTGCTTAGGTCGAAACGCCGTCGACGCCCCCAGAAAACGAACCCTACAAACAGTGCCTATGATTCTCGATAGCCATTGTTATACATTGCTGTTATTATTACTAATTGCTGGTCGTTTTCTTTTTCTTGTACATTATTCCTTTTAGAAACCTTATATGTCACACTTGTTCTTATTGGTTTTGTATAATTGTTTGTACCTCCTTGGTTCTCACACTACACTTTGGGTCACTTTGCACTTAATTTTGTAACACTACAAATATTTATTGATTGCTGAAAAAGAATGAAAAAATGAAACAAAGAAACATAAATTCAATGATGGTATGAAATCTTTTGTGTAGAGTTGTTTTCTCTGTCGGACACCCTCCTTCAACCCTTTAATTGTTATTAATTAACACAGATTGTATTGACTATCAGTCATACATTTATTGTGCCACTGGAACCATTGTTTCCGATATATAGTACTGACCCTGGTTCCTCAGTGGGTAGGGTTCCCTTGTTCCTTTTGTGAGAATTAGTTTTAGGCAGCTACGCAGCGCGGACTCCAATGTACAACGACGCAGCACTAGTGCAAAGTTTTAATAAACAAGTGCTCGTGCGCAGCAGGGGGAGGGAGGGATTCACTTGCCGGAGCGATAATTGCGACCAGATGGCACTGCCCGCTTCCGCAAGTGAATTGCCACACGTGCACGCGTTGCCATTGAAGGCAATGGAACGCGTGCATGTGTTTGGCTGAAAAGCCATGGCGATCCCAAAAGGTCTTTTTGCCTTCGCAACGCATGTGCGCTGCGTAGGCGAGACCTAAAAAGGGCCATGGACTCACCATAGCAATGTGCTTTTGTTTTCTGCACCCCTGGGGCACTTTGGTTATACAGTAGGGGCCGCTGATACTTGCTCAGTCCCTTAAATAATACAGTAAGTACTTCTGCACATATAGAGCCAGCATGAGTCAATGGTGGGGGGGGGGGTATCCTTATTTGCATGGGGGCATGGTCCTATTCAAATGAAAGAAATGCTTTGCCTATGTGCCAGTGCTTTATTATGGATTTGAGCATAGAGAGCACAAAAAGTGGTGTGCAGTCTGTGCACCATGCAAGGGCTCCTGATGAAAGGGGGGAAGGAGAGCCCCATGGACCCCCAGACATCCCCTTACAGGTGGGGGCAGAGATACTCTCACTCGAACCAGAGAATACGCAGAATCAAAACAAATAAGAAAACAACAGCATGTTGTGCAGTGAGGGAGCAGCTCCCCACAGGGAGTAAATACGTACTTTGTCTTCAGTTATAGCATTAGGTTTCTTGGGTAACCCTCCTAGGGTTTTTAGAGACAGCTTCAATGTGTGTGTTTGCATCTCTGGTCTACTGGCTGGTGCCATTATTCCTTATAGGCTCATTTCTAATGATGTAAAGCCTTCTGGTACTTTTCCAAGGTATTCTCTTTTCTGGCCTCACATCTTTACTATTGTATTCAGTGAAAGTGTTGCAGTGTGTTTCAGGGTTCAATGAGGTCCATGCGTCTCCTTGAGAGGAGTCTCCTTTGAATGTTTCAACCATCTTCACGGTGGCATCTGTTCCTTAGAGCCTCTGCTCTTGTCTTTGCATTAAAGTAGCCTCAGCCAAAGAACTGATCCAGTGCCTCGTGGACAGATGACTGCTGGCTGAACTTGGTCCGGCCCCTTTACCCAGCAGAACAACTAGAAATCTGGGTATGCTGTTAAACCACAACCTATCCACAAAAAACAGATCATCTCCACCTACGGCACCTGCTTTGGCACACTGCGCCTACTTAGGAAAATCTTTTAGTGGTTGCCTCTGAGCTCTTAAAAGATGCTCACCCAGGCATTAATCAGCTGCTTTCATATAGCAATGCCCTGATCCTCACGTCAAATGAACTCCTATACAGGTGGTCCAAAACACCACTGCCCACATAGTCAACAAATTGCCTCCGCGAACACAGTCATTCCCCATGCTTGTAGCTCTTTAGTGGCCTCCCATCAGAAATTATTCAAATTGCTTTGCCTGACCTACAAATCTTTGTCTGGCTTAGGCATTAACATATCTATGAGACAGATTTATGCTGTATCTCCCCGACCGGAACCTGAGATCAAAAAAAGCTTTTTTTACACCCTGGCGTATTCATACCTCAAATACGGTGGCCGGGCTTTCTCCTGCCTTGCCCTGTTCCACTGGAACAGACTCTGCTTATTTATTCTGGCATGCAACAGTTTTACAAGTTTTAAAAAACATCTCAAAACCTGGCTGTTTTAATCAGTTACTAACATGTTTCATTCACCTACCGGTCACAGCGCTGAGATGTCCCTTCGGGACGAGTCATTGAGCTATACCAAGAACCAATTGACGCATCATAACATCTCCTGTTCCTCATTGCAGCTATCAGGAGCATGATTTGGTTGCTTCTTGGGTCTCTCTTCCATTTTTGGTGATGGGCGTCCATGTACATTTCCACAGAGTGTTGCTGGAGTCCGTCTAGCTGCTGTTTCCATTTCAGGCTTAGGTGAGGGGCTCTCTGTGGGGCTTGCTCTCATGATGAGATATGTAATTCAGTAAACAGGAGTTAGGTTTCATTCCACTTCACTCCTGCCTGCCAACAATCGTCTACCTCCTTTGCCTGGAGCATGGCTGTTCACACAGGAGCTTTGGCAGATGCAACCTCATCCAGTTGGTGCTGTTGGATCCGTGTTGGAGTATCTTGCTTCGTCCATGGACATCATTATCTCTTTACATGCCTCACCATGATTAGTTCACAGGTTTTTGGGTAAATCATAAGTCAGAGACTTTGTTCTCCGAATAATGGTCATGGAGCCGACAGGCCTTTTTTAGGGGATAACTTTGATTTTTATCATTCCCTAGGAATGTGGAGGAAATGTGGCTTCCAGAGAGCACTGTACTCGTTTTCCGTGTAGGTATGGTGGCTGTTACCTGCAGCCACTTCATGCCATTGCTTCTGTTGTCATCGACTTCATTACTTGTAAGGTATAGTGTTCGCATCAGGGTTGACTTTACACATGCATTAATTTCCTGGTGGTATGTCACTTGTGACAGTGTTGGCAAATGGGCAGCCTGGGGTTCTCTTCTTGTTTGTATCCGGGTTACTGCTTTCAGGTGTCCTTTCTTTTTGTTTTTCTGTTTTTTGTTCCTCTTGCCCTGGTGCTGCCCACGTTGATGCTCTTTACAGGTGTGCTCGTGTGGGTAATTGACACTCCCCCGAGTTCTCAAGGGATCCACTGCTTTATTCACCATGCTCCAATCGACCAGTGAAGGATTCTTCGTTTTTTTCAGTAGTCCAGCAGTTTTCAGGGGGCTTGGGGGGGGGAAGGGGGGTGGGAGAGAGGGGTGCAGTGGGTGGTAGGGTTGTGTATTTTTAATACAGCCGACGCTGGGACTCGAGCCTGGTTTACCAGTTCCAAAGTCGTCAGCTCTGGCAGTTAGGCCACATCTCTCCCCCTACATCTGCTTCTGATGTCTTCCTGCCAATGCCTGTTCAGATGTACGGTCACGTAAATAGGACACTGATGAGGAAGACCGTCACGAAGATAATCCATGTCCAGATTTAATAGCCTGGTCATAATTGTTTTGTAACTCATTATGAGTCATTTAAAAAAGAAACTGGGAAGCTGGAGACCTGTCTTTTCAATTACCCAACCTACCAATGACGGGGCTGGACACATACACTCCCTTAGTACCAGGAAACCTCAGCAGGTTCGCTGTCCAAATACACATAATAGTCCTATTATTGCTCTCCGGAGTATGTGCTGCTCAGTACTACTTTATTACACCAAGCACAAGATATGAACAATCAGGCCCTATATTTCCCAGCAACCTGCATTGCATACATGCCTACTACATACATGTATTCTGTGGAGTGCCATCTCTAAGTTGACTGTCGTGGGGTTGTGCGGACACTGGTGTGAAATAAGTGTATTTGACACCCTGCTGTCATTAAACTATGGCGAACTCTAGGCAACGCGGAATTATGGCAGCTGAAATGTTAAAAATGTTTCTATAGCTCTCTGTTTCCTGTCTCCTTGCAGCTCCGATTGACAATGACAGCCTCAGCTTTTCTCCTCAGTTAGGGAAAGCCTTTCAAACTAGCCAGATCCTCAAACTCGATCTCCCGCAAGTTCTGACCTAGGCACAGGCTCATGACATTCAGAAAAATTGACTCCATTTTACATTAAACCGACACGAAGTGCGTTTTTTGTGACGAAAAAATGGGGCACATTTTCTTTCTTAACTCTGTCCTTATTGAAAGCAAACTCTGTACTAAATGTAGGATTCCGTTTTAGCACAACTTATTAATGTAAATATGTACACTAGGCTGTGAGCTGATCACTATCGACCGATTTCACGGCTTTCCAAAGTTTTGATTAGAAATTTATAGTAAATTACAGAAGCTTGGGCCCCAGGCTCTCAAATTAATAGCATTGTTTCACGCCAATTATCTCATTTACATTTTACAATTATCTCATGTACATTTATAAACCACCCAATGCCCGTAATGCCTTTTAGTCAATGTAGAAAAAAAAGAATACATTAAAATGTCACACTTGACTTTGACTCTAATTATAGAGTGTATGTGTGTGTGTCTGTGGGTGTGCGTGTGTGTATAGCCCACGCTGTCTGTGTAAAAAAATCTATTTTTTATATCTATACTTTCCCATCATTCCTGTACCAATCAAAGTAACACAGCTACCCTCCTTGTGTCTCTTTATAGATAGCACGACATACAGCTTCAATGGAAACCGTTGTCCTAAACTAAAGGTGTCAATTTATGGTATTCAATATGATGAACTTATACAGATAAATAGGAGCTTCATTCAGGTATTAAAAAACAATGTAATGGTAGACCTGTCAGCCTTAGGGTGGTCTTCTCTCAAACATTTTACCTTCACCCCTCTTATTTTTGCGGATCTTGTTTCTGCTGGCTTTAGGCCTCTATGCATTTTACCACTGCTCAACTGTGCTAAAGTGCTTGTTCTCGCCACCTAAAATGTGGTGGAATTGGCTTTTACCCAATGGGCATATTTAATTTACTTATAGGTCCCTAGTGGAGCGGTATTAAATGTACCCAGGGCCTGTAAATAAATCCTAGCATGGACCTCCAGCAGTTATTTAGCCAAGCACATAAGTAGCCCTCTCAAACAAGTCTCAAGTCTAACATTGCAGCTTGTGTGCGCGTTTCCAAATTAGCATTTCCAAATGGCAAAATAAATCTTTTGCCAGGCCCAAACCTTCCATTTCAATACACATAATGCACCCCTTTAGTAGGCCCCACACAGGCCAGAGGGCAGGGTGCAATGTATTTAAAGTTTTACATGTCCTCGTTGATTAAAACTCTTGCATTCATTTTTCACTACGGCCATGCCTGCCTTTCTCATAGGATAACATTGGAGTTGCCTTATTACATTTAATACGCTGTAACTTCCAAATGGGAACACGTAACTAGTTCATGTTTGGCGTCTTTGGAATAGTAATGGAAAATTCACTTTCATGGTGAAGTTGGATTTTAAATTACAATTTTGTAAATGCCACTTCTAGAAAGTTGCTAATTTCCTGCCTTACTCATTTAGTGCCTGAAGTCTGTCTATGGGTCACATTACTGGCTGTAGCTGACAGTTGGGCTTTGTGTAATCCTCCTAGACAGTCACACATAAAAGAGAGCTTAGATGTGCCCAAGTGGGCCATCACTGGCAGGATGGGATGGCATAGCTGGGCACAGCCCTACTTACACTTCAATAGGCTGGGTCCTGCCTCCACTCAAAGGGCTGCATACATGCTTAATTTGTATGAAACTAAGTGCCAGCACTCTTGTCAGGAGGCCACTGCAGCTTGCACTGCACATTGCCCCTGCCATGCCGCCAGTGATAGTACCAATCATCACACTCCTACAAGTGTGGCAATTAGCAATATTTCATGCCACCAAAGCTATAAGATAGGCTTGGAAAGCAGGTAATAGTCATTTTAATGTATATTAAATTATTAATAAACTGTTGCTGTGGTCACTTCTACATTAGCCAGACAGCGCCACCTTGTGGAAGACTGTCACAAACGCCGGTGCTGAAAATGAAGTACCAGTGCTTAGCACCTGAAGCAACCGGCTCAGATTAAGCCCTGGTAGCATACCACCTGTAGTTAGCCTGGAGCCAGGGCGGGAAGGCTGTGGGCTTCAGTTGGAAACCTCTAGAAGCTTGTGCTTCAAAGGAAGGCTCAGGCATACATATTGGTTCTCAGACACAAATCCTTCTGTACACTTCTGGACCTGTGGATACACTGCCAGGAAGGACTGCTGTGCTGCTGAAATGACTGCTACTCTGCTAGACTGCTGCTCTGCAGCTCTGCTGGACTGCTGACTTGCTGTGCTGACCGGCAGCCCTCTTGCCTGGGTGAGAATGACTGGACCTGCATATGTTGAACCCAGAACCCCAGGGTGATTCCAAGAGCTAGTTGGCTAGCCTCGTGACCACGGCCTCAGGGACGGAAGACTCCATCAACCTTGAATCCCACACCTGGACTCTGTGAGTCCTAGACTGGCAAGTCAGACCACCCCAGTCCTGTACCTTTGAAAGTGGGCATAGAGGTGCTCTACCAGCCCATCTGTGGATCCAGCAGAACTCCTACAGTGTGGAGCAATTCCGACCAGAACCAACACATCACATCTGCTGCAAGGATTCCCTCAGCACAAGGACTCTGCATCAGTCTCGCAGCCGGCATTGGAATCACCGGTTTCCAAAGCTTCCCTAGTGCTGGCCCTCACATTGCATATCTCTCTTTGATGACAGCCTCAATGGCGATGAAGGTTCTCGCATTGCAGCCTTAAAGCTCCTTGAAACCAATACATTGCCTCGATCTTGCGGCACATCCTTGACACCAGACTTTGCCCTGCAACCAGAAGGTACTATTGTACAACGGGTCTATAGCTGGCCCTTGCTCCATTGCTGGAGGCCTCAACTTGTGACTTTGTCCTTGTCCGTCGCGACTAGCTATCCACAGTTGCCGCTTTGTCTTTTTGGTGCTATTTTCACCTAAATCTTTAAACCTGCATATCTACGGTTCTACTGATTGGATCTTAGTTGTTTTGGTCTTGTTTTAGTTAATAAAGTTTACTCTATATTTCTAATCTGGTGAGGGATCCCTTATAGTGTGTTTTCACTTTATTATTGCTATTATTGCTTGAAGCATTGCACACATACTTTGCACATTGCCTCTAAGTTAAGCCTGCCTGCTAAGTGCCAAGCAGCCATGGGGTGCAGCGCATGTTAATTTAACTTGACAAGGATAGTGATTTCTGCTTGAGTAGGGTTTTACCCCCTCAACCAGCTACACCATTTTTTACAGTGATAGATTGTTTCTAACTGTGGAAGTGGAAGTCTCTAAGTGTATGCAAATATGATGGTGCCTCATGTTCTGTGCAAACAATAGTGCATTTTTTCTTTTCTACCTCCTGGTAGGCTAATACTGAAACCTATGTCTTGACCTGTTATCCTCAAGACAATTGGTAGGCCACAGAGGTGATAATCTAAAATCTCATGATTATTCAGCTATGGAGATTTCTGCATATTTTTTAATGTTTCTGCATTTGCCACAAATTCCACAATCTGAAGAGTAATTTGCAAATGTCAACAAAGAAATTTTTTCTAGCTTAACAAAATGAAAAGTTACAATAAGAAACATACCACTTGAAGCGCAACATTGTAAAAGACTTCTTGTAAAATGTAACCGGTCATCTTTCACTTCTTGATTGATATATTCATAGGATGAACTCGTACTAAGAGGTGCAAAATGTTGGCCTAATAGTATTAATGTCCACAGCTGAGGACCAGGAAAAATATTTTGTTTATAAATGGTATTCATCATGGTAGAAATAATAATTCCGACATCACAGACACTGATCTTAGGGATTCATAAATCGGTGTAGTGTGCTGTCACAGAATTCTGAATCGATATGGTTAATGTTAATGTTTATAATGATTTGTGAAACACGCGTACACCGGGTGGTTTCATGGCGCAATAAAGGCTCTGAGCAAACAGTGAACGGCTTTAGTTATAGGCTTGTGCAAATAGCCAAGTTTTAAGAGACTTCCTGAATTGCAGTAGCTCGGTACAGGACCGTATCTCCAGCGGGAAGGAGTTCCACAGTCCGGGGGCTAGTGTGGCAAATCTTTGGCCTCTTTGTCGTACCCGATTAAATGTGGGGCTGGTGAGGAGTTAGAGGTGAGCAGAACAAAGGTTCCGGTGGTGTCAATGTCATCAATTGGTCATGAAATATCCCGTTCTTAGGATGAAATTGTCCTCACCCATCTAGGCGGCATGCTTCATCATCGGGCCAGCTCCTCACTGGGTGGGCATTGCAATACCCAGTGGGACCTCAGAGATGGGGCTTTTTAGCTGAGATCTTTTCGCTCCGTTCTGGCTTGGTCTTTGTCACCACAAAACGGTAGTGAGACAGAACAGCACATGCTTATTTATGAATGTAAAGCAAGTGTGTTGGTCTACATTAAAGATTTCCTGTTTGCCGAGAACCAATCATTTCAAACAATACATACATCAAGGTACAACGTAATAGGTCGCCATATGGAGAGGAAAGACAAAAGCAGTATCCAGTCTATGATTGTGACAAACGCTGTACCACCATGCTCTAAAAGAGATATTCGAAAAGTTCTTCCAGTTAGCTGTAATCTGTTGAAATGCAACGGCTAGCAATAAATCGATAATCTGAACATTTTGCGAATTTTGGTCCATATCTTTTCCCACAAAGAGATAGGCCAAGACGCGGCCAAATTAAAATTCCCATTGCTCTTCCACCTTAGACTTGGGCCTAACAGAGTCCTTAGTGTGAAGGTACTTGTAAATAATGGAGGCCTTGGATGTGGAACGTAAAAAGAAGTGGAGCTGTGATGTGGGATTAAGAGGAATGGGGGGAGTATGAGAGTGTGAGAGACAAGTGTGAGTCGACATTACCGCCTCTTTGAGTAAAAGGTATTTACGAGCAAAAGAAGCAGGTAGGTTGAAAGATTGGTGAAGTGTTAAGAAAGGTATAAAGGGAGAATGTGAGAATAATTGAGATACCCAAAGTAATCCCTTTTGTCTCCAAGACTTCCAATAGAAGGGTTTATTGTTAATTAACAAGTTCTTGTTATGCCAAATGGTAGAGTTAAAAAGGTCAGCGGCAGTAATGAGAGGGGAGGGGATAAATGATAAGAGCAATTTGGACGTGAATTTATGTATGGGAGTCGATAGTGCAGAGGGTTTGCGGGAAAAAGAGAGATATTCAGCAAAGGAGAAAGGGGATAATGAGAGACGTTCAATCTTCACCCACAGGGGGCAAGCAGCAGTAGGATCCTGTAGCCAAAGGGAAGCTTGTCTCAGAAGAAATGACTTTGGTAGGTCGGAAAGTCAGGGAAATTAACTCCACCCTCCGACTTGGGACGTATCAACCTGAGAATGGACATCTGAGGTTTTTTGCCATTTCAGAGAAAGGTAGATAGGATTGAGTTAATTTCCTACAGAATTTATGGGGGAATGGGGACCGGGATGTTAGAAATCGTGTAAAGGACTATGGGGGACAGCATCATCTTAATGGTATCAAGGCGACCCCGCCATGATAAATAAAGAGGATGCCATCTGGCCGTCAAGTCTGATATCTTCAGAATACATTTGTTTAGACAGAGTGATACTGTGTCTGAAATTGAGGGAGTAACATGAAGGCCCAGACATTTAATGTGTGAAGGACTCCAAGTAAAATTAGAAGCGCTAAAGTCCGGTTTAAAAGTGAATTTTGTTAGGGGCAGGATTTCACACATGCCATTGTTTAATTTATATCCTGAAATTGCGGAGTATTCGCGCACCTCTTTTAGAAAGGCAGGTATAGAGTCAGTAGGGTTGGATAAAAAAAGCAAAATGACATCCGCATATGCGTCGAGTTTAATGTGAGAGTGCTGTGTTTGAAAACCATGAATATTAGGATTCTGATGAAGTTTGGAAAGAAAGGGCTCTAGAGCTAAATTAAAACGAAACGGGGAAAGGGCACATTCCTGACGAACTCCTCTTCCCAAGTTGAAAAAAGGAGAGACTAAGCCATTGGCACAAACTGCTGCACAGGGATTAGAATAAAGAAGAGAAATTAAGGAAATACATTTAGGGACAAAACCAAACCATTTGTGGGTAGAGAAAAGATAAGGCCATTCAACACTATCAAATGCTTTTTCAGCATCCAGTGCAATTGCTGCAAGAGAATGCTGTAGCTGCGGGGATTTGGACAGAACGTTAAACAGGAGTCTGGTGTTATCAGTGATAAAACGACCTTTGACGAATTCCGACTGTTCCATCTCCAATAGGTCGGGTAGGAAAAGGTCTAACCTCACTGCGAGTGATTTGGCAAATAATTTATAATCAATATTAACCAAAGAAATGGGTCTGTAATTTTTACAATATCTGGAATCCTTCCCTTCTTTAGGTATAAGGCAGATATGAGCATCAGAAAAGGATGAATGCAGTTTTGGTATTAGTATTTTAGAGAAGTGGAGATATAATTCAACTGTGAAACCGTCTGGCCCAGGGGTCTTGTCTTTTTAAGGTGTTGTAATGCATTGACTAACTCTTGCTGAGAAATGTCAGATTCCAAAGAGGTTAAATCAAGAGGGAAGTGGGCAGGTTTCTGTATGCTAGAGAAGAAATTTGAGAGGTAATGTGTAGAGGGTTGAGTGTCAGAAGAGTAAAGAGTATTGTAAAAACGGGAAAACTCAGTTAAAATGTCAACATCCTTATGCTTAACATCTAGGTTATTATCATAAATAGATTCAATATTTAACTTATTATATTTCACTTTTAAATATATTTAGCTACAATTTTCCCAGATTTGTTCTTATCCCCATAAAATTTTGCACTTGGCTTTAACAGATATAAAGAAGCATCTTCTGTAGATTGTTTGTTAAATTGCATCTTAGCATCAATAAGAGCTGTCAAACTATCTTGAGAGTGTGAAGTGTAACGGGAATGCTCCAATCTCTTGATTGTCTGAAGAAGATCCCTGTAAATTTGCGGGAATTTTTCTGTTTTTTGGCAATAAAACCAATTATGAAATCTCTCATTGCGGCTTTAAAGGCATCCCAGATGGTATGCTTGGGGATAGAGTGGGTGTCATTAATCTCAAAGAATTCATCAAAAAAATTAATAAAAGAGGCGTTAAATTTGGGATCTAAAAGGAGAGCATTGTTAAAACCACATCTCCTAGGTCCTGTAGTTTTGGGCAAAATGTCAATAATAATCGAGACATGAGCATGATCTGACAATAAGATAGGACCATTTTCTGCATTAGTGAGTGTTTGATAAATATTGTGAGAAACAAAAATATAATCAATCCTTGACTGTGAGTGATGAGAAGGTGAGTAGAAAGTAAACTCATTAGTCGTCGGATTGCATAAACGCTAAGCATCAATAACCTTAGAATGTCTGTCAAGAAAGGGATCAAGAGGTTGATTGCAATCTCCTGCCAAAATAAAGTTTTCATCCATAAAGTTGGTGATGTGTGTAGCCATCCTGTGCCAAAAATTGGGGTCGCAGCCTGTGGGGGCGTATAAGTTAAGGAGAGAGATTGGACCACCCTTTAAAGATAGTTTGACATGTAACCATCTGCCATCAGTGTCTGAATCTTGAGTTACTAAAGAGTAAGATAGAGATTTACGTCATGAAATCACCGCTCCGTTGCGTTTACCATCCCCAGGAGAGTAAAAAACTTCACCCACCCAGCCTCTCTTGAGTTTCATAGATTCGACATCAGAAAGATGAGTCTCTTGCAAAAAAGCAAAGTCAACGTTCAGTCTAGCTAGATGAGATAAAATTCTTTGTCTCTTAATGGGAGAATTGAGACCCTTAGCGTTCCATGAAATAACTTTTAACGACATACAATGTGATACAAAATACAATAGAGAAATTGGATAACATCGAATAGAAAACCCATGACAAGTAGAGAATCCAAACCTAGTGAAGATACAGAACTGATAAGAAGGTAAAAGAGAAAGAGAAGTACAATAGAGCCCAAAGCAAGGTAAAGGGGAGCAGAAGGATCAGAGGAAAAGCTAAAAGAAATTCCGAGATGAAGTAAAGAAATGTTAAGAAAGGAGACCCTTATCATCAGTAAAGCGAAAAAAACAATAGAAAGGGGAGATTAGTAGAGAAGATGAATGAATTGAGCAAGAAGTAACACCTACTGAAAAGAAGGAACAAGAGAAAGAGGAAAGGAGAAGAATGGCACATAATGAAACAAATATGTGAAATATTTGAAGGACAAACATACCTACAAAAAGGGGAGAGCGGGGGAGCACAATCAGGACCAAAACCAGGGACGAGAGGAGGGGGGATTGGAACCACATGGAGCAAGCGGAACTTCCAGGGTCAACGAGGCACACAACTGGGAGAACACCACAGAACGAGGTTCAGAATCTACAGAGACATGAGAAAAATATTGAGCAAAAATATTAAAAGAGAGATAAGGAACCATCTTATCGAAGTCGCTGGAAACTTAGGTAAAAAACAAGAAAGATAACAATTGAATAGAATCACTCTACAAGTACGTACAAACAGGAGGAGCGAAGTGAATGAGAATAAAAATTACAGGAGCATGCAAAAAAGGAACACACTGGAGAAAAGCCACAATATAAAAGCAAGAGACTCAGGTAGGAAAGGAAGAAGAGGGACCGGAAAGGTCCATGTCGGCTGTTCTGCAGGAGTTCAGGAAACTTTGAAGACGCACTGGATCCTCGTACGTGGTTGTCTTGTTGTTATAGGTGACTTTGAAGAGACATGGGTGGAAAAGTCCATATCTGGCACCCAGGAATCGAAGATCAGCTCGCATGTCAAGAAAAGCTTTGCGTCGGCTTGCTGTAGCTTTAGCATAGTCCTGCACAAAAAAGAGAGGGGATCCTGAGCAAGTGAGCCGAGGAAAAGCTCTAGCTGTTGATAGGACCTTCAAAAGGTCTGTGTATTCCAAGAAATACAGGAGAAGGAGGATCGTTTTTCAGCCGTTTGGAGGTGGCTTTCCCGAGACTGGCACAGAAGATTCCATCGTAAATAAGGTATCCTGAGAGGGAGACAATTGAGTGGCCTCAAACTTGGCAAATTCGGAGAACAATTTGGAATTTTTAAGAAAATTGTGCTTCGAGTTGTTGGAGACAAAGTGCACCTTGTTCCTGCCCATAAGAGACAAACACAAAGAAGTATCTCAATGCAGCGAGGCAGGTAAGTAGAATAGCAGAATCCACAGACGGTGGTAAAAGTTAATGTCAATAGGAAGGTGTGAGGAGAAAATGAATCTGCGCTGTAATAAAATCTAGAGGCAGAAGCGTTAGGGCCAACGTTGAAGCAGAGGGCAGCAGATATATAGTACAAGGAGCCAGGTAATATACGTTGAGTCAAAAAATGAGCTTCAGCGAGGAGTAAAAAGCAACAGCCAGAAGTAAAGAGAGGGCTCACCATTAGATTCCAGGTGCTAAAACACGATGACAGCAGTTTGAAGAGATGAGCAGAGGTTAAGGAGAATCACAAAATGGCTTCCGCAAGTGGAAAGAAGCAGTTCCTCATAAAAACATCATAAAAATTAAAATGAGGCATTCATGAGCCGGAGTAGACCGCATATGAGGGCGGAAGCCGCAGTGCAGGGAATCATGAGGTGATTTGCCATGCAGGAATTAGCCAGAAGCCGTATAGGCACCTTGTGCACGAATGTCTGACATAATATCGACAGACAGAATATCGAAATACAAAAATATCGGCACAAAAATATCGAAATCCAAAATATCGGAGTCATATCTTCATAAAGGTAAGTACAAAAATATCGAAAAAATAATATCGTAGTACAAAAATATCGAAATTAAAAATATCGTTTTTTTAAATGTATTAATAATAATGTAAAAATAATTTTAAAATACATATAATTTTACAAATATTAAATAAAATTATTAAAACAAAATTAAAACTAATACATATACATTTAAAATAAATAAAACACTTAATAATTTAACGTAATTTTATTTTTTTTTATTTCATTTAATTGATTTAATGTAAATTTATTTTATTTTTACCCTGTGCGCCTGTACCCCAAAAACCCAAAACTGACCCTGAACCCTAAAAATATCCCTGTACCCCAAAAACCCAAAACTGACCCTGAACCCTAAAAATACCCGAAATTTAAAACTCGATATTTTGTCTGTGTACCCTTGTGCGCGTCATGCTGAAAAAGAAAAAAAAATGGCGGCTGCGACTGGCAAGGAGCAACGGCCGAACTTACTCCGGTGATACGGAGTGAAGAGAGCTTCAGCAGACGTCGGAAAATGGCTCAGGACATGCCTGCCACCTTCCAAGGGCAAAACCTGTTGTCCTGGGAGCTCAAGAGTAGCTCCGTCCGTGGGTTCACATCGGAGCCGGTGGAGCGCTCACCCCGGTGCTGTCATGCCCGTAAGGCTCCAAGCCACGCCCCCTCACTTATAAAATCTAATAATGTAATTCCAATGTTATCCTACGGGATATATAGGTCTTTCAGTACTGAAAAAAGAATGTAAGAGTTTTTCACTGCTAGGACATGTAAAACTTAAAATTGCATGTGCTGCTATTTAAATACATTGTACCCTGCCCTCTAGACCTTCGAGGGCATACCCTAGGGTTGAGTTATATGTATTAAAAAGGAAGGTTTGGGCCTTGTAAAAGGTTTATTTTGGCAGGATTAAATGGCACACACAGGCTCTACAATGGCAGGTCCGAGACATAATTAAAGGGCTTCTTCAGCGTGTTGTGATTGTATCTAGGACCCTAATTAAATAATCCCGATTTATGCCCTTATGTGGTTATAACAAATCATACCCTTATAAAGGTATAAGAATCAAATCCATATTTAGTAATAGCCAATGCAAACCAAATACGGCAAGGCTACTTCCTTAGACTCCTAGAAAGTACAACGAGTTTTTCCAACAAACCAAACCTCCAGCAACCTGGGAATTCCCCATGCTTTTGTTTTGATTTGTCCTAGAACTCCTGCGAGCACTGAAAGAACGGCCAGTTCTTAGTGACATCTTTTATTGACGTCTTATGTCCAACCTTAGGTCAAACACGGCACCTTCCAGGTATAAATATACCAGCGTTTACCTTAAGCAACACGCGGTGGTTTGGAGCAGAGCGGCTATCTACTTATCCGAAGCCCAGGTGATGCGAGTGCCGAAGGAAGCCGTCCCTCCCATTTGACGCACTGAGAAAGACGCTGTCTTTTTCTCCTGCCGAGAAAATCCAGCTCCAGTGTTCCCAGTCACCCTTGCGTGTTACTGGGAGATCGAGTCCTGAGAACGAGATACAAGACCTCCTCCATTCTAAGACCAAGGTACGGAGCTGATTAGATCCTTAGAGAATTCTTGAGTCAGATTCTTGGCAAAAATAACTTAACTTAAACTGCAGCTCACTTACTCCTTCCCACGTACTAGGCTTAGGTTAGGTACATCGGGGTAGGCGTATTTAGAAGCACCAGTTGAGTACGTTTAGTCAAACCTTTATCATTGTAAGTAACTGTATATATTTTATACCTTTTAAGTATCATATGGCTCAGAAACTATATCAATGCTTTTACAGTATTATTACATAATACTCCTTTTACTGTACGCACTTTACCTTATAACAAGTATTGCAAATGTGGCAATTCATTTCTCTTGCATGAGAAAGAAGACTGCTTAATAAATAACACCTTTTATTGAAAACACCCGTCTCTCTATTTCTCTGCACTCTGGTGAAACTAAGTATGCACGATTGACTGAGTGAAATAGCTATCTATTGTTTTCACACGACTCTGGAGATATACTCCTTATTCTGGGGAGCAAAGTTGTCATGTTTATGCGGTTGTCAGAAGTTGAATCCCTTCTTGTCTAATCAGGGAAGTTCACTCCTCCCTGTTAATTCGAGAAAGTTTCTAGTGACCTCTGAGCTAGCTGGAAAACCTAAATTAAGTCTAGCATATTCAATAGAGACCTAGTCGACCTCAGTCCTACGTCTAAACTATTGTTTATGTTATTCCAATGCGCAGAGCCTTTTGGGAAAATAGGAACTACACTACATGGCGCCCAACGTTTTGTAAGGTGATAATCTAACGCAAAATACTAGAGTAACTCAGTCGTGCTTTTCACACAGACCCCTTTTTCCAGTAAAAACTCCAATAGACGTCTGGAGTGGGTGAAAGGTTAATATCCGCCGAAACTTAGTAGGATGAGAATCCTATGTATTAGTTTACGGTATAGTCAACGTTGAAGGATACAGTGTTTCAAAATATTGTGCACCTAATCTTTGTTTCCTCAAAAACTTGCTCTGCAAGAAACTTTTATTAAACAATGTCAAATCACGGCGACAACAACGAAACCGGTGAAGCCGCAGTAAATGCGAATCAACTGGGTGCAGATCTTACAGGGTTTAATGAAGACGACCATGATACAATAATCATCCCGGTCAATATAAGAAAAACCATAACTATAAAACATTTAGAGAATGGAGTAACATCAAGAGGTGGTACAGTCATATTTGTGGTAGAGGCACATGAATTTCGGCAGACATAGGTATTCTATTCCTGGATAAATTTTCCAGTAGCACATGCTATAACACATGAGTTCCACTACTACAAAATAGCGGAATCTCCAGAGGAATACTCTCCTTTCGAGGAAGTTGAAATTCCACTAACATACCAAGAGCACCTGTTCTTGTTTAATGGCGCCCTATAACATCAAAATCACATTACCAGGCTCGGTCCACTAGGTAGACCAGGAGCCACATGGCCGGTTCTAGCCAGCTACACACCACATCCGGACATTGAAACCATGTCAGACAGAGAACTTTTAGTTCAGCTAAAACAACTAATTAAAATTCATAGACAATTGGTCCAATATGTCATGCGGACTTCAACAGTCCAACCTGCAATTCAAATGCCACAAAACACCACTCAACAGCGGAACATAAACAAGATTCGACCACAGAATATACAATCATGTCTTGGTAAAACACCCGCAAAACGGGAACAAATTCCATTCTGGTTAGCTCAAAAATCACTCAGATAGAGGCAATATTTCCTGATACTACCCCTCACGAAAAACACAGAATTCTGACTATCTGTCTCCCAATGGGGATGGCACCACATGTGGAGGACTGTGACACTTGGGGCACAGTCTTTGCTTCTATCTACACAAAAACACATGGTGTTCCGTCTATGGCGGTGATACCAGATGTACTAAGACAGATTCAAAATGAATACGGTCCAGAACCTGCTTTAACTCTAGGTATGAAATTATTGAAAGACTTTAAGCAGGTCTCGGCTATATTATTAGCCAACATAGAAGGAGAAGCAGCATGTGTGGCAATCCGCCAAAAATTGAAGGAGACAGATATAGCAGACCAACCTTTTGAGCTGGCTAAAATAATTGAAAAATCCTATGAAGATTTAGGCAGAGATAGTTTGGGTGGTAAACCAGTAAAACCCAAACTAATTGAAAATCCTGAAAAAACTTTTATTAAAAATAATCTGAATTCTTAAAAAGAAGAAGTGGGAGGGTAATAAACAAACTACTCCCAGAAAAACAGTTTCAGTCCAGAGGAAGGTCTCCCCAATGGAGAAATAGATCTCCAGAAGGGGGGGGTGGGCAAGTCTCCCCAAAGGGAGCCCTCAGAAAAAAGATACAACCTTAGAAATAGGGACAATTAGAGAAAACCTGACAGATATCAAGATATTGATACACGTTCCTCTCGATCTTTTCAGACTTCATCAAAGAAATCGGAAAAAAGAGGATGGTCAGAACATAAAGAAGAGCACCTCAAGTCCAAAGACAAGGAACCTGCTCATCAAAGTAAAAAATTGCAATTTCCCAGAAAGAAGGTAGCCAGTATTAAAATAAAACATGCCCAGAATCTTGAGGACACAACTGAAAAACGGAGAGTAGGCCCAGACAATTCTAGACAGCGCAGCAGAAGTGAGCATAGCTCGCAAGATCCTGAAGAATCTTCTGGAGACAGTGGACACAAATGAATACATTCAAGTGGAAACTGCAGACAACCGAGTGAGCGTGCCCCATAAACTATATGAAATAACATTACGTATAGAGGGAGATAAAACTAGGAAAATAAAAGGTCTCTTTTGGGAGTATCTATCTAAAGGCTATGATATCCTTCTAGTGAGAAAGACTGGCCACCAGAGTTTGTCAGGGAGTGCCCACATGGCGAAGAAATGATTATGCCTGCCTTCTCAAACCACATTCCAGTTCATAAAAATACACACTTGCTAGAAAATGGGCAGTGGCCCAAGCCCCTGCATTATATAAAAATCATGTAGGATGGGATGAAGATTCTCCTCACCATAAAATCCAGTTAAGAAATCAACCTACTGCACAGAGGCAGTATCCTGTTAAGCAAGAAGCTAAAAAACAAGTAAAAGAAATGTTAAATCAACTTGAATATCAGGGGGCGATTGAAACATGCACCTCACAAATGAACAATCCTTTGTTTCCTGTCTCCAAGCCAGACGATTCATATTGTCTATTTTTGGACTACAGACATCTAAACTCCTGCTGTAAAACTTTGGCAGTACAAAACTCACACAGTGCAGCACTAATGAATAACATCGTGCGCAAAAAATATAAAACGACATTAGATATTGAAAGCAGATATTTGACTGCTTTCTCCAGTATGGGGACCCAAAAATAATTTTGTCATCTCCCACAGGGATTAGAGAACAGCCCAGGATTATTTTCAGCCAGGCTAACAGTTACTACAAATGTATGATGATGAGGCATTATCCTATGTCGATGACATCTATCTTACAGACGATGACCTGGAGACTCACTTGAAAAGAGTGAACACCATAATACTTGGATTCGCAGCTGAAGGGAACAAATGTAACTTTAAAAAATCACGAATTGCCCATCTAACTGTCCTATTGTTAGGATATGAATTATCAAGTGAAGGCAAAAGCCTAGCAGACAACTTCTTAGAGAAGTGTGCAGTACTCCAAGCTCCAAAAACGCTGAAGAACTTACAATCAATACTAGGTTTCCTGAATTTCGGAAGAACATACATTCTAAATTATGCAGAGAGGGTTAAACCTCTCTACGAACTAATAAAACCTGATTTTAAACCAATTAATTGGACTCAAGAACACACAGAAATGTTAAGATCTTTACAGACAGATATGTTAACTAAAACAAAACTGCAAACACGTGCAAATGAACGCAACCTTGTAATCCGAGTCATCCCAGGAAGATGCGGATTCACATATCTGACCTCTAATGAGGGAGAAACGGTACCAATAGCTTACAAATCACATTTGTACACACAAGCTGAAATGAAATTCAGTTCAACTGAAAAAATTCTAACTGCGGTTCAAACTTCTGTAGCAAAAGAAAGAGCCCTAGCCCAGGGAAAAAGGATATCTGTTTTAACAACTGTATCAGCCCTTGAGGCGGTAACAATACCAGGCAATCCTAATGCTAAAGCTCTAGATCCAAAATGGATAAAATGGGAAACTTCTATTGCAACAGAAGACGTGACACACGCATTTGATCCGAAAATGAAAAAACTAGAATATCTGGAATATGAAAATGAATGTCCTCTGCTGATCGAAATTCTGCCCCTTGAACAATACACCTTTGTAATCTACACGGACAAATTTGCACAACACTACGTTGTGGAAAAACAGATTTACAATGCAGCATGCGCGATTGTTAAAGGTCGCTGGCGCTTAGGTAAATTCCGATCGATGGTCACTAAAACTGAATCACTCAGAAACTGTACAGCTCAGCGAGCTGAAATAAGATCTCTAAAGATGACGCTTGAAAATGCTGATCGTGAATTCCCGCCACTAATAGTGTGCGATTCGCATTACTGCGTCCAATCTTACAATAATTCCATGCAGACCTGGATAAAAAACGGTTACAAAGATGAGACAGGTGCCACAATAAAGCATAAAAAACTATGGGAACAAGTAGTTCTTTTGCAGAAAGAACTACAAAAGACTCACGTGATACATACGCAGAGTCTTCAACGTGATGGCGTTCACGTTGCAGGGAATTCATTGGCTGACAGAGCCACAACGGCAGCTGATCTCTCGGCTTCCGTAGCTACAAAAAAAGCGTACGAAAAAACAAATAAATGGCGAAACGCTGTTTGCTGTAAAAGCCTCACTGGAAGGCTAATATGCGGCGTTACCTCTAAACTATCCACTCGGCAATACATACATAATTGATGCGAACTCCGTTCCGTTAGCCCAGATCCCTGGAGTGGGGGATAGAGTAATTCCAAACATGAACCGGAGAGTCTTCTTGATACAAGAAGCACACATGGGATTGGGTCTGAGGCACCAAGAGATCCTGAAATCTCTAATAGAATTACAATCACAATACTGGTGGCCGGGGATGAGCGTAGAAAATTATAAATTTGCAATGAATTGTGAGGACTGCAACAGAGATCGCAGTTGTGAACCGAACCAGACAGCAGCTCAGATTCCACTATTAGACAGCATCAGGCTATCTATGCGCAGACGTCCGGCCGGACATATGCGGTCCCATAAATATTAAGACAAAGATTCATTTGGATGTGGCCCCAGCGCTCGGCTGACGCCAGACCTGTTATAAAAGATTTGCGAGTCTTTATCGGCACATACGCAATTGGCATGCTACATTCTGACCAGGGTCCTGCGTTTAGCTCTCGGGCTTACAAGGAGGCCAGCATGGGCATTGCATTGTGGTATTCTAGTCCATTCCATCCCGAGGGAAATGCGGTAGTGGAGAGAAAAAATCGGGACATAAAGCAATCTATAACAGCGAGGGTATTAGGTTCGGGTGATGGGTGGGTCAAACATCTAATAAGTGTCCAACGCAGTCTTAATAATATGCCAAGAAATTCTCTAGGAGGTATCAGTCTGTATGAACTTTTATTTGGTACCAGAATGATCATTCAGGACTTGGATTGTCAGACTTCAGTGGTGCAAAAAAAAGCCTTGGATATCAAGGATCGTTTGGCTGTTTTACAGGACTTAAATGAAACAAGAAAAGTCTGAGTAACGAAAAGCTAAAGCCAAATACCACTGAAAAAAAACCACCTGTCCCAGCAAGCCCTGTCTAGATTCCAAAGATTGGGGATCTGGTCAGAGAAAAGATTGCGGTGAAGAAGGAATTTGGGCCTTCTAACAGAAAAGCAGTACCTGTCTTAGCTGTCAGCGGAACAAGATCAGTTGTACTACCTCCCCTTGCTGGAAAAAAGGAGAACCAAGTTGTATCAATCGACCTGGTGAAACCACAACCATGTGGCCAATAATAAGTAGTAGGCCCAGTGGACTCCCAAGAAATAGCAGGAGACCAAATCTTGCTACAATCCAAGAGGTTCAAACTGAGAGACTAATCACAGTTGATAAACCTGCAGTGAATAAAAAAGGTCTATGCAACAAAGCCGTGGAACTTGTGCCTCTTGAAACTCAAATTGCAACAGTTCGTCAAGAAACACCTGTCTACAACGATGTAACCTCGGACTATACAAATGTAACAAAAGAAAATCCAAAGATCAATGGTAATCCGGAGGCAATCCCACCAATTGACAGAACTGCATCTGGCTACTTTATCAACTTTTATGACTTTTCCGATGATCCAAGTGAACATAGAGACAAGCCAGCAACAAAAACATTCAAAGAAAAACTCACAGAACTCGTTCATCAACTCAGAGAAAAATATCTAAACTCACAATGGATTAAATTATGGATTGTGTTAGGCGTACTTTTCCTCCTTCTATGGCTCATCTTGGTTTTAAGTTTGGGTAGATTTATTGATGGAAAACATAGTACAATGGACACAGCAAGTCAGAATATCAACTTGGTCCTAAACCCACACAGATCATCACACATCGAAAAAAGAGAACTGTCATCAGTGAACATCACAGCCATCCCTATACCTGGTGGTATAGCATGGGACAAAACTGACTATAAAATCTATGGCCCGGTTGAGCTCTTGAAATATCCACACCAATTTAAGATATCTTTAAGTGACTTTGTATCACCTAGAGCGTTCTCTGATGATTGGGACTTTGAAAATATTAATAATATGATGTCAGATTTAGAAATGTCAGCAAAATTTACAGCACATGATTATTTACTGGGTTAGTCGAATTATGAGGAAATGTACTGTTTCAACCACTTTGAGCATCATTATCTGCATAAATCTGCAAATCCTAGAAATATTATCAGTTATAATCAATGAGAACATTGTCCAACCCCGCCAAAAGGCAGCTCAAAATTTTTTTAGGAGAAATTCCCATACTTCTTGGGGTTTAATGTCACTGATCCTGAAACATTCTATTCCAAAATGTTAAATAAGACAGGAGTGAAAAACCTGTTGACAAATACTAAACTGATTTATTCTGAAAAATGTTATGAAAAAATGTCTACATTTGGTTTTGAATTTTGGAAAAACAACATTGAGACAAAAACCGTCTGGGGTACAAAAGAATGGCAGATACAAGGTTTAGAAGCATTGTTCAGAGCCTGCATGATCCCTGAACAAATAATGTGCCTGAATGACACAATTCATCAAACAACCTGTCTTGGTTTAGCCAATGCCTGATAGAAACACCACTACAGATGAGGGGTTAGACGTGGCCTATATTTTAAAACGAAACAGAACACTTCCTGATTGGAAGAAATGGTTGATCTGGCCCACAGACACTAATAACTGTCATGATAGATTCCTGAACAAAATACAGGGGTTCAAACAGAACAGGCCAGACCCAAGATATTCCCAGAGACAACATCCAGGGATAGTTACAACATACAGTGTAGGAAAACTATGCCTGGACTGGCTACAGAGATCCACACTTCCCGAAATTAAGCAACACTTAACTTTACTTAAAGAAGATGTTGCGAGATTTCATACTGGGACCTCTCAAACAGCGTCAAAAAAGTTTCATATACGCGGGTATATACGCAGCTTACAATGAAGCTTGGAAATTAAATCAAATTGAAACTGCTGAAAAAATACGAAAAATGGATCGTATTAATTTGGAAAATCACTTTCTGTAGTGGACAATGGGTTAACGACTCTGATCTCCAGAATCTATTCACTGGACAGCATTGTGGTGGAATAGTCTGTTATTTGTCTTGTTAGTCCTACTTTAGCTTGGGCTTCTCCTTTAGTGATGATTTTAAAGCCTTCTGTGGATAACTACCCTACCCTATCTTTAAACTTCTATCTAAGAATGTGTTTGAGCACCCAGATTTGGGGTGATATGTGATATCCAGCGAGGTGGAATTTATGTATTAACTTAAATTACTTATTTTCGCCAATTAGCATCAGATACTGTTTGGATTGAAAGCCAGCAAAATGGTGCTATTTCATTGAGGATTAAAAGAAGAGGTTAGGAAAGAGTATATTTGGTTTCTTCATCCTACTTAATTTGCTGAATTTGTTGACCTAGTCATGTAAATAGAATACAGGCTCTAGGAGAGAAAACTAAAAACAACTCTCATGAAAAACAGAAATGGCCAGGGGTCCTTTGACAGTGGTGAAAAAGGAATGTCAACAAAAGGCAGATCTGTCCTTATATTGTAGAGATTTCCCTTTGCTTTTCCTGTTCATTTTCAATAGAACGTGAGTACATTGTCTGCAAAGAGAAAGAGAAGAGAGGAGTTATGTGTTGGCTAACCTATATTGGATCTTCCATGAGTGGTTTGGATAACCATTTCTTTGTCTTGTCTATCATTTTGAAATTTGAACAATGAAAATCTATTAATATTAAAGCACTGTTGATTTGTGGTGCATGTGGAATGTTTAATGGTCATGATTGGGCTGTTAAAAACAATATCCCAAAAGAACTAACACATTACCCGATGTAGTTGAAACTGTTGATGGTTAGCCATTAGTGTTAGGTCCAGTAAGGCAGGAATTCCTACCATTAAGGCTTTCGTTTGAAAAACATATGAAAGTACTTTCTTTTTATATCATACTCTCATCTAATTATACTGTGAATTTTAGAATTCCTAAGCTGACGAGGTACACAATTGGGCTATCCCAACAATTTCATTACCATTACAGGTCTGTCACAATCAGAGTTATGCTTCAGAAAGTCAATGGTAACAATCAGTAGAGATAAAAGATTCCCGGTAAAATTCTTCTCTGTCACCTCTGTAACATGTTTTTTTCAGTATTCCCTAAGCCTGGTCTTCTTGCTTGTCCCTCATAGGTAATCAAATTGAGCTATATTAATTAACCTAGCTCTATTGTGCCTTTTGATATATTTGTTCTCTGTTGGAAAAGGAGAAGATATTTAAAGCATATTTACGGAAAAAGTTACAAAATGGACCAATTGTATATTCTTCCTCTCTGGCTGGGACATTTCTGTGATTTGTTCTGAAGAAACATCTAGATCTTAGAATTTGTTCTGACTCTCGAAGTTTAATTCAAATTAGGATTAGATAGTGATGCCTTTTACCTCTCATCAAGTACATGTTCAAATCTATACTAGTAGCACAAGCATTTACATCAGTGAGGTGCCTATCATCTGCTTATCATCGCGTGAACAAGTGGTTGTTGTAACGATTGCGTTGTTACCTACTGTGTAGTAAAAGCATGCGTCATAACGTGTTATATTCTGTTGGTGATGAGTGAAAATGATTTTTTACTTGGTCCTTGAAAGAGAGCTACTACCCATGGAGGAGGCTTGTACTTAATAAGGACTTCTTCTGCTAGGCATCTGTAAACCATTTGAAAATTGAGCTGATGCATGGATTTAGAAGTGTTTTTGAAATCTTCAGTGTAGAAAATTTCATACAGGCATATGGTCCTTTTTCTTTGTGTAGTACGATTTCATCGTTAGGTATAATCCTAGTTTAAAAAACTTTTGGCTGATTCCTTTCGTCATCATTATCCAGAGTCTTAAATTGTATATGGTCAACCTATAATCGTCTCTTATTGTATGGTTGTTATTGTTCAGTCCTTAGAAAGGTTTGAAACAGTCAATAACAAACAGACACAAAGTAGTTTGAGGATTGTTATGTTAAGACACATCTTGTACTATAAAGCAAGCTTCTTTTCAATGAAGAAGCTTTCTTATTTCAACTGAAGAATAATATCTGAAGTGTTGTGTGTGTGTCATGATTCTGGAATTTCTAATCTAACATTTTGATGTTCAGGAATATGTTTTTTCTTGTTCTATTTGGATTCAAACAAATTAACACATTGCAAACCTTTGGCCATTTTGCAAGCTTTAACAGTGGCTCCTGAAGGTTCGGGTTTCTTGACAGACATATTTTGTCCTCATGATTCATGTCATACCATTATTTCTGACAGAGATATTTAAAAGGGCCAGGTGGAATTATTAATTCTGCTCGAAGAATTGGAGTAATTTAGTGACTCTGCGTTATTCTTTTAACACGAAATTCTGGCAAACTTTTGCCAATGGTTAATCAAAGAGAACTAGCTATGTCTGTATGCTATGTGTCTGCATGAGAAACCATTTGGTTTAGTATGAAGGCCCTCACCCACCAACCTAATGATGGCATGCTTCATCATTGGGCCCCACCCGAGGCACCTAGTGCGCCTCAGGTGTGCTGCAATGCCATATTACTGCAGAGCAGGTTTTTGAGAAGGTGAGTGTGCTGTGCAGGTGTGTTGGGTGAGATTTAAAAATTCTGTCCTTGGGGTCCCTAACGGTTACTTTATTGGTGGGCCCCAGGCAGAGGTTAAAAACAAAGGCTTGGGACGTGTAGGGGTTGACTTATGGTCTCCCACGTCCTGTGTGGTCGACTACTTTCAGCCAGGCCTTTTAATTTAACTGGCTTTCTTCAGGACCTTTGTGTGGGGGTGTTACAGGGATCTATGTGATTATCAGTGCCCTGTATGTGAAGCACACGCTAAGGTGCTGATATATGTAAGAGGTATTTCCTCTCAGTTTGTACCTGTAAAGGAAAAAGGACTAACAAGAAACACATAAAGTTAAAAAATGTAAAATTGTCAACCACGCACATGGGTGGGTTAGCGCCTGGTGCCTAGATGTGTGAGCGAATAAGGCGAGGGTGTAGGCGCTTGTGACGGAACGTGGCAATTGCCGGTTTGGTATATGCGCTACAGGTGCAAGTACCTAGATGCGTAAAATAAATGTGTAAATTATCTACAAGTAGGATGTTTACTCCTGTCTACAGAGGACAAAACTCCCTGAACCTCCGCCGGAGAGTCGGGACTTATTAGCACTCTGGAAGTGGAGAAAAAGGAGATCCCATAGGTCCTGAAGAAAGCCAGTTTAATAAAAAGGCCTGGCTGAAACTAGTCGACCACACTGGACGTGGGACACCATAATTCAACCCCTACACGTCCCAAGCCATTGTTTTTAACCTCTGCCTGGTGCCCACCAATAAAGTAACCGCTAGGGATCCCAAGGACAGAATTTTAAAATCTCATGCAACACACCTGCACAGCACACTCACCTTCCAAAAAACCTGCTCTGCAGAAATCTGACTTCGCAGCATGCCTGAGGCGCACTCGGTGCCTCGGGTGGGGCCCGATGATGAAGCATGCCACCAACTAGGTTGGTGAGTGAGGGCCTTTATACTAAACCAAATGGTTTCCCATGCAGAAACATAGCATACAGACATAGCTAATTCTCTTTGATTTCTGGTCGCTATGAAGCCTTAGGGCGTGATTGCTTAATGTGAACGCTTGTGGTTAGAGGGCTGTTTCTCAAGTATAATTTCTACTTGCGAAGCAGCAAAATCAACTTGAGATACTTTTTCAAACACTTATTCTACCCAAATGGATGGATCAGGTAGTTATTTTAGCACAAAACACATTTTTGTTTTTCTTTTTTTTCCAACAGGAAGGAAGTGCCACAACAACTCCAGCTTTCTGTCTAGAAGGCTCTTCCCACTGTTTTATCCATTCCTTGGTCACTTTTCATTTGGATTTTGAGGAGAAAGACTCACTGTCTTCTTTGGCTGCAATACCAGCTGCACATATCATTGGATTGTGAGGGTTTTCTTTGTGGGAAATTAAGGTAAAGAACTTTTGGATAAGTTTGTTATTTGATTGACGGCATTCACCTGGATTTCTTTTACCTGTTTTGTTTTTTTCTTAAATTTTTGCATTTTATTGTGAGTGACCTGGAGTTAAAGGAGTGGCCTATTTTATATTCACTTTTTTCTAAGGGAAAAAACATTTGCACATTTTTCAGAGGGCTGTGGGCCTGGTTTTAAAGTACTTTCTCTCCATTTTCTTGTGTGTTATTTTTTAATTTTGCAGTAGTATTTTTCTCATTTTACAGTTTGGTGCCTAGTCTGCCACGGGACACAGACAGCCAGCACTAGGCATTAGGTGTTTTTCTGCACTATACACACCTCTTGATTTATGGATGGCCGTGGTTTAAATGTTTACCATGTCTCCTTTCTTTTCTGGCTGATTGTCCATGTTTGTGTGGCCGGCCATTGTGTGTTTGTGGGTGTGTGTGCGTGTGTGTGTATGTGCTTGTATATGACCACCATTTTATCTTTGTTCTAGGCCTACTTAGTTCTCCATGCCAGGTAGCAGGACAGCCCTTTAATGTAGCCAGTGTTCTCGTGCCATGGGCCTCGCTGTGTTTCTTGTTGTCCATGCCTTCATGCTTGCTGTTGTGAGCATTTGGCCAGCGGTCATTTTCTGTAGTCAGTGTGCTTCTGCCAAAGGCCTGCATGTGTTTGTTGTAGTCCATGCTCTTCCCTTTGATGGCCATGCGGCAGGGCAACCATTTTGTGCAGCCACTGCCCTTTGCTTTTGCCCTAGACTTGCATGTGTTCTTTGTTGTCCATGCCCTCACCCTTGGTGACCATGTGGCCGGCAGACATTTTGTGTAGTCAGTGTGCTTTTGCCATAGGCCTGCATGTATTATTTGTTGTCCGCCTTCACCCTTCGCGGCCATGTGGTCAATGGACATTTTGTGTAATCGGTGTCCATTTGGCATAGGGCTGCAGGTGCTCTTTATTGTCCATCCCTTTGCCCTTGGTAGTTAAGTGGCAGGGCGGCCATTTTGTGTTGGCAGTGTGCTTTGCTTTTGCCATAGGCCGGCATGTGTTCTTTGTTGTCCATGCCTTTGCCAACGATGGCCATGTGGCCGGCCGGCAATTGTGTAGTCATTGTGCTTTTCTACACAAATATGAGAGAGGTACTCTTCTACCAAAAGGGACAGGATTCAATATTCATAAAACCAACAATGAATCCCACTTGTAATACCCGCTCATATTCTCACCTCTATATACTCATATTTTTATAGGGAGACCCTCATACATTTACCATCCACACAACTATCTATATACTGAATCCTGTTTAATGCAAACATGTCTCTTATAACAATAAATAGATCCTCAATACATAATAATATACTGGATTCAATACTGTATACACATATCCTAGAATCTCATCAAAGCAAATATTTTAAGCAATTATACACAGTCTATAAAGTGTCTCATCACTTTAAAATACAGCCCTCAATAGTTTTCAAAAGACAATGTTATTTTTTTGTATATTTGCACAATTTTAAAATACCATGATCTACAGATATAAAAACATTTCATTACTAGTATTCCCCTAATAATAAAAAACAACCAATATCACGCGTTATCAATACAAAACAAATTAATATCACAGGTTGTCGACGCAGCATTTCGGTGGTATGCAGATGGTAGAAGGACAAAGTATTAAAAACCTATGAAATTGTCTTTGAACCACAGTAGACTTTTGCTTCCTTTTCACACGCAGTTTCATTCACATCACCTATATCTTCATAAAGATAGTCTCTTTAATTATTGCTGCTTTAAAATGATCACCCTGGCATTCTAAGCAGTAAAACCCTTTTTTTGGTTCTTTCTCTGCACCACTTATCGTCGGGCAGATATCTCAGGTCTCACTAGTTGTATTCACAAAGGGCAAATTCCATTACTTTTCCTTAGTATTCTTTGCAACGGTGAGCCTTTCTGCCAATTCCTATTTTACTTCTCTCTCTTACAATAGTCTGCAGGGAGCTTTTCTTTACTTCCACTCTCGTGCAGTCCGGTTGAACTGATTGATTTTGTCGACTGAAGACCCCATTTTTCCCCTACACCCTGCAAACCAGAGGCATCTCATAGACCTTAGATGCACATAAAAGTAAGTTTTCCCATCTGTATGTTATTTAAATATTATGTTTATATTTTTGCATGGTTTGGAATGAATAAACTATTGTTAATTATTTGTGAGGACCTGACTAAATTATATTGTCTGTTGATTTAAACTGCATATGTCATATTTAAATGATTTTTCTTTTGTTCGCATTTCGGTGCACAAGAGACAACACACACAGTACTACGAGACAGAAGGATGTCAGTGACACTCTGCCTGAGTCTTCCTCTGCTTCAACTTGTGCAGTTAAGAGGCAACTTTCAGAGTTAAGAAAGAACCTCAAGATGGCCCCAAAGGTGAGTGTTGCTGCAAAGAAAGTGGCCAGTGAGGAGGAGAAGACAAAGATTTTAACCACTGGTTTGCTGCCCTTCACCTTTTTATGACACGGTGTGTAGCTGATGCTCCCTCCTTTGAGCAGTAAAATGCTGCATCCTGCATCAGCACCACCACCCCAACCTAAGGCTAAGCCAAAGTCCATGTCTCTCAGCAATGCAACTACTGCATTCATGGTGACCAGCAGCGAGTCTGAACTGTATTTGTTTCTGCCACAAAGTACCCAATCATCACTGGAAAGTGGACAATGGGAGCCACAGCCACAACAGTTCTTCCTAAAGTAGGAGAAGAAGAGGAGAATTAGTTTTCTACTAAGCAAGATGGTGTTCTTCAGCCATTGGTTTTGTGATCTCCAGCAAGAAAAAGAAAGGGTACTTCATCATCTTTCCTGAGCCTCCTTTGGATGATCTGGACATGGATTTGGTCACAGCAGAGTCCAACCAGCTCTGAGAGACAAGAGAAAAGGAAAGTTCCTGAAAGCCTTAGAAGTATGGAAAGTGACAGTGATGACAGCGAGCCAGTGGTTGCCATTGTCAATATGGAGGACGGCGTAGATGAAATCAAGATGACCTTTCCTATTCAACCTGCTGAGAGGGATGTGGGTCCACCACCACCACTAGCTTCTATATTTGTAAGACCCTCGTCAAAACCTGCATTCACCACTGCCACAGTCGAAGTATACCCTACAGAGAGGCAAACAACACAGCTGCCTACCTTCAGTGCTTTAGGCATTGGCAATGGCAAACTGAAAAGTTATCCTACCAAGTTTGGAAATTCTTTATGATTAGCAAGCAGGAGATTAACATTGCAATATGCTCCATTGCCATGCAGGTGTTCATCAAGGTAAGTCAGTTTTGCATTACGGTACTGGAAAAAACCATCCCATCTGAAAAAACATCACACAATTCAGTGGGAGGAGAAAATTAAAAAGATAGGTGCTGGTGGTGATAAGAGAGGGGACGCAGCTCAGTTCACAGTGATAGAAGAAGATGGTGGTCAGAAGGAAGAAGATGACAGCATTATAGAAAGCAGCCCTGTCCTCTGTAGTGTGCCAGCATCCCCCACATCCTCCGAATGGCACAAAACTCAGAAGCAGACACTGCTGCATATAGTGATTCCTGTAAGATGCTCATTAAGTTTACCACCTACTGGTTCTCTCCGGAAGTCGCCTGTGTCAGTGGCATCACAAATGAAAACAATTGAAATTACTATTATGGGTATGTTTAGACAGGAGGGACTCTAAGAGACAACCATCCAACTGCATGCTTGTACAACGAGAAGCTGGCTAAAATGTTAGCGCTGGACGGCCTCCCGTTTTCTTTTGCTGAAGGAGTGGTATTTTCAGAATTTGTGGTGACCATCTGCCCCAACATGAATGTTCCAAGTTGGACTTACTTTGCCAAAGTGAATGTTCCAGAACTCCATCATGATGTGCTGAAACTGGTTGGCCAAGCCATGCAGCAGACTGCCTTTCAGACTATCCACTTGATGACAGACATGCAGACCAGTTATCAAGCAACTGATTACATGTGTATTACTGTACACTGGATCTCTTTTGTGGGGTTATGCAACAGCTATCTGCTGGTCTCAGCACTGAAGAAAGTTTTAAGGTCATTCATCAGCATGCACCAGAAAGTGTTGTTCACTATTAAGAAATCTTGGAAGAATTTAACAGCAAAATCTTTGAATGACTTTGAACAAGAATCCTGGAAAGGGGCGACCACTCGGTCCCCCCGAGCGTATGGTTGGGTGCCCCGATCCTCCCGGGAAACCATGTTGGGCGGGGGGCGTGTCTCGGCTGGTATGCCCGAAGCGGCGTAGCCGGGGCGCGCCATTTCCCGCCCAAGAGGGGTTGTCCTAGACACCTACACCGATGACCACGCCCAGTAGGCGTACCGGGGGAGGGTACACGCCATCCCGCAGAAGAATAAATAGAGCGGGAATCCGAAGAAGCGTCCTCTTGTTCCTGTGCTCTGAAGGCTGCACCCACCCGTTGCTCGTGAGCCCTCGACGGAACAAGCAGCAATTTTGAGAACTTGTAATCTTGTTGTTTCTCTTTCAGTTATTTGGAGTCGAAGAGTCCAGGACCTCGTTGATCGGCTAGGAGCAGAATTCTCGAAACCATGGCTGGCAAGAAAGCAGAAAAGGGTTCCGAGACGGATAAGGTGCTACGCCTATTGTCGAACCGGATGGCTTGCACGGACCGGAAACTCGGACAAGTCCAATCGATCGGTCGAGGTTTGGCGGTGGTCAAAAAACAGCTGGCTGCACTGAGCAACCCCGGTAACCCTAAGAAGGTAATAGGCCCGGCCTTGCCGGGAGTCGTCCCCGAGGGTAGATGGAAGCGGGTCAAGAAGAGGGCGGTTTCGGGGGAGGTTCCGGTCCCAGTGGTACCCCCAGTCGCCCCCGTCACACCGGCAGAAAACCCGGTACCAATCCCAGATGGGGGTCAGCCGATCCCGGTTGTGATTACTCCCGCTAACGATGAGGAAATGCCTCCCAAATTGGCCATCCAGTTGGCAGCATGGCTCAATAAGAAGGCAGGGGGTGCAGTGGCACCTGGAGACACGGCCGAAGAGGCCAAGCTACTAATCGAGCAATTGCGGCAGTCGAGAGATGCCGCAAAAGCGAATCTTCCTCTTGTTTCCCCACAGGTGGCACCGGTGGGACCTGTAGTCGGTCACGAGAAAACGGCGGGAACAACGGCCGAACCTGGTAAGCTCGCATTGCCAATGGCAGGGGAGGGTTCATTACCCTCAAGGCGGGAGAAGGTGGCACAGCACATCCCTATGGCCACGAAAGAGTTAATATGGGGAGACAAATACGTCAACATATTTTTTCATTATTAACTGACCATCGTGAGATGGAATATGCTAAAACACAGAAGGATTTGTGGCACCCGAGCGTGTGGCGCGCCAAGATGGCGGAATTCAGGGTGGATGAGACAGTAACGAATTGGGTTAAGGCCTTTTCTATATTTACTGCAGTTATGGGGGAACGTAAACCCGAGGTGTTAACTGAACTGTCTTGCTATCAAAATCGTATTATGGATTTTTATGCAATGTATGAGGGGGAGGAATGGAAAGGTTATGACATGAAATTCCGGAAAGCGAAAGAATACGATGCTACTCTGACATGGGATTGCCTCCACTCGGTGACATGGCACAAGCAGCTCCTGCCAGGGGCGGCAGGTACATCCTCGCCAGGCGGGAGTGGGTCAGGGGTCGTCTGCCAAAAGCCCGCGGTGCCCTTTCGAGCGGGCGCCGGTGGGGATTACCAGCCAAAGACCGGCGGAATTGGCGGCAAGCGGGGGGTCTGTTGGGGCTTCAATCGAGGCAACTGTAACATACCTCAGGGAACATGTAGGTTCAAGCATGTGTGTGTGGGCTGTGGGAATTCCTCACTCCTGGAGAGTTCATGTAGATCTAAAAATAGCGGGACGGGAGGAAAAGGAGGGTCCAAGCAGGAGTGAGGTAGAACGTTGTGACCGATTGCCTACACCCGTTGATCTCATTGCTATGACTCCTTGGTTGAACAAATACCCTGATCATGTGTCCGCTGGGGTGTTGAGGAAGGGATTCTTACACGGCTTCCACATCCCGGCGGGGTGATTTTCAGGGGGACTCCTTTTGTAAAAACCAGTTATCGGTACAGCACAACCCAAGCGTGGCAGAGAGAAAAATTGCAAAAGAAGTCAGCTTAGGGCGAGTGGCAGGGCCTTTTCATCGCCCGCCAGTGGCGGAGTTCATCTGTTCCCCGTTAGGGGTGGTCCCGAAGAAAGACCCAGGGGAGTTTAGACTTATTCATAACCTGTCTGCTCCAAGGGGTTCTTCGGTGAACGAGGCCATTGACCCAGAAGTTTGTTCAGTGCGGTACGCATCGTTCGATGATGCCGTGACCATGTTAAATCGCCTGGGCCCCGGGGCGCTGATGGCGAAATCAGATATCGAATCGGCGTTCCGGTTGCTCCCGGTACACCCACAGGATCAGCGCTTGCTAGGTTTCGCATTTCAAGGGAGTTATTACATGGATAAATGCATGCCTATGGGTTGCTCCATTTCTTGTGCCTATTTTGAAATGTTCAGCTGCTTTTTAGAGTGGGCATTCACCGAGGCCACAGGGCATAGACATGTTATGCACTATCTTGATGACTTCCTGTTCTTAGGAGCAGCCGGCGATACGAAATGTGCGCAGGCACTGCATAACTTCTGCATCCTCATGAGGGAGTTTGGAGTCCCATTGGCACCAGGTAAGACGGTTGGACCATCTACTTCACTGGAGTTTCTGGGAATTGAGCTCGATTCGGTGGAGGGATGTTTCCGTTTACCGGTGGGAAAAGTGGCCAAGTTTAGGGCTTCCGTGACGCAATGCCTGGGCAAGGAGAAAGTGACTCTGCACCAGTTACAACAAACAGTGGGTCAGCTTAACTTTGCCTTGAGGGTGATACCAATGGCCCGCCCCTTCTCACGCTCTATTGCACAAGCTATGGTTGGTCTCAAAGAGGGACACCACCGTACGAGACTGTCTGCCGAAATTCGCCAGGATATGCGCATTTGGTTGGCATTTCTGGCGGACTTCAACGGTCGAGTCGTGTGGAACAAGCCGCCAGCGTCTTCAGATGAACTAGGTCTGTGGACTGACTCAGCGGGGAGCGTGGGATTTGGCGCCATCTTTTGTAGTCGATGGTCGGCGCAAACATGGCCGACGTAGTGGCACTCCAGCGGTCTCACAGGTAACATTGGGTTCTTGGAGTTATTCCCCATTTGGGTTGCTCTGATGGCATGGCCTGACGACTTCAGGGACCGCTCAGTGGTGTTTTGGTCTGATAATATGACTGTTGTAGAATGCATTAACCAACAGGCAGCACACTGCAAATGGATCTTGAGATTATTGAAAGAAGTTGTGCTGCTTTGCATGAGACTGAATGTACAGTTCAGGGCGAAACATGTGCCGGGCATACTGAATCATGCAGCTGATGCACTCTCTCGTTCACATATGCAAGCGTTCAGGGGTTATCTACCTACAGCGGACCTAGTGGCGGCACCATTTCCCGAAGCACTATGGCTAATCGGTGCCCCGGACTACAAGACCTCGTGGCAGCAAGCTTAGCCCCCAGGACAAGGAAGGCATATGAAGGAGCGTTTCGTTCCTATTGCACATTTTTGGGTCCAACAGGGAGTCAGAGCTGGGGTCCTGGGGTTCCTGGTAGCGCTGCACAGAGAAGGCCGATCAGCGGCAACAGCCAGTAGGCATAGGGCGGCCATTTCATTCATGGCATAAAAGACCCAACGGGTTCATTTTTGGTTAAGAAGGCCCTTCGCGGCTGGTGGCGCCTCGAGGGTCGCAAGCAAGATGCGAGGCACCCGATTGGCTTAGACAGGTTGTCTCTACTTGTAGCGAAACTAGATGAGACGTGCTCCTCCCATTTCGAGGCAGTTCTGTTCCGGGCAGCTTTCGCATTAGCATTCCATGGGGCTATGCGAGCAAGCGAACTGGTCGCAAGGAGTAAGAAAGATGTTGAGGGAGGTTTGTGCAGGGATCACGTCCAAATTAGGGGTGATTCGATGGTGATCTCGATAGCCAGGTCTAAGACCGACCAGGGGGCTATGGGAAATAGTGTTGTCGTGCAGCGCGCGCGAGGGTCCCCCATGTGCCCGATAAGGTGTATAGAGGAATACTTGGTACTGAGGGCGGCTACATGGGGGGGGAGTTTGCTAAGGCACAGGGATGGCACCTTACTGATGCGGTTTCAGTTCCAGAGAGTGCTAGCACTGACAATCGCTGCTGCGGGCATGGACCCGTGCGATTTTGAGACCCACTTTTTTAGGATAGGGGCTGCTACTGAGGCTACAGCCAGGGGTCAGAGTGCGGAGGAAGTGAAACAGTTGGGACGATGGTCCTCGAATTGCTTCAAAAGGTATGTGCGATTGCACATGTTGTAAGGATCAATTGACATGCACTCACGCTTCTTGTCTTTTGTTTGAATTACAGTTTCCCGAGCCTGTCACGCGGGGCGGAATTTGCAGTCAACCCAGCACCAGGAGACCAGCGGTCAAGGATCACCGTCTAGAGAGAGTGGTATGGGTCGTGGGCCACTCATATTTGAGGCGCGCCGAGGACGTATTCAAAGCAGGTGATACGACTCACGCAGCTGGGGAATACGGGTACAGAGTGGCCTTCCATGGGAAGGGCGGGCTCTGTTTTGACCAATTCAAAACATTTGTTGAGGGTCTCTTAGGGCGGCAAAGGTCACCGCCATCTGTAATCATAGTACACCTGGGGGGCAATGACTTGGTGACACTGGGTAGACGAGTGTTGTTCCAACAAATTTTGTCTGCTGTTAGCTGGTTGGCTAAAAGAATCCCGGGGTGCACGATTGCCTGGTCTCACATGATTCCCAGGAAGGTATGGCGGGGGGCCTTTCGGTGTCAGCACTGAACCATTCGGTGAAAAGGGTTAACAATAAAGTAGGTAAATTGTTTCGCTCTTCGCAGTTGCATAGCATTCCTCACGGGTGTATTCGGGGTGATCTCATGTATCTTAATGATGGGGTTCACCTGTCCAGGGAGGGGAATGTTTTACTCATAGGAGACTTCATAGCACGGCTAAGGGGTTTGAGGAAGCATGACCTTTAGGAGGAGTAGGGGGGGCCGGATAGTCGGTCAACTATCCGGCCTGTGGCGGTAAGGTCATGATCGGTGAGCAGTAATTTCAAGGTCCCTAGAGGGGGGCGCCTCCCAGTATGGATGGGAGCGCCTGGGGGGAGGCGGCCATTGGCCCCTCCCACGGGGAGGCGGCACCCACTAAGGATGGGTCGCCTAAGGGGAGACGGCCATAGGCCCCTCCCAGGGGGGAGGCGGCTATATGCCCCTCCTACTAATTTCCCGGGGGCCGGATATCCAAGACGGCGGATAGAGAGTGTGGGGATGGGGGGAGTCCACGCTGTCCTTCCTACAGATACCTCACACGGGAACTCGGACGACCTTTAAGATGGCGTCGAGTGGAAAGGGGGCCCCCACCACGACAAGGGAAGTTACAGTTGGCAAAGAGGGTAGAATCCTCTGCGCATGCGCCACTCACACCGTGAGGGCGAGAGTTTTGGTAGTAGGGATCTGACACCGGTTAAGACCTTGCCGTTGGCCCTTAATGCTAGGATGTACAATTTTAATTTAGAATGGTTGCATTTGCAGGATGTTAGACTCGGCTAGGAAACCTTTGTATTAGAGATCTGTTAAGGTTAGCCAAAGAACATGTCTTCATCGAAATGTAATAAATGTAAAATTGTACATGATTATGAAACTTTTATTTAATGTTTTAAATTTTGTTTCATATTTTAATAAATACGGCCGGGAGGGTGACTCCCTCCTGCTTCCAAAAGTTCAAGCCTGTGTCTGACTTCCCATCCTTGGGGATTGTGTTGGGACGGGGTGACGGGCACCCCAGCCATATGGAAAGGGGCGACCACTCGGTCCCCCCGAACGTATGGTTGGGTGCCCCGATCCTCCCGGGAAACCATGTTGGGCGGGGGGCGTGTCTCGGCTGGTATGCCCGAAGCGGCGTAGCCGGGGCACGCCTTTTCCCGCCCAAGAGGGGTTGTCCTAGACACCTACACCGATGACCACGCCCAGTAGGCGTACCGGGGGAGGGTACACGCCCTCCCGCAGAAGAATAAATAGAGCGGGAATCCGAAGAAGCGTCCTCTTGTTCCTGTGCTCTGAAGGCTGCACCCACCCGTTGCTCGTGAGCCCTCGATGGAACAAGCAGCAATTTTGACCCACCCACCAGCCCCTTATGGGAATGTTTGTTTTGTAATAAGGGTTTGCTGAGTAGGCCTTTTTTCCTTTGTAGAAAAGTAAAGGAATGTTTAGGTTAAGGATGTGACTTCTGCCTGTAGGATACTGTTTTCTTTGTAGGAGTAAGCAGTTGATGACACATTTAGGCAATGTCTGAATTTTTCCTTCCTGAGTAGGTGAACAACTGTCGTATTTATTTTTTGGTCGGGTGGTAAGGTCATGATCGGTGAGCAGTAATTTCAAGGTCCCTAGAGGGGGGCGCCACCCAGAATGGATGGGAGCGCCCGGGGGGAGGCGGCCATTGGCCCCTCCCACGAGGAGGCGGCACCCACTAAGGATGGGTCGCCTAAGGGGAGACGGCCATAGGCCCCTCCCAGGGGGGAGGCGGCTATATGCCGCTCCTACTAATTTCCCGGGGGGCGGATATCCGCGACGGCGGATAGAGAGTGTGGGGATGGGGGGGAGTCCACGCTGTCCTTCCTACAGATACCTCACACGGGAACTCAGACGACCTTTAAGATGGCGTCGAGTGGAAAGGGGGCCCCCACCACGACAAGGGAAGTTACAGTTGGCAAAGAGGGTAGAGTCCTCTGCGCATGCGCCACTCACACCGTGAGGGCGAGAGTTTTGGTAGTAGGGATCTGACACCGGTTAAGACCTTGCCGTTGGCCCTTAATGCTAGGATGTACAATTTTAATTTAGAATGGTTGCATTTGCAGGATGTTAGACTCGGCTAGGAAACCTTTGTATTAGAGATCTGTTAAGGTTAGCCAAAGAACATGTCTTCATCGAAATGTAATAAATGTAAAATTGTACATGATTATGAAACTTTTATTTAATGTTTTAAATTTTGTTTCATATTTTAATAAATACGGCCGGGAGGGTGACTGCCTCCCGCCTTCCAAAAGTTCAAGCCTGTGTCCGACTTCCCATCCTTGGGGATTGTGTTGGGAGGGGGTGACGGGCATCCCGGCCATATAAGATTTGGATTTATTGCCATGGACAATGGCAGCAATAGAGTCAAGCAAATCAAACAGGAACTGTTTGGGAACGAAGCACTTTTCACTGGCTCCCGTGGGATGCTTTTTGGAAACACAATTCCTTCCTATGTGTTTCTGTTTTTTACAAATTATACATATGTCAAAAAACAAGTCTCAAAGCAAATTGTCCATATATCACGTGATTCTTCTCAAGAAACCCAAACGACTCTGATGCTCGTCGATGTCATGTTTTTTAATGACTGTTTTCTTGCTTTAGATTTATTCTAATGGTACATTACATCATGTACAGTGGTTCCTCTTGACATCATTACAGCAGTTCATCCCAATGCATTTCGGTATATTATACCTTCGTCAGGGGAATACTGAAAATTGACATAAAGCAATAATCAAAACTCTACTTGGGGATTTTAAGGACCCCACCTCGTGTCCATGCAAACACTCGTCTAGTTTTAATGTGAATGGTGTCATCTCTGTCCACATGCTGCTCTCTATGCTACTCTGTGCTCTTAAAACTAAGTAACCTCCAACAGTACCATGATACCCTGTGTTTCATCACGACCACATGCTGGTCAATAACATGTTAATCATACCTGCTATGATGTTCCAGTAACTAACCGATGTATGTACTAGTTGTGGAGGACTAACGCAAACACTGTATAACAACTGTGAGAAAAAAGAGGAAGTAAAAATAGTGTCACTGTGTTTAAAACTATCTTCTTAACTTAGCAATATCAGAATATATAAAGCAGCGTACCTTGGCTGCTTGTCAACGTTGTTACTGCCCAAGGTTTTCACCGTGTATGAAACTGCCTCGTAAATACTGCCGCCAAACGGATTAATCTGCCAACAAACGAACGTTATTTATTAATATGCCCAGCTGCATGAGAACGTGCTGCGTACTTATATTATCTACAGCGCTACCGCTGTTTCTCACCTAGCATGACGGCTCCGTTTAACTCCTGATTCTGTCCTTCGGCGGGGAGGTGGGGTCCTTAAAATCCCCAAGTAGAGTTTTGATTATTGCTTTATGTCAATTTTCAGTATTCCCCTGACGAAGGTATAATATACCGAAATGCATTGGGATGAACTGCTGTAATGATGTCAAGAGCAACCACTGTACATGATGTAATATACCATTAGAAGAAATCTAAAGCAAGAAAACAGTCATTAAAAAACATGACATCGACGAGCATCAGAGTCGTTTGGGTTTCTTGAGAAGAATCACGTGATATATGGACAATTTGCTTTGAGACTTGTTTTTTGACATATGTATAATTTGTAAAAAACAGAAACACATAGGAAGGAATTGTGTTTCCAAAAAGCATCCCACGGGAGCCAGTGAAAAGTGCTTCGTTCCCAAACAGTTCCTGTTTGATTTGCATGTTTAGTACTGACCAGGGCCAGTCGGTTTGAGCGAGAGCACCATATAAACAGTTGGATTAAGAGTATACACTCGGATTAAAAGTATACATTCGAATTATAGTTCACATAAAGGAGTGCAGAGTGCAACATCTCTTTGTAGCAATAGAATCAAGGCCATGGCAGTTGATGGATATTTAAGGGTCCTGTGTTTGGTGCATTGCATCAATCTAATTGTGCAGGACTTTGTCAAAAAAGAAGACATAGTTAGCATCATTCTGACCCCCTGCTGAAGAATCTACACTCATTTTAGTCATTCTTTTAAAGCCCGGAGGAAGTTGAGGATCTGGTGGTGTAATAATAGAGTACAGGTGAAAGCCCTCATACAGGTGGTTCCAACAGATTACAACTTGACATACTACATGCTGCAAAGCGTGTTTGAGCAGTACAGACTGATCACCGACTATGCCCTTCAAAGAGGAGGTGATGCAACTGGGAAAAGCATAACAATCGAGGTGGACAAAAGGGGACTTGTCAAGTGCCTGACACAAATGTATGGAATGGACCAGTGTGCACACAAGAAGCCTCCATTTGCTTAAAGGACATGAGAACAATGCCTTCCAGCCCTATCCTTCTTTTTTCATTATCTAGCTGGGCTGCCAGTAGAGATTATCCTTGATTACCCAAAAATGCCATTGTGTATTGTAGTGTAGTTCCTATATTCCCAATAGGCTCTGCGCATTGGAATAACATATCCTATAGTTTTGACGTAGGACTTATGTCTACTAGGTCTCTATTGAATATATTAGACTTAATTGTGAGTGCCAACTAGCTCAGAGGTCATTAGAATCTTTCTTGAATAAACAAGAAGGGATTCGTTTTCATCCGCATACACATGACAACTTTGTTTCCCCAAGAATAAAACTGATCTTCAGAGTCATGGAAACAATAGATAGATATTTTACTCAGTATATCGTGCATGCTTCGTTTCATCAGAGGTGCAGAGGTATAGAGAGACTGGCGTTTTCAATAAAAGGATTTATTGAACAGTCTTCTTTCTCATGCAAGTAAAGTGAACTGCTACAATCGTAATGCTGGTTGCAAAGTATAATGCGTACAGTAAGAAGAGTATTAGAAAATAATACTGTAAAAGCATTGTATTGTTTCTAGACCATAGATAAATACATACATAAATAACAAAGGCTAAAAGTACTCAACTGGTGCTTCTAAAATACGCCTACCCCAATGTACCTAACCTAGGGAAGAGGTAAGTGAGGTGTAGCATAGGTTTAGTTTGTCTTTGCCAAGAATCTAACCAAGATTTCTCTTAGCGTCTAATCAGCTCCGTACCTTTGTTTTAGAATGAAGGAGGTCTGGTATCTCTGTCTCGGGATTCGATTTCCCAACACACCGCGAGGGGAGCTTGGAAACACTGGAGCTGGATTATCCGTGAGAGAAAGGCAGCCTCTCTGTCAGTGCATCAACTGGAGGGTCGGCTTCCTTCGGCACTTGCTGTAGCGAGCTGCGTCGGGTAAGTAGATAGTCAAGCTGCTACGAACCAACGTGTGTTTGCTAGGGCAAGTGTAGGCATATTTATACCTTGAAGGTGCCTAGTTTGACGTAAAGTCGGACATAATAACGTTATCAAAGAACCTCAAGGGAAAGGTAGTTCTTTGAAGACTCCATGATTTCTAGGACAAATCAATATTCAAGTAAGAGAATATCCCTGACTGCTGAAGCCTAGTTTTCCAAGAAATCGTTGAGGCTTTTTGGAACTAGTGGAAGTAGCCATGCCTGTATTTGGACTGGATGGGTATTGTCTAAATATGGGTATGATTTCCATGTCTTTATAAGGGCAATGTTAATTATACCTATATAAGGGCATGAAACGGTAAATTACGCTTGGATTCTAAAATGCTACACAACAGTATCGCATAAGATACAAAAGACAAATATGCACCGCACTTGGAACAGCTAACTATTGCACCAACGAGTGATATATTTAGTGATTGATGATTCATGTGGTGGCAAGGAGACTATTGTAAGTTGTAAGCTTGATTTGTAATATATGGGGCCTGGGGGTTGATTCTACCTAAATGCTTGCCTTTCTTTACACTATTATTATTTACATGGTCCTTTTGTGTACTTCTTAATTTTTTCAGGTTCTTTCCGAGGCCAGTCAGTTTAGTTAACACAACTACACCACATGCTCAAATTTTTTTGCTGTACTTGCTCATCAACACTACAGATCTACCTCATTTGGGTCAGACTCGGGATAGGAGTCACACCGGGTCTACTGTAACAGCCAGAAGAAGGAAGTCAGGAGCAATGCCTATCTACTTCAATGGGAAACAACCTGACTCAAAGAGGCCTACTCCTGTGAACTGGAGAGAGGTGTGCAGATTAGGAAAATGAAGAGTAGTTGCTCAATGTCAAACTCCAATTAAGTGGTTGTGATCTGGAGAGGCCTGTTACTGGACACATCACATGATGGACACACACAGGTAAATGGTATTAACTTTTGTAGGATTGATCAGCCAGCCACATGCAGCTACTTGTCTAAGATTGGTAGAGAGATTTTTGTCACTTCTCAGTTAATCACACATGACTGCATCAGCCTGTGGTCTGCCCTCTTGATGCACATCAACCGTGATGCTTACCTGTCCTTGTCTCCAGAATATTTACATTTACTTTTATGCATTGCATAGGCCTAAAAGCTATACAACACTCCTGCTTGGACTTGTTCAGCCCTTCATCCAAGACAAACATTGGGTGAAGTAGAATGCAGGTACACTGTCTATTTTGGCATTTTTTTATACAGTATTTTTTTCTTTACTTAACGATAACACTTTTAGAACTGAGTGGTACCTCCGTGTAGTGTTGTCTGAGTTAGCAATGATGGAACCCTTTTGGCTCCTGATGTCACTGGCCATGTCACGAGTGTTCAAATAACTTTATGTGGTTATTCCTACTTACATTCCGTGATAACTAATCAAGACAAATTATTAAAATGATACAAAACCATGCCATTTCTCGGAAAAAACCCTCACAAATTAAACATATTGTGCTATACTTAAGTTGTATTTGATAGGAACATTTGATACTTTATTTTATTCAGACTGCATGTCCTTGGGAAAAAGATACTCCTGTGGATCTGTTTTTCAGAGCAAGTAATGAGTGATGGTAATAGGTCATAAGCAGTGCATTGTGGGGGAGTAAGTTATAGTTAGCTCAGGTAACTATAACTGCAAAATTTCAATGGTTTTGTACAAGTGAAATATAATATATATCTATATATGTATATTTTTTTTTACTCAAAAATCCAAAGGTTATAGAGATGTTATAGTTAGTCTATATATATATCTCGAGAGAGAGAGAAAGATTTCTGAAACTAAACACAATTACTTAAATACACACAAGTAATTTACATTTCATAATAAATGAACGCATTATATAATATATAAAATAAATTATTATTCCACCGCTCGTCACTCTAAAAATCCAGCAAGGATCAGGCACAGACACCAGCTTTATCTTTATTGTTCGGCTTAATCGGCTATTGCACATTTCGGTCAAACAAATGATCTTGTTGACATGCACAGGGCGCCATCTTATTAACTCTTTTATACTGACCAGGTGTCAATACTCAGTAACAAAAGACTAACATACATTGTCTTCCTTCTTTCCGTTGTCCCACTAGAGACACACATGTATTATCTGATTTTCTATAATATGACTTGATGAATAATAAAATAAGGTACAAATCAAAAGGAACCAATTAAGTATGTATGCAACATGAATCACTATACCAATAGAAATCATTGGTCAAAGGTGGGTCAAACACTTATTTCATACAATTTGAGCCATAGCATCATCATGAATTCCATAAGTGGGACATTTTTCTATTACATTGATTACATTCTCACCACTTCCTTCTTAGTACAATTGGCTCATTGATGCAGCACAATTGAGCTCAAGTGAATAAACTTAACCCAAAACCATATTAACCTCATGAAATCATTCATTATCCTTTGATGGACCATCACGTGTCACTGACGATCACTAAAATAGTGCATCCGACCAAACACTGTAGTTGCATAATAGCTAAAAACAATTGAGCCTAAGTGGCCAAACATGATCCACATCTTATATGACTTTGTGAATTCATTTACAATCGGACCTCTTCTCCTAATGTAGAACTATATTCTAGCAATTGCATATTTGGCTCACATATTAATAATGATCAAATCAAATGTGTTACCCACAAACATATAATTCATACAAAATCATGCCTCATTGATAACAATGCGGTACAAAAGGGGGTGGCGATGGACGGAGCATCTGAACCAATCAAACACTCACACCCAGTAAAGAGATCTGGGTTTAATCCATCACCCTTCTTTAGCCCACTCTGCCACCCCAGTTCAGACATGGCCATATGCAAATCAGTCTGACCTTGTGCCTCATGGGAACAGTCCAGCCCGAACTGCCAAGCCATGCCTTCCCTGGACCGGAAACAAGCTTCCGAGGCCCGGTTTCTGGCATTTCAGCTGTCTTCAGCCCGGCTTGCTTGAATCCAGTGGCAAAGTGAGCAAGGGACTCATGTCTGAGCATACCCTGCCAACTTATGGCGAACAAAGTGGTACAAAAGGGGGTGGTGATGGACGGAGCATCTGAACCAATCAAACACTCACACCCAGTCAAGAGATCTGGGTTTAATCCATCACCATTCTTTAGCCCACTCTGCCACCCCAGTTCAGACATGGCCATATGCAAATCAGTCTGACCCTGTGCCTCATGGGAACAGTCCAGCCCGAACTGCCAAGCCATGCCATCCCTGGACCGGAAACAAGCTTCCGAGGACCGGTTTCTGGCATTTCAGCCATCTTCAGCTCGGCTTGCTTGAATCCAGTGGCAAAGTGAGCAAGGGACTCACATCTGAGCATACCCTGCCAACTTATGGCGATCAAAGCGGTACAAAAGGGGGTGGTGATGGACGGAGCATCTGAACCAATCAAACACTCACACCCAGTCAAGCGATCTGGGTTTAATCCATCACCATTCTTTAGCCCACTCTGCCACCCCAGTTCAGACATGGCCATATGCAAATCAGTTTGACCCTGTGCCTCATGGGAACAGTCCAGCCCGAACTACCAAGCCATGCCTTCCCTGGACCGGAAACAAGCTTCCGAGGACCGGTTTCTGGCATTTCAGCCGTCTTCAGCCCAGCTTGCTTGAATCCAGTGGCAAAGCGAGCAAGGGACTCATGTCTGAGCATACCCTGCCAACTTATGGCGAACAAAGCGGTACAAAAGGGGGTGGTGATGGATGGAGCATCTGAACCAATCAAACACTTACACCCAGTCAAGAGATCTGGGTTTAATCCATCACCATTCTTTAGCCCACTCTGCCACGCCAGTTCAGACATGGCCATATGCAAATCAGTCTGACCCTGTGCCTCATGGGAACAATCCAGCCCGAACTGCCAAGCCATGCCTTCCCTGGACCGCAAACAAGCTTCCGAGGACCGGTTTCTGGCATATCAGCCGTCTTCAGCCCGGCTTGCTTGAATCCAGTGGCAAAGTGAGCAAGGGACTCACGTCTGAGCATACCCTGACAACTTATGGCGAACAAAGCGGTACAAAAGGGGGTGGTGATGGACGGAGCATCTGAACCAATCAAACACTCACACCCAGTCCACAGATCTGGGTTTAATCCATCACCGTTCTTTAGCCCACTCTGCCACCCCGGTTCAAGCTAGCCTGGCTGATGACGGTTGATTAGCCAGATACCGGTCCCAGGATGCTTGTTTCCGGTCCAGGGAAGACATGGCTTGGCAGTTCAGGCTGGACTGTTCCCACGAGGCACAGTGTCAGACTGATTTGCATATGGCCATGTGTGAACTGGGGTGGCTGAGTGAGCTAAAGAATGGTGATGGATTAAACCCAGATCAGTTGACTGGGGGGTGAGTGTTTGATTTGCTCAAACGCTCCGTCCATCATCCCCTTTTGTATCTCATTGATAACAATAGCTCAGAGTCTCATTGGATCACACATGCCCCAGTTGTATTGAACTTTAACGTGAACATTATTGAAATTCACTTACTCAAGGATTGTAACAGCATATATATAACATCTTATAAAAATGAATACAGCACCTCTTTGGTGTTTAAACATTTCTGACATTACAGTTGACTTAAAATACACTCCTGATTGCCACTCCCGGATGCCTCTGGACTGCATCAATCAGATAGTATGATAGGCACCTACAGTCATTCATGTGAAAATGATTTACATGTCAGGCCACTGGATATGTCCACTCTTTGTTCTTCACTGCCCTCAGGTGCTGAAGGATTCACTTGTTTACCTGTAAGATCATGCTGCCCACATACTGCAGCTCACAGTTACATGGCAGTACATATACTTTGAATTCCAGTGTACAATTAAACGAGCCTCTGATCTTTGCTGGTTTGTTTGTGAAAGGTGTCCCATACTCACCTTTGTTGACCCCATCAGCACATACCATGCACTTGTGACATTTGTGGATACCATTGGCCTGCTGGAGCCAATTGCATTGTTTGGTGACTTCTGGACTACTTTTTTCCAAAGCGTCCCTCATGAAGAATGCTCTTTGGAATGTGAAAAGAGGGGATTTAGGAATAGTGAATCCTAAGAGTTGGCATGAGAAGCAAAAGTCAGTTTGTCATCAAAGGTAACGCCCAAATTCCTAACCATGGTAACTGGGATTGATGGGGGGCCCAGTGAGGAGGGCCACCAGGTTTGCAACCAGATGGGAAATAAGTGGTTAGAAAACTGCATAGGTAGTGCACAGGGGATTGTGGCAGTGCATGTGTTAGTGCCTGGGTCATTGCATGAGTACATGGGTACTGACTGAATGATTAGAGTACTACAAGGAGAGTGCATGGTGATTGTATAAGTCTATTGGAGGCTGATTCATCCTAGACTTTTAGATGTTAACTGAAACGATTGTTTTTTGCTTCCAGTAATAAAACAAGCTGCTCGCCTTCTCCGCTGCCATTAAAAGACAACCCCCAGTTCCCCGCCTTTGATTGATTAAAAAATACATAGATGACTTCGCCGTGGAAATTCTATTTTCACTGAGAGTTAAATTGCATCTCACACTCCATCCAACAGGCTTTTTTCCCTCATAATAGAGCAAATTTTAAATCCTCTTTTTCTATTTTTTCTTCTATTCTTACAGAGCTCTGTCACGCAACACCTTCAATTCGCCTTACATATCAGAAGGGTAAGCTGTGTGGTAGGCTGGTGGTTCCACTCATTTGGTTCATGATAAACACTCAGAATAGGCTGACATGTAGAATTTATTTTTCTGTCTTTCAGAAACTCGCTGGCCCTGAGGAGAATCCCTTTTGTGATCTGTTGGGATTCGAAACGCGTAGGCCTCTGTTCTAAGAGTTGCTCTAATATAAACTCAAGGGTCAAGTGACACCTCACTAGAGTTGTATTGTACACATTACTACTAAAAAATTAGTGTTGAAAACTACTACTGACACCAAATTTTCTGAGTGTACTTTTCTTGAAAAATATTTGTTTGTAACATTTGTTTGATTCACAGAGCAATTCTACTTGTGTTTTCATTTTCTTTACACTGGCACATCCGTGACTTTAGGGTGTGTCAGGTCTTGTATGAATGTATGCATGTGATTTGATTGACTGTGATATGTCTGACTAGTGTAAATGTGTATGTATTATTATCTTTTATTGTGTTGTGCCCAATTCATTTTTGATTCTATGTATTTAATTTGCCATGAATTTTTGTATTGCATTTTTTCTATTTAAAATGATTAAATAGCTATTAAATAGCAAATTTCCGGTACAAATGAGTTGTTCTTCCGTTTGAGTTAAATTACTGTTTTGACAAGTGTATCAGTTTAGGCATGTCTTTGTGTTATATTGCTAAATCTAAGAAGCAGCTGTCTTGGCATGGTAAAAAAGTGTTCATTTCACAGGATGTTTCATCAGCTACCGCTAAGCGGCAGAAATAATACCTGGATCTTCGTTCCTTGGGTGCGCGGTATGGTTTATTCCACCTGTGCCTCTTTAGTCACCTTCTTAAACAAAACTTCTAAATTTGATAATCCGGCAGATCTCGAGAATTTATTCAATCTCATTCTACTGCTTCAATGGAGTTTGCGGAACCTCCTACTATTAATTGACTTTAATGTTTCTTTTGTTGTGCTCATATTGCTGTTCATGCTTCTAATGTTATATGCTATTTTTGTTCCATTGTATTTCTTCTTTGCATAATTTTTTGTTCCTCTTACAGGTCCTTTGGAACCCATTGTGGTGCTACTTCATGTTTCCACTTTTGTCTATGTCTCAATGATGTCTTGGTGTGGTGCGTTGCCTTATGTTGGGTGTGTTGTTTTCATTTGTCCGTTGACGCCTCTCATCCTTCCTTTTGTTTCCCCATAAAGGTACGTAACACAGTCGTCATGTTTGACATGTACTGTCTCTTTTTATTGTTACTCTTCTTTCCCGCTTCCTCTTTCCTCTTTCTTGTTTTCTTCCCTTTCTTTCTGGTGTTTTTTCTCTCTTCCGCTTTATCGTCGTCTCTTTTCTATGTACTTCTTCTCTACTCTTTAACACCACTACAGCTTTTAAATCTTCTTTTCCCTTTCCTTTCCTTTCTCTTACTTCAATATTTTAATGTTGAACACATTGTTCTTTATGTATTGTTTTTTTATTTTTTTATTTTTGAAAACCTTTATTATATCGTTCAACACAAGATACAAAAGTAACCCTGTAACAGCAGGGGCCGGTACCACAGGTATGCAACACGGATCAATAATGCAAATAACACAGCTATTCAGCCGACAACCCATGGGTCCGGCAGCGGTAAAGGATAGATGGTGTATCGGAAACAGTTCGAATCAAGGATACGAATAAGGTTTTATTTTATATTTAACCCCCCCAAAGAATGAGATAAAGAAGGAAATGCAGGATATCCGGAGCTACACACTCGGAGTTACAAAAATGCGGGTAGGAGTTAGAAGTAGTCGTGAATCAAAATAGATCTACAATATAAATGCAAGCGACAGTTAGTTCACTAAGAGTAAAGGACAAAGCTACCTATCTATCATCGCAGCCACCCACCCCAGACCCCGCCCACTCATCTACTTCAGGATGAAACCGAAAGTTATCGCTACCGGGCCCTGCGAAAGAAAAAGAAAAGGGGGCCATAGAACTCAACAAAGGCAAAATAACAAACCCCCCTCACACCCCCCACCCTGCAGCCCCGCAATGGCTACGGCCTACCCCACTAGCAGCGCGCCTGTCGCCCAGAGGAAAACCTGAAAGAGAGAAGAGAGAGAAGAAAAAGGGGCCATAGAACAAAACAAAGGCAAAATATCAAACCCCCCCACCACCCTGCACCCCTGCAATGGCTATGGCCTAACCCACTAGCAGCGTGCCTGTCGCACAAGCATCCCTAAAAGAAGAGAGTAGCGGAGGAGGAGAAACAGAAATACACACTCCCGGACTCCCCTACCCCCCACCCGATGCGACCCCCCGGAAACAAGTTCAAAATAAATGCAGCGAAATACAATATCAATCCGGGGAAGCACCAAACATACCACCCGACTCCCGCAGTTAACAGGTCACATTCCCAACAGCAGAGTAATTTGTTGTCCAGTATCCTGAAAAGCCCCACAAGTTAACCCTGGCCAGTACGAACATTCACTGGAGCACTTAGAACCCGGGCCACAGCAACAGTGAGAGCGATAATGCTTGCATGAAAATTCAAGTCAGTACGAACAAGCCAAGTAAAGGATATGAGTGCACGATCCACACAAAGCAAGCGAGAAAAAGCGTGGCAGAATGATGAAACTCTTCAATAGTCACAGGTGATCTTGTGAAGGCAGTCAAGGTTGTCCATGGTGAAATTCAGCGAGATGGGGTTCAAGCAGGGAACGCGACAATGTTCATGGGCGCGCGATCCGTAGTATAGGAATCCGCAGAACCAAAGGGATCCGGCGTCTGCACGAGGACCTCGAAATCAGATAGACAATGTTCCGTTGGCGCCAACGCTGGCTGCAATGATGGCAAAAAAACGCTGTCCGGTCTCCGGCAAAGATCGTCCATTGTTACCGACAGTGCCTGGTAGTTGACGGTGAACTGTGAGTGGAGCGCTCTGACGGCCGCCATTACGGCGTGCAGCGATGGCGAGTCTTCTGTCTCCTCCATCTCCCCTCGCAAGCCACAGATCAGGATGCAAACCCCGAGGCCGGCTTCTCCGGGGTAGCAAGCAAATCTGGAGCGGACACCAGCAACGGGCGCTCTCACCTCACGATGTTACTCCTTTGCCGCTGATCAGGGCTCCCATCCTCACTCCCACGACAAGCTTACTATGTCTCCGAACGTAGGATACGGGGCTGCAGCAAACGATGTGGCACGCCGTAGCGTGTGTGTTGCAGGCAGGATATGAAGTCGCCGTCAAAAACAGGAAGATTATATCTCCGCTCGGGAGACCGGACAAAGCCCAGGGTTCACAGCCGATGTTATTCAATTCCAGCCCGGATGGGTTGGAAATATCGAGGCCCCGGCTTCCGCTCCGGGGTAGGCCGAGAAATAAAACACGGCGTATTTCTGGCACCCGGTATGATAGAAAGTTCAGGATTGCGCCTTCAGAGTCAGTTACTCCTCATACATACGGGAGTTCGGTATGAAGTCAGGATAATTTACAGGATATACGAGCTGCTGGCGGAGGTCGGCGGAGACGGGAGTTTATGCGGCCATCTTGGTTGCTAGCGTAGCTCCTCCCCCTCTTTATGTATTGTTGACATTTTATATTCAGAGTAATTTCTTGGAAAGTGAAAGGTTTTATTAATCCAATCAAAAGACAATGAATATTATCTCATCTTGCCTCCTATAACCCTGATTTGTTTTTTTTACAAGAAACTCATCTTACAGAACCAGAGGCGTTAAAATTGAAAAAAGGTTGATTTGGTTCGTTTTAGTATCTCTATCCTCATCTAAAGAAATGGTGTTATCATTTTATGTCACAAAAAACTGAAATGTAAGGTTATATCACAGGAGATGAATACGGAGGGGAGATGGCTGTTAACTTAATTGCTTACTAATAATATTTCTTTGACTGTATTTAATGTTAATGCCCCTATTCAACCAGATTACTCTTTTTGGCCTTGGGTTACACAAAAATGTATTCAGTTTAGAGATGATCTCTTCATTCTAGGAGGTGAGTCCTCATAATTCTTTTTCTCGTCTAGCCTATATCTTTCCTTCTTAATCTTTATCTCAAACCCTTATCTGTTCTTCTACTGAACCTATGGGTATTTCTGATCTTGCTCCGATGGTGACTGACTTTGACTTGCTCCCTCCTCATCCTAAGTCCTCTCGATGGTGTTATAATACAATTCCTTGTTGCTAGGTCCTCATTTCTCATCTTCATTTACCTCCTTTGGTGAATTTTTATTTTTAACTGAACAGTGACCATAGTACTCCTCCCCATATATTAAGGGATTCTTTAAAGACTACGGCTAGGGGTTTTGTTATGGACTTTGTCTAAAAAAAAAGAAAAGCTTTCTTCAACAACACAAAGAAATACTAGTTAATATTAAAGCCCTTGAACACAAATTTTACACTTCACTGTCAGAATTTGTTGTACAGTATCTAATTCGCGCTAAACTGAATTTTAATAAAATGATAATGCTTCATCTATACTTCTTAGAAGCAGCGCTAGATATTACGACGGACATAATAAATACGGTAAACTTTTGGATAATTTCCTTAAATCCAGGAAAGCTTGTACTTTAATTGACTCTATTTACTCCTCAGATGAGAATCTTATCCATAAAGATCAGGACATTCTTAATGAATTTGTTATTTTATCAGGATTTGTACACCACAGAATCCCCTCCTTCAAATCCTCTCATTCACTCTTATCTCAATATTATTCCTGCCCCCTCTAATGGCCATCTTAATGTTTCTACACTTGAATTGGATCTATTCCTTAACCCCTTCGCTGCTAGGCCTTTTCCCCTCCTGTGCTAAGCCATTTTTTGGCGATTTGGGGTAGTGCGCGCTTAGGCCCTTGTAACTTTTTGACCACATAAGGTATCCACGCCAAATTTGCGTCCTTTTCTTCCAACATCATGTGGATTCTAAAGGTGCCCAGGGTTTGTGGATTACCTTGGAGGGGTCCCAGAAATTAACCAAAATATAGTGATTTTTTTGTTTTTTTCAGAAAAATGGGAAAAATGGGCTGCAAATGAAAGCCTCTGGGTTTTTCCCTGAAAGTGTTATCAAAAAAGGGTTTGTGGGGCTGAAATCTCCATTTTCTCAGCTTTTAGGAAATGACAGTCTTTTGTCAGAGAACCGACATTTTTCACACAGTTTTGGCATTTTTCTGGGACATAGCCTATTTTTGCTATTTTTAGAGCTTTCCACCTCCTTCCAGTTAATGGTAGAAATGAGTTTGAAAGCAATAATGGATCCTAGAAAGCTGTACATTTTCAAAAAGTAGACAAAATTCTGAATTCAGAAAGGGGTCATTTGTCTAAATCCATGAAGGTTTCTTTATAGAAACTAACAGTTAAATATTGGAATAATTGAAAATTTGTTGAAAAAAACAGCCTTTTGTCTCAACGTTTTCACCTATAACTTTTTCTAGTTTTGACAACTCTTAGAAAGCAATATACCGTTACATCCGTTAGACCTTCCTGGTTGTGGGGATATATAGGACTTGTAGTTTCACCAAGAACCCGACGAACCCAGATCCAAAACCTGAGCAGCAACTTGCAATGGTATTTTTTCATTTACTGGGTATAGAGCACTTTGTCTTGGAAAATGTATACATGGAAAAATCTGTATGAAAGACACCTATGTATTTCTGAATTGGGTACAAAATATAGAGTTTAGAAACAGTATATTATTGCTAATTTTCAAAATTGGGAATACTCATACTAGCATGAGAATTATTGGTCATTTTTCAAAATTATTTTTTTGTTACACAATGTCTTTCATTGAAAGGGAGAAATGCGCAAAAGCTCAATTGGTAATAACAGTTGATTTACAAATCTGAATTACCCCAAGTCTCCCGATAAAAACGGTACCTCACTTGTGTGGGTCGCCCTTGTGCCTGCGACAGGAAACGGCGCAAAATGCAAAGTGGTGACACCTAAATTTTGCAGTTACAAATTGACCCTTTTTTAGCAAAGTGCCTACCTGTAGTTTTTGCACCCTAGCTCTGCCGGCACCTAGGGAAACCTAGCAAACCTATACATTTTTGAAAAGTAGACACCCAGGGGAATTCAGGATGGGGTGACTTGACTGCCTACCACCAGGTCTTGTTACCCAGAATCCCTTGCAAACCTACGAATTTGACAAAAAAAACACATTTTCCTCACATTTCTGTGGAGGAAAGTTCTGGAATCTGCTTGGATCAACAAATTTCCACCCACCCAGTCTTCCCCCAGGTCTCCCGAAAACAATGGTACCTCACTTGCGTGGGTAGGCATAGTGGCTGCGACACGAAACAGCGCAAAATGCAACGTGGTCGCACCTCAATTTCCCAGTGAAATCTTGCGCTCTTTGGACAAAGAGACTACCTTTTGTTTTTGAGCCCTAGCTCTGCCAGCACCTAGGGAAACCTAGCAAACCTATACATTTTTGAAAAGTAGACACCCAGGGAAATTCAGGATGGGGTGACTCGACTGCCTACCCCCAGGTTCTCTTACCCAGAATCCCTTGCAAAGCTAAGAAATTGGAAAAAAAAAACGCATTTTCCTCACATTTCTGTGGTGGAAAGTTCCGGAATCTGCGTGGATCAACAAATTTCTACCCACCCAGCGTTCCCCCAGGTCTCCCGAGAAAAATGGTATCTCATTTGCCTGGGTAGGCATAGTGGCTGCGACAGGAAACAGTGCAAAACGCAACGTGGTCACAACTCAATTTTTCAGTGAAATTGTGCACGTTTTAGGCAAAGAGACTACCTTTTGTTTTTGAACCCTAGCTCTGCCGGCACCTAGGGAAACCTAGCAAACCTATACATTTTTGAAAAGTAGACACCCAGGGGAATTCAGGATGGGGTCACTCGACTGCCTACCCCCAGGTTCTCTTACCCAGAATCCCTTGCAAAGCTAAGAAATTGGGAAAATAAATGCATTTTCCTCACATTTCTGTGGTGGAAAGTTCCGGAATCTGCGTGGATCAACAAATTTCCACCCACACAGCGTTCCCCCAGGTCTCCCGAGAAAAATGGTACCTCACTTGCCTGGGTAGGCATAGTGGCTGCGACAGGAAACAGTGCAAAACGCAACGTGGTCACAACTCAATTTTTCAGTGAAATTGTGCACGTTTTGGGCAAAGAGACTACCTTTTGTTTTTGAACCCTAGCTCTGCCGGCACCTAGGGAAACCTAGCAAACCTATACATTTTTGAAAAGTAGACACCCAGGGGAATTCAGGATGGGGTGACTCGACTGCCTACCCCCAGGTTCTCTTACCCAGAATCCCTTGCAAAGCTAAGAAATTGGAAAAAAAAACGCATTTTCCTCACATTTCTGTGGTGGAAAGTTCCAGAATCTGCGTGGATCAACAAATTTCCACCCACCCAGCGTTCCCCCAGGTCTCCCGAGAAAAATGGTATCTCACTTGCCTGGGTAGGCATAGTGGCTGCGACAGGAAACAGTGCAAAACGCAACGTGGTCACAACTCAATTTTTCAGTGAAATTGTGCACGTTTTGGGCAAAGAGACTACCTTTTGTTTTTGAACCCTAGCTCTGCCGGCACCTAGGGAAACCTAGCAAACCTATACATTTTTGAAAAGTAGACACCCAGGGGAATTCAGGATGGGGTGACTCGACTGCCTACCCCCAGGTTCTCTTACCCAGAATCCCTTGCAAAGCTAAGAAATTGGGGAAAAAAACGCATTTTCCTCACATTTCTGTGGTGGAAAGTTCCGGAATCTGCGTGGATCAACAGATTTCCACCCACCCAGCGTTCCCCCAGGTCTCCCGAGAAAAATGGTACCTCACTTGCCTGGGTAGGCATAGTGGCTGCGACAGGAAACAGTGCAAAACGCAACGTGGTCACAACTCAATTTTTCAGTGAAATTGTGCACGTTTTGGGCAAAGAGACTACCTTTTGTTTTTGAACCCTAGCTCTGCCGGCACCTAGGGAAACCTAGCAAACCTATACATTTTTGAAAAGTAGACACCCAGGGGAATTCAGGATGGGGTGACTCGACTGCCTACCCCCAGGTTCTCTTACCCAGAATCCCTTGCAAAGCTAAGAAATTGGAGAAAAAAAACGCATTTTCCTCACATTTCTGTGGTGGAAAGTTCCGGAATCTGCGTGAATCAACAAATTTCCACCCACCCAGCGTTCCCCCAGGTCTCCCGAGAAAAATGGTACCTCACTTGCCTGGGTAGGCATAGTGGCTGCGACAGGAAACAGTGCAAAACGCAACGTGGTCACAACTCAATTTTTCAGTGAAATTGTGCACGTTTTGGGCAAAGAGACTACCTTTTGTTTTTGAACCCTAGCTCTGCCGGCACCTAGGGAAACCTAGCAAACCTATACATTTTTGAAAAGTAGACACCCAGGGGAATTCAGGATGGGGTGACTTGACTGCCTACCCCCAGGTTCTCTTACCCAGAATCCCTTGCAAAGCTAAGAAATTGGAAAAAAAAACGCATTTTCCTCACATTTCTGTGGTGGAAAGTTCCGGTATCTGCGTGGATCAACAAATTTCCACCCACCCAGCGTTCCCCCAGGTCTCCCGAGAAAAATGGTACCTCACTTGCCTGGGTAGGCATAGTGGCTGCGACAGGAAACAGTGCAAAACGCAACGTGGTCACAACTCAATTTTTCAGTGAAATTGTGCACGTTTTGGGCAAAGAGACTACCTTTTGTTTTTGAACCCTAGCTCTGCCGGCACCTAGGGAAACCTAGCAAACCTATACATTTTTGAAAAGTAGACACCTAGGGGAATTCAGGATGGGGTCACTCGACTGCCTACCCCCAGGTTCTCTTACCCAGAATCCCTTGCAAAGCTAAGAAATTGGAAAAGAAAACGCATTTTCCTCACATTTCTGTGGTGGAAAGTTCCGGAATCTGCGTGGATCAACAAATTTCCACCCACCCAGCGTTCCCCAGGTCTCCCGAGGAAAATGGTACCTCACTTGCCTGGGTAGGCATAGTGGCTGCGACAGGAAACAGTGCAAAACGCAACGTGGTCACAACTCAATTTTTCAGTGAAATTGTGCACGTTTTGGGCAAAGAGACTACCTTTTGTTTTTGAACCCTAGCTCTGCCGGCACCTAAGGAAACCTAGCAAACCTATACATTTTTGAAAAGTAGACACCCAGGGGAATTCAGGATGGGGTCACTCGACTGCCTACCCCCAGGTTCTCTTACCCAGAATCCCTTGCAAAGCTAAGAAATTGGAAAAAAAAACGCATTTTCCTCACATTTCTGTGGTGGAAAGTTCCGGAATCTGCGTGGATCAACAAATTTCCACCCACCCAGCGTTCCCCCAGGTCTCCCGAGAAAAATGGTACCTCACTTGCCTGGGTAGGCATAGTGGCTGCGACAGGAAACAGTGCAAAACGCAACGTGGTCACAACTCAATTTTTCAGTGAAATTGTGCACGTTTTGGGCAAAGAGACTACCTTTTGTTTTTGAACCCTAGCTCTGCCGGCACCTAGGGAAACCTAGCAAACCTATACATTTTTGAAAAGTAGACACCCAGGGAAATTCAGGATGGGGTCACTCGACTGCCTACCCCCAGGTTCTCTTACCCAGAATCCCTTGCAAAGCTAAGATATTAGAAAAAAAACGCATTTTCCTCACATTTCTGTGGTGGAAAGTTCCGGAATCTGCGTGGATCAACAAATTTCCACCCACCCAGCGTTCCCCCAGGTCTCCCGAGAAAAATGGTTCCTCACTTGCCTGGGTAGGCATAGTGGCTGCGACAGGAAACAGTGCAAAACGCAACGTGGTCACAACTCAATTTTTCAGTGAAATTGTGCACGTTTTGGGCAAAGAGACTACCTTTAGTTTTTGAACCCTAGCTCTGCCGGCACCTAGGGAAACCTAGCAAACCTATACATTTTTGAAAAGTAGACACCCAGGGGAATTTAGGATGGGGTGACTCGACTGCCTACCCCCAGGTTCTCTTACCCAGAATCCCTTGCAAAGCTAAGAAATTGGGAAAAAAAACGCATTTTCCTCACATTTCTGTGGTGGAAAGTTCCGGAATCTGCGTGGATCAACAAATTTCCACCCACCCAGCGTTCCCCCAGGTCTCCCGAGAAAAATGGTACCTCACTTGCCTGGGTAGGCATAGTGGCTGCAACAGGAAACAGTGCAAAACGCAACGTGGTCACAACTCAATCTTTCAGTGAAATTGTGCACGTTTTGGGCAAAGAGACTACCTTTTGTTTTTGAACCCTAGCTCTGCCGGCACCTAGGGAAACCTAGCAAACCTATACATTTTTGAAAAGTAGACATCCAGGGGAATTCAGGATGGGGTGACTCGACTGCCTACCCCCAGGTTCTCTTACCCAGAATCCCTTGCAAAGCTAAGAAATTGGGAAAAAAACGCATTTTCCTCACATTTCTGTGGTGGAAAGTTCCGGAATCTGCGTGGATCAACAAATTTCCACCCACCCAGCGTTCCCCCAGGTCTCCCGAGAAAAATGGTACCTCACTTGCCTGGGTAGGCATAGTGGCTGCGACAGGAAACAGTGCAAAACGCAACGTGGTCACAACTCAATTTTTCAGTGAAATTGTGCACGTTTTGGGCAAAGAGACTACCTTTTGTTTTTGAACCCTAGCTCTGCCGGCACCTAGGGAAACCTAGCAAAACTATACATTTTTGAAAAGTAGACACCCAGGGGAATTCAGGATGGGGTGACTCGACTGCCTACCCCCAGGTTCTCTTACCCAGAATCCCTTGCAAAGCTAAGAAATTGGAAAAAAAAACGCATTTTCCTCACATTTCTGTGGTGGAAAGTTCTGGAATCTGCGTGGATCAACAAATTTCCACCCACCCAGCGTTCCCCCAGGTCTCCCGAGAAAAATGGTACCTCACTTGCCTGGGTAGGCATAGTGGCTGCGACAGGAAACAGTGCAAAACGCAACGTGGTCACAACTCAATTTTTCAGTGAAATTGTGCACGTTTTGGGCAAAGAGACTACCTTTTGTTTTTGAACCCTAGCTCTGCCGGCACCTAGGGAAACCTAGCAAACCTACACATTTTTGAAAAGTAGACACCCAGGGAAATTCAGGATGGGGTCACTCGACTGCCTACCCCCAGGTTCTTTTACCCAGAATCCCTTGCAAAGCTAAGAAATTGGAAAAAAAACGCATTTTCCTCACATTTCTGTGGTGGAAAGTTCCGGAATCTGCGTGGATCAACAAATTTCCACCCACCCAGCGTTCCCCCAGGTCTCCCGAGAAAAATGGTACCTCACTTGCCTGGGTAGGCATAGTGGCTGCGAAAGGAAATGGTTCAAATTGTACGGTGGTGAATTTACAATACCAAATTGCAAAACAACCTTGATTTTGGGGGGGGGGCACCTGAGTTTTTGGCCCGGGGCTCGGTGGTATTCTTTGGAAAGTACAAAACCCAAACAGTTCTGAAAAGTAGACCCCCGGGGGAGTCCAGGGAGGTATGGCATGCGTGGGTCCCCAAACGTTTTCCTACCCAGAACACCTTGCAAACCATAAAATTAGGTAAAATAATCACTTTTTCAAACTTTTTTGCGTGGAATCACCGTGCCGGCAAAAATGTCCTACCACCCAGCGCTCCCCTTGTTCTCCCGAGTAAAAGGATACCTCACTTGTGTGGGTGCCCCAAAGCAGAACAGGCCAAAAACGAATGTTGAAAAAAGTAGTATTTCAGTGTAACAAATTAAGCCCCCCTGCCTTAGTCACAGGCCTTTGGCCCACCCACACAAGTGAGGTATCATTTTACTCGGGAGAACAAGGGGAACGCAGGGTGGTAGGACATTTGTGCCGACACGGCGATCCCACGCAAAAATGTATGGAAAACTGTTTTTTTAACCTAAATTTGTGGTTTGCAGGGATTTCTGGGTAGGAAAACATTGGGGGACCCACGCATGCCATACCTCCCTGGACTCCCCCGGGTGTCTAGCTTTCAGAACTGTTTGGGTTTGGTAGTTTCCAAAGATGCCGGCCTAGCCCCGGTCCAAAAACTCAGTCCCCCCCCCAAAAAAAAGAAGGTAATCTTGCTATTGGTTATTGTAATGTCTCCACCGTACGATTTGGACCGTTTCCTGTTGCAGCCACTATGCCTACCCACGCAAGTGAGGTACCATTTTTATCGGGAGACCTGGGGGAACGCTGGGTGGGAGGAAATTTGTGTGAGCCCAGTGACGCCACGCTTTCCCACACAAAAAAAGTGTGTAAAAACTGATTTTTCCATCAAAAATTGAGGTTTGCAAGGGATTCCGGGTAAAGGAACGTTGGAGAATCCACGCAAGCCATACCTCCTTGGAAGCCCCCGGGTGTCTACTTTTCAGAAATGTGTGGGTTTGGTAGGTTTCCCGACATGGCCGTCTCGCACGGGGCCAAAAACCCAGGTAACCCCTCTTTCAAAAGCTGGTGGTATTGAATGTCAATCCCACCAGCTTTTGAAAGAGGGGTTACCTGGGTTTTTGGCCCCGTGCGAGACGGCCATGTAGGAAAACCTACCAAACCCACACATTTATGAAAAGTAGACACCCGGGGGCTTTCAAGGAGGTATGGCTTGCGTGGATTCTCCAACGTTCCTTTACCCAGAATCCCTTGCAAACCTCAATTTTTGCAGAAAAAGTCAGTTTTTTCACACTTTTTATGCGTGGGAAAGCGTGGCGTCACTGGACTCACACAAATTTCCTCCCACCCAGCGTTCCCCCAGGTCTCCCGATAAAAATGGTACCTCACTTGCGTGGGTAGGCATAGTGGCTGCGAAAGGAAATGGTTCAAATTGTACGGTGGTGAATTTACAATACCAAATTGCAAAACAACCTTGATTTTGGGGGAGGGGCACCTGAGTTTTTGGCCCGGGGCTCGGTGGTATTCTTTGGAAAGTACAAAACCCAAACAGTTCTGAAAAGTAGACCCCCGGGGGAGTCCAGGGAGGTATGGCATGCGTGGGTCCCCGAACGTTTTCCTACCCAGAACACCTTGCAAACCTTAAAATTAGGTAAAATAATCACTTTTTCAAACTTTTTTGCGTGGAATCACCGTACCGGCAAAAATGTCCTACCACCCAGCGCTCCCCTTGTTCTCCCGAGTAAAAGGATACCTCACTTGTGTGGGTGCCCCAAAGCAGAACAGGCCAAAAACGAATGTTGAAAAAAGTAGTATTTCAGTGTAACAAATTAAGCCCCCCTGCCTTAGTCACAGGCCTTTGGCCCACCCACACAAGTGAGGTATCATTTTACTCGGGAGAACAAGGGGAACGCAGGGTGGTAGGACATTTGTGCCGACACGGCGATCCCACGCAAAAATGTATGGAAAACTGTTTTTTTAACCTAAATTTGTGGTTTGCAGGGATTTCTGGGTAGGAAAACATTGGGGGACCCACGCATGCCATACCTCCCTGGACTCCCCCGGGTGTCTAGCTTTCAGAACTGTTTGGGTTTGGTAGTTTCCAAAGATTCCCGCCGAGCCCCGGTCCAAAAACTCAGTCCCCCCCCCCCAAAAAAAGAAGGTAATCTTGCTATTGGTTATTGTAATGTCTCCACCGTACGATTTGGACCGTTTCCTGTTGCAGCCACTATGCCTACCCACGCAAGTGAGGTACCATTTTTATCGGGAGACCTGGGGGAACGCTGGGTGGGAGGAAATTTGTGTGAGCCCAGTGACGCCACGCTTTCCCACGCATAAAAAGTGTGAAAAAACTGACTTTTTCTGCAAAAATTGAGGTTTGCAAGGGATTCTGGGTAAAGGAACGTTGGAGGATCCACGCAAGCCATACCTCCTTGGAAGCCCCCGGGTGTCTACTTTTCAGAAATGTATGGGTTTGGTAGGTTTCCCTAGATGGCCGTCTAGCACGGGGCCAAAAACCCAGGTAACCCCTCTTGCAAAAGCAGGCGGTATTGACATTCAATACAACCAGCTTTTGCAAGAGGGGTTACCTGGGTTTTTGGCCCCGTGCTAGACGGCCATCTAGGGAAACCTACCAAACCCATACATTTCTGAAAAGTAGACACCCGGGGGCTTCCAAGGAGGTATGGCTTGCGTGGATCCTCCAACGTTCCTTTACCCAGAATCCCTTGCAAACCTCAATTTTAGCTAAAAAAAAAAAAAGGGTTTTTCACACTTTTTTGCATGGGAAAGCGTGGCATCACTGGGCTCACACAAATTTCCTCCCACCCAGCGTTCCCCCAGGTCTCCCGATAAAAATGGTACCTCACTTGCGTGGGTAGGCATAGTGGCAGCAACAGGAAGCGGTCCAAATCATACAGTGGAAAAATAAGTTTTCAATTTGAGAGCGTGTGATTCAAGGAAATTGTGACAGACAATTTCAAGTTTGCAGGAGATTCTGGATAAAAATCCACAATAGAATTCACCAGAAAGATATGACCATATACTTCCATGGTTTAACAATAATAACTAAATTTAGTAAGTTATTGATAGCTATAATGTTCACCGTAACAGAGTTACTCAAAAGTCAAACATTCAAGGCACGGCTAAGTATTCCTGAAAGACACACACATACAGGTTGGATTTGGCACGAGGGCGAGTGATGATTCAGTACATAAAATTTTATTAACAAGATATTTCAAAAAATGAAATGCACTGTCAATAAAAAAATGCATAAAAACCGAACCAGTGACTCGCAACTCGTGAGCTGTAAAACCACGACAAGGCACCAACCATTTTACAGGCCATTCACGCGCCTTTCATACCTGATACAAACCAGACCATTGACACCATCCAGAAAGAACAGCAACACACTACAACAATCACAATAAGAGACAAGGTACACCCTACTTCAGAAAGAGATAAAAGACAAACATTACTGCACAGCCATCTAATCCGCAAGCACACACACATTCTGGTTGGATTTGGCACGAGGGTGAGTGATGATTCAGTACATACAATTGTATTCGCAAGTAATTTCAAAAAAATGAAATACACTGCGTATAATTGAAAGTATGATAAACTGAACCACTGACTCACAGCTCGTGAGCTGTAAAGCCACGTCAAGGCACCAACCTCTTTACAGGCCATTCATACACCTTTCGTACGTGTGACACATACACAACATTCACACCGCCAGCCGCGGACCCATCACATTTCAACACTCACACCAGCAGACAGCGCCATTCAAGGGCCCATCACTTTCACACGCCCACATTTCTGACACTGCAACTACACAAAATGATGGACTGCGTGGAGTGTCACTCAACTAGCAGTGTGTGTAGTGACCAACAGAAAGTAACTACTCACACACTGCCAGCCAAGCGCCAGTCCACCCACACCACCATCCAAGCACCAGACCATGCACACCGCCAGCCAAACCCCACTCAGCACACAACGACAGCCAAGCACAACTCCGTGCACAGACAGCCAAGAACCACTCCACACATACCACCAGCCAAGTACCACTCCACACACACCACCAGCCAAGCACCACTCCACACACACCGCCAGCCAAGCACCACTCCATGCAAACAGCTAAGCACCACTCCACGCACACCATCCAGCCAAGTACCACTCCACACACACCACCAGCCATACACCAAACCACACACTCCACCAGCTAAACCCAACTCCATGCACAGACAGCCAAGCACCACTCCACGCACACCACCAGCCAAGCACCACTCCACACACACCACCAGCCAAACACCACTCCATGCACAGACAGCCAAGTACCACTCCACACACACCACCAGCCAAGCGCCACTCCACACACACCGCCAGCCAAGCACCACTCCATGCAAACAGCTAAGCACCACTCCACGCACACCACCAGCCAAGCACCACTCCACACACCACCAGCCAAACACCACTCCATGCACAGACAGCCAAGTACCACTCCACGAACACCACCAACCAAGAGCCACTCCACACACACCGCCAGCCAAGCACCACTCCATGCAAACAGCTAAGCACCACTCCCCGCACACCACCAGCCAAGCACCACTCCACACACACCACCAGCCAAACACCACTCCATGCACAGACAGCCAAGTACCACTCCACGAACACCACCAACCAAGAGCCACTCCACACACACCGCCAGCCAAGCACCACTCCTTGCACCAACAGCCAAGTACCACTCCATGCACACCACCAGCAAAGCGCAACTCCACACACACCGCCAGCCAAGCACCAGCCGGCACACACCACAAACACATTGAGAATTCTTTTTTTGAAAAAAACACTAAACAAATGGAAATACCTACAAAACAGCTAACACAAATTCTTAAACTAAACACTTTGCACTAATGCCAATCCTTGCAACAAACTAAAAATTTCTTACAGAATGCAGACCAGGCAATTCAATTTAGAGCTCATTCAAACTCCCAAAACTTCTTTTGCGTGTGGTACAATTTAAAACAAGCTGACAGACACAATGCAGGCTTAGAAGGACAGTCAGGACAGTATAAACGAGACTCCTTCCGCACGCCTCTTCGCCAACAGACTCTGCATCTTCTAGTCGGAAAGTCTCTTGCGGGAGTGGAAGGAATAGATTCAAGAAAGTGGCGATCTTTCAATCTAGCCACTTCCTCCACCACTCCAAATCTAGGAACACTTGCCTCCTCCAAAAGTACAAGCCTGCCTATTATATACTCCTGAAACTTAACAAAAGGCATCTTATTCTGAGGACAAGACTTCTGATACACAACAAAAGCATTAAAAATTGCCAAGTGGAACAGATGGATAGCCAACTTCTTGTACCAAACGTAAGCCTTTCGAAGAACAGCATAAGGTTCCAACCTCTGATCTACTCTGTCAACACCTCCCATGAACTTATTGTAATCTAAAATGCACACAGGTTTGCACACTTCAGCACCCTGACCCCAAACAGGCACAGGTTCTGTTCTTTCATTGTGGATAGTAGTCAGCATGTACACATCTCTCTTGTCTGAAAACTTCACAGCTAGAAGCTCCCCACATCGCAAAGCCGTAGACTGTCCCCGCACAAGCCTTTTGCAAACAAGTTCCTTTGGGAAACCTTTCCGGTTACTGCGCATTGTGCCACAAGCTACAGTGCCCACTTTGGCCAACTCCTTGAACAACCGCACACCAGTGTAGAAGTTATCTACATACAAATGGTGGCCTTTGTAAAATAATCCTCTACCTAGTTCCCACACAATTTTCTCAGTCACTCCAAAAGTAGAAGGACAACCAGGAGGGTTAATGCTGGACTCCTTACCAGTGTACACCCTGAAATTGTAGACATATCCAGTCTCACTGTCACACAGCATATACATTTTGATTCCATAGCGTGCCCTCTTACTAGGAATGTATTGCCTAAAAACCAAGCGGCCCTTGAACAACAGCAAAGACTCATCCACTGCAATTTCTTTACCAGGGACAAAGATCTCAGAAAAACGATCAACAAAGTGATCCAGGACAGGTCGAATTTTAAACAAACGGTCACAATCAGGGTGATCGCGTGACAACGCTAAACTATTATCAACAAAATGCAACATCCGAAGAAGAAGCGTATACCGATCACGACTTATGATTGCTGGAAATATAGCTGTTGCCATCAAGGGACTAGTGGACCAATATGAAGTAATTGATGGCTTCCTTAGCAAGCCCATCAAAAAAGTTAATCCCAAAAACTTTTTCAACTCTTCAACATTTGTGGGAGTCCACCGGATTGCTCTAGAATGGGGCTTAAGGCTGGCACTGTTGGCCCTCAAATATTGTTCGGCATACAAATTGGTTTGATCAACAATCCCTTGCAAAAACACAATGTCAAAAAACAACTCAAAAAAATTTATTGGCAGAAAATTCTCAGTATTCACTCTACACCCAGGAACACCAGTGAACTCTGGCAATGCCGGCTGCACCATGCCAGGGGGAACCCAGAGGCCATCCATATCAACGGGGGGAGCAGCCGCCCCAGCCTGCAGCACCGAAACATCTTGCTGCTGTTCACCAACGGGAGGCCTAACAGCCACAGATACTTCTGGCTGCACAACATCAACAGAAGACATAGCATCCCCAGAGGGCTCTTCCTGCACTACAACAACGGGAAGCCCAGCAGCCTGAGATGCTTCTTGCTGCACTACACCACCGGGAAACCAAGCAGACCCAGATGACTCTTGCCCCTCTACACCAATGGGAAGCCTAACTGCCACAGATACTTCAGGCTGCACAACACCAACAGAAGACATAGCATCCCCAGAGGGCGCATCATGCACTACACCAACGGGAAGCCCAGCAGCCTGAGATGCTACTTGCTGCACTACACCACCGGGAAGCCTAACAGCCACAGATGCCTTTTGCTGCACTACACCAGCAGGAAGACGAAAAGCACCAGATGCCTCTTTGCCCACCACAGCAATGTGAAGCCTTTTGGGCGCAGGCTCCAGCCCACTTACCTCTTGCCGACGTAAAAAGAAAGGAAACCTTGCGGCCCTAGGCAGCAGCACAGATGCCTCTTGGCCCACTACCGGCATCACAATGTCCTCCTCTAACATAGGCCCTTCATCAGCACTAGAAGAAGATTCATCTTCCGATGATGATACCATGCGAAGAGAAAACTCACTGCCTGAATCTTCTGCCCCCACCTGGGAGTCCAAATCGGAGTCAGACTCTGAACCATGGTCAGAGGAAGACTCAAAAAGCAAACCAAGAACCTGCTGAGCAGTAATCCTGCGACTAGCCATTATCCTTCAAAAGCAAGAAGACTGCACACACAAGTGAACAACAACCTACACTTTGCAAAGTAAGAAGTAAACAAGGTAAGGCTTTCACAAACAGATAAATACAATCCAAAACTATTTCACTCTAACCAAATATAGCTACACTCACCAGCACCTACTCTGTTGAGACACAGCAAAAAGAAATGATATCCCACTAGAAAGAAAAAAAGAAATGACAGATTAGAAAACAAAGTACACATCAAGCACTAATACTGAAAACAAAAAAAACCAGAGCCACACAAACTGGTAGAAGTACAACCTTTTTCAATAAGACAAACATCAAGGGAAAGTAGTACAAAATACATTCACTTACCAAGCACAAGCAACTACACAAGCTGCTAACAGACACGCAACCTACAACAATCCAAACAGCAAAAGCCTGAAACAAGACAAAAATAGAGAAGAAAAAAAAAATAACTACCACATTTCACAAACAATATAACAATTCAAAAAACAACACACAAACTTGCCCCCCAAATTTAAATTCAGCAAGATGGGCCACCAAATAGGGCTTAGACCAATTGGGATTAGATGAGGTTTAACATCAAGACACTGGTTAATTTTTTGAATTTTTTTTACTGCCAGACCCCTTTGGTGCCAGTCAGTCTTTTGCTCCTAACAGTACCCCCATCACACAGGGGCAGTAAGGACATTCATATACCTTTTGTACGTGTGACACATACAAAACATTTACACCGCCAGCGCCATTCAAGGGCCCATCACTTTCACACGCCCACATATCTGACACAGCAACTACAGAAAAAGATGGACTGCGTAGAGTGTCACTCAACTAGCAATGTGTGTAGTGACCAACAGAAAGTAACTACTCACACACCACCAGCCAAGCGCCACTCCACGCATACCGCCAGCCAAGCACCACTCAGTGCACAGACAGCAAAGTAGCACTCCACGCACACCACCAGCCAAGCGCCACTCCACCCACACCGCCAGCCAAGCAGCACTCCGTGCACAGACAGCAAATGACCACTGCACACACACCACCAGCCAAGCACCACTCCACACACACCGCCAGCCAAGCACACTGCGTGCATAGATAGCCAAGTACCCCTCCACGCACACTGCCAGCCAAACACCACTCAGCGCACACCGACAGCCAAGTACCACTCCACACACACCGCCAGCCAAGCACCACTCCACGCACACCGCAAGCCAAGCGCCACTCACCGCCAGCCAAACACCGCTCCACGCACACCATCCAGCCAAGTACCACTCCACACACACCGCCAGCCAAACACCACTCCACACACACCACCAGCCAAACACCACTCCGTGCACAGACAACCAAGTACCACTCCACACACACCACCAGCCAAGCGCCACTCCACACACACCGCCAGCCAAGCAGCACTCCGTGCACAGACAGCAAAGTAGCACTCCTCGCACACCACCAGCCTTGCGCCACTCCACACACACCGTCAGCCAAGCACCACTCCGTGCACAGACAGCAAAGTATCACTCCACGCACACCACCAGCCAAGCGCCACTCCACACACACCGCCAGCCAAGCAGCACTCCATGCACAGACAGCAAATGACCACTCCACACACACACCACCAGCCAAGCGCCACTCCACACACACCGCCAGCCAAGCACCACTCCGTGCATAGATAGCCAAGTACCACTCCACGCACACCGCCAGCCAAACACCACTCAGCGCACACCGACAGCCAAGTACCACTCCACACACACCGCCAGCCAAGCACCACTCCACGCACACCGCAAGCCAAGCGCCACTCACCACCAGCCAAACACCGCTCCACGCACACATCCAGCCAAGTACCACTCCACACACACCGCCAGCCAAACACCACTCCACACACACCACCAGCCAAACACCACTCCGTGCACAGACAGCCAAGTACCACTGCACGCACACCGCCAGCCAAGCACCACTCCACGCACACCGCAAGCCAAGCGCCACACACCACCAGCCAAACACCACTCCGTGCACAGACAGCCAAGTACCACTCCACACACACTGCCAGCCAAGCACCACTCTGTGCATAGATAGCCAAGTACCCCTCCACGTACACCGCCAGCCAAAAACCACTCAGCGCACACCGACAGCCAAGTACCACTCCACGCACACGGCAAGCCAAGCGCCACTCACCACCAGCCAAACACCGCTCCACGCACACATCCAGCCAAGTACCACTCCACACACACCACCAGCCAAACACCACTCCGTGCACAGACAGCCAAGTACCACTGCACGCACATCCAGCCAAGCGCCACTCCACACGCACCGCCAGCCAAACCCCACTCCACGCACACTGCAAGCCAAGCGCCACTCCGCACACACCGCCAGCCAAGCACTACTCCTTGCCCAAGGGGTCGCTACCTAAAAACAAAATTTTAATTCCCTGGTGCTAGTGGGCATTTTCTGCCCCCCCCCCCTGGGTGCAAAACTGCCCCCAGGGTGGACAGAAAAACAAAAAAACCATCATGGCCACCTGGAAGCGACCCTTACCCAAGGGGTCGCTTCCCAAAACAAACACATTGCCCCAACAAAAAACCCTAGTGCTAGTGGGAAATTTCTGCCCCCCCCCTGGGGGCAAAACGGCCGAAAAACAGGCCGATTTGCCCCCGGGGGGGCAGAAAAACAAAAAGTTAAATATGAGGCCACCTGGAAGTGACCCTTGCCCAAGGGGTCGCTTCCTAAAAGCTAAAAACAAAATCCCTGGTGCTAGTGGGCATTTTCTGTCCCCCCTGGGGGCAAAACGGCAAAAAAAACGGGCCGATTTGCCCCCAGGGGGGGACAGAAAAACGTAAACAAGTACAATCGCCGCCATCTTGGCTTTACAAAACAACCCTGGTGCTAGTGGGAAATTTCTGCCCCCCCTGGGGGCAAAACGGCCGAAAAAACGGGCCGATTTGCCCCCAGGGGGGGCAGAAAATTGAAAATTAATTGGCTCCCCACCTGGAAGCGACCCTTGCCCAAGGGGTCGCTTCCGAAAAGCTAAATAAACAATCCCTGGTGCTAGTGGGGGCTTTTCCGCCGCACAATCGCGACGCTGTGCGCGATCGTGAGGCAGAAATGCCCTGCAAAGAGACATCAGGGGAAAGGAAAATCTCTTTCCTCTCCCCTGATGCCTCTTCGCTGCCCCAAACCCCCGCCAGACACCAGAAACCCACCTTCTTCTCCAGCGCTCAGGAAGCAAATGGCTTCCCGAGCGCAGGGAATCCCTGATGATGTCAGCGCGCGCTGTGCGCGCTGACGTCATCAGGGATTCCCACGGGGGGGGGGGGGCGGGGGGTGCAGCGGAAGCTCTTCCGCTGCCGCCCCCAGCAGCACAACCAAGATCGCAGACCCTCGGGGGGAGCGCCAGCGCTTCTCCCGAGGGTGGGGCTGATGACGAGCTGGCCTTGTCATCCGCGCACGACAGGTAAGCGCCATGACGAGCCCAGCTCGTCATTAGCCTCGAAGGGGTTAAAGAAATTTCCAATGCCCTAACAGTTCTAAAGAAAGGCAAAACTCCAAGACCAGATGCCGTTTCAGTCAAATTTTATTTATATTTTTCTATATTACTGCTCCCTAAACTTTTATATCTCTTTCATTTATTTTTTCTCTCTGGTCAGACCTACTGTACTTTCCAAGAAGCTACGATTTGTTTGATACATAAAGAGGGCCGAGATCCTATGTCTTGTAAAAATTATCGTCCAATATCCTTGGTCAATTCAGATAACAAACTATTGGCTAAACTACTTGCTTTGTGTTTAGAACCTCCTATGCCTTATTTGATTGGTAGGAAGCAGTGTGGATTTGTCAAGGGTAGATTAACTTTGGTTAATTCTCCTCTCTTTCTTAATGTCTTTAACAAATTCTCTATCCACCTCCCTACCAGCAATTTCCGTCAATGCTGAAAAAGCATTTGACAGGGTAAAGTCGTCCTTTTTATTTGAAGCTCTGAAATTACATGGCTTTGGTCCCAAGATAATTTCCTTTGCTTCCTTATTATATTCTGCCCCTAGAGCCTCTGTGTTAGTTAATGGTTGTATATCTTCCTATTTTCCTTTGCAACCTGGTGTCCGTCAAGGCTGTCCTCTCTCCCTTCTTTTGTTTATCCTAGCCCTTGAACCCTTTTTATCTTCAATCCGCAATAATGACTCAATATCCGGTTTTTCATAAGGTGATCATCATTTAAAGGTTTCTGCATATGCAGATGACATTTTAATTTTTATATCCAACCTTGATGTATCTATTTCTTCCTTGATACATTAGTTCTCTTAATTTACCCTGGTATCTAGTTATAAGATTAATTCAGCTAAAACAGAAAGGTTCCCTCTTACGAAACTATGACTCAACACTCCTTTTCTTCCACTGGTTTCTCTTGGAACAGTTCTAAAATTTAGTACTTAGGAATATGGGGGCATATTACCAACCAGTAGCGATATTTATCGCTAACTAGGCTTAGCAACGATTTTTTTTATCGCTAAGCATCGCCGGAAAATATCGCTGAGATAACGTGCTATTAGCAAGGTTTATCTCCAAAGCGATAATTTTTCCGGCGATAGCGTGAAAATCGCTGAGAATACAGCGATATTCGCGCATTAGCGACAGAATGCTCTTAGCCATGTTATCCACCTCCCATTGGATAACATGGCTAAGAACTGGTCTGAGGAGGCGTTAGTGTTTGGCGATAGCGGGCATATTTCCAACGCTATGCCCGCCTTGCTAATAGGCGATAGCGACGTTAGTGACTGCTTTCAGTCGCTAACAGGTTGGGTACGCCCACTTTGCATGTCATTAGCGATAAATATCGCTGAGATGCAAAGCGGCACCCAAACCGCTCGCTATCGCCTAAAAGCTGTCGCTAACATCAGTTAGTGACAGCTTGCTAATATAGCGATAGAATTATCGCCGCTTAGCGGCCGAAAATGGCCGCTAACCCGGCGATAATTGCCTATCGCCCCACTTGGTAATATGCCTCATGTTTCTCTAATTCCATTTCTTCCTTGGTTAAATTAAATATGGTTGCGGCCTTATCTCGTATTGATAAATTATTTTCAGCCTGGAATCCCCTCTCTCTCTTGTGGTGTGGTTGGTTAGACTCAATCAAAATGATGATCACTCCCATTTTACTTTATACTCTATCTTTGCTCCCTGTTTATATCCTATCTTCTTATATTAGGAAGATTGATTCTCGTCTTTCCAAATTCCTTTGGAAAAATAAAAATGCTAGAACTTCCTTATCTCTTCTTCATAAGACAAAATCTAATGGGGGTGTTAATTTTCCTGACTTTCATACATATCACAAATCCTTTTGTCTCTGTCAAGTCTCCAAATGGCTCCTTTATGACTCCTCCTCTTTTACACCTTTATGTTTCTCTATTGAACTTTCTTTGCTTCTACTTTTTTCCATGAAAGAAATCCTGGCCTTTTCGGCCAAAGCTCTCACTCTTCATTTCCCTTGTTTAAGCACACTTGCTCTTTATTGAAACCTCTCACTCAACCAAATATTATTTCCAGGGAATCTTTTTCATCTTCACCAATATGGCGTACATCCCTTAATACTATTAATAATAGACATATCTTTTGGAATTCCTGGAGACAAAAGAGAATAACTTGGGTCAATGACCTTTAATGGCAGTAATTCTTGACACATTATATTCTCTTCCTTTAACTTCCACTTCCTTTAAAGAACACCCTCTTCTTAAGATTCTGATTACCCTTCCTAAAGCCTCCTTAATTTATAAATACATCCTGTCTCCTAATCCAGATCGTCCTAAGAATAAAATAGAGCTTGCCTGGAAATTGGATCTGAGATGTGAATGGAGCATCAATTTCTCTGACAAATTTTGGTCCTGTTCTCTAAAAATTTCTAGATCTGCCTCTGTCACTAAATCTGTTTTTCCTCTATCATAGGCTCTATTTAACCCCCATTTCTATACCTACTTTCTGACACTCTACTGACACAAGTTGTTGTACTTGTGGTTCCTCCACAGTTGACCTCATGCACTTCCTATTTCTTTGCCCTTCTGTTATTTGATTTTGGAGGAACATTTGGTCCAATATTTCTCATATTTTTAACATTCACATTCCTTTTTCTAATTGTATCCTTTTGTTTGGGAGTTTACTAGAGGCTTTGAATTCACCTACTAATGCACTTGGCCTTTTTGACCTCATGTTAGCTTTAGCATTTCAACAAATATCACTTATTTGGAAAAATTTGAAAACACTGGTGGAATAATTATACCATTTTCATTGAATAGATATTGCTTTTGCCTCCTCTTGTAAACCAATGGTTAATATACCTCTTTCCTCGTTGCCATTTACATCACATTTAAATAAAAATGTAATAGCAAAAAAATCTTGTTTACTTTCTGAAAATTGTAAGCCCTCGGAATTGCCCGTTTTCTCTGTTCTTTCCTTTCTCTAATAAATTGTTGGCGTATTGTATTTTCTAGTTTCTAATTAGATTACTTTTTACATTTATTCGAAGCTCTATACTATACATATTTCTCAGTTGTAAGAATATTATCTTTTCTTTTTCCCCCTTCTTCCCCTCCCCTTATCTCCTCCTCCTTAATGCCTCTATGAAATATAAACAGCTTTATTTTTGATTTTATTGCTAGCTATACTCTGTATTCCATTTAATATGTCTTTTGTTTGTATTTGCTGGCATTGTGCATTTCCTGATGTTATTTAATAAAGCTTTTTAAAGACAAAAAAAGAAATTTAACATCTTGAAATACTTGAACTAGTCATTCAGTATAACAATATTATGTTGTACTCTGTTGAACCATGTTAAACCATAAAGGAGAGATGCAATGCAGGCATTTCTACATTTTAAGAATTTTGAAACAATGTATGGCTTATCTTTATTTAGGTTTAACTGTGTGTACTCATTTTTAAGAAATAGAAAACGTGTTAGAAACTGGTATAATGATATATTTTGTATTTAATATAATGAAAGGCATTAGAAACTGGAATTAGTATGCATTTATTAAACGTATGCAGACTACAATGGAGCAGGAATGAATAGCTTGATAGATGATGGGAAATAGACAGACATAAGAAATCATGGGCAGGTAATCATGTTATAAACTAACACGTCCTCTGTCAAAATAAGTCTAATATTTTCATGGTTAATTCAGTTTACAAATCATTAATTACAGCATCTGTGGAACTTCAAGCAGTGGGCCGGAGCCACAATGTCCACTGTTGTCCATTAAAACAGAAAAGGTTCAAATGTAAGCCAGCAAAAGGCATTTCAGGGAATGACCCTGGTCTGGTATTTTTCCTCTCCCCAAAGCCTCTGAGCTGACCCAGAGACAAGCAGAGCTGGATTGTTTTATGACACTTTCTCTTGGTCCTTTCTCAAAAGAATACGTACGTTTAAAATCGGAGGAAAGAACACATCGTGAAATGCCAGAAACGACGTTAAAAAAGTAATCATCTACATTACGCATTTTATTGGCTAGTTTCTTTCATAGTCTCAAAAATGTATTTGTTATAGGCAGTATGTGACCAGCTTGTAGACAGCATGAATTATGGTTCAGGGGCTGCAGAGAATGGTCCAATTACCCAAGCTAAAATACAACAGGTATCTTGGGAAATATTAGTGTTTTGTGGTGTTTTTTCTCTGTACTGTGAGGCATTCTGCTCTGTGTGTAACAGACTCCATTTCATAATGTATGATGATATGTGCTTTATTGCTGCAGTCATGCTCTGTTCACTCTAGGGCACTCAACGAAATCTGCCACAATGAAAGTGCAGCTCATGTCACAATATATGGGGCTTGTATGAATTGACTTCTACACAGCAGACCCTGCTAGGTGCTAGCAAGATAATATTATTTCAGTTTGCCTCGCAAATAAACAACTACAATATAAGAGATGCTCGTCAGGCAAGATTTCCAATGCCACCCAAAACTAAGTATTTCATGTCCTCTTATGAGCTGTCTTAAAAACAGAGCATGCATCTCCACATCCCGCTCGTTCTCTGACAGAACACCCATCATTTTGGATTTGACATTGTAACGTCCCACCTAGCCCACACATTATTTTGTGTTATGTTATGGGAATATGTAGAGCGCAGCTAATCACCCATGACGGCATCCAAGTGCTGAGTAGGGCAGGCCTGATGGGAGAGGAGGAAACATGCCTGTTATGTCTGGAATAGCCATGTCTTGCGGGTAATTTAGATGTCCATGAGGGAGCAGGAGGTCCTGATGTGTTTTGGAATGTCATTACAGGTCTTGAGTGCACAATATCAGAACAAGCATCCTCCGCTTTTGGGCTTCTTGATTCGAGGGAGGTATGCTCTTGCCTGGAATGCAGATCCAAGGTTGGTAAAAGTTGAGGAGGTGGTTGAGGTAAACTGGAACGGTGTTGTGGAGAGCTTTGTGGTTGTGGGTACGTAGCTTCAACTTACATCTTTCCTGGACTGAGAGCCAGAGGAGATTGTTGAGGTCTGGAGAGATGTGGTTAATTTGTGGAATGTTCAGAATGAGTAGGACATGGGCTGAAGTTCCAATGTAAAGGGCGTTTCCATAATCAAGTCTATTTGCGAGAAGTGACTATGTGACCATTCGTCTGGTGTTTAGCGGCACCACTTCATAATCTTGCGAGCATTTGCAGGATGTGGAAGCATGATGAGGAGACGTTGTTGATCTGTCTACTCATGGAGCGGTTGGTGTCCAGAATGATCCAGAGGTTCTTGGCATGGTCTGCATAGGTGGCCTAGGGGATTCAAAGTGTGGATGCAATGCCTACACAAAGGGGTGCAGTGAAGCAGTTTACCCCTGAGCCCGCTAAATTGAGGACCCTGCGCTGTCCCTGATAAGATTACCTATCTATCACAAAAGCAGGCATTGCTTGCTTTTGTGATATAGAGATAATGAGACAGGTTTTGTAAGGTGAGACTTTGGCATAACTCTTGAAGGTGTGCTTTCCCAACTAACAGTGACACAGGTGAACTTTGTTCAATGCACCAGCAATTAATGTAAAAGGCAAGTTATTGTAGCTCCACAAGACACTATTCAAAGCGTAATTACATAGAAATATTCCTTTTGGCTCACTAAGAATTAGATAAAGGGTTCAGGGGCATCTGGAAACAGCAACACACCTTATTACATTACTCCCAGTATTACACACACTGCACTAAGAAGAATGAGCACATTTACGTATTTTTTTACCAAGGGGTGGGCAGCGGGGTTATTGGGTGGTTGTGGGAGGGGGGTAAAGGGAGAAATGTTTCTTTCATTGATTGGGCTACCAAGATATACATGTGTTGATATTTGGCAGGGACCTCCTGATTGTGGAGAACTGTATATATGCCTTTACCTGATCAATCATTAAATTTGTTTTTACCACAAAAATAATCTGTTTCTTAGTACATCCAAAATAACTACACATAACAAATAACAGTAATAAGACATATTATAAATAACGAGAGAAAAATGAATATTTCCAGCATTGCTAAAATTCCACTCTAAACGTTATCTAGAACCTAACATTCTAATGCCTACTTCTATGCTCTATACTATGAGAGCACAAAAGGCAGAGCAACTTTCAATTTAGAGTTTCTTAGGGAGAAGAGATGCACTGCATAACTTGTCGACAGCAGAGGCTGTCTTTATCCGAGCAGGCATGAAGACAGTGTTCCCCACAAAACGCAAACACACACTGCAGTAGCAGTCAGTCAATGGGACTTGACTTTCTGAACTTCAGGTGAAACATATCATCAACTAAATTTCAAGTGTGCTCACAGAGGGTGAGACCGTCTCTGGAAGAATTTCAGGTAATAATCTGGGTGAAGGACCTCTCTCTCAAGTGGTCAAGTGGCAGTTCTTATATAATACATCTTATTAGAAATTTGAATTCCTGACATAAATTTAGGGAATGTTTGACACAGATTATGAATATCAAGGTATCCCAGATGTACATAAATGGCAAAAGGATGTCAAATCAGACTACTATCCTGTTTATATGCCTGTATGTGTTCTCATTGACCTTGAGATAGTGAGGAGGAGACATTTGGCACAGAAGAATGTCTCCTTAGATGGTGCTATGTCATTGATCGAAGAACTTGACAATATCACAGTCCCTAGAAAAATAAGGTGTGGCTGAATCAGTGTTAAAAGGCAGACTTGACAATGATTCTGCTTAAATCAGGGATTATGGCAGCTTCCATTGCTTAAGTTAGGAAAGATAGAGATCTCCATGTACTAAGATGAAGTCAGGCCTACATAAAATTGAGTCAGACCTTAGAGATGTCAACATCCAATACCACTGGGTGGTGCCAAGAACTGAAGCGGCATCGAAATGTCTCCTAAGACATTGTTTCAAATTTGGTTTTGAGCCTTGTGCTCCTGCTACTGAAACACCAGGCCCAAGATAACGTTTGTGGCCCAGACTCAACAAAAGCTTCTGACAGGTGAAAGGGTCAAATAAATGGCATCTGGCATGTTCGAGCCCCGCATGAGCGAACAGTCTTTAGCGTGTAATCTGTTATTGTGCAAGCACATCCAGCCTGCTAGAAGGTCTCTCATGCCTGCAACAGTAGACCTCATGACCATAGCCATACAAGTTACTTTTGTATCTCCACAATGCAAAACCAAATGTCAAGTGGTCCTGAACACTCCACCGTAAAGTGCAAGCAAATCAAGCATTCACCGTTGTGTTTCATATTTTTATGAATGTAATCCAATTCGAGTAATTTTCTGTTTCTCAAATCTTAGCCAATATGTTTCATCTAGTTCAAATTTTCATAACTTCATCAGGGCTTGGGTAAATACATAAAACCAAAATAAAATAATTAATAATACAGAGTTTGTTCAGTTATCAAAATTATGACCCGTCATCAGTGCCGCAATTCGAAACTACAAAAAAGGGGGGGAAGAGGTTATAATTACAAGAAACCCATATTGCAAACAGTGCAAAATTGATCTCAACAAGCACCAACATCATTGTGCTGTTATAATAACAAAGCACAAATCAGAAGGCTGTGACAGACCAAAGAATTCATCACCCAGAGTCCAAATTGACAACAGTGACAACAAATGCACACTGAAACAGATAACAACTTACCTGTTCTCCTATTACCCTTAACAATTCACCATACCTGAGGAGTCAATCTACTCGTTGACTGTAAAGCACAAAAAATAATATCTCAAAGAAATGCAAACTATTCTTTTGTATCAATCACAAATATAGCATTGTGTAAAACTTAAGCACATTGAAACGAAGCTTACTAATTATGCTTATGCTCAAAAAGAATGTATGTAGCCGTGGCCATAAAAACACAGAAGCAAACACATCAGTTATGAGACAAATCTCATAAGACATTAATATATATAATTATATACATACAGGACAGGTTCCCTCAGGTATCAGAAATAACAAAATGTACAAACACAATATTATGCAAAAATAGATATACTCAATGTAACATCAGGGCTGCTAAATATACCATTGCAATGGATTTATAACAAATATGCCTCCATAACATATAGCTCAAGTAAAATGTTAATAATCATTATATGGAGCCCCACAGTGACCTAGGCTAGTTCTCCTGCTAAGTATAGGAAATTCAAAAGAACTCAAATAAACTAACTCATCGGAAAGCACTCCAACGGCACTCAGCGTGTATTGGTTTTTGTCTCGCACAAGTTCATGTAACAGCATTATCTTGCAGCTCCATCTTAAGTAGTTTAAACATGAAACAAACAGAAAAATCAAAAAATGTGTTAATGAAGTTCCAAGGTGATAACCAAAATAATGCACAATAAAATAATGACATAATGATAAGCCACACCAAGTATTCCCTTCAAGTGTCACAATAACAGAAATCATCAGTATGATACATATGAAAATAAATAATCATGGGCTCCAAACTCACCTCATACAGGTAGATAGCATTTCGTAGCAGCACTATTTTGAAGTGATTTCAAAAGCAAAATCGACATTCAAAGACAGACATAGGCATATCTCACCTCATTCCGAGTCTAAAAGAGGGACAGCAGTCTTCAAATATATTATGAAAGCTCAAAGTGCTATTTTTACTGGGCTCTTATTACTGTAATGAGGATGCAAGAGAGAGCAACCAGCTTTAAATGCACCAAGACAATATCACATACATAAAGGTAATAAGGAGTCAGAAATTGTGACAATGATGTCAGTCATCCCACGCAAACAGTATTTTTTTTTTGTCCTCATACATGCCACCAGAAGATGTTTGCTCTAGATGGGATCTCTCTCTGCGCCTTTCACACAAGCAAACTTAGTTTCCGCCCTGGAAAATGTGTGCGGCAAACAGGATTCACCCAGAGGTAGGCCGTCTCTTGTCCAACTCCCATTTAACTCGATGGACCATAATTACCAGGGAGGACTGGCCACAAACCTCTGGCATAATCATTGGACCCAAGTTATTCCTTTGACCAGACCTCTAGTGCAGACGAAATTGTATTAGCACTCTCTCAGCCACAAGCCATGTCTGACTGGCTGATCATCATGATATTTTTTAGACACTCAGAGAATCTGGGTGGGGCCTCCGACTTCCATTCTCTACATATTTCTCTCCTAGCGATGACAATCACATAGAATAGAAACTGTGAAGCCATATCATTCATCAGGTACCCCGGCGGCAGGCCAAAAAAGATCAATGTAGGACAACATATAATTGGCATTACTAAAACCTCCTCTAGGAAACCACATACTGCCGCCCAGTGTCTAGTGATCTCTGGGCAATCTATAAACATGTGTTGATCGTCCGCTGCCGATAGTTTACATCTAGGACAGTAGTATTTCTCCGCTGTTATCCTGGACAATTTAGCCGGTGTCCAATGTACCATATAAGCTGTATATAGGTGATTTCTTCTGAAATTTGCTGGTTTGATTATCCTCCGAGACATAGTGAATGCATCAGTCCAAATTCTCTGTACCTCCTCTGCACTCTCAGTTAAAACATTGCCCCCAAATTTTGCCAGTTCAGAGTCCAACCTGTCTTTTACCCCCGCGAGTGTCCTGTACCAGAAGGAGACCTCCCGCTCCAAACCCTCCCTCTACCGATAGAATCCAGAATCAGAGTATCCTCTCCAGTCCCCCATACTTGTCTTCCCTACCATGCAGACAACTGATAGTACTTAAATCTGGTGAGGAACCCATTAGTTAGATTCACAAAGGACTCCCTGTCCATAAGCCGAGTATTAACACAGAGATCGCCCCAATTTTTAAAACCTGCTACTTTAAGTGGCTGTGACAATCGATCTAAAAGACATTCCGGAGTGCCAGGGGAATCCCATATTGGGGCTTGTAAGTTATAATACGGAATCCCCAGAACTCTCCAGATATATCCCCAGTTCTTAAGTGCCGCCTCTAAGATATTAAGGCGAGCTTTTTTATAAAATTTTTGGTCACCAAATTTAAAAAGAAAACATTCCAGACCCTGTGGCTGGTCAAATAACATTGCCTGGAAGAGACGGCCCTGTGAAGAGGAGTCTACCTTATTGGCTAATATTCTAAAATTCTTAAAATGAAAGGCGTGGCAGTATAAAAGTAAATCAGGTAGGGCCAAACCTCCCATCTTCAGCCCTCTCCTCAATTTCTTCTAGGCTATCCTAGGTGATATTGTGGCCCATATGAATGATCCAATCTTCCCTTGAAGGCCAGCAATGTCCTTAGGATTAAATGAGAGGGGGATGGTATTAAACAGGAAAGTTATTTTAGGGAGGCTAGTCATTTTGACCAGATTTATTCTCCCATATATGTTCAGAGGCAAATTTCCCCATCTTGGCAGTAACTTGCTCACTTCCTTCACTACTAACTGCCAGCTGGTTTTAGGAGAATCCACCAATTGTTGAGTAAGATATATTCCCAGGTACCTGATTTTTTGTTTAGCCCCCTGTACAGGGATTACGTTGTTCCAACCCATTATGTCTGTTTTCTCTTTATTGATTTTATAACCCAATACCCTTCTAAATTCTTCGGCGAGTTTAAATAGCCGGGGAATTGCGTCAACATAGTTTGATGTATACAGGAGGAGGTCGTCTGCAAATAGTGCAGTTTTAAGTTCCAACTCCCCCATTTTAAATGGTGAAATAATACGGTCAGGTCTAAGAGAACAGACAAAGGGCTCAATATAAACATCACACAATAGGGGGACAGGGGACAACCCTGGCTAGTTCCTCTGGAGATGTTAAACCATTCTGCTAAACCACCATTAACTAGAACTTTAGCTCTGGGGCTCCTATATAGGGATTTAACTCCTTGAATAAAGGTGGAAGGAAACTCAAACCTAGACATGGTGACCCAAAGGTACGCCAAATTGACCTGGTCGAACGCTTTAGCTGCGTCGATAGCTATGATGGTAAGTGGCAGCCCTCTCTCCTCCGCAAAATCTATTGCCCCCAATACCTGAACGGTAAGCTCATTAAGCTGCCGCCCAGGTATAAACCCTCCTTGGTCCGGGTGTATGATCGTCTTAATAATTTTGGCTAATCTAGTAGCCAGTATCCTGGAAAAGATCTTTAGGTCCGAGTTTAGTAATGAAATTGGTCTATAAGACTCAATTTTTTGTGGGTCTTTATTTTGATTAGCTATCAATGTAATAGTGGCTTCCAAACAAGAATGGGGAATGCTGTCCCCTTGTAAAAAGATTCTATTGAAAAGTGTCCTAAGCACCGGCACAACTACCTTCAAATTATCCGAATATACCTCAACTGGCAGGCCATCAGGGCCAGCGGCTTCGCCTCGGCTCATTTTCTTAACTTGCAATCTTATTTCCCCCTCCGTGATTTCGCTAGCCAGATGTAACTTGTCTGAATCTGACAATTGGGGCAGGTCTCTCAAGTTTAACCAGGCATTAACCTCCTCTACTCCAAGGCTAATATCCTCTTGGTATAAACCATGCATAAACCCCCTGGCCTCCTCCCTAATCAATTCATCCTCAGAAATCAGCATACCAGATTGCCTCTGGATTAATTACTTAATATTATTTCTACTCCTCTCAGTCCTCGATTTCTAGGCCAGGAGAGCACCACATTTCTCACCGTACTCAAAATTCTTCAACCGGCTGACCTCCCACCTTTCCTTAATGATCGTATCACTTCTGGCTTTAAATACTGCTTGTAATTCCAGCAGTTCTTTTTCCAATTTCGGGATACTATCCCTAGATGTCAGGGCCGCCAACTGTAGTTCCAGTTCTTTCTTCTTTATGGCCTCAAGATCGTCAGTTTCTTTTATCTTAATGGTTTTCCTCCTAAAACTCATCTGTGAACTCAATACACCCGTAAATAAGCCTTAAAAGATTCCCAAACTAATTGCTCGGTGCAAGAGCCTATGTTAAAATTGAAGAAATCAGTAATTCTTTGTTTAACCTCAACTTTACCCTATCATCCAAAAAAAGTGTTCTATCTAGAGTCCATCTGTACTATATAGGCCTAGACCTAAGATTGATTAGCAGTTCAACCACTGAATGATCTGAGATACCACCTGGAGTATGAGATACCGATACAATATCCGCAAGCAATACCTGATCAGATAAAAAATAGTCTATTCTCGAGTATTGCTTGTATTTTTTGCTATAGAACAAACACTCTCTTACAGCACCATATTTAGTTCTCCACACTTCCTGCAAGTTGAAATCTTTCATGATATTCCTGAGAGCTGATAGTGTACTGGATGGGACACAGTATTTGGCCCTAGAGGTTCGGTCCAGCTGCTTATCGAAGACCAGATTAAAATCTCCGCCTAATATAGTCGGTGCTGCGTACTGTAGTAAAGTTGCTCCCAGTTTCAAAAGAGAACTAGGATTGTCCTCATTCGGGCTATAATACACTGCACACGTAAGGGGTATGCTACCTATGGGGAGGGCTGCCACTGGCCATCCACCGGACTGATCTGTGTCCCAATTCTGGACCTTATTCCCCTTGTTGGCCCTAATGATAATTGCTACGCCCCTTGAACATCCCTTCTGCCTTGAGCATAGTACATCCTGTACCCAACCCAATTTACCAAAGACTTGTTCGCATGTTTTGGCCTCTAGATGGGTTTCCTGCAGAAGGTACACATGGGCTTCTGAATTTTTTAGATATTCAATGACCCTGGATTGTTTCCTTCCTCCTCCTAAGCCATTAACATTCAAGGAGAGGAATTTATTACCGATTACCCTGCTCATGACCTATCCAAGACTGCCCTGTATCTAGAGCTTTTACAAAAAAGAACAATTTTGCAACATATGAGGACAATTTTTGCATTTCACCCCCCCACTGTGACCCCTCCCCTGGGGAACCACCCCTTCATACTAGGCGCTGGTATCGCCTTTAAGGAACCCACACAACAGCGACACAACGGCAGTATTCATGATTACCGAGCGACATGTTTCTATAACCCTATTACTACTACTGCGCCTGCTGTAGGGACCTATTTATTGTTTATACATATATCTCTCCTTTCCTCTTTTCTTCCTTTTTTTTAAAAAAAAAGAGTGTTTTATGTGTTTCTTTTCCTTCTATCTTTAAGTCATATATAAGTGATTATTTTTCCCATTTTTTTTTTTTCAATAAATGTTTCCCCTCTTAAAACCCTCCACCTCAGTAAGTTTCCTATAGATTATATATATTCTCCACAACTAATTTTCTCTATTGCTGTTTCATCTGGGACAGGAGGTCATCCACATCTTCTAGTTGACTACAATTATACATTTTATTCCTCCACATCACTTTCAGAAGGGCTGGAAACTTCATTTGAACCTGAGCACCGAGTGACCTTAACTCCAGCATTCTAGAACCGAGCTCCCACTGTCTCTGCGCAGTTCGGCCATCAATATCTGATCGAATTTGATAAGGATTAGCCCGATGAAGGAGGGTGGATCGAGATAAGCACCTGCTTAAGATTTATTTTGTGACACTATATGTCTGGAAATTAACAATGATCTTTCTGGGTGCTTTCCTGTCTGGATGTAACCTAAAGGGGTTCCTATGCACCCTCTGTATTTCTGCCTCCAAATCAATATCGGGCCGATCTTTCAAAAGCCCGTCTCTTAGCAGTTTACACACAAACCCCTTGATATCCTCCACCTCCTCTCCTTCCGGAATCTTCAAGATTCTGAGGTTATTCCTATGGGCTTGCGTCTCTAATCTTTCCAAGTCCATCAGAAGGGACCGGTTCTGCGTTTTTAGAGCATCAATATCCTTAGAGTTTCCCAACACGGACTCCGACAGTGTGGTAACTTTGAGCTCAAGTGACCCCGTCCGGGTACAGATGTCATCCAGCCTTAACTCCAACATATCAAACCTATCATGAATACATTTTTGGTTGTTCTCCGAAATTTCAAACTTACTCAGGAGGTCCCCCCTCAATGACTGAAAAAGAAAACCTAACCTATCCCCGTCATCATCTGAGCACTCTGACCGCTGCGGGGCACTATGGGCCTGAGTCAACAGCTGGACCTGAACTGGAATTTGAGCTTGAAGATGAGTTGGAGCCTGAGATTGAAATTGAGATTGACAGGGGTCAACTCCAGCCCGGGGTGACAGAAGGTCCGTGGCCCCCGATGTAACCGGAAGAACTTGTGGAAGGAAAGGATCATTACTAGGGGTGACTACAGAAGGGCCTCCGGCTGTACCGGCTGTACCCCCATCGAGGACTACTTCCAGACTCTCTGTATTTCCTGAATCCAGCATGGTCTCTAGAAGTCCATAGCGATTTCCCAGCGCTAAGGAAGGAGTGCTAGGCTCCGAGCTAATACAGCCATCTCTGCTGCCACCTTGGGACTCACAACCTGCTCCATAAATTTAAAGAAAGTCTTAAGCGATGGAGTATTCTTTTGCAGTTGTTGAGCCGCTTTAGGACCTTTTACCCTTTTAACGCCTCCTGACTTTTTCTTCCTTTTATAGGGGGTTAACGGTGTTGGGCCCTCCCTCACCAAGAATTCAGTAACCCCTTTGAACTCAGATCTTGTTGGGACCTTAATTGATATCTATTTCTGCTTTTTAAGGGTGACGTCAGCAACTCTCCCTCAGCCCCACTGGGCTTTTTCCTCCTGCTGTTTGCGAAGATGTTTGCCTGCGGACCGGAGTGTCCTGCCAGCTGTGGAACTGCCCCCTCCCTGCTTAAGGGGTTAACTGAATGAGTCACGGAAGCATCAAACTCCATACAGTCCCACTGTCCGACCTCCCCTCCTTTGAAACTCCTTACCTCGCCCTCTCACCGGGTAAGATTAATGAGCACCGCTTTCCTATTCATGCCGCGACTTTTCCTTTACCGCCGTGCTGCCTCAGAGCCCCTGGAACCGGTGTCAGCCTGCCGCCGCCATGTTTCCTCGCAAACAGTAATTATAACATATTATAATGTTGGTGACCACTTCCCAATCCATGTCTATGTTATATATGTACATTTTAAAGTGCAGATAAATTAGCATAAACAGAATTATTTAAATCTATGCAACAAATATTTTTTTTGTACCTAAAACAAACACTATGGTAAGAAAATATTACACAATTATTCAATAAAAAAGACTGTGGGCACTTTGAGAAGGATATGAAAACTCTTCTGTCACTTATAATCCATTTTAAGACTCTCCCAAAAATGAATGCATTTTAATATCAATATTCAAACCCTGTTTTATCGTTCTGAGATCCATAATCCATACAGCTTCTTTATGTCTTAGATGCAAATTGCAAAACAAACGTGACCTGCTTGTGGACCAATTGCAACTATGAAGCATATCAGAAATTTTGTTATCAACATAAATGTGCAATCCTTCATTATTTAGTTTACTTACATCCGAATTTTGAAAATCATTGCATGTTTGCACAGATCCATTACTTTGTTATGTTGTTTTCACTTAAAGCCTGCCACCTAATGTAACTTTACACGATGGACATGTGAGGATGTTTATAACAACTGTTGCCAAATGATTATGCAGAGTTTCTTAGCTCGTTTAATTTTGATGTTTTTAGGGTTTTTAGAAATGTTGAAAATCAAATGTCGCAGTGCAATACTAAAGTGTACACACTAGATTATTGCTATACTGTGGCAGGGCTGATGTGTGATTTTAAGATGCAAAAAAGTGTGCTCTGCTATCCGCACTTGTGAAATCAAACAACTTTATCGGAGACAATTAGCTTATCAATTTGCAGAATTGAATTAGTACTTTTCGCTAACAGACAACGGGGTATATTCTGAAGAACGTGCGATAATCATAGCCAAAATAGGTTAACACAATTTCACATATCGCCGTCTATCACTGGAAAATAACTCTGTGTCAATGTCCCATTCTCAACAATGCGGTAACATGCGAAAGTGTCCCGATAACGCATCAAATGTCAGCGAAAACATTACCGGGACGGCGATAAAAATCCAAACATGAAAGAAGTGGCGATGGCCCCAACCGCGATGACAAAATCAGCAATAAGCTTTGCCAGGCCTGCAATTCACACACATCAGACGGGAAAAATCACTATAAAAGTAGAAAGAAACCCACAAACAAAAACAAAACAACTGCGAAGCACAATGGAGGTAGCCGGAGCAGGACAAGAGGACGACCAGAACCCCACAATGCCCCTGGAGGACAAGGCCGGGACCCTGTTGTTAGGGAATGGCACCGACAAGAAGAAGAGAAAGACGCATTTCAGTCCGCAGGAAAACAGGATCCTGATCACGGAAGTGATAAAATATCATCAACAATTGTTTGTCACCTCCAATGTGTCATTGGCAACAGAAAATGGAATATGGCAGTCCATTGTTGCCAAGGTGAATGCTGAGGAGGACTATGGAAGAGGTCAAGAGGCGCTGGAATGATGTGAAGCCCAAAACCAAGCAGAAACTCGCTAACAACCAGAATGCAGCAATGCAGACTGTAGGTGGGAGTCCTGCACCACAGGAGGAGCTGGACGAGATGGAGGAAATGGTGTCCACAGTCATCAGTGTGGAGACGATGGAAGGAGTTGGGGGACTGGACACTGCTCGACATGAGCCGACACAATAGCAAGAGGGTGAGTATCGACCAGGGACTGGGGGACGGCAGGAGATGAGCACAATGGCACACATGCACAATTAAGCATAGCACAGTGCACACCCACAATGACTCTGGAGCAGTCCCTGATCCTCTTGGTACACTGCAGCACACTTAGAAACTGCAAATAGGCCCCTGTCGACTATGTGCCCAGAAGGGGCCCTCCCAACACATCAATTATCTCACAACAAACCCATGCACATGTGCTGAACCCACACTGCCAATGGAAGTGACACTGCATGAAGATTAGCATGGCTGCAGTCCAATTATCAGGACATGGTGCACGCCACAACACTGAGGGGGCTACATCCATAAAGGAGCAGGTCACACTCTGACACAGCCACGTGCACAAACAACCGCTGATGTCAACAAGACATCTGCGGACAAACCATGCCCAAGAGTCCCAACTCCCACCTGGAGCCCAATTTACCCAAGTCTGCAACATCTCAGCACTGTCTAAGCAAAGATTTGAAAGACACACCGCTTGAAAGGGATAAGGGCCAGCAAAATCAGAGCTGCAGGGGTGACTCTCCCACAATGCAGCACACACACATCAACTATGACAACAATGTGGTACAAACTACAACACGTTCACAACAGAACAGAGGGCACAACTGCTGATGCTTTTGTGTAGAAACTGGCCAATCATATTTGGCATAGCAGGGAAATGTGAAATGATGATGTACAAGTACGAACACACATCCGTGATATTGTCGAAATGTCCACTGTCCCACTTCAAATAGGCAGCTCCTCCCAAACAGTCACAATGTACATTGTCAAACAGTCTGTATGTGAACTTGTACAATGCATCAACATATATGTGAACACAATGTTAAACTGCATCTCCCCATCACATTGAAGAGGGAGAATCAACAACTCCTGCAGAGCAGACCCAACAACTCTTCACTGATGATGAAGAGGACCTCTCCACCTTCAACACTGACGCCCTCCAAGTGCTCATGTACAGCTCACCTCCAGGAGCAGGGCAGCCCAGCTGCATCCAGACCTCACCCCCTGCACAGACCACACAGCAGGAAGCACCAACCACCACTGCTGTCTTCCAGCACCCACACGAACAACATATGGCCTTCCAACGACATGTGTTAGGGTCACCCACTGTCTGCTCCAGGCTTTCCAATGATCCATGGATGACATCGCTGGAGTCCTGCTCTGAGGCAAGGACAACTGTCTAGTCAGAGTGGCTCCAGTGGTGTCATCCAGGAGTTGGGACACATGCGGCGGACCATGGAGAACATGGAGCGGGTGCAGGCGGAAAGAATGGCTGCCACGGCTGCACACCAGCGTGATATAGCTGGGATCTACCATGCCCTGCAGATCCACATTGTGGCATTTCTGCCACAAGGCCTGGCGCAGATGAATGCTGCTGCTGCTTCGACATCCACATCTCCGCCCCTAATGTGTCAGTGCTACAAACTGCTGGAGACAGAACATCACCACCCACATGTGAGGCACATGAAACATCAGAAGATGAAGATGTGGATGATTCTTCCTTACTGAAGGAAGCAGTAGCATTCATCTCCTCCATATGGCCTGTTTCTGCTTGGTTCTGCCCTCTGCATCATCATCTTCCACTGTCACCCGAAGCACTCTGCAACACTCACCTTGGACCTCAACATATTCTGTTTGGTCACCAATGACACCGCTACCATACTGCAGACTGAGCTCTTCCTCTTCTGATGTACTTGTCATTCCCTGAAGGATTCTGGCTGGCCCTCCACAGACCAACAATGTAAAGTGGGGTTTGCATGGCCCTGTACTGCTCCAGCTACAACACTCCACTGAATGTGCATTAAACATTCAAATTCACACAGATGTGTCATGTCTATGATCATTCAAGTGTGAAAGTATGGATGAATGTAGGGTCAGTAATTCCCCCTTATGTCCATGTTGCTCATGTTGTGGGACTTGAGTCACTGGGTGCAACTTTACTGATTGGGGTCCGGGTGGCACTGACACTATAATAGAGACACACGCATTAGTTACTTTCTTGTCCAGCCCGGAACTGAACCATGCCCAGAGCCCTGGGGTCATTGTTCACACCCCTACGCTGGACTGGCATACGCCAGGCCAGCCAACTCCGCTTACGCTTACAGAGGGGGACAATGCTACATATCCCAGGTCTTCCCTGTAGTGATCTACTGATCATAGGTCTAGTTATCAGCATGCCACAGCCACTCCCTGAGAGCTGGTTTACACCCACACCACACCCATCCAGCACAGGTGTCACAGGACATGTGACCCTGCCAATAAAACGGGCCGGGCGCACGTGCTCGAGGCCATTTCCACTATCTATCTGAGTGTGTCTTTGTGGTCATTATTTATGTTTGAGGGCCTAGTGCCCTAACACATCACATTCCCCACTGCCAGGGGTGATATGAAAGTGTCCGCACCACATGACTCAATCATAAAGGGCCCATGACTTGTGAAGCATAGAGTTGGTGGCAGCCGAGGCACTTTGGCCGGCATCGGCCTACTGCCACGAGACGGTGACTTGCGGTGCACAGAGTTGGTGACACGATAGCTGAACAGGTGTGCAACCTGTGATGATGCGTAGGCCTCGATATGCCCACCTGCCAATGATTTGAATTGAGAGCCCAGCTGGACCGCAGTGTATGCCGAAGGCAGCAGGCTGCACAGACATGACTCCGTGGCGCGGTGCAGCAGGGTGCGCTGGGGGCCTGTGGGGCGGAATCCAGCGATTGGATGAGGAGGATGCAGCGGCATGTGGAGGGCCCTCTTGGAGACACGCCAATGGTGGCAGGGGAGCATTGAGGCCTCGGTGTGCAAGGGGGGCAGTCATCGCTGGGCGGCAGACCAGTCTTGGGATCAGGGCTGGGGTGCAGCAGGTGCACAGGATCATGTAGGTACCACTGGTCATGACTGTGGCCTCATGGCTGGGTGGGGGGGTATAAAGCTGATACAAACCGTGATGCTTACAGGTATGAGAAATCCTGCATTAGGAGACAGAAGTTTGTGTGACCATAACTTTCCTTTTCTTTCCTACAAAGGTTACGACCACATGTACTTTTGTTGCAATCTTTTTGAACAGGATTGGTCTTTCCAGGAAGCATTCTGGTTTGTCCATGTGCTATACACTGTACCAGAATAGGTTTGTGACCATACGGACGCTTGACCATTGTCACCATTTGTCCAATAGGTTTCTGAATACCGACTTCCGGAGTATTGAATTGTATTGGGGAGTGCCCGCAGCATATGCAGTTACTTGAATCCACACATTGCCCTGATGAAGTTCCCTGTTGGGTGTTGGCTGTGCTTTTCGTAATGTTTATTTGTGTATTTGTAATAAAGGACTGTTTTTGCACTACTGTTGACTACTGGACTTCATGACCGTGCGCACACCCATTTCAGTTACTACAATCTTGGATCTGGGGCACAGAGGCATCTGGCAATGGCTGGCGTTGGGGTTGGTTGCGCAGGAATACCACGTATCTGGAACTGTAGTATGGTGCGGATACAGGGGCCCGCCGTTGCTATTGTGGACATGCATCCAAGACGTGTGTGTGGAAGTTTGGGCTGGCAGTGAGACTCCTCCAACTACGGCAGTTGTTGGTTGGGAGGTACCAGGGGCCTACAGGTGCAGCACATCCAGCAGCTTTGTGTGCAGAGGGATGTTGGTTGTCTGCTGTGTTGGTACCGTCAGCCTGTGGGCAATGTGGTTCAGGATGCAGAGAATGGTTCTCCTTTGTGCCTGAGGTGGGCAGTGACTTCCTCTGGCGTTGAGTGTCTGAGGCTAGTGAGTGTTAGAAACGTCCGCTGCGTTGTTTTGCGCTGCCTTGGTGGTAGTCCGGGGGCGGTGTGGTCGGGGGGGGGAGGGAATGGGTGGTGGCGATGGGTGTTGTGGACTTCTTGGATCTCCGAGCTGCATGATCACTGTCTCCATGACATGTGTTGGTCATCAGATGTGGCTCTGGGCTGGGATCCCTTTCATACTGCAGGAAGTCATCCTGCTTTCCACCAGTAAAAGGCAGGTGTTAAATCCTTGCTGCTAACGCGCCTTATCACCTGATTTTGGATCGCATCGCAGATTTGGATGGTCATTGAGAATATCGCGAAGTGGTGTTTTCGAGTGTTTTTGCATGAAAACGCCTACTCTGCATATCATTAGAGTTAGTTGTCACTCTCATCCATGGCGGTGTTTTTGGAGAAGCTATCGTTGGAAAACTGGCGATATCAGCAGTTTGCACCAATTTGAGAATGGAGCGATAATTCTTTCACCCCTTTTGCTGCCCTAAAGTGCCGATAGCTTAGCGATAAATCTATGAGAATATGCCCCAACATACACTCAATTGAAATAGTGTGCAGAGATCGCCATAGTGCTGAAACTTAGAGCCAACAAACAAGATGCCCTTTGCTACCATGAATGAAAGAGATTTATGGAGTTAGGGTTTATGCCCCTAAAATTTCTGAAAACCAACATTGATTCAAAGAAAATGGCAAATACATATATAAAAAAGAAAATGTAAAACACATATTTGCATAATATGGTTTATAATAAAATGATAATGTTACCTATTTAAAACATAAAAATTACTCGCATAAATATAGAACAATGACATCCTGCAGCCCTGTACAGAAATACACATCTTATGCAAATATATGAATGCACATATACATTGACTCTGCAATTATACATCAAATCGAGCTTCCAAAATTATAATTCATCAGTTCTGTCTCTGTTGTGCAGCCAGTCCTCCAAACTTTTTATCTAGTTGACAAGCATTTTAGTTGTTAAATTGAATTTACTCCATCTTCATCACAACAAAATATATATCATCATCATCATCAAATACATTGTTGCGGTCAATAGACCATAAAAGTGCAAGTGCAGTAAACTAGCAATAAATAAAAACATTCTCAGGTACATGAACTCAAAGCCCCAGTGTCCGAGATTTCAACTACAAATTATTACTAATATCCAATGCCCCAATATATGAACAAAATACATAGCAGCACGTACAAAAGACCAGATAATTAAAGATGTACAATTATTGGGCAGAGATGGAGCTGATACATTTCAAGGCATCAAATGCTTAAAAAGCACTATTCAAAATTGTAAACAGTCATAATATCTATTCCAAAATATAGAATGGACATAATATCGAAGTAAAAATATAGAATGGACAAAATATCGAATGGACACAATATAGTGGTTAAAAATATCGAATTTAAGGTAAGTAATATCGATTTTCAAAATATAGAAGTCAAAATATCGAAATATACAATATAGGGATTAAATATATCGATTTTTTAATATTATCAATTTTTTTAAAGTGTTTTGTATGTTAGTATATATGTGAAAAGTGTATATTAATTTTTGTAATGTATGTTTAATGTATTTTAAGTAATGAATTTTATGTTATTTAATTTTTGCGTAATTTAATTCTGTAGCGGGTTGTGGGTTTATAGGGGAATAGGGTGGGAAGTAATTTAATTGTAATTAATTAAATATTTTTATTTATTTATTGGTATTCATTTTGAATTTATTGTTATTTTGTAATAGGTAATTCATTTTTATTAATTGCCAATTAATTTGTATTAATTGATAAATTTTTAATTATGTTAATTTTCTAAATTTATTTTCGGTAGCGGGTTGTGGGTTTATAGGGGAATAGGGTGGGAAGTAATTTAATTGTAATAAAGTAAATATTTTTTTTCATTTATTCGTATTGATTTTAAATTAATTGTTAATTAATTTTTAATTGGTAATTAATTTCTATTAACTGGCAATTCATTTTTATTAATTGGTAATTATTTTGTATTAATGAAATATTTGATAATTATGATAATTGTATTAATGTATTTTCTGTAGTGGGATGTGGGTTTATAGGGGAATAGGGTTGGAAGTAATGTAATTGTAATTAATTACATATTAAAAATACTTTTTGTGTATTGATAATTAATTTACTGTTAATTTTTAATTGGTATTAATTTGTATTATTAATTAGTTTTTGTTATTTAAAATTAATTCGTTGTTGAATAATTATGAATAGGTTATTAATTTTTAATAACTAATATGTCGTTGTATTTCTAATTAATTATTACATAATATTAAATTGGTTATTAATTTCAATTAATGTTTTATTGGTATTGATATTTAATTTATTTTTAATAATATATTAAATCATTACTTTCCCTACTGTTAAACTCACTGGAGTGGGAATAGTAATTTTCACCCTCCCGCTATCCAACGCTTTCCCTACTGTTGCACTCTCTGGAGTGGGAATAGTATTTTTTACCCCTACGCTATCCAACGCTTTCCCTACTGTTGCACTCTCTGGAGTGGGAATAGTAATTTTCACACTCCCGCTATCCAACGCTTTCCCTACTGTTGCACTCCCTGGAGTGGGAATAGTATTTTTTACCCCTACGCAATCCAACGCTTTCCATACTGTTGTACTCTCTGGAGTGGGAATAATAATTTTTAACCCTACGCTATCCAATCGTTTCCCTACTGTTGTACTCTCTGGAGTGAAAATAGTAATTTATACCCTTCCAATATCCAACGCTTTCCCTACTGTTGCACTCTCTGGAGTGGGAATAGTAATTCTTACCCCTACGCTATCCAACGCTTTCCCTACTGTTGCACGCTCTGGAGTTGGAATAGTAATTTTCACCCTCCCGCTATCCAACGCTTTCCCTACTGTTGCACTCTCTGGAGTGGGAATAGTAATTTTTACCCTTATGCTATCCAACGCTTTCCCTACTGTTGCACTCTCTGGAGTGGGAATAGTAATTTTTACCCCTATGCTGTCCAACGCCTTCCCTACTGTTGCACTCTCTAGAGTGGGAATAGTATTTTTTACCCCTACGCTATCCAACGCTTTCCCTACTGTTGCACTCACTGGAGTGGGAATAGTATTTTTTACCCTCCCGCTATCCAACGCTTTCCCTACTGTTGCACTCTCTGGAGTGGGAATAGTAATTTTTACCCTTACGCTATCCAACGCTTTCCCTACTGTTGCACTCACTGGAGTGGGAATAGTATTTTTTACCCCTACGTTATCCAACGGTTTCCCTACTGTTGCACTCACTGGAGTGGTAATATTAAATGTTACCCTCCTGCTATCCTACGGTAAAATATTGTACATTTTTTATTAATAACTTAAATTAATTATATCTTAATTTTAAGGTTATTTGAGTATTTTTAAGTATGTTTTAGTTAATTATATTTATTATTTCATTAATTTTAAATTACTTTTAAGACATTTAAAAAAATCGATATTTTGACTGACTATATTTTTTACAGACTATATTTTGGATTCGATATTTTTGTACTTACCTGTTTGTAGATAGAAATTCGATATTTTGGCATTCTATATTTTGGTGACTATATTTTGGTAAGTCTATATTTTGTCATTCTATATTATGTCAGTGATCCCTATAAAATCACATTTAAAAGAATTGAGTTTAAAAAAGGAGCAAGCCCAGCTAAACATTTAGAAGTCACCTGCACACACACCCCATAGAAAGTAAAAAACGTGACACCGCAAATACAACTGGGGATAAAGTGATTGGTCTCAAGATTTCAACATAGTTGCGTCAACCAGCGGCGTCTAGATTTTTCATAGTGAGGGCATAGGAGAAAAAAACATGCAACTCGATTCGATTTTCGATTTGATAAAGCTTTATTCGAAATGTAAAAACAATTCTTAAAAGCATATACAACTATCACAATCATTAAAAAATTCATCGTAAGTACAAGTAATAATTTAAAAATAGAAACTCAAGTAATAAAATGTAATCTAACTGGTTTCTTAGAACTTAGCACGGGTTTCGATAAAAACATGTAATAGTTAAAGGATTAATTTGTCGTTGAAGCAGCTATTATTCGAGAAGCATAGAAAGGGTTGATCTGCGTTGGCCCTCCAGTGGTGATACTTTCCTTTAGAATTACATATTTACATGCGGTAGGCATTCACAATACTACCCTTGCGTCGTGTTTACCCTTAATAGGGGCAAGTTAATAGCGCATTCCATGTTTATATATGTTGTGCGCTGGGGGAAAGCAGTTAGGTGCGGAGGCATAGGGTTTTCTACCCATCACGTATTTAAAGTTGTACCCTACCTCTGGTCTTAAGGGGGGTATGTATGGCATTCTGTAATAAAAATCATGTAAGTCCCAGATCGATATTGGGCCGTCGTCTTCTTGTGGTCCCCAAGATCGTAGGTACGGGACAATATGTCTAAATCTAAATTTTACCAACACTAAGTCACCAGGGATGTCTTTTGGGAGGGAACCTAACCAGCCCACCCTTCTAACACACATTATTGTTCCATTCAAATCCGGTGGCAAAGGTCTGTTTTTTGATAACCAGGAGGTTACTTTATTTAGTAGGTCATTTTGCCTTTCGGATTTCCCATGTTTGAGTGGTGGTACTCCAGAGAGCACACACACGTATGGAGCGGCCTCAGGTGGAAGGTGTATCGAAGGTGCCTTCTCATCTCTAGCACTAGTATGCTGTGGAGATACCAATTTGGGGGCGATCATAGGGGTTATTTTATTGGAGGCTAGTTGGAGAGTTTTAGAATTGTTACATAGTGTAAGTTGCATTGGCATTATGGGGGCAACAGGGGATTGATGACGATTAGTTATTTCTGTGAATTTTGCGGGAATTAAGTCAATCTTAATCAATTCCTCTATTTCCAGCAACTTATTCTCCAAGGTATCTATTTTGTCCAGCAGTGGCGATATAAGAGATTTAAGCAATGGTTCAATCAGGGATGTTAGAGCCAATTGTAGAGGGGATGCTAAACTATCTAATTCTTCTGCAACCTCTGGGATCGAAAGGGGGTCAGTGACAGTCAGTGGCAAGCTTAAGTGCAAATCTTGACCCTTTAGGTTGTTCTCATTATGTTGCGCCTTGTCACTTTTGCAGTTAACGGATGAGGTCTGTGTAGGCGCTGAGCTTAAAGTGTTAACTTTAGTATAATGGGGTGGAATCCTGCGCAGATTCATTGTAGAGCGAAGAACTTAGGCTTTTTTCCGTACAGGGGGAAGCACTATCTGATTTAGATCTCCAATCTATTTGGGCATACTTGGTATTACACAGATTATTGAGTTTGTTTAGCAGTGAGTAGTTTTGCGAGATACCCGGTGTTTCTAGGGGAGATTGTTCACTAGGGGTACTAGCTATCGCCTGACGAAAAAAGTTCACATCTAAATTAGTGGGTGTGGGCCATGGTAACCTGGTTAAATGGTGGTCTTGAGTGCCATTGCAAGAACCCCTCTGGTTGATAGAATTTTTGGAGGGCCCTTTCTGAGTCATGGTTCCGTTCAGTTGGATAGGGGTAATATGTCATCAACACGGGACAAGAGTTTAATGTTTACAACTTCATGTCCATTAGGTGTAAGGAAGCATACGATAGTTTGTCTCACTTTACCTCCTCTGATACAGAATGCAATGGGGGTGGCCCGTCCCGTCCTCCACGGCCCTCTGAGGGCCACAGAGGACCCGCCCTTTGCCCGGGCTTAGCCCGGCGCAGTCCCGCGTGCAATCCCGCGACGGGGGGAGATGTCCTTTACTTTATGCGCCCCCTGGCGCGGATTTCTCAATTACGGCTTCCGGCCGCGAGGACTCTTGGGCCCTGTAGTCCGTGTTCTCCTCCCAACTGCGGGACTGGCGTGGAAACAGCAGGCTCCGCTCCGCCACCGCGAAAACCGCCCCCTGTAGCTCCGGGGCACAGGCGGGGGAACAGCAGGCTCAGCTGCGGCTCCGGGGACCAACCAACGAGCCCAGGTACGGAATCACACCCCCGCTCCACCGGGAGATGTCCTTTACTTTATGCGCCTCCTGGCGTGGATTTCTCAATTACGGCTTCCGGCCGCGAGGACTCTTGGGCCCTGTAGTCCGTGTTCTCCCCCTCCCAACTGCGGGACTGGCGTGGAAACAGCAGGCTCCGCTCCGCCGCCACGAAAACCGCCCCCTGCAGCTCCGGGGCACAGGCGGGGGAACAGCAGGCTCAGCTGCGGCTCCGGGGACCAACCAACGAGCCCAGGTACGGAATCACACCCCCGCTCCACCGGGAGATGTCCTTTACTTTATGCGCCTCCTGGCGCGGATTTCTCAATTACGGCTTCCGTCCGCGAGGACTCTTGGGCCCTGTAGTCCGTGTTCTCCTCCCAACTGTGGGGCTGGCGTGGAAACAGCAGGCTCCGCTCCGCCACCGCGAAAACCGCCCCTGCAGCTCCGGGGCACAGGCGTTGGAACAGCAGGCTCAGCTGCGGCTCCGGGGACCAACCAACGAGCCCAGGTACGGAATCACACCCCCAACTCTGATTCCTCTTTGTGGCTCCAGGCTGCACAGCCTTAAAGAAACGTGCAGCTGGAAGGCCCTGTGCCTAAATTGAATATATAATTTTGTTGCTAGCGTAGGTTGTATCTCATCCAGGACAGGCTCTAGGCTGTACTGATGTTTTAGCCTAAACAACGCAACTGCTAATAATCTTAATCACCCCTGTATACGGGCACATTTGTCCCCCCTGTAACTCTGAACCAGTTCCTTTCTGGAAACTGTAGAACAGACTTCCTCTGGATAATGGCATAGAGTTGCTCTGCCCATGTTCAAAAGTATGTGTGAGAAGTCGGCCTGGTATATGCTCTCCACTAATTAAAGTGGGCACCTTGCACCTGTCCAAACGGCCCTTATAGTGATTTAAGAGGTCAAATATAACCTTAGAAATCTATCCAAATGGTAGCTGTGGAGAGCAGCCTTTAGGCTTGGTCTTTTTACCAGAATGCAACCTTATAGTATTGGTTAAATGAAAGGAGAACCACACAGTAGTTATAAAAGTCTGTATTTATTGTTATAACACAACCTAAATACCTGACAGTATCTGCTACATGCAGATAAACACAAATCACACAATACTGTAGCACAGAAACAATTGTAAGTTGCACTAATACACAGTGGGCTCCAGGGGGAGACCAAACCATATACTGGAATAGTGGTATAAGAACCACGACTCGAGTCAAGACAGTGTCTAGAGGATGTAGAATCGCTGGGACCCCAAGGTACCAACTAAGGTGAATAAGTAGGGACCCCACGGAGGACAGGTACAGTTTGAGAGCACGATCATGTGCTACGTACAAATCAATGGGAGAGTCGCGGTTGCCGTTTTACAGTTTAACAACCCTTCCCAGTGGATTACAAGGAATCCCCTGGGAACATAAAAGGTTGGAGAGCCACCCCACTTGTGGATACCAAAGTACCAGTGTTACCTATGCCAGAGAAGACAGGTGCATAGCGCTGAATTGGCGTCGGAAAACTCTGTCGTTCTCAATGGGAGTCTTCAAAGGAATGCCACTGCTGGAAAGACGAAAAGTGTCCGGTGGAACCCACAGGTGGATTCTTGATGGAAGGAATCTGAAAGCAGAGGGGACAGAGTCTGGGTCACTCAGGAACAACCAGGGGCTTGGTAGACAAATGTCCACCAATGTTGGGTGCTTCAGGTGTGGAGATGGAGACCTTGAATCTACAGCTGCAGGAACCAGCAGATGTCTAGGACAATCAGGAGCCTGATACAAGCTGCCCCATGAAGGATGTCGAGTGCTGAGGGGTCGGTGTCCGGCAGAAGCACCAACAAACCTTGGCAGCGGCAATCCATGGACAAGATCAAAGAACTTTATGGTCTGGCTCAGCAAGGACCAGGGGACTCATCACAGCAAGGGGAGTCAGGGCAGACCTGAAGCAACCAGGGGAGCTCAAGAAAAGCAGTGTTGTCCCTCAAGTGGACCCACAGGCCGAAGGCACAGGAGTCGCGAGGGGACCTCTAGCAGTTTTACTAAGTCACAGCTTGCAGGGCACAAAGTATGAGGAGGCCAAAGTCCTTTGTATGAAATGTGCATAGAAGTGAGGGCTATTGATAGAGCAATGCAGCTAGTTGGGGAATGTCAACAAGCATATGCACTTGCAAAAGTACGCGATGCACAGGGGTTCATGTTATGCGGTCTTCACGAAGAATACTGGCCTCAAATTTAGTGAGAGGGCAGCTCAACCTCAAGTAACATAGGAACCCACCTCTTGTGTTGCTGGAGCCTTCAGAGTACGCAGGAGCATCAGACTGGTCAGTTGAATGTTGGTACCTGCAAATGCAGGGGAGTGACTCCTTCACCCCAAGGGAGATACTTCAGTTGTCTTTGATGCTCCACAGGTCCTACACGGAGCCTGGATGGTGCACGGGTACAGATGATGCTTTGGACAGAGAGGGAGACAAAGTCGGGCCAAGGAGAAGTCCAGAGTGTTCAGATGGTAAAAGGTCAGTGGTTTCTTGATCAGAGTCTTGTCCATGTTGAATCTAGGGTCCTACAGCCAGGTAAGCCCTTTTGTACCCACGGGAAAAGTTTAGACAGAATCTCGGGACCCTCCCATAGAAGGGCCAGGACAGTGGGGAGGTTACTCCCATGTGCATTGTCCAATTTTGCACCAAAGCAGGAGCCAATGGCTCTCAGAACTAGTTTGAACTCCAAATGTGCCCCTCCTACAGACTTTCAGGCCCTTTGGAAGTGCACCCACCCAGCCCCAATACACAAAATCCTGTCTGGGAGAGGGTCACACCTTCCTGTGACAGGATGCCTATTGTGCGCCTTCCTCTGCTCTTGCTTGGCTCAGCAGCAGGAGGGCAGAAATGTGTCTCTGGTCGGCAGCAACCTTTCTGTGCTGTCTGGGTCGAGAAGGCTGGTACCAGGAAGACCAGGGAACCCATGATTGTCGCTTCTGAAGGGTGGACTCATACCTCCACACCGGGAGCCAGTGTGGGGGTATGATTCCAAGGTGTTTGATACCAAGTACGATATGGTTTGCTGCAGCCGTTTTCAAGATAGCATTTTACGCAAGCATATCATTCACCTCTACCTATATATCTGGCTGCATCTCCGACAACCCAGGAGAATGGTCTCCGAAGGCTGCAGGGGTACTCTGCCCATGCAGGGGCACCCTCTCACATAAAACCCAGCACCGTGCCTTCAGGATTGTTAAGGCTTGCTAAAGGGGTGACTTATAGAATTTAAGTGTAGTGACCTATAGATATAGTAAACCTATATCTAAAGTAAGCGGGCATGCACCATCTTACACAGGCTGCAATGGCAGGCCTGTAGTTCATTTTGCATGGACTTTCATGGGTGGTATAATACATAATTTAGGCTGTGGGAGGCCTCTGGGGTACCTATGCCCTGGGTACATGTGTACCAAATACTAGGGACTGACAAGGGTACCCCAGTATCCAATATGGAGTGTACCTAAGTACATGGCATAACATTTTAGGGAGAAAGCAGATAGACTGAGGTCCTGATTAGCAGGATCCCAGTCAGACTAGTCAAAACCCAGCAAAACACCAGGCAAAAGGTGGGAGTAACCATCCAGTCCAATCCTACCTTCCTACAGTGTGTCCCTAACATAGGCTAACCACACTAGTTTCCTGGCACCATGCAGGCCAAGATCTCCTTTAGCTTGTCCGAATACACAGCCAATTCCAGGGTTACCAATAATCGGAACCATAAGATTAGGGTTCTAAGGGCAATTTCATCAGCAATAAGCCTTATCCCCAGATCCAAGCGAAGCAGTGTAAGGGGAATGCTAAGAGGAAGACTAAAAAGCTGCCTAATAAAAGCGTTTTCAATCTTGATGATGTTTCTCAGAGAACTATACCCACAAAGTTCCGCCCCGTACATAGCAGAACTCCTTGTTTGCATTTTATCAATTTCATCTATTGGTCACATAGGTTTAAAAGAGGAGTTCCTAAATAGCTTGATCAACCCTCCTGTGTTCTGTGCTGACATCAAACTTGTTTTGTTAATTTACCCCCCACCCACTCCATTTTTTCAATTAGGATGACCCCATGATTTTCAAAAACAGATAACCTCTCCAGTGGAGTGCCGTGCAGGCTGGAATTAGGGCCGGTAGACATGGTTGGGTTAAAGACCATATATTTGGTCTTTAAACAATTGATCTTGAGTTCCCTACTGTCATAAAAGGCCATAAAGTTGTTGAGGATCCTCTGTATGCCCATCGATGACTTTGAGAGCATCAGAGTATCGCCAGCAAACATCACTTTCGGTATTTTCCTATGTGCTATCTTGAGTGGCTCGTTATCCTTCCCTGCATTTAAGTAATCTAAAAGTGCATTTATAAATAGGTGAAAGAGGGTGGGCGCAAACACACAACCCTGTCTTACTCCTCTGTCTATAGCTATAGGTGAAGGGATTTCCCCATGTTTGCCGAATCTAATTTGGTCATAATTGCCTTTGTGCAAACGCTTAATCATATGACTAAGAGAAAAAGGCACCCCCAAATCACTTAGAACAGCCCACAGTTTGTCTCTTGGTACTAGTTCGAACGCAGATTTTAAGAGGCTGCCACACTTTATAGTCACCGTGTTGAAGCCTGAATATTTAGTCAATTGTGGATTTATTTTTCCTGAAGCCAGCCTCTAATGGGCTTAAAATTTTAAATTGGTCTATCCAAGTTTGAAGACGGACCAACAATACCCTTTCAAAGATTTTATGGCTGACATCAATTAAACTTATGGGCCTGTAGTTAGAGGGTAGAAGCGGTGAACCCTTTCTATGGACTGGTAGAATTGCTGCGCCAGCCCACGTTGGTAGAATAGCTATATGGCATTAAACAGGATCCCTAGATAAGGGGCTTAGATGGTTTGTTCAGTGCGTAAGGGGTCCCCTGGGATCTTATCAAGACCTGGTGCTTCGGAAAGGGCAATTTTACTTAAGGCACTTATTATCTCTGTGAGAGTTATCTCTGGGGCCTCAGAGCAGATATTCTGCAGTGGAGCGATATCTTTGGTTGTGTTGTTGCCCTTATCCTCTTACCTTAGGTATAGGGCCTCAAAATGTTGTTTCCATTTATCAGCTGCAATGTTTGGTCCAATAGCCTGCTTCATTTCCTTGTTGCCTGTGTTAACTATGCACCAGAAAGCCTTCATCTCATGAGCGGATAGGGCCTGCTTCAAGGATCCCCACTTGTCCAACTGCAATGCTTTTTTGGCTTTGGTGGTACTAACTCAATATAACCCCCTTTTTGCTCTAATTAGGGGTCTATCCATGGATTTAATTGCCTCAATCCGGGTTAACTTGGTCCTCCGACAACTGTCCTTAAACCAGGGGTGCTTGCTCTTCTTATACCCACTAAAATGTGACGGTGGGAAAAAAATATGAATTAGAATAGATGTCAGCAGCTCATATGTCTCTGCAACGTGCGCAAGAGAAGTAAAAAAAATCACTAGAAATGGACTGTTCTGCTGCCACCAAGCAAGTGATAACTGCATCATACAAGGAAGCCATCTTAACACATGATTGCTGGATGGCTGACCGCCAGATCTTTCTTCTGTCATTGGTCAGAACTAATCTATCATCTGGCGGTATGTTTAAACCAGAAACGTCTTCACTAATCAGCAGTTCTAACTCCACAATCAAAGCATTATGATCACTGTTGTGTCAGGTGGAGACAACAAAGTCCACCACCCAGTGCCACATCCTGATATCGACTAGATTGTAGTCTATGAGGGAGGAGTGTCCTGGGTGAATGAAAGTATGTTTCCCTGGTGTATCTGATTTAGTTCGGGCATTACATGCCCTTAGGGAGTGATTCCAGGTGAGGGATTTAATCTGGAGCACCAACGGTGTCCAGGCCCTGGTTGGCAGGATGCTTACCTGTGGAACAGCCCAGTGTAGATCTTCTTCACTGGGAATTCCTCCTAAAGATTTTTAGGGGCTCAAATTGGCAGTTAAAGTCTGGCTTTGGCACTTTAAATGCACAACCAACTATCGCCAAAGCAAAAAGAAGGTAAAGGAACTGCGTAATGCAGGATGGAATAGGTAAGCATAGGGTTAAAAGAGGTGGTTACTGAAAGTAGGAGGGTGAAGATTGAGCACAGGTGTTTAAAGCGCAGGTCTAGGAGAGTGCGTTGTACGTGGATGCTTGTAAATCAGCTGGGGAGTGTTCATGAAAGCAGATTCTGAAGGTAAAGGCCCGGGGAGACTTTGTCGATGGGTAATAATTGGTTCATAAAGGAGTTTTATGCTGATTTATCGGAATGAAGGTTTAAAGGTCTGCACGGTGGTTTGTTACAGAAGAGAAATGTGGGAGGATGAGAGAAGTGGTTCTGGGCATCAACTTAGTGGTAGCATGTTGGTTACGTTTAGCGGGAAATCGTTTATTTTAGCTAATGCATACAAGGCAAACAGGCATAATTTAGCGCAGATATAAAAATGTTGCATGGACTTAACTACACTGTTTCACAATAATGTTTTTAAATTGTAGAGTACCCCTGACGAAGGGCCAGGAATCGGCCCGAAATGCATTGGGTTATCAGGACTAATGATTGAGGGTTGCTTATGTAGAACTCCGCGCTACAGTATAAGGCCAGGATTGGCATGTCTGCAGCTTTTAAGGATACAGTAAAATACATAAGATGTCCCTCATGTGACAAGAGAATAACGGATGAAAAAGTGAAATATGGATGAAACTGGAATAAAAATGATGAAATTGGATTAAACTTTTGGCATCAAAGTTATGCTTCTATAATGCTGTGCGTCCGATATTGTGGTGATGTGTCTGTCGCCCCATCTCAACAGAGTTAAAGTCTCCAACCATAACGTCCAATGGTTATTAGGGATGGTAGATATAGAAGCGGCTAGTTGGTAAAAGGTTGGTGTTTCATGGCAATTGCTAACAGGCCTGGAGTAGACATTGACCAGAGCAATTTTGACCTTCGATGTAAATGTCAGGAGAATGCACTGGCTGTCATTGGAAATAAACTCCAGTCGTTTAACTAGACAGCCTGGATGGAACTCGACCCATATACAGAGTCCGCCTGAGGGCCTGCCCTTACCCCTGGTGGTTGCCACTATACTATAGGATTCAAAACCCAACGGCTGCGCCTTCTCCCTTTCCCAGGTTTCCTGGAACATACAGATGTCGTATTGATCCACAAAGGCCCCCAGTCAGGTTTATCCAGCTTATTTCTGAGCCCCTCAACATTTCAGGATAAGACAGGCATGAGTAACCTAGAGTTTACATTGAGAAGCCTTATTTCACTAAGTTGGTCACTTGGTCGAGTCGCCAGGGTTCTATTAAGGACCTCAATGCTATCAGCTACGAGCACTAGTGGGTTGGAGTCTAATAAGGATACGAGGGCTAGGGCCTGAGGCATGGTTTGTGACAATCCTGGGGTTGAGCTTAAAAAAGCGCCACTGAACGACAGCCCCAAAACAGTTAGACCGGCACAACTTGTAAGAGATGAGGTGTGGCCCAGCAGCCAGGCTGGCTGCCTCCGGAGCACAAGGCGCTCACGGTTCGATCCCCGGCACCGAAGGCAGGTCAGAACAGCACCATGTGACTCTGGACAATAGCTCGCTTAATCTTCCAGACGGCCCCAAGCGGCTTGACTCCCTTGGGCAATTGTTTGCGCTTTACAAATACTGGATTTACATTTACATTTATCCCCACCTGGTGGGATTATAACAGGAGACTCCTTCAAGTTACCTACCCCTGGTTTAGACTTGATGCTTGGGTGGTAAAATGCCCTATTTGAAATGGCTTCTCCCTGATTTCAGCCTGGCAGTTAGTGTCTGTTAGGGTGCTGCACTGCTGTGAGTCAATCAACCTCTTCTAAGACCCAAAATCTATTTGATGTGGGTATGTTATATAGTAGGGGCCTTGGGAGATGGTACTACTATCTTGCATACTGGTGATTCTGCTTCCACAGCCCCTGTTTGTGACTCATGTGCGCACTGTTAGCTGGAATGTAGAAATGGTGTGGGATGTAGAAATAACCTATTGGCCGAGACCTGATTCCCTCATCTTGGCTATACTGATTTAAACAGAGAAGGCTTTGAACGATCATTGGGTTTTTAAAAATGATCACTATGCAATCTGCTTGCACATCTTTTGGTCGATTTCCCACCCACCTAACCCTACGGGTCATAAGGATCTCTCCAGCATTCTCATAGGAAAATTGCCTTCGCCTTGCAAACCAAAACATGCATTTGTTCTTCAATTCAAGATGTGTTTCCCACTACCGTCGTTTGAGCTCAGGTGCACGTGCTAAAACAATAACATACGGAGATGAGGCAGGGGGTAGGTTAATGGAAGGCAGATCTCTACTCTCTTCCCTGGCCACATTTCTGGGCTCTCTGCCATCCCACTTCACAGCCCGAGCTGATTGACATAGTTTTTTTTTATTTGCCGTACTAAGATGTACCCTATCTCGACTCCTGGATTCACATATAGCCCTATTGGGGTCAAAGGTTGCTATTACATTTTGAGCATATGGGGGTTCTGACCTTGTTCCAGGTGCTTGGTCGGGTGCTTGGTCATGTGCTTGAGCGTCAACGTCAGCCTGGCAGCTGTTGAGACTGACCTTCCCACCCAGGATTCAAATGACTCTGCCAGTGTATATCTACCCAAGCTGTTAGGGAACTAAGCTCTTCTTTTACAATAGATCTAAATTGAACCTGAAGGTCCACCACCGAATTCTCTACAAATAGTGGGTAATCCAGAGACTCCCGTGTATATGTCAAATTGCACAGATTCCACAATTATCATATCTAAAACACTGGGGATGTCACCACGCTTCATACAAGTACAATAAAAACAAACACAACACAGTAACTACATACCTGTTTTCTCCCAAATAATACAGCAACCCTCATCCTATTTTTTAATACTCAACTGTCAAAGAGATGACTTCAATTAAAACACCCTTAAATATATAAATATACACAATTTAATTCTTATCGATCATCGTCCAAAATAAATGCCCTTACTCTAAGAGTATAGCTTGCTATGTATATTCATCCCACACTACCACCATCCATGGAAATGAGCTACTCACACCATTTTATCCTAGTACACTTACACTCACTCACAACAGGAGAAGAGCATTGAGTATTGAGAGCAGAATGTCTTCTTTCCATTCATAATTACACCCATCTATTACACCCTTCGCTTCTCGAGATTCCTGTTTTTGGGAATTTTAATATCCATGTTGATTGCCCAGATTCTGTAGGCGCTAGGGAGCTAATAGATCTGTTTGATTTGGCCCACCTTATCCAGTGGGTTAAGTTACCTTCCCATCAAGGTGGACATACTATTGAACTGGTGTGCTTCAACTTTACCCTGTCGATGGATGATCCCCTGCAGGTGACTTGGTCAGATCACCATTTGGTACAATTTTCCTGGTCAATAGGGAAGCAGTCCTACTTTATTTCACCAGCGAATAACACTCTGGGTCGGAAGATTGAGATTCCGGCCCTTTCCAGGGTTCTTGCCGAGAGTTTGTCCAGCGTCCAGCGCATGCCTCGGATCTAGAGGAGGCGGTGAGTAGGTTCTCCTCTTGGATTACTCAAGGAGTCGGTAAGGTGCAAAAACCTCCTTCCACTAGATGACCGAGAATAATACCCTCTAAGCCATGGTATTCAGGCTCCCTTAGAGATCTTAAATTGGCCTGCAAACCCCTGGAACGTTGCTGGCAGCAGCACTATCGCCTGCAGGCAAAAAAGGCTCTCCGCTTAGCGCAGAGAGAATACTATGCAGCAATTAGAGAGGCTAAAGGGGTCTTTTATGCTGATCGGATTGCAAAGGCTAATAACAATTGCAAGGAGATTTTTGCTATTGTAAGTAACTTTTTGTCACCAGCTGCACAACAAATGGCCTTGCCCGTTTCCGATCAATGGTGCGAGGAGCTGTCGACTTTTTTTGTCAAGAAGGTACAGAGCATTCATTAGGACCGAGGGATGCTGACCCGTGGATTATCTCCCCCCTTCCCTTCCAACACCTTTACCATCGGCCCCTTTGTTTATGAGCTTTGAGCCTACAGCGGGATCTGATATCCTGACCATCCTTTAATCCCTTAAATCAGGGTCTCCGACTGACCCCTGCCCGGCCAGAGTGTTGGCCGGTATTGCGGAAGTGGTACATCCAGAGGTTAATAGGATTCCTAATCTATCTTTACAGACTGCTGTGGTTCCAGGGAGCTGGAAGCAGGCTAAGCTTCTACCTCTTTTGAAGAAACCTTCGCTTGATCCGTCCAAACTGGTCAGTTATCGCCCCATATCCTTTTGCCGGCTTTGGCAAAGGTGTGTGAGAAGGTGGTGTTTTGTCAGCTGGATGCCTATGTGGAATCTTCTGGCCACCTTCATCCGTCGCAGTCTGGTTTCCGGGCAACCTATAGTTCTGAGACGGCGCTAGTGGAGATGGCAGAGGCGATAAGGGAGTGACTGGATGCGGGCGGCAGGGCGGCCTTGACTTTACTTGACCTCTCTGCAGCCTTTGATACGGTGCCTCACCATCTACTCCTTGCTTGCCTTTCCAATATAGGCATTGTGGGTGCCGCCTGGGACTGGGTTAAATCCTTCTTGGAAGATCGCTTCCAACAGGTATGGATGCCCCCATGTGCCTCTTCGGCCAAAAAGATGCTCACAGGGGTCCCTCAAGGCTCTACTTTGAGCCCCCTGCTTTTCAATATCTATCTGACCCCTCTGATTGCTCTGGCTGAGGAACTGGGTGCAAAAATAATTGCATATGCAGACGATACCCAGCTTCTTTTTACGTGGTATAACTCTGACCTGTCCACTGACCTTGCTTGTAACTGTCTTTCTGCCATATTTAGCTGTATGGCGCAGTCACAACTCAAGTACAATGAGGACAAGTCCGAGATCCTTCTATTCGGCCAGTTTCCACCTGCTTTTAGGGAGTCCTTATGGCCCTCGGACTATCCCTGTCCTAACTCGGTGGGCGCCCCAGCTAAAAACCTTGGGGTATGGTTCGAGGAAGATCTGCGTTTTGGGGTGCAAATCAAGAAACTCACCGGAGTCTGTTTTAGCACCCTAAAAGCTCTGAGAAGGTTCTTTCCGTTTCTTCCAAGGAGGGCTTGGGAGACGGTTCTGCTGGCGCTGATTCTTTCCCGCCTTGATTACGCCAATGCTCTGTATGTGGGTATTCGGGGGGACCTACTTAATAAGCTTCAGACTATACAGAACGCCGTGGCTAGACTCCTGTTTAACATCTCCCGGAGATGGTCCAGTGTTAAACAGCATCTTCGCGAGTTGCATTGGCTGCCCGTGGCTCAGAGAGTGCAATTTAAGGCTCTCGTTTCGGCCCATAGAGCCTTACAGGATCTTGGACCACTTTATCTTAGGAGGCGCTTCTCTCTCTATACACCTAACAGACCTCTCCGCTCTGCCTCTATGAGACACATGGTGATCCCACGCTTCCGCAGAATGAGGGTGGGGGGGCCAGTCTTTGTCTGTTAAGGCAGCCTCCCTTTGGAATTCGCTCCCCCTGCCAATTCGCAATATCCAACGCCTCATTCTTTTTAAAAAGCAGCTGAAGACCTTTCTTTTCAAGCAGGCATATCAAATGGCCCTATTCTATCAGGTATCCATGTTACGCCGCGCCAGGACACTCTTGAGTATTAGTACGCATTATAAAATCATTATAACATTATAACATAACACAATATATATATATATTAGCAGTCTGCAAATAAAGGCACATTAATTCAGATATGGTGCTCTACTTTGGCACTAAGGTTTTTCCTTCTTTGATTGATGCCAGTGACCAAATTTCAGAGAAGTTTCCTAAACTTTGATATTACTTTCTTACAACAGTAGTTCTATCAGTTTCATTAGCTATATTCGAATCAAAGTTGCTAAACAATTAAGACCGACAATCCCTCTGAAAAGGTTCCAGATCACTGTGAACATTTTTCTTCTTTCCATTAAGAGGATGGAATTCCCTTCTGAAGTTGAATACAGTCTTCTTTACACTAGCTCGGCTCGTTTGATTAAGGATGCGCATCCGTTTTCTCACACTTCCATCCCATTCAGGGAACTACAGTTTTTTGTAGGCAGTGGTTGAGTATAAAGCCTGCTGTCTTATTTTTATACAGTCCTATCTGAGTAGGAAGTGGGTACTTGCAATTTCATGCAGGCAGTTACTCCTGTGCCCTTTTTGAGATGGACTTCTTCATCATATATTGTGTGAAGTTTTCACTACAAAAACACAAACAGGGATTATTTTATTCCATTCAGAGATCTCATTTTTTAAATTTCCTAAATGAACAAGATGTGCTTCGTATATTCCCAGTTCAGAAACAACTCTTGCTCAAAGTGCTTAGGGGCATATTTACAAAAACTGGCGCATCCCTGCATATCAACAGGGATGTGCCAGTTATTGTGCGCCACAGCTCCGCCATAAGGGATGCGCCACATTTACAATGGGGCAAAAACGGCACAGATGTGTGATGCTTCTGTGCCGTAAAAGTGGCGCAGTGCTGGAGTTGCGTCGCAAGCGCGACGCAGCTCCAGCAATGCTTTGGGGGCCCCATCGAGTTAATGCTGCGTCAATCCTTACGCCTGCTTCAGGCAGGCGCAGTGTTTTGATGCAGCATGTGCCTAAAAGTGACTGAGTGAAATCTTGTAGATTTCACTAAGCCACTTTTAGGAGGCGTTCCTGCGCCGGAACGCCCCTCCTGCCCAGGAACGCCTACATGTGGCGCAGGGCTTTACAACGCTTTACAACATGTTGTAAGTACCCCGCACCATGGCACAGGATTCGCGCCGTCACTGCGTCACAAAAGTGAAGCAACTACAGCATAAATAAGGCGCAAGGGGCTTGTAAATCTGCCCCTTAATGTTCTAGCGTGATGCAAACTCGCCTTATGTTGTATGAGTGAGAAAGGTAAAAAAAATATGTACAAGACAAAAAAAGAGTAACAATTATCGTGTGAACAGTCAAATCAATACAACGAATGCTGGTACTGTATAGAAACATGTGTGCCTGTATAGTGGTGACGATTGAGTTACGTACAGAGATCCATTAAAACGTGTAATCATGTATTCGCCTAAACATAATAATAGCAAACTGAAATATGAAACTACGAATAACAAGCATACGAGAATATATTATCATTTTATAGCAGAATATAAAATCCCAAAATGCGCATTCTCTATCGCTATCCATATCATATTAATTCAAGGACAAACATTTCCAGTCAATAAAGAATGTAAAAGTAAAGATGAATTCACCTGATAGCACGGGCGGTTAATCGGAGATATATTATAGCAATGAATGCATGTGGCGATTAAAAGGCTCGACAAGGAGGGAATGTTAAAACCCAATTCTGCTTAATCCTACATTGTCTCCCAGATCGATACCATCAATCGGAAAGAAGATCCTCCATCTATTTTAATTGCATTCTTGAAATTCTTCACGGAGTAGGCAGGGACTAATTCGAGTTTATAATGAACAATTCTAATTACTTCCCCAGCCATATTTAAATCATCGCATAAAGTGTGTTTTCCAGTCCTACGAGTGTGACTTGTTTTGCAGGCGCCATTTCTTTATGCATTCTGCTGCCTAGAAAAAGCCTTTATTACTGTACCGTGCATAATTGTTAATTTAGGAAGTCAGTCAAAGAGGACGTCTAGAGAACTGGAAAGCGTCTCAGTATTGTACATTTCCAGAATAGATACATCATCTTATGGAAAGTCACCTAAGAGTTCAGACTACTTCCGGGTCAAAAGACAATGCAAACTAATTAATACTAGTACAAACTGTATGACTGCATGTGATTTATTGGAATTACAAAGGGCCTTATTTTAGAAGTGCTGGGCCTATAACACAGTAGTGTGCAGTCAGGGCACAAGTCCTAAAAAAATAAGTGGGGGGACACTGTCATCGGAAGTGATGTCACGACAGGAAGTGACGTCACAAAAGGTGCCGAGCTCCTCGTCCCAGAGAGTCCAAAGAGTCCAGCTGTTTGGCAGGAGGGACGGCGTCCCCCCGGTAAAATAAGTGGGGGGACGCCGTCCACCCGCGTGGTACCCCGACTCGAGACCTGTGTGCAGTTGTGCGCACAGGCAGATAGGTCGCTGTGCCCTCGGTTCAGAAAGAATTTGCAGGGTCGTCAGCACATTGCTCAGCGTTGTTCTGCTGCCTTGTTTTCAATGAGTGCGGCACCCTCACAGAGTTAGAGCGTCAATACGTGTGCGACAGACAACGGAATATCATTCTGACTAGAGCAGCGGTCTTCAATCAGTGGGGCGCAAACTCCTCAGCATGGACCCCTCTTCCTACTTAAGTTTCAAGCAGCAGATCTGAGAGGCTCTTCCCCTCTCAGATACTTATTCCTAGTTCTCTGAGTCAAGCAGGAGGGCATTCTTGTCTAATGAGGTACAGAACAACACCCTAAGATATGACTGCATCCTCCAAACTGTGGCACTATTTTCTCACAGAGAGCACCATTTCTCCAAAATTCATAATGGCTGATTTTCCAGCAGGGAAAGAAGAGCTGGCTAAACACCCCCCAGGATGATTAATCTTCATAGTCTCTCCCCCTTGCCTCTGCTCATTCCTTCCTTAATCCCACCATCTAACTGGATTCAAAGAGGAGAGGTGTAAATTGAAACAGACGTCTTCTGCCTCTTTTCCTTCCACTGAAGAATATGGTTTATGCCCCCCCCCCCCACATTCCCTCCCAGAAGAGATGTCTAACCCCTTTGACTATTTATCACCTCATCAAAGGAGCCTGGCTATTCCACTTGACTCTAACCAATCAGGACAGACCACTGGAAGGCTAGATTTTGGCTTACAGACAAGAAAGGCTTATAACTTATTGTCTGTACACTTTAGAAGAAATTCAACAATACCATATTGTTGGTTATCTTAATACGAATCTAGAACGTCTTTGAATGGCAGTTTTATGATTCTCCTAGTGGGGGTCATTCGTTAATAACTTCCTGCCATGATAACCTATGTGGCAGGGGAGTTGCAATTAGAAAAATGACTTGGGGCATTTTTCCACCAACAAGGCTTATAAAAACATAGTTTATAAGGACCCTGCCTATATATACAGGACCCCGCACCCATGGGATACCTAGGTAAGACTTTAGTGGTTCTGGATTTGTAAACATTTTGCAGATCCTTACTCTACAGTGCTCCTAAAGCAAACGTCGAATTTGGGTACCACTTTACAACAGTGTGGGGAGTGAAATGTACAATTTCCCTAAACTCAGGGCATATAAAATTAATTTGATAAGGGTTCTCCTCATAAATACCTGACCCCCACACCCCTGGTACACCTAGGGGAGACCCTGGGGGCATCTGATATAACCAAACACTGTATTTTATCAATTTGTAAGTGCCCCAAACACCAAAGTTGAGTATGGGCACAATTTGTATTTTAAAAGCAGTCCTGCAACACAGGGATGCTTTTAAACTGGACTCAGGATTCAGCAATGCACACGTGCCATGCAAGTGCCGAAAGGGCTGCTGACCTCTTAAACTGCCATGCCCTATTATATACTAGGGACTTAAATGTTGTTTCAATCCCCCTGTCCTAGTATGTACTGGGGCCTCATAGGGGAGGTCTTGCCAATCACAGGTCTTAGAAATGGGGATCTCTAGTTGGCAAGGGTTTGCACCTTTGTCCATGTAGGGACCCTTCTTCCTAGTCAGGGTAAGGGAGTCACACTCCTAAAATAACCCCTGCTTACCCCCTTGGTAGTTTGGCATGACCAGTCAGGCTTATCTCAGAGGCAGTGTATAAAGCATTTGCACATAACCAACTGTAATGCAGTGAAAACACTACAAAAGGACACCACACCAGTTTAGAAAAATATCCAATATTTGTATATATCCAAAACAAGACCAAAACTATAAGAATACACATATATACTTTGCAAGATATCTTTTAGAATTGCAGAAATAACACAGTTCTTCCAAGTCTGTAGCTTCGCCCAGTGCTACCGCGATACTGAAAACAACAGAATCCACTTTCAGTTTTAGTAAAATGTATATGCTATACATATTTTTTACTGGGTCTTTCAGACATGCCCTTTTCAATCATTATTCTACCGTTGTGTCATTCACATTTTGGTTCTGCCCACCACAGCAAACAACATGGTGCTTGGGGCCCAGGCACCTCAGACATTGGTTTTCTTAACTGTGAATGAAGGTATTTTTGTCTTGCACAATATCCACACAATGAATTGTCCCATTCAGTCCCAATTCTTACTGAGGCAATGTGTGTTTATAGATATATAGTATACATGCAGATGCTATTTTATACCATTGTTGAGTGGGGGGCTATGACTCGTGAGAGACGAAGCCTAGAGTGGGTCATGATGCCCCTCCCCTTCTCAACACTGGTGAGAAACAACATATTATACACTGCACATCTGCATACATGCGCTATGCCTTGGCATTTTACACGTGTATTTGATGTATCCAAACATATTTAACCAAACATTGGATGCAATGGGTTACATTTGTGCAGTAATTAAAAATCATATTTAAGAGACCTATGGACTATTGGATGGATGTTTCCATGTGTAAAGTAACTGGTTCATGAAATCTGAGAAACAACAAAGAGTGGTTTTCTCATGTCAATCTTGCTATACTGTTGTAATAAACTCGAATTTGACTTTTGCTCTGTTGTAATCACTGTGGGAAGTTGTAAATATTTGTATATTTGCCCTAAATAATGTGTCATGGGGCTGTCGTCATTTTCACTGCCATGCCAATGTTTTTTTTCATAAAAGCGTGACCTCATGCAAAAATCATTCACAAACTATATAAGTTCAGTTCAAAGCTTTATTTCGATAAACATGTGTTATCATAAAAGCACATACGCAAGATAAAAACAAGGAACCATAATTCATTGGTCACTACAATTTACAGAGTTAATAACAGTAAAAAAACGTCCATACTACAATAAATAGATTAAGAGGCATATTAAACAGTGAAAGCTTTGAAAAAGTAAAAATTAAGAGTGTTTAGTTAAAAAGTGATACATCACAAAGATTTTGCTCTTATTACCCAGGCCCAACTCAGGAATTTAGCTACCCCACAGACTAGGCGTGTGCTGGTGTCAGTTTTAAATATTCTCAAGGCTACGGAATGACTCCTGGTGCCGAGCAGTAGACATGTGGGTTTTAGCCATCTCTGCCTAGGCTTTACATATGCCGGACACACAAAAAAGACATGGGCAATAGTTTCGATAACACCATTACAGGTAGGGCACTCAGATGAGGTTTGGTACGGGGGCTTCCATTTACAGGTGTAATCATGCAAAGGTAAGTTTCCCAACCTGAACTGGATGAACAAGGATCTATCCCTTGGTTTTGCAATAAAGTCCAGGTAGGGCTCCCAACGAGGCTCAATTTTATGCTGTTTAAACTCCTCAGTCAGCCTACCCTGGTTGGGGTCCCTTAGATCTTGCTCATCCACCCAGTTCCAGTAAACTCGCTTAAGTTCAAGCTTGGGTACGGAAGCTCCTCGCTCCCATCCAATTGACAAGCCAACGTCACTCAGAAGCTTCTTAATGTTATGGATCCAACTAACTTTATGGGAACCATTAAGGTTCATGACCTCTAGCAAACCATCAAGATATTTGGAGAGCTCGGGTGTCCGCCATAACCTGGCCCAATATAAAAGAGGCCGAAGCCTAGCTAAATCCCGGATAGGGCGGCGGCCCAAATCACTCAATAGTGGTTTGATAGGGGTACCCAACGGGAGGGATGCTAGCTCTCTAAAAAACTTGTTTTCAGAGGTAGTAAGTGCACTAATACATTCAAAGCCCCACAGCTCGGCACCATAAAGGGCGCTGCCCACAGCCTTTGCAGCATATATATCTAGGGCCGGGGCGATAGGCTTAGAGATGGACATGCGGTGTTCCCGCCCCAGAACACCGATCACCCTTTTGTGGTTCAAAAGCATTTTATCGATATGGTGCTGCCACTTCAGATTGTGATAGATTCTGATTCCCAAATAATCGAATTCTTTTATGCGCTCCAAAGGTTCTCCATCAAGGTATAGGGTGGACCTGGAGAACTTTCTTGGGTTAAAATAGAGCAGCTTAGTTTTAGTGGTGTTAATGACTAGGCCTCTAAGTTTACAGAACAGGCTAAAACGATTCAACAGTTTCTGCAAGCCCACAGGAGTTTTTGAAACCAGCAAGGTGTCGTCTGCGAAAAGTAAGGTGGGCACTTTATCGCCTGCTAGGACCGAGGCATCTGCATCAACTTCAAGTAAGAAAGAGACGACACCATTTACAAACAAAGAAAAGAGTGTTGGGGCCAACACGCACCCCTGCCTAACCCATCGCCTAACAGGGATCCTATCGATTTTTTGCCCTTGAGAGCCACATCTAATACGGGCATAGGTGCCTTCATGCATGCGTATCAGAAGGTTTAGTATTGGAAGCGGGATCCCCATCTCCTCCAGTATAGTCCACAATCGGTCTCGTGGAACCAGGTCAAAGGCGGTCTTCAAGTCAATAAATGCCAAATAAAGACCGCCTTTGCCGATAGTGACCACCTTCCAGTGAAGTAAGAGCAATCTAAAGGCTTGATCAATTGTACTGGTACATGCCCTGAAGCCAGCCTGGTAGGGGGAAATGATTTTATTTTCCTCTGCCCACGAGAGGATCCTTTCAAGGAGAACCCTGCCAACCAACTTCTGTCCCGCGTCTATAAGGCTAATTGGACGGTAGTTGGCAGGGTTCTCCCTAGGGCCCTTCTTATAAATTGGAATCACCTCAGCCGCCTTCCAGGAACAAGGGACTGGAGAGCCTGCCATCAATTCATTTATAAGTAAGGTGAAATACGTTGCCCATCCTTCGGGATTGGCTTTAAATAGGTCACCAGGCACTCCGTCCTGTCCTGGGGCTTTGGCAGAAACTATTTTGGCTATTGCAGCGAGAACCTCTTTCCTATTGACTATGGTTGACATGAGCTGACCGGAACCATCAACCGAGACACCGCTCAAATGCCCGGGGGCTCCGGGCAGGTCAATCCCTCCATATAGCCTAAAAAAGTGTTCAAACCATTCTCTATCCGTGATATGGTTTGGAATTTGGTTCGAGCTGCACCCAGATGAATTTCTGACTAATGACCAAAACAATTCAGAATCCCTATTTTTACTTGCGTCTCTAAGATTTTCCCAATGGGACTCTTCCCAAGCCCTTTTAGCGGCTATAATTGCCTTTCTGTAATGCAATCTTGCCGAACGCACAGATACTGCGTTTGAGGATTTAATGGCAGAGATTAAGTCAGTTTTCCTCCTCCTGCAATTACTATCAAACCAGCTCTGTGGGGGCTTAATACATGCCGGGGTCTTTTTTGAAGGGACCATAAACAACTTGCCAATGTGGTCCATTGTGGCAGTGTAAATGTTTTCTATCTCTACCGACCCTGCCTCCTTACCACAGACTGCGAATAGCCTTAATAACTGCTCTGCAAGGATTCCGTCCAGCTGGCGCAATTTAGAATCGTCCAGGCAGAACTATGGCCATTTTAAAAATCTATTACAGTTCGAAGGGATGTGTTCTTTTGTTAGTAAATTCCTGTCTTTTGAGGGCACGCGCTCCTTTGTATCCCATGGGTTTAGCAATGTGAGGGACAAAGGATTGTGGTCACTCTCAACCGATGGGATAATGACCATATCCACTACAGACTTCCAGGTTCTCCTATCGATCATTATGTAGTCAATCCTACTCTCGCACAATACTCTATTATAAGTGTTAGCACCGTGGGTGTCAGAGCTAGTGCGGCCCTTAACGGCCCGTAAGCCTGTTTCTATCATTAAGCTGTTTAGTTGGATGACTACAGGAGACCATCTTCTCACAGGCTTGAGAGTTAAGGACGGAACGCCCAATTGTGTGTCATCCTCATGTGTTTCCAAAATATCCTCTACTGCCATCGGTTCGAATGAACAATTAAAATCTCCAGCTACTAGGGCTAAGGAGTCAGGAGCACACAACCTTAACAAATCTGTTAATATCTCAACTGTAGGCGATTTGCCCCCTCCCTGCGTTCCTCTTATGTAAACATTGAAAAAATCCCAACCGGGCTCACCGTTAATACTTTCAACAGATAGCCTCATAATGTCAGGGCAGGGGAGAGTATGATGTATAATCCTAAGGTTGAGATCAACCCTTACCCAAGTTATGAGTCCCCCTGAGGGACGACCACGACCAGCCGATGTAGCAGGCACACAAAAGGTGGAGAAACCATGCATATGCAACTGTTCTAAGCTCCAAGTCTCTTGAAACATGCAAATGTCATATCCATTGATAAAGTCAACCCAGTCAGGCAACAAAAGCTTGCTTCGCAGTCCTGCCACGTTCCACGAAACAATCTTAAGCGCGCTAGCATTATCTCTACCAAGGGATACAACACTTAAGGTGTCAGCCAAGGTTGGGGAGGCTTTAGTGTCATTACTAACCACCGAGTCCAAGGCTAAGCCAGTGGATTCTATAACCTCTGATACTTGAAGTACAGGTATTTCTGTAGAGAGATCGCCCTGGTGGAAAGAAGGGATACTTATTATGCTTACAGTTACATCTGGTCAATCTACTGCGTCCAGGCAATCATAGCGATTGTGATGGAAGAAGCTATCAAAGTTTGCGGGGGGCAGGGACCAATCTCCTTGTACTACACCCCTCCCACGCCCAGAAACCATGGTCCAACCATCAGCTTGTGCGGAAAAATGACGGGGAGGGTAGAAATAAGTTAGAGGGAGGGAATGGACAGTCGTGCCTGTGCTAGGGTATCTCCAGTTGCAAATAAAATCAACAATTCTAGGGTTGCTGAAATTGATCAAAATGCAGTCTCCCCTTATATTTTTAGCCAAATGACCTACCCATGAGGTCCTGCGAACCAAGTATTTTGCCTGTTATATATGGGGGCAAGGGTCTATTCACATTTAGCCAGTGTATCACTCTGTTCCATAATTTTGTGGGGCTTTCCCTTTCATTTGCGGCCAGTTCCGGGGCTCCCGCTACAACCACCACAAATGGGCAAGCTTCTGGGGGTAAATTTAAGATCTTTTTGGCTGCAATGGGTTGGTTGTCCAATTCCCCCCCACCAGGCATGTATTGGTCTGGGGTTTTCTTTCTTTGGGATAAGGTATTCACATTGGGACAAGCTAACTCTTTAGGTTCAGGGATAGCTTCAGGAACAGGTATGGTTGTCTGAACTGAACCTGAATCGACTAATTCCTTGTTAGTCACTGGGTTGGGAGCTATTTCTTTATGGTTTTTAGAGGGCTTGGACAATTTAGCAGCTGCGGGTGGCACAACTCTGAGAGTGGGTTCAGCAAGGCTTTTAACATCACGTTCGATCCTTTTTAGATGGACCTCAATCTTGCTCAACCTCTCTTCTAATGGAGCTAACAAGAGCCTAATGGTGTCGTAGATAGCACTAGGCTCTACTTCCAACACCCTCTGTTGTATTTCCTGGATTGGTAACCCCTTTGGGGCCGCTGCAGCCCTACTTTGTGGAGCGGGTTCTACCGGGCCAAGAGGTGATTTAGCAGCTCCATGCGCCGCAATAGGAGAAATCGCTTTCTTGCCCTTACGGCCCTTTTTTTTCCTCCCACCTGCTTTATTGGGCGACTGATGGGTCTTTTTAGGTATTGCCCCTGGGTCCTTCCCACACTGTTGCCTAGTATTATGTACCTTCACTACACTAGGTGCACCAGCTGCAGCGGGGAGCATCTGAGGTGACAGCAACAATGAATCAGAGACTGTAGATTGGCTGCTAAGGGTTGTTTGTGACAAATTACAATGAGGGAGCTGTGGAATAGGAGGTTCTAAGATGGGGAAGCACTCAAGCGATTATTAGCATTAGTATTCAAGTTATCAGGAGTTCGAGCGTCCGCAATTAGTCCCATGGAAGATCTTCTAGCAATGGCTAATTCATGCGAGACACGGCGCTCCATAATGGTGATCCCTTCATCAACAACACTGTTCATCTTGGTTATAAATTGGTCCATAGCTCCAGTGAATGCAGCAGCACCCGCCCTCCCCTTGGACTCTTTAGGGGGCATGCCAAATGTCGCAAAATGTTACAGGGGGTCTTAGTGGCAATGTACTCACTCAGGTATTTTGTAGGAGGGTGGAAAGGGGGTGGCCCGACCCGGCCTCTTCGGTCTTGAACGGGCTTAAACGGGCCCGCCCTTGGCCCGGGCTTCGCCCGGCGTCCCGCGAGGGAGGTCTGACGCTATTTTTATGCGCCTCCTGGCGCTCCAATGGTGTCACGATGCTCCCTGGGCTGCTGGAAGTTGAAGTCTCCTGCCCTCCACACGTTGGCCGGCGCCTCCCAAGTTGACAATAGAGGCGGGCAGCGGGAGGCAGACAGTGAGCCCAGCAGGTCAAGGGGCAGAAAAAGTCACGCAGGTAACAGCTCCTAACCCGGGCACCTCGTCAGCAGAAACGGCAAGTTTCAGTTTTCCCCCCGCTCTGCAGGTCTGACGCTATTTTTATGCGCCTCCTGGCGCTCCAATGGTGTCACGATGCTCCCTGGGCTGCTGGGAGTTGAAGACTCCTGCCCTCCACACGTTGGCCGGCGCCTCCCAAGTTGACAATGGAGGCGGCAGCGGGAGGCAGACAGTGAGCCCAGCAGGTCAAGGGGCAGAAAAAGTCACGCAGGTAACAGCTCCTAACCCGGGCACCTCGTCAGCAGAAACGGCAAGTTTCAGAGCGTTCCCCTACAAACTAAATAAGGATTGTCAAAGTGAGAAGGTCATAATCCAATACTAGTACTATTGGATCGGGCAAAACGAGCTTTGCAATGAATTCTGGGACTTGTATTGCTAACCTTACAATGCAGCAATGTCACACAAAACATGACTAGATGAGGTGGTCAACCCTGCTAGAGGAATGCTTGGAATTGTTGCATTGACCATAATATTCTGTTCTTCATTCAACACTGCGGAGTTAGCATGCTTTCAGCATAAGACGATTTAGGGGCCTCCTTCACAAATATGGTAACCTATGAGTACTTGGCACCTTCCTATGGGTTGCTTAGATTTTCATATTCATTCAGAGTATGTCAGCAAGATGGCTCAATGAGACAAGTGCCTGTGATGATATCTGTGATGTTAACAAGATCTAATTCTGGTAAACACAACCCATTCTCCCAGGTTGGAAACTCAGCACCAAAACTGAGTAACAGCAACTACTGCAATGCACAACAACAGCAAAAGAAAATGAAATAAAAACACAAACATTCATCATGCACATGACGCCAGCTTGACTTCATGGTACTGGTTCTAGGAAACAAGTGCATTGAAGGGATAAGAGATCGGACAGAGGCAAAGTGGAAGGTCTGAAAGGAGGACCAGATAACAGATAAGTGAGGTAGACGTTTGACAGAAAAGATGGATTTTCGCATCTTTCTGTAATGGAAGATTGGTAAAATAAATTGAACACAGATTGAGTGGACGATGATTCCAAAGATGTGGGACGAGGACCTGCTCCAACCTGGACAGCCTAAATGATGTTTCTTGAAAGCAGGCATCCAGAGCGGAGGGGTCTAGTTACAGCTGTCTGACAGTAAACCCGAAGACCAATGCAAAGTTTCAGAAATGCAGGGCATCATTAGAAGGCCATTTAGCCGCTGGTGAGTCACTTTTTTTGGCGCATCAGCGGCACAGTATGCCTGACCTTATGGACAAGGCCACATAAAGTCACCCTGCATGACTTTTCATGGCCTTATAAATATGGGCCCCCTTTCACTCATTACTCTGTGTGAAAGGGACGCTCAATGGGTGTTGCCGTGGGTGTTCCCATGCAACATCAATGGAACCTGACACGTTCCCAGGTTTACACAGGTTTGTAAATCTGGGAATGCTCTAGAATCCTACGCCTCCCTCAGGGGAGCCATAGGTGTGGTGCAATGAGGAGAAATATTTTTATTTCTACTCGCTTTTTCCTCTTTCTATGTATGCTGCATTCTGCAGCAAGTGTAGAAAGTGTAAAATGCCAATAATGATTGTTTCTGTGCAGGAAGGTGTCCCCTCCTGCATGAAAACAATCATCCCCGCAATACAGGCACCCTGCGCTGGCGCATGGCAGCCAATTGTGTGCAAGCGCAGGAGGCAGTACAAGAATGCATCGTGTTGTTGTTAATACGACGAATCTCTGTGCTTTTAACCTCTTAGCTGCGGCGGCTATTCCGCCGCAGTGCTAAGGGGGAGGGGGATCCGCGTGGCGCTCCCGTACTCGTGACGGAGTGGGCTGTGCTTGTGACAGAACGGTTCCGTCACAGCCCCGCCCGCTTAATAGAACGCACCGCGCAGGCACAAAATCAGCACCGCGCAGGCGCGGCGAGTGGGCTGTGACGGAACCGTTCCGTCACCAGCACAGCCCACCCGAGGCTCGTGACGGAGCGGTTCCGTCACGAGCACGCAACGGGTTAAAATGACGCAGCACAGTGCAGCAAAATGGCTTGTGGTGCCACACTGTGTCATTTATTTGTAAATGAGGCCCACAAACAGCTGGCAAATAGGAAGCAACTGAAGGCCTCACTTGGCCTTAGAGACATGATCACTTTTTACTTCACTTAACCAAGTATTGTACCATGTTTTGGACAGCCTGAGCTGAAAGGGTGAACAGAGAAGCGCAGGTAGCAGACAGTTCAATCATTTAGTCTGAAGAGATACAAGCTCTCACAACCTTAGGAGGTGAAGAGGAATGATAGTCCACAGGAGTCTGACTTGGAAAAAGTAAGAAAATACCACTGAGTTATTATTGGGAGGAGGCCATTGCATGCTCCCCCCATGCCCTCAGAGGGGTTGGCCCTCTCCCCTCTCCTCATGCCCCATGAGGAGAGGGGAGAGGGCAAGGGATGGGTATCGGAGTGGGGTGTTCTCGAATCCCAATGCCAAAAGTGGTTTTACCAGGACATATTCTAAGAAATCCGCGTGTGGAAAGTTCGGACAGCCTCTGATTGGGCAGAATAGTGTCTCTCCAGGGTATACCGCTCCATCTACTTGTAATCAGGCCCCGAGTCAGCTCCTGTTCATGAGGCGCTGCCAACACTTTCCTTTAGCTTTAAATATTATAAACTGCGTCCTCCTTCCAGTTAGAGTCACCAGAGCTCTTCCTCTGCACCCTTAATGGACTCCGGGGCGATTTCGCATTGATCCGACCCTTTGAAGAGTTAGTATGAATTTTGAGTCTGCAGTTTCAGAAGGAAAGGCATTTAAAAACGCTCATTTAAGTCAAAATTCGATTCTTCCTTGGCATGCAAACATTTTTGCGATTGCAGCACATCCCCCTCCATTTTGTGAATCTTGTTCCAATCTTTTTCTACAGGGGAATTCCTGGAATTCATATATACGAAATAATGCTAATCTTATAGGCATCCGGCGTACAGGGCACATAAAATTGGTTGAGATACAGAAGTAATATCTAAAAACGGCGAGAAGCTCAAACATTCACTGCTCAAAGCTGAGGTACGTGTTTGAATTTCCTCCGGCAAAGGTTCCTGAAACCTGCGAAGGTGAGTGAATTGTAGCCATGAAGGCATCAGGATGAAAATGAAGTCTGTAGCTGCCAGCATATCTCAAGGCAACAGATTCTACCGAAATTTGATTTGTTATTATTCATATTACTATTCATATTTTGTCTATATTATTATATGAATATATATGATTATGTATGTATCTTGGCATTGTATTAACTCCATATGCTGTGAAGCATGTGGATTGTTGAAAGCCATCAGCATAATGCCACCTGAATTTTGAAGTATAGATGAAGAGGTATGTGTTGTATGTGATGAATGTGTCACTGTGCCCCTGTGTGTGCTAGATAAAGAGTTATGCGTTGTATGTGATGTATGTGTCACTGTGCCCCTGTGTGTGCTAGGTAAAGAAGTATGCGTTGTATGTGATGAATGTGTCACTGTGCCCCTGTGTGTGCTAGATAAAGAGGTATGCGTTGTATGTGATGAATGTGTCACTGTGCCCCTGTGTGTGCTAGATAAAGAGGTATGCGTTGTATGTGATGAATGTATCACTGTGCCCCTGTGTGTGCTAGATAAAGAGGTATGCGTTGTATGTGATGTATGTGTCACTGTGCCCCTGTGTGTGCTAGGTAAAGAAGTATGCGTTGTATGTGATGAATGTGTCACTGTGCCCCTGTGTGTGCTAGATAAAGAGGTATGCGTTGTATGTGATGAATGTGTCACTGTGCCCCTGTGTGTGCTAGATAAAGAGGTATGCGTTGTATGTGATGTATGTGTCACTGTGCCCCTGTGTGTGCTAGATAAAGAAGTATGCGTTGTATGTGATGAATGTGTCACTGTGCCCCTGTGTGTGCTAGATAAAGAAGTATGCGTTGTATGTGATGAATGTGTCACTGTGCCCCTGTGTGTGGTAGATAAAGAAGTATGCGTTGTATGTGATGAATGTGTCACTGTGCCCCTGTGTGTGCTAGATAAAGAGGTATGCGTTGTATGTGATGAATGTGTCACTGTGCCCCTGTGTGTGCTAGATAAAGAAGTATGCGTTGTATGTGATGAATGTGTCACTGTGCCCCTGTGTGTGCTAGATAAAGAAGTATGTGTTGTATGTGATGAATGTGTCACTGTGCCCCTGTGTGTGCTAGATAAAGAGGTATGTTTTGTATGTGATGAATGTGTCACTGTGGCCCTGTGTGTGCTAGATAAAGAGGTATGTGTTGTATGTGATGAATGTGTCACTGTGCCCCTATGTGTGCTTGCTAGTTGGAAGGTGAGTTGTTTGTGTGCATCACCTGGATGAGCAGCTTTCCTTTCTGAGTCTCTGCACAGATGGTGCCAGGCCCTCTGGGCTGGGTGGGATGCTGATGAAAGGTTCTCACCAATCTTCATTGGCTGCGGCCATGAACCAGAACATGTTGCACATATTGATTGAGATTGTTTTGGTAGCAAATTAGTAAAATCTCTGATATTTATGATTTCTTTAGTCTTTTGAAATAGAGAACAATTGCGGGTTAATCTTTGGGTTTGAAAAGCATCTCTGCTTTATGAAGGTTTCTCTAGCTAGAGACATAATCTGACTGAAAAATAAGGCCACTAATCCACCAATGGGTTTATGGCCGAGCTGCAGTTCAATCGCTTGACGGCGCAGCTTGTGGCCCTTGCCAACTACTGAAAGCAAAGAAGAACAAATACAAGGTTCGAGCTCCACTAGAACTACAATTGCTTCATTCCTTCATTCACCAACAGCACTAAAGGGTTGGAATACTGCAACATCCTCACCCCATAGTTTACAGGTGCCAACCACCTGTCGCCAAACCACCATATTTTTCTGAGTCAAGGTCTCCTTTCATAAATCAGTCTGCTGAACTGCTGTCCAAGCCTTGGTCCATTGACATCTTGACAAGATCACCACCCTATTCACCCACATCCCAAAGTCTTGCTTGACTCCCCTTGCGACCAAACTGCATCCCCCACTCTTCATTACACCTCATAAAAGCTACCATCTCCAGGTTGGAAATGTCCAGACAGGATATGACTGAAGGGCACAATTCTCTCTCATGCAACAAGGACCTGATAAGCTGTCTCTCTCATCAACTTCGTGAAGAAACCAAAAACACGTCTCTCCAAACAACATTTCATCAGTGTGAAATGACTTTACCCCGGTGACCATGATGGTGTCATTCACTGGCCTTTAGGGCTAGACCATGGAGCTAGCATGAAGTTTAGAGGACACAACCAGAGGACTTCATACCCTGGCCCTTGGGCCAGGCAAAGGTGGCTATGGGTTATCCTCCTTCTCAGTCTGCAGTCATACGGAGAGAAGGGGGGGGGGGGGGTTACCCCCTTTTTTTTAATACAAGTCACCAATATGTGGCTCGGGTGGATCACAAGGAATAGGTGTTTGATCACAAGGGGGCTAGGCTTCTCTCACTCCTAAATCAATCTGGGGCCCCTTTCTTGTGGTTGACTTGTGAGTCAGTTCGACTTGCTCAGGAGTGGCTGTTAAGATCCCTTATCCTAAGTTAAATGGGAAGAGGGAATGTGCACCTCATATTATCAACATATTAGATGAAGAAATGCATCTATGACAGAGTTACAACTGTGACTTTTCCACTGAGTAAATTCTTTACCCCTTGACAAATCATTCCATTCCACTATACTTCTTTGCCAAAATCTAAAGCATAAAGATACTGTGATAAGCACCATATAAAAACTTGGTTATTTGCAAGAAGGAAGGAAATGGAAATATTGAATCAGAAGTCACAGACTCGATTCAGAGGGCCCCGGGTGAAGTGGGGCCTGCTAAAGGCTCCCAAAGACAGATTTCGGCAGCCGATTCGTTCCAGAGAAACCGATTTAGAACAACTGTCCGAATCAGTCATCCTGATCGCTCGCTCAAAAACGGAGTCCATAGAGCTGTACGATTCAGCTCCGAAAGACACAACATGTCTGAATGCCTTTCCGAACCGATTCGGACAGCCCTTCCGGGTTACAGGCATCATAATTGGTTATTGGGAACTGTGTACAATTCGGTCGGAAACAAGGGTTCCGAATCCAATTCAGAGTCCTTCTGAACGGCATCGTAATCCACCCCTTAATATTTTCGGGTGCAATTTTTTATAAAAAATGTAAACAATCATATTTGCTTTTCTCATTATTGTTTTTTGTCATATTAGTGTCATGTTATTTATCAAAATGTACTCTAATTGGTATGGGATTTTTTTGTTTTGGGTTTTGACTTTATTATTGTTTGAGTGCTGCATCAATACTTTACACATTGCCTCTAAGTTAAGCCTGACTATTTTGTGCCAAGCTACCAATGAGTTAGGCACCGGTTTATTTAGCAACTTTGATAATTTGCCTTAACAAGAATTATGGTTATTATTTTAAATGGGATAATACTCCAATTTCTTACAGTACCAATCAAATATATTGGCATGTAGATGCAAGTCGACTTCATCTTGATTCAATTTCCTCCAGAGAGTCTCATAGAGACACTTAAGCCCACATTTACAATTTGGCAGAAAAGGCTAACTGCCTTTAATTGGTGATGCACCCACAACACTATAATCACAGCTTCTCCTCCCAGTTTATAATAGAGCCTCACCTGGCTCTGCAGTGGAAACCCCTAACCTACCTCTTCTCTCATTGACCAACCTGGTTATAATGATAGATACCCTGATATTGGCGGGGAAGCTGTCATCTACATGGCAGACCCAGGCACAGAGATTATATTAATCCAGAAACTGTTATTTTGAGAAAGTCAGAAGATTTATTGTAGCTTGTGATCATGGAGGGAAAGGGTTCTGTAAAGAGGAGAAAATAGCAAAGTGTCTACGGCAACTTACCATCAGAGATTGAACTTTGCATAAATCCACCAAGAATCTGAACTCTGATTATAATTTGATTAATCAGGGGATGCAATACTACTCTTAATAGGAGTAAATCTCTGACCTATTTCATGTTGGCAATGGCCTAAAGAGGTTTGTGAATACCCACAAATGTGTGGGATTACAGGTGTGCATAAGGTTTCAGGTCATTCATCCACGATCTACCCCTGGGAGTAGATTTACTCATACACATACTAAGTATGATCACCCCCAAATTAATATGTCTAACTTTGCGAATCCCATGGGAGAATGTGATATCTTGACCAGAGGCTGACAGTGTAGGAGAGATAACTTGAGGGTGTCTATCAGTGCACTAGTGTTGGTATCTGCACAGACGTCTATAGGTTTGGTGCTATGAATTTACGTGTTCTGAATGTTGTACATGCATGTGTGCTTGTGGGTTGTGTGTTGGTGTGCTTGAACTATGAAAACTGCCTTGTGATAGTCATAGAGAAGAGGTGGTGGATTGTCTCCTTTGGAATAGAGACTGGTGCAAGCAAATGTAAAATTTGGAAACATGTGGTAAGTATAATGAACGCAGATTGTGCTGCTGGATTCCATAGAGCTGATTGAGCCAGTCTGTAACACAGGTTAAAGCGTATGTAAAGAGGAGGAATTAGAGGGGATCTCTGGGTGAAAAACTAAGAAGCTAAACACCAGCACCATAGAATTGAGAGAAGTCCAGGATGACTTCAGGAATCAAGTACCCCTTCTACAGTGGGTGGCTTCTTGACATGCAAAGAGGATATCAGTATGAATCACCAGACCCAGCTCCCCCTTTCTCCCTAGCCCCGCCCCCCCATTGCTCCCAATCTCATCCCCAAAGGACCCCAACCCTCCTACTCCCTAGCCCACAAAGTTCCACTAACTCCCAGCCTCCCCCCCTCGTGATCCTAGACCATTCCCTAACTCCAGAAGCACCACCTGCTCTCTGCCTCCACCCCTCAGTGATCCCAGACCCCTCATCAACACCAGCGCTCAATCCACCCCCGCCAATCCCCACTACTCTTGTTCACATTGTACCCTCTAACGAAGAGAACACGCACCCCCTTTTGGACAGCAATCCACCTCACCCTTTAACCCTCCCACAATTGATATATAGACCTGACAACCCCATTACTCAACCACCTAACCTGCCATCCCTCTCTCCTCTAGCTCTCACTTCCCCCTCCACTGAAGCTATCTCCCTCCCCCGAAGGGAACGCAACACCCCACCCTTAACAGCCCTCTCACAACCAAACCCTAATCCTGATCCTGCCACCTCCCGTCCTTTTATTCCTCCCAGTGGAAACTCGCCCATAAGCCCCTCACACCCAGGACCCAGTTCCACTGACCCTCCCCTCCCCCCCTCACTCGAGATATCGCACCGCCTCGACCTTGTTGAAGCACAGATCTCGACCCTGATCCTAGGACTGAAGGAAACCCTTTCTGCCCTCGGGAATCTCCAGTTACCCCCCTCCTCCCCACTCCACATCCCCCCGCCTCCCCCTGGGAATTACTATCCCCGTACCATCCAGGCTCATACTCTCCCTTGTTCCCTGCCTCCTCTCACGAAAGTCCAGACGAAGTCGCGAGCAGTCATTTCCAGCAGAAACTTAACCTCCCTCTCCCCTCTAGAAGTGAGCGCACTTGTCGCTTCATACGAACTCCCCCCGAACCAGCCTGCCCTGGCCCCACCCGTGAATTCAACCCTCTCCTCCTTGATCCAAGTCATTACCGGAGTAGGTTGGGACCTGCCCACCCGTAGAACTGTCAGACCCCCACTCTATCTCTCCCCCATTCCCAGAGCCATCCCTGACAATTTGAAAGCAAAAGAAGACCCCCCCCCACTTGAACTGCATGCTTATCAACAGTCGATCCACAGTCAAACATGCAACGGAAATAGCTGAATCCATCCTCTCCCATGACCTGGATGTAGCCTTCATAACTGAAACGTGGCTAAACTCCCTATCCCACCCCATTCTGGATATGCTGGTGCCTCCCGGCTTCTCAATTATCCGCAAAGACAGGCCCATTCACAAAGGTGGCGGTATAGCGATCATCTACAAAAGCAACCTCACAGTCTCTGAAGCTCCCTTCTACCTGCACAGCTCCTTCGAATGCCTGTCGGTCAACATCAAATCTCACGGTCATAGCTCTCGTCAGTGCCATCTCCTCTACCATCCCCCAGGCAATTCCAACGAATTTAAAGCTCAGTTATCGGATCTGATCACCCAATCCGCACTTAATGGCGACAACAATCTAATTATGGGCGACCTCAACCTAAGATGGAACGACCACAAAAACCCGCTGATTCAATCTCTCAACACTCTTCTACAAGACAACGATTTGGTCTAACATTGCTCAGAAGAAACACACTACAGAGGAGCGGCCCTGGATGCCATCAGTGCGAACAAAACTGCAGTCTCGATTGACCACATCATCCTGGTGGACTGGTCAGACCACCACATCATCTTATTTCATATTATCCAGCCGGCCGTGCCACTCCCACCCACTCAAGCCCCCCTAAATGGGTCAGGAACACCTCCAGAGATCCCCGAGACAAGCTTGAGGAAGGACTCAGCACTCTCCTCCCGAACACGTCGGAGCCCCTCTCTACCTCGGAACTCACCTCGCTCTACCATTCCAATCTAGAGCTCGTCCTAGATCAGCTGGCACCTCTGAAACTAAAAAAATCCAGAAGCATTCCCTCCAGATCATGGTTCTCTACTGACATTAATGAGGAAAGAAGACACCTTAGATCCTTGGAAAGAACTTGGAGAAACAACCCCTCTGCCATGCATCGGGACCAACTCAAGGCAGCCCGCAAAATCTACTATACTCACATCAAAAGTAAGAAGACTTCCTTCTTCAGTTCTGCAATAGACAATGCCAGAAACCGCCCCAAGGAACTCTTCGACATCATTAGAAACCAAACCTCCATCCCCAAGGCAGCCAACTTAGCTACCTCCAAAACCCAATGCGACAACTTCGCAAGCTTCTTCAATGAAAAAATCGCCAAAATCGATTGCTCCTTCATCCAGAGCCCTGCAATCATCCACAACCCCCCAGTAACCTCATCTTTCCGCTGGTCTTCTTTCCAGCCGGTCGAGGTTGAAATGATAAGCAATCTTATCGACGCAGCAAAACCCTCCTCTCACTCTCTCGATCTACTTCCCTCGAGACTGACCAAGGACTTGAAGCTCACCCTAGCCCCAATCTGGGGCAAGATCATCAATATCTCCTTAAGCGAGGGCCTCATCCCTGCCTTAAACTAGGACAAGTCACTCCTCTGCTCAAAAAACCGGGCCTTGATCTCACAGACATGAACAACTTCAGACCGGTCTCGAATCTTCCGTTCCTAGCCAAAATTCTGGAAAGATGTGTGCTTTCACAATTAAACCAACACTTAGAGAATTCTAACCTACTGGATGCTCTCCAATCAGGGTTCAGAAAGGGCTGCAGTACGGAAGCCGCTATCCTAAATGTCCTTGATGACTTGCACATGTCACTCGACTCCAACCAATGTAGCCTCCTCATTCTCCTTGACCTCTCGGCTGCGTTTGACACAGTTGATCACTCCCTCCTACTTAAAGTCCTCCGAGAAAGAGCGGGCATCGAAAACACAGTCCTAAAATGGTTCGCCTCCTTTCTTAACAACCGCTCTCAAAGAATAAAGATCAACAGTTTCGAGTCAGACCCCCTCCCCATCAAGAGAGGTGTTACCCAAGAATCAGTACTCTCCCCGCAACTTTTCAACATCTGCATGGAACCCCTCACCTCTCTCCTAAAGAACTCTAACATCCCCTTCCACCTGTACGCGGATGACACTCAACTCTACTTGGAAACCACTTCGATCCCTGACATTCACAGACTTAATGCTACACTCATGGAGGTTCAACACTGGCTCTCAGCCAACCACCTCAAACTGAACGAAGAGGAAACTGAAGTTCTCCTAATTTCGAACAAAGATGAAAACCCACAAATAGTGGAATGGCTCAAAGCCTTAAATGCCCTCAATGTCTCTCTTACTCCAACGGACTCAGCAAAATCACTAGGAATCACTTTCGACCCCAAACTAGACATGAAGAAGCACATCTCTAAAACCGCCAAAAGCGCGTTCATGAACTTGAAACTTCTCTACAAAATTAAACCCTTTGTGGAATTTGACTAAAAAGGCTCCCTTTTCCCCTGGTGTCCCATCATGCACCCTATCCACCCTGACATCGACCATGCAAGCCGATCCTCCTACTTCAAGCACAAACCCCGTTGTACCCCCTCTTGCCTGCTCTCTTTCTGATAAAGCTGACACACGCAAAGAATAATGTCCAGCTACCATGTAACCTACAGGTTTCCTTCCCGTCTGATATTTTTCTTTAGACAAGAACGGAGTCAGTCGGATGGGTGACTCTGAAAACCCCCCTCCCTAACTCTGTCACCGACCGAGCAGCTCTCGCTCATCAATGACTTCCTAGTTTGCGAGGACAGCCACGGGTTGCGTTAACAACCAAGGGAAAACCTAATCAAACACACGAGACAGCCACGAAGAAGAATAGTTCACTACAGCCCATTCTCCTTCTTCCCAGCTGCACACACATACCATTGTGAGACATCACCGCCCTTGTGTACGAAGTAAAGAACGCACAATGCCTCGTCCTCTTGACCTTTCTGACAGAAATGACCCTGTGACAATGCCTCGATTCTCTGTCCTGAGATACTAGCAACTCTGTAACTTGTCACCACAATCGCCCCGCTGCAATATGTTTGCCTATGTGTAAATGCTATTCAGGTTATTCTTTAAACGAGAACAAGTATGCTATGTCTTCTGTATGATTACATCATGAAATGATTGAATCAAGTCTAAGGGAAACTCCTTCTTTTTGATTGTACTCGTACTGTATATAAGTGCTGTTATGTTTCAAGCAAAGTAGCCTACTCCTGAACCCGCTTGGTGAAGGAGCTCTCCCTTAACTCGAGTTCTGGAATAAAACCCTTTCAACTCGAAGACCACGGACTCTGCTCCTGATTTTATGCATTACCATTTTCTTGGGTAATTATAGAAATTCCGAACGGCGTAAATAACTAGTTTTTATTTACCACATTAATTGGCGCCTGAACAGGGACGCTCCCTCTTCCCTACGCGCCGGCGATGTAAGTCGGGTCTTTGTCCCTTCCATACTTTCGACGGACTTCAAGTGCACAACAGCGGGGTGTTCCCGCTAACTCCCTCGAGACGAGGAGGAGGCAGACTGCGACTGATCATCCACACGAGGCGGTGAAGGGGGGCGTGGCTTGGACGCCGATCGGGATGGCGGCGTGAGCTTGCAGCTCCGTGCAGGGTCCCGCTATTTCTCCTGAAAACTACACCCGGGGAGACCACTGATCGGCGCAACTGGCCTGCGAGGTGTTGGGGAACCACTGGAGAGCGGCTGAGAGCTCTTGGGGGACCGCTAGTGCCACCGAGACCTTGAGAGACGAAGCCCGAGGTGTTGACCGGAGTGTGAAGAAAATGGCGGCGGGGAGAGTCGATGGTCTCTGAACCGAAACCGAGAAGGACTGGTGTCGGCCTGCGGGGTGGCCCGCCTTCTGCGAGATTGGAGCTACGGGGTCGCGCTGGCACGGACCTGTGGGGCAAAGCGGGGGGCCTGGAGGTCAGCATTGGACTAGTGTACAAGTTGAACGCACTCGTTTATACCTCCCCCCTTCCCCCTCCCCCCGGCCCTGGCGACAGTGGAGCGGGCGGCCCTGGCACTCCTGGTTCTTTGAGTTGCCGGCACAGTAGAGGTACTCCATCAAAATAACTGTGGGTGCGCACGTCTCCCGGCAGGGGACACCGGGCCTTGGAGAAGATCGGGTGTGTCCGTGTGACGACGACAGAGGTACCTAACATGGCGGCTTCGGCCCAACACCTTGGAGGACTCGGTGTTTAGTGACGCGGTCCAACGGGGCATAGGCCAATACTTTGATGAGAATGAGGGGACAGCTAATAGTAGGTCAACTGAATGGGACGCGATGAAAGTGGTGGTGAGAGGAGTGTGCATGGGTAGGTTTTCGAATGCCCGAACGTCGGTGTTGAATGCGCTTGCTAGGGCGGAAGAGAAGTTGAGGGATCTGGAACAGCGTAGACCGGACCGACCGGACTTACAAGCCCGATTATTGGAAGCCAAGGAGGTGGTGGCTACCGAAACGGAACGGCTGCGGAGTTATGATTATAGACAATATGCCATCAAAGCACATGCTGAAAGGGATAAGGTAGGCAAGTTACTGGCCAGGCTCGCTAATCCTGAACTCAGAGGCTGCCCAATCTTGAGCATAAAAAATGCATTGGGGGAGATGGTTTATTCACAAACAGAGGTGATGGAATGTTTTCGGACCTATTATGCTGAGTTGTATGAGAGTCAACTGGGGGTGGAGGCCTGGGAGATCAGTGATTACCTGGAATCGATGCAGCTTCCGGTGCTGGATGACGATGATGCGAAGGACTTGGGGGGACCTATCACGTTCGCCGAGATCAGGGCGGCCATTAAACATATGGCGAGGAATAAAACGCCCGGGGTAGATGGCCTGCCGATTGAATTCTATCAGAAGTACGTAGATAGTTTGCCGCCTAGATTACTGGTGGTGTACGGGGAGGCTCACAGGCTGGGGAGTCTGCCCGGATCAATGAGGGAGGCGTTGATAGTGCCATTTTTGAAACCCGGCAGAGAGGCGTCGGATGTAAGGTCATATAGGCCGCTGTCCATGCTGACAGTGGACTACAAGATATTGAGCCGCATTTTAGCCACCAGGCTGGCCCCGCATATGACCAGGCTGGTGCACAGGGACCAAGCGGGGTTTATCCCTACAAGGAACACGGCGCTTAATATTCGTCGTCTAATTTGGATATTGGACGGCGCGACGGATGTGGACGGTGACCCGGCGGTGTTATTTGTGGATATTGAGAAAGCCTTTGATAGTCTGGAGTGGGTCTACTTAGAAGAAGTCCTGGTAAAGTTTGGCATTGGCGAGGGGTTTCGTAGATGGACGAAGGTGTTGTATTCTTCGGCTACAGCGCGGGTACGCCTGGGCACACTGGTATCCGCGGATTATCCAGTTTGTAGAGGGACGAGACAGGGGTGTTCGCTCTCCCCATTGCTGTTTGCACTGGCGATGGAACCGTTAGCAGCGCGCGCCAGGTCAGGAGTCATGTACGCGGGGATCGAAAGAGGCGGGCAGTCGCACTATATATCTTTGTATGCAGACGATTTGCTGCTGTATATGGCGGACGCGGAGCGGGCTCTGGAGGGGGCGATGGATATGTTGTCCGAGTTTGGTCGGTTATCGGGCCTCAAGGTTACCTGGACGAAGACTTGCATCTTTCCGCTCAGGGCAGACACGCTGTGTCCTTCTCGTGATATAGGGGTGGTCTGGGAGCCATCTTGCTTCACTTATTTAGGAGTCCGAATCTACCACGAGGTCGCGAATTTATTGGAGGGTAACATTGGGCGATGTATAAGAGCACTGAGAGGCTGTATGGCCTTTTGGACCTCCCTCCCTTTGTCAGTGTTGGGAAGAGTGGCTCTACTGAAGATGGTGGCGCTCTCACGGCTACTTTATTACTTTCGCACGCTGCCCATTTGGATTCCTCAGAGGATCTTTAAGGACCTGCGGACGATGATTATCGATTTCCTTTGGGGGCACGGTCGCCGTAGGGAGGCATTGAACACCTTGCTTCGACCCAAGCTTGAGGGGGGGGTGGCGGTTCCCGACTTTGAGTTGTACTACTTAGCCGCGCAGCTTCAGGTTCTCACGCAGCACGTGGCTAGGATATTTAGAGGGCCAGAACACGAACGAGAGCACGGTATACAACGTCATGTCCTGGCTTATATTATCATGCAGCAGAGACTGGAGTTGCGAGGCCTCACCATGGAGGAGAAGACGCTCAGGTTGTGTTGGCAAAGGAGTTTGAAGAGAGCGAAGGCGTCCCGACCGTATGCGCCGGAGATACCGTTGGGAATGTTGACTGCGCTGCCGCATGGGGGTGATTGGTCTCCGCTACTGGAGTGGGAGGAGCTGGGACTACAGGTGGTGGGGGATCTGTATCTTGATGGGACGCTGGTCCCCTTCCAGACGCTGTAGGAACAGTTTGGGCTGCCGGAGGGGAGCTTCCTCTTGCATGCGGCTGTGGTAGCGGCAGTGCAGAAGCACTGGAGAGGGGGGCTCATTGAACCGGAAACTACTATGGCTTGCCAGTATGTCGTGATGGCCGCAGGCACCTTTAAAGCGGTGACCTGCCTCCATAATAGGATGTTGCATGAGGGGTTGGATCCGCTCCTAGGCCTGAAATCAAAGTGGGAACTTAGCATAGGTAGGCCCATTCCGGACACGGTGTGGGGTCATATCCTTAAGCGTACGTGGAAGGGCACTAGAAACGCACGCTTTCAGCAGGTACATTTTTACGTGTTGCACAGGGCTTACCTGACCCCGGAGAAGATTAATCGGTATTTCCAGGTGCAGGAGGCGAGATGTCCGAGGTGCCTGGCACTGGAGGCTGATCTAGATCATTTGTTATGGGGCTGTCCGAAGCTGGAGATTTACTGGGCGGAGGTTGGGGAACTCCTAAATGCAGTGACCAATCGGGAGGTGGATTTTGACATGGCAGCGTGTTTGTTGCTCTGGTTCCCACACACGAAGAATACTAAAGTGACGAGTAAATTAATTGATCTGGGGCTGATACTGGCGCAAAGGGAAATCACTTGGCATTGGAAGTCCAGGGAACTGCTGAGATGGGCTGAATGTTAATGTGTGCTCCGTATGAGACAGGCAGTCAAGCTTGACAATGAAAAGAGCCTAGAAATGGCGAGAGCGTGGGAGATGATAGTCCAGGCGTTGCGTGATTCCATGGTGGAGGACGAAGACTGAATTGCTTGTGTCTGCGGGCTCCATGAGGCTTATGAGTATAGAGGTATCAATTGATCTGTAGCGAGACCCATAGTAGCGTTAGGAACATGGCCCACATCGAGAGCGGTTGCTGGGGGGGGGGATGGGGGTTGTTTTGGGATTGTTGGGGGGGGGGTTAGGCACCGGGACCCTGGTCGGGAGGCAGTAGTGTTCCCCGGGGTTGGAACTGTCCTAGCGTGATGGGAGAGATTGGATAGGCGGCAGGGTAGAGATAGGGACACATGGAACTGATATGATAGGTGCCCACCACCGAATGGACTGGGGGTTAGGATTGTGAATATCGCCTATGTGACCGGACTGTTGGGTATGCTAGACGGTGTTGGGGGAGGGTTAGGTGTTTAGGGGGGTAAAATGCAGATACACAAAGCGCTTATTGACCAATTGTCCCACAGGGATGCTCACTGTGATGTTCTTGCTGGAAGTTTGGATTACTACGCCGCCCGGCCTCCGGGATACGGGCCGAATGGCTGTGTACAAACAAAACAGGCGATGGACCGAATGTGGATCAATGTCACACATTCACCCCAGTCCAAAGATCTGGGCCCAAATCCATCGTTTTTTTGCACTCCACACCACCCTGGGTTAGACAATGGCGATATGCAAATCAGCTCTGACCCTGTGCCCCATGGGAACAGTCCAGTCCGAACTACAAAAGCCATGTCCTTCCCAGAACGGAATCAAGCATCCGAGGACCGGACCGGTTTCGAGGTAACACCTCTCATCAGCCCGGCTAGCTTGACTCCAGTGGTGTGGAGTGTCTGGGACCCACGTCTGGGCATCCCCAGCGCACTTATGGCGGCAATTGCAAACAAAACAGGTGATGGACCGAATGTGGATCAATGTCACACATTCACCCCAGTCCAAAGATCTGGGCCCAAATCCATCGTTTATTTGCACTCCACACCACCCTGGGTTAGACAATGGCGATATGCAAATCAGCTCTGACCCTGTGCCCCATGGGAACAGTCCAGTCCGAACTACAAAAGCCATGTCCTTCCCAGAACGGAATCAAGCATCCGAGGACCGGACCGGTTTCGAGGTAACACCTCTCATCAGCCCGGCTAGCTTGACTCCAGTGGTGTGGAGTGCCTGGGACCCACGTCTGTGCATCCCCAGCGCACTTATGGCAGCAATTGCAAACAAAACAGGTGATGGACCGAATGTGGATCAATGTCATACATTCACCCCAGTCCAAAGATCTGGGCCCAAATCCATCGTTTTTTTGCACTCCACACCACCCTAGGTTAGACAATGGCGATATGCAAATCAGCTCTGACCCTGTGCCCCATGGGAACAGTCCAGTCCGAACTACAAAAGCCATGTCCTTCCCAGAACGGAATCAAGCATCCGAGGACCGGACTGGTTTCCAGGTAACACCTCTCATCAGCCCGGCTAGCTTGACTCCAGTGGTGTGGAGTGCCTGGGACCCACGTCTGGGCATCCCCAGCGCACTTATGGCAGCAATTGCAAACAAAACAGGTGATGGACCGAATGTGGATCAATGTCACACATTCACCCCAGTCCAAAGATCTGGGCCCAAATCCATCGTTTTTTTGCACTCCACACCACCCTGGGTTAGACTATGGCGATATGCAAATCAGCTCTGACCCTGTGCCCCATGGGAACAGTCCAGTCCGAACTACAAAAGCCATGACCTTCCCAGAACGGAATCAAGCATCCGAGGACCGGACCGGTTTCGAGGTAACACCTCTCATCAGCCCGGCTAGCTTGACTCCAGTGGTGTGGAGTGCCTGGGACCCACGTCTGGGCATCCCCAGCGCACTAATTTGTCCACCATAAGCGTGGAAGGGTATACTCAGACGTGAGTCCCTTGCTCATTGCACCATCAGGATTCAAGCAAGCCGGGCCGAAGACGGCTGAAATGCCAGAAACCGGTCCCCGGTAGCTTGTTTCCTTCCCAGTGAAAGAATTGGCTTGGTAGTTTGGTTTGCCCTGTTCCCATGATGCACTGGGCCAGAGACAGACTAATTTGCATATAGCCAGGTTCTGTAGCTGGGATGGTGCAGTGAGCTAAAAAACGTTGTTGGATTAAGCCCTGATCTCTTGACTGGGTGAGAGTATTCTGCTTAATTCAGAAACTCTGTCCATCACCACCCCCTGTTGTTTAATTATTTTGTCCACCATAAGCGTGGAAGGGTATACTCAGATGTGAGTCCCTTGCTCATTGCACCATCAGGATTCAAGCAAGCCGGGCCGAAGACGGCTGAAATGCCAGAAACCGGTCCCCGGTAGCTTGTTTCCTTCCCAGTGAAAGAATTGGCTTGGGAGTTTGGTTTGCCCTGTTCCCATGATGCACTGGGCCAGAGACAGACTAATTTGCATATAGCCAGGTTCTGTAGCTGGGATGATGCAGTGAGCTAAAAAACGTTGTTGGATTAAGCCCTGATCTCTTGACTGGGTGAGAGTATTCTGCTTAATTCAGAAACTCTGTCCATCACCACCCCCTGTTGTTTAATTATTTTGTCCACCATAAGCGTGGAAGGGTATACTCAGACGTGAGTCCCTTGCTCATTGCACCATCAGGATTCAAGCAAGCCGGGCCGAAGACGGCTGAAATGCCAGAAACCGGTCCCCAGTAGCTTGTTTCCTTCCCAGTGAAAGAATTGGCTTGGTAGTTTGGTTTGCCCTATTCCCATGATGCACTGGGCCAGAGACAGACTAATTTGCATATAACCAGGTTCTGTAGCTGGGATGGTGCAGTGAGCTAAAAAACGTTGTTGGATTAAGCCCTGATCTCTTGACTGGGTGAGAGTATTCTGCTTAATTCATAAACTCTGTCCATCACCACCCCCTGTTGTTTAATTGAATGGCTGTGTACGTCTTATGGTTTACTTGATCCATGCGGGGGGACACCATGAGTGTGCTGGTTGATTTATTATATGCAATGGTTTCTAATTCTGCAATAAAAACAAATTTTTAAAAAAACGAGGCGGTGAAGAAGATAGCGGAGCGTCCCAACCCAGAGCCTGACCAGTGAGAGTGCCGAGTCCGAGGTCTTTGGAGCCCCGAATTCCTGCGCAAGCGTCAAGAGTCCGATGACCAGGTCTTCAAGTTTTGCTTCTTGGTGAGTACCACTGAGATAGTATAAAGACGGGTTCCATTTTTGGAAAACGGTAAAGACGTGTTTCATTCGTGAAACCGGTATGGTTGCACTATATTCTAGTGTATAAAGTGTTTGTTTTGTTTTTGTATATTCCAAGTCTTTTAAATCGTAATTTGTTGAGTTTAAGAATGCCTCTGTTTTCCAAATTACGTACAATTGGCACCAAAAAGAATCTGTTAGAAAAACCAGTTGAAGTCCCGCCTAGGGACACTCCTGGATATTTCATGTACAACAAGCATGGGTTGAGTGCCATATTATTTTTAGACCTTTGGGTAGACTATACCGAGAAATTAGAGATGGCGTATAGGTGGCCTGCCACAGGTACATGGGATATAGAATGCATTATGAGAGTGGAGGAAGAGTTATGGAAAAGAAAGGCGAGGCCCTCACAGACAGAAGCCATTGAGTTATGGCGTAAGGAAGCGCATAGGAGGGCCCAGAAAGAACTAGGGAAAGTCGAGAAAAGTAAGAGAATGTCTGAACAGGCTAAAGAAAAGCAATTACAGGATGAAGGTGAGAAAGTCCTAGCTGAACAGGTAGAGAGAGAGAGAAACGCCCTTGTTACTGGTATTTATCCCATTTTGTCTGAAGAAATTGTAGAAGAACCTCCCAAATCCCCAGTGAAAGTCATTCCCACTGCTCCCGAAAATTTCCTCCCTGCCTATCTGTCCGAACCACCCCCGCCTATGTAAATATGCCTAGAACACGCCCGTCCATACGTGCTCCTGAACTAGTAGCCGGTGGTTCTAACTTTGATTTAGGAGTGTCCGGAAACGGGGCTGAGGACAAAGACGATGTCCCGCCTCTTGAGTGTCCTTACGACCCCGAACCCGGTAGTGGCCCAATGGCCACGATATCAGGGAGATTAAGACAAGCCCTAGGTCAACTCCAAAAGGTCCCTGATATAACGAAGCATTTGGATAGAGTTTACGAATTCATACGGACAGGTGAAGGTCCGGATACTCTGGTCCAGGTCATGAAAAACAGAAAAGTTCCATTCAGAGGACTGCTCCTGCGGTTCATCATAAATTTTCTGATCCGGGAACTAGACCCGGGTAATGGAAGCGTAGACTCCGAGTTAATAGACCTTAGCGATCAGATACACCGAGGAGCACACGATCTGGGACATCAGATTGACAAAAAAACTAAAAGACTGGTTAAGAAAATTGTCACTATTCACTCTGAGAAAGTCACACAGGAGGACGACTCAGAGGAAGATGATAATCCGACACTAGATAGAATGAATTTCCTGGGTGTAGCGCGACATTGTCCTGGCTCCAAGTGGCGAACCCCACGAATGTCACAGAAAATTAAAAGATTAGATCCTTCTTCGGAAGATCTTTTTCAGTCCACAGAAAGAGCCCTAGATGAATGGATGGACAATGAGCCTCCCCTTATACAGCAAGAAAAAGAATTGGCCCGGTCTGCCACCCATTATATGATATCACAGCACTGGGTATACGGCCCAGACATAGTAGCGCAAATGTTTTTGGCTCTCCCCCGAGCAGAACAACGACTATCAGGTATCTATATGGTCCAACACCTGGCTACCTTATACGAGAATAACTTCCACCGACCAGACAAGCTATACAAATTGTTACAAGAAGTAGTGACAGATAGATGGAGGTCTCGGGGACCGGGATTGATCAACACCATTCTGGATCTGCGCCTCCGTTTCCTCCAACTTACCTTAGCCTCCTCAGATCATGAACCTTACAGTATAGGCCAATATCCTTTACGAGAAGTCCACCCCATACCCCAGCCAGATGGTACACTGCAACGAATACATGTGTATATTCCCCTCACCAAGTTAGAGATAATGGAAATGAAAAAGATGATGCCCTCTCACGAAAAGGATCCCGGGGGATTTCATAGGGAACTGAAAGATATCCTCCAAAATGGGTAGTTTTACATATCCAGATATAATAATACTCCTTAAAGTAATTCTACCTACAGGCATATTTGACAAATTGAAGGAAAAAGATTGGGAGGTGGGTGGTAAAAAGATCACGTGGACTGCCCTAGAACAAGAAGAGACAGACAGAAAACCAGGTGAAGGTTTAGGTGAGCGCGTAAGAGAACTGCCCAGTCTCCTCATACAGGTCTTGCCTCTGTTGTTGACAACGAAAAAGGAAGATTGGGATGCCATTTCTGCCTGTAAACAAAAGCCAGACGAGGATACAGGTGATTATTACACCAGATTAGAGAAATGTTTTTCTATAAATAGTGGTCTCGCACATAGCAGCGAGGCATATCCTTATCTTTTTGTGTCCAAATTGGTGGACAACGCCTTACCCTCCATCAGGAATAGAGTGTTGAAAGTTGAGAGTACTTGGCAAGCAAATAGTCCTTCACAAATGTTGCAGATGTTACAGTACCACCACAACAGAATAAGGGAAGAACAGGAACAGGAAAAGAAGAGGGTAAAAGACACAAAAATGAAGTTACTGGTTGCACAGACAGCACAGGTAAATACAGGCCCCAAAGGTAATGTGGGGGCCAATAAAGGTACTTGTAACTACTGCAAACAACAGGGCCATTTTGTGAAAGAATGTCCAGTTCTGAAACATAACATAGCGACAGGAAGGACGAAAGAACGCCCACATACGCCTAGACCAGGTAACACTCAGCAGCCTCAAACCATTACGCCACCACAGGTTCAGAAACCCGCTACTGCTGCCACACAGATTTATCAGTACGCACAGTCAGATTACCCCGAGTTCGAACCATGTGTATGAGACAGCCTTGAGAGAGAAAGTGACTTGCCCCTTATTCCAGTTCCAGTAGATCAGAAAGGTCCATATGTACAAGCTCACTTACTGGGACAAGACAGAAAATTCCTCATAGATACGGGGGCGAGTAGGACTTCCATAAGTCATAAGGAAGTCCCAGAGGTTCCTCTCTCTGGCTCACATAATATATCTCTGGGCTTTTCAGGAAAACCGATCATAAACAAAGTATCTGAACAAGTCTCTTTAGGAGTAGGCCCTCTGACACGTACTACTGATTTGGTCCTTACAGAAACGTGCCCAGAGAATTTACTAGGTATCAAGACACTCAAAGAACTAGGAGCAGTAATATGCTGTTCACCGGAAGGAGTAAAATTGTTCCTACAAGATTTCAAAGGACATTTCACAGTCAAAAAATTCGACCCCAGACTAAAAGACATCCCACAACATTTATGGGCAAAAAGCTCGACTGATGTCGGTTACATGGACATCACCCCACATCAAGTCACACTCAAGGAGGGTGTAGTCTTACCCCGTATACGACAATATAAGATTCCACCCGAGGCTGAGCAAGCCTTACTTAAAAATAATCCAAGAACTCATAGAGCATGGTGTGGTAATCAAGACTGATTCAAATGTTTGCAATTCTCCAGTTCTTCTGGTCCTCAAAAGGACTGACCCTCAGGCACCCCCGGTCTGGTGGTTGATCTTCGAGAACTGAACAAATGTGTGATCCCACAAAATCCGGTGGTCCCAGATATTTCTTCACTATTGACTGCCATAGATCCCGAAGCTGCATTTTTCACAGTCATCGACTTAAAGAATGCGTTTTTCAGCATTCCTATACATCCCGACAGTCAATATATTTTCGGATTCAGTTTAAAAGGACGAAGCTTCAGGTTCACTAGAGCTCCCCAAGGCTTTACTGAAAGTCCAAGCATCTACAGCCAAGCACTAAAAAGACAACTTGACAGTATCAATATGCCTGCCAACACAGCGTTGATACAGTATGTAGATGACATCCTCGTCACAGCAAGGACAGAACCAGAATGTGAAAAAGCATCTCTCACAGTCCTACATTTCCTGACAGACAAAGGTCACAAGGTATCTCCCTCAAAATTACAGTTCTGCACACAGCAAGTAGCTTACTTAGGACATTTACTGTCGAAAGAGGGTAGGCAACTAACACAAGAACAAATCCAACTGATTTCGATAATTTCACAGCCAAAGTCACAGAAAGAAGTTCGCGCATTCATTGGTTTCACTTCATATTTCAGACAATGGATCCCCCAGTATGCCCACATAGTCAAGCCACTCATACAGTTAACCACAGTGGAAGCAGCCACTCAGACAACTCTCCCTTGGACATCGGAACACTCCCAAGCATTTGAAGCTCTGAAACTAGCTCTGTGTCAAGCACCAGTTCTGGCCACCCCGAACTATAGCAAGCCTTTTACCCTGTTTGTGACAGAACGTGACGGAACAGCACTATCCGTCCTCACACAAGACCAAGCAGGAAGAAACAGACCCTGTGCTTATTTTTCTAGCACATTGGACCCCGTAGCACAAGCTTTGCCTGCATGTCTGAAATCCGTTGCGGCTACAGCCCTGGCCATAAAACAAAGTGACTCAATAGTGTTAGGACATCCCCTGATGGTACAAGTACCACATGCTGTAGAAGTCCTTCTGAACAGAACGCAGACCCAACACCTGACTGTAGCAAGACTGACAGGATACGAACTAACGCTCTTTCAGCCACACATAGAGATCAGACGATGCAACGTGTTGAATCCTGCTACCCTTTTGCCCTCAAGCTCGGATGACACGACACAACATGACTGTGTGGAAATGATCGACGTAGTGACAAAACTAAGACAAGACCTAACAGATGTTGCACTCCCAGATCCTGATGTAACACTCTATGTGGATGGGTCGTGCATGAGGATAAGTGCTGGAGAGTTAGTGGCAGCCTATGCAGTAACAACGGACTGCAAAGTTATAGAGACCCAAAGAATTGACATTCTGTCAGCTCAAGCAGCAGAGCTCATCACTCTGACACAGGTCTGCATATGGGCAAAACAATTGAAAGTGAACATCTATACCGATTCCCAGTATGCATTCGGTGTAGTTCACAATTTTGGAGTGCTGTGGCAGGAAAGAGGTTTCCTTACCTCACATGGGGCCAAAATACAACATGGTCCCCTGATTCAAGCCCTACTAGATGCCATACACCTACCTACAGCCATAGCTATTCTAAAATGCAAAGCACATACCAAAGCTACAGACACCATATCCAAAGGAAATGACTTAGCGGACCGGACTGCTAAACAGACAGCCCAGAGTCCAGTGAACACATCAGACTCTCAGGTACTAACACAGACTGTCACTATGGTAGTGAGAGACCCCTTGAAAGATGTGCTAGACATACAGACACATGCCACCTCAGACGAAATAAAGAAATGGGCTGAACAAGGAGGGGTCCAGCCAGATCAAGGTTGGATGACCAAAGACCGAACAGTGTGGTTTCTCCCTGATTCCATGGTACAAATCATAATTGACACGGCCCATAGCCCCGCCCACCTAGGCGAGAAAGGTATGCTGGATAGTTTACGGAATATCTGGTTTAACAAACATCTGAGATCTGCAGCCAAACAAAAATTAAAAACTTGCATGATATGTTGCCAATTTAATCCTGGTAAAGGTGTATCAGTAGAACAAGGTGGATTCCAGCCTCCTGATCATCCCTTCGAAGTCCTCCAAATGGATTATATCCAGATGGACAGATGTAGAGGGTACAAATATGTGCTAGTGGTAGTGTGTACACTGGCACGATGGACTGAAGCATATCCCGTTCCAGACTATGGTGCCCAGACAACCGCTAAGCAATTAGTGAGAGAATTCTTCCCCAGGTATGGGTTACCAAGGGTCATTTATTCAGACAATGGACAGCCTTTCTCCTCCAAATTGATGGAGGCTGTTTCTCTTCTGTTGGGATATTCCTGGAGATTCCAATGTGTCCGACACCCTCAAGCAGCAGGCTTGGTAGAAAGGCACAACCAGACCTTGAAAACAAAACTAGCCAAAGTATGTGCAGAAAAAGGGATAGACTGGGTCACTGCCCTCCCGGTCGCTCTCTTTTATATGCGAATGGTGGCACATTCCCGGACGGGACTGTCCCCTTTCGAAATAACATTCGGGAGACCTCCTAACATCTGGGGTGTCCCTTCTCCTAGAAAACTGACTGACATTGATTCTAATATGTTGACAGATTACCTGGCTTCCTTGATGTCTGCACTCCAATATTGTCGTTCACAGGTTACAGCAGCATTTCCAGATCACACCACGCCTGGAGAACACGCCATCAGGCCCGGCGACTGGATATTGGTCCGAAATTTCGATCGTACCAGCCCCCTGGAGAAGAGATGGACAGCTCCTAAGCTGGTCCTCCTGACCACGAGGACCGCCGTCAAAGTGGAAGGACGCAAAGGATGGCTCCACGCTAGCCACTGTCGGAAATTTTTGGGACCTACACTCACAGACACTGTGCCTTGTTCAACAACTACAAACGCCACGGATATAATTTCACCAATTCCAGAACTCACTCTTCAACAGGAATTCCGATCGCGGCTGCGATCCCACCAAAAACAGACTAAAGACATTGCACCTGATCATAACGCACCGGTGGCTAATTAAGCCCAGGAACAAGCTCTTGGTGAAGCGGCTGCTGGGAGACGTTTTGATCTCGTGTCCAGAGACATCTTGATACTAAATCCATAGACATCATGAGGAGAAATGACGCGGTGCGTCAATGGAAAAAGACTAATTATGTAAAATTACTGCATAGCAGGTTCTCGATTTTTCCGTTTACAATGTTACTTGTTTGCTGTGTAGCAGCCTGCCTGGGATGGATCTTATGTACAGTTTTCCCTCCACATTCTTCCACACTTGTAAGGAATACCACTATGCATTCCTATGTTGATCTTCCCCCACACCTCAAGGACAGAAGAAAGGAATTTATAAATAATACATTCATTTCCACCCTCCATAAACACCAGCTCATAGTCAACAAGACCAACTGTTGGGTTTGTGGCTTGATGCCACATTCCGTACATAAGGGAATGCCTTTTTTTCCCTCCCATTTGGTTATTCAGGATCCGCCTATGCCTTAGCCATGATATTCTCTGCCTCCGTCAGAAACATTCCCCCGACCAAATTGAAAAACGAAAGTAATTGGAACGAGGTAAAGACCAAAATCGTAAAGGCTGTTTCTAAAATGGTGGATCTCACTGTCACCTGGGGGAGGGCCGAAGATCACGAAAATATCAGTTACTCCCAGTTCCATGACATTGCTTCCTTCGGGGAAATGTTTTCCGTCGATCAAAGACGGACAGATCAAGGAGGTTGGGTAGTACCGCAAAACGGCCGGTTTTATACGCAAGTATAATTATAGGTAAGTTTATCTTTTTTTTAAAACATTTTTAGTGGTATTTGGTTATGGGGTACAGGGGTATTTTTAGGTTTTAGGGCTGGGTTTGGGTTTTGGGGTACAGGGGTATTTTTAGTTTTTAGGGCTGGGTTTTGGTTTTGGGGTACAGGGGTATTTTTAGGTTTTAGGGCTGGGTTTTGGTTTTGGGGTACAGGGGTATTTTTAGGTTTTAGGGCTGGGTTTGGGTTTTGGGGTACAGGGGTATTTTAAGGTTTTAGGCTGGGTTTGGGTTTTGAGGTACAGGGGTATTTTTAGGTTTTAGGGCTGGGTTTGGGTTTTGAGGTACAGGGGTATTTTTAGGTTTTAGGGCTGGGGTTGGGTTTTGAGGTACATGGGTATTTTTAGGTTTTAGGGCTGGGTTTGGGTTTTGAGGTACAGGGGTATTTTTAGGTTTTAGGGCTGGGTTTGGGTTTTGGGGTACAGGGGTATTTTTAGGTTTTAGGGCTGGGTTTGGGTTTTGAGGTACAGGGGGATTTTTAGGTTTTAGGGCTGGGATTGGGTTTTGGGGTACAGGGGTATTTTTAACATATATTTACAAATAATAACATTAAAATTTATTTTATTAATAAAATTATTTAATAATTAAATAATAAATAATTAAATTAAATAATACAAAAATAATTATTTACATTATATATTAATATTATATACTTACCTATACTTACGTTGTAATGGTATGCGTTGTAATAGTATCTGCGTTGTAGTGTATTGCGTTGTAAAGGGTTCCGTTGTAAAATGACCTGCGTTGTAAAAAATGCGTGGTAATGGTATGCGTGCTAAAAGTACGCGTGGTAACATCATATATCCACACTGCCCGCTCCCGATTTTCCGACCATAGTAACTGCCCCAAACACCTATTTCTTTTGTGGACCCCATGCGCGCACCTGGTTGCCCCAAGGCTGGTCTGGAAAGTGCTACATCGCATTCCTATTACCACCGACTTACACAGCCCCAGCCAATTACTACCTGATTGACCCTCTGACCCAAGTTAGAAGACAACGAAGGGGGGTCATAGATGCAGAAGATGCTACAGGACAAGAAGTAGGAGACTTCTTTAAAGGTTTTCTCCCTTTTTGGGGACCTATGGCAAATAGTCGCCACATCCGGCAACTAACCCGTGTAGTTCAGGCCGCCATAGACGAAACAACTGGCGCCTTAAATAACATTACAGCTGAGGTCGCTGCAGACAGACTCATGACACTACAGCACCGTATAGTTTTAGATGTCCTGTTAGCCGACCGTGGTGGTGTGTGTAAGGTAATAGGGTCCAGTTGCTGTGTATTTATTCCAGACAACGCCCCATCAGTTTATTCTACCATCTCTCGCCTTCATGTTCTATCCGACAAATTGGATATGGACACCGGCACATGGTCCCTGACCGGCTGGTTTTGGGACCTCCTGTCCACCTGGGGTTGGAAGGCACTAACAGTCCTGGGCCTCGTTTTGGCCACTATCTTCACCTGTTGCCTCTGTGTCCAATGTGGCCCCGCCCTTTGTGGACTGTGTGCCACTTCCTGTGCTCCTCGTCCACGAAACAGAGGAAAGAAAAATTAAATGATCATGTTACAGGAGCAAGTATACGACCTGATGAATATAGAAATTGATTAAGAATTTCTGTAATAGGGTTTCTATGGGACAAGGAGGGAATGTGGAATTTGACTAAAAAGGCTCCCTTTTCCCCTGGTGTCCCATCATGCACCCTATCCACCCTGACATCGACCAGGCAAGCCGATCCTCCTACTTCAAGCACAAACCCCGTTGTACCCCCTCTTGCCTGCTCTCTTTCTGATAAAGCTGACACATGCAAAGAATAATGTCCAGCTACCATGTAACCTACAGGTTTCCTTCCCGTCCGATATTTTTCCTTAGACAAGAACGGAGTCAGTCGGATGGGTGACTCTGAAAACCCCCCCTCCCTAACTCTGTCACCGACCGAGCAGCTCTCGCTCATCAATGACTTCCTAGTTTGCGAGGACAGCCACGGGTTGGGTTAACAACTAAGGGAAAACCTAATCAAACACACGAGACAGCCACAAAGAAGAATAGTTTACTACAGCCCATTCTCCTTCTTCCCAGCTGCACACACATACCATTGTGAGACATCACCGCCCTTGTGTACGAAGTAAAGAACGCACAATGCCTCGTCCTCTTTACCTTTCTGACAGAAATGACCCTGTGACAATCCCTCGATTCTCTGTCCTGAGATAATAGCAACTCTGTAACTTGTCACCACAATCGCCCCGATGCAATATGTTTGTCTATGTGTAAATGCTATTCAGGTTATTCTTTAAACGAGAACAAGTATGCTATGTCTTCTGTATGATTACATCATGAAATGATTGAATCAAGTCTAAGGGAAACTCCTTCTTTTTGATTGTACTCGTACTGTATATAAGTGCTGTTATGTTTCAAGCAAAGTAGACTACTCCTGAACCCGCTTGGTGAAGGAGCTCTCCCTTAACTCGAGTTCTGGAATAAAACCCTTTCAACTCAAAGACCACGGACTCTGCTCCTCATTTTATGCATTACTATTTTCTTGGGTAATTATAGAAATTCCGAACGGCGTAAATAACTAGTTTTTATTTACCACACCTTCCTCCCCCCCAAAGACCTGAAACATGCCACCCAGGCTCTTGTGCTCTCAAGAATTGACTATGGCATTGCTGTACTGACTGGAACAGCCAAGTTACACCTGGGACCCCTCAGCTCCACCCTCAACGCTGCCGCAAGAATGATCACAGGAACAAAGAAATTTGACCACATCTCACCGGCACTCAAAGAACTGAAATGGCTCCCGATTGACCAACGAGCCAACTTCCGCACAGCTTGCCTCACACATAAAGCCTTGCATACAGGCAAACCAGAATACCTGGCCTCTAAACTCAAAAGGGCTGGACAATCCAGGAACCTCAGAAGCTCCAACACACTCCTGCTCATCCCGCTGAAATCACAGAAACGCAAGACCTCAAATAAATCCTTTGCGGGGAACGCTCCCAGGATTTGAAACTCCATCCCCCCACATATCAGAACGACCGCCTCCTTCCCACAATTCAAAACGCTACTCAAAGTCCTCTTCCTTGAACGCTCCGGTGCTTAGCGAGAAGCCCATCTCCCAACAGCAGAAGTCTGATATCCTTTGCGGAACTCAGAACTAACTGATTCGCCCCCGAACTCCGTCTCTTATTGCGTTATTATTGTTGTTGGTTTGTTGGTGTACAGGCTATATTTCCCTCCTATCGTTTCCGATTCTTGTTTTCTATGCTTATTGCCCTGGTTGCATTTCTCTATTTGCTATGAAGCGCTCTGATACCCCCGGGTCCAGCTAGCGCTGTACAAAACTTCAATAAATAAATAAATAAAGTAGCGGTGTGAATAATATTAACCCCTTCGGTGCTCATGACAAGCTCAGCTCGTCATGAGGCACAGTGGAGCTGTGCTCATGACGAGCTGAGCTCGTCATAACTGCTGCACAACGCCCACGCGGGGATAATTCCCCCGCTGAGCTGGGCGTTCCATTAAGTGGGCGGAGTTGTGACGAGCTTAGCTCCACTGTGTAGCGTGACGAGCTGAGCTCGTCACAAGCACCGCAGCACCACGCGTGGCCCTCCTCTACCCGCACCGCATGGGAATTAGCCTCGCAGGGAAGGGGTTAATGAGCTATAGGTTTCCAGTTTATTGGCTTCTGGAGAATGAGGGCGGAGTCAGCCCTGGGGGAATTTAACCTGCAAGCCACAGCCCATGCAAAGATCTCAGAATGAAAAATTTAACTTGTGGAACAGTTTATATTTTACTATTTGATTAAAATGTATGGTCTGTATGGTCTACTTTAGTGCACCTTGTGGCTATGGTTAAACACTGCTAAGTACTTTGATGCTTATGAATTCTTCACCCTTGTGTATAAGCAATGAGAGAAACCCTACTCAAAAGGAACCAGTGCAATTGCCATGTATTAGAGAGGGACAGCGGTTCATGTGGACGTTGTATAGAATACTTATTGATGTGTGTTAGACCTGGCACCATTTTTGCGGTTGCCTCATGTACTTTTGCTGGAGTTAGATGCTTTGGGCACTGTGCCACTGCTATCCAGTGCCACAGTGCAAGTGTTCCCTAATGTAAATTGATGTATTAATCAGTGGTTCCATGTTTGGCTACTTGGTTTACTTATCAGGTCCTAGTCTAGTGCACTGAGTGTGCCAGGATGTGTAATCCAAATTCTGCTGGTGGGCCTGCAGCACTGGTTGTGCAACCAACAGAAGCAGCCTTGTAAAATGTGTCTAAAGGTCTGCCATTGCAGAGCTTGCATGCAGTCTGGTACTGTCATGCTGACTGGGCAAGTGCATCCACTTCCCAGTCCCTAAATCTTCCCTTTTCTTCATATCAGTCACCCCTATGGTAGGCCCAAGGGCAGGGTGCATTGTAAGTATAAGGTAGGACAAGCCCTGATGTGTCTGGCATGTCCGAATAGTGAATTACAGCCATTTTCGTTTTTCACTATTGCAAGGCTACCTGTTCTCCATATGCCAGAATGGGCTGTTAGAGTTATTACATTTTATAATCCTAACTGTCTCAGAGAGCATGGTGAAATTCGAATTTAGTATGCCTGAACTCAGAATAAGAAAATACATCTTTTAGTAAAGTTTATTTTACTATTCTGTGTTTAAAAAAAACACTTTTAGAAAGTAGGTATTTGCTTGTCTAACCATTCAAACCTGCCTCTGCTAGTTTGTGTATTCCTATGTCTGGTTTTGTGAGTGACAGGGCTGGGGAATTCCAGGAGACAGGCTGAGTCACCCAGTGGTGAATAGAGAGATCTGCACCTAGATGGGAGGGAGGAGTCACACCTGAACCTTGAATAGGGCTGTGCCTGCCTTCCACAATGCTGGCTCCACCCTCTGGGGAGCAGCTGATGTCTCTGCGCTGCACAATGAAAGAAGAGAAGGAGTCCTGTAAACAAAGTGCTCCAGGACTGTACTTGCCTTCCACAATGCTGGCTCCACCTCCTGTGTGGCGTCTGATGTGCATGCCCTCCATGTGAAAGGAAAGGAGAAGTCTGGTAAACATAGTATTTCAGAACTGGTTTCCCCTCAGAGAACAAAGGATTTTGGGATATTAATATTGGGACCCGGATCCCATGAAATTAGATCACTTTTGGACTTCAAGAAGAAACCTTTACTGAGGAGAGGAACCTGAAGAAATTGAGGAGAGACTATTCCCAAGCTGGAGTGCTGCTTGGAGGATTGGCCTGCAGTCATTGGATTACTACCAAGGGAAGGAGAAATGAACTTTCTGCACTTTGCTTTCAACTTGTGAAGGATCTCCAAGGGCTTGGAAAAGAGCTTGCCTCCTGCTGAAGTCTGAGGGACAGCAGACTTCACTCCCCAGCTCCCCAGAGTTCTTTGGAAGTGCCTGCTGCTGTTTTGGGCCTTCTGAGGGACTGCGTGTCACAAGGAGCTAGAAGCGTGACTCAACGAGAAGAAGCGTGTCGCCGTCGCTGTGCCTGCCATCGCAACTCTGAAGGAGGGTGTCACCACTGGAACTGTCGCACTGCACCGCATTAGAGAGAAGCATGCCCCAACGAAGAGAAAGCGGGTCGCCGTCGTTGCTGCTGCCGTCGCAACTCAGAAGAAGGAGGGTGTCGCCACTGGAGCTGTCGCACTGCACCGCATCAGGAGAAGAATCTCGCAACAAGATTGGAGCGTATCACCATCGCTGTGCCTGCTGTCGCTACTCCAAAGAAGGAGGGTGTCGCCGCTGGAACTGTCGCATTGCACAGCATCGACCAAGAGCACCTCGCATCCCCGAGAAGCGCGCCACCGTCGGAGCTTGGATGTCGCCGATGTAGTTGTCGCATCGAGCGGAAGCTTCACGCATCGTGGAGAAGAGCGTCGCCGCTAGAGCTGTTGCCGTTGCATCGTAAGGGTGTCGCCGCTGCAGTCCACGCATCAAATCGCGAGTTTCTCGCATCCCAGAGAAGCTTGCCGCATCTGCAAGATCTTCACGTCTTTATTTCTTTGTACCTGACTTTGCCGCATTACCCATCGCTGCGACATTGCTTGTCGTGGAAGCGCAACGCAACTTAAGGTACATTGACGCAGAGTGTCACATCTAAGAACTGAACTGAACTAAGCTTAAATCTACCATCTTAAAGTAATCAGAGTGTGTATTTTTGTCGTTTATGGTCTTGTGGTAAGTCTATATAAAGTCTACTTATTTTTTATATAAAACCTGTGTGGTGTCCATTTGTAGTGTTGTCACTGGGGTCCTGTATGTGGTCACAAACTGCTTAACTTACAACGCCTCTGAAATAAGCCTTGACTGCTCGTGCCACGCATCCAAGAGGGTGAGCAGGTATTATTTTAGGAGTGTAATCCCCCTTGTCCTGAATAGAGGAGAGGGTCCCCTCTTGTCACAAGTACCTACCTGTGTCAACTAGAGCCCTCCAAATCTAACATTGGCAGTCAGCGGTGAGGATTCAGGATTTGCATTTGTGACTCATGTACAGTGACTGGTGAACACTACTTAGTGAGTGCAGACCATAACAATACTGCATACTTTTTTGGTAGATTCCTTTTTGATTTTTGGATTGCCTATTTTTGAAAGATGCCTAATTCAGTAGAGAGAGCAGAGTCTGTAGCCTCCCTTAATTGTGAATGGGATGAATAGAGGCTGGAATGCTACACAGTAAAGCAGATGAAGTACTTTTGCAAGAAATTCAATGTTTCCACTTCTGGATTTAAAGTGAAGAAAGAATTCTACAAGGCGCTAAGGGCCTGGGTAGAAGCCAGGAAAACTCCTATGATTGAGGAGGGTGATGATGCCGAAGTACAACAGGAAGAGCCATTGGGCTCAAAAGGAATGAAGGCACCTTCCCATGCAGGTAGCATTGGCTCTGACAAAAGTCTGCCTCCAGAGGACTTGGAGTACAGAGAGAGATCAAGAAAGCATGAAATGGAGATGACCAAGTTCAAGGTGAATAGGCAGCTAGAAATAGAAAATAGAAGGTTAGATCTTGAGGAAAAGAAAATGCAGTTTGAGCATGAAAAAGTTTTGAGGGAGTTGGAGTTTAAAGCTAAAAGTTTAGAAGTTACTCCCTCTGCTGGCAGCATGCCATCAGTACATACAGAAAGTAGAGTGTATATTCCCAAGGATGTGGTGAAGGAGTTTTACAAAAATGATGATATTGGTTAGTGGTTCAGAGTCTATGAGGTAGCCATGTCTTCCCACCGGGTCCCTGAGAGAGATTGGGGAGCGGGGTTGTGGGAAAGGTCCCTTAGTGACGGCGGGATACATTGTTAGACCTGCCTTCTGAAGTCCACAATTCATCCAGCCACATGAAAGATGCATTGATGTCTAGATATGGTTTGACACCTGAGCTCTATAGGCAGAGGTTCAGGAAATGCAAAAAGTTAGAAAACAGTACTTGGGTTGAATATGTCACTTTCTATTGCAGAGCATTGGATGGTTGGGTAAAGGGCAGCAAGGTTAATGATTTTCAAGGTCTCTTTGATTTGATTGCATGGGAGCACTTGTCTGATAATTGTTTTCCAGAGCTGCGCCAGCATCTGATAGATAGCAAGCTGACTAACCCTAGGAAGCAAGCTGAGGAGGCGGACCGCTGGGTCAGTACCAGGGTCCACAAGGGTCACATGGGAGACTCAGCCAAAGGTGGGCAGGGTCCCCAGCAGAAGAGTGGGGAGGACAAGGGTAAACAGAAGGCGTTCCGCAGAGGGCCCCAAAGTAGTCCCCAAGGGAACCCCGTGAAAGGTTCCCAGCCTCCCCCGAGAGAAAGCAAGGGGCCCGACAGGTTGTCCTGTTCCCCAGGGACCCCTGAAATGTTACAAGTGTGGTGACCTGGGTCATAAGGCGAATGATACCAAGTGCCGACTGTTTGGTAAACAAGCACTCACTGGTGCTCCGCCCCGGCAGATGGCTAGTGTAGCCTTGGGGGAGGAGATTAATGTCCAAGGTGGGGGTGGGTCCCGCACAAATGACCTTACTCTCCTTAGGAGACAGTGAGATGGTCTCAGAGGCTCAGCTGCCCAGGAACACTAAGAAATATTGGCAGCGAGTGACCGTCAATGGCTAAAAGGTGGAGGCTCTTAGAGATACAGGAGCCAGTGTGACAGCTGTCAGGTGTTACCAGGTGTCTCAAGAGCAGATTGTCCCTCATGTATTTTGCCGAGTTGTTAACGCCGACAACACACAGAGTCATTGTCCATTGGCTCAGGTTCCCTTTGAGTGGGGGGGGTCTCTGGTACTCTTCAGGTAGCTGTGAGGCCCGCCATGCCTGTTGACTGTTTGTTCAGAAATTATTTGGAGAGCTCCCCTTGGGAAAAGGTGGAGAAAACAACTCACTTGAAGATAGTTGTACTGCCTGACTGGGCGTGCGTGACCACCCGGTCAATGTCAGCCAGTAGGGGTTCTCGAAGACCTGGAGCCTGAGAGGGAGGCCCAGGAACCTGCCGAAGAAGGAAGTGGTGAGGGGTGCGGGAAACCGGCCTCTGAAGTTCCCACGGCCCAGGAGGAGGTAGACCCTGAGGGGGATGCCCTGGAGCCTACCGGGGAGCAAGTAGCTGAACTTGGGGACCTGTCTGAGCTGACCCATTGGCAGAATGAAGGAGGCCCCTCCAGGGAGGAATTTTGCAAGGAGCAGAGAGAGAGTGCCCTTCTCTTGTGGGTTTGCGGCAACAGGCTGCAAGCCAAGCAGCAGGTGATCCGTCAGGGTCACACTTGATCTACTGGGAGAATTGTCGCCTGTATAGTGAGCCTAAGGTTGCTGAACCTGGGTCAACCTGTGTGTTGGTGGTACACCAGAAGTTCAGAGCCTTCCTACTGGGGCTGGCTCGTGATGTGCCATTAGCTGGACATTTGGGGCAGAACAAGACCTTTGAAAGGCTTGTCACCCACTTTCATTGGCCCCAAATGCCCAACAGTTCTGATACTCAGTGTAGGACTTGTCAGACTTGCCAGGCAAGTGGAAAGAGTGGAAGGAAGCACAAGGCTCCTCTCCAGCCATTCCCTGTGCTCAGTACCCCCTTTGAGCGGGTGGGGATTGACATTGTGGGGCCACTGGACCCCAGGACAGCCATGGGCAACAGGTTCATCCTGGTCTTGGTGGAACATGCCACCCGGTACCCGGAAGCCATACCTCTGAGGACAGTGACTGCCCCCATGGTGGGACGAGCACTGATGGGAATTTTCTCACGAGTAGGATTGCCTCGCGAGGTAGTGTCCGACCGGGAGACCAACTTCATTTCCAAGTATAGACAGTCCCTGTGGCAGGAATGTGGTGTAACCTACAAGTTTACCACTCCTTACCACCCCCAAGGAAATGGGCTGGTTGAAAGGTTCAACCGGACCCTGAATGGCATGATAATGGGTCTTGAGGTACCCATGAGGCGTAAGTGGGACGTCCTCTTACCATGCCTGCTCTTTGCATACCGTGAGGTGCCACAGAAATCTCTAGGGTTCAGTCCCTTTGAGCTTCTCTATGGACACCCAGTCAGAGGACCTCTGAGTTTGGTTAAAGAAGGCTGGGAGCAATCTCCCAGGAAACCTCCCCAGGATGTATATAACTACATGCTGGCCTTCAGGAACCAGACTTGGCGTCTCAGGCAACTCGCTGATGTGAATCTGGAAGCCAGCCAGGAGGAGATGAAGCACTGGTATGACCAGAATGCCACTCTGGTAGAGCTTCAACCTGGCCAGAAAGTGTCGGTCATGGCCCCAGTGGAGCCCTGCGCTCTCCAGGATAATTGGACCGGACCATTTGAGGTTGTAGAGCGCAAGAGTCCAGGTACCTACTTGGTGGACTTGCGGTCTCCTAGGAACCACTTGAGGGTCCTACATGTCAACCGCCTTAAGCTCCACTTAGAGAGGTCTGAAGTGGGCATGCTCTTGGCAACAGATGCTGGGATGGAGGAGGAGACTGAGCCTCTTCCTGACCTCCTGTCAGTCTCAGAGCAAGATGGGTCAGTGGGTGGTGTTAACCTCTCTTCCACCCTGATCCATGAGCAACAGAATGACTGCCGCCAGTTGCTGGGACAGTTTTCTGATCTGTTCTCCCTGGTTCCTAGTGTCACAGATTGGTGCGTCCATGATGTGGACACAGGAGACAGCTTACCTGTGAAGCACAAGTCTTACAGGGCAACTGACAGGGTAAGGGCTTGCATTAAAGAGGAGGTCTCAAAGATGCTTGCACTTGGGGTGATTGAGTCATCTAGCAGTCTTTGGGCCAGCCCACTGGTCTTGGTTCCGAAGGCTGCAGCGCCAGGTGCCACACCTGAACTCCAGTTCTGTGTGGACTACAGAGGGCTCAATTCACTCACGAAGACTGATGCACACCCAATCCCCAGAGCTGATGAGCACATAGAAAGGCTAGGGGCAGCACGTTACCTCAGCATGTTTGAATTAACATCTGGGTACTGGCAGATTGCCTTGACTGATGGGGCAAAGGAGGAGTCAGCATTCTCCACACCAGATGGGCATTTCCAGTTTTGTGTTATGGCCTTTGGAATGAAGAATGCCCCTGCCACCTTTCAGAGGTTGGTCAACCAGGGGTTGGTTGGGCTGGAGGAATTCAGTGCCGCCTACCTGGATGACATCGCAGTGTTCAGTGCCAGTTGGGAGGAACATGTTCGCCACCTCTGGGAAGTGTTGATGGCGCTGCAGAAGCATGATCAAGGTGAGCAAGTGCCAGATCGGGCAGGGTTCCGTGGTGTACTTGGGACACCAAGTTGGGAGCGGCCAGTTGGCGCCCCTTCAACCCAAGATTGAAACCATCCTGGCTTGGGAGCCACCCAAAACCCAGACAGAGGTGAGAGCCTTTTTAGGTCTCACAGGGTATTTCAAAAGGTTTGTCAAGGGGTATGGCAACATCGTTGCACCCTTGACAGAGCTGACTTCCAGGAAGCAGCCCAAAAAAGGTTATCTGGACTGACACCTGTCAGAAAGCTTTTGAGGCCCTGAAAGCTGTCATGTGCACAGCGCCCGTGCTCCTGGCACCCAACTTCTCAACAGAGTTTATGGTTTAAACAGACACTTCAGAGCATGGTGTGGGGGCTGTTCTGTCACAGATGAATGAAGAGGGCCTCGATCAACCGGTAGCCTTTATCAGTAGAAGGTTACTTCCAGGGGAACAGCGGTGGAGTGCTATTGAGCGTGAGGCATTTGCTGTGGTCTGGGCACTGAAGAAGCTGAGACCACACTTGTTTGGGACTCACTTCCGGGTTCAGACAGACCACAGGCCCCTCAGATGGTTGAAGCAGATGAGGGGTGAGAATCCAAAGCTGTTGAGGTGGTCCATCTCCCTACAGGGTATGGACTTTACGGTGGAACACCGCCCTGGTACAGAACACGCCCACGCTGATGGTATGTCCAGATTTTTCCGCCTTAGTGAGGAGCACTCCCAGGAGTTAGGGTAGTTGTCCCCACTTTTCAGCTGGAGGGGACACATGTTACACCTGGCACCATTGGCGTGGGTCTCCCTTCCATTTTTGCTGTTGCCTCATGTGTTTTTGCTGGTATTAGATGCTTTGGGCACTGTGCCACTTCTATCCAGTGCCACAGTGCAAGTGTTCCCTATTGTAAATTGATGTATTAATCAGTGGTTCCATGTTTGGCTATTTGGTTTACTTTTCAGACCCTAGTCTAGTGCACTGAGTGTGCCAGGGCGTGTAATCTAAATGCTGCTGGTGGGACTGCAGCAATGGTTGTGCCATCCACAGAAGCAGCCTTGTTAAATGTGTCTAAAGGTCTGCCATTGCAGAGCCTACGTGTAGTCTGGTACTGCCATGCTGATTGGGCAAGTGCACCCATTTCCCATTCCCTATACCTTCCCTTTTCTTCATATCAGTCACCCCTATGGTAGGCCCAAGGGCAGGGTGCATTGTAAGTATAAGTTAGGACAAGCCCTGATGTGTGTGGCATGTCCTAATAGTGAATTACAGCCATTTTCGTTTTTCACTATTGCAAGGCTACCTGTTCTCCATATGCCAGAATGGGCTGTTAGAGTTATTACATTTTATAATCCTAACTGTCTCAGAGAGCATGGTGAAATTCGAGTTTAGTATGCCTGAACTCAGAATAATAAAATACATCTTTTAGTAAAGTTTATTTTACTATTCTGTGTTTGCAAAAAACACTTTTAGAAAGTAGGTATTTGCTTGTCTAACCATTCAAACCTGCCTCTGCTAGTTTGTGTATTCCTATGTCTGGTTTTGTGAGTGACAGGGCTGGGGAATTCCAGGAGACAGGCTGAGTCACCCAGTGGTGAATAGAGAGATCTGCATCTGGATGGGAGGGAGGAGTCACACCACCTGAACCTTGAATATGGCTGTGCCTGCCTTCCACAATGCTGGCTCCACCCCCTGGGGAGCGACTGATGTCTCTGCCCTACACACTGAAAGAAAAGAAGGAGTATAGTAAGCAATGTGCTCCAGGACTGTACTTGCCTTCCACAATGCTGGTTCCACCTCCTGTGGGGCGTCTGATGTGCATGCCCTGCACTGTGAAAGGAAAGGAGAAGTCTGGTAAACAGAGTGCTTCAGAACTGGATTGGACTGGGCAAAGGCCCCTCTCCCCTCAGAGAACAAAGGATTTTGGGGTATAAATATTAGGGCCCTGATCCCATGAAATTAGATCACTTTTGGACTACAAGAAGAAACCTTTACTGAGGGGAGGAACCTGAAGAAACTGAGGAGAGACTATTCCCAAGCTGAAGTCTTGCTTGAGGGATTGGCCTGCAGTGGTTGCCTTTCTGCAAAAGGAAGGATAAGGGAACTTTGTGTACTTTGCTTTCAACTTGTGAAGGATCTCCAAGGACTTGGAAAAAAGCTTGCCTCCTGCTGAAGTCTCAGGGACAACAGACTTCACCCCCCAGAGTTCTTTGGAAGTGCCTGCTGCTGTTTTGGGCCTTCTGAGGGACTGTGTGTCGCAAGAAGCTGGAAGAGCGACTCAACGAGAAGAAGCGTGTCGCCGTCGCTGTGCCTGCCTTCGCAACCCCGAAGGACGGGTCGCCGCTGGAACTGTCGCACTGCACAGCATCGGAGAGAAGCGTGCCGCAACGAAGAGGAAGCATGTCGCCATTGTTGCTGCTTCCGTCACAACTCCGAAGAAGGAGGGTGTCGCCATTGGAGCTGTCGCACTGCACCGCATCAGGAGAAGAATCTCGCAACGAGGTCAGTGCGTGTCGCCGTCGCTGTGCCTGCCACGCAACTCCAAAGAAGGAGGGTGTTGCCGCTGGAACTGTCGCATTGCACTGCATCGACCAAGAGCAGCTCGCATCCCCGAGAACGCGCCCCCTGTCGGAGCTGCTGCCGTCGCATCTTGCATGACGCCGCTGTAGTTGTCGCATCGAGCGGAAGCTTCACGCATCGTGGAGAAGAGCGTTGCCGCTGGAGCTGTTGCCGGGAGAAAATTACAAAAAACAATTTGATGGACAGAATGTAGATCAATGTCTTACATTCACCCCAGTACAAGGATCTGGGCCTAAATCCATCGTTTTTTGCACTCCACACCACCCTGGGTCAGATAATGGCTTTATGCAAATCAGCTCTGACCCTGTGCCCCATGGGAACAGTCCAGTCCGAACTACAACAGCCATATCTTTCCCAGACCGGAATCAAGCATCCGAGGACCGGACCGGTTTCGAGGTAACACCTCTCATCAGCCCGGCTAGCTTGACTCCAGTGGTGTGGAGGCTCTGGGACCCACGTCTGAGCTACCCCAGTACACTCAGGGAGAAAATTACAAAAAACAATTTGATGGACAGAATGTAGATCAATGTCTTACATTCACCCCAGTACAAGGATCTGGGCCTAAATCCATCGTTTTTTGCACTCCACACCACCCTGGGTCAGATAATGGCTTTATGCAAATCAGCTCTGACCCTGTGCCCCATGGGAACAGTCCAGTCCGAACTACAACAGCCATATCTTTCCCAGACCGGAATCAAGCATCCGAGGACCGGACCGGTTTCGAGGTAACACCTCTCATCAGCCCGGCTAGCTTGACTCCAGTGGTGTGGAGGCTCTGGGACCCACGTCTGAGCTACCCCAGTACACTCAGGGAGAAAATTACAAAAAACAATTTGATGGACAGAATGTAGATCAATGTCTTACATTCACCCCAGTACAAGGATCTGGGCCTAAATCCATCGTTTTTTGCACTCCACACCACCCTGGGTCAGATAATGGCTTTATGCAAATCAGCTCTGACCCTGTGCCCCATGGTAACAGTCCAGTCCGAACTACAACAGCCATATCTTTCCCAGACCGGAATCAAGCATCCGAGGACCGGACCGGTTTCGAGGTAACACCTCTCATCAGCCCGGCTAGCTTGACTCCAGTGGTGTGGAGGCTCTGGGACCCACGTCTGAGCTACCCCAGTACACTCAGGGAGAAAATTACAAAAAACAATTTGATGGACAGAATGTAGATCAATGTCTTACATTCACCCCAGTACAAGGATCTGGGCCTAAATCCATCGTTTTTTGCACTCCACACCACCCTGGGTCAGATAATGGCTTTATGCAAATCAGCTCTGACCCTGTGCCCCATGGGAACAGTCCAGTCCGAACTACAACAGCCATATCTTTCCCAGACCGGAATCAAGCATCCGAGGACCGGACCGGTTTCGAGGTAACACCTCTCATCAGCCCGGCTAGCTTGACTCCAGTGGTGTGGAGGCTCTGGGACCCACGTCTGAGCTACCCCAGTACACTCAGGGAGAAAATTACAAAAAACAATTTGATGGACAGAATGTAGATCAATGTCTTACATTCACCCCAGTACAAGGATCTGGGCCTAAATCCATCGTTTTTTGCACTCCACACCACCCTGGGTCAGATAATGGCTTTATGCAAATCAGCTCTGACCCTGTGCCCCATGGGAACAGTCCAGTCCGAACTACAACAGCCATATCTTTCCCAGACCGGAATCAAGCATCCGAGGACCGGACCGGTTTCGAGGTAACACCTCTCATCAGCCCGGCTAGCTTGACTCCAGTGGTGTGGAGGCTCTGGGACCCACGTCTGAGCTACCCCAGTACACTCAGGGAGAAAATTACAAAAAACAATTTGATGGACAGAATGTAGATCAATGTCTTACATTCACCCCAGTACAAGGATCTGGGCCTAAATCCATCGTTTTTTGCACTCCACACCACCCTGGGTCAGATAATGGCTTTATGCAAATCAGCTCTGACCCTGTGCCCCATGGGAACAGTCCAGTCCGAACTACAACAGCCATATCTTTCCCAGACCGGAATCAAGCATCCGAGGACCGGACCGGTTTCGAGGTAACACCTCTCATCAGCCCGGCTAGCTTGACTCCAGTGGTGTGGAGGCTCTGGGACCCACGTCTGAGCTACCCCAGTACACTCAGGGAGAAAATTACAAAAAACAATTTGATGGACAGAATGTAGATCAATGTCTTACATTCACCCCAGTACAAGGATCTGGGCCTAAATCCATCGTTTTTTGCACTCCACACCACCCTGGGTCAGATAATGGCTTTATGCAAATCAGCTCTGACCCTGTGCCCCATGGGAACAGTCCAGTCCGAACTACAACAGCCATATCTTTCCCAGACCGGAATCAAGCATCCGAGGACCGGACCGGTTTCGAGGTAACACCTCTCATCAGCCCGGCTAGCTTGACTCCAGTGGTGTGGAGGCTCTGGGACCCACGTCTGAGCTACCCCAGTACACTCAGGGAGAAAATTACAAAAAACAATTTGATGGACAGAATGTAGATCAATGTCTTACATTCACCCCAGTACAAGGATCTGGGCCTAAATCCATCGTTTTTTGCACTCCACACCACCCTGGGTCAGATAATGGCTTTATGCAAATCAGCTTTGACCCTGTGCCCCATGGGAACAGTCCAGTCCGAACTACAACAGCCATATCTTTCCCAGACCGGAATCAAGCATCCGAGGACCGGACCGGTTTCGAGGTAACACCTCTCATCAGCCCGGCTAGCTTGACTCCAGTGGTGTGGAGGCTCTGGGACCCACGTCTGAGCTACCCCAGTACACTCAGGGAGAAAATTACAAAAAACAATTTGATGGACAGAATGTAGATCAATGTCTTACATTCACCCCAGTACAAGGATCTGGGCCTAAATCCATCGTTTTTTGCACTCCACACCACCCTGGGTCAGATAATGGCTTTATGCAAATCAGCTCTGACCCTGTGCCCCATGGGAACAGTCCAGTCCGAACTACAACAGCCATATCTTTCCCAGACCGGAATCAAGCATCCGAGGACCGGACCGGTTTCGAGGTAACACCTCTCATCAGCCCGGCTAGCTTGACTCCAGTGGTGTGGAGGCTCTGGGACCCACGTCTGAGCTACCCCAGTACACTCAGGGAGAAAATTACAAAAAACAATTTGATGGACAGAATGTAGATCAATGTCTTACATTCACCCCAGTACAAGGATCTGGGCCTAAATCCATCGTTTTTTGCACTCCACACCACCCTGGGTCAGATAATGGCTTTATGCAAATCAGCTCTGACCCTGTGCCCCATGGGAACAGTCCAGTCCGAACTACAACAGCCATATCTTTCCCAGACCGGAATCAAGCATCCGAGGACCGGACCGGCAAAAAAACGATGGATTAGGACCCAGATCTTTTGACTGGGTTGAATGTGTGACATTGATCCTCATTCGGTCCATCACCTGTTGTTTTTGCAAACTCGCTGGAGCTGTTGCCGTCGCTTCGTAAGGGTGTCGCCGCTGCAGTCCACGCATCGAACCGAGAGTCTCTTGCATCCCCGAGAAGCTTGCCACATCTGGAAGATTTGCACGTCTTTATTTCTTTGCACCTGACTTTGCCGTATTTCCCATCGCTGCGACATTGCTTGTCGTGAAAGCACAACTCAACTTAAGGTACATTAACGCAGAGTGTTGCATCTAAGAGCTGAACTGAGCTAAGCTTAAATCTACCATCTTATAGTAATCATAGTGTGTATTTTTGTAGTTTATTGTCTTGTGTTAACTATATAAAGCCTACTTATTTTTTATATAAAACCTGTGTGATGTCCATTTGTAGTGTTGTCACTGGGGTACTATATGTGGTCACAAACTGCTTAACTTACAACGCCTCTGAAATAAGCCTTGACTGCTCGCACCGCGCAGCCTAGAGGAGGAGCAGAGGTTATTTGAGGAGTATAATCCCCCTTGTCCTGACTAGAGGAGAGGGTCCCTACTTGTTACAAGTACCTACCTGTGCCAACTAGAGACCCCAAATCTAACAATGTGCAATGGCAAATACCTTTGGTATAGTGATGCTGAAAAAGAAGGCCAATCACACAGAATGCAATACATAGGACAATAATGTTTGTTGCAATAATATATTCATATTGTAGCACCATAGGAAAAAGAAATACCACCAAAGTGGCAATTTCTAACATATATTGAGTTTTCAAAACCAATGAAAATTACCAATATTATATCACTAGCCTTCGACCACTTTTGTGAATGCTATAAAATGGTTTGTTTAAATGTGTCCATAACCAGTAAGGGATGAGGGACATCTGAAAATAGATGCGTAAAGGCTTGTGCACACCAGTCTTATGAGTGAAAACAAAGGGAGTCATTACTCACATGGGGCTCAGGCGGGCACCCAGTGACGGGAGAGCTGACAATTTCTATGGTGTGTGTTACAATTTTGCACTACAAAAATGTGGGTAAATGCAACTAACAAATGTTTCAGCATTGAAAGGCATGTTTTCTTTCAGGTTTATCATAAACAGGCTGTCCCCCACGAAGGTTTCTTGTATGGGCACAAAGTCTCTAATGCAAACATCAAGGTCCTGCCCAATTGGTTCGAGGACGGAACCGCATCCAGATAGGACGGTACGTCCAGGGGGGGTGGGTATCTTGCATCTTTATGGATTTTAGGGAAGGTGTACAGGAGGTACGTGGATTTTCCATATTTATGTTTTCTTCTGTCTCCTCAAAATGAAGCCACTGTTGGGAACTTTGGGTTATGAATCTGTTTATTGATTGTGTTTCTTTGCGGGATGCAGTTCCCGGGGAGTCCTGTATTGCTGATAGTTGTGAGACCGACCTAGAAGAGGGTCTGCCAGGAAAAGGTCGACTTTCATGTTTGCACTGCAGCCCCGCCTTCGCCGTAGCGAATGCACTGTGTTCAAACACACTACACAGACTTTAGATCCATCGTATTTCGCATCTTGGCTTCCTGAGAGCCTTGCATGATGTGCCCTAAAAGCACTTCCCCGTGAAATGAAAAATAAGCTATTTTATCAGAAGTAAACATGAACAAAAGACAGATCCAGCAGCGATTGCTTGACACGTCCCTGAAGTAGCTTTCAGCTTGTGCTTAAAGCAGGGTGCGCGGGAGCAGCAGATCCCACCCCCAGTGGCTTATTCTTCTTAGAAAGTGGGTGGTCGAGAAGGCCCATTTCTGGAGATAGCAGTGGACGGAAGCATCTGTAGCCAGGGCTACTGGAATTATGCGATTCTGTGGCCGTGACGATTTTCAGATATGTATAGATTTGCCGTAACAACGTCCGCAATCTGATGCACAATCTGCAGATTTTACCAACAACAACAAAAAATTCAGGTCCCACAGATCAAAATATGCTTGAACTGCATTGACAATTGTTGTGGCACAGAGGAAGGGCCTTCGCCTTTCATTTGATAATTGCTGTATTCGGGTTTTAAACTGCTACTAATGAGGAAAGAACGTTGACCAGACAGGCACTGCAAATGTGTACAAATACCAAACAATGAAATAACACTATTCCAACTGTACTACATTACGCTACATATTTTGCCTTTTCCTGCCACATAATTTGTCTACCCTCACACATTAGTAGGTCCTCCTCTGCCTCCTCATTCCAATGGCTCTATTTATAGCACAGCAGTATAGGTTAGGTTGAACACGTTTGCAACCGTTTCTGCGACCATGGGACTCTAGGCTTAAAACAACATTACTATGGGGTAGTATTTATCAAATACATATCTGGCTAATCTTTCAAATAAACGGTATAACTTATTTTCACCACACGATATTAAGGCAGTTCAGCCACTGTTAGTGCAAGTGGGGGCCCTCGCACCTCATTGGGAGAACCCTCAGCTCCAAGTCTTGATAGGCCACCCTTAGATTAAGCTTCAAATGCACCGTCAGTCTCTTTCCAGACAAGATCATTATAATTACGGCTCCCGGTTTTATGGTATTTATGGTATTAATTTTTTTTGCCATTTCCGTCTGTATTTATCCATCTTTATTTTTTGCTAATTTTATCTGTATTTATCCATATTTATTTGGGATTTTGTGGAAAAAGTAAGCTGAAATTAGTATTTTTCCACATGTATTTATCCTACAAATATGCACTCATGCTTTAAACTCCGGCAGGTTTCAATGCTGTGAACACACACAGAAGATAAATCAGTGAACTTATATGAAAATATGCAAATTTCAGGTTCAACCTTGTGCATATCTACTGCTGTTAAAGCCTCTTTCCTAAAATTCATTTTTGTTTTTTAAATTACTTATCTATCAATCCAAACATTCATTGGCCTAACAGTCATGGTAGAGAGTATTTAGAACTACTCAAAAAGCAACCCAATTTCCATTTTTATCAACATTTAAACATAAATACAGACAAGAAAATGAATGTTTTCTGTTTGTATTTATCTGTAAAAATCAGTAAAAACAGACAACAGGGAACCTTAATTATAATCCTAAACTCGGGACAACTCTTCCCCACCTCCTAAACAGTCCTATTCTTCTCTGGTTGCTCTAAAGCCCCACCCCCTGCCCTTTTATAGTCCTCGGATCCATATGTCCTTGACCAATTTCCTGAGCCTAGTGGAACATTAATAGGCCCATAATTCCCCTTATTTGCTCTTGTATTCCACAAACTGAGGCTGCATATCTACAAGCGTGTATTTATTCTTTTGATTCTATCACTGGCATGTGCCTCCTGTGACACATTCACAATTTAAACCTCTTACTACAGCATTCATTGCCTCTTGCTCACTCCCCATCCCCTCCCCTCTCTGTGTTTTGCTATAGTAAGAAGATACTGGTAACCAGCGAGGAGATCTCGGGATGTACACGGGTGGAAAAGGGGTAACCTCGCAGAAGGTGGCTACCTGGCACCATGCCTGCCTGGCTAATGGCAAACAATAGCTGATGCAACCCATTGGCTCCCATCTGCCTCATAATGTGTACAAACAAAGAGAGAACCTGTCTTTCCTGCACCCAGATTCCCCTGTGTGAATGTTATGAGACCATAATTTGGTCGCAAAAAATTCTTACAACCCATTTAGATTCAGTATTTAGAAGACACGCCCTAAACTCATCCCTTCCTGCTCTTATAAAATACTTGTTTTCCATTCGCGAATGGGTTACCAGCTCGATCAAAGTAATTAATAATATAATTAAATAAGTAATTTACTATTCAGTCAAGAGCTAATATGTTTAGTGTTGTAGAGTTTTATTTAACAATCTTATCAGACTCAAACGATGTGTATGGTCTGAAAACTATACCCCTATTGCTCCTCAAAGTGTTGTTAGCAAGGTGGTGCCTAGAGGCTATTGAAAAACAACATTAGAGACATTAAAAGTTCCTAAATGTCATAGGCCATGATTATGAGTGAGAGAGAGATAAACAATGTTTATTTAGACCATAGTCTTTAAACCATACATAAAAAAGTATTTGGATCCTCATAGTGATAACATTATTATACCATAATTCATTTAAAACAGTTTACAAAAATCTAAATCCATAAAATTCTTGTTATTGGGAGTACTCTAAGAAGATTTAAAATCAACACCCCTCCTTTAATTTCTCCCTTACAAAGTCTTTTATTGCTTTCAAAAAGTTTCCCAAAGCAATTGCAATATTTAGGGATGACATATCCGTAAGAAGACAAACTGCTTGAGCATGGGAATTCACCTCATATTTTAAAAATATTGGACGTAAAAATACTTTCTGTATTGCTAAAATCAGTGGGCAATCAAGCAATATGTGTAAGGTATCATTTCTTATTCCTAGGCCGCATATACAGATACCATCTGGTTGGATCAATGCTGCTTTTATTTTTCCTTCCGTCTTCCAAGGATTCATACCGACACGAGCCCTTAGGATTTCGTGTCTTAACCATTTATTGGGCAAAAAATCCAAATATGGGAACCAGGCCTCCTTTTCCCATGCACTCTTTACCCATTTGACCGATTTTTTTCACACTCAAATAATCCAGATCTTGCGATCTTGAGTATGAGAGCCCTTGGTCTCTAAGCATTCTCTGTGTAAAGACTACATCCAGTGATGGCTGCGAAAGACTCAGCTTAAGGTGCACTGCTATGTCCCGGAGGGTTTTCCTTACGTCCTGTGCCCAACCTACTATGTTTTAGGGTATGTAACTGTTACCACGCATCTTTTACCACGAAATACTGTTACAACGAAACTATTACAACGCAGGACCCTTTACAACGAATACCTTTACAACGAATTACACTACAACGCAGATACTATTACAACGCATACCATTACAACGTAAGTATAGGTAAGTTTATCTTTTTTTAAAACATTTATTAGGGGTATTGGGTTTGGGTTATGGGGTACAGGGGTATTTTTAGGTTTCAGGGCAGGGTTTGGGTTTTGGGGTACAGGGGTATTTTTAGGTTTCAGAGTTGGGTTTTGGGGTACAGGGGTATTTTTAGGTTTCAGGGCTGGGTTTGGGTTTTGGGGTACAGGGGTATTTTTAGGTTTCAGGGTTGGGTTTGGGTTTTGGGGTACAGGACTATTTTTAGGTTTCAGGGCTGGGTTTGGGTTTTGGGGTACAGGGGTATTTTTAGGTTTCAGGGTTGGGTTTGGGTTTTGGGGTACAGGGGTATTTTTAGGTTTCAGGGTTGGGTTTGGGTTTTGGGGTACAGGGGTATTTTTACGTTTCAGGGTTGGGTTTGGGTTTTGGGGTACAGGGGTATTTTTACGTTTCAGGGCTGGGCTTGGGCTTTGGGGTACAGGGGTATTTTTAGGTTTCAGGGTTGGGTTTGGGTTTTGGGGTACAGGGGTATTTTTAGGTTTCAGGGCTGGGTTTGGGTTTTGGGGTACAGGGGTATTTTTAGGTTTCAGGGTTGGGTTTGGGTTTTGGGGTACAGGGGTATTTTTAGGTTTCAGGGCTGGGTTTGGGTTTTGGGGTACAGGGGTATTTTTAGGTTTCAGGGCTGGGTTTGGGTTTTGGGGTACAGGGGTATTTTTAGGTTTCAGGGCTGGGTTTGGGTTTTGGGGTACAGGGGTATGTTTAGGTTTCAGGGCTGGGTTTTGGTTTTGGGGTACAGGGGTATTTTTAGGTTTCAGGGTTGGGATTGGGTTTTGGGGTACAGGGGTATTTTTAGGGTTTAGGGCTGGGATTGGGTTTTGGGGTATAGGTGTATTTTTAACATATATTTACAAATTCTTAAATAAAAATTAATATAATTAATTAAAATATTTAAATAATTTTTAGTTACATTATTTTAAAATATTATATACTTACCTATACTTACGTTGTAATGGTGTGCGTTGTAATAGTATCTGCATTGTAGTGTAATGCCTTGTAAAGGCATTCGTTGGAAAGGGTCCTGCGTTGTAAAAATTGCGTGGTAATGGTATGCGTGGTAAAAGTATGCGTGCTAACGTCATACATCCATGTTTTAGAGGGTTTTCCTTCAGCTCCGTGCCCAACCTACGTCCCGTGCCCAACCCATGAGTGATATTTAACATTCCAATCCCTGCGCAACCTCCTGTCCTGTTTGCACAGAGGGTGGAAATCCAAAATGTTAAGTTATATGGATTGGATCATTCAATCCAATCCATATAATCAAATGAGTGATTAAATTAATTTCCAACAATAGTCCAATATTACCAATACTACCAATTACTGCCCCTATCATTCCAAAGAAACATCCTGTAAATGTAGGTTCACTCACTGTATGCCATACTAATACAAAATAATTTGAACCATGTCCTCAGATGCCCTAATATGTCCATGTCTAAAAATATATAACATCAAATCCTATGCACATGCGAGAGAGTAAAAGGTAGTGATAAAACACTGTTCCTTGACGTTCAAAATGAAGATGTGGTCATTAACCGTTACCAAATGGATGAAAAACAGCTGCCTACAACTAAACACCAACAAAACAGAAGTACTCATCATGGGCCCTAACCCCGACGCCTGGAGCTACACCTGGTGGCCCACCGCCCTCGGAAACCCGCCAACCCCCACAGACCACGCACGCACCCTCGGAATCATCCTGGACTCTGAGCTCAAAATGGACCGCCAGATCAACTGTGTCTCATCTTCCTGCTTCCACACCCTCCGCCTCCTTCGTAAGACCTTTAAATGGATCCCGCTCGAACACCGCAAGACAGTCACTCACGCCATGGTCACGAGCAGACTCGACTACGGCAACTCACTCTACGCCGGAATAAACAAAAACCTCATCCGCAAGCTACAGAACATCCAGAACGTCGCCACAAGACTGGTCCTCAACCTGCCAAAACACTGCCACATCTCCCAGCACCTGCGCACACTCCACTAGCTCCCCGTCGAGGCGAGAATCACCTTTAAGATGCTCACCCACGCACACAAGGCCCTCCACGGCACCGGACCAGCATACCTGAACAGCCGGCTCAAATTCCACGCACCCCAAAGGACCCTACGATCAGCCCAGCTCTCCTACGCTGAGGTCCCCCGCACTAGAAAGACCAGATCGGGAGGCCGCTCCTTCTCCTTCCTCGCGGCCAAAGCATGGAATGCCCTTCTGCTCCACCTCAGACAGACAACATCGCTCCCCATCTTCGTAAGAAACCTCAAAATCTGGCTCTTCGACAGACCCCCTCCTTGATGGAATGGAACCTGCACCCCCCCTCCCCCACCCCTAGCGCCTTGAGACCCTTACGGGTGAGTAGTTGCGCTTTAACACACTCCTGATTGATTGATTGATTGATAACCATTGTAGTTTATTTTATTGTGGTGATCTTCCGCATAACCAGACAACACGTGTTTTGTCTGTGGGTAGTGACACCCTTGACATCTTCAGGCTGGAGAACAACATGGAAAATCAAACATGTCACAAGATGTATGAACCAACAATGTATGTACATACATAAACATACTTCCTTACACACCAGTATAGATAGTTACAGTACTTGGTGTGCCCAAAACATTAAAGTATTAGACAAACAGCAGTCAAAAAAGAGTAAAAAAGAGAAAACACCTCAACAAAAAGCGATCCAACATTTTTTACAGTTTTCAATTGTAACGATTCTCTGAATCCAATTCCATATCAAATTGATAGTTTCCAATTTCCACTGAGGGTATGAGGCACTAAGGTAATGAAAAGGTTTCTTTAGGGACAATGGAGACATACAGAAATAGTAAGGAGAGGAAAACGGAAAACGAAAGAACAAAATCATGAAGCCATAATATCCATATTGTGCCACGTGCATCTGAAAAGATTGTAGCGGAACCCTGTGTTACGCGGTCGGTATCTGTACGAAGAAACTATTCAAAGTGAGACTGAAATTCCTGAGACTTTCTTAAGATTTATCTAACACACAAGACACACAGTAACTGTGACCTGAGTGCCAATTAAGAGCTGAGTGCAGCGCTCACCCAAAAGACAGTGTTCCAAAAAATTTCAATTAATCCAACCCAAATGGCAGTGAGACGCGAACAGTGACTATTAAAGAAGCAACCAAAGACGTTTGCCCCTCTGTAAGAGAAAGTCGAATACCTTTTGCGATTAGAATGACTGTTTAAACCTGTGGAACCAACCAGAAAACGCGTTTCAGTCAACTAACTAACTAACCAATTAACTCCGCTGACCCCTACACAGCCACCACCTCTTTGTTGGGTTTATCTAGTACCCCCCCATTAACAATTGCAAGTTCCTCTCCCTCCCTAAACCCCTCCCCATCAGGCAACCTCAGAACCTCCTGTACCTCGGTTGGTCTGCGTCAACCACCTAGATCACCAACTCAGCTAATTGATGGTCATTTGGTCTCATTCGCCTCGCAGATTGTCATCCCGACTCAGGGTGACCCTCATGATGAGTGGATTCCTCAGGCCCTATTATCTCAGCGATTAACCAATGATATTTCCCCCTCCCAAATAACTTTGCCCCCAGCCAGGCCTTCTGGGCAACGTTCCCTTTTGGTCTCTTATCAACCCAACCTTCTGATCAATGACCGCCCCCATGTGCGAAGGCTCCTACCTCACCATCGAATGCTCCTCTAGTACTTTCTGACCACTCACCTATCAAGGAACCTCCTACCACCATAGTGAACCCCAAAGGTCTTCACCATATCCCCCTGACACCCTTAGACTCTCCTGCACCCCCTTCATCCCCCGAACATTACCCAGTTTTGGTGGTCACGCCTTGATAATATATCTCTACAACTGCTCCATCTCTTGGTGGAATTACATGATGTGATAGCCCTCTTGAATGATCTTTTCACCATGTTCAGTGGTAATAATTGGCCCACAGTCTCCTCAGGGGTTAGCGATCATAAAGGGCATTTATTAGCCCCCTCCATCTCAAAATCTACTCCCTCTCCAAACTTGCCACCCTGCCCCAGAAGCAGTAAGTCCTGTCGGGCGTCCACTGATCCTCAAGACCATCTTACTTCCTGCTTGTCCTGGACCAATGCTAACCTGACCCCTCCAAGGCAAATACATTCCATCCTTCCCAACCCAAACAGAAATCCTACCCGCAATCTAAGGTGCAGCATTTCTGACAACCTCACTGTGGTAAATATAAATTACCTATACTTAATTTATGCGGTAAAGTTCAATAAGAATAACTCAGTCAAAAATAAGAGGCAGAATCCGTGGTATTTGAGGTTTTAAAAGGGGTTTTATTCCTTAAAAAGGAATTGGTTATATGGTTCGAACCAGGCAAATCGCATTCCATCGCCACGAAGGCTCAGGAAGGGATAGACAATACTTTATTGACAGGTTATCATATATATAGTCAATGCATTACAGTAAAGGCAGATGCAGGAGGCGTAACAGCTGAGAGGAGAGATAAGAATACACATACGTAATGAAAGAGGCGTTACAATAGGCGTGCATGAGGGCATGTACTAGAAACGTCATTATGAGATGTCACAGGTGGGTGGATCCATAAGAGAATCCTGCAGTGTCAGCAGAAATACATGACAGAGATGCGCGCGCAGCAGCATGACGTGTAATTGACGTGTAACTGGAGGGTGAAGGGGACTTGACATTTAGCCTTACATGAGGAGACAGAAGTCTGGGATGTCAGAACAACCTAATCCCAAATCGTATCTAATATCTTGTGTTTAAGGAACTGTATTATCTGGAAGGAAAGGTCTCTCGGGCAAAGGCTATTCTATACTGACTGCTAGTGCGTGCATATGCGTCTACGTGTCTACATGAGATGCGAGGGGGGCATGGGCCTACCATGGTAACAGGAGCTATGAAGTATTTGCATGGAGACAGTGAGGCCGGGCCCTTTGCTCTGCAGCTGGAAGGATGTTTTCCTAAACTACTAGACAGGAATGTATTTTCGAGGAGCGGAGCAGATAACTTGAAGGCAAAATACCGTTTTGGCAGGCAAACAGGCTGAGCCTGGTACCGCTAGCCGCGTAGGGAGTAAGACAAAGGTCAGGGATACAGATGCAGGTCCAGGCTGCAGTATCCAAAGACAGAAGGCAGGCAAAGACTCGATGACAGAAATCAGGGCCTAACTCGCCTGAGCCAGGGAAAACGTGAAAAGTGCACCATGAAAAGACGTTGGCAAGGCACACTTAGGAACGGAATATCCGACCCATTCATGGTGGATCTGAAAGAGGACATGTTAACGTTGGACGCAAATGTATTTGCGTCTTCATAGCTGGCACAGAAAGGAAGTTACATGCACTTTAAGCTCGTACATGGAGACGGTGGGGTACACGTTAGGGAACATTTCTGACCATAAAATTTTATATTTCCTCATTCCCTCCTTGTTCCCTACGGACCCTTCATGAAATATCGATACTCATAAATCTATCAATCTGTTCACGTAGTATCATTTGCTCTTCTTTCTTCTTATGTCGTTTTGAATGAGAACTTGAATGAGGAATACATGATGTGGCGCACAAGCCACAAATCGCTGGCCCACATTGTAGACATAAGCAACAACTGAATACTATGAGAAGGGCAATACCTAGGAAGGATAGGACCTTCCATCCCCAGGCTGACAACGTGGTCCAGAACCAACCGGACCAAGTCCAGGTGCCTGGATTCTGGTGTATCAAACTTGCAATTTTGTGAAGACGAGTAATGGCTCTATATACTGATGGCGCGTTTTCTGGGATGAAAACACAGCAGCTCGATCCGATGACTCTACAGGCTCCGCCCCTATCGGCCAGGATGACGTCAAGGACGAGACGATTTTGAAGAACAACAATCCGCATCGCAGACTGCTCCTCTGTTAAGTTGCCCAGGGCAGAAGTAGTCTCATTCACTACTGCTTCGAGGGTTCTGGTTAACTTGCGTATCAGTTTACTATTAAAGATAGCACCTAAGTAGGGGAAGAAACCTTTATTGAAATCTGTGTATTGCTCCCATGCCGTTTCAGTATAGTCGACAATCGGGAGATCTCTCTGGGGTCTAGTGTGTACTAGATGGGTATTCCTATGATAATCAGGAGGGGCTAGGAAAACTGGTGGCAGAAGGAAGGCAATGTAACAGGTACCATCCCAATCTAGAGGTAAACGTATATATGCGGTATGACCACAAATAAAGTAGGAATGTCGTGAAGCTTTAAACGCAGACTTGCCCTTATCACTGAATTCGATCACAGTAGTATATTTACTATGACCCAGGTGTACTGAACCATTCTTTCTAACACATAATTCACCTTTGACTGGTAATACTGACATAGCAGGCAAGACTGGCTCGGATTCGGATTCAACATTCAGAATCATGAGATTAAGTGTAAAGTTACCTAATCCATATACCTCATTTTCTAGATCAGTCCCTGTCCTTTTGGGAAGTCCCTCCTTGTCAGGGAAACATACTTTATGCAGAACAGTGTTCAGGTTTCCCCATACCCAGTTGCCCTGGTAAACTACGGTATTTGAATCTAAAGAATTAATTAAACTAAACCATGCGCCACAGGAACCATTATGTGTGAACGGGTACAGAAAGAGGGGCAGAACTCCCTTGTATTTCTGGTAGGGAGGGAGTCGGCCACATATCCAACAATTTGTAGCGTTGCTGGTCTGATGAGAGTGATGTAACATACTAATGAAGGTGTTGTTGCGCAGCGCAAGTCTGTAAGACAATTCATGCGGGGGTAATTCACTAAAAGAATGTTCAGCAGTAGCATTGAAAGCAGAATGTGCACGCTTGAAAATAGGGTAGTATATGTGTAACAGTATACTTGCAACAATAATCAAAAGACTTAGAAAAAACATAATCAATAGTGTCACTATACAGTGACTACGAAGTGATTTACAATATTCATGTTTCTTGAGCTGTTTCTGTCTATCTCTCTCTCTATTTCGGTCTAGGGGATACATGTCAGAGACTAATTTAACCGATTCACCTAGGGGAGGACTTAAACAATTAAACTGTCTGACTTGCTAGACCTTAGTTTCAGCTTATATTCCTGGGAAGCGGTTTTCTCAACCAGGGGGAGTTTTGAGTCAGTCTGTGGAGGAGGGCAGGGCTGAGAATTCAAATCAGAAGGCAGTCCGTGATATTTTTTGATGTGGCTCGAGTGAAGCCAGCCCTTACGGCCCTCGACTTTCACTGCTGTCCTCGTCGTCAAAAGTACTAATTTCGGCGTCTGCCAGCGGGGCTCCAGCGGACTCCGTCGATCAAAGTTTCTTATGAAGACAAAGTCGCCTGGAACAACTTCTTGGGGCTTCACCTCGGTGTTGTCGGGAAAGGCTGCAGCTACCTGTGAACGACAAGATTGTAGTGCAGACATCAAGGAGGCAAGGTAATCTGTCAGCATAATACAATCAACATCAGTAATCTTTCGAGGCAAAGGCGTCCCCCACATATTCGGTGGCCTACCAAAGACCACCTCATACGGGGATAGCCCTGTTCTGGAGTGTGGGACCATTCTTAGGTAAAAGAGTGCGACTGGCAGAGCTACTATCCAATCAACTCCTTTCTCTCTACAGATTTTGGCAAGTCGAATTTTCAAAGTCTGATTATGACGCTCCACGAGACCTGCTGCCTCGGGATGTCGGACACAGTGGAATTTCCACTGATAGCCTAACAGGAGTGTAACTTGTTTTACAAGCTCGGATGAGAATGGCTGACCGTTATCTGAGTATACGATACGGGGTAAACCATACCGTGGGAAAAATTCATGAACCAGCTGCTTGGCAGTGGTCGGAGCAGTGTAATCTGGGACTGGATATGCTTCTGTCCATCGGGAGAGTGCACATACAACTACGAGGACATATTTGAATCCTCGACAACGTTCCATCTGGATATAATCCATCTGGAGGACTTCAAAAGGGTGATCGGGAGGATGAAATCCACCTTGCTCTACAGGAATGCTTTTACCTGGATTGAACTGACAACAAATCATGCAAGTACGCACTTTCTGTTTGGCTGCTGCTCGTAAGTGTTTATTGAACCAGATGTTTTGAATACTGTCTAGCATAGCTTTTTCTCCTAGATCTGCAGGACTGTGTACTGTGTTAATGATAACTTGAACCATAGAGTCGGGGAGAAACCATATAGATTTTCCCTTCATCATCCATCCCTGATCTGTTTGGATCCCTCCTAGTTCAGTCCATTTCTTGATTTCATCTGGTGTAGCATGTGTCTGTATGTCAATTACATCATGGGCGGGATCCCTAACTGTCATGCAGTGTGTCGGTGTCGGAACTATTGTCTTTGTCAAGTCAGTTGCGTGAGCCTGAGCTGTGTGCTTGGCTGTTCGGTCTGCCAGGTCGTTACCCTGAGAAACGATATCGGTGACTTTTGTATGTGCCTTGCACTTCATGATGGATATAGCAGTAGGCAGATGTATTGCATCTAACAGAGCTTGAATGAGGGGACCGTGTTGAATGTTTGCACCGTGAGAAGTTAAGTAACCTCTCTCTCGCCATAATACACCGAAGTCGTGCACAACTCCAAATGCATAACGGGAGTCTGTGTATATGTTAACTCTCTTGTTCTTGGCTTGAATACAGGCTTGTGTCAGAGCGATGAGCTCTGCTGCTTGAGCTGACAGGGTGTCAATACAATTTGTTTCTATGACTTCAGTGTCTGTCGTGACTGCGTAGGCGGCCACTAACTCTCCTGTACTTGTTCTCATACATGAACCATCCACATAAAGTGTCAGGTCTGGATCTGGTAATGGAGTGTCTGTCAAGTCTTGTCTAGGCTTCGTCGTAATAGTAATGACTTCAATACAATCATGTGCCAATGGGTCTGTTCCACTTAACGGCAAAAGTGTGGCGGGATTTAATGTACTACAGCGTCTGATCTCTATGTGTGGCTGAAACAATGTCAATTCATAACCTGTCAGTCGTGCTATAGTCAGGTGCTGGGTCTGTGTTCGGTTCAAAAGAACTTCCACGGAGTGTGGAACTTGTACTGTCAACTGATGTCCTAACACTATAGAATCACTTTGTCTGATTGCTAGAGCTGTCGCTGCAACTGATTTCAAGCACACAGGCAGAGCCTGGGCTACTGGATCTAGTGTGCTAGAAAAGTAAGCACACGGTTTGTGTGAACCTGCTTGTTCCTGGGTGAGTACTGACAAGGCAGTACCTTCGCGTTCTGTGACAAAAAGTGTAAAAGGCTTACTGTAACATGGTGTTGCTAAAACAGGTGCTTGACATAAGGCTTTCTTTAAGTCTTCAAAAGCTTGTGTATGTTCCTGAGTCCAAGGAAGGACAGTCGAAGACGCTGCCTCCTGGGTTGTCAACTGAATGAGTGGCTTTGCTAGAAATGCGTATTGGGGAATCCATTGTCTGCAGTAAGAGGTGAGGCCTATGAAGGCCCGTACCTCCTTTTGTGTCTTGGGTCGTGACATATTTACAATTAACTGGATGCGATCAGGTGTGAGCTGTCTCCCCCCTTTGGACAGCAAGTGCCCAAGGTAAACAACTTGCTGAACACAGAATTGCAGCTTCGAAGGGGACACCTTGTGCCCCTTGTCGGCCAGAAAATGTAAAACCGTCAGTGATGCTTTTTCACATTCAGGTTCGCTTCGGGCGGTGATCAGCAGATCATCGACATACTGAAGCAGAGCAGTGTTATCAGGCATGTGAATACTGTCAAGTTGTCTTTTCAGTGCTTGGCTATAGATGCTGGGGCTTTCTGTGAATCCTTGAGGTGCGCGTGCAAATTTGAAGCTTCGTCCATTTAAACAGAATCCGAACAAGTATTGGCTTTCCGGGTCAATTGGAACACTAAAGAAAGCGTTCTTCAGATCAATTACAGTAAAGAACGCTGCTTCTGGATCAATAGCTGTCAACAATGAAGAGATATCTGGGACCACGGGGTACTGTGGTACAATACATTTATTCAATTCGCGCAAATCAATAACTAATCGATAAACTGGAGGTGCATTGGGATCGGTGCGTTTAAGAATTGGAATGATAGGGGAATTACATACATTGGAGTCGGTTTCCACAACCACTCCTTGTACAATGAGCTCGTCAATGATTTGCAGTAAAGCCACTACAGCATCTGGGGGTAACTTGTATTGTCGCATTCGTGGTAATACCACTCCTTGCTTGAGTGTAACTCGATATGGTGTGATGTGCATACAACCTACATCAGTGGGGCCTTGCGCCCATAAATGTGCAGGGACATTCTGTAATCTGGGATCAATATCTCTCAACACATAGTGACCTTTAAAGTCGCGCAAAAATAGTCGTACTCCTTCCGGAGAACAACATATTACAGCTCCTAGAGCTTTCAGTGTCTTTATACCTAGCAAGTTTTCTGGGCATGATTTTGTAAGTAGTAAGTCTGTAGTACGTATCAAAGGACCAACTGCAAGGGGAAGTGGTTGCGATACTTCGTTAACAATAGGCTTTCCTGAAAATCCAAGGGAAACATTCTGTGAGCCTGAGAGGGGTGCCCCTGGAACCTCGTTGTGACTGATAGTTGTCCTGCTTGCCCCTGTATCAATTACAAACTTTCTGTCTTTCCCTAATACTTGACTATGTACATAAGGACCCTCTTGATCTACAGGAACCTCAATAAGAGGCAAGCCAACCTCCCTCTCTAGGCTGTTTCATGTGTATCGCTGATAGTCAGGATAATCATTTTGCGCATACTGGTACATCTGTTGTGTCGTGTTTTGTGTTGCGGTGATGGGCTGCGACTGTGGCACTGCTACGGTCTGTACTGTCTGTTGCGAGGCTTGCATAGGCTGGATATTCGGTGGTACTTGTTGTTGGACCTGGTCTTGTCTAGGTGGACGTGGTCTCTCTTTGGTTTTACCCGTAGAGATATTATGTTTCAAAACTGCGCAATCGTTTATATAGTGACCTGGCTGCTTACAGTAGTTACATGTCCCTTTAACAGGACCTGCGGAATTATTGGACTGTGTTGTACCCTTTTTCTGACCGTCAGCTGGGACTGACTGAGCAACTAGCATTTTCATTTTCGTGTCTTTCATACGTCTTTGTTCGTGTTCATGTTCTTCTCTAATTCTATTCTGGTGGTACTGTAACATTTGTAACATTTGTGAAGGGGTATTAGCTTGCCAGGTGCTTTCGACTTTCAATACTCGGTTCTTAACCTGGGGCAGGGAATTCTCGACTAATTTGGATACAAAAAGATGTGGATATGACTCGCTACTTGCTTTCAGGCCACTATTAATACCAAAACATTTCTCGAATCGGGAATAAAAATCACTAGTGTCTTCATCGGGTTTCTGTTTACAGGCTGAGATTGCATCCCAGTCTTCCTTTTTCGTTGCCAATAAACGTGGTAATACTTGTACTAACAATCCTGGTAATGCTTTAGTTTTGTCCCCAAGCCCTAGGCCTGGAGTTCGAGTGTTTTCTTCGTTTTCTAATGCAGCCCACTCAATCTTTTGCTCTCCCACCTCCCATTCTTTTTCTTTGAGTTTCTCGTAAATACCGGCAGGCAATAATACTTTCAATATTTTCATGATATCGGGATAGGTATAATCACCCATGAGTAACATGTCTTTTATTTCACGGTGGAAACCTGCTGGATCTTTGTCATGGCTGGGCACTAATTTTTTCATTTCCAATAGTTCTATTTTAGTTATGGGCGTGTACACAAACACGCGTCTAAAAGTATCATCATCATTCTTGACTGGATGTACTTCTCGTAAGGGATTCTGTCTGTCTATGTAATACATTTTTCTTTCCATGGAGGGAGCTGGATCAAGCTGTGGACACAGGAAGGCACTGTATCTGTGTCGATGTTCTAGAATTACTTTAATTAAATCGGTACCTAGGCCTCTCCATTTATTCATGAGTAGTTCTATCAATATATCAGGTAGGGGACCTGGATCAGAGTGTTGGCTTTTATATAATAGAAGGAGATGTTGTATCATGTATATACCAGCTAAACGCTGTTCGTCTGGTGAAAGATTCAAAAACGTGTGTGCTAGCGCATCATTACTATATTTATCAGAACTGTCAGCCCATTGTACTGCTGACCTGGCTAATTCTTGTTCATCCATAGAATCGAGTACGTGGTACCCCAGTCGTTCTCGAAGTATTTTATCAGTAGCCTGAAATAAGTGTTCAGGCGTCTTTGGATTTGACATGGCGGCTTGAAAAAGTCTCTTACTTTCTGGACGTACCGGACGTATGGAATTATTCAAGGGTCTTCCCTTACTTACATAGCTATCATTTCTCTAGCTGGTAATTGTAATTGTCCTGTTGTCGTTCCTGGTTGTTCGTCCTCCTCCGAGGATTCAGTCTTATCTGCATCATTTTCTCTTTCAGGCTGTTCTCTTTCATGTATCTGTTCTACTGCTTTTCGGATCCTTCGGTACATATTTTCTATACTACTCTGTTTATCATGTTTTCCGTCTGCTATATTCTGACCCCATTTGTTAAGTGCTTTCATTTCTTCCTGGTCTACACCAGGCCTATCTCTGTTTCTTATCAAGCAGTTTATGAAGAAACGTAACAACAGTTTTTGAGTGTCAACTTTCTGGTATGCCATGGCCTCGCCAATGCTTTCAGGACCTTGCCCTGTTTGGACAAAGTGATATATTTTGTCTAGATGATCAATCATTCCTGGTAGTATCATTAAATAGTTTGCAACTCGTCGTAGACGTACTGATGATAGCATCATTCTGTCGTCACCTTTACCGGGCACTGGATCATATCTACAGTCTGTAAGAGGCTCATTAAGTATGTCGTAATTCGCTGTTTGAGGTGTACGTTGGTGTGCTAAATCCCTATAAGTCAATCGATGTGTTGGTGGCGGGGTCTGAAAACCTCCTGTGGCACCTCCTGAGGTGCCAGGTCCAAAAGGATTTGTTGAGTGTAAGGTAGGGAGAATAGGTGCAGGAAGGAGTGGTGGAACGGGCGGAAGGTGTGGGACGGGAGGAGGAGTATGTTGCTGCAGAGGTGGGGGCGGATTATCTCGGGGTCGAGCGCCGTCAACAGGTGGTGTGCGTGGCGGCGGGATATTAACATATTCGGGGGCTACATCGTCTAAATAAGAAGAAAGGAATATATCCTTTGCTGTCTTGTGATGTAATTTAGTCGGAAGCAATGGAGGTGGCAGATCTTTTGGTACTTCCGGGGTGGCCTTAGGTAAACCCTCGGCCATAAGAGGATACATACCATTCATAAGAGTGTTTCGTTGTCTGTCTACTTGTTCTGCTTTTACTCGTATACCTTCCTCAACTAATACGTTTTCTCGGGCTTTGTCAGAATCCTCTCTACTCTTCTCTTCTTTTCTGAGCGCTTTCTCTGTGCGTCTATGCGATTCCTTACGCCATAATTCAATGGCATCCTTCTGTGACTGTCTGGCTTTCTTTTTCCATAATGCTTCTTCTACCCTCATGATGCAATCAGCATCCCATGTCCCAGCAGCGGGCCATCTCTGATTCTCTGTTAAATCTTTGGTGTAATCTACCCATAAATCGAGATATAATACGGCATCTAGGCCATGTTTGTGGTACATAAAGTACCCTGGAGTGTCCCTAGGTGGAATAGGAACAGCTTCCTCGAGTATCCCTTTTCTGGTTTTTATCTGTCTTAATTTGGAGAACAGCGGCATCTTGAACCCTGCTACTTGATACTTACGCGAACTTGAACACAGTTAATACAATAAACACTTTAATGAAGATCGAACAATCACTCATACCACGACATTTAAAACCACATTAAAACATTTTTAATACGAACAACAATAATTAGAATAAAACTAGCTAACTGCATGATACTGGATGTACTGCTAAACAGTACAGATACACCGCTAAAAACAGTGCATACCGGGTCTGTGTACCCAAACCCGTCTTGACCGGCACAAATTAATGCGCACGTCTAGATGCGTCCCCAGCAACGGTACTCACCGGGAAGCACGGAACAGAAGGCCTCGGAAACTCGACACTGGACTGGACTGGACTGGACTCGTGACGTAGATACTTCGGAACTTCGGAACCTGGTGGGCCTCCGTATACCTCGGATCTTGCTCTCTCAGCTAGGCTCTGGTCGGAATCCTCCGCACTCCTCACCGCCTCGTCTGGGTGTTGATCGCAGCCTCAGTCACCTCCGTGGGCCTGAGGGAGATACAGGAAATCCTGCGGGTACGCGTAGTTGTCCGTCCGGCTGTGGCAGGGGACCGGGCCTGCAACGCACCGCCGGCGCGTAAGGTGGGGGAGGGGTCCCTATTCGGGCGCCAATTATGTGGTAAATATAAATTACCTATACCTAATTTATGCGGTAAAGTTCAATAAGAATAACTCAGTCAAAAATAAGAGGCAGAATCCGTGGTATTTGAGGTTTTAAAAGGGGTTTTATTCCTTAAAAAGGAATTGGTTATATGGTTCGAACCAGGCAAATCGCATTCCATCGCCACGAAGGCTCAGGAAGGGATAGACAATACTTTATTGACAGGTTATCATATATATAGTCAATGCATTACAGTAATGGCAGATGCAGGAGGCGTAACAGCTGAGAGGAGAGATAAGAATACACATACGTAATGAAAGAGGCGTTACAATAGGCGTGCATGAGGGCATGTACTAGAAACGTCATTATGAGATGTCACAGGTGGGTGGATCCATAAGAGAATCCTGCAGTGTCAGCAGAAATACATGACAGAGATGCGCGCGCAGCAGCATGACGTGTAATTGACGTGTAACTGGAGGGTGAAGGGGACTTGACATTTAGCCTTACATGAGGAGACAGAAGTCTGGGATGTCAGAACAACCTAATCCCAAATCGTATCTAATATCTTGTGTTTAAGGAACTGTATTATCTGGAAGGAAAGGTCTCTCGGGCAAAGGCTATTCTATACTGACTGCTAGTGCGTGCATATGCGTCTACGTGTCTACATGAGATGCGAGGGGGGCATGGGCCTACCATGGTAACAGGAGCTATGAAGTATTTGCATGGAGACAGTGAGGCCGGGCCCTTTGCTCTGCAGCTGGAAGGATGTTTTCCTAAACTACTAGACAGGAATGTATTTTCGAGGAGCGGAGCAGATAACTTGAAGGCAAAATACCGTTTTGGCAGGCAAACAGGCTGAGCCTGGTACCGCTAGCCGCGTAGGGAGTAAGACAAAGGTCAGGGATACAGATGCAGGTCCAGGCTGCAGTATCCAAAGACAGAAGGCAGGCAAAGACTCGATGACAGAAATCAGGGCCTAACTCGCCTGAGCCAGGGAAAACGTGAAAAGTGCACCATGAAAAGACGTTGGCAAGGCACACTTAGGAACGGAATATCCGACCCATTCATGGTGGATCTGAAAGAGGACATGTTAACGTTGGACGCAAATGTATTTGCGTCTTCATAGTTGGCACAGAAAGGAAGTTACATGCACTTTAAGCTCGTACATGGAGACGGTGGGGTACACGTTAGGGAACATTTCTGACCATAAAATTTTATATTTCCTCATCACTAGGGTGAACATCACCCAGACTTCTTCCCCCTCGAATCCGCTTCATCTCTAGTGTGTACGATTAAACTGCAGATCAGCCAGTAAACACGCCTCAGATATATGTGACCTCATCCAAAACAATGATTTAGATATTATCATCCTCACCGAAACTTGGCTAAATCTCGCTTCTACTCCTATTTTAGAGCTCCTAGTACCTCCCACTAATGATATAGTCAGGCTTGACAGAAACTTGAAATTGGGTGGTGATCTAGCCTGCATTTATAGGAATACTCTCTCAATCTCCCAGTTGGAGTTCTCTCCCCCTCCTCACATGAATACCTTTGTCTCAGCATCTCAAGTAAGAACCTACCGATCTGAAAACTTCACACCTTTTACCACCCACCGGGAGACAATCTCCCTCTCGTTGAGCAATTAATGGAAATCATCTCTAACAATGTAGACTCTGCAGTATCACAAATCTTCCTAGGGGACTTCAACCTGCATTGGTCCAACCACAATGACCCCGCAGTATCCTGCCTCAAATAATTTCTAAATGATCATGAAATGTCTCAGCACTGTGACTAACCAACCCACACGAAAGGGGAAATCCTAGACCTCATCATCGCCAAGGAACACACCATCTCTTTAGAATCCATAACCCTTTATGACTGGTTGGACCATCTCAGCATCCTCTTTTATATTAACAGGGAGGTGATATTGAGGAAGGCTCAACCGCTTAAATTAAAGATATGGAAACGAGATCTCAGATCAATAAACCACGACAAACTAGCTGCCCAATGTAAATCCGTCCTTTCCTCCCAAAATGACTTGGTCGAGGTTCAAACTCTCACGGACCACTACAATTCGAGCATTGCCAAAATCATGGATGACATTGCTCCACTCCAGCTTAAAAATACTTCATCAAAAATTTCCAAACCGTGGTACAACTAAAAATTAAACTCAGAACGTCGCAACCTTGGAGCAGCTGAACATTCCTGGCGATCCAATCCCTCCTGGGATCAACTGAAAATTCTGAGAGATGTCAGAAGCCTCTACAATAAACAGATCAAGAAAGCTAAGGTTGAAATTTTCAGACTACAACTAGACCAAGTGGCAAATCGCCGCAAGAAACTCTATGAATTGGTCAAACAGCAATCTGTTAGTGGTCCAAGCCTCTCTGATTTGAGTGGCAACCCACCCTCTTGCGAGAAATTTGACGCTTTCTTCACAGAGAAATCACGACTCATCTCCACTGACCTCGCCTCTAGGAAGGCTCTAATGCCCCCCTCTATAGCTGCCTCACCCTCAGACTTCCCTGAAAAGTGTATCCCGACCATCTTTGATGCTGAGAACAATGCATCATGGGGCACCTTTCCCAGTTTAGTGATAAATACATTGACATTTTTTTCCAGACTATGAACCCGTCCAACCACTTCGGTGACCCGTTGCCTCCGGCCATCTTCAAAGAGATCAAGAGTGCTCTCATCCCCACCTGGACCAGGATTGTAAATGCCTCCTTATCTCAAGGCTCGATCCCCGACTGCCTAAAAGCAGCCCAGGTCTCACCTATTCTAAAAAAAATCTACGCCGACCAATAGGATCCAATAACTTCTGTCCTATCTCCAACATCCCCACCCTATTGGAACTCCTTGAAAAATGTGTCCAATCCCAGCTCTGTGCTCACATTGAGAATTACCAACTCCTAGACCATCATCAATCCGGTTTTCGAAGGGGTCACAGCACCAAATTGGCCCTCATACCCATTATTGATGACATCCTGAAAATGCTTGACAATAACGAATCCTGCCTTTTGATCCTCCTTGACCTTTCCTCTGCATTCGATACAGTAATCATAACATTCTCCTATCCATCCTGCAAAACAGAATGGGTTTCTTGGATCGGGTGCTCCACTGGTTCTCATCCTTCCTTCCTCACAGATCTCAAAGAGTCAAGGCAAACCACTCTCTCTCTCAGTCCTCTCCAGTACTCATGAGGGTCCCCTAAGAATCCGCCCTTTCTCCTATTCTCTTCAACCTTTTCTTGGAACCTCTTGCTAACTCACTTAACTCCATGAACATTCTCTTCCACATGTATGCCGACAACACACAACACTATTTGAAAATGTAATTCCCGCAAAACATCATCTCACTAAACTCTATCCTCACGTCTACTCAAAACTGGTTAACTGAGAACCATCTCCAGCTCAACCACTCCAAAACGGAGTTCCTGCTCATCTCCCTGCTGAACCACACCCCCAAGATCAATCTCTGGATGTCTCACCTCACTGCTCTCAACTGCACTTCGATCATCATAGACTCAGCCAAATCGCTTGGAGTCACCGTGGACAAGCACCTGAGTATGAAGACTCATATTAGCAATGGTTATAAGGGAGCGAACCACTTGACGAGGACACTCAGAAATATCAAACCCTTCCTGCCACAAAATGATTTCAAGCAGGTGGGACACGCGCTTGTCTTACCAAGGTTAGACTATGGCAGTGCAACTCTCTGTGGCCTTCCCAAATATGCCTTGGCTCTACTTAGGGCCTCTTTGAACTCCGCAGCAAGACTGACTACAGGCTCCAAATGAAATGAGCACATATCCCCAGTCCTTAAATCTCCTAACTGGCTACCCTTTGAAGGGCGAATCCAGCTAAAGATTGCAATCCTGGTGCACAAAGCCCTTCCCAAGTATCGGGCGCAAAAACTTGAACTATCTTGTGGGGAGAGGGCACCAAGAAGCGCCTCTACTCTCCTCCTGAACAGATAATCCTTAGCAAAAAGAGAACTTGTCACTGAGCCTTCTCTGGTGCTGCCCCTAAAATATGGAACTCTCTTCCTCCGAATGTATGCAGTCTCTCCTTGACGATGGCTTTCAAACTGGAAACCAAAAGATTCCTAATGAGCAAATTCTTACCATAAGGGGTGGAGGCATTCATAAGGCAGTTGTTCTTGGTTTCTATCTCCATGGCACAACTAACAGTCACGGATCGTCTCTTCTGCATAATATTATACTCTATACGTATACCACTCTTTACAGTTTTTCACAATTGCTGTGTACTTTTAATTTTTGTCCTCTCTTCCAACCTATTGTAAAGCGCTCTGATATCCTTCGGGATCTTGTTCGCGCTATATAAAACTTTATAAATAAATAAACTAGTAGTATATAAAAGAACAATTTCTAGGATCTCAAAATGCAAACTATTACCAACTAAAACCCATAATCTTCACGCGGCTCACATTTCAACCGGTGATATTTTCAACCTGGCTGGTCACATAATAAATGTTGTATTCAGTGTAATAAAAACAATTTCAGATCTGTAATTATGAAGGAAAAGAATCCCTGTCATACGTCTGTTCTCTAAGAGTCTTCAAACAATTCATCACCACTGCAACCCGAGTTAATACTCATGAATATTTATGAATGGCTAACCAATCAATTCACACAAGACTCCTTGCCTCTGATCCAGAAAATCGTGTCTGGTCCGAGCCTCTTAGCACTAGTGATTGGTGCAAGTTGCAGCGCTCCCAATACGAGTGCCAACTACACAATATCGGACAGCAGAATAAGCTGTTTGTTAAAGCCAAATTCATAACTGAAATATAAGCAGAACACAAAAGAGGAACACCATTTCTAAACCCCAAAAACATTCCTTCTTTGAGACACATGGTAGCTCATTAAAGTGAAAAGTCTCCATCGAATAGCACTCACCTGTGGCGAGTACGCCAAACGTCCCATCTGATCTCGGGATCCCTGTCAACCGGATACAGTTGTCTATTTAACCCGGAAGTTCTTTTATGTATACACCCGAGTGCGTGTACTAGACCGCATACTACAAAGACAAGCCAACATGTTGGAGATGAACCACAATCTTTATGTGAGCGGTTTGTGAGCCACAGTGACTGTTTCGACAAAAACCGCAGTGTTCATGGTGAATAGAGTAAGACAGAATTAGATTGCAGGTAGGGAGAGCAGCATGTGAAATGTCACACAAAATTAAACAGATTGGATTAAACCTAATTTTTCGGTTATTTGTCCCATAAATACGTAGACGACCAGAGTAAAGAACTTATATAAAATAGCAAAGTACCTCCAGATAAAATTGCAATTACGATAAAAAGAGAGAAACTTAAGCAACTACCCAAACAAATATGATGCATTTAAGACGGGAATCTTATTTCGAGTTAGTGTCACATGAGAAAGCTCATTATTGTTGTTTGCAAAGCATGCCAGGAATCCTATTACAAGTTAGTGTCACATGAGAAAGCTCATTATTGCTGTTTGCAAACCATGGCCAAATACATTCAAATCCTTGTGACCCATATCAACATAAATCCTGCTAACTATATAGACAAGAAAGTGATAGATTTTCATTGGTGAATTAAAGGTAAAATTTCACACGTTTAAAATACATTGAGTCCACAGTTGGGAAATGTGTATCACATATACTCGACAATTCATACTAGGTACACACCATCACCAAATAAGACAATTCAGTTTCATTATCATTCATGTGCTAAGATGTTCAGGGTTACCCAAGGAACTGAGAGATATGAGGGGGTTGTGCAAGAAATGCTGTTCATGTTGAGGATCCTAATCTGTTGAGGTCAGTATTGCCACACATTAAATGATGTCATTACCAAAATGATATAGCCATCAAGGATAAAAGACATGGCCTTTTTCAAATCAGAATTTGAAGGAATTCAAGACACAGTTAGTCCCCCAGAAAATAGTGCATGTCGCGGTCACTGTTTAGACCTTGTTCATAGGTCTTAAGTCGCATAATCCAAAACACCTACGAACGTCTAAGTCTGAGTTCCTATTTCCCACCCCTGGTGCTAAGATCTGTCACATCTACTCCATAAAACATGATTTGCTTGTGTGGGCCCTGTGAAGGGCACTCCCATATGTGCAAAGCCATAGGATATCTAGGGTCCCGTTGTGTTACAGCCCATGTGTGTTCCATGATTCTCTCTTTTAAGGGTCTGATGGTGCTGCAGTTTGGGGGTTTAAGGGACTATTTTACCCCACCTGTAGCACCTCATTAATTTTGTGTTAAAGGAATACTGATCACGCTACTTGGTCTAGCGCCATTATAAACACCTGTGAGAATTAATGACCCCCCTCCTTCTCAGTTTCTATGTCCATGTGCAATGCTTGTAATGTGATTTTAGCTAAATCTGTTGAAGGTAGTGCAGTTTTCCTTACATGCATATTAAACGTATCTCAGATCTTTGAGTTAAGACTCCATGGGCTCTATCACACAATGCGAGTAATGGAAATGCTAGTTTAAGGCTTGTCTCTGTCACAGGTTTGGGAATACTGGTGTCTTAATTAATTGAGGAGCTTAAACAGTGGGACTTTATCTCCTTAGGCAATACTTAATTGTTGATTGTCTATTGAACTTTTTTCTGTAAACGTTGCAGCCTTTGTTAAAATCTCTAAAGTAAAGAGTAGAGAAAAACACAATATTATAACACGATGTAACATAATAACAGAACTCAAGCAACACAGGACACAATACAACAATATACTTAAAATAGAATGCAACACAGCAGTCACACTTCAGCACGACAACAACACAATAAAATATTAAAGCACAATAACTCACCACTACAAAGAACAACACAACATATCAGATCACAGCAAAACGCAATGCAACAAAGATGCACAAACATGTTTTTCACAAATTACCACCTCCAGAAATCTAGTTTCATAATACAGTAATAAATGGTGTGTGCATCAAGTACAGCCTTACCACCAAGGACAAGTGATAGTGCCAGTCAAAAAGTTTTGGGTCTCATTTACAATATTTTGCCATAGGGTGGTGCTGCAAGCCTCCCTGCTGCTTTACCCTACAGCAAAAGAAAAGGGCAGGAATTTTCTGCATCTATCAGATATGGTGCATTCCTGTCCTCTTTCCCTGCGCTGGCACTCAATTGGCTTGGCTGCCATGCCCCAACTAGTGCAAAGATGTCTGCATGTAGGGATGATTGTTTTTGTACAGGAAGGTATACGTTCCTGCACAAAAACAATTAATGTTTTCCCGCGCAAAACAATCAATGTGTGATCTCCTCTTTCTATGTGTAGTGCTAAATGCAGCACACATGGAAAGAGGAAAAACGAGGAGAAATGATGTTATTTCTTCTCATTGCACCTTCCCTACGCCTACCCTAGGAAGGCGTAAGCTATTGATGCATTCCCAGGTTTACAACTTGTAAATTTGGGAATGTGTCAAATGCAATTGGTGTTACCTGGGAACACCCACTGTAACACCCACGGCACACCTCCCTATCGTAGCCACTTGCGCTGCGTTTCCTCACACCATATCTACAAGGCCATGAAAAGCCATGTAGGGTGGCTTTACTTGTCCTTGTAGATATGGCTAATCCCTTTGCACCACCGGAACAACACAAAAAGTGACATTCCAGCAGCATACAGGGCTTGTAAATGAGCCTCTTTGCGTTTCAGCCCCATCCTTCTGCTACACAGAGACAGGCATATAAAATTCTTTATTCCCTCCTAATGCATAGTGAAATGGCACGTTATGATTTATGTTGGGTACCTTATCATTTGTTCCCCCCTTTTAATGCAGTCATTCTATTAACCCAACTGCCATGGCTTTCTTTATCTGCAGAACCACATTGCCAGCATCAAGGAAACAATAATATAAGATTTAGAGCAATATTTAGGGCAACACTGGAATTGAGGCGCTTAAGAAATGCAATGGCTCTGTAGACATTGATGAGCTCAGCAATTTCTTTAGTCTTGAATACTATTCAAAAACAGTGTTTGATCATTTTTACCTTAACGTGACGTGACTGCTAAATACCTCACCGGACAGAATTGTAAGATAACAGCTTTGCAACTATACATTAGCCAACGATAAGGCATGCATAACCAGACCCTATGGACAACCCCCTGTAATATGTAAAAGTGCCTTACGCATATTCCTGAAAGTGACAACGCTCACAATCATGCTGTGATTTGAACCGTCTGTAAGTGTCACCCATAATATATACATTCTACAGCAGTGTATAATGACTCAGAATTTTCAATGAACTTACATACATAAATATCTACAAATCTAAGGTTTGGATAGAAATAGCGTTGGTTGTAAAATAAAAGCTAGTCCGGTGCTAAGTGCTAAGTAATGTGTAGCTATAGATATCAGTGTTAGCAACTTATTAATAGCTCTGTCTTTTTGGCAGAGAGTTTGCCAGCTTGATAGCTATGGGAAGAGGACAGAGTGCACCTGGACAGATTGTAAAGTGATCTTTTTGTAAAGTTTAATACCTTGTTTATTGAGGTATTTCCACAAACACACCGTTACATTATTAGAGTTTAGTTAGGTCAGGAGAAATAAGCAGTGCTTTGGCTGTGCAGATAGGGATGTAAATGTAAAGGTAAATGTAAATGTAGAGGTACTTGTATAGCGCACAACTACCCGGAGGCATCTCAGCGCTTGTACGAATACCACTGAGGAACTCTTCCTGGCCTTTCCCTGTGAAGTGCCCACTCCTGGGCACCCCCAAGGTGAAGCCAGGCATCCTAGCGCTGTTGGGACCGTTGTGCTGGTGCAGTGGACAATACTTAATACCGGGTCTAAGCTGTGGTTGCAGTAGTAGCGATGTAAGGTTCTAGACCCATGGTAACATCGAATAGAATGCTGAGGTTTCTGGCAAATGTCATGGGGTAGTGTTAGACAGACAGGGCAGAAGAGGATTGACGCTATAGTAAATCGGTCTTGGCACAGTGGAGCATGTGGATCGAGTGTCATCCTGCGGCGGAGCTCTCTGGAACAATCTAATGTACATAACTGGGGAAGAGGTGAGAAAGTTGGGAAATAGATAACTATTTATGTATCATATGCATTGAGATGGTAAGTGAAACAAGGACCAAATAATATCTTCAAAAGTGATGATTTCTAGAGAAAAAAGGAATGTGTTGGGACATAGCCTTAGATGACGCCAATAGTTATAGCAGAGGATGGCATGCAGCCCCAGGTAAAAGAGCCAGGAGGAGAGCCAGTCAGTGGCAAAGGCAGTGATTCCTGGGTTTTGAGGTAGGAAGGAATAGTAAGGTTACCCATTGTGTTGAATGTGGCATGGAGAACAAAGTATAATGGTATATGGTAGATAATTGCAATATGTTGCTTGCAATGAAATTGGTTACATCTCTGAATGTTCCTCCTAATGGTGTATAGCACACTGAAGCCAGATTAAAGAGGATCAAGCAGTGCATTGAGGGAGAGATATAGGAAGAAGCATTTGAAAGCAAGATGTTCCAGGGTTTTGAAGAAAACAGGTTGCAGGGATATAGAGTGATAATTGGATAGAGTAGATGGTCAACTGATAGTGTTTTAGAAGAGGTGTAACCATTGCAGCTTTGAAAAACTCTGGATAGAAACCTGATTTGAGCGAGTAGTTGAGAAAGAAGCAAGGCAGAGCAGAACGGGAGATCAGAGAGCAATATGTGAAGGTGTGTGGGCTGAAAGTATTAGGTGGAGTACATGGGGGCTGACAGATTTGATTGTTGGGCTGGGGGCAGTAGGTAAAGTGGAGGAGATGTCTGAGAATAGAGCGGATTGAGCCTGGGGAGTTGGGAAGCAGTTTGTAGAATAGCAAGGTGTTCTTCAATCGTGGGGATTTTAGACAAAACACAGGATGAAAAAGTTACTTGCACAGAATGATGATTGTGTGATAGCTGTGGGAGGTGTCAGTAGTAGGCTGTTCACTGAGAGTGGGGTTGAAAGGAGTTAATTAGAAAATAGCTTGATAGTGTGTTGAAGTCTGTTTACAGCCATTTTAGAGACAGTTTATCTCTTAGTTAGTCACAGACAGATGCCACCATGTTGATTTTCATGGAGAAAATGTGGGGTAAACTCAAAGGCTGTAGACAAAATATCACAGGGGAAAACTGCATACATGTATTGTTACTGAAATGTCTATTTAACAGTATACTTGACTAGCATGAATGATGTAGAATGTAGGGAAGGTGTGAGACCTTTTCTGGTTTGGTTGTGAAATGCTTGGAGTGGGGTGATGTTTGCTTTTTTGAATTGCAAAAGTAAATAAAAAAGGATTGATGGAGATATAGCTTGGTTCATGTGACACAATGTGCACGGGACCCACATCTGGGCATATCTGTCACAATTAGGGAGACGTACAAAAGTATACAAAAAGTGATGGATGGATTGCTTGAATTAATCTCAACCACTGGCAATTACTCAGGCCGCATCCCAGTCCATCCAATGCCACCTCAGTTTGGACCCAGTTATATGCAAATCAGTCTTGGTCCTGTTCCAATAGTAACAGTCCAGTCTGAACTGCCAAGTAAGATTCTTGCTAAACCAGAACACGAGCATACTTTTTTTTTGTAAATATATATTTTTATTGAGTCAACAAGCAGCACATCAGCTGCTTAATATCACATGCAATAAAAACTTGTATGCGGTTCAATAGTCATTATCAAAAACAGGATTAACCAGTACTCAATGTTTTACCCCCCCCTAACTCCCCCGCCCCCTCCCCCTCTATCCCCACCCCCCTATCAGTGTGCCCTCGAGTATCTCCTTGCTACAAAGCACCTACAGTCCTGGATTCTACAAAACTTAACCAAATCAATGTAAGATCACATCATCATTAATCTCAATAGCTAGTAGATTCCATCTGGTTGCTCACATGTGCTCCGAGTCTCCCTCCTGAACTTTCAATATTTCTGAATGTGTTGTGTAGTGCTTAGCTCCTCCCTATATGTGCTCAAGTCTCCCCATCTAAAACATTCCCCTCTGCGTTTCCGGGATCCCCTGCTCTGGTCCTCACTCCCTGATCTACAACTGCCTGCACCTCGTCTCCTTCGTCCAGCTCAACCGGTGATTGGAGGTCTGTTACTAACGTTCCCCAGGCCCTTGCAAATTCCAGCACCTTGTCATTAGAGGAACGCCTGGCCAGCTGGAGCCGAAGTGTCGCCTCGCTCCCCGCCCAGTGCTGGAAGCTCGCCTTCCACCTCCCAAAGCTAGGACCCGTCCTCGTCTTCCAGTGCATGGTAAGCTCCCTCTTCGCCATTATTAAACCCAAATCATAAAATGTGCTTGTTACTTTAGTGTTGGGGGTGTGCGGAAATCACAACAGAAGGCAGGTTCCCATCTCAGCTTCCAGCTCACGCTCCGTCACTCGGTTCAAACATGTCATCACATCCACCCAATAAGAGCCTAATTCCACACAGGACCAGAACATGTGAACAAAATCAGCGTCCTTTGCATTGCACTGAGGGCACATTTATTGGGTTCCCCAAAATACTGCTGGATTTTGACCAGGGTTAAGTAGGCCCTGTGGAGAGTATAAAATTGGACCAGTTGGAACCTAGCATTGCTCACGCCCTTCCAAGTCCGCCTCAACAACTGTGGCCATGTCGTCTCAGGAATGAGCTTACCGAGATCTTCCTCCCATTTACCTCTCAAGCTATCCAGAGGGGAAAGGTTTTCCGTGGACAATCGCCGATATAAGCAGGTGATGGCCTTGAATGTACCCGCCGCCATAGTGATGTATTGACACCCCAACGATGTTGGGGGCTCTGACAATCCCGTCTTCCACTGTTTCTGAATTCCCGCCACAAGGGCAGCATGCAATAAGTAATCCCTCCTCGGCAGGTCGAAGGCTTCCCGTAAGGCCGGGAAAGGCATCAAGACACCGTCTCTATATAAATCCCCAATCATGTGGAGCCCGCATTCCTCCCAGCCAGCCAATGCTGACCAGTCTCCACCATGAGGGAGGGCTGTGCACATACCCAAGGGGATTTCCGGGGCATATGGGCTCACAAACCCTGCTCGCTTCTGACTTCGCATCCAGCATGACCAGAGGGTGCACTCTTCGAGGGTGAGCTGGTCCAATCGGAGCTTCTGCAGAGAATAATGAACAACAGTATGTGTCAGGGGATGACTCTACCCTGCGGTCCGTCTGGCCCCCTAAACTCTCACGCCGCTGCCTGTGTAAGCCATTGCAGCTGTGCCGCCAGATAGCACCACTCGAAGTCTGGGGCTGCCAGCCCCCCTTCCTCCCTCGGCCTCATCAGGGTGGCCAACACTACCCGCCGTCTGCCAGATCCCCAGATAAACCCTGTCATCATCGCCCGGATCAGCAAAGTACGGAAAAAATAGAGCAACCGTGGGAGCGCTAGCATCTTCAAGAGCGCTACCGATATGGGGAGAGTATGCCAGAACGCTATACTGCCTCTGAGCCCTCTCAGCGCGCCACCCACATTCCCGTCAAAGAGGTCGATTGGGGCGTGAAATATGCGGACTCCCAAATACGGTAGGCAGTCGGGTTCCCACCTCAGGCCATCAGGTGCCGGGGGCGTCCGACCCCTAGGGGATTGGGGAAACAAACAGGTCTTGTTCCAATTCACCTGTAGACCTGACAAGCGCCCGAGTTCTCTGAGCAATTGTCTAGCGCCTTGCAAGGCGTCCCCTGTACCAGCCAAATATAAAAGGCGATCATCTGCATATAAAGATATGTGATGAGGCTCCCCGCGCAGCAAGAATCCCTTGTACAAGCGTCCCTGGCGGGCATTTGCTGCTAGCGGTTCAATTGCCAGCGCAAACAGTAGTGGGTACAGAGAACAGCCCTGACGAGTACCTGTCTCCACCTGGCAAGCCGCTGAGATAGTGCGTCCCGTACGAACCCATGTCGTGGCGGAGCTGTACAACAGGCTGGTCCAGCGTATAAAATGATCCCCTAGACCAAATCCCTTCAACACTCGAAACAAATACGACCACTCCACGCTATCAAACGCCTTTTTTATATCCACCGACAGCACTGCTGCCCTCGCCGAGCCCTCTCCTCCATCCCCCACGATCCGGATCAATCGCCGTATACACGTCGCGGTGTTCCTAGCAGGGAGAAAACCCGATTGGTCTGGGTGCACCAGGGTGCCCATGTGGTCTAAGAGACGCGTGGCCAGAATCTTACTGAGGATCCTATAGCCCACTGTGAGCATGGAGAGCGGTCGGTACACAGCCCTGGACGCGGGATCCCCACACTTCTTCAGTAGCGGCACTATGATCGCTTCTCTCATGGTGGGTGGCAGCCTGCCCAATCTCCACGCCTCTTGATAAACCGACTTGTGTGGCACCAGAATATCCAAATATGCTGCGTAGAACTCCACCGGGAGTCCGTCGGCCCTCGGCGTCTTTCTCCGAGCCATGTGTTTGAACGCGGCCCTAATTTCTCCCGGCAAAATGGGTTCCCCCAGCTTGGTGCCCTGTTCCGTGTCCAAATGTGGCAGCCCCGCAGCCTCTAGATAGTCATCCAGACAATCAGGGGAGTCCCTCATCCTGCTCTGATATAGCAGCGTATAATATTCCAAAAATTGGTTGTTAACCTCCTTTTGTGAAAAGACCAGGTCCCCTGCGGGTGTGGTCAGAGACATTATTGGGGAGCCCCGGACCGCCGGGTTGGCCAACCAGGCCAATAACGTCCCTACTTTGTCTCGTTCAGCATGAGCTCGGACCATATATTCTCTATAATCATAGCAGCGGAGTCGCTCGACCTGCGTAGCCACTTCCTCACGCACCTCCGTCATCGCATCTGGGCCGTTTCCATTCGTGTGGCTATCTATTTCAGCCTGGCGTAGGCTAGTCTCTGCTCAATCTATATCCTGCAACAGCACCTTACGCGTCCCAGCGACTGATGAGATGCATGTCCCTCTCACCACTGATTTAAAGGCGTCCCATTCATGTGCTCTACTCGACGCCTTCCCTGAGTTGTCCAAGAAGTAGAGCTCTATGCCCTCCCTGAGCTCTGCTGCAAACATGGGGTCTTCCAGCGTCGCCGGATTAAATCACCATGTCGGGATCAACTGCTGCTGCCGCGACCAGAGCGCGGTTAGCAGGCAGGGGTTGTGGTCCGAGAGTGTCCTCGCCAAGTTTTTGCTATGGCATGTGAGTTCCAGTGCCCCCGGAGTACACAAAATGCCATCGAGCCGTACATGTAAATCATGAGGCACCGAATAGAAAGAATAGTTCCTGTCCGAGGGCTGCGGCGCGCCAGACATCCACAAGACACCACGCTTCCTGCCATTCCCTTCGTACCTTGGCCACTCGTCTTACTACTGACTGAGCCAGCGGGGGGTGAGAGCGATCTAGTTCCACGTCAGTGATTGAATTGAAGTCCCCCCCATAAACACCGTTCCAATTAAAAATTACACTAACTTCCTAGAAAGCCATGCGAAGAATGCGGCGTGGTCGGAGTTTGGAGCATAGACGCTGCTGAAGGTCACATCCCTGGCGTCCAGGCGGCCTAACATCAGCATATACCTCCCCTCTGGGTCTATAATAGTGGTCGTAGGTTGGAAAGGAACCCCTGATCTTACCCCATTAAAGTCCCCCTGGCGAAGGCAGAGTAAGTGGTATAGAACAACTGTCCCCTCCATCTCCTTTGTAATGCCCGTCCCTCTGTCTGATCAATGTGTGTTTCTTGTAAAACGGTCACCTGGATCCCTCTGCAAACTAAATATGCATGTACTTTATAGCGTTTCCTCATGGAGTTCAGCCCTCGCACATTCCAAGTGACACACTTTAATTCAAGTCGGGTCGCCATAGGAAAGGATGTCACAGAGCATAATCCAACACAGTCTAACGGGCACACTGACAACCCCCTGATCAAAACTTCCCCAACAACCCCCCACCCCAACTTTCCCCAGAACAGGCTCTAAACCATAGTTACCCATCCAAACACAGACCCACTAAGGGAAATACCCTGGTAGCTACCAGAGTCTCACAGTATGTGTGAGGTAGAGGGGGTGGTCCAGCACCAGCACGAGCCAGACAACAACTTCACCTGTCCAGTCTAATGGTCAGACCTCATATGTGAAATTCCCCTCCTCCCATCAGCGCCCCACCCCAGAAGTGCCCCCCCAATCAAATCTCGCCCCCAAAAAAGATGCCCCCCCACTCGAATCGGGGGTCCAGCCCTCCGCCCTCCCCTGCTGAACCATGTCCGCACCTCTCAGTGACGTGGCCCCGCTGTCCGTATGTTCCCCCTTACTGTTCAAAGGTTGGATTCAGGTATCAACACTCGTCCAGCAGGCCATCGGCTGTCCGTGTAGTAACCTCAGGCAGATGGTCATTGTCCTGCTCAGATCCCTCCGAGCCCACCTCCTCTGACCCCTGGTGGGATGCTGTTTCCTCCAGTTGGGCCGCAGTCGTCGCTCCAGAGATGATAGCTACCGCCTGTAGCGCCGCTCGCCTCTCCAGTCCCGTCTGGGAGTTTGATGGCGATTGTCCCTTCACCCCATGTTTCCTGGTGCGTCGGCCTCTTTGAGGTCTTGGCTGCATCTCGGCCTCTGAATCCCGTTGTCCCGGGCCATCCTTGCCCGAGCGATATTGTTTGAGCCAGTGCCAAGCGTCGTCGGAATTGTCAAAGAAGGTTGCAGTCCCATCTACCATCACCTTCAGGCATGCTGGGCAGAACAAAGCATACTGTATACCCTCCGTCCGGAGGGCCCTCTTGACCGTCATAAAGGAAAAACAGCTTTGTTGGACCACCTGGGAGTAATCAGGGTAGAGGGAGACTGAGGCATTGTCCACTTTGTAGGGGCCAGATGCCAGGGCATTTCGCAGTATGAGATCGCGGTCCTTGAAGTGGAGCAGGCGTGCAAGCACTGGTCTGGGGGGACGGCCCTGGTCTGGGGGGACAGCCCTGGGCTGGGGCCGGGCCGGCACACGATGAGCCCTCTCCAGGGTATAAAACTGCGATAGGTCTTCAGGGGCCACCACCTCTCGCAGCCACTTTTCCAGGAAGTCAACCATATTGTCCCCTTCACATTTCTCTGGAAGGCCCACTACCCTTATGTTGTTGCGTCTGTTGCGCCCTTCTGCATCTTCGGCCCTCCTTTCCAACAATTGCACTCTATGCGATAGGTCACTCAGCGACACGTCCGTCGCCTTCTGCGCAGGTTCCAAAGTTGCAAGCGCAAGTTCTGTGCTCTTGATGCGGTCTGCTAGCTTGCCGTGGTCAGCCCGCAACAGTCCAAGGCTGGTTGAGACTTGCGTTATATCTTGGTGCAATGATTCTTTTGTGTCCGCTATGGCTTTAAGGATTTGGTCCATTTGCTGTTGCTGTAGCCCCACAGCCGGACCCCCAGCCGGGTTCTGGTCTTGAGAGTTGTGCGAGTCATCAACGGGGTCAGTCTGCGTTGCCTCTGGAGCGCACTGCGGTTTCCCCATGGCCCAGTCTCAAAGTCAGCGGCCCAACGGAGTAACCCAGCGCCAAGTGCTCCCAGCCGTGCACCACCAGAAGCACTAGGGCGAGCGTTGGTGGGTCTCCCCAGTGTCCATGGTTCTCGTCGCCCGGTCTCACCACTATGGTATCCCTCTGTTAGTCGCGCATCAATTGGGGGTCAAGCACCAGTTACTGCCTGTTAGGGATAGGGCTCCACCCGACCCCTCCACTGGGTCCGCCAGGAAATGGATGCTCACTGCCTCACCGGCACCCCGCCCTCCACAGCGGTGTTCCTCTCACCAACATGTGGCTCCCTCCGATGCTGCCCCCATGTCTCCAGCCACCACACCAAGCACGCAACAATCCTCCCTTCGGGGTGTGTACCCTCAGCAGACCACAGCGCCCCTCAGCGCCGGGGTAGTCCAATCAGAAGGCCAGATCAGGCACACCGATGAGTCTTCCGTGCAGCAGCCCTCCAGGCATACGATCAGGCCACAGAGCAGCAGGGCAGGGAGTTGGCGTGAATGTCTGCGCTTGCTCTCACCTGCCAATGAGGTCAGCTCTCCCCCAGGTCGAGGTGCGAGGAAGCAAGCACTTGATGGGAGGTTCCTCACGGTGGCAAGTCTCCGAGGCACCCACATCCGCAGGGAGCCCCAGCCGTCGCTCCACGGCAGCACCGTCTCCTGAGGTGCACCTCAGGGCTCCGAGTTGAGGCTCAGGTGTAGCTCCAGTCACCGCCGTCACCGAAGCGGCCCCAGGTCTGCTCCGGTCAGCACGGCCTCTCTAAGCGCCGCCCTCTGTCTCGGTGCGGCAGCCCCCACGCTCCGCAGCGGCGTCTCAGCCGGGCTACTGTCCACCACTGGCGGGCTCAGTTTTACGCGAGGCCGGGGATGCCAGGCCCCGCGCAGGCCGCAATCAAAATGGCCGGGCCTCTTCAAAGGCGGCAGCCGCAATCGCCGCGCCGGCAGCCCCCGCCATCGACCGAGGCTCAATCTGGACGCAGGCAACTCTCAGTCCCGGGGGGCCTCTGTTGAGGGCTCCGACACCGCCGGGGGAGTTTCAAAACAGGATAAACTCCAAGGTCGAAACGGAGCTCGGAGCTCACACGTCCATACCCGGTGGTGCCTAAGCCACGCACCTGGTTTCGCCATACTTATGGGCTCATCGGCCATGTATAGCTTGGTTCCACTGACACAGCGTGCACGGGACCCACATCTGGCAATATCCGTCAAACTGAGGGCGACATATAAAAACAAACAAAAAGTGATGAATGGAATCCTTGAATTAATCTCAGCCACAGGTAATTTACCGGTCGTAGGTTGCTATGTTCCGGTGTGCAGAAGAAGGATGGAATGGATTGCAGTCAAAGGAGTTAGCAGTGGCTGAGATTAATGAAAGCATTCCATCCATAACTTTTTGTACATTTTAGTGTGCTTTTTTTAATTTGGACAGGGTGTTTTGGGAGTTTGCCAGAGTGTGCTGTTGGCTGTTTGACCACATAATCGAGAAAGAAAGAAAGAAATAAAGGAAGAAAGGAAGGAAGGAAGGAAGAAAGAAAGAAAGAAAGAAAGAAAGAAAGAAAGAAAGAAAGAAAGAAAGAAAGAAAGAAAGAAAGAAAAGAAGGAAAGAAAGAAAGAAAGAAAGAAAGAAAGAAAGAAAGAAAGAAAGAAAGAAAGAAAGAAAGAAAGAAAGAAAGAAAGAAAGAAAGAAAGAAAGAAAGAAAGAAAGGAAAGAAAGAAAGAAAGAAAGAAAGAAAGAAAGAAAGAAAGAAAGAAAGAAAGAAAGAAAGAAAGAAAGAAAGAAAGAAAGAAAGAAAGGAAGGAAGAAACAAAGAAACAAAGAAAAAGAGAAAAAATTGATTGCCTCCTTTTGCAATTTTCAGATAAATAATTCGTTTGAATAAATAGATTCATACCAAAAAAAGCTGTTATAGCACAGTGAAAAGTAGGATTCCGTAGTTCAGTTTAAACTTCTTCAGTTTGTAGGGCTTTTATTTATTGGTCCAAGGGCTCATCTGATGCTTGCACGGACTAACTCTGTTACTGATACCACATGGTTTGGACATATTTCCAAATACCCTTGGGCCACGTCATTTTGAGCAACATTAATGGTTTGACGTACAGGTTCTTAGTTTCTCCATCGACATGGGCTGTTTTACTTCTACTGGTGATTGTATACTCTTATCTTGAAGTAGATTTTTACCAAGCAAAACAACCATAAGTTGAAATAAAATAATAAAATATGTGTATCTGGCCATTCCCTCTGTTTTGTTTTCTTTCCAGTAATTTTACTGCTGTTAATCTATCCCACCTGACAGCTTTGTTACAATAGGTGCACACATATTTGGTCGTTAATCATGGCACCTTCTTTCTAGTTCCAGCCATTGTGAAGGCCAGCAATGTTTATACAGACTTCCATTAAAACATCACAGTGCGGCCTACAAAAAGCAAATAAAAAGAAAAGCTTTAAGATATTCAAATGTATTCCTTTACATCTTAATTCACCTTGAAATGACATCCTAAAAATAAAGGAATGAAAGCACTGACGTCTATTTACCAGCACCACTACAGCTCCTAAACAGCTACTCCTACAAACCCTGTCATAACTGCTGCACAAGTAGATCTATTATGTCCCATTATATATACAGCAGCAAAGGGCCGGCTTTAGCGCTAGTGGCGCCCACCCCCTGACCGCCTCCCCTTCCTTTCTAGCCTTTAGCTAACCCTTCCCAGCACCAAAGTACGGATCTGAGTTTCTTAGGTGGCCTCTGACCCACATACCTTTGCTAAATAAAATAATTATTTCCATTTAGCTACTGTCTTGATTATGGTATTTTGGGCTGAGAAATATGCAGATAAGAGCCTGGCTCTGGGGAGTCAGTGGCTTTCACTGAAGATTTTTACAGTGCACAGTTTGAGTGAGGCTCCGAGGTGAGCTTGAAAATGCTCCTCCCTTTCCCAAACCCTTTAATTTTTATTCTGAAATAGGCCTAACCTCGTGATGAATGAGGCAAAAATGCAAGAAGTAGCACCCAAATAATATTGCACATTCACTAAAGTCTGCTGTATACTATAATTCATACTGAAGTGTGATATATGAGCAATTGAAGCTTTATCAACTTATGAGAAAGCAAGAGTTGTGTTATACATGTGTAATTAATATTAAATTATGCATGTGATCGTAAATGAGAAATGTGCACTGAAATGCACGAATTAATGAAATAAGCAGAAAAAACAAACCACAAGTCAAGATTGATTTCAGGTTCCTCCCAATAGGTCTGAAAACCCTAGTCAGAGACTGATTGATCTGCTTTTAGACACCTACAAAAAGAACAATTCTTGACAGAATGTAGAACAATGTCCTACATTCACCCCAGTACAGAGATCTGAGCCTAAATCCATCGTTTTTCTGCTTACCATGCCAATCCAGTTTGGACCCAGCCATATGCAAATCAGTCTTTACCCTGCACCCAATGGGAACAGTCCAGCCCGAACTGCCAGGACAGGTCCTCCATGGACTGGAAACAAGCATCCTATGACTGGTTTTGGCATAGTGGGCAAAAGAACAATGGATTTAACCCATATCTTTTGACTGGGGGGAGAATGTTTGCATTGTCAGCATTCGGTCCATCATTTGTTTGCTGTAACACTTTTTGCCCTAAGTGGGATGGGCATGCCCAGACGTGAGTCTCTTGCTCACTGTGCCACTGGATTCAAGCTAGCCTGGCTGAAAAAGGGTAACATACCCTGAAACCGGTCCCAGGATGCTTGTTTCCGGTCCAGGGAGGACCTGGCCAGGCAGTTCGGTCTGGGCTGTTCCCGTGGGGCACAGGGTCAAGACTGATTTGCATATGGCTGGGAACAAACTGGGGAGGCGTAGTGGAAAAAAGAACAATGAATTTTACCCAGATCTTTCGACTGGGGAGAATGTTTGCATTGTCAGCATTCCGTCCATCATTTGTTTGCTGTAACATTTAGACACAAACAGCAAACCCATACAGACCATTAACAGACCCATGAGATCCACTGTCTTCATTGAGTTACTCCGAGCTTGCTCTTAAACACCCAGTCGGCCATAGCACATCATCATAAACCCTCATCTTGCATTTAATTGCCCACAACGTTTCCTTAAGCACTTCTGAAATACCCCCAGAGCCTATTGGTTTACCCCAGAAACATCTAGCATTTCCCTCAGAGACCATCATCCTGCCCTCGGTCACACAAGGCCGTTTGCGACACCTAGCAGGCTGTCACCATGCCCCTTGGAAAATTGCAGTTGGCCTTCAGACACACCCAGCTGTTTCTGCACTGAGATACCAATACCTGGTATTCAAGCAACCCGGGTATGCTTTGCGAGACACTTGATGTGCCCCAGACACCTCCAGTATGCCCTTAGAATCCATTAACATGATTGCAGAGACCCTTAGTCTGCCTTTAAGTCAGCCCCTAGAGAAAGTTACCATGCTCTGAGATGCCTCTAGCATGCACTGAGAGATTCCAAGCCTGCCTTCACTCACGGCTGGTTATAACCATCCCAAGGCTAGCCCTTAGGGACTCTCAGACGCATCCAGCAGACCTTCAAAAGATCCTTGTTTCATCCTCAGAAAACCTCAGCTGGACCTCAGAGCTCTCCTCCAATTACAACCAACTGCCCTTCGGAGAATGTCATCCAGCCTTAAGACACACTCGTTTTGTCCTTAGACAGCCGGTTCAGCTGGCCCTCATACACCCTCATGAATCCAGACCTCATGTGGCAAAAATACCTGATTCGTTTCTGGGGGGGAGGGCTGGACCTCCTCTAGCCCTCTGCCTACTCCCCTGGGTGATCAGGGAGTGAGGAACAGCAGGAATATTTACCAGAATCTTCAAGAATGCTTGATCAGAGGGACATGATATTGTTTGGTGGAAGACCCAGGATCTGGCCTTGTACTTAGACTATAATGTGCCAGTTCTGAGCACACTTGTATTTGGCTGATAGATGGTTATACACAATTTAACCTAACCCAAATGCATCTGCCCCTAAAATCACTGAAGTGAATAAAGTTTTTGTTAGGCCTTAGGTTGCGTATAATGGGAATGTCTGACATAATATCGACAGACAGAATATCTACATACAAAAATATCGGCACAAAAATATCGAAATCAAAAATATCGGAGTCATATCTTCATAAAGGTAAGTACAAAAATATCGAAAAATTAATATCGTAGTACAAAAATATCGAAATTAAAAATATCGTTTTTTAAATGTATTAATAATAATGTAAAAATAATTTTAAAATGCATATAATTTTACAAATATTAAATAAAAATATTAAAACATAATTGAAAAATTAAAACTAATACATATACATTTAAAATAAATTAAACACTTAATAATTTAATGTAATTTTATTTTTTTTAATTTCATTTAATTGATTTAATTTAAATTTATTTTATTTTTACCCTGTACGCCTGTACCCCAAAAACCCAAAACTGACCCTGAACCCTAAAAATATCCCTGTACCACAAAAAACCAAAACTGACCCTGAACCCTAAAAATACCCCTTTACCCAAAAACCCAAAACTGACCCTGAACCCTAAAAATACCCCTTTACCCAAAAACTGAAAACTGACCCTGAACCCAAAAAATACCCCTTTACCCAAGAACTGAAAACTGACCCTGAACCCTAAAAATACCCCTTTACCCAAAAACTGAAAACTGACCCTGAACCCTAAAAATACCCCTTTACCCAAAAACTGAAAACTGACCCTGAACCCTAAAAATACCCCTTTACCCAAGAACTGAAAACTGACCCTGAACCCTAAAAATACCCCTTTACCCAAAAACCCAAAACTGACCCTGAACCCTAAAAATACCCCTTTACCCAAAAACCCAAAACTGACCCTGAACCCTAAAAATACTCCTTTACCCAAAATTAATTAATATTATTTAATTACCAATTAATTATTAATTAACAATAACAATAAAGTAAATATATTAGCACATTAGCTGTAATTAATTTAATTTAATAATTAATATTATTCTTTCCCAATTAATTAATTAAGAATAACAAAAAATTATATATATAAAAAAGTTACTCTCATTAATGTAATTAACTAATTAATATTAATTAATTACCAACTAATTAATAATTAAAAATATGTACAAAATTATATTAATTAATTAACTAATTAATATTAATTAATTACCAATAATTATTAATTAAAAATATTTACAAACATATATTAATTAATTAATTATTAAATTACTTCCCACCCTATTCCCCTATAAACCCATAACCCGCTACAGAACATATTTATCAATTAATCAATTAATTAAAATTAATTAAAAATTAATTCTCAATTAATTAATTAATAATTCCTACTAATTAATAATTAATTTAACATAATTAAATTACTTCCCACCCTATTCCCCTATAAACCCACAACCCGCTACAGTACTAAAAGACAATATTTCATTAAATTACATTAAAAATAAATAATAAAACATAATAAATACAATATAATATACACAAAATGTATTTAAAAATTGATATTAGTAACATCAAAATTATTTATTTCGATATTATTGACATCGATATTTAAAACTTCGATATTACTAATATCATACTAATATCGATATTAAGACTGTCGATATTACTTACCTTCTATATTATGTCCCATCGATATTTAAACTTCGATATAATTGTATATCGAAATTTAAAACTCGATATTTTGTCTGTGTACCGTATAATGGGATGTATGTGCCAAGCAAGTCCTTCAACAGAGCTGTTTTACCAGTGATCTTGTACACAGAACTGCCAGTGCATAGCCCTTGCCTACACCACAATGTCATTAGGGCTGTGTCGGTGTTCAACTACACTGTGCACACATTCCAACTGCTCTGAGTCTACAAAGCACTGGTCATAGATTGTGGCCTTTGGGCACAGCCTGAACCCAGTCTCCATGTTCCTAGAGCCTGCTGGGCATGCACACTAGCATTGTCAGTAGAGTATGGATGTACCCAATGGCCTTTAGCCATGCACTGACTCCGCTCAGTTGTCTTACAGACACGACCCACAGAATATTCCTTTGGCTGTTCCCAGCAGGCTATAAGCAGAGTGGGGCCATTTGCCCATGCCGAGTGCCTGGTCCTCTCTGTCTAGACTGTCACTCTAGCCATAGGAGGATATGCCCAGTGAGTGCGGAGCATGGCCTTTGGGTATGCACTTCACCTGGACACTGGGTGTGACTTCACACTGTGTGTCCAATTTTGGCAGACAGGGAGACCTGTCAGCAGAGCTGGTCCTTCTTCAGCAGTGCAACAGCTGGATGAGGACAACTGGAGTAGGTGACTGCTGCCCCAAGCTTCCACCTGGAAAGAGAGTAACAAATGGCAGAACTCGCAGGGCAATTTGTTGCCTTCCATTATTTGATAAGGACCATTATCAACAGCTCTGTCATTTATTCACCCAGTACTTTTGTGACCATATACCAGCCCTTAATGAATGAAATCTGTTTATGGCACCAGGTTACTTTGACACAGCATGTGGTTGCCTGGACAAATCAGTGCCAATTATGACCAGAACATGTAGTTGCAAGACTGGAGGATTCTACATGTACAGACTATGAATAGGTCTTGTGGTTCCATGAACAATAGTGACAATATGGTACTATCTGGCAATACAAGCAGAATCCCTCATATCCCATGCTATAACAGTAACCATCTTCTTTTGCTTCTATTTACACTCCACCCATTCATTGTAAACTTTGCAATTGGGTGACCAGACTGAGAATTATTTCATCTATGTCTGCCTTCAGTTAAACATCAACAATGTCCTGTAGGTTTTGGAACTTCTGATAATTTCTTACTTTTGATTACTTGACTGAAAGAAAGAATACGTAAAATGGTATTTGCAAATCTAAAAACATTGTGGATTCATCATTAAACGCTGAAGCAAAATATTGACAACTCTGGGAAACCAGTTGTGGTGACAACATAGTGAACATTGAGTCAAAGTGATTGGATGACGATTGAGTCAAAGTGATTGGATGACATTTCTTGAACCATGTTGTAGTAAGAAGTATACTACAAACACAGTGAAGTAGTACTAATAAGCAAAGGGACAAAAAAATTAGTAGTGAAAAGCACCACACTATAGATATCACTCTAGGTTCAGGTTTAAAATGATATTAGTACTGTACAAACATTTTCAGGTGTATTTCATTAGTGAATCAATATAGCTTGGTTGAGTCTGCAACTGTTTAAAGTTACTATCTATAAGTCTCTAGTTGGCCAAGGTATGCACCCAGTGCAAGTAGAGGCCACAATCCCAGTCACGGTAAGTCACAACACAATCCTAAATTATTCTGTGCTCACCCTCTGGTAGCTTGGCACAGGGCAAACAGGCTTAGTTTAGAAGACAATATATACACTATATGTGCAATAACTCATACAACAACACAGTAAATATACACAACAACAGTTTAAAAGAATAGAGAATATTTATCTGTGTAAACCAAGACCAAAACGATCACAATCAGTCAAGTGGAAGTCGAGATACAGAATTTTGTAGAAATGAATGCAATGATTCGCTTAGATGCAGGTAACGCTAAAAATGTTACTTCAGATTACTAGGAACCGGTGCAAATCTAAAGTTAAGGCTGACCGCAATGGAGCGTGGGACGGCACAGGGAACCCACTTCGGCCCACTGAACACAGTACCTTGGACCCTGGGGTGCAGTCTGCATGGAGAGGCTTTGTACTGTCCCACGCCAATTCTGAGAGGCTGTGCTGCGAGCCTATGCAAGGCTTTATGTCATCCGGCATTGCTTCAGAGGGCTATCAACTGTGCGGTGAAGCTTTTTGAGGCTTTGCATTGCTTCACGCCGGATTTTGCAGAAACTCTGAAGCAGACCCCACTTCTGAGGCCCACAACTTGGAGGGGGCACCTCAGACAATGGTACGACTCACAAAAGGGAGAGTTTAGCAGCACCAGCAAAACTGCAGGAAGTCTTTTGTGTCCCTGAGATATTAGAAACAGGAGGAAAGCTAACAAGGCCTTGGAGATCACTTTGGAGGGAAGGCAGAGTCCAGCTCTCTTTCCCAGCAGAGTCAGAGAGCAGTAGGCAGCAGAGCAACAAATTGAAAAGCAGCCTCCCAGAGCGGCAGTCCAGTTGAGTCCTTTGAGCAGCACTGCAGTTCTTCTAGCCGAGTTTCCATGTAGGTCCGGAAGTGTCTGATTTGTAAGGGTCAGAGACCCAGTGCTTATTCCAAATTGTGCCTTTGATCTGGGTGGACCTTTAAGAGTGGTTTTGAAGTGCACAAGCACCACTTTCAAGCCAGTCCTGTCTGCCAGGTTATCTAGGGGGATCACCAGCCATTTTTGGGGGGTCAGGTTATTACTCCTTGATGTTCCGAAGTGAAACCCCTTTCCTCCCGTCTGCCCAGGCCCGTCATCGAAATGCAGATTTATGCAGAGTGGTGCTCAGCCACCCCTGTCCTTTTTGGGTTTATGGCTGTCAGGGAGGAATGCATGAATGGGATCTGTCACCCTGTCCAGATGGGTATTGGAGACAGGCTGAGGTCACATAGAGCGAAGTTAAGAGCAGACATTTCCCACTGTCTGAAAGTGACATTTCTGCACTAGCAGTGTTAAATTCAACCTTACCAGCAAAGCGCATTTATCACTACTATTCCACCAATACTAAACATGATAAAGCTACACTCCTACGATCCGGAATTGCCACTTAAAATTACATAAGGGAATTCCCAATGCTAGTCTATGATGGGAGTAGGCATCACCGTAGTGTTGCCAAGGGCCGTCCTTAGGGATGACTTATATGTAATAAAATGGGGTGTTCAGGACTTGGCAAGTAGTTTTACCTCCCAAGCCACAGTGACAGTGAGCTGCACACAGAGGCCCTGCCATGGCAAGCCTGAGATATGATTATGGGGCTGCGTAAGTGGGCGACAGAATCAGTGATGTGGCCCGCTAGTAGAATTTAATTTACAGGCCCGGGCATCTGTAGTGCACGTTACTGTGTACTTTAAGTAAATCAAATATGCCAATTGTGTATGATCCAATGCTACCATGTTTTAGGGTAGAGAGTACAAGCACTTAACCACTGATTAGCAGCGCTAAAGTGCACAGAGCCTTAGATCCATCAAAAATGGATGCAGAAAAAGGAGTAAGGAAGGCAAAAAAAGTTGGGGGAATACCCTTCCAAGTCTGTCAGATCTAACACTATCACACCCATCATCTCCACAGTTTCTAGTTATTTGATAGTGCCAGCAATATGGTGAAAAAGGGTTATTATGCATGATACTAAAAGAAGCAATCCATTCTCATTCCACCTGCCCTACTTGGCAGTTTTGTGAATAGTGCTTGTGGAGTGGATTCGGAAGAGCCCCATTGAGTCCTCATTGCTCCCACTAGGCACATATTACAGCTGATTACTGTATCAGCTCTCATATGTCACCGTGAACCTCCCATAAGATAGTACACCAGCTCATATTAAGCCGCTTAATATTTTTATGAGTGGCATCAACCGGCTCATGAAGTCTTCATTGGCTGATCGTTGATTATTGTGATACCGGTCATGGGCCTCCCAGTGCTATCAGGAAGCAAGAACATCTGTCATTCTGGTCCTTAAATTTCAACAAAAAAACTTCAGGGCTATTTACCTTCTCTGTACCCTGAAGATATTGTGTTGATAAGAGAGCTATCTGTAGCTATAGTCCTCGTCTATCCAGCGCAAAACCTGGTGTAAGAAAATCAGGGCAGGTGACTGCAACATCAAACTCCCAGCTGCATAGTAGGACTAAATAGAAACAAACCGTCCCAGTGGTCCAAAGGCATTAGCAGGCAAGAGAGCTGGCGATAAAAATAGGAATTGAAGGCAGCTAGTATTGGGGTTCTGCCCCTCCCTGACTACTGAACAAGAATGGGGAGCTGACAGAGGTATTGTGCTGCCTTGTCTTTAGAAGGTTGGAGAACTAGCAAGGAGAACTGTGATGAGAAACACCAGGCCACGTGGACACATTGGACGTGATGAGAGAAAGTGCTTCCCCCAACTAGACTCCACGCCACTAAGAGTGTGAAAGGAAACAAATCCTTTACTTTAAATAACCCTCACACACACGCTAGTAGTATCATGCTTTATCATCAAGTGCACCCTGACTCTTAAAGGGCAGGGTGGGCTTGACCATATTCGAGGGAGCTCTTCCAAGAAAAAGGAGCTACGGGCATAACTGGAAATTAAAAATCCCTCAAACACTCCATAGTATCCCTTTATTTGCTGAGTGGGTGGGGACAGTAAAACTAAGTTATCCACTGGGTTTTAGACGATTAAATGATCCTATGACCTTTCCTCAACTAGCATGTTACAGTCCAGGGCCCTTATTTATGAGGCCTTGCGTCAGTTTTGCGCCACCGGTGCGTCACTTTTTGTGACGCACCAGCGGTGTAAAAAAATGCGCCTTGTTGCGCCATATTTAAAAAGTGACGCATCTAGGTAGATGCGTCACTTTTTAAACCCCTGCGCCACATTATACCTGCGTCAGGTATAATGTATGCAGAGGGGGCGTTCCCCCGCAAAAAGCCTCGTAATAGTGATGCAGTGAAATCTATGAGATTTCACTGCGTCACTTTTAGGACGCTGTTGCGTCAAAATCTTGCGCCTGCCTCACAGCAGGCGTAAGACTGACGCAAGCCCTTTCACATGGGGCTTTCCCCATGTGAAAGAATGCATTGCTGGAGTTACGTCACTTTTGTGACACTCTCCAGCAATGCGTCACTTTTGTGCTTACAGATACGTCAGAAATACTGACGTATCTGTAACTCCTTGCGACATGATGCGTCATACATTAAATATGACGCATCAGGAATGTCGTAAGGAGTGCGCAGTGAAAAGTGACGCATCGCTGTTTTCACGCAATGCGTCACTTTTCAGAAATGAGGCCCCAACTCTCACAGACCTAAAGAGGTCTGGGAATTTCATCAAGGTGATTTAAAAACGGCATCACTCCCCCAGTGATGCGCATATTTGAGTGACTCAATTTTGTTTAGCATACATTTCTCAAACGCCGAAACTGGCAGAATAATACTTGCCAATTCTGGTCCAACCTGTAAAAAAAGATTTTATTTCAGGTTGTGAAACAATTATTTTGGCGGTGCATCAAGTGCCATTATTATAACATGTGTCATTGTGTGGCTGCTCAAATTGGCGCATGCACTATTCCTATGCACGTAACTACTCCTGCAAGTCAACGTGTCATGTACATTTCATGCAACTCGTGGAAGACACTCACTTGCGTCTCTCTTGCCCAGTTGATTTTTTCTTCATTGCAAATGTCAATTCCCCATGCACAATTCATAAGCAGGAAACAGGCCCTTCATGAAAGATTTTCCTACGCTCTTGAATACACAAAACTGCACTAATATATTGTGTGCCCAAATGCCAGCTGTTCATGAAAGTGCTAAAAATTGCTCTTTTCATTCAAGAATACGCCTTTGAAAAACTTACTTCCATAAAAAGCACAAAAGGTTTGTTGCTCACCTGGCCACATACTGAATGCTCTACAGCTGTCTGCTTAATGGTCCGCTCTTTGACCGCCAAATGTTTTGTACTTCTCTTGTGGACCTGGATATCCATTGTCTCGCCACATCTGATCTTGTGGCCCAAAAATATATTTTGCACAAATACCATAAAATAAAAATATATTATTTTTCTCCTGTTGCCTTTCATTCTTTTTCTGCATTGAAAAGACACAATGAATGGGACATTGTGGGGCCGATTCACAGAACTAATCTGAAACAAAATCCTAAAAAATTCTGAGAATACATTTAGTAGTAGTAAAGTTAGGATTTTATCTTAAATTAGGTTTTTGTCTTAAATTAGGATTTTGTCTCCAGTTAGGATTTTGTCTCAAGTTGTTTGGCCTCTGGGTGAAAGTAACATTTTTCGTTGTGCTGCAGTAAACTCTTGGATAACTGAGCCACAATAAGTGGTCAAATGAGGGAAGAGTAGAGAAATGAGAGATCTTTTAAGGACATGATAGGCACACTAACAGACGTTAATGATTGGGAACTTTCATTGTTCTTGAAACTCTTTTGACGAGTACGGGGTCTCTCCTCTTTGTGGTATTACTCTGTGTTTTGTGATAGTCTCCTCCTTCTGTTGATGACTTACAAAATATTGGCAATGCTTGAGTGGGGACCCCAGCAGGGGTGCTATTGTCAGCTTCTAATAACTGTCCTTTTTGTTTTTCATTGCTTAATGAAAGAGAACAGTGATTATCGCAGTGCAGGGCTGCAGCTTCACATCTGCAGTAAGAGCTGCTACAAAAGAAACACAAACAACAATGCTCCCTACCCAGAACAGATTCCAATCAATTGGCAGAAAAAGGGAAGAAAGCAGCGTGAATTACTTGAAGTAGCGGTCTCATTAATAATTCAGAATCAATAGCCTTGTAAAAATGTATGTGACTCACAGCACATGCTGCTGTCAAGCTGGCAATGTGCGCCCGCTGTGCAATGCGTACTCCAAAATTACTTTGAAGAATAATGCTTAACTCTAGTTTTAATAACTGTTTTGAAGTAGTGTCAGCATCATGTTCGGAAGTATTGAACAGAATCAATAAATCCATATCTAGATATTTTCTGTACCCTGGGGATGAGTTATTGACTACCAGAATAGGCCAGTCAAGTCTTTCCATCTCGCTGTTCTTAGCAGAACACAGACTTATTTCCCAGTCCTTGCAGTTGCAGGGACAAATACATGTTATATACCTACATAATTTAAAATGTTAGAGAGCTGTTGCTCCCCCTTAACACAGTGTGGAAACTTGACCTCACAAACAGGATGGCCCCTTGACTTTCCCAGTAAACATGGTTGAGAATCAAGTCCTAGGTCAAAGAAGGTGGGGTGGGATTGAGTATGGAAACAGTCTAACACAATGATCATATTTGCCCTGGAGAAGTTACTACCCGGCCAAGGTTGTGAGTTTCAGTACAGATATAGCTCTTAAATTATATTTCAATATATAAAAACGTAGGTCAAACAATTAGAAGCATTCAAAACACAACACACAATACAATTATAATGCAGTACAATACAGTTAAAAAACCACTGTCGACAACACTAAAAATCATTTTCAATCACCAGCTTTTATGTAAACAGAGAACTCTACTGAAAATGAGAACAAGAACAGCACGAAGCAGTCACTGTAAAATAGTGTTGATGGGTACTACAATATTAGCAAACATATTTTATAAATTGTTACCAGGCTGTAAACTAGAGGCTGTTAAACAAAGTATCACAATACTCCCTCAAAAAGATGGTTACTTAGTTAAAGTTTGTAAACCTTGCTGTTCACTATTTAAGCAATTGTGAGCACTGACAACAGACTGAAAAAAATAAACACAGTGGAAATACAAAAGCAATGCAATAATAACTGAAAATGAGTTAAGAAGTGTTTCAGTGTTTGTTTCTTGAACATGAAATACCTTGAAAAAACAAGAGACATGAGGCCTTTGGCAAAACTGGACTAGTTTGTTTAATTAAACAGTGTGGTCCAGAGAACAGTTACAGGCATGGGGTCTCAGGACTGTTTCAATTTACAATTGGTCTAACAGGTTTTCATACAGTCATTGGGTTCGATAAAATGGTCTTGCGAGTACTTTTTTGGAAAGGAATGCGGACCGCTTTCTTTGAGGGCCATAAATTCAACTTTGGATGAAGAATCCAGGTGGGCTCTACCTTGCCTGGACACATTGCGGCCAGTAGATAATGTGTCCAGATGTCCAGCATGGGAAGAGAATGATCACTGTGTGTATTGTGTCCTGATTGGCTTAGCATTCCTAAATGTTATGTTATGTTATGTTATGTTAAATTTACTTTTATATAGCGCGCGGCTACTCAAAAAGAGTGTCCCGGCGCTTTGGGTATGATGCCTGTGGCATCTGACTTTATGGTGCTTTGGGAATGCATGCACCTCTCCGGCCATGTATGCCTTATTGGGGCCAATCTCCCTGGACCACCGTGGGGTCGCTGTGCCTATCTGTGGGTTTGATCTGGAATTTTCTGTTCACACGTTTGTCTCCTGCCTACTTGCTACCCCACCTGTGGTCTGTCAATCATTGACCTCGGGCCTCGGTCTCAGGGCCTGCCTAACTATATATTTCTGAGTTAGGGTTGACATGGAGTTTACAACAGGTAAATTCATCAATAAAGATTACATTTCGTTTCTATAAGGAAATGTATTGCTATTCAATTGACATCAACTTTTTCATATTGACATTCCACACTCTCATTGAAATTTCAATGACGCTATCAAACCCATACTTCATGACAGGTACATTATTAGGAGCCTGTTGTTTTCCAGTTTTGACAATTACTACTTTCCTAGTTACTTGCATTCTACCCAATTTGAGAACTTCGTTTTTACAGCAGGAAATCCCCAATTGTAGGGAACCACACACAAACAAGAACACTATGAAAACTAGTAGCAACAACGTGCACAGTCTGGAAAGCCACATGGGAGCCTCGACAATCAATTAAAAAACTACTCCTGCTCAGGGATCCCTCACTCCTCAGGCTTGAATCTTTGCAAACGGTGCATTCCTTGGATGGCATGAGTCAAAGTTATGTTAGACCATTCCTTCCCTGGGGTAAAGGTGCAGCAGGATGCACCAGTCTTGACACACACCCCTCCCTCCATCAAGTGTAATACATTCTGATGCTGCATCATCATGAGACAGATTGGTCTCAGCTCTTCCTTGAATTAAGGCAGAGCTCAGTGCTCTACATCATTTTAAGCAACTCCCACCTGGTGATTTGTAACAGCGGGCAGTAGCTTTTACCTGCAAGGTGAAGAAAGCTATGGATACTCCTGCTGATACTTGTGTGCCTGAGAACAGTCTGTATTCTTCTGGAGCGCTCTTGTACTGAGCCCAGCTAAAATATTCTGCAGTTCTTTCTTCAGGAGTGTGATGCAGCAAGGTTGTCTTCTTCCTTAGCGGGTGCTTGTATAAATCTGATAGTTCTCCTCCCGGAATTACTAGAGTCAGGGTGTGTATGGTGAAAAGGGAACAAAGTCTGTGACATCCAGGGATGAGATGAGTGTAGGCAAACTCACTGCACTACCAGTAGAGATCCATCAGCGTGGAGGTGCCCAATTGCAAATCGGGATTGTGCAGTATCGTGCCACAGTTCTTGTTCATGCCCAGTGGAAGAGTTCCTTTACCTCTGAAACACAAGAAATACAGGGGCATATTACCAAGCAATAGCGATAATTATCGCTATTGCTTGGTTAGAGACAAAAATTTACCGCTGAGCTGCGGCAAATTTTACCGCAAATAAACCTTGGTATTACCAAGGTTTATCGCAAATGCGATGAAAATCGCCGCAATGCATGAATATCGCTGAAAAGTCAGCGATATTCATGCATTACCGAGAAAATGCTCTTAGCCATGTTATCCACCTCCCATTGGATAATATGGCTAAGAACTGCTCAGGGCAGGTGTTAGATTTTGGAGATATTCGCGCTTAGCGCGAATATCTCCAAAAGTTGGTAATAGGAGATAGCGATGTTAGGGACTGTTTTCAGTCGCTATCATCTTGGCACGCCCACTTTGCATGTCATTAGTGATAAATATCACTGACATGCAAAGTGGGGCCCAAGATGGTCGCTATCTCCTATTAACTGTCACTATCTGGTGTTAGCGACAGCTACGTAATAGGGAGATCATTTTATCTCTGCTTTCTTGGCTTTTAAAGCCCAAAAAGCGGAGATAAACCCCCTTGATAATATGCCCCACAGTGTAAGTTTCAGTACATTTAGGGGTTGCCCTTCCCTTTTAGCGAAGCATATCTATCCACCTCAGTATCCCAGATATCCTGGCATGGGGAGTCTATGCTTTTGTTCAACCCTGCCCCACGAGACTCATTTCCCATTGTATCATCGATCTGGATGACCGTACATAGGAACTCCATGTCTGGGGTCTAATTGTCGTTAAAGAAGACTGCCCCAGATACAATAAAGCCCACCTTGGACCACAAATGGAAGAGGATGTATTTGTGCATTCAGTTGGGGATTTTACTACCTGCAAGAATCTCTTGTCTGGGAAGTCTCAGGGCCAAACAGTTTCCTCCCCTATAGTGACCCTTCTGTGCATCCTTTCTAGCTCAGTTTGAGTATCACTAGGCTAAGTGAAATGGGATAGAGCTGTGTTGGTCTCGTAAAGGGTCAAATTCGCTACAACTCTGTTGGGTTCTACCTTAATGGGCTGTATTTTGGGCCCGATTCTGCATAGGTACAGGTGGCATTTTGCTCATTCAGGGGCTATCTATTGGGACAAGTAAAGTCGATCTGTGCCTACTGCAAGTGGTATCAGCAAACGGACATAACATGAACTGACTGATGTCTTGCAGCTCACAATGGTTATGTGCTGATACCATGTGGCTGTTTTAAATCATGCTGTGTAGTGTGCGTTGAATACTAGTGTTTGGGTTGGTGTAATTATAAGTGACATGGAAAAGATCCCTACTCAAGGACTGTGATAGTTTCTGAGCAAACACCATTGGTCGGAAGGTTCTGTGGTGGCAAATAGGTGTGGCAGCACCCAAACAAGAGAGGGTACATAGAAGTACAAACATACATAACTTGTAATTGAACACTGCAGGTCTTTGATATGGCTTCAGGGGAGATGTCTTGTGGCTCTCTGGTCATCCAGCATTTTCATTCAAAAGGTTCAATCAAAACAGCTCACAGTACAGTTCGTAAGTTTGATTCACACACTTTGGATCCGCATTGGGATGATGATGTGGCAGCTAAAAAGAGGTGCAATTTGGATGTTTACTTGCAGACCTGTTGTGTAAGACCTTGGTTCATTGTTAAGTCAGAAAAACATTACATGTGCACCGCCGGTAATGATCTTTTCTTCTGGGTTCCTGTATTTCCCTTGAGGGGTGTGTTCTGCACACCCCTTTTTACACTATCGTTTTACTGAGGCACTGGAAGGTGGACCCATTGATGGTATTTTTTTGGAGGTTTAAGGTTTGGAGGTGGCTTATGGGTATTCAGGCAAATTTGTCTATTTTATGAGCCTACTCATTTATCTGGGTCCCTTAATCTTATCTTATCTTAATAGTCATTTCTTGAGTGCACGTACACCCTTGGGTTTCTTGGCGCTATAGAGTCAAGACAACAACACCATTCTTAAGCGTAAGCCTGTTGGAATAGCCAAGTTTTTAAAGATTTTCGGAACGTCAATAGATCCTTGCTCTGTCTGATAGAAAGGGGGAGAGCATTCCAGAAGGAGGCAGCCATATGGTGAAAGCAGCTGCCGCCCTGGCGTTTTTTCTTAAATGAGGAGACATTTGCAAGAAGTAGATGTTTAGAGCGTAGGTTGCGCGAAGGTGTGTAGTTGGTGATTGATTGCCTGATAAATCTAGGGCCATAGTCATGGAGCGCCCTAAAGGTGATACATCCTGTTTTGAAGGCAATCCACTGGGCCACTGGCAACCAATTAAGTTTTTCTAACCCAGCTCTGATTGATTGCCACTTAGGTTGTTTCAAGATCAGTCTTGCTGCCTGGTTTTGGACCATCTGTAGACGTTTTAGTAGTCCCGCCGGGAGACCTAAGTAGAGACTGTTTGAAAAATCTAACCGGGAGAGAACAAGGGCAATCACCACTTGAATAAGTGCAGAGTGTGTTAAAAGATGGGCAATTTTTCTAATCTTCCTAAGTTGATAAAAACTAGCGGAAACTACCGTTCCCACCTGTCCTTTGAGGGATAGATCCTCATTGAGTGTAATCCCCAGGCTTTTTACCGATTGGGTCTTTGTGGGGGGATCCCATGTCTGTTGGCCAGCACAGTTGCCCCCAGCTCAGTCCACTTTCCCCAGGCAAAATCAGTTCTGTCTAGCCTGGGTTCAGTTTAAGATGGTTTGAGGTCATCCACTTTTGTATGTGTGACATTATGGCTGAGCATTCGGCTGCGGAGTTTGGGGAGTTTAGAGGGATGATTAGCTGAAGATCGTCAGCATAATTAAATATGGTTATTTTGTAATTTTTTAAGGAATAAATCAGTGGGCGGAGGTAAAGGTTAAATAATAAGGGTTAAAGTGACGAACCTTGGGGAACACCACAGGTCGATGACATCTTAGGGGCTGTAAATGATCCCAAACGCACCGATTGTGTGCGGTTTGTGATAAAAGAGGCAATCCAATTCCGAGCGGGGCCCCTGAGGCCGGCCTGTTCGACACGGTTGATCAAGATGTTATAGTCAACCATGTCGAACGCGGCCAACAAGTCAAGGAGCACCAGGGCCTGGTGGATGCCTTTGTCAGCATTAGATCTTAATGTGTCTTGAACAGCCAGAATGACAGTTTCCGTGGAGTGGCATGGCCGGAATCCTGCTTGGTTTGGTTCCAAGTAGTCAGTGCTTTCAATAAAGTTGGATAGACATCTGGAGACAAGTGCCTCCAGAAGTTTAGAAAAAAAAGGAAGAAGGGAAATAGGTCTATAATTAACTAAAATTGAGGGATGAGCTCCTGGTTTTTTTAATAGTGGAATCAAGGTGGCGTTTTTAAACCCATCAGGGACTTTGCCCTGATTGAGTGATTCGTTCAGAAGGGGAAGAATTGCTGATGGAATTGCTAAGCACACTTCCTTTAAAATGTGAGGGGGGCAGCTGTCAAAAGGCGAGCCTGATTTGACACGTGAAAGAAGTTCTAACAGGGTCTTCTCGTCGATAGAAGGGAGTGTGCCTAGTGTGGTTGGATTGAAGTAGATATCTTCAATAGGTTCCCCATTAGATAGACCTTGAATATTCTTTTTGATAATGGCGATTTTCTCTATAAAAAAGTCATTTAAGGAGTCGAAAAGCTCCTGTGAGGTCGCCAGGGGAAGCGCAGTTCTGTCGCTATTACACAGGTCATTTACAATGTTAAAAGTATCCTTTGTTTTATTTTGGGAGTTTAAAATTTTTCCAGAGAAGTAGTTGACTTTGCTTTGTAGGATAAGCTTCACATATTTCCTACGGGCCAAAATATATTCCTCCTTATCTTGAGGTTTATATTTTGCTCTCCATTTCCTCTCTTTTTGGCGTACCTCGAGCTTTAGATGTTTGAGATCCGAGGTAAACCATTTGTGTGCATCTCTGGTACGTGCACGTGCAAATTTTGTGAGAGGTGCATGAGAGTCAGTTGCCTTTGAAAGCCAATGTGTAATGTCCTCTTCCATAAGATTTAAATTTACATCCTTTTTGGACACTGGTACCGTAGATGCCAGTGTTTCAATGAAGGCAGGTAAATCTATGGCTTTCCATTTCCTGGTTTTGCCGCCCGCCAAAGGTGGATTTTTTGTATATCCATCAATAGTTAGCGTGAACTGGATAATAGCATGGTCAGACCAAATGCAAGGCATTATAGAAGTTAATGTGCAGGAAAGATTATACGACCAGATTTGGTCTAGCGTGTGGCCTTTCTCATGCGTAGCTACATGTATATGCTGTGTTAGATTAATGTTGGAGAGTAGCTCTGAGACTTCCAGTGCCTGAGGGTCGCAGGTAGTATTGTCGAACCAGTAATTTAAGTCCCCGATCAGAAGTACATTTGGGTATTTAGTCACCAAGTGTGCTATCTGTTCTGCTAGCGACATAGGGAAGGTAGTCATGATTTGAGGAGGTCTATAAATCAAGACAAGTACTAGTGACCCCCCAGTTGTATCCATTTTTATTACTATATTCTCTGTGTCACTCAGAGTGAGAGAGGGCATTTGTGAAAATTTGTGCTCTTTGCGTATAATAGCTGCCACTCCCCCACCCCTCTTACCCACCGGGCGATTCTCAGCTAGAATATAGTAATCGGAGGGAAGTGCTGCGAGAATGTCTGGTAATGAGTCCTGGGAGAGCCAGGTCTCTGTAATTAGAAGGATGTCCGGTTTTTCAGTGGAGAGTAGTAGAAAGATGTCAGTTTGGTGCTTGACCATAGATCTGGTGTTGAGGTATTTGCACCGTAGCTTTGTTTGGGAAGTATTAGCCGGTGAGGCGGTGCGGGGTATATCAATTGGATAGGCTGCCATGTCTTGAGAGATACCATACATGGCCGTACGTCTCCGGATATGAGGAGCGATGGGAGGGCAGAGGTGTGATAGAAGTCTGAGGGAGGTAAGTTTCTCTGCTGAATAAATAATTTTTTGGCCCCTGGATGAGTGATCTATGCTTATGGAGTGGTCTTGATCATACGGATGGATCGTATCAGTTTTTCTCTCGGGTGTTACGGCCTCGCCAGTATTTGAGGGACCCTGTCTTTCCTAATGTGCATGGAGGGGACATCTGCATGGGTTGTTTTCAGCCTACACTTGCACTAGACTAAACGTGGAGACGCCATGTCACTGCTGGGTGTTGATTGGTGGTTGGAACGTGCCTTAAGATCATGTGTCTCTCAGCATGCGGCATGCAACGCGCCCCTCCCTTGTGGTGCCAGTTATCTCTCGACCACACCCTTTCTGGAGACTTATTTTTGTGCTAACTTTGGATTACTTTGTGGGTTTTTATTCATTTCCCTAGAACCTTTGTGATCTGTTATCCCGCTTATCGTGAGGCAGAGGGGTGCGGAATGGTGTCCAAGGTTGGGGCTTTCTGCTTTCTCCAGATATATGTGAGGCCCAGGTGCACCGACTAATTGACAAGCCTAATACTGAGGTGAACACCTTCTGCATTCTACTCTCGCCTGTAGCTGTGATAGATTCTGGGTCCCCCTCTCTCACTCACCATGTCTTTTCTTTGTGTTTGAATCTGTGGTTCCTAGCTTGTGGCTAGATGCTCCTAGCAGGCATGCTCCTGATGCACTTTTTTGGAGGGGAATGGCAAGGTGATAATCAATCAATCAGGGGTTTGTAAAGCACAATTACTCTATGGGGGGGTGACTCCTTAGAGTGCTGGGGTCTTCCGAAGAGCCAGGTCTTGAGGTCTTTCCTGAACAGGGGCAGTGTGCTGGTTTGCCTGAGGCAAAGGAGGAGGTCGTTCCAGGCCTTGGCTGCAAGGGCTTCCATCCGATTCTGGTCTTGTAGATGCGTGGGATGGTGGCCAAGAGAGAGGTCAGCTGATCGGAGGTATATCTTGGGTGCGTGGAAGGAGAGGCGGTCATTTAGGTATACTGGTCAAATGTTTTGGAGGGCCTTGTAAGTGTGGATGAGGTTATTCATCTTTTGATGGGGAGCCAGTGGAGAGGTGCTGGGTGATGTGCTGGTGGTGGGGGATGTCTAAGACTACTATGGCTGTGGCTTTCTGGACAGTCTGGGGCTTGTGAAGTAGTTGATTCTGGAGTAGAGAGCTTTGCCGTAGTCTAGTTTGCTGTTGATGAGGGCATGTGTGACCATTTGGCGGTTCATCGTGATCACTGAGTCTACTATGATGCAGAGGTTTTATGCATGGTCTGTCGGGGTAGGGGTTATCCAAAGGCAGGGAGCCACCATATGTTGCCCCAGGTAGATGGGGTGGAGCTAAGTATGAGGACTTTTTTTTTTTGAGTTTCAGGCTGCTCATGTTAATTCAGTAAGACTAGTGCCATTTGCACGCTCGCAGCCAATGTGGCCACCGCAGAGGTGGTCTTTTTCAATTTGTGTTGGACCGATTTAGAAGTGTCTCTCTGGACTTGCTCCCACTTGGGGATCCACCTAGTGGGTTGGTGAATGAGGGGTGGGGAGTATTTTCCCACTTGTCCCATACTCAGCCTTCCTTTTGCTGCGATTATCAGGGACATTTGCTAGCAGTGGGTTTCTGCCTCTCTTAGGTGCAGCACTCTGTACGATAGCTATGCATTCAGGTATCATATTTGACAGTGGGAAGGGGTCTTTAGGTAGGATGGATGCACCCATTCATGCCAGGCAGCCTCATCTTCTCCACACCCAGAGGGGCCATGGCAATGACATGGCCTGAGCTTTGTGTTACAATAGGTGCATGGGCTCTAGCCGGGGAAACATCACTTACAACGCATTTATTACAACGCACTACCATTACAACGCAACCATTACAACGCAAACCATTACAACGCATTGCGCTGGGGGCGCTCTAGGATAGGGAATATATTTAATTTACTATCCAACACCTTCCCTACTATCCACGGGGACTGGAGTTGGAATAGTAAATTAAATAAATCACTATCCAGCGCTTAAAAGCACTATGCGTTGTAGTGGTATGCGATGTAAAAACTGCGTTGTAACAGCAGGCGTTGTAATAGCCTGCGTTGTAACGACACCAATCCTCTAGCCGGTATAGCCATTGCCCCCACATGCCTTGCCCCCATTTCTCTATTTGGCCCAGGGTGACCCAGTGGACGAATGTGTAGTATAATTGCGGCTCTCGTCCTCCTTAACTATCCTACTAGTTACAAAAGGTTTTGTCCTTTTAGCTTCCTCAACTAGTAGCCAATGCATGCGACATGTCAACTGCAAATGAGTTCGCTGACACACAGGAGTCCTCCCTTGTATGCCAAGACTGTCTCAGTGAAGGTGGTGTAGTTGGTAGGTGGTGTCTTTGCTGGTATACTTGTGATGAGGGGGTGTTTTAATGCTATGGATCCTAGGTTGGGGGCCCCTGGGGAGGAGCAGACCATGGTCCCATCATTGGTGAACTGGATGGTCATTCTCAATTTGGCTAGCAGATCTCGTCCTAATGGATTAGTCAGGGATAAAGAGGAATATAATAATGATCCTCTCACATGAATACCTCCTATCTCTTGTTCGAGATATTTTGTGAAGGGGATTCCTTAGGAATGTACCTATTTTACAGGAAGGCAAGGCAGAATCTACCAAACAGTTAATGGAAAAACAATGCACTGGCTGAACGTACAATTGAAAGAAGCGGGATATGGGTCTGGGACATCTGCAACCAACTTATAATGGCTAGACGCCCTTCTTTGGGTTGGCTATTCTACGAAGAATGGAGGGGGTGATTGTGTGGTGGCTAACTTCATTATTGCGCGTGTAGTCAGGCTCATACTTGAATGTTTAGGAAATTGAAACAAAGGGCTTTGTCCTGCTAAAATATCTGTACTTCCTCTAGGGTTCTTCTATAGCCCCTATCATAACTAACTATCAGGAGTGAGGGCCAATAGCGACCACCGCAGTAACAATCATGGGGTTATGGTGTACCCATTTGAATTGAATTTAGCAAATAGATTTGCCCTACTGTCTGGCCTATATGGCTGTGACTGACTGTCACAGGCTGACACATCCAAGTTGGAGGAGACGCCCAACGTTTCTGACACCCTCCACTGGTCGGATTTAAATCCTCAATTTATAAATCCTAATGGGACTCAGGGTACTGAGAACTTGGCTATGCTTGGACAAAAGATTGGTTTAGCCAAGAGGTCATTTAATACACTATCTTGGAACATTGCTGGGTTGCTCACGAAAACCAGATCTGTGGACTGGTCAAACTTTATGGAGTTGTGTGACATGGTTGCGTTCCAAGAAACTTGGGCTCTGAGTACGATCCATTGGCCAGGTTATCTGGCATTCGGCAAGCCTGCAACTTCTAGTAGTAAAGGGCGCCCATCTGGTGGTCTATTAATATGGGTGAGACAACAGGCTGATTTCCAGGTTAAAGTGATAGCGATTGATAACCCAGATATTCAGGTTATTAGAATAACCTCCAAGCATGAATCTGAGTGGCTATTTATAAATGTCTATGCCAGAGGGCAGGCAGGTGGAAAGGCTTCCCCAACCATCTCCAGTTTAGATTCTTTCCTGAAAACCCTAAATGGGCCCTGTAATAAGATTATCGCAGGGGATTTTAATTGCACGTTCGAGCCTCTTGGTTTAGAGGACAGGAATCTTTCCAGTGATGAAGATGTGGTTTGGGGCGTCCCGTCATTATTGCTTGCCCTAATTAAGAAATGGACTGAAGCTTCAGCTTAAAAGTTTAACAATGGAGAGTGGGCTCCGTGCAGTTAATGGAAGATCAAAATCAGATACGCGGGGGCGTGGCTTAGCGGGCGTCGATGGCGGACGTGGCTTTCTAGAGCTCCCGCTGGCCCGAAGATTATCCGACCTATTATCCTGGCCCCCGGACCCGAAAAGTGCACCACGTCGGGGTGATTGTGGCGGACAGTATTGGGAGCCATCTGACGACGAGAGCAGCGCCCCGGGACCTTTCGGGCGGTGAGACAGGTCGGAGCAGCGGGCGGCCTAGTGCAGGACGGACAAGCCGAGGCCTCGATTTTGGCGCGCCTGGTCTGGAGGGCTCGCCCGGAGACCTGCGGCGCCGCTCTTCAGTCCGGGTCTGGGACTGCCTGCTGTCAGCGACTCATCATGGAGTCCCCTGCCTCTCACTACAATACCGGTGGCAGGGTCTGGTGCCCGGAGGCCACCGCGGAGGAGCTGCGGCCTACCTGGCCTTGACGGAGCCGGGGCCTCGAGTTTGGTGGTCCCCACCGAGAGTCACCAGCACCCATCCTTGGGCCGGGAGTGCGGGCGCAGCGGAGCCCCGGGAGCTGAGGGGTCAGTCGTGCGCTTGGCCCAGACTGCTGAATTCCCCATACCTGTGATCGCCGGGGCAGTGGACGGAGGGCCTGTGGGTCGAACCGGAGGGACCCGTGTCTGTGCCGAGTCAGGTGTGCCGGTGGACCCGGTGTGGACCTGGCGCAAACCCTGTGGAGGGGTCCAACAAACCGTGAGTGTCTCCCCCCCTTGGTGAAACCCCCTCCTCCCATCGCACTGGAGAGACTGCTGGGGGGCGCAGAGACCAGTGAGACTGTTTGGGGCCCTGAGCAGGCTGCCGGGCCTGGGATATCCCCTGGCTGTCGTAGGGACTCGCGAGGTGCACCAGTGCAGGCAGTGGTGGTGGACATATTGGGAGAGGTGCCCCAGGCGGCTCTCGCTCACGCTGGGACTTGGCCTGCAGGGGTCTGCGGAGAAGAGTTGTGGGGCCCTCTCCCCTCACCCGGTGTAGACGGAGGCGGTGTGCGTGAGGAGTGTATCGCCTGTGGGGGTGTCTGGACAGTGACCTACCCTTGGCAGCTGTTGAAGGTGTGGATTGCCCCGCCGAAAGGATCCGCCGATGCTTTGAGGACAGTATTACCGGACTCAGCCTTGGCCATGACCAGAGGGGGGGGTGGACCCGCTAAGCAAGGGCCCATTGACAAATTCACGGAACCACATGGCGGCCCCGGAGCGCAGGGCGTCCCTACAGGGATTCAAGGGCTGGGACGCTATTGGCATCTCTACGCTCGGCCACGTCATGAGGGGCACCACCCTTAAGTCTTCCCAGACCTTGAGGGAGGAATATGCCATGCCCAAGACCCAATTCTTTAAATACCTGCAGTTGCGTCATGCACTATCTCCCTCGCTGGTGGGATTAGAGTCCCTGCCCGAGTTTAGCCCCCTGGAGGCTAAGGTGTTTATGGGGGAATTGGAGGAAAAGAAAATGTCCAATATATACCAGACCCTGGTCACACACTGCTCCTTCTCCCTGGATGGACTACGCGCTGCGTGGGAAAGGGATGTTGGAGCTCTCGAAGAGGAGGACTGGAGGGAGGCCCTGGAGGCCCCTAGGGGGGCTGCCATTGCGATGCGTCGCCGCTTTATTCAGTTTAAATACTTACATAGGGCCTATTTTACCAGAGAACGGCTGTGGAAAGCAGGTTTGATTGCCTCCCCTGAGTGCTTGAGGTGCGGACGGGAGGTTGGAACGTTTGTCCACACTGTGTGGTCGTGTGCAAATCTGGCGAGATACTGGATGGGTGTCTGGGACTGCTTGGCTGAGGTCTTGGGCTGGGACCTTCCCCGATCACCGCAACTTTGCTTGCTGCATGTCATGGAACAGGTGGGGGGCAACATATACAAACGCCACCTACTGGTCTTGGGTCTCACTGTGCCTAAGCGAGATATAGCCAGGGCCTGGAAGGACCCCAGGGCCCCCTTACTGGAAGTTTGGAGACGGGGGTTGGACTTTTGCATGGGGCTGGAGCGTCCTGTCTTTGAGGCCAGGGGATGCCCTCGAAAACATTTTAAGATATGGAAAAGATGGGCGGACTACAGAGGACTGTGGCTGGAACCACCGATGGCCCAGGACACTGGAGAGGATCTTTAACTGTTGTACCCTGGGCGGCAGGGAGCGCACACGTTTTGTATCATCTAGCTTTATGCCTTGAGACTAGCAGACACTGTGTAGGGAACGGGGTGGGACCGGGGGGGGGTGGTAGGGTGTTGGGGGTTGGGGGGGCGGGTAATTAATCTAGTATTGTTAGTATTGTTTGTACTGACTGCATATCCTTTTTCATGCCTGAGCTCATTAGTCCTGCGTTGTAATGCGGGACGGTGTCCCCCCTCTTGTGTTTTGTCGGTACTTCAATAAAATTTTGTTCTGAAAAAAAAATCAGATACGCAAGGCAATTTTACTCAGTAGTGGGTCAAGGAAAAGGAAAAGTAGGATTGAATATTTTCTTGTCAATTTAGAATTCTGGCGAAGGATGCGGGATATGGAGGTTGTGAATAGACCAGTGAGCGACCATGAACCTCTTCTTTTGACATTAGATGTGATTTGTACCCAGAATCGGAGTGGCACCCTGGACACCGTACTATCCAACGACTCTCGCAGGCTAAAATGGGCACAGGTTGCCGCGGATGAGGTCACTGTAACTCATATCAAGCTGACACTTGCAGACTCTCTTGTAGCCCTTTTGCAATTAGATCCTAATGAGGATACTTTATTAGCCCTCACAGCACATCAACAGGCCCTGTTTACTAAGCTTAGATCATCTTTTGTAAAACCTGGAGTGCAAAGCAACAGGGGCCTAGGGTATAAGGCAGCTAAATCGTACAACGGGGCATGTAGGAATGCTTACAGGGCTCTGTCCAGAGCAATAAGGGCAGGTTCTGTCCAGAAGGTAAGTAGTATGAGATCTGAATATAAGGTTAACCAACAGTGATAAAAAAGGCTAATGATGAAAACAGATGGAAGGATCTGCTAGCTGCATGTAACGGAAAAAAATTGTGTCGATTTTGGCACTTAATCAAGTGGGGAGGTGACCATGTTGGTCCGGCACCTGCTAACAACTTTCCCCCAGCAGCTTGGGTTACATATTTTCAGACCCAATTTTCTTCTAACACACACGAATCAGGACAGTTTCAGAGGTAATATTAACATTTACCCCGTTAGAAGTAGAATACGCATTAGACGGGGTGGCTGCAGGCAGAGCCCCGGCGCCGGATGGCATCCCAGCAGATATATTTAAATGTGACCGGGAGAACTGGCTGAAATATATTCTTATTCTTGCCAATGGTTTAGCTAGAGGTGCCCCATCCCAGAATCATGGCATGGGGTGGAGATCATCCCCAAATATAAAAAAGGGGATCAAGCCTCCCCATCCAACTACCGGCCCATCAGTCTTATTGACACTATGCAAAAGTTGGTGGCTAGATTAGTGCTAAGTAGGGTAAATAGGTGGATTGATGATAAAGAGATACTATCCACCCATCAAGCAGGATTTTGCTCCCATGTTAGCACTATTGATCAAGTCTTTAGATTTATGATGTTATATTGGAACACTGTGAACTTAGCTGGGGGCACCCTTTATGCCGCATTTATAGATCTTAAGTCTGCATTTGATCTAGTTGCCAGTAATTAACTTTGGGCCACTCTTAACAAACCTGGGTTGCCCGCAGAGATCCTTTCATTCATCATCAAACTATATGACTCTACCTATGCCCAAGTTAGATGGGGACAACAGGGGGAGACAACAGAATGTCTTTTGGTAAACAATGGAGTGCGGCAGGGGTGTGTTCTAGACCCTACCCTTTTCTCCCTGTTTATCAATAATGTGGTCTCATACTACTCTGATTATCCCACAGATGCTCCAACTCTCGCTGGATCGAGGGTTCCTTTATTAATGTTCGCAGACAATACTTTAATTTTGTCTAAAACACAAGTTGGTCTGCAAAGAGCCCTCGACCAATTTGTTCTTTTTTGTAATGACCACAAACTTGTAGTCAATGTTGATAAGACCAAGTTCATGGTCTTGCACAGAAGTAAACCGGTGAAAGCCAGAGTAGAAATTAATAATGTGCCCCTTGAACAAACTGATTCTTTTACTTACTTAGGGGTCACAATGTGCAAAAGATTGAATTGGAAGCCACAGATTGATTTACTGGTTGTAAAGCATAATCAACTAGCGGAGGCCCTCCTAAAAGAACATCACCTATCTTCAACCAAACCAGTGACTCCGGTTATGGCTATATGTCAAGGAAAGGTTAAAGCTCAATAATATATGGAGCTGAACTGTGGGTATTTGAAAATATATCACCTTTAGTCCAAGCACAGAATAAGTTTTTGAGGGTATTGACTGGTCTCCCACTGTCTACGCTTTTAAGGCTGTTATTGATGGATCTGGGGTGTATTTCTTTTGAAGAGTCAGAGGGTTATAGACCTCGTGCCTATTGGCGATGGCTTTGGACCAACCCGGAGTTGGCTCCTTATGCGCAGGCTCTTAAGCACATTAGAGAAGCTGATAAATCCAATAAAATTTCATGGTTAGATAAGATTAAGGTTACCTTATCGGACATGGGCCTCAAACATTTATGGTTTGACCCAGAAGGGAATTCTTTCCCCTCAAAAATGGAATCCAAAGCCCTATTCAGGGAGATGGTTTTGCAGAAGTCCTTATCTCAGGTGAATGGAGATTCCTTAACAGGCCTCTTTCTGGGTCATAAAATCGAGTACAGAATGGAGACCTATTGGGACACCATTGCCAGTTTTGGAGACAGGAAGCTCTACCACCAATTCAGAGTGGGAAGCCTCCCATAAAATCGTTTACCAAAAACTGGGGGACTGATTTAGATTTACACTGCCACTCTTGCCCATGTGTGGAAAAGACCTTGTCGCACATCCTTTTTGTTTGCCCTGCCTATAAGGTGCCTCGCCAAAAATGGCTTTAGCCAGCCTGTGCCCAAATGGGAACAAGATCCTCCCAATTGGCTTTGCGTATTTTAAAGTCTGACACCAGCGAAGTCATAGTTGTTGCTATGGCAACATTTTAGAGCTGGACGTGGGCCATAAGAAGGATCAGGATGCAGGGCATCATGTAATTATGCAATTATCTAAATACCTTATTTGCTATCCTGTAATAGGTATTTTGAGCTTTGGTGCTTTAGTATTCTCTAACTTAAACACGCTAATATGTGCTTATATGTTTCCGAATCTTTTGGCACATTTAACTATGGTTTGACTCTTTCGTCATGACTTTATTTATCTTGATGATAAAAGTAATTCTATATGTATCTGAAATGGGATATATAAATGGATTTTACTGAGTTTTATCTTCTGATATTTTATGTTTTATTAAGATAAATTTGGTTTTTAAAGTTGTTTGTATATGCGTCTTTTATGATTGTTTATAGTCGAATAAAGACTAACTGAACTGACTCTTTTAATGCATTATATATAAATTGAGTTGTAAAGGTTTTTGTTGTTAAAACATTTGTTGTAAAAGACTATGCATTGTAAAAAATGTGTGTTGTAATAGGGTGCATTGTAATAGCAAGCGTTGTATCATCATACATCCTTTTCAATGCTTGTTTCTCTTCCCTCTCTTCCTTTTTCGTTTTTTAATGAAATATGTAAAATGCTATGGTTATATTTCACAAAATGTACTTCTTTATTCTTATCTTATGTGACATGTTTTATCTGTTCTTACCTAAATTACTCATTTTTTTAATTCATATGGTTTTTTCATAATGTTACTGGAAATATCTTTCCTGTGTGTCATATTACTATGTTCAATTAACATTTTGCTATATTTTCATGCCGTTTATTTTTCAATAAAGCATGTTTAAACTTTAAAAAAGAACTGGATGTACGAGGAGGCACGATGGAAGACGCCGAGATCCACAACTTGGGGACCTAGGGAGGTGAATGGCCGAGGATTTGGAGTTTCCCAGGATAAAAGAAGAAGAGCCTGGGGGGGCCTCCAACCCCGCCACCGTACCTCCCCAGCGTCAGTGGTACCGGAGAGGTGGGGAGCGTGGTTTCCCTAGGTTATTGGTTTCCCTAGGTTGAAGCCAACAACGAGGACTGACGGGCAGTGGTAGGAGTGAGTATTGATGGGAGAGGGTACGGTGGGGCAAAGAGGAAAGTGGGTGAGGATTTTATTCTGTTTTTCTCGCCCTGTTTTTTTTTCATTGTATTCTGAGGATTTGTTTTTTTCCTACCTTGCGTATGTGGGAGAGATTTCTATAACTAAAACGTGTACTTTCAGGTAACTGAAGGGAGGGTTAAGTGCACAGAGAGGACACATGTTGTTTTTTGGGGGGAATTAAACCCTCAGGCCCACGCTATTCAATATATACGTTTACCACTATCATGTTGTAGTTTGGCATTTCAGGTGTATCGTATGCTGACGACACCCAGTTCATTGTTTTTCTGTCCAATGGCCCCAACCAAGGTGACCAACAACTTGGTCTCTGCCTGAACAAATTGTCCCACTGGATGTCGAACTGTTACCTAAAACTGAACAGAGAAAAGGTAGAACTCATGATTTTAAGCAACATGGCCATTTCCAGGCCACTGAATAATTGGCCATCCTGCATAGGAAACCTACCTGTTCCTAAACCTGTTGTAAGAAATCTAGGTATCTGGCTGGATAGCACCTCTACAATGAACCAACAGGCAAACAAACTGTCTGGTATCTGCTTCAGGCTTCCAAGAATGCTCAGAAAGGTACTGAAGCTTATCCCAGAGCAGCTAAGAAAAACCGTCCTGCAGTCCCTTACAGTCTCACGCCTGGACTAAGGTAACACTCTTTACCTAGGCTCACCTAAGTACGTGATAAAGAGACTTCAGGCTGTGCAGAATGCAGCGGCAAGGCTTTTGCCCAAACTCCCTAGACACATATCGGTTAGAGAATCCCTTAAACAGCACCACTGGCTGCCAATTGCAGCAAGAGTAAAGTTCAAATCCCTTTGCATTGCCCACAAGGTAGTAAATAACAAAGGAAAACTCAGAAATCTGATGTTGGCGCACGCCCCCAACAGACTACTAAGGTTCTCTCATCTACACCTCCTCCGCACCACCAGAATCAAAAATCAAAGATGGGGAGGAAGATCCTTTGCACACCTGATCCTCAAACTGTGAAACGAGCTCCCTCATGACCTAAGAGCGCTGCAAAATGAACTGGCTTTCAGGAAAAAACTTTACACCTGGCTGTTCCTCAGAAACCACTAATGGGCTCCGTTCTTACCTCAGCACTCATCATAAGCGCCGGGAAGCCTTAGGGTAGTGATGTGCTTTATAAATCCCAGAATCAAATCAAATCAAATCAAATGGATAACAAGAGAATCGTATCCTGAGGAAGATGAAGATAGTAGCAAGCTCTAAAGGGAGACAGCTAGGACAAGGAAAACAAAAAAGAAACGAAGAGGAACAGTAAAAAGAAATAGGAAGAAATGCAGACGTACTTACCCATAATTTTTGTGTGTTTCTGCCCGAGGCATCCGGTGCCATGGAAAGAAGCCCCTAGAAGGAAGCATGAAGAGCAGGATCAGAGGGAAGAGGACACAAGTGGGACAAAGTGAAAACATAAGAAGTGAAGACCTAAGCCTTATTATAAGACCAGAGCATTCTATGTAAATAAAGGCCCACAGTGTCAAATTCATACGAAGTTGCATCTCTTCTGTACATTCCCTGCCCTTCGAAAAAGATATACAGGCTTCGAATGTGAGTTCGCTTAGGAGATTTGTTATGAATAATTTGGGAACTGCCTCACTAAATATTGATTGAGATCCAATTAAGGCAATACATGGGGCAATGTTTGGTTTCCCTTTATATAAAGGTAGCAAACTTATTCAGGCAAGAGAATCTTTCTCCCAGCTGATGAAGACAGAAATCTCGCAAGCCTTTCTGGATTGCACTGTGGTGCTTCCTGATGGAGCATTTGTGGCATATGCCTGCTTGCGTAAGCTCACTCCTTCACTCCTCTGTTAGCAATAACATTGTAACAGACAGCAATTAGGAAGCATAAAAAGAGCATATTAGATTGCAGAGAAAATATAGGCAGGGAATTTTCTCTTTAACTGAACGAAAGCGAATCAAAAAGCCACATTGCATGAATTTATGTAAAGGAAGGAATTGAGGTTGAGGAATTGAAAAAGATTGCGGTGGTTGTTGGTAAATGTCATTCACATCTGTACTGTCACTCACAGGAAAGCCTTAACTATTGTCTCAAGCTGTCAGCTCTTTACATCTTCCCTTCTCACCGGGCAAGATCCAGATGGGGTTGAGGGTGTGCCAGATGAGAAGGGTGTAGGTGGTCATACTATTCCCCTAGAATTTTACTTGATGTTTTTTTGTGACCTTTCGCTGGTCATTTTGGAACTTTTTCAATAGTATTAATGGTGATGGTAATTTAATACATTTTTGGGACTCATTTACATCCTTTTGAAGCAAGAAAATGATCCCTGGCAATGTGGGTTGTACAGACCCATATCATACATAAATGCGGATTGCGAAACATTCACCAAAATAATTGCTCTACCTATTGCTAGGATGACTCTCTCTTAACTCACCTATCCAGCATGTTCTCATATCCGACAGATGCAAAAACCACAGTTGATGGACAGAATGCAGAACAATGTCATACATTCACCCCAGTACAGAGATCTGGGCCTAAATCCATCGTTTTTTTGCACTCCACACCACCCCAGTTGAGACATGGCCATATGTAAATCAGTCTGACCCTGTACCTCATGGGAACAGTCCAGCCCGAACTGCCAAGCCATGCCTTCCCTGGACCGGAAACAAGCTTCTGTCATACATTCACCCCAGTACAGAGATGTGAGTCCCATGCTCTCCACACCACTGGATTCAAGCAAGCCGGGCTGAAGACGGCTGGAATGCCAGAAACCGGTCCTGGGAAGCTTGTTTCCGGTCCAGGGAAGGCATGGCTTGGCAGTTCGGTCTGGACTGTTCCCATGAGGCACAGGGTCAGACTGATTTGCATATGGCCATGTCTGAACTGGGGTGGTGTGGAGTGCAAAAAAACAATGGATTGAGGCCCAGATCTCTGTACTGGGGTGAATGTATGACATTGTTCTGCATTCTGTCCACCAACTGTGGTTTTTGCATTTGTCACCCCGAGTGGGATGGGTATGCTCAGACGTGCGTCCCATGCTCTCCACACCACTGGATTCAAGCAAGCCGGGCTGAAGACGGCTGGAATGCCAGAAACCAGTCCTCGGAAGCTTGTTTCCGGTCCAGGGAAGGCATGGCTTGGCAGTTCGGGCTGGACTGTTCCCATGAGGCACAGGGTCAGACTGATTTGCATATGGCCATGTCTGAACTGGAGTAGTGTGGAGTGCAAAACAACGATGGATTTAGGCCCAGATCTCTGTACTGGGGTGAATGTATGACATTGTTCTGCATTCTGTCCACCAACTGTGGTTTTTGCATTTGTCACCCCGAGTGGGATGGGTATGCTCAGACGTGAGTCCCATGCTCTCCACACCACTGCTCTCCACACCACTGGATTCAAGCAAGCCGGGCTGACGACGGCTGGAATGCCAGAAACCGGTCCTCGGAAGCTTGTTTCTGGTCCAGGGAAGGCATGGCTTGGCAGCTCGGGCTGGACTGTTCCCATGAGGCAGGGTCAGACTGATTTGCAAATGGCCATGTCTGAACTGGGGTGGGGTGGAGTGCAAAAAACGATGGATTTAGGCCCAGATCTCTGTACTGGGGTGAATGTATGACATTGTTCTGCATTCTGTCCATCATCTGTGGTTTTTGCATTTGTCACCCGAGTAGGATGGGTATGCTCAGACGTGAGTCCCATGCTCTCCACACCACTGGATTCAAGTAAGCCGGGCTGAAGACGGCTGGAATGCCAGAAACCAGTCCTAGGAAGCTTGTTTCCGGTCCAGGGAAGGCATGGCTTGGCAGTTCCGGCTGGACTGTTCCCATGAGGCACAGGGTCAGACTGATTTGCATATGGCCATGTCTGAACTGGAGTAGTGTGGAGTGCAAAACAACGATGGATTTAGGCCCAGATCTCTGTACTGGGGTGAATGTATGACATTGTTCTGCATTCTGTCCACCAACTGTGGTTTTCTCATATCCGACAGGGACCGTTCATAGTAGTGCTGCTACAATCACCTTCAACGCTATAGCTACTGAAGGGCTTAGGATAACCCTGTGATTGCTTTGGACGTGGAAAATGCTTTTAACAGTGTATCCTGGCACTTCATCTGGGGTGTTATTGAAGAGTTTGGCTTTAGCCCAAATGTATCAGACGGATATGCTCCCTATATTAGGAGTCAATTGGTTGTCTAATATGTATGTGCCATTTCCTGGTTACTCAGAGCATAAGGCAGGGGGCGTCTATTGGCACCTTGTTATGCGTTTTTAGTGTGTATTTTGAACCCTTTATCATTCACTTATGCGTTCATTATTTTTACATTATTTACTTTTTAGAATACATTACTTGGTTTGACATAGGTTGAAAGTGCTACAAAAGCTAATATGGTATGTATTCAACAGGATGATTTATAAAGCACAGTACACTTTTTTTAAACTTACATCACGGACTGCAAAGCCAGCTTATCCTATAGTAATATTGGAGATTGTATATAAGTAGGAAACAGAGGTATTTTAGGGGAGAGAGAAACTTCAGACTTCAGAGGGAGGATCAAAAGTGCTGGTACTGTCAGTTTATCACTTTTTCAGCCAACCCTCAGCAAAACAATGACAGAAAATGGCCTAACTTCCTTCTGGAAGCACAGCTTCAGACTGAAAAACATTGTGGTGAGTTGATGGTATAAGAGGCTATTGGTAAACTTCTTTCAGACACTTTTTGGGCAAGTTTAGACATTAGCCCGTGGCTAGGAAGGATGAGATTCGGATAACGATTAATTCCATCAACGATTTGATATAATAATGTTCATCTAATGTTGCCATTTTTCTCATATTTGCCTTTATTATATGTTTTGTTTTCACCATTACTTTTGTTACACTCATTTATATGAACTGCACTAGAACCTTTTTAAAATATATTTAGCGTGGGTGTATTGTGTTTGTCCATCGTTTGGGGAATGGGATCACAGAACACAGTAAACGATAAATGCAATCCTAGCAGTCTGTGACCGGAGTGATTGTTCTTCGATACGTCTTAGCTCCAGATGAGTTGTGAGAGGAACGTTGACTACATCTGATGTGTTGGTAAGTTGGTTTATACCTGTGCTTGCCAGAGGGCTGTGAAAGGGCAAATAGCACATTTTTACAAGGGGAATTTTAAAAATTCAGCAACCTCTGCATTTTCCATTGTACTTAGAAACCTTTCAGCTTTTTTTCTGTATATGCAACACTCACATAGAAATAAGGGAATTGTAACTATTGTACTGCATGAACAGCAAAGATAATTTGCTACCTCTGCTGACAATATCTTAACATTGTCTACTTTAATGGCAGTCCATAATATTGAGAAAGAAGCTGTTCACTTCGGCTCAGTCTCTGCCTCCTCAATTAATTGTAAAACACAAACCCTAAAAATTGACCTGAGGTGCGGCATGTTAGTGGGGTTGTAAATAGGCAAAGCATCTGGGTGTTGTCATATCTGCAACCGTGGAATAAATGAGTGATTTGAACAATGGGCAACTATTTAAAATAACTTATGCGTCAATGAGCAGATTGGACAGTCTCCATTCCCCATTGGCTTCAAGGGTCACTGCAGTAACATTAAAATGGCGCTATTACTAAGCTCTCCTTAGAGTAATCCCAGTACTGCTTAGAGACAGCCTTTTCAAAGCAGTTTTGAATGTGCACATAGGAACCCTGGGCATGCCAGACGCAATATAAAAGTACTAATTGATCATAGAGGCTGGGCAGTTATTGGCTAATTCGTTTTTAGGTCTCGTCTGAGCCAGCGCATGCGCTGTCTGGCGAGACATTTAGTGAGTGGGCGTTAGAAATCTGACCACAAGCTTTTGCTTGTGGCCTAAAGCTTGCGGTTACGTGCGCGGGCACACGCACAGCCGCCATCTAGTTTTCCTCGGGGCACCCTTACAGCACGCGATCAGGCGCCATATGGATTTCCTCTCGCTTGCTCTTCCAAGTGCCTCGCTCTGCCCCTCCACCACCACAGAGCGCGTCTTGCTTTTCCTTCCCTTTCTCCACACCGTATTTGCTCCTCCTTTTCTCCACGCGCGTTTGCTCTTCTCCTTTGCTCTCTCCTTAACCTTCCTTTATTCAAGCTTGTGAGCCGTAGTACAGGTCACATTGCCATGTCTCTTGGAGTTCGAGCTTTGATTTTGATTTGTAGACTTGAAGTATTTTTAACTTTTCATATTAAATTGCCATGTTCGAACATTCTGTTGATGTGACTTGTGTTTGCACCGTGAATATTTTATAGATGCACAAGATGTGTTTTTCCACCATCTAGTGGTTTCAATTAAACCTTGTGTATTTTCTAATTGTTGGTTTTATGTTGGCTTTGAGTATGTGTCTTCTCTAACTCCCTCATTTACATATGAAAGACAACACTCCCGCCTTCTTCCTTCCAAGCATGTGGGAAACAATTCTTACACTAAAACTACCTACTTAACTATGGCTTGATCCGCTATTATACTCCAGGTGATCTGACATCTCCTTCTCCGCATGCCTCCCCCTTTGCATGCCTTACTGTCATCTGCATAGTGCAGATCACTGCCTTAGCGGCGCCATGGAAACAGAATGCAACAGCAGAGCAGCCCTGGCGCGAGCAACCAGTCCAGCGATCACTGCCTCGTCTCACGTGCACTCTTTGTCATCTCGGACTCTGTCCTAGCCATGTCTCTTGGGGCTCTGTCTGTTGACATGTAGTTTCATGCCTCCACTTCCTGTCTGTCTGTCCATGCGCACAACAATATCTTCTACTGTGGCTGCTAAGCCCCTCCCGTCTCCTAGCAATACGTAATCCACTGACAAGGGGTGGATCATGGGTTGGGAATATTCTACTTTTATTGGTGCACATGTTGCACCAATAAAAGTAAAATATTTGGGTGTACACTGGGAGCTCAGATATATGTAAAAACGTTTCCCTCAATTTGCAACTACTTAGGGGTCGATTCCGATCTGGGTCAGAAAGCTCTCCAACCGAGCTGGATTCGAAGTGTTTTCCGACTGAGCCAGAGTCCTGCAGTCCAACCGAGCGAGTACGATGCGACCTCATGCTGCCGGACTCGGTTCGGTCAGTCTCCTATAGAAGTCAATGGGAGCCGGTCGTACGACGCGTACATGTGCTCCCATTGACTGAATGGGTACGTCTCACACAAGGGAGCTTCCTACAGTGGGTACGCGTTGGTACCGTCCGCACCGCACATGCCTGTGTTGGGGAGACCCTTGTGTCTCCCCCTGTGTCCGAGTCGTAAGGCTGCGGGTCACATGGGGTCCAATGCGGACCCCCAAAGGCAACTTCCCGGATGTTTTACAAGCCAGAATCTTCGGCTTGCATTGGCTGTCGGATGCATGCATCGTACTGGCTCGGTCGTAAATCGCATCCATTGCACAGCACGGTTTGGTTACGGACGGAGTGGTTCGGACCTGGAAACGACTCGGTCAGTGTATTTCGCGTTGCTCGCATCGTACTTGCTCGCTCGTACAGCTGTACGAGTCGGGCAGAAAACGCGCGTACAGCTTGTACTTTTTCCGCCGGATCACGTTCGGTGCCCTTCCGACCCAGATCGGAATCGGCCCATAAGTAGTTACTATGTTGTGGGCATGCATGAATGTGCAGTGTGCTTTCTTAAGCAGCATTGACACTCTCCAAATGAGATATGCAAAATACATTTAAATATGCCTAGGGTTATGTACATTTTTTACATATTCAACCGATTCTTTTTTGTGAATCATGTGCAGCGTGCGTATGTGTATGTTATCACTTTCAGTGGAGACTGACTTACACAACACCAAGGGCAAACGAAAAACGTGCTGCCCCAGTGTATTCCATATATTTATGAGTTTGCCACACTCACCACGTTATCTATCATCTTCTGCATAATCTATTTCTATATCCAGCAGATAAAAAGTGAAAACATTTCTCGGCATGGGGTGAGGTGATCAGTGCTGCAACACTTTACCACCAAAGATAACTGGTCACCCTCAGTTGTTGATTGCAGCCATCAGATATAACTGTTGAATTGTTCCCCCCGTGTAATTTAGTCAACCTACCTTCTTAATTTGACACTCCACTGTTAATATTCCCAGGGGTCTTGCTTACCTTTCAGAAAGCTTTGTGACGCAGCCTGACCCCGAGTTGCATAGTACCAAAATTAACCTTCTAGCGTGTCTCTGCACTATAGTAAGTGGCCATAACATAACAATGTTAAAAATAAAACCACAAGTCCCACAATGCCTAGTGCAATGATTTAAAAGCCATGAAGGGCTGGTTTAATTCACGAGTCAGGCAACTCAGTAGAGCGCTTTAGGAGCTCACAGTGTGTAACTCTACTGGGGAATCGGATCGAGCTGCAGAAAACCAACAAAGTAAATGCTTTGCTTCGTTTTCACTGCTGGCTGCATTTTATAGACAATACTAGGTCTGTCGTTGGCTGGCAGCCCTTTGTCAGGGCCTGTTCATGTTTTGTCATTGTTTTAAACCATTATTACTGGGAAACTGCTGGCCCCTTACAAATATAAGAAGCATTGGCATAGCCAATAGGTCTCGCCTTTGGGAACGTATACATTTTAGCCATGCAACAATTGATGTTATTGCACCAAGGATATTGTGCTACATAAGTAAATACTTATAAGGTCCTAAAAGCGAGACCTATTGGCTATGCCAATGCTTGTGTTAGGTAGCAATGGGTACTCAATTAACTAACATAATTTGGATGTAGTGACTGTCGCATATATTTTTACACTTTTCGCATGTTTGCAACTTGAGGGTGCTGCACCCCACCTCTTAGAACTGTCTTATTACAAGAATGATCGGTTAAAGGCACTTACTGCTCTTTTAAATACATGAAAATCTTAATCTAGTTATTTTAGTTTCTCTAATAATAACCAGTATTTGTCTTTGTATATAATCTATTCTTAAAGGAGATCATCATAGCTAAAAGTTGCGTAACAAGTATCAGTGATGCACAATATATGTTTGTTGATTCAAAGATGGCATCCAAAGGCATTGTGTTTATAAATATATTCAAAGACGCAGAATAATTTGATCCAATGCCATTGACAACTATTTCAACTACACGCAGTTCTGTCAGTGGTGAAATGGATTTGTGGACTTTTTTGCCGTGAAAGTCACTATATTGGAAAGTAGGGAAAAGAAGCTTAAGTTGGACAGATCTGTGGCCATGTCTGTCATTTGTTAAATAGAATGGACTATAAACAAATGGCAATAAGGTTGATTTTATTGTTTCTCTTTTTTTTCTTTCTCTTCTTTATCTCTCTGATGCACATTTTTATAAATGTAATGGTATTTATTTGAATGAAATTGAAAGATAATACTATCAGTTAATAAGATATATTTTGTACTGTTCTTTCCCCAGAAAATTGATGCGCGCTTTCAAAGGTAACAAGTGGAGGTATTTTAGAAATGGAATGATGCGAGTGTATTTTTATGCTTCATGTCAAGATTTGCTTCAACTTGCAGGGTGGATTTGAGAGGCCATATTGTTATTATGGGAAGGAACCAATAGAGAGCTACTAAGATCGAGGTTTGCAAAAAACTTTTAATGCTAACTCAGTTTGAGTCTATAACGGGGACATTAATTTCAAGGAGGTGCTAATGATGCTTTAATGGAAGTTGGCGGCCTCAAAGATGCTCTTTTGACCTCTTGCATCTATTTTGGAGTCAACAAGGATATTACAGGGTGGGTCAAAAACAGTGTTGCACAACATTATTCCCTCACCCCTAAAATCCATTCCATTCAGTAGGCAAGCCCAAAGAACTGAGTTTGTTGGCCTCTATACAGTATGGAAAAAAAAACTCCTAGCACAGTACACTGCACTGAAGATGAAGGACCATCTTCTTTAGAGTTCACTTACATTCAGCAGTATCCTGAGGCTCAAGATCACATTGAGGAGAAATTTACAAACTGAAAATTGTTCCTTGTTAGCTCTGGTGAAACAGCATGACCAGTATGTATGCCAATTGGTTACAATGAATGAGGCATGATGGAGCTCATTGTTCAAGAACAGGGCAACATCATGCTGTTCAAAGTTCTCCCACGCGCTACCATGACGTTGGGAAACATAGGGAGATCACCTTTTTTGCACCAATAAAATGGCCTACAAACCCCTTCTAATTTGAAAAAAAAAGTACTTTATTCTGGTCATCCAGAGGTGAGGATGGCCTAAATGGAATGTGTGGATACCCCTTGGTTTATAAAATGGAGTATTTTTGGAATCCCAATGGAGCTTCTCTGGATAAGCCATGAAGGGGGTAGCTCTGCCATTGATTGACGTGGTTCCCGTAAGGGCCAGGATTTAACATATCTACTACTGCCAATTTTATATCATCAGGAATGTAGTTGTATTCTATGTAGTGACTAGCCAAATGATCACCTGCTGTATGACATCATATATGTCTGGTATTGTGACTAAACCACTACAGGTCAAGCCAAACTGAGGATGTCAGTCCTACCAGGCATGCTACTAAATAAATTGTTGACAGTTTGGCTCTAACCGTTGACATTCCCATTGAAACTTCCTGGTGTTTTCCTTGTGATCCATGCGCTAAGCAACTCCATGGACAATGCAGGGGGCAGAAAGGAACACAGCAAAGTCTACCAAGCAGATACCATGTTTAAAGTGCTTGCTCAGCAGACCTTTGTGTGCAAACGAAGCAAGCTCTCAAAGCAGGAGTCTGTTTTCTCTGAACAAAAAGTAAATGGTCCAACATGTAGGGAGCTTCTCTCTGCACGAAGGGGCCATTTAAGTGTTTCCTTGCGTGTTTCTGCCATGCCTTGCACTATCCCTGTGACCCAGTGGCCTTGTGGCACACACATTGCTGGCTATGGGTTTTTTGCCAGCGGAGACTCTGACGACAGTAACCCAGGAGTTTCCCCAACTATAAATATATTGGGGGAGCCCCAGGTTGGCCATGCAGGAGGACCTCTGATCTATGGCGTTCCTGCTACTCCACCAAGCCCTAGATAAAGGCCTTAGCAAGTCGTGTGGAAAGAAATATTCTTAAGCACAACTCCGAACCATAACACAAAATCACCAGCAACCCTCGGCCTGCTGTCGTTTCAGGATATTGGGACATACAGTTAAAAGACACCGGAGACTGATCAGCACGGCACCCGCAACAAGCCAGCATCCTGATACAGGAGCTGCATGGTTTTAATCATTAGAATTCGCCATCGATATGAACTGTGTTCAAAAACATTTTTTTCCCCTGGGAACCTTTTTTAATCAGTAAATCTCCAAGCAACCTTGCCGATACGAAAAACACAGCACTTTGCTATAGTGGGGATATCTCGTGCCATTCGCTAAGCAACATTAGATCACCCCTCTCCCAGTGAAACACTTACACGTGTCTGTTGTCCACTGCGTAGCTTTAATTTTATCCCAAAACACCATTTTATGTGTGGGTAAAACCTCCCACATTGACCATTTTATTAAATTCACACATAAATGATGCGCTCCATACATATGCGCCACAGGTTAACATGTATTTACAATTCGTCATCTCTAGAGGCGTGTTGTACCAGCAGGACACAACATCACCCCCTTTTCCAAGCACCAGCTACTAGGGTAGGGCCAGAGAGTCCAGGACCACCAACAGGACGGCCCCCTCTCCCACCAGCCCAGATCCGCCATAACTGCCTCCCATGCGGCAGTGTTATCCATTTTCTGCCCAAAAAGAGTCCCCCGGCCTTTTCTCTTATCCGGGACCCCGCCACTCACTATTGAACTTAGGGATGGGTGGGCGGGCCACTGTTGATTCCGGCTAGCCTGCAATCCCCCCGAGGCGAGAGACGAAAGAGGGATGCTATCTGGGGAGCCACAATTTTATCACCTTGGGGGAGGGCTCTTAGACGCCCACCCTGGCATCTCATCTTACTGCGAGACCCTCCCATTGACAAGCCTTTAGAGAAACGAAACTTACTCTCCAGGCCCGGAATTCCCACTAAAGGCCCCCCTCCCCTAGCCGCGTGGGTGGCCTCTCATTTCGCGAGTGTGGTTTTATCCGAACACCACTTCTGGCTGCATGTTTTATCAGAATAAATGTGCCAAGTCCATCTTTGGTATTAGTCAACAGAGAATAAAAGTAGCACGTATATCAGATCTTAGCATATCGGGAGGCAAAAAGAACTGTGATGATTCTCCCTATTAAAAAGATAGGTGATCGAATTCTTCAGTATCTGGATATGGATCTACTTCCTTAATAGAATTTTGTGGCAATTCCTGATGAAGGCGTCCTTTACGCCGAAACGCGCGTTGAAGATTTACCTACTGCCACACATATGGTGTTTTATGTATATTTGTATTTTTATGAAGTGATATGTTGGAGCTTTTAATAATAAAAAAGATTACTATTTTGAAATATGATTGCACATATTATGGTTTTGTTTCACTGAGTTTAACACTATAGAGTGAGAATTATCTGTTCAGTTGCCTAGGAATTTGTTTTCCACATACGTTTCACTACTATGCAGGCACGTGACAGTGGGAATACAGTACACAGCTAGTAACTGAATGGGTTTAGATGGGCATGGAGGAGTGGAGTAAGGATATGAGGAGATCGTAAAGAGCATAAAGCATCAATGTATGGCAACTAGAAAGATGTATTTGGACAATTTATAGCACACAAAATATGCTGTTATGCATTAGAGGACAGTTACAATCACAGTTCTATTAGTTTCCTATGTTAATCTAGTTAAAGTGTTAAGTGATACAGTCCGGATGTTAACTTTTTGCAACTTTTTTCCAATTTAACAAATGGCTCAGGGTGTAGGGTGCCTTTCTCCCATTCTGTGAGCTACAGTGGGCCGTGAGTGACAGCACTCTTTAGGGTGATGAAGGTGCAGCCTGGTGCAGGGCAACACATCAATAAGCTGCAGCCTGTGTGATTTAGCTCTATTTGCAGACATCTTCTTCACCCCCTGACAGTGCAGTGCCTTGTAGCTTGCATAAGTCTACCTTTCTACTTGGGCCGCCATAGTTCAGGAAGATCTGTGCTGTATTGCCGAAGTTAGAACTCATTGGCCACTGAGCCTTCAGGCTAAGTGTGAATCAAAAGTCGCACGATTTCACTTGATATGATGTTTCCAAGTCTAAGATCATATGACGTCACTTCCTGGGCTGTCCTCCAGGGATTAGAGGGCATTTGGTGTCACTTCCACTACCCTTGGCATTTTGGTGAAACAGCAAATAGGTCCTGCTGGACTTGTTCTAGTGTTCACCAGGTACTGGGCTACCAGCCACCCCCTGTGAGGACTGGCTGTCACACTCACCCCGTACCCATCCAGCACAGGCATCACAAGTGACATTACAACTGACGATAAAAGGGACCAGGCGCAAGTGTTCTGGACTAGTTGCAAATACCATATACTAGTGTCCATTGTATCTTTATCCCTAAATGCGGGCCCACAGCTCAGAACCCTACAGGTTCCATGCCTCTTGAGGGCCAGAGTGCTGTCTTCTCCTACCCCTCCTTAGATAGTGAGATCTTGCATCGTTGTTTTCAAACGCAGTTTGCACTATGTCAGTCTTATTTGCTCTAAGTATTGGTGCATATACTGGATGCAAAATTTGGTGAAGTTTTGTGAAGAACAAAGCTACATTTATGTTTGTGTTCACAGCCTTCTAAATGGCCACTCCCTGCACTTCTCTTATTTTCCACAGTCACAATCTCAAATCCCAAGCGTTTATTACTCCAGATCTAATTTCTGAAGACACTGATCAAATGAATCAGGCGATAATCAGGAAAAGCAATTCACCCCTGTAGATGCCATTGCTTGCACATGGAAATTTAACACAGATGCACATCATGCTTTGTGAGTTAGCCGCACGGTTTTCAGTGTCATTTAGTACTAGTTGCTATAGATATTATTATGTTCAAAGCTGCAGATATATCTCCAGTGTCCCAGATCTCTGACAGCAACTCTTCAAATCTGTTCCTTTTTTTTGACACTGGCTCTCATACCTCCGCTGTTCCTCCATCCCTGATCTGGATACCCATTGACAAGCAAACAGTCAGATTTATCAGTGTTTACACGGAAACCTATCCTCCCAGAGTGGTAGCATTCGAGTTACTGCTAGGGCACATGGGAGTTGTAGTCTTCACTCCTTATGCTGACTGTTAGAGCAAATTAGTATAATAATAATGCCACCTTAATAATGATTACTGTGATTTTTAAGGTTTACAAATCTCCACTCGTTATAATATTGCACTGCAGGTCAGCAGTAGCTTAATATACATAAACACAATTGGCTGTTGTTATAGCCAGGCATGACTGGTAGTGGTGAGAGGACCTGTTGGCAGTCACAGAGGGGAACGCAATCTGCTGACGCATGGGTCTCCCTGATGATGGTTGCAGGTATGCAGTATAGACGCAACCAAACGGTTTTGATATGAACATCCCATGAAGTATTGATTTTGAACCCCAGTAGCCATGAGGAAGTTGCCCGAGTTGTCTCTTGGCAATGAAACATGTTGGCTCATAATAATTGATCATGGTTTGATGGGAACCATTTTTAATTTGGAAAGCTTACAGCACTGAATAAAGTTACCAGAAGCTAGTTAGCTTTACCAATTTTTAAAGGTGAGGATTATCTGTTTATATTCTCACGGGGTTCAAGGGGCATGCACTGTAATAGCATGCATAAATAGCACACTCACATTTAGGTTTTTATATCTTTTGTTGATTTCATTGGGTTGACATTTCGTTTATAATAACACACACTTTTCCTCAGAGAGAAGGTAACCAATGATGATAAGTGGACCTGCTGGCGAGTACCAGCCAGCGGTCCCCTTGGTGTTGCTACAGTGAGGTGCTTTCTCTCTGTTCCACACTTTTTCGCCTGTACATGGGTGGGTCTATGATGGTAGATTATTTTAATTAAGATACACCACAACACCGTGACTTAAATAAGTCTGTGGGGGAGTTATAAAAATGTATGGGACCCCTCAAGTGTTGGAAACACAGATTTCGGTGTAACTCTGGATGGACAGGCCCATTGTTGGTTTGTAACATGTTGAGTGGGGGGCGGCCTGTCCTCTTTATCCCCCTATAGCTCCTAGTGTGTGGTTGTTGTTATAGTCAACCAGCTAAAAAGATATGCCTTTTACGCAAGAGCATGCTATCATTAGCTGATCATTCTATCATCTACGGAAGGTTTTCCACACAGCACGAGACCATGTACCATGTACCATGTAACTTAACTCAAATCTCCTGTTCCTTCTTACAAAGCAGTTTTCGTTTTGTGTCAAGCTTAATCTGATGAGAACCACATATCTATAAGAAAGTAGCATCTCTCTAGGCCATGTATATTTATACCTATTTTGTTTATGTGTCATACAATCCACAGAATAACAGCCAAGTCATCTAAAGTTGTCATGTAGTTCCTATAAATCTATATAGGATCTGCTCGTTTAGACAACATAAACTGTGGGATTGGTGTCCAGACTGATTCCAGACACCGCCACCGGGTATGTTCGCCTGTGCACCAGCTAACACACAATGCTACTGTAAACTCTTTTTACCAAGAAGGGAATAGTTCTTGGCAACTATCGAACATGACAACCCTGTCCCATCAGGGATCATGGAAACAGTACAGTACTTTTCGCTCAGTCACTCGTGCTCACTTTGTCTCAGAGAGAGATACACAGAATAAACAGTGGGGACGTTTTCAGTAAGCATTTATTGAACCAGTCATTCTAGTGTTAAATAAGTGTGCTGAAACAACCATAAGACAGAAACAGATATAAATGATTAGAAGCACCAATAGGGTAAATGGATGGTATATTCCTACCATAGTGCTAAAACACTGAATACAGGCAGGTATATAATACATGACAATAATAATGTATACTCCTACGATGCAACCCTAACTAGATGTACCTATGTTTACCTAGCATGTATGTAGGTGTAGAGCCAAGAATCCCCCTAGGCTGAAGCCAACCCCATTACCTGGTGTGAGAGAATGAAGGACCCCGTCTTGGTCTCGATACGGACACCGCCGAGGGATGTCAGACCACGGAGAGCAGACGTGTCTGCATGAAGGAACTTCAGCGTCTCATGTCAGCGTGTCAGTGTTGAAGTCTTTCTCCTCTGCCTGCCTCAGCAAAGATATGGTGTATATATACCCAAAAGGGTTCTATCTTGCTGTGTCATGTTGGCTGAGGATGACAGAAGGGATGACCATTATACATAGTTCTCATGCAGAAGATGGTAATCCTGCTGTGAATCAGAGAATCCTCATGCATAAGAAATTAGGCTAGTTTTCTGGGAACACCACACAACATTTATGCAGCACCTTAACTAGGTAAAAGGTCAATACCAAAAACCGTTATGTAGTACAATGGCAGGTAAAATGTAGGTGAAAGGTTAGGTGACTAACCAGCCCTATATTGGGGTACATTACAAAACATAACAAAGTGTTTAAGTTGAAGGTACCAGAGAGAGCGTACCAGAACTTTCTCGAGGTGTTCAGAGTCTGCTAGATATTGTGCAAGCTTTTGGGAGAGACTTCTGTGAAGAGCTGATTAATCCCCAAGTGAATGGGTTGTGCGGCCATTTCTTTACATTTACCAGGATGCTGAAGAGATGTAACTCAGCCTGGAGACTTAGCTGGAAGGGATGTGTCTTGACAAAAGGAAGCAGAACAGAGAGAGACATCAAAGTGATGTAGTGGAAACAAGGCAAGGGGTCTGAGAAGGCGCAGGAGTGGCGCGGGGCAAGGGAGGTGTAAAAGAGAGGATGCTAACTCGGGTAAGAACACTGAACCTTCAGTAAGTTAGGAGAACCGGAAATGAAATCTCACAGATGCAAAGGAAGAAAACTGGGTGGCCACATCAGAGAGAAGAGCGAGAGACACAGTTGGTTTCCCTTGAGTGCTATGGTTTCCTCTGACCCATCAGCAGAAGACTCAGAACTGCTCAAAGAGGGCAGGCAAGTGGCAGGCTTCCTAGGGAGGAAGGAAGAGGAGACTGGAGAAATGGAAGTGGGGGGGATAAAAAAAAGAACCTTTTTTTCTTGATGACAGCAAGCACAGTGAAAGACAACATGTTATGCTTTCTATTTTATCTTTTCTTTTCAACTGAGCATACCTTTAGCAAAGAGAGAGAAGCCATTAGACAGTAATTTTATGTAACTGCTTACCTCACAAGAGAAGAGCGATACATTAAGGGAATTCAATATACTGTCTAAAGCGTCTTAATCCCTATCAAATACTTGTCTGTTATTTTTCAAGGTGTTGGGATTCAAGGTGAGCTATGGAGGGATTCTGAATGTACAGTAATCTAACTTCACCCTCTCCACAACCCAAATCAAGAAGCCATTTGCAGATAGCGGCAGTCAATCCACAAAGCAGATCACCGCAGACTTGGAATGTCACCTTTCACAGGCCCTTTTTCACCATTGTGTTGCAGTGCATTGCAGTGTATTATAGTTACATATTGTAGAGGATAGCAAGCTACACCTTAGGGTGTGTTTGGTTAGAAGGGTACTGAATTGTAGTGTGGCCTTTGTACGAAGTGTTTTGTTGTCAAGAGTGATGAGTCATGAGAAGAGTGGTGCTCTTATCCTGTCAATTCTTGCTCTCCTTGAGTGTGTAGTGTAGTGAAGGTTAAAAAGATATTCCTTAAGAGTAAGGCCTGTGTAAAAAATGTTTTTGTGATGTACCCTGGGAATAGTATTCATGCCTGTATTCATGCCGCCGATTCAGAACCTTAACAGCAGGCACACTATCCTCAAGGTTCTATGTCTGCCTAAAGTGAATTCCAGAATTCAAATCCCAGCCAACGAATCCACATCTTCTCTGCCCCTGTGTTTGATGCCTTCCATCTTCCTTAACTGAATGTTTCAGTTAATCTCCCATTAATCACCATAAATTCTGGGTGATCTACTAGTGCTGCCCCTTGGAGTCGCAGAATATGCATTCTCTAGGGAAGTCGCAATTTAAAGAAAGCACTAATATACCATAGAGCAGTGCCTGACCTCTTGACCGGTCACAGCTCCCCTGCCGTACCTCGTCCAACCTGCCTCTTGCTTTAGCAGTTGCCTAGCAATGGCCCGCATTCTCTTGCATCTCCTGATGCCTCTTTCCCACCGCTGCCATTCCTGCCTCCCCACCAGCCCCTTCTACCTCCCAGGGCTTTTAATGGATGCTCTATTGCGGTTTCGGTGAGCAGGGCCTGACCTCTCGGCCAGTCACAGCACCCCTGCTCTACATCTGCCAGCCTGCCTCTTGCTTTAGCAGTTGCCTAGCAGCTTTTTGCATTCTCTTGCGCCTCCTGATGCTAATTTCTCAACTCTGCTGCTACCGCCCCGCCAGACCTACAACTTCCCAGGACTTAATGAAGGCCGGAGCACAGGGCACAGCGGATGCACCACAGGCACACCAAATCACCCAGCTTTAATAATCCCTGGTCCTTCCTCCTTCCACCGATAAACCACGGAGGTACCTTTGGCCCTGGACACCAGACACTGCAACAATAGCTGCTTCCCGTCCTCCCCACGATCAACGATAGAGCCCTTCACCTGCCACCACTGCTGTTTCTCCTGCGACATGGGACCTTCTGTATGCACTGACACCATGTAGCCTTCACACAGAAGACAATGAATAACCCCAAACAGCTCCAATGCATCCTACTCAACATCTGCTCCCTCTGCTAAAAACACCACGTAAATCTGAGACACTATCACAACCTTCCCCAAGGACGTTGCCTTCATCACTGAAACGTGGCTCAACCCCTCCTCGAACGCCAACATCACAAGATGATATATTGAGACTGCACCAACAAGCACAGAGGGAGCATCACCATCTTCTTCAAGCAAACCATCTGATGCACTGTCACCAGTGACTATCCACAACTTCCGACTACAGACCAAAGCTAAGACCACAATACAAGGTACCCTTGCTTACAGACCCCCGGGAACCCCAACCGGCCTTTTGTAATGCCATCTCAATGCTCATCTCCCTCCAGTACGTCATACTCGCCGATCTTAATTTCTAAGTTGACAATCCCAACAACGCCAACTCCACCTCCTTCCTGGAAAACCTCAACAACATTGGCCTCAACCAACTGGTCATCGAACCCATATATGAAGCCAGACACACACTTGACGTCATCTTCAACTCCAGCAACAGAATCAATTTCGCCCATGCTATAGAACTCACCTGGACCAACCACACCATCATTATCTCTACCATCTCGTATGCCCAGCACACAACCTCCTTGGCCCACTAAAGCTGAGACAAGGTTACCAAGGCCCAATGGTTGCAGGCTCTGCGCACCACACAGCCCAATCCTATGGCAGGCTCAACCAGGTCATCAAGAGCTTCACCACCTGGATCACCAAATGCGCCCACAGAGTTGCCCCACTGAAACTAACAAAAGCCAACAACACCTCCAAACAAGCCAGATGATACACTCCAGAGCTCAGAAATATCAAAAGCAACTGCTACAAACTCAAGAAGCACTGCCACATAAGTAAGGACCCCTTCGCACTCAAAGCGGCCCTTAAAAAATACCACCTTGTAACCTTTTCGGGACTCGCGGGGATAGCAGAGAAGTGCAACAGGCGTGTTTTGGTTATAACGGGCTTTAATGAACTCAATAAGTGGTCAGAACAAGTCTTTCTGAGCAGGGGGGTTCGACGGGGAGATCGACTTCGGGACCTCCTTCTTCTTCGGTGCTCTAAGTACTGAGTCCTCCGATAGCCGGTCTGGCTTTGTCGGGCTGTAGTATCGTCTTGGTCCGTCTTGACAACGCCTCTTCCCCAGGACCGTAAGGAAACAAAAGAAAGGCAACTTGTGAGCTGGTTGTCCTACTCAGACTGAAACTGACGGGAAAGGGAGTGAGGAAGTAAACCCACACGTGCTCCAATCGTATTTACAAGTGAGTGGGACGCTGGGGTGCTCAGGGTAGGGAAAACCGGGAACCAGGGACTCCGCTACTTTACAACCGGACCGCCCTTCCATCCCACCCAGCCCTTGAGCCGATTACGCACCTGAGCAAGCCACACACCTCCCCCGGGTGAGTGGCTGGGCGGCTCGTGGGATCGGTGGCCTCCAGGCGTCTCCTCCTCGGTCTGGGCTCCTCCTCCGATATACGACTCCTCCGTCCAACTTGCTTCTGTCTTTCGCCGACCTTTCTCCTCGTCTCCTCTCCAGGTGTACAAGCACACCTCGTCGTCCTGTGCTTCCGCTTTTGACGGTGTTCCGTCGTCCTGTAACTCCGCCCACTCGTCCTCTCCTTGACAGTTAAAGGGCCAGTCTCTGTCTCTTTCCGGGGCTGCTGCAGTCTCGTCTCCCGCCCCTCGATAGTCCATCTGCTGAGGGATACAAGAGGGAGTAAGTGAAGTACTTTTCGCAGTCTCTGGTACTTGAGCAGGTCCCTGTCCCATAACGGGGATCCATGTCGGGGCCACCCCGTTACAAACCTCCCCCCTAGGACGCTCACGTTCGGGGAGCGGATGACGGGACAGGAAATCGACACCTACGTTGTCCACCCCTTTCCTGTGCCTCACGGTGAAGGCGTACAGCTGTAGAGACAGAAACCAGCGCATCACACGCGCGTTATTTGATTTGTTCCTGGCCATCCAGAGCAGGGGGGCGTGGTCAGTGAACAGGGTAAACGGATGCCCCTGCAGGTAGTAGGAAAGTTTCTCCACAGCCCATTTAACCGCCAAAAACTCTTTCTCAATGGTGGCATATCGCAGCTCTCGTGGAAACAGTTTCCGGCTTACATACAGGATGGGATAATCCCTACCATCCTGCCCAACCTGTGACAGCACAGCCCCTATACCATACTCGGAGGCGTCAGTGTGCAGGGTGAAGGGTTTAGAAAAATCAGGGGAGGACAATACTGGGGGGGATGTGATGATATGTTTGAGGTGGGTGAACGCGGATAGCATGGACTCCGTTGGTAGGAGGGACGTAGTGGATTTACCGGGATGTCTCAGTGCATCTGAAAGGGGGGCAGCTATGTGAGAGAATTGGGGAATGAAGCGTCGGTAATACCCAACTAATCCCAGGAAAGCTCTTAACTGTTTTCGGTTGGAGGGAAAAGGGGTTTCCGCTATTGCCCTAATCTTCTCGATCTGAGGCTCAATGAGCCCATGTCCCAGGACATAGCCCAGATATTTCACCTTCTGATAGGCGACTTTCGATTTTTTTGCATTTATTTTCAGGCCAGCCTTTCCCAAGGCTACGAACACTTCATGTATATGGCTTAAATGAGAGGACCATGATGGACTATGGATAACAATGTCATCTAGATAAGCCGATGCGAAATGGGAGACGTCTTTCAGTACGGTATTCATGAGTCCCTGGAAGGTTCATGTAGGCCGAATGGGAGGACCGTGAATTCGTAATGTCCTTCATGGAGACTGAAGGCGGTTTTCCGTCGGTCTTCTTCCTTCAAGGGCACCTGCCAGTATCCTTTGGTGAGGTCGAGTGTCGTGATATACTGGGCACCCCCTAACCGCTCTATTAATTTGTCAACTCTCGGGAGGGGATAGGCATCAAAGCAGGAGATCTAATTCAGCGCCCTGAAATCCATACAAAACCTACGTGAGCCATCTGGTTTAGGGATCATGACTATGGGACTGGACCAATTGCTTTTCGACGGTCGGATGACTCCCAGTTTTAACATGTCCTCCACTTCCTTCTGTATCGCCCTTCTCCTCGACTCTGGTACTCGGTATGGTTTGATCTTTACCTTCTTCCCTGGGGCCGTCTCGATGCAGTGTTCGGCCATAGCGGTTTTGCCCGGTATATTGGAGAAGAGGGAGTCGTGTTGTAGTAATAGATCGTTTAACTCTTCTTTCTGGCTAGAGGTTAGCTCGTCATTGATCTTCAGCTCTTCTCGGGTAGATGGTGTAGGTACTGTCGTGGCTAAATGGGCCCCGGAGGGTACTGGACCTAACCACTTCTTCAGAAGATTGATATGGTACACTTGTGTTTTTTGACGGCCCGGTCTGTAGTCGGTAACTGGTGTTTCCGATGAGTTTGACTACTTTGTGGGGGCCCACCCATTCCGCTCGGAACTTCTGGTTTGAGGAGGGGAGGAGAATCAGGGCCCAGTCATCTACCTTCAGATGTCGCCATCTCTTCCATTTGTCGTAGGAGGCCTTTTGACGTCTCTGCTGAGATTCCAGGTGGGTATAGGCCAGGTCCCGCAATTTCCCCAACCTTGATTTTAGGCTTTGGGCGTATTCTAAGGTGGTGGCTGTCTCCTCCGATAACTCATTCTCCCACGCGTCCTTCGTCATTTCCATCAAGGATCGGGGTTGTCTCCCGTATAGAAGCTCAAAGGATGACACACCTAGGCTGCTTTGCCGTTGGCCTCGGATCACATAAAGAGCCAGTGGCAAGATCTGGTCCCATTCAGCCCCACTGACTTCTAACATCTTCCGGAGTGTCGTCTTGAGGGTTCGGTTATACCTTTCCACAAGGCCATCAGTTTGCGGATGGTACACGGAAGTGCGAATCTGGTGTATATCAAGGTTTTTACATACTTCCTTCATTAGTTTGGACACGAACGGGGTACCTTGGTCCGTAAGGATTTATTTTGGGAAACCCACTCGGCTGAATACTTCAATCATCCGCTCAGCCACCTGTTTAGTGGTGGCCGCTGTCAGAGGAAAGGCCTCAGGAAATCGGGTGGCATTGTCTACCATTACCAACACATGTTGGTACCCCTTTCGTGTTTTTGGGAGGGGACCGATGAGGTCCATGCCAACTCTTTCGAATGGTTTCCCTATAATGGGAAGGGGCTGTAGAGGGATTTGAGGGGGCTTCGTCATGTTCTTTTTTTGACATATGCTACATTCCTTGCAATATACCGCAGTGTCTTTATATATGCCAGGCCAGTAAAAGTGTCTGAGAATGTTTTGGGTAGTCTTTTCTCCCCCCGTGTGGCCAGCCAATAAGTGACTATGGGCAAAGAATAGCGCCTGACTACGGAAAGACACAGGCACCAGTAATTGAGCTTCCTCGTTGGGGTTCCCTTCCCGGTATAACAGATCATGTCTAATGACAAACCTGGGAAATCTATCCGGATTATGCCCTTGACCCTGATGGGCCTGCTCCCAGGCGTTGAAAAGGGTGGGGTCATTTGATTGCGCATAACGGAAGCTCCTATCCAGCAGCCATGGCTCCGGGGCGAGCATCGCGGGGCAGGGGGCACGGGGTCTATCCGCATGTGGTGGTGAGCTACCTGGACTTTCTGTGCTAGATTTAAACATGGACAAAAACCGAGGGTTGTCTGTACCTATGATAAGGTCCTCGGGCAAAGAGGCTAACACTCCCACCCTAACCGTCTGGGTATCCCCCTTTTTGATTTGTATGGGAATGTTCGCTACGGGGTATGGACGTACATCACCATGCACACACCGAATGCTCACCATTTGTCGGGGATATACTGAGACAGGGTAACATGTTTGGTTTGAATTACTGACTGTCTACACCCCGAGTCTAATAAGGCAGGAATAGAGGCCCCGTTTACCCTGACACTTACTCTGTACGTGCCCCCCATCTCCGCCGAGAAGAGTACCGATTTGGAGAGGTATCCCACTTCCATTGGTTCGTCCGGGGGTCTTCTCTTGGGACAGTGTCTGGCAATGTGCCCCCAATTTCCGCAGTCAAAGCATTGGGGACCGGATGCTCCCGGACTAGTGGGTCGCCAGGGCCGTGGCTTGTTTGGTTCTCCCTGACGCGACGGCTTCTTCTCGGGTTTGAGAGCTGGTCTGAGAGCCTTCTCATGTTCCCATCCTGGATTCCGGGGCTGAGCACGGGCAAACGAGGAGGCCATTTCTATGGCCTGAGCTGCCGTAAGGTTATGATGCTGCCTTAGCCACCTCTGAGTGGCATATTAAAGGGCTTCTAAGTACTGCTCCAGATAGATGCGGTCCATTATTTCCTCCTTCGTGCTCACGGAGGGTGTTAACCATTTGTCAGCAGCCATTCGTAAACGTACGAATAGAGTCTTGGGATTCTCCCCAGGGGTACCCCGCTCCTTTCGGAAGCGTAGACGATACGCCTCCGCATCCTGCCCCAGATGATCTAAGATGATTTTCTTTACCTCAAGATAAGGGGTATCTCCGGTGGGATTTGCCACCTGATAGGCGGCTTGCGCTTCACCCACCAGGAGGAGGGCTAAGAAAAACGGCCATTTCACCCCAGGCCAGCCACAGGCCCGGGCTGCACGTTCAAAATTCAGGAGGAACGCGTCCGGATCCTCCCCAGGCTGGTATTTCTGTAGAGCTATGGCGGCCGAGCCATGTGGTATTACTCTCTCGACACTGCTTCCTGATTGGACGGGATCCACCCACGGGGCTGAGGGCCTGGTGGCCAGGGCCTCCTTCAGTAGGTCTCTGTTGGCTTGGGCGGCGTTGAGCTGTTGCTCCGCAACCCATTCCAGCCTTTCTTGTCCTTTTGCGAGCTGTTCAATAACGGTTTCCATCTTCTGTGCGCAGATGGAGTCTATGCCTGCATTCTCCACCACTGTAACCTTTTCGGGACTCGCGGGGATAGCAGAGAAGGGCAACAGGCGTGTTTTGGTTATAACGGGCTTTAATGAACTCAATAAGTGGTCAGAACAAGTCTTTCTGAGCAGGGGGGTTCGACGGGGAGATCGACTTTGGGACCTCCTTCTTCTTCGGTGCTCTACGTACTGAGTCCTCCGATAGCCGGTCTGGCTTCGTCGGGCTGTAGTATCGTCTTGGTCCGTCTTGACAACGCCTCTTCCCCAGGACCGTAAGGAAACAAAAGAAAAGGCAACTCGTGAGCTGGTTGTCCTACTCGGACTGAAACTGACGGGAAAGGGAGTGAGGAAGTAAACCCACACGTGCTCCAATCGTATTTACAAGTGAGTGGGACGCAGGGGTGCTCAGGGTAGGGAAAACCGGGAACCAGGGACTCCGCTACTTTACAACCGGACCGCCCTTCCGTCCCACCCAGCCCTTGAGCCGATTACGCACCTGAGCAAGCAACACACCTACCCCGGGTGAGTGGCTGGGCGGCTCGTGGGATCGGTGGCCCCCAGGCGTCTCCTCCTCAGTCTGGGCTCCTCCTCCGATATACGACTCCTCCGCCCAACTTGCTTCTGTCTTTCGCCGACCTTTCTCCTCGTCTCCTCTCCAGGTGTACAAGCACGCCTCGTCGTCCTGTGCTTCCGCTTTTGACAGTGTTCCTTGGTCCTGTAACTCCGCCCACTCGTCCTCTCCTTGACAGTTAAAGGGCCAGTCTCTGTCTCTTTCCGGGGCTGCTGCAGTCTCGTCTCCGCCCCTCGATAGTCCATCTGATGAGGGATACAAGAGGGAGTAAGTGAAGTACTTTTCGCAGTCTCTGGTACTTGAGCAGGTCCCTGTCCCATAACGGGGATCCATGTCGGGGCCACCCCGTTACAAACCTCCACATCAAGGAAGTCAAGAGAGCACCAATCAGCGTCTGCAGAGACATCACCGCCAAACGCATGAAAGAACTCTTCATTTTGGTCAAGGTATTTTCCAATCCAACAGCCACAGAAACCAACACCCACCCCTCCCAAGAACTCTGCGGCACCCTCTCAGACTACTTCACAGCAAGATCACCACCATCTACAACAACTTCAACCCCCAACCCACCACTATTTGCCTCAAACCCCTCTCTCAACCCTCAAACACCAGCCGAGCATAAACTACCTGGTCCACAATCACCACTCAACCATCATGTCGTCCATCCACTCCGGAGCACTCACTGATCCCTGCCCCCACCATTTCTTCAACCTCTGGACCAACCCTATTAGCAAGGAGGTCACCAGCATTCTCATTACTTCCATCTGTATGGGAACATTCCCAGATGGATGAAAACACTGGGAGGTCAGACCACTCCTAAAGAGTCTCCCTGCCTACCCAAGTGACCTTAAAAATTACGGATCGATTTCCCTGCTCGCCTACCCAGCCAAAGTACTAAACAAAGCCATCAACCAACAGCTTACCTAATAAAATGAACGAAATAACTTCTTTGATGCCTCATAAGCCAGATTTCATGGCAACAACAACATGGAGACCACACCGATTGATGCCACAGACGAGATCAGGACCGTCTTTGACCACAGACAAATGGTAGCCCTGATCCTCCTCAACCTCTTTGCTGTGTTTGATACAGTCTTCCACCACATCCTCCTCTACAGACTACACAACATCAGCATTCATCAAAATGCCCTCAAATGGATCGCCTCATTCCTCTCACATCCTCCCTTCACCTTCGCACTCAAGGACATCACATGCGGTGTACCTCAAGGGTCAGCTTGCAGCCCTACCCTGTTCTACATCTACAGGCCCGCTCACATACATTATCATATCCCACAGACTAAACATAATCACCTATGTTGATGGCACTCAACTGATCCACTCGCTCACTGAGGATCATACAACGCCAAAACCAATTTCTGCAACACCATGACTGACGTAGCTAAATGGATGAGAGACAGATGTATTTAACTAAACTCCGATAAGACAGAAGTACTCACCTTCGGTAAGAACTCCTCCACATGGGACCACAGCTAGTAGACAGCAGAACTTGGACCAACCACCATTCTAGCCATGGTGAAATCTCGCCTAGATTATGGAAATGTCCTCTACCATGGCATGCCTGACTACCTTATGAGGCGCCTCCAGCTGGTTCAAAATCAGGCCGCTCGGCTGGTTTTTAACCTGTCTAAATCACACCATGTAACTCCTCTTCTCCTTTCCCTCCATTGGCTCCCTGTCCGGCAGCGCGTCTTATTCAAGCTCGGCTGCACCACCTTTAAAGCCAGGACAGGTTCTGCCCCTTCCTTCATCAACTCGGCTATTCAAACCTACACTCCCTCACGAGACCTCCGATCCTCCTCCCACCACCTTCTCGTGGTTCCCCGCTTCAAACGGAAGAAGTGGGGTGGGTCCAAATTTGCTACCACGGGCCCAGCCTTTTGGAACTCTCTCCCACTGTCCCTCAGAACCTGCACTCAATACCCCCTCTTCCGCAGAGACCTCAAGACCTTCCTTTTTACCCAAGCCTTCCCATCCTGAAATCTTCACCTTTCCCCTTTTTCTGACCCGCTGAGTAGCTGTTGCCAGTGAGCGCCAAGAAACCGCCAGGTGTACGAGCGCTATACAAATCCCTTCAAATTCAAATTCAAATTCAACCCCCACTTCGACGGACCACGCATGCAACCTCAGCATCACCCTCAACAGCCAACTGACTATGAAATGACAAGTCGACTCAGTCACCTTTTCCTACTTCCGCAGCCTCAACATCCTTCACAAAATCTTCAGATGGATCCCAAACCAATGCCGGGAAGACCGTTAAGCACCCCCTTGTCATCAGCTGCCTTGACTATGGCAACTCTCTCTATGCTGGAATTTCCACCCAACTCCTCAAAAGACTCCAGACCATTCAGAACACCACAGCCAGACCAATGATGACCCTCTCCAAAGGGACCAGCATCACCCCTCACTTAATAAACTTCCACTGGCTACCCTTCCAGAAGGTGCCAGTTCAAGATCCTTACAGTCACGTACAAAGCTCTACACATCCAAGGACAGCGTGGGTAAAGTGGGCAACTTCCCAGGGCCCCCACCTTCCAATGGGTGCCCTGAGAGAAGGAAGTTTCTTCACTGTTGTCTTTAGCTCTTCTTCCACCTCTCCATTTCTCTCTGCCTAACTCTACCTCTTTCTCTTTCTTCCAAGTATAATTTTAGGGATTTTTGGGGCTGTAGCCAAGACCCATTTCAGTTGTTTTGTTGACCCAGTTTTTGAAAGTTGAATATATATTTCAATATTGTTTGGCATTATGCCATCCTTGAAATATCAGAAAAAAGGCAACAAAATGCAAACTTATTTTGAGCTTAAATGTGTTTGATTGGAGTTATAGGAATAAGTTCAGTTTTCTTTTGTCAGAGCCTGTTACTTTTGTTCTGGACGCAATTAACTCCACCTCAAAAAAGATGTAGTGTGTTGAAAAGTTTAAAAAATGTGTACAGTTAGCATAAAAAGATCCGGAAAAGGCTGCAATACACACCACTTCGAAGTTAAATAAATAGAATTTTTTGAAAATTCGTAATACTTTCCTTTATTTTGAATTCATTGGTGTTTAAGTCTGTCTTATGTGTGAACTGTGGTTGTATTTCACGTAAATGCACAGCCTCTTGTAAATTGTAGTTTGTCTTAGCTACCCAGGTATTCGTAAGGGGAAATGCATTTTCAAGATTTTCAGCAGCAGAGCGGGTTAATTCACGCCGTTTGCACTGATTTTTAGTCTCGGTGTTTGTCCCGTGCTGTAAACTCAGTGTGAACGGCATCTCGCACAGTGCAAGAGGGCTCTGCTTCTTTCTGCCACTTGAGTAGAAGTTCTACTCAAGCAGCAGTTTCTTCAACGCGAACGGAATGTTTCTCAATGAGAAAGGTGGTGACCATCCTCGACCTCCCGCGTTGAGAAATCCTGCTCGGAAGTGAGCTAGCATTGGATTTTCCTCACTCACGCTCAACAACTTCTCATTGGCAAGCCTGGGCGAGGGAAAAACTCCACTCCACGTAGTTTTACAGAACTCTGCGAGCTCCGAGGAGCACGAAGTAAGACAAACTCCGAAAACTTCGCAAACCGAGCAGAGTTCACAGCCCAGGCTTACCAAGGATCATCCTACATCAAGCATCAACTAAGCTTCCACCTGCCCCCAAGACACCTGTGCTCTAGTTTGCTCGCCCTCGCACACACCCCCACATCCATCTCAGCTACAGCGAGGGCAACTCCTGCTCCTACATCTCCACCAAGACATGGAACAACTTGCCGCTCCACCTTCAAACAGGACCCTCACTATCGGACTTCAGAAAGAAACTCAAGACCTGTTTTTGCAACTAAGACATGGCAACCGCAGCACTCATATACCCTTAGGAATGACAGTGCTGCCTAATACAAATGCTGTTTGATGATTAATTGATGTAAGGATTCTGCACATACATAATAATATACTTTTCAAATGAATATTGAGTATATCTGTGTTGCAAATTGGGTAGTTGGTTGAGGGGGTGTGAGCCCTTTGTAGGCAACAGCTGCAATCCATTTCAGGGTGAACCACAAAAGTCACTAAATTTATCTGTGCTTAACCCTGTGGTAGCTTGGCAGAAAAGCAGTCAGGCTTAACTTAAAGGCAATTTGTAAAGTATTTATGCAGCTCTGAAACAGTAATAAAGTGATATCACAACACAAGAAAAACCCCACACTAATTTAGAAAAATAGGGTAAAATGTAATCCATTATTTAATATCAAAAGAAAAACAATTCAGTCAGTAGAACAGGAGCTATGAATTTTCAAAGTTTTTAGAACAATCTAGTGCCTAAAAGATCAAAGGGTCAACAGCGGACATCTAGTCATGTGACACATGGGCAAAGTCGAAAGTTATGGTCAACCATGACAGAGCATGGCTCGGATAGCGAGGTGGATTGGGCCCGGTCTCCGCTTACCTACTGACTTAAAAGACATTTCTCTTCAAGATGTGTAGAAGGTCAAAATCCAGCAGGGCAAGGCAGACAGCAGTGTCCGGGGAAATTGGTCACCACTGGACGAAGTTGCAGTGAAGATTTCAATGTTCAGACTTAGGTTCTGATTTAGATCTTGGCGAACAGGTTACTACGTCACAGTGGTGACGGACATACCACCCCCTAAAATATAAATCCCATAGGATATAATGGGATTTATATTTCAGCGGGTGAGATATCCATCACCGATGTGAAAGAGCAACCCATCCACCTAGATCTAAATCAGGCCATTAATCTCTATTTTGGAAGTTGGAAATTTTCAGCAGGACGAAGTTGCAACCTGTACATAACAAGGGGTCCAGGAGGCTGGGCACGTTTCCAGAGAGGAGCTGCTGAACAGGATTTAATGCTACAGAGAAGAACATAGTGGGAGCTACTACAAAGTCAGGCTGTCTAGCAATGTATCTTCTAGGTGGATCGTTGAGCAAGCAGGTTCCGGTCTCAGTTCTCAAAGAACGTTTATGCAGGAAAAATGAATTGGGCACCTTTAGCACCACTCCAAGGGGGCCAGGACTGGGGAGCACCACTTGGAGTGCCAGGACTCACTTCAGGCTGGATCAAGGTACACATTGAAAGGTAATAGAGTGTTTTGTGTACCTGTAGCTCTGAGAAAAGGTCAGAAAAGTAGCCATTGGCGTCACTCTGGTGGTCCTGGGTACAAGCAGAAAAGAGGATATCAAGCAGCTGGGCAGTGCTCTGATGACACAGATCAGGCTTCAGGCAGCAGAGATGTCCTGTTGGAGCAGTTGGGCAGTCCTCTGAATTAAACAGCAGGCATCAGGCAGTATGGCAGTCCTCTGAGCGTCTGAAGAGAACTAAAGAGTGGGTCTAATTTTTTTGTTATGTTTAAGTAACAACAACTATGGAAGTTTTTCAATTTTGTAAAGATTTTAATTAATCATATACAAATAAACATTTACTTACTAACTTACTCACTGCGAAACAAGAACTGAGCAATGCATTATGGGAGTGGTAGTCCTTTTGAGATAGTAACACTCTCAATCATAGTAAGTCATGTCATTTTTCAAAGTAGTACTTTGGTATGCTGAAGCAGTGTAGTACAAGTAGTAGTCACTGATGAAACAATTTATTTTTATATGTACACAAATTCATATTTCGTACTACATCCACAGAACATACAAGTGAGGCCAGGACAGAGAATGATTTCGAAATTTCTCCTCCCCATGTGACGTCAGAAAATGAAGATGAAGTCACTAATGCCCCTGTGCAGCATCTGAATATACAAAGGAAGCGCAGACGTGTACCACCTATAGAACCAATGGGACAGGATGAAAATGCTGATGTTGAATCAGTCCCCAATGAGACAGTTACAGTGTCCTCCCAAGACGCACAACAGCAATCCCAAACTCCAAGGAGGGCACGCTCATTCCGTCTGGAGGCATCTGGGAGTAACACAGGACAAAGTGAAGGAGTCACAGTGTTCGCAGGCCTTGAGCAGAACATGCTTCAGGTGCAGCGCCTACAACATAAGGCACTGAGATCAATTAATAGGCAGCTACTAAAATCCAACAAAAACCAGGAAAGCATGGCTGCTTCATTTGACAAACTCTGCGTGACACTTGTTAATACTGAAAAGGCACGAAACAGGGCTGCACAGGCTCTGCAGGATAGAATGCATACATACACCAAGGCCATCAACAGGCTATGTGCAGTCACCAGCAATTTCACACGTCACAGTATCAACATGCAGCGAGAATTAAGTGACTGCACACGTGCAGTTGCAAAGAGTGTGGACAAAATGACATTGGTCTTGGAAAGCATGCAGACCACCCACTCAGGTGCAAGCGCTCTCCTCTGCTCTGGAGAAAGCGAGGATAACTCCAGTAGGAGTAGTAGCAACCCTACCCCAACTAGCATCATGGTGCAATGCAGAAGTGGGAGGCGTTCCACTACCGGAGCTGAGCATGAGGCCATACCTCCACAGGAGCAACATGATTCCACCTGCCAGCGTAAAAAATGACTTTGTGTTAAATTACCTATGAAGCAGAAATGCATTGAGACAATTTTTTTCATTTCTTTTACACGTATGGATATTTATGTTTTCAAAAATTTGAAGAAATGAGTCAAACATAAAGTACCGTTTGCATGTTGTGAATTAAAAGAACAATAGCAAACGTCTATTGGTGTTTACTATTTTTTCTTACCTAAAAATAATTACGTGTAATCTCTGCCCTTCTTTGACGACCAGCCATGGCTCCTACTCCTGCCACTGCCATTCTTGGTGGAGGGTTATCATAATCATCAGATGTGTCAGAGTCACTCACTTCAATTTCTGTGCCTTTGCGAATTGCCATGTTATGCAGCATTGCACATGCTGTCACAATTTTGCAACATGTCTCTGGATTGTATTGCAATGCACCTCCACTTTTGTGTATGCATCTGAAACGGCTTTTCAGGATTCCAAAAGTACGTTCAATTACCCCACGTGTGGACCGGTGTGCCCTGTTGTACCGTCTTTCACTTGCATTTGCAGGATTTAAGTATGGGGTGAGTATGAAATCACGCACTGCGTAGGCACTGTCACCTGCAAGTTAGAGAGGAAAAAGTAACTGTATGTTGCATTCCATATTGATGGATGGATGGATGGATGTTTGCATGTGTATTACTTACCTAGCAGGTATCCATCTCCAAACTGACCAGCCCTGAGATGTCTATGAATTGCGCTATGTCTGAAGATGTAAGAGTTATGTGTACTCCCTGGAAACTTTGCTACAATGTCATTGAAAATGTTTTTTGCATTGCATATGATCTGGATGTTTAGCGAGTGGTAGCTTTTTCTATTCCGGAATACATATTCTATGGCTGCAGGTGGAGTGATGGCAATATGAGTTCCGTCTATGCATCCAATCACATGTGGGAATCTTGCAATTTGATAGAAATCCAACTTTGTTTCCTGTATGGCTTGCTGTGTATTTGAGAAATATATATGATGTTGGAGTCTACTTATCATTGCGTCCAGGAAGACATGAAAAAAACGTGATAAGGCACTCTGTGACACTCCACCAACCTCTGCAATTACAGTTTGAAAGGAGCCAGAAACCAAAAGGTGCAGTGAGCACAATACCTGCACATGTGTTGGTATTGATTGTTTTCTGCCTGTTGGGTGTGCCAAAAAAAGTTCCAATTCATTTATCAGGTCAAGAATGGTGTGAGGATGTAGCCTGTATTTTTCATAGATCTCCTCCTGAGTCTGCTGGAACAGCGTAATGCGTATTCGGAAGATTCTCTCCTGCCTTTATCTTCTGTGGGCAGGAGCTTGAATGCGCAGCCTCCTGGCAATCAGGTAGAGTCCCGCCATTTTGGAGTGAAATGAAATGCATTCTGGGAGCTTTCTTATGTGCCGCTCGCAGTGAGGTTCTCTGCCAGTTGCTTCGCTTTCACGACGCTACAGGAGTAGCTTGCTGCCTGACCTGATTCCAGCCCTGAAGGAGAGGAGGAGAGGAGGAACAACACCTGCGTGGCCGCAGAGGAGGCGCGAGGCGCGGCTCCGGGACTGCGAGGCTCAGCTATCAGCTACATCAGCTGTTGCCTCTTCCCGTGCGAGCCGCGCCCCCTCCCAGTGCCCGCCCCCACCAAATCGCCTACAACCTCTCGCGGCTCCCGCTACGCGGGCGCCGCTCGCAGTGAGGTTCTCTGCCAGTTGCTTCGCTTTCACGACACTACAGGAGTAGCTTGCTGCCTGACCTGATTCCAGCCCTGAAGGAGAGGAGGAGAGGAGGAACAACACCTGCGTGGCCGCAGAGGAGGCGCGAGGCGCGGCTCCGGGACTGCGAGGCTCAGCTATCAGCTACATCAGCTGTTGCCTCTTCCCGTGCGAGCCGCGCCCCCTCCCAGTGCCCGCCCCCACCAAATCGCCTACAACCTCTCGCGGCTCCCGCTACGCGGGCGCCGCTCGCAGTGAGGTTCTCTGCCAGTTGCTTCGCTTTCACGACGCTACAGGAGTAGCTTGCTGCCTGACCTGATTCCAGCCCTGAAGGAGAGGAGGAGAGGAGGAACAACACCTGCGTGGCCGCAGAGGAGGCGCGAGGCGCGGCTCCGGGACTGCGAGGCTCAGCTATCAGCTACATCAGCTGTTGCCTCTTCCCGTTGCTTGCCGCGCCCCCTCCCAGTGCCCGCCCCCACCAAATCGCCTACAACCTCTCGCGGCTCCCGCTACACGGGCGCCGCTCGCAGTGAGGTTCTCTGCCAGTTGCTTCGCTTTCACGACGCTACAGGAGTAGCTTGCTGCCTGACCTGATTCCAGCCCTGAAGGATAGGAGGAGAGGAGGAACAACACCTGCGTGGCCGCAGAGGAGGCGCGAGGCGCGGCTCCGGGACTGCGAGGCTCAGCTATCAGCTACATCAGCTGTTGCCTCTTCCCGTGCGAGCCGCGCCCCCTCCCAGTGCCCACCCCCACCAAATCGCCTACAACCGCTCGCGGCTCCCGCTACGCGGGCGCCGCTCGCAGTGAGGTTCTCTGCCAGTTGCTTCGCTTTCACGACGCTACAGGAGTAGCTTGCTGCCTGACCTGATTCCAGCCCTGAAGGAGAGGAGGAGAGGAGGAACAACACCTGCGTGGCCGCAGAGGAGGCGCGAGGCGCGGCTCCGGGACTGCGAGGCTCAGCTATCAGCTACATCAGCTGTTGCCTCTTCCCGTGCGAGCCGCGCCCCCTCCCAGTGCCACGCCCCCTCTCACCCGCTGTTGCCCGTTAGTGCCCGATAGAGACCGGACCGGGCCTATTCCCTTTCAACAACGACCCAGCAACAAACAATCATGCCGCCCAAAACACGAAGTGCCTCCAAACCCAAATCTAAACACGCTCAGGAGGTAGCACAGGTAACAGGCCCTATTGACTTATTTATATCGCGGGTAAATGACACGATAAACCAAAGCATAGCTTTAATGGAGAAGAGAGTTTCAATGGATCTCATAAGCGCAAATGCGAAGCGCTCATCACTAGGCGCTATAGCAAATGCCGCCTCCCCAATCAATTTAAACACTCAAAACAGTTCTCTTCCTGTGACTCTTTCTGCCTCAGACCTTAACACCGTCCCATCAGTAGTTGACCTGTCGGTCACGCACTCTGAGTCGGATCCCTCAATAACAATGGATGACCTGGAAGCAACTCCCGACCTAGCTGGTCGCCAAATCGAAGGAGACATCCAATCCATAGATAACTCATCCCAGCAAGGCGAGAGAGAAGGGGCAATACCGAAAACCCGATCACCAATCAATGAAGGAACACACAGTTCTCCCTGCCAGGAACCTAAAACGATTCATCCAAACTCCTTAATCTCTAACAGCATATTACATATCTCTGACTCAACTCTTCCCCACAAGGCAATTCTTAATGATAATATGCCGGAGCAATGTAAGACCTGCAGAATCACCTCACAAGTTCTTACCACAACTAAGGACTTACTATATCAGTATTTAAAGCCTATCCAATTAAGTATTAGAAATCTCGAAGCTCAACTAACAATAATCTCAGCTACCCTCTTAGATACGAATACCCGGATTGATGTAAGGGGTCAACGTAACACCTCGCACCCACCAAAAAAGCAAAACCAATCACACGCACAGAAAGCAGTTAATCATTCCAACACAACATCTTCAGTACAAAAGACTTTAAAACAACCGGCCACCATACCCAAATCTATTGTAAATACACCCCTTCCCCAGCAGGAGAAACCACCTCATTCCAAAGTACAGCAAACAGTAACCGCAGGCAAGGCCATGACAGGCACTCCAGGTCCATCAGCCAAACCAGATTCTAGTAGAACCACCACTGAAAAGCCAGACTCTCAGTCATCGAACCCATCGCTTTCTCAAAAAACACCCAAGAACACATCCAAGAACACACCCACATCCAAAACCACGCCGAAAAAACCTCCCATAGCTAGACGCCCCGCTCACATGCCCCCGGAAGCTACTCCCTATACAATAGTTTTAACAGGAGTACCCGAGTTAACAGATGACATCCCAGAAACTGCATGGTCGCTTAAAAACAAGGCCATGCAGTGGCTTAGCATAAACAGACCCCTTGAATCCCATCTCTCGGGAGGGATCACTACAGCCCGTAGGGTAGCCTGGATAGGCAAAACAAAGAAAACAATACGCGGTGATTGCATCATCGTAACATGTAGAGATCCCGCAACTGTAGACCACATTTGTGCTTGGCCCCAACTCGACAAAAAAGGGGGAATAGATGCCCGCCACCTCTCCTTCTTTTACCCCCCAGCGAAACAACATCGCAACTTTCCACCATGGGAATGGCACCACTATCCTAAAGATCATTTTAATGATCTACGAAATCAGGACCCTTGGTGTCAAACACCATGGAATCAGAGGGAGTACCCATGCGACTACCCAGACAGGGGAGGACCAAGAGGCAGATATGCTGAACGCCAAATACCCTATTGGCAGGACAGACCTTACCAAGCATACGAAGGATGGCAGGGCTTTCCGACCCAAAACCGATTTGAGTGCCTTGAAATGATCGATTGACCATTTATGGACAAACCTAACCACCACAATGCAGATTCCGTACACCATTCTGCTTCCGACAAGTATCCTACATCATCACCAGAGTCGCCCTACACACCAGAGTCATCACTGACTCATTTAAATAATCTCTTGAACCGTTCCCACCTAGTAGAAGCGGATACCAGCCAAAGATTAAACATCGAGCCCGATACAACTATTGAAATCCACACCAACGCGATGACAGTATCTGCTATCACGGAAAATAAAGAGGTCATGAGCATAGGTATAGCCTACTGGAATGTTGCAGGCCTAACGGAAAAAATATCATGCCCTCTATGGCTGAACACAGCAAGGAGCCACCAAATCTTGTGCCTACAAGAGACCTGGCGTACATCCCCTCTTCATCTAGCGGGCTACAAGACATTTTTCACAAAAGCAACGCCAAGTACAATGGGAAGACCAAAAGGCGGGCTCTTGATCTATCTTTCCAACACCTTACCACTAACAGCAAAACTAACAAAGGAAACACCCACTTATCAAATCATTCAACTCACTCATCAGACGGCAGCGTCAAGAAATTTATTCATAATCATAAATTATTACAATAACACAGGCTCCCTGGAATGCTGCACTTACCTAGACGAAATGGTAGCACACATATCTTCATTACAAAACGTGAACCTAAATACGACAATAAACTACATCTGGGGAGGCGATTTCAATCAAACAACATGCCCAAATCATGAAAGTGGAATCTGCGGTCTACAGACCGAATCCGGAGATCCCATCCCACACTTTGCACACACTCCGAGTGGAAACAAGCTCAACGAAATTCTCTTCACCTTGGACCTAGACTTTGCCAACGAATTAGTTGACCCGGTCCAGAAATTTCTACCTACTTTTCATGGGCGCGGCTGTATGTCAACCATTGACTTTATCCTAGCCTCAAATACCTGTAAAGGATTATTAAAAAATTACAAAGTAGGGTCCAGTCCGATTAGCGACCACTACCCCCTGAGCGTGGATCTCCTTATGGAAAACACGGGTCCCTCCACAACAAAAGCCAGCCTTCTCGATCAACAATCACTAGTATTAAAGAAGAAGAATGGGTATGCCATTAAATGGTCAAAGATAGACCCCGAAGTTACTTCACAAAGGATACTTGCAAAAACGCAACCATGGATAAGGGACTGTCTGTCTGCAGAGGCCTCTCCAGAACTAATTGTCAACTCCTTCCATAATATCCAAGGAGCAATAAGGGACGAGCTATTTAAACACACTGCAAACAAAGCAAAACCTCCAACAAAGAGATGGTTTGACTCTGACTGCAGAAAGGCCCTCACGTCCCTCAAAGAAGCCCTCCGACAGAAACCCAGAGACGCCCAAAAAATTTCACTCCTGAGGAAAAAGTACAACACTGCCCGGAAAACTCGAAGGCGCCAGATAAAGCAAGACCTATGGTGTCAACTTCACGAGAGCGCACTAAAAAAAGACAGCACCACATTCTGGCAGACCATCAGATCACCCCTTCTAGATAACACCACAGACCCACATCATCTAGATGTGGCAATAACTGAGAATGACTGGGTCCATCACTTTATAAAAATTTTTGGCTCGCAAACCGACCTCTCTCAAACAGAAGATCAACCACAAGTAGAGAATAATTTCCATCCTATTAATCTACGCTTTACTGTTAATGAGGTTAGAAAGGCCATTACTGCGTCAAAAACTGGCAAGGCTCCCGGCCCAGACGGGGTACCTATGGACTTGTTCTTATACAACAGCGACTACTGGTCACTAATAATTACCCGGGTAATGACAGCAGTCACCGAACTTGGACTTCTTCCATCATGGTCTACTTCCACCCTCCTGCCAATATTCAAGAAAGGGGACCGTAATGATCCCGCGTGCTACCGGCCGATCTCCCTTCTGGATTCCACGGGCAAGATTGCAGGCCGACTACTCCTGGACCGATTACAATCTTGGGCCCAGGAGAACAGCATCATCACAGACCTGCAATACGGCTTCCAGAAGGGGCTCGGGACGGTGGAACAGGCTCTAAACCTGACCCTCCTGGCCGGAAAATACACCAGCGCGAAAGGAGGCAAAATCTATCTGGTCTACGTAGACCTGAGCGCGGCTTTCGACTGCGTTCAGCATGCCAAGCTGTGGGAGACCATGATAAACCTCGGAGTGGATCCATCCATACTAGCCTTCCTCAGGGAACTCTACACTAACGCGGAAGGCCGAGTTCGTTATGGCATCGCAGGCGAACTATCACGCCCCTTTAAAATAACACGAGGAGTAAGGCAAGGGTGCCTACTGGCTCCCTTCCTGTTCAACCTATACACTAACGGGATCGAACAAGCATTGCTGGAAGGGAGCCAGGACCTTCCGCAGATAGCACGCCGCCCAATACCCATCCTCCTGTATGCCGATGACTCGGTCATCCTGGCCCGGACAGCTAATCAACTCCAGCGGCAGCTGAACAAATACGTGGCATTCATGGATTCCCTGGGTCTGAAAGTCAACATTAAAAAAACATTCACAATGACCATCGGACCAAAACACGGAGTCTCAAAATCCATGTATATCAATAAAAACCGACTGGAAAAAACATCGGTATACCCTTATTTGGGTATACTTGTGGATGACAAAATGACCTGGCGCAAGGCAATCGAAACTAGAAATCTCAATTTCCGCCGAGCAGTATCAGCACTAAGTGCCTTCTCCAGAAAACTTGGCAAACCAGCTCCATCGGAACTGCTAACAATATACTACGCAAAATGCCATAGCGTGGCCACTTACGGAGCAGGCATTTGGGGCTACGAAAACATTGACCAACTCCAGGTAACGGAGAACGCTTTTATTAAATACGTTCTAGCCCTCCCCCAAAGCTCCCCGATCTTTGCATTGCATCGGGAGCTAGGGATGGAATATGTGACAGACACCATACGATGCCAGCCTCTTATACTCTGGCACCGCATATGGAGTAATCCTGAAAGCCACATAACGCGTTCCCTCATCACCGAATGCCTTGGCCTAGCCCACTGGAGGAAAATACCCTGGCTCAATTACATCCACAAATTCCTTCAAGACCTCGATCGGGAGCAATACTTTCTCGAACCACCATCAATAGAGGACATTTCAAAGAAACAGTTGAAGGAACTATGTATGGGCCACTTAAGAGAACTCCGCCATCAGGCCGAGATTGTTAAAATACAAAATGAAAAAATCTGCTCACTACAATCAGAGAAGTTACCACAGCCCTACTTGTCATTTTTTCTCTCGAACTACGAAAAGTTCCTATTGACAAGACTACGGTTCGACCTTTTCTTCCGAATGGTCTCATTTCCAGAACCGAACAACTGGTCCAGGAGCCTGTCATGCTGTCCTTGTGACGGGGTTTCCAACCAATCAACGGTCCATGTTATTTTGTTCTGCAAGTACTACAGAGCAGCTAGGAAAAAATGGATCCTTCCCCTTCTCCGTCTAAGTGGACTCAGATGTACATACCCAGCTCTCGCTTATCTCCAGTCACCGAAAAATCTGCATGAAGCTAAAATGATAGTGACCTTTTTAAAACTAGTAACAAAAACTCGTCGTGAAATCGTTTCTTAACTATTACATGTGTCTCAATGTATTAATTCTTGAATTTTTTATAAAACTGTACTTTTTATGATTATGCAATTTTATAATCGAATAAAAGTTTATGAACTGATGTGATTTTTTTTTTACCACCTGCTTCTACTTGGTGTTAATAGCGATTTCTTAAATTGCGAATTTTGAAAATCTGCAAATTGTGAATTTTTCTTACATATCGATGCGATTTCTTGCCATGCGATTTCTTATTTGCGATTTTCGCTAACTTAGGAAAATGCAAAATTAGATATCGCAATTTTTTCTGCGAAAAATCACTTCTCGCGCACTAAGAATTCGCAAAAATGTGAATTCTTATTATGCGAGGCTATTTCTTTGATACATGCCAAATGCACTTTTTCATGTCGCAAACGCTGCAAAATTGCGATTTGCAGCATTTGCGACATGCAAACCACTTGATACATCTGCCCCTCAATGTCCTCTGCAGTGACTACTTGCATATTGTGTTAAAACAACAGCACTGTGCCCCTAAAGAATATTCAATCGCACTGTCCAATTAGTCACAGGCACTGATTATCATTCAACAGATAGTGAGTTTTACACCATAAGTCAAGACACTCTCTGTGAATACTACGATGCTACAAGAACAAGAAAGGGCGTAGCCTGAAACAATACTACAGAAGAATGAAAGTGAGCGTGTTCCCCACATAGGGGCTTACCGCTCGAAGAACGGCCTGCTCTAACTATGGCCTCCTGAGCGTAGCTGAAATGAACCGGAGGCAGGCAGAGGAAATGCGAGGTCTATTACGGTGATAGTGCACTAGCGCGAAGGCTGGAGCCGGCTGGGAGACAAAATGTTTGCTATGCACAAATAGGATATTAGGGGTTGGATATGACAGGAAATGCTGCCACACAGCAGCACGATAACAGGGCTGGAACTAGAACCAAGAGCATGGAGCCAGAATGCCCCGGGGACGATCACCGTCACTGGAACCGAAAGGAAAACTCGAAGCTTCTGCTCCTGGTCAAAGCAAAGAATAGTGAGCAGCACCCGAAGGGTGAGGCTGCTTATGTAGACCTGGACCACACCCAAGATGGCTGCCACAGACAGCTAGTAATTCTACTGCCTGAAAAAGAAAGGCAAGCTTGAGCACAGGTGCAACATCCTAAACAAGCACTGGAAACTGTAACATGTAGAACAGTAAAGGTTACATCAAAGCAGGACATTGTAACCACCAATGTGCAGAGTGGGACACATGCCTGTAGAGTTGGCGTAATAGTGGTTGAACGTCGCGTCACGACGCGACGTGCCGGCGGCCATCTTAGAGAATGCGCGCGCAGCAAGCCAGAGAACGGCGCGAACCCTGGAGCACGGTTGCACGGGCTCGGTGCTCTCTGTAGAGAACAAGTTAAATAAATACGGCGTACAACTACATACAACGTCCTGTCTTTATTGGAGGTATAGCAACATTACAATGGCGACGAGGTCAGGATGAGACCTGCACTGGAAAAAAAAAAACGGAAGTTGGAGAACTGCACAGCAGGCAAGCCTCAGCCAGAATCCACGAGCCAAAAGCACCACAGGAGTGGGCCACCTGTAATCGCCATGCTAACAGGCAAGTGGACACCAGAGAGCGCGGCAGAGCCCACAGGCACTGAAGGGCAGTCAGTCTAATCACCAGGGGAACAACACACCTTACCACCAGCCAACACTAGCCAACCAAGGGGAGGAGCACTGGCGACCTCTTGGAAGAGCGAAGGGGCAGACATAGAGATCCCCCAAACCAAAACAGAGGAACCAGAAGAAAACCGTGCACCAGGCAGCCCCAGAGGCCCCAGCAACACCTCACCCACGGCAAAGCACGAAAGGATGAGTGCACAAGCGGCAGCAGCGACGGCCTCGGTGCAATTCCTACCCAAGCCAGGGGAACCACTTATGCGATGGGAAGACTGGAGAGACTATATCAACAACTTCATAGAGGTGTTAGAGGATGAGAATGAAGAGAAATTCTCATGCATAAGAAAGAGGCGAATATTGTTGCATAACTTAGGCCCGGAGGGACTCAGGATCTTCAAGAATCTGACACCCAAACAACGAGCGAGTACCGATGATGACGTGTATGCCCATGCAATTGAGGAATTGAATGAACATTATAAACCGATGGTGTGCGTTTCAATAGACAGGTATAACTTTCAGCAGAGGAAGCAAAAACAAGGGGAGTCAGTGGAAGAGTACGTGATGGCACTAAGAAAGTTGGCATCGACTTGTAGATATGACACATTCCAGGATGAATCTATCAAGGATCAGATAGTGATGCACACCATGAGCACCGCTGTGCAAGACAAGCTATGGGCCAGTGGGGACGTCACATTGCAAGAAGTAATGGTAGTGGTCAAGCGAGCGGAATTGGAGCGGAGATGCGCGGAAGCAGCGGAAAGAGAGGCAGTGACAAGTCCAATGGTGAACAGAATAGGGGAAGAGGAGCCCCGCAAGGACGGCAGGAGCAAGGGGACCATGCCGAAAGGACCAAATAGGTGGCAAGGGAACCCGGGGCCACCAGGAAAACAGGTGGGAAACAGCAAGAAATATTGCTACAGATGCGGAAGTTAGGCGCATGAAGCCCACGACAGGAAGTGCCCGGTGTTTCGGGCCAAATGTATGTACTGCGGAATCGTAGGGCACTATGAGAAAGTGTGCCGCAGGAAATCCTCCAGAAGCGTGGTCAAGTACATCGACCAAGAACAGGAGATTGGGGAGGATGATGACCAGGAGGAAGGAGACACCGTTCTCTGCATCTATGACTTAGTGTTGAGCGTAGACGGCAAAAGGTCAACTAAACCAGTATTGGACATGACGATTGGAGGAGTACCTATAAGCATTGTGGCTGACTCTGGTTCGCCCTACACCATAGTCCAGAGAACGGTATGGATAGAAACATTTGAGCCACATCTGGGTCCAGGGTTGGCGAGACTGGACATACGGCCTGTCACGTACAACGGAGACCACATACCCATGTTGGGATTCCGGCCGTTGAGATTTGAATTCAGAGGACGATCGGGCAACTGCAAGCTGTACATTTCTGAAAAGGGCCCATCGGTACTGGGATGGCTAGACCAGGGCGATCTAGGCATCAAACTGGACCCTGGAGGCAAAGAACAGATCCTCCTCACCGAGCTGGAGGTGTGGCCAAACCTGGATAAGTGGAAGGATGAGTACCCCAAGGTGTTTGGAGGAACGGTGGGTAAGTTCGAGAAGTTTGCACACAGAATTGTCCTCAAGGAAGGCGCTATACCGGTGTCTCACAAGGTGAGGAACGTACCCCTGGCTGTAAGAGATGCAGTACAGGAAGAACTGCAAGGACTAGAAAGAAGAGGAATCATTGAACCAATCACATGCGCAGAGTGGCTGGCGCCACTAGTGGTAGTCATGAAACCCAACGGAAAGGTCAGGCTATGCGTGGACCTACGCGAACTGAATAAGAATATTGTGGTAGAGAAGTTTCCCTTACCGAGAATAGAAGAGATGTTGGCCAAGACGAGAGGGGTCAAGTGGTACTCCACCATTGACCTGACCTCAGCGTATCATCAAATCGCACTGCACCCGGAGAGCAGGAGGTTGACCTCATTCATTACCTCCTTCGGGTGCTACCAATTTCGACGCATGCCGTTCGGACTAGCATCGGCGGCTGCGGTATTCCAGAAATTGATGCACCAGCTGTTTCAGAAGGTGGACGCTATCCAGTATTTCCAGGATGATATCCTGGTGATGGGCGAGACAAACTAGACCACGATGCCAAACTGACCAAGGTGCTGAAGGTGCTGGGAGAGAAAGGCCTCACGGCGGAATGGGAGAAATGCCGCCTGGGCATGGACTCAGTGACCTACTTAGGGCACGAAATCGGAGTGCAAGGAATCACCCCCAAGGCAGACAACGTAAAGGCGATCTGCAAAGCACCACCACCGACCAGCAAAGAAGAGGTACGGTCCTTCCTAGGAATGGCCGAGTATTATAGTAAATTTGTGCAGCATTTCGCAACAAAGACACACCACATGAGGAAGTTAACAAGGGAGAGCTCATTGTTCAGCTGGATGGAGGATGCACAAAAGGAATTTGAGTACATAAAGAAGGATGTGATAGGAGCAATACCCTTGCAAGGATACGATCCCCACGGAAAGACGGTGCTCATGACGGACGCCAGTGAAAAAGGCTTGGGTGCAGTGTTGATTCAATATCGGGGACAAGGCGTAATGGACACGTTGAGTTTTGGATCTCGCTCCTTGAGTGATACAGAGAAGAAGTACAGCGTCATCGAGAAGGACATTTTAGCTGTAGTGTGGGCGATGACAAGATTCAGACAATTCTTGTGGGGCACACGGTTCACATTAAAAACAGACCACAAGCCCTTAGTGAAGGTCCTAACATCCAGCGGGCATGCGAGTGCCACCCCCAGGATCTCGAAAATGACATTAAAGCTACTGGAATTTAGATATGATGTGGAGTATATCCCCGGCAACCGGAACAAAGCAGCGGACTATCTGAGCAGGGCGGCGGCCATGGAGCCCTGAGAAGAAGACCAGATAGAAGAAGAGATGGTGGCACTGACAGATGACCAAGAGAGGGTTATCAGCAATCAGGAGTGGAAAGAAGCATATGAGTGGGACCCTACCCTGCAGGAAGTGAAACGGTGCATAGTACAAGGATGGCCAGAAAAAAAACACAAAAGCGAGAACCTAAAAATGTACTACGAAGTCCGGGAGGAACTATCGGTGGATGACCAAGGAGTGTTCACGTACAGAGGGGACAAAGTAATTCCCCCAGCTGATATAGTCCCAAAACTACTAGTATTACTCCATGAAGGACATTTGGGAATAGTCAAGATGAAGCTGAGGACCAAACAAGGCTATTGGTGGCCAGGTATGGACTTGAGAGTGGAAAGGCACGTCAGAGATTGCCCGCAGTGCCAAGGGGCAGATAAAACACTCAAGCCATTGCGCCCAGCGCTAGGAAGGTTCGACCCCCCACAGAACCCATGGGAGGAGTTGTCCATCGACATACTGGCCCCCATTTTGGATGGACAAGGTGTACAGAAGTACGTATGTGTCCTTGTGGATAGATACTCGAAATGGCCGGAGATGAAAGTGAAAGAGGTGATGGACACAGACACTATACTAAAGTTTTTAAGCGACACGTTCGTGAGGGAGGGCCTTCCTAAATCCATCTTGAGCGACAATGGCCCTCAGTTCACCTCAGATAAATGGACCAACTTCATGGAAAGGAATGGTATCCTCTCCAAGCACACGTCGATCTATCACCCGGCAGGAAACGGACTAGTAGAACGGTTTAACCGTGTGGTGATGGGATCCGTGCACGCTGCGATATCCAACAAAGGACTGGGAGAAGGAAATATGGCAAATGATATGGGCGTACAGGATTACCCCCACAGGAACTGGATACAGTCCCAAATCTTGAGATCCCTTCACGAAGGACACGAAGGACAACAGAGTCTGGAAGGAGAAAACAATAATGAGCAAATGGTCTCCTGCAGTGGTGCAAGCAAACTTGGAAAATGTAAATGTACAGGAATTTATATAGCGCAAATCACCAACCGGTCTCTAAGCGCTTGCTTAGGGAACCCGTCCTGGTATTCCCCTGTGAGATAACCCCAGCAGAGTATCCGCTAGGTGAAAGCCAGGCATCCCGCCGCGAGGGGCCGTTGTGGAGATTAAGCAAGCTATTGCCCAGAGTCGCAGAGTGTGAAACCGTGAATCGAGAAGGCACCGGAGCAAGAATTTTCGAGTCCATGGACATTTTTAGGACTCAAGACCCCGCCGAGCCGGGAATTGAACCATGGTCCCGGCCTGACCTCTGCTTTCAGGTCGGCCTCCTCTAACCAGTGAGCCACACTTCTCCACAAGGCATAAGATGTCTACGCAAAGCACTACAACAGACGTTGGAACGTGAAAGATACAGGATTGGAAGAAGGTGAATGGGTGCGAGTCAAGTTGGCGACGATGCAAAGGAAAGGAGATAGCAAGTATAGTAACCCCTGCAAGTGAAGAAGGTGTATGACAGAGCAGCTCTGTTGAGTGATGGCAACATTTGGTCCCAGGACCGCATGGCGAGATGCAACAAGGTACTGCAGTGGGACCAAGGAAGACAGGACCTAGAAAGTGGGGAGGAGTCTGAGGCAAGAGACGAACAATTCGTTGGGGAGATGGACTTAGGAAGTGAAGAAGTCAGTAAGGAACAAGATAATGGAGGTAGCCCGGGAGCAGAGAGAGAGATGAATGGAAACGGGTTGATGGAGAATCACAACAAGGGGAGCAGGGCAGGGACTTCAGAGCGAGAAGCCCTGACTACCCCGACGAGACTGACCCGCAGGGGAAGAACAGTGACGAGACCAGCCAGGTTTCGAGACTTTGATATGAGCGGCGGACTGTGAGTTACATGTTTCATTGTTTGGGAAAAAGGGAGATATGTAGAGTTGGCGTTATAGTGGTGGCACGGCGCGTCACGACGCGACGTGCCGGTGGCCTTCTTAGAGGATGCGCGCGCAGCAAGCAAGCCACAGAACGGCACGAACCCTGGAGCACGGTTGCACGGGCTCAGCGCTCTCTGTAGAGAACAAGTTAAATAAATACGGCGAACAACTACATACAGCGTCCTGTCTTTATTGGAGGTATAGCAACATTACAATGCCTTTTCCCACAACATACAACCATTCTGTGAGTGCAGGGGCGACCCACAACACTGTGCGCATTGTGGGTGGGCTGGGCCCTAGAACGCAGGCTGCTGCTGCACTGACACTGTGTGGGAGGACTACACAAAGGTCAACTGCGAACTACAACTGGTCATGTGACCCAGGATACTGGCACCAAACGGTTAGGCAAGTAAATGCCAACTTTGTAATAGTGAAAACTCAAAAGGCGCTTGACGAACGCACCAGGCTGGCGCACTGCTTCAAATGGGACCTTTTCCCTTCCAATACATCGTTTTCGACCTTAATATATCAAAACCTGACCTTGTATTCATAGCATTAATCAATCTTTTTCATGACAATGCCACGGAAACAGCGAAATTCCATATGGATGTCTATTGCGCATTTTCAAATGTGGCTGCTTTCCATTACAGGCTTTTAAACAACGGCACGTTAAGTAATAAACACCAGCATAGGCCATGTTAATGCTACCCAATGCATTTTGAGCAAAAGGCTCTTTGTCAGGGGTTTCTGAAAAATTACAATAAGAACAGCTATACCAAGTGCGCCAATTAATTATAATATACAAACAAAAACAGAATACCAACAGAACCCTTTAAACCCTACTATCCTCCTGCCCCTTTTGTAAAGTGCTACGAGAATATTGTGCACCCCCTAATAAACTGCGAGTGCCCACCTGCGACTGTTAAAAACATTACCCAAATGAAATAATCAACTCTCAAATCTGTGCTTCCTTCTTACCTTATAAACACAAACCCGTAGTCTTCATACAACCGATAACCTCCTCACCAGCTCTCCCAAACTGCTCTAGCAATCACCCTCACAAGCAAACCATTAGAAAACAAGGGCTCGCACCCACGCACCCACGTGTCCTCAATCACCATCAAATCACCTGATACAATTATAACCCATTCCAAATACTACAACACCCATCCTGCCCTTCCCTAAACCGAAAAGCAATCCTACTAACGCATCAATCTCACCTTCCCACGTCTCATTCAGCCCACGATCCAAACCTCTATCTGAATAAACACTCATATACTACCCTCCTCTCCTCTCATGTCTATCATCACATCTTGAACCCCCAAACCCACTAGCATTTTTGCGGCGAGTGTGGTCAAGGTCAAGTTTTGATATATTAAGGTTGAAAACAACGTTTTGGAAGGGAAAAGGTCCCATTTGAAGGAGTGCGCCAGCTTGGTGCATTCGTCACATGCCTTTTGAGTTTTCATTTTGAATGAGTGACCTGGGATTGGTCACTAAGAATGATGAGCATGCAAGCCAAAATATGCATCAAGATGTGGTTTACATTAAAGTGAAGGAGTGCACTCTTATTTAACTTTTTAACTTTTTACTTGTGTAACTTTGTAATAGTGGTATTTTCAGAAGGTGATTTAAAATTCAACATTACCATTAAAAATTATTTTAAATTACAATTCTTTATACATCAAACATGGCATCTCTGCCTGGTCCCAAGTAGACGTTATCACTTATTAAATGTTTAGTGCCTTTCCCAGCCCTGGAGCATGCAACATAGATTATGCCACACATGGGAGCTGCAGTTGAGCATATCTTTATTCTCCAACATTCGTTCATACTCTGATGCTTATGTAATACTTCCTAGACCACACCCTAACACGCCCCACACATCTTTCATAGTTTCTGTCTCAGATTCCACCTAGAACCACCTGGGTCCTAATGTGCTTCTGATGGAGCAAGGTGGAAACAAACATTTTTTTATACCCCTTGTGAAACTGACTTTCCATAACAGTAATATGTACTAAACGTGTGGTTTTGAAATTAACCAACATAGAATAGAATGCACACACACAAATACATGTGGGATATTAATTTGCATGAAATTGGTAAGCATAATTTACTAATTTGTCATATATTGTGTCATAAAGGGTACGCATTTGTCGTAATCTAATTGAAAATTGCATGAATGTGCTTTTTGTCTGTCTATTTGTGGCATAAATCATGAAGATTGGTAAGTGAAACACGCATTTGTGTTGCTTGAAGGTAGGTAAATGCTAACTGGGATATCATTAGAAAGGGGGGGTAAACAGAAAGGATTTATTTAGTAAACTTACGTTTATTTGTATTTATTTCTGCAATAGTTCCTAAATAGAGGCCTGTGTGAGCAAACAAAATGGATGCTGACTGAAAGTCCGAGGTGTACATGCCCCAAATCGGAGATGCGAGATGCCTGTGCCTGAGCAGCACTTTTTAATGGGTGCGAAGTCCTTTGAGAGGGGAATATCAAGAGAGACAGAGAGGTTTTTGTTGGGAACTATTTTGTTCTATGCTGATGTCCGCGTCTTCATATCTGGGTAATATGTCTCCAACGGTATGTAACTGTTACCACGCATCTTTTACCACGAAATACTGTTACAACGAAACTATTACAACGCAGGACCCTTTACAACAAATACCTTTACAACACATTACACTACAACGCAGATACTATTACAACGCATACCATTACAACGTAAGTATAGGTAAGTTTATCTTTTTTTTTAAACATTTATTAGGGGTATTGGGTTTGTGTTTTGGGGTACAGGGGTATTTTTAGGTTTCAGGGTTGGGTTTGGGTTTTGGGTACAGGGGTATTTTTAGGTTTCAGGGCTGGGTTTGGGTTTTGGGGTACAGGGGTATTTTTAGGTTTCAGGGTTGGGTTTGGGTTTTGGGGTAAAGGGGTATTTTTAGGTTTCAGGGCTGGGTTTGGGTTTTGGGGTACAGGGGTATTTTTAGGTTTCAGGGTTGGGTTTAGGTTTTGGGGTACAGGGGTATTTTTAGGTTTCAGGGCTGGGTTTGGGTTTTGGGGTACAGGGGTATTTTTAGGTTTCAGGGCTGGGTTTGGGTTTTGGGGTACAGGGGTATTTTTAGGGTTCAGGGTTGGGTTTGGGTTTCAGGGGTATTTTTAGGGCTCAGGGCTGGGATTGGGTTTAGGGGTATAGGTGTATTTTTAACATATATTTACGAAGTCTTAAAAATATATATATATAATTAATTAAAATATTTAAATAATTTTTAGTTACATTATTTTAAAATATTATATACTTACCTATACTTACGGTGTAATGGTATGCGTTGTAGTAGTATCTGTGTTGTAGTGTAATGCGTTGTAAAGGCATTCGTTGTAAAGAGTCCTGCGTTGTAAAAATTGCGTGGTAATGGTATGCGTGGTAAAAGTATCCGTGCTAACGTCATACATCCGTCTCCAACTTATTTTTTCCAAGTTGTCATGGTAATAAATGAATTTTTTTAAATGTAATCTTTCTTTCAGGATTATTAATGCATAACTGAATTATTTCCTTCAAGTAAAACGTAGAGATCATGCTAGGAGATTAAATCTCTAAATAAAAATTAAATAAAAGGAGAACTAAGCAGGTCTTGTTGTCCTTTAGTTAACTTTTACTAGGTGATCCATCGAAAAAATGAATAGTGGGGTGTTTTAAAATCTTTCTTTCAGAAAAACCTTGTATTAGAATTAAAACTGCAGGTGTAAATAATGTATACATTTTAGGTTTAGGCACTCCACTATAGCACAGCGACTCTCTTTTTAGTCTTCACTGAATCCTCGGAGCAGAGTAAATGTGTGAGTGAATGGAAGGTAAGAGTTATGGGCCCAGTTGTCAGAAAATAGTAAATAGCTCTGTGGGTTAAGGTGATGGTTTATGAAGAATTTTTGGAGCTGCACTGCACCACTTCACATCAATATGCTACAACTCCCACCCCCAGAGTTAAACAAAAAGTGGCAGGCATCAGTTAAATCATATCTCCTCAATCAGTCTGTGAGGAGCTTGCACTTGTCTGCCGACCCGAGTGATCGTGAGTGGCTGAGGTCTACCCTTATCGGGCAACGGGGGCACTGGCTCAGGCACGGAAGCTGAACATGAAGACATTTTCACTTCTGAGGTAGCTTTATGAGCTGCTGAGTGATGAGGTAGGTGTCTAACGTGTGATGTGTCCCAAGTGATAGATTTCCCTTGATGATTTGCTGTGACATGTGTCCCTTGCAAACCACCACCTGTAAAGTATCGGCAGTGTTTTTCGTTTTTGTCTCTGCTTTACCAGTACCCAGTCCCCTTTATCAAATACTGTTTCCTGCATGTCAGTGATGATCAGCATACACATTCCTTTTATTCTTATGAACAGCATCTGTGTCACAAAGTTTTTCAGTGTTCACTGACTGATCTGAGGTCCATTGGGGTAGTTTTGTTCTGATTTCTTTTCCAAACAGCAATATAGCTGGACTCTCACCTGTTGTGGAGTGAGGGGTTGATCGATGGGCCCTGAGGGCCTGGCACAGTGCTTGGATTACGTCGATCCATTCTATTGCGGCATGCTGAATTGCCTTTTTAAGCGTGCCCATAAATCTTTCGACTACACTATTGGTTTGAGGTCAGAGGTGTACTCTTTTGGTGTTTGATACTGAATTTAGTAAGGAGCTCTTTAAATTCTTTGCTAATGAATGGTAGACCATTGCCTAATTTGAAGATCTTTGGGATGCCCCAGGCTGCAAAGATGTCATTAGGCCTCCCTATGACTTTGTCATGAGTTGTTGAAGAAAGCTCTCTACCAAGGGGAAACGCGAATATTCGTGTATGACTACCATGAGATGCTGTTCATCTCTAAATGGTCCAAAGAAGCAGACAGCGACCCTCTCCCAAGCATGGGCAGGGAGATTAGACACTGTCACCGGATGTTGACACACCTTGGGGGAAAAGCAATGACAGATGTGGCAGGCATTCAACTCGCTCATCCAGTCGAGGCAGCCGCACCCTTTCTCACAGTGCTCTTTTTGTGTCTACAATGCCTAAATGTCCTTCATGGGCCACTTCTATGACCCATTGTCTCAGGCTTTAAGGTATGATTTTCTCAAGCCTCTCAGTATTATTCCTTCTTGGGTGACTGCTAACTCATTTTGTACGTTTTTTTACTCTTGGAATTCAGTATTGTCAGCCAAAGGCCAGATACTTGGTCTCCATGATTGTGTCTCTGTGAGTTCTTTGACTAGGCCATGTCTTTGTACTCATCGGTGGCAGCAATGATTGTGTCTACAGACACAGCCATGCTTGACCTTACAATGACATTGAGATAATCTTCAGCCATCCTTGATGTCCATCCTGTAAGATGCGGAGATGCTCGTGAAAACTAATCTGCTTGGTTTTGATCCTTCCCACGTTTGTGTACTATCTCAGTCACTCCTGCAACCTAAACCCCCACCTTTCAATGAAAGGAGGCATCTAGGCATTAGGTTTTCCAAATATGGGGAGCAACACCTGCTGGTCTCCGATGATAGTAAATCATTTCCCATAGAGAAATTCATAAAAATGTTCACAGGCCCACACCACAGCCGGACTCTCCTACTCAGGGTGAGTAGACAAATTCTGTTTCAGATAGGCTTCTACTGGCATGGGCCACAATATGTCTCTGAGCATTGGATGGCTGCCATATTGAGCAAGAATGACCCCTAGCCCCACTGGGTTTGCATCTACTGTGACTTTGGTGTGGAGCCTGGGGTTGCAGTAGGACATTTTAGTCGCATTCTCAATTGCATGTTTTATCTCTTTAAAACATCAATAACATTCAGAGGACCACTGAAAGAGAACATTCTGCTTTATTATGTCTCTCAATGGGGCACTCAGTAGCAAAATTGCAATGTGTCATGAGCAATAACTGGCCATGCCTAAAAAAGGACTGCAGTGTGGCACCATCTTGAGGAGGGCACGTGGATGACAGCTTGTCTGGATCTTGGGTCATGCTCCCATCAGAGAATATGTGCCCAAAGAACTTGAGTTTGGTTTTATGAAATTCACATTTCGCTGTATTCAAGTTGAGGCCATCATCGGATAATAATTGGGACACTCCGGCAAGAGCTTTGTCGTGTTCTCTTTGTGTGCTTCCTAATACCAGTATGTTGTCACTGTAGTTGAGAGCATGTGAAACAGGTTGAATTGCTCTGCGAATAACATATTGATATATTTCATCGGCGAAAGATACTCCAAAGGTCCGTCTCTTGCACCTGAATAGACCAACATGAGTGGAAACAGTGGTAATATATCTGCAGTTCTCTTCTAACTCAGGCTGGTGTTACCCTTTGTTTGGGTCAAGGCAGGAAAAGACTTTAGCTTCGTTCAATGGCATGATCATGTCCGCTATATGAAGACCAGGATGTCTTTCCCTCTCTAAGGCCTTGTTTGACTGGCGCATGTTGACACAAATGTGCACCGCTCAACTACTGTCCTTCTTTAGTACTATCTATGACGTGGGGCCTATGGATCATTCAATGATGCGGAGCATTAAAAGTATTGCCAGTTCTTTTTCCACAGCTTCTTGCAAAATGAAAAGTGACTCTGGGGTGCCGCTGAGCAAAAAGAAGGAATGTCCTTGTTGATGTGAAACTGTGCTCTCATCTTCTGGAGTTTCCCCATGCCATAAAACAGCAACCAAAATCGCCTCATGATGCCAGGGTGAGTACAGACATTGTATTCTGAGGGATCTCAACCCCATGTAGGCTGCTGTGGTGAAACTAAGTAGACATGTACTAGATGGGGTTCCTTGTAGAATGTGCATGGTGGCTTGTGCTGACGTTGTTTTGTGTTGCATTGTTGCCCTGAATGACCCTTGGCTTAGTAACGGTTAAGAGGCTGGCCAAGTATGTACTTTCATGTCAGAATGAGTGAGGCAAGGCACAAGCGAGAGGCTTTTGAACTTATTCACTGGCATGATATTAATTGACGCCCCACTCTCAGTAATGAGCATTATGGGTGCCATTTACCTTCAGCTTAATTGTGGCCAGTGTCTGAGTGAGATTCTGCATTTTGTTTGGTGAGCTTTTTCGACTCACTAGCAGCTAACCCCACATGTACATATTGTCCTTTGGTGGGCATCATCAGCAAGAACCTTTCCTCTTCACTGGTTGATAGTGACGTTGAAGAACCATTACGAGACGAACTTGACGATCATTGACTTTGCTTGATCTCTACCTTGTGTAGTTGATGGTGCGTTTTAGTCTTGTGAGCGTGGTGAGATTGCTTTCGGCTAACTCTAGTGTCTATCTTTCTTTTTATCCTGACGCAGTTGACTTCTCTTTGGCTCAGCACATAGTTATGAAGTGATTCTCTTTCTTGCAACGTTTACATATTTGCCCTAGAGACCAACACTTGCCCGTGGGGAAAAAGAATCTATATCAGAGGCATAGTTTTGTTTTCTTTGAGGACGCCGACATACGTGCATCCACTCTGTGCTTATGCCTATTCTCACAGTCAATACTGATTCATTGCATGCTATTCCTGTTTCCATGTGAGCAGCTTGTTGTTCTGCTAATTTTTCTGCTCTTGAAGCCATCAGCATTTTCTCTGGACTGAGCATCTCTCTCAACATGCACCTTCTGAGCAAATCTGAAAGGCAGCTGTTGTTGATTCTGAGGCACATGGCTTCTTCATCAGTGCAGACAGAATTTGCAATGCTTGATAAACAAGCAAAATCCCTCAACAAACTCGTCCACGTTTTGCAAGTCTGGTATCATGCTTTGTTGAAAATGTAACCTTCATCATCAACCTTTGGCATTGGAATGAATTTGGCTTCTAACGTTATTTTAACTTTTCAGTACGATGCTGCATCAGTACATGGAACTTTCTTTAGCACTACTTTACTCCATCCCCAGCCAGATTTTTTTAATACTTGATGATTTTATTTTAATCCTCCTCCTCAAGTGCATCTACAAAGTCAATGAATGTTTCAATACCTGGCACCAATCTTTTGTGAAATGGCGACAGTGGTTTTAACCCGTTCCCAGCGTCGAACGTTCAGCGCCCAGTGCTGAACGTTCGGAGAACGAATGCTGACCCGACGGCCAACAGTCGTGCGCAGCACTGGGGAGGTAGCGCTCGTAACGACCGTTGGCCGTCGGCAGCAATTTGAACGCTGCTGCATTGTACTTCATTCTCCCTTCCTGAGCCATAGTGTCAGCATGTGGCTCCCAACTTATTGAACTACGCAGGGTGACTCATCGACCTCTGGAATTGTCAGCCACATGCAGGTGCATGTGGTGCAGTACACTCAATTGTTTATGAATGAAAGTGTGCTTTTTTTTTGCTTTCTGTCTCTTTTATTATATTAACGCTATTGTTACTTGCCTTATGTTGTCTGACTAGTTGCTCCCCTGGTCTGTGCTGGTGCTTCAGCAGAGGATTGGTTGTTTTGCTTCTCACTTGTGTGTTGCACAATCTTCAATCGATTCAATTTTTCAGGAGGCACATGCACGTGTCACCATGCAATGTGTAGGCTGTTTCTGTGATTAATGTTTTACTGCTAGGTTAGTGGTAATGTTACTAGGTACTGGAGCTATAGAGGAGTGTACACTTTGCCTAGTTATAGGTACTTTAATTATGACTTCTCAATGGTGCTAAAAGGAGAAGAGAACCACTATCCTCTTCTGGTTAGGCAGATGCCACAAGCTACTTGGTACTCCTTAGCACACACTTTTTATCCACTGTTGCACATATATACATGTGTTTCCACCATACATTTGACACACAAATTTGAATTTCAGTCCTTTTTGTTCAGGGTGGTTGAAGTTTATTTCTGGAGACGTCACAGCCGACACGTGTTACGTCGTTTTGGGGAATGTAACCCCCGACTTTCTCAAGGCTATTCTCCAATGTGTCGTATTTTGTTTTCCGAGGTGATAATTCCAACCCTCGAAGGGGTTCTCGTGAGGATGTAGTCACTATGCGCGAATCTTCTTTAATTTATGGAAACCAAAATAATGGTTCGGTATTTTGCAGCTTATAGTCGCTGTCTTAGACGGATAGTTGTTCGTCCCCTCTGCTGTTTATCTTGCAGTCGACTGAGAACCCCTTCGAGGGTTGGAATTATCACCTCGGAAAACAAATTTGTGTGTCAAATGTATGGTGGAAACACATGTATATATGTGCAACAGTGGATAAAAAGTGTGTGCTAAGGAGTACCAAGTGTTTCTGTGATTTAGTTGCATTCAGAGCAATGCGCTGCTTCAGGCTGCTCTCACTGGTGATGTTGGTGGGCATTTTGAACATGCTTCTCTGTAGGACCTCTGACTGCTTCCACTGCTGTGTCTGGGCTGGAGAAGGGCTTTCACTCCATGTGTGCTGGTCGCAGACTATTTGCATCAATTCTGGCATAAATGGCACACATGAGCAGCTTGCCGCACAGTTGCAAGCTCTCAGCAAGAGCAGTCTAGTTTTTAACAGGCACATATCTCCTGCTCATCACCAGATGTAGCTTCTTCCCCAGCCCTGGAGCATGCAAGCAAAATAGGTTACGCCACAAACAGGAGCTTCAGTTGAGCATATCTTTATTCTTCCACATTCATTCACACTGTGATGATTATGTCATAATTCCTAGACAAGACCATAACACCTCCCTCACATCGTACGTAGTTCCTGTCTCAGAGTCTGCCTAGAACCACCAGGATCTTAGTGCACGTTGCATCAATATCCTACCAAAAGTAATAAGGTAACCTAATGTTATCCTATCAGAGGGGTAGGCCTCACCATAGTAAAAAACGAATTTGTGAATTTTTCATGTAAAACTTAAAAGTGCATGAACAGCTTTTTTAAATACAATGTACCCCGCCCATGGGTTGTCTAGGGCCTACACTAGGGGTGGCATACGTATTAAAGGCGGGGTTTTAGGCTAGGCAAAAGCTTTATTTTGCCAAGTCAAATTGGCAGTTTAAAGGTGTAAACAGCCTGCTATGACAGGCCTGATGCATGTTTTAAAGGACTACTTAAGTGGGTGGCACAAAAAGTAATGCAGGCCCACTATGAGCAGTTAATTTACCGGCTTTGGGTATATGGTATACTACTTTACTAGGGACTTGTAAGTAAATGTATTATGCCAACCAGATGTCAGACGATGTTACCATATTTTAGAGAGTTAGCACAAACACTTTAGCACTGCACAGCAGTGGGAAAGTACACAGAGTCCTAAGGCCAAGAAAAACAAATTCAGCAAAACGGGAGGGAAAAAGGCAAACAGTTTGAGGGAAGACCACCCTATGACTGAACGGTCTAACAATCTGGTTAATGATAAAGTAATACTACAGGATATTTGCCCTTCTTGCTGGGGCACCAGAGATTTATTTCACATTTTTACTGAACCTAATTTTTGTTGGCTATGGAACTCTGTGCACTTTACCCCTTCTTCCCAGAGGTGAAGTGCTTGGGCTCTCCTTTTTAGTACACAGTAAAATTGGCATACACCTAAGTGGCACATTTAATTTACTTATAAGTGCCTAATATACAGTACTACCTGTACCCAGAATCGGCAAATTAAATGCTACTTGTAGGCCAGAGCACTCATTGTGACACCCACTGCAGTAGCCCAGTAAAACAATTTCCAGGCCTCACTCTCCAGTCTGGGTGTGCAGTTTTAAACTGCTGATTCGCCTGGCAAAATAAATCTTTTGCCAGGGCCTAAACCTACTTTTATTACTTATAATAGTTCTGTGTAAAAAACAAGGTATGCTGTAAAAGGCCATTGGGCAGGGTACATGGTTGTTGAAAGTAGGAAATGTATATTTATTGTTTTACATGTCCTGGCAGTGAAAAGCCTTGAGTCGTTTTTCACTGTGGCAAGGCTGGCTCACCTATAGATTAATCCTGTTTTACACTACTGCATTTAATAAGTGCTTAATTCAGTTTCGGAATGACTAGAAAATTATTTCAAGAGCTCCTTTTATTACTAATATAAAGTCCAACTGATTGGTCCAATCGGATCTTATATTGCTGTTTTGGAAATTACACTTTTAGAACTTTGTTATTTTCCTGCCTAAAACCAAAAGGTTGTCCCCCGAAGGTTACCCTGTGTTGATATGTGTATAGGTGAACAAAAGGCACTGGGTGTGGGTCTCCTTCTTTGATAGGATGGCCTGGGGACTGTGCCCAGCCCCTTAGGACCTATCCTGTCACCGGCAGATGAAGATCACACCTGGGGGCTGCCTCCATCTTGTCTCTCGAATCATGCTAGCTCCAAATTCAGTAGGAGGGTATTACTGACGAAAACTGGTTTAGGGGATGGACAAAGGATTTCCCTCTAACCACAGACTGGCATTGGGCATGATTGTGGACCCCACAGACTTCTCCTCAGAACACTCTTGGACTTGAAAAGAATAGGAATAAAGACTTCCCTGCTGTAGAAGAAGAAAGAAAGAAGAATAGGCCTGCTTGTCTTGAACCCAGGACCACAGGAGTGACTCCAAGGGTCAGTTGCTGACCTTCAGTTTGAACTACACAGACAGAACAAGCTTCCAGAGACCTCTCTCTGGAACCGCCCAACTGACCACTTCTATTTGGACCTTTCTTGAACCCTGCTGCTGTTCTCTGTTCGAGTGAGTCCTATCTCAAGTTGTGCCCCCAGACTCTGGACCCATGGCTGGTGTTAGAGTGTATTACTCCTGCTCCGAAATTGTAAGAAGTGGGACTTAGAAACTTTCTGCCTGGAGAAAATACAGAGACCGGGGTAACTGCAGAAGCCGCAACTGTTGATGTTGAATGCTAGTCAGCATCTGCTTGCAGGTTTACCTTGCAGAAGAGGATCCAATTTCCTGAAAAGTTACTAAGTCCAAACTCCAGGCATGCTAATATTAGGGGTGTGGTAAGTTCTAAAGTTTTTCTCATGAGAACTTCACATAAATATAGTAGATCTAAATCTAATACCCTTTACTTGCAATGTTTCCTACATCTGGGTTTTCGTTCAAATCAGATCTTTCACACTCTTTTATGTTGCTAGGAGGAAAAAAGATTGCTTACATTTAGTCAATTTAAATTGTTGGAGATCACTTGTGGGAACATGGCACATCCATTGTCAGCTCAAATTAGCAGGCACAAAGAAACATTGCCACTTTATGAGGAACAGCTGCATGACTGCCTAGTGCATACAGAAAATGATCGCCACTGTTGGACTTGGCAGTTTTTGCAGGGTCATCCCTGAACTTTTTGCCTTCCTCCTGTATTTTTCTTACCTGTTGTTGGCTGTTTTATGACTCTGGGCACTTTACCACTGCTGATCAGTGCTAAAGTGCATATGCTCTCCATGTTAAATTGATGTATGGATGTATGGATGTATGGATCAGTGACTTCATGATTGGCTTGTTTGGTTTACTTGTCAGACCCTAGTATAGTGCACTGCGTGTGCCCAGGGCTTGTAAACCAAATGCTGCTGGTGGGCTTGCAACACTGATTGTGCCACCCACCAGAGCAGCTTGTAAAGTGTGTCTCAGGCCTGCCATTGCAGAGCCTATGTGCAGTCTGGTACTGCCATGTTGACTGGGCAAGTACACCCACTTGCCAGTTCCTAAACCTTCCCGTTTCTACATATTAGTCACCCCTAAGGTAGTCCCAAGGGCAGGGTGCATTGTAGGAAAAAGGTAGGACATGCCCTGATGGTGAATTACAGCCATTTTCGTTTTTCACTATTGCAAAGCTACCTGTTCCCCGTAGGCCAGAATGGGCCGTTTGAGTATAACATCTTATCGTTCTAACTGACTCGGGGAACTAAGTAGAAATTCAAGTTTAGTTTTTCTGAACTCAGAATGATAAAATGCATCTTTTAGTGAAGTTGCTTTTAATATTCTGTGTTTGAAAATACCACTTTTAGAAAGTAGGTATTTTCTTGCCTAACTAGCCAAGCCTGCCTCTACTAGGTTGTGTAGTCCTTGTCTGGTTTATGAGTGACAGGGGCTGGGGGGCTCCAGGAGACAGGGTGAGTAAGCACAGGGCTGAATAGACCTACCTGCATGTAGAGTGGTGGGATGATTTTCACCTGGGCCTCAATAGGGCTGTACCTGCCTTCCACAATGCTGCCTCCACCAACTGTGGTGTGTCTGATGACCCTGACCCACACTGTCAAAGGTGCTCCAGGATTGCACAGAACTGGTTTGGAGTAGGTACAGACACTCTCTGCCTTCAGAGACAAAGGATGTTGGTGTATAAAAGGGGAGAACCAGACCCCAGAACTATAGATTACTTTTGGAAATCAATTTGAACCGTTGCCAAGGAGAAGAAGCAAGGAAGATGTAAGGAGGAGACTGCCCCTGTGCTGTGCTGTTGGGGTTGGCCTGCAGTGGTTACTTTATTTGCCAAGGGAAAAAAAGGAACTTTGTGTGTACTTTTGTAATATTGAAGAAGAATCTCCAAGGGCTTGAACTGAGCTTGCCTCCTGCCTGAAGTCTCAGGGATACAAGACTTCACCCCCAGCTCCCCTGAATTCCCTTGCTGCCTGCAGAGAGGTGCCTACTGTTGTTTGGGCCCTCTGAGAAGACTGCAAGTCGCTGCAAACGTGACGCAACGAGGAGAAGCGTGTCGCGCCGCAGCAGCTGCTGTTGCATCGCCAGAGAAACGTGCCACCGCATCAGCTGTTCGCCGTCACATCATCGACGAAGCGTGTCGCATCACCGGAGAAGCGTGTCGTCGCCGCAGAGGTAGCCATCGCATCACTGGAGAAGTGTGTCACAGGGCCTGTCGCGGCTCAGAAGTTACCAAGTTCGCCGCACGGCCGTCGGGCGTGCATGCATCACATCCAACGTTGTTGCACTGCATCGAGACACCATTTTCTCGCATCGCATCGGATTGTCGCATCATATCGAGCCACCATCTTGTCGCATTGCACCGATCACAGTAAGAAACCGACACATCATCTCCTCTCTGGTGAGGAACCGAAGCATCACCTACCCTGCGCTGCAGTAAGGAACCAAAGCATCACCTCCCCCGAAGCAAGGAACCGACGCATCACATTCCCTGCGACCCTTTTGTTTGTATTGCATGACGCATCCAAGGTACTTTGAGAGTGAAGTGTCGCATTTACCATCTACATTGAACTGAACTATTTTCTACCATTTTAAAGAGTATTTTTGATTGCAGTATTGTGGATTTTTGTTGTCTGGTCTTGTGTTAAGTCTATTAAAGATTAAAAAAAATTCTAAACTGGTGTGGTGTCCATTTGCAGTGTTTTCACTGTATTAGTGTATGTGTTCACAAATGCTTTTCACACTGCCTCTGAGATAAGCCTGTCTGCTCGTGCCAATCTACCAAGGGGGTGAGCAGGGTTTATTATAGAAGTGTACTCCCTTACCCTGACTAGAAGCAAGGGTTCCTATTAGGCCAAAGGTACCTACCTCTGCCAACTAGAGATCCCAGGCCTCATTTATGAGGCCACTTGCGCCATCGGAACGTCACTTTTTGTGACGTCCCGTGGTGCAGATGCCTGCGTGATATTTATAAGGCAGCACTAAGCCACTTTTTTTTGCTAAATGCTGCCTGATCAATATCAGTCCCTTTAACGCAGTGTTCTGCGTAAAAGGAGCGTGCAAGGGGTGTTGCTGGGGGCGTTCTCAGTAACATCCATGGCCTTTTGACACTGCCCCAGATTTACGAGAAATCGTAAATCTGAGGCAGTGCCAAAAGATTACTCCTCCCCAGGGGAGGAGTAAGAGAGGTGCAACGGGAAGAATTTTTTTTATTTCTCCTAGTTTATCCTTTTTCCACTTGTGCTGCATTCTGAAAGAAGAAAAGCTTCTTGTGATTATTTTTGTACAGAAAGGTTTCCCTTCCTGTACAAAAAAATAATCATCCCCGCAACGCAGGCACCCTTGCACCATTGTGCAAAGGTGCCTGCATTGGCGAAGGCGCACCTTGTACGCCGGCGCAGGCAGCCCATTGTGCGCCGGCGCAGGGGAAAAGGACAGGAATGCGCCGTATCTTATAGATACGGCGCATTCCTGCCCTTTTCTTTTGCCGTAGGGCAGCGCAGCAGGAAGGCTGGCTGCGCTTCCCTACGGCAAGACCTCATAAATGAGCCCCCCCCCCATTTCTAACAGGCACTATGATAGACTGCATTTGTGAATCTGACCTTGTAAGTGTGGCTGGAATTGGATTTCAGTCCAGCTTTTAAAAATAGACAAACTCCTCCTTCAGATAGACCAAAGAGAACACTTTCATTGGGATCTAAGCCATCTAGGTATACTGCTTACATTTAGGATACCGCATATAATTTAATTTAATTAGAAAATAAAATAGAAAAGGAGTCTGCATTGTCTATGGCAAAATGACTTTGACACTAGATTAGGAACAATAGCAAGTGACTTTAGTTCAACTATTTACAAGTCTGTGTGGGAGCTGAGGATTCCAGGTACACTGCTCATTAGAGTGTGGCTCGAGTCAGTCCTTCTCGGGTGAGCCTCTGTCCCGACACTTTCATCCCTTACTCCTCCAAGTGCAGACAGCGAGCCCAATTGTAAGCCAGATCACTGTAACTGCGGGCAACGGGACCTAAGCAATAGCTAGGGCTCGAGTAGGGGTACCACGCGGGTAGACGGCGTGCCTCCACTTATTTTAAGGGGTGGACGCCGTCCCCCCTTCCAAACGGCTGGACTTCACCTTTTTGGTCTCTCTAGGACTCACATTTCGTGGCGTCACGTCCTGTTGTGAAGTCACTTCCGGTGACAGCGTCCCTCACTTCTTTTTTTAGGACTTGTGCCCTGGCAATAGCCTTATTACACATCGGAACATTCATCAATAGCATGACACAACTGAAGATATTGTATTCCTGGGGACGCAACGGGCATGTGCACCTTCTTTTTTCCCCTCCCGTCTACACTTTAATATTATAGAAGGGGACGCAGAGTGCAGCCACTTGTGTTATATGAATCACGTTGGTGAATTAAGGAACCCTTGACTATATCACAGAGGCAATGGCAGAGACAAACAGCAGGCACACTGTCCCGAGGGTTCCCAGGGACTCCCGAGGCATCGCCCTGTAGGTGGGAGCAATCACTCACTGCAGTTGCCTGCCTGGAGGTCCAAAAGCTAACCTGGGGCACCAACTGTAGTGAAAGACACCAGCGACTTCAAACAGTTGTTCTGCCCTTCACTAATGCAGTATTCACGATGCGGGTGAAAGTTTGAACCTGCACTCAGGGGCGGAGCTTGGTCAGTAGGACGGAGGGGGGTGAGACTGTCAGATTTTCCCAAAAATCAGGCTGGCATATAATGTTATAATACACTAAAGGACAAGAAGGGTGCATGAGAGGGACCTTGGGGCAGTGGAAAGGGAGAGGAATACGAATTGATAGGAGTACTAAGTTAGAGAACACAATATTTTGTAAAATAACCAACATTTTCGAGGATTTTCAAAACAGGGAGAGAGAGAGTGTATTGAGCATTTTTGTAAGTGTGAATCACACTTACAAAAATGCTCAATACACTCTCTCTCTCCCTGTTTTGAAAATCCTCGAAAATGTTGGTTATTTTACAAAATATTGTGTTCTCTAACTTAGTGTGTGAATAAAAAATACCTGGTCAAATCGGACAGACACCTCTTCTTACCCGACTGAAAGCACCTATACCAAACTGTTTATCGCATCAGACATTTATTGGGGGGAGTGTAACACCCCCAAAACATCCCCCCTGAAGCTGCGCCCCTGCCTACACTGTGCACAGTGCATGCTCCGTCATGAGGTGCATGGAGTCTGACACACGCCCTTAGGGGTGCGCCGTGAGGTAGAGCAGGACCACGTGTTTGTAATGTGGCCCCAGGTCACTGTCAACTTTCAAAGTTTGTGTTCAATATTTACCCGCAAGCCTCTTTTTTATCTAGGCAGTGAGTCGTGCTTTTAAGCGATGGAAGAAGCAATTTATTTTGTGAAAAATAAGATGTTCTCCCAAGTTGTATGATGGTAAAGCTAAAACAATTGAATGGGTTTCTAGAGCTGTGGCTCTGCAACACAATGCAAAGTAAGTCCTCGTATTTCCCTTGAGTGTTTATCTGTAAGCATCTTTTTTTCGAATGCCTATTTTGAAAAATGGAAATAACATTAGGTTTCCAATTTACGACACATATCTCCCCAAAAGTTGATTTGTTTCTGTTTTGCATTAGAAGGCGCTCCATTAGCAGCATCACGGTGCGTTGGTTAAGATGGCTCATTAAGAGTTTCCATATTTTGTTGGCAAGGCAGTGCTGTTGGTGTTGCTATAGCAACTTCTTTTTATTGCATTGCAGCGAGGGAAATTGATGAGCTGAGGAGAGATCAAACACAAATGTAATGCCTTCCCATCAATACCTGCGGATCAAGCACCACATTATGCAGCCTTAAAAATGAGAATCGAGCAAATGTAGCAGACAGCTACAGACACTGCACAGAGTGCAATCCCTAGGAAACGGCAGCCTTGCTTCAAATGGGCCCTGCTAGTACACCTGCAGCCTTGCTTTAGATGGTCTCTACTAATACAACTGCCACCTTACTTTAAATCGTTTCTAATAATACAACTGCTGCCTTGCTTTAAATGGGTTCAACTAATACACCTGCAGTCTTGCTTTAAACAGGTTCTACTAATACACCTGCCGCCTTGCTTTAAACAGACAGTACTAATATACCTGCAGCCTTGCTTTAAACAGGCTCTACTAATACACCTGCAGCCTTGCTTTAAACGGGATCTACTAATGCACCTGCAGCCTTGCTTTAAACAGGCTTTACTAATACACCTGCAGCCTTGCTTCAAACGGGATCTACTAATACACCTGCCGCCTTGCTTTAAACAGACAGTACTAATATACCTGCAGCCTTGCTTTAAACAGGCTCTACTAATGCACCTGCAGCCTTGCTTTAAACAGGCTTTACTAATACACCTGCAGCCTTGCTTCAAACGGGATCTACTAATATACCTGCCGCCTTGCTTTAAACAGACAGTACTAATATACCTGCAGCCTTGCTTTAAACAGGCTCTACTAATACACCTGCAGCCTTGCTTTAAACTGGATCTACTAATGCACCTGCCGCCTTGCTTTAAACGGGCCCTACTAATACACCTGCAGCCACGCTGACAACTTTGGTTTGAGTGAACTTTTGATTGTACGAAAAGGGACTGAGACTGAGAGTGTGGTGTGGAAATGAATGTAGCGCCCTTTCAATCCTGATGTAATAAAGTCTGCATAAAGCAAAAAGAGGAAAAAAACAGCAGGTTTTAAAGTAAAAACATCACACGTGTAAACCTGTGCAACCAAGTGGTATTTACTAATAATGTGTGAAATGTAATATTCTTAAATTAACTTACAATTAACAATACGTTGAAGCTTTACATTGGCTAAACTGTAAAACAACTACAAACATTTCTAGATCGCATAACAATTTCAGCCAGCGCGAAATAGATGTCTCCAGCAGGAGGTATTCAGAAATGACTGGCGGTATTAGAGGTTACACTGGTTGTTCCTCAGTTTCTCCCAGCATCTTGTAAAGTGGACATTGATTCCAGTAATGTTAATCCTGGCCAAAATACCGTCGTAATTAAAAGGATAATATATACTATTAAAAGTAATCCAAAATCACCAGTTCACATATTCGGAATTTCTTCAACAATTGCATATAATGCATATCTTGTTAAGATACAGTATGAACGTTTATTTCTATGGAAACACAGAACCATGAAATTGGCTTTTGTACTTCTGGCTCAATGCTGGTGTCGTCTTTTTCATTACAAAGCAGAGGTACTTGTTTAGATGTGAGGTACATGTTCGCTGTTTTTGTTACTTGCCCTTAGACAGCAAAATGTGTCTAGTTATATGTGGTAAGTAAGGTTGTAAACTAGACCAGCAACCAATCCTTTCTTTCTTTATCACAATGTCTTTGGTCTGTGCATTGAGGTGTACCAGTTGATTTGGTTCCATTCTAAAGGTATGCATGGCACATTTATAGACCGCAGCCAGTTTTCAGTCTTAACCTAGAGGAGCTTGGAAGATTACAACCTCACCTCATTGAGGGCTCGATGTACAAATTGTGTTTCCCCATTCTGTGTCTATGAAGAAATGCGTTGATACATAGGGTCCTAAATCGGCTAGTCAAGGATGATCTTGCTTGCCTAGAGCTTTAAGATGTCTGCACTTTATGATTAAAATATCCACAGCTCGTCCTCTGATTGCCTTCAGGTAGGAGACACAGCTCCCCTTACGAATTTTCTCAAGTTCACAAGATGGCCATTGCTACACCAGGGTATTGTGTTATATCATTTTAATCATGGCGTATGCCCTTGAGGAGGCCTCAAAGGAGAGTAGGTGCCTTTCCAAGGTGGGAAGGCAAGATAACTTCCTGTAAGGAAATGAAGGATGCAAATACAGCTTTGCACATCGTGTACTGAATGCTGAATTGAATCCCTGGTGGAACTTCCATGTGAGGAACCTTTGCACGCTGAATTATTTCCAGAAATTTATGTCCAGGGCCATGCGTATCTGTGTGGAGTTTAGATAGCGCAAGTCTAGTTACAAAGCAGTATACTGTTATAGCCTAGTGCAGAGATTCATGGATGGTCAGAGGAGGGAGGGCAGATTAAATAGGAAGTATTAAGAGGAGTTTGGGCAGATAGTGGGAGGGAGAGGAGCACATGGGGCAGTGTAAACATCATAGAGGTAGGGGTGGCAGTATAGAGCAGAATTTAGGTGAGCAGCAAAAGCTGGCAGTGAGAAGCTGTGGGAAGGATGAAAATTGGAGGATGCCACATTGTTGGCGGAACAGAAGAAGAAGGTAGGAAAGAGTTTTTATGAGAGAAGGAATACATCCTTGGCAGGGTAGCTGGGTGCATGTTGAGGAGTGGGACACAGGGTAGGCAGCAGGGGTGAGTGTCTGAGATAAGAATAGGAAAGTAGGAAAGGAGGAAGATGCAACAGGAGTGTGAAGTTGAATGGTCTCTGTAATTGGCCTGCAGGCGGAGTGATCCTGGGAAAGATATGCTTCGGAAATGAAAGGTAACTAAGACTTTACTTTGCGAAGAGGTGTGGCTTGTAGTGTAGGATCTTTAGCTTTTTTTTCAGAATTCCACACAATCAAAAAATAACAAGAGAAGATCTGGCATTTGATCTTCTTTTTCCTGAGAGTCTCTTAGCTGCAGTTCCTGGATTCTAGTCTGGTGATGATGCTACTGCATAACCGTTGTGACCTTCTGTGCGTCTCGCTTGTGGACACCAGATAGAGTGAGGTGCCATCGGCTCATAAGACTTTGTGGCCACGCCAGTTGCATTCCTGAGGCAAGTCTGTCTACACCTGTAGATGCACCAGCCTATCGTACTGCCTTTTTGTTCAGCCAGCCTTTCCTTGCATGATGTATTGCCATAACCTTTCCCCCTTCTAAACACCGTTAGCACAGTGGTTTCAGCATCATTCATTCTCAGAGTGGTCTCTCAAACTCCCACCCTTATTGTTGACAGAGCCTCTGAACTTATATCCACATCCACAGGTGAGTTCATTTGAATTCTAAATGACAATCTCGCACTGCCCAAACATTAACTTCAAACTGTAAAACCTTTCTCCGATTCACATTCATCAATTATGTTAGTAACCGGAAACATCTGTATAAGTTTCCTCCCAGGCAGTGCCTTTGCAGTTCCAGCTGAATATACAATCTTTCTCTTTACAGTCTCCAGATAACCGGAAGCAAGCTTGAAATAATTTATAAAGACCAAATGATCATCCGTTGAGGTGGTCTTGCGCCCTCACCTTGAATGGAGTTTTATGTTTTAGTATCTCACTCTATCCCGCTGCTTCACTAACCTGCCCACCCTTCCATCAGCCTCCATGACCTTCGGTCAGCTTCAGCCTCCACCATGCGAAGCATCTATCTGTGTTATCAAAAAATGTTGTTTACCTTGACTACAGGGTGACATTATCATCTGGGCAGAATTTCTTGAGCACCCGGATAAGGTGTCTGAGTGATTCCTGCTTGTCATATAAAGTTCATTGAGCAAATTCACTCAGCTGGTTCCAAATCCGACCTTATATTCGTTTCACTTTGTGCTAAAACGACAGGCGAGTGATTTTTAATGTCTGCTTCCCGCCCACTGGGATTCTTAAGTTTAAATGCACGCCAGCCTTAAGAAGAGCTTGGTCAAAAACCAGCAAGATTAAGGTGAGCTGACTCACCCGCTGAAAAAACCCTCTTCGCCCCTATGTGAAGGATCTGTTTTCTCAAGCCCATGTCAGTGACATTGGGTTACAACTGCCTGGGATACTGTTGCCCCTCTTCAATCTTTTGGATTGTATCTCTCTTTTCCATCTTCTCCTAGGTTCACAAAGGCACCTGTCTCCAGTAAACATCTTTGTAAAAGATTTGAGTGGTCCTGGTGTGGAAAAAGGTAGGGCTAGGACCTTTCTCAAGATTTGCCCGGCGCTAACCGCCCTTGTACCATTCAAATTACCAAGCAATGAGGCAGGCGCCGGAGACCAGAAGGCAGGAAACAGAAGTTTTATTCCGACGGAGCAGAACACATCAGATCGGACAACAAGGTATCGTCTCGAGGTGCTCTCACAGCCTCTCGGAGGCCTGGCCTCTTATACACTGGTTTATGGCATGTGACCTTTCTTTATTACAATCAGAACATTGTGAACAACAAGGAAAGACACATCCCCGTAATCCTCGTGTCAATCCCACCCCCATATACCTTCACAATAGAGGTCCTCAACCGGCTGATAAGAGGAGGGGGTCATCACGCAGCTGAGTGTTCCATCGAGTCTTAGGATGTGTGCGCCTGATCATATCCCAGGGGGTGGGGAGACCTGGGTCAATAGAGGGTCCTTTGAAGGAGAGCGACCTCATACAATAAGGGGCAGTAAATGATATCTCCCGGCTTAGGCAATGGCCTCGGACCTGTGTGGACAGCTGGACACGGGGGAAGGGGTCATCAAAGGAGTGGTATTCATGCTGCGTGGACAATTCAGTGCGGAGGGAAGGTTGATCAACAGAGGGGCATTCATGGGAGGAGAGGAGGTGCTGGTCAGGCGCTGGCGTGACTCCCAGGGACAGGGTTATGCGGAAGGGTCATGCTCATGAGAGGGAGGGAGGGGGAGCCAGGGTGCGCGGAGGATGCTCGCTGGGTCAGAGGGGCGCGCTGGCAACCGATCGTGGACAGGGAGACCATGATACCTAAAATGGTCGTCGTGCACGTTGTACATGGGTGACAAGCTGGCGCAGATGATGTTCAATTCGTAAACTAAAATTCCACAGTCCTCCCTTTTAACATGTCTCGCCAACTTGTCAGTTCGGATTTATCCCCATAAGGTCACGTATTTCTACTTCATAGAGGGGACTCATGTGCTCATTTCGGAAGTCCAAAGTCTTTGGGCACACACAGTTAGAAACGAAACTGCACAAGGAGGGCAGACATTGAACACCCAAGCAACACCCACATAATATCACAACAGGTATCAGTATGAAGGAAAACAACTTCCAACCCCATCCCTTCAAAGTGTCCCAAAACCAACTTCCAAGCGACCATCCTTCTTGTTCTTGGTGAACCTCTGAGGAAAGTCTGTGGAGGTGTTCAATGGCTTTGTAGACTGAAGGCGAGTTGTCAGGCACGTATGTGCAGCAGCTGGATCCGATGATGCGGCATGCTCCTCCTCGGTCGGCTAGGACCACGTCTAAGACAAGGCGGTTTTGGAGGGTCACAAGGCGGACCGCCTGAAGCTCCGCCGTGTTGTTGGCGAGGATGCCAGCCGTGATGTTGATCGTTGTTTCTACTGCCTGGGTCAGGTGTCGGATAGCGCAGCTGTTTGCCATTGGGCCCCACAGGGGAACAAGTCCTTTTGCTGCATCTAGGAACTGTGCTCCGGTGGAGTCGGTTTGTCCAATGTCATCTGCACGCCTCTGCCGGTGGTGGTTGGCAGGGGCTACATATGTGGGTGGAAGAACGAAGGCAATGTAACAGGCGCCCTTCCAACCTCTCGGGAGCCAGGTGTAAGCTTTGGTGCCACACACAAAGTACATATTCGGAGAAGCAACAAAGGAAGGGGGGTCAACTGAGTCCAATGTTCTGGTGATTCGGCAGGCACTGCGACCCACCAGCTGCGTTCCATGGCCTTCGAGACACACAAGACCTGTGACATTGATAACAGACAGGGCCACAGTCAGAGTAACGGTAGTTTGTTTTTGCAGATGAGAGAAGGTGGTCCTGGCTGGATTGTGGAGCACCTGTACTTCGACTCGTTCTTTGGCTGGAATGTCTTTAAGGAAGGTAGCGCCCGTTAGCGCAGGACACAGGGCAGCAGAAGTCTTTCCGGTTTTGTTCAGCCAGAAACCAGAGTAGAAGTGCGACACCGTCTGGCTGGAGGTGGCGTTGTCCTTGTGGCTCTCTTGCATGAGGATCAACCAGGCGAGGCAGGAGCCGTGAACTGAGAAAGGAGAAGGGATGAAGGGGATGGAGTGTCCAGTGGCATGCGGGAGCAACCCGCAGATCCAGCAGTTTGTAGCATTTGCAGCAAGGTTGTGTTGGTGCAACAGTTGCACGAAGGAATTGTTCCAGAATTCCCTGCGCCTTTCTCGGAGCTGAGGCGACAGAGAGATTAGGTGATGCTCTTTCAGGGGTGTTGGTTGTGCAGTAGGTAGCAATGCCTCATGAGCCGGCGTGCTTTCCTCCAGAATCCAGAAGGAGGTCATGAGGAGGAGGCAGAAGAGGAAGACAATGAAGAGTGCGATTGTCTTTGATTTGTGCAAGTTGTCAGTCTTTGGATTTCTATACTGGGTATTTCCTGTTGCTTCCATCATCTTCTTATCTGGCGCTTCCATCATCTTCTTATCTGGCGCTTCCATCACCTTCAAGGGGCTCGGTAGTGGGCAGAACCACAGACTTCGTTTTAGCTTCTCTCCCGGTAACCCTTGGATGCTTAGGTCACCGTTCTGAGATTCAACTTAGTCCGTGGTCTACTTAGCCGAAACTCCCTCCTTTCGACGCAGGAAATACCCTTCTCTGGATGGCACAGTGGGATCAGAGAATTTTGCAAGTTCGAGTGCCTCAGTATCGGGATAACAGTCCAATATCGGTCGGTCTTTGCTCAGGAGCTCTTCTTGGGTGTTGACGTTTTCTGTCGTGGCCAGGTTCGCAGAGACCTTCCGGCAATGATGTGCGTGCAGCCAGTGCTTCTTCCCCTCCACTCGAAGCGCCGTTCGGGTGGTAATCAGCACTTGCCAGGGGCCCGTCCACCGCGGTTCCAGACTCTTGGTCCGCTGGAAATTTCGTATCAACACGAAATCTCCCGGTTGGATGTCATGGCCGGGGCCCCTGGAAGCATCGGGATGGCCTGCTGCACCTGTTGATGAATGACAGACAACGTTTTAGTTAATTTGCACAAATAATCAGATAGTAGGACGTCTGGGACGTCATGAATGGAGGTAGGTTTGGGAGCAGTCCAGAGGTTCATCGGTCGCCCAAATACGACCTCATAAGGGGTCAAATGGTGCTTGGTGGGAGTGGAGCGCATTGATAACAAGGCCAGTGGGAGGGCATCCGGCCAATTAAGTCCAGTGGTGGCCACTATTTTTGACAATTTCAGCTTCAGTGTGGCATTATGGCGTTCCACTAGACCGGCGGATTGGGGGTGGAAGACCGCATGAAACCTTTGCTTCACCCCCAACCCCTTTAGGATTAGTTGGATAACCTCAGCTATGAAGTGGGGGCCATTGTCGCTCCATAAAATTCGACAAAGGCCATAGCGAGGGAAGAATTCTTTCAGTAGTACTTTGGCCGTGGTCATGGCAGTGTTGTCACGGGTTGGATAGGCCTCTACCCATTTGCTGAAGGCACAGACGATGACTAGTACATACTTCAGGTTTTGGCATCTCTCTAGTTGGATGTAGTCCATCTGAAGGACCTCAAAGGGGTGATTGGGGGTCCCAAACCCTCCCCGGGGTACCACAGTTCCTTTCCCGGGGTTGTGTTGCAGACAGATGAGGCACTGCTGAACTAGGCGTCTGGCCGAGTCGGGGATTTTGTCGTTGTGCCAGACTTTGGAAATGAGTTCGATCATGGGTGCAGATCCTATGTGTGCGGGGGAATGTGCCATCGTTAGTATGGGGATCAGATATGAGTCGGGCAGCAACCACTTGTTTGCATCCTTCGTTCGCCAGCAGCCCTCTTCATCCTTCAAACCCACCCTTGCCCACTTAGTCAGCTAGTGAGGGGTGCTGGCCGACTGTATGTCTCTGATCATTTCCCTTGTGTCACTCCATTTTTCTGCTTGTGACCTGGTCACATACATGCGTGTCACCATCCTATTCTCAGCTGTGGTTCGTGCAGTGATGTCGGCCAATGCATTCCCTTGTCCGACTAAGTCTGTCACCCTTTTGTGTGCCTGACATTTGATCACCGCTAATCGTTTGGGGAGGAGAACTGCCTCAATCAGAGCGGATACCAAATCTCCGTGGAGGATTGGGGTGCCGTGGGACGTCAGGAATCCCCTCTCCCTCCACAGGAGTCCAAAATGGTGGACCACCCCGAAGGCATACTGGCTGGCTGTGTATATGTTCGCGGTGGTCCCCGTGGCAATGATGCATGCTCGTGTGAGGGCTATCAGCTCTGCTGCCTGGGCAGATCGTTGTGTGATGCGGGCTGTCTCAACTACGGTTCGGGCCGTCGTTACGGCATAGGCAGCTGACGTGGTGCCATCTGGGAGTTTGATGCATGAGCCGTCTACCCATAGCTCTCCATCGGGGTCAGTAAAAGCAGTGTCCTGGAGGTCAACCCTACTCCTAGTTTGTTCGTCCGTGAGGGTCACACAGTCGTGTATGGGAGGAACGTCGGGGTCATTTTCAGGCAGGGGCAACAATGTGGCAGGATTCAAAGTTGTGCAAAAAAACGGAGTTTGGTCCTGGGACAGGGGGTCAACTGGACCGTAATATAGTGGAACAAAAACAATGTTGTCCCCCAGGATAATTTTCTCTCACAACTTTGAGAATACAAACAAGGGAAAGAAACCTATTGTTTGTATGGGTTATTTTATTTAAACCCTTTTAGCAATTTTTTGTTAAATCATTTTGAAAGGCATTTTAAGGTTGAGAAAAACACTACTTACAAACATTTACACTATTTACAGCTATCATACATACAATTCTATACACAAGACAATATCTATATATACAAATGAATCCACAATTATAAGCAAGCTTCTTTTACAATAAGAAAAAACAATTTTGTTCACACAAATAATCAATCTTTGTGAAAAATCAACTTATTAGAAAGCCCAACCAGGGTCAAAACAACAGGAAGAGGCAACAGAAAAATAACTTTAAACTCGACAATCAGTTAAAGTTTGACAAGTAACTATTAATTTTGCTCAATCAAAAGTGCCTATTCACTGTTATGCCATAACAGTGAATAGGCACTTTTGATTGAGCAAAATTAATGCTTCAAAGTTGTGCATCTCTTTAGTGTAATGTGGGGTGCAAGTAGCGTCAGTTCATACCCTGTCAGTCGTGCGCTAGTCAGGTGTTGAGTCTTGGTTTGGTTCAGGAGGGTGTCGACAGCATGGGGTACTAGTACAGTGAGGGAGTTGGAAAGCACGATTCCCTCGCTCTGACGGATAGAGACAGCAGCGGCAGCTACTGCTCGAAGGCAGGTAGGTAAAGCCCTGGCTACAGGATCAAGAGTGGCGGAGAAGTAGGCACAAGGGCGCTGCTTAGGACCAATCGATTGAGTTAGGACAGACAATGCGCATCCCTCCCTTTCGTGGGTGAAGAGGGAGAAGGGTTTGGAGTAATCCGGCGTTCCGAGGACGGGTGCTGAGCAGAGTGCATCCCGTAATTCCTTAAAGGAGGCTTGACACTCAGTGGTCCAAGGAAGCGGGGATGGGACATCTTTGGTCAGCAGGGCAAGTAATGGTTTCACAATGAGGCTGTAATTAGGCAACCACTGTCTGCAAAAAGAGGTTAGGCCAACCAAAGAGCGGACCTGCTTTTGTGTTTTTGGGATGGGGGTGTCTAGGATGGTTTGGATTCGGTCGGGTGTAAGTTTCCTCCCTTCTTTGGACAGAAGATGGCCTAGGTAAGTCACTTGTGGTTGGCAGAACTGTAACTTCTTTTTGGAGACTTTATGGCCATTTTCTGCAAGAAAGTGTAGGAGTTGGACGGTGGCTGTCGTTGCAAGCGGGGTGGTGTCGGCCGCCAAAAGGATATCATCGACATATTGGATCAACACCACTCCCCCTGGTAGCTGGAAGGCATCCAGCTGTCTTTTGAGGGCCTGGCTGTAAATGCTGGGACTTTCAGTGTACCCCTGGGGAGCTCTACAAAATCGGTACGAGCGGGATTTTAAAGTGAAGCCGAAGAGATAACGGCTGTCTGGATGAATGGGGATAGAGAAAAACGCGTTCTTAAGGTCGATAACAGTGAAGGTGGTGGCAGTGGACGGGATGAGGGTCAGAATGGTGGTGATATCAGAGACTACAGGATATTGGGGTACAACCACTTTGTTAATCTCTCGCAAGTCGATGATGAAGCGGTACGCTTTCTCATCTCCTTCACCTTGCTTCTTAACAATAGGTAGGATTGGGCTGTTGCAGACGTTGCTAACCACCTCTTCAACCACTCCTGCATCTACCAGAGACCGAATGATCGCTACCAGTGCCTTCTCACCCTCTGGGGATATCCGATATTGCGGGAGTTTCGGGAGTATAGCGTCCTGTCGTACAGTTATGTGAATAGGATCAATCATCATTCGCCCCACATCAGAGTCATTTTTGGCCCACAGGTACGGAGGCAGGGTGTCAAGCAAGGACATGTCAGCGTCAGTTATGGAGCACATGTGTCGTGGGGGACGGGATCTGGGCATGTCTGGGTTGTCGTACAGGATGACTCGTATTCCATCTGGGGAACACCTAATGGTAGCTCGAAAATGTTTCAGTAAGTCAATACCCATAATGGCGTCAGGGGAGTTGGAGGAGAGCAGAAATGTCGCGTCAGTGGTGTTGTTTTCTAGATCAAAGGAAATAGGCACGGACAGGGGGTTAGTGGAGGGCGTTCCATCGAAACCTATCGACGTTATGTGTGAGCCAGACAAGGGTGCCCTTGGAATCAGTCGTTTTGATAACACACTACGTGTCGCCCCAGTGTCTACCAAGAATGGAGACTCTGTACCCAGGACCTTAGCGGTGACATAAGGACCTTGCTGGTCAACACAGAGCTCGACTGGATCCCTCCCTTGCCCCTGGCAGTCCTATGCAAAGTCGGGGGCATTTTCACCTTCGGACAGCTGATATTGGTTCTGTCGGGGACGGTCAAATGCGTTCAGTCTCCCTGATCTGTCGTTGTTGGTGTCGTTGGTGTGCCCTCGTCCTCTATTTTTCGGACCACCTGCCACATCCCTGGAGTCCCTATTTCTATTCATCTCTAGCATAACCGGACACTGGAATTTCCAATGGCCGAACCCTTTGCAGAAGGCGCATTGGTCATTGCTAATGTCTCTACGTCCAGGGTGGGGTGTGGGAGTGTGATCTTTAGGAGGTAGATCTCTGGGGGTGGTTGATTGGTAGTTCCCCCTTTGATGTTCCCGTCCTATCGTTATACCTTGTATCTGGGCTATCATTACCCTTTCTTTTAAATCTTTCTTCTTTTTCTCGGACGCCCTATCAGTCTCATTCTTTTGGTGCTCGTAATACTGAGCCATCTGAAGGATAGCTGCGGGTTTGGAGGCCCCCCAACTACTCTCACTCGTCTGCAGCTTTTGGGAGACCTCTTGTGTTAGGCCTTTTACGTAATTTTGTACAAACAGGTGCTGTCCGGTTGCGGTGGTCATGTCTTGGCCACTGTAGTCGGAGAACACTGTCTCGAACCGGGAGAAGTATTCTGACACATCTTCTTGGGGTTTCTGTCGACAGGCCGTGACTATCGACCAGTCTACCTTTCTTTCTGGGATCAGTGTCTTTAATTTCTGAACTATTTTGTCTGGGAGTTCTAGTATGTCTTTCACTGGTTTCCTTCCAGGTTCTCGTTGTCTATCTAATTTACCGAGTTGGTCCCAGGTATGTCCAAACAGATCCGTGTGGTCAGCCTTCCGGATTTGCTTCCACACGTCAGCTGGCAGGCATAACCCGAAGAACAAGTCAATGTCTGCTAAAGTCATTATCGTCGAACCCAAGGCTGCGCCTAATTCGGTATAGAATGCTGTCGGGTTCTTTCTTAAATCGGGCAGAGTTTGCTTAAAGGTTAGGATATCTTGTCGGTCCCATGGTCGGTAAACCCAATTGTACACAACCCTCCCTTTTGCATTTTCATTATTAATATCATCGCTTGTTCCCTGGCCACGTGGCGGGATCCAGTAAGGGGCCGCCTCTCTGATGGGCATCATAGTATTGGCTACTTCTACTGAGATCGTTTCAGGGACTGTAACCTTGGCTTCTGGTTTTTGTTCCGTGAGGTGGCGGAGGACCTCAAGCATCTGCATGAAGAGCTCCGTCGCCTCACATTCAGTCCCATCTCCAACATCAATCTTCCTATACAGTGTTGTTAGTTTAGCGGGGCCCTTACTTTGGTACCTATCTTCATATGCGTTCAGGGTGTGGTAGCTGAATCGCAAAATGAAATGCCGCCTGTGGCTGTCGGCATGTGAATTATATATGTTCATTGTGTACTCTTCGCTCTCCCTTCGTTCTACTAAGGTCTTTGCTATTTTGTCGATCCCATCCCGCTCATCTTTGCTCAACCTATTTGGCCTGCCTGGTGGTTGCTGACTAGCCTCGGGATTGTCTGACGATGTTGCTAATGCGGCTGGTGCGGAGGCCGTGAGGGCCGGTGCACTAGCGCTAAGGTCGTTCTCGTTTGCATTCAGGGCCTGCGAGTGTTGTTGGCAGGGGGCATACGGAGGGGGCATGTAGATGATTGGGGGACCTAGTAGTAACTCATCGTTCGTCCGCTGTTCGGAGGGCAATTCAGGGTAGAGCACAGAGGGGGTCCTAACAGGACATTGGCCTGTCGACCCTGATTCTTGGTTTCGCATAGTTTCCTTTCTTTCTTTTATTTCTTCTTCTAGTTGCTTTGCGGCTAGGTGGGCTGCCTTTCGTAATTCTTTCCCTATTTTTGCCTCTTCTCTTTTCTTTCGTTGTTCCGTTTCTTTGCGCCACATGCCGATACTATCGAGCATGGTGGGCGTAGTCTTATTTTTCTGTAGCGTTATTTCTAATGCTTTTATTTTATGATCGTCAAAGGAACCTATCAGTGGCCACTGACTTTCAGGGTTCCTCTTTGTATATTTATGCCATAACTTAGTATAAGCTATGGCGACTAGTCCATGCTTAGTAAACATGTCCTTATTAGGGGTGCCCTCCAGTGGAGCTGGATGGTTCATCTCTAATAAGCGGTCCGGGCTAAACAGGCTACCAACCAGTGGGGAGAAGATAGGCATGACGGATTACAACGGGGACAAAAGTCTGCACTACCTATCTTATCACGGCGGACAAAGACTAGACAGAATATTTCTATTCTACGTTGTTTGGAGGCCGTGAATACCTCAAAAAGAACCAATACCGAATAATCGGCCAATCAAACAATCCAGTGGGGAGAATAAGTGGGCACGAAAAGTTATCGTTACCCACTCTTTCTCTACCTGCAAAGAGAGACCTTGTTTTTCCCTGTTTGCAGACAAAGAATCTCCAGACAATAATCCACGAACGACAGTTCGGGAAACAGTGGGGGAGGAAGATAGGCACGACGGGGACAAAAGTCTGCGTTACCTATCCTTCACTGCTTGCAAAGAGAGAGCCTGTTTGTTTTTCCCCGTTTGCAGACAGTGAATCTCCAGAGGGTTTCAACAAAGCGTAATACTAGTATTATCCAAACAAAACAATATTTTTTTCAATTTGTCGTGTTTACACGACCTTACCCGGACCGCATGGACGGTTTCCTGTCCTCTGGATCCAGCGCCCGATCGTCCTCTCTCCTTCGTGATGCCCGTGGCACTCCTGATGGTTCCCAGTCAGGACCGTAGATCACTCGAGAGAGGTCTGTTCAGAACTAGTGAAGGTCGGATGATCGGCTGTCAGACGAGGGTCTATCGGACACGAGCTCTTCCCGATCGTTGCAGTCGTTCACTCTGTCGTCGGGACCTCTCCCACTGGATCCACGCGTCGCTGATGGGCCCCACACTTTGGGACGCCAATTGTGGAAAAAGGTAGGGCTAGGACCTTTCTCAAGATTTGCCCGGCGCTAACCGCCCTTGTACCATTCAAATTACCAAGCAATGAGGCAGGCGCCGGAGACCAGAAGGCAGGAAACAGAAGTTTTATTTCCGACGGAGCAGAACACATCAGATCGGACAACAAGGTATCGTCTCGAGGTGCTCTCACAGCCTCTCGGAGGCCTGGCCTCTTATACACTGGTTTATGGCATGTGACCTTTCTTTATTACAATCAGAACATTGTGAACAACAAGGAAAGACACATCCCCGTAATCCTCGTGTCAATCCCACCCCCATATACCTTCACAATAGAGGTCCTCAACCGGCTGATAAGAGGAGGGGGTCATCACGCAGCTGAGTGTTCCATCGAGTCTTAGGATGTGTGCGCCTGATCATATCCCAGGGGGTGGGGAGACCTGGGTCAATAGAGGGTCCTTTGAAGGAGAGCGACCTCATACAATAAGGGGCAGTAAATGATATCTCCCGGCTTAGGCAATGGCCTCGGACCTGTGTGGACAGCTGGACACGGGGGAAGGGGTCATCAAAGGAGTGGTATTCATGCTGCGTGGACAATTCAGTGCGGAGGGAAGGTTGATCAACAGAGGGGCATTCATGGGAGGAGAGGAGGTGCTGGTCAGGCGCTGGCGTGACTCCCAGGGACAGGGTTATGCGGAAGGGTCATGCTCATGAGAGGGAGGGAGGGGGAGCCAGGGTGCGCAGAGGATGCTCGCTGGGTCAGAGGGGCGCGCTGGCAACCGATTGTGGACAGGGAGACCATGATACCTAAAATGGTCGTCGTGCACGTTGTACATGGGTGACAAGCTGGCGCAGATGATGTTCAATTCGTAAACTAAAATTCCACACTGGGGTATGGACTAAATCACTTTTCAGAAAGAAAGCTTTTCAAGGCTAAAGCATTTATTCACATCATCTCACATTAGCTCATTCTTGGTATTATGACCCTTCACCAGTCCAAATACCTCTACTAAAGAAATCGTTAATATACTCAACACCTTCTTCCTGCTCTAGTGGTTCAAACTTCTGAAGATCTATGTAAATCTGCCTTACCTTCACTGAAACCTCGTTTGTATCTAGTGTTCACCTATTGCTCTTCCCAATTATGACTCTAGTCCATCCTTAAGGATTATTCCTCCACTCCTTGTAAACAGTAAAGATCCCTTAAATTGGGGTTGACAATAAAAGTAAGGATTCCGAGACAATCTTGGGAGATGCTCTTCACAATGTGTCTCAGAATTCTGTTAATGAAAAACATTTAAAAAATTGTTGGGCATATTTAACAAAAAGTCAGGCAGTGCAGCCAGCCAACTTGTGTTGCTGCACTGTGTGACGGGGAAATGGCAGGAATGCATCGTAATTAACAAAATACAGCGCATTCCTGTCTTTTCCCAGTGCTGGTGCACAAAGTGCTGCATAGCACTAATGCAGGCACCTATGCACCATGGTGCAAGGGTGCCTGTGTTGTAAGTAGGATTGTTTTTGTGCAGGAAGGGACACTATCCTGGCAAAAACAAACCCCTGTGGCACTGTCTTCTTTTAATGTGTGCTTCAGAATGCTAAATATGGCCCTGTAAATCCCTGAGCACAGGAAACAGAAAATGCAACTCAGGTAAACAAAATGCTTGATCATGTAAGCAAAAAAGCTCTATTCTAAAAAAATTGCAACTATTATTCAAACATTACTATTCAAACCAATTTTTCAAAAAATTAACAAATCTTGCTGCTATCAATAATTCAATAAAACACACAAGATGATGGACGGAATGTTGCACAATGGCAAAACATTCACCCCCAGTCATAGATCCGGGTTTAATCCATCGTTATTTTGCTCACCAAGCCACCCCAGGTTAAGACATGGCCATATGCAAATCAGTCTTGACCCTGTGCCTCATGGGAACAGTCCAGCCCGAACTGCCAAGCCATGTCTTCCCTGGACCAGAATCAAGCATCCTAGGACCAGTTTCTGGCTATCAGCCGTCTTCAGCCAGGATAGCTTGACTCCAGTGGCGTAGTGAGCACGGGACCCACGTCTGGGCATACCCTTCCCACATAAGGTGAACAGCAAAAGACACAAGATGATGGACAGAATGTTGCACAATGGCACAATGGCACAGATCTGGGTTTAATCCATTGTTATTTTGATCACCACACCACCCCAATTCAGACATGGCCATATGCAGATCAATAATTCAATGGCCCCTTCACATTTTAGTACATCAATTACCAAATTAGAGAAGAGTTGCCTGCTAAATGTGCCTTCTCTAGCACTGAGACTGAGCCTCTGTCCATGGCCGAAATCATCAGTTTTAATCCAATGACTATAATTGAGAGCATAGCCCTCATCAGTCACAGTAAGGGATCACCTTTAGATATTTAGCAATTTTTTCTCTCATAACAGGATAATGCCTTTTACAGAGCACTGAACATGCTCTACTGGATGAACACATACAGGCTGGATGAAGAAGGTGTACCTGCCTCAAACCTTTCACAACACTCAGCAGCCCTCAACACTGTGGCCTACTGATACTGCTTTTGCAACTATATCAGTATGAATTTGTGCAATTACCATTAATTGGCTGGGATCTCACCTCCATAAGCGGTGTGCCTGCTGCTGTTAAAACTTCGTCCCATGGAGTACAGGGCTCTTCACCAAGCATGGTATTATTTAATGTCTGTGTGGCTCCCCTGACACAATGTCTGCCCTTCCTTAGTCTCTGTCTGATGGCCGGCGCCAATGACATTCAGATCTCCATGGAGCTCAATTACAAGCATGGCTGAAAAGAGGCCAGTTTTTGCAATTGACTTACTTCACTAACCATTTGGATGAACAAAAACTCCTTAAAATTCAGCACTGACAAAAATGTCGTTCTTCTAGTGGTAGGAATTAATTACATGTGGGTATCCAACTGGTGGCCTGAGGAACTTTGTTACTCTTCTACACCTGTTCCCTTTGTGCATACTCTGGATTCCTTTTTTTGATTAATCCTCATCCCTGAGTCCATAAATCAACACAATGATATTGAACAGTTGGGATTTGCTTAAAAAAAATCATCCAGCTTCTCCCACCATTTTTACCACAAAACAATGGTTCGAGCCTGGATGGTGGTTAACTCTATTTCAACTTCTGACTAAGTCACCTCTAGAATGCAGGTGGCTCAGAATGCAGTTGCACGCCTCATTACTAGACTTCGTAGCCACTCTTATTTTCCCAGTAGTGCTGCCTTGCATTAGCTCTCTAGTCATAAGACACACACATTTAAGAACCTCTGCATGTATGTGTCCCGGAATCCTTTGTCACAATGGTCCTATATATGTTCGCTGCAGATTTCCCAAGTACCATTCTTCATTGTCACTTACACGCTCCAATGGTATGCATCTCAGTCTTCCCTCCATAATACATTTCTGATACCCTGGAATACTATTTCCATTACTCATTCACAAAAACCTGTCACCTTCCTTTCCACAATTTCTGAAGACCTGGCTATACAGTGCTTCCATCTTATATAGCCCATTGAACTCCACTTGAGGTATTTGCAATCAATCGAATGCTGGCAGCTTTGTGCACGATGCAACAGTTTTTCAAAATGATGAGAGCAAGGAAAGGAATTCCCTGTTCTCTGAATGTTAGTTGCCTAATTGAACTTCAGAGGCTTTTGCTAAGACATTTTGTATCGTGAAGAATCTATTTCAGGGTGGGTTTCCTTTGGGCCTTTGGGATGCCAGCTAATATGGTGCTGTCTCCATTTAGATTAGACAGGACAACTGCCTGATGGTCAGTAAGTCATTCATCACCTGGAAGAAATGGGTTCTCTCTGCTGAGAAGAGATAGTAATGCCATGAGCTCTTGGTCTTGTGTGAGATGCACATAACAAAAGAGTTTTGTATACCTAGTCAAGATGTCCAGATAGATGTCATCTATTCCTGGACTTGGCGTTACTTGATTGCATTAGCAACACTAATGCCATCTTGGCCCAGTTCAGGCTTCGATAGAAATCTGCCATCCAGATTTAGAAGATAGTGAGATTCTTCTGTTGCTCAATGTCACTACTCCATTTGGCCTTCAGGGTATCATCAACTTATTGGTGCTGGTATACTTGCAGGCCAGTAGCAAGTTAGGGGCGCCATGTACACTTTGAAAATCACTGGTGAGAGTATGGAGTGTTATCAACATAGCATGTTATGGGTGGCATGGAGCTTAGGTAAAATGAGAAAAATTAAACTTTAAAAAATAAACAAATTAGGCAAAACGTGGTGAAAATTAAAATCAGGTTTTACATTAGAATATACTGCAAGTCAATGAAAAGCTTGAAAAATCACCACAATGTTCAAGTGACCTCTAATGGTATGATTGGCACCAAGACACCTTCATAGTTAGCTGAAGTCAAGTTTTCAGCTTTTCAGTTAGAGAACATTTTAGGCCAAGAAAATGTCAGTTAGGGCCTGGATCCTAAACCTATACCAGGCTCCAGAAAAGTGCTTAATTTGAGCCGGTGTTTGCCGGTGGGGGTCAATGACACTTATTTCTGGGGTCTGACACTTACCTTTCGACATCAGACATTTGCAGGGACAAGAGAGGGAAAAACACACCAAATCGAAAGAGGGAGGAAGACAATGACGGAAAAACTATCACAAAGGGAGAAAGCAGGAAACGGCAAGAGCGATATGAATGGAAAGGGAATGCCTGGAAGTGGATTACAAAGGTAGGAGGAGGATTTAGGACTGTGCAGCCTCGGTATTCTTTGAGCAGAAATTCAATTGCATCGACTGTGCATTTCTTAACTCATTCTTTTACAAGTTAAACTCAGCTTCAGAGGGGCTCGATCCAAGTTTGCAAAGCAGGTACATGTAGATAGTTTGTGGCAGTTTGCTTCAGTGAAGACATTGGAATCAGAAACTCTTCCTTCTATCTGTAACATGGTTCCTGTTCTCTATAAATGACCCGGCGTTACAGGATTTACACCAGTCAGATTTTCAGAAATTAGACCAGTTTTTCACTAAAGGTGACGGATCTGGAAGTAAGTTGAATTTGTCCCCTCACTGGCACCATGGGCCTTGCACAGAAAGAGCCTTATTAATAGCACTTCAAGGAGAAATTCAAGTATATTTGAATAAAGAAAAGCTTGTAAATTGATTGTGACTGAGAAAAGAGAGTGATGGAAAGGAAGAAATGGACTGACTTCTTATTTGCAATAAGTATTAAGGATGCCCGACTTTTCTGACCATGCCTCACATAGGAGCAGTAGCCGCGGGCAACATTAACATCCGGTGATGCGAAATGCCGAAAAACTCACCAGAAGTTTATTGTTGGCCACAGGTTCCGGTCGCTGTCTCTCTCTTCTTCTGGTGTTCTCAGGTAGAAAGGGAGGGACTTCCTCCCTTGTACCACGTGAATCCAACCAATCCTGGAACTGCAGCGCATGTCCAGTGCTAATTTTGAGGCTGGGGGCCTGCAACTGCAATCCCTCAGCTTTGGGATTGCAGACTTTGAAAAGCGCAGGTCAGATTGGTCGGCTGTAGACAGCTGGCCAATCTTTTGGGCATACTGGCAGAGGCAGGGCCGGTTCTAGGATTTGCGAGGCCCTGGGCTAAAAGGGAACGTCGAGGCCCCCTCTAATTTAGATAAGTGGCCCCTTGCAAGGAGACCATTCACAGACACTGTGGGGGCCCCATTGTCCAGCATTTTGGCGCCCCCACAGTTTTAACTTTTACTCCACAAGCCTTTCTCACACCTTCATAGGTGTGAGAATTGATTGTGGTCTAAAATTCAAAACTGTGGGGGCGCCAAAATGCTGGACAATGGGCCCCCCACAGTGTCTGTGAATGGTCTCCTTGCAATTAAGGGAGTGTCTCCGTCTCCCTCCCTTATGCCTCCTGACACCATCCATGAGAGGCCCAGGGAGGGGGCCCCCTCCAATGGACCTTAATTGCGGGCGACACCTTTCTTTGTAATAGATCGCCAGGGAAACAACAGGACACATCACCAGTGCGTGGCCCCATGCTGGTGGGCTGAGTGCGAGGCCCTGTGCAGCCGCCCACTCTGCCCATGCCTAGCGCCGGCTCTGGGCAGAGGACAGATGTTATAGTGCAATTGCACTACTCAGCCTCGTCCACTGCCCACTGCCCTCGCACTGTAGCATTGCAAGCCTGCCACACATTTGTATGATTTGTGCCTGCTGCACTGGCAGCAAGTGGGGCGATGCACCTCTGCCATAACAGAGGAGCTACCACTGCATGGGAGCCTTTCAATCACTAGATCTAGAGGCGCATATTGGAATATGATTTGAGCATTTGCCCCTTCTGAATGATAGTTGTATTTAAGGTCTGATGTCTACTGAGAATGACTCTCTCAAGGCAAAAATTAAGCCTGCCCTTGGTAGTGAAACTGTTAAGCTTTTACTTGTTAATAAAAACTGTCCTCTCTCCGAAATCTGGCAAAATCCCAGGGTTAATAAATCATACCAGAAGTATTGGATGCCACATATTCATGCAGTATTGAATAGTAGCTTGGGGGGTCTAATTCCAAGCGTTGTTGGGTGCAGAAAGTATACCCATGTATAAAAAAGGAAATCATAGTGAATCTAATATTTTAGGCCTATTAGCTTGATTGATCATTTGTCAAATATATTTTCCAAAATGGGGCTGGCAAAACTAAGACAGGATTAAGTCAGAGAATGTGCTTTCAAGTTATTAGGCATGTTTTAAAGAGAATGTGAGCAAACCCAACCAGGCAATTAGGTTTCCATTACTAACATGGAAATGCAATGCTCCAAAAACACATGTATGTGTTTATGGTCTTTGTTGATTTAAAATTAGCATTTGACACAGTCCCCCGTCTTATGTTGTTGCAAGTCCTTCATGCTGGTGAGTCGGATTATCCTTCTCCCTGACAACAATTTTGCTGATGTTACTTGCAATTCTAATGGTGAAACCATGGCTGCTACTCCTATTAGTCTGTCAAGGGTACATGCTATCACCGGGTTTGTTTAGCGACATTTTCCACCTTAGAATATGCGATCTTGATGCCTTGGTCTTAGCAAGGAAGAAAGTATGCACCATATTATTTGCAGATTTGTTAATTTCCATGACTGCAATGAGACTCTAAAGTTTAATGAATGGTTTTCAGCTTTCAATAGGAACAGAGGTAGGCCGGACACCTATTGGACACGATTTTCTCCTCAATCAGCAACATCACAGTTGACAATACAGAAACTTTGATGTGGACAGACCATATCTTCATCAGTTTCAGCATCCCATCCCACTCCACCATAGACCTGCCAACCTCAAACTCACCCGCTGTCACTGGAAAAGTATTCCAGTAGGGGACTGGACTTCCAACCTTTCTGCACACCTACCTGAGCACACCAGCAACATGCCGAATGCCATCAAGAACCTCAACAGCGGCATCACTGCATGCACAAACATCCTGGCTCTCCTCAAGAGCAACCAAATGACTAGAGCCCAACCTCATGACAGCTGGTAGGTACACAGAGAAACTCAGGCTGAGGAAACACCACTGCAAGTAGCTGGAGCACAAATGGAAAACAAGTCAAAACACCACAATAAATCCTCCTTAAGACACTATCACTAGCAGATACGGAGCACCAGGCACACAGGTATTAGAGATCGCATTGATACCAGCACAAACAGTAGCAAGGAAATCTTTGCCATCATGAAAGAATTCAAATGCCCACCTTCAGCAACATCAACTCCTCACAAGATCTTACAAAAAGCTCCTGGAATTCTTCTGTAAGAAAATCACCTGCCTATTAGGCAACTCTGACCCTAAACAGATCCCCAACACCATCACAACTGAAGCACAAACCCAGGCCTCGTGTTTCCCCATCACCATTGTCTAAAATTCCACCAGCATGGAGAACATCCACTCGGGGGCCTGTCTGACACTTGCCACCACCACACCTTCACCAAAGGACTCCTACCGATCAGTAAAGCACTTACACCAATCTTCAACGCCTCCATCGACTTAGTCACATTCCCGGACAGGTGGAAAGATGCCACCATCATGCCCCTGCTCAAAAAAGCACCCACCAACACTCTCTAACTACAGACCCTCCTACCATACCCTGTCAACGTCTTATAGAAACCAATCAACAGGTGCCTCACCAAACACTTCAACAACCAGCAGCTCCTCAACACCACACAGTCCAGATTCAGGCCCAACCACATTTCAGAAAAAGCACTCATCACCACCAAATTACATCAGCTTGATTCTTGAAAAAGGAGAGACGGCAGCACACAGTCTCACACCCCATTCTCATCAGGCATCTACACGAGAGTGGCATACATAGACCCAAGCTCCACTGGATCTGTTCTTTCTTAACAGATAGAAAACAAGCTGCCAGCATGGCACCTTACTCCTTGGAAGCCTGCACACTCATCTGTCGAGGGCCTCACGGTTCATTGCTGAGCCCCCCCATAATCAATGCATATTTGATTCCTCTGGCCAGCATCATCCGTGCACACCACGTCAACATCATTTCCTACACTGAAGTGAAGTAACTCAAACTCTTTCTTGCAGACAAGAGAAGAAACACAAGAAACAAGATTACCGCCTGCATGATCAAGCTGCTAGCTGGAGGAAATCCAATGGACTCAACCTCAACATCAACAAGACAGAAGCAGTGATCTTATACAGTAACTGGTGGCTGGCTGTACTCAGATCCACACACAGCACCCATGTCAGGAATCTCAAAATCATCATAGACAACAAACTCGACATGACTGTACAAGTCAACGCTGTCACTGCATCCTGTTTCCACATCTTGAAGATGCTGGGGAAGTATTTCTAATGGCTCACAAGCAATGCCAGAAAAACCATCTGTTAGTTGCAAGTAATATGTACCCTGTCCATGTAGGGACCACAATCCTAGTTAGGGTAAGCTAGCTACACACTGCAGGGCCCACTGAAAAAGTATATATGATGGAGTAAGTGTCAGCATAGAAGACTCAATTCGTAGGTTCCTATTCACACATTCGGGTCGAAGCTTCATCGTTGAGCCTTGAAGTCTGGCTTGTGTCCACATCGATCCCCTTACAATGTAGGTGCTGCATCATTGTCGAACCTGGCAGCATGGGTCCCTTGTAGTAGTCGAGCCGCGCAGGGATGTCCTCGGATCGGCACTGCGTCGGCGCTGCAGGGGACTGCATCGGTTCCAATTAGCACAAAAGTTGCCACTGTGTCGCTTTTGAAGCAAAACAGCTGCAGAACCCACTTTTGAGGCCCAGGAATAGATTGGCATCTCGGGCAAGGGAGAACTCACAAATGACAGAGTCCAGCAGCAGCAGGGTTTCAGGAAGTCTTTGATGTCCCTGAGATTTCAGAACAGGGGGCAAAGCAGCAAGCCCTTAGGTACAACTGAGATGGGTCCAGCCCTTGTCCTCATCAGGGCAGAGATCAGCAGGCAGAAGGGCAGCTTAGCAAAGCAGAGAAGCAATTCTTTCAGTAAATTCAGTAAAGCAGAGTGGCAATCCTTGTAGCACAGCAGCCTTTAATCCTGGCAAAATTCTTCACAGGTCCACTAGTGTACCGTCTTGGTAGGATCTGAACCACATGACTTATACCCAAATGTGCCTTTGAAGTGGGGGTGACTTCAAAGCAGGCCCTTGAATTGCACACGTCCCCTTTCATCCAAGCCCTCTCTGCTTGGCTACCGGTGGGGGGATAATCAGCCCTTTGTGTGAGGCACAGGACACTGCATATTCTAGTGTTCGTGTCAGCTCACCCTCCCATTTCCTGCCCAGGAAGAGCTATCGGAATGTACATAAATTCAGATGAGTTTCCAGTCACACCCACCCTTTCTAGAGGGAATGCAGAAAAGTATAGTTGTCACCCAATCCAGATGTGTATTGGAGACAGGCTGCCAGCACACAGAGCTAAGCTGAGAGCAGAGAAATGTCCACTTTCTAAACGTGGCATTTCTAAAACAGTAATGTTAAATCCAACTTTACCATTAAGAGGATTTCTTATTATCATTACAAAGATATGAAACATGATGCATCTTCTTCTTTCTATTCAGGAATCACAGCTTGAAAGTGTTTTAAGGAATTTCCAAAGATAGCCTATGTAGTGCTAGATGCACTCCTATGGTTTGAAACCACATGATGATCTTTGACGACCATCATTTTAATTGACTTTTGGTGTTTTACTTTACCCTCGTCTGAATGCACGTCCTGCATATGCCTTTCTTCCCTTTAAGATTTCTTTCATATCTGTTGCAGTTTTAAAGTGGGAGCTGTCACAGAGTAGAACAGCTTGCGAAGAACAGAACATGTGGGATGTGCATATCAAAGCATGAAAAAGAGAGGTGTGGAATGTAATTTTTGGTCCAGAAGTGCAGTGTTATGAGCAGTGGTGCACAAATGTGCATTGTGTTGTACTTTGAGAGATAACGTTTGTGATGCTATAAGCAGTGGTTCACAAATGTGCATTGTGTTGTACATTAAGAGATGAATTATGTGATGCTAGAGGCAGTGGTGCACAATTGTGCATTGTGTTGGATATTGAGAGATGCATTATGTGATGCTACAGGCAGTGGTGCACAAATGTGCATTGTGTTGTACATTGGGAAGTATTATGAAGTTCTTACTATTGGCATTGACATGCCTTCATGTCATCTTGTATTCTGACTTTGTCTTGCTTGAGCTTTTTGCGCACAGAGGATGGCCCCCAGAGTACTCAAGTTGTTTGGATTTATCACGTTCAAGGTTGCTTTGTTTTTGGAGAGGAGATTGTTGAATGTACAGTCAGGGACTTTCGTAAGCCTCATTAAGATAAAGGCTGTAACTTGTGAAAATGCAGAAGGAACATGGGAACTGAAATGCTTGCATGGAAGGTGGCCAATTCCAGTAAGCTTCCTTGGCACAGAGGGAAGGGTCTCTCGATCCCTCTAGTGTGTTTTGAGACTATAAATCTGAGGGTTGTTGACTTAGAGACGGGGATTGTTTTGGAATCCAAATGGAGATGGACGCATCTACTTCAGTACATCAGAACCCCGGTTTGCTGAGGCTCTTAACCCTGGCACTGAATCCCCCTGTCTGGAGAAGGCTAAGATGCAGTGTTTGCAACGGGTGAGGTGATTTGTTTCTGATTATTGCCATTGTGATGTGTGGCTGTTTGCATGCATATTCAGTTTCCAGTGGCTATAACAGTCAATGTGGTGTATGACTGTCAGTGTTCACCTCCAGCTTCCAGTGACTATAATCATCTGAGGTCTTTTCTTTGAGTATTGACTTTGCGATGTGTGAGTGAGTCTGGGTACACATCCAAAGTAATTATCTGATGTATTTCTTGCAGGACGTACAGTATTATTTGATCCTAGTGTTTATTATTATCTATGCATATAACAGTTGCATTTGCCAAGTGTGTTATTATCCTGCTTCTTCCCCAGCTATAGGTAATGTAGGATATATATATATATATATATATATATATGTATATATATATATATATATATATATATAGATAGATAGATAGATAGATAGATAGATAGATAGATAGATAGATAGATAGATAGATAGATAGAGATAGATAGATAGAGATAGATATATATATATATATATATATGTCCAGCTCCGAGGGGACTGTCCAACAAATGAGCGGCACACGAAAGTAAGAAGCTTTACCCCACAGTTTTTTATTGGTACGGAGATGCATGAACCTTAAAGCGTCGTGTCTGCAATTGTGCGTAATACTTTGTGCCAAACGAAGGCACTAACATCCCCATTATGCACCTTACTGACCTTGAACTGTCCATGAAGAAATGTACTCACGAAACGCGTCGGACAATGAGAGTCAGGTGTTTATAATTAACTCTGCTCACGCATCACTGTACCACTAAAAAGCTGTGGGGTAAAGCTTCTCACTTTCGTGTGCCGCTCATTTGTTGGACATTCCCCTCGGAGCTGGACATATAAATATATATATATATATATATATATATATATATATATTCCTTCCTCCAGTGCCGGTTAGTGCACCCTGGGCTGTCACGGAACGGTCCCGGACAGGCTACCGACTAGCCTCCAAATTGTATCCAAATACTCCTCCTTCCAGAAGTAGACCAGGACACCCGGATTCAGTTTGCCAAATTTATTACAGCAGATGAGAAAAGTGCGACGCGTTTCGCCGATAAGGCTTGCTCACGCTACTGAATCCGGGTGTCCTGGTCTACTTCTGGAAGGAGGAGGTATTTGGATACAATATATATATATATATATATATATACATATATATATATATATATATATATATATATCGCTGCACGCTCACTCGTACTTCAGAAAGCAGACGGCAAAAAAAAAAAAAAAAAAAAAAAAAAAAAAAAAAAAAAAAAAAAATATATATATATATATATATATATATATATATATATATATATATATATATATATATATATATATATATATATATATATATATATATATATATATATATATATTAAATACCAATGATTCACCGCACACGCCTTGATCTTAGATTGCAGTTTCTTTTATTTCAAAACGTGACAACACCTACGCGTTTCGAACCGTAGTTCGTGTTCACGGTACCTATACTGTGTGGTCACTCCATTATTTCACTACACATTGGCCTTTGGCACGCCCCCATTGATTTGAGGCATGCTGGGACGTGTAGTATTAACAAAATTATATGTGCCTTTGATTATTTGTTGGGTTCTGGGTTATGTACAGTATTGGGGCGATTTTACGCGTTACTGCATTTTAAAGCGTGTCCCCAGTTAACTAGGACTATGGCGCTTTGTATCACACGTGATGACACGTGTGTCTATAATCAACTCTCTGGTTACTCGAGAGTTGGTTGAAATGCGTAACTTTATGGGTCCAATTCCTGAGTTGCAATTAAGGGCTGAGTGCCCTACGTCCCCAATGCTGACATTTGCCCATGACCTCTTATGAATTAACTTATTCGGCACTGTCAAAGGAAAAACAATACTTCTCAGTACAAATCAATTTAGGTAACTGTGAGTAGCACAAATAAAGTTAGTTAACTAGGATCATTTGTTTCAGTCATTCGTGGTCGCACAGACACCCCCAATTTAGTAATAAATTTGTCCAAATACAATCCAACAATCACAGAAACAAGATTACTAAATAAGGGGCTTTCGTTTTGTCCTGAAACCCACCATGACACAACGGAAACAAAAATAGATCTGTACAAATATACACGAAAACTGAAACTTAAAAAATTCTTCTCAAAAAGACCAACCAATAAAACCAAAACAACGCGAGAGATAATTTCAAACGAGACAAATCAAGATTATCGGACATCGGAGGTTCCACATCTAAGAGTAGCCTATGAACTGGCTAATGAAATAGACCAATCTGAAATCACAGACACCCAAGTCCTGTCAGAAATGAACATTGAAGCAAACAAACGGCAACCGACTGACTTCAAACCACAATCGAAATTTTGCCCGGTCTTGTACCCAGGAAATAAAATTGATATTTTCTATGATTTGGTGGTAAATGAGATTGAGGATATGCCAAAAAACTACAACAAAAAAAGAAAAGAAAATTTAACCATTGGAGAACGACAAGCAATATCAAGCCTGAAAAACAACGCCCTAATAGAAATTAAACCTGCAGACAAGGGCGGGAATATTGTAATTATGGACAAAGATCAGTATGTAGAAGAAGCAATGCGTCAGCTAAACAACAACGATAATTATAAGGTACTGAATAGAAATCCACTAGAAGCAATGAAACAGGAACTGGAAACAAAATTGAGTGCATGGCAAGAAAATGGTCTAATCACAGACACGGAAAGAAAATTTCTGATGGTTGAAAACCCCATCCTTCCAACCATATACTTTTTACCAAAAGTACATAAGACACTCAATAAGCCCCCCGGCAGACCAATAATTTCAAGTTGTGGGGGACTTTACGAAAATCTTTCCAATTATGTGGATCATTTCATAGCACCATTGGTACCAACGCTAAGCTCCTACATAAAGGACACGGGAGATTTCATACGCAATCTAATGGGAACTGAGTGGCAACCGGATTACATGCTGGTGACGATCGACGTGGTGTCGCTGTACACGTCAATAAATCATGACATTGGTTTGAAAGCCACAAAATATTTTCTGGATCAACAACCAATCACCCGGAGAGAACATTCAAAAATGTTAATGGAGATGATGACACTGTGTCTGTATAACAACATTTTTCTATTCAATAAAACCATGTACAAACAGAGTTGTGGCACAGCCATGGGAGTTTCCTTCTCTCCAAGCTACGCGAATCTCACCATGGGGTGGTGGGAGAAAACCGTAGCTTGGGGAGAAGAAAACGACCACCACATGGCAAAGGTAGCCCTTTGGCTACGCTTTATAGACGATCTGTTCCTCCTGTGGAAAGGCACTGAAACGGAATTCATAACATTCTTCAACATCCTCAATCAAAATTCAATTGGATTGAAATTTACATACTCCATCAGTCCTAATGAAATTGTATTCTTAGACACAAAGGTGTACATAGCAGACGGTAAGATCCAAACAACCGTCCATAGAAAGGAAACGTCAACCAACAGCATTCTTCACGGTTTAAGCTTTCATCCACAAAAACTGATAAAAAGCATTCCGTATGGTGAGTTCCTACGGATGAAGAGGAACTGCTCTGAGGAAAAAGAAATGGAACTAAAATTCAGAGAGACCAAAGCACGTTTCAAACAGAGAGGATACAACAGAACAGATCTTAAGGCATGTGAAACAAGAGCAAGAAGTAAATCAAGAGAACAAACTCTGATCACAAAGACAAGCACCAATGCCACGCAAATAGATGAAGAAAACAAAACCACTGATCAACCCAGGATGATAATGACTTTTAGCAAAGAAAGCTACAGAATACAGAAAGCCATGATGAAGTACTGGCACGTACTTCGTAAGGACCCGGATATTGGTACAACAATAGGAAACTACCCGCTAGTCTCCTACAGACGGGCACTCAATCTGGCGGATGAACTAACACAAAGTCATTTTGAAATCAAGAAGAATCAGTCCTGGCTTGATATCAGGAAACAAGGTTTTAATAAATGCGCAGTCTGCAAGGCGTGCAAAATAGGACGCAACATGAAAAATCTCAAGGATGCAGCTGGCAAAAACTTCACCATCACAAATAACATCAACTGTGAATCGTCCTTTGTGGTATACATGATCCAGTGCTACTGTGGGAAATCATATATCGGCAGCACAACTTGTTCCATAAAAACTCGCATACTACAACACATTCGAGCTATCCAAAATCACGATCATTCCTATGCCATTGCAAAACATCTAGCCAACCATGAGAACAAAACATGGCTAGATGTTAGATACTTTGGTTTGGCGATGGTACCGCAACATGAAAGAGGAGGTAATCGGATTCAAAAACTGAGAAGGCTTGAATCAAAATTAATCATGAGGTTCAGAACCAAACAGCCGGCTGGCCTCAATGGCGATGAGGAACTTTATGTCCACCTATGAGAACGACGACTCACAGACATTGGTGATCCAGCAGCAAACCCAAAAAGCACCCTCTTTTGACCACGAATGACTGAAACAAATGATCCTAGTTAACTAACTTTATTTGTGCTACTCACAGTTACCTAAATTGATTTGTACTGAGAAGTATTGTTTTTCCTTTGACAGTGCCGAATAAGTTAATTCATAAGAGGTCATGGGCAAATGTCAGCATTGGGGACGTAGGGCACTCAGCCCTTAATTGCAACTCAGGAATTGGACCCATAAAGTTACGCATTTCAACCAACTCTCGAGTAACCAGAGAGTTGATTATAGACACACGTGTCATCACGTGTGATACAAAGCGCCATAGTCCTAGTTAACTGGGGACACGCTTTAAAATGCAGTAACGTGTAAAATCGCCCCAATACTGTACATAACCCAGAACCCAACAAATAATCAAAGGCACATATAATTTTGTTAATACTACATGTCCCAGCATGCCTCAAATCAATGGGGGCGTGCCAAAGGCCAATGTGTAGTGAAATAATGGAGGGACCACACAGTATAGCTACCGTGAACACGAACTACGGTTCGAAACGCGTAGGTGTTGTCACGTTTTGAAATAAAAGAAACTGCAATCTAAGATCAAGGCGTGTGCGGTGAATCATTGGTATTTAATCAAAACGGGACACTGCCCTGGTCCCTTCACCGGCACCGACTGAAGCGTGCTCCCGCTGCGACAGGACAAGTTGTATGCTATATATATATATATATATATATATTTTACCTACTGGCGGTCGCCAGTAGGTAGTTATAGTTAGGAACTATTATCCATAGGAAATCCTCAACATTCTATTTGAAATAACTTTGGCGCCGATTGACGAATCTGCACGAAAGTTATAAAACTTTTGTCCAGCTCTGGTCCGCTTCTATTTTTTTTGTAACATCGTTTTTATTGCAGCACCAAAATAATTGCACAGACAATATATTTATAAAATATCCAATTAACATAGCAGTAAGGCACATAAGCAATTTGTTCCCCCTAACATGCCATTCACGTCTCCAGGTAGAAGACTGAGCAACAATCATACTGAGTCCATTTCCCGCTTCATTGTTCAATGTCCATAGCCATATACACAGGAAGACGTGGACTGCTTTTGAAATTTCCGCCCCTCCCCCACCCCCTATCAACCATCCCCCCCCCAACTTCCCACACTCCCAAACTCCCCCTCCCCCGTGGCAGCGCTATAGTAGAATCCCAGAGAAAATAAGGTCTGGTGTGTGCAAGGAGGAATTAAACATTCGCTAAGGTGTGCTCCAAGGTGCGCTAATGGGGTCAGCTGCTACAGAGTCCGCATCCTCTCCTTCCTCCTCATCATTATCATCCCGGAGTGCCTGTACCATCATTTCCCATGCTGTCGCTCTGTCCATGGCTTTCTCATCATCGGTCCTCCTAGCCATCTGGTACCTTAAAGTGCTTTCACAGGCTGCCCACCTCAGACATTCACCATACCATCGCTTGTATGTGGGCCCCACTTTCGATTTCCAATTCCTTGTTATTTCCCTCTTCGCCAAAATCAGCCCCAAATCTATGAATCTACTGGTAGTCTTATTTTTGGACGTGTGTGGAAACCAGTGTAGCACCCCCACTGCTTTGGTGTACTGTATCTCCCTATCCGTGGCGTTATTTAAGGCCTTCCCAACCTCCTGCCAGTATTCCCCCAAGGTAGGGCAATCCCACAGCATGTGTCCCAGGTCTGCCCCCAATGTTTTGCACCTAGGACAGGCCACCTGTTCCACTCCAAAGTACTGCCGCAGTTTCCCTGGCGTGAGGTATGCCCGATGAATAACATAAAAATGGATGAGTTGGAACCTAGCGTTCCTCGAGCTCTTCCGCGCCCTCCGCAATAATTGGCCCCAGGTGGCGTCAGGGATCTCCATTTGGAGGTCCAGTTCCCATTTAGCTTTTAAAGCTGTGAGCGGCTGCAAGGCCTCCCGCAACATTCTGGAGTACAGATAGGTTACCACCTTAAAGGTTCCGGCCGCCATCATTGCATATTGGTACGCCATGGAGGTCGCAGGTTCCTGCAATCCCTCTCCCCAATGGTCTTGCATGGCGCCCGTTATCGCCGCATGTAATAAGTAATCAACTCGTGGGAGGTCGAACCGCTCCTGCAAATCTTGAAACGGAAGCAATGCACCGTCTTCATACAAATCGCCCATCATCTGAACCCCAGCCTCTTCCCAGCCTAGCAGTCTCGACCAGTCTCCACCATGAGGCAGGGCCGTGACCATTCCCAGCGGGATCTCCGGAGCATACATGCGGCGGGTGCCCGCTCGTTTGCGCGCTCGGTTCCAGCAAAGTCAGAACGTCTGTTCTTCCACTGTCAGATCCCTAATCAATAGCTTCTGATGCAGCGTGATATATGCCAGCACATGCCGCGGAGTACCCTCATCTCTAGAATGCTCCGGGCCTCGATACACCCTCGCGACCTCCTGTGTGAAAGTCTGCAGTTGAGCCGCCAGGTAATAGCATTCGAAATCAGGCACCGCCATGCCTCCCTCATCTTTGGGTCGCAAGAGGGTATCCAGAGCTATTCGTCGCCTGCCCGTGCCCCATAAAAACGCTATGACCAGCGATCTCAGGCGCCGAAAGACTGAGCCCGGCACCCATATCGGGAGAGTCCTAAAGTAATATAGTAGCCTAGGCAGAGCCACCATCTTAAGCAAGGAGACCCGACCAGCCAGTGAGTGTGGGAGAGTAGCCCAGAAGTCCATACACCCTCTCAGGGCATTAATACAGCGATTGATATTACCATCCAGCATATCCGCTGGAGTGTGGTAGATATAAACGCCGAGATAGTGCAGGCAATGAGGTTCCCACCGGAGTTCCTGCGCCGTGAGGGGGCACGGCTCTCCCTGTCTCAACGGGTACAGACAAGATTTGGGCCAATTGACCCTCAGGCCCGACAGCCGCCCGAACAGTTCCAGCAAACGTCTCGCCCCCAGCAACTCCGCCTCCGCATCGGCCAAGAACATCAACAAGTCGTCCGCATACAACGAGATGACATGCGGTCTGGCCCTGTAGACCAACCCCTTATAATGGCGGCCGGACCTGGCCTCCGCTGCAAAAGGCTCCATTGCCAGAGCGAACAAAAGGGGAGAAAGGGAGCACCCCTGCCTAGTGCCACGTCGTACCGGATATTGCTTCGAGATTAATGAACCCACTCTAACTCTAGCCGTGGCTTCTGTATACAGGACTTTCGTCCAGTTGATATAACCCTCCCCTAGCCCGAAACGCCTCATCACTTCATACAGATAGTCCCATTCAAGACTATCGAAGGCTTTCTCGATATCTATAGATAGCACGAATGGAGTAGTGTCGTCCGACAACCGAGCTCCCATCAGCCTTGTCAGCCTGCGAATATTGTGGGTAGTGTTTCGCGTCGGGATGAAGCCACATTGATCTTTATGAATCAGGTTTGTCATGTGAGTCAACAATCTATTCGCTAGGATCTTGCTCAGTATTTTGTAATCCGTCGTGAGCATAGATAATGGACGGTAGGACGAGAGGGCATCACTCGCTCTGCCAGGTTTTAGCAACGGGATCATAAGGGCCTCGCACATTGAGCTCGGGAGTCTACCTCGTGACTGCGCCTCAGCATAGACCAGTTGCAGTTGTGGGGCCAGATGCTCCAAGTATTTGCTATAAAACTCTATCGGGAGACCGTCAAGCCCTGGAGTTTTATTCCTGGCCATCTGCATTTACCGCACTCCCTATCTCTCCGGTCGTTATAGGCCGACCCAGCTCCTCTGCTTCCGATTCCTCTAATTGTGGTAGCTGCAACCCTCCAAGGAAGTTTTCCAATTCTTCCGCCCCGCCCATCAGCCCGCTCTCATATAGACCCTCGTAATACGCTCTGAACCTATCCAGGATCTCGGCTTGGGTGTGGCAAAGCCCACCCCCCTTCGCCTGAACCGCCATGATTGGAGCACCCCGCCTGATCAGGTTGGCAAGCCATGCCAGCATCGACCCCGCTTTATCGCCCTCCGCATGCGCCCTCGTCAGATATGCCTTGTAGTCGAAGCTACGCAATCGCTCTAACTCCGCCGCTATCGCTTCTCTGGCGCCACTAACCCCCTCCTGGAGCTCAGGGTGATTCGGGCGCTCTCTCTCCTTCTTCCTCAATCGCCTCTCCGCTTTTTCAACATCATCCAACAAAGTTTTACGAGCACCAGCAGCACTCCCGATATAGTGACCCCTGACCACCACCTTAAACGCGTCCCACTCCACAGCCCTAGTAGAGGCGGAGCCACTATTCTCCTCAAAGTAACGTGCCACTCGCTCCCCCAAGGCCTCTCTAAAGAGCAAATCATCCAATGTATCAGGCTGCAGCCGCCATGTTGGGACACAGTTGATTTCCACCATCCAGTTCAGGGACAACAACAGAGGGTTGTGGTCTGACAGTGTGCGGGCCAAATACTCCGCGCTTCCCACCGCTGAGAGCATATGCGATGAGCACAGAAACACATCCAATCTAACATGCAGGTCATGTAAAGTAGAATGAAAGGAGTAATCCCTCGTGGTAGGGTGCAGTGCCCTCCAGGCGTCCCCCAGGTCCCAGCTCTCCTGCCAATCTAATCGGCGTTTTGCTACCCTGTGTACTGGGGAGGCGTGCAATGGGGGAAGGGATCTATCCAAATCAGTATCCACCACCGAATTGAAATCCCCTCCCATGAGCATCGGCCCTGCCAAATAACTCGCCAGTTTGCCCGAAAGTGCTGTTAGGAAAGCGGGCAAATCTACATTTGGAGCATATACACTACAAAGAGACACTACCAGGCCTCTGAGTCTCCCCTCCACAGCCACAAATCTACCCTCTGGATCCACTACTGTTTTAGTGACCTGGAAGGGAACCCCTGCCCGTATCCAAATCAATGCCCCCCTCGCGAAGGCCGAATACGTTGTGTTAAAGAGCTGCCCCCTCCACCTCCTCTGCAGCGCTATTCCCTCCTGTTTGGTGAGGTGTGTCTCTTGAAGAAAAGCGATATGCACACCCCTACGTTTCAGATACGCGTGGACCTTGTGTCTACGCACCATAGTATGGAGACCCCGCACATTCCAGGTCACACATTTCAAAGCCCCCGAATTAGCCATATCCCCCTGCACCCACAGACAGAACAATAACAGCCATCAACCATGCGCTTGTGCCAACAACATGCTGCCCTCCCCTCCCACTCCAAACAAGTGAACCCCACATCCCCCCAAAACCAATCTGAACGTCCCCAACTACTCTCGGTTCCCACCCCCCAGGACAGGCCCCCCCGCAATTGGAAGTGAACCCATCCAAACTATCACAACTAACAATCCCCTCAAAGAAAGGCACTAATACTCGCAGTCTCCACTGCGATGACCGTAAGGGCCGGTAGGGCGCGGACCTATGCCGAGAGAGTACGTTAAAACAAATCAGTCCCGCACATCCCACCCCAAGATCCCCCCATGGTAGACTCATGAAGTCCCATACAGTAGTAAACTGCGCACACGGACACAGCGCCCCAGTGTCCGACCAGCAGGTCGCTCCTCAAGTCCAGTGGTTCACGCTTCGACTATCTCCCCAGACGTCTGAGGAGTAACTATGGGGCCCTTGGCTCCTCCGTATTCCGAAAGTCCCGTCTCCGATCCCGTTCCCTGCTCCTCAGAGTCCATGCCCTTCCCAGACTGGCTCCTTGTCGTGCCAGAGAGGTCCACCACCGCCTGTAGGGCTGCCTTTCTCTCTGTCTCCGTCTGCGACACCAATGGTTTTCCAGTCCTCCGACGATTCTTGCGAATACGTTGTGACTTCCTGATCGGCTGTGTCTCTCTAGCCTCCTCCGCCCTGGCCCTAGCTCCATCCGTACCAGCCTTGTAGGTGTCCCACCAGGCCCAAGCGTCCGCCGAGGTAGTGAAAAAAAGGGACTTGTCGTCCACCATGATTCTCAACTTCGCTGGAAAGAGAAGGGAGTATTTTATGCCCTCCCCACGGAGCTCACTTTTCAGAGACAAGAAATTGGCCCTGAGTTTTTGGGTCTCAAAAGTATAGTCCGGGAACAGGGTGACTCTGTTGTTGTCAACTTGGAAGGGTCCTGCTTCCCTCGCCCTCTGTATTAGCCAGTCCCGATCCATGTAGTGGAGTAGCTTGATCACCACCGGGCGAGGCGGCAGGCCCGGGGCCGGAGGTCGGGCTGGAACCCTGTGGGCCCGTTCCAGGGAAAAGAAAGGAGATAGTCCCTCCGGCGCCACCTCAGTGCGTAGCCAATTATCGAGGTAGCCCACCATGTCATCACCCTCAAGTTTTTTCCGGAAGGCCTACAAGGCGAACATTGTTGCGCCTACTCCTATTTTCCGCATCCTCGGCCACCCTCTCCAACACCTTCAGCCTGTCTAAAGCATCCGCCACCTGGGCTTTCACCGCTGCATGGTCCGGGGCCAATTCGTGAATAGATATCTCCATAGTCTTGACTCTGTCTTTAAGTTTGTCATGGTCCGCTTTCAGGAGACCCAAGCCCGTCGCCACCTGGGCGATGTCCTGTTGCAGGGCGTCTTTCGTGGTCGCGATGGCCTCTAGGATACGGTCTTGCATGCGCTGGAGAGCAGATTGGTCACGATCCGCTCCATCCACCGTCTCCGATTCAGCCGCTCCGTCCCCTTTCCCCTTCGGTTTCACCATCGTGGCTGCGGCTGGCACTGGCTCCCAGGACCCCTTTGTTCTCCTCGCTGTCTCCGCACTGCAGGACCTCACCACTGGACAGCCCCTCGGGCGACAGGATCAGGGATCTAGGATACCTGTAGAGCACTGGACGCTGCTCTGATCGCACCAGTGGGTTCAGTTCCCGGGAGTCCTCTACTGCAGCGGGGTCTCGAGGTGCCAGCCTGTGTGCGGAGAATCGGGGCCGTCGTCACAGAGTCGCCACCATTTTGGGGCCTCCTCTGAGAATTAACTCACAGTCGCGTGTCCCCGTAGCCCGCCACCAGAGCGAGGAAAGGCCACCTGTGTCTGCCTAGAAGGTTAGGGGAGGCCCTCGGGTCCGGTAATCACCGCCAGTGTTGGATCAGCAGAAGAGTCAGGCCTCACACCACCTCCGCCGACTGCGACAATTGTCTAGGCCTCAAGGCGCCATCTTAGATCGACGGCATCACACCCGGTGCTGTCCTTCAAAGTCGAGTTTCAGGACGAGGAACAGCTTCAGGTCGTCCACTCTGAACGCCGCCGCCTCCGTGACATCTTTAAATCACAGATTGTCCAAGTTTTACCGGAATTCGCGCGGATAATCAGGATGCTATTCGGGATCGGGCGCGGAGCTCCGGGCTCACGCAGCCTACCTCCTCGGCATCCAAGCCACGCCCCCCCTCTGGTCCGCTTCTATCATGAAAGTTTCACAATGATTCATCAAGCGGGGGCTGAGAAAAAAGGGGGGTCCCAAAAAACTTTTTCCCCATGCAATTTCCCATAGGACCTTTAGCCGCGGCTACAGCCCCAACTGCTGAACGGAATTACACCAAATTTGGCAAAGAGGTAGTCCTTGGTTCAGACTCGTGCCTTTTGCTTATTTGGTGTAAATCCGTTCAGTAATTCCTGAGAAAATGACAGTTAAAGTCATTTATATAAATATGGGTGCGGTGGATCCGCGTACCTATCCGCGTACCCTAAGCACAGCCTACGTGTACCTTGCCGTGCACGAGCTGTAGGAAGTGTTGGCAGCCATCTTGTGCCTCGGTAGAACCGATATGTTATGGTAATTGAACCTTCAAGGGTTTTAATTGTCTTAATGTTTCGAATATTATTTTAAATATCTACAATTGTACGACCTGATATATTTGATGCCGTTAATGCACAACACTGTGACAAATGTCTTTTTAAGTTAATTTCTGTTTGTCACTGAACAGTGATCTTTTTGAGACAGAAGAGAGCAAGAGAAAGGGTGTATATGAAAGAGTATTCGGATTTAATATTTGTTACAAGGGTACATGATAGATATACAACGTTGTAAGAGAACATACAAATAAATTAATCTATAAAAATTCTCTATACAACAATTGCAAAAGCTTTTCTACCTATTTACAATCTAATTTATTATCCGGTAGAAAAAGCAATCGTCGACGTTTCGGTCTCTATTCTTGCGTTTCCGAGACCATCCTCAGGACATACAAAATCATATCTTGGGAGACCCTAAAAATAACAAAGATGCCATTAAAAAAACATCTAAGTATCCTATACTTAGGAAATAAGCAGTTATCAAAATATAACACCCTAAGCTCTCAATATTTTATAAAACAAAATACATTGTATATCTATTTACATATCATTCTAGAATTTGATTCAGAATTATCCAAGTTATACATCCCAAATGGTTGCTTCCATCAAATGCAATCATTGTATAGATGTTTATTTCACAATTGAATTGTTTTCTGATTCAACACAAAATGATATAGTGCCTTAAATGATTTAAAAATGACCTTTTGAAACAAAGTGGTTTGCATGATTGTCAAAGCAGAAGGATAAAGAGTCACTCATGCTTAAACTGTGGTTACATTTACAAGAAAACATTGATCTGTAATAATACCTCAATTTCAGTTATTAAATAATGTCTATATCTTTTGGTACAATGTAATCCATTATTTATTGCATTTACTTGAAACTAGAGCTTCAAAAATGATAACTTAGCCTTAAAGATTGTGATGTATATATATAAAATCATTACCTCAATCACGAAAATTCTGAATATAGTGGTAATGTGCGAAACAGCATAAATCAAAAAGTTTGTATCTCTCTTAGTAGAATAACCTGCATCACAACCAAAAGAAATGTCTGTTTGAGAACACTGGCCTTAGAGACAATATTTTGACTGACATCGACATCCGCAAGTTAAATATGTCTTCCATGAAATCGGTCTATGAAACTGCTCTATGTCCTTTGCTAGTTTTTCAGATAACTTAAAAACAACCGGGACTGAACATTAGTCTCTAAAGGATTGAAGGCATAGCACTCAGTGTAATTACTAAATGCTGGTTTATGCTAATTTTTCTAAAAAACCGGAGACAATGGGGGGGGGGGAAGGGTACCTCTATTTCTTTATATCGAGCAACTAAATTTAAGTGTCAGGGTCTACCAATTTGCGCCTACCTGACCATTGAACTATATCTCCCAGAAATCCAGTGAGGGGGCGTGGCACTATAAAGGCAGGGCGGACCCCCTACACGTTGTTCGTGATTTTGTGCAACAACCGTGTTTGTTGGAGACTAGAGTGGTGTGCTGCTTAGGTGTCCTTCTGAGGAGGACTTGGTTCCTGGTTTCAAGTTGGTTCGTCAGCGCGAAGAGATCTGGCGTAGCGCTTTGGATTCAAACATTGGAATTTCCCCGTAGCGCGTGGTATGCGCTTTCTGTTTGTTTGATACCTCTCAGGAGTTTTTGAATGCCTGCAAAGTATTGACGGCTAGAGAAAGAGAAGTGCGGAGAACTACGGACCGGGACTACGCTGCGTCAGTACAGTGAGTTTTTGAACAACGCGTGAATGTTAACGCGTTGTTTTGCCGAAATGCTTATGTGTTCTGAAAAGGCGGCATTGTTCAACGGCAAAGGAAAAGTAAGGCGCACTTGAGTTTGAAGTCAAATTAAAGGATTTGTTTTGCAATACAGTGAGAACGGAGTACAGCGGATTATTCTTTCTGCGTACTACCGTTACGAAGAGAGTCACTAGTGCCTAAATAAGCAAGTGCCAAAGCGGAAGGTAGTGGGGGGGAGAACCTACACCTTTCCGTATTTGGAGTGGAACTAGTAAAGGAACGCTGTGTTGCGAACTTGTGAGCGGAAGACAGTAGTAGGAGGCTGCGTCTTACCGTGTCCTTATTGGATTAAATTGGTACAATTGTACATAGGTGAACAGACTACTCTGAAGGAGAGGATTGGTTCTGAATTCACATAGGTTTTGGGATTTGCACATGTTTATTATTTTAGCACACTTCAACACAAGGCAGGGTAGGTACGACACTAATAGACAGCATTGCATTTTGGTCCTGGGAGAGACCAGACAATAACTGTGTTTGTGTTCCTTAGGGACTAGTGTGGCGAACATCAACATTCATGAAACAGGGAGGAGGAGGAGCTCTCTTCTTTTGTAAAGGTGAAAATTTACGCATACTTAGTGAGAAGAAACTGAGAGTAGGATTTCATGGTGAATAAGTATAACCTGTATGCTTGTTTTCTTGTCTTTCAGCTATCCCTTCCCTGCAGTTCCCTTCCGTCCCCTCCTTGTTTTGTTTCCTGTTTTCCCTCGCCCTATCACTCGAACACGCTGTGTTGCTATTACTAGCGTGTTGGTGAGATCGGGAGGTGGAGTCATATGTGCATCAATCGGATTCGGCAGCGTGGAGTCTGACAGAATCACGAACCCACGAATTGCATTCTGCCGGGTCGGTTTGGAGTACATATGGCCACCTTGGATGATGTGTTAAGGGCCTTGGTTTTGGTTCAACAGGAACTGGCAGCGTCCAAGGCAGAGGCTGTTCTTCTTAAGGATAGGGTAGAACAACTATCCAAGAATCCTTTTTCTACAGGTCCTTCGCAGATTCAGGTTACTGTTCCTCCCCCTATCCCTTTAGCCACCCCTGAGAGGTATGGGGGGGATCCAAGTAAAACACAAGCTTTCATGACGCAAATCATGCTCCATTTCTCTTGTAAACCTGCCTCTTTTCCTAATAACCATTCTCGGGTGGCGTTTGCAATCTCCTATTTGGGGGGGAGACGCTGCCAATTGGGCCGTCCCTCTGATAAAACGAGATGATGCCATGTTGTCCAATTGGACCGCATTCAGAGAAGAATTCGAAAAAGTCTTTGACAGGAGGGCCACTAATTTCAGTGCAGATAAAGAGTTATTGTCCCTGCGGCAGGGTAGGAGTGATTTGATTACTTATCTGACTACGTTTAATCGTTTGATTGCAGAAACTGAATGGCCGGAGGGCAAAAGAATGACCATGTTTTATCAGGGTTTGAGGGATGAATTGAAGGACGCTGTGGCACACATAGATCCTCAACCCACGACATGTGTTGATATGGTGAATTTGGTCTTGAGGTTGGATGGTAGGCTAACTTAGCGGAGTGGGGATCGAAGAAAATGGGACAGGGGTTATACCCGTAATGTGAGTTTTCCTTCTAGAGCTCTGGGCTCCGCCGAAGCAGGGGCAGAGCCTATGGAGATAGGAGCTATCCGACCCCCGTTGTCCAAAACAGAAAGAGAGAGCAGAAGGGTTAAAGGCTTTTGTATGTATTGTGGGAAGAAGGGTCACTGTGTACGAGAGTGCCCTTCTAAGCCCAAGACTTGGAACACTTGGAACAAGAACCAAAGGGTAGCTGTTTCTAATACTGCTAGAGAGAGTGATGAGGGTTTGGTACCGTTGCCAACAAAAGAGGAGAACCCCGATTGGAAACTTACATCATTGACCTCCTCGGGCATAGGGGAAACCGAATCCCATCTGGTATTAGTTATGACTTTGGAGTGCGAACAAAAATCCCATCAAGTAAGGGTCATGCTGGACTCCGGGGCCACCGGAAATTTCATAGACAATGGGTTGGTGGCTCGTTTGATGATACCTAGAATACCAAGAGGCAATCCAGAGGAGGTCTTAGCTGTAGATGGGCAGCCTATTAAATCAGGTCTGATAACTGAAAAAACGGCTGAAGTAGAGTTGTCTATTGAGGTGTCAGAGGGAAGGCATGTGGAAAAGGTGGAGTTGAACATAATAGAGGCTCCCCAGTATGAGATAATTCTGGGGATGCCTTGGTTTACCTTTCACAACCCTTCCATCGATTGGAAATCTCGCACGGTGCATTTCTCTTCGGGGTTTTGCAAGGAACATTTGGTACCTTATGTGTCTTCCCCAGTAGCCGTGTTGGCCTTGCAGTTTATGGTGGCTACAGCCGCCGAGAAGGAGGTGACCCTCCCGAAACACTATGAAGCATTTCAGGACGTATTTAGTGAAAGCAGAGCTGAGGAGTTGCCGCCACATAGACCTTATGACTGCCGGATTGATCTGATTGATGGAGCTGTGATTCCTACGTGCCGCGTATGTGCCTTATCTGTTCCTGAAACGGCGCATTTAAAGGAATACATCGAGCACTATGAAAGCATAGGCTTTATAAGACCTTCACGTTCCCCAGCGGCTTCTCCACTTTTCTTTATAGCTAAAGCGAATGGTGATCTGAGGGCATGTGTGGACTACCGCGTTTTGAATAAAAACACCATTCGTAACAGATACCCTCTCCCCCTCATTACGGTACTGATTGATCAAGTGAGGGAGGCGGTGATCTATACTCGCTTGGACTTGCGAGGAGCCTATCACTTGGTCAGGGTACGTGAGGGGGATGAGTGGAAGACGGCATTCAAGACGCGGTATGGCCTACATGAATATCTAGTCATGCCCTTTGGGCTATGTAATGCCCCTGCGGCATTTCAATTTCTGATCAACGATGTCCTGAAGGAGTTCATCGACTTATTCGTTGTAGTGTACATAGACGACATCTTGGTGTACTCTATGGATGAAGGTTGTCATGTGGAACAGGTCAGCAAGGTATTGATGAAGCTGAGAGAACATAGCCTCTTTGTGAAACTCAGTAAATGTGAGTTTAGTGTGTACAGTGTGGAATTTCTGGGGGTGATGATTAGTCCTTCGGGGTTGCAGATGTCTGAGCGCAAGGTGGAGGCAGTGAGAGACTGGCCTGTACCGAAGAATGTGAAGGAAGTCCAGAGCTTTCTGGGCTTCGCCAATTACTACCGTCGCTTCATTCTGCATTTCTCCTTGCTGGCCGTGCCCATTACAAAACTATTGAAAAAAGGGGTACCTTTCGAATGGACATCTGCTGCAGGGGAGGCTTTCCAAACTCTTAAATCTTCTTTCATTACTGCCCCAGTGCTGTCACACCCCAATTTAGAACATCCTTTTGTGGTTGAGGCGGATGCTTCGGACGAAGCAATCGGGGCGGTGCTATCTCAGAGGGACATAAGTACAGGGCAGTTGCACCCAGTGGCCTTCCTGTCAAAGAAATTGAGTTCGGCTGAACTCAATTACACCATTGCCGAAAAGGAATTGCTTTCAATAAAGCGGGCTTTTCAGGAATGGAGGCATTATCTATGGGGGGCCCTACACACCATCACAGTGTACACTGACCATAGGAATCTACAATTTATGTCTTCTGCTAGACACTTGACATCAAGGCAGATGAGATGGACGCTCTTTTTTGCAGAGTACAACTTTGTGGTCACTTTCCGCCCGGGGTCTGAGAATAGGAAGGCAGATGCCTTATCTAGACAAACAATGCCAGTGGACTGCGTGGAAGAGAAACAGGCAATCATTCCAACAGGGAAGGTTCTGTGTGTGGTGAGAGCTGAGACCTTTTTGGATGAGGTGAGGAACCATCAGTATCCGGGTGGATGGGGGTCCCGGGCTCATGACAGATTGGATTGCAAAATGAGAGACGGGTTGCCATTCTTTCAGGGGAAGTTGTATTTAGCCACAATTCCTTTGCAGAAGAAAGCTATTGGCTGGTGTCATGAGGGGGAACTGTTAGGACACCCTGGTATACGTAAAACCCTCGATACAGTCAAAAGACATTTCTGGTGGGCAACCCTGAACAAGGATGTTTCGGAGTGGGTGGCTCGTTGTCATGTTTGTGCTAGAGCCAAGGGTACAACCACCAAGAAAGCCGGGAAACTCATACCCATGCCTACCCCCAGTCAACCATGGCAGCACATCAGTTTGGATTTCGTGTCGGGTCTTCCAGTGGATAAGGGCTCATCAGCCGTGTTGGTAGTGATAGATAGTCTCACCAAAATGGGACACTTTATCCCTTGTAAGACCCTTCCGAATGCCAGCCAAACGGCTCAATTGTTAGCCAGTAATGTGGTCCGGTTACACGGTATTCCTAGGGTTATCGTGTCAGACAGAGGGCCTCAGTTTATTGCACGCTTCTGGCGCATGTGGTGTCGTGCCCTGAATATAGAGTCCAATTTATCCACCAGTTTTCACCCACAGACAGACGGGCAGACAGAGCAGTTGAACCAGACGTTAAAGAAATACTTGAGATGCTATTCTAAAGAAGCTCATGAGTCTTGGGTGGATCTGTTATGGATGGCCGAACTGGCCTATAATAACGCATGGCATAGTTCAACGGGGATGTCACCATTCAAAGCCAATTATGGTTTTGATGCTAATACCTTGCCGGTTGACATACCCTCTGATCTTAGTGACCAGCCTTCGGTGAAAGAAAGGATCTTGATGTTGAGAAGGGTACACAAGGGAGTGCGGGTACATTTGAACAAAGCGAAGGAGGTGTACAAAAAGTGGGAAGACCGTCACCGGATAGAGAGTCGTCAATACGTGGTGGGTGATAAGGTATGGCTGTCTACAAAAAACATCAGGTTTAAGTTGCGCAGCGTGTTCCACCCAAGATACATAGGCCCGTACCCCATAGTGAGACAGGTGAACCCCGTGACCTACAAGTTGTAATTGCCAGGGTCGATGCGCATACATCCAGTGTTCCATGTTCAATTGTTGAAGCCTGCACTCACATCGCGCAGAGCTGCCCCTCCTCCTGTGTTGTGTGATGGGGGTATGGAGTATGAAGTGAGGAGTATCAGGGACTCCAAGTGGTGCCGTGGTGTGCTGAAATACCTAGAGTCATGGAAGGGGTATACCGCGGAAGATGATTCATGGGAGCTGAGCTCAGATGTGCATGCTCCTGCTGCTGTGCGTTCTTTCCATAGGAGGTTTCCAGCTAAACCGGGCCCTAGAAGGCGCTAGGGAAGGGGACATACTGTCAGGGTCTACCAATTTGCGCCTACCTGACCATTGAACTATATCTCCCAGAAATCCAGTGAGGGGGCGTGGCACTATAAAGGCAGGGCGGACCCCCTACACGTTGTTCGTGATTTTGTGCAACAACCGTGTTTGTTGGAGACTAGAGTGGTGTGCTGCTTAGGTGTCCTTCTGAGGAGGACTTGGTTCCTGGTTTCAAGTTGGTTCGTCAGCGCGAAGAGATCTGGCGTAGCGCTTTGGATTCAAACATTGGAATTTCCCCGTAGCGCGTGGTATGCGCTTTCTGTTTGTTTGATACCTCTCAGGAGTTTTTGAATGCCTGCAAAGTATTGACGGCTAGAGAAAGAGAAGTGCGGAGAACTACGGACCGGGACTACGCTGCGTCAGTACAGTGAGTTTTTGAACAACGCGTGAATGTTAACGTGTTGTTTTGCCAAAATGCTTATGTGTTCTTAAAAGGCGGCATTGTTCAACGGCAAAGGAAAAGTAAGGCGCACTTGAGTTTGAAGTCAAATTAAAGGATTTGTTTTGCAATACAGTGAGAACGGAGTACAGCGGATTATTCTTTCTGCGTACTACCGTTACGAAGAGAGTCACTAGTGCCTAAATAAGCAAGTGCCAAAGCGGAAGGTAGTGGGGGGGAGAACCTACACCTTTCCGTATTTGGAGTGGAACTAGTAAAGGAACGCTGTGTTGCGAACTTGTGAGCGGAAGACAGTAGTAGGAGGCTGCGTCTTACCGTGTCCTTATTGGATTAAATTGGTACAATTGTACATAGGTGAACAAACTACTCTGAAGGAGAGGATTGGTTCTGAATTCACATAGGTTTTGGGATTTGCACATGTTTATTATTTGAGCACACTTCAACACAAGGCAGGGTAGGTACGACACTAATAGACAGCATTGCATTTTGGTTCTGGGAGAGACCAGACAATAACTGTGTTTGTGTTCCTTAGGGACTAGTGTGGCGAACATCAACATTCATGAAACAGGGAGGAGGAGGAGCTCTCTTCTTTTGTAAAGGTGAAAATTTACGCATACTTAGTGAGAAGAAACTGAGAGTAAGATTTCATGGTGAATAAGTATAACCTGTATGCTTGTTTTCTTGTCTTTCAGCTATCCCTTCCCTGCAGTTCCCTTCCGTCCCCTCCTTGTTTTGTTTCCTGTTTTCCCTTGCCCTATCACTCGAACACGCTGTGTTGCTATTACTAGCGTGTTGGTGAGATCGGGAGGTGGAGTCATATGTGCATCAATCGGATTCGGCAGCGTGGAGTCTGACATTAAGAATAGAAATGTATTTATAAGAAATATCACTACATGGATTGCATTAACGTACAAGCGACAAAGAACAAACTGTCTCAGCATGGTCAATAAATACCTGTTTGAAGTCCTTATTCGCCTGACTTCATAGATGTATAGAAAAGGAATTGGGCATATAAGTTATCTGGGGGCAGGTGGAGAGAAGCGATTAATTCCTATGCTTGTGTTACGCTTAAACAAATAGAGTCTATCTCACTATCATCTTATTTTGTACCTCAATCAGGCCAATCCAATATTAACCGTTAGGATTTAGTTAATCAAAACACATAAGTTAATGTTATGGTAGGGGGCCTACAAAACTGTGAAATTTAAATTACTAGTGTGGGACCTCTTATACTATGAGGTTTTCAATAGCTTAATTCAGAGAGTAACATACCTAAAAAAAATTGGTGAAAATCTCCTATCGTATTATTCCGGCGTTTGTAGTTACAACGTTGAGTCTATCGCAGTCAGCTCTCAACAACTAAAAAACACCACAAATGTGTATTAGTTAAGGGTTCAGTATAGAATTTTAGCCAAGCAAGTAGGGGGGAATTATCTAAATTGCCTAATCTGTCAAATAACTGAAATTAATTTGCTGCAGCCCGTCACTTCCAAGTCAGTTCAGGAGCAAGAATGAATGCATGTAACCCGAAGCTTTTTGAAGGGCTTCGTTTGGAGATCAAAAGAGGACTTTCATTTAGAGATCAAAAGAGGACTATCGTTTGTCAATGGGCCCCATGTGTCTGATAGCAAACTGGCGGCCATCTTGGAAGGTGATATTTTACATATAATTCATATAATTCACATGCAATTCGAGCTTGCTAATCAAAGTATAGCTTCATCTTATAACATAAAGAACACAGTATAACAAACTTACTGTTCATCAAAGCAAAATGTTAGATTTTTGTAATTTTTCGTTGCATAATTACACAGGCTCTAATTAAAAATAAAGTTCACCAAAGGTTGCCAAACATTCGCAAACCTTACTAATAACTGCAAAGAAAACTTTATCTGGCATCAGTGCATAAATCGTTAGGATGTCCTTAAACCGGCAAATAGTATCCGTAGAGGTTTTCTGGCTACAAAGACTGCTAAAAGTGCTCCATATGTATCTAATAGAAAAAAGAAGTCTATATTCATATTGGCCAATTATAACTTCCACAGTAAGCATGGTTTATAGGTTTGGCAACTCAGTAGTATTAATTGCTTCAGTAGATTGGTATACATTATCAAGGAAATAATAGATGTTAGATGTTCAAAGTAGACAATAAGCTGTGCCACAACAATACGGATCAATCCAAAGAAAAGAGTGAAAATCCCTCCTGGATCCATACCAGTTTACAACTACAGTTGTTGAAAACAATTGTTTGGAATTTGGACACTAGCATAATTGAAGACAACTTGAGACAACATTTCATGCATCAAAATAAGTCATCAGGATTCACAGACAAGCCAAGGAGTGCCATTCTGTAGCACTGTTTAGACCTTTTTCTATCGTGTTGGTATTACAGATATATTTCCCTTCTCTTAAGGTCAAAATCCGGTCAACATTCTGTTGCCTCTTCGTGGGTTTGACTACATCAATGACCCACCAGGTCATTTGTTTAAAGGCGTGTCCTGTCCTCCAATAATGTTCAACCAGGGTGGCATTTTCAACCTTGCATCTAATGCGGGATTGATGCTGCAGAATCCTCTTTTTTATGGGCTGAATTGTCTTCCCAATATAGTGCAAATTGCACGGGCATTTTATGCAATACACCACATTAGTGGTGTTGCAGTTTGAAAATGACCTTAATGTAAAATTTACACCATTGATGTTACATGTTTTCACAGTTTGTGTGGTGTGGCAGGCCTGATAGTTGCTACATTTATGATGTCCAACAATAGGTACCAGTTGTTTCATATTATCAACCACATTATTGTCTTTCGTACTGTCATAGGCTCTCACGAGACGGTCTTGTAAATTAGTACCTCTTTTGAAGGCAAAGAGTGGTTTCTGAGCCAGCTCAGGAATCGATGCAAGCAGGTTCCAGTGTTTTAGGATAATTCTCTTGATAGCATTTGCATGCGTACCAAAAGTAGAGACACAGATTAGATTCTCTTTTTTGGGACGATCTTTCACTCTTAGCAACTCTTCTCTGGGATTGTACCAGGCTCTTTTTAAGGATTGTTTTAGGAGTTTGGACGGATAGCCTCTCACCTTAAGTTTGTCTTTCAACTTCTTGGCCTCAGCTAAATAATCTGATCGTAGAGTGCAGTTTCTGCGAAGGCGAAGAAACTGGCCAAATGGTAACCCATCATTAAGGGCCTGAGGGTGATGACTTTGGTATTTAAGGAAGGTATTGCGAGATGTAGGTTTGGTGTACAAACTTGTATATAGGCGATTAGAGAGATCATGCCTTATGTAAATATCCAAGAAGTTCATTTCATGGCTATTGTATTCGAGAGTGAACTTAAGATGTTGACTCTGGTTATTTATCCAAACGTGAAAGTTCTGTAATTCCAAATCAGTGCCTTTCCAAACCATAAATACATCATCGATGTATCTCAACCACTTGCGGATATTCCCCAGGAAGGGGTTGGATACATCGTGGATATACTGGGATTCAAAATGGGATACAAAGATGTTAGCTATGTCGAGGGCATAAACGGCCCCCATGGCCACTCCATTTAATTGCTGATAGAAGGTATTGTCATAGATGAAAAAGTTTTCACACAATGAAATGCGTACACATTCCACTATGAAATCTGTGGGGACCTCATGTGGCCTTGGTCTCCCATCTAGAAGCTCTCCAAGTATAGTAAGTACTTCATGCTGGGGGATGTTTGTATACAAACTTTCTATATCCATGGTGACAAGTATGTCAACCATGGGATCAAAGTCAAAGTTTTCAACTTCATTGATGACTGCCATTGTATCTCTGATATATGATGGTGAATCTGTTGCAAATGGTCTTATAAAGTGATCTGCATATTGTGCCAGAGGTTTTAATATAGAGTTACACCCGGACACAATAGGTCGTCCAGGGGGGTTATTAAGGTCCTTGTGGACTTTAGGCAATAGATATATGGCAGGCACCGTAGGTGTCTTGTTAATCAAAAAGGAAGCCTCCTTTTCATTAAGCCAACCGCCGTCAAAACCCTCTTTACTTAGGGTACTGATTTCTTGTGACAATCGTGGTGTGGGGTTGGTTGTTAACACTCTGTAGTTCGTCTGATTTGAAAGTTGTTTTATCATTTCAATGTGATATTTAGAGCGATCCCACAGAACTATGCCACCCCCTTTGTCAGCTGGTTTAATTAACGTACCCTCTAATGACTGGAGATTACGTAGGGCTTTTTGATGTTCTTTATAAAAATTGGACTTGTACTGAATCTTTTTCTTGAAAAGATTGTCTATTTCAATCAGTACTGTATTTTCGAAAGCTATGACTTCTTTTTTCACCATGGAATTAAGCGGATAAAAATTTGACAGGTTACGTAGACCCGTAGTTCCCTTGTTGTTTGTGCTGATGTTATCTGCAAAGTAGTTTTTAAGTCTTATGGATCTAAAAAATTTGAACATCTCAAGTCTGGTTTCAAAGAGATCATTTTTGTACGTAGGAACAAAACTCAGTCCTTCTGATAGGACCTCTGTTTCCTGTTCTGATAAGACATGCTTCGAGAGGTTGAAAATAGGGATATTCTGGTTAGATGTTACCACTCGTAATACTGATTGCGAGTTTTCCTGAACCCAGGTGTATAAGGGTTCAGGTTCCATCCTCTCCTCTGAGATTGCTGTTGCGGTCTGTGTTGTTGACCGTTGTTCCTCCGGTCCTGTCCTAAAAAAAACTGTTGGCGAGAGGTGGACGCCTGTTGGTCCTGTTGGTGGACGTTGCTATCTATAGATTTTTCACTGCCTGATTCAGAGATAGTGTCAGAGAAGTTGATTCTTTTCCTACCCCTGTTTTGTTGGTTAGTGTTTTGTGGGGTATAAAAATCCTTTTGTAAATAGGGATATGTGCGTTCTTTATTATATCTCCTGATGTCGTTCTGAAGCTTTTCAGTTTTCTTGTGGGAATTAAATGCCTCAAAATCTTTTATTGTTGGTTGGACCTTGTCCAGAAGGAATTTGCTATTGGTGATAGTAGAATCACCCAAGATTTTTTTCTCTAGAGCTTCTATCTCTGTTGTTAGTAATTTAATTTGTCTAGCAGCTGTTTCAATACTAAGCACCATCCAGGTGCGAGAGCACCGGTTGGCTGAGTAGCTGAAACCTGTCTTGAATTCCTCGTCGTCAGTGAAAATTATTGGTATGTTACGTATTTGCAAACCTGTTGGTATTATGTTTGCACTTAAGCAATCTGTGAGAAATTTCGCATGAAGTTCTGTTCTCACAAGTTTCTTTTTCAGTCTCTCAAGTTGATTAAGATCTGACTCATGAGCTGGTTGGATTGATGTTGTTTTATTGCCTAATAGTGAAGGACCTCCAGCTATTTTGGCAATATACTCTTCTGAGTAGGCTAAAGTCTCTGCCTCAGACATATAGTTTTAGTTATATAGCTAGAAAAAAACACTTGTGACAGTGGCCCACACCAGACCAATGTCTGTGCTTGATACGGTACACAAAAGTGAGCAACCCAATATACCCTTGAGGGTTTGGGCAATAGATATGTTATGGTAATTGAACCTTCAAGGGTTTTGATTGTCTTAATGTTTCGAATATTATTTTAAATATCTACAATTGTACGACCTGATATATTTGATGCCGTTAATGCACAACAACTGTGACAAATGTCTTTTTAAGTTAATTTCTGTTTGTCACTGAACAGTGATCTTTTTGAGACAGAAGAGAGCAAGAGAAAGGGTGTATATGAAAGAGTATTCGGATTTAATATTTGTTACAAGGGTACATGATAGATATACAACATTGTAAGAGAACATACAAATAAATTGATCTATAAAAATTCTCTATACAACAATTGCAAAAGCTTTTCTACCTATTTACAATCTAATTTATTATCCGGTAGAAAAAGCAATCGTCGACGTTTCGGTCTCTATTCTTGCGTTTCCGAGACCATCCTCAGGACATAAAAAAATCATATCTTGGGATACCCTAAAAATAACAAAGATGCCATTAAAAAAAACATCTAAGTATCCTATACTTAGGAAATAAGCAGTTATCAAAATATAACACCCTAAGCTCTCAATATTTTATAAAACAAAATACATTGTATATCTATTTACATATCATTCTAGAATTTGATTCAGAATTATCCAAGTTATACATCCCAAATGGTTGCTTCCATCAAATGCAATCATTATATAGATGTTTATTTCACAATTGAATTGTTTTCTGATTCAACACAAAATGATATAGTGCCTTAAATGATTTAAAAATGACCTTTTGAAACAAAGTGGTTTGCATGATTGTCAAAGCAGAAGGATAAGGAGTCACTCATGCTTAAACTGTGGTTACATTTACAAGAAAACATTGATTTGTAATAATACCTCAATTTCAGTTATTAAATAATGTCTATATCTTTTGGAACAATGTAATCCATTATTTATTGCATTTACTTGAAACTAGAGCTTCAAAAATGATGTCTTAGCCTTAAAGAGTGTCATGTATATATATAAAATCATTACCTCAATCACGAAAATTCTGAATATAGTGGTAATGTGCGACACAGCATAAATCAAAAAGATTGTATCTCTCTTAGTAGAATAACCTGCATCACAACCAAAAGAAATGTCTGTTTGAGAACACTGGCCTTAGAGACAATATTTTGACTGACATCGACATCCGCAAGTTAAATATGTCTTCCATGAAATCGGTCTATGAAACTGCTCTATGTCCTTTGCTAGTTTTTCAGATAACTTAAAAACAACCGGGACTGAACATTAGTCTCTAAAGGATTGAAGGCATAGCACTCAGTGTAATTACTAAATGCTGGTTTATACTAATTTTTCTAAAAAACCGGAGACAATGGGGGGGGGAAGGGTACCTCTATTTCTTTATATCGAGCAACTAAATTTAAGAATAGAAATGTATTTATAAGAAATATCACTACATGGATCGCATTAACGTACAAGCGACAAAGAACAAACTGTCTCAGCATGGTCAATAAATACCTGTTTGAAGTCCTTATTCGCCTGACTTCATAGATGTATAGAAAGGGAATTGGGCTTATAAGTTATCTGGGGACAGGTGGAGAGAAGCGATTAATTCCTATGCTTGTGTTACGCTTAAACAAATATAGTCTATCTCACTATCATCTTATTTTGTACCTCAATCAGGCCAATCCAATATTAACCGTTAGGATTTAGTTACTCAAAACACATAAGTTAATGTTATGGTAGGGGGCCTACAAAACGGTGAAATTTAAATTACTAGTGTGGGACCTCCGATACTATGAGGTTTTCAATAGCTTAATTCAGAGAGTAACATACCTAAAAAAAATTGGTGAAAATCTCCTATCGTATTATTCTGGCGTTTGTAGTTACAACGTTGAGTCTATCGCAGTCAGCTCTCAACAACTAAAAAACACCACAAATGTGTATTAGTTAAGGGTTCAGTATAGAATTTTAGCCAAGCAAGTAGGGGGGAATTATCTAAATTGCCTACTCTGTCAAATACCTGAAATTAATTTGCTGCAGCCCGTCACTTCCAAGTCAGTTCAGGAGCAAGAATGAATGCATGTAACCCGAAGCTTTTTGAAGGGCTTCGTTTGGAGATCAAAAGAGGACTTTCATTTAGAGATCAAAAGAGGACTATCGTTTGTCAATGGGCCCCATGTGTCTGATAGCAAACTGGCGGCCATCTTGGAAGGTGATATTTTACATATAATTCATATAATTCACATGTAATTCGAGCTTGCTAATCAAAGTATAGCTTCATCTTATAACATAAAGAACACAGTATAACAAAATTACTGTTCATCAAAGCAAAATGTTAGATTTTTGTAATTTTTCGTTGCATAATTACACAGGCTCTAATTAAAAATAAAGTTCACCAAAGGTTGCCAAACATTCGCAAACCTTACTAATAACTGCAAAGAAAACTTTATCTGGCATCAGTGCATAAATCGTTAGGATGTCCTTAAACCGGCAAATAGTATCCGTAGAGGTTTTCTGGCTACAAAGACTGCTAAAAGTGATCCATATGTATCTAATAGAAAAAAGCAGTCTATATTCATATTGGCCAATTATAACTTCCACAGTAAGCATGGTTTATAGGTTTGGCAACTCAGTAGTATTAATTGCTTCAGTAGATTGTTATACATTATCAAGGAAATAATATATGTTAGATGTTCAAAGTAGACAATAAGCTGTGCCACAACAATACGGATCAATCCAAAGAAAAGAGTGAAAATCCCTCCTGGATCCATACCAGTTTACAACTACTGTTGTTGAAAACAATTGTTTGGAATTTGGACACTAGCATAATTGAAGACAACTTGAGACAACATTTCATGCATCAAAATAAGTCATCAGGATTCACAGACAAGCCAAGGAGTGCCATTCTGTAGCACTGTTTAGACCTTTTTCTATCGTGTTGGTATTACAGATATATTTTCCTTCTCTTAAGGTCAAAATCCGGTCAACATTCTGTTGCCTCTTCGTGGGTTTGACTACATCAATGACCCATCAGGTCATTTGATTAAAGGCGTGTCCTGTCCTCAAATAATGTTCAACCAGGGGGGCATTTTCAACCTTGTATCTAATGCGGGATTGATGCTGCAGAATCCTCTTTTTTATGGGCTGAATTGTCTTCCCAATATAGTGCAAATTGCACGGGCATTTTATGCAATACACCACATTAGTGGTGTTGCAGTTTGAAAATGACCTTAATGTAAAATTTACACCATTGATGTTACATGTTTTCACAGTTTGAAACTGAGAACCGAGGCACAAGAAACCCAAAACAAACGCCGCAAAATGCTAAAAGAGGGCAGGGTAGACACACCCTGACCCCCTAGGCCTGCTCGAGGGGCCCCACAAGGACCACCAAGGCCCCAAACATTTTTTTTTAAATCCCAGGATGTGCGTAGGATCTGCGCATCCTACCGATATAAAAAAAAGAAACTCATTCTCCTGTGCAAAATATAGGGGGGGGCAAATCCCGGGGGTGTTATGAAAAAAATAGTGTGGGGGATCCCCATCCCACCCACACTGCCTCGGGGACCGCCTTCCCCCGTGGCTCTTACTTAATATATGCGGGGGGCTCACGGAGCCCCCCCCACAGCCCCGGGGACCGCCACCCCCAAGGCTTGTTTAAAATGAGTGGGGGGGTTCTCAGGTCTCCCCAGCACCAGGGACCGCCAACCCTGAGTCTTTAAAACATTAACTGGAGGGCTGTGAGGCCCCCTCAACCCCGGGGACCACCACCTCCCGGGGCTCTAATTTAATATATGCGGGGGCTCACGGGCCCCCGCAGTCCCGCGGACCGCCACCCCCTGGGGCTTATTTCAAATGGGTGGGGGGCTTTCAGGCCCCCCCAGGCTTTAGAAAATTATGTACGGTGGGCTCTCAGGCCCCCCGAGCCCCGGGGACCGGCTCCCACCCTGTCACTGCAAACTGCTTTCCTATTTGGAAGAGAGAGCAGGAAACCTGCTCTTTCTTCCAAACAGGGCGCGTTTGCACAGTGGTGAAGGTAGGGGGCGGGGCTTGAGGTGATATGTGTGCAAACACGCCCTGTGGCGCGTTTTACGTTGGGGTATTAATTCCTATTGAATCCAGAGGTCTCCTGTAGGCCAACTAGCCCACCAAGTATCTCCACTAAGCGCCACAGAGCTACGTTGCAGAGTGTTGTAAAAAGGGGCGTGGCCTCTGAACACCTCTCTGCAACGCAGCTCGCTGGCGCATACTGGAGGTACCTGGTGGGCTAGTTGGCCGCCAGGGTACCTCAGTATTAAAGGGGACTTAATCCCCCAACTTAAAATACGCCAGGGGCTCATTTGCACAGTGGTGAAGGTAGGGGGCGGTGCCTAAGGTAATATGTATGCAAACACGCCCTGTGTTGCGTTTTAAGTTGGGAATGAATTCCTCTTCAATCAAGAGGTCCCCTAGGGACCAACTAGCCCACCAGGTACCTCCAGTAAGCACCACGGAGCTGTGTTGCAGAGTGTTGTAAAAAGGGTCATGGCCTCTGGACCTCATCGCCCCGCCAGCAGTGCGCCAAGAGGCATGTTTGCAGAGTGGTGCTAAAAAGGGGCATGGCCTCGGACCACCTCTCTGCAATGCAGCTGTGTGGTGCTTACTGGAAGTACCTGGTTGGCTAGTTGGCCCGAGGGACCCCCAGTAATCAAGGGGACTTAATTCCCTCTCTGAACACCACGCTTCCTGGTGCATACTGGAGGTACCTGTGGGCTAGTTGGCCCCCAGAGGACATCAGGATTCCAGGGGACTTAATCCTGCAACTTAAAATGCGCCACAGGGCGTGTTTGCACACATGTCACCTCAGGCCCCGCCCCTTCCTTTACCATTGTACACATATTCCTCTAAAATCAGCCGAACTACGAATTCCGATTTACTCACTTGTTATCAGGATAGAACCCAGTGCGGCATCTTTTAGCCCAGCACTGACCCTGAAAAGTAATTCTAAGCGTACTTACCAGTAACTTGTAATTCCTTGCATAGGATTCCATTGTGTGGTTTTCAGCAGAAAAGTTTCTAAGTGTCGATTTTTGAAACATAGAAATATTCCTCTAAAATCAGCTGAACTACGATTTCCAATTTACTCACCTGTTATCAGGAGAGAACCCGGTGCTGCATCTTTTAGCCCAGCACTGACCCTGGAAAGTAATTTTGAGCGTACTTACTACTAACTTGTATTTCCTTCCATAGGAATCCATTGTGTGGTTTTCAGTAGAAAAGTTTCTAAGTGTCGATTTTTGAAACGTACAAATATTCCTCTAAAATCAGCCGAACTAAAAATTCCGATTTACTCACCTGTTATCACGAGAGACGTCAGTGCTGCATCTTTGAGCCCAGTACGGACCCTGAAAAGTAAATCTAAGGTACTTACCAGTAACTTATATTTCCTTCCATAGGAATCTATTGTGTGGTTTTCAGCTGAAAAGTTTCCAAGTGTCTATTTTTGAATCGTACAAATATTCCTCTAAAATCAGCCGAACTACGAATGCCGATTTACTCACCTGTTAGCAGGAGAGAACCCAGTGCTGCATCTTTTAGCCCAGCACTGACCCTGAAAAGTAATTCTAAGCGTACTTACCAGTAACTTGTAGTTCCTTCCATAAGAATCCATTGTGTGGTTTTCAGAAGAAAAGTTTCAAAGTGTTGATTTTTGAAACGTACAAATGTTCCTCTAAAATCAGCCGAACTACGAATTCCGATGTACTCACCTGTTATCAGGAGAGAACCTAGTGCTGCATCTTTTAGCCCAGCACTGACCCTGAAAAGTAATTCTAAGCGTACTTACCAGTAACTTGTATTTCCTTCCATAGGAATCCATTGTGTGGTTTTCAGCTGAAAAGTTTCCAAGTGTCTATTTTTGAATCGTACAAATATTCCTCTAAAATCAGCCGAACTACGAATGCCGATTTACTCACCTGTTATCAGGAGAGAACCCAGTGCTACATCTTTTAGCCCAGTACTGATCATGAAAGGTCCGTCATTTTTGTTTTGGTTTGACTGCAGGGGTGATGTTCGTTTGGTCCTTCCGCAGCCAAGCTCCGTTTGTCAATACTTTTTTCCGCAGCGGTCGTGGACAGTGGTGAGTTCCGTTTGGATGGCGGGTTTATCCTAATCGTGCGGGTGGTCCCTCCGCAGGTCTGGCGGAGGTTGGGCCTGTTTCCGCGGGTGTTGCGTCCGCGGCGGAAGGTGTTTCTGTGGTACCCTCCACTTGCGGCGGTCTTTGGTGTGATCCATCCGCCGCAGTCTCTGTATTATGGCGGAAATGTCCTAATCGCACCGGCGGTTTATCCACAGTGCAGTCGGGAGTATATTTGCTGCGACCATGGTGGTCAGATCCGTTTCCGTCCGCCATCGTAATTGGCCTCTAGGTTTGAATTATCATACTGTCTATGAACTCGCTCATAGTGGGGAATTGGAGAGATCCAAACTGTCAATTGTGTGTATCTGAAAAAGTCATTCCATTTTACTAGTGCCATTTGGGACCTATAGCCTCCCTTGGTGCTAACGGCTCTCGCAGTACTTTACTAACACCCCTAGAATATCAGCTTTTGAGTTAATAGAGAGAAGGAAGGTGGTAATATTGCAGTATTTGTTTCCTAAAGCGATCGAGAAATTCTGATTAATACTTCCTCAACCCATTCCCCCCCAGTGCCTTGAGACCCTCGCGGATGAGTAGCTGCACTTTACCAACCTTTGATGGATAAGTATGCAGAATTCTTACAAAATGTGTTTTCACATATTTGAAAAAAATGTGGAAAGATCTTCATATAGTACCAAGACCTACTATGACCTTAAAAATACCTAGAAAGAGTACCAGATAGATAATAAAAGGAAATGAATAAGTAGAACCTTCTTCTCAATTTAAAAAATACAATTTTCAATAATTGATAAAATTTTCTCTATTGTTTATAAAATTTCCATAAAGATAGATGATAATCCAGAGAAGAAATAGGTTCACATCAGTTTAGAATTTCAATTTCACATCAACTTAGAACTTGAGGGATCTCAAAATAAAGATTCTTATTCAGAATAAGTACTTAGGTCACACCTTTATGTTTTGTATTTTTTAAAACATTTTTCAAGGTGAGAAAATAATGTTTTATTCCTTGAATTGTTAAGCACATTAAACACTTGTGTCAACAAAAATGTGGAGGAAGAGTACTCAATTTATTGCTTCTCACATCTAGAACGTTGGGTATACAGGGTGAACTTGACAAACCCTTTCCTCTCGCTACTCCAGCACCAATTACAATGCCAGGAACATCTCTGAGGACAAACATTGGATTAAAGCTGCTCAGGAATAAAGTCTATGTCAAAAGACCACACAAGATTATACATGAAACCTAACAGCTCAAGACAACCAAGGAAGATCATTCATCGAGATCAATAAAAAGGGACATTTCCTTTCGTAATATCTCTTTTTTTGCCACAAAATAAAGGTCCTAATTGAACATGGGCCTTTATCTGGAGTAGTCATACAGGAATTTCCAGATTTTCACATTGTTCATAGCCACATTAAACATCAACTAATATACTTGAGTGTAGATCCCCAGCTCATAATTGAGAAATTTCTATCATTATTTGATTTATCAAGAGTCTCACAGTTCACAGATGGTATTTTGAACACTTGACATTATCAGAAGTCACCGCATGCAATATTTCATCTCAGAGTAAGTCAACCTTTCTAGAAAAATCAATAGTACTTCAGGAGTAGTTGGATTGCTGGTAAAGGTAATTGTCCTTACTGTTATCGGAGCTGTAGAAGGATTTATTATCTCTATTGCAACCTCTGTGTCTGTCAGAGCATTTCAACAAAAGATTGTGGAATGGAGGCATTCAAGCTAGTATATTCAATGAGAATTACAAATACACACAAAGACCAAAGCATAATTAATTTTAATAATAAATCATCCTTTGCCTCTGTTAACTTACACTCACAGTTACTCATGCATTCGATTTATCTCCACAAGAAACATTCCGAAGAAAAGTCTGATGGCCTGATTCACAGAGGTAAACATACACTTTTGTGTATTTACTATTTTTGGTATTCCCAAACTAACTGTTTCATGTTACTGATAGTAACTTTATGACTGCAAAGAGTCTGCAGTCAGGTTGGAGAAGTCCTCACTTAAGAAAATAGGAAAGGCCTACCTTTTTATGTGCGGAGTCTCTGAAGTCATACAATTACTATTAATGAAATTAAACTCATAGTTTGGGACTGCCCAAATTGTTTTACATTTACACAGGAGTGTAAGTCTACCTTTGTGAACCAGGCCAGAAATGTGGACCATCCACGATTCCATACTGTATCTCACGGCAGCTACTTACAAGAGGTACAGGATGCTGTTAATAATTTGATTTGTGCTCAGATAGCATTGTATTCTTTTCCTGTTGATATTATGTTGAAATAATAATTCCAAATCACAATGTCATTAAGCAAAAGAGATCAAAATTAGAAGAGAATTTAAGATGGGAAGCCGCTTCCCCTCAGTCTCCAATAAGAAGGAGATGGGTTTTCTCTTGAATCTTCATTTTATTGAGTCAGAAAATAAATATCAAGGTAAGATTTTCTAAAATGAGGAATCATGCAAGGATTCATGCATGTCAACGTAAAATGCCTTCACTAGTGACATATCAACCTTGGTCCATAGTGCCTTATTTATTTCCAATGTTAGAAATATCTCTTATTCAAAGAAATGACCAGCTTATGTCCATGGCATCCTTAAGTTCTTTATACCTGTTACAATTAAAACAATTAATTGGGAAATCAAGCCTGCAGCTCTCTCTACTGATGTTTTAATGAAGGAAAGATAGTTTGTTAGTTCTAGTCACGCTGTCATGTACACACACAGTGCATATGACTTGCACCCTAATGTCCACATATTGGTACTAGTTGCATAGGTAACCATCGATAAGCATGCAGTGACTACAATAGATGATGTCTCCATCTTCTACAAGGAATCTAGCGTGAAAAAAAGGGAACCAGAAATAGTTAATACCTTTCAGAATCCATAGATTGTAATAGAAACTGATCTGGATTCTTTGTTCAAGCTTTAGTTTCATCAACTTTAACCAATGACTATTAAAATGATGATTCTCTATTAAAAACTTTGTATACTCAGCGCGCGATGCTGAGGCCATCAATGATAAAAAGTGGTTATCTCATTTAGTTTTGATTTGATCCATTTTAGTCGATCCTTTTAATTCTGTTTGTATTGGAGACACTACAATATATATGCATTAAATCTATCAATCAGTCAAGCGTACCTCTTACTCTGCCCATGGTTTTGCCTTACATGGCACACTTTTATAGTTATGTTCTGGTATATACTACTAACCTTGGGGCATATCAGCAACGCTTTACGATAACTATCGCAAAGCACGCTTAGTGCTCCTTTCCCTAACGCCCGCTATCGCAGGATTTTATCGCGGAGATATTACGTTATTAGCAACGCGTATCTCCAAGGCAATAAAAATTCATGCGATAGCGGGGAAATCGACGCTTTGCAAGGAACATCGCTGGTTTTCCAGTGATGTTCCCTGCAAAATGGCGATAAGCTTGCTGATACGACCCTGTGGTCGTATCAGCAGAATCCACCTCCTATGTTAGGGGTTGCTAAGTCAAGAATTTAGCAGACGTTAGTTTTTGGAGAAAACAGCAGTTTTCTCCAAAAACTATCGTCTGCTAAAATGCTAAAGCATTGTTGCTGATAGCGTGAAGCCGCGCTATTGATGTCCTGACATGTAGTGTATGTCAGGAACGCCCACTTTGCATCTCATTAGAGATGCAAAGGGAGGCATAGTGCAAAAGCGTGCTAACATGCCAATATGCATGTTAGCACCCTCTTGCTGATAGGGTGATGGTTTTATCTCCCATTTTCTGGCTTTTAGAGCCAAAAAAGCAGAGATAAAGCCCTTGCTGCCCCCTAGTGTTTTAAAAGGCTGGGATGGCTTTGTACGCACAGTACACATGGCAATGAAAATTCAATTTAAATATCAAAGTCCAAAAGTGTTAAATTTTTTGTTGTTCTGTGCGAATATTTTTTGTAGCTTTAGCTTCCTTACAAACTTGAATATATCTATTCGTGTTTGTACTGGGTCGAATTTGGATGTGGGACAAAAAGTTAATCCTCTTTTCAGAACATTTTCCTCATGGGCGTTTAATTTTCTTTCAGAGAGGTTCACTATGGTTTGTTCATCCCTTACCATCTCCCTCACCTGCCCCTGCTGCGAGTCACCATTGGTTGCGTCACTTGCGTGTTTCCTCCTGCCCCTACTGCCCCGCCTTGTTTTCCTCTTTTTTGTTGAGGTTTCTGTGGTGTTTGGCCTTGGGGGCGATGTCGTGTCTCCTTGAGGACCTCGTACTCGTCTATAAAAGGATCCACAGTTGTAGTGGGTGGTCCTTTCTTTTTCCCTTTGTCACCTCTCAATGATTCATCCTCCGACATAGATGCGTCTGACTCGGAAGTTACAGCTTCTGTAGTAGCCAGGGTCCCCTGCGCTAATCTCTTCCTTGTTGCGTCAAACTTTTTCGCAAAAGTCAAGATTCTACCTGTCAGGTAATCATGACTTGCCATTGCTCGTAACCACCCATGATTTGGCGGAAATAGGTGAAGTACCTAGTACCATGGAGGTACTACAAAGAGAAGAGATTACGCAAGTCAGAGATCCCAGTAATCTGAAACGCAAATCCAGATTCCTGCCCCATGTAACACATGACGCAATAGACGTCTTTAATGACGCTATCCTCCAAGATCTGGAAGCAATGTCCAATAAAAATTTGGAATTCAACAGGAACAATTCGAATATCTCTCGGCTAAAATGGGAAGCCATTAAAACATTAAAGGAGGACACAACAATTGAAATCAAGCCCTCGGACAAGGGGGGAAATATTGTGATCTTCAGCAAAAATCAATACAAACAAGAGGCTCTACGACAATTACAGGACAGGAACTGTTATACCATCATTAACAGAAAAGACTTTGTAAAATGCACCATTGACTACCATGCTTTATTGAAGGGTTGGAGGGATGAAGGGATGCTGAATAAACATGAATATGAATATCTACATTGTGAGCACCCAATAATTCCAACATTCTATCACCTCCGGAAGGTGCACAAAGACCTGAAAAATCCTCCGGGGAGACCCATTGTCTCCTCAATAGGGAGCCTTCTGGAGAACACTTCAAGGTTTATTGATACCTACTTAGCCCCCTTTGTTAAGGACTTACCCTCCTATGTCAGGGACACCCAAGACTTTATAAGATTGATTGACGGCATCGAGTGGGAGCCGGATATGCTTTTAATTACCCTCGATGTGGCCAATCTCTATACCTGTATAGAACATCAAGATGGTGTCCTTGCAATGAAATGGTTTTTAGGCATGAAAAACATAAAGCACCACCAACATAACTGTATGCTTTTGAAGATGGCTGAGTTTTGTCTCAATAATAACGTCTTTCTTTTTGCAGGAAATATGTACAGACAAACCAGGGGGACTGCCATGGGCACGTGCTTCGCCCCCAGCTACACAAACTTGTTCGTGGGCTGGTGGGAGAAGCACGTGGCCTGGGGGGGGACCAATGAGAAATGGTTGGACCAGATTATGATCTGGGCAAGATATATAGATGACCTGTTTGTCGTATGGCGGGCGATAGGTCCTCGGCTGAGGACTACATTACGTCCCTGAATGACAGCAATCTCAATTTGAGATTTACGAGCACCATTAGCGACAGGACGGTATATTATCTTGATCTGGAAGTCTTCGTGAAAGGAAGCTCCTTACTAACTAAATTGTACCACAAGCCCACAGCGGGCAACACCGTATTACATGCGGATAGTCATCACCCCAGGAGTATGATAAGAAACATCCCCTTTGGGGAACTACTCCGCCTTAAAAGGAATTGCACAGATCCGAAAGATTTCTTACAGGCTCGGGATGAAGCGGTACATAGATTCAAAGACAGAGGGTACTCAAAGGCAACGCTAGCGAGTGCAATAAGTAGAGCTGACCTCCTAGAAAGAAAAGACTTGATGAAAAGTAAAGTGAAGGAGGTAGTAACGGAGGGGAGTGCCAGAATGATAACCACATTCAATATGAGATCTAGCGAATTAGTGGCTATATTCAACAAAAATTGGCACATCTTGCATACTGATCTAATAATGAAACATACTTTACCCCCCAGACCCTCTATAACTTACAGAAGATGCAAATCTTTAAGTGACCATCTGACTGACAGCCACTTTGAAGATTCCCCTAAAACATCAAATAAGAAACCAGTTTGCGGCTTCTATCCTTGCATGCATTGTAAGGCTTGCAAGTATAGTAAGAAACGCACAAAATATGATGGAAGACCCAATGATCCACGTCCTACTAGAATCATCACAAAATTACTGAATTGTAATTCAGAATATGTGCTTTATTGCCTGGAATGCCCGTGCTCCAAGAGATACCTTGGTAGTACAATCAATCAGGCCAAGAAACGTATCCTGGAGCACATGCGGGCAATAACAAACAGGGATAAGAGCTACCCTGTGGCCCGCCATTTCGAGGCCTACCACAATAGCAATAGGGATCTATTGTCATACTTTCTTATCGACCAACTGGATAGGAAAGAACGGGGTGGTGATAAAATCGGAGCACTGCGAGCCTTGGAGTCCAGGTATATCATCGACCTCCAAAGTATGCAGCCGAGAGGTTTGAACAACGACGAGGAATTATGGGTCCATCTGGAATAAAGAGGGGATAACTAGGAAGAAAAAATTGTTACTGTTTTGCATTATAAGAGTGGCGTAACTGTACAAGAAAACTTGCCCATATAGGGCGCAATTGAAAAGCAGGGAATAATGTGTCCAATAAATATGCCCATTCAGGGCTAGAAAGCTTATCCACATACACATATAGGATTACTCATGGCACTAGAACGCCCATGATACAAATGTAATTCGGGGCGAGACATAGTTTTGTCAAATAATGTGCACATGGAAATAACCAGTGGTACCCTAATGAACTAAAAATGTTGTATGTGTGATTGATGAATTGTTATTTTTAACATTTTGGACGACACAATGTTTTTAAATACACAAGCACTTTCTATTCACCATTTACCTCACCAAACATGTATTGTACATAGTATATTGAATATGATGTTTGCACCTTATAAGATGGCCGCCGATGTGGCGAGATTGAGTCCTCTTTCCATGTTGAGGAGGAGGTGGGGATATAATGGTGTTTCTTTGCACAATCTGGTTGACACTGACGAAGCCCTAGTGGCGAAACGCGTTTGTCGAGGGGGCAGTGGGTCTGCCTAATAAAATTCCTTTGCTGGACAATAGACTCTGAGTGCCGTCCATCTTTCGTTGGATAACGAAATGTCTCGTACGCAGTGAAAAATATATTTAGATACACAAAAAGTTTGTTGATGGATAATTTCACTTTACTAAACTTAGGGGTGGTAAATATTCTGGCCTCAATTATGAGTCCTTGCATCAGTTTTGCGCTTCCGATGCGTCAGCGGTGTAAAACATGCCTCCTGTTGCGCACTTTTTACAAAGTGACGCATCAAAGCAGATGCGTCACTTTATAAATCCCTGTGCTACATTATACCTGCGTCAGGTATAATGTTTGCAGGGGGGGTGTTGCCCCACAAAAAGTATCGTTGAACTGACGCAGTGAAATCTATGAGATTTCACTGCGTCACTTCTAGGACGCCGTTGCGTCAAAATCTTGCGCCTGCCTTACAGCAGGCATAAGATTGACGCAGGCCCTTTCACATTGGGCTTGCCCCATGTGAAAGGACGCATTGCTGGAGTTGCGTCACTTTTGTGACACACTCCAGTAATGCGCCACTTTTGAGCCATTCAGATATGTCAGAAATACTGACATATCTGTAACTCCTTGCAACATGATGTGTTATACATTAAATATGACACATCAGGTATGTCACAAGGAGTGCACACTAAGAAGTGACGCATCGCTGCTTTCACGCAGCGATACGTCATTTCTCATAAATGAGGCCCTTAGTTTCATAAGCGTGACAAACCACACTGGAAATGGCCCAGTTTTTGTCACATTTAAATTGTGTGGCCCATAAGTGCTGGAAAATCCAGGTAATGGAAAATTTGTATGAAGGTCATCAGATAAGTTAGCCTACATTCGGCGGGGCGTTTTATCCTTAATATTTAAATTACCCTCATAGTTCTATTAAGCAAAAAAAGCAAACACATTCTAGTCCCATGTGCAGTGGCCACCAGAGCCAGAGGCACTTGGTCAAAAGCACAAAAAGCTTCTTTCACTGTGTTCACCTTACCGGCTAATTGAAAACACTTTCCACTAAACAACAAAGTAGTAGAATAACAATCAATGCACCTACCCTTTATCAATAAATTCGACGGGTTTTGCTAGTGATGTGTAAGACTTTACAATTTATTGAGTTCATGGTTTGGTGTATTGTAGTTAAAAAGTAAATCAATCATGTATATGAGATTGTTTTTGCTAAATTTGTTTGCGAAAACACCGACCACCCGATACAGCTGGTTTTGAAAACAATTTTGACCTTACTTTATTTTCTCTGAAGTCAAAATCTGTCTCTTCATTTGTTATTCTAAAGTACCTATAGGAAAAAATAAACTTGTAGCTTGTGGTTGTAAACATGAATTATTCTCTGCCTCTTGTACTAATTCTGGTGAAAGATTTGAGGATTACCATACCATGTTCGGTCGGACGCTGAGCTAGTCAGCACAAGAGCACCTGTGCAATTGAAATCATGCAGTGAGCCTTTTACTGGAAACGCCATGTCTGGGTGTCATTTCTCATACCATTCATTTTATTTTTAGCCCTAGACACTAATAATCAGACCCGTCAGTTTTTACGCCTGGCTGCCTTTTCAAAAATATCCTTTGCTTGCTGCATATTTTCTCCAGCAAATGTTGCCATGTCAACAGTAAGGCTGTATGACTAGTGGGTGGCTCGGCAATCTTATTCCACAAGACAGAACTCTACTTATGTCTGGTGTCTTAATAAGATTTCTAACTTTTTGAGATGTTCAAGCACCCCGAAATACGTATGGAATTCTATATAAGACATACATTTCCATGCATACTCTTATGGCCTTGCACATTGCAGGCAGGTGGGAAAACCGTAAACCTTGTGCCACGATATTTGATTATCAACTCACACCTGGAATGGGGAATAACTGGGGAGTTGGTGTTTGCTCACCAATTCTTTTTTTTCCAAACTTTTTTATTCGTTTTGCCACAATGAGGATAAACAATACAGTGCAGATAATAATCATGTGATTAGAGACATACCTCCAAAATGATTAATATAACAGAGCCGTCCAGTTCAATCACATGACTAATTATAATATTGCAAAAGCTAAAATAAGACATAAAACAAACATCACAATAACAAAAACAACAGAACTCCCACTGCTAGCACAACCACCAACCATAGTTTCAAAAGGAGAGGGGTCAGCGACCCCTGACCCTGCTTGCAGGCCAGGTCGCCCCACTACTGCCAAACAGCTCCACCAGTCTGCCTGCTACTGCTCCACGCCCCTCGGAGCGCGAGTTCGAGCTTTCTGTGCCCGGACTGCCCTGACCGCCGCTGCGCCTTGTGTTCTTTCCTTGGTGTAATTTTTGTTTTCTTCCCTTATCTTTGCCCCAGCCCTTCTATTGTCCCCCCCGCCCAATTTTTCATTTTTTCCCTTGCGCCTTGTGTTCTTTCCTTGATGTAATTTTCATTTTTTTAAATATTTCTTTTTATTAAAGCAAGGCAACCACAGAATACATGAGTGCATAGAACATACGAGGGCCGTCCACAATATCAGCATATGATACAAATAATGATGAACTGAGGGGGGGGAGAGAAGGAGAGGGTACAGAGGAGATACAACATCAGCGTTAACAGTAAGGGGTCAAGGGGAAAGAGGGACATCAAATGTTGCAGTCGCAGGTGGTACACATATGTTACCCCTGTATCGATTCCACGGGCCCCATACATTATTCCATTACCTCGGGCGGCCCGAGCCAAATACACAGTTTTTCCCCGGAACATGCACCAATCCATGTTTTCTATCCACACCTCAATAGCGGGTGGCCTCTGGGACCCTCACTGCTGTGCTATGTTCCGTTTAGCAATCATGGCCCCCAAAGTCACCCATTGGGTCTGTGCCGTATTGAGATCTGTCGGCTCCCAGACATTCAACAAACATCGCCTAGCTTCTGGCAAGAGAGCCACCCCTTTCACTTCCTGCATCACCTCGTGGACCCTGCCCCAATATTCATCCACATACCGACATTCCCATGTGATATGCAGAAACGTCCCCAACTGACCACATCCCCGCTGACACAGACCTTCCGTCGTGAAACCCATTCGGATCAAACGGGGACCCGTGACATAGACTCTGTGTAGTATTTTAAGCTGAACCAATCTCAATCGCGCCGGAATCGCGATTTGATGAGGAGATCGCCGATTGCCAGTCCTCATCATCAAGTTCTAGGCCGTCTCGGGTCCATTTATCCCGTAGTTGTGTCAAAAGGTCAGCTCTATGATTGATCAGCTTCTTATAGACAAGGGAAATGGTGCTATCAGTCAGATAACCGTCCAATATACGGTCCTCCAATGGGGTTGCCTCGGGTATCTCCACTCCCTCCGGGAAAACCGATGTCAGTGCGTGACGAACCTGCGCATATCGAAAGTATTCCGTCTCTCCCAATTCGTACTCAGTCTGTAAGGCTACAAATGATTTAACCTTTCCCTTCACCCAGAGGTCACCCACTGTGGAAATGCCAATGAGATCCAATTTGTTGAAATCCTTAGTATTCCACAGTCTGCCGAACCTCTCAGAGCTGAAAAGCGGGGTCGCTAAAGTCAAACTGTCTTTCCATCCAAGCGAGCTAGTAGCATCATGCCATATCCGCACTGCCACCTTAGTCGGCCCAGTCAAACTCTTCTCCACAGACCTAGTATACAACGCTCTGTTATAATTGCCTCCAGGAAGCATCCATCTATCCATGGCATCAACACAGGCCCGTACGCACCATGATTAATAGCCCCCAACTGCGATGCCCAATAATATCTTTTAATATCAGGGAGAGCAATCCCCCCATCATACCACTGGAGCATCAATTTAGCATTTATACGCGGTCTACCATCACACAACAACTTCCGTTGCAAACCCTCCAATTTGCAAAAATAACTAGCTGGAACAATTTCAAGAGTATTTTGAAGGGCATAGAGAAAACGAGGAAGCGACATCATTTTAAAGAGGGCAGCCCGCCCCAACATAGACAGCGGTAGCTTCTGCCAGAACGCAACATCTCGCTTCAGCCGAATCAACAGAGGGAGAAGGTTCTTTTCGTATCTGACCACGGGATCCATGGAGACATATATCCCTTGATATTTGAACCCGAGATATTCGAACCCGTCCTTTGTAATTTGAATCGGACAATTACGAGGCAAAACAGGTGCATCACCACACAGAACATACAAATAGGATTTTGCCAAATTTATAACCAATCCTGAATTTCTACCATAGTAAGCCAGCACATCGCAGAGAACATTCAAAGATTTCCTGGGAGAAGTCAGATACAATAAAATATCATCCGCATATAATGAAATGCGATCTTCTTACTGCGGAGACCATCGAATACCCTTGATCGAAGGCTCCCAGCGAAGCCAAGCCGCGAGAGGTTCAAGGGCCAAAGAAAACAAAGGAGGAGAAAGTGGGCAGCCCTGTCGGGGGCCCCGCCCAAGACAAAATGGTGCAGAAACACGACCATTAACCACTACCTGAGCGAGGGGTGCTGTATAGAGTAGACGCACCCAGCCGATGAAGTCCGGGCCGAAACCAAATTTGGCCAATACTGCCCATAGTACGGCCATTCAGCTTTATCAAAAGCCATCGTGGCGTCTAACGACGCCAATACGGCGGGCTCCCGTAACGTAGAGGCCCTCGCAAGAACCCCATGTAGACGCCTAAGATTCAACACCGTATTCCTGTGTGGAATAAAGCCAGATTGATCTGGATGGACAAGCTCACTAATGACCTTAAGCAATCTAGTAGATAATAATTTAGCCAAAATCTTGGGTTCCACGTTCAACAACGAGATCGGCCGATATGAAGCACATCTATTCCTAGGCTTCCCTTCCTTATGAATCACCACTATCGACTCCAGTCTCTGATCTCGGGGGAGAAGACCACATTTCCGAGATTCTAGGAACATGTCTCTCAAATAGGGAGCAATCTTGTCTGGCCTAAGCTTGTAAAGCTCAATCGGGAGACCGTTGAGGCCCATCGCCTTACCCGAGTTCAGGGAGAGCACCGCTAAGGCCACTTCATCCGCGGTAATCATACTGTCCATGAGGTCACGATCCTAACGCTATGTCCCGTAACAATAAGCAAGAATCCTCCTCCGGTCTATCAGATACAGAAGAGTAAATAGAACGAAAGTGATCGGCGAAACAGTCCACTATCCCCTGCGGATCGGTTATACAAACACCACACTCCGTCTCAACCTCAGGAACTACGCAACTAGCTCTATCTTTCTTGTCCAGCCAGGCAATTAATTTACCAGCCTTGTCACCAACATTGCTGTTCTCGACTAAGGGCCTTCGCCCCGTCCGTAACTAACGTTCTGTATTCTAGCTGCTTCAACTGCAGGACATGTAGTCTAGCACGGGTCACCTCTTGCTCTAGCTCCAGTTCTAAGCCGACGATTTCGGCCTCAACACTAACCACATCTTCCTCCTTCTGCCTTTTGACACCTGTAATAAGGGACAAAGCCTGACCCCTAAGCACCGTTTTAAAAGCCTCCCATAGCGAGACCGACGAGGAGACTGAACCTTCCTTATCCTGGAAATAATCCACCAACGCTTTTACCAAATCATTCCGAGTCTTAGGATTGCGCACATACCAAGGGTTAATGGGGGCTATCCTCCCCCCTGAGCCAGGAGCCAGTTCAAATCTAAGCCAAAGCGGGGAGTGATCCGAGACACCTCTAGCCATATGCCTGACCTCAGCGACATACGACGCCTGGGCCGCAGGTACCAAAACATAGTCTATCCTCGAAAGACTACCATGGGTGCCCAAGAGGAATGTATATTGCTGCTGATTGAAGTGAAGCAACCTCCAGCAGTCCATCAGGCCCATTGTCTCAATGAAGTCAGGCAACCATCCATGGGCCTTTCTGACATCCCTAGGCGGATATCTATCTAATAAACCGGAGACAACTACATTAAAATCACCACCCAGGATTAAGAAACCACCCGGAAGATCCAGTATGACCGGTCCCAGGTCAGCAAAGGTCGCAGACTGCAAGCCAGGAAGAACATAAATAGACACCAGAGAAAGCGTACAGCCCTCCCAGCGTCCCGGAACAGCAACATAGCGCCCCCTATCATCCAAAACAATAGATTCCACCTCTAATGGAAGAGAATTCTTGAGAAGGATCCCAACTCCTCAGGACCCAGACGTAAACCCAGCATAAGCCACTAGGCGATACCCCTTCCTATTCATCGCTTTGCACGTATTCCCTATCAAGTGGGTTTCTTGAAGTAGCACCACATCAGGAGAAAGCCTTTTAAGTCGTTGCAATACTAAACTGCGTTTAATCTCATCCCCCAACCCATTTACGTTCCAGCTCATCACCCTTAACCCCCTAACCCCATCATGAAAGAGAAAGAAGACCCAACCCTCATTTGAGTCCAGCACAACAATGAAAAAGTCTTGCGATACGGTGCCTTGCAGGAACATGAACAAAATAAAACAAAGAACTATTGCCCCCCAAACACCCCAACTTCCTGTTACAATACCCCTCTCCCTGCACCCCTGCTTCCGACTATAAAGCCACCCCAACTCGTAGTGTGCCTGTCACCCCCACATCTAAACTAAACTACAAGAAGAAGATCTGAGGAGGAGAAAGACCCCTGATCGCCCGTTAACCCCCCCATCGTACTGCATGCATCAATATAATGAGATCAGAACCACCACAATAATCAGCACCCTGGTGTCCCCAGATACCAGAACAACAGCGCTCATTCCTGCTCTTGTGATCCCCCCTCCGCACTACCACTCTGTCCCTCCGGTTCTTGCTGGGCCGACAAAGTGTCCAACCAGTCAGTCGCGATTTCCGGCTTGTCAAAGAAGTAGGCCCGCTCACTGTGTTCGATCCGCAGCCTAGCCGGAAAAAGCATTGCATATTCGAGTCCCATGTCCCGAAGTCTTCTCTTCACTCCCAGAAAACTGAGTCTCTGTTTTTGAACAGTCTGTGTGAAATCCGGATAGAAACTGATGGACGAGTTATCATACTTCAAGGGCCCCCCGCTCGAGAGGCCTGGAGGATGGCATCTCTGTCTCTAAAATTAAATATCCGAGCTATCATAGGCCTAGGCGGGGCGCCCACTCACGGCCTCCCGCCAGGGATCCTGTGTGCCTGCTCGACAGTGAAGAACTTGCTCAGGCCTTTGGGTGCAAGATGTTGGACAATGAGATCCTCGACAAAGAGGTCTGCCGCCTGGTCTTCCGCCTTTTCCGGCACTCCGATGATGAGCACTTTGTTCCTCCGAAACCTCCCTTCAAAATCCTCCAGGCGACGGGCGACGAGGTCATTCGAGGCCCTCAGATTCCGAACCTCGGTCTGCAATTCTGTGACGTCATCCGTGAGACTTGATGTTTTAATGTCCAACGATTTTACCTTTACGTTAGTTTTCGTGAGGTCTGTGCGAATCAAATTCACCTCAATGGATACTGTGTCCAGCTTATGAACAACGGTCTCCATTTGCTTCCCAAGGGAGGATTTGATCCCATCAATGGCGGCCATTACATCTTGTAACGTTGGTTCAGTTGCCAGACCAGAGGAATCTTTCGCCTCATCCTGTGACCTACCCGGTCCACTAGGCAATCCCTTAACTTGGGCATAGCGGTCCATAACATTCGATTGGGTGTACCCACCCCGTCTAGTGGTCTTCAATTTCTGCTTATCCCCCTCCGGCTTGTTCGCCATTGCGGTACAATCCCCAACTTGTTGTCCAGTTCAGGGAGGGGGGTGTTGATACTGAGACTGAGAGATCGATCCCTCAGTTACTGATCAGCGAAAAGTGATCACACCGCTCCCACAGAGGCAAGGTACAGGATGGCCTTGAGGCAAAGCACCAGCGATGGTCGGTCAGAACCTTGATGTAATTTTCGTTTTCTTCCCTTATCTCGGCCTCAGCCCTTCTATTGTCCCCCCACCCCCTCTCGTGCTCCTGCACCCCCCATCTTTTCGCGCCGCAGCCCCCTGCGGCCCGCCCCCTCGCTGCCCCGCTCCCGCCTCCCAGCTGCTCCTCCTTCCTCGCCTTAAATGGCAGCCGCTGCTGGACAGTAGGAGCGACCCCTGACCCTGCTTACAGGCCAGGTCGCCCCCTACTGCCAACAGCTCCACCTGTCTGCCTGCTACTGCTCCATGCCGCTCGGAGCACGAGTTCGAGCCTCCTGTGCCTGGACTGCCTTGACCGCCGCTGCGCCTTGTGTTCTTTCCTTGGTGTAATTTTCGTTTTCTTCCCTTATCTCTGCCCCAGAACTTCTATTGTCCCCCCCAACCTCCCTCGTGCTCCTGCAACCCCCGTTTTTCCCACCACTGCCCCTGCAGCCCCACCCCCTCACCGCCTGCTCTTGCCTCCCAGCTGCTCCTCCCTCCCGCCCCGCCTTAAATGGCGGCCGCTGCTGGACAGTATGAGCGACCCCTGACCCTGCTTGCAGGCCAGGTCGCCCCCCTACTGCCAACAGCTCTACCTGTCTGCCTGCTACTGCTCCACGCCGCTTGGAGCTCAAGTTTGAGCCTTCTGTGCCTGGACTGCCCTGACCACCGCTGCGCCTTGTGTTCTGTCCTTGGTGTAATTTTTTGTTTTTTCCCCTGCGTCTTGTGTTCTTTCCTTGGTGTAATTTTTTGTTTTTTCCCCTTGCGCCTTGTGTTCTTTCCTTGGTGTAATTTTCGTTTTCTTCCCTTATCTCGGCCCCAGCCCTTCTATTGTTCCCCCCCTCCCGTGCTCCTGCACATCCCATTTTTTCCCGCTGCTGCCCCCTGCTGCCCGCCCCCTCGCCGCCCCCTTCCCGCCTCCCAGCTGCTGCTCCCTCCCTCCCCGTCTTAAATGGCGGCCGAAGGCACGCCAAAGGCAAGCCTGTCTGCGCCCGTCCGCGCCTGGACTGCGCCCAGTGCCAGGACCCCAGGACCCCGCGAACGCCACAACAACAGAACGCACTACAACGCCAGCAGCCTCCACGCACTCAACGCCAGCCGAAACCCCTCCTGCTTCCAGGCAGCGCCGAAACGGACCCACACACCCTTCTCCTGCTGCACCTGCAGCTTCACCTGAGACAGAACCACCAAACCTCCCAGAACTGGACCCAACTACCTCCTCTGCATACTCCTCCACACCCGCTCCACATGCAAACACGCCATAGAGCTCTGGGATCTGCTCGACACCTCCCTCCCAGACGTGGCCTTCCTGACCGTCCGAGACCTGGTGGAACTACTCCTCGGCACCCGACATCGCCATAGCCATCCTGGATGGCTACAAGATCACTCGCACGGACCGCGCCAATGGAAACGGAGGAGGAATAGCCATCGCCCACAAATCCACCCTCGAGGTGTCCACCCACGCAGAAGACACCCTCAGCGCCGCCGAACACCTGCACTTCCGGATCCAAACCGACCCCAACACCACCCTCAGAGGAACACTCATCTACAGACCCCCGGACCACTGGCCCAGTTCAGGGACACCATCGCCGACCTCGCCAGTACCCACTAAGCATGGGTGGATTTTGCGGATTCGCGATCTGCGAATTTGCGGATTTGCGGATTCGCAATCCGCAAAAATCCGCGAATTCCCGCAGATTTGTATTTTTTTTGTGTTCGCAAGGGTTTTTGCCAGTTCACGAGAGTTTTTGTACAATTTCGCAAACGCGAACTTACCTGTCGGGTCGCAAGTTTTACGAACTTGTTCTTTCCACGTGTCAGCCTATTTGCAACCCTCTTCTTCATCACTGCCACCCTCTGTCACCACTGCCACTCTCTGGTTCACCCATGCCACCCTCTGGCTCACCCATGCCACCCTCTGTTTCATCACAGCACCCTCTGGTTGACCAGTGTACATTATTGTGGCAAAGCAAAGCACAACTTCAATGCCTCAAGTGACCTGAATTAATTTGGGGCTGATTAATGTGTCACAGAATATTTTTTTAGCTGGCACCTGCTTCCTTAGTGCTTCCTGATTAATGATGTGCTTGAACTTTTGCACCTGCTAAGTGCTTTAATTTTTGCAAAATTAGTTACAACACCTGCCCTGCCCCAACTGACATTAATGAATTAGGGGCTGATTAATGTGTCACTGAATTTGAACTTCCAGCCTGGCTCCTGCTTGTCTCCCTTAGCTGTAATTCAGGACCTTTGTGGCATACGTGTAACTATTCTGAGGGTCAGAGCAGGATCACACAATAGTTGCAAGTAGGCAACTGAACTCTGGAGGGGCCCCTCAGGAAGCACTACAGGAAATGGCTACTAATGATGAGCTTGAACTTTTCAACCTGGTAAGTAGTTTCAGTTTTCCAAAAATCGTTTTTCTGCAATTTAGCGCTTATTCGCGGGGCGCAAATAAGCGCGGAATTGAACTGGGAAGCCGCGAATAGTGCGAGCAAGCAATAAAATCCGCCGCTCGCGGATTTGCGGATTTTCGGTAAATTCGCGGGAGTTTGCGGATTTACCGAAAATCCGCAAAATCCGCGAACGGAGCGGATTTTTCGCCCATGCTTAGTACCCACGCAATCGACTCAATGGACTACATCGACAAACTAGCCAACCTCGGCCTCAGACAACTCGTCACCGCACCCACCCACGTCGCCGGCCACACGCTGGACCCCGTCTTCGCCACAGGCTCCCACGTCACCTTTGACCACACCACTGAACTACACTGGACCAACCACCGCTGCATTCATATCACCTTCAAGAAACCAACCACACATCACTGCACCCAAAAGCCACCTTGCCGCTACCGGAGCAAAGTCACTGACGACCAGCTGAACACCACCCTCCCCCAGAACCGCCCCACAAACCCTACCAACGCAGACACCACAGCCCGCAACCTCAGACAGTGGATCGAAGACTGCACAAACACCCTCGCCCGCTCAAGAAACCACCCAACAACCACACCGGCAAAAGAGCCACCTGGTTCACCAACGAGCTCCATACCTCCAAACGCGCCTGCCGGAAACTGGAGAAGACATGGCTACACGATCGCACACCGGACAACTACGCAACCCACAAGCATGCCACCCGCAGACATCACCACCAAATCATACTAGCAAAGAGATCCTCCTTCAAAAGACCGCCTAGACAACAATGCACACGACAGTAAAGAGCTCTTCAGCATCGTAAAGGAACTCTCCAACCCCAGCGCCAACACCAACGACATCCCGCCCTCAGAAGAACTGTGTGACTCACTAGCCATCTTCTTCCACCGCAATATCACTGACATCCATGAAAGCTTCAACACCACGACCGCCCCACCACGCCAGTCGCCACCTCCCCTGCGTACACCACCAGCACCAACCACATGACCTCCTGGGCCAACATCAATGACGATGAGACACGCAAGGTCATGAACTCCATCCACTCAGGATCCCCGTCAGACCCTTGCCCACACCACGGGTTCAACAAAGCAGACCCAGCCATCGCACCCCAACTACAGAAGGTCATCAACATCTCCTTCCAAACAGCGACATTCCCGGAAAGCTGGAAGCCCGCCGAAATCAACGCCCTCCTCAAGAAGCCCAAAGCGGACCCCAAGGACCTCAAGAACTTCTGGCCCATCTCCCTGCTCCCGGCAAAGGTCATCGAGAAAATCATCAACATGCAACTGACTCGCCACTTGGAAGACAACAATGAATGAATGAATGAAACGAGATTTATATCGCGCAACTTAGCCCCAGAGGGCGTCAAGGCGCCTAACCAAATGAAATGATACGGTCGGAGAGCATGATTAATGGTAGGCCTTGATGAAGCACCACGTCTTTAAAGCCTTCTTAAAGAGAACCATGGTGGGTTGGGATTTGATCTCAGAGGGGAGGGCATTCCATAAATTAGGGGCCACAGATGAAAGAGCTCTTCCGCCCCATCTGACCTTGCTTGTCCGAGGGACGGTGAGAAGGTTCTTGTTGGCAGAGCGAAGATTTCTGCTGGGGGTGTAGGGACTCAGAAGGGAGCTTATGCCCTCAGACTGCTGCCGGATAGGGCACTGAAAACTAGGCATAGGATTTTAAAGGAGACTCTAGACTGGATCGGGAGCCAGTGAAGACTCTTCCTTGCAAGAGAGACAGAAGCAGTGTTAGGGACGCCCAGAACAAATCTGGCAGCCGCGTTCTGGATAGTCTGGAGGCGTTGGATGAGGCCTTTATTGATGCCTGCATAAAGGGCGTTACAATAGTCCAGCCGTGATGTAACTAAGGCCACCACGGTCTGTTTGCGAGCTTGAGGAGAAAGATAGTGGGCGATTTTTCTAAGTACATTGATCACTCCCCAACAGGTAGAAACTGTTCTATTGACCTGTAGTGACATGTCTAGAGAGGTGTCAAAAATCACTCCAAGATTCCGGGCGGAATTTGACGGTACGGGACAAGCTCCGAGAGAGGGAGGCCACCATTCATTGGGCCAGCTGTTTTGAACTTTTCCGAAGATCAAAACCTCTGTTTTCTCTCCGTTCAGCTTCAGGGCGTTGAGAATCATCCAATCGGAGACAGCTTGCATCCAATTCCTGAAGCTGAGCGCGGAGGTACTCACCGAGTGGGAGAGGGACACCATGATCTGGGTGTCATCGGCGTATGACACCACCTCCATCCCCTGAGCTCTTACTAGTCTACCAAGTGGGGCCACATAAATGTTAAAGAGGGTCGGACTCAAGGCCGACCCCTGTGGAACCCCGCATTGCACAGGCTTAACAGGGGAGAGGAACTCTCCTAGCTTGACCCTTTGTTCTCTCTGATCAAGGAAAGAGGACAGCAAGCTCAATGCAGGACCCTCCACCCCTATCTCCCTCAAACGAGCAGTTAAAGTCGAGGGAGATAGGGTATCAAAGGCAGCGGTCAGGTCTAAGAGGACCAAAAAAGTGATCTGGCCTTGGTCGACCTTTGATCGTATATTGTCTGTCACTACTGTGAGGGCCGACTCAGTACTGTGAAATTTTCGAAAGCCATGTTGAGACTGGTCCTGGAACCCAGAGGCATCCAGGAAAGCAGTCAGATGGTGATTGAGGTATGATTCCAACATTTTGGCTGGAGCAGGCAGTAAGGAGATCGGCCTGAAGTTCTTAAGGGTGTCCGGATCCAGGGTAGGTTTTTTAAGCAATGGCTTGACTATGGCTTGTTTCCAGGAAGCAGGGAAAATGCCCTGGGCCATAGCCTGGTTCATTACCTCAAGAAGCGGGGGCAAAAGGGTTTCCCTGCAATCTTTCAGAAGCTTCAAAGGGCAGGGATCCATAGGAGAACCTGACTTAGTCCTGTTTAGCAGGGAGTCTAGTTGGTTGAGAGTAAGGGGCGGGAAGTTGGTCAGAATCTTAGAGGGGTCCTTGGCCTAAGACTCTAGAACAGGTTGATACAGGGGAGGACGGGAAGACATACGGTCTCTCTGTGCTTCTAGAGTGAGAGAGATATCGGTGATTTTAGCCTGAAAGAAGTGAGCAATCTTGTCGCACAGCTCTTGGGAACCTATGAGGGGATCAGGTGTTTGTAGCGAACACAAGGAATCCACAATCTTGAATAATTCCCTAGGGGACGTGAGGGACGATGTAAGCCTAGAGAAGTAGTCCTGCTTTTCAATGATGACCTTGGTCTTATATTCTCCAAGTAACAGCTTGTGTTTTTCTCTATCTGTGGGGTTCCAGGTTTTTCGCCATTGCCTTTCCTGCCTCCTACATCCCTGCCTCAGCAGTCTAAGATGCTCCGTGAACCAGGGAGCAGAAGGTTTCCGTCTGGCTGAATAACTTAGAGAGGCAGGGGCTAATAAATCAACTGCTCTGGAGATAGAATTGGCAAAGTCCAGTGCAGCATTACTGGCATCCTTCGAGGGGGAAGTAGGAGCCTGCACTATAAGGGGGGCAAGAGAGTAATTAGTAATACCCTTATAGTTCCGCTTAAGTATTTTATTAGTAGAACTTCGTTGATGTAAAGAAGGGGAAAAGGTTTTTAGATCTAAGGGAACCGCTAAATGGTCTGACCAGACCAGAGGAATAGAGGGGCCCACAGATAGTCTAGGGTCATTGGAGAACACCCCATCAAGGATGTGGCCAGCCAGGTGGGTAGGGCTATTGACCAGCTGATGCAGTCCACATGCGGCCAAGGGGTCCACCAGGGAGAGGGTGTCTTTTGAGTACAGATCATCTAGATGAAAATTGATGTCTCCCAAAATCGTAAGATGGGGTTTGCCAAAGTAGGGTTTAAATAGATTAGAGCTAAAGCAAGATCTGGGGCCGGGTGGTCTGTAGATGAGAAGACCTGTGAAGGACACGGAGGGAGAGGAAGAGATGGCAAAGTGAATGGCCTGGAAGAGGTCTGAGGGCACAGAGAGAGTTTTAGTACGACAGATAGACGAGACTTTAAACAGGATTGCTAGCCCACCACCCCTGCGTCCTAGTCTGTCCAGTCTTTGTAGAGCATATCCCTCAGGAATAGCTAACAAAAGCTGGGGGCCAGATGAATCGGACGCCCAAGTTTCGGTGATAAACACCCAGGAGGGGTTTCTGTCAGAAACAAACTCATGAAAAGCGATATTATTTTTTATCAATGATCTAGCATTGATAAGGAAACCCATTTCCGAACTGTAGGTTGGCATAAAGGGGGTGCTAGCCAATGGGTGCTTTATGGGGGAATCAGGGGAACAAGCCTCAATTGTACAGGAGAAGCAACAGCATCCCGGTGAGCAATAAAAAGTTTCCGGGGTAAAGGAATGATGACAGGGAAGAGAAAGAGGCCTCAAAGCAAGCAGTTCCGAAAGGGGATAATAACGAGTTACCTGACGGCCCAACGAAGTCTCATTGCAGCGTGGCCCATCCTGCAGCCCGTCCTCAGCGCGGACGGGCGCAGACGGGCTTGACTTTGGCGAAACAACATTTTAGACCCATCCCAATCCGGATTCAGACGCAACCACAGCACTGAGACAGCCCTCATCGCCTCCACAGATGACATCAGATGCCAACTAGATAACAGCGAAACATCAGCCCTCATCCTCCTGGACCTGTCAGCCGCCTTCGACACGGTCTGCCATCGCACTCTAAAAACACGCCTCCTAGAAGACGGAATCCAAGAAAAAGCCCTGGAATGGACCACGTCCTGCCTCTCCAGCAGAACCCAGCGAGTCTGCCTCCCACGCTTCCGTTCCGAAGCCACCGACATCCTCTATGGTGTACCCCACGGCTCATCCCTCAGCATGACGCTGTTCAACATCTACATGGCCCCCCTCGCACAAGTGGCCCGCCATCACAACCTCAACATCATCTACTACGCCGATGACACCAAACTCATCCTCTCCCTCACCTAGGACCCACTCACCACCAAAACCAACCTCCACAACAAAATGAAGGCCGTCGCCGACTGGATGAGGAACAGCTGGCTGAAGCTGAACTCGTACAAGATAGAGGTCCTCATCCTCGGACCCACCCCCTCAGCCTGGGACGACTCCAGGTGGCTGACCACAATGGGAACAGCACCAACACCCACCGACCATGCACGCATCCTAGGCTTCATCCTCGACTCCTCCCTGTCCATGTCGAAACAGGTCAACGCCGTCTCCTGCTCCTGCTACAACACCCTTCGCATGCAATGCAGGATCTACAAGTGTATCCAGACCGAAACTAGAAGAACAGTTACACTTACCCTCGTCAGCAGCAGACTGGGCTACGGCAACGCTCTCTACGCAGGAATCCCAGCCAAACAGCTACCCCGTCTACAATGCATCCAAAACTTCTCCGCTCGACTGATCATCAACGTCCTCTGCCGCAACCACATCACCCCCCACCTGAGAAACCTACACTGGCTCCTTGTCGGCAAGAGGATCACCTTTAAGCTCCTCACACACGCACACAAAGCACTCCACAACGCTGGACCAGCCTACTTGAACAGCAGACAGCTTCCACACCCCGCCCCCCAGCTCCGATCCTCCAGCCTCGCCCTCTCCGTTGTTCCCCGCATCTATCGCACTTCCTCCGGAGGCGGATCCTTCTCCTACCTCGCCGCAAAGACCTTGAACACCCTCCCTACCCACATACGACAGACCCAAGACCTACTCGCATTCAGAAGACTCCTCAAGACCTGGCTCTTGGAACAGTAGCAGCTCCCCCCACCCAGCGCCTTGAGACCCTCACGGGTAAGTAGCGCGCTTTGCAAGTGCCTTGATTGATTGATTGAGTTAGTAAGGATCTGTGTCATCTTACCCATTGTCGCTGTCCACTCGTCTCCTGAGCAGAACTGAGGATGTTACCGCTCTGATCTCGGACTCCAGGGTTCTTTCTAGTTAGGTTCTAGTTGTAGCCCATGATAGTCAGGGCAGCATTACCAGATTTTGTAGCATTTCTTCGGACAGCCCCTGCAATGGTTAGGCCCTCTCTCCAAACCTTCAGTGAAGGAGCTGAAGCCTCCTCCCAAGCTCTACAAATGTCACGTTTAGCAACAGTACGGCCCAGCCACAAAAGTGCCCGTAAATAGCGGTTCCCATCAATGTTGTTCGAAATGTGTTGTATAGCATACCTTGGAGACTGCGGCAAGGGTAGGCCCAACACCACCTATAAGCAGGTATAAACCTGTCCCAAAATGGGGAGAGGATGGAGCAGCCCCAGACTGCATGTAGAAAGTCACATGGTGTGGACAAACAGCGCAGTCGGCTGAAGCAACGATACCCTGTCTCCACAGCCTATCCATGGTGTAATAGACCCAATGCAAGTACCTCAGTTGAATGAGGTGTAATTGAGAAGCAATCGCTGCCTCACATAGGGAGACCTGTGCCTCCCTCCAGTCATCGTAGTCCCAGGGTTTGAGGGTGCGCACCCGAGCCTCTCTAAGTGCTGGAAAAGTGTCCCTGGTGTTGATCACCAGAGAGAGATTTCTGATATTTTACGTGGTGGGATATTGGTAGTATTTTAGCCTACAAGGGGCTGAATTCTCGGATGGTCACCCTGCGTGACAAGTAAGGCGTAAGTGCATGACAAAGCTGCAGGTATTTGTAAAATTGGCACCAATGGAATTGGAATTCATCATGAAGGACGTCAAAGGATTTAATTTCAGCCTCATCACGGACCTCCCCCAATCTAGAGATACCTGTTAGGTCCAAGCTACAGAGCCCCTGAAATCCGGCCACCTAAAGAAGGACTATACCCTCCCCCAAAATGGCCTCCTCAGTGAGACTTCCAAGCTTCCCACAAAACACTGGGAGAGATAACCGAACCCACATTGTGAGCGAGAGAGTCATGAGTCGACTGGTGGTGGGCCATCTTAAACCAGGCGTCCACCAGAATCCAGCTACTCAGTCTCCACTGCAAGGTGCCCTTCCCCTTCCCCTCCCCCACTACATCTCCACCGGGGAGTGATCCGACTAACCCCAGGTCCAGTGAGCACCTCGCTGATCTTGTGCCCAGCGCCGTGGGGAGGAGGCAATAGTCCATGCGAATAAAAGGTCTTGTGGGCATCCCAGTAGAACGTATACTCCCAGTCTGTGGGGTGACGAAAGCACCACACATCAATTAAACTCATGTTGTTGATAGAACCAGCCAAAAGTGTTTGTGACAAGGATGCCCCCAAACCCCGTACCGCCTGTCCAGCTGTGATGAGGCAACACAGTTCATGCCCCCCACCCCTCAAGTACCCAAGACCCAACAAGGAACTCCACCACCACGGCACATATGGAGTGTAAAAGTGCCTCAGTTGGAGGGTGCGAATAAATTAATGAGGGAGAAGGGTCTGCCCTCAAGAAGACAGGAGATCACAACGTATCGGTCCTGGGCATCAGGCCAGGTCCAGAAGTTACTTCTGAAAAGTATTCCTGTGTCCCTGGATCGTCTGTGAAATCCGGAGTGGAACCCTTGGTCTAATCCTAGTCGGGTCATGAAGGGGCATTTATTTCCCAGTAAGTGGGTTTCCTGTTAGAGCTGGACCAGCCCTCCGAGCAGCTCTCAAGGCAGCGCCTCGCTTAATCTTGTCAAGTACACCATTAACATTCCAGGTGAGCAGCCACAAGGACCCGGGCCTTCCATCTACAATAGGTCGGCCACCATGGAGAAGAGCGAGGAAGCCCAGCAACGGGCTTGGGAAGTAAGCACGGCATCAGAGCATAGGCCGTGGTATGTGCATCAGCAGTGGTACAAAAGGTAAAAATAAGAAAAGGGGAAAAAACCATAGTTTAGGTGAAACATAGATCAAAAAACTAAAACTCTATCCCTCTAACCCCCCTATACTTTAAAAGCTAGAAGTATATTTCAAAGCACGAGCATTGGATGTCACCAAATGGGCTTACTGGAGAGCGAGTCCCTCTCTGACTGTCTCACAAAATGGAACTCAACTAACACCTCACCCATGGACTAGAGAGCATGAGCAGGTAGCCCATAGACAATGCCATGTGTCCACCTCACATTCAACAAAAATGACTCTAAAGGAAAACTGCATTAGCTGATTACTGAACATTGTACGCATAAGGCAAGTGAATAGGCAAGATGGCTTAGTAACAACCTAGAAGGATAGCCAGCACTTAGTCAACAATCACCATTACCATTATATCTGCAAACAAAAGTGGCATACGAGACAATATAACGCAGCATCAGGAAGACGTGAACTGGCAAGAGTACAGAGACAGGCGGGCCCAGGTCTAAATCGGAATCAGGGAGTCCCAACTCCATCTTAATGAGTAGAGGCATTTGTTTTCTCAAATCAATGGGAGTTACACTTATAACGCAGCCACTGGTGGTGAATCTGCAATCTTCTTTTCTCCAGAGAAGAATCTGGATTTGAGGGGTCCTCTACCCTAGATGGGATGTCTCCCTGGTCTATACAGGACCCTTCTTCCGCCCACTCCTAGGCCGCCTTTGGGGTATCGACAAACAAGGATTTGCTCCCAAACAGTGCCTTGAGGTGCACCTGGAAGAGCAACATATATTGCACTCTCAAGGCCTGGAGTTGTTGTCCCCTCCCCACCCAAAGGACCACGCAGCTGCTGGACATGCACAGCGTAGTTAGGGAATATCATAACTCCAGTGGAGTCTGAATAAGGAGTCGCAAGAGCGGGTATCCCACAGGATAGCATTGCGTCAGCGTAGTTCAACCGGCGGGGAATAATGGGCTGCGGTGGGGTCTGCAGGGGGGGTTTGGCTGCCAGCGACCCGTGGACACGCTCGACAATGAAGCACTGGTACACAGCATCCGGGGGCATCAAAGACTGAAGCCAGGCACTGATAAAGACGGTCGCTTGTGGGCCCTCTGCGCCCCCTAGAATGTCCGCAATACAAATGTTATCTCTCCTAGAGAGCCCCTCCACATCCTTCATCCATGCTTCCAGCAGAGCCTCTGTGTGGCGCAAAGTTGTCACCTCAGACAGGCAGGACTGAAGGGATTCCTTAGTGGTGGACAGCCAAGTCTCTTGGTCATTCACCTAGTGCGCTGTATTGGTAAGGTCCGGTCTGATCAAGGAAAGGTCCACTCCGAGTTCCCTAATCTTCCACTCCACTTATGTTCAAAGATCCATGATCGCCTGCAAGATGGGGGCGTTGTCTGAGGTTGAGGGCGCCTCCAATGGTGCCAAAGGACTGAGGTAAGAGCTCCACAAAAGATGTAGGCTTGGTGTACTTGTCAGTTCACCCTGCATGGAGGGCTGGGGTAGCATATCCTTCCCCATTATTAGGAGCGCCACAGAAGAGTCAACTCCCATACGTTGAAGAGGCAAGAGCAGGCAGATGCTTTAGGGGCTTCCACGCGAGGACGAACTAGGATTCAACAAGGCCTTCACTCCAGGGGCTTCACACCACCCACAAAGGCGGACACAGCAAAGGAGCCGCAGCAGAGATGCTCCACAGAGCCATAACCTGCATCCACCCCCCTCAGGAAGCCCCCAACCTCTCAGTTCAGGTATTACACCACCAGCAGCCAGATAAGGCGACTGAGTTTACCATATGCCATGGGGAAGAAAAGAAAGAGGGGCCAGAATCCGTCAATTTGCCCACTCAGTTTTGATCCTTCCCCAGTTTGTGCAAGCTCTCATAGTCATGCTCTTGCAGTCTTTACCCCCACCTCTCGATGTGAGGGGACATTTTAGCCTTTGGGTTTCCAAGTAGTGTAAGCAATGCCTGGTGATCCATGATGACATTTAATCATTTTCCGTAGAGGAATACATGAAAATATTTTCAGGCCCACACCACAGCCAGACTCTCTAGCTGAGAGTTGGCACATTCTGTTTCAGACAGGCTTTGACTGGCATAGGCCACAATGTGTCTCTGAGAATTTGGATGGCCATTGTGCTTAGCAAATATTGCCGCTAGCCCTACCGGGCTTGTATCAACTATTATTTTGGAATGCAACTAAGGGTCGAACAAGGCCATTTCAGTTGCATTCTCAATCACATGTTTAATGTCTTTGAAACTCTGGTCACATTCCGGAGACCACTGAAAGAGTACATTTTGGTTTGTCAAGTCTCTCAAAGGGGCACTCACTGTAGAAAAGTTCTGAAAGTATCTTGAGCAATTACTGGCCCTGCCTAAAATGTATCACAGCATGGTAACATCCTGGGGGAATGGATGACAGTGCATGCACCTTGCCTGAGTCTGGATTAATTCCCCTATCAAAGTATATGAGACCAAACCTTGAGTTTGGTTTGTGAAACTCACACTTTGCGGCGTTCAGAGTGAGACCTGCATCAGCAAGAAACTGGCACACTTGGATAAGGGCTTTGTCGTATTATTTCTGTGTTCTCCCAAAAACCAGTACGTCATCACTGTAATTGAAAGCATGTGTAAGAGATAGAATTTCTCAGCGAATAACATCCTGAAATATCTCAGAAGCCGAATATACTCAAAACTCAGTCTCTTATATCTGAACAAACCAACATGATTCGAAAAGGTAGTAATGTACCTGCAGTTCTCCTCCAACTCGAGTTTATGGTATCCTTTATTGTCAAGACAGGAAAACAATTTGGCTCCGTTCAGTTGCATGATCATGTCTGCTTTGTGTGGACCAGGGTGTCTCTCCCTCTCAATGGCTTTCTTTGCCTGGCAAATGTGCACCGCTCTGCTACTGTCCTTTTTTGGTACTAGTACTATGGGACAAACCCATGGTGTGGGGCCTGTGGAGCGTTCCAAGATGTAATGTTTTCAGAGTGCTGTAATAGCCGACTTTTTCGACCCTCTTTTAGAGGGGGGATGATGGAGAATGACTCCAGCCTATTACCCTTGTAGTATAGGGATTAGGACTATAAGTAGGACCTATCCATAAGGCACAGTAGTGCATTTTCGTACCCTTTTCTTTAGATCAGGGCTTATAAACTTAAGCTAGGGGATAGATATATAAGTATTAGTGATGATCCGTCCTTTTGCAAGAGTATTAGTATATCTTCTATGGAGTTATGCATATTTTGGGCCTTGTAGGCCTTAAACGGGACAGACTCCATCTTGCCCTCTGCCTGGTAGCTTGAGAGGCTTTCTAGGTCAAGTGTAATGTTTTAGTTTCAAGGTGTTGTTCGCTTGGAGAGAACCGGTTCAGGCTGGCCCTTTACGAAAGACTGTATTTTTCTCCACTCCGAAGACACAACTCCAGGCTGGCCAGCTGGGAACGTGTCCTTGGTACGGGGAGGTACAAGAATTTGGTGGGCGGCAGGTTACTGGCCGTAACTTTCCATGAAGGGACAGCTTCCATATTAGCGAAAGTGTTAGGCAATGAGTCAGTCAGTCTGTAGGCGGCAGCCAGCCGTTAGCATCTATGCCATTAATTATTTCCGAGGCAGACAATCGCCATTTTGAAGTCCGAGAAAGATTCCGAAACCGAGACTCTCTGAGAAAGACTGAAGGAGAAATAGTGCGGAGCGCACAGAGTCAGAGAGAGAGAGAGACGGTAGCTAATAGCAAGCAAGGTTCCAGTGGCTTGGAGGGAAGCAGAGGAGATTGAGCATAGCGGTGCAGACGTGTACCCGTGACTGCTGAGGTGTGAGTCCGAGACGAGCCAAGACACAGAGAGACGAGACGGGAACCTAGATGACTGCCGAGCCCCGACTTCATATTAACCAGGTGATCTCTGCCCCTTTCCTTGTGAACCGCGCATCTTAACCTTTACTTTTCTTTGCAGCATATATATATATATATTGTGTAGTATCGTGTTTATTTTTACTGTAATAAATGCCCCAGTTCTTAGTGAACCGACATGTGCCTTGTATTCTTGTTCAATCATGGTAATCTAATTCTTCTAGTCAGGCGTTGTTTGCATGAACGGATGTGAATCCCGAATAAATAGGGAGATAGGGAACATTTGATGCCAAGAGCAGAAGGTACATATTGTAATTCGGAAAACCATACCAATTTCTATTGCCGTAGTTCTATCCTGAATAGATAACCACAGACTTCATCCCTAAGGGTTCATAGGAAAGTGATCGTCGTTGATATACGGCGTTAATGAGAGCACCTAAGGTAGATGGTGTGTAGGTCTGCCGGATTGTGGACCGTGTGTGAATGAGAGCACCGGAGGGACACGGTGTGGAGGCCTGCCGGATTGTAGGCCGTGTGTAAGTGAGAGCACCCAAGATAGAGGGGTGTGTAGGTCTGCCGGATTGTAGACCAGGTATAAATGAGGACACTGGGACTGCAGGCCCATGTGTGTAGACTCGCCAGATTGCGTGTCGAGTGAACACAGTGCGTAATGGTACATTATCAGACCTGCCCTAGGGTAGACTAGTCTGGGCCTACGTGGCCGCGAGACTAATAGGTGTGAATAGGATATTGTAGAACACCAATGCTTGTTTATTGCTACTTTCCCCATCCTTAGGTACGAGATGTCCATACATATATCCATACCCATTGTAAATACGTTCTAAGGAGGGAGTTGTTTACGTTCCGGCTGGGTTAGAGGGGCTCCTAGGAACGGATTCCATCTGGTCCAAAAATCTGGTCGGTACAAGTGCATCCAACTTTTTCTCTATAGGTTCTTGTAAATGAAAAGCAATTCTAGCGTGCCGCTCTGCAACAGGGCAAATGTATTCATTGATATGAAGCTGTACTTTCATTTTCTTGAGTTTTCCGAGGCCCACTGAACAATAATTGGGAATCGGCTTGCGATCTCAGACTCAGCACATGGGTTGTAGTTGAGGGATACCAACCCCATCTCAGCAGCTGTGGCAAAACTGATCAAACATGCACTCAACGAAATCCATTGTAGAACATGAATGGTGGCTTGCACTGAAGTCTTTTTGTGTCACATTGTCACTGTGAGTGACCCTTGGCTTTACAGTGACTAAGAAGTGGCCCTTGAGGTCGGGCACTTGCATAATTTTAGCGACGCACTACTGTCTATGGTGAAAGTTATTGGGTGATCGATCACTTTCAGTGTGATTTTGGGACAGTGTCCAAATGAAACTTGCCGCTTTTTTGGTGAGGTTTCTTTGAACTGTGATCTTCTTTACAGGCAGCTAACCCCACATGTGCACGCTGTCCTTTCGTAGATATCATCTGCGCACACCCATATGCTTCTCTGGTACTCGATAGTGACGTTGAGAACCTTTGTGCCGACGAGTTTGACAATGATTGACTTTGCCTGGTTTCTACTTGTTGCAGCTTTTGGTGTTTTGGTGTAGGGGCAAGGTGATAATGCTTCTAGAATGTTCTCCAATCCATCTTTTCTTGCCATAGTGATGCACTTGATTTTTCTTTAGCTTGGCGCACAGTTATGAAATGGTTGTCCTATGGCTCGACATTTACCTTCATGGGGAAATGAAAGTCCACATCAGAAGCATAGCTGTATTGGCCTTGAAGACGTCTACTTACATGTATCTTGTTTATGCTTGTGCTTGCTATTCATGGTCAATATCGATTCACTGTGTGCTGTTCTTTTTTTCACTGCCAGTAGCTTGTTGGTCTGCTCGCACTTCTGCTCTTGCAGCCATCAGTATTTACTCTAGACTGTGTTTTCAATTTTAACAATACTTTATTCAAGCAATTAAGTCTATCGAAGTAAAATGCAGGTTAAGAATTATAAAATTGTAATAAATGCATGTAGTGTATGAAAAACAAAAATGTCCTCAGTAACGGAAACAGTTCATAAAAGAGTGGAACCATAGATAGGGTGTGGCAAAATAGTGCAAACAGATGAATAACAAATTCTTGACTGGACTACAAATGATACGGCAATTACATGTTAGGTTGCCCTGTCGCATGTGTATCAAATATTGTTTTGCTGGGTTGAGTAGGTTGAAACTGTTCTAGATCCAGATTGCTCTTAAGTCCAAGCTTTCATTATAACAATGGAGGCAAATCCAAGCGGTCATTAGTGAAGTATGTCCTGCATTAACTCATGGTAAAGGCTACATTGAGAATTGAGGCAAGAGATACTATGGTTCATAAGTACCAAAACAGTGGTGATTAATAAAGCCTATTGTTTAGACTAAATGTACTAAAATCAGCTGTTTCATTATGTAGGGGGCTGAGAAATGCCTAGTTATTCTTACCGTAATGTTATAGAATACTAGCAACATTATTTATACTAGGTGCCTGACGGAGGCAGGGTAAGGGGTGACAGCCGGGTGATTGGAGTTCAGAGAGGATAGTGAGCCAATATAACTTACGGCCATACTAGTAGTGATGGGGTAGAGCGATGGCTTGCGCAACCAATCGTATAGGGGTTTTTCATAGAGGTGATGTATTCCATGTTTAATCTCATGTGGGCTGTTTGAGATTGGGGGTATGTAGTGTTAAGGTCGAAAGTGCTTTGTGCTGTAGTCTAAAAGTCCAGAGAGCTGGCTATGGCGGCGTTGCAAAGCCTAAAAGCTTAGCTTGGGTCAGGGTGCTGGCAGATAATGTTTGGGCCAGGGAAGAGTGAATAATAATGACTATGACCATGACCTACTGGCCTGTAGGGGTGGGCAAAGAATTCCACTCCTCTGGTGGAGTTCGCAGAGTGTTGCCTCTCCGCGCTCCATGCGGGGTGCGAAGTTCAGAAAAACTCCACAAAGGCGCGTGGATCGGAGTCTTTTTTCTCAAGCGACTCACCAAGGGTAAGTTGGGGAGCCCTTGCGAGAAGACATAATGCACTAGACCTCCTTCTGGTGAGATTTCTCAATGCGGGCAGTCGTGGCAGGTCGCCATTCACGTTGAAGAAGCTGCCGCTCAAGTAGAATGGCTACTCGAGCGGCAGTAAGCAGCAGTGCCCTCTGGCACTATGTGTAGTGCTATTTGCACTATTTTTACAGTGCGAGACAAACTCCTGGCACTAAAAATCAGTGTGAGCAGTGCAAACTTACAGACTCGGCCGCTGGCAGAACTCTGTGGAGCACGACTGATTTTTTTCTGGCACTTCGTGGAGTTCCGCAGAGTAAAACTCTGCAAACTCTGCCCAGGCTTAGTGGCCTGGCTTATCTAGCGGTGTGCGAGTGGATTATTAATGCTATCAGAGAATGTGTGAGTTTGTACACGCAGGCTCGTTAACCCCTTGCAAGCGGCACAAATTTTCGCGTTGCGCGGGTGTTTTACTAAGTGGGTGGATTTGGACGGTAGGGGGTCGTCCTGCGCACACGCCCACCGTGACGCGTGATGGCCCCCGGCTGTCACGAGCATGCAAGGGGCTAAACAGAGATCATATTAAAACGAATACCATACATAACATCATATAGCCCAACAAAGGTTAGAGATAAGATTGAGTCTCTTAGCATATTACCCCCTGTTGTCAGGAGTTTAACCAACCCAGAGATTGCTTGGGGTTTGGAGGCATTCAGAAGAAGTCAACAGCTGCCTGTATTGTCCGAGTGCCTTGTTTGATCAATAAGTGGCAAAGGAGTTTTCTGTGAGAATCAGTTAGTATTGGGCAGATACAGATAAAATAGGGTAAGAACTCCTGGAGCTGACCGCAAAGGTGACGTTTACTGATGGACGGGCGAGTCGACCATGGCGCGAGGAGGTCTAGTGAGGAACGGTTTCCCATCTTGATAAGGCAACACTTGATTTTGGGGTGTGCAGAGCAATTTCTCTAGACTATGTGTTTCTCTTAGCATCCGCCTTCTAAACACCCCTGAAAATCAGCCATCATTGACTCCGAGGTGCATGGCTTCTTCATCAGTGAAGCCACATAACTTTCAATGCTTAATGAGTGCATGAAGTCTTTCAACAAACTAGTCTATTGTTTCACCAACCTGCTGTTGTGCTTGGTTGAAAATATACCTTTCATAATTGGCATTCGGCATTGGATTGAACTTGGCCTCCAACGCTTCTTTGACCTTTTGGTACGATTTTACATCAGTCTGTGAGATTTTCTTTAGCAGTTCTTTCACTCATTCACCTGCAAGGTTTTTCAAATATTTGATGATCTTCTTGTCATCTTCTTCCTCTAGCACAGCTGTGAAGTCATCAAATGTTTCTACCCATGCAGCCCACCGGGCGCCAATGTTCTGCTTCTTAAAAGTCTCAAAAGGTGGTGGTGGCTTCAGGAACATAGCTCTAATTATTTTGTGCTCACTTCTGCCACCTCTATGTTGGCTTGTGCCGTTCAGGTGAACATGATGCAGGCTGGTCTGACAACTCCTGCAAGCAGATATTGCCTTAGAAGCATGCGTCGCAGTATGCTTCAATCACCCGTGACAGTAAGTTTGCTGTTTCTCTGACCTTGCTGACGTGATTATTTCTAGCTTTGTAAGATTAGTTTGTCTGTATTTGGGGCACAGACTCTCTGTCGACTACCTTGTCGGCTGGTTTAGCGGGCGTTTTTAATATATTCATCTGTAGGGCCTTTGATGTCTTCTGCAGTAGTGTACAGGTTGGAGCAGGGCTTTGATTCCACATGTGCTGGTCGGACCTTGCTCTGCATCGATTCTGGGTAAATATGGCATGCACAAGCATTTTTCTGTATCCTTTGAAAACTCTCAGGGAGAGCAGGCTTGTCTTCTTGGGCACATATCCCACTTTCATTGCCAGTTGTAGCATCTTCCCCAGCCCAGGAACATGTGGATGAATTACACCACATGGGAGCTGCGGTCAAGCATTAGTTTATTTTTCAGCATACACTCATGCACTGCACGTCATAGTTCCCATTAACCACACCCTAACACCACACCGCATAGTACATATTTCATCTTCAGAGTCCACCTATAACCACAAGGGTCTTAGTGCATATAAAATCAATATGCTACAGAAAGAATAACTTTTCCCCTCACTCTGCCATTTGTCCATAAAAAACGTTGACATTCAAGCAATAGACCAGCTTGCAGTACATCTATCCATATAAGATAACTGGAACAATAAAAAAACAGCTCTTATGTTGAAAAGTCATATCATTTACTACAACCAATCCTGAAATAATACTTTTCACCAATGTACTGATTTTAAAGAAGGATAAATAGCAGTAGCCCACTTGTCTGATAGACCGTGCAGGTGACATTTGAATCAGAGTGATGCAGAGGAAAGCTGGGCAGAATTTTCACCTTTTACTCACATCACATATATTTCAATAATCTATTTCTTCTCTGTGCCCTTAACATATCAACAAAGTGCCATTGGTCCTACAATGGATCATTTATATGGGCTAATAGGGACTTGGATATTTAGAGAACGTGAGGCAATTCCTTATGAGGACTGGGAATAAGAAAATGCCAAATGCATGCTAAAAATAAACCACCATTTCTTTAGATAACATAATGATAAGACCTATGACAAGAAGGTTCACTCCAAGAAAGACTCAAATACGATAAAGTTTGCTGATGTAAACCATTTATCTAAGCCTCAATTTGAATGGTCAAGAACATAAATCACATTTCACATTCAGTTTATTAGGTATTGTTTAGTCTCACAATGTCATACAGATTAACCAAGAAAAACATTTGCTGGTTACCTAGAAAAAGAAGAGAAAGAGAGAACATGAAAAAAATAAAATTGTAGCATTTAGGTTATACAAACCAAATATGCAGAGTTTAAGTGCAATGAGTCACAGGAAAGAGTCCATAAACTCTTCAGTCGAAGAGTAATACCTGCGCACTTTACCAGCAGGCAAAGTACAGGTTTGAATCAGTTTGGAAAGTGCAGTTCAAATGGGTTTGGCATAGAAATGAAAATCGTAATCAGAGTTCAGTCCGACAGCATACCAGGCAGAGAGAATGAAAATTACAACCAGCCCCTGACTCCTCCTCTTAGGGGCCATTATGCTTCCAAAAGTTCTCAGTTTATGCCCACAATGTATCCTTTGAATGACTCTATATGGTTTCTATTGGTTGTCCACAGTGGGCTGCTCATGATGTGATCAACACCTCACTAAGGAATCTGGAAGCATTAACTAATCCTTTCGTAAAATCATCAAATACAATAATGTTGTATTTCCATCCTTTCATCGTAAGTAAGAAAAATCACTTTGTTCACCGTCTGTCCGTTCCCAGACACTCTCTCTGGGTTTGCAATTATATCGATACATTTCTGTCAACAGTGTTGCTGAATCAAAAGAGAATTCTTTTGTTCGTGAGCATAAGCAAGAAACCTAATGAAAAGTTCTCACAGAGTCAAAAATGACTACTTCAGCTAGATTTTGCTTTTCGAAAAAGGACAAGAAACATTTCAGGCCTACATGAAAACTTGCTGAATTATTATCACATTATGATTAATATAAATCACACATTAATATGAATAATTCAGTTTGTTTTCTTAGTTAATTCACTCATTATTCTTCTTTTATTATGTGTGTCATTTTTGTTATACGCGTTCATATCTCACAATGCTCAAGTAAAACTGCTAAACCTCATGTTTATACTAGGCATTCATTTCATTTGTCACATTTAGAAGACATCAGCAGCACATTATCTAGGTTAATTATGGTTAGATTCTCAAACACCTGATTACAGTGCATAAGCAGATAAACTTTTTCTCCCTCTTTATTTACTTTTTTCGCATTTCTACATTTCATAACATTTCTGCATGCTTTTACGAGGCAGTAGAAAATCTCATGTTTTTCGTTTTCAACCATTTTACAAGCTTCTATCAAAAATGATTGTTGTCATTCTCATTTGATAGTGAGAACTGATAGAGGCAACCGTCATTAAACTTTTACGCTCCATCAATAGTGAAACAGTTCAGGGTTCTGCGAATAATAAATTCTGCTTCACAGTTCAATAACTCATCATGTCGGTAACCAGAGAAGCCTATTGTGCTGGTTCAGTTAAATAATGCCATTCTACTTGTGCATAATGTACACCTTTCTTTGTCAGTCTGGCATCCTGACAAAGACCAGGTGAGTCTCATAGTAGTAAGTCTTGAGGTTCATGGAAATTATCTTTTTAAACACAATATACAGCTGCTAAGGTTTATTTAGCAGTCCTTGAGCACTGCAGAGGTCATATCCCGAGGGTCCAAAATGTGCATACACTTGTATAGCTTCCAGGAATAATACACTTTGCCTTGATTAATTGTTGATAAAGCATTCAACAAAGCTTTTTTGCAGGCCTAGAAAACCCTAGAAACAATACTATAAAAATATAGGTGAAGGAGAAAAAAATCTCTGAATAGCAGATAAAACCCTATTTTGGTTAAGCACAGGATCTATTGTCACCAGCCAGGTTTTAGCTAACAAGGGTTTAAAAAAAAGAAAATTGATAACACAGGACACAATTTGCTAGTAACTGATAGATTGAAAACCTACAAAATGCTTGACCTATAAAAATATTTATAAGCAATCCATGGAAAGATATTTCACCTCCGCTCGTGTTTTCCTTTCAGTAGGTTGACAGAGATCAAATAAAATGAATTCTGCTAAACCTCAAGCAAACCATTTCCCTTCCAGATGGCTCTTTAAAGCTTGCTCCATTTTTTCAGCCAACCATTCAACTTTTGCTAGATCAACGAATAAAGAAGGCGTTGTTGTGGGTGTGGTCTTGGAGCTGAGGCAAGATGGCACTCTGTTCCGGAACTCCCAGCGAGTAAGGGAATTACTGGCAGCAATCCGGCAGAATCCAATTGTGGCTGCCCTCCTGTAGCTGGGATATGGTTGTGGGGGCAAGCCGCCACCCTGAGGTTGCCTAACTTGGCTGGCAGCAATCAGAGAGGTGTGGCTCGGACACGGTACAGCAATGCACCCATACCTAAAACGGTGGCGTAGATGAGTTTTGTACTGCCCTCGGCAGCGAGGCATTAGGCAGGCTTGCCACCGACCATGGAGAGCTTGAAGAGTTTAAAAATGGAAGAGGACAGAGCTTGCGCAGTAAATGAGCGGAAAATTCTTAGCCCCAGTGGGTCACTCTTTAGATAGTAATCCAAGGTACATAGAGAATCCAGAGTCAGGACAAATACAAGTATTGTATTTACATTATTATTTTTTTTTGCTCCAGGTTTTACTGGTAAGCAAGAGTGCAGAACAAAGGTGGAACAGCCAACATGTTTTACGTCCCCCCAGTCGTGCACAGCCCTGGGGCTTTTTCAAGGCATAGGAATAGGTTCCAGTCAAAGTTTCTGAAGTAAAAAGACTATATTGGGGCCTCTAGGTAGAGAGATGTGATCGCCGGTAGAGAAATGGGCAGGTACAGAAATGTTGGGAGGCTGACGTCGCTGGGGTCTGAAGTGTGGAGTCTACAACGAGGTCACTACGGTCTTAGCGATGGTCAGCTACAGCAGAGGAGAGCCCCCTACTGTGGCATCAGTCAGCCAGGTTAACAAAGTGGGAACTGCAGCAGACACACGGTATCCCCTGGACCCACAAGGGCGGTGAGTGTGGGCCCAGCTGATTGATTGGCCCTCAAGGCAGGAGTGTGATGATGGAGGCCCCCCATGACCAAGAGTGAGCGTACCTGTGGCTAACTGACTTTGGTTCACAGCATTTGGAATGGGCTTGGGCCCGCTGATGGTTCCTCTCCCCCAGAGTGAGGTCTGGCAGGGGAATGGAATTGAGGCCCTAAGGGAGCCCCCACCTGAAATACCCAAGGCATCTCCACCACTGTTGGGGTTGCTACACACCCTGCTGCTTGGACTAGAGATGGGTGCATAGTTTGGACCAGTGCCTTGATGAACACAGCCTACCTGCCCCTGCCCTGCCATTCAGATGGCATTGTGATAAGAGACGCAAGGCAGACACAAGGCAGCACAGTCCTACATACTGGAGTGAATCTGTTGGTGAAGAGGCTGAGTCTAACACTGGACAAGATGCTGCTGGAGGAAGTGGAGAATCAGACCCATCCCTGAAGATCTACTCCAGGTAATCAGAAACACCAAATTTAAGCAACAAAAAAAATAGACACAATGGTGATCAATATTGCTCTTATCCAATCTGACAACAAGAAGCACTCCAACAGAGTGAACTTGGTGGAACAAACTGTCGCAGACCACTCAAATTCTAAAGCTAATCAGAAGAGAGAAGTCAACCTACTATGCGAGACCACTGATTGCTTTAATACCAGAGTGGAGGATGAAGAGGGAACCTGCCGACAAAATAGCATCTGTGGGGAGGGCCTCCCTAAAATAAATTAAGGGGAATTATCCAGAATGCTTTCTGCAGGAGTTTATTAGGATGGTGTTGCACCCAACTTTATGATAGAACTGGTGCATAAGGTATCCGGAACGTCCCTCTAGAGAGAATGCAAGAGCCCAACCACTTATCGCGAGGTTCCTTCATGACAGGGACTGCAACACTATCCTCAGAACTGCACAACAAAATTGCACTGTAACCTATGAAAACAATACAATTCTGCTATTCCCAGATTATGCACCCAGAGGTGCAGGCAAAACGTAGATGCTTCAACAAGGCAAGAAAGAGGGGGGCACCCATCACCACAACGCAAGAGTCTGGGAGCAACGCCTCCGCCAACAGGACTGACAACACCAAGTCAGGATGATGATGACACTAGCACAGCGCTGCTCACTGAGGAGTCCTGAGCAATATGCAGCCAACTATGGAGAACTCCCTTCTGAAGACCAGGAAGACCCAGAGGCGGGACTTTTTTACCTGTGTGTTGTTCTTCTCCTTTGTTCTTTTGTAGTTAGATCACAAGATGACCAGTTGGGCTGCTGAATACTGTGTTCTTCTACTGCTATGTAGCAGTAATGGGAGAAGTGAATGGGGAAAGGATAGTAGTGATGTCCATGTACTTCCCACCAGGACTGCCATCAGAGCTGTTAGAGAAAATAGGGGCGTGAAATACACTAGTCCACTTTGGATGTTGGTCATGGAAGGGGGCATCAACCTGATGCTCCATCAAGATATGGATAGTTTCACAACTGCCAGGCCATGTCACGACGATAGATGACTTCATCAGTTCCTGATGGCCTTTGGAATTTCGGACCTCTGGCACAGTGCGCACCCCACTGACAGGGAATATACCTAAGTGGCCACTAGAAGACACTCTTTTTCCAGGCTTGATTACATCTTTACCCCATTGAAATGGTGTCAGATATGGGAACACACACTTTCTCGCACTTGGACTATCTGACTACTCCCCACTCATAACTATGCTACATTCTGCACATATCTGGGATAGATCCGAGTGGGAACTGAACTAATGGGTCTTCTGAGTCTGGAACACAAGGGCTCAGATGAGCCAAGTCACAGATTACTATTTTGGAGAAAACACGGGTTAGAGAATTTGGGAGTGACCCTCTGGGAAGCATATCAGGCTGTCATCAGGGGGCATTCTGTAACCACACTTTTAGGTAAATGAAGAACAAAAGGGAAGGTAGTGTAGTATTTGGAATACTATCTGCACCAAAGGGAGGCTGATTATATAAGCAACCGTAGTAGTGAACTGCTGCATCATATAGACCTCCTAAGGGAGAAATATAGATAGTTGGTGGAGAATGAGGCATGGATGCAAATTTTCAAATTCAAATTCAAAATTCTTTATTCGACTGTGTGAAATACAGTCATAAAAGTGCAATAAAATACATATATATACAAGTCATATTTAAAAAGGTTAAGACAACAGAAGCAGATAATCACGAGAGAATATATGGTATCACGGTCAAATGTAAGTATACTGTTTGTCAAAGGCATGTTTACGGGGGTAATATAGTTCGGCTGGGGGTTAGCCTTCCATGCTTTTTCTGAATTTCAGGGCTGTTTTTAAAAAGTTACATGTAAAGAAAGTGCTATCACAGTGCAGCATTTGGAGATATAGTAGTGCTGGCATTATTTGCACAAAGTTCAGTTTCTTAAGCAAAGGTTTTAAAAATATTTTCCGCGGTCTTGTATAATATGAGCATATGAATAAAAAGTGTGCCAGATCTTGCGGAGACTTGTTGTCACAGCCGCAAGGTGGCAACACTTGTCCTCTGTAGGCTCCACTGGGTACGGCTAGCATCAGGTGAAATAGACCAAAGCGGAATCTGCTCAGCAAGAAGCGCTCATATCTGGAAATGGGCCAGGATAGGTATGGTTCAATCTGTATACAAGTTTTGGTTAAAATATGTCTCATTACACTACCCTTCTTCAATTCAATTTCTTCCCTAGCAAGCTGTCGGTTCAGTAGGAAAGTGTCCTTTACATATGTTACATCATGCTTGGATACATGCTGAGGTGTTAAAAAGAGATCCAGCCTGCCCAGATCTTGAAGGCAGTTTCTGATGTATTTTAGCCAGGGAATCTTGAGTTTCCCTTCCCAGGTGAGTGCTTCGTGAAGGATGTTATGGGTTAATGGTATTGCGTCGTTCAGCCAGCATTTTAGCCAACAAAGCAGAGGGTTTACAGCGAGCTTGTCCCCTAAGTGTGGTATGCCTAGTTCCTCGTGAGTGGAGAAGTTAGCAGTGCTTTTTGGTAGACACAGGACCTGTTTTAAAAAGTTATTTTCAGTGGTTGTAAGGGCGTCCACCAGGGCAAAACCCCAAAGTTCACTTCCATAACAAGCAACCGCAATACTTTTAGCTTGATATAATTTCATCACGGCGATCACTGGAGTGTTGCCCATTTTGCGTGCAAAGTCCATTATTCCAGCATTGGTCCTTATTAATTCACCTTTCTTTTTATTTATTGCGGGTCCCCATGTGAGTTTATGATCAAACAATACTCCAAGGTATGAGAAGGTTTTTGTTGTTGGTATTTTTTCCCCGTTGACAGAGAAGGGGTAGGACTTTTTTGATCCTGAACCTACCTTCATGACAAATGATTTGGAGTTGTTGATGCTCAGGCCACGCAAATTCATAAATTGGAGAAAGGAGTCTAATAATTTCTGAAGTCCAAGTGCAGTTCTGGATATAAGGACGGCGTCATCTGCGTAAAGCAGAATGGGGACACCCTTTTTCCCTATACAAGGGTAGTCCGTGTCAGTTTTTAAGAGATGCTCCTCAAGACCGTTTATATATAGGTTAAAAAAAAAAGGCGCTAAAATACAGCCCTGCCTAACCCCCCGATTGATTTTGAAGTCACTAGTTACTTTCAAGTCTTTGGTGTAACGAACATTTGCACGTGTATCATTATGAAGGTCAGCCAGGAAGTTAATCAAGTTGTTTTCAACACCCATGTTCAGCAACACATCCCAGAGTTTGCTTCTCTCAACACAATCAAAGGCCGATGAAAGGTCCATGAAGGCCATATATAATGTTCCATTTCTGGCCAGAGTATACTTGCTGCTGATTAAGTATAAGTTCACGCATTGAGTTGTTGTTGAATGCCCCGGTCTGAAGCCATATTGAGCGGGTGCCATTATGTTGTTATTTTTGGCCCATGTGGGCAGCCTGTTTAAGAGAATCCCTCCCACTACTTTAGCGACTGAATTTATCAGGGAGATTGGTCTGTAGCACGCTGCATTAGATCTGTCGCCCTTCTTATATACTGGAACGATGGTGGAGGCTCCCCAGGTCTTTGGAGCCCCAATTGCGGCCCCGGCATTAACAACCGCTGTGAGAATTGGAGCCCAAAAAGGAATGTTTGATTTGAATAAGTCCGGGGGAAGGCCATCTGGGCCTTGGGCTTTGTTACTAGTTAAACCACGGATCCCCATTTCAACTTCTTTAACTGTAAAGTGCAGAGGTGCACCTTCGGGGAGTTTAGGAGCTTGTGTTGTTTGTGGGGCGTCGCTCTTGAAAATTGAACTGAAATGGGAGATCCATTCGTTCTCGGGTATAACAGTTCCGAGACTGGCAGCGTTGGGATCATCGAACAATGGCTTGTTGATTATGCTCCAAAACTTCGAGCTGTTACCCAAGGTTGAGGGATCAAGCAATGACTCCCAAATGTTCGTTTTTATGATCTTTTTGCGGGATGCCAGAGCTATTTTGTATTCTGATCGCAAGACCTTAATAAGTGCGGGGTCTCTTGGCTTATTCTTGAGGGCGATTTTCAGTTTTCGATTGGCTGATGAGCAAGTGTGATCAAACCATCGTGGTTGTTGAACAGTTGATCCTTTTGTTGATACAGAGAGCAATTGATCTATTCTTTTTGTGACCACAACAAAAGCAGATAAGATGGATTCAGGAGGTGTGGTGTTTGAGGCACAAAGGTTGAGTTCTTGTTCACAGCACTTTATGACAGACTCGTGCAAGATGTCACTATTTATTGTGGTCCATTTCAGGCGACGGTTTCTGTTAACCGGTTTTAGTACTCCCGGGTCCTTGTGGTTTTTCCGGAGTACAAAAGGGCCACATTGTAGCTCAAGGTAGAGCGGATTATGGTCACTATAGGTGCTTTCAAGTATGTCAAAGGTTATGGCCTGGTTTACCATACCAGCTGAAAGAAGTATGTGATCTATAAAAGAACCTGACTCTGAGCCTTTATAAGTTGGAGTTTTAAAGATGAAGGAGTCTTCTTTCAAAGACAGTGCCATACTCAGGTTCAGGACATCTGTTAGGGCGTTCATAATTGTTCCTCGAGTGCAATGTACAAAGTGAGGACCTGATCTATTTCCACAGCCCAGAGAGCCCAGGGATGTCACAGATGGATTTCCACAAATATGCGTGTTAAAATCGCCAACAATTATTTTATCCCGGGACAGTTTTGTCAGATTGTCGCATAGATAATTTTGGAGTGTGATGATATTACATTCTCCTGGTGATGTAACAGAGTTGTAGAAGTTGATCAGGGTTAATACTTTTTTTCTCTTCCTGAGGTCCAGTATCTGGATATTCCTACTATCCAGCTGGGTGTTATTTATCTGGGATATGAGAGACAAACTGATAAATGTTGCTAGGCCCCCCTTTGCCCTTCCGCTAGGTGAGGGAGATGCGGGGACAAAGAAGCTTTGATAACCCTCAATGAAAACGTTATTGTCTACAAGCCAGGTCTCCTGGAAACACAGTATGGTGTAGTTTTTGACAAAGGTTACCCACATCGAGTCGTTTACTTTGGCAGCCAATCCTGAGATTTTCCATGACAGGATTTTGATGGAATTGAAATCATTATGTTCTGTCAGTAACTCTGTGGTCATGTTGGGTGAGGGATACGGTTTTATGTTAACATTACTTGTTGAGTCTGTCAGTTGGCTTCTGGTGGTGGGTGAGGAGTGGAGAACTGTGGAGGTAGAAGAGCTACTTGCTTCAGGTAAGGGAAGGGTAGAAGCGTGATCTGAGGGAGGGCTTTCTGAGCAGAAGGTTATCAGCGTTGTTACAGTGTTGGCTGGAATAATACCTGAGAGGTCAGAGGTTATTGTTGGGTTAACCTTATGAGTTGTGTTGGAGTAGACTTGGGTATCTAACCGGTCAAGTGAGGGACCAGGAGGCAAGGCGGGTGGCAGTCAATCCACCTCATCCAGATAATCATAGGTGTATAGGGCATCATATCTGTTTGATGTTGGGATCCCGAAGTGATTATAGTGTAGATTCGAGTGTTTATAATCTCGATGTTGAATGGGCCTTAGTCTCTCAAATGTTGCTGGAGGTGGGTAGTTGTACGTTCTGTCATCCCAAGAGTGGTCATATGTGTGTGGGTCTAAGTCCACAGACATACCTTGAATTGGATCAAAAGGGGGGGCCCATGATTGAAGGTGAAGTTGCGGTACAAGGGGCCCTTCTTGGACGTAATGGCGTTTGTAGTTTTTCCTTTGGCCATCCAAGTGAAGGGGATAAAAGTAACTTAGGCCCATTGTACGAATCAAACTATTTGTCGTGGAGGTCCTCCAATTTGCGATAAATTTCGCCGCTCCTCTGTTTTTAAAAGTGACCACGATACAATCACCCTCTGTAGATTTAAATCGTGTGCCCACCCAATCTACTCTCTTCACGTGGGAGATGGTTCCTATTATATTGGAGGGAAGTGGCCTGTGGGTAGTTAGCCATTGCATCACCTTGTTCTTTAATTCCACATAGGATTCCCCCCTGTTTTCAACTATTTTGGGTACCCCGATCATGACTATTGTGTAGGCATTAGACTCTGGTGGTAAGTTATGTGGGTGGGTGATCGTGTCGTGATGGATCTGGATTGCTGTACCCCAGTTGCTTTAGTAAATGTATTTGCGGTTGGTAAAATGGGGTGACTTGGTATCTCAACGGAAGCTGTATTTGTGTTTGAGGGATGACCCTCCGCAGCCCACTCACTGTCGTCGTCAACCTCGCGTGTATGAGTGATTTTCGTGTTGTTAGTAGGCGTAGCTACAGTCTTCTCTGAGAGGTGTGCTATTTGTGAAGTTAATGATGAATCATTAGTGGCAGGGGGCCCTGTTGCTGTGCCTTTTTCTGTTTACCTGTACTTATTAATGGGTCACTTGTGTTTTTTACAGTTTTTGAATTTTTAGCATTAAGGGTTGTACTTGCTGGGACAAAGGTAGGGCTTGTGTTGGGCATTTTTAGTAGTTTGAGAATGCTAGACGATATTTCGTTTTGTGCTCTCTCAAATTTACCTAAAGCCTTTTCAATGTTGGCGATCTGTTGGCTAATGGGTTGTAAGAGAGATTTAACTAAGATTTCGATCTCATTCATGGTTGGTGTTTTCGTGGTGGGTCTCTTGTCTATGTGTCCTGTCTGCTCATTAACTTGAATACTCTCTGCGTTGTGCTTGTTGTTTCGGTGTGCGTCCAGGACCTGAGAGTCGATGGGGCCCCCATGAGGATGGATTCAGTGGGTTTCCCCTGGGTTGGTTTCTGACACATGTCTTTAATTGAGCGTTTCGGTTTGCCTAGTAGGCAGTGGGAATTTTTCATGAGGTATTTTGTTTTGCGTTTTTTCCGGGTGCACTTGGGGATGCTGGTTTGTTTGGAAGTTTGAGTTTCTGTCAAGTCGGTAACCGTTGTGTGGCTCTCTGTTGGTTGGACAACGGGGTCCGGAGACGAGGTGTGTTCACGGTTTATGTTGTTTCCACAATTGGTTAGGATCAAGAGGCTACTGTCCAGGGTATTCACTGTAGAATCAGTAAACAAGGATTTTGGTGCATTATCCTTGACGTTCGACCTTGGTAGGTCTGTGAAAGATTGCATCAGTAGGGATTCCTGTGATGTAGAGGTATCGTTCATGTTTTGGGTATTGTTTGTGGTATGTGAGGACAAGTTTGGAAAGCACAAGTCTGGTGTCAGAGAGAGTCGCCTCTCTGTGTCCTGGATGGCATCAGCCACTACACTAATTGTTTTTGCAACATAATGTCAATGGCAGTTATAGTGAGTAGTGGTGTACTCACAGTTTTTAGTCTGGTGGTAGATCTTGTTGCCATCGGGGTTTTCTGTGCTTTGGTCATCCTTATTCAGTATATGATTATCCACACTCCGTATGTTCTTAACGTTATTTAGACTTTGGGATCTCAACGGTCAGCCTTAAGGAAGTGGCCCGTCCCGGCCACTTCAGGCCCCTGAGGGCCACAGAGGGCCCGCCCTTTGCCCGGGCTTAGCCCCGGGCGCTCCCGCGACACGGGGGTGATGCTGTCTTTATGCGCCGCCTGGCGCGATGTAGTCGGCGTGTGGCGCCGCAAAGGCTGTTGGGGCTTGTAGTTTGGGTGCCCCCCTCCGCTCGACGGCCGCTTCTCGTGGTCAGATGCGGCGGCGGGAGGGGGACACTGCAGGCAGGCTCCAGGGGTTGGTGATGGTATCCCCTTTCAAAATTATCCCCTCGCTTGGTTAGGCTCCTCAATACTTTATGCAGCAGTCGTCGTTCACGTCACCCGCTCGGCCGGGGTGACGCTGCCTTTATGCGCCGCCTGGCGCGATGTAGTCGGCGTGTGGCACCGCAAAGGCTGTTGGGGCTTGTAGTTTGGGTGCCCCCCTCCGCTCGACGGCCGCTTCTCGTGGTCAGATGCGGCGGCGGGAGGGGGACACTGCAGGCAGGCTCCAGGGGTTGGTGATGGTATCCCCTTTCAAAATTATCCCCTCGCTTGGTTAGGCTCCTCAATACTTTATGCAGCAGTCGTCGTTCGCGTCACCCGCTCGGCCGGGGTGACGCTGCCTTTATGCGCCACCTGGCGAGATGTAGTCGGCGTGTGGTGCCGCAAAGGCTGTTGGGGCTTGTAGTTTGGGTGCCCCCCTCCGCTCGACGGCCGCTTCTCGTGGTCAGATGCGGCGGCGGGAGGGGGACACTGCAGGCAGGCTCCAGGGGTTGGTGATGGTATCCCCTTTCAAAATTATCCCCTCGCTTGGTTAGGCTCCTCAATACTTTATGCAGCAGTCGTCGTTCGCGTCACCCGCTCGGCCGGGGTGACGCTGCCTTTATGCGACGCCTGGCGCGATGTAGTCGGCGTGTGGCGCCGCAAAGGCTGTTGGGGCTTGTAGTTTGGGTGCCCCCTCCGCTCGACGGCCGCTTCTCGTGGTCAGATGCGGCGGCGGGAGGGGGACACTGCAGGCAGGCTCCAGGGGTTGGTGATGGTATCCCCTTTCAAAATTATCCCCTCGCTTGGTTAGGCTCCTCAATACTTTATGCAGCAGTCGTCGTTCGCGTCACCCGCTCGGCCGGGGTGACGCTGCCTTTAAGCGCCGCCTGGCGCGATGTAGTCGGCGTGTGGCGCCGCAAAGGCTGTTGGGGCTTGTAGTTTGGGTGCCCCCCTCCGCTCGACGGCCGCTTCTTGTGGTCAGATGCGGCGGCGGGAGGGGGACACTGCAGGCAGGCTCCAGGGGTTGGTGATGGTATCCCCTTTCAAAATTATCCCCTCGCTTGGTTAGGCTCCTCAATACTTTATGCAGCAGTCGTCGTTCGCGTCACCATGGATGCTCTAACACGCTAAACAACATAGGCTCTATGAGGTCGGCCTTTAAGTGGACAAACTGTTGGCCTGGTTGGCATGTAGAGAAGATAGCCAAAGATGGGTGGGACACATTTCGATGGAGGCCAATATCCTGGTGGAATTGGGGACGAGTCTTGCATAGGTATTTTCCACACACCTGGAGGGCTTATACTGGTCTAAACTAAACTACTCCTCGGAGGAAGTGGAGGCATTTGTGCAGGACCTTCCTACCCCAGTTCTGGCAAAAGAGGTTGCCACCCTACTGGACCATAAAATCGAGGTGCCTGAAGTTCTTGAGGCCATTAAGCAAATGCACTCCAGGAAAAGACCTGGACTCAATGTATTACCCACAGAATTATTTAATGTCTAGAGGGAAAGATTGCAGAACCTCTCCCACAGATGTTTTATGAGGCAAGGGAAGACTGGACCCTACCCTGGGACCTCAGAGTGGCCAACATTACCCTAATTCATAAAAAAGGTAAGCCACCGGAAGACTTTGCTGATATCACCACATATCGCAACTAAACACGAGGCCAAAATACTGGCCAGAGTCTTGGCGATTGGCCTGTACCAAATAATTGACAAACTAATACACACAGAACAATCAAGGTTCTTGACCAACAGGTCAACCAGACTCAAAAGCAAGCATCTACACAGGGTTATGGCACGGGCGGCTACATTTCGAGAGTTAGTGGTCGTATTGGATCTCAACGCAGAAAAGGCATTCAACTCTTTGGAGTGACCCTTTCTCCTGCCAGCACTGGAGAGATTGGGATTGTTCCTGATTTTCTAACATGGGTAGAACTGTTGAATACGGATCCAAAAGTGAGAGTCTGGGTAAATGGTGTAGTTTCAGAGGAATTTAATTTGGTGAGTTGAACCAAACAGTGCTGCCCACTCTGCCTTGTTGTATTCTCTGGAAGCAGAATCACTGGCCAACTGGGTGTGACACCCAATATGAGGTAATAAATGCGAAACAGATTGGGAAGGTGACCTCCTCCTATGCGTGACAGAGCCAAAACGCTCCCTTTCCAGGCTGCTGGGAATACTTAACATATTTGGAGATTATATAGGAATCCACATGAACTGGAATAAGTCCAAAGCATTCCCGCTCACCCCCTGGTGCCCAGTGCATCCAGTAGAGGTCACCTACAGTGGCAGTTAGAGGAATTCAAGTATTTTGGGTAAATGTCCCTGCAGACTGTACAGCGTTCATGTGAACAACTGTGAGAAGATGCTTGAAAATTGCAAGGCAGATGTTGTCCACTGGATAACGTTACCACTGATGGTCTGGTCAGCACTTTACAAAATGATCGTTCTGCCAAACTTTTTGGATAGGTTACAAAATACGCCTTACGAAGTCCCTCGCTCCTTTTTCCAGAAAGTTAAAGCTGCAACATGGCTTTGCTGTGTGATAGATAAATAATGCGAACACTAACGAAGTCCCCATATAATGAGGACATAGCTTTATATTATATCTAAGGTTTTTATACCATGCATTTTCTCTGTTTCGCTGCTGCTCAGCCAGTGTGAATGGCAGGGGTAGAATGTTGGTGTGGATGGTGATGTCACTGGAATGTGTGTATTGCTGTGGGGTAGAGTGTCGGTTGGATCCTAGGATGAGCAGCAGAGAGGCTGCTCCTGGTGGGGCCTCATTACCTCTTTACTGGAAAACCTACTTAACATCTAAGAACAATAAACGTATTCATCTGTAACCTAACCACGTCTACTGGAACTCCTTACGACGATACAACATAAATTGTCGACGAGTTGGATTAAAACTACCTATAAGGATTTACTTCAAGCTTCATAAAGAACTTTTATTCAAGATTTTACTTAAGAACCTACCAAAGGATTTAGACGCCCTCCCGACCCACCTGTGTCCAGATTCACCAGACAGTCCATTGACAGCGCGTATGTTTCCTGCTGCCATTGACATCTTGCTGCTATTGACAAAGAGTATGTTTCTGCTGCCATTAACAACATGTATGCTTCATTACATCTGCTGCCTGTTTCCAGCTGCCTGGTGCCTTTGACACCCTGCTGCCATTGACAGGGCGTGTGTCTTTAAATTTTCATTTCAAGCTACTGTTTTCATTCAGCACAGTTCAGGAGGCAGCTCTTACTTGAAAGAGACAGAAAAGTGCAGCAGCGGGATATCACACTGCATTGCTGCGTTAATCTTAATTGGATTGACAGTGTTATATCTGGTAGATTATTGGGTGATTAGCGGCGTTGTTGTGCTTATTTTGGACAATTGAGGACGGGTTTCAGCACGCCTAGCACTACTCATTCTGTCAGTAAGGGTTGGAACCCATTCCTGGCATGTGACACGTGTCAATCTGTCATGTGGCATATGCCACAGCTGATGTGACATATGCCGAAGATTTTTACATGTTTTTTTATGATTATCATTTGAGGATTTCCAAATGACTATCTTTCACTCTGCTAAAATAAATAAATTGTTTAAAAAAAGAAAAACAATTTAAAAATAGACTTTCCCCAGTTGGGGTTTGAACCCTTGTCAAAAGTACTCACAGACCATGTGAACTGCCCCTGTACCATCTGTTCTGCATACGTTATCTCAGCCCAAAACCTTTGGGTCTTTCAAAAAGGGTGATGTCCTTTTTCTCTTTCAACGCTGGTTTACTTGGAGCATGCCACAAATGTTCACTTGATTTTCGTTGTTTATAAACAAAGAGCCCTTCCTTCCTCCTATTCTGGCACTTGGCCCATGCATTTAGTTTCCTTACACAACCATTCCCAAAGTCTCATTCCACAAATTAAGGGATTTATTTCATAGCAAACCTGCCTCCCATTCCACGTGCCAGTGCATGTCACAAATCTCTGACATGCACTGGCTTGACTAAAAAGGACACAAATCTCACAGACACTGCTAGGGGTGATTTACAAAAGGTAATCTTTCATTTGTGGAATTTAGAAAATAAATTAAAAAAAACAAATAAAAAATGATTTCCCCAGCTGGGGATTGAACTCTGGTCTTAAGGCAATCATAGCTACTGTAGAGTTCCAGTGAGCCATCTATCAAGCTGGAATTTTCCTCAGTTAAAAGCTTAATTGTCACTGGAAAATGATGTCAGTCCCTCTTCTATTTCTATGGTGTTAGGTTTAGATGCTGGAAATGCACTAGGACTACGGGGGCCATAGTTCTCCCAAAAACTGCTAGGGGGTGATTTACAAAGCCACAGCTTTCATTTGTGGAATTTAGAAAAAAAAAAAAAAAATTCCCAGCTGAGGATTGAACCCTGGTCTTCAGGCACTCATAACTACTGTGACGTTCCAGTGAGCCATCTGTCAAGCTGGAACTTTCCCCAGTGAAAAGCTTAATTGTCATTAGAAAATGATGTCAGTCCCTCCTCTATTTCTATGGTGTTTGGTTTAGATGCTGGAAATGCACTAGGACTACGGGGGCCATAGTTCTCCAAACAACTGCTAGGGGGTGATTTACAAAGCCACAGCTTTCATTTGTGGAATTTAAAAAATAAATAAAAATTTTAAAAAAACGATTTTACCCATCTGGGGATTAACCCTGGTTGATTAGCTGTCACAGCTGCTGTGAACTGCCAGTGAGCCATCTGTGTTACTGGAAATTCTGTGAGCCAAAGGCCTATTCATCATGGAAAAATTATGGTGATCCCTCCTCTTGAGTTCAATGCTTTATAAACAGATAACCCTCCCTCTGTTTCACTCTGATACCAGCCCATAAATGTATGCTTCTCACAAACTCTTTCTTTATAAATTGTGCCAAAATTTTACTTGTATGTTTTTTTTTTGTTTTTTTTTGGGGGTGTTCAAACTGCTTTATTGATTAAAATAGACAGTACACTGCTTTGCGTGCCTACAACCCGGAGGCTGGCAGCGTGATGAGCAAGCACTATTGTGGAATTTTAGTTTACGAGCTGAACATCATCTGCGCCAGCTTGTCACCCACGTACAACGTGCACGACAGCCATTTTAGGTATCATGGTCTCCCTGTCCACGATCGATCGCCAGCGCGCTCCTCTGACCCTGCAAGCATCCTCCGCGCACCCTGGCTCCCCCTCCCTCCCTCACATGAGCATAACCCTTCTCCTCCTGCATGACCCTGTCCTTGGGAGTCATGCCCGCGCCTGACCAGCACCTCCTCTCCTTCCATGAATACCCCTCTGTTGATAAGCCATCCCTCCGCGCTCGATTGTCCACGCGGCAAGAATACCACTCCTTTGATGACCCCTTCCCCCGTGTCCGACTGTCCACACAGGTCCGAGGCCATCGCCTAAGCCGGGAGATATCATTTAATGCCCCTTATTGTATGGAGTCGCTCCTCTTCAAAGGACACACTGTTGATCATGGCCTCCCCACCCCATGGGATACAATCAGGCGCACACATCCTAAGAATCGACGGAACACTCAGCCGTGTGATAGCCCCCTCCTGTTATCAGTAGGGTGAGGACCTCTATTGTGGATGTATGTGGGGGTGGGCTTGACACGAGGATTATGGGGACGTCATTTCATAAGTCTAAAGAGTCTTTTATGCAATAAAGAATGCTCACATGTCATAAACCAGGGTATAAGAGGCCAGGCCTCAGAGAGGCTGTTAGAGCACCTCGAGACGATACCTTGTTGTCTGATCTGATGTGTTCTGCTCCGTCGGAATAAAACTTCTCTTTCCTGCCTTCTGTTCTCCGGCGCCTTCCTCATTGCTTGGTAATTTGAATGGTACAAAGGCGGTTAGCGCTGGGCAAATCTTGAAAAAGGTCATAGCCCTACCTTTTTCCACAATTGGCGTCCCAAAGCGTGGGGCCCATCAGCGACACGTGGATCCAGTGGGAGAGGTCCCGACGACAGAGTGAACGACTGCAACGATCGGGAGAGCTCGTGTCCGATAGACCCTCGTCTGACAGCCGATCATCCGACCTTCACTAGTTCCGAACAGACCTCTCTCGAGTGATCTACGGTCCTGACTGGGAACCATCAGGAGTGCCACGAACATCACGAAGAAGAGAGGACGATCGGGCGCTGGATTCGGAAGACAGGAAACCGTCCATGCGGTCCGGGTAAGGTCGTGTAAACACGACAAATTGAGAAATGATTGTTTGATTTGGATAATACTAGTATTACGCTTTGTTGATCCCTCTGGAGATTCACCGTCTGCAAACGGAGAAACAACAGGCTCTCTCTTTGCAAACAGTGAAGGATAGGTAACGCAGACTTTTGTCCCCATTGTAATCCGTCGTGCCCATCTTCCTCCCCCACTGTTTTCCCGAACTGTCGTTCGTGGATTGTTGTCTGGAGATTCTCTGTCTGCAAACAGGAAAGAACAAGGTCTCTCTTTGCAGGTAGAGAAAGAGTGGGTAACGCAAAACTTTAACACGTCGTACCCACTTATTCTCCCCATTGATTGTTTGATTGACCGTACATTAAGTGTTCGGTATTGGTTCTTTTGAGGTATTCACGGCCTACAAACAACGTAGAATAGAAATATTCTGTCTAGTCTTTGTCCGCCGTGATAAGATAGGTAGTGCAGACCTTTGTCCCCGTTGTAACCCGTCATGCCTATCTTCTCCCCACTGATTGGTAGCCTATACAGCCCGGACCGCTTATTAGAGATGAACCATCCAGCTCCACTGGAGGGCACCCCTAATAAGGACATGTTCACTAAGCATGGACTAGTCGCTATAGCTTATACTAAGCTATGGCATAAATATACAAAGAAGAACCCCGAAAGTCAGTGGCCACTGATAGGTTCCTTTGATGAAAATAAAATAAAAACATTAGAAATAGCGCTCCAGAAAAATAAGACCACGCCCACTATGCTCGATAGTATTGGCATGTGGCGCAAAGAAACGGAACAACGAAAGAAAAGAGAAGAAGCAAAAATAGGGAAAGAATTACGAAAGGCAGCCCACCTAGCCGCTAAGCAACTAGAAGAAGAAATAAAAGAAAGAAAAGAAGCTGCACAAAACCAAGAATCAGTGTCGACAGGTCAATGCCCTGTTAGGACCCCCTCTGCGCTCTACCCTGAATTGCCCTCCAAACAGCGGACGAACGATGAGTTACTGCTAGGTCCCCCAATCATCTACATGCCCCCTCCATATGCTCCCTGCCAACAACACCTGCAGGCCCAGAGTACGAGCGAGAACGGCCTTAGCTCTAGCGCACCAGCCCTCACGGCCTCCGCACCAGCCACCTTAGCAGCACCGACAGATGCCCCCGAGGCTAGCGAGCACCCACCAGCCAGACCAAACAGATTGAGCAAAGATGAACGGGATGGGATTGACAAAATAGCAAAGACACTAGTGGAACGAAGGGAGAGCGAAGAGTACACAATGAACATGTATAACTCGCATGCCGACAGCCACAGACGGCATTTCATTTTGCGATTCAGCTACCACACCCTGAACGCATATGAAGATGGGTATCAAAGTAAGGGCCCCGCTAAACTGACCACACTGTATAGGAAGATTGATGTCGGAGATGGGACTGAATGTGAGGCGACGGAGCTCTTCATGCAGACGCTTGAGGTCTTCCGCCACCTCACGGAACAAAAACCAGAAGCCAAGGTTACAGTCCCTGAAACGACCTCAGTAGAAGTAGCCAACACTATGATGCCCATCAGAGAAGCGGCTCCATACTGGATTCCGCCACGCGGTCTGGGAACAAACGATGATATTAATCACGCAGACGCAAAAGGGAGGGTTGTGTACGATTGGGTTTACCAACCATGGGACCGACAAGATATCCTAACTTTTAGACAAACTCTGCCCGATTTAAGAAAGAACCCGACAGCGTTCTATACCGAGATGAACACAGCCCTGGGTTCAACGATAATGACTTTAGCGGACATTGACTTGTTTTTCGGGTTATGCCTGCCTGCTGACGTGTGGAAGCAAATCCGGAAGGCTGACCACACAGATCTGTTCGGGCACACCTGGGAGCAACTCAGTGAACTAGATAGACAGCGAGAGCCTGGAAGGAAACCAGTAAAAGACATACTAGAACTCCCAGACAAATTAGTTCAGAAGTTAAAGACACTGATCCCAGAGAAAAAGGTAGATTGGTCGATAGTCACGGCCTGTCGTCAGAAACCCCAGGAAGATGTATCAGAGTACTTCTCCCGATTCGAGACAGTGTTCTCCGACTACAGTGGCCAAGACATGACCACCGCAACCGGACAACACCTGTTTGTACAAAACTATGTGAAGGGCCTGTCACAGGAGGTCTCCCAAAAACTGCAGACGAGCGAGAGTAGTTGGGGGGCCTCCAAACCCGCAGCTATCCTTCAGATGGCTCAGTATTACGAGCACCAGAAGAATGAGAATGATAGGGCATCCGAGAAAAAGAAGAAAGATTTGAAAGAAAGGGTGATGCAAGGTATAGCGGTAGGACGGGAACCCCAAAGGGGGAACTACCAATCGACCACCCCCAGAAATCCACCTCCTAAAGATCACACCCCAACACCCCACACTGGACGTAGAGACATTAGCGATGACCAATGCGCCTTCTGAAAAGGATTCGGCCATTGGAAATCCCAGTGTCCGGTTCTGCTAGAGATGAACAGAAATAGGGACCCCAGGGATGTGGCGGGTGGTCCGAGAAATAGAGGACAAGGACGAGGGCACACAAACGACACCAACAATGACAGATCAGGGAGATTGAACACATTTGACCGCCCCCGACAGAACCAATATCAACTATCCGACGGTGAGAATGCCCCCGATTTTGCATAGGACTGCCAGGGGCAAGGGAGGGATCCAGTCGAGCTCTGTGTTGACCAGCAAGGTCCTTATGTCACCGCTAAGGTCCTGGGTACAGAGTCTCCATTTTTGGTAGACACTGGGGCGACACGTAGTGTGTTATCGAAACGACTGATTCCAAGGGCACCCTTGTCTGGCTCACACATTACATCGATAGGTTTCGATGGGACGCCCTCCACTAACCCCCTGTCCGTGCCTATCACCTTTGACCTAGAAAGCAACACCACTGACACAACATTTCTGCTCTCCTCCAACTCCCCTGACGCCATTATGGGCATTGACTTACTGAAACATTTTCGAGCTACCATTAGGTGTTCCCCAGATGGAATCCGAGTCATCCTGTACGACAACCCAGACATACCCAAATCTTGCCCTGCACGACACATGTGCTCCATAACTGATGCTGACCTGTCCTTGCTTGATACCCTGCCTCCGTACCTATGGGCCACAAATGACTCTGATGTGGGACGAATGATGATTGACCCTATTCATATAACTGTAAGACAGGACGCTATGCTCCCGAAACTCCCACAATATCGGATATCCCCCGAGGGCGAGAAGGCACTGGTAGCGATCATTCAGTCTCTGGTAGATGCAGGAGTGGTTGAAGAGGTGGTTAGCAACGTCTGCAACAGCCCAATCCTACCTATTGTTAAGAAGCAAGGCGAAGGAGATGAGAAAGCGTACCGCTTCATCATCGACCTGCGAGAAATTAACAAAGTGGTTGTACCCCAATACCCCGTAGTCTCAGATATCACCACCATTCTGACCCTCATCCCGTCCACTGCCACCACCTTCACTGTTATTGACCTCAAGAATGCGTTTTTCTCTATCCCCATCCATCCAGACAGCCGTTATCTCTTCGGCTTCACCTTAAAATCCCGCTCGTACCGATTTTGTAGAGCCCCCCAGGGGTACACTGAAAGTCCCAGTATTTACAGCCAGGCCCTCAAAAGACAGCTGGACGCCGTCCAGCTACCGGATGGAGTGGTGTTGATTCAATATGTCGATGATATCCTTTTGGCGGCCGACACCACCCCACTTGCAATCACAGCCACTGTCCAACTCCTACACTTTCTTGCAGAAAATGGCCATAAAGTTTCCAAAAAGAAATTACAGTTCTGCCAGCCACAAGTGACATACCTAGGCCATCTCCTGTCCAAAGAAGGGAGGAAACTCACACCCGACCGAATCCAAACCATCCTAGACACCCCCGTCCCAAAAACACAAAAGCAAGTCCGCTCTTTGGTTGGCCTAACCTCTTTTTGCAGACAGTGGTTACCTAATTTCAGCCTCATTGTGAAACCCCTACTTGCCCTATTGACCAAAGATGCCTCCTTCCCGCTCCCTTGGACCCCTGAGTGTCAAGCATCCTTTAAGGAATTGCGAGATGCCCTCTGTTCAGCGACCGTCCTGGGAACCCCGGATTACTCCAAACCCTTCTCCCTCTTCACCCATGAAAGGGAGGGGTGTGCATTGTCTGTCCTGACTCAGTCTATAGGTCCAAAGCAGCGCCCTTGTGCCTACTTCTCCGCCACTCTTGATCCTGTAGCCAGAGCCTTGCCTGCCTGCCTTCGAGCAGTAGCTGCCGCTACCATCTCTATCCGCCAGAGCGAAGAAATCGTACTTTCAAACTCTCTCACCGTGTTAGTACCCCATGCTGTCGACACCCTTCTGAACCAAACAAAGACTCAACATTTGACTAGCGCACGACTGACAGGGTACGAACTGACGCTACTTGCACCCCACATCACACTAAAGAGATGCACGACTTTGAATCCGGCCACATTGTTGCCCCTGCCTGAAAATGACCCCGACGTTCCTCCCATACACGACTGTGTGACCCTCACGGACGAACAAACTAGGAGTAGAGTTGACCTCCGAGACACTGCTTTCACTGACCCCGATGGAGAGCTATGGGTAGACGGCTCATGCATCAAACTCCCAGATGGCACCACTTCAGCTGCCTATGCAGTAACGACAGCCCGAACAGTAGTTGAGAAAGCCTGCATCACACAACGATCTGCCCAGGCAGCAGAGCTGATAGCCCTCACACGAGCATGCATCATAGCCACGGGGACCACAGCGAACGTATATACAGACAGCCAGTATGCCTTCGGAGTGGTTTACCATTTTGGGCTCCTGTGGAGGGAGAGGGGATTCCTGACGTCCCACGGCACCCCTATCCTTCACGGAGATCTGGTTTCTGCCCTGATTGAAGCGGTTCTCCTCCCCAAACGACTAGCAGTGATCAAATGCCAGGCACACAAGAAGGTGACAGACTTAGTCGGACAAGGGAATGCACTGGCCGACATCACTGCACGAACCACAGCTGAGAATAGGACGGTGACACGCATGTATGTGACCAGGTCACAAGCAGAGAAATGGACTGACGCAAGGGAAATGATCAGAGACATCCAGTCGGCCAGCACCCCTCACGAACTGACTAAGTGGGCCGGGGTGGGTTTGAAGGATGATGAGGGCTGCTGGCGAACAAAAGATGCAAACAAATGGTTGCTACCTGACTCATACCTGATCCCCATACAGACAATGGCTCATTCCCCCGCACACATAGGATCTGCACCCATGATCGAACTCATTTCCAAAGTCTGGCACAACGACAAAATCCCCGACTCAGCCAGACGCCTAGTCCAGCAGTGCCTTATCTGTCTGCAGCACAACCCCGGGAAAGGAACTGTGGTACCCCGGGGAGGGTTTGGGACCCCCAATCACCCCTTTGAGGTCCTTCAGATGGACTACATCCAACTAGAGAGATGCCAAAGCTTGAAGTATGTACTAGTCATCGTATGTGCCTTCAGCAAATGGGTAGAGGCCTATCCAACCTGTGACAACACTGCCATGACTACTGCCAAAGTACTACTGAAAGAATTCTTTCCTCGCTATGGCCTTTGTCGAATTTTATGGAGCGACAATGGCCCCCACTTCATAGCTGAGGTTATCCAACTAATCCTAAAGGGATTGGGGGTGAAACAGAGATTTCACGCAGTCTTCCACCCCCAATCCGCCGGCCTGGTGGAACGCCATAATGCCACACTGAAGTTGAAATTGTCAAAAATAGTGGCAACCACAGGACTTAAATGGCCAGACGCTCTCCCTTTGGCCTTGCTATCGATGCGCTCTACTCCCACCAAACACCATTTGACCCCCTACGAGGTTGTATTCGGGCGACCGATGAACCTCTGGACTGCTCCCAAACCAACCTCCATTCATGACGTCCCGGACGTCCTACTGTCTGATTATTTGTGCAAGTTAACTAAAACGTTGTTTGTCATTCATCAACAGGTGCAGCAGGCCAGGGGCCCAGGCCACGACATCCAACCGGGGGACTTCGTTCTAGTCCGCAACTTCCAACGGACCAAGAGCCTAGAACCCCGGTGGACGGGCCCCTGGCAAGTGCTGATTACCACACGGACGGCGCTTCGAGTGGAGGGGAAGAGGCACTGGCTGCACGCACATCACTGCCGGAAGGTCTCTGCGAACCTGGCCACGACAGAAAACGTCAACACCCAAGAAGAGCTCCTGAACAAAGACCGACCGACATTGAACTGTTATCCCGATACTGGGGCACTTGAACTTGCAAAATTCTCTGACCCCACTGTGCCAACCAGAGAAGGGTATTTCCTGCGTCGAAAGGAGGGAGCTTCGGCTAAGTAGGCCACGGACTAAGTTGAATCTCAGAACGGTGACCTAAACACAACCAAGGGTTACCGGGAGAGAAGCTAAACGAAGTCTGTGGTTCTGCCCGCTACCGAGCCCCTTGAAGATGATGGAAGCGCCAGATAAGAAGATGATGGAAGCGCCAGATAAGAAGATGATGGAAGCAACAGGAAATACCCACTATAGAAACCCAAAGACTGACAATTTGCACAAATCAAAGACAATCGCCCTCTTTATTGTCTTCCTCTTCTGCCTCCTCCTCATGACCTTCTTCTGGATTCTGGAGGAAAGCACACCGGCTCATGAGGCATTGCTGCCCACTGCACAACCGACCCCCATGAAAGAGCATCACCTAATCTCCCTGTCGCCTCAGCTCCGAGAAAGGCGCAGGGAATTTTGGAACAATTCCTTCGTGCAACTGTTGCACCAACACAACCTTGCTGCAAATGCTACGAACTGCTGGATCTGCGGGTTGCTCCCGCATGCCACTGGACACTCCATCCCCTTCATCCCTTCTCCTTTCTCAGTTCACGGCTCCTGCCTCGCCTGGTTGATCCTCATGCAAGAGAGCCACAAGGACAACGCCACTTCCAGCCAGACAGTGTCGCACTTCTACTCTGGGTTCTGGCTGAACAAAACCGGAAAGACCTCTGCTCCCCTGTGTCCTGCGCTCACAGGCGCCACCTTCCTTAAAGACATTCCAGCCAAAGAACGTGTCGAAGTACAGGTACTCCACAATCCAGCTAGCTCCACCTTCTCTCATCTGCGAAAACAAACTACCGCCACTCTGACTGTGGCTGTGTCTGTTATCAATGTCACAGGTCTTGTGTGTCTCGAAGGCCAGGGAACACAGCTGGTGGGTCACAGTTCCTGCCGAATCACCAGAACATTGGACTCAGTTGATCCCCCTTCCTTTGTTGCTTCTCCAAATATGTACTTTGTGTGTGGCACCAAAGCTTACACCTGGCTCCCGAAAGGTTGGAAGGGTATCTGCTACATTGCCTTCATTCTCCCCCCCATGTATGTAGCCCCTGCTAACCATCACCGGCAGAGGCGTGCAGATGACATTGGACAAGCCGACTCCACTGGAGCTCAGTTCTTGGATGCAGCAAAGGGACTCGTTCCCCTGTGGGGCCCAATGGCAAACAGCCGCGCTATCCGACACCTGACCCAGGCAGTAGAAACAACGATCAACATCACGGCTGGCATCCTCGCTAACAGCACGGCTGAGCTTCAAGCGGTCCACCTTGTGGCCCTTCAAAACCGCCTTGTTCTAGATGTGGTCCTAGCCGATCGAGGAGGAGCATGCCGCATCATCGGATCTAGCTGCTGCACCTACGTACCAGATAAGTCGCCTTCAGTCTACAAAGCAATTGAACACCTCCACAGACTTTCCTCAGAGGTTCACCAAGAACAAGAAGGATGGTCGCTTGGGAGCTGGTTTTGGGACACTTTGAAGGACTGGGGTTGGAAGTTGTTTTCCTTCATACTGATACCTGTTGTGATATTATGTGGGTGTTGTTTAGGTATCCAATGTCTGCCATCTTTGTGCAGCTTTGTTTCTAACTGTATGTGCCCAAAGACTTTGGACTTCCGAAATGAGCACATGAGCCCCCTCTATGAAGTAGAAATACGTGGCCTTATGGGGATAAATCCGAACTGACAAGTTGGCGAGACATGTTAAAAGGGAGGACTGTGGAATTTTAGTTTACGAGCTGAACATCATCTGCGCCAGCTTGTCTCCCACGTACAACGTGCACGACAGCCATTTTAGGTATCATGGTCTCCCTGTCCACGATCGATCGCCAGCGTGCTCCTCTGACCCTGCAAGCATCCTCCGCGCACCCTGGCTCCCCCTCCCTCCCTCACATGAGCATAACCCTTCTCCTCCTGCATGACCCTGTCCTTGGGAGTCATGCCCGCGCCTGACCAGCACCTCCTCTCCTTCCATGAATACCCCTCTGTTGATAAGCCATCCCTCCGCGCTCGATTGTCCACGCGGCAAGAATACCACTCCTTTGATGACCCCTTCCCCCGTGTCCGACTGTCCACACAGGTCCGAGGCCATCGCCTAAGCCGGGAGATATCATTTACTGCCCCTTATTGTATGGAGTCGCTCCTCTTCAAAGGACACACTGTTGATCATGGCCTCCCCACCCCATGGGATACAATCAGGCGCACACATCCTAAGAATCGACGGAACACTCAGCCGTGTGATAGCCCCCTCCTGTTATCAGCAGGGTGAGGACCTCTATTGTGGATGTATGTGGGGGTGGGCTTGACACGAGGATTATGGGGACGTCATTTCATAAGTCTAAAGAGTCTTTTATGCAATAAAGAATGCTCACATGTCATAAACCAGGGTATAAGAGGCCAGGCCTCAGAGAGGCTGTTAGAGCACCTCGAGACGATACCTTGTTGTCTGATCTGATGTGTTCTGCTCCGTCGGAATAAAACTTCTGTTTCCTGCCTTCTGGTCTCCGGCGCCTGCCTCATTGCTTGGTAATTTGAATGGTACAAAGGCGGTTAGCGCCGGGCAAATCTTGAAAAAGGTCATAGCCCTACCTTTTTCCACACTATGATGAAGTTATAACAGGTATGACACAGCTGTGGAACCGGCATCCCGGGGGCCCGGTAGCGTAACAGAGCAGCATACAGTGAGTGTCTAACATCCAGTGCAACGAGACATGAGTCTGAGAATGTGGTGCAGCAGAACAAGGTTTTTTTTCCCTTTTCTAACAGTTTCCAACTTTAAACAACAATGTGAGGTCTCATGGACACACTCTGGAGTGGAATTCTGGAACAGCAGGGTAGCATTACATATCAAAAAGTCTTTCAATGCTATGCCTTGACACATTAATAATTACGGTGGAGTATAGTCATCTGGAGAAAAAGGGTGAAGTGTGGTGCCATTGTGTAATGACGAGTCTGATGTTAGGGGTGAGTGGATTTGTCAGAGCAGTAGGACGTTCAGGACAAACGAGGGTCCGGCAGCCCCATCTGCGTATGTAGTGTCAGTGGATAATATGCGAGGGAGGTGCCACGCAGGTATATGGCCGACAGGGCAACGTGTAGGGCAGCGTGGTAGAGCAATAAGTGGGGAGTGGTGTAAGCGTTAGTGGGCAGTGGTCTGTGGGAGTAAGTGCTCTAAATGAAGCTAGTCACTAGTAGTTCCCTCCTCTGGAGGTTTGTCGTCATCCGACTGGGCAAGCAAATAGCCTACCAATGGACTCCATATATCATTGGGTCGGCTAGGGATCGGTAACAGTTCAGCAAAAGTGGTGTGTTGTTCCTGACAATATGTAATGTCTGCCAACCAATCCTTGAATTTAGGGGCTCTGCCTCTACCCCAGCGACAAGCTACCCGTCGTTTCGCCAAAAGCAGTTCAATATCTACGAATTTCCTGCAGGATTTAGGAATATGAGGCGTATGCCCGAGTAGTGCAAGAAGCGGCTCCGCAGCGATGGTTTCCCCAGTCATGGCTGTAAGAGCGTCTGTTACCTGCTGCCAGTATAAATGAACAGGGGGGCATTCCCATGCCAGGTGTAGAAAACCCGCGCATTCGACGTGGCAGCGCTCACACCTGTCGTTGTCGGCTAGGCGAAATCTGTGTTTTTTTACTGGGGTGTAATACAATTGGTGCAAGAATTTGTAGTGTATTATTTTGAATCTACTACTGGCTGATATTCGAGCCATTAAGGCGCAGCAGTATTGCCACTGGTCGTCGGTAAGGTCCGCGGCCAGATCAGCATTCCAACATGCCTGAGCTCTCGCATCCGGCAATGTGGCGACAGATCGGAGCCGGCGATAAAGGCCAGCAAGTAGTTGAGCCCCGTCCTGTGAGAATAGCAGAAAGTGGAGTGGAAGAAAAATCTCGGGCTCCTCAGGGAACATAGGTAGGATGTCCCTCATCCCCTGGCGGAGGCGTAAGTAGTAAAAAGCATCCAGCGGGGTGCGATCCTGGGAGGCGAAGAACGTCTCTGCAGGTTTGAATTTTCCGTTCGCAAATAGATCGCCCCACGAGGTGAACCGTAGTCGCTCACAGAGCATTTGGAACTCTCGCTCCTGCAGTAGCGCGAGGGAAGGGTGAAACGTCAACGGCATTCTGGGGGAGTATGGTAGGCAGCAGGACATCCTCTTGGCTATGCGGCGCCATGCATCCAGCGTGCAGGAGACCAAAGTGTTCGGTGTCTGTGTTAGTGACTCCGGGCAAAAGAGCAGGCCATTAAGTGGAATGGGGTGCACGATCCAATCCTCTACCGCCAGCTGCGGCATGAAGGGGGTCGGGACTAGCCAGTGATATGCATAATGCGCCTGTGCGCAGAGATAATAAGCTTCGAAGTCAGGGACATCGAAGCCGCCGATCTCGTAAGGCTGGATTAGCGTGGACCACTTCAACCGCGGGCTTTTACCTCCCCAGAACAATCGGCAAAGTTCAGATTTCAAGGTTTTGAAGAAGAACGCACCCGGGTAGTATGGGATGTTGAGAAAGAGATATAAAAACCGGGGCAGAACCACCATTTTGATGAGGGGCGCCCTGCCCGGCATGGAGAGCGGCAGTGTGATCCAGCGATCTACGGTGGCTGTAAGCTTCGTGATTGCCACGCCATAATTGGAGCGGAGAGTTTCATCCCTGTCACGCGAGACTTGCATACCGAGGTATCGGAGATCCGTCCGACACCACTCAAGCGGATAGTCAAGGGGAAAGTCAGGCACTGCATCAGTAAGGGGAAAGAATTGCGACTTGGACCAATTTATGTGTATCCCCGACATCCTGCCGAATACTACAAATCCTCTTAATAAGGGATTAAGGTGGAGGTCAGGGTGTTTGACATAAAGGGTAATGTCATCGGCGTATAGAGAAACGTCGATTTAGCGCTGAAGGCACTGTACCGTGCCCTCTCGATGTAGTTGATGTAGTCTACAGGCCAAAGGTTCGACCGCAATTGCAAAAAGGAGGGGAGATATGGGGCACGCCTGACGCGTACCCCTGGTAATGGCGATGGTGTGTTGAAGAGGAACCTGGCGGTGGGTTGTGTATAAAGTATTTGGACCCAGGAAATAAAGAGTTTCGGGTAGCCCATATTCGCTAGGACCGAGAATAGGTAGGGCCATTCGACAGAGTCGAAGGCCTTGGTGTCGTCTAGGAAGACGGCAGCGACTGGTAGGTCAGGGTGAATAGTGCGGAGCAGGGAGAACAAGGTGCGTAGGTTATGAGAGGTAGACTGATCCGGAACAAATCCAGCCTGATCAGGCAAAACAATCCTGGTCATAAGGAGGGAAGCCGAGTGGCCAAGATTTTCGCGAGAATCTTGACGTCGCAGTTCAATAGGGAAAGCGGGCGGTACGAACTGCATGAGCCGGGGTCTTTGCCAGGCTTCAAGAGCGAGGTAATGACTACCTCTCGCATGGAGCAAGGGAGGATGCCATCAGCCAGCGACTCCTCATAGACCTCACGGAGGACAGGGGCCATAATGTCTATGTAAGCTTTATAGAACTCGGTGGGAATGCCATCCAGGCCAGGTGCCTTACCATTCTGCAATGACATGATGGCTTCGCGGATCTCGTCTAGTTCGAAGGGGGCGGCCAGGAAGGCCCTGTCTCCATCACTAAGCCAACATAGCCCCACATCTCCCAGGAAGTCAGCATATGGTGCATCAGCTGTCGCATCAGTGGTGTAAAGTGTGAGGTAGTGAGACGTAAAGGCATCGACCAATGCATCAGAGTCCCTAATTGTTTGGTCTTGGTTGTCAGTGAGTTCCAGGATAATGTTATGGTCCCGGGGGGCTCGCGTAAGCACTGCCAGTGCCCTCCCCAGTCTTCCCCCCTCGCAGTATGTTCTGGCCTGCCAATGTTTCCCCCGGAATTTTGCTTCCCTATTGGCCTCCTCCTCATATTTTGACAGCTTGTCCCTGAACTCTGCATGAATGTTGGGACTGTCGTCGTCTACCATGCGGAGTTCTAACTCTCTGAGGTCCCTATGTAATGAACGAATAGTGTTCTGTATATCTCGCAGGACCCCCTTATAGTGACATTGAATGCCTCCCAGATGCATTCGACTGAGTCCACCGACCCCTTGTTCCTGGGAAAGAAAGCGGCGATTTCCTCTCCTAGTTCGGTTTGGAACAGGTTGTCCAGTAGCGCCGTTGGTTGCAATCTCCATTGTGGCCTAGTGTTGTCCCACCCAGGGATGCGTGTGTGTAGTAGGACAGGGCTGTGGTCAGAATATGTCCTTGGCAAGTGTGTAACCCCCAGGACCTCCGAAGTAACCTCTTTGGTGACAAGAAAATAGTCTAACCGTGCCCACGTGCCCATGTGTGATGTGAAGTGTGTGCCCTCCCTGCAAAGCGGATGTAGATGTCGCCATGTGTCTACGAGGTTGCCCTTGACGATGACACCCTCCAGAGCCTCCCTGGCCCTTGGTTTGTAATGGTGTGCTCCATCTGATCTACCCAAATGTGGTATCAGTGCCAGATTAAAGTCCCCTCCCCAGATAACGTGGCGGGATCCCACATTCATGACCTTGCCCCAGAGCGTGGTAAATAAGGAGGGCGCGTCTAAGTTGGGAGCATAGCAATTAGCGAATGTAATTGTGTCGTGACCCATTCGCCCCCACAATAATACATAGCGCCCCTCGCTGTCTAGTAAGTCTCCATATTTGCGGATGGGCACTGTGCGTTTAAGAAGGATAGTCACGCCTCTAGCGTATGTGGAGTAAGAGGAGAATATACGGAGACCAGCCCACTTGCCTGCAAAGGTAGCCCTGACCAATGGCGACGAATGAGTTTCCTGCAACATGGCAATAAGAACATTATGTCTGTTAAGATAAGCGATCACATTACGACATTTTCTAGCATTGTTGAGCCCCCTAACATTCCATGACATGCAATTTAATTGTGTGTCAGACCCTAAAGTCGCCATAGGTGGCCGTGCATCAGTTCACACCACCCTAGGAGTGATAAGACAGCTGGTAGTGTTCCATCCAGATGAGACATTTGACCATAGCATTTTGCAACTCGATTATCCATCCCATGTGTGATCCGTGGCTCCCCGAACCACCCCACCCCCCCTCCCACTACTGCATCCCAATCATGCCAGCAGCCACCTCCCGCCCCCCTCCCACTACTGCATCCCAATCATGCCAGCAGCCACCTGTCCCCACCCTCTTCCTCCCATCCGTCCCCCCCCTTCCCGCAACTTTAGCATCCCAACATCGTGCATGGGGAACACCCAAAAGGGAAACAACTACAAGGGCGCACAGCCACTTCTCCCGCCTAACAACCTCCCAATCTGTACAGCCCTCGGTGGAGGTCGGGGCAGGGAGAGTGGTCCTTGGAATACATTACCATTGATGAGTTTAAGTAGTCCAGTTCAGTAGTGCAGGGTCTACGTCTCCCACCCTCCCGAAGCAAGGGTCGACGCTGCTGCTCAGTTCAATAAACAGTCAGGGCACATAGTGATCGTACATTCATTGCTCCTCCGCTGCTGAGGATGGGTCGCCTACCTCCGGATCTGCCTCATCGTCACCGCCACTCCGCCGAGCTTTGCTGATTGATTTCAGAAAGTCCTCAACTTTCTGAGGGTTTGTAAAGAAGCGATGTTTCCCTCGGTGGGTGACTCGCAGTCTCGCTGGGTAGAGGAGGGCGTATTCCAGCTGAGCCTCACGCAATTTCTTTTTGACAGGAAGGAACTTTCGTCTCTCCTCTTGGACTAAGGCGGTGAAGTCGGGATATATGGAGAAAGCCACACCTTTATATTGCAAGGTCTGTTGAGTCCGGGCTGCCCGCAGCGCGACATCACGGTCGCGATAGTTCAGCAATTTGGCAATGATTGGCTTAGGCGGCAATCCGGGCTTGGGAGCAGGCGCCAATGACCGGTGCGCCCTCTCAACTATAAACTGCGGCGAGAAGGCTTCTTCCCCTATGGAGCTTTTGAGGATCTTTTCGATATATATTTCCATCCTGCCCGTGTCTGTGGACTCCGGAATGCCCGTGACGCGTATGTTGTTGCGTCGGCTACGGGCTTCCAAGTCCTCGTTCTTGGCCGCTATAAGTCGGAGCAAGTTGTCCATACTGGCTAATTGTGTGGTATGGGACGAGGTGATATCTTCGTTGTCTGAAATCCGCTGTTCCGTGGCTGTAATTCGTTCTTCGTGCCGATCAACCTTATGGACTAGGGCATCCAGTCTAGAAGTCACGCCGTCCACCTTCTCCACCACCGTGGCGAATCCCTGTCTCATCTCCTGGAACAGGCGGGGCAGATCAATGTCTTTGGCGGGGGAGGCATTAGTCGATGAAGTAGTGTCACTGAGCCCTGATTCAGAGGGTGCTGACTTTGTACCCTTCTTGGCGCCATCAAAGCTGATTTTGGTTTGGCGATTTTTAGGGCATACCATTTTGGCCACTGATCGTGTCCTCGCCGCCACCCCGCGTATCACCGCACCCCCCTCCTGTAAGCCTGAGGCCACGGAGTGAGTCGTCAACCAGAGGCAGGTAGTCTCAGGAGCAGGTCTCCTAGCGCCAACTCACCCAGCACCGGCAGGGGGCTATGCCAAATGGGGTATGATCCCCCAGCTCCGATCTGCGCCGCCGAGGCAAAGAAAGAGTCGTGCAGGGGCAAGGCACTGGTTTCCCGCTGTGGAGGACGTGGTCCGCAATCGCTCCGTGTGTGGGTAGGCTTATGGTCGGCAGGAAATCACGCTGTTGCAAATCATCGATCCAGGAATATGGCCGCCACAGGTATCATTGATCAAAAGATAGCAAGGCTGTTCCTCGGGGATGAACGGGAAGTGAGGTGCACTGGTCAAGGGAAAGGTGATGGTTTAAACAATGTTAACCTCCCACTGGGTATCCATTGTGTTGGATATGTTTGCCTCACACACCCTTGCAGGTGTCATGCTTCATCATAGGCGTTGCTACTCGTCGGGTAGGCGTTGCAATTCCCAACGGGCTCACCTCAGAGAGGGGCTCTTTAGCGGAGATCTGTTGAATCCAACTGCCTATGGGTGAAGTGTGATTCAAAAAAGGGGGTGGTGATGAACAGAGTGTCTGAATTAAGCAGACCACTCTTACCCAGTCCAAAGATCAGGGCTTGATCCATCACCGTTTTTCAGCTCACTGCACCATCCCAGCTCAGAACTTGGCTACATGCAAATTAGTCTGACCCTGGCCCAGTGCATCATGGGAACAGGGCAGACCAAACTACCAAGCCAATTCTTATACTGGGAAGGAAACAAGCTACCGGGGACCGGTTTCTGGCATTTCAGCCGTCTTCGGCCCGGCTTGCTTGAATCCTGATGGTGCAATGAGCTAGGGACTCACATCTGAGTATACCCTTCCACGCTAATGGTGGACAAAAATGATTCAGAAAAGGGGGTGGTGATGAACAGAGTGTCTGAATTAAGCAGACCACTCTTACCCAGTCCAAAGATCAGGGCTTGATCCATCACCGTTTTTCAGCTCACTGCACCATCCCAGCTCAGAACTTGGCTACATGCAAATTAGTCTGACCCTGGCCCAGTGCATCATGGGAACAGGGCAGACCAAACTACCAAGCCAATTCTTATACTGGTAAGGGAACAAGCTACCGGGGACCGGTTTCTGGCATTTCAGCCGTCTTCGGCCCGGCTTGCTTGAATCCTGATGGTGCAATGAGCTAGGGACTCACATCTGAGTATACCCTTCCACGCTTATGGTGGACAAAAATGATTCAGAAAAGGGGGTGGTGATGAACAGAGTGTCTGAATTAAGCAGACCACTCTTACCCAGTCCAAAGATCAGGGTTTGATCCATCACCGTTTTTCAGCTCACTGCACCATCCCAGCTCAGAACTTGGCTACATGCAAATTAGTCTGACCCTGGCCCAGTGCATCATGGGAACAGGGCAGACCAAACTACCAAGCCAATTCTTATACTGGGAAGGAAACAAGCTACCGGGGACCGGTTTCTGGCATTTCAGCCGTCTTCGGCCCGGCTTGCTTGAATCCTGATGGTGCAATGAGCTAGGGACTCACATCTGAGTATACCCTTCCACGCTTATGGTGGACAAAAATGATTGAGAAAAGGGGGTGGTGATGAACAGAGTGTCTGAATTAAGCAGACCACTCTTACCCAGTCCAAAGATCAGGGCTTGATCCATCACCGTTTTTCAGCTCACTGCACCATCCCAGCTCAGAACTTGGCTACATGCAAATTAGTCTGACCCTGGCCCAGTGCATCATGGGAACAGGGCAGACCAAACTACCAAGCCAATTCTTATACTGGGAAGGAAACAAGCTACCGGGGACCGGTTTCTGGCATTTCAGCCGTCTTCGGCCCGGCTTGCTTGAATCCTGATGGTGCAATGAGCTAGGGACTCACATCTGAGTATACCCTTCCACGCTTATAGTGGACAAAAATGATTCAGAAAAGGGGGTGGTGATGAACAGAGTGTCTGAATTAAGCAGACCACTCTTACCCAGTCCAAAGATCAGGCCTTGATCCATCACCGTTTTTCAGCTCACTGCACCATCCCAGCTCAGAACTTGGCTACATGCAAATTAGTCTGACCCTGGCCCAGTGCATCATGGGAACAGGGCAGACCAAACTACCAAGCCAATTCGTATACTGGGAAGGAAACAAGCTACCGGGGACCGGTTTCTGGCATTTCAGCCGTCTTCGGCCCGGCTTGCTTGAATCCTGATGGTGCAATGAGCTAGGGACTCACATCTGAGTATACCCTTCCACGCTTATGGTGGACAAAAATGATTCAGAAAAGGGGGTGGTGATGAACAGAGTGTCTGAATTAAGCAGACCACTCTTACCCAGTCCAAAGATTAGGGCTTGATCCATCACCGTTTTTCAGCTCACTGCACCATCCCAGCTCAGAACTTGGCTACATGCAAATTAGTCTGACCCTGGCCCAGTGCATCATGGGAACAGGGCAGACCAAACTACCAAGCCAATTCTTATACTGGGAAGGAAACAAGCTACCGGGGACCGGTTTCTGGCATTTCAGCCGTCTTCGGCCCGGCTTGCTTGAATCCTGATGGTGCAATGAGCTAGGGACTCACATCTGAGTATACCCTTCCACGCTTATGGTGGACAAAAATGATTGAGAAAAGGGGGTGGTGATGAACAGAGTGTCTGAATTAAGCAGACCACTCTTACCCAGTCCAAAGATCAGGGCTTGATCCATCACCGTTTTTCAGCTCACTGCACCATCCCAGCTCAGAACTTGGCTACATGCAAATTAGTCTGACCCTGGCCCAGTGCATCATGGGAACAGGGCAGACCAAACTACCAAGCCAATTCTTATACTGGGAAGGAAACATGCTACCGGGGACCGGTTTCTGGCATTTCAGCCGTCTTCGGCCCGGCTTGCTTGAATCCTGATGGTGCAATGAGCTAGGGACTCACATCTGAGTATACCCTTCCACGCTTATAGTGGACAAAAATTATTCAGAAAAGGGGGTGGTGATGAACAAAGTGTCTGAATTAAGCAGACCACTCTTACCCAGTCCAAAGATCAGGCCTTGATCCATCACCGTTTTTCAGCTCACTGCACCATCCCAGCTCAGAACTTGGCTACATGCAAATTAGTCTGACCCTGGCCCAGTGCATCATGGGAACAGGGCAGACCAAACTACCAAGCCAATTCTTATACTGGGAAGGAAACAAGCTACCGGGGACCGGTTTCTGGCATTTCAGCCGTCTTCGGCCCGGCTTGCTTGAATCCTGATGGTGCAATGAGCTGGGGACTCACATCTGAGTATACCCTTCCACGCTTATGGTGGACAAAAATGATTCAGAAAAGGGGGTGGTGATGAACAGAGTGTCTGAATTAAGCAGACCACTCTTACCCAGTCCAAAGATTAGGGCTTGATCCATCACCGTTTTTAAGCTCACTGCACCATCCCAGCTCAGAACTTGGCTACATGCAAATTAGTCTGACCCTGGCCCAGTGCATCATGGGAACAGGGCAGACCAAACTACCAAGCCAATTCTTATACTGGGAAGGAAACAAGCTACCGGGGACCGGTTTCTGGCATTTCAGCCGTCTTCGGCCCGGCTTGCTTGAATCCTGATGGTGCAATGAGCTAGGGACTCACATCTGAGTATACCCTTCCACGCTTATGGTGGACAAAAATGATTCAGAAAAGGGGGTGGTGATGAACAGAGTGTCTGAATTAAGCAGACCACTCTTACCCAGTCCAAAGATCAGGCCTTGATCCATCACCGTTTTTCAGCTCACTGCACCATCCCAGCTCAGAACTTGGCTACATGCAAATTAGTCTGACCCTGGCCCAGTGCATCATGGGAACAGGGCAGACCAAACTACCAAGCCAATTCTTATACTGGGAAGGAAACAAGCTACCGGGGACCGGTTTCTGGCATTTCAGCCGTCTTCGGCCCGGCTTGCTTGAATCCTGATGGTGCAATGAGCTAGGGACTCACATCTGAGTATACCCTTCCACGCTTATGGTGGACAAAAATGATTCAGAAAAGGGGGTGGTGATGAACAGAGTGTCTGAATTAAGCAGACCACTCTTACCCAGTCCAAAGATCAGGGCTTGATCCATCACCGTTTTTCAGCTCACTGCACCATCCCAGCTCAGAACTTGGCTACATGCAAATTAGTCTGACCCTGGCCCAGTGCATCATGGGAACAGGGCAGACCAAATTACCAAGCCAATTCTTATACTGGGAAGGAAACAAGCTACCGGGGACCGGTTTCTGGCATTTCAGCCGTCTTCGACCCGGCTTGCTTGAATCCTGATGGTGCAATGAGCTAGGGACTCACATCTGAGTATACCCTTCCACGCTTATGGTGGACAAAAATGATTGAGAAAAGGGGGTGGTGATGAACAGAGTGTCTGAATTAAGCAGACCACTCTTACCCAGTCCAAAGATCAGGGCTTGATCCATCACCGTTTTTCAGCTCACTGCACCATCCCAGCTCAGAACTTGGCTACATGCAAATTAGTCTGACCCTGGCCCAGTGCATCATGGGAACAGGGCAGACCAAACTACCAAGCCAATTCTTATACTGGGAAGGAAACAAGCTACCGGGGACCGGTTTCTGGCATTTCAGCCGTCTTCGGCCCGGCTTGCTTGAATCCTGATGGTGCAATGAGCTAGGGACTCACATCTGAGTATACCCTTCCACGCTTATAGTGGACAAAAATGATTCAGAAAAGGGGGTGGTGATGAACAGAGTGTCTGAATTAAGCAGACCACTCTTACCCAGTCCAAAGATCAGGCCTTGATCCATCACCGTTTTTCAGCTCACTGCACCATCCCAGCTCAGAACTTGGCTACATGCAAATTAGTCTGACCCTGGCCCAGTGCATCATGGGAACAGGGCAGACCAAACTACCAAGCCAATTCGTATACTGGGAAGGAAACAAGCTACCGGGGACCGGTTTCTGGCATTTCAGCCGTCTTCGGCCCGGCTTGCTTGAATCCTGATGGTGCAATGAGCTAGGGACTCACATCTGAGTATACCCTTCCACGCTTATGGTGGACAAAAATGATTCAGAAAAGGGGGTGGTGATGAACAGAGTGTCTGAATTAAGCAGACCACTCTTACCCAGTCCAAAGATTAGGGCTTGATCCATCACCGTTTTTCAGCTCACTGCACCATCCCAGCTCAGAACTTGGCTACATGCAAATTAGTCTGACCCTGGCCCAGTGCATCATGGGAACAGGGCAGACCAAACTACCAAGCCAATTCTTATACTGGGAAGGAAACAAGCTACCGGGGACCGGTTTCTGGCATTTCAGCCGTCTTCGGCCCGGCTTGCTTGAATCCTGATGGTGCAATGAGCTAGGGACTCACATCTGAGTATACCCTTCCACGCTTATGGTGGACAAAAATGATTGAGAAAAGGGGGTGGTGATGAACAGAGTGTCTGAATTAAGCAGACCACTCTTACCCAGTCCAAAGATCAGGGCTTGATCCATCACCGTTTTTCAGCTCACTGCACCATCCCAGCTCAGAACTTGGCTACATGCAAATTAGTCTGACCCTGGCCCAGTGCATCATGGGAACAGGGCAGACCAAACTACCAAGCCAATTCTTATACTGGGAAGGAAACAAGCTACCGGGGACCGGTTTCTGGCATTTCAGCCGTCTTCGGCCCGGCTTGCTTGAATCCTGATGGTGCAATGAGCTAGGGACTCACATCTGAGTATACCCTTCCACGCTTATAGTGGACAAAAATTATTCAGAAAAGGGGGTGGTGATGAACAAAGTGTCTGAATTAAGCAGACCACTCTTACCCAGTCCAAAGATCAGGCCTTGATCCATCACCGTTTTTCAGCTCACTGCACCATCCCAGCTCAGAACTTGGCTACATGCAAATTAGTCTGACCCTGGCCCAGTGCATCATGGGAACAGGGCAGACCAAACTACCAAGCCAATTCTTATACTGGGAAGGAAACAAGCTACCGGGGACCGGTTTCTGGCATTTCAGCCGTCTTCGGCCCGGCTTGCTTGAATCCTGATGGTGCAATGAGCTGGGGACTCACATCTGAGTATACCCTTCCACGCTTATGGTGGACAAAAATGATTCAGAAAAGGGGGTGGTGATGAACAGAGTGTCTGAATTAAGCAGACCACTCTTACCCAGTCCAAAGATTAGGGCTTGATCCATCACCGTTTTTAAGCTCACTGCACCATCCCAGCTCAGAACTTGGCTACATGCAAATTAGTCTGACCCTGGCCCAGTGCATCATGGGAACAGGGCAGACCAAACTACCAAGCCAATTCTTATACTGGGAAGGAAACAAGCTACCGGGGACCGGTTTCTGGCATTTCAGCCGTCTTCGGCCCGGCTTGCTTGAATCCTGATGGTGCAATGAGCTAGGGACTCACATCTGAGTATACCCTTCCACGCTTATGGTGGACAAAAATGATTCAGAAAAGGGGGTGGTGATGAACAGAGTGTCTGAATTAAGCAGACCACTCTTACCCAGTCCAAAGATCAGGCCTTGATCCATCACCGTTTTTCAGCTCACTGCACCATCCCAGCTCAGAACTTGGCTACATGCAAATTAGTCTGACCCTGGCCCAGTGCATCATGGGAACAGGGCAGACCAAACTACCAAGCCAATTCTTATACTGGGAAGGAAACAAGCTACCGGGGACCGGTTTCTGGCATTTCAGCCGTCTTCGGCCCGGCTTGCTTGAATCCTGATGGTGCAATGAGCTAGGGACTCACATCTGAGTATACCCTTCCACGCTTATGGTGGACAAAAATGATTCAGAAAAGGGGGTGGTGATGAACAGAGTGTCTGAATTAAGCAGACCACTCTTACCCAGTCCAAAGATCAGGGCTTGATCCATCACCGTTTTTCAGCTCACTGCACCATCCCAGCTCAGAACTTGGCTACATGCAAATTAGTCTGACCCTGGCCCAGTGCATCATGGGAACAGGGCAGACCAAATTACCAAGCCAATTCTTATACTGGGAAGGAAACAAGCTACCGGGGACCGGTTTCTGGCATTTCAGCCGTCTTCGACCCGGCTTGCTTGAATCCTGATGGTGCAATGAGCTAGGGACTCACATCTGAGTATACCCTTCCACGCTTATGGTGGACAAAAATGATTCAGAAAAGGGGGTGGTGATGAACAGAGTGTCTGAATTAAGCAGACCACTCTTACCCAGTCCAAAGATCAGGGCTTGATCCATCACCGTTTTTCAGCTCACTGCACCATCCCAGCTCAGAACTTGGCTACATGCAAATTAGTCTGACCCTGGCCCAGTGCATCATGGAAACAGGGCAGACCAAACTACCAAGCCAATTCTTATACTGGGAAGGAAACAAGCTACCGGGGACCGGTTTCTGGCATTTCAGCCGTCTTCGGCCCGGCTTGCTTGAATCCTGATGGTGCAATGAGCTAGGGACTCACATCTGAGTATACCCTTCCACGCTTATGGTGGACAAAAATGATTCAGAAAAGGGGGTGGTGATGAACAGAGTGTCTGAATTAAGCAGACCACTCTTACCCAGTCCAAAGATCAGGGCTTGATCCATCACCGTTTTTCAGCTCACTGCACCATCCCAGCTCAGAACTTGGCTACATGCAAATTAGTCTGACCCTGGCCCAGTGCATCATGGGAACAGGGCAGACCAAACTACCAAGCCAATTCTTATACTGGGAAGGAAACAAGCTACCGGGGACCGGTTTCTGGCATTTCAGCCGTCTTCGGCCCGGCTTGCTTGAATCCTGATGGTGCAATGAGCTAGGGACTCACATCTGAGTATACCCTTCCATGGGTGAAGTGTGGGTATGGGGCCAAGGGGTTTGCAGACCTGGGTGTGAGTTAAAATGTAGCGCAGGGTACCTAAGACTATTTTATTTGGGTGGTCCCTCGTTACAATTAAAACGTGGAGCTAGACTAGACTTAACCGGAAAATAATGTTTCCATATTCTAGACTAGGCTAGGGAGTAAAAAAACAGTTGACATGTTTCTCGCTGTGTAACAATGACTTGCGATTCGTCAGGACCTATATGGTATGGTCTACAAAAAGTAAGAAACCTTATGTCAAAAAGTGTTGCTTATTTTAAATAATTGGGAAATTTGTTTTACCTCAATTATGTTGTTCCTTGCCTAAAGGTCAGTATTTATTTGCCCCATCAATACTCGGCGGGTTGTACATCAAAAGAGAAGCCTCTGGTTAGTAGGCTACTGCTCTCCGTGTAGTAGGCATTAGTCCTACCCGTTCTTCCACCGAGCACGCCACAGGTATCAGACAGAGCCTCCCAACTTATGTGACGTCCAATTAACCTATCAAAATGCTGTAGCAGCGGGCCTTCGTATGCGCGCCAGCTTTGCGATGTCCGTAGTATCACCTGTGTTGCAGGGCGATCGCCAACGTGCAGGAGCAGTATGTGTCTAGGCTCAGGGCCCCTGTAATGCGCTCTGCTATCTGACCCAAACATTGCCCCCAGCAGCACGCCTATCAGTGGAGTGCACAGCCAGTTCAATTATAGAGGCTCCTCACCCGGCATGTGGTGACGGTGGGTGCGATGGCCGTCCGGCACCCCCCCGGCGCTCGCGGGTGCCGCAGCAGCGGCCACGGCGTACCTCCGCAGGCCTCCTTGGCTCACGGGCTGTACAGAGAGAGCGACCGCGAGCGGCAGAGCAGGCACTCGCGGTCAAGCCGGTGGGGCGGGCAGTTCACAGCTGGCAGTATCCGCTAATCTAAGTGTCCCCGCAGGCCAGGATTAGTCACATCTCAGGCGCCCATCCGAGAGCACCGATCAGGCCCGCCGCCTCGTGGCAGGCCCCGGCCTTGCGTAGTCTCCTTCGGCCGGCCACCTCGAGGAGTACGCTCCGAGGGCTCCACCGGCTACTTTTCTGACGCCGATCACGGCGGTCCCGCTACCTCAAGAGGGCTGAGCTTCGGGTCGAGTGCCAGGGACTGTCCACTGCATCGGATGGTAGCTTGTTTCGTGAGTTTACTCGCCTTTGGCAGCAAATAATTTCAGGATATTAAACCAAGGAACGGGAGCTGCTTAGCTAGGCAGCCATTCCGTTTGCGCGCCCTCTAGCGCCCCTCTTGTATGTTAAATGCCTAAAGGACAATTGCCTTTCCTGTCCTTCTTGTCACTGTGCCACCAGTCCCCACCTTTTCAGTCTTAATAAGTTTCTGTTTTTACTTTTCAAGTCTCTTAACTCCAAAATTGTTCTCTATGCATTGTATACAATATGGTTTCTAAACATTTTCAATTATGTAAGAAAATCTCCCTTATCAACCATCCATTTCTACCAGCTTAACCATTGAAATTTGCAGTTTTTGTCACTCATCCTGGGAGAACTGCTGACAGAAACTGGATTTTGACAAATCAACTCCAGAAGCATGGGCCTTGATCTGGGGCTGTGTGGGTCTTAAAGATTACTGTCCAAAACCTTCCAAATCATCAAGTACTTTCTGTGTAATATGTAATGTTCTAAATGTGATCCTATCATACACAGGTTGTAAAACTGAAACTGAAAATGAAATGTACAGGTCAGTGCTTCATTTAACTTTATGGCATGAGGTGGGGCATAAAGCCACTTTCTTTTTGGTTAAAGGGAAACTATTTTTAATTGGGCTTTGACCAAGGAAGGAATCTGAAAATCCAAGGAAGGAATAGAAACACAGGAAATAGTGGGAAAGAGAGAAAGCAAAAATCAAATTGTTGTTCAGTTCAGCTGTATTGTCATGATACATGGTGATGTATAGAAAATCATGAGGAGAGCACTAGTAGCAGTGCATAATTTGTAAAATACTGAGAGCTGGTAACCGCTACTTTTATGAGAAGCCCATGTGACATCCAATTAAAAGTTTGTGCGTCGAATACTAAATCTGATAGTCTTAATACTCATGATACATCTTTATTTCACTGACAGATATATCTGCCCATTTATTTTACTCTTGCCTCTCCTGCGTTTCCCCTTTGTGATTTTCTCATCTTTCTCTATCTCCATCTTTCCCCTTTTTTCCCTCTTTTCCCACTTGAAATGATAGATGTGGAAAAATAAGTGCTGGTCCCCAAAAATAAGTGCTAGTAGCTCACACCGGCAACCACCATATCAATTGAAGCACTAACTGGTAGGAGGCTAGTATTCCTTTAGGTATCACACAACTATCATGGGGCAATGAATGATTTATGAAAAGCAGCTTGCCACAACCAAGCGGTCTATAATATACTGCCCATACATATAACTTTATGGAATCTTACATTTTAAGGATGACATACAACAGAAGTTAGGCAGGTTTAGTATCTTATGTTGACACACTTTGTACTGCTGTACACGGATTTGCTAATCATTCACATTCATGATAAAGTGTGCAAATAACACACAATATAGGAATGATTGCACACATTGGCATTATACTAGCATTTGTATTCTACTTCCTATTTGACTCATTAAATCTAGTTTGGCTGATTATTTATACCATGAGTTACGATTCTTGTCAACATATTAATTTAATTGTTTACATGTTTACAAGCTACATTCATATTGGAGCTTGTAATACTAAAGCAGCGCATAAAAATTCACTCAAATCCTGTCATACATTTCACAGATTGTTGTTTTCTTTGTTTAGAGTTGAAATACTATCAATATAAAAAATACATTGAATTTGAGCTGAAATTCACAGGGGACAGGGGTATTAAGAAAGTGTTGGAAATTGGATATCTAGTGTGCAGTGGTTTGCACCTGTCCAAGTACAGACCATCACTCTAGTCAGGGAAGGGGGATTACACTGCTAACATAACCCCTGCCCACCTCCTTGGTAGTTTGGTGCGAGCAGTCAGACTTATATAAGAGGTAATGTGTAATGCATTTGTACATACAAACACAGTAACACAGTGAAAACACTATGAAAGGACACCACACCAGTTGACAAAAATAACCAATATTTATCTGAATAAAGCACCAAAAATCCTGCATATAAAGTAAAGATATTACTTTTAAAAGGTTCTAAATTGTTCAGTCCATAGGAATCATGAACTTTAAGCACAAAGTACCTGTCATGGGCTACAATCAATGGCCAAAACAGGCTCAGCTGAGGTGGAGCACAGTAAAAGCAAAGGATTGCATTGCTTCCTTACTACCAGGCAAGGTAATGCCTCAGTTCCTTACTGCCAGGGGATGTTATGTGTTAGTTTCTAACTGCAGTGCAGGGGAGATAATGCATTTGTTCCTCACCGTCAGGGAAGGTGATGTGTCTATTACTTACTGTCAGGGGAGGTCATGTGTCGAACACTTGGCTGTGATAAGGGGAGCTGCGATTGGTCGGTTGGTGGGGGCCAGGCAAGAACTACAGGACAAACTCTGCGGAGTAGAGAACCGTCTGAAGGAGCTTGAGACCGAGGCAGGAATAGACCCTGAGCGCAAAGGCGACTTACAATTGTGTAACATTGAGCACGCAGAACTCCTGGAAACCTTGAGGATTATGGACTATAGGGAATATCTGAGACGCCAGCAGGCGGAGGCGGATAGATCCGGTGCACTGCTGGCTCGTGTGATCCGAGATTCCCCTGAGATCCCAATAAATATGAGTATCCGAGATGAAACAGGCAGGCAGGTAAACACACAACTAGAAATTAACACTGTGTTTAAGACCCACCTAGAGAGACTCTAAGCTCCTCCCCCGCAGATGTTAGGGATGACATACTGGACTTCCTGGGAGAACTGACGATTCCAGCCCTGACCCAAGAGGTTCAGACGGCCCTGGCCAGACCCATAACGCAACAGGAAATAAAAGTAGCTATACATACACTTAACCGGGGTAAGACTCCGGGTATGGATGGACTGCCTGGGGAGTTTTACCAAACTTACTCTGAAACACTGGCACCCGTCTTGGAGAAAATATACAAAACTGCTTATGAGACCGGCCACCTACCAGTCACGACTATGCAGGCCTTGGTAATATCCATTCCGAAACCTGGCATAGACACCCTTGATGTGACCAACTATAGACCCCTCTCCATGCTTTCCACGGAGTATAAAATCCTTAGCAAAGCTATCGCCTTACGAATACAAACCCATCTCCTTGGCCTGATTCATACTGACCAATGTGGCTTTCTCCCAGGGAGGAGCACTTCCCAAAACACGAGGCGACTCCACGCCCTCATGGCGACCACCCCGCAAGATCTGTCGCATGCTGGCTGTATAGCCCTGGATCTCCGACAAGCGTTTGATTCTCTGAGGTGGGACTTCATGTTTGAAGCCCTAAAACGCTTCGGCTTCCCGGATGCCCTGATAAAATGGATTTGTTTGCTGTACACAAATCCAACGGCTAGAGCACGCACAGGCATTCACACCTCGGACAGTTATGACGTCCATAGGGGCACCCGTCAGGGCTGCCCACTGTCACCATTGCTGTTTGTACTTACACTGGAACCCCTAGCGATTGCACTCCGAGCTAGGGTAGCGGAGGCGGGCATACCAGTTGGAGAAATCCATAATTTGGTCTCCATATATGCCGACGATATATTGGTGTTTCTCCGGAATCTGCAGGTTGATCATTCCCATCTAGCGACCATCTTTGAACGATTTGAGAACATCGCTGGCCTGGCCATAAACCCGGGAAAATCCCTAGGCTTCTTTTTCCGGGAAGGACAGCGGCCTACCCACATACAGTTTGGTACCTATGAGATCCAGGTAGCACCAACCACATTCAAGTACCTTGGCATCAACGTGTACCGGGATCCGGAAGACCAGATCGAGGGTAATGTACGGCGGGGCCATCAATGGCCTCCGGAGTAGCGTGAACTTCTGGACGTCCCTGCCCCTATCTGTAATGGGCCGGGTGGCGATCTCAAAGATGGCCCTACTTCCCTGGATACTGTACTAATTTGTAAACTTGCCAGTGCTATTCCCACAGCAAATTGTTACCACACTAAATACATTATTAATCACCCTTATATGGGGATCTGGAAGAAGGCGAATAAGCCTCAAGAAACTACAGCTGAACACCGGACAGGGAGGCCTAGGTGTGCCAGACCTACGAAGCTACTATTATGCAAGCCAACTTCAATGGCTAACACGTTGGGGGGAGGGTAGAAACCTACATGAGATTGCTTTTACAGCAGACAAACTGGCACTCAGAGACCTGCACTCCCTTCTACTGCCCGCTGCCAAGATCCCCAGAGACTGCCACCCCCTATTACATGTAGCTTTGAGATGTTGGAAAAAGGCACTGACGTACACAGCAGGGACTACTCCCTACGCAGACAACATCCCCCTCCTGGGACTCCCAACGCCACAAGGGAACCTGACACGACGCAGATTACAACCCTGGACAGATGCTGAGGTGGACAGAGTGGGGGACCTGTTCGGGGACGACACCCTACTGGATCACGCCTCCTTTGCACAATCCACAGGTGCCCCGCCACAAATGTACCTTCTGCACGCCTCGGTGACCCACTATATACGACATACATGGGCTCCACCACGCACCAAGCCAGAACAACACGAGCTGATTCATCTCCTCCACTATATGGGGACGGGTGGACACCTACTAAAGTGGCTATATGTAGGCATTAGAGAACATGCAGCTTTGCCCCTCACCACACTTAGGGAGGCTTAGGCTGCGGACACGGGGGAGGCCATAACAGACGGGGAAGGGAAGATCATTCTGGGTCACCATAGGAGGGTGTCCAGAAACGTTAAATTCAAATTCATGCAGGCAATGATTTTACATAGGGCATATCTCACCCCCCAGAAGCTCCACAGGATGTTCCCTGCCACCCCCCACAACTGCTCTAGATGTCAGGAGGATGAGGCAAGTATCCTGCACATGTTGTGGACATGCCCGAGAATATGCAATTACTGGGTGACGATCAGGAACATATTGCACACTGTAACAGCCCTGCAGATCCCTGAAGGGGCACTACCCTGCCTGATAGGGCACAGGAAGAGATCCAAGACCTGTAAGGCACAACTGAAATTTATAGACTTAGCCCTCTTGTTGGCACTCACGGTTCTCACTATGAGCGACCTGACCTGGTCAGAGCCGGTCGCTCCTCCCGCCGCGTGGCCCACCCCGAAGGTCCCGGTATCCGCCGCCACTGCCGCTGACAGTTCGTCCTCTGTGCCCCTGCTAAGTATCGTTCTGCCTGATTAGTCTTGTGCCGTGATTGTATTCTTGTCTCCTGTACCCCTGAGTATTATTGTGCCTGAATAGTTTTTGCCGTGATTGTTTGCTTGTCTCCTGTACCCCTGAGTATTATTGTGCCGTGATTGTGCCCTGATTGTCTTTCCAGTAATTGTTCGCCTGCCCTCTGCCTCCACCGCCGACCCACCCCGCTCCCTGCCGTTGCTCCCCGCGGCCCCACCCCCGCTCCCTCCAGCATCACCGCTCCCCCCCTCTCGCCACCCCGCTCCCGCCTCCCAGCTGCTCCTCCCTCGCCCCTCCCCTCCCCACTCTCCACTTATGGCAGAGTGCATGCCTATGCGCAGCGTTGACGCGCAGCGGGCGCACCGATTGTGCACCGAAGGCGTGCCAAAGGCAAGCCTGTCTGCGCCCGTCCGTGCCTGGACCGCGCCCAGTGCCAGGACCCCTGGCCCCCACCGATGCAAGACGACCCGACAGACCTACAACGCCGCTGCCCTCAACGCACTCAATGCCGGCCGGAACCCCGCCTGCTACCAGGCCGCCCCGAAACGCATCCATGGACCCTTCACCTGCAAAACCTGCAAATTCACCTGCCTCCGAACCTGCACCGCACCCGCCAAGCCAAGCATCAGCAGCAACCACCTCAAGTGCATCCTGCTCAACATCCGCTCCGTCCACAGACACGCCGTCGAACTCTGGAACCTGCTCGACACAACATCACCAGACGTCGCCTTCCTGACGGAAACCTGGATGACCACCTCCTCAGCGCCCGACATCGCCATCGCCATCCCGGATGGGTACAAGATCATCAGGAGGGACCGCATCAACCAGACCGTAGGAGGCATCGCCATCGTCCACAAGAACACCATCCGCATCACGACCGACTCCAACGACACCTTCGGTGCCGCAGAGTACCTCCACTTCCAGATTCACACTGACCCAAAGACGACCCTCAGAGGCACCCTCATCTACAGACCCCCGGGACCACGCACACAATTCAGCGAAGACATCACGGACTTCATCAGCCCACACGCCCTCCGCTCCGCAGACTACATCCTCCTAGGGGACCTTAACTTCCACCTGGAGAACAACAAGGACCGCAACACCGCCGCCCTGCTGGACAACCTCGCCAACCTCGGACTCAAGCAACTGATCAACACCCCCACCCACTACGCCGGCCACACGCTTGATCCCGTCTTCTCATTCAGCAAGCACATCACCTTCGGCCACTCCACCGGACTCCACTGGACCGACCACAGCTGCGTCCACTTCAGCTTCAGTAGAACCACAACCCACCACCACCCGCAACAGGTTCCTCACAGGAGCTGGAGCAAGATCACCACCGACCAGCTCACCACCTCCCTCAGCCAGAACCCACCTGCTAGCACAACGCAGCCCGCAACTTCATGAAGTGGCTGACCACCTGCGCCGACGACCTCGCACCACTGAAAAACCCTCCCAGCAGACCCAGAAGCAGAAGCAAGAAGGCTTCCTGGTTCGCCGACGAACTCAAGGACTGCCGCACCCTCGAGAAAGCCTGGCTCCTCGACCAGACCACTGACAACATGACCGCCCTCAAACACGCCACCCGCAAGCACCACCAGCTCATCCGCACCACCAAGAAGAAATCACTGAAGGAACGACTGGACAACAACGCCCACGACAGCAAGGAACTCTTCAGCATCGTCAAGGAGTTCTCCAACCCCAGCACCGGCAACAACGACATCACTCCCTCACAAGATCTCTGCGACTCTCTCGCCTCGTTCTTCCACGGCAAGATCGCTGACATCCACAACAGCTTCGGCGCACCATCCACGCACCCAACAATCGAACCAACGCCCCCCACCGCCACCCTCTGCACCTGGACCATGGTGACCACCGAAGACACAGCCCGCACGATGAACACCATCCACTCCGGATCTCCAACCGACCCCTGCCCCCACCACGTCTTCAACAAGGCCGACTCCACCATCGCATCCCAACTCAGGAACATCATCAACACCTCCTTCAACACCGCCACCTTCCCGGAGAGCTGGAAGCATGCCGAGCTCAGCGCCCTACTGAAGAAACCAACAGCGGACCCCACCGACCTCAAAAAATTCTGCCCCATCTCGCTCCTCCCTTTTCCTGCCAAAGTCATAGAGAAGATCGTCAACAGACAGCTTGCCGCCTTCCTCGAGACGAACGGATCCCTCGACCCCTCGCAGTCCGGTTTCAGAGCCAACCACAGCACGAGACCGCCCTCATCGCAGCCACCGACGACATCCGAGCCCTGCTTGACAACGGGGAAACAGCGGCACTCATCCTCCTGGACCTCTCTGCAGCGTTCGACACTGTCTGCCATCGCACCCTAGTTCAACGCCTCAGCAACATCGGCATCCAAGAGAAGGCACTGGAGTGGATCATCTCATTCCTCGCCGGAAGAACACAGAGAGTCCGCCTCCCCCCGTTTCGATCCGAGGCCACCGAAGTCATCTGCAGCATACCGCAAGGATCATCACTCAGCCCCACCCTCTTCAACGTCTGCATGAGACCTCTCGCAGCCATCGCACGCCAACACAACCTCAACATCATCTCCTACGCCGACGACACCCAGCTGATCCTCTCCCTCACCAGAGACCCCAACACCGCCAGAACCAGCCTACAGGAAGGGATGAAAGACGTCGCTGAGTGGATGAAGAACAGCCGCCTGAAACTGAACTCAGACAAGACGGAAGTCCTCATCCTGGGACTATCGCCCTCCGCCTGGGACGACTCCTGGTGGCCCCCAGCCCTGGCCACCACTCCCAAGCCAACAGACCACGCACGCAACCTGGGCTTCATCCTGGACTCCTCCCTCTTGATGACCAGACAAGTCAACGCCGTCTCCTCACCATGCTTTCACACCCCACGCATGCTTCGCAAGATCTTCCGATGGATCCCGACCGAAACCAGGAAGACGGTCACCCAGGCCCTCGTCACCAGCCGACTGGACTACGGAAACACCCTCTATGCCGGAACCACAGCCAAGCTACAGAAAAGACTCCAACGAATCCAGAACGCCTCCGCCCGACTCATCCTGGACATCCCCCGACGCAGCCACATCTCCGGCCACCTGAGGGACCTGCACTGGCTCCCCGTCAACAAGAGGATCACGTTCATGCTCCTCACCCACGCACACAAGTCTCTCCACGACCTGGGCCCCAAGTACCTCAACGACCGCCTGACCTTCTACACGCCCACCCGCCAGCTACGGTCTACTAGCCTCGCCCTCGCCGCCGTACCACGCATCCGAAGAGCCACCGCCGGAGGCAGATCCTTCTCCTACCTGGCGGCCAAGACATGGAACTCCCTCCCCATCCACCTTCGGCTAACCCAGGACCATCTCGCCTTCAGGAGACAACTCAAGACCTGGCTGTTCGAGCAGTAGCGGACCCCTTCCCCCAAGCGCCTTGAGACCCTTCCGGGTGAGTAGTGCGCTATACAAGTGTTATGATTGATTGATTGATTGATTGAGGTGGAAATCGCCCAGACCCCCAAATGTAGATATATGGCGATCTGACCTGCTGAAATGGGGCAAAGCGGAAGCTACGGCATTGCGTAGAGAAGAAGAGAAAGAACTGCGTAAATATCCTATAGCGCAAGAATGGGACGGAATGTTGATAGAGCTGGAAGATGTAGACCTAGAAATGCCACAAGGACATACCATCTGACCGTACACATGATATGTAGAATGCCGGTGCGGGCGGATGCTTATGCAAGATGCACTGGATAACCAAGCCTAATGACTGTAACACTCTCTGGAAAGACTAAAAGCTAATATATCCAAAATGCAGAGTATCTACAAGGAAATAGCCTGGAGATAGGGAGGGGGAGGGAAGGGGCTGAGGGGCAGTTCACATACAGGGGATATTGTAATTTGAATGCACATATTAAAAACTGTACTGGAATGTTATTCGGATATGGAAGACACAACGTAAAGTTGAATACGAAGAATGTTACGCCAAAGTTCAAAGTTGAAGAAAAAGGAAAAGACTGATAGAATCTACTATGATTGAATGTACCATGTAATAATTGTTACAGTCACTAATAATTTTTTTTTTTTTTAAAGTGTTTTTTATTTGCATCAAAGGATCACATATACAATAATAAACAATTCATTTTTCCATGACTTAAACAAAAACAAAAAGAAAAAAAGCAGAAATTAAAAGATGGCAATGTTCCATAATTACCCTTAAATTAGCATAAGAAATAACAGTAGTAATACTAGTACAATGCAAGGTTTACAATTGAAAATCGGCAATTTTATGTTTTGAAAGGAACTTATTACGACATAAATAGGCCCCATATTCTATCAATTTTTCGCCTGGCCTGCCCTCCTCTTGCATCTGCAACAGCCGATTCCATACTATAGATTTCATTTACTAACCTCCACCATTCTAGAGCTGTTGGTGGGTTTTTTTCAATCCAAGCTCTAGCAACAATTAACCTTCCACAAGTAATTAAAACATTCAACAAGTCTTTAAACCTTTCCCCCCCACTAATGCCTACACAAACATCTATATTTGAGAATAAGAAAGGTTGCTCCAGCCTCTCGGTAATAACCTTAGTTATCCCTTCCCAATATTCCTTGAGGCAAGGGCAATTAAAAAACATGTGAACGATGTCAGCCCCACTCAAATCACATTTAGGGCACTTCGTTTTATCTGAATAAGTATTATTCGTTGACCATTTAAGTATTCTATCAGGCGTGTAATATAGTTGACATATTGTTTTAAACAACTGTAGTTTTAAGCTGGAAGATATCACTGTTGTATTTAGGCTTGTAAGTGTTTTAGCAATTAAGTCTGAGGAGATGTTAATGGCTAGTTTCCTATTCCATTTCTCTGCTAGAGTGGTAACATCACTAGTCTTGAGATCAGAAAAGAGTTTATAACCCACGCTTATGATGGATCTATCAACATCCCTATAAATGCAGTCCCATATCTCAGATTCTAGGATTATAGTAAGTTCTATTTTATTCACAAGGTAATCTCTGATCAGTCACTAATAAAACGTTTAAAAAAAATGTAAAAAAAATGTGTCGAGCACTTGATACACGGCCTCGGTTCCCTACTCGGTTCCTTACTGCTGTGCCATGCTGTGTCAATGTGGAGGAGCAGGCATTGCATCGATATAACAGCTGCGAAGCATGTGATGTGTTCATTTCTGTAGCCGTGCATCAGGGCCAGATTTTGAGCGTGCACCACGGACGTCTGTTATTTATTTATTTTTTTAAATATCTTTATTACATTTTATCTTTTCTGTTACATTAATCATTAAGCATTGATACATACTGTTTTGGCAACATCATCCCTTGTTCCTTAACTATGTGCATATAAATCTAAGTATTTCTTTATCACATTTTCAGTGTCGTTCATGTCTGCAATGTAAGGTTGCTCAAGCATTTATAATTCGCCGTGGGCTTACACAGGCCGCACATTCTGTCATCTCCGACTGATGGTCAAAGTGAAGGTGTTTAGTATTTCTCTGCATGACAGTGAACAATTTGTCTTGAAAACATCAATTCATACAGATAATGGCTAATCATATTGGGACACCGCTCTTGGAGTACTTCACATAATGTTTCATAAGCAATTGGGTCAATACATATGTAAACGTTGAATTCGTACATTAGATATTATTTTTTTATAACAAGTCAACCATATTCAGCAACAGTACATAATAAATCAATCAAAACAAAACAAAAGAGACTTCAAATAACTGAGGATGTATGTGCCCAGCATCTAGTGTGCTATCTGGGTGCGGTCACAGCTAGGCTAGCATGCTAGTGTTGCATGTGGGCTGCTGCTTCTGTTTTCCATGCGGTTGCATGGTCATTAAGGCATTGCCTTTTAGGAGCTACTACCATATAATGTATTTTAAGGAATGTGAGGTCGTTCCCTAGTCTAACAGCTGCAGTGGTGGTGACACCCAGACGCAACGCATCGCTAGTGTCCAGGTAACTTATCGGGTGTTAGTTCACGCCCTTTGCGCAGGATGTGTTTGCAGTGTGGCCGTAGATTGTATGAGAGTCCTGGGCATATTCTCCCAGGTCTGTGCAATGGTATACTTGCTCATCCCCGCCGCTTCTTCCCTGTTTAGGGATTGTACTCTCTGCCTGCAGCCAGACCCCAAAGGACTTTGCCCAGTGTGATACCTCTGGAGGGTCCCTGTGCTTCCATCTTTTACTGATGAGCCACTTTGCTGTTATGATGCCCAGGTCTAGAAACCTTGAGTTCACCTTGTTGGATTTGGTCCTCCTATAAAACCCCAGGATGCAGACTTCCCATGTAGTAGGTACCTCAGTGTTAGTGCAGTTGGTAAGTGTTTCTGAGATCACGGGGCAATAATGTAAAAGCAGGGGACAAGACCAAAACATGTGTAACAGGCCAGCGCCTAGGTGACGGCACCTTGGGCATTCCTAATTATTGATATTAAAGTATTGATTGATCTTGTCTGCTGAGAGATACGCCCTGTGTAATACGTATGTTTGTATGAATCTTAATTTCGAATTTCGCAGTATGTGCTTGGCACCAGCTAAAACGCGTTCCCACTCTTTATCATTCCAGGGACGGCCTCTGTCTTCAGTCCAATATGTGCAAAGTCTCTGCAGAGGCTTCAATACATAAACGAGCAGGGCCTGGACCAGCCAGTGTATCACATGCAATCCCTACCCCATCACATGCAGATATTGCAATAACTGGCGTGTCGGCGGCTTGTTTGTCATGTCGCCCCATGCTAGCGTAAATGTTCACGTAATGGTTCTATGTAGAAGGAACTGGCCCGCTGGTAATCCAGTATCTGCTGTTAGTGTCGCAAAATGCATTAAAGTGCCGTCCACGTACAGGTCTCTGAGAGTCTCCAGTTCCGCTGCAACCCAGGGCGCTAATGCCATGTCCTTTATGGGGTCTCCGGCTGTGGGCGTCCTAAATAGTGGTAGTACCGGGGCATATGGAATTGTGTCTTTTGTGAAGTTACGGCTTCTCCTAAAACACCTATGCACCAGCTCAACATGTATTTTAATGTCTGGCGAGGAAGCTTCGCTAGCGGTTGGAACAATCTGCATATCTGTATCTGCGTCCAAGCTGTCTTCTAGGTCACCGTGTCTGACAGATTCCTGCTGCTTAGCCACTGTGCAACCCTCTGTAATTGTGCAGCTAAATAATACAGTTCCAGATGAGGAACCACCAAGCCTCCACTTTCCGGGGGTGCATATAGTTTCTGCAGCGCTATCCTGGGCCGGCCTGCATTCCAAATCATGCCAAGTATCAACCCTCCAATTCTCTAAAGAACCTCATTGGGACATACACCGGAAGATTCTCAAAACAGTACATTAACCTTGGCAGCACTATCAATTTTGTCATGGTGACACGGTCCATCACATTGAGCGGTAAGGCCCTCCAGAACTGCAACTGTGCTCTTAATGAGGAGATGGCGCGAACCAGATTGCCTTTCAGTATATCTGATGAGACCTGTAAATATATATTCCTAGGTACCTAAACGTGGTTGGATACCAGTCAAGTGCTATTACATTGATGCTTATATCGGTTGCAACTACATCTTTGCGAAAAGAGTAAGCACCTGACTCAGCCCAGTTTACCCTGAGTCCCAATATTGCCTCGAATCTACAGAATAGTGGCGATATCTCTGGCGGCATGGCATGAAGGTCACGTACGTATAATAACAGGACGTTCGCATATAGGGACACTGTATGTAGACCATTGCTCAAGGGGATGCCCCAGTCTGCTCCTCCCTCACGGAGGAGAGCCGCCAGTGGCTCCATAGCTAAGGAGAAGAGTAACGGGGACAAGGGGCAACCCTGTCTAGTTCCTTGTCTCACCCTGATTTCGTCAGATAAGAGCTTGCCCGTACGAGCCCGAACTGTGGAACGCTGATACAGCAACTGCATCATTTTTAGATAGTCATAACCCAGCTCATATTTACGTAAGACCGCCGCAAGATAGGGCCACTTCAGTGAATCAAAGGCCTTCTCCAGGTTTAACACTAGACAGCCATATCTGTGCCATTTTTCCATTGCATACTGTTGGATTCTAAATAGCCTTTGAATATTGACCGAGGTGCTTCTAGTGGACACAAATCCATTCTAGTCGGCATGGACCAGAGTCGGCACAAACGGGTCAATGCGTTTGGCCAGGACTGAGGCGAGTATTTTATAGTCTGTGTTCTACAGGGCCAGTGGACGGTAAGAGACTAGGAGTTCAGGGTTCCTACCCGGCTTAAAAGAGAGACCAGCGTTGACTCGTGTTGTGTTGGGGTGAGTGTTGAATACTCCAGTGTCGCCTCATTTACTCACAGCAGTTCCGACACTAGAACCTCTGAGTATGCCTTGTAAAATTCAGCCGGTAATCCATCAGGATCCGTCGTCTTTCCATTTGACAGAGAGTAGATACCATCCCTTATGTCTTCTGGTAACAGAGGAGCACCCACTTCCCCTTGCTGGTAGTCTGTTAGCAGCGTTAGTGTGGAGAGGAAGTCCTGTATTTCTGTGACCGTGGCTATTAAATAAGATCTGTATATTGTAGAGTAATGTTCCACAAAAGCAAGATGTATATCGCTTTGGGTATGCATTGTGACAGCCTGCGTATTCTCTATTGCTGTTACTGGCACAATATCCATGTCTTGCCGTATCAGCTACGACAACAATCTACCTGGCTTGTATCCCATATGATTGGTGCGCGCTGAGTGTGCGGCGTAGTTTAAATTATGGAGTCGGTCTAATAATCTAGAGTGTTCCTCCCCTGAGCGTTCCAAATCCTCAGTATCTCCCTCTAGCACCTCTCCCTCCCCTTCGAGCAGCTCAGTTTCAAGGTGTGTAAGATCTGCCTCCAACTGTCACCGCATGCCCACCTTGGCACCGAGGCAGGCACCCCTCATCACAACCTTGAACATGTCACACTCCACCTGAGGCGTCTTGGCCGTCCCGACATTATCTTTAAAATACTGAGCGACATTTGCAGCCAGTAGGGTACGGAAGGTTGTGTCCAATAGGAGATCCGGCTGTAGCCGCTATGTTGGGCATTGTCGGACAGGGGCGCGCCCGCAACATTTCCAAGACATGCGGGTTGTGGTCAGAGTGCGTCCGACCTAAATAATGAACCAGCGCTATGTGGGGGAGCAGTGCGTCTTAGAGCATATAGCGATCTAACCACACATTCAGGTCATGAGCCCCTGAATAATATGAGTGTACTCTATCATTGGGATGACGGTGTCTCCAGGCATCCTTCAAATGCCATTCTGTTTTCCAATTCGTCAACGCCTTCATAACATGGTGTGTGTTTGTATCCAGAAGTGTTGGAAAGGACCCGTCCAATGACACGTTAAGGACGCTGTTGTAATCACCCCCTAATGACATGGGTATGTCGAGCCATGGCGCAAGAATGTGTGATATCTTGTCGACAAATGCAGCCTGCTCTCTGTTAGGAGCGTATATCTATGCAAGTACGGTTTGTCAGCCATCCAGCGTGCCCCTAGCTATCACATACCTCCCCTCTGTGTCTACTAACGACTGTGTAATTGTCAACGGAACACCTGCCCTCACCCATATCAGCGCACCCCGTGCAAAAGCAGAATACCCTGTGGCAAAGAATTGGCTGCGCCAGCGACGTTGTAAACGTTGTATCTCTATTTTGGTTACGTGGTTCTCTTGCAGTAGGGCGGTTTCTATATGATGTTGCTTGAGGTATGAGTAGATCTGATACCTACGTGACGGCAAATGTATACCCCTCACATTCCATGTACCAATCTTAACTGAAGACATTAACCCTCCAACGCATTGGGTAAAAATGTGTACGTGGCAGCCCAACAACCATGTGCATTAAACACAGCTCATCATTACATACTCCACCTAGCTCGCTGATTCGCAGTGTGGGACGCTGTATGAATCTACTCGTAACAGATGACGCCTCCCAAAAAAACACAGAAAACGATATATGCATGAATAATACCAAAAGGGTGATAATGCTACCAGCAATCGTCCAAACTCCCAATCCTAGATAACAGTCAAAACAATCCTGGGGATTGCGCTGCAAACTGCTATACTTTAGAGTACAGTCCTCGTGTCTAGCGTCACAGGGGCTCCCCATGCGCAGGCAACATACAATATAGTTGGAGCAAACTGCATATGTTAACTCAGGAACATTCCACAAATCAGCAATAAAATATACGTTTGAGTCCTACCGCCTCCCTCGTGTATTTCAGTATTGAACACAGTAGGGAGCAAATACTGTAGATTCATAACAGCGTACATCCCAGGTGTCTACGCGTCCAGCAACAGCATGCCCCCACACATACACCCCAATACCTCAATTCGTAGTCCATACAAATACAGGAGGTTGCAGCGTTTATGCCATCAAGTCTGCCGTCTGCGGGGTGACATCCTGTTGTCCTTTTGAGTCCTGCAAATTCTGTAGGCCATATATCTGTTCGTCATCACTCGACATGTCTCGTTGGCTGTGATGGAGCAAGGATTTGCACGTGAAGCGCCTTGCCCCGTGCAAGAACCTCGCCAAATGTATAACATTACTAAAATTCATTATTGTCGTTTATTACACGTTTTTTCCAAACACGCGGGTGTCCCCGGATGCTTGCCTGTATGTCTTTTCCATATTAACGAAGCTTGCGCTAAGGAAAATGGCTGCTTCGCTGAAATTCAGTCTGCGCATGCGTCGGTCATACCCATGTGATGTGACGCACTCGCATTCTGGAGGGAGTTCTGTGCACATGCGCATTGATGCTAATATGGCCGCTTGACTCTCACCACGCTCTCTGCTATTGCTGCTGCTTCAGCCTATCTATCTTTTCGCACTAAAACCTTAATGCTATAGTCATTATAAAGTAAGGGTGGGATAAGATTTTTCATGGTATACAGTGTGATCATTTTGGATGTGATATTAATTTGTTTTCGCTTATTTTTCATGTACCGCGTCTTTTGGGGCTGGGAGCTCTTAAGCTACGCCATCTTTGACTCTCTTCTGGGGTTTGCCATGTGACCTGGGAGAAACTCGACTGCGCAGAAGCTAAACCAAGCCAGCTGGCTCCTGAAGCAAAATGCGCCTGGGAATCCAGCACCCAGTGTGGACAATCACCTTGAATTTAACAAACTTGTTGCAACTGTCTTATGCGCTCATACTTTCTGTTGTACTCTATGGATGGGAACGTGAACCCGGGGGGCGGGTATGAAAACCTGAATATTGAATCTGGGAAAGCTGAATTTTAGGAGGTGGTAATGATCGCACCACCTCTCCTGACCAATCAAAATATGGGAAACTGTCACTTGCAACATTAGTGGGTGGTCTGAGGGACCCCAGAACTGTATAATTGCCCTAGTTTAGCTTATGGAAATTGTCCGACTTGTCCGAGTAGCAGACCTGTCACTGACCCTACGATCTCAATAGGTGCTCAATCTGAAAGTGCTGCGGAGCACTTTGTCCATACTTTCCACAAACTTCTAAGGGGTGGAAATTCCTAAGTGCTGGCGAAGCACTTTGCTGGGAGATTCGAAAATCCAATCGGGGTTTCTGGCGGATTACTTGCAGAGAGGGGTAACGCAGGCGTTGCTGTCCGAAGCTGTGGGTGTTGGTCGTTCCCTGGGAGGCCCAGTCCTTTGACCCGAACCTGAGGGGTATCCTGTCCTGATCTGTCCGTGGGTTGTACCTGTTCGCATTCTGGTGTTCCTTTTCCGAGGGTCCTTGTCCCCGTCTTCCCATCTGACCCGTGGCCAGGGTTAGACTTCAAATCTGAATTAGGTAAATATCGTTTGTGGGTTTGCGTACTTTCTGTAGCCTGTTTTTTCTCTCTCTTCTCTCTTTCGTATGATCTATTAAAGCACTTTACCTGTGATATTGCTCTATTGCCGTTGCTGATTTAGTTTGGTTCCTTCTCTCTCCCCCCTTCCTTTAGGAGCTCATTGATTTTATCATAAATAATAGTATGTTCCCGTTTTTCCCTTTCCTTTAGTTGATTGCAGTGAACTTAGAAAGAATAGTTTAAGGATTAAGTACATGTTTAGGTCCCAACCTTATACCTCGTGCCCTAGTATAACGTTGCAGTGATTAGTTCTGTTCCAAACCCTACCTCTAGTTTTCCCATATATCTTAATGGTCGTGATTTTCTTTGTGCAAAGTTACCTTTTGATGTTGATACTAATGTTTGACATAGTGTTCTGCATATCGCTTATTGTCCTGGCATCTTCCTTTTGAATTTTCATATAAAGTTTCAAAACTTCATCAGGTGTCTGTGGTCATTTTACAGAAAGTGGATAAAATATATGGATGTAAAGAAATGTTTTAAGGTCCTGTCTACTATTTTCCCTTTTAGCTCTAGGTCCATCGAAAGTTTGTGCCTGTGGTAAGTCAGGTGCATGGTAAGCAGAGGTAATTCTGAACCATTGATTACTCATAGTAGCGTGCCAGGATCTCACCCGGTTCACGAGAATCACTGATTGAATCTAAATGCACGCCGGGGCCCAGTGCGTGTAAGAAATTGGTGACCCGGGTGAACTGCGCGCTCTATCAGTAATTTTCTGGCAGCCAGAGGATGGTTTGGACTAGTTAGATTAGGTAGACAGGGAACAAACCGTGAAAATTAATGTGCTGCTGACTTTTACTATATTGTTTGAAATTTTTGAAATGTTTTAAAATTTTATATATAATAAATGTATATGATTTTTACATTGCTGCTATAAATGTTGAATTAACCCAGAGTTGTTTGTGAATGTTCAGTGTAGTCCGAATCCCCGGGGAAGTATTTTAGCTAACGGTGAGCAGAATCCGGTTAGCTGTTGAAGTCACTAGGGTCTGAAACATTAGTGCAGGGTTAAATGAATAACTGGAAGCACTAATTAGGATCTTTTGTTATATCTGAATAATTGATAGCTACGAGTCCAGTATAAAACTTTCATTGCGATATCACCTAGTAAGGGTCGCATACGGAAGGAGTAGTAGGGTCTCCGAGGCTTGTCTGGTAAGTAAAATAGTTCACTGGTGAAATCCCGGCTCAGTACATATCCCTGACGACAGTGGATGAGTCGGAAGAATAACGGGTTCTATATTACTCGAGTGTGAGGATAGGCAAAGAAGTCTACCCGGAGTGAATGAGAAGTAGACAGAAGTGGTTTACTTGCAGTGAGAGGAAGTCTTTCTATCTTTTTAGAACACTCAGACATAGTGGCAGACGTTGTGTGTTGGTAACTAAGTTTTTCAATCGCACTTTAGGAAAAGTTAAAAGTTTCCGTTACCTTGTAAAGGAGGGAGTCAGTCGGAGAGCTGCTCTGACGTCACTCCGTGCCGCGCTGGTATTGGTCAAGACAGCGGGCGTGTAGTGAAGCTGAATTTGTGAAGGAGGGGTGAGTGCCGCAGAGTGAGACTCTGTCTCGCGAAAAGGCCGCGCACCCATTGGCTAAGAGTTTTGTATTCTCTGACCTGATTGGGTAGTGAGAAATAGAAGTCGCGCTAGCATTGGAAGCACAAAGGTAAACAAAATTAATCAAGCCGAGTTCGAAGAGAGTCCCGAAGATTATATGTGGTATCCAGATTTTATACCGAATCCAAAGTACCTAGGATTTTATAAGGATCAGCTTATGCGAGGTAGACCACACATGATGTACGGAATAAAGAGGAAATTGTCTTTTTCTGACAAAATAAAGAATTTTTTCAAAGCCGACAAGCCCATTAGAACGAGGGAGGGTGTGCTCATTCCCCCACCAAATACCCCTGCTTCTTTCATGATGTTTGATAAAGGGTATCACACTTGTGTTTGGTTAGAAAATTGGGCAAATTATACAGTAGATGACGGAGTTCTAGCATTCCCTGTTGAAGGTACTTTTAATGGTCGGATCCTGTTTAACCTAAGGACCCGCATGAATGAATTGCACCCTAGACCTAGGTTGACCCAGTACGAAGCTCTGGAGGAATGGGAGATTGAGGCTGCAGAGCGAGATAAACCCAGGATGGATAAGGGAGTGAGTAAATGGTATCCTAAGCTTCCAACGCCAACTAAAGAGCAGAAAATGAAACAGTGGAGGCAGTCTATGATAACTGAAGGGCTGTTCCCGATGATGGGGGTGGTTGAGGAAAGGAAAGGAAAATGCAAAGAAAAGACCCATCACCTAGCTCCTATGGGGGACTTGGATGATGACCACTTGGAAGATTTACTAATGAAAAATCCACCTCCCTATGATGCAGACTCAGAACCTGTGCCCTCTCGAAATCCCTTTGCAAAATATCCCAGGTGTAGGAGAGATAGTGATACAGATGGAACCGGGACAGACAGTAAAACCAGTGAAAGGGACGGGTTTTGCAGACCCAAACCTACAGTTCCGAATTATCAGCCGTTCGGAGAAGATCCTCCGCGACTGGTCACTCCGACCGCTCCGAATATTTATCCGTCCCTAGTACCCCAGGTATTACATGACAAATCTACTGGAAAGGTATTGGGAGAAAAGGAGAGAGAGGTCCTGACTAAACAGCGAGATGAATTAATTCGAACCATTACCCAAATGCAGCCCCATCCTGATTCCTTGACTATTCCAGTAACCATTGGTCCAGCTATTCCTCTGTATAAAAATGACATGACCGGTCCCCAGCCTCCTGTTTTCCCCTCGATGCTGCCTACTCCTAGCATTTTGACTTCGAAAAAGGAGATATTCATAGATGAAGATCAAGAGAGTGAGTGTGAATCGGGGAGTTTGATGGATCTGCCCATAAGGGAATCAAGGGCCAGTATAATAGGGACTAGAAGTCAGCCCAGACCAAAGGAGGTGGGAATTGAAAGTGCAACGGGAATTAGGAGTGCCACTTTAGTTTCCCCTGAAGAATTGGACAGATGGACAAAGGAGCTAGAGAAGGAGGCCACTCCCCAACCTAAAGCATTGGAAATATATAAATTGAGAATAGAAATAGAAGAAATGATGGCTGGAAACGTAGGAGTTGAGCGCCTAAGCTCGTATAACGAAGAAGAGTTGCTGTTTATCAGTAAATATCTGACCCGGAACGCTAGGTCGCTCCATGAAAAGATAATGGATACAGCAGAAGAAATGGGAATAGATGTTAGTCGCTCCAAAATCCTTCAGAAACCTTACAGAGTGGATTTTTCAGACAAAGATTTAGAAAGCCTGAATGTAATGGGAAAACAGATCCAAGTAAAAGAATTGTTGAAACTCCTGCAGAAGTGGGGCGAGGTGGGGAAGTGGAGAACCCGGTGGGCAAAGAAAAAGGAAAGCAGCAGGGCTGGGTCAGTAACGTCGGAACTCTTATTAAAGGAAGTAACACCAGCCGAAAAATTGTGCCCCATGAGGGAGGTCCCGGGAGGAAAATATGTCCATGTCCCTTGGTCCCGACAGGATATTGTGTCATTTACAAATGACTTCCCGAAATTACGGGAGAAGCCTGTTGATTGGTACAGGCAGGTAGAGCGCTTCATAAAAGTTCAGAAATGTCTGCTGAAAGACTTGGATGGGTTTTTCGACATTGTGGTCCCTGTAGATCTGTGGACCGACTGTAAAATTGAAATTGATTGGCCCAGTGAGGAATTTCCCAGAGATGAGAAAACAGGTGCGCCTGCACCTGAAGTAATGAGGAAGTATGATCAAGTCATACAATATCTCAAGAAAAAGGTTCCCGCAAAGGAAACAGACTGGACCCGAATAGATAGAACCACCCAAGAACGTGATGAAACTGTTCACTCCTACTATGAAAGGTTACTGCAAGTGTTTAAAACATACAGCGGTATCGACAATGTGGACCTGAAAGACATGACACATTTCAGTTACAGGTTTGTGCTAGGATTAAGGCCTGAAATTTCCCAATGGATTAGGGACAATAAAATCAGTTGGCAGGGAGAACCAATAGATGCTGTTCTGAAATATGCAAAATATTGTGAAGATGAAATCGAAAACAAAAGGAAGGCCCTCAAAGAGAAAGTTATGTGGGCACAGGTGAAATTAGCCGAACAGCAAGAAAAGCAGTTAAGTAGATTAACTTCTGATAATAATGCTCAGAATGCCACTGCTGGGGGAGGAGGGAAGCCCCGCACTAAAATGAGTAGAGAAGAAGCCATGAAGAAATTCCCGTGCCATGGGTGCGGCCAGATAGGGCATTGGAGAGACGAGTGTCCTCACCTGCAGGCCGGTAATGCCCCTGTAAATGGTTTAAATCCACAGGTGCCGAAAGAGGGGACGAGAAAGAACCAGCAACAGGTAAAGCTACCCCCAGTGCCTCGCGCTCCTAGACAGAATTTTAAGAATCAGGGTCAGCAGAATGAAAGGGCGGAAGTATGGGAAGTCGAGAGTGAAAGAAACGCAGTCATTCCACAGTATTTGCTAAATGATACATTCCTTTGTGAGGATCAAGATTGACGGGGCCTGAGAGGGGAGGATGAGGAGTGTGTGCTTGGCGCCTCCTTACCGGTAGACCAGACTGGACCATACATTGAAGGAAAGGTTGAAGGAAAAGATGTCACCTTTCTGTTGGACACTGGTGCTACCAGATCTACTGTGAGAACAGTGGATGTTCCTAACCTACCCCTCTCGGGAGAAGCAATCCAAGTAGTGGGAGTCTCAAATCAAATAATAAGTACTCCAGTAACTGAACCCATGGAAATTTCTATAGGGAATTTCAAGGAAATGCACAGATTTGTGGTCTGTGATTCCAGTCCTGTAAACCTGCTAGGACGTGATTTGTTGTGCAAGATGCGTTGTACCATCTACTGCACACCAAATGGTGTCGAAATTCAGACCCCCGATGAAGATGGCCTATACAAACTGATGTTAGTTAGACAAGATGCTGATATAAAGACATTGACAATTGAAGATTTACCTGAAGAGCTCCAATTAAGAGTAGTACCAGAAGTGTGGGATTTCACAGGAAAAGATGTAGGCCTGATGGCAAATGTGGACCCAGTTAAAATAGCAATAAAAACGAATGCTATATACCCCAAAACCAGACAGTATAAGATGAGTGCAGAAGTGAAAGCAGGAGTGGCGACTGAAATTACCCGGCTGCTCGAAGCCGAAATCATAGAAGAAGTGATGAGCAGCCCCTGTAACTCGCCTATCATTGGGATCAAAAAGCCTAGTGGGAAGTACAGGGTAGTGCAAGATCTGCGCAAGGTAAACCAAATTGTCGTACCTTGCTGTCCTATTGTACCCAACCCTGCAGTCATTCTCTACCAGATTCCCTGGAATGCAGAATGGTTCACTGTCATTGATCTGTGCCACGCATTCTTTTCCATCCCATTGCATCCAGAAAGCAAATTCCTTTTCAGTTTTGAATTCGACAGCCATATCTATGTCTGGAATCGTGTCCCTCAGGGGTACACCGAGAGTCCCTCGATTTTCAACCAGATACTGAAAAAGTGCCTTGAATCCCTAGTGCTACCAAGAGAGTCTGTTCTGGTGCAGTACATAGATGACCTGTTAGTGGCATCTAAAACCCAAACTGACTGTGTCACTGACACCATTGCCTTGCTGAATCACCTAGGAAAGGGAGGACATAAAGTGTCGCCTGACAAATTGCAGTTTTGTAAAAACTCAGTGAAGTATCTGGGGCACCAGATAGAGAAAGGAATCAGGAAAGTAACTACTGAAAGAATCAAAATAATTAGAGCAATGGAACTGCCCAAAACTCAGAAAGAAGTGAGAATGTTTCTAGGAGTTGTGGGTTACTGTAGACAATGGATTGTAGGATTTGCTGCACTGGCCAGGCCCCTGATAAACATGACCAAGAAAGGAGTAGAAGACCCCGTCAGCTGGGACAGTGAAAGCATGAATGCGTGGGTAACATTGAGAAATTGCCTATGTACCGCTCCTGCATTAGGTATGCCGGACTACTCTATATCTTTTGAACTGTTCTGTGACACCAGAGAAAATTGTGCTCTTTCAGTTCTGACTCAGGAGCACGGATTAGTTAGACGCCCAGTGGCCTATTTTTCGGCCACCCTAGATCCGGTGGCTGCTGGATTACCGGGGTGTCTGAAGGCAGTTGCTGCTACTTGTGTCAGCCTGGAACAGAGTGAGAACATTGTCATGGGACATCACGTCACTGTATATGTTCCTCATTCTGTTGTAATCCTGCTAACTAGAACCAAGACCCAGTACCTCACACCTAGTCGGCTGACTAAGTATGAAAGAATCCTGATTGGTGCTGAAAACGTCACCATCTCCCGGTGCAATGTCCTAAACCCAGCGACACTGTTACCTGTCCCCCTGGATGTAGAATCAGAAGAAGAAGGGGACCATAATTGCGTTGATCTGACTGAGTTCAGTACAAAGCCCCGTCCAGACATTCGTGAAATAGCATTGCTTGATGGGGATGAGACAATGTTCGTGGATGGCTCATGTTTAAGACATGAGAATGGGGGCCTGAGTGCTGCCTATGCTGTGGTTACATTGACAAAGACCATAGAGGCATCATACCTAAGCGAGGTGAAATCTGCACAAGTGGCAGAGCTCATCGCGTTAACCAGAGCCTGTAAGAGGGGAAAGAACAAAAGAATAACTGTATACACCGACAGCCAGTATTGTTACGGGGTTGTTCATGACTTCGGCCAGTTGTGGTTGCAAAGAGAATTCATGACTTCCTCCGGCACCCCTATCAGAAATGGAAAAGTGGTGCATAACTTACTGGAAGCTATCCAATTGCCCAAAGAATTGGCTGTGGTCAAGTGTGCGGCTCACAGATCAGGAAATGATGATGTGACCGCCGGTAATAGATACGCTGACCAAATGGCACAGTTTTGTGCCCGACATCACATGTCTCTCCAAATTGCATTGTGGAGTGGAAACAGCTGCCAACTTATGTTGTTTGAGAATGTGTCAACGTGGGAAGAACTAAAGGAGTTGCAACAGGCTACAGACAGGCAAGAGAAAGGCAGGTGGGCAGTAAATGAATGCAAGTTGAGAGAGGATGGTGTGGTGGTAAATTCGGCTGGGGTGCCTGTACTGCCTGATAGCTTGGTGGACCCCATGGTCAGAATGATACATGAACCAACACATATGGGAAGAGACGCTATGTGTCGGGTGTTTGAACAGGTGTTCTGTAACTCAAGGTTCAGGGACCAGGCGGAAAGGTTTTGCCAGAGGTGCCTAGTGTGTCAGCAATTTAATGCAGGAAAGAAGACTGTAGGAAAACAGAGTACCATTGGGAAGGCAGTAGGTCCCTTTGTAAGAATGCAGGCAGACTTTGTAACCATGCCAAATTGCAAGGGATATAGATATATCCTAGTCATAGTTTGTCTGTTCTCCAGGTGGGTGGAGGCTTACCCAGCAAAGAAAATTGATGCCTTAACTACAGCTAAACTATTGCTTAGGGAATTGATACCTAGGTATGGAATCCCAGAGACTATCGAAACGGACCAAGGTGGGCATTTTGCCAACGATGTGCTAGAAGAACTCTGTAAAGCATTCAAAATGAAGAAAAGAATACATTGTGCCTACCATCCAGAGGCTTCTGGAGTAGTGGAACAAATAAACGGCACCCTGAAGTCCAGGTTGGGAAAAATGTGTGATTCCACAAAAATGAACTGGATAGAGGCTTTACCCCTTGTGCTGATGAGTTTGAGAAGTATCCCGAACCGAAAGACTGGCCTGAGTCCCCATGAAGTGTTGATGGGAAGAGTGATGCGGCAGGCATGGGTACCCGGACACAAACTGCTAAGCATTTCTGATGATATGGTGCTAGAATACTGCAAGCAGCTGGGTGACCAAGTGCGTTCTCTCTCTCAGCAGATTGGAGAGACAGAAGACGAGTGGCCAAAGACTCCAGCACACAACTTGCGACCAGGAGATTGGGTGGCGTTAAAGAAACACACCCGGAGCAGTTGCCTGAAACCCAGGTGGGGAAAGCCACGACAAGTGATCCTCGTCACTACCACTGCTGTAAAGTGTGCTGGTGTACCGAAGTGGATCCACGCCAGCCACACGAAGCGGGTAGCTGGAGAAGACGCGACTGTAGCTGAAGGCAGCTCAGCTGAGGAGGCTTCCGAAGAGGAGAGTCCAGAACTAGCTGACATCGAACTGCCGAGCACCAGTCGAGACGTTGAATGGTATCCCGCCGACGACCCGGTTCATGATCCAATACGAACCAGGAAGTATTCCTACTTAGACAGTGAGTGGGATAGTCCAGGTGAGCTAGAAATAGACGAAGCAGATCAGGTCCACGAGAATCACATCACACCTGATCAGGAAATAGGCCAAGTAGGGTCAGATCAAGGCATCGAGACTCCTCCTGGAACTCCGGAGTCTGGAAAGGGACAAATAGTAATTAGAGCTGACGTTCATGCAGAAGAAAACGAAGAGATCGAAGCGCATGAACAGGAACAGATAGAAATAGATCAATGTGCTCAGACATCTGAAATAAAACCAACTAAACAGAAAAAGAAAGTGCGGTTTGAATCTGAGCAGGGTCAGACTAGGGACCAGGCAGAAGAGATAGATGAAAGACCTGGAACTAGCCAGTCAGGTAGGGAAACAGAAGTGCCACAACAAAAAGTAAAAAGAGTGCACGAAGAAGGGCAAGTTTCCTCAACTACTGGGAGGAAAGGAGGCAGAAGTGCACCTCGATACGTAAAAAGACTGAGGCTCAGACTAAAGACAGCCGCAGACAACGACAAAGACCGAAAAAGGGCTCAAAGTGAAAGAAGGACAGCCCAAGGAAAATCGCTGAGAAAGAGCGACAGAATAAAGAAACAGAGCAAACAGTATCGAAGCCCTGAGTGGACTTACTATGTGTTGGAAGAAATAGACGAACCACACCACAGTGGCAACAGTGAAGACGAGTCCATTGCTGATCGGAGCTCTGACGAAGACCCTCCTTGAGAGAGCCCAGAAGTGAACCTCTGGTACAAGGAAACGAAGAGGGGTAGCGAAAGCCACCTGTAAGCTAAAATGTCTGATCCGAGTGTCTCTGGGAGATCCAGATGTGGGTGTCTAAAAACTTGCTGTAAAGTATGCTTATGTAGCGTAGCTGTGCTAATAGTAATATGGATAGGACTAACAATCTTCTTACCGTTTATGATAAGTAAGAATCCTAACCTTTCCCCTACTGAACCTGAGGCAGTAGATGTAGGGGCTGACCCGACTGCAGAAACACCACGAAGCTTAGAAAGACGCGACAAACTAGTAGGCTTGACACACACACGACCTAAATTAGAAGCATCAGATGAGGATGGACTACATTTTCACAAAATGAGAAACAGGACACATCTAAATGTCTTTGCTAACTTGTTAGTGCATTACGTAGAAGCTATGGAAATAGAAGACTGCTATGTCTGCATGAAGCTACCTACCTCAGTAGCTGAAGGTGTGACATATCATCACCTACCGTTAACCTATGGAATTTCCTGTAGTATTTTAGCTAGCTTGTTCTATAGAAGCACCTTGCAATATTATTATTCAAATGATGACGTAGTTTTTTCTGAACTTCCTGTTAGAAAACACTTGAACCGTGTACATACTACAAGTGACGTGACCCGTTATATGGGAGAATATTTTCTGACTATAGGTAATATAGATTTAAATGAAGCAAGAGAATCTAATCTGACCTGTTCTCTGCAAGAGCAGGAAAAGATGTTCATAAAGATGGCAGACAGAAGGAGAGAAAAGTTTCAAAAGAAAGCAAATGACGAGAAAGATAGAGTCCCTAGGTGTGCTGAACACATGGATAACACCTCGCAAGGCGAAGCTAATCCTGCCTTGTTGCTGGATTTTGAACGAAAAGGGAAACTTTGTATCCATAGGGAAAAGACAGAGTACTATAACAATGAATTCATCGGTTCCAGCGAGTGTGAACATAATTACAAGGTAATTGGAGGTTGGGGTTTCAAAAATGGGTCAGAACCTGTGTTTCCCGGAATATATTATATATGTGGGAACAAGGCGTATTTCAAATTGCCGGATCACTGGTATGGAAGCTGCTACTTTGGCATTGTTTTCCCGAAAATATACCATGTGAATAATGCAGCTGGAAGCGATGAAGAAACTAATGGCTTAGTACGTAGTAAGCGCGAAAGTGTAGGTGAAGTTATAGGTGATATTTTCAGTGCACTGATACCTGGAATGGGGGTAGTTCTGAACACCCATAGAATCTGCAAATTGTCTACAGTAGTGGACCGGTTATCAACGGACACTGCTGCTGGATTCCTGCTGGTCAATACTGAAATGGTTGCGATCAGATCAATGGTTTTACAAAACCGCCTTGCCCTTGACACCCTATTAGCAAAAGAGGGCGGAGTCTGTAGAATGCTGAAAGCGCAACATTGTTGCACTTACATTCCTGACAAAAGTATCGAATTAAAGCAATATGTGAAGAACATAACTAATTTGGAAAAAGAACTCAAACCATTGGAGGTTGACAGTGCCTGGACAAGACTGACTGGAGGTCTCTCCTCTATAGGTAGTTGGTTTGCTAACCTAGGTAGAAACCTGTTGTGGAAAATAGTGATGCCAATAATTGTGATAGGTGTAATTATATTGATTATTTTTATCTGCTGCAAATGTCAGAAGTGCAAAAGGAAATACACAGTAAATCAGAGAGGGGTGAAAAGAAATATTGATGAACTGGAATTAGAAGAGGTGAAGAATACCATCTATAAAAAGGCGAAAAATCACCACTCTCATAGAGAAGCTGAAAGAAAACTGAACAATAAATTTATTGAAATTGAAATGAGTGATGTGGATGAATGAAAAAAAGTTGGCATCTGTTTCCATTATGTAGTGATGATAGTAAATATCATCAAAGAGGGGATTGATGGAGCAAGGATTTGCACGTGAAGCGCCTTGCCCCGTGCAAGAACCTCGCCAAATGTATAACATTACTAAAATTCATTATTGTCGTTTATTACACGTTTTTTCCAAACACGCGGGTGTCCCCGGATGCTTGCCTGTATGTCTTTTCCATATTAACGAAGCTTGCGCTAAGGAAAATGGCTGCTTCGCTGAAATTCAGTCTGCGCATGCGTCGGTCATACCCATGTGATGTGACGCACTCGCATTCTGGAGGGAGTTCTGTGCACATGCGCATTGATGCTAATATGGCCGCTTGACTCTCACCACGCTCTCTACTATTGCTGCTGCTTCAGCCTATCTATCTTTTCGCACTAAAACCTTAATGCTATAGTCATTATAAAGTAAGGGTGGGATAAGATTTTTCATGGTATACAGTGTGATAATTTTGGATGTGATATTAATTTGTTTTCGCTTATTTTTCATGTACCGCGTCTTTTGGGGCTGGGAGCTCTTAAGCTACGCCATCTTTGACTCTCTTCTGGGGTTTGCCATGTGACCTGGGAGAAACTCGACTGCGCAGAAGCTAAACCAAGCCAGCTGGCTCCTGAAGCAAAATGCGCCTGGGAATCCAGCACCCAGTGTGGACAATCACCTTGAATTTAACAAACTTGTTGCAACTGTCTTATGCGCTCATACTTTCTGTTGTACTCTATGGATGGGAACGTGAACCCGGGGGGCGGGTATGAAAACCTGAATATTGAATCTGGGAAAGCTGAATTTTAGGAGGTGGTAATGATCGCACCACCTCTCCTGACCAATCAAAATATGGGAAACTGTCACTTGCAACATTAGTGGGTGGTCTGAGGGACCCCAGAACTGTATAATTGCCCTAGTTTAGCTTATGGAAATTGTCCGACTTGTCCGAGTAGCAGACCTGTCACTGACCCTACGATCTCAATAGGTGCTCAATCTGAAAGTGCTGCGGAGCACTTTGTCCATACTTTCCACAAACTTCTAAGGGGTGGAAATTCCTAAGTGCTGGCGAAGCACTTTGCTGGGAGATTCGAAAATCCAATCGGGGTTTCTGGCGGATTACTTGCAGAGAGGGGTAACGCAGGCGTTGCTGTCCGAAGCTGTGGGTGTTGGTCGTTCCCTGGGAGGCCCAGTCCTTTGACCCGAACCTGAGGGGTATCCTGTCCTGATCTGTCCGTGGGTTGTACCTGTTCGCATTCTGGTGTTCCTTTTCCGAGGGTCCTTGTCCCCGTCTTCCCATCTGACCCGTGGCCAGGGTTAGACTTCAAATCTGATTAGGTAAATATCGTTTGTGGGTTTGCGTACTTTCTGTAGCCTGTTTTTTCTCTCTCTTCTCTCTTTCGTATGATCTATTAAAGCACTTTACCTGTGATATTGCTCTATTGCCGTTGCTGATTTAGTTTGGTTCCTTCTCTCTCCCCCCTTCCTTTAGGAGCTCATTGATTTTATCATAAATAATAGTATGTTCCCGTTTTTCCCTTTCCTTTAGTTGATTGCAGTGAACTTAGAAAGAATAGTTTAAGGATTAAGTACATGTTTAGGTCCCAACCTTATACCTCGTGCCCTAGTATAACGTTGCAGTGATTAGTTCTGTTCCAAACCCTACCTCTAGTTTTCCCATATATCTTAATGGTCGTGATTTTCTTTGTGCAAAGTTACCTTTTGATGTTGATACTAATGTTTGACATAGTGTTCTGCATATCGCTTATTGTCCTGGCATCTTCCTTTTGAATTTTCATATAAAGTTTCAAAACTTCATCAGGTGTCTGTGGTCATTTTACAGAAAGTGGATAAAATATATGGATGTAAAGAAATGTTTTAAGGTCCTGTCTACTATTTTCCCTTTTAGCTCTAGGTCCATCGAAAGTTTGTGCCTGTGGTAAGTCAGGTGCATGGTAAGCAGAGGTAATTCTGAACCATTGATTACTCATAGTAGCGTGCCAGGATCTCACCCGGTTCACGAGAATCACTGATTGAATCTAAATGCACGCCGGGGCCCAGTGCGTGTAAGAAATTGGTGACCCGGGTGAACTGCGCGCTCTATCAGCTGGAGTTAGATGCATTTTCTTCCTCGGGGAACCGCTGATCTCTGCCACTGCCTGTATGGTGTCTTGCTGTCCGCTCAGGATCAGCTCCGAGCTTGGACCCACAAGTGGCAAAGGCGGTGTCCCTATTCTCGTAGACCTGCACTCTCTCTGCTGGTGTCGAAAAGGGCCTTTCAGTTTCGGTAGCCTTGCGGTTGCGGCCCTGTCCCGAGGCCCCACATTGGTGAAGGTGTCCAGCCAGTCCTCCGCCTCCGCCGATGTGTTAAAGAAGTGTGTTTTTTTGCTGGCAACCACACACAGCCGCGCAGGTAACAACAGAGAATATTTCAGGTTATTTTGTCAAAGACGTTTCTTCACTGCCATGAACGCAAGCCTCTGTAGCTGTACCAGGATGGTATAGTCCAGGAAAAACATTATCTTGTTATTATCAATGTCGATATCCTGGAGCTTCCTGGTTTTCTTCAAGATGGAGTCTCGATCTCTGGAGTTAAGGATCCGAAGCAGCTAGGGCCGCGGATTCAATCCCATAGTAGGTGGCCTCGTCGGGACCCGATGGGCATGCTCTATTATGAAGTGTGGTGATAGGGACCCTTCTGGCAGTACATCTCTTAAAAAAATTCTCCATGTTCAATGCATGCTGTGCCCCTTCCCACCATTCCGGTACACCTACTATGTGGACATTGTTTCGTCGTTCCCTCCCTTAGTCATCCTCGGCTCTGTCTTCCAGGAATTCTACACGGTTTAGCAAGTCTTGTACATGTTTATCCGTTTACGTCACCTGTGGTTTGGTGTCAGCAAGCGTGGATTCCAATGCAGTGGTGCGGTCCGTTAATTTCTGATGGTCTGCGTGTAGATCAGTGAGGTTGATGGCCTTCTTGTGTATTTTGTATTCCAGGGAAATGTGGGTTTGATTGATGGTTTCCTCCAGACGGTCCATTGCAGCAAGTACCACATCCAACTTGCTTGCCTTACTATCCTCCCCCCCCACAAAATCAGGTGCAGGACCTATTCACCTAAATTGCCTTTTCGCTCAGGGAGAACTCAGCATGGCGCCACCAGGTCTCCGTTATCGCTATCGTCCCCTCCTCAGCTACGACCGGTCGCAACCAGCAGACACTCCACGTCTCCCAGCTAAGACGTTCACTACTTCCTCGTATTCTTTCCGCAGCTCCGTCGTCAACCATTTGTTCCCAGCCACTCACGTCTATTCGTGTAGAGGCGTCATTGTGTGCTCCCTGGCGAGAGACCACGCCAGGCTAAGATTGGTGACGCATCTATCTGTGTACATCAACGAACTCACCCCTCAGAAGGCCACTCAGGTAGAGCATGCTGGGCGTGCAGACGTGCCCTGGCTGGGCAGCAGTGTGTACGCTTTGACTTTGTAGTGGATGCCAAGACAACGGCAGAGAACTTGTAGTGTAGTTCCTATATTCCCAATAGGCTCTGCGCATTGTAATAATATATACTATAGTTAAGAGGTAGGACTGAGGTTGACTAGGTCTCTATCGAATATATTAAACTTAATTGTGAGTGCTAGTTAGCTCAGAGGTCACTAGAAACGTTCTTGAATTCACAAGAAGGGATTAGTTTCTGACAACCGCATAAACATGACAACTTTGTTTCCCAAGAATAAGAAATCAATCTCTAGAGTTGCGGAAACAATACATAGCTATTTTACTCAGTCAATCGCGCATGCTTCGTTTCACCAGAGGTTCTGAGAAAATAGAGAGGCAGGAGTTTTCAATAAAAGGTATTTTATTGAACAGTCTTCTTTCTCAAGCATAAGAAATGTACTGCTACAATCGTAATACTGGTTATAAACTACAATCCATAAAGTACAAAGAGTATTATGAAATAATACTGTAAAAGCATGGTATGGTTTGTAAGCCATATAAAATAACATACAATACATACATTAATAAATAATGACTAAAAGTACTCAACTGGTGCTTCTAATATACGCCGAACCGGTGTACCTAACCTAGGTCTAGTACAAGGGAAGAAGTAAGTGAGGTGTACCTTAAGTTTAGTATTCTTTTGCCAAGAATCTATTCCAAGAATTCTCTAAGGGTCTAATCAGCTCCGTACCTTGGTTTTAGAATGAAGGAGGTCTTGTATCTCTCTCTCAGGACACGATTTCCCAGCAACCCTCAAGGGTAGCGTGGAAAGACTGGAGCTGGATTTCTCTGCAGGAGAAAAGACAGCGTCTCTCAGTGCGTCAGCTGGAGGGTCTGCTTCCTTCGGCACTTGCTACTACAGGGCGTGTCGCGCAAGTAGATAGTCAAACTTCTCCAAACCACCGTGTGTTTGTCTGGGCAAGTGTGGGCATATTTATACCTTGAAGGTGCCGAGTTTGACTTAAGGTTGGACATAATAACATCATCAATGACTCAGTTCTTTGAAAACTCCAGGATTTCTTGTATAAATCAATATTCAAGCAGGGGGAAGTCCCTGACTGCTGAAGGCGGGTTTCTCCAAGAAATCGTTGTGGATTCTCGGAACTAGTGGAAGTAGCCTTGCCGAATTTGGACTGCATAGGCTAAATCTAAATATGGTTATGATTTCTATGCCTATATAAGGATAGGGTGATTTATACCTAAATATGGGCATTAATCGAGAAAATTACACTAGGGTCCTGAAATCCTACACAACAAACTTACTGCTGCTCCAGGGTGCAGCAGACTCGGCTTCAATATCGTGCCTTGGCTCCTGCACGATAACAGCTCTGTACGGTCATCAGCCTCGTAGTCTTCCTGTGGCAGGTGCAACAAGGTCGGATGGGTCCAGGATGGCAACTCGTTGGCTCCCGGGGTGCAACAGCAGGGCATCTCACCTTGGGCGATCGCAGCTGGGGCTCACTACATCAGCATACCCGCCAGTGCCGCCCACACACTCAATATGTTGATGTCCCCTGGTGCGGGCGCGGGGCAATGTCGTGTAGCAGGCAGTTTCTTGTGAGTGGAGCCCTCGCCACCTAGCCATGCCACAGATGCAATGACAGTCGTTATGAGCATGCAGCGCCGCCTCGTAATACCTCTCCGCCTTTACCACGATGCATGTGTGGCAGGCTGCTGGTATCACAGAACTCCACAGGCCATCATTAATATCACAAGGACCTCAGCTGCAATGCACTCCTCACCTCAAGGGCATACAGGTATGGCAGGGAGCGGCCAGCCGTGACTCCTGATCCGTCAGCGGGGGCCAACCACTTCAACCACGTTTCCGTGGCCGGAACGTTTAGGAAGTGTCCATCACCAGTCTGCCGGTGAGGGGGGGGCACTATCCCCGATCACACTGCATGGACAGCTGCAGCTCGTGTTGGCCAAGCAGGGTCTGCTCACGTCGCGCCTCTTCGGCCACCCTTTCAGTTGGTCACCGTGTTGTGCAATATCAGAGCCCGGATGTTCGTGGGCAGCACCGCGGGGGCCCCAGCCATTCTCGGGCCGCTGGGGTCAAGTAATCAGAAGAGCGTCCTGTAGGGGGGGTGAGTGTCCGCAGCACCGCTTCAGCGGTCCAGAACCGCCTACCATAGCTTCACCACAGGGTGAATGGCCACACAAACGAGCAGGCATCCGCCACCGCACACAGCCCTCCTTTCTTGCGGCGCGGCGAACAGCAGGCAGATCAGGTCTGCAGAAGGAGGGGCGGGCGGGTAGCACGGCGGGGGCCTCACCCAACTCTCACCATCCATTGGCGGGCACCGAGACATAAGCAGCAGTCCAAGCCAGCCGCCGCCCGTTCACTGCAGCTGCACCATTTCTCGCGGCCTTTTGGGTGGGGCCAGACCCCGGGCTCACGTAGTTGATGTCGGCCTCACCAGGGTCATGCAGGAGGCAGCGTCTCCGGTCGGGGGTTTCACACTAGAGCCTGGGCGATCTCAAATTTACGTTGCTGCATGTGGATAGTGTCCTGCATTTGATCCTCTAGGTTGGTTTTCCCAATAATGGCTGCATCCGGAGGTATTAGCCTGTCCAGGGGAGCCTTCCGCAGAGCTCTATCCAAATATGTCTGCCTCTATTTTGGCCGCAGCCACGCCCCCCACCACAGTCATTTGTTATACAGTGCGCGGGATTCGGATTTGCGGTGTTCCTTCAGTAGCACAGTAGGCACTGCATCAATTCTTTGGCCACACATCAGTGATACACTGCTTTTTCAACCACACAGGGGTGCTGCTGTGGAAAAACAGCTGTTGAGAGTCGATGCATGGAATTTCTAGTTTCTTAGCAGCCAAACCACCTCCAAATGGCCCAAAACGAGAATTGGCACCTCTTGTCAGCTCCGAACTCCCAGCAGAGGAGCTCAGGGGCTACAAATGAAGTCTTTTATGGCCCTTAGACTTCTTAAGAGGAGGCAAGCATGCATAAGCGTTTGGATAACCTTGGGAAGTAGGATGTAGAAAGAAAATGTCCTCTTAGTCAAGAAGTGTTTTGAAGTTATGGTGTAACAGCTCCAGTTCTTATGCCAGTTTCTAACTTCGAAGTAGGCAAACTTCAACGGAAAGTCTTTGTTGAGCACAGGACCCTACCTTACTCTGACCTGGCTCCAGACACACTACAGGGAATTGGAGACAGCTTTGTATGAGAACATTTACAGTCCTATTCAGGTGTCATTGACAACTCCTTCCACCACTATAGCTCAGGAAGACCTATCAGGCTGGTGATTGGCCATCAACACATGCATATGCAGGGCAAACCTCAACTCCCTTTTTTGTGACTGTCTAGAGTGAATGGGCAAACAGTCCAACTGTCACCCTTCCTCAGACGTGGATTCCACCCACAGGAAGAGCCACACAATGTTAAAGCAAGAAAATATCCACGTTCTAAAAGAGGCATTTTCAAACACACAATTTAAAACCAAGTTCACTATAAGATGTGTTTTTAACTTGACCCCAAACTCCAAAACATGATCTACTTCCAATGGGAAGTTACACTTGTACGTGGGCAGAAGGCATCTTCAATAGTAACTTCTTTCCTAGACCTCTCTGCGGCCTTCAAAACTGTCTGCCACCGTACCCTAGTGCGGCGCCTCAGCAACGTCAGAGTCCAGGAGAAGGCACTGGAATGGATCATCTCGTTCTTCGCCGGAAGGACACAGAGAGTCCGCCTCCCCCCGTTCAGATCAGAAGCCACCGAGGTCATCTGCGGCGTCCCTCAAGGCTCCTCGCTCAGCCCAACCCTCTTCAACGTCTACATGAGCCCCCTCGCAGAAATCGCACGCCAACACAACCTCAACATCATCTCCTACGCCGACGACACCCAGCTGATCCTCTCCCTCCCCAACGACCCCGCCACCGCCAGAGCCAACCTACATGAAGGGATGACAGACGTAGCCAAGTGGATGATGAACAGCCGCCTGAAACTGAATTCGGACAAGACGGAAGTCCTCATCCTGGGATCTTCACCCTCCGCCTGGGACGACTCCTGGTGGCCCCCCGCCCTGGGCAGCGCACCCAAACCAACAGACCACGCACGCAACCTGGGCTTCATCCTGGACTCCTCCCTCTCCATGACCAGACAAGTCAACGCCGTCTCCTCGTCGTGCTTCAACATCCTGCGCATGCTACGTAAGATCTTCCGGTGGATCCCCACCGAGACCAGGAAGACGGTCACTCAGGCCCTCGTCACCAGCCGTCTGGACTACGGCAACTCCCTCTACGCCGGAACCACCGCCAAACTCCAGAAGAGACTCCAGCGGATTCAGAACGCCTCAGCACGACTCATCCTGGACATCCCCCGACGCAGCCACATCTCCGGACACCTGAGAGATCTGCACTGGCTCCCGGTCAACAAGAGAATCACCTTCCGTCTCCTCACCCACGCACACAAAGCCCTACACAACCAAGGCCCAGGATACCTCAACAGCCGCCTCAACTTCTACGCTCCCACACGCCAGCTTCGATCGACCGACCAAGCCCTCGCCTCTGTCCCCCGCATCCGAAAAGCCACCACAGGAGGAAGGTCCTTCTCCTACCTGGCCGCCAAGACTTGGAACTCCCTCCCGACCCACCTCCGCCTTTCCCAGGACCACCTTGACTTCAGGAAGCAGCTCAAGACCTGGCTGTTCGAGCAGTAGCGGACCCCCCCTCCCCTAGTGCCTTGAGACCCTCCGGGTGAGTAGTGCGCTATATAAATGCTTTGATTGATTGATTGATTGATTGATTGATAGATTGAAGAACAACCTCCAGCGCAGGGTCTCGCTTTGGTCCTCCACTATCTCCATTTAGGCTACCTGTTATAGTTCTATTACCACCTGAGGTGACCATAGAGTCAGATAATACTGTAAGCTGAGTATCAGAATGATGCTACCTCAGATCTGTACCTCTTTCTTTGTCTAGGATATCATGTATCTTTTTTTGGCCATCCTTGTAAGAGCTGCTGTACCATTTGGGACCGTTCTGTCTGCTTGACACAGACATGTTTGTGTCTGACAGCTCTGATTCATCTGTTAATGAATAGTATTTGTCTTTATTCTCTGGTGTTTTTAATGAGTGGATTAGAAGAGAGTTGCTTGCAGCTTGTGGAGTTACTGCGGGTTCTACAATTCCACCAGTGATATTTGCACAATCATTTGAGCTACTTCTTTTACTGCCAGATCTTTCTACTTTGACCTCCATGTAACCCTCATCTGGCTGTCTCACAGGTGTAGAATCGGCCTCCGGGACTTTTTTCTCACCCTGATCTTTAGAGAGGGGAGTACCTGGTGGCCCTATTACATATAACGCAGCTGGAAAATTTGAGTCAGTCAGTGCTCCTTCAATCTGCCCCAGCTTTTCTGTTGTCAAGTTTGGATCTTCTTCTACAGGCTCCTGCAAAGTTCCAGCCCCCCCGTTGTACCAAAAGTGCTTGTAATCAGCATTTGAGAATAGCTGGTCCCTCTGTGTGGTTTAGCAGTCTCGATATTTTCGGGCATGTTTTCAAATGTGCTGTTTTTATCCACGCACTCACCCTTCTCCCCTTTCCCTCCCCTTGCTTATCTTCTCGCACCCCTTGTTTCCAACCTTTTTTGCCTGGTAGCTGACAGCGCTGTAATGGTATGTGAGGCTCCTTGCGACTGAGCACTGGGCGCAAAAACATTTTTCCCTTTGAAGTTTTTACTCCCCCTGCCAGCCATCCTTACTTGGCTGTGGTGGTTTTAGACAATGCAACAAAGTACCACTGTTTCGATTTCAGTTCTCAGAAGATTGTAGACCTGTCCCAAGCACTGTGTAATCTTTGTGGCTTCACGTTCAGCGCTGAATGTCCTCTCTGAGCTCCTGCATTCCGATCGCACCGATGGGAGATCACGCAGGTCAGGAGTAATCCGAGAATCCCAACCCGTGCAGGCGTCCTCGAGGTTTGGAGGAGGTTAGAGCATGAGTCTCTGCATGAAAACGATGGAAAGTTTTACCATCCTTCGTTTATTTTTCAGGTGCATTATATTTGCTTTCCATGATACTGCATAGTATTCTGAGGAGCGTAGAAGGTATTCAAGACTGGTTTAGCAGTGATAGGGGTTTGCAATCTGGTGAGCATCGCTGCGAGGATGTTTCTTGAGCACCATCTTGCCTCCAACTTGTGATATTTCAAGTCCACTCTCAAAACACTGTATGTTTAGTTCCAAATGAGTCTGTGCCCAGGTCGTCCCCATCCTGCCATTTTGTGGCCAATCCTGGTTCACCTAATCCCTCTAATCTGTGTTTATCTGGGAGGAATAAACAAAATCCAGCTGCCAACAACACCCATTCACATCGCCCAAGAGCAGGCAGCAGGCATCAAATGCTGCAAAATGTGTTTATTCTAAAAGTTAAAGACACAGAGATGACAGACGGAATGCAGAGTGATTCAAACATTCTACCCCATTCAATAGATCTATTGTGCCACCACAGTTTGAACACATCCAAATGCAAATCAGTCTTCACCCTGTGCTTCATGTGAAGAGTCCAACATGAACTTCCAAGGCAGGTCCTCCCTGGAACATGAACAAGCCTCCTGGGACTAGTTTCGTGATTTTACCCCTCATCAGCTAGGCTAGCTTGAAGCCAGTGGCCCAGTGAGCCCAGGACCCATGTCTGGGCATAGCTGGTGCACTTAGGGCGAGGCAAAAGACACACAGATCATGGCGAACTGACGGTAAATTGGCACGGGTAGGAGTCCACGACCTCGAAACCTGTTGGATTTGGGCGGCACGTCCGTGGCCAAAGTGCTCTGCTTTGGTGTAGTCCTGACAACTGCGCAAAGGGAGGCACTCCGTTCTCGGATGCAGGTTGATGCTGTCACATGGCAAGGGTACAGTCTTGAGGCGATCCACAGCGCACTAGGCCCCGTGTGCCTGGACAGCACTGAAGTTGACATCGCGTGCAAGACTGGCAAGGCTATTTGTGTTCCGAAGCCCAGTATGGTTAACAAGGGCAGTTGACAAGCCCCAAGAAGTCACTCTGGAGGCAATCCTTTGTGCCTTGCTTGCAGGGCAGATGTCCGCTGGCATGAGGGCGGCTCCACAAAGCAGGACAACAGTTCCATTGAATAGTCAGACACAGCAAAGAGGCAATCCTTCCCACTCAGCAGCCTTTAGTGTAGCAGAGTTTCATGCAGGTCCAGTTTTTTTCACACAGATGTGGGTTTTTGGGCCCTATTATTATACCCTGGTGCCCAGGTACTAGAAGAGACCAGAAGCTATTGGAGAGGGCTTTGAGGTTTTGGGGCTCCCCTGTCTCACCTGACTTGTCTGCCCTGATAAAGCAAAGTAGTAAAGCCTATTGTGTGGTGGCCGGCTCAGGCTATTCAGATGTGAGTGTGAATCATTACTCCCTCCTCTCAGCCCAAGAAGGCCATCAGATTGTTGATGTGGCAGCCCTTCCTGTGTTTGGGAGAGTGTAGGTAGTATGCAAGTATAGGACTGCTACCCTGGGCCAGACGTGTATTGGGGCAGGCAGCAGGTACACAGAGTTTATGGAAGGACAGAGAAATGTCCACTTTCTGAAAGTGTCATTTTTGCCAGTAAGGGTAAAACCCAATACACCAACAGGGAGGATTTCTCATGATGATTCTAACCATACCAAACATGATATATCTACACCTTACTATGCAGGATTTATCACTTTAAGGGATGTAAGAGCATTTCTAAGGCTGGACTATGGAGGGGTCCGCCCCACTGCAATGGCAGAGGCCTGATGCAGGATGCAGGTTTGCCAATATCACCATATTTTAGGGTAGAGTAACCGAACCTTAGCAGTTGTAAGGTGCCCAGAGTCCTAAGTCCGACAAAACGGTATAGTCTGAAGTTGGAAGTGGGCAAAAGTTAGTGGGAGACCAGCCTAAGGCTGATAGGTGAAACACATTTCTCTGACACAAAACATGAAAAGTATTATTCTTCCCATTTAAAAGTTAGCATTTATTACATGTAATAAGGCAACCCTATGTTATCCTTTACAAGAGGTATGCCTCACAGTAATGAAAATTGATTTTAGGAGTTTTTGACGACAAGGCAGTAGCGGTCGGCAGTAGGTGTTTCTATAGGGCGGTGACGTGGGCAGGAGGAGGGGCAGGGTGGGGGGAAATAATGTATGGATTACGGAGTTTTACAGGTAAGTAAACATTTAAATGCATAAAACGAATTTCGTTGCGCACACTGCATCACCAAATGTGATGCAGTGCGCGCAACGAAATTCGTTTTATGTATTTAAATGTTTACTTACCTGTAAAACTCCGTAATCCATACATTATTTCCCCCCACCCTGCCCCTCCTCCTGCCCACGTCACCGCCCTATAGAAACACCTACTGCCGACCGCTACTGCGACAAGGACATGTAAAATGGAAAAGCACATGTCCAAACTATCAATTATAATGAACCCTTACCTATGTGCTAGCTAGGGTCTAATTTATGGGTTACTTATATACAATGAAAGTGGAGTTTAAGGGTAGACACAGCTTATAAAACTGCAATCAGGCTGCAATGGAAGGCCTGGGACAGGTTTAAGGAGGCTAATTAACTGACTGGCACACTAAGAGCTGCATGGCCTTGTAGCTAGAATGTGTATTTAACATAAAAAATAAAACACAAGAGGCATTTTGCAAAACTAGAACAGTTGTTTTAATTAATCGCATCAACAAGAGAACAGCAGCAGATTTGCGGTCTGAAGCAGTCTCAAAGTAAATTGGTGTTGGCTCTTATTTTATACATTTTACAACTTGTTACGAAGCAATTTGTACATTAATTTTTAACAGGAATTGCGGGAATATTCACAGGATTGTATATTCGATCTCCTGATAAGAGTCCAGCTGGGTCTCAACCTTGCGTGCACACAATGCGGGACAATGGGTAACATGACCAGATGTCCGTCATGGTGAGCGCCTGTTTTCTGTGTGCAGTGTAAATATGGTGTTCTGATTGGCTGAGTGTTCCTAAATATATGTGGCATTTATCTTTATGGTTGTTTTGGGAATGTGCATCCCTCTGGCCACACAAATGTTGTTGGGGCCAATCTTCTCGGACCTTTGCAGTGTTGCTACCTTCTGGCAGACTGATCTAGATTGTCCCTGTTCAATCATTTGTCTATGGGCTACGTGTCACACCACTTGTGATCTGTTATTCAGTGCTCCAGACCTTGGTATTTCTGACTCAGGGTTGATGGGTAGGTCATATTGGGTAGATTTGACTACAGCAATGTGACTTTGTTGTTAGACGTAAATATATCCTGGCGTACATTGGCATCATATTTTTCTTTATTAACAACATCCTAGTAGATGGGGGCGTGGCTGACTGCAAAGCATGGCTGCCGCAATTTGAGCAAGCTCCTCGCCCAGATTTGAAGAATCCTGGATAATCCTGGTGGTATTGGCTTCTGACTGATTCCAACTCTAAATACAAGAGAGCCTCCTTAGACCGGGCTGGCACTTACACAGTGAAATCGCCGCTGCGTGCTGCCGGTCCCGCCTGGACAATGAGGTGGGCTTGGCTTCTGGGTGCGGGCTGCTGAGCCAGAGGCCTGTCTCCGGGATCGAGAAGGAGTGCCAGAGGCCAGGATTAGAGCTACTGTGACAACCTGCGCTCCCGCTGTTGCTGTGAACCCCCCCGGAATGAGGAAGAGTGGGCGACCGGGGAGGAGTGGACGGCGCTGAGGACAGGACGGGCCTGCATTCTGCTGATGCCTGTGCAATAGGCTACCCTGCCGAGCCTCCTCTCGGAGGACACCCTGGCTGCCTGGAGAGCGTGTTCAGGCCTGTGCTGTGGTGTGTACTGCCACTGGCAGCCGTGCTGTGGATCCCGTTGCTGGTCTAGGAGGAGCGGTGCTGTGAATGTAGCCATGGGCATCTGCCAAAGAAACTATGCTACCCTGTGCTACCGGGTTAGTGTGGCGATACCAGCAGATTCTCGCCACGCTTGGGTCCCGCTTCCCTGTCTCCCTTCCGGTCCGGCGGCCCTGTGAACTTTAGCGGCCTGGGATGCGTAGCCGGTGCCTGTCCTTAACGTGTCTCACTGGCATACTCTGCTGAAGCGCGGCAGCCGCACGGTAGACATCGCCTGTGGGAGCGATGCCTGTGGCCCTTTAGTTCTCCTGATCCAACTGACTAGTGATTGCTGATGGTCTGGTGCGCCCCCCCATTCCCACAATATCTTAGAGAGCACAAGGATCAGCATTGGACGCTCTTGCTGGCGGAAGGTCGCCTTGTGCCTGGTCTGGTTTGGGGGGCAGGGCCCATGCAGGTCTGGATATACCGGGCCACCCTAGTGAAGTGGACAACACCCTACCCGGGGCTGGAGGTCCCGCACCCGCACCTGCATTGGTAAGACCCGCTGATCGTGTCACGGACGCACGCATTGCCTGTCTGCCTCCGCCCCCCCCCCCCACACAAAGCAGCAGGTACCGCCGGGATCTACTGTAGGGCTGAGTGTGCGGAAGGCTCTGTGCACACTTGTCCTTCCTGAGAGGGGACCTTTTGGGGCCAACTGGGTCGGGGTCACGTGCCACCCCCCCCACCTGAACCTCTCTCTTTGGCTGCCGCTCGGGAGGAGACACTGTAAGAATTGGAACTGTTGGTGTTGGCGAGATAGAATATTGTACCTGTGGTTGTACACAAAATAAAAGCACACACAAACCTTTACTCACTGTGTCTTGCTAGGATACTCCCAACTGCAATTGCGACTATATCGTCTAGTGTCTCAAAAATACATTACAAGGTGGCTGTTGAGTCCTCGCCTACCAGTAGAGACACTAGACGGTATAGTCGCAATCAGGTACAATATACGGAGAATCCAGACGTGCAGGGATCACGCTGACCCGTAACCCTGATGAAATTGCCGGTAATTAAAACTAGGCAATGAAACATGTTTTTAATCAGAGTAGGCACACAGCAACATTAAGCTTTTTCTCACTATTACTGCTCTACCTGGCAGGTGCACGATTGTCACATTAAAACAAGTTCACTACCTTCAATAATTTAGGAATGCATTAAAATACAAGGGTGGGTGTATGGGAATGCTCATGGTCCACCCATTGTAAGGTCAACCCTTCACAGTGTACCCAATGTAATTTTTTTGTGTTAATATACAGAGTCACACAAGGTGAGGCAAATTGGTCCTAAAGTGGCTTTCCAATCCTAAATTGGATTTTGAAGTCTGAACCTAAACTTCTAAATGCTGTCCGCGAGATCATGAGACACTTGGATGAATTCTACTGCAATCTCTGAAAAGTGTGTACAGAAAATGGCTTTGAACTTCCTGCCATAGGAGAACTAAGACCATTCCATCCGAGCCAATCCCACAATATTGCGTCTTGACTGGGCTGAAGAAAAAGATTTCTTGTGCAAGGAGCTTTTCTGCAGCAGCAAATCTGTTTCAGCTGGTCCTCTGTGATAAGTTATGCACGCCCCATGTTTCCCGACTCATCATCAGATAGAACCTTTAGCCTTGTCAGATGGATGATTGTGACCTCTGAGAAAAAAAAGACTTATGGATGGTTTTGAGATTGGCACCACCGTGGCAATGCCAAAGGACCACCTGCCAGATACACAATAACTATTAATCTTGCGTGTGGCCGGCTGTAAGGTATGGCAGTGTGGGAGGGGGAGGTGGTGTGGTGTCGTGCTCTCACACCATCAAACTCATAATCAGGCACTAAGTACAAACTTATAAATCTTGAACCGCCTAACAAAATTACTTTCTTGCACGCAAAATTCGAACAGCTCCTACCTGGGCCGTTTCCCTCCAAACCCAAGAGCTTCAGCAGGACGGTGTACTAAAAACAATCAGGCTTCAGGAAAACTTTATCAGGTATGGTCTGCAACCTTAGCACAGACAAGGATCTCCACTTTCATTTCTAAGTCGTGAGGTAAAACCTTCAACCTGACTTAACCTATTGATATATCTGACTGCATTTTATCTCAGTAAACCTCAAATTACACCTAGGTCCAGGTCCTCCAAGAACAGTGAATTATGCTTGACACACTTTCTTTTGAAAATATAATATCTCAAGTTCCCCTTATTGGTATTTCATTATTTTGAAGTAAATCTATTTATTCAATTTTAAATTATTTTTTCAAATTGAAGTTAGATTATTAGTGTGTTGTGTTTTAAACGGGCATATTGCATTCCGAACTCCTCCATCAAAATGAGGCGATCGGAAAGAAATCGAACCGACCCATTATGATGCGCCTCCCCTTCCGAGCCATATCGTAATGTGCCCCGTAGTGTGATGACTATGGTGTTGTTGACCCTCAGACTATATGCTAGTGAATAAAGTGACACATATTACATTGTGGAACTTGACACAAACTTGTGCACCCAAAACGTTTTGATAGCAGTGTCACCTAAATGGTGATGCATGTGATAGATGGGTGTGGGTGTCAATAAAGCCACTAAGGAACGGTAGCTAAATTCTGTGTTCAGCAGAACACTACAATAACAAAGATACTAATATGTGATTTATCCTGTTTCATTGGATAACCTATATTTCCAAGTCTACCATAGATGTTGTGAACCTTGTTGCAGTGTTTCTCACCCATAGACAGCCATGACAGGAGAGTTTGCAGTGGCTGAGGTGGTGTGCGGCATCGGAGGCCTAGTGGGCAAGATGCTAGTGGAGCCTTCTGGACGGCAGCCGGAGCAGAGAACGACGGGCGCGGCACCGCCACTGTGCTCTGAGGGCGGAAGCGCTGGCCGAGTACAGAACTGACTCCTGGTCGATGGCCTGGCGTGCGTGTTGTGGCAGCAACGGTGTATATGTGACCAGGAGGTCCCCAGTGGTGACGCGATGATTGTTGTTGATCATCTCCCCTCCACCCAGCTTCTACATTGATTCTAGAGGTCAGATCAGGACGCAGGGATGTGGTGTACCGCAGACTAACCGGGGGGTCGGAGTCAAGTGAATTGCCTGCTGGGGTCCGAACAGCCTGTGGGGGGCCATTGGGACTGCGCCGGGCCCAATTGTAGGGCTGTGGGCCGGCTCACGTTACTCTGCTTACCGGCGGATGTAGCATTGGGGCCTGTAGCATAGGGACTGGCACGGGAGGTGTTGGGATCCACAAGGCATATATATATACTCAGTGGAGGGACACTGTGACCCTTTTTATGTACAATAGTGTTACGGCTTGAGCCCTGGTATGTATTGCCCATGACTGCAGGGGAAGAGTGCCATTGGAAGCACTGGGGAGCGGAGCCGAGCACAGGGCCCTTAGCTGATGTGAGGTAAAAAGAGCCCTGTGCAGCAGTGAACAGCCCTACATGGACATTTGTGGTTCTTGTGGCAGTGGCAAATAGTGGACCTACGACATGAAGGCCGGCTTGTGATTGCTGGACACCATATATGCTACTGACTTTTACCAAGCAAGGAGCCAGGCCTAGGCTTCATGCACAATGTGGAATCCAATGCGGGGTGTGAGATATACTGCCCAGGTCGGCTGGAGGCAGCGCTTGAGTTTGCAGGGTGAAACAGAGTAGGGGGGACACAACTATCTGCGGAAGCAGGCGGGTTAGCACTCACTGGGTGGGCTCCAATGTCATGCTTCTAAGACAGGATCTGTGGAATGCGGTGGAGCGCATTACTGAGACCGAGATCAGGGTCCAGAGAGTGGAGGATTTGATCGCTACCTTACAGAAAAAAGTTGCGTCAAGATCACCAGGGTTCTGCCCTCGTGGGTGAAAGACACAGAGGGCAGGGCTAGGAGTAAAAACCAATGCTTTGTGGGATTCCACGAAGAATGTGAATGGGGGACTCACCAAGCCAGGTCGCCGCTGCCGTGAGGGAAACGGCTTCATTCATTGCACCCGGCCCTGCTCGCCGGAGCCCCGCTGTTGCCATCATCGAAAAGGGAGCCGGCCGTCACCAGGACTACTGCTCACAGGGTGCCCTGCTGGTAGCTGTTTGAGGGCGTCAGCAGAGGGCGCCGAAGGGGCTGAAAGCCAACGTTGCTCTCCTGCAGGGCGGGCCTGTCTGCACCCATTCGAGCTAGGAAGAGGCAGGGCTGGGCCTGGTCCCTTTCATCTTTTGTTTGCCTTGGAGCACAACCCACGAGGTAATGTCTGTTTCAATCTAGTGACTGATATAAGTTCCTTGGTTGCCATCTATATTTGATTCGAAATGCTACCTTGCGCTTGTGCCACAGTGCTCTTTGACTTTTATTCTTAGTACATTGTGTGATAAAAAAAACCTATAAGGTCTACCCAAACCAAAAATGGGCAAAAGGAAAGCAATGGAGGGAGCTGGGGGATGTAATGGGATGCCAATAGAACAAAGGAAGAAAAAGAGACAGAGGAAACTCCTAATAAATGCTGGTGCTAACTGTGTGATGAATAGGATAGACAGCTTAATACGAGAATGTAAAAAAATCCTAGTTAATGAGCCTAGTACTCCTGTCAATAAACACCCCCATTAAGAGCCCTGTAGTCACCCCCCCAAAAGCGGTATTTCCATCAATTTTTAATACATCAAATCGGAGAAAAAAAGGTAGGCTTTGAGTCTGTCCCAGCCTGAAGCGAATCCCCCTGAGCATGAGTCTTTGATCGCCCGAGAAGAGAGTAGGCTGCCAAATCAGGTGGGCTTTATTTGCCAATGTTCCAACAGATTTGCCTCCCTTGATACGATAAGTGTACACTCTCACTCGATATTAACACCATTATTGCCTGATACACCCGAGAAGGTGCAAAGTTTCACATGTAATAAATATATTGGGGACCCAGTAGCAGTTATAAAGGCACTTGGAGGGGAGATCGAACAGATAAAAAGCATGTTCACCGAGCTCTGTGTAACAGTCAACTCTACACTTAACCTTAAAACAAATATAAGTCAAGTCGGATTGGTCCCCCATGCAGCTCAGGAAAGCACACACAGCCAAGTGGGCCCAAGCTCAAACATTACAGACGCTGCGAGGTTTATGTTCGAATCACTCAGGGGGAAAGGAGGCTCACTACAGCACATACTTAATAGACACGTTTATACCAAAGACAGTGCAGATAGATCCTATCTCCTAGTAAACAAACAAGTACCACCGAGCATACACAATAGAACTCATATTCTGTCAGTTCCTCTAACAAACTCAGGCCGTAGAAATTGTGAGAACCAAAACACACCTAAAAATATATTTTTCATAGTTAATGTCCCCAAAGTCACTGAGACTAGAAGCCCTAAAAATGGCGAATCACTGATTAATAAATCAATCCACTAGATTTGTCATGTACGAGGGTGTTGTTACATCATTAGGGAGGACATAACTAAAGGAAGAAGATGTATAATCCCCAATACGACATTAGATAGTATTGAATTAACACTGGTAGATGCTAGTCTGGCTGAAAACATGGTAGCATTAGAGTATAGAACGTCCTCCCCTGATTCATCCCGTATACAATTAAGGCGCCGTCCCATTCTAACTGCAACTGTAAGTGGTGGGGTAAAGGAACATGCTGTAGGAATTGAAGGTCCTAGGTCAAACTTGGACGCTAATGATTGACTCTATCAGAATCCACCTGAAGAAGGGGAGAGGAGTCGCAAATCCTTCTGTCGCAGCACCCCTTCTCTGACCAACCAAGGACTACCTTTGGCGCCTCCCATTCTTATTTCACAAGAAAATGTTACACATAAGGAAACCTCAAGGCTCACTTCCGTTGATCAAACCCACTTAAACATCCTCTCCTGGAACATAGCTGGGTTAAAGAAAAATATGACAGTTCCCTTGTGGAACAAGTTTGTAGAAACTCATGGTATATGTTTATTCCAGGAGACCTGGAGTGTAACTGCACTGTATAAATCCGGCTTCAGTACATTCTATATCCCGGCAGTGTCTACGGGAAAGGGCAGGCCTTCCGGAGGACTAACAGCTTGGCTCAGATTAGATCTGGGCTGCTCAGCCCTCCTACATGACACCGGAAGTTCCGACATTATGTGGCTTACAAGGAGATCTATTGGAGCTCTTTAATGTCTATATAAGAGGGACAGTAAATGGCAAGTCCTCGACCATCTTAACACAGCTAGAAAATCAAATAAACAAGTGCCCCTTGTCTGCGAAAATCATTGTGGCCAGCGAGTTTAACTGCACATTCGAGCCACTTAGCATTGAAGATCTACTGCATTTTACCACCAGTAAAAAGATGGTCTGAGATTGTAATCCAAGTTAGTGCTATAATACTAGAATATGGCATAAAAGCAAAAAAATGGCAGAACCCTATCCGACATCAGGGGGAAAAATACTTACAATAAAATTGCATGCCCTTACCGCAATGATTATATCTTGGTCGACTTGCGCCTCTGGGCCGATGTCATTGACATGGAAGTGGGCCTAACTATTCACAGTGACCACACCACTCTAAGTGGAGAAGTGTGGCTCACTGGTTAGAGCAGGCAGACCCTGAAGCAGAGGTCAGACCCGGGACCAGGGTTCAATTCCCAACTCGGCAGGGTCTTGAGCTCAAATGTCCATGGACTCGATAATTCTCGCTTAGGTGCCTGACCTAATCATGGGTTCACACTCTGCAACTCTGGGCATTAAGCTTGCTTAATCTCCACAACAGCCCCCCCGTGACGGGATGCCTGGCGTTCACCTTGGGGATACCCTGTAGGGGCTATCTCACAGGGAAAAGCCAGGACGGGTTCCCAAGGCAAGCGTGGAGATACCCCTTCGGGGGTCGATTCAGGCGCTATATAAGAAACGTAATAATAATAATGTTAAAATTAAAGAATAAATGGGCCCCTCACAACCAAAAATATAATACCATTGGGAATTACCTCATCTCCACAAAGGAGTTAATTCTCTCTAATTGTGGTAGGCGTCGAAGATGGGCCAAGGTCGCAGAAGAGGACCATAAACTAAAGAACATCTCCTCAATATTATTGTCAAAGACAGCCGAACTCGAGGCAGCTTCAGATAACGTCCTTGCATGTGGCTTTGAAAAATATAAGCACGCAATTGGCCAAAGGTGGGTGCATGTCCTACATTTTATGTAAATGTTCACTCCCACGGCATCCATCTGTCAGGAGCAAGCAGCGGCACGCAGGGTACCAGCTGTGAGAAATTGGCCTGATATGCAGTGCTCACTATTCTAGTGATCACTATGTATCAGTCCAAATGACCCTTATTGATGATTGGTTGTAAGTCAACTTTAGACCAGCTATCCTAGTAGCATGGACAAGAGCAGCCTTTAGGCTAAACTCTAGAGGGTGTGTTGAGCCAGCTGTTATACCATCACATATACCCCTTGAACACCAAGTGAAAGGACACCACACAAGTTGTTATGAAAATAATAGGATATTTATTATAACACAACAGCCCTGGACTCTTTATGAGGACAGGGCGCTAAGCACAATTCAAAGCTCTTAAAGAAATACTGAAAGTCGCACAATTTACACAAATGCCCGAGGGGCACGAAAAACCATATACTCTAAAAGTGGAATGCAAAATACTAGCAGGTAAGTAACTAGTCTCAAAGACTTTAGGATCGCTAGGACTGGACTACTGAACCTTCAGATTACGAGCAGGAGGCCTAGGGAGATCGGGTGCAGAGTGTGCACTCTCACGCGGGATGCGGGACAAAGTCTATGGATGCTAGATTTCGTAAAGTTAGTGTTATCGGACGAATCCGACTAGGTAGAGATGAAACGAAAAAGGATCTGGACACTTGGATAGTTAAGCTATGCTGGAGCACCGAAATGCTCAGGTTACCTAGCCCAGGGGCTACGGCTGCATAGGGCTGAAAAGACGTTGGGAATCCTCGTTGCAGTCTATGGAGCCTGAAAGAAGAAGTTGCTGGCAGGCGACCAGTGATGAAGTTCAATGTGATCCAAGCCTGGATCGGTGATGGAGGATACCTGTAAGCAGAGGGGACCAAGTTCTGAATCACTAGCCAGTGATTAGATGGGCACCAGGATGGCACCGGACGAAGTCACCTCGACCAGGTGAGTGGGCGACGCTGGGCTCTGCAGTCTCTCGGACCAGGAGGCGTTGTCGGTGACCAGGATGGAGGTGCGAGCTGTCCCAGGAAGGGATCTGCTGTTGACGTCGCTGGACCCAGGATTGGGGCAACAACTCTTGGCAAATGCAAGCCCACGCGTTGGACTCAAAATGGCGTCTGGAGTGGACCAGGAGGGTCCGGGGTGCTCCTCTGTTGGAGGGGAGCAAGGGCCAGTCTGGAGCAACCAGACCAGCGATGAAAGTGTCGTCGTTCGTCGTCAAGAGGGCCACAAGCCAGTTGGCAAGTAGCCGGACAACGCGGTGAGCAGCAAAGAGCAGAAGGGCCCCACGCAGATCTGGTGGATGCTGGGGGGCTGGACTTCGGTGCTAGAGCTGCTCAGGGTTATCGCTTCTCGAACCCCAAAGCACTCACTCGAGGATCCCTCGGCGCTCGTGCTGGATAAGTGTAGTGCAGTTCTGAAGATGGCCGGTCCCTCGAGGTCTCGTCACACCCACAAATCTCAGCTGGGCTGATGATGTAGGTAGAGGTCAGAGGTGCCAGGGAAGCTGGGTCTCGTCGTGCTGGTCAGTCGGATTCCGGAGGAAGGACGTGCAGCAAACCGCAGGTTACTTAGTTGGTGCCCGCAGATGTAGGGTGACTACTCCTAAGTCACAAGGGAGAAATCTTGAGAAGAAGTCTTGAGTTCCTTTCATAGAAAGTAGTTTCAGGATTCAAAGATGATCTAATTTGGAAGGGTCCCCGCTCCCACCTTTATACTAAAGAAAGGGGCTGGTACAGGACTAGGTCCTGCCCATGGGTGGGACCAGGAAGGGGGGTGGTTACACCCCTCTCCCATGCCGGACTTTCCCCAGCTCAGGGGCTGGTGTGCCCCTGGAACTGGTTCTAGCCGGCCTATGCATAGTGAGCACCGGGGTGCCACTTGCAGTCACCTTCCTCTAAAGCCCTGCCTACCCAGGATACACAAAACCCTGTCTGGGATGGTGCTAGCACCGCCCCTGACAGGAAACCCTTTGTCCAAGCTCTCCTCGCTGGAAGGACTCCCAGCAGCAGGAGGTCAGACTTGTGTCTGTGGTGGCAGCATCCATTTTGTGATGCTGAGGCTCGAGTTAACTTTAACTGGGGTTCACAGTTACACACATGTCGGGTCCCTCTAGAAGGGTGGAATGCTAACCCCGTCGCCAGAATTGGTGAGGGGTTAGTATTCCAATTCGTATGACACCTTACTCGACATGTTTTGATAAAGCGATACCAGAGTTGGCATATAACCGCGAGGATTATAATGCACTTAAGAGTATATGGTATGCGTTATCATGGAACAGCTATTAGGACATGGTTCCTCAAGCTGCAAATGGGCTCAGCTCATGCCAGAGCACCATCTCACATAATTCCAAGCACTCTGCCTTCAGGATTGTTAAGGCCTGCCATAGGAGTGACTGATAGGAATCTATGTGTCCATTTTAGGGTTAGATATAGGTATACTATATCTAAAGCAAAGGGTGATTACACCACCTTGCCTCAGCTGTCGTGCAGCCAGTTGTGTCAGATTTAGATGGCCAGCCAGGGGTGGCATAATACATGCTGCAGCCCCTGGTAGGCCCTGGGTACACCTATGCCCTGAGTTACAGGGTCTGATAAGGTGACCCAGTACCAATTGGTAAATGCACCTAAGGTACACGTGTCAATTTAGTGAGAGAACAGCTAGGCTGTGGGTCTGATTAGCAGGCCCACAGCCAGGGAAGTCGTAAACCAGTGAAGCAAAAAGCAAAAATCTGGGGTGATCATAGGATTGCAGACCCTACTCTCCTACACCAGCTGAATTCCTCTTCATTGGTCATTAAACATAGAACGGTCGAGTTCACTTTCGCAACGTGGCTTGTCTTGCATTGCTTCAAAAGCAGAACCAACCCCCAACAAAGCATCGAGCAGCGCTCATGATGCATCTTCATTTATTTATTATCAGGAACCACATGTTTTTTAACCTCATAGATGCTATTAAACATTCCTCCCCAGTGCTGCGCTGTCCATTGGAACTAGTGCTGAATGGACGTCCAATGGTCGTGCGCAGCACTGGGGAGGTAGTGCTGCCGTCGGCCAATGCACCGAGGCAGCACTTAAGGGGTTATACACAGCATTGAGCAGTGCTTGCTGTGTGCTTTTATTTATTGATTGCGGTCATGGATGTGTGCGTGCAACAAATGCCTCCCCGTTCACTTTGTGTGCTCTCCACTGTAAGCCACTATCATGATGTTTATTAAAAGCAAGGTGGCTGCATGCACTACCAGCACCTGGATGGTGCTCAATCCTCCACAAACACAGGACAAGCTCTGTCTGAGCTCCAGCATCATTGTTTTTAACTGCTCTTTGGCTCAAAAGCAGACCCCTCCTACCTAATACACAACATCGAGCAGCGCTATTGTGCACCGTTATTTTATTAATGACGCCTGTATGTTACATTTTTTTCATGACTTGCCTCCAAATCACACCTCTCCCACCTCCAACAGAGCATGGGCATGCACAGCTACATTTTCACTTTGAATTTGACTACTTGCAATCAATCAATCAATCAGGGGTTTGTTAAAGTGCGACTACTCACCCGTAAGGGTCTCAAGGCGCTAGGGGTGGGGGGGTGCAGGTTCCATTCCATCAAGGAGGGGGTCTGTTGAAGAGCCAGGTTTTGAGGTTTCTTGTGAAGATGGGGAGCAATGTTGTCTGTCTGAGGTGCAGTGGAAGGGCGTTCCATGCTTTGGCAGCGAGGAAGGAATCTCTGCGCACAGGCGCATTATGCATATCACTGGCTAGTCCCGACCCCCTTCATGCCGCAGCTGGCGGTAGAGGACTGGATCGTGCACCCCATTCCACTTAATGGCCTGCTCTTTTGCCCGGAGTCACTAACACAGACACCGAACACTTTGGTCTCCTGCACGCTGGATGCATGGCGCCGCATAGCCAAGAGGATGTCCTGCTGCCTACCATACTCCCCCAGAATGCCATTGACGTTTCACCCTTCCCTCGCGCTACTACAGGAGCGAGGGTTCTGAATGCTCTGTGAGCGACTATGGTTCACCTCGTGGGGCGATCTATTTGCGAACGGAAAATTCAAACCTGCAGAGACGTTTTTCGCCTCCCAGGATCGCACCCCGCTGGATGCTTTTTACTACTTACACCTCCGCCAGGGGATGAGGGACATCCTACCTATGTTCCCTGAGGAGCCCGAGATTTTTCTTCCACTCCACTTTCTGCTATTCTCACAGGATGGGGCTCAACTAGTTGCTGACCTTTATCGCCGGCTCCGATCTGTCGCCACATTGCCGGATGCGAGAGCTCAGGCGTGTTGGAATGCTGATCTGGCCGCGGACCTTACCGACGACCAGTGGCAATACTGCTGCGCCTTAACGGCTCGAATATCAGCCAGTAGTAGATTCAAAATAATACACTACAAATTCTTGCACCAATTGTATTACACCCCAGTAAAAAAACACAGATTTCGCCTAGCCGACAACGACAGGTGTGAGCGCTGCCACGTCGAACACGCGGGTTTTCTACACCTGGCATGGGAATGCCCCCCTGTTCATTTATACTGGCAGCAGGTAACAGACGCTCTTACAGCCATGACTGGGGAAACCATCGCTGCGGAGCCGCTTCTTGCACTACTCGGGCACACGCCTCATATTCCTAAATCCTGCAGGAAATTCGTAGATATTGCACTGCTTTTGGCGAAACGACGGGTAGCTTGTCGCTGGGGTAGAGGCAGAGCCCCTAAATTCAAGGATTGGTTGGCAGACATTACTTATTGTCAGGAACAACACACCACTTTTGCTGAACTGTTACCGATCCCTAGCCGACCCAATGATATATGGAGTCCATTGGTAGGCTATTTGCTTGCCCAGTCAGATGACGACAAACCTCCAGAGGAGGGAACTACTAGTGACTAGCTTCATTTAGAGCACTTACTCCCACAGACCACTGCCCACGAACGCTTACACCACTCCCCACTTATCGCTCTACCACGCTGCCCTACACGTTGCCCTGTCGGCCATATACCTGCGTGGCACCTCCCTCGCATATTATCCACTGACACTACATACGCAGATGGGGCTGCCGGACCCTCGTTTGTCCTGAACGTCCTACTGCTCTGACAAATCCACTCACCCCTAACATCAGACTCGTCATTACACAATGGCACCACACTTCACCCTTTTTCTCCAGATGACTATACTCCACCGTAATTATTAATGTGTCAAGGCATAGCATTGAAAGACTTTTTGATATGTAATGCTACCCTGCTGTTCCAGAATTCCACTCCAGAGTGTGTCCATGAGACCTCACATTGTTGTTTAAAGTTGGAAACTGTTAGAAAAGGGAAAAAAAACCTTGTTCTGCTGCACCACATTCTCAGACTCATGTCTCGTTGCACTGGATGTTAGACACTCACTGTATGCTGCTCTGTTACGCTACCGGGCCCCCGGGATGCCGGTTCCACAGCTGTGTCATACCTGTTATAACTTCATCATAGTGCTTGCTCATCACGCTGCCAGCCTCCGGGTTGTAGGCACACGAAGCAGTGTACTGTCTATTTTATTCAATAAAGCAGTTTGAACACCCAAACAAAAACATACAAGTAAAATTTTGGCAGAATTTATAAAGAAAGAGTTTGTGAGAAGCATATATTTATGGGCTGGTATCAGAGTGAAACAGAGGGAGGGTTATCTGTTTATAAAGCATTGAACTCAAGAGGAGGGATCACCATCATTTTTCCATGATGAATAGGCGCTTGGCTCACAGAAATTCCAGTGACACAAATGGCTCACTGGCAGTTCACAGCAGCTGTGTCAACTATTCAATTAGGGAATCCCCAGCTGGGTAAAATTGTTTTTTTATTTTTATTTATTTTTTTAATTCCACAAATGAAAGCTGTGGCTTTGTACATCACCCCCTAGCAGTTTTTTGGAGAACTATGGCCCCCGTAGTCCTAGTGATATTTGATATTTATTAGCATTTGTAAAGCGCTACTTTCGCTCCGGAGGGAGCATCTTGGCGCTGAGCACACAGAAGATCAACTGTGGGGAGCAAGGATCAGATAGCTGCGAGGACCGATGAGTCAGACTGAGAATAAATCCAAGTCTTCAGGAGTTTCCTGAAAAGGCTTTCTGAGGGGGCATGCCTGAGGTTGGGGGGAAGACGATTCCATGCCTTAGCAGCCAGGAATGAAAAGGTCTTTCCGCCTTTGGTTTTTAGTTTTATTCGGGGTTCAGTGATTAAATTAGCACCTGATGACCTCAAGCAGCGGGTTGGAATATAACGCTGGAAGCGCTTAATCAGGTAGGATGGACCTGTGCTCCTGGTGGATCTAAAGACAGTGACTAGAAGCTTGAATAAGATTCTCTTATGGAGGGGCAGCCAGTGAAGGGTGTTGAGAGCTGCAGAGGCCGAGGACCTACGGGGGAGTTTCAGGACAAGCCTGGCTGCTGCGTGTTGAACACTTTGTAATTTTTTAAGGGAAGATTTCTTGATGCCTGCTAGGAGGCCGTTACAGTAATCCAGCCGGGAGAGGATAATCGCCACCGCGACTGATTTCCTGGCTGAAATAGGCAAAAAATTGAAAAATTTCTTTAGTTGCCTGATCAGGCTAAAACAGCGCCCTGCGGTAATGCGCACATGCTCATCGAAGCTGAGGGATGCGTCAAATTGAACTCCAAGATTGCGGGCTGAAGAGACCGCGCTCGGTGGTGCTTCGGAGTTATGGGGCCACCAGTCTTTGGGGGAAAAGAGTGTGCCTTTACCAAGGGGTATTATTTCGGTTTTGGCGCTGTTGCATTTAAGATGATTCAGGTTGAGCCAGGAAAAGGCTTGTGAAAGGCAGTTTTGAAATCTAAGGGCAGCATCCGGGAGTCTTTTGTCAATGGTGACGACAAGCTGGGTGTCGTCAGCGTAGGATGTCACAAGGATCCCATGGGACTCGATCAATGTGAGAAGGGGGGCCATATATATATTGAAAAAGAGAGGGCTCAGGATGGAACCCTGGGGCACACCTGAGATGGTAGGACGTTCGCCAGAAAGAAAGGGGCCTAAGGAAACCGTTTGAGAGCGGTTGGACAAGAATGATGTTATCCAAGCAAGAGCGGAACCCGAGACACCAATCTCACGCATTCTATTGATTAGAATGACATGTGAGATGGTGTCGAAGGCCGCGGTTAAGTCGAGCAGGATGAGGACGGCCTGCCTGCCCTCATCTTGCAAGAACTTGATGGTGTCAGATAACTCAATCAAAGCGGTTTCTGTAGAATGGCCAGGGCGAAAGCCGGATTGCTGTGGGTGCAGGGTGCGTTTGTCTTCCACAAAATTTTTTAATTCCTCATGAACTAATTGCTCGGTAATTTTACCTAGCGCTGGGAGAAGGGAAATTGGGCGCATATTAGACAAATCAGTTGGGGATTTATTTTGCTTTTTCATGAGGGGCTTAACTATGGCCTTCTTCCACTCAGTAGGGACAATGCCAGAGTTAAGGGATTCATTCACAATGGCATTGATTAGAGGGTTGACGGCCTCGATAAGATGGTGTAGGATGATTGGGGGGCAAGAATCCGTAGGGGCACCTGATTTGCAGGCCAAGATGGCTTTGTGCGTTTGCAGCAGAGAAACTGTTGTAAATTGATTTAGTGAGGGAATGGTTGTGTCAGTCTCTTGAGTAGGAGTGTGTGGAGGGGGGAAGTCCTTATGAATATTATTGATTTTTTCCTCAAAGAAATCTGCGATTTGATCGCAGAGAGTTTGTGAAGGGGGGATTTCGAGTGCTAATGCCTTGGGGTGAGTGAAAGATTTTACTATATTGAAAATTGTTTGTTGTTTTTGTTTGGCTGAGTCTATTGCCAGGGTGAAGAATGCCCTTTTTGCTTTTTTTATATTAGAAAGATATGATTTCCTCTGGAGAATGTATATGGATCTGGAAGTGGGGTCGTAGGTTTTTCTCCATTCTCTCTCCAAAATCCTACACTTGAGATGACAGTCAGTGAGGGCCGGAGTATACCAGGGGGCATTGGGCTTCTTTTTACCTCGAACTGGTTTTTGAGTAGCAGATTTTGAATTATCAGAGACCACTCTGTCAATCCACAGATGAAAGTTTATGGAGTCTTGAGATGCATCTCCGGTAATGGGAGGGGGGGAGACAGCCGGTAGGGGATTAAGTTTGATGCCCTCAGATACCTTCTTCCAATTGATGGGGAAGGGGGTGTGAGAGTGTTTGGTGGTAGGGGACAGCAGAGATTTAGTTTTAATGGAAAAGGGAATGAAACAATGATCTGTCCATATTTGTGGTAATGGGGGAGAAACATCTAAGGAAGCCAAATTTGTGCAGATGCCGTCCAGGGTGTGCCCGGCACAGTGGGTAGGATAGGAGACTGATTGAGAAAGACCAAAAATCTCAAGGGAGTGACAGAATTTAAGGGTGTGGGGATCGATGCAGGATTCCAAGTGAAAGTTGAAGTCCCCCAGAAGGGTAAAAGTGGGGTAGTGAGTCAGAAGAGCTGCCAGAGTTTCATCGAGGGAGTCCAAGAATGGTGCGGCATTCCTGGGGGGGCGATAGACGAGTCCTCCTGAGAAGGCGAAAGAAGGACTAATTTGGATAACAAATCCAAGGGACTCACAATCCTTGAGGGGGGCCAGGTCGAATGTATGGCACTGGAAGGATTTCTTTACAATGATGGCCAGCCCGCCTCCCCGACCAATAGGTCTGTCCCGCCTGAGGATGGTGAAATCAGGAGGGAGAGCGGTTGCGAGATCGGGATTGGAAGCATCATGCAGCCAAGATTCAGTAATGAATAGGGCGTCAAGATCGGCTGACACAATAAGGTCATGGATGTCTTGTCCGTGACGCGCTAACGATCTGGCATTGATGAGACCACAGTTGAAAGAGGTCGTTTTGTGGCGAGGGAGGAGGGGAAGGGGAGGGGTAGGACTGACAGGACTAGAGGATGACCAACCGCATGATCGGCAGGAAAAAGGGCCCCAGAGGTGGTCTGTGAAGGAGCGAACCTGACAAGAAGGACTAGATAAAGTCGGGCGCATAGAAAGCAGCGCAATAGAGTCGTACCTGAGGACTGGGAGTGTAGGAGCAGCACGGCCCGCGCCCGGCGCGATCCTGGCGCGGACGGGCGCAGACGGGCTTGCCCTAGGCGCGCCTTCGGCGCGCAAACGGCGCTCCCGCTGCGCTCGTCCGCTGCGCTTGCGTATGAAGCACATTTGAGGAGAGCCCGGGTGGGCGTGGCCTAACGGGTGGGAGTGGCCTCGCGCTCGCGATGGCGGCCGTGGAGTCTAGTGCAAAGGAACAGCGCTGGATCCGCTGTAAGTATTTACATAAGTTTTAAAAACAGAGAGAATCTCTGATTATATACAAAGTTAGAACAAATGCTAAATAAACACAAGCTAAACAGTTTTAAAGCACGAGTCACATAGCCTCCGGCTTCCGCCTCAGAGGTCTTCAGTGTTTGTGGGCGCGCTTGTAATCAGCGCTTTTAACAGGTTGAGCGGGTGGGCGTGGCCTAACGGGTGGGCGTGGCCTCGCGCTCGCGATGGCGGCCGTGGAGTCTAGTGCAAAGGAACAGCGCTGGATCCGCTGTAAGTGTTTACATAAGTTTTAAAAACAGAGAGAATCTCTGATTATATACAAAGTTAGAACAAATGCTAAATAAACACAAGCTAAACAGTTTTAAAGCACGAGTCACATAGCCTCCGGCTTCCGCCTCAGAGGTCTTCAGTGTTTGTGGGCGCGCTTGTAATCAGCGCTTTTAACAGGTTGAGCGGGTGGGCGTGGCCTAACGGGTGGGCGTGGCCTCGCGCTCGCGATGGCGGCCGTGGAGTCTAGTGCAAAGGAACAGCGCTGGATCCGCTGTAAGTGTTTACATAAGTTTTAAAAACAGAGAGAATCTCTGATTATATACAAAGTTAGAACAAATGCTAAATAAACACAAGCTAAACAGTTTTAAAGCACGAGTCACATAGCCTCCGGCTTCCGCCTCAGAGGTCTTCAGTGTTTGTGGGCGCGCTTGTAATCAGCGCTTTTAACAGGTTGAGCGGGTGGGCGTGGCCTAACGGGTGGGCGTGGCCTCGCGCTCGCGATGGCGGCCGTGGAGTCTAGTGCAAAGGAACAGCGCTGGATCCGCTGTAAGTGTTTACATAAGTTTTAAAAACAGAGAGAATCTCTGATTATATACAAAGTTAGAACAAATGCTAAATAAACACAAGCTAAACAGTTTTAAAGCACGAGTCACATAGCCTCCGGCTTCCGCCTCAGAGGTCTTCAGTGTTTGTGGGCGCGCTTGTAATCAGCGCTTTTAACAGGTTGAGCGGGTGGGCGTGGCCTAACGGGTGGGCGTGGCCTCGCGCTCGCGATGGCGGCCGTGGAGTCTAGTGCAAAGGAACAGCGCTGGATCCGCTGTAAGTGTTTACATAAGTTTTAAAAACAGAGAGAATCTCTGATTATATACAAAGTTAGAACAAATGCTAAATAAACACAAGCTAAACAGTTTTAAAGCACGAGTCACATAGCCTCCGGCTTCCGCCTCAGAGGTCTTCAGTGTTTGTGGGCGCGCTTGTAATCAGCGCTTTTAACAGGTTGAGCGGGTGGGCGTGGCCTAACGGGTGGGCGTGGCCTCGCGCTCGCGATGGCGGCCGTGGAGTCTAGTGCAAAGGAACAGCGCTGGATCCGCTGTAAGTGTTTACATAAGTTTTAAAAACAGAGAGAATCTCTGATTATATACAAAGTTAGAACAAATGCTAAATAAACACAAGCTAAACAGTTTTAAAGCACGAGTCACATAGCCTCCGGCTTCCGCCTCAGAGGTCTTCAGTGTTTGTGGGCGCGCTTGTAATCAGCGCTTTTAACAGGTTGAGCGGGTGGGCGTGGCCTAACGGGTGGGCGTGGCCTAACGGGTGGGCGTGGCCTCGCGCTCGCGATGGCGGCCGTGGCCGTGGAGTCTAGTGCAAAGGAACAGCGCTGGATCCGCTGTAAGTGTTTACATAAGTTTTAAAAACAGAGAGAATCTCTGATTTTATACAAAGTTAGAACAAATGCTAAATAAACACAAGCTAAACAGTTTTAAAGCACGAGTCACATAGCCTCCGGCTTCCGCCTCAGAGGTCTTCAGTGTTTTCTTCTAGTGCATTTCCAGCATCTAAACCAAACACCATAGAAATAGAGGAGGGACTGACATCATTTTCCAATGACAATTAAGCTTTTCACTGGGTAAAATTCCAGCTTGATAGATGGCTCACCGGAACTTCACAGTAGCTATGAGTGCCTTAAGACCAGGGTTCAATCCTCAGCTGGGGAAATTATTTTTTTTTCCTAAATTCCACAAATGAAAGCTGTGGCTTTGTAAATCACCCCCTAGCAGTTTTTGGGAGAACTATGGCCCCCGTAGTCCTGGTGCATTTCCATCATCTAAACCTAACACCATAGAAATAGAGGAGGGACTGACATCATTTTCCAATGACAATTAAGCTTTTAACTGGGGAAAATTCCAGCTTGATAGATGGCTCACTGGAACTCTACAGTAGCTATGAGTGCCATAAGACCAGAGTTCAATCCCCAGCTGCGGAAAATCATTTTTTATTTATTTTTTTATTTATTTTCTAAATTCCACAAATGAAAGATTACCTTTTGTAAATCACCCCTAGCAGTGTCTGTGAGATTTGTGTCCTTTTTAGTCAAGCCAGTGCATGTCAGAGATTTGTGACATGCACTGGCACGTGGAATGGGAGGCAGGTTTGCTATGAAATAAATCCCTTAATTTGTGGAATGAGATTTGGGGAATGGTTGTGTAAGGAAACTAAATGCATGGGCCAAGTGCCAGAATCGGAGGAAGGAAGGGCTCTTTGTTTATAAATAACGAAAATCAAGTGAACATTTGTGGCATGCTCCAAGTAAACCAGCGTTGAAAGAGAAAAAGGACATCACCCTTTTTTAAAGACACAAAGGCTTTGGGCTGAGAAAAACTATGCAGAACAGTTGGTGCAGGGGCAATTCAAAGCCTCTATGAGCATTTTAGACCAGGGTTTGATTCCCAGCTGGGGAAAATCGTTTTTTATTTGTTTTTTTCATTTATTTTCTAAATTCCACAAATGAAAGATTACCTTTTGTAAATCACCCCTAGCAGTGTCTGTGAGATTTGTGTCCTTTTTAGTCAAGCCAGTGCATGTCAGAGATTTGTGACATGCACTGGCACGTGGAATGGGAGACAGGTTTGCTATGAAATAAATCCCTTAATTTGTGGAATGAGACTTTGGGAATGGTTGTGTGAGGAAACTAAATGCATGGGCCAAGTGCCAGAATGGGAGGAAGGAAGGGCTCTTTGTTTATAAATAACGAAAATCAAGTGAACATTTGTGGCATGCTCCAAGTAAACCAGCGTTGAAAGAGAAAAAGGACATCACCCTTTTTGAAAGACACAAAGGCTTTGGGCTGAGAAAAACTATGCAGAACAGTTGGTGCAGGGGCAATTCAAAGCCTCTATGAGCATTTTAGACCAGGGTTTGATTCCCAGCTGGGGAAAATCGTTTTTTATTTGTTTTTTTCATTTATTTTCTAAATTCCACAAATGAAAGATTACCTTTTGTAAATCACCCCTAGCAGTGTCTGTGAGATTTGTGTCCTTTTTAGTCAAGCCAGTGCATGTCAGAGATTTGTGACATGCACTGGCACGTGGAATGGGAGACAGGTTTGCTATGAAATAAATCCCTTAATTTGTGGAATGAGACTTTGGGAATGGTTGTGTGAGGAAACTAAATGCATGGGCCAAGTGCCAGAATGGGAGGAAGGAAGGGCTCTTTGTTTATAAATAACGAAAATCAAGTGAACATTTGTGGCATGCTCCAAGTAAACCAGCGTTGAAAGAGAAAAAGGACATCACCCTTTTTGAAAGACACAAAGGCTTTGGGCTGAGAAAAACTATGCAGAACAGTTGGTAAAGGGGCAATTCACGGCCTCTATGAGCATTTTAGACCAGGGTTCAATTCCCAGCTGGGGAAAATCGTTTTTTATTTGTTTTTTTAATTTATTTTCTAAATTCCACAAATGAAAGATTACCTTTTGTAAATCACCCCTAGCAGTGTCTGTGAGATTTGTGTCCTTTTTAGTCAAGCCAGTGCATGTCAGAGATTTGTGACATGCACTGGCACGTGGAATGGGAGGCAGGTTTGCTATGAAATAAATCTCATAATTTGTGGAATGAGACTTTGGGAATGGTTGTGTAAGGAAACTAAATGCATGGGCCAAGTGCCAGAATCGGAGGAAGGAAGGGCTCTTTGTTTATAAATAACGAAAATCAAGTGAACATTTGTGGCATGCTCCAAGTAAACCAGCGTTGAAAGAGAAAAAGGACATCACCCTTTTTGAAGAACACAAAGGCTTTGGGCTGAGGAAACTATGCAGAACAGTTGGTACAGGGGCAATTCACAGCCTCTATGAGCGTTTTTGACCAGGGTTCGATTCCCAGCTGGGGAAAATCGTTTTTTATTTGTTTTTTTAATTTATTTTCTAAATTCCACAAATGAAAGATTACCTTTTGTAAATCACCCCTAGCATTGTCTGTGAGATTTGTGTCCTTTTTAGTCAAGCCAGTGCATGTCAGAGATTTGTGACATGCACTGGCACGTGGAATGGGAGGCAGGTTTGCTATGAAATAAATCCCTTAATTTGTGGAATGAGACTTTGGGAATGGTTGTGTAAGGAAACTAAATGCATGGGCCAAGTGCCAGAATGGGAGGAAGGAAGAGCTCTTTGTTTATAAATAACGAAAATCAAGTGTACATTTGTGGCATGCTGTAAGAAAACCAGCCTGGAAAGAGAAAAAGGACATCACCCTTTGTGAAAGACACAAAGGCTTTGGGCTGAGAAAAACTATGCAGAACAGTTGGTACAGGGGCAGTTCATAGCCTCTATGAGTGCTTTTTAGACCAGGGTTTAAATCCCAGCTGGGGAAAATCGTTTTTTAAATCGTTTTTTTTTATTTAATCCAGATGGAAGATATATCTTAAAAATATTCCACTAGCACTTAAGGGGGTTTATAACACAATTATACCTCAAACAACATAGACACAAAATGTGGCATACTGTGGCATATGTTATGGCATATGCCACATGCCAGACTTGGGCTCCAACCCCTTCTCTCAATTTGTGAATACTGTTAGCTTGGTGATGAGCACACTTTCTTCATAACCTTTGGTTTTCTGTGTGACGTCCGTGGCGCCATCTATGTGAGGTATTTAGGGGGACATTATTTTACTGTCTACAGCCTTACTACCTTTACATTAGAGACCCTTTGCTGTGTTCTTCGTTGTTTCTCCCTATGTGCTGAACTTCAGGTTATCCTGACACTTAAGCAACCTGATTTGCAGTCTCATTGTGGCTCCCATAACTACGGCGTTTTTACTATTATGCATTTTCTGTTTCTTCTCTTACCTGCATTTTTCTCCATCTCTATTTCTTGCCATTTCAGCTATGTTAATTAAGGTTTCTCCTATTATACAATGTTTTGATGCTAGTGAGTTTTACCACATTGATATTTACATATGACAGTTCTGCTAACATGTATCCTTCGTGAATTGCAGGTTTTTCGTTTTTCTTTCTCTTTTGGGGTATCTTTTGCTACTTCACTTCGTCTACTTTTACTATGCATTTTTTTTTGCTCTTGTGTACTACTGGTTGAATGTGCATTTCTCTTCGTTTACTTTCCTGTTTGGTCTCATTTTAGGTGTATCTGCACAAGTTATCTTCTGTGGGGTGCGGTCCATCTAGATCACTCCCTTTTTTGCATGTTCTGTTTGGAGATTTCCCTTCTGTGGGCTGTAGGTCTCTTTTACTTTATGGTTGGGTTCATTTCAAGCTGTTGCTTGCTTTCTGTTTGGGTGTCAGCCACCCGTTGCTTACTCATGATTGCTTTCTGTTTGGGTGCCAGTCACCCCGTGCTTACTTTCTGGTTGGGTGTAAGCCACCCTTTGCTTACTTTCTGGTTGGTTGTAAGCCACCCTTTGCTTACTTTCTGGCTGGGTGTAAGCAACCCCTTTGCTTACTTTCTGGTTGGTTGTAAGACACCCTTTTGCTTACTTTTTGGTTGGGTGTACGCCATCCTTTGCTTGCTTTCTGGTTGGGTGTATTCTCATCCTACTTGGGAGTAAGACCGGGACCTCTGACCTGGGTCTACTCTCTACCCGGCAGCTTTGCAATACCGACACCTTGCCGCAGTGCTGAGCCCTCCACCTGACCAGTGGTCACGGCTGCAGTCTGACTCCTGCCTGCATCAAAGACCCGCCTGTCTCCGCCTGCCTGGTGCCTTTAATTTAATTTTCTAGTGCTTTTTCCCTGCCTGGTGCCTTTAATTTAACTTTCGAGTGCCTTTAATGGTGTAATTTAATTTTAGTGTCCCATATTCCTGCTCTGCCTCATTCCTTCCTTTAACAGTAGCCCTTTTAATCTTTTGCTTAATTATTTCATTCCCCGCCGCTTTTTCCCGCCGCTGCTGCCCCTAAGGCCCCTCCCCCCTGCACAGCCCCCACTCCCGCCTCCCAGCCTCTCGTACCACCCGATCCCCTACTTAATGGTGGCCACTGGTGCGCCAAATGCGCGGCTAAGTCAAGACCGTCTGCGCCCAACCGCAACCAGCACCAGAGATCCTGGATCTCTTACCATCCTCTGCTACAGCACAGCCGTACTCCAAGCACTCAACCCCGGATGACTCAGACACTGCCAACAGGCCACACCAAAGACAACCCATGACAGTTTTCCTGCCTCTGCTGCTGCCAGACCTTCACCACCACCCGACCCCCAACACCAGTGACACAACCTAAAATGCATCCTCCTCAACATGCGCTCCGTGCACAAACACGCCGTGAAGATCTGGAATCTTATTTACTCTCTCTCCCCCAACATCGCCTTCTTCACGGAAACCTGGACCAACGCCTCCTCCGCCCCCGACATCAACCCCGCCATCCCGGACGGATGCAAGATCCAGAGGAATGACTGCCCCAACCAGCAAGGAGTGGGCCTCGCCCTCACTCACAAAAACACCCTCCAGCTCACCACCACCAGTGAAACCTTCCCCTCTGCCGAACACCTGCACTTCCAGATCCAGACCAGCACCAACTCCACGCTCCAGGGAACCATTGTCTACAGACTCCCCAGCCCCCGGGCTCCCTTCGCCTCCACCATCACCGACCTCATTGCACCCCACGCTATTGCTCAATGTACTACATACTCATGGGAGACCTGAACTTTCACCTTGACAACACCTGCGACCCCAACTATATCAGGCACTAGGAAAACACCCCATGGTCTCAAATTAATGACGTTGTCCTCGCTCATCTTCGACGCTAATGCCCTCTACAACAATGGTATCATCCTTATCCAAGCCTCTAATGCCAATCTAGCCATGATGGCCAACATCTTCCCTACACTCAAGAAGGCAGTCTCTGCTAAATCCAATGGCCCCTATCCATACTCTATCACCACCCTAGACTTAACCAGTCCTCCCCCTCCACAGCCGGGAGGTCCACACTCTCCCTTAATCATCCCCCCATTTAGATGATCTCAGAACCTCTCAACTCCATGTCAGACTGACCCAATACACTAAACCTCTGGCTGTTTTTGTTGGCTCTTAGGACTCTGTTCACTTTACACCTGCTAATCAGTGGTAAAGTGATTGCGCTCCCATCTAAAACATGATAAAATTGGCATGCACCTAATTGGCACATTTAATTTACTTGTAAGACCTGCCTGAGCCCTGCTGCTGGCGTCTGTTGGAGTGAGTCCTGATTCCCAAGAGCTGCCCACCTGGTCTTGGGTCCTTGGCTGGCATCAGAGTTTACTTCTCCTGCCTCAAATCAACAACATCAGCACTTGAGGTGAAAATCCAGACGTTTTGGGGCCCTGTGTGACCGCAAGTGTGCTCTTTGCATCGGCAACAGTCACCGTGTATCCGGCCGATGTGAATTTTGATTGGCGACATGCTCTTCATAAAAGTAACAACACACAGGGGATGCTAAGGGTCTGGAAAAAGACTACAAAATGCTAAACACTCGGATGTAGTGTGAAGAAGTAGTCATTCTAAGGAGAGAAAAAGACAACAGTGTGAAGAAATAGGATATAGAAGATACCCATCAGCCCACCCATTGGCGGAGTCTCATCATCTGGGTTTTAGTTGGAAACTGGTATCTACTAAGCACCTCGCTAGACCTGTGTCGAGGAATGCTAGTGTTAGATCCACCAGTAAGAGAGACAGCCAACAGGATATATTGGTAGGCTGAAGGAGAAAAAGAGTTGCAGTGCTCAAGAAAGTGTGTAATTGTGAGAAAAAGTGTGATATTTAAAATTGCCTGTTATGATGCCAAGGTATGACTTTATTAGGGGGGTCAGCATAACTGCAAAATTAAAAGCAGAGTGATGATAGTGTGTCAAAAATATACTACTATCAGTTAAAGATGGTAATGGTCAACATGTTTCAGCCTAGCAAGGCTTTCTTCAGGACCTATGAATATGCACTACTGCAACAGTGAAAAAAGAAATAATGTAGACCTACCGGTAAAGAATTACTCTATGGTAGTCTCATATCAGTGTGACAAGAACTCTCCTATAGAAGAAAAACAAACACAGCAAAACAGATGTAACCATATGAAAGCATCAGTGTATGTGTAAATCAGCATACAACATTCTGGTTGAAGCAACTCACCCATAATTGCTATGGAGAGAGCCTCACATTGCCTCACTCGCTCAGGTCAAAGAGGCCCCGCTCTAAAAAATGGGAAGGGAAGAATACATTATATTTGTAAATCTGGCTAACAAGCATGTGTTTAAAATTCTATTGTATTTCTAAACTTGAAAACCTGTTGGGTTAAGTAGGCAGTAACACATGGCAAAGACGGCATGCCAAGCATCGATTGTTTCATAGTGAGTACAAGGCACCTTAAGCTTGTATATAAGTATAATAAATAGTACACTAGTTGGTAACGATGTATCTCCATATCTCTCTAGAGTGATGTCTTAAATAGAGCTACAATCATGAAGAGAGTGTGAGAACAACGGCCCTTCATGAATCTTTGATACACAGCTCTTTCAGTTTTTAAGTAAATAGCAATAAATTCTGCATAATGGGCTCCAATAATCAAGAGAGAAAGGAGACTTGAAGGCCTCGCTGTAAAGCCCCAGTCTAAGGAGGCTGCACGGAAAGCAGTATTAAGCACAACTCCAGGCGAGGAATGATGCAGTAGAATTTGCAGATGCGGTCACCAACCTGTCCGTCATTGCCTCGGTCTAGCATCTGAGCCGAGGGGAGGGTGACGGGAATAGCGGCCTCGTCAAAGTAAGTAGAAAGCTTGCGGACCAGAATGGAACAGCTTTGTGAATTTTAGCCGTTCATACTGTGTGGGGATTGGTTCGTTAAAAAAACGGAAACCAGAATTGATTTTACATTTTGGAAACCGGAAATGTTGTTAAATCAGAATAGACGACTTGCGGACCAGAATGGAACCGCATTATGAAACTTCGCCGATTCTACTGTATGGCAGTGGGTTGTGAAAAACCGGGGACCGGAAGATGAAATATACATCGCAAAATGGAAGTCTGGCGATCAGTTACCCGGACTATAGAAATGTAGACAACATCCGCCTGGTCAAGTTCAATTAAAAACATGCGGACCAGGACGGGACACTTGAGTCAGCCGGAGCCTCGTATTCTATGAGGTGATTGGTTCGTTTTCGGAAAACCGGAAATAGAACCGTGGCCCGGAAGCTGGGAATGGCAGGCATGCAGGGCCTACAGACAGCTACAGGTGTGAGACTGGTGGGGGTCCCTCAAAGGCCAGAGAGCCACAATACAGAACTGGTTGTAGAAGAGTGGCTTGGAGAGACTGTTTTACAGGAACGCCCATCACGGTTTTTCTCAAGCAAGAGAAATCGCAGAATGTGGGTGGTCACCACAACGCTGGGGGGAAGGCCCATGGCTGATCATAGCCCGGTTGATGAACTTTAGGGACATAATATTGCAGGTGTTGCAAAAGCATGGCCCTTGATTAATAGATGGGCATGAGGTTAACTTATACCCGGACTATACCAACCTGATCTAGAGGCAGAGAGGTATTCGTGCTGGTCAAAAAAGTGCTACATCAGTTGGACTTGAAACAAGCACAAATTTTACCAGCAAACTGCAGATTGTGTATAGGGACAAGGCCCCCTTCCTACTAACGGCACAAGAGGCATGGAACTGGCTGGAACAACAGGGTCTGTGGTCAGGCCTACTGACCACCCACAGAGCGAATGTGAGTGGCAGTCAGCACCCTCCATGCGCCAGAAAGACAAGAGAACCAAGGCCTCACCTACAAAAGCATAGATGAAAGTGGAACAAGCAAAAACAGTACTGGAGGTTAAACACTGCAGCAATACTATTACCAGCAAAACATGGAGAGCACTGGTCTCTGAGGAGGAGGGCAGTGAATCCTAATGTACGGAGTCAGAGCCAGACACCAAGTCAGAGAGACTGCCAAAAATGACACTGATGTCCGCCGAGGACCTTGGGTAGAGTGCTACTGGAGTGCTACTCTGAGTGGATCGCTTAAGAGACCACCTTTCTGCGTGCGGGCGCCTGTATACTATGGTAGGACCTGGGGCACCCTCTGGAGCTCTGGATGGCTAGGAGGGGGAAGGAGTCAGTACAGAACCAAGGAACTGAGACATTACCTGTAGTTCTTGCAGCCTAAAAGTTGTGCACCAGCTCAGGGCAGGCAAAACATTGTAATGTTGATACTGGTTGGGTCTTATACATACCGTGAATTGAGGAGGTGGTCAGTTTTAGGATCACTGCACGGTAAAGTAGGGTGGGGTAGCTGAGCGGTAGTTTGCAACCCACCAGAACTTTAAGACGCCAGGGTAGGGATTAGACAGGTAAACAATGGCAAGGGCGAGAGTGGAGGGAAAAAGGTATGTGGCCACACCAACACAGAATCAGAACCTGAAGTTGTTAACATGGGAAATAAATGGGCTGGGGTTAAGGGAGGCCTGGTTACCAAGGCACTCAGTAGACACACAAAGCCAACATAATGTTTCTGCAGGAAACCCACTTACTAGACGGCCACCATTAGTCTAGGGAAAGGCAAATATAGAACAGCATTCCATGCACACTACACATCTGAATCTAGCGGAGTGGTGATTCTTCTCAAGAAATCACTACCCTTTCATGTGTCCCGCACATGAACGGATACAAATGGGAGCTATGTTGCGTTGCTGGATGAATGCCCAATGTGTATGCCCCATTTCGACTCCAGTCCACAATGCGTCAAAAGCTGGGAAGTAATTTAACTGATACGCCTTCAGCGCTCACAATACTTGGTGGTGATTTTAACCTAATGAAGGATACACAGCTAGACAGGAAGAGCAGGAGACATGAAGGCAAGGCGACACTGAGGAAGCTAGATGGGTTCGTGCAGACATTGAGGCTGAGTGACATCTGGAGGGCGCTCAAGGGACAAACAAGGGTTTACTCGTACAACTTGAACACACATGACATGCAATCCAGATTTGACTATGTCCTCATTCATTGGGGTACACTACCCAGATTTTCTGAGGCCAAATATCTGTCACGGCGGATCAGCGAACACTCCCCCTACTTGTTGCATTAACTACTGATACACAGAGGGAACCCAGAGAATGGAGGATGGACACCTGGCATCTAACGCACAGGCAAGAGGTTCAGAGACTGGACAAGGCCACGAAACCCCACTTTCAGGAGACCAAGGGGACAGTGCGGCACTCAATCACATTATGAGAAGTGTATAAAGCTATGATCAGGGGAATCACCATTTTGCGGGAGGTAACAGGCAGTAGGGAACAACTCCACCCATTGACCACCTTAGAAGGGGCATTGACACAGCTGGAGAGCGATTATACTACATCCCCTGCTCCTCAGCTGAAAAGCAGTAAAGATTTGAAACACATAGAGTATCAAATGGTAGTTCAGCATGAGGTAATAACTGCTTATCTCACCAGGCAGAAGCATATGTATAAGGTAGGGAAGCTGCTGACATGGATAGACTGTAAGGAAAGAGAGGTAATGCGTCATGAGAACTTACTACGGAGTAGGGTTAGAAGGTAAGAGGAAGTGAGCAAGTAGCGAAGGTGTTCGTGGGATACATGGAAACCTTCTACAGTGCAAAGCTACAAACTTCGGATGTAAATGATTACCCAGTGCAAAGCTTAAGGCCAGACCAGGGAATGGATTTGGAGGCTGAAATCTAAGTGGAAGAAGTTGCGTTGTCCGTGGGACACATGCAAACTGGGAAGGCTCTGGGGCCCGAACGTGCTTCCCATAGAGTTCTTCCATGGACTCACTAAAAGAATAGAGGCCCCCTACAAGCAGCATATGTTGAAGCGCTAAAAATCGGAGATTTGCCAGTAGATAGACAGTCATTCTTATCCCCAAGATAAATGCGACTGGTATAAACCGAAATCTCTGCTTAACGCAGAAACTAAAATCCTGGCAAAAGTGCTAGCAACTTTACTGCATGCGGTGGTGATGGATTTATTGCACCTGGATCAAAACTGGTTTATACTGGGTTGCTCGACGAGACTGAACTTGAGGTGGCTCCATAACAACATAACCATGGTAGAGGCACTGAAAGAGCTGTGAGTCATTGTATCTTTGGATGCCAACCAGGCCTTTGACTTGGTGTAGTGGCCCTCTCTGTTTGGATTCCTGACTAAGATGGGCTTTGGGGTTTGGGGCTAGGTACCCAAGGCGGATAACACTGTTCTATGATAGACCAAGATCCAGAGTGCAACTTAATGGTCACATCTCATGAGATTTCAGATTGGAGAGAGGCGCCAGACAGGGTTGTCAACTGTCTGTGAAGCTATTTGCATTGGCGATAGAGGCATTGGCGAAGTGAGTTTGCATAGGCGCCCAGATATGGGGATGACTGGGTGGTGCAAGATGGGAGAAGCATATTTCACTATACTCAGATGACATTCTGCAGTTCCTGACAAACTCAGAGCAGACATTCGTTTCACTGCACAAGATCGTCAGATCCTCGGCAGGTACTCTGGCTTTGCCATTCACTGTGAGAAGTCCCTTTTGAGTCCGGGGGGAGATGGGTGCTGGATGGGGCTCTTCCTCTGCCACTGCGGGCAGAGCCTTAAAGGTTCAAGTACTTGGGATATGGCTATCTAGAGACGCTGCATCTGATCATGAGGCAAACTTGTTGCCCATGATTATGGGGCTCGAAAGAGATGTGAGACACTGGCATACACTGCTGATTTCTTTTAGGGGCAAAACGGCAATGTTTAAAATGATAGCTCTGCCCTGGCTACTCTACATCTTTCAGAACAATCTGTATGGGGGCCATGATGCTATTTATGCTAAGGTAGAAGCGCTTGTGAGAAACTTTCTGTAGTTGGGGGGCAACCTCCTTTCACCATGAAGGCCCTTCAGCGATCCATATCTAATGTGGAGTGGTGTGGCTCACTGGTTAGAGGCGGCAGACCCGGGAGCAGAGGGCGGCCCGGGACCAGGGTTCAATTCCCGACGCGGCAGGGTCGTGGACCAGGGTCAGAAGACTCGATAATTCTCACCTCGGTGCCTACTCTAACCAGGGATCACAATCTGCAACTCTGGGCATTAGCTTGCCTCATCTCCACAACGGCCCCCCACATATGCCAGGGATGCCTGGTTTCACCTTGGATATACCCAGTAGGGACCATCTCACAGGGAAAGCCAGGACGGGTTCCCCAGCGGTCTATTCGCGCCAGGATACTCCGGTAGTAATTGAGCGCGGTATAAAACAGCATATAACATAACATGTGGGGATAGCTCTTATGAATATTAGGAAATATTACAAGGCAGCGCAGGTCAGTGTGGTCAATGACTGGGCCTACACACACTGCGATGATCAGTCGTTTCCCCTAGATAGGCTTGGTATGGACACACGGAGTTACCTCCATGTGCTTTATGCGGGTAAGCTGGGTCCCCAGGCGTGGCTGGCGACAAGGGTAGTAACAGAAATCTGGAGAAGACTGCATAGAGAGATGCGGAGGGACAGGAGGCTGACCCCCAAACACCCTTATGGGAAGGGACCAGATGGCGACCTGTGGCAGCAGTGTGGGGCTTTCGTGGCTGGGACAACATTCTCCATGCTGGTGGACACAAATGGCATTGTCCTGTTTGCCTTCCTAAGCAAGGAATATCAGATGCATGAGACACAATGGTTACGCTACAGCCAGTTGAGGCATGCTCTCCAGAGATATGTATCCCAGGGTGAAGAAACTAAGGATGACTCCCCCCTTGGAAGGGAGACTGCTGAATGGTCATGTCAGCAGGAAACTTATTTCATTGACCTACGGCACACTATTGAGGAACACACAGGGCCCTCTCTCATGACGTCAAGGTAGGTGGGAGCAGGACTTGTTGGAGTTGGAAGTGGAGGTCTGGCACTCGGTTTCCCTGTGAAAGTCGCAATGTAGTCGAGTAATCATCTGAGCCAACTAAAAATTGTCCACAGGACATACTACAAGAGAGTGTTAATGCCTATCATTGGGAGGGCGGCGAACACACTCTGCCTGTGAGGCAGTGGGATGTGTTGTGTTGGGCGGGTGTTCAGCCTGACACAGTGGATGCGGGACACTCTGGGGTGAGCTACGCACTTTTATTTAAATAACCACAGGAGCCATTATATGGTTGCACTGCTCGGGCCTGTGCCTCGGTCGCCAACTGGCCGACGTGAGCACGCCCCTGACTTTTATTACCTGAGGGTCACCTGGCCCTTACATCACGACGTGACGATCCTCGTCATCAGTCACGACATTACATTCCTCCCGAGCAAGGATCAAAAACAAACACAGCCGATAAAACACTGCAACAATGCCAACACACTACTTCGCAATGGTGTGATTCGGAACCACCAAAATACGCCATGCAGTAGGCTACAGAAAACAAACATAGAACAGTCTTATGTGATGTAGTCCCTCAGTCTGTACGACGGTTCAGGAGTTCTCCGTAGCTGGTACTGAGACTGACCTCGCCCAGAGGAAAGGAGGGGATCATTTCAGGTGAAGTATAATGGTGGCTATCTTCCACAGGATCCGATGAACTCGCGCTATCGACACCACAGGGGTCTTCAGTCCAGGATTCATCCCTGCCCTCAGTGGTAGGCTCATCCTCCACAGGGAGGTGTTCCGCGACTCCACGATTTCTGTCCACAGTTTCTGAGGCAAGCGAGTCCGATGCTGACGGTGCTGGGTGAAACTTCTTGAAATGGGACATGTTTCAGGTCACAGACTCCCGTCCCCTGGTAACGATGATTCTGGTTCCCTTGACGTTCACCACAGTCCAAGGCATCCTCTCATACGGTAATTGGAATTTTCCAGTTTGAAAACGATTTTTTAACAACACAAAGTCCCCTTCCTTGATCCTGCTCTCTTGCACGTTCCGTCGATGGTTTATCTGGGTATGGGCCTTATGTCGACGAGCATCAATGAGAACGTTTTTAGGACTTTTTGGCTGCCACATGAGGTGGTGAGGTATTGAGTCAGTGACCACGCGGCCCATCAATAAGTGTGCAGGGGCTACTCCCGTGGTGGTGTGGGGTGTTTGCCGATAACTGCGAAGGAATGTAAAGATAGCCAACTCAATGGATTGTTTCTTGTCATGTGCAATTCTGATGACCTTTTTGAGGATCCTCATGAAGCGTTCTGCTTTGCTGTTGGCTTGAGGCCAACGAGGCGTGATTCGACGATGTCGTATGCCAAGGGTCGTAAGATAAGCCGCTAGTTCTTGTCCCTGGAATGGGGGTCCATTGTCAGTTTGCAGCTCATGTATCAATCCGTGAGTAGCAATAATGTTTTCTATTTTGGGTATGACCTCAGCAGTATTGGGAGATGTCAATATTTCCACCTCCGGATACGTGGAATAGTCATCAATCAGCACCAGTATGTGTCGGCCATCAGGCAGGCTACCAAAATCCATGCTGGCACATGACCACGGGGACTCTGGCCTGGGTTCTGTGATGACTGGAGCAGGACGAGGCAGATCACCTGTGACTTGACACGCCGAACAGGACCGGACCATGTTCTCCACCAGATCATCCATAAGGGGAAACCACACCTTGGTGCGGAGTCGCGCCTTTGTTTTCACCATACCTTGATGTCCCACATGAGCCAATTGTACACACCGGTCTGTTAATGACGTGGGGATCACTAAATGATGCCCCCTTAAAAGACAACCTGTAGGGTCTTCAGTAAGTTCATCCTTTACATGGTGTAAGCTTTCCATTATCCGCTGGGCTGAAGCCGTCAAAATCTTCCATCCTTCTTTTGTCTTGTGCCAGTTTCCGTTTTGCAAGATCAACTTAGCCCTCTGAAGGCATTCATCCTTGGTGGTGGCTTCAGACAGATCCTTCATGGATAGGGGAATCGGACAGGACCGGGCCGTGATGCATTTCACTTACTCTTCGGTGTCAGCAGCTGCTCGGGATGTCAGGATAGGTAGTCCGCCGGGTTGCGCGCCCCCGGTTGATATTCTACTCGGCAGTTGTAGTCTTGGAGCTGAAGCATCCATTTCTCAATTCTTGGGGGCGGCTGTGTGGATGTCCCTGTGAACAAAGCTACCAGCGGTTTGTGATCGGTGGTGACTACAAACGGTTTTCCATAAACATACAGGCGGAAGTGTCGACACCCCCAATGTATGGCGATTGCCTCTTTCTCTATCTGAGAGTAGCATTGCTCAGTCTCGGTGAGTGACCGGCTCGTGAACGCCACGAGAGCCCAGTCTTCCTCCTGTCTCTGTTTCTGTAAAAGCAACGCTCCGAGTCCCATCAGGCCAGCATCCACAGCAATTTGGGTCAGTCGCTTAGGATCAAAGAACGTCAGTGTGGTCGCCTCTGAAAGGGCGTCTTTGATGTCCTTAAAGACTTTATCTTGAGGGGCCCATACTTCCAAGGAGTGGAATCCTTGGTCAGCTCACGTAATGTGAGGGTATTCAGGTGTTTGATAAATCTTCTGCAATAGTTGATCATGCCCAGAAAGCTGCGCACTTCTGTCACGCTCGTAGGGGCACTGGCATTTTTAATGTCCCGCACTTTCTCAGGATCTGGATTAACTCCCTCAGTTGAGAAAGTGTAGCCGAAGAACTGGAGTTTCTTCTTCAAGAATTCGCATTTCTTCCTATGTAGCGTGAGTCCAGAATCTCTCAGCCGTCGCATGTCCTGGGTGAGACGAGTGTTATGTTCTGGCAACGATTTGGCATGAATCATGATGTCGTCACTTACAATAATCACCCCTGGGATATCGGTGATCAGCTCCTGGATGACGTTCTGGAATACTTCTGCGGCACTGGACACTTCGAAACTCAGGCGCGTGTAGCGCCGCAACCCCACATGAGTTGAGAATGTGGTTATGTTTCGTGACGCCTCGTCAAGGACCAGCTGGTGGTAACCAGACCGTAGATCGAGTTTGGAGAACCAGCAGGCTCCAGCCATTTCTCCGATCAGATTGTCAATTGTGGGGATTATATGGTGTTCACGCTTGATCGCGGCATTTGGTAAGTGCATGTCAACACATATCCTTACGGCGCCAGGTTGCTTTGGTTTCTGTGTGACTATGATGGGTGACACCCAAGTGATCTTTTCTTTGATCCCAGCGGCCTCCAGTTTCTTTAGTTCCTGCTCAACCTGGGGTCTCAGATTGAAAGCAATACGACGATGTCGTAGAGCAATAGGTTGCACAGTAGGGTCAATGTGCAGATGAATTTCTTTTCCTTTGAACCTTCCTATGCCTTCAAATACTTCCGAGAATTCTTCGAGCAGGTGCTGTATTGACTCATGATGTACACTGAAGGCAAATGTTACGACCCCCAGGGCTTCGGCAGCACGACATCCCAAGAGCATACCTTGGCCATCTTCCATAACGTATATATTGGTGTTGGCCATGTGACCTCCATGACTTACTGATGTTTTGAAACGTCCTAGAATTTTCAGAGGGGTATCCTGGCCATACACGAACACTGTGATGGCTGAAGGTTGTAGCGGAGGTACCGGGCACATTGTCCGATGGAGGGTAGCAGCCATGATGTTGATAGTGGCCCCGGTGTCGACTACCGCCATGACTTCTTGCGCCCCTACTCGAATGTTACACTGGGGCAGGCGTCACACCTTGCGGGATGCCGTGCCAATCATGTGCACCTTATGCACTGCCCGCTCTTCCTCCTCGTCATCATCCATGTCGCTCGGTGACTTATCTCCCTCTGGTACTGCGTTGACCACTTGCCGTGGTTTGCGGTACTTCTTAGTTCGGCACACCTTCTCGAAGTGATAGAAACGTCCACACCCGGAGCATCTTTTCCCTTTTGCTGGACATTCGGCTCGCTGGTGTGGCTGCCCTCCTCAGTATCCACACGTTTTGGCTATTGCTGTCGTGGCGGGACGGCTCCTTTTTTGTTCCATCGCATCGCAGGTTTGGTGGTTACCGCGTTAACCGGTTCCATCTTCACAGGGGCTTGGAGTGCTGCCTCCATGTGAGCTGCGCGGGCCTTGGACAGCTCTTTGGTGCGTCCCAGCATGAGGATTTCGGTGAGAGCCGCACACACCAGCCGCCATGCACCGCGGTACCCTCTAGCGGGCGGGCAGGGCCTCACGATCAGCTGGGGCGGGTTTCACAATGCTCACCACACGGGCCACAGTCGGAGCTTCTCCGTCACACTGCCTTACTTGGACAGGCCGCGGGAGCTCCCCAACATCAACGCTTCACTCGATGGTAGCGGTCGGTAGGGTGGCTGGTGGTCCTATGTTTTTGAGTGAGCGGATCCGCCATCTTAAGATGGGATATACGGGCTAAGTTTCCGCTTTTGGTTCAATGATAAGATCACAAGGGCGGATCTTCGTAGTCTAACCCTGCCGATTATTGCAAGATAGGGAGACACGGTCTAAGTTGATCTCGAGTATATTTATCTATTAAGGTGTTTTACAATATATCGAGTACGTCATCTATTTCTGGTATATAAAAAACATTATTTTGGCGCCAGTTATGTGCTTGTTGTTCGGGGCTTTTGCAATCTTGCGCAGCATTAGTATCTTGTGTTCTAGGCATAGGAGATAAATGGAACTGCCATCTTATAGTGGTGTGTAAGGGCTCGTTTTTAATTACCGATACATTGTAGACTTAAGGATGAGAGGGTCTTCTGAAATTCAACAGTACGATATAAAATGGCCTAAATAACATTAGTCCATGGTGATTATGGGTAATTTTAGATATATTGAAATTAAAATGTTGTGATGTAATAATGGTCCTTAGATCTCACTGGGTTCTTGTCTGGAAATGACGGATATGCTACCATCTGCAGGCAATAATCAGATAAAACATAACATATGCATTGTATTTGTTTTTGGCTTAACTTTTCCCTTCCCTCAGGTCCCTTGCAAAGACAACCTATTTTTTGGCTTATTTCTTCATAGCGTAAGATTAAAGGATTGCTTGTTCCCAAGGAATTTCTGCATTTAACCCATCAATTGCTGTGCCCAATAAAAATATCCAGTAGACTTCTCTCATTTTGCGTATCTTATCTGGTTCTAAGCCTGCTCTTGGATGTATTCTTTCAAGAATGTACCATGTCATATTCTCCGGTCTATGATTATGTTCAACATAATGACTCACCATGGGTGCTGTTAATTTTTTTGTTCTTATTGCCGATCTGTGTTCGGTCAGCCTGACATTGAGGGTTCTGCCTGTTTGTCCTACATAACCCTTTTCACAAGGACAAATTATCAAATAAATTACATTTGCGGTTCTGCAATTATTTAGGTCTGATGGTTTAATAAGTTGTTTATTGAAAGTTAAACTCTCTCCCTCTATTGCTGACTCACATGATTTGCAGCTGGAACATTTGTAATTTCCGACCACTGGTTTCATATTTGTTATAGTTCTTTGAGTGGTACAACTTTTGGCTGTCATTCTTGATCTTACTATATGGTCTTTCAATGTTTTATTTCTTTTGTACGCAAAGATGGGTTTGGGTAACTGGTCTGGCTTGGGAACATTGACATTCAGTATGTGCCAGTTGGCACATATCGTTTGCCTGATTCTTTCATTTATACTTGAGTGTTTCGTGACAAATACCAATTGGGGAATATTCTTGTTTGTTTTTGGTTGTAGCAAGCTTTGTCTATCATAAAAACGGGCCCGTTTAAATGAGTCTCTTATTATTTTCTTTGGATATCCTCTGGTCAGGAATTTCTCTTTCATTATTGCGGCTTTGGCGTCATAATCTTGTATGTTTGTGCAATTGCGCCTCAGCCTTAGAAATTCTCCGAATGGTACACTATTTTTTTGGGTGGCTGGATGGAAACTATCGTAGTGGAGGAGTGTGTTTTTAGCAGTTGGCTTGACAAATAAATCTACAATTAGTGTCCCTTTTTGATGTTTTATCACCACATCTAAGTAGTTTACTTGTTCTCTGTCTGTGTGATGTGTGAACCTGATGTTGTTGTCACATGAATCTATCCATAGTAGGAACTTTTGTAGCATGTCTTCATTATCCACCCAGATAAAGAACACGTCATCTATGTATCTTGCCCAATTTGTCACTGACTCAAAAAAGGGCGCCACCTCATTAAAGATGAATTGGGACTCAAAGTAGGCCATATAAATGTTGGCAATTGTGGGAGCACAGGCTTCTTACAGAAGTATTATCCAGAAGACATCAAAAAAGTATCGCTCTTAATGTACCTGGACTTGAACTATAACTGCATATACAGTTAACAACCCCGCTAATAATCAGGTACCCACTTCTCGCTAAATCCTTTATATAACAGTACACATGTAGCTAAAACTATTTAACATACCTAGATATACTGTATGTATCTTTCACTTACAGGAAACAATTGGGCTTTATATCACGTTTAAGGCCACACCTCAGGTCCAGACCAAACGTCATCCAGTCTGAATAGCTCAGGTATGAAAAGGGTCAGACCTTAGAATATAAACAGTAAGGCATTAATACAGGATCCTACTCGGATCATATCACTTAGACCTAGAAGTAAGTAGGATAGACTTGGATTGGCTAAGAGTATTTGCGTAGAATTGTCATCTTCCCATACCCGTTTTTTCCTGACCCCAGTTCCTGGTCAAGTAACCTATGATAAATGAGCTACAATCTGCAAGCAAATCAGATCTCTGATGTTTGAATGTATAAAGTGTATAGATATACTGAATGCAACCTCTGCAAAAGACATACAAAATGTTTTAAATTGTGTATATAAATGTACAGCCTTTTGTAAATAGATATAAATAAGTACAGATACAGTGACACCGTACCGTGTAGAGCCGACTAATGGCAGTAGGGAGAGCCAGGAAATAAAAGAGACAGACGAAGATACGATTAAGTAAAAAGGAAGTAAATGTCTAGACGTTGAAAATATTTAACTGCTGCAACAAGGGTAAATACTAAAATATTGTCTCTTTATCATCATAGCATCTCTGATTTAAAAAAAAGAAAAATGCAGAATTCCTGAAGAAGGCGAAGCGCCGAAACGCGTTGAAAGGAATAACTTCTGCGTATTGTTGAATGTTTTAAAGATTTTTTCTATTGTACAGTAACCGTAATGTATTATATGTAAAAATTATGTGTACAAAAAAACAAAAAAAGTGTCTATATATGTATAAACAATAGAAATCAAAGGAGAGCAAGAAAAAAACAAAAAGATGAAATAGAAATAAACAGTTTGAACAAATGATGATCTGATAGAATTTTTGATCCAAACAGCGTCTAGATAACTCATAAAATATTAAGTACAATAACCTGATTTATTCCTTCCAAAAAAAGGTATTTTCCTTGCTAGGGTTCATCACTTGAGGCAGAGGCCCCATTCTTCCAAAATAGGTATACTGATGCATACACTGTGCAGCTGCCCCAAATTGCATTCCTTTTGGGACGGAGGAACGATTAACTTAGAGGAAGCTAGGGGGCACCCCTGGATATGCTACCCAAACTCATGTTGCTTGGAATATGGTGCTCCTCAGACTTGTTGAGATATCAGAAGATCCTGGTGAACATAGGATGCATGGTGACTAAGCAGGATATTGCCCAAAAGTGGAGTAATGGATCCCCCCCCTCCCATATTGGGACTGGAAAACAAGCATTGAGCACTGCAAACTGGTAGAAAGAGCGATCTACAAGAGGGAGGCTGTCAAAGGAAGTTCGAGAAAGTCTGGGGCAGCCAGGGCTCGGCATATATGTAATGGACTAGGTGGGCACAGGGTCACAGGACACTGCAGAGAGGAACGCAGTAGAGAGTAGGCTTAACTGCCCTAGATATAGGGTCCGTCAGGGACACATTCCATTAAGCAGGGGAGGGGAAGACATGCCTTACACCTGGGAAGCGCAGTATGGATTGTTGGGTGGGCTCAGCTGAGTCTTGCAATGGGTGGTCAGGCGTTGCTGTGGGATTGGACTGGAGTGTTATTTTGATTTTTACAGTTCAGATTTAAAACAATAAAAAGATTCTTTTATTTAAATGCAATGAGGCGCAGGTTGAATTTATGCTCTTGTCAAAGAATTGACCATAGAAGTGATGGTGATTCTTGTTGCTTCTAGAAGATTCATTAAAACAAAAGGATTTTTTTGTAATCTGATCTATATGCCTATGTAAAATATTAGCAATTAGTGTGCAATTTAAATGAAAAGAACATATGTGTTCAATCCACTTTGATTATTCCAAAAAGAACACCAGCCTATGTGATTATTTCTTTGTGGGGGTATGTGATCACTTTTAGACAAACAGGAGCTGGTCAGTATTTCCAAGGTTGGCAGATTCTGACCAAGTTGAAAATCTAAGTAATATATTATTTGCTTATATGAAGAAGGCTTGTGATGTATTTATTGACGGTGTCAAGGAGTGGACACTATGAAGATCGCTCCTGTATCCTCCTTAATTGCCCTAGGAAAAAGCGACACCTCACAGTAGCCACGGTACCACCCTGCATTTAGTAAGTATATTAAAAATTTTAAATGTCTTCTTAAGAGCATTCCAGTCAGAAGGAAAACATGCATAAATGTTTTTTTAATATTTCATTTATTTTTTATTTATTGTTTGAGTTTTATATAGTGTGAACTTGACCTGAGGGGTCAGGGCACTTAATAGCACAGAATACGAATAGAAAAATTTACAGACAGCACATAAGGACTATAATAAAAACAATGAACATACATGATAATAGTTGTAAACGAGGTGGAGTAGAAGGGTTATAAGGGCATTTATAGATAATATACAAGGAAAATAGTAAAAACAATGGGCATACATGGTAATAATATGTAAACGTTGATGGAGTAGACAGGTAATACAGAGGTAGCATTGGTAGGTTATTTCAGGCTCTATGCTGGTTGGAGAGAGAAGATCGTCAGTGAAGTCAGGTATTTATGAGGATGGGTTCAAGTATTTGGAGAGAAAAATCATTAAAGGTTTTTTCTGAAGTGTAAAAATGAATGATTTTCAAGTAAATCCTGTGGCAGGGCATTCCAAATTCTATGTGCATTCCCAGAGAAGGAACGAGTGAGTAATTTTTTTTTTTTTTTAATTTGGGCGCAATCAGAAGTAGAGTTTTTGAGCTTCGCAGAGGGCTCTTTAGTCCAGCTTTTGAGTTTGTTTGCAAGGTAGACAGGTTTTTCAGTATATAAAGCTATGTGGGTAATGCAGGATGTTTTGAATATACTACTCCCTACGATTGGTAGTCAGATGACTTTCTTGAGTGTGGGAGTGATGTGATTATAAAGGCACTTTCCCGAGAGAAGTCTAGCCACTGCGGATTTCATAGTAATAAGTTGTTTTTAATGGGGTACCAGTGATCGATGTGTTACCGTAGTCCAACTTAGAGAGGACTAAGGATTGTACTACTGTCTTTAGGACTTCAGGGGGCTGAAGGGTTTGATTTCTTAAGGTGTTTCAGCGTACAGAGGAACTTTTTGCTGAATCATTAATGTGGTCTTTCATGCTCAGGGTTTTTGCTGTGTAATCCCTAGAGATTTCACAGAGTTGGAGGTGGACAGTTTGCAGTTTAGTGCAGTTAGGTTGTCAAGTTAGTTGTGTATAGAATAGGATTTTCCTTTAGGTTGGGTGAAGAGATCTTCAGTTTTGTTAGGGTTGAGCTTGAGGTGGTCGTTGGTCAGCCAAGAGTGTACTGTGATGAGACTGCTATTTAGGTGCTGAATGTCTTTGGGTGACAAGATTTTAATGTATAGTTGGGTGTCATCTGCATAGAGATGTAGGGAACATTGGCTTGTTTCAGGATGCCTGCAAGTGATTTACTATAGAGGTTGAACAAGGCAGGGGACAGAATTGATCCCTGGGGAACTCCTTGTGAGACTGATACTGCTGGTGAGATGAATTTGTTCAATTTGATTAGTTTAGATTGTTGGTTCAGGTATGAGGTAAACCACTAAAGAATTATACTGTTGATGCCTATAATCTGTGAGAGGGTGTTTAGGAGGATGTTGTGGTTATAAGTATCGAAGGTAGCTGTGAGGTCAAGGAGGATTAGGAGGCAGATCATTGAAAGATTTGCGTAAGTCATCAATGATGTTTAGGATTGCAACTTCCATACTGCAGCCTTTCCTAAACCCAGATTGAAAGGTGTTGTGTAGGTCAAATGTGTCAATGTGGCTGTTGAGTTAAGAGCACACATTTCTCGATAGTTTGGGCAAGGAGAGGGAGGTTAGTTATGGGTCCGCAGGTGTTAAAGTCATTCTGGTCAGCTTCAGGCTTTTTGAGGAGGGGTGTGACTTATCCGAGTTTAAGTGTGGTAAGCATCGGGCCTCTGGATAGGGAGGAGTTAATGATTTTAGTCCATGTTGGGGAGATGCGTGTCTACGGTTTTTGTCTAGAGATTAGAGATGGGGGTCAGTTATGTGTGATGTCGGCTTAATAGATGCAAGCACTTTAGTAACTTCTTCAGAGATATTTTCGAACTTGATCCATGTTTCATTGTTTTTCAGTTGTATGGGAATATGGTTGGTGTTCTGACACAGGGAGAAGGTGGGTTTGGGGGGTCATCATTGTTTGTAGGTGTAGCAGTGGTGGGACTGTCATTGGTAGAGGGGGCATCATTGGTTAGGTGTGAGAAGGTGTGGTATCCAACAAGAGTTTGATGTTTGTTATTTTTTCAGAGAAGAATCTGGCAAATTCTTCACAGTGGTTGACAGAGTCATTAGAAGAGTGTAGATGGAAAGAGGAGGTTTGCTGTTTCATGATGTTGAAGAGGAATTTAGGCCTGTTTCTAGAGTCGGCAAGTTGGACTCGGAAGAAGGAGGACTTCTATCTGTAGATATGTTTTGTGCATTTTACACTTTCAGCTCAGAGGAGAGAGAGAGATCGGTCCGAGAAGGTTGTGGTCTCCAGTTTCTTTTAGCCAGCCTAAGTTCACATCTTTCTTTATTCAGGTCTTTATGGAACCAGGATCTGGAAGGTATGGTTCTTGAATTCTTAAGTTTTAGGGGGGCAACAGTGTAAAGATGTTCTGTCATTTTAGTGTTATATTTGGAGATGAAGTCATCAGTGGAAGTAAGGGCAGGCGGAGAATGAATATGGGAACTAATGAAGGATTGTAACTCAGATTGGGGGATTTTGTGCGTATGTCTGTTCCAGTGCTTAGGGTGATTGGTGTGGGTGTGGGGCTTGCATTGGTTCACATTGAGAACAAATAGAATTAAGTGGTGATTGCTCCAGTAGGATGGACTGGAGGTATATGGTATTATATTTGGCAATGATTGCATTGAGGGTGGAGCTCTTGTTGTAGGTTTGCTTTTTGCAGTGTTGAGTGAGATTTTTTGATTCAAGGAGGTTGCTTAAGGCTTGTAATGTTGTATCTTCATCATCATTTCGGTGCAGATTAAGGTCTCATAGTATAATATCTGTGGAGACCTTCAAGGAGCTTTGGGTTATTAGGTCTGTTAGATCCCCCAAAGAATTGTGGTTTTTCACCAGGAGGTTGCTAGATGAGGTGAGATTTGAAGGGCTTGGAGCCATTATAGGAGAGATCATCTCCTATGTATTCAAATGTAGAATATTTGGTTGTTTGGAAGGGTTTCAGGCAGAGATAGTTTTTGTGAATGATAGCTAATCCACCACCGACTCCATGGGATACTCTTGCAAAGTGGCATTGAATGTACAACTTCAACACATTATTTTAAAAATCCCCTTTTTGAGGTGTTGAACTCATTCTCCCTTCATTTTTAGGAGGCAGCACCATGTCAGTCTGACCTCTGATTTATAACTCTGATTTATTTATTAGAACTGAACCATACCTGGTTCTATTTAAATATTTTTTGTATTTTTTTCTAAACTTCATGCTGAGTCTTGATTTAATGATTAACTGACTGATTGTACCCATTTATTGTATCTTCTGTAATGATTTACATCTTTAATAAACATTTATGGTTTTTAAAATTGCATATGTCCCGTCTTCATTTTAAATCCTAATGGGTTTTACTATAATTTTGTTCACCAGATCCTGTTGAGGAGCAAAAACAAATCCTTGAATAATTAACACCGCTCGGGTTTCATCAGAAGCTCTTTATTTGAAAAATAATAAAGAAAAAGCCCCTTCAGTGTTATGGGTCACCATGGCCCTCCCTGACACCCGTCATCTTCGTTCCTGGGAAAGAACAAAAAATGAAAGAGAGGATCCACCCACCGGAAGTCAGGCAATGCAGACAGAAGGTAAGTCTCAGGAAGCCCAAAGAGGAGAGGAAGGGCAGGGACTTCAAAAAGAAAGGAGAGCTAAAATGCCTATGAAAGTGGAGAATACAGATAAGACAGAAGAGGAATCAGACTGGAGCTTTGGAGAATGCTCAACTTGAGAGGAGAAGCCCACAGTGAGGCCTACTGAGAGGACAGATACGACATAGACGGTGTGAAAAGAAGGCCCCTGAGAGAGGCCTAACAGGCACAGCCACCACGGAAAGCCAAGCACTGTCTATTCAGACATGATTGAAGTTATCCTTTTGTAAATTCTGATTTTTGAAAGTTTAATGAGAGGAAGTTGGAATTCATTGCTGTATTATCTTGAGTCACGATTTCAGTGTGTTAATGTCATTCAGATATAGTCTTTTGGTGCAACTATGTGGCATATTGGGGTATGTCACAGACTTATTATGACATAAACATTGTGTTTTAGATATTGTTTAGAAAAATATTGTCTCATTTTCTATTATACATTTGAAAGGGTCAATACGTTTGTAAATTATATTTAGGAAACAATGTTTATGTCAGACAATATTATGCCTACGATATTCTGGTACCAAACCGTATGACACCAGTCCATTTTAATGATTCGTAGAGAGTTTCTAAGTGAGTTTTCACACAACATGAGAGGCAACAATGGCTGAAGTTTGAGAACAAAGAGTTATACAGAGAACAAAGAAAACAAGAGCAGTTGGACATTGCTTGTATTTTTTCTTTTTTATTCTCTTCTTCTTCAGAAAATACAGACAAGCACAGCCAACGTGTTGCCCCTAACCATTGGCTTCCTCAGAGCAGTATTATATAATAAAAATGTGCTTGTCTCAGTGCGACGCTGTGTTTTTTCTAAATATGTGATCAAAGCACAGTTTGAGGGGGTGATCTTCTCCCCTTCAGATACTGGAATGGGAGTTACTCTGTCACTTGGCTAGAGTTACTTTCTGAAAATGTTTAGAATGGGAAGAGTTGGTTGTTCAGCTTGTGTATAACCGGAAACAGACATGTGTGTGGGTAATCACAAACTTACATGGTGAACCATGTGATGGCCTGCCCATTTCCCACCATTTGCATGAGAATTATTATTGTGGATTTCTCTTCTCTTCTGATAATACATTTATGGCAACTAAATATCCTTTTGTGAATTCTTGGCAGGAATAAATGGAGATATATTTGACCAGATGTGCTGGGGTGAGAAGGGAGGGCTTTCTCCACACACGGAAAAAAATAAAAGTATGCTTTTGCATGTTAGGCTGCCTGGGGGGAACTGGACACAGTCAATGACTAATCACTGACAACATCTGTTGAGTCCTCTTATTAATTGCCTGGGGAAACAGTGACCTCCTCCAGTAATCAGGGTGCCACCCTACAATGAATAGAACTCATGAAAGGTATCAGGTGTCTCCTTAAAACAGTCCAAGATAGGAGGAAAAAACACAATCATGTAGCACTTGATTGAAGATGAAGATGAACAAAGATGGTTTTAGCATGGCACCAACTCCCCCTAACATCCAGAAAGAAGAGGCAAACAAACATATCAAGGATTAGATCCACTAGAAACTCCAACTGCAAGAAGCAAAAACTAGGGTTCAAAATAGTAGCAAAAGGGAAAAGAATATGACAAGAATATGACAAAAAAATAAAGGTAGGAATATATTGCAACTCGTCCATCACTTGTAAATGTCACTGTGTATATGATTCAAAAAGGAACTGACATCACAGGAAAAGACTATACTTGGTCGTGGATTGAGAACCTCAGATAGAGCGCCCCTTTCCTGAAACTCATTGAGTCAGTTTGACGCACAGAGAAGCCAACTATGATATTCTTTGCCTAGCACTGAAGTCCTTACTCCAGCTTGAGCCACTCCCGCTTGAGGCTCCTTGTGGCTTACGGGTCCAACCAGCCTTAAGTCACATGAAAGGTACAATATCACACGCTTGAAGTAACTTTCCACATGTACTATTATAACTGTTTTGTGAATGGCAAAAAACTGTAATCGCACATTCAGATAGAGTTGTAGTATTCCGTCCATAAATGTACACTGTTCTTTGCTTTAATTCGGACCACTACATTGTAGAGAAAGAGATCAGAACTGGAATGAGTGTGTCTCAGCAGCATGGAGTCATCTGGTACCCTTTGCCTCATAGGATCGTGGATAATCCTATGAAAAGAGCCGTGGATGTGTGAGCCTGCTTATTCAACTTGCCAGCTCAGGGGCATTGGAAGGCTTCTACTGAATGTCATTTCCGTTGTCTGATGCTTCTATAGTAACAACTTACATTTTATAGAGTGAGTGATTGGGCGGTTGCCAATAGGGGTGGCGCTATCAGTGGTGCAGCTGGTGCAGTGGCACTGGAACCAGAGTGTTAAGGTGCCCTGTGTGCTCTGTACCACCTGCAGCCAACTTAAAAGGCCGAATGCACATGTTTATTACTGCAAGTTCTTGCCTGGGGCCTGGCTCTGTGTTTAGTCTAGGGGGGTTTGGGGGGATGGAATGAAAGGGGGTACAAAGTCAAATGGGTAGGGAAAGAGATCGTGGAGAGATAGATAGGAAAAAACCAGAGAGACCAAAATAAAGAGATCATTTGAAAAATGCATAGCTAGAGGTGGAGGGAATAGCATATTAGACAGGGAATAGATGTAGGCAATAAGGAAACGGGGTGGGGAGACACAAGGAAAGATGAAGAGGTTCACATGTGACTATAGAGAAACAGGGAAGAATATAGAGATCGAGGGGAGACTGGAGAGACCCAGGAGAAAGTAGAGATAAAATTAAAGGGTGTAGAGAAACAGCAAAGAGCTGAAAGAGGAAGAGCCGAAGTGGAGAGCAAATGAAAGGGTGGAGAGAGCTGGCAATGGCAGGTTAGAGAGAAAGATGAGAGAATGAAAAGTACAGGAGAGAGATGAAGAAGAGAAATTGGGGTTGAAGTCAGGAGATGTAGAAGAAAACAGAGAGGAAAGAGACACAACAGGACAGAAATGTATATGACAGATTGGCACGGGAGTAAATGCAGAGATGTGGGGAAAGGCACATGAGGATAAAAGCAGTGCTCCATTTGAGCCGGTGAATTCCGGTGGGAGCCAGCTGCACTTATTTTAGGGGACCAATACCTGTTTGTCATCAGCTAATTACGAGGAGCAAAAGGGGTATAGAAAACAAATCAGAAAGACAGTGGAAGAGAAAGACGGAAAACCCACCAGAAAAGGAGAAAGCAGGAACCTGCGAGGGTGAGATAAAGGGAGGGAAGTATCTGGAAGTGATTAAAGAGGTGGTTTAGGAGCTTTGGGGGCCGGCACTCTTTCGTTTACAAATGAAGCACTGGATAAAAGGGGATAGTAGTGAGATACACAAACAGTGTAGCAATATAGGGAGAATGGTATCAAGGGAACAAGAGCGTAGAGAAACAGCTGTGGAGTAACATAACTTGAGGGGGAGCCTCTGCAAATTAAATGGACGCCCCCCCCCACCCTCATCCGGACTCACTTAGGAGCTCCCAAGCCTGGGTACAGTGCTGGCGGCCTCCTACTAAGCCCCCCCCCCTCTCTGCACCGCGGGGAGCTTTGTTACGCCACTGAGATACAGGGGAGAAGGAAAGGTATGAAAGTGTCTAGATAGATACAGACGGGTGCAAAGGTCAGGGGAGAATGATGGGAAGTGGGACAGAGTGAAGAGAAGGGAGCGTAAGGTGGACGAATGAAAGGGACTTCAGTGATGAAGGAAGAAGTGAAGGAAAGGAGCAGGTTGGTCCTCCTGCGTAGAATGGAGAGAGGGGAGGGGAAGTGAAGAGATACGGTATACAACGTTTACAACGAAGTTTTTACCACGCACTACCACTACAACGCAGGCATTACCACGCATACCATTACAACGCATTGCGCTGGGGGGCGCTCTAGGATAGAGAATAAGTATAATTTTATATCCAACACCTTCCCTAGTGTCCACGGGGACTGGAGTTGGAATATAAAATTATACTTACCACTATCCAGCACCTCTAAGCGCTATGCGTTGTAACGGTATGCGTTGTCAATACCGCGTTGTAATGGTATGCGTGGTAAAAGTATGCGTTGTAACGTCATACATCCAAGAGATACAGGTGGGAATGTGGAGACCAAGTGAAAGGTGGAAAGTACTAAGAAAGAGAGGAAGCGTGAGGAGGGAGATATACAAGGCTAAATAGAGAGATTTTGAAAAAATAAAGAAGAGTTGGGGACGGTGAAGTGATACAGGAGACAGAGGAGGGAGAGTGAAAGGGACGCAAGAGATGGAAGAGAAAAGGGAGAAGGGGAAAGGGGGAAAGGTAGACGGTCATTGGAGAGTAGAGGGGGAGTAGAGAGATACAAGGGGACTTGTCGGAGGGTCAAATGTGAATAATTTGCGTGGTACGGAGGAAAAGGCAGAAATGTAGTGCTTGAAGATATTCAGAGATTGGTGCAGGGACACCTGGGAGTGAAGAGGCTCAAGGGACCAGAGGCTAAGCTGTCACTAGTGCAGCAGGGGCAGTGGCACCGAGGCCCAGGGCTGTGAGGAGTCTACTGCCCTCCAGTTATGGCTGCTTCTTACCACTTAACCAGTGTGCTGGTGGTCCCTTTACTATATGTGCATTAGGTCCCATGGCATCCTTACTACACCGCTGCCTGTTGTGTTTTGGAATAATTATTTCAATGTTGCTTGAAAGAGTTGCACTGAAAACGATGCCACAAACTATGAGATGCTTGTAATGTGTTTCAATTCGACTGTGTCCAAAAGCAGAGGTCGTTAGTGAATATGATTAGGACAAGCATCACAGAAACATTGTTTGGAGAAGATTCTGTTCATGAAAAATCGTCTAAATCTGCTTCTAATTGCAGAGGCCCGGGCATAATTTGGGTCTCTTCAATCACTCTGCCAGAGGTAACAAGTTAAATCATTAATGCTCATTTTCGCTCTCCTGTGGTTACCTGACCTGTACTTGGCAGCAGTCCAGGGCTCCTGGAAATCCATTCCCTTCAGCCAGAGAGAGCGGCTTTGAAATAACAATTACGTGGAAAGTCGGCCGTCCAATATATTATTTTAGAAGTGGCTAAACCTAGAATGTGATCATTGCGGCGCGATCAATATCAGTCACTTTGCCAACTCCTTATTAGACGATAATGCTTCACACACGGGGAACTACAAGAAATTGTAACTTTTATCGCTGTTAACCTGCCTTAAAAAATGCTATCGCCATTGTTCATTTTTTGCATAATGTCGGGAGGAAATGTGGCCTTGTGGCTAACTTGCTGAAACGAGGAAACTTTTCTTCTAATCCCTGTTTCTGTAACTGTCCATTAATCGCGTGACATAAGCAAATCATGTTATCTCCTTGTAGCATACATTGTAATGTCTGGTGCTGTCCCAATCAGGGGCTCCCACCACGACTCGGCATGAAATGGTGGTTTCTGATATCTGGGGTCAACCAGGCTCCACCTATAAATGACCTTGCTGTACACAGCACATCATGTGTAGGAACCCCTGATGCAACACAGAGTCCTTTCTAGAACACGGAGCTACTTCAAATACCTGAGCAAAAGTGTACTTTTTCTATTTGCAAGTTAGCTATAGTTTTTGGGGGGGTTTCCCCAACACATTTTATTGATTTTAAGAAAATAAATATCGCTGCAGAAAAACAGAGCGATAGTGGTAACAAGAACAATGGCGCATTCGACTTCCTCATTCCCCCCCCTTGCTCCTTCCGGGTGTTCTCTCCCTACTGAGCTCCCACAGCAGGCCATCCGACCTCAGCTGGCATCCATCAGCTCTTGAATGTTTCTACTTCCCATTGTATGGTGGTGGTGGTGGTGGTAGAAGAAGTCCTTGGACTTGTGGAGTCCCACTATATTCTGCCCATCTCCTGCAGATGCGTCTGAGGGCATCCCCTAGCCCGGGACATGGAGAGTTCTCTACTCATGCACCAGTCAAGACTCTTGCACCACTCCTCCACAGAGGGAGAGTCCCCAGCGTTCCACATATACACAATGTCTCGCTTAGCTCACATGCTACTGGTTGCAGAAGCGTGTACAATATTATTGGTGGTAGTGTATTATTTCACAAAGAGGGAACATTGTAATTCTTTCAAGAAATTATCCAAAGCAGTTAAGTTAGCAGCAATTTTCCTATTACACATCTCTCAGTTAGTTGGTATTTCAGATACTGTTATCGATCACTGGAGACACAGTTCACAGCTATCTTTTGGAAAGAAAGTGTAAAAAGAGAGGGCACCAAACTGTTTAAATCCATCAGTTACCATCCACAAACCTTTGGACAGAGCCTTTGAACCAGTCAATTGAACAAGATCTATAGCATGTTTTAAAACCATTGGAAAGACTGGTGCAGATTGATTGCCCTCACATAGTTTGCATACTATAATTAATTCCACCTTCAAAGGCTAGAACTCCTACTATTATATCTGTAGTTTCCAACTTTAGATGCATCCTGCCTGGCCCACACTCTCTGATTATGGATCTCTGCAACTGATCCAAACCATCCCCAACGTTGTGTATCACAATTTCTTACAGGCTAAGCATGAGCATATTATGATTGTTTTAATGGACCATCATAGGAATAAAAACAACTATACAACAGAAGGGACACAGGGTTTGGTTATGTGCAAAATATCTCAACGAACATAGATCCCATCCCTAAGTTCAGGTGCAGGTAAAAATCCCTCTGACTCAGGCAGGAGGGCAGCAGGGCAGCAATCCAGCAAGGCAGCAGTCCAGCAAGGCAGTAGTTCAACAGGGCAGCAGTTCAGGAGTGACAGTATGTTCAGCAGCACAGCAGTCCTTCTTCATGGCAGATTCTCCACAGGCCCAGATGTGTATTGAATAGTTTGTGTCAGAGGTCCAAAATGTATACCAGGTGCTTTCTTTGAAGTGGGAGAAGCTTCTATAAGTTTCCCTTTGAGGTGCACAGGTTTTCTGCCACCCCTGTGCTGCTTCCAGGCTAACAACAGGGGATATTCAATGCTTTGTATGGAGGCACAACACTAGGGGTGACTTCTATGTTTTAAAATGGAAGGTTTAGGCCTGGCAAGAGGTTTATTTTCCCAGGTCGAGATGGCAGATTGAACTGCACTTACAGACTACAATGGCAGGCCTGAAACATGTTTAAAGGATTACTTGAGTTGGTGGCACAATCAGTGCTGCAGGCCCATTAGTAGCATTCAATTTACACACATACTCGGGACTTACAAGTAAATTAAATATGCCTACTTGGTATAAGCTAATTCTGTCATGATTTAAAGAGAGGCCATAAGCACCTTAGTGCTGGCTAGCAGAGGTATAGTGTGCAGAGTCCTAAAGTCAGCAAAAACCAAGTCAGCAAAACAGGAGGGTTGAAGGCAAAACTTTAGGGAGGAAACCACACCAAGGATGCCATAGCTAAAACTGGTTAATTATATTTTTAGGTGAGGCCAGCTGAAGTGATCAATCCTACTAATAAACAAAATGTGGATGGTCCTGGTATATTGTTAAGGATCAAAACGCCATCCACTGATTATATTGTAAGCCCACTTTTGAATATATGATTTGTTTATGACAAACTGTGTTGTCCGTGTTATGTGTTATTTTGACTCACAAGAGGATGATCCAGAAAAGCTCCCTAACAACCCTCAAACTCATCCCACTTGTCTCAGGAGCAATTTACTTTTTATTCATTGGTGGGATCATAACAAATCGAGTCACACATTCACACACCACACTGCCCCATAATCAGTGAAAAAGAGAGCAAGCTGTTGGTTAGCGGGGTACCGCCTTATCCTAAATTTTATATTCTATACATAAAATACATTACGGAAATCATTTAACTTTGTTATAAAGAAAACATAACATCAAGGTACTCCGCTATTTGGTCGATGGACCAACTAGTAGAAGTCAGTTGATGGCGATTAAGACCAGCTCAATCACAGTATAACTTTTAGCATGACATTTTGTCATGACTTTTATTATAATAAAAACAGACTCGGTTTATATTTTCAATCATTTATCTACTTTCAATTAGAAAAGAAATTAGCATATTCTTTAGACAAGCACAATTCTAAACATGTATTTAGTATATTTTTTTTAAAAAGTTAGAAAAGCATATTACCAATCTGTCATAGGTGAATGACAGAGTCGCATTAAACAGTTTCCGAGCTGACTGTCTCTCTATTCTCCTCAATGTCTCCCTTCTGACATGAAATCTCTGCAATTAATCATCTTCTCTACCCCATCAAAGTTAAAGTCCCAAAATATTTCAAAGTCTCTTGCACCATAAAAATCGTTCAAGCCAGCAGCATGTCGTGGTGCAAAATAAAATCCATGGAACCAACTTCTTCCCTCCTTCGCACAAGCACTTTTATACCCCTTTTCTCCAACTATCTAACTTAAATTTTGAAACATTTAGGGTCTATATTTATTTCTGATTGGTCCATTAGAAGGGTGGTGATGATCAACTCATGTCCTCCTTTTGTTCAAACCAGTTCAAAATGTTGCTGTGTCACCCTCAAGGCTTTCTCATGATTTCATACTTAAAGTTTGTACTTGTCGTCCATTCCTTGTATCATTTGTACATAATGAAAGTTCTTTGACTTTCTTTCCCAGGCTTTTAGATGCAGGCATCCTTTGGCACATATCCCGCTCATAAGCTAAGCTGGCCTTGACATCTCTTGCTCCGAGCATAGGCTGTTCACTCACACTTCTTTTATACACTGCGCATGCATGGGGGCCATCTTTTCAGAGCACAAATACCCATGTTTATTTAATTAAATCTACGATACCACAGCTCTATATTAATATGACTCGTTTGTTTTCATTAGTATATTATTTCTGATAGACAGCAATTAGTTTTCCCACGTGTTGTGTCGACTTTACGTGCATTTTGTTGATTAGTTTACATGCTTCATTCTATTAGTATTTTTATGGTTATGAGAGATTAACTTTACAAGGGGTACACAAAAAATGTTGTCTCTCCCTTGCTCCATCAAGGGTCACATTTATCACATGCATGTGTCACTTATAAAGGATCACTGAGCACGCTGTTCTGCACTGGCACTCACTGAGTCATTTAAATGATTACAATTGTCATTTGACAGCACATAATTTCCACATATTCCTTCAGCTAGGGACCTCTTTTCCTTGTTCATCCATGCAGTCATGGTGAAAATTGCCTTCCACATTATCATATTCTGGAATGGGCAGATGTTTAGGGATTCAAAACTTTACATTATCTAATGGAAATGTTTTCAGCTGCCAACATTACTTGTTTAGGTTATGGATGTTTTTCAGATGCTTAGTTCAAGTAAGAGTCAGCAAAATCTCAACCGTGTGAGGAACCATCACAATAAGTCACAATACCATCACAATACCTTCCCCCTATTGGATTCCCACACAAACCAAACTGCTGCAACCGATTCTAGGCAACCTGTAGATACCACGGCGAACAGGTCCAGTCCGGCGTAGAAGCAGGGAACTGGCTGTTTCACTTCTCTGTGAGTCTGTGCCAACATAGACAATGCATTTCTTTTGCATTCATGTCAAAACAAAAAGAAATACTTCCCGCAATCCGACATTCCTAGAGCTTGTGTGCTACAGAGTTTCTCTCAGAGTACTAGGAAGGAAGGCATTCATTTGTTTCTCACGGATACTGGATCAAACACATCACAGGGAGTAAGCCTGTTCAAAGGTTTTACCACTAGGAAAAAGGTAGAATGCCACGAACGACAGTAGCTAACCATTCCCAGAAACATCCTAATTCTTTATATTGTCAGAGTTTTCATTCCTAGGATTGAAAAGATATGCTACCACAACACATTCCTCACTCCCTTTTTAATGTTGTGTTGCAGATAGATTACTTTTTTCTGGAAGCACTGCAGTTTGTTAAAAGATACCTTATTTCCATGTAAGGGAAGGTCTCTTTTTGCATGATCTCCCCCAGGTTTTGGGCTTATGCTGCTGGTTTTCTGACTCTGGGAATGCACTGAGGCCTGCTAGCCATACATCAGTGCAAGTAACCGCTAACAAACATTGGTGGCTGGGACAACACTAAGTGGTGGGGTGAGCAACCAGGCATTGATGACACCAGCAATACCTTTAGACTTAGTGTCAAAGCTCTCAATCGTGGCTTGTAATGAACAACGTTTATAATAAGCCATAACTGAGAGCTTTAGCACTGAGCCTAAAGGCATTACTGGACTCTCAGAGTGCCTATCAGTGGGTCAAAGTGGTGTCACTGCCGATTCGAGCAAAATTAAATTAAATGCTCAACGCGTAATAAATAATCAGTCACTTAATCACTGTCATGCATTACATTAACATGAGCTTTAAAGTTAACTTTAAAACGTTAATGTAATGCATATTAGCAATTTAGTTACTGTTTCTACTATTCAAATATATGGAATACAAATAAAATATTTACTTACCTAATGCCTGCATGTCCTCCGGTGAGGGTGTTCTTCTCCAGTCACCCCGAGCCCTAGACCAAGCCCCCTAACTAATCCAGACTGTGTTCTCATGCTGTTAATCAGCATGAGTGAAGCACCGGGATAGGGTTTAGCGGGCTGGATCAGTGATCTTTCGGGCACTGAGTGCCTGTGCCTTTTTTCCACCCAGTTGTCTAAGACAGCTTGAGATGGAGAGGTTTAAAGTGTGCATGTCAGACTCGTTGTTACAAGACAGCCGCCAAAGTGACATGCACACTTTAAACTAAGCATGGGCGAATTTTGCGAATCTGGCGTTCGCGAATATGCGTATTTGCGAACTTGCAATCCGCAAAATCCGCGAATTCTCGCAAATTTGTGGATTTTTTTTTGTGTTCGCAAGGGTTTCTGTCAGTTTGCGAGGGTTTTGTACCAGTTCGCAATTGCGAACTTACTTGTCGGCTCGCAACGGTCGCGACTATGTTGTTTCTACGTCTGGTTCATCATCACAGGTTCCAAGCACCCTCTGTTTCACCACTGCCACCCTCTGTTTCACCCATGCCACCCTCTGGTACATCAATGCCACCCTCTGGTTCATCATCACTGTAGAAAAGCAAGCACACCTGCCCTGCTTCAACTGACATGAATTAATTTGGGGTTGATTTATTAATGTGTCACTGTTTTAAAATTCCAGTCTGGCACCTGCTTCCTTATCAATAATTTGCTTTCTGTTGCAGTGCAATTTTTTTTCCAGGACCTTTGTGGCCTACTTGTAGCTATTCTATGAGCCTGCTGTGAGGGTCAGAGCAGGGTCATACAATTGTTGCAACTAGCAACTGAACTCTGGAGGGGCCCCAGTCAGGAAGCAGTACAGGGAATGGTTACTATTACTAATTATGAGTTTGAACTTTTGCACCTGCTGAGTGCTTTCAGTTTTGCAAAATTCGTTTTTCTGCAGAACAGCAACTGTAATGCCCCAAACAAACATAGGCAACTGAACTCTGGAGGGGCCCCTCTGGAAGTACTACAGGGAATGGTTACTAATGATGAGTGAACTTTTGCACCTGCTGAGTGCTTTCAGTTTTGCAAAACTCGTTTTTCTGCAGAACAGCAACTGTAATGCCCCAAACAAACTTACTTGTGAAAGTTGATTTCTAATCCAAAAGTGATCGAAAGAAAGTCAAAAGGCCTCAAATCCAAAAAAGTGCAGGCAAATGTCAACCTGAGAAGTTATTCTGATAAAAATCATCATTTTCAGAAGGTCTATGCCTCCTGCTAGTGGATTTCTTGTGCAGAATTGCAAATTTTGTAATTTCGCGAGTGCGAGATTGTTGCTGCCCGCCGCACCTACATGTTCGCAATTGTGAACTCTCGCGATGCGTTGCCAAACTCCCGTGGGATCCCACAGCAAGATCCAAAATGGCACAGCACTTGCAAAATATCGAGAAAAACAACTCGGCAAACGCTGAATGGCGGTAAGTGAACGCCGCACGCCGCAAAATTGTATCACCAAGAAAAAAAAATCCGCTGCGTGCGAATTTGCGGATTTTCGGTAAATTCGCAAGTGTTCGCGGATTGCGAATTTACCGAAAATCCGCAAAATCCGCGAGCGGAACGGATTTTCCGCCCATGCTTACTTTTAAACTGTGTCACCACAGGGGGAGTGGCCAGGCTGAGCACCAAGATGGCTGCTTAACCGAGAAGCTCCGGAGCGGCCTCTCAATAAACACAACCATGCTCCACTCCATCGGTGTATTAGCAGCACCTGGCTATACCAGCAGATGCCTGCCGTCCCCTGGAACGCCCTTGGCCCCTCAGAGTTGAAGATTGCGTACCTCTAACCGGGGCTGAGGGGTGCTGAAAGGCACCATGCGAGACACACCCTCCACCAGTGCATCATTGATTGCTGCTCCCTGGGTCTGGCGCAGAGCCATACAGAGCGCTAAGTGAGTGGGAAGAGCTAAAATAGAGGATTCCTATCCATGTTCACATTATGGGTAGATCTATATATCAGGCTGAAAACGAAATTTGGAGCTTAAATAGGTTGTTCATGCTTGCATTCTTTTCACCCTGATGGCTACGTGGGAGAGTGTCACTCAACTCAAGTGCACAAAGCTGCCTGGCTCGGCCCTCTCTGTGACCACTCTCTCCCACTCATCAGCAGCACAACCACCGCTCCAATATTGCCACACACCATGGGTCGCTGCAACCCTAAATAGCGACAACTCACCTTCAATGCCACAAAGACACCCAGGCATCAAGACAGTGAAGGTCCCCCACATGGGGACCCCCCAGGTCCCACGGACTTTCCTGACTCTGATCCCCCCTCCACAGATGGCGTTAAGGCTATCATGGCTGAACTGCAAGCCGGATTCAAGGCCATACATGCCCGGTGTGATTCATTGGCGGCCTGCTTAGATGTCATGCATGGCGGCAATAAGCAGTATGAGGCCTGTATCGATGCTGCAGAACACCGCATTTCAGAGGTGGAGGATACATAGTCGGCTGTGGTTAAGCGCCTAGAATGCACTGAACGGATTCTCAAGGCAACAGCAGCTAAGGCAGAGGATTTGGAGGTCAGAACGTGGTGCAACAATATTCGTACTGCTAGGTTGGCTTAGTCCACCAACACGGGCCCTATGGAAGCATACTTGAACTAATTCTTATGGAACTGTTTGGTAGGGAAACTTTCTCCTCAACATTTCCAATTGAGTGGGCCCTCGGAGCGCTTGCCCCTCGATCGGTCCTGGGTACTCCGCCGCGACTCATTATAGCCCGGCTCCTGAACTACCATGTTCAAGACACTGCTTTGCGCGTGGCTCGGATTAAGGGAGAAATTCAGTATCAGGGCATGTCTTTCCCCTTTTTTCCTGATTTCACTCCAATAGTTTAGGAGGCCCGAAGCAAATTTCAGGACATAAAGCAGGCCCTGAGGGGGCGAACATTCAATACGCCATGCTTTACCCAGCTCACCCATACTTTCAGCTCAACGGAAATACCCACTTTTTTGATTCACCCGCAAAAGTTACAGATTTTAGGAATCAACATAAGCCAAACTCGAACTCACCCTCTAGGAAATGATTTGCCGCCTTCCAGTTCCCCCCTCACGAACTGCTGAAGCAAGATGCTCAGTGAACTGCTAAATTGGATTTGAACTCAATATTACCTGTCAGATGCACAGACAAGGTCTCTTTTGTCTGTCAAACTCTTCTTCTTTTCAATATTGTCTGTACATCTTTTGCTGTAATAGCTATAGTCACCTAAAGTGGCCTCCTTTGGGTGTTGCCTACCCCCTAGGAGATCTCTTACAGTTTGGTTGGGAAAAATGGGATTCACCTGATACAGGTTGGGTGGACATCCAATGTGAGTGGATGGTTGGGAGTTATTTAGCTTTATGCAACAAATGTTTGTTCTATGCAGGATGTAACATATCTCAACGGCTGGCCTTATACAATTTTACATAATGATGCTTCCCCATACACCTTAACATTGCTGCAATGACACGGGTGGGAATGCCAGGGCGCTAGAGTTAAAATGCATGTCATGGAATGTGACAAACAGAGACAGGTATTAGCCTATCTCGCTAGACACACTGGGCATATAGGTTTTTTACAGGAGACCCACTATGCTCCTACCTCACACAACAGCTTTGCCTCTAACTGGGGTGACAATCAATTTGTTGCTAGTTACAGCACCTACTTCAAAGGGAATGTGCCGGCGCTTCCCCCACTGCAATTCGTAAGTGGTGCAGAGGGCTTGCGGAGGAGTGCTGCATGTCCTAAGGATAATGGGTCATGGGGAAACCGGCCCAACTGAGGTGGCGGTGCCGGTGCAAAGGTCCCACGGCCTACGCTGATATTAAAGGGCTCAATCAAGGAACAAGCCGTATTTCGACTGGCCTCCCTCGATCGGCTGAGGCCCATGAAGGGGTGAAGCTGCCGGGGGTGGGAGCCCCGTGCTACCCATAGACGATTGAGCCCTGAGCCGCGTCTGCTGAAAAGTAGCGGTGAGTGAGCTGGTGCTGGCGGACTGTCCTTTTGGGAAGTGTGGGGTCTGCTCTGCTGGGCTTTCCCAAAGTGTGTCAGATTGCTTATGTTAATGGAAGCTCTTTGCTGTTGCCACACTGCAGTCCGTGGAGGCCCAGATCCGCATTGAGGGCGCCATTTTGTTCTAGGGCCCCTTCACAGTGCCTCATTTGCAGTTGGCGCTGCCTGTACCAATGCAGTAGTGGCTGCACATCGCTGAGGACAGTGGTACAGGTGCAATTGTACATCTAAAGCTCACAGTTATGGGGGCGTGGTGAGAGAGCGCAATTTGAATGAAAAGTATATCTGTACCATATTCACAAGCTTATAACGCAAACGTAGAATCTGTAACGTGAAATAGCATTTGTAGTATAAAGTTAGCCGATGTAACCAAAGTAATGGGAAATGTATTTGTATTCACTCTAATATGCATTAGAATTAAGAGGCCCGTATACATAGTGGGCTAATATAGAAATGTATAGAAATGCTTAAGAACAGTAGAACGTGCTGAATAGAACGAACGTATGTAATTATTAAACAGAGAAAGCGGTGAAATGTAAAGGTGAAGAAATGTGCAGAATATATAGCACTGTGTAAGAAATGAGAATATAAACGTTGTATTCTATGTAAAATGCATTTACTTATAATCAAATGATTTGCTAAATTCGATTACATATATATATATGTGTGTTAAAGGTTATACTGTGTAGAAGAGTTTGTAGGAATGTTAGAATAGTGTGGTCATGTGTGATTTTAACCTGACTGACCAAGGGTTCGCAGGAGTGTAGTCTGCTGCATATAATTTAGTGGGCTCACAGGAATAGGGGATAGCCTTGATCTGAACGTGCGAGCCAAGAGTCAAAGGTCTTGTTAGATTTAAGGTGACAATGCTGGACGAAGTTTATGGCCTAAGTGCGATAAGAGACGTTTGGAATTTGGAGTCTTGTTTAGAAATGACCATTCACAGGACCAAAGGAGGTTATGATGACAATCGTAAAGAATAGAGTTCTGTTGAGGTGAAAGACTTTGCTCTGAAAGTGTCAACTGGAATGTCAATGAAGTCACCAGCACGAAGATGAAGATGGTGCCTAAGAAGCAAGGTCAACTTAACGGACGACGTGAAGAGATGAAGTTATGGAAAGAGCCAGAAATGAGATCATGTGAATTTGTACGTGGTGGGCGTCAAAGGGGCGTTCCACCCATACTGTGATTGTGTATTTAGGGACAGCACCCAGGGGAGAAGTTAGCGAAGAGCTCAGCGCAGATGGCCTGAAGGGCAGAGAGAGATCAGAGCGCAAGAGAGCAGTAGGCCGAGGACCCTTAGAGAGCGGATGGGTAGGCAGAAAGGGTACTGCTTCTCAACATAAGTTACCGTTAAGGGCTAAGAGAGTTTGAACTTCTTTGGAAGTCAAACTGCTGACACCTTTTTTAGGTAAGGAACTTGCGAAGTAGGGATGTCACCTAGCCTAGAGTAGGGACAGATTTAACTTGTTTATTCTCTTTTTGTAGATGACGCAACGAATCCACTTTGTGTCTATGCTTTTTAATCTGCTGATATTGGAATTGATTTTGATTGTATTCTTTTGTAGACTTAGGTTCTTTAGGGAATTTATGTTCCTTTTAGTTCCTGTATACTTATTGAATCTTATCCTGAGAGGATTGTATATGCAACTGATCTTGATTTTATATTAAACTTTTTAAACTTTATCAGTTGTAAGTGGTTCTTCAGAGTTGCGTCAGTCAATGGGGTTGATCTAATCTATGCGGGGTTTGTCTTTTACTCAATGACAGAAAATAATCGATCCAAAATAGATGAATGAGATAGGTATCTAAGAGATCAGAAAAGATATCAAAATCTCATTCCCCGCAGTTGGTAGCAGAGGATGGTTTTCTTCTTGAGGAAGGCAACCTAGGTCAGGTCTAGATTACCCCAAGGTCCCTAGTCATCGACGACCAGAAGAAGAATCCCTGCCGAAGAAGGTGCTGACGGTGCGTCGAGAGAAAAGCAGCAGAGTCGGTCGAGAGTGAGTATAAGGGTCATGCGTTGCCAGATTGCGGTGTTTTATGTTGTACCTGTTGTAATGTCAAGCGGAGTTGAATGCCTGTAGTGTGATTGAGGGAAGGCTGTGAGCGCGCGCAACCGGATAAAATCTTAAGATCCAGAGAAGGGCTTAAGTGGTTCGGGTGTATCGAACACCCAGAGTAATTGTCTACCATTGTAAAGGGGGTCATGAGGTACCATTGATCGCCCGCAGACCGATGATAGGGGGAGTGTTTGAGTGAGTGTATGAGTAACGGACGCTGGTCGGACGTTTACTGTCGCCGTAACCTATCAGTTAAGGCGAGCGCCTGAAGTGAGAGGGAAGACGTCTCGCCAGTTGAGGTGACAATTACAGTTAGACTGTGGACGTACAGTCAGAGAAAAGTGATCGCTTGGACGGAAGTAGTCATTTTTCAGTGTATGAATGAGACGCATGCAAGACCGCGAGACGAGCTGAGAAAGGAGGGGAACTGCTGCAGAGGGGACGAGTGACGTCAGCGTAGAGCCGCGCTGAGATTGGCCGGTTGGTGTAGAACCGTGCTGGGATAGGCCGATTAGCGAGAGCCGCACAGGGATTGGTGGTTGTCATCGGAAAGTAAACAAGGAAGAGAATAAGGAAAATCGTAGATTCTTGAAAAATGAAGTGTTTTAAGCGTTTAAGGGCGATCTTTAAGAGAGATAAAAGAAACTTGTATGCAGGAGAAGAAGCTCCACCAGAAGGCACACCAGCTTATTATATGGCAGTGAATGTAGGCTTACACTCAATACTATGGATCTCCGAGTGGAATAAGCTAACGGAAGGGAATAAGGAACTGACGTTCCCGAGATACGGGACGTTTAAGTTAGAAGTGTTGAACCAACTGAAAGCGGTAATGCTCGCAACGAGACCTCTACCGAGGCAAACACAGTTCGAAGCCCTTAGTGCATGGTTTAGAGCAGCACACGAGAAGAGCTTGAATAGGCGCCAGGAAAGAGTGAGACGATCGGTAAAAGCAGTGCAGGATGCTAAATGGGACGATGAAGCTAAAAAGTGGAGGGTGCAAAAGATAGAAGCAGACAAACTGTTCACAATGCTAGAAACTACGGGAGAAAAGAAACCTCTAGAGGAAGATGAGGATAGTGAGCCAGATGAGGATCTGATAGAGAGGCTATTATTAGATAGACCACCTCCTTACAACAGAGAAAGTCCCGAACTACAGCAAGGAGACGGAGCTAGGTGGGGGGGATATAAACCACTCCCAGTAACAGAGTGGGAACCCAGAAAAGGTGAGGAAATATCTCAATCCAGTCCCATACAGAGAGTAGTAGGAAGATTTGTGGTCCAGAAGGTGCCAGAAACGCAGCATGCAAGGTCATATCAATTGCCGGATGCTCTACAAGTACCTGTTACCATAGGTCCTATAGTGTCAATCTATAACCCAGAGGGAGCCCAGCAGGAGGAACAGGCACGGTGGGACAGGGAAAGGGCAGAGATGGAGAATAGGAATAATACGACCAATTCCCAAAGGCAGTTGCTAGGACCAAAGAATCGGAGTACCCCATTGGATTCAGCAACGGGTCCCTGGATAGAACAGGGGGGTCAGAGAGGACAGATGGATCTGAGGGGACCGAAACCAAAAACCTTTAAGGAATTAAGGGAGTATTTGAAAGAATGGGATGCTGCCGAAGAGACTCAGAATAAAAGAATAGAAACAGAAGCAGAATGGAGAGATCAGGATAACAGGATCCTCTCTCACTGCGGAGCTGGCGAAAGCAGCCCGGAGTGGGAAAGAGGGAGTCAAGGAAGCAAAGGAGATACTTGCCATACTACCAGTGGCAGTAGGCAAATGTGCGACGACAGGAGTGCAGGGTGTGGGGGAGTGCCTCGCCTCATCCTTAGTGAGGGAGAACGAAAGACACAGGAGTACCGAGATAGTTTCAGGTGCACTCACCATGCCCCGGGCGAAAATGTGCGACATTGGAATCACGAGAATATAGGGAGTCGCGAAGCGTCTCGCCATGCATCCGTTGATCACGGACGAGATCGCGGGAACATGTAGGACCGTGAAGGACCTTATCGTTTATTGAGCGATACCAGACAGCAAAGGAGTTGCAGTGATATAGAACAGAACGGAGGATCCTATCTTGCAGCTAGAGAGACCGAGCCGAAAAAACAGAATGTAGTGATGGGGGATAGAACATTGTTCCACCATACCCCAAGGGAAGATGGGAAAGCTTGGGATCTAGAGAGGTGGGAACAAAGAGAAGCAAGAAGAACTCCTCACAACTCACCTGTGCCCAGACGTAGGACTCGTAGTGGGGGTGAGAGGGATGTAAAAGAACCACCTAGGAGTGAGGTACTGAGAGCTGAGATAAAAGCAAAACGGCTCGATGTAATGAGTCTGAAATCAGACTTGGATGAAATAATAGACGGCACAGTACCAATGGAAAGGATAGAACTGTATGAACCGGATGAAATACTGTTTATGTCTAAGGATATTACTCGGAAAGCGAGGTCAGCCCATGAAAACTTATCAAATTTAGCAAACAGGTATATGATAGACCTATCACGAACTAAAGCGTTACAGGGTAACCATAGACTAAATTGCACGGATCAGGATCTAGATGAGCGTAGGACGATTGGGTTGAAAATACACATAAAGGAACTGATCCAGAGTATCAGATTATGGAGGAATTTGGATAAATGGGAGGAAAGATGGTCCAAGAGGGGATCCGTCAGAAGGAGTACACTTGCGAGGTCCCCGGATGGAGAGCTAATGCGAATGGAAGCTTTCCCTTTGCGAGAAATCGCGAACGGAAGCTACGTGCATGTGCCCTGGAGTAGGGGGGATTTAGCGGCATTTACCAATTCCTTTCCAAAGCTAAGAGAGAACCCCGTTGAGTGGTATAAACAGGTAGAGAGGTTCGTGAAGATCTCTAAGGTGCTGTGGATCGATTTGAACACCTTGTTTGATATCGTAGTACCCGGAGATTTGTGGACGGCATGCAAACTTAGTGTTGAATGGCCCATTTGTGAACCCGATAGGGATGCCCGGACGAATGGTCCATCAGAGAGAGTCATGGAAAAATACGAAAGGGTAATTGCATGGTTAAAAGAGAAGGTGCCGGTGCAGGACATAGACTGGGTTAAGATAGATCGAACAACTCAGGAGCCTAAAGAGACCGTTCACGAGTTCTATGAGAGATTGCTGAAAGCATTCAAACAGTACAGTGGGTTGGATGTGATGGACCCCAAAGACATAGGACAGTTTGTGTCGAAGTTTGTCCTGGGATTGAGACCAGACATAAGCTTAATGATTCAACAGCATTTGATCTGTTGGCAAAACAAACCTTTAGATGAGATTCTGAGGTATGCGAGGTACTGTAGCGATGAAATAGATTCGAAGGCAAAGAAACTTAAGGAAAAGTTGATGTTGGTGCAGATGCAATCAGCTGGAAAGGGTGGACAGCGGCAACAGGGAACAGGAACACTAGGAAAGAAACAGAATACTCAAAGCAGAGATGAGGAGGAAAGACCGAGACCGAGGGTAGATATCGCAACACTGAAAAAGACAACGAGGTGCCATCAGTGTAACGAGGTGGGACATTGGAGACGCGAGTGTCCTTATAATGTCGAGTCGGGGGAATTTGAACAGGAGGAGGATGAGGTTCAGAACAACGTGGTTAAGGGAGCAGCAGTCCCGAAGGGAAAGTTTGTCAAAGGGGGGACTCAGACTCCTCGAGCCCCGTTCCCTCAACCGCCTCGCATTACAAATGGAGGGAAAACCTATAGACAAATGCCATTGTTCGTAGGAGGAGAAGAATGCTACTACGTTGATCCTCTTACTGGACAACGAGTGAATAGGGAAGAAGACTGTACTCTAGGAGCAGCCCTGGAGGTAGATCAGAGAGGACCATACGTGGAAGCTGAAGTGGCTGGATGCCCTACGACCTTTTTGGTGGATACAGGGGCCACTCGATCCACTTTGAGATCAGCGGTAGTCCCAGGTCTGCCAATGTCGGGAGAAATGATTCAGGTGGTAGGAGTCGCAAATAGGAGAATGATGAATCCTCTAACAGAACCAGTGACAGTGAAGATAGGGAATTACAGTGATGAACATCAGTTTGTGATTTGTGATTCTAGCCCTGTGTGTCTGTTAGGAAGAGATCTGTTGTGTAAACTAAATTGCACAATATATTGCACACCTGAAGGAGTAGAAGTGCAGACTAACGATGATGATGCCGATTTTAAGGTTGTAAACTCGCAGGGATGCGTGGAACTGTACCCTACCTTAACGGTGGAGGAGCTTCCACAGGACTTGAAGGAGACAGTGTCAGCTGAGGTGTGGGATTTTACTGGAGACGAAATAGGATTGATCAAAGGGGTAGAACCGGTAAAGATCATGGTAAAACCTAATGCCGAATATCCAAGAACACCACAGTATAAGTTGACACCGGAGACGATTGCAGGAATAAAGCCTGTGATCGAATCCATGATTAAACAGGGAATACTGAAGGAGATCGTGGGAAGTCCATGTAACTCCCCGATTATGGGTTTGCAGAAGCCTAGTGGAAAATACAGAATAGTGCAGGACCTTCGAAAGATTAATAATATCGTTGTTTCATGTTGTCCAGTGGTACCGAATCCATCAGTGATATTGTTTCAGATACCGTTCCAAGCTGAATGGTTCACAGTGATAGATTTGTGCCAGGCTTTCTTTTCGATTCCTTTAGATGAGGAGAGCCAGTATCTGTTCGCTTTTAAGCTGGAAAATCGTGTTTTAACATGGTGTCGTATTCCCCAGGGGTATACAGAAAGCCCATCGATTTTTAACCAGCTGCTGAAGAAAAATCTTGAAAGTCTAGTACTGCCCATGAACTCGATTCTGGTCCAGTACATAGACGACCTCCTAGTGGCGTCAGAAACTGAGGAAGCTTGCAAAGTAGACACCATCACCTTACTAAATCACTTGGCCGAGAATGGACACAAGGTGTCTCCAAGTAAATTGCAGTATTGTCTGACCGAAGTGCAATACTTGGGCCACAGGATTGAAAAGGGAAAACGGAAGGTGTCTCCAGACAGAATAGAGGCAATCATGAAAATGAACGCGCCTAAAACACAAAGAGAAGTCAGGATGTTTCTAGGCATGGTCGGTTATTGTCGACAGTGGATAGCCAACTTTTCACTGAAGGCAAAACCGTTACTACAACTGACGCACAAGGGAGTGAGTGATCCGGTACCATGGGACAAAGATTGTTTGATGGCGTTTTTACAGCTGAGGGAGGACTTGTGTCGTGCCCCGGCTTTAGGAATGCCTGATTACGAAAAAGCATTCTTGCTTTACTGCTGCGAGAGAGAAGGTTGTGCTTTAGCAGTTTTGGCCCAGATACATGGAAATGCGCGTAGACCAGTTGCATACTTTTCGGCTACATTAGATCCAGTAGCCGCAGCGTTGCCCGGATGTCTCAAATCCGTTGCTGCAACGGGTGTCAGCATTGAAAGATGTGAAAATGTGGTAATGGGACATCAGTTAGTGGTGTACGTACCGCATTCTGTGGAATTGTTAATGACCAGGACTAAGACTCAGCATCTGACGAATAGCAGGCTCACACGCTACGAGCAAGTCATATTGGCTGCCGAGAATGTGACCCTAAAAAGATGCTCTGTCTTGAATCCTGCTACTTTGATGCCATTTCCAAATGAGATGGATGATGAAATTTGTACAGATCATGACTGCCTTGATGTGACTGAACTATGCACCAAACCGAGACCTGATATCGTAGATGAGCCATTGACTGACCCCGATGAAATATTCTTTGTTGATGGTTCATGCGTAAGAAACGATATCGGTCAGCTGAGAGCAGCATATGCAGTTTGTACTATTACCAGAGTTGTGGAAGCCGCTTGCCTGGAAGGAGTACATTCCGCTCAGGTAGCTGAAATTATTGCTTTAACGCGTGCCTGTTTGGCAGGTAACAAAATTCGAGTCACCATATACACCGATAGCCAGTATGGTTTCGGGGTAGTTCATGACTACGGGCAGTTATGGTCTCAAAGAGGTTACATGACCTCCTCGGGTTCTCCTATTAGGAATGGAGAATTCGTGAGATTGTTGTTAGAAGCATTACAAGGTCCGACAGCTATAGCGGTCGTCAAATGCGCAGCTCATACAAAGAATACGGATTTTGTGTCGCAAGGTAACAAATATGCCGATGAAGTAGCACGTTATTGTGCGGAACAGGGATATTCTCACACCAATGTAGAAGTGGGGGGAATACAAGAAAGAACTGAGTTAACAATGTTGTTAGACACTGTAGATACGTGGGACGAATTGAAGTGTGTTCAGGAAAATGCACCAGATTCTGAAAAGAAGGGCTGGGAAACAGCTGGATGTACTAAAGGTGAAATGAATTTTTGGATTTCTGCAGATGGGAGAGCAGTTTTACCAAATGAACTTGTTAGTCCAATGGCAAGGAAATTGCATGGATCAGCACACATAGGTAGAGATGCTATGGTGAGAGTATTCAGACAAACGTGGTTCAATCCGAAGTTTAGAGTAGCGGCAGAAGCAGTATGTCAGCGTTGTGCGATCTGTCAGCAACTAAACGTAGGGAAAAGAACACCAGTCACATTGAGTCACATAGGGAGGTCTGGGGGGCCTTTCAATAGAATGCAGCTGGATTTTATCGAAATGCCCAAATACAATCGACTCAGATACGTTTTAGTGATTGTCTGTATATTTTCTAGATGGGTTGAAGCTTACCCTACACGTAGGTGCGATACACTTACAGTAGCAAAATTGTTGCTTAGAGAGCTGATACCGAGGTTTGGGGTGCCATCCTCTTTAGAATCGGACAGAGGAACTCATTTCAACAGCGAAATAGTGAAGATGCTATGTTCAGCCTTGAGTATCGATCAGAAGCTCCACTGCAGTTATCGACCAGAAGCTTCAGGGATTGTAGAACAAATCAACAGCACGATTAAATCCAGACTCGCCAAAGTTTGTTCATCGACATCCCTGAGTTGGCCTGATGCACTTCCATTGGTCCTTATGAGCATACGTAGCACACCAGATAGAAGGACAGGTCTCTCTCCACACGAGGTGCTAATGGGGAGAGCTATGAGACTGCCATCGGTTCCGACTGCAGCATTATTGAACATCACAGACGATTTGATCTTGGACTACTGCAAGGGACTGTCTGATGCCATTCATTCTGTGTCCCTCCAGGTCCAGGCTGCAGAGGTTCCATCAGCACAAGACTTGTGCCATGACCTGTGTCCGGGGGACTGGGTCCTGGTGAAGAAGCATGTCAGGAAGAACTGTTTAGACGTGCGCTGGCGAGGACCATTCCAAGTCATACTAGTTACGAACACTGCAGTAAAGTGTGGAGGCTTGCCAAACTGGATACACGCCTCACACAACCGAAGAGTGCCAACACCTCTAGAAGAAACAGCTCCTCTCTCGGATGAGAATCCAGCGGAAAGCGGAGAAGCCACAGAGGGGGAAAGCCAAGCTGTAGAGGTGATCGAAGAGGCTGAGCCTGTGTCGGAACAGGTTGACGACGGTCAGGACACCAGTGGGACCGAAGTCGCCTCAGAAGAGGAGAGTACCTGGGAGCTCGAGTCAGACACCGAACAAACTGTAAGTGATCAAGAGACGAGTCCAAGAACAAGGAGCAGGAGGACAAGGAACGGAGAAGCTAGTTGGCCGGAAAGAAGGAGAAGGTCAAGCTTGAGAGAAAATCCGGAAAGAACCCTTGTCCCGATCTCTGAAGATTCAGATCTAGACGAAGAAGCTACGGACTCAGGCTCTGAGAGTCCGAGAAGATCAAGAAGGGTACGTGTGCCCTGCAGAAGGTACGCCACCCCAGAGTGGACTTATCTAGCAGATGTCTTGGGGACAGAGATCTGGGAGAGTGAGAGAAGTGCAAGTGATCAATCTCGATCCATTTGTGGCAGTGGAGATATGGATGTTGACGCCTGGAATCGAGACTGAGGGGCTACTGACTTTCACACTTCCCATTCCCCTTTACCTAAGTCGGATCAAAGATCTAGTGCTAAATCGATTAGAGTTTCCGACTTTTGGTCATCAAATACCAGAACAAGAAGAAAAAGTCATTCGTTTAGAGTTATTGGAACATGTTATTAAAGCTGCAGGTACGAGAATCATTGTAGATGCATAAAGACTTTTGTGTTTAAGCTATAAAGAAGAAGATAACCTAGCGCCGAGTGGAAAGAAGAATAAAATTAGGGATTACATTTAGAGGACGGAGAAGGTTTAGGGTTGTCTGTTGCGGAAGATAAAAAGACATTGTTGTGGAAAAAGAGACTTTTGTTGATTAAGAGCACTTTACAGACTGAGAAAGAAGATAAAGCAAAACAAAGACTGAAAAAGAAAACTTTTCCTCGAAAAGGAAGGAGTTACGCTGTTTGATAACATGGAGAATGGCAACCCAAACCGAAAAGCCAAGTGCATAATAGGTACACTAATAGCAGTAGTAATTTTTCTCATTATTACAGTAGTTACCATATCATACATAGTAGGACATACAAGCGTAAAGGAGACAACAGATGTAAAGCCTGTAACGACTTTGAAACCTGCTCTTGTTGGGAAGAAGGAGGAGAGCAATGTGATCCGTGAAAAGGCGTTACTAGCAGATGAAGTTCGTAGGTTACACGTAGACGAGTCACAGGGAAATTTTAGATCAAACGCATATGCCAAGTTATTGTACGAGTATATTGATGCCATGGAGGCCAAAGATTGTTATGTTTGTATGCAATTGCCGGCTTCTGTAGATGAAGGCATCAGATATCATCATCTCCCACTGACTTATGGGATAACATGTAGTTTATTGCTCAGTATATTTTATGGTAGAGAAGGATTCGAGTACTACTTTTAAAATTATGATTCGGTACTGCCTGAAGTCCCAAATTATAAACAGATGAATAAGTGGGAATATTACAAAAAGGAAGATAGATTAGCAAAATTCTTTCTTCCTTGGGATACACTAGATACTTCATATGCACGCAGAAATAATCTGACTTGCAAAGTGTCAGAGGTAGAGAAAAAGTTCATAGGACAAGTAGATGACCGATACAGAAGGCAGAAGATTCTAAAAATGTCAGGACAGTGGAAAACCGATTGGACCGAAGAAGAAAAGGCACACAAAAAGAAAGGTAGCAATGGTCCAATAGCTTTGGATAGAACGCAGAAAGGAAAGTTATGTTTAACTCGAAGCAAGACATATTATGAGAGTGTATTTGTAGGTGAAGTAAATTGCGAACATGCTTTTAGGTTAGAGTACTATACGAAAGATTTTATGAAAGGGATGCAAGCTATTCCTAATGTATATTTTGTATGTGGAAGAAATGCCTATGTAAAATTGCCTGACAATTGGTATGGTTCGTGTTATTTGGCAATTGTCTTCCCCAAAATATATCATGCAAGGGATTTAGCAATCATAGAAGGAAAGGCTTCGACAAGAGCGAAAAGAGAAGTAGGAGATGCAGAGGTAGTAGGAGACATATTTGGAGCAATGTTTCCTCTTTTAGGTTTGATACTTAACGATGTTAAGATCAGGAGACTAGCTACAGTTGTAGATAGATTATCTGCAAGTACTGCAAGGTCATTGATGTTAGTAGAAGGAGAGATGCAGTCAATTAGGGCAATGGTTCTTCAGAACCGTCTTGCTTTAGATGTTCTGCTAGCAAAGGAGGGCGGAGTTTGCAAGGCTTTGAAGGTTCAGGAATGTTGTACCTATATTCCAGACAATTCAAAACCACTTGAGAAAGTCATACAGAACATTACAGAGATACACCAAGAAATAGAAGATTTAAGGAAAATAAATGTTTGGGAAAAAGTAGGTCATGGAGTAGGAAAGGTTGGAAGTTGGTTTGTCAACCTTGGTAAAGGTATTGTGTGGTACATATTGAAACCTGTTTTAATAATATTGATTTGCATAATCACATTGTTAGGGTTAGTAAAACTGTACAAATGGTATAGGTCGAACCGGTTACAAAGGTCCATGAGAGAGCAAGAAAGGAGATTAGCTGCTTTACAAGATCAACAGTATAAAAGTTTAAGAGCTCTCGAGACGATAAAAAGAGGGAATCTTGTAACTAGTTCTGTGTAAGGTGTCATTCAAATTGCATTTAGTGATGACCCCTAGAGGTCATCAAAGGGGGGAACTGAGAGAGCGCAATTTGAATGAAAAGTATATCTGTACCATATTCACAAGCTTATAACGCAAACGTAGAATCTGTAACGTGAAATAGCATTTGTAGTATAAAGTTAGCCGATGTAACCAAAGTAATGGGAAATGTATTTGTATTCACTCTAATATGCATTAGAATTAAGAGGCCTGTATACATAGTGGGCTAATATAGAAATGTATAGAAATGCTTAAGAACAGTAGAACGTGCTGAATAGAACGAACGTATGTAATTATTAAACAGAGAAAGCGGTGAAATGTAAAGGGGAAGAAATGTGCAGAATATATAGCACTGTGTAAGAAATGAGAATATAAACGTTGTATTCTATGTAAAATGCATTTACTTATAATCAAATGATTTGCTAAATTCGATTACATATATATATGTGTGTTAAAGGTTATACTGTGTAGAAGAGTTTGTAGGAATGTTAGAATAGTGTGGTCATGTGTGATTTTAACCTGACTGACCAAGGGTTCGCAGGAGTGTAGTCTGCTGCATATAATTTAGTGGGCTCACAGGAATAGGGGATAGCCTTGATCTGAACGTGCGAGCCAAGAGTCAAAGGTCTTGTTAGATTTAAGGTGACAATGCTGGACGAAGTTTATGGCCTAAGTGCGATAAGAGACGTTTGGAATTTGGAGTCTTGTTTAGAAATGACCATTCACAGGACCAAAGGAGGTTATGATGACAATCGTAAAGAATAGAGTTCTGTTGAGGTGAAAGACTTTGCTCTGAAAGTGTCAACTGGAATGTCAATGAAGTCACCAGCACGAAGATGAAGATGGTGCCTAAGAAGCAAGGTCAACTTAACGGACGACGTGAAGAGATGAAGTTATGGAAAGAGCCAGAAATGAGATCATGTGAATTTGTACGTGGTGGGCGTCAAAGGGGCGTTCCACCCATACTGTGATTGTGTATTTAGGGACAGCACCCAGGGGAGAAGTTAGCGAAGAGCTCAGCGCAGATGGCCTGAAGGGCAGAGAGAGATCAGAGCGCAAGAGAGCAGTAGGCCGAGGACCCTTAGAGAGCGGATGGGTAGGCAGAAAGGGTACTGCTTCTCAACATAAGTTACCGTTAAGGGCTAAGAGAGTTTGAACTTCTTTGGAAGTCAAACTGCTGACACCTTTTTTAGGTAAGGAACTTGCGAAGTAGGGATGTCACCTAGCCTAGAGTAGGGACAGATTTAACTTGTTTATTCTCTTTTTGTAGATGACGCAACGAATCCACTTTGTGTCTATGCTTTTTAATCTGCTGATATTGGAATTGATTTTGATTGTATTCTTTTGTAGACTTAGGTTCTTTAGGGAATTTATGTTCCTTTTAGTTCCTGTATACTTATTGAATCTTATCCTGAGAGGATTGTATATGCAACTGATCTTGATTTTATATTAAACTTTTTAAACTTTATCAGTTGTAAGTGGTTCTTCAGAGTTGCGTCAGTCAATGGGGTTGATCTAATCTATGCGGGGTTTGTCTTTTACTCAATGACAGAAAATAATCGATCCAAAATAGATGAATGAGATAGGTATCTAAGAGATCAGAAAAGATATCAAAATCTCATTCCCCGCAGTGGCTTGGCAAGCCATCATGGCGGACGTATGCTGAGTGAGCCCCTTTCAGCCTTAAACTAATCATTCATCATCCTGCTTCTCCGGTCACTTCTTGTGCCCCAAAGCTGCCCCGCAGACATCGAGGACAGGCGTCAATCAACTGGGCCGAACTCAGCTCCGTGGAGGGGCCCGTGGCGGCTGCATGGTGTTGCTGAGAGGACGGGACATGCTGAAGGTGCGGCCTTGTGCCCTGAGTGAAGCCAGGACATCACCTGGGTCCTCCACCAGTGGGGAGCGACGTCGCTGCTGCAGCGGAGATGTTGCCCCGCGTGACTGTGACGGCTTGAGTCCCGGTGAGTGCCCCTGGATCGGAAGTCTCCCCAGGGGTTGGCTGCGCCTCTGTGCCTGTGACAACCAGTGGGGCGTGCCGTGCTGATCGACCACGGTGGTGAGGTGCGGGGGCGACACGTTGCTGGTCCCTGGCCGCGTCCCTGATTGTGCTGGTGTCGTCGGCTCGGCCGGATCCCGGCGAATGGGTGTGTTCCCCCCGCCTGGAGCCCTCCTAGTCCCGGCGGCTGACCGGGGCACGCGTGCACCTCCGGGTCCTCTGGAAGTGGTCCTACCATCTGCCGGCGCTCCTCCTGCCCATCGGGCACTCCTGCATTCCTCCTTTCCCCCCTGCACACATTGGAATGCGCTTGCCCGAGGCCACGCAGTGGCCATAAAGAGGGCGGGCTCCTAGTCACACGGGGCTGCCCCGCCCCTGTATGACAAGCATCTCCTCTCCTGGGCAGTCTTTCCCGGTTGGAGGAAGCAGGACTATGACGCGTGTCCGGGGCGGCTGGGAGGAGCCTCCAGGGGTACTTTACTCCTCCGCCCCTGTTGGAAGGCCTCTTTGCCGCTCCGGACGCCGTCGCACGGTCTCGTCGGGACACTCTTTTGGATACCTTACGGTGAGCGTGGCCTACGGGCCTTACCCCCCCTCCGCCTACTCCCTCCCTTTGGAGGCGTGAGCCATGGCTAGGCGGCCCACTTAGCGTCGGGCCGCTGTGGAGGGTGGGTTCTGACTTCGTGATATTTCCCCGCTCTCCCCTTCTGAGGCGCGGGCGGGTCATGAGAGCACCACGTGTAGGGCCTGTTGTTGGGTATTGGTTCAATGAGCAGCCTAATGCCGCTCCCGTTGCTGCATCCTTCTATGCACCGCAAAACCCATGGCTTCGACCCGGGCCCCGAGCTGGGCGTTTTCCGTCATTCGCTCGGGCCGGGTTGGCTATGGTGGTGGTCCTAGGCTTCGCTGTACGAGCCCCCCCCCCCCTCGCCGACCACGTGCGAACCTTGCGCGGTGTCCTGCGAGGGCTCTGTATAGTGTGGTGCTTCCACGGTAGTGCGGGGTCAGCCGCTGAGCGGAAAGGGTGCAAGGGGTAACAGCCTGATTTTCGGTTTACGGGCGTCCATGTTGAGCGCAAAGACAATTTCGCAGCGATGTTTGCTGGTATGGAGGTGGGATCAGTATTGTTTCCACATCATCATTAGCTTGTGTGTGTATTCTTACCTTGTTCATAAATGCCATCGCTATGCTAAGTTTTCATGCCTAAAGTGACAATTTATGCGGGGTGTATATTTCGATATTTGTTTATGCCAAAATTAATTGAAGGGTTTATAGGGGGTTCCGAGGTCAGGCCGCGTCGGCTATAATGACCCAACCTGTGTTTGTACTTAATTATTCCGATTGTGGTGATTCTGTCTGTGCTAACTTCTGCAGCGGTTTGTCGTGCTGCAATGCCAGAGTGTTGTTGCTACAAGCGTGAGGCCTAGGTCATGCCTCGATGGCGGTGCTGATCCCTCGAGGGTATATGCCGTGTCTACTCGCTAATTTTGAGTCACGTCAGTGTTAAAAAATTGCAGCGTGTGGTCATGTTATGTTAATTTAAAAGTTGCATTTGAGCGGCCTATGGTATGCCCCGTCGGCGGGAATGCTTTATACACATACACATCTGTGCTCTCGCAACTACAATAGGGTATTATAAACTTAGTACAATGACAATGTAATTAAATAGACAGAAGCAGATTCTTGAGTGTTTTTCTTGTCATAGCAAGACGATGGTTTAATGTATCCAGACTTGAAGAACAGTCACAGTTAGCCCTAACTGTGACTGTTCTTCAAGTCTGGATACATTAAACCATCGTCTTGCTATGACAAGAAAAACACTCAAGAATCTGCTTCTGTCTATTTAATTACATTGTCATTGTACTAAGTTTATTATACCCTATTGTAGTTGCGAGAGCACAGATGTGTAATTGTTGTTAAGTCATTGACTTTTTAGACGGTTAAGGGCGTTTTTCCGCTCTTCACGCACTACCCATCCACTTACTTACTCTACACACTGTAACGTAGAATTTGAGGCAGAGCGCCCCTAGTATCTGAAATCTCCAAAGAAACCCTGAACAGCTGGCTTCATGCTTTATACACATGTTTGTTTCATTTCGATGTATGCATAGATCGATATCCTGTTTTCCCTCTGAATGACCCCAACTCAGCCCCACACAACCCGCCCTATCCCTCCTTCGTGTTTATGCGCTGGGGGTTTCGCGCGCATGGGAGGCGGCGGGGTTTCCCGGTTACACCGCCTGGTCCGGCTGCTGCGGGGTGGGTCCGGGGCAGCGGGGGGAACCTACTGTGCTGCGTGGTGCCTGACTGTGATAGAAATTTGGCCTCATTCGATGTCTTTATAGATCGATACTCTGTTTAACCCCCCTGAATGCCTCCAACTCAGCCCCCATCCTCCCCGCCCTTTCCCTCCTTCGTGTTTGTGCGCTGGGGGTTCCGTGTGCATAGGAGGCGGCGGGGTTTCACGGATACAACGCCTGGTCCGGCTGCTGCGGGGTGGGTCCGGGGCAGTGGTGGGAAGCTTCTGTACAGCTGGGTGCCTGACTGTGTTTGAAATTTGCCCTCGTGCTGGTCGGTGGGCCGTTTCCGGCCTGTAGCGGAAGAGCTGTGTGGGTCCCACATCTCGCGGACTCGCAAGGGTATTCGTTGCTTGGTGCTGCGGCGGTACTGGTCGGCATCTCGATGGTGCTGCGGGGCCCCGATGTTCTACCATGCGGCCTCGTAGTGCGCAGAGGCACCGGGTTTGTTGCTGCAGCCGAAGAAGAAGTCCAGCCAACAGCCCATGAGTGTTCCGCCCCACCCCCCCTACTTACCGCCCCTCGCCAGTCGTCGAGGGTGGAGGGCGGGCTTCCCCGTGTGGATCCGCTTGAGTGTTGCGGTGGGGGGGTCTGGAGCACGATGCTTCTTTTCGGCAATACAAGTTTGGAATGTTGAGTATTTATCTTCGTGCCTTGGGAATAGCTAGGCGCCTGGTATGCTATGCCGCCAAGGTTGTATGACTCGCGGCAATATTGACAAGCGTCTGTTGTTTGAATTGTGAATTGTACTCCCTTCCCACGCAGCACGTCTTGCGTGGGGATCCATATCTAATTTTGCCATTCCTCTTTCAGACTACGCTAGCTTCGCTCGCTCTCTTTTGCGCACTCCCGGCGCCGTGCCTACAATTTCTACGTGCGAGGTATGTATGATGTTAAATAGGTGGGCGTGGTGAGGAGGGGGGCCTCAGTTGTTACCGTAGGTAATGCACCTGGCCTACTGCTTGGCAGATGGGGCTCGGGCACTCATAGCGGTTAAGCACTCTTACCTTACCCCCCCTTTTCCGTGGCATCTCGTAGGGGCTTCAGTGGGTAAGCCAATCGGTTTTGGTTGCTGGGAGAATTCTTTGCATACAGGCGCCTTGTTGTCAGTGTCTCAAACCCCCCCACCTCTTTGGGGGTTGATTTTAGGCTATTTTCTCATCTAGGTATTTGGTCTTGTTGGCTCACGGTTATCTTTCTTTCAGACGACGAGATAAAGGTACCATGGAGAGTCAGGGGTCCCCTTCGCTATTCACGCAGACGTCTCATGTCGAGGACTCGGGGATAGGACCCTCTCAGGATACCCAGATGGAAGCGGTATTGGATTTGATCAAGGCTAATGGGGTGGCTTGGGCCAGTGAACTCTTGTCGGCCAACCCCCCCAGAGCCCCCGGGGCGGCCCCCGCCCCCCCCCCAGGTGACAGAAATAGACATTGCGGAGGACCCGGCCACTGTGAGGCCTAAGCGCACCAGGAAACCGACAGTGAAGGACTTCCCAGCAGAACCCCCCCCCAAGACCAGGGCGGCTGACCCTATCAGAAATGTCATTGTGCATGCCCCTGCCTCCCCTCCGGAGGTGACTCGGGTTTGCCCCCCCTCACCCCTGCGCCCAGGGGTATCCTGTGCCGAATTTGCCACCGGGAAGATCTGGGTAAGCTCATGGACACATTGGCTGTATTTATGTCCGAGATCAGAGCGGGTTTGCGTGCCGCCCGTTGCAGTCTTCTAATTCAGTGCATTCCCAGGTGGTGGAGCATGCGGCCGTGGCTCCCCTTACCTGTACTGGGGAGGCAGATGTTGCCCGAGTTTGGGGTGGGCTTTCTGTTTTAGGGGTGGATACCTGTGTAGCACCTGCCAGCCTCCTGGTGGAGGTGGCTGCCCTGCCGGGAAGCACGCTACAAAATGTTGTTTCTCCTCCGCTTCCTGCCCCCGTAGCGCCTCCCGCTCCACTGGTCCACCAGGATGTCCCTGCACTCTCAGTGGCTCCTGCCCTGTCCCAGGTGGTGGTCCCCACGCCTCCTATGCCCTTGGCAATTCCTGCCCCCTCGGGAGCGGCTTCCCCGGCCACTGTGGTGGCCCCCTCAGCCCCTACAGTGTTGATGACAATGCGCCGCTTTTATCAGGCAAATGCTCCCTCACCTGGCAGGTTCCACAGGCGGCGAAGGAGGTCATCTGGCTTAGAGAATTTATTGACATTTTTTCTCTCTTGATGTTGGGTGCTGATGGGGTGGATGTGAGAAAATGGGTTCGAAAGATGAGGAGAAGAAAGCACGTTTTCAGTCTTGGCCCGAGAAAACGATCAAGAACTGGCGACAGGCTTTTTCTATTCTGGCAGCAGTAATCACTGAGCGCTTCCCAGATCAGGCGCAGGGTTTATTCCAATATTGCAGTGTTATTACCAATGAAGCGGAATCCTCGTCCGGCATGGGGTGGTACTTGTACGACTGTGAGTTCCGCAAGAAAATTTCTGTCTGCCCTGAGTTGGATTGGGACCAAGTAGAGGTTAGACTCTGGATGATGCATATGGGTAAAGGAAAGTCTGAAAGCTGGGGTAAAACGAATGTTCAGGCTAAGAAGGCTGAAAATGACAAAGTGTTCACACAGAAGAAGGGTAATTACAGGCAGTCCTTTCGTGGGGGACGAGGCGGGGGGAGCTTCAACAGACAGTTCACTAAGAAGAACTTCTCAGCTACATGCAGGTTGTTCAATGCAGGTAATTGCACCTGGGGGAAGGCGTGTAGGTTTTCCCACGCCTGCAGCAAATGTGGTGGTTCCCATCCCGAGTCAGCTTGTGATAAACGTAATGCCACCTCCAGCGCAGCCGGTAAGGACAAGTAAGACCTCTCAAATAACAATCCCGCCCAGCTTCTCCCCGGCAGCGCCCCACCCTTCACCCTTGCCCCCACTCTCGCCTGCCCTAGAGGACCTCCGACACACTGTTTTACCCAGCAGAGACCCCCCCTTTCTGCATTCTAAAGGCCCGTCCCCAGTCATCATCCCCAGCCTGCTGGCCCTGCTGTGAGTTTACCCCAACGAGAAAGACAGGGATGTCCTGACTTTAGGCTTCCTGGAAGGTTTCAAGATCCCATATCAGGGTCCAAGGGTCAGCAGGGATGCGGAGAATCAGAAATCTGTTAGGGAGCTCCCTGAGGTTGTGGACAAGAAAATCTGTAAGGAAGTGGCCTTGGGGAGGGTGGCGGGCCCGTTCCTGCCCCCCCCCCCTTCCTGACTTTGTGGTGTCACCCTTGGGTGTGGTCCCCAAGAAAGAACCCGGGGCTTATAGGTTGATCCACAACCTTTCCTTCCCAGAGGGCAACTCCGTCAACTCCTGGTTACCAGAAGGGGCCTGTTCTGTCTCCTACTGTTCCCTTGATATGGCCATTGACCTAGTGAGGAGAGCAGGGGAGGGGGCCTGGCTTGCTAAGGCGGACATTGGGGCAGCCTTCCGCTTGTTGCCTGTGCACCCAGACAACCAGCACCTGCTGGGCTTCAAGTGGAAAGGGGGGTACTATTTTGACAAATGTATGCCAATGGGTTGCGCCGTCTCTTGCGCTTTCTCTGAGGCATTCAGCACCTTCATGCAATGGGCCCTCACCGCGAAGTATGGCGTGACAGCTGTGTCACATTACCTGGACGACTTCCTCTTCATTGGGAGGGAGGGCACTCAGGAATGTCAGGAGGGCTTGGATTGTTTCATCGACTTAGCTAGTCACTTGGGGGTGCCTTTGGCGCCGGGCAAAACTGAAGGCCCGGCTCAAGTCTTGACCTTCTTGGGCATAGAGCTTGACACACTCGAGGGTGTGTCTCGACTCCCGGCTGAGAAGGTACTGGGTCTGAAGCAGGATATTCAAGACTTGCTGGGTAGAGACAAGGCACCGCTGGGGGTCATCCAGAGTCTCCAAGGCAAACTGAACTTCGCCGCCAGAGTCATCCCGGTTGGGAGGGTGTTTGTGAGGCGCTTAGCCAGGGCTACTGCCAAGGTCCACAAACGTCATCACTTTGTCAGATTGTCCTCGGGCCTTAAGAAAGATCTGCGGATGTGGGCTGAATTCCTCTCAGATTTTAATGGTACTGTCATTTGGAGGTCCCCGTGGGTGGAGAGCCCCGAGCTAAGTATGTTCACTGACGCCTCCGGGCGGGAGGGCTTTGGGGCAATTCTGGGAGAGCTGTGGTGCGCGCAGGAATGGCCTAATGCTTGGCGCAAGCAAGGGATTACTTCTAACATAACTGTCCTTGAACTTTTTCCTATTGTGGTGTCATTGCATCTTTGGCCAGGCCCACTGTCCAACAGGAAGGTTTTGTTTTAGTCAGACAATATGGCAGTGGTGCAGGCAATCAATGGACAAACAGCTAGTTGCCCGTTAGTGCTGTCCCTACTCCGAGAACTGGCCAGTTGGAGCCTGCGCTGCAATGTGGAATTTAGAGCTAGGCACATTGCGGGGGTCACAAATGTCACAGCTGACGCTCTTTCTCGTTTTCAGTGGGACCATTTCCGGGCGGCCTGCCCACAGGCGAGAGAGGAGATGACCCCCTTTGCACCAGGACTTTGGCGCATCTTGGAGTGGAGCAGGAATTGAGAGAGTTAGGGGAGAAATCCTTAGCCCCAGGTACAAGGAGGCGCTATGCGAGTCACCGGTCCACTTTCCTAAAAGCCATTTCTGACTTAGGTTTGCAAGCTCTGTCACTGGAGGGCAGAGTTCAGGCATTTGTGGTGTGGGCTAAGAAACAGAAGAAATCTCACTCCTGGGTTTGTGGCCACCTGGCGGCCATTAGTCATGAGGCCAGGTTGAGTGGGGGGAGTGATCCAGCCAAGTCTTTTGTGATTAGGGCCGCTTTGAAGGGTTGGGCTCGGGAGGAACCAAGGATCCCTGATGACAGGTCCCCCATTGACTATCCCTCATTACAGGCCATGTTATCGGTCGTGCGGGCGGTGGTACACTCTCAGTATGAAGCGGCCCTATTCTCGGCGGCCTTCATCTTGGCATTCTTCGGTGCTTTCCGGAGTAGTGAGTTAGTGGCACGCTCTAAGGCAGATCTCTCTGGGGACGCCCTGGGGGTGGCGGATATTTCTTTTGAGGGGGGTTTGTCCATCACGCTCAGGCGGTCCAAGACTGACCAAGCTGGTAAAGGGTCAGTCATTAGGTTGTCCCCCCTCGGGGATCCCCGCTACTGCCCGGTGTCAGCCTTACAAGCTTTTCTGGCAATACGGCCTGCGGGCCGGGTTACCTCTTTGTCCATACTGACCTTAGCCCCCTGACCAAATATCAGATGGATAAAATAATGCTTGCCTGCCTGGACCGGGCTGGTTTGTTAACACAGGGGAAGAAGTTTTCTAGTCATTCTTTCCGCATAGGGGCGGCTACTTCTGCTTTTCGAGCGGGATTGCAGCCGGATAAAGATCAACTGGTAGGGCGTTGGGAGACGTCTTGCTATAAACGATACATTAGACCCTGAACGTTTTCCCCATTCATGTACTTTTGTATATTTTGTTTGCTGTGTTGTGATGTGGCAGTTATGCTGCTTTGCCGTGTAATTTGACTCAATAAACACCCTTGAATATATTGCGTCTTTCTTTGACAGGTTCAAGAGTGTGGGTCGTGGGGCACTCCATGGTCGACAGGCTGGGCCGGTGGGCAGCGATCAGGCATTGGACTCGTGGCTTTAAGAGCATGAACTGCGTGTGGTTGGGTTTCCCTGGCATGCGCTGGAATAGCTTGCTTTACCGGCTTCGGGAAGCCCTTGCCTTGGCAGGACCCCCTCCCCAGCACTTGATAATTCACTTGGGTGGCAATGACCTTACAAATCTGGGGAGATCTACTTTGCTGCAAAAGATGAAGACTGATTTGGGGATCATCTGTGGGCTAATGCGCGAATGCGAGGTCTGGTTGTCTGAAATAGTGCCCAGGAGATTCTGGCGGGGTGCGAAGTCTAGCGAGGCAATTGAGAAGTCTAGGAGGCGGGTCAATGGGGCCATGAAGAGGTTCACTCAACGTAGAGGTCTAGGCTTCATCAAGCATGACATGATTCAGGATAAAGTCAAAGGTTATTTTGAGGCGGATGGGGTTCACCTTACGCCCGTTGGCTTAGACCTCTTCCTCCTTGATTTAAAAGAAGCACTCATGAACAAGGGTTGCAGGTAACAAAAGGTAGCAGTGGTGGGGGGGCCCGTGCGGCATCGGGTACCACCGCACGGGCTGTGGCGGAGTTACTGGGCGATCCGGAAGAAGAGAGGTGCAAACACTGTACTTCAGCGGGCACATAGGTGTGCCAGAGCCTAACCTGTAACCTCATGGGTGGTGCAGGAATTCGTGTTGGCGCCCCAGTGGTCCTTTGGGCAGTTGTGGGCCTGTGCAACCGGGGGTTTACCAAGTCACGCTCCGCAATGGGCGTGTCAGTATAATTATGGTAATTGTGCAGCAGTTGGGTGGTTCAACACTGTGCTGTTTGGCTCAACAGGCGGGCAGGTGGCGAGAATGCGGCCTGCCCTATGATCGCCCGTAAGTTAACCCACCATCATTACATATGTTGTATGTAATAAAGCTGCAGCAATTTTTCCCAAACCTAACACTTGTGTCAGTGTGTTATTTGCGGGTTTGGGCATTGTGGGGCGGGGGTTCTGGTGGCCCTGATGTGACTAGGGGGTACGACGGTCATATCGGGCCACGGGAGGAGCCCATTAGAGGTGCTGTGAGGTGGGCGAATGTGGCCCACGGGCGACGGGAATGTTCGCCTACATGTGTCTTTTTCGGGCGAGGGACAGTCGCCGTGCTTTCTCCCTCCCTCCCCTTGATACATGAAGAGCTCGCATCGGCAGTCAGTCGGGCCGCGCAGGCGTAACCTGCTGGGGGCAGGCTGCACTTCCATATATTGAGTGCCTGCTGAGCGACCCACCTGAGAGGCAGCGGTGTAGGGCAGCGGGGGAGGGCACCGGGAGTGAAGTCAGTGGAGGTGGTGATCCTGGTGGGTGCCGGCGTGTGCGCGCCTTCTCCTTGGCCTGTCAGTACTCTCACATCAGTGGCCAAATCGGACCGTGCAAGCACCATCAGTGTCCCTTGAGGATTGGGGCCTGGGTTTTGGCGGTGCACATCCTTTTAGTCGGGTGCCTCGGCTTCCCCCTCACCCCCCACTGCGGGGCGTCAACTGAGTAAGCTGGCGGCCTTGTCGGGTCGCGGAGGTGCCTGAGGTGGGCACATGAAACCCAGGGCTGCGGGACATGCCCCCCACCGTATCCTGCAGTCCAGTGCGAAGCAGACCCTGCACTCCATCCTCCTGTCCCTCTACACATCGGCGGTCTATCGGGCCGCGCTGACTTCCTGTTGATCCTGACTAGTTCGGGCGGCCTCCCATACCTGAAAGGCGATACGCATATCATAGGCAGGCCCTTGTCCGGGGTGGGAGGTGCTGTGCGGTCCACCATGATGAGAGATAAACCGGGGGGAGGATTGGCTAAGCAGAGTACAATCAACAAATTTATGGGACAGGGGGCCTCTCCTGCAGCATCCGGGGGGACACAGGGTGCTGTGCCTGACAATGCCACCCTCAGGGCTGCCATCACTCAGTCCAGGAATGTTTTGGATGCCAAGGTTTGGGCAGTTGGCTCAGATGTTATGCTGCTATGACTGGACTTGCCGAATGCGGTTGCACGCATCACAGAGACAGAGACAAGGATCTCAGGTGTGGAGGATGTCATTGATACTCTGCAGCAGCGAGGGACTTCCCTGGAGACCACTCAACGGGGCCTTGCATCGTGAGTGGGGGATGCCAAAGGGAGAGCTTGGCGCAATAACCTATGCCTTGTTGGATTCCCGGAAGGTTGTGAAAATGGGAACATGGAGCGGTTCCTCACTGAATGGCTGGAGGGCTGGCTTCCCCCAGGGGCTTTATGCAAATGTTTTGTGGTGGAACGTGTTCATAGGGCCTTAAGGCAGAAACCTGCACCGGGAGCTCACCCGAGGCCCATTATTGCCAAGTTACTTAATTACCATGACCGGGACGTTATCCTGAAGCAGGCTACGGCCAAAAAAAGGCTATCTTTGACAATGCCCACATTTTGATTTTTCCAGATTATACAAAACAGGTGCAGCAGCTGAGGCAGTCTTTTCTGGCAGCCAAAGTCCGCCTTCAAGAGCTCAAACTCCCCTATGCTTTGCTTTATCCCGCTAGGCTGCGTGTGGTGTATCGGTCCCGCACCCACTTCTTCAATTCACCAGAGGAAGTGTTCCTGTGGATGGATGAGACAGTACGTCTACGTCCCCACTCGCCGCCAGGGAGGGAGTCTGACTCTTCCTCAAGCAGGACAGCCCGGAACCAGCTCAAACCAAAGGGAAGGGGTAGCAGGCGCTCCATGTCCTGGTGGCGCTCCAATTCATGTGGTGCCTCCTCTCATGCTGGATCGGCTTTGCAACAGCATGCGTCAGCAGACTAGCTGTAGGTTGGACATATAGTCCCAAGGTACTGTATTCATTGCTTCGACTGGAGAAGAACAGAGGAAGGCCGGTCTCTCTGTGGAGCTTCACGAAGAGAGAGAGAGCCAGCTGACAATGGGCTGTGAGTTGGGGATCCATTGGTGGGTGAGGGGTGGGACCTCATGTTAAGGTCAGCCTGCTCTGCCTGCCAGGGGGTTGCTATCCGGCATGCCATTTCCCCCAGCTTGGAAGGGTTGGAGATGCTGGCAGAGTTCAGTCAGGTAGAGGCCAAGGTGTTTATGGGTGACCTCCACGACCACAAGATCTCTAAAATATGCCAGTCCCTAGTCATGTATAGTTCCCAATCATTGCAGCATCTGAGGGAGACGTGGGAGGGCGATGTTGGTCCGATGGAGGAGGAAGACTGGACAGAGGCTTTGACCTCTCCGCGAGGGGCGGCCATCGCAATGAGCCTACGGTTTATCCAGTTCAAATACCTCCACCGGGTATATTATACCAGGGTTAGGTTGTGGAAGGCGGGCTTGGTGGCTTCCCCTGTGTGTCTCCGATGTGAACATGAGAAGGGTACCCTGCTACTTACCGTCTGGCACTGCTCCGCATTGGCACGATTCTGGAGAGGGGTGATGGCCTGTCTCTCTGAAGTGTTGGGGTGGGACCTTCCCTGCATGCCGAAGCTGGTCCTCTTGCAAGTCATGGAACGGATTGGGGGCAACATTTACAAGCGCATCTCATGCTTCTGGGATTTACCCAAGCTGAAAGGGATATTGTTAGGGTCTGGATGGCAGCAGTGGCACCCACTGTCTCTGCCTGGAAAAATGGTCTGGACTTCTGTATGGGTCTTGAGACCCCAATCTTTGTGGCCAGGGGTGTTCCCAAAAGCACTTTAATATCTGGAAGCGCTAGGCAGATTATCGTGGCCTGGAGCTAGAGCTGGCACTAGTGGACCGCCACCAAGACCCCGGATGACCTCCTTTAACAGATGTCCGGCAGAAAAGCTGCTCCATAGGTGATAACATGTTACAACTGTATAACTGTGGTCATTGATATGATGTGTTGCTCTGGAATGGACGACAGTGCGCTGGGGGGTGGGTAGGGGGAGTTACAGTTTTAGGGTTAATGTTTCATTTGCATTGCTATTCATTTTCTCCTGAATACACATGAAAATGGTCAAATTCAATTTATGTATATTGATGCTGCAGAAGCTTCTGGGTCACAGAGCTCTGCGTTATATGTGATGTTTTGACAAATAAAATGTGTTTAAAAAAAAAAAGCTCACAGTTATATTGGGAGGAGAGTGTCACTCAGTGGCCTGCTGGAAGATGGTCCCGCTGCGGGCTTGTTCCGGTGCATAGAAACGCATCATTGGGAAGCCGTATAAAACCCAATCAAAACTGCACTTTGACCAGTGTAAGTCTACTTGATTAAGAGAAGATGGTGCAGACTCTGGCTTGGGAGAACAGGTCCCCAATGGTCCGAGGCAGAAGGAGACCTACGACACATACTAGAAGCCATGCAGCTGATCCTCTCTACCTTTGATAAGATAATAGACTCCCTCTCCTATGAGATGGATCGCATGTCGGAGAGGCTAGTTAAACATGCTGAAAGTATCAATTCAATTCAATTCAATTCAATTGATAACTTTATCTCGGTCGAAGACCATAAAAGTGCACATAAAATACATACAAGCACAAAATATTAAAACAATAAATAATCATCAAATGTTAAGAAGAAAATTAAACAATGCGTTATCAAGAGCTGGAAAATAGACAGTGTCATATTTACTACAGTTAGGTTAAGAAAGTTTGTCTTCTACGCCACATACTAAATAAATAACGGGATCCAGCAAACACAATAGGGGGATGGGTATCATAGGTTAGTATCCTGCAAGCTGATTGAAATTCAGGAGTTTAAGGTTCTTGCAAATTGGAGTCAGCCAACAGTTTCTAATTGTAGAATAGGCAGGGCAAAAAAACTGTACATGTGGTACATTTTCGATTTTAAAATCACATGCAGGGCAAGCTTCATTGTGAGATTTTAACCATTTACATGTAAATTACCTAATAGGTAAAGTGCCATGCCTTAGCTGAAGATACAACTTTCTAGCAAGCGGAGGTTCAATTACATCCCAGAATTCCTCAATTTTAGATTCTGATTTAACTAAGAGGAACTCTGTCGTTAGCCTGCCCATAGTTGCAGAGCTCTGTAATATTGGAAAATTCTGCCTCCGTATCTGAGTGTGGAGTTCCCTTTTTGATTTCCCAGGGCAATAGGTCTCGGGTGTTTCCCAAAGTTCCGGAAGGCCTATCCGGGTACTAACAGCCCTTATGTGCTGCAGCCATGGGATCTTTTTACATTTAAGGGAGGTCCAAACCTCAGATAATTCTGCTCTGTAGTCGGCCAGTTCCGGGACTGACCAGAACCTCTTCCTATACATAATTGGTCTTGCGCTTGTAATCTCCTCTATAGGCTCCATCCCAAGGTCTAGCCTAAGAGGGATCAATGGAGTACTTGTCAGTAATCCAACTAGATTCCTCATGAAGCTTTGTTCCACCCTTTTGAGGTTCAATATGTGTTTATGCCCCCAAAGTTCGGCACCATAAATTGCAGCAGTTCTGGCCTAATGACAATATATTTCCAGAGCCGGAGTCACCGGCTTAAAGACTGACCCCCTAAATACTTAACTTATACCCCCGCTATCTGCGATAATTTGAGTACCGACTTTGCAATCTGCGTGTTCCACTCAAGGCTCTCTGTCAGGGTAACACCCAAATATAAAAAAGTCTTGACCCTCTCAAGGGAAATACAGTTTAAGACCGGGTTTGGGCGTGTTCGCTTCGGGGGGTTGAGAATCATGAACTTTGTTTTTTCCAAGTTGATTTCCAATCCCCGCAGCGCGCAAAACGCTACAAATCCATTGAGTGTTTTTTGAATGCCTGTTGATGTTCTAGACAACAGGAGAGTGTCGTCTGCGAACATCAGAGCGGGCACTCTCCCTGTGGCCAATTTTGAGGCATCATTGTCCACCACACCATTCAAATAGTCCACAAGTCCATTAATATAGAGACTGAATAGTGTGGGCGCCAAGATGCACCCTTGGCGCACACCTTTCTGGACAGAAAATTGATCCGTGAGGTCGCCGTACCTTCCACACCTGGCCTGCGCATAATTGTTTGTGTGGAGCCTGGATAGAATAGCCAATAGATTGGGCGGGAGTCCCAAGTCTGCCAACACCTTCCACAATTTTGCTTGATTGACAAGGTCAAATGCTGCCGCAGGTCCACAAACACAAGGTAGAGGCTGCCACCCTCTACACTTGCTATTTTCCAGTACAGGACCTGCAAGCGAAATATTTGATCTAGGGTAGAGGTGCCAGACCTAAAGCCTGCCTGGAGTGTGCTTAAAATCCCGTTCTCATCAATCCACCCAAGGATCCTATCGAGAACGATCCTCCCCATTAGCTTTTGTGATGTGTCTATTAAGCTAATGGGTCTATAATTTGAGGGGGTAAGTGGGCAGCCCTTTTTAAAAATTGGCACAAACTCAGCTCACAACCAAGTTGGGGGCAGATCGGCTCCCAGCAAGATCTCATTGAATAAAACTGCCAGGTAAGGTGCCCACATTTTAGGTTGTGTACGAAACAAATCCCCTGGCATTTTATCCAGTCCGGGGGCTTTATTGGGGAGCAATTTTCCTATTGCTACCTCAACCTCTCTCAGTGTGATAGGTTCAACCTGGGGGAGACAGATAGGAACTACGATCATCTTTTCACAATCTACAACCCAGGGACACTTTGGGTTTGTTGGGGTCCAGGGGTTTCATGAGTTAAGATGTCAATCTCAGGAATACCGTATAATACACCAAAGTGCTTTTCCCATATTGCAGGAGCAATATTAGGGGCAAGCACAGGGGTGAGCCCACTGAGGCCAGTTGCAACAATGGACCAAAATTGTTTAGAATCCCTACACCTTAATGCAGTTCCTAGCTCCTCCCACAGCATTACCCCCCATTCCTTCTTAGCATCATAGATTGCCTTTTTGTACAGAGAGCGTTGGACCCTAATAGCTCCAGTGTCCTTTATTTTTACTGCTGACAACAAAGCTTTTTTGGACTTTCGGCAGGCGGCATTGAACCATGGATGCGTCTTCATCCGGGGCAAATTTACCCTTCTCACGGGATAAAGGGCGTCCTTTAAAATGGCAACCAATTGGTTATGTATATCAGTGGCCCTTCCCCTGGAACCAAGATTCCCCATTTCTACAATAAATGTAATAATGATCTCATATAATTCAGCAAGTTTGGTTGGGGAGTCTTGGAAATCTGGCCATTTCACCCTTCTCCTACAATTAGCTATTATTAGAGGTTGCGAGGCACTTTTTTGGGCAGGCGGTGGATTTGTCAGCCCAAAACTCCCCGGTTTGAGGGACAGAACTAGAGCATTGTGATCGCTGTCGTGCCTATCAAGGACCCTAAATTCGAGCAGCCTATCCCAGTGCCTAGCTTCAATGAATATGTAATCAATCACTGAGGTTTGGTTCGGTCTATTGAACGTCTCTCTCCCTGGCCTATTGGGCTCCACCCTCCCATTACATGCTCTCAATGACGTAGCTAACGCAAATGACTGTATTTGAAATACGAGAGGGGTCCACACCTTGACCTTGGGAATCAGCGGATCCGGGATGTGCCAAAGCTGGTCAACTTCATCCTGGTCACCCAGATTCGAGTCCACTAAAGGCTCAAAATGGCAATTTAGGTCTCCACACAGAATTAACGCGGTGGAAGAATCCATCGACTGGATAAAATTTAGTAAGGTTTCAATTGCCTCGGACTCCAGGCCCCGCTTAACTGGCCTTGAGTATACATTTATCAATGCTATGTTTTGCCTGCTTTGTGGAGTGAGTAGTAAACACTGATGAATTAGTTGAGATTTGTGTGGCCTGAACTCCCAAATGGGTGCCCACCCAAATAGACACCCCTCCCGAAGGCCTTCCCCTTCCCCCTTGGTTGCCAAAATGTCAAATGTTGTAAAACCCGGCACTATACTTTCTTTTAACGCCCAGGTTTCCTGTAGCATACAAATATCATGTGAAGCCATAAAAGTGCCCCATTCTGGGATGGGAAATTTGCTCTTCACGCCCGCCACATTCCAGGAGAGAATCTTAATTTGTGCATCGGCTAAATGAAAGTATCAACATAGTGGAAAGGCGTGTATCAGATATCGAGGACCACAACAATGAGATCTCTGGCTCTCTAAAGCAAGTGTTGAAAATGGTGGAATCATTGCAGGCAAAAGCAGAGGACTTTGAAGCGTGCTCGAGGTGCAACAATATACGTATTTTTGGGCTCCCTGAGTGTACTACATTGGGGATTATGGAGCTCTATGTGGAAACTATACTTATCCCACCCCTGGGCCGAGATTCTTTTTCCGCGATTTGTGTCATTAAACGGGCACATCGAACATTGGCCACTAAGGGCCAGATGGAGGAAGGCAAATACCTGTCGGTAACGGCCGATTTCGGCCGTTCCCAACAGGTATTTGGAGTTTGGGATGTAGGGGCATGTCAAAATACAGATTCGGTAATTTTACAGAATCTGTAATTTTACAGATTCTGTAAAAATACTGAATCTGTATTTTGACATGTAGGTAGCACTGTAATCAGTGCTAGAGGGGTTTAAGAATTCGTTATTTACCACCAACTAGAAGTTGGTGGTAAATAATGAAAACCCTTAAAAAGCATTTTTTTTGCTTTTAAAACAGTGCCATGTTGCAGACATACATGCCCTAAGGGCATGTATGTCTGCAACATGTGCACCCATGCACAATTGACGGGTGCAACAGGGTGTCAAAGTGACACCCTGCCACCCTTCTATGTTTCCCCCAATTACCGAATCAGTATTTACCGATTCGGTGATTGACATTCATTCCTATGGGCCTCCAGGCCCATAGGAATGAATGACAATTACCGAATCCGTAAATACCGATTCGGTAATTACCGAATCATACCGATTCGGTAAACAAATCGGTAAAATTACCTACATCCCGATTGCCAGTTCTTAAATACCGAATCGGTATGATTCGGTATTTAAGAATCGGTAATCTGGGATTACCTACATCGGGCCCTAAGTCCCCTCCTGGGGCTCCTCCTTGCTCCATCGGAGCTCGCATGCTAAACTACCAAGACAGAGATGCTGCTCTGTGGAGAGTGCGGGAGCTCAGGTCACTTAGCTATGAAGGCTCCACTCTGTCGTTGTACCCAGATTTCACCCCCCCAGGTACAGGAGGCACGCAAGCGCTTTACACCCATCAAACAGAAGCTCAGGGAGATAAACATCGAATATGCTATGATTTATCAAGCCTGTCTCAAGGTCACTGTAAATTGTAAATCAAAGGTGTATTTAAATCCAGGTAACGCCCAGCAGGCGCTGAAAGGCTATGTGAAGGCACAGACTCATACTCCAACTACTGAAAGCCCTGAAGCGAACAATGACTCTGGGAGCACATTGGATAAGAACAATTGATGTATGTGTGCAACGTGGGGCTCAGTGACTGGAGACATTCGTAGCAAAAGAGAAACAATTGGTTGAGTCTTCTCATCTGCACTGCACAATGGGACTTGATGACACTATGACCTCTGAGTGAGACTCTTGTAGATGTTCTGTTTAGTAGGCGTGCTGGGTGGCTGCGGGAGGCACACACTCTGGATCGTAAAATGCACTGTCATTGTTGTGATGTTTAGCATATTTTTCTGCTGGATCGTGCTCATGGCCATGGATGGGTACAACTAGATGTATACTGTCTTCAGTGGTGTTTGAGGTTACCGCAGTTGGTTGGGCACCCACCGCTCCAAAGTGTATCGCACCTTATTATCATACTGGGTTTAAGTTTTGAGGGGAGGTGTTATGTCATCATGTCAAAATTATCGGGACATGACGTGGGAGGGGATGGGAAGGAGAGCATATTGCACATTTTTGAGTGGTGGCAGCACCGTTATTGTTACATATGACCACGCAAGCAGCTTTATGGTTGATGTACGAAACATCTCCTTGTATAGTCATGAGCGAGAAGCATAAACAAATGGACAATCGGGGGTGGGGGGGTGGGGTCTCATAATTAGTTTTTTAACTTGGAACGTCAGGCGTCTAAATGGTCAGAGGAATATCCGCAAGGTGGTTCTATACTTGCTTAGGCATCACATAGATATTGCAGTATTGCAGGAAACACACTTGGTGCCTCCACAAGGATATTGACACTTAGGAGAATGAAGGGTACCTGTGTGGCAGCCGAGTTCACAACCCATGCAAGAGGGGTTCTGATCTGGGTCAAGCAGGGATCGAACATTACAATACAGCCTTTGGCACCGGACACTGAGGGTGGATGTATGACGTTACAACGCATACTTTTACAAGGCCTACCTTTACAACGCAATTTTTACACCGCAACATCCATTACAACGCATACCATTACAACTCATGCCATTACAACGAATTCTTTGAAACTACCTTTACAACGCATTCCACTACAATGCATACTACATTTACAATGCATACCATTGCAACGCATAACATTACATTGCATGTAAGGTAAGTACTGGATAGTGTAGGGGTAAAAATTACTATTCTAACTCCAGGGGGTGCAACAGTAGGGTAAGTGTTGGATAGTGTAGGGGTAACAATTACTATTCTAACTCCAGGGGGTGTAACAGTAGGGTAAGTGTTGGATAGTGTAGGGGTAACAATTACTATTCTAACTCCAGGGGGTGCAACAGTAGGGTAAGTGTTGGATAGTGTAAGGGTACTATGTGTTGTAATGCTATGCGATGTAATGGTACGCGTTGTAATGACTGCGTTGTAATGGCATGCATTGTAGTGGTGTGCGTTGTAGTGTCATGCGTTGTAATGGTTGCGTTGTAAATGCATGCGTTGTAATGGATGTTGCGTTGGAAAAGTTTCGTTGTAATGGTAGTGCGGTGTAAAAGTTGCGTTGTGAAGGTTGTTTCCCACTGAGGGTCGGTATGTCATTGTGCATTGCCACAAAGATAACCTGGATGTACGGGTGGTGGGAGTGTATGGCCCAAATTATGATAACTTCCAATTCTATTGCACCTTGCACAAGAAGCTCACTACTTACCCTAGAATGTCCACCATGTGTGGTGGTATTTTAATTGCGTACAACCCCCTGCTCTGGATCGATCTAGAGGCCCCCAATGTCCCCCTGCAGCGCCAGCCGAGGCAATTTCAGCAATAGCGTAAACTGATGATCTGGTTGAAATCTGGCGGCACATGGCACTAGACGACAGAGAGTACACCCATTATTCATTTGTACATGATATTCATACGCGTAAAGACTATTGGCTTGTTTCGCACATCTTAGTACCATTCATTGTTAACTGTGAGCACCTTCCACACACATATTCAAACCATTCCCCAGTTAAATTACAGCTGAAGATAGACGGCCTACAACCCAGGGGTTGAACATGGCGATTTCTCCAGTACTCACTGTTAGATGAGGCATTCAGGGTAGAGGTGTAAAAAGATATCAACCTCTTCTTTGCTACCTACTTGGGTAGTGCACCCATGATGGCCACTATATTGGAAACATTTAAAGTGTTTATGAGAGGGGTGGTCATTTCAAAGCCTGATGGGGTGCTTAGATCCATTAGGGGGCGCTTACAAAGACTCGAATGGTAATTGGCGGAGCTGGAGCAACAAGCAGTTGCAAATCTGTCACCGGAAGTGCTAATCCGGATAAGAGCTAAAACAGATGAATATAATGATGAAGCAAAGACCGAGGTGGTACATCTGGGGAAATATGCTACGGCGAGGCTTGCGGGGGGGGGGGGGGTCAATCGAAGTGCTGGAGCTACAGGACGAACATGGCAGAGCCCTACATGGAGCTACACAAATTGCAGATAGATTTCGTACCTACTATTCAGAACTTTGTAGTTCGCGGCCATCTGATAAAGAGGAGTCTGATGAAGAATATTCATAGTATATAGCCATGAAGTGGCTTACAAACTCACATAGGGAGTACTTGATGGCCCAACTGCGCCCTACGGAAACAATTGCCAACAATAAAGCCTCTGGGTCAGACAGCTTAAGTGTAGCTTTTTACAAGGCATATTTTAATCAATTACTCCCACATCTGGTACATTTATTCGAGGAGATGGCCGCAGATGGGAAAATGCCCCCGAGGATAAGAGAGGCTACCCTGATCACACTGTTAAACAAGCATTTGCAATGCAATAGGTCTCGCATTAGGAAAGTTTGAGCTATTGGTATTGTAAATGACAATTTTTTTATTTATGTGTTGGTTTTGAAAATAGCAAAATTAATAGCTTCGTCATTTACAATGCTAATAGTTTTAACTTTCGCAAATGTGACACCTATAGCATTTGTAATGTAATATGTGTTTTATTTACGTGACTTAGATGTATTGATATTACAAATAAAAATGGCTTATTTTTTTAATAATTAATACTTGAATAAAGTTATTGTAATTTATAATGGCAAATGCTTTTGTAAATAACTTTTGTGAAGATTATGTTCATTGTATTTTATTGTGACGAAAATCCAGGAACAGAAGTGAAATATTAACATATTTTTGTGACATTTGTAATAAAGTTTGAAACATTGAGAGAGCACATTTGAACCAGTTGTTGAATGGTTGCACAGATTGATGCTGTGGTGGCGCTGACTGATGTTGTGGTGACGACGAGTGATGCTGGAGCGTTTAGTGATGCTGTGGTAGCGCACAGCGATGTTGTGGTGCCCCTGAGTGATGCTGTGGTGGAGCTGAGTGATGCTATGGTGATGCGATAGATAGATAGATAGATAGATAGATAGATAGATAGATAGATAGATAGATAGATAGATAGATAGATAGATAGATAGATAGATAGATAGATAGATAGATAGATAGATAGATAGATAGATAGATAGATAGATAGATAGATAGATAGATAGATAGATAGATAGAGTGAGGGCGATAGATAGAGGGAGGACAACAGATATATACAGTGTTATGTGGCACTGAGTGGTATTTGGAATGTGTGTTCCATTGCAGAGTGTGAGGGTGCGCAGGGTGTGAGGGTGCGCAGGGTGTGAGGGTGCGCAGTGTGTGAGGGTGCGCAGTGTGTGAGGGTGCGCAGTGTGTGAGGGTGCGCAGAAGAGAAGCACAGTGGCAGAAGAAAGAGGCACAGCGGCAGAAGTGAGGTACAGCAGCACAAGAAAGACGCAGCGGCTGAAGAGGGTGGCACAGTAGCAGAAGAGGGTGACACAGCATCAGAAGGGGGTGGCACAGCGGCAGAAGAGGGTGGCACAGCAGCAGAAGAGGGTGGCACAGCGGCAGAAGAGGGTGGCACAGCGGCAGAAGAGGGTGGCACAGCGGCAGGAGAGGGTGGCACAGCAGCAGAAGAGGGTGGCACAGCATCAGAAGGGGTGGCACTGCGGCAGAAGAGGGTGGCACAGCAGCAGAAGAGGGTGGCACAGCAGCAGAAGAGGGTGGCACAGCAGCAGAAGAGGGTGGCACAGCGGCAGAAGAGAGAGGCACAGCGGCAGAAGAGAGAGGTACAGCAGCAGAAGAGAGAGGCACAGCACCAGAAGAGAGAGGCACAGCAACAGAAGAGAGAGGCACAGCGGCAGAAGAGAGAGGCACAGCAGCAGAAGAGAGAGACAGCAGCAGAAGAGAGAGGCACAGCAGCAGAAGAGAGAGGCACAGCAGCAGAAGAGAGAGGTACAGCAGCAGAAGAGAGAGGCACAGCAACAGAAGAGAGAGGCACAGCGGCAGAAGAGAGAGGCACAGCAGCAGAAGAGAGAGGCACAGCAGCAGAAGAGAGAGGCACAGCAGCAGAAGAGAGAGGCACAGCAGCAGAAGAGAGAGGTACAGCAGCAGAAGAGAGGCACAACACCAGAAGAGAGAGGCACAGTGGTGAAAGCAGAAGAGGAAGCAGAGTAACTCTAAGGAAGATGGTTAATTGCACCCACACCTATCAGTTGATACATGTGTACAGTTTATATGAGAGGTGTCCGTGGACTAGTGCTCTTTGCAAACATATATCATATAGCTGTGTCAAATATGGTGTCCAAAGTTTTAGTCCCTGCCCTCAAAAGTTTAGGTGAAATGATGTGTCAATGTAAAATGTCCCGAATGGTAGAGCAGTATTACGATTTTCAATTGCTTAAATCGCTTAATATATTTCCCAAAAAAATGATTCTCCACCTAAATTTGTTCCAGCAAAAGCTCTTGCCAGCACAGCTGGACATAAAATGAGAAGTTTGGTGCATGTCTTGTTTGGCTTGGTGTACATTTTCACATCTGTCTAGTGACTCGTTTTTTAAATCTTGTAATGTAATTGCCTTAAGTTTCCTAAAAATATTTTATAGCTGGCCTTGCTTTTCATGAAAGGAGCGTTTGCCAAATGAAATTGGTAAAATTAAACAAAAGAGGTCGGTTTCATTATTATTTGTGTCCGTCACGTTTCAGCTAAGTACAAAGCTGCATTTTTTTCCTGCTTCCACTTGTCCTGCAACCTATATGGGTTTATTTCTGAGGGCACTCAAATCCACTTTATATCCAGATAGGAGAAGGACTTAGTTTACCAAAATGGTCTTCAGCAGTGCTCTGACATACATAGATAAATGTAAGTGAACATGCGTAATGTAATCCGGTACTTATGCAAATTACTCCAATGGCATGGAGCTGATTTTGCAATGTATTAAAAAAAAGTGAATGGGATATAAGGGTTAGGGGGGATGGGTGTGTTGTGCAGATGGTTTACAGGAAAAGAAAGTTTGGCAAATGAAATCAGAGAAACATTACAATAGGGTGACTTTAATAATTAGCTGTGGCTGTCACATTTCAACTGAGTTACAACAAAGCTGTATTTTTAAAGTTATAAATCAATGAAACAGATGAGTTGTAATGTAAGTTGGTACTAATACCCTTGGGGAGTACTAATGCCCTTGGGGAGATTTAACACCGCTATATTAAGTACATTGTGAGCTGAGTGAGATAGTGGATGGATTAAAAGAAAACGCCTTGCAAAACTTTACATTCTTATGCAGTGCTCCATTGGAAAATAAGGAACAAGTGATTGCAAATAGCAGCTGCGGCCCACGTGTGGGGTTAGGTGCTGTGTGAGATTAAAAGAAATGTACAACCAAGTTGAGTGACACGTTCAAGGTAAGAATGAAGTATTTGGGGCATTACCAGTTCGATTGCAGCCGTGATGCACTTCATGGATTGTGGGAGACATGATGCAAAGGATAACCAGACAGACAGCAAGGAACAACAAAGAAAAGGGTTGCCAATCCTCTGTTCACACTGGAACGAAATCATGCCACATTAACAAGAGCTAAACCCCGCCTCTTGCTGAAAACTGAAAACCCAATTCGAAGTCAGCAGTACTTAATTACAAAGTCCTCATGTGAGTGCTTGGAAAGTGGAAACGGAAAGTAGACATAAACAAAGGACACCAATTCCTATCACTTTATTCAAATTTGGAACAGGCTTTAGCAACAAACGTCATAACAAGTAGCGCGTGCTATAGTGATATAATACCGGAAATGGCACAAAATATTGGTTTTAAATGTGAAAAAGAGTGTTTTAGTTATTCGTTATTTTATGAAGTTGTAAAGAAGTGAACCACTTATTTAAAACAAGATTCTGAGAATGCCAGTCACCAGATCCTGCGCGGCTATCGACCGCAACGTACCTCAGTAAGAAGCGGAGCGTAAATGAATGTCCATATACACTATGGATGCGGCTGCAGGAATTTGATTAAGTGTCCACAGACACGCCATTGACCTATGGAATCTACTAGACACCATTTCTCCAGACATCGCCTTCCTAACGGAAACATGGATGAACGCTTCCTCCGCACCAGACATCACCATTGCCATCCCTGAAGACTATAAGATCACTCGCAAAGACCGTACCAGCCACACAGGAGGAGGAATCGCTATCGTCCATAAGAAAACAATCTGCATCTCAACCAGCTCTGATGCCAACCTCGCCAACTCCGAATACCTTCACTTCCAGATCCACATCGACCCCAAAACCACACTCAGAGGCACCCTCCTCTACAGACCACCAGGACCCCGCGCAAAATTCAGTGAAGACATCACGGACTTCATCACTCCACACGCGCTCCCCTCCAAAGAATACATCCTTCTGGGAGACCTCAACTTTCACCTTGAAAAGATCAACGACCGCAACACCACCACCCTCCTGGACAACCTCGCCAACCTCGGACTTAAACAACTGGTCACTTCCCCCACCCACATCGCAGGTCACACACTCGACCCCATCTTCACCTCCAGCAATCATGTCTCCTTCAACCACACTACGGATCTCCTCTGGACTGACCACAGCTGCGTTTACTTCACCTACAACAAGCCAAAACCCACCAACCACCTCCAACCAACTCTGCAAAGAAACTGGAACAAAATCACCACCGACCAGATCTCCTCATCGCTCCTTCTAAACACCCCAGCCCACTCCTCGGACCCAAACCTAGCCGCCGCCAACTTCACCATATGGTTATCCGACACCGCCGACACCTTAGCACCACTGAAAAAACGTCAAAGCAAACCTGGCAACAAGAAGGCCTCATGGTTCAACGATGATCTTAAGAAGTCCAAGAAACTCTGCCGCACCCTTGAAAAAGCTTGGAAAAAAGATCCAACCACCAGCACCAAGGACGCCTTCAAAAACGCCACCCGCACTCACCACCAACTAATCCGAAAGGCCAAGAAAACAGCATTCAAGGATCGACTTGACAACAACGCCCACAACAGCAAGGAACTTTTCAACATCGTCAAGGAGTTTTCCAATCCCTCGGCCAACTCCAACGACATCACCCCCTCTCAAGCCCTCCGCGACTCCCTAGCCTCATTCTTCCACAACAAGATTGCAGACATCCACAACAGCTTCGACAACCAACCCGGAGTCCAACCCACCCAACCACATGCTGAACACTCTCCCCCCGCGAACACCCTTAACGACTGGAACCCAATCTCCACTGAGGACACCATCCGCCTGATGAACTCCATCCACTCAGGATCCCCCACAGACCCATGCCCTCACCACATCTTCAACAAAGCAGACTCCGTCATAGCACCGCACCTCCGAGACGTCATCAACTGCTCCTTCAACTCCGCCACCTTCCCGGAAAGCTGGAAACACGCTGAACTCACCGCCCTTCTGAAAAAACCCACAGCGGACCCCACCGAACTCAAAAATTACCGCCCCATTTCGCTCCTTCCATTCCCGGCCAAAGTAATCGAGAAAGCTGTCAACAACCAGCTCGCCGCTTTCCTCGAAGCCAACAAATCCCTCGACTCCTCACAATCTGGCTTCCGAGCAAAACACAGCACTGAGACCGCCCTCATCGCAGCAACAGACGACATTCGAACTCTACTGGACAATGGAGACACAGTCGCCCTCATCCTCCTCGACCTCTCTGCAGCATTCGACACAGTCTGCCACAGCACCCTTTTACAACGCCTCAGCAACATCGGAATACAAGGAAAAGCACTTGAATGGATCACCTCGTTCCTCACCGGAAGAACCCAGAGAGTCCGCCTTCCACCATTCAAGTCCGAGGCCACCGAAGTCATCTGTGGCGTACCACAAGGATCCTCACTCAGCCCCACCCTCTTCAACGTATACATGAGCCCCCTCGCGGCCATCGCCCGCCAACACAACCTCAACATCATCTCTTACGCGGATGACACTCAACTAATCCTTTCTCTCACCAAGGACCCCAGCACCGCCAAAACTAACCTACACGAAGGAATGAAAGAAGTTGCTGAATGGATGAAACACAGCTGTCTGAAACTGAACTCAGATAAAACAGAAGTCCTCATCCTAGGTACATCCCCCTCTGCATGGGACGACTCCTGGTGGCCGGAAGCCCTTGGAAAAGCACCCATCCCGACAGACCACGCAGGGAACCTAGGCGTTATCCTGGATTCTTCACTTTCAATGAACAGACAAGTCAGCGCCGTATCCTCATCCTGCTTCAACATTCTTCGCATGCTCAAAAAAACATTTCGCTGGATCCCCACCGAAACCAGGAAAACAGTCACCCATGCTCTGGTCACGAGCCGACTGGACTACGGAAACACCCTCTACGCAGGTACTACCGCTAAACTCCAGAAGAAACTCCAACGAATCCAAAACGCCTCAGCCAGAATCATATTAGACATCCCACGCAACAAACACATCTCTGGTCACCTGAAAGACCTCCACTGGCTACCCGTCAACAAGAGAATCACTTTCCGACTGCTAACCCACGCACACAAATCACTCTACGACATCGGACCAGAATGCCTCAACTCACGACTGTCCTTCTACACCCCCTCCCGCCAACTACGTTCTTCCAGCCAAGCCCTCGCCACTGTACCTCGCATCAACAAGACCACCATGGGAGGCAGATCCTTCTCATACCTGGCTGCTAAAACATGGAACTCACTCCCCACTTACCTTCGCCTTACCCAGAACCACCTAGCATTCAGAAAGCAACTTAAAACGTGGATATTTGACAAGTAATCCTCCTCCCCTTCCTTAGCGCCTTGAGACCCTCTGGGTATGTAGTGCGCTATATAAATTCTTTGACTTGACTTGACTTGACTATTAATAATATATGCGGCTGTGAAGTGCTTAGAGGGTAGCGGTCTGGCTCTGTATTATGCCTTGTAAGCCTCACAATGAAACGGAGAATCACAATCTTACGGTGAGAAGACCCAGGTGGCTTGGGGTGCTGCTGGAAAGCTGCATGTGTAGAAAGGGGATGGGTGTGTTTTGTTTACTCATATGAGTATATATTTGTGTACTTGCTCCCCCACGCTGCCTGGCTCCTGCTTGCAATCCTCTTTCCAGTGCCCACAGCTGAAGCGTTTTCAAGCAGCCCTCGTGTGTGGTATCGTAGCTCTTGAGACTTCTTGGCTTCACTGACCCATAGGGCTCTGTGCCTTGATAATTGTAGTGGCGCTTAAAGTAGCAATCAGCCTTCGTGTGTATTTTCATAGCGCTTGTGCTCTGTGCCTTGCTAATTGTGGTGGCGCTTAAAGTAGCAATCAGCCTTCGTGTGTATTTTCATAGCGCTTGTGCTCTGTGCCTTGCTAATTGTGGTGGCGCTTAAAGTAGCAATCAGCCTTCGTGTGTATTTTCATAGCGCTTGTGCTCTGTGCCTTGCTAATTGTGGTGGCGCTTAAAGTAGCAATCAGCCTTCGTGTGTATTTTCATAGCGCTAGTGCTTGGCTCATTTGGATAGCGCTTGAACATAACTGCATTTGGTAGCGCTTTTTACATATTCCTAACAGTATTCAGTCATTAGCGCTTTACCTGCTTTCAGTGCATTCCTTCATAGCTGGCATTGCACTGTGTTGGTTTCGATTCCTATCCCTCCCACCATTTTGTTGTTGTGCTTTCCCCTGCCCCGCCTCCCCGCTACCGCCTCCCAGCTGACCCGCCCACCCACGAACAGAGAGTCCTCCACCTCCAAGAGAAGACTGTGACCGCCTGGACCTCGTCCCGAACGGTTGCTCCCCCACGCTGCCTGGCTCCTGCTTGCAATCCTCTTTCCAGTTTCCACAGCTGAAGCGTTTTCAAGCAGCCCTCGTGTGTGGTATCGTAGCTCTTGAGACTTCTTGGCTTCACTGACCCATAGGGCTCTGTGCCTTGATAATTGTAGTGGCGCTTAAAGTAGCAATCAGCCTTCGTGTGTATTTTCATAGCGCTTGTGCTCTGTGCCTTGCTAATTGTGGTGGCGCTTAAAGTAGCAATCAGCCTTCGTGTGTATTTTCATAGCGCTTGTGCTCTGTGCCTTGCTAATTGTGGTGGCGCTTAAAGTAGCAATCAGCCTTCGTGTGTATTTTCATAGCGCTTGTGCTCTGTGCCTTGCTAATTTTGGTGGCGCTTAAAGTAGCAATCAGCCTTCGTGTGTATTTTCATAGCGCTAGTGCTTGGCTCATTTGGATAGCGCTTGAACATAACTGCATTTGGTAGCGCTTTTTACATATTCCTAACAGTATTCAGTCATTAGCGCTTTACCTGCTTTCAGTGCATTCCTTCATAGCTGGCATTGCACTGTGTTGGTTTCGATTCCTATCCCTCCCACCATTTTGTTGTTGTGCTTTCCCCTGCCCCGCCTCCCCGCTACCGCCTCCCAGCTGACCCGCCCACGCTCCGCCCCCTCCACTATCCATTAATGTCAGATGTCCCAACGTGCAGCGTCCACGCGCTGCGGCCGCGCCGAAGGTGCGCCAAAGGTAAGCCCGTCTACGCCCGTCCGCGCCTGGACCGCGCCCAGCGCCAGACCCCCTGGCCCTCGCATTGCCCAGCCCTCCCGCATTACCTACGATGCCACCACCCTCCTAGCCCTTAACCCCGGCCGCTCCCCCAACTGCGTCCAAGCCGCTCCTGGACAAACCCACGGACCTTTCTCATGCTACTCCTGTAAATTCAACGGCACCGTCAACAACTCCGCTACGATCACACTACAGATTCCCGACCCCAACCACCTACAATGCATCTTGCTCAACACCCGATCGGTCCACAGGCACGCCATCGACCTATGGAATCTACTAGACACCATCTCTCCGGACATCGCCTTCCTAACAGAAACATGGATGAACGCCTCTTCCGCCCCAGACATCACCATTGCCATCCCAGAAGATTATAAGATCATACGCAAGGACCGTACCGGCCACACAGGAGGAGGCATCGCTATCGTCCATAAGAAATCCATCCGCATCTCAACCAGCTCAGACGTCAATCTCGCCAACTCTGAACACCTTCACTTCCAGGTTTTTCCGACACAAGACGCCGGGATCCTCTACCGACGATGCGTTGAAGAAGCCAGACGTCCGACTTCACTTTAAACCCCTAAAAAATCATCCTATCATTCCCACATGAAAATCGTTCTGGCTTTTCCGCTAGATGCCTAATCCTTAAGAGCCTATATCCACAACGCCTAGATACTTGAAGAGATTTATCACTAGCATCATATTCACGTCCAGAATCAATGATATCTTTTACGTCGTGATCAAAATATATTAAAGGGAAGTACACGCTTACATATCAATCACTTTCCCTACCATTATGCTAAGGCTACAAGATTGAATATACAACTAGCTATAATTGCTGACCAGCTTTTCACTCATCTTCAGCTGTTTTTTAGTCAAAGACGGGTCACCTGATGAAGGCTAACGAGTCGAAACGCGCGTAGTGTGTATCTACCGCTTTGCCTACATCATGTTCATTCATCTTCTTCATGTTTAATTTATTGTCTTGTCATATGTATGTTTTGCACTTTCAATGATAAATTATTTTTGATCAGTTACCTTTTATATAAAAAACACAATTTTTAAACAAAAAGTATATACCGTTTATAAAATCAAATAAATATAATAAATTTTGAATAAAAGTACAACAAAGTGGTCCATGATCATTTATATATAGTGGGTTCTAATATCACTATTTGTTTATATGTTATGTATACTAGTTATAGACCTTTCTCAAACTACACCTTCACTTCCAGATCCACATCGACCCCATGACCACACTCAGAGGCACCCTCCTTTACAGACCTCCAGGACCCCGCGCACAATTTAGTGAGGACATCACGGACTTCATCACTCCACACGCGCTCCCCTCCAAAGATTACATCCTTCTGGGAGACCTCAATTTTCACCTTGAAAAGAACAACGACCATAACTCCACCACCCTTTTGGACAACCTCGCCAACCTCGGACTTAAACAACTAGTCACTTCCCCCACGCACATCGCAGGTCACACACTCAACCCTATCTTCACCTCCAGCAATCATGTCTCCTTCAGCCACACTACGGCTCTCCTCTGGACTGACCACAGCTGCGTCCACTTTACCTACAACAAGCCCAAACCCAACAACCACCCCCAACCAACTCTGCAAAGAAACTGGAACAAAATCACCATCGACCAGATCTCCTCATCGCTTCTTCTAAACCCCCCAGCCCACTCCTCAAACCCCGACCAAGCCGCCACCAACCTCACCCTATGGCTATCCAACAGCGCCGACATCCTAGCACCACTGAAAAAATGACACATCAAACTTGGCAGCAAGAAGGCCTCCTGGTTCAACGATGATCTTAAGAAATCCAAGAAACTCTGCCGCTCCCTAGAGAAGGCCTGGAAAAAAGACCCAACCACCAGCACCAAGGATGCCTTCAAAAACGCCACCCGCATACACCACCAACTGATCCGAAAGGCCAAGAAAACCGCCTTCAAGGACCGACTAGATAGCAACGCCCACAACAGCAAGGAACTTTTCAACATCGTAAAGGAATTCACCAATCCCTCGGCCAACTCCAACGACATCACCCCCTCTCAAGCCCTCTGCAACTCCCTAGCCTCATTCTTCCACAACAAAATTGCAGACATCCACAACAGCTTCGACAACCAACCCGGAGACCAACCCACCCAACCATCTGCTGGACCTTCACCACCCTCGAACATCCTTAATGACTGGAACCCAATCTCCATTGAGGACACCATCCGCCTGATGAACTCCATCCACTCAGGATCCCCCACAGACCCATGCCCTCACCACATCTTTAACAAAGCAGACTCCATCATAGCACCGCACCTCCGAGAAGTCATCAACTGCTCCCTCAACTCCGCCACCTTCCCGGAAAGCTGGAAACACGCTGAACTCAGCGCCCTTCTGAAAAAACCCACAGCGGACCCCACCGAACTCAAAAACTACCGTCCCATCTCGCTCCTTCCATTCCCGGCCAAAGTCATCGAGAAAGCTGTCAACAACCAGCTCGCCGCCTTCCTCGAAGCCAACAATTCCCTCGACTCCTCACAGTCCGGCTTCCGAGCAAAACACAGCACGGAGACCACCCTCATCGCAGCAACAGACGACATTCGAACTCTACTGGACAATGGAGACACAGTCACCCTCATCCTCCTCGACCTGTCCGCAGCCTTCGACACAGTCTGCCATAGCACCCTTCTACAGCGCCTCAGAAACATTGGAATCCAAGGAAAAGCACTAGAATGGATCACCTCGTTCCTCACCGGAAGAACCCAGAGAGTCCGCCTTCCACCATTCAAGTCAGAGGCCACTGAAGTCATCTGCAGCGTGCCACAAGGATCTTCACTCAGCCCCACCCTTTTCAACGTATACATGAGCCCCCTCGCGGCCATCGCACGCCAACACAACCTCAACATCATCTCCTACGCGGATGACACTCAACTGATCCTATCACTCACCAATAACCCCAGCACCGCCAAAACTAACCTACACGAAGGAATGAAAGAAGTAGCCGAATGGATGAAACACAGCCGTCTGAAACTGAATTCAGATAAAACAGAAGTCCTTATCTTAGGTACCTCCCCCTCTGCATGGGACGACTCTTGGTGGCCGGAAGCCCTTGGAAAAGCACCCATCCTGACAGACCATGCACGGAACTTGGGCGTCATCCTGGATTCCTCACTTTCGATGAACAAACAAGTCAACGCCGTCTCTTCATCCTGCTTCAACATTCTTCGCATGCTCCAAAAAACATTTTGTTGGATCCCAACCGAAACTAGGAAAACGGTCACCCACGCCCTGGTCACGAGCCGACTGGACTATGGAAACACCCTCTACGCCGGTACTACCGCTAAACTCCAGAAAAAACTCCAACGAATCCAAAACGCCTCAGCCAGGCTCATATTAGACATCCCGCGTAAAGAACATATCTCTGGTCACCTGAAAAACCTCCACTGGCTTGCCGTCAATAAGAGGATCACTTTCCGGCTCCTTACCCACGCACACAAAGCACTCTACGAAATCGGACCAGAATGCCTCAACACACGACTGTCCTTCTACTCCCCCCCCCGCCAGCTACGATCATCCAACCAAGCCCTTGCCACTGTACCTCGCATCAACAAAACCACCATGGGAGGTAGATCCTTCTCCTACCTGGCAGCTAAAACCTGGAACTCACTTCCCACTTACCTTCGCCTTACTCAGAACCACCTAGCATTCAGAAAGCAACTTAAAACGTGGATATTTGACAAGTAATTCCCCACCCCTCCTCAAGCGCCTTGAGACCCTCTGGGTATGTAGCGCGCTATATAAATTCTTTGACTTGACTTGACTTGACATAGCGGCTTACGCAAAACAATGAATGGCTCTCGTACTTACCTGAAGGAGAGACACAGCCGAGTTTTTACACCACTGCGCAGGGACTGTTGACCTCCCCCACGGTAATCACCTTGGGGTGATTAAGCACCCCTGAAGGCATACGGGGGAGCGAGCACAGAAAACACCCCAGCACTTACTGAAGAATCAGCCCAGATTACTCCAGCCCTGATTTAGGCAAAGACAATTACTGATTAAAACAAGCGAGTGAGAGGCGGGCCGCTGGAAATGTGTGTGTGGTTGCCAATGAGGAAAGAGAAGGAGTTAATTTGAGCTATCAATGCACTTGGTATATGTACAATGGGCGATTATCCAACATGGGGCAGTCAAACAGTGGGATACGTTGCAGGAGAATTTTCAGGATGGCCCCTGTAAAGTTATATTCTCCCCTCCATAGATGACAGGACAGTTCCGTTGTGGTTATAATAATTTATTATAACTAATCTCAACAGAGAGCGCCGAGCCTGTGGCTTCTCCGGCTCTGGCACTCCAAAAGAAGCTCCGCGCGCTTCACCTAAAATGGCGGATCGGCGTGCTACGTCATCACGCTGATCCGGGCACTAGAATGCTAACTCTACATATCTTCCCCTTTTATATACTTTCAATATACTGTGGAGTTACTGTCCATCACTCATGTCATAGTCCCGAAATTTGGCTGGCCTCATCACTGCTCTGCCCCCTCTGGTGCACCTTACCGGGGTGGAGGTCACTTCCCTCTCACTGGATCTCCTCGGGATATCTCCTCCATCTTCTCGGCTGCTTCCCGCCTTCGGGCTCTCCTGAGACCTATGTCCCTGCCAGGGCATCTCTCCCCCGGGCGATCTCGCTGCCCCTTGCTCGCCCCTTATGTTCCTTCTCTCATTCTCTTCTTCCTCCATGGCCTGTTCCTGCTCCACCCCACTTCTCTCCATCTCTTCCAGATCTTGTTCGCCAATGTCTCATTGTAGTATTTTGTTGCATCTCGCCATGCGGTTCTGGGACCATACGTTCCCATTGCTAAGCAGGGCAGCTCTGTCGTACACCGCCTTGACTTGGAGAGGTCTACTGTACTTGCTGTCTCCCTTCCTCTGCAGCACCGCCAACTTAACTCTCACCCATTCTCCTTCTTCCAATACCGTGTCTCTCACATTCCTTCTAGAGTTATAGTGTTTTGTGTACACTGCTTAGACCTTTTCCAAGTTTGCCTGGAACACCATCCGTCTCACGACCAGCACCGACAACACCCTGACCAGCGCCGAACACCTGCACTTCCAGATCCACACCAACCCGACCACCACCCTCAGAGGCACCCTGATCTACCGACCCCCTGGACCACGCACCCAATTCAGCGAGGACATCGCCGACTTCGTCAGCCCGCTTGCCCTCCCCTCCGCTGACTACATCCTCCTGGGAGACCTCAACTTCCACCTGGAGAACAACAACGACCGCAACACCAGCACCCTGCTCGACAACCTCGCCAACCTGGGACTCAAGCAACTGGTGTCCACCCCCACCCACCTTGCCGGACACACTCTCGACGCCGTCTTCTCATCCAGCACAGACATCGACTTCAGCCACGCCACAGAGCTTCACTGGACGGACCACAGCTGCGTCCACTTCACCTTCAAGAGAACGCCGACCCACCATCACCAACAACAGGCCGCCCGCAGAAGCTGGAACAAGATCACAGCAGACCAGCTCGCCACCTCCCTGAGCCAGCACCCTCCTGCCAGCTCAGCGAACCCCAGCCAGGCCGCCGACAACCTCACGAAGTGGATCAGCAACTGCGCGGACGAACTCGCCCCACTGAGGACCGCGCCCAGCAGACCCGGCAGCAAGAAGGCCCCATGGTTCACCAACGAACTCAAGAGCTCCAAGAAGAACTGCCGAGCCCTCGAGAAAGTCTGGAAAAGGGAACCGACACCGGACAACAGGACCTCCCTCAAGCTTGCTACCCGGAAGCACCACCAGCTGATCCGCGCCGCCAAGAAAACAGCATTCAAGGACCGGTTGGACAACAACGCACACAACTGCAAGGAACTCTTCAACATCGTGAAAGAGCTTTCCAACCCCAGCGCAGGAAACAACGACATCACCCCATCGCAAGACCTCTGCAACTCCCTCGCCTCATACTTCCACAACAAGATCACAGACATACACAGCAGCTTCGACAACCAACCAACGCACAGCATGACCGAACAACCACCCCCCACCACCACCCTCCACGCCTGGACCCCGATCAGTACCGAAGACACCATCCGCACGATGAACTCCATCCACTCCGGATCACCGACTGACCCCTGCCCTCACCACGTCTTCAACAAGGCCGACGCTGTCATCGCACCCCACCTGCGAGACATCATCAACACATCCTTCAACACCGCCACCTTCCCGGAGAGCTGGAAGCACGCCGAACTCAGCGCCCTACTCAAGAAACCCACAGCGGACCCCACCGACCTCAAGAATTACCGCCCCATCTCGCTTCTCCCGTTTCCAGCCAAAGTCATCGAGAAGACCGTCAACAAGCAGATGGCCGCCTTCCTCGAGACAAACGGATCCCTCGACCCCTCACAGTCCGGCTTCCGAGCCAATCACAGCACCGAGACCGCCCTCATCGCCGCCACCGATGACATCCGAGCCCTGATGGACAATGGAGAAACAGCGGCCCTCATCCTCCTAGACCTCTCCGCGGCTTTCGACACGGTCTGCCACCGCACCCTAGTACGGCGCCTCAGCAACGTCGGAATCCAGGACAAGGCGCTAGAATGGATCATCTCCTTCCTCGGCGGTAGAACACAGAGAGTCCGCCTACCACCATACAAGTCAGAGGCCTCCGAAGTCATCTGCGGCGTCCCCCAAGGATCTTCTCTGAGCCCCACCCTCTTCAACGTCTACATGAGCCCCCTCGCGGCCATCGTACGCAAACACAACCTCAGCATAATCTCCTACGCCGACGACACCCAGCTGATCCTCTCCCTGACCAACGACCCCGCCGCCGCCAAAGCCAACCTACAAGAAGGGATGAAAGAGGTAGCCGAGTGGATGACGACCAGCCGCCTGAAGCTGAACTCAGACAAGACGGAGGTCCTCATCCTGGGCTCCTCACCCTCCGCCTGGGACGACTCCTGGTGGCCTCCCGCCCTGGGCACCGCACCCAAACCGACAGACCATGCACGCAACCTGGGCTTCATCCTGGACTCCTCCCTCTCCATGACCAGGCAAGTCAACGCCGTCTCCTCGTCATGCTTCAACATCCTACGCATGCTACGGAAGATCTTCTGGTGGATCCCCACAGAGACCAGGAAGACCGTCACCCAGGCCCTCGTCACCAGCCGACTGGACTACGGCAACGCCCTCTACGCCGGCACCACCGCCAAGCTCCAGAAGAGACTCCAGCGGATCCAAAACGCCTCGGCCAGACTCATCCTCGACATCCCACGAACCAGCCACATCTCCGGACATCTGAGAGACCTCCACTGGCTCCCCGTCAGCAAGAGAGTCACCTTCCGCCTCCTCACCCACGCACACAAAGCCCTACACGACCAAGGCCCGAGCTACCTCAACAGCCGAGTCAACTTCTACGCTCCCAAACGCCACCTCCGATCTGCCAGCCACGCCCTCGCCGCCGTCCCCCGCATCCGAAGAGCGACTACAGGAGGAAGGTCCTTCTCCTACCTGGCCGCCAAGACCTGGAACTCCCTCCCGACCGACCTGCGCCTGACCCAAGACCACCTCTCCTTCAGGAAGAAGCTGAAGACCTGGCTGTTCGAGCAGTAGCGGCACCCCCCCCCCCCAGCGCCTTGAGACCCTACGGGTATGTAGCGCGCTCTATAAATGTCTTTGATTGATTGATTGATTGACAACGGCTGGCGACCATTTACTGGTTACCGTTTTCTCCTTCCACGCCCTGTTGTCCTTAGTGAATGGATCTCGGCCCCTCAATATCTGGAATGGTATATACCCCGTGCTCGTCGGAGTGATGCGGTACGCCCAGATCATTTGCCATATCTCTCTTTCCCAGTCCTTGTCTCTCATTATTGCTGCCTGTATGGATCCCATCAGTACACGATTAAACCGTTCCACCAGCCCGTTTCCCGCTGGGTGGTATATGGATGTGTGCTTAGGAACTATGCCATTCCTTTCCATGAATTTGGCCCACTTATCTGAGGTGAACTCTGGACCATTGTCGCTTAGTATAAGCTTGGGGATCCCTTCCCTCAGGAAAGTGCCAGTTAGGAATTTTAGTACTGTTTCTGTGTTCATTTCCTCTTCCACCCTCACATCTGGCCATTTGGAGTACCTGTCAATAAGTACACATACGTATTTCTGTGTCCCTTGTCCATCGAGGATAGGACCTAGAATGTCAATCGACAGTTCTTCCCATGGGTTCAAGGGTGTGTCGAATTTCCCCAAGGCTGGCCTAAGTGGTTTTAGGGTCTTGTCTGCCTGCTGGCATGGGGTACACTCCCTGACATGGCGTTCTGCTTGTATGTCCATGCCCGGCCACCAGTACCCTTCCTTAGCCCTCAATTTCGTCTTCCCTATTCCTAAATGTCCTTCATGTAGCAGCGTGGGTAGTCTGGGGATGATTTCTCTCGGCGGTATCACCTTGTCTCCTCTATATATGAACACCCCTTGGTCGTCCACGGAGAGTTCCTCTCTCACCTCATAGTACTTCCGTAGGTACCCACTCAGATGTCTCTTCTCCGGCCATCCCTTCAGTATGCATTCCATTACCTCCTTTAAATCCTGGTCTTCTCTGTAGGCTTCCTCCCATTCTTGGTTGCTGATGACCCTTTCCTGGTCCTCCGTCAGCGCTACCATTTCTTCCATGGCCTCCTGATCCTCTTCTCCCATTTCCATCAAAGCTGCCCGGCTCAAATAATCTGCCACTTTGTTCCTGTTGCCGGGGATGTATTCTACATCATACCTATATTCTAGGAGCTTTAAGGTCATCTTTACGATCCTGGGAGTGGCGCTGGCATGCCCACTGGACGTGAGTACCTTTACTAGGGGCCTGTGATCTGTTTTCAATTGGAATCTTGTTCCCCATAGAAATTGTCTGTATCTGGTCATCCCACACCACGGCTAGCATCTCTTTTTCTATGACGCTGAATTTCTTTTCTGTCTCACTCAGCACTCGGGATGCGAAGCTCAGGGTCTCCACCACTCCTTGCCCCCTGTCTTGCATCAGGACTGCGCCCAGTCCTTTGTCGCTGGCGTCGCTGGTGAGGATTGTTCTCCCTTGCGGATCATATCCCTGTAACGTAGCGCCTGCACCACGTTTCTCTTAATGCTCTCAAACTCTTCTTGGGTTTCGCCCATCCATCTGAACATCGTCTTCTCCCGCGTTAACTGTCTCATGTGGTGGGCCTTTGTTGCGAAGTGAGGGACAAATTTGCTATAATATTCGGCCATACCCAGGAATGACCTGACCTCTTCCTTGTTGGCCGGTGGTGGTGCCTCACAAATGGCCCTCACGTTTTCTGTCTTCGGGGTGATCCCTTACACCCCAATCTCGTGTCCTAGATAGGTCACCTTCTCCATTCCTAGCCGGCATTTCTCCCACTCCGCCGTTAATCCTCTCTCTTCCAATACTCTCAGTACCTTAGATAGCTTTGCATCATGATCCATTCTGTCCTTGCCCATCACCAGAATGTCGTCCTGGAAGTACTGGATGCCTTCCGTGTTCATGAAGAGTTGGTGCATCAATTTTTGAAATACTGCAGCCGCCGACGCCAATCCGAATGGCATCCTACAGAACTGGTAGCACCCAAAGGGTGTGATGAACGAGGTAAGTTTCCTGCTCTCCAGATGCAGTGCTATTTGGTGGTAGGCTGAGGTTAAGTCGATGGTGGAGTACCACTTGATTCCTCTGGTCTTTGCCAACATCTCCTCGATGCGTGGCAGCGGGAACTTTTCCACCACAATGTTCTTGTTTAGTTCGCGCAGGTCTACACAGAGCCTGACCTTGCCACTCGGTTTCATCACCACCACCAATGGCGCTAGCCACTCTGCGCACGTGATAGGCTCAATTATGCCCTTCTTCTCCAACTCCTGGAGTTCCACTTGCACTGCTTCTTTCACCGCCAATGGCATATTCCTTACTCTGTGTGCTACCGGCTTGGCTTCTGCTTTCAGGATGATTTTATGTGCGAACCTCTCCAGTTTCCCTACTTTCCCGCCGAACACTCTGGGGTAGTCTTTCTTCCATTTCTCCAAGTTCGGCCATTGCTCCGGTTCTGTTAGTAAGACTTGCACGGCACCTCCCGGGTCCAACTTGATGCCAAGGTCACCCTGGTCCATCCACCCCAGCACCGACGGTCCTTTCTCCAAGACATACAGTTTGCAGAATGCACAGGATCCTTTGAATTCAAATTTGAGTGGTCTGAAACCCACCATGGGTATTCGGTCACCATTGTACGATACTGGTCATATGTCCAACCGCTCCAGCTCTGGGCCCAGTTGCGGCCTGAATTTTTGATCCCATACTGCTCGTTGCACTATTGTGTAGGGTGACCCCGAATCCGCCACTATGCTGATTGGTACTCATCCAATGTGCATGTCCAGTACTGGTTTGCTTGATCTCTTGGAGTCCACACACATCACCTGGTCGTAGATGCACAGGACTGTGTCGTCCTCTTCGTGATCGCTGTCCTCTCAGTCCTCTCGACCGTGGTCCACGAATTTCACTACACTCTTCGCCGTCTTCCTCCGACACACCTTCTCGTAGTGCCCCACGATCCCGCAGAACAGACATTTGGCGCGGAATGCCGGGCACTTCCTATCATGCGCTTCGTGAGATGTGCTGCCGCACCGATAACATGGGTTCCTGGCGCCCTTCGCGTAGTTTCCAGGTGGTCCTGGGTTTCCTTGCCATTTGTTCGGGCCCTTCTGTGGTGTTCCCTTGATCCTGTTATCTCTTCTGGGGGCCTCCTCTTCAATTCTATTTACTATGGGTCTGGCTAGCGTTTCCTTTCTTGCGGCCTCTGCGCATCGCCTCGCCAATTCTGCTTTTTGTAAAATTGCCTTTACCTCCTTCTGGGAGGAGTCCCCATTGGCCCACAACTTTTCCTGCGCTGCTTTACTCGTCGTGTGCATCACTATCTGATCCTTTATAAATTCGTCATGGAAATTCGCATATCTGCACGTGGACGCTAGCTTTCTGAGTGCCGCCACATATTCCTCGATCGACTCCCCTACTTCCTGTTTGCATTGTTGGAAGTTGTATCGGTCAATTGAGACGTAGACAGCCGGTCTGTAATGTTCATTTAGTTCTTCTATCGCATGGGCATATACATCCTCGTCCGTATCCTGTCTCTGTTTGGGTACCAGATTCTTGAACACCCTCAGCCCCTCTGGGCCTAAGTTGTGAAGCGGTATCCTCCTTTTCCTCTTGCTAGTGAATGGTTCTTCGTTCTCGTCCTCTAGCACCTCTATATAGTTGGAAATGAAGTCCCTCCAGTCCTCCCACTTCATTAGGGGTTCGCCTGGTTTTGGTAGAAACGGTATGGGCGCCGTCGTTGAGGACGCTTGTGCGCACATGGTTTTGCGCTTCTCTCCCGATATTGTCTCGCCTTGTCCCTTAGGGCTCCCTGGTGCGTTATCAGCCCCTTCTCTTTTCGGCCTCAGTGGAGTGCTTCGGGCCTCACCGCCGCTGCTGCCCCGTGAAGTCGCCAGTGCTATGCCCAGCTGGTCTGTGGCCGGACCCGGTGGTCCTGTGTCCCTGCTCTGCGGTCCACCACTGGCCGGGTAGCTGTGTGCTCCAGCCGCCCTACTGTTATGGCCCATTGGGGTTCCGCCCCCTTCACCCTTCTTGCGTGAGGTTGTCTATGTACAAGGCCCTTGTACCTGGTGTCTTGTCTATGTTGTCCTTGCACCCTGCAGCACTGGGGGTCCAACCACGGCCCTGCCGCGCTCTCTGTTGTCCTGGAACGTCACCCGTTGTCCTTTCCGGCGTGCGCTGTGAATGGGTGACTCTGCCTGGTTTGTGTCATCTGCACGAGGGTTCGTTTATGTATTTTCATGTGGTTCGTTTTTTTTTTTTTCTATCTGGTCCTCGTCGCCATTGTAAAGTTATATTCTCCCCTCCATAGATGACAGGGCAGTTCTGTTGTGGTTATAATACTTTATTATAACTAATCTCAAAAGAGAGCGCCGAGCCTGTGGCTTCTCCGGCTCCGGCACCCGAAATGAAGCTCCGCGCGCTTCACCTAAAATGGCGGATCTGCGTGCTACGTCATCACGCCGATCCGGGCACTAGAATGCTAACTCTACAACCCCCTACTGATTAGATTTCATTTTTTTCAAGCAAGGAATAAACTGAGAGCGACGCTAGGGGCTAGCATGTCTGAACCACCTGAGTACACTCCTTTAACGTATGTGCTACGGGCGCAATCCCCAAATCGTATGATATCAATACTACATCCTCTGGAGGCCACAATTATAGACCCTCGAACATAAAAGCACTGCAGGAATGGTGCGTAGAACTACAAATAGATATTACTGATAAACAATAGTCATTTTGCCGTGTGGAAACGAAGACAATTTAAAAAAACGGTAGACATCGACTACTACATTTCAAATTCATGCAGAGAGTGTATTACACCCCAGTTCATTTGCAAAGGTGCGGGCTCACAGGGGACGATAGATGTTTGGCCGGTGGTTGTCCTGGGATTTTAAGGTTTTGGGAGGCGGTACATGAGGTGCTGCAGGATATAGTGGAAGTTAGCCTGACTTTAACACCCTTGGAGGCCCTGTTGGGCTATAACAAAGAATTCCCTAAAGGTTAACGCAGATTGCTAGCACTAGGGATCCTAATAGCAAAGCGCAGGCTCGCTCTGCGCTGGATGAGGGGACCTACGCCCACAATATAGCAATGAAAGGAGGATCTTGCTTGTTGTAACACACACTCGGAAAATTACAATGCTCTCATTCCTGCAAGCTGCAGACCTAAAAACATATGGGATCCATAGTAGGCAGATTTGGCCTGCAATGCCACTGATGCGGAAGCAGCTCAAGATCAGGACAGAGCGGGGATAGGTTGAATTAACGTTGGCTTAGTGGGCTTTGCGTTGTCCTATTGGTGCTGCTGCTTACTGTGGGGGGATGGACTTTGTTGCAGTGGGAGGAATAGTGATCTATTCCCTGATTGTTTATTGCGCTGTATGAGTACAAATGTATAATAGGAATGCCTCATAGCTCTTAATGAAAGATGTGTATATTCACTTAGCAGCCATGGTTAAGATTCTTTTATTTGCCTGTGTCTGCCCCCATATGTATGCAATGAACAGCAGATATATGTTTGTTTAAAAAATGAAAATAAAGGTTACTTCCATTTATGCCATATTATTGCCCCCTCCTCCAGGCCCAAAGATATTTGGCAACCACTTTGTTCCTACCTACTTCTCAATCCTGAGGTGACAAATTGAAACTGGGCACTCCGGACTCCTGCCTAGCTTCTCAAGACCAGGACTCTGCTCCCGGTCCCTGAGTCCTCAGTTCCATCATGCTGTCCACCCACTCCCCTGGTGGCATTTAATTTTGGCATTTGTATTTTTTTGGGTATCTCTTGATTTAATTTGTCTTGTTTTAGACTGCACCTCTGGTTATACTGGTTGTATCCGTTGCCTCCAGACCAGTTGCACTGTTGTTCCCCTGCCGTTTCCTGCTCTTCCTGATCCTGCTGTTTTTACCCGATTCCTGTCCCCCATCTCCAGCACAGCCCCTCCCATCCCCAGCACTACTTATATAGGCTGCTGCGCTGAAGAACAGCAAGCACGCCACAGGTGTGTCAAAAGCAAGCCAGTATGTGCCCATTCGCGCCTGGCCAGAGCTTGAACAACATTGGCCCCACCCACCTGGTCCCCGGACCCACACACAAGGACGGACACACATTCGGCCCATCTTCACCTCCAGCGATCAAATCAAATTCAGCCACACCACTGAACTCACCTGGACAGACCACGCTATTGTGCACTTCAATATTGCAGACGCCCCACACACCAGCACTAAACGGCATACATTCTTCCATCACAGCTGGAGCAGGGTCACTGAAACCCTGTGGTCTCAGGTCCTCACCAACACCCTACCCAAAGCCTCAGCAGAACTTCTCCACCTGGATCACCAACTGCGCTGACAGAGTCACCCCACCGAAACCAACAAAACCCAATAAAACCTCAAAACATGACAACTAGTACACCCTAGAGCTCAGGACCACCAAGAGCAAATGCCACCAACTGGAGAAGCAATGGTGTGTCACAAAGAACCCAGCTGGCAGAACCACCCACATAATAGCCCTCCGTAACTACCACCAACACATCAAGGAAGCCAAGAAAGCAGCCATCACCGCTCAAATTCACACCATGGACAACCACACCAAGGAACTCTTCAAAATAATCAAAGAATTTGCCAGTTCGACAGTCAATGAGAACACCATTCACCCATCACAAGAACTCTGTGACACCCTCTCAGACTACTTCCACAGCAAAACTGCCACCATCTACAACACCTCCGACCCCCAACCCACCACCCTCAACCAACCATCGAACTCTAGCCATATGCTCACCACCTGGTCTCCACCCACAACCCAGAGCACCACAGCTGTCATGTCTTCTATCCACTCCGAAGCACCACCTCTTCAATTTCGAGCAAAATCCATCAGCACTTAACTCACCAACATCTTCATCACTTCCATCTACACAGCAACCTCCCTGGACAGATGGAAACATGTAGAAGTCTGCCCCCTCTTAAAATAAACCTCAGCGGACCCTAACAACCTCAAAAATTACCTGCTGCCACAGACGACATCACAACTCTCCTCGACCGCGGCTAAACTACGGGCCTGATTCTCCTCGACCTTCCTGCTGCATTCAACACCATCACCTTCAACACCCTCATCAACAGACTTCAGAACATGGGCATACAGCATGATGCCCTCAAGTGGATCACCTCCTTCCTTACAGGATGCACACAGAGCATGCGGCTGCCTCCCTTCACCTCTGCACCCAAGAACATCATCTGCTGCGTACCACAAGGACTCAGCTCCACCTTATTCAACACCTACATGACCCCTCTCTAAGATGTCACCAGCGCCAGCTGCCTCAACATAATCTCTCACGCAGACGACACTCAACTCGTCCTCTCACTCACAAGGGACCCACCCCAATGCTAAATGCAATTTTTCCAACGCCAAGAGCAACATAGCCAACTGGATGAAAGACAACTGCCTCAAACTAAACTTGGGCAAGACAGAAGTACTGATTTTCAGGAACAACACCTCAGCCTGGGACCACAGCTGGTTGCCAGCTGAACTTGAACCAACCCCCACACCAACAGACCATGCGCACAACCTGGGGATCATCTACTACAGACACCTCACCATGAAACGATAGATCAACACAGTCGCCTCCTCTTAGCTGCGATGTAGGAGAATGATCTGACTCCCGTTCGGGCTCTGTGGATGTGGGGGATTTCAACCAAGGCTAAGTCGGTGGAGCGGAGTTTTCTCTTTGGGGCATAGAAGGAGATTCTTTTGTGGAGTATGCGGGGGATGTTGAAGCACGTGGAGGATACGGCATTGCTCTATTGGTTCATGGTGAGGGAGGAGTAGAGTCTGATGCCGAGGTTGCATGCATGGTTCTTGGGTGTGCAAGGTTATCGAGGGTGGGTGGCCATCAGGTGTCGTCCCACAAGAAAGGGGTGGATCAGAGGATGAGGACTTCCGTTTTCTCCGAGTTGAGCTTCAGGAAGCTTCTGCTCATCCAGGATGCGACGACCTTCCTACCTTCATGGAATCTGTGTCTGGTGATGTCGGGTTCCTTGCTGAGGGAGAGGATGAGCTGGGTGTGGCCAACGTAGGATGCTATGCTGAGTCCATGATTTCTGACAATGGTTATGAGGGGGGCCATATAGATGTTGAAGAGCGTGGGCTGAGGGAGCATCCTTGGGGTCCTCCGCATCTGAGCTCTGTGGGTTGGGAGTGTAAGGGCAGGAGTCTTGAGCACACTCTCAGTCAAAGTTGCACCAGATGCCAGGCAAAACGTGTGTGGGTGTACTGCAACAAAAAACCAGTTCATTCCGCCTCCCTCGCCCTCACTCTCTCGCATCTGCAGCAGCCATAGCGGAGGCCACTCCTTCTCCTACATCGCCGCAAAGAACTGGAACAACCTGCCTCCCCATCTCCAAACAGAGCCCTCTGAACTGCAGAAAGAGACTCAAGACCTGGCTTTTTGACAGAGACAGGGTATCCTCAGTGGTCAGATACCCCTAGGGGTAATGGTGCTGCACTTTACAAATGATTATGATTGATTGATTTATTAATTCATTGATTGACTTTCTTATTTCCCTGTTTAGTGCTTCTAAATGCTTTACACTAGTTCCTTTGTTTAAGGCTTGTTGCTCAAAGCCACAGCTACCCATGGTTGAGCTAAAGGTTTTGCAAACGAGCCTGACTGGACCAAAGACAGTTTTGGCAACTGTAAGGTCACACACCCATGCCATGTAATATGCCCAGATCCTCATAGCCCACTTTCTGGGAGATGATTCAACAAGGCAATTGTGCCTGATATGCATCCCACCTTGTCTTGGACACAACTAACAGATTGTCTAAGTAGTAAACCAGCACTGGCTTAGAGGGCAACTATAAATTCTTCAGGGTCTTCTTCAAAATGTGATTAAAAATCAAGGGGCATTCTGCATATTCTTGAGGAAACATGCACAAAAATAAATTTGTATTAAAAAATATGAATGCAAAAATAATTTGGATGTCCTCATTTAGGATAATGAAGAAGAATGCTTGACACGATTCTTCGAATGTGAACCATTCTGCATCTGATGAATTCGGATAAGGATTAAGTCAGAATTCAGCCACATGGGATAACTATAATTTTGTTAAATCTTTTAACCTCCTGCACTATTCTCCAATTTTTATTCGCCTTTTAGAGGCCCAGGATTGAGGAATCTGGTCTATCATTTGTTCAATCACTGGTATCATTCTTGACACTGCCTGTGGAGGATGATTTTATTGGGACGTCAGGGATAAACTGCATCTGGTTTCACTTTCATCATCACTGTCTCTACATGTTTTATCAGTTCTACTTATTTCCCTGTGAAATCCCAAACTTTTGCCCTTTCTGTACATTTTATATCAGGAGGTAGGTCTTTCTCTGTCAAGCCAGGGAAAAAAACCGACATCCGACTCTTAAGATTTTATTTTAAAGTCAGCATCTTGGTCTTGGGTTTGAATCACCACTTTATCTGGTGTACAGGAAATTGTGTAATTCAGTTTGCAATGAAATTAACAGGACTTGTGTCACATATTATGAATTTATGGGTGTCTTCAGGAGGGCCAACGTTTACTGGCACATTTACAGAAACTTGATTATCCGCCCATTTTAAATGCCTAAAACCTTGATTTCTTTTCCCAAGTGGGGCAAGTTTGGAACCTCCATCGGATGAACCATGCAGCGAGTAGCACCTCTATTGATCAAAAAGGACACTGAGTTAAAATCCACTTCACCTCCGAAATATGGGCCACTCTGGTCTGCCTCTAAGACTGCGCCAGACATGCAATCCTCCTCCCCTTTAGGCACCGCCATTGTGATTGGTTAGGGCCAAGTCAGTGGGACTTCCAGAAGCTGTCAAAAACATTGAAGAACCATCATTGAATGATTTTATAAGCCACTATTTTGTACTGTCTTAGCCTGTATATATTTCACTGCCTTAGTTTTTCTGTGTATTGTTTTATCCATTGTGATGTTATTATCTCTGTGTGATTATTTAGACTTCTACATGTTACGTAATTTTAGGGTATACACAATTGTGCCGTCTGTATGCAACATTGTAAACATACATCCCAGGTCTAAAATTGATTTATTTTGTCTTTTGTGTTGTTACTGTATTTAATGTGTCTAATTATACAGAACCCTATAAACTATGTGCTTTGCAGTTATTTAAAAAAAATGTAATAATAAAATGAGTTTTTTATAGTCACCAGTGGTAAATTGAGTCTGTTGCTATCACCTTCGATTTGTGATCTGATATTCTCTTGAGACCAACGAGTTGCCTAGATATTGTTTTCATGAAAGAAAAACTGAGGGAACTATAATCGATTATTAAAGGTTTCAATTGAAATCCGGGACATAGTTGAAAATGTTTTTCTTAATTTGAATATTTTTGCTTCATTGCTAGGGCTTTTGGCATTTTTGTATTGTATGGTCTCTGATTCTGCATGTGTTGCACAGAGACTAATTGGGCTGGGGCTGCTTGCTGCATTACCCCATTCCGAGACATCAAATTCAGGTTCTGAAACTGAGAATTCATCTGAGCATCATTCAGGGCTCTTTTAGGATTCAGTCTGCATTCCTTTTTCCAATGTCTTATCCTATTACAATAATGGCGTGGTGTGCTCCTTTTCAGGGTGCTACTTCTCACATTTACATTAGAATTGTCAATAAAACAATATTCCCTGTTGACAAATATTGAACACTAACTTGAATACCAACTCCTTGAACACCCACATTCATACTCAAAACTGAGTCAAATCCCGAGTCTAACATGGAGGAACTCCTCTGTATGCTTTTCTGAGCCAGTTTTCTTCATGCCAACATGCACTATTCCTTATATATCCCTTTGGTGCGCATCATAATTGTCGCTACAATATGTTACGTATTTTAGTATCTCGTTCAGGGGGTTCTGTTTGCCAACACATCACATTCTGCTGTATCTCAGAACCAAGTTCTGGGTGCAAACCAAGCACAAATGCTGAAACTAATCTGCTAAGGCTTTTGCAATCTGTTACTTTTACTCCATCGCACTGTCTATGGATAATAAGCTTGACAGGCATGTACTGACTCCTTGGGCTCTTACATTGCCTCATGATTTTAGACTAATCTACCTCTCTTTGCAGAACCTTCAATTTCAAATGCTCAATTACTGCTCTGAATTTGTTCATCCCTCCCAGGGACAAACTATTATTTTGAGCAACTCACACTGATCCATCTGTTGGTCAATTCACAAGCCCATTACATTCCATCCACAGATCTCTTGGAACTCAAACAACTCTTTCAAACTGCCCAAGGTACTTTTGAAATAGTTATATATCTTTCTAGTCTGTGTGCCACTTATGGAGCTCTTCCCTGACATTTGGGAATATTTTTTTCTCACTGAAACTTACTCTATCAAACCACATGTATTAAAAACAGCAATTTACCAATCTTCAACAGCACTGAGCTCTAAGTTACCAATCCTAGAGCAGTCTCAAACCATTCTCTGCTACCAAATTTGATGAACTTTTTCTTTACTAATGTCAACTAAAACGCTTCAGATGGACCATGAGCGGTGTTGATCCCCCCATGGATTTTGTTGCTTCTTGACTGGATCTGGTCAACAGTTACAATGCTATAAAAACACATTAGGCTCTACAATGAAGACAGGAAAAATGTTGTAGAAAAACCATGAAGGTTTAGTAAAAGTTTAAATCATGACAGACAGTAGCAGTACACTCAGTCAATTTGTCTTTTAATCAAGAAACAGCATAATAAAATGCAGACCTATATGGTGTTGCCTCCTAAAAATCTAGGGAGCCCAACACTTCAAACACCCCAGAGATAAGACTTTTTATTATAATGCTTTGAATAATGGAATTCATACATTGAATACAATTGTTGAAAAGTCAAACGGTTTGAACCAATCCCATTAAAGAAAGAACAATTCAGTTTCTGGAGTCATATTCTCAACACTATCCCACAGATTCACAGTTCCCATCCCCAGTGTTCTTCAGACACTTCAGCAAGTAGTACAAATGTAGTTTCTTATACACAATGACAGGTTCTCATGAGAATCACACCATGGTCCCACTAGATAAAATCTTGGAAAAAATCACCCTCAAGGGAACAGCATTCTACAAGGCTCTAGAGAAAGGAACAACATTCTGTACCTGGGAAAATGGCATTACATCTCAAAACATTGTTTACAAAGTTTGTTATGTATAAAAAGCCTGCATGCTTAGTGAAAAAGAAATTTTTAAAATGACGGTGTGCTGGAGGACGGCTGCAGATAGAGTTAGCTATATGGAAATCGAGTCCAACACTGATCAGTGTTAGAATAAATGTACTCAGCTTCACATACTTGTTTTTTATTATCATGTTAATATATTATACATGAAACTCTTTAAGACAATGCTTTACTGTAGCCACAAGCAGCATGTAGAACTCGCTCTCACTTTCGCTCGCAACTTACTATCTTCTTGCCTTAAGGAAAATGATCAAAACTCACCTTTTCTGTCTTTATCTTAACTAACTCAATCCAAGATCCTCCAGGTTCTCCTGACTAAACCCTCCCTATAATTCTTCAGTTTAAATTTTTTCTCCACAGCTTTCTCCATTATTTATATTGTATGTTCTCTGGTTACTAGTAAAGCACATTCATGCCACCCAGGTTGCATCAATGCAATAGACGAAGTTGAAGTTAAAATACTTATTAAGCGCACGGCTACCAGGCGGTTTCTTGGCGCTAGGGATGCGGACCCAGAGGGAGCGGGCACAGGCGTTAAAGCAGGAAGGCTTGTAGGAAAAGGAATGTCTTCAACGCTTTGCGAAACTCGAGGTAAGAGGCAGAAGACCTAATGGAAAAAGGAAGGGTATTCCAAAAGGTAGGGGAGAGAACAGAGAACTTCGTGCCACCAGCTTTTTTTTTGCTAAATCGGGGCACGTAGAGAAGGGCTTGGGAGGAGGACCGCAGCTCTCTACTAGGAATGCAAGCTTTAATTTCAGAGTTGATGAAAGCTAGGGCAGTTCCGGAGCGGGCCTGAAAGGTAGTGCAGCCCATCTTAAAAAGAGCACGTTCTCTAATAGGGAGCCAGTGAAGGGCTTTAAGTAGAAACGTGGCGTGATGTGATTTGGGAAGGCCATGGATAAGACGAGCAGCTTGGTTTTGGACCAATTGGAGGCACCTAAGCTCGTAGGCTGGAACACCATTGTACAAGATGTTACCGTAGTCCAGTCGGGACAAGACCATGGCCATAAGAATAAGTTTCAAAGCAGAAACGGAAAAAAACTGGAAATCTTACGGATTGTACGAAGAGTCAGAAAAGAAGATGAAACCACTGCGCTGATCTGGGAATGCAAAGTGAGATGATTGTTAAATTTTATCCCTAATGTTTTAACTGAAGGAGAAGGTGAGGGGGGAATGCCAAGAGCAGGGGGCCAAAAAAAGGAGTCCAGGGACTGGGGCAACCACCTACAAGTACCAGTTCGGTTTTATCAGGGTTTAACTTGAGGTGGTTGCAATTCATCCAGTCCCGGATAAAAATCATAACTGATTGAAAAGTATGGATGGTACCAGGGGAAGGAGAAAGGTTGAAAATAAGCTGCAGGTCATCGGCATAGTTGAAGACCGTGACCTCCATCTACTGTAAAGCAAAAATGAGGGGGAAGATATATAAATTGAACAAAAGATGGGAAAGGGAAGAACCCTGAGGAACACCACATTGGACATTGCGTGAGTGGGAAGAGAAGTCTGCCAGATGGATGGCCTGTGTACGGTCACTCAGAAAGGAGGCGAGCCAGGCCAGTGCAGGTCTCCTGATGCCAGCCGCCCCAACACGGGTAAGAAGAATGGAATGATCAACCGTGTCAAAGGTGGCGGACAAATCAAGGAGGACCAGTGCCTGGGACAAGTTGACATCCATCCCCTCTCTGAGCTTGTCCATGACAGATACAACGACTTTTTCGGTGGAGTGTGATGGACAGAAGCCCGCCTGACACGAGGCTAGGCTGCCGCTGTCCTCCACAAATGCACTAAAGACTTTAGTGACATGGCGCTCCAGGACTTTACCCAGGAACGGGAGAAGGGAAATGGGGCGGTAGTTAGTGAGGGAGGAAGGATCAGCTCCGGTCTTCTTTAAAATAGGAACTATTACCGCTGATTTATGAGGGTCTGGGACAATACCCTGCTTGAGAGAGTCATTAAGAAAAGTAAGGGGGGGGTGAAGGACAGGCCGAGAAAATCTCTCTCAGAACATATGCAGGGCAGATGTCCAAGGGAGATCCTGACTTAACTCTGGCGAGCAAGGGTAAAAAAGTTTCCTTGGTCAGAGGAGATATTAAATCCAGGTTTGATGAGTTAGGTGGAGGTTGGGGGTTAGAGAAGAAAAGGGAGGGCAGTGATATGTTAGCCTTAATAACAGCGATCTTCTCTATAAAATAACAGTTGAGAGAATTGCAAAGGGATTGGGAGGGGGAAGGCTTGAGGGTGACCCTGTCTGAGGAAGCCAGCTCGTGGACAGTGGCAAAGATTTCCCTAGGTTGGTTTTCAGCTGCAAGAATTTTGGAGGAAAAATAGTCGGTCTTGGCGAGGAGAATGGCTTTTTTATATTCCGTCAGGGTATAGGTATAGTGTAATTTTAGCATAGGGCAGTAGGCGCGCCTCCAGGCGCGCTCTGCCTGCTGCACTATACGTTTTTTCTCCTTGAGCTCGGCGTTAAACCATCTTTTGGGGCGTCTTACTCTGATGCGCCTAAGCGGGCCACTCGGTCACTCGCTCTGGAAAGCCAATGAATGATGGTGTCTGCTTGGGATGACAGGGATAATTCTGCAAGATTAGGGCAGGAAGCAGAGAGAGAAGAACAGAGAGAAGGTAGGTCTACGTGGTTCCAGTTACGAGCCCATGTATTCCTGGGAAAAGAGGTTTTTTTTGTAAGGCTTAAATCAAGGAAGAACAAGATAAAAAAAATGATCAGACCAGGAACAGGGCATAACGACAGGAGGGGAGACGGGGATATTGAGTGACCAAATTTGGTCCAAAATGTGACCACGGACATGAGTCGGGGTGTGAACGTGTGACAGGAAGTTTAAACTGCACAAAAGTTCAGTAAACTCCTTCGACATGGCATCCTCAGCAGTGTCAGAGGGCCAAAGGTTAAAGTCTCCAAGCACCATGACAGACGCGTTGTTCACTGCTAAAGTTGCCAACAGTTCCTGAAAGGCAGAAATAAAATGCGATGTTTGCTGTGGAGGGCGGTAAATAAGAACACAGGTAATAGGGACGTGAAAAGAAGCAGATCGCACAACTAAATAGTCGACCGCCTGAATGGAAGGAGAGGGCAGCAGTTGAAAATGGAGTCCGGGCCGGATGATAAAGGCGACCCCGCCTCCAACCTTCCCCCCGGGCCGATCGGCGCGTAAGGCGTAGTAGGAGGAAGGGAGAGCTGCTAATACGTTGGGTAGAGAATCTAGGCAAAACCAGGTTTCTGTAGGGAACAGAAGATCTGGTTTATGAGTGTCCAAAAAGATAAACAATTGAAGATGGTGTTTGACAGCAGACCGGGTATTAAGAAGAAAGGCAGAGATGGTGGGCACAGGGCCAGAGGAAGGGGGAGGGCCTGGCGTAATAGTGCTGCGGGAAAGCGAAGAAGGCATATTAGGGGGGATGGAGGGCATGTGGTTAGCACGGCTGAGGCCGAGTTCTTCAATATGAGTGGCAGTATAGGCATCTATCGACCAAGGGCCTTGACATGAACAAAGTTGTTCCGGGGAATAAGTTAAAAAACGGGCATAGTGAGGTGCCCCTAGCCCCTGCCGGCTGCGGATGGTGCGCAGACGGGCTTGCCTTTGGCGGGCCTTCGGCACGCCGCAGCGCACCCGCTGCGCGCGTCCGCTGCGCGTGCGCATGGGGCGTCCCCTAAATAGGTCGGGAGCGCGAAGAATGGAGCGCTGACCTATGGAGCCTGTAATGCCCCTTTCCAATATGGCGCCAGCAACCCCGTCAGCCCTTCGGTTGCAAGCGGCACACAGCCGTGCCGGAACGAGGCTAGGGGAGCTGGCAGATGAGAGGTAAGGCAAGGCAGTTGCAGTAAGCGCAAAACGTGCAATTTTAAAAAATCACAGATTAAAAACAAAGACAGCGTGAGTCACCACACTCGGCCATAGCTTCCGCGAACCCTCTGCCACCGGGTTGTATGCGTCCGCTGCGCATGCACATGGGGCGTCCCTTAAATAGGTCGGGAGCGCGAGGAATGGAGCACTGGCCTATGGAGCCTGTAATGCCCCTTTCCAATATGGCGCCAGCAACTCCGTCAGCCCTCCGGTTGCAAGTGGCACACAGCCATGCCGGAACAAGGCTAGGGGAGCTGGCAGATGAGAGGTAAGGCAAGGCAGTTGCAGTAAGCGCAAAACGTGCAATTTTATAAAATCACAGATTAAAAACAAAGACAACGTGAGCCACCACACTCGGCCACAGCTTCCACGAACCCTCTGCCACCGGGTTGTAGAGACTTGTGGGCAATGTATAGATCTTTGAAAGAGATTCTTCTTGCAACCAGTAGCCAGCACTGGACCTCAAGGGTAGGAGTAATATGGGTGTAAGAACTTGTCTGGTGGATTTTGTTGTTTAGGTGCTTTATAAACACAATGTGAAGACTGTTAGCATGGTATAGGTGTCACAGCACCTGTTAGCATGGTATAGGTTTTCACAGCGCCCAGGGCACTTCCTCAAGCGCCCTAGTATCCTCTGTTGGAGTAACCCAGCTACGGGAGAACAATAATGCTGTTCCTATAAGGATGAAGGTGCTTTTGTCACATTGTTGACTTGACTTATGAGTCAGAGCTTGGAGTTCATAACCACACCTAAGATATTTACTTGACAATGTGTTGAAGGGAGAACCAGTATCCTTAGGGCAAGCTGCTGGCGCGTTCAGGGGTTTCAACATTCCACAGATTAAAAGCTCAGTTTTTGAGGCATTTGGCTTCAGATGGTTTTGCTCATTCATCTGTCTACTACCTGCAGCAGGCATTCTGTAAGTCCTTCTCTCTGACTTATTTCCCAATTAAAGAACACTCCGGATGTCATCTGCATAGTTGTAACAAGTAAGTTTAAAAAACATTTATAAGCTGAATGAGTGGTACTACGTAAATGTTAAAGAAAAGAAGTGGAATCATTGAGCCGTGGGAAACAACTATTTATACAAGATTGGTTCTTACAGGAATGGAGGTAGAGACGTGATTTGTTTTTCTCCCTGTAAGAAAGATCTGAAGCTATAGTAGGTGTGTGCTCTTTGTCTCTGTGCCATTTACCCTTTCAAATAGATGTTGGTGGCCCACAGTATAAGAGGCTGCTGCTGATTATGTGGAGTGCAGCAACTCCATAGGACTCTATCATGTCCTTGAGGTCATCCAAACAGCAATTTCCGTCCTATTTCCCTGCTGCCAGCCTTCTCCAAAGTCATGGAGAGACACATTCATCCTAATCTGGCTCAGTTTATTGCTAGCAATAATTTACTGCATTTTTCTTAATCAGGTTTTCGCCCTGGTTTCTCGACTGAAACTACTCTCCTAGGCGTAACTGAGAACCTTTTTTACTAGATAGAGGAGACACAGCTGTACTGATATTACTCGATCTCAGTGCAGCTTTCGATACTGTCTCCCATAATATACTCCTCAGAATCAAGACTGGGAGTGCTCCCAGCTACTTGCAATCTCTTGTCAAAACTTATGCTCCTGCACGTTCTCTCCGTTCTTCTTCGCAAATTCTATTCTGTGTACCCAAGTTTAGACTGTCTAGAATGGGAGGCTAGTCCTTTTCATTTCTAGGCCCCAGACTTTAGAATTCCCTCCCCCTTGACATCCGTTCTGAGAACAGTTACGTTCGTTTCCGTAAAGCCATTAAGACCTGGTTATTCAATCAATAACTCATTAGCACTCTGTGTCCTGCGGCTCTTTGTCTCTTTTAGCGCCGGGAAACCCTTCTGGGTAGCTGTCGCGCTCTACAAGCTCAATAAATAAATAAAATAAATTAAAGCTGAAAAATTTATTTTCTACGTAGGATGTGTGTCTGCTGGTCAAAGAAGACAGTGTTTTTCTCAAGGAAATCTGAAATCTGAATGAATTATGTTTTTTTATCAATTTACACAGAGGTGGTCTCTGCGATAGAGGACTGTACATTATGGGGTTCATAAGACCTACATCAATCATTAGAGCAATGGCACTACAGTCTACATCTCCCAGAAGCCATTAGGTTGTTCAAACAGTGAATAAGACATCTGAGATGCGTTGGTAAGGACAGTGAGTTCTGGTGAGCACACTCTGTTTAGCACTAATTGAACGTTGAGTGGTAGGGTCAACTGCAGCTACACTGCAGAGGAGGACACACAAGCTGAAAAGGCTCTTGGTAGCTTGTTTCAATGTATTTCTTTCTTTTGTGGTTCAGATGGATAATATAAGTATTTTTAATACCTCTTTATTGCATTTTTACATTCATTTTAATATACACAGATTTCTGTCATGCTGTGATAATTGAATACAAAATATAATTCTGATCTACCTAGATCACATTTCAGTACTGTACAGCATATTATATATTGCAATGATCACAGCAACGAGTGGCCACAGGTTCACCCAGCAAGGGTCAGCTGAAAAAATAGAATAAAAAACAAATCAGACCTGTTAGACCTGGAATCCATGGCATAGATTTCCCTCTAACCTTTTCACTTCAAAACCTCCTGTTTTGTGGACATCCTTTTTGCTGGCTTTGGGAATCTGCACACTTTACCACAGCTAACCAGAGCTAAAGTGCTAGTGTTCTCTCCCTAAAACATGGTAGACTCAGCTTATACCCAATTGCATATTTAATGTACTTGTAAGTCCCTAGCAGAGGGATAGTACTTGTGCCAAGGGCCTGTACCTTAAAGGATACTAGTGGGGATACAGCACTTATTTTGCCACCTACTTCAGTAGCCATTTAAACATGTCTGAGGCCTGCCATTGTAGCCCATATGAACAGTTTTTAAACTGCCATGTCGACCTGGCAAAATACACTTTTTTTCAGCCCCAAACCTTCCTTTTAGTCCATGTAAGTCACCCCTAGGATAGGGCCTGGACAGCCCAGAGGCAGGGTGCAGTATATTTAGGAAGTGGGACATGTACTTTTTTGTTGACATGTCCTGGCAGTGAAAAACACATACATTCGTTTTACACTACTACAAGGCCCACCTCTTCCATAGGTAACACAGGAGTTACCTTGTTACATTTAAGAGGTGATAATTTCTAAATGGGAGCAGGTAACCAGTTCATACTTGGTGTCTTTGGAATTGTAATGAAAAATCCTTTCTCTTGGTGAAGTCAGGTTTTAAATTACCATTTTGAAAATAGCACTTTTAAAGAATGGCATTATCCTACCGTACCTATTTGGTGCCTACAGCCTGACTCTGGGTCACATGACTTGGTGTAGTTGGCAGTTGGGCTTTGTGTATTCCTCCTAAACAGCCACACACAATAGAGAGATTAGGTATGCTTGGAAGTGCCATCGCTGGCAGGATGGGTGGGCAGTGCTGGGCACTACCCAACTTATACTTATATAGGCTCTGCCCTGCCTCCACAGAAAAGGCTGCATACCCCCTGCAGCCAGTCTGGAGCCAGGACAGGAAAGGCAGGATGCCTAGGGACTTCAAAGGGAAACACCTAGAAACTTCTCCCCACTTCAAAGGAAGGCCCAGGTATAAATATTGGACCTCAGACACCAACTCTTCAGTAAACTTCTGGACCTGTGGATACTCTGCCATGAAGAAGGGCTTTTGTGCTGCTAACAGGACTGCCACTTTGCAAGACTGCTGCTCTGAAGGGCTGCTGCCCGGCTCTGCTGTCGATCTGCCTGCTACCCTCCTGCCTGGGTGAGAAGGACAGGACCTGCATGTGTTGAACTTTGGACACCAGAGTGATTACAGGGGCTAATTGGCGGATGCCCTGAATGAATTGAGCCTCAGGGACTGCAGTCTCCAACAACCTTGACTCCAGGGTACAGTAGTTAAATGTTAAACCCAAAGTAAGGCCTAACACAAAGGAGTGTAAGACATTTATCGCACAACAGTGATCAATAATGGACAAACGACTCAAGAAGGTGAACCAGACCACTTTAAGAAGATTATACTTTGTTTGTAATTTATTTTAAGACCAAGATCTTCATGATAAGGTAATTAGATTTTTAATTTAAAAAAATACTTTGCACTTTGAAAAATCGACAGAATATTTTCAGAACAGCTTAATGTTATACAATGGGGAAGACAGTTTTACGGTTAATCAGGTAAGTAGGCCACTTACAGTCCCAGTCTTCTGGACCAAAAGTCAGCAGTGGGCAAGAAGTAGGTAAGTACCAACACTGCACCACCAGAGGTCAAAATCGAAGATCAGCCCAATGCGCTTCAATGGAGACTGGAGGTCCTTGGAGCCACGCAGCTTGCAGATAAGTGGATCGGTTGCAAGGGCTATGCTTTGGATGTTAGGACCAGCTCGGGGCAGGAGGACACAAAGTAGGATCAAACATGCACCACCAGCGGCACAGGGGCAGCTGAGTGCAGAGTGCATCCAGGCAGAATACCAGCGACGGCACAGGTCAATTGAGGTGTTGGGGCTCACAGGGGCACCACTGGTCGAGCTCACCAAAGCCCGGGGGATGCCGGTGCAGGGTGCTTTTAGACGTCAAAAATCTTCTTACAGGGACAGTTGCAGTGGGGGGACCCTTCAAATTCACTCTGCAGGCGCAATCGTTGGGGTCAGGAGAGGTCGTCCAAAACTGGATTTGGAATTCTGGTCTCTGGGAAGACTTAACTTGGCAGTTGGGCCACTCAGACTCAGGCCGTGGGTGTCGGGTGCAGACGGGGTACAAGTCACCGATCCGGCAGGATCCGAAGTCTTTTGTTGTTGTTTTTTTCTGGGCAGGTCCGCTGTCTACAGGAGATTAGACTCTTTGTTAAAGGCAGCAGTCCTCCCATGGGTTTCAGAGGTCATTAGCGGCAAGACAGGTGGCATGTTCATCAAAGCTGGAGACAGGCTGGTAGGGCTTGGGCCAAGGCAGTCATCGTCTTCAGTCTTCTCTGTAGGGTTGTCTTCTTTCTTCATAGATCGTCGCATATCTTGTTTCCAAGTCTGGGGGAGACACCTAAATACTAGATTTAGAGGCGTTTTAGGGGAGTAGCAGGTAGGGCCAATAGGCACCTTACCTGGGGTGACTACACCCTCTATTATGCCATGCTGCTGTGGAAGGGGGCATAGACCTATCCCAGATGGCAGGGACTGAAAGATGTGCTTCACCTTCCCCACCGTAGGGCTGGAGTTGGCAGAGGTAGGCACACCTCCTATACTTCTTAAGTTTTCCCAACAGTTTTACCACTCAAAGTGGGAGTGTAAACCGGGGGCTACCATCTGCTGTTAGCAGCACAGGCTGGGGGTCGCATTACAAAGGCAGCAGGCATTTGAAGCTCCCCTCCTTGAGCACCGACGCATACTGCGGATGGCAGTGTGACACCTCTGCCCAGGTTGTGCATTGTTTCTGGTCCCAGAGAGCAGAGACTCTCTACCAAGGGGGCCAGAAACATGTCTGGTGGTGGCTGGCAGCCTACAGCTGGTTAGTCAAGTCAAGTCAGTCAAGTCAAAAGATTTATATAGCGCGCTACATACCCGGAGGGTCTCAAGGCGCTTGAAGAAGGGTGGGGAGTTATTTGTCGAATATCCAAGTTTTAAGTTGCTTTCTGAATGCTAGATGGTTCTGAGTGAGACGAAGGTGAGTGGGGAGTGAGTTCCAGGTTTTAGCTGCGAGGTAGGAGAAGGATCTACCTCCCATGGTGGTTTTATTGATGCAAGGTACGGTAGCAAAGGCTTGGTTGGAGGATCGTAGCTGGCGGGAGGGGGTGTAGAAGGAAAGTCGTGTGTTGAGGCATTCGGGTCCAAGTTCGTAGAGTGCTTTGTGTGCGTGGGTTAGGAGGCGGAAAGTAATCCTTTTATTGACGGGGAGCCAGTGGAGGTTTTTCAGGTGACTAGAGATGTGGTCTTTACGCTGGATGTCTAGTATGAGTCTAGCTGATGCGTTCTGGATGCGTTGGAGTTTTTTCTGGAGTTTTGCGGTGATACCGGCGTATAGGGTGTTTCCGTAGTCCAGGCGGCTTGTAACCAGAGCATGGGTGACCGTTTTTCTGGTGTCGGTGGGGATCCAACGAAATGTTTTTTTGAGCATGCGAAGAATGTTGAAGCAAGATGATGAAACGGCGTTGACTTGTCTGTTCATAGAGAGTGAGGAGTCCAGGATGACGCCCAGGTTCCGTGCGTGGTCCGTCGGGATGGGTGCTTTTCCAAGAGTCGTCCCAGGCGGAGGGGGAGGTACCTAAGATAAGGACTTCTGTTTTGTCTGAGTTCAGTTTCAGACGGCTGTGCTTCATCCACTCGGCTACTTCTTTCATTCCTTCATGTAGGTTGGTTTTGGTGGTGTTAGGGTCTTTGGTGAGTGATAGGATCAGTTGAGTGTCATCCGCGTAGGACATGATGTTGAGGTTGTGTTGGCGAGCGATGGCCGCGAGGGGGCTCATGTATACGTTGAAGAAGGTGGGACTGAGTGAGGACCCTTGGGGTACGCCGCAGATGACTTCAGTGGCCTCTGAGTTGAATGGTGGGAGGCGGACTCTCTGGGTTCTTCCGGTGAGGAACGAGGTGATCCATTCCAGTGCTTTTCCTTGGATTCCGATGTTTCTGAGGCGCTGTAGAAGGGTGCTATGGCAAACTGTGTCGAAGACTGCGGAGAGGTCGAGGAGGATGAGGGCGACTGTGTCTCCATTGTCCAGTAGAGTTCGAATGTCGTCTGTTGCTGCGATGAGGGCGGTCTCCGTGCTGTGTTTGGCTCGGAAGACGGACTGTGAGGAGTCGAGGGATTTGTTGGTTTCGAGGAAGGCGGCGAGCTGGTTGTTGACGGCTTTCTCGATGACTTTGGCAGGGAATGGAAGGAGCGAGATGGGTCGGTAGTTTTTGAGTTCGGTGGGGTCAGCTGTGGGTTTTTTCAGAAGGGCGCTAAGTTCTGCGTTTTTCCAGCTTTCCGGGAAGGTGGCGGAGTTGAGGGAGCAGTTGATGACGTCTCGGAGGTGTGGTGCTATGATTGAGTCTGCTTTGTTGAAGATGTGGTGAGGGCAGGGGTCTGTGGGGGATCCTGAGTGGATGGAGTTCATCAGGCGGATGGTGTCCTCAGTGGAGATTGGGTTCCAGTCATTAAGGATGTTCAAGGGGGGTGAAGGTCCTGCAGAAGGTTGGGTGGGTTGGTCTCGGGGTCGGTTGTCGAAGCTGTTGTGGATGTCTGCGATTTTGTTGTGGAAGAACGAAGCTAGGGAGTCGCAGAGGGCTTGAGAGGGGGTGATGTCGTTGGAGTTGGCTGAGGGGTTGGTAAATTCTTTGACGATGTTGAATAATTCCTTGCTGTTGTGGGCGTTGTTGTCTAGTCGGTCTTTGAATGCGGTTTTCTTGGCAGATCGGATTAGTTGGTGGTGTATGCGGGTGGCGTTTTTGAAGGCATCCCTAGTGCTGGTGTTTGGGTCTTTTTTCCAGGCCTTCTCGAGGGAGCGACAGAGTTTCTTTGATTTCTTAAGATCATCGTTGAACCAGGAGGCGTTTTTGCTGCCTAGTTTGATTCGACGTTTTTTCAGCGGTGCTAGGATGTCGGCGCTGTTGGATAGCCATTGGGTGAGGTTAATGGCTGCTTGGTCGGGGTTTGAGGAGTGGGTAGGGGGGTTTTGAAGAAGCGATGAGGAGATCTGGTCGATGGTGATTTTGTTCCAGTTTCTTCACAGAGTAGGTTGAGGATGGTTGTGAGTTGTGGTCTTGTTGTAGATAAAGTGTACGCAGCTGTGGTCCGTCCAGTGGAGAGTAGTGGTGTGACTGAAGGAGACATGTTTGCTGGAGGTGAAGATAGGGTCGAGTGTGTGACCTGCGATGTGGGTGGGCGTAGTGACAAGTTGTTTGAGTCCGAGGTTGGCGAGATTGTCCAAAAGGGAGGTGGCGTTGCTGTCATTGCTCTTTTCCAGGTGAATGTTGAGGTCTCCCAGCAGAATGTATTCCTCGGAGGGGAGGGCGTGTGGGGTGATAAAGTCACTGAATTGTGCACGGGGTCCTGGAGGTCGGTAGAGGAGTGTGCCTCTGAGTGTGGTCTTGGGGTCGGTGTGGATCTGGAAGTGAAGGTGTTCGGCGCTGGTAAGGTTGACGTCTGAGCTGGTTGAGATGCGGATGGTGTTCTTATGGACGATGGAGATGCCTCCTCCTGTTTGGTCGATGCGGTCCTTACGGATGATCTTGTATCCTTCCGGGATGGTAATGGTGATGTCTGGGGCTGATGAGGCGTTCATCCATGTTTCTGTTAGGAAGGCTACGTGTGGGAGAAATGGTGTCTAGTAGGTTCCAGAGGTCGATGGCGTGTCTGTGGACTGAGCGGGTGTTGAGCAGGATGCATTTTAGGTGGTTGGAGTCAGACATCTGTTGTGTGATCGTGGATGAGGAGTTTTTTTTCTTGGTGCCGTCGAACTTGCAGGAGTAGCATGTGAAGGGTCCATGGGTGTGTCCGGGAGCGGCTTGAGCGCAGTTGGGGAGACGGCCGGGGTTAAGGGCTAGGAGGGTGGAGGCGTCGTATGTAATGCGGGAGGGCTGGGCATTGCGTGGACCAGGGGGTCTGGCGCTGGGCGCGGTCCAGGCGTGGACGGGCGTAGACGAGCTTACCTTTGGCGCACCTTCGGCGCGACTGGGGCGCGAACGCTGCGCGTAAACGCTGCACGCAAATGCTTCTGTCATAGGTGGATAATGGGAGGGGAGGGGCGAGGCAGGCTCAGCTGGGAGGCGGGAGCGTGATTGGAGGGCCGGGCTTGGAAGTCACAGCAAGCAAATGGCTGCAACAATAACAACAACTTTACGCAGGGAGAGGTTGGGGCGAGCAGTGGAGCGCTATTACTGAAACAATAAATATACAAATGAAATGGCTGAGTGGTGGACGCTGTGAGGGGTCACAAAGCAGCGCAATGAACACAGCACTTTAAAAGTATAAAGCGGCGCTATGAAATTGAACACAGTGCAATCAGTAATCAAAGCAGCAAAGCAGCGCTAAGGTCAGAGCCAGATTAAGACACAATGCGGCGCAGTGATGTTATAGTAGGAAGAAAGCACAGAGCACAAGCAGCGTAGGAGTAGCGCTACGATACCCAGGAGGACAGAGGGGAGCAACCGGATCTGCACGAGTCAGGACATAGGGTTGACAGGTTTTCAGAGGGGCACCTCTGAGGTCCTCTCTGAGTACATGGTACAATAAATCCCCATTGGCATCAGTGTGGATTTATTCCTCACTCCTGTGTTCAGTGAAGCCATCATGGTGCTGTGGAACTCGAGTTGTTGAGCTTAAAGCCCATGTACTCTCTATAGCTTCACTGGCACTTACAAGATTATTCAATGGACCCCAATATTGTAGGGGTATATCTTCTCATGCAGATATGCCCTCTCCTGTTTTATAGTGCACCCTGCCTTAGGACTTTGAGGCCAGCTAGAGGGATGATTTACCTATGTTTTCATGCAATGTTCGCTGGTTGGCACCCAGGCAGAGTGCCAGGTTGACTTTGTTGTTTTCTCCCTCACAGAGGTATGCAAACTTCTAGGGCTGAGATTTGTAGATCTTTAATTGGGTCCTGGAAAGCAGCTGGGCTAGGTTCTAAGCTAGCCAATCCAGAATGGGGAGAGTTGATGGATAGGTATGATTTGTGTTTGTTCCAAGAGACCTGGCTCCTGACTGTCCCTGTAAGGGTGGGCTTTGCAACATTTTATACACCTGCTGTGCAGGGCCCCAGGGGAAGACCTTCGGGGGTGGTTGTGCATTTGGGTTGCCTCACATTGGGGGTGTTCGGCTAAGGTAATAGATTCCCACTCCCCGGACATCCTTTGTATTGCACTTACATTTTTGGATGGCTCGATGGTGATAGTGATTAATATATATTTACGCCCTACACCCCACCAGCTGGGTCTATCTATGTTAGAGGCCCTTGCGGAACTCCTTCTTTTATTTCCCTCTCCGATTCATAGAATTATCGGGGGCGATTTTAATTGCCATTTTGAACCCCTGGTTGGGATCCCCTCTGTAACCAAGTCAAGTCAAGTCAAGTCATAAAATTTATATAGCGCACTACATACCCAGAGGGTTTCAAGGCGCTTAGGAAGGGGAGGAGGATTATTTGTCAAATATCCACGTTTTAAGCTGCTTTCTGAACGCTAGGTGATTCTGGGTGAGGCGAAGGTAAGCGGGGAGTGAGTTCCATGTTTTGGCAGCTAGGTATGAGAAGGATCTGCCTCCCATGGTGGTCTTGTTGATGCGAGGTACAGTGGCGAAGGCTTGGCTGGAAGAGCGAAGTTGGCGGGAGGGGGTGTAGAAGGACAGTCGAGAGTTGAGGCAATCTGGTCCGATGTCGTAGAGTGATTTGTGTGCGTGGGTAAGCAGTCGGAAAGTAATCCTCTTATTGACGGGTAGCCAGTGGAGGTCTTTAAGGTGACCAGAGATGTGTTCGTTGCGTGGGATGTCTAATATGAGCCTGGCTGAGGCGTTTTGGATTCGTTGTAGTTTCTTCTGGAGTTTAGCGGTGGTACCTGCGTAGAGGGTGTTTCCGTAGTCCAGTCAGCTCGTGACTAGAGCGTGGGTGACTGTTTTCCTTGTTTCGGTGGGGATCCAGCGAAATGTTTTTCTGAGCATGCGAAGAATGTTAAAGCAGGAAGAGGATACGGCGCTGACTTGTCTGTTCATTGAGAGTGAAGAATCCAGGATGACGCCAAGGTTCCGTGCGTGGTTTGTCGGGATGGGTGCATTTCCGAGGGCTTCCGGCCACCAGGAGTCGTCCCATGCAGAGGGGGATTTACCTAAGATGAGGACTTCTGTTTTGTCTGAGTTCAGTTTCAGACGGCTTTGTTTCATCCATTCGGCGACTTCTTTCATTCCTTCGTGTAGGTTAGTTTTGGCGGTGCTGGGGTCATTGGTGAGAGAAAGGATCAGTTGAGTGTCATCCGCATAAGAGATGATGTTGAGGTTGTGTTGGCGTGCGATGGCCGCGAGGGGGCTCATGTATACGTTGAAGAGGGTGGGACTGAGTGAGGATCCTTGTGGTACGCCGCAGATGATTTCAGAGGCCTCGGACTTGAATGGTGGGAGGCGGACTCTCTGGGTTCTTCCGGTGAGGAACAAGGTGATCCATTCCAGTGCCTTTCCTTGGATTCCGATGTTTCTGAGGCGTTGTAAAAGGGTGCTGTGGCAGACTGTGTCGAAGGCTGCAGAGAGGTCGAGGAGGATGAGGGCGACTGTGTCTCCATTGTCCAGTAGAGTTCGAATGTCGTCTGTTGCTGCGATGAGGGCGGTCTCAGTGCTGTGTTTGGCTCGGAAGCCAGATTGTGAGGGGTCGAGTGATTTGTTGGCTTCGAGGAAGGCGGCGAGCTGGTTGTTGACAGCTTTCTCGATGACTTTGGCCGGGAATGGAAGAAGCGAGATGGGGCGGTAGTTTTTGAGTTCGGTGGGGTCTGCTGTTGGTTTTTTCAGAAGGGCGGTGAGTTCAGCGTGTTTCCAGTCTTCTGGGAAGGTAGCGGAGTTGAAGGAGCAGTTGATGACGTCTCGGAGGTGCGGAGCTATGACGGAGTCTGCTTTGTTGAAGATGTGGTGAGGGCATGGGTCTGTGGGGGATCCAGAGTGGATGGAATTCATCAGGCGGATGGTGTCCTCAGTGGAGATTGGGTTCCAGGCGTTAAGGGTGTTAACGGGGGGAAGATGGTCAGCTGATGGTAGGGTGGGTTGGCTTCCGGGTTGGTTGTCAAAGCTGTTGTGGATGTCAGCAATCTTGTCGTGGAAAAAAGAGGCTAGGGAATCGCAGAGGGTTTGAGAGGGGGTGATGTCGTTGGAGTTGGCCGAGGGGTTGGAAAATTCCTTGACGATGTTGAAAAGTTCCTTGCTGTTGTGGGCGTTGTTGTCAAGTCGATCCTTGAATGCTGTTTTCTTGGCTTTTCGGATCAGTTGGTGGTGAGTACGGATGGCGCTTTTGAAGGCGTCCTTGTTGCTGGTGGATGGGTCTTTTTTCCAGGCCTTTTCAAGGGAGCGGCACAGTTTCTTGGACTTCTTGAGGTCATCGTTGAACCATGAGCAGTGGCGGCTGGTGACATTTGAAAGTAGTGGGGCGTAAAAGTTCAGGATGAGTGTCACCAATTTTCTATTGTGTCCACGGTTTGAACTGACCACTCTATTGTCCTCTGTACTGGTTGGTAATGCCTAGTCAATAGCAGCCACCCCTAATCCTGCATACTAGCCATGGGAGGCCAAGCACCCACTTAAATCGTTCTCACTGGATACCAGTGTCAGACAAAGCAAGTCATTAAAGCAACTCACAGGAGTCCTCATATGTACCCACTTCCTAATACACGTCCGATATCACGAATAACAAGGCACAAGGCAAAGTGGAACAAATCCAAGAACGGCTGGTTAAACAGAAGCAAGAAACTATTTGGAGCACCAAACAAGCCCTTGCAGTCAACGCCTAGCCCTAACACAGTCCGGTGGCATGCAGAGACAGTCTCATGTGGATGCCGGGCTCAGTAAATTCCACCGAGCCACGATTCCAGCAGCCAATCCATAAGCAGTGGCACCAAATGTTGAACTTGCAATGTAAAATAAACAAATAGAAGGCGCACACTTATATCACAGAAACCCTTCTCTATCAATAAGCTGGTGTCTGATGCACACTGGAGCAGCCTTACGCTTGCCCGACATCCATGGGCACTTAGACACCCACCTGACTCGCACACACAAAACTCATTATGTTGTTACAATAATGACTTTTGCCCAAATCCCTTAATTATCACTCATGCGGACACCAGAAACAGACTGGAGTGGCAGGAATCAAAGTTTACGCAGGGAAGCACACACAGTGTGATGCCATGCTGCGTGGTCTTAGGCTAGCTAAAGCGCTTGCTTTAATCCCAAACTTCATAGCACTCACCCACTCTGCCCAATCAGTAACAAAGACATGTATAAAAGTGCGTTCCCTACTTTACAGTAACAACAAAGATGCCCCCTACCTTTCTGCTCGTCTGAAAGCTTCATTGTCAGGCATATCTGCCTTTTGTGCGAGTGTTGCACGTCGGTGCCGCATTAACCCTTTGAACGAGGCAGTCAGATGTGAATAATCAGTGCTGACTTTTTTTTTATCCAGAATGGCTTTTTTTCAGACGTCTGCATACACATCAGGCACGTCTGTACAAACGGTATCAAACTTTATTCTTGCAGGTTGTGTGAGCAGGAGCACACCATGCGTCATGTAGGGAGAGGAAGGTGCCGATGTGGCAGCTGAAGAAAGACCCAGTAAAAGGATACTTTAAGAAATACAAACTGAAGTGCAACTCGAGCCTTTGCAGTGCCAAGAAGGACAACCGAAGTACCCTGCTGCAATGTAATTAAATTAAGGTGCTGAAACAACGGAATACCACAAATTATATTTCAGTGATTCATGCAGTCACGGCTCGCTCACAGTGGGGGCCAGGGGGGTGGGGATAAATAAAATAAAAAACTTACCTTGTCTTCACTTGACCGGGTCCGCACCATCTCTGCTCTGGGGTCCCGTTGGCGCCTAGACTAATTAGTAATGGCTGCCAACTTGCCGAGACACAGTAGTAGCCAATCCTGATGCTGCTCTCTTTAGAGGAGAGCTGCTCTCTAAAGAGAGTAGCATCAGGATTGGGCTGAGCATTAAAAAAACGTCGTTCGTTTTTTCAGCAATGGGGTACGTTGCATTAGGCAGGCAAACCCCTAATCGGTTGTTTTTTTAAAATCCACATAGTTTGCTAGTTAAAAAAGCCCTGCCGGGCAAACACCACATGCGAGGTGAGTGCGCACTGTGCCGGCACAGTCAGTCCAGCGCCACCCAGTGTCAGACAGTGCATACTGTCCAAGTCCATGACACACACCACGGCCGCAGGGCAATAATTATCGGGCAATTTATTCGAGCGGCGCGTTAATTTATAAAACTTTTATTAACGCGCCGCTCGAATAAATTGCCTGATAATTATAGGTGGGGCAACGCCCAAACGCCCTAATGGTAAAACCGCCACTGACCATGAGGCCTTCTTGATGCCACGTTTGTGTTGACGTTTTTTCAGTGGTGCTAAGGTGTCGGCGGTGTTGGATAACCAAAGGGTGAGGTTGGAGGCGGCTTCGTTGGCGTTAGAAGAGAGGGCTGGGGAGCTTTGAAGGAGCGATGTGGAGATCTGCTCCGTGGTGATTTTGTTCCAGTTTCTTTGTAGAGTTGGTTGGAGGTGGATGATGGGTTTCGGCTTGTTGTAGGTGAAGTGAACGCAGCTGTGGTCAGTCCAGAGGAGATCCGTAGTGTGGCTGAAGGAGACATGATTGCTGGAGGTGAAGATGGGGTCGAGTGTGTGGCCTGCGATGTGGGTGGGGGAAGTGACCAGTTGTTTAAGTCCGAGGTTGGCTAGGTTGTCCAAGAGGGTGGCGGTGTTGTGGTCGTTGATCTTTTCAAGGTGGAAGTTGAGGTCTCCCAGAAGGATGTAGTCTTTGGAGGGGAGCGCGTGTGGGGTGATGAAGTCCGTGATGTCTTCACTGAATTTTGCGCGGGGTCCTGGTGGTCTGTAGAGGAGGGTGCCTCTGAGTGTGGTCTTGGGGTCGATGTGGATCTGGAAGTGAAGGTGTTCGGAGTTGGCGAGGTTGGCGTCCGAGCTGGTTGAGATGCGGATTGATTTCTTATGGACGATAGCGATTCCACCTCCTGTATGGTCGGTGCGGTCCTTGCGTGTGATCTTATAGTCGTCAGGGATAGCGATGGCGATGTCAGGGGCGGAGGAAGCGTTCATCCATGTTTCCGTTAGGAAGGCGACGTCAGGAGAGATGGTGTCTAGTAGGTTCCAAAGGTCAATGGCGTGCCTGTGGACCGAGCGGGTGTTGAGAAGGATGCATTTTAGGTGGTTGGGGTCGGGAATCTGTGTTGTGGTCGTAGCGGAGATGTTGTAGGTGCCGCTGAATTTGCAGGAGTAGCAGGAGAAAGGTCCATGGGTGTGTCCAGGAGCGGCTTGGACGCAGTTGGGGGGACGGCCGGGGTTGAGGGCTAGGAGGGTGGCGGCATCGTAGGTGACGCGGGGGGGCTGGGCAGCGCGAGGGACAGGGGGTCTGGCGCTGGGCGCGGTCCAGGCGCGGACGGGCGTAGACGGGCTTACCTTTGGCGCACCTTCGGCGCGGGTTGGGCGCGGTCACTGCGCGTGAACGCTGCGCGTTTGGGCTGCTGTCATATATGGATGGTGGGAAGGGGGAGGGGCGAGGGCGGCTCGGCTGGGAGGCGGGGCGGGCTCGGGTCAACACGAAGCACAACAACAACAGCTCCAAAATGGAGGGGGGAGTCGAGCAGGGCGCTGGGGGGTATCGCGCTATGACTTTGGCAAGAAAACGATGGTGCAAGCAGGCGAGGATCACACAATGCAGGCACAGTGAAGCAATGCAGCTCAGTACAGTGAAACCGGCAGGCAAGCGGCGAGGTTCAACAATTAATTACGTTAAATGGCAGTACAAATAAGTTAGCGAGCATACAACAAGTAAATGAATGGCAGTACAAGCAAATATGCCAGCGACGTTTAAAGCAGTTAATTAAAAGGCAGAAGCAGCGTGGGTCAAACAATTAAATAAAAGGCACAATCAGCGTGGGTCCAATAATTAAATAAAAGGCACAATCAGCGTGGGTCCAATAATTAAATAAAAGGCACAATCAGCGTGGGTCCAATAATTAAATAAAGATAGAAGCAGCGTGGGTCTGATAATTAAATAAAGGTAGAAGCAGCGTGGGTTAGCGATACCGCTACACGGTGGAGAGGCAGGGGAGCGACCACTCGGGGCAGAAGCACAGAGGGATCACAGCGCGTCTGGTACAGGAAGCGCTGTTAATAGATAGTGGGAGGGCGGCTCGGCTGGGAGGCGGGGCGGGCTCGGGTCAACACGAAGCACAACAACAACAGCTCCAAAATGGAGGGGGGAGTCGAGCAGGGCGCTGGGGGGTATCGCGCTATGACTTTGGCAAGAAAACGATGGTGCAAGCAGGCGAGGATCACACAATGCAGGCACAGTGAAGCAATGCAGCTCAGTACAGTGAAACCGGCAGGCAAGCGGCGAGGTTCAACAATTAATTACGTTAAATGGCAGTGCAAATAAGCTAGCGAGCATACAAGTAAATGAATGGCAGTACAAGCAAATATGCCAGCGACGTTTAAAGCAGTTAATTAAAAGGCAGAAGCAGCGTGGGTCAAACAATTAAATAAAAGGCACAATCAGCGTGGGTCCAATAATTAAATAAAAGGCACAATCAGCGTGGGTCCAATAATTAAATAAAAGGCACAATCAGCGTGGGTCCAATAATTAAATAAAGCCAGAAGCAGCGTGGGTCCGATAATTAAATAAAGGTAGAAGCAGCGTGGGTTAACGATACCGCTACACGGTGGAGAGGCAGGGGAGCGACCACTCGGGGCAGAAGCACAGAGGGACACCATAGATGAGGACACCATTTGGCAGATTCAGGAGTGCACTATGTACCTGGTAAAGCGAATAACGCATTTGGCCCTCCAGATTAATAAGCTGGTAGTAACCCACTCCCTCAGGTCCTGTAATGGCAGACTCCCTCCCGACGTACCTGGCACAAGCACCTATAATAGACCGGGGAAAAACACAACCATTGATTACATCTTGGTTAATGTGAAATTCTGGACCCAAATGAGGGCCTTCATTGTTATCCAAAGGGTAGATAGCGACCATAACTTTTTGTCGCTAGAATTAAACTGCACACTGGGACACCAAAACGAACCGAGGGTACTGGAGCCTCTTACTGATTCGAATCTAGTTACAGCTGTGGGTGTTAGACGCATCAGGTGGGCTAAGGTCGCGTTAGCCCCAGATAAACTAGCTGAGATAAACCAACATGTAGCCGGCTCCTTAACAGAGGCTTTTGACCTCCAGGGTGTCAATTATGACCTGCCCTACTTTCAGGATCTACAGCATATCCATTCTAAGCTCCTCTTTACTTTGGCCGATTACTTTTACATCATAGATAATAAGAGGCCACAGGTAAAAAACCAGGCCCATTGGTATAACAAAAATTGTAGGGCGGCTAAAAGCGCTCTTGTAAAGGAGGTAAAATCTGTGTCTCTGCTGAGTATTAGAATGCCCCGACACATCTACAAAAGAACGATTAAGGAGTCTAATTCGGAGTGGGAGGCTTTAAGATGGGAAAGCATACTGTAGCCCTGGACGGACGTGAGAACAGGACCTTTTGGAATCTAGTTAGATCAGGATCGGCAGAGGGGTTGTCCGCCATAACTCCCAACCTGAGTGAAGAGGTCTGGCTAGCCCACTTTAATCCCCTCTACTCCCTCTCTCACTCCGCATCTCCAGTAGACCTAGCCCCTTTGATGGGTACATCGGCTGTAGCTCCTCCAGACGCAATGGGTCTTGATTGCCCACCCTGCACCTTGCTTGAAATCCAGGCGGCCCTCAAAAGTCTGTCTTCTGGGAAAGCTCTGGGTTTAGACAGGATCCCTGGAGATCTATTCTTGAGCGAAAAGAAGGTATGGGCCCCCTATATGTGGCTATACCTTAATACCATTCCCCCAAACCTGGCTGGGTGCAGAAATGATTACCATCCATACAAAGGCTTTCCCTCTCGACCCGGTCAACTACTGCCCCATTAGTCTCATTGATCTCCTCCAGAAATTATTCGCCCACTTTTTACTATCAAGGCTGCAGAGTTGGATGGACGAACATCACATCCTAACCTCCCTCCAATCTGGCTTTCGAGCAAAGTTCTCCACCACTGACCAACTGTTTAGACTACAGTTGGTCTACTGGAAGACGGTATCCATGGGGGCGGGTAGTTTGTACTTGATCTTTGTGGACCATTGATCCGCATTTGACTTGGTCCAGAGGGATAAGCTCTGGGCAATATTACTAGAGATGGGTTCCCCCGATATATCTGTGCCATCTGTTTAAACGTATGCACCAAGGTACCTACGCAAGGGTGAGGTACGGGAGGAATGGGGAGCTTTCGGCCCCGTTTCCGGTGGAAAAGGGAGTGAGGCAGCGGTGGGTGCTGGCCCCCACGCTCTTCTCCCTCTTCCTCAACGGGTGGATCGAACATCTAATGGGAGCGAGGGACCTAGACTCACCCAGTCTAGCAGGCCGCAAGATACCAGCCCTAATGTTCGCTGATGATACCCTTCTGCTATCAAAATCTTCCATGGGTATACAGCGAACACTGGAAGCGTTTTGCTCCTTTTGTAGATCTAGGAACCTGGAGATTAACCCCTCCAAAGCTAAGTATATGGTCTACAACGCCAAATCATCCAACTGCCCCCCCCCCCCCCCCTATGGATGGTTCGGTGTTGGAAAGAGTGTCCACCTTTGACTACTTGGGGGTAACACTAAACTATAGAATGGATTAGGGGTCCCACATGGCTAAGGCCACCCTGAAGTCGGCCCAATCATCTGGCAGTATTCTAAAGGTTTACAATGAGTGCTCACTTAAATCATTGGGACCGCCTGTGGAAATCTACAAAGCCCAGGCGAGAGGTGAAGCGCTCTACGGAGCAGACCTCTGGGGTCACGTTTGCGCCACCTCTCTATCTTCTACCGAGAATAGTTTTATTAGGCGCCGTTTGAGACTTTCCCAGAGTACTCCCTTGACCCCATTACAGTTTGATTTATAAGTGGTCAAATGTTCCCCATACATCGAGTTCTTGCCCAGGGTGTGAAGGTAATGAAGAGACGGATGTGCAGGTTCTGCTCTTCTGCCCTCTCTACTTAAGGCAAGAGCTAAATGGATTATCCAATTATGTAAGTCCAGGGGTCTCAGGGACTATAGGGAGGTATTTAGAATTTTAAAATATGATACCACTCCCTTGATTGTGTTTGCGACTGCCAGATACCTTCTGTCTATGTGGTGCACAAGAGGCGCCATAATCAAAAAATGTCATATTGCCTCTTCTGCGCTAGCATAAACACTGTAATTCAGAAGGTACCTTACAAATAATATCCCTAGGGACCGATCTACTTGTCCACCCATTGCTCTAATTGAATTGGTATAGGATTCTGTCATGTATGTATTATTGCAATTTTAACCATTTTATGATTTTGGGCTGCTATAATGAATGTATTATATTGTTGATTAATGACTTGCTTTTATTTTTTATTGTGTATATATGTGCTTTTATGGTTTTTAACCGATAATAAAGCTTTTTGACTGACTGACTGCAAACTGCAAGGGCAGTAGAATGGTCCAAGTTAGGGGGTCCCTTCAGCTCCCAGGCTCTAAGTACCCAGGGTACCATTTACTAGGGACTTATAGGGGGTACACGTACCAATTGTGGGTTTGTTTTTAGGGAAGAAGCACTGACACAGGCAACCACATCAAAACCAGGCAATAAGTGGGGGGCAAAATCATGTAAAGGAGGCACTTTCTCACACTCTGCCATCTGGGAGTCTATCCTACCAAGTGGTGCCACCCCAGTCTTGGACCGTTTGAAGTGGGCCTACGGTGTTCTTCCAGTCTCTGTGGAACCTACCGAACCAACGCATCCTCTCTGCTGCACGGCACAGCATAATCTTAAGCAGAACCAAACATCGTCTCCGCTGCATGGATACTTCCCTTCACAAAGACTTGCCACGTATTATCCCTTGTCGATGACGGACTCAACGGCGAAGCCGGGCTCCACATTGCAGCTTTACAGCCCCATGGAACGGACGCATTGCCCTGACTTCACAACGCATCCTAGATGCCAGACTTCGCATTACAAACCCGTGTTGACTGGATCGTTCTCAACAATGAAGGACCTTGCATTGCAGCACCACTGCATCTCAGAAACAACACATCGCTTTGGCTGCGCGATGCATGTGTACATGGATCCTTGCAATGATCCGCAAACCAGGATTTAAGGTACTTTGTTCAGCGGCACTAACTGGGTGCCTGTAGCCAGCCCATGCTCCATCGCGGTCAGCCTGAACTTGTATTTTTAACCAGGTCCGGCACAACCAGATATCCACAGCTGGTGCTTTGTACTTTAAGGCACTGTTTTCACTGAAATCTTTAACCTTGCGTATCTTGTGTTCTACGGATTGGAATTGTGCCATTTTGGTCACGTTTAAAGTTTACTCAAGGTTTCTAAACTAGTGTGGAATCCTTTTTGTGTGGTGTTGTTCATTTTATTACTGTATGAAAAGTTGCCTAAGTACTTTACACATCGCCTCTGAATTAAGCCTGACTGCTCTGTGCCAAGCTACTGGAGGGTTGAGCACAGGTTAATTTAGGGTTGATTTGTGCCTCACCCTGACAAGGACTGACAAGGACTGTGTTTGCTGCTTGACCAGGGCTCACACCCCAGTCAACCAACAACTCAATTAAATATGACTAACTAGCAAAACAGAACATATTGAGAGAGAAAGTTAGTCCATAATCACTATGGTACCTAGAGGTGGGCAAGCCAGGATCTGGCTCAGCTCGGGTCCTCATGGATCGTCGATTACAACATGATCGTAACCCTATGCCTTGCTCTTAGCAAAGAACTGTGGCTGCGAAAACATAAACACAAATAGATTGTCTATTGACATTTCTGACCATTAAACAATGGACGCACGCTGATGTTTCTTAGCGTTTTAGCATAATGTTGGTTTTTACAAGCTGCGAAAAATACCAACACAGAGTGGGGAGGGCTGTAGCGTCATGGAAACCATGTTCACGTCTTAGCGTTGGCTCAATATCCTGTGATTCTGGGCAAATCACTGAATCTCGCCCATGCCAAGTTACCTTGTGTAATGTAATGCATGTAAAGCTCTCTAATACCTTCGGGTTGAGTTTATACGTATATAACACTTTAAAAAACTGAGGGAGATTACAAGGGACAGAGTAGCAAAGAGTGCAAAAGCTGGTATTTTCCCAATTATAAGTACATACTTTAAACATAAAATATAGGATGAAAGCACTCTCAAATGTGCTCTAGAGATGCCATAATGATTCCTAATTGATAAGTAAAGTAAACCAAAAGAGAATGATCTTGTTTCAAATTAATACAGATTACTTTATATAAAATTCTCGCTATGCATACTACCGGGCCTTTGCAGACTCTTCAAACATAGACAAATAGCCAGATTATTTCTTTTGGAAAGATGGCAACCTGTGAAAGCCAGTGCAAAAATAGGAGCATTTGAATTTGCAATTAACCCATCAGTTCCCACCCTCTCAGGTCTGGACCTGGTGAAAATTATCAGTGATGGGCCTCAACAGGGTAATTAGATTTTCCCTAAAGGAACTCACAGATAAAAGAAATGCTGGCTTTTGCAGAGCACTTGGCTCAGCAGGAAGCTTAAAGAGGGTGTAATATGCTAGCTCCTCCCTTGGTTCTCCACCATCATCAGCACATTCACAGTTGCTGGAAGTATGCGTTTGACAACCCGCCCAATGGTGCACCTGAAATGGGAAGGAGGGGTTGGAGATTGTGGGGTGTGGACAAGGACTTGGATCAAGCTGGACTGAGCTCTGCACCACTGTCCATTTCTCCTTATCCAGAGGGAGAAGAGAGCTGCAGCATCACACACCATCAAGGTAAGTGGACCCTTCCCTACTCAAGCCTTCATTTGGTTGCTCTCCATTTTATGTCTTGTTGTTGCTGCTGATGATGATATTTGTTTTGTTCCCTCAGCTCATACTTGGGCCAAGTCGGAACCTGGCTTGGCTGTTCCCATGAATTGTTTAGCTAGTCCACCTCTAATGGTACCCCAATCATTCTTAACATACAGAAAACAAGTGCCAGCATTCAGACTCACCGGACAAAGTGGACATCGCTGCTCTTCATATTGGGGCACACTCCTGACGCCACGCTGCTCTCTTTGTCCTGATTGCCGCCACGCTGCTCTCTTGCCCTGATAGCTGTTCCCCCCCACCGCAAGCGCCGCAGGTGACCAGGCGCACCCGCAGAGCGGGGGGAGCGTAGCACTACATTAATCAGGAGCCCTCAGCTGGCCACGCCCCCAAACGCGCCCGGAGGCGCTTGAAAAGGCCGTCACCTTACTGACAAGTGGGTTGCCAGCATTCAGACTCACCGGACAAAGTGGACATCGCTGCTCTTCATATTGGGGCACACTCCTGACGCCACGCTGCTCTCTTTGCCCTGATTGCCACCACGCTGCTCTCTTGCCCTGATCGCCGTTCCCCCCCGCCGCACGCGCCGCAGGTGACCAGGCGCAGCCGCAGAGCAGGGGGAGCATAGCACTACATCAATCAGGAGCCCTCAGCTGGCCACGCCCCCAAACGCGCCCGGAGGCGCTTGAAAAGGGCGTCACCTCTACCGCCTCGCGGGACGCGCGCGGGCGGTCACCGGGCTGAGGACGGGCCATTTTTGGGCCGTTCGGTGGCCGAAGAAGGCCGGGCTGGGCCAACTCTCTTTTTTTTTTTTTTTAAATATATTTTTATTGCAGAGTTATAAACCACAGGATACAATCAATCCGCCAGTTCACTCGTGATATCCCCCCATCCAGTAAGAAATCCGAATCGTACACAGCCATTCAGCCCGCATCCCGGAGGCCGGGCGGCATATTACTTTGTTCAATAGGAAAACATCACGGTGCACGTCCCACAGGGACCATGGTTGAAATATCGTTTTGCGTATCTGCTTTTACCCCCCCACCCACAACAACACTCCCGTCAGCCATCCCAGTGAAAACCAGCGGTATCGCCCTTGTCGGGACCTGCCCTAGGCTCTATGAGACGTCACACCTGGCCGCTCTCCCCAGCCATTCCACACTCCACACAACACCCATCATCCTAGTAGGTCCAAGGTGGGCTGGGCCCACTCTCTTGCTCCCATTCAAGCTATTGCCCTGATATGTCCCTCTGTGGAAAATAATTCCCAAAGACTATCTCACACCACTGACATTTTCCCTGTTCGCCCCCCCTGCTGCCTTCCTGAGTAAACTCCACAAGCCGAACGTCGCCGCTAAGGGGAGGTTGATGGGGGTCTTGATTCCCCACCACTGCATGCGGTTTGTGCTGGAGGAAAGTAACTTAGAAGAAGTATAAATACTTCTTCAGCCCCGCTCTAAAATTAAATTGGGAATAACATCTGGTTGATCATCTACCATGGCTACTACTTCTGAAATAACTACACCTGCAAATGTGGGGGGAAATAGTAAAGGCACACTTGATAAATACTTTAAAAAGTTCGCCTCAGATATGGAAAGGGAGTCCGCATTGGCCGAGCGTAGGGCAGATCAACGCCGCTCTGTTGAATGCATTAAAAGTAGACCCCCTATGGCCCTACCACCTCAGATTAGTCCATCTGGTGCAGGCCTGGCCACAGAAAATGAGGACCCTTTATATACACAGGGTATTCCCATACTTTTGCGAGATATGCCCCCCACACCGGATGCATTCAATAATATGGACACAAACAATGTATCTATCGTTAGTAACCCTATTATGGGGATTGATGTTATACCCGAGCCCTCTCGAGTAGTAATTGAGACGACCAAAAAGAAGGCCGGGAAATTAGTTGCGCCCAAAGTTCATGGTCCGCCACCAAATAAAAGAAGGAGGAGGGTTGGCGTCCCACAAAGAGGCAAGATCTACCATTCTGATTTTGGTAAAGCTACAAAGCTCAGTGTAACATCTGCATCCACACCAAAGGCTAGATTAATACCTGATTCAACCCAAATGGTTCCCCAAGAAATAACATCAACCCCAAAAACCCCTACACTGACTGCACTCACGTCTGGTTCAGCAAATCCTTTGCTTTGTACATCCAATGAACCATTGTCTGCTGTCTCCCTCGAAAGTATTGAACACCTACTCAGGTCATTCACACTACCCATATTAGAGAGGTTGAAGAGGGTAGAGCAACGGCTGGGGGACTTGGAATTGGCCATTAGTAACAAATCCAGGTTACCCAAAGACAATGTGAAACCAGTTCTACCTCCTGCAGCCACAGAGATACCTATTACCCCTGTTGTCCAAAAGGGCCTAAATCCAACTTGCAAACCCATGAATCGAAATCAGCAGAGGGCAAATCCTCCTAAAACAGCCCACCATCCAGTGCCGCTTTTTATTAGCGAAACCCCAAAGGGAGGGAAAAACCCCGTCACTGGGAATAAGCGGGAGGTAAGGGGGAGGGCAAGTCCGGCTAGAGCAGAGAAACACAGGGGCCGCCAAGTTGAATTACCCCCAGAAGCGGTCCCATTTGTAGTTGTGCTCACGGGTGTTCCCACATAAGAAGAGGGCAGAAGGAAGGGTTCACCCAGTTAAAAAATAAAACCATGCATTGGCTCAGCCAGAACAGACCTCTCCCTTTTAACATCAATGGTGAGATTATGCATGTCCGTCGAGTCTCCTGGTTGGGGAGCCGAGGGAAAGATATCAAGGGCGATTTAATAGTTATAAACTGTAGAGATCCTGGAGCGGTCAGACACATCCTAAATTGGATTCCAAGGAACGTTGGTAATTCCATCGTTCCCTGTGAACTTACCTATTTTTACCCAAGATCCCTGGTGGCACCTATAATGTCCAATCCTATGATTGTTAAAAATGTATTTGGGTGGGACACTGTACCCTAAAGGGTACATAGTAATGGTATTAGGAACATGGACCACCTGCAAGAAAATAGGAGAATGGATCACTTGTTGCCGTTTACTCCACTAGAAGTCGCTAACAGATTCAAAGCCTTTTCAGGTTTTGATGACTGCGAATGACGGACGGGGTTCTCTATTAACATGTCTCCGACTGGTGAGAATAAAGACATAATAGCTAAATTAAACTCCCAAGAACAAACTTTGGTACCTCTACAAATCATATGTACACAGGAATCTTACAAGGAGATAGTCCCTCAGCCTCAAACACAAGTATTAGGGGAAGAAATACCATCATCCCCCCATTTGGTTAACACCCCGGTGATAAATGTCAATGTTTCATCAGAGTCGGCTTCTCTAACATCTACTAACTCAACATGGTTACCCAACACTGAAACTCCTGGTAGCATAATCTCATGGAATACAGCGGGCCTCGCCTCAAAAATCAATGACACGGCCTGGCAATCAATAACTATGACCCACTCCATCATAGCCCTCCAGGAAACATGGGCCATCGAGCAATCCCACTTGTTAGGATATAAAACCTTTTTTACTTCGGCAGTCCCTAGCAAAAGGGGTAGACATAAGGGAGGGTTGTCTATATATTTGTCGATTCACACCGGCCCCACTGTCCTTAAGAGCTTTTTGGATAGTGTTTATTATCAAATACTAGTGGTAACATGGGGCTCTTTAAAAAAGCTTGCTATTGTTAATTTTTATAACAATATCCCCATGGCACACCTGGAAACCGTCATTAAGGAGTTGTCAGGCACCCTTAAGAACATCGAGGATACTTGCCCGGGGGACATGGCTCTTTTGTGGGTAGGGGATTTCAATTGTCCATTATGTCCAATGAGCTTACATGGAGTGTGTGGTAAGCATGAGCGGATTTTGCGGATTGGCAATCCGCGAATTTTGCGGATTTGCGGATTCGCAATCCGCAAAATCCGCGAATTTGCGGATTTTTTTTTTTTTTGTGTTCGCCCGTGTTTCTGCCAGTTCGCGAGGGTTTTTACAATTTCGCAATTTGCGAACTTACCTGTCGGGTCGCAAGTTTTGCGAACTTGTTGTTTCTACATGTCCAGCCTGTTTGGGACACTCTTCTTCATCACTGCCACTCTCTGTCACCACTGCCACTCTCTGACTAATCATGCCACCCTCTGGCCCACCCATGCCACCCTCTGTTTCATCACCACACCCTCTGGTTGTCCAGTGTACATTATTTTCGGCAAAGCAAAGCACACCTTTCCTGCCTCAAGTGACCTGAATTAATTTGGGGCTGATTAATGTGTCACAGAATATTTTTTTAGCTGGCACCTGCTTCCTTAGTGCGCCCTGATTAGTGATCTTTTGCACTTGCTAAGTGCTTTCATTGTTGCAAAATTAGTTACAACACCTGCCCTGCCCCAACTGACAATAATGAATTAGGGGCTGATTAATGGATTTTAACTTCCAGCCTGGCTCCTGCTTGTCTCCCTTAGCTGCAATTCAGGACCTTTGTGGCATATGTGTAACTATTCTGAGGTTCAGAGCAGGGTCACATAATAGTTTCAACTGGCAACTGAACTCTGGAGGGGCCCCTCAGGAAGCACTACAGGAAATGGCTACTAATGATGTGCCTGAACTTTTGAACCTGGTAAGTAGTTACTTTCAGTTTTGCTAAAATCGTATTTCTGCAATTTTGCACTTATTCGCGGGGCGCGAACTCACGCGAACAGTGCGAGCAGCGCGAGCAAAATCCGCTGCTCGCGGATTTGCGGATTTTGCGGGAAATTCGCAAATCTCGCGGATTGCGGATTTCCCGAAAATCCGCAAAATCCGCGAGCGGAACGGATTTTCCGCCCACGCCTAGTGTGTGGTTGGGAAGATGAAAACCAGGGGGCGTCTAGCCATTTTGCCCACACAAAACTAGGGGATATGCTTAATAATCAACTAGCAGATCATTCCCTGGCATTTATTAATGAGGCCTGCTCCTTGCCTAAATTATTCACCCCCACTTTCAACGCAAGAGGGGCAAAAACAATCATTGATTTTACTTTACTTTCGTCCTGTTATGTTCCACTGGTCACTAATTGGGAGACACTTACCAGTGGTTTAAGTGATCACTATCCTATCTCAGTTACTTTTAAATTAAACCGGGAAGTGCAATCCCATAATACTCACTGTAACTATGACCTTAATCCCATTCTTGGTCAGCAAAATGGATTTTGCATTAATTGGGAGAAGGTAATTCCAGTTACTTTTCTAAAAAACCTAGTAATTAGTTCCCTAAAGGAAATTAATACGGGCCTGACCCTAGAAGAGGATCAAGAGCTCGTCTTGGATTCCTTTAAAAAAATCTGCTCCTCAAAGCCGCCGCTTTTCTCATTTGGCTCCTGCACTCTGGAACCTTCTCCCCCTCTCAATCAAATCTTCTACATCCCTTCTTAAATTTAGAAAATCGCTAAAAACGCACCTCTTTCCCCCCCTCAGTTAGGTTTCCCGCACCCCGTAGTACTTCCTCCTCACTCACAACGGGCCCGATTCACAGAATGAACTTACTACTTTTGGCATTCACAGAATGCACTTACTACTTTTGGTATTCACAGAATGAACTTACTCATTTCGGTATTCACAGAAGTTAGGACTACTAACTTTAGGACTCCTAAATGCCTTCTGTGAATACCAAAAGTCTTAAAATTAGGATTTTTCTCAATTTAGTAGTAGTAAAGTTAGGACTACTAACTTTAGGACGCCTAAATGCCTTCTGTGAATACCGAAAGTCTTAAAATTAGGACTTTTCTCAATTTAGTTGTAGTAAAGTTAGGAGTCCTAACTTTAGGACGCCTAAATGCCTTCTGTGAATACCGAAAGTCTTAAAATTACGATTTTTCTCAATTTAGTAGTAGTAAAGTTAGAACTCCTAACTTTAGGACGCCTAAATGCCTTCTGTGAATACCGAAAGTCTTAAAATTAGGATTTTTCTCAATTTAGTAGTAGTAAAGTTAGGACTCCTAACTTTACTACTACTAAATTGAGAAAAATCGTAATTTTAAGACTTTCGGTATTCACAGAAGGCATTTAGGCGTCCTAAAGTTAGTAGTCCTAACTTTACTACTACTAAATTGAGAAAAATCGTAATTTTAAGACTTTCGGTATTCACAGAAGGCATTTAGGCGTCTTAAAGTTAGTAGTCCTAACTTTACTATTACTAAATTGAGAAAAATCCTAATTTTAAGTCTTTCGGTATTCACAGAAGGCATTTAGGAGTCCTAAAGTTAGTAGTCCTAACTTCTGTGAATACCGAAATGAGTAAATTCATTCTGTGAATACCAAAAGTAGTAAGTGCATTCTGTGAATGCCAAAAGTAGTAAGTTCATTCTGTGAATCGGGCCCTCTGTCACTAGCGCCAGGAAGCTCCGGCGACAGTGCGCTTTATAAATGGCACCTAAGATAAGATAAGATAAGAATTAAACAGCTTTTGACTAGAAACCCATGCAATGTAGTTAAGAGAACCCCTGGGTGGTTTGACCCAAATTGCACTAGGGCACTGAGGGAACTTAAACAAGCTCTGCATGTTACACCAATAGATAGACCACAGGTACAAATAGCAAGGCGAAACTATCGTGTCGCCCTGGCCAGAAGGAAGAAAGACATAAAATCTGAAGTGTGGGCAGCGCTTCACACAGCCTCCGTACAAAAGGACACTGTTGCCTTTTGGAAGGCTGTGAATGTTCCCTTCTACCAAGATGCCCAGGGCCCACGTATAGACAATGCTATTACGGCCCAGGAGTGGGTGCTCCACTTCCAAGCCCTTAATGGCATGCTAGCCACACCAGCGCCCCCCCCCAGCAATAACCGCTGAGGGAGCAGACCCTCCATTCCCCATAGATATTCACTTTGAACTGGAAGAGGTCTATAAGGCTCTAAGGGAAAGCTCAGCTTCTAAAGCACCAGTACCCGACTGTGTCCCTATTGATGTGTTTAAAATGCTCCCGGACCTGTGGGCCCCAATACTCACTAGAGTCTTAAACTGTTTAAACAAAAGAGGTTTCATTTCGTCATGGCAGGAGGCAATCTTGGTCCCGGTCTATAAAAAGGGGGACAGGAATGATTCTGCCTGCTATCGGCCCATCTCATTGTTTGATGGTTTTATGAAGATGGCAGGTAGGGTCATTCTCGTGCGTATTCAGGATTGGATGGAAGGTCAGGAAGTGTTATCGCCCTTCCAGTATTGGTTTAGGGGAGGGCGGGGGACAATTGAGCAAGGGTTAAATCTTTCCCTAATTGTTTCCAAATACATACATGCAAAAAAAAAAAACCTATACGTGACATTTGTAGACCTCAGCTCTGCATTTGATAGCGTCCTACATGACAATCTCTGGCAAATTTTAAGGGACATTGGATTGGATAGCCAAATAATTGTCTACATCAGAGAACTCTATGCTGGGGCAGGTGCACCTGTAAGATACGGCAGGAGGGGGGAATGCACAGAGTCTTTTAAGATCAGTAGAGGCGTAAGGCAGGGGTGCATACTAGCCCCCTTGCTATTTAACCTCTATATCAACGAGGTGGGTTCCTGCTTAGTACAGCAGTATTATGATTATCCTGTAATCAAAGGCAAACCCATCCCCATCCTCCTGTATGCCGGCGATGCGGCTATCCTCTCGCAGACAAAGGTGGGCCTCCAAAAAGCAGTACAGTGCTTCTCAAATTTTATGAAGCTCAGGGGTCTACGTGTAAATGTCTCTAAGACATTAACCATGTCATGTGGCACAAACAAACAAAGAACACCATGTCCAATTGTCTTAGAAGATAGGCGGGTGGAGTTAGCCGATATTTTTTGCTATCTAGGCGTGCAATTTGATAGGCGGGGCACATGGAAGCCCTCTGTGAATGCAAGGGCCATAGCATTCAATAGAGCAACTGGTGCTCTTGTGAATTTTTTTAAAAAAATAGGGACTAGGCCAGTCAGGGAGCTCCCCCAAATATTTAAATCCAAATGTGTGGCCACTGGTACTTATGGGGCGGGTATTTGGGGTTGGCAGCAAGTAGATGCAATACAGCGAATCGAGAACAGGTTTCTGCGATTCCTAACAGCCACACCGCCATATATGTGCTACACGCTGAATTTGCCCTCCTTCATATCACAGATACTATAAAATTAGCCCCTGTTTTACTTTGGCATAATGTCTGGACTAACCCAGCCACAGAATTGAATAGATCCATCATAGAGGACTGTTTAACCTGTGATGGGGCAAAAAACATTAAATGGTTCAGGTACATCAAGAATTTTGTCAGTGAGATTGGTCATCCTGAATATTTCTCCAATCCGGCCTCACTGGAACAGCTCTCGCGATCCATGCTCTTTTATAACATTTGAAATTACAAAGATGGAAGGGTGAAAGGACTAAAATAACTGTCATGAGCCACGATGAGGTGACCTCCCAAAGGGGCACTCATCTGTACCTTGTATTAGACCAGCCCCTGCATCATCGTAGGCTCCTGATGTACTTCCGCCTGGAAACTTTTTACAGACTTGTAACATTCCCGATATGTAACGATTGGGCGAGAGAAAAAATACGCTGTCCTTGTGATGATAAAGCATACCAATCAAATATTCATTGCATTCTTTTTTGCACTTTATACAGCCACCCCAGGCAACACATTTTGAAACCTCTCCTATTAGTTTGGGGATTAAGAAAAGCCAGAGATGCCTATAATAGATTAAGGACTTTAGACGATTGCCTTACCATTAGCACAGTGAGCTCCTATTTGAATGCAATCTTAAGAGTGAGAAGGACCATAACTATGGAATAGCAATAGCCAATTAATTATAAATAATCAATATGTTTGTGACCCGATTGTATTGTTTTATATCTCTCTTTTAACCCTTTTTAAAAAAAATATATATATATTTTTAGTGTCTGCTTAAAGCTTGAGTGAAAAAGATGGAATTTTAACTGTGATTTTATCTGTATACTTTTATGAATTGTAAATTCAATTCGAATAAAGCTTTGAACTGAACTGAAAGTAGCAGAACCTGGCAGGAAACATGCTGGAATATGTCTCCCATCCTTTGCAAAGCATGTACAAACATACAAATTTACAACATGTGATGTGAAAGGTTGTACCTCTCTCACACAAGCAGTGACAGAACACCAGTATTACTGTGTTAAGCAGCCCTGCTAAATACCACGCATCAGGAGTTAGACAAACATATTTTAGTGCTGGTGTTCGCATCACTGCACTAAAATGCTAATATCACACAATTAAGCTCATATATGCAAGATGGTGCACTTCAGGCAGCCATGTGGTGTATGGCAGGTAATAAAAAAAGCAGCCAATACACTTAGTGCAGGACTGCTACTCGTAAGCAAGTTAATAAAATTAGCTCTGCTAAACACATCAGGTCCAGCTAAGTAGTTGTATACTTTGTGGTATCTCTTTCATAATTAAGCAGCATCCTTCAAGCCCTATCCATCCCTGGCTAGTGGTTTGGATCTGTACCTGAACATTTTACCCGTTTTTGTGGGCATAATATTTGAAGCAAGTCAAAACAAGGACAGTAACTGAATGTGGCATGCGTGCTTTTAAAGGGTTGCACTGTATGTATTTTTCAATTATATGCACTCACCTTACATACAAACCATAGATCATCCAATGAATCTTTTACGTGAGCTAATAGGTACTTGGATATCAAGAGTACATGTGGCAAACCCTTATGAGGATCTGGAATAGGAATATGCCAAATACATGCATACCCTAAAATATCTCAATAACTTTAATAAACAATTTAGCGACAAAGATTTCACATTAAGAATGACTCGCAATGATGAAATTGCTCATGTATTCATTTATCTAAGCCTCAATTTGAATGTTCAAGAAACTCAAATTTTATTTTGGTATTTGTATTTTAGAATCCATTTAGTAAAATTAGACACACAATGTCATACAGATTCATTAAAATAAACATATGGTGAATTACCTAGGGGATAAAAAGAGGGAGAGAGAGAGAGAGAGAGTACTTAGGTGAATCAAGATCGGCATTTGAGTGATACAAAACTATTACGCAGAGGTGAAACGTAAAGAGTCACAACACTGAGTTGTTAACTTTTCAGCAGAAGAGTTATACCTGCACACTTTAGCAGCTGGCAAAGTACAGGTTGAGTCAGTTCAGAAGTTCAGTTCAAAAATAGGATTGGCATAGGTAATCACAGATCAGTCTGAGAGCATGCCAGGCAGGGAAATTGAAAATGATGTCTAGCCTCCGTGGGGGCAATGATACTTCCAAAGTTCTCAGTTTATGCTCACAAAGTATCAGTTCAATCATACGTTATGATTTACATTGGTTGTTCACAGTGGGCTGCTCATGGTGTGACCAATACTTCACTAAGAAATCCGGAAACATTAAGTATTCATGTTGTCGAATCATCAATTTTACCCACATTATTAAATTTGCATCCTATCCTCTGAAGTTAGGTAATGCATTTGTTCCCTGTCTGTTCGTTCCCAGATGCTCCCTCTGGGTTTGCAGTTGTATTGATGCATTTTCTGTCAAAAGTGTTGCTGAATCAGAAAAGACCCATTGTTCATAAGCATGAAAAGAAACACATGGAAAAGTTCTCATAGCATCTGAAATGACGACTTCAGCTAGTTTCTGCATCTCGAACGAAGGAAAAGAAAGCATTTTAAGGCCTACACGAGAACTTGTGAAGACCATTTACCATGTTAGGATTAATATGAAACAACATTCACATATATAATTCAGTTTTCTTTGTATATCCACTCATTATACTTATTTACAAATATTACATGTCAATATCAGACTCTACTATACAAAACACTTCACACGCTTTAATTTTTAAACAGATTAATAAGCTTCACTTCTGGTCTTTACATTTATAGTTCACATAACTAAATGCAATTGTGGCAAAACTCTTACTATTAATCATCTTAAATCTAAACATTATAATCACATTTATTTCGATTCACTATTATAAGCACTCCTTTCCCTGTGTAACGTTAGGCAATCAGCATCACATTTCTAAGTTAACCACATTTCATTTCTTAAACACATGTCTACGTTTTATGAACATTTAACTATTTCTCTGCTCTCTTTCTCTATATTTGTCACATTTTGCATTTCAGAACATTCCTGCATGCTTTTACGAATCAGTTAGGGATTTAATGTTTTCATCATCATCCCACTTTACACACTTTGTTAAAATTAGTACTGTAAATCTCATCTAATAGAGAGAGAATTGATAGAGGAAAACATCTTTAAACTTTCATGCTCCATCACAGCTAAATACAGAAGGAGTGAGTGAGATGGGGAAGAAGGGTGGGAAACATCTGCTACAATGCAGACATTACATTGAAATGCCTTTACAACATAGTCAGTACCACGATTGCGATGTTTCCATTAGTTCCATTAGAATGCAAGTCATTACAACAACTTGCTTTAGGGAAAGTGGTGTTGAACTGGTGTTGGATTTTAAGTCCAACACCTTACCTACTCAATCAATCAGGAGTTTGTTAAAGCGCAACTACTCACATGTAAGGGTCTCAAGGTGCTAGGGGTGGGGGGGTGCAGGTTCCATTCCATCAAGGAGGGAGGTCTGTCGAAGAGCCAGGTTTTGAGGTTTCTTGCGAAGATGGGGAGTCTGAGGTGGAGCGGAAGGGCGTTCCATGCTTTGGCCGCGAGGAAGGAGAAGGAGCGGCCTCCCGATCTGGTCTTTCTGGTGCGGGGGACCACGGAGTAGGAGAGCTGGGCTGATCGTAGCGTCCTTTGGGGTGCGTGGAATTTGAGCCGGCTGTTCAGGTATGCTGGTCCGGTGCTGTGGAGGGCCTTGTGTGCGTGGGTGAGCATCTTAAAGGTGATTCTCGCCTCGACGGGGAGCCAGTGGAGTGTGCGCAGGTGCTGGGAGATGTGGCAGTGTTTTGGCAGGTTGAGGACCAGTCTTGCGGCGGCGTTCTGGATGTTCTGTAGCTTGCGGATTAGGTTTTTGTTTATTCCGGCGTAGAGTGCGTTGCCGTAGTCGAGTCTGCTGGTGACCAGGGCGTGAGTGACTGTCTTTCGGTGTTCGAGGGGGATCCATTTGAAGGTCTTACGAAGGAGGCGGAGGGTGTGGAAGCAGGAAGATGACACAGAGTTGATCAGGCGGTCCATTTTGAGCTCGGAGTCCAGGATGATTCCCAGGTTGCGTGCGTGGTCTGTGGGGGTTGGCGGGTTTCCGAGGGCGGTAGGCCGCCAGGTGTCGCTCCAGGCGTCGGGGTTTGGGCCCATGATGAGTACTTCTGTTTTGTTGGTGTTTAGTTGTAGGCAGCTGTTTTTCATCCATTTGGCGATGGCTTCCATGCCTTCTCAAAAGTTGCGTCTGGCGGTGTTGGGCTCGTTGGATAGGGAGAGGATGAGCTGGTTGTCGCCTGCGTATGACACGATGTTGAGTCCGTAGGTTCTGACGATGGGGGCAAGTGGAGCCATGTAGACGTTGAAGAGCGTCGGGCTGAGGGAGGAGCCCTGGGGGACTCCGTAGGTGGTAGGTGTGGGGTCTGAGAGGAAAGGGGGGAGTCTGACCTATTGCGTCCTGCCGGAGAGGAAGGAGCAGATCCAGTCGAGGGCCTTGTCCTGGATTCCTGCGTCGTAGAGTCTGCGTATTAGGGTGCGGTGGGAGACTGTGTTGAATGCCGCTGATAGGTCTAGGAGGATGAGGGCTACTGTTTCTCCTTTGTCCAGTAGGGTGCGGATGTCGTCTGTTGCAGCGAGGAGGGCGGTTTCTGTACTGTGTTTTTTTCTGAAGCCGGATTGGGAGGAGTCGAGGATGTTTTGTTCTTCAATGAATGTGGCGAGTTGGCTGTTGATGGCTTTCTCGATGACTTTCGCTGGGAAATAAAGCAGGGAGATGGGTCTGTAGTTTTTGAGGTCGGTGGGGTCCGCTGAGGGTTTCTTTAGGAGGGGGTTGACCTCGGCGTGTTTCCAGTCATCGGGGAACGAGGCGGTCGCCAGGGAGCGGTTGATGGTGTGGCAGAGCATGGGTGCGATGGTGTCGGCAGCTCTGTTGAAGATATAGTGGGGGCAGGGGTCCGTGGGGGCCCCTGAGTGGATTGGCTTCATTGTCTTCAGTGTGTCTTCGGTGGTGAGGGCTGTCCAGTCATCAATCGCTGGTTTCCGGGTGTCGGGGGTATTTGGTGAGTGATTAGTGTGTTGGTTGTCTTTGTCGAAGTTGTCGTAGATGCTCTTGATTTTGTGGTGGAAAAAGGTGCTGAGTTTGTCGCAGAGGTCTTGTGAGGGAGGGATGTCGGTAGACTCACTGGTGGGTTGGGCGAACTCCTTGATGATGCTGAAGAGTTCCTTGCTGTTGTGTGCGTGGGTGGAGATTCTGCCTTCAATCGCTTTTTTCCTCGTTTCTCTGATGAGTTGATGGTGGGCATTGGTGGCGGCTCTGAAGTTGTTGTGGGCTTCTGTGGATTTGGTGTTTCTCCAGGCCTTTTCGAGGCGGCGGCATGTGCGCCTGGACTCTCGAAGTTCGGTGGTAAACCATCTGGCTTTCTTGGCACGGGTATTGTTGTTTTTCTTGAGGGGGCTATGGTGTTGGAGCTGTCCGAGATCCATCTATGCATGGTTCGGGCTGCAGTGTTGGGGTCGTCGTTTTCCACGATGGTTGGGGTGGAGTTGTTGAGTGAGGAGGTGAGCTGGTCGTCGGTGATTTTGGTCCAGTTTCTTTGTGGAAGCAGGTGCAGGTGTCTGTGGATGGTGGGTGTTCTAAAGGTGAAGTGGACGCAACGATGGTCAGTCCATGGGAGTTCGGTGGTGTGGCTGAAGGTGATGGAGTTTCCTGTAGTGAAGAGGGGGTTGAGGGTGTGTCCTGCTGAGTGCATGGGCTCGGTCACGATCTGGCAGAGTCCAATGTTGTGGAGGTTGTCCGGGAGGCATGTGGTGTTGGGGTCCAGTTGATTGTCGAGGTGGAAGTTGAGGTCTCCCAGCAGGGTGTAGTTGGTGGATGCGATGGCCTGCGGGAAGATAATGTCCGTGATGGAGTTGGCGAAGGGTCCGCGGGGTCGGTAGATGAGGGTTCCTCAGAGGGCGGCGGTGGGGCTGGCCAGTATCTTGAAGTGAAGGTGTTCCATCAGTTCTGTGGACTCGTCAGGGAGTGTGCTCAGGCGGAGGCTGGATTTGTGGACGATGGCGATTCCTCCTCCTGGGTGGGTGGGGCGGTCCTTCCTGGAGATCTTGTATCCTTGGGTGATGGCGATGGCGATGTCCGGTCCCGAGGTGGCGTTGGTCCAGGTTTCGGTGAAGAATGCTACGTCTGGGGTGGTGCTGTCGAGGAGGTCCCAGATTTCTGTGGCGTGTTTGTGGAGGGATCGGACGTTGAGGAGGATGCATTGCAGGGTCTTCGGTTCCGTTGTGTTCTTGTGGGCGGGTTGTGCTGGATCCGTGTTCTTGGCGGTGCTGCAGGTGTGCCGGCAGTGGTGACAGCTGAAGGGTCCATGGGTGTCGGCTGGTGATGCTAGCTTGCAGTTGTTGTTGCAGCCTGGGTTGAGTGCGTGGAGTGCTCCTGGGTCATAGCGAAGGCGGGGCGGAGGTACAGGGTTCCTGGTGCTGGTCGCGGACGGGTCGCGGACGGGCGCAGACGTGCTTGCCTTTGACGCGCCTTCGGTGCACCAGCGGCGCGGCCGCGTAGTGGCCGCCATTAAATAGGGGTCGGGTAGGGCTGGACAGCTGGGAGGCGGGAGCGGGGAGAGGAGCTGGATTGGGCCCGTCGCGCTGGGGGGGAGGGGCCGCGGGGGCAGCAGCGGCGGGGAAAGGTAAAGGGAGGAAAGAAGGGATAAAGAAAAAAGGGAAAATGAGCTGAAATAAGGCACAAAAGAGCAGAGATGCAGAAAAGGGCAGAAAGGTGAAAGATGGAAAGGTAGGAAAACGAGTGGAGCAGAGGGAGAGAAAGGGAAAATGGACAGAAATAAGGCACAAAAGAGCAGAGGTGCAGAAAGGTGAAAGATAGAAAGGGTAGAAAAATGAGTGAAAACGAGTGAAGGAGCAGAGGGAGAGAAAGGGAAAAAGGGCAGAAATAAGGCACAAAAGAGCAGATATGCAGAAAGGTGCAGAAAGGTGAAAGATACAAAGGGTAGAAAAACGAGTGAAGGAGCAGAGTGAGAGAAAGGAGACAGAGGTCCACTGGACCACCAGGGTTGAGGCGCAGGGAATCCTGCGGGTGGAGGAGGGCCTCAATCACTACCATGCTGGAATTCCCAAGTGTGCAGAGAATTTGGTCAAAAACTGTATGGTGTGTCTGATATACAATCCTGGTAAGGGAACTCCAACTCCAGCGGGTCCTTTTGCTCCTCCAACGTGTCCGTTTGAGGCTTTGCAGCTAGATTTCATCCACATGGAGAGGTGCAACAACCTGAAGTACGTGTTAGTGGTTGTTTGCTCTTTCTCTAGATGGGTGGAAGCCTACCCTTTGAAGGATAACACCGCGTTGTCCACAGCGAAAGCCCTTATTAAGGCGTTTCTCCCTAGGTATGGTTTGCCGAGAATGATCTGGAGTGACAATGGGAGTGAATTTGTGGGTCAAGTGATGAAGGGAGTATGTGATGGATTAGGAATTAAGCAAAAGTTCCATGCTGCAAATCACCCCAATCAGCTGGTCTAGTGGAGTGCTATAATGGCGAGCTCTGGTTTACAATGGCCAGATGCCTTGCCTCTAGCCCTTTTGTCCACTAGAATGACTGTGCATTCACGAATGGGTTTGAGTCCATACGAGGTAGTTTTTGGTCGCCTGGAAAATGTTTGGGGAGTGCCGCGGCCGACAAAGTTTAGCGAAATAGAACATCCTGTGTTGCTTGACTACCTGTATGAGTTGACGGCTAAATTGCGTGTTTTGCATCAACAGGTTCACGATACATTGCCACAAGCTTCTGAAGATCAAGGACATGCCATTGAACCTGGCACATGGGTGCTCGTGAAAAACTTCCAGCGAACCAAGAACGAGCAGCCCCGCTGGAAGAACCCTACTTTTTTTGGGGGGGGGGAACCTTTATTTTTAAATCAAAGTACACAGCTATTTAGCCATACATCCCGGAGGCTAGGCAGCATAATATCAGTAGAACGGCTGGTTCACCAACACCTAGTGTAAAATCGTACAAGGTTTATTTTTAATGTTTTTAAAGAAAAAAAACTAGTGCTAGAAGGCAAGGCAGACGGACATGTATGCGACAATACCCAGGCCAGGGGAGGCTAGGCCAATAAACCTGAAAAAACACACATATGAACAGCGCCAACTGGACGACCATGGGAGGGAAAGAATGCAGGATGTGTCCATTAGTAATACTTGGGTTGGAGCCATAGGCTACGGAGGTAATCGTTCCTCCAGGAGGGCAGAGTCAGGCGGGAGACAGATATCACCCCTATATTCATTCCAGGCCCCCCAGATCTTATGCCACTTCTTGGGCCTACCCCGGGCCACGTATACTGTTTTCTCACGAAACATACACCAATCCATGTTGGTCTTCCACAAGGTCAAAGAGGGAGGCGACGCCGCGCCCCACTTCTGGGCAATGTCACGCTTTGCCACCATGTTACCCAAGGTGATCCATTGGGTTTGCGCACTGGTGTAATCTGTGGGGCCCCATACATTCAGCAGGCAGCGCCGGGCCTCGGCCAGCAAGTCCACACCAGTCACCTCACTCATCACCATGTGGATACGCCTCCAGTAGGAAGCGACCGCATGGCACTCCCAAATGATGTGCATGAAGGTAGCCAATGCACCACATCCACGCCTACAGAGGCCATCGACCGAATGGCCCATATGTATCAGTCGGGGACCGGTTACATAAACCCTATGTAGGATTTTCAGCTGGACCAAGCGCAGTCTGGCCGGGATCGCTACCTCCTTGGGGGATGACACCGCATACTGCCAATCTTCGTCATCCAACTCAACACCATCACAAACCCATTGCTCTCTCACACCAAGAATAAGGTCAGTGCGGACATTGATCAGTTTTTTGTAAATCAACGAGATGGCACTGTCCGGCATATGACCGTCCAGTACCCTGTCTTCCAGCGGGGAGGATTCGGAGGCCTTCTCACCCTCCGGCATCACTGCCAAAAGGGCGTGCTGCAGTTGGGCGTACCTAAAAAATTCCTTCGCTCCCAGCTCAAACTCCACCTGCAGAGCAGCAAAGGATTTTATTTCACCCTTGACCATCATGTCTTCAACTTTAAAAATACCAATCAGGTCCCATCGATCAAACCCCTTGGTATGCCACAATTTGCCCAGTAATTCCGAGTCATAAAGTGGAGTGGCCATCGTGAGTCTTCCTTTCCATCCCTGCGCTTTTGTGACCGCCCTCCATATGTGAACCGCTGTCCCAGTCGGACCTGTCATTCTGCCATCCAGAGATCTCGAGTACAAAGCCCTGTAATATTTCCCGTCATCCAGGAGCCACTGATCCATGGCGTGACCCAGACTTACAGCTGGACCATAGAATTCATGATTGAGGGTGGCTAGCTGGGAAGCCCAATAATACCTCCGGATGTCAGGCAACGCAATACCTCCGTCGTACCACGGAAGCGTAAGTTTAGTGATAGCAATGCGCGGCCTGCCATCCCAGAGAAGGGCCCACTGTAAGCCCTCGACCTCTCTGAAATACTCGGATGGGACCGGGTCCTGGGTATTCTGAAGCGCGTACAAGAACCTGGGCAGGGACATCATTTTGAACAATGCTGCACGTCCGGGCAGGGAAAGCGGCAGCTTCCGCCACCCCTGTACATCCCGCCGAAGGCGCGCAAGAGAGGGAAGCAAGTTGTTCGCATAACGTGTCTTGGCATCGACTGAAATGTAGATACCAAAGTATTTAAACCCCTGCCTCGCGACCTGTATATTGCAATCCCTAGGGAGCCGCGGAACCTCACCTCTCAGAACATATAAGTGTGACTTCGACCAATTGATGACCAGGCCTGAATGCCTACCGAAGGTATGCAGCACGTCACACACCACGATAAGGGACTTGCAAGGAGAGGTGAGATACAGCAAAATGTCGTCTGCGTATAAAGACACACGGTCCTCGAATCCGGGAGACCACTTTATCCCGTTAATGTCCGGATGAAATCGCAGCCACGCAGCCAGAGGCTCAAGCACCAATGCAAACAACAAGGGCGACAGGGGGCAACCCTGACTGGTGCCCCTGCGGAGAGCGAATGACGCAGATACGCGGCCATTGACCGTAACGTTAGCAAGTGGACTGGCATACAGAAGCTTGACCCACCCTATGAATTCCGGACCAAATCCAAACTTCGCCAACACCGCCCACAGGTAGTTCCACTCGAGGGAGTCAAAGGCCATCGTGGCATCCAAAGACGCCAAAATGGCCTGCTCCCGGAGCGTACGGACCCTCGCGAGGGCCCCGTGGAGTCTCCTAAGATTAAGGGTGGTGTTGCGGTGTGGAATAAAGCCAGATTGGTCCGGATAAACCAAGTCGCTAATCGCTCCAACCAGTCGGTTAGCTAGCAATTTAGCCAAGATCTTAGGCTCAGCATTCAGCAGAGAAATGGGGCGATACGATCGACACAGGTCTCTGGGCTTCCCTTCCTTATGAATGACCACGATGGTGGCCAATCTCTGGTCCGGGGGAAGCGTACCCACCTCCTGCGCCTCCAGGAGGTGGGCGGGGCGATGGCGGGGCGATGGCATTGGGCTTTATCTTGTAGAGCTCCACCGGGATGCCGTTGGGGCCGGGCGCCTTGCCGGACCTCAGGGAGCATATCGCGAGAGCGACCTCGTCAGCAGTTATATTTCTATCCATGTCGTCACGTTCAGTGTCCGACAGGCACGGAAGGTCCACCTCTCGCAGTAGGGCATCGGAGTCCACCTCAGACATCTCAGAGACCGAAGTGTAAACAGACTCGAAGTACTCGGCGAAGACCGTGACTATAGCGCTGGGGTCGGTAACAGCCACGCCGTCCTCCCCCAGCACCTCAGGAACCACTCGGCTGGCCCGCTCCTTCTTGTAGAGCCATGCAATAAGCTTGCCCGCCTTGTCCCCGACATCATAGATCCTCCCCTGCTGTTCTCTGCCCATAATCTTAGCCGCGTCAGTAACAGTGGCCCGGTACTCTGACTGCTTAAGCGAGAGAACATGGAGTAGGTCCGGTGTCGGATCGGTCTCCAATTGGGAGTCGAGGTCCGCGATCTCTGATTCAATCCGCGGAACGGACCCTACTTGGTGCTATTATCCACCCGTTCTGCAGTACGAGTGCACGGTAAAAAGAACTGGATCTACGGCGTACATTGTAAGAGGGCCCCTTTGCCTCTGCCGTACGACCGGTGGGTCCAGAAAGGACTTCGTGATTCTGAGACTGAGACCGTGCCTCGTTTTCTGCCTTTTAGCGATGCCCGTTTGATTGGTACGAACACTGAGCAAGAAAGTGACGATCTCCTTCAAGAAGCTGTGTCTCCATTGAGCCGTTTGAACACTGTTGAACCTGACTTACTGTTTCGTGAACAGACATTGCCTGGCAAAGAGCGTTATAATTTGCGACCAAGAGTCGTTGGACTAATAAACAAATAAATTCTTTTTTCTGATTTTTAAGGTTACCTCTCCTCCGAGGAACTACTTTGATTTTTGTTTTTCAAACCGCCATCCGGGTTCAGCTATTGGGTCGTGGTGTCAAGTCTTTGGAGTGCAAGCCAAAGACGTTAGGTCGACGGTTCTGGTTGGTCTAAGGGAGTTGCCCTGGACTGACAGAAGCATTCCTTAGTACAGAACACCCTACCGCCGCGAGCAGCAATTAGAGGGGATGAAGTTTTTCGAGATAGAGAGACCTGTTGAAAGAATAAGCTTTAAGAACAAAATCTGTAAAATAATGAGCAGAAAACGTTTTTTAATATTATGTTTGTGAACATTGCTTAGCTTAATGATGTTTTTAATGGAATATGTGACATTCTCTTTACCAGTGACGTTCAGGCCACTACGCAACCTATACCTCCTCCTACTGTTTCTTCTCATTCTTTTCACCCTTTGCCCGAACATGAAATCGTTAGAAGACTGGAATTTGCTAACAATTCTTTTGTTCAGCTTCTACACCAACACCAGTTAGTAATGAATGCGACAAATTGTTGGGTTTGTGGCCTAATGCCCCATACCACCGATAAAGGTATTCCTTACCTGATTTTGCCTTTCAGCTACAATGGTTCTATTTTGGCATACAGAACGATGTTCATTTATGCTCGTGAAGCCTATCCCCAACGTTCCGTTAAAGATAGTCCGAAGATTAGTGCTCCGGTCAAGGGTATAGTCGACATGATTAGAGGAATTATTTCCTATGAGACTATCCAGAGAGATGAAACACAAGCATAAATTGGTTGGAACGTTACTGGATATGGAGTTAGTCTGAGTGTTAACCAGCGAGCGAAAAGTTCTCCACCGATTTGGATAGTGCCCCATCAGGGTCATTATTGTCTGCAAGGTAATGGCAAGAATCGGAGAGCTCAGTTAGGGAAAAGTGTCCGTACTGAGACTTATGTATTGCGTCTCAGACTTCCCCAGCGTTCCTAGCAGCTAAGGGTACCTATTTAATCTGTTACGATAAAGCGTACACATGGTTGCCCCCTGACTTCTCGGGCACATGTTTTGTTTCGTTCCTGTTGCCTCCCACTTTTACAGCTGCAGCAGATTACCACAAGACAAGAGTTGCTAGAGGTGTCTTCAGTAAAGAAGATACTGCAGGACAAGAATTGGGAGATTTTCTGAAGGGTTTTCTGCCGTTTTGGGGACCTATGGTTAACAGCAGGAACATTCGACAGTTGACGAGAGTGGTTGAGTCCACCATAGCAGAAACTGCCGGTGCCCTTAGTAACTTGACTGCTGAGCTCCAGTCGGATCGCCTTATGACTCTTCAGAACAGAGTTGCACTTGATGTCATACTTGCAGATAGAGGTGGGGTGTGTAAACTGATTCAATCGAGCTGCTGCGTTTTCATTCCAGACAACGCTCCGACAGTTTTCCAGGCCATTTCCCAGCTACATAAGATCTCCGAGTCTGTACATATAGACAAGGGAGATTGGTCGTTGATGGGATGGTTTTGCGAATTGTTATCCACGTGGGGATGGAAGATTCTGATGGTCATTGGTACGATTTTAGCTATCCTTTTCCTGTTCTGTCTCTGTGTACAGTGTGCTCCTGCTATATGTGGCCTTTGTGCTACTTCGTGTGTGAAGAGACCTGTCCAGAGAGAGTTGCTAAGTACTAGGATGATGCTACAGCAACATCTTGATGATCTGATGAATATAGACCTGGATTCAGACTGATATGGGTTTGGGTTATTGCCTATCTAAGGGCAAAAGGAGGGTCTGAGGTTCCGTGGATTCTGAACCTGTTTCATGAAGGTCGTCGTATCGTGACGATTTTGGCATCAGCGGACCGCAAATGACGAGTGCGGCATATATGAGTGTTTTCGTCATGTTTAAGTGATGGATTCACTACGTAGTTATGGATTACGTCCCGAACCCTCGGGTTCCATTTTGTGTACGGCAGCCATTTTGTGTGGTTGCCCTCACATAGGCCGATGACTATGGCCGAACGAGTCTCTGGGACACGTACATCCTTAGCTGACTTCTTTGTGACCTGGGCGAACTGACTCCTTGCCCGAGGCTGACCTCGTTGAGCCAGTTCCTCGTTAAGCAGTTCGTCAGATAGAGATCAAAGGGCAGGACATTGCTGAGTTTATGGTACACGCACACACCCTTCTATCTTGCTTCTCATCTGCTTCTGTTTCTTCCTTTATGGCTTAATCATTGATATGGGTTGAGATCTTTACGATGGGTTTGTCCGGGCCGTTCGAACAGGAATGTTGGATTTTGCTTGGTCATCTCTGGTGGGCTGGACAACGGAAAGTGGGATTGTCGTTATTAAGTATGGGCGTAAAATCCGCTCCGCTCGCGGATTTTGCGGATTTTCGGGAAATTCGCAATCAGCGAGATTCGCGGATTTCCCGCAAAATCCGCTAAATTCGCAGGCAACGGATTTTTTTTCTGGGTGATACAATTTTTGCGCAGCGCGGCATTCATCAGCGTTTGCCGAGTTGTTTTTCTCGATATTTTGCGATTGCTGCGCCATTTTGGATCTTGCTGCGGGATCCCGCGAGAATTTGGCGAGCGCGATTACGTAATCGCGGCTTGCCAACTTGCACAGCGAGAGTTTGTCAACGCGAGTAAGCCGTGATCACGTATCGCGGGACTTCGCAATTGCGAGCTTGGAGATGCGGCGAGCAGCAACAATCTCGCAGTCGCGAAAATATAAAATTTGCAATTCTGCACAAGAAATCCACCAGCAAGCAGCATAAACCTTCTGGAAATTATGATTTTTATCTGAATAACTCCTCAGGTTGACATTTGCCTGCACTTTTTTTGCGAGGAGTCAATTTTGGGGAGGGGGGGTGGGAGGAAGGAAGTGCCCCACAGTCTTTAACTTCCTGTTCCTGTCCAGCAGGCTCCTCCCAGTGCTTTGTCCATCTCCTGGTCACTTTTCATTTGGATCTGGAGCTGAAAGGATTACTTTTTGGGGATGCTGCTGGATATTTGGATTTGAGGCCTTTTTGACTTTCTTTGGATCACTTTTGGATTAGAAATTTCACAAGTAAGTTTGTTTGGGGCATTACAGTTTCTGCAACTACAATTTTGGAATTTTCGATTTTTGGGCTGTTTTGGGGCCTTTTGCCCAGGGGTACTCAGTGGTGGGTGGACTGAGTCTTTCTGTGGGGTGTCTTGAATTTAAACATCATGGAGGGCATGGATGGAATGGGATTGTGCTGATTTTTCAGTGATTTTCGTTTTTTGGGGCTGTACTTGTGGCCTTTTCACCAGGGGTATTGAGTCTTGCATGGGCCTAGTCTTTCTGTGGGGTGTCTTGAACTTAAACATCATGGAGGGCATGGATGGAATGGGATTGTGCTGATTTTTCAGTGTTTTTTGATTTTTGGGGGTGTTCATGGGGAGGGACAGGCCATGTGGCTGGGGGCCATTTTGAGTGCTGCTACAGGCCCTGGCCATGTGCTGGGAGGCAAGTGGCCATTTTGAATGCAGGCATTGTTGTTAGGCCTGCAACCATTTTGCCTACTTTTCAACCTTTATGCCCAGGGGTGGTGAGTCTTGCATGGGCCTAGTCTTTCTGTGGGGTGTCTTGAATTTAAACATCACGGAGGGCATGGATGGAATGGGATTGTGCAGATTTTTCAGTGATTTTCGTTTTTTGGGGCTCTACTTGTGGCCTTTTCACCAGGGGTATTGAGTCTTGCATGGGCCTAGTCTTTCTGTGGGGTGTCTTGAACTTAAACATCATGGAGGGCATGGATGGAATGGGATTATGCTGATTTTTCGGTGTTTTTCGATTTTTGGGGGTGTTCATGGGGAGGGACAGGCCATGTGGCTGGGGGCCATTTTGAGTGCTGCTACAGGCCCTGGCCATGTGCTGGGAGGCAAGTGGCCATTTTGAATGCAGGCATTGTTGTTAGGCCTGCAACCATTTTGCCTACTTTTCAACCTTTATGCCCAGGGGTAGTGAGTCTTGCATGGGCCTAGTCTTTCTGTGGGGTGTCTTGAATTTAAACATCATGGAGGGCATGGATGGAATGGGATTGTGCTGATTTTTCAGTGATTTTCGTTTTTTGGGGCTGCACTTGTGGCCTTTTCACCAGGGGTATTGAGTCTTGCATGGGCCTAGTCTTTCTGTGGGGTGTCTTGAACTTAAACATCATGGAGGGCATGGATGGAATGTGATTGTATTGATTGTTCAGTGTTTTTCGATTTTTGGGGGTGTTCATGGGGAGGGACAGGCCATGTGGCTGGGGGCCATTTTGAGTGCTGCTACAGGCCCTTGCCATGTGCTGGGAGGCAAGTGGCCATTTTGAATGCAGGCATTGTTGTTAGGCCTGCAACCATTTTGCCTACTTTTCAACCTTTATGCCCAGGGGTAGTGAGTTTTGCATGGGCCTAGTCTTTCTGTGGGGTGTCTTGAATTTAAACATCATGAAGGGCATGGATGGAATGGGACTGTGCTGATTTATCAGTGATTTTCATTTTTTGGGGCTGTACTTGTGGCCTTTTCACCAGGGGTATTGAGTCTTGCATGGGCCTAGTCTTTCTGTGGGGTGTCTTGAACTTAAACATCATGGAGGGCATGGATGGAATGGGATTGTGCTGATTTTTCGGTGTTTTTCGATTTTTGGGGGTGTTCATGGGGAGAGACAGGCCATGTGGCTGGGGGCCATTTTGAGTGCTGCTACAGGCCCTGGCTATGTGCTGGGAGGTAAGTGGCCATTTTGAATGCAGGCATTGTTGTTAGGCCTGCAACCATTTTGCCTACTTTTCAACCTTTATGCCCAGGGGTAGTGTGTCTTGCATGGGCCTAGTCTTTCTGTGGGGTGTCTTGAATTTAAACATCATGGAGGGCATGGATGGAATGGGATTGTGCTGATTTTTCAGTGATTTTCGTTTTTTGGGGCTGTACTTGTGGCCTTTTCACCAGGGGTATTGAGTCTTGCATAGGCCTAGTCTTTCTGTGGGGTGTCTTGAACTTAAACATCATGGAGGGCATGGATGGAATGGGATTGTGCTGATTTTTCGGTGTTTTTCGATTTTTGGGGGTGTTCATGGGGAGGGACAGGCCATGTGGCTGGGGGCCATTTTGAGTACTGCTACAGGCCCTGGCCATGTGCTGGGAGGCAAGTGGCCATTTTGAATGCAGGCATTGTTGTTAGGCCTGCAACCATTTTGCCTACTTTTCAACCTTTATGCCCAGGGGTAGTGAGTCTTGCATGGGCCTAGTCTTTCTGTGGGGTGTCTTGAATTTAAACATCATGGAAGGCATGGATGGAATGGGATTGTGCTGATTTTTCAGTGATTTTCGTTTTTTGGGGCTGTACTTGTGGCCTTTTCACCAGGGGTATTGAGTCTTGCATGGGCCTAGTCTTTCTGTGGGGTGTCTTGAACTTAAACATCATGGAGGGCATGGATGGAATGGGATTGTGCTGATTTTTCGGTGTTTTTCGATTTTTGGAGGTGTTCATGGGGAGGGACAGGCCATGTGGCTGGGGGCCATTTTGAGTGCTGCTACAGGCCCTGGCCATGTGCTGGGAGGCAAGTGGCCATTTTGAATGCAGGCATTGTTGTTAGGCCTGCAACCATTTTGCCTACTTTTCAACCTTTATGCCCAGGGGTAGTGAGTCGTGCATGGGCCTAGTCTTTCTGTGGGGTGTCTTGAATTTAAACATCATGGAGAGCATGGATGGAATGGGATTGTGCTGATTTTTCAGTGATTTTCGTTTTTGGGGGCTGTACTTGTGGCCTTTTCACCAGGGGTATTGAGTCTTGCATGGGCCTAGTCTTTTTGTGGGGTGTCTTGAATTTAAACATCATGGAGGGCATTGATGGAATGGGATTGTGCTGATTTTTCAGTGATTTTCATTTTTGGGGGCTGTACTTGTGGCCATTTCACCAGGGGTATTGAGTCTTGCATGGGCCTAGTCTTTCTGTGGGGTGTCTTGAACTTAAACATCATGGAGGGCATGGATGGAATGGGATTGTGCTGATTTTTCGGTGTTTTTCGATTTTTGGGGGTGTTCATGGGGAGGGACAGGCCATGTGGCTGGGGGCCATTTTGAGTGCTGCTACAGGCCCTGGCCATGTGCTGGGAGGCAAGTGGCCATTTTGAATGCAGGCATTGTTGTTAGGCCTGCAACCATTTTGCCTACTTTTCAACCTTTATGCCCAGGGGTAGTGAGTCTTGCATGGGCCTAGTCTTTCTGTGGGGTGTCTTGAATTTAAACATCATGGAGGGCATGGATGGAATGGGATTGTGCTGATTTTTCAGTGATTTTCGTTTTTGGGGGCTGTACTTGTGGCCTTTTCACCAGGGGTATTGAGTCTTGCATGGGCCTAGTCTTTCTGTGGGGTGTCTTGAACTTAAACATCATGGAGGGCATGGATGGAATGGGATTGTGCTGATTTTTCGGTGTTTTTCGATTTTTGGGGGTGTTCATGGGGAGAGACCGGCCATGTGGCTGGGGGCCATTTTGAGTGCTGCTACAGGCCCTGGCTATGTGCTGGGAGGTAAGTGGCCATTTTGAATGCAGGCATTGTTGTTAGGCCTGCAACCATTTTGCCTACTTTTCAACCTTTATGCCCAGGGGTAGTGTGTCTTGCATGGGCCTAGTCTTTCTGTGGGGTGTCTTGAATTTAAACATCATGGAGGGCATGGATGGAATGGGATTGTGCTGATTTTTCAGTGATTTTCGTTTTTTGGGGCTGTACTTGTGGCCTTTTCACCAGGGGTATTGAGTCTTGCATAGGCCTAGTCTTTCTGTGGGGTGTCTTGAACTTAAACATCATGGAGGGCATGGATGGAATGGGATTGTGCTGATTTTTCGGTGTTTTTCGATTTTTGGGGGTGTTCATGGGGAGGGACAGGCCATGTGGCTGGGGGCCATTTTGAGTACTGCTACAGGCCCTGGCCATGTGCTGGGAGGCAAGTGGCCATTTTGAATGCAGGCATTGTTGTTAGGCCTGCAACCATTTTGCCTACTTTTCAACCTTTATGCCCAGGGGTAGTGAGTCTTGCATGGGCCTAGTCTTTCTGTGGGGTGTCTTGAATTTAAACATCATGGAAGGCATGGATGGAATGGGATTGTGCTGATTTTTCAGTGATTTTCGTTTTTTGGGGCTGTACTTGTGGCCTTTTCACCAGGGGTATTGAGTCTTGCATGGGCCTAGTCTTTCTGTGGGGTGTCTTGAACTTAAACATCATGGAGGGCATGGATGGAATGGGATTGTGCTGATTTTTCGGTGTTTTTCGATTTTTGGAGGTGTTCATGGGGAGGGACAGGCCATGTGGCTGGGGGCCATTTTGAGTGCTGCTACAGGCCCTGGCCATGTGCTGGGAGGCAAGTGGCCATTTTGAATGCAGGCATTGTTGTTAGGCCTGCAACCATTTTGCCTACTTTTCAACCTTTATGCCCAGGGGTAGTGAGTCGTGCATGGGCCTAGTCTTTCTGTGGGGTGTCTTGAATTTAAACATCATGGAGGGCATGGATGGAATGGGATTGTGCTGATTTTTCAGTGATTTTCGTTTTTGGGGGCTGTACTTGTGGCCTTTTCACCAGGGGTATTGAGTCTTGCATGGGCCTAGTCTTTTTGTGGGGTGTCTTGAATTTAAACATCATGGAGGGCATTGATGGAATGGGATTGTGCTGATTTTTCAGTGATTTTCATTTTTGGGGGCTGTACTTGTGGCCATTTCACCAGGGGTATTGAGTCTTGCATGGGCCTAGTCTTTCTGTGGGGTGTCTTGAACTTAAACATCATGGAGGGCATGGATGGAATGGGATTGTGCTGATTTTTCGGTGTTTTTCGATTTTTGGGGGTGTTCATGGGGAGGGACAGGCCATGTGGCTGGGGGCCATTTTGAGTGCTGCTACAGGCCCTGGCCATGTGCTGGGAGGCAAGTGGCCATTTTGAATGCAGGCATTGTTGTTAGGCCTGCAACCATTTTGCCTACTTTTCAACCTTTATGCCCAGGGGTAGTGAGTCTTGCATGGGCCTAGTCTTTCTGTGGGGTGTCTTGAATTTAAACATCATGGAGGGCATGGATGGAATGGGATTGTGCTGATTTTTCAGTGATTTTCGTTTTTGGGGGCTGTACTTGTGGCCTTTTCACCAGGGGTATTGAGTCTTGCATGGGCCTAGTCTTTTTGTGGGGTGTCTTGAATTTAAACATCATGGAGGGCATTGATGGAATGGGATTGTGCTGATTTTTCAGTGATTTTCGTTTTTGGGGGCTGTACTTGTGGCCATTTCACCAGGGGTATTGAGTCTTGCCTGGGCCTAGTCTTTCTGTGGGGTGTCTTGAACTTAAACATCATGGAGGGCATGGATGGAATGGGATTGTGCTGATTTTTCGGTGTTTTTCGATTTTTGGGGGTGTTCATGGGGAGGGACAGGCCATGTGGCTGGGGGCCATTTTGAGTGCTGCTACAGGCCCTGGCCATGTGCTGGGAGGCAAGTGGCCATTTTGAATGCAGGCATTGTTGTTAGGCCTGCAACCATTTTGCCTACTTTTCAACCTTTATGCCCAGGGGTAGTGAGTCTTGCATGGGCCTAGTCTTTCTGTGGGGTGTCTTGAATTTAAACATCATGGAGGGCATGGATGGAATGGGATTGTGCTGATTTTTCAGTGATTTTCGTTTTTGGGGGCTGTACTTGTGGCCTTTTCACCAGGGGTATTGAGTCTTGCATGGGCCCAGTCTTTTTGTGGGGTGTCTTGAATTTAAACATCATGGAGGGCATTGATGGAATGGGATTGTGCTGATTTTTCAGTGATTTTCGTTTTTGGGGGCTGTACTTGTGGCCATTTCACCAGGGGTATTGAGTCTTGCATGGGCCTAGTCTTTCTGTGGGGTGTCTTGAACTTAAACATCATGGAGGGCATGGATGGAATGGGATTGTGCTGATTTTTCGGTGTTTTTCGATTTTTGGGGGTGCTCATGGGGAGAGACAGGCCATGTGGCTGGGGGCCATTTTGAGTGCTGCTACAGGCCCTGGCCATGTGCTGGGAGGCAAGTGGCCATTTTGAATGCAGGCATTGTTGTTAGGCCTGCAACCATTTTGCCTACTTTTCAACCTTTATGCCCAGGGGTAGTGAGTCTTGCATGGGCCTAGTCTTTCTGTGGGGTGTCTTGAATTTAAACATCATGGAAGGCATGGATGGAATGGGATTGTGCTGATTTTTCAGTGATTTTCGTTTTTTGGGGCTGTACTTGTGGCCTTTTCACCAGGGGTATTGAGTCTTGCATGGGCCTAGTCTTTCTGTGGGGTGTCTTGAATTTAAACATCATGGAGGGTATTGATGGAATGGGATTGTGCTGATTTTTCAGTGATTTTCGTTTTTGGGGGCTGTACTTGTGGCCATTTCACCAGGGGTATTGAGTCTTGCATGGGCCTAGTCTTTCTGTGGGGTGTCTTGAACTTAAACATCATGGAGGGCATGGATGGAATGGGATTGTGCTGATTTTTCGGTGTTTTTCGATTTTTGGGGGTGTTCATGGGGAGGGACAGGCCATGTGGCTGGGGGCCATTTTGAGTGCTGCTACAGGCCCTGGCCATGTGCTGGGAGGCAAGTGGCCATTTTGAATGCAGGCATTGTTGTTAGGCCTGCAACCATTTTGCCTACTTTTCAACCTTTATGCCCAGGGGTAGTGAGTCTTGCATGGGCCTAGTCTTTCTGTGGGGTGTCTTGAATTTAAACATCATGGAGGGCATGGATGGAATGGGATTGTGCTGATTTGTCAGTGATTTTCGTTTTTGGGGGCTGTACTTGTGGCCTTTTCACCAGGGGTATTGAGTCTTGCATGGGCCTAGTCTTTTTGTGGGGTGTCTTGAATTTAAACATCATGGAGGGCATTGATGGAATGGGATTGTGCTGATTTTTCAGTGATTTTCGTTTTTGGGGGCTGTACTTGTGGCCATTTCACCAGGGGTATTGAGTCTTGCATGGGCCTAGTCTTTCTGTGGGGTGTCTTGAACTTAAACATCATGGAGGGCATGGATGGAATGGGATTGTGCTGATTTTTCGGTGTTTTTCGATTTTTGGGGGTGTTCATGGGGAGGGACAGGCCATGTGGCTGGGGGCCATTTTGAGTGCTGCTACAGGCCCTGGCCATGTGCTGGGAGGCAAGTGGCCATTTTGAATGCAGGCATTGTTGTTAGGCCTGCAACCATGTTGCCTACTTTTCAACCTTTATGCCCAGGGGTAGTGAGTCTTGCATGGGCCTAGTCTTTCTGTGGGGTGTCTTGAATTTAAACATCATGGAAGGCATGGATGGAATGGGATTGTGCTGATTTTTCAGTGATTTTCGTTTTTTTGGGGCTGTACTTGTGGCCTTTTCACCAGGGGTATTGAGTCTTGCATGGGCCTAGTCTTTCTGTGGGGTGTCTTGAACTTAAACATCATGGAGGGCATGGATGGAATGGGATTGTGCTGATTTTTCGGTGTTTTTCGATTTTTGGGGGTGTTCTTGGGGAGGGACAGGCCATGTGGCTGGGGGCCATTTTGAGTGCTGCTACAGGCCCTGGCCATGTGCTGGGAGGCAAGTGGCCATTTTGAATGCAGGCATTGTTGTTAGGCCTGCAACCATTTTGCCTACTTTTCAACCTTTATGCCCAGGGGTAGTGAGTCTTGCATGGGCCTAGTCTTTCTGTGGGGTGTCTTGAATTTAAACATCATGGAGGGCATGGATGTAATGGGATTGTGCTGATTTTTCAGTGATTTTCGTTTTTGGGGGCTGTACTTGTGGCCTTTTCACCAGGGGTATTGAGTCTTGCATGGGCCTAGTCTTTCTGTGGGGTGTCCTGAATTTAAACATCATGGAGGGCATGGATGGAATGGGATTGTGCTGATTTTTCAGTGATTTTCGTTTTTGGGGGCTGTACTTGTGGCCTTTTCACCAGGGGTATTGAGTCTTGCATGGGCCTAGTCTTTTTGTGGGGTGTCTTGAATTTAAACATCATGGAGGGCATTGATGGAATGGGATTGTGCTGATTTTTCAGTGATTTTCGTTTTTGGGGGCTGTACTTGTGGCCATTTCACCAGGGGTATTGAGTCTTGCATGGGCCTAGTCTTTCTGTGGGGTGTCTTGAACTTAAACATCATGGAGGGCATGGATGGAATGGGATTGTGCTGATTTTTCGGTGTTTTTCGATTTTTGGGGGTGTTCATGGGGAGGGACAGGCCATGTGGCTGGGGGCCATTTTGAGTGCTGCTACAGGCCCTGGCCATGTGCTGGGAGGCAAGTGGCCATTTTGAATGCAGGCATTGTTGTTAGGCCTGCAACCATTTTGCCTACTTTTCAACCTTTATGCCCAGGGGTAGTGAGTCTTGCATGGGCCTAGTCTTTCTGTGGGGTGTCTTGAATTTAAACATCATGGAGGGCATGGATGGAATGGGATTGTGCTGATTTTTCAGTGATTTTCGTTTTTGGGGGCTGTACTTGTGGCCTTTTCACCAGGGGTATTGAGTCTTGCATGGGCCTAGTCTTTTTGTGGGGTGTCTTGAATTTAAACATCATGGAGGGCATTGATGGAATGGGATTGTGCTGATTTTTCAGTGATTTTCGTTTTTGGGGGCTGTACTTGTGGCCATTTCACCAGGGGTATTGAGTCTTGCCTGGGCCTAGTCTTTCTGTGGGGTGTCTTGAACTTAAACATCATGGAGGGCATGGATGGAATGGGATTGTGCTGATTTTTCAGTGATTTTCGTTTTTGGGGGCTGTACTTGTGGCCTTTTCACCAGGGGTATTGAGTCTTGCATGGGCCTAGTCTTTCTGTGGGGTGTCTTGAACTTAAACATCATGGAGGGCATGGATGGAATGGGATTGTGCTGATTTTTCTGTATTTTTTTTCGATTTTTTTGGGGTGTATAACTGAACTGATGTTCCTCTGTCTTCCATTGCTTTTAGGTGCACAAGACTCAAGAGAACCACAGGGCCAGGAAGAAGTCCTGGAGCAGTTTGTGTGTGCAGCATAACATCACGGGACGTCACGTCTGGCCTCAGACAACTCTACAATTCGTGCAACTGCGGCCTGCTGTCTGACCTGCTCTGAAGAAGATGGCCCCAAAAAAAGGTCTCCGTAGCTCCTCTAGCAAGAAAGTTGCTAGTAAGGAGCAGAAGAAGCAAGTTACCAAGGAGGCTGGTGTGCCGGCAGCCACGTTTTTTGGGAGCAAAAAAAAAAAGGACGCCTGCAGCAGCAGCAGGATCTGCTGGGGACCAAGCTGGGAGCAGCACCCCCGCTCCATTGGGTTCAGTGCCTCCACCACCACGCCAACTTAAGTCAAAGCCCTTGAGTGCTTCAGAGGCAGTCAGTGTACTTCTCCAATCACCATCGACCAGTGATGTTGGCTCATCGCAAGAAAGTAGCAGCAATGTCCCTGAATCAACACAGGTTGTTGTAACTCATCTGACAAGTGTTGAACAACCACAGCCGCAACAACAACACCATGTGCAAGTACAAGCCCAAGTACATGTGGAAGGAGAGGCAGCGCAAGGAGATGCGCAAGCAGAGGTGCATGGAGGGTCACAAGTGCCCACAATAGTTGTTCCTCCCGAAGTAGGGGCACATCAGGAAATCGACAATCAAGCCGAGGTATCATTGGAAGCCACTCCTCCTGATGATCATTCATTGTCTTCCACATCCCTAGCAAGGAAAAGATCAAGGGGGCTGTCTACATCTTCTTCAAGCCCACCTCCTTCTGATGAACTGGATAAAAATTGGGAACCACCACAGCCGTCTGAGAGTGAGGCACACCATGATCTGACAAAGGTACCTAAGCGTAAAAGGAAGGTCGTCGAAAAACTCATAGCTATGGAGTGTGATGAGGCTCAACAAGAAGTGAGGGATACTGCTGCTGATGAAGCCTCTCACGATGACGACGAGCCAGTCATCACAAAGGTCACTGCAGCCCCAGCGGGCATGCCGCAAAGAGACATTTTGACCCTATCCAGAGAAGCTGCTGAGCGTGATGATGATGTCGACGAGGAGTCAATGGAAACACAACAATCATTGGATTTGGAGTTAACTAGTACACCAACACCTACCGCTTCCATATTTCTTCCTCGCAAGAAGGGACCTCCATCCACCTCGACCTCAATTAGTGGTGGTGAAAGTGCAAAACGTACTGAAGTTCGGCAATCCACATCCTCCACTTCATCTAGCATTTGCAGCAGGACCCCCACCACTACCAGTATCGCCGCCTCCTCCGGCCCCTAAAGACATTTCAAGTCTCCAGTTTGGGACTTCTTTAGTGTTTGCCCAAAAAAGGAAAACGTAGCCATTTGTAGCATTTGTAAGCTTCGAGTTAGTCGTGGTAAGTTTGGTACCAACTATGGTACCGGAACCCAGAGAGGTCATCTTAGGAGAACGCATGCTGTCCAATGGTTAGCGCACCTAGAGTTGATCAAGGAAGCCCGAATTGCACGTAATGAAAACGTTGATTTTTCATCTGATGATGACGAGGAGGCAGAAGACGATTCAAACACTTCACTTACACCCAGTACCCCTGTCAGCAGCACACCCCATGTGAGCCACACTAAGAGTGTGGGAGAGAGTGAGACATCAATGCGAAAAAGTTCATCAGCGAGCGTAACTGGGTCGAAGATATCATCATCATCCCGTAAATCCTTGGTCCAGGGCAACATTAAAAAGATGTTGTTTACAGAAGCGCAATATGAACGCAACCACCCACTGACGCGTCTGTATAACACTAAGCTGGCTAAAATGCTAGCTCTGGACCTTCTCCCTTTTTCTTTTGTAGCAGGGGTTGGTTTTCTAGAATTAGTGGCAGCGCTCTGCCCTAAATGGAAGGTTCCTAGCCGGTTCTATTTTTCCCGAGTTGCGGTTCCAGCACTACATGAAGATGTTCTGGAGGTGATTGGGGCAGCTTTGCAGAAGAGTGCTGTTCACACTATATATCTGACAACAGACATGTGGACCAGTGGTGCAGGCGCTGATTACATTTGCATCACTGCACACTGGGTCTCTTTTTCAGGGGCTAAAGCAAAGCTAAACGCAGGTGTTGACCCGGACATTGTTTTTAAAGCTGCTCGGAAACATGCAACACTAGCCATGTTTGGTTTGGAGAAACGTCACTCAGCAGAAAACATTTTGGATGTCTTCAACACAAAGGTCCTTGACTGGCTGTCCCCAAAAAAACGCCAGGTTGGTTATGTTTCCACGGACAATGGCTCCAATATAGTTAAGGCCATGCAGCTGGGTGACTATTTCAGAGTGCCGTGTTTGGCGCACTGTATAAACCTGGTTGTCAAAAAATTCTTGGGTGATAAAGACAGTGCAGCGTACAGAGTAGTGGAGACCTGCCGAAAAATGTGCAACCATTTCAGCCATTCTTTTAAGGCCCGGAAGCATCTGAGGAGCCTGCTGTATGAACGTCAAATGCCAGTGAAAGCACTCATCCAGGAGGTGGTAACACGTTGGAACTCAACCTTCTACATGCTTGAGCGTCTGTATGAGCAGTATACGGTACTCGATCACTATTTCTTAACACAGGGTACAGCTCAGAAGGAGGACCTGAGGATGGGTGCGGCGCAATGGAACACGCGTGCAGTCAGCAAGGAGGACTGTAATTTGGGAAAAGCTATCCCATTGTTGTACATGCTGGAGCACCAACTGAAGGAGGTGTGTTCTGTGTTTGAAAAAGATGAAAAAAACCAAGACCCTTTTGTTCTGGCTGAGAAATTATTAGAGCACCTACAAGGGGATGAACGTCTTAAAATGATCCACTCAAACCAGCATTACATTTGTGCTACTATTCTGGATCCACGCTACAAAAAGGCGCTGGCAGGCCAAGCATTCTTTCCTTTTGCTGATGAAGATGTTACAAAGTACAAACAGTGGATAGCCTCCTCAGCCAAGAGGTTTGAAAGAGAACGGCAGCAAATTGAAGGAAAAGGCAGTACATCAGCATCAGCAGGCCATCCCCAGTCAAAACAATCCACTTCTGCACCTGTGGCTGCGGCACAAGTGACCTCTCAGCCGTTAAAGAGACCGGCAACCGGATCATCTGCACCACCAGACACAACAGTAACATTGGAGGCTGAAGAGGATTGGCTAGCTCGGCTTGGGTTTGGTTCTCAAAAGGTCACAGCAACAGCTAAGCAAAGTGGAGGAACCTTGGAGGAGAACCTTGATTTGATGGTCAAGGACTATCTGAATGACTCAACAGAGGTCTATGTTAATGCTGACCCATTGGCGTATTGGCATGGGAAAAAAGAATTGTGGCCACAGCTCACCAACCTGGCTTTAAACTACTTGTCTTGCCCACTCGCAATTGTGTCTTCTGAACGTGTTTTCAGTGCTGCTGGTGGCATTGTAACTTCCAAACGGAGCCGCCTCTCGCCCAAAAATGTGGAGAGGTTAACAATGATCAAGATGAATCAGCACCTCATACCACCAGATTTCAGAGTACGAGAAAGCGCGCCGGATGAAGACGAGGTGGCCAGCAACATAGATGAGGGAATTTCTTCTCTGTCAGGTGACACTGAGCTCACCCTGCCTGAATTCGCAGAGTATGATGACGAAGCCTTATTCTCATTCATGGACCGTGATACCGAGCCCTGAAAATGGGACAACGAATCAATAACTTTCTTTTTCGTCCTTATTCACTTTTATTCCTGTGTGTCTGTCTTTCTTTGTTGTGCACAGTTAATATAATTCAAACTTTAATCACCTAATCACAAAAACAAGTCCATCAGCAGAACTGTCTTCACTTGTTTGCTTATTGATTTGAAGGTGCCGCAGTCTGCATTCCTCAGGTTCACAAGTTCAGAAGAACATGCTCCTCTATCCTCCTCCTCCAGACTCCTATTTCCATCAAAGCAGAGGGCTGGTTTACGCCCAATGAAGAAAGACTCAGCACTTGTGGGGGTGTTGTTCTACCTCTTTGCAGGTGAGTTAACAGCTCTGGGGCCATTGCTGGGAAGCTCTAATACCGGATAAAAGTGGTTTGGACCAAATCCGAGGCAGAATTTTTTTTGTGTTTTTGATGACTTGCTTGCCTTTGAGGTGCTCTTAGGGGGGTTCCGTCTGTTTGTGGGTGAGTTTCGGGGTCTGTGAGCACTGCTGGGACACTCTAATCTTGATTGCATTTGCTTTTCAGGAAATCCGTGGTGGCAAACCGGACTTATGGCCTAGCTACGCAGCGCGTTTGGACCGAAGGCCGAGAAATATTGTAAGTAGGAGATGTTGCTTTTGGCCTGTTTGGGGGTGCTATGCTTTTTGGCGGGTGGGTTGGCGGGTCTTGGGCCATTCCTGGGAAGGTCTAATACCGGGTAGAAGTGGTTGGGACAAAATCCACGCCGAAAAGCCTTTTGGCACTTTTTGTAACTTAGGGTTCGTTAGGGTTAGCCCTAGCAGCAGGATTGCATGTGTTTCGGGGTGTTCTAGATTTTTGCAACTGAGTTCTGGGGTCTTAGAGCACTCGTGAGAATGTGTAATTTTGGTTGCAAGTCATTTGAAGAAAATCCATGGTGGGAAAGGGGGGATTTGGCATAGTTAAAGAAAGCCTTTGCCACTATTCTTAACTTAGGGTTCGTTAGGGTTAGCAGTATTTCTATTGCATGTGTTTGGGTGGGGGGGGTTTTGAGTCTTGGAGCGATGCTGGCTATGGATACTTTTGCTTGGTTGCTTGCAAGTGGTTTGAATGCAATCCACGGTGGGTAAGGGGGTATTTGGGCCTACTTTTACTTTCAAAGTACATTTTGTCACCAGTTTTCTGCTAGGCCTCGTTTTTTGCGATTTGATTGGGGGTCTTTTACATTTTTGCGACTGGCTTTAGTAAGGGTCTGGGTGGGAGCACTGCTGGGAAGATCTAATTTTGTTCTAAAACACAGTTTACAGTACACCTAGCTTGAGGGGAAAGATCCGCTACATTAATTTGCCCATACTTATTTATCCTTCAAAAGGTGACTCAGACAGAGTACGCACTGTCAAAAATATTGTACTGTCTACTAGGAAAATCAAAGTGGGAGTTTTTGCACTCCACAGCCTACATATCTTATATTTATTTATCAGTGGTGTTGTAATATTATATCACTTCCTGTTTTTAGTTGAATAATTACAGGCTGGGTTTCAGTCTGTGCAATGGGGAAAAAAGGATGGAGTCAGGCTTCACATTAGCGAGCCGCAATTCAGCATCCGCCAGGCAGGCAGTGGATAGGGTGTCTTCTGGTCACCAACATTGATGGACGAAGTGTTAGATGGAATGGAGGAGTGCCGCTAATAAGAGGAATTTTTTTCTGCATGCAACTTACTTACCAAATTCAACAGGACAACTACAACAACAGACAGATACAGTATCCATTGTGTTTTTCTATGACTGTGACTGCATTTCTTGGATCTCTCTCTGCTTCTAAATTGATCCCTTAACACATCACTTAGTCCACTCCACTATCACATCTGCACCACACATAGTCATTTGTAAGTGCTCCTACGTAATTCGCAAGTCGCAGCACGCCCCAGCCCGTAGAGGACTGGGATGGCCCCAATGATGAAGCATGTCACCAAGGGGCAACCCTGGTGAGTGAGGGGACACCTAGAAAAAGAGCAATTTCTCCTTTTCTATCTACTACACCTTCCAGACCAACCCCATTGAGTGTTGTGAATGGATTTATAGTGACCAGCAAGGCTCTCAGGTATCTGGCAACAGAGACCTTATGTTGAATATAGTTATCAATAATTCCACACACGCCCTGTACTGTCGCATTCTTTCTTCCACAGTTGTCGAAAGTACTACTTACTTTTCACTGACATGCATGCACTAGTGCATGCACTTTCAAAGATTGATGGATAGGTTTGTACCCAAAGATTTGTTTATGTTCAATTGTTTGTCCATGCTGTGCTTTTTTTACAGGGTGTCTTCTGGTGGTGACCAACATCGATGGACGAAGCGTCAGCTGCAATGGAGGAGTGCCGCTAATAAGAGGAATTTTTTTCTGCATGCAACTTACTTACCAAATTCAACAGGACAACTACAACAACATACAGATACAGTATCCATTGTGTTTTTCTAGGACTGTGACTGCATTTCTTGGATCTCTCTCTGCTTCTAAATTGATCCTTTAACACATCACTTAGTCCACTCCACTATCACATCTGCACCACAGATAGTCATTTGTAAGTGCTCCTACGTAATTCACAAGTCGCAGCACGCCCCAGCCCGTAGAGGACTGGGATGGCCCCAATGATGAAGCATGTCACCAAGGGGCAACCCTGGTGAGTGAGGGGACACCTAGAAAAAGAGCAATTTCTCCTTTTCTATCTACTACACCTTCCAGACCAACCCCATTGAGTGTTGTGAATGGATTTATAGTGACCAGCAAGGCTCTCAGGTATCTGGCAACAGAGACCTTATTTATTTATTTATTTATTGACATTTGTAGAGCGCGGCGAATACCCGTGGGCGTCTCGGCGCTAGTTAAGGGATGGATCAGCAACTGGGGTAAAGAAGATATACAAGGCGCTAGTTAAGGGATGGATCAGCAACTGGGGTAAAGAAGATATACAAGGCTAATGGTCAAATAACCACGTCTTTAGCTGTTTGCGGAATGTGAACAGGGAGGGACTTGCTCGGATATGTGCAGGAAGGGTGTTCCAGAGTCTAGGGGCGGCAACCAGGAAACGCCTGTCGCCCCAGGTGACTGTTCTAGTGCAAGGCACAGCCAAGAAGTTCTGAATAGAGGAACGAAGAGATCGGGTTGGGACATGATGGAGAAGATTCTGTTTGAGAAAGTGGGGACCTTGATTATTGAGTGACTTGTAAACAATACACAGCGATTTGAATTTGATACGGCTGCGTATCGGGAGCCAATGGAGATCCCTAATGATGTTTGTAACTGGTGCGAACTTGGGGATCCCAGCCAGCATTCGTGCGGCTGCATTTTGGATTGACTGCATCTTATTTGTCACTCGGACTTGGGCATTTAAGAATAGAGCGTTACAATAGTCCAAGGAGGACAGGACTAGTGAGCTGACCAGTGTTTTCCCGGCCGTGTTCGGTAGGAAAGGTAGTATTTTCCTAATCATTCTCAATTTCATATGAGCTGAAGCCGCAGTTTTATTCGCATGTGCCATAAAATTGAGGCCAGCATCGAATATAGTTATCAATATTTCCACACACGCCCTGTACTGTCGCATTCTTTCTTCCACAGTTGTCGAAAGTACTACTTACTTTTCACTGACATGCATGCACTAGTGCATGCACTTTCAAAGATTGATGGATAGGTTTGTACCCAAAGATTTGTTTATGTTCACAATTGTTTGTCCATGCTGAGCTATTTTTTCTTGTCTCACAAAACCTTTCCCAAAAACCCCCGTACCCATCCATTTTTCAAACCCTAACCCTCTTCCCCCGGGCTGTGTGGTTTTGATTGATGTGTGACTAAATTACAGCAATAAATCCACACACTTGCTGGGGAGGATAAGGTGATACCAACAGGCTGGTGAAGAAATCCGAGGATATATTCTTACTCTGCTTGACAAAGACCCATGGCTAATGTCAAAGAACTTCAACCGAATTAGTAGTTATACTTTACCATTTGTTAGGCTACAATGTGGCACTGTTCTAGTGTACTGTCACCTGCTATATTCTCTATTGTACCGTTGTATTGCTCAGGAGGACAAACAAGATTTCATTTTCTTTTTTTTCATAGGCATGCAACTGCCACTGTGTCACACCACTAGTACCACCGCTATGAGGACATTCTATCCGCCCAGGATTGCCAACCTTATTCGCTGTTTCCCGTGGAGCCAGCCCTGGGCCTAGCCCTACTTGCAAACAGAAATTACAGGTAAGATAGGCGTTTGGTTGGAGGTAGTATAATGGAGTATTAGGAGAGACGAGAGATTGACGGTAGTACTACTAAAGTCCTAGGACTATTCAGGAAAACAAACTTACTGTTAAACCCCCACCCACCAGACTCAAAAGCAGTAAAAAACAGGTATGGTCAGATAAAGTTTCAAAAATTATATTTTTATAGCCCTAACAAAATAATCTCCAGCAAGACCCTCCCTAACCCCAACGATTGTCCTTCAAAAGTCCCCAAAAAACCCAACTCCCAATTCCCACCCCCCAAAAGTCTCTAAAAAAGGGGCAAGGGACACTATGGCAGGGTGCTGTTGGCTTTAGCAGCCAGGGCATCATGCTCCTTGCGGAGGGTGGCAAGTTCGAAGCGGAGGCCCTCCACCAAGTTCTTATAGTTCAGGACCTCCTGCTCCAGGTAGGACAGTCTGAGGGATAAGCGGCGCCGGTGTGCCTTGCAATTCCTGTGGGGGGCAGCTGCTGTCTTTGCTGCTCGGCGTTGGCGTTGGGCTTTGGTAGCCCGGCTCCGTACCGCTGGAGCACTGCGCTGGCTGGCAGCCCGCACAGAGGAGGATGCAGCTGTCCCCGTGGACGTTGTTGTTGTACCAGACTGCATCTCCTCCTCCTCCAGGGCCACCAGCCGCCGATATTCAGCGACAGTGGCATCCAGCCTCCGTTGCCGGGCCATTCGAGCCAGCTCCTTCCTCCTTGATGGTGTCTTGGATTTGGAAGGAGCAACTATATGAAGGAAGAAAGACATAGTCTGTAACCAATGCTCCTTAAGAATAACACAAAATGATTGAGCAGAAAGTTGTCACAGTACAAGTAGCAAATTGAAAGCACAGTACATAACTATTGAGGACAGTATCTATGTAACCTCCGACTTCTTCATCCTTGCTCTAACATTAGTGGGAGTTTAAGGAACACATTCTACAAGCACTATGGACTTCCATTACAGTCGACTATGACAGTACACCAGTCTTATTCTTCTTCTTCTCTCTTGTTTAGGAAAATTGGTACGTTATCTTATGCAAGCCGGCATAATGCCAGCGCAGTGAACTTGCACCCGAGAAAAACAGACGCACACCATGGTGAGTGAGAGAGACTTGCGTTACTGTACCGGTCCAGTACATGCAGGTGGTGAAGCTCTTACTTTTCTATTACGGGTGGCACTGAGAATACTCTGTTAAAAGGGCTACTGCTTAATTAATTTAGCTTTCACCCTACAGTGCAAATGAGTATTAGAAAAGGAAAATAAAGAAGCTAAATAATCTGATTATCTATCACTTCACATGGGATGTATTTGATGACATATGGGATGACTTTAGGTGCTTTGCTTATTATTGAGTGAACAGTGATACCCCCACACATGAATGACGTACTACTACTAAACTAAAGTTATTAAGAGAGGTAGGGAGTGTCCACCGTAATAACCGGATATATGCTGTGCTTGCAGTTGCAATACAAACTACTGCTACTATTCATGGTAGTATTTGGACAAAATTACAACTTCTTTTCCTTGCCTTTCCTACACTGGGACGGACGTGCGGGTGCGGTGTTACATGCTCTTCAAAGTAACACTTAGTTCATCCAGTGACCGTCTACTCTCTCTAGATACACATATGCTATCTAAGAGTCAGATAGTACCATGAATGATCCAGGCATCCATCCATTCAAAGTATATGCACACATACAGTTTCTGTTTCACCCACCCAGGCTGTTCTCCTTACACCCATCCTTGCTTCATCATTCACCCAGCCATGCACCATACCATATTCTTTCCTTCCCAGCCACCTCGGGGACCAAGCAAACACATATCATTCTTCTTTGCCAGTCATCATTACATTTCTCGTCCTTCCACACTTACTTACACCCTTCTTTCGCTTTTCGTTCATCCCTTCCATCAAGTTCACCTCAGATCTGATTGGGATTCTTCTCGCCAAAAACTTAACAGCTAAGTCGAAGTACATTTAGAGGAGGCTACTACCTGGTTTATTTATAATACACCCGTGCAGAAAGCACACTCTGCAGTCTTCAATCTCAAATGAGTAAGGAATGTATAGCTTACCTCTGCCCGCCACCACCGTGTCATCCCCCACAGATTTGTCCGGCACTTCCACCGCCTCCTCCCCAGAGTTGTCCTCGTCCAATGCCACCACCACCTCGACGCTGGCCCCGCCTCCAGATGTTCCACCTACAAAGTACATTTAATAATGTTAGAATACACCACTCACTACTATATAATATTTGGTCTAGGAGGAAGAAACAAATGTGAAAAAAACAGTATACAATTTAATAATTTGTGACTGTCTACTGTAAAGTAAAAATGTCCCTTTTTCCAGGGAAGGCTGTTGTCTTGCTGCACTTTTTGGCACAACTGATGAATGCTTGCTTTTTATTTTTAACACGCACCACTTTTTCTCCTAACAGACAGAAGCTTGACTTCTAAGAACACGAGCAGGATCAAGTTCAAACCAGGTGAGAGCTTGGCTCGACCACAAGAAATGTGTCCAATTAATCGTCAGCACTAAGCACTTTTCCATTTCCAGTTAAACGTTTACTTTTATGACAAACTTGATTTCAATAAATGTGTTTACTTTTAATAAAGCTTTTAAACTCAAATAGACTCTGTGGTTTTTGGTCCTCCAGACTAGAGTGGATGAGCTAAAGGTTTTGGAATTTTTGCAAGCATAAGTCTGTGCCTCTGCCATCGGTGACTTTGGGAGCTAAATGACTCTGCCACACTATCTAGTCAGTAAGGAGATTGGGGGTTCAACTACAAAGTCTGTTATCACTGAGGTATGTGGAAAGTCTAACAGCACCTATTATAATTGATAAGCTAAGCAATGCATTATTTAGTGTCCATAGTTCTGTTTGTGCAGATTTGTCCCTGCAACAGTAGTAGAATGAATTGTCCTGCTATCCAAACCAAAAGTAAAGTAGTATCTTATTCTTTCTTGGTGGTCAATCACCTTTTTATTGTTGGCAATTGTCAAAGCATAAACATTTAGAATACTTGAAAAGACATTATGGACAATCCCAGATGACTGCACTCAGTGCATAGAGCTATTGCTGACTAGAATGGGAGTCCAATGGAAATGCCAAATGTGCAATCTTAGTTAGCTACACAGACAGACTAATAAGAATAATCTAGTAATACCACACAGAGTCATAGTCGAGGCAGGATAAGAATTTAGATCCTGTCTACAAGAAGATCAAAGACGATTTAGAAAAAATCGAATGAGGAACGCTAGGAAAAAATAAGTACTCTATATTAAAATTAAAACTTACTGGGGTCAGCAAAGGAGCCCTCGCCTGCCCGGTCCTGGCCTGGCCTGCATCGTCAACAGCACCCTCCTCCTCCTCCTGTGTCCTCCTCTTGCCCCTGGGGGAAGCTGATGTACAACATGAAAGAAAGAAAAACAGAAAACATGGATGATATTTGTCAACCAAATCAAATATTTCAAAAGAACTAACAAAATATTTTTGCGAAATAGCAAATAGACAACTACTCCACGGGATATATTATTGACCAATCTCATGTGGTCGACTACGTTATCACTTTAGTATTGCTTGAATTGCGGACCGTCGAATTGGAAATTACCTTATGTAACTCACTAAACAAAGTACTAAAAAGGTTTGCCTAGGATTGGCAGGCAGCAGTCCGCAGCACGCGAAGTGACAGCCAAAGTCCATCGTGATTGAAGATCAGCGACAACACTAAAGTTTCCTACTACATTAACCAGTCATTAAAATACTCAAACTATCAATCCACCACCACTATTTCTTCTTATCGCCATGTGTACAAAGGAAGGACTGGACTTAAGTCTGTAGGGGCTGATTTAGAAGCCCCTTGCGGCTCTTTTGCTCCATTGTTGCGTGACTTTTGTGACGCAGCGGCAGCACAAAAGAGGCGCAATGGTGCGGCGTATATTAACAACGTGACGCATATGGGAGATGCATCACGTTGTAAAGCCCTGCGCCAATAGGGGGCGTTCCAGCGCAAGGGAGGGCGTTCCTGCGCAGGAACGCATCCTAAAAGTGGCTGAGGGAAATCTACAAGATTTCAATCAGTCACTTTGAGGACAATGATGCGTGACTCAAACCCTGCGCCTGCTTGAAGCAGACGTACGGCTTGACGCAGCATTGGGGAGATAGGGCACCCCAGAGCATTGATGGAGCTGCACCATCGTTGCGACGCAACTCCAGCAATGCGCCGCCTTTACGGCACAGATGCGTAACGCTTTGGTGATGTTTTGGGCCCATGGTGCGCCGCATTGTAAATACGGCGCACCATGGGTGATGGTGGCGTGACGCACAATTACTGGCGCATCCCTGCTACTTTGCAGGGATGCGCCGGTAATTAAAAATCTGAACCTTAGTGTGTAGCATTACGCAGTTCTTTAAACTACATACATAATTTCACTGGCCAATGAAATTAACACAAAATCTAAAACAAATAAGCATAGTAGCAACACTACTGAGAAGAAGGAGAGCAGTGTACCTGAAATGCACAGAAGATTTTGAAATATAATTTACCTACAATGTAATGAGCAGCATTATTGCTCTTGGTAAAAAAACAAAAATTTGCAATATAATAACACAGCAGGAGAAAACATAGTAGTAAAGAAATAGCTACTACTACTCACCAAGCCCGAGGATCTCAAGGCCAAGGAGGTCGAGCAGATCTCGCTCACGGGTCAGGACATCCGTCCAGCGGTGGGTGGCCTGGTAGTAGGTGCGCCAGACCCGAGAGTGGTGATAAATGGCCTGGCACACCTTCTCCCACCGCTTCCGGCGCTCCCGGACCCCGTACCCGTCACTGATCTTGCCGCCTCCCATGATGGTCCTGGGGAGGTGGCGCTGAACATAAAAAATGAGTTGGCCCACCTCCTCCGGGGTAAAGATCTCCCTGGGTACGACCTCCTCCCCCCTCAAACGCCCGCACGGGAGCCGGACACGGGGTGCGGGACCCTTCCCCTTCTCAGGATGCTTCCCGGCTCCCTTCACCATGGTCTGGCGGAAAGGAATAAAGAAAATAGAATAGGGAAGAGAAAAAAAGAAAAGAGTTTAAAAAAGTAGTTTAAAATTAACCAAAAGTAGCAGTAAACACAAAAATATAGGGCTAGAAAAATAGAGGGATAGATAATAATTAAAATAGATCAAAAAAAACTTCAAACAAGCAAAGGATGGCAGAGATTGACAGAGGATACAAAGACCATGCCCAGAACCATAGCAATGAATGAGAAACAAGATGGCCGCGCCCGTTCACGAACGCGCGGGTAAGTTCGCGCGAGATTTTCCTTGCGAACACTCGCGAAACTGTACTAGCGAGCCGCACACTTTGCGAGATTACACTTTGCGCCCGGAAACGGAAATACGTCAGGCAAACAAGATGGCCGCGCCCTTGAACGACCGCGAGGGTAACTTCGCGCCTTGCGCTACGAGCGGCTCGCAAAAACGCACAAAACCTTGCGAACTAACACGCCGCAAAAAAACAAATTGCATATTCGCACGAATTCGCGGCTTCCGAATCCGATCTCGCGAGTGTTCGCGCCCCGCAAATCCCGTGAAATTGCAGTAAAACGTGTTTTGCTAAACTGAAAGCACTCGGCAGGTGCAAGAGTTCAAACTCATCATTAGTAACAATTCCCTGTAGTGCTTCCTGACTGGGGCACCTCCAGAATTCAGTTGCTAGTTGCAACAATTGTATGACCCTGCTCTGACCCTCACAGCAGGCTCATAGAATAGCTACAAGTAGGCCACAAAGGTCCTGGAAGAAAAAAAAAGCACTGCAACAGAGAGCAAATTACAGATAAGGAAGCAGGTGCCAGACTGGAATTTTAAAACAGTGACACATTAATAAACTAACCCCAAATTAATTCATGTCAGTTGCTTTTCCCCCCCATAATCTACAGTGATGATGAACCAGAGGGTGGCATTGATGTAACAGAGGGTTGCAGTGGTGAAACAGAGGGTGCTGGGAACCTGTGATGATGAACCAGACGTAGAAACAACATAATCGCGACCGTTGCGAGCCGAAATGTAAGTTCGCAATTGCGAACTGGTACGAAACCCTCGCGAACTGGCAGAAATCCTTGCGAACACACAAGAAAAATCTGCAAATTCGCGAGAATTTGCGGATTTTGCGGATTGCGAGTTCGCAAATCCGCAAAATTCACGAACGCGAGATTCGCAAAATTCGCCCATACTTAGTCGTTATGCGATATGTTTGAAATGTCACCCTATGATTGGTCAGTTTGTATGTAATTGATGCTAGCCAGGAATGTGATTTTTGGCATAAAAGACGATGCTCCGCTCTATGAATTTGTGCAGTCTCTAGCGAACCACCCGTGTTGTGCTTCGTAGATCTCTGTTCCTGGTTGCAGCCAATAAATTTGGTCTTTGACGTCATCGAGAAGTGTCCCGTGTCTCTGTTTGCCAAGGCAGGGGAATCCAAAGGCATCGGGCGTTATCCCTGGCGCCGCTGGGTTCTAAAACCCGGTTCTTCAGACGCCGGCCCTCGAGACCCCCTGCGGGGGCGGCCTCTGCAATAACTCCCACACAGGCCCATTCCCGGATGACCTTCCAATTTCCTTACATACGTAGTACTACAAACACAGCCAACACGAGGTTTAGTTTTGTTGTGGTCGCTGTTGGCCGCAGATTTATTACCATCATATACCAACTCACTTTCTGCCCCTTGAGCATAACTTTTTTATGGCCAGGGGCATAAATCATTATCATGGCCTAACATAAATCATGTGTAATACCTTATCCGCATGTCATAAATCATTTGTGTCATGAAACACTGGACGTCATACATGATTGGCGTCGCTGGTCATAAATCATTTGTCATAACTCACTTTTGGGTCATAAATCATTTGTCTGTCATCACTCATTTGCATATCATAGGATCATACATCATGTGTCATAAATCATTTATGTACCATAAATCATTTGTGTCATGGACCGCCATTACTTGGACATCATATATCATTTGTGTTACATTGTCGTAAATTATTTGTCATCCATCCTTCCTGGTCATAAATCATTTGCTTGTCATACCGCCTTTGCATCTCATAGAATCGTGAATCACCATGACATTTCGTTATTCTGCTCTCTTATGTTCTGTTGTTTTCTATGCTCCTTTGCGTGTGGGGTGTAGACTCTCCCCAGAGTTAGGCCCCAATTCGCAACCTTGCTAGTCTCTTTTTGTGCCCTGCCGTCCGGCTGGGTCTGGGCTGCGAGCGCCATCTCTGTTTGCTACCCCATTTTGTCAGGCCTACTCACCCTGCCGTTCGGCATCCCAGAGTGAGTGGCCCTCCTTCAACACACCGCCCCGTCGGTGTGTCTCCAAAACCATCCGCTGTACCTCTCTTACCGCCACGCTGCCAGGAAGGCTTACGTCTTCCTGCGGCTCCCCACTTCCTATGATGCTTGTATTTCCTCCTTTGTTGCTCTTTTTATGCAGCCTGCTCTCAATGGCGCGCTCTGCTCCCTCCTTGCCACTGTATTTTGGTCTTCTTGCTCACCATGCGGCTTCATCAGCATCGTCTCTGCACGGCAAGGGGCCATACATGCAAATAAAAAGTTGGAGACAGTCAGCTGTAACTTATGGATGCCTTATACCGCACCCAATGGCAACTAACCTTACTTATAACAGTTACACATTTTGAACTACACGTTTACAATGTGATGGCATCACCGATACAATGACTTCACCACCAGCTCAAGATTTGTAGCTGGTGCACAAGAAAATCCATCATAGCGGTGAACCTGAGGCATCCCTGCTCAACCTCTCGAGTGAGTATAAACAGCTGCTGAACTCAATCGAAAGGGGTCATGTCAAGAAAAGCGCCTGCATTTGACGGCACACCCTCGTAACCCGTCAAATGTCATATTTCCTTTGATTTAAGAGCTTACCAGAATGTATATAGTCCAGAGAGTAACTAACTCATGCTTGCCTGAATACTGGAGCTCAAACATGCAGGCCCGGCTGAGTGTATTTGTTCCCGGGCTGGAGCCCGGGTTTTGAAGTGAGAATGGCAGCGCTCAAGCACATTTTGTTGCTGAAAAATTGCATCGCTATGTACTCACCACCGTCAATAGATATATAGCCTTCAAAACCTCGTGGGAGCAGCCGGCTTCCCGTGCAGGAGGGTGGACTGCAACCCCAATTACAGAAAGGTGAGGTCTCAGATGTCCCCATCAGGTTCTCATGCTTGTGCAGCACTCACATTTTTTAAATTGCCTACCTTAGTCTTGTAGTGGACCCGGACTGCCGGGGCGGGCCAGGCCAGCCACTCTTTACCGGGCATGTTAATTAAAAGCATTGTTGATCACACGATATCAAACATCCGAACGTAGTATGCATGTCACTGATAACATTTCTCTAAGGTGTTAGAGCGCTTTGCATGAGCACCATATTTACATTACACAGTAAAGGCACAGGGGGATTAAGTGATTTGCCCAGATTCACAGGATGTGGCTGCGACCCCGAGGCTCAAACCCTGGTCTTCGACCCCAAAGGTAATCTCGCCGCCAGACCACATCCCCCCCCCCCCCCCCCCCGCCCCTTGCTCGGGACCACATATTTGGCCCCGGCTTACCGGCCAGGCTGCGCATGACTTGTTAGTTGTAGGGAAATAAATAAGGACGTGTTGCTAAACTGCTTTCCTGAGGCTCAAACCATTCCTCATGGCGGCATTGGCCACTCGCTCCGGTTCACATATGTGGCCACGGCTTACCGGCCGGGCTCTACGTGACTTGTTAGCTCCTTGGCCTGGCTTAGAGGCTCGAGTGGGGCAGGCTTTATGACTGCATTTCTTGGTAGGGATTGAGCATAACCAGTTGTTCAAGCTGCACTGGCTGGGACCTCGATGTAGACCCTGACCTGTGTGGCTCTGCCTAGCGAAACACTGGGGCCTGGTGCTTATTCCCTCTGTCACTCAAGCACAGTGCCACCGCTCTAATTTAGGTAATTATTTTTTACACTTCATAATTTGGAAAGAACTACTGACTGTATTCCTTCCTACTGCTATGCAACGTGCAATAGCGAGGGCCCGAATATCGTTCCGTGTTTTTCACCATCACTCCTTTGTCTTTATTATCCTGTAATAAAGCACTTTTAACTAAGTGGATTCACAATCCCAGTTGTATAAAACATATTGTGTTTGGTTAATCGGCTGTAGTGGTGGTCTATAATAATCTGGACAGGTTTTACATGATATCTATCTCGCCTCTCACTAATGGTTAATGTTTTAAACTATCATGTTTAATGGGTACCTACCTTTCAGTGCAGCGCTATCCGTGACAAAGCGGTGTCAAAGCCTCCATGTGTTAACAAAACACACTCTTTGGAACCTTGCAGAGGCTTTACTTATACTTTCCTTGATACCTTTTGTATGGCTACATAAGCATTTGCTTGGGCTCTAAGATTTGAGCCAAAACCCCTAGCGCGGCTCTGGATAGCCCTGTTAATTACTGGCTGTCCCCCCTCTGTTCAGACCCTTCATAAAACAGGCTTCGAGAGTGAGAGCACAGTGCTTCAAGCAAGTCATTATTTAAGATTTGGGCAACATCTTCAAACACTTTTTTTATTTTTATAAACCCCAGCGCAGTTATGTCTATTTCCAGTGCGTAGTGAAGGGGGCTCTTATATCCCCATAGCCCATTACTCGACAGGGCTTATTTTGTACTTGGTAACCTAGCATTGCGAGGTGGCTGCCCCGGCTTGCGTGTCTGTAGAGAACATGTTCCCCACGGATATCTCGGTGCTATGTAAAAGGCGGTGTATATTGTTATGAATAAAACTTTTGCCATCACGGAGCTGGCACAAGTTCCACATGAGTGTCCCTGACTGACGTTCAGCTTCTGCATTTATTAACCGTCCCCACACTGATGGACTTCTCCTGAAAGTCGGGGGCGATTCTTTTTTTTTTTTTTTTTTTTTTATTGCGGGCACGTCGCTCCCCCGGATCCTGCCTGCCTGGGTTCCAATCTGTAACACGTTCTTACATCCTTCAAGCAATACCTTTGCCAAGCATGCTACTCACTCCCTTGGGGGCTCTACTTACTTTGATCCATTTTGCACAGAAAACCTATTTACATCGTTTTTGCGCCGGGTGCTCCGTTGTAAAATGCACTAATATTGCCATATCGTTACCCAGACGCGTCGGTGCTATATACCACCTCCTCTTCCTAAGAGAAGTCTTAAGGCACTTTGGTGTACAGCTGAGGAGGTAATTCCCCCTTGCCCATGAGTCATCAAGTGCGACTCCTGGGTACAGATTGACCAATGCGGTTTCCTGTTTTTTTTTTTTTTTTACAATATTAGATTACATCCATAACAAGGAGCGCAGCTCCATTCACCCGAAGTTCCCGCCTTAAAATAAAGCTCTGTGAGGCTATTTCGCTTGCAGGGAGGCGCTGCGCCAGAACATAACAAGGAGCGCCGCTCCATTCACCCGAAGTTCCCGCCTTAAAATAAAGCGCCTTGAGGCTATTTCGCTTACAGAGAGGCGCTGCGCCAGAACATTCTTACAGTGTGAAGTACCGAAAATTATTTACCACCTCCCAATTATAGTTATAGTCACAACCAATCCCGTCCCCATTACCAATAATCAGTCAGTTGGCAGTGTAGAAGGTCCAAGCATTTATTATAACAAACAAACTCTGCCAGAGGAGCTCCTTGCAACCTAACCCCACGAGGTCCGCCAAGAAGACTGCTGGCACACTGTCAGAACATCACATATATACAGTTGCATTTGCAGAATCATTGCCCAAGATGGAAAAATACAAGTTGGTACAGGTTGGTGCGAAAAGGAAAGGACATATATGGCAGACAAAGCGCTCTTGGTTTAGCTCATCCTAGATTAGCAAGGTCGGACGGGTGACTCCCTTCTGCCAGCTCCGAGACAGTCCACCCCGCACCCCTCCCGGAATGTGCTTATCAGGCCTTCTCCTGCTACCTACAAATCTTGACGGGCCTAAAGAGCTGAAACAGCAGTTCTGCAACAGTTGGGCTATTTCTCAGGAGAACGACTTTGGTGCAAGGAATAAATGGAGTCTGCTAATGTAAGACTTCGAGCGAGGCCACAAAATGGCGTCAGTCGAGTCAAGTGAGTGTAAAATGCAGAAAGCGGTGCAAGCTAGAAATCTAAAGTACTGCAATATGAATTTATGCTAATGTTTACGTGCGTATGCTAAATCATTTAGATACATCATGCTAATCTTAAGATATCGATTAAAAGTGTTGCATAACCGAAAATCGATTCCAGTTCCTCAAACCCTCATTTTAGCGTGGTGTAGCTAAATACGAAGGCATGCATTAGTCTCTAAAAATCTCCTCATTAATGGCCATCAATTCATGTATCTCTTTTTGCAGCATCTGAAGTTTGGCGGGGACTGGGGCAGGTACGCACAGTGTTGTAACTCTGGAAGCACAATAGGAGCAGCAGGCCGGGCCACATTGTATCAGGACGCTGCAGGTAAAAATAACCCCGGCTGCTCCACCCAAAATTAATAACTACTTCCATCCCCAGGTGGACAGGAGCCCCCAGAACCAACCCGACAGTGACCAAGACCCATTGTCAGTATGCATTTCAGATGCAATGCGATGCAGCTTTTGAATGGCTAGATGAACGGAGGGGGCGGAGTCTGGAATATGCACGCAGCAAGAGCTGCCAATCACGCGGCATGCTCCGCCCCGATCAGCCAAGATAACGTCTAAAACCATACGGTTTTGAAGCGCAACAAGCCTGGTCGCCTGAAGCTCAACAGTGAGGTTGGCTAGAATGTCAGTAGTTATGTTAATGACGTTTTCCACTATCCTGGACAATCTTCTTATCTCTCGGCTATTAAATATGGGTCCGCAGAATGGCACTAAACCCTTGCTAAAATCCGTAAATTGTTGCAAAGAGGTGTCGGTCTGATCGACTTCGGACTTGACGAGCTGCCTACGTTGTCTATTGGGTACTTCATTGGGTGCTGGGCTTACAGGGTGTAGCTGGTGTGTCCTGTGATAATCAGATGGTGCTATGTATACAGGTGGGTATAGGAAGGACAAATAACAGTGCCCAGCCCAATCACGTGGTAACCAGGTATATGCATTTTCTCCACAGACGAAATACACATTGGGTGGCGTTAATAACGGGGGTCTAATGAGTTTCTTCATACGATAGATATAATTGCAGATACTGTCTCCAACCTGTACACGGCCTATCCCTTGTACACAGAATTTGGAAGAAACATTCAAAATAGGAATGGGTACAATACGGTCACTTGTAACATTTCGTTCAAAAAAAAGCTGGAAATATTGAGAAGCATTGAAATGGCTAAAATCATAAAGTTCTTCCTGCAACCAAGTATCGTTCCTAGCCACCATGTACCTGTTCATGCATACCTGTGGGTCTATCGACCCCCGTCCCCCATTTCCTTTTTGGTCAAAACCCTGATGCTCCTCAACATATGCTAAAATCATGTTGTAGTCATTTACATCGTAATGTCTGCGATTATCACCCCAGTGATGGTACATGGCAGAAAACAGTTTGAACCAGGCCTCACAGCTTCCTAGATAGGACAAGGGTAGTGAGAGAAACAGATCATGATTGTGCACCACGGATGGCAGTAGCCCACAAACCCAGCAATCAGTAGTGTTGGTAACACTGTGTGTCTGATGAAGCATTTCAACAAATACATTTTTTGCACAAGTCTGGCGATGTCGTTCTTTGTGGGGTGCTAAAGTGTACAGCAAATGCTCAGATGGGGCAGCAGTGGACGGTAAAAAATTCTGCAAAGGGTATTTATGTTCCAGGTATACAAACAAGCCCATAAACACAGTAATTATAACAGTTATAAGCACTACAAATGCTACTTTGACCCTCGTGCTCCATGTGGAAAACATTGGCTCATAGAATGGTACGTGTCGTGGTGCAATTGGAAATTCTTCTTCTAAGACAATACGGCCAAAAGGGTACATTCCTAGCTAAAAGTCCAAAAATAAGCTCGGGCCTAGCAGTCCGTCTTGCCAGAGGGTTCTTCTCCCTGTGTCCGTCAGAGTCTCACAGGTAGACTCCTATCGTTCATCTCAAGCAAACAAAAGAGTGGTGGTCAGACTTTATTCAGTTGCGTAACCTGGCCGTTGACAATAGCTGGTCTTCTTTCTGAACAGAGCACAGTGATCAAAGTTCCAGCTCTCAACGTGTTCAGTCCAGTGTCTTGGTCAGCACCTCAGAACAACAAACTAGCAAACCCTATCTATTTCAATCAAGTCTTTCCTTATCTCCTAGTGGTGGGGTCTGAGGCACCGTTATTTGTTTTCCTTGGCCGCAGGTTATACCGCACATGACCCGGAACTTCCTGATCAGAAAATAGTACTGCAGGTACTTTTCGAGCATGAGAACCTTCGCTTGCCGGGGTACTCAAAACAGGATTCAAAGCAATTGCAGATTCAGCAGAGACCAATTCACCTGATCTCGTCACTCCCTCCTCTAGCCTTTGCTCGATCTCACAGGCGTTGGAGAAGGGTATGAATGCAGCAGCTCTCTCAGTTTCCTGTGTCAGAATTCCCCCTGGGCGTTGATGATCATAGGGAAGTGGAAGCGGCAGCTTCTTCAGATGGGAGACGTGGATCCAATGTTTTCTCCCATCCACTTTAACCGCCGTCCGAGTGGCAAGCAGAATCTGCCGTGGCTCAGACCACCTTGGAGCCAAACTGGTGTCACGTTCAAACTTCTTGACTAGAACCCACTGGCCGGGTTGTAGTCGATGTCCGGGTCCCTCTGGCAGAGGCTGCAGTACTGAGGCTACCTGCTGATGAATAGAACGAAGATCTTTAGTCAAAGCATATAGGTAATCGATCAACATAGGATATTCAATGTCTGAAAAGGATCATGGCCTGGGTACCCCCCATACATTTGAGGGTCTGCCAAAGATAATCTCATGCGGAGAAAGGCCAGAGCGGGAGTGTGGGGTAACGCGCAGTGACATAAGGGCTAAAGGCAAGGTGTCAGGCCATGTCAACCCTGTGCTTTCCTGAATCTTGGCCTTTTTTAGTTTAAGGATACCATTATATTTCTCCACGAGCCCTGCTGATTGTGGATGTCGGGCAGCATGGAATTTTAGTTTAATCTGTAGGCCCTCACAGATATGCTTGACAAGGGCCCCATGGAAGTGCCCCCCATTGTCCGACCAGATCAAGCGGGGCAAACCAAAGCGGGGTAAAAACTCTTTGAGAAGGGCCTTCGCTGTGGCCATAGCAGTATTCTCCTTTGTAGGGTAGGCCTCAACCCATTTGCTAAAAGCACAAACCACCACCATGACGCACTTCAAGTTATTAACACGCTCCATGTGAATGTAATCCATCTGGAATACTTCAAAAGGCAGCATTGGACGTGCAAAATTTCCACTCAGGACACTTTCTCTCTTTCCCGGATTGTGTTGCAGACAGACCATGCAGTATTGGACCAACCGGACAGCCGTCCTTTGGATATTAGGGTTGTTCCAAACTGGGTCCAGGAGCCCGCAGATACCTTTTGCTCCTATGTGTGCAGGGGCGTGTGCCATAGTCACAACGGCCTGTACTAGTGCATTGGGCAGTAACCATCTTTGTTTTTCTGTCAGATCAACCCAACAAATATTTTCATCCAGTCTTCCTACCTCCTTTTCCCATTTTTCTAATTCTGCGGGGATAGCTTCCTTTTGTAATACTCTCACACTTTCCATGGTGTTATCAAACCGTTCAGATTCCTCCACCCATCTTGTGGAGGAGTTCACAAACATAGCTGACATTGGGGACTGTGCTGTCTGTTTGGCTACCTGGTCTGCAAAAGCCTTTCCCTCCCCCACCTCATCCACTATTTCTTTGTGCGCACTAAATTTGATGATGGCTAATTTCTTGGGTAGGGTGAGGGCATCTAGCAGCCGCAAAACCAGGGGACCGTTCTGTATTTTCTGACCATGGGAAGTAAGGAAACCCCGCTCCCTCCACAGCCGCCCAAAGCTATGGGCCACGCCGAAGGCATATTGACTGTCTGTGTAGATATTGACTTTGAGTCCCTCACTCAATTCGCAGGCTCGTAGTGAGGCCATAAGTTCAGCAGCTTGGGCTGATCGGTGAGGTACTCGGAATGTTTCGACTACTGTCTTCAAAGTCGTAATTGCATATGCAGCTGTTGTTGTTCCATCTGCTAGTTTAAAACAGGACCCATCCACATATAACTCCCCTGGAGGGTCAGATAGAGGAGTGTCAGTAAGGTCAATCCTGCCCTTAGTTTCTTCTTCAGTGCGATAAATGCAATCATGTGTGTCGTTGGTAAGTTCGCTCGGAGGGAGTGGTAACAGTGTAGCAGGGTTTAGTGTTGCACATCGAGTGATCGTAATGTGTGGTGCAAACAACGTCAGTTCATATCCAGTGAGGCGTGCACTTGTAAGATGCTGTGTTTTTGTTTTATTTAGTAAGGTGTCCACAGCATGCGGCACCATCACTGTCAGATTGGAATTTAGGACGAGTCCTTCCGACTGCCGGATCGCCACTGCAACAGCTGCTGTGGCCTTCAGACAGCTAGGAAGTGAAGTGCTCTGGCGACATTATCCAGTGTGGCTGACAGATAAGCGCAAGGTCTTTGCTTACCACCAAAGTCCTGTGTTAACACCGAAAGCGAGCAACCGTCGACCTCATGCACATACAGTACAAAAGGTTTACGGTAATCAGGAGTGCCCAAGACAGGAGCAGAACATAAAGCAGTTTTTAAAGAGTCAAAAGAATGCTGACATTCATCCGTCCAGGGGAGGGGTTCATGCACTTCCTTAGTAGTCAGATGCAACAGAGGTTTAGCAAGAAGAGAAAAATTAGGTATCCATTGGCGACAGTAAGAGGTAATGCCAAGAAAAGCGCGAACTTCGCGCTGCGTGCAAGGAACAGACATTTTAGAAATAGTAGTAATACGTTCAGGTGTTAGTCGTCTACCCTCCTTCGATAGTAGATGACCGAGGTAGGTCACCTCCTGTCGACAGTATTGGAATTTAGACAGGGATACTTTGTTCCCTTTAGCAGCCAAATGGTGTAGCAATTTAACAGTGGCTGTTTTGCAGCCATCTTCCGTGTCCGAGGTAATGAGCAAGTCATCCACATACTGCAAAAGAACATTGCCTTCCGGTAAGTCCAAATCATCTAGCAAAGCCTTAAGGGCTTGGCTATATATACTCGGACTTTAAGTATAGCCTTGAGGTGCGCGACAGAAGCGGAAGCTTCGTCCAGATAACGAGAATCCGAAAATCTGTCTGCTATCAGGATGGATAGGGATGCTGAAGAAGGCATTTTTCAGGTCTATGACCGAAAAGTACTGGGCAGTCGGCGGAATCATCGTGAGGATCGTAGTGATGTCTGTCACCACGGGATACTGTGGAACCACAATCTTATTAACAGCTCTATAGTCAATCACAAAACTGTAGGCTGCACCATGCCCCTGTTCACCGGAATCAGAAGTCCTTTTCAAAATCGGGAGAATCGGGCTATTGCAAATATTAGCAGCCGTTTCTTCTACCACCCCTTTGTCGATCAGATCTTGAATAATGGACAGCAAAGCCCGTTCTCCCGCTGGTGCTATTTTGTACTGTGGGATGCGTGGCATTTTCGCGCCTTGTTTCAGTGTAATGTGAACCGGGGGAATATCCAACTTACCCACATCAGCATCCCCTGTTGCCCAAAGCGTTGCGGGAATGCCATCAAACTCTGGGGGAAGAGGTTCATTTTTAGCAAAGCATTGTTTCATGTGGTCAGCGTAGGGTTGTATTGTTAAATAAACCCCGTCAGCAGAGCAATGTATTGTCGCGTTTAATTTCTTTAACATATACAAACCCAGCAAGTTCTCCCCACAATGTGAGGTCAGCAAAAGAGGAGTGTCAATAGTGGCGGGACCGATCGTGAAGGGGAGAGGTTTGGAGATGGGACTGACAACTGGGACTCCCGAGAATCCCACTGAGACATTATTTTGCCCGGACAGAGCCGCCCCTGGAACCAATGATCGAGCAACAGAACTATTCATTGCTCCCGTGTCAATTAGGAAATTCTCAGAAGTCCCCATCACTTCCCCTTTTACATAAGGTCCCCTCTGATTGACCGGGATCGACACTTGGCCCCTACTCTGTCCATGGCTGCCCTATGCGTTTACGTATGCATCGTGATATTCGTATTCGTAATCGTCGTGATAGTACTGCTTGCCTTGGTGGTTATTGAAATGATTTCGCTCAGACTTGCCTGATCCTTCCTCTCTGCGCATATCACTCCGATCGGGGCCTCCTCGTCCTCGCCCTCGCCCTCGGACTGCTCCGTTCTGGGCAAGCAGCAACGGACACTGTGCTTTCCAATGCCCCTCCTCTCTACAATAGGAACACTGGTTCAAACCCACAGTCGGAGCCCGCCTGTGCCTCGGCCCGTACCCGCCCCTCTAGACATGGGCCCTCTGACTCCACCCCCCTCCTTGTCCCCGGACTACCTGCTGAAGCAATACTCGTGTTTTAAGGTCTTTGGCCTTCTTCTCCACCTTCTCTTTACTCTCGTTCTCCCTATGTTCATAGTACTGGGCCATGCTTAAAATTACAGAAGGGGTGGAGGTAGTCCAGGTACTTTCTGCCGCCTGTAATCGTGCAGAAATTTCCGGAGCCAAGTTCGTAACAAATCTGTTCAGGAACAACCTAGTTCCACCTTCCGTAGCCAAATCATGTCTGCTAAAGTCAATAAAAACTCCTTCGAACCGAGTGAAGATGTCGGACACACTCTCATCCTTTTTCTGTCAGCAAGCAGTCAGTTTATCCCAGTCAACCTTCCTCAGCGGTATCAAAGTGTGCATAAAGGCTATAATTTTTGATGGCAACAATGTTATTTCACCCTTGGGTTTATCTCCCGGTTTGTGATCCCGACCCCAACCCTTTAGCTCCTCCCAGGTCCCCCCCAATTTGGCGTGATCAGAGTCGTGCACCTGCCGCCATATATCAACAGGCACAAGTAACCCAAAGAATAACTCAACGTCTGCCGGGACCTCACTTCTTTTCCATGGAGTGTATACCCATTGCTCCTGAAACCGGGCGTCTATCTGGGCCTGTGTGATCTGTTGGTTATCATCGCGTAGTTCGGGAACCTCGGGATGATAAATAGGATGCACCTCTCGCATGGGATGCTGTGAAGTCCACAGATGGCTCTTTAAGAACATTCTGCCTCGATATTGGACCAGGGTGACTACTTTTTTATATACTTCCTCTGGTGTCATATTAAATCTATGGGTCCAGTCTCGAATATTATATAGTATTTGAGGAGCGCTCCCATTATCAAAACTGACCTCCCAAGACCCAATGAGGGAATTGGACATCTGGAATAACACGTGTTGCTGCATTACCGGTTCTAAATCTTTTACCGTACTCCATATGTCAGCCACGGTATACACATCACTCCGCATCCATCTGACGGCTTGATCTGCTAATACTTCCTTCTCACCATATGCCACAGACGATCTAGTGAATAGTCATTCACCATCCAACCCTCCGGATTCCCCTTTTGGAGTCTGTTCCGACATACCGGGCGTAGTGCTGGCCGATTGGGATGCCCATACGGGACTCGGGGCGCTTAATTGCGCGCGAGGTGATGTTAGAGCTTGCCTAGAATCGGGGACAAGGGCGGCCAGGTCCCCTGCAGAGGGGGATGGGGTGCCGGCGTCTGGTTTGGGGTTGACAAAACCTCGTTCCTCTGGTGCGGAGGCTTGAGGCGCAGCCACCGCTTGAACAGGCACTGCAGGATATATGCGCTGCGGGGCATATGGCGGGGGAGGTCTTTTGTCTAGCAGATCCTCTATCTCATCTTCTTTTTTCTTTTTTTTTTTGGTGTTCAAACTGCTTTATTGCATAATATGTAAAGTACACTGCCACAGGCGCCTACAACCCGGAGGCCGGCAGCGTCATATGCAAATCAATAAGGAAGTGACAATCAGAAAAACACAGCCCTGGAACCGGCATCCCGGAGGCCCGGTGGCGTTAAATCGTGTTAGTTGAGGAATGCCCGGTGGCAAGTACTCCAAGAAGAAAGGAGGAGAAGAGGAAAGAAAGGGAAACAAAGAATTGAATCAGGAAAGAGAAGAACATATAATTCAGGATTCACTGCAGTAGAACAGGTTTTTTCATTTTTATCAGTCCCCAACAGTAAACAATATAGTAAGGCTTTGTAAACACGTCATAATGAAGAATTCCAGGTCGACAGGTGTGCATATGAGCTTTTGGTCGTGCATTGCTATATGGTGCTGCAACAGTTGTCATGGTGTCAGGTGGTCATTGTAAGGATGAGGGTCATGATCAACATCTTAAGGAGTTAATAACATGTAGTGATGAGGGCCTGTGGCATGGGTTGGGTGGTGAAAAGAAAAACCCCGCAACGTGGATAGAGGGCTTAGCGGCGGACCCGGCATAGAGAGTGGTCCACTCGTGGTAGTGCCCAGTGTGAGGTTATCCCCCGTAGAATAACTTGCGGGGGCAGTGACGAGTACAATCGAAAAGAAGGAGTTTCCCTCAGACTTGATTCAATCAAAGACATAGCATACTTGTTCTTGTTTGAAGAATAACCTGAATAGCATATAAACAAACATATTGCATCGTGGTGATTGTGGTGGCAAGTTACAGAGTCGCTGGTATCTGAGGACAGAGAATCGAGGCATTGTTACAGGGTCATTGCTGTCGGAAAGGCAAAGAGGACGAGGCATTGTGCGTTCTTTACTTCGTACACAAGGGTGGTGATGTTTCACAATGGTATGTGTGTGCAGCGGGGAAGAAGGAGAATGGGCTGTAGTAAACTATTCTTCTTCGTGGCAGTCTCGTGTGCTTGATTGTGTTTTCCCTTGGTTGTTAACCCAACCCGTGGCTGTCCTCGCAAACTAGGAAATCATTGACGAGCGAGAGCTGCTCGTTCAGTGACAGAGTCAGGGAAGGGGGTTTTCCGAGTCAGCCATCTGACTGACTTTGTTCTTGTCTAAGGGAAAATATCAAACGGGACGGAAACCCGTAGGTTACATGATAGCTGGACATTATTCTTGGCATGTGTCAGCTTTTATGAGAAAGAGAGCAGGCACGAGGGGGTACAACAGGGTTTGTGCTTGACATAGGAGGATCGATGTCAGGGTGGATAGGGTGCATGATGGGACACCAGAGAAAAAGGGAGCTTTTTAGTCAAATTCCACATTCCCTCCTTGTCCCATAGAAACCCTATTACAGAAATTCTTAGTCAATTTCTATATTCATCAGATCGTATACTTGCTCCTGTAACATGATCATTTCATTTTTCTTTCCTTTATTTCGTGGACGAGGAGTACAGGAAGTGGCACACAGTCCACAAAGGGCGGGGCCACACGGGACACAGAGGCTACAGGTAAAGATAGTGGCCAGAACGAGGCCCAGGACTGTTAGTGCCTTCCACCTCCAGGTGGACAGGAGGTCCCAAAACCAGCCGGTCAGGGACCATGTGCCGGTGTCCATATCCAATTTGTCGGATAGAACATGGAGGCAGGAGATAGCAGAATAGACGGAGGGGGCGTTGTCGGGAATAAATACACAACAACTGGACCCTATTACCTTACACACACCACCACGGTCGGCTAACAGGACATCTAAAACTATACGGTGTTGTAGTGTCATGAGTCTATCTGCAGCGACCTCAGCTGTAATGTTATTTAAGGCGCCAGTTGTTTCGTCTATGGCGGCCTGAACTACACAGGTTAGTTGCCGGATGTGGCGACTATTTGCCATAGGTCCCCAGAAAGGGAGAAAACCTTTAAAGAAGTCTCCTACTTCTTGTCCCGTAGTACCGTCTGCATCTATGACCCCCCTTCGTTGTCTCCTAACTTGGGTCAAAGGGTCAATCAGGTGGTAATTGGCGGGGGCTGTGTAAGTCGGTGGTAATAGGAATGCGATGTAGCACTTTCCAGACCAGCCTTGGGGCAACCAGGTGCGTGCATGGGGTCCACAAATGAAATAGGTGTTTGGGGCAGTTACTATGGTCGGAAAATCGGGAGCGGGAAGTGTGTATGTCCTGTCACACTCGCTATTCCCCATTACTTCTCCTTTTCCCTTCCCCCTTATGCAAAACCGGCCGTTTTGCAGTACTACCCAACCTCCTTGATCTATCCGTCTTTGGTCGACGGAAAACATTTCCCTGAAGGAAGCAATGTCATGGAACTGGGAGTAACTGATATTTTCGTGATCTTCGGCCCTCCCCCAGGTGACAGTGAGATCCACCATTTTAGAAACAGCCTTTACTATTTTGGTCTTTACCTCGTTCCAATTACTTTTGTTTTTCAATTTGGTCGGGGGAATGTTTCTGACGGAAGCAGAGAATATCATGGCTAAGGCATAGGCAGATCCTGAATAACCGAACGGGAGGGAGAAAAAGGGCATTCCCTTATGCACGGAATGTGGCATCAAGCCACAAACCCAACAGTTGGTCTTGTTGACTATGAGCTAGTGTTTGTGGAGGGTGGAAATGAATGTATTATTTATAAATTCCTTTCTTCTGTCCTCGAGGTGTGGGGGAAGATCTACATGGGAATGCATAGTGGTATTCCTTACAAACGTGGAAGAATGTAGAGGGAAAACTGTACATAAGATCCATCCCAGGCAGGCTGCTACACAGCAAACAAGTAACATTATGAACAGAAAAATCGAGAACCTGCTTTGCAGTAATTTTACATAATTAGTCTTTTTCCATTGACGCACTGAGTCATTTCTCCTGATCATGTCTATGGATTTAATATCAAGATGTCTCTGGACACGAGACCAAAAACATCCCCCAGCAGCCGCTTCACCAAGAGCTTGTTCCTGGTCTTAATTAGCCACCGGTGCGTTATGGTCAGGTGCAATGTCTTTAGTCTGTTTTTGGTGAGATCGCAGCCGTGATCGGTATTCCTGTTGAGGAGTGAGTTCTGGAATTGGTGAAATTACATCTGTGGCGTTGGTAGCCGTTGAACAAGGTACAGTGTCTGTGGGTGTGGGTCCAAAAAATTTCTGACAGTGGCTAGCGTGGAGCCATCCTTTGCGTCCTTCCACTTTGACGGCGGTCCTCGTAGACCAGCAGGACCAGTTTAGGAGCTGTCCATCTCTTCTCCAGGGGGCTGGTACGATCGTAATTCCTGATTAGGATCCAATCCCCGGGCCTGATGGCGTGCTCTCCAGGCGTGGTGAGGTCTGGAAATGCTGCTGTAACCTGTGAACGACAAGATTGGAGTGCAGACATCAGGGAAGCCAGGTAATCTGTCAGCATATTAGAATCAACGTCAGTCAGTTTTCTAGGAGAAGGGACACCCCAGATGTTAGGAGGTCTCCCGAATGTTATTTCGAAAGGGGACAGTCCCGTCCGGGAATGTGCCACCATTCGCATATAAAAGAGAGCGACCGGGAGGGCAGTGACCCAGTCTATCCCTTTTTCTGCACATACTTTGGCTAGTTTCGTTTTCAAGGTCTGGTTGTGCCTTTCGACTAGGCCAGCTGCTTGAGGGTGTTGGACACAATGGAATCTCCAGGAATCTCCCAATAAAAGAGAAACAGCCTCCATTAATTTGGAGGAGAAAGGCTGTCCATTATCTGAATAGATGACCCTTGGTAACCCATATCTGGGGAAGAATTCTCTCACTAATTGTTTAGCTGTTGTCTGGGCACCATAGTCTGGGACGGGATATGCTTCAGTCCATCGTGTCAGTGAACACACTACCACTAGCACATATTTGTACCCTCTACATCTGTCCATCTGGATATAATCCATTTGGAGGACTTCGAAGGGATGATCAGGAGGCTGGAATCCACCTTGTTCTACTGATACACCTTTACCAGGATTAAATTGGCAACATATCATGCAAGTTTTTACTTTCTGTTTGGCCGCAGCTCTCAGATGTTTGTTAAACCAGATATTCCGTAAACTGTCCAGCATACCTTTCTCGCCTAAATGGGCGGGGCTATGGGCTCTGTCAATTATAACTTGTACCATGGAGTCAGGGAGAAACCACACTGTTCGGTCTTTGGTCATCCAACCTTGATCTGTCTGGACCCCTCCTTGTTCAGCCCATTTCTTTATTTCGTCTGAGGTGGCATGAGTCTGTATGTCTAGCACATCTTTCAAGGGGTCTCTCACTACCATAGTGATCGTCTGTATTGGTGTCTGATGTGTTCACTGGATTCTGAGCTGTCTGTTTAGCAGTTCGGTCCGCTAAGTCATTTCCTTTGGATATGGTGTCTGTAGCTTTGGTATGCGCTTTACATTTCAGAATAGCTATGGCTGTAGGTAGGTGTATGGCATCTAGTAGGGCTTGAATCAGGGGACCATGCTGTATTTTGGCCCCATGTGAGGTAAGGAAACCTCGTTCCTGCCATAACACTCCAAAATTGTGAACTACACCAAATGCATATTGGGAATCTGTATAGATGTTCACTTTCAATTGTTTTGCCCATATGCAGGCCTGTGTCAGAGCGCAGATGTCCTAAGTAAGCTACTTGCTGTGCGCAGAACTGTAATTTTGAGGGAGACACCTTGTGACCTTTGTCTGTCAGGAAATGTAGGACTGTGAGAGATGCTTTTTCACATTCTGGTTCTGTCCTTGCAGTGACGAGGATGTCGTCGACATACTGTATCAACGCTGTGTTGGCAGGCATATCGATACTGTCAAGTTGTCTTTTTAGTGCTTGGCTGTAGATGCTCGGGATTTCTGTAAAGCCTTGGGGAGCTCTAGTGAACCTGAAGCTTCGTCCTTTCAAACTGAATCCGAACAGATATTGACTGTCGGGATGTATTGGAATACTGAAAAACGCATTCTTCAAGTTGATGACTGTGAAAAATGCAGCTTCGGGATCTATGGCAGTCAATAGTGAAGAAATATCTGGGACCACCGGATATTGTGGGATCACACATTTGTTCAGTTCTCGGAGGTCAACCACCAGTCGGTAGACCGGGGGTGCCTGAGGATCAGTCCTTTTGAGGACTGGAAGAACTGGAGAATTGCAAACATTTGAATCAGTCTCGATCACCACACCATGCTCTATGAGTTCTTGGATTATTTTTAGTAAGGCTTGTTCAGCCTCGGGTGGAATCTTATATTGTCGTATACGGGGTAGGACTACACCCTCCTTGAGCGTGACTTGATGTGCAGTGATGTCCATATAACCGACATCAGTCGAGCTTTTTGCCCATAAATGTGGTAGGATGTCTTTTAGTCTGGGGTCGAATTCTTTGACTGTGAAATGTCCTTTGAAATCTCGCAGGAACAATTTTACTCCTTCCGGTGAACAGCATATTACTGCTCCTAGTTCTTTGAGTGTCTTGATACCTAATAAATTCTCTGGGCACGTTTCTGTAAGGACCAAATCAGTAGTACGTGTCAGAGGAACCACTCCTAAAGAGACTTGTTCAGATACTTTATTTATGATCGGTTTTCCTGAAAAGCCCAGAGATATATTATGTGAGCCAGAGAGAGGAACCTCTGGGACTTCCTTATGACTTATGGTAGTCCTACTCGCCCCCGTGTCTATGAGGAATTTTCTGTCTTGTCCCAGTAAGTGAGCTTGTACATATGGACCTTTCTGATCTACTGGAACTGGAATAAGGGGCAAGTCACTTTCTCTCTCAAGGCTGTCTCATGCACACGGTTCAAACTCGGGATAATCTGACTGTGCGTACTGGTACATCTGTGTGGCAGCAGTAGCAGTTTTCTGAACCTGTGGCGGCGTAATGGTCTGAGGCTGCTGAGTGTTACCTGGTCTAGGAGTATGTGGGCGTTCTTTCATCTTTCCTGTCGCTATATTATGTTTCAGAACTGGACATTGTTTCACAAAATGGCCCTGCTGCTTGCAGTAGTTACAGGCACCTCTATTGGCCCCTACATTACCTTTGGGGCCTGTATTTACTGATGCCGTCTGTGCAACCAATACCTTCATTTTTGTGTCTTTTACCCTCTTCTTTTCCTGTTCCTGTTCTTCCCTTATTTTGTTGTGGTGGTATTGTAACATCCGTAACATTTGTGAAGGACTATTTGCTTGCCAGGTACTCTCAACTTTCAGCACTCTATTCCGGATGGAAGGTAAGGCGTTGTCCACCAATTTGGACACAAAGAGATGAGGATATGCCTCGCTGCTACGTGCAAGACCACTATTTATAGAAAAACATTTCTCTAATCTGGTGTAGTAATCACCTGTATCCTCGTCTGGTTTTTGTTTACAGGCAGAAATGGCATCCCAATCTTCCTTTTTCATTGTCAACAACAGAGGCAAGACCTGTATGAGGAGACTAGGCAGTTCTCTTATGCGCTCACCTAAACCTTCACCTGGTTTTCTGGCTGTCTCTTCTTATTCTAGGGCAGTCCACGTGATCTTTTTACCACCCACTTCCCAATATTTTTCCTTCAACTTGTCGAATACGCCTGTAGGTAGAATTACTTTAAGGAGTATTATGATATCTGGATATGTAAAACTACCCATTTGGAGGATATCTTTCAATTCCCTATGAAATCCTCCGGGATCTTTTTCGTGAGTGGGCACCATCTTTTTCATTTCCATAATTTCTAACTTGGTTAGGGGAGTATACACGTGTACTCGTTGCAGTGTACCATCTGGCTGGGGTATGGGGTGGACTTCACGTAAAGGATATTGGCCTATACCGTAAGCTTCATGATCTGATGAGGCTAAGGTAAGTTGCAGGAAACGGAGGCGCAGGTCCAGAATGATGTTGATCAATTCCGGTCCCCGAGACCTCCATTTATCTGTCACTACTTCCTGTAACAATTTGTATAGCTTGTCTGGTCGGTGGGAGTTATTCTCGTATAAGGTAGCCAGGTGTTGGACCATATAAATACCTGCTAGTCGTTGTTCTGCTCGGGGAAGAGCCAAGAACATTTGTGCTACTATATCTGGGCCATACACTCGGTGCTGTGATATCCAATGGGTGGCAGACCGAGCCAATTCTTTTTCTTGCTGTGTAAGGGGAGGCTCATTGTCCATCCATTCATCTAGGGCTCTTTCCGTGGACTGAAAAAGATCTTCCGAAGAAGGATCTAATCTTTTAATTTTTAGTGACATTCGTGGGGTTCGCCACTTGGGGCCAGGACAATGTCGCGCTACACCCAGGAAATTCATTCTATCTAGTGTCGGACTATCATCCTCCTCTGAGTCGTCCTCTTGTGCGACTTTCTCAGAGTGAATAGTGACAATTTTCTTAACCAGTCTTTTAGTTATTTTGTCGATCTGATGTCCCAGATCGTGTGCTCCTCGGTGTATCTGATCGCTAAGATCTGTTAACTCAGAGTCTACTCTTCCATTACCCGGGTCTAGTTCCCGGATCAGACAATTTATGATGAACCGCAGGAGCAGTCCTCTGATGGGAACTTTTCTGTTCTTCATGACCTGGGCCAGAGTATCTGGACCTTCACCTGTCCGTATGAATTCGTAAACTCTATCCAAATGTTTCGTTATATCAGGGACTTTTTGGAGTTGACCCACAGCCAATCTTAATCTCTCTGATATCGTGGCCATTGGGCCACTACCGGGTTCGGGGTCGTAAGGACATTCAAGAGGCGGGACATCGTCTTTATCCTCAGCCCCGTTCCCGGACACCCCTAAGCCAAAGGTAGAACCACAGGCTACTAGTTAAGGAGCACGTGCAGGCGGGCGTGTTCTAGGCATGTTTACATAAGCGGGGGGTGGTTCGGACAGATAGGCAGGAAGGAAATTTTCAGGAGCAGTGGGAATTACTTTCACTGGGGACTTGGGGTGTTCTTCCACAATTTCTTCAGGAAGAACGGGATAAATACCAGTAACACTGGCGTTTTTCTCTCTCTCTACCTGTTCAGCTAAGACTTTCTCACCTTCTACCTGTAATTGCTTTTCTTTGGCCTGTTCCGACATTCTCTTACTTTTCTCGACTTGCCCTAGTTCTTTCTGGGCCCTCCTATGCGCTTCCTTACGCCATACCTCAATGGCTTCTGTCTGTGAGGGCCTCGCCTTTCTTTTCCATAACTCTTCCTCCACTCTCATAATGCATTCTACATCCCATGTACCTGTGACAGGCCACCTATACGCCATTTATAATTTCTCGGTATATTCTACCCAAAGGTCTAAAAACAATATGGCACTCAACCCATGCTTGTTGTACATAAAATATCCAGAAGTGTCCCTAGGCGGGACTTTAACTGGTTTTTCTAACAGATTCTTTTTGGTGCCAATTACACGTAATTTGGAAAACAGAGGCATTCTTAAACTCAACAAATTACGATTTAGAAGGTTTGGAAGATACAAAAACAAAAACGAACACTTTATACACTAGAATATAGTGCAACCATACCGGTTTCACGAATGAAACTCGTATTCACCGTTTTCCAAAAATGGAACCCGTCTTTATACTATCTCAGTGGTACTCACCAAGAAGCAAAACTTGAAGACCTGGTCATCGGACTCTTGACGCTTGCGCAGGAATTCGGGGCTCCAAAGACCTCGGACTCGGCACTCTCACTGGTCAGGCTCTGGGTTGGGACGCTCCGCAATCTTCTTCACCGCCTCGTGTGGATGATCAGTCGCAGTCTGTCTCCTCCTCGTCTCGAGGGAGTTAGCGGGAACACCCCGCTGTTGTGCACTTGAAGTCCGTCGAAAGTATGGAAGGGACAAGGACCCGACTTACATCGCCGGCGTGTAGGGAAGAGGGAGCGTCCCTGTTCAGGCGCCAATTAATGTGGTAAATAAAAAGCTAGTTATTTACGCCGTATCGGAATTTTTATAATTACCCAAGAAAATGGTAATGCATAAAAATGAGGAGCAGAGTCCGTGGTCTTCGAGTTGAAAGGGTTTTATTCCAGAACTCGAGTTAAGGGAGAGCTCCTTCACCAAGCGGGTTCAGGAGTAGTCTACTTTACTTGAAACAGATCAGCATTTTTATACAATACGAGTACAATCAAAAAGAAGGAGTTTCCCTCAGACTTGATTCAATCAAAGACATAGCATACTTGTTCTCGTTTGAAGAATAACCTGAATAGCATATAAACAAACATATTGCATCGTGGTGATTGTGGTGGCAAGTTACAGAGTCGCTGGTATCTGAGGACAGAGAATCGAGGCATTGTTACAGGGTCATTGCTGTCGGAAAGGCAAAGAGGACGAGGCATTGTGCGTTCTTTACTTCGTACACAAGGGTGGTGATGTTTCACAATGGTATGTGTGTGCAGCAGGGAAGAAGGAGAATGGGCTGTAGTAAACTATTCTTCTTCGTGGCAGTCTCGTGTGCTTGATTGTGTTTTCCCTTGGTTGTTAACCCAACCCGTGGCTGTCCTCGCAAACTAGGAAATCATTGACGAGCGAGAGCTGCTCGTTCAGTGACAGAGTCAGGGAAGGGGGTTTTCCGAGTCAGCCATCTGACTGACTTTGTTCTTGTCTAAGGGAAAATATCAAACGGGACGGAAACCCGTAGGTTACATGATAGCTGGACATTATTCTTGGCATGTGTCAGCTTTTATGAGAAAGAGAGCAGGCAAGAGGGGGTACAACGGGGTTTGTGCTTGACATAGGAGGATCGGCTTGCCTGGTCGATGTCAGGGTGGATAGGGTGCATGATGGGACACCAGAGAAAAAGGGAGCTTTTTAGTCAAATTCCACACCAGGTCCCCCCCAATTCGGGGTGATCAGAGTCGTGCACCTGCCGCCATATATCAACAGGCACAAGTAACGCAAAGAATAACTCAACGTCTGCCAATGTCATTACGGCAGACGCCGCCGCTTCGGTCAGTTCTTTGTAGTAGGCCGTAGGGTTCTTCCGGGGGTCGGGCAGTTGTGATTTCAGAGCAAGGACCTCACTTCTTTTCCATGGAGTGTATACCCATTGCTCCTGAAACCGGGCGTCTATTCGGGCCCGTGTGATCTGTTGGTTATCATCGCGTAGTTCGGGAACCTCGGGATGATAAATAGGATGCACCTCTCGCATGGGATGCTGTGAAGTCCACAGAGGGCTCTTTAAGAACATTCTGCCTCGATATTGGACCAGGGTGACTATGTTTTTATATACTTCCTCTGGTGTCATATTAAATCTATGGGTCCAGTCTCGAATATTATATAGTATTTGAGGAGCGCTCCCATTATCGAAACTGACCTCCCAAGACCCAATGAGGGAATTGGACATCTGGAATAACACGTGTTGCTGCATTACCGGTTCTAAATATTTTACTGTACTCCATATGTCAGCCACGGTATACACATCACTCCGCATCCATCTGACGGCTTGATCTGCTAATGCTTCCTTTTCACCATATGCCACAGACGATCTAGTGAATAGTCATTTACCATCCAACCCTCCGGATTCCCCTTTTGGAGTCTGTTCCGACATACCGGGCGTAGTGCTGGCCGATTGGGATGCCCATACGGGATTCGGGGCGCTTAATTGCGCGCGAGGTGATGTTAGAGCTTGCCTAGAATCGGGGACAAAGGCGGCCAGGTCCCCTGCAGAGGGGGATGGGGTGCCAGCGTCTGGTTTGGGGTTGACAAAACCTCGTTCCTCCGGTGCGGAGGCTTGAGGCGCAGCCACCGCTTGAACAGGCACTGCAGGATATATGCGCTGCGGGGCATATGGCGGGGGAGGTATTTTGTCTAGCAGATCCTCTATCTCATCTTCTTTTTTTTTTTTTTTTTTGGTGTTCAAACTGCTTTATTGCATAATATGTAAAGTACACTGCCACAGGTGCCTACAACCCGGAGGCCGGCAGCGTCATATGCAAATCAATAAGGAAGTGACAATCAGAAATACACAGCCCTGGAACCGGCATCCCGGAGGCCCGGTGGCGTTAAATCGTGTTAGTTGAGGAATGCCCGGTGGCAAGTACTCCAAGAAGAAAGGAGGAGAAGAGGAAAGAAAGGGAAACAAAGAATTGAATCAGGAAAGAGAAGAACATATAATTCAGGATTCACTGCAGTAGAACAGGTTTTTTCATTTTTATCAGTCCCCAACAGTAAACAATATAGTAAGGCTTTGTAAACACGTCATAATGAAGAATTCCAGGTCGACAGGTGTGCATATGAGCTTTTGGTCGTGCATTGCTATATGGTGCTGCAACAGTTGTCATGGTGTCAGGTGGTCATTGTAAGGATGAGGGTCATGATCAACATCCTAAGGAGTTAATAACATGTAGTGATGAGGGCCTGTGGCATGGGTTGGGTGGTGAAAAGAAAAACCCTGCAACGTGGATAGAGGGATTAGCGACGGACCCGGCATAGAGAGTGGTCCACTCGTGGTAGTGCCCAGTGTGAGATTATCCCCCGTAGAATAACTTGCGGGGGCAGTGTGCCAGGGCAGGAGAAATGAACCATGTATGTGTCAGTAATCTAGGCTCTCGAGCCCCTAGTGTCATCAGTGTAGCTAGTCACAGGCTTGCCCTTGCTCCGAGGCATCGCTGTCATCAACCTGAGCCAGCAAGTAGGCGACTAACGGACTCCAGATGTCCTTTGGTCTGTTAGGGATCGGTAACAATTCAGCAAATGTAATATGTTGTTCCTGGCAGTAAGTCATATCTGACAACCAGTCCTTAAACTTCGGTGCCCTGCCTCTGCCCCAGCGACATGCCACACGCCGCTTCGCCAAGAGTAGCGCGGTGTCAACAAATTTCCTGGAAGATTTCGGAATGTGTGGAGTGTGCCCCAGCAATGTAAGGAGTGGGTTTACCGCAATCGTAACCTTGGTCATTACTGTAAGAGCATCAGTCACCTGCTGCCAGTATGCATGAACAGGTGGACACTCCCAGGCCAAGTGCAGAAAGCCCGCATGTTCAGCACGGCAGCGCTCGCATCTGTCGTCAGCAGCCAGATGAAACCTGAGTTTTTTTACCGGTGTATAATACAGCCGTTGCAGGAACTTATAGTGTATCATCTTAAGTCTGCTGCTAGCTGATATTCGAGCCGTAAGGGAACAAGAGTAGCACCACTGCTCATCAGTGAGCGTAGTGGACAGGTCAGTACTCCAGTGCGCCCTTGCACCCGCCTCGGGAGGTTCGACAGCCGATCTGAGTTGGCGGTACATGCCAGAGACCAAATGTGTCCCGTCCTGCGAGCAGAGCAAAAAATGCAACGGGCAAAGGAGCTCAGGTTCATTAGGGTAGTCAGGCAGAATATCCTTCATCCCCTGACGGAGGCGTAGATAGTAAAACACGTCGAGCGGGGTGCGGTCCTGGGTGGCGAAGAACCCCTCCATGGATTTGAATATCTTATTTAGGAACAAATCACCCCAGGAGACGATATGTAAGCGTTCGCAGAGCAACCAAAAGCCTTTTTCCTGCAATAGAGCAAGCACAGGGTGATACGTCAGGGGCAGTGTAGGAGAATATGGAAAGGTGCAGGAAAGTCTCTTAGCTATACGGCGCCATGCGTCTAGAGTGCAGGAGACAGAAGTATTCGGAGTTTGGATCGCCGACTCTGGACAATGGAGTAGGCCAGAGAGTGGCAAGGGGTGTACGATCCAGTCCTCCACCGCCAGTTGTGGCATGAAGGGCGTTGGGACCAACCAATGATATGCGTAGTGCGCCGGTGCGCACAAATAATAAGCCTCGAGGTCAGGTACGTCAAAGCCTCCAGATTTGCAGGGCAGTATGAGCGTAGACCATTTCAGCCGTGGGGCCTTACCTCCCCAGAACAATCGACAGAGCTCCGACCTCAGGGTTTTGAAGAAAAAAGCACCTGGATAATATGGGATATTGAGGAAGAGGTAGAGGAAACGGGGCAGCACTACCATTTTAATGAGGGAAGCTCTGCCATCCATGGATAGTGGCAAGGCAATCCAGCGATCAACCGCTGCCGTAAGTGTTGTGATTGCCACCCCATAATTGGAGCGGATCGTCTCTTCTCTATCTCGCGAGATCTGTATGCCAAGGTATCGGAGATCAGTCCGGCACCACTCTAGTGGGTAGTCCAGGGGGAAGCCAGTGACCGCGTCGGTGAGGGGGAAGAACTGCGATTTGGACCAGTTCATGTGTATCCCCCGACATCCTGCCGAATACCACAAACTCTCTTAATAGAGGATTGAGGTGAAGGTCAGGGTACTTGACATAAAGCGTAATGTCGTCAGCGTACAGCGACACATCTATTTGGCATTGGAGGCACTGGACAGCCCCCTCACGATGCAGCTGACAAAGCCGACAGGCCAGTGGCTCGACTGCGATTGCGAACAGAAGGGGGGATAGAGGACACCCCTGACGCGTGCCTCTAGTGATGGCGACAGAATGAGAGAGGCGTCCATTGATGAGGACCCTTGCCGTCGGCTGTGTATAGAGGAGCTGTATCCAGGAAATAAAAAGTCTGGGAAATCCCATGCTCGTCAGAACTGAAAACAGGTAGGGCCATTCAACCGAGTCGAATGCCTTAGTGGCATCCAAAAAAATGGCAACCACCGGGAGGTCCGGATGAACTGTGCGGAGGAGCGAGAACAGGGTGCGCAGGTTATGAGAGGTGGAACGCCCCGAGACGAACCCAGATTGATCAGGTAATACAATCCTGGTCATGAGTAGGGAGAGCCTAGTGGCCAGGACTTTCGCTAATATCTTAACGTCACAATTCAAGAGGGATAGTGGGCGATAGGAGCTACACGAGCCGGGATCCTTACCGGGTTTAAGGAGTGAGGTAATGACTACCTCTCGCATGGAGCTAGGTAGGATGCCATCCGCAAGCGACTCCTCATAGACCTCACGGAGGACCGGGGCCATGATTTCTATGTAAGTTTTATAGAACTCGGCTGGAATGCCATCCAATCCAGGCACTTTGCCATTCTTAAGCGACATAATGGCCTCACGAATTTCGTCAAGTTCGAATGGAGCCGCCAGAAAGGCCCTGTCTCCATCACTAAGCCAGCAGAGTGCCACATCTCCCAGAAAATCTGCATAAGATATATCAGCCGCAGCGTGGGTGGTGTAGAGAGTGTGGTAGTGTGAGGTAAAGGCGGCAAGCAGTGTATTCGAGTCCCTGATCTTGTGTCCATGGTCGTCAGTGAGCTCCAGGATGGTGGTGTGGTCACGTGAAGCCCGCGTTAACATCGCGAGAGATTTTCCCGGCCTATCCCCCTCGCAATACCGTCTAGCTTGCCAGAGTTTTCCCTTGAATTTCGCCTCCCTGTTAGCCTCCTCCTCGTATTTGGACAGTATGTCCCGGAACTCTGCATGTATGGCAGGATCATTCTCCTTCACCATTCGAAGCTCCAATGCCCTCAGTTCCGTATGTAGCCTGCGTATAGTGACTTGTATGTCCCGCAGGACGCCAAAACTTTTAGATATACAAGATCCTCTGATGGTGACTTTGAAGGCTTCCCAAATGTGTTCTACTGAGTCAACGGACCCCTTATTCCTAGGAAAGAAGTCAGCTATTTCCTCCCCCAGCTCCGTCCGGAATAAGTTATCTAAAAGTGCTGCTGGTTGTAACCTCCAGTGGGGCCTAGGGCTATCCCACCCAGGTATGCGTGTATGCATCAGGACAGGGCTGTGGTCAGAATATGTTCTCGGCAAGTGTAGGACTCTCAGTACCTCCGATGTGATTCCTGTGGTAACAAGGAAATAATCTAGTCGTGCCCACATGCCCGCCTGTGGTGTGAAGTGAGTGCCCTCCTTTCTGGCTGGTGTAAATATCGCCATATGTCCACCAGTGTTCCCTCAGCAACGATACCCTCCAGGGCCTCCTTAGCCCCTTGTTTGTAATGACTAGCCCCGTCTGCTCTGTCCAGATTGGGTGCCAACGCCAAATTAAAATCTCCTCCCCAAATTATATGGCGGGAGCCTACGTCCATAATCTTGCCCCAGAGTGTGGTGAAGAAAGTAGGCGTGTCTGTGTTAGGAGCATAGCAGTTAATGAATGTGATAGTGTCGCGACCCATTCGCCCCCATAGTAGGGCATAGCAGCCCTCCCCGTCTGTCAGTTCCCCGCATTTCTGGAACTGTACAGTACGTCTAAGGAGGATGGTAACTCCCCTTGCATATGTGGAATAGGATGAGAATATGCGGGTTCCAGCCCATTTACTTGCAAAGGTGTCCCGCACTTGTGGCGATAAGTGAGTTTCCTGTAGCATGGCAACATGAACATCTTGTCTGTTAAGATATGCTATCACATCACGACATTTCTTGGCATTGTTAAGCCCACGCACATTCCATGACATGCAGTGCAATTGTATATCAGATCCTAAGACCGCCATTGATAATGGGACAGTGGTACATCTCCCTCTGCGCACAGGGAGTTCGCGACGGTCAATTCGCTCAAACTAGTTAATGCGATATAGCATGATGTGGCCCGAAACATCATTCGACGTGTAAGCCTTACCCCCCCAAAAAGAAACCCCCCCTCCCACTACAGCATCCCAATCATGCCTGCAGCCATCCATTCCCACCCTCCGCTCCCCCCCCTCCCCACCCCCACTCCCTGACTTCAACAAGTTAACAGTTAACATGGGGTACGCCCGACAGGGTAACAACATCAAGGGCACACAGTCACTTTGCCCGCCTATGGCCTACGACACTGTACCGCCCTCGATGGAGGCCAGGGCTGGGAAAGTGGACCTTGGGATACATTACTACAGGAGTGATGAGTCAATGCAGCTCCGCAGTGTATGGGCAGCATCCCCGGAGCTCGCAGGACAATGAGAGAGAACAACAATGCTGAGCAACAAGAAATCCAGCCCAGTTAAGTACACATAGTCAGTGTTCATTACCTGCTGCGGACGGATCTTCATCTCCCTGGTCCGCCTCGGCATTTCGGTCACCTCCTCTAGCCCTGCGGAGTGTTTTTAAATAGTCTTCAGCTTTTTGGGGGTTCGTGAAGAAGCGTTGCTTCCCCTGATGTGTAATCCGTAGCTTTGCCGGGTAGAGTAGAGCATAGTCCAGTTGAGCTTCGCGTAGTTTCTTTTTCACAGGGATGAATTTGCGCCTTTCCTCTGAACCATTGGGGTGAAATCTGGATAGATGGAGAAAGTAATGCCATCGTATTGAAGGGTCCGTTGGGTACGAGCAGCTCTCAGCGCAGCATCCCGGTCGCGGTAATTCAGCAGTTTAGCAATGATTGGTCTAGGCGGCAGGCCAGGTTTAGGGACTGGTGCCAGCGATTGATGCACCCGCTCAATGATAAATTGAGGTGAAAAAGCGTCCTCACCTATAGACCCCTTAAGAAGCTTCTCGACATAAAGTTCCATTCTGCCCGTGTTTGTGGACTCCGGAACGTCTGTGACGCGAATGTTGTTGCACCGACTACGGGCTTCCAAATCCTCGTTCTTCCCGCTATGACCCTGAGCAGATTGTCCATTCGGGCCAATTGCGTGGTATAAGTGGAAGTGATGTCATCTGTATCAGATATCCGCTGTTCCGTGGCCGTGATCCGTTCCTCGTGGCGGTCCACCTTATGAACCAGGGCATCGAGTCTGGCGGTCATGCCATCCACTTTTTCCACTACAGTGGCGAAGCCCTGCCGTATTTCTTGGAACAGGTGGTGCAGATCAAGCTCCTTAGCGGGAGAGGAAACAGTGGGCGCGGCAGCAGCGCTTGAGCCGGGGTCAGCAGGGACCGTTTTCGTTGTCTTTTTAGCGCCATCGAAGCTAATTTTTGTTTGGCGGTTTTCGGGGCGCACCATCCTGGCCTCCAAGCTTGGTGTTTTCGCCCACCCGCGCCCCACCGGCTCAGCCCCCTCCGGTTCCGGTCAGGGAATATTCCGATATTAGCAGCAGGAGTACCTCACCTCAGGAAGCTTTCCACTGGGGTGCCCAGCGTCGGTCAGTGAGGGCTGTGAAGCACGCAGCATCTGTGGTATATAGGCGATGGCAAGCATGGGCAATGCTGCCACGCTGTGAGAATCCTCAGGTCAGGTAGCTCCGAAGTCAGCGCCGCTCGCAGAGGTGAAAGTGCGACCCACAGGATCGCGGGCGGGAAGACAGGCCGGCAGCAATATGGACCCTGTTGGAGCCAGGTCCAAGTACGATATGCCACGGTTGTAGGCGTCGAGAAGCGTTGCAATCGCTAGAGCACAGGGACCGCAGTAGAGATCAGGAGGCAGGCAGGTAGGCAGGAAGACACGAGGCCCGCCCCGGCAGCACAGTGAGGGCGTGGGGGCCCCCGTCTCCCCTTGGTCGTTGGTCACCAGCAAATGGTTGTGACGACGGTGGCCATCCTTGGGGTAGAGCTTCCCCAACCTTATGTAGCGCCTTGGTAGTGGCCTCCTGCAGTCGTCAGCAACACGCTGTCTCTCCCCAGCTGCGCAGACCTCAGGTGCAAACAGGGGTGAAATCTCTAAGTGCGGGCAAGAAAAAAACTCCAAGCTTTCACTCGTAGTAGGGGGCAGGAGGCCGATGAATAAGCTCTCAGCACACGTTGGTTCAAGGAGCCCGGGCAGGCGCCGCACGGATGCCGAGTACACAGGCGCGGGCCGGGCCTACCACCTCATGGCAAGCCCCGACCTTGCGTGGCCCCTCTCAGCCGGCTCTCTCAACCCACGGCCTCCAGGGTCACCACCGGTCAAACTTCAATCGGCGATAACTCCGGCTCCAACGTCGTCAGCAGTCCAGATTTTCGGTCGCGTGTAGGGGACGACTCTCCGCATCGGATGACAGGTGAAGCAGCAATTTTTGTCACCTGTGGCAGAGGATAATTATAGGATAAGTGGCCAAGGTGCAGGAGCAGCCTTGTTAGGCAGCCATTCCGCGTGTGCGCCCTCTAGCGCCCCCTCCTCTATCTCATCTTCAGCTTCAGTTCGCGTTACATAGCTCTTATCCACTTGCAGCCTAAATCGTCTATCTTCATTCTCAATACTCTTGTCTGTTCTATTTTTGTCATGGGCAATAGCTTTCTGAGTTAAAGTTTGCCCTTGCTGTATCTTGAGGAGTTTTTCTGACCGAATACGCCTTCTCTTTGCCTCTTTCTGCCATTTGTTAAGAGTGTCAAACATGGCCTGCCGGCTGCGTTTAGCAAAGAGACGCTCTTGTAAATACTGAATCTTTTTCTCATCAAAAGATCCAGTTTTCGGCCACTGTAGTACCACATTATCCTTCGTATACCTGTGCCACAAGGAATTAAAAAGAAGAGGGCCAATACCGTGCTTGCAATACATATCGTGGCTGGGTGTTCCTTCCGGAGGGGCTGGCTGGCTTTCATCTAACCTCACGCTCTCTCGGTGAACACAACCAAAGCATAGTTTACTAAGGCACGGCATTTCCCTTTCTCTATCTTATTCGAGCTGGAAAGGAATCGAAGATTATTATTCACAATAATAGCAGGATCAAGTTTCGTCAATCACAACTCTCTCATACACATGGCCATGTTTACATTCAAAGTCATACTCACGTTGCAAAAAATGAACTTTCAATTTTTAACATAAAATGGAAACACAGAGGTTTTGTAAACGACAAAACGAAAACACCAATGCCTTGCAAACAGAAGGTGGAGCCCGTCGACTCCCAGCTATGGAGAACCCTTTGTTCCAAATATTCAAAGCGGCAAAGAACACCTTCTGACAACAGTCTTGTCCTTAGACTGCCTGGAGATAGCTACACAGGTTTCTAAACCACAGACCAACCTACAGGCCATCCGACAGTATTCATGGTTCACCTCCCGAACTATGCTGGCTAAGCCCGCTTTTGCAAGCGCCGCTCCAGATCTGTCCGAGTGCTACCCAATCTCAACTGTCGGCGTTCCCGAGAACAGTCCGGCCGAGCGAGAACCGCAGTTCCCACAAAAGGCGTATAGTCTCTATCTCCAGTGTTTCACTGCCAACTCTTGATAAGGCCAACGTGGCTGGTTCTCGGGTCACACCCGAAGGACTCCGGCGTGGGGCCACTAGCAGCTGAGGTTCTCGCGATCGGGAGAGCGGAGCAAGCCCCGAATTCTCTTTGGTCTATTCTGCAACCCCCCCGATCGGGAGCACCCCTTTCAATGTCCCGATTGTCGTCTGAAATACAGAGGGACGACCCCAACGCGGAGTCCCAGCAGAGTCGCCAACTGAAGTACCGAAAATTATTTACCACCTCCCAATTATAGTTATAGTCACAACCAATCCCGTCCCCATTACCAATAATCAGTCAGTTGGCAGTGTAGAAAGTCCAAGCATTTATTATAACAAACAAACTCTGCCAGAGGAGCTCCTTGCGACCTAACCCCACGAGGTCCGCCAAGAAGACTGCTGGCATACTGTCAGAACATCACATATATACAGTTGCATTTGCAGAATCATTGCCCAAGATGGAAAAATACAAGTTGGTACAGGTTGGTGCGAAAAGGAAAGCCCATATATGGCAGACAAAGCGCTCTTGGTTTAGCTCATCCTAGATTAGCTTGGTCGGACAGGTGACTCCCTTCTGCCAGCTCCGAGACAGTCCACCCCGCACCCCTCCCGGAATGTGCTTATCCGGCCTTCTCCTGCTACCTACAACCTTGACCGGCCTAACGAGCTGAAACAGCAGTTCTGCAACAGTTGAGTTATTTCTCAGGAGAACGACTTTGGTGCAGGGAATGAATGGGGTCTGCTAATGTAAGACTTCGAACGAGGCCACAAAATGGCGTCGGTCGAGTTAAGTGAGTGTAAAATGCAGAAAGCGGTGCAAGCTAGAATTTTAAAGTACTGCAATATGAATTTATGCTAATGTTTGCGTGCGTATGCTAAATCATTTAGATACATCATGCTAATCTTAAGATATCGATTATAAGTGTTGCATACCCGAAAATTGATTCCGGTTCCTCAAGTGAAACCCTCTTGGTTTGATCATCTTCTTACGAATTTATTCCCTTTCCCGGGCCTAGCTTCCTCGTGTAGAATCAGACAGAGGGTGGTGTGTTTTTTGCTTTACTCTTGGCTGCTGCCGTAAAACATTTCACTCCATTGTATATACATTGCAGAACCAGTAATTATTGGCCATTTAACTGGCAGGCGCTGCTCTCTGTATTATCCTTAAAATGAAAACTCTTACTTCTTAACTAAATCTGATGTTCCCTTTATCACCCCAAAAATTCATGAAAGGAGGAGTCGGCATGGACGGGACTTGAGCCTGCAGTTTACCCGCAGATGTCTCTGTTTGGCCCATGTGGCCGCAGGAGGCACACAACTCACTGAGCTATCGTGCCCTGGATTATACACATTTTATTTGTACTAGATACGCCTACTTCATGGCCACCTATGTATTTCGGGCTGGAAGGCCAACAAACCATTATGGGGCACCATCCCACCAGCACCCAACACTCCCCGTTACCTTAATCGCCTGCCCAGGCCAGTGCTCACCTTGACCTCGCCTTTGTCGCCGCCCGCCCTTCCAAAGTGTTCACCCTGGGCAGCTAGGCTCAGCTTCCTTTTTAGACCGCGGGAATTCGGCGGCACCACGATCACTGGCTCCTCGGGTCCGGCCTTGCAGAGTTACACCACTTCCACCGTTTCTGTCCTCTGCCATCCAGATTCTCTCTGCCCCTGGGTGGCGAGGGGAGTAATTTTCTTCGTCTCAGTCCTTAAGCCAACATCGCTCTGCCGTCTTAGCCGTCCCCCAGGCCTGGGGGAGTGATACTTCCGAAATCGGGCACCATCTTATCTCGGTTCAAGCCGTGTTCTCGGTTCTCTTACCCCGCACGCTTAATGCGCCCCGACCCACCTCGGGAAGCTCGTCTGAGGCGGCAGCGGACTTGAAGTGACACGCTTCTCCTCACCGATCTGGGAGCTGCAATGGTTGGCAGATTTTCTGTTGCCCACGCTGCCGCCGCGTGGGCCGGACAGAAGGCTTGTCCGGGCGCTCCTCTGCCGCTTGATCCCTTCGTGGAGCTTGGGGAGAGCTCTTACCCCACCATATAGCGCAATGGGTCCTCCAGCTAAAAGCGGAATTTTTTATTTTTTATTTTTGCTCAACAATCTGCTCCGTGTATCTTCCTTCTGAGGGTATGTAGGGTTGTACTCGAAAAACATTCTGCGCCGCTCCCCAGCTCCACAATGTAGTGAGGAGCTGCAGTCTGGGGAGCGTCGTCTTATCCCCCACAATTTTCCCACCGTGCTGCCATTTGGGGGAGGGGTCCAACCTCACCTGGCCCCCCCAATTTGCCAGGCAACTAGGCGCCAACCTGGCGCGAGTTTTGCCGCGCTGAAAGTGCCCCTTCTGCTTCTGGGCACTTTCCGGCAGCTGGAACCGGATCCTCCCTGGGCTCTGGCGTTCGTTAAGGCGCCGACCCTCGAGGCCCCCTGCGGGGGAGCCTCTGCAAATACAGTTCTTTTTGTTGTTGGCCCAATTACACCCCCCACTCACCCAGACACATGTGTAACTGTTTTGTAGGGTAGAAGGGAACTATGAATGTTCTTGCCAAGATAGTAGAGTAGGTTGAGCGCTAGCTGCAATGATCGGACAAGAGAATAACCTTGAGATCACAGCAAAGATCTATAGCAACGCCGTTTCATCCTTTCATCCTTCTGAGGTCGATACAAAGAATTCTATTGAGGTAAATGGAGATGACATCTGCAAGACAATTTGGTTTCTGATGCAATAGGGGAGTGATGAGGATTAGGTCAGGAGACAGGTATGGGCAGATATCAAGAAGGAAGAAAAAGAAAACAGTGGAGATGGAAGAGGAGAAACGAAGGAGGCAGGGGAAAGGCACTCCGGGTCAGGGGTGGGTGTTTGAGGCAGCTTGCTCCTGGTTCTCAGGGATTCTCACTGAATCCGATGAGATAGTTGTGAGAAATACGCAGACCCTTAAAATGCACATTTCCCTCTTAGGAGGCAGCGGGAGCTTCCTGTGAGGGGACCCTTAGCCCTGCTTCCCTTCCCAGGCCTGCTACGTCTTCCCGGGGAAGCACGTCACCGGCCCTTCATCCAATTAACCTGATCAATACAATATGTGACCCTATCAGTGACAGGAGAACATCCCTACCAAGGCCCTTGGGGCCTGTCCTGGCGGTGCTGGCATCAATGTCTCCAAGTCAGAGGTCCATACCGGGGCGGGATTCTCTCAAGACAGGCCTTCCTGCCACGCTTGGGCAGGAGTGACAGGAAACATCCCCCCAGTGTCGATGCTTTTTAAAAATATTCCTGATGGCCATTGAATTCATCAGGAAAGGCTGAAATACTTTAGACCCACTCCTCCCCAAAGTCTAATGTAAGCAGTATCATAACATAAACAGCAAACGTTGCACAGGAGTGAGGCGTGAGAACCGCCATCATGGCTATTACTTATGTCTCAGAAGATAAGGCCTCGTTCGGTCCAATTGGCGGGCCCGCCTTGCAGAAGCAAACATGCTTAACTATAAACAAATTTTAAAAATCCATAAAAGTGGGGAGCCATGTGAGCAACTTCATGACTCACCCCCCCCCCCCCCCCCCTCCCCCTCCCACTCTCTCACACTCTTTTTTCAGGAAACAAAAGTACAATATTTTATCTCATCACCATTAGATGTTTGGAACTTCGGACCAATCACTGCCCCTTCGCTATTTTTCTGAGACAAATAAAAACAAACTGTCGACCATCAAAATGTCAAAACCTACGACTTAAAAAAATCACGAACCCCCTCAATACATGCTGTCTTGGTCACAGACGTGTAACACTCCTACTAACCAAACCTCTACAATGACTCCCTGGCACTCAGATTAACTGAATAACTAGCCCTGAATGGCCCTCGAAAATGAAAATCTCCCCTTGCTTCAGCTCACCTATTTTTTTTTTTAAAGAAAGGATACTTTTTAGTCAAGACTTCCACCTACGACTTTTCAAAATTATCAGTCAGTCAGTCAAAAGCTTTTATTTCGGTTTAAAAACCATAAAAAGACATATTTGCATACAACAATACAGATTTAGCAGGATTATGCATGATAAGATAATAAAAAAGCTCAAGGTATCACATTTCATAAATAGGGTTAACATGATGTAATTACATGGATAAATATCTCACATTAGCACTCTAAGGATTCTCACCAGGTTGCCCAGTTAGCTTATATAGAGGAAACCCTCCCAATTTCCTTCACAACAGGTTACCCTGAGGGGAGTGACTGGTTGGAATACCTTTTTTTTAATGTTGCACACCTTGTAAACCACATGGACAGAAGGAATTTAGATGTTAGATAGACTGTCAAAAGGCAGTATCCGTTTTAAGGATTCTATAGGTCTCCCTATAGTCCCTAATACTCCTGGACTTACAAAATTGAATTATCCATTTCGCTCTAGGCCGAGAGTACGAGGGACAGAAGAGTAGAACGTGCAGATCTGTCTCTCTGCTTCCCTGGCAACCTGGGCAAGTGCTCACTAGAGGTGTAACTTTTGATCACTTAGCTGTTACGTCCCTAAGGGGGAGACAGCCATGCCTAAACTGGGTATAAAGTTTCCTGGCCATGAGGGGCTGGATGTCATCCAGAAATGTCTCAAAGTTAGGGTGGGCCTTGGTCACTAGGAAGGTGTCCGTCAGCCTACCCAGAGAAGAACTTGAAGCTACGAGAGCCCAACCATACTCTCTCAGTGCCGTACTCAGAGTTTTCTTAGGGAGCACAGGGCAGATCTCCTCGGGGTATGACCACAAATCCCCCCTGCCAATGGCCCTGGAGAGGTACTGGATGTGCTTTAGCCATGGAATATTCCCCGCACCCCTAGTTGCTAACAGGTCCCGTAGATCCTCCCTGTAGCTCTCAAGTTCCGGGGTGGCCGATAGTCGTCTCCAATATAGCAAGGAACGGTTCGAAATAACGTATTGGATAGGATCCAAGCCCAGATCTAGCCTTAGTGGGGTAAGGGGTGTGCTCCGTGGTAGCCTCAAATGGCGCCTCATGAAGCTGTTCTCAGTAATAGAGAGAGGGGACACATTTGCATGTCCCCAAAGATCCGCGCCATATAATGCGCCACCTCTCGCCTGGGCTTTATATATTTCAACAGGCGGTCCCACCAGTTTGAGGGAGGATTCGTTAAAAACTTTTAAAATACCGCCCGATCATTGGGCAAGCTTCAGATTGGTTTTGGTAATGTGCAACCCCCAATCCATTCTGTCATTTAAGGTGACCCCCAGGTACTCAAAAGTGGACACTCGGTCCAGGGCCACTCCATCCAGGTGCGGGTGGGTACAATTGGAGCGTTTCAGGTTGAACACCATGTACTTGGTTTTGGTGAAGTTAATTTCTAGGTTCCTCGCCTTACAAAACCTAGAAAAGGCCTCCAGTGTGCGCTGGATACCCCCCAATGATTTAGACAAAAGGAGGATATCATCGGCGAACATTAGTGCCGGTACCTTCCGTCCCGCTAGACTAGGGGAATCCAGATCTTTTGCTCCCAGTAGAAAGGCAATCAGGCTGTTAAAGAATAAAGAAAATAGCGTGGGGGCAAGGACGCACCCCTGCCTTACGCCTCATTCCACTGGGAACGGGGTTGACAGCTCACCACCCCTCCCGTGCCTCACCCTGGCATACGTGCCCTGGTGCAAAAGTTTGAAAGATCACACAGGTTGGCCGGGGCTCCCATCTCCTTTAAGATAGCCCAGAGCTTGTCCCTCTGGACCAGGTCAAAGGCAGACCTGAGATCCACAAATATCAGGTACAGGCTGCCTTCGCCCAAGATGATCGTTCTCCAGTATACCAACTGAAGCCTGAATAGCTGATCGATCGTAGAAACCCCCGCCCGAAAACCTGCCTGCAGGGAGGTTAGGATGTGGTGGTCATCCATCCAACACTGCAACCTGGTTAGGAGGACTCGGGCAAAGAGTTTCTGAAGGACATCGATCAAGCTTATGGGGCGATAATTGGCCGGGTCCAAGGGAGAAGCCTTCTTGTGGATGGGTATTATTTCAGCCCCCAACCAGGTCGGGGGGATGTCCATGCCCTGCATGATTCCGTTAAAAAAGGTACAAATATATGGTGCCCAACCCCCCTTGCTCGGTCCGGTATAAGTCCCCAGGAATCCTATCAAGCCCGTTGCCTTCTCCGGTATCAGACTCCTAATAGCTGCCTTGACTTCCAGGATTGCATGGATGACACTCTTGGGCGATATCCAACGCGACGGCTAGGTCAGGGGAGTTTGAGGATTCAGCTGCCACTGCTAAGGGGGCCACACAGTTAAGTGAATAGAGGGGCTTGAAATGAGCAAGCCACACCTCTTCACAAAGGTTGGGGACAACCGCGGACAGCCTTGTGGCTGGGCCTCCTCGGACCAAGTTCCAGAAAGCCCTTAAGTCCCGGGTATCAAGTGCTGCTCTAATTTCCTCCCATCTGTCAGCTTCCCACTCTGCCTTAGCCGCTTGGGTTAGACTTTTATATATTTGCCGCGCATTCCTAATGGAAGTCTGGGAGCCCGTTTTCACCTCCTTTAGGAGGGATGATTTTGCCTCCCTACAACTTTTATTAAACCAGTGGTCTCTCTTGGAGGTTTTCCCCCTACCAGTTTCGTGTGCTGTGAACAGACCAGCCAGTGTCGTAAATAGCATGTTGTGAGTGGTCTGAAGGGCCAGGAGGTAGGAGGACTATGGGTTACTACCACTCAACTCCCTAACCTCAACTAAGGCCCCTGCAACCCGATTATATATCTCGGCCAATTTATATGGTGCCTGGGAGACCCTCTCCCACCTAACTCGCCTACCACCCACTGTTAGAAGTAGGTTCTGGTTAATAGGGGGCCCTACTCCGGCCTGTGTAGTTTTGTTCCCCAGGGAATGGGCTAATTCGAGTGATAGCCCTCAAGCACGCCATCCGCAAACACCATCAGCTGATCCACGCCACCAAGAAGACGGCACTCAAAGAACGACTGGACCACAACACCCACGACAGCAAGGAACTCTTCAGCATCGTCAAAGAGTTCTCCAACCCCAGGGCCGGAAACAACGACATCACTCCCTCGCAAGACGTCTGCAACTCACTCGCCTCGTTCTTCCACCGCAAGATCGCCGACATACAGCTTCGACGCACAGACCACGCACCCTACCACCGAACCAACGCCCACCACCACCACCCTCTGCAACTGGACCCTGATCAGCACCGAAGACACCCCCCAGCACGATGAACTCCATCCACTCCGGATCACCAACTGACCCGTGCCCACACCACGTCTTCAACAAAGCCGACGCCACCATCGCACCCCATCTCCGAGACACCATCAACTCCTCTTTCCACATAGCCACCTTCCCGGAGAGCTGGAAGCACGCCGAGCTGACCGCCCTCCTGAAGAAACCAACGGCGGACCCCACCGATCTCAAGAACTACCGTCCCATCTCGCTCCTTCCTTTTCCGGCCAAAGTCATGGAGAAGACCGTCAACAAACAGCTGGCCGCCTTCCTCGAGACAAACGGATCCCTCGACCCCTCGCAGTCCGGGTTTCGGGCCAACCACAGCACCAAGACCGCCCTGATCGCAGCCACCGACGACATCAGAACCCTGATCGACAACGGGGAAACAGCGGCCCTCATACTCCTGGACATCTCTACGGCATTCGACACCGTCTGCCGCCGAACTCTAGTGAAGTGCCTCAGCAACATCGGAATTCGAGAAAAAGCGCTGGAATGGATCATCTCGTTCCTCACCGGAAGAACCCAGAGAGTCCGCCTCCTTCCGTTCAGATCCGAGGCCACCGAAGTCATCTGCGGCGTACCACAAGGATCTTCACTCAGCCCAACCCTCTTCAACGTCTACATGAGCCCCCTCGCAGCAATCGCATGCCAGCACAACCTCAACATTATCTCCTACGCCGACGACACCCAGCTCATCCTCTCCCTCACCAGAGACCCCACCACCGCCAGAGCCAACCTACACGAAGGGATGAAAAACGTCGCCGACTGGATGAGGATCAGCCGCCTTAAACTGAACTCGGACAAGACGGAAGTCCTCATCCTGGGATCATCACCCTCCGCCTCGGACAACTCCTGGTGGCCCCCGGCCCTGGGCACCGCTCCCAAACCGACGGACCACGCACGCAACCTGGGCTTCATCCTGGACTCCTCCCTGTCAATGACCAGACAAGTCAACGCCGTCTCATCCTCGTGCTACAACACCCTGCGCATGCTCCGCAAGATCTTCAGATGGATCCCCACGGAAACCAGGAAGACCCTCACCCAGGCACTCGTCACCAGCCGACTGGACTACGGGGACACCCTCTATGCCGGAACCACAGCGAAACTTCAAAAAAGACTCCAACGCATCCAGAACGCCTCCGCCCGACTCATCCTCGACATCCCCTGACACAGCCACATCACCGGACACCTGAGAGACCTGCACTGGCTCCCCGTCAGCAAGAGAATCACGTTCAGACTCCTCACCCACGCACACAAGGCTCTCCACGACCTGGGCCCCAAGTACCTCAACGACCGCACGACCTTCTACACGCCCACCCGACAGCTACGATCGACCGGCCACGCACTCGCCACCGTACCACGCATCCGCAGAGCCACCGCCGGAGGAAGATCCTTCTCCTACCTGGCAGCCAAGACGTGGAACTCCCTCCCCACCCACCTTCGGCGAACCCAAGACCATCTCGCCTTCAGGAAGCAGCTCAAGACCTGGCTGTTCGAGCAGTAACTTTCCCCTCCCCCAGCGCCTTGAGACTCTTCCGGGTGAGTAGTGCGCTATACAAATGACGTGATTTATTGATTGACTGATTGATAGCAGATTATGATCGCTGTCGACTCTTGGGATTACACGGAACGTTTTTAAATGAACCCATAATTCCACATTGGTCAGAATATAATCGATAGTCGTGCTTTTCCCTGGTCTATTATAGGTGCGAGCGCCCGGTATATCAAATGGGAGCCTGCCATTGCAGGCCCTTAGAGAAAATGCTACGACTAACTTATTAATCGCGAGAGCCAACGGCATCAGGCAATTTTGTGGGTACATGGAACATTCCGGATTAGCCATGACTCGTCCTCCTCAGTGGTGACGGATGGGATCCCCGTGAGTGGCTCAAAATGGCAATTGAGATCATCCCCGATGATTATATGATACAGGGGAGGGAAAGAGGTTAGAAGTGCCTCCAGAGCTTTGAGGGTGGATAGACTTTTTTGATGGTGAAGGGGCGTAGGTAGATATTAATTACTACCAATACCATACCCCCTTTGAATGTCATTGTGATACACAAGATGTCCAGGCAGTTAGTGTTGATTACCTTTACTGTGCACCCCAGATGGACTGCCACCCATGTACACAACCCTCCAGAGGGTCTTCCTCTTGGTCCCTGGACAGCCCCTCTATGGTATGATGCAAAGCCTACCCTCAGAGGGGCAGGCAAGAGCCAGGTCTCTTGGGATAGACAGAGGTTATACCCATCCACCAACTTCCCCCACTCAGGGTTAGGTAGCTTTGTCCCCAACCCAGCTACATTCCAAGAAGCAATCAGAGCGGTACGTTGGGCCATTGGGCCAGAAATTGCTCCAATGGGATGCGCTAGGCCAGGGCGATAGGTGTTACCTGTAGGTTGGGGTCTAACTCTGTTTCATGAACTGTGGGTGCGCGTTTATCAGATGGAAGGTGTGAGGCATACATCTCTAAGTTGGTGGTCTGCGCTAAGGGCCCTGTTTCTATACAAGGACCTCCCACCTCCAAGGGAACACAGGAAGGTAAAGCCATGGTAGGGGCACCCAGCGGTAGTCAGTCCACACTACTTAAAGCCCTAAATCTGTTGGCCACCGGGATGTTATACGCGGGAGCCGTGTTACAAAATAGGGGAAGAGGTTGTTCCAGCGTGGCCTGAAACTGATTCTGGTGGTAGAAGTACCCCAGGTGGATAATGTTAATAGAGCCTGGAGAGTCTGAGCCACTGCTCCCTAGCAAGTGCCTAACAATTGCAGGGTCCCTAAAATTGACAATGATACAATCGCCTTCGATAGCTTTAGGTCTTGTCCCCAGCCAATTAACCCTGCGTACAAACATGATCTCCCCGTGTCCTTGCCCCTTTTCAAAATTATATTAAATTAGTTTCAATGAAACAAGTGACTTTAAATCATAAACACAGCCTTATATTATTGTCAAGGAAACCTACCTGACATGCCAAATTAACCAAGAAAAAAAAACAAGCGCTGAAACACAAACGCGGCCCGCAGCCGTGAAAGTTAAGTAGGAGGGGAGGGGGGAGTGCGAGAGAGCACACAGTGATTCATTTGCGGGAGCCAGCCTACATATGTTGCCAAAGCTCCCTCCCACAAGGGAATTGCCAAACGTGCACGCATTGCCTTTGAAAGCAATGCAATGCGTGCACATTTTTGGGTGAAAAGCCGAAGCGATTTCTATAGGTATTTTTCCTATGCAGCGCATGCGCGCCGCATAGGCCTGGCCTAGAAAGCAGTCAGTCAGTCAAACCACTTTATTCGATTTGTTAAAATCATAAAAGTTCATCACAAAATACACAAAACATTAAAATACAAATTGGGTGACACAACATTTTTAAAAACAATCTCATGTTAAACTAAATCCATATGCTGTTTTGACTTACATAAAAAAATACAATAACATTCATGTTACAATCATTACTGGATATCTCATTTGTCTCCTCCGAGTAGCAGCTAAAAAAAAAAATTGCAACATTAAAAATATCCCAAGGGTTATCTAGTAATTGCAAATACATCAAAGCCGGTTTGACCTGTAGAAACCCCTTCCCCGTAAAAGTGGGAGAATAAACTTCTTTCTAATATCAGAGTACAGATCACAGAATAATGTAAAGTGAACCGTATCTTGAAGTGAACTGTGATTGCACTCACTAAGTGCTGCATCCTCTGGTTTGTTCCAGCCCTGAAAATTCCCCGGTATAAAATGAATCAAATTAAAACGAAATCTTGTCAATAACCTAGAAAGCATTCCGGGCAATGGTAGTGTGGTGTCCATCATGTTGCATCATGTGGAAAGCATTTGAAAGTATTTGCATAGACACAAGTACAATAGTTTGCAAAAAAAGGAAAGTGCATGAATTAAGCTAAACTGTTTACAGATTTTAAAAAATGTAAATCAATTTTGACTGCAAATATTTATGTTATTTTAATATTCAAATAAAACATGTAGAACAGAAGCTTCAGGATATGGAATTGTTGTGCTTCAGTCAGGGAGTATTTGACTATCAGCAAAGAGTACCCAGAATGGCTTTAAAGCATGTTACATGAATGTTGAATTCACTCATGAGAATGCATTTGTTGTTTTAGTGTTCATGATGCTCCTTATGAAACTTTTTTAGGGCTGGGCTCTGTTTTGACTTCTTATGGAAGGCCTTATGCTAGCTTTAGGCTTCTGTTTAATGAGGATTATGCTTACTTAGTATTTCAAATCAGGCAACATAGCAGCAGTCAAGAAACAGCAGAAAACAGGAAATGAAGACAGAGAGGTGGTATCTGCGCCCCAGAGGGAAGGACACGTTCAGTAGGCAATTTGCACAGTGCTTTGGAGCACTTGCAGGAGGTAAATTGAGTGAGACACTGTAATGGGGCTTCTGTGGAAAGGGGAAGAGAAAGCAGGAGACAGGTAAGTAGTGCATCATGGTAATTCACTGGAGAAGTTCACTCTACTGCCTTTTGAATAAATATTCACGCGGCAGAGTAGGTTTAGGGCATTGATGCCATGAGTGGCCCTTTCAGCCACTCTGACATATTAGTCACCAGCAAAATGTACCTTGCGAATGGTAAATTAGATTTTTCACATGTTAAGCATATATAGGTCCTGTCTCTATTGGGCCCTAATGTCTGCACTTGGCAGCTCTATCTCAGCAAAATAAGTCTGGAAGCCTAAAAATAATCTGGGTGACAGGCCTGGAGGCTGTACCTGACTAATGAAGCAGGAGGAGGAGGAGGTTGGAAAATAGGAGAACCACTAGGAGGGCTTGGATGACCAGAGCTACGAGGAACAGGACAAGAAGAACCAGGCATAGGGAGACCTAATCTATGAGGACTAGGGATACCAATGCCAGAGGGGATCAGAATCAAATAGATGATGAGGAACAGGACACTGAATAACAGCACTAGGGGTAACAGGGCCAGGTTTAGAATGATCAGAAGGGTCAGGGGGATGTGGAACAGGGGGATCTGAACCCAGAAGGCAGGGGCTCGAAGGAACAGAATGACCAGAGCTAGAAGGAAAAGAATGACCTGACCATAATAACAGGGAGAGCAACGAGGGACTGTGTGCACCAACCAGTACCAGAGGGTTGAGGACAACCAGGGCCAGGAGTAGCAGACCCAAGTTCATAGACCAAAGAGGACCAGCACCAGGAAATCAATGGAGAGAAGGGTCAGTGGCAGGAGGGCCAAGATTGAGGATCACCTTTCCCGTTCTAAGAACTTCAAAGACGGCAGACCGTTCTTGTTTTAACCTGTTGATTATAATCGTATGCACAATCTGACATTTTACTTGTTTTTTCTTCTTCTTGGCTCCAATAGTATGTCATTATGTCCCATTTATCCCATAATGTATCCTATCTCTCCATGATCCGATAGTATGTTGTCATTCCCTATTACAATATGCATTGTATGTTGGTGCATGATCTGCTTTACTCCCCCTCCTTCGCTGTTGCTACCCCCAGATTTTGTGGTTGTTCTTGTCATGAGGTTTACCTCCTGCTCCTTTATTTTATCTACCCTCTGCTCTGCTCCTTTCCTTATCCTTGGCCATGCATGTAATGACCACAAAACGCATCTCAATCATTCTCCCAAAGGGCCCTCTGACCTCATCAATAAGACCATAAATCAACCACAGAAAATTATCTCTTCTACCTTATCAGCTGGCATACACTCCAGCTCGCTTGAACATCCCCCTTTAAAGGCACCTTCCTACGCTGCAGCTTGCTTGGACACACCTCTTTAAACACCCCTTCCTACTCTCCCCATAGTTACCCTGTTCTCACCCCTATTATGGACCCAATAGATGTCAGAATGTTGAACACCTTGCTATCCCCCTCTCCAAATTACTTGTTTGCAATCAATTACCCTCTCTACCTATCCAAAAACGTCAAGAGAAACCTGAAACATAAAATCCTCAACCTTAAGAAAGAACCCTTTTCACTGACCCCTACTTTTGCCACACAAGGGCACCTTACAGAACAACCTCATTTTCTCAACCAATCGGCGTGCCAAATGAGGAGTGTTCTCTCTTCCTCACTCTACACCACTATAACCAAGAAAATCCCAAATGGCCATAAACTTACTATCGCACCCTCCACACTTTACCACGGCAGTGCCAAATTTCCATCTACAACATCAGCACTGTACTCATTTATTCTGCAGATCACAACCTGGAACTCTTCAACAATCTCTTCTCCTAATTCAAAAATAAACTGGACATAGCCACTTTCCTCCCTACCCCTTCACCTATATTCTCCGACTCCCCCACTTAGATACCCCCTTACTACTCTACCAGTCTAGCATTTCCCCCATTCCCTCTCCTCTCCTCAGGCGATCACCCACCTATCCATGGGCAACAATGTTGCCTATCAGTCCCCCACCGCTGACAACACTCACTCCACCCCTCATCTACACATGTCTGACTTCACTACTCCCCACTCCCTTAGAGCCCCCTGCATCCACATCCCAATAACAGGGTCCACCCACTCACTACCTCCTCTCAACCACCCACTACTGAGGCCACGATGATGAATCTTACCAATGCTAGCTCACCCAATTGCGCAGATATTTCCCCAACCTGGAACCTCTTGGAAACCTGTCCTATGACTTACTGCTCAACACTATAAACTCCCAACTACATCTGATCTGATCAGATATTCTCAAACTATTTTGCATGATCTCGAACACCAGTGGTCCCCACTCATTCTTTCTAACGACGCCCAAGACTTTCCAACCGCTTCTTTGACTGTATCCCTGCCTACATAGGGAGGACTCAGCCTGCCTATAGGACCATACCCAGCCTAAATTGCTCTTCCTGACCCAAAAGACTAGTTCGACAGCTATCAAATGATTATCTAATTGACCTCCTAGACACCTATAACCCTACCCTGACCAATCTCACCCCGCCCACCACGAAAATCAAGACTACAATCTCTCTCTCCTTCAGGTCATACCCCCCAATTCTAGGTCTATCAAAAATCAAACCTCACTTAAGTTCTCATCTTTCGTACCCCCTCTAATACAACTTGCCCTAATACACTCCTTAAATGCGCATTACTAAACTGCTGCTCATCCGTGAAACACACAGCTGACATAGCTGCTCTTATCATGGACCAGGACAACTGTTGAACCCTTGGTTCAACAGTTACCTTAACGAAGAACTGCGACACCTCAGACTTGCTGAAAGAGCATGGAGACACAACCTATCATTGGCCAACCTCAAACTCCTTTGTCAAAGACAAAGTGTCTACAATAGGTCCTTTAGGAACGCCAAAGCAGGCTTCTATCAAAATCAACTAGACATTGGTACTAACAGACCTAAGAAACGGTTTGAAATTATCAAAAACCAATCTACCTGCAGAAGTAAATGTAAATGTAAATGTAAATTGATACTTATATAGCGCACTACTCACCCGCAAGGGTCTCAAGGCGCTTGTACGAATACCGCTGTGGAACCCATCCTGGCTTTCCCTGTGAGGCGTCCACTCCTGGGCACCCCCAAGGTGGAGGCCAGGCATCCTTAGCGTTGTGGGGGCCGTTGTGGAGATTAAGCAAGCTATTGCCCAGAGTTGCAGAGTGGGACTCCATGATTGGAATAGGCACCGAGGTGAGAATTATCAGGTCCGTGGAATTTTGAGCCCAAGACCCGCTGAGGCAGGAATTGAACCCTGGTCCCGGGCCAGACTTCTGCATCAGGGTCTGCCGCTCTAATCATTGAGCCACACTTCTCCACAATCTTGCTTCCACAAACAACAAAGCACCGCCTAATTTTCCGCTGAGAAAACATCGCAAATCATTAACGACAATGAGACTGTTCTCAAACTACTTCCGCACTAACCCCTCCTACACCCTTTACAATGGATAATAAAGCATGCCCATATAATTTTCTCATCTCACCCCAAAATAACTCCTCCTGGTTTAGCTTCATAACCCTCAATGAGATTGGCACTCTAAATCTACTGACCTCCTAGAAATATTCTAACCTCTTAATTGACGTCCACCCTTCCAAACTCGTAAAAAAATTCATTCACCTCCTAATTCCCCTTTAGTCTAGGATAATCAATGCCTCTCTCATTCAAGGCTCTCTCCCCTACTGCCTACAAATTGGTCAGGTTACCACTATTCTAAAAAAACAAATCCAATCAATCTGATCCCAACAGCTACTGCCCCATCTCCAACACCCATACTCTGGGCAAACTCCTAGAAAAATGTGTGCACTTACTGCTCCCCAATCACATTGAACAATTCCAACTCCTAGACCACTATCGATCTGGCTTCCAGTTGTTTCATAGCACCGAAACTTCCATGGTCCACATTGTTGATGATGTCCTTCGCTCACTCGACCAGAATGAATCTTGACTCCTGATCCTACTGGATCTGTCAGCAGCCTTTAACACCAACAACCATGCTACCCTGCTTGACCTTGTGCAACATAAGATGGGCCTCTCCAACAAAAAAAGAAGGCCAAAAAGGAACAGGACCACGAAGACCACAACCAGATCTACCAGGGCTAGCAGGATCTGGAGACCTGTGGTGACGCGTCTTAGAGAGTCCTGCGATGTCATGGAATCTGCCCCGTCAGATTCCCTGACAGGCAGTTGCTCTCTGGCCCCATTTAGTCGAGACACGCAGCCGTGTCTCTTACTTCAATAAACTCCTGTATCTACCTACAAGAGTCTCCTGGCATTATTTCCACATTGGCGACGATCGGGAAGAACAGCGGAGTTCACATTGAGTGAACCAATACAGAAGAATGGACGTGTGAAAAGTCGAGCGGAAAAAGATTCAAGAAAGAATGTTGTGAGGGGCCAGAGGAGCGGTAAGATCATTCCTCTTTTCACTGATGTGGAGCACTTAAAGCAGCGTAGCGTTTTAGAAATCATTTCACTGTTCGTGACATATTTAGATTAAAACCCACTGCTGACTGCAGCGTGAGCTTGTGCACATCAACTTTATAAATGGCAAGAGATCGAATTCCTAGCGTTAGCAGCGCGAGTCATCAGCGCGAGCCTATGTTATCAGCACGAGTTCTACTATCAACGCGAGCCTCTGCCGTCAGCGCGAGTCCCTGCCACCAGCGCGAGTCTCTGCCATCAGCGCGAACCAACAGATCGCATTTTACGGAGAAACTACACAGGCACTACAGCGCGAGCACAGCGCAAACACGGCAGAGTAAGGAAGTGACAGTGTAATTTGAAATAAGAACATGAAAACACGGCAGAGTAAAGAAGTGACAGTGTAATTTGAAATAAGAACATGAAAACAAGAACCTTCTCATAAGCAGCTTCATCGTCACACAATCGACGAATCCCAGTGCATTTTTGGTAACCAACAAAACTAAGAAATAGAAGACAGCTTCTATTTCATTCTGGGATACCATTGGGATAAAAGGAAGTGAAATAAGCAAAATATAGAACTAGAACCTCAGTTTACTTGTTCAAGATTTGTTTTTTTTCTTCTTCATTTTATTATTTAAATTAAATCCATTGCGAAAAGTAGAGACACAAGTATACAGAAGTGCAGATTTTATCAGCAGTTTGCCAGGCTTTTCTTTTGAACACAAATATTGTATGGACGAAATGCAAAGTGTACAGGCACCAGCACCCTTCCTACAAGAACCTGGGGATCCACCCTTAGAGTGTAATTTATGGTTAATTTTGTAGATTTAAGAAGGAATGCTGCCAAGTTGTCTGATGGGAATTGGTGGAATATTTCTCGCTTAGCAATTGATCCTAGTTCTAGTTATGTTAACGTCAAGCAATCTAATGATCACTACAATGTTAGTAATGGAAAAATTGATGAAGTAAGTGTGAGGAAAAGATTGCGTACAAAATTTATGCCAAAAAAAAGAGAAGATTTTGTTTGTGATTAATTGTTTATTTTTTTTTTCTCCATTAGAAGAAAGGAAAGCCAGTATTCGACCTTTAGTTGAATTATTTGTAATATTGTTTTAGTACTAGTACTTGTTATTGTCTACTTGCTATAATGTTGTTTATTTTTCATTTCATTGAAAAAGGGGAGATGTGTGGTGACGCGTCTTAGAGAGTCCTGCGATGTCATGGAATCTGCCCCGTCAGATTCCATGACAGGCAGTTGCTCTCTGGCCCCATTTAGTCGAGACACGCAGCCGTGTCTCTTACTTCAATAAACTCCCGTATATACCTACAAGAGTCTCCTGGCATTATCTTCCACAAGACCCTACATTAGAATTATAAGAGGTTATAAAGGTCAAGGATCAGAAAGTCCAAGAGTCTCAGACTCATGGGGATTCTACTCCAGGGTGACAAGAACTACACGAACCAGTGTGACCCACAATGTAGGAACTAGGAGAATCAGTGCTAAAGGGATGAGGAGACAGTACAAAACAGGACCATTACTATGTGGACCATGTTAGAGGGGTCCATAGTCAGGTGGACCAGAACAAGGTAGAATAGGCAAACCAGTAGAACTAGTAGGATGGGGTAGGAGGATAGGGGACTTGGAGGGCTAGGAAAACCAAAGTCAGTAGATCTAGCACCAGAATAACTGATACATGAGGGCCAGACAAAAAAGTACCAGAACTGAGACCAGTACTACATCGACCAAGATGACCAGGAACCAATGGGTTAGGAATAGGCAACCCAGGGGACTAGATATAACACTGGAGTAGAGCCAAGAGGACTAATGGACAAGAATTAGGGTGAGGAGGATGAAAAGGTCAAGGACTGGGAGCCTGTGAAAGAAAGACCCAAGATCGAAAATACTAGGGGCAGGAGTACATGGGAATGATGACCAGTCAAGCCAGGACCAGAAAGTACAGGGCCAGGAAGTTCTTAGGCAAGCATGAACCTGAGGTCAAGGACTATCATAACTATGAAAGGCTAAGATGATCTCTGACAGGACAAGTTATCGCAGAGCCATGAGGGCAAGTGGCAGGAGGACGAGGGCGTAGAGGATAAGGACCAGAATGAAGAATACTATAAAGATCATGACCTGAAGAGCAATGGCCAGTATATCCATGATAAAAAGATAAGTAGGATGGGGATTAGGAAGACTGAAGGGGTCAGTACCAAGGGCACCCATAAGACCAGAGCAAGAGGACTAGGTAAACTTAAAGGATCATGACCAGGAGGCCCAGAAGCAGGACTAAGAGGGTCATGAAAATCAGGAACTAGGGGACCACAGCTCGGTTTACGAAGTGGATCAGAGCAATCATTACAAATAGCAGGACAAGGGTGAGAAAATTCTGAGATAGGAAGGTCAAACAGTATTTGGAAGACCAAGTGAATAGACAGTGGTGGGTAGGAGTACCAGGGACAAAATGACCATGCTCAGGAGGACCCGAACAAGGAGTACCTGGCTCAAAAGGACTGGAATCAATGGCTGTAGTGCCAGTCAAAACTAAATGGACAAGGAACAGATACAGGAGAACAAACACAATCAAAACAAATGGGACAAAGTCTAAGAGTACCAGGACAGGAGAAGCAAGATGGACAGGATCTGTAGTAGCAGGGCTAGGAGTTTGACGTGTGGAGAATGAGGACAAGATGACTAAGACCAAGAGGACCACTAAGAAACAGGACAAGATTGGGGGAACCAGAAAGAGCCATGATGGCCAGAAGGCAAAGTTTATGATAACAAGCACACTAGGATAAAAAGGACAAGACTGACCAGGGCAAAGGAGACAAAAACTAAGAAAGCAGGTGGGTCAGGTCCAGAAGACCCTTACCTGTAAGAAATAGGACCATGATGATCAGGGACATTGGATACAGAATCTTTCGAAGGAAAAGAACTACGAAAAACAAGAATAGCATGACTTTGACCAGGCGTGCTAGATAGCTAAGACCAGGGACACAGGCAGCCAGATTCAGGAGGAAAAGTTCTAAGAGGACAAGGAAACAAAGGACTAGGGGATCAGGAAAATCAGTGCATAAGGGATCAGGAACTTGAGTATTAGGACCAGGAGGACCATGGTGAGGAGGAAAAGGAGGTTCAGGATGATCAGGACATGGAACTTCAGGACAAGTATGAGCTAGGAGCAGGATGGCCGGAAAGATGAGCAACAGGGTGGCCAGGTCCAGATAAAGGAGAAGCATAATGAGTTTCTGTAGCAGCCCAACGACAAGCAGCAAGACATCAGGGCCAAGAGGATCAGGACTAGATTCAGGCCAATAGGGCTGGTGCCAGAATAAGCAAGGAAGATGAGGGGGAGTCAGTGACAAAAATACCAGGAGGACCAGAACCAGAGCAAGGAGGATTAGAAGGATCAGCACCATTAGGATCAGGACCAGACTTGGGTGTGCCAGGGGGGCCATTGCCATAGAACTACTGCCCAGAGTATCAAATGGTATTGAAAGACCAGGACCTGGGGTAGCAGGACCAGAGCCAAGAAAAGTAAGGCAACTGGACCTATATGTCCAAGAAGAAGGGCCAAAATGACGAGGATCCGAATTACCCAAACAAGGAGTACCATGACCAGTTGCTTCCAGACCATTGAGTGCATTGCCAAAAGGTACATGGGGACAAGACACAGGCCAGGGGACAAAGATGATCCAAGGCAGGGAAACAAGATCTAAGAGGGCAAGGCATATGTGGACAAGGACACAAGGAGCCAAGTAGACAGAGGGAACAAGCAGGACCTGGAACTGATGTACTGGATATCAAATAAGCAGGGTGAGAATGATCAGAAGGAGCAGGTGAAATGGACGAGGGTTAAGAGGATCAGAACAGAAAAGAAAGAGTTAGGAGAAGGGAGCTTTAAAGGACCAAGATGGCCAGAAGGAGCAGAACCAAGAGGATTAGTCATTCAAGGGCCCAATCACCGAGGACCAGGAAGAAGAGGGTCAAGTCTAGTGGGCCATTAAGACCAGGTACTAGATGGGGAAAATCAGGTCAGCTAGATGAATCAGAATATGCCAGAACAGGAGCAGGGCTAGAAGGACCAGAGAGGTCAGAACCAAGGGATCAGGACCTGAAGTTCCAAGCAGAGCAGGAGGACTAAGAACTGGGGTATTAGGACCAGGCTGGCAAGGATCAGAGGAACCCAGACAACCAGAGCCACAATTGACCAATGAGACCAGACCAGGACCAAAATGGCCAGTCCCAGCGCAAGGGGACCTGATAATGAGGACCAGGGTAAGTGGAGGAAGTACCAGGTGGCACCAGGACAAGGAGAATCAGGATGTCCCAAATCAGGAAGACTTGGAGTGCCAGCCATGGGAGAACCAGGATAGCAGGGCCAGGTAGATAAGAACCCCGCAGTCCATCAGAATAAGTATCAGCAGTACCAGGATCATGAGATCCAAGAAGGGCTAAGGCAAGGATAAGCAAGGAGCAGAGCCAGGAACACCAGTGCCAAGAAGGACTATTAACACAACCCCAAGATTCAGGAAACCCAGGGTGACCAGAGCCAGTTAGACCAGGGCCATGAGGATCACACAAACCAAACCAACCCAGAAAAGAAGGACTTGGAATACAACTACAGGGAGGACCAATGCCTAAAGGCACAGACGGACTAAGAAGGGAAGGAAAAAGACAAGGAGCAAGAGGATACCTTTTTGAGCCTATGCCACATATATTAAGATATCCCTTTTGTAAATGGTTCTTATTCATGCTTCTTATACTGCTGACCCCTAGAAACCCCTTTCTTCACCCCACGTATAGAACTGGTACGTATTTGCTAAAAATTCAGAGCATACAAAGTAACTAAAAAGCCAGGGCTGTTACACTCTGAACTCTGAGTGTTGAAGATATATTCTGGGACAGTAGTCTGAGGGTGGATCTGAGGGCATATGGGCTGAAACTTTGTAGAGGAGTTTAAGGGTTAAAGGGTGAAATGAGTATGGTCTGTGAAAGATTGCAGAAAATATTTGAGAAACTCAGTTGGCTGAAGTAAGGAACAATGACTAATGGATAACAAAGAGTTCAAAGGGATATGGCAATCAGCAAAGGTAAGTTCAGGATCCTAAGACGGCTCTGATGAGCACAAGGGGGAGGTGGGGGCTTCAGATGAATCTTCTCATTTGGCCCAAAGAGGGATTCTGTGTACCCCCAGATCTTTGCGCTGACATTCCATGTGTATGTATGTGAGGTAAATATGTAGCAAGTGGCAGATTTACTAAGAAGTCACGCAACACAAGGCAGGAAGACAATTTATAGCATTGTGTTGCGTGATAGGGAGAAAGCAAAATGGTGCCATATCTACTAAGATATGATGCATTTCTGCTCTCTCCCTGTGATGGCACACTCTGTCCTCCCTAATGCCAAAAAAGGCACCAGGGTGCCTGCATTATGAGTAGAATTGTTTTGTGCAGGGAGGGGCAACTTCCTGCACAAAAACAATCCTTTGAGGCATTTTTCTCTTCTGTGTGTGCTGAAGCATGCAGCACACATAGAAAGAGGAAATAACAAGGAGCAATACAGATATTTCTTCTCATTGTGCCTCGCTTGGGAATGAGTACCATTTTGTTGCAATCCCAGGTTTAATCACCTTAGTAAATCTGGGATTGTGTCAAAATCCATGGGTGGAGGCATAGGAATGCCCATGGTCCATCCGTGGAATGCATTCTCAATACAGGATAAACAGGTCTTGAAAAATCAGAAAAATGTTACCCGACCTGATGGTCCAGTGGCTTGAATAATCTACTCAACATAAGCATAATGTTCTGCGCCCATAAACTTGTCTCAAATTGTGTGATCCTAGCCAAATATTTTATTTCACTGAGTCGCCTTTTTCTTCATTACAACATATGAGACGTCCTTTGAATATGTGAGTTCAGCATGTCTGCTTAACGAAAAACTATTTTCTTTGATTTATTAGGTTAAACATTTCCTCATTGTTTAATAAAAAATTAGCCCACATACAAGATGCATATAACCCCTGACTTGACTTTCAGTTCTCTAATCAAATTGTCATCAGGGTGGGGGCAGGAATATTTCTCGGTTCATATTTAAAAACTCTTGCTTTTAATGAATATATCACTAATGAAAATGCACTTACGAATTATGTGGTAATGCACTGCCATTTACAGACATTTTCCATTGAAAGGGCCACAAACTTTCACGCATACATGCAGTTTTACTGATAAAACTATATAGTTATAAACAATATTGTCTGGAATTCTGGTATCGGCAAATATTTATTATTTGCAAAGGCCTAAGTAGAGTATTCTGATTATTTTGATCATATTACATATTTGTTTCCATCTCAATTCTGAGTTACAAAAACGTGCTTTCCTAAGTATGAAATATATTTTAAAACATCTGAACAGTTCATTTACAAGCTATTTAGGTGTTGTGTACCCAAAACGATTGTGAGATAGTTCACTTTACAAAATCCTCTAATTTTTCAGTTAGAAAAAGAAAAGTAAACACCAATCTCCAGAATAAAATAAGCAGTGATTTGTCAGAAGACACAACCTGACATTTGATCTCTGTCTTTAAACATACAGCAAATGTGGCAAGATTTAAAGGCATCTTTATTTCTCATTAACATTCTGAATGCACAGAACACCTGTTCTTTGCCAGCTCACCATATGGGGTTAGTAGGCCCTAATAATACATTGATTGTATAAAACCTGACTTACCATAGCAAGTGGATTTATCAAGGCTTGGTAAAATAAGGCAGCGATTTGTGTGATGCAAGGGCAATGCAAGCCCTTAGTAAATCTGCCCCTCAGTACATAGTAGTAAGACTCCTCGTGTGGACCAGTGGGATGCATTTTCCATGATGTGATATGGGAGTAGATACAGCTTCCCTACACAGAGAGTGCATATTGACTGCATCCCTGTGGATAAAGGGTGAAGATTCAGAAATGAAATAGGGGAGAATAGAAAAGAGCATACCAAAGAATTCTGTGAGGTCCTTTTTAGCAAAGGGCTGGTGATGTGTTCTTCCTGATTAACTACATAGGGTGGATGGTAGAAGTAAGGGATTTCTCTTGTTAACGGTGTCAAACTTTCTAAGCAGGGCTGCTCTTTTCCTTGTTTTGTATACCTCTGCTTGGAGCCAGAACTATTGCTACTACAGTGAGAGCCATCCCCTAGCACAAAAGCTGTGTCTGAGTGACAGCCAGAAAATGATATTTGAAAAAGAAACACCCAAAATCAGTTCTGAAACCTCAATAGTGCATCCACATCCCCGGCCTGGAAAATGAGCATTAAAGTGAAACTGTGAAATGATCGATCGGCATGTCTCAAGACTGGAGGTAACAAACTGTCTCTGTTTCTGAAGTGTCTTATTTCTTGAAATATTTGTAAAAAAGTCGATGATTAAAAATCTCTGTGAGTTTCTTTTCTTCTGTGTCAATGCCTATATGTCCTTCTCTGATTTACTGGGAAAATTCATTCATATTCCAATGAAACAACAAATAGAAGTATGCAGTATACCACATCCCCCCCCCCAAATCAGTGGGGGGATGTGGTATACTACCTCATTAAAAACAGTGAGTAGACACTGAACAGGCTGGTGCAAGGATCCAGCAAAGTTCAGTCTACCTAGCGGTCGACATGTTTCATGCAAAGGTGCAATTCGTCAGGACCTAAGGGGAAGTGAGTGCTACACATTATTAAATTTACCATCGTGGACTTGCTAACCTTTTTGATTATTCCTACACTCACTTCTTGTCTACACTTTCACCTAGGCCCTCACACCCACATGCACCAACTGGCAGGAACAGAAGATCTCCAATAAAGAGCCCCATCATTGGGAGCCAGTCAGACTTTGGAGCGCCAGTCTGACAAGGAGCAGGGTGTGTGAGGGTTTTAGTTCCGAAAGGGGGATCCCCCCACCCCCTTCACTGTCTCACATCAGCTTGATTACTTTTCTCCCCGCACTTATGGGGAACTGCGTATTTCAATTTGTTGTTTCATTATCAGGGCGCGTACGCTGGACCCTTTCATACATTGCTTATTCCATCTCTCTCATTTTTGTATACAACTTTCTGCACGGGTCACTCCCGTGGGATCATTGAGGTTACCAACAGTACGTCCTATACTGTCTGGCACAGACTGCTATACAGCCACCGCTGATAGTAGTTATCCCCTCCGAATATGGAAGACACCCCTGGACTTAGCTTTGACGAAGAAGCTATAGAAGAGGCCCTGAGAACAGCACCCTCCCTCTTTGGAGCCGGGGGAGGCTGTTGCCATCAGGTTCAACGACTGATGAATGGGTCACTATCACCCAACTTAAGAAAGACTGGCTCAGGATCATTATCCATGGCGGCTTAATGACAGAATACCTTAGAGCTAAAATCACGCCTCACGGATTGATAGTCAACATCATCCCCAGAATTTTTCTTGAAGATGGCCCGTTCAAAATAGACTGGTGCCAGAAATCATGGAAGTGCACTAGAGATCTGCTCTTCCTTATTGTTAAGACAGCCAAGAGACTTGCAGACACACTATTGGATAAAATACAGGCCGCAGAAACAGCCCTGAGAGACACTATGTTAAAAACTCCGTTCGCCACTAAACTGGCTGAGATAAATAAGGAGATTGCTGATAACAAAGAGTACTTGTAAAAAACAAAAAATTGCCAAACTCGAGAAACACGTGTCTAAATTCAGTAAAGAAAAGGTTTACCCCTACTTGAAAGATGGTTTCACAACCGCTAAGAACAGCTACTCGTCTGACAAAATTCAGACACCGGAGGTAGGAGAAGTTCCTGTAGTAGCGACTCCAGCGCGGGGAGCCAAGGTTCCCGTTACCAACGCCGAAATACAACACAGGGCTACAACAATGGCCCTTTGTTTCATGGCCCCCCTCAACCTCTCCCACCATGGCACTACCCGTTTTACCCTCAAGGCTCACCACAATTGTATCCAATGAATAACCCTCCGTTTTTAGGCAGAGGCTGGGGCAGAGGAAGAGGGCACAGAAAAGGCGGGCAAAAGGGTGTACAATGGCAACCAGCCGACACCAATGGTAGAAACCAGGAGCACAACCAGAGGAAAGAGAGCCTAGTAGTCAATCTCTCTAACAGAACCCTCTTCCCTGCTGAGACTGAGGTCCTCGAAAAGGGTCTCGGGTTCGTCCCCACCCCATCACCTGATTCCTTCAAGGAGACATGTCAATTGAAACAGCTCTTTCGTAAGATTAGGCTGAAAGCTTTCTTCCATGACAGAGTGACACTTGATCAAGATGATACAGGATTGCAAAAACCTTCCACGTTTACCGCCACCAATAACATGGTCCCTCCCGAGATACTGGCTTTTGAAGGAGCGGTTCTCAAGGACTTGAAAAACAGACCATTCTCACCTGTATACCAGAACCTGAAAAGAGTGGAAAAAGACGCTATCCAATCACTTACCAACGATCCCACAATCACTATCAAACAGGCGGACAAGGGGGGGCCACCGTGATACAGTCCACCACTGAGTATGACAACGAGTGTAGACGTCAACTCTCCATCGCAAGACACTACGCTCCTCTCGCTTTGGATCCCACCCCAAGACTCACGGCAAAGATCTCATCCTTGGTTTTAGAGGCTGAGACCAATGGATGGATCAGCAAGAATGAGGCCTCTTTTTTAACATCTGATACCCCAGGATTCCATACTTCTATACCCTTCCTAAAATTCACAAGGGTACTCGTCCTGTCCCTGGGAGGCCTATCGTATCAGGCATTGTTTCATTGCTTGAGCCACTGTCCAAATTTGTTGACAGCTTCTTACAACCCTTGGTAAAAAAGATACCATCCTTTTTGCAAGACACTAGGGATGTACTACGCCTCATTGACAACTTTTAAGGAAGGGAGGGAGTAGACTTCCTGGTGACACTTGAGGTGGAGGCTCTTTGCACCAATATTCCACAGCAGACTACCCTAGAGGCAGTGGAAATTACCTTACTTAAAGAGAATTGGTCCTCCCCAAAACCCATTCTGTTTATTATGGAGTGTGCCACCCTGGCCCTTACAGAAAACTTCTTCGAATATGAATCCCAAATCTACCATCAAATACAGGGGACGTCGATGGGTTGCACCTTCGCCCCTAGTCTGGCCTGTATCTATATGGCCGCCTCCGAAGAGTCCACCATATGTGGTGATCATAATCCTTATAGGGCCAACTTATCCCTATGGCATAGGTACATTGATGACATCCTGATTTTTTGGAAGGGTGACATGAGTACGCGCCAAGCATTCTGTAGCTGGATCAATATGCAGAACCCCTTTCTCAAATTTACAAGCACCATCTCAGATTCTAACATCCCTTTCCTTGACCTTAGGATTTGGCTTAATGAGGAGGGTCTGAGCACCAACTTACACAGAAAGGAGACGTACAGAAACAGTCTCCTCTTGTACAACATCCATCACCCTAAATCTCTGAGAGACAACCTGCTGTTCGGGCAGTTCCTCCGTATCCGGAGGAACTGCTCATCTATGGATGATTTCAAGAAAGAATCGAAACAGCTCCACAACAAACTTCAGGATAGGGGCTATCCATACAGACAAATTCACAACTCTTACAAAAGAGCTATGAACAACCCCGAGAGGCGCTACTTGAATCCACAACTAAAGACCAATCTGAGATCATTACCTGTGTGACCTCCTTCACTAAGACCTCCAAACACCTTAAGAGGACCGTCAACAAACACTGGGGTATCATTAACTCAAATGACCTGGCCCTTCCACGTCCCCGGTTTGCCTTTAAGCGCACCTCCAACCTTAAAGACCAATTGGTACACACGAGACCAAGGCTTAAGAAAAAGAGCATCCAGAGAACACTCTGGGACCTTCGCCAGTGACAGGTCACCACCCTTTGCTCTGTCTGCGGTCAAACCAGCTCTAGCAAGGAGACAAAATTATCTGACACATTTACCTAGCAACACAGGCGACACACTAATTGTAACTCCTCAAAATGCATTTACCTACTCACATGCCCATGTGGGACGAGATATGTGGGTATGACTGTGAGACAAGTCAAGTTACGAATTACTGAACACAGAAGTAACATAAGGTGTGGGAAAACACACACAAAACTATACAATCACTGTCTAGAAATGAATCACACTGCAGACAGCCTACATTGGACAGTGCTTGAAGCACACCAGCAGATCACTGAACAGGCGCTCTTCAGAATATAGCAGAGGTGGGTCCACCATCTGGCCACTGACACTGACGGTCTTAATGACTCAATCCCCTGGATTAGTCTCTGTAGGACATGAACCAACTACACCAGGTCCATGGTAGACTAATACCTTCTTGGCTAGTCTTGTAAATCCCTCTGGATAACACAATGTGTTCCACCTACCCCCATTACACACTCTCCGTTACCCCTCAGGTCACTTAGTCATGTGTTGGCACCAGTATATCATGCCGACACCCCACTATAGCATGTGACTATCCTGGATACTTATACTCTTACTGGGGTAACCTTTACATGTCGCCTTGAGGATTTAATGACCGGACATTCACGTGTCAAGGACTCCCTCTTGCCACTCCCTTGTTCGAACATCACCAACACCCCTGAGACATCCTCATTGGGCTCTCATCTCCCCGAGCCTCGTCCGGTAACCACCTAGGGTGTTATTCCCCCACTATAGTATGGTGATCCCTACTATAGTCTCGTAATTGAGACAGGTTAACATGGCCGCCCCCTCGGCAGGTGAATTTTAGGCATCAATACGCCGAGCCCTCACGAGACATGCCCCCGATCGCGCGCATGCGCTGCCACGGCAAACGGACACGCCCACGTCCTCCGTCACGTGTGAGGAAGTAGATCACACCGGGAGAGGTTATAACCTGCAAACTTCTTCACCACAACCGCTCCGGTCTTCCTCTACTCACCGCGCGGGTAGGTGATGTGCTAGCGACCGACTGACGAACAGGTAAGCTCGTCCCCTCTAGGGTCCCTGGTGAAGTATGATGTAGTCCCGTTTTTACCTCGCAGCTCATTTTGAAGGGAACAGTTCTTGTTCATACCGGGCTTCCCGTGTGACTGTGTGCACGCCTGCTCTTTGGTTCTTGCTAAGCCCATCCCGGTCCCGGAGCCCTTGGGTTTGAGTGCGGGCACCCCACTGCCATTGTGCCCTCCGTTTTGACCGGCTTGTCCGGTATCTGCTGGGTGAGTAAGAGGCACCGGGTTACGCACGCGCTCACCTGATACTCATTACTTGTCCACACCCCTGGGGGTGGACGAACCATCGAGCGTTGGGTGTCCCCAGCGCCCGTCGCCTTGGGTGTTACAATTACTCCACCATTGGTCTGATTGCGACACCACGTGTCCTGTCGCGATATACCATACTCCAATCATTAATTTCGCCCTGTCATTTTTCCTTTCACCTATCGTATCCCCTAGGTGCCTACAGTTGGGTACCAGCACATCTGAGAAGACCGTTGAAGCCTGAACACGGTCTTAGTAGGGTGAGACCCCTTTTCTTATGTCGTTGATTGCCTTACCATACCCTAACATTAGCTTTGCCATGTTTTTTAACCCTATATCCACTGCGCGGCTGTCATCTTGTCACTCTTCCCCCTCCCCTGTTGACAGCATTTAGTAACCAAGCAGTGGTGACCTGTTACTAGATTAAACTGGTGGTAATTCTTCTCATTTCTTTTGTTGGTTTTTTACAGGTTCCACTAAGACTGAGTAGGACCATCTGGCCTGCCTATCATTCCAAGGTGGAAGGTAGTATTCCCCTTCCTCCTAGTGTAGCACTCACTTCCCCTTAGGTCCTGACAAATTGCACCTTTGCATGAAACATGTCGACCCCTAGGTAGACTGAACTTTGCTGGATCCTTGCACCAGCCTGTTCAGTGTCTACCCACTGTTTTTAATAAGGTAGTATACAGCATCATTAAATTTACCATTGTGGGCTTGCTAACTTTTTTAATATTCCTACACTCACTTCTTGTCAACACTTTCCCCTAGGCCCTCACACCCACATACAGCAACTGGCCAGAACAGAAGATCTCCGATAAAGAGCCCCATCATTGGGAGCCTGTCAGACATTGCAGCGCCAGTCTGACGAGAAGCAGAACCCATATGATGACGCATGACACCTAGCTTGCTGGGTGTGTGAGGGTTTTAGTTCCGAAAGGGGGATCCCCCACCCCCTTCATGGTCTCACATCAGCTTGGTTACTTTCTCCCTGCACTTATAGGGAATGCATACTTCTATTTGTTGTTTCATTATCAGGGCGCGTACGTTGGACCCTTTCATACATTGCCCAATCGATCCCTCTCATTTTTGTATACTTCATATTCCAATGACATTCAGTTCAATTGATTATAGTCCCATTCCTTTGCTTGTGGCTTCTCTGCAGAATAATTCTTCTGATGGCCAGGCAAAGTACACATCATCAAAGAAAAGACGTTATACCATGTTTCCTATTTAGGAAAAATTATAACGATCCCCCATCACCGTGGGAGAAAATCCTAGAGTATGGGACCAATAGGATTTAAAATATATATGCACATGCCTTGACGCGCGTGTACTTTCTTTCTTTTTCATTTTACTTTAGAAAAATCTAGGATGTCACACTGCGTCAACCCTTTTCTTTTCCTTTCCTATAAAGGACTGTGTTACACACCTTATATTTTGTTTATACTTTTAATTTAGTAACAGCTCATATGCACACAGTACCTGTTTCTATTCACTGATTTAAAGTGGTTACTAACTTTTCGTGTGTAACATTGACTAAATGCACAGTCATGTCCGTGATGGTATTAGGAAACTGCTATGTCTATGGTAAAGTAACCATGACAACCTGTTTTCGAGCAGTGTGTATTTAACTGAATTTACCAGTGTGTCAAGATGTAGTGACCAGGGCGGTTCGCCGTCGAAACGGGTCTTGCTTTGCCTGGAATATTAAATCACTTTTTGCCAGCACATCACGGAGTCTGTGCCCTTGATTGTTCGTCTCCGTCAGGATTGGGAGAAAAAAAAAATATATATATATTTTTTTTTTCTCCCAATTCATCACGGACTGCACAACCTATAATCTGTAGGGGGTATTGGATTATCCAATTATAAGTGAATTTTTAGATTCATAATGGCAGTGAATATTGTTTTAAAAATGTGATAATTTTTACAACTGCAAAAACAGTATGCTTATATTTATATATTTTTTAAGCATTTTCATAGACATGTGGTTTTATCAAACTGTGTTAGCGTTTCCCCCATAAGCTATGAGGATTGTTATATATTGCAGTCTCTTTTCTATCCATACCAACACGTGACCTGTGATGTCCTGCAGGGGGTGTGGTTGCTTACACTTTTAAATGGTAGATGGTGGTTTCACTGTGATACACGTGATCAAGGGCTTTCCAGCTCGAAACGCGTTGTGTGTGGGTTTGCTTGAATAAAGAAAAGAACTGCCCAGAAAAATACAAGGTCTGCTTCTCTTTCCTCGCCGAAGCCGCAGCGCGGCAATTGGAAGTGGTTTGAGTGTTCGGAATATATATATGTATGTATGTATGTATGTATGTATATATTACCTACTGGCGATAGTAGAGGAATTAGTCCCCCCTCTGCAAAAACGCCAGTGGCCTGCGTTGCAGAGAGGTGTAAAAAGGGGCATAGCCTTATTACACCTCTGTGCAATGCAGCCCCATGGCGCATACTGGAGGTTCCAGGTGGGCTAGTTGGCCCCCAGGGACCCCCAGTATGCAAAGGGAATTAGTTCCCCCTCTTCAAACATGCACGTGGGCTGCATTGCAGAGAGGTGTAAAAAAGGGTGTGCCTCATTACACCTCTCTGCAATGCAGCCCCCTGGCGCATACTGGAGGCTCCTGGTGGGCTAGTTGGCCCCCAGGGACCCCCAGTAAGCAAGGGGAATTAGTTCCCCCTCTGCAAACGCGCCAGGATGTTGCGTTGCAGAGAGGTGTAACAAGGGGCATAGCCTCATTACACCTCTGCAATGCAGCCCCCTGGCGCATACTGGAGGTTCCAAGTGGGCTAGTTGGCCCCCAGTATGCAAGGGGAATTAGTTCCCCCTCTTCAAACATGCACGGGGGCTGCGCTGCAGAGAGGTGTAAAAAGGGGCGTGGCTTCATTACACCTCTCTGAAATGCAGTCCCCTGGCGCATACTGGAGATTCCTGGTGGGCTTTCAGGTCTTATATAGTTAGGAATTAGCATTAAAAAAAACCTTTGAAATTCAATGAAAAAAACATAGGTTTCAGGCCTTATATAGTTAGGAATTAGCATTTAAAAACCTTGCAAATTCACTGAAAACACCATAGGTTTCAGGCCTTATATAGTTAGGAATTAGCATTTAAAAAACCTTTGAAATTCACTGAAAAAACCATAGGTTTCAGGCCCTATATAGTTAGGAATTAGCATTTAAAAAACCTTTAAAATACACTCAAAAAACTATAACTTTTAGGGGTGTTATAGTTAGCTGGACATTTCACTCATACAAAACCATTGAAATTGCTCCTATATAGTTAGTTGTACTAACTATATTTCGCGCACCCGCAATCCACTGCTGATGAGGTCACATATTACATCATTCATGACATGGTCAGTGACATCACTGCTGACATCGAGTAAAAGCAAGTATATAGCTTTAGAAGAGTAACCAGCTTTAGTCTTGCAAAGGTTCGAATAATCTTTTATCATTAGTCATATCTTCAGGTAAATGTAAACGAGTAGGAGCATATGTGGAGCACGAGACAGCTCCATTGAGGGCTTCCTAGGTCTGCCATGTCTCACCCCATGGTGTAATGGAGTGGCAGTTTGTGCCATGTTTTTTTTTTTAAATCCAAAAGTGATTTTAATGGTGGAAAAACAGAAATTGTTAAAATCAGGTAAGACGGATGTAAGCTGCCTGGTTAGGTTGACCAGGCCTGTACAATTTAGTATAAAACGTGGGAGTAGGTCGACATGTTTCTGCTTTCAAGTGCAAATTATGCTAAGCATTCTTTTTTTTTGTAAATCTTTTTTTTTTAATAGTTTTTTATGTATAAAACATATGAAGCACATCTTTATAATCAAAGTACATTTGCCCGTCTACACGGGTGGCAGTAAAGCAACATGTTAGTCCATCAAGAGCGCTGTGCTAGTTCATGCTAAGAATTCGTGGACAGGATGCAAGCGCCCAGGTGCTCTTTCCCTCTGAAAAACAGGAGTAGGGACAGGCATGTGTAATCATCCCAACCCCTGAGGATAACCATGTGCAATAAACAAGAACTGTAACAACAAACTGCGACACTGTCACCAAATTACATTGCCATTTGCCCCAGTTCTTGGCCCCCCAGTCGAAGGTCCCCCTCCCCCCACTCCAGCTAATGTAGCTCACGCAGTGCTATAGCTAATGGCGCCCCTCCACTGTAGCGCCCGATGCGCCAAGGTGTGCCTTCAGTGCAATCGCCGCTGTGCCCCTTCCTCTTCCCTCTACGATAGTTGTTTAGCGCCCCACCACCCCCTCTGGTGCAACCTCCGCCGCCTCCTGTAGCGCGCTCAGCGTGTGCTTCCACCTCTCCACCATAGGCTCCTTACGGAATCCCAGAGTTTCCTCCCTCAGAATGGCGGTCCACTCCGCTCACGCCCAGGACGAGAACGACAGAACCCACGCCCTAACCGTGGGCGAGTCCCTCTCCTTCCATCTCCTAGTAAGGAGACGCACCGCCGTCACAATCCCCAAATCAAGGAACCGAGATGACGCTTTGTCCTTAGGCGGCCGTTTGAAATGATGCAGAAGGTACTCAGGCCAGTTACAGGGGATGACGCGACCAGTGCCTCGTGCAAGTAGCGTGTGAATGTCTTTCCAATAGGCGCCAAGTCCCGGACAGTGCCATAAGGTGTGGAGGAGATCCGCATTCACTTCTCCACATCTGGGGCAGGCCGCGTCCGTTCTGTGAAAGTACTTGTTGATTAGGGCCGGGTGAGATAGGCCCTGTGCACTATATATACCTGAATTTGGCGGAACCTCACATTCCTGGGGATTCGTACCGGCCCTTTTAGGACCTTTTCCCACTCCTTGTCCGCCAGGTCCCGTCCCACGTCTCCCTCCCACTTCGCCTGTAGTGAAGTTAAGTCCAGCTCCGTGTGCGTTCGCAGGGACGCAGCAAACCACTTGACCAAGTGCCTGCCCATGCCCATCACGTGTAAGTACTGCACCGGCAGGTGCTGCGTAGGTTCGACCGTCACATCACCCCACTTAGCCGCCATATGCGCTATTAGGGACCTATGCATGAGGAAACCTCCTGGGGGGAGTCCCCCGTCCGCGGCCAGCGTCTCATAGGTTATTAATGCTCCATCCTGATACAAGTCGCCCAATGTTTGGACATCTGCCTCATGCCATTGCTCCAGCATGGAGCACGTAAGTGTCCTCCCGCCCCCAGGCGAGCCCTCCAGGGGCACCGCAGGCGCGTATGGGCGCACCTTTCTCGTGAGGTACAGTGCCCTGCGAAAGCACCTGAATGCCACTGCCAGCAGCAATGGAGTGGGACGTGCCGGCGCCGCCAGTGGGTGGAAGAGCGCAGTGAGCCGCGCTAGTGTGTAAGGTGGCTCAGCCGCAGCGGTGTCCTCCCACCCTTTGACTGCCAGCCAGCGAGCGACCCACTGGAGCTGCGCCGCCAAGTAATACCGCTCAAAGCAGGGGGCGACTAGCCCGCCTCTATCTGTGGGTAGGAACAACTTCTCGAGCGCTAGCGATGTCTACAGGCACCCCATATAAAATCGCAAAGAATCCTGTTGAGGTTGGAGAAGAAGGACGCGGGTAGGAAGAGCGGGAGGTTCGCAAAATAGTAAAGGAGGCGGGGGAGCATCACCATTTTAGTGAGGGCCACTCCGCCTGTGGGCGAGAGTGAGAGCGTCAGTTTGTGCCATGTTGGTCAAAATAACTTTAAAACGTTTGGGACCTTTAGATGAATAAGTTAGTGCCTACATCTAAATCAGCTTTAGCACTAAGAGCCTCATGTCACAAAATCACCAGGTTTGTGATCATGAAAGTATGTATCATTATGTACAAAACCTATGTTTATGAGTTGGAAATTTGTTTAAACTATTAAAAGGACTTTTGCAATTGTTTCTGAAATGTGAATAGGAGGGTTCATGAAAGGGGCTTCCTCCCTCCCCTTTCCAATTCGGAAATGAATTTATCAATAGTTTGTGACCGCAATTGCTGTTGCATTCCGGGTGAGATAACAACCCCTCAGTTGGGTGGTAACTAATTTGCAATGGGTCCCCTTAGGAGAGGATGCTCGCAGCCTTGGGGGCGGGGGGGTTTGAAGGTTTCCAAAACTACCAAGCAAACAAAGCAGATTCTCTATAATTTAGACAGTAACTGAGTAAATAGTGACGTTGTTCTGCTATTTGCATGGCTGCTGGCAAAACGGTACAGAATCTCTACTGTTTAGCCAGCGGCTGGGTAGATAGTGAGCGTTTCTACTATTTGCACAGCTGCCATCCGAAAGTGTAGAATCTTTACTATTTAACCAGTGGCAGGGAAAATAGTGAAGTTTTTCTGCTATTTAGCCACCAGCCGAACAGTTCAGAATCTCTACTGTTTAGCCAGAGGGCCGGTAAATAGTGAAGCTTTTCTGCTATTTGTATGGCTGTTGGCCAAACAGTGCAGAATCTCTATTATTTAGCCAATGGACAGGTAAATACTGAACTTTGTTTCAATACAAGTGGGGCTGCTCCCAAGAAAAAGTGATGAAACGGTGCTCTAAATTAAATTGTGAGTGTAGATATCTCACAAAAAGTGAAGGACTGAGATGTCTACACTCACAATTTAATTTAGAGCGCTGATTGGTCACTTTTTCTTGGGAGCTGCCCCACTTGTGTTGAAACATTGTTTATTGGAGGCTGGCTTGCTCCTGGCACCCTGTGCCTCTAGTTCCCTCCTCCAGTTAACGGCTGGGGTTAGTGTGGTTTATCAATACTGAACTTTCTCTGCTATTTTCAAGGACGCTGGCCAAATAGTAAATAATTTCTCCTATTTAGCCAGCAGCCTAGTAAATATCAGAAACAAATTCACTGTTTAACTGGGGACTGGGTAAATAGACTCTACTTTTTAGGTTGAGTCTATGTAGCGCACATGCACTGTCTGCAAGACCTGTTAAATTCAGAATCGGGAATGTAATCCCGGCTGCTGGTTACCATTGGTTAACTCCTCCATTGCTCTTGGTTCCTGGGTCCAAATTGGTTCCTGCATGCGTCAGTTCCGATGAAGGCTGAGGAGTACTGGCCAAGTACAGTTTCCCTACGCTTTCAGGGCTTATCAGTTATTTGGCAGAACTCTTTTTCTTCTGCTGCACTTCCTTATACTACAAGCCCAGCTCCTGTCTTCAGTGACCCTGCTCTTTTTTTTGTTTTATTGTCAAATCTGTTTATTGGCATTTGTGTTATTGAGCATACAATAAGTACAACATTTGTGTATCACATCTGAACTGATATATCAAACAATTGTTCATAGGCGAAGTAACATGTCATTCAGATGCTGCAGCTGTTCATAGAGGTGTAACAAGGTGTGTGTTAAAGAGTATACTCCTCAATGCGTCCGCCACATAGGGGAGACCGGACTCCCCAGCCCTCTGTACAGAGATGATATTCATATAACAACCATAGGGAATCAAATCAAAACAAACAAACAGCGGCATGAGCCCAGATATAGCTTGTGTGTTGACCCCCTCCCGAACCCCGCCCCCCTCCTTTGCCCCCCAGCGTGCACGCGCCTCCTCCCTCATCCATTCCTGTGTTATGGAGCTGTGCGTCGCACCATGCAAGAGGTGCAACTGCGAGCCAGGCGTACTGCCTGCGGTGATTGGTGACCCAGCTCTTGCTTGGTAATCTCCCCATGTGGTGCCCTCCCCCGTCACCACCTCCCGAGCACGCCTGTCTTTATATTTAACTATGGGGGCCCTTACGGTGCCCTCTTCCTGCCACCATCTTCTGTGGCATGCACCTCTATCTTTTACTATGGCGGCCCGTGCAGTGCCTTTCCCCGCCACCACCTCCCACTGCACGCCATGTAATGTGGGTGGTTTGCCCAATAATGACAGGACACTTGTATTTCTGTAGTTGCTTATTTAATAAGGTAAGTTCCCTAAAGAGCGCCGAGACGGTGCGCACTCGGTCTAATCTTTTGCGCCTCTGATTCCCCGATGCGCGCGCAGCCGCCAACAGGGCCGCCGGCACGTCACGTCACGGCGTGACGTGCAACTACTAGAGCGCTACACCACATATCTCCCCTTTTTCCAAACAATTAAACATTTAACTTACAGTCCGCTGTCCATATCAAAGTCTCGAAACCTTGTCGGTATCACCACTGCTCTTCTCCTCCGGGTCAGTCTTACCGGGGTGGACGGAGTCTCCTTCTCCTGAGTCTCTACGTCACCCCTTCCACTTTTGAGCGCAGCTGCGCCCTCGTCTTGTCTCCTCGTGTCTCTTTCCTTCGCAGCTCCCTGGCTGCCGTCATCAGCTCTCTCCTCATGCTGTTCTCCTCTTCTCTCATCCAACTACACATCCGCTTGCTCTTGCTCTACATTGCTTTCCTCCATGTCTTCTAGTTCTGCTCCACCTTGGCTCCATCGTAAAACATTGTTGCATCTTGCAATGCGATCTTGGGACCACACGTTTCCGTCGCTTAACAGAGCCGCTCTGTCATACACCTCCTTGACCTGCATAGGTTTACTGTACTTGCTGTCTCCCTTTCTTTGTAGCGTTGCCAACTTTACTCGCACCCACTCGCCTTTTTCCAATTCTGTCTTTTTCATGTTTCTGCGGTTGTTGTAGTGTCTCGCATAGATGGCCTGTGCCTTTTCCAAATTGGCTTGCACCAATGCTGGGGACCACTTGCTCGTTATGGTTTTCTCCTTCCATACGCGGTTGTCCCGAGTGAATGGTTCACAACCCCTCAGTATTTGGAAGGGGCTATATCCTGTCCCTGTGGGGGTGATTCTGTACGCCCACACCATGTGCCATATCTCCTTTTCCCAGTCTTTGTTGCTGGAGATAGCTGCTTGCACTGACCCCATCACTACTCTATTAAATCTTTCTACCAGCCCATTTGCGGCCGGATGGTAGATAGAAGTATGTTTGGCTAGGATACCGTTCCTCTGCATAAAGTTGCTCCATTTGTCGGAAGTGAATTGGGGGCCATTATCACTCAGAATGGACTTGGGGATACCCTCTCTCATGAAAGTGTCGGACAAGAACCTTATGATAGTCTCTGTATCCATCGCCTCATCCACTTTCACCTTTGGCCATTTCGAATATCTATCAATGAGGACGCGCATGTATTTTTGAACGCCTTGTTCATCCAGAATCGGGCCCAGGATATCCACAGACAACTCTTCCCATGGGTTCTGCGGGGGGTCAAATTTTCCTAATGCTGGGCGTAAAAGTTTGAGTGTCTTATCTGCTCCCTGGCACTGTAAGCAGTCTCTGACGTGTCTCTCAGCTCGTACGTCCATACCTGGCCACCAGTAGTTTTGCTTGGTCCTCAACTTCATCTTACCAATTCCCAAGTGGCCTTCATGGAGCATGCTTAGTAACTTGGGAATGATGTTTGCCGGGGGATGACCTTATCTCCCCTGTACACGAACACTCCTTGGTCGTCCATCGACAACTCTTCCCTGATCTTGTAGTATGGTTTTAGGTCCTCGCTGGTCTGTCTCTTGTCCAGCCAGCCCTTCGTGATGTATAATTTCACCTCCTGTATGGTCTGGTCTTCGTCATAAGCTTCTTTCCACTCCTGATTGCCGATGACTCTTTCTTGGTCCTCCGTGAGTGCCACCAGCACTTCCATCCCTGCTTGGTCTTCCTCACTCTGTTCCATGGCCGCCGCCCTGCTTAAGTAGTCTGCCACTCTGTTCCGGCTGCCTGGGATGTATTGTACATCGTATCTGAATTCTAGTAGTTTCAGGGTCATCTTCGAGATCCTGGGCGTAGCATTGGCATGTCCGCTGGATGTTAGTACCTTCAATAAGGGCTTGTGATCCGTTTTCAACTGGAACCGTGTGCCCCACAGGAATTGCCTGAACCTTGTCATTGCCCACACGACTGCCAGCATCTCTTTTTCTATGACGCTGTATTTCTTTTCCGTGTCGCTCAGTGTGCGGGATGCAAAGCTCAGTGTCTCCATCCTTCCTTGTCCTCGGTCCTGCATCAATACAGCACCCAGCCCTTTATCGCTAGCATTGGTTGTAAGCACTGTCTTTCCCTGGGGGTCGTATACCTGGAGTGGTACTGCTCCTACCACTTCCCTTTTGATGACTTCGAATTCGCTTTGGGCTTCCTCCGTCCAACGAAATTCAGTACTTTCTCTCGTCAGCTGCCTCATGTGATGTGTCTTGGTGGCGAAGTGCTGCACAAACTTACTGTAGTATTCCGTCATGCCTAAAAATGACCTGACCTCCTCTTTGTTGGTGGGTGGTGGCGCTTCACAAATTGCCTTTACGTTCTCTGCTTTTGGAGTGACTCCTTGCACCCCAATCTCGTGCCCTAGGTAGGTCACCGACTCCATGCCTATCCGGCACTTGGCCCATTCCGCTGTGAGGCCCTTAACATCTAGGATCTTCAGTACTTTGTTGAGTTTCGCGTCGTGGTCTGGTTTGTCTCGCCCCATTACCAGGATGTCGTCTTGAAAATACAGGATGCCATCCATGTTTTTAAACAATTGGTGCATCAGTGTCTGAAACACCGCAGCCGCCGAGGCCTGTCCGAACGGCATGCAGCAGAAATGATAACACCCAAATGGAGTGATGAAGGATGTTACTTTCCTGTTCTCTGGGTGTAATGCAATTTGATGGTAAGCTGAGGTCAAGTCTATGGTGGAGTACCACTTGATTCCTCTGGTCTAGGCCAACATCTCTTCAATTCTAGGTAATGGGAACTTCTCCACCACAATGTTCTTATTCAATTCGCGCAGGCCGACACATAGCCTGACTTTAGGGCTGGGTTTCATGACTACCACCAATGGTGCGAGCCACTCCGCGCAGGTGATTGGTTCGATGATCCCCTTTTTTTCTAAGTCCTGCAGCTCTTCCTGTACTGCATCTCTCACTGCTAGGGGCACGTTTCTCACCTTATGGGCGACTGGTACAGCCTCCTCCTTTAGGATTATCTTGTGTGAGAATTTCTCCAGCCTTCCCACCGTGCCTCCGAATACTTTGGGGTACTCTCTCTTCCATTTGTTCCGATCTGGCCAGACTTCAAGTTCGGTGAGCAGTATCTGCTCTTTTCCACCCGGATCCAGCTTGATGCCCAGGTCGCCTTGGTCCAGCCAACCTAACACCGAGGGCCCTTTCTCCGATATGTAGAGCTTGCAGAATGCAGAGCGGCCTCTGAACTCAAATTTTAAAGGTCTGAATCCGTCCATGGGTATGCGGTCCCCATTATATGTGACTGGTCGGATGTCCAGCTTTTCCAATTCCGGGCCTAAATGTGGCTCAAAAATTTCATTCCACACCGCTCTCTGGACGATGGTGTAGGGCGAGCCTGTGTCAGCCACTACGCTTATCGGTACTCCCCCTATCGTCATTTCCAGTACAGTTTTAGTCGTTCTTCCGCCATCCACACTTAACACTTGGTCGTATATGCAAAGTACGGTGACAACGTCCTCCTCTGTGCCTTCCTCTTGCTCTTCACGATCTTGGTCTATGTATTTTACCATGCTTTTGGAAGATTTCCTCCGGCACACCTTCTCATAATGGCCCACAATGCCACAGTACATACATTTGGCGCGGAACGCTGGGCACTTCCTGTTGTGCGCTTCGTGGGACCAGCTTCCACATCTGTAGCACGATTTCTTGCTGCTCCCCATCTGCTTTCCTGGTGGGCCCGGGTTGCCTTGCCATTTGTTGGGTCCCTTCGATGACGACCCCTTGTACTTGTAGTCACTGCGGGGCTCCTCATCGTCGACTTTATTCACCACGGTGCTGGGCGCCGTCTCCTTCTTTGTCGCTTCCGCGCACCTGCGCACCAATTCCGCCCTCTTGACTATTACCATCACCTCCTTCAGCGTGGTTTCCCCGCTGGCCCACAGCTTGTCCTGTACTGCCGTACTCGTGGTGTGCGTCACTATCTGGTCTTTGATGAATTTTTCTTCGAATGTGTCATATTTACATGTGGCCGCTAGTTTCTTCAGAGCCGCCACGTATTCCTCTACCGACTCTCCTGGACGTTGTTTCCGTTGCTGGAAGTTGAATCTATCTACCGATACGCACAATGCAGGCCTGTAGTGTTCGTTCAAATCGTCGATGGCATGGGCGTACACATCATCATCTGTGCTTCCTCGTTGTTTAGGCACTAAGCTCTTGTAAATTCGGAGCCCTTCTGGGCCTAGGTTAAGTAGTAAGATGCGCTTCTTCCTCTTGCTGTTGAACTTTTCTTCATTTTCATCCTCAAGTACTTCTATGAAGTTGTCAATGTAGTCCCTCCAATCTTCCCACTTCATGAGTGGCTCTCCTGGTTTGGGCAGGAACTGCACTGGTGCTGTCGCATATCCCCCTTGCGCATTCATCTTCTCACTCTTGACCGCGGGTGGCGTGCCGCTGTGGCTTCTGGGACTGCCTGGCGTGCTGTCCGACTCCTGTTTCTCGGCCAGTAACTGGGGACTTTCTGTGTTTGCCCCCTTGCTCTTTCCTGAGGTAGCCAGCGCTGTTACCTTGTCGCCGGTTCGCAGTGCTATGGGGTGCCCTTGTCACTGGCTCCACCTGGGTTTGTTTGCCCTTCCTCCCACGTGCTTGTCTTATCCCCTTAGGCTGGGATGGGCTCTGCCGCGCTCTTTAGGGTGAGGGGCTGCGTGGAGTGGCTTACTTGTCCGTCCACGGCTGGTTGCTCCCCTTGGTTGCTTGGGTCGACTGCCCTGCTCCTTGTTCTGGATGCTTGAGTCACTGGTGCTTTTTTCCCAAGGTGGTTTCCTTTGTCGTTTTTTCTTACTATATTCTTTCCTTTCATGTGCCTGTGTTCAGCATCCCACCCTCGTCGCCATTGTAATGTGGGTGGTTTGCCCAATAATGACAGGACACATGTATTTCTGTAGTTGCTTATTTAATAAGATAAGTTCCCTAAAGAGCGCCGAGCCGGTGCGCACTCTGTCTAATCTTTCGCGCCTCTGATTCCCCGATGCGTGCGCAGCCGCCAACATGGCCGCCGGCACGTCATGTCACGGCGTGACGTGCAACTACTAGAGCGCTACACCACACGCCACTCTTCATCTTTTACTATGACGGCCCGTGCGGTGCCCTTCTCAGCGACTGACTTAAATCACTCAAATCAAACACGTCTCTAAAAACTGTAGCTAACCACAATGACAGACTTCAAAATATCATAAATGGTCTGAGACTGGTGAGCAGTAGTCAACTTCAAAGGAAGTGTTTGCTGAAAGATTACGTGGAAAGTGGGCCTGTTGAACTTTACGGCTCTTTGTCCATGAATATTATAGACTGTGATGGACAAGTCTGCAAACAGCCTAGATGACAAAAACAAATGCATTAACAATCAAAGCATCTCCTCTCGGCGGGGCTAAAACCCAGCTTTCTCTTTTACTGTGGAGCGTTAACTACTTTGTGCTGATTAAAAGGCCCTGCTGGCTACTTTCCAGACATGCACAGCGTGAGGACAACGCTGAGATGAAGAAACTAGGTATAATCACTGCCCACTCTTCTGCAGGACAGCTATAGTATAAGAATGGGGAAATGCTCCCATAAGCTACAATTGTTATTTTGCAACCTAACAGTGAAGTAGCACTACAATCCTAAAGGCAACTCGGACCATTAATAATAATAGGACACATGCTCGTCCCATGACAAGGGAGCAACAGAGACTAACTATGCAGTGCTTAGAATTAAATGCAGGCATGCTGTTTCAAATGCACATTTCATGGTGTCTAATAATATTTTAGCTACATAACTTGACGCAATTCGATATTACAATGTATGCTTTAACAGAAACAGGCATGTTCTATTTTCATCAACTAGGTTATGAGGTTCAGCTTCAGCCAGGTATTTTATTTTAGCCAAGAACACGTGGCATGCTGAGAAATATAATCTATTTATATTGGAAAAATCTAAGGTTTAAATTCGACCCAAGAGTGTTGTTGCTTATGGATTACAGCGCTGCGCAATTTGCAAACCAACCGTTGAGCCACCCTTGAGAGGCAACAGGGCACTAATGGCAACAGGAGGTTACATAGGAGCCCTATATGGTTAAACAACCATGTGCGATGCAATAGGTCTCCCATTTGCCAGAGTTTGGGCTACTACTGTAAATTGTAGGACCGCGTTTATACCCCAAATAAACACGAAGGAAACTCGGGAGGTTGCAGTCTTCTTTATTTCTACTGAGCGCTGGGGAAAGCGTCCGACGGGCTCGAAAGTCGCGGCTCTCTAAAAGCCCCCTTTGACACCCTCACAATAGACCCACCATGAACATGATAATTCTCAGTCCTAGTGGAAGAGTCTGAGGGGGGTAGGGAAAGGAACAGTCTTATTTGATTTCCGTGCTGAAGTCCTCGAATTTCTTGGGAGCCTTGACCACTCTGCCTGACCTTGTTCTCACTGGCTCCAGGCTGGTGTTCGTCTTGGATTCTGCCCACTTTAAAAGTTGTCGTTCTTAGTCCTCGGCCGAGTCCGTCACGTCCTTGGCTCCTTGGCGTTGGTGGGTTGGTTCTTCCATCTTCTTCACCTGTCTCCTGGTCGTGCTGGTCTTCATTGCTTTCCCAATGCGGTTGGTCCCCGGACCAGTCCACTTCCGCTATTGCTTCTGGTCCTGATTCTTCGCCGTTCTCCCCGCCGAGCGGACTTGTCTCATCTGGAATTTCCCACTTTAGGATTTTGCTGCACCTCGCCATCCTGTCTTGCGACCATACCTTTCCATCACTGAGCACAGCTGATCTGGCATATGGCTCTATCACTTGCAAAGGTGGTGTGAATTTTCTGTCACCCTTCTTTTTCAACACCGCCTGTTTCACTCTCACCCACTCGCCCTTTTCTAAGGCCACATTTTGTTGTTTGTTGTAGTGTTGGGTGTGCAAGGCCTGTGCCCTTTCAATGTTCCGACGCACCACAGCCAGGGACCCTTTGCTCTGGACTATTAGATGTTTCCATGCCAGATTGTCCTTCGTGAAAGGGTCTCGCCTTCGCAGTATTCGGAAGGGGCTATACCCCGTCCTGGCAGGAGTGATGCGGTACGCCCACAACATCTTCGGGAGCTCCTTTTCCCAATCTTGTCCTGCGCTTATCGCAGCCTGCACTGAACCCATTATCACTGTGTTGAACCTTTCTGCCAATCCGTTCCCCGCCGGGTGGTAGATTGGAGAATGTTTGACCTCAATTCTGTTGCAGACTGTGATGGACGCAAGGAGGGGGGTCCCGTAGAATAGAAGGAGTCTCACTCCGGTATAGTTGTTGTGGAGGGGTGTTTTTATTATTTTTATATTGTCCAAAAAAACGTAAGTAAACAACAAGACTCTCGAGGTTCTGAGACGGGAAATGTAAGTATGGTCTCTTGACGCTCTTTCCTTCTTGGTCCGGTCACTTAGTTCCTTTGTTAACAAGGGTCCACGTTTATCTCAATGGAATGCGTCAAGGTTCCGAAGGCACTCGAAAAACAAAAGAAAAGAGACCCTGGGCTACTGGCACTACCGGGACTCCGGTCATGAAAGAAGGGGGGCGGGGAGTGAGGGGGATCACCAGGGACCGTTACCAACGTGAAAACTCCACAATTAAGCGCTCGTGTGTACTTCAAATGGGGGGGTGCTGTACAGCTCACACACGCATGTCCCGTGACCACCCTCACCCACCCCTACCCTTTCCCTCCCTGTGGGAAGAGCAATCCCCTTAATCTGGCCCGTACCTTGTGGTGCCACACTTCTCCAGAAGCGTGGCGTGGCGGAGCGTGGTCTCGTTGGCCTCCTGGTTTACTCTCCTCCTGGGGCGACGCAGCTTCCAGGTCCGCTCTCCTCGATTCCTGGGGCATTGCAGCTTCTGTCTTCTCCCTCTGCTGGACAACGAAGTTCTCTCGAGGGCTCTCAGGACGTCTCCTTCTCTCCTGTCCCGGTCGCGCTGTTCTCTTCTGGGTGCCGCGCTATCAGCTCCTCCGAGGCTCCCGATTGGAGGGAGGCCAATGACATCATCGACGGAATCCCCTCCTCCGGGAAGGCCCATGCTGCCTTAAAGGGACCGTGTCCGTCCTGTACTTGGGGTGGAAAGGAACATGGGTTAAAGTCCTCGCCCGGCCCGTGGCAGGCAGGGACCCCCTGACACAGACCATGAAAGCCTCCCATTTTGCGGACACAAACTGCGGTCCATTGTCACAGGTGATCATTTTCGGGATCCCTTCCCTCAAGAATGTAGAGGTTAAGAAGGAAAGCACGGCATCTGTGTCCACTGTCTCACGCACTTCCACTTCCGGCCATTTGGAATACCGGTCCACCAATACTATGGCGTATTTCGGCACTCCATTGGTATTCAGGATGGGTCCTAAAATGTCCACAGATAGCATTTCCCACTGGCTGGAGGGAACAGCGAATTTTCCCAGGGGTGGCCTCAGCAAGATCTGTGTTTTATCCGCCCTACCGCATGGTTCGCACATTCCTTTCCACTTGGCTGTCTATGGCAGGCCACCAGTAAGCTTGCTTTAGTCTTCATTATGCCGAGGTGTCCCTCGTGGAGAATAGTTAGGAGGTGTTCCACCAAGATCTGTGGGGGACTACTATGTCCCCTCTTAGTAAGAATGCTGGATTGTCTTCGATCGACAGTGCTTCTCGAACTTCCCAGAATTTCTTCAGCTGGCTGTCGAGGTGTTTCTTGTCCGGCCATCCATGTGTCAGGTAGACTTTCACTGCCTCCAAGGCCTCATCGTGGGTGTACGCCTCTTCCCATTCTTTTTCACTGATGACCGTTTTATGGTCTTGCGTTAACGCTACCATGTAGCCTTCCCATCTGGAGGGTTCTTGGCCTTCTGCCCATTCCATAGCCGCCGCTCTACTTAAAAAATCAGCCACCTTGTTTCTATTTCCTGGAATGTATTCCACTTCGTATACATAATCCAGTAATCTCAAGGTCATCTTTGCTATGCGGGGTGTCGCATGGGCGTGCCCGCTGGAGGTGAGGACTTTTACTAGTGGTTTATGGTCCGTGCGAAGTAAGAAACTGGAGCCCCATAAGAACTGTGCCATACTGTTGCCAGCATCTCCTTTTCAATCACGCTGAACTTTTCTTCGTTAGGCACTAGCGACCTTGAGGCAAAGCTGACCATGGTGACTTCTCCATCTAGTGACCTCTGCATCAACACAGCCCCTAATCCCTTGTTGCTGGCGTCAGTGGTCAGTATGGACAAGGCAGCTTAGTCGAATCCTTTGAGGGGTACCGCATTGCAGATCTCTTGTTTCAGGGCATCAAACTCTGTTTGTTCCTCGCTGGACCATTTGAACATGTTCTTCTCATTCAGGGGTTGCCTCAGATGATGGGTCTTGGACGCGAAATGCGGGATGAACTTGCTGTAAAATTCTGCCATTCCTAAAAACGAGCGAATGTCCTCCTTTCTCGTTGGTGTCGGTGCATCTTTGATGGCTGCCACATTAGCTCTCTTCAGTTCTATTCCCTTCTCTCTTCGGTTCTATTCGCCCATTCCGCTGTGAGCCCATTTTTCTCCAGTATGGATAACACAGTGTGTAGTTTGGGATCGTGGTCGCTTTTTGACTTTTCCATTATGAGGATATCGTCTTGGAAGTACTGCACTCCTTCTACCTTTTGGAACAGTCTATGCATTCGTTTTTGAAAACTGCTGATGCTAGTGCAAACGGCATCCTCAGGAACTTATAACATCCGAACGGGGTTATGAAAGATGTTAGGTGACTGCAGGAAGGATGTAAGGCAATCTGATGATACGCGGATGAGAGATCCACTGTGGAGAACCACTTTATTCCTTTCGTCTTCGATAGCATCTCGTTGATCCGGGGTAGAGGGAACTTGTCCACCCATATATTCTTGTTCAGTTCCCTAAGGTCCACACATAGACGCACCTCCCCGTTGGGTTTCTGCACGACGGCGAGAGGCGCGAGCCATTCGGCACTCTCGATGGCCTCAATGATTCCGCTCCTTTCCAGGCGCCTTAGTTCTTCCTGTACCGCCTCTCTGCTTCGGAATGGAATGTTGCGGAACTTGTGGCTCACAGGACGTGCTCCATCCTTTAAGCGTATTTTGTGCGTGAATTTGGTCATCCGACCTATGGTTCCTTTGAAGACCTCCGGGTATTCTCTCCTCCACGCGTCTTCCTTGTATTTTTGTTCTGTGTCCGTCATTAGAACTTGGTTGACTCCTCCTGGGTTAAGCTGAATCCCTAGGGTGCCTTGATCCATCCATCCCAGGATCGAAGGTCCTTTCTCTGCAACATATAGCTTGCCGTCCGCCCTTTAAAGTCGAACGTTAGAGGACAATACCCTACCATGGGTATGGGTACGCCCGTGTATGTGACTGTGCGTATGTCCGGGGAAATTATGCTTGCCTTTGTCTTGTGTTGAAAGTCTCTTTCCCACACTGTTTGTTGAATTATTGTGTAAGGTGAACCTGAGTCCGCCACTATGTCGATCTCTACCCCGCCAATCCTCATTTTCAGTACTGGCTTCTTGGATACGTTGAGTTTATCCACAGGACTTGGTCGTCTATGCACAAGACTTCCTCCTCTTCTTCTTCTCCCCCTTGCGTTTCTTCTTCTTCCTCGCTGTCTTGGGCTACGTACTTCACTTCTGTCTTCCTGGGTCGGCGTCGGCACACCTTTTCGTAGTGACCTATAATACCACAGTACGAGCATTTGGCCCTGAACGCTGGGCAGACTTTGTCGTTGCCGGTGTGCATTGGGCTTCCACATCGGTAACAATTTTACTGGTTGTTCCATTTAGGCCTTTGCATTCCTCCTGCTCTCTGAGGGTACCTCTTCTGGGACCGTGTGTTGGATGGTCCTATTTGTTGAGTCTTGGCTGGTCTGTTCCCTTCCGTTACCTTGCATACAGTCGTTTTGCTGATCGTCTCCTTCCTCGCTGCTTCTGCGCACCTTTTCGACAGTTCCGCCTTCTTCACGAGCGCTAGTACTTCTTTGAGCAGAGCATCGCCATTACCCACAACTTCTCTTGAATGGCTGTGTTGGATGGGTGTATTATGATCTGGTCCCTGATCAGTTCGTCATGCAGCGTTCCAAATTTGCAGGTCACTGCTAGTTTCTGCAGTGCTGCAACGTACTCGTCGATCGATTCTCCTCCACCTTGCTTCCTCTGGAAGAAATTGCATCTGTCTATGGCTACGCATACCACGGGTCGGTAGTGCGAATCAAAATCCTCAATCGCATGTTGGAACTCATCCGTGTGCGTAGGAAGCCTGGTCTTCCTCACTAGGTTGTCATACAGTCTGATGCAGGAGTATCTTCTTCCTCCGGGAACTCGAGTATGCCCCTTCGCTCTCTTCCTCTAGAGCCGATAGATAATTCAGAAAATACCTCTTTCAGTCTTCCCATGGCATCGTTGGTTCACCTCTCTTAGGTAGGGATGGGACCAGGTTGGTGAGGGAGGATGATTGTGCACTCATTCTCCCAGCGTTGCGTTGGACCGGGTTCTGCTGTGTGACGACGCTTGGCAGGCTTCCCGGTGCTTGCCTCTCTTCCAGTCTGCCTTCTTGTGCGGGGATCGGACTTCCTTCCTCACTTCTGGAAGCACCTGGGGAGTCCAGGGCTGCGTTTTGAAGCTTGTGTACTGGACCTTGGCCTATCCCCCTTCCTCAGTTGACTTGGCTTGAGGTGAGGACCTTCTGGGGCTTCACTCCCCTAGTTCTTCTCCCTTCTATGGGTGCCGTGAGGCCGGGGTGTTCCTACCTTCCCTAGTTGGCATTCTCCAATGTCTGCAGTGGCCCCTTTCTCTCTCCTGCCCTGTGGCCCCTCTCCTGCGCCTGTGCTTGCCCTTGCTGGGTGCCTAGTGTGGTACCTGGCACTTACCAGCTGTTGTTGGGCGTAATGAGCACTCTCTAGTCGCTGGGTCCTGCGCCCATGTACTGCGCTCTTTCTGCGGGGGCTACGTCTTCGGTGGGGCACACTCTCGTCCCTCTGCTGCACTCAGTGTGGTGTGGGCAGTCGGGTGTCAGCGCGCTGCTCAGCAAGCCCCTACGCCATCCCTCGTCGCCATTGTAGGACCGTGTTTATACCCCAAATAAACATGAGGGAAACTCGGGGAAGTTGCAGTCTTCTTTATTTCTACTGAGCGCCGGGGAAAGCGTACGACGGGTTCGAAAGTCTTGGTTAAAATGGTCGCACTTCCGCTTCTGCCCGCCCCGAGAAACAGTAGAACAGTAGAACGTCACCACATAAATGACAATGACTTTTGTTTATGTGTTCTAAAACCTGCAAGCAGTGTGTATGTACTATAAATATAAAGTGCGTGCTGGTTTTCAAAAACATAAATAAAAGTCATTGTTATTTACAATGCCAGCTCAAACTCTCCCAAATGCGAGAACCGTTGCACTGCAAATGCTTGTTTACACATGTCGCTTTGCTGCTCCTGTGCATTAAATTGCAGTTCTGTCATGCAAATTTCACCGACACTCTCATTCGACATCTACACTCCTATTCTGCTTCTTGTGTTTTAAATCACACGGCGCTCTTGAGAGAATTGCAGACAGCCTACATTTCAAAATACAGGAAGCGCGAAAGTACAGGGTCTTCAAAACTCGACGAAAGAACCGGCCATTCCAAATGGGATATACCGGGTATATTGTTGTTCATTTAGAGTGGAGATATACAGATATATAACTTAAGGATACCAATTATATCTTTGGGCGCACCGAAAAGAATCCTTTGTAAAACCAAGTGTGAAAAAAAATTTAAACGTATTTTAATATAAGCATGATTTAGCAGATTTCAATATTATTAAAAATGTTATTTTTGTCAATGTAATAGGTCATCTGAGTAAGAAATTGCATTCTTTTTTACAAAATGTTCATGTGTGATTTGACAAGTGAAGATTTTCTCTTCAAATATGGCCGCCCGAATCGTATATGTCTGGTCATGTTCTGAACGATATTCCCTTTTCTGTTTTTACTGCCTGGGTTCCGGGTATGCTCTAGTGTTTACAGTCCGGCAGAGCAGGCCGGATTAGAAACGCCTGGCTGTTAGGGCTGTCATAGACGCCCTGAGCTGCCCTGTTTTAAGTGGGATAGAGCCACCGGGACACAGCGGGGTAGAGCCCGCGCAGCTTAGAGAGGTGTGTCAGGCGATGCAAGTGCATGTCTCTTCCTGTGCTATTGCTGCTTTATTGATGACATCCTCCCAATCTAACGCTGCCCTGTTTTCACATTTTAGCTGATTTATCTCTGTGCCAAACAGGAGCTTGGAGTCAACTGAGGCATGCCTGCTGGTAAGTTTTAAGTCTGCTCATTCAACAGTACCCTGTACTTTCACTGTCATGCCAAGTGCCCTTTAGCTAGTGTTTGGAAGCATCTAGCGAGAATTCCGCATCTTCCCTATAGTAATCCCCGTGTATCATCTTTAACCCGCCTTTAATTACATTATCCTTATCACTCCTACCATTAGTGCTTCCAGCCCCCTGTTCACCACATGCACTAGTCTCACATGTGTGCAGAAAATTCAGGTTTGGTAAATTAACTTCAAGTAGACCGTTCCAAAAAGTATCATACAGGTGGAAAGTTTACTAGAAAAGCAGTTAAATTGCGCTTATGTCAAACACGTATGTCAATTTAAGGATTGTTTCGAGCTATTTCAGAATTATGGCGTTCATTGGTATTTATTTTTTTGAGCCAGTGGTTTGTTAATAAGTCAGACTCCTTCGAGAACAGGAAACTTAAATGTGCTGGATACTGATTAGCACGTGGGTGCTGTAATACTAGCACCTTTCATACTATTTCTCCAAGCCCAGAAATTGTCACTCTCTCCAATGTCTAACCATCGTGTAAACTGCAGGCTAGAGGTTCCATCATATGCATAAATATTTAACGTTTAAGAAAAATTGTTACATTACGCGGTATAATCTTTTCTAATTTTATTGGGCCATTGATGATGCATACAGGTCTTTTGGAAGTTTTTGTGGAGCCAGGTTCAAAAGCTACTTGCGGGGTTCACACTTACAATTAAATAATTTTTTTGATGTTTGGTGAGTTTGTAGCTACATGCACACACCTGTAACTTTATGAGAAAAAAAAGTACATCTCTGTAATTCTTAGGCATCGGCCTTTGCATAATTCAGCTTATCATTTGTTTGTGAATCAGTCCCATTATGCCTTGGATTGGTTAGCTACCTCTTGACTGAGTTGGTACTTCTATCACCACCTGGCAGGTCTTGGATTATGAACAGTGTGGCAAGTAAAACACTTTTTGTCTTTAAATGTACTAGAGGTTGCTGAATGTGTCTGCATAGTAAATCACATTTCAAACATGTTTGACCTGTGACCCATTGGTCCTCAAACAATGGACTGACCATAGTTACCAAATTCCCAAAACGGGGATCATGCCAGACTCGCAAAGTCCCTGGTTTGGTCAGTTCAGGTTATGTGCACTAGTCTCAGCTACAAAAGTGGGGTTGCATTTTTATTGGAAGAAGTGTGGTAGGAATTTTGTGGATCCTCGCAGATACTGGATGTTTCAGTCACAGAAATGTGAGGAAAACGTGTAAATTTAGGTACAGTTTGAGGTCTGCAAGTCAATGTGCTTAAGAAAATGTTGTGAGATCCACACTGTTCACATCCCATTGCACTCTCACTGTGTGTCTAGTTTCCAAAAATGTCTGGGTTTGGTAGGTTTCACTGGGCCTAGGCCCAAGTACCACAGTGACCCATACACACCCACAGACACCATTTTTTGACTGGAGATGCTGATATCTCCAAGTTGCATTTCGGGCCTTTTGTGTCATGAGTGCTTGACCCAGCCACATAAGTTGGGTAGCTTTATTACAGGACGAAGTTTGGGAGCACAGAGTAGTATAACATTTGTTATTCTGAATTGAATTTCTCTCCATTATTGTCACCAGATGTAAGCCAGTGTGAGAGGAAGATCACAGTTGGCAAATTTCCCTCTGAATTCCAGGATGGTATGGGTCATCACAAATTCAGAGATGTACAAAAATACCCACTATTTATAAACTGCATCTTTCACAAATACAAAGATTTACTTCATACTCATTTTCTATTCATACCATATGATTTGCTGCCTGGTCGGTACACAATAATAAAGTATTAAAAGCTGCAGCTCAGTTTTTGGCTCTGGGGATCGTGTGTGTTCGACAACCAATAAACACTATATATCCTTGTGACTAGAAGTGTCTGATGGACAGAACAGTATGTTACTTTTAAAAATCGACTATCCTGACAAAAAAATACAGATGGAAAACACAGTCACCAATTGCTATTTTTTCCTACTTATTTTTATAATTAATTTTTATGTGAACAATTGCTTTCTTTTGGACAACAACAAACAATCTTCACTAATGACCCTTTTCTTAATTTTGTCTTATTTTCAAAATTATAAGTTTCTGAGTTCACCCATAGATTTCACACCACACACGGCATACAGGTCGAAAGCTTAAGAAATTTGAAAAATAGACTACCAGTTAGAAAAATGCAAAAACTGTGGTAAAAAATTGTTTTTATTTATAGAACTCTGCTTATTTTCTGAAAGATGAGAAGATACTATTTTTAGGACAGCAACCCATTATTTGATTTATTTTTAGAAAAAATACATTCTTGCACAGCTGTTTTTCCCCATTTTTACAAACAAAAAATAGATTTTTGCTATAACTTGTTTTTTCCCTTGGTTCAATGTTGGGGAATCCACAAACTTTGCCATACCTTTTAGAATCCCCAAGATGTGGGATAAAAGGATACATATTTAGCCTGGATCTTTTTTTTATTGAAAAAACGTTCATAAAGGCCTAAGAGTGAAGTGCTTAACAGGGCTCCACACTAGGGGTGGAATACCCTCAGCAGCTGTGAGGTTAAAAGCACAACTGTAGTGCTATTATCAATGCAACTGGTAATATAGAAACATTGTGTACAAATCTATAAAAGTGAATACCCAAAACTAGAAAGTCATGTTTTGGGTCTTTGGACAGCCATTTCTGTGGGATGAAGTTTCAGACTTTATGGCTATTTGTGACCAGAATGTCCCTTCCAATGGGACCGTAAGTTGCATCTGTAAATAGTCAATTTGCAGACAAGTGTTAAAAATAGTTATGTTTTGCCAATCACTTTCATTTGAAAAGTGGGAGGGATCAGTTCTTGAAATGGAAAAATAGAAGTGCAGGTACACTCAGCAAGAGTACCTGCTTGTTTCTGAGAAGTGCTGGTGCTCTCCAATTAAAAGTATTGCATTTCTCTTGAGAAGTGCCTGTACTCTTGTCCACAAAATAAAAAAGTGCTGGTACTCTGTACCGGACAGTACCAGCCCATTTAAAGCACTGGGAGAGATGTAGTATAGGCTGTAATACAGTAAAGCAAACTATGAAGTACTTTCTTGTCCGACTAGGAAGCTACTGTAAATTAATTGAAATTGGGGTGGCAAAAAATCATCTGTGTGTCTAGGTAAAAACCCTGGCAATGGTATTTGGACGCCTTAATAATGTCATTGTGTTCTAAGAGCTCCAGTTAAACTATTCCAGTAACTAAGTTTGGAATTCATATTCGAACTGTTGTACAAAGTGTAATGTGGTTCTCGCTTGACATTTAAATATCTGTGGATTGAGAATCCGGCCTAACGTTTAAGACTTTAGCCGCCTGGGTACGCAATAACAACTAATAGTATAATATATTGGGATGCGAGGACGTGTACTGATAAGTTCAGTATTTATGCTATTCAGTCCACAAAAATAGAGATGATAAGCTTACTTGGTTACTGACTGATTGCAAGTCACTAGAAAGTTGCATGAAGAGCGGTGAATCATTGGGGTAGCGGAACACTGGATTTGTTTTCAAGAGGTCATGAAGAAAGAGATTTTGTGTCAAACATTATTTAGTTCGGGGAAAATGTGAATGTTTTGAAATAAAGTTACTAACCTCCTAGTATGGCATTTTGAGACACCTTGGCTGCTGGTAACAGTGGATTGTGTTGTGACACGGCCCGTATTTCAATAGCAGCTAAGTCCAACGTAAACTATTAGCAAACTTTCTTTTTTTCTGAATGACGGTTGTTGGATGCATCATGAACCTATAACTGGCGTACCACTATTCCGTAATTTTGACCAAGAAAAAAGGTTGCATTGGAACAGTAATTTTAAAGGTCGTCGGGACCAAGGTCTGTCTATTTTTCTTTTCTCAAGAAAACGGGCACCCAGTCTTGTCTTAGGGGGCCTAACAGGACATATTCTCTGCGAGTGTAATGGATAAATGACACCATGAATGAATAATGATACACAATGCATTTCTTGATTTAAAAGCAGTACAAGCGTACCACTCCATGGACCATTCGCCTCCTGCTCCTTGTCATTTGGAAAGGCTTGCTGCTTCACTATTACCACTTCACACCTCAAGTAATGTATTTCCTGTTTGTGTTGTAACACTGCACACCTGTCACTTCAGGTCATGACTTGTGCGGGTGTGCTGTATAACGACTCCATCTGTCACTCGTAAATATCTCGTCTAGTATGGGTATGCGGGGTAATACATGCCACATCCCATAAAGGGATGTGCTATCATTATACCTCTCTTAGACATCCAGGTTATGTTTGGCATAGGTGTCCCTTAGCATAATTGCCCCTGGTACCTTTCCGATTGTTTCTTGTTCGGGTGTACTGTAGCACCAGTGCCTATGCATCTCCTTCAGATGTTGTACCGTGCAGCTATTGCACCTGTCCAAGAACGTCTGATTCACCCTCAAGAGGAATGAATGAATGAATTTATTGTATAGTTAATAAAAACCATTACAAAAATAAAAATGCATTAGTTTAAAATTGGTCAGTATACATGCCTGTTTTTAAAAAAAAAAACATTAATAACTATTTATATTCATAAAATATCAGATGTAAGAATATTACTGAACTACATTATACAATTTCCTATTCGTTCTATACAAAATAGCTCTTATTTCAGGAGCTCAATATCAAATTACATCGATCCATTTGCTAGTGTAAAACGGATCGCACAGCTCTTCCTACTCAAGATCAAAGTTGATTTGGGTCGATCTACTGCGAGTTATGTGAAGCCATTGAATGGCGTGTGACGGCTCCTGTCATTCTTCACAGATCATGTTTTTATGTTTTAATAATGAAGCTGTAAAGCCAGTGTCACTATCACTTCTCCGAGCTTTGCACTTTGTATGGTTTCTCTTGCAATAGCACTTTGTTATTCATTTAGATTATAAGAAGTAGTGACTGTGTATCTCTGCTGTGTTTTATCCTGTTTATTAAATGAGGTGTTTCGCCATTCCCTCTGCCACGCCTTAATTCCTTAGCCTGTGTATGTGACATAGCACCATTACCTCCAGGAACCAAAATGTGATGGGTGGAGTGCTTCAAATAGTCCAAACCATCAATCAGTATTGACCCTACTCCTCATGGGGATACTCTCTCTGAACTATCAGGTGTGTCTCTTCACTCTTTGATCTTAAATTATAAGGTTGGTGTGGCACCTGTATTATTGTCACTCCTCCAGGTCATATCATGCACAGCAGTACTGAGGGCCTGTGTCACTGCTCCAGTTTATACCCTGTGCAAGATGTTCCTTAGCACTAGTGCCCCTGTGTATTGTAGCACTGGTCCCGCTATAATTCCCCATCATCTCTTGAAAAGACGCGCTTTAAGGCTGTTGCCATTTACTCTTTGTTTAACCTGCATGGTTGTGCAGTGCCATCAGTGTACTCTAGAGTTTGATTTGCTTACAATTGCCATTGGTGTAGCATTATAGTGGTCTCGTGTTATCTGGAGTGGTTACAAGTGGACCTCTATGTGTTGCAGTTAGACCTGAGGGAATTCATCGTTTGTGCTTCTACTATGTAGCCTGCTGTCTTGTGCCCAGGGTGGACTGTGAAGACAGACATCTTCCTTGGGTGACCAGGGTAATCTTGCATTCGGAACTTCCAAATCTCATTTGCAGAACAGAACCTCTTGGTGCAACAACTGAAACATAATGATTCCACTGACAAGACGCAAGAGTATTCTGTTGTTCTGTTGCCTTGTACAACTCTTATCACATGTTCTTTTCTCCAAACCAAATCGTGTTCTTTTCTAGTCAGTCTCATGGACAAACGCCTGTGCTTTGGGATATTATCGTGAAACTGTGGCACACACCATCTGGGGGCATAGCTATTTATATTGTGTGCCATATGCTTAGCGGGGACAAGTCTGATCGTTTTTGTGTAATATCCAAGTGATAATCAGTATATCAAACACGTTTTCAGTTATTTATCAGAGTTTACACCCATACATTTTTAAGAGTGACGTAAAATGCAAATTTTAGCACTTACCTGATCAAAGTGGTTTTCAGAATTCAAGGTGTTTACTGGATTATTTTAAGGACGGGAGGTTAAAGGATTAAGAAGCGAGTGAATATAAGCTGAAGCGGATAAGAGCGAGAGAAAGGCACAGCTGGCATGAAAGCTAATCCATCCCTTCCATGGCACACATCTCTAAATTATCCTTTTTGTATGCCGTTCTTTAAAATGTATTTTTTGTGAATGTTGTGTCATTTACTTTCCTAGAGGAATGAGGTTGCCTGTGTGTACAACACACGCAATGCTTACCCAGACATGTGCTTGTGGGTAACTGATTAGCAGCTTGGCACACATGCTATTTTGGTTGCAGCTCAGTGCCTCCTGCAGAGGAGGTGAATAAAAATGCTAACTCAAAGAGAATATTTGTATTCTTTGTTCACTGTGCGATGGTCGTAGTAATGAGCGAATATTACATGAACAATGTTAGGCAATTGAACTCTTGTTTTCAATCCAGAAATCCTTGTCTCATTCTTGGCAAAAAACTACCTGCCAGATTCATCAAGCTAAAGTGCGCTCGCAAAGGGCCAGATTCTGAGAATCTGGCCCTTTGCGAGTGCAATTTTTGCATTTGGGATTCATCATCTCAAATGCAAAAATCGCTATTTGCGAAATCGCATATTTGCGAGGAATTGGATTTAAGGAATCTCTATTAGAGATTCCTTAAATGCAATTCATACCCAATTTGAAATTGCGAATTCGCAATATTTGGTCTCTATTTACCACGAAGTCTGACTTCATGGTAAAATAGCGAAAAAATAGAAAAAAGCACTTTAGTGCATTTTTCTCTGTTGCATGTTACACACACATGTCCTTTGGACATGTGTGTGTGCAACACCTGTGTAAATTTGCATTTCAGGGGTGCTACAGGGTGTCCTTTGGACACCCCTGGCACCCTTGAAATCGCTATCTTATTTGCGATTAGCTAATTGCTAATCGCAAATAAGGAATACTCCCCATTCATTCCTATGGGCCTCTAGGCCCATAGGAATGAATGGGGAGTTATTCCTTATTTGCGATGGGAGAACAGCCTTAAGTGAGCAGCAGGACTGAGCTGTGCTTTTTGAACGGCCGATCCGGCGGTGCTGAGAGCAGATTCAAGACAAGATATGGCTGCAGAGGTAGATATATAGCGCCAAAATGGCGACTGCCATATATCCTGTTGGCGACTTAATAACAGAGGATAGTTGCTGATGGACCTTCAAAAACGGCGTGTTGCCATAGCCTGCGACGTGGCCATCATAACCGGAACTGCAAGAGCCTGGTGGCGCTTTGAATGAGAGCCTGGGTTGGGATGACTTTGCGGCGAACCCTGGTGTGGCCGAACTGAGGAGAGCAGGGTAGGCAAAGGGTGTCTGCTTGACGTGCTACCCAAGTTCCGTCCGCCGTGCAAAGATGATTGCAGCCAGACTACAACCTCTTGTGCCTAATCTGGTTCTGACGTACCAATCCGGGATCGTGACTGTGTGCTCTATAGCATATAATCTATGGACACTGTTTGCGCAGCTGCACCAATTAATTGCGGAGATTAAGGCTGCAGCCGTGTTAATAAACGATGCCAAAGTATTCAACTCCATAACTTGGGAGTATATATTTATGATATTACACAGCATGGAGGTCCGTAAGCATTTCTGAGGTGCATTCCCCTACTGTACACCAACCCTAAAGCAAAGATACGAATCAATAAGTGCCTCTGGGGTCCGATTGGAATCTGCTAGGGCACTTGGCAAGGTTGCCCGTTATCCCCGATGTTGTTCTCTCTTGCATTGGAGCCTTTGGCTTGTACAATAAGGCTCAGATACTCGTAGGCTGTGTTAAAATTTCGACAGCGCCCAATCGCTATATTCCTTTATGCAGACAACCAGCTGCTATATGTGAGGGACCCTGAAGTGTACTTGTCCATGCTGATACAGAAGTATGTGAGATTTGAGAGATTTACAGCCCTTAGCATAAACTAGAATAAGTCCATAGTGTTCCCTTTCACGCAAGGTACCGCCCCCCTATGACCTGGAGTTCCCACTCACATGGACTACGGACCCGGTCAAGTACATGGGCATCTGGGTCCATAGAGATCCGTAAGTTTTAGTCCGTATGAACTTTGGGTGTGCAATTGCAAAACTGACGGAACAAGTGGCCCAATGGATATGGTTGCCATTATCTCTGGTGGACCGCATATCAGTTACAAAAATGGCAGTGCTGCCCAAAATTCTTATATATGTTCGTAAATATATATAAAATATATAGTTTTGAACAAGACGATTTTTAAAACTCAAAAACGTGCATGGTAACCTTGGCTTGGAAGGGCAAGCAACCAAGATGAAGCTGGGATTTATTGACTCAGCCGTATAAGAGAGGAAGGTTTGGCACCCCGGACATGCACCTATATTATGGATGCGCCCAAGCTCAATTCGAACATTATTGGCATTTCCCACAGCGGTACCTACCGCTCCTGGCAGTGGAGGCAGATGATGCTTAACCTACCCAGCTCGCTGCCATGGTGTTACAGGTAAGGCTGACATCACTCTGTTCGAGAGAAATGCTGTTAAGAGCACTTCAAACTTATGGTTTGGTGATAGAGCGGGCAGGGTCTATATTTATGCTCCAGCTATGCCCCTCGCTGCGCATGCAAGTATTTCTGTCACTTGTGAGGCTAGGGCAATTTCGATGCTGAAGAAGGCTGGGGTGAAAACGCTAGGTGACGTATATACGGGTGGGCATTTCTTGACACTGGAGACACTTACCACTAAACAGCCTTATACGGCGATGTTCGGTTTTATACATCCTAGGCTTTGAGTGGCGTTCCCGTCCCTATACCCAAAGTTCCCAAATAAGCAGCAGATGCTGAAAGCGTTACAGATTTTGCTGACGAATGGGTCACAAAAAAGGTTTATAACCAGATTATACAACACATCCATTATAGAGAACCCAGGAAGCTGAACAGTGGCTCTAGACAGGTGGAATGGGGTGCTGGATGAGCAACTAACTCAGGAGCATTGGGAGGCATGCTGTGCTCTGACTGGGCGCTTAACAGCTAGTGGAAACTTTAAGATCATCCACTTCAAATACCTTTCTCAAACGTATTATACTCCTGTTTTGCTTCTTAGGTGGGGGCTCCGAGAGGACTCCAGATGTGAGCGCATTGGGAGCGCAGATGCTGACTTTCTGCATCTTGCCTGGTGCTGCAGATCAGTGTATAGGTTTTGGACCCAGGTCACACAAATACTGTTGATAATGGTAATAGAACGAGTGAGTTGCACCCTTCAAATATGCCTGCTTGGATTGGTCACACTGCTTAAGCCTTGTAACCGCGAACTGGTGGCCATCATCACACTACTAGCTAAGAGACTTGTAGCAAAAACTGGGGTAAAAAAATGGCTCCCACGGTGGTGCAATGGCTAAGGGATGTAGTATACTGCAGAGAACAATTGAATATATATGCGGAAGAACTACCAGACTCATCCAAACCAATCAATATATGGTGACCTGTGACAGTCTATCTTTCAGAACACCCTGTGATGCCTTAATGGTCATAATATGCCTGCTGACCAGTGTTGATGTGCGTGAGGGGTAATGAGTAGTGGGGAGGGGGCGACGGTGGGCATCTCTCGTTTCACTCAATGGCTGATATGATATCAATGAGATATGCTCTTCATTGTACTGCACGGTTTGTTGAATATTATATGTTTGGATGCTGTCAATTTCTGTAAGTATGCATAAACTTAAATAAGTTTGTAAAAAAAACAAAAAACAGAAATTCATATTCATCAAGTGGAATAAAGCGTCTGTCTCTAGGGCAGACAGTTGTCATCAGCGACGTGTTACATTAAAGGATACAAAGAATGCTCATTCAAAATGCTTCATGTCTACTTTAAATCACTAAATGTCCGAGACCTACTGATTACTGTGTCCAACAGTGATCCATGTGCCTCGGGCGTGTAAAAATCTGAATGATCCATCTGTATTTATGAATGTCATACATCATAGAATGTCATTTCAAAATGTATATACCGTGATCAGAGGTACAGGTGATGAATTTGAAAATCTTTTTGGCTTCACCCATGAGTAAGCTGTATTGGTCCCGGTTAGTGCTAGAATTGCATGTAGGCCTTCTGTGAGCAATATTTATGGAATCCTGCTAGAGAGCCCAGGCAAGTGGATGGTGTGCTGGCGGAACTATTGTGACTGTGCACTAGACGTTCTATGATGATCGGAGTTCCCTGGATGTAGTAGCTATATACTGCCCAATCTCATTGCTTATTACTGGACCCGCAATTAGTTAATCTCAGTGTTGCTTCAGGAGTTCACTCACTTTGTGTTACTTATTGGTGTAGGTGGTTATGAATCTAGGTAATTCCATAGTTTGATTGTTAGATTGTTTTTACTGTCTTGTTTTTTTTCCATTATCTCCACTGAAAAGCACTTGATTTTGTTTTACCTTACTGATTTTGTTTACTGCTTGAGTGGGGATGTTTTAATGGTATCCTTTGTATTTGAATCTCTCTATGATTTTGTTTTTCCCTTTAGTAAAGTCATTATCATCACTGCAATTGCATCGAGCCCAATGGAATTCCCTGTAGGGGATACTCCATTTCAGTTAGTCAGTGTAACAGCTCCTTGCATGGAGCACACTGTTGCCTGCCGTTTTTTCCCATGTAGGCATGTGATCATTTTCTAGTTCTCTATTCGGATGACAATATCAAGATATTTGCTGCATGTTTCTCTCATTTTGTACTTGAATGTCCGGTTGAGGTTATTTTGCCTTAGTAGTTGGATGAATCCTAGGGCTAAGGTGGTGTCACCATCCAATATTAGAACAGATCGTCAATATATCTGATCCAAATTGGTATGTGTTGGGTTTTTTATTCATAGTTCTCCACCCAGAATCAGTGGCAACTCCTCATCTAAGGCGGAGGAGCGTCACACCACTGCTTTGAAGCAGCAAAAAAATGGAAAAATAAAAATGATAATAACGTAAAGTTGTTATCATTTTATTTTTGTCCTCCTGAGGTGGCAGCTTGCGTGAGGGGGCGGGGTTGACAGAGCAGCCGAGGAGTAGTTTGCGCCCACTTCTAAGTGTTGAATGACCGCATCATCTGTTCAAGCATGGCAGTATGCTTTAGAAGGGAGTTAGTGTGGCTACGGAAATAATATATACAGGCTTCTATTCCCCCTTACCTGCTCTATGTAGGTGTGCAAGGAACATACATCTTATGGATTCATGGTGTAGGTGTCTTCCCATGAAATGTCATGTATCCCACACAAGAAGCGAGCGCTTTCCCTGGAGTATGATCGCAGCCCCAGGACACATGAATAGAGAAAATGATCTAGGAAGATGGACATATTTTCTAGTAGACTCCTGTTGCAGGAAACTATCAACCTGTCTGGGGGCTTAGGGAGTTCTTATGGATTTAGGGTAACAAATATAAGCATGGTATTTTGGGATGTTTTCCTTGTGAAATTTGTACTCGCAGAGTTCAAAAGTTCTCCTTGGAGCATTTAGCCAGCATGTTGTGATAAGTGTGTATGGATGATCTGTACATGTCCCACGATATGGGTACATAACAGTATCTTTCTTTTAGTTGGCAGTAGGTTTCAGCTCTGTAATCGGCACCATCCATCACCACAATATTACTCCCTTTATCAGAGGGGTGTACGATGATGGATAGCTCATTCATGAGATTCTGTAGTGCCAGTTGTTGTGATTTGGTTATGTTTTCATGAATGTATATGTCCTCATAACTGTTTAGTAGTCTCTAATTCATAGATCATGACACCCCGGAAGGCTTCTAAATTGTTATGTGTAGTGTTTGGATTATACCTAGACTTAGGTCGTAAGCCACTGCTACAAGCTGCATGGGATACAAAGCCCGACCGTACAAGGGTTTACCTCACATCAGTTTCAGATGGTTCATCCTTGTCACAGTCAAGACTGTGTACAGCAAGAATAGATTCAATGTCTTGTACCTCAAAGTTCAATGTCAAAGAGTTTTGTGTAGTGCAGGATCTTACGGATCTGGTGTCAACATTCATTTGAAACAATTTTTTTACTTCAGGTTTCTCCCAAACAAAAATAAATTGATCCTGGTCCTGGTGTAGTCAAACCTGGCCTTAGAACAGACTGATAGGCCCAGTTTAAGTAGAGTTACTTTGTCCAAAGTGAGGGATCTTTTGAATAGATTGAGCTCTGATCTATCGTCACTTGGTGAGAACCCAACGATATCAGTGGTGGTGGAGGAAGTCCCTTTTAGTTGCTTCTTCCTACTCTCCCCCCACCCCCTTTTGGGCTCATCCTCTTCTTCCGGTGGGACCTTTTCCACTTCCCCTCTTTTTGTATGGCTTAAGAATATCCTGTTTTTAACAATTGAATCTCTTGTTAGAAGGTTAGGGGCCAAACCTTTATAGTGCACCTCTTGCCAAATAGTTATGCATCTGAAAGTTATGATGTTGAAAGGAAGGGAGTTCAGTAGTCTGACAACAGCAGACAAATATTACATGGCTCGATTCGGTGGTTCTTATTGAAAATGTTATGTTAGATCTACATGGGTATTGTTTTTTTTTTTTTACCTGCATTTACATTAGGAACTCCCATGAATGGCAGAACAGCCTGTTGGGAGGGAGTTGGGAGGTGTGTTAGGGAATGTGGTGGTCTACCTTTGTTAACAGAGAATGTTAGTTATTGTCTGCATTTGGGTCCATTTGTACTCTGTAACAGTTTAGATGGTGTACCTGCTTTGGGAAGGATTGTAAACTACTGGCATTATTGTTTGAGGGTACCCATATATTCTCTGATAGGTTTCTGTGAGTCGATAGTACGTTAATGTGTGGTCCTTTTAATTTTGGTCGCATATCAAGAGTAATGCACAAAGTTTCTAGCCAAGTTACTGGCAGCCTTCCAAAACATTTGCTACAATAGCACTTCGAGTGGCTAATTAAAAACCCAAACCCAATGTTTTTACTTAAACTGCTAACACTATGGCACATGATGATGTTAATTAACAGATACAGACATTATTCAGCAGGGCCACAATCAGTGGGGCCGTTAGCACAGGATTTAATTGATTGACCGCAATGAATCAAACCACACTGCGATTTTCGTCTCACAGATGCTGTAAAATCTGAGTAATTATTGACCACATTTACAAGGAATCTATTGACTCAAGCAGCAAAATATTTGGAGGTACCCTGGACCATAACTTTTATCCGGGAAGTGGAGGATAGGTCTACGTGAAAGGCTATCTCCAGTCTTCTGCTGATTTGTGTTGAGCACAAGATTGTTCATTATGAGTAAAACCACGGGAATAGGATTGTTTTGTCTTTTGTGCCAATCAGAAACAGAATCTATGTTTTGGGACTATTGTTGCTCAAGATACTCCCTATCATCTAGTGATACATAAGGATTGAACATTTTGATGTTCGTTTGTCTTGCTGTTTTCGTCTGCTAGTCGCAGATAGAACGTGTAAATGGCAATTGTCTGAAATGGTTTTTTCATTATTTCGGCAAGGGGCTTACATGTAGGTGTTGAATTGGTAGAGATTATGGGAGTATACTGCATGAGCTACTTTTGCTGGTGGCTTTGACAGATCTAAAGCTAATAACATAATTGTGATTAAAGAAAACATTATTTGGGTCAACCCCAGGTAGTGCTTAACATTGTAAGTCACTAACTGTGCTTTCATTTCACCTTTCTGGCCTGCAATCTCATGTTGTGCAGGCAGTTCACGCTGGATGGGGTATGCTTCTTGTTCCTTAAGGTGAAGAGGGTATTCTCTACTGAAGTTTCAGATTGCCTCATAGCGATGTATTGATTGGTGATTGTGAAGTAGATTTCATTGTTCCATATGTTCCCGCAGTTGTTTTTTTTAATTTCAGTTTCAAGTATTTTCCTTGTACAGAAGCAGGTTAAAAATCTGTCTATATTCAGTTTGGATATCAGAAAAACCTATATGCTTCAGTAATTGAGAGAAAATTACCCATTTCATGTGGGCAAGGTCTATTTCTATGAACTCCTTTCTTGGCCTGTGTCTGGGGTAATTGGTGAATGCATGAAACTAGGCACATCTCTGCTGATAAATTGGATGAGCCGATCTTATTTCTCACCTTCCCCAACTCCTCTTTTTTGGTCTTGAAGTTGAACAGATATGTTTCTGTGATGGGAGGACATGTGTAGATAGTCTGTTTGAAGTTATTTTTCCTTGCATTTTCATTGTATTTGCTTGAGATATGAAAGAATATCCTCAGAGCTGTTCCGTTATTAAAGGGCGTGTTTCTCATAAGCTCTGGATTTGTTAGCTCATGCTAAATATTTAATACAATATAATATACAATAAAATATATGTACTTGCTTTGTTGTTGTGGTCTTGTCAAGTTCGCATCTCGGTGGCCTTTCGTGTGGATCATGCATTGGGTTTTTTCTCTATGTATGCAGATAGTGTGCCATTGTGGTCCCAGGTTTTGTTCCCTCTGTTGACGGAATTGAATGTTGTGTTGTATGTTGCATAGAAGTCTCTTGTATATAAGGGTATTCTATGTAGTACACTGTCATTTATTTTGAAGTCTGCTTTATCTTTTTTTAGAAACCTTTAAAGAATAGGGGAGTAATGGAGTTGTATTTTTTTTTTTAAAGGTAATTTTAACCCTTTAAGTGCGTTCGTCGGCCAATGGCTGTCACAAGCACTACCTCGGTAGTGCTGCACACGGCCGTTGTCTGACGCAGCTCCGCCCAGTTAATGGAACGCCCTGCAACGCGGCGGAAGGCGTTAATGTTCTCGTGGGGTATCCTCTTTTATTCCAATTACTTGTAGCCTGGAGTGGGTGTTTGCTGTTGTCGGCTGGTTGTGAGTTATGGGTGCAGCTGGTGGTCTCATTTTTGTGTTCGTTTGGATTGCTATGCTGCTTGTTTATGTTGTGTGTCTTTGGGTCTTAATTTATTATTTGATATTTTGCTTTTGTTTAGTACAATATATTCAGTAGCATTGAAATATCTGGATTTAAAGTACCATGTGTAGTATCTTATTTCCCTGAAATTCTTGTTGCTCTTCATGTTAGCAAAAGCTATTTTTATTAGTGACTTAATAAAATTGTTGTATACTCGGCCTGATATTGTGATTGTAAGCCTGTGATGTTTTTTGTTTGTTTGTAAGATTGCTCCAAAACATTGAACTATAAACATTTTCATAGTAACCTAATTGTAGTATAACGTGCTATTGATTTTGGGTTCTCGCTTGGACATATGAGACCTGTATTCTGAAGTTGTATTTAACGTGCATGTCTTTAGAAATTTGCTTTCATTATTTCTTTTAACCATTGTGATTTTCTCTATGTGATTGCACATGAACATGTAAAGAAGTAGATTACTGACTTTATTCCTGGCCTGTCAAAATAATCTATTTTGTCATTTATTTATAATCTGTTCATGCAATTTCTCTTGTTTGTTGGATGACAGGTTTTGCAGTAAATTTCTGTTGTTCTGGGCAACATTTTTGATTTCTTTGTCATTCTGTCCCACAGAGGCACAACCTTATTCATTTATTAATAAAGGTGTGTGTAATAGGGTTAGAAATATGTGTGTAGAAATGAAACATTTATTGATTTGCCCCTTTGCAATGACTCTAATGCCTGGTATAGACTTCTTGATACATATCAGTGGTTGTTTGTTCAGTTTTTCTTCTTTTTAATTATTTATTGATTTTGACCAATGTTTACCAACCGGGGGGACTGTTTGCCTTTGTATATGTTTGTAAAATAGTTATATAAATGGAATAGGCTTGACTTTTGTGTCTGAAAGAGGATATTGCATGCTGTGTAAATAGGGTGGTCTTAAGAACAAATACTGTATCTGATTAAAGCAATTCCCTTCATTCATCATGTCTTATTTGGAGAACCTCTCATTCAGGCTTCATACCTTCCCAGAGTACTGTAACTGTCCTCCCTGCAGTAGTAGATACCATCAGGTTATCCCTGGATACCTTGTTGGTTCTGCTTGACCTGTCTGTGGCGTTTGATAAAATCTCCCAATCTATCCTGATACAGCCTCTTTACCAGATAGGAATCCAGGACTCCGCCCTTGACTAGCTCAAGGATTTCCTCAAGGACAGGGCTCAAACAGTTTCTATAAGCACCTACCATTCCAACACCATTGTCTTGGCCAAAAAGGTCCAGGAGGGTTCTTCTTCAGCTCAATGCTCTTCAACATTTATGTAGACCCCCTAACCCAGTTAGCTAAGTACTGCAGGTTTAAATTCTTTCTTATGCCGACGACATCCAGCCGGACATCTCACTTGGGCAGTACATTGAAAATGTCAAATAGCAGTTTGGCGCCTACATGAGAAAAATAGCCACCTGGATGTTCTTCAACTGTCTCAAACTGAATGGGAGCAAAACTGAGATCTTTCTGTTTGCCAAAGCTCATGTCTTCTGGTAGGATGACCAGTGGCCGGCGGAACTTTGCTCTGCCCCGGTGCCCAGTAGCACTGCCAAGAATCTGGGCATACTGCTAGATGACAAACTATCCATGAGAGACCAGATTACCTCCGCCTGCAGTACCTGCTTTGGCACACTGTGTCTCCTTAAAAAAATTCTTCCAGTGTCTTCTGTCGAGCTCCAGAAAAAACTCCTCCAGGCATTAATCAGCTGCCTGGATTATGGCAATGCCCTAACCCTTGCTTAAAAGAAGTCCATTCTATCCAAAATGCAGGTAGTCCAAAACACTGGGCCCGTGTGGTCAACAACTTGCCTCCACGGTCAACGCAGCTCCCATGCTCAGAGCCCATCATTGGCTCCCCATCAGAAAGAGAGTATTGTTCAAACAGCTCTGCCTCACTCACAAATCTTTGTGGTTCAGGTCCAAAATATTTGCAGGACAAACTCCTTCTGCACCTCCCTGACAGAAACGTAAGATCCGGAATCGGTTACTTCTATGTCCTCTGTGTATCCGCACAGCTAAATGTCGAGGCCGTGCCTGTCCCTACCTTGCCCCATAGGTTCCCCTGTTCATCCGGGCATGCACTAGTCTGTTGGTCACAGTGTCAAGATGTCCCTTTGGGGTCTAGTCGAGCACTATACCAAGAACCAAATAACCTAACATTCTATGCCTTCACCATATATCTTTATTTTATCCCTTTCGCTGCCGGGTGTTCATCCACCCCCCCCCCCCTCCCCCCGGCTGTGCGGGGGAGGTGGGCCACGCGCGGCGCTGCTGTGCTTGTGACAAGCTCGGCTCGTCATGAGGCACAGTGCAGCTGCACTCCTGACGAGCGGAGCTCGTCACAACCCCACCCGTTTATCGAACGTTCAGCACAGAGGGGTAATTATCCCCGTGTGTGAACGTTCCAACGGTCATGACGAGCTCAGCTCGTCATGAGTGCAGCTCAGCCGTGCCTCTTGACGAGCTGAGCTCGTCATAAGTATGGAAGAGGTTATCTCTGCCTTATTCAGATTTTTGTTTTTCACATTTACAAACAAGTTGAGAATTATTTTTTTCTTTTACATCAGTGATATTTATCAAAATGTATAAAGCTAGAATATCACGTCATTATCATCCAATTTACCCTGAGTTGAGCCCTACTGGAATATTTGTATTGTAGATCAAGTAGAGTCCCTATGTATGAGTAGTCCGTCAGAAACCTGGCACACAAGCATCCTGGCAAATTAAAAACTCCTGAAAGTTTAACCCATTTTAACCAGTTTCCTGCTTCAACAATACATATTTAGTTTTTAAGCACCTTTATAAATTTTACAGTGTTACAAAAACTAAGAGCAACATAAAGGAAAATAAAACCAAATCCATCAAGCTGCTTGTGATACATGCCCCCAGCACCGTACAGATGCGAAAAGTACAGCTGCATGAACCATGCCTGTAGTCAAATCTAGTCAGTTTGATATATTGTTCTTCTGCCACCGACCACCGAGAACATCCCTGACCCATAAGTCTACTTGAGGTGCCAGTCAACAATACATAATAGTGCAGTCCAATGCATTTGATCTTAAAATTCAAGTCGGACTAGAACTGTAATTGCGACTACTTGAAATACCTTTCTCAGTTCTCCTATCGGCCTCAATCTCTCACAGTGACAATTCCTTCACTGTGCATCCACTCAATACTGCACTCTTTTACACGAGGTGTCTAGTACTACTTTCTGACAATGCCACAACAGCCCTCCAATCCTCTACGGTTCCTGGCACTCAAATGACCCATGAAATGTTTTATTTTGTCAAATCTTTTTCCTTACGTTCCCATTTCCCATGTTCTGCAAGGATTGCCCCATTCCTCCCCCGCTTCATAAGGTCCAACACTTACTCTTCCTTTTTAGGTTGAAGCTTAAGTTGTGAAAATACTTTTTGTGAGTATTCTGAAAGCTTCCCTGGAAATGCATTCTGCAATTGCTTGCCATTTGTTTTGTGGTTTGTGACTCATATTTGCTGGCTTTATTTGTTTTATTTTCGTCTGTCAGGCATGTCTTCGTCCCTCTCGTGGAGCAAAGCTTTTTCACCATCGCGCCTTATTCTTCTACGAGTTCTCTCTTTCTGTAAACAGGTCTTTACAATTTGTTCTTATTTTGTCACATTTGCTGTCCATTTAAAGACCGAGGTCGAGTGTCAGGATCTGTCTTCCAGTGAAGCTTGAGGGGTACTTTCCTTTCTCTGATTTCAAAGTGAGAGGATTCAAGTGACAATCTTGACTTTTTTTTCTAGCACACAACAAACTTTAAATGTTTTGTAAATGAACTGTTCAAATAAATCAAAATTCAGAAAGCACAAATTAAGCATATTTTGATTTGTAATTCGGAAGTGTGGTGGAAATGCATATTTTAACAGACTTGAAACAAATCCGTACACTAAGCAATTCCATGTCTGCACATTATCGTTCACTATACAGTTTTATCAATTAAACTGTATGTGCAAATGTAATGGTCATTTGGATTGAAAATGTGTTGTCTGTAATGGCAGTGCACTACATCACCATGCATACTCCAGACTACCCCACTCCACTCTACAGCAGTCTACTCCCTTCTGTGCCCCTCCACTCCATGCCACAACACTCTGACATGACACTCTATGACACAACACTTCACTCTTCGACACTCCACTTTAGGACACTACACCCACCCACACTCCACTCACCCACTCTCCACACTCCACCTTAGGCCACTTTTTTCTAGGCCACTCAACTCTATGACACTTAACTCCATGCTACTCTACTCTTCAACACTTTATTCCACTCTGTGCTATGCTCTTCCATTCAGAGACTTTACTCCACTCGATTCTACTACTCTCAGACATCTTACTTCACTCTATGACCCTCTACTGCCCTTCACTCTGACACTCTACTGCACTTCACTCTATGACACTCTACTGCACTCCACTGTGACACTTATGCACTCCACTCTATGCAATTATACGGAACTCCATTCTAGACCAGACTACGCTATGCCACTGTACAACTCTACGACATTCCACACAACAACAGTTTATTCTACTCTACACCCCTCCACACCACACCATTCTACTCTTCGCCACTCTACTCTAAGCCTCTCAGTTCTAACCTTTAGCCATGCTGAATAGCACCCATTCTGATGTACAGCATGATGAAAACACATTGACAAAGCCAATAGTTCTTGCACAGGCAAGACCTGTTGGCTTAGCCACTTGTTCATCTGATATCGCAAGAATATTTTTAAGGCCATTGTGAAGCGCCTCTCAATAAAGTCTACTTAGTCTTGTAAATGGGCCCTCTGATTTGCTATTGTGACCCATAACAACCACAGTACTTTTTCCCTTATTATTTCTCTAACAAATTACACATCTTTGACACAGATCATCTGCAACATTTCTGAATTTTGGATTGATCCAGTACTTTCTGAAAATGTTGGTCCTCGAGTCCCTCCCTACATAAGTCTGGCCATGTAAAGAGCAGGCCATTGAATATAGAATACTGTCAGGAAGAAAATACTTGTATTCAGGAGTCGCCAAACCGCACTATAATTTCTTTAGCAGTCTACTTTCTGTCACTCTCTTGTATTTTCTCCTGACGTTTCCTCAATTCACTCAATGAAGTGTGTATTGGGTTCAACGAGAAACAATCTACATGTTCTGCACCTGCAACAGAACTTTCACTTGATTAATTTTGCTCTTGCATTACAATCTGCTCATTTAAACTCATGCTGTATCTTGCCACTAGTCTTTCAAAAAACTGGGGAAACCTGGTAACCCAATGGCATCTGGGTAAATGAAAACTATTATAAAGCAAAATGATGCCTTGGATTCAACTAGCACAATATTACTTCAAGAATGGGACCGCTTAATTATCTCATCCTATACCCAATATATTGTATTCGGGTGAATCAAATTCTTACATTTCATTTCCTCTGGTAACCCAACCCTATATAGAGAACAGCAAAACGCTTTTTTATGTGTTTGATTTTAAATTTAATTATAACGTAACCTAGAATTAGACTTCTTATTCAATTGAGTCTATTTTTGCCACATTTAGACAAACAAACATATATATATATATATATATATATATATATATATATATACAATACATACAAACACTGATAAACTGGTATTGCGGTATATTCTGATAGCCCAATTTTTTACACAGGATGCTAGCTCCTAGTACAGCCTCAGCATTCCTTAGACAGCAAGCTCCTCCAGACCTATTTACAAAGAGTATACCAGATCGTTTTTTAATTTTTGGATCTGCTCAGTGTCCTTTTTACTCCTTGTGAAACCAATTATTTCATGTATAGTTTCCAATATTTTGGCTGGGGTCTTCTCTCAAACAAAGGTGTCTACGCGTTTCAGCCCTCTTACTATGGGCCTCATCAGGACTTGGGCTAATGCAATAGTCAGTCTACAAAATCATACAAAAAGGTACCAATTACTGTATGTATTCATAACTCTATGAATTCTACGTCAGGGTTTTATATACACTATGTACAACTATATACATCTTTCAACTATTTTCCAAAGCCTTGGAGTGGTCAGGCTATTTAAGTATATCACCCCTCTTCCACTACCTAACAACGCCAATTGTGTCTGTGTAAAAGGGGAAGACCTATCCGTCTGGTTCCCAAGCACAAGCCTCTAAGTGCACCACGTGCTGAAAAAACAGAAACAACACCCTATATGTTATCAAGGTGCACACCGGTGAATTATACCTTTATTTCCAAAAGTGCTATAGAATTGGCCAAAAAGCGTAATTGTAGTGCGTTTCATTATCTAAGTACTTACATTCTACAGGTATCTCAGAGCTTCCCTACAGTAATTCACGTGGGTGATAGCCCTTTAAAGCGAATCCGGCGTCCCAGCAAATCAAGGGACCTACAAGGATAACAATATTGCGACAGCGTGTTAAAATAAAGTCAACTCCCGCTGTATATATACCGTACTACCTCTTCTCTTGTAGTCTGGTCTAACTCCTATCTAAACTTACTTTCCGTGGAAATCTTGTATTTAGACTCGTTTCTCTTAGCACGGGACGGCTACTCTGCCTCTCTTTCCTCCCGGCAGTCGTTCTAACGGACCGGAACCACTAGGTCAGCATATTTGTTTCCCAGCTTGACCAAGTCCTTACCAACCTTGTTGGCAACACATTTAAGTACTCCAATATCTTTTCATTGTTGTATTGCTTCATACAAATCAAGAATATAGAAACCAGAATCTAGAATCCATCCCTGGTGGACCAAAGGATGTAATAAAACCCTTTTGTGACCACAACAGCCCAAAATCATGTACTATTTCAAATCCATACTCGGTTTGTATGCATCGTCCCATTCAAATTATCTGCAAGGCAGCAAGCTCTTGCCAGTGCAATCAAGTCTACCTTTTGTGCTGAAGTTGCCTTAAGCAGATGCGATGCTTCAACAATTTCGGAAATTGAACAGAATGCAGCGGCAGCTTTCAATGCTCCAAGATGGTCTCTCGGGCAGGAACCATCTACAAACAAAATGACATCAGCACTTCAAAGAGGAATTCCCTTGATGCCTTATCTTGGTTTGGTACATAATTCTTCAACTCTATTCGTTTCTAGTTCACCTTCATTATCATTTCTGTCTCTGTCTTCATTGCTGTCTGAAACAGGAAGAAGTGTTCCAGGATTTAGAAAAGCCCACTGTCTGATGTTTTCAACTGCCAGTATGATTTGCTCATATATAGTAAGGTAGCTGTTTGCAATGTGCTGTGTCCTAGTAGGAGTCAACACAATTTCAACTGAATAAGGAACAAACACAGTCAACATATGTCCCATCAAGTTGCCTTCACTTTGTTCAATTGCAATGCAAACTGTTGCAACTGCTTTCAGACAACTAGGAAGAGTTAGGACTACTGGATCCAACACAGTAGATAGAAATCCCACAGGCCTCACATTTCACCCATGTATTTAGGTCAAACCCGACAGGGCACACCCACCATTTTCATGGCAAAACAGTAAGAACTCCCTAATGTAATCTGGCATGCTGAAGGCAGGTGCCTTAACATAATTATTTTCTTAACACCTTCGACGCTCATGACGAGCTCAGCTCGTCATGAGGTACACCTCTCGTACACTCATGCCGAGCTGAGCTCGTCATGATTAGTAGGAATTACAGATTTTCAGCGCAGGGGGGGAAAACCATAAGCGTTGATGGTGTTAAATCCCAGAGACCTTCCTACATTTGTCATCAAATGGTGCCAGGTTCTTGCCATCACTGTGAATGCGCCTTATTGAAGGCTTTGCTCTCAGGGATATGCTTGGCGTCCACAGATTACAATAGCCAACAATTCCCAGGAGCAATCTCTACTCCCTCTTCGCCGTTGGAGGAATCCTCTTCAGAAACTAACACTTTCTTTGGAGACTTTCTAGTCTCCTTTTACAATATGATGACCAAGAAAAATCACTTCTTTTTTACAGTACTGCTTTTTTGTGGGAGAAATTGTTTGACCATTGTCAGCAAGATGGTTCAGAAATGCAATCGCATCCTGCTTGTTAGAAATTGGGTTTCTGGTTGGCAGAGGGATGCACGGGTAAGTGTATTACATTAAAGGTTTACCTGTGCTTACCCTCTGGTAGCTTGGCATAGAGCAGTCAGGATAAACTTAAGAGGCAATGTGTTAAGTATTTGCGTGCACACACACACATAACACACACACATACACACACACTGTAGCACTGTGAAATTCACTACAAAAGTACTACACACTAGATTAGAAAAAATATCTAATATTCTACTGAGTAAAACAAGACCAAAATGACAAAAATCCAACATACACAGTTCAAGTTATGAATTTTGCAAGATTAAATCAAAATGTAGTACGCATAAGTCAATAGCTCCACCTGCGGCGATCTGGTCACCAGGGCAAATCCCAAAGTTCAGTCCAACTGCGATGGAGGGCGGGCCGAATACTGGAGTCACGCATACAGTACCTTGAATGCGTCAATGCTCGTGATCCATTCGTTGCAATACGGAGGTGATGTGTTGCTGTCGCAGATCATTTTTAGTTTCCAAAGTCAGGCAAAGTCGTTGATGTGTCCATGTTAGGAGCACTGTGCGTTGGCTCTGAGGCATCAATGTCGAACCTCTGGGCCGAGGTGATGTATCGGTTAGAAGCTATGCCGGGCCGGGAACACGTCACAGTAGGGACGGATGCTATAGATGTTGGTGAGGAGTTGATTGATACTCATGAAGCATTGGTGATTCGGAAGCGCTGTGTCGGCAAAGTCGGGGATGCGTGGTAAGTCGAGGTTGTTGCGTCGCACTTTTGGTGATCGGTGTCCATGGCTTTGGTGCAGGCCGTGGCAATGTGTTAGTTTCGCAGGGAATGCTCGGCCTCCAAATGACGCTTTGGAGTTGATGCATTGGTTTATTGGGTTGCAGGACCAAACGCTCACTTCCAACTGCCCAGGGCTGTATTTGGCACCTCTTGGCAGGGCAGGACTCGCAGCAGAGGAACCCATATGCTGGTTGCAAGATGCCGCTGAAGTCTTTGATATCCCTGAGAGTTCAGTAAGAGGAGTTACGCTCAAACAAGCTCTTGTACAACCTTCAGAGATGTAGGATGTAGAGAGTGAAGTCCAGTCTTCTCACTCGCAGATAAGATGCAGCAGGCCAAAACAGCAAAGCAAGCAGAAAAATGGTAGTCCCTCCTGGCAGCACAACAGCTCTTCTTTCTGGTTGCATGTTCTCAACCAGAAGTGTTCTGAGTATATGGGGTCAGATTTCGAGTACTTGTACCCATTTTAGGCTTTGAAGTAAGGAGGCTTCAAAGAAAGGTCTGTGTAGTGCAAAAAACTCTGCCCTTCCTGGCCCTGGCTCCAGACACACTACAGGGGAGTATGCAGCTCTTTGTGTGGGGACAGGCACAGCCCTATTTAGATGCAAGTGTCAGCTTCTCCCTTTCACTCTTGTTCAGGAAGACCCATTAGCTTGGTTATCGGCCATCATTATATGGAGGGCACAACTCAGCTCCCTTTGCGTGTGACTGTCTAGACTGAATGCATAAAGCCCAGCTGTCATCCTGATGCATTGCAAAAAACACAGTTGATGGACAGAATGCAGAACAATGTATTTAGGCCTCAATCTCTGTACTGGGGTGAATGTATGACATTGTTCTGCATTCTGTCCATCAACTGTGGTTTTTGCATTTGTCACCCCGAGTGGGATGGGTATGCTCGGACGTGAGTCCCATGCTCTCCACACCACTGGATTCAAGCAAGCTGGGCTGAAGACGGCTGGAATGCCAGAAACCGGTCCTCGGAAGCTTGTTTCCGGTCCAGGAAAGGCATGGCTTGGCAGTTCGGGCTGGACTGTTCCCATGAGGCCCAGGGTCAGACTTATTTGCAAACGATGGATTTGGGCCCAGATCTCTGTACTGGGGTGAATGTATGACATTGTTCTGCATTCTGTCCATCAACTGTGGTTTTTGCAGTCATCCTGATGCAGACATGTATTCTAGGTACCGGCAGAGGCACAGAATAGTCAAAGTAAGAAAAGCCAGCTTAAGTGGCATTTTCATTCCTGCAATTTAAAAACTATATTCACTAAAAGATATGTTTTTAAATTCTGAGTCCAGAGGAACCAAATAATGTTCTATCTTCTCCCAAATAAAAGTTAGTCTTGTAAAGCGTTACAAGGCAGCTCCAATGCTAACCTATGGGCGAGGTAGACCTTACAGTAATGAAAAACAATATAGCAGCTTTTCACTACCAGGCCATAAAAATATAAAAGCACATGCCCTACCCTTTAAATAAACTGCACCCTGCCCACAGGGCTACCTGAGGCCTACCTTAGGGGTGACATACGTGTAATAAAAGAGAAGGTTTGGGCCTGGCAACTACTTGCCAGGTCGATATCGCAGTTTTAAAACTGCACACACAGGCTCTGCAGTGGCAGACCCAAAACAGGTTTGAAGAGCTATGAATTACAGACCATGGGCACCTGTAGTGCACTGTACTAGGTACCTATTAGTAAATCAAATATGCCAATCACGGAGAAACTTAATATTATTACATTTTAGACACCAAGCTAATGAACTTCAGCACTGGTCAGCTGTGAAAAGTGCCCAGAGTCCTAAAGTCAGCAAAAACAAAGTCAAAAACAGATGCGGAGGTACTTTAGCAAAAAAAGGCCATTTCCAAAGCTGCTTTAAAATCTTCTTTTGTCTTTGATGCCACAAGCAGGTTATCAATATATTTCACCAGAACTGAACTATAGAGCGACTGTGGATTTTTCAAATCTTTCTTTACAATCTGACTTAACATTTGAGAACTTTTAGCAAACCCCTCTGGAATATGACACGCACTAAAAGTTTTATTTTGACACTGAAATGCGAAAATACATTGACTGTCCTCAGGCAGAGGAATTGAGAAGAGTGCTTGGCAAATGTCAGTGTCTGTATTCCATTCTGAATCTGGAACAATATTCGTGCAGGATTTTGTACCACCGAACAACATGGAATCGCTATCTAATTTATTTTCCTAAAATCTTGGACTATTCACCATTATTTACCACCCATTTTTATGCCCATTATTGTAGCGTTTCAAGACTATCAAGCACCTCCTAGCAGAATGGCTTGTTCGATCATTTGTTCATTAACTAGCTTCATTCCTTCTGCTTCTTTTGAAAGTCTGTATTGAATAATTCTAAGAAGAACTGCATTGGTTTGACATATATTGTCACCTGTTGTGCATTTTTAAAAATCCTTCTTATCTTTTTACCTTTGAAAGCCCATACCTTTTATTTGACAATATGTCTTAAATCCAGTGGCAGGTCAACTTTTTCAGAACTGGGAACTACTGAACTCGTGAATTCTGTGATTTAAAATTAACCACTGAATCTTCATCTTGAGTTTCAATTCAAACTCCATCTGGTGTGCAATAAATCACACAGTTCATCTTGCAAAGCAAGTCTTTTCCCAATAGATTAACCTAATATGAATTGATGATTGTTCTCCATTAAATCTTTTTTAGATGGAACATCTGCCATAACCTGATTAACAATTTGTTTATTGGGGGGCGTGGCCGGCAAGATAGCCGACTGCAGGAAGAATTAAAGCGCAACTCCCAGCCCACTGATACAATCCTGTATCACCCTCCTGTCCGATAATGACCTCAATGGCCGCGACCCACAATCTAGCAGGCAACTTTAAGGTGCTTATCCCAGTAGGGTAGTGAGGACCTTAACGGTGGTCCTAAGCTCTGGGACGGTGGTGTTTGGTGGGGTGTCCCTGCAAGAGATGTGCACAGCCCCTAATGCCTCCAGCTTTGCTGTGGGTCAGACTCTCCGCTGCCTGTGGGAGTGGCCGACGTTGATCATTGACAGATCGCTGCAGGAATAAGGTGCAACATGATCCCCCCCCTGGGCCGGTCCTGCTGACTGGGAGATCACTGGTGGCAGCGGCGGAGTACGCTGAGGAGTGGCGTCACTGCATACAAGCCTGGGCAGCCTCTTACATCAGCGCGCAGGCCCAGCGGGACAGCGGATGTGAGTGCAGTGAACAAAGGGACCGTGCGGGGAGCTGCCCACTGCCTCATTCCCTCTCGGGCACTTGTTTTGGGGTCACAACCCCCGTAGAGTGGATCGGGCCCGGCCAGGGCCCTGGGTGCAATTGATATGCCGAATATGGTAGCAGAGAGGCCCCTGCGATTGGAGGCCCCCACCACCCACACAAAGGCAATTATCAATGGGATCTCCTGGAGACCGACACAGCTCTGCAGTGCAAAGCTGGCCTGTCCGGTTCCCAAAGGCCCATTGTGCTATGAGCTTGGAAGCGGGGGTGTTACAGTGATTACGGCACAGACGAGGGCTGCATGCACTAGAGATTTTAACTCCAAGACAGTCAGTACCTGATGTACCCTGACCATCCCCCCATCCTCGGTGGCTCACTGAATTGTACTCTGAAGGGGACTTGGGTAGCTGGCACCTGACCCGGGGACTGAACAAAGGAGTCTGGAGAGACGCAATACCTGCTGAGTGCAACGAGTCCCCTGATGAGTGCAGAAGCAGAAAACTGGGGGGGGGGCAGGGCTAGCCTCCACAGTTTGATGGCAGGCTGCTCAGACCCCTTGGGCGAGCATCCACGCAGACTCTGGAGATCCCCACTGAACCCATGCTGGGTGGCGTATACCTGGTGGGGAGGGGGAGACAGTACGCGGACATAGATGAGTCTATCATCAATCAGTACTCCCAGATCTTTTACTTTTTTAACTGCCACAGGGAGTGGACCCATTTCATATGGCCACCAGGAAGAGTTCCAGAAAGAGAGATTATTTCCGAAGAGGATAACTTCTTTTTTTCGAGGATTTAAACTTAAGACAGTTGTTATCCATCCAGATGCTGACTTCCCTCATACAATTACGAAAGGTCTTGTTCAAGCCAGGGCCTTTACTGGAAAGTGACACCACGATCTGAGTTTCATCCGCATATACCACCGACAGCCCAAAACATTTTACAAGAACCGCCAGAGGGGTGACATAAATGTTGAACCGGGTTGGACTTCACGATGAACCCTGCAGAACACTACATGGCACAGAGGAGGGTTGAGATGAAAATTCCTCCAGGCATGCCAACATTTCTGCATTTTGACCGTGTGTTTGATTGTTAGATTCTTACCTTGAGTGTTTGAAAAATGAATGGTGTGCGTTCTATCATTTACATTATTAAATGTAATCGTTCTGTCCTACAGATAGTTTGCACCCTAAAAATTAGGGTAGATGAAACAATATATGTTTTTGAAAAGCATTTGGACTGTTTAGCATGCATGCAAGAAGCAATATCGTAGATCTAGTTAATTATTCAATTTTTGTGGTCACATGGTATTTCAGCGGGGACTGTCTCGCAACAATCTTGATGTTTAGCACTTTGTGTTATGATTTTTTACACACATGCTAATTTTGCTAATGCTTTAACAAACATTTGTATATTAATCATATAGGGAATGCTCAACATTGTATAATGTATGATAATTTTAGCCAAGCATTAACTTAGTCATCATTTTAGTTAAAATGTTGTTTTGTTTTAGTGTGTATGTGTGTGGTTAGATTTGACCATGTAATTGTCACATTTTAGTCACTTATTATTATTTTTTTTTGCGGTTTTGGAGCATGGCATGATAATATTTTGTTTATTTCCATCACATTTATGGGGTAGATCTGGTCACGTGACACTAACCTCATGGAATATAAATGTATTTGGTACGCCTAGCTTCGTTTATGGAATATTCGCTGGAGGGGCCACACGCTAGTGGCCTGACCGTTCATCTCTTAGCCTTTTCGTGTGGTACACTGCAAGTTACACTGCCTTACTGGCAGCCTGTTATGCTTTGCTTTTCATCTTATTAGGGAGTCTGCACACTGTTTCCTCTCGATGTCAGGAGATTTTGCTCATAGGACATATACATTGTGAGTCTATGGCTTTAAACACATGACTAAGCATTATTTTTTTTATTGTGTTTTCCACTACAGAACATGCTTTTCACATTATCATGCACGATTGTCACGCATGTGTCACATTTTATACATTTTACAACATGGGGTTCCTAAAGTAATCCTTTTGTTTAAGCTTCTTCCTTCCGGGTTGTTTTGTAGTCAATCCTCACTCGGTGGTAGATTTATAATCCCGCGGCGGTGTCAGTTTTGGCTCACTGAATTATCATGTTTTTAAAACACAGACGATCACATGCATGGTTTTCTCAGGCGGAGAATGCATGTGTTGATATTCTTATAGTTTCATGTAATGGATATAGTATTGGATTTTGTATAGTTGTGCCATCAAGTGTATAATAATTGTTGGAGATCTGTTATCTGTTGCTTGTTCTGATAGAAACTTTTAAAAAATATTTTACATATGTTACCCCTGACGAAGGGTTTCTCCCCGAAATTCCTTGAAATTTGAATTGTTATATGTTGAAGAAACAAGCTTGATGCGTCTTTTTTCATGAACTTTGAATACTGGAATCATCAGGTTGGTAATACAATAGGAAATAAACGTTTCGTTTGAATTAAAATAAGATTTAAATTGGATATACTTTGATCAATCTGATAATATTGTTGGAGTTACGGTGGCTCATGTGCCTGTTAGTTGTGCACCTTGGGTCTAGTGAACCATTCGGACAACAGCTTTGACAAAAAAAGTCTCACTTTAACCATATCCCCAAAGTTGTTATCTTGCCAACTCTGCATGTTTCCCTATTTCTTGTTTTATATTTTCATAAGAGAACAAACAGTACATGTTAGAACTGGGGGTCTCTAGTTGGCAGAGGTAGGTACCACTGTCCAAATAGGGACCCTTGCTTCTAGTCAGGGTAAGGAGGAACCACTCTATAGATAACCCCTGCTAACCCCCTTGGTAGCTTGGCACGAGCAGACAGGCTTATCAAAGGCAATGTGTAAAGTATTTGTACCAATACTCACAGTAACACAGTGAAAACACCACAAATGGACTCCACAACAGTTTAGAAAAATAAAGGTATTTAATCTAAACTAGATGAGACCAAAACGACAATAATCCAATAATCACCGTTCGAGATACGTTTTTTAAAGAGTCCTCAAGGGTTGCGTCAAAATAATCCACTGTTGCGTTAGAATTGTTCACAGTTGCGTCATGTTTAGCCAACAGTACCTTTAGATGCGACAAAGTTCCAAAACGGAAGCTGGTACGGTGGAAAACAAGCGATGCGTCACTCCTGAGACCCTGGTGAGGCGATGCGACAGCCCCGCTGGACGCAGCAGATAAGTTGCGATGAATCTGGTCTGTATGAGGAGGGAGGCGATGCCTTGTTTGTATGGATTCCGGAGCGTAGGTTCCGTAGGGATCGTCTCGCAAAGGCCCGATGCGACCATCTTCGGGACGGCTACGATCTGAGGTGCGGCGGCGATGCGCGGCGCAGCATCGATCTTCTCCTCTCGCGGTCCCTCGATGCGATGGCTCTGCGATGATGTTCGCAGCGACGTGATGCGGTCCGCAAGCAAGCGGTGCAGTGATTTCACCCAGCGACGACAGGCTCTGCGACGATACTTGCAGCGATGGTACTTTTCCTGCACCGGAGCGATGCCTTCCACAAGCGAAGGATGCGTTTTTCTTGCAGCAGCAACAGGCGCTTCGACTATCTCGATGTTTTCGGCGGCCGGAATTTCCTCGCACTGCGAGTGATGCGTGAAAATTTGCAGATAGTCTTCGTTTCTTGTTTTCCAGCTTTCCAAACAGCAGGCCACAACTTCCAGATGTATATATTTTAATAGGTGGCGATTTTAATTATAGCCCCTACCTTAGCGAGATTCACATCGCTAGGACACTCTTCGTGGGTGACGGAGCGCCGCTGTTGCTAGGCGCTGGTCACTTCCCCCAGTAACTGGAGCCGCCATCTTGGGCCGGGGAAGGCTCGCGTTGGAGATCGCAGCCCCTCCCGCCCTCCCAGGTACTTAAGGGCGTTTTTACTAGCTGTGAGGACATCTTTCCAAACAGCAGGCCACAACTTCCAGATGTATATATTTTAATAGGTGGCGATTTTAATTATAGCCCCTACCTTAGCGAGATTCACATCGCTAGGACACTCTTCGTGGGTGACGCAGCGCCGCTGTTGCTAGGCGCTGGTCACTTCCCCCAGTAACTGGAGCCGCCATCTTGGGCCGGGGAAGGCTCGCGTTGGAGATCGCAGCCCCTCCCGCCCTCCCAGGTACTTAAGGGCGTTTTTACTAGCTGTGAGGACATTTGCTGAACTCACCCTTGAGGCGGAAAGCCGGGGGTATCTTGCGCTTCCTTGCGCTCTACTTTGACTCGCCAGCGTTAAATAGAAGCGTTGGGGTTATTGACCAAAAATAACTTTTTAACCATTGTATATATTTTAATAGGTGGCGATTTTAATTATAGCCCCTACCTTAGCGAGATTCACATCGCTAGGACACTCTTCGTGGGTGACGCAGCGCCGCTGTTGCTAGGCGCTGGTCACTTCCCCCAGTAACTGGAGCCGCCATCTTGGGCCGGGGAAGGCTCGCGTTGGAGATCGCAGCCCCTCCCACCCTCCTCCCACCTATTGGGATGTATTTAGGTCAGGGGTCGTCCCGTCCGCGCAGCGGGCGGGCGCAGCGGGCGCGCCGACGGCGCGCCTAAGGCAAGCCCGTCTGCGCCCGTCCGCGCCGGATCCGGGCCCAGGGCCACGCCCCCTGGCCCTTTCCCATTATCATCCTTCAGAACATACACCCCCTGCCAACTTAGGAGCTACCGACTGCCACAGGATCCCCTATGTTCCACATTTGACCCGCATTCATTGGTGGGAAATGCTCATCAATGCTCAAACTGTGATGCTGTAATTGCAACCTATCATACCCTCCCCCACCGGAAACCTAATAAGACTCTTTGTGACTATCTTATGGCTCTCATTAATGTCCGCTCACTGGGTAAACATCGACATGAGATAGCTGAGCTCATGGAAGAAAAACAATTAAACATTTTGTTTTTAACTGAGACCTGGTTGGATAATGCTTCGGAACCGGACTTGGTTATTGCAGTTCCCCATGGGTTCTCAATCCATAGATTAGATAGACAACGTCAGAGAGGGGGAGGTATAGCCATAATTGCACGGGACACATATGTGGTCAGAACTGACGAGATACCGCTTTTGTCCTGTGAGGCTCTTCAATTCTCTATCAAACTCACTCCCTCCATAAATTTTAAAGGTATCCTTCTTTACCGTCCACCAGGACAAAGGTCGGCTTTCATTTCTGACATCAGTCACATTCTTGAAGTATCCGCCTTGGATGGTTCATTAACCATACTAGGCAACTTCAATTTTCACTTCGATAAAACTGAAGACAGTGACACAATCGCCCTCCAGGCATGCCTAACCACATTCGGGCTTTCCCAACTAGTGAAAGCCCCAACTCATGAAGGTGGCCATATTCTGGATGGTATTTTTTCCAATTTAGACAACCTTCGGGTTTCTGCAATTTTCCCCATTATATGGTCAGATCACTTTGTTATAACGGCTACTCTAACCAGCCATGCCTCAGGAATAGCTATGGAGAATGATAATAACCGTCAGACCTTCTTGGACTGGAAAAATATTGACAGCTATAGTTTACAATCAGCTCTGATTAAAACTAGCCCGATTTTATCACTTGATTCTAATCTTGCTACTACCCAATATAATGAATGGGTTGCATCTGCTGCCACTCGTCTGGTCCAGACAAAACAAAGCTCTCGAAACAGATCAACTCCATCTGCCCCTTGGTTCTCGGATACACTAAGGACACAGAAGCAGCTGTGTCGGAAGAATGAGAGGAATTGGCGCAGGCACTATTCTGAAGAGGCCAGAATAATTTATAAGCACTCGGTTATCATATACAAAAATATGATCCTAGATGCCAAGAAGAAGTACTTCTCGGAAAAAATTGAACTTTCTAAAAATTCAAATAAAGCATTGTTTGAGACAACTAAACAATTGGCTGGTTGTTTACCTAACCTCCAACCCCCCCTCCTCCCAACTGTTCTGTGATGCTTTGGCCAACTACTTTTATGACAAAGTTAATGATATCTATGCGGTCTTTGCTAGCTCCGAAAAAACGCATGTAGATATTCCTTCTGAGAAGGTGAATCACTCCACAACTGGTCCTTCCTTATCTCAGTTTAGGGAGGTCTCCATTACTCAGGTCAGGGATTTTTTGGCACCTATTAAATCAGGCTCTGCCCTTGACCCATGCCCTTTTAAAGTATTGCAACCAGTTTTGGAAGTTTTGCTTCCAGCAATCACTAATATATGTAATACTGTGATTACCACAGGAGTCTATCCCGCTGACCTAAAAAAGACTTTACTGAAGCCACTGCTGAAAAAACCAAATTTAGACAGGATTGAGCTCAAGAACTATCGACCGATTGCCAATTTGCCCATCTTGGCCAAAGTTGTCGAAAAGGCCTTAAACGCCCAACTGTCAGCCTTTATAGAACACCATCATTTATTGGATGATTCTCAGTTTGGTTTTCGCCAACATCATGGGACAGAGACAGCCCTGATCAAGGCCACAGAGGATATCCGAATCATTCGTGATGCGGGTGGCACTGCGGTCTTGATATGGCTGGACCTTTCAGCAGCATTTGACACGGTCGATCATGCGATTTTGATCGACCGTGTCAAAGATCTGGGGATTAAGCATAAGGCTAAGGCCCTACTGGCATCCTTCCTTGCCGGAAGGACTCAGGTGGTCACCATAGGGCCTTTTCAATCTACCACCCTGTCCCTGCCATGCGGAGTCCCCCAAGGCTCATCCCTGAGTCCGACACTCTTTAATATATACGTGTCGGACCTTGCCAACACCATCAGAGCTCATGGGATGAGCCTTACTTCCTATGCTGACGATACCCAGTTGGTCTTGGCCATCAGAAATGACGGACAAAAAGTGGCTGACAACTTCAATCTGGGCATGCAGGCTATAGGAAGTTGGATGGCCGCCAACTGCCTCAAATTGAACTCGGATAAGTCCGAGGTGGTCATCTTTGGACACTTATCCCCTGATTGGTCCTCTCGCTGGTGGCCACAGTCCATGGGCTCACCGCCTATTCCAGTCAGTAAGGTAAGGAACCTGGGTGTTATGGTTGATGACAGGCTTACTTTTCTTCCTCATGCAAATCAGATTGCCTCCTCCGAATTTTATAAACTACGAATCATCAAAAATATCCTCCCTTTTCTCCCTACCTCAGCTGGCAAGACCTTGATCACGTCCTTGGTCTTATCCACCTTGGACTACTGGAATACTCTATTTTTGAATGCCCAAGAGAGAGTCCTTAACAAGCTGCAGACTATTCAAAATGCCGCTGCCCGACTGCTGGGTAACATCCCCAAATTCCAATCAGTCTCGAGCACCATCAGAGAATTGCATTGGCTTACCATTAGGAACAGAGCTAAGTTTAAGGCTCTGTGCATTGTCTATAAGGCACTGCACAACCAGGGACCGGCCTTTCTGACTCAACAACTCATCCCCTACCGGCCCGCTAGGTCCCTGCGGTCCTCTGATCTCTTCCAGCTGGAAGTACCCCATACCAGACTGGTCTCATGGGGTGACAGAAGATTTCTTGTTTCCGCACCCAAGCTCTGGAACTCTTTGCCGCTAATCATAAAGAACAGTCCTTCTTTGTGGTCCTTTCGGAAACAACTCAAAACTTGGTTATTTGACCAATAAGTAGATCCTCCTTTAGGGCTGAATTTAGCAGATATCAGCGCCGAGATGCCCAAGGGCCTTTGTAGCGCTTTACAAATGTTTAAATAAATAAATAAATGCCCCTCAGTCGGATTCAGCACTCAGGAAGGGCAGAACTGTCTCAGCAGAGTTCAGGGAAAGCTGGGGGGTGAAGTCCTTTTTTCCCTGGGACTTCTTAACAGAAGGCCAGCTCACAACAGGCCCTTGGAGATCTCTTCAAGCAAGGGGACAAAGCAACAACAATGTCCTTCCCCTCTCCTTGGAAGCAAAGCAACTGCAGGTCAGTCCAGCCAAGCAACAGCAGGACAGTCTTCCTTCTTCAGTCTTCCAGCTTTCTCCTTGGCAGAGGTTCCTTCTTGATTCCAGGATGATCTAATTTTCTGTAGTCAGGGGTCCAGTACTTATACCCCTAGAAGTCTTTGTTTCCTTTGTGCAGGAGGGCTCTGAGCCCGGTCTGAACCAGTTCTGGGTGTTCCTTGAGCACTTTGTTTTCCTGGTCTCTCCTTTCATTTCAGAGAGAGGGGCAGGGTCGTCAGCCCTCCAGCAGGAGGTGGAGCCAGCATTGTGGAAGGCGGGCACAACCCTATTCAGGCCCAGGAGCTACCCCCTCCCACTACTCTAGATGCAGATGGAACTATTCAGCCCAGGGATGGCCCACTCAGTCTCAGGGAGCCACCCAGCCCCTGTCACTCACAAACCAGACAGTCAATTCACAAACAGGCCAAGGCCCACAAAGGTCAGACAAGAGAACAACAACTTTCTAAAAGTGCTGTTCTCAAACAGAGGATTTAAAAACAACATTTCCTAAAATATGTTATTAAATTCTGAGTTCAGGGATACCAGACTTTTATGTCCTACCTTGCTCCTATGGGAAGATATACTGGTAGCCACTGTAGCCAGCATTCCCAATGATCGCCTATAAGCAAGGGAGCCTTACAATAGTGAAAAACGAAAATGGCTGTCATTCACTACCAGAGCATGACACCTGTACTAGTACATGCTCTACCTTCCACATACACTGCACCCTGCCCAAGTGGGTACCTTGGGCTTTCCATAGGGGTGACCAATGTGCACAGAAAGGGAAGGGTTGGGCCGGGTCAGTGGGGACACTGACCAGGAGGACATGGCAGTTCAGACTACACCCAGGCACTCCGGTGGCAGGCCTGAGACACCATTTTAGGGCTACTCATGTGGGTGGCACAATCAGTGCTGCAGGCCCACTAGTAGCATTTGTTATCAGCAGCCCTGACGCACTCAGTGCACTTTACTTGGAACTTTTTGGTGACACAAATATGCCAATCATGGATAACCAATTACCATCATAATTTACACAGGGAGCACTTGCACTTTGACACTGATCAGCAGTGGCAAATTGCCCAAAGCATCTATACCAGCAAAAACGAAATCCAGCACAGTGTCAAAAATACAGGAGGCAGAGGCAAAAAGACAGGGGAAACCTCGCCAAAAATGCCAGGTCTAACAGTACATGATTAGGCCTACAGTTGGACAAAACTGTCAGGAAAGGACATCGCCTATGTTGCTGGTCGTGCACAAGTTAATCCCAATAGAACTACATAGATGTGCAATGATAAATAACGGCAATTCTAACATGCTGGTCAAAGTTTACAGCATTATCCAATCTCAACCTACTAACAAAATCCATGATATTCCTCCATGGTTGCCAAATGTTATAAAGTTGCTTCAAGTAACTTTGACTTGTTAATGTAACTCATTCAGCCATAATGCACCAATGCATGTTCTCACACTAACTGTTCAAAGTCTGAGCAATTTGCCTACCAGTTAACATTATTATTGTTGGCTCGGAGTGAAACATGTATCCCTTCTATTCCGCACATAATGTACAGCAGACATTCACAAAAAAGCTCTGTGTGACCTTAGAAAGTTTGTGTTGTAATGAGCTGTTTCATACTCCACCCACTCCCAGATCCTACATGTGTTTACACTTCCATGTCATATGCAGCGCTGGTGCTGCATTTCATCAAAAGGAACGCTTAAGGGACCCAATTCAAAACAGGATTTTTTTCTAGTAAAATCCATACTAATATAATAAAGACAGAGACCAAACCTTTAACTAGTTTCAAAAAACTTCTCAAAACTCATCTATTTCAGCAAGCGTTCTAGCTCCACTGTTCTCAGCTGACACTAGGTCTCTCTTCCGCGCCAGGACAGTCTTGACTAACAGTGCGCGTTACAAATCAATATATAACATAACATAACATAACATAACTAATATAATAAAGAGAGAGCCCAAACCTTTGAGGCGGGTAATCTCAGGAACCACAGCACCAATCACAACACCCAATACAGCGTTGGAAAGGCAGTTGCAGCAGAAGGACATATGCAGATGCCCACCATATACATTTAAAAGGTAAAAGAACCGTGCCAGCAAAGTAGTCCCTTGTGGGCGTGTCTGCGTCGTGCTGTGGGCGTGTGCTGGGGGTGTGACAAACGCTGGGGGCGTGTGGTACGTTCCGCCCTTCATGCCATGTCTCATATCTGTGCTAATCGCACCCTGCTCCCTTTAAATACCCCTGCACCCCATAATCATAACCCACCCTTACTCCTTAAAATACCCAAACACCCATCTTAACCCTATAAATATACCCTGTGCCCCAAAACCTAAACCTATCCCTAAACCCAAAAAATACCCCTGTTCCCCAAAACCCAAACCTAACCCTGAACCCTATAAATACCCCTGTACCTCAAAAACCAAACCTACCCCTGAACCCTAAAAATACCCCTGTACCCTAAAACCCAAACCTAGCCCTGAACCCAAAAAATGCCACTGTACCACAAAACCCAAGCCTACCCCTGAACCCTAAAATACCCCTGTACCCCAAAACCCAAACCTAGCCCTGAACCCTTAAAATACCCCTGTACCCAAAAACCCAAACCTAGCCCTGAACCCTAAAAATACCCCTGTACCCCCAAACCCATACCTATCCCTAAACCCTAAAACTACCCCTGTACCCCATAACCCAAAACTATATTGGAACCCTTAAAATACCCAAACACCCCAAAACCTATACCTCAGTACCCCAAAACATATACCCCTATACCCATACTTACCTTATCCAAACATTAAAAAAAACATGCTTTTACCATTCATGCATTTACAACGAATTTCGTTGTAAATGGATGCGTGGTAAAAGCATATAAAATGTAATACCATGCGTTATAATGGCATTGCGGAGTCATGGTACTTTCGTAATGAAAGTATGCGGTGTGATGGTATGCGGAAAGGAAGCTGCGGAATAATGGGTGTTTACCCTCCCCCGGTAAGTACATTGGTGGCACGGCTGCCCACATCTCCAGCGACACCCTCATATTTTTTTCACCACCCATTTGAAAAATGCACAGGTCTCTCTCATTGATGGCCAGCACCGACATACACTTTTAGACACACCTCCCGCCACAAGTTCTAGAATTGCGAACTTTAGAGTTGGGGGAGCTACGTTCGAATCTCTGCATCAGCTCAACATCCTGTGATTCCAGGCAAATCGCTTTGTCTCCCCGTGCCTACCACAAATGAATGTGTTCTTCTGTAATGTAAATTGTGCTCATGCCATGTTGTCGAGTTCGCGCTATATAATATTGCAAGGAAAAATAAAGTAGGGAAACTCGAGTTCACACACTACTGAACGCGCACTCTTAAGTGCATCAGCAGTGCACTGTGAATCTGAGCGTTTCACAGGCCTGTCACAGATAAGAAATGCTATCAAAACGAAATACTACAAAACAATATACTACTGGCCGGCAGCAATTCATACCCGGACAACGTCGGGACGGGCTGCTAGTATTGTATAAACTCACTGGAATAGATTTACACATTTGATCTGATTCACAAAGATTCCCATGGTTACTTCCACAGGAGTTGTACATTTCCAGGAGTACTCAAATTCTCACAATTTACTCATGTTGCATTACAGTATATGTAATCTCTGCTTGACTAAATAATGCAGAGTTGTGCATTTGGAATTTTTTTTTCTTGACTAAGTCCTATTGCTACACAACTCTGCAGAGGCTTCCCTTTCATTTTCATGAACACGTTTGCGTGCTTTTCACGACCGAGAACTGCCTGAATGAGATCTGTATGAATGCTTACAGGTTTGTCGGTGCTTGCCTGGTCTGCCTGGTATCCTCCCTCGAAGTGCTGCCTGTGCTTTCATCACCCTGAATACACTATGGGAAATCTGCCCTAGTAGTCAGTGGCTGTTAGCATCGATTGTAAACATTTATGATCCTAAAGAATCCACAAATCCTTACATTGCTAATCACGATATGAAATTCACAAACGCAAATTGATTATTTTTGTTCACCTCAGTACCACTTTGGTACAGAGTCAAATGCGTGAATCTGGCAGTAAATCCGTCCTCATGCAGGCACTGGAGCAGCAGAGAGGCCCTGGGGAACTCGCTGCTAACAAGACCAGGATCCTTGACCACTCCCTCTCCATGTCCGCAGTATTTCGGACAATCGAGGGTCCAGGTTCCCTCCTTTGCATGCGCAATTTGTATAGGAGGAACAAAATGAAGGAGAAATGTTTCATATAGATTGTACTGCTAAACAAAAACATAAGTCTATAATTTCCTATTAAGTGTCCCAGTATTCTTTACACGAGGCTCGTTTAGTTTCTGGGCCAGCCAACATTTATCCTCAGCAGGTAAACAAATCAGTAGTTTACATTTAAAAAAAATAATCTTTAACATGGTGTTTCTGATCTTTTCTTTCTTTTTGTTAAGGCAAGATAAACTTTGTCAGTTTTAAATCATAATTTCTAACCTAACACAATTTATGTTTTTTAGCTGACTGCTTACTGCTTCTGTTCGGTAATTCGATAACGACTCTTCGTCAATACCCGGAGAAAAACATTCCAAGTGATATTTCGTTGAAATGAACACTAGTAAAGAGCTGATTGTAATTAACATATCTTTATTTGTGGTTATTTGAACAGTCAATACATCTTTTTTTTTCCTCTTAAAAGTGAAAATAGAAATGTACCTTTGTGTCTGAGGAGGCAGCAGGTTTGGGCTGAAATCTCTCGTTGCAATCCAGGCGCCTTTGTGACTTTCCGCAGAGTTAAGGTGACTGCGCGCGCACAAGCAAAGCTCGACGTTGCAAGCGTAGTGTGTAATTTCATAAGCATGTGTTATTTGTCGTGCTTGAATACCCAAGGGCTAACCCACTTGAGAATTCTTTGGATACACATGGTGTACTCTTTCTTAGTAGGCTTCTTTATTACAAGTTGTCCTATGCTAACAGTCTATTTAGCCTGATGTTACTGATAGGTGTGCCTGCTTTTTTCTTACAATATCTTTGCACCTGCAAATGAACACCGTCAGATTCCTTAAGTGGCAGGCGTTTACACTCGAGGGCTGAGCCCTTTTTATCCCACAGACAGCTAGAGCATGTTACCACACAAACCCATGCATACATACACCCAAATAGCTGAATGACTGTTGGTCAGCCCCTTCTGCCATTGGCCCTTTTAGACAGTGCCGGTGGGCTACTCTTAAAGCCGTGATACTTGTTGACTGTTGCATGGAGCTTTAACTCGTCACCTGTGGTAACCTCTCCACTGTTATGCTGCCCACCTCCCTGTCAGTGCAGGACTCCAATGCTATCTGCTGGGTGTCATTGAGTAGATAGCTCAAGTTTTTCTCTGAGTGGAATTGTTGACATAAAAAATAGTCAAAGCAGGTTGAAAATAGAAATAGGAAACTAAGTTTTAAAATTATTTAAATTTTTACAGTGAAAGCTTGTCTATGAAAGTAATAAACTGTTACTTCCATCTGGCTCTTCTGGTCTCAGAGATGTAGGGTTTGTTGTGCGTCTAAAAACAGTGTGTGATGCCTAGGGCCATCAAAACAAACCATGACTTACAGTGATTTTTTTCTTTTTTTGTATAAAGATTATGTATAACGATACCCCTAGTGAATAATAAGTAAAGGAAAGCTATGCATTTTTTAAATGTGCCCAGTGATTTAAGTTTAGAAATAGTTATATTTATACAACTTCGAATTTTGGATTACCCGGAATGTGTTTTTGTGCTTTGACTTGCAATTGGAAGCAAAAATTGAGAGAAGTTCTATAGATAATAACGTTGGTTCCAACATTCTTTGTTTTCAGACTGGACTTCTTTTGGTAAAAAAAATGACCCCCTCCGTGTGGATGGTTTGCTTCAGATGAAAGTGAAGACCCAAAAATGTGACTGTGTGAAGAAAGGAGCCGATGTTTGGACTTTGTGGTGGTTGTTGCCTGCAATATTTGGGCTTGTTTTTAGCCCATACCCAAAATATCCTACCGTCCTAGACATTCCGGAAAACTGAAGACACAGATGAGTTCAGGTTGCTGTGGCTTGCTTGAACCCTACCACTTTTTCCTACAGTGCATTGATGCCCTGTAATCATTAAACTCTGCTTAAAAAAAGACTTCTGCGCATAACGTTCTGAAAGTTGTAGGGAATGTCAAACGTCTTACCACTCAGTGTTCCCAGACTTCATCGGATAAACGTGGGATGCAGCCTGTTTAGATGGGTTTATTGTGAGAGACATGCAACCCCCAAAAAACAGCTTCAGTTTTTTCTAGAAAAGTCATTATGTTTGGATGTGGGTAGCTTGTGCATGTATCCCAGGGGTCAAACTGGCACCCATAAAAGCCTAACAATCCCAAACAATTGGAGAACTAGCCACCCGTTAGAGTCCAGGGTGGTGTGATGTGCAAGGATCCTCTTCTCTTTTTAGGTCAAAGCCTGCGTTGTAGCGCATGCGCTGCTGCGTGCAAAGACCTATTGTGAACCGGGGGATTTCAGTACTGCGTGAAGCCATGCCCCCTTTTTCCATTGGCAGGCCTCGCGAAATGGAGGCCTGCCATTGGAACTTTCGTGTGTTTTGTTGATTTGTCCACTTTCGATCCCGCCTCCCGAGGACTGGGTGACCTGCTTTACGGCACCCTGACAAAATTTCCTTGTATATTGTCATGGCAATTGTCAAGCAGGCCACCGTGTCCGGAGGTGCCCCGCTAGGAATGGCCAAGTGCCGCCTACGTCAACGGAGTCAAGGGGGCGTCGCCAGGCAAAGAGGAAGCTTTTTTCTGGAAGCCTCCGTTGATATGCACTGTTTTCTGCCAGCGAAAGCTCGGCTCCAACAACAGCAAGATCCGTCCGCCCACAGAGCATCCAGCGAACCACTGTAGCCTGCGGAGGCCGGCGCCTGGGAAGCCACCATGGGCAGCAGCACAACTGGAGGGGGCGAGGGGAGAGACAGGGCCAGGCTCCCGAGCTGTCTGTGCTGAACCTCCTCCTGCAGGCGGGGTCCAGAGCCTGAAGAGGAGCACAGAGTCTGCGGGAGGGAGGGGGCTCCTGTGCTCCTCAGCAGGCGCTGAAGCTCTGCTTCACTCCCCTGGACCCTTTTGTGAGCAGCGCTCGCTTCCTGCCGGGAGGCGTCTGTGCGCGGAGGTGAGGTAAGGCGCTCTCTGGGAAGGTGGGTGAGAGTGCGCCGAGTCACGGCTGCGCGCTTGGGGGTAGGACAGACACGTAGAGTGTCCCCGGGCAGAGCCAGTGCCCTCACCACTTGTTAAATGTTGTGGTCACCCTATGTGAGTTTGTTTACTGCTGCTAACTTCTATTAGCACGTCCACCCCGTCTGACCTTCAGTGTGTCCGGCAAAGCTGCTAATTAGTGAAACTAGGGAGGAGCCTCTTCAAACTTGCACGTCATTGTCAATATTTTATTAAATGAAAAATTAAACGCCTGCATTGCACGTTTACTTTTCAGTAAGAAACTCATTTAGGGGTTGCGTGTTTCACGGATTCATTCAAGTGAATGACAGACAGACACTGTTTCCCAAGCGGACTTTTCACAACTTAACAATTAACAGTTGTATACATGACAAACACGAGCTGATGGGGAGAGATTGATCTTAGTACATGCAATTATTTCTGCTGCGCCTAGCAAATTTAATTTTCACACTTATATGGTCCTAAAGGCGACACCTATTGGCTATGCCAATGCTTGTGTTTCCTTAGTCCTTATTCGTTAGCGCTCAGATCCATAATTTCCATTTTTCGCAAGGAGCACTGGCCAATTACAGTTCCCTTACTCTAGTAGGCCAGCATCACCAGAGGAGTCCCGCAGGGCTCCTGTCTTAGCCCTACGTTGTTTAACGTATATGTCTCCCCGTTGGCTAATATTATGAGGTCCTTCGGGTTTATGCCCATCTCTTACGCTGACGACACGCAGCTGCTGTTCACTTTTAAAAAATTTACTCCGGAGATAAGACAATCTTTCTCCAACGGCATGACTGCGACCGCCAGCTGGATGGCCACAAACTTTCTCCAGTGCAATGTGGGAAAGTCTGAGGTCATGTTATTCGGAGAGGCAAAAATCCTGTGGACCCCTGACTGGTGGCCCTCCAGTCTGGGGCAGGCCCCCTCCCCTAAACAGGTGGTGAAAAACCTGGGGGTTCGTCTAGATCACAACCTCACCCTTGCCCATCATGCCAGCACCACGGCGGGATCTTGCTTTCACATTATAAGCCTCCTGCGGAAGGTGTTCCCCCTTCTTCCAGACTACACAAGAAAGACCTTGGTCCAGGCCCTCGTTCTGAGCCGCCTGGACTACTGTAATGGCCTTCTCTTGGGAGCTAACGAAGGAGTGCTTAATAAACTTCAAGTGGTTCAGAACACCGCGGCCCGCCTGGTGACCAATGCCCCCCCTAGAACTCCATCTCTGCCCCTTCTCAAGGCCCTCCACTGGCTTCCCATCCGGAAACGGGTGGAATTCAAGATTTGTTGTGTGGTACACAAGAGTCTCTACAACCTCGGTCCACACTATTTGGCCGAGAAATTTGTATACCACCGCCCCTGCCGCAATCTCAGGTCCAGCAACCAACCATTACTCCAGGTTCCTAGACACTACAAGACCAGACAGGGAGGTCGTGCCCTTTCCATCATGGGCCCGCGCCTTTGAAACAATCTCCCCCTTTCCCTTAGAGAGTGCCCGAGCCATCTAGCCTTTAGGAAACTCCTAAAGACAACTCTATTCTAGTTGGAGCGCTGTTCTGTCCTGTTCTTCACAGCACCGCGCGGAGATACACCTTCGGGTGTGATGCCGGCACATTACAAGCCCATAAATAAATAAAATAAATAAATAGTAAGTGCTTAATTTGGGGACTACTTGTTCATTTAATTTAATGCTAGTGTGTGGCACGGAGCATTTTCACTTTAATAAAGCTAGCTGCCGCCCGCTTTTATTTATGCACGGCTGTGCATGGTGCGCTTTCGGTTTACATACAGCTGTCGACTCCTTTTGGTCAACAGTGTATTTTGGCTGCGAGTTGTATCTAGACACTTATAGTGCTTAGGATTTTTTTGATCAGTGCCCTGTGTACGTCGTGTTACTAAGGCTCTGATTAGATGAGGGGAAAGAAAATGTTGGCAAACCGGGCCTCAGAGTAGAAATGTTTTGGTGTTCAGGGGCCAGGAGGATGTGTGACATGTGGAAGTGGGTGGAGCAGGAGTACACTCAAAGTAACAGCTGTGAAGTATACCAGGGCACCGGAGAAACCCTTTAAATCCAGTTTTATCCTTAACGTTTTTGTACTCGTAATTTGCTTCTTGTATAATGACTTTCACACCGCAATTAGGAAAATAATAGTTTTCACGAGACTGACACTGCTGAACCGGCCCATCTAAGAGATTGGGGAATTTATTGCATCAATATTGCCTGGATCCTGGATCTCCTTGTTTGTATCATTTCATTACCATCTGCTCTCCCAGTTTCCAACAAAGGTACTCAACCATAACTAGTTTTGCAGACGGGATGATCTCGGCACTTGCATGCAGTCAATCTGAAATATTGCTATTGGGTGTCCATTCTTTTGAAGTGCAGAGGGAAAAGTATACCCTTCCTTGGTCTAAACAGAATCTATCCATTGCAACAATTTATGGAGTGTGGTTATTGATTAGGCTCGTTGAATGAATCCATGTGCCACAATGAGTTAGAGAATTCTGTTTCTGCTTTAGATGATACCAGTTAGTTTATGCATTGCAGTTTTTACTTTCTTTCTATAGGAGCTTGTTCCTGAAGTGCTGTCATTGTGATTGCTATCCTCTTACGCTGACCTCTCTCTGAAGTTGGTGTTTCTCATACATTTTAATGTTTTCATTGTTGTTTACCTATGGTACTCCCCTCTTTTCCTATGCCACTTCTAGTTTAGTACCTTTGTTTTTTGGTAGTTAAACGTACCAGTACATAGTGTTACCTTCGAGGATCAAGTCAGTCACAGGTGTTCACAAGTGCTTGACGTAGTGGCAGAGCAGCCACAGCAAAAAGCCATTCATCTATCCCTATAAACAGATAATTTGTTGCTGTAGCAGAACGACTGTCATTTCAGCAACAACAGAACACCACATACAGGGCCATTCAACTGGTGTAATTGTTTGGATTAATTTGCGATTCAATAGGTCTCACATTTTAAAAACTTTCACCTATTGGTATTGTAAATGTAAATGCCTTTTATTATTGCAGGTTTTTCCAATACATAAATAAAAAGCATGGTCATTTACAATGCCAATAGCTAAAAATCTCGCAATTGCGAGACCTATTGCATTGAAAATGCTTGTTTTATATACCCACTAGCAGCCCGTCCCGACGTTGTCCGGGTAAGAATTGCTGCCGGCCAGTAGTATATTGTTTTGTAGGATTTCGTTTTGATAGCATTTCTTATCTGTGACAGGCCTGTGAAACGCTCCGATTCACAGTGCACTGCTGATGCACTTAAGAGTGCGCGTTCAGTAGTGTGTGAACTCAAGTTTCCCTACTTTATTTTTCCTTGCAATATTATATAGCGCGAACTCGACAACATGGCATGAGCACAATTTATATTACAGAAGAACACATTCATTTGTGGTAGGCACGGGGAGACAAAGCGATTTGCCTGGAATCACAGGATGTTGAGCTGATGCTGAGATTCAAACGTAGCTCCCCAGCTCTAGAGTTCGCAATTCTAGAACTTGTGGCGGGAGGTGTGTCTAAAAGTGTATGTCGGTGCTGGCCATCAGTGAGAGAGACTTGTGCATTTTTCAAATGGGTGGTGAAAAAATAGGAGTATGTTGCTGGAGATGTGGGCCGCCATGCCACCAATGTACTTACCGGGGGAGGGTGAAAACCCATTATTCCGCAACTTTCTTTCCGCATACCATCACTCCGCATACTTTCATTAAGAAAGTACCATGACTCCGCAATGCCATTATAACGCATGGCATTACATTTTATATGCTTTTACCACGCATCCATTTACAACGAAATTCGTTGTAAATGCATGAATGGTAAAAGCATGAATGGTAAAAGCATGTGTTTTTTAATGTTTGGATAAGGTAAGTATGGGTATAGGGGTATATGTTTTGGGGTACTGAGGTATATGTTTTGGGGTGTTTGGGTATTTTAAGGGTTCAGATATAGTTTTGGGTTATGGGGTACAGGGGTAGTTTTAGGGTTTAGAGATAGGTATGGGTTTTGGGTTACAGGGGTATTTTTAGGGTTCAGGGCTAGGTTTGGGGTATAGGGGTATTTTAGGGTTCAGGGGTAGGTTTGGGGTACAGGGTTATTTTTAGGGTTCTGGGGTAGGTGTGGGTTTTGGGGTACAGGGGTATTTTAACGGTTCAGGGCTAGGTTTGGGTTTTGGGGTACAGGGGTATTTTTAGGGTTCAAGGCTAGGTTTGGGATTTGGGGTACAGGGGTATTTTTAGGGTTCAAGGCTAGGTTTGGGTTTTGGGGTACTGTTGGACTTGGCCCTTATGGCAGGTTCACCCCTAAACTTTTTGCTTGTAATGGTGACCTGGTGGTAGTGATTTTTGGGTTCTGCGCACTTTCACTGTGTCCCAGTGGAAAGCGCGTGCGCACTCTGAGTGCATGTGATGAGATAGGCCTGCCCTCCCATAGGAATGCATGGGGAATGTATGTGTCCCTGGTAGTTCCTGATGCGTGGGGTGTACAGGTTCGAATGTGATATGTGCGAACTCGTGAGAGTGAATGCTTTGCAATGGTGTGTGTTGCATGAGTGTGTCATATGTAGAAGTGCCACTTCTAGGACTTGGCATATTAATGTAAAATGTGTCTGGCGTGTGATTGGCTGGAGCAGGCTGGTGTGCCTGGCTCCAGGAAGGCTGGATGGGTCTGCCCGGTGGTGAGTGTGAGATTAGCATGAGTGATGTGTGGGAGGAGTGTACCTGTGTCCTGGATGGGCTGGGTTTTCCCCACACAATGCTGGCTCCGCCCCCCTGTGGTGTGACTGATGACCCTAGCCCTGCCAGTGAAAGAAAGGGGTGGTTGGGCCATCAAGGGTACTCAAGGACCAGCTGCGACTGGGTCTGCCCCCCCCCTGTGCCAGAACAAAGGATTTTGTGTATAAAAATGGGGCTGTGTCCCCACTGAAACTGTTCTTGTTCCAGGATCCTGAGGGGGCTGCTGCTGCTGTCGATGGGCCAGAGGACCGCCACTTGGAGAGTCTCCCTGCCTGGAGACCCAGTGTGCTGGCTCTGGGCCCAGCCTTGCCCCCTGTCTGCCCTGAGGACCTTTTGCTGGACTTGTGTTTCCCCTAAAGCGCCTGGAAGCGCTTTATTTTGTCTACCAGCGCTGGGAGCGCTTTATCTGCCTGAGGGCACCTGGGAGCGCTGTGTCTGTGCTTCTAGCGCTTAAGAGCGCTTTATTCTGTCCCTCTGCGCGTGGGAGCGCGGTTGTCTTCAGCCGGTGCCCACCCGCCGTGTGGCCGCCTGATCTGCCGAGTTAGGAAGTCCTCTGGCGAGTGCCCACCTCGCCAGGGACCTCGCCGCCATAGTGAGAGCCCACCTCGCTTATTTTTTATTCATGTGCCCCCTGGCAGGTGCCCACTCTGCCAGGGACCTTGCCGCTATATTTTGTTTACCTCGAGGGAGCCCACTCCTCGGTAAACTCACCCCCCGCCTAGAAGTGCCGGAGACGGGCCGCCGCGCTGCCCGCAACGACCCGGAAGTGTTCCTACTGGCCGGCCAATCCGAGCGCGGCCCGACGGAAGTCCCGCCCCCACAGCCGTGACCCGGAAGTCAGGCAGGCCGGGGGCAGGACAGAGAAGCAACCGGAAGCGGACGGGAGGCCACCCCGCGCTCCGGTGAGGGCAGAAGCCGGCGTCTTTCCTTGTCCCCCCCCCCCGCCCCCCCCCCCCCCCCCCCTCCCGGGGCTCCCGAGGACGAGGGAGAGCCCCAGAGCACCAGAGAGAAGAGTCCTGGCGGCAGGGAGACGCCGCAGGAACCCAGAGCGACCTCGGAGCCCCCGCAGCAGAGCCCGGTGAGTGAAGTGCGGGCGTCTCGAGGCGGGGGCCCCAGTGCTCTGTAAAGGCCCCGTGGGGGCCCGTGCATACTTCGGAGCGGCCCCAGAAGGCAGCGGGCCGCTTCCCCTTTAAGGTCCAACGCGAGGCATTGTTGAAGGAGCCCAGAGAGGCTCAGGGGCCCAATTGTCATTTTGAGTCCCCCGGGAGGGACTCCAACGCTAGTGACGGGCCCAGAGAGGCTCGTGAGGCATCGTTGGTTTGGAGCGCTGCGAGGCCCTTGCTGACATATCTCTTCCCAAAGCCCCGAGAGGCTCAGAGCGCCATATTTGGTTAGAGTCCTGAGAGACTCTCAGGGGGCATTGTATTTGTTTTGAGAGCCTGCGAGGCTCCAGCGTTGACCCCATCCTCATCACCAGTTGCCCAGCACTTTGTGGGCAACTGCCACGTTAAGCCCCCTGACTTTGGACACAGGGCGTCCTAGCCCTAGAGAGGCCAGTACGCCTCGGGACAGTCACAGGTGGTGACTTAAGTGAGTTTGGCGCAATTGTTCATTTTGCTTACACCTCTGAATGAATGTTATGCATTTCATCATGTGTTATGTTCTTACACCCCTACAGGTATAGCGATACTTAGGTGGTTTCCTTCTTGCTAGTACAGGTGGTGCTAGCAGAACCCAGGTTCCCTAGTGTAATCTCCTAAGATAGTGAGGGTTGCATAGGTGGTGCTCACCTGGTACCAGTAGTGACTGGTTGTATGTTATTTTTGTGCTACAGTGATAATTCTATGATCTAAAAAGTGCTATTTCTAAAAGTGCATACCCTTGACAGTGGTCCAGGTGGCCCTGTCCTGTACATTATCCCCTGTATATTCTGCCCGTGCCTCTGGCACATTGTAAAGTGTGTGTTTTATCACATGTGTTTTGGTGTAATACAAAGGCTATTTTTTATATAGCCTTGTGTGGAGTTTCCTTTGTGGTGGGCCTTGGGTGTTGTTGCTGGGGTGCGTGCGCAAATACTTAACTCATATCGCCTCCAAGTTTAGCCTTGCTGCTCGCGCCGCGTTACCTAGAGGGTGAGTAGGGGTTATCTTGGCGTGTAACTCCCTTGCCCTGACTTAGGAGTGGTGGTCTCTGACTGACTTTGCCGAAAACCCTGGCCAGCCAGGGATCCCATTTCGAACAGGTACAGGGGTATTTTTAGGGCTCAGGGGTAGGTTTGGGTTTTGGGGTACAGGGCTATTTTTAGGGTTCAGGGCTAGGTTTGGGTTTTGGGGTACAGGGGTATTTTTAGGGCTCAGGGGTAGGTTTGGGATTTGGGTACAGTGGTATTTTAAGGGTTCAGGGCTAGGTTTGGGTTTTGGGGTACAGTGGTATTTTTAGGGTTTAGGGCTAGAGCTAGGTTTGGGTTTTGGGGTACAGGTGTATTTGTAGGGTTCAGGGGTAGGTTTGGGTTTTGAGGTACAGGGGTATTTATATGGTTCAGGGCTAGGTTTGGGTTTTGGGGAACAGGGGTATTTTTTGGGTTTAGGGATAGGTTTGGGTTTTGGGGCACGGTATATTTATAGGGTTAAGATGGTTTAGTGTTTTAGGGTGTTGGGGTATGTAAGGAGTAAGGGTGGGTTATGATTATGGGGTGCAGGGGTATTTAAAGGGAGCAGGGTGGGATTAGCACACGATATGAGACATGGCATGAAGGGCGGAACGTACCACACTCCCCCAGCGTTTGTCACGCCCCCAGCACACGCCCACAGCACAACGCAGACACGCCCACAAGGGCCCACAAGGGACTACTTTGCTGGCACGGTTCTTTTACCTTTTAAATGTATATGGTGGTTATCTGCATAGCCTATGTGGGTGCTGTGATTGGTGCTGAGGTTCCTGAGATTACCCGCCTCCAAGGTTTGGTCTCTCTCTTTATTATATTAGTTCTGTTATGTTATGTTATGTTATGTTATGTTATATATTGATTTGTAACGCGCACTGTTAGTCAAGACTGTCCTGGCGCGGAAGAGAGACCTAGTGTCAGCTGAGAACAGTGGAGCTAGAACGCTTGCTGAAATAGATGAGTTTTGAGAAGTTTTTTGAAACTAGTCAGGTTCGGCGTGTGCCTCAGAGCGTCCGGTAAGTTGTTCCACAAGGAGGCAGCTCTAACCGCCAGAGATTGGTCACCTAGACAAACCCTCTTGAACCTAGGAATCACCATATGTTTGAGGGTCGCCGATCGCAACTGACGTGTTGGCTGGTAAAACGCAAATCTGGCCCTTAAGTAGGATGGGCAAGGGCCATGTAAAGCTTTGTGGGCCAGTACCAGGGCCTTGAAGCGCACTCTTTGGGCGACAGGAAGCAGTGGAGCTCGCAGAGCTGCTTGCGCACGCTTAGCCTCCTGGGGATATTAAAGAGGAGCCTCACTGTCGCGTTCTTGACCTCCTTGCAATTTGCGAATCAGAAAGTCTGGGGCACCGATACAAAGGGCATTAGAGTAGTCCAGGCGTGAGAGTATAAGTGCCCTGGCTACTGCTTCTTTTGCAACTTGGGGGAGGAGAGGGAAAAACTTCCTGAGGGTGGTTAGGGTGCCAAAACATGTACCCGCCAGTCTCGTGATTTGTTCGCGAAAGCACAGATCAGCTCCGAACCAAATCCCCAGTTTTTTTGCAATCCCACAGTCACCCTTGGGGCATGGTGTTTCTTTGGGCCAGAGTGATTCTTTAAAGGCCACCGGCAATTGGCCGTACAGGAGTATTTCAGACTTGTCCTCATTACACTTGAGGCTGGCCTGGGCAAGCCATGCAAATACCGAGGACAGGCATTGCTGGACACCCTCCGTATGAAGGTCCCCATCGTCCCATGTGAAGAGAAGTTGGGTGTCATCAGCGTAGGCCATTATTTTGGCACCCAAACTCTCCGCTAGGTAGATGAGAGGGGTCATATAGACATTAAAAAGCAGGGGGCTCAAGGTGGACCCCTGGGGGACTCCTGTTTTCACCTTATTATTGGATGAGTGGAAGGGGGCATCTATACTTGTTGGAAGTGGTCTGTGAGAAAAGATTTAACCCAGCTTAAGGCCGCGCCCGTGATGCCAACATCCGACAGCCTAGAGAGGAGCTGGGAATGGGGTACCGTGTCAAACGCGGCAGAGATGGATATTGCCTTCCAAATGACAAAGTAGGCTTCACAAAAATACATTTCTGTGATGAAAAAGCACCATACCCTGTGAAGCAGGCCAGCAGTCTTACCACCCAGCATTACATTCCTTCTGACAAAACTATACCTTACTTGTGTGGTTCAGCATGGGACTAGCGACAGGCAAAGCTTAATAAATGCATTGTGAACACATCAATATTTTTTCATTGAATTTACATTTATTCTTTGCGTGTCCATTGCTGATGTACGTAGGCCAGTAGGTATTTGGCACCGAGGTAAGCCACTAACCCCAGGTGTTTCTCAAAACGAGAAACTGCATAACGGGAGTGATATGCCTTGAGTGGATATCAGCAAATGTTCTTACATTGAATGCCCTGTTAGTATCAAAAATATGCCCAAAGAAACTAATTAACTCTCGCATTACATTGAGGGCGCTTACAATGTTAGGGCGGCGAGTTGGCTGATACCCAAGGAAATCTACTAAGACATTTCTGAAAATTAGAGAACCCAAGTAGTCCAAGTTAGTGTGGCTTGCATGGACCCTATTACCATTTCTTGCCCTGCAGATGTCAAACCTTTGGGTGAAAACACAGAAATGACTTGTTTCTCAAGGGAAGGTTACAGTCTCTTAAGAAAATGTACTGTGACCCAAACAAGGCACTCCCATTTGTACTTCCCTGCCGCTCTAGTTTTCTGGAAAGCACAAGGTTGGTAGGGTCCTTTTAATAAAATTAAATTGAAATAAAGTGCTCCATAGGATGAGATGTCCACAGGTTTATTCAGGTGTAGATGAAGAAGCTTAACTATAGTCGGTTCTGCAGGTTTCCAAGATTCAGTGAATAACAGCATCTTAATTTTACACAAAATCAACAAAAAACTTTACAATAAGAGAAGGAAAACAATGCATACAGGTAAGTATATAGGTTAAAACTATTGGGTGCGGAAAAGAGAGATACATCTTCTGGACGTTCTGTCCAAAATACAAATTCAAGCCTTCACCTCACATAATCCTTCAAATAGCTTAGACTTCTGATCATTTTCTTTTTCACATACCCCTTTATTCTTTTCACGCACCACAAGTCTTCTCATTACCCTTCTCATTACCCTTCTCATTGAGATCCTCACTCTGTAAGGCTTTAGTCCTGTCTCCACTCAGCACGCTCTTATTGAATGAGAATTTTACCACCTTGTTCAAAATTGTATCTTGTGATCTTCCATTCTTATGGCATTATAAAACAGTTTTATTCACCTGCACAGGACATAGACTTGAGATTTTCTTTAGTCTGTTTTGAGAAACCACCTACCAAACCTGGAAATATAATTCTCACAAAGTCACTTACTTCCATCTTGGTAAGTTTCACTGCCTTTCTTTTATGCAATGGTACCTTTCTCTTACCATTTTTTCTTTGATTCTTACACAACATCCTGACCCATACATTTACTCCTCTTATTCACTCAAGATGGGAACATCATAGAATATACTGTCCTGTTGCTAAATAGCTCTAAGTGTTGTCTTGCCTGTGGTAGAGTAAGATGTTAATTTATTTTTCCATTACCTCTTCCCTTGAACAGTGATGTATGCCTTAGCTCTCTATATGGTATTGGTATACACCCTAACAAACTTTCCTACCATATCATTTGCTTCAGGATGCCATATTTCTTTTGCATGCTATCCTCTTCCTCCTTAATATATCTTCCATTTCTTTCAAAATCTACTAAACCCCATTATCTGTTAATATGGTTCTGAGAAAACCATCTCAGCTGAAATTCTAATCCTGGACCTTGAGCACATCCTGCGATTTTATGTTGTTCACCACCGCTATCTTAAACCATTTGGAGTACATATCCAACAACACAATAACATATCTGGTTGTGTTAGCCACGTAGCTGTTTCCTACAATATCCAATTCAGTCTCTTCACACGGACCACTTGGTAGTTTTCTCATAACCTTGGGTTGCATTCTACACTAAAAGATGTAGTCACAGCTCATGTAATCTATACATTTTCTCACTGATTTCGCAACCTACAGATTCATTCCTGCTCACCAGCAAACACCTTTTATCTTTTCTTTTGTTTAAGATATTCCCAGATGACTCTCGTGCCCAAGGCCATCTATGGATGAAAGGTCATCTCTGACGCTCCAAAATTGTCAACCGTCTTAATTACATAAATCTTTACTCTTCTACTCTCATTATGTTAATCCTATGGCCATTTGTAAAAGCTGGTTATACTCCATGTCCTTCCATTCCTCTTCTCTTAAGATACCTTCTGTAATAGCACACACTCTGAAGTCTTCCTCTTTCTCCTTCTATATTACACTTTCTGCACCATCCTCTTGACCAGTCATTTCACTAACAAAGCTTATGAGTGAATTCGGATACCAGGACGGGTCAGCCCCATAACTCTCGCTGCCTGGTGTCTTATGAGCTTGCACACTCTTTCCCCTCATATGAACTTAAGAACTCTCTTTAGGACCTGGATGTGTTGGAGCAGTCTGACGGCAAGACAGGCCAGCCCACCGCCTATTGCTTTTTCCTTGGTGTCTTGTGGTAATCTTTCCTGTCTGCCTATTTTCCTGCCTCGACCAGGAGGACAGAAAGGCTACATGGGTATTGTGGGGGCCACTCTAATCTAGGAAGGGTAAGTTCTCCTTCCCATTGCTTTCTTTTTCCTTTGTTTTATTTTTACACTTTCTTCCTGGTAGTCAAGTGTATTTTTTTTTGCTCCTTGTGGCAAGCTGATCGGGGTTATTGCCTCATCTGCCCGCCTCAAAAACTGCTTGCCCAGGTTGGCAGGGTAGAAGTAGCTGATGGCAGGGACCTACTCCTCACATGAGAATTTTCCTGACTCCTGCTGCTTTCAGTTGTACATTCAATGATGTGCGTCTGCATGAAGCACTGAGCGTCACAAACGCTAAAGATAAATGTATATACATTTGTCAGGATTTCCAGCCCTGGGTGTAAGTACTTGATCACTATACTCTCCTCATTTTGAAGTTAGTGGGGTGGATGTAGGTGCAGAGCAAAATATTGAGGGACCCTGTGTATTGAGTAGTCGATCTAATTCGACCAATGTGTTTGTTATGTGTGGGCAAAATAATTTTAAGATCGCAGGGCGAGACCTTAGGAAAGCTAGGGTTACTATACAGTATTTATAACATTCATGATAGTGGGTAACACAGGAAAAAACAGGTAGAACTAAAATATTTATAAAAATATATAGTGCAATTTATTTGGGTACCTCCCTTATCAGGGTTACATTCTAAATTAAAAACCTTAAACAATAAAAACAATGCATTTGTAAATTACAAGAAAACAATGTACACAATCATAAAAAGTCAAAAGACAAAAGTCGACGCAGCGTTTCGGTGGTTGTTACAATTGTTTCACCTTCTTCAGGACGTTTTTGACTAGGGTTACATCACATCTGAAAACAGAACGACATTTTTTTAGGTACCTAATCCTGTATGTTAACATTCAAAGTTACTGTTCTAATTCATTACAAACCCACTGCATAACCCTATCTTCACCCTGTGCGTTTATAGAACCAAGGCTCTCACTGTGTTTATACAGCCTATTCCTGTCAGTTTAAGGAACATTAACATAATGTTGCAAACTATTTATATACCTTCACATTGAAGACTTCATTGTAGGGCGAGACCCTCTTTTATAGTAGTGTCTCCTTATGGTAAAGATCCGTTAAAATGAAGCAAAACCTTTTAAGGGGATTAAAAAATAAAGTTTGTGATAAATGCAATTTTTCTTCAGTACTGCTGATTCAATTTATACTCGGCAGTTTCTTTTACTATTACCTTGTTTTGGTTGCCTTTTTTCTTATATCGGCACAGAGGAGCCACCGGTGACTTGTGTGGAGATACACTTTCTCATATCTGTTGGATGAATACATTATATAAAGCGTTAGTCTCATGTAGGGACCACGCATTATGCAAGATTTTCTCAAAAAACTGATTATAGATTTTATTTTGGGCCATTTACCAAGGTGTTTGTATATCTATTTTTTTATATAAGAAATCAAGGGTCATAGGTATTGGCATCGTAGCGGGTGTGTTGTTCTAAGAAGTAGATTTCGTTTATTTCAATCGCATTACACACAGATGTTTTATATGTGTCGCTCATTCTACCCTATTGAGCAGTACTCTGGTCCCTTTTACAAGGACCTGCACATGGCCCCTAAGGTTATAGAATTTACTAAACATATTACAAATGTTTCCTGTGAGGTGTGAGGCTCCCGCTTGTTAAGCGGCTATTTAAAGCCCTCGACATTCATCTGAACGAGCGGTATTACGGGGCAGCGTCTCGGCGAGTTCACATACCTTATCTGGCTGATACGGCCTCCCTGATCCTCTGTGACCGGGTTTCCATCGATAGTGATCGGAATACCCTCCTCTTCTGGTTTTATGCTGACTCTGTCTGAATTCACCCGGAAGCACAACACGGGCACATTATGTTAAGATTGTTCGTATCGTCGGAATTAAACGTATTTTTTATATTTATATTTAATAAACCTCAAGGGAGATGTATTATTGCACTATTGTTTCAGCGATTCCTTTGGACTTCGCGATGATAAATAAATATCGCCCGTGAATTCTACCAAAGTGTTTGCTCTTTATTTAAATTGCTTGTTCCAAATGGGCATTTTAGTCGGAGACACAGACTTATGAGCCAGACAATAAATTTCAGTTACGGAGAACCATGCCTTATTACTAATTATATAGTAATGCGAAAACGCCGATTTTTAACATTGGTCGCCATTTTGGTTTGGGAAAATGATATTCATTAGTATGGCTGGCTGCCGTATCGTTTGTATCGTGTGTTACATGAAATACATAGGAATATAGTATTTTTGTATAGTATTTTTTTGTACCTATGGGGCCAATATTTAATCCGATCAATTATTTCATGACAATTATTTAAGAACAGTCGAAATGGTCAGGACATGCATTTTTAAATTATTCACAACAAGTTTCTATTCTTGCTCGTAAGCCATTGCGTGAATTATGTGTCATGATCAGCTAAATTTTAAACATTGACATACTAACATATTGTATGTTACAATATTCGGTCCCCCGCAGAAATGAAACATTAGGATCTATCTGCATTCATTTGGTAAATCTGCAACAATTACATATCAGAGTGTCATGAATCGGTATGCAGTGTGGCTGCGTCACATATGGTTAACATATCATTCTCATTCGGTAGGTTTTAGAAGAATAGTATTTTCACGTTTAGGAATTAAACATTTTAGCACCACGTGTCTCTGATAATAAAACATTAATTACATACCAAAGTTATACATCACGATTGATTGATAATAAAACTTGTTGTATATTGCAATAATCTGTTCCTAACACAGCTTAGACATTTAGATCTGTCCACGTTAATTTCAGTACATCTGTAATTGTTTGCATATCGAAGTGTTCCGAGTCAGTATACAATATGTCTACATCACCTACGGTTAACATATCATTCTCTTTATAGTAGCTTTTCCCAATCTTCTTTGTTGTTCAGGCCTGTTCTAAAGCTATTAAACAAGGACATAAAGAATTGTTCTCTCTTTTTTCTCTTTATTTGAACATTCCCACCTCTCAGGCTTTGTTGTACTACTTCTATCCCACACCACTTAAGATCTTCTAAGCTGTGGTTGTGGGTAAGCCAATGTTCAACAAGGGGAGCTGTTTTTTTCTTTGTCCTAATTGCCGATTTATGCTCTGTTATTCGAGTTTTTAATTCTCGAGACGTTTCGCCTATGTACACTTTTTGACATGGGCATAAAATCAGATAGATTAAATTTTTTGTTTTGCAATTAATGAAGCTCCTTATGTTATGTGTTACACCATTGTGGGTTACTTTATTAACCTTCATCATAGTATCACAGTTTGTGCACATGTTACAAGGAAAATTTCCCATGGGTAAAGGTTTTCTGCCTATGGTGGTTTGGGTTTTGCTTCTGTCTTCCTTATATGTGTGCACTAGGCAGTTCCTTACTGTTTTGTTCCTTCTGAAACTGAACATCGGCTTCTCCAGTTTTGTACCATCTTTGTCTTCTAGCAATGACCAATTCCTGTTAATTATATTCTTCACTTTATTGCTCACCACTGTGTAGTTTGTGACAAATATCAATTTCTCATTTGTTTTCTTAGTTCCTTCATTGTTTTTGCTAAAGAGAGAATCTCTGTTATAGTACCTGGCTCTCTTGTATGCTTTTTTTATTAGATGATTTGGGTACCCTCTGTCCCTCAGTTTTTTTGATAAATCATCAGCGTGTTTGTTGAAGTCATGCAGATTAGTACAGTTACGTCTGATGCGTAAATACTGCCCAAAAGGGATGTTATCTTTTTGGCTTTTGGGGTGGTTACTGCTATAGTGCAAAAGAGTATTGCGATCAGTGGGCTTTGTATATAGCGTAACCTCTAATGTACCTTTGTTGTTTCTGATATTAATATCTAGAAACTCGATTGTTTCCTTACTGTATTTACTGGTGAACCGTAGGTTTGGATCGCCTAGGTTCAACCATGAGATAAAATCAATCAAAGTTTCTTCCGTTCCGGTCCAGATGAAAAAAATATCGTCGATGAACCGTGATACAGGAAATTAGATTCTCAAAAAAAGGTGCTGCACTGTTGTAAATGTGTTTATTTTCAAAATTGGCCACATACAGGCATGCCAGACTGGGAGCACAGGTGGCTCCCACGCTGGTGCCCTTGATCTGCTTGTAAAGATCTTTTTTGAACAGAAAGATGTTATTTTTGAGAATGATATCAGTACATTCTATTATGAAACTTGCATGGGCGTCTAAGTCTCCATCTCCTGTATTTAAGAGGCCCTCTAACATTTTGATGATGTCATCCTGCGGGATGTTGGTGTAGAGGGCCTCTATATCTAATGTCACTAACCATTGAAGTTGGGAATTGAATGGGTGACCTTCTACCTTTTCTATCATACTGGTGGTGTCTTTGATGTATGCTTTTTGTAAGGTGACTAAAGGTTGTAGAAATCTATCTACGTATTTACTCAATGGTTCCGTGATGGAATTAATACAGGAAACAATCGGTCGCATTGGGGGGTCCTTGAGATCTTTGTGGACCTTTGGGAGTCCATATAGTGCGGGATTGATTGGGATTTCATTTTTTAGAAATCTATACTCATCATAACAAATGATTTCATCCTCCCTAGCGTGATCTAGCAGTGTTCCCACCTTTAAAATCAAAGAGTTCCATTCTTCCTTATTAGATTTACAATAATGTTCTTGGTTATTTAGCAAGGTCATCATTCTTTTTTCATAGTCATCTGTATTCATAAGGACTATGCTGCCCCCTTTATCTCCTGGCTTAACTGTCAATTCATGGTTGTTTTCTAAACCTTTTAGGGCTACACTTTCTGCTTTACTAAGATTGTGGGTGCCTCTACACGGGTGTTTTAATAGGTCAGCAATATTTTTTTCAACTACTTGTTCAAAGAGATCAACTTTTTTGTGAACCATATTGATAGATGGTGTCCAATCTGATTTTGGTCTAAGGCCTGATTTGTTGGAGGATTTATCCCTGGGGTCTTTGTCCTTAAAGAAGTCATTCAATCTGACTTTGCGAAAAAAGCTTTGGAGATCTCTCTCTAAATTGAATTTGTCAATTTTAGTTGTTAAAGCATATCCTAATCCTCTTTCTAATACAGAATTTTCATCTTTAGTTAAAGTAAAACTGGACAGGTTAATTATAGCTGCCTTTTTAACTAGTCCCATTTGGACTGGCTCCGTGTCCTCATATAAGGTCTTTTCTGTTGTGGAGGTTGAGGGTAATGATTCCCTCTCCCTCTCCCCCTCCCTCTGTTTTGATTGCCTCTCTGGGGACGGTGATCTAAAAAAGGCAATGAACTTGGGTTTGAAGATGTTTCACTCCCATTATTTTCTGTATTTGTTTCATTTTCCGAGTCTGTGCTGGTATAAGATGAATCTAAAAAAGTGACTCTTTTTTTGGGGTAAGTTCTTTTGGGATATTGCCAATGATTGCGGTTATGGTACTCTTCCCTAGGTCTATCGAAGAAGTCTTTTTGTATGTATGGATATACTGTCTCAAGATTGTAACTAGCTACATCCTTTCTAAATTTGTTAGATTTTTTGTTTAATAAATAGTCTCTGTAGCCTGAGACATCCTTTTGGATATCGTCTAATTTTTTCTTTGCGTCTTCTAATGCATTACTTTCTTGCAGTATCTTTTCTAAATCCTCTATCTCTTTTTTTTCTATAATAAGAATTTCACTGGCGGTCTCTATAATTAACAACATCCAGTCTCTACTGCATCGATTTGCAATTAGAGTCCAGTTGTCGATAAATTTTGAGTGGCGTATGAATATGCCTGGCTCGTTTTTGACCTGTAAGCCTTTAGGAATGAAACCCTTTTTGCAATATTCAATTAGGAATTCTGCATGTAATTCTGTTCTTATGGATTTTTTCTTACTATTCCAGAGCTCGCGCCATTTTTCTTCATCACTATTGGAAGATGTTATGGCTGTGAAATTTTTAGAGGTTCTGTTTTCAGATGTGATGTAACCCTAGTCAAAAACGTCCTGAAGAAGGTGAAACAATTGTAACAACCACCGAAACGCCGCGTCGACTTTTGTCTTTTGACTTTTTATGATTGTGTACATTGTTTTCTTGTAATTTACAAATGCATTGTTTTTATTGTTTTTTAAGGTTTTTAATTTAGAATGTAACCCTGATAAGGGAGGTACCCAAATAAATTGCACTATATATTTTTATAAATATTTTAGTTCTACCTGTTTTTTCCTGTGTTACCCACTATCATGAATGTTATAAATACTGTATAGTAACCCTAGCTTTCCTAAGGTCTCGCCCTGCGATCTTAAAATTATTTTGCCCACACATAACAAACACATTGGTCGAATTAGATCGACTACTCAATACACAGGGTCCCTCAATATTTTGCTCTGTATTTGCTCCCCTCCCTGTGTATTTAACCAGGGGAACCTTCCAATCTACTTTTTTGGTGGATGTAGGTGCCACATCCTCTGTACTAAAAGACTTATTCTTGAAACTCCGTTGTGTGGGGTGATTGGAGGGGGTGGGAATTGGGTAAAGAGCTACAAGTGAGGAGTTCAAAAGGGGCAGAGTTACAGTGGCGGGCAGTTTATAAGTTGTCTAGCAGAAATTGGTTCAAGAACCCTACATGTAATTATTCATACCTACCAGCACCTCTCGACAGGAATGCCACACATTCATAGGATGATATTCGACTTCTCTAAAGGAAGCAAATGTTTAATGATTATGTAAGTAGTTTATATGTTGCCTGTTGTAAGCATTTGAAAAGATAAAACCAAATGTATACACATCTTTAAATAGTACAGGCCACAATTACATGTTTTAAGAACAAGGCACACATTGTCCATTGTAACTTTTGAAAAACAAATTGCATTGGTTTACTCTTAACCCAGATCAAACTATGGTCAATATCGGTCCTTGCAGGGAACTCCCATTGACCTTGATTTGATTTGTTCTTGCCGCTGGCATTGGGGCCAGCCACTCAAGTTCGGCAGCGTTGTTATCAAGACAAGTAGGACATCATTGAATGGTAGGAATTTCGTGTATTCCTGCTGATTCTGGAAGTTTTCATCATAGAACTTTAGGAACAATGCGTGATTTTAGGTTAAGTTTGAGGTTTGCAGGGAAATTTAAGTAGGAAAACCTTGTGACCCATGCAGGCCATTCCGCTAACATTCACAGCTACCCACATTGCAAGAAAAGGGTTAGTTTTCAGTGTAAAAATGTAGTGTGTCCATGCTGATTTTTGGACTCTTTCCTGTTGAGGGAACAATGCCAACCCACACATGTGAGGTACCCTTTTTTTTATCTGGAGACATGTGGGAACACAGAATCGTCTAACATCTATTACCGATTGGATTTCTCTATTTCTGCCTTCCAATATAAGCAAGTACTTCTGAAATGGGTACAAATTATAGAGTTTAGAAATAGTACATATTTGCACATTTTCAAAATTGGGAATACTCATACTAGCATGAGAATTATTGGTCATTTTTCAAAATGACTTCTTTTTTACACAATGTCTTTCATTTGGAAGGCAGAAATGCATCACAACTCAATAGGTAATAACAGTTGCTTTACAAATCTGAATTACCCTAAGTCTCCCGATAAAAATAGTACCTCACTTCTGTGGGTAGGAATAGTGTCTTCGACCGGAAAGGGCTCAAAACCCAACGTGAACACACCACATTTTCACAATGAAAATGTACCCTTTTTTTGCAAAGTGTGTAGCTGTCGTTTTTTTTAACCCTAGCTCTGCAGGCACCAAGGGAAACCTAGCAAACCTATACATTTTTGAAAACTAGACGCCCAGGGGAATCCAGGATGGGGTGACTTGACAGCATGCCACCGGGTTCTGTTACCCAGAATCCCTTGCAAACCTAATTTTTTTTCCAAAAAAACACATTTCCCCCACATTTCTGTGGTGGAAAGTTCTGGAATCTGTGTGGATCCACAAATTTCCTTCCACCCAGCGTTCCCCAAAGTCTTCCGAGAAAAAAATTACCTAACTTGTGTGGGTCGGCCTAGTGCCTATGACATGAAACCGCGCAAAACGCAACGTGGTCACACCTCACTTTCGCAGTAAAAAATGATCCTTTTTTTTGCAAAGTGCCTAGCTGTAGTTTTTGAACCCTAGCTCTGCCAGTTCCTAAGGAAACCTACCAAACCCACACATTTCTGGAAAGTAGACACCCGGGAGCTTCCAAGGAGGTACAGCTTGCATGGATACCTCAACGTTTCCTTACCCAGAATCCCTTGCAAACCTCAATTTTAGCTGGAAAAATCTGTTTTTTCACACATTTTTGTGTGGGTCAAAAAGGTTTATTGGATAATTAATTAAAATTATTACAATTTTCACGTGATTAATTATAATACAAAATGTAAATATTTTTACTAAAACTAAGTCTCCTCCTTTGTTAAAAATGGTGTGGAACAGTGTTTTAAAAGTTTCTTCCGGAGATTCCCTCTGTTTTGGAATATCAAGGTGTTTTTGCATGTTTGTGCGAACTTTTCCAGTCATTAGAATCAAGGCAGCATTGGTGTCCCGCTTCTTAACCTTCTCCTTGTTCTGCTTGACTCAAACATTTTTTCACTTCTGCCAAGAATTTTGTTCCCGGCAGGCCATAATGATGGAGCTCCCTCCCAGCCAGCAAGTTACTGCTTGTCCGCAGGTGCGGATATTTAGCTCATTGCAAATACGTTTTAGTAGTCGTTACCGTTGTGCCAGAAGAGCCGGACAGACACACAAAAAATGAGCTAGTGATTCTGTTTTGTAGCCGCATAGTCTGCATCTCTCGGTCTGGTGGTTACCTTTCCAGGATGGTAATAAATCCTTCGAGATGTGCATACCCATCCTGTAGTCTGTAAAGGCTCTTTTTATGTGCTCGTTGAAGTGGGAGGTTAAGTAAGCGTGTGGTAATCCTGCTTTGAAGGAATTGATAATGGTCCAGCCGTGTCGCTGTTTTAAAAGTATCCCTTTGTCTTCTTGAAAAGATTTCTTCCTTGCTGCCTTGTTGGCCAGTCTACTTATGCTTACTTTGTCCGTCGCGGATTCCCATGCCACTTCCAACTCCAGCTCTGTTACGTAGATCTTCAGGTAGTTTCCCCAGGAGCTCGGGCTTCCGGTCTCTCCTTGGTTTATTATATCTTCCCAGTTCAGCCAATCCATAGATTCCGGGTCTGCAGATCTAAGTTTATAACACAGTTTTACGAAGCCGCTCATGCTCCTGTATTTTTGGTTTTGCAGACCAAATTCCAGCCTAACTTGTGAGGCTGAGGCACATCTTGGAAGGTTAAAAACTGCTTTGTAGATTTTAGTTTGGAGATCATTTAGTAGATCTATTTCCTTGCCACACCAGGTGACAAGACCGTAAGACGGAGATGGTAAAATTTGTGCCGACATGACCTTCAAGAGGTGTTTGTAATTAGGACAGTCCATTTTTGTTTTTAGTAGACGGTAAGCGAAAATTAGGCTTTGGGCTTTTGCGCATATTGCAGTTATGTGCTCCGTTTGTTTTACGCCCTGAGATATTGTGATTCTGAGGTACTTGTACGACCCTTGTTCTTTCACCTTTGTCCCGTTCACCGTCCATGTGTATCTTAGTTTTTTTGGGTCTACTAGACGGACCACTTTAGTTTTTTTCTTTGTTTAGGTCCAGACCCTCTTGTTTTAAGTATGCTGCTAGTATGTTTAGAGCTCTTTGTAAACCAATTGGAGTTTTACTCAGCAATACTATATCGTCTGCATATTGCAGGCAAGGAATTCGATAATTTGCCAATGATGGTGGGTGAACTTCGTCCGTCTCCAGCACTGTTGCGAGGTCGAAAAGGAAAAGATTAAAAAGGGTGGGTGCTAAAACGCAGCCTTGTTTTAGGCCCTGGTACGTTGGTATATTCCTCGTGGTATAAGCTCCATTTCCCAATTTCACCTTTGCCCATGTGTCTTGGTATAGAACTTGTATTGCCTTTAATAGTTTGATCGGCGTCCCCAACACTGTAGTTTGCCCCATAGACTCTCTCGGTTGACTCTGTCGAAGGCCGATTTAATATCGACGAAACAGGCATACAACCGTGCACCCTTTCTGCCATTCTGTCCGTTAATAATGATAGGCAAGTTAAGTTGGTGATTGTTCCCATTTTCCGCCTGAAGCCTGTCTGGAACCAGGGGATTCTGTTTGATTCTTCGATCCAGTCTTGCAGCTTTAAGAGGATGCAAGAGGCGTAAAGCTTTGCTTCTACATCTATCAAAGATATAAGCCTATAGTTTGTTGGGTTTCGATGGTCGCCGCGTTTAAATATTGGGTGAATGACGTTACCCTTCCAAGACGCGGGTACCTGGGCATCGTTATAAATTTGATTAAAAAGTGGCGTTAGGGTGTCTGCCCAGAATTCCGGGTCATGTTTGAAGATGGCGTTGGGCAGCCCGTTCGGGCCTGCTGCTCCTTCTGCCTTTAGTCTTGTGATGATTTTACAGAGTTCTCCTCTGGTGGTTAATTCGGGGAGTACCGTCTCCTCTTTTGAACCCTCCTTCGGCCCTGACCATTCTGTACCTATGTTGTTACTTCCCGTCTGATCCTCCTCAATTAAGTTTGTTAACCGTATGTCGTTCGAGAGACCTGCTGTTGTTGTGCAATATAGGGATTGTACATGCTGGGACCAAGAGTCGGCTCCTACTCCTGCTGGAGTTTAGATCCTTTATTTTTTTAGATCCATTTTTGTGTGGGAAAGTGTGGCATCACCGGGCTCACACAAATGTCCTACCACCCTGCGTTCCCCCCAGGTCTCCTGATAAAAATGGTGCCTCACTTGTGTGATGGAGGCGCAAGTACCCGCGACAGGCAACGTTGGTTCCTCGGTATGCGGATCCGGATCTAGCTTCTAACTTTTGATCATGAGTTTTGCAGTGTACAAGTAAACATGTCTCCTCCTAAAACTCTGTAATTTAAACTTTTTAGAAACTGTTGTAAACAGGTGTCAGTGACATATCTGCATGAGGTGTGCCTCTAGTGTTTGGGTTCAGGCCATGTCTCTTGAGTCGTGTGAGAAGTGTGCTCCTATGAATGGGAAGGCAATCCGTGAATGCGAAGTTCAAAATCCATAGGCGAGGATGTGGAACATCAGTATTTCGGTTCCTCTTTTATTATTCAAGTAAGCCAGCCGACACGTGTTTTGTCGCTAGAAAACACAGTTTCCGCGACTCCTCAGGGCTGTGGGCAATGGATAGGAAACCACAGGTTGCGGTGCCGGTGATAATTCCCACCCGGCTCCACTCAGGACCGGGTAAAAGTAACTGTCGGGATACAAGTTGACTTATCCAGAAGGGAAATTCTCCCGCGGGGGTGCGGAGACTCTTTATAGGGCAGTATTATTGCGTATTCAGATCGCTAGCGTGAACACATCAGGGGTGCGTATCTGTCCACGTGTATACAGCATGGGTAGAGTGGAGACTTCTGGAGTGGATAGTCCCTGTGGTGCGGGGAGATTCCAGCGACGTAATCGCTGGGTTTCTGGTTTCGGTTCCGGGTGCGCACCTAGATAAAAATGTTGAGATCTTTGAACGCGTTGTAGCGGTAGAGATTAAAACCTTATTTACCCACCTTGAAAACAAGAAATGCAATAATAACCTCTCTAATGAACAAAGAGCAGCTCTTACCAATCTCCAAAACTGTGATGAGTTAACCATCAAACCCGCAGACAAGGGTGGGGGGGGGGTTGTGATATTCGATACCCCGGCCTATGAAAATAAAATACGTGAGCTATTGAATGTACAAGAACACTATAAGAGATCCAAATTTACAGAACTTAGCCAATTGAAAACAGAAGTGGCAAATCTCTTAGTTAGGGGTAAGGAGGAAGGTTTCGTCAATGACATTGAATACAAATTTCTTCTCAATACGCATCCGGTGATCCCGGCAATTTATGGACTCACAAAAATACAGTTGATCCTCCCTTGAGACTCATTATTAGTTGGTTTGGCTCTATTCTTGAGCCACTCAGCCGCTACGTTGATTATTTTCTGCAACCCTTAGTTAAAAAACAAAGGTCCTATTTAAAAGACACCTCACATGCGATTGCCACCTTTGAAGGTAGAGGGTTCAATAGGGCGACCCAGTTCCTGGTCGCTCTAGACATTGAAGCCCTCTACACGAACATCCCGCAAAATGACACCATGGAGGTAATTCAGTCCATCTTAGAAATGGAGGACCTGAGAGGGGGTAACAGCAATTTCATCATGTCCTGTATTTATTTTATCCTTAAAAGAAACTTCTTTCTATTTAAAGACAAGCTTTATCTCCAAATCAAGGGGACCAGCATGGGGGCCACTTGTGCCTCCAGTCTGGCACGCCTCTATGTAGGCAATTTTGAGGAGTTACATATCTTCAATGAGATAGCTCACTTTTATGAGAACTTTTATGAGAACATATCTTGCTGGCACCGCTACATAGATGATATTATTTTCATCTGGAGCGGTGTCAGCGAAGATTTTTAACATGGCTCAATTTGGGCGATCCCAACCTAAAATTCACAGGGCATTATAGCAACAACATAGTTGCTTTTTTGGACATTAACATAAAAGAAGAGGATGGTATCCTTAAGGTGGAACTCTACACCAAACCCACAGATAAAAATTCACTACTCCATTACTCTAGTAATCACCCAAAGCCCAGAAAGATAATGTGCCTTTTGGCGAGTTTCTTAGATTAAGGCGAAACTGCTCCAAACTAGAAGATTTTTACAAACACGCTGAAAATACTAAAACCAAGTTAAAGGCACAGGGATACCCTAATAAACTGATAAAACATGCACTTAAACGTGCACGTTTTTATGATAGAGACAGCCTGCTAGACCAGAACAAAACTAAGAAGAGACAGGATGCGACCCTGGAGAGGATAGTTTTTGTGACACAATACTCGCACGTCCACAATCAAATTAAAAACATTGTCAATAGAAACTGAAAAATTCTTAATTTTAATACGGACAAGCAGTTGAATAAACCTCTTTTTTTCCTTCCGTAGAAACAAGACCATTAAAAACAGTCTTGTTCAAACCTACAAGCCTATAAAAGACATCCAACTTACATTAACTGGAGCCATTGCGTCCGGTAATTACAAATGTGGGACATGTTCCATATGTCCCCACTGTATCACCGGTAAAAACTTAGAATACAATAGCAAGAAATTAACTCCCACAACCTTCATTAACTGCCGAAGCCAGAATGTTGTATACTTGCTCCTGTAACTTGGGGTATGTAGGAGAAACGAGCAGGGAGTTACGTACCCGGGTGCTGGAGCATAAATCAGCAATACGTACTAACAAATGTAATGCCCCATTGACCGAACATTTTAAAGCTCTCAATCATTCATGTGTGGACCTCAGGTGGTTTATTTTAGAAAAAAATAGAATCCATAGAAGAGGGGGAGACATTGACAAAACTAGAAAGGTAAGAGACCAATGGTATTTTTGCCATTTAAATACCATTCTCCAAGGACTTAATACGAGGGAAGACTGGACAAAATGTCTATAAAAATCCCAATTACCACACAAACAGGATACTATATACTCTTATTAATCGTAGAGGATTCCACTCTCCTTAAGATCGGACACCCTTATGAATCATAAACATAGCGCAGCCTACTATGAACTCCTGGCGTAATTGTAAATAATTTAATTTTTCATGTTCCTATGCCAAATTGGGATGTATATGATTGAGGTTCTGAGAGACCCTCTGTCATAGAGGTTTATTCAGGCTTTTATACTTCTGATAAATGCAACCAATCGTTGTCCTATTGGTCACAACTGTTCCAATATATGTAACCGTAGTCCATCCACGTTTACTCAAGTTGGATTCTGGATATAGAGCACCATATTAAAGTAAATATCTAATAATAGTTGAGACAGGACGGGGGATCGGTTTGTTAATATTTCAATGATCGCCGCGTCTCTGCAATTGATATGTCCGATCTTATAGTGATATGTGCCCTATTGAAAGGTATGTGCCTAATTTACGCGATACTGTTTAAATTAGAAATTTCCGCCTGACTTCAAATAGAGTTAAAATGGTACGGCACGGCTACAAACATCAACTTAGCCATGGCTTTAACACCTTGGGCGCTTGAGAGATTCCCCTTCTGTGCTGCATTCTCTGAATTCCCATTGTTAATGACTAGCTCAGCTCGGGGTTTGTTCTGCATATTTAGACTGAGAACGCTCTCTTTGCAGTTGCCGCCTTTCGGCTACGCTGTAGAGCCGGACCAGATAGAAAACCTGGTTCAAATAAACACACAAACGGGCCTATACGAGAGCAAGACCCAGTCAGCTTCCAGTATTCTCGAGACCCGAAATTTGCATATTTAGGCGTCCAAATACTCTTTCGCAATAGGCTCTGTAGTAACTCTGTATTAACCAATTACAAGTGATATGAGGACTTTAAAAACGCAATTAAGGCGTACCTCTCTTGTGTGCAAGACGGACCCCCACTCGCAATGGACAATACTTACTAATCATCAGGTAAGCGAGGATCGGGCATTTCCTCCACGAGTGGCAAAGGATAACATCTGACAGGTCGGTTCTGCAAATTCTTCAGCAGGCTTGTGCTCTGCCATTCCTTTTAGACCCACCACACCTCCCACCAACATCTGAGCATCTTTCAGAGGAGCACCTGTCTATCTTGCTCCAAGATGTTCAGGCTCTTTTGGCCAAAGGAGCCATAGAGAGGGTCCGAACCTGGAAATAGGAAATTGTTGTTACTCCTGCTATTTCCTTGTGCCAAAGAAGGATGAGGCCTTCGACCTATATTAGATCGCCATGACTGTATGATGGCTTTAGATATGCAGGAGGACGGGTACATACTTCCATGTGCACGTCCTCCAATCCGACAGACATTACTTGTGGTTCGAGGTGGGCCAGGACCATTTTCAGTTCGCCGTGCTTTCCTTTGCCCTAACCAGTGCCCCTCTGGTCTTAATGAAAGTGATGGCAGTGGTTGCAGTACACCTTCAGTGGTTGGGGATTCCAGTTTTCCTGTATCTTGATGACTGGCTATTGAAGGTGGCCTAGCTACAGGCAGTCCTAGACCACCTCCGGAAAAACACAAACCGCCTGACATTGCTGGGGTTCTCCATCAGCATGCCGAAGTCCTAACTGGCTCCCTTTCATTAGAGCTATCCTGGATGTTGTGCAGTTTCATGCTTTCCCTCCACCACAACGAGTCCTGGATTGTTAAGCTATAATCCAGACATTTTATCCGTGCTCCTGGGTCTCCGTGAGCATGGTTCTGAGGTTACTAAGCCTCTTGGCACCCTGATCGTCAATTATGCCAGGTGGCATATGCAGGCTCTGCGTGGAACCTTAAGTCTCAGTGGGCCCAACACCAGTGGAACCCATTGGATTTCATCCTAGTTTCAGAGGAGACTGCAAAAGAGTTGCATTTGCAGCTCATCCGTAGTGGACCTGCAGATCACCACACTCCTTTCCTCACACATAGCTGACACTGGTTGTAGATGCATAACTGCGGAGGTCTGTCTCCACATCAATCTGTTGGAGTTAAGGGCCATCCGCCTGGCGACAAACCTTTCGTATTGTCCATCAGAGGGAGGCTGGCTGGCTGAACCACATGGCAGAATCTTTGAATGACAGGGTGGATAAACGCAGTTGGCGGGCCATGAATGGTTGTTACACCCCAAGGTGGCTCGGGCATCTTATATCCCTGGGGAGAACCTTGGCTAGATCTTTTTGCCACCGTTTAATGTAGAATGTTTAAACTTTTGCACTTTGGAGCTTCCTACAAGGTTCTCTCTTGGAGACGCATTACGGATAAAGCAGAGATTAAAACTCCTATATGCCTTTCTCCTGCTGCCTCTCCTTCCCCGAGTTCTGGAGAAGATCAGGAATGACTGTGGCCAAGTCTTCCTAGTGACTCTGGATTGGGCAAGGACTTTGTGGTTTTCAAAGCATTGGCGCTTGAGCTTGGACATGAACAGGCTACCGCTTTGGGAGGACATTGTGTGGCAGCAGCAGGGTAGGAGTTTGTACTCAAACCTGCCTAATATGGATCTCCATGCATGAAAATTGAGTGGCTGTTGGATATCCTTCGGTTTGTTTCATCTGTTGCCCTGTTTGGACTTGCATTGGCATGTTTGTTTACCAACCATCCAAGTTCAAATCAACGGTTGTGATGAGATTTCAAGTAAGTTTGATTCATTTATTTCTCCCAAAACTATTTGTGAAGCCACAGTAGGTTCTTAATTTGTCCTCATGTTCCTCGTGTGCACTCTTTTCGAACCAATGAACAGCTGACCACTACGTCTCCTTTTTTAGAAGACTGTTTCTGGTTGCGGCAATTCGGCTTGATGCGAGACTAAACTCCAAACGCTGAGTGCTGCCATCTTACTGAGGTAACACCAGCATTTTACCAAATGTTGTGACTGCTTTTCACATCGGTCAATCCATACATTTTTAAACTCTCTTTGCTTCATTGCACCCCTCAATGAGAAGGACTCCATCGACTGAACCTGAAAAAGCTTTCAAGTTTTATACCGATCGTACCTTAGACCATTGGGTGGGACGATCCGCTCTCTGTGTTGTTTTCTGGGGTGAAGAAGGGCAAGGCAGTGCAGAAAATTACGCTGTCAAGGTGGATAGTCCTATTCATTAAGATCTGCTACATATTGGCCAAGAAGCAGCCTCTAGAGGAATTATGTGCCCTCTCCACCAGGGCCAAGGCTACTGCCACTTTGTTGGCACACGGAATGTCTGTTCTTGATAGCTCTTTGGCCACGACATGCCATGCGTGCTCCCATTCAAGAGACCTGCCTTCATAGCCAGGTCTGATGGGTAGGGCCTATTGCCCAATCGGTTTGCTGGACTTTTTGATGTGAGCTATTTGCACCGATTCTAAAGAGTTATACCTTTAAACAATGTAGGGTTGCATTGTATTTTTTAAAATCCCTGCCTGCCCCCTAATCTGCTTTTCGGTTGCGTAGTTTTTGTGGGCCTGCATGGAAAAAGAAGTCTCTGGGCTCATAACTGCTTTTGGTATCTGTTTTAGCTCCCCACAATGTATTATTAGATAAAATGTATTTTAGCTCATATTTTAACCTGGCATCTGTCTATGTATATAGTGAATGTTATAATGAATTTTGGATTTCTTTCTTTTTAAATTAGTCTTTCTGTAACTTATGAATTGCTTCTGTATGCTGTTCACTATAATAATATACAACCTATTGTTGTTTTATGTACTTTTATGATCTTACTTGATAATGATCGAATAAAGTTTCTAAAGTAAAGATGTGAGGTATTCCACAGACCCAGTGCCTTGCGAGATACTGCCTCGCTATCTATTCTAAATATAAGGAATCTGCTATTAGAAGCATCCATCAGAATATCAAGATACTTACCTTCGCTAATGTTTTTTCTGATGACTAATCTATCTAACAGCAGTGTCCTCCCTGCCCTCCCACCTGTTTTGTGGAATTATCCATTTTCCATTTGAAATGGTCCCAATGTAGGAATCTGCGCACTGGTGCCTTTTATTATTGTTTTACTCCTCATTCGAGGGCATGGACAGACTTAAGAAACAAACTTATGTTGACGCCAGTGGCGGCCGGTAAGTTTTGGAGGGAGGGGGCGGACGGGACACACACACACACACACATGCTCACATACACATAACACTCAAAACCAGGCGCACACCCACAAACACATTCATTCACAACACTCTTTCCCAAACATGCACGCATGCACGCACCAAACGATGTAAAAAGAACTTAAATCACACTTACCTTTAGCCAGCTCTGCTCTGCCTCGGAGGTTCCAGGAGGCTTGGGACTGCTGCCTTCCCTCATTGGCTGACCTTAGGTCAGCCAATGAGGGCAAGCAATGAAGGAAGGCAGCAGTCCCATCATCATCACAGAGTGGGTTGGGGTCAGGGAGACTACTGACCCCACCCCACTCTGTGATGAAGTGTCACTGATTGACACTCGACCCTAGGCGCTTTAGGGCTTAAAACCGAAGCGCCCAAGTGCGAGGCAATAAGTGACGCTATCTCTCGTCACTGTGGGGAGGGCCTCAGCAACCTTTGCTGAGCTGAGAAAGTCACGCCCAACGGAGCTGTGACTTTCTCAGCCCAGCAAAGTTCATTCAGTTCAGGCAACCAGATGCCAGCGTTAAATGTGAATGTGTGTCCCCAGGCTGCTTAAAGTGAATAGTGTCTGTCAGGCTGACTTTTGTTCAGCTGATAGACACTGTTCCTACAGGGAAAAAAGGGGGCGGGCCCTTCCGCCCAAATGGACCAGCCGCGCCTGGTTGACGCGCAGGTGGTTCCTATATGTGGCTCCATTGTCACTTCGTGGGTGGAACAAAGTCAATGCAGAGCCCCACAGAGCCAACTCACAGCATGCAGGAGCATAGCTGTTAAACCCTTCTGGATCTAGTCTAGGGATATTATAAAGGTGAGTAGTCTGTAGTTAGGTTGAGTATATAGCAGAAAGAATGTTATCAGAATTAAGTAACTTGTACATTTGCACCGGCTCAACTCTTGCTCCTGGCCAGGTTGGCACATTTTGCAATTTATTACATTTGTGTTGCTTTTTTAATACTTAATATACCTCATCCTCTTTACAGACCATGTATGATACTCACTAAACTCCGCAAACTCCTTTCGCTCGCCAAACCTGTGGCTTCTTGTCCGTCCATGGTCATTATGCAAGATTCATCTTTATATCGGCGTGATCAGTGTTCTAGTTGTTTTTATGTTAGCAGAAGCAAGGGCTTTGGCATTTTCATAATGGCACAATTTCTCTATTGCTGCTAGATTTCACTTGTTCCTTTAATTATGAAGCTTAATATTCCAAAATGGTGTTTATTCACTGAAAGGCAAGTGAGCTTTATGTTGTGTGAGAGGTTCGTTTCCGCACGAATGCAGTTTTGTAATGTGTTTGACACTTTACAACCGCTATTGTGGCACAATGTGTTGCGCCTAGTGGGAGAAATCAATGGTGATGTTTAGATCTTCAAATGTAACAAAGGCAGTGCTGTGTAAGAAATGATTGCCCACAATTACAACGCAACATCAAGACTACCAAGTCTAGCGTGTAGCATTTCCAGGATTTCTCTTTTCATCTGGTTCATTCAAGCACACTCAGCTTCATGACCTATCAAGAAATGATGATTGAAATAATATAATGTCTACATTTTCCAATCTGTGGGTCCCGTCCCACTGCTTGGTCTTAAGCCGATTTGTGGCTGTTCGTGAAAGTACAAGCATTAAATAAAGATGCATTTAAATTCTGTATTTATCTTGTCACTTTGTTTACTCTTTAAAGACAGAGGTCGAACGTCAGCCCATGTCTTCTGACATACAGCTGTTTTTTTTTTTTTGTTTTTTTTTTTAAACCCCTTGCCTGCTCATGACGGAACCACACCGTCATGAGCCACGGGTGCTGTGTGCTCATGTTGGCTTGGTTCCGTCATGAGCTGGCCGCTCCTCCCACGCGGCACTGAGTGGGTGAATTAGTGAGCAGGCGGGCCGTGACGGAACCACGCAGTCATGAACACACTCCGCCCACGGCTCATGACGGCGTGGTTCCGTCACGAGCATGGCGTCGCCACGCTCACCCTCCACCACCCCCAGTGCTGCGGCGGAATTCGAGCCGCAGCCATAGGATTAACGTGGGTATTGGTGTTTACAAACTCCTCTCACTGCAGTTAGAGAAAGTAAAGCGAATGATGTGACTGGCTGGAGTACAAGAAATGTGAAAGGAAAGGTTGAAGGATGTCATTTTTTGTAACACACAACAGAATGTAAATACCTGAACACAGGGTCGGATTGGGATCACAATTCGGCCCGGGCACTGACGAAAAAAGGGGCCCACATTCAAGAGGCGTGGCCCATATTTTAGGGGCGTGGCCCACATTCAAGGGGCATGGCTCCCATTCAAGGGGCGTGCCCTTTCATGAAACACCATTTGCACAGACAAGGAATGAAAGTGGGAGGATACTGTTCTTGCACACGACACAGGGCCAAGGTGACAATGGCCTACATGCTGAGCAACTAAAAAAAATAGCAAGGCCCCTTTTTGTCACAATTATTCCAGCCCTCCAGCACAGGAGCACCTGAAAAGCAGCAGAGCCCCTGCTATTACTAACCTACTCAGCCCTCCCCAGACCTTCAGCTCAGGAGCACATGAATAGAGGTAAGGCCCCTGCAATTAGTAAATTAATCAACCCTCCAGGCCTTGGGAAAATGTTCTGGCAGGGGAGCACAAAACACAGCTTTTTGGGTCATCCAAGGTAGCCAGGGGGGAGGCTGAGGTGAAGCTGGTGCATGGGAAGTGCCTTCCCAGTGTGTTCTGGCAGTTTGAGTATTTACCATTTACTGTAGTATTACCCTTGTACCTGTGTATGGTACCCTTTTGTAACTTGCACAAGTCACTTTTCTCTTGTATCACACTGTTTGCTACCTCTCACTTTTGTTTGCTGTAGATACTTGCACACATGCCACCAACGTTTGTTCTTGTGCTGGAGTGTCTGCCATTAATTGCAGTATTGTACCTCTACTTGTATTTTGTACGCTTTTGTAACCTGCACACATATCTCTTTTTCCTCCTGTAATGTATCGTTTGCTCCTCTTGTATTTTGGTTGCTCACTATTGTCACTTTTGATTCATGTAACTTAACGTTTGCTTTTGTAATTTGTCCACTTATAATTTTCTCCTCATGTATTATTGCTGTTCCTAGTGTGAAGCGCTCTGACACCTTCGGGTAAAGTCTGCGCTATATAAAATCGCATAAATAAATAAATAAAACAAAAAAATTCCAAACATCACCAGGCCCCCACAGCAAGACCCATTCTTCCTCGCCCACTATGCCCTGAATGTGAAGGGCTGTGGGCGAGGTGTTAAGACTAACACCGTTTCTGGGCTGCATGGGCGCCAGGGGGCCGAGGTGCAAATGGCTCAAAGGCCTGAGAAACACCTGGCCCCCAGGGAGGCCGATTATTGCAAACAATCACCCCTCCCCAGCCCAGCCTCCGCTTTGTTGCTTGACAGGGTAGGGGTGAAGGAGAGCCCACAGCTGACAATCGTTGTCTGGCCGCACAGCGAGGCTGCTTTCATTTTCTCAGTCTCGGTCTTTGTGCACTCTGTGGGCCGTTTTTTTTTCCTCCCCTTTCCTAGTCCACTCTCTGTGGACTGGGACAGGGGAGAAAAAAAACGGCCCACAGAGGGCACTGAGGCACCGGCCCTTCGGCCCATTGCCGAATGCCCGCCTTGCCAATCCACCCCTGCCTGAACATGAACTGTACACCTTCAGCAGTTAGTAAAGCAAAATGTAGCAGTTTGTAATTCTGAAGTGTGAGGGAAACACAGTTTTTAATAGGATTAAAACAAATCAAGACACTCTACTTGGTGATGCTCATATGCCAAATATTCACTGAAAAACGTGCATGGAAAATCCTACGCAGTGTAAGATTGAAATCTCGAATCCGCCAAACGTGATAAACTCGCTGTGGAATTAATCAAAGTGATCAAAAGGTAATGTTCCAAGTTGAAAGATTTTAAGTTTTTGGTCCGGATGTTGCTCCGGTGTTCAGTTAGTCGGGTTTTGATTTTTCTCGAAGGCTTGCCCACGTAGGGGAAACCACATGGGCATTTAAGGAGATACACCACATTGGCGGTGTCACGGAAATCCCAGTGTATACTTCGTGTGGCTAGATTTCTTGCTCTGTGAGCTCCTAAGCGTCTTCAACACTTTCAGCGCATTTGAACAGGTGAGCGATGCACAGCCTCAGTGGCTGCCTTGCTGTGCATATTGTTCCTTCTATAGTAAGTCTTAAGCGCCAAGACGCCTTTTGTTAGCTGCTCGCTCTCATAATGCAAGATGTATTTATTTAGTGGTGCGGGTTTCTTTATGCTGCGCACACTCTGTTTTAAGTTGCTCCCAGACACAGGAAATCTAGGAATATTGTAGTCAGATGGCTTAGGGTTAATTATGTTTTTCGTTTGCCGCTGCTTGTTGGGCTCCGTTCAGAAAACCATTGGAGTTTTTTTTTGCAGTTTTATATTGCCGAACTCGACCTGCTGGATTTGGAGCGCTTTACATGAGCACCAGTTACATTACCCAAGGTCACATTTTTTGGCACGGGAAGATTATGTGACTCTGCTCAGTAGGTTAATACACGTACTGCAAAGACTTGTGTGTATAACATTGGTATGAAGTTTGGAGGAAGATGAACCATTAAATGTGAAATAATACCAGCTATCAAGCATCTAGAGAAGATTCATGATGCTGTGCTCGCATCACGTGCATTAAGAAGAAAATAAATTATCTTTTTTTATCACCTGTTCAGAGATGTAGTTTATCTCTGTGTTACATCCTTTATTCTGCCAAGAGTAAGTTTACCATAAGACCTTATGCCACTGTGTTTTCTCTGTATCCTCTATAATCGCGGGTCACAAATCAGTGCATTCTTGGAGTTGTAGTCTTCATTCAGCTGAATTCAATTAATTGGACCAGTGCGTATCATTATTTCCATCTAATTACTGTCCGCATAATTCCACAGCACACCATACCACATATTTCCACTACCCAACTCTACACCACATCACACAATCCCACACCACACAATTCCATAACAAACAATTCCAATACAACCCATCTCTACATCGCACTTACATACACCCTGTCATCTCTCCCCACACACCCACTGCCCTCTCATCCTACCCTCACACTCCCACGGCCCACTCTCATCCAACCCTCACACTCCCACTGCCCGCTCTCATCCTACCCTCACACTGCCCCCTCTCATCCCTTCCTGACATGCCCTATCTCCTCTCTATAATGCCTGCTCACACATGCTACCTTTCTGTACCACCACGTGCTGAGCACTGGTCCACCTTTTGCCTCCTCCCTCCCCCTCTCAGTACCCCTCCCACTTGTCTCTCTCTCTCTCTCTCTCTCTCTCTCTCTCTCTCTCTCTCTGTCTCTCACACTCACTCTCTCTCACACCTCCCACTCACTCTCTCATCCACTCACTCTCTCATGCACCTCTTCCTGCATCTCCCACATTGATTCACTTCAGGTCCTCGAGCATAGATTTTTTTTTCTGTGCCTTTTCACGATTTCCGTCCCTTCAATCCACGCTCTACTCCTCTTCTTGGGTGTCTTCGGTGTACACAGGTGCACCCTCTTTATGCATCTGTGACCTGCTCTCCCCTTGTTTCTTTCTCTCACACTCTTTCTGCTCCTCTGTCTGGAGTTAACTCACCACTTGGTGCGCAAACTACCTATCCCTCTCTATCTTTCCTCCTATCTATTCAGTGCAGCTGTCACCCCTATCTATTCCCCATGCCACATAATTCCACTACATAGATACACTACACACCACACAATTCCACCCCACACAATTCCACAACTAACAATCCCAATTCAACCCACATAATTCCTCTCTGAATCATATACGTCCACTCCACTCCAAATCGAACCACTTAAGTGAAAGACATTGTCATTTATAACACCAATAACTAACAAATGCGAGACCGATTGCATTGCAAATGCTTGTTCTAGCTATTTTCCTACTTGCCATCATAAACCCTTGTGGGCATTCCAGGTCCGAGTCTCAGATTTCCCACACTTATTTCATGACTTCTTTCCAGAATTCAGTAATTTTGGTGCACTTCAAAACATTATGATAACAAGCATTTACAATGCAATGGTCTCGGCATTGTTAATGTTAGAGGTATTGGCATTGCTCATGACATTATTTTTATTAATGTTTTTTTTTTTCAAAACATAAATATTTGTCATTTACAATGCCAATAGCTTAATCGCTCGCAAATGCGAGACTTATTGCCGAAAGCAGCGGATTTAGAGCCATCTGTGAAGAGGAGACCGGAAGTCTGGTTTTCCCATAGTAGGTAAGATAATTTGTAGTGCTGAAATTGAGATAACTACTACATGCTAATAACGAAGAAGAAAAAGACACACTTCTCGTTGTGTAGTGACTGCACTTTTTGATTCCCACTGGCTACCACGCAGCCCTCTTCACTTCAAGAGACTTCTTGCACACTGGAGTAGGTGGCGGGTGCTTGCAAAAACAACAAGTGATGGACCAAATGTGGATCAATGTCACACATTCCCCCATTTTTTGCACTCCACACTACCCTGGGTTAGACAATGGCGATATGCAAATCAGCTCTGACCCTGTTGCCCCATGGGTGCTGCCAGCCTGGACTGATGTACTTTGCAAAGCATGCGAGGAGGGGGTAGTAGAAGCGCCCTTGGAATGGCTGTGTGCAGCCCAGCCCGCTCAGCGAAGCTTTTATCGGCGCCGCGTGCTGGTAGGAGTGATGGTTCTCACATCAGTTATGCACCATTCACATAGACGGGGAATTAGATTAAGATCTTTATAATTCACCCTTTTTTTATCAAATGCAGCCCTGTAGGATAAGGTTTCCTTAACTCCCCTAATAACTAGACAGGATCCATCTGTAGATTAAACTCAGACACCGGTGTGATTGACACGCGCAGTTAACCAACACGCGGATTTCGGGAGCATTAGGGCAGCAATGGACCTCTAGTAGCCTATTGGTGTTTTTAGCCTTCCCACCACTGTCCTATCACAAAGGAGATAGCACGCACATATGCCTCAGTGTTTTCTTTCCTTTCGGGTGAGAGGCGGCGTGCCTGTGACGACATTGTGCGGACCAGAGTGTAAATAACCTTCTTTCTCCCCTGCCGTCCGTAATGTATGTATTTAACCAATAAGGAGCTGCCTTCCTCACATTACCGGCATGAGCGTTTAGTCTCTTCACTCCGATAGGGGATTAGCTCGTTTAGCTTGGAGCTAACCAATGGTAAGTGACATTTCATGAGTTAAAAACCCCGGGGGAGGCATCTAACATTGCGATGCAGCGAGGGGGGTGTGAAGGCGCCCTTGGAATGGCTGTGTGCAGCCCAGCCCGCTCACCGAAGCTTTTATCGGTGCCGCGCGCTGGTATGCAGACTCCCCCTGCATTCCAGAGAGGCGCGCGACGCTATCCTTTCTGCCCTGCAAAGCTGTGGAGACAAGACCTGGCCGCGCGCACAACGTTATCCTATGGGGAAACGCTGAGCGCGGCCAGGTCTTGTCTCACTTCGGCGTCTCAGACTGCTGAGACGCCGACAATAGTTCTCTGGCGAGAACGCGCTTTCAGCGCGTTATAGCCGAGACCTAAAAAGTATGGTTGACCGCAGTTGCTCAAATATTTTTCATCATTAGTCTCCCCAAATAGCTTATTTTGAGTTCTTTATAGTATACTCTATGTAGTATCTTTAATTGGACCAGTCAGAATGGCAATTTTATTGGCACTGTTTTGGGGTGTCCACACTCCACATCCCATTGTGTATGATAAATATGCCCTATGCCTTTCGCCTACCGTAACCATAATTTCCCCAGTGAGGTAGTGTTGTTGTTAATGAGCTTTTATATACTTGGGATATTGCCACTTTATGCAGCCTATAGGTTAGTAATGTGTATTCCGTAGGTGAACTAGTTTCCTTGTCTTCCATTTCGTTTTGGTACTGTGCTAGTGCATGCTTCAATTGCATTTTTGTGTATGTGTGAGTTTTGTTTCCCCACAGGTGGGCCACATATCCTCAGGGGCACATTGCTTCCCTGTCCAGTCTGACTGACTGTTCTCGCTGTGCAACAAGCGTCCTAGAATTGATTATTATTAGGTGGAAAGCCCAGTAATATTTTCTCATATCGGATAGTGCTATTCCATCATAATACACTCCCCTTCTCAGTGTCTTCAAAGGAGATTTTAGGTGTCCCAGCCCCTAATCCTGTAAAGAAATACACAAAATTGCAACTGTGTGGCTAAATACCATTCGAGGGACCCAACATCTATTTTGCAGCACATATAAAAATTGAGGTTGCATAATCATTTTGGACATGACTGCTCTGCCTAACAGTGGCAGGAGCAATATTCTCCAATGTGCCCCATCAAATCTGAATTTTATAAGATTTGAAGTTCTAAATAAATCTCTATCTCTAGTATGTTCTTAGATATTTAAATATTGTGTTCACGATCTGTAATGGACAACTCACTTACTGGGCCTCTCAGTAATCTTGTACATAATAGATTTTTCCAAATTCACTTTGAAACCTGAACATTGGGCATATACTTTGCCTGGTATGCAAAGGTCTGTCTAGAAACATTTCTGCATATAGCAATGTGCGGTCTCCTTTCACTGTCATCATTGTTGCCCCCAGAGCATAATTCCAAATCATTTGCTACACTTATAGTTCCTGAACCCTCTAGATTAGCCGCTAGGGGATCTGATAAGGTCTTTATGGCTGTGCTCAATTCTACGGTATCATCATCCGTCATTAACTTGTTTTCCTGTTCCATTTCCTCCACTACTGGAGACTTGGTGCTGCTAGATGCAACTGGCGGACTTAGTGTAGCAGGGACTTCAATTGGAGTAGGTATATTTTGTACGGCAGTGGAGTTTTGAGGGCCCTGAGGTTCTTGGTTAATGTTTAAGATCTGAGGGAGGGTCTTGAAGTAAGACCTCGGAGAAGGCGTAATCAGTGTAGCTTTGGTCTTTGGTCTTTTTGGATTTACTTTTCTTCTGAAGTGACTTCTGAGGTGACTCTTTTACACTGTTGCTCAGCCCCTCGCCTACTAATTTGGTAGTACGTGGTATCGAGTGACTCCTTACCCTAATTGGCGCTTTATCATGCAGTGTTTGTAATGAGTCTAATTCGGGCTCCGTCTCAGTCTCTGTTTCTATTTCTCTCTCAGGACTCCCTTCAGACCCGTATTCCAGTTCCAGCTCTAATTCTGGATCCACAATTTTACCTCCAAAAGCAATGTCCTTCTTTTTACCCTTTCCCTTCCCCAGGTTGTCGCTGGTGGATCCCTTCTTCGCTTCTGATCCCCTCCTCTTAGTCTGTGCCTTGCTACTTTTCTGAATTAAAACTGCACTAGGAAGGGCGTGCAATTTGCTCTTAATACTAATCTGGTTTGGGACAGGCATAGGTACGGGACAGAAATCTTTTGCGGGTATTTGCACAACGCTTGTTCCTTGATTTACGAGCGTCAGGGAGCTCCTATCAACTTCTGTATCTACTACTGTGTGCTTGTAGTCACATTTGACATTGGCAATCACTATTTTTTCGTTTAGATTTATCTTTAAGTTTGCGTTCTTTTTCTTTTCTGTACACTGAGCTTCTAATAAGACATCCTCCCGAAAAACCCCCTTACGGCACCGTTTTGCTGTGCTTCCGCCTCTAGTGAAGGAGCCGTGTGTAGCCGCCCTCCGGCTTTTCCGCAGCTCCACGGCTGCCTCGTACCAGCGGAAGGGCGCGGGGAGAGAGGCCCGCCCCCAACACATCGGCTGCTCTGCTCGCGGCATCCGGGGTAGCCTGGAAGTCGCTGAGCCGTTGAGACACCGCCGAGAAAAAACGCTGGCCCGAGCTCCAAACGCTCAGCTTGCAAAACAAACCCTTCACAGCTCCACCGCGACACTGGCTTGACAGGTATTGAATCCACCCTGGAAAACACTGTAATCAACCGAAAAAAGAAGTTTTCGTTCTTGATTGGGGCATCAGGACTGGAGTCTCTGTCGGGACGCGCGCGCCGCTCTAGCTAGGGGCCGCCATGTTTTCCTTATCCAATTATGAAGGATTTGGAATTATGCTCTGGGGGCAACAATGAAGACAGTGAAAGCACTCTCCAGCATATACTTCTCAATATGAGAGATGAGATTAAATGTGGTTTTGCCGAGTCAAAAAAGAGTTTTGCTGAATCAAGGCAAAATCAATTTGAGATTCGGGCTATGTGCGAAAATCTAGAGACTAAAGTGGATGGGCTTTTTGAGAGGACTGGGAGCTTAGAGAATACTGTAGGCGAACTCAAAGCAAAATTAGATCATGCAGAAATAAAGATCCAGTCTCTGCGCAGAGAGGGAGATGCTGTAAAAGAAAGAGTTGAGTCCCTAGAAAATTATTCAAGGAGGAACAATCTCAGGATTTTAAAAGTCCCACAAGGTAAAGAAGGAAGCGAAATCAAGAAATACGTTGTGACTCTGCTCAAAGATGCTCTTAACTTAGAGGAGTCAACAACAGAGCTAGAATCAGATATACAGAGGATACACCGCGACCCCTTTCGACTCACCCAGGCAGGACCAAACCCAGAAAGATCCTCGTAAACTTCCTAACATATGCGATGAAGGAAAATATACTTAATCTAGCACTAAAAGCTAAGACATTGAAGGCTTCTGACTTTTCCTTCGAAGTAAGATCAGATCTATCTGACTACATTGGAAAGACAATGGGAGCTCGGACAACGAATGGAAAAGTTCAGAGCTCTAGGAGCCACTGTACAGATGCGATTCCCCGCCTTTTTGAAGATTGTTTAATAATAAAATGAACAATATCAAGACTCCTTTTGAGGCGGACGAATTATTCGTTTCCATCAGCGAATTCTCTCAAACTCCTTGACACAGGATGACATCTAAGAAAAGGAAAAAAAAGGAAAGGTGGGATAAGAAACGTTTGTATCTATAAAGCCTCTTTACATAGGATGACAGTGTAAGTCACCTAATTGAGTTGTCTGTCGAAAATACAGACAAAGGAAAAAAAATAATAAAGGAAGAGAAAAGGGATGAAAAAAAACTACAGTCATAATATCAGACAAAACTGAGGAAGGGAAGAAAAAAGGGTTATAAAGGGTTATAAACAATCGCACTTTAAAAAAAAAAAACAAAGGGTATCAATAGGGGGAACATAGGGCTATAGGATTAAAAATTCTAAGTGTTCTCCTTTTTTCTCCCTTTAGCCTTTCCTTTAGCTTTACTTTCTGTTAGAAGATAATGTGTCCACCTTCTAAAATAACAACTATGCCATCTATCCAATATCAAATATTTTAACCAACCAACAAGATAGATGGGGCGGCAGGTGGGGGTAGGTCGGTGACGACAACCTGGCAAGTCATCAGGCCAGAGTAAGTAGGGGGGGGGTTCTAGGGGAGGGAGGGGAAGGAGGGGGGGGCAAGCACAAAAAAGTCCTCATAAGCAAAATGTCAAATCATTAAATTTTGCCGATTCCAGGGAGAGTTATATAAAGCGGCTGGGCGAAACAAATTACAATAGACAGATAACAGTAGAAAAAATACTATGGGAAAAGCGGGACATCTGGATGACAAAGATAAATGAGGGATATTAAATTCTTGTCCTGGAACGTAAATGGCCTCCGCTTACGAGGAAGGAGACATAAAATCATGCAGTACCTTAGAGACTCGCCCGCGCAGGTCATAACAATCCAGGAGACGCATTTAGATAAACAAGAGATCACAGACATACCGAAAAAATTGAAATGGGTGGGCAAATTCATAAGCACAGATCATAATGCCAATATTCGTGGAATAGCGATCGTCTTTAAAAATGGAGCTAGGGCTCAGATTGCGGATTGGAGGACAGATCTGAGTGGTAGATGGCTGATAGCCAATGTTCAGCTTGATGTAAGGCGATTCACCCTAATGGGTTACTACGGTCCAAATCAGGATGATCCTTCTTACTTAAATACATTACAAAATCATTTGATCACCATTACAGACCCAATAATATGGATGGGAGATTTCAATCTAGTGATGGATCCGAAATTGGATAAATCCCCTAGTTCTAGAGCTGTAGTTCACAATAAAATGAGAGATACACTTCTGTACTGTATGTTCAACTTGGGTTTGGAAGACCTGTGGAGACAAAGAGCCGGGAAAACCTTGGGTGTCTCGTTCCACAATTACAAATTTAGGTTTAAAGTATTTTATTAAGGCACAAAAACACGGGGAGGGGAGCAGGAGGTCAAGCAAACATACAGTACAAGAAGCGGAACGTTGCAGCGAGTCAGAAGAAAAGCAGGGAGGCAGGAAGCCCCGGAGGGTAACAAGGCAAAGACATAAGGCAATAAGGCATTGTGAACGACCCCCCTGTAGACCCCCACTCCCTAGGCAAGGCCGAGCCCGAATAGTACCCCGCAACACAGTAAAGGAGAAGCATACCGTTCCACCAACCCCCCGACCCCAGAAAAGAAGAAAGAAAAGCAAAGGAGGAGAAGAAAGAAAACAATACCCCAACATCCCCGTCCGAAAGTCAGCATTAGAAGCATATAACCTCTCTTCCCGCCCCCAACCCCCGGCCCCCGATCCGCACATTCACTCCGCCGCAGCTGCCGGCGGCGTCAGCCTAAGGAGGCGCAAATACCGTGGACACGTGAGCTCGTGAAATTCCGTGGACAGCAGTGCCAAAAAGGGGTGCCAGAGCTCCTCAAACTGGTCAAAATTCCCAGCCACCGTTAGCGACATCTTCTCCATGCCCAGTACCTGCCAGAGCCTATGCAGCCAACCAGTGATAGAGGGGGCAGTAGGGGTGCGCCAGAGTACCAGTATGTTCTGGACGGCGGAGCCTAGCGCAATCGCAATCTGCCTGCCCCTGCGGGATTTCAGCGGGTACATCAAGTCATTGGGGAGGCCTAGCAAGACATACGCGGGGAAGCGCGGAAGCTCGATCTCAAAATGCCTATCCACCTCATCTAAGACTTCCTTCCAATAGGCCGACAGCACCGGGCACTCCCAGAGAATGTGCGTGAGGGTGCCCTCCTGTCCGCAGCCGCGCCAGCAACCTTTATCGCCGATTTTGCGCATCTCATAGAGCCGCTCCGGGGTGTAGTACCAATAGGTGGACACTTTAGTGAAGGTTTCCGTCAGCCCAGTGTGGTACGCAGAGTGCCTCGCCCGATACGCAATCCTGTCCCACTCCTTGTGACTTAGGGTCCTGCCCAGTTCCCTGTGCCAGCGCTCCCTCCCTGGGTTATGGTAATGAAACGGCGGGGGTTGGAGAAACTTATACAAATCAGTGATGAGCTTGGCGTCCGAGGTCCGGGTTACCAACCATCGCTCGTAGGGCGTAATCGAACGGGCAGCGACGTCACGCACTGGGGGTTGAAGAGCCCAGTGTCGGACCTGCATGTAACGCAGTCTGTCCCCTTCCGTCAGGCCAAACTCCTGTCGGAGCTGCTGGAAGGGGAGCACGCCCTCCGGCCCGTAGATCTGGAAAAGCGCCCTGCAACCCGCGCTCACCCAGTGGGAAAAGGCTCCCGGCTCCAGACCCGGGGTAAAGTCCGGATTGCCAGCAATGGGAGTGAACGGCGATGGAAAAGTGGTGAGCTCACGCAGCTCACACACCGCGTCCCACACTCTTAGCGGGACCCGGGTGATAAAGGAGGCGTAGAGATTAGGCGGGCGGTGAGTGCGCCGCAGGAACGGGACCTCCTGGAGGGTACGGCCTGCAACCGCCTGGTCTTGAAAGAGCCACTGTTTGTCCGATTCCCACCGGCTCCACTCCACCAAATACCGGAGCTGCGCCGCCTGAAAGTACTTCCGGAGGTCCGGGACTCCGAGACCCCCGCCTCCGGGGCAAGCATGGAGAGGACCCGATTCATCCGAGGTTTACGGCCCTGCCACACAAAGCGGGAGATGTCTGCCTGCGTCTGCCGTATCCAACCCACGGGGGGCTGGAGAGGCAGAGCGCGGAAAAGATACAGGATCTGAGGCAGTATCGTCATCTTCACCGCCGCGATACGGCCCAACCACGAGAGTAGGCCCTTGTTCCATCGGCCGAGTTCCTCTTTGATCTTTTTGCCCAGAGAGGAATAGTTAGCTGCGACCATGGCAGGCAGGGAGGGAGCAAGCAAAATTCCCAGGTAAGGCACCGTGGAGGAGGACCACTGCAGAGGAAAGAGACTCTGAAGGTCCCGCCTGGTGTTGGCAGAGAGCGACACATCCAGTGCAGCCGACTTAGTCATATTCATTTTAAAGCCCGCCACACGGGCAAAAGCGTCCAGTTCCTGGACGCAGGCAGGGAGCGACCGCTTGGGGTCATCCAGGGTCAGCAAGACATCGTCCGCGTATAAGCTGACAGTGTGCGTGTATTGCCCCATCTTCACCCCAATAGCGTCCGGGTTGTCGCGAATCCTCTGTGCAAACGGCTCCATATAAAGGGCAAAGAGGAGCGGCGAGAGGGGGCAACCCTGTCTCGTGCCGCGCTCAATGGCAAAGCTGTTGGAGCTGTGTCCATTGACACGCACTGACGCTGATGGTCTCCTATAGCAGTTAAAGACCATAGTGCGGAACTTCTCGCCGATCCCCAGTTTCCCAAGGACCAGCTCGAGATACGGCCAATGAACCCTATCAAAGGCCTTCTCCGCGTCGACCGATAGCAGCATCCGCTCCCCCGGGACGCGTGAGGCCTTTTCCAGCACGTGCGTCACCCTCTTTGTGTTGTCGACCGTCTGCCTACCGGGCACAAAACCGGCCTGGTCTGCCTCCACCAAACCTGGTAGGTGTAGACCCAATCTGGCCGCCAAGATTCCGGTGTAAAGCTTGAGGTCCACATTTAGGAGCAAGATGGGCCGGTACGAGCCGCACAGGGTCCGGTCCTTCCCCGGCTTGGGGATAACCGACACAGTCGCTGAGAGAAGGTCCGGTGGGATGGCTCCCGGCTCGGAGAAGGAGTTGAACAAGCGAGCCAATAGAGGCGCGACAGTGGGACAGAAGGTCTTGTAAAACAAGGCCGTATAGCCATCCGGGCCCGGGGCTTTACCATGCTTTAGCCGTGCAATCGCGGAGATGACCTCCTCCACGTGAATGTCCCTCTCTAGGTGGTCCGCCTGGGAGGGGTCCAGGGCCGGGAGGGTCACGGATTCCAAATAGGCCTCAGCCTCTCCCGGTGGGGAAGGCTCTGCAGCGTACAGCGCCTCGTAAAAGGAACGAAAGGTATCTGCCACCTCCGCGTCACCGGAAACCGGGATCCCATCCACTCCCACCAGCTCCTTCACCGCATTGCGTTGCTGCGCAGCCCTGAGCCTATGGGCCAGGAGCTTACCGCACCTGTCTCCGCCGGTGTAAAAGGCATGCTTCAGGCGCAGCGCGGCATACTCCGCCCGATCTAGATCCAACGCAGAGAGGAGTTTCCGTGCCGCCTTCAGCTGCTTCCAGACACGAGGAGCCCCTGTTCGGCGGTGAACCTGCTCAAGCTCCCTAACCTGCGCTGTCAGTTCCTCCCTCTTGCGTTGGCGTTCCCTGTTTTCCGCCGAGGAAATGGAGATAAACTCCCCCCTGACGACCGCTTTCAAAGCCGCCCACTGCGTTGCCAGGGACGTGGCAGAGTTGTTATTGTGGGTTAGGTAGTCCTGGATGACCTCCTCCACTCGCTTCACAACCGATTTCTTATGCAGAAGCGTGTCCCGAAGCCGCCACATCCCCCTAGAGGGGGGGGCCGCCGGCCAAGCAAAGATCCCGGAAACCGGTGCGTGGTCGGACAGAGACAAGACCCCGATGTCTGCCGCTGTGGCGGCCGAACGAAGCGGTCCGCTCACCAAGAGGTAATCCAACCTTGAATACGTGCGATGCGCGCGGGAGAAATAGGAGTAGTCCCTATCGGTGGGGTGCATGGCGCGCCAGAGGTCATGCAGGTCCATTTCCGCAAGCTGGTCCTGTACCGCCCTAGAAAGCTCCCCTGTCTGCGGAAAGCGCTGGGCAGATCTATCCAGGGTGGAGTCGAAGACCATATTCAGGTCTCCCCCCAAGATGATATGGCGATCGGGCGAGGCAGTAACGTCTACCAACACAGATTCCAGGAAACGATCCTGGTGGTCATTTGGGCTGTATACCGAACCAACCGTAAAGGCAACACCTCCCAGACGCATGCAATACACTAGAAGCCTCCCCTTCTGCTCAGCATGTTTATGTAACACCTCCCCCCTGAAGGAGCTGGCTAGAAGAATGGCCACCCCAGCAGTCTTAGTCGCAGCAGAGGAAAAGAGTTGCGTGGGGAACTTGGCAGAGCGCAACCTATGGCAATCTTTGGAAAGTAAATGGGTTTCCTGCAGGAGGCAGATATCCGCCTGCGACCCCTCCAACAACGAAAGGATCGCCCTACGCTTCACGGGGTTATTCAGACCCTTAACATTAAGGGTCACTACTTTCAGGGGCGGCATCGCCTCCAGGGAAACAACGCGCTATGCAGCGAGCGAGGGATCAGTGGAGGGGGCGCGCGGGGCAGGGGCGCAGGGAAGGCCAGAGGCAACATCGCACATGGTCGGACAACTTCGGACGGGACCCCCCCACACCAAACCAACAGTTAAACCCCCCCAGAGCCAACCCATGGCAACCAACCAGAACAAAAAAAAACAGGAAACAACACCCCATAGTCTCAGTCTAGCCCAAGTGGGCGAGTCTGCAGAAAACAGTCAAGTGGACGTCCAGCCACACACCCCCCCCTTCGCCCCCCCAGCCCCAACCCAGCATCGTTAAAGCTAAGAGTCTCTCCCCCCGGAGAAAAGTTAGGCCGTTAGGGCCACACCAGTAGCTTCAGGCAAGTTCCTGGCCGCAGTCCTCAGGGCCTCCGCCATGTCTGCTCTGATGGTGGGCGAGTCTGGACGACTCGCCGTCGCCGACGATTGGCGCCTCCGCGATCTCCGTCGGCCCCGCCGCTCGGGGCGCCGCCATGCGGGTGTAGCCCCTTCCTCCTCCGTAGCAGTAAGGCCCAGTACTCCACAAACATCTTGTAAAGAGCGCAGCTGATGCAGCACCCCATTCCATCGAAAGATAAGACGGAAGGGGTGACCCCAGGAATAGGGTGTCTCATGTTCTCGCAGAAAGTCCGTAGCGATGCGGAAAGACCTGCGCTTCTGCAGTGTGATGGCGGACAGGTCCTGATAGAGCGCCACAGGTCTTTCTCGGAAGGTCAGCGGCTGCTTCCTGCGGCCCTCAGTCATGATGCGCTCTTTTAGGGGGAAATCCGGCAGGAATGCCAGGATATCAGGCGGGGGTGCCGATGACTGGCGCTGGCGGCCCACCCTGTGTGCTCTGTCAATGCGGATCGGGAAATCCGCTTCTTCCTCCAAGATGTCGCGGAACAGGTCCTGCAGATAGGCCACTAGGTCCGCACCTTCATCCGCGGATGGAACACCTCGCACCCGGATGTCATTCCGCCTGGACCTGTTCTCGAGGTCCTCCGAGTGGGCCTGGAGCTCAACACATTGCTCCCGGAGGCGGAGGACGTCCTGCTGGAGATGAGTTATCTCCTCATCGCGACGTTGGGCCGCCGTCTCCACAGTATCGACCCGCTCGCCCAGGCCTTCGACCTCCCTGCGCACTTCCCGGACCTCTCCAGCCACCTCGGTCTTAAGAGTTTGAAATTCCTCCTTGAGGGAGCTGAATAAGTCCTCCATGAAGGACCTCGTGACTGGTGGCTCGCCCACGGTTGCGTCCGTTGATGCCCGGGAGGCCCCCGGGGACGGCTGTGCCCTGTCGCGTAGTTGCTGGGACCTGCCGAGCATTTCCGGCAAAGTGCGATCTCCTCGTGCCGCGCCACGTCTCCCAGTCATCTTGGTCCCCGGTGAAGCCTAGGGTCAGTTGCTGTAGGCGAGCGCCACCGCTCGCGGGCACCAGATGTGAGGCCCTCGTCGGGGACAAGGGTAGTGCGTCACAGGCGACAAAATGGCGGCCCGGGCCTGGGCAAGACGACCCCCGGGCCAGCAGGGCAGGCAGCAACATCCAAAGTGGAGGCCTCCAGCCTCGTACTCCCAGGGAGGGCAGCAGATGAGTCGGTGCCAGGACGAACCGAGGCTCCCGTGTGAGAAGGGTGCGGGCAAGGGTCACTGGGCTCAGCTACACAAAGACAAGATGGCGGGAGGGTGGAACCCAAGGAGGCAGCCCGTGCCAGCAAGTCCGTGGGCGACTCTCAAACAGCAACGGGTCCGGAAAGTGCGAAACCGATGTCTCCCTTCACCACCAGTTGATTTGCCTGGCTCGGGCACTGCTCGAACTCCGCCATCCAGTGCCTCCAGGCGCGGAGTTCGCAAGGCGTCACCCCTCGAAGCCCAGGGTAGGGGGAAGGTCGCCGGCGCAGGGCTGGGGTTCGTCGCCCAGCAATGGTGTTTGCCACCAGGGCACCGGTCAGGAAGCCTCCTCACTCCGCGGAGTCCGTCTATTCCGCTCCCTCGGGATCTCCGGCTTTCAGCTTTTCAGCACTCGGCCCAACCGAGGCGCGCGGACAGCGCCGCCGTATGCTCCGCCTCCAGGCTCTTCTCCTCGGGGCGACCCGGGCTCCACTCCTCGGAGCGACCTCCGAATAAACTTTTCGGGGACTTCCCCCGGGGCCACAGAAGTCAAAGTGGCATCAAAATGTGCCCCACGAACTCCGGCACAGTTCCCTCACCCGCAGTGCAGCCGCGGGGGGAGAGAAGCGCGGGGATCGGGGCTCGGGCTGAGCTGGGCCGGAGGAGCTACGGGAGGAAGCGTCCGCTCACCCCGCCATCTTGGCCACGCCCCCCACAATTACAAATTTAAACATAAATCGCGTATCGACTATGCTCTATTTAGCTTCTCCATAAAAGACTCCATAAAGAACTTAACATATTTACCTCAGCATATTTCTGATCATTCAGCTATTCTCTTCTCGAAAATCTTAGATCAGGGACCCACCTATGTTTCCTGGTCTTTTGACCGCTCCATTTTATTGGAGGAAGAGGAAAGAGAACATCTTATATTTGAAACCGCCCCCTTTCTGAAGTGGAATATAGAGTCTGCTTCCCTGGTCAGTGTGTGGGAGTCATGGAAAGCATATATAAGGGGTTGTATCACTAATCGTGCTTCCTACAGATTAAAGAAATACAGAGAGGATATAATAAAAATAGAGCAAGATCTGGTCCTCTTGGAGTCTGTAGATCAAGGGCCTTCGGTAAGTCTAGAAAAGAAAAGGGAGTTAAGAGATAAATTAGATACACTACTGCAAGAGAGACGGAATAAACGATGGCAGGCCAGTAAGCTTTCCCACTTTGAATATGGTGAGTCGGCAGGAAAGCTGCTGGCTTGGAAAATAAAAGCGGACCAGACTAGGAACCATATAAAAGAAGTGAGGCTAGAAGGGGAAATGGATAGTAGGAAGACAGACCTCGAAATAGGAGAAGCTTTCAGTGCCTTTTTCCAAAACATATATACAGATGAGATTAATGCTAACATCGAGGAAAGAACAAAGTGGCTGGAAAAGGTGAATCTTCCAAAGCTGTCCAGGCTACAGAGTGAAAACCTAGATAAAGAAATAACTGAGGCGGAAGTTGAAAAAGTTAAATAAACAACTAAAACTGGGAAAGGCTGTAGGACCGGATGGTATTCCGGGTGAACTATATTGAGTGCTTAATTCAACTCTCACCCCGATTCTAACGAATCTCTTTAACAATATCTTAATTAGGGGGAGACACCACCTAGCTCCTGGGGAGAGGCAAATATTGCCTTAATCTTAAAAATAGGTAAGGACCCTGCAGATTGTGGATCATACCGTCCAATCTCGCTTCTCAACAACGACTATAAGATCTTTACAACAGTTTTGGCTGCACGTTTGGGAAGCGAGATTGGAACAATTATCCATCAAGATCAAAAGGGATTTATCAGAGGCCGATAATTGGCTTAACTTACGATCTAATCGGAGCGATAGACATTGCCTCTACCTTTGTTTTGCCTCTCGCTATTATGACTCTCGATGCAACAAAAGCATTCGATAGGGTCAATTGGTACTATCTAACTGCAGTCATGGAAAAGTTTCAATTTGGCCCTAAATTCTGTAGAGCAGTAGGTTTATTATATAAAAACCCGAGAGCTAGCCTGTTAATTAATGGTACTCGTACAAATTCCTTTGAAATTAGCAGAGGGACAAGACAAGGGTGTCCTCTTTCCCCTCTTTTATTTAACATTTATATCGAACCATTTGCTCAGATCATAAGAGAAGACATTAATATTCTGCCTTTTTCCTTTTCTGGATGGGAGAAGAAAATAGATTATACGCCGATGACATTCTCATCTACAGAAAGGACCCGGCCCAGGCATTTCCTACGGTAATTAAAAGAGCTGAGGAATTTGGAAAATTTTCAGGCTATGAAATAAATGCCGGTAAAACGGATATAATGGCTTGGAACATCATAAATTTTCAGCTTCCGGTGAAACCTTCAATCGCTATCTGGGGATCAAAATCACAAAAGACTTAAATCTTTTGACCCAGACTAATCTGGATCGGATTTCCGGTGAATCCAAGGCACTGATGAAATCTTGGTCTTTTCTCCCTCTCACCATTTATGGGAGAACTAGCTTAGTGAAAATGGCCATCCTTCCCAAATACACATTTATCTTTAATACTATTCCATTAATATTTGATACCAAGCAACTCTCTAAATGTCAACAAACCATTAATTCATTTATTTGGTGCTATAAGTCAACCAGGCTGGCATGGAAGAAGTTGAGAAGGAGGAGAGAAAAGGGAGGTCTCGCCTTGCCAGACCTAGAATACTATGCTTGGGCTTTTCATCTGACCCACTCCAGGATGCTATTAAAGATCCCGCTAGATAACTCAAATGGCCGTATGTTCAAAGCAATGCTACTGGGCTCCGATCTTTCATTGGACGGATTCTTATTTAAGTTTGGTCATCAGAGATTCTTTAAAAAAGTTAGGCTAAAGACATTATATAGCTCCCTAAAAGAACGGATTCAAATTAAATCTAAGGCTGGGATAGCATACTTTTCCAATTACGCACCGATCTGGGATTTTACAGAATTCTCCTCGCAACATACTGAGACTGTCAAAACCGTGTTATTCGAAGCAGGAATAAAACGATGGGGAGAGTTAGTGGCAGGAGGATCCTTAATGGAATGGGAAATAGTCTCAGACAGGGTAACCTCACCACTATCCTGGTTTATCTATATACAACTGTCCAGTTGGTTGCGAACTCAAATAAAGAAAAAGGTCAAAATTGGAGTTTACAGTTCTCTAGAAAAAAATCGTTGAGAAACCCTATGGAGGTAAAGAGGTGGCCTTTTACTATTGCAACATCATCGAAGAAGCAGAGGGCGAATTTAACCCTCCGTTAAAACTATGGGGAGGAGAGGGAGAACCTCAGGCAGAAGAGAAATGGATAGAATCCTTTGGCCTTCTCTACAAAATTATAAAACCTGCCTGGTTGAGGCGCAACCAACTATTTACATTACATCGAGCGTATTATTCCCCCAAAAAGCTCTCTAAGTTCCAACTAGGGAAGTGTTGTAGTAAATGCCTCCTCCCAGCAGCCTCAGATTTACATTTGTTTTGGGAGTGTCCGAACATCACTACATACAGGCAAGAAATCAAGATATCACTTGAATCAATTCTCAGAATCTCTATCCCTTTTTCATGGTCTTTAATCATCTTTGGGCTAAATAATAGCATCAAGGGGCTAGAAAGAAAATTTCTATATTATGCTATTATACTAGCAAGAAGACAAATATGAAAAAATTGGGTTAACATTAATTCGCCGACCCATGCAGAGTGGCTGTCTTCACTTTATGTAACATCGAAAGTAGATTTAGCCAGAGCCTGTAGCCCTCGTACTGTGAGATTTTGGAACTTCTTAGTTGAGTGGAGACTGGACAGCTAGAGTACCGGGCTTTTATTTATTTATTTATTTTCTTTTTCCCCGATGATTAAGCCTAAGTATCCATGTCCAATGGGAGGCACCCCATGCCATAATGTTACTGGACTATGAGCCGATAATGGGCTCGAATGGAGATAGTTCGTGTGGGGCTCTTTCTCGCTGAGACATCAGGCCCGCCTTTCTGGAGGTTATGAAACCATTTTCTGGTTTCTTAATGGTACAGAGGCAATTGTGTTTATGCAGCTGGAGCGTCCCTGGAACGATTAAGTGGCTAATGAGGACAAAAAAATAAAAAAATAAAATAAAAAGCAATGTGCGGTCTCCTGTCCATCCAAATCATCTCATTTAGGTGTCTCCTCTTATCCAGCAAGCCAGCTTTTTCATCACCAGAATCAACAGAGTTGGTGAGGGAGAGCATCCCTGCCTAGTGCAAGTCATCTGTTTCTCTACATTCAGGATGTCTGTCTCTATCTTCCGGCTAATCTGAAGTATTTTCCTCCTCTTGCCCACTACCTGTGATTAAAATAGTTTTTTTAAATAGTCTTCATTGTGCACAGCTTATTTCACTCCTCACAATGATTATATATGATTTTAACATATTCTTCTGCTTAGAATTAGGACTCTACCCATACTTAATCGATTCCTCTCATAACATTTTATTTTATATTGTTCCAGTTGAGTCAGCCAGCTCAGTGGCGTCACTAGGGTTGGTGTCACTCGCTGCGGGTAACTCATGGTGTCACCCCCTCACGACTTACCGCGTGGAAGCACACAGGAACATCCCCAAGGTTCATTAACTAAATCAAATTAAACTGTTGGGCAGGGGAGCATATTGCCTGCACCGGAACTCCCAGGGCAATATGCTAAATGCAGTCCTCAATAGTGTTGATACTCACTGTCTCTCAAGCTTTTGCCACCTAGTGTTGGTATAGCCAGTGCTGGATATTCTTGGACATGTGTTTCATGCTTAGTTGGTATTCCTCCAGTTTGGTTGTGCTTGACAGGCTGCTTCCCAACAGGAATTTCCTTCACCTCACAGTCAAAAAGTGTGTGCTTGATAAAGGACGTAGGTCAGTGCCAAGCACTTTTGCAGTCGGAGGACAATAAGGCTTCATGCACATATTTACTTGCAGCAATGTAACGTATGTGAGATGGGGGGACTTCTTTTTGGGTCAATTACCATGGAACACAAAATATTGGTTTAATGAAAAAGGAGAATATAAAAACGGAATATAGAAACCGAAATGGAATTTAAAAGTATTAATGGTAAGGATTATAGCCAGGACCATAGGAATTATGGGATTGTGCAGCGTGGCGATTTTCACATAGTTATAGATTTGCCACATAATCCATCATCTGCTGCATAATCTGCAGATTTTAACTAAACACAATTGTTTCTAGCTCAAATGGTTCACCAGTTCCTAACAGCGTAGCAGCATGTGTTACCACGCTGTGGAAGGTCTTTTGCAGATGTTGACTAGTCGCCTTTCTGTTGCTTATTGCTATATTTGGGTATTAAACTGGTACTAATTATGTGCACCCAACAGTCCAGACAGTTTTAACATGTGTAAAAAGTACAAACTAATGAAGAAATACCATTTAAAAATATGCTGCATTAAATTGCATGATTTGCCTATGTTTGCCACATAATTTACTCAACTGTGCTACATAATTTGGCCCTCCCCTGCTGCATAATTCCAGTGCCCCTGATAATAGCTGAGGCAAGTTGTAGCATAAGGGAATAACTTGTGTTAAATCTAAAGGGGAAATGTTTAAGGCAAGGAATGTACAGGAATCTAATTTTAAATACATCAAATTGTATATATATATATGAACAAGTAGGAAGAGAGCAGCTAAGTGCTAAGCATCAATGGTTAAAAGTGGGGTTAAAGGAAGTATTTGGATGGGGGCTCCCGATAAGTAAAAGGCGGCAAATCTGATATTACACGAGATTCCCATCCAAAACCTAAAATAATTGTCAACATTTTGAAAAAAAGGTCCCACGATGAATCTCGAAATGATTAAGGAGCCTGAAAAACCAGAAACGAACATAGGATGATAGTGCTTCGTACGCAGGTAAACCGGAATTTCCGAATTAAACTTCTGCGTTTTACCACATAAAATGGATTTACGGCAATTGCCACATAACTCACACTCTGCTGACTTATTGATAGAATAAAAAAAATGCTTTTAGCTGGAAAGGATCTATAGATATTAAGGAAAGTGCGACACATAGGGTTGCACACTGTGGTGGCTGATCCTTTGCCATGGTAACTTGTCACCTTTTGTGGCTAATTGGTGCGCTCAGGTCTTAAACTGGTAGGAATAAGGTTAAATAATTGTTTAGAGTTCAGACACTATTTGTGTGTGCTAAAATAATACTGCAGCATAACGTGCCATATAATTGGATTTTTCGTGTTCCATAATTCAACCAATCCTCCTGCTTAATTTAGCTGCCCATAGCTGCACAATTCCAGTTGCCCTGTTTCGTATGGATGCCCTTGGCAGAGTTTGGGACTCAGATTTCGAGGGAGAATCGAAATTTGCCTAGCTTATGTAACGGTAAGTTTCAATTCTATTAAGGACACGGAGGCGAGGATTATGCTATATCTTCCTTCGCTTTATTAACATAAAGACTCCACAGCAGCTTAGGAAAAGATATATAACTGTGAACAAAAAAATGCTTTACGGCCTAAAGCATTTGACGGAACGTTCAACAGATCAAAACAACAACCCCCAAGAGTCTCTTGTATATTGGCAGTCCATAGTCCTTCCACTCTGTCCATCACCGCTATAAACCCGGCCTTCTCTTCCTCTTCCTCCTCTTTCTTCGCGCAGATCACGCCTATACCTCATTGATCCTGTTTAGCACCCTCGTTGCCTGTCGAAAAAAGGAACAGCGTAAGCGAGGTGACCCAGGAATGCAACAATAAGGCGAGGAGCATTCAGTGACTAATACAGTACCGACAATGTAAAGGAAAACGCTTTACTTACTGCCATACGGGTGGGTAGAGACACCACTGTGTAGCCTGGGTGGGATAATCCTCGCCTCCGTGTCCTTAATAGAATTGAAACTTACCGTTACATAAGCTAGGCAAATTTCGATTCTATGTCAGGACCGGAGGCTTCAGATTATGCTAGTTCAAAGCTTACTTACCACCAACTGGGCCAAATACACCACAGGCTTAAAATAAAACCTCTTAAAGGTGGAATCCGAGGACCAATCCGCCGCTCGCATTAAGTCCTCCAAGCGAGCACCCACTGAGAACGCCTTAGAGGCCATGGCCCCTCTGGCAGAGTGTGCTCCAAAGAGAGTCGTATTGATGCCTGCCTCTTGCATGACTCACCGCACCCACCGAGCAATAGTGGGGGAGGAGACAGCTTTGTGTGGCTTCCGCAGGGCAATCAACAACTGACGCTCGCCCGGGGGGCGCAATTCCAAGGTCAAGTCTTCATATGCCTTGAGGCATTGTACAACACACAACTTAGGAGTGTCAAGAAAAGCTGGATAGGAAATGGATCGTGACGACGTTTTTGTGCGTCGGCCCACGGTAAGTGACCCCATCCGGGGAAAAAATGCGTGTAGAGATATCCAGCGTGCGCACGTCAGAGACGCGTCTACAAGAAACCAAACATAACAACATGGCCAACTTTGCCGAAAGCTCCTTAAGAGACAGATAGGAATTGGCCGGCCAGGACAGGAACAAGTTCAGAACCAAATTGACGTCCCAAAGGACGGAGTACCTGGGTTCAGGGGGCAACGCGAGACGAATAGCCCGCAGAAGCCGGCAAACAAAAGGGTGTTCCCCTACCGGGTGACCATCGATGTTGTCATGGCCTGCCGAAATCGCCGATCGAATAGCATTGATCGTTCTATAGGCCAAGCCCTTGTCGGCCAGGTGAGCCAGGAAATTTAGCACGGGAACGAGGCCCGCGACCAAGGGATCCAAACCCCTTCGTAGACACCAACGCATCCACTTAAGCCAAGCGGATCTGTAGCGCTTCGTCGTACTATCGGCCCACGCCTTGGAGAGCAAGTGCTCAGCCGACCCCGAAAGGCCTGGGAGCGACCAGCGTCTCCTGAGAGCCTCCATGCCACGAGGCGGAGAGAGCTCTGCGTGATGAGAGGATGCGGTTCCCGGTCCGGATTTGTCAGGAGCAGAGGAAACAGGGGGAGTAGGATTGGAAAATCCCAAGAAAGTTCCAGAAGAACCGGAAACCACACTTGAGACCTCCAGAGCAGTGTAACCAACACCAATTCCGCTCCCTGGCGGCGTACTTAGGCCGCCGTCCGCACTATCATGGAGAACGGGGGGAACGCAAACGGTTGTTCCCGACTCCAGTCCTGTAGAAAGGCGTCCGTGGCTTCCGCCAGAGGGTCCGGCCTCCAGCTGAAAAAACGCGGCAGCTGGTGGTCGAGACGGGACGCAAACAGGTCCACCGAAAACGGACCCCAGAGAGTTTGTAACCACGGGAAGACCTCCTGATCCAGTTTCCACTGACTGGCGTCCCTGAGGTGCCTGGAATGCCAATCCGCTACTTGGTTGGCCTGACCCGGTAGATATTCCGCCGTCACCGCAATGTGACGCGACAGGCAGTAGTCCCAGAAGTCCTTTGCCAGATCCGCCAAAGCGCGGGAACGAGGACCTCCTAGATGGTTCACATAACGAACCGCCGAAACATTGTCCATCCGTAAAAGGACACAGGCCTTGACCGAATCCTTGGTCCAACTCCAACGGACTGCGAAGGAGCCCGCCAGGAGCTCCAAACAGTTGATATGCAACCGTTGTTCTTCTGAAGACCAGGCGCCGCCGGTGGAAAAATCCCCGCACCGAGCGCCCCAGCCCGACCTGCTGGCATCGGACTCTATGACTAGGTCCGGGGCCGATCCGAAGATCGCCCGACCATTCCATGCCTCCATGTGAGACAGCCACCAAGACATTTCCTCCTTCACTTCTTCCGTGAGCGGAACCCACTGATCGTAGCTCATTCCACGACGTAGGTGTTGCGCCTTCAGGCGTTGGAGCGCCCTGTAATGCAGGGGGCCTGGGAAAATCGCTTGGATGGAGGACGACAGAAGTCCTACCACCTTGGCGATATGGCACAAAGAAGTGCGATCTTTGGCGATCGTCTGCCGGAGCAGGTGTCGTATTTTCGCGACTTTCCGACCTGGCAGGCTCAAGACAGCCTGCACCGAGTCCACTACGAAACCCAGGAAGATAATCCTCTGAGTGGGAACCAAAACCGACTTGGAGCCGTTGATAACGAACCCCAGTCTCTGAAGAAGATGCACGGCCTGCCGAAGCTGGCCCGCCAACACCTCCGGGCACTGCCCCATGAGGAGGATGTCGTCTAAGTACACCAACATTCGGACCCCCTGACTCCTGAGAAACTCCACTACCGGGTGGAGCACTTTCGTGAAGCACCAGGGGGCCGACGACAGACCAAACGGTAGCGCGGCGAACTCGAACACCCTGTCGTTCCATATAAACTGAAGGAAACGACGATGCGGGGGGTGGATGGGGACGACCAAATAGGCATCCTTGAGATCCAGTCTCACCATCCAATCTTGAGGGAGGAGTACGTCTCGAAGGAGGTGGATACCCTCCATCTTGAAATGTCGATAGACCACCACCCGTTGAATTCTTTGAGATTGATCACAGGTCTCTTGCCCCCATCTGTCTTGTCCACTAGGAAGACATTGCTGAGGAACCCGTTTAGGTGGCGCGTTGATAGGCGGATGGCCCCTTTGCGGAGCAGTTCCGAGACCTCTCCGTCTATCAACCGCGCGTCGGACTCTGAGAACACCATTGGACGTGGGGGCACCGCTTGTGTGGGCTGGTCGTAGAACTCTATGTGGAACCCACGTACAGTTTGCAAGACCCAAGCGTCGGCAGTGAGCAACTCCCACTCCCCGTAAAAGGTTGCCAACCTCCCCCCAATTGGAACTTGATCCAAACAGAGTACACTTACCGGAGGCATTTCCTTGTCCAGAGTTCTTCCTGAACCCTCTGCCGCCGAAGCGCTGCCCTCTGGTGGGGTAGAAGTTGTTAAAGTTGGCTGAGGTCTGGTATTGGCCTCTGCCGGAGCCTTGGCCTTTATTGTTGGCTTGCTGGCCACTGCCGGTCGCGCGGCCCCTACCGCGACCGGCCCCTCCGGAGAAACGTTGGTGAAACACCCGTTTAATGCTGGACTGGGCCTTGTCCAGCGATGTGAACGTGTTCACGAATTTGCCCAGCTCCCTGATAAAGGGCTCGCCGAAGAGGCCTCCCTGGGCAACTGCACCCGCCTCCGACGAGGCCAGATCCCCCAACTTCGGGTCCAATTTAATCAAGAGTGAGCGCCGCCGTTCAGTAGACAGATGATTCAGAGGAGTGGGTAACCCAATAAACCCTTGCGGGATCGGGCAGACAGGATATTAAAGAAAGGTTCCAGCAAGGGATTTTTATGAAAAAGATTATTTAAAAACAAATATGGTATAGTCTATATTATTTAAGACTATTGGACCGTAGTAATCAGCCACTGTTCTGGAGATATTTTTGACTTAAGACCTTACATAAGGCTACCACACTAGCCTAGACGAATTTACCAACTGTACTGGTAGGTCTATTCAACAAATGAGAAAAGGACAAAGGAAAAAAGAAAAAAAGGAAAAAAGAAAAAAGAAGAAGAAAAGAAGAAAGAAGAAAGAAGAAAGAAGAAAAGAGAAAAAAGAAGAAAAAGCAACACAATGAATAATTTGTTAGAAACTTATTTATCTATTCAAATCAGATTCAAATTGTAAAAGGGTACATATTCGAGAAAAAATGCACATAGCTCTTAGGTATAAGGAAACAGTAAAATCAATCCATCAATACATAAGAGAAAGTGTAGTCTGAAAATGAACACACAAAAAACTCCTTTTAAAAATAAACAGAAAGTTTGATGTAGATGTAGACATAGACTTTTGGTGTCGACGTTTCGGTCTCACACGTTAGATCCAGAGACCATCATCAGGACGGTTATCTTTTAATGCAGTATGAAAGACCCCTAAAAGGTAATTAAATCATCAAATTAATAATTAATAACATATATTTGTTCAAGTGTTGCTAATGACCTATTCAGTCTATTTACATTACATAAACGTATATATAACATGTAGCTTCACAGACTGGTCAGTGTGGTGACAAAGACTGTTGGCTTACATAGTTCAATTTAAATAAAATCTGGAGTTCAAGTTTTAGTTAGAACACTCAAGGGACTTACTCATAAAATAAATGGAGAAAGCGCAGAGGATGTTTTTTGAAGGTACAGAATCACTTGTATCCTATGGGGAGCAGAGAAGAAATCTTACTCATTTGTTCTAATGTACGTAACCCATTCCAATATTGGTGCATATAAGAGGATGTTTTTTACCTTGGGGATTCCACAGGTTATCCCTTGGTTAGTGCTCCACGAGTTAATCCAAATATGCAAATCGATTTCTGATTCAAGGTCCAGCTGTATTAAAATAAATGATGTGTTTTTATACCACTTGACCTGTTATGATAATGTATATCACTTAGATTATTTTTAGTTTCCTAGCTAACTTAGCCTTGGGCATTTTATGATAAACTAAGTGAAGGTTAGACCCAGGTTGTAATTGGTCACATAAAAAAGTTCATACAGCCAGGGGTCGCGTTTGTAGTACAGATAGATATCAGCTGTTTGTAGTATGCTGACTTCAGATTATTTTAAAGGCTCTTTCACGAGAGGAGAGAAAAACGCTGTAACCTTAAGTTTTGGTTATGGTGAAGAAAGGGTTCACAGGTTTTTATCTGAATCAATAGAAAACTATAAGCGGTTTCCTACTGAACTGTTCGGTCACATAATTATTAAAGACACGGTTTTTTGTTATATTTACTAAGAAAGAAAGTCTAAAAGCTACATGGTCGCGCTTAGATCTAGAGTGGCTCAGCTTAGTAACGTGTGTGACTCGCGGTAAACTTACTTGTCAGAGTAACGCTCCGGCTCGTCGGGAATCGGGTCAAAAGGCGAACGTCATCTTAAGCCAATGGTAGCGTTTTTATGCCAGATTGACGTCCCGCCTATTAGGTTGCGTTACGTCACGTGTATTAGTCACCTGTCTTTCAATGGGGCTAAGTGTTTAGCGCGGCGGCCATTTTACAGGGTCCAACCGTATGATGTATCGTCATTTAGGTGACAAAAACATCATGTTTCTGTCGATGTCAGCGTCAAGACATACAGTAGTTGATTATTATATTGAATACAACAAACGTGGGGTATTATAGCGATATTAATTTGTTGCTCAAGCTACGATCTAAAAATATCGTTTTTCTCGATGCTAAATAATAAAAATATTCATTTAGAGGCTTTACTTGCGACCGCATGTATGTTGCCGACATTAGCAGTACATGTACAGTATGACATTCATGTATGTAAACAGTTTAAGGATATGTTTCCAATATAACATTTTACAGTGTTGTGAGACTATGCTCATAAAGCCCATGTTATACGGTTTTTATATATCCTATCGCCATGAAATGCGCGCACAGTTTTTTCCTTTGTCCTTTTCTCATTTGTTGAATAGACATACCAGTACAGTTGGTAAATTCGTCTAGGCTAGTGTGGTAGCCTTATGTAAGGTCTTAAGTCAAAAATATCTCCAGAACAGGGGCTGATTACTACGGTCCAATAGTCTTAAATAATATAGACTATACCATATTTGTTTTTAAATAATCTTTTTCATAAAAATCCCTTGCTGGAACCTTTCTTTAATATAATGTTCAGTAGACAGGGCGCAGTTGGCGTTGCCCAGGAACACGATCACCCTTTGGGCCCAATTAGAAAGCACCTCCGGTGAAATGACGGTGCCATTTGCCTTCGCCTCCTCCGCCATATCGAGGATCTTCGTGGCGGGTCCTACCGCATCCAGCAGTTTGTCCTGGCAGGACCGCCAGGACCGATCGATACCCTTCCTGGGGTCCTTCATAAATTTTGCCAAGAAGGTGGCCATTTTGGTGTCCAGCTCAGGGGTCATGGCCACCTTACCCTCCAAAGTTGGTCTAGGGCACTCCCCGCGCAGGCAACCCCTTGCCTCCTTCTCCAGCGGCTTGCGTAGCCTGCCCGCTACAAATTTCGCCACCGTCTCCCCCGGTGTCCAAGCTGCGGAGCGTGGGTGGACGATCTCGTCCGGGTCCAGCATGCCCGACTCATCCCGAGGCATTTCCTTGGCTGAGGACGACGGGAGCCAGGATCGCGTCGACTCCCCGTCGTCATCAGTGTCCGGAGAGTCGTAGACAGGGGAAGCGGGGGCCGTCGACAAGTCCCCTGAAGCACCCGGATCCGCCAGGGGGGGAGGGGGCACCGCCGTGGCCTTCGCCAAAAAGGCGTCCCGGAGGCGCTCAAACGCGCCCTTGTCCACCCCTTGGGCCTCCGAGGACGGGCCTTCCCTGCAGGGCTTCTTCGGTGCGGGCGGCAATCCGCCGGATGTCCCCGGTAGTTCGGGGGCCGGAGTCCCATGCACGGACGCCAGCTTCGCGCATTCCTCCACAATGCGGGCGGAGAGGCGGTCCTCCATAGGCCCTACCACCTCCGTCACGCAGCAGTAAATTGAATTATCCACCGCCTGGTAGAATTCGTCGTCCTGTAGGTAGGAGTAGGGTTCTTCCTCGTATTCTCCTTCCATGTTCCTGAAGCACAGGAGTAACTCCAAAGGAACCCAGAAGGGCGTTAATCGAGATAATTCTCGAATATGGGCAGACCAACCGACTGCGATCACCTTGTGGGCCAACTGACGTGGCAGGTAGGGCTGCACCAACCCCCCAGCGCGCAGACTCTCCACGCCGGGACCGAGTCTCCGTACCCCTCAAGCGCGCCAAGCCACACAGTCAATGAGGTGCACAAAATTCACCCGAAGGCGTTTCACGCGGTCAGCGCCGCAATACAGACCCCGAAGGGGCGTCAGAAGACAGGGAAGTACAGACCTGGATCACCAGGTGTCAGAGGGGTACGCGAGGGCTGGCTCCTGCGCAAGCAGACTCCACGGCGCGGCCCCTGAAACTGCGGAGGCGTGCCGAGGGGTCGGCGAGACGCGAGGGCGCCCCCTGGTGGTTTACTTACTCACCGCACACAAACGGGAAAGAAAGATCGCGTAGGAACGACAGAACGTTCCCGCGACCGGGGACTCTGTAATGGAAAAGAAACCATGGGGTGAGTCCCCCAACGATCGTACATACAATACAACCAGTAAAAGTCATAAAGGAAAAACATGAAAAGCACTTATCTGGCTGCGGGAGCAGCGAAGAAAGAGGAGGAAGAGGAAGAGAAGGCCGGGTTTATAGCGGTGATGGACAGAGTGGAAGGACTATGGACTGCCAATATACAAGAGACTCTTGTGAGTTGTTGTTTTGATCTGTTGAACGTTCCGTCAAATGCTTTAGGCCGTAAAGCATTTTTTTGTTCACTGTTATATATCTTTTCCTAAGCTGCTGTGGAGTCTTTATGTTAATAAAGCGAAGGAAGATATAGCATAATCTGAAGCCTCCGGTCCTGACATAGAATAGGGCCCTGAGGCTCTTGTGACAGGAACACGGTGAAGACGACTCACCCATAACCAATGGTGCCGGGACAGAGAGTTGAAGTCAACCTGGAGAGGGCACACTCATGCTCCTCGATGGTATCACCTCTGCTCACTGCAACACTCCAGGAAAGAAGGGAGCGAGGCGCTCGTGCCAGGGCTCGAGGCCAATGGCGGCCGCGCCCTGTTTAGAAGTCCCGTCTGAAAGGTACATGGGAGAGAACAACATCCCGTCCTGAATGCGTCTCACGGGTGTGTGTGGTGTTTTCATCATCATTCCAAGGCCTGGTACATACTATTGCCCTGCGCGCTGCCGCCTCCACTCCGCCCTGGTTATACAACCTTCTCCCAGTCATCACCGCTCTGCCACAATTGCCAAAATGCGTTTCAGTTTTGAAGGTTTCAGAGGCTGATATGACTTGACTTGCTCCCGATGTTATCCTACAGACGTCCTTATTCCACCGTGATATCGTCACACAATTCCTGCCTGGACTTCAGTACTACCGTGCCTCGGGTAGCAAAAAGTGACATCATCTACCCATCATCTCCGCAAGGCAGAGGCGAGGCTGCAGAGCTGTGTTACACAGCGTAACCAGATTGGTGTCACCCCATGTGATGTTGTCACCTGGTGCAGTCCGCACCCCGCAACCCCCTAGTGAACCCACTGAGCCAGCTTAACAGCAAAAATATATTTTAGTGATGCAGTATCACTCTGAACTGCTATCACAATATAGCCGTTTCTAAGCTTATAATATAGCAAGTAAAAAAAAAACGTTATTTTGGCGGTTGCCAAAAAAGCACATGCAATACAGTACAATAAAATAGAACCTTTGAAATCCAACCTGATGTTAGTCTTAAAGAAATAAAAGAATGCCAAAACGGCAAGAATAAAATTGACATGCAAGTACTATACAAAGTTAAAAACAGAGAAACTTAATTTATTATGCTAATGATTGGTCTATATTTAAAACCACCCAAGGTGCAAACAAAGCAATTTTAGAGGATGCGAACCCGGGGTAAAAACCTATAATCACCTGTAGTGTTTTGCTTTTAATCTAAAAAGTAGCCTTTTTTTTAATCTATGCCCATTATAAGGAACTTTTACATCTTTCTTTAGGAGATGTAACCATTTGTATTAATCTAACCTTTCACCTCTCTGTGTTTACGTAATACCCCTGCACTATTCTTACAGTTTCATTCTCTTTAGTTGTTTGGATACAATCTTATATTCCTAGTGACCTCCATGCTTAGTCTTGAACTCTTAGCTACCTTTGCATCTCCTTTGACCACAAGGTCCTCCATGCAGAGACTTGAACTCTTAGCTACCTTTGCATCTCCCTTGACCACTAGGTCCTCCATGCAGAGACTTGAACTCTTTGCATCTCCCTTGACCACTAGGTCCTCCATGCAGAGACTTGAACTCTTAGCTACCTTTGCATCTCCCTTGACCACACGGTCCTCTATGCAGTGACTTGAACTCTTAGCTACCTTTGCATCTCCCTTGACCACAAGGTCCTCCATGCAGAGACTTGAACTCTTAGCTACCTTTTCATCTCCCTTGACCACAAGGTCCTCCATGCAGAGACTTGAACTCTTAGCTACATTTGCATCTCCCTTGACCACAAGGTTCTCCATGCAGAGACTTGAACTCTTAGCTACCTTTGCATCTCCCTTGACCACACGGTCCTCCATGCAGTGACTTGAACTCTTAGCTACCTTTGCGTCTCCCTTGACCACAAGGTCCTCCATGCAGAGACTTGAACTCTTGGCTACCTTTGCATCTCTTTTGACCACAAGGTCCTCCATGCAGAGACTTGAACTCTTAGCTACCTTTGTGTCTCCCTTGACCACAAGGTCCTCCATGCAGAAACTTGAACTCTTAGCTACCTTTGCATCTCCTTTGACCACAAGGTCCTCCATGCAGAGACTCGCCCATCTTACTTCCAATAATATGCTGTTATTAAAGTACCTTGGCAAACCCTCCAGCTACCTCAAACTATTTGCTGACTCCTTTACCGTTTCCTGTATCTTGTCTTTTTTTGAAAAACGTTTAAACTTAAAAACAAATCCCGATGTAGTACCACACATTTTTTTGTGGGAAAGTAGTTCTTTACAACTTTATTTGTGGTGCGAATATGGTAAATATATTGCACTTGCCAGTTTTTATTTGAGAACCATGCTGTGAGAATAGGTAAATGATCGTCTGTGATTTTTTTAATAAGAAATATCATTTCTCTAGACAGCAAAGGAGTTAAAACGTTGATGTTTTAGTACATCACAATATATATCTTTATATCTCCACATCACCAAATGCACTTCCACCTAAGAAATAGGTACTGTTAATACATTTTATCGTAACTTCACAATGTAAGCTGGAGGCAGATACAATATCAATGTAGAAAATAGATCAGAAAGAACTTGAAGCTTCTAAAGCAGCATTAAATATGTAAAATATAATCTGCACAGGCAGCGCAAGCCTGTACGATTAATTCTTCATGGTATAATGGAGGTAGCTAAACACGTAACCTTAATTATTGCTTGACATATGCACGACGGATTACCTTAGATACTAAACATTTCATATGCTGAAACCCTTAGCAGTGCTGGCACAGTTGATAAGCATTTCATTTTTTGGACCTAGGCAGTGATTGTTAATTCTGCTTTATGTGTTTGAATGATAACGCATTTAACGTTATTCACTGAGTTAATTCAAGCCATTTAAACTCAAAATCTGTTTTGTTTTTGCCCTTTCCATCCTGCCTACCTTTCCTTCACCTATTTCTTTGTACGGTCACTCTATTCCCTTCTTCCCCATCCCAACAAAGCCTCCCCACCACCTATTAGCAACCAAGGACTTAGGTGTTGGCTTGAGGCCGCAGCAGTCCAGAGGCCTGTGTGCATAATGCAAGGTAGGCAGGTTTTTTTTCTACCCCTATCCCACTTCCTTCACTCCCAGTTGGAGAGCTCTGAGAGGAATTCTAGACTACTTTAGTTTTTATTAATTGAACAGGTTTTACCATCCGTGTTATTTTTAATAAAACATCATACAAAAGAATTGTAAAACGTAATCAAAACAAGATACAGATTAATAACTCAAACATCTTGAAAAATATTATGAAGAAAAAAAATGTTTTTCCCAAAATATCTCAAACATTTGTCTGTTCCCGATCCTACGATGTCTATCCCGGTACATGCTCCCCTCCTTCGCCTAGATATTGTTTCCAAGTATCCATAGACTTCATGAGAAACCAAGCTTGATATTGCTGTTTTTGTATAGACATGTTGGCATGGGGTAAGTAGATGTGAGCAGAAATGAATGGATCTGGTGGACTTTGTTGATGTGGTTGATCAAGCTACTAAAGCTGTGACACAAAGTAAAAAAGGAAAATACATCTGGACCTCAATTGTTCTGCTATTTTGATTTAGACCCTGGCTGTGGTATATTTCTGATATTGTTCTGTGCCCAAAGTTCAATATGAATTGTTCACAGCAGAGTCTGATGAATTGATATGTGGCGTAAATCAACTTCAACTACATAAAATGTTGGTCTTTCTTTGTCTGAAAATCACTGTACTTCGGTGATCTTGCGGAAGCCAGAATATTCACTGATCTGTTTATCCCATTAAAGGACCAGACATCTCTTTTGTCATCATTTATATGGCAAAATGGCATACAAGGAAATGCCTTTTACTCCAGTCTGCAGAGGCAAACCAGTTTTAATGAGTGTAAACCCTGTTCACTGAAAGTGATCTGGATGTGAGTGACGAGGCAACCCTGTTGGGAAAGGTAATTTGGTTTTAACCTGTGGTCTCTATCCAGATAGTGCTTCAGGGTGTGGCAGTATGTTTTGCGATAGCTGTCGCTTAGTCACACACCTGGTCTAAAAAACTGCAAGGGGTACAGGGTTCCAATAAGATACAGGTGCCTCTCACAATAGAAATTGTTGGAACTTAAGAACCTATCTTTGAAAGCTAGATGTATTGTATCAAGTGTTGCTTTGAATACCAGTACCCTTCTTGCAGGATTTTGAGACGCATTTTGCAAGCTGTGGCATTTCCTGTGACCACAGCTTGAAGCCGGTTTGAAGACTTTGCGGTAATTCCGCCTAACCATTCAACAATAGAAGTCTGACAAATGAAAAATCCTAAACTCTGTTTTACGTCCGCCATAAATTGTAGAAAATCTTGCAGCCATGGCCAAGTAACCTAGTTGTTTTAGGTGTAAAGTTGTTGAGTTATTCCTTCACTAGAACTAGGGTCTCAATTTACTCCTTATGCACCAATTAAGTAATCAACATCTGTGGTGGTGGAAGGCATGTTTTGTTTGTCATATCCAATTAACACTACCCTAGGCAGCAAGAATTGACGCATTACAGTAGACCTGAGCACTCTACAGCCTATCTGTTCTCCCTACACACTGGTTCTAGTCCAATCAGATCCCAAAATCTCAATTATTTTGCGAATCCTCCACATGCCAACCGCTTTATTTGATAGTCAGTGACCTAGCACCCATGGTTGTAGTTGACCACACTGGTCCCAGGATCTTATCATAAATCCACGAAGGCAGCTCTTCACATTCCTCAAAGTGGAAAAGTGTACCTATCTATAAACATATAGCCAGGAGACATTCCTCAGAACTCGCAGACCTTCAGGTACGCTCAGATTTGAAGGTCCTCTGCCTCATAATGCAAACACCCTACTTCCAACATAATATCTGCCATTGTTGGGCTCAAAACTTAAAACAGCTCCTCTGGCTAAGACACTTTCCCAAAGTATTAGCACTTATCTGTCACCCATGACTTCCATAACTGGCATACAGCATGAAACCATAAGGTGCCACTCTGTGACATTCAGGAACTCTCCTGCTGTGAGTCATCTGTGACAAGTCTCATTGGAAGGACAGACAGTTTTTCCAGGTCCAAAGTGGAATCTGCATTCTCTGCCTTGGGGTTCTTTCCTATAAGAACAGACAGCACTTAAACCCCAGGCCTCACCACTTCAGAATACGTCTACATTGAACAGTACTCTGAGTCCACCTAAAAGGACATATGCCCTCGGTCACAGCCTTGAACCCTAACAAATGCTACTTCTCGCCAGCGGTGCTATCTACATCTCTTGAATCATATATAATTATGTACCTTATGGGACATTCTCATTGCTCCATAGGAACATAGGCGTGGCTTCCACCGTTTTTCAGATTCTCTCGGGGACAGATGCTGCCTCATCCAGCAAACTGGGAAGTACCACAGCTTCATCTGTCTCCTCAACAGCTATCTGTATACCACATGGGGAAATTGGAGAGTACACTAACCCCTTTGTCTCCTCAAGGACACACAACACCACATTCAGAAAACCAGAGAGGAGACCCGCTTGTTTTCTTTGGAGCACACTTCTACACACCACTCCCTACTAGAGCAGCTATCCTCATCAATGTCATTCACTAACTGTTCTTCTCACTACAGCTTCTGGGCAGTGGTATCTTCCCTATTTAGGACACATTCAGACCTCACTGATATACCTTGGAACCACATCTTTCGTATGTGAACTTTAGGCGCTTAGCCACAGTTCTTCCTCTGGCATAGACATTGCCCCCCCTGTTCTGGCTGTGGGGAGCACTACCACACCTTCTAGTGCTTATGTTAATTTACAGACACATTAGGAGAAATGTAATCATCAGCCATGATACTATGTTCACTAGACTCAAGGGCACTTTGATTTCACTAGGTTTTGAGTATACACAGAAACATTTCTCTGTGAGCACGCTGTTGCGTTTAGATCACATAATCCCTTGGATATCTCAGCAGTGTACTGTTTGGTTCAAAAGGAAAAGTAGCCTTGCAAACCTCTAATAATAATGTGCACTTGAGTACCAAACCCTAATACTTCCTTTTGAAGAGAGACAATCCACAAGGAAGCTCGGACAGCATACATCACTTAAAAACGTAGTTACTTGTGTCTTAATTCAGACCCACATTCACAGCTTTTGTGGATGAGGTTTCACAACGTAGATTCACTTGTCAAGACTTCTTGTCTGCAAACGGGATAGCTTCGTTGTTCAGTAATTACCCATTGGCTAAATACTGGGACCAGTATTTCAGTTTCAAGGGCTTTCTGTTCTGTCTAGAGCAATAGTACATGACTTGTTTCATCTGAGTTTCCATACCAGTTTTTCTTTGCTTGTCGTGGTGATGGGGGCGATGGAGCTTAAAAATGTGTGGAAAGTAATGAGTACACAATTTTGTGCTTACTATTCAATGACCTAAAATGTAGCTCTTGTGTAACAGTTTCCCAATTAATTTTCACCGGATCAACATGGTTGTATTTACTTGTGCCTAGTGGATTTTTGTCATCAACTTTTGTACCTGTTGAAGACACACAATTAAATATCTTGGAAGACCAAAGTAATGTGTATTCTTAAAGCTGAGGTGAATTTCGATAATGGCAATTGCTATCTGGAAAAATAAAGTGTGAATCTTCTTCAGGTGCAAAAAGCATGATTTTCCAACTGTAGTGGCATCCATAGAAAGGGGTTCAGTAGAAAGTGTATGATATGGTATGATTTCTAAATGTTTCATACTACCACTAGAGTAGGGCATTGGGTAGAGCTGAAATGGCTGGTTTTGAAGTCCTGTGGATCAGAAGCTGGGTACATGCATGAAAACATAGATCCTGTATGCATGCATGACATTACTGTAAAACAGAAGGTCATTAATGATGATCCCTTGAGGCGTTGCCACATTTGACTTGCATTGGGCAGGACTTAAATGAAGTGTTTGAGAGAGTTTGGATTCAATTTGAAAGAAAACTAGCAAACTACCTCAAAGCTGTGCCTTCAATCCTATTTTCTTCAGTCTGTTGAGAAGTAGATCACCCACAGGGTCCAATTACTGCTGATGAATCCTGTGATATTAATGCATCAGCCCCATGGTCTACTCTCCACTCATCTGAGTCTGAGACCACCACATATTCAGTTCTGCTCATTACTGCTCTGAAGCAAGGCTAATTAGGGATGAAAAAGAGGGTTTCTTCATGTTGTGCCTGCACCTGTGAAATGGCTCTTCCTATGAATTTGGCCAGAAAAAGAATTGGAATGATAACCTCCCAGGCCACATGAATCCCAGCTTGCTTTCCTGCAGTGCTGTTTTCCATTCATCTTGGCAGACCCAGAAGTGAAAGAGGTCCTTTATTTTAAAGATTTAACGAACTGGCAATGGGTGCCAGGGCTTGCAAAGTTTAGGACGAGGGTCTTGCTGTAAACATTTTAAACAAGCAGCAAATATTTAGTCACACGAGTCTGATTTTCAATCCTGATCACACCTTGTTGTAGATTCTACACTATAATTTTGTTTTCCATCTATTACATTTTGAAAGGGACCCTATCAGGTGATCGTTCGTATGATTTTGAAGGGTGTATGAACCTTAGTCACTATCTTCAAGGAGAACAATGAGTCAAATGAAGGACCCAATTTGTGGGCAATCTGTTAGTTTTTAAGATCAAAATCAAGGGGACTTACAAAGCGCATGGCTACTCAAAGTGTGTCCCGGCGCTACAGGATCGCTAACTACTAATCTCACTGGAAGAAGACCTGCTATAAAAGGCATCATTAAAAAGATATGCTTCCAGGCTGCGTTTAAAAGCGCTTGCACCCCTAAGTGGCTCGAAGGTACATGGAAAGAGCATTCCAGCTGTGATAGCTAGTGCAGAGAAGGAGCCTCCCTGTTCTTGAGGGATGATAAGGAGGAAGTTGTTTAGTTAGATATTTTGGGCCTAGCCCATAGAAAGCTCTCTGGACTAGGACCAGTCACTTGAACTTCACTCTTGCGTGGAAAGGAAGTCAAATCAGCTCCTTGAGATGGACCCGAACAAAGATGTTCCTCGGAATGTTCAGCAGGAGCTGGACAGCAGCATTCTGCACCACCTGGGGTCTCTTTAGTAGGTACAGATGGAAACCCCAGTATAAGGCATTGGCATAGTCCAGTCGAGATGTTATAAAGGCATGGATGGAAAGGAACAGGAAAGCAGGAACAGGAACTTCCTCAGGAGCTGAAGAAGGCCAAAATCGGTCTCAACTACACTCTCCACCTGTGATTTGAAGAATAAATTATTGTTAAACTTCATTCCGATGTTCTTAACCACTGTAGTAGGAGCTGGAGGAGATGGAGCAGAGCTAGGCCAAACGTCACCACACCATGGGGAGGGGAATCCAAAAATTAGTACCTCTGTCTTACTCGTATTGCACTGGAGATTACTGCAGCACATTCACTGGAACACTGGTGACACTCGCTTCAAAATCGCTTTGGGCATTAGAGATGATCCCGTCCCAAGGTATAGTGATCTGTGTTTTCTCAGTGCAGGAGATGACCTGCACCCCAAAAGATTCCACCAGGGTTGTCAAAGGACACACACAGATATTGAACAATGTCAGGTTCAATACAGAGCCCTGGGGAACCCTGAACTCAATGGATTTAGTAAGATACAAATGGCCGCATCCACACTGACTGACTTCTGCTCAATGGAAAGAAACCCCACCAAGTCATGGCGGATTCACCTATCCCGATGTCCTGCAAGTGTTGCAACAGGATAGGGTGAAAAACAGTGTCAAAAGCTGCCAAGAGGTCCAGATGCAGCAAGGTCACTTTCTTCCTTCATCCACAGAGAGAGGTAAAGAAAAGTGTTTGGGAGTCCCTTTTAGATCCTGAAACATTGAGAAATAGTGCCAAGTTTTGGGATATTATAAATAAACCCCTGTTTGATTTTTCAAGTAATTCTACCGTGGGTACAAATATTCCAGAGGAAGCGTGGGTAAACCATTTTTGTTCCATTTTTAAAAGCAATGAGCTTCTGGCAGAAAATATTTTGGTTAAACTTAAGGAGAATTCTCTGCTCTTCACAATAAATGAGGTTGAAAAGGGAATTGAAGGGCTGACAAGTAACAAGGCCCCAGGACCGGATGGTCTTCCACCGGACCTTTTTAAATCCTGCATATCGCTATGGGCACCAGTCCTCACCGCCGTACTCAATGCGGCCGTGTCTTCTGGTTGCCCAAAGTCGTGGGGGGTATCCACCATCGTACCCGTGTTCAAGAAAGGAAACCGCAATAGCCCCCTCTGCTACAGACCAATATCACTAATTAATTCTGTTGTCAAAGTAGTGGGGGGGAGTAATTTTAAATAGACTTGTCGCATGGGCAGATGAAAATAAAGTAATATCCCCAATTCAATATGGATTCAGACCCGGCCACTCTACGATTACCCAGTGTCTGAATTTGTACCTAATTATAGGGAAGTAGACTATGGCCCGTCAAGGTACAATTCACATGGCGTTCATGGATCTATCGTCGGCTTTCGACTGTGTAAGCCATAGAAAGCTCTGGGACGTCATGGTGAAAATGGGCGTAGAGCAGAATTTAATTAACTTGTTAGCAGACATGAATTCTGATACGAGAGCAAACGTCCGGTACACACAAGACTTAAATGTGACAAGAGACTTTGGAGTGTACCGGGGCGTCCGACAGGGGTGCATTTTAGCCCAGTTCCTTTTTAATTTATATATAAATGATTTGGAAGAGCATCTTTTAAGCACTGGAGTAGACTACCCTTACATAGGACGAAAGGGACTGCCAGTTCTGCTTTACGCGGACGACGCAGTCCTTTTGTCCAGAACGGCCATCGGTCTCCAAACATTATTAAATTCCTTCTTTACATTCATGAAATCTCGAGATTTGAGCATAAACAACTCCAAATCTTTCGTAATGAAGGTTGGCCAAGGTAATAAAAAGCCAAACTGCCTAAATGTTAATGGGGTAATAATCCCAGTAACAAAAACATTCTCCTATCTCGGAGTCCTGTTCGACCATCAACTGAACTGGGGACCCGTAGTACAGAAAAAAAAGGGAGAGGTAACCCGGGCAAATGCAGCGATATTCGATTTTGCAAGAAAAATGGGCAATAGTCCAGTGGCTTCATTACTCCAACTTTACCAGGCCAAGAGTGTTGCTACTGTATGTTATGGCATTGAGTTATGGGGATATGCCCCTCTAGGAGCCCTGGAGATAGTAGAAAATAATTTTCTTAAACAGATACTGAGGGTTCCTAGGGAACAGCAAATTTTTCCGTACACGAAGAGCTGGGTATGCCATTTTTATGTGATAAAATAGCAGTAAACCCTCTAGTATGTTGGTTAAACTGCTGGGTAAATAATGATGTACATCTTACTCAGCTCATATTGAGGGAAGCGCTAACATGGGAAAATAGGCTTAAGGTCCCTTGGATAAAGTATTTAAGCAACTGCTTTAATGAAATGGGGCGCCCCGAACTCTTTTTGACTCCAAAATCCATTACGAAACTGGATGTTACCCTTGTAAAGAAGGCTTTCATCTCCTCCAGGTATTTAGCTAGGGAGGCCGGTGAAATAAAGAAAGGAAGTGTACGAAAACACGTGCTATTAAAAACAACTTTGCTCATGGAACCGTATTTGTCGTGGCAGATGTCAAGCTATGATCGTTTTTTGTTGACAAGGTTCCGGCTGGATTTATTTCTCTTACTTCTGGCTGTGCCTAAGGGATCCTACCGTGGTCAAGTGTTGCCGGCTTGTGGCTGCGACGAAAAGTCTCCTCAAGACCTGGCACACTTTTTATTTTTCTGTCCATTTTATATTATACCACGGAGGTTATACCTAAAACCCTGTCTTAAAAAATTGAATTTCTCTCAATTTAGACCAGCACTTTATTATCTTCAGATGCTGAGCTGTGATTGTACCTTATTTGTATGCAATTTTTTTAAATTAGCACTCAAATTTAGGAAAAGTATGGAAGGATAATAGTGCTGGTAATATATATACTTCCAGTAAAATATTAACCTTTTTTCATCCTCAGAACATTCTCTTTTAACATCTTGAATGTATATTCTGCCTGTAACTTTTTGTAAACCACCTACTCTAAGCTGTTTTTAACTTTTTTATGTAAGTATGAGTCAATATATGTTTTGTGTGTAATGCTTTTATGGTTGGTATTTTAAACAACCGAATAAAGTTATTTGACTTGACTTGACTTGACCAGTCCAGAGGCTTCACGAATCTTGTTTTCCAGAATCGCCTGAAACTCAAAGCAGAATATAAGCGACAATCATGGCTAAGGTTTAGCCTGCAAGGCAAACAGAATAAAAAGGATGTACGGTAACATTTGATGATATCATAACTATCAAAACATTTTACTTACCACAGTATGTGAAAGGAAAGGAATCAAAGAGACTTTGTACCCTGGGTGGACTAGTCCTTAATAGAATTGAAACTTTACGTTACGATAGCTAGGAGATTTTTTATTCTATGTCAGGACCGGAAGCAAGGATTATGCTCGTTTAAAGCTTGCTCACCACCAAGTGAGCTACATCAATAATAGGCTTAAAATAAAACCTCTTAAAAGTGGAGTCTGAAGACCAATCTGCTGCATTCAGAATGTCTTCCAGACGAGCACCCAGGGTAAATGCCTTAGAGGCCATCGTTCCTCTGGCCGAGTGAGCTCCGAAGATCCCTGCCAGCTTCCTGCATGACCCACCTCACCCAATCGGGCAGTGGTGGGGGAAGAAACTGCCTTATGTGGTTTCCTAAGTGCAATGAGCAATTGCTATTCTCCCGGAGGATGAAATTCCTCCGATATCTCATACGCCTTGAGGTAAGCCACCATGCACCGCTTCGGGGAATCTGGGAACGCCGGATAAGAAATGGAACGTGCTCTACACTTCGTCCGTCTGCGGATCGTAAAAGTGACCCCCTTTGGGGGAAAAATCAGATTGGTTATATCAAGGGCCCTGACATCCGAAACACTTCTGCACGAGAAAAGGCAGAGAAGCATTGCTAATTTTGCCGACAGTTCCTTCCTAGAGAGGAACCTATTTGGTTGCCAAGACCGAAAAAAATGTAATACCTGGTTAACATCCCAGAGTTGAGAATACCGAGGTTCAGGTGGAAGCAAGAAGCGGATGCCTCGAAGAAGGCGATAGACCAAGGTGTGTTCACCCACCGGGGACCCGTCAACCATGGTGTGAGCCCCCGAAATGGCAGAATAGAAAGTGTTGATAGTTCTATAAGCCAAGCCTTCTTCCGCCAGAGTGACTAAAAATTATTCAGAATCAAGGTCACATCTGTTGCCACGGGATTGAGACCCCGTCGCACACACCAACGATACCACCTTCTTCAGGTGGAACGGTAGCGTTTGACTTTGCTGTCGTCCCAAGCCTTTGACAATGAACTTCTCAGCCGCTCCCGAAATGGCTGGGACCAACCAGCTTCCCCGTAATCCTCCATCCCATGAGGGCAAAACAGCCCTGCTCGATCAATGGATGAGGGACTCCGTCCAGATTTAGCAGAAGCGTTTGAAAGAGGAGTGGGATTAGAAAATCCCAAGAAAGTTCAAGAAGAACCAGAAACCGGAAACACTTGGGACTTCAGGGCTCAAAAAATTAAATCTGGGAGACGGGACCCACGTCTGCATTCTGGCGTCGCACCTGGGCTGAGACCCTCGTGAGCATGACAGACGGGGGGAACGGCATAGCCTTGTTCGTTCTGCCAATCCTGTAGAAACTCATCCTTTTGCGCTGCCAGGGGATCTGGTCTCCAACTCAATAACCTGGGCCGCTGATGGTCCAAGCGAGAGGCAAGGAGGACCACTGAAAACGGACCCCAAAGAGACTGTAGATCTCAAACTCCCGGATGCAATCTCCAAAGACTGCCATCGTGGATATAGCGGGACTGAAAATCCTCTATCTGGTTGTCCCAACCCGTAAGGTTCTCCGCTGTCACTGACACACGATGGTCCAGACAATACTTCCAAAAGTTCGCTGCCATGTCCCAGAGAGCTCTTGAGCGCGTGCCCCCAAGATGGTTGATATACCGGACAGCTGATATGTTGTCCATCTTGAGTAGAACACCAGAACGGACCAAGTCTTTGGACCAACATTGGATCGCAAACGACCCCGCCAATAGTTCCAGACAGTTAATGTGCAACTGTTGCTCCATAGGAGACCACACTCCGCATGTTGTGAACTCGCCACATCATGCGCCCCAGTCGGATCTGCTGGCGTCTGACTTGATAACGATATCTGGCACAGAACCGAAAATTGCACGTCCATTCCAGGCTTCCAGGTTGGAAAGTCACCATTGAATCTCCTCCCTGGCCTCCGCAGAGAGAGGCACCTTCTGAGAATAGGAGAGGGCTTTGCGAAGAAGTTGTGCCTTGAGACGTTGCAAGGCCCTGTAATGGAGAGGGCCTGGGAAAATGGCTTGGATGGACGCTGACAGAAGACGTACGATGCGGGCTATCTGTCTGAAGGAGAGTTGGTGCTGGGAAGAGCTCTCCTCAACTTGTGACGGATTTTCGTCATCTTCTGGGATGAAAGGCTGAGAGTAGCTGCGACCGAGTCGATGGAAAACCCCAGGAAAACCACCTTCTGGTACGGAACAAGTATGGATTTCGCCTCGTTGATCACAAAGCCCAGGCTTTGGAGTTAATTGCTTTCTGAAGCTGGTGAGACAGAGCAGTGGGACATTATGCCATGAGCAAGTTGTCGTCCAGATAAACTGAGTCTCATCCCGGACGCACGCAGACGTTCGATCACCGGACGCAAAACTTTGGTGAAGCACCAAGGAGCGGAGGATAGACCGAAAGAAAGGGTGGCGAATTCGTACACCTTGTCTGGCCAAAGACACTCCAGCATCCTCCAATGTGGAGGAAAAATTGGTATGGTCCAATATGCGTCTTTTAGGTCGTTCGGTCTGAGAAGTTCACAAAGAAGATGGATTCCCTCCATCTTGAAGTGGCGGTAAACTAGCCACTCGTTGAACTCGTGCAAATTGATCACGGGTCTCTGGCACCTGTCTGCCTTATCCACTTCAAAAAGATTGCTGATGAAGCCGCAAGCATGGTAAGTGGTCTGCGCGACTGCCCCTTTGAGTAAAAGAGATTTGAATCCCTGGTTGACCAAAGCGTCGTCAACCGCTGAGAACACCAGAGGACGCGGCGGAGCCTGCTGGAAAGGCTCCCCACGGAACTCTATATGGAAGCCTTGGACAGTTTGAAATACCCATGCGTCACCTGTGACAGAAGTCCAATCCTGGAAAAAATGCGCCAGCCGGCCCCCCACTTTTAGTTGAGAAGAAGGGAGAACACTCACCGGAAGAGCTCAAGGTGCCGCAGCCTCTGCCACCACGATTCTTTCCTCACCGTCCCTTGTAGGGTAGAAGTTGACGATTCTGGCTTGATCTTGATAAGCCGCTTGGTTGGAGCCTCTTCTCTGCCGGTTAGGGCGGCTGGACAAGCGGCCCATGCCTCGACCGGCCCCTCGGAAACCCCGCGGGTGAAAGACCTTCGAATAGAAGTTTGCGCCCTGTCCAAAGACATGAATGTATTCGCGAAGCGCCCTAGTTCTTTCATAAAGGGCTCACCAATGAGGCCTTCTTGGGCGATGGGACCCGCCTCTGAATCTGACAAATCCCCCAGTTTGGGGTCCACTTTATCAATGGGGATTTTCGTTGTTCCGTCAACAGGGCGCAATTGGCATTATTTCCCAGAAATACCACCACGCGCTGGGCCCTAGATAAGAGATTCTCTGGGGAGGTCAGGGCCCCCGATGATTTGGCCTCTTCAGCCATATCAAGAATTTTGGTTATGGGTTCAAGAATATCCAGGAGCTTGTCTTGGCAAGCCCGCCAAGACCTGTCGATACCTTTTTTTAGGATCCTTTATGAATTTTTGAAGAAACATCGCCATGCGCTGGTCAATTTCGGAGGTTGCCGCCACCTAACCCTCTAAAGAGGGGCGCGGACACTCCGCCCTAAGGCAATTGCGCAAATCGTTCCTGTGAGCAGAGTCGCCAGGAGTGGCAGTCGTAGGAGGGGGTTTGCTAGCTAAGAAAGCCTGCTTGAGGCGGACGAAGGCATCGGTGTCAACCCCTGCGTCTTTGACCCGCTTAGCAGGAGGTGGTTGAGGGTCAGCGGTGGCAGCGCTGGAAGGTAGAGAGGCTGGAAATGGAATGGTCTGGGCTGCTTTGGCCAGTTTATCGCAGGCTTGCTCGATTTTACGGGAGAGGCGTTCTTCTAATGGGGCCATAGCCTGCTCCACCGCCTTATGAATGGAAGAGTCTACTGCATCATAGAAATCTTCATCCCACTGCAACGCTGTGAGCGGGTTTTCCTCTCACTGGTCATCCAGGTAAGCATTCTCGTCAGAGGACTCCATGAGGGTAGAAGAAAAACACTACGTAGATAAGTAAGGGGAAGAGAAACACTGCGTAGGTTAGTGGTAATGACTGGCAGAGGGGAACTCTGCAATATGGCGGCTGGGTGTCGGCTGACTTATCAGCAAGCAAAGCTTGCGTTCGGAAACCAAGCCCTGGTGCTAGAATGGAAGGACAGCCTGTCAAATAAATGGGCCCCAGCACGACTCAACCTGCAGATCCCGACTCCCAGGAGCGTTAGATAGGCCTAAAATTATGGACACCGGAGACTGGGTACAATCCTCAGTCCACAGCCTCACAGAATATTACAGACCTTATGGAAGGCGTTCAGGGGGCGTGAAAACCAACAGCTGCCTAATGGCAGAAACAGACCGTGAACTGTGTCAAGACAGGCGGAGGCCTACAGCAAGTGATAGAAATACTAGTTCAACCCAACGAATCAGGCTTTATGTCACATTGGAACACCTCTCTTAACTTGAGAAGGCTACACGGTGTACTGGGGCGACACACAACTATCCAAGAAGACGCAGTTGTGATGTCACTCAACTCCACAATGGCTTTTGACACCCTCGAATGGGTGTACCTAATGGCAGTCCTTCGTAAATTGGGATTCAAGCCCAATTTCATCGGCTGGGTACAGCTCCTCTACACAGACAAAAAAACGATAACCGCCCTGGGAATGTCTGTGTCTGGCAAACAGAGTTCACCCAGAGGAAAGGCTGCCTGCTGGTCCCACTCCCACTCCCATTCTCTTGACTAGATAGGAAGCAATTTACTAGGGAGGACCGGACAACAAACCTCTGGCATCAAGTTTCCAAGGCCACCCAGACCTTGTCATGGCTAGATATGTCGCAGGCCATTTCAGACTGACTTATCAAAATAATATTCCGCAGGCATTCCGTAAAGGTCGGGGGGCCTCTGATTTCCATGCTTTACAGATTTTCCTTCGAGTGATAACTATCACATAAAATAACAGTTTTGTTGCTGAGGAATTTGTGCAGTTATCAGATGTAAGACCGAAGAAAACCAGAGTATTAGAGAGTTCGATTGGTCTTAATAAAACCTCCTCTAGGAAGCCACATACCCTGGCCCAATATGGAATAATCTCTGGACACCCCATAAACATGTGTAAATCGTCCGCCGCCGGTTCTTTACATCTCGGGCAGCAGTATGACGCTGTACTCAGCTTAGATAATTTTCCTGGCATCCAGTAAACTCTGTAGGTGGTATGCAGGTGATTCCTCCTGAGGTTTGCTGGCTTAATCACTGTCTGGGACAAAGTATAGGAGTTGCACCAAATTTTACAAATAACCTCCCCGTTTTCAGTCAGGGCCTGGCCCCAGAGGTTCTCCAGCTCTACGTCCAGACAGCCACCTGCTTCTGTAAAAGCTTTATACCAGAAGGAAACCTCCCGCCTCCATGGGACCACTCTAGAGATAAGTTCAGAAAGTGTGGAGTCCTCTTCGCTACCCCATGTTTGTGATGCCCACCAACCCGAAAGCTGATAGTACTTAAACCGTGTCAACGTCCCATTTGTGAGATTAGAAAGAGACTCCCAGCTCATAAGCTGTGGGCCTTTGCTTAAATCTCCCCACGTTCTAATACCTGCTACCTTAAGTGGCTGAGAAAGTTAATCCAGCAGGCAATCCGGCCGGGGTCCCCGGGGAATCTCAGATTGGGGCCTGAGAGGTGAAATATTAATCACCATTATTCTCCTAATATATACCCAGTTCTTAAGACCGGTCAACAATATCTTTATTTGTACTATTTTGTAAAATTTGGGGTCTCCAAACTTGTAGAGGAAACCTTCCGCCCCTGTGGTATGTCGTGTAAAAGTGCTCTGAATAACATGTCCTGCGTTGATGAATCCAGTGTATTTGCCATAAGTCTGAAGTTCTTAAAATGGAAGGCGTGACAATAGCATAGTAGGTCGGGCAGGGCTAGACCCCCCCATCTTCAGCCCTCTCCTTAGCTTCTTCCACGCTATCCTGGGTGTTTTTGTTGCCCATATGAAAGAACCGATCTTCCCTTGGAGGCAGGCAATATCTTTGGTGTTAAAAGATAGCTTTATTGCGTTAAACAAGAAGGTGATTTTTGGGAGTATTGTCATTTTAATAAGATTAACTCTCCCATAAATATTTAGTGGCAGGCTCCCCTATTTTAGTAATAGCTTACAAACTTCCTTCGATACCTTCTGCCAGCTAACCTTTGATGTATCTGTCAATTTCTGAGTTCTGTGAATCCCTAAGTATCTCATCTGATCTTTAGCGCCCTGTATAACATCAGTATTATTCCACCCCATTACCTCTATTTTTCCTTGTTAATCTTATATCCAGATATTTTCCCAAATTTCTCCGCCAATTCAAATAGCCGTGGGATTGCAGTGGTGTGATTAGAGGTATAAAGAAGAAGATCGTCTGCATATAATGCTGTTTTTAACTCCCAGTCTGCTATTTTAAAAGGTAAAATGCGGTCATCCATTCTAAGTGAACATACAAAGGGTTCAATGTAAACATCGAACAACAGGGGGGACAAGGGGCAGCCCTGCCTAGTGCCTCTTTATATACTAAACCACCCAGTGAGGGCACCATTCACTAAAACTTTTGCCTTCGGGCTCTGATACAGCGATTTTGACGGCTCCTATGAAGTTTGAGAGGAACCCGAACTTATTCATGGTTAACCCATAGGTACTCCCAATTGACCTGATCGAATGTTTAGTGGCGTCGATGGCGATGATGGTAAGTGGCAACTTCCTATCTTCCGCGAAATCAATGGTACCGATCACCTGAAAGGTGAGCTCATTGAGCTGCCTCCGTGGTATAAACCCTTTCTGATCGGGGTGTATAATCGTTTTAATTATTTTTGCCACCCTTGTGGCTAGTATTCCTGAATAGATCTTCAAATCTGAATTTAAAAGCGAGATCGGCCTACAAGATTCTATCCTTTGAGGATCTTTATTTTGTTTCTGTATAAGTGTTACTGTTGCTTCCGACCAGGATGGGGGGATGCTTTCGCCATGTAGGAGTAACTTATTAAAAAGCTTTCCCAGTATGGGCACCACCTGCTCCACTAGGCTAAGATAAACTTAGATCGGTAGGCCGTCGGGGCCAGCGGCCTTGCCCCTGCTCATTTTCCTCAGCTGGTCCCTAATCTCCCCTTCAGATATGGTGGAAGCCAGATAGGCCTTATCCGATTCAGAAAGTTGGGGTAGATCTTTGCTGTCCAACCAGGCCCTAACTTCACCTTGACTATGGATAGTATCGTCATGGTAAAGATCTTGCATAAAGAACCTTGCCTCTTCTCTGATTTTGTCATCCTCTGTTAACAAGGCCCCTGACTCTCTCTGTATCAAGCAACTAATATTATTCCTCATCCTATCCGTTCTTGATTTCGAGGCCAAAAGTGAGCCACATTTTTCCCCATAAGCGAAATTCTGTAAATTGCTTACCTTCCACTTATCCTGCATAATCTTATCTGTCCTAGCATTAAACAGCGCCTGTAGGCATACCAGCTCCTTCTCCAGCTGAGGGATAAGCCCTGAAGCCGATAAGACCGCTACTTAATATTCTTGAGGGCCTCTAAATCTAGCTCCTTACTGGCCTTCCTTTTATGTGTGATACTGGAGCTCAACACCCCTCTTAAATAAGCTTTAAAGGCTTCCCAGACCATCTGCTCAGTGGAGGTACCGATATTAAAACAAAAAAAAATCCACTGAACTTGCATTCAACTCCACCTTTATCTTTTCGTCTAGCAACAGTGTTCTATCTAGCGTCCACCTCCTCTCCGTGTTTTTTAACCCAAAACTGAGGACCAACTCCACAGCTGAATGGTCTGAAATAATTGCAGGAATGTGGCTGATTGACCTTCCAGATGTTGCAAAACTCCAATCTATTAAGAATTCAATCCTAGAGAACTGCCTATATTTTTTACTGTAAAACGAGAATTCTCTAGTCGCGCCATTTTTTACTCTCCAGATATCTGACAAGTTGTACTCCTTCATGATATTTTTAAGGACTTGAAATGTTTTCGTTGGGCGCTATACCTTGCTTTAGAGGTCCGATGTAATTGTATATCGAGTAGTAGATTAAAATCTCCACCCAATATTACGGGGGCTGACGTATGCAGCAGGCTAGTCCAGAGTTTCGAGAGTGGGCCAAAATTGTCCTTGTTAGGCCCGTAATACACAGCACAGGTAATAGGTGAGCCGTCCACGGAAAGAGTTGCCACCAACCATCTGCCTGACTGATCAGTGTCATACTTTTCGATCTTGATCCCCTTATTCGTCCATACCACTATTGCAACCCCTCTTGTGCACCCTGTCTGCCTAGAGCATATCACTTTCTGCACCCAATCTATTCTGCCAAAAGCTTGTTTACACTCCATGGCGCTCCAAGTGAGTTTCCTGAAGGAGGATGACATGTGCGTCACTTTTGCGCAAATAGTCCCGAACCGAGAGGAATCTTATGCTAGGTGACCCACTCATTTCTTTAAAAAAAAAAAAGAGAGAAAGAATATCCTTGCTGTGCAATTCTCCCATCTGGAGCTGACCCAGCAAAAAAAAACGATATTTAATCTTGTATGAGGACAATTTTCAATTTTACCCCCCCCCCCACCCACCAATCCCCCCCCCCCCGAAAACTTGAGGAACCCCCCCTTGATTTAGGTGTTGTGACCGCCTTTTAGGAACCCTCCTTTGGCGGCACAGTGCCTCCTCTCATCCGATACGTACCATATATAGGACCATATATAGGAACATATTAAAAAGAAAGGGGAGAAGCCCGTCTAACCAGTGCCCCATCTAGCTATGAATTTAACTATGTGTGTATAGTGCAAATTTATATAGAATGCAAGATTCTATTTTATGATTTTCTCTTATATATAAGTATTTAACTGTGTGTGTATAGTGCAAGTTAATATAGAATATATATATATTTTTTTATTTATTCCCCCCCCCCACTTTTTTACTCCCTGCTCTAAACCATTGTGCTTTCACCTTCTCTCCCCTTTCTCCCGCTATTTTCCATACACTGATATACCCTGTCAGGACTGAGCATTAGACCTTCATGTGGTTCACTGTCCTATCCGCCCACTACCCTCTCATCTGGGACAGGAGGTCATCCACATCGTCGGGCTGTCTACAGTTGTGCATTTTGTTTTTCCACATTATTTTCAATAATGCTGGAAATTTCATTTGAACCTGGGCTCCCAGTGATCTGAATTCAGGCATTCTAGTGCCTAACTCCCATTGCCTTTGCGCAGTTCTCCCTCCAATATCTGAACGAATAAGGTATGGAGTGGCCCGATAGTGAAGAGTTGCCCGAGTTAGGCATCTCCTCAGAATTAATTCTTTAACACTGTAGGTCTGAAAATTTACTAGTATTTTCCTTGGGGGCTTTCTGTCTGGGTGCAGTCTGAAAGGATCCCTGTGAACTCTTTGTATTTCAGACTCTTGGTTATGTCCGGTCTGTCCTTAAGGACTCCTTCTCGTAACAGATTACATACAAAACCCTTAATGTCCTCTGTTTCGGCGCCCTCTGGTATCTTAAGGATCCTAAGATTATTTCTTTGTGTGTGCATTTCCAACTTCTCGATATCCATTTGCAGGGATCGATTCTGACATTTCAAAGAGTCAATATCCTTGGAGTTATCTTGAACCACTTCTGCTAATGATGTAACCTTAACCTCTAATGCACTTGTGCGTGCACATATGTCCTCCAACTTTACTTCAAGGGCATCAAACTTATCGTGAATACCCTTCTGATTCACTTCAGATATCTCAAATTTGGACATAAGGTCCCCTCTTAATGCCTGGAGCAGGAGGCTCAATTTGTCGTTATCATTATCACTGATCTTATTGGCTGTATCTACACCCATGAGGTCCTGCATACTACCCTCTATGTCCATGTGGAAAGTTGGAGAAGTTAAAAGATTGGCTTGACTCGGTGCTAACGAGTTCCTAGGTGAGCTAATAGACACCACCTGTCCTTCCACTGGGCTCTCCGAATTCCCTGGATCCACCAGGCCTTCCAGTGGTGCATATCGATTTCCAAATGCCGGGGGTGGGGCACTATGCTCCTGGACAGGTGCATCCATACCTGCAGCGACAGAAGTACCAGAGCTTAGTACCTGCTCCATAATCTTAAAGTATTTTTTAGGGAGGGGGTGCTCTTTTGAGAGGATTGAGCTAACTTAGAGCCTTGTATTGTTTTAATGTTTTCAGGCTTTTTTTTTTCTTATATGGAGTTAGAGGTGTCGGTCCTGCCCCCACCTCAGAATCCAGCACGCTCTTGGACCTCAACTCTTGTTGTGATTTCAGCTGGAATCTGTTTCTGTTCTTCCTGGAAGGTGATGAGGGAGGTTCGCTTAACTGCGTGGGCACCAGAGAACCCTTCCTAGTATCCCCTCCAGACCCAAGGGCTGCGCGTGAGTTAGCCTTCTCCTTCCTTCCTTGATGCAAAGCCGTGGACACTACAATGGGGGGTATGGGCCCCCCCTCGCACGGGGGTTTACTGGATCAGCCGCTAAATCAACAACCACCAGCCCCTGATCCATACTATCCACTGCCGTCCCCTCCCCAACTTGGAAACTCCTTACCGGGGTTGGAGTATGAAGGAAGCGGTGCTGTTTCACCAGAACTCTGACTGAAGCTGCACCTCCTAACAGCAATGGGCAGTTCCTGCACATCAATCCCCGGGACCGTGTGTACGGAAGGGCAGCCCTGGCTCGATACCAGAGACTTCTCCGGAGCTCGTAGTTGGGAAACTCCTCCAGCCGTCCTGCTGCAGCGATGCCGGCTTCCCGCTGCGCCAACTCCGCCGATTCCACTGATCACGCCTCCTTGCCCATCCGCTTCTGCGGGGTCCTAGCGCCTCCTGCCTGAGCCGTAGGTCGAGAGAGACCCGGGGGGAAAGAACAAAACAGGAAAAAAACTCAATGAAAATCCGACAGCGGTTTGCCGGTAAAATGCCTCACATTCTCACCATGTCAGTAGTAACATTTCGTCCCCTTGCTGGTATCCTTCAATTCATTATGGTACGCTGTGCCGCTCCTGGGCTCCCGCGACGGGCGTTAACCTGCCGCCGCCATGTTCCTCCTCAGCCGGGAATATTTCAGTCGAATTCTAAACTTGTTGGTTAATGCTTGCTTGAAGTGCATTTGATTCATTACAGTAATGGGGAGAGTTGCTTCCCTGTATGCACTATGTCACTTCTATGTGTGTTCTGCTTTGGGAAGCATTTAGCTCTTGCAAAACATGTCACATATCACATCAGAAACCATGAAACTGATAAGCTGAGTCCCACAGGGATTGTCTTTCGGCCCCACCCTTTTCAACATATATACAAGACAACTCTCCTCAACATCAGATTGCAAGACATCACTGTCCTCTCCTATGCTGATAAATCCCAACTTATTCTCTCCCTGATGGCCACAACCACCATCAGAACCTATTCCATCAATTGCATTTCCATTCTAGCACACTGAATGCAGACTAACTGCCTGAAGTTCAACTCTTACAAGATGGAAGTATTGGTCTTCAACAACAAGACCCCCCCCCATGAGACTCCGCCTGGTAGGCATTGGTGCTAGGACCAGCACCCACACTCCATGCAAGAAATCCAGGGATCTGTTAGGTGACAAGCTACACATGATGGCTCAAGTCATTGCAGTGTGCACCATGTGCTTCTACATCTACGTATGCTGCAAAAGATCTTCAAATGGTTGCCTCGGACACCAGACGGACAGTCACGTAACACTCCTCACCAGCAGACTTGACTACGGCAACACTCTCTACGCCGGAATCTCTAAGCAATTCCAACACAGTCTCCAGGCCATTTGAAACTCAGCTGCAAGCCTCCTATTCGACCTCCCACTCCACACCCACATCGCACTGCACCTCAGGAAGCTTCACTTGCTCCCCATTCAGAAGGGCAGCCAATTCAAACTTCTAAAGCACACATACAAAGCCTTACGCAACACCAGACCAGCATACCTGAACAGCTGCATACACTTTGGCAAACCAACTCCTTGCATCCGCACAAGCAAAACTGCAAGTCGCTTATTATCTTACATCACACGCAAGACATGGAACTACCTCCCTCAAAAACATCGGAGGGCGGAGGCTCTTCTTGAGTTCCGAAAGAAGCTGAAGGACCTGCCTCTTTCTAAAAGCAGATTTGGGACCACACACCTACACACTTGCCCTAGCACCTGGATACACTCTTGGTTGATAAGTGCGCTATGCAAATCAACATAACCTTGTGTAGTTTTGCACTCTATTCTTCCATACCAAAGTTTGAGTTGGCAGCAAGCAGCCCTGCTGTGATGTCACCTGAGATCTCTCTCTGATGCGTTCGATTGTCAGGCGGCAACTCCACATCCTATCACTAGTTATAAAATGTTTTTCATAAAAGGAAAAGGGAAAAAATGTCTTATATTGCTGCCTTTTTTGTCTTTCCTTTTTGTCATAATGAATCAAGTTCTAGTTAGCTGAACTAGGATGCATTGCCCTCTGCCTTCATGAACGGAGAAGTGCACCCCTACTGGGTGTGCTTCCGTGAAAACAAGAGGAATTGAATACCAGGCTTTCCCAGCTTTATCTCGCTTTCTTACTGTGTTCATTCAAGGTGACTTTCGACAACTCTTCCTAAAATATCGGCGTGTTTATCGATTGAAATAAATGTGTCTATATTCATATCCTCCTTTCCACACATCACAGGAACCCGCCGCAGCGGGGGCCCCAGGACTGTAACTGCGTCTCGCTGGCAGTGAGTAGCTTAAGAAACCCTTGAGGACTTGTCTGCTGTTATGGTTACTGTGCAGGGACACTTGTGGTAATCCTCTTAAAGAACGGCGCGCGAGCGACACGTTTATGGAAAGCGTGGAAAAGAGCGAGCCTTGTTAATGAGAGCGGAGACTGCTCTTTTCAGTCCCATGACAAAGGTTTCCGTGCTGCCCTTGTTATTAATGTTAGTGTATTTTTCAGCACCCCGAAGCTTTTTATAAGTCCCTGAAGTGCAAGATGTAACTGATATTATTCTGGTGATTCATTAATGCTCCACGGACCAGAACGAAAGTTGGTGAAATGCTCTCGTGCCTGTTGCCCTGTTCTACAAACCTTTGTCACACCTCACAAGAAACGCCAGCCACCACATCTCCATGCACGACTGTTGTACTGGGCGGGTGGTATCTGTATGTATCTCGGCAAACCGCGCCCTGAGAGGACAGTACAGTGCAGGTCATGTAGACTGCACAACTGATGGGGCTAACCAGGAATCTGGCAGAAATATGTTCTCAAATTACGTAAACAGTAGAAATATGTGCTAGTTATGAAGCATCGTACCACGCGGTTACGGGCAGGTTGTGTGACGCAGTATTCGTGCGTCAGACCACTCCGCTCCATTATAAGTGACCCACCCTGCGCCCAGATGTTCCTGAGTGCAGGAACACTGAACATCTAGCTGGTAAAATTGCTGGGGAGGCATCCTTCTCTTTCTTCTGCATCCCTCCCCTCCGCCTGCCCCCGCTCACATATACCGCGAGCATCCATTGCAATGGAATATGAAATTCCTTGTGGCATTTTGACTGAAAAAATTGGTCTTCACAGTTATTCCCCATTTTGCTGGGATTAACCCGCTGTAGGCTCACTGTAATGTGTGGAGATACTGTCTGCAATAGTTGAATTTTCGGTTCCGGGTATCTTCGCTCCTAACTATGCATCATTCCAAACCGGGGCTTAGGTGTAGAAAATAACCGCTCTATTCAAGCGGCACTCGTTTCTGATGGATGCTTCTAGCTGCAGATTACTCACCTTTTGAATTCTCCCAGGAGCCAGACTGGATCCGGAAACCTTCCCTGCAATTGTGACCTAGAGAAGCCTTCCTAGGGCTACCTGCAGCTTGCACACAATATTATTATTTTGTTTTTATGTAAATATAATTTTGGTTTGAAAATAATCACTTTTACTTAGAACCATGAGTACTGTCAATATACATTTCATGTGGAAGATAAACTGGCAGGTTTTTTTCTCTGGGTTTTATAGTCACAGGGACCTCGATGCATTCCAAGGGTGAGAATGTAGAGAGTCCCTCTTAAGAGGGACTCCAGCTTGTTGATCTATGATGAAAAGTTACCCTCACTCTGTACCTGAGGATTCAAAGTCAAGGGCCATTTTAGGGAAGGTGGTGTAGGTGAAGTGTAGAAACACTACAACACACTTCTATCAGTTGCAGCAAATATGTCCGTGTTTATACAACTGTAATATTAACTTCAAAATATGCACATACATTTACAGCATTATGGCACACAAAGTCATAAAACGTATAAAACACTAGTCACAATGAAACTTTATCTTGAGCTACTAAGATTTTTACTGAGGGAGCCAGGAGCCCCCATCCATCAATGTGTAGACAATATGCAACTTTGCCTAAAAAACAGAAAACAAAAAAAGCTTTGATTTAAGACTTTTGTCTGTGCTTCTGCCTTAAGACAGTTCTACTTTTCTACTTTGGATGTTAGGCAATCTCATTATGTTTAATCCTTAGCAAACTGAATTCTTGCTCAGCACTGGAAGACTCAAAAGGGATTTGACTCAATCCTACTGAATGAACTAAAGTTTGATATTTTCCACCTAACTCGGCCTCTGTAGGAAAACTCACCAGGCTTCACCTAGGACAGCTTCCTATTGCTATAAACTTTCAATCAGTCAACCAAGAATATTTATTTCGCAATGTTTCCAAAGCATATAAAGTACACAAGATAGTAATAACATAAAACATTTACATATTATATAAAATAATAAAAACGAGAAAAAATTAATATTTAAAATTCTAGGTAAAAAACCAGTGTAAAAACCAAAAAGAACACAATCTAACTTTTATAAAGTGCTTAGTGCCATCACAATTAATTAATTTATAAATACACCACTGCTGTCCTGGGTTCTCCCCTTCTATTTTGGCTCTCCTAGTTTTAAGGGAAACCAGAGAAACGATGCCGTAGCATAACATAACAAGCATTTGCAATGCAATAGTCCCGCATTAATTAAGTTTGAGCTATTGGCATTGCTAAATATTGAAAAACCAATTGCAACAAAAGTCTATAAATTGTAGGCCAAAAAAAGTGTATTTATTTTTGTAGCAATGGTGGCATGCTGCGCTTTAGATGAATATGTTTAAAAGTAAAGTGCGCCATACTGCGATTGCTACAATAGTTAATTGTGGATGCGTTAACAATTGATGTGTGCACTGATGGCTAGTGGTGTGTGTGCCTGTAGAAATTGTGCACTGCCGGCTGGTGGTGTGTGTGCCTGGTGGAAGCGTGTACTGACGACTGATGGTGTCTGTGCCTGGTGAAAGTGTGCACTGACGGTATGGTTGTGTGTGTGTTTGTGTGGTTCTGTGTGGTTGTGTGTGGTGTGTGTGTGGTGTTGTGGTTGTGTGTGGTTGTGTTGTGTGTGTGTTCTGTGTGGGTGTGTGTGTGTTCTGTGTGGTTGTGTGCGTTTGTTGTGTGTGGGTGTGTGTGTGGTTGTTGTGTGGGGGGGGTGTGTTTGTTGTGTGTGGGTGTGTGTGCTTGTGTGTGGTTGTGTGTGTGTGGTTGTGTGTGTTGTGTGTGTGGTTGTGGTGTGTGGGTGTGTGGGTGCGTGTGCTTGCGTGTGGTGTGTGTGTGGTTGTGGTTGTGTGTGTGGTTGTTTGTGGGGTCTGTCCAAGAGCTGCACAGCATGCCAGGGATTCCCCAGTCACTAGCAGGTCTCTGAAGACATGGGAGAGGGTGGTTGACAGAGATAGCACCACTCGCATTCCCCGGTCTCCCTCCGGTCTGCTGACAGCCAGGAGACAGAGGAAGGCAAACATACACACAGCATCAATTGGCATTTCGTCTATTTGTCAGGGACTCTCAAGATGTAGGCGAAGTGCATGAGCACCAGTGGCACAAAGGCTTCCTTTAAGAATGTAAAAGCTGCAGAAAAAGAACTTTTGTTTTTCCTTAGCTGTGAAGTAAATACTGGTGCTGGAATCCAGTAATCACAACACTGGCTCCCAATGAGAACCATACCTAGTATACAGAACTCTAGATGAGTAATGCGAGCATGAAGGATGCCATTCAACAAGTGATATCAAATAGACAGTGAGAGTGAAGATCATGTCACACTGCAGCCTCTGTTCCGGCTCTAATCAGCAGTGATGGGGTAAAGCAGTCACTCAAGATCACTGGGATGGAGAAACATCCCCTACAGGACTCTGGTCAGCGTGCAGTCCCACCTCAAAGCTAACAAACTGCTTAGAGGGGCATGAGGAAAAGGCTGCCGGAAGGCAATACGACTGCTGTGACATTGTGAAAGACCTGTGTCAACGGCCAAGAGTGAGCCTCGAGGTCCCTGTGGTGTGTCACAAGCTCCTGCACCAACACCTGAACTGGAATGTGCTGAAGGGAACTAGAGTTCTGAAGCCTGGGGCCTAGCGCTAAGTAGCATCCAGGGGCTGGAGGAAGCCAACTCCGCTCATAGTTTAAGTAGATTTGATAACTATAAGTGCCGTTAAGAGACCACGTCAACACGAGGACATCACCACTAGGACTCACGTAGTGCACCCCACCGGGGTAGTGCACTTCCGCTGAGAGCGGCACTAGCAGGTGTGCCCTGCTCACAAAGCAATATATGAAGTTAGCAAGACAGCGAGGTACTGGGACACTGAATCCATGTGAAGTGGGTGGGGGTGGGGGTGGGGCGAGATGAAGTAATCGAGTGGAACTATTGAGGGCCTATGAGGGGAGCGTGAAACAGGAAGGCCCCATAGAAGACCTCCATAGAAAGCCAGAGATAAAGAATTAATTCCCTGCCTGTTTTTGAACTGCTATTAAAATTATATAGTATTGGTAGTCATTAAAAAGAAGCACACAAGGGAAATAAGGACTGGGCGAGAAGGGAGGGGGGGGGAATGCCAGCAGGGAAAGTGATGGGGGAGAAAGCACGCGAGTGGTGTGCGCGCAAATGGTGATCACTTTCGCGGCCGCTTTGATGTTCTCAGTGGCTGCGCAGCTCACTGAGAACATCAAAGCTGCCCCGAAAGTGATCACGCAGGCTGACAAATGGTGCGCGCGCCCGGCGCACATGCACTGTACCCGATCCGCCTGCAGCCTTTGGGAGAACTTTCAGAAGCCCCTTATTTAATATGTCGTAGAGCATCGCTTACGGGATAGCTAGGCGAGACGTAAAAATGGATCACTCAATTTCTTGATAAAATAAAGGGCTGGAGGACATTGCCGAAAATTATATTTGTGCAAAAGATGGAGACTGAGAGGCTGAACATCTTCCTTTGGAGATCATCAAAACTGCAAGATAATAAATGTAAATCAGATTAGCTGAACTTCCATCACAAGGACAGGCTGGCAACTTATTTAGTGAGTACTTCTTGTTTGGAAAGCCCATCCTCAAGAGAATGTAATTCATACATAACCACTAAAAGGAAACGATGTTGAGGGTTTGTCACAAACACTAAATATGATTTATCGACCTGTGTGATGGGAAGGGACATAAGGTACAGCTTTACTGAGGATTTTAATCTATTTGATTCCTCTCTCACAAACGCACAACTTTCTTTCGCTAAAAGGATTTCTTTAATTCTTGTTTTGGACGCAGTCAAACAAGTGGATAGATTAGAATATAACTCTTCCAAACCCAAAGTTCCCACAGTGCACTTTACATATTGCAACCTTATGTATGTGGTCTAGGGATAGGCAGTCCCTGATGATGATTTGGGTCAGGTTGACAGTGCCCCTCTTCCAGATCGAATGCCATAGCAATATGGGGGCTAACCGGAGAACCTTTGAAAGATATGCGGCACCAAGTTCAATACGGCAATTATAATTTGTGCAGCTGCGTGGAAGAGTGAGTAGCTTTTTATAAAAAAATCCTCCTCTACTCTTTGTAACTGATCTATAACTGCCATCCCCATAAAGGATCTATTGCTGCCCTCCCCATATCCCTGCACCATATGTCACAGTGGAAATGGTTTTTGTAGATAAATGTTTTTATTACCTCAATCAGCTTGAACCCAACCTTCTTAATAAAACTGGAAATGGCTGTTACACATTTTTCATAACAAGAACTCTATTAGCCACTATACTTAGCAAGGAGTGCTTTTGATTGAAAAGAACCCCCAGGTATGCGAAGGTGTGGCCCTGCCACTAACACAAACAATGTTGCCTCATTAACACAGAGGTCCTGGCTTTTCATAAATTTTGAGGAGGCCTCTAGAAGTTTCTGCTGCGCCACCCCAGTTCTTGCTATTAACTTTGCATCATGAGCGACGTAAAGCAGAATTGGGAGGGGTATGCATTGAAAACTGGCACATCTTTCGAAGACTCGTTCACGGCTGCCTGCACCCCATTAGTGTAGATTGATAATAGAGAAGGGGCGAGGGTGCAGCCCTGTCTTACGCCCCGATTAATCACAAAAGGCTTTGTGCACTCCCCATTCCTACCATATCGAGTGCAGGCAGTTGCTTGTGCATACATCTGTTGTATAAAATTAATTATGGCCACCTCGATGCCCATATCTTCCATAATTGACCTGAACTAGGAGTGGGTAACACATTTGAAAGCGGGCGATAGATCCATAAAGACCATATATATCCGTCCAGGCTTCGCTGATGTGTATTTGGCCATAGTAAAGCTCAGATTGAGTCATTGGTCTATTGTCCCTTTGCATCAGTAGAAATCATACTGAGATGTATCAGGATATTCCTCTCTAGTCCAATCCTCTAACCTGCTATAAACTCTAAAAACAAGCTTATTTCAATGTTCGCACTGTGAGAAATCAGAAACCTCTTATCCTCGCCCCAATTAAAAACTTAAGCTCATGCTCTCATCATCTCCTGCTTGGACTGCTGACAAAACTCCTAATGCTGCATGATTTATCATTCAAATATCAGTTTAAATATATTTTAGAAAATATGGGTTCTGAAAATACACACATTTTCATATCAAATGGACACTTTTCAATTTTGGTTTACAGCTATAAATTAACTGAAAGAGAAACCTATGAAACTCACTGTTGTGATAAGCTATCTCAGGGAACTATTTGGTTTTCTTAAAAGACCCCTCACACACCAACGTAGTTAGTGTCGTGCTTCATCACCGGGCTCCCAACTGGGTGGCTGCATACCTCCCGGTCGTGCTACAATGCACGATTACAGGGGAGCGGGTGTGGTGTATTTGTGTGATTTAGTGTGGGTTAAAAAATATCTGTAAATCCTTGCCAGATATGTTTATTAATGACGGCCCAGGATATCGTAAAAAACACAAGTGGTGCAACCAATGGAGGGATTTGCTCCTAGTTGTCAAATAATGGTCTACATGTTTCAGCTCAGCAAAAAACTTGTTAAAAGGGCTTTCTTCAGGACCGGGTGAGTAGAAAGTGAGTGGCAAAAAATCACTCCACGTGAATGTGCTTGTTCAACACAGGCGCTAAGGTGTGTGGTAGTGCTCGACGGTGTCAGAATAGTTACGGACACTCAATAAAAACCTGTAAAGAAATAAAGACAAGATACATAAATATGCAACATAAAATGCAATCTTTTAGTGGTGCCACTATTTAAGTCTCAGATAAGTGGGCACAACAGTGAGGTAATACATAGTCATAGCCAGGTTTGTCTTTATTTCTTTACAGGTTTTTAATGAGTGTCCGTAAGTATACCGACACCGTCAAGCACTACCACACACCGTAGCGCGTGTGTTGGACAATCACATTCAGTGGCGTGGTTTTTTGCCACTCACTTTCTACTCACCCGGTCTTGAAGCAAGCCCTTTTAACACATTTATTTGCTGGGCTGAAACATGTAGACCATTATTTGACAACTAGGATCAAATCCCTCCATTGGTTGCACCACTTGTGTTTTTAACGATATTCTGGGCCGTCTTTATTAAACATATCAGTCAAGGATTCCCAGAGATATTTTTTAACCCACACTAAATCACAAAAATACACCACACCCTTTCCGCTGTCATCAGGTGTTGTAGCACAACCAGGGGGCATTCGGCCACACGGTTGGGACCCCAGTGATGAAGCATGACCCCAACTAAATTGGTGTGTGAGGGGTCTTGTAAGAAAACCTAATGGTTCCCTGAGATAGCTTACCACAGCAGTGAGTTTCAAACGTTTCTCTTTCAGTGAGTTTGTCCACATTGTTTAGCTTATTATTGAACTGGGGACAAGGACGTACCCCTATAAATCCCTTGCTCTCTCCTTGTTTTACACAGATATAAATTCAACCAAACAAAAGCTTCTACATTAGTAGGCTGGTCTGCACACAGGAGAGCTACTCACAGGCAGCTGTAGAGCTACCAATAGCTCATGAGCTACTCATTGGAGAAGCCTGATCTAGCCTTTTTATACCACTGCCTATAATGTGATCCCATACCCACCTTAGAACTCATTACCTATTCAAGAAGTGCTGCATCATCACCTTTCATTGCTTGTCGTTTACATATGTTCTATATCTTTTATGTTCCTTGTTGCAATGCCCGCCACATTGATACCATACTGTTCAATTGTGCTACTGAAAAATGTTAAAATATAATACATTAAAATAAATGATATGAAACAATATAGCAATAACACACGGGCCGCTGGCTATACACACTACGAGTTATTTGCATTAACTACAAGATTGTGAACGACAGCACATGCCTTCGACGAAAAGTACAGAACCACAAAGAATGCCGTTAATAAACCATCAAAAGTGTTGACCACTATTGACTAAGAGTGGATGATTGTGATCACTAGTTGACTGCATTCAGTACATTTCTTGATGGAGGATTCACATAGCCTGCTGCCAAAGCAGCTCCTCTATTGCAATTCAGTAACTTCTGCCCTTCATGACAGTAAAATTTAGCAAATACGTAAAGCAGAGCAAAAAAAAGGACAAACATTATAGCAATCAGTCCACAGTGTTCCGGGTAACCAGCAAAGGAAGAGAGTGCTGTTCTAAAGTACATAGAGTGCTTTACCTGGCTCATGAAAGGCATGCTTCCCTGCTGGGATTGGGATTAGAACGACAGTGTTCAGATACCCAAAATGCAGCTGCCCACCTTCCATGTGGCACTTCAGCCTGTGGGTTAGGGACTTCATATGTAGGAGGGAACAACAACAATGATGGTGTAAGTCAAAGCACAGAGCTACAGAAACAGGAGTAAAAAGCAAACATTTTACATTTTGGGCACTCGTTTCCCCCCAACAACAAAGCCACATAGTAGGCAATTTGTTGTGTGCCCCTGATGCCTGAAGGCATACATGAAATCCTTGGCAGTGACAGTCTTTCTCTTGGCGAGCTCGGTGTAGTTTACTGCATCCAGCATTACATTTTCCAGAAAAAATCTTATTGTAGAGCAATTCCAGTGCTGTCAAAATATTGCACTGGAATAGTTATTGTCCCTGTAATAGTGCAATGTATAACATACCCCTGTGCCTTGTGCTTGTGGTGGTGAAATGAAAAAAAGCGAGGAAACTACATTGAATACTGCAGATTTGTGACAGATTGGTGTTTTAAACTGAAAACATATTGACAGAGGCAGTAGGTCTTTCCTTCATATATGAATTGATGCAAACAAAGACATTCACAGATCCACACTCACTATTTTGTTATGTCACTGCCTGCTTGCCGCATACTACCACATGCTTGAGTAATGAGCAACGAGCCACAGACATATGAGTTACAGAAAGACGCAGATTGCACAAAGACTAGGCAAAAATATCTAATGCAAATTTGTGCAAGTCTGTATTTACATACTTTATCACATCAAAACTAGAGCCATTGGTTTTGCAAGTGCTTATTTTTTTCTCAGTAAGTGTCCATAAGTGCAAATGATATACCTAGACATGGCTCCTCTCTGTGCTCTGCAGTATGACCATACTGACCTAGATGATAAAGCCCACCAGGCTGGACCTGGTCCATCTGGGACATGGCTTAGCAGTTTGAGCTGGACTCGTTCAGTGATACATAATCAAGGATGATTCGCATTTACTGTGTCCCTGTCTGTGGTATCACAGTGAGTCAAAAGAGATGGACAGCAATGTGGAAATTAGTTAATTACCAGTGGCCGAGATTAATTCAAGCATTCCACTCATCACTTTTAGTTTGTCTCAGTTATTTCAACTGTGGTCACTTCTGTTTTTCTTACTTTTCTGGCTGTTGCTGTTACTTTTGTTCTGTCAGCTGATGCTACTGTTGTACCTGCTGCGGTTATAGTTGTGGACAGTGTCTCTACTGTACTCACCCCCTGGTTACTGATGTTGTCCCTGCCTTGCTGGCAGCTGTTTTTGTTGCAGTGGTTGCAGCAGTGGTTCAAGATCTGGTCCCCGCTGTACTGGCTGCTGCTAAGGCCTCTTCCATTGTGGCAGTTGTGACCACTGCTGTCATGACCGCTGTTATTGCTGTTCCTATCCCTGCTGTACTGCATTTTGTTGCTCTCCTAGAACCCTCTGTGGTTACAGTTGTGGTTGCTTCTGTGCTAAGATATTGTGCCAGTTTGTGTCCCTGCCTTGGTGGGACCTTAGGGTCTTTTTAGGTCTCACCTGAACCAGCGCACATGCGCTAGAAGGCGAGGCTTCTAGTAAGTGCTTTTCAACTCTCACCACACGCTCGTGCATGTGCTTTTTTTTTTCATCACACCTATTGGCCTTTGTGTGCTTCTTTCTAAGAAAGACAGCCGGCAATTGGCCAAAGGCAGGTGCATGGCCCGCCTTCTCTCCCCCTGGCCTAGGCAGCTCGTGAGCGAGCCGCAGCGCCATCTGTTTCCAATTATCTTAATTGGAAACAGATGGCGGTTGCCCTGACAAATGCAAATTCCTTTTAGCACGTGCACCACTTCTGGCTTGTTGGGAGAAGGAAGCAAGGTCCGAAGTAAGATGGCGAGTTGTGGCTTTTTCGGAGACCATTGCGGGCTTTCCACATTGTATAACAATGTGGCAGATGCTTGTGGAGTATGGCAGAAGTAGACTTCTTTTTAGAGGCGATGACTGACTTTTCCCATGCTGCAGAGAAATATTAAAGGCATTCTTACAGTGTTGGGGCAGTAACTAACTCTGATACAGTCGTCTTGCAGAGGGATTAAAAGTTTAAAGTCTAAGATTGAGAGAAATTATTTCAGGAAATATGGCATATCGATCATTTGTTTTTTATTAACAGGAGCAATCCTTTCTTCAAGATTACGTGAAGAAGAACCGTGGTACCCAGGTAGAGGTCATCGTCATTTCTTTGTGCTTTGGCATACTCTGCTGGGTTTCCAAATGATCTGGTCGTGTTCCTTTGAGCAGGAGCATTGAGGCTTTTGTTTACAACCAGGATCGTAAATCATGGCTTTTGAAGCTGCTTCGGGTCCTAGCTCCACAGTACTGTGGATAGTGACTTACATCGAGTTTTATACTGGATAATTAATTTAAGGGCCTGCCTGGCATCCTTAACATGCAACTGGCATCCCCGGAGACACAGACTGCAAGGGATCGGCAGCCTGAACCTGAGTGGCAGTGGAGCCCTGGCACACGGGGTGACGACACGCAGACTCACTGCCAGGCAGCACTCTTACAGAGGTACACACACAGCGTGTGCACACAACTATCTGCACCCTCTTACTGCTGCTACACACACAGTGTGTGCACATAACTATCTGCACCCTCTTACTGCACACCCAGCATCTGCACACAACTTTCTGCACCCTCTTACACTGATACACACACAGCTCGTGCACACAACTATCTGCACCCTCTCACAATGATACACACTCCGCATCTGCACACAACTATCTGTACCCTCTTACAGCGGTACACTTGCCTGCACACTGCCCCTGCAGGTTGTTAAAGTCGTACACAGCCAACGCACACAAATGACTATCTGCACCCTCTTACAGTCATGGTACGCACACAGCTCGAGCATACAACTACCTGCACCTTCTTATAGCGGTACACTCTGCCTTCACACAACCGCTGCATGCTGTTAAAGGGGTACACACTCACTGCAGCACAAAACCTTCTGCAGCCTTTTACAGCTGCACACACACACACACTGCCTTCACACGGCCCAAATCACACTTGCTACTTGTGAATGTCCCCTGCAGCTTCCGTAAAAGGGGGGGGAGGGGCTGCTAAACCAGAGAGGACATCTCACAGACGCAGTTTTCCACAGCCACACTCCAGAATGTACCGAGACCACCCACGAGAGACAGCCATCTCACTCTAGCCTTCCCAGCACTCACCGCTGCAGACACTGGCCCTACACACTCACTGGCCGCACGCAGACCCAGCACACGCACTGCCCGCGCGGAGACGCCCAGACCCAGCACACTCGCTGCCCGCGCGCAGACCCAGCACACTCGCTGCCCGCGCGCAGACCCAGCACACTCGCTGCCCGCGCGCAGACCCAGCACACTCGCTGCCCGCGCGCAGACCCAGCACACTCGCTGCCCGCGCGCAGACCCAGCACACTCGCTGCCCGCGCGCAGACCCAGCACACTCGCTGCCCGCGCGCAGACCCAGCACACTCGCTGCCCGCGCGCAGACCCAGCACACTCGCTGCCCGCGCGCAGACCCAGCACACTCGCTGCCCGCGCGCAGACCCAGCACACTCGCTGCCCGCGCGCAGACCCAGCACACTCGCTGCCCGCGCGCAGACCCTGCAAACTCGCTGCCCGCGCGCAGACCCTGCACACTCGCTGCCCGCGCGCAGACCCTGCAAACTCGCTGCCCGCGCGCAGACCCAGCACACTCGCTGCCCGCGCGCAGACCCAGCACACTCGCTGCCCGCGCGCAGACCCAGCACACTCGCTGCCCGCGCGCAGACCCAGCACACTCGCTGCCCGCGCGCAGACCCTGCAAACTCGCTGCCCGCGCGCAGACCCTGCAAACTCGCTGCCCGCGCGCAGACCCTGCACACTCGCTGCCCGCGCGCAGACCCTGCAAACTCGCTGCCCGCGCGCAGACCCTGCACACTCGCTGCCCGCGCGCAGACCCAGCACACTCGCTGCCCGCGCGCAGACCCAGCACACTCGCTGCCCGCGCGCAGACCCAGCACACTCGCTGCCCGCGCGCAGACCCAGCACACTCGCTGCCCGCGCGCAGACCCAGCACACTCGCTGCCCGCGCGCAGACCCAGCACACTCGCTGCCCGCGCGCAGACCCAGCACACTCGCTGATTTATGATGTCCACATTATGGAGGTCCATTACACACATGATTTATGGTACACAAATGATTTATGACACATGATGTATGATCCTCTGATATGCAAATAAGTGATGACAGACAAATGATTCATGACCGACAAAATGATTTATAACCACCAAAATGATTTATGACAAATGATTTATGACAGGCGACGCTAATCAGTTATGACGTCCGATTTATCATGACACCAATGATTTATGACATACGGATGATGTATGAACCATGATTTGTGATATGCCAAGATAATAATTTATGACCCTGGCCATAAGAGTGATGCCCAGGGGATAGAAAAATGAGTTGGTATATAATGGTAATAAAACTGCGGCCAACAACGACCACAACAAACTACAACTCGTGTTGGCTGTGATTTTGGTAACATGTCTGTTTCCGGAGTGGGCCCTGTGCAGGGGTTATAGCAGAAGCCGCCCCCGAAGGGGGCCTTGAGGGCAAGCCATAACGAACGCCAGAGCCCGGGAAGGATCCGGTTGTAGCTGCCGAGAAGCACCCGAACCAAATGGGGGGAGCTTTCGTCGTGGCAAAAAACTCGCGCTAGGATGGCGCCTAGGCACCTGGCCAATGGGGGGGCCAGGTGAGGTTTGACCCTCCCCCAAATGGCATAACTGCCCGTTCATGGCAGGAAGATTGTGGGGGGAGTATGACGCCGCTCCCCATACTGCAGCTAGTCACTAAATCATGGAGCTGGGGAGCGGCGCAGAAGGATTTTAGAGTCCCACCCACCCACAACTACGTGCCAGCAGTGTCTCAGTGCTGGCGTATAAGAGGTACAGCGGATGGTTATGGAGGCACACCGACAGGGCTGTGTGTAGAAGGAGGGCCACTCACACTGGGATGCCGAACGACAGGGTGAGAAGGCCGGACAAATGGGGGTAGCAGACAGAGACGGCGCTCGCTGCCCAGACCTAGCCGGACGGCAGGGCACAAAAAGAGACTAGCAAGGTAGCAAGTTGGGGCCGAACTCTGGGGAGAGACTACCCCCCACACGCAAAGGGGCGTGGAAACCAACAGAACAAATTGGACCACAAAAGTGCCAAGAAAGGAGATACGCCTATAGGAGAGCGGAATAACGAACTGTCATGGTGATTCACGATTCTAGGATATGCAGAGGAGGCATGACAAACAAATGATTTATGACCAAGAATGATGGATGACAAATGAAGGGCAACAATGTAACACAAATGATTTATGATGTCCACATTATGGAGGTCCATGACACACATGATTTATGGTACACAAATGATTTATGACACATGTATGATCCTCTGATATGCAAATAAGTGATGACAGACAAATGATTTATGACCGACAAAATGATTTATGACCAACAAAATAATTTATGACAAATGATTTATGACAGGCGACGCTAATCAGTTATGACAGCCGATTTACCATGACACCAATGATTTATGACATACGGATGATGTATGACACATGATTTATAATATGCCATGATAATGATTTATGACCCTGGCCATAAGAGTGATGCCCAGGGGATAGAAAAATGAGTTGGTATATAATGGTAATAAAACTGCGGCCAACAACGACCACAACAAACTACAACTCGTGTTGGCTGTGATTTTGGTAACATGTCTGTGTCCGTAGTTTGCCCTGTGCGGGCGTTATTGTCACTGCAAATAGGTTTATTATTTTAGTATAAAAATGTGTCCTAATGTGTTGCTAATTAACCCCCAAATACATTTCCAATAAGGCGACAGGGCTGCTGGGAGTGCCTCATGTGCTGCTAATCAGCGACTATTGAAACACTACCTAAAAGTGTGAAGTGTGACGTTGGATGCGCTTTTGAATCCAGTTGGGGATTGCTGTGAATGTCAGCTGCTCGAGCATATGTTGACATTGGCGGCGTTGCACAGGAAGGCGCCTTCTCCTTTTGATTCACTAATTAAAATGCCAGAGTGTGTCATCGCTTTACTGACATTTTCTTCTTTTGAGTTGTAGAACCCCAGTGCCCTACTCGTTTGCCTTTTTACGGCTGGTTTTCCTGTGCTGCACTCATGAGACTCCCTTTAAATATCAGTCTCTGGTCTGGGAAAGGAACCGCTCTAATTTCAGTAATGATTACAACTATAAGAGATCAATGCATGCGTGTGTGTGGTGCCATTTTCCCTGCCGGAGAATTTTATCTAGACGGTTTTTACACCTTACATTTTCGAGGTTGAAAATTGTTTTCCTTACAACGCTTGATGTTTGCGACTTGGGTAGAACCGGACTCTTTAGTAATGTGCAAGTTGTGAAATCCTGAAAGTTACTTCAAAGCGGAGGGAGCGCGAACGGTGACAGGCAAGCAGTCTCTGACGCAGGGGACCGTTGATTATTTTTATTTTTTTAAATATAATATTTGTGGGCATGCGTGATTAGGATGGCTGCGTTTTGTTTGCTCTGCTGCGTCGATGGCAGTGGCATCTAATGATCTAATTCAGGTCTTTTATTTGTCCCTTAATTGCATATATACTGTTCGATGCCCAAGAAACATCAAAGCAGCAGCTCACTAACTTAAAAGCTCTAAGACAAGGCTTAGAAATCCTCACCATAAAGTTAAACAGCTCAACGCCAGCCCTGAAACAAGTCTTACTACGTGCAGTCTGCGCTCTAGCTGCCATTGCGGATAATGTGATAAGGCAACATAGCCGTACTGCACGGTGTGCTGTAGGCATGGTTCAACCCTGTCTTTTCTGTCTGCCACGGTCATTCAGAAAGGTTTGCCTGCTTCTTTAAAGCCCTGAGCATTCCGCTAGGACTCTGCCAGGTAAATTCTTTGCACTAATTTAACTGAGGAGGAAGGGGGTATAAAACTAGATTAATGGTCGTAACTTTGTAGAAATGTAATCATAATAACGTAGTAGTCCATCATATGATGGTGTAGTACTTTATTCAGAGAGACTGAGTAAGTGTAACCAAATACCACAGACGAGTGGTGGAAAGGTCGTGAGGAACTGGACTGTCTTGCGTATATAGACTGATTGCCCTGTCTCAAAGTATATTAGTGAGGAGACAGCAGTTGCTGTCAAACAGATAATGGTCAAACCTATCCCAAGAGATACAGCTCTAAACATTTTGGTATTTAAGCCAATGCTGTGGAAAGGGATGGACTCCAAGAGATAACTGGTCTCCCTCTGCAGTGGGAGGCGAGTTAGTTATTACATGAAATTGGAAGAGGGTATATGCAACAAAGGTGATGTGTGGCATCTGAGACAATATAGAAATGGCCTGTTGATGGCACGACAGTTTCTTGGCTGTAAGGCAGCCCCTTGTAACTTACAAGGTGAGACAAGATATTGAAGTGACTTGTCCCGCTAAACAGACAACGCTAAGGCTATTTGACTTAAGACACCTCTCTGGATGGTACTAATGGCAAGGTTGAAGCTGTTGGGCCATCAAAGTGATAACCAGTGAAGTTTTTGAGTTTCTCACTCTTGGATGAGGGTGATTGGAGAGGGTTTACTTTTAGCTGAATTTTGGGTCGGATAGAGAAAGTGGGTGGGAAAAGGTGATATTCTGCTAATAGGGTTTTTGAATTATGGATCGTGCTCCAATGCATCATGCCATTACCAAAATATCAATGCTTTGTACCGCTTTCTGGGATCCAAGAAGTACAAAAAAAAATATATATATATATTTGTTTTAAATGATACTTGACCAAAGTTCCTTTTTGATTATGGAATGCTTGTACCGGTCACCATCTATTCAACATATTGTAAATTTTCTTTATAAACAACTATCAGTAGACCGTCCTCTTCAATCTTCTCACAGGTTTCAACCAAGTGCGCCTTTTTGTTGCATACTTTAAACCGTATCTTCCTGGTGCCGTTACTACTATGGAGTAATGATGTATTATATACTGATTCAGATAATATCAGCCTAAAAAGCACTACATAGAGGTTGGTTTGCAGAATTTTGGTAATAATGGACTTACTTTAGTCTTCATTCTGCAGTCCTACAGAAAATATTCAGTTTTGAATGTGCAGGAGTACCTTTGTTAGCTTTTAGATGAACTGATTTAATAGTAAATCGCTACACAAACAAATAAGGTTAAACTAAATTAATATAATTGCGAAATTGTTAGCAAGCATCTCCACTCCCATTGAGCACAGCGGTGATAATTGAACCCACTAATTATTATTGTTTCAAATTGTTTAATTCATGGGGCACCTAATGGCACAGCGTCAAGAGCTGGAGAATGTGGAGCACACGTTGTTGCATCTACCAGGGAATTGGGTGGATATGATAATCCTGGTTGTCAAAGTTGCTCTAGTAAGGCTAAAATCTTCTTCCTCCACTGGGATTCATCTGTGCTTTGCTACGAGCAAGCCGTTGTAAAAGATAGTCAGAGATACTCCTGAGACACTTTGTTCCTTGCATTCAAACCTGATACCTGGCCAGCAACAGAGACAGAAGTAAGGCTTTGTCCGACTGCAGTCATTCAGGTTCTATACATTAAAATGTACTGTCTCCCTGTTTCACGCTGTAGCCTCTGAGCATCATATCTGTTTGAGTGGCTAAGCAATGCTAGGGAATGCTAGTAGATTATAAAAATGGATAAGGATATGAAACAGTATTTTGATTTAAATTAATGCCATTACTTTTAGAACAACAAACGCAGGAAACGATACAAATGTCCGGGAGCAACAAATTTACATTCTGCTCAAGAGGAAAGAGTGGTGTGGAAAATACCGTTGAATCCGTGCCTAATGGGAGACTCGCTAGGCATGGCCGCAACTTCTTTTGGTTCGGCAGCAAGTTCAGTGGCACCGGGCCCGAGACCAAGCACTGAACCCTCAATATTGCCTTATTTCACAACTCCAGCATTGGCCACGTGGCCCCTTTCTTTCTTTCTTTCAACCAAGCCCATGAAACACTATGCCACTGTTCCTGGGTTTGATTCGAGTCCATGTGCGTAATGGGCTCGAGCAAGGAGGCATCCTGGTTTTAATTGGCAAGGAATAGGTCGGTCGTGAATGGGGGGAGGGGGTTTAGGGTTTTAGAGGAGAGGGTCATGTCTGTGCATGTTCATGTTAATTGAAAAGGATACAGCCTGTTTTATCAATAGGGTTTCCGAACCTCTTCCTTTGTGCCGGACTGTCTACATTCACCCTTGTTGACAGGGGATGATTGCCCATGTACTGGGCAAATGGGGTGCACGTTGAATTTAATCACGTTTGTGACAAAAGCTGTTTTTACTGTCAATTCTGTAGTGTTGGCAAATAGAGTTCCACTTTTGGGTGTAGGAAGGATGATCAGTGGCTTCCAGAATGACTTATTCTTCAGTGAGGCTGTCTAGGTGTTAGATTTTGATATGAATAATAGAGGTATTTGTAGTGAGAGTAAGGATAAGCTTCCAAGGATTGCTTGGAGTAAGAGGCAATAATATTGATGATTACAGATGAGAACTCATTATAATATGTTCTTAGCATCGAAATAACATTAAGCTTTCATTTCAGAGCCATCAGGAGGTAATCATCAGTAGGCTGGCTTTTCGAAGTTTGCTGGGTGGCCATATCGTCCTGGGAGTATGTAATAGATTGTGAGATGGTAGCAGACTTTGAAGAGTTGTAAACTCTCATACAGGTTTGTTGCAATACTTCTAGCTAGACTCGCTCACCAGATCAATGTTCTCCCTGTCCATAGCTCCTGGATGTTGGCATTGTACAGCCTGTTTACTTTAGCTGTTAAATAACCCGATATATAACCGAGTCATGCACTCTTCTAAACTGGGCATATAAATCAATTAATCTATCATTATTTGTATAGCACGCTAATCACCCTGAGGGGAATCCAGGCGCTTCCCTAATCCATGATACCTCTTCTTTTGAGTGATTAATGGGGAGTAGTTCTGCTTCATCACTGTTAATCTTTAGGCCTGAAACAACACTGTATTGGTCCAGTATCCTCTGACATTCCAGATCAGGCCTCTCAGAAGTCACTTCCTTCAGCTGTGATCTCGCTACATCGCCAGAGGGGGATTGGGAGAGACCGCCTGCCTTGTCCATTGGCAGTTTTTTGGACTGTCATGCTAATAAAATAATACATACTTTAGGGTATGAACCTGTCTGTATGAAGAATTAAATTCAAGGGGTTTGCCAGCAACGTTTGATGGCACTGTTTAGGTGCCTGGTTAACAGCGATGGGTCGATCACATAGGCCAGGACGATCACCACCAATTTTACCCACCACAAAGTGATAGTGATTTTATTTGTTTAGATTATCAACCTCTGATTGTTTTTTTTTTTTTTTTTTTTAGTAACCACAGGGAATTCTGATTCTGCCGTGTTAGAAATCGACCTGTGAATTGATGTGACCTTCAAGTTCGAAAAAGATAGCCACAGTGGATGCGTAATCCAATCCGCTTTCTTATTAGTCACTTAGCATTGAAGTGCTTGTGGCTCGCTACTCCGGAGCCCAAGGTTAGATTAATAGTAGATTAGTTAACACGAAGAAATTGCCAAGTCTTCAATTACGCGGACGACACTCAACTGTTGGTCCAACTCGTTAACACCAGTCAGGCCCAAGACTTGGTAAAATATCTTCTTAGATTTATGGTTAACTGGATGGCAAAGAACCTCTGGAAGGTTAACCCGATAAAACCGAGGTGCTTATCATCGGAACCCAAAATAGCCCCTGGTGTGAGCTTTTTTGGCCCCTGAACTGGGGGAGGTTCCTTCCCCAGGGAGAGTAGTAAAAAGCCTATGACTGAAAATTGATTTAGACCTGTCCCTGGCCCCTCATGTCTCTGCAGTAGTAGGCACCTGTATTGACCTACTTAGGCAACTGCGGAAACTTGTTCCCATTCTCTCTGCCTCAGCATTACAATCCATCGTGTCCGCCACAGTTATTTCCCGGCTGGACTATGGCAATGCTCTATATTTAGGCCTCCCTCTGAAACTGCTTAGGAGATTGCAGGTAGTTCAAAATGATGCAGCCAAGCTCATTTTTTCCCTACCGAGGAGAACACGAGCTACTCCCCTTTTGTATAAACTGCATTGGTTGCCCATTAAATATCGAGTGCAATTTAAGTGCCTATGTATTGCCCACAAAGCTATTTATGGAAAGGCTCCTAAATACATTAAAGATCGTCTGGTAAAATATACCCCTGGCAGAGTCTTGCGCTCTTCCAAGGCCTGCAGGCTTGCCCCATCGAGATTTAAACTTAAATCCAAGGGTGGCCGGGCTCTGTCGGTCCTCCTTCCTCAAATCTGGAACGAGCTACCTAAAACTTAACAAGGGGTACCGGGGCTGTTGCCCTTCAGGAAGGCTTTGAAGACCTACCTGTTTAAAAGGGTAACAGCTTCAATCTAAACTGTCAGTTCTGTAGCAGGCGGACCACCGGTGGCTTCTGTTGTGTTCCTTTCTTTAAAAAGCGCTTAGAGACCAGTGGTGATTTGCGCTATACAAACATAAAGTAACATAACATAACATTATGTAATTTTTTCCCATTTTTTTTTTAGCATTATTTGGGTTAGGTTAGCGCTATTAGTTTCTTGTGTGTTTACTAGAGTTTGAAGTAGGGTTGGAATGATAGGAATAGATTTGAAAGGGGAAGTAGTAGGTTGTTTTTGTAAGTAGTGGCGTCTGTTAGTTGGGTGTCATAGGTAAAAAAAGAATGTGAACTTTGAAAAGGATGTTTTGGGGTTCATAGTAGTTCATAAGAGTTGAGATGAGTCAGTTAGAGGAGGGATGTTAAAAAGGTTGAAAGGAGGATTTTTTTACCTTAAGAAAAATGATCATATACCTAAGGGCACATGACACTTGGCGAGGTTGTATAGACTGAAAAAAGCGCACCGCTATATAAATACCCGTATGTGCACAGGAGTAATATTTAATATGAACTGATGTGCCCAGTTATCTTGTGGTGAGGTCTGCAAAATGTCATGACATATCTTCAATTTTTGGTATCAATTCTTCTATTATTTATACATTGAAGCAGCAATTATGAAATGTTTTAATCTGCACCACAGGATGCTTAGTTAATATCTACCATACATACTACTGTATGGTAGATGTAAACTACGTACCCTGTCGGTTGATACCAGTGTTAGAAACTGAATCGCTTTTAATGAGAAGTGTTATGCAGTGTTATTCTTTGCTCTAGTGGGGATTGACTGTAACCTATCTTTTCTCATTTTGGGGTATGGCCTTCAAACCTGGACACAATTCGGTATGTGACGCTTCATCTGTGATTTATTGAGTGTTGGTATGGCATCGTTACCCTGGTAAAGGTTTTGTTAAGCAACCACCATTTTCCTAACCCATCTCACAGTCTTGCCAGAATGCTAGAATAATTGAAGTCTTTGCCTTGGATAATCTTAAGAGCTCACCAGCATCTCTAACCAAAAAGCATGAATTTACAGTTGATTGCAATGAATCTCATTTATTTCATTAAGCACTCGTTTGAAGCATGTCTCACGTATTCACTTTGCAGTGTGTGGTCTGGCAAGCCAAGGTTTAAGTAAAAGTACATTTGCTTTCAGCTAGTTTGTAGTGCCACTGAATGGCTTTTGAAGTATGGGGTGCAGTCAAGCCACTTTCCTGCAGTGAAATAGTTCACTAGCATAGTTTTTCGAAGTCTCTGAACCAAGGGCCTTATGCTGTTTATCACATTGGAGGTACGACATCAAGGTACCTCAGCTTATGATTTCGGTGAACCATATCAGAGACCTTCCTGAAACTGTGGTGTGTTTCAGTGCTGGAGAACAATAGGCCGGTTTTACTTCTATTTTTGGAGGCAAGCACATATAGGACCTGAGAAGCAGACTTTAAAGGTGAATTGCACGTATTTAGTTTCGGTTCCACACTTTCATGAACAAATAGTTTCTAGTTTAATGTCATCAAACGACTTCATTGATATCAATTGTTAATGTATTCAGTGTGTATATTCTCTGCCTTGCTTTCATGATCGAGCAGTGTGATCTCCGCATAGCTGTCCTGAATCTCGAAATGTAGTTTTTGGATATCTGTGCAGCTTCATTTTACTGATATGTTCAGCGAATCTGAAAGAAATTGTATAGAAACCTAATTCATTGCCACGAGTAGGGAAGCGTTTTGCTTTTTAAAAAAACGGTGATTTCCATCATGGGATGGGCTCATTCATACCAACATACAATTATGTTTTCACTTTTTAATCTATTTCTGTGAATAGTTTGAAGAGTAATCTTTTCTCATTTCCTTCTGCATTAACCCTCTCCTCTTAAATGTTCTATTTTTCCCATTATCTATCAATATGCAATGCCTTCTTTTCTATATTTCGCTACCTCCTCTTCTTTTTGTTGGCACCCTTGCCTCTTCTGTTGTGTCCGTTTCTTTCGTCCTTTCGCCTTCCTACAATTTTTAAGTGTCGTCTATGATTAGTTCTGTATAATGTCATATCTAATGAAATTATTTTCATACATCCTATGTTCTCTGTTACAGAGCCGTATGTCTTACTGATTTCTCTTTGATGTTGTATAAGAATTGGTTGAATATACCACAGGACTTGTCTGTGCTGCTATCAACTGCTAAATAAAGTAAATGTTGTTTCCAATTAATATATTTTAACTTCAAAACAATGTTTGCTGGTTTCCACTCTTTTTTTCATTGGTTTTGGGGCAGGGTACGAGGAGTCAAGAACCTGAAAGAAATACTCCAACAGTTGGAAATGTTAAAGGTGGATGTATCTTATTTCTCAATTCGATTTTTTTGAGGTCCATGGACCATTCTTAAACCTCTGTATCACCCGTGAAGGGTCAGTAACATTGGACTGCCATTTCTTTCTTTTTTTTTTTTTTTTTAATGAAGTAGTTGACTCAGTGCACATAAGATTAAGCCATGCGGGATCCATTGGTAGCATGAAAGAGGCATATCTTCAAAGGTCTGAGAGCTAATGGGTAGTCAACTTGAAGTTTTGAGTTTTCTTCTACATCCTGTTGTGTTTGATTTCATCATAAGTATAATACAGTACATATAAAGCTCCCATTGGCTAACAGTATCTAGTGCATCACAATGAAATGTTGACTGGGCAAACTGCATGGTATAGCTATACAAGGATGGCATCTGGAGTATACCATCTTTAGGATCATTTCCAGAAATTGAAAACTTACTGCTAAGTAATCCATAAAATCAACTCAGGTAATCTATTTTTGTCGGTAAAGATATGGCTGAAGTGTAGGAAATAGTTCTGTGGTCAGCTTCTCCATGAGAAGGCAGTGAAGCATCTTTTGGTGAGTTTACAATCTAAACTATCTCTCTGTGTTCTAAATAAAATAACTCCAGCTGTTATGCTGGAAATTCTAGAAGAAAGATGCTCTTTTAATTTCATCAGTAGACTTTCTCATCCCATTTCATAAACTAAGGTATTAATTAAAGAGCTGGAATCCCACTCCAGGCCTTTAAGTGCAGTAGCGCTCTGGAAGAAGAGAAGAGGCCCCTGGACACCCATAGGGAAAGAGCAATTGAACAGGAGCTCCAGAAAAAATAGAATTAATGGCCAGCAAATTAGCCTGAGAATGAGTTTAGCATTGTGTTTGTGATGGCAAATAAGTATTGCTGGGTATTGTGTGTGCCACATATTATCCAGAAGTCGAGCAGGCTCAAGGCAAAGGATGAAAGATTAGCATAGAATATGAAGTCGTCCATTTGAAGACTATATAACCTAATTGACGTGCTTTTTGAGAAAGTTAGGAGCAGTTAGATCTTTTGTACAATGATTAAATGCAAAACAGTCAAGCCTGTTGGAGATGAATTGTACAGGAAGTCTGTGGTTATTTGGAGGGGGTCGGGAGAGTCAGCGGTTTCCCATCTTTAACATTGATAAAATAACAGCTTCTCTGAATCGTGTAGTATAAATGCCTTTAAGAACAGATTGATTGTACTAGGAACTCGGACAGAGGAACTCTAGAGCCAAAAGACACATCTTTGACCTTACGGCTAACGTGGTCCGTAATTGCACAGAAGGGATTAGTGCATTGGTTAAGTGCATGCATATTATCTTTATTGTGGGTAGTGAGAGAGAAGTGAGCATTAGAAAGTTAGAGCAGTTTCACTAGAATGGTTGCAGTTCTGTGTAAAGTTAGGTGATGAAGTCAGAGAAGGATCAGTAAGTGATGATGTTGATTTTGTGTTAAGTGTTGGTTTGAAATCTGATAAGATCAAACTTGTATCTGTAAAGTGTTTAGGGGTTCAGCTCTTCTCTTACTTGCCTACATGAGAGTACATTTTTTAGCCAAAAACATATGTGCATTACCTTGCCTCCAACATTCGGCTATCATTGCATTAAGGCAGCATACAAATGCATATCAGTAATAATAGAGTGTTATATTGTGATTGTATTCAGTAGGAATTCACTATCTCATACTTGTACAGACGTAGTGTTACAATACGTGGGTAAGGTAGTGACAGCCAAGAACCTATGGACATTGTCTAGCAAGAATCTGGCTTCTGATGATCGCTCGCTAGTGTTTTGGTTAAGCAAGATGGTCTAATTTCCCAAACAGCCAACACAACCTAAGGTACTGGGCCTATCCAATTGAGCCCTCCACAGTTATTTACACAGTGTTGTAGCTCTGTATAGGATATACTCCTCTAGGAAAGTCATCCTTTTTGACCTGGTCACACCCATTTGCATGACTGATGCTGTTGGTTACTGACTCTGAAAGTGCCCTGGGCTCTTCTAACCAGGCCCAGAGCGATGTCCTGTCCTTTAAAAGTATATGGTAGTTGGTATAATCCTAATTGACAAGGGCAACCTACCTGTAGGTCCCTAGTATACTGTAGGGTGTATGGGTTTAGAGACCCCAGTGAACATAATGCACTTTAGTGTGCACTGCTATGGTGTCTAGTGTCATTTTAGAGCCAGGCTGGCTTTGCAGGAAGGATTTTAAAATAAAACTATGTCACAGTCGACTTTGGAACTAAAAGTACTTCCAAAGTACAAAACTATGGTTTCTATGACTTATAAGTCGCCCCTAAGGTCTGCTCAAGGTTCCCCAAGGGTAGAGTGTATTGTCACAAAAAGCAGGAACAATATATGTTATGTTTTATATGCCCTGGTAAGGAAAAACTGCCAAAGCTGTTTTTCCTTATTGTAGTGCTGCTAGCCTCATAAGCGAACATGAGGAAAGCTTTATTAAGTTTAATAAAGTCTATCTTTGCTCTGGAGGTAGCTAGCAATACCATTCAAGGTATCAAATTTAGTTGCCAAATTTGAATTTAATGTAACTATACAGGAAATCAGTTTTGGAACTTACTATGTTACCAAAAACAGCCCTGTAGCAACCTCTTCTGATTGGTCAAGATTAACAGCCTGAGCCAAGCTCCTCTCTGGGTAGGTTTTAAGGGGCCTGGGGCAGAAACAAAACAATGCAGCCATTTGATGGGAAGATATTTGCTCCTTTAAGAAGTCTGGGAGAGAAAGGGGGCGGAGAGGGATACGCTGAACTTCTAAAGCAGGAGAACAGATGTCCTAGGACCCCGGCCAGCCACACTTTCCTTGGTCCCCAGCCAGGTGGGAGCCTCCCCCGTAATTAGATTAGATTAGGGGAGGGGCTGGAAGGGGAGTGTAGTCAGTTGTTAGCTACACCTCTGGGATGGGTTACACAGACAAACACACCAACAAGATATTTTCTCCATTTTAATTTTGGGAAGGATAGTGCATTCTGGGTCAGTCATTCAAATAGTCTTTATTCGACCAAAATGAGGCCATAAAAGAAAACACGGAATAAATACAATCCAATTAAAAATCACAATATAAAATAATTTAACAACAATGAGACAGGTCTATGTTAATTCATTGTTTTACCCCTGTTAAAAGCTCACTTTCATAGACTTTCTAGTTCTAATAGCAGATTTAAAAAAAAAAGAAGAGAAGACATGATAAAATATACATCGGGGGAGCTTAGTTATTGCAGGTAAAACAGAGTTTCTCTACACCTTCAGTGCCCTGACTATATTAGTTGGGGCTTTAAAAAGTACTTCAGTGAGAATGTGTACAAGCACCAAAAAATAGTAAAGTGTAATAGAGACAGCTGAGATGTGTTGTTGTGTGATCAAGGCGGTACAACATTTGCCTTTGTGTTAAAAATGTTTTAAAAGCATAATAGCCACTAAATTGTTCCTGCTCTAAAACGCAATAAAAGCGATCTCTCTCTGCGGGAGAGGTCTAAGGTTAAATGTAAGACAGGTTCCACTGAATCGGAAGTAAGTCAGCACGGTAAATTAAGATAATTTTAGTTTCATTCTTTGTTTCTTCCCAATGCTCTAAAAAAAGCAGGTTTAACCTTTAATTTGGCTGAACTGTTAATTTTGCTAGGGTTGTTGAACAGGATGGACACTCCCAGGCTGTCTAATGATTTGCGGATGTAACGCAGCTACAGAATAGTGGCACCCTTATCCTGGCTGAGGCAATCCAAAATGATGCCCCTGCACAGGGATGCCGTCGGGTTGGTCCATAAACTGACCCACGGCAAAAGTGGAGCTACCTAGAATTTGTTTGTCATATAACCCTGTTTGAGCTCTGAATAGATAATATAACTTAGTGTAGATGGTGGCAATTGCAGAATAATTCTATGGCAAATTTGATTATGTAGGCCCCAACTTCCGGCTCTGTGTGCGGTTTTAGGAACACATTGTGAGTTGTATACCTTCAGCGTGGGTGCGATGGTCCCTCTGCTAGCTGATCTTGACAAATTGAGCACTGCGCCTGCTGATCTATTGAGTTTCAGACAGGCACTGTTATGCTGAGAATGCCAAATTCCTAGAGAGCTAACAGTTACACCTAAGTAACAAAAGTCTCCAACACTGGTAAGGGTATTGCTGTTGATAAATCTTGTTAACTTGGATTTACTGGGTCCGCAAGCCGTAATATGTGACTTACCATGGTTAGTCATTAGATCAAGGTTACTCAGAAAAAGAACAAAGCGGTCCACCATTAAGCTCAAAGCATTGGGAGTTTGTGCCAAAAAGACCATCATCAGGGTCGAGTAGCACGGGCACCTGCGTGCGTGCGATCCTTAGAGTATCTTCTAGGTTAGAAATCAAGTAAGTTGATAAACTATTTATATATAAGATAAAAAGCAGGGGCACCAAATGCAGCCTTCGTGCACCCCCCCGCCCCTGTTTCAGAGAGAATTCGGGAAACAGTTTGCCATGTGCACTCACGCGTACTCTTACAGTTAAATCTTTGTGTAGAGTATTAAAAAAATCCACTAGAGTAAGATCCACCCCTAGGTCACCCAACATTGTCCACAGCCTAGTCCTATTTACTGAATCAAAAGCGGTGGACAAGTGCATGAAGGCAATATAAATTGGGGAGCGCCGAGCTGGAGTATATTTGTTTATTAACAAGCTCAAATTCAAGCATTGCTCCACTGTGCCCAGAGGGGGGGCGAAACTGAATTGAAAGGTTGAGAGAATGTCGTTATCGCTGGCCCATGAGACTAGCATTTGTCGACCACTTTTCCAATGAATGAGGTGCTGTCTATAAGTGAGATGGGTCGATAAGTTAGGGGCTAAACAATTGCCCTTTTTAAAAAAAAAAGGAACAATAATAGAAGAGGTCCAGGAGTGGGGGATATTGGAAGTGAGGTAGTTATCAAAAGTATCCTGGGTCACAAATAGGCCACTCTTCAGGACGTGGTCATAGCAGAGGGAGGTAGCTTAACCTGGTTAGATTGCCCCCTGTCCAAAATGGAGCATAAATATGGAAGAGGTGCAGGAGCTCACTATAACACTACCTGGAACATGAGACGGACTGCCCTGCTGAACCCTGGGGCTGCGCAACAGAAGGCTTGCACTCACAAGGCTCCACAAAGAAAGGACTGTGGGTGACTCATAGGAAAACGAGTGGACTCCCCGATCAGCAGCTGGTACAACCGAGCTGGAATTTGTTACCTGCAAAGCTAGAGAGGATCACCGTAGCTGACCAGTTGCAACTGTATTTTTCATGGACAATGCAGGTCCATAGTAGGAGATAAAGTCCTAGCCACCAAGAGGCAATATAGAGACTCTGAACGCTAGCTGGAGCTTCTGGACCCTTATTTTCTCCAACGTGACTACAAAAGAACCAGATGGTAAAGATTGGAAACTTTCTGCAAAGTTTTGCAGAAAAGCACCAGGGGGAGATAAACTCGATATTGGGAGTCAAGCCTTCATTGAATCAACCTGATTGCACTGGTTTGGCCTGCTGAAAGCTCCAAAGCCCTTTACCGTCGAAGACCGAGACTTCCAGAGGCTCACCAAGGCATTGCGCTGCAACAGGCCATGTTGTCGAGTCAAACTTCTGGTCCAACGAACTGAAAGGTCTGACAACGAGCCCGTCGCTGAGGGAAAAGCTCCAAGAAAAGACTGGGTTCGAAGGTAAATCTTTGACCGCACCTAGCCCTCAACCTATCTGACCCACGCTCCATTGCGGTTGGCCTAAAGCTTTGACTTTGTCCTAGTCCAGTACGACCAGATAGCAGCAAGTAGTGTTTTAAGCTTTTTTGCACTAAAGTGAACAATTTTTTATTTAATCTTTAACCACTTCCATGCTAATGACAAGGTCAACTCGTCATGGGTTTTACCTGCCCTGTGCTTATGACGAGTTGACCTTGTCATGAACCATGGAAAATCTGGGAATGCAGCACCCAGCGGGAAAACCCCTTAGCAGCCAAGGTGTTAAAAATTCATATCTCCAGTTCCCACCAAATGATTTCTGTCATTTTGGTTGTGTTTTGAAGGTAAAAATTTTCTCTATTGTTATAAATTGGTGTTGGATTTTTATTGTGTTGCGTCTTCTACATATTTACTGTTCTGGTGGTAATAAATGCTTTACACATACCTGTCTCTCAAATTAAGCCTGACTGAGCAAGGATTAATTTACTGAGACTTAACTGGATTTATTGGTGATTGTGGTATTATTACTAACTTAGTATGAATACCCCCACCTACTAATAACCCACGTTTTAATATTCGATGCACAGTGATGGGATCCAGAATTTCCGTTTATTAATACCACTCGTTATTTAAGTTAGACTATTACAAATCCCCTCAACTGTCCCAGTGCAACAATTGTTTTTTATTTTTTATTTAGACTAATATTGATTGAGTCACTTGTAATTTTTTCTGAATTACTCAGACTTCAATTTTTTCGAAGTTTTTGTTTTAAAATCCAAGGGATACCATTGGGCCTGATCTAGCTAGCCTACCCACTTGTGGAAATCGAAAATAATTGGCGTTCGCATGAGCTGAAGCCATCTTGTTTGTGGCATCCATTTTGTCAGCTGTGTAATTCTTCTGTCTTCACTGTTGCTTGCCTTTATATTCTGCTTTGGTCATCAGCTTTAGTTAACTCCTTATTTACTGAGCAAAAGCAATGTATGAGAAAAGGCCTGTAGCTGCTAGAATGCACCTGGCTAAAGATGTAACTGTCGATCACTCTTTGCTACTGTAAGCAGTTCTGTCCTCCCCTCACTTTGCTGACTAAGTGATCTCCATCTGCTCATGTTTGATGGTAGTTATTCCTGTGTATGCTTGCACCTTCTATTTGTAACTACATGCTTGACAGTGCAGAAAACTATGTATATAAGCACCATGGTCTGAGTGAATAAACCTGTTATTTTGAATTCCAGTTTCAGTGTCATTCTCTATTTTGTTAGTCTAAGGACCTGGGTACAGAGAAGGGTGAACCCTGCTCACTAAAAAGCACATTTCCACACACTTTCCAGGTAGCAGAGCATTGGAACCTGTGTATGGCTAGGGGTTTACCAACACCATCCTAATCCAGGAAGACAGTGCTGAACCTCCTGAAATCTTTCCTCGCAGACAGGACTCAAATGTTGGACCTAGACAAAGACAGTTCCAAACCCTTCTCATTCCCATGTGGAGTGCCTCAGGGCTCGTCCCTTAGCCTGACGCTTTTCAATGTTTATTTAACACCCTTACGGCCCTGATGAGATCCGTTGGGTTCCAATTGACATCCTATGCGGAGTGGACTTCATGTTGAGCAACAGGTACAACAGAGCTAAAAAAAAAAGTGACCTGCAGAACCAAAGAGAGGATTATCTGGGCTGACCAGTTGTAACTGGATTCTTCCGCCACTATGCAGGTGCATTGTGGGAAATTGAGTCCTAGACACGAAGAGGCCATCTACGGCCTCTAGACACTTGAACGGAGCTACTGAACCCTCATTCTCCCCAAAGGAACTCTGAAACAACCAGATCTCAAAGCTTGGAAACTTTCTGCAAAGTTTTACAGAACAACTCTAGGAGAAGACTGGCTCGACCGTCTCATCGACTCATGAATTGGCCTGACTGCGCTGGTTTGTCCTGCGGAAAGCTCCAGAGTTCATCTACGTAGAGGACAAAGATTACCGAAAGCTCACTGAGGCATTTTGCTGCAGCATGCTGCCGTCGTCTAATCGAACTTCGGATCCGAAAAGCCAGAGGACCTGCTGATAAGCCCTTCGATGAGAGAAAAGCTCCAAGAAAAAGACTAAGTCCGAAGGTAAACTTTTGACCGGCACTTATCCCTCAACCTATCCAACCTATGCTACATCTATGTCTGCCTTAAACTTTGACTTTGTTCTGATCCAGCGCGACCAGATAGATTTGAGTAGTGCTTTAAGCTTTTTGGCACTAGAAGGAAAAATGATTTTTTTTATTTTTTTTAAATGATATCTCCAGTTCTGTAAAATGTAATTTTGTTGTTTTGAAGATAAAAATGTTCTCAATTTTTATAAACTGGTTTTGGATTTTTATTGTGTTGCCTTTTTCTTATTTAGTTGGTATTAAATCAGTCACACACACCTGTCTCCTGAGTTAAGTCTGACTGCCCGTTTTCCAAGGGTTGAGCAAGGTTTAACTTACTGAGATTTGGCTGGACCTATTGGTGATTGTGGTGTGCTTACTGGCTGAGAGCGAATACCCCACCTACTAATAACCCACTGTCCCACAACTCCTATTTAAATATATATAACAACTATAACCCTATTACAGATTCGGATTTCTTTGCATGAGGTAGAGTGAATTTTTTTTTTTTACAGTGCATCTGCAGTGTGTAGGTTATCGAAATTTGGGAAGACCACATGTACGTTTTATGCTTTACTTTGTCACCAACGCTTCCTCCAAACTATTATGCAAACGTTCTGTGGGTATTTCAGATGGTGCTGGCTGGAGTAGCTGCTCATCTGATGTCATGAACTGCTCATACAGCTGTGCTTTGACCATTGCCTTGTGTTGGTGCTCACTGAGTAGCAGAATATGCAATCAAAGAACAGTACAGGTCATGCCTATGTTGTAGACGGCGCAACAGAGCCTTCCCAGACCTCTAGCAATAGTCAGTGTACTAAGGTACATCATGTCCTACTTCCGTTCCTCTCATTCAACCTTTGCAAACAAGTTAGATGGGCCACCTTAATTGAAGTATCCTTGCTGATTAGGTCCAAGATGGTTTTTTTCAGGCATCTTACTCTAACCAAGAAAAGGTATCACAATCAGACTTTTGGTGGTAATAACCAAGCTTGTCCCGGTTCTCAGTGAAGATTACTTGGTCCCTGTCCAAGGTTCGGCTTTACGTGGTTTAGCAGAAATTCCTGATTAAAAAACAAAAATAAAAAAATTGTACCGGAGAAACCGTATGAGAAGAGGCAATGTCTTGGTATGTAGGGATTTATCATGTCACACCTTTACTTGCTATCAAATTTGGTTTCAATAACCTACAATGTTATAGTGTTGAATGCACTCTAAAACCATTACTAACAAAATAATTGAAGTGCTTCATTTAGCAGATGTCATTTAAAACTATCTTGAATGTCACAATTCTTAAGGAGAACTTAAGAGGGCAGGTGCTGAGTAGTGTGAATTATGAAATACTAGGGCCAAGGATTTGTTCCAGCCGTGTTGTGGTATACTTTGTTTGTTGTAAAAATAAACACCTGACTGTATAAACCGAAAATAAGATCTTCCCTTTAATATTGTTTGTTAGTGTCTACATCACAATGGAAATAATTTGTTTGTAAAACCTTTTAAATTTGTAATTGACTGATAGTTTTGGCGCATCAGTATCTTGGTTCGTTTAAATGGAGTTGCCAAAGAATAGCAGCACCAGTGAGTCGAATCCGGATTGCGACACAGAGATACAAGACCAAGCGAGAAGTATAAGAAAGCAAGTGCACTTTGCACCACAGCATAAACCAGCACGCCGTCGCCGGAAAAAGGATTCCTGCTGGAGTTGTTCATGCATATGCAAAGCCACCAGCCATCCTCCAGATGACAGGAGTGGAATCTGCAAATGGTTTTTACGTAATCGCAAAAGAGGTAGGTTAAATACCTAAGATCAAAAAAGCATGAGTCCGAGTGAGGAAAAGAGAGTGATGAGTGAAAAGCCTTTAGTGTAGAAGAATCATCTTATTATAACATTTGTGTTTGTAAAAGCACACATTCACCCCTTGAGGCAATATACTTGAAGCTGTATAACATATGGTTATTGTTACCTAACATAAGAGAAGGAAGTTAATAGACAAATGGATAAGACGATGCAGAGCGGAAAGGCAAAATGAGCCAAAGAAGGTAATTGAGAATTGGACAAAGAGAGTTGAACTAAGGTACAAAAGGGGTTATGTCAACTTGTATAGATCCCACAGCACACTAAGTCACTTCTAGGTACTGGCTATATGTACATGGAAGGAAGCCAAGGGGATACACTATGCTTCTATGCCTTAGATATTGTTTAGTTTTGACTTTAAAGAATTAAACCATTGACAATTGCTCACCCACGCACACAAAGCCCTACACGACCAAGGCCCGAGCTACCTCAACAGCCGGATCAACTTCTACGCTCCCAAACGCCACCTCCGATCAGCCATTCACACCCTCGCCGCCGTCCCCCGCATCCGAAGAGCGACTACAGGAGGAATGTCCTTCTCCTACCTGGCCGCCAAGACTTGGAACTCCCTCCCGACCGACCTGCGCCTGACCCAAGACCACCTCTCCTTCAGGAAGAAGCTGAACACCTGGCTGTTCAAGCAGTAGCGGCACCCCCCCCCCCCCCCCCCCCCCCCCCCCCAGCGCCTTGAGACCCTACGGGTATGTAGCGCGCTATATAAGTGTCACTGATTGATTGATTGATTGAAGTGTGTAAGGCTCATTAAGACCTTGAAAAAATAAGCAATTTTCTCTTTTAGTAAGTTGTCATTAGTTAGGAACGTTTGTGAGATGGAGAACTATCCTGCTACAGATTGAGGGAGGGAATAATCCTGATGATGTAGAAGAATTAGGGAAGCAAGTGCTTGAATTAGAAGCAGTGTGGTTACTGCATTAATAGGGATTGGAAAAAGCACAAAATGGTGCTAGAATAAACATTTTGAGACCGAGAGAGGGCAAGTGAACAAATATCTATTGGAAATGAAACAAAATAGTAAAAGGACATACTCTACATCTTCTGATTTGGATGTTTGAGGGAATGGGGTCCTTCCTTCTGGAATATGTGGCACCCCTTTTTATCGCTCTCTCGAACTCTTGGTAATAACATTACCCTAAACAAATGAGACTGGCCCTGATTTTTCATCTAGTGATGGGATTATTATTTTCCCATGGAATAAAAACTGCAAAGTTGTATAATTCTTCAATTTATAGATGAATACAATCAAGAAGCCGCTCCTTTTCATCCCCATTCATCAAAGGATGTTTGCAATAGGTAACCTAATAAGTGGTTTTTCACCCCCGTACACTCGGGTCTATCTCATAAATATTTAACTTCCAAAGATCTGGTGAAACTGGTAGCAAACCTGACATCATTTTAGTTAGGTCTGGGTTTACGTTCCAAGTTCCCATTTCCAATTCTGATGTAGATTTCAGATCACAACTTGTTGTTTGAATGCTGGTGAAAGGAAATGGATTGTTTTGCATCTACATCAGCCAGTTTTTCTGCATTCAGACCTTAATGGACGGGGCTTAGGATTGATCACTAGGCGCTTTGCATCCCATAGGAATAGTCTTTCACTTGTATGCCTAGCAGTTTATATCAAACATTTGATGGACCTGAGCAGCTTCAAGCTTAATGGAGCATAGACTGAGTTCTTAATCCTTTGGCAGTGCCACTTACTGCACTCTGCCAACCACATACTCCTGTTGACAATCTATTTCAGCATTGCTGTTGTTCTAGCAGCTTGGGCAACCACCTCCATGCAAGTAGGCATAGTAATCAATTGCCTCTTTGTCCTACTAAACCTTTTAAGATGAAACCTTCCCCAGATTCCTCACTCGGTGATCATCAGCTCTCAGGAAAACTCTAATACCAACTACACCCATCACCTTCTATTGAGGCCTCCTTCAATGTATATTGAACAGAAAAGTTCGATTTGCAGCTGGAAAGCCAACCAGACTGTTAAAACCAATAGATCTTACTTCCTCATCCCTGGCCAAACTTCATTGACTCCACATCACAGTTTGAGTCCACTTAACAATCTATTGCCCGATGTGAAACTGCCTGATGGACACCACTTCAGCTCTACCTCTTCGAAATTATCTCCATATCCCATGTGTCCTAACTTGTCATGTCTGCCTCAAACTACCTCCTTTGCATTCTTGGCAGTGGATGTATTGGAATAGTTATATGGCTCCTATCTCTAGGACCGGCCTCTCCCATCTCTTCTGTGTAGGTCTGCTCCCTCTTCTCCTCTTGGAAAGCCATAAACGCTCACCTCATGCCTTCTGCCATCCCTCAACACCCCAGGTTGGCTTTGCTAGCTCGGAACTCTACCACTAATAACTTCTTCTTCAATCCAGCTGTCGGTTTTTAAGTTTCTCTTGACCGCACGGCTGGAAGGCGTACTGCTCCAAGTCTTTTAAAATATGCATTGAGGGGAGGAGGGCTTTGGGTCTGCTTCGAAGACTACGACTCTTGCCCATGTTATTGTTTGTATGGTGTATCATTCTACGAAGAGCTTCTATAAAAACAACCCTATGGATATTTGTTTTCTTTATCACAAAAGTCTTTTTATTATGTTTGTCAGTACTAGAGTGTGAGACTGACCATAAGTGCCCACCCAATTGCTATTGTCTTTTTCACACATGGAGCGGCTTGACCATCTAATTGACGTTGTGGTTCGTGAGATCTCAGCTCCAGCTCAACCCAGACTTCCTTGTTACCTTTGCCCTTGTGCTCCTTGGTACTGCATACATTTTCAGTGTTCTTAGCAGCTCCTGTGAGGCTGTCCCATTGTGCTCCCCCCACTGAGCTTCAAATAGAAATTGCAGCGCCATGCCCGTCAGCTTTTGACCAGGTCACAGCCGGCTGCTTTTCTGCCACTGGGTTTTCCCTTTTGCTCTCTGACTATGACTGTGGTCGGTTTATCCACAGTTGCTTGTTCCCCTATCATCACCAACATCATTGCCATTACCAACACCACCATTACAGCTGCCGCCAGTATCATTACCACCATCTCTGTTGCAAGTACAACTGTTATCACCACCTTTACCACCACCATAGCACTGTTACTATTACCACCACTGCCATTACATACACCACCTTTTCTGCCACAGTCTCCATTACCACCACCACCCTTATGGCCTCTATTGCCACCACCATTAAAACCATTAGCACCACCAACATTAGCGCTTCCGTTGCTACTATCAGAGTGCATAGGTTGGGTTATAGTAAACACAGGCAGAATATGTTGTTTGCATTTGTTAGCTTCTTCAAGGCTTTCCCAGTACTCGTCGTCTTCTGCAGGTGGGCAGGGCGCATACTTTACTTCCTGCGTCTCTGCTGTCCGTAGTGTGTGTATTACCCATGTAGTAAATATAGGAAACTGCCTTGAGACGATCTCCGTGTACCCCAGAAAACCATATAGCTAGACACATGATCAAGTAGTGCGTCAGACCTGTTAAAGTAACGGCTGATTATTGGACAACCCTAAGTATAATATTTAACCATGGAAGAGAGTTGAATAAACCAGACTGGAAGACTCTGGAACAAAGTTTATTGTTGCTAAGGCTGTGAAACAGGGGCTTCTCTGATCATGTCGTAGCCATCCGATGTCTAATTGTTCGGCTGGAATTTGAGAATTGATTGGGTACCGTACCGTACAGGCACATCCAAGAAAAGCAGTGTAGGTCAAGTCTTGCAGGATGCTAAAAATATGGTTGCCCAGCAACAATAGCCAATTATCAAACTTTCCTGGTAATGCACAAAGAGCAGCCATAAACTCCACGCAAAATGAAACCAGCAAAACCGCGTCTATTCTTCCTCCCCCATAAAACACCGCGCCGTTGTCTCGTTACTGAGCCCACCAGTGACATTTAGAACAGGAAAAGCAAAAATACCGTTGTTTTATGATCGTCTTCGGCTAGTCTCATTAGAGCCTCTTTTGGTGAAACATTTATTTTGTAGTTTCACATTTACTTAAGAATGGGCAGGGCATCGTCGTTTCACTTCAAAGATGTGTTCAGATTCCTGCACGTCATGTGACCCTAACTGCAGTGGACACACAGATCATGAAAAGAATGCAACAGTAAGTGGGCAGTAGGCTGAGCGCTTCTCCAGAGGCTTTTGGGCCTTGGTTAGATTACCTGCTGGATCGATTCAACCCTGTTAGCAAAACAATTACGGCCTGAGAAGCGGGGACTTCCTGATCTGCAGGTAGTAATCACCTAGCAGCCGTGAAGCGGGACGCAGAGTTACTTGGCTGCCAGGTGCTGTGTTCGTTAGGGGGACATTCATGAGTGACTCCCAAGTGCAAGCAGGCAATGGTCATATCATTGGGAGCCACTGGTCAGTCCCACGATTGGGCACATGCTGTAACGAGGCTTGGGCTGTGAATTGGCTTCTGCAACCCTTCTCACTAGCCAAGTCAACATCGCTGTCAGCCGTGAGTGTTTTCCATCCTGCTGTAAGCCTTCCCTGGTTCGCTGAACTCTTTGCCAGAAGCCTTTTTATGAATTTTGCAGTTTTGGGTCATTTTACACTTTTGGTCTTTTTATACTGTACATGTTTTCTGTTGTTGTATTCATCCACATTTAGTGCTGTTCACTGATGCAAATGCGTATCCGTGGCCAATTGCACAAAAAAGATAGGGTAAGGTCAAATTTGATTTTTTCCAACATAGTTGCTCAATACCTTGTTGCCTTGCTCGCATACATGCTGGAACACTAGTTAAAGAAATGTATTGAATGCACGGAATCCTGCGATGCCAAATGTATGAAGGGTTTCGTGTGAGTAGCTGCCAGCACAGGCTAACTTACAATTTTAGTGTGTGCTGGTGATTCACGACTGAATCTGTTGGTATTGGTGCAAAGTTATTCGGTCTCAGTGATACCCATCAGGTCCAAAGTAATCAAGGTGAAATGCGGAGTCCTCCAGGACCTCTCACCCTCCCTGAATTCGTTTGACATTTACGTTTGATGTTTGACACTTTGCATGCGTTCCTCTGGCCTGGACTGCATGACATTTTTTTGATGACTCTGCTTCTGTTTGCTTCTGACCTGCCTGTGAGAATAAGTTCCAAATAGCCTCTAACACACTATATTATTTCGTTCCTTTCTTAGCTCACTCTCCTAGCACTAAGATGCGACCGTGGTATATGTTTGTGACTAATGTGGAAGAGGTGTGACGCCGCCCCTAGGGCGACTGACTCTGGAAACTGGGGATCACGGTTCGATCTCCGGCGGCAGGTTAGCCCAGCACCATGTGACTCTGGGCAATAAGCTTGCTTAATCTTCCCGACGACCCCCTGCGCCTAGAGACCCTTACGGGTGATTGTGCGCTTTACAAATGTGGATTATAAGTATTTAATTATTTTATTCACAGTGCTGTAGTGATTTTTGGTAGTTAGCTTGTGGTGGTGTGGGTGTTGATGGTGATATCCGTTTTGGTATTGCTGGTACTATTGATGACTATGTGTGTTGTGTTATTGAGATTTCAAGTGGTGGTGGGTTATTGATAATTGTTGTATTGGTGGTTATGATCAAGTGCTCGCATATTACCATGTGTACCTATCCTACACACACTTCCTGCTTGCTTTTTGTCTGTCACTACTGGTCTGCCTAACACCAAGTGGACTTTTGATATGATGTACAAAAAGAAATGAGAAGACCATGTTAAATTCAGACAGCTCATGACAACATAAAAACAAGCATTTGCAATGCAACGGTCTCGCCTTAAGGAAACTTAAAAGTATTTAGCCATGCAGCACATTATCCTGGGTGTTATATTAACTCTTCTCATTAAGCCTTACAAATCTGCTATAACCGGATGAAAAGAGCATTTGTTCTCAGTGGGGTGCCATGGAAAGGGGTTAAGGTAACTGTTAGTTCCAAACAATAACGTTTTACGAAAACCAACATACATTGACAAAGTGAAAATTGGTTAACAGCGATGTTTGAAGCGCAGTATAGTGCAAAATGAAAATGCGGTAACAGAATATGTAAAGCAACAAACACTGTCTGCTAAAGGCACAACTCATGGAGGATGGAGAACATGGGCTAGCAGCAACGAAATTACATTAGTTAAAAAAAAGTAGCAAAAGTATTAAGTATATTTAGAAAAGGGGGTCGGACACTAGTATTTAACAAAAATAAAGTAAACAATTGTGACAAATAGCCACCCAACAGTGTTGTTAAACACTATTCAAATGTCACTCTGCACTAGTACGTCTATGTCAAAGTACAACTGTTTTAACTTTGACAGGATAGGAGCAGTGCTTGCTTCGTCAAACAAGCCGGGGGGTGCAGGAAGACCTTTAATCTGAGTGGAGAGAAGAGTTCCCCGGTGTCATTGCACAACAGTCAGTGTTCCAGAGAGGAAGTGAACGGAGGAAAGCAAAAAGGGTGTCGAGGTAGATGAAATCACAGCCTTCACCCCAAAACACACAGCATTGTCACAACAAACCGAGTACTCACATCCGTCCAGATCCTCTTACACATCTTCCTGCAGAAACGACAAATCTGAAACGGGGAACAAAAGAGAGACACTCATAAATGGACACAGGCAGACCAGGGGGTAAGCAGACACGTACAAACAGTCCATCCATGCCCAGTAAGCACCCCTCTAACCAGAGGTCAGGCAACCCCACAGCCCAGTAAAGTGACACACACCCGCACTACAGCCAGGGCGCAGCAGAGTCTGTATGTGCAAGGGAAATCATTGGGGCGACTACGAACACCCGAGGGCATGAGGCAGAAGCGCCATGGGGCCCCCTTTCCAGCCGTCAGCCATCTACTCGCCATCTTATTGTGTCCCCTCCCAAGGCCCAGCGCTACATTGGCTCCGCTTCATCACTGCGTACAGATGCTGGCGGGAGCTGAAAGAGGTGCTGCGGCCGCGCCCTGCGCTCCTTCCGGCTGCCGCTGACGAGGCCGGGCCTGGGCGCTCCTCCTCACAGTCAACAGCACAGCCCTACCGGACACACACTGCCCGCGCAGCCACAGCCTCTGCCTCCCAGTGAACGCACGCTGCACAGGCTGGCGCACGCACGGCCCCACAGTCAACATGTTTTATTCACATGGCTCTCAAGAGCTGCCGCACCTCAGCAGCCAGAGCCCCAGTGCATCAAATCAAGGAGGTGAAAGCCATACATTAAAAACTAGTTGGGCTCGTACCTCTCAAAACTCCCTCCCAGCTCCAAGCAGCCCTCTACCAGACCCCCTTCACATCCATCCCCGCTCCCACTGACACTCCGGCTTGCAAACCATGGAAATAACAATAACACTCTAGGAGCCAAACCTAATATTAAAAGATAAAAGCTTCCCCAAAAGTGTGATGACTCATCCATTCCGGAGTCTTCAGTGCGTGCACACATCCCGACCTATCACCCACGATTGTAGATAAAGTATAGCCTCCTCTGTTAAGAGAGAAAAAATGCATTTTCAAGTTTCTCCTCGTATTGCTGCTATTCAAACAAGTGCGGTACAAAAGGGGGTGGTGATGGACGGAGCATCTGAATCAATCAAACACTCACACCCTGTCAAAAGATCTGAGTTTAATCCATCACCGTTCTTTAGCCCACTCTGCCACCCCAGTTCAGACATGGCTATATGCAAATCAGTCTGACCCTGTGCCTCATGGGAACAGTCCAGCCCGAACTGCCAAGCCATGTCTTCCCTGGACCGGAAACAAGCTTCCGAGGACCGGTTTCTGGCATTTCAGCCGTCTTCAGCCCGGCTTGCTTGAATCCAGTGGCAAAGTTAGCAAGGGACTCACGTCTGAGCATACCCTGCCACACTTGTGGCGGCCAAAAGCGGTACAAAAGGGGGTGGTGATGGACGCCATCACCACCCCCTTTTGTACCGCTTTTGGCCGCCACAAGTGTGGCAGGGTATGCTCAGACGTGAGTCCCTTGCTCCAACGCGGCATCTGTGCCGTCCCCAGACGGCACAGATGCCACGTTGGAGTACCGACGGAGAGAGCGGTGCTTCACTTATGTCCTGAGCCGCAGCCAGGTGGGATGAGGTCTTCACATCTTACACATCGGTGAACAACCGAATCTGTAAGAAGATACGGAAGAGTACACCTAGGAGGTCCAGGTGACTTGTATACCAGTATCTGAGTTGTTTCACTTTTTTAGAACACTATTTCTTTATGTTTGTTTACACTTTGGTTCTGTTTGCAGTAGCAGCAGTCGTTTTGACAAGGTCCTGAAGAAAGCAAGGCCACATGGCTGCAATTTGCTGAAACATGTTGACCACGTTCCACTACTAGACAGTTTATACATTTTCTCTGTCTTGGCTATTTTTAATGTTGGCATTGGAAGCTATATCCAATTAAATTAGTTTTTTGCTTCCTAAACCAATTTTACCTACTTTACTCTCTTTTTTTTTGGTATCACATTTTCTCTGCACTGCACATTTTCTGTTACCCCATCAGCCACGCCACACACATATATATATATATAACCAACTATTTCTAACAAGAGGTGACCCCACGCTGCCCACAGGAGGGACCGTTTATCATCTATTAGGCCCTTTCCTGGTTGAGATCAGGCAGTTTGGTGTGCGGGTCCCCAGAACCCCAAATGATGAAGGGCAGTTCCGAGTGGTGACTGATGGGTGTTCAAGACCATACACTTGATTGGCTCACTTTTATCCTATAAAGAAGAGTTGTGGTATAGCTAGTGGTACTAATTCTCAGCCATTATCCGAGTATCCTTTGTTATTACTTTGACCCTCTGGTACTCTTGTTGTTGTGAAGGTTTGAAAGGGCGTGTATCCAGAGCACTGTCATTAAACTAGCCCTAGGGTCCCCCGTAATCGTATGTGTTATAATCAATACTTCCACAAAGCCTTATCAGCTATATGCACAGCTGAGCTTTGGAATGATAATTTGTCTTTTATAACGTTTAAACAAGCCATAAACAAAGCTACTAAACTTTACTTCTTGCTTCTTGATAAAAACATCTTGTTCGAGGCATATGAGCTGCACATTGCACACTATGCATAGATCGCCATTTGGTGTTGGGCTTGGATGCTTGCACTTTGTTGTTGTCTTGGAAGAGTCTTTTGTAGTCATGAGATAGGCGACCCCTCCTTTGGACAATAGTGCGCATAGGTATTGACTCCATAGTTAGATTGTTTTTTTCCGCCATTGGGCTCAGATGTAACTTTTGCGACCTGGTTCGGTGCCGTATTTCCAAACCTTTTCAACGCCAAAAACTATCTTCAACTTGACTGTATTATTTTCGATCACGTGATCTTCGACACGCATCTCAACTACTCGATTCTGGTCGTCGACTTGGGCCGCTGGGCCTATCAACGCCGTTCGGGCCAACAGCTCATTCAAAAAATGCCCCCAGTGTGGAGCAAAGTTCCCATACAGTGACCATCACAAGGTCTGTAACCTGTGTCTCTCGCCCGAGCACAACGAGAACAATTGCCAGACCTGCGCCCTTTTTCAATCCAATAAAACATCCGTGATCATCGGGCCCGGCGACACATCATGGCGCAGCGAGCAGCTCCGGCACCTGTGGACATCTTCGACGAAGGCCCCGATGTCCCGGAGGAAGATTCTGAGGATCTAGAAATCGTGTCGGAAGCAGACAGCTCCGACTCAGATGACCACATCACTCCTTGTCAACGAGTGAGTACAACTGCCCCATACCCATCCCCACCCGAAAAAAAGAAGGCCCTGGTCAAGACTTTGGCTGCTGGCACTAGTCACGACCGAAAACAACCTCCAGAAGCCCTGCCCTCGGGCCCAGCTCCAAAGGTAAAGGACAAGCCTTCTGGGAGCTCGGGACCGAGCAAACCTCATATCAGTGTCCTGCAGGCGCCTCCGGCACCAAAGACGGGAAAGCAACGTACTCCCAAAAAGAAGTCTGTACCGACCACCTTCATGCCAAAACACTTGGATCCGAAGCCAAAATCTTTGGAACCCAAAAAATATCCGGCTCCATAGTCAAGCCAAAGGACCCCAGACCACCTCCTAAGGCCTCGGAGCTGAAATCCAAACCCCGCTCGGATCCAAGAAAAGTCGGTACTGAAAGTCGGCACTGAAGAGGAAGAACTTTTTCAACCGGATCCTGTCTATCTCAAGCAGAAAAAACTCCTTATTTACCCCAAAACAGGACATGTGACTACTATTCCACATAACAAGAGTAAGCTGGACACACCAGACACTCCTGCAGTGCCTGTCAAGAAAAAAGGCAGTGCCACTTTACCTACCTATAAGACCCTCTTCTCCTGTTATTCCTCCTCAGCCTGTTCTTCCTCCTAAGCCTGAACCTCCTCCACAATCTCCAAACCTCCCACCTTATTCACCACCACCACATGATGATGATGATGATAATTTACGGGGTCAGGGAGGCAACAATGATCCTTTCACTGACCCTGATGATGACACGGACACACCATAGGACGATTGGGACGAATATGATGACCCAATAGATCCCCTAGAACTCCCTGATCCCAACCCATATGCAACAAAACCATTTCCCCCAGATCACAATATTGGTTTTGGTCATCTTTTAAATAGAGCTGCTGTCTACAATGGTGTTCACATGCATTCAGACCCTGCAGACGAGGACTTCCTGCTAGACTCCTTCGAACAGTCACAGAAAACCGTCCAAACCCTGCCAATGTTAAAAGGGGTCATTAAACATGCCCCCAACATATTCAAAGACCCAGTGAGAGCTAGAATTCTCAATCCCAGGATTGACAAAAAATATAAACCTGCCTCAGATGATCCCACCTCCATCAAAGGGCAGATACCCTTAGAATCACTAGTGGTAACTAACGCTAGGAAGCGCTCCATCTCTCATGTCTCCGGTGACACACCACCTCCGTATAAGGAATCTAAGTTGTTAGATGCCTCTGGCAAGAGAGTTGCTGCCTATGCAGCTAATCACTGGCGCATAGCCAGCACCCAAGCATTACTTGCTAGATATGATAGGGCTCACTATGACCGACTAGAAATCCTATTACAACATTTACCTGATCAATACAAAACCCAGGCAAATGATTTAATTCAAGAGGGCAAATTAATAACCAACGCATCAATCAAGTGTGCCCTTGATGCAGTAGACACAGCCTCTAGGTCCATTATCACTAGTGTGCTACTCAGACAACCTGCATGGGTACGCATTTCAGGCTTTAAACAAGATGTACAAACAACTATACTCAACCAGCCGTTCAATCAGGAACAACGTTTTGGACCGGCTGTAGACACCACTCAGGAGAAGATGAAAAAGGGCACGGAGACGGCTAAATCCATGGGAGCATTAGTCTCCAGCCACATGTGGGTCCTTTCGTCGCTCCTTCAATAGAGGACCATCTAAAAACATTGTAACAGACACCGCCTCTGTAGGAGAGTAGGGTCTGCAATCCTATGATCACCCAGATTTTTTGCTTTTGTTTCACTGGTTTACGACTTTCTCTGGCTGTGGGCCTGCCAATCAGACCCACAGCCTGGCTGTTCTCTTTCTAAATTACGATATGTGCCCTAGGTGCATTTACCAATTGGTACTGGGCCACCTTATCAGACCCTGTAACTCAGGGCATAGGTGTACCCAGGGCCGCCATGGGCTGCAGCATGTATTATGCCACCCCTGGCTGGCCTCCTAAATTTGACACAACTGGCTGCATGACAGCTGGGGCGAAGTCGTGTAATCACCCTTTGCTTTAGGTATAGTAGCTCTATATCTAACCATACAATGGACACCCGAGTTCCTATCAGTCACTCCTATGGCAGGCCTTGACAATCCTGAAGGCAGAGTGCATGGGCTCGTGTGAAACTGTGTTCTGGCCCGAGCCGAGCCGGTTGCGGCTTGCGGAGAAAAGACCCAATGGCTGTTCCATGATAACGCGTACCACATCGGTAACTTCGGTGTCGCGTTATCAAGACATGTCGAGTAAGGTGTCATACGAATCGGGGTGCTGCCCTCTCACCAACCCTGGCGACGAGGTTAGCATTCCGCCCTTCTAGAGGGACACGACATGTACGTAACTGTGAACCCCGGTTTAAGTTAACGAAAGCCTCAGCTCCACAAAATGGATGCTGCCACCACAGACACGAGTCTGACCTCCTGCTGCTGGGAGTCCTTCCAGCGAGGAGCGCTTGGACAAAGGGTTTCCTGTCGAGGGCGGTGTTCGCACCGTCCCAGACAGGGTTTGTGTATTCTGGGTAGGTAGGGCTTTTGCGAGAAGGTGACTGCGGAGTGGCACCCCGGTGCTCACTACGCATCTGCCGGTTAGAACCAGTTCCAGGGGCGACAGCCCTGGCCTGGGGAAAGTCCGGCAGGGGAGAGGGGTGTAACTACCCCCCTTCCTGGTCCCACCCTTAGGGCAGGACCTAGTCATGTTCCCACCCCTTTCTTTAGAATAAAGGCCGGAGCGGGGACCCTTCCAATTTAGATCATCTTTGAATCAAGAATACTTTCTACGAAAGGACTTCAAGACTCTTCTCAAGATTTCTCCCTTGTGGCTAAGGAGTAGTCACCCTGCATCAGCGGGCACCATCTAAGAACTCTGCGGTTTGCTGTAAGTCCTTCCTCAAGGAATCCGACGGCCCAGCTCGACGAGAACCGGCTTCCCTGGCACCTCTGACCTCTACCCACGTCATCAGCTCAGCTGTGATCTGTGGGTGCGACGAGACCTCGAGGGACCGGCCATCATCAGAACCTGCACGCTCTTAACCAGCACGACCATCGAGATAACTCTCTGGTGAGTGCTCTGGGGTCCGAGAAGCCCCGACCCTGAGCCGCTCCAGCACCGAAGTGTAGTCTCCCAGCATCTCCACGATCTGCGTGGGGCCCTTCTGCTCGCTGCTCAGCACGTTGTCTGGTCACTAGCCGCTGGCTGGTGCCCTTCTTTGACGACATCCGAGAATCATCACTGCTGGTCTGGTTGCTCCAGACTGGCCCTTGCTTCCATCTTTGCAAGAAGCATCCCGGACCCTCCTGGTCCACTCAAGACACCATCTTAGGCCCACCACGTGGCCCTGAGACCTGCCAAGGCTTGTTGCCCCATCCTGGGCCCAGCGACGCCGACAGCATCATCCTTCGTGGGACAGCTCGCACCTCCACCGTGGTCGCCGACAACGCCTCCTGGTCCGTGAGACTGCAGAGCCTAGCGTCGCCCACTCACCTAGTCGAGGTGACGGCCAACCGGTGCCTTCCTGGTACTCTCTAACTACTGGCTAGTAGTACGAACTTGGTCCCCTCTGCTTTCAGGTTTTTCATCAATCCCCGATCCAGGCTTGGATCTCTACAAACTATTCTTCACTGGTCGCCGGCCAGCAACTCCTTTCCTTCCGGCTCCTGGCTCGTCAGCGAAGACCCCGACGCCTGTAAGACTTGTGCAGCCGCAGCCCTCGTGGCTAGGTAACTCGGCATTTCGGTGCCTGCATAGCCTCCTTACTCTAGGGTCCCGAGTCCCTCGCTTCCGACTTGCCTTAACCTTTCCGTGTCCTCGGACACTTGTTTAAACTGTGCACTTGAAGTATTTGCTAAAGAGATTTGGTTTGTGCTTAGTACCCTGTCCTCATAAAGAGTACAGGGCTGTTGTGATTCTTAATAAATATACTGTTTATTTTCATAACACTTGTGTGGTGTCCTTTCACTGGGTGTTCAAGGGGTACATGTGTGGTAAACAGCTGGCTTAACACGCCCTCTCGAGTCTTTAGCCTTAGACTGCTCGTATCCACGCTACTAGGATAGCTGGTCTATAGGTTGACTTACAACCAAACACCATAAGGGTCGTTGGAACGATACATAGCGGTCGCTAGAATAGCGAACGTTGCATATCGGGCCAACTTCTCACAGCCTCCTCTTCCTATAAAACCACCATGCAAACTTCCCCCAACAGAGGATATTTTAGAGGCGGATATAGGGGACATAACAGTAAAACAGTAAAGGGAGAGGCCGAGGCAACAACAGCACTCGCTACTCTCTCACTAACAGTGACTTCCCTCCACTCCACTCCCCCCAGAAGATTCCACTCCGGTTGTGGGAAGACACTCATAGGTCCTACCTGTCTGGAATTCCATCACAACAAACAAGTGGGTAAGACAAATTATCCAGTATGGTTACTGCCTGGAACTTACAGCAACCCCGCCCACCATACCACCCAAACAGCGTCCAATGTCCACAGAACACCTCACGCTCTTAAAACAAGAGGTTCTATCACCCCTTCAAATAAACCTCTGTTCCTTGATGCTGTATTTCTTAATCCCCATAAAGGACGACACCCTAAGGCCAATACTCGACCTCAGACCCCTCAATCTCTATATACAGTCAGATCATTTTCATATGATCACTCCAACAGTTCCTCCCACTCCTGCAAAAAGGCAACTTCCTTGCCACACTAGATCTAAAGGACGCCTACTTCTACATACCCATACACCCTGCTTACAGGAAGTATTTAAGGTTCATAGTGGACGGACAACACTATCAGTTCAAAGTCCTTCCATTCGGAGTGACTGCTGCACACAGAGTGTTCACAAAGTGCCTTGTGGTGGTAGCAGCACACTTAAGAAGACAACAAATCCATGTATTTTCCATAGCTCAACGACTGGCTAATAAAAGCCAAGTCATTCAACCAGTGTGTTCATCACACTCATCAAACCATCCAGCAGCTACACAACTTAGGATTCACAGTGAACTACCCCAAGTCAAATCTTCAGCCCTCCCACATACATCAGTATCTAGGCGCCACAGTAGACCCCTCCAGAGCTCTGGCATATCCCAATCCAGCCAAGATAGCCAGTATGCAAACACTAATCAGCAGATTTCAACCGCATCTTTATCATACTTCATGCAAGACTTCAGATGCGCCCCTTACAGGAATGCCTAGCATGTCAGTGGAACCAGGCTCAAGGACAATTTACAGATCTGGTTTTGGTGGACAGCTTCACCCATCGCTCTCTGCAGTGGTGGAACACATAAAACCTGTCCACAAATAGTGCTAACAGCAGACACATCGCTCACCGGCTGGGGAGCCCATCTCCTAAACCTCACAATTCAAGGCAAATGGTCCACTCAACAGAAAGTGCTCCACATCAATCAGCTAGAATTACTAGCACAATTTCTAGCATTAAAGTCATTCCAAGTACATCTCCTGCACAAGACTGTCCTAGTCCGGACGGACAACATGACAGCCATGTATTACATAAAAAAACAAGGAGGCACACATTCCTTTCAGTTGTCCCAGCTCACACAAAATATTTGGAGATGGGCAATTCCACAAAACATTTACCTTCTTGTAGAACATCTTCCAGGAGTTCACAATCAGATTGCGGATCTGCCAAGTCGACAGACACGGTGGTCCTTGATATGACTCAAGACACAATTAATGTAGGTCTTCTTGTTAACATAAACAGATTAAATCTGTACCTAAGGAGATGTATATACAGACGGCAATCTTAATTGCAACAAACCCAACACATATGGATCAAAAACCAAACATAATTAATCTCATTTTTATGTCACAAATTTATTTACACGATAGTAAAATGAATATTCAAGAGACTGCAAGATGCAGCGGACAGAAAGAAGAAATTAAAGGGGTGCTCAAGTGAATTGAGAGGAAAATAAGCTCAAAGGGCAAAATTTAAAATGATTCAGTACAACTAAAAACCACAATTTTTCAGTTGAACAAAGAAAGGCCTACCCATGCGTTTAAATGTACATTGATTACAACAACCACTGTAGGGAGGGGGAATTGGGAAAGAAGTAAGGTGTAGGCCTTAGGTAGGGGGAATAGCTGTCGACGTTTCGACCCTGGCGCAAGAAAATGGGCAGTTTCAAGGCCTCTGCTACGGGTCTTCTTCAGGACAGGGATGGGAGGGACGGGTCCTGGGGTCTGGACCAAGAAACCGAGGGTAACATGAGGGGGTCACCTCAATATGAATTAGACGGGCCACCCAATATAGATGTATCAGGAACTCCAAAAGAGGGGAGTGATGATTAATCCGATTGTGGTTAATGTTTTTCCACGCCTGCAACCACAGAAGTCTGAACGGAGCGAGCAGTCACACGTTACGTGTAGCCGTGACCACGCCCCCTGACCTTTGTAAACGCTGTAGAGACGCAGTCCGTGTTCGAATTAAAGCACGCGGATTGCAGTTCATCTGACGGTTCATTTTGATTAAGAGAAGGGTTCCAGTTACTTCGCCTTTAAGAAAACTTTGGCATAGAGCAACCTGACCAAGGACTGCCTAAATCATCAGACTGGTGCTTCGTGTGGATTTATCCCCCCCCCACCCGCCTCTCCCAATTTGACTGCAATTCCGTTCAGACTTCTGTGGTTGCAGGCGTGGAAAAACATTAACAACAATCGGATTAATTATCACTCCCCTCTTTTGGAGTTCCTGATACATCTATATTGGGTGGCCCGTCTAATTCATATTGACGTGACCCCTTCATGTTACCCTCGGTTTCTTGGTCCAAACCCCAGGACCCGTCCCTCCCATCCCTGTCTTGAAGAAGACCCGTAGCAGAGGCCTTGAAACTGCCCCTTTTCTTGTGCAAGGGTCGAAACGTCGACGGCTATGCCCCCTACCTAAGGCCTACACCTTACTACTTTCCCAATTCCCCCCTCCCTACAGTGGTTGTTATAATCAATGTATATTTAAACGCATGGGTAGGCCTTTCTTTGTTCAACTGAAAAATTGTGGTTTTTAGTTGTACTGAATCATTTTAAATTTTGCCCTTTGAGCTTATTTTCCTCTCAATTCACTTGAGCACCCCTTTAATTTCTTCTTTCTGTCCGCTGCATCTTGCAGTCTCTTTTGAATATTCATTTTAGTATTGTGTAAATAAATTTGTGACATAAAAATGAGATTAATTATGTTTGGTTTTTAATCCATATGTGTTGGGTTTGTTGCAATTAAGATTGCCGTCTGTATATACATCTCCTTAGGTACACATTTAATCTGTTTATGTTAACAATAAGACCTACATTAATTGTGTCTTGAGTCATATCAAGGACCACCTTGTCTTCATATATCAATTGCTACCCAGGTCCTGTGATTAATTGGGTTAACCCCATTGATTTAAAAGCTGACAGACACAGCAGATACACAAATGGGAAATTCATCCCCAAGTTCTTAAACCATTTTTCCAAATCTGCTGTCAACCAGACATTGGTCCTTTCGCGACACACGCAAATGCAAAATGCCCAACCTTCGCCGCCAGATTTCCACACCCGTTGTCCAAAGGCAATGCGATATGGATGAACCGGTCAGGCAGATTTGCGTATGCTTTTCCGCCACTCCCACTTATTCCCCATGTAGTACGCAAGCTCAGACAACAGTCTCTCAAAATGATCTTGGTGGCTCCCGCATGGGCACGCCAAGCGTGGTTCTCAACACTGCTGGAACACTCAATAGTTCCACATCAAAAACAAAGCCTCTCTCCAACATTGCTAATGCAGAACCATGGAGAGATAAGGCACCCTGATCCAGGTCATCTGAATCTAGCGATCTGGCTCCTGAAGTCCTAAACTTGGGTTATCTTAACCTTCCACCTGACTGTGTGAACATCATTAAAGAAGCCAGACAACCTACTACTAGGGCTTGCTATGCGGCAATATGGAAAAGATTTGTCATCTACTGCAATAACAATAACATTGATCCACTGGATGCTTCAATCCAGGACATCATTTGCTATTTAATACACTTACAAAAATGTAATCTAGCATATTCATTCATACGATCTAGCGGCACTTGCTGCTTATTTACAAACCAGACGACACTTGTCATTATTTAGAGTACCTGCAATTAAAGCTTTTATGGAGGGCTTTAAAAGAATAATTCCTCCCAGACTGCCACCCTCTCTGGTGTGGAAATTAAACATTGTTCTTACAAGGCTCATGGGTCCCCCATTTAAACCTCTATTGTGAACTTCAGTTCCTCACATGGAAAGTAGCTTTCCTTGTCGCAATTACCTCTTTCAGAAGGGTAAGTGAGATCCAGGCTTTGACCATACAAGAACCATTCTTACAAATACATCGTAACAAGGTGGTTCTCAGAACAAATCCAAAATTCCTTCCCAAAGTAATATCTGCTTTTTATCTTAACCAATCAGTTGAATTACCTGTGTTTTTCCAAAACCCAGACTCTGTGGCAGAGAGAGCTCTTCACACACTAGACGTCAAAAGAGCACTACTTTATTACATTGACAGGACTAAACCCTTTCGAAAAACAGAACAACTATTTGTTGCCTTCTCCCCACCTCATAAAGGAAACCCCATCTCAAAAGCTGGGATCGCCAGGTGGATAGTAAAATGCATTCAGATATGCTACCTAAAGGCTAAACGCACATTAACATTTCCCCCAGAGCACATTCAACAGGCAAACTAGGGGCTTCCATGGCATTCTTAGGGAACATTCCCTTAGGTGACATATGAAAAACAGCAACATGGTCTACACTACACACCTTCACCAAACACTATTGTGTTGAAGTGCAGGCTAAACAACAAGCTTCTGTAAGCCAAGCTGTTCTTAAAACACTGTTTCAAACAAACCACTGCAACAGATACAGGTGACCACCGCTAGGGGAGAGATTGCTGTACATTCTATGCATAGTGTACAATTTGCAGCTCATATGCCTCGAGCCTCGAACGGAAACTGCTATTTACCAGTACTCATCTGTTCTTGGCATGTAGAGCTACAGAGTTGTACATGCCCACTGCCTCCCCGGAACCTGGATCTGTTCCAGTATTATCTTAATTAGATACATTCACATGGACATCTCTTAATTCTTACTGACTCCATCATTTCCCATCATGGCGAAAAACAATCTATCGTCCAAAGGAGGAGTCACCTATCTCATGACTACAAAAGAGTCTTCCAAGACAAAAACAAAGTGCAAGCATCCGAGCCCAACACCAGATGATGATCTATGCATGGTGTACAACTCTGCAGCTCTACATGCCAAGAACAGATGCATACTGGTAAGATTTAACAACAAGGGGTGGTGATGGACAGAGTTTCTGAATTAAGCAGAATACTCTCACCCAGTCAAGAGATCAGGGCTAGATCCAACACCGTTTTTTAGCTCACTGCACCATCCCAGCTCAGAACCTGGCTATATGCAAATTAGTCTGTTCCTGTCCCAGTGCATGATGGGAACAGGGCAAACCAAAATACCAAGCCAATTCTTACACTGGGAAGGAAACAAGCTACCGGGGACCGGTTTCTGGCATTTCAGCCGTCGTCGGCCCGGCTTGCTTGAATCCTGATGGTGCAATGAGCAAGGGACTCACATCTGAGTATACCCTTCCACGCTTAGGGTGGACAAATATTTAACAACAAGGGGTGGTGATGGACAGAGTTTCTGAATTAAGCAGAATACTCTCACCCAGTCAAGAGATCAGGGCTAGATCCAACACCGTTTTTTAGCTCACTGCACCATCCCAGCTCAGAACCTGGCTATATGCAAATTAGTCTGTTCCTGTCCCAGTGCATGATGGGAACAGGGCAAACCAAAATACCAAGCCAATTCTTACACTGGGAAGGAAACAAGCTACCGGGGACCGGTTTCTGGCATTTCAGCCGTCGTCGGCCCGGCTTGCTTGAATCCTGATGGTGCAATGAGCAAGGGACTCACATCTGAGTATACCCTTCCACGCTTAGGGTGGACAAATATTTAACAACAAGGGGTGGTGATGGACAGAGTTTCTGAATTAAGCAGAATACTCTCACCCAGTCAAGAGATCAGGGCTAGATCCAACACCGTTTTTTAGCTCACTGCACCATCCCAGCTCAGAACCTGGCTATATGCAAATTAGTCTGTTCCTGTCCCAGTGCATGATGGGAACAGGGCAAACCAAAATACCAAGCCAATTCTTACACTGGGAAGGAAACAAGCTACCGGGGACCGGTTTCTGGCATTTCAGCCGTCGTCGGCCCGGCTTGCTTGAATCCTGATGGTGCAATGAGCAAGGGACTCACATCTGAGTATACCCTTCCACGCTTAGGGTGGACAAATATTTAACAACAAGGGGTGGTGATGGACAGAGTTTCTGAATTAAGCAGAATACTCTCACCCAGTCAAGAGATCAGGGCTAGATCCAACACCGTTTTTTAGCTCACTGCACCATCCCAGCTCAGAACCTGGCTATATGCAAATTAGTCTGTTCCTGTCCCAGTGCATGATGGGAACAGGGCAAACCAAAATACCAAGCCAATTCTTACACTGGGAAGGAAACAAGCTACCGGGGACCGGTTTCTGGCATTTCAGCCGTCGTCGGCCCGGCTTGCTTGAATCCTGATGGTGCAATGAGCAAGGGACTCACATCTGAGTATACCCTTCCACGCTTAGGGTGGACAAATATTTAACAACAAGGGGTGGTGATGGACAGAGTTTCTGAATTAAGCAGAATACTCTCACCCAGTCAAGAGATCAGGGCTAGATCCAACACCGTTTTTTAGCTCACTGCACCATCCCAGCTCAGAACCTGGCTATATGCAAATTAGTCTGTTCCTGTCCCAGTGCATGATGGGAACAGGGCAAACCAAAATACCAAGCCAATTCTTACACTGGGAAGGAAACAAGCTACCGGGGACCGGTTTCTGGCATTTCAGCCGTCGTCGGCCCGGCTTGCTTGAATCCTGATGGTGCAATGAGCAAGGGACTCACATCTGAGTATACCCTTCCACGCTTAGGGTGGACAAATATTTAACAACAAGGGGTGGTGATGGACAGAGTTTCTGAATTAAGCAGAATACTCTCACCCAGTCAAGAGATCAGGGCTAGATCCAACACCGTTTTTTAGCTCACTGCACCATCCCAGCTCAGAACCTGGCTATATGCAAATTAGTCTGTTCCTGTCCCAGTGCATGATGGGAACAGGGCAAACCAAAATACCAAGCCAATTCTTACACTGGGAAGGAAACAAGCTACCGGGGACCGGTTTCTGGCATTTCAGCCGTCGTCGGCCCGGCTTGCTTGAATCCTGATGGTGCAATGAGCAAGGGACTCACATCTGAGTATACCCTTCCACGCTTAGGGTGGACAAATATTTAACAACAAGGGGTGGTGATGGACAGAGTTTCTGAATTAAGCAGAATACTCTCACCCAGTCAAGAGATCAGGGCTAGATCCAACACCGTTTTTTAGCTCACTGCACCATCCCAGCTCAGAACCTGGCTATATGCAAATTAGTCTGTTCCTGTCCCAGTGCATGATGGGAACAGGGCAAACCAAAATACCAAGCCAATTCTTACACTGGGAAGGAAACAAGCTACCGGGGACCGGTTTCTGGCATTTCAGCCGTCGTCGGCCCGGCTTGCTTGAATCCTGATGGTGCAATGAGCAAGGTAGCTTGTCTCCTTTCTGGTAAAGAATTGGCTTGGTAGTTTAGTCTGCCCTGTTCCCATGATGCACTGGGCCAGGGACAGACTGATTTGCATATAGCCAGGTTCTGAGCTGGGATGGGGCAGTGAGATAAATAACGGTGATGGATCAAGCCCTGATCTTTGGACTGGGTAAGAGTGGTCTGCTCAATTCAGACACTCTGTTCATCACCACCCCCTTTTGTAAATCGATTTTGGCCACTATAGGTGTGGCAGGGTATACTCAGACATGAGTCCCTTTCTCACTGCTCCATCAGGATTCAAGCAAGCCGGGCCGAAGACGGCTGAAATGCCAGAAACCGGTCCCCGGTAGCTTGTCTCCTTTCTGGTAAAGAATTGGCTTGGTAGTTTAGTCTGCCCTGTTCCCATGATGCACTGGGCCAGGGACAGACTGATTTGCATATAGCCAGGTTCTGAGCTGGGATGGGGCAGTGAGATAAATAACGGTGATGGATCAAGCCCTGATCTTTGGACTGGGTAAGAGTGGTCTGCTCAATTCAGACACTCTGTTCATCACCACCCCCTTTTGTAAATCGATTTTGGCCACTATAGGTGTGGCAGGGTATACTCAGACATGAGTCCCTTTCTCACTGCTCCATCAGGATTCAAGGAAGCCGGGCCGAAGACGGCTGAAATGCCAGAAACCGGTCCCCGGTAGCTTGTCTCCTTTCTGGTAAAGAATTGGCTTGGTAGTTTAGTCTGCCCTGTTCCCATGATGCACTGGGCCAGGGACAGACTGATTTGCATATAGCCAGGTTCTGAGCTGGGATGGGGCAGTGAGATAAATAACGGTGATGGATCAAGCCCTGATCTTTGGACTGGGTAAGAGTGGTCTGCTCAATTCAGACACTCTGTTCATCACCACCCCCTTTTGTAAATCGATTTTGGCCACTATAGGTGTGGCAGGGTATACTCAGACATGAGTCCCTTTCTCACTGCTCCATCAGGATTCAAGCAAGCCGGGCCGAAGACGGCTGAAATGCCAGAAACCGGTCCCCGGTAGCTTGTCTCCTTTCTGGTAAAGAATTGGCTTGGTAGTTTAGTCTGCCCTGTTCCCATGATGCACTGGGCCAGGGACAGACTGATTTGCATATAGCCAGGTTCTGAGCTGGGATGGGGCAGTGAGATAAATAACGGTGATGGATCAAGCCCTGATCTTTGGACTGGGTAAGAGTGGTCTGCTCAATTCAGACACTCTGTTCATCACCACCCCCTTTTGTAAATCGATTTTGGCCACTATAGGTGTGGCAGGGTATACTCAGACATGAGTCCCTTTCTCACTGCTCCATCAGGATTCAAGCAAGCCGGGCCGAAGACGGCTGAAATGCCAGAAACCGGTCCCCGGTAGCTTGTCTCCTTTCTGGTAAAGAATTGGCTTGGTAGTTTAGTCTGCCCTGTTCCCATGATGCACTGGGCCAGGGACAGACTGATTTGCATATAGCCAGGTTCTGAGCTGGGATGGGGCAGTGAGATAAATAACGGTGATGGATCAAGCCCTGATCTTTGGACTGGGTAAGAGTGGTCTGCTCAATTCAGACACTCTGTTCATCACCACCCCCTTTTGTAAATCGATTTTGGCCACTATAGGTGTGGCAGGGTATACTCAGACATGAGTCCCTTTCTCACTGCTCCATCAGGATTCAAGCAAGCCGGGCCGAAGACGGCTGAAATGCCAGAAACCGGTCCCCGGTAGCTTGTCTCCTTTCTGGTAAAGAATTGGCTTGGTAGTTTAGTCTGCCCTGTTCCCATGATGCACTGGGCCAGGGACAGACTGATTTGCATATAGCCAGGTTCTGAGCTGGGATGGGGCAGTGAGATAAATAACGGTGATGGATCAAGCCCTGATCTTTGGACTGGGTAAGAGTGGTCTGCTCAATTCAGACACTCTGTTCATCACCACCCCCTTTTGTAAATCGATTTTGGCCACTATAGGTGTGGCAGGGTATACTCAGACATGAGTCCCTTTCTCACTGCTCCATCAGGATTCAAGCAAGCCGGGCCGAAGACGGCTGAAATGCCAGAAACCGGTCCCCGGTAGCTTGTCTCCTTTCTGGTAAAGAATTGGCTTGGTAGTTTAGTCTGCCCTGTTCCCATGATGCACTGGGCCAGGGACAGACTGATTTGCATATAGCCAGGTTCTGAGCTGGGATGGGGCAGTGAGATAAATAACGGTGATGGATCAAGCCCTGATCTTTGGACTGGGTAAGAGTGGTCTGCTCAATTCAGACACTCTGTTCATCACCACCCCCTTTTGTAAATCGATTTTGGCCACTATAGGTGTGGCAGGGTATACTCAGACATGAGTCCCTTTCTCACTGCTCCATCAGGATTCAAGCAAGCCGGGCCGAAGACGGCTGAAATGCCAGAAACCGGTCCCCGGTAGCTTGTCTCCTTTCTGGTAAAGAATTGGCTTGGTAGTTTAGTCTGCCCTGTTCCCATGATGCACTGGGCCAGGGACAGACTGATTTGCATATAGCCAGGTTCTGAGCTGGGATGGGGCAGTGAGATAAATAACGGTGATGGATCAAGCCCTGATCTTTGGACTGGGTAAGAGTGGTCTGCTCAATTCAGACACTCTGTTCATCACCACCCCCCTTTTGTAAAGCATACTGGTAAGAAGCATTTTCCTAGCCATATGCCTGGATGGTGATTAATAACTATAAAGCCCTTACTCAAGCAGCTTATTATACCTTACCTCTGCCATACACCTAAAATAACAACTGATGTCACTCTGCTTCGGAAAGTTACTGTCAGTAGCTGACCAGCTAAGCTGGATACACAAAGGGCCTATAGCATGCTGACTTTGTGGTAGTAAAAAAGATCTTCTCTATTTAATTTGTATATGCCGAAATTACATTTAGCACGGGCCACGTTGTTAAGAAAAGCGCTCATCAACAGAGCAATAAGGAGCTGCAATAACGAAAGGATTAGAACCTTCAGATCCCCAAATGAATTGGAAGCAGTTAAAATTTGTCAGACTTCACGACCAGGCTCTGATATCTACTGCCCTTTAGGAAATAAATAATCCTTCAAGGTATCCAACCTTCAAAAGCCTGACATCAAGGTTTCTACTTTTAAGACATAGTATAGTCAAAAGCGAAGATGACTAAGTTAATAATTTCTTCATGTACATTAAACAAACAAACTCATTACATCTCGCTGGGAGTACGCTCTTTATAGTCCCAGCCATCTTTGTGACCAGGATATGCCCACACTGTATCTATGACTGAATCGACCAGGTGGAACATAAGGGTTTTAAAAGTGTGCTTCGATACTCAAACACCTCCATACTAAGAATGAAGCTCGCCGCACTTTAGCCGGACGTTTTAGAGTTCTACGAAGCAGAACGAAGAACACTCTGAGGCAAACAAATTCCACTGATCGTTCGGTCAAACGCGTACTTTATAAAATATGAAATTTTGTTTTTAAATTAGTTTTTATATACTGTAACTTTATTTGATCCTTTACTTGAAATTAGTTATGATTTGTTTAATTAACTAAACAATACATTTACCTTATCTTACCAAATAAAGAAATATTCGAAATCTGAGAGAAAATTCTCTGTAAACAGGGTGATATCAACCCTGACGATGTTCAGAGGCAGTAAAAAAATTAGTATGCCACCACTGCCAGTTCCCTAGCAGTAACGTTCGGCTTTATATTGCAGTCTTCCCTTGTGCAAATTATTTGTATTTATTTCGAGTCCAAACACTTAACATTATTTTAGAAAATGTAGCCTCAGATAGGCTAAGATGTGGGTATCCACATATTACAATACCAGTTTTTCACTTCAGTCTTAAATGTGACAGCGGTGTTTCTCTTCCCCTGCACACCAGCAGCAACATTCTAACATTTACAACTCATTTGCAGATAGCATTGAGGCAGTACTTGGAATACAAGTTACTTACTTTTCCTTCTGCGAGGGATGATGTATGAAGGATATCTGTACACTCATTCTGTGGGCATTCTGTGTTGTATTTAAGACAATGTTTCAAGGTATTGGTGGGGATGGGGGTTGTTATGGATAGGGTTCTCAGAACAAATCCAAAATTCCTTCCCAAAGTCATCTCTGCTTTTCATCTTAACTAATCAGTTGAATTACCGGTGTTTTTCCAAAACCCAGACTCTGTGGCAGAGAGAGCTCTTCACACACTAGACGTCAAAAGAGCACTACTTTATTATATTGGAAGGACTAAACCCTTTAGAAAAACAAAACAACTGTTTGTAGCCTTCTCCCCACCTCATAAAGGTAACCCCATCTGAAAAGCTGGGATCGCCAGGTGGATAGTAAAATGCATTCAGATATGCTACTAAAAGGCTAAACGCACATTAACATTTCCCCCTAGAGCACATTCAACACGCAAACTAGGGGCTTCCATCGCATTCTTAGGGAACATTCCCTTAGGTGACATGAAAAGCAACAACATGGTCTACACCACACACCTTCACCAAACACTATTGTGTTGAATTGCAGGCTAAACAACAAGTATTTAAGACAATGTTTCAAGGTATTGGTGGGGATGGGGGTTGTTATGGCTAGGGTTTGGGCATTCCAATTACTTTAGAATGGCTTCCAAGTCGATTAGTGCCTGTAGCCAGATGTCACAACTGTACAGGTACATAGAGGTTTGCAGATGCCGAGCTGATGAAAAACTTTAAGTGGAGATGATTTGAGGAGTGTAGAGAGCGAGAGCTACAAGGCGATGCAAAAACGATCCATCGTTTTAAAAGACATCAATTTGAAAAGGCAAGCATTACATCTAACTCAGTGCTACATACTCTTACTAAGGCAAGGTGTTTCTGTGCTGCCTTTGATAACACAATCTGTGCTGATGTCTTTTTAAACTTGTCGCTTCTTTGGCCAGTGATCTGCACTGGGGTTTATCCCCTGGGGTAAATTGGTACGTAGGTATTTTAATATTTGAACTTAATAAAAAGAAATTAAATTCAATACCACTTGACAAAGTCGATCTCTCAAGAGCTTTAATAAAAGCGAAATGTCATGATGTTCGGAGAGGAACATAGTGAAAGTCTACTATTTAAATGACATTAGATTACCAATTCAAATGTTTATCAGTATTTTGCTGCTTAAATGAACATGGAGAAAGGAAATAAATGAAAAAACAATAAATGGTATGTACGCTTATTGAAGGAAGGTGCAAGTGGTAGGTTTCTGTGCTGGTTTGTCGGAGCGTTACCACAATCTGTGTAGCTTTAATTATTATTAATGCGAAGAGAACTACATTCAAAAACCGGTTTCAGGTCAAATGTCAATTTTAAATATCTTGAGACAGACTCCAGTGGTCCATCTGCTCCACAACTCTGGTGCTCTCCTCATTTGCTAACGCTTCATTTGCTTCTCCAACCAAACGCTTCTATCTGCTTCCTCTGATCTGCTTGACATTCTTCGCCTCAAGCACAAGCGCCTAGGAGGCCGAGCATTCTCAGCGGTAACTGCCAGGTACCGGAACTCCCTCATAGCTCCTCTGAGCATTTTCAAGCTGCACACGGTTTAAAAAAAGAAAGAAACATGTCCGTTTCGATCCAAAAGTAGTGCCATGAAACACCAAACTAGAGTGCGAGCTGGTCTATAGTTTATATCTATTCATGAATTTAGAGGAGATATGTAGTTGTCCAAGTGAACGGCTAGGTCGCAGGTGGAGGGGCTAGGAGGTAATCACCAGGGCAATACGAGACTTTCTTTTTTTTAAAAAAAACTTTATTTTCACATTTTCAGAGTGTATCACAGTTATTCATGTTCAACAAGGTCACATTGACTCGGTACCCAGTTACAGCAATCCCTCCCAGCAATTGTCCAAACACAGCATGTCGGACATAAATCATACAATGGAAATGAACAACCTATACCTTAGAATAGCCACAGCAAGGATCATAGTATTATGTTTGGAGCATCAGAGGGCCCGTACGTATTCAAAGTCCAAGGCATTAGGCCTATGTGCATATGGCAATAGGAATTCATATGTTATCACATGATGAGGCACATGATTCTACAGCACTATGCGACATGAGATACTCCTTAAGAGGCCCCCAAATATCCCTGGGCTTGGAGGCTATAGGCAGCAGTTCGGCATACGTAGTATTTTGCTCCTGACAATAGATTAAATCTGCCATCCATTCCTTAAATGTTTGGGCACGACCCCTACCTGCATGCCACTCTCCGTTTAGCTAGTAACAATGATATAGCTATAAACTTGCTATATGAAGTGGGTATCTGTGCCGTGTATCCCGGCATTGTGAGCAGCGGATCCCTCTCCAAAACACTGCCAATCATACGGTCTAGCGACGTTAGTACTTGCTCCCAGTATTCATGGTCTGACATTCCCACGCTAAATGAAGGAATCCTGCCCCTGCCTGCCTGCACCGGTTACATCTATCTGTATCAGCCAAATTGAACCAAAATTTCTTCACCGGCGTGTAATATAATCTATGCAGATTTTTATAATGTATGATTTGCAACCTGCAGCTGGCCGAGATTTGTGCCATTTCCCGCCCTAAGTTTTCACTCCAATGTGTACGGGACCGACTGATTATCCCTGCTCTGTTTACTCGGATGCTGTTGTATAACACTGACACAAGATGTTTCCCATCTGTGGACCCCAACATTTGGTGTAGTGGGAGGAGGCATAATAGTTCTTGGGGGGAAATCAGGAAGGATAGGCCGCATCCCTTGTCTAAGTCTACATAAAGGAATATATCCAAGGGCGTTGTTTGCACTCCTTGTAGAAGATGTTCCATTGAGCGGAGTGTCCCATCATGGAAGAGATCCCCCCCAAGTGGTTCAATTTGCATGTTTACATAGGCCCTGAAATCCCTTCTCCTGTAACAGCGATAGATCAGGATGATACGACAATGGGAGCCACGGGCAATAAAGAGTAGGCAAATCTAGTAGTGTAGTTATCCGGTGCCATGCATCCACCGTGCCAGTGACCGTAGTGGGCGGTGTCGCCTGCGTGCTGACAGGCCCGTGTATCACACCATTCAGCGCCACTGGATCAGCAAGCCAATCTGCTGTAGCTATCTGTGGCATGTAGCAAGGAGGGTGCTTCCAATAGTAGGCATAATGCGCCTGTCCGCTAAAAAAATATATATCTCGATCTGGAATGTCAAAACCACCCTGTTCATATGGCCTCATCAGTGTCGACCAACTAAGTCTTGACTGTTTCCCCCCCCCCCCCATAATAGTCTTAGCAACTCAGAGCGTAGCGTTATAAAAAAAAACACCCCGGAGCATAAGGGATATTGAGGAACAGGTAGAGGAACTGGGGAAGTATGACCATCTTAATAAGGGAGGATATTCCGGCAATCGAGAGAGGCAGCGAAATCCAGCGTGTGACATTGGCATTAAGGCGTGTTATGGCCGTACCGTAATATGCGGATGTATGACGTTAAAACGTATACTTTTACATCGCATACCATTACAACGCGATTTTTACAACGCAGGATCCTTTACAACGAATGCCTTTACAACGCATGTCATTACATAGCAGATGCTATTACAACATATGCCATTACAACGTAAGTATAGGTAAGTATATCATTTTTTAAAAAAATTGTAAGTAATAAATATTTAATTCATTTAATTTATTTAAAGTAGTTTTTAAAAAAACTTAACCCTTAAAATACCCCTGCACCCCTGTACCCCAAACCTATCACTAAAGCTACCCCTGTACCCCAAAACCCAAACCTAGCCCTGAACCCTAAAAATACCCCTGTACCCCATAACCCAAACCTAGCCCTGAACCTAAAAATACCCCTGTACCCCATAACCCAAACCTAGCCCTGAACCCTAAAAATACCCCTGTACCCCAAAACCCAAACCTAGCCCTGAACCCTAAAAATACCCCTGTACCCCAAAACCCAAACCTAGCCCTGAACCCTAAAAATACCCCTGTACCCCAAAACCCAAACCTAGCCCTGAACCCTAAAAATACCCCTGTACCCCAAAACCCAAACCTAGCCCTGAAACCTAAAGTTACCCCTGTACCCCCATAACCCAAACCTAGCCCTGAACCCTTAAAATACCCCTGTACCCCAAAACCCAAATTAAATAAATGTTTTTTTAAAAAAAAGATAAACTTACCTATACTTACGTTGTAATGGCATGCGTTGTAATAGCATCTGCTATGTAATGTCATGCGTTGTAAAGGCATTCGTTGTAAAGGATCCTGCGTTGTAGTAGTTGCGTTGTAAAAGTAGTCCGTTGTAATAGTTGCGTTGTAACTGTTGTTTCCCGTAATTTGCTCATATGGTTTCTTCCCTGTCTCTGGTCACCTGTGTGCCAAGATACCGCAACTCCATTTCACACCATTCTATTGGGAAATTGAGTGGGAATTGCATTACCGCTGGTGTAAGTGGGGAAACCTGGGATTTCCCCCTGTTGATGCCTATCCCAGATAGTCCCGTAAGATGGGATTAATATTCTGTTGCGGATCTCTAACATAAAGCGTAATATCGTCCGCATAAATCGATACCAGTATATGATGAAGGCAGCTGCGGAGTGCTTTGTTCTGGTGCAATTTCCTGAGCCTATATGCCAAGGGTTCTACCGCAATTGCAAAAAGAAGTGGGGACAGCGGGCACCACTGGCGAGTGCCTCTTGAGATCGTGAAGGATTGGAATAAGTGGCCATTAATCAAAACCTTAGCAGTGGGATGGTGATACAATAGTTCAATCCAGGGAAACCCATCCTCCGTAGCACTCCAAATAAATAATCCCACTCTACGGAGTCAAACGCTTTAGTGGCATCTAAAAATACTGCGGCGAGTGGGAAGTCAGGCACCACTTTCTGGATCAACGAAAATAAAGTCCTAAGATTATGGGAGGTGGCCCTGTCATGCACAAATCCCGACTGATCAGGTAGCACAAGCTTATCTAGCAATAGGGACAACCGATTAGCTTAGACCTTCACCAATATTTTCGTGTCATAGTTCATCAGTGACAGCGATCTATATGAATCACAGGACTCTGGAGGTTTCCCAGGCTTTAGCAACGATGTGACTATTGCCTTTCTCATTGAGGAGGGGAGTATTCTCACCTCTAGTGACTCCTCATACACCTCCTTCAAGACTGATGCCATGATGTCGATATTAGCCTTATAAAATTCAGCCGGAAGGCCATCTGAGCCTGGCGCTTTCCCATTCTGAAGCTGCATGATAGCCTCCCTAATTTCATCGATCTTGAATGGAATACTTAAAAACTCCTGATGTGTGTCCCCAAGCCAACCGAGTGCCACATCCCCCATAAAGTCCTCTAGGTCAATGACGCCATGCCTTTGAGATGTATATAGTGCAGTGTAGTGCGCAGTGAATGCCTCCAATTTGCTCTGCGAGTCCCGCTGTGGCGACTTACTCAGCTCCTGTATTTCCAAAACATGTGTGTTGAATCGAGGGTCCTTTGTCACTGCAGCCAGCACCCTCCCTGGTCTTTCACCTCCCCATATCTACGTGCTATCCAGTACCGCCCCCGGAACTTCGCCTCCCTGTGCGCAGCATCTTCATATTCAGTTAAAGTTGTACGAAAGTCTTTCAGTACCTGCCCCACCTCCCCCACCCCATCCGCTTCTCCATCCCTCTCATATCTTGCTCCAACCTTACGTATTGTGTTTTGTATGTCCCTCAGAACCCGAAGCTCCTGGATATGCAGAACCCAGAGCCCGTCTGCGCCCGTCCGCGCCTGGACCGCGCCCAGCGCCAGGATCCCTGGCCCCCGCAGACCCCAGCCCACCCGCCGGACGTACGACGCCGCCACCCTCTACGCACTCAACGCCGGCCGAATCCCAGGATGCTACCGAGCCACCCCGAGACGCACCCACGGACCCTTCTGCTGCAACTCCTGCAAGTTCACCTGCATCCGGACCTGCACTACTCCAGCACCAACCAAGACCAAGACGAGCAACAGCAGCAGCCACCTGAAATGCATCCTGCTCAACACCCGCTCCGTCCACAGACACGCCGTTGAGCTCTGGAACCTGCTCGACAAAACTTCACCAGACGTCGCCTTCCTCACAGAAACCTGGATGAACGCCTCTTCAGCGCCCGACATCGCCATCGCCATCCCAGACGGCTACAAGATCATCCGAAGGGACCGCATCAACCAGACCGGAGGAGGCATCGCCATCATCCACAGGAACACCATCCGCATCACGACCAACACCGACGACACCCTCGCACCCGCCGAGCACCTGCACTTCCAGGCCCACATTAACCCCAAGACCACTCTCAGAGGCACCCTCATCTACAGACCCCTGGGACCACGCACACAATTCAGCGAAGACATCGCCGACTTTATCAGCCCGCACGCCCTCCTCTCCGCTGACTACATCCTCCTCGGGGACCTCAACTTCCACCTGGAGAACAACAACGACCGCAACACCACCACCCTGCTGGACAACCTCGCAAACCTGGGACTCAAGCAGCTGGTCACCACCCCCACCCACTACGTCGGACACACACTCGACCCCGTCTTCTCATCCAGCAAGGACATCGCCTTCAGCCACGCCACCGGACTCCACTGGACGGACCACAGCTGCGTCCACTTCAGCTTCAGAAGGACCACGATACAACACCACCACCAGCAACAGGTTGCACGCAGAAGCTGGAACAAGATCACAGCCGACCAGCTCGCGACCTCCCTGAGCATGAACCCAGGCGGCCACCAACCTCGCGAAGTGGATCAGCAACTGCACAGACGACCTCGCCCCTCTGAAGACCCCGCCTAGCAGACCCGGTAGCAAGAAAGCCCCATGGTTCACCGACTAACTCAAGAGCTCCAAGAAGAACTGCCGAGCCCTCGAGAGAACCTGGCGCAGAGACCCAACACCGGACAACATGACTGCCCTCAAGCTCGCCACCCGAAAACACCACCAACTCATCCACGCCACCAAGAAAACCGCATTCAAGGAACGACTGGACAACAACGCACACAACAGCAAGGAACTCTTCAACATCGTTAAAGAGCTCTCCAACCCCAACGCCGGAAACAACGACATCACCCCTTCGCAAGACCTCTGCAACTCCCTCGCCTCCTACTTCCACAACAAGATCGCGGACATACACAACAGCTTCAGCACTCAACCGACGCACGCCACGACCGAACCACCGCCCCCCGCCACCACCCTCCGCGCCTGGACCCCGATCAGCACCGAAGACTCCGTCCGCACGATGAACTCCATCCACTCCGGATCTCCGACCGACCCCTGCCCCCACCACGTCTTCAACAAGGCCAACGCTGTCATCGCACCCCACCTGCGGGACATCATCAACACCTCCTTCGACACCGCTACCTTCCCGGAGAGCTGGAAGCACGCCGAACTCAGCGCTCTACTAAAGAAGCCATCAGCCGACCTCACCGACCTCAAGAACTACCGCCCCATCTCGCTGCTCCCGTTTCCTGCAAAAGTCATCGAGAAGACCGTCAACAAGCAGCTGGCCGCCTTCCTCTAGACGAACGGATCCCTCGACCTCTCGCAGTCTGGCTTCCGGGCCAACCACAGCACCGAGACCGCCCTGATCGCAGCCACCGATGACATCCGAGCACTGCTCGACAACGGAGAAACAGCAGCCCTCATCCTCCTAGACCTCTCCGCGGCCTTCGACACTGTCTGCCGCCGTACACTAGTGCAGCGACTCAGCAACGTCGGAATCCAGGAGAAGGCACTGGAGTGGATCATCTCCTTCCTCGCCGGAAGGACACAGAGTCCACCTCCCCCCGTTCAGATCTGAAGCCACTGAAGGCATCTGCGGCGTTCCTCAAGGCTCCTCGCTCAGTCCAACCCTCTTCAATGTCTACATGAGCCCCCTCGCAGACATCGCACGCCAGCACAACCTCAACATCATCTCCTACGCCGACGACACCCAGCTGATTCTCTCCCTCACCAACGACCCCGCCACCGCCAGAGCCAACCTTCACGAAGGGATGAAAGAGGTAGCCGAATGGATGAAGAACAGCCGCCTGAAACTGAACTCGGACAAGACGGAAGTCCTCATCCTGGGATCCTCACCCTCCGCCTGGGACGACTCCTGGTCGCCCCCCGCCCTAGGCAGCGCACCCAAACCAACAGACCACGCACGCAACCTGGGCTTCATCCTGGACTCCTCCCTCTCCATGACCAGACAAGTCAACGCCGTCTCCTCGTCGTGCTTCAACATCCTGCGCATGCTACGTAAGATCTTCCGGTGGATCCCCACCGAGACCAGGAAGATGGTCACCCAGGCCCTCGTCACCAGCCGTCTTGAGTACGGCAACTCCCTCTACGCCGGAACCACCGCCAAACTCCAGAAGAGACTCCAGCGGATCCAGAACGCCTCAGCGCGACTCATCCTGGACATCCCACGTCGCAGCCACATCTCCGGACACCTGAGAGACCTGCACTGACTCCCGGTCAACAAGAGAATCACCTTCCGACTCCTCACCCACGCACACAAAGCCCTACACAACCAAGGCCCAGGATACCTCAACAGCCGCCTCAACTTCTACGCTTCCAAACGCCAGCTTCGATCGACCGGCCACGCCCTCGCCGCCATCCCCCGCATCCGAAGAGCCACCACAGGGGGACGGTCCTTCTCCTACCTCGCCGCCAAGACATGGATCTCCCTCCCGACCCACCTCCGCCTGACCCAGGACCACCTCGCCTTCAGGAAGCAACTCAAGACCTGGCTGTTCGAGCAGTAGTGGACCCCCCTCCCCTAGCGCCTTGAGACCCTCTGGGTGAGTAGTGCGCTATATAAATGCTTTGATTGATTGAACCCACGAATCGTTACTTTAAATGCTTCCCATATCATTTCAACACTATCTACGGAGCCTTTATTCCGGACAAAAAAATCTTTGATTTCCTACTCTAGCTCTGCTCGAAAAACCATATGTGAAAGGGCCGTGGGTTGCAACCACCAGCTCGGCTGAAGCCTATCATAACCCGGAAGGGATAGTGAGACCTTAACTGGGCAGTGATCAGAAAAAGTCAGTGCCAAATGTATGACGTTGATGATAGTCGGTCCAAGTCACCCAGTGAGTAGACAGTAGTCTATGCATGCCCAGGTTGCTCCTTATGATGTAAAATGCTTACCTTCATGTTGTAGGGGGTGCATGTATCTCCAGCTATCGATCAGCCCACCTTCTGCTATTATTTCCTGCAGAACTTCCTGTGCTTTGGTGTAGAGTTGCGGACCGGCATTGGATCGGTCTAATTGTGGATTTAGAGCTACATTTAAGTCGCCCCCCCAGATAATGTGAGTCGCTCCTATTGCTAGGATTTTACCCCATAAATTGGTAAAGAATTCTGGGCATTCCGAATTAGGGCCATAACAGTTGGCTATTGTGACAGTTTCTCTGCCCAGTCGCCCCCATAGTAGAACATGTCTTCCTTGTGGATCCTTTAACACCCCATCTTCTCGAATCGTGTGTGTTTTCTGCAAAGTATGGCCGTGCCTCGGGCATAGGAGGAATAGGTAGAGAACATACGGCAACTTGCCCACCAACTACCAAAGGAATTTGTGGCACTCGATGCAATGTGGGTTTCTTGTAAAAGTGCCACATTAATCTGCAGCCTATCCAGGTAGGCCAAGACTTGCCTCTGCTTTTTCGGATCCCCAAGGCCCCGAACATTCCAGAAGATCACCCTGAGGGTGTTGCTGTCCTCCCGTGTCATCAAACCAAGTATTCCTTGCCTGGCCCATATATTGTAATTGTGCACATTCCATCATCTGCATATATGTCAAGACCGAGCTAGTAAAAAAAACCTGCGCAATTGTGTCACTGTGACAACCAAACTCTCCTCCCACACCTCCCCCCCTCTCACTGAAGCATCCCAATCATGCCAGTAGTGAGCGACCCTCCCCCTCCCAAAGATCCCACATCTTCTCAGATAGTCTATACAAATCACTATAGCATAGCATAGCATAGCATAGACCAACTGGGCCCAATCCATCCCCTCGTAACCCTAAGACAAGACTAATAAGAAGCATCAACAAGCTAGCAACAAGAATGTGGTTCTCCCATTTGGGAAATACGCCTAGGTAGCCCACGAATACCTCTAGTCAGCCCGAGCGCTATGTGTTATACAGCGGTATCCCAGGTCCAACTCGAGGGTGACCGACAATACATTGTTCTCTCTCGTCCCCCAAAATATATGCAAACTGAAGGCCTTGTAGTGAACTTGCTTAGTGTCTTATCCCATGGTCCCATTATTGTTCAGTGTACCAGCCATATCTGCAAAGCATGAGGTGAGTCTCTGCAAAATCGTCCCTGTTCCAAAATCGGCCGAAAAACTGCCCCAGCAAAAAGCTTGGTGGCACCTCCAACCCCCCCGAGTGGGGAGGGGGGGGGGGGGGTCCGAGCATTTTGCCAAGGCCGGTTGTGGTTCCCAGTGCAGCCCTGTATACCCATGTGCCACAATGCTCACTCTCCTTCCGGCGATTGCGATCTAGGGGAGTCCTCCGGTTCCAACTGCGATCTCTTCTGTCTTTTAAGATGCTTTAGGTACTCTTCTACCTGTTGTGGGTTAGTGAAGACTTTTTGCGACCCCTGGTGGGTAACTCATAGGTGAGCGGGGTATAATAGTGCATAATCTATTTGAGCTTGCCTGAGTTTTTGTTTAACTCCCAGAAATTTGTGGCGTTCCTCCTGCACGTAAATCGTGAAATCCGGGTACATAGTGAAAGGTATGCCATCATAGGTCAGTTGCTTTTTCTCCCTAGCAATACGCAAGGCAACGTCTCTATCCCTATAGTTTAATAGGCGAGGAATAATAGGTCTAGGAGTACTGCCAGGGGGAGGTCTTGATCCTAGAGAGCAATGTGCTCTTTCAACTACAAAGTCAGGAGAAAGCAGTTCTGTACCCACCACGGCCTTTAGCAAGTTCTCGGTATACTCCTCCATCCTACCCGTATTCGTGCTCTCCGGTATGCCTAGCACCCGTATGTTATTTCTCCAACTTCGTGCCTCTATGTCCTCGTTTTTCGCCGCTATTATCTTGAGTAGTTTATCCATTTGCGCTGTTGCCTTTTTCAACTGGGTTGTGGTATCCTTTACATCTGAGACACGCTGCTCCGTCTCCTTGATTCACGTCTCATGTCCTTCTATTGTCCATACGATGGCGTCCATCCGCGTTGATACCGTGTCCATCTTATCTGCCATGGTCGCGAAGCCTTGTCTAACTTCATTGAGAAGCGACTTGAGGTCATCACTTGGCGCTTCTTGATGATCTTGCTGAGGGGCCTCCGCCCCAGCATCCGCCTCTGTGTGTTGCTGTTTAGTGGCTTTTATAGCATCAAAAGTGAGTCGTGGTTGGCGAGCATCTAACCTCCCCATCTTAGCTCTGAGTCCAGCTGCGGTTGCCAGTACAATATGACCCTTGCAACTCCCTTGTCAATAAGTATTTTGTGGCTGCGCAGCCAATCCATCAGCTTTCAGGTATGTCTAAAAGTTGCCCACTACTATCCAGTAGCTAGTTTGGCTGAATCTCCTGATTCCACAGAGGTACTTGCAGCACACCTTCAGGTAGTGGCAGGGTGCAGGTGCAGTCTGAGCAGGCCCCCACACGAATGCTGCGTCCTATGAATAGCACTTCTTGTCGCACTCCCCGCCGATTCTCGTCTCAGTACCTCAGTTGATAACTTAAGCGCCACACCATTTCTGTCCTCTATGCATGCAGAGGCAATATCACGTCACCAGGTGTACGCTTAAGATCTGCAGTCAGAATGGAATGCCCCTGCCGAACAGTTCAGTGTCATTCCCAGCCTCATATATTAGCCACAGACTCCTCCGGTGCTCATCCCAGCATCACTTTGAAGGGCAATCAGTGCGGTCGCTTCCCGCCAGAGGGTCTGCGTATAGCGCTGTCCCCCGTGTCTCTCTCTGCTTGGGCCTCAAGTCTTCCTCTCTCCCTGCCGACACTCCTTATGACAATGGCAGCAGGTTCAATCCCAAGGCCTAACTCGCTGCGTCACACATAGCCGTCGAGTACTCCCATCAATTTCACTCGCTCCTCTCACCCATTGCAAGCGCGAGCTCAGCGACGATAAACTGATGTCCCTCATGTGAGTGGGCCTCCGCTGCAACCGCTAAATGGCAGCGCCCCCTCAGCGCACTCACGTCTGCAGCCTGCTCTATCCCGGCAGATAGTGAGTGACCATTCAGTAGTCCCGGGCACTGGGGAGAAGTCGCACCCGCCTCCCGATCTGACTTTTTGGCAGTAGAGGGTGGCACCTCCAGCGCCGCAAGCACAGGCACACGCAAAGCAGGGATCTGCAATGTCCACCTCTAAGTTGGCCGCCCTGTGCGTTTGCAAGATGCGCCTCACCGCTGCTAGTTCCCCGGAACCAGCCTGCAGTCAATGGAGCACAAGATATATTCGGCTTCCCTCGTCGCTCTCACTGTGCAACTGCTGCGCAGCATATGTCGTCGGAGGATCTCCCAGAGGCCAGACACTTTGCGGGTCTGCTCGAAGTTCCCTCACACTGGGGCAGCAGGACCAATCCTCTGCTCCCGCTCCCCAGTCCCCACAGACACCACCATCAGCCCAATTTTCAGCACCGATGTGGCTCTAGAGTTAGTGGATTGTCACCCCACACTTTACTGCTCATATTGTGGACGAGGAGCCGGAAAAATGACAGATTTTCTTGTCGGTCTGCAGGAGCCTCACTCCATGGCGGCCATTCCGCTCGTGCGCCACCTAGCGCCCCATACGAGACTTTCTTTTGCTGTGGATAAAGGGTTGGTCACCAGTGGAACCTTTGTTAACTAATACATGATTAAATGTAGGGAACAAAATATTATTTGGCCATGCACTGCTTTTACCCTTGCATTTTAAATCACTCATGGCATATTAGTTGACTACATTTATATCATCCCTAATCACTTCTGAAATGCCATCATTGTTGATAATACTGTGCATGGCGTGAGCATGAGTTGTAGTTCCTTTAGGGTCCGAGTTATAGTTACTAGAAATAACTATAACTGGTGAATTTCAAGGTTTTTGTTACCTTCAAAATGCATGTTTTATGTGATATTTTCACTTAACTATAACATCCCTTTTTTCAGTGAATTTCTAGGGATTTTTTTTATGTAAAGTTAGATATTCCTAACTAGAACGTCACTTTAGCCTTTTTTTTTGTTTTTTTAGTAACGCTGTCCCCTTAGATTACATACATCCATGCAATTTTAGAACCCCAACAAAGCTACAAAGTGCCCAGGAAATCAAGGCTCCTGGATTCTGTTTAAATGTTGGGGTAAGTGAGGATTACTTTATGCAGTACTCTTTAGGTGTCTCTTATAGGTTCATGGTCATTCGTGGGAAACCATAGTTTGACCTTGTTTTTGATGAAGATTAGATTGGGGGGGGAATTACTGCAGTCTATAGCTGTCAGAATTATAACCTGTATTCACAGTGATTTATAAAGGGATCCTCCAGCGTTTGCTCTTCAGCCCGGCTCATTGCAGGCCTCTTGATTAGTGAAGCTCAGTATCCATTGCAAGTTTGTGTGAGAACCTGACATTGAGGTGAACTTGATTAGAGCAGCGGTTGCCTGCATTTATAGTGATCATTTAGTCTTTGCCACAGACAATTATTTATCAGACCTGATTGATGAGAGTGAAAGTAACCGGTCTCCTTCAAAAGCTGATAAAAGTCTTTAATTACTGCCAGCCTTGTTAGAACGTTGTTACTAACCGGCTTTGTGCTGCTTTCAGCTTTTTAGATGCTTTAATCAGCCCTTGATGCTTTGAAAAGCTTCATTGTAAAACTATAAATGAGATTATATTTTCAGAATAAAACAGTGGTCTCCAACCTTTTCTGTAATAAGAGCTACTTGTGTTAGATGGAAAACCTCCAGAGCTACTATTATTATCGGAGATGTAGTAGTAATCACCTCAGACCAGATTACATTAGTGGCCACCATATGTAAGATCACTAGAGGTGTTCACATCCGTGCGTCAGACGTGCATGCTTTTACAATGTAGGATGTCTTTCCATGTGTAATTTATATGTTAATAATAGTCTCCCCAACACGGTTTGATATGTATTACTCAAAAATCAGCTTTTAAATATATTTTGGAATTCAGTTGTTTTCCTCCAAACATCAGCTTATAAATGCTAAACATACAGATAGTTTAGTTTAAAATACATACTTTTCAATTTTGGTGTAGATATATTAATTCAACCACGCATAAGCCCCAAATCATGTGGTTGCACAGAAGAGCTACTTTTAGGGAGCTGGAGAGCTACCAGTAGCTCATGAACTACTTGTTGGACATGCAGAAAGCAGGGGTTGAAAGAACAAGCGACCTCTCCTGGTGCCTTGTGTAGAGGCAAACTCTGTTTTTCACTTGTTCATGACTGCTCAATCTGTTTAGATCTACGAATCAAAGGTTTTGTGATATCCTGATAATTTGGCAACCTACTTGAATGGCTTAAAATATGTATAAACATGCTGAGGACCGAATTGATTAGTGGTTGGGAACTCAATGTAACATGAAACTAGGACTTTGCTTGGGAGAGGGGGTGTTTGGGGTGTTGTCTTCCTCCAATATATGCTTTTATGACGTGATAGGTTTGTGCCTGGACTCCAGGTCCGATCGGCAGTGTTTGATTTCGCTTGCCATTAGCAGCATTGGAGACAGAGTTATTGTGTAGATAAAATACCTACCCCGCCCCTATAAAACGCACAAACACCCAAATCCAAACCCCCTCACCACAAAGGAAACAATTAACGCTTGTTTAGACCCTATAGCCACAAACAAGATGCTATTCTCCACCTTGTTACCATACTGGACCCAACGCAAATAAAATGAGTACATTTGTACCCTGTGATTTAAAACGTCACATGGACCAGACTTACTGATTTTTCGGAATTCACAGAAATCTTCCAGGTTATGTCTGGAAACCTGCCCCAGTCACACATTTCAAGTTACACCCCTGGAAATCTTTTCGTGAATATTTTTGCACATGCAAATATACACACTTATATTTTCACTTGTAAACATATGTCAGAGGAAGTGCAAATACAGTTATTATTATTATTTTGTTTTATTCTCCAGAGGGAAAACATTTCCCTTGTTAAAAATGACCCCCATTAATCAGAACCAGATTTGTGAGTGTTCCTTTGTATATACCTCTCTGTGAATGGTTTTACTCCTGCCTCAGACATGAGTAAATCTCTAACCTTTTTCAGGGTGGCAGAGGAGTCAGAGAGAGGTTTGTAAACCCCATCAAACGAACATTGTGAGTGTTTACAAATTCACAGAGCATTTGCGCCCTGTAGAAAACCAGAAAGGGTCAAGGCAGCAGACCAGGTCAAGCACTACAAGTTCTAAGTTTCTAAGTTTTTGGGTCGGTGCAAAACTTCTTCCTACACCTGCTACCATTGGTTGTTAAGGTCAAAGGATCCAAATACAAAAAATGGAATGTGCACTCAATGAGAGTCCAAAGGAAAGAAAGTATATTATATATCTTCTTCTTTATTAGTAGTTTTTTTCCACATACAGGCACAGCCAACGCGTTTCGTTCCTTTAACCATATGGAACTTCGTCAGGGCTGTAAAAAGCGACAAACATATATATACATAAATATACAATTAAAAAGTTTTACAAGTACCAACAAACCACAACATCTAGAACAATGATCAAGACCCAAGACACATATGTTGTTACGATATTTTCTCAACAAGACAAAAAATATGAAGACAATACATTTCTGTCCATCTGGATTTAAAAGACACCCATTGTTATGTGAGATAATAACATGCCACCATCTGGGTGGCAACCTTCAAGTTTCCTCAGGGTTTACACCATTACCAAAAAGCCTAATATGTACAACCAGTAGTGCAAAGCAAAACCCATAAAACATATTATTTACATTCATGTACATCCAGAATTTAAAAAACACCCGTTGTTTCATGAAATATTTCTATGCCACCATCTCTGTGGCAAAATACAAAATTCCCTGCAATTATATTTTTAAAAAATAGACTAAGTATGTACAACCAGTTATACAAAAAAACAAACACATTAATAGCACAAAATATTTACAGGTGACGGCATCCATTTAGGCACTACTACATTGATACTGAGAGTTGTATCCAGTCAAACCCCTTGGAATATTTCAGAGTAGTTAGATCAAAATCTATTTGTAGAAAGGGGATTGGGCAACAGCACCATTGGAACGAAGGGATAGTATGAAAATGGAATAGACACATTGCCAAGTTTACTCATAGTGGACAAGTCAAAGTTAGACCGGTTGTAAGTACGATGCCAGACAATAAATGCAAAAGAAGAGCACTTACCGAATTAATTTAGTATTGAAATCGGGATCTATACAAACACGACTCGTGGATCGCAAAAATAGTGGCCTCCAGTAGTTCAAAGGCATGTAACCTGAGATGGAGAATAGAAATTGCTATAATTTCTTTATGTAATATAGACGAGAATCAAATCACAAGGCTACATCACATGTATACAACCAATGATCACTAGTGCTCCATTGGTAAGGCTCCTAAAGGTACCATCTCTGGCATGTTCCCTAGCATACTAGTTCCTTTGTATGCCTCATGATGCAGCAAAGGTGTTTATATGGACATAGCCATGACCAATAATTACCATTTATATAGAGAAGGTGCACTCAACTGGATACCCCTTAGAGCGTCCAGTGGTGATTCTTATGCTATGCCTCTTAGTCTTCAGGGTTCCGGCGATCTAGGTGGGAAACTGGTTCAAAGTGGGGTGAGTGTCCACAGGCAATCTGTTGCATGAAATATAGTAAAATGTAGAGAAGGACTAGTCAGTTTCAATCAGACCCAATGTATAAAACTAATATGTAGCATGTCCACCAATAGGTGATATACATAAAAGAAAGCGAGAATAACATTTAAAAATATTACAAGAAAAAAGGTACATCCATGTCACCAGAATTACAAGTTGCAACCGGAAAGGATTACCTAATTGTTGCCAAGTTTTATACATTGGGTCTGATTGAAACTGACTAGTCCTTCTCTACATTTTACTATATTTCATGCAACAGATTGCCTGTGGACACTCACCCCACTTTGAACCAGTTTCCCACCTAGATCGCCGGAACCCTGAAGACTAAGAGGCATAGCATAAGAATCACCACTGGACGCTCTAAGGGGTATCCAGTTGAGTGCACCTTCTCTATATAAATGGTAATTATTGGTCATGGCTATGTCCATATAAACACCTTTGCTGCATCATGAGGCATACAAAGGAACTAGTATGCTAGGGAACATGCCAGAGATGGTACCTTTAGGAGCCTTACCAATGGAGCACTAGTGATCATTGGTTGTATACATGTGATGTAGCCTTGTGATTTGATTCTCGTCTATATTACATAAAGAAATTATAGCAATTTCTATTCTCCATCTCAGGTTACATGCCTTTGAACTACTGGAGGCCACTATTTTTGCGATCCACGAGTCGTGTTTGTATAGATCCCGATTTCAATACTAAATTAATTCGGTAAGTGCTCTTCTTTTGCATTTATTGTCTGGCATCGTACTTACAACCGGTCTAACTTTGACTTGTCCACTATGAGTAAACTTGGCAATGTGTCTATTCCATTTTCATACTATCCCTTCGTTCCAATGGTGCTGTTGCCCAATCCCCTTTCTACAAATAGATTTTGATCTAACTACTCTGAAATATTCCAAGGGGTTTGACTGGATACAACTCTCAGTATCAATGTAGTAGTGCCTAAATGGATGCCGTCACCTGTAAATATTTTGTGCTATTAATGTGTTTGTTTTTTTGTATAACTGGTTGTACATACTTAGTCTATTTTTTAAAAATATAATTGCAGGGAATTTTGTATTTTGCCACAGAGATGGTGGCATAGAAATATTTCATGAAACAACGGGTGTTTTTTAAATTCTGGATGTACATGAATGTAAATAATATGTTTTATGGGTTTTGCTTTGCACTACTGGTTGTACATATTAGGCTTTTTGGTAATGGTGTAAACCCTGAGGAAACTTGAAGGTTGCCACCCAGATGGTGGCATGTTATTATCTCACATAACAATGGGTGTCTTTTAAATCCAGATGGACAGAAATGTATTGTCTTCATATTTTTTGTCTTGTTGAGAAAATATCGTAACAACATATGTGTCTTGGGTCTTGATCATTGTTCTAGATGTTGTGGTTTGTTGGTACTTGTAAAACTTTTTAATTGTATATTTATGTATATATATGTTTGTCGCTTTTTACAGCCCTGACGAAGTTCCATATGGTTAAAGGAACGAAACGCGTTGGCTGTGCCTGTATGTGGAAAAAAACTACTAATAAAGAAGAAGATATATAATATACTTTCTTTCCTTTGGACTCTCATTTGCGCCCTGTAATGCACGCTTGCTGCTCAACTCCTCTAGACATAGGTTTTCTGACACAAAAATGATCCTTCTGTGCGTAAAACCATACATGTGCAAAAGCTAAATGTCCTGATTTTTTTTAATGTGATTGGCACTCCGAAACAACGTTATTTCAGTGGGGAAGTCTGACTCGCATGCAAAAACAATGTTGAACTTAGGAAAGGGACAAACGTAGTCCTATCTCTAGCTCTAAGGTGGCATCCCCCAACACCATCTTCCCGACAAATCGTTTAAAACTCTTATAACAAATTCTGCCACACAGTTTGGATTGATGGGATTTCTTTTTGAATATGCCAGTGGCAGTGGTATAGGCAAACATGCTGTCATCTGATTGGTGCTACCTCTGCTTTGCTGTTGGTGGCAGGTGAGCAATTTTTTGTAAACCATGCAAATGCCTCATCGCTTGGCTAGATTTGAAATTCTTCAAGAGTGTTGTTATTCTTCTCCAAATATCCCATTTTCTCCTCTAACAATCCACAATCTTTTACCCTCCCAACCTGCCCCACTGTATCATTTATTGGTGCCCGGGTTTGCTATACTTCACACAAACTGCACTGGGGATGAAATCGGCAGTGCTATATTGTGGCTATGGGGAAAACAGTGCAGTGATAGATTTACAATACGTCCATGCTAATAGAAGGTTTGTGTTGCTATGCATTGCATGTTCGTGCAAACACAAGCCAGTGGTAAAGCGGGCCCTTAGTCTTGTACTATTGTTTTGAAGTAGTTCTCCTACGAAGGTGTGCTGATATACTACTTTTGCAGTTCTCAAACTTTGCCAGTAGTTGCTCTCAGCTTTCCAGGCATACTACTGGCAATGTCATTCGACATGTTTCATATTGCTATTCATTAATTTTTCTATTTATTGATTTATTTAGGAGCTTGTATAGCTGTTCAAAACCCAATGGTTAAAGAGAAATAAAAACAGCAAATACATGGTACCATATTAACACCAGGTGACGCGGAATACATCCACAAATAAATGCAGCTCACAAGGTGAAGTTCTATGAAATTATAAAGCATATTAAAAGCAAGAAGCCACAGGTAGGTGCAGGCATTGCACTTCTAGTACCGCGAGGATCTGTACATTAAATCTGCATATACAGTCTAAGTCAGAAGAGGGGAGAGTTTATTATAGGTACAATTTCAACAGGTAGGAGGCACATTGGCAAATGGAGCCCGCAGTTGTGGGTGAACATTTTGTAATTTCTTATTTTTATAGGGTTAGTAAACCTAGATCGCAGGTTCCTTAATTGGGAGAGAGCAGGATCATCCTAAATGCTATATGATGGCAGTTGCAGGTTAATCTAAGCCCTGTGGCAGAGGTGATTGAATAAAAATGTCAGTGTTTTTTAATGATTCACACTATTTTCCTATTGCAGAATTGTATACACACTGCAGTGCCACTTCGCCCCCTACCCCCATGATATTGTGGCACGGATTGGAAAATTTTGCGGCACACAATCCCAATTTTTGTGGCATCTTCTTTTCTAAAAATTCACTTATTTAGAATCCATTCCGCAATATCCCAAGCTAGAGGGAGAGGGGTGTGTTTTCTTCCAATATACCGATGGACTACAATGGGCTTACATGTAGCACCCCTGAATTCCATGGGCATTCAACATTTGGTTTTTGCTCTGTATGACAACGTTTTCACCTTTGGTTTACAGTTTCACAAAGATCTTTTGGGGTATTTTTTCAAACAAATATTTTAAACCAAACTTTCTACTTCATTACATTCCATCTATACAAGGCAGCATTTGTCTTCCTAAAACAATATTCTAACAATTCTCTCGTGAAGCTTCTATATTTTTGCATTAAAACACTGTAACGTGGTGTACATATTCACATAGACATCCTGAAATCAACAGTTTAAATCCCCTTATCTTCAAAGTGAATCAGGTTTTTTGCTCTACTTTAGACCAATTTCTTTAGGAAAGAAACCTTCCACCCACCTATCCTCTGATTTATTTAAGCATAGAGCTGAAATGCCATTTACGAGCTTCAGTATTTTCAAGAGCTGTGTAGTGTTCTAGCTTCTTTGTGTCACTTGTTTATAACTTGCATAAAGGAATTACAGTGGCACACACTAGGAATAGGGCAATCTGCAGCGGTCCGGCAGGCTGCCACCGACTGTCAGTTTGTTCACGTTTAGTGCTCTTCTTTGAGACATGTGGGGTGGGTGATCAGAGTCTGTTTTCACACCAGCCGTAGCGTAGCTTCGATCATCACATTAGTAGGTTGTAGAAGTAAACGCCCTCTCTCAATATTTATTACTTTTGTGATTTTGTAAAGCGCAGAAATAGCCTTAAGGCATCAGAGCCCTTTACAAAAAACAGAATGTATCAATAACAAATAGAGAATATATAAGTAACATTAAAGGTGGAGAGAACACCAGGTTAGCCTCCCTGTGAGGTGGTGCACTTCACAGGTATTCATTGTAAAGCCTGGCTGTGACAAGCAAGTAATGCAAAACAAGGACTTTATAATTTAGAAAAAAACTGAAGAAATCAATAACAAATGGAAAATATATATTTAACCTTAAAGGTGGAGAGAACACCAGGTTGGCCTCCCCGTGAGGTAGAGCGCTTGATACATATTCATTGTAAGACATAGCAATGAAAAGCAGGGGGTGCAGTACCATGAACTGCACAACAATTGTGTGCTGATTGACATTGGTCTGCACTTGGTGCGAGCGTAAGGCGGTGGGAGCGGGTTGGAGTAGGTGTCATTCAAAGAGAAGAGCTTTGAGGTCTTTTTTGAAGGTGACGTGAGACGTGATCCGGTGGAGACTAGATGGGTGAGAGTTCCATAATCTTGTGGCACATCCAAAGAAGGATTGGCTCATGCATTGCTGGGAGATCCAGATGGAGCAATGTAGCATTTTGTGAGTCTCGGCCGGCACCTGCGATTTTCTGTTTCTTGGAGAGGCACAAGGGTAAAGTGGCCCCCATGCCAAACATTGAAAAGTGAACTGATGGTGATTATTACAAGTTAAACCAGAATCATTGTGTTTGCACTGATTTTCTAATACCGGGTCCATCATTATATTTGGGCATTGTGAGCAGCAGGGTGCGCAGCATGAAAGCTGCACTCCGCACCCATGCGTTACCGACACTCACCCTGCGCCACTGTGTCCCAACCCCACAAAACCACACTGGTCAACTGCATCAACACTGCACCATACTGCGCTCACCTGGTTGCCACTGGTCTCATTCTCGACAAGCTGCACTTCTTGTGCACCGCAGTGGTATTCTTCCATAATATGACCCCCTCCTCACCTTAACTAGTTCTCTTTCCTATCATCGCCAGATCTGACTGTTGGTGGTTGACATGGGCTCTTACTCAGGTCATCGGGCATACCTACAGCCAAAGTGAAAATTAGCTCATGTGCACTTAACTCAAACAATGCCCGCAGCCCAGGTGTGGAGGCGGTATAATAGGCAAAAACATAGAAAGAATCATGTTTTGTGTAACATATTTGACTGATCTTGTGAAGAGTTGCAGATTCGTTTCTTAAAAGCAAATATTCACTGCCATTTCTTTTAATGAATGTGCTTTTATCAAATGTTTGTAGAAATATGAGTCCCCTTCACCATACCCTTTAAATAGAATGCTTTTCCCTAGAGGTTAATTTGCCCTTCCTCGAAACAGTTGTTTCCACGAGAGCATTTTTAATACTCCCAATATATCATTTTCCTTTCCTATATTGTCTGAAACTCGGTAACTGCTTTCAGATTTTAGAATCCTTACGGTATTCGTTGGATAGTTCTTAGTTTTCAGTCTCCCCAACTGGAAAAATATATTAAAAATGAACATAACATCGAAGAACATCAAAGAAGGGACGTGCCCTTCGGGGGATGCTAGGCATTGGTTGGTGGTTCTTATATAGCACAAAGCATGGATGCCTCTTGGGTCCTCCACTTAGTACTCTGAATAATTTTTATTAGATCACTTATCTGCTCTGACTTTAATCTTTCATAGGAAATATTGGCGCAGCTTCTATGAAGGGCTCTCTCTGCTCAGGACAGGCGCTAGACCTGCATGACTTGCTGTGATCCTGTAATTTAGCAGTACACCCAGCAGAGGAGGTGGGGTGCATTGTTCCAGGTTTCATGATTTTTTCTTAGACAGTCCTCGCTATGCCTGTTGCTGTGGTTTTATGCAGCATTTGTTCACCACGTGTGATATCCTTCCGCGGGAACCTGCGGCACACGCTGGGTCTGACGGCGGAGACTTTCAGTTAGTGCCGAAGGATGTTTTTATTATTTTATTAATTCTGAGTGCTTGTGTATGTGGCATTGAAAGCGAACAGAGACATTTGGTTCGGTACTCTGAAAACCTCTTGGGAACCTTTTCATTACCTTTTTCATTACGATGACAAGCAGACTGTTGCATAATCACCTAAACCCCCCTCAGGAACCATTTCGTTTAATTACATGTTTTCATCATCGTGAGCTCTGGAGTCTGTGCTACTGTTCTTCTCTTTCTTTGTTTATTAGAGCAGGCAATGGTGGTATTTATAGAAAGAAACACTAACGATGGAAAACAGAAGTGGGTACTAGGGAAAATGGGACTGAGTGTGACCTTTGCTTTCGTGTCCTGTTATAAAACAGCACATGCTTGACTGCCGGTTGCGTGTCCTGTTTTTGTCTATTTCTACCTTCTTCTCTTCCTCATCATCCAACTCTCTACCTAGCCTGTGTATGCGTACAAAGAATATCCATGATTTACGGGCTAGACATAATTCCTGTAAATCACAGGTGTGCAAAGCGGTGCAGTTTACATTGAAACTGTATCCAAAAACCAAGATGTATTTATGGCCCCAAAAGCGCTTTAGCGCACCCATGCATTGTGCGTGTAGATTTGCATCCAGAAATCCACAATTCTCAAAAACTTTTATCCGGGAAATAAATGCGGTTATACATTCTACGCCAGGGTACTTAAACGGAGAAAGATAATATTTATTAACATTATGATTTAATCGATAAAAGGTTGCTGAACAGGCAGCAAGAGAGAGCTCTTCACCTAGCAGCACACCCTCTGATGATGGTTGCTTGAATGACGTCATTCAAATAACGATTCTCGAGAGAAGAATTCCGAGCTTCCTTAAGGGGTGATAATGATATGTCGGAGAACGGTTCGGATGGTGCACCTTTGCCCAACTGTCCTGGTTGACTCATCATTGGCAGGCTTATCACCCTGATAACTCCCCATGCTCCCTCTGTTCAGGCATACATGATCTGTTGGTATGACTTGACGCGTTCCTTTCCACAACACAAATACAGGAACCGATCGCCCAGGTGGAATATTTTGCAAAAACCCGCACTGGGTATAATCCTCTATTACTGACATTCACATGGGGTGCTGCCAGATCATGTATTCCTATCTGAAAATTAAACACTGCGACTGTCGATGATCCGGTCTTTAAATTGTTTCTGGCAGACGCAGTATGTGCCTACTTGACTGAAAAGGAGGGAATGGTCTCCTCCCCGCTGATGGTGTGGGAGTCATTCAAGGCGGTGGTGTGAGCACATTGCAGTGCTAAAATGGATGGATTTCTGGCTCAGTTGCATGCTGACATCAAACGCCAGAAGACACTCCTAATTTGTTTAGAGTTGCCACATATGTACGATCCTCACCCCAAGATTGGCCGAGGGCTAAAAGAGAACATCTCTTCGTACTGCTGGAATGCCTAAAAATTGATGATTACACAAAAAACACAGCACTGAATCTCCGCCGCCTTTTTGGGGTGCTGGGCAGGACATAGACTATACAAGAGGATGCGAAAATTGTGTCCCTGGATGCCAAAATGGAGTTTGATATGATGGAATGGCCCTTTTTATTTGCAGCCTTCGAGTGGTATGGCGTTGGCCCATTTTTTGGGCTTGGATATGTTTACTGTATACTAAACCGTTGGCGCGTGTAACAGTCAACAGTGGCAGATCGGCGGTTTTTTAGTTGAGGAAGGGTACGAGGCAGGGCTGCCCTCTGTCACCACTGCTTTTCGCTTTGACACTGGAACTGTTGGCGGTGTGCATTCAGGGGGATCCATCTATTCGTGGATTAAATTGGGCGCCGGACTGGTCGGACAGAATATCCCTATACGCCGACGACATTCTTTTGTGTTTGGTCCTCACTGCACTCTGTGCTCCATATTCTAGCCCTCTTTCGGAAATACTCAGGCTATGTTATCACTTTGTTATATGTGCTTAGTGAGGCTCCTCCGAGACTGTACGGCCAGTGTGGCCACGGAGGGCTTCCGTTATTTGGGTATATACGTCACAAAGGATCAGGATTTCTTCCACGTGCGGAATCTTCTCCCGCCACTACATCGTCTCCGTGCGGATGTGCAGCACTGGAAGAGGTTGTCTCTTACCCTATTGGGGCGGGCTGCTCTTTTTAAAAAAAATGGCACTTCCTCGTTTTTTGTATGCCTTGCAAAACACTCCTTACCCAGTCCCGCCTCAATACTTCTCCTCAATAGACTCAGAGGTCCGCTCCCTGTTATGGAATGCTGGTACTCCCCGGAGCGCGTTAGACAAACTCCAGCGTAGCTGGTATGACGGAGGTTTTGCTCTCCCCGCACTTAAAGTGTATTATTGGGCCTTTCAATTAATGGTCCGTAATCACTGGGCGCACCGCCCTATCGCAGACCCAGCTTACAGAATGGACCGATTTAACATGGCAGGGGGTAACTTTTTGAGGGCACTCTACGGTGGGCTAAAGCACAAACCTTTGTTCAAACCACCTCTACCACAGTCTCCATCTGGCGAGCGGCTACAACCGCGTTGGGATATAAGTTTAGAATTACACGTGTCACCCCACTGCTGGAATCCTGTCACTTTGGATGTTGTCGGCACGGCCCGGCTTTGATCAATGGGATCTGATTGGCCTCACGGAAGTAGGAGATGTATGGGGGAAGGGCGCGGTGATCCCGTTTACCGGACTCAGGCCAAATACCAGCTCCATGAAGGAGAGACCTTTTGCTATCTGCAAGTACGCAGCGCACTCACCAAGGCCATTCCGAAGTGCTCGGATCTCCCGGCCTCATCGCCTTTAGAAGATAGGCTTCTAGACTACCTGCCAGACAAAACGATTTCCTAGACATATTGCAAGATAATTAATAATCTTCCAGAACCGCTGGACAAAATCCGTATGAAATGGGTAGCTGATCTGGGGGACATACCGGATGAAGATTGGAGGGAGTCCCTGGCTTCGCCCAAGAAGGTGGCTATCAGGTCCCGGTTTAAACTTATCCAACTAAAAACTGTTACACAGAGCTTATTACACCTCCACGGCTTTGGTTAAGATGGGATTTCTACCCTCCCCGGTCTGTCCCCATAATTTCAGGGGGTGGGGGGTATTTTTCTGCATCAATGGTGGGATTGCCGGGTCCTCCAGCATTATTGGATTGAGATTATGTCCCAGATATGCTGAATACCGATAGACCCCATCCCAAGGCTGTGTCTCTTAAATATATGGGATGCCACGGATTTGTACCGGATCGAGCAGATGTGGGTCTCTCTGGGCTGTATGTTGGCAAAGAGGAATGTGGCTAGGATGTTGAAGGGAGGTGCCGTCCCCCGTAGAAGGGAGTGGGCGGCGGATATGGACTGGTGCATGCAGGCTTAGAGGGTGGTGTATGAGGGGTTGCCCGGGCAAATTGACAAGAGTGTTGGGCCCATGGAACGAGTACAGAGGGCTTCTATTTACCCCATTTGCAGATGATGCTCCCTATAATGCTGTTGGGGAATCCCTTTAGAAGGCGCAGACTGCGATCTGCTTGTATATCATGGCTATTGTTTCTTTTATCTATTTTTTATCACATCACGGCGGCCTTTATTCTTTGTAATGTATACTCCCTTACGATTACCTTATTGTATGTTGTTTTTTGTGATTTTGTCTTTTTGCTTTATAATAAAAAAGATTTATTTAAAAAAAAAAAAAAATTATGATTACAAGGCCCATATCACAAAACCTTATTAAGAGCACGACTAAGCTGGCAGACTGTTGGCCAGGCTGGCTAACTCAAACAGATGTAGCACAGAGCTGACAGCAGTCAAGCTTATACTCAGGCTGATATCTGTTGGGTGTTCTTGGAGTACGACTTTTGCTAATGTGTCCAGCAGTGTGGTGTGCCTCTTCGGGCCATGCACAGCAATGATACGGTCACTGACACACCTCAATTGCCACCGACGAGTCAGCCACTTTATGTGGAGAGATCACAATTCAGTAGGTCTGAGGAGCCATCAAGGCTCTAGCCTGAGGCAAGACGTCCAGGGTCAGATGGACTCCCCATCAAATTTTATGCTACTTATCTTGATATTGTAGCCCTCATGTTCACAAAATTGTAGAACGCCACATAGGCTATGGAAACTCCCCCGACATGATTGGAGGCCTTGCTGGTACTTCTCTTAAAATGAGACAGCTTCTATAGAACCTTGTCCATCCTTAATGTTGAGTGCAATTTGTTGAGCAAGATTGTGGGTATTAGATTGCTACCACAGAGCAGTACCCTCATACACCCCAATCAGTCAGGTTTTATACCACAGCACAGTGTGGCCCCAAATGGCCGCCAATTGGTGAAGGTACTCTGGGTCCCTCCGGCAGACTCTTCACAGGACCTTGCCATTTCTATTGAGATTGAGAAGGCCTTTAATTCCCTGCACTGGGATTTCCTGAATGAAGTGCTGGCAAATATGGGACTGGGTGGGGGTTTTACTGGCTGGACACAATTCCTTTGTACATACCTGCTAGCAGGGTTAAAAAAAACGATACACTAATCTTGGAACCTTGTGCAGTGAAGTGGGTCACCGAACAGAGTTGCCCAGTGTCCCCGTCCTGTTGACCATGGTAATGGAGCCCCCTGGCTCTCACATTTCGCATGGGGACCCATTACAATGGATTGCACGTTGACTGCACCCCCTATATGTTTCCCTGTATACTTATGACTTGTTACCATTAATACCGGGTGAGTGGTGAAATGTAGATGGTTGAGGGATATGAGCTTCCTCCTTGCCATTTCCTGCTATATTGCTCAGTCATATCAGCCGTACACCATTCCTGGTGGTGTGGGGACGTGGAAAATGAGAGCCTGAAACTAGTGTGCACTACTTTTGGCCCCACTTGCACAGTTTCCCTTTTGTATAAAACACTGCTTGCCGAAGCAAGGAGTGACTTGGGTGGCCTGCGTGAGTGGTGGTTGGCAGACATGATTCGGACATTGACGGACTCTTGACTGACCTAATGTTCTGACATCTACTCCCCGGTCACTCGTTTTAAGTTGATCCAATACTATTATAATTTCACAGAGTGTACTTGACCCTCAAACATACTAATTGCATATTTCCAGGGGCCCATGTGGCCTATCCCAGTTGTCAATTGAAATATGCTGCCTTCTACCATATGGTATGGGACTGTCCAAAACTTATACCCTATTGGGACACTACTACACTTGATCAGTGAAGCCACCAAGAGATCACTGGAGGCTTGCTTTGCAGTTTTTCTACTGAAATTGTTCCCCGGATCTAAGGGCATGTTAATCATTACTTGGTTGCTGGCCTGGTATTGATGCATGCCAGAAGACAACTGATTATGGCCTGGAAATCTCCCTCGGGCCCCTTACTACAGGGATGGTGGCGCTCATGAACTGGTTGCATTGCTGAGGCAGGAGATACAGAGTAGCCAGTTTAGGCATGGAAACAGATCTCCCAAGACTGCCCTATTATTGATAGCCATGGGCAGCTACTTCTTCGCCAAGAGCAGGACTCCACAGACAAGTGATGAGGGCCGCTGGATATCCCTGGATATCGATTGCTCAGAGGGTGTGATGCTGATTACTAGAACTGCTTAAGGTCTTTGACAGGTGGGGATGATGCGGAATGGGCCCCAGTGGTTTATTTACCCTCTGCTTGGGGTTAATATCTACCCAGTGATAGTTTATGGTTTAACAGTACATTCTTGGGTATTTTCTGTTTAAATTCCCCATTGTTCTCCCACCACCTCCCTTTTTTTGCCCCCCCCATGATGTCTTTGCTTTGATCCTCAGCACTTAAGATATTGTTAACATCTCATTGACTGGTGCTGTCGCCTTTGTTTTCCGTATGTCTCCAATTGCTAGCTTTTTACTAGTTATCAGGGCTGCACTGCAGGTAGCTATTATGGAAGCATTCTTTATTTCTGTTGCATTGGACATTTACTTGTGTGCTGATGTCCCCTTTTCTTTCTTTTGGATTCAGTTGTCATAAACTTCAATAAAATGTAATATAATAAAAAAATTCAAGTGACGATTTTTCAGTGTCTTTCACGTTCAGTATGTATTTTTAACCTATTTTAGGTCTCTCCTACGCAGCGCATGCGCTCTCTCTCCAAGACATCAAGTAATCTATATGTTGGGTGAAATTCCTCCTATTGCCGGGTAATATCTCCTGCCGCTCGCCATTTGTTTAACGTTGACATACCTCTTGTCAGCTGGGTTTTTACTGGCTGTGGATCTGATACTGACTTCCTTGTAGTCCGGAAGCAGCAGCGCCTAACTACTGTTTTCGGCCGCTTTTGTCTTTGATGGTTGTTTGACGGGAACTTTCTTTTATGTGTCCTTAACACCATCACTGCTGCAGCAATTCCCCCTCTGTGCTGCAGATCCTTTATTCCCATTGTTCATGACGAGCTGAGCTCGTCATGAGCACACGAGCAGTGCACTGCATGACGAGCTGAGCTCGTCATGAGCATCGAAGGGGTTAATGCTTTTCACGCTTGCGGAGCCCTCTCACTCCAGCAGCACAGCTTAGCTGCTTTTAAAGGCCACCACTTTCCCTTATTCCCAGTTATTTTCTGTAACTGACTTGGTGGTCCCACCGCTCATCTGTGCTTGTTTGTTTGCTTAACAACACTGCGTACCCTTAACAATGGCGCCTGCCAAACCCCCCCTCCCCCCAACCCTCCGGTGCATGCTTTTATGCTTGCCCGTGACTTGAGTTCCTCTGTCTATATGAGGATAACATGCTTCGTAATTGTTGCTGGATGTTACACGCTTCTACCTTGGTGCACAGGTTAGGAGTTTTCCCCATTAGTCTTGAGAAGTGGTGGTTTCCAGGCTTTTCTTAACTGTATGTAAGCAAATTGCTTTCAACTTCAGAGGCGATGCAAATATTTCTCACATTTTATTTGTTATTTTGTCTGAATTATGTAGAAGGATTGAGGACTTACATACCCCAGAATTCCTTTCCATGGTTGCTGTGATTGGTGGATTAGTTTCAGGATTTCAGTCATGTCCCTCGGGCGTCCTGCCACGCATCAGTGCTTGTTTGTTTGATAACACTGTGCACCCTTAACAATGGCGCCTGCCACAGGCATGCACCACCCTCCAGCACCCTGCTTTAATGCTTGTCCTTAACTTGAGTTCTTCTGTCTATATGAGGATAACATGCTTCGAAATGGATGCTGGATGTTACACTCTCCTACCTCGGTGTACGGGTTAGGAGTTTTTAACTTCAGAGGCGATGCAAATATTTCACACATTATATTTGTTATTTGGTCTGAATTATGTATACGTAGTATTGAGGCATTACATACCCCAGGATTCCTTTCCATGGTTGCTGTGGTTGGTGGATTAGTCCCAGGATTTCAGTCATGCATATAAAGTATGGAGGCACTACAATTCCCATAATTCCCCACCATACTTGCTGCAATTGGTTGATTAGCATGACCGAGTCAATTACCTAGTTGCTTAAATAGGCCAGTGTTTTTTAGATGCTGTTTGAATGGGTGGACTTGCGGGATATTTCACCCACTGTGACCACTAATTTGGGTTCTCAAGTAAGGAATGCATATGTAAATTTGAATGTTGTAAGGTGTTTGTTGCTTTCCGATTTATTTTTTATTTTTTATAGGAACTACGAGGCTACATTCCTCGCCTTTTGGTTCAGCCGTAGTTTTCTATTTCCACATTGTAACTGTTTTGGCGCATTTACTGCAATGTTTGTTTTAATTACTATTCACTAAAGGATTGTAATTTTTGATTCCTCCTTCCACTTCATTATAAACTATCCCCACTATCCTCTAAGGACAAACACACCGCTTCCCTACATTAGAATGCTCTGCCTCCCTCGCAAAAATTAGGGCCGCTTATTTTGACTTTCACATACACAGTGTAGAGCTGTGTGAGGTAGTCTAGTGGTTGGGGGGCGGAGTCATGGGAGGAGCAGGAACAGGAGGAGCCGGGGAAAGGAACTGGTCAGTTAGAGTAGGGACAGTGAGTGAGTAAGAGGTATTGAATAAAGCTCGTAGATATAATCAATGGTGTCTGTGGTTATTGGTAGCGGGACGCTACAACTGGCGACGAAGGTGGGATGAGCAAAACCCCACAAGCCACAGCACCTCGTGGAATCATCTTGTCCCCGCAGCGTCGAGAAACGAGCTCCGCTGCTGAAGGAAGGCGGCGCCAAGAAGAAGAAACCGCCGCTGTACGGAGCTGCCCCAGAGAGAAGCTGGCAGCCGGTGACCCTGTCCCTTCAGAGGCCTTGAGGGAGAAGAGAGGGAGCCGCAGTGACCAGCGTTGGAGCGCTCGAGAAGTCGGAGCAGTTCGCGCCAAAACGTATATGCATATACAGACAGAACAGAGGTCGGGAGCCCACCCCGACTCTGCCCAGCGCCCAAGAAGCAGAAAGGAGTGCCCCGAGTGAAGAGCATTGCCCCCAGAAGATTTGGCGGCAAGCGCCGTCGAGCGCGGTGGAACCAGAGCTCGAGTGGCCCCGACGCTAGGAATCTCACGCCTGATGCGTGTGTTTTGACACGCGGTCGCCGCGTGGAAGCGGCCCCTAGCGCAGCGAAGTGGGAACTCGCTCCAACCTCACCTGTGGATCGGCGTGGAGACCGGGAGAAGTGCTGATGTCCCTGGGACCGGCGGCCGGTGAGTCCTGATCGGTCCGGCGGCCGGTGAGTCGGCCCGGGTCTGAATGAGCAAAGTGAAAGTCTCGTGCAAGCTGGGATTTCAGGGGCGGCGGCCATATTGGAGTCAGGCAAGCCAATGGGACATCCCTGTGAAAATCGGGAGCAGCCATCTTTAAGTCAGGCAAGCAGTGTCTGGAAATAAGCATTGATAAAGGACAAACAAACAAGCATTGGCAAAGACCAAACCAGCATTGGCAAAGGCGAGAGACATACAAACAAGCATTGGCAGTTGCATGCCAACAAGCATTGGTGAAAGTGAATCAAACAAGCATTGGCGAAGACCAAACAAGCATTGGCAAAGGCAAGAGATATACAGACAAGCACTGGCAGGTGCATGCAAACAAGCATTGGCGAAGACCAAACAAGCATTGGCAAAGGCAAGAGACACACAGACAAGCATTGGCAGTTGCATGCAAACAAGCATTAGCGAAAGTAAATCAACAAGCATTGGCGAAGACCAAACAAACACTGGCAAAGGCCAAACAAGCATTGGCAAAGGCCAAACAAGCATTGGCAAGGAACAAACAAGTACTGTCAAGAGCCAACAGACGAGTCATGGCGAATAGAAACAACAAGCAGTGGCGAAAGGAAACAAACACATGCAGTCGACAAGCCTTGGTACATGACAATAAACATACACTGGTAAATGCCAAGAAATAGGCAGTGGCAAGGCAAACACACAAGCGTGGATAACGGCGCGTGAACAACAATGAACACGGCTTGGCAACTGAAACAGAACAAGCACGTGCACACACAAGAGTAAATCAACTAACAAGCACGGGCAACCACAAGAGTTACTTACCATACATGCGTTGACAAAAACAAATGTCAGCACGGGTGGCAACGCGGACATTGAGAAACGCAAACGAATGCGCAGTGGTGAATGCACTGAAGCAACACGTGTCTGTAAAATAAGAGGCACAAGCGAACACCAGAACCAAGCAACGACAACAGCACAATGGAACCAGCATTAGCAAATGCAAGAGACAGATAACGACGACACTGAGCGCAAACTGAAGAGCGCCGAAGAGAGAAGAGCTGCTGGACAGAACTGCAGAAGACCCAGAGGAGGGCAGTCCTACAGAGGACCCCGGAGAGAGCAGAACCATCCAAGTTCATTCGCCGACGCATACTTCGTTGGTTACAAAGACCATCAATCTCTAAGCAAACGACCAAACCAAAGACCTTGACCAGAATCTCCCTCTCTCATGGCGGGTGGAGACATAGCACGGCGGGTCACTCCATACAGTGAAGTACCGCCCCCGGCGATGCAGACTGATGATTGGATCTCGGATCTCAAACGACACCGGTGGCTCGAAGCACTAGAAGATTTCTTAAAAGCCAATAGTGAGCAAAGAGAGAGGAAATGTCTGATACTACTCCTCCATTTGGTGGGTCCGGAGGGCCGATGCCCAATCAGGACATTTTCCAAAGAGGACACAGAAATCTATAAAAGACTCCAAAGGGAGCTCTGTGCTCATCTCAACGCACAGACAGATGTGGATCATAATCGCATGGCTTTCAATACAGCACGGCAGGAACCAGGCAAACCGCTGCCAAATTTCATCACTCGTTTGCAAAGTATGGTACGAGGTTGCCACTTCAACACTTTCACAAATGAGGATGAGGATGCGGTTCGACTTCGGATCGTTGAAGGTTGCACAAACCCTGACACAAAGCGCAAGATCCTGCAAGGGCATTGGTCGTTAAAGGAAATCATCAAGAAGGCCGAAATTGGAATGCAAATCGAAGCAAGAGAAGGATTGAAGGACGTGCACCTAAGCGCAAACCATCAAGATACCGGGGAAGATAGAACTCAGAAAACAAACAGAACTGAAAGGAGAGAGAGGGAAGGCAGACCAGCAAAAAGACAACGGGAAAGACACAGTGACAAAGAAAGTGACACAGATTACTCAGAGTCAGATTCCTCAACATCCGACTACTCGAAGTCAACCAAGGATTACTCGAAGTCAGATGACCCAGAGTCAACCATCCAAAAGACCGCTCCAAGAAGTTATTCACCTCCCAGGAGTTCCTCAAGGAGTCACTCAAGGTATGACACACAATGCTCTGATGGGGAAAGAGCATCAAGTGGGACAGATCGCACCCCTGGACAAGAGGGCATCCGGCACAGCAAGTGGGAGAGAAAGAATAACCATTGAAGAAGGGGTCGCACTGGTCAACACCGGAAGTCGGCGCAGGAACATCAGTCGACAAGCAGTGAAGACGAGTCCAAGGAAGCATCTGGCCGAAGAACACATAAAACTCAAATCAGAAGTGTTAGAGCATCAAACAAGAGAGAAGGAGAAACAGGTCGCACAAGACGGACTGATCCTCCATTGCAACGAACCAAAAAAGAGGAAAAAGAGGCAAAAGCTTGGGATCAAGCACAAGGAACAAGCACAGGATCATCAAACAACCTCCCAAATGAGACAGCATTGAAGACGTTCCAACAAAGGCACACGGAGAAACATCTCAACGACAACTCAAAGGGGAAGAGCAATTCGTCATGGACTACGGACTTGAAAAATCCATTACCAAAGACAGTTTCAAAGAAACGTTGGAGAAGGAATGCGGAGAAAGATCTCTCTGACACTGAGTGCACATCTATCCGATCCTGGAGGTCGACAAAAGACTTCTCTGACCCAGAAAGCACGTCCATGGCCAGGAACTCCTCTGGTTCAGGGAGCGCGTCCCTCCGATCCTGGAGGTCAACAAGAGACTTCTCTGACCCAGAGAGCACGGCTGTTCGATCCCGTGAGTCGACCAAGTCATGGTCCCGACAACAGCCATGGCGTCAACCACCCGAACGCGCCATAGAACCAAAGGACACCCTTCCTGTCAAGAGCAACATAACACACTCTAAGGTCTCTGAATACTCAGTCACGCCACAAGACAATCTGTCATGTCAATCACAAATATATCCGGACATAGACCAGACACCGTCACCCCTGAAGGGGTCCGAAAGGCTGACTCAAAGGACCTATAAAAAGAAAACAGAGACAGTGGACCTTAGTCACCGGACGGGAAGGGACCTGCCAGCCACTCCGCAAAGAAAGTCGGACATGTCAGTAGAGAGAGATCATCAGATGAGAGAGAAACATGCCTATGCACAGGTAACCCACGAGTTCGTCAGACAACCCGAGGCTGTGAATGAGTTACCGAACCAAACCAAGACAGTCTTGTCAGATAGTACCGTACTGTCTGGTGTGCATGACCCTGAAGTGGAAGACAGTGTTGCCCTCGACCGGACAAGACAAGCGGAAGCAAAAGCAGGCGCAGATGCCCATAAGAGGACCAGAACATTATCCACTCATGAAAGGGACCGAGCACCCGAACCAACCGTTACACCACCAGAAGGAAACATGAGGACTGCAGACTGTGAGAGCGAACAGTTCACACGCAACGTGGTCAAGAATACCCTGATCAAGACACCGGAAAGAGTGACCAAAGCCAAACCCACCACTGATTCAACACTACTGAGGCTTGAAGAACAGGCTGTCCGCCAACCCGTGTGGTGGATTGAAGAACTGCGAACACTGAGGACATTAAGCTCACTTTGTTGAGCAAGGGGGAGATGTAGAGCTGTGTGAGGTAGTCTAGTGGTTGGGGGGCGGAGTCATGGGAGGAGCAGGAACAGGAGGAGCCGGGGAAAGGAACTGGTCAGTTAGAGTAGGGACAGTGAGTGAGTAAGAGGTATTGAATAAAGCTCGTAGATATAATCAATGGTGTCTGTGGTTATTGGTAGCGGGACGCTACACACAGGACGGCACCATGTGAACTGCAGTCTACATGAAAGGGGAGGACTGTGCTTAAGGATAAAGAGGGAGGACTGGCCTAATGTCTAAACCCTCTCATGGTACCGGATTGTGGAGCTGATGCACCTTGAAATGTCATAGGATTATGGCAGCTTAAAGATACCAGTTACACAAAACTCATTTACGCGAGTTTACGCTATTGCCGTTGTAAATGACAATGCCTTTTATTTATGTGTTGGTTTTGAAAACGGATAAATATAAGGCGTTGTCATTTACAATGCCAATAGCTTACAATTTCGCAAATGCGAGACCTATTGCATTGCAAATGCTTGTTTTCCAAGGTTTTAAATCAGGAGGGCTTCCTTTGTCTGGCCTAATAAAGCCCATCACATTAGTCACAAGACGCTAGGCTGTTAATTTTGTAATGGGTACGGAGATGGAGGTGGCCCCAGGTGTGTCTAACATAAAGTTAACTTTTTGTGCTGCTTCAGAGTAAGCCCTGAGATGAGAGTTTGTTCCACACAATAATGCCTTGTTTAAAAGAGTCATTTTGGACAGATAACATCAAGACCTGACCCTTTTAGCTACCTGTGCTAATTTCAAAGTCTCAATCTTTTCTAAAAGTAAGATGAAGAACATTAATGAATGTGTTCTTTATTTCATTAATAAAAGAAGCTAGAAAATGTGTGTATGGGGGCTCTGGCAGAAACCTTCTCCCCGTTGTAAAACGATTGAAGAGGTATATAGACTAGGGTTGTGGGTATCGGGGAGCGTTAGTCACTTGATAGGGTGTGGGTTTGTGACTTTCTCTTTCCTCGAAGAAGAATATGATCTGATACATTGCAGCACTTTTTTTTATAAATCTATAAAGTAAAAAATGTGTCAGAATCAGTTCTGTTCTTGTTTGGAGAGGGTACAAATGTACTTTTCTCTGTTTTGAAGGCCTCAAGCACATAGTTGCAATATTGTGTGCTGAATTTGTAGGAAGAAATGTAGGCTCACATTTTCTGGAGGCTCCTGGACTTGCCTCTTTTTAGGAAATGTAATCTGTGTTTGCTGTTTTTGAAAGCAACGTCCAGATATACCTTACATTAATAAACAGTCTGGTATTGTAACACAGTGAACCCAGAAAACACCACATTAGACCGTTTTTCAGTCTTTCACTGAGGCTCATCAATAACAGTAGTATTTTAGTAAATTTGTTTACGATAGTGACTTGTCACAGTGCTCATTGTTTGTGAAACAACTCAGTTTTTGGGCAACTCATGCTACAATCAAAAGCTTGATTTATGGCCAGTACTGCATAGCAGTTTCTCAGCAGAAATAGTTTTTTATCTACTGTGTTAACACCGTAAAGGTCAAATGATCGCGGATCATCGTCAGGACATTTGCTAATTAGGGTAATCGCTATTGGGGCTTTACTGTATGTATGGACTATAGGTCCACAAAGTGTGCAGTATAAATCGGAATATTCAGTGGCAAAAAAACTATTAAGAAAATGTGACCAAAGGATGCTAACGTTATAATTAAGAATAAATCGAGATTCAGAAACTATGGTCTAGATCAGGGGTCTCCAACCTTTTGTGTAGTCAGAGCTACTTCTGGCCAGTGAAAATCGTCGTGAGCTACTGAACCCGAAGCAACTCGCACATTTTTCTGAGAGACCCCCCACGCCTAGTTTCATTGACTTTAAGCGTAATTTCATCAGAGCCCATACTGTGGTTTGAACTAAATACCCAAAACAGGCCTGAATTAAGAGTTCCCTAGAACACCAAAAGGAATGACTTTGGATTTGTGACTCTTCAAGACATTTCAATTAATCGCTCCAAAACTAAGGTACGAAATTTCAGAGACACTGCTAGTGAGTACAAACTACAAAACGATAAAGTAGTATTATCACAAAATTAGCTGCAATACACCATATAATTTGTCTTTTTTGCTGCATGATTTTGTCAAACTTGCTGCATACTTTGGTCCCCCAGTGCCACATAATACCAGTGGCCCTGAACCATGACTTAACTGTCCTGACCCCTCAATCCCATGCCCCCATACCCCTCTACTCCCCCCCCCCCCCCACCCCCGCCTCATCATGAGCTTGGCCTTGACTACTGGACACAAATAACTGCAGAGTTGTAAGAGGTAGTGGTACCCAAGTGAGCAATCAGACAGCAGCACGAAAATCCTACTGCTGGTCCTGGCTGTATCTATTTTTGCCTGCCAAGTAACGGTAACCTATACACATGTGCCTTTCAACGTTTTATTGCTTTTATTGTATTGCCTGTATTATCATTGTTGAGTCTGTGACTGCTGTTGTCTGTCTTCCCGCTGCCTGCACGTGGTCCGTGCCCCTTTTTCTTCCCTCTGTTCCCCTCGCTGTCCCCGTTCTCTCACTGCCCGGTCTTTCCTTCTGTACCCCTCGCTGCCCCATGTCTCTGCCCGGTTTTCCTTTCTGTTCTCCTCGCTGCCCCCGTGCCTCTCTGCCCGTTCTGCCTTCTGTTCTTAGCTGCCCCTATATTTCTGTATTTTGTATTTTGCCTCTGTGCCATTAGTTTTTTGTGCCCGTCTGCCCTCTGTGCCACTCGTTTTTCCCTGTTTTTTGTGCCTTTCTGCCCTCTGTTCCACTCGTTTTTCCTTCATTTTTTGTGCCCTTCTGCCCTCTGTTCCACTCGTTTTCCCTTTGTTTTTTGTGCCTTTCTGTCCTCTGTTCCACTCGTTTTTTGTGCCGTTCTGCCCTCTGTTCCACTTGTTTTTCCTTCGTTTTTTGTGCCCGTCTGCCCTCTGTGCCACTCGTTTTTGGTGCCTTTCTGCTCTCTGTTCCACTCGTGTTTTGTGCATTTCTGCCCTCTGTTCCACTTGTTTTTCCTTCCTAACCGGCGCTCTCTGACGCCTTGTCAACCATCCCTCCCACGGGATCCCTAATTCCACCATTGAGCTTACCTGCGGTGGAAGTCACGTCTCCCACTGCTCCGTGCTGGCACCCGACGATGATGTCACAAGAGTCAGACTCTAACAAGAGGAGTCTGCAGCTCCAGGAGAGGACCGCCCCACCCCAGCTTGGCTCCAGTCCGAGCGGCTGGTTTGGGTGAGGGCGGGCAAATGGAGCCGGAAAGCCTAATAGCCCAAAATACCGTCAAATACTACTGAAGGGCTACACGAGCTACTCCCGGGGTCTCCGTGAGCTACCGGTAGCTAAGATCGACCGGTTGGAGACCCCGGGTCTAGATGGATCCACAGTACCACGGCACTATGACCCTTATATAAACCCCTTTAAATGCTATAAAATACACACTCTTTAGAAACATAGGGCATCAGACTAACAGTGGTAACTCAAGATTTGAGATTGAGGAGGATGGTTATATAGACAGTGGATGAATGATATCTAGGATATCCTGGAATTAGATTTTTTGTGGGCTCTGTAGGAAAGTAGATTCATATTTGGAGTGGGCAAGTGATACAATGTAGTCAGGCTTTAATCAAAGGCAATGTGTAAAGGATTTAAGCAGTGCATACGCAGTAGAAAAAGTCACACAAAACACAACAAAACTCTGCAATGACTTATAAAATGAAGAGAAACATTTTTAAAGAATTAAAGTTAAACATCTGCAAGAAAAATAATGCACCTAGTCAATAGTCGCAGTATATTGGGACCAAGGTGCAATTTCAAGCTGAAAATGATGATAGAATCTCGCTCAGATGCACCAAGTGGATTAATCCTGGTGAATGTCAAAGTTCAAAAAGGTTTCTAACTCGGACTTTCAAAATTGACTTAGTCACTTCCTTGAACAAAAATTTTGAAACCTTCATCTAAGCCTCAACACAGAATGGGACTTTGTCACTTTAGAGATAAAAGCCCTCTCTGTGCAGGATGTCGCCAGGGAACCGAAGGCCAGATACCTGAAGCAGAGCGGTCCCGCTCGTGCTCTGAAGGTTTTGAGGTTATTTGCTGAACCTTTTCTCAGAATGGGACTCAATCTTTATTTGGAAAGTGTGGAGATCGTCTTGTGGGAGAAGGGAAACATCCGGAACAACAAGGCTGGAGTCACGATTTCTGGAAGCCCGCAAACCTAACCACACTTTCCCGAACAACAACTTTGACTTAACCACGCACATGTGTAGCTAAGGCACTATTCGGAATGGTACAGGGCAAGAGGAGCGTAGGGAAGCAGACACGGAAAAAAAAGTGGGGCTAGGGCAGGGTCTAGGGGGTTTGTGGTAGTTTTATGGGGTGGTGGGGGTTCAGGGTAGTTTAGGGGATGTTGGGGGTTAGAGGTTGTTGTTTTCAGGGATAGAGGGGTTTGGGGTAAGTTTTAGGGGTGGCGGGGGTTCGTGGTACTTTTATGGGGTGGTGGGGGTTTGGGTAGTTTTAAGGGATGGTGGAGGGTTCGAGGTTGTTTGCAGGGGTGGGGAGTATGGGGTAGTTTTCAGGTGGGTGGGGGTTCGGGTTGTTTTTAGGGGTGGTGAGGGTTCGGGTAGTTTACAGGGGGTTGGGGGCTCTGTGTAGTTTTCAGGGGTGGTTGGGGTTCGGGGTAGTTTGTAGGTGGAAAGGTTTCAGGGTAGTTTTTAGGGGTTATTTTTAGGGCTCAGGGAGGGGGATAGGGTAGTTTTTCGGGATTACAGGAGGGCGGTGTCATTTTTAGGGCTTCGGAGGAGGTGGTGGTAACCTTAGCCATGCATACCCCTTTACCTTACATGTTATTACCACAAAAAATCTTGGGAAAGGAATTCGTGGTTAAGATGCTGTTGTTATACAGACCACATTGTTTAGGTATGCAAGGTTGAGTAACTCTTTGTTCCATCATACAAAGCTGAAATTCAATCCATCGATGTGGAACTGCCGGTGTGATACTTTTGAACACTGGAGGAAAAGTTTTCAGCCGTTTCCAAACTTTCTTCTGGTGCCCAAACTACCACAGGAGTACACTAATAAAGGCCCCCAGAACCATATGGGAAGGCATTTAGAGTCTCCAAGGTTGTCAAGCAGAGGCCAACATCAAAGTCTGTCCCAGTCCAGTTGCCACTGGTCCACTTGAATTCTTTACAGGAATGTCCTCTTAAGCTGTTTTTATGTTTCTGGAGCAACCCAGTGGATCAACGTTATGATCTTTGGATATCTTTATTTATTTATTTATTTATTGAATTTGTATTGCGCACAGCTACCCGCATTGGGTTTCCCGGCGCCAGGGACAGACTGAAGAAGAAAAACAAGCAATTGCTGAGGGAAAAAGAAAATCAGAGCAGGAGAACTCAAAACAGAAAGGTCTTCAATTTTTTTCGAAAAGCCAGAAGATTGGTTTCTGTTTTTAGCGCCAGCGGGAGAGCATTCCACATCTTAGGTCCTAGATATGCGAATGAACGGCCTCCCATTTTTGCCAGTCGGATTCTTGGAATCACGAGATTACCACTGTTGGATAACCTAAGGGAGCGGCCAGGTAGATATGGCTGGGCAAGGTTATGCAGGTAGATGGGAGCAGAACCCTGACGAATCTTAAACAAGAAGCACAAAGTTTTGAAGACCACACGATCAGAAATTTTTAGCCAGTGTAGGTCACGCAAAGCTTGCATTGCGGACGTTCTCCGTGGAACATTGCGCAACAGGCGAGCGGCTGAGTTCTGCACCACTTGGAGTTTATTAATTGTTTATTAATTTCTGTCCTTGGATTTCAAGCAGAAGAGGGCCCAACTTCCTCTGGTCTTTCTCACAGGTCACAGTTGCCTAGTGCAGCAGGTTCCATGTGCCTGGTATCCTTTCACAAGTATTCTGGGGACAGCTCGGTGAGGGGCCGGCTTTGAAGGATTCACCAGTCTGTGGGTGGGGACACCCTAAGACATTATTAGTCCCTCTCTGACCAATGGAGTAAATGGACTGGATTACCTACTTTTTCTTAAACTCTGTTTGCCTTACTGCAAACAGTCTCAAAATGCAAAACCAAGATGACCAAAGGTTTCAGCCACACTTAATGTAGGCTCTGAGAGTTACAAGTGTGTAGGGGATTGTCGTATGGTAATTACTAGTGAAACAGTAAAATTTAGTTTGAAGCAGGCCGTGGACCTACAACAAAAAATTAGTTATGTCTAGTATGGCAAATCAGGGTCATTCAGTAACCAGACACAGGCTACACAAGAATTATGTTCTCGACCTGTTTGATCCCTTTTAAGGGTGCAAACGTTTTACATGTGCCTCATACAGACCTGTCATGCAGAACTTGACACTGCTGTGCCAACAGGTGGAGTAGTAGCCCCCACCCTGACTATTCTGCTGGGCTCTGATGAGTCGTCTACTGTCTATTCAGATCAACCTTTCAATCAAAGTGGTCTGTTGTGTGACTTCTGGAAAAAAAATCACGCCTCTTTCCAGCAGAGGTAGCTGCTGCAATCTAAGGTGAATTAACCTATATTGGCTCAGGCAAGTAAATTGATTTTTTCCGTAAGTTATATTCCTAAATAGTTATAACAGTTCAGCTTATTTGTAGAGTCTGAAGTTTTCTAAGCACTTAGGAAGTACTTGAACTTTTTTGTAGTTGTTTCCTACTGGATGATACAGATTTAGTGATTCATTATACTTTGCCAGTATTTCCTTTGTGAACAGCTAAACCCAATAGAGCGAACATGTTTTTTGGTTATTTAGTCACTGTAGGAGAATGGGTTGATATACGTGTGTACCACTAATGGGCACTATGCATCCTCCCTTGTGGACATTACTTTAATTTTAGGGTTAACTTATTTAGTGCTTTGATGCAGGTTTTTAGGCTTGTAAAAGTGTTTAATTTTACAGATCTTTCAGCGGTTGCGTGTCTGAGCCACATAAGCAAATAATATGCCGTAGGCCGTTACCGGCATTACTTTATGCGGATGACTGTGTTGTTAATGTCTAGAACTGGGGTGGGGTGGGAGAGGCTTTTGACTAGATTTAACGATTTTTTGAATGACCTTGGATTAAAGACTAATGTAGGGAAATCTTATACAATGGTTGCAGGTAAATCCCCATGATTTTAAAATCTTGTTTTATAAAAAAGAAAAAGTTGTCATATGTCTCCACTTTTTCATACCTGGGAATTCTTTTCGATCAAAAAAGTACCTGGCATCAACTAGTAGAATCAAGGATTAGTAGTTTTAATCAAAAAATTGGGCTCTAAACCAATTGATGTAATTATTAATATTCATAAGGCACGATCCTGCTCTGCCACTTTATATGGTGCCGGAGTTTGGGATTTTGGTAATGCAGGGGGCCTACAAAGAGCAGAGAACATTTTTATGAGACGCCTGTTGACAGTCCCTAAAAGTCTTGCTGCCACTGTCTGTCAAAGCCTTCCGAATACAGTTAGCTCCAATATTGTGGTATTCAATCTGGGCAAAGAAAGAACCAGCTCTTAATCGCTCAATCTTCTCAGACTGTCTTAAATTGGACCATATGACAAAAATACCTTGGTTCAGTTATATAAACAAAACAATTAGAGTCCATGCGGTTAGTGGACTGCTTTTACGACCCAGGCAGTATTGCTATCATACCAAAAGCGAAATTGAAAAGGGATTTTTTAGCTGGTTTATACTCCATTAGAGGGAATTTAGAGAAGACAAAAAAAGTGTGTCTTGACACAATCCTTGCTAGTTTGCACACTAGGTATTGAGCCCTGTCTCTTTTTTTACTTCATTCACGCCAAATTATTTTATCTCTTAAAGTTTAGGTTCGGGATTTCGCACTTTTTGGTTTCTTACCCCCGCAAAGTCTATTGCAATGCCAAACTAGATCAGTGCCCTTGTGACTCGAAGTCTGTACAGTGTACATTACATTTTATGTGCTTTTGCGATCTTTACATCAAACCACGGCGTGCTTTTATCATTCCACTTTTAACGTTTTTAAATATTAGAAAGTGTCGGGCAGCATTATATCACCTCCAGCTTTTAAAGGATGGATTTACTTGTCTAATGATTTATAGATATATTTCTTCGGCTGTTCGTCTAAGGGACATTGTTGGAAAATGATTTTATCTTATCTATTTTACCATGGATCGATTATGGGCTCTGTTACTTGTGGGTAAGGGGATCGTTTACAAATTTATTTTACCCTGACCTCGACCTTTGAGGTTATTTGTGGAAAATATTAATTGTAATTTCTGACACTTCGACAATGAAATTGCTACTGTCTTGGGAAATAATATTCTCTGTATGTTTCTCACTTCTTAATCTGTTTTATATGTCTTTTGATGCATTCTTTTATGGCTACACATTAGCCGAATAAAGATTTTTTGACTGACTGACTGACCAGGGGCATCCAACCTTTTCTTTAATATGAGTTACTTATGTTTTTATGTTTAATAAAAGTCATCGGAAGCTACTAATATTATCAGAGTTGTAATAGTGACCACATCAGACACAGTTACATTAGTGACCAACGTTTGCAATTATACCAGCAGTTATCACCGCATGGTTGCCGGCAGTTATGTAAAAAATGTTTTGTCAGTGTGGAATACCTCTACATGGCTAACACATTGCGATTGTTGCTACAATACCCTAAGTACCAAGTTAATAATATTAGTAATAGGTGTCCTCAGTGCCATACATTTTATCCCTAAAATAGCAGCTTTTAGTAGATTTTGGAAATGTAACAATTTTTCTCCAAACATCTGCTTTTGTGTTCTGAAAATACACAAATGTTCATCCCAAAGGCACAACTTATTTATTTTGGTATACATATTGTACTTTAAATATGCAAAAGCTTCTAATGTAGTAGGCTGGGTTTCAGACAGGGGAACTTATAGGTAGCTGAAGAGCTTCCAGTGACTCACAAGCTGCTTGTAGTAGAAGCCTGGTTTAGACCCTAGCCACATTAGGAACAACATGGCTTAGATATTATGAAGGTGCATTGATCACCAGAAACTGATAGTTACATAATAATGTACTAAATAAGAAACCAGTAATCCATACTTTCGAGGTGGAGTATGGGCAATTAGAAACTAAGCTCCAGTGCGATACAGGGATATGCAATGGTTTGCTATATCACTAAGCCACTAATAGAATCTAAATGGGGTGTTTCCTTTACGACCATCCTAACAAGGAGATGTTATGTCAGGTTGTTCAAACCTGAATAAGGTCTCAACTCATACAGGAGCTATAGGGTGTCTGTGGTGTGCTTTTCTTTCAAGTGTGTGCAGCACTATATACTCTTGCTATTTGCCCACATTACAACACCTGAGTGCCATTTTTCCAGCACAGGGAAAGACTGAAATCTCCAAAGCACAGTATTACCTTTTGACAAGGACAAACCCAAGGCGTTCAAAACTGCTGCCAACCTTCTTGTGCAGCACTCCCTTAAAATCGCCCCGCAAACAAGCCCTGGCAGTGTGAAGTTCTGCCTTATTGTTGACACCTCCAAGACAATCTGTTACCCCTTTCTAATACCATTGGTACGGTTGCGCATGATCACACCATGTGGATTAAATCAATTTCAGGCATAACGCATCAGGTACAATAGATATCTGTGGAACCTTTAACTTTTTAGGGGTCTTATAAGTCCTTTGACTGTAGTTAAATTGCCTTTACTTAAATCTCATATTACAAGATGATAATCATGTGTAGGACAAAGCCTTTTCCAAATCTTAGTCAGAGAAGGGCTGATCGAGACATTGTTCCCATTTTTCTCAAAAACGCATCAGTAGGTATTTCATCATTACCAGCAATGATTTATGTTTCCAGTTGATAGAATGTTTCATGTTACTCTTCTGAAGACTGTTGGAAGGTGGATTATTAGTAGGGGTAACTATGCACCTACCACTAGCAATAAGGCCACCAACACAATATAAGGCCCAGACAAGGTTTTCAATAAGTTATTTGCTTGCTCGTCCCTTGATAGCTTGCTGCGAGCAGGGAGGCTTAACTTGGGAAACAGGTGTGCAAAGCATTTAGAAACACCAATACAATAAGTAACAAACACACAATAAAAAATCCAACACCAGTTTATAAAACTAGGAAATATTTGTATCTTTAAAAAGACACCAAAATGTGAAAAATACAATGTAGGTAACCAGAGATATACATGTTTAAAGTATAAACACTTTCTAGTGCTTAAAAAAAAGTTGCGCCAAATTGGGACATTTGGTTGCTCTTGACCAGGACAAAGTCTAAATTTGAGGCCGACCGCGATAGTCTAGGTCGAATACACAAAGCGGGAGGCCTCGATCAAAATTTTACCTTCGCACTGAGAAACATTCCTGGTTGAGTGGGATGCTGCACAAGGCTAGATTTGCAGCGGCTTCGTCAGCTTGGTTCAGCTGGAGCCCCCAGGTCAGCACCTGGAAGTCTAAAACTCCAGAGCTTTCAGCGGGATAAACCTGAAATCCAGGTTATGGTTCGACATAGTTGGCTTCACTCATCGTTTGGTTGGTCACCTTTTGGAGCTTTTTCCAAACTTTGCTCCAAACGTCTGGAATTTCATCCTAAAGTTCCTCTTGAGGGTTCAAAATGTCCACAACTCAAATCCAAGGATCTAGAAGCTCTTGGATGGTCCTTACAAGTTTGGACTGAAGTTCCCACAATGCACCTGGCCATACACTTTAAAGTCCAGCTGAAGGTGGTCAGCTGGGTTCTTCGTGCTGGAGATGATACAGGTTAAGCTCTTGTAACCTGTTGCTTTCAGTCCACTCCTTCTCTTTTTGAAACGGGACAAAGTAATTCTGCAGCGTGCAGTAAGTGCAGTCATTCCGAGTGCAGTTCTATTGGTGCACACCTGGGTTCCAGCAAGGCAGTCCTCCTTCTTGTAGTTTCAGGGAGGGGATCTTAGTTGCTATGCAGCTCTCCCATATTTATCCACTATTCTGGGGCAACAAGCAGGGAGGGTACCCCTGTCTAATCATGTACAGAGTGCCACCCAAAAATATGACGCATCCTCCAAAATGTAGCATACACTTGTCCCACAAAGCACTGTACATTAAAATTCAAGATGGAGGAACTTTCTCCTTGGCGTTAAGATCTGGCTAGGCCAGCCTACTGGTCTGTCTCATTTCCCTTATCAATCCGACTCCAAGCCTTTGCAAATTCCATTCTGAGCGCTCCCATCTGATTGGGGAGTACAGGAAGAGGGGAATAGGCCCGTCTTACGTCCTTACTGTCCTGCTCTCGTTGAAGACAATTTTGTTTGCCCATACCCCTTCCTTGCCTGTTCTCTGCAGCCCCCCCACCCCCAACACCGCCAGATATCCTTTGTAAGGCCACGTATCACCTCCTCAGAACAATTTTGATAATGCTGTCAAGGCTAGCCAATCAGGAGAGCCTGCTAGAAGGCTGGATTTGGCTTGCAGAAAAGAAAGTTTTAGAACTTCTTTTCAGTTATGATAAATTCCACACTGGCAGGTTGAGTTTATCATTACTAATCTTTTAAGTCCTTGAAATATTATTTTAGCCTACCACTGTCAATTAGACTTTATTACAGTATTCCCATGTTAGCCTATGGAGCCAAACTGCTACAATGGGGGAAAATAAAATTGGGAGTTTTTCCCTCACAAGGGCATTTAAAAAATCGTTTAAAAGGTCCCTACATATTCTTACGTGGCACCCTACCCTGGGGGCACTCATGTTAGACCTTAGGGGTGACTTGGATATAAAAAATAAGGTTGTTTTATACTTGGGAAATACCTTTAAATCCAAAGTTGAATTTGCATATAATGTCAATTTGATAGAAGCTTGCTAGGCAGGGCTGACTTTTAAAATGACAACAAGCAACACGGCTGTGCACACGTAAGGGATTTAACCAGGGCAGTACTGACCGTAGCGTGCACCTGGCGGTTTCCTGGTGGGCGGCCAGGGTGAGGACGGTTTTGGACCCCTCGCTGGATTTTTTACAGGGGGCCGGATTTGCAGCGAAGCTGCAATATTGGTGCACTATAATAAAATTTGCAGTGGTGAGATGGAGTGGTGCTTCCAACTAGGACCCCTCCCCCACTACACCATCACCGCCCCGGGGGTAGGCCGAGCTGTTTGCCAGGGACCGTTTTGGTTCCGAGTCCGGCCGAAGCTTTAACGTTGGTGGGCCTCCAAACCTACATGCTCTGCTGTATACAATGGACTAACAGGTAGATATGTCTCTACCAGTTGCGATTGTCCATCATTGTTGAAAGGCGTGAATAAGGCAGGCGTATTTCATTCATTGCGTCGCTGGTAAACCTTCATTGCAGTACATTTTTGCCCAGAGATTAACCCTTCCACACCCAAACAGATATCTGACTGTCAACATATCAATCTCAGCCCATCTAGCCAAAGCAGAGGCAGTATCAATTCTCAACCTCTTGGGAAACTAACTAAGGTAATAGTTGATGTATATAGAGGGGAGTGGTCCAGTGAGTCTGGACCCGTTTCCTTCAAGGCAGCAGTGAAAGGCACTGTGGATGCTCTTGGCATTCATTAGGGAGTTTTCCTCTTTCTGTGTTTTTGTATCCTGTGGTCTGACCTATTGATCTTTTTTTTTTATTATTATTGAACGCCTATTTTGCTTCTCGTGCACACCCCCAGAGTATTAATGCATTGTTTTTAACTGACGAACATCCTCATTCTTTATTTTCACCACATTAGAAGAATGGTCTTTCTCACAGAGTGCCAGATATCAGCAGTGAGTGTTCCACTCCATGAACTATGTTACCAGTTATGGGTTTATATTGAACGAACTTTTCGTTGGCGTTTGTTTTGTGCAATTTAGAGATGTTAACGCCTCGCTGCTTTAGGATTTGATGTTTGTAGCTGTATTTGCTTATTTATTGTCATTCATTGTCCCACGGAAATTGTCTTTTCCGAATCCGTCAGCACCTGGAGTTTCCAGGGCTCATCCTCTCTATTTGCGGTCTCTGCTCTCGTTACCATCATCTGATCTGCCCGTCTCTAGGTGTTCAGTAGCCTGGCGTGCGTGAGATGCCACGTGCCAATTAGATCAGTTACCTGCCACCGGTTCTGTCAGCGCTGGCGGCGGCTGATCCTCGGTACACCCCGCGAGCAGACCGGAGGAACTGCCCCGCGCAGGCAACCGTAGGAAAGGCGCTAGAAGCATGCTCGCCTGCATCAAGAGGCGCTATGCCCACGTACCAACAGGGGAGTACGAAAGAGCCTATGTCTTCAATCCTGCCTTGGAGCCAAGCCGCTTCATGTGTCTGGGTACGTGTTCGTCCGATTGTGCTGTTAATACGTAGTTATTGTGTGTTAGCTTATTAACAAATCAGTTTGATTATTTGAAATTGTAATTGATGGCATTTACCTACGGAATACATTTTATTCTAGCCCCGGTTTTAGACTTGCAAGTGACTCTGAAAGTGTATCTGTGAATTCAGTTTGCAGGTTTAAAATTAGCATGCGCTAGCTTGTGTTATTTGTTCGTTTGTGAACTAGGATTTCGCAAAACAAGTGTCTGTATCTTTGAATATGTCTCAAGTTACTATTTAAAAGCAATTTCACCATATGGCATGGAAAAAAAGGTGTGCACCATCTCTCGGGACCTCCGCCTCTCGTGCTGGCGGTGGGTTCCAGTGGGGATTGGTGTGTATACCTTCAGGGGAAAGGTTTTCTGTGTCTCCCGGCCTGGCTGTAGAGCGCTTTTCATCTTCTTATTCTTTTACAATCAAAATGGTAAAGTGAACTACAATGTGAATTAAATATTTTCTTGTCTCTGCGTTATACTTTATGGGGTTGAGGCACAAAACATTTTATTTTAGTTCTAACATCTGAAATATACTTTTTGTATGGCTAACTCTTAGGATTTGACTAGATTTCAGACTTTTTGAGGATGTTTAATAGTACCCGGAGCCGACCTCTTTGCACGTTGTTAGATTCATGTCAGTGCTGCATTCTTACTCCTGGGGTTTGCCGCAGGATGAACAGTTCGCATATGTTTTGTGAATATAAGGGCATTAGCACATTTAGCTATTTTAATATATATGGGGCTTTCCCATGTGTTTTCTACACTGGAAACACATTTACTCCTGCAATGTCTTGTGAAGTACGTTTATACATTACTTTTTTCAATTGGTTATAAGTTGCTTAATGCTGTCGAGTGAAATGTACTATAGAAACAAAGTTTGTACGGCTTGGCTCTGATACCCTACGGGGTCAAGTTCGTGCTATATAAAATATTAACCGGTTCGATGCTGATGACGGAGCCGCTCCGTCATCCGCTGCGGTTGGGCTGTGCTGATGACGGAGCGGTTCCGTCATGGCCCGGCCGCCGCGCCTGCGCGTGCTGATTTTGCGCCTGCGCGGCGCGTTCTATTAGGCGGGCAGGGCCATGACGGAACCGCTCCGTCACGAGCACAGCCCAACCGCGGCTGGTGACGGAGCGGTTCTGTCACCAGCATGCGGCCGCCCCGCCCTTTTAGCGCTGTGGCGGAATAGCCGCCGCAGAGATGTGGTTAACAGTAAAATAAATAAATAAGTGTGTCGGGGATGGAAACGTCCATGCAGATGTTAGCAAGTGCAAGTTTATTGGTCTTCCATGCGATTTTTAGGGCCACCCTCCTGGCACACCTCAGTTCCTGTCCATAACCTTAAACCTCTATCTGCAGTTGGATGTTACAAGTGTGAGCACGGATCTCCGCAGCTCCCGATTCTATCAATCACCGTCTGTGAAATTGCTCCTGGATGTTTTTTATGTGCACTCCGAGTTGGGTTCCAACTAGTTTTCAAAAGTACGACGTAGATATTTTTTTCACCTTGTGCGGTCCTGAAAATATGTCAGATGTGCGATGTTGGGAGTTGTATGTTGTATAAAAACAATAAAAACTATTTTGAAATATAAAAAAGTGAAGATTCAGTGTAACACTGAGCTCAACCCTCCTAGCCTGAAATTGGTTGTGATAGGCCCACTAGCACCTGATTGACTGCTGAGACCACTCTATTTCTGAGGCAGCTTAGGCCCGAGGGCTGTAGCAGATACCAGAAGACACTTTCTCAGTCTCAAGAAAAACGTAGGTGTTCTTGTTTTTTTGAAATCTGGAAAACACTGACAAGGTGGCGAAGCTATCCGAGAAAGGTGCGGGCATGAGTTCCATGTTTCTCCCACTCTGAGCTTTTTTTTAGGTAAAGAACTGTCTTCTGTGGAACATCATGATGAAGGCATCTGGCCTTTTTTTTATAGCTATGCCTAGCTACTTTTTTCTGCCATGCCCAGTTGATCGACTTTGAGAACGAGAAAGACTGCACATTTTGAATGTAATACTTGGACCTGGGTGAGCTAGCAAAGTAACCCAGTGGCAGAGTCCTTTAGGTAGCCCCAACATTCAGTTTTGTACCCCTCGGAGATTTTTGAGCCAATACCGAAGGCTTCAGTCGGAGTTTGATGACCATGCACCCAACTTCTACTGACCATCGCTGGCTTCAGCTTGGCCCATTGAAGGATTTTGAGATCTGGAACAGCAAGTATGCCTCAGTGTAAAGACTTTAACCAGTGGGATATGGTAAACTTTTCTAACCCTGCCATAGCACAGATGTCATGAAATTGCACCTAGGTCCCACACTACCGCAAACACTGGCTCTGATCGGTGCTGTGTGTTTTCTTGGTGCTTTTTGCCTTGAAAGTTTCAAAATCTATTGATTCCTATGTCTTTGCCTATTACATTTTCTTGTCTTTTACTAAATAGTTTTGGGAAATATATTGTGTTGTGTTCTTTGTTAATGTTGTTTGTTATTGCTTGACCATAAATGATCTAGTTACATCTGAAAATAAGTTCTTGAGAGACCTGGTGTCCCGTCCAGTTTCCACCCCGCTAAATCCACTACAGCAAGACATAGGCAGGCACTCTTTAAAAGATGTAGTTCGCTTGCTGCTGCTACTTTTCTGGGTACGACTCAGAAGCACCCAGGCACTCCATAACTACGCAGCAGTTCTAGACACACTTCTTTTGCTCAACTCTGGGAATAAGATCAAGTGGTTGAGCAATATGAGGCAGCTGGTTTTAAAATTGGGCCTGAGTGTATCATGGATGAGCCCAACACCCCCCTCTAAGCTAGTGATTAAGAAACTTTACTGGGATTGGGTTCAGAAGGAGGCCACGTCTAGAGGTGCAGGGGGTCCCCTTACAGAGCGGTTCCTTGAGTTTAAATTGGTAAGGAAACTTGAACCTTTCCTAGATTTTATGGGAAAACCATTGGATAGATCACTCTACAGAAAACTCAGGTATGGGACCCTCCAGGTGAATGATTTCACCTCTGGGTGGAACAACCCAGGCAGTGTACCTGAATCCTGTCCAGGGTGTGCAGCCCCCAAAGAGACTGTGGCTCATTTCCTTTTCGCTTGCCCGGCCTACAGGGGCGTAAGGAAGATATGGTTAAAACCATCATGCTTGGGGCTGGGCCTCAGGTGCCATAAAATGGCCTTGCGGGTCCTCAGCACGTCTTCCCATACCATGGTGCGTGGGTAGCCAAATTCTTGGGTAGTGCTTGGCAGACACGTATGCAGAGGGTAAAATCCACCCCCTTATCAACCTGATTGTTTGATGGATTTATGTTAGGATGATTTTAGGCTGTGATGTATCTGTTTTTATTGTATATCTTATTGCTTTTAGCATTGTGGTTTTAACATGTTGATGTTTGTACACAAGGATTGGTGGGTTCTTGTTTTTATTCTTTTAACTGTATAAGACTGTATACTTTTATGATGAAATTTTATCGAATAAAGTACTTTCTGCTTGACCATTGCTCACATTTTGCTGGGGGATGGCCTGCTGCTTCTTCCATTACTTCCAGGAGTTAGGCAGAGGTTGTGTTTAGGATTGTGTAGGAATACCTCTTAGAACCATATTTCTGACCAGCAGGAGCACACCACTTAACTGAAGCCCTGTGAACATCCAGAAGAATCTTCTGGTTTTTGTTTTTTATAAAACACATTTTATTGATTTTAAACAGGTTAACAACCACCCAGGGTCTTGTCACTGTCAGAGCAATGTTTATTTAGGTCTTAGCCTTTAAACAGATATAAAACCAATTTAAACAGCTTAAAACATCACAATTTATACATTCTCAATGTTCAGAAAGTTGATAACGTTTTAAATGAGTTGTGCATAATTCGACGCTCTTACTCGGGGAGACACAATGCATTATAAAATTGAACAATATAAAATATTCTTTTAAAATACAATCCTCATTTTTTAAAATTTAATAACCTAGTAGAAAAGTTAAGATTATTTAAAATCACTAAACATAACAGCTAATTTTCTCTAAGGAAACTTTTGATTTCTTTCATATAGTTCCCCACTGCAATCGCTATGTCAAGGTTTGGCATTTCTGTAAGTAATTCTACTGCCTTAATCCAATGTCTTATATCGTATATTAAAAATAGCGGGTGGAGAGAACATTTACGCTGCTCTAATAGTATTACACAGTCTAGCAAAATGTGCAATATATCTCCTTTGGTGCCCAAACTACATTTACAGTAACCATCACAGAGTAACATTTTTATTTTTAATACTTCATTTACTAGCCAGGAGTTTATACCTATTCTCAGCTTTAAGATATCCTGTCTATACCAATAATTAGGTAAGACATCCAGATAAGGAAACCAATTTTCTTTTCTCCTTGAATCCCTAATTTGTTGCACTGATTTGTTCTTCTCTAGGTATACCATATCTGCTCTTCTTGAGACTTCTTGTCCATGTTTCCTGAGCTCACTCTTAGAGAATTCTACCTGCCGGGAATCATGGGAAATTTTCACCTTTATGTTTTCACAGGCATGTGATATTTTCTTCCTTATCTCGTTAGCCCATTTAAGGCTGCTTAAAAGGATCTCTTTCCTACACCATTGTGACACCTTCTGGCCTGTCTCTATATCCAAACGTTTCCAAAATGTAATTAAACTCATTTGTGCCTGTATACTCCAAGCAGTTGTACCTTTCTCAGTTCTTATTGCTTGTATCATCGATGAGGGTGGTAGTCCTGACATTTTGCATTATGCCCATTCCTTCCACTTTAAACATTTTAGAGTTATGGCTGGTAAGGCAGATACATCTTTTTTGGGACGTTTGTTTCAGGCAATATTGCATGGTATCCCTCAAGGCCACGAATACTTCTTATTCAAGTTTGGAGACCCCAGATTTTATAAAAAGGTTAGGCTAAAGGTTTTAGTCACGGCTCTGAAGAATTGGGTTTTCTTCAGGAAAAAATTACAAATTCCATACTATGCCTCTCAGGCCCCAATATGGGACTCCCAGGGACCCCAGAATGTCTTAGAGACCAACTGTCAACCCCTCTCAAATTAGCAGGGTTAATGCAGTGGAGAGATTTACAAAATGATCAACAGCTATTGGGGTGGGATTCCCTCTCTATGTTGACGGGAGGAAGATTTAAATATTACCAGCTGTCAAGCTGGTGGTCTACGGAAATATGGGATTGTACATCTAACCCGAAATTTGATTTTGTAAATAGAAAGGGGCGTTGGGATAAAGAGCTCGCCTTTTGGTATGAGACATTGATGGAAAAAGAGGGAGTTACTGATTTGGAACTTCAGAATCTCTGGGGAAACGTTGTGGGGCTGGATAGTAACAAACTGGTAGACTTGTGGGGGGATTCTTTTAGCCTGGTGAACGGAATAGTAAAATCAGCTCCTCTTAAACGAAACCATCTGTTCACACTGTACAGGGTGTATTTCTCCCCAAAAAGACTGACAAGGATCACAAACCTACAATATAGTTGCCCAAGGTGCAAATCTTTAGAGGCAGATGATTTGCATATGTTTGTAGAATGTCCTAGCCTCAACCTGTTTTGGAAAAAAATTGAGGGTTTTTTGATAGATGTGCTAGGAACACGGATTGTGGTCTCTCCGGTAATGATTCTGTTCGGTCTGGAGACGGATTACCATCTCGCGAATCAGCAGACTAAATTTATTTTCTTTGTGATGTTATTGGCAAGACGAGAAATATGTAAAGCATGGAAATCTGAAGATGCTCCCACTTTTTCTGATTGTTTAAGGTATATTATTTATATTAGTGAGTCTGATATAGCATGTGATAATTCCTCAGAGTCTAAGATCTGGGAGCTCCTTGTGGCATGGCGGAACAGATGAGAGTATTCCGATGATTTCACCTGAGTACTGTCGGTGCTTAGTCCTCAACCAACCCGAGGGTCGTCAAGTCACAGAGGCTGAGGTGGATAAAGCAAACAGTAAACACTAGAGGGGAGTATCCTTTTCCGGCCTTCTCTGGCATCGAACTCTGTGGGCGTAACATCGTGATGCCGGGGGGGGGGGGGGGGGGGAGAGGATCTCCGTCTAGAGCACCCAAATTGGTATATGAGGAATACAAAAAAAAAAAAAAAAATCGATGAGGGTGGTAGTGTCAGCAATGTTTTCAGACACTTTCCTTCCTCTGAATCCCAAGCTTGTTTCCCCCTAATGTAATGAACATTTGCGGGGAAATCATTGCGCTAAAGGCCTTCAACAACGGTCTGATTTTATTGGACGCTGAGAAAGCGTTTGATCGTGTGGAACTGGATTATCTCTGGCAATTAATGTATCAGTGTGGATTTGGCAATCTATTTATTATAGCTTTGCAGGCTCTCTATATTACACCAACTGCAAAAATGTTAGTTATGGGTATGTCTTCTGAGGTAGTATCTATCTCTAGGGGTACCAGACAAGGCTGCCCCTGCTCTTCCCTTTTATTTGCCCTTTATATCAATCCATTTATAGAACAGCTGGCTCATAATCCGTGTATCCCTCCTTTTTTGGTACGTGATTTTCAATTTTCTGTATTCGCTTATGCGTATGATATTGCTGTGGTTACGACCGATCCATCTCTGGCAATAGCAGAGATAGAACGCTTAGCGGCAGCGTTTGGTCAAATCTCCGGATATTAACTGAATGTAGCTAAAACTCAAATTCTTTGCTCAGACAATATTGCATGGACAGATGTTAGAGTGGTAAAGGAGGTCACCTACTTGGGAATTTTAATTCATTCTTCTATGAATGAGGTGATGGATGCCAATTGAAAGTATTATTACAGAGGGTTAGAGAGGCATCAGATAAATGGGGGTGTCTACATTTCATGCTACTTGGGCGCAGCAACATTATAAAAATGAACATTTTACCCAAGGTGTTTTATCTGTTTCGGTCTGTCCCATTGGAAGTAACAAATGTTAGACTACCACACCTTCAATCGATCTGTGGCAAGTTTATATGGACTCCGGGCAGGCCTAGGTGCGCAATGCGTTTTATGACGCTTCCAGTTTGTAGAGGGGCATTAGCCATCCCGGACTTTGCATTATATTACTACACATGTTTTCTGTTAAAAATGCGAGTCAGGTTAACAGGGGAGGGCGCTTTGAATAATGCTTCTGCCCCTACGATAATTATTGTCTTTTTTAAAGAGATTTTATTTATTTATTTATTTAGAAAGTTTTATATAGCGCGGACAAGATCCTTGCGGAAATCAGAGCGCTTTACAAGAGAAGTACCTGGGGGAGCATAGACAGACAGGTGGAACAATAGGTCACATAGTATGAGACAGCATTCGATGTCCAGTGCCCTCCTCCGCCGTGTAGCGGGGGACCTCTTCCAGCCCTCCGAAGTCGTCGAGCTGTCGGGACTAGGCTCCTGGAATTTCAGCTGCCCCTGTTTATTACGAATGTTCAGAGAAAAGCTAGTATGGATTTGCTCATTGTAGATCTCAGGCAGTTGGCATATGATACATACTCTAAGAGTCACAAAGAGGGCAGGCACGTGGGATAACGAACTTTACCCGAAGGTGTCAGAGCGCTTTACATAGGATCCATTGGAAAACATAAGGACTGACGGTTACATGCGTAAAATGATTGCAAATTTTTGCATTACAAAAGAACCAGTTAAAAGCATACGGACCAGGGATTACAAGTGTAACAAAAAGGAATACAAATGGATATACTCTAGGCCTATACTAGTAATATCTCTATCAACATATGGAGGGGGTACACCTGGATATACTCTAACAATCACATGGGAGACTAGTCGCTAGAGTTATCTCTATATACATAGGGAAGGGATATGACTGGATATACTCTAAGAGTCACATAGGAATGGTGGAGAGCACAACGTTCTACAGCATATACTAGTGATTAGAGCTATCTCTATATACATAGGGAAGGGAAAGGACTGGATATACTCTAAGAGTCACAGAGAAGGCAAGCACGTGAGATAAACGAGAGATGGAAGCAGAAAGTGGTGAAAAAGACAGTGAGGAGTGTGTCAGAGGCAACAGGAGAGACAATCGGAAAGTCGAAAGGACAGTGAGAGATCACTAAAATGACGGAAGAGAACGTTAGAAGAAGAGGCAAGTCATACGGAGAAAATGGCGGGGAGCAAGAAGGTCCAAGTCCGACAGTTCCGGAAGAGGGCTGGCATAGCCAGCAGGTCCAGGGGGAGAAAGCAGTCCGTAGCAAAGTCGCAGCCTCATCGTTCACGAGGAGCTGGGGCAGAGGAGAACAATCCGGAGACCAGAGGAGGGTCACAGGAGAGAGACCACAGGCGCCCAGGCAGCGATGGAAGGCAGCAAAGTTTGAAGCAAAGGGAAGGAGGGGCCTCTCACCAGAGCCCAGTGGAAAACCAGATCAGTCTTGCGTGACCCCGGGGCAGTCTGGTGATGTCGACAGCCTCAGCACTCCAAGTGGGGGAATGCAGCAATTCTTAAGATCAGGGACAGCTTATGGTGTGCGAGGGCAGTGAGAGTTGGGTTCAGAAGCTCAATAGGGGGAGCCGATCGCCAGTTGCAGGTCGCCGCCAGCCGCCATTTTAAGGTCAGGCATGCGCTGGAAGGAATATCGTTATGAGGATCACCTCCAGTGAAATGCCGCTAATGAAGCACCTGGGTTTTGTAAAGCTTGTCTCAGCTTCTGTGCTGCGACCTTCAGCCGTACCTCCTGTTGGGGATTGCAGCTGTCGGCACTCTCGGCAAGATTACGACTGCCATTTTGTATGCCGCCGCCTTCTCCCCCGCACTGCAGATTTTCACCGCTCCCACGGCACCAACAACGATCGGGGCAGCCCAGCCCTGCAAGTGCCCCACACTCTCTGGTTCAGGTGTCGTGGAGAATGCTCTCCCGTAGCCAGGAGCCGTGCCGGAGCAGAGCGTGGACCGGGAGCCGAGGCAGACCCCCGCCGGTTGCTCCGCCCCTCCGCCTAGCGCCTTCGCCCGCATCCCGCTCCCATCTCACAGCAGGCGCCGGGTGTTCCGACGCAGTATGCAGTGCCGGGGGCCCAGATTCGAGCTCGGGATCGGCAGGTAGGCAGGGCAGCCGCGGAGGAGCTCCGGGGCTCCTGCTCCTCCGCGGCCGGAACCGGAAGCATACTCGATTTAAGGTTCTACATAGTGCGTATAGAGTATGGAAAAGAATAAAAAAACAGAAACCTTTGGGTACAATATCATACTATACCCCCTGAATGCTGTTAAGATCTTGCTTCTATATTTAGTGATAACATAGTATATGGTCGGAGAAGGAAAGGTATTATTATTTTTAAAAAAAAATCTGTTTATTAGCATAGTTTCGAGAGCAGTAGCAGCATACAGTTTCATACATACAAGCGCAATGTTAATCACGGTGTCACATGCATGCGACTGCTCGGAGCACATATATAAACATAGTACATTCGATTTTCTTCCTTATGATGTCGGTGAACTAGATTAATCTAACAAAACCCCTTCTAACCCCGAACCCTCCCTCCACCCCAACAAAATCCCTCCCTTCACTCTCTCGGCAGATACACATTTGAGATATCGACATATGGGTCACCAGCAACGGTCTGACGCACAGTGCATGCTTTGATGTAACACACAGGTAGGGTGTGAGAATGTAAACGTAGGGTCGGGGGGCGCCCGAACCCCATCTTTGTGCATCGTGGGTAGTGGCCGTGTATGGGGAGGTGGCTCGGGGTATAGTACTATTCTAAGCTGCTAATCACCAGCGTCTTCTTCCCCACTGTCATTGCCAGTCTCAAAGACCCCCAAAATGTCAAACCACTCCAGTGATATCGGGATTTTCCGAAGGCCTCTACTCTCCTCTCTCTGTAGTGCCTCGCCCTCAGCCTTACCCCAGCGCACTACTTCCGCCCGCCATAAGTCAGGGTTAGGTGGTGTAGATGATTTCCATCTCATCGTGATGGCACGCTTCGCTAGTAACAAGGCCAGGTCTGAGAAGCGCGCCGTCACTATCCTGGTACGTGTCGGCGGTCCCAGTCCTAGGAGTGTACACTCCAGTGTAGGTGGTCGGGGAAGGGTACCAGTCGTCTCAAGCGAGGCATGGACAGTGGTCCAGAAATACCCCAATTTAGGGCATTGCCACAGCATATGTACCAACGATGCGTCGTCTGCGTCGCATCGGGGGCAGTTACTCCTAGTTGCAGGGAACATCACATGCAGACGGTGTGGAGTCAGGTAAGCTCTATGTAGCAACATCAGTTGGATGAACTTGTATTTGGGGTTCCTAGCTACTTTCCTAGGGAATTGAAGTATGCGCTCCCACTCCTTGTCTCGCAGTGGCCTCCCAATGTCTATTTCCCACTTCGCCCGCAGTGATGTCAGTGGAAGTGCCCTCCCTGATTTGATGCTAGCCGTGAGCCATCTGGTCAGGTGGCCGCCCGTTCCCATGAGGTAGAGCATGGAGACGAGGGGGTTCGTGACAGGTTCCCGTCCGTTAGGCGACCATGTGCGTGCGATGTAGTGTCGGAGTCCGGCGTACAGGAGGAAGGAGCCGTTGGGGACGCCCTGAGTGGTTTTGAAGTCCTCGAAGGATAACAGGTGGCCCTCCGCAAACAGGTCACCTATGTGCGTCACACCTGCGTCATGCCAGGGCTCCAGTAGGGTCGCCGTGAGTGTGCCCGAGCCTAATGGTATGCCCAATAGTGGGACGCACATAGGTGACCTGTTTGCGGAGGGCCACCTGTTATCCTTCGAGGACTTCAAAATAGGGTGTCCCGGGGGACGTGTATTTTAACGCCTTCCGCCAATATGTGATCGCCAGTTTAAGAAGGGGCAGAGCGTTTCTAGGTAGATCCGAACCAGGTAGGAGCAAGATGTGCACTCTCCCCTTGGCATGGTTGTCCACCGACATATTAATCTCATGAAGATTGCGGCCCGCCACCCAGTAGGCTAGCCATTGTAGTTGACACGCGTAATTATAAGCTCTGAAATCCGGTAAGCCCATGCCTCCGGAGCCGGAGGGGAGTTGCAGTTTGGCCAGACCTATGCGTCTGCGGCCGCATCCCCACACAAGTTCGGTGAGCAGGGAGTCAAGGGTCTTAAACGTCGCCGCCGGGATCTGGAAAGGCAGGTTGGTGAAGTAGTAGATAAGACGGGGGAGCATCACCATCTTGGAAACTGCCACTCTACCGGGTATCGAGAGCGGCAACGTCAGCCAAAATTGAATCTGTGACTTCAGCGATCTAATGGCCTTCCCCAAATTGCCGTCTATCTGTATTCCAAGGTATCGGAACGTGGTTTCCGCCATCTGGAACACATGGGGGGCGAAAGGTAAGGGGGTCGACCCATCTGCGGCTGCAAATGTGAACCCGTAGGACTTAGACTCGCTGATGGCGAGGCCAGAGATCTCTCTGAAATCCTCAAACCCGGGAAACTGGGCTCAGGTCACCCCTCAGGTCACGGAGATATAAAATGATATCATCCGCATATGCAGATACAATGTGGTCCATACCATGCCTTCGTATGCCATAACGGGGGGCCATTAACCTGAGCCTGCAGAGCAAAGGTTCGAGGGCAAGGACGAATAGGAGAGGGGAGAGCGGGCAGCCCTGCTTGGTGCCCCTGGCAATGGCCATGGGGCCTGAGATTTGACTAGAGGTGCGCACCCGGGCCGTGGGGATGGTGTACAGCAGTCTGACCCAAGCTATGAATTCGGGCGGTATCCCGAAGCTTGATAGGGTGGCAAACATATAGTCCCACCTTAAGGAGTCAAAGGCTTGTTTTAGGTCTAGAGAAATGCATCCTTCGGAGTCTGCGTCGAAGTTGTTTCCGAGCATGAGTTGGGCCAAGCGCCTAAGGTTCATGGCTGTATTACGGCCCGTTACAAACCCGCATTGATCCGGGTGGACCAGTTGTGGCACATATCGCACGAGTCTCGTCGCTAGCACCTTGCTCAATATTTTAGAGTCGGTATTGAGAAGGGACAGGGGTCTGTAATCGGCCATGTGTAGACCATCTTTGGCCGGTTTCAAGAGGGAAGTGATCAGTGCCTGCATGGATGATTGCGGCATCGAGGACGTGCGCAAGGCTTCTAGATAAAACGTGTGTAACCGTGGGGCCAGGAGGTCAATATAAGTGGCGTAGAATTCCGCTGGCAGGCCGTCCGTACCAGGGGCCTTACCCTTCGGAAGGGCTCTGATCGCTTGTCTGATTTCTACAACCGATATAATACGCTTCAAGTTCTTTGTTCTGGTCGATAGTAAGTTGTGGGAGAGCTAGACCCTCCATGAAGGCCGCAAGTGTGGGTTCCGACAAGGGTTGTGGGGGGCTATATAGTGCGGTGTAATAATCCTTAAACGCCGTGTTAATCCCTATTTGAGTGGTAACCGGGTGGCCAGATTGGTCCAAAACTCTCAGAATGGGGTGGCTGATCGGGGAGTCCCGCAGGAGGCGTGCTAGTAGTGTACCGGCTCGGTCGGCCTGTGTGTGCTGTCTGTTTGTGTACTCCCTATAATCTATAAGCCGCAGTTCTTCGAGTAGCTCTGCGTGCCTAATGTGCGCCTCTTGCAGTGGTGTAAAGGGAGCATTGGTGCCCGCTGCCTCGTTCTCTAGGGACGCTAGTGAACCTTCTACCTCCTTTAGCTGGCCTATCACCTCCCGTTTCCTCCCCACCTTAACAGTCATAGCAGTCCCCCTGAGACAGACTTTGAAAGCGTCCCACTCTATCTGCCGCGAGCTGGCTGTGTGCGTATTCGTGGAGAAGTAGGTATCTATAGTGTCGGACAGAGCAGATCGGAAGACCGAGTCCTCGAGGAGGTCAGGAGACAGTCGCCAGGTTGGGATGGGGGCCAGGCGCCTGCCCCACTGCCAAGTGATTTCCACGGGGTTGTGATCTGAGAGTGTCTTCCCCATGTGCTGGGCTTGGACAATCAGTGCTGTGAGGGGACGGGAGCAGAAGACATGATCGATTCTGGTATGGAGCTGGTGGGGAGGGGAGAAGAAGGTGTATTCCCTTTCCATAGGGTGCATGCTGCGCCACACATCCGCCATGTCCCAACCCTCAGCCCAACTCGTAAGCGCATCAGCCTATTTCTTGCTCTCGGTAGCCTGCAAAGGAGGGTGCGATCTATCTAACATGACATCAAGCACAGCGTTGAAATCACCCCCAACAATCCAGCTATGATCAGCCCAGTCCGCAAGCACCCCGTTGACAGTAAACAGGAAGTCCGACTGATTTGTGTTAGGTGAATATACACAACCAATGACAACCGCCTCCCCGTCCAAAAGTCCCCGCACAAAAACATATCGACCCTCATGATCAACCCGTTGTTCCAGCAGCTGGAAGGGAAGAGAGCCACGTAACCAAATCGCCGCCCCCCTCGAAAATGCAGAATATGAAGTGGCGAAGAGCTGTCCTCTCCATTTCTTGGGCAACTTCACCGCCTCAGCAGCGTTCAAATGTGTCTCTTGCAAGCATGCAATCTGAGTCCCCCTTCGGTTGAGTTGTGCCAGGATTCTGTGCCGTTTATGCACTGATCCCATGCCATGCACTGATCCCATGCCATGCACGTTCCAGGTGCACAATTGGTAAGTGTTAAGAGGCCCCATTCCCATCTGTGTGGTGCTGTAATGTGTACCAACTGGGCGACCCCATATGTCCTGCAGTGTTAATAGGTGAGAGTGTCTCGCAGCCAAGTGTTCCCTGAACAAAAAGGTCCCTGAGCCAACGTACCCAGGGGCCAAACCGAGGTGCCCAACGTGGGCACAATTCAGCCAAGTTCGTGTGCATACCGGGGGTGGTAGGCCTCCGCCGATGGGCACTGCACTGTCTGCGTGGGCACGACAGCCCACTATACAATGGGCCCCCGCACATACAACCCACTTTGTGTAAAGGAGGGGAATAGTCATACGTTACCACCTTGAGAGGATCAATCGCGTCGTAGTTCAGAACTCCTCTGCCATCTGGGCCGCGATCTTCCTGAAGAGCTGCAAGCTGTCGATTGAGCCAGACACCTCAGTGTGGGTGTCGGTGGTGACGGTGAGTCTGTCTCCGGTTGCTCCCGCGTCGTGGGCGGCCAGTGCCTCCTCTGTTAGACGTTGATGCAGGGAGGTAGACGGGTGTCCTGCTGTCCGGCGTTCGGGAGGATGCGTCGTTGTCGATGGGGCGACTCGTGGGGCGAGTGATGTCCGGGGCTGCGAGCGTCGTCCCGCCGGCCCGGCGAGCCCCCTCAGGCGTTGCTGTGGTGGTCGGTGAACGGGTCCTGTGATGCCGGCGGTGTCAAGGTGACCTCCATCCACTCCGCCGCTTCCTCAGGCGAGTCGAAAAAAATGGGACTTGTTATTATGCAGGATTTTGAGCCGAGCAGGGAACAAAAGCGCATATTTCATGTTTCTGTCCCGCAACTTGCGTTTAACCCCCAAGAAGTCGGACCTGGCCCGCTGAACCGTGGGCGTGAAATCGGATATGTTCCTGTCCTCGAAGCGTATCGGTGCTTCCTCCCTGGCCGCCCGCAGGACAGTGTCGCGGTCTCAGAAGTGGAGGAGACGGGGCGAGGGGGTGCCCCTGGTTGCGGGGGCCGCGACGGCATCCTGTGGGCCCTCTCCACACTGTAGAGGGCGGTGAGATCTCTCTGGCCCACCAGTTTCTTCAGCCAATCTTCCACGAATTGTGTGGGGTCTCTCCCCTCGCTCCTTTCCGGAATGCCTAGGATGCGGACGTTGTTGCGGCGGGCTCGTCCTTCTGCATCGTCCACTCTACCCCACAGTTGCTTTAATTGCTTCTCTACCTTCTCTAATTTCGTGGAGTGTTCCGTCTGCTGCGGGATTAGGTCGTCCAGCGCTATTTTTTGCTCTGCCACTCGGTCCGCCAGCTTGTTGTGGTCGGCCTTTAATAGGGATAGGCCAGTCGCCATACTGTCCATGCGCGATTCTAGCGCTTCGCGCGTCGCGCGTATTTCATTCAAGATCAGATCCAGTTTGGCGTCTTGTGACCCTTTACCGGTCGGAGGGATGATATCCACGTTGGAGGAGGCCAGCGGGTCCTCAGAGCCCGTGGACTGCACGTCCGTTCGGGCGCCCTGGTCCTGTGGTTTGCCCCTGTTTCTGCCCATAGTTCTTGTTAGCAGGGTGGCGATGCAGTGGATGCAGCAGGCCGCCGCGATCCCACGAAGAGTCCAGCAGAGGATATGCGAGGACCAGCCACTTGCTAGGTAGAGGCAGGCGTGGCGAGGGCCCCAGGGCTGGCGGGGGGCGATGTAGTCTATCTCGGCAAGGTGTCTGCGTGGGGTGGGTCGGCGCGTCGCCGAAGGCTTTACATGTAGGCGCGACCCTAGCGCCGTAGAGGTGTCGTGGGAGAGGAGGCGATGGGGTCTAGGCCACAGGAGAGTGTGTCTGTCGTGCCTTGAGGAGGCGCGGCGAAGGTCAGGGCTGCAGCACCGGAATAAAAGGTCCAAGCGCGTGGCGCACTACCCCCCCAGGCCCCGGCACCTGTGGTCAGTGGGTTCTCAATATGCGTCACCTTGCGTCACGTGTCCGCTCCCGGTCCTCGTTCCGATGTCACTGGGGCATGCAAATTGGGTCCTTCATGGTCTAAGGGCCTCCACCAGGCCCCTTCGTGCAGGCAAAATGGCGCCAGAAAGTTCCCGTTGCCTGGCCGATCTTCAAATACGATGCGGCGTAGGCAGCCGGTTCACGGCGTTGGCGGTAGGGTGATTGTGCCACTCGCACTGCTGTCTCAGTCGCAGCGGCGGGACGCTGGAGGCCCGCTGACTCTCCGGGCGGGCGGGCGGGAGGATGGTCCGGTGGTGCCCCCGCGTCACAGAGGGGGCCGTTCAGCAAGCAGCCTGTCCGTGCTGGAGTGGCTAGGCATGGAGGGGCAGCGGAGCCGCAGTGAGGGTGAGCACCGCAGCGCACATTCTTGAGCCGGCTGGGAGAGCAGTGGAGATCCGAGTCTGGGTCCTGAGTGGACCGCGAAGGAGGCTGTGGGCGGGCCGGCCAGGCCGATAACTTTAGGACGGGGCTTCGCCTCGGTCTACAGGCCGCACCAGGTCCCGCCGCCGGAGCTCAGGAACGGAGACGTCTCAGAGGGGCTAAGTTGCACCGCTTCCTTCCGCCGGCCTCCGGAGACAGCCTATGTCGAAATCAGGTGGGTTGCAGGCGGGGAAGTGCAGGATATTTAGCTCGTGTTTAGGGCATAGGACGGAGCTAACAAACTACACGTCCACCATTGACGGCTCCAGGCCACGCCCCCAAGGAAAGGTATTATTATGTTAGGTGATTTTTACTCAGATGGGGGGGTATGTAAATATTTTGATGAACTAGCTAAACAATATGATCTACCTAAGGCGCAGTTTTTTAAATTCTTGCAGATCCGGGATTTTCTATCTCGTACACAAGTTAATATCATATCCCATTCCATTACAGAGTTGGTAAGAAGACAGGAGAGAATTGGTGCGCTATATCAGCTACTATTGTCATTTAAACCAGATGATCTTGAAAAATATAATGTTAAATGGTCTACGGTTTTGGGAGAACAAAATATCTCTATGGAGAAGATTATAGTGAGTTCCAGGGAGATATTAATGTCAGCCAATTTGAAAGTACAATGTTTTAAAACAATATTTGATTTATGTTATACTCCCGCACAAATGTCTAAATGCGGCGCTGGATTTAATGGAAAGTGTTTCCGTTGTGGGGAGGACAATGCAGATAGTGTTCATATTTTTTTAGCTGTTCTAAACTATCTAGATTTATTTCGGATATTGAGAAATTGTTGTCCTATGTAATGAGCTTTCGGCTGATAATTACACCCGTCATTATGTTATTGGGGACGTCTCCATCTAATAATCAAGTGACTGCATTATACAAGCATCGACAATTGATATTCTTTTCTATGACTAGTGCCCTTCTCTGCATCGCTACGGAATGGTTGCAGAAAGATCCTCTTGCTTTTGAGTTTTGGCAGAGCTAAAAGGTACAATTTGTATAAGGTAGAATGGAGTTTATTTACGGTTAAAGGGTTAAAAAAAACGACAGATCGGTATTCATATTTGGGGTTCGTTTCGGGACTATTTCAAATCTTCAATACAGCTTATATAGTGTGAATGGATTTTAATTGTGTATTCCCCGAAATTCCCTTCTACTTTTGTATTATGTGTTTTCTTTTTTTTTGATGCTGTAAATATAATAAATATAAAAAATAAAAAACAACGGTCTGTGTGACATCTCTCCATAATCTCGATTGAATTTCTTCAAACCACAGATCTATGTGAAGGCCTTAGCCTTCTGAGCTTCTAAGTGAGTATGCCACTTTAGCGTCCTGTAGAACCACACCCCCAAATAACGGTATTCATTCACAATTTCCAGTTTCAGATCTCCTAACATCCAGTTAAAGATTGTCTTTTTTTTCCGAAACATAAAATGTTAGTTTTTTTCCATATTTACGTTTAAAAATTTCACATTACAGTATTCCTTAAAAACATTTAATTTCCTTTTGTAGGCCGATTTCAGTCTGATCTAAAATCACCAAATCATCTGCGTACAACAGGCAGGAGATTTTCTTCCCATCCATTCTCGGGCTTGCACTTCTTTCAACCTCTAGGGTTTCCGGTAAATCAGCAAATAATATAGCAAAGAGCAGAGGGGCTAGCACACAGCCCTGTCTGAGGCAGTTCTCGATAGCTATTTTCGGAGTCAATGACCCTTCTGTGTCCCTGATTACTTGGACCCAATTGCCACTGTGTAACTCTTTTATTATCCTCAGCAACCTAGCGGGGATCTTTTTATTTTCTAGGGTTTCCCAGAGGCAGTTCCGATCAACTGAGTCAAATGCAGCTCGAAAGTCAACAAAACAGCACAGCTTACCATTTTGTTCCTTTGACTTGCGTGCCGCTGCCCACAGGGCAAAGCAATGGTCGACCATGGAGTGGCCTTCCTTAAAGCCCCCCTGTTCAGTTGGTACAATTACGAACTCCTCTACCCATTTCTTTAATCTATTCAAGACTATTTTTGAAAAAACGTTTTCCCCTATATCTAGCAGGTTAATTAACCTATAATTTTGTAGTGCATTCACATCCCCTTTTTTGTGTACCCGCCTTATTATTGCCCCCTTTCAATTCTTGGGTATTTTCCCTCCTTCTAGGATTACCAGGAACATCTGAGAGAGGAAATTCGCACACCACTTCATCTCTGATTTTATTATTATTGCTGGGAGACTGTCTGGGCCAGCGGCTAGTGTTAACTTTAAATTAGCTATTGCATTTTTTACATTCAATTCTGTAAAGTCTGGTTTTAGATCTTCTATTAGCCCTTGCCATAGCTCTAGCACTTCTTCTATTAACTCTCTCCGTGGGCCGTACATTTCCTTCAAATACTTCTCCCATACTGCCTCGTCTAACACACAATTCATTGCTTCAACTGGGTGGTCTGCTGCTTCTTTTACCAGTTTCCAGAACTGTCTTAAGTTTTTCGATTCGATAGCTTCCAATCGATTTTCCCAGCATTTATCTTTTTAAGTTCTTTTAGCGATTGCAAGTAACTTTTTATATTCTCTTTTCAATTTTTCAAGATGCCTTTGTCTCTTCTGATCATATTTCTTTCTAATACTTCTGGTTTCCTTCCTAATTTCTCTTTTTTTCTTCTGATATTCTGCCGAGAACCATTTCGATCGTCTTGCTGGGACTATTTGTTGGTTTAGTTTATCTCTTTTCAATTCGACTCGAAGACATTGCACCGTTTACTCTATTTTTCCCTCGAACCATTCCAGATTTCGGACCCCTATATCCCCCAAGATTATCTTCTGTTGGCGTTTTCCTAGTTGTTCTATATATTCTTCTGATAATCTAGTAGTCACTCTTTTTGGGTATTCAACTTGTTTTGCGATTCCTTTGTCACAGGGTTTCGACCTTCCCCCTTGAACTGTCAACTGCAGCGGCTTATGGTCACTCGCTTCTATCTGGAGTATCTTAAATTTACTTATAAGATGGAAGTTCCAAGCAAACATACAAATATATTCTATTGGGCAATTTTGAGTGCCTATTTTGAATGTTTTCTTTGCTGGGCAATCTGAATCTAATCTACCATTCAAGCAGAACAGACCTTTCATCCCTATGTAGTTTCCCAGCATTTCATCCCGTCTTAAGGGTTCACAGACTGGAAAGGTTGCCTCCTTTATCTCATATGCATCCAGTATATCCCTATACCAGAGGTCTACCTTATTTTGTACAGTTTATGATTAAAATCCCCCATTATGGAAAATATATGCGATTCATACTTTCCGCATAGAGAGTCTATATCATCTTTAAAATGTTCCAACTCACTTTCATACTCCTTAGTATTCTCCCATTGCATGTACACGTTTAAAATAATTACATTTTCATATTTTTTATCTAAAACTAGCAAGGACAATCTGCATACCAAAAGCCATTTACATTTCACTTTTAACAGAATCACATTCTTTGCTATTTTTGTAGACACTAAGGTCATAATCCCCCCACCGTGCGTCCAAACCTCTTTTTCATAGCCGGTCGGTGGAGCTGGAGGAAGCCATCAAATATTTGGGTTTCGTTGCATAGCCAAGTTTCTTGCACACATAAGATTCCCACATTCTTTCCTAACTTGCTTAAACATTCCTGTTTTGCTCTATCACCCAGGCCGTTTACATTCCAGGTTAAGAAGTTAAGGCTATGCGACCTCCCCTCATCCTATTCCATCTCACTTAAACCTCCATCTTCCCCCATATCTTCTTTATACTACTGGGAGGGACCTGCAGGGCTGCTTCTTTGACTCCAATTGCCCATGAATTTTCAATGTCTGAATTATTCACTGCTATGTTTAGTTTGCCTCCCCCTCTTCATTATTCTCCATAAGCCTCACCTGTCTCTTCCCAAGGCCTGCATGACATTTTAGGAAGTCTCTACCCGATTGAACCTTTTTTTTCCAGTTCTTTCTCTATGATTAACCATATACTTTCCTGCTCTATCTCACCCTCTGCTTTCCAAATTGCTAGTTTTACCAAATCTGAATAGACAAGGACTCCTGTGATTTCCTCCCCTTTTGTGTTTTCTACGAAGCCCACTTGTCTCAGGTCTTTTGTACCTATTCCTCTCAGACTTGGGCATTTTGAGAATGAGGATAGAATGGGACCCATTTAAGGGTTGGATCTTCTGTGTTTTCTTCCCATTTTTTCTGATTGAACTGGTTCAAAATGCAACCATTTATTACTTCCTATCTCAGTGCCAGTCTTCGGGTCTTCTATGCCTGGCTGTCTGTTGTCCTTACATCTACCATTCACCAGGTGGCTTTTGACTCCTGTTTTACCAAGTTGCGGGCTGCTTTTTCAAGGGTGCTATTCTTCTGAACATAAATATTATGTCCCGCGTTCCTTGGTTTTACTAAGGAATTTAATTCTGATTGCTTTTTACTTGGTCCCTTACTAATCTTTTTCTTTACTTGATTCTTGGGTCCCTCCCTCTTGCCCTCCGGTCTTGCAGGCTTATCAGGTACTTGTGTAAATGCAGGGCATGACTTAATCTCATCCTCTTGTTCCCGCAGTTTATTCCTTGTTTCTACTTTGTGTTCCCTGGTTCTGCCTATCACTCTTCTAGGATGCCCACTATAGTTCCTAGAACTGTATCTAAAGTTTCATCCTCTTCTCCTTATAAACGTCGGGCGTTTAGATATATATATATACATTATGAGAGATTTCAACTATTGCTACACTCCCTTTCTGTTCTATGGGCTGTGCTTCTTCTATTGGTCTCATCATATGTGGCATTTGACCTCTAATTCTTTGCAGGTCCTCCTCAATCTTTTTTAAGTGTGTTTTTTGCGTTTCCAAGACCCCATTGTTTAACATTGTAACTTCTAGTATCCCCTGAAGGGTTTTCTGAAGCATCAAAAATAGGTCCATCATTGAAGAGGAGGGTGTTGCAGAGATATCTAGGTCTTGTTGGCTGTTCCTCTCTGGATTGTCTGTTCTTACACTTCTCTGTGTTTCCCGCTGTAGTTCATTTGACCGTTGGGCTGATGTGTTTAGTTCCACACCCCAATCAATTCTTGATCTTTCCATAGTGTTCCTCATTTGTCCTGAGGTCTCTAGTGTCTGTGTGTGTAGCGAGAATAATTTGGGGGATGAAGACTAAACGCGGCACTGCCAGCGGTTCATTTTGACATAAGAGTGACCGATTTAACAAAAATGATGCCTCCAGTACTTCTTCAACCATTTCGACTGAGCCATTCCCATTCTCCTGTACTACTTCTGCTTCCAAGGCTCTCACAGGTGGCTCTACTCTTTTGTAGTGTTTACCTACAAAGTCTTTTACAGATTTAGAAACTGACAGGCATCCTTTATTTTCTTGCAGTGTCTCTTTAGTTTTTCCTCTTTTGTGGTGCTGCTTTCGCGCTTGCTATGGAGCTGGCCTGGCTCTCCTGGCTTTCTTCTAGGGTCCTTGATTCTCCAGAAAGTTTTCTCCTCCCGGGGCTTTGCTCCGTATGCACTTTACAGGTTTTTTGCTTCCTTTTTGGCGCCATAACTCTCAACCCGGGAATATCACAAGTATATTCATATTTTACGAACTTATGTACTTTAATTTGACTTTCCCCTCTTTAACTAACCCCCTAAGCAGTTAGGTTTAACAACTACTATTTGCTTTGAGGAGGCGTTTTGGTACTGCAATCACACATACACTTTAACTTACCTCTGTTGTGCCTTTATCCCGCCTCGCCTCCAGTTCGCATTCAGCTCAGTACTTTGTAGTTTGAAGTTGTCCAGCAAAACTCCCCCTTACTTCCTTTCTGCAGCGCGAGGGGGGAGCATCCAGGATCAGGCATTCTCTAGGTGCCCTTCGTCCCTGTACTTCCGGGGCTATAATAGCTTTCTCCTGCTCCTGTTTTTTACTGGACATTATCTGGGCTTATCTGGCGGCTCTGTATCGCGGTGCCACGATTCTCCTATTCCTGGCTCAGCCCGGAGGGACCCTAGGCTCGCTTACATTCACCAAGACCTGAAAATAGGGCCACGTGTGCGGTGCGACACAGTGCTGCAAGCTGGTCGCATTCCGTGTACCTCCTACTGCTGCGGCTCGGGCTCCCAAGTATGCAGTGCTATTCCGACGCTCCAACTTTGTGCGTAGCGTTCTCGGCGGGCAGGCGGGATGGCAACAACAAGAGGAAGACTCCAGAAACAAAGAAAAAGTCCAGTTCCACCCAGGGTATATTTGTAATTCCTTGGAGCATCCACAGTTGCACAGCAACAAATCACACATGATCCCTTTGTCCCACCGCCCCAAACCCACTCTAATGGACTATTTGCAAACGTACAGACTATAAAGAAACTGCATTATACATGTTTTCCTTCATACTCTGATCGGCCCTCATCATTTTACGGCACCCCAGCAAGTTATTAAATTGCATCAATAATACCAATTAATATGGATTGCCCATCGTTCATTGTCCTTAGGCTAAGGTAGGCCATAAGTGGTTTCTCAAAGCTACAGAACTGTTAGCTTTAATTCCTGAGGTCCAGAGTCAGCATTTCCATTGCCAATATTATCATCCAGATCCTTCTCGCCCAGTTATCAATTTTTTGCAACTATTTCTTGTTTTACTCCTTCAGTATATGAACTAATCGAGTCCAATAATTGTTTGCTAGTCCTTCTGCTGAAGTTGGATGCAACCTTAACAGTGTTAACAAAGGGTCATTTGGTATGGAAACCCCAGTGTACTTCTTGGAAAATCTTTCACCAAAATGGTCATGGCTCTCTATAGCAGCCCGTCAGCTAAAGTAAGATCCGGGGACCTACTCTCCACAGCATTCAACCTAGAAAGAGGTACAAGATCGGGCTGCCCCCTCTTCCCTACCCCTTTCATACTAAACCTTGACCCACTACTCCACAAGATTAGATCCAACGACCTCATTCAAGGTGCCTCCTTTAATAAGACCATAGTGAAACTAGCGGCCTACGCTGATGATATTTTAATTATGACCGAAGAGGCGTTGGTCTATTCCTGCCCTACTACAGAACATAGAAGAGTATGCCAGAGTTTCAAACTATAAACTAAATAAAGAAAAATCACAAATTCTGGCTCTAAATAACCTCTGCTCCAGCGCCCTGTTCACGGACACAGGCTTAGCCTGGCAACCAAAAATGATTAAATACTTGGGTCTGGAGTTCAATTCAGACATATTCGATTCCCTACACAATAATGATACCCTAATGCTGAAGAAATTAGACTCTCTTGTGGAGAGCTAGAATCCCATATTTCTTACATGGTGTTGCCGTATTGAGACTTACATAACGATGATCACCCCTATAATCAACTACCTCTCAAATATGTTTCCGCTAGCCCTATCGGATGATTTCACCCAAAAAATGAATAAATTATCAAACAAATGTATCTGGCAAAACAAACGCCCTAGAATCTCTATTAAAAAAACCTCCACCTTCCTGTTCAGCGTGGGGGGTTAACCTGGCTGACTTCAGAACCTATCAAACTGCTTTCCTCACAAAACAGGGCTCCCTCTTGTTCTCCGATTTGCCAGACTACACCCCCTCTTGATTATCAATTGAGAAGGAGCTTCTGGGTGGGCTTCACCCTATTTCCCTCCTAACCAGCTCCCCAAACTCCCCTGCCTCTGGAAAATGCATTTTTAATGCCACCAAAAAAACCCTTCTGAAAATTGAAAAGCTCCTTGAGGTACTGATCACTAATTCTAACTTGGTCTCCCTCTGGAAAAAAATTAGAATCCAAGGTGTTTTTGCCTTTTGGCCGCTTTGGGCCTCTAAGGGCATTCATTTCTTGAAAGATCTTGGATCGCCACAGTTCCCAATATCTTTTAGAGCAATAGGAACTCACTTCAACCTATGGGACTTAGATCTATATGACTTCCTCAAACTTAGTGAATCCGTCCAAATTTAACCTCCCTTCCAGCGAGCCCTCCCTTCCTAAATCCATTCTGACCTTTAATAAATCTGGTCACCAAGCCTCTAGTTTTATAACGTTTTAAAACCAAAATCTAGTAACCTAACGGCGAGCTCTCAGACAAAATATGACTCCACTGAGACTTTCACCTCGGAGTCTTGGCATCTAATATAACCCTAGGCGGTGAACTCCGCACCGCTCGCGGAGGTTCCCTCACCCCATGTTACGCGGAGCTTGCTGAGTTCCCAAAAACTCCGCTTTGTGGAGTAGAGTTTTTTTCCTTGCTTGCGTTCACCAACGTCAAGTTGGCAAGTCAGGAAAATACAGCGAGATTTTTCCTTGTTCACAATGAGTGCGAGCATGGAAAATAAACCTTTCTCAGCGCGGGGGGGGAGGGCAGGTTTCTCATTGCGAGGGGTCGCGTATGCTCGCGACCGCTCATATTGAGAAACTGCCCGTTTGCGTTGAGAAAGCTGCTGCTCGTGTAAAAATATACTCGAGCGGCAGAAAAGGTAAGCTTGTGCTGTGCATGGTGCGGTTCTCAATGATTGTGCAGAGCGGATAGGCATCCGGCACTGTACAATCACTGCGAATGGCATTTTTGTACTGTACTCCACTGCTTGCGGAGCTCCGCGTAGTGCAAGAGTTTTTTTTGCACTTCGCGTAGCTTCACGTAGTGCAACTCCGAAACCTGAGCCCAGGGTTAATCTAAAATGAAAGCCACAAAACCTCTACCTCCCTCTCCCAGGTAAAATTCTGGCTACTGCATAGAACCTTCTGGACTCGGGCATGCCTTCACAAACTCTCACTCAGAGTCAACCCATCTTGCTGTAATTGTAATAATCCGTCTGGTGACCCCCTCTTCCCCACCTCCTCTTCTACTGCAGAGCGGTTTCTCCATTCTGGGACAATGTTTTCAATTACAAACACACACTTTTCAGAGTGCAGCTAGGAAAGGAAACCCTAGCTCACGTCCAAGGTTTCCTTGACCCAAAAATCAATTCTCGCAGTGATAGTCTCTTGATTGATATCCTCCTAACCGTTGCCCGTAAAACAGTACTCACTGGAAAAACACAGCAGCCACCTCGTTCCATTCCTGGTTAAACTGGGTCTCCTTCCTAGGAGGCGATGACATCTCCCTTTGAAGCCCCCCATGGTCAGTCCACAAAACCTCTATCTGAACAGCCCTCAACAACTACTTGGCCTCCACCAGACCCCCTAGGAAACCTAATGTGTGAGTAGATCGCTCTAGTCCTTGATGCTCACTGTGAAGTAGTGTGGCTCACTGGTTAGAGGCGGCAGACCCGAGAGCAGAGGACGGCCCGGGACCAGGGTTCGATTCCCGGCGCGGCAGGTTTCTGGACCAGGGTCAGCGGACTCGATAATTCTCTCGCCTCGGTGCCCACTCTGATCAGCGATCACACTCGGCAACTCTGGGCATTAGCTTGCCTCATCTTCACTAACGGCCCCACCAGACCGCCGGGGATGCCTGGTCTCACCCTGGAGATACCCATTAAGGGACCATCTCTCAGGGAAGCCAGGAAGGGTTTCGCAGCGGTCGAAGCGCCTTGGGACCCTCCGGGTAAGTAGTGCGCTATATAAATGCCTATACATTTACATTTGACTGGCACCTATCCTGCGATCTCTCCTCTGTCTTGTCTAACTGTCTCACGATGAAACACTTACTGCAAGATACCTAACAACATGTTCCTTGTACTCGGATTGACCTTCTCTATATATACTGTTTCTCATTCAATCGTCTACTGGTTCCTATTTTTTACTTTCCATTTTACCATTTCCCCTCTTATTATTTGTAATTTTATTTCTTTGGGTGCTGTATTTTATACTGCTTGGATTTGATGTGATTTACCTTGTTTGGATATATGTTCATGATTATTTTACACTATCCTTCTATCCCGGTTCCTCTGTATCAGCCCTAGGCTCCACAATATGTTCCTTTTTGTGTTCCGTTGGGGTTTCTCCCTCTCTTGTTCACTTGTTTTTGAAAATGGTCAGTAAAATCTTCAGAAATAAAAAATAAAAATAAATCCCTGCAGTATACTTTTAAAAGAGGACATGGCCACCACACATGTACAATGTCACCTCCTTGTCTAAGTTGCCTCTAGCACTATCCGTCAGTATTAGGGTAAATGTGTTATTTCCTGGTGTTGTACATCATTTACACATTATCTTATATTGGGTCTCACAGTTCTCTTCACTCTCTACAAAATTTATAAGGTTTCACAACTTCTCATTGCTTTCTTGTCATCTTTATCTCCTATCTTTCCCCTCGCAACTATAAGAAATTCTCTTCGGGGATGTGGAGTAGCTGTGAGCACGTTGGGAACGTCATTGATCACAGGCACATAGAAAGGGAACAGTTTCTCAAATGTTGTAATGCCTCACAACCCTGCTTTGTTATTCCTTGGTTTAAATACCTAGTAGCACATGTAAGGTATTGAAGGATTTCCTGTTCACCTACAAAGAAATTATCTTAGATTAGTTAAATAACAATTTATTTTCCTTTCCTGAAGATAGCCCTCAGCATTCGGTAATCACCTTCCATTTCACAAATGAATCTCTATCAAAAGCTTTGTTTTGTTGTAGAGGGGCAAAGGGTGATGGAAATATATCAATACTTAGTCCCCAAGATACTTTTTTGTATATATTTGCAGAAGTGGGCATGTTGCTTTGGATACATAGGAAACCCTAGGTCTGTGTTGTTGATTGGCCTATTCAACTGAGCTTGGTCCATTTACGGTTAGTGTTGCCCTTGCCGACAGTCAAACACCATTCCCTACTGAACAGCTATGTAATATTCCCTCCTATTCAGTACACTGAGCCACTTTTCCCTTCCTAGGAGTGCATGGTGTTTCTTTGGAGAGTATAGGTGTTTTCACGATTTTTATGACGGTATTACAGGCCGATTGGATAGTTGTTCAATTTTTTCTGTGAATCATTGTTAGGAGAATGGCACAGAATCTACCCTCTCTGTAAGATGTTAATCTTAATTACTGCTATCCTACCTAGCCACAATGTAAGCATAGGTTTCCATATTTGAATATCTTGTTTTATCTCTAAGGAGGGCTGGGTAATTAGCCCTGTATAACACCTAAACTGATGAAGTAACATTAATCTCCAGATATTTGATCCTCTCCTTTTCCAGTAGAGAAGACCCCTACTTGTCCCCAAGTCTCAATATCCAGTCCTACACTCACAATCTCTAAGCTACCTAGATTTATCTTGAAATCAGAGCTAGACCCATATCGTTCGTGAGGGTCCGAATTATACGTGAGTCAGTTACTTTTGAATTCAGTGTTTATTTGTTTTCTTTCTAAATGTTAGTTTTTATATTGTTACAAGACCTTGATGTAACTCGATTATCTTTGATTAGTGTTTTTTTAATGCAAGTTACAATTTTAGTACCATATCTATGTAGCACTCCACCTTAACCTTTATTTTTCAGTGAATGTCTAGGGTTTTTTAATGTAATGTAAGATGTTAGTACCATAGCTAAGTAGACTTCATCTGATTGCGGTGGTGGGTTGGCTATAGGGTGTGGCATGCAGCCAGGCCCTTCACCCAATCCCTTTGTACAAGCAATCTATATTTATGTATTTCTTTATGTATGCATTTTTTTTCTTTATTTATTTAAAGGACCAAAGCTTTCCTTAGGATCCTACTGCCACTGCTGCCCATCGCAAGGGTTTCCCAGCTTTGATTCAACCTCATGCCTCAGTCTTTTCTACAACCGTACCACTGTTTATCTCTTTTATGTAGTTTTAGTCAATGCTTTTTCACTTTCTCCCTATCACCTACAACCACCGGCACAACATAAAGAACTGAGTATCAAATGATCATTCCCTCAGTTTCCTTCCTTCACACCCAGATAAAAACACAGCCGTTAGATGCACACACAATTTCGGCAATAATCGCATCAAGACAGCCAACATATAATGGAGTTATCCACTAGACTAAATGACACCAAAGCAGATCTGGGTCCAAGAAGCAGCAAACAGAACGGTTCATTTTCTGGGCTCTACTCTCGAACACATTTACTTACAGATAATAACTGCACATGATAATGCAGAAGGCAAAAAGAGACTGCAATTTTGACTGGAAATCGTAAAGCTGTGACCAAATGCACATTTTAGAAGACTGGCACTTCTAGTAATACATACCAGTGGGAGATGTCGGCTTTAAAAGTGCTAATAATTATGTTTTACCTAATGCTCTCTCCCACCACTTGCTGATGCAGGATGTCTTCCCTAGCTCTGTAATTATCTCCATGTGTTTCTTTGATCACATTTGCTGTCATAGTGGAGTTTGCTTTTATTGAAATTCGATAATGCATGAAGTCTTCCCTATGCTGACAATACAACTTGACACTATTCGATTTACATACAACCTGTAGGAATGGCCATGTGTAATTTGTTATTGAGACAGCATGTTCCTTGCTAGGCCGCATTAATGGAAGGTATATAGCAGTAAGGACCGTGGGGCTCAGTCAGGCTCTGGAAGAGACATGCAAACCATAACTCACGCACCAAATGCAGTGCTCACAACCTCACCCTTGACGTGACCGGTGTAATTACAAATGACGAACAGTATTTAGTTTACATTATCTATCTATTACCAATAACACAAATAGAAATATATTATTATTTATTGATTTGAGTATGTCTTGCTATTTAATGCTTGCTTTCAGATGTTGTTTCGTAAAAAGCTCCCACATCAAATCAGAAGTGTTTTTTTTTTTGCTTTTGCAGACAGTCCTCAAACCCGAGTTTGCATGCAGTCCACAGACTAATGGTCCATGTAGCTCTTAATTTTTACCCCTTTCAAGCGCGCCTACTGATTTTATAACACCGGTTTGGTGTGAAAACTGCAATGACAATAAACGCATTTCTCTGTGAAATGTGTAGTGTACGCTCCTAATTACAGCCCGCAAAACTCCCTGTAAAGCATTTCCATTAACAGGGCTTCTAGGATTATGTGGGGTGGACAAAACAATGTGGAAAGATTAACTAAATTATGCTACAAAAAAAGCAAATTAAGGGCTGTTATAAGCGGGGTTTCATATGCAGTTGCTGTGGCGCAAAGAGCCCAAAAGACTTCAAGATTTCTCCTTTTCTTAGGAGAGGAGCTCAACTGATGCCACACCTGGACCTGATCAGGTCCTATTGGGCACCTCTTTTGGGTCTTAGGGCTCAGCCAGGGAATGTGGAGCTTGTTATGTCCCTGAACAGGAGGTCAGTCAACTGGGATCCAGTCTTCCTTCTCAGGAAGTAGGCCAGCAGGCATCAAAGAAGCAGGGCAGCAGATAGGCCGTTATTATGACCACAAAGCAGCACATCAGTCTTTCTTCTGTAACATCCACAGGTCCAGGAGTGTATTGAAGAGTTGGGTCTGAGGGTCCAATATTCATACATGGTACCCTCTTTGGAATGGGGTAGTTTATAGAGAATTCCATTTGAAGTCCTTGAAGTTTCCTGTCTCTCCTGCCTTGACTTATCTGCAGAAAAAGAATGGTTTACCCCTTACAAAAGGTTTATTTTGCCAGGTCGAAATCGCAGTTTGACTGCACACACAGGTTGCAATGGCAGGCCAGACATGTTTAAAATGCTACCTTGGTGGGCCGAACAACAGTGCTGCAGGCCCACTAGTAGCATTTTAATTTACAGGCCCTTGGTACATGCAGTACCATTTTACTAGGGACTTACAAGTAAATTAAATGTGCCAATTGGGTGAAAGACAATTATACAACGTTTAAAGGAAAGAGCACAAGCACATTAGCACTACTTAGCTGTGATAAAGTGCGCAGAGTACTAAAAGCCAACAAAAAAAAGAGTTCAGAAAACAGGGTGAAGGTGAAAGTGCCAAGTCCAACAAGGGTTCATTTTCTGTCAGTATTACTTTAATTGGTTTTAGCTAAACCACTTTTATTTTAATAGCAGGATTTGAGAAATCAGTGAATGATACAAATTAAATGGCTACTGTGGTAAATCTGTAACTATTCAATAAACGCTGTATCCTCAATGTTGCATTAATCCACTGTCCATCATTGTCATTTGTTTTATCAGCAATTTATTCATGAAAGTAAATCAAACCTAAATCTTCTAATTCCAATTAGAGACCGCTAGTGGCTGCACTTTGAGGAAAATATATTTTTCAAGGTAACTACTCCAAAAACAATATGTACTATAAAACAGCATACCTGGTAGCATGTATTGTGGTCCTAGATTACTATATTGGGGTTTGATTATTTTTTTAGGACTGACCAGAACCAGTCTTTGGCAATATTGTACCCTGTTACAATATACAGGTGTGGTTATAAATGATATTTAAAAAATGGCTAAAATTCTTATTTCAAAACATGTTCGCAAAATACTATCAATTTTCTTAGAAACAAACACACTTCTCTAATCCGAGTAGATGGGCTTTAGGCAAGCCCATGGCACGGAATCAGCCCTTGTTTTGGCAACAGATGAGTTGAGGAGGCAGGGTGACAGTGGACAGACTGGTATCCTGATTCTTTTATACCTGTCAGCAGCGTTCAACACTGCCAACCACCAAATCCTACTCAGTAGATTAAAGGTGACCGGGAAAGATTTGTTCCTTAAGTGGATTTAATTCTACCTAGCAGAGAGATATTGAGCAATCTCTCTCCCACATTCAAATCCAATTTTAAAGAAACCTTGCATGGAGTGTCGCAGGGCTCTATATTAGGCCCCATTCTATTAAATGTATACCTGCGCCCTCTACTAACACTCTAATTGGGTCATTTGGATTGTTTGTCATTAACTATGCGGTTGACACCTAATTGATAAAGATGACCCTAACCAGCTGGATAAATTCCATGTCTGCCTAATGGAGATGGAAAACTGGCTTAATAAGAATACACTAACATTTAATGTAAGCTAAACAGAGTTCCTGTGCTGCTCCCCAGCAAGCTACCAGGGCAACTTCCAAATAATATTTGGCCATGGACAAAAGCCACAGATCTGATTACAGCCCACTCAGTGTAAAATTTAGAAGTAAAGATCGATCATAAACTTTCTATTGAAGCTCAGGTCAAGATTTCGATCTCCCAGTCAGAGGACTTGTCCCTAAAATGCCAGATCGGATTAGCTATATCCAGGAAAGACCAAGTAGTCACTGGGATGTCACTACCTCACACCGTTGGGTGTAGCTTAAATTCTACAGCTTTGAGGTGGTTGGAATTTGTATTATCCAGACCCTTCAATTAACCAATAAATTTGAGGATGGCACTCCTGTTGAGGCCTTTAGACACATGACTTGGAAGCTTCTCAAGTTTCTTTGTTTGCAGGCATGAAGTGCTCATGGCGTCAGACCCTACTAATGTAGTTACATCGGCCGGTGGCTGTGTCCTCCAAGGGCAGGCCTCAGAGTCCCTAGGGGTTATATAATCCATGTGCAATGAGCTATGCTGTTGCCCTAGGTGAAGATACAATGGCATACGATTAGCTATGCCTTGAAATGAGAAGCTGCCTGTTGCTTCATCATTCATTTGGGCCTTGTGGTATCGGCAACATTTCTGGCTATTACGCAATACTACTTCCTTAGTAGTGACAGTGTTATCACTGATTCTAGAGGGAGCCCGGGTGGGCGCCACTGGCTTCACAGGAGAAGGGTGCCCTATAAGAACCGTCCGATTGATAAGGAAAGATAATGGACTCAGACAAGCAACGTGCGAGTTAGTAGCCGACTCTTGATTGCATCTGTCTTCCCAAGCTTGCATCGGCCCTGCCTTTTATGCAATATTGGTTTGAAAAATTGAATAATTACGTTTTTCAATGAGGTTCATCTCTTTTTTGAAGGCTTCTGAGATTGTAACGATTTCAGCATGGGGCTCGTAGCTTGATGATTGCATGGGCTGTGTTCGCAAACCAGACCTGTCCAGAGCAGTTTGATTGTCCTGATTATTCGATGCTTTTCTCAGCTGTTTTCTCTCCCTTTTTGAGAGCGACCTTCAAAGTGTGGATGATGAAGATTGAGGTGTTCAGTCCATGGCAGGATAGAGCTTGGGCCCCCTGAACCAATTAATATTTTGCTAGGTGGGGCAGGTTTATTTGTTTGTACTTGCTGTCGATTGATCACGTGCATTTGTACATCTATGGAGACTGATTTCACCTCTTGTATTTACGCTTCCTTACTGCATTTTGTTGGAAGGAGGGTATCAGTTTCACATTTTGGGCCTTTAACTTCCTCCAGTATGGCAGCTAGAATAGCAGGACACAGGAATGCAGGTCAAGTGTGGATGAGCTCGAGCAAGTGTAATAACTGGTGGCGAGATCAGCTTGAACTCCTAGTACCATTTCATTTAGCGCCTTTAATTTATTATCTACTCCGATGACATGTACTGCTAATACATTAGGCAGATCGACCTTGAGCCCCAGTCTATCAGAACGATGACTGAGGGCCAAATATAACTCTCTTCCATGTTTTATAAAATGAGTCCCAAAGTGACAATGTCAGCGAGGCAGGGTTGATGATATTAGAAAGTGACCCATCCCTATCACTAACCACCGTCACTGTGGAATCTTTATCGCCTGACTGCTAGGACCCAGATTGGATTGAGGATGTGTTCCAGATATCATTGTTGCGTTGATCAGTGATATTCGGATTTGGATGTGCTTGGATCGATTGGTCAAGCAGAATAGATGGCTTTGCAAGAGAATGTTTTACTGGACTAAGCAAATGGTTGTGATCTACCGTAGACCCTCTCTTGTTTGTCCTATTCAAGTTAAGCTCATGTAAACCAATGGGGCTAAGCAGGATCAACTCTATCTCCTGTAAAATAAAGGCAGTTTGCTGTATCACCTACATCTCTTTCCACTACGGCAAGAGCTGCATTGGTTACAACTCGCTGTTAACCCTGGTCTGTATTGAAAAAGAGTAACCTGGATCCCCTCGAACCCAGTAGCTACAGACCCATCTCTAGGCTTCCATTTCCTTCCAAAATACTTGAGAATGCACTAAATGCGGAATTATTGACCTTTATTGACAATAATAATCACTTGTATTCCTCACAGCATGGCGTCAGAAAGGCGCATAGCAGAGAAACGGCTCTGCTGGCCGCCTCCGAAGAGATCAGACGGATATTGGACAAGGGTCAACAAGCCGTCCTGATATTGCTCGATCTCTAGGCGGCATTTAACACGGTCAACGATACGATATTGATCAACCTATTAAGGGCCATGAAAGTTAAAGGAGTTACCTTGACCTTACTACAACACTTCTTAACAAACAGAAGAAACCATGTTGCATTGGGCAATTGCACTTCTGAGCAATTTAGTCTCCCTTTTGGGGTGCCGCATGGCTCCTCATTGAGCCCCACCCTTTTTAATTTGTATGTTGCTCACTCGTGAAACAGATGAAGTACCTGGGGTTCTCGTGGTGTCTTAAGCCGATGACACTCAAATTGTGGCATCTATACCTAAAGACTCTACAGAGGCAGACTTCAGGTTCAGCTCATGTATGACGCAAGTGGATTACTGGATGAAAACGAATTGCCTAAAGCTAAACTCTGGCAAAACGGAGGTGTTAATTTTCGGTAACAATATATCTGTCTGGTCCCCTATCTGGTGGCCCTAGAATATGGGACCCTTACCTATTCCAGCTCAAAAGGGTTGAAATATGGGAGACATTTTTGTTGATAAGCTCCTCTTCTATCGACAAGTTAAAGCTTTATCTTCTTCAGTTTTTTACACATTAAAACCGATAAAGAAAATCAGACCGTTCATCCCAAAAGAACTTCAAAAATGGTCGTCACCTCTCTTGTTCTGACCAAAGTGGATTATGGAAATTCACTATTTATTGGTATCCGCAAAAAGCCCTTACAGAAACTACAAGTACTAAAAAACGCGGCAGCGAGACTTATCGCTGGAATTCCTAAACTTAAGTCAGCAACCCAAATCTTGAGCAATATACACAGGCTACCTATAGCAAAACGCCTTGAGTTTAAAACACTATGTATAACTTTTAAGTCACTGCATAATTGTGGACCTAGCTATTTTCGTAGTGAATTAGCCTGGTATATGTCAAGCAGAAGGCTTAGATCCTCAGAAGCAAGGCTACTATCCATCCCCAGATCAAAACTCATGGCCTGGAGTGGCCGAAGTTTCCTTCTGAAGGAAACTACTCTTTGGAATTCTCTACCTTTAGCCATCAAATGCTGCTCTGACTTCCTGACTTTTCGGAAGCAAGTCAAAACCTGGCTGTTCCCTTACTGAAAACTAAGAACCATTCTGTCCAGGCCTCTCTCTCCCCCCCCTATCTGCTTTAGCGCCAAGACGCCCCTGGGCATTCGAGCGCTATATAAAACCACAAATCAAATTAAATTGCACTTAGTTTTGTGGGGCAGCCAGCGAAGAGGCCTGGTGAATGTACAATAGCTTGTGTTGTTGTTAATCTCCTAGTTGCGGACTCATTAATTTTCATCAGGTGCTGATTTGAATTCCTAGGCCGCTTGTTGATTTCTAGTAACAGGCCTTGAGGTTCAAGTGAAGGGTTGGTACAGATGTTATTAGCAGGCTTCATGAAGTCTGTGATTTTTACTTTCTTTGGAGTGGGCAATACCATGCTCTGAACTTCCTGCGCCCCCGCATCGCTTGTGCCCTCCACCTCCTACAGCTCTTGTTTAATATAGCTTTTGTTTTTATTTTTGACCTTGCAACTTTGTCTGTTGGCCAGGTTAATGACACCTCAGACATTACCGGATCTTATTTTTCCTGTGCCGGTACTGCCACAGCAAGAACTCAATAGAAAGCCCCAAGGGGCAGCCACAGGGTGCTGCACAATGGTGGTGACCTCATCGTAGTCGTTCTGCTACAGACGTTCTACCAGTCTTCTGCTGGCCTTGGACAGTGAATGGGCACATGTTGTCCAGGTGTAGCAGGATCAGTGTGCCTAATTAGGCCAGGCTCAGCAGGGCACTGCTGAGTTCGGAGTGGGCGACGGCCTGTGGATCGTAGGGCCCCAAGTTCAAACCTGTACCGAGGGCCGTGTGGTGGGTGAGTCAGGAGTACACCCTTGCTGCAAGCCACACCCAGTCCTAGACGGGACACTTCCTCAGACTTGGACGCTCTGTCTGATGCTGCGGTTCTTACACCGTGGTCCTTCCAAGCAGCACTGGAGCTACCCTATGGTCGAGACCAAAAAAACTTGGAGGCTGCAAGGGTGGGGGATTGAGGCTGGGGCAGACGGGGGCATCTTCCTCCTCCAACATCTGGCCACCTGCTCCAGCAGCTCCAGAACTCCACCTGCTTCTGGCAGCTTCCTACAAAAGCGTGAAGCGTAAACTGCAGAGAAAGTAGCTGTAGTTATGGTTAGGTGTTTAAAAAAACATTGGAAATTCACTGAAAAAACCCAAACGTTAAAGGGACGTTATAGTTAGGATAAAATGTCAGAGTTAAACAGAAATTTACTAGTTATTGTTTTCTCAAGTAGCTATACATGTGCCCTAAAGTAAGTGTCTCGCACCCCTGTTGTGTACTGCTATGTCATCACTAATGATGTTCTACAACATCATTGATAATCTCACTGCAACATCTGAAATGACATCATTGATGAGAACACTGTGATTGGCAGGTGCACCAGTTATCGTTCCTTTAGGGCAAGAGTTATAGTTACTTGAGATAACTATATCTGGCGAAATTTCAGTGTTTTTGAGTGTTAAAAACTGATATTTAGTCCTAACTATAACGCTGTTTTAACTTTTTGTTTTTTCAGTGATTATATATGTATGTTAACCATTATGAATTATTTAAGGTTAATGTGTACTTTGGTGCAATTTCATGTAAGCAATTTTTTTTTGTAACATAATTTTTATTGCAGTACCAAAACATTGTGTATACATTACAATGATAAATATTAAGACAATGCAGTGTTGTGATGCACATTTGTCCAAGAGACACTGCTACACCGCCTGTATGCCCACATCCAGAAGGCCGGGCGGCGACGGCAATATGTCCATCTTCTGCATCTTCTCCCAATTCACGTTGGCTGAAATCGTAGGATAACGTGGACTGCTTTTGAATTTTCACCCCGCCCCTCCCCTTGTCAACAACCCCCCGGAAAACCCCAATCCCCCCCCCCCCCCCCCCCCCCCATGGCTGCGCTATGGTTGAGTACTAGAGAGTGTAATTTGCGGTATGTGCAAGGAGGAATGTAACATTCGCTAAGTGTGCTCCCGGTGTGCTAGTGGGGTCATCTATATCAGAGTTCGTGTTTTCGCCCTCCTCCTCTCCAGTGCCATCTCGGAGTGCCTGCACTAGTGTCTCCCACGCCGTCGCCCTTTCCAAGGCCTTCTCATCCGCAGCCCTTCTAGCTAGTTGGTATGGCAAGGTGCTTTTGCTCGCCGCCCACTTTAGACATTCATTGTACCAACGCTTGTACGTGGGCCCCCTTTTAGATTTCCAATTCCTGGTGATTTCCCTCTTCGCTAATATCAACCCCATATCTATAAACTTGCTGGTCGTCTTATTTTTGGGCGTGTGAGGAAACCAGTGCAGCACTCCCACCGCTTTAGTATATTGTAACTCCCTGTCCGTGGCGTTGTTCAGTGCCTCCCCAATCTCTCGCCAATAATCCCTCAGTTGGGGGCAATCCCATAACATATGACCCAGATCCGCCTCCAGTGTATTACATCTAGGGCAGGCCGCCTGTTCTACTCCAAAGTATTGCTTCAGTTTCCCTGTTGTAAGGTATGCCCTGTGAAGAACGTAGAAGTGTATGAGTTGGAATCTGGCGTTTCTCGTGCTCTTCCACGCCCTCCGCAGCAGCTGACCCCAGGTGGTGTCGGCGATCTCCATTTGGAGGTCCAGTTCCCATTTAGCTTTCAGGGCAGTTAGCGGCTGCAGGGTTTCTCGCAGCATTCGGGAATACAGGCAGGTCACTGCCTTAAAAGTTCCCGCCGCAATCATCGTGTATTGGCAGGCCATAGAAGTGGTAGGTTCCTGCAGCCCCTCTCCCCAGTGTTCCGGCATGGCTCCAATCACTGCCGCATGCAATAGATAATCCCCCTGGGTAAGTCGAACCGGTCCTGCAGAGTCTGGAACGGAATCAGTACCCCGTCCTCATAGAGGTCGCCCAGCATCTGTAGCCCAGCATCCTCCCAACCCTGCAGTCTCGACCAATCCCCGCCATGAGGTAGGGCCGTGATCATTCCCAGCGGAATCTCCGGTGCATACATTCGCCGAATTCCCGCTCGTCTACGCGCCCGGTTCCAGCAAAGTCTAAATGTCTGCTCTTCTACAGACAGGTCTCTGACGAGAAGTCTTTGGTGAAGGGCAATGTACGCAAGCACATGGCGTGGGGTGCCCTCGTCTCTACCTTGCTCCGGACCTCGATAGACCCTCGCAATCTCTTGGGTAAAGGATTGCAGCTGTGCCGCCAAATAATAGCACTCAAAGTCAGGCACTGCCATACCTCCTTCATCTTTGGGCCACAAGAGAGTGTCTAGCGCTATTCGTCGCCAACCCGTACCCCAAAGAAACGCTATTACTAACGATCTTAAACGGCGGAAGACGGATCCCGGTATCCAAACCGGCAGGGTGCGGAAGTAATATGTTATGTTATGTTATGTTATAACAATTTATTATGCGCACAGCGACTCCAGCGAAGGAGCATCCCGGCGCAGTATAACAGCCTTGGAAGCGCTATCATCTTCAACAAGGAAACACGACCCGTCATCGAGAGTGGTAGAGTGGCCCAGAAATTCATGCTCCCCTTCAGGGCATTAATGCAACGGTGATATTGCCATCCAGCATATCTGCTGCCGTATGATATACATAAACACCTAAATAGTGTAGGCAGTGAGGCTCCCATCTGAGCTCCTGAGTGGTGAGAGGGCACGGCTCTCCCCGTCGTAACGGGAATAAACAGGATTTGGCCCAGTTGACTTTTAGGCCCGACAGTCTCCCGAAAAGTCCAAGGAGTCGCCGCGCTCCCTCTAGCTCCCCATCCGCGTTAGCCAAAAACATCAGAAGGTCGTCCGCGTACAGTGAAATGGCATGCGGTCTGGCCCTATAGACCAGTCCCCTATAGTAGCGTCCCGATCTGGCTTCCGCCGCAAACGGTTCCATCGCCAACCCGAATATGAGGGGGGGACAGCGAACATCCCGGTCTGGTGCCACGGCGCACCTGATATTGTCCCGAGATAAGCGAACCCACTCGGACTCTCGCCGTGGCCGCCGTGTACAACACTTTGGTCCAGCTGATGTAACCTTCCCCCAGCCCAAAATGCCTCATCACTCCATATAAATAGTCCCATTCCAGACTGTCGAACGCTTTCTCAATATCTATGGAGAACACCGGGGGTGTTGTTTCCTCTGACAACCGAGCACCCACAGTCGAGTTAGCCTGCGAATGTTGTTCGTGGTGTTCCGTGTAGGGATGAAACCCGATTGGTCCTTATGAATCAGGCCCGTCATGTGGGTTAGCAATCTATTAGTTAAGATTTTGCTCAGAATCTTATAGTCTGTTGTTAACATGGATAGTGGGCGATACGAGGAGAGGTCACTGTTCGCTCTACCAGCTTTTAACAAAGGGACCATAAGAGCCTCACACATGGAGTGAGGTAGTCTCCCTCTCGATTTCGCTTCATTATAAACCGATTGCAACTGCGGGGCTAAGAACTCCAGATATTTACTATAGAACTCTATTGGCAGACCATCTAGACCGAGGGTTTTATTCTGAGCCATCTGCTTCACCGCGCTCCCTATTTCTCCTATCGTAATATTGCGGCCTAGCTCCTCTGCCTCTGTTTGTTCCAACTGTGGCAACTGCAGCCCCCAAGAAAGGTTGCTAGCTCCTCATCTCCGCCTACCGGCCCGCTCTTATAAAGTCCTTCGTAATACGTCCTGAACCTATCCAGGATCCCGGCCTGGATGTGGCAAAGCCCGCCCCCTTCCACCTCGATGGAGACGGTTGGATTACCGCGCCTAAGCGGGTTGGCAAGCCAGGCCAGCATAGTCCCCGCCCTATCACCCTCCGCATGCGCCCTGGTCAGGTAAACCTTGTGATCGAAACTACGCAGTCGCTCCAACTCTACTGCCACTGCCTCCTTGGCTTTACCAACCTCGTCCTGAAGCTCGGGATGATTCGGGCGCTCCCGTTCTAACTTCCGCAGCCCCCGTTCTGCACGTTCGTGATCATCCAACAATGTTTTATGAGCACCCGCAGTGGCTCCAATACAATGCCCTCGGACCACCACCTTAAAGGCATCCCACTCCGTTGCCCTGGTGGACGTAGTGCCACTGTTCTCCTCAAAGTAACGAGTCACTTGCTCACCCAGGGCTTCTCTAAATAACAAATCATCTAGGGTATCTGATCGCAATCGCCAAGTCGGAACACATGAAACATCCACCATCCAGTTCAGGGACAGCAACAGGGGGTTGTGGTCAGACAATGTGCGAGCCAGGTACTTCGCACTTCCCACTGCCGGGAGTATGGGAGAAGAGCACAAAAACACATTCAGCCTGACATGTAGGTCGTGTATGCTAGAATGAAATGAGTAATCCCTCGTCATGGGGTGTAATGTTCTCCAAGCATCTCCCAGATCCCAACTCTCCTGCCAATCCAATCTACGCTTCGCTAGTCTATGTACTGGTGATGAGTGTAATGGAGGGTGAGACCTATCCAATGTGGTGTCTACTACTGAATTAAAATCTCCTCCCATAATTATTGGGCCCGCCAAGTAGCTCGCCAGCTTGCCCGAGAGTGTCGTCAGAAAGGCGGGTAAATCTACATTTGGAGCATACACACTACACAACGACACAACTCGTCCCCTGAGTCTCCCTTCTATGGCCACGAATCTGCCCTCCGGATCTATCATCTGTTTGGTGACTTGAAAGGGAACCCCAGCTCGTATCCATATCATGGCGCCCCTTGCAAAGGCAGAGTACGATGTATTGAACAGCTGCCCCTCCATCTTCTCTGTAGCGCCACTCCCTCCTGTTTCGTGAGGTGTGTCTCCTGAAGAAATGCTATGTGTACCCCCCTGCGTGTTAGGTAGGCATGGACCTTGTGTCTAAGCACCATGGTATGCAGACCCCGCACGTTCCAGGTCACACATTTTAAAGCCCCTGTGTTAGCCATAGCCCCCTGCATCCCCGAATTCAACGACAATAGTTTCCAGACATGCGCCTATGCCAACGAACTTCTGACCCCCCCCCCACCCTCTCCCAACAACTGAACTCCACACCCCACCAACCCCAACCTGAGTCTCCCAAACTACTCTTGGTTCCCATCCCCCCAGGACAGGCCCCGTCTCGGCCAGATGAGAACCCATCCAAACTATTGCAACTGGGCAAGCCTCCCTCAAATAAGCACACTATAATTCGCAGTCTCCACTGCGATGACCTTAGGGGCCAGTAGGGCGCGGTCCGATACCGAAGGAGTTCGTCACACAAGATTGGCCCCGCGTATCCCGCCCGCAATCCCCCCATGATCACTCACAAAATTCCATAGTTCTGTCTAACTGCCCATGGCATCTACGGGCATGGCATCCCAGTGCCAGTCTGCCAAACCGTTCTCCAAAGCACTTCCCTCAGGCTTCAACGATCTCTCCTGATGTCTGTGGCGTCACAATAGGGCCTCTGGCGCCACCAAGTTCCGAAAGGTCCGTTTCCGACCCTGTACCCTGTTCCTCAGAGTCTGTGCCTTTTCGGGGACTGCCTCCGTACTGTCCCTGAGAGATCCACCACCACTTGCAGAGCGGCCCTTCGCTCCTCCTCCGTCTGTGACACTGATGGTTTTCCAGACCTGTGCCGGTTTTTCCGAATCCGTTGTGATTTTCTGGTCGGCTGTTTCCTTTGTGCTTCTTCCGCCCTGAATCTGGCCCCATCCGTTCCGGCTTTATAAGTGTCCCACCATGCCCAAGCGTCTGCCGAGGTAGTGAAGAAGAGCGTTTTATCATCCACCACAATTCTTAGCTTCGCTGGGAAGAGGAGGGAGTACTTAATACCCTCCACACAGAGTTCTCGTTTAATCGAGAGGAAGCTAGCTCTGAGTTTCTGTGTCTCGAATGTGTAATCCGGGAACAGGGTGACCTTGTTGTTGCCAACCTGGAAGGGGCCTACCTCCCTGGCTCTCTGAAGTAACCAGTCCCGGTCTTTATAATGCAGAAGTTTGATCACAACAGGGCGAGGGGGCAGGCCAGGGGCCGGGACTCTGTGGGCTCGCTCCAGCGAAAAGAAGGTATAGAGCCCCTCCGGTGCCACTTCAGTACGGAGCCATTGATCGAGGTAGCCTACCATATCATCTCCCTCTGTTTTTTCCGGAAGGCCTACCAGGCGAACGTTGTTGCGCCTACTCCGGTTTTCAGCGTCCTCCGCTCGCCTCTCCAGTGCCTTTATCCTGTCCAGAGCATCCTCCATCCGGCCTTCCAGTGACTTGTGCGCCGGGGCCAGTTCTTGCAGGGCTATCTCCGCGCTCTTGACCCTTTCCTTAAGTTTATCATGCTCGGCTTTCAGGAGCCCCAGGCCTGTCGCTACCTGGGCAATTCGTGGCTGAAATAGCCTCCAGAATGCGGTCTTGCATGCTTTGGAGATTAGTGTGGCCTTGGTCCGTTCCGTCCATCGTTTCAGGTCCAGCCGCTCCGTCCCCCTTCCCCTTTGTCTTCCCCATCTTGGTGTGATCGAGCCAGGGGCAAGAGGAATCCCAACTATCGGCGCCAGCAGCCGTAGGCCTCGGCAGCCCGATCGGCCACAATGTTCGGCCTACTTCCAATCTCCGGTCAGCCCGTCAGTAGTTCAGGACCCTTCACTCCGGATAGTTCCCTAGGGCAGCAAAGGCTGGAGATTCGGAGCGCGCCTAGGGCACCGAACACTGTGCAGGCCCCTCTTACGGGGTGGGTCAGCCCCCTTACAGACAAATCGCTGTCGATGGGGCCTCCGTCACCTCGGCCTGCACACAGAGACTGTAATGGTCGATTCACGGGGCCGCCGCCTTTTTAGGCCCGCCCCGATGAACTCCCCCACTCTACCGTCGAAACTTCACCAAGGCGGGAAGGAGGGCCACTTGAGCCACCTCACAGGACCGAGGTCGATCTTCCGATCTAGCAATCACCGCTGGTACTGGAGCTCTAAAGGTGCAGATCAGCAGGCCTCCTTTGTGCTCTGCGTCGCCAGCTCAGGCCTCGGGCCGCCATCTTGGATCGAAGCTTTCCTTTCCGTCAGTACTTGTTAAGTTCGATTTTCTGGAAGATAAACGGTCGGAGACTGCAAACCCAGGACGCCGATGCCTCCGTGATGCCTTCAGCCAATGAATTTTCCAATTTCTGTTGGAATTCGTGCGATTTATCAGGATTAAATCTGGGATCGGGCGCGGAGCTCCGGGCTCACGCTGCCTACCTCCTCGGCATCCAAGCCACGCCCCCCAATTTCATGGAAGCAATGCTTGGTTTAAGATTAGTTTGGCATGTGGAAGTGAAATAATAGACTATACAAAATACTAAAGAGGTGCAGAGGAACTGGGGACCCATTATCTAACTATAGGCAAAACATAAGTGGGGAATCCTAAGGGACAGAAACCTCCTTTCTCCTCAAAAAAGAATAGGTACAGTTTTTTCACAGGGCTTGCAAATCCAATTTCAGATCCATTGATTAAAAAATTGGAGGTAGAGCAACAATTAAAAGAAATACATTCTATATTCTTTTTGCCTGGAAAAACATAAACAATTTAAAAGTGCAACTGTGCATGGTGAAGCACATGCGCAGTGAGCACTGTGGGCCTGGGGCATAGCTTAGGGCCTAATCTAGGGCCATGAGCTGAGTGGATTGGGGGCTTGGGAGGTTGGTTGCAAGTCCTGCAGCCAACACCCACCAGCTCACCTTGGAAGTCATTGCGTAACCTCAGTTAGACAGGTAAGAGAATGGATAGAGGGGCTGGCCAGAATTTGTTGGTTAATCCTGTTCAGGCCATTAGGATAGCCCACCTGCTGTATATGAGCAAAGGCATAGCTGGGCATGGACTCACAAAGAAGTATCATTAAAGAAAGCCCCAAATATGACTGAAAAAGTCTTGTTAATGGTAATATTTGGTTCGTAAGACATTAATGTGTATTTCAAAAACTCACATTCTCGACAGGTAAAATTGTTATTCCTGAACAAAACAAAATCCCTTCTATACATTGCACATCAATAGTTAGCTGAGAAACCCATAGCTCACTCCCTCACCATGCCATCAATAACTCTCACCATATTAACAAAAACTAGAAAAACCCATATGTTTTTAGAATATTTGTAATTTCGAAAACATTGGATTTGAAACCACATGCATTTTATACTTAAAAGGAAACACATAACTGTTATTTTATTCTGGCATTTGCTCAGCCAGTCAAAATGTTTTTATAATTCAGTTCAGTAACAGCGTGAAATAGAGCCACCAAGTGTGTACTTATGTTGAAAGACATGAGACCAGGATACTAATTGCCTTATGGCCTTCATGCTATCTCTGCTTATCACCATATTTTTGACCCTCCTTGTTCCATTTGCCATTGGTTCCCAACTATAATTGTAAAATGGGACATTAACTGCGCCTAATGCCTCTTTTGAGAGCGCCAACCCTGAACAGTGTGATCCGTAAGGCTCAATTATTGACGGATCCAAAAATCCCACTGTAGAGGAATTCGTAACTACAATCTTGGCTGTTTTGTCAATGTAAAGGGAACTGAATTTACTCAAATGAAGTTGCACACTGAGCCTGTGCACCACAGGAGCATTGTTCACGAACAGTGATGAAGCATCTTGGGACTGTTACTAAGCTTTAACCCGAGCTATACAGGAAGTGAAATGTGCTGGCATGGCATTTTCCACTGACTGTATTCTGAAACTACATATCATCTTACTAGCTTTAACTTGTCGCAATGCTTGAACAATGGGATTCAGAATTCCTTTTAAATAGAACTCTTAGGATTTCATTGGCACATTGTATGTTAGTTGTTATTTTTGCAGAAAGTACAGTGCTTTTGCTAATGTAAAATGAGTAAGCCTTGTTTTTCTCCATCTTGATGAAAGTAAGCCGGATGGTTATCATTCGAAAGAACCAAATAGCACACCTATACTGTGCTTCTAGTCCCTCCTGTATTGTTTTTATTTTTCCTTATTTGTACTCTTTTCTTTGACTGTTCTTTATCACCAAAACGCTGGATTTTATTTAATGATACTTGCGGTATTTTCAATTTTAGAACAAAATCATCCTCATTGCGGGTAGCACACAAACTAAATTTACGGTTTCAATCAAAACTGAATGCAGATGGTTTGTATATATTACCACTAAATGGTTGGCTCACATTGTTCTAAGGCTGCTTTCAAACCCTCTTGGTCTAATGTCTCCGTGCCATGACTAAACTGAATGGTAGAGTTGCCTTCGTACCAAAGATGAGTCTCTGCCTCCAGTCACTGGCAAGCTCTTTCCATCTGATGTTTTATGGACTCTCCAACACTAAGTTTCCTCGTATCATAGTAGAGAAAAATCCTTCAGTGGTACTTGTGTGTACTCTGAGTTTTCCAAATTCCATTAGCTCATCCTCACCCCGCTGCGCTCCAGCTTTTAATATTTCTGCTTAAGATTCGAACTCTGGAATTTTAAGTAAGGTTCGTCAATTACTGGATACTTGGTCACCTAAATACATTTCATGGTGGGGACGTCTTTAAACTTTAAAAATGATGATTACGCCCATTATTAATTTTGTGTCCTTGATGCTTCCTGTTAAGTTGTCTTCATCTTTTTTCCATGAAATTGATTCCCTCACTTCAAAATTCCTTTGGAGTGATAAGAGAGCCAGAATAGCCTATAAACATTTAAGGAAACCCTATGATATGGGAGGTTGTAATTTTCCTGACTGGGATCGATACCAAGTGGCTTTTTTAGCCTCTCAAGGAGCTCTTTGGTTCTCGACAGATCCTCGGCATACTCCGCCGTGGGTGTTTATTGAACAAGAATTATCGTCTCCCTTACCTACCTCTTCTTTTTTTTTAACTGCGTCCACATTGTCTATCCCTTTTTCTCGTGCTTTTGTTTTAGATACCATTCCTGCCGTGAAAGCTATTGATAAAAAAGTAGCTAAGCCAACCCATAAGTCTAGATGGTCTTTAGTGGCCTATTGGGCTAACAAGGGTATAACGTTAGTTCAATATCTTTATAGCCCAAATCATGATCCATTGCCTTTGTCTTCCTTAGCTCGTCAGTTTTCACTCAATAATTTGGATTTGTATACATTTTTTAAAATTAAAGTTGCCGTTGCTAAGGTTCCTTTTAATCCAGTTTCTCATACTGTTTCTCTTCTATCTATGTGGTTCAAAACAGGTCATGTGGCCTCTAAAATCTATACATTTTTATCTTCCACTCTGCCTTTGTTGTCTACCAATGCACAACAGAAATGGCTTCACCATTTTGACCATGATCTTTTTAAGCATATTTCCCCAGAAACTTGGCAAACTATTGGGGAACTTTCTTTACGTAATAAAATTGCTCCCTCTCTAATTCAGTCTAAATTTTTTTCTCTCAATCTGCTGCATTGGACCCCGGTACACCTACACTCCCTTAATCTTAAGGATAATGATCTCTGTTGGAGATGTAATCCAGCTCCTTGTACACATCAACACATGTTTTTTTAATGTTCTTTACTCCAACCTTTTTGGGAACTGGTTCGTAAACATCTCGTCCTAATTTTCAACATTCATTTTCAGCTTTCATTTCCCTTAATTTTGTTGGGCCATGTGCTACAATATTGCCATTGCCGTTGGAATCTTTAGATATGCAGTTATTAGACTTGTTGCTGACAATTGCGGTGAAGATTATCCTTACGGAGTGGAAATCATTTGGATCCATATCCTATCATACATGGTGGACTTGGGGCTCTTTCCTCCGTGGGGCTCATACCTCGGTGGAGGAGAATCACCTTTCTCCTTCTATTTCTAGTGGGGTATGGAGATCTTTAGATAGATATGTGGACTTAGCTTTAAAGGGTGTGGTAGAGCAATATCCCTTTGTGTCGTCTCCTTAATTTCCTTTTCCTGCCTCTTTGTAGCAGGACACTCGCTCTCTTCCCTCTCTCTCTCTCTCTCTCTCTCTCTCTCTCTCTCTCTCTCTCTCTCTCTCTCTCCTCTTTCTTCTTTTCTTTTTCCTCTCTTTCTCTTTTGCCTTCTTCCTTGTCTTTTCTCCTATGTTTGATTTTTATCAAAGTAATGCACCTGACTCTAGTATGGTTCCGTTTCGATTTTATTTTTTGCAACATGCTAATCACATTGTTATATAGGAGCTATATTTGATAGTATTTACAATGAATATGTATTGTTCTGTTGTTAGCGTATTGCTTTTTATCATATCTTAACTATTTATATGTCCTTGTTAAATTAATAAAGATATTAGAACTAAAACAAAAAGCTTCGAACTCTGGGCAGAAAGCACATTTTCACTTAAAACTGTCATATTTCAGCTTAAATTGTTCTAAACAAACGCTCAGAATTATATCATAAATTAAGGGTTGCATTCCATTAAACATTGATTATTTATTAATGGGGTGCCTAGATACTTTCACTTGTTATAAATTGCTCCAATCATATAAGGACTAATAACCTGCACGTTTTTTAAAATAAAAATGCTGGGAAAAGATCAGGAAACGACCAAGGGGGATTGACAGATCTGATCATTATTCCAAACTGAGTGAGCCAGTAGAAGGATTTCTGAAACAGACTACCAGTATTCACGACTAACTACAGGTAAACTAGATGATGAGTACAATGTTTGGCTAGATTGGGAAGAATATGCAAGCTTTCTTATGGATGTTAGTTTCTCGAATATTTTGTGACATCTACTGATATATTACTCTTTACTTTTTTGTAGAGTACATTTTATTTAATACAGAGTACTATTTTTCTACACCTTCCATAGCACTGTGCTTATTTGTCAGCCTGATGGCTTGAAGCTAAACTTGTTTTAGCTGATGTTCCCTGGAATTAACTATACTTTGTGTCCCAAAGATGCCTCCTCAGGGCTGTAGTCACTTGTACATGATCCCATACTGATGATCATATACCACGTTCCGTAGTGAAATTTAGGAATTGTTTTATGCAAGCTAGTGCGGTCTACATATATCACTAACAATTTTTTAACTGTTTTGAGATATGTAATATTATTGTTCATTAAAAAATAAATAAAATCATTCTAGTTCATCTAAGGTTCATATTGTTTATTCTTGATCATTGCTAACTTTTTAAAACTTTTTTTTGTATTTTTCTTAAGCTTTCAGTGTTGAGCCTTACTTGTACCTTCTGCATGGCTATGTGGGTTATGCTTTATGCAAGTTATGTTTTAGATTTAAATCATTTGATTAAAGCCTGGTTGCAAAGTCATTTTAGCATGCTGAAAGCTTACATAGGAATGCCTTTCGCCCGTTGCCTACCATTGGCTTTGTGTTTTGTAGCTCGCATTGGATTGCGTTCTAGTCACTGGCTTTATTTGTTTTAGGCAGTTAGCATCTCTCTGCCCCTCCTATCGAGCAATCTCTTTACCATCTCTCTGACTTCTTGTGTTCTTCCATAAGTGCTCACTTTCCGGGAACTTTTTTCCTTGAGTTTGCTTGTGTTTTCAGATGTCTCCCTTGTTTGCTAGTTCAGATACTATATTTCTTTGAAAGGTTTTCCTACGAATTACTGATTCTAATTCTTTCTGTTACTACGAGTCATTAATCCACAGGGTTATACAACTACTAATTTAAATATTTTATCATGGAGTATAGCTATAGTTCGTCCTAAACTGGGGAATGAAGATTGCCTGGGCTTTATTGAAGGCTTTGATTTGTTATGTTTACAAGAAACCTGTACAACAGATGATTTTTTTATTGCTAGGTATCGCTCGTTTTGTGTCACTGTAATCCCATCCTTATCAGGAAGGTCAAGGGTTGCATTGTGGTACTTATTGCTGTAAAATATGCTTCTGTAAAAGTTAAATGCCATAGGTTCATCCCCTTGGTATGAACTAATAGTTATCTCTGGTTTGGTCTAGGTTGAAATATTATTGGTGAACTTGTACCGTAACATCTTTGATATAAGTAATTTTAAAGCAATAGATTCCCTGCAAATAGAAATTGCACAAGCCTCTGCGAATTGGCAACCATCATGTATTTTTATGGATGAGAGATTTTAACTGCACAATTTGTAAATATGGTCCTTATCGGGTGTGTGAACTGGAAGACTCTGAGGGATAGCCCTTTACCGTTTCATCCATTCTCCCCAGGGGAAGCCCCAAATTCCATCTTTGTGGTATATGTCTTAATCTTTTTAAATAATTATGTCATTGCCAGACCTATGTTGTTGGTGGCAGGGAGAGTTCTATCGATTTTATGTTAATTACAAAGAAATTTACCTCCTCTGCTCAGGATTTTAAGGTTGTGCCAAACTGCTATAGGGACCATTATCCTCTCAATGCTTCTCTCATTATAAAGCCAAAGATGGGGCACACTGACCTATTTCCATTACAATACAATTCTAAGGAATTAGACTAAGAAAGGATCAAGTAGACCCTATAAAATTTGAGCAAGATATCGGCTTAAGAAATTATAATTTAATAAATAGGTACCTGTGGTCAGACTCTACCTCGGTTCAAATGGTACGGACTTTGAGCTGCTCTGTACCAATATTGCTCAAGGCTAGTTAGTAATACCCTTCAAAAGCAATCCCGCTTGTATAATAATGAATGCTCTAAAGCCCATAAGGAATTAAAAAGTGCCCTACGCACTATTCCTTGTGATAGAGAGTTAATCAAAATCACGAGGAGTAAATACAAAAAGGTAATAGAATGCAGGAATTGATAAGGCTTGCATGGGAGGACTTGAAAAGAGCAGGTTCTCTTAAAGATTCAAAAAACATTTTGAGAAATTATTAATTGACCAATGTTTACTGAAGATGGGAGACATATGGACTCTTTGATCATGGGTGAGGCATGGGAAGTCCATTTTTACAGTATGTTTAATCCCTTACATACCAAGTCTTTGGAGGATTCATGTGAACTCCCCTTTGTTCGAATTGCAGCCACACAACTTAGATTGTCCATCACAGTCCAAGAGGTAGAGGTGGCTTTAGCTCAGGGCATTTGTTTGTAAGCCCCCAGCCCAGATTGGTGTGGCCCTTGATCTTTTTTAAGAGAAACCCCTATCTGTGGGCACCACTTTTAACAAACATGTTTAGAGCAGCCATTATTGGCCCTTCGCCTGTGTCATGAAAAGAGCTGACTGTGGTCCCTATTTTTAAAAAGTGTGATAGAAGCGATCAGGCCTTTGTGGACTTATCCAGCGTTTTTGTTACTGTTAATCTGGAAAAATTGTAGGTGATGATGGAAGAAATGGGTGTGGAAAAAACACTAGTATTCTTCTGTGTAGGCTCTATAGAAATGATTTATAGAGAAAACAATGGTTTTGGGTGGCCTCAAAAGGTCCTCGTATAGTAGAGTATAACTATGGTACTAGAATCAATCCTGGGAGAAAGTTTTGTAGGGTAGCATACACATAGAATACTTTATTTACGTTTTTTAGTACAGTTATATTTTTCAGGTGCTCACACATGTGACAAGGTGCTTATAGTGACTAGGTGAAAAATGTAACACTATATACAAGGTGTCACAAACAAGGGTATTCCCCAAAGAAATATATACAGTAGGGTAGGGGAGTTTCCTTGAATGGGTCGACGGCGTTTCGATCTAAACAATTCTAGATCGTAAATAAAGTATTCTATGTGTATGCTACCCTACAAAACTTTCTCCCAGGATTGATTCTAGTACCATAGTTATACTCTACGATACGAGGACCTTTTGAGGCCACCCAAAACCATTGTTTTCTCTAGAATTACTTCAACCCCAGGTTTTACTAATGGGGTTCCCTTGTTTTCCATAACGGCTCTATAGAAATGCCACAATACGATTTGGCAGTAAGGGGGAAAAACTCAACCAATCATCTCTACGGAGGGGGTTTGTCATGGATGTATTTTAGCCCCGTTCCTGTTCTTAATGTATACAAATGTGTTGGAGGCTTTTTTATTAACAAGCATTTGCAAGGCAATCTGTCTCGCCTTTGGGACCTTACATGTACTTAGCTATACAGCACATTAGCCTGGGTGCTGAAACATCTATTGTTCTTTAACATGGAGGGAAAGTAAGCACCAAATTGCGTGACACGCCAGGTATGGGAACAAATAGAGAGAAATATTGCCTTGCAACGGGAAATGGTATAGTCCAAAACTATGTTTTTAATATAGATCAGGGCTTTCAGTTATCATATCACAGAAAATACAAGATTTGAAAAAAATATTATTGTCTATGGGTGCTTGTGGAAGACAATTTCTATTGATTGGAATCTAGAGAATGCTAAAGTGATTCTGGTATTTTACTGACCTCTGCTAGTCGTTTTCTATCAACAAAAATAAATGGAGGCAGTTGCCAGAAAAATTAAAACAAAGTCCCTCAGCAGAAAGCAATTCTGGTATTTTACTGACCTCTACTGGTCGTTTTCTATCAAGACAGTTAAATAGAAAAAGTAAGTAATTTCTTGTATCTGTGTACCATTTTTAATAGAAAGATGAAGTGGGAACCACTTTTAACGCTTAGTGCACAGCAGATTAACAGGGCTGTAGATGGGCTGTTCCAGTTTGCCTGTAAACTGAGGCACAAAACGGTGAAGGAATTATTACCTCATTACAGAGCTAAAGGCATCCCTATTGCTACATACGGGGCAGGGGCCTGGGAGTACAATAGAAGCCAACAGTTCCAGCTAGCAGAGAATAAATTCATCAAAAGACTACTGATGGTACCAAAAAGTTCCCCCACTTTATTTTGCCACGCAGAATTGGGCAAAGAGTTTATAGAAGATTTGTATTGACTGTGCCCCATTGTACTTATGGGCTAACATTTAGCTCTCAAAAGATTTATTGTTTGCAAGAGAAGTTATTAAGGGTACCCTTAACTCGTATGATACTTTAAAGAACCCCTGGCTTTGCCTTTTGAGAGATAGGTTTCAAGAAATGGGAATAGGATACTTCTTTGAAAACGCTGAAAGAATCCCTCCAAATACTAATGTCACCATTAAAGAGGCGTTTTTTACCTGATGCAACATGCGCAGCCTTCAATTGCAAGGTTGGCTTCTCACTTGCCTTAACCGAAATACTAGACCCACACTTAAGAGCAAAAGAAAATTTTATCCTCCTCTGAGATTTTAATTTTCATGCGGACATAGCAGAAGACCCTGACACTAAACTCCTCTTAGCCGACCTTGCCCTTTTAGGTCTTCACTTAAGAAACTGTGGCCCCACTCACAGAAAAGGCCATACATTGGATTTAATATTTACCAACTATCCCTTAATACACTACCACCCACCTAAATCCATCAACTGGTCTGACCATAACATGCTGGAATTTTCCTTTTTACAACTTACTAAACATTCTGATCCCCCTACCACTCTGAGCATTACAAAAAGATCATGGCACAAAATCACACCAGACTCCTTTGAACAAGCCTGGAAAGAGCCAATCATCTCTGACTCTGACAACATCGAATCGGCTCTATCCAAACTAAATAACACCCTTCTGGATACCATAAACTCTTTAGCTCCACAAAAGATTGTCAAAAAACCTTTGACCATCAAAAAAGAAATATGGTACTCCGAATCTCTAAAAATAGAGAAACAAAAATGTAGGAAGTTGGAAAAACAATGGAGAAAGAATCACTCTCTCGCCAGCAAGGAACTTTATCAGCAGGCCATATCTACCTACTACAAAAACATTAAAAAGGCAAGAAAAACCTGCCTGCTGTCCCAGCTTGATGAAGCCGCTAACCCTACAAGAGAATTATATAAAATCCTTAGGACTTTTACCAACCCCTTGGCTTGCGAAAGTCCAGACACTTTCTCACAAGAGTTGTGCAATAATATCTCCCAGTTCTTTGAGGATAAAATCGACACCATTTACAATAAAATCCTGGCCAAACACCCTAATAATTCGGAAGACCCGAGTACTTTATGCAAAGAAACTCCCCTAGAGATCTTTAAAGTCATTCCAGAAGTCACAGAGAGCGAAATTCTTACACTTCTGAGCAATATGAAATCTGGCTCCCCTCATGATCTTCTCCCTGCTAGGCTAACCAATAGCCTGAGCAGATCATTATGCCCAATCATTACAAAAATCCTCAATCTCTCTTTCAAAGAAGGTAAACTCCCGCAACAGTGGAAAGAGGCAGTTGTGAATCCGATACGCAAAAATTCCACCGCACCCTGGACGGAACTCTCCAATCTTCGCCCTATCTCTCTTTTGCCCCTCCTGACTAAGTTGGCTGAGAAATTTGTTAACACCCAGATCTCCAGTTTCATAGAAGCGACAGGGGGCCTGGACCAATCTCAATCTGGGTTCAGGCCCAACTACAGCACCGAATCCGCACTCCTCTCCGTGACCGATAACATCAAGATGTCACAGGATAGAGGAGGCTCGATGATTCTGGTGCTGTTAGACCCGTCAGCTGCTTTTGACACTGTATCACATACAATCCTGTTGAACCGACTACAAGGAGTAGGCATTAGAGGTCAAGCGCTTGCATGGTTGGAAAGCTTCCTCTCTGGCCGCTCACAATCTGTCAGCCTGGGCCCCTATCATTCCATCTCCAGGGCGCTCACTAAGGGGGTGCCACAGGGCTCATGCCTAAGCCCCACATTATTTAATGTGTATGTGGCCCCCCTTGCTGAGATTGTGAGGAAGTACGGATTCACACCAGTGTCGTACGCCGACGACACTCAACTCCTCTACCCTTTCCATGCCCCTAACTCCAATGTTAGGGAAAACTTTGCGGAAGGTATGAGGGCCATCTCCAACTGGATGGCCTCCAATTACCTCCAGTGTAATGTCGGGAAGACAGAAGTGATGCTCTTTGGGAAAGCTGGCATGCTCTGGTCTCCTGACTGGTGGCCCCAGGATTTGGGACCTGTACCCTCCCCAAAACCATCCATCAAAAATCTGGGTGTGAAACTGGACCAAAACTTAACCCTAAAAGATCACGCAAATGTAACTGCAGGAGCCTGCTTTCACGCCATTGGACTACTCAGGCGAGTCTTTCCTCTCTTACCGGACACCTACAGAAAGACCCTGGTACAGGCCCTTGTAATAAGTCGCCTTGACTATTGCAATGGGCTTCTGATACAAGCCAATGAGGATGCCATCAATCGACTGCAGGTGGTCCAGAACACGGCGGCCAGACTGATTCTGAATGCCCCCCCAAGAACATCTTCTGGACCCCTGTTGAGAGAACTACATTGGCTCCCAATACGCCAACGGGTTAAATTTAAAATCTGCTGTACTGTCCACAAATGTCTATTTGGAAAGGGCCCTAATTACCTAGCTCAACTACTACAGCCTTACAAACCAGAACAAGATCTACGGTCAAGTAATCAACTCCTGCTCAAACCACCTTTTATTAAAAAGACCTGACAAGGCGGCAGAGCCCTCTCCTCAGTGGGGCCGACTTTGTGGAATAACCTGCCGCTCAGCCTCAGACAGACCTCCAATCACCTTACATTTAGGAAAATGTTAAAAACTAATCTGTTTATGGAGATATAAGTAATGGCTGTCCTTTCTTGCACTCTCAGGTTATCTGTAAAGTAGTTTTGCCACCTGTTGTTGCAGTCAAAGCGCGGAGATAACCCAACCGGGTTCGATTCTTGCGCTATAGAAGCAATTAAATAAAAATAAATAAATAAAATAAAGGTGACATAGGAGTGTTTAATTTGTCTTTTGCCCCCACACAATTTTATTTATTTTTTACTACTTATTTCCAAATTAGATTTTACCTAACTAGGTTCAGACGATGCACTGTGCATTTTTTGTTAGCGTTTCCTTATCGAGGAGGATAGGCTAGCAAACGTATGCCTTGCCCATGTGATAATCTTTCTAGGCAATGCACGTTTCACTTTCTTCTATTTTGCATATTATATAAGTCGGTGAGAACCAGATTTCTGCTTCCATTATTAATGAATATACCTCCTTGCACATATAATGATGGTTTTAATTACTTGCATACATTGGCCTCCACTGATATCTGCGTCGCTGTAGCAAACGTTATAAGGAGCTCCATCATGATTAGAAAGCGTTATGAGTGAAATTGACATAGGATCCTTAGGAGGTGATTTTGTTATTCCAATTTTTCTTTTTAAAATTATGCGTTTAATTGCTTTTGCTGAAATGTTATGAGTTACTGTTTTTAATCTTTCTTTGTTGATGTCTTAAGAATTGTGAATATTTTATTGTGAAACTTTTATGGTTCTCTGAACCGAAATAACGTTATTCTTGACTCGACTTTGAGTTCATTACTCATGCTCGTCTGAGACCATGCTGAGGTTCAGAAGGAGAAAGAGCAATTAAAAGCCTTTTACATGTTGTTGTTATTTTGCACATTTGATGTTAATCAAAGTCAGAGGTCAAATGCTAGTCTATGTCCTATGACCAATTGCTGTTTATTTTTTAAAACAGGAGGTTGGTGTTTCTCTGACTGCAAAAGAGGCGGATTTTGTAAAGTGAGATACCTGTAAATTACAGGGTGCTACCACAAGTTGCTTTAGTAATATATTTCAGAAAGTGCTCCTAAATATACCATAAACTACATTCTACACCCTTACTCTCTCCTGCAGAATACAGTTCCTGCACTTGCTCTTTGTTTAATGCATGGATTTTCTTCATTGCAGTGATCCTGTTTTGTACACATCCCTTGAGCGAAGCAGCCTTTTGGCATTTAAATAGAATTAGCCTAAGTATTTTGGGTAAACTTCTCAGTTTTTAATTCAGTATGAACTGTTAACACACTAGTCTTCTTCAATGAATCATATTTAGAGATTACTGTATTACGATCTGTAATTTACATCTCAACAGAACATTATAAAAGATTGTAATAGGCCCACTGAAATCATTGCAGGAACCCACTCAAATCATTGCAGGGACACATTCACGGATCATTTTACACAAATCAAAAAATACAGTGATATAATCAACCGAAGCAAACAATGAAGTGCATCCATGGACATAATAAAAAAACAAGAAGAGCCTCCCAAGATGCTCCTTTTACCAGCAGCACTTGTAGTGCAAGTCTCAACAAAGCGGGAGTATTTGTCAAAACTTTTTTTGATGGCGCTTACTACGTTAACTTAGCCTGTTTCTAAGTATTCCTAATGTTTACAGAAAAGAGACTAAAGAAATAAGTTGTGAGGCCTAAGATTCTTCCTTTGCACACTTGATTTTCTAAAGCTAGGAATCAGAGAAGACTTACTCCAGGTTGTGGTATATGGATAGGTAATCAGATACACCATAACACAGTGTTGTCAAATCTGTGTCTCTTCTGAGGCTGACGAAATCATTTAGATGGCAGTATGAAGTGAAACCCTCGTAATAACTCCATGACTCACAGTCCACATCATGTACATGCTTCGCTCCACTTGCGCACCTTTCACCCACCTCTCCCTTGGCCCCAATGTGACCCTCAACCACACAACAGTCCATACTATTTGTCCCCGAGAAAATGTTTGTGAGACCTATTGGCTTTGCCAATGCTTGTTTGTATTTGCATATAAAATACAACAGTGCTGTACTTAACAAGCACCTGTTTGCATGCAAGAAGGAAACACAAATAAACATCACATACAATGTACCCCAAATGTTCTAGTATATTGAGCTCAGTAAACCAAAATCCTAAGCCACTATCAGTGATTATTATTAGCTTAATGGTTCTCCAGATGCATCCCCTTACAACATTGCCCCAGGAAATCTGAATGGAGGAACAAAAGAAAAGAAAAAGGTTGAAAGAGGAAATTAGAGTAAAGGAGGGGAAAGAAAGAACATAGGGGAAAAAAGGCGATTGAGAGAACAAAGGAAATGTCAGAAGAGGGAGAAACCACATCCAACTATCATTAATGTACAAGTTGTCTAACCCTAGCTTTTGCCCATTACAACCTCATGTGCATATATTTGAGGGGAATCGAGCAGTAACACAGTAATAGCTCTTGAACTCAATAAAATCGGAGTTCACCACTCCAGTTGCTTAGCGGGTGACCTGCAAAAGTAAACTACCCTTTCTGTCTGCACAAAAACCTAATGTCATCCTTCACCTTATTTACTTGGATATAATAGGAAAGGTTCCCCTCTGCCCCCCAAAGCCTTCAGTTCTAGTCGCAAAGTTTGGAGGTGCTTTCGTTGGTCTGCATCACTGTACTGGGGCAAGAGGATCCTCATACCTTCCAAGTTCAAAGAACTGCTACAAACTGACACCTTGTTAGGGGTGAGGTCTTGAGAGTCCAGGTCACGATGGACCACCACTTTAATCTGGGGGCGCACATGCCTAGTGATTCTGTGCACTTTCTTAATGAAGGTACTACCACAATGCTCAGAAGGAGGCAGAGAGAAAAACTCATAAAAAAATAGATGCATCTTTTCGGTCACTGTCTCACTATGCAGTGGGAAATCCAAAAACTCCAATTTTCTAATTTAGGTTTTAAGATTCTATTGCCTCGATCTTCCTTCTACCCTCATTATTGGCCTAGTAACCACACCTTAAAACTCAGTCTGTGTCTTCCAGTTTTCTTCTTTTTGGATTCCAGTTACCATTCAGTTTGCTGCATCTTTGCACCCATATCCTTCATTGCTGTCTCCATACCATTTGTTTGGTCTCCGCTCGTTTAAGTTTCACCTCACAGCCACAGATGCTTTTTTGCACTTCACTCAAAAACTTTTGGGCAAAGTATTTCAGGTGCTTCTGACTTTGTAGACTCTTATGCATTGTGCATGTGTCTTTGAGATGTTGCGATGTACACATGGAGTTGCCCTCCCAGACATCCCCTAGTTTAGAAATTCCAGTGTTTTTCCAGGTTCGAAAGCCTTCCAAAATTACCATGTGCCGTAGCCAATTCCTGCCCAATAGTGGAGTTTCAGCTGTTGAGTACCCCTTGCTATTTCATCCATCTCAGTGCCTGGTGCCAACTTGATTGTGATGTCTGAGTCGCAGGTGGGACGTCGACATAGGTGCAAGAGCCGTAGAGTTGATGGAGCGCGCAGGTCACCCGATCCTTACTTACCAAATACACACTACTGGGCCCATAAAATATTTGTCACTATTTTCCATAAATCAGGTAACCTACACACCGCTATCAGTAATTCGGGGATTTTCCTTTCTATATATTCCGTGTACCTAGCTTACCAATCCTCGAGAACAGGTACCTATGATCACAATGGATCAGGAGCTAATATTGAGATTCAAGCAGATAACAGCAATACCATATACATTTATATTTGTTTCTACCTTTTAATAACCACAAACGCAAGAAGTTTCAAAAACTTTATCTAAATCATCAAAAAGTCATCGTATGCCATGAGAATGAAATTTACACAGATCAAACATCTATAACCAAGATTAGAAAAATAGTATAACTATGAATTAACGTGAGGATCATTTAACACTCAGAAAAATATAAAGAAGAAAGGAGAAGGGAACATACTAATATGATCTAACAGATTTGTATTGCGTCACTAAAGGTTGGGTAAAAAGGTTGGGTAAAAACAAGGGAACATTCTACTAAATGCTAATTGGAATATACTGAAAGGTTTTGGAAAACGATACTTTAGAATGCATTCAATTTCTATAGGGAGGGTAACAGTGGAATATACTAAATATGCAAACAATTCAGTGTTCGAGTATAGGTAAGGGGAAGATAAGGAACATACTAGAAAAATACTTTCATGAGAGTTCAAATGTCAGAGATAAATCACATAGGCAAGATTGCTTTATTAGGAAAAATAGGAGAGAAAGATTTAGATAGACAAACACCCACATATATTTACCTAGGACAGAATGAGGACTAATCCTGGCCACGGGTCAGTTGGGAAAGGCGGGAAAGGACCCTCAAGGACTTGGAATGCCAGTAGGCGAGCAGGTACAGCTCATGAACAGTCAGGACAGGATCACCCGGGATATGGATCAGGACTGGACTCATCTAAGGGTACGACCAACACCTGCAGCTTCGGATGCAACGCCTGCGCTACGCCCTCTCTTCAAGGAATCTGCCAATAACCCCGATTGGGTTCTCGAATCTCCCAGCAAAGTGCTTCGCCAGCACTTAAAGGTTTCTCCACCCCAGACTACGTTTGTGGAAATTACGGACAGAGTGCTCCGCAGCTCTCTGTATCAATCACCTATAGAGTTCGTAGGGTCAGTGACAGGTCAGATACTCGGACAAGCCGGACAATTTCTCTAGCTAAACCTAGGCCAGTTATACGGTTTTCGGGTCAATGTACCACCCACAAATGTTGCAAGTGTAAGGATCCCCAACTTAGGATTGGACAAGAGAGGCGATTAGATCATGACACCACCTATAATTTACACTTTCCCAGGATTAATATTCAGTTTTCAAACCCACCCCTTACTTTCCAATTCGGAGCACAATAGCGTACAGAGTACAACAATTACAATGTTTCCAAGCAGGTATGACTTCGAGCCTTCTCGCTGGGGCATAGGTCGGCTTACCAGGAGCATCTTAACTTCGGCAGCCAGCTGGCTAAGTTCCACTACTGCGTGATTCGTTTCTCCTTCATCACATGGTTAGTTCTACACGGGCTTCAAAGATGGAGTGGCGCACCGCTCCCAGGCCCACAATAGTTGATACATGAAAAGTAAGCGAAAACAATTTAGAAACACAGAAAAATAAAAGTCACTGTACACCATGATTGGCTTCACTACACCCCTTACTTTATAATATCTATAGCATTAGGAGTTAAGCAGAACAAAACAGCTGAGCAAAAGCAGCAGTGGCAAGCGAAGAGCATGTTAGAACAAAGCGGCCATGTTTAACAGTACTGAGCATGAGCGAAAAATTCCCTCCAGAACTACGAGTGCGTCACATCACATGGGTATGACCGACGCATGCGCAGACTGGAATCCCGCATAGCAGCGACCATATTAGCTGCAAGCGTAGTTAGGATTAGTAAACACATAGGCAAGCGTCTCTGGGACACCCGGTTGTAGTGTAAAAGTGCAAGATTAATAAACGAAACAAGTTGGTTATTACGTTAACATTATGCGAGGTTCTTGAATTCAAGCAAGTCGTGTAACGTGCGAATCCTTGCTCCATCAATCCCCTCTTTGATGATATTTACTATCATCACTATTAATGTAACCAGATGCAATGGGATGGAAAAGAATGCGTGACATAAGTCAGTGACAGTAAACCATCCAGCATTCCATGGAATTTGGTACAAAATCACTGCAGGGTTTGGCACAATAGGACAACAAGGAACAACAATCTTGTTTACCTTGCGCAGGTCTTGCACTACCCTGTACTTTCCACTAGGCTTTTTGATTTCAATTATGGGTGAATTACAAGGACTGCTCATTACTTCCTGTATGATGTTTGCTTCTAGCAACCTTTTTATTTTGATGGCAACTCCGGCTTTCACTTCTGCGTTCATTTTATACTGTTTGTTATTTGGGTAAACTGCATTTGGTTTTATGGATATTTGAATCGGGTCTACATTTGCCATTAGCCCTACATCCCTTTCAGTGAAATCCCACACTTCTGGTATCACTGTCTGTTGGAGCTCTTCGGGTAAATCTTGCATTGTCAATTTCTTAATTTCTGAGTCAGGCCTTAGCAGCATTAATTTGTACAATCCGTCTTCATCTGGAGTCTGGATTTCAACGCCTTTTGGTATGCAAAAGATGGTGCAGTTCATTTTGCACAGCAAATCACGTCCCAATAAGTTCACAGGACTAGAATCACAGACAACAAATCTGTGCATTTCTTTAAAATTCCCTATTGAAATCTCCATTGGTTCAGTCACTGGGGTACTAATTATCTGGTTTGACACACCCACTACTTGGATTGCTTCTCCCGAGAGGGGTAGGTTAGGAACGTCTGCTGTTCTCACAGTAGAACGAGTAGCACCAGTGTCCAACAGAAAGGTGACGTCATTTCCTTCAACCTTTCCTTCAATGTATGGCCCTGTCTGGTCTACCGGTAAGGAGGCGCCAAGTACTCACTCCTCGTCCTCCCCCCTCAGGCCCCGTCAGTAAGGTTCATCACAGAGGAATGCCTCATTCAACAGGAATTGCGAGGTTGCTGTATTTCTATCTTCTCTTCCTTCCCATACCTCGACCCCCTCATTCTGCTGAGCTTTGTTCTTATAGTTAGGTCTAGGAGCGCGAGGCAACTGATTCTGTTTTACCTGTTGCTGGGTCTGTCGTGGCCCCTCTTTCTGCACCTGTGGATTTAAACCATTATTTTGGGCATTACCATTCTGTAGCATTGGACATTCGTCTCTCCAGTGCCCTATCTGACCGTACCTGTGGCAGGGAAACTTCTTCATGGCCTCCTCTCGACTCATTTTAACTCGGGGCTTCCCTCCTCCCCCAGAGCTTGTGTTCGGGGTATTATTATTCAATTTACCTAATTGTTTTTCTTGCTGTTCTGCCAATTTTACTTGAGCCCACATTACCTTTTCCTTTAAGGCCTTTCGTTTATTCTCCATCTCATCTTCGCATTACTTGGCGTACTTCAGGACCTCATCTATGGGTTTTCCCTGCCAACAGATTTTGTTATCTCTAATCCACTGGGAGATTTCAGGTCTCAATCCCAACACGAATCGATAAATAAAATGGGTCATATCCTTCATTTCAATGTTATCGATTCCACTGTAGGTTTTGAATACCTGTAACAGTCGTTCATAATAGGAGTGAACAGTTTCATCACGATTTTGGGTAGTCTATCTATGCGGGTCCAATCAGTTTCTTTAGCTGGCACCTTTCCTTTTAAGTGTAGTATTACTTTGTCATACTGTCTCATTACCTCCGGAGAAGGAGCTCCGGTTCTTGAGTCTCTTTCATACTCCTCACTGGGCCAATCAACTGCAATTTTACATTCTGTCCATAAATCTACAGGGACTACAATGTCGAAGAACCCATCTAGGTCCTTCAGGAGACACTTTTGAACCTTGACGAATCTCTCAACCTGCCTATACCACTCTACAGGCTTCTCTCGTAATTTCGGGAAATCATTGGTAAAGGACACAATATCCTGTCGGGACCATGGTATATGTACATATTTTCCACCTGGCACTTCTCTCATGGGATACAAGGTTTCTGCCTTATCGACTTCCTTTAGGACATATTCAGAAGTCCTCGGTCTAGCCTTACTGTCTTCCTTTTTCTTTGCCCATCTGGCTTTCCATTTTTCTAAGTCTCCCCATTTCTGCAACAAATTCAACAATTCTCTTATCTGTACCTTTTTCCCTGACACTTTCATGTTTTCTAGGTCTTTATCCGAAAATTCTATTCTGTATGGTTTTTGTAAGACTTTGGATTTGCTAACATTTATCCCCATATTAGCTGCAGTGTCCATTAGTTTCTCATGGAACACTCTGGTGTTTCGGGTAAGGCTCTTGCTTATAAACAGTAACTCCTCCTCACTAAAAGTGTTCAATCTGTCTATTCCCACATTTCCGGCTATTAGTTCTTCCATCTCTATTCTTAGTTTATAAATATCTAAGGGTTTTGGCTGAGGAGTTTACTTTTCCAATTCTCGGGTCCATCGGTCTAATTCTTCCGGAGTCACTACTGTGGCTCCTCGGGTACCTGAAGCTGTCTCTATCAGGACTTCCTTTGCCCTAGTCTGGGTTCCTTTCCGTGATACACTGCTTTCCGTCTCCCTTATGGGAAGATCCATCAGGGAGATTACAGATTCGCATTCGCTTGCCTGATCATCAACTATGAGAGGCTCTTTTTTGGGCTGGGCTACAGGTGGTGTAATAACTGGTGTTTTTGGACTAGCCTGTCTATCCCCATAGAGAGGAACAATGGGACCAATAGTTACTGGAATTGTCAGAGCTTCAGGACTGGGATTTATCTGAGCTATGGTCTGAATGAGTTCATTTCGCTGTTTTATTAAGGCTTCCCTTTCTCGTTCATGTAAAGCCCTGTCAATTGATGCGTCATGTAATACTTGTGGAACTAAAGTAGGATACAGACTCTGGGCAGTTGGGGCTGTCACACCTGATCTCTCATCACCGAACGGTCTATAATTTGGGACTGTAGGGTCAGGTCTACAAAATCCGTCTCTACTAGTTTGCCTATTGCCTATACCTGCTGTATCTGTTTCACTAGCACTTCTCCTTCTAGGATGTCTGAAGAATGGGTTTTTCGAGCTCAAAGACCCTGACTCCTCATCATAAGGGGGTGGATTTTTCATAAATAAATCCTCCAAGTATTCATCTTCCCAATCACCCATAGCCATTAAGTGTCGGGTTTTCTCTGTCCTTTTTCCTCCTACATGCTCGTCTATAGGAAATACTGGAAATAGTCCCTCGACCATCATATTCTGTCTCCACTGTTTCATCTTTTTCTCTTTGGTCTCTCTGCATCTTCGGGTACCATTTACTCACTCCCTTAACCATTCTGGGTCTGTCTCGCTCTAGTGCCTCAATCTCCCATTCTTCTAAAGCCTCATATTGCATCAACCTTTGTCTGGGATGTAAATCATTCATTCGGGTCCTCAAATTAAACAGAATTTTACTATTAAAAGTACCATCTAGGGGAAATGCTAAAATTCCATCTTCTTGGGTATACTTTGCCCAATTTTCCAACCATACACAAGCATGATAACCTTTATCAAACATCATAAATGAAGCGGGAGTATTAGGGGGTGGAATGATTACACCTTCTCTAGTTCTAATGGGCTTGTCTTTCTTGAAATAATTTTTGATTTTGTCAGCGAATGACATTTTCCTCTTGCTTCCGTACATATTGTAAGGTCTGCCTCTTATCATCTGATCCTTGCGAAAACCTAAAAGTTGTGGATCAGGTAAGAATTCGGGATACCACATACACTGCGTAACCAGAAGTTCCTTGGTCAACTACTTTTTTTTTTTTACAAATCCTCTTCCAATGCTAGCGCGTCTTATAACTTTTCAATAACCAATCAACACAGGGATTGCAAATATTCTCGACCAATGGGTGCGCGGCCTTTTCGCGAGACGCGATCTCACGCTCCGGCACTCACCCCTCCTTTACAATATTAGCTTCGTTACACGCCCGCTGTTTCAACCAATACCAGCGCGGCACGGAGTGACGTCAGCGCAGCTTCGCGACCGACTCCCTCCTTTACAAGGTAACAGAAACTTAGAATTTTTCTTAAAGTGCAAGTGATCGATTTAGTTTACAACGTATAACATTCGCCACTGTACTTGAGTGTCTAGACAGAAAGATTTGTTTTACTGCAAGCAAACTTCTTCTGTTTACTTTTCATACACTACGGATAGACCCTCCTGCCTACCCTTCACACAAACATTAGAGAAACTGCTACTTCTTTGACTCATCCACTCTTTCCGGGATATATACTTAGTCAAAAAGTTTCACTAGCGAACTCCTTTGCTATCACTCAAGCTCCGATGAACCTACTACTCCTTCCTCGTGTGACCCTTACTAGGTAATATCACAACTGAAGTTTCAATAGCGAACTCGTTGCTATCATTTATTCAACTACTCATTCAGAAAACCCTAATTAGCGCTTCCAGTTCTACCTAACCATATACTAATTCTCCTCAATGTAAGTGAGCTCACTGCAAGTGGATTCTCCTCACCACCCGCTATTCTGCCCCCAGGGATTTTTTCCAGACAACATATAACAATCACTAACAATTGGTTAATACAAAAACGTCATATAGCAGCATCTCATAATAAAAATATTTAAAACATTTCATAACATTTTAAGCCAATATTTTTGCAGTCAATCGATCTTTAAGGGAAAATGTTATTTTTAGCAGCACATTTAAATTTTTCACAGTTTTCAACAATTAGCCTATCTACCTGTCCCAATTAGTCCTAACCATCCTCTGCTACCAGAAAATTACTGATAGAGCGCGCAGGTCACCCGATCCTTATTTACCAAATACACACTACTGGGCCCATAACATATTTGTCACTATTTTCCATAAATCAGGTAACCTACACACCGCTATCAGTAATTCGGGGATTTTCCTTTCTATATATTCTGTGTACCTAACTTACCAATCCTCGAGAACAGGTACCTATGATCACAATGGATCAGGAGCTTATATTGAGATTCAAGCAGATAACACCAATACCATATACATTTATATTTGTTTATACCATGTAATAACCACAAACGCAAGAAGTTTCAAAAACTTTATCTAAATCATCAAACAGTCATCGTATGCCATGAGAATGAAATTTACACAGATCAAAACATCTATAACCAAGATTAGAAAAATAGTATAACTATGAATTAACGTGAGGATCATTTAACACTCAGAAAAATATAAAGAAGGGAAAAGGGAACATACTAATTTGATCTAACAGATTTGTATTGCGTCACTAAAGGTTGGGTAAAAACAAGGGAACATTCTACTAAATGCTAATTGGAATATACTGAAAGGTTTTGGAAAAGGATACTTTAGAATGCATTCAATTTCTATAGGGAGGGTAACAGTGGAATATACTAAATATGCAAACAATTCAGTGTTCGAGTAAGGGTAAGGGGAAGATGAGGAACATACTAGAAAAATACTTTCATGAGAGTTCAAATGTCAGAGATAAATCACATAGGCAAGATTGCTTTATTAGGAAAAATAGGAGAGAAAGATTTAGATAGACAAACACCCACATATATTTACCTAGGATAGAATGAGGACTAATCCTGGCCACGGGTCAGTTGGGAAAGGCTGGAAAGGACCCTCAAGGACTTGGAATGCCAGTAGGCGAGCAGGTACGGCTCATGGACAGTCAGGACAGGATCACCCGGGATATGGATCAGGACTGGACTCATCTAAGGGAACGACCAACACCTGCAGCTTCGGATGCAACGCCTGCGCTACGCCCTCTCTGCAAGGAATCTGCCAATAACCCCGATTGGGTTCTCGAATCTCCCAGCAAAGTGCTTCGACAGCACTTAAAGGTTTCTCCACCCCAGACTACGTTTGTGGAAATTACGGACAGAGTGCTCCGCAGCTCTCTGTATCAATCACCTATAGAGTTCGTAGGGTCAGTGACAGGTCAGCTGCTCGGACAAGTCGGACAATTTCTCTAGCTAAACCTAGGCCAGTTATACTGTTTTCGGGTCAATGTACCACCCACAAATGTTGCAAGTGTAAGGATCCCCAACTTAGGATTGGACAAGAGAGGCGATTAGGTCATGACACCACCTATAATTTGCACTTTCCCAGGATTAATATTCAGTTTTCGAACCCACCCCTTACATTTCAGTTGCCATGGCATAAAATTCAGAGCACAATAGCGTACAGAGTACAACAATTACAATATTTCCAAGCAGGTATGACTTCGAGCCTTCTCGCTGGGGCATAGGTTGGCTTCCCAGGAGCATCTTAGCTTCGGCAGCCAGCTGGCTAAGTTCCACTACTGCGTGATTCATTTCTCCTTCATCACGTGGTTAGTTGTACACGGGCTTCAAAGATGGAGTGGCGCACCGCTCCCAGGCCCACAATAGTTGATACATGAAAAGTAAGCGAAAACAATTTAGAAACACAGAAAAATAAAAGTCACTGTACACCATGATTGGCTTCACTACACCCCTTACTTTATAATATCTATAGCATTAGGAGTTGAGCAGAACAAAACAGCTGAGCAAAAGCAGCAGTGGCAAGCTAAGAGCATGTTAGAACAAAGCGGCCATGTTTAACAGTACTGCGCATGAGCAAAAAATTCCCTCCAGAACTACGAGTGCATCACATCACATAGGTATGACCGACGCATGCGCAGACTGTAATCCCGCATAGCAGTGACCATATTAGCTGCAAGCGTAGTTAGGATTAGTAAACACATAGGCAAGCGTCTCTGGGACACCCGTGTGTAGTGTAAAAGTGCAAGATTAATAAACGAAACAAGTTGGTTATTATGTTAACATTATGCGAGGTTCTTGAATTCAAGCAAGTCGCGTAACGTGCGAATCCTTGCTCCATCAGAGTAAGTCAGTTCCTAGTTTTTTGAGAGCTGGCCACTAATTATCACTATGTGGCTAGCCTAATAGTACTGTCATGTCTGCTATCCCTAGGTCCCCAAGTGCCCTAGTGAAACCCTCCCAAATGTCTTTATCTCTTTGTACCCGTTCTACCAAGGCTGCAATATTCAGGTCCCATGCTTGTCGCCTTTTAAGCATTATATGCATTCTGACGTATTCAAAGTGCTGGTCCGCCCTTTGTAGCTCAGTATTTGCCATAACGTTGTCTTGTTATTGCTCAGAGAGCTTGACAGTTAAGCTTGATGCGTATAGCATATGCAACAGCCGGGGTAGAGTTTTCAGGGCCGCTAATATATATCAGGATATCTCTTTTATAGATTGACATTCCGACTTTGGAGAATCCAGACCATCAGACTATACTGAGCATCATATCTGATCCACTCCACCAGCTCTTAATGGCTAGGTTGAAAAGGAGAGGTATCAAGGGTAAACTCTTTCGTGTCCTCCAAAAATAGGGGACATTTATTATTTCACTATGACCCTTGCCCCAGGCTTGGAATAAAGCACTGAGAGATATCTGTGAAAGATTGGCCCTAAGTTAATACAGGAATAGGTGGAACATAAATCGATATCGGGCCGAGTCGAAGGTCTTTTCGAAGTCTATAGACAGTAATGCCTCCTACTCTGTTGTCTTCACTGTCAATGCTAACGGTTGAACTTGGCCCTTTCTGCAGGGTCATCCATAAACTTTTAGCTTTCACCTTTTTGTTCAGCAGTGCTAAGGTGCTTGTGTTCTCTCCTTTAAACTTGGTAAAACTGCCTTACACCCATTTGCCACATTTAATTTACTAGTAAGTTCCTAGTAAAATAGTACTGCCTGTGAATTAAATGCTACTAGTGGTCCTGCAGCGCTGATTGAGCCCACTTAAGTAGCATTGCAACCATATCCCAGGCCTGCCGTGACAGCCCTTGCCCGACATGCCCATAGTGCACTTCTAGGTTAAACCCCTGAGGGTACCTTTTGGGTATATAAGCACTACATCTTTGCTGGGCAAACAAGAGGAGAAAAAGACTTCCATGCTGATGCGAGACACTGAGGTTCTTGCACACAGACACTCCAGCACATAGTGGTCTGACATCCCACATGGGGTGTCCTCTTGAGACCAAGACGGGGTCCTTCGCTCTCCCACATGAGGTTATGGGTTTAACTTTATCCTAAGGGGATTATTGGCTTTACACCTATACATCTACATATATGCTAGGTACAGGTAGGTACATCTAGTTAGGGTTGGCATTGTAGGAGTGCGCATTATTACTGTCATGTATCTATATGCCTGCATATATTCATTGTTTTAGCATTATGGTACAATTCGACATTTTCTTTACTCTGCTGGTGCCTATGACTATATATATTTGTTCTGTCTCATGGTTGTTGCAGCACACGTATTTTAGAATGACGCTGGTTCAATAAATGCTTATTGAAAATGTCCCCACCGTTTATTCTGTGTATCTCTTGGAGATACGGTGAGCACGAGTAACTCAGTGAAAAGTAGTGCACTGTTTCCATGATCCCTTAGTGGTCAGGGTTGTCATGTTCAATAGTTGCCAGACGTTATATGCTCCTTGTTAAGAGGGGCTAGTAGTGACACTGTGAGCAAGCTGGACTAACAGATTAACATATCCTTTGGGGGTGTCTGTAATCAGTCTGGACACCTATCCCTTAGTTTATCTTTTGTAAATGCACAGATACTATATAGATTTGTAGGATCTACACGACAAACCTTCTTTTCTAATACAAAGAAGTCACACCTAGGGTAGGCCCTAAATGTCCATTAGGGCTGGGTGCAGTGTATTTAAAAAGTTAGACATGTAGTCTTAAGTTTTACATGTTCCGGTACTGCAAGAGCTACCTCTCCCATAGGATAACATTGGGTTGCCTTATTACTTTTAATAAGTGCCAACATTCACTTGGGAGTAATTAGGAATGTCAAGTTTGGTGTCTGAAGAATTGTAATTCAAACCCCACTTTTATGGTAAGGTTGGATTTTTAGTCACAATTTGAAAATACCACTTATATAAAGTTGGAATCTTTTTCTTCTAACCGTTTGTTTCTACAGCGTGTATCCTGGGACACATGACAAAGTGTGGCTGGTAGTTTGTCTTTGTGAATTACTTCCAGGCAGTGAAACGAAAGAGGATGCAGGATGGGCTATTTCCAACTTGATGAGGGGGAGGAGGGGTTACCTACCACACTTGCATATCACCAAGGCGTTGCCCAGCGCACACTCAAAGTAGTTTTACACTAGTCTTTTGCATCCCCAGAGAAGCTGGGGCCAGGGCAGGGAGGCAAAAAATTCTAAAAACCTCTGAGGGTGATCCTCTTCCGAACCTTCTACTTCTTGAAAGGGGGCACAAGACCTAACTCTTCAGTACACCTCTGGACCTGTGTAAGACTCAGCTGGACTCTGTTACCTTACTGCTGCCTGAGTGAAACAGAGCCGAATGTCAATGCAGGACCACCAGAGTGACTCCAAGGGTTAGTTGGATGGTGTCACACTGGATTCCTCTGGATCACTTTGTTGCCAGAATGGTCCACCTCCAGGCTGTTTCAAGTATGTATGCTTTTATTTCACAGACTATTGAAGTGGCCAGGTAAAGGAAAGGGTGTTGGGAAAGGGAACTGCTGGGAGGGAGACCTAAAAGGAAAAAACACAGATTACCTCTAATGTTACTAACTACTATCTTATTACTTTAATGTTTGTAAACTTTTCCTAGGATTTTATCTGAACGTGTGTTGCGGTCAATGATGTATTGAGATAATGATGTATTGAGTTGATAATGAGAGGGTATTCATTGTTAAAATCAAGTCCCCTAGAAGAAAGATATACAATAACACGTAGTTACATAAGCAAATATTGTAACTTCTAAGCATAATATATACAGATTATTACAGTGTGCTTGGTACACCTACCAGGTCTAATACTGTAGATGTATTTAACCTTCAGGAGTATTACTAGGTTGTTAAAACTTAACTCACTATCCAGACATAATAGTACTTCTTTGTTCAGTTTTAACTAAAATTACACTGAATGCCCGACCTACCTAGCACTTACATCAACTGAAACTTGTCTTTAAAGTACTTCTTTGAAACACAAATGTGCAAGTGAGTCTTGCGCTAAACTCTCTTACCGCCCGAGATCTGGGTCAACCTCAACTTTATTTGTAACCAGAGTCCTGATTTCCTAAAGATTTTCTCCTGTACTTCAGCCTGATGTGAAGAATCCTCTGTCAGCCACAATGAAGTGCAGAAGTCTGTTTCCTTAGATAAGAGATCGGTGGGGAGAGAAGTCAAAGTTTTTCCTAGATGGCAGGCACACGAATAAAGGGCACGTGGGCTAGGGCGGGGCTCTATTTTATACTCTTGAGCCACGCTCAGCCACGCCCAACATGACCGCCGCAAGCTGGTGCCTCGTGAAGCATTGAGTTGCACCATAAATAGGCACACTGTCCGATCCAGGCATAGGAGGGAAAAAATAACAGAGGCGCCAATGGAAATCATAAATAAAAGCACAGTAATAATCAATAGCACAAAATAATGGCAAACCGAAAAGATACAAAAACTAAGGAAGTATAATATTACACTCATGGCTCTATATGCAGAACATAAGGGCAATGCCACCAGTATTTCCTTAAAGCATAAGAGGCATGGATCCTGCCACACCTTTGCCACACCTTTCCCTGCCACACCTTTTATGGGGACACTTGCGTCGGAATGTCCTAGGTGATGGTAGTGTCCTGGAGTCTTCTGTGAGCACCATGACAGATGGCCTCCTTATCGAGCCTCCGGGACAGAAAAGGCTCCAACCATCTTGAACCCAGCATCTGGGCTCTGCTTGCTGTGAGTCTTCTTCCCCAAGTGGCGAAATCCTAGTCCTGGACCCTTGAAAGTAGGCCTGAAGGTGCTCTACCAACCCAACTACCGTCCTGTGGGCAGAAATGATGCAGCTCCACTTTGGAACCTCCGCAGCGCGACCCATCCCAGATGCTGAACCTCACATCTCAGCCCCACAACATCTTCAGAACTGCCGCTGTGCAATGTATCCTCGACGTGGGATCTCACAATGCCCTGCAACCACGATTTAAGATACTTTTTTCAGTGCATATAGCAAGGGAGGGGTGAAGACGGATCAAGTGTTGATCCTAAGGCTCAGATTACCACTCCTGGAGGGAGGAATGGAAGGTCCAGCCAGAGTCAGAGCCCCAAAGAACAATGACTAACAAAAAACGGACTCAGCTGTTCCTGAGAAAGAAGAAGGGTACGGTCAATGAAGGAGAGAGAAAGAAAGGGTAGTGCTCTGTGGAGGGCTACCCTGGGTATCCACTTTGTTGAAATTAATGGCCTCACACACTCTTGCGAGTTTAATGCTTCATCATTGGCGGTTGCGCCTTGTAAGGCAGGTGGTGCAATGCCCTACGGGCTCACCTCAAAGAGGGGCTCTTTATCGGAGATCTTTTTTCCAACAGCCTGTAGGTGAAGTGCAAGTGAGGGGCCAGGGAGAGAATGGATAGTGTAGGGGGGTGATTTAAAATATAGCACGAGGTACCGGAGATCAATTTATTCTGGTGGTTCCCATGCTATATATTAAAAACAGTGGGTAGCCTATGATCGCCAGAAATTAGGATTCCGTATCACGATCTAGAACTACAATTCGTATTGTGAGGTCGACAAGTTTCTCGCCTATGCAATTATGCTGCGATTCTTCAGGACCTAATAATATACATCTATCGCAAAGGAATGACCTAGAAAAGTGTCAACCAATAATACAATTAACTTCCTGTTGTACTACCTGAATTGGACTGCTCTTGCCTAGAGGAGACAAAAGAGAGAATTACCAAAATACAGAGACAACAGGTGCCCTTTATTGACCGTGAACACGCTGTGGTTTATGTGGAAAAAGGTGACTCTGTGGTAGTGACATATTGTGCACAGTGACCAGCTAGTGTTAACTATAATCACAATACCACATACCACAACATTCAAGAGTAAAAATTTATAAAAACAGAATTTTTGACTAAAAATAGCAGCAGTTACTTCATAGTTCCTGATTCACAATCCTACACAGGGGTGCTCTGTTTCTCACCTAAAGGTCAACAGGTGTCAACAGTACCCGGTAGGTGTGACTTCAAGGGGGAGAACCAAAAGGAGTTTAATGGCTATAAGGGAGACAAGTTCACGTAAATTCGAACTGTCAGTGATCCTTAAATGCCTATTAAATTCAAGAGTGTTAAATAATGTGGTTCTCTGGGTGTCATAGGAAATGGGCGAGCGCGCGCCTCATAAATCATACTTTTCATGTTGGATCCAATCCTCTTCTAAACAGTACTAGGTGATCACAATCATATCGCCAAACATCGGGCGTCCGTTCATTCATTAGGAGGGTTCGCAGTATTGTGCAACCTATGTGGTGACCTGTGTGGTAACATCTATGGATCTAAAACGGAGCAAAATACAATACACAGGGGGGTTTTCAATGAATTCATAAGGCTCTCAGTGCCTAGTCAAAAGTCATGTATTGAAGCTAAATAGCGGCATGTAGATCGACATACAGTGAGGCCTTGTGCACCCTACAGTAGCTCGCGGCGACTGTGCCCAGCCCCCATATTAGCAGGTCTGCTTCGTTTATTTTACACACCCCAAGCGCTCTCAAAATAGCAAACCAGCCATGATTATGTCTCGCTTGTATCGGCGTCAGGAGCACTGCGTAGATTGTACCCGACCCCCAATGTGATCAGGTCGGCTCCGTTAGACTAACAACTCAGGCGCGCTGCAATTAACCAAAGCCCTGGATTGTTCCCGACCCCCAAAGTGATCAGGTCGGCTCCGTTATAGTAACAACTCAGGCGCGCTGCAATTAACCAAAGCCCTGGTAGCGGGTCGTTGGAATTGATTTCAAAAGTCCCCTGTAACTGGGGAATCGCAAGCAAAGGTTACTTACTGCTCGAGGCCTTGGTCGAAGCTGTTGTGCCTACCCATCGCTACCGGGATCCGGATAGTGGCGGGTCACGGTGTTCCGGTGATTTTTAGCAATTGTTTGGGGCGTTACCAAAACGCCTAGCATGTCACGTGACTCGCTGTGTTTACACGGGGCCATCTTAGAACGGGTCGGTATTCAGTTGTATGCATGCTTAGGTATACAAAGGTGAATCAATGTTGAATACGTTTTGATTCTATTGCCTTATCTATTCGTATTGTATTTATTGTTTATATTGGAGCATGACCATTAGGTGTCCCTGTGTGTTAAAAGGCACTTCGGTATTAATCCAGTCTAAATAGTCATATTAATGATTATTTCTGACTACAATTTGGTGGGGTCATGAGGAGGTTCAGATATAGATGCAAGGCCGGGGTTTGATGTTAAAACCCATGCTGTGGACTCTCAGTCCTAGGCAGGTTGTTGTATCTAAATAGTCATAGACTACTCCACGGAATGTCCTCGTTAAGTCGCCGTCTGTCTGAGGACAACCTGTGTATCCACCTCTGTTCCTTGTGAAATAAATTCTGTTTGGATTTGTTGTAGGGATCTCAAGGATGAGCCAGCTTAAGGAGTCAGCAGTGTGGTTATGTTCTAAAAAGTGCCGGCACATCTTGGTGTTGGTTTTCTTACATCCGAAATTGCTTCTATGTTCCGATATACGAATTTTCACCAGTCGAGTGGTCATGCCCACATATTGTAGCTCACAAGGGCACTTAAGCAAGTAAATGCAATTGGAGGAGTTGCATTTGGTATGGCTGCGGATTTCCCACGTGAACGTCTCTGTTAATTCGATGGACTTTGTGATGCTCGTAAAAGGACAGACACTGCAGGAGCCGCAGGGGTAATGTCCCTTAACTGGCGGAAGTTGCCAAAGTGTGTTCTGTTTGCGAACTGGACTTTGTTTAGGTCTGGTGTGTACCAACATGTCTTTTATGTTTTTAGACCTTTTGAAGGCAAACTTAGGAGTCTCAAGAGTGAGGTCTCCTGTGTTAAGAATCTGCCAGTGTCTCTTGATAATTTTCTTAAGTTCATTTGAGACAGGAGTGAAAGTTGTCACACAGGTCAGTAAATCATTGCCTTGTGAGCTTCGGGCATTATCCTCCAGCAGGGCCTCTCTATGATTGTTCTGTGCCCGTTTCCGTGCCTTGTAGATCTCCCTAGTAGGGTAGCCTCTATCTTTCAGATTTCGAGAAAGAATGCTAGACTCGTTTCTGTAATCTGTGAGGTTGGTGCAGTTGCGCCTAACCCGCAAAAACTGGCCGAAAGGGAGGGTCAGTCTTAAGGCTCTAGGGTGGTGACTTGAGAAGAGTAAAAGACTGTTTCGGTCCGTGGGCTTCCGATACATTGTGGTATTGATCCTCCCCCCTTCCAGTCTGATGGTAAGGTCCAGGAATGCTATCCTGGAGTGAGAGGCAGTGATCGTGAAGGTAAGGAACTCATTCAAGGTGTTCAACCAAGCGAAGAACTCCAGGTACAAATGTGATGTCCCTGTCCAGAGTATGAGGATATCATCAATGAACCTCCTCCACAGTATGATATTAGAGTGGTAAGGGTTCATTGGTCCATTGATGTATTGTTCCTCAAAATCTGCCATGTAGAGGCAGGCCACCGAAGGAGCAAAGGTGCTGCCCATGGATGTTCCCTGGGTCTGGTGATAATGTTGCCCTTTGAACTCAAAGAAATTCTCTGTCAGGGCAAGATCAGCACATTCCATGACGAATGAGGGTGGTGTGGACGAGGTCCATTCTTCCATATTGAGAATCCTCTTAATCACCCCGAGTGTGGCCCTCTGTGGAATGTTGGTATAGAGGGCCTCCACATCGAGGGTGATAAGGAAGTCAATTTGAATGTCCTCCTGTAAATTGTCAAGGGGGCGTAGAACGTCCTTAGTGTCTTGAACATAGGACGGGATCCTCTTCACTAAGGGTTGCAAGAAGTGGTCGCAGAATTGTGATAGGGGCTCCAATATCGAGCCTATACCCGAAACAATCGGGCGACCGGGCACTGGTGTTGTCCCCTTGTGAATTTTGGGGAGGGTGTAAAAATAAGGCACACTTGGGTCTTTTTTCACTAGGAATTCCGCCTCTTTTTTAGTGATCCAATCTTGGCATTCTGCAGATTCCACCAACCCTGTTATGGTGGTTTTGAGTCGTTCCGTAGGGTCAGCTGGAATGGGGGTGTAGTAGCGTCTGTCCCCTAATTGTCTTAGACACTCTGTTTCATAGTCCTTGGTGTCCATTATAACCGTGGCTCCACCCTTATCAGCCTGTTTTATAGTAATGGTTTCATCATTACCCAAGGAGTTGAGTATCTGTATCTCCATATTGGACAGATTGTGGTGTGTCTTGCACGGTCTAAGGGCTCCAATGTCCTTGAGCACAGCCTGTTCATATGTCAGAACTTCGCTAGGTACCATCCCACTGTGTGGCGTAAAAGTTGATGGGTTATGGAGACCTGAGTCAGTACGTACTTCACCGGGTCTACCATCAAAGAAGGCTTTTAATCTGACCTTCCTGAAGAATTTCTGGATTTCGCAGTTTAATTCGAAGTTGTCTATTCGAGGGGTCGGTACAAAGCCCAATCCTTTCTGGAGGACTTTATCTTCTGGTGTTGTGAGTTGGCGTGATGATAGATTCACAACCAAACTCACTTCCTTCCTGTCCTGCTCCTGGTTTCCATCCCTAGAGTTTGTGTGTCCTACCACTGCACCCTCTTGTCTGAAGCGTTTCCTCGCCCGCGCCCTCTGCCCCAACCTCTGTCTAAAAAAGGCTTCTGATTCATGCTATGTGGGGCAAACTGAGGGGGGTACTGGGGTACAAAGGGGGTCATGGGATGTTGAAAATGTGGAAATTGCCACATCGGAGGTCCCTGATAGGGGGGATGTTGATAGAAGGACTGCCCCCGTTTTCCTCCTCTATTGCCTCTTTGGGGTCCAGGCTGCCACTCATCTCCGCTCGAGTTGTTGTCACTATTAGAGCCTCGTCTAGATGAGGTGGTGCTTGAGTCGGAGAGATATCCTGTCCCTGGTGGAACAAAGTCATCCTTAAGATAGGGATATGCTTTCTCTTTGGAGAAACGGTCAATATCCTTTTGTAATTTTGCCACTTTCTGTTTCATTAAGAAATCCTTCTGTTCTGTGATTTCTTTGTTGAGCTCTGCTAGCTTAGTCTTAAAACCAGTATTCTGTCCAGTGTTTTTTAGGGCAATTTCTGCTGCCTGAATTTTAATTAAGAGCTCATCTGCCAAACGTTTGGCCGTGTTAACCAGGAGAATAAGTAGGTCATGCGTACACTTCCATGAAATGAGGGACCATTCTATCTTAAACTGGCCGTCCTCCCAGAAAATCCTGGGGAAATTTTTAACAATAAGGCCGTTTGGTGCTATTTTCGCCTTAAAGTACTCGGCCATGAGTGCTCCATGTAGAGTGATTCTAACCCACTCTCTTTTCATATCAGAGAGTGATTTCCAGTCCGAGGAGTTACTCCCTGTCGCGGTTTCTATGTCTATGCCCAACATGGACGGGAGTCTATGAATAGCTGCTGCGTCATCATCACCAAAACTGAGTCCTTGTCCATCCATGTTGAAGTGGTGAGGAGTTATTGGTGAAATGAAGAAATAATGACACAAAGGTGGGTGATAATACTAAAAAGTATATCAACCCGGTCCGTGGGATAGTAGCCAGGGACTCAAAAAGATATGGGGGATAGAACAACACTTACCCACCTAGAGATTAGATCCCCACGGTTGTTAGCCGTGCATGGTATATAGCAAGGGAGGGGTGAAGACGGATCAAGTGTTGATCCTAAGGCTCCGATTACCACTCCTGGAGGGAGGAATGGAAGGTCCAGCCAGAGTCAGAGCCCCAAAGAACAATGACTAACAAAAAACGGACTCGGCTGTTCCTGAGAAAGAAGAAGGGTACGGTCAATAAAGGAGAGAGAAAGAAAGGGTAGTGCTCTGTGGAGGGCTATCCTGGGTATCCACTTTGTTGGAATTAATGGCCTCACACACTCTTGCGAGTGTCATGCTTCATCATTGGCGGTTGCTCCTCGTAGGGCAGGCGGTGCAATGCCCTACGGGCTCACCTCAAAGATCTTTTTTCCAACAGCCTGTAGGTGAAGTGCAAGTGAGGGGCCAGGGAGAGAATGGATAGTGTAGGGGGGTGATTTAAAATGTAGCACGAGGTACCGGAGATCAATTTATTCTGGTGGTTCCCATGCTATATATTAAAAACAGTGGGTAGCCTATGATCCCCAGAAATTAGGATTCCGTATCACGATCTAGAACTACAATTCGTATCGTGAGGTCGACATGTTTCTCGCCTATGCAATTATGCTGCGATTCTTCAGGACCTAATAATATACATCTATCGCAAAGGAATGACCTTTGATTGTTCTGTGCCCGTTTCCGTGCCTTGTAGATCTCCCTAGTGGGGTAGCCTCTATCTTTCAGATTTCGAGAAAGAATGCTAGACTCGTTTCTGTAATCTGTGAGGTTGGTGCAGTTGCGCCTAACCCGCAAAAACTGGCCGAAAGGGAGGTTCAGTCTTAAGGCTCTAGGGTGGTGACTTGAGAAGAGTAATAGACTGTTTCGGTCCGTGGGCTTCCGATACATTGTGGTATTGATCCTCCCCCCTTCCAGTCTGATGGTAAGGTCCAGGAATGCTATCCTGGAGTGAGAGGCAGTGATCGTGAAGGTAAGGAACTCATTCAAGGTGTTCAACCAAGCGAAGAACTCCAGGTACAAGTGTGATGTCCCTGTCCAGAGTATGAGGATATCATCAATGAACCTCCTCCACAGTATGATATTAGAGTGGTGACGCCGATACAAGCGAGACATAATCATGGCTGGTTTGCTATTTTGAGAGCGCTTGGGGTGTGTAAAATAAACGAAGCAGACCTGCTAATATGGGGGCTGGGCACAGTCGCCGCGAGCTACTGTAGGGTGCACAAGACCTCACTGTATGTCGATCTACATGCCGCTATTTAGCTTCAATACATGACTTTTGACTAGGCACTGAGAGCCTAATGAATTAATTGAAAACCCCCCCTGTGTATTGTATTTTGCTCCATTTTAGATCCATAGCTGTTACCACACAGGTCACCACATAGGTTGCACAATACTGCGAACCCTCCTAATGAATGAACGGACGCCCGATGTTTGGCGATATGATTGTGATCACCTAGTACTGTTTAGCAGAGGATTGGATCCAACATGAAAAGTATGATTCATGAGGCGCGCGCTCGCCCATTTCTTATGACACCCAGAGAACCACATTATTAAACACTCTTGAATTTAATAGGCATTTAAGGATCACTGACAGTTCGAATTTACGTGTACTTGTCTCCCTTATAGCCATTAAACTCCTTTTGGTTCTCCCCCTTGAAGTCACACCTACCGGGTACTGTTGACACCTGTACTCCTTGACCTTTAGGTGAGTAACAGAGCACCCCTGTGTAGGATTGTGAATCAGGAACTATGAAGTAACTGCTGCTATTTTTAGTCAAAAATTCTGTTTTTATAAATGTTTACTCTTGAATGTTGTGGTATGTGGTATTGTGATTATAGTTAACACTAGCTGGTCACTGTGCACAATATGTCACTACCACAGAGTCACCTTTTTCCACATAAACCACAGCGTGTTCACGGTCAATAAAGGGCACCTGTTGTCTCTGTATTTTGGTAATTCTCTCTTTTGTCTCCTCTAGGCAAGAGCAGTCCAATTCAGGTAGTACAACAGGAAGTTAAATGTATTATTAGTTGACACTTTTCTAGGTCATTCCTTTGCGATAGATGTATATTATTAGGTCCTGAAGAATCGCAGCATAATTGCATAGGCGAGAAACATGTCGACCTCACGATACGAATTGTAGTTCTAGATCGTGATACGGAATCCTAATTTCTGGCGATCATAGGCTACCCACTGTTTTTAATATATAGCATGGGAACCACCAGAATAAATTGATCTCCGGTACCTCGTGCTATATTTTAAATCCCCCCCCCTACACTATCCATTCTCTACCTGGCCCCTCACTTGCACTTCACCTACAGGCTGTTGGAAAAAAGATCTCCGATAAAGAGCCCCTCTTTGAGGTGAGCCCGTAGGGCATTGCACCGCCTGCCCTACGAGAAGCAACCGCCAATGATGAAGCATGACACTCGCAAGAGTGTGTGAGGCCATTAATTCCAACAAAGTGGATACCCAGGGTAGCCCTCCACAGAGCACTACCCTTTCTTTCTTTCTCCTTTATTGACCGTACCCTTCTTCTTTCTCCGGAACAGCCGAGTCCGTTTTTTGTTAGTCACTTTTTTCAGTGCGCCTAATTTGGTCCCTGTATCCAGCCCGCTCTCCATCTTGGTTGGCCTGAAATTGTGACTTTGTCACAGTTTAGCGTGTCTAGATAATTATAGTTGGTGCTTTGTGCTTCTAGGCAATATTTTCACTCAGTTCTTTGAAATGTAATATCTCTGGTTCAACTGATAGGATTTTTTGTCATTTTGTCCTCAGCTTATGTAGGAAGTGTTACTCTAATTTTCTAGACTGGTGTGAGCTTTTCTTGTGTTGCGATTTTACTTCGTACTGTTTGAAGTGCTGCGTAAACACTTTACATATTGCCTCCAAGTTAAGCCTGACTGCTTTGTGCCAGTCTGCCAGAAGATTAAGCACAGGTGAATGTGGGGTTTGCTGGTGACTTGAGCCTGACAGGAATTTTGGTTTCTGCCTGAGTAGTGTTTCACTCCCCTCAACCAATGACCCAATTTCCACTAAAGCATTGTTCATGCATCTCAGGCAGTGGTGAATGCTGCGCTCCAGCATAAACTATTCTGGTTTAGATGTACCAAGGTCCTGATAATCTTCACCAGCTTGTTTGCTGAAACCTTTGCCAGGATCTTGGTCTCTACTTTAAGTAGGGACATGGGCCTATACCACCCACACATATCTAGTGGCTTCTGTGGCTCAGTATTACTCTGATTGTGGCCCTTCGCAGATCATGCAGCAGCATCCCACACACACCAGGGTTTTATTGTACATGTCAAGTAATGGCACAACCAAGTGTGACAAGTTTTTCTTAAAACTTTTGAGTGGTTCTCCATTAGATCCAGGGGTTTCCTCCGATTGTAACTTTTGCATAGCTTTCACAATTTCTTCATAAGTTCATGGTTCCTCCAAGCCCTGTCTGTGAGTGCCTAAGAGTCTGGGCACAATCAGGTATTCGACGCTCGGATGGGCCAGCTCAGCCATTGTCTGAGGTTGCTCTGCATAAAAGCTTGTGCACTAGGATGCAAATATTTGCTCTAATTGATGAGGAGCTGTGAATATTTGACTTATGATAGTGGTAATGCTTGGGACCAGCCACAGAATCTTGCTCCCTATTTGCTAGCCAATGTAGTAGTTGCCCAATCTTTTCTCCAACTTTGTATATCTTATACTGTGCCCTCGTAATAGCTAAGAAACAGTCTCTCACAGCTTCTGTCAGTGCCCCATCCTCTTCGTCGCTATATTTGGCCTTTTGTGGTTAACTGGGGACACCACGTCTCCTGAATATATCACTTTCTAGACCTGTTATTTCTCTGTGTCTTTGGCGTCTGGCTGCTGTCTTGTAGGGGACTGTCTGCCCCATCAGTAGCACCTTTAATGCCTCCCAGAGTATGGTAGTGGGGACTACTGTTCCCTTATTTGTGTCTAAATAATAAGTAATTTGCTACCAGAACAAGTCTTTTAAGGGTACATCTAGGGGCCACCAGGCGCATAATCGGCATTGTCTGGCCTGTCGTCTTATGGGTAACATTAACCCATTGCGTGCTGCCGTCGGCCGACGGGAGCACTACCTCCCTATGGCTTTTCTATATGCTGTAAGTTATATTATACTAGGTAGCTACCCTACTTCAAAATTAATAGGAGCCCGAAATAGCAAGCTCTCAATCCAATCTAATATTTACCTCAGATGACTAAATATTATGTTATGTCTATTTGTATAGTGCTCTAATCACCCCTGAGGGTATCCAAATACTTTCACAGGTGGGTCCATGGCTGCCTTCCAGAAGAGATTATTTAAGAGCCAAGTCTTCAGCTTGTGTGTAACAAAACCTCTTGAGATCCACTCATGGCACACCACCCTCGAATCCCCTGGTTGTATAGTTATAAAAAATATCTGTAGTTCTTAGGTTTGCATGAGTGGAAAAACAGCACTGCCCCAAGTACTGCAGCTACCCCAGTTTATCCAGTATTTGGGTGTCTTTCATAGATTCACATGCCTGAATCATTCCCCGTCGCCGAGACGGGAGCCTCCGGTACATAAAAAAGTAATGTCCTAAGGACATACATAGAGAATATAGGCCGAAGGCCTCCCCTTTTGGGGCCTTTCCACGTCCTTATGTAAAAAGGACCGAATTCTCATCGTTAGCCAATCAGCTCCGACCTCCCTCTAGAACCTTCCCGGGAGGAGCCTCAGTCCCTCAGATTTTTCTACCGCACGTTGTGCTAGGGAGTCTCCAACCTGAGCTCTTCAGGTTTTCCAAAATTCGAAGTCTCAAACTTCGCCGAAGTTCAAGGATTTTTATCCTATCATCGACTACATGTCGGAATCTAATAAGAAAGCGTCGTCCATGGCGGACTCACAGAAGAAAGCCCTTCTAAGGGCCTGTTCCTCCTGCGGCAAGCAGCGGATTCAAGCGGAGGACAAGCACGACCTGTGCTTATATTGCCTGTACCCTGACCACGTCACTGACAAGTGTAGGGTGTGTAGAGCCTTCCCAAAGAAGACGGTTAAGGAAAGGGAAACTCGCCTTCGCGAATGGCTCGACAGGCTTAAGGTCCGAGACACTCTGGAATCTTCCGAGGGTAGTGTCTCCGCGACCTCCAAGGTCTCCAGGAAGAGACCCAGGGTGCAGTCCCCTGGAGAGACAGACACTCCTCCTAAGAAGGCGCACAAAAAGCCTTCGGAGGCACGCTCAACCACCTCCTCCGTGTCTGTTAAGGATGGCCAGAGGTTCAAGAAGCCCGCTCCATCTACTAAGCGGACCACCTCAGTCACGACCACTGTGTCGACCACTACGGCCTCATCGCCCTCCGCGACGGCCACGACGACCACCACTGCGTCCTCAGGCGCACCGGTCTCCTCGACCATTCCTCTGAAACCTTCAGCCAGTACGAAGACGGCCTCTTCGTCACCTAAGAGGTCTAAATCTACAGGTACGCCTTCGCCGAAAACACCTCATACCGAAGGCTCGTCACCTAAAACGTCGAAGTCAAGTTCAAAAAGCACACCTTCGACAAAGATATCTCAAGTCCAAGGCCCTGCCATCAGTGACACGGCGAAACTCTTATCCCCGCAAAAGGTGATACCATTGACCCTGACGGAGGTGCCCAAATCAACAACGCACTCGGCGGGGGCGCCATCTTCTCGCACGTCGTCGGAAGAGACCCCGGCGCCATCTTGGAAAGAATCGAGATTGGTCGAAGTCTCTATTCACTCGACTCCAACGCCCTCGGTTCGCACACCGGTGGAGTTGGCACCCGAGCAAGAACAGGAAACACTCCAGAGTGAGGAGTCAGACGAGGAACAGGAGGTTCACGAAGAACGCCAGGACGTCCACGAGATCCGGGACGAAGTTATGTATCAAGCCAGCTCCATGAACGTCGACACGGTGACCACCCCGATGATCTGTTTGCCACTGTCTCTGGTCAACGATTTGAAATCACTGGTGCAGGACTATAAACAACGGTTCCCGGACGCCGACAGCGGTACCCAGGTACCGGTCACCCAAGCGCAACCATCGGCCTCGCACCCTTCCGCTCCCCAGGCCCGTCCTCTGAGCCAACTCCGACCGCAAACTCAGGCGGAGGACTCATCGGAAAGCGAGGAGGATGAGACGGACTTAGAGGAAGGCGAGGTACAAGACGTAGCCTCGGACCACAGAGACGACGATGCCGATGCTGCGTCATCACACCATTCGTCTACCCCGGCATCCCCGCGACCGCGCCACTCTGAAGCGGCGGACGTGGGAGGTTTCCACAAACTGGTGGACAGAGCTGCAAGGAGGTTTCACATGGCAGTGGAATCCGCGGAAACGGAATGCTTCCTCCATGATTTCAAGGAGCACACCCAGAAATCGACCAAGTCTATTCCTCTTATAGACTTTCTATGGGAACCGGGCAAGAAGCTGATGCTCACGCCTGCCTCGGTGCCTGCGGTGGTTCCGCGCCTAGACAAAAAATATAAGGCCCCGAACTCCGCACCTGCCTGCCTGACCGGCCACCCCAAACCGGACTCGGTTGTCACTCAGGCGGCCCAAAAACAATCCCGCAACCCCTCCTCGCCGCTGTCCGCGCCCCCGGACAAGGACGGAAGGAAGCTGGACACCATAGGCAAGAGGTTCTCTACCACATCCGCCATGTCCATCAAGGTGGCAAATTCCATCGCCCTCCTTGGCCGCTACAACCGCCAGCTATGGGAGGACATAGCTCCCTATCTACAAAGTCTGCCAGACGCGGTCCAGGATGAGGTGAAAGCTCTTCTAGCGGAAGGACAAAACTCCGCGGCAGAAATTATCGACTGCGCCATCGACGCAGCCATGACGGGATTCCGCCAGTTGGCCGGGGCTGCCGTGCTCCGCCGCCAAGGCTGGCTCAAAGCAACGTCCTTTCGGCAGGAGGTCCAATCTAAGGTGCTGGATATGCCGTTCGATGGTCAATTCCTCTTCGGGGAGAAGATAGACGAAGCACTCCAGGCCATCAAGAAAGATACGGATACGGCGAGGGCTCTGGGCTCCCTCCAGTCCCGGAACCAATCCTTTCGGGGGGGCCGCTCCAGAGGTCAATACTCTTACAGAGGTTCCTACCAAATCGGTCGTCTTACTCCTACGGCAACAGGAACCAGCCCCAGCAAAAACAACAGTCCCGACAATCGTCCTATGGGAGGTCATCCTTCAGAGGCAAATCCGCCAAGAAGGGCACTGGTGGCCGCCAGTGACCATTTACTCCAGCCAGTCCCACCACCGTCTCAATCCTTTCGAATTGGGGGAAAGCTGACCCACTTCCTCCAAAATTGGCAAAAAATCACTACGGATCGGTGGGTACTACAAATTATTCAATTTGGACATTCCCTCGAATTAGTCAACACCCCTCCCACCACTCCCCCGCTGAAGCGTGCTCACAAACACCTGCACCTCCTTCTCAGGGAAGTCTCCGCCATGCTGGTCAAAGGAGCCATCGAAAGAGTCCCAAAGTCCCAGAAGGGGAAGGGTTTTTATTCCCACTTCTTCCTAGTCCAGCAGAAAGGGGACAAGTGGAGGCCGATCTTAGACCTCCGGGCGCTCAACGCCTTCCTGCGGACTCAATCCTTCCGGATGGTCTCAATCCAGGAGATCCTGGGAGCACTGAAAAGAGGAGACTCGATGGTCTCCCTGGACTTACAGGACGCCTACTACCATATCCCCATCCTCGTCAGGCACAGGAAGTACCTACGGTTCGAAATAGCGGGCAGACATTACCAGTTCAAGGTCTTGCCATTCGGCCTCAAATCTGCGCCACGTATCTTCACAAAGTGCTTGGCGCCGGTGGCAGCCTTCCTGCGACAAAGGGGTCACCAGGTGTTCCCCTACCTGGACGACTGGCTGGTGAAGGCACCTTCCCCGGAGGACGCGCTGGCTTCCTTCACCGCCTGCAGCGCTCTTTTCCAACAGCTGGGTCTGACAATCAACCTCAAAAAATCATGCACTACTCCATCAACGAGGATCACCTTCCTAGGGGCTACCCTGGACACGAAGCGCGCGAAGGCTTTCCCCTCAGAGGACAGGATCAGCAAAATACTGTCTCTGGCCGCGGCGGTGGCCAAGAAGCCTCGCATCAAGGTCCGGACATTCACCTCCTTGCTAGGGATGATGTCTTCATGCATTCTCCTCGTACCACACTGCAGGCTCCGCATGCGCCCCCTGCAGGAGGCGTTGGCGAGACAATGGAAACAGAGTTCCGGCTCCTTCGAAGACATTATCACAATCACACCGGCCATCATAAAGGCCCTTCTGTGGTGGAGAAACCGGACACACCTGACGGCCGGCTTGCAGTTCCTCCTGCCGCCGGCACCACTGGTCATCACGACCGATGCCTCACTGGAAGGCTGGGGCGCAGTACTGTTGGACCTTCGAGTCAGCGGCAAATGGGACGATCAGGAGAAACAACTACACATCAACCTGCTGGAACTGAGAGCAGTGTATCTGGCTCTGCAGGCCTTCCTGCCACGTATCGGCACTTCCCCTGTGCTCGTCAAAACAGACAACACCACGACGATGCACTACCTGAACAAACAAGGGGGAACGCGATCTCTCTCTCTCTCACGAGAATCGCAAAAAATCTGGAACTGGTTGGTGGCGCACGGCCTCTCCCTCAAAGCGGAGTACGTTCCAGGGAAGGACAACACTATCGCAGACGCCCTCAGCAGACAGACCTCTCTCTCCCACGAATGGGAGCTCAACGACGACACGGTGGCACACGTCTTCTCACAATGGGGCACCCCGAGGATCGATCTCTTCGCGACGGCAGGGAACGCCAAATGCCGAAGCTACGCAAGCTGGCATCCCCAACGGGGGTCGCTGGGAAATGCTTTTTCCATCGGCTGGTCCAGCGTGTTTGCGTACGCTTTTCCTCCGTTCCCGATGATACCGAGGCTCCTCCGGAAGATGAGGACGGAACCGTGCACCCTGATACTGATTGCTCCGTACTGGCCGAGACAACATTGGTTCTCGGACCTGCTTCGCCTGTCCATCAGGCCCCCGATTCACCTGCGACAACACCCGAACCTCTTGACAATGTCCGGAGGCCAGGTACACCACCCGAACCTCCGTTCGCTCAACTTATCGGCCTGGCTCCTGAGCACAGAGAGTTCGGAGACCTAGATATCCCGCAGGACTGCAGGGCAGTACTGGCCAAAGCGAGGGCGGGCAGCACGAACAAGACCTACTCGCTGAAGTGGAAGAGGTTCTGCGTGTGGTGTTCGGAACAAGGCTTACACCCCCTCCGGGTCACCCCAGTACAGCTGCTACCGTACCTCCTACACCTGGCTCAATCGGGGCTGGCTCACGCCTCCATTAAGGTTCATCTGGCTGCGATTTCTAGGTTCACCAGGACCCCATCAGGACCCTCCCTCTGGTCCAGTCGACTGATTAAGCAATTTCTGAAAGGGCTCTACAGATCCTTTCCGAGACCTCGGAAGGTCCCTCCAACCTGGCAGTTGAACTTGGTGCTCAACCAACTCATGAAACACCCATTCGAGCCCATACACCGGGCCTCGCTCAAGCATCTTTCCTGGAAAACGGCTCTCCTGCTAGCCCTGACGTCAGCCAGACGGGTCAGCGAACTTCAGGCGCTGTCTATTCAGGAACCGTACCTCCAATTCAGGCACGACCGAGTGGTACTCAGGCCCAACCCTAAATTCATTCCTAAGGTGCCGTCAGACTTTCATCTGAACGAACCAATTGTCCTCAAGTCGTTCTTTGCGGACCCTTCTACAGCAGCAGAAAGGGCGCTGCATTCTTTGGACCTTAAACGATGTCTCAAATTCTACTTGGACAGGACCAAAGACATCAGGAAGTCTTCTCAACTCTTTGTAGCCTACAGCAACCCGCGCATGGGGTTGCCCTTGACAAAACAGAGCATCTCCCGCTGGATTTCTTCAGCAATTGCTTTCTGCCATGATCAGGCCGGACGGCCTTTGACAGACCGAGTGGCTGCCCACTCGACCAGAGCGATGTCAACGTCAGCGGCGCTTTTCGCTGGAGTGACGATCCTGGACATCTGCCGAGCGGCGACATGGAAGTCCCCGCACACCTTTTCCAAGCACTACTGCCTGGACATCGAACTGCAGAAGGACGCTGCAGTGGGACAAGCGGTGCTGCGCCATCTCTTCCAATAAGGTGAGCCTTACCTCGTCCCGCCATCCAGGTATGCACATTCTTCATGGTATTTGTTTTCTCGGCTATCTGCATGACTGTATAGTACCATGTTTCTCTCACATTGTCTGTCATTTATGCAGGCCTGCTGGTTGTGGGAATGTGCTTTACCACTATGCATGTATAACTGCTAACTACTCTGATTCAGGCATGTGAATCTATGAAAGACACCCAAATACTGGATAAGAAATGCGTTACTTACCTGTAACAGCAGTTATCCAGTATTGGTGTCTTTCATAGATTCACATGCAACCCTCCCGCCTCCCCGGTAAGGACTCACGTACCTCTATGTCGACATTGCGACACCCTAGCTGGGTGCGTACGAAAATCTGAGGGACTGAGGCTCCTCCCGGGAAGGTTCTAGAGGGAGGTCGGAGCTGATTGGCTAACGATGAGAATTCGGTCCTTTTTACATAAGGACGTGGAAAGGCCCCAAAAGGGGAGGCCTTCGGCCTATATTCTCTATGTATGTCCTTAGGACATTACTTTTTTATGTACCGGAGGCTCCCGTCTCGGCGACGGGGAATGATTCAGGCATGTGAATCTATGAAAGACACCAATACTGGATAACTGCTGTTACAGGTAAGTAACGCATTTCTTCTTATCTCTCAATGTAGCACTTTTGGGCCATTTTTTGTCGTAGTCTTGTGGCACACCCCCACAAGGTACCGTTCTTATTGGGGAATAAGTGAGAACTCTGGGTGGTAGAAATGATGTCTCCCTGCAAATTCCAGAACTCTGCTTGACAGAAATGTGCAAAACATGTTTTTTTTGGGGACATTTGAGGTTTGCAAGGGATTCTGGGTACAATTTTTAGTTGGGGATGCAAGATAGCCTGACTGCAAGATGGACACCCCTAGCAAGGCTCCTCCGGCTGAAGCATTAATCTGTGGTGTCAGAACGTTTATGAGCAACGCACCAACTGGCATCTGCGGTGAAATGTGATAGGAGGCGGCCATGCTTATTGTTTCCCCAATTGGTAGTTCCCGCAGAATTCTGTGCGGCTGGATTTTCTTAGCCGTGCTGGGCCCAGACCATGCAATTGGAGTGGCCTTGCTGATCGGCACCTCCTGTTGTACCTTGTGCGTTTGCAGTGGATGTGAGAAAAATGTTTTTAGTCAAAGTTTGAGTTTTGCAAGGGCTTCTGGGAAACAAAACTGGTGAGAACATGGATATCTACTTTTCAAAAATGTGCACGTGTGCTACGCTTCCCTTGGTGCCAGCTGAGCTAGGGCCCAAAATCTACATCTAACCATCTTATATATTTTTTTTTTAAAAAGGCCAGTTTTCTGTTGAACAATAGGATGCGTCCGTATTGCGTTTTGGGCCCATTCTTCCTGCACACACTAGGCCTACCCACACAATGAGGTACCATTTTTACCAGAAGACATGTGGGAGCATAGAATAGTAGAACATTTGTTATTACCAATTTGATTTTGCTGCATTTGTGCCTAACAAATATAACCCAGTGCGTATGAAAGAAGACATTTTGAAAAATAACCCTCTAAATCGTGTGCTAGTACGGGTACTCACAAATTCAGAGATGTACAAATAACCTCTGTTTCTGAACTCCACATCTTGTGACCATTTCAAAAATACATAGGTTTCCTTAATACCCATTTTTTCACTCTACATATTTCACCATATAAATTGGTCTGTACTTGTTCACAATGAAACACAATTGTATGGTACCGCTCAGTTGTTGGCTCTGTGTACCTTGGGTTCTCCGAGAACATTGTAAAAGCATATGCGTTCTAAAAACATGCATGGTATAGGTACAACTTGGTAAAATCCTCGTTGTAGAGACGGTTTCCCATCAAAATGTTTTTGTATGGACCTGTGTAAAAGTCGCAATTAAGAACCAAAAACTTTAGGTTTCATTGCCAACAGCTTTAGTACTTTATTACAGTTCCACGTGCCCACCCATACCTTTTTGCAAGGAAAGGCCTATTTATGAATTAATGCCTGGTGGGGCGAGGAACTGCAAAGCTTCAGGAATTCAAGAGTCCTCGAGGCTCAGCTTACGTGCCTTCGTTTTCGAGTGCTGTAGCACTGGCTCTTATCTCTCGATGTAAAGTTTGCTTCTATTACATTCCGACTTCTGGTTTGATAAGTTACATTTTAAATGCCTTTGAACTAGAACGGATTTGGTCTAATTTGAGAGGAGCACATACGTGCTGCTACCTAATGTGTTTATTGTTAAAATGTCCTTCATTGCAGGGCCTGTTTGTTAGCATTGTAGGAAAGAAGAGCAGCCTATTTTCCATACTTTACTGGTCTTATGAATTGCCATTTAGGGCTGACTCGCAGCAGAATGAGCTGTAAGTGCCTTTTATCACAAGGGGTATAAAGTCTGATTGATCCCTTTTGAATCTAACGGCTACCTTCAATATTTTATTGCAAACATATGCACATACAAATGAAAGTTCATTTGTTCTGTGCTCTTGGTCACAATGACAAAAAATCTCCTATTTCGCAGAAGACTGCTTTCTGTACTGCTGTCCCTTAGAAGTGCAATTTCCTGCAAAAGAAGTCTTTGAACAGCGTTGACAAATATTGTATTACTAACCATCTCTTTTTTAATTTGAATTTTATAGGAGTGTGTGGCTGCTGTGGTGCTTTGCGCCCTCGTTACAAACGTTTAGTGGACAACATCTACCCAGAAGATCCAAAAGTGAGTTCAAATGTCTTCCATTTAAATATTTATGTATCGTTTATGTGTTGATTTCACTGCTGCCTTCTAACAGCTGTCAATGTGCAGGCTGAAATGGAAATATAGAAATTTTGGTTGAAATGGAAATATAGAATTTAGGCACCTACTATACCATCGCACTTGTTTGCTACTGAGAAATGCCGGCCCTCTCCCATTAACACTATTTGACCTCTGCTGAGAAGTGCAGGTACCCCCCCCTTTCAAATTAAAGAAGTGCAGGTTGTCATTACGCGACAGTAGTGGCCCATTAAAGCACTGAACCTTCCTTAGCAATGTGAATCTCCAAAGGAGCACAGAACCAAGATCCTGTGCAAAGCCTTCACACTTTATCATTGGTGAGTGTTGAACTGTAGTCGGTGTCGTGTCACTGAGGAATTGGAACTGTTGCTGTAGTTTTAGAGTGGAATGGGAACCACCTTGACTTGATTTATAAGATTTGGGCCCAAGTTTTTCCAAAGCTGCACTCCCATATCATGATAATCCTACCACTACAGGCTTTTTGTGTGAATGTGGCATGTGAGCAGGTTTGCGTCCTTAAGGTTTTACCTAGATGTATAGTTAGCAAGTAATGTCTGAAAATATTTTGCCCATGACTGCCCGTAGTTTGTAGACCTTGCAGAGAAAGTTGAACTTTCATTTCTGTATCACCACAAGCCAGGACAAGTCTTTAAAAGTAATATCACCCAATTTCTATTTTAAGTCTTTTACGTAATACCTGGGTGTTTAGATTTGCAGTTGCTGCTGGGTCTTTTTGGGACAGTTATTAAAATCCCCATTTCGTAGATGATCAATTGAATACCGGTCAATTGAACAGCTTGTGCTAGAGCTCAACTAATACGGATCCTTCTCACCAGCAATTTTCTGTTTTAAATCACCAGTTTTGTAATAATCCATACTACATGCATTTAAAAAAAATAATAATAACCGCTTACGTTCAGATTGGGTTGCGTCCAAGTTCGTCAAGCAGAGTAAATGCAAGGTTATCATTAGTTCTGCTTTTTCTGGCATCAGTCAAACTGTAGTATTTGAAACTGTAGTATTTCAAATAAAGTTAAATATTTCTGTCATATCCTCCACTTCTTTACTCGCTGAACTCCATAACCAACGTATTTGTGCCCCCGCCCCTACCATATAGCTTTTTTCTTTGCTTTTTACAGGAATACGGCCTCAAAACAGAACTTGATTTCTTTTGCAAGAAGTATGTTAAGGTCTTGTAAATGTATGCATATTTGACTCCCGCAAGGTAAAAATATCCAGCGCTTACTCTCCATATTCTCTATCAGGTTGAGGTTTTTTTTTTCTCTTCATAGTGATGGTATTTTTTAGACCACACTTGCTTTCTTGGGGTAGGAAAATAGTATTAAAATATATTACAGATGGATATTTCCAACCACAGGTTCCTCACCTTTAGAATGTCCCTAGCGGTCTGACTTACTCCAGGAAATTCTTCAGCAGTGCTATAGTTCTCTGACTGCTGGCGCTATGTGGACCTGCTGTACTCCCTGGAAGAGATTAATTGAGCCACAAATTGGAACCGCATATAAGTGCCTCCACGGAGCATTGAAATCAGTATCTTAATCTTTATCCTTCTTCAGGTTTACATGGAGCACTTGAACAAATTGTAGGCGACAACGTGCCAAAACCCAACTTTGAACCTTAATATGTTGGTCAGGATCCACTTCACAGAACAAGGACATAGGGTGAGGATTCTGCAGTTAGATAGCGTATCCACTCGAAATAGTGTTAGCAAAAGATCATTCACTTGTTCTTCAGTTAGATACTTTAAACGGTAAATTCTTCACAATTAGAATAGGTACCAGAACAATATTTCCTGAAAAAGTGGAGGGTCACTGCCGCTACCCAATAATATTTGTCACCTTTTGGTCCCCTTATGGGTAGTTGTGGCGCACTTTTCCAAGCGGTGCGTAGCTCCGCGTCAGGACCATGCCTCATTATATTTAACACAGCCTCTCTTAGAGCGAAAGAATAACCTGCACACATCGCGGTGGTTTAAAGAAAATGTAATTGCAGTCCAAGCTCCGGTAGTCCTTTTTATTTAAAATTCAAGCTTCCTAATGCATTTCGGCCAACCTTTACTTATATATATATATATATATATATTACCTACTGGCGGTCGCCAGTAGGTAGTTATAGTTAGGATTTTTTTCAATGTTAAATCTCAAAATTCTATTTGGGATAACTTTGGCGCCGGTTGACGAATCTGCCTCAAACTTTCCTCAAAATGGCCTCGCGGCGTTCCGGTCCTTCCCTGAAAGTTTGGGGGGGATTCGTCAAGCGGGGGCAGAGATAAAAGGGGGGTCCCAAAACGCGTTTTCCCCATGTTAATTTCCATAGGGCGGTCGATTTCACTTTTAGCCCGAACGGCTGAATGGATTTCCACCAAACTTGGCAAAATTGTAGGGACTGGTAGCCCGATGTGCCTTTGCTATGTCTCAAGATATGTCCTCCAGTGGATTTTGAGTAATTAAGGTTCAAAAAAATATATATATCTATAGCCGCGCTCCGGTACGCGCACCGGTACGCGCACCGGGCGCTTACCGCGACTTGCGCGCAGAAAGCTGATTGGCTCTGGGGTGTCTGTAAACATTCTAAACAGTCCGGAGCGGCCGCCATCTTGTGTCTCAGTAGGATCGAGACACGAGAGGTGGCCAAAACAAAGAGGGAAATGACCATAAGGGGGCAGAGTAGACCCCCCTTGACCCCCTAGGTTTGATGTGGGGGCCATAAAAGGGCCCCGCGGAGCAAAAAAAAAATAAAAAAATGTTTTGATTTTCGCGGGGTGAGCGCCCGGTACGCGCACCGGTACGCGCACCGGTAAGCGTACCGGGGAGCGTACCATGGGGAAAAAGAATGAAAGTTTTAAAAGTAGCTGTTTAAAAAAAAATGTTTTGTTGTTTTTTTTATACATACACATACATATATATAAATGCATATGCATATATATATATGCATATATGTGTATATGTGTGCGTGTAGAGAGAGGTAGAGAGGTAGAGAGGTAGAGGTGTAGAGGTAGAGAGGTAGAGAGGTAGCGGTAGAGAGGTAGAGATTAGTAGAGAGAGAAGAAGAGAGAGGTAGAGAGGTAGAGAGTAGAGAGTGAGTAATAGAGAGTAGAGAGTGAGTAGTAGAGAGTAGTAGAGAGCAGTAGAGAGAGTAGCAGAGAGTGAGTAGTAGAGAGTAGTAGAGTGAATAGTAGAGTGAGTAGTAGAGAGTAGTAAAAGTAATTTACAATCGTTCGGAATATCGGTGTTTGGGCAGATATGATCCAGGGACCCCCAGTATGCAAGGGGAATTAGTCCCCCCTCTACAAACGCGCCAGTGGCCTGCATTGCAGAGAGGTGTAACAAGGGTGTGGCCTCATTACACTTCTCTGCAATGCAGCTCCCTCGCGCATACTGGAGGCTCCTGGTGGACCAGTTGACCCCAGGGACCCCCAGTATGCAAGGGGAATTAGTTCCCCCTCTGCAAATGCGGCAGTGGGCTGCGTTGCAGAGAGGTGTAACAAGGGGCATAGTCTCATTACACCTCTGCAATGCAGCCCCTGGTGGATACTGGAGGTTCCAGGTGGGCTAATTGGCCCCCAGGGGCCCCCAGTATGCAAGGGGAATTAGTTCCCCCTCTTCAAACATGCACAGGGGCTGCGTTGCAGAGAGGTGTAAAAAGGGTTGTGGCTTCATTACACCTCTCTTCAATGCAGTCCCCTGGCTCATACTGGAGATTCCTGGTGGGCTTTCAGGTCTTATATAGTTAGGAATTAGCATTTAAAAAACCTTTGAAATTCACTGAAAAAACCATAGGTTTCACACCAGTTATAGTTAGGAATTAGCATTTAAAAAACCTATTAAATTCACTGACAAAACCATAGATTTCACACCATTTATAGTTAGCTGGAAATTTTACTGACATAAAACCATTGAAATTCCCACGTTATAGTTAGTTGGACTCACTATAACTTGCGCGCCTGTAATGCACTGCTGATGACGTCACATATTACATCACTCATGACATGGTCAGTGACATCACTCATGACATCACTGTATATATACATACATACATACATACATACATACATACATACATACATACATACATACATACATACATACATACATATTCAACAAACACCAGGACGTTCTGGCTCACTTGTTTTGATCGCAGCCGCGATCTTTGTCAAACCGTTGTCCATTGCAGTCCGAATCAGACATTTATTTATACATGTTCGTGCCTCTTGTTTTTTTAAACATTTAAAGCGATAGTGCCATTCATAAAGTTAAAAGTGAAACATGCTTATGTTAACCGTACATATTCTTTCAGTCAAAGGCTAATACACAAAAAAAGAATAAATTGACAAGTGCCTACGCAGTAAATATCGGATAGCTCTAATATTGTTTATAGCGCGCTAATAAAAAATTCATATATTTATACACATATGAAAAAGCATTCATAGATTTAGTTCATAAATGGGTAAATATGCATTTTAAAACTATTGAAAATTCAAAAAATTAAACATAGAAATTTGAGGAATTGGAATTAGGGGCAAGTGCCTATTTCCCAACCTTATCTTATTTATTCCATTCCCAAACTACTCAATATCTTTATTTAGCAGCGTCAACAATGTTATTAAAAAATGTGCAAAATGGCATCAACAGTACTGATAGAAAGCTTGCAAATTTGTAGTGTTCAACTAGACATCCTTATTACTAAAGTTCATGTGCAGAAACTAATACAAAAAAAGCCCGTATTTTAAAATCTTGCATATAAAAATCATCGGATGGATCTAGAAGGAGATATGCAGATTATACACAGATGGAGTCTTGCATCTTATTCAAACACATTGTTTTTATAGTTATCATAAAGTAGAATGTAAGAATTATTTTATAGATGCATATGCTTATCTTCCTCAGTGTTGAGACAATTCGGAATCCTTGAATTGAACCTTATTATGTATCTGGATTCAAGCTGCCTCAGATATCTTTCTCTATTGCCACCTCGGCCTCACTGGCACCTGATCCAGTACAAAATATTCTAAATCTTTGAGGTTACTATTGTGGGTCAATTCGAAATGTCTCGCCACTGGATATGTCTGATTCTTATTTTTGATGGCTCTGATATGTTTCAAAATACGCGGATGTGCACATAGTATGGTGGTACCAATATAAAGCTTTGACAGCAGCACCTCAACACATATACTGAGTATTCGCTTCTACATATGAGTGTCTTTGTGATCTTACATTTCTTGTCCCTAAAATGTAAAGTAAAGGGACCTCTGCGGTATATGTATGTATATGTGTATCTATGTCTATGTATGTATATGTGTGTATGTATATCTATATATATATATATATATATATATATATATCTATCTCTCTCTCTCTCTCTCTCTCTCTCTCTATATATATATATATATATATATATATATATATATATATATATATATTTTATGTGTATATGTATTTTGTATATGCATCCATCCTAGTAGAGGTCATTACTAGGTAGTTACAGTTAAGTCTGCTTTTCCATCGTTGCAGCGTTTTTTGGGTTGCTTATAACTTTGTCCCAGTTTGATGAATCTTCACAAAACTTTTTTAAAACAGTTCATCCACCTCTGCTCCTTTCTGCCAAGTTTAGGGGTGATCCGTCAAGTGGGGTCTGAGAAAAAAGGGGGGTCCCAAAGGGTAAAATCCAGTTACATTATCCATAGACTTATTCAAGAGAGGTTGTAGCAAAAACTGCTTTACGGCATTACACCATATCGGAAGGGAAGCTAAATCTGGATTCGCAGATTGCGCTTTTTGTGATTTGGTGTAGATCCATTCAGTAGTTTTTGAGATTTTTGCCGTTGGGCTCATGACAGTCTCCTGGTGTCCAGTGAGAGCGCAAAATCAAAAATGAAGCATTATGATTGGTCGAGAGGACCATTTTTCCTGTTTACCTTTACAATCTCATGGGAGCGAGACGCTCCCACGAGCGTTCTGATTGGCTGACTGTTGGAATGTTAGAAATTAAATGGCCGTCTGTACAGTTTACTGTGACACATGGTGACCTCATCCCCCCCACCAGCAGTGCGCCATGAGGCACGTTTGCAGGGTGGTGTAAAAAGGGGCGTGGCCTTCGACCACCTTTCAGAAATCCCAGTGTGTGGAACTTACTGGAGGTACCTGGTGGGCTAGTTGGCTCCTAAGGACCCTCCGCAGCAATGGGGACTTTATCTCCTAAGCAAAAGCGCACCAGGTGCTGCGTTTGCAGAGTAGTGGAGAAAATGGGCAGCACCTCTGGCAAGTTGCTGGTTCATGTATTTTTTTTTATTTTATTCAGGAGAGGGGGCTGTGTGGCCCCCCTTCCCTTGCTGCTTTTTGCCCCGGGGACCCCATCCCCCATGGCCTTCCCATTGTTTTTATTTTTATTTAATTAAAAAGGGGGGGCGAAAGTTTCCTTCAGAGATGCCCAAGGGTGGGAATTTAATGGTCATGGGGGAACAAGGAGTTTCAGCTTTAACTCCAAAACAAAGAGGTGTGCATTTGCTTGCATTGGTGTTAATGTATTCGTTAGTTTTTACAAAACGTTTTCTGGTAGGCTTCAAAAGGTTGGTTATAAAGCTACCTCCTTGGGTTATAATTTGCTTGTGGTTTTAGCTTTGTTTGACAAATATGCACACAATGTAGCAGACACCTAGCATGTATAACTTAAACAATTTATGTTCATGCAAAAGAGTCAAAGGGGGCTCCAGTTAAATGAAGAGCTTAATAGGGAACAGGGCTGAAGTGTTTGTGGCAAACATTGAGCTTTTTTTTTTAGGTATTTGTAAGTTGAGTTTCTTCTAAATCTGTCAACGGGGGTGGGCAAAGTCAAATCAGTTGAATATTTACTTATCTTGCTGATAACTAACAGTTTGACAAATCTTCTCAATTTGTTCCAGTCAAATTCCATTGATACCTGCGTTTTAGCTTGTCAGTTTTTGCATAAATCGGTGGGGTCAAAAATGTGTATTTTTAGTATTAACTTGCATCGGAAACTTTGCTCTTCACTACAGCAAACACTGCTAAACAGATTTTCACCGAACGTGGCATGAAACAAGCACTTTACTCACCTGACTGCCTTGGTTTTTCTTTACCGTGAGTCAATTCAATAGATTTTGAAATACTTGCATTGCATTTATGTCCCTGGTTTATTTTGTAGAGGTAGTTAATCATAGGAATTACACCAAACTTGGCATGAAACTAGAACTCTACTCGGAGGTGGGGTTGAGCCTTTGTTTGGATTGATGTAAATCCGCTCAGTTCGAGAGAAATTGGTGTGACAAAAAGTGTTAGGTTTCTAAGGGTTACATTGTAGCAATATCTTGTCTGTTAATTTGCAGATCTTCCTTGAATCCATTAGAAGAAAAAAAAATATCAATTCTATTGTACAAGGCAGATGTTTATCCCGTCGCACATTATGAATATGCGAATTCCAGAGCTATATCTGCAAATCTGTGTACTGTGATTTGCTGGCTTTTACAGAAAAAAAATATTTTGTGGCTACCATTGCCCTACTCTGTGGACTGAGCACCACATCAGGATAGAAAAACAGTGTAGAAGGGGACGCTGCTGAGCATACTCCTATCCCCATATCCATGTGCAAGAGCCTCTAAGGGACATCCATAGCTAAATCTTTAAAAGTATATTTTTAATAAAGTGGTGTTTTTCACGCTATTTGTGTAGCTATTCGTGGATCTTGACGCTCCTTGGTTCCTGTGGATTCTCTTGTGGAGGGGATGGGTATCTGGATCTGTGAATTTGGCTCAGTGTCAGCTGCACATAGGAAGCAACCATTGCCAGCAGGGGTTGGCTATGCTTGGGATTGACCATAGGTCCTAGTCTTTAGCCAGTCAACCTGTTTTGCGTATGGCAACCTCTGTTGTGCGCAAGGATGGTTTGTGAGCAGGGGCGGAGCATGAGCGAGTCTTGTCCACATACAGGTGTTGGATAAAGTGTCTGGCCAACGATTCCACAATCCATAAATCATACAGCAGACATGCACACCATAGCTTGCACACTAAATGCAATGCTTATAAGAATGCCTGAAAGTAAATTAAATTGACTAAGTAACACTTAGACAACAAAGAAATCATACTGTATCCATAGTCATCTCATTGACAATGTTAATGGTTACATGATATGGCATGTCAATTGTGAGAATGTTAATGCCATTTCTGAGGTCATGAGCAAAGCATTTTGGTTGGGAGTTATCGTTTGCATGGCTGCTTTTTTTTGTTTTAAAAATAAATATATCAATTTATTTTATATACATATTCTGCAGATACCTCATCCCATGGATAGGTTTCCCGAACCAGTCTCCATCAGGAAATGTTTCCCCCAGCAATAGCTCTCTAGCATTGCTAGGCAGCACCAAGTGGCTAAACCTGTGACAACTCTCCTAGATCTAACAACAACTAACTATATTAGGTGCCAGAAGGCATGCTGGCATCAATTCCAATTTTCTAGGACTAATCCATACGGGTCCAGAGATCTTCTCAATGTCTTACCTATGGAATTCCTTAGCTTCCCTACAGCAACTAGATCAAACCTCTCCCTCTAAGATTTCAGGAATAGAGGACCTCACACACAAAGGGTTTTTGCATTTGCAAACCCTCTGATGTTGTAAATCCCACTTTTGTGTTTTTGGCAGTACTGACTCCAATGCCTCCTTGCCATTCCAGGCTTGGACCTCTCTACCATTGTTGGCAAACCCTAGGTTCAAAATCTCTCCAGGGCCCAGATATTTGTCCGGATGTAGCAATTGTCTTTGTATGACTCTGATGCCTTTGTCTTGTCCGATGAAGCTCATGGTCACTCAGAAAATCGTGAATTGAAGGCTGATATTGTCCTTTCCTCCTCCAACACTAATGCTGAATTACATCTAGTCTTGAAAAATGCAAGTAGTTTGGATTCTGTTCCAGGAGGTCTTTTCCTTTATCCCTCGGGTCCTCCTTTAGAGGACCCCTATAAGTCTCTTTGTACACTACGGTGGAACAAAAGACAGTAGAAGAATTCTTAAAGTGTGTGAGAAAGTGCCATCTTTCTTGCACTGGTAAGCCCCCACTTTTTTCTTAACTGCTGATGTACTTTGACTGAGTGTGCTCTGGATTCCTGCCAACCAGGTACCCAGGAAACTGTGTTGAAACTAAAACCCAATTGGCATCTCTGGCCACCTATCAGCCCCTAGTAAATGGTACCTAGGGTACAGGGTATGGTGACCAGAGAAGACCCCTGAGGACTGCAGCACGTATTGTGCCAACCTCTGGGGCCCTGTACCCTGACACCCATACACTACCTTTGCAGGCTGAGTGTCTAAGTACAAAACTAAACAAAGAGTCGACATGGCACACATCCCTGTGTGCCATGCCCACAGAACCCACTGCCTTGGCATACTTCAGTCACCCCTCTAGCTGGGTGCCCTATGCTAGAGGTGTGGGCACAGGTGCATGAGCCCTGTGCCCCTACAGTAACCAGAGCCATTCCTGGGCACTGTAAGTACAGTGATGCCATTAAGAGTATATGGTGCTCGGAGGTTGTCATTATGAACTCCACAGCACCATAATGGCTACACTGAAGACTGACAAGTTTGGTACCAAACTTCTCAGCACATTAAACCTGCACTGATGCCAGTGTGGGATTTAATGTAAAATGCACCAGAAGGCATCTTAGAGATGCCCCCTGAAAACCTAACCTACAATACACATCTGGGCTGAGTGGCTGCAGAGGCTGCCACCCAGCAGACATGTTGCTGGACCCCTGGGTGAAGAGCCCCCCGCTCTCCTGGGCCTGCAACAATGCACATACTGGGCGAGGTGCTAGGTCTCCTCCCCCAGGATGAGCAGGGGGAAGCTTCAAAGGCATGCCACCTCTGTGACCTTCTTCAGACCATTTGCTCTACCCAGCAACTGCTCCCCCCCCCCCCAGTTCTGACCCCCGCTGTGGCGGGAAGACTGGCGGGAAAAACTATATTAGGAAGGGGGTGTGCCAGCCTGTGCCAACCCCACCCCTCAGGTGGGGGAGACGAGGTGAAGCACAACCCCGGGCTCCGGCCATCTTGAAGATGGGGAGCCCTGCCCAAACACAGTTAGGCTCCTTCCCCCCCTCCCACAGGAGAGGAGCAGGCTAGGGGGTGTACCCACCCCAGGACAGGGACCTATTGGTCCCTGCCCTAGCCCTACCTGTAACGCCCCTAAATTCATTATTTAGGGGCTCCCTGAACCTTCCTTCCTCAGATCCTTAAAAGAAAAGAAGAAAGAAGACTAAGAGGAAGAGGACCCGCCGTGCAGCTGCTAACAGGACGACAACAACTGACTTGGCCCCAGCCCTACCGGCCTGTCGATCCTGGAACCTACTCCTGCCTAAATCCTGGTGACTCCTGTGGACAGCAACCTTGGGACACCCAGAGGACCTGCCGGCCTTGACCCTCTTAAAGCCTGGGACTCCCATCAGCAGAGGCTCTGCTGCAACAACCCCCCCCCCTGTGCCAGCCAGGAAGCTCCGGACCAGCCCACTCTGCACCCGCCGAGCCCGGCCCGTGCCCGAGTGATCCAAGACCACGAGGATGTCCCCCCGGTGACTTGGACCCGAAGTCCAGTGCCCAAAGACTCTCTTCGACAAACCAGACAACGCCTGTAGCCTCAGAACCATGGCCCTCCCAACCGCGACCAGCTGAGGGTAAGCTTTTCCGACACCCAAAGACACCCCGGCGCCCTATAGCCCTCTGTGCCTCCCTTTGGGGTAACTACCTGTGCTCCAAGACCCCAACTTACCTCTCGACGTGCTGGTCGCCCCTGGAGAGTCTCCGCCCCGAGCCTGCAGCCTTTGTTCCCTTTTTACCTTTTCCATTGGATAACATTGAGCGCCCGACGGCTCAAAAGCACCCTGCACCCAACCGCCCGAGTACCGCTGGCTGTGCCACCTTTGTCCTATCCTGCTTCCCTTTTTGTCCTAAGCAAGTTACCAGGAGCCCAGCTCCCACAGCCGCGTGGCCTGCTAGCCAGCAGCCGCCAACCGGAGGCCCCCAGTCCCCCATTGGATAACATTGGGCCTAACTACCTCTGCACCCGGCCACCCCTGCGCCGCTGAGGGTGAACCAACTGTACTTACCTGACACTGGGGGAACCCTGAGTCTATGCCCAGAACCACAACTTCACCAGTTGAGTACTCGCCAGGAAACCGGTAACTCACTTACCTGCCATTGAATAACATTGACTGGTTTGACTTGAAAAATCTTCTAAGTATCCACTTTTGAAAACGTACAATATTCATATAAAATAATCCGAATTCCGAAATACTCACCTGTGATCAGGAGAGGAGCCAGTACTGTACCCTGTAGCCCAGTACTGAACCGCAAAAGTAATCTTTAGCTGGTTTACTAGTAACTTGTATTTTCTCCATAGGAATCCAGTGTTTGCTTTTCTATGAAATTTCTTTTAAGTGTCTACTTTTGAAAACTAGAAATATTCTTTAAAAATCATACGAAATACTGAAACGTAATTACTTACCTGTTTTAAGTTGAGACCCTAGTGCTGGCCCCAGGAGCCCAGTACTGGATTACAAAAGTAACGAGATCGTACTTTACCTGCAACCTGAATTTTCTCTCATTGGATACAATTGCCAGATTTCTGTTGAAAAGTTTCTAAGTGTGAACTTTTAAAATAGCTTTTTATTCCTGAAAAATCACTACGATACCTAAAACGTTTTTGCTAAACTGTTTTCAGTTTAGACCCCAGGACTGAACCTAGGAGCCATTCCTGGAATTACCAAAGTAATCTACCAAGTAATCAACTGTGTTTATATAAGGAAATCCATTGAGCTCAATGCTAAATTGTGTGTAGAATTGTGTTGCCTACTGCAACCCCTGTACCTATTGTATTTACAAAGTTTATTGCCTTTCTGCAAAGAACTCATCTGAGACCTCTCATATTGAGAACAGTATATTTTGATACCTGTTGGTTCTAGAAATAAAACAACTATATCTTTTGATATAAAAACAATTGGCCTGGAGTTCAGTCTTTGAGTGTGTGAAACCTTTTGCTGACTGAGTATATACAACAAATGCTTTACACTGTCCTCTGGTACTGCCTTACTGCTCGACCAAGCTACCACTTTAGAGAGTAAGGTCACACCTGGTTTTAACCTCTGTAATACCTCTGGGTTTTGTGGACTCTATACACACTGTACCTTATTCTGGTTTAGTATATATAGAGCCACTTTCTCACAACGTGTTCTCTACAAAGACCACCTCTAATATTTTAATGGAGACCTTGGAGCCCTTCCGATTAGTTTTGGAGCCTTTACTTCCTTTTAACTAGCTACGGTTCAAGGCAGTTCTGGCTGCTTTGGGGAGGGGGGAACCTTCCAGGCCCCTTGAGGCGGGGAGGACCTTCAGGCGCAGCAGTCACAGGCAGATGGCTAGATCTTGTCATCACACCCTTCTAGTGGTCAAAACCTCTTCTGCAAAATGGAACACACATGCCTTTCTAGTAGCCCACCGAGACAGAGCCTTCAATATTGAACTCTGTTGAAGCCTTGACCGCTACATGACAAATGCCACATGCCTTCTAGACATCTGTGTACATGCCGTGTGGGATCTGTCTTAATCCAAACTGGGGTGGCTAGGTTTGCAAAATAACAGAGGGCTGGCACTTCTAAAAAGGACGGACGATCACCATCCGGTAATTTGGTAACTGCTTGGCCGAATACATTAGGGCGTGACTATACCTCTCCAACAAGCACATGGCATTGGTCGACTTCAACGACATACTGGAGAAAGAGAAAACCTTGGCAGTCTGCTCCAATTTTTTAGAGTCTTTTTTTCTGCAGAAGCCTGAGGAAAGAACCACTTGACTGCTTATAACAGGAAGCCTGCACTACTAAACTTTCTGGTGAAGGATGAGCTGAAAGAAAAGCATGATCACCAAGAGCAGGCTGTACCTCCTTGCGACCGACCTCGAAAAAGCAGGAGCAGAAAGGGGCTACCGCCACACCTCAAGAATTGGGTCAGTCAAAGACTCATTAAAAGGCAAAAGAGGCTCAATCATAGAAGATGGGGAATGTAAAACTTCTGTAAGAATATTAGGCCTAAACTCGGCTATGGGCAATTGAAGGTCTAAAAATTCAGCAGCCTTCCTGATCACAGCATGATAAGGTACCACATCATGAGAAGGAAAGGCCTTTTCGTGATGAAAGCTCGCACTCCGAAGAAGTGTCTAGACCACTCGCCTCCTGAAGGCCCTCAAACTCATCAACAGTCATCAATTCCTCCAGCTGAAATTCTTCCTCTTCCAAAAGCCTTTGGGCCTCTCTTCTTGACCACAACTTTGGCATCGGCAGTGCCAAACGCGGCTCCGGAGACACCGTCACGAGCGTCGATGGAAGAGCCTCCGATGAAGGCATTGGCGCTGAACGAAGCTGAGAGGAAGACTGTCCACCAGATGGCGCCGGAGGCTAAGGAGAAAACGGCGTCGAGAACCTCTGAGCCGGAAAATGCCAAGACGGCGCAGTTTGCATAAAGGGCACGAAGGGTGCCTTGGCATATTGCTGTGGAACACCCAAGTTGAAAGCAAGCGGACCAATGGGGCCCGACTGCACACCAGTAGGGTAAGCTGCTCTGGCAAACATGCCGTACATTGCATTAAGAAAATGTGAAAAATCCGACCCAGGTCCAGGAAAGGGTGGATAAGGAGCAGAGTCTGTATCCACTCAAGGCTGAGTTGTATTGGTGCCGTCGGACCCAGAACAGGTGAGGTCGCAGGCACAGGAGAAGACAACCTAGGCTCCTGTGAACCTCTCTGCGCTAGAGTCAACCTTTGCGCCGGAGAAGCCCTCGGCGTTGGTGACTGCGCTGCTGACTGAGCCAGTCGCTTGAGGAGAAGGAGAAGGCAACGGTGAGATGAAGTCTTTAGAAGGACGTTGCAAATCCGGAGACGGCGACCTCGAAGCTCTATCTTTTGATGAACGACATTGGGAACCGTGCCTTCTCTTCTTATATTTCCTCGACTTCAAAGAATGCAAGGTCGATGACTGCGATTTTGACTTCGACCCCTCTTCTAATTTCTTGCCCTTGCCATAAAAAGCTTAGCCTCACGCTCCTTCGGATTCATCTTCCGACAACTGGAGCTGTTTCTGACTTTGTGGTCTGAAGAAAGACACCACAAACAGTCTTCATGGGGGTCAGTAATAGACATAAGACCCCCACACTCTCTGCAGGGCTTGAAACCCGACTTCTTCAATATCGCCATAGTACGGCTACTCTAAGGGAAACAGCGGATAACAAAGTAACTGTCAAGAAAATGGAGAATCACAGAAACCTGTTGCACGTCAATGTTTCAGAAAAAAGGGAACTGACGTCAGCACGCTGACTAGGTCTAATTGTGGCTCCGATGATGTCATACTGAATCGCAAGCGGAGCTGTGTCATTGTGACGTCCTCGTTGACATGGGAGAGCTAGAAAAATGTTCCTGTGGAATGCTGACGCAGGGGTAATTCAAAAGGTGAGGAATCGACAGGCAGATGTATCCATGTATCCAGAAACTGAAATTATCATGCAAATCAAATGTCTATTATTATGTGAGCCACTCAAAACTACAACTGCAGCAGTTTGTTTAAGCTATATACTCTAATGACACCTTAAAAACCACTATATCATCACCGGTAACATTGCAGATTACTTAACCAATAATGTTATGGATGATGTGACTAAAGCTGTAAACATGCCCACTGAGCCTTGTAGGTAGGAATACTGGGCACAGAGAATGGAAAAAAACAATCACAAACGGTGTCTGGAGGAAGGAGGCCACATCCTTTTTACAGTTGCGGCTAGGCACCACTAGAGGCATAGCATAGTGGCCCCTAGGGACAACAAGATTAGATGATGAGCGATGTTCAAAGGAAACCTCCAGTTTACAGAAAATGCCATGCTCTGGAAGAGGTGTGAATGTAGGCGGACTTGACCTTCAACCCCCACATCCTACACCCAGTAGGATGTGGGGGTTGAAGGTCAAGTCGTGCATCTAAAGCAAGGCAATGTTGCTAGGTAGACACAGCCTATAAGGGATGGCCAAAGGTTCTGCTAGCAGGCTCTTTGGTGCGCAGCATTTCAGAAGTATACACGCAGCTTTTGAAGTCCACAAGCTATCGCTAAAGGTCATTACTCACTATGTTGGTAGAGGGACTGGGTACAAGGCAAGGCAAAAGAGACCCTTCTGCACACTAAGTCTAGTGCAGTAATTGGAAACGTCATAGAAGAAGGAAATGACTGCAGTTTTCCTCCTTACAGACACTAGATCTACAGCCTTGTATCTAAATGTATCCACTGACTATCTGTATGCAATTAGTAGTACCAATGCTTCAAAACACAATATTTTATTAGCGTATGCACTGCTAGTGAGTGTAATCAAGGCTGTTTTTCTACTATATACATATTAAAGTATTGATTTCAATGATGATGTAAACCATAAGGTCATCTGTGATGCAACGGTTGCAATATGTGTCCTCAACTGTGATATCATATGTGAGGTCATGAGCAGTGAAGTCGGGAAGGCATGGCTGCATAGCTAAAAAAAGAAATGTCAACGGATTTAGGTTTTTGATTGTCTCTTTAACCAAATGTTTTATTTGAGGGCATCTTTGTTTTTGTCACCCAAATGTCAACCACCCAAAATTGAATCAATAGTTCTCACTAAGTCTTCTACAGATTTGTTGACACTAAGCATGTGCATCTCGGTTAATGGGAGAATAGGTTCTATGAGGTGACTTTAGAGTGGCAGTCCCCATTTCAAGTCCCATAAGAATTTTTGTTTGCCACTATAACTGTTGAACAGAATTACACTAAAATAAGCAAGGAGATAACACCTTTTACACCAGGTTGTTTGACGGACTGCACCTCCGTGGTGAAGTCAGTCTAGAAGGAGAGTGTTTTGCCTTGGTAGCGCACCTCACCACACTACCTGGCTTTACGAAGGATCTTGTTCCGATCTCGTAAATTCAGAATCCAGGCAATTATGGGCCGGGCCGGGGCCCCCGGAGGCAGCCATGGTCCAAGCGTGCAGTGCGCTCTCTCCAGTATGAACACCGCCAAAGAGCTCACGTAGCAGTTCCTCCAAAAAGTATTCCATCTTGGCAATGCTCGTGGACTCCGGGATTCCTGTTATTTGGAGGTTGTTTCTTCTAGAGCTGTATTCTAGGTCTTCATTCTTTGCTTTTATAAGTGCCAGTACTTTATCCATCTCCAGGAGTTTTTGTTGTTGTCGCCTGTTCTGAGATCCTCAAGATCTGATATTCGAGTCACCGTATGTTCTAGGCGGTCGTCGTGTGCGTCAACCCTGCTTTTGACTTGATCTAGACGGGCTGTAAGAAGATCTAGTTTAGAATAGGTTGTTTTCAAGCTGGACTTTACATCCATTAACAAGGAGCGGATATCTTCTTGTTGCACTGTGGCTGCATCTGCAGTGGCAATTCGTCTGAGGACTGGGAAGGATCACCCTGCCTAGTTTGGCGGCGCTCCTCAAACGTGAGTTTAGTTTGTTTGGTGTTGAGTTTGGCCATTGTCCTGTGCTTCAAGTACTGTACCTACGTGGACCCTGTCCCCACGTGTATACAAATGCTGTTGAAAGAAAGGCATGCGATGGGTACAGTTTCTGTATCATGCTCCTGTCACAGATCTATGGCATGGCGTCTATGGTGTGCAATTGCCTTGCATGGAGCTTCAGTGCGCAGATGCCCTCTGCAGCGCCGGTCTCAACAGCTGGCCTGCATAGCCCACCTCCAGGCAATGGAGCAGTTGCAAGTCCCTCAGCCAAAGCAGGCAGTGGCCCTGTAGTGCCAGCACCCAGCGACCCAAGACAGCATGGTAAAAAAAAGTCACCCGGCCCCAGGGCAATCTCCCATTGCATGTGCACTGTGCCGCACAGGATGCCGGTATTGGTGGCAATGTCTACCCCAGAGGAAGCGGGTGTGGAGCTTAAGGGCTGTGCACTACCTCACGAAGCAGCCTGCCCGTGCCAGTTGATCCGACCAGGCCTTCAGCCCACAGGGTTCGCAGTACGCAGGGGCACAGCAAGCCACACTTAGTTTGTAGCAGGGAAAGGGCAGGCACACGTCTTCTCGCCTCAGGCCACAATTGCAGTTCAAAGCTGGCGCGTCTCCCGCCCGTTGGCAGGCCCGGGGCCGCCGTCCACACAATCCGTCAGACATCTTCTCAGCAGGCGAGATGGCCAGCACAATGCCCAGAACCGCAGGTATTCACACTCACTGGGCCCTCCGCCGCCCAGCCAGCCTCGGTCTCAGGTCGCCTGCCCGGAGCAGTCCGATTGAGCCTCTAGTCTCAGCTGCTTCAGTTTGTAGGCACCAGGTAAATCTGGACCCGCCCATACCTCAGCGGCCTTACAGGCGTCCCGAGGTCAGGGCCGCCAGATCAATGCACAGACCTCTCCAGGACCAACGTCCTGCTGCGTCTGTCTCGTGCTCGTGCAGGCCACAGCTGCAAATGTCTCTCTTGGACTGCCTCATGGTTCACTCACGGCAGGCTGATCCGGCCCTCGCTCTCACCACTGCCACTGAATGTGTCTCTTGGCCATGCAGGCCACAACCGCAGACGTCCCACACGGGGAAGCCTCAGAGGCCACTCTTGGCAGGCCAGCCCGGCCCTCGTTGGAACTGCCTTAGTAGTTGCGTCTTGTGGCGCCGCAGACCGCAGCTGCGGATGTCTCTTCCGGTAGCCTCACAGGATCTTCGCGGCAGTCTGGTCCAGCCCTCGGTTCCTCACTGGTTTTGTCTTGAGGCCGCAGCCACGGATGTCTATCCTAGCAGCCTCGCGGGTCCCTCACTGTAGACCTATCCGGCCATTTATCACTGCCAGGATAGTTTCAGATGCTTTGGCACAACCAGACAGCGCAGTCTGCCTCAGGGCTGCTGTGCAGTAACTTGCTAGGCGCAGAGGCCACCTTAGCGTGCAGATGTTATAGGATATTGTCGCCCGGCCAGCGGAGCCCACTCAAGGTGCGGCCATCTTGCTGCCAGGCGAAGCCTCGCCCCGAGGATCCTCCTTATTATTGCAGGCGTGGGAGCTCCAGTTGAAGGGAAAATTAGCACTGCCTAGTTGATGTTCTGCTGAGATGATGAGTTTGGTTGGGTGAATATTTAGAGATTGGAGTGGAATGTATTGTGAACAATGCCGTAGGTTTCAAAATCCTTCTGTGTTTAATTAGCCAATTGCAGGATATCTGGAAAGGTGTGCTCTGATCAAATTTAGTGGAGCTTGAGACCAATATTGTAGCAGCCTGGAAAGTAGCTTCTAATGGAGTGAAATGGAGTTCCGTAGTCAATTCTCCATTGAACTAGTTATTTGACAATTTGTTTGAAGTCTTTGAAGAAAGAAAGTGTTTGATGTCATACAGAAATCTCATCTGTAGAAGTACTCCTTTTGTCATTGGATTGATATGAGTTTGGGGGCTGAGACTCTTGTCTTAGAGGAATCCAAGGATTGTGCACAGTCGATGATAGAAGGTAGAGAGTCAAGAATATTAAGGACATTTAGACAGGATTGAATTGCTGTTCAACAGTCAGGTGGATAGAGTCATTACGTACATTAGCTTACAAGTCAGAAGCTTTTTTATTTTACATTTATGAAAAAAACTACAATCTAAAAGTGGCACTGTGTGCATGATAAAGGCCAAAGTGATGAGAAGAAGGCATATACATTTGCTCTCCGTATGGTAGAGGTGCAGAATGCTGCATAGTCACTCGTGCCGCAAGAGGTTGAATAGTAATGTCTTTTTAGGTTTCGCCTATACTGCATTTATGCCACGCTTGAGAAATCTTTTGTAACGGAAAAAAAAATCTTAACAGGTGCTTAGAGCTCGCCCATTATATACCTTTATTTACCATTGGTTATCTCCCATATCACTCTTACTTCCTTTCTTCCTGTTGGTCAGCTCCTCCTTCTGCCTGCAGCTTCCTACTTGGCTTCACGTCTTCATTCTTGCTGTGGAGCTTGGACTAAGTACAGCTTCGGCAGCCAGTGTCGTTCCACTTACTGCACACTTGTAACATACTTTATTATTATTATTTATTACTTTTCAGCGTCCACACTGGTAACTGTAATGGAAATGTTTTCAAAAATATACACCGCAAATTAAGTATAGGGAAAAAATTACAATTTTAACTTGTTTGTACGTGCATAGCTTAATGTTAAAAAAAAAAAAAAGTTCTATGACGCGGTCTGGCCACGTCATATCACTTTTTTTTGCTTTTTCCTACTTAAAGCTATGTTGCACAGCAACTCGCACCGCTGTGCAACAATTAAATAAAAAATAGACAGAGCCCATAGATCTCGCATAGGTGAAACCTATTGGCTTTCCTGGTTGAGTCTGGCTGGCCTGGTTGGTCTGCGTGCAACTTCCAACCTCCAAAGATGCGCACAGCCGATGCCTTCTCCAATGCAGTGTCGCTATGCAGCCATCTATGATACATTTCTTTATGCTGGCAGAGGGGATCAAGAGAGTTAAGCAAAATTGTGCTTCCTTAATCTCTGGAGGGCCATTGTGGATTTACTCCAAAGCGTGTTTTAAATGGCCCTTGGCAATGATGGATGCTATTACTTTCCCTAGCTGGTTCAGCCTGGAAATATTTCTTTGGAATTTCACCTCCGGTTTATAACACTAGAGCGCTCTGCTATGATTCACATGGGCTTAATATCACTGCAGAAGAATATATATATATATATATATATATATATATATATATATATATATATATATATATATATATATATATATATATAATAGACGAACAAGAAAGGTTGAAAGACGAGAACGAATGGTTTAGGCTTATAAAACGGCTGGAAATATGAGATTCCTTTTACCCTTGTTTTGTTTTTAAACGCTGCTTATTGGGAGAACCTTTCTCAACAAATCTTCACAGTAGCTGTAATTCTATGCATCATTTTAAACTAAGTCTTGCTAAATTATTAGGAACAGATTAAGAAAATCTATTTTGTTCTTTAAGTAAATATCTACAATTTCAATTCAGTTTCAAGATAGAGTCTCATATGTATGCCAGATATTCGTTTTACTAAACCTAATGTCGAAGGGAAAATTGCAAGATTTTAGAAATTGTCTCCCAAATGGACTTGAGTGCAGTATCATGAATATTTTGTGTCTTCTACCGTGTCCTCCGGGATGGATTTGAGCGTGTAGTTAATAGCGCAAATGGGTGCCATTCTCCCAGTTCACTCATGGTGGGGGCCTGTCTCCTTCTGGCTGAATGCCCCTCCTTATCAGCATGTCTAAAGGTAACAAGCATTAGTGATGGCAATAGGTCTGTCATTAAGGTGCTAATGCATGACAGTGCAACGTGTTACACTGACATAGGCACACGTGCAAATGTGTGTGCACTTTGTGAAGCGCGGCAAAGCCTGTAGAGGGCGCTCTGCCTCACTTTAATGCCTGAGGGCGTCTGTGCTAAAGACTGGATTGGTGGCTTTACAAAGCAGAAAATTAAAGCTGACATCAGGGCTTATTCTTATTTATGAATTATATTGATTAGAGTTTGAACTAAAGCTCACTACCTTTTCGTTCCTCAATGCTGTATTTTGGGTTCCCTGGGCTGCAGAATGAAACGTCATTGTTTACGTCCGTTGTGCACTGTTTCACAGGAGCTGGGACTATTGTCATAGTGAGTTGTTTCTGAAATCCCAGTCATTCCCTCGAAACCATCCGAAAGCCTTTGTCTGTGTTCTTAAGGTATGTTTAACATGGCAGATGATACTAAATAGGGATGAAAGGTCCAATAGGACCAAGGCTCCAATCCCACCATTGTCAGGGATGCTTATCAGATTATCCATTGTTGCCCCCTAGTACATGACTAGTTCAGGAACCTGCTGGAGTATGGTGAAGAATGCTGCAAGATGTAATATGACACATGCATTGGAAGATTCCAAAAGCCTGGCATAATGAAGATAGGCTGTGAGACTAAATGGATGGCTCTGCCATGGGTGTTTTAAGCAGGTCTCCACAATGGCCTCCTCAGGGCAGAAAGGACCAGTTCCAGAAACAAACCATACAGGAGTTAAAGTAAGCACCTAGGACTGGATCCATTAAAGAAGTTGGTGGTTCTTACAGCGAAGAAGCAGAATAAATGTCATCTGCCGGGCTAGGTCATATAGATGAGCGCTTCTGATCGCCTTTTCCAACATAAAGTATAGAAAGTGGAGAAACCTGTAGATTGGAATAAGCTCGGTCCAGGGGCTGACAGAAACAAAAATCATAGGAGCTTTAAAAAAATCTTTTGCAAACTTACCGAAGAGGAGTGAGGAATACTGAGCTGCAAATTAGATACATCTAAAACATGAAAGTTCATGAAGTTTTGCGAACACCTCTAGCAAGGTGAATACAGAATAGCACATTTGTAGCTCCTGATAAGGGGTAAATGAGTTTTGGCTGCAGAGCAATAGTTCTTCCACCAGACTGTTTGAGAGTTGTTAGTTCTGGGATGAACCAAGTCGAAGCAGAGTGCCAAAGAGTAATGATATTCTTGGACAGTGAGGAAGTATTACTTACCTATGTCTGACAGAGTGAGGCGAGGGGAGCTTCTCTCTGCTACACCCACGTATAGGCATATAAAATTATGCAATAAAAAGGCAGATACGGCACAACTAGCAGGAAGAGTCTAAATACACTCTGTCTGGGTAGGAATAGTACTCTGGGAGGTTTCTTCAGACAAAGGTTGCAGTATCCCTCGCCAATTTCACGAGACCGCAAGAAGCGAGAGAATGTATTGTTGCTCTACCCTGGTATAGGTAGCTGACTTAGGTCAGTGATCGTTTGGGGCAGGTTCAGAAGGTAAAATTCCTGGGCAGATGGGCTTTTCTACTGGCAGGTCACTGATGCCCTCAGCAGCCTGATGAAGCAAGTTTCAGTGTGGAACTACGATCATCAACTCTAAGGTTCTGGGTGCCAGATGTGGATTGGAAGTCAGTATGAGAAACAGGAACAGCTTACTGAAAGAATACATGTGGGTACTCTGTTACTTTTCCATTTGGAATCACTGTAAGGCATGCAGTTTTGTTAGCATCAAAATTGCTGAATTTTAGAATGATGGTGCACTGAAAATTTCAAAATTCTGTTCCCTCGTTGCTTATCCACCTGTCACACACAAAAGCAACTGGAATATTTCCATAAATAAGTTTGTCATGAATGCAAGTATAGGCCCTTTCATTGAACCTCTTGGGTACCCAAAGGTATTGGATTAGATGCCTCACTCTCTCATCAGCGCTTATCCACACCCTAGTCGGATGATACCCCCAGGGCAAGCAAAATACATTATTAAAGCTTGGGTGTGCATTTATTAAAATATTAGGTTAAATAATAAATAAGGAGTGTGTAGTGATGACCCTAAACGTATATGCACACAAATATTATAGCCATTGCGCTTACAGGTGCCAGGCAAAAGTTTAATCTTTGCTGACCTACTGCATCTGCAGCGAGTTGGAGAAGCGAGCCTTGATGTAGCTGGGACACCAAAAGAGCTCCTTAGGGGAGGTTGCCCCCAACATAAAGAGAGGACTGGGGAAATATGATGGAAAATTTCCCTCCCCATTCACTAGGCAGAACAGAGCTATGAATACACAGGATCTTTGCTACAGAAATCAGAGATGGTAATAGGAGGCAAGGTTTTAGGCCCATCGGCTCCTTGGCTTAAGTGAATAGAGCCTGGACATTATGGATCAGGCACAGTTATTATTGCACTGGCTATTCTTTTCCTGACAGCATGGAACATTTAAAGCATGCAAATGTATTCAAATTACCAATGCTGGAAAGCTCTGATTGCAGGTAAGTAGTCTATATTTCCCTTTATGCTCTAGTACGATTTTAATATTTTCTAAGTACACTGGATCTCATCATAGGTCGAGAACTGTTGAAATTATTCGTTATCCTTGTCCTTGATCTCCCATCGTAGATTTGTCAGATTGGCAAACTGTGGGATTATTTTCAATAATTTACACTCCACTATATTTCTAGGATGGCCTTGTTAAAGCGGACATGGAGAAGTTGACCTTCTATGCAGTGTCTGCCCCAGAGAAGCTGGATCGGATTGGAGCTTATCTGGCAGAGAAGCTCAGCCGAGATGTTGTTAGACATCGTTATGGGTAAGTTCTGGGTAAATTAAAAGAACTCAATGTGTCTCTCCTACGTGTTAATTTCACTGCATCCTATACCTTTAGGTACAAGTGTAGTTGCCAGCTTCCTTTTATGAAAGACGATTTTACATAATGATAAGAGGACATTGATCACTGTCCTATGTTTGTACCTACTAGTATTTACACAACGCTAACTCAGGTGGGGAGCAGCAGATCACTGTGAATTATGAAGGGTGCTGGGAGACTACATTAAGTTGGGGTTTACATTTTTTGAATTGCACATTTAGATTGCATTTCAGCTATTTAAATTTGCATTTCACTTATTTACGTTTTAGGCACCTGTATTTCATATTCAAATGTTAAGGCTGGGATATGACCTCAGATCCCTGGCAACTAGACCACATATCCTTATGGATAATTATAGCATTTTTTGAGAAACCCATGTTCTTTACCCCGGCACCTTATACTTCAATGCTGGATGGTTATGGGGTTGTTCATTTGCGTAATGCTTCTATTTTCAAACTGAATGAGACATGCAAAGAATGGTATATGCTGTCATTGCTTATAGAATTTGGACAGTTGGACATTGCATTACACTCTTGGTTGTAGGACAATCTCATATATACTTTTGTTATTGTGGTTCTTTAACCACGAGCCTGGTTCTGTGCACCAGGGCAACTGTGCATCATCAACAGATGTCTGCAGCTTGATTGATTATGATTGGGGCAAAACATAAAGACTTCGTGGAAATCAGGCCCTGCATATGCAGCCCACTGGGGACAGCCGTAGGCATTGTGCAGCTGATTTCAGTGGGATGGGGACTCACGCAGTGCCCGGCCTTCAGCAAGTCCATTTCCTCCGGACGCTGTGCAAATCGTGCGCATTTGCTTCCAATGGGATGGACCTTAAAGTTAAGTTATGGTTATCTTTGCTGATATCATTTTAATGCTGTTGTATTAAAAAAAAACTCAGATTCCATGTCAAAAATACAATAACTGATGTTATAATAGCAGTGAAAAACCTAGAAAGCTGTGTAAATAAAAACTTATGACCTTGTACATCATCACTGAGGTATGCAACTGTAACAGCTAAGATGTGCTGATGGGACCACAATGGTAATCCACTCCCATTTAGAGTTAGATTCAAGATCTGCTGCCAGGAGTATTTAGTCATCGCAGTATTTACAAACTATGGCTATGTATTTGTCAGTGACATAGCAGTACTATGATCCTTTGAGTGGATAAAGAATATGAGTGCGATGCCTGGACTGACCTACATTGTAGGAAACCTTCCATGTTTGTTTTAATTATTTATTTTAACTGAACTTGGCCGAAAGCACAATTACATTTCTGTTTTCTGAATCGTTCGCCAAGATACATTATGTTCGTAGCATGCATGGCTGTAGGTACTAATGCTCAGCACTTGCTCTTTCATTTTGATAGAGACTTCTAACTGCAGATTCCTCACCTTTAGAATATTCCACAGGTGTCAGACTGGATCCCGAATGTTTTTCAGCAATATCTGTTCATGCTGATAAGGCACTATGAGGCCCCCACCCTGACGAATGTCTGCTCCATAAATGATGTGCAGAGCCTATATAGGTGCCACTCCAGCGCACTGACGTCAGTTCCTTACTCTCTGCACCAACAAATACTGTAAGAAATTGGTTTACTGGTTGGAGAGGTGAAACCCTTCTGAAGCGGCAACCACAATTCATCTGAGCGTGAAGTCATAAACCCTAAATTAACTGTGCTCACCCTCGGTAGCTTGGCACTGATCAGTCAGGCTTAACTCAGAGGCAATGTATAAAGTCTTTATGGAATACTTCAAACAGTGAAAACATCTTACAAAAAGGATCCCACAACAAGTCAGACAAATAGAGCTTGATTTATTAAATAAAACAAGACCAAAATGACATAAATCCAATCAGTAGAACCGAAGTAATGAATTTCTAAAGAATAAACTGCAGTATAGCATATTAAAGCATAAAGAGCCAACCACTGTAGTCTGTTTGTGCTGGACCTGGTCAAAGACAAAAGTTCAGGCCGACCGCAATGAAGCGCGGGTCTAATACAGTTCCAGATCAGTCCCACTGAAGTTTTACCTTCTCAAGTTTTGTGCCAAGAGTCCAGTTCGCATTGGAGAGGGCCATTGTCGGCATGGCACAAAGAGCAGACCGGGCATCATGAGCAGGCTAGAGCTTTGCTTTGGCGGTCCTCTGCTGGCAATTGATGGTTGCTGTGCAAAGAGACGGGCTGGTGGCAGCTCACGGTGATCATTTGGTGTGGGTGCAGTGGCTTCTGTGCGAACGACCCGTTCATGAAGAGCACAAAAGCTTGATTTTAAGAGCCCTTGTGCCACACCAAGGGTCCAGGACCTGAGGAGCACCACTTGAGGGACAGGAACTCGCTGCAGCTGGGTCCAGGAGTTGGTTGGGGAACCTTTTATGTCTCTGTAGCTCGGATCAGAAAGCGAGCAGACTTTCCCTTAAAGTCTCTCTGGGGTCCTGGGTTCATTTTGAAGTTGCAGCACAGCAGCCCTTTTCCCTGGCAGAGTGTCCAAAGCTCCAGAAGTGTACTCAAGTGGTGGGGTCTGGGGTGAAGTATCTATTCCCAGTTGTGCCTTTCAGGGGGGGGGGGAAGCTTCTAAAGATTTACCTTTGAGGTCTCCCGGCATCCTTCCTTCCCTGCCCTGGCTCCAGACTAATCACAGGGGATATACAGCCCTTTCTGAGGGGACTTATAGATATGGAATACATGCCAATTGGGGATAAGACAATACTACCATGTTCTAAGGAGGATGCACATGCACTTTAGCACTGGTTAGCAGTGGCAAAGTGCTCAGAGTCCTAATGCCAGCGAAAATGAGATCAGAAAAAAATGAAGGAGTAAGACAAGAAGTTGAGGGGAAGACCACCCAGGCTGATAGGTCTTACCGAAGCGAACACAAAGATACCTCTCTCCTCTTTGAGACAATTTACCTCAAAAAATCTTTTTCTGTGTCCAAGGGAAATGTGACCTCCCAAAAAGACACGTTTTAAGCTCTTTAAAGATTGTTGCAAACAAATGTTTGTGACAGATCCTCACCAGTTTTCCCTGTTCCCTGTGGTCAGGCACTAGTCTAAGGTCTGCAATGACTGCGCGTTGATGAACCCGAAAGCCATATGAGACTGCAAGGTGAAACTCTGTCGCCAAACACCAGAAGACCCTGTGGCAAGACCGGTTCAGTATGAAGGGTCCAGAAGTGCCAGAGTTGATCCTGAGTGCAATTGTAATCCCACACCAAGTCTTTGAGTAAATCGATGAAAAAATAAATACAAAATCCAGGCAGGACTCGACCCCTTCCGGACACTCACATACTCCTGAGGAGGCACAAGAGCGTCACAGTACCCTCTATCTCTTCCTCCCGAAGTTGGTTGACGTCAGAGCCGACACTGCAACTGGTCCTGGCACAATCTGAGTTTCCAGGATCCATATGCAACACTGAAGCAGATCGAAGATTAAAGCGAGGCCATGCACCAACTTCTTGGATCCTTACGGTCTCCCTCTTGCGTGCCAATGAGCCCCAAGGAGACTAGAGGCCCTCCATCCGGGATACTGCTGGCTGGGTGACCCGCGGTACCAGTTGTTTCCTCTGATTCACTATTGGGCCTCCCGCGGCCCCTACACTGACTCCGGTGCCACAAAGCTTCCCAAGCCTTAATGCCAGGGCAGACTCCAACGCTGAGAGATGAATTGCCCATTGTTCCCTGTGACTCAGAGTTGGTGACAATACGACCTGAATGGGGCTTGATTTCCATAAAAGCTCAACCCCCCGCTTGACATACTATCTCTGTGCGGAAGAATTTATGTGAGCCATTGCTTATTTGGTACGAGATCGTATGACCGTGACTCGGGTGATGAGATAAGTCAACCATACCGTACCATAAAGAAAATTGGTATAATAACTTCCAAGAAGCTAGTGGCCTTGATGCTTCCCCTGTTTCAGGATTCCTCTCACTCACAGGTCCTACCACTGAGGAGAGTGCATCTTTCGCAATGATCATGCACAGGGCAGCCAAAGTTCTTGACCTCTAGCCTCCCTCCTTCAAGGTCAAAACCAATGTCTTGACAGAAATTCTCCAGTTTGAGCAAATCTCTACTGAGTACGTACTACTCTTCAATGAGTCATTTACAGATGCTTTCTTAGGGGCCTGAGCTAAATCCTTGCTGCTGCCCCCCAATCAGTCACTAAATTGCAAGATGCCACTGCCGTGCTGTGGTTGACCCTGCATTTTTGTTTCAGCACCCCTCCCCTGAAAGCTTGGTGGTGCAGGCATCTACCAGTCTCAGGAAACAAATTTCTTTCTAACTAGTCCCCCCAGTAAGGTGTCCAAACGAGTGGAGACCTTTGGGAAGAGGGTATTTTCTTCCACTAGCTTGGCCCTCATGTCTGTAAATTCCATGTGCCTGATGGGCCACTATTACCTGACCCTTTAGGATCAGTGTTGAAAGTCCTCCAAGGTGTCCCGGAAGATCTCCAATCCATTCTGACCCAAGCCATACAGGATGGTTGTGACATAGCCAAGTTCACAATTAGTTGTTGCATGAATTCCACTGATTCCATTGGAAGACCCGCTGGAACCAGTGTCACCATTCGTCACCATGCCTGTGTATGATGGACAAGGGCGACGTTCAGCTGTCCTTTATGGACATGCTCTTATATAGATGCCTTTTGATGTGACTCACCTCTTCGGGGACATGGCAGTGTCTGGAGCAGTTGATATAGAACAGAGCCAGAGCACGCTCCTTGGCATTAAAGATCTCGCCTCACTAGCCACAGCAACTCTGTGGTTCCTTTCGTGTTTTGGCCGAAATATCCCATATTACAAGCCTCTTCAGACTCAGTAAGGTTCCCAGCCATTTCGCGGCCAAGGCCGTGGCAACCACCTGCTCTGTAGTGGGGGGTCAATGATTCTTGGCTGGTTGGCAGGCCATAACATCAGACAGGTGGTCCTGCAGATTGTTTGGAAAGGTTACACCTTACCGTTCAGAGCCACTCTGCTGCACCATCTACCATCTGTGGATCAACTAACAGAGGACCATCTGTCTGTTTTGCGGCAGCAGGTGCAAGCCCGTTTGCCCAAAGGGGCTAACAAGAGTGTGCTAGCATAAGAAGTGGATCGTGGTTATTATTCCTGCTACTTTCTGGTGCCCAATAAGGACAGAGGCTTTTGTCCTATTCTAGAGCTATGCCTCTTCAACACCTTCCTCTGGGATGACAAATTCAAAATGCTCTTAACTGTCCTCGTCCCTGCTAATTGGCTGTTTCAAAAAGACAGCCAGCAGTGGTGTTTCTGGATCGATTGGACACACACCGAAAGGCTGCTCGAAAGGAGCCCAGACATTTAAACGGGGAATAAATGGAAAAGATATTTGAGAAGGAGGATACATCAAATTGCCCTGATGAAGTCCCTATTAGGGATGAAGAGCGTTGGCTGGGTCTATTGTAAGTGCGATGGAATTGGATACTTAATAAAAAGAACTTCATGAAAAAAGACACCAACGTCTGTAAATTAAATGAAATACGAGATATATAAATAAAGTAATTGAAAACAAGAGTGATTACAGATACATGCAATTCGAATTGGAAAGTCCAATGTGAACAAGGAAATTATGTTCCTCTCCTAATACTGTGAAAGCATTTACCTACAGATTGGCTGATAGCACATCACCTTCAGGAGTCCTATTTATAGGTTCCCGTTCTGCAGGCCCATCAGTGTTATCTGCAGTTTGTGGTGGAAGCATTTTCAATTCACTGTACTCCCCTTTGGTCTCACCAGCGCCTCATAAGTGTACACGGAAGTTGTGGTGGTTATAGCAGCGGATCTTTGGATGTCAGGTGCTCCAGACTTCCTCTGCTTCTATGAATGGCTGGTGAAGTCAGAATCACCTCAGGCAGTTGCGAACTACCTCCAAGGTGACTGCAAACCTCCAGTCATCTTTGGGGTTCATTGTCAACGTGCCGAAGTCATGCCGGACTCTTTCATCGATGCTCCTCTTTATCGGAACTGTTATAAACACGGTCCACTTTCTTACCTTTTCTCTGGATCCTGATCATTCAGCCTCGATCCTGGAGGCTGCTGGGACATTTGGCATCCTGCTTGTCAGCACATCAGGTGGTATTTATGGGCTCTGCAGAGGGATCTGAAATCTCTGACAACATCTAGATTTCTCACACAACTTCAAAAGATCTTCAGTGATTGTTACTGGATCATAAACTGTGTCAATGGCAGACCCCTTTCCCTACACTAATCAGAGTTGACAGTGGTGTCATATGCATAACTCCTGGATTGTGGCGGCGACCTTGGAGAGGTATAGATCTGAGCCTTTAGTCCCCGGTGGAGGCACTGCTTCATATCAACCTTCTGGAACTGAGGGATAGTCGCTTGGCGGTTAAGGCCTTCCTTCCATCCATCGAAGGGAGTTTAGTGCAGGTGCTTATTGACCACATCACCGCCATGTGGTATTGTAACAAGTGGGGTGGGGGGGTCACAGACCCTGTGCCAGGAGGCACTGTGCCTGAGCCACTGTACCTCTGGAAATTGCTGATCCATCAAGGACTGTTCCTGGTGGTGAAGCACCAGTCAGGATCGGTGAAAGACAGGGCAGACAAGCTCTGCTACTGACACGTAGCCAAATGGATATTGCACCCAGAGGTGGGCAAGGTCTCTTTCAAGAATGGGGTTCTAAAGCCTTGAGTTTCCAAGGTGTCTCTTGCTAGGACACGTGTTCTGCCTAGGGTGGAGCTTGGGTCTCATGTATGCTGTTCTGCCAATACCTTCTTCTACCCTGAGTTCTGAAGAAGATCAGGACAGACTGGGACCACGTTTTCCTAGTTGTCAAATCGGACACGTAGAGTATGGCATCCAGAACTCATGAGCATGAGCATCTATACTCCGATCAGGCTGCCTCTCCAGGAGGATCTACTGTCACACCAATGATTGAGGCAGGATTCTTGATCCAACCCCAGGCTTCATGCTTGGAGATTGAGTGGTAGCAGCTAAGCACCTTTGACCTTCCTTCGGAGGTGGGTAATGTAATCTTGGCAGTCATCATCCCTTGATAAAAACTGTACGACTTTAATTGGGACAAGTTTGTATCTTGGTACAGCACTTGGCAGATGGACCCCCCCAGACTTTGCTCTGGTCACAGATCAACAGGCTCTTTTGGCCTTTTTGCAGTCACCGGATTAGCCCCCCATTATTGGTACCTTAGCTTGGTCCTCACTTAATGTGTACTTCCTTCGAACCGCTTCACAGCTGTCCCTTGCAACTTATCACCCTCATGATGGAGTTCCTTGTCAATGTCACATTGTTGTGGCGAGTGAGTGAGCGTCAGGCATTGTGCTGTACACTACCTCCAAGACAAGCTGGTTTTACGGATGCAATCATCCTTCTTGCTGAAAGTCGTGATATCATTCCAAATCTGTCAAATCAGCATGCTGCCCGGTGTTCTGTGCTCTTCTTCACCCCTCTAAAGTGGAAAGGCCCCAAAAGAGCCCTGAGCATTTACATTGATCAGATCAGAGACCCCCAAATGGATGATCATCTCTTTGTGGGGTTCGCAGGGGCGAAAAAAGGCAAGTCAGTGCAGAAAAGGACCATTTCCTGATTGACTGTGCATTGCAATAAGATTTGGTTTGCATTGGCCAAGATGCAGCCTCCGGAAGGGCTCCAAGCTCATTCTGCCAGACCTAGAGGTGTTACCACTGCATTGTCCTGCTTAGTTATTGACATGTTCTTATGCCAGGCAGCTACGTGGACATAACTCCATACAGCCACCAAGCACTACTCTCTGGACAGTCAGGTTTACCAAGGAGGGCATTTTCTGTCCACTCATTCGTTCAAGGCTTTCTGGTTTTAGCCCATTCACGAACCCTCCACAAATAGGTGCTGCTTTGGTATCTATTTATTCAGAAGGAGAGAAACATTTGGTTAGAAGTCTCTATCAGAAGACACGTTACTTCCCTTTGTTAGTGCTCATTCTGGTAAAGATTCATTCTAGCCTCAGATTCCTCACCAACCCTCATATCCTCCCCGTTCTGTGTAATGGACTCTACCCATTAATAAGATCCCAAATCTAGGAACCTGCACATTGGCTACAGTCAGTTTGCTATTGAGGCTCTGGGTCTGGCACACACGTGGTATATATGTAGGCTGTGCACATCATTTCCGATGCGGACCGTGCCAGTGCAAAGCTGCACAGCACCACCTTCCCAGGCACAGAGGTATTGTTGGAAACATTTCTGGGTCCAGTCTGACATCTTGGGAATATTGAAAAGGTGACCAATCTACATGTAGACAGTCTCTACCAAAAAAAGCATTACCAAAGGTGTGTAACTCATTCATCTAGTGTTGGGTTCAGACGTTTGCAAGTTATTTTTGTTCATAGAAGTCTCTTGAGTCACAGAATGTGATATGACTCCACCTCTTGGTGTGCATTGCACATGGGTACGGATGCTATATTAGATTGTTTTTACCATCATTGTTTGGATGTACATCAAGTGGGCAATCATAAGGTATCATGTTTGGAAAATATTTTTTTAGCAGTCCTGTGCGATAACCTTTATTGATCATTGAGGGTCCCTTTCAACTAAATGCCGCTGTCATTGTTTTCTCTATGTGTTAGAAGCCAAATCATAATTGAAAGATTGCCTTTGATGTCCCCCGGCATTGAGCCCCTCATGCCCATTTGGGGCATCTGAAAGTGGTGCATGGGTGGTGGAATGCTCCCACTCCAAGTACCAATGGGCAGATCAACAGATGTGAAACCTTAACTTCTGCCCAACCACGTTGACACATTGTGTCATTCATGCCTTGCCTTCAGGTCCAACAAAACCATCAGGTATTTGAGTTAACAGTCCTGGACACATTCCAGAACATGTACCAACCAGGTATTTCAGAGACTCTGATACTCTTTAGCAAAGAAAATCCACTCAACACAGATGAGCAGGAAGAGGCAGGCCCGTTCAGTCTTCTCCTCATGCACAACCACAACACATCCCTGAGGTGGTATCCTGCAGTGAGTCGGTGGACCAGCAAATCGAGGATGTCAGCATGGTTCCAAAGACCGGACAGTGCACCAAGACAATGCCCATGGCCATGAGTATGCCTTCAACCCTTGGGCCCATATCTACCAGCCATTTAAGCCCCGCCTAAAAAAAGATCCATGCTAAAGCAGACCACCACTCTTGAGGGAGTCAAGAAATGGTAGGTCATAGGCCTCTGCCGCCTTTGGGCTCTGGTGTTCAATGACACAAACCTTCGGAGTCTAGAAAGCCTCCAGCAAAGGGTATCGAGCCGCAGGGCCTCTCGAGCCTGAGGTGCACCAGAAGCACCAAGCACCATTGGACCATTAAGAAACAGTCACTAAAGACTCAGTTGGAGCTCGCGTAAAAAAACCTCTCAATGCCAAAACCTTCATCGGCACCAAAACACACCTTGACTCCAAAGATGAAAGATAGGACGTTGACGACTACAGAGTAGGATCTCAAGGCACCTATTTTTTTATTTTTTTTATTTTCAAAAACCTTTATTGCAAATAAATAGATGACATACAATCTTAAATGAAGCAATTCGTCCTTACAATATACGCCATTTATAATCTCACATTCCATATCTTGATCCTCCCTCCTTGCCTCTCCCTGCCTCCCCCAACTCCCCTCCTCCCTCCCCGCACACTTGGAATAGCAAAGCTCGACAACTCAGTTGTGTCATTTAGTCAATATGCAGAAAATCACTCGCCAAGCGAGAGAATGCCTCTTGGTGTTCTTCCATTTGTCCATTTTGATCTTCACTATCCTCCCTACGCACCATCTTCTCCGTCGCCCTCCCACCTCCGCCCACTAAGATAACAGAATACCAGTCACACGTCCATCTCCATTTATTCCTCCTGCGTGCTGCTTTCATGTCCCTCCTCATTACTGCCCTTTTTCAGTAGATCGGTGATCAAGGGCCCCCATATGTCACGAGGTCACGACTTCAGTGGTAGTTGTTCTGCGTACTCCTGCAGGTATTCTTGCCAAACGGACATATCCTGGATCCAGTCCTTAAACTTAGGAGCTCTGCCTCTACCCCATCTGCAAGCTATTTGTCTTCTCGCTAGTAGGATACTTATTGCCAGGAATTGTTTGTGCAGTGTTTTTATGTCTCCCATCAACCCCAACAGGGCTCTGAGGGGAGTCCTAGATAGCGGTATGCCGATCATGCTGGTTAATCCTGCAAACACTTCCTCCCAGAAGGCAGCTACGCGCGGGCATCTCTAGGCCAAATTCATAAAGTCCGCCCCCTCCTCACCACATCTCAGACATTTATCGTCATCTCTAAGGCGTATCCCGTGCAGTCTCGCTGAAGTTTGGTATAGTCGGTGATGGAATTTGTAGTGTACCAACCTAAGCCTGCAGTTACCAGATATAGCTTCCCTTTGGAGACAAGCCGCCTCCCACTGCTCATCTGTCAGGGGGTTGTCCAGGTCCGCATCTCATTCCCGGCGAGCTCGAACCGAGTGAGCAAGAGGGGCGCAAGGTGCCCGCCTATACAGCAGGGAAACAACATGCGCAGGGGCCTCGGGTTGCAACATTAAATGTAGTGACGTAAATGTCTCCGGTTCCTGCGGGAACTCCGGAGTTAGAGCTCTAACACTTTGCCTAATGCGGGTGTACAGGAATAGTTCCATGAAAGAGTATGCCTGATCCCCAAAAAACTGCTCTTTCGTACGAAATTTTCCTCTCAGGTACAGATCTCCCCATGTCCCCAACTTCAGTCTGTCAAGCATACGCTGGCTAATTTTTTCACCAGTGGGCAATGGCGCAGTGGCACTCTAGGGGAGTACATCAGTTGTACACATTCCGTTTTCGCTAACCAATTCCATGCTCGGACTGTACAGTCCACCGTGGAGGGATCTACGTTCCGAGTCTTAGAAGGCATATACACATACTCAGCCATTGGGACAGGGGCCATGTATCCATCCTCAACTGCAAGGTGGGGCATATATGGGGGTGGGTGAAACCAGTATACTACGAAGTGCGCCTGCACACTGTAACAATACTGCTCAAAGTTAGGGACATCGAACCCTCCCATTCGGTACGGCAGCATAAGTGTAGTTAACTTCAGCCGTGCTTGCTTGCCCCCCCCAAATAAGACGCACCAACTGTGAATGAAGCAAATGAAAAAAGAATGCTCCTGGGTGATATGGGATGTTTATGAATAGGTATAAGAACTTCGGAAGTATATTTATTTAATCGGTGATATTCTCCCCGCCATAGAGAGGGGTACCCGTCTGATCCACTTGGAGATATTATCTGTCACCTTATCCATGGCCTGTCCGTAATTAAGCCTCATTAGAGCGTCACTATCCCTGCTTACCTGAATGCCCAGGTACTTAGTCATCTGATTCCCACTTCAGTGGGTAATCCAGCTGGTGAGGTCGGTGTGGTCGGTCAAAGGGAATACCGCAGACTTACTCCAGTTTATTTGCACTCCAGCCACTGCTCCAAATTTTGTAATTTCCTGCAGTATTGAGTTGAGATTATCTTGCGGCTTGTGGACATACAGTGTGGCATTGTCGGTATTGAGCGATACTGGTAGCTGTCTGGTCGGGTATATGAGGCTTCTGTGGTTATGATGCTGTCAGAGCTTCGCAGCAAGGGGCTCTATCGCTAAGGCGAATAAGACTGGGGAGAGTGGACACCCTTGCCTCGTGCCCCTGGCCACTGGAAAGCTCGCTGATCTAGAGCCGTTAAGGAGGACTCTGGCACATGGCTGAGTGTATAGTAGCTGGATCCAGTTGACAAAAGAGAAGGGCATCCCCATATGGAGTAATACCCCCATCAGGTAGTCCCATTCTACAGAGTCAAACGCTTTGGTGGCGTCCAAAAAGACTGCCACCGCCGTACTCTTGGGATCAATATCCTGTAGGACAGCGAAGAGAGTTTGCAAATTGTGAGCTGTTGCCCGATGGGGCACAACGCCCGCCTGGGCAGGTAATACTAGTTTTTCTAAAAGTAAGTTAAGTCATGTTACCAGTACTTTTGGCTAGGATTTTTGTGTCGCTATTGAGGAGTGATAGAGGTCTATTGGAATCACACATGAGTGGTGTCTTGCCGGGCTTTAGAAGCGACATTATCTGTGCCTACCTCATGGTGGCCGGTAGGCAGCCCTCTTCCAGAGCCTCGTAGAATACAGCTTTAAGTTTGGTTGCAAGGGTAGGGGCAAACGTCTTGTAAAAATCTATTGGAAGTCCATCAGAGCACGGTGCCTTTCGGACGACATGGTCATAATGGCTTCCGTAATCTCATCGACTTCCAGGTCATGCGCCAAGAAATTGCGCTGTGCGTCCCCAAGCCACGCCAGAGCTATATCTTCCAGATAGCCTTGAAGATCTAATGGAGCACCTCTATGCGGCGTGTAAAGCTTTGTATAAAATCTCACCATGATGTCCATTTGGCCTGGGAGATCTCTCCGCACAGATCCCTGTTCGTCTTCTAGTTCTATTACATAGTTCTGAAACCTAGGGGCCCGTATCGCGCCAGCCAGTGCCCTACCCGGCCTATCTCCCTCCCCATACACCCGAGCCATCTGATGTTTCCCTAGAAATTTGCTATCCCTATCCGCTGCTACCTCATAGTCGGATATTTTCTTTCTCAATTTAGCACGCAGTTTCCTCGAGTTCCTGCCAGCTCCAATTTCCTTTTCCAGTGTTTTCAGTTCCCCTTCCAGTTTTTTCAGATCCCATCTGAGGTCTCTAAGTATCCCCTCCCCCCTCCGGCGATGCACCACCCACGGACTGTCACCTTAAATGCTTCCCACACCGTTGTTAAGCTGTCTACCGAGTCAATGTTCCTAGCAAAAAAATCTTTCATGTCCTGCTCCAACTCTGCTTTGAACACTGCATCTTGCAAATGACACAGATTCAATCGCCAACCCAAGGCACTCATTCAAATATAAGCAAAAGGTCTTCTTTAGTCCAAAATATTTAATTCTTTATTGTAGCAATTATGCCAATAGGTTGCACAGCCAACGCGTTTTGTTCCTGGGCGGAACTTCGTCAGGGCAATTCAAAATTAGAAAACGGTGTCCCAAAGAATGAACCAGCAAAAGTTAACATGTAGAATCACACGCGTCCCGGATCCCGGTGCCCGGAAACATCGTCCCAAGGTATCCCACAGACAATAAAGGTAAACTGTCTAGCAAGTTGTTTCAACCCGAGTGGAGGAGTAAGGTCACACACAATAATGCGCCCCTGCCACGAGGATTATCTCAGAGCTCAAGCATATGGATCCATGCAATGAGGATAGAAAAATGTAAATGGCACTTCAATTCAGCAACCACTATGCACGTTGTACTCTCAAAATTTGACTGCAGCTCCCTGCATAGTAACAGGGAGAGGACGTGTTTGTGCACAAAGCACTGCCAATGCTCCTTCCCGAGACAAGGAAAGCCAAAAAAATGATGTGGCTGGTAAAAGATATTGGATCAGCAAGTCATTGGGGGATAGCTATTTCGGTGGCAAACCTTTCGGGCTATGACTGAGCACAGTGAGAGGATATGCAAAAGTTGCTTAAGCATCTATCAGCGCAGTAAAGGAACAGTGGGGTATTGATAGTAGCTAAGGGCAAGGTGATATCTAATTCCGTCATCTGTTGAACCTTAGATACTTTGAACATTGCATCTAGGGCCATCAACACAAGTGTGTTACTTAGGAGACATCTCTGGATCCTAACCTGAGGTTCAACCGCATCACCGCAACCTCTGGTTTGACAGGGAGCACTTTTTCTGGCTTCAGGTTGATGAGATGCTTTAAAAGGTTGAGAAAGATAGTGACACAGTTAAACCAATGGGAATCCTTTAAGCCACTAAATGCCTCACCAGAGCATCCACACTGTCATCTGAGGCAGCAGCAGCATTGCTTTTATCAGGAATCCTTAAGAAAATACAGTTTGGGCTCCTGCATAGGTAACAAAATATTTGCTAGAGAAAACTCCAGTAATAGGAATGCCCCCCCACCCCCACCCCAGTGCTCACTTGCCATCCTTTCCCCCCGGATTTATTTGTATTATATATATGAGAGTTTTATATGACCCAAAGGTATTCGAGTGCTTTACAAGACATATAATAGACTGATTCACAGTTGACACAATATATTCGGGAGGAAAAAATAAATGAACTGTGCAACATTATATAAGTAAATAAAAAAGTAACACATAGTACAACATTATCCCTACTAGGCATTGATGATTAAAAATGCTGCATTGGGTCAAGTAACCGCATCAAATGTTCCTGTTGGTGTAGCAAGTTCAGGGGAGCGAGTTGACGTATTTGATCATCAGTAGTGATTTCAGGTCGATTTGAAACAAGTATAGGAAGGATTACAGGGGATGTCTTTCGGGAGTGAGTTCCGAATCCATGGACCATTTCCTGAGAAAGAGTGTGTCTGGGATGATTTTTTCCTCAGTATGGGAGGGATGTGAAGGAGTGAGTTGGAGCTTCTTAGGGCGTGATTTACGAATCACAAGCCACCTGTTGGAGGATGGTTATGCAGTTGGCTCCCTCGTTGAGAGGCGATCAAGTCCAACAAGTGGGTTTGAGCCCTCATTCAACATTGCTGTGGCCTCAAACTGTGCACAGCCCCTTCCTCCTACCAAACCACCTCGATCACATGCTCCCAGCACAGAATATCTGTTGCATCTTTAAGAGGAGGTCACTCTCCTGCAGAAGGGTACAATAGAGTGTGCCCCCATAATAATATGGAAGCAGAGTCTACTCCCTCTACTTATTAATTCCCCAAAATGGCAGCTTTCTCAGACCTATTCTTGACTTGAGGTCACTTAACCATCAAATCCTATCAGAACCTTTTCGCATTACAAATCTACAGGATGTTATCATCCTTCTCCAACAGGGAGATGGTATGTCTACACTCCGTGATGCCTATTTCCATACACCCGCCCACCCTACTCATCGATTGTATATGCACTACCAATTCAGAGTTCTTCCTTTCTGAATCACCATAGCTCTAGTGATGTTCACAAAGTGCCTAGCATTGGTAACTGCACATTTGCAAAGGTTGAACATTCATGTGTTTCTTATCCTATATGGTTGGCTGATCAAGAGCAGCACCAAACAGTGCCTAGCTCCTTCTCAGCTGTGTCCCTGCTTCACTGCTTCGTGTTCACCATACATTTTGCAAGGGCTCGCATACAGGCTCACCAGAAGCAACTTTTCCTTGGGTCAATCTTGGATGCCATTGCAGGGAAAGCTTATTCCAATCAGCAAAGAGTTGCATCTTTCCAGCAATTGCTACCTCTTTCAGCCCAGTCTTCATATCTTAGTGACATCTGCCATACGCCTTCTAGGGATAATGGCATCCTGCATCTCCTTTGTGACATATTGTACTCCATATGAGCTCAGTGCAACAGTGTCTTGTGCACCAACGGTCTCGGGTGGCTGGTCACTAGGAAGATCTAGTGTTGGTTCAAGCCAAGGTCCGCTGCTGTCTGCAGTGGTGCAACAGCAACAATTTGTTGCAGGGCGGTCTTTTATGCAGACCGAGTACTGCAGGAGACCATCATTTCAGGTGCCTCTATCACAGGCTGGGGCATGCACCACAACAATCTGACTGTCCAAGGCATGTGACTCTCTACACCAGGACTCCCACATCAAATTCCTACAGGTGTTAGCCGTACATTTGGCTCTTAAGGCCCTCTTAAAATTGATATTTTATTAGGTGGTTTTACCAGGACAGACTACATGACTGTCCTGCACTACTTACAGAAGCAGGGAGGGGCACACACTCCTCATCTATCGAAGTTGGCCCAGGAGATTTGACATTAGGCAATCCGCCACAGAATCTACAACAACTTTTCAGACCTCCTGCTTCATACACTAGATGATAAAAGAGCTATTCTTTACCGCTTAGAGAGAACTAGGGTATGTCAAAAATTAAACCTGCTATTTGTTTTGTATTTGCAAAGCTGCAAAAACACTCCCTTAACGAAAGAATAGCTAAATGGATTGTCAAATACATTCAGACTTACTATCTCAAAGCTAAAAGGATTCTACATAGGGTGCACTTAGACTGCAAAAAGGGAGCAACTCTGCCTTTTGATTTTTCGGGGGAACATCCCATTGTTGGCTATGTGTAAAGCAGCTACTTGTTCAATGCCACACCACTTTTCTTAGCACTACTGTGTGGTTATTTTAGCCCATCAACAAACCTTGATAGGTCAGACGGTGTTAACCTTATTTTAAGCTTCTGAATCATTGACACTCAACCGCGCTGAGAGTCCTGCTTTACAGGCTATCCTAAGCATTTGTTTATACAGTAACACAGCCTATGAACGGAAATATTACCCTGTAAGCATCGGTTCCTAGTGTGCACATTATGTACTTTATTTATCATTGCACTCCATATTGCATTACCCATTGTGCGAAAACAATGAAATATGGAGACGTCCATGTGGATTGGGCAGCTAGACGAGTAGTTTCACCACATCCAGTAACTCAAGAGACTTCTTTGAATAAAAACAACTTGCAAACGTCTGAGCCAAACACTAGAAAGTATGCTAACCATGTGAATCTACAGCTCTACAGTCAATGAACAGATGCTTACAGGATAAGTAACATGTTCCTTTTTTCCTTTTCTTTTAAGGTATGTTTTCATTGCAATGGAAGCTCTGGACCAGCTTTTGATGGCCTGCCATTCTCAGAGTATTAAACCATTTGTAGAGAGCTTCCTTCAGATGGTAGCCAAACTCCTGGAATCAGGGGAACCAAAGCTGCAAGTTTATGGAACCAACTCTGTGAGTAAACCCAATAAGATTCTTGTTGTAAAATGTTATTGTCCTATTAATAAAGACTTTCCAGCTGTGACGCATAAAGGGTGAGAGGCACAGTCATGGCACTCTCGTTCCATCAATGTCAAAAAATGTATTTATCAAACCTTTATATTTGTAGTTTTGTGTGTTTAGTGGGAAAATTGTAGTTGTTGATTTCTAGGGCCTTTTCACAGCAGTAGTGGTTAGGTCTGGTTGGACAGATATAGCATAAATGCAGGCTTCGGTCAATTTCCTTACACCAATGTTTTGTTTGGGCGAGCATCTGTTGGCCATTTCATTGAGAGATTGTTCAATCACTTATTGTATCGACCCAGATGGATATTTCTGTCTCACAGTTATGCAGTTGGCTATTAGGTGTATGATCCCAACTAGTGCTTTCTTTGCAGTAGATGAAGTACATTTTTTTGATTTTTGACCATTTGACAAGGACTGTACTGAACGCAGAAGCTATCTTGAAAAGAAGGTTTCCTCTCTAACAGCATAAAATTGTGCATGGTAAATAAAACCTTGCTTGAAGCATGACTAAATAGGTATATAACTGCTCTATCTACAATGCCAGGTGTTTTTTCCAAGAAATTCTTTTTGGGTCTGTAAAAGAACCCCAGAACTGAAATTCAAAACAAATGATATATTGAAAAATACAAGTTAAGAATTATAATATGTTTACAGGCATATGCAGCTCATCTTTCATGTGCCCATTTGTTTCTACTGTTATGTGGATTGCAATGTTTTCAGTACAGAAATAATGTATTTGCCAAATGCCTTAATTACTGAATGATTGCAACAACTCTTCCTGTCAATCAGCATTGAGGAAGGTCATTGGGCTGAAGGAGCATGGGATGAGTATAGTAAGTATATTCTCTTTGTTGCCTTTTTAGTATTGTTCATGTCAATTGTCCTTGTTTACATTGGCAGGCCCAGCGCTTTTATCGGCTACTCACAGTACCCAACTGACTCGGGTCTTCTATTCAAAATGTAGAAATCAGAAGGCATGATCTGGCATGCAACTCTCACGACAACCGGCTTGCCAGCCATGCACATATATCGTCCTGTCAGCAGCAATTTCAAATGTAGATAATTTGCTTAAAGTGGTCAGTACAAGTTTTAGATACCGGTCTCTGGGTTTCATCTCTCATCAGCCAGGCTAGCTTGACTCAAACTGGGGTGGCATAGTGAACAAAGGAACAATGGATTAAACCCAGATCTCTGAACTGTGGGTGAGTGATTGATACGTTTCAGCACTCTATCCATCATCTTGTTGTGTTTACTATGAGATAAACGTATAGCAGGGCGCATTGATCTTGGCACAAACCCTTCCCTGTCGTGTAGTTGTTATAAATCTATATAGGATCTGCACGTTTAGACAGCATAAACTGTGGGACTGGTGTCCAGACTGATTTCAGACACCCCCACCGGATATGTGCGCATGTATACCAGCTCGCTCAAAGTGCCACTATGGACTCCTCTTACCAAGAAGAGAATAGTGTCTGGCAACTATCGTACAGTACTTTTTGCTCAGTCACTCATACTCAGAATAAACGATAAAGGACGTTTTCAGTAAGTATTTATTGAACCCGCTTCATTCTAGAGCAAAATACGTGTGCTGCAATAACCATATGACAGAGACAGATGTATACTGGTATAAGCACCAACAGATTAAATAGATGGTAGAATTCTACCATAGTGCTAAAACAATGGATATATGCAGGTATAAATTCATGACCGTAATAATGCATACTCCTACGATGCAAACCCTAACTAGATGTACTGAAGTATACCTAGCATGTATATAGGTGTATAGCCAAGAATCCCCTCTGGTGGTCTCGATCTCAAGATAGACACCCTGTATGGGATGTCAGAACACTTTGGTCTGGAGTGTCTGCATGCAGGAGCCTCAACATCTCGTGTCAGCATGGAAGTCTTTCTCCTCTGCCTGCCCCAGCAAAGATATGGTGCTTATATACCCAAAAGATACCCTCCGGGGTTCTACCTTGATGTGTCATGTTGGTTGAGGATGACGATGGTGATGACCTGCTTAGCTCCCGAAGTCGAAGTGTGCCCAGATGGAGTATCAGGCATTCATGGTAATGTCGCTCCAAGAGCGTTTTTTCCATCTCCTTGATGACTGGGACATCCATTGCGTAGCATAAAAATTCAAACCAGGATACCCACTACCAGTAGTAGGATTAGCGGTAGCCCTCCAAAAACGCTTCCCAAAACGGAGTGTATGAAAGCTGGAATCACTTCGAAGACTGTTGGAAAGGTGCTTAACAGCCCCTAACCTATGGTCTTAAATAAGTGCACTATACCCTTCGTATCAGACATATTAAAGATACGTTGTACTATTTCTCTGTAATAGAAAGGTCAATTTGTTCGTACCAGTGCCTGTATCTCAGCTGAGGACCTTGCAACCTGAAGATCAAAAGTGTCTCGGGCTGAGAATGCATGCTGTATTCAGGATATGGGCATAAAGCTCTTCCCACTTTCCGCCCATCTTTTTAATGGGCTGCTGTCCCTGTCCTTTGGAAAGGGTAGCTTTTCTTTGGTCAATGGGCTTACTAGTCCCTCCTTAGTACCACCTTGTCTCTTCTTATAACCTCCCATGAGGACACCCCCTGGTATTATCTAGGTTTTAATTACACCCTCAGAGCACTATTTTCTTTAAGGGGTTCAGGCATGACATGCTCGGTCCTACGCAAGGCTATCAGTGGTTACTTCACTCACTAGAACATCTCACATTTATATGAGACCTTCTATAAATTTCCCTTCATCAGCTCCACACAGAGTTCAGACTAATCCGGAATTAATATAATAATTCATTTGTCACATTTCAAAGCTACTAATTGTATATATGGACATAGATATTTGAATGTACTCGTGGTACTGCCTTGCATGCAATGCATTATGGGTATGGTGTACGTACCATATCTTCTGCAGGGTGTAGTACCCCATGTGACCTCTTTTGGCCACACCTAGTACTGCACCCTGCAACATGGCTAGGTAAAAAACATTGGCATTTCTAATGCCAATAACTCCAACTCCAACAAATGCGAGACCGATGGCATTTCCAATGTAATAGGTCTTGCATTTGTTAAAGTCAGAGCTTTTGGCATTGAAAATGACAATGTTTTTTACTTTTGCTTTTTTATACCATTGGCAATAGTGCCATGCAAATATAATAACTCCACTGCAAATAAAAAAAGAAGTAAAAACATTATTTTCAAAGTAAACAGCTCTAACTTTAACAAATGCAAGACATATTGCATTGCAAATGCTTGTTTTCTGTGCCATTGGAACCTGGGTGTTTTGAGAATGGCAGTTGACATGAGTTATACAGTGCGTTTTGTGCATTGCTTTCCAAATCTGGAGAATTTAATTGTTTTGTTTGCAGCTAAGCCATACCCATATCTCAGTTACGAAGTGTTTATTCTCTTAGTTTGAAAATTATGTACATTAAACACGGCAATCAACACTATGTAGTTCTGGTTCAGTTGCACTTTTCGTTGAAAAGCAATTTTCTTTATTTGCCTGAAACTGGCGACCCCGTGAACACATTTGCACCAAATTGGCGATCCATTATCTTATTCAACTATGGTTTGGCATGCTACGTTTTATGGAGGTCATTGCAAAAGAAATAAAGTTAAGGGCTGGTGTAGAAAATTAGTGTTTTTCACATTTTAGATCCAATAGGAAATTTTGCTTGCACCTAAAACCGAACCACAAATAGACTTACACCAACTAGGCATGAAAATAGAAGTTTACTCAGAAAGCATGTGTTTTTGCTGGTTTGGAAAGCATAACTTGCTTTAAATAATGTATTATACGGCCATATTTATTTTCACAGGCATGTATAAATTATATTGTATATATTTTTACATTAGAACATGCCAAGAGTCCAGAAGCAATCTTTTAGAAAGAATGTCTTGATTTAAGAATGTGGTCATTAACTTTGCAGTCAGAAGGGCATTAAAACGTTCACATAGAAATGTAGCTAAGTGGCATGTTAAAGTATGTCTGCAGCATTTATTGAAGGTCTCTTTACATTCAGCTTTTGGACTGGCAAAGTGTCTGTAAAACCTTTGCAATCCTGTTGTCCATTTTCTTTTGCTTTCTCCTGATCTATTTTACTGTGTTTATACTGGCAGTTAACGGCCCATTAATCTGCCCCCCAAAAGACTGACGATGGTTGCTGAAAGCAATTTGGCAAGAAGAACTGGGATTCCTGTCACAACATTGAGCTAATAAGCCAAAGAGTACCTGGCTTGGGACAGTGGCTACTTTCTCAGGTTACCATTGACAAGTCAAACTAAAGGTTTATCACACTGATTTGTTATTTACAGGCAAAACAAAAGACTAGCTACAGCTTTTGCTAAACAACTTTACACTGGTTCGAATTAATAGTTTGAATAAGGTAGATTTTGTTAGAGACATAGAATCCTACCCTTGAATTAAAATAAACAATATGAATTTAAAACCCATCAAATTATAAATGTCTTATCCGCTTGTTTTGCCCAATAAAATTGGAAGAAGCAAGAAATGCTAGTAAAAACACTCATTTACAGTAGGTTCTTATTTTTCTAACCTCTATTGATTTTGGTCTATAAAAGGAAATCATACTTGACAATGTGCCATAAATCGGTGGGATCCATCACCAATTGCTAGCACAAACGCCATTTAGAAACTAATACTACAGTACAATTCTAATGCCCCTAAGTAATGATATCAATCAATGTTCCTTGCTTATCCCAAAGCTGCGTTGGCCTGAGTCCAGGAACTCCATATTTTGACATATTTCTTATGCATCCCATGGTGTTGTAGGTTCTTATGTTGTTAAATTTGCTTGGTGCTGCCCTGACTAGCATTAATCAGTAGGTGGTGTGTAGCATCTTGTAAGTAGTGCACCAAGAGCAGGCATCCAGATCCATCCAAATTCACAAGGGAGCACGGAAAATTGTTACATCCTGTTGCCCCCTTTCCCAGTTCCTCTTGCCTGCGCAACCAAAAACCCACCAGAAGTGGCTCTATGCAGGACCTAAGTGTGTCAGGAATTCCCATTACAGTCTCAGAATGAGGTGGGAGTGACAAGAGACTTACAGAATGGTCTAAGGGAGGTGGAAAAATGTGAAGGAAATTGAAATCTCCTGAGGTGTGGAGCAAATGAAAATTACAGCTTGAGAACTGAAGGATTGTATGGAGACCGAATGGACTGCGAGAGATAGCTCCAAATGAAGAGGTGAGGGGAGGAAGACAACTGCATCCAAAGAGGTGCACAAAGGTATGTGTCGGTAGGAGAGCGAACTGCAGGACTAAATGAAAGAAAGGTAAAAAGTGGTGAGAAGGTACATAGGAAGTAGTGAAAAGATTCATCAAAAGAGTGGAGTTGGAGTGAATTAATGTTGCAGGTGAGGAGATTTATTTATTTATTTATTTATTATTACATTTCTTAAGCGCACAGCTACCCGTAGGTTTCCCGGCGCTGAGAGTAATCGCAGTATGCAAAAGTGTGGGAGGGTCCAGTCAGCAGTTTTACAGATCGAAAAGCCAGGTCTTAATTCCCTTGCGGAAGGTAAGGAAGCACTTTTCAGAGCGCAGAGGGGGAGGTAGAGAGTTCCAAAGAGAGGGAGCCAGGAAGGAAAAGGAGCGCCCTCCCATTTTTGCTCTCTTGATGCGCGGAATCCGGAACTTGTTCTGGGTAGAGGACCTGAGCGTACGTGGTGGGAGATAGTGCTGAACCAGGGCAGATAAGTAGCGAGGAGCTTTTCCGGACATTATTTTATGCATGAAGCATAGTGCCTTAAATTTGACCCTACTCTCGATCTTCAGCCAATGTAATTTACGCATATGGGACGAGGCTGAGGATCTAGCGGGTAGATTACAAATAAGGCGAACAGCCATGTTTTGTACTACCTGGTACTTCTTCGTTACCTCCTTACAGGCACCCAAAAGTAAGATGTTGCCATAGTCCAGGCGAGAGATGACAAGAGCCTGGACTACAGTTCTCAGGGTGTCGGAAGGCAGCATCCACGAGATTTTCCTAAGCCACCTGATGATGGTGGTGCAGGTGGCGGAAACTTTCACGACGTGCTGCCTGAAGGACAATTGGTTGTCCAGGAGGATACCAAGATTGCGAGCAGAAGAGGTTGGGGTAGGGAGAGGGCCCATCTCCGGAGGCCAATGTTGTGGGCCCCAGAGTGGAGTGTCATGGCCAAACAGGAGAAGTTCCGTTTTTTCCCCGTTTAATTTTAATTTGTGCTCCAACATCCATGCCGAGATCTGTGTAAGACCAGCTTGAAGAGAGGAGAAGGGGAGATGCTTATTAGTAGAAAGGGAGTAGATGACCTGAGTGTCATCAGCGTAGGAGTAAATAGAGAGACCTGCCTGTTCCGCCAAAAAAGCAAGAGGTCTCACATATAAATTAAAAAACAAGGGGCTGAGAATAGAACCTTGGGGAACACCGTGATTGGAAGGAAAAGTAGAGGAGTCAGAAGTAGAGGAGAAAACTTGAAACGTGCGATTAGACAGAAAATCAGAGATCCAGGCCAGGGCGGTGCCATCGATACCCACCTCTCTCAGGGTGGACAATAGGATGGGATGGGAGACGGTGTCAAATGCGGCACTCAGATCCAATAAAATGAGTGCCACGGTCTCCCCGTTGTCCACCCTTTGCCTGATGGATTCTGACACGCCAAGGAGAGTGGTTTCGGTCGAGAAACCAGCCCTGAACCCGGATTGAGAGCCATGGAGAAGGTTAGAAGTTTCCACATAGGAACTAAGCAAAGAGTTAACATGTTTCTCCAAGATTTTAGAAAAACATGAAAGTAAAGAAATGGGTCGAAAGTTGGATGGATTATTAGGATCTAAGTTGGCCTTTTTTAATAACGGAACCACCATAGCGTGTTTCCAGTCATTGGGAATGCTAGCTTCAATGAGGGAGGCATTCAAAACCTTGAGAATAATCAGAAGTATGGCAGGATCCAAAGAGCTCAGGATTTGAGGAGGCAAAGGATCGAGGGGGGACCCAGATTGTATGTCCTGTAGATACTTTTTTAAAAGCAGAGGAGAAATGGGCTCCCAAGCGAGGAGTTGCGGAGGCACGGAAGTGGAGCAAAGGGGGGTATCAGCTGATGGAGTACCTAAGGTAGGAGCGGGGTGAGGGGATAGCGGAGGAGAGTTGAAGGTATCATAGATTTTCTCGATCTTTTCAACAAAGAATTTGGCCAGAGCTTCACACTGGGGGGTGTCGAGACAGGGGGCTTTAGGGACGGAAGATGCACCTGACAACTCTTTCACCATTTTGAACAAGGCCTTGGGTCTGTTCTGTGCCGTGAGAAGTGAGGTATTCGCAAAGGAGGCTCTGGCACAATCACACGAAGTGTGGTAAGTTTTGAGGGCGGCCTTATACTCTGCTTTGTGGCCCGCATCGTAGTGTGAGCGCCATAAGCGTTCCAGTTTTTTACATTTGGATTTTTCCAATCGGAGGGCATCCGTAAACCAGGGAGCAGGTGGATGGTGGATATGAGATTTGTTTTTTTGCAGTGGAAGACAAACGTCTAAGGCACTAGTCAACCATCGGTTAATCGAGGGTAGTTCCCTGGTAGACAAACTACCAGGCAAAGGGGGCAGTGAATTAATAAGACACAAATTTAATTTGGCGATATCCAGACGTTTCCAATTTCTGCTGGCTTTATGGGGAAGGGTAGGAGCAGGTGGGCAGGAAGAAGCCACTTCAATAGAAAAATTTACGAGAAAGTGGTCCGACCAAGGGACCTGCAATGAAGATTGGTACGAAATGGTAGGTAAGTTAGAAATAATAGGGTCCAGAAGGTTGCCAGCTTTATGAGTGGGATCAAAGTTGTGAAGGTGGAGATCTAAAGCTCCAAGATCCTGTAAAAGACGGGTGGCAGTGACACATGAAGCAGCGTTAAAATGGATATTTAGATCGCCGATGACCAAAAAGTTATTTGATTGTGAGAGGAGTGGGGCAATGAGGTCAGGAAGGGAGGCAGCCCAGCTACTCGCCGATCCAGGCGGACGATAGATCAGCGTGCCGGTAAGAGAGAAATGGGGGGTGAGTAGTAGCTTAAACAGACCAGCTTCGCAGTTAGGGAACTCGAGATCTTCCCATTTACAGGAGAATTCTCTCCGGAAAATGATAGCGATTCCCCCGCCATCTTTAAGAGGGCGGTTTCGCCCAACATAGGTGTAGTCTGTGGGGAGAGCCATGGCGATGTCAGGGCCGGAGCTCTCATTTAACCATGTTTCTGTTAAAAACATGGCAGCAGGGCTGACTGCCTGTAAGAGGTCAAAAATGTCTCTCTTGTGTTTGGCTAGAGAGCGGCAATTAATACTGATAAATTTCAGCGGGGGACTAAGGTTGGGTGGTTTGGAGGGAAAGGAGCATCGCCGGGAGGGAGTGTTCCAAAAGGAAGAAGATTTGAGGTCTATCCGAGATGTAACAGAATCCAATGAGAGGTTGCAGGAAGGACAGGAGGTAGGAGCATTGTGGCAGTTAATAGCAGTGTTCGAAGAACAGGGGGGGCCACGCAACCGCAGGAGAGCAGTACGGGTATAAGTGATACTGGTTGGGGCAGCGGGACAGGGCACAGGGCACGTACTGGCGCAGACGGGCTTGACTTGTGCGCGACTTCGGCGCGAAGTCGGCGCTCCCGCTGCGCTCGTCCGCTGCGCTTCCTCCATGTCCCCATTAAGTACTGAGGGTGAGGGACCACTAGACCGCTCACCTGCCAGGACTAGCGCAGGGCGGAAGTGGTGTCAGCCTCCAGGAAGTGCGCACCTCGGACTGGTCCTCCGCAACAAACGGCACAAGCCGGGGCGGAACGGGACCACGAGGGCACTGAAGTGCAGGCAATGCGTTGATCACAAGGACAGGTAGGAATGGGCAATTAAAAGTAATATGTCCAGCGCGCTTTTAAAATCAGCCGCGGACCGATCGTGCAAATAGGCAAATTTAAGAAGCAATTTTAAAAATAACGTTGTACATGCTCTCACATCAGCAGAGGTAAGCAAGTAAAACAGCGTCCAACACTCACACCGCCACTGAGGACTGCGTTAGTTACTGGAGCCGGGGGCATTAGCGCCGAACTAAATAATGAGGCGGGCTCTGCACCACTAGACCGCTCACCTGCCAGGACTAGCGCAGGGCGGAAGTGGTGTCAGCCTCCAGGAAGTGCGCACCTCGGACTGGTCCTCCGCAACAAACGGCACAAGCCGGGGCGGAACGGGACCACGAGGGCACTGAAGTGCAGGCAATGCGTTGATCACAAGGACAGGTAGGAATGGGCAATTAAAAGTAATATGTCCAGCGCGCTTTTAAAATCAGCCGCGGACCGATCGTGCAAATAGGCAAATTTAAGAAGCAATTTTAAAAATAACGTTGTACATGCTCTCACATCAGCAGAGGTAAGCAAGTAAAACAGCGTCCAACACTCACACCGCCACTGAGGACTGCGTTAGTTACTGGAGCCGGGGGCATTAGCGCCAAACTAAATAATGAGGCGGGCTCTGCACCACTAGACCGCTCACCTGCCAGGACTAGCGCAGGGCGGAAGTGGTGTCAGCCTCCAGGAAGTGCGCACCTCGGACTGGTCCTCCGCAACAAACGGCACAAGCCGGGGCGGAACGGGACCACGAGGGCACTGAAGTGCAGGCAATGCGTTGATCACAAGGACAGGTAGGAATGGGCAATTAAAAGTAATATGTCCAGCGCGCTTTTAAAATCAGCCGCGGACCGATCGTGCAAATAGGCAAATTTAAGAAGCAATTTTAAAAATAACGTTGTACATGCTCTCACATCAGCAGAGGTAAGCAAGTAAAACAGCGTCCAACACTCACACCGCCACTGAGGACTGCGTTAGTTACTGATGCAAAGGTAGAAAGGGTGGAGAAAGTAAGCTGCAAGTGGGGATGTACGAAAGATTCCCGTCTACAGTGGCGCTTTTTACCCCATATCCGATTTACTAGTGTGAACAAGATCTATTGCAAACTGCTAGGATGAGAAAATAATATTTGAGGGAAATACATATGTTTGAAACCCCTCAACAAGAAATACAGCCAAGGGGTCTAACAATTGAGCCCTTGAGCCCTTGAATTCACCTAAAAGAGGTATATATTAGCCCTATCTCCTACTACCATTTGGTGTAAGAAATGCAAGGTTTGGAAAATATTCCACTAAGACAATAGGGATGACTAATTGAGAGTGAGGTTCATTAACCCCTCTAAACGTGACTGCAAAGGGATACCTGCAGTTGATACTGTACAGATAACTTGGATTCAGAACAGATACATATTGTGCTCTGGGAGATATACTCCTCTGGCCTGAAGAAGGTGGTGTTTAAGCAGTAATACCCACCAAAACGTGTCAGCGCTTACTGGTAACAGGCATACTGTAGACTGTGAAAGACATTTGCTATTATTGTTATATTCATTGCACGAAAATCAAATATCACAATAAGAATTTGGTCCGATATATTGGCCTTTCTGATGGATATATCTGCCTGTGGATTCCTCACCTTATGAATATCCCCTGCGCCAGCATTCCGTGGAAACTTTTTCCTAGCTCTCCACGCCGACAAGCTTGTCACAATGCCTTGGCTCCGCACCGGCTCCGCATGACATCACTGGAGCCATAAGAAGACCATGTTGACGTGATGACGTCAGTTCTTTTTTTTTTGCGTTGTTGAGGACAACAGTTTTTCTGGGACTCTCCTTACTTTCGACTGGATACTTTGTAATTTTGATTGTATCTTTATGTGTTTTGGCATGTCTGCCCCGAGGAAGTCGGGCTTTAAGCCCTGTAAAGAATGCGGGGTTCATATGCCTATCACTGACCCTCATGAGGACTGTATGTGGTGTTTGTTGTCTGACGTCGAGGGCTGTTCTTCCTGCAGTAAGACGACCTGAAGGTTTTGAAGGAACGGGAAGCCAAGTTGTAAATGGCTAAGGCAAGAAAAGAAATAAAGGGGTTGTAAACGATCGAAGTCAAGGTCGTCGACGTCGCATGACTCCAAGAGGAAGCATAAGAAGAAGAAGAGGCATGCATCTTAGCGCCGTTCGACGAAGGCTGTGGTTTCGAGGTCGCCTTCTCCAGCACTTCGACGTCGAGAAAAGGACTTAGTCTCTCCTTCTCCTTCAGTGTCTCCTCAGGTGACTCCGGTTCATTCTCCATCTTACAAGGGGACTCCAGCGCAGTTACCGACGCCAAGATTTTCACCGACTCCAGAGGGTGTGTCGAATCCGGCTGATGCTGAGGTTCCTGTGACTCTGGCGGCTCCGACTCTAGAGGTGCCTCGTTTGGATCTCGAACCGGCTCAGTGCCCACAATCCATCGCATTTTTTTAAATGCAATGTATTGCATGTTCGCAAGGGCCTCGTACCCTTCTGGTGCACAATCGGGTCCAATGGCATTTAATTTGGATGTGCTTCACCAGTATCCTCAGGCCCCCTTTGTGCCATTTATACCGACGCCGCCGTCCTGGCAATTTCCGGCTCCTAGGATGTCTGGCGCCATCCCTTGAACCTTCTCAGATTCGATTGGTGCCGGTTAGTACCGCAGATCCTCCTTCGACGCTGCTCCCGGAGCCATCGACGCCGCGTGAGGCGCTGCCGATGCCACAACTGAAGATGCGCTCAATGAGAGAAGCGCAGAGGTTGTTAGAGGAGGAGCACTACCAGGCTGAAGAGATGGAGGAAGGTGAAGTCTATGATACAGAGGATATGTTTGAGGGTTTGTGTGAGGCAAGTGGACCTGATACTTCCCTGGAGTGGGACTTTGCTTCACAGAAGGCTTCCCCCTCAAAAGAAGTTGCACCTTACCATACTGTGATGAGGAAGGCTGCAGAGCTCTTGGATTAGCAGCTCCCTATGGCTGAGTATAAGCCTAATTTGCTCACAGAGGTGCTTCATTCTCCGTCCTCTGTGGTTAAACCACTCTTGCCGTTCAATGATGCCTTGACTGAGCCAATCCTTGATGTGTGGCGCAACCCTCTTTCTGCTCCTGCAGTTTCAAGGTCGGTGTCCAGAAGATATAGGCCTGCTCCAGGGGATCCGGCGTTCCTTTCATCTCATCCCTCTCCTGAGAGTTTTCTGGTGCTGGCTTCTTGTTCCAAGCAGTCCACGGGTGCTTTTCCGCAGGCTTCTGCTGACCGGGATTCCAAGAAGTTGGAACAATCTGCTAGTATGGCTCTGAAGTCTACCAATGCTGCCTGCCTGTTGGTTAGATATATTCATGCCCTTATGGACTCAGCCAAACAACTTCTTCCTAAATTGTCTGAGGAAGATAGGTGAAATTTAGTAGAGGTCCTGGCAGACACACAGGCTGCGGCTCGCCAAGTCATCCAGTCTGGCCTAGACACGGCAGATTCGGTTGCCAGGGTGATGGTTTCTTCCTTTGCAACAGGAAGACAGGCGTGGTTGAGGTCTTCTGGGTTCTCTCCCGATGTACAGACTGCCCTTCAAGATCTACCTTTGGATGGGTCTAGACTGTTTGGAGAGAAAGCTGATTCTGCTCTGCAAAGATTTAAGGACAGTAAGGCCACAGCAAAGTCTTTGGGTCGGTAGTCTCAGGCGAAGGGTTATGGCTATAGAAGATACTGTGGCCTCGAGGTCTTCCTTTCGTAGTTTTAGTTAGCCGCAGCAACAGCAACAAAACCCCTTGTACAAGTCCTATAGTGGTAAAGGCAGAGGTCGCCTTCGTTGAGCCGGGCATCAGCCTTCTTTCTCCTCCTCCTCTACCTCCCCAACCCCTTCAGGTAATGCAGGAAAGCAGCCCTAGATCAGCCATCCGGGATCATGCAGGTCCTGTGGGAGGATGGCTTACCCATTTTCTACAGGATTGGAAATTGATCACTTTGGACCTTTGGGTTTTAGATCAGATAGAACATGGTTATGCCCTTCCCTTCATGGAATTCCCTCCTCCTTATCCTCCTTGCCAAGGGTTTTGCAGGGAGGATAATTTACTTCTCCTTCAGAAGGAGGTTCTTGTCCTGTTACAAAAAGGTGCGATAGAGGTGGTTCCGGAGCAGGAAAGGGGTCTGGGATGCTACTCCATGTATTTCCTGATTCCCAAGAAGGATGGAGGTTATGTCCTATCCTGGACCTCAGAATCTTGAATCTGTTTCTCAAGCCGGAGAGATTCAAGATGCTCACCCTAGTGCAGGTTCTTCAGGCGCTGCAACAAGAGGACTGGATGGTGTCCATCGACTTGCAGGATGCGTATTTTCACATCCCAATCCTGAAGTCGCACAAGAAGTATCTCCGGTTTACGGTTAGTTCACAACACTACCAGTTTGCGGTTCTTCCTTTTGGTCTTACTACTGCACCTCGAGTCTTCACCAAGGTGGTGACAGTGGTGGCTGCCTATCTCAGGAGGTCGGGGATCCCGGTTTTCCCCTGCCTGGACGACTGGCTACTGAAGTTAAAGTTTCCAGAGATGGTTCATAGACATCGGCAGGTAACAAACCCAGCAGTTGTACAGATTGGGTTTTTTGATAATTGTGCCCAAGTCTCACCTGGTGCCCTAACAGCACAACCTGTTCATAGGGGCAGTACTGGATACCACTGTGTCTCGAGCTTTCCCCCCTCCGCAAAGTATTCTCGACATTCAGGAAATGATTCCCTTGTTTCACAATGGAGCGGTTGTTCCAGTTCTGAAGGTTCTTTGCCTGCTCGGTCTGTTCGCTTCCTACATTCTGTTGGTCAACCATGCACGCTGGCACATGAGGGCGCTCCACTGGTGCCTCCGCATGCAGTGGTATTAGCACAACGGGGATCTCAGGGAGTCCGTCAGGATCTCCAGAGAAGCAGCAGCAGATCTGTCTTGATAGAGCGTGGAGGGCAATCTGTCTCAAGGGAAGCCCTTCCATCTACCTCCCTCGGTGGCCACAGTGATCATGGATGCCTTCACCCTAGGGTCGGGTGTTCATTTGGGGGATCTGGAGATCAAGGGTCTTTGGTCTCCAGAGGAAAGATTGCTTCATATCTATCTTCCGGAATTGCGGGCGATACGTTTGGTGCTCAGGGCCTTTCTGCCTTCCCTTTGCGGGCAGTCGGTTCAAGTCCAGACGGACAACACTGCCGCGATGTGGTACGTCAACAAGCAGGAAGGAGTAGGGTCGTACCATCTCTGCAGAAAGGCGTTGCGGCTCTGGTCCTTGGCTCAGGACCATTGGATTTGTTTGATGGCAAATCATCTGGCCGGGGTGCTGAACGTGCGTGCGGACAGTCTCAGTCGACAGTTCTTTGCTGACCACGAGTGGAGGCATCATCCGGAGGTAGTTCGACACACCTTCCGGACATGGGGAACTTCTCAGGTGGACCTGGTTGCCACTCTCGAGAACGCTCACTGTCTGTCATTCAGCAGTCTCCAGTTTCCGAGGCCGAGAGTGTTGGGGGACGCGTTTCAGTTGAGTTGGAGCTCACAACTCCTTTACGCGTTTCCTCCCATACCCTTGATTCCTCAGGTTCCGAGGAAGATTCGCAAGACCGGGCCCAAGTTATATTACTCGCCCGGGATTGGCCAAGAAGGGTGTGGTACACAGACCTCCTTCACCTTTCGTTGCAGCCTCCGCTCCGTCTCCTTCTCAGGGTAGACTTCCTCTCACAGTCGGAGGGGCAGGTTCTACACCCCCACCTCCAGAGCCTGCAGCTTCATGCCTGGAGATTGAACAAGTGCAACCTGAATTATTTCTCTCTCCTGTCTGACGTGGTGGATGTTATATTATCAGCCAGGCGATACTCCACCAAGTCAATCTACTCCTACAGGTGGTCTAAATTTTTTAAATTGTGTGGAGAGAAGACTATTGATCCCGTAGAAGCTCATCTTTCTGATGTTCTTTGTTTTTAGCTGCATTTGGAACAAGTTACTTACCTTCGGTAACGCTTTTTCTGGTGGAAACAGTATCTGCCTGTGGATTCCTCACTGACCCACCCTTCTCCCCGTTGTCCACCGTTTTATACCTTAAAAGAGGTATTGGTTAATATGGTTGTTTTATATTGTTAATTTTGTATTGCCTCCATTTGCCTTTATATGTAGGCTTATAGGAAATGTTTGCTTTCTTTGCTTTCCTATTTCACTTTGCACTGTGTATATTTGTGTGAATACTGTGTACTATGTATACATTGTCTCTATGGTCGGTCCGCCCGTTTGCCTTGGAGGCACTGAAAAAATTGGTGGAACTGACGTCCTCACGCCAACGTGATCTTCTTATGGCTCTAGTTACGTAATGCGGAGCTGCCTCCGGAGCCAAGGCATTGTGACAACCTTATCGGCGTGGAGAGCTAGGAAAAAGTTTCCACGGAATGCTGGCGCAGGAGATATTCATAAGGTGAGGAATCCACAGGCAGACACTGCATCCACCAGAAAAAGCGTTCCCGAAGGTAAGTAAGTAACTTCTTCGTTTAGTTTATTAGAAACTATTTTTCTTGCAGTTTCTCCCATTATTGTATTCATTTGTTTGGTTTTTTAAGTTTGCTTGTAACATTGGCTAAACAATCTTTTTGATATGTTTTATTAATACTTAATAAAATACTTGTATTTTTTTAGCACTTGGCTTTTGATGGTGGTGTTATGTTCTGGTGATATGATTGTGTATGATGGTATGTGTTTTGGTTAACTAGGGTGCCCAAAGGGGATTTCTTTTTGACTGAGGTTTATTTGGTGCCCTACTTCTTTGGTGGTAAAGGGGCCCCTCTCATTCTTTGTGAGATACTTTTCATGTTTCCCATAATCTTCTTGAAACTGCTTGCACTAATTTTCCATTATGATTATTTTTGGGAAATTGTTGAATGCATCAACCCATTTTGCTAAATAATACTTCAAAGAAATGGTACATAAAATGTAATAATAGTTAAGCAAAACGTGTTTTTCCTATTTGCAGTTTTTTTGTGAACATTTTAATTTGAAAGCAAAGAACCATCAATCTTTCTTTTAAGCTTCTGCAAATATTTTCATCTAATCAGAGAGCATTCTGAGAGCATTATACGTAGCCTCGTAATGTTAAACTTTTTTAACGTGTGTACACATTTTTATACTGAGACCACTGTCAACAGTGCAATCCAAGTTTAGAACATTTCCTTAGAGCTCTCACCCTACTAATAAAGGCTTTGCATTATTGAACCATGAATACAAGTTACAACACCATTAACTTATGGACCCAAATATCACCTTGCTGAAGGTAAGGCCCTTCCCTGATCCATAATTTGGTACTGTAAACTGGCAGCCAAAGGGGTTGTGCTGCAGAGGGTTGGACCTTCTTGTCCCAAGGACAAAGTAAACATAAAAACATTTTGTCCTTGACCCCAAACAATGTGTCTTGGGCGTCAGGCTATAGGAATTCCACACCCCTTCCTGAAGGTGCAAGGGTGTCAATATGTAAGTGGCATTCAATAAAAGTTACCTGCTATGGGAACAGACCAGTTTCCTCAGTTGGTCACAGCGCTCCCTGAGTTACCGTCTACTCTTGTGAGATTTCGCTTATGCACACTGAAGGTGATGTACGATATTTTGTGCATACATAGCTCTAGCACATGCAATCTTGGTTCAATGATATACATTCCAGTCCAGTCATAGAAAGAACACAATAGTTACTTTCTTTATGATCTTCTTTTATTGTTTTTGGCTTTTAGACTCTTCCTGTGCACTCATGTTACTCACTAAAATGGGCATATGAAGGCATCTAAGTCATCACTATTTGGAGAATCCATGTATGTTTGTGTGTGTTCTTGGAACACTACAGTCGAATGGTGCTGAACCTTATTATTTCAATCCTTTTACTTGCAGGTTTATGGGTGACATCTGATTGTTTTAAGTATGCAAAAAAAATAACTGTTGTAGAATGCTTCTTTAACTTTGGAGCTATATAAATCTGAGAGCTAGGTTTTTTCGCTTGTATAAAATGGTGCTTTTTTCTATCTGATCTAGTCTGGCATCCATGAGTGTCTGTAAATAAGTGGCATGGACCAAGTCGTTTCCTGTGGTCAGGTCACACGTTTGTTTTTGACTTTTTAACCTTTGTTTCACTCATATACTCTTGCTCTCATCTGCCATTTTGGGAGGGAAGATGGTTGTCTACTTATTAAGCCAAAATGGGTGTACAAATGGAAATATCCCAGGCACATGTAAGCACACTTGCATCTTCAGTTTTGGGATAGAATATTTTATTACACAAGGGAGCAGTCCTAAATCATGTGGTTGAATTCAACTTCTGCTGAGGTTGAAAGTGATCGCCATATTAGGTCTGTGTAGTTTATAGACCTGCATTTCATTTACAGTGAAGGGTGGCTTTTTGGATGTTTTTTTAATTCCCTTAAATTGAATTTTCCCAAATTTTTAACATTCTTTATAGTAGTTACTGATCAGGGCGCTTTCCATGCTAAGAGTAACAAACAAACATCTTTTCTAGTTCAGTAATCAATCAATCAATTTATAAAGCGCGCTACATACCCGTGAGGGACTTAAGGCTCTGGGGGGAAGGGTTGCCGCTACTGATCGAAGAGCCAGGTCTTGAGGAGTTTTTTGAAGGCCAGCAGGTCCTGAGCCTGTCGTAGGCTGGTGGGGAGAGCGTTCCAGGTCTTGGCGGCGAGGTAGGAGAAGGATCTGCCGCTGGTTTTCCGGATACGAGGAACTGTGGCGAGGTTGGCTGAGCGGAGGCTTCGGGTAGGGGTGTAGAAGCTGAGTCCGTTGTTGAGGTATGTAGGTCCGGTGTTGTGTAGGGCTTTGTGTGCGTGGATGAAGAGTTTGAAGGTGACCCTCTTGTTGACAGGGAGCCAGTGCAGGCCTCTCAGGTGGGGTGTGATGTGGCTGCGCGGGGGACTTTCAGGATCAGTTCTGCCGAGGCGTTCTGGATTCGTTGTAGTCGTCTCAGGAGCTTGGTTGTTGTTCCTGAGTAGAGGGCGTTCCCGTAGTAGTCTGCTGGTGATGAGGGCCTGGGTGACCGTTTTCCTCGTGTCGGGAGGGATCCATTTGAAGAACCTGCGGAGCATGCGGAGGGTGTTGATGCAGGACGCGGAGACGGCGTTGACTTGCCTGGTCATGGAGATGGTGGAGTCGAGGATGACCCCCAGGTTGCGTGCGTGGTCTGTGGGTTCCTGGGGTGTGCCTAGAGATGTGGTCCACCAAGAGTCGTCCCAGGCTGATGGGGTGGGTCAGAGAATGAGGACTTCCGTCTTGTCTGAGTTCAGCTTCAGTCTGCTGTTCTTCATCCAGTCGGATACGGCCTTCATTCCTCTGTGGAGGTTGGCTTTGGCAGTGTGGGGGTCTTCGGTGAGGGATATGATCAGCTGGGTGTCGTCGACGAGGTTATGTTCTCGTGGGACGTGGGCGAGCGGTCCCATGTAGATATTGAACAGTGTCGGGCTGAGAGAGGACCCCTGTGGGACACCGCAGATGATCTCGGTGGATTTCGAGTGGAAGGGTGGGAGGCGGACACTCTGGGTTCTGCCGGAGAGGAAGGATGTGGTCCAGGCCAGGGCCTTCTCTTGAATTCCGGCGTCAAGGAGTTGTGCTGATAGGGTGCGGTGGCAGACTGTCAAAGGCTCCTGATAGGTCCAGGAGGATGAGGGTGGCTGTTTCTCCTTTGTCCATCAGGATCCTGATGTCATCAGTGGCGGCGATGAAGGGGATCTCAGTACTGTGGTTGCTTCGAAAACCGGATTGGGAAGGGTCCAGGATGTTGTTGTCTTCGAGGTAGCGGGTTAGCTGTTTGTTGACGATCTTCTCTGTCACTATTGCCGGGAATGGGAGCAGGGAGATGGGCCGGAAGTTCTTGAGGTCCTTGGGGTCCGCCTTGGGCGTTGATCTCGGCGTGCTTCCAGCTTTCCGGGAAGGTTGCTGTCTCGAAGGAACTGTTGATTGTTTTTCGGAGGTTGAGCGCAATGGTTGTGCTGGCTTTGTTGAAGACGTGGTGAGGGCAGGGTCGGATGGGGATCCGGCGTGGATGGAGTTCCGGCAAGGATGGAGTTCATGGTTTTGATGGTGTCTTCGTCGCTGACGTTGGACCAGGCAGTCAGGCGGCTGGTGCGGGTGGTGGTCGCAGGGGTGGTGGCCTTGTTGGTGGGTGCGAGGGTGTCAGAGTTGAAGCTGTCGTGGATGTTGGTGATCCTGCGGTGAAAGAAGGTGGCCAGGGAGTCGCACAGGTCTAGTGATGGTGGGATGTCGTTGGGGTTGGAGAGTTCTTTCACGATGCTGAAGAGCTCTTTGGTGTTGTGTGCGTTGTTATCTAAGTGGTCCTCTTGGCGGTCCTGATGAGTTGGTGGTGTCTGCGGGGGGTGCTCTTGTGGGCTGTGTGGCTGTCAGGTGTTCAGTCGTGGAGCCATTTCTTCTCCAGCTTCCAACAGGTGCGCTTGGAGGTCTGGAGGTCTTCGGTGAACCTGGCGGCTTTCTTGTTTGTGTGGTTTGTTGCAGAGGTCTTAAGTGCGGCGAGGGTGTTGGCGCAGCCGTTGATCCACTGTTTGAGGTTGGTCGCGGTGGTGCCTGGGTTGGTGGGGTCGGCGGGTGGTCTCAGGGCGAGGGTGGTAGTCAGTTGGTCCTTGGTGACCTTGCCCCAGCAGCGGCGTGGCAGCTGTTGGGTGCAGTGGTGTGTGGTGGGTTTTCTGAAGGTGAAGTGAACGCATCTGTCGGTCCAGTGGGGTTCGGTGGTGTGGTTGAAGGACATGTGGGGCTTGTGGAGAAGATGGGGTCCAGCGTGTGTCCAGCGGCGTGGGTGGGTGTCGTCACAAGCTGTTTGAGTCAGAGGTTGGCGAGGTTGTCGATCAGGGCGGTGGAGTTGGCGTCGTTGTTGTTCTCGAGGTGGAAGTTCAGATCCCCTAGGAGGATGTAGTCCATGGAGGCGAGGTTGTGGGTGCTCACGAGGTCGGCGATGATGTTGCTGAACTGTGGTCGTGGTCCGGGAGGTCTGTAGACGAGTGATACTCTGAGGGTGGTGTTGGGGTCGGTGTGGATCTGGAAGTGCATGTGCTCGGCGGTGGTGAGGGTGTTGGTCGAGATTCTGATGGTGTCTTTGTGGATGATGGCGATTCCCCCTCCGTTGGTACGGTCTCTGCGTGAGATCTTGTAGCCCTGTGGGATGGCTATGGCGATGTCTGGTGCTGAAGTGGCGTTCAGCCAGGTCTCCGTCAGGAAGGCGACGTCGGGGCGGTGGAGTCTAGGAGGTCCCAGAGTTCAATGGCGTGTTTGCGGGCGGAGTGGGTGTTGAGGAGGATGCAGTGTAGGTGGTTGGGTTCTCTGGAAGTTGGTTTGGAGGGCTGGATGCTGGTGAATCTGCAGTTCCGGCAGGCGAAGGGCCCTTGGGTGCGCTTCGGGGTGGCCCGGTAGCAGGGGTGCCCTCGTCCGGTGTTGAGTGCGTGGAGGGTGCTGGAGTCGTAGTGCAGTCTGGCTTTGCGGGGTCCAGGGGTTCTGGCGCTGTGCGTGGTCCAGGCGCAGACGGGCTTGCCTTTGGCGCGGCCGCTGCTCGGCCTCCATAAGAGGCCAAGTGGGAGGTAGGAGCAGCTGGGAGGCGGGAGCGGGCGGCTAATGGGCGATTGCAGGGGAAACAGAAGAAAAAAGGAGGCGGGCCGCGGGGGGAACAGCGGCGAGAAGTGGGGAGCGGGGGGCACAGAGGGCAGGGGCGCAAATGGAGCGCCTCAAATACAAATGAAAAAAATACAGTACACAGCAGAGAAAGGATGGCAGAACAGAGGGGAAAAAAAGAGTACAGATAGCAGTTACCAGGGGCGAACCCTCGGTGACGGCGGAGCAGAGGGGCAGAGACTCGGCGATCAGGAGGAGCAGTGTGGCGTGGGGAGCGACCTGGGGTCAGGTCTTTAATCTTTACATCATACTGTCTAATTGTATAAGTCATGTTGTCTTCAGCAACTGTCTCTTCAAATTTTTCAAAGCTGACATCTCTTTCATTATTTAGCGTCACATTTTCACGAAGTATGCAACTAATGGGGCATTAAGGTAGCAAATCTATTCCTGGATTTGTGATTTGCTTTTTCACCTTTTGAGGGGGCACACCTATATAGACTTTAGTATGTAGTGTCATATACAACATTTATATTTTGCTGTTTTGAAGACTTATTTCTTCTCGTGTGAACTCATTTAAACAATATAGCTCACATACTACAGGTGTGTTGCCTCTGCTGTCTCTCCAAGATAATCTGCACCGGCTGGTTATTTTCCTTTGCAAAGAGGGACTTATTGTTTACCTTATTGTGTGTACTGGACCACTAGGGGAAAATGTCATTTTGAAAAATTGTTTTCAAATTGGAGTAGAGAGGGGTTGTGCTCCGAGTTCCTTGCACCACATATAGATTCATAATTTGCCCAACCAATTTGTAGGTTAGGTGCGGTAGTATATTACTTCGACCCCTTGCCTTTGTTTTTTTCAGGGACTTATGTAGTTTTAATGGGGTAACTATATTCCAACTTGGAGATTCAGTTTTAATGCAGACTCTTATGTGGTCTACCCTGTACTTTTGAGTGCTTAGTGCACATTTGAGTGCTTAGTGTGCATTTTGTATTCTGAATCAGTTGATTGTCGAGGTTTTCCACATTCCTGAAGCAGTCTTCTGTCATAGGGAAGATTGCTCTGCATTTTTCTATGATGTGCACTTGTATAGTCTTGTATTGTGTTGCTGCTTTTCTGTTTGTATAAGGATATGTATATTCATCGTTTTCATGTCTAATTGGTATGTCCAGAAAATGAAATTATTCATTGCTATACTTTATGGTGAGGTTAAAATCAGCTGTACAGTGGTATCGTAGCGCTCTGATTGCCTCGCACTGCTATAATTTTGCTCTGTCATAGTAGCACTTTTTGCCAGACTTGATCGCACTGCTGAATATAGAATCTTCGTATCGCTTTATTAGCAGACCGTGATTTGTCTTTTACTGTACTATTATTAATTGCTGTGCCACTCGCTTTGCATAATTGTTGCCTGACTGTGCTGCCCAGGTCATAGCGCTTAAGTAAGGTCGTGCCCCAATCTCGTCCTGTTTTCACTTTTGGCTTGCAGCCATCTTGTTATTTATTTGTTGTGCCTCCCAGCCCGGCTCTCCATCCCGCTCCCGCCTCCCAGCTGCTCCTCCCTCCCACAGAGAGTGTAGGCTCTACATTTGCAGCTATAGCCCTGTGACCGTCCTGAGCCTCTCAGAAGTGGTCGCTCCCCTCGCTGCTCCCTGCTCACCCACACATGGCATCGTAGCGCTCTGATTGCCTCGCACTGCTATAATTTTGCTCTGTCATAGTAGCACTTTTTGCCAGTCTTGATCGCACTGCTGAATATAGAATCTTCGTAGCGCTTTATTAGCAGACCGTGATTTTGTCTTTTACTGTACTATTATTAATTGCTGTGCCACTCGCTTCGCATAATTGTTGCCTGACTGTGCTGCCCAGGTCATAGCGCTTAAGTAAGGTTGTGCCCCAATCTCGTCCTGTTTTCACTTTTGGCTTGCAGCCATCTTGTTGTTTGTTTGTTGTGCCTCCCAGCCCGGCTCTCCACCCCGCTCCCGCCTCCCAGCTGCTCCTCCCTCGCCCCTCCCCTTTCCACTTATGACAGATGCTTTTGCGTGCAGCGTTCACGCGCAGCGATCGCGCCCTATGCGCGCCGAAGGTGCGCCAAAGGTAAGCCCGTCTACGCCCGTCCGCGCCTGGACTGCGCCCAGCGCCAAACCCCCTGCCCCCCGCAAAACCCACTCCACCCGCATAACCTACGACGCCGCATCCCTCTCAGCACTTAACCCCGGCCGACTCCCAAACTGCTACCAAGCCGCCCCTGGACACACCCATGGACCCTTCACCTGCCACTCCTGCAAGTTCGACTGCATCAGGACCCACACCAAATCCACAGACTCCAAGAAGAGCTCCGACTCTAACCACCTAAAGTGCATCCTGCTCAACACCCGCTCGGTCCACAGACACGCCATTGAGCTCTGGAACCTACTCAACACTACTTCACCGGATGTCGCCTTTCTTACAGAAACATGGATGAACGCCTCATCTGCACCCGACATCGCCATAGCCATTCCGGACGGCTACAAGATCACCCGAAAGGACCGCACCAACCAAACAGGAGGAGGCATCGCCATCGTCCATAAAAACACCATCCGCATCACGACAAGTTCAGATGACAACCTCACATCCGCCGAACACCTTCACTTCCAGATCCACATCGACCCCAAGACCACACTCAGAGGCACCCTCATCTACAGACCACCAGGACTCCGCACACAATTCAGCGATTACATCACTGACTTCATCAGCTCACACGCCCTCCCCTCCGAGGACTACATTTTACTGGGAGACCTCAACTACCACCTGGAAAAGAAAAACGACTCCAACACCACCACCCTTCTGGACAACCTGGCCAACCTCGGACTTGAACAACTTGTCAATACCCCCACCCACTATGCCGGACACACGCTCGACCCAATCTTCACCTCCAGCAAGCACATGCCCTTCAATCACACCACAGCTCTCCACTGGACGGACCACAGCTGCGTTCACTTCATCTACAAAAAGACCACGGCCCACAACCCCCACAACCTATTCCCCGAAGAAATTGGAACAGAATTACTACCGACCAGCTCTTCAAATCGCTTCACCAAAACCCTCCTGCCAAATCATCGGACCCAAACCAAGCAGCCACCAACCTCACACAATGGATCACCCACAGCGCAGACGAACTAGCACCCTTGAAAAACCATCAAATCAAGCAAGGCAACAAAAAAGCCCCCTGGTTCAACGACGACCCTATGAAATCCAAGAAGTTATGTCGCACCCTTGAGAAAGCCTGGAGAAAAAACCCAACCACTGACAACCTGACCACCTTCAAGAACGCAACCCGCAAACACCACCAACTGATCCGATCCACCAAGAAATCAGCATTCAAGGATCGACTTGACAACAACGCCCACAACAGCAAGGAACTATTCAACATCGTCAAAGAATTTACCAACCCCACCGCCGGCACCAACGACATCACTCCCTCCCAAGACCTCTGCGATTCCGTAGCCACTTTCTTCTACAACAAAATCGCCGACATACATAACAGCTTTGAAAACCAACCCGGGGACCAGTCCACTCCACCCACCTCCGAACCAACACCCCCCATCTAACAACCTTTTCGCCTGGAACCCAATCACCACTGAAGACACCATCCGCCTGATGAACTCCATCCACTCAGGTTCGCCAACCGACCCATGTCCCCACCACATTTTCAACAAAGCAGACTCCATCATCGCACCCCATCTCCGAGACGTCATCAACTGCTCCCACAACTCCGCTACCTTCCCGGAAAGCTGGAAACATGCGGAACTCAGCGCCCTTCTGAAGAAACCCAAAGCAGACCCCACTGAACTCAAGAACTACCGCCCCATATCGCTCCTCCAGTTCCCTGCCAAAGTCATTGAGAAAGCCGTCAACAGTCAGCTCGCCGCCTTCCTCGAAACCAACAAATCCCTCGACCCATCACAATCCGGCTTCCGAGCCAAACACAGCACCGAAACCGCACTCATCGCAGCAACAGACGACATCCGAACTCTACTGGACAACGGGGAAACAGCTGCCCTCATCCTACTCGACCTCTCCGCAGCCTTTGACACAGTCTGTCACAGCACCCTAATACAACGCCTCAGCAACATCGGAATACAAGGAAAAGCATTGGACTGGATCATCTCGTTCCTTGCCAGAAGAACCCAGAGAGTCCGCCTCCCCCTTTTAGATCAGAGGCCACCGAAGTCATATGCGGTGTACCACAAGGATCATCACTCAGTCCCACCCTCTTCAACGTATACATGAGTCTCCTCGCATCCATCGCGTGCCAACACAACCTCAACATCATCTCGTACGCAGACGACACCCAGCTGATCCTTTCCCTCACCAAAGACCCTAACGCCGCCTAAACCAACTTACATGAAGGAATGAAAGAAGTAGCCGAGTGGATGAAGAACAGCCGTCTAAAACTGAACTCGGACAAAACGGAAGTCCTCATCTTAGGATCATCCCCCTCCGCCTGGGACAACACATGGTGGCCACCAGCCCTAGGAACCGCACCCATACCAACGGACCATGCACGTAACCTGGGATTCATCCTGGACTCCTCCCTCTCGATGACCAGACAAGTCAACGCTGTCTCATCATCATGCTTTAACATCCTACGTATGCTCAAAAAAATCTTCAGTTGGATCCCCACCGAAACAAGAAAGACGGTCACCCATGCACTGGTCACAAGCCGACTGGACTACGGAAACACCCTCTACGCCGGAACCACAGCCAAACTACAGATAAAACTCCAACGCATCCAAAACGCCTCAGCCAGACTCATACTTGACATCCCCCGTCAAGCTCACATTTCCGGTCACCTGAAAGACCTCCACTGGCTCCCCGTCAACAAGAGAATAACGTTCCGTCTCCTCACCCACGCACACAAAGCCCTCTACGACCTAGGACCCGAATGCCTCAACACGCGACTGTCCTTCTACCCGCCAACTACGATCATCCAATCAAGCCCTCGCCGCAATCCTGCGCATCCATAGATCCACCATGGGGGGAAGAACCTTATCCTACTTAGCGGCCAAAACCTGGAATTCTCTCCCCACCCACCTCCGCCTGGTACAGAACCACCTCTCCTTCAGAAAGCAACTTAAAACTTGGATATTCGATAAGTAATGTACCCCACCCCCCTTCCTTCCCCCCCCCAAAGCGCCTTGAGACCCTCTGGGTGAGTAGTGCGCTATACAAATTTCCGAACTTGAACTAAAACATTTTAAGTTCATAAATGATGTGTCCTGTTAAATACAGAATATATCATCCTTATACATATACCTTGGTCATAAACTCTCTTTATATTCGCTGGCTTCGGAGTATACATCTTTTCATCCCAACTATGCATGGGTTTGCTAGTTCTGATATCAGTTGTTTTGGAAATGAAATACTTAGTTTTGAGTGGTGACACTGCTAGATATAGTGTCCATTTTGTTGGCACCTATTGTGGTGTCTGGCCTTTGTCTATAAATAACAGAATTTACTCTATTGCCTTGTTAGACCTGGCATTCATGGCGTGGTTTCCCCCAACCAATTTGCTTTCACCCCTCCTGTTTTGCGGACTTTGGTTTTGCTAGTTTTAGGACTCTGTACAACTTAGCACAGGTAATCAGTGCTAAAGAGCTTGTTCTCTCTCCCCAAAACATGGTAGAATTGACTTCTACCAAATTGGCATATGTAATGTGCTTCCAAGTCCCTAGCAAAGTGGGACTAACTGTGCCTAGGGCATGTAAATTAAATGCTACTGGTGGGCCTGCCACACTAATTGTGCCACCCACTTAAGTAGCACTTTGAACATGTCACCGGTCTTGCATTGCAGCCTGTGTGTGCAGCTTTTAACGAGCCATGTCAACCTGGCTAAAGAACTTTTGCTAAGCCCAAACCTTAGTTTTTTAATACACGTTACTCACCCCTAGGATAGGTTCTGGACAGCAAACAGGGCCAGGTGCAGTGTATTGAGAAAGTGGGACATGTACATGTTCATTTTACATGTCCTGGTATTGAAAGACTCTTAAAATCGTTTTTCACTCCTTCCGAGGCCTACCTCGCTTCTAGGCTAACATTGGAGTTACCTTATTACATATAATAAGTGATAATTTCCAAATGAAAGCAAGTGAACAGTTCATGTTTAATGGCTTTGGAATTGTAATGAAAAATCCTCTCTCATGGTGAAGTCTGTTTTTACATTACAATTTTGAAAATGCCACTTTTAGAAAGTTTGCATTTTGCTGCATTGGCTATTTAGGGCCTGCAGCCTATCTCTGGGTCACAGGACTGGGTGCAACTGACAATTGAGCGTTGTGTATTCCTCCTAGACAGGCCCATATGATAGAGCGCTTTGGTGTGCCTTGTTGGGCCATCACTGGCAAGATGAGCGAGCAGAGCTGTTTATAGCCCTACTTACACTTGAATAGGCTGTGCCCTTCTTTCACACAACATACCCCCTGTAGTTAGTTTGGAGCCAGAGCAGGGAAGGCAGGATGCCTAGGGACTTCAGAAGCAAAACTCTAGAGGGTTCTTCCACTTCAAATGAAGGCCCTTGTATTGGACCCTAGACCCCAACTCTTCAATACAATTCTAGACATGTGACTAGTCTGCCAGGATGAAGGACTGCTGTGCTGCCTGAAAGACTGCCACTCTGCTGGACTGCTGCTCTGGAGGACTGCTGCCCCGCTGCCTTCTTGCCCAAGTGAGAAGGATTGGACCTGCATCTGGTGAACCCAGAACCCCAGATTGACTCATAGAGCTAGTTGGCTTGCCTCCTGAATAGTGCCTCAGGGACTTAAGGCTCCAACTACCTTGACACCAGCACCTGGACTCTGACATCAGTGAGTACCACCCTGTCAAGTGGTGCCATCCCAGTCCCGGGCTCTTGGAAGTAGTCCTGAAGGAGCTCTGCCAGCCCATCTGTAGATTCAGCAGAACTGACGCATCTCCTCTGCTCTGCGGTGGAATCCTGAGCAGAACAGATGCATTGCCTCTGCTGCAACGGTTCTCTCAGCACAAGGACTCTAATCAACCTCGTAGCCCTGTTATGCGAAGCTTCCCAGGTGCAAGCCCATGCATCGCAAATCTTTTTTCGACTTCAGCCTCAACGACAATGCTGGTTCTCATGTTGCAGCTCTTTGAAACCAATATGTTGCCTCGGCTGTGCGATGCATCCTCAGCTCCAGACTTCGCATTACAAGCCCTCGTCGATGGGATCCTTGATGACTACATTGCATTGCAACTCAGCAGTTCCTCGGAAACGACTCATCGCCTCGACTGCACAACGCATCTTCAGTATGGAACCTCACAATGCTACACAGCCAGGATTTAAGGTATTCTTGTTCAGGGTCGCTAACTGGGTTTCAGTGGCTGGCCCGCGATCCATCGCAGCTGGCCTGAACTTGTGCCTCTGTCATGGTCCGGCGCGACCAGATATCCACAGTTGACATTTAGTGCTTTTTGGGGCTATATTTACTGAAATCTTTACACCTGTATATCCCCAATTCCAGGGATTGGTTTTTTGTCGTTTTGGTCCTGTTTTATGTATTAAACATTGTTCTAATTTTCTCAAGAAGTAGGATACTTTTCTTGTGTTTTGTTTTCACTTTATTACTGTTTGAAGTGCTACATAAATAATGTACACATTGCCTCTAAGTTAAGCCTGACTGCTCTGTACCAAGCCTGAGGCTTCAGCACAGGTTAATTGTGGGTTACTTGCGCCTCACCCTGACAAGGTTTGTGGTTGATGCCTGAGTACGGTGTAACCCCCTCTCTACCAGTAATGCCATTTCCCACATGCCGAATTTTCGTTACATTATTGTGTTCTTTAGACAATGTGTGTAATGCTAGGACGTGTTAATTTAAAAGGTGTGTTCCTTCTAGCTGATCGCGAAGTTGGATCTTTAGTGAGTCTCACATAGCGTTCTGCTTTGCTTTTTAATTTCTTTGTTACAGTACTCTGTATAACAATAGCTTTGTGATTATCAGCCGGTTTTATAGTAATGTCATAGATATTATGCAAGTCTTTTATTATCTCAATTCAGAATATTATTTTTAAAAATTCTTATTTCTGGGAGCAACGTAGTGAGTGGTGCATCCTGTAAATAAGCCAGAATCCTAGGTCACTTTGCCGGGCCCACCACTTCTTGACTTGACAGGTTACAAAGGTATAATTCCATTGTGCCCAGGATATCATCACTCTTGGGTGTTATGTCACCTCCCTTCAATTTAGCTAGTGGTATCACCCATTTTTTGCTCTGAGAAACCATAGTTTTTCAATTTTAGGTATGCACTTTGAAGAATGTCCCCGCATGGAAATTATTCCATTCGTGCCTGCTCAATGCATTTTCAGAGATACCAGTCACTGACAAAATTCTGCCTGGAAGTGACCCTCTGCATCTTAAGCATATTAGTCCAGCAACTGCACCAACTCTTGGCATGTCCTCAGCCTGGTAGCCTCGGTCCAATCCACTGGATTCTAAGGTTGCTAGGGTTGTTTCTGTTGTGTTCACTCCGGCCACAATCTTGTGTTTATCTGTAGAGCCTCATATCCGTGATTGGGTTTCTTGGGTAGCTTGAAAAATCCTGTGTAATCTGTGCTACCGGAACTCTAACAATCATCCCTGAAGCTACAGACTGGATAAGGCCATCTTCATCCAGAGTCTGTTGTGGCTCCAGCGTCCTGAGCCACAGCAGTGGGAGTTGGTTTATTAGTTTTGGTTTTCCCATTCTGTGGGGGCAAGTGAGAAGAAACCACGTGGAACTTGTTATGTAACACCTGTTAGACCCGGGATCCCTGTTTGGCTGAGGTAGGTACCAAATAGGGACCTGCGTTTCAACGTCCGGGAAAGGAAGGTCACCTTCTGAGATAGCCCCTTGGTAGCATGGCACTAGCAACCAGGCTTCTCTTCAAGGCAAATGTGTAAAGTATTTGCAACCATGCTCACAGCAACCCAATGATGACACCACAAATAGACTCCACACAAGTTTGATAAAAACGAGTATAAACTTTATATAAAAAGATATTTGATAAGACCACACAATATAAATCCAACATATGTGTATTGGTAAATATTCTCCTGCCGGTTGTTAAGCCAGCCAGTCCTTGTAAGTTCTGGCTAGAATCAGGCACTTTTGAAATGTAAAAATAATGCAATGCATAATAAATATAATCAGGTAGTTTGTTATGCAAGAATAATGCACTGCGTAATACACTAATCCGGTAGTTCGTTATGCAGAAAGAATGCAGTGTGTCATACGACAATCCGGTAGTTCGTTATGAAGGAAAGATGCAATGCGTAATACACTAATCAGGTGCTTCGTAATGCAGATATGATGCAATGTGTAATACAACAATCAGGTACTCCGTTATGCAGAAATGAAGTAATCCGTACTACACTCCGGCACTGAGCACGGTGCCTCAGGTGGTCTCCCCGCCACTCATGCTTATTCGCAGGTAACTTCTGACAACAGTTGCCCCCAACACGGGTATGGTATAACACAAAAAGTGCAGCTCTGGCCCCGGTACTGCCACTCCCCTGGCAATATGGGCCGCAATACGAGCGGAAGCAGAGGCACACACTGCTGAAGTGAGAGAGAGGCGGAGAGCGTCTCCCTCAGAGCCCGTGCCCCGCCCCAGGAGTCGACGCATGTTACTTGGGGGGGGGGGGGGCGTGAACTCTCTCCTCTCCTTGTCCAGTGGTTTGGGCATCGGATGCAATCTTTGGGACATGACAAGGCTGGGCTCGGGCCGGCGGCTCAGCTCCTCCGGGGCTGCCGGTCCGGCTGCTATGAAGATCTCAGGCTGCCGCAGGGCACACGCACACAGCGTCGTTGAGACTTTCTTGAGCTTCAGGTGCACGATCACCAGGCACTCCACACGAAGGTCTCAGGCTGCATGAAGGTCACGCGCAACGCGTCACTGAGACTCACTTTAACTCCGGGTGCACGATAACAAGGCAAATCCTCACGAAGGTCTCACGGTGCACAGCACACATGCACACAGCATCAATGAGACTTACTTGGATTCCGGATGCACGATAGCAAAGCAAATCCTCACAAAGGTCTCACGGTGCATAACGCACACGCACACAGCTTAGATGAGACTCGCTTGGATTCCGGTGCACACGATAACTGGAAAATCCTCACAAAGGCGTTCAGGCTGCTCAAAGCAGATGCACACCGTGTCGCGGATCCTTGCTTGGATTCTAGGTGCCCACGATCACAGGGCACACCTTACGAGGGTCTCAGGCTGCAACAAGCACGTGCACACCGCGCCGCTGAGACTCTCCTGGAAACTTTTGTGTTCCTGAGTTTCCGCAACAGGGAGCCAGCTCACCGCGGGCCCTTGGAAGTAGGTTACTTCAGCACCCAGCAAAGTCCTTTCAAGCAGGGGGACACAGCACACAGCAAAGTCCCTTTAGCCTTTCCTTGTTTAAAACAACAAACTACAGGCCAGCCCCAGAACACACAGCAAGGATCAGTCCTCTACTTCAGTCTATTCAGTTGTTTCTTCCTTGGCAAAGGTCCTCTTGACCACGAAGTAGCTCCAGTCTTGTTCATACTTGATCAAGCCATTCTCCAAAGTTCAGGCGCTTCAGCTCTTATAGTCATACCCCTCAATGGCTTTGAAGTCTTTGTGTTCAGGGGGTACTGACCCCTGTTCAAACCAGTTGTGGGTGCCTCCCTGGCATTGACACCTTCTTCCTTTGATTAGTGGGGGTCTGGATTCTCAATCACTCAGCAGGAGATGGGGCAATTGTTTTAAAGCAGCAACACAGGCCTCTTCACCTTTAGAGGCTTCTCCTCCCCCTACACTCCAGATGCAGGTCATCCTGTTGCTGTCTCACCTCCTCCCCTGGGTCAAGACATTCCCCAGGTCCGATTGCTTTCAAATCCAGACTGTCAATCCACAGCTAGGCAGAGACGCACAGAAATGTTAGAGCACAAAAACGCAGCCACTTCTAAAAGAGTGGCTTCAAAATACACAATGCAAAAAACACCTTGATTGAATGCTGTGTTATTGCATTGTGAGTTCAGGCATACTAAACTTCCATCTTAAGCCTTTGGGAAGATAGGCTGGAAAACATATTACACAGCCTTCCTATTCTATCCTATGGGAAAGATGGCCTTTCCACATTGAAAAACGAAATGGAGATTATTTCACTGTCAGGACATGGTTCACACCTTAGTATATGTCCTGCCTTTCACTTGCACTGCACCCTGCCCAGGGGGTACACTGGACCTACCATAGGGGTGTCTGATGTGCATAGAAAGGGAAGGGTAAGGTCTGGCAAGTGATTGCACTTGACAGAACAACATGGCAGTTTAAGGCCTGTGTTCCCTTTTTAAGGCTACTTGTGTGGGTGGCACAATTAGTGCGGCAGGCCCACTAGTAGCATTTGCATTACCAGCCCTGGCACACATAGTGCACTTTACTAGTAAGGCAAACGTACCAATCATAGGCAACCAATTACCATTACACTTTATACAGGGAGCAATTGCACTTTGACACTGTTTAGCAGTGGCAAAGTGTCCAAAGCCTCTAAGTTGGCAAAACAAAAACTATCACAGCACCAAAAATAGAGGAGGTAGAGGCATAAAGTCCGGGATAATTCCACCAAGAAATGCCAGGTCTTACAACACCCTTTCTGATCGGTTAACCACAGACAACCTAATGGCTAAGAGCGGCACATATAGAATGTTCATTTTCATCTTGCCTTCTACCACCAACTCAACACAGTCCATACAGCGGGCTGCTCAGCAACATAGCTGTAGTTTTAGGAAAGAGAGGTGTCCACCAGGTGGCTGAGAAGATCAGGGAAGAAAGGGTGAAGTATGCCCCATCCAATATCAATTCATTGTAGATCGAATTTGATGCCTGGGTGTCTGCAATACATTCAGGTGAAAAGTACAATTTGCTCTGCTCCAGCGGTGAGGGCTTACCACCACAGCACACAAGTTGGTTATTGAATTCAGGAAAAATGTGTTCAGTCAATGTTGGTTCTCACCCCTCGTGGTCCACCGCAAGTTAACCACTCTAACAAATAAAAATATATAAAGAGGAGGAGCGCCAAAAAGTTTTGACTTTTAGTTCGTGTCCCAATCAATTATTGAAATCCTTCTAATAAGTCCTCAGGCAGTAGATTCAGTTGAAAGATCTTCTTCTTTATTATAAATCAACAACAATTCATTTCAAGCTTGCTGGATTTCATTTCCAATAGCTGAGCTCCATAATTTAGACCAGACTCCACATATTAATCAGCCTTCCCTCCCAGAATACAATCTTTCATTTAACTCACTACTTGCTTCCTTCATAGGATTTGAATTCAGTTTTAGATAACATTCAGTGTCACTCAATTGTCTCTTAATCTCCAGACTATAATCCTCCCTGTTCATTAGCACAATATTTCCACCCTTATCTGCCTCATGAATCACCATACTAGTGTCATTTCTAAGACTATGGAAGGTGGATAGATTGTCCACCTTCGATAGTGGCTGTGTGACGCACAATCTCTGGTAATTCTGTCACAGCCGGCATGACCCTAATCTTCAAGAACTGCTAGGTCCTCACAATCAGCTATCTCTGCCAACTTTCATCCGGCCTTTAATTGTAACAAATATAGTTGCAAGTCAAGCTGGGGTGTCCGCCGTCAAGCTATTTAACGCTTCCACTGCCTTTTCAGCTGATCTGCTCTCACACTTCTATCCCTAAATCTCTTTCAGCTGATCAGAAATTTTTGTTGACTCTCCATGCCTGTGCCCCACATCCCAGAAGGAAATATTCTGGACCACAGTGCACCCACAAGCCATCCACCACATTTGTTGTGGGGGTGGCAGTCCCATGGCAGCCATTCTCTGTTCTCCTGCAGGGTCTCAGCAGGGAAGCACGCACCTGCTGGTGCAGGGTCACTTCTTCTGTATGCTGATGTCAGTCAATCAGCCGGGTAGTCCTTCTTGTGTAGTGGATTGTAGTGTGATCAATGCCATAGTGGCTGAGCACAGAAAGAAGCTGCCTTGTGCTATCAGTGACTGTTGATGCCCCTTCCTTTCCCCTAATGTTATAGGACATTAACCCCTTCCATGCTTGTGAGGGAACCTCTCCGTCACGAGCCAAGGGTGGCGTGTGCTCATGACGGAGTGGTTCCGTCATGCTGGGGCCGCTCCGCCCACGCAGCACTGATTCCCCGCCTGTGCGGGCGAATTAGTGAGTGGGCGGAGCCGTGACGGAACCACTCCGTCATAAGCACAGCCCGCCCCTGGCTCGTGACGGAGTGGTTCCGTCACAAGCATGGCGGTGCCGCGCAACCCCACCCCCCCTCCTGCGCCGAGGCGGAATTAACCTCGGCGGCCAAGGGGTTAAAATATGCCTTACTCTAAATCTTGGATACAGGATCTTAAGGTGGTGGTATTTTTTCTGTTTTGTCATATTTATTTTACCTTTGTGCCTTGCATGTATTGTATAATGTGGCTTTATAAAACACAATCCTAGCTACAAAAAACGGACTGCTGTACAGGAGATTTTTTTTACAATTGTACGTTTGAGTCTTTTCATGAAGAGGGTAGAGCTAGTTTGATGCAGGGAGCTCTTGGCATGTGGGAACAGGCAGGTAAAATAGAGTACAACCCGCCCAAAAGGGTCAGGGTATGTTCAAGAGGGGTCATTAGTGGTGTCAATGAAACGATGACCTGTTAGTTGAAGAGATGGGCTTTAGTTTCTTCCTAAAGTAGAAAAGGGAACTTGCAATTGAGAATATGGACTGGAATAGTGTTCCAGGTTCTGGATGCTTAGCAAATGACTTGTCAAAAATAGATTTTAAATTTTGATCTTTGTTTAGTCATATGGTGCAATGATAATGATTCAGATTGCTTTAGAAATATGTGTTTATTACATTGCATTACTTTCTGTTCTTATAAAAGGCCATGCATTTGATAATGCTGAAAAATAAGATTAGATGCATTCCAGGTCGTATTGAAAAAGTAATATTTATATGGCATCACTTGATAGGAAATATTATTATTTTTCCTAAAGGTCGGATTGCTCTTAAAGCAGGTTTGCAGGGGGAAGAGATGTGGCACCGCGGTTAGGGCGACTGAATCCGGAATCTGGGGATCACAGTTCGATCCCCGGCACCGGTGGCAGATTAGCCCAGCACCATGTGACTCTGGGCAATAGCTTGCTTAATCTTCCAGACGGCCCCCAGTGCCTAGAGACCCTTGCGGGCGATTGTGCCCTTTACAAATGTGGATTTATTTATTATTTATTATTATTTATTATTCCAAGCTTTAGGTAGAACACAAAAATTCAACTTTCAACAGAGATGTTGGGTAAATTGGCTTGGACTAAATATCACGGTCTTGCTTGCATTATGCTTTTGAGAGCATGAGTGGGAAGCACATGGGATTCATTCTAGATTGTTTTGTGTGTACTACCGGTGTGTTTCGTTGAATGCATGTAGTTACTGGCAGCCACTGCGGTGTTTAAGTTGCAGTTTCATGTGAATCCGCTATTTCATATTTAATATAAAGTAAAGGTATTATAATTACTTTGCAGTCACAAGATACATTACCTTTGTTGCATCAAAGAGATGTCTTGTTTTTTGTCAATATTTTAGTGACATAAAATCATCCTACAAACTGAAAAAAGGCTTCTGCAGGGTCTTCTGCTGACGTAGGCCAAGCCCCTCTTGTTTAGTATACTAAAGTAATCCGGTCTTTGCTACGGGCCTGTCTGTGGCCCTTTTTTCTCATCATTGTCTCATCTTTTGGTGGAACAGTGTGTCAATGCCTTCAGGCTTCAAGACTTGCACGTCGTGTGGGCGTCTTATATTGGCGAAGGACCATCACCTCATTTTTATGTGGTGTTTTGTCCAGGATCACTGCACCACTGATTGTGAGGCGTGCCAACAGTTGAAGCCGAAGTCGCGGCAGCAGCGCCAGATGAAACTACTCTCGGCGTGTCTCTCCAGGTCGGCCTCCTCCCCTCGATCAGCCTCGGCAGACTGCTTCAGATACGGCTGTGGTAGTCGTGCTCGCCCTTCTCCAATGTCATGTGAGCGTCGCTCCCCGGTGGGTAAGTGTCGCAGTTTGTCTGCGGGGGCTGGTGTCCGGCCTGCCGGGACGTGGGCTCTCTGCGGTGATATGACCTGCGTGTCATCCTATCCACTGTTTCCCGGTGATGGGGCGTCGAGAGTCCAGATGGAGAAATAAGCAGCAGCTTTGTAGGCCTCGCTGGTGTCTCCTCCTCCTTCCCCTCCTGGGGCTTCAGCGGATCCCTTGCCTTGCGCTGGGCTCTCCACTGCGCCACTGGCGACTCCGGCCCCGGCGCCGACTGGCTCGGATCCAGGCTTGGAGGATGTGGTGCTGTTTGGGTGCAGCCGCTCGGGGTCCCTCCTTCAGACCACAGTGCCTCTGCCTCGCTGTAAACTCCAGCGAGTGTCCCTGTGGTGTTGGGGAAGGTCGCTGGGGCTCGGGTCGCATCCCCGAGCCTCCGGGACCCTCTTGTCCCTCCCCTTGGGCAGCTGCCTCGTCGGAGGGCGAGTCGGAGGTTGAATCGTCCCTTGCGCCGCTGGGAAACCTCCTTAACAACGAAATTCGAACAACGACTCACCTTTACAATGAATTCTAAATCACGACGAATCTCGAACAACGAAGACTTCAACCACGAAGACCGCAACCACGACCTGCACGTCACTCATCCTGCTTCCCACAAAGACCGAGGAAGACCGGCACGTCACTCATCCTACTGCTTCCGGGCACTTCAAAGCAGAGCAATGTTCTCAAAGAAGCTGATTCGTCACGTCAGGTCAGTCATCTCATCTCCGCTAATCAATCTGACATACTCTATGGCACTGGCTCACTATGACGTAAAACAATGAGTCATATTTAAGTACTCTGTCGTGTCTAATCACTTACCAGTCGTAATCTTAGGCGGGATAAACTATAATGGATATGTTGTAATAGAAACCTGAACAGCTGTAAATTAAAGATCTTAGTCGCTGCTCTCAAGGATATGTTTCTTTACCTTAATTGACTCACTTCGGGTATCGATAGTTCTACCCGCTATTGACCCACGAGAGGCAACATTGCTTCTAAGCAGATGCTTGGTAAAGCGCTTAAACACACCTGTACGTTCCATCATAACTTTGACATCGCTTGGTGATTTTCATTATATTTTGAAGTATGGCAGAGACTCACGTGTGGTACCAGCTTCCTCTTTTCGCCATCTGCCACTCCCTGACCGTAATCTGGTTTATTTTAAGACACCCTGTTTATCGACAAAGCAGTTTAGTTTAACGAAACATCAATCCCTTAAGAGTCTCTCTTTTACTTCAGTCAGGGCAGACAAGTAACGCGGAGGGCAATTTAAAAATACTAACCTCTTGATTTTTGCAGTGCAAAAGCGCGGAAATGTTCTTTTAAAAATGTTTTGTATTCTTCTTCCGATAAGCAATTGACAATGGGAAACAGTTTAATCAGCAGCCAGCTCAGCTTTAACGCGTTGTCAACAAGGATGAAATAAGCAGAGGTGTCGCGAATCCCATGTGAAGGCCTGCAGCTGAGAATAATTTGGAGTTCGTGAGGTTTAAAAAAATATGAATATATATTAAAATAAACGAACAATAAATTAACAAAGAAATAGGTAATGAGCAATTAAAAAATAATTTGTGGAAGTATTGTTATTACAATACTGCCATCTATTGGCCAGTCACGAGGTGATTCTTTTTGTGGTTTAGAAAATTGTTGAAAAAAAAAAGTAGTGGTTTAGGATAGCTCGTTGAAAAGCTTTCGTGGTTCAGGAAGTCGTGGTTTAGGCAGTAGTTGTTTAGTCATATAACCGGCGCAGCAGCATGGGTCGCCAAGCCACCTCCGCGACATTCTGGGCTGAGGTTGGTGGAGGGCTTTGTGTCACTTCCCAGTTTGGCTCCGGCTCCACTCCGGTCCCTGGTGCAGTGTGACTTGGAGGAGCCCTATCCAGCGTCTCCCTCGGCACTGGATGGTGTTGATGTCCTTCCTCAGGCGCCGGACTCTATGGCTCCACAAAGAGATTGTGCCGTGGATTCGTCTTCGGACGCTCCCTCTTCTCCGGAGGCTGGCTGCATACTGGTGTCGTCCTCCCCGGAAACTGGCCGCCGTGTGGTTTCATTTTCACTGACTTCGTTGAAGGGTGGCTCCCCGCCATTTCTGAGGCCGAGGTGTTCGTCGGAGGAGCGGCAGGTCCCCCATTCTTCGGTTCCTGCTGACTTCCAGGTCTGACCTTTGCCCATCCCACTTGGCTTCAGGGATGGCCGCCTTAGTTTGCAGCTGTCGCCCACGTAGGAGCTGCTTGCTCCACCGCACGGCCCTACAGAGGCGGGTACCGCCTTCGCTCAAGCGGTGTCTACGGCTGTGGGCATTCTGTGCATGGGTGACCCGATTGCGCATTTCCTGGCTGAAGGACTGGGTTCTTTAAGACCCAGCGGTGCCAGGGCACAACACCTGAAACCTTCGTGGGTAACCTGCTCCGGCGTACGAATCAGAGACACGGGACACTTCCTTCGGCGTCAAAGATTCAAGGTTTATTTGCTGCAGGGAACACAGAAGTCACAACAAGTACACCACGTGCAACTTGGGGAGACTGCTTCAAATTGGTTCTGTGGATCGCTCCTTTTATACAGTTTTTACCCATACGACAACATGATACACAAAGGTTTACAACCCGGTTCCCACCATCATCCCCCAGAGGGGTCGCTTTGGTCACTTTGAAACACATGAGGTCCGGAACATAAGTGCGGAAACATTTGGCGGTTCCCAACTGTAAAAACCCATCTTCCCACCATTAGCGAATTCCAATCAGCAGTAAAACAGATCGAAATAGGAACAAGGACAGGTGCAGAGGAAGACTGAGACAGTGGGGAGATCGGAAAGGGTGTAAAAGGGGAGGTATCGGGAAACACGAGATACAGGCATCAAAGGGACGTGCCTAATGAGATGCACGGCTGAGACAATAAGTCCGTGCGGCAAGATGAGCCTCGAGTGGCGCCATCTGCCTTACAGCAGCATCCCCCTCGTCATAAAGACACTTACAAAGAACATGTGTCTTCCGCAAATATCTTGGGAGTCCCAGGGTCGCGAAGCGGACAACGTCCGTTCGCTGGCTACTTGAGGGCAAGAGACAAAATGGATGCCGTATCTAAGATGGAACCCGTGGGTACAGATAGAAATACCCACGTAACAGACGAACGGTTTAGGTTAGCACAGCGAAACTGCGCACACCCACCAAACTCGTCATTTGCGGTTCATAGATACCAGACTCGACTATATTCGTGCGAGTCGAATACACCACTTACAATTGTCACGGAACCTCAGACGCTCCTTTTGCCCTCATGTAGGCAAGCACTAGTCGGAATCATATTCGATATTCATCAGACCATCGAGATGTTGCTGTAGCATAGCTCTGTCCAACCGAGTCCCATTGGTACCAGGCGGCTGTCTCATACACGTCGTAACACAGAGGCCACATAAGGCAGGACCACACTGCACACAAAGGCAACACGTGAACAGGAACACTACAACAACTCCAATGATCATCAGAATTTTCCAACCCCAAGTCGACATCAGGCCCCAAAACCATCCAAGCAGCGTCCAATCCCCTACATCCACGTGTATGGATTCAGAGATCTTATGCAACCTCGAGATGGCTTGATAGACAGTTGGAGCATTATCTGGAATAAAAATGCAGCAACTTGAATGGATCACCTTACATACCCCACCTCGATCTGCTAAGATGACATCTAAAACCATACGGTTTTGTAACGTCATAAGTCTATCCGCCTGAAGTTCTGTGGTGATATTACCAAGGGCACTGGCGGTAATATTAGCTGTCGATTCTACCACTCGAGTCAACTGTCTCAGGTTCCTACTATTAACCATAGGTCCCCAAAACGGGAGGAAACCCTTGAAAAAGTCTCCTGCCTCTTGACCGGCAGTATCTTCTTCGCTAATTACGCCTCGTACAACTCTAGTCTTATGATAATCGGCATCTACAGTGAACGTCGGAGGCAACAGATTTGCAATGAAACATGAGCCCATGAAGTCAGCGGGCAACCATGCATATGCACGATCATAGCAGATAAAGTATGTACCCTTGGCAGCCAGAAACACAGGGGACGAGACCATCGGCAGCATGTAATTTTCGGTGCAAGCACTCTCTCCAAGTCGGGCTTTCGATCTTCGGCCACGACCCATGAGACAAAAATTACCAGTGTGGGGTACGACCCATATTGGAGGCGAGTTTTTAAGCTGTTTTTCGCTGCTGAACACACTATATTCACCTCTACTTAGGACTCTATAGGCTTGTACCTCTTCTTCGGGAATAAGCGAGGGATCATAGATATCGCTATCTAAATCCTCTATTGCTATCGACAAAGGCTTTTGATACGAGGTAGGACCAGAGTAGGGGGAACGTGGTTCTCGAATGGGGTGGAAACCCAGTGCGCTTCGAAACATTGTTTGGAATGCTCGAGCTGACCCTTGGGAACTATACGGTAACACCAGATATGGAATTCCCTTATCCGTAGTATGTGGCATCAACCCACACACCCAACAATTAGTAGTGTTAACCACTAACTGATGCTGATTAAGGAGCTGAATAAAGGAATTGTTGCGGAATTCTACACGTCTAGCCTGCTCGTGTTCCGGTAACATGTGAAAGGAATGAGGAGAAACAGTAGAGACAAGTTTAGGGTCAGGAGTAGGAGTAGGTGTAGCAGGTAAGAAGTAAGACATTGTGTAATAGACCCCACCCGCCAACAGTGCAGAAGCAGTCAAAAACAATACAAACAGTTGAAATATGAAACATTTGGTACGACTGAGTCGCTGCAGCTTGAGTCTGTGCGCCTTAGCTCCCTCCAAATCATTCAGCTTCGAGAATGCCATTCCCTACGACCGTCCGCAACGTTTCTTGACGCACTTCGTTCTGTGTAGCAATAGTCAATCCCTAGGAGTTCCCAGGAACCGACGGCCTTTAACCTAGCGTCAAGACCTACTATCCAGAAGGAAGTACGCGCGCGGCCCTACGGCCTTCAATACACAATATGTATATGCAAGCACAAAGTCTCTCAGCTGTGGAAGTAAAAAAGGTACAAGGAAGGAAGCTCAATATATATGTACAGGAATAATTACAATACTACGAATGTTCAAAACTGATCACGGAAAACGGGATAATGCAGTTGTCAATTCAGCAAAGCAAAATATTTTATTTGTCCTTAGTGCGAGATCGCAAAGAGTATCGGGTTTTCCCAGGACGTGTCTGCTCGTCGAACAAAGGATCCGTTGAAGAGACAGCGTCCTGCTGATCAGTTGATTGTTCCGGTCTTGAGTCTTTTGATGACAATTGTTCAACAGTGCCTTTCTGCTGCGCTGAGGATTCTCCAACAGGCTGTGCGTCGCTGAAAGGCACAAACGCCGGCAATGTTTCTGTTTCTGTTGACGCAATGCCTCTCCTTACCCACGGGTCTGCCGGCAAAGGGATGGGGACTCTTTTAGTGTGGGTGGCGTGCACCCAATTTTTACGTCCCTCGAGACGAACGGCAGTCCTCGTGGCCAGGAGCACTTGATAAGGTCCGGTGAACCTCGGGTCCAGATTATTCTTGCGTGAAAAATTTCTCGTTACCACCCAGTCTCCGGGCTGGAGCTGGTGGCCTGGACCCTCCGTCTGCGTCGGCAATGCGTCGTAAACCTGTTGGTGAATTAACCTCAGTTTAGCAGTCAAGTCATGTAAATAATCAATCAACATTGGATACTCAAGATCAGAAAACATTCCTGGCCTAGGAACCCCCCACACATTCGCAGGACGGCCGAACACTATTTCATAGGGACTAAGCCCTATTCGGGAGTGTACAGTCGCCCTAGTTGACAGTAATGCTAAGGGTAAAGCGTCAGGCCACGAAAGACCAGTCGTAGCCTGAATCTTTGCTAGCTTTAGTTTAAGGGTGCCGTTATACCCCTCAACCAATCCAGCTGACTGGGGATGATTGGCGCTGTGGAATTTCTGATTAATTCCAAGGCCCTTACACACACTCTTCATCACACTTCCAACAAACTCACTTCCGTTATCTGACCACACGACTCTAGGCATTCCATACCGAGGAAAATATTCCTTCAGTAGGATTTTCGCAGTAGACAAAGCAGTATTGTCTTTGAGAGGATAGGCCTCGATCCATCGGGAGAATGCGCAAACCACAACTAAAACGTATTTCAGGTTATTGCATCGCTCCATATGGATGAAGTCCAATTGAATCACCTCAAAGGGATACGAAGGGGGAGCAAAACTGCCAGGAGGAGTTGGGGTTCCTTTGCCAGGATTGTACATCATACACACCATACAATTCTTCACCAGACGTTCAGCACATTTCGTAATGCCATCATTCTTCCATACAGGCGACAATAATTTACAAATGCCTTTCACGCTGATATGTGCTAACCCATGTGCCATTGTCACAACGGCCAGCACATACGCATCGGGCAACAACCATCTTTTCTGATCCAACAAATCAATCCAGCAACCACTCGCATCCAACTTTCCCGTGCTTTCTTTCCACTTCGCCTTTTCAGTCTCGGTGGCCTCATTCTGAATTTCTTTCACGCTTTCAATAGTGTCTTCACACATACTCGATTCTGTAGGCCACCTAACCGAACTCGTCACGTACATTCGAGTGCTAAGGTTCCGGGCAGTCTCCTTAGCAATCTCATCCGCAAACGCGTTACCACGACCAACATCATCCGTCACCTTACGATGCGCACTACATTTAACAATCGCTACTTGCGTAGGCAACGTCAGTGCATCCAAAAGATCATTCACAAGCTGGCCATGCTGAATCTTCGTACCATGCGATGTCAAGAAACCTCTCTCTCGCCACAATCGTCCAAAACTGTGAGCCACGCCAAAAGCGTATTGGCTGTCAGTAAACACATTCACACGTTTCCCTTTTGCTAACACACATGCTCTAGTGAGAGCAATCAATTCCGCAGCTTGGGCAGAATTCTGATTCAATCTTGCAGTCTCAACAACAGTGTTCAACGTTACAACAGCATAAGCGGTAGTCACATCGCCATTCGGCAACTTAAAACATGACCCATCCACATACAAGGTACCATCCGGTTCTTCCAATGGGGTGTTTTTAAGGTCCACTCGACCTTTCGTTTCTTCTTCGGTCCTCAAGTAGCAATCATGCTCTGCTACTTCATCTGACTCTGCACTAATTGGTAACAAAGTTGCCGGGTTTAGGACATTACAACGTTTTATCTGAATATGACTTGCCAATAACGTCAACTCGTACCCAGACAACCTCGCACTCGTCAAGTGCTGAGTTTTCGTACGATTCAATAGAGTATCGACTGCATGCGGAACCATCACCGTAAGCATATTATCCATGACCAATCCTGCTGATTGTCGGATGGAGACCGCAGCTGCCGCAGTTGCTCTCAAACAACTCGGCAATGCTCTAGCCACTGGGTCCAAGGTCGAGGAAAAATATGCACATGGACGCTGTTTACCACCAAAAGGTTGCGTTAAGACACTCAAAGCACAACCTTCCCTCTCGTGAACATATAATGTAAACGGCTTACTGTAGTCAGGGGTACCCAACACAGGAGCCGAACACAATGAATCACGTAACTCAGAAAAACTTTTCTGACATTCTTCCGTCCATGGTAAAGGAGTTGAAACGTCCTTGCACGTAAGAGCCACCAATGGTTTCGCTAGCAATGAAAAATTAGGAATTCACTGCCTGCAGTACGACGTGATACCTAGAAAGGCACGCACATCTCTTTGGGTTTTTGGCACAGTCATTCGCGCAATCGCTGCAATTCTCTCTGGGGTCAACCTCCTTCCCTCCTTTGACAATAAGTGACCTAAATAGGTTACTTCTTGACAACAATATTGGAGTTTAGAAGGGGACACCTTATGATTCAACTCACAGAGATGTTGCAGCAATGACACCGTAGCGATTTTGCAAATGTCCTGAGTATCAGCAGCCACCAATAAGTCATCGACGTATTGGATTAAGGCCGCACCAACCGGCAACCGAAACGCATCCAGTTGACCCTTCAAGGCTTGACTGTAAATCGATGGACTTTCACAGTAGCCCTGAGGAGCGCGTTTGAACCGGAAGCTACGTCCACCGAGAGAGAAACCGAAAAGGTCTCTGCTCTCTTCGGCAATCGGGATGCTGAAAAACGCATTTTTCAAGTCAATCACCGAAAACCATGATGCAGTAGCTGGAATCAGAGTCAGTAGCGCCGTGATGTCAGGCACAACAGGGAATTGAGGAACCACAATTTTATTCACCTCCCGTAAATCGATAACAAAACGATAAACAGGCGGTTTTGAAGGATCAGTACGTTTAAGAATGGGCAGTACAGGGCTGTTGCACACGTTTCCCTGAGTCTCTTCAATAACGTCTTTCTCGATCAGATCATAAATGATCGCTAACAATGCTCGTTCACCATCAAGAGAGATACGATACTGGGGAATACGTGGCAATCGCACATTAGCTTTCAACTGAACAACATAGGGGGAGATATCAAGTAGGCCCACGTCATTTGGACCCGTCGCCCACAAAGACGCAGGAAGAGAACTCAATTCCGGTGGAAGCTTATCGAGAGACAAATACATAGGAGAGACAACCCTCTCTCCTAACGTAAGCTTTACACCCGCAGGAGAACAATACAAAGTTGCGTACAAACGTTTAAGCAAATCCAGACCCAAAAGATTTTCACCACAACCAGTAGTCAAAATCAACGGAGCTTGGAGCTCACGTGGCCCTATTGTAAGGGGCAAAGGGCGCGAAACTGGATTGCTAACGGGGGCGCCAGAGAATCCAACGGAAACATTTGTTAAGCCAGACAAAGGTGCGCCAGGGAGTTTCGAATGCATGATAGAACTTTTCGCTGCACCAGTGTCCAACAGAAAAGGCTCAACGACGCCCGATGTAGCAACTGCGACGTAAGGCCCTCTCTGATCAACCGGAACTGATACCACTCCCTCTCCTTGTCTTTGGCTGTCCTAGTAATTACTGTCGTCAGTTCCCTGATCGACGTAATAATCGTCTACATTGTACTGCGCAGATCGCCCTTGCGACGATCCACGTTGATCAAAACAGTTATTAGAATTAGATGAGTTGTCTGAGCGATCGTTCTGAGCACCACGACCTCTACCACGTGATGCCTGCTGCGAACCACCACGGCCTCCTCTAGACGAATTACCACAATTACGTTCGTTTAAAACAGGGCAGTTGAATTTAATGTGTCCCTCCTGTCTACAATAAGCACATTGATTGTACCCCAATGATGATCTTTGGGAGGAGGAATCATTACGCGGCTGTGATCGATTCGATTGCGACTGCGATCTATTCTGTTGGGGCGCATTCTGATTAAAACGCGGCGGATACGCTTGTTGCAACAACACTTTAGTTTTCAGCTCTTTCGTCTTTTTGTCAGCACGGTCATTCTCCTCTTTCTCCCTATTCTCATAATATTGTGCCGTAGCCAATATCTGAGCTGAGGTAGAAACGGCCCATGCACTTTCCGAATTCTTTAATTTATTGCTCAAGTCGGGCAATAAGTTCGACACAAATTTATCCACAAACAACCTCTGTCCACCCTCGGTACCCATATCCTGTCCACTATGGTCAATGAATGCTTCCTCAAACCTCGTAAAGAAGTCGGAAACACTCTCATCTTTCTTTTGTTTGCAAGCTGACAATTTGTCCCAATTTACCCTCATAGCTGGCATAAGAGTCTTCATTAATGTTATTATTCGCTGAGGAAGAGCAGTAATCAATTGGTCGGGTTTAGTAGCAGCCACTTGTCCAGCATCTGCCGCTATAATGGCAGCCCAATCGCCGCCTAATTCAGTCGCATGATTCTCCTGCCGAATCTTAGCCCATACCGGTTGCGGTACGACATTGCCGAACAACATGTCGATATCGGCAAGATTCATTACCGTAGCATCTACGAGCTGCGATAATTCCTTGTAATACCCAGTAGGATTTTTGCGCGGATCAGGCAAAGATTGCTTCACCTGTAGCACTTCCGAACGTTTCCATGGGAGATGTATCCATATTCTCTGGAAATGCCCCACCGTCGTCGGAGGAGCGGCATTAGGATTAGGTGGTATCCAAACCGGCGGAACTTCACGCATAGGATATTGGCCAGACTCGTCTGGTTGGTTTTCAATATCCTCGACAAACAATGCATGAGGTATTGGAGCGGGACGAAAAGATAGCAACCGCTCAATAGCACGTCGAACGTTAGTATCTACTATCAGTCCATTTGCGAACTGAAGCTGAAGCTCAGACAGGGCGGTCAGCACCTCGTCAGGCGCATCGGCCGCTATCTGATCATGAAGGAACTTACACATATCATTAAACACGTATCTCTGGGTTGGTATATTGAATTGACAAAACGTTTCGAGGACAACACGGGGTGGATTTCTAAGAGGGTTTACCATCCAACCCATCGCCATATTATAGAGCGCAACACGTTCTCTGTTTCCAGGAAGCTGACTACGTCTCTGAGGACCATCGGAACCATCAGACCCATGAACAGGTCCGAGCGAATGAGAGAAACTAGCTGCAAGGGGAGAATTACGACTACGAGTAGAGGGAGAGAGATACGACACAGGACTAACAAGAGAAGGAGTAGAAACAGTAGCAACAGCAGGGGTTAACAAAACAGGAGCAGTAGCGGGAGCAGGAGTATGTGGAAGCGGAGGAGCAGTAGGGATAGCAACAGACAAAGGAGCAGGAACAGTCGGAAGAGCGGGTGCAGGTTGAGGAACAGGCGGAGGAAGAACAGGTACGGCAGGGACCACGGGAGCTGCGGTACCCTGTACGTACGGAGGTGGCGACTTCATAAGATAGGACATTAAAGGATCCTCAACTGCCTCTTCCTTCTTTTCTGACTCCGTAGGCAAAGCAGGATAACATTTATCTATAGTCATACGCTGTAATCTGTCAAACACTTCCTTATCCTTATCCTCCTTATCACGCTGGAACTGCTCAGCTTTCTTCACTATGGTAGCAACATTATCTCGCTGAGTACGTTTATTCTGTCTGATTTCTTTCTGTCGGGCTTCTTTGCGCCACAACCGAAAGGCATCAAACATGGCCGGCCTTGATTTTCGTTCGAACAATTTAATCTCTAGATTATCTAAGATCGGCGCCTCGAAGCTACCGTGAGGTGGCCAACGAAGGTCGCCGTCCTTCTTTGTATATTTAATCCAATAATCGTTAAAGGTAATTGGGCCTAGCCCATGCTTACTATACAGGTCATAAGTAGGAGTTCCAACCGGAGGTATCGGACACGAGTCCTCCAGTCGGGAATCCGCACCACAAGGTCTGAAACAACTAAACAAAGTACTACGACCAGGCATCTTGCACACTAGCCGAGTTTCACAAACTTCAAGGGTTACGGGATTTACCAAGTCCCAGCAAAGAACAAAACCCTCGGTTTTTGGCGGCTGCAGTCGTCAAACAACACAACAAAGTACCAAGAACCACAAATGCAATGGAACCATGCAACCACTAAGTAACCACAACCAAGAACTCTGGGAGCGACCCACAAATACTTAACTCAAAGATCGATGGCGTCACCAGGAAGGCCCGTCAGTCGTCTCGCTATACCAAGGTCTACGCCAGGCGCCAAAACAGGTCTACAGTCAGGGCAGCAGTCCGTCGCAGCCGTCAGGAGGCGGGAATCTTCGCGGGAAAAGTCTTCGGGCCACTTATTTCGACAACAGGATCGATGAAGCGGAGTGCACCTTCCCTCGGAGATTTCACACGAAGTTCCTCACGATCGTCGGGCTTGGACCGGTACCACTGATGCAGCCCCACGTTGGGCGCCAACTGAAGGACTGGGTTCTTTAAGACCCAGCGGTGCCAGGGCACAACACCTGAAACCTTCGTGGGTAACCTGCTCCGGCGTACGAATCACAGAGACACGGGACACTTCCTTCGGCATCAAAGATTCAAGGTTTATTTGCTGCAGGGAACACAGAAGTCACAACAAGTACACCACGTGCAACTTGGGGAGACTGCTTCAAATTGGTTCTGTGGATCGCTCCTTTTATACAGTTTTTACCCATACGACAACATGATACACAAAGGTTTACAACCCGGTTCCCACCATCATCCCCCAGAGGGGTCGCTTTGGTCACTTTGAAACACATGAGGTCCGGAACATAAGTGCGGAAACATTTGGCGGTTCCCAACTGTAAAAACCCATCTTCCCACCATTAGCGAATTCCAATCAGCAGTAAAACAGATCGAAATAGGAACAAGGACAGGTGCAGAGGAAGACGGAGACAGTGGGGAGATCGGAAAGGGTGTAAAAGGGGAGGTATCGGGAAACACGAGATACAGGCATCAAAGGGACGTGCCTAATGAGATGCACGGCTGAGACAATAAGTCCGTGCGGCAAGATGAGCCTCGAGCGGCGCCATCTGCCTTACAGCAGCATCCCCCTCGTCATAAAGACACTTACAAAGAACATGTGTCTTCCGCAAATATCTTGGGAGTCCCAGGGTCGCGAAGCGGACAACGTCCGTTCGCTGGCTACTTGAGGGCAAGAGACAAAATGGATGCCGTATCTAAGATGGAACCCGTGGGTACAGATAGAAATACCCACGTAACAGACGAACGGTTTAGGTTAGCACAGCGAAACTGCGCACACCCACCAAACTCGTCATTTGCGGTTCATAGATACCAGACTCGACTATATTCGTGCGAGTCGAATACACCACTTACAATTGTCACGGAACCTCATGGCGGACCATCTCTTGGAGGTTCTCCACCAGGGCTCTGATGGGATGGAGATCTTGCTTCCCTTTGAGGGTTCGCTCCTTTCTTCCTTGACGGGGGCTTGGAGGCGTCCCGCCTCGAGGGACCCTGTGCCTCAACATCTTCTGCACCGGCACCTTCCGGCGCCTCGTGACCTGGCGTGCCTTTCCCTCGTCCCCTCTACCGCTAGTCCAGTTTTGCGGACGGCTTTTCCTTTGCTGCAGCCACTGTTGACTCTGCCGTCCAGGGAGGCTGGCTGGCTGGACTCTTAGGGGTGCAACATGTTCGCCTCGACCTGAGCTGCCCTGCGGGCCCTTAACACCTTGAGTGTATTGACTAGGGCATCCTCTTGTTTGTGGGACTCGGCTGAGTCTCTGGGATCCGCGGCTTCCCAAGAGACTATTCAGGTGGCATCATGCGTTGGATGGCCGGGAGCTGGCGGCGTTTATTCTCCGCTCCGGACATCTCGGAGGTGCTGGGCTGGGCCATGGATTCCTCAGTCTCTCTCCGTCGCCATGCTTGGCTTCAGGACGGCGTGTTCCCTGAGAATATTCGGGAGAGGCTCATTGATCTTCGGTTTGATGGCAGCCTGTTGTTCCATGCCCTGGCTGACTCCGCTATCCAACGGTTCCTGGCAGGTCTTCGCCCTCCTCCGCCTTCCCCTCCTCCTTCCCCTCCGCAGTGACTGCTGAGTTGAGCTGGTTCTGGGCCTTCTTGGACCGGTTGCCCTTGCTGTAGATTGTGTTTTCTAGCCATTGAGTCCTCCTTGATGGCTGCTTGTTGGCCCCTTGTTGACTGTGTGTGTTTATGCTGGAGTTGTTACATAGACTTGGCCCTGAGATTAGGCCTTCTGTTTTTCTTTGGGCTGCTTGTCAAACGTTCTGTGGGGATGTTTTTCCCCGTGACTTTTGTTTTTTCCTTTGCTGCGGAAGTTCTTCCAAAGAGGGTTCCCATGTCTTGGGACTTACCGTACCCTATGTGGGGTAGTGGTAGCTGTTATATAGCTAAGCTCTTCTGGGGAGTGCTTGTTGCCTTCGGGCGCCTGTTCTCCATGGCGTTTCTGTATGTTGCTATTGCTTCATGAAGTTATGTGCGCGGCCCCTTGTGGTGTGGTGCCGGGCATTTCCTATTCTTCCTGCTCTTGTTCTGAGAGTTGGGGTGCTTCTGGGCTCTTCTGGTGGCTTATGGCTTAGATGCCATTCTGGCTGGCCTGTTGCCTTCCCTCTGGGTGGGCTCACCCTATCGCCCTTTTTCCTTGGGCCCTCTGAGGCTTCCACTTCTTCTTGTTCCTATGCCTGGCCTGGCATTGGATGGAAGCTCGGTTGCCTTGGGGATAAAGTGGGGTGCTTCGGCCTCTCCGGCCTTGCCCTTGGTTCCTCTGTTGTGAGTGTACGGGCCTCTTCAGTCTTCCTTCGTCCTCTTTAAGCCCTCTTGGGGTTGCTGGCGTTCGACCTATGGGGTCCTCTTTCCTAGCAGGGACGGGGTACTTCCCTGGTCTGCAGGTCTTGTCCCCTGTGGAGCCCTCTGTCCTGCCCAGACTGGTGGGGTCCTTTCGCAGACCCTCCTTCCCTGTGGATATTGCTATGGTATCTGTTCTACGTTCAGGAATCTGCGTCTAGTAGACTCTATCAGATGTACGAGTTACTTACCTTTGTATCGATGTATCTGGTAGAGACAATTCTAGTCATAGATTCCTTCACAGCCCGCCCTTCCTCCCCGTTCTGCAAGAACCCCTGGGTTGGTCCTCAGTACTCGCCTCCCGGTAGGAGGCTCTGTCTCCTGTGACTACTTTCTTTTGCTCTTGACGGTGGCTCCGTCTTGTTGCTGTTCATTCTTCCTCTTTGGTTCTTTTGAAGAGGGGTTTGCGGTGCTCCTGTGCCCTGCTACTTTGGTTGCTCCGGGTGGGGGAGGTTTGCCTTCAATCTCTACCCTCCCTTCCCTCCCGCTACTAGGGGTCCTGGGCCCTCTGCTAACTTAAGAGTTGGGGTCCTCTGGTCGTGCCTTCCCCTTGTTCCCTGGGGAGTGGTTGCCCTCTGTGCTGGGGTGGCTTGGAGGTTGGTGGTTCCTGCCTGTTGGTTCTGGCTCCCCTTCCTTGTTTCGGGGTAGGGTTGTAGGCCTGCTACATGTCATGACTTTCACGCAGGTTCCTTGACTCCGGGGGAGGGGGGCTATCTATGTACTGGCATGGTGGCTGCTCAGGGCTCTGCTCTGTTCTTCCTTCTGTCCCTGCCCATATAACACTGCAGTCTTTCACTGCTCCTTCTGGTGTCTTCCTCTTTTTTCTTTTTTCTATACTCTTTCGCACACTGTTCCCATGCTTCCACAGTTTTTTGTCTGGTGGTTCCGAGTTGTGGTGCAGAAAAGTTCTCCGAAGAAAACTGACGTAGGCGCGCCGGGGTGGGGCTTAAGTGACCTCGATGATGTCACATACACGGACGACGCCTAGGCGGAGTCGCGTGGTGCCACCCCGCCTCCGGCGCGCATGGATGCTGTGGCAAAAAGTTTCCGGATCCAGTCTCACGCGTCACACCTGGGGATAATTCTACCTGAAGGAATCTGCGGCTAGAATCGTCTCTACCAGATACATCGTTACCGGAGGTAAGTAACTCGTACATTTGATCTTCAATAAGTAATGCAAATCCGCTTTTATCTCAACCAGGCATGCACCATTTCCACTTTTAACATTAGTAACACACGTTAATTACACAGTTAAAAATAGCATTTTAGATTTGATGTTTTTAGAATAACATTCATTTGCTCCTTTATTTCATGCTAAAACTGGGTTTGCAGTGTAAATGCATGCACATTTACTTAAGCATTCCCTGATTTCAAACTCCCATTCAGAAAAATACTGAATCCTGTTCTCTGTTTATGAAGCTACTCAAAATAAAAGGTCCTTCCTCTTAATCCCCTTGAGTTTAGGCACTAGTTGATCCAATCACTGGTCATAAATAGATTGGATTACAGTAATATCTTATGTGCCGAGCTTCCCTTCTACCTGATATGCCAACTAGAAACTATCCACAACGGTTATTGCTGAACATTCCTAAACTCTCAAAAATATAGGTGCACTTTAAGTCAGTTCATTGGCTTCCCTTGCACAAACATGCCTTTTTGAGACACTTTGCCTCTGACACATGCCTGTGCACTCAACTTCACAGACTTACGTGTCTTCACTTTTTCGAGGTATATTCTTCATGTTGCAAAGTCATCCTGTGCCCTGGGCATCCCGCTACTTTTTTCTGACTGATGCTGGTTTTAACTGATTATGACTGACTCTGGGCTCTGCCTAACCAGGCTCAGGGCTTAGCTGAAAGGAACACATTAGAATACAGTTAAAACACCTAACATACACTAGGGTACACTATGGTATGGTGGGGTACCCCATGTAATTGGCATGACCTACTCTATAAGCCCTAGTATATAATCGGGCAGGGGATTGAAACTACCTAGAAGTCCCCAGTACCCTGTGGCATGGCAGTTTAGAGGCCAGCTGCTTTCTCTGCACTTGCACGTGTGCACTGCTGAAGCCTGAGGTCAGTTTAAAAGCAGCACTGGGTACCAGGACTGCTTTTAAAAAGTAATTTGTGCCCAAACTCGACTTTGGTGGTAGAAGCAGTTACAAAATGGGTAACCTATAATGTTTTGACATATTAGGGACTCCCAGGGTCTCCCCTGTGTATCCCGGGGGTCGGGGGTCAGTTATCTATAAGGTACACCCTTATAAAATGAGTTTTTATGTGCCTGGGAGTTTCACATTTCACTCCCCACATTGTGGTAAAGTGCTGCTCAAATTCGACTTTGATGCTATGAGCACATAAAAAGGAGAATCTGCAATCTTTCTACAGATTCATAACCCCTAAAGTCTCCCCTAGTTGCACATGGGGTGGGGGTCCTGTAGATATAAGGCAATTTTTTCCTTTGCAAATCCCTTGTTACGTAGGATGACATGGGAGGAAGTTATTCATTAATAACTGTTGATAGGAGAGGACTAGCCTGGCCATTCAAAGACTTCCCAGAATGGTAGTAGTAAATCCAACAATATTTGTTGAATTTCTCCTAAAGTGTACATACAAGAAGTTATAAGACTTTCTTGTTTGTAAGTCCAAATTCAGCCTTTCAGTGGTCTGCCTTGATTGGTCAGAGTTAAGTGGATTAGCCAGGCTGCTCTGAAGAGGTGAGAAAGAATCCCTGGGGTTACCAGCTCTGCTGGGAAGGCAGTGTGCTGGTCCATAGGAATGCCAGGCCAGGGGCTGGAGTCGTAAACCATGCTCTTCAAAGTCAGAGTGGAGGCCTGGGTGTCAGTCACACTTTTACACTTTTGACCCAGAGTCCGGGCTAGGCTTGAGGAAGGTATGTGCAGATGGTAGTGGGAGAGTCTAGGGAAATAAGCCATCCCTGGGGGGGTGTTTAGCCAGGTCTTGACTCTGCTCGAAAATCAGCCATTGTGGATTTGGAAGATTTGATGCACTCTGGGACAAAATAATGCCACACTCTACAGGATATGGTCAACGCCTTGTGGAGTTACCCAGCTCCCATTAGGCAGGAGTGACCTTCTGCTTGACCCAGAAAATTTTGAATAAGCTATCCGTATTGAAACAGACCTAGTGTTTTGATTTCTGGTTCCGGGTCGTAAGCAGCAGCGAGGAGGAGCGTGGAGGAGCCTCGCAGAGCGGAGGAGCAGCGGAGCCGTACCGAGAGAGGCGCGGCAAGTTGCAAGTTGCAAGTCCGTACGAAGAAGTGCAGTGGAGCAGCGTTCTGAAGAGGTGGGGCAGCGGTGCGGTAGTACAGCGCGGCAGTGTGCTGAGCTGAGCACCGCGAACCGCAGCCGAAGGAGACGGCAATGGAGCAGAACATTTTGAGCTGCGAGCTGTTGGAAAGTTGAAGGAAACGCACGGTTCATTCAGCGGCAAGTGCAAGAGCAAAGATAAGAATTAAGAGTGGGGAAAGTGGGACTTGCTTCAACCAGTCCCATTTTAATCCCGGTCCCGAATTTCACGGCGTTCTACAACTGGATGAGACTCGAATGAATCAGCAGGTACCAGTGTGTATTAAGTATACTAAGCTGAGGAAAACGCTGAGGAAACGCGGCGGTGGAACAGGGAGTGATTGAGGGGGGGCGGCAGGTTGTGCTGTGAGCACTGCGAGCAGAGGCGTGAGGCGTGAGCCGTGAGCCATAGTTTTAAAATTGATTTGTCCTGTGCATTGTGCAGTATGCATTGATTGGTGCCCGCACTGGTTTTATCTTGTGACGAGGCTCCGCCAGCTCTGCCCAGCCTCGCCCCGCCAGCCTTTTTAGCTCCCCTTGGTTCCATTCATAAATAACTACCATTACATTACGTTCCTTACATCCACTAAACCTCCTGTTATTTCCGAAGAGTTTCTGTGTCTGGAGGAGGAGGAGGAGGAGCTATCTCGAGCTGCTGATGTGTGTGTGTAGATTATCCCATTCTGCCACATACTTTGCCATAATCCATTTCCATCAATTCGCAGAGTCTACTACGGTTACTACGTCTATCACGCCACCATATCCCCAGTGCCAAACGGGGGTCGGAGTGTGGATTGGGCCACTGCTGAATCGCCCAGGGCTGGGGCAAGGTGGTACGTGAATAGTAGTGGGGTATCTATGTGGCAATTGAGGAATCTTTGAGGCAGTGTCAACTCTGCTATCTTTTTCAGGGTTGTGTTCTACTTTCATCTAAATTCATACGTATGGTTATCTGCTTTCAACGCCTCTTATTAACAGCTGGAGGAATAATAGGTCTCAGTGACGTTAAATCTCTGGGGCAATGGTAATGTCTGTTAGGTGATTGCGCTCACAGTCTAAAGCAAAATCAACCGAAACTATAGTAACCATTGATCAGAGTGCCAAGAGCCTCCTGAGTCCTTTAAAACCTCAGAAAACTATTCGTAGACTCAGTAATGGTGCACATCTAACATTGTTGAAATCTTACCCATCAGTAAAGTCAATGTTTACTAAAAAGGAAAGAAGTTCTAAGTATGGAACTGGTCAAAAAAATGGAGATGAAGGGAAGGAGGGGAATCTATCAGTGGTTTCAATGGACTCCGAAATAACTGCCAAGAATGGAGTGGAGAGTCATATAATATGTCCAGAGGTGCTTTTCTCCGTTGTAACTATTGTAAAGATGAATGGGGATGAACGCAATGTAGGACCCCCTCTATCTGTAAGAAGAGCAGATCTGCAGCAAGCTGATGGGGATGATAATAATTCGGAAATGGAGATGGAGATGGAGATGGCCCTATCTAGGCTGGAGACTGTGGGCTCCCCTCAAGGCAAGGGTAGTGAAAGAAAGGAAGCCAATCCAAACTCTCCGCTAGGAGATCTGATATCCCTTTTTGAAAAGGCAAAAGACAACAGTAGCGTGTAACCGAAAGGCTCATGTTGGACTCCCCATTAGTAAAAGTAAGTGATCTTACTCCAAAAATGGAACGGCAGAAAGAAAGCAGCTTATTTATTGGGCAGGCGAAAATAGAGGATTTAACTCTTCCGGACATTGCCATTCCATTAGAAAAGAATGCTGATCGAGTGAAACAGCTAGAAAAACTGGATACTCAAGGTTTGGTTTCAGAATCTTATCCTAACAAAGAAGGATTGACATCTCGAGAAGGAGTTCATACACACACGCCTATTATGTATAGTAGTACTCCTACTAAATTATCTTTGGTACCGGACTTACATGATTTCTCTGGTGAAGAACCATCAATGTCATATGATAAAAGGATAAGGAATTCCCTGTATTCACTGGTCGTGAATGAGAATACAGGGGCAGAGGGGCTAATGAACACGTTTTTTAAACTGGAAACCACCCTGTCCGCAATCCTGTCTTTGCTGGAGAAAAGTACTTCTAACACTGATCATATTCTCAGAGTCCTCACGCCCATTTTAGGAGGGGTTTTAGATCTTAAACATCATAGACAATCTTGCGTGAATTATGCTTCTGCTACAGTTAGTAAATCATGTCAAACGCATAATATAATAAATAATGCTGATAAAGTGTATGGGATAGGGGACCCAAAAGATTTGCTGGAAGATTTTGATAGCTTGACTCCTCCAAGAAATATAATCTCAAGTCCGTCCCATGTTAACATTAAGGGTTCTATAAAGGTCCCCATATTGGGGGAAAGGTTAAATGTAAGAGTCTCTTTAGTAACAGACATAGTGCGTGTTTTTCCTATTTTTAATATGTGTAAGTTAAAAAAACGTAAACCTCAACAACCAGATGAAATAATTACTATCCTAGAGAGTTCTGCTGTGGGGGAAGTTTCTATAGTACGAAAGGGAGGAAATAAAAACGGTCATAGGAGAAAAAAGAAGTTGAGAAATCGCCGGTTCCCAAAACGCAAGCATAGAAAGTTGCGGTTCCAACCAGCAAATGAAAAGGAAAACTCTTACATAGCCCCTGTGGACGAAAAGAATACTATGTCTTCTGTGGGGCAACTGAAAATGAGTATGACACCGAATCATGAGCAGGATCTTGCCCTTCAGCAGAATAGTTCGCCTATTAGGCCGAACACCAATCAGAATAATGATGGGGAAGGTGAAGGCAGGTTAAGAAGGGGCTCTAATCAGCACAGTAGCCTAGGTTTTAAAGAGGCTAATTTAAAAAGCTCCGTAACATTCCCGAGAGTAGAACAAAGTGGTGCCGCACAGGAGTTAATTGGTCCCGTAGTGTCTTCAACGATCCCAGAATCAATTAATATCGGGGGAGTTAGTCGGAGAATGATTATAGCGGATAATAAAAATAAAGGGGTGAATTTAAATGACGATCTCTGCAGAAGCCAGCAAGATATTAATGTAATCAGGCTTCCTGAATCAGGAGCTCAGCAAGTGAATAAGACTTTAATTTTTATCTCACTCTTTGATGCTGAGTTAATAACATTGAATAGAAGCGCTCTCCTTAGAAATATATCTGAAATAGATGATTTAAAGCTAATTACCAGTAATGATATAGAACTGGTTCATCTAGACTGGAGATACAAACCATATGTAACTAAAGTTATTTTTACATTTGCAGTAGTGTACTCACTCGTTTTAGCAAATGTGGACGGATTCAGGAAAAGAGGAATAGACGTTCTAAATGTAATGGTCCCTTGTGGTGTCCGCCCAAAAACCCCGAAAGACTTAATCATCGGCAGGGGAAAGGATTTATTAAACATGAGGGAGAGAATATACCCACAAAATTTAAAGTCTTGGAAATAACAGTAGGAAGGGTATCGGGTGCAAGAGTAATTAAGTTTTCAGCTCCTGAGGTCCAAGAGGTCCTTAGTATAGATGGGGGAGATGAGGTGTCTAAATGGAGTTGGATCGCAAGCACTTTGAATAAGGTAAAAACAACTAACACAAAACCCATAGAGCGGGGGTAGCCTTCTGGGGACAATTGTCTCGTGGAACATGGCGGGGCTAGGAAAAGAAAAACATAAGCTCAAATCCTTAGAATACCTAGCACACAAGATAATTTTCCTCCAGGAGACATGGGCAAGGGAAAAGTTTCAGTTAGAGAACTACTATGTGTTCTGTAGTGAGGCAAAAAAATCTATAAAGGGGCATGCTAGTGGGGGTCTAGCCATTTTGTTAAGTTGTGAGTTAGCATGGGACCCAGTGATTTATAAACATTCATCAAATTGCTGTATCTGCGCTAAGGTAAAAATGGAAAAAGATATCTTGGGACATGCAACCTTTCTGCTTTTGGTAAATGTGTATATTCCACCTGGGAAAGCATTTACTCCATTAGTTGACTCCATTTGCTCTTTTGTGCAAGATTTATGTAGTGATGGAGAAAAAGTATGCATATTGATGGTAGAGGACTTTAATGCTAAAATAAGCAACAGCTCTGTCTCGTCCTTTTCCAATGTGGACTTGGAGGAGGTTTGGTTTATACCAGAGTCAATATTCCCGGCCAATTTAATATCTGATAAACGTGGCCTTTCATTGTTGCAGAATCTTAGGAATCTTGACCTAGTATTATTAAATGGTAGATTCCCAGAGGACTCTCTCGCAGCACACACCTTTCACTGGACTTTTGGCTACTCCCTTCTTGATTATATGGCAGTGTCTTTTCAATTATTAGGGGCATGTTCACAGTTTAAAGTGCTTCCCACTAAATTGAGCGTCCATAACATCTTGGCTGTAAATTTAGCATTAAACTTCGAGAAACCTAAACTCTGGAATCAGAGGAATGACACTGTAACTTATTCTCGATATAATGGTCGCACCTGCTGGTCATATAAGAACCTTCCGAACTTCCAGTGGGTATTTAAAAACATTGTGCCTAGTTCAATCTGGGAGAGCCCGATTATGAATTACGAAAGAATAATGGCTGCCATAAGAAATCTGGGTAGAAAGAAGCAAGTTGAACGAACCGCCCCTAAAGTAATATTCCCTACTGAAATTAAAAAGCTTAATAATAAGATAAATGGGCTGATTAGATCCCAATTTATGGATCCGAACCCAGTAAGACAAAAAGAGATATATAGATTAAAACCGGTCCGGAAAAGAAAACAAGCAGCAGTCCGTAGGGCCTCTGAAGATGAAAAATGGGTTAACCTTAGGGAGGTGGCACACTCGGGGAATACTAGAAAGTACTGGGCCTTAGTAGCTAAATTCTGTGATAGTAGAGAAAAATCTCAACCCATGGTAATTCCAGAAACCGAGTGGTCTATTTGTATTTCCTTACTGTATGCCCCTAATCCATTAGATGAGGAGGCTGAGGGGTCTGTTAATACCATAGCATTGGCGGGTGATGTAGAAGCGCCATCAGAGAGGGAAATTGAAGGATATATTAAGGGGTCGAGATACTCTGGTGCAATGGGTCCGGATGACGTCCCTGTTGCCATAATAAAAAAGGACTGCGGCGATTGGGCAAAAGTACTACAACCCTTATTTGTCCATTGCTACAATTTCGGGGACATCCCTTACTCCTGGAAAGGAAGCATAATAGTCCCGCTATATAAGAAGGGCCCTAAAAACTCCCCGGCAAGTTTTAGGCAAATCTCCCTGTTAGATGCGACCGGAAAACTGTTTGCGAAAAGTATCCTGGTCCATCTACAAGAGTCAATCAATCAATCAGGAGTTTGTTAAAGCGCAACTACTCACCCGTAAGAGTGGGTATTTGGAAATAATTTAATTCCCCTTGAACAATCAGGGTCCAGGAAAAATAGTGGTACTTTAGATAATATTTCTGCTCTGCAAACTTTAAAAGACACCATTGTACGCAGCATTTATTGATTTCTCCACAGCATTCGACAGGGTAGATCGGGGGACGCTGTGGAGGAAATTGATCACTATGGGGATCCCGGGGAACCTGCTAAGAGTAATAATTGCTCTCCACTCTTCAACATGGACTCAAGTTTTATTAGGGGGGACTCAAGGTCTCTCAAAGAAAATTTCAACTTACAACGGTTTGAAGCAGGGGTGTTTATTGGCTCCTTTACTTTTCTCAATCTACACAAATGATTTACCGAGACGGATTGGGGAAAGTAAAGGGGATCCGCCTCAATTGGGTGACCTAAAAATAAGTTGTTTGCTGTGCGCAGATGACGCCATACTAATGGATTTAACCCCAATTGGACTGCAGAGACGACTGACGGAATTGGTTAGGTACACTAAGGAATACTTTTTAAAAATAAAGGTCTCAAAGAGTAAAGTGATGATTTTTAGTTACAATGGCTGTAAGGTCAGAGCAAAGCTAAAATGGTTTTTAGGAGATGAAATAAAGGAAATAGTCAAATTTTACCCTTATCTAGGAAAATTCTTCACTAATAGGTGTTCTGCTAACAGACATATGGACCACTGCAAAAGTAAAGCTATTTCGCAAGCCTCTGCAATTAATCGCTTGTACCTGCAATGTGGTAAAAGACATTTTTCGCATACTATTGCAGTGTATAAAATAAAGATTCCCCCCACTTTGAATTATGCAAATGAAACGATAGATGAATGCGATTGGGTAAAGTTCGAAAAAGTGGAAGGTAAAATTTGGCGAAAATTATGTAATCTGAGTCATGCTGCGTCAAACGCCGCCCTTAGGCTTGAATTTGGACTTCTTTCGACATATGTTTTAACAATGGGAGCTTGTTTAAGGTGGGGAAATGCATTGATAAATTGTCAGGAGAATCTATTAAGGTTGGCATTGCATAAGGAAATTTTCACTAATATGCAGTCAAAGTGTAATTTTTAGGAATTATTTAAAGTCTTTAAGCAGTTTTGGTTTAGACTCTGAAGGGGCAGCAGGGTTGGACAAAATCGCATTAAAGCATATAATTAAAAGAAGAATATATGTGATTTCACGGGAAAGAGACTTGAAAATATGCCGTAGGAATGGAAGGTTGGACTGTATCGTGGAGAGCTCTACAGTTAAAAATCCTCAGCCGTATGTTCTTTGGAACTTGAATCATGGAGTTCGCAGAGTGATTTTATTATTAAGATTGAATCAGCTGCCTTTAAGGATTGTAACAGGCGTTTGGGAGGGTATCCCAAAAACGAAAGATACTGTGATTTATTCAATGGTGGCATACAAGATCTCAATCATGTTCTGATTGCGTGCCCAGCGCTTCTTTCAATACGCCGCAAATACTAAAGGCATGGTTTTTTACAGTATAAAATTTCCACAGCAGAACAAGCCCGTAACTTTCTCCAGTTCCCCCCATCTGAATTGATTTGTTTTAAAAATGTTCGTTTTTTTAAAGAATTTTTGAATGTCTATTAGAAAAATTAGTGGGTGAGGGTGATCCTTAGGTTTTTATAGTATTGTATGATGTGATTTTATGCACTAGCTCTTTTCAAGTACTCTATGCACTTTAGTCACTAAACATGATATTCAATAATTGATTTTTTAACTGTGGATTAGTATTCCTGTAAGAAAGTTTATTTTCCAAACGCATTTTCTTAGAAATATAGCTCCTGGGCAATTATCTGTGAGGAATGCTTTAGAATAGGGTATTCAATGCACTAGCACTTTATGTAATGCATTAGCACTTTATTTAGCACTTAAAAAAAATGTATTTGCTGCTATTGCGATTCCATGTCATTCTCCTAAATTGAGTGAACAACGAGGACTAGCCCACTCAGTTGAAGAGATGGGATTCGGTTAGTATCCCATGTCACCTGTAAATGTAGCTATATCAGCTGGGCACAAACAGTCTTTGTTTAACCACATGCGTGCGGGGGTAATTTTTGCGCTACGCGGCTTTTTTCCAAAAGCCGCGTTACATGACGAGCTCAGCTTGTCATCAGCACACGACCACCGTGGCTGATGACGAGCTGAGCTCGTCATCAGCATCGAAGGGGTTAAAAACCCCTCACACACCAACCTAGTTGGTGTCATGCTTAATCATCGGGGTCCAACCAGGCAGCAGAGTGCCGCCTGGTTGTGCTTCAACGCCTGGCTACAGCGGAGCGGGTGTCGTGCAATAGTGTGAAGTGGATGAAGGTGAATGTTTAAATACACCTCTGGGGATCCTTGCCTTATTATTAATTCGTGGCGGCCCAGGGTGTCGATTAAAAACTGTGTTGCAACTAGTAGTAAAAAAATTATGATTACTCAGTTGACTTTAGGTCGCGGTCTACATGTTTCAGTCCCTGTAGGATCTGGACGGGACTTTCTTCAGGACCAGTATAAGTGAGTGGCAAAAAGGAGGGCCACGTGTTTTAATCTCCAACACACGCGCTAAGGTGTTTGGATAAAGGTGGTAGGTGCGTCAGCCAGTTACTGTCGCCTTCGTTGGAGCGAAAAAATCCTGTGGGAAGAAAACAGAAAATGCACACCTAAGCGTTAAAGAGGTTGCAGCGAACGTGCATTTATTAGGTTACTACAAGTGTTCTGTGGCGTGCGTTGTGGTTGCTGATATCAAGAAGGACAGGTGACAGTGGGGAAAGCACAGCACGCTGTGAGTGTTGGCATGCCAGTGCTTGTGGACTATGGAGGAGGCGCTATAGGGCCTGGTGGGTAATCGTTGTGACCTACATGCCCTCAATGTTTTAGCCGTAGTGGTGCCGTCGTCTACGGCGGCTGGCCCCTGCGCCTCCAAAAGATAAAGTGCGTGGGCTCATGTACTCATATGCGCAACATGTTTGCGCTGTTACTGCAATGGTGAGACTCACATACAATTAAAAATTACGTGGTGACGAACACACATATAAAAATTATGGTGAAGCGCTCATTCGTAGTGACAAGCACACATATATACATTATGGTGAGACACACAAACAATTAAAAATTGCCAAAGCTTGAATGCATAGATAGTTACATCGCTATATACGAAGATCCAGAGAATCGGGGCACAGGGGGGAGTCACTCCTGTCACTATCTATGGATAGATAAGCAATATGGAGGTCAATGCCGTGGGCTAGGCAGACGTTAGCAGCAGAATCAGGACGGGATGCGAGACCTTACTTGTGTCTTGAGAATGCTCCGCTGGAATCCTAATACGTATCCTTCCGTGGCCCGGCTGGTATGGGGCGGCAGGCAGCAACTGAATAAGTAGCGGCCATGGCCGGGGGCTCGGGGGAGGTAACTCGGTAGCGCGCATGCGCAGTATACCTGCATGTGGAGCGCATGCGCGGGAAGAGACACTGCTCGTCGGTGCATGCGCATTGTCCTCTACAGTGTATCAGAGCGCTGGTTCGTGACTGCTGTAGGGACAAAGTGGTATGAGCTCTGTTTGCCTAAATTCGGTGGTTACAGAGGCAGAAAAGTACAATTTCTAAAAAAAAGGGAGGGGAGCTGGATCGCGAATGGGATCTCAGATACAGAGGAAAAGGAATATCAAAGACGGCAGAAAGGGGGCCTGTCTGAAAGAGGGGTACTGTGTAAAGGCACAACAGAACTATTGCCATGGTTCGTGTCTCTGAAGATTATAATGAGACCGTGGCTGGGCTTAGCAGTAGAAAGGCAGCCAGCATGTGTAAATAAGGTCATGATGCATACAAGGCACATCTCAACAAATGTCTGGGGGATCATTGCTCAGGGATCAGTAGCAATAAGGGGGGTGACAGGAGTAGTATATGTGTACATGGACGCTGTCACCATCAATTCAGGCCTCGATGGACATGAGAGATTTGGAAGGGGTGGTGCGCATCACTGCTCCAATGGTCTAATATCAGAACAGTGGTTAATGGTTACTAAGACTATTCCATGGTATGTTATCATTAAGCCCACTCTGGTGGGTGGACAGACGGTAGACCCATCGCTGTTCCTTATTAAGTAGCTTCTCATGGACATTGGCAATGTTTGGGTCGATGCTTTCGATCACAACCCAACGCATGTCGTTTGTGGTGTAGCCCATTTCCAGGAAGTGATTAGTGAGTTTAGTGATGTTTTTCTTACACCGGATAGTACTGCGGTGCTCACATATACGGGTCTTGATTTTCCTGCTGGTCATGCCAATGTACCACAGATTGCACGAGCAAGTGATGCGATAGATCACGTGTGCTGTTGCAGTTTGTGTGACTGCGCAATTCCCATTGTTTCCCTGGTTCGAGGAACAGGGTTTTGGTGGTGGTCGTGAGATGGCAGACACTGCAATCTCTGCATGCGTAGTGGCCTGTGACATTGGGAAGACCCCACATGTTGGTGATTGTTTGTTTGGGCTGCGGTGAGTGTCTGGGTCTTGTTGACACTATGGCGTCCTTTATTGATCTGGCTTTCTTGTGCGAGATCAAAGGGGGGTCCCATTGCAATTTCCCAGTGTTTATGATGTTCCAGTGTTTTCTTATGATTTTAGATACATGGGTGGATACTGTGTTGAATGTGGTCACACAAGTGAGAGGCGGGGCCCTGGTTTCCCTTGTGCAGGTTTCGATCAACCTCTCACGGTTTTGGTTTCTTGCACGCTTCTGAGCTTTCTCTGTAATTCCTTCGGGGTACCCTCGTTGTTCGAGCTTCACACTGAGATCCTTGGCTTGCTTCTTGTAATCTGCGGTTTCACTGCAGTTACATCTGAGTCTCAAGAACTGGCCGTAGGGGAGGTTTTCTCTTAGTGGCCGTGGGTGGAAGCTAGAGAAGTGTAACATCGAGTTACGGGCTGACGGATTGAAGTGAGTTTTGGTTTTGAGTAGGCTACCGGATGCTTCTATGTCTAAGTCCAGAAAGGTGGTTTTTCCTGCATTGAAGCTGTAGGTGAATTTTAAGTTGCGGTCGCAGGTATTGAGTCATTGGCAGAAGTTGGTTAATGACTCCGTGTCCCCCTGCCAGATCATGAGGATATCTATATATCGTTTATAAAACATGATCTCCGGGAATTTTGGCTCATTGTTATTAAACAAATGCACAGACTTAAAATGGTGTACATATAGTCCTGCTATGCTAGGGGCAAAAACACTGCCCATGGATGTACTATAAGTTTGTTATGTGTATATTGGACGATAACTGTACTCTTTTTAAAATATGTGCTAACTAAACGTAGATTATTTTATAAAACTAGGGTGATAGTTAAAAGTTTTTACCCACCTGAAATGATCGTTATTGACCGGAAGTGTACTCTATTAGAACATTGTTGCCCATTGGAAGTGATGAACTCCATGAAGTAAAAAGATTTCCATTCCCTGAAGGATGCAATTAAGAAACTGAACTTGTAATTTTCTGTATTTTGGACATTGACCTCTGTTGTTCTCAATAGTACCGAGTCTAAATGAAGAAAAGTGATTATGTATCCTTGGGTGTAATCTAGGAAAATCGAATTTATAGCTTTTTGTATTTTAAATATTGTGATTTGTATGAAATGTTATTTTATTGATATTTTATGTGGAATTCCTTGGAATTCCAAATCATAATAAAATAATTGAATTGAATAAGTATCTGAGAGGGGCAGAACCATCCAGATCTGCTTCTAGATACTTATTGAGGCAAGAATTGCCCTGCTGAGAAGATTTTGCTGTGCCACGAATTCTAAGACCTGACCTCTGAAGACTGCACCATCTGACACTACAGCCCTATGGATTATCCTGCTGGAAAAGAACTAAAGATTGGACTCCCTAAAAGCTACAGGTTAAAAGAGCTCAACTGGAACATCACCAACTAAATCTACACCTTGGAGAACCATCGGTGGATTTGTAAGGGTTTTGACCAATGGATTGTGGTGAACTGAAGTCCTTAACTTTCAAGGACCATCTTGAAGCTTCCAGACCCTTGAAGTGAGTTTGAGACACTTAAGGGACCAACTCAACCTGGCCAGCCAGGCTGCCTGCCTTCAACCGCGAGCCGGCCAAGCCAATCAGGTTCATCCTGCTAAAAGCTCCAAAACTCCACCTTCCAGAGATTGACCAGGACTAGAGAAAATCTGAAGCCGGCGAACCCTCACCGGATAGGGCTACATGAGGAGCATCGAGACACCCCGCGAGAAAAAGCTCCAGAAAAGTTTCTAAGTATGCTCGCAGAAAAGGTGACCGGGAGCAACCGCGAGAGCCAAGCCGCCTGCCTTCCATCATGTGTCGGCCTGGATTCCTGGATTCCGGGGTTGTCCCGCTGAAGCAATCTTGAAATATTATCAAAGCCTGCTCCAGGGAAGTTGACCGGGACCTCATCACAAGACAAGCCGGCGGACCCTCACCGAATCCGGACTGGCTGGGAGCATCGAGGGGCCTCGAGAAGAAAAGCTCCAGAAAAGTTTCTTAGTGTGAAGGTAGAAACTTATACCGGGACCTGCCTGGGGCTGTAGCCGCTCAGGGCTCCATCGGTCCCGGCCTGAAACTTGTCTTTGCCCCGGTCTATCGCGAGCAGGTATCACAATATGGTGCTATAATCTTCTAAGTGCAATATTTTATTAAATATTTGAAAATTCATATCTCCGGTTACCTACATAGGATGTTTGTTGTTTTGGTGTCATTTTAAAGATAATAATAATTCCTAATTTTATAAACTGGTGTTGGATTTTTATTTTGTGTTGTTTCTTAATTATTTACTGAAATTGTGTTTTTTAATGCTTTACATACCTGTCTTTGAAGTTAAGCCTGTCTGCTGGCAGCCACGTTACCAAGGGTTGAACATAGGAATAATTTTCTAAGACCTATGCTGGGTGCTACCATGTGTTAGTGGCCTTATTGCCAGTGGCAGACCTACATTTGCCCTTACCAATAACCCACTTTCCAACATTTGGTGGCAGCGGTGGGATGAGGACTTGTGTTTAAAAAGTACACCTTTCAGTGAATGATTTAAGATTATACAAATCCTCTAAATTGCCTTAGAACAAAACTTTTGAGTTTGATTTTTTGAATTTGGACTAAACTGTGTTTTAATCCATTGTTTTGATTTTTCCAAATTGTTATGCCTAGTTTTTTGTGACCCAAAACTAGGGAACCATGGATCTGGACCTGGCTAAACTGTCCCAGTTTAAGATGGCTGATCTAAGGGAACAGTGTAGGCTTAGGGGGCTGCGTGCTGCCAAGAAGATGAGGAAGGCAGGGTTGCTTGAGTCCCTAAAAGCATGGGCAAGGGCAGATGAGGAGAACCCAGGGGTGTGGGGGTAATGATATCCCCCTAACCTCACCCAAGAGAGGGGTGAGGATGAGACCTCTTCCATTGTGACTAGTGGGCACAGGATTACTTCGCAACACTTCACCATTCTACTATTTATTATCTAGTTTCTGTCCCTAGTTTCCTTGAAAAACATCTGGGTGGGTGTTCTTTTGCTATAGCTGCTGCAGAGGCCTAGAACTCACTTCCTCTAAATCCGTTCATAACCACAATTAGGTTCCGTAAAACGCAGAAAATATACTTGTTCAAGTTGTCTACATTTATCCTTCAGTTTCGCCACTTGTAGATTGCAGCACCAGGATAGCCCCCAAGTAGTCACGCACTTTATAAAAATAAAATCATATCCCATAGCAGGGTTCTGAGACCAGCTTGACCTCTGAATATAGAGTTGCATTCAATTGTGACATCCTGAATAGGACTAGGTATTGGATTATTGATTTGAAACTGAACCCAGCGAGAATGTTTGAGTTTATAATAATAATAATAATCCACATTTGTAAAGTGCGAACAATCACCCGTAAGGGTCTTAAGGCGCTGGGGCCGTCGGGAAGATTAAGCAAGCTATTGCCCAGAGTCACATGGTGCTGGGCTAATCTGCCGCCGGGGATCGAACCGTGATCCCCAGATTCCAGCGTCATTTGCCCTGGCCATGGCGCCACACCTCTCCCTAGTTTGAGTAGTCAAAGAAGATATTGCGATATTGGCATTATCATTTTCTGCCAGTCAGCAAGACTCTTATCCTTGTGTAAAAACCCTAAGAGAATTTGCATTTGTATTGGTGGTGGGAGAGAACCCTAGAGAGAGCTAAGAGGTTACAGCCAGCTCTGGATGGAGTTTGGATGGGCAAGGAAGAGATTTAAAGGATTGTAGATTTACTGGATTTCAACAACAGATTGTATTGTGACATTTAGTTCTGTACTTTTTGCCAAGTGGATGAAGTCCGCTTCAGAAGTGAATTTGATATTTTGTGTATCAGCATATTGATGCAGGTAGTCTCAGTTTGTCAGTCACTGCATCTAAGGATTCTAGGTAGAGATTGAAAAGGATGTGGCAAGCATAGAATATTGTGTTTCTCTGTAAGGGGTGAGAGATGAATTATAGCTGAAGGCTTTAAATGTGCCCCATTGTGAATTGTTCCAGGATAAGCTGCAAACCATTTGCGCATGATGCCGATGTCGAACATACACAGTCTTCTAGGTTGCCAAGAAGGTTGTTATGATGAATCATATAAAAAACCAAGCACAAAACAACAGGTTTCATCTAGAATGGCTTTAGGGTATCAATGATAATTTGTAGGGGGACAGTTTCTAGGAGACATGTGCTCTGAAGGAAGATTGGTGTTCACCAAAGTGGTGGTTGTTCAAGCTATTCTATTCATGTTGTGCCAGACATACGTTTTCAAGATCATCCTCTAAAACACGGCCCAGAATTTGGTTTTGTGAGTGCCCCTGACACTAAGTAAATAGTCACTGTACCAACCCAAAACAGAAAACCAGTTGGACTGCAGCAACCGCACAACCCACTGAGCAATATTTGAGTGAGACGTTAAGTAATTACAGGGATAATTAGTGAACCCAAACCCTCTTTCATTGAGGAAAATCACACTCAAGAACACTAGGAAACAATGGATATACATTGGCGAACCTTCCCAAGCCACCACTGGTAGCAGGATACATTCTGCTTGCGACAGTAGCTTATACCAGAGACATGATGCTTATGTGTCCACCGGCAATGGAATATACAAAACGGCATTGAAGTACCTTTCAAACAGTGTGTCAGCTTTACCAGGATTGACAACTGTGCTAGTGTTTACAGATTCTTCCCTTAAGCAAATATACCTACAATTCTTCCACAACCTAGAAGGGATTTCCAGATTCGGACACAGAATCCAGTCACAGCCTGAGGAGAATCCCATGAAATAAATTGGGATTTGAAACGAGTTGGCATATTTCACCATCCGGGGAAGAGTTTAAATAGAAATATGTATAGTGACTGAGGGGAAATAATGTACTAAAAGTACATATCCTCAGTGTGAGAAATTTGGTAAGCCTAGCATGTTTTCCTGAAATTGTCTTTGTGGGTTACTTGTGTGTTGTTCGTTTTTGACTTGAAACAGTTTCAACTGATTATTTGCTTTGCTGCATTTATTGTTTGTTTTTTCTTGATGTCATGTAATTGTGAAGTGTATTGGATACCTGTCCGGTGAATTTCTAAAATGAATATTAATTTAAAATAATGAATAATTAAATTATGTAGACCATCTTATTTGTGATTTTGGTCCAAGTCTGCTTAAATATTTGGCAGCCTTATAAACGGTCAGTTAGATCTTTTGTTTATTTTGTATTTACCTGCCCAATCTAGCTGTGTGATTTAGATCCCACCCCTTGTATAACGAATACTTTCTAAAAGTGGCATTTTCAAAACCAGAATTTAAAAAACAACTTCACAAAAATATGTATGTGAAAATTCCGAGTTCATGAAGCCCAAACTCCAAATCTCCATCTCTTCCCAATTGACAGTTGCTTATGTAAGATGTTACAAGGCCGGTCCCATGATAACCTATGGGAGAGATAGTCTTTGCAATAGTGAAACACCAAATTGGTAGAATTTCACTATAAGGACATGTAAAACACACAAGCACATGTCCTACCTTATACATACACAGCGCCCTACCCATGGGGGTATCTTGGGCCTACCTTACGGATGTCTTTCATGTAGTAAGAGGGAAGGTTTGGGCCTGGCAAGTGGTTGCACTTGATATGTCGACATGGCAGTTTAAACCTGCACTCAGAGATACTTCAGCATCAAGCCTGAGACATGGTTACAAGGCTACTTGTGGGAGACACAGTCAGTATTGCAGACCCACTAGTAGCATTTGATTTACAGGCCTTGGGCACGCACAGTGTACTTTCATCAATACTTGCAGATAAACCAAATAGGCCAATTGTGAATAACCAATTACGGAGAAAATGTAATCACAGAACACTTGCACTTTAGCACTGATCCACAGTGGTAAAGTGCCCAGAGTTCTAAAACCAGCGTAAACGAAATGCAGCACACAGTCAAAAACAGGAGGTCAGAAGCAAAACGACATGGCAAAAACACACCAAAGATGCCAGGTCTAACATCAGGTATGAGCTAAACCTAGAATTATATTTAGTTCTCCTGGGAATATGCAAAGTTACACCATTTGGGGTGAATACTCTACCAGCAATATTCATGTGTCCGACATCTGAGCCATTTCTGCAAGATATGAGACATAAGGGCATAGTGCATGATTCTAGTGCTGTTGGACCTGTCTGCGGCCTTTGATACCGTGTCTCATAACATCCTTCTCAGCCGTTTGCAGGAAGTGGGGATCGGTGGCTTAGCACTATCCTGGCTGGAGAGCTTCCTTTCCGGGAGGTCGCAATCTGTCAGCCTGGGCCCCTACCGCTCCATCTCGAGGGAGCTCACGAAGGGGGTGCCACAGGGCTCATGCCTTAGCCCTACATTGTTCAATGTATATGTGGCCCCCCTTGCTGAGATTGTGCGGAAGTATGGGTTCACACCGGTTTCCTACGCTGATGACACCCAGCTCCTCTACCCTTTGAGCTCCCTTAGCCCTAAAGTCAAGGAAAACTTTGCTGAGGGTATGAGGGCAGTGTCACATTGGATGGCCGCAAACTGTCTCCAATGTAACGTTGCAAAAACAGAGGTTATGCTCTTCGGCAAAGCAAGTCTCCTGTGGTCTCCAGATTGGTGGCCGCTGGATTTGGGTCCAGTTCCAATATCAAAGCCACACGTTAAAAACCTAGGGGTAAAAATTTATCAAAAATTGACCCTTAAGGAACATACCAACCATATTGCAGGACTGTGTTTCCACACCATTGGCCTTCTAAGACGAGTCTTCCCGTATCTTCCTGACACCTACAGGAAGACATTCGTACAGGCTCTGGTTACTAGCCGCCTGGACTACTGCAACGGCCTGCTGACATTAGCAAATGCAGATGCAGTAGGCCGTTTGCAGGTAGTTCAGAATACTGCGGCCAGATTGGTCATGAGTGCACCGGCTAGGACTCCCTCTAAGCCCTTGTTGGATGAGCTGCATTGGCTCCCTATACGGCAGCGCATCAGTTTTAAGATATGCTGTACGGTCCACAAATGCTTATATGGGGATAGTCCTAAATACCTTTCTCAATCTTTGGAGCTGTATCAACCCAGCCGGTCACTCCGCTCAAGTAACCAAGCTCTTCTGAAACCCCCTGCAACAAAAAAATCCAGACAGGGAGACCGAGCATTTTCCTCAGTCGGCCCTGCCTTATGGAATAAACTTCCAACAAACCTGAGAATGACCACCAACCATCTGTCCTTTAGAAAGGCATTAAAAACTCTCCTCTTTCAGGAAGCATCTCAGACCCATTAATCAATCCTATTGACTCTGTTAATGTTCTGGCCGGCAAAGCGCGGAGATACCCTTACGGGATTGAGTCCAGCGCGATATAAGAAATTAAAATTAAATAGCAAGTTTGCCTGAGGGGGCTCTTCTGGGCAAATAGTTGTGGACCTTATTGATATCCCAAAGGTATAAATATCTGTGTCCTGGTTATAAGTAATTTCACTAATTGGTGTTCACCCATGGGAAATTCATCAATAGGAATATGGACTACGGATGAAGTCAATCGAAAGGTGTGTACTGACCTGTAAGCCATCCTTTCACACAAGATGTTAGACAAAAAGTTTAAGATATGCCCTTCTTCAGACCCCAAGTGATCCACGTCCCTCTGCAAGCACTAATCTGTCCATGTCAGCCAGGCTGATCTGTGACACTTGACTGTTCTGTAACACTTGACTGTTCTGTCTGCCCAGGTTTGGATTGGAACAAATATCCGCTTGTCGTGAAAGTCAAGTAACTTTCCATAGTTCCCTATAATCCACCATGCCATAAGATGTAATGTGCCTTGAATCACCAGATAGTGTGGATTAACCAACGAATCCAGAAGGAGTTCCTGAAACATCTGAACTGGATACCAAACTTGAGACATCCACACTAAGGTCACTAGGACCAGGTATGCTTGCTGTCTCCTTGCCTGGGCAGATAGCCACTTTATCTTTGAGAATGGGAAAAGGCGTAACCTGTTTCCTGGCTCCTGTCTTGGAGGAAGGTGTCTATCGCTGCTGTGTTCAGATCCAGTTTGAAGCTGAAGTACTTGTACGCTTAGTGGTCCATTATTGATGCAAAATGATCCACCAAGAAGGGACACCCATCTGTTCAATATTTCACTGAACAGCCTCAACTGAAATGAAATGAAATGAAATGAAAAATTGCATTTGTATAGCGCATAACCGCCCTGGGGCCTCGCAGCGCTTGGAAACCCCAGTTTCCACAGGCTCATGTCCTGAAAGTTTCATGAATACCAGACCGTCACGTTGTTGGACACTCCCAGGAGGTATTCCGCCAATACTAATATCGGTTTGTAGATGCAGAAGTTCCAAAAGTTCTTGGCTAAGTCCGAGTGGGCCGTGAACATTGTTTGCCCAGGTAATTTATGTAATGTACTGCCGAATTGTTTTCCATCTTCAGCAGAATGCAGCATTGAATCCTCTTTGGTCTGGCATTACAGCACAGATGACACTGCCAGCAGTTTCAGGCAGTTGATGTAAAGTTGATGTTATTGAAGTGACCTATTTCCTCCTCTAGATAATTCTCCACACCTGGTACCCCAACCACTTCTAGCATCCGATTCATTGGCCATGTCTCGTTTGGATTTGACTATCGCTCTCCCACTCCCTGACTGACAACTAGCACCTGATCTCATTGCTTGGTGTCGTACAACAATGGAATCATCTCTGAGTATGTAATCCCCCTCTGGAGGTGTCAAGCTTTTAGTTGTTGCAGCACGCATGGAAAGATATTATGTATTGATGAAGAGAGGAGGCTAATGAGCCGAGCAATCTGGCATAGAAATGTGTTTGGTCGGTAAAGTCTTGCATTGGTTGGTACTAGGATGGGTAAGAAACTTGCAAAGTTCCTATCTGATCTTTGCCATCTTTCCCAATGGTTGGGAGACTCAATGTCGTTTCTTTGGAATCTATGACATATCCTTTCCAGGATCACCATCATCTGGAAATGTTCCAATAACTTCCTCATGCCCTGGTCCATCAGAATAATGACATCCAGGTAACATTTTAGATGTATTCCTCTGGATCTTAGGTGTTCGATCGCCAACCTGGACATGTTTCTTAAGCACCATGGTGCCAAGGATAAGCCAAACAGGAGTGCTGTGAATTCAGAGTACTGGTGTTTTTAGGTTAACTAAAGAAATCTGCGAGGGGGAGGAAATATGGGAAACGCGAGGCGAATGTCTTTCAGGTCCAGACAGACCACCCAGTCAAGGAGTCTCAAAATGTCTCAGTGGAGGTGGATTCCTTCCATCTTGAAGTAGCAATACACCAGCCACTTGTTGAACTCCTTGAGGTTTATGATGGGGCGAATGCCCCAGTCCTGCTTTTCCACCAGAAAAAAGATTGCTCCAGGACCATCTGGTGTGAATGGTGGTTCGGGAGTTGGTGTCATGTGGGCAAGTCTGTCACTTCAGAGTGTGATAGAGACGTCGTCTTCGGAAAATGTGTGGAGAAGTGGCTGTCCTTGGTGCAGGGAACTGTAGAACCCTATCTGGAAGCCTGTACCGTTTGCAGGACCCATGCATCCGTGGTGAAAGCTCACCAGTTGTGGACAAAACGCAAAAACCTTCCAGCTACATTTAGTTAGAAAGAATGGTGATCAATCACCATTAAAGGCTACTTGGGTGCTCTTTCTACTAAAGCTGCCTCTTGATACTTGGTGCCGCGGCAACCCTCTGGAGGGTAATAAAAAAACATATCTACATTGGTCTTGCCACTGACCGTGTCTGGAATCTTGCTCAGCTTTTTATATGGGCTTGTTAGGAAAAACGGCCTTTCGGGCGCTTCCTTCCACGTCTGGCTTCAGGGAAAACCTTGGAGGTTGGGGGAAGATCTCTTTATGAAAGCTTGGGTCTTGTCAAGGGAGGGAAAGGTGGAAACAAATTTACCAGACTTCTTAATAAAGAGATCTCCAAATAAGCTCCCCTGAGCTACAAACCTTGCCTTGGAGGTGGCAAGGTTCGCCAACTTGAGGTGCACCTTATTCGGAGGAGACCTGTGCCTCTCCGTAAAGAGAGTACAGTTGGCTTTGCCCAAGAAGATCACAGCTGTCTGAACCGGGCCGAACAATATGTCTGGAGAACTAAGAAGAGACCCAAATTTCTTGCCTTTTGAGCCATATCAAAGTTTTTTGTAAGTGGGACAATTTCGTCCAGGAGCTTGTCTTGGCATGAGTGTTAGGAATGATCTATTCCTTATTTGGAGTCTCGAACATATTTAGGCGAGAAATTTGCCATCTTAGTGTCAATAATGGGTATATGGGCTACGTTCTTTCCAGGAATAGATGGGACCTTCTGCCCTGAGGTGATTAGTTATCTTTATGTCAAGAGGTTTTCTCAGGTGGCCCTCCACTTTTGCAGCAACCTTCTCCTCCGGGGCCCATTTGGAATAGTGGAGATGGAGAATGTCCTCAGGGTAAAGCATATCAGATATGATATAAGTAATGTAGTAGGGTTACTTAAGTGGGGAGGGGGAGGTCTGGCACCGGTGTCTGGAGAGGAGTACCAGGGCTTAGTATGGCCCAAGTGGCCATTGGACTATTTTTGGGAGCTGTCCCTCTCCAGGGGATCTAGAGTAGGAGGGCTCCATGTGATAGGGTTGGGGGTCTCTGGAATTCATGTCCTCAGGCATGGAGATAAGAACATTTGTCCCCTGGTTGGGAGGTTGTGTCGGAGAGGGACACCCTTTTTAGCCTATCAAAGATCAACGTTGGTCACTTTGTGATAGTTGCCTTTTTCCCTCACCTCAGAGGGAATGTTACCAGGCTGCCCCTGATAAGTTGGTGGACTCGGTAGGGTCTAGAAAGATCTTCCCTCGCAATGTGGGGAGCAGAGAAACTATGTGCTTGTTGCAGGAGTTTCCTCTCCAGGGTGCTACAGTCCTCTGATTTTAGGCATCCATAGTCTCACAGAACTCAAATTCCCATAGCAGATACATGAGGGATTCCTCATCAGAGTAAGGGTGATCTGTGCTCTGCACGGCTGCACAGTATTGCGTTATGGGAGACTGAATGATTCTGAAGGTCTGGTACCCTGGGGCATTTAACACCCTGACTTGTAATCGGGTACAAAACGTTCCTAGGTTCTTGTTCCCATTTGTGTGGGGTTTTTAAAATACTGAACCCCCTGCTCAGGCGTCCTACTCCAGGCAGTAGCGGGGAGAGAGGCAGAAAGGCTACTCTGCATAAGGAGCACCTAATGCTGTCCCGTGGCGCTGCTAGTGAAAGACAAAATATACACAATGTGCACAAACTAAACTCTACAAGCAGCAGCCTGGGCTCCAACTGAGAACTGGTGTTGCAGATCTGAAAGTCTACAGGAGCAGTTAAGAAAGAGGGGGTATGAGAAGAAACAGGGGACTTTAAGGTGCAGCCTGTTACACGATTGAATGATTCTGTTCTTTCTTACCCATGTGTTGCTGGGAAAGCTTTTTTTAGGTCTCGTGACCTACAATGCGCGCTAGCGCATTGAGGGAGCGAGAATTTAAGTGCTCAAAACACTCGTGAAACCAAGGGTTTCGTTCGTGCGGTTTTGTTTAAGTTCATGTGAATCACGTGACCAAACAAGCACGTGCATTCACGGCCAGCACAGCACATCAAAGGGCTTCTCCTCCCCTAATTATTCAGGGCCGGCCGCAGGCCGGCCGTACTTTGTTTACCGGCCGCTCTTCACTTTGTCTCCGTGCGTGCATTTTATCAGAGATGAATCACTCAGTATGTATGACTGGACCGTGTATGTTACCCACAGAGATTGCAAGTGTGGAGGAAAGTGGTTGAATGCTTAAAACCTAAAAGGATCTAAAGTGACAATGAGATGCTAGCCCCATGACATGATACCACAGGAACATTGGCAGGAATTCATGTGCACTAATTCACCACAGCAACAGGAAAGCACTCACTGGACACCTATCTGGCCGCACAACACATCAAAGGGCTTGGCCCAGCGTGCGCTCTGCGGCTTCTCCTCCCCTAATTTCTCCTCCGCCGTACTTTCAGTTTACCGGCCGCTCTTCACTTTGTCTCCGTGCGTGCATTTTATCAGAGATGAATCACTCAGTAGGTATGACTGGACCGTGTATGTTACCCACAGAGAGTGCAAGTGTGGAGGAAAGTGGTTGAATGCTTCAAACCTAAAAGGATCTAAAGTGACAATGAGATGCTAGCCCCATGACATGATACCACAGGAACATTGGCAGGAATTCATGTGCACTAATTCACCAAAGCAACAGGAAAGCACTCACTGGACACCTATCTGCCATCTCCCAGAGTTCTACCGTTAATGGCAACACCAACACAATCTTACTGCAAACCGGTTACAGACAACCGGAGCCACCGTTGGTTAAATGCTGCCTTATAGAATTGTGCTAGAAAATATCTATCGTATGATCAGAGCTTCTGTCTGATGGCACCCAGGAGTCACTCATGGCCATTGATTGCCCATACTCTTTCGAGCATACTTTTACTGGTCTGAAGGCAGCACCGGGAAGGAGCCAGGGAATGCATGTTTCCGCTTGTGCCTAGGCCCCGCCTGCTGTCTGCACATACGACGACTCCAACCTGCATGTGTGTAACATACATACACTAGTAAGCGCCACCATCCACCTACCTTACCTATGGAGCGACCAGACCTCCCTGTGGGGGCGTGTGCAGTGCAGATTGTAAACTGTCTGTGCAGTGCCGCAATTTAGTTCATTCTAGAATTTGAAGTATTTTATAAATTCTTTTAAATTAACGACAGTGCAATTACAGGTGACAAATGTCCGAGACATGGCTATTTTTAAGTGACCAGGTATTTTAGTCTAAGGAAGAAGGGTAACAGCTTCTCACTTTTCACTCCTCTCACAAAAGTGTGACAACAGTTTTGAGGTATTTCGCTTCAACTGAAAGTTGTTTCTGCAGGTAAACCCCACAGGGGCATCGCGGCGATAATCCGCTCTGCCGCCAGGAGCCGCCTTTTGTCTGCTGACAGCTCTGCATACTATGAACACCACGGCTATTGTGAGACCCCTGCCTCGCCACATTAAACTGCTGTGAAAGTGAGTGGGGACAGTGTTTGTTGTGGCACTGTGCTGCCTTGTACAAACGAACCGCTGGATGCGGCCCCCGCTGCACTGTGACTGACTGGTGAACAAGAGTGCTTCTCTTGTGTTTAAATCACACAGCAATGGTGGGTAGGGACTAGGGAGCATGTATCACAAACGATTCAAAACCAAAAGCCAACCAATAACTACAACGTACACCACCAGGGCAAGGCCTCGCCTCCTCTCGGTCTCTATGTGGATTGAATCAAAGTCTCACTCTCACCCCCTGCAGGCAGCGGCCGGCCCCCAGGCATTATGCGTCAGTACTACTAAAGTAGTTACTAACAAAATTAACAAGCACTGGCGTTGCCAATAGGTCTCGCAGTAGGAAAGTTGGAGCTATTACAATTGCAAATAACAATGCCTTTTATTTTTGTTTTCATTTTAAAAACCTAAAGGGCTTTGTCATTTACAAAACCAATAGCTCCAACTTTCCTACTGCGAGACCTATTGGCAACGCCAGTGCTTGTTTTGTTGTTGTACTCTAATTGCTGCTGGTAGTGAGGAAGTAAAGCCTAATCCTCGCCTCCAGCCCTGACAAAGAAACTTTATTTTGGCTTGAACTTTCTCCTGATTATTTTTTCTATGTTTAGCAGTTGAACTCTCCAGGTGACAGTAAACAGATCTGTGGTGTTTCTGTGGATCTCATAATTCTGATGCTGCCAATAACTATTTTTGGCAGTCCCAGGAAAGTGACTAATCATAATGAGGGCTGTAGTCTGTGAGAATAGCAAGTTTAACTAGTTCAAAATCATGCCAGTTCTATGTGCAATAGCTGGAGTGTAAAAATGAGGTGGCAGGGAGAGAGATACCTTGATTTACTTCCTTCTTTTGGGAATTTTTCCAGAGCGCCGGGAAACCTCCGGGTAGCTGCGCGCTTAATAAATGTAATAATAAATAAGAATAATATTAGTTGGTTATTGTGATGCTTTGGTGTACAGGGGGTCAACCCTGCCAAGGAAATTAGACCAGAGCACTTTTCTGTTCTGCTGTGTTTGAAATTTGTATTTAAATCAGAGATGCGATGGCAACATTGTAGTGTCCCAGCTTCTTTGGGGACTGGTCTTCTTAGGGTGACAGCTAGTCTTCAGCCAGGCCTCGGTCCAACGTCTGCCGGTTTCTCCTCAGAATGAGGCAGATAAAGCGCAGGTAAGTAACTATTCTGATCCATTACCAGACTTGTCAGACCCCCACTCCCTTAGCCATGTGGTTTTTCATGCAGGTAGAATGTCATCTTGGGTAAAAAATCTCTCACTATGTGCTCATGGATAGTGCTTTGGGTTTTACCCCACTTTAATGCTAGTAACTACAGGACTTTTATGGTGCCTGGCATGCTTAGAGAAACATGCATATAGGCGCAATAAACCCCAGGCTATGCACCTGTGAAAGCCACATTCCTTCTGGAGCATGGCTGCACTCTCGTCCCAAAGGTGGCGTCTCTGCTCGTCCCACCGGGAGGGTCTGTGCTCCTCCTCTTCTGTTGGGATAGGGTTTTTCTGCTCGGTCCGCTCCACTTCTACACACCGCTTCTGCTTCTCCTTGGAAGGCGAGCTCAGTCTTGGTACTCTGTATTCCAGCATGGCATCTCTCTTCAATGGAGGCTGTTGCTTCCTTCCTCAGAACTGTCCAGGGGTCTTCTCCATGGGATCCCAGACGATGACTTCTTCTGACTTTGGGGTTTTTACTTCCTCGTTGCTCTCGGCTCCAACTGTTGACCACCCCCCCTTCCTAGAGGAGAATCCAAATTTAAAGAGTCAAAGTCCAAATACAAGGGCGTCCTGTCTCGTGATATTGAAAGGCTGAACTCTTGAGTCCACAGCCAATGAGGACTACGGTAGGAAACCGGTAAGTCCTCCTCACCGCACTTGTATAACGAAACTTGAGTGCCTCCCTGCAAGGCACGTGAAGGGGCTCCCGCCGAGCTCAATCAGGAGCTCTGCATCCAGAGTTCTGTGCTGAGGGGGCCCCCTGCACCGCGGGGCTGCAGGGGCCTGTGTTACGCCCTTGCCTCCCCGTGACAGTTACTTTTGCCAGTCAAAACTTACACCCAGAGTTACCCCTCTGGGAGGAAAGGAGGAAGGTAAAGAAGGCGCCAGTTCTCAAGCAGTAATCCCTTTCTAGTCAATAGGTCAAGGTTCTTGAACACTGATCCGATCTCTCAGGGTTTCACTAACTGATGCATTCTGTCTCAATCCAACACCCTCTTCTGAATTATGGATTCTCCCTGACTGTCGGAATTTCTCTTAATCATTATCTATTGGTATCAGGCTTCCCCTACTTGTATATATCACTTTTCCAAACCCATGCCCATCAGCTACTGCGTCGTTGTGGGTCTGCATAATCAGCCTAATGTATAGTTTCATCTTTCAGCTTGGCTTTCTGTTTGTGCAGTTACAATATAAGTTTGTTGAAGTAAGGTCTTCCTTTTCGTTAATCATAAATAATTTTGTTATAAAAACAAGAAGGTGTATGTACATTTTTAGTTTAAATGGAATAGCTTCAAGCTCGTACTGAGTTCCGTCGTACTTTAAAAAAAGAAAATACTGCTGTGACTTCAGTGGAGGTGTATGCTTTCTTGTGCTATGTTGGAATTTGTAATGCGTTTATTATGGCATCCCACCATGTTATTTATCCTTATGCTGTTTTGTGTGACCATGGAAATGTCATCACTAGATTTTGTCTGTTCTGTTGTGTGTTTTGTTGTGAGATTAGCAGAACGTTTGTTGAATATGTAGTTCAGATGTGGTTTGTGTGGGTTAATGTCAAAGTAAAATGTTTTCGGCCTTAAAAGACCTTTGCTGGGTTTGGATGTTTGTGGCAAAGGGCACTTTAATTTTTAGGTCTCTCCAGCTTACAGTTGTTAGCTGTCTGTTGTAGAAGACCTATTTTGTACAGTACTAATACTTACATTGAGCTTTGGGTCAGCCTATTGCTTACCATTAGTTGGCTTCTTGTAAAAAAAACTAATTTGCTTGCATTTATTTGATGATTTTCCTTCTTGTGTTTGTTTCCCTCTGGGAGCATAGCATGTTTACTATCCTTTTGGTTGGATGATTTGTATCCTTCTGAACCTCCATTTCAGGGAACTACTGTTTATATTTCTTTATATTATATTTCTGTTTATATTGTGTTTCAAGCTATCTCCCCAACCTGCTATGTCACCAATCACATCGATGTGTTCTTTGCATGGCGCCATCGTCCAAGCTCTTCTGTTGCTTCCCCTCAACTCACCGACCCACTCTTTTTTTTCATAGAGCACCCCTGACCCAGCTCCCCCCTGTCACTGATTCTGCTCATGTCTATGTTTTTGCCTCTGTCCCACACACCACCACCTGTTTAATTGCTTCCCCCATCCAGCACCCAGAGTTGTTTTCTTTTTAAACATGTTTTTAGGGAGAGTCCATAAGCTGTGGTTGGCTACTAGGTCGCTCCATTCCTAAAGCGAAACCAGAGTTTAGGGGCAGGGCCGGACTGGGAACTGAAAGTAGCCCTGGCAAATGTACCCCGACAAGCCCCCGTCAGGCGCCTCTCGAGCGAGCGCAGAGAGCAAGCCCGACCACTAAAAGATGTGTTTGTGGGGGTTCTCCCCCCAAGAAAATTTTTGAAAAGACAGACCAAAATGGTGCATTTTACAGCACATTTTTCATTACATATTTAACTGTATTAACTTTCAAAGCACAGTAAATAGTAGATGATGACCTTAAAGAGCACCAGGTTACCCACCCAGTCATATGTACCCATAGACATTCTTTCTGAGAGCACCAAAAACAGACATGATTAGTGAATCAGAGAGAACATAGTAAAAGTGAGACCAGCCCCCATTTGGTGTGTAGCAAGCAAGCACAGTGAGCAACCACTACTAGGGGGAGCAGGGTAGGGGTGCCCCGCTCATGCAGGGGCACCCTCAAACTTAGGACCCAGCAACCCCCATTCTGTATTGAAAGGCCTGCCTTAGGGGTGACTTGTAGGTTTCAAGTGTAGTGACCTCCGATATAGGGAAACCTACATCCATTGTAAATTGTGCTAGCACATGCTTACACAGGCTGCAATGCCAGGCCTGATGTCACAATTTGAGTGGTCTCTCATGGGTGGCATAATACATACTTCAGCCCAAGGGAGACCCCTGGGGTACCTATGCCCTGGGTACCTTAGTACCATATACTAGGGACTTACTAGGGTACCCCAGTAGCCAATCTGTAGTGTACCCAAGTACTCACCATGTCAAATTTAGGGAGGAAGCACAGAGACTGGGGTCCTGATTAGCAGGATCCCAGTCAGACTAGTCAGAAAAACATAATGACACCAGCAAAAAGTGGGGGTGACCAGACCATGAAAGCAGATCCTATTTTACTGCGTGCCATATAAAAGAAAACTGCTGATTTACAGCCCGTTGATCCAGCAATTTGTGGAAGCTTAGGCGCAAGCCACCAGAGAACAAGTCACCATTCATGCCAATATCTCCTCTCTCTCATGCTGACAGAAACCTGGACATGATGGTGCCATGCCCTGTAGATATTCCCTTAAGTGGGAAGGCCAGGGAGTAGGGCTTTGTTGATTTACTGTGAGAGAAACAACATTTTAAGCAGCTCATAGCAGTAGTGAGCAGAAGTGAATGGGTGACCAAGACTATTGGAGCCAGGGAAGAGGACACCATGAAGGACTCCCTCCCAGATGTGAGATTGCATAAGGTCTTTCTCCAAGAGGTTGTATCCAGCCAACCAGTATGCCGCCCATTCCAGCTGTGTTGAAATATTTTAGTTCGAGAAATCAGGGTCCCCCATGCCAAGGTTGGGGGGTTTTAAGTTTTGCAAATGCGTTTCCTACCCATGCCTCAAATTAGATAATTTAAAAGAATGTCCAACTCACTGAATTTTCAGGAACGGATCAAGATTGGAAGGTTGGCAAAGTAATAGAGGAGGTGGGGGAGCATTACCTTTTTAGACAACAGTATACGGCCCGCCGCCGAAAATGGGCGATGGATCTAATAGACCTGTGACAATAAAAATCTTATAGCTTTCCCCAGATTACTCTCCAGCAGGTCTACCTATACATTATGGATTTGGATTTGCATATAATGAAAGGTGTGTGGAGAACCTGTTAAGGTCCCGCTCGCCAGATGGATCGTGCATTTTAGAATGGCATTGCGGAAGGGAAATACTAACAAATATTTAATTAACTTTTAGCCTCAATAGCCTCCAGAATTCCTCTATAGTGTACATCACGGGGACCAGGGCCATATAAATATTACACATAAACAGTATCATGTCATCTGTGCAGAGAGAAATTATGTGTGTAGCTGCACTCTTTAAGATGTTGCAAAGAAGCCCCATGGCACCTATTTGCACCCCTCAGAACGATGTAAAATCGCCTTACATTTAAGGGAGTATTACGGCTGGGAATTCGAAAAACGTGACCAATGACACCTATATTTAATCAGCACATACAAACAAGTGAAAAATACAAAAATGTGATGGATGGAATGCCTGAATTAATTTCAGCAAAAGGTAATTATTTGGGCTCCATCCCATTCCATGACAGTTTCACACCATGCCACCACAGTTTTGGCCCAGTCATAAGCAAATCAGTCTTGGCCAAGCTCAAATAGGACCAGTCCATCCCAAACAGCCATGCTAGGTCCTCCCTGAACCAGAACACGAGCAACTCAATACTGGTGCTGCTCCAACTGGGACTTATAACTATCATCTGTTTGTTGTAGGTTCCGCACTCCTGGTGAGTATTTTTAACCTAGGTTGATTTAGAATTGTGATACTGTCGTTGGTGTAATGAATGGTAATCTTGCTGGGCTTCCAAGATTAGAGTATTCCAAAGTGAAAATATGTATCCTGTGACACAAGATGCATTCCATTCATGCACTCCTTTCCAAACTTTCATAAATTTTCATACAATTTTGTTGAATGTTCATTAATTTATTTATTCATAGCGAAGTTTTTTAGCAACATGTCATTATTTTCATGAATGTTCAAAACATATGGTATTCGTATTTTAGAATGCTAGTATTGCCCAATGCATTTCAAGCTTATCGCCCTTCCTCAGGGGACTTCCATTACATCTAGAAACAGTAATCATAAATCTTGGTTAATGTCCAAATGAAACTACAAATCATGTAGAATTAAAACATTTTCAAAACATAAAGCAGGAACATGGTATTTAAATGCTACCCCACAGGCTCATGTGAATTTGTGTATTTCTTGAAGAAACCGTGTGAAATCATGGATAAATAATCATCTACATTCATTAAAACAGAAGGAGAACGTGAAGCTCAAGACTGGGCACTGACCTTAGTGCATGTAATATGACGATCGCGGAAATTAGCTGTAAAGAGTAAAGGGACTCGGTTTAGTAAAATGCAACGTGACAAAAGTGTCTCGTTTCCAAATATGCTAACAAGCCGTCTCTTACCGGGGTAATCGTACCGTGGTGCTTCCCTCGCTATGCTTGGCGTGCGGCGCTCTACCTGGCCGCCTCTATGGTATTAGAGTACTGTGGTTACGGCGTGTGTTTACGTGAATAGCGGACGTAAACATAGAAAACGGACTAGGTTGTCAAATAACTAGAATGTGAAAGCGCAAATGACGAGTAAAGTAATACTCGGTAAACGCATGTGGGGTGCGGAGATAAAAACGAAAAATGAGAAGGTAGAAAGAGAAAATATGTACATAGCAAAACGCACGTAAATATCATATATGAGGTGATAATATATGCTTATAAATTGTAAGCTGAATAAACCTCATGTAAACATGTGTACTCATGTAATATATAGTTCTCCACTGTATAGAAAGTCAGTTCATAGATAACAACAAAGGCACGTTACCATGTCATAATTGTGGCAATTGCTCCGCAATTATTAAAGGCAATACCATCAATCACCCTACCAAAGGTTCTTCAATAAAACTGAAAGTCACTGGAACGTGTGACACTTCAAACGTCATCTACATGTTGAGATGCCCTTGTGGCCTCTCATATGTAGGCAAAACACAGAGAAAAATCAAAACCAGAAGTATAGAACATAAGAGCAATATCCGGTTGAAAAACGACAAATCAACAATAGCAGTACATTTTAATGATGCCAAACACAATGTGAGCCAACTCAAATTGTGTATCCTAGAAAAAGTGGCAACCCTTCCAGGCAGAGATAACAACAGTTATCTATTACGCAGAGAAATCTTCTGGATTGATTACCTGTGCACCCTACAGCCAAAAGGACTCAACGAAAGGATGGACCTTCATTGTTATCTATGAACTGACTTTCTATACAGTGGAGAACTATATATTACATGAGTACACATGTTTACATGAGGTTTATTCAGCTTACAATTTATAAGCATATATTATCACCTCATATATGATATTTACGTGCGTTTTGCTATGTACATATTTTCTCTTTCTACCTTCTCATTTTTCGTTTTTATCTCCGCACCCCACATGCGTTTACCGAGTATTACTTTACTCGTCATTTGCGCTTTCACATTCTAGGTATTTGTCAACCTAGTCCGTTTTCTATGTTTACGTCCGCTATTCACGTAAACACACGCCGTAACCACAGTACTCTAATACCATAGAGGCGGCCAGGTAGTGAAGGACTGGGTTCTTTTGGACCCAGCGGTGCCAGGGCACAACACCTGAAACCTTCGTGGGTAACCTGCTCCGGCGTACAAGTCACAGAGACACGGGACACTTCCTTGGACGTCAAAGATTCAAGGTTTATTTGCTGCAGGGAACACAGAAGTCACAGGAAGTACATCGAGTGTAGTTCGGGGAGACTGCTTCAAATTGGTTCTGTGGATCGCTCCTTTTATACAGTTTTTACCCATAGGATAACATTGAACACAAAAGTTTACAACCCGGTTCCCACAATTAGCCCCAGAGGGGTCGCTTTGGTCACTTTAGAAACACATAAGGTCCGGAACATAAGTGCGGAAACATTTGGCGGTTCCCAACTGTAAAAACCATCTTCCCACCATTAGCAAATTCCAATCGACAGTAAAGTAGACCGAAATAGGAACGAAGACAGGTGGAAAGGAAGACGGAGACAGTGGGGAGATCGGAAAGGGTGTAAAAGGGGGAGGTAACGGGAAACACGAGATACAGGCATCAAAGGGACGTGCCTAATGAGATGCACGGCTGAGACAATAAGTCCGTGCGGCAAGATGAGCCTCGAGCGGCGCCATCTGCCTTACAGTAGCATCCCCCTCGTACAAAGGACATGTGTCTTCCGCAAATATCTTGGGAGTCCCAGGGTCGCGAAGCGGACAGCGTCCGTTCGCTGGCTACTTGAGGGCAAGAGACAAAATGGATGCCGTATCTAAGATGGAACCCGTGGGTACAGATGAGAAACCCACTTAACAAACGAACGGTTTAAGTTAGCACAGCGAAACTGCGCATACTTACTAAACTCGTCATTTGCGGTTCATAGATACTAGACTCGACTATATTCGTGCGAGTCAAATGCACCACTTACAATTGCCACGGAACCTCAGACGCTCCTTTTGCCCTCATGTAGGCAAGCACTAGTCAGAATCATACTCGATATTCATCAGACCATCAAGATGTTGTTGTAGCATAGCTCTGTCCAACCGAGTCCCCTTGGTAACAGGTGGTTGTCTCATACACGTTGTAGCACAGAGGCCACATAAGGCAGGACCACACTGCACACAAAGGCAACACGTGAACAGGAACACTACCACAACCCCAATGATCATCAGAATTTTCCAACCCCAAGTCGACATCAGGCCCCAAAACCATCCAAGTAGCGTCCAATCCCCTACGTCCACGTGTATGGATTCGGAGATCTTATGCAACTTCGAGATGGCTTGATAGACAGTAGGAGCATTATCTGGGATGAAAATGCAGCAGCTCGAATGGATCACCTTACATACCCCACCGCGATCTGCTAAGATGACGTCTAAAACCATACGGTTTTGTAACGTCATGAGTCTCTCCGCCTGAAGTTCCGTGGTGATATTACCAAGGGCACTGGCAGTAATATTAGCTGTCGATTCTACCACTCGAGTCAACTGTCTCAGGTTCCTACTATTAACCATAGGTCCCCAAAACGGGAGGAAACCCTTGAAAAAGTCTCCTGCCTCTTGACCGGCAGTGTCCTCTTCGCTAATTACGCCTCGTACAACTCTAGTCTTATGATAATCGGCATCTACAGTGAACGTCGGAGGCAACAGATTTGCAATAAAACATGAGCCCATGAAGTCTGCGGGCAACCATGTGTATGCACGATCATAACAGATAAAGTATGTACCCTTGGCAGCCAGAAACACAGGGGACGGGAACATTGGCAGAATGTAACTTTCAGTGCAAGCACTTGCTCCAAGTAGGGCTTGTGAACCACGACCCACAAGACAAAGATTACCAGTGTGGGGTACGACCCATATTGGAGGCGAGCTTTTAAGCTGCTTTTCACTAGTGAACGCACTATATTCACCTCTACTTAGAACCTTATAGGCGTGTACCTCTTCTTCAGGGATAAGAAAAGGATCATGGATCTCATCCTCCATATCCTCTATTGCCATTGATAGCTGCCTCTGATACGAGGTAGCGCCAGAGTAGGGGGAACGTGGTTCTCGAATGGGGTGGAAACCCAGTGCGCTTCGAAACATTGTTTGAAATGCTCGAGCTGACCCTTGGGAACTATACGGTAACACCAGATATGGAATTCCCTTACCCGTAGTATGTGGCATCAACCCACACACCCAACAATTAGTAGTGTTAACCACTAACTGATGCTGATGAAGGAGCTGAATAAAGGAATTGTTGCGGAATTCTACACGTCTAGCCTGTTCGTGTTCCGGTAACATATGAAAGGAATGGGGAGAAGCAGTAGTGGTAAGATTAGGGTAAGGAGTAGGAGTAGGGGTAGCAGGTAAGAAGTAGGACATAGCATAATACACCCCACCCGCCAATAATGCAGAAGCAGTCAAAAATAACATAAACAATTGGAATATGAAGCATTTGGTACGACTGAGTTGCTGCAGCTTGAATCTATAGCCTTGAGCCCCTTCCAAATCATTTAGCTTCGAGAATGCCATTCCCTACGACCGTCCGCAACGTTTCTTGACGCACTTCGTTCCGTACAGCAATAGTCAATCCCTAGGAGTTCCTAGGAACCGACGGTCTTTAACCTAGCGCCAAGACCTACTGTCCAGAAGGAAGTACGCGCGCGGCCCTACGGCCTTCAATACACGATATGTATGTACAAGCACAATGTCTCTCAGCTGTGGAAGTAAAAAGATACAAGGAAGGAAACTCAATATATGTATATATGTACACAATTCACAGTGATACGAATGTTCAAAACTGATCACGGGAAAACGAGGATATTGCAGTTGTCAATTTCAGCAAAGCAAGAAAATTTTATTTGTCCTTAGTGTGAGATCGCAAAGAATATCTGTGTTTCCCGGGACGTGTCTGTTCGTCGAACAAGGGATCCGTTGAAGAGACAGCGTCCTGCTGATCAGTTAGTTGATCTGGTCTCGAGTCTTTTGCTGACAAGTGTTCAACAGTGGCTTTCTGCTGCGCTGAGTGTTCTCCAACAGGCTGTGCGTCGCTGAAAGGTACAAACGCCGGCAATGTTTCTGTTTCTGTTGACGCAATGCCTTTCCTTACCCACGGGTCTGCTGGCAGAGGAATAGGGACTCGTTTACAATGGGTAGCATGTACCCAATTTTTCCGCCCCTCAAGACGAACGGCAGTCCTCGTGGCCAGGAGCACCTGGTAAGGTCCAGTAAATCGGGGGTCCAGATTGTTCTTTCGTGAAAAGTTGCGTGTAACCACCCAGTCTCCGGGCTGGAGCTGGTGGCCTGGACCCTCCGTCTGCGTCGGCAATGCGTCGTAAACCTGTTGGTGAATTAACCTCAGTTTAGCAGTCAAGTCATGTAAGTAGTCAATCAACATTGGATACTCAAGATCAGAGAATATTCCTGGCCTAGGAACCCCCCACACATTCGCAGGACGGCCGAACACTATTTCATAGGGACTAAGCCCTATTCGGGAGTGTACAGTCGCCCTAGTTGACAGTAGTGCTAGAGGCAAAGCATCAGGCCACGAAAGACCAGTCGTTGCCTGAGTCTTCGCTAGTTTTAGTTTAAGGGTGCCGTTATACCCTTCAACTAATCCGGCTGACTGGGGATGATTGGCGCTATGGAATTTTTGGTTTATTCCAAGGCCCTTACACACACTCTTCATCACACTTCCAACAAACTCACTTCCGTTATCTGACCACACGACTCTAGGCATTCCATACCGAGGAAAGTATTCCTTCAGTAGAATTTTCGCAGTAGACAAAGCAGTATTGTCTTTGAGGGGATAGGCCTCGATCCATCGGGAGAATGCGCAAACCACAACTAAAACGTATTTCAAGTTATTGCATCTCTCCATATGGATGAAGTCCAATTGAATCACCTCAAAGGGATACGAAGGAGGAGCAAAACTGCCAGGGGGAGTTGGGGTTCCTTTGCCAGGATTGTACATTATGCACACCATACAATTCTTCACCAGACGTTCAGCACATTTCGTAATTCCATCATTCTTCCATACAGGCGACAACAACTTACAAATGCCTTTCGCGCTAATATGTGCTAACCCATGTGCCATTGTCACAACGGCCAGCACATACGCATCAGGCAACAACCATCTTTTCTGATCCGACAAATCAATCCAACAACCACTCGCATCCAACCTTCCCGTACTTTCTTTCCACTTCGCCTTTTCAGTCTCGGTGGCCTCATTCTGAATGGCTTTCACGCTCTCAACAGTATCTTCACACATACTTGATTCTGTAGGCCACCTAACCGAACTCGTCACATACATTCGAGTGCTAAGGTTCCGGGCAGTCTCCTTAGCAATCTCATCCGCAAACGCATTACCACGACCAACATCATCCGTTACTTTACGATGCGCACTACACTTAACAATCGCAACTTGCGCAGGCAAAGTCAATGCATCCAAAAGATCGTTCACAAGCTGGCCATGCTGTATCTTCGTACCGTGCGATGTCAAAAAACCACGCTCTCGCCACAATCGTCCAAAACTATGCGCTACGCCGAAAGCGTACTGGCTATCGGTGTACACATTCACACGTTTCCCTTTTGCTAACACACATGCTCTAGTGAGAGCAATCAGTTCTGCAGCTTGGGCAGAATTCTGATTCAATCTTGCAGTCTCAACAACAGTGTTCAACGTGACAACAGCATAAGCAGTAGTCACATCGCCATTCGGTAACTTAAAACATGACCCATCCACATACAGAGTGCCATCCGGATCTTCCAATGGGGTGTTTTTAAGGTCCACTCGACCTTTTGTTTCCTCTTCTGTCCGCAAGTAACAGTCATGTTCTGCTGCTTCATCTGACTCTGCACTAATTGGTAACAAAGTTGCCGGATTTAGGACATTACAACGTTTTATCTGAATGTGGCTTGCCAAGAGCGTCAATTCGTACCCAGACAACCTCGCACTCGTCAAGTGCTGAGTTTTCGTACGATTCAGCAGAGTATCGACTGCATGCGGAACCATCACCGTAAGCATATTATCCATGACCAATCCTGCTGATTGTCGGATGGAGACCGCAGCTGCCGCTGTTGCTCGTAAACAACTCGGCAATGCTCTAGCTACTGGGTCCAAGGTCGAGGAAAAATATGCACATGGACGCTGCTTACCACCAAAAGGTTGCGTTAAGACACTCAAAGCACAACCTTCCCTCTCGTGAACATATAGTGTAAACGGCTTACTGTAGTCAGGGGTACCCAACACAGGAGCCGAACATAATGAATCACGTAATTCAGAAAAACTTTTCTGACATTCTTCCGTCCATGGTAAAGGAGTTGAAACATCCTTGCACGTAAGAGCCACCAATGGTTTCGCTAGCAATGAAAAATTAGGAATCCACTGCCTGCAGTACGACGTGATACCTAGAAAGGCACGCACATCTCTTTGGGTTTTTGGCACAGCCATTCGCGCAATCGCTGCAATCCTCTCTGGGGTCAATCTCCTTCCCTCCTTTGACAATAAGTGACCTAGATAGGTTACTTCTTGACAACAATATTGGAGTTTAGAAGGTGACACCTTGTGATTTAACTCACAGAGATGTTGCAGCAATGACACTGTAGCAATTTGGCATATGTCCTGAGTATCAGCGGCCACCAATAAGTCGTCGACGTATTGGATTAAAGCCGCACCAACCGGCAACCGAAACGCATCCAGTTGACCCTTCAAGGCTTGACTGTAAATGGATGGACTTTCACAGTAGCCCTGAGGAGCGCGTTTGAACCGGAAGCTACGTCCACCGAGAGAGAAACCGAAAAGGTCCCTGCTCTCTACGGCAATCGGGATGCTGAAAAACGCATTTTTCAAATCAATCACCGAAAACCAAGATGCGGTAGCTGGAATCAGAGTCAGTAGCGCCGTGATGTCAGGCACAACAGGAAATTGAGGAACCACAATTTTATTTACCTCCCGTAAATCGATAACAAAACGATAAACAGGCGGTTTTGTAGGATCAGTACGTTTAAGAATGGGCAGTACAGGGCTGTTGCACACGTTTCCCCGAGTCTCCTCAATAACATCTTTCTCGATCAAGTCATAAATGATCGCTAACAAAGCTCGTTCACCATCAAGGGAGATACGATATTGGGGAATACGTGGCAATCGCACATTAGATTTCAATTGAACAACATAAGGGGAGATATCAAGTAGGCCCACGTCATTTGGACCCGTCGCCCACAAAGACGCAGGAAGAGAACTCAATTCCGGTGGAAGCTTATCAAGAGACAAATACATAGGAGAGACAACCCTCTCTCCTAACGTAAGCTTTACACCCGCAGGAGAACAATACAAAGTTGCATACAAACGTTTAAGCAAATCCAGACCCAAAAGATTTTCACCACAACCAGTAGTCAAAATCAACGGAGCCTCTAGCTCACGTGGCCCAATTTGAAGGGGCAAAGGGCACGAAACTGGATTGCTAACGGGGGCGCCAGAGAATCCTACGGAAACATTTGTTAAGCCAGACAAAGGTGCGCCAGGGAGTTTTGAATGCATGATAGAACTTTTCGCTGCACCAGTGTCCAACAGAAAAGGCTCAACGACGCCCGATGTAGCAACTGCGACGTAAGGCCCTCTCTGATCTACCGGAACTGATACCACTCCCTCTCTTTGTCTTTGGCTGTCCTAATAATTACCGTCGTCAGTTCCCTGATCGACGTAATAATCATCTACATTGTACTGCGCAGATCGTCCTTGCGATGATCCACGTTGATCGAAACAATTATTAGAATTAGATGAATTATCTGGGCGATCGTTCTGAATACCACGACCTCTACCACGCGATGCCTGCTGTGAACCACCACGGCCTCCTTTAGACGAATTACCACTAATACGTTCGTTAAGAACGGGGCAGTTAAATTTAATGTGTCCCTCCTGTCTACAATAAGCACATTGATTGTACCCTAACGATGATCTTTGGAAGGAGGAATCATTACGCGACTGCGATCGATTCGATTGCGACTGCGATCTATTCTGTTGGGGCGCATTTTGATTAGAACGCGGCGGATACGCTTGTTGCAGCAACACTTTAGTTTTCAGCTCTTTTGTCTTCTTGTCAGCACGGTCATTCTCCTCTTTCTCTCTATTCTCGTAATATTGCGCCGTAGCCAATATCTGAGCTGAGGTAGAAACGGCCCATGCACTTTCCGAATTCTTCAATTTATTGCTCAAATCAGGCAACAAGTTCGACACGAATTTATCCACAAACAACCTCTGTCCACCCTCAGTACCCATATCCTGCCCACTATGGTCAATGAATGCTTCCTCAAACCTCGTAAAGAAGTCGGAAACACTCTCGTCTTTCTTTTGCTTACAGGCTGACAATTTGTCCCAATTGACTCTCATAGCTGGCATAAGCGTCTTCATTAATGCAATTATTCGTTGCGGAAGAGCAGTAATCAGTTGATCGGGTTTAGGAGCAGCCACTTGTCCAGCATCTGCCGCTGTAATGGCAGCCCAATCACCACCTAATTCATTTGTGTGATCTTGGTGACGAATCTTAGCCCATACCGGTTGTGGTACGACGTTGCCAAACAACATATCGATATCGGCAAGATTCATTATCGTAGCATCTACGAGCTGCGATAATTCTTTATAATACCCAGTAGGATTTTTACGTGGGTCAGGCAAAGATTGCTTTACCTGAAGCACTTCCGAACGTTTCCATGGGAGGTGTATCCACACTCTCTGGAAATGCGCCGCTACCGGAGGATTAGCATTACCATCAGCTGGTATCCAAACTGGCGGGACTTCACGCATAGGGTATTGGCCAGACTCGTCTTGTTTTTCAATATCCTCAACAAACAGTGCGTGAGGAATGGGAGCGGGACGAAGTGATAGTAACCGCTCAATAGCACGACGGACATTAGTATCTACTATCAATCCAGTTGCGAATTGAAGCCGAAGATTAGACAGGGCGGTCGGCACCTCGTCAGGCGCATCGGCCGCTATCTGATCATGTAGGAACTTACACATTTCGTCAAACACATATCTCTGAGTCGGTATGTTGAATTGACTAAATGTGTCGAGAACAACTCGGGGTGGATTTCTCTGCGGATTGACCATCCAACCCATCGCCATATTGTATAGCGCAGCGCGTTCCCTATTACCAGGAAGCTGACTACGTCTCTGAGGACCATCGGAACCAGCAGACCCATGAACAGGTCCGAGCGACTGAAAGAAATTTGGTGCAATAGGAGAATTACGACTACGAGTAGAGGGAGAGAGATAAGACACAGGACTAACAAGAGAAGGAGTAGAAACAGTAGCAGCAACAGGAGTTAACAACACAGGAGCAGTAGCGGGAGCGTGAGTATGTGGAAGCGGAGGAGCAGTAGGAATAGAAACAGACAAAGGAGCAGGAACAGTTGGAAGAACGGGTGCAGGTTGAGGAACAGGCGGAGGAACAATAGGTGGAAGAACAGGTACGGCAGGGACCACAGGAGCTGCGGTACCCTGTACGTACGGAGGTGGCGACTTCATAAGATAGGACATTAAAGGATCCTCAACTGCCTCTTCCTTCTTATCCGACTCCGTAGGCAAAGCAGGATAACATTTATCCATGGTCATACGCTGTAACCTCTCAAACACTTCCTTATCCTTATCCTCCTTATCACGCTGGAACTGCTCAGCTTTCTTCACTATGGTAGCAACATTATCTCGCTGACTACGTTTATTTAGTCTGATTTCTTTCTGTCGGGCTTCTTTGCGCCACAACCGAAAGGCATCAAACATGGCCGGCCTTGATTTACGTTCGAACAACCTCTTTTCTAGATTATCTAAGATTGACGCCTCGAAGCTACCGTGAGGTGGCCAGCGAAGATCGCCGTCTTTCTTTGTGTATTTAATCCAATAATCGTTAAAAGCAATCGGGCCTAGCCCATGTTTGCTATATAAATCATAAGTGGGAGTTCCAACCGGAGGTATCGGACACGAGTCCTCCAGCAGGGAATCCGTACCACAAGGTCTAAAACAACTGAACAAAGTACTGCGACCAGGCATCTTGCACACTAGCCGAGTTTCACAAACTTCAAGGGTTACGGGATTTACCAAGTCCCAGCAAAGAACAAAACCCTCGGTTTTTGGCGGCTGCAGTCGTCAAACAATACAACAACAAAGTACGCTAGCAAAGTGTCACCGACAAAAACACTCACACAGCGTGAACAACAAAGACACCCGCTAAAGTGTCAACAACCAAGAACTCTGGGAGCGACCCACAAATACTTAACTCAAAGATCGATGGCGTCACCAGGAAGGCCCGTCAGTCGTCTCGCTATACCAAGGTCTACGCCAGGCGCCAAAACAGGTCTACAGTCAGGGCAGCAGTCCGTCGCAGCCGTCAGGAGGCGGGAATCTTCGCGGGAAAAGTCTTCGGGCCACTTATTTCGACAACAGGATCGATGAAGCGGAGTGCACCTTCCCTCGGAGATTTCACACGAAGTTCCTCACGATCGTCGGGCTTGGACCGGTACCACTGATGCAGCCCCACGTTGGGCGCCAACTGAAGGACTGGGTTCTTTTGGACCCAGCGGTGCCAGGGCACAACACCTGAAACCTTCGTGGGTAACCTGCTCCGGCGTACAAGTCACAGAGACACGGGACACTTCCTTGGACGTCAAAGATTCAAGGTTTATTTGCTGCAGGGAACACAGAAGTCACAGGAAGTACATCGAGTGTAGTTCGGGGAGACTGCTTCAAATTGGTTCTGTGGATCGCTCCTTTTATACAGTTTTTACCCATAGGATAACATTGAACACAAAAGTTTACAACCCGGTTCCCACAATTAGCCCCAGAGGGGTCGCTTTGGTCACTTTAGAAACACATAAGGTCCGGAACATAAGTGCGGAAACATTTGGCGGTTCCCAACTGTAAAAACCATCTTCCCACCATTAGCAAATTCCAATCGACAGTAAAGTAGACCGAAATAGGAACGAAGACAGGTGGAAAGGAAGACGGAGACAGTGGGGAGATCGGAAAGGGTGTAAAAGGGGGAGGTAACGGGAAACACGAGATACAGGCATCAAAGGGACGTGCCTAATGAGATGCACGGCTGAGACAATAAGTCCGTGCGGCAAGATGAGCCTCGAGCGGCGCCATCTGCCTTACAGTAGCATCCCCCTCGTACAAAGGACATGTGTCTTCCGCAAATATCTTGGGAGTCCCAGGGTCGCGAAGCGGACAGCGTCCGTTCGCTGGCTACTTGAGGGCAAGAGACAAAATGGATGCCGTATCTAAGATGGAACCCGTGGGTACAGATGAGAAACCCACTTAACAAACGAACGGTTTAAGTTAACACAGCGAAACTGCGCATACTTACTAAACTCGTCATTTGCGGTTCATAGATACTAGACTCGACTATATTCGTGCGAGTCAAATGCACCACTTACAATTGCCACGGAACCTCAGTAGAGCGCCGCACGCCAAGCATAGCGAGGGAAGCACCACGGTACGATTACCCCGGTAAGAGACGGCTTGTTAGCATATTTGGAAACGAGACACTTTTGTCACGTTGCATTTTACTAAACCGAGTCCCTTTACTCTTTACAGCTAATTTCCGCGATCGTCATATTACATGCACTAAGGTCAGTGCCCAGTCTTGGGCTTCACGTTCTCCTTCTGTTTTAATGAATGTAGATGATTATTTATCCATGATTTCACACGGTTTCTTCAAGAAATACACAAATTCACATGAGCCTGTGGGGTAGCATTTAAATACCATGTTCCTGCTTTATGTTTTGAAAAATTTCTAATTCTACATGATTTGTAGTTTCATTTGGACATTAACCAAGATTTATGATTACTGTTTCTAGATGTAATGGAAGTCCCCTGAGGAAGGGCGATAAGCTTGAAATGCATTGGGCAATACTAGCATTCTAAAATACGAATACCATATGTTGTGAACATTCATGAAAATAATGACATGTTGCTAAAAAACTTCGCTATGAATAAATGAATTAATTAACATTCAACAAAATTGTATGAAAATTTATGAAAGTTTGGAAAGGAGTGCATGAATGGAATGCATCTTGTGTCACAGGATACATATTTTCACTTATAACTATCAGTCGGGTGTCCCTTGGTACCAGAGGCACAGCAAGTCTAGGACCCACGTATGGGAATACTACACTTACAGCACTACAATGATGTTGCAACGAAGCTCCTGGGCTTCATAAGAATGTCTACAGGAAAGTGCCTGGAGGCGGACAGATAAGAAAAGAGGGAATGTTGTGGCACACAGCAGCAAAGGAACCATGTTTCGGAGATGATTATCCAGGAGCAAGTCTAGAGGCTGTGTCTTTTGGGGCCTTGATGAGAGCCAGATAGGACAAAATGAAGGCAAGCATTGTTGCAGAGGAGGGTGAAAAATTACTGCATAATGATGGTTTAGGAGTGATTCATATGCTGCATCTTTACTAGGAAGCATTCATTTTGGGGAAAAAAGACTCAGTCACATGATATACTATAGCCTGCGCCAAACAGTGCATCTTAATGCCTTTCCGCACTTGCCTAGCTCAATTTATTGTCTGCCTTTACCAACTCATCTTCATCTTGTCTCAAATAATACCTCTTCGTAAAGTGTGAATTATAAACAGGCCTGCCAAAAACTGTCGGAAACAAACGTTTGAAAGGCTGAGCCCTGCTTTGCAAGGCATACATCACTATTACTGCGTCACAGACTAGTTTGGCTTCATCTACACTTTCATAAAATAACTTCTCGTCCATTAGACAGTGCACAGTAGGGGGAGGTGCAAAGATATATTCCAGGGTTCGAGTGTATGTGCCTTGTATGTGCGAGAATTAACAGCGACGCCATCATCATCAGAGATTATCTGAAGATGCATAAATATGTGTAACGTGAATTTTAGAGAAAATAGGTAATTACCACAAATTGCCCAAGGACCGTGTCTGATTCATCCTCCACACACGAAGTGGAGTTAGTTTTATTCTGTAATTTAGAAAGGGAGTGGGTGGCATGTCCAGCAATGAGAACCATACGACACTGGGGAATTCGTCCCTTTAAATAAATGTATGGCTCTGCACAATGCATTTCCAGCATGTAAGTACACAAAACAAACCCAAACAAAGAGGCTATTCCAATCCTTCCTGTTGAGAATGATACACATTCTCGCGGACTATTTTTATGACAAAGTGAATAACCTCTATTCTAACTTTTCTGTCCAAAGAAACTTGTCTGCTCAACTTTCATCTCTAAACACTCCTGAGCATCTCCTGGTGCAATTTCAAAAAGTCAGTATAGCCTAAGTCATTAATACTATGACTACCATAAAATACGGCTCAGCTAATAATCCCTGTGCACCAGCTGTTCTCGCTCCTGTCACTGAAATTATAGCCCCTGTACTAACAGATATGTAATGCAATGTTTTCCTCTGGAACATACCCGACCGCCTGGAAAAATACCTTACCAAAAACCTCTATTGAAAAAATCCTATCTGGATCCAGAGGACACCAAAAATTACAGGCCCATTGCCAGTCTGCCTTTCCCGGACAAAGTGGTTGAAAAAATAAATGAACAAACAAATCTCTAAGTTCATAGAGGATCATCACCGACTAGACGATACCCAATTTGGATTTCGCAATAGTCATAGTACCGAGACTGTGTTAATTAAGGCATCAGAGGAAATAAGATTCATCCTTGACCAGGGAGGGACGGCAGTTCTTATTCTGCTGGACCTCTCCGCTGCATTTGACACGGTCGATCATAACACCCTGATCGGCCGTGTCACTGCAATGGACCTGCTGTCTTCCTTACTCACCAACTGGACCGAGACTGTAACAATGGGCAACTTCCATTCTGCCCAGATGACATTACCGTGCGGTGTTCCACAGGGCTCATCCCTAAGTCCGCCGCTTTTCAATAACTATGTGTCGGACTTAGCCAGAGTCATCAAGGCATATGGGATGGGCCTAACATCGTACTCTGATGACACACAGCTGGTGCTCGCCATAAAGGACAACAGAGAAAGGGTTGCAGCCAGCTTCCAAAAGGGCATGCTCGCCATCAGTAGTTGGATGGCAAGCAATTGTCTTAAACTAAACTCCGACGATACGGAGGTTATGATTTTTGGTAAGCTCTCTCCCATCAGGTCTAGCTCCTGGTGGCCATCAGCTCTCCGTCCCCCACCAAACCCGGTTTCCAAAGTCAAGAATTTAGGTATAATATTCGATGATAAACTGACTTTTGCACCTCATGCTAATGCAATTGTCTCAGCTTTTTTCATAAACTTCGAATAAACAAAAAGATCCTACTATATCTCCCCCTTAACGCAGGAAGGACTTTGGTCGGTGCATTGGTGATGTCATCCTAGAATTCTTGTAATGTACTCTTCTCTAATGCACAGAAAAGGGTTATTCAAAAATTGCAGTCTGTGCAGAATGCAGCAGCTAGAATGCTGTCAGCAACCCCCAAATTCAAGCCCATTTCTCACGTAATTAAAAGTTACCACTGGCTCCATTTGAGGAACCAAATTAAATTTAAGGCACTGTGTATTGCCTACAAAGCCTCTCGAAATTTAGGTCCACAGTTCCTACTAAACTGTTTAGCCATCCATATCCCCAACAGGCCACTCCGATCCTGTAATGCATACCTCCTGTCAGTGCCGCGGACCAAAACTGCCTCATGGAGCGATCGTTGTTTTGTCGTCTCAGTTGCAAAACTCTGGAATTCTCTCCCGCTGGAGATCTGATTGTCTCAAACTTTGTTGGCCTTCAGAAGAAAACTAAAGACCTGGCTGTTTAATCAATAACCTCCTTATCATTCTGCCAAGTGTGCAGCGCCGAGACGCCCCTGGGCATTTGCACGCATTATACGTTTCAAAAATAAATAATTACATTGTGTTGGAATGCAAATCCTCTCCCCCCCCCCCATGATTTTTGCTAGCAAGAAAAAACCAGTTTGCTCATTAAATACAATGCCGTTTACGGGAAGCCATGGGTTGGTGACGGAGGGCTCATAACAGATATGTGGGTAAAATGGACGATACGCCATTACTGATGTCTGCTCACACGACAGAGACACTCACCAGCTGGCGCCTGCGAGACAGTGAGACAGAGCAGAACTGAAGACCTCCTCAGGGCACAATCGCAAACTTTTAATTGCGCCAGCCTTGCCCTGCCTCACTGCACATGACAATTGCAGTCCCACCCTAAGACCGCGCAGACGTGGAGACATTAACTGCGCGCTGCGCAGGCTGCGGACCGGCACCATCACCTGCCTGGCCTCGGCAGCCAAAGGCACAAAAACAATGCATCATGCATGCCATGATCAGATTCAGGCCTGGCCATGATGACAAATGCCACTTGTATGCAGTGGCGTAACGAAAGTTGAAGGGGCCCTGCTCCAGATTTAATCCAGAGCAATAGCTGCCAAGCTTTCTGATTGCTATGTGTGACATTTTCCTAATTTCAGTGTAATTGTGAGTGACATTTCAATGACTACGAGTGACACTTTCTGGCGAGCAAAATCAAGCAATGAATACGAGGGAAACGTATAAATATCAGAAATTACAACCATTTGAGCAAAAAGAAACTGAGAAGATCTTAAAACATCTGCAAAGCACGAGAAATGGAAGGGGTGACCGCAGTTCTCAGTAAGAGAGGGTAGACACTGCAGCTGCTCAGAAGATCTCATTAATCTGATCATTCATGTCCACGCGGTAGCTTAAAAAGCTAATTTTGCAGCATAGCAAAAGCAGCTAGGAGATTATACTGTCTCGGTCTCAAGCACGTACTCATAGCTGGCAAGGTTTCTGACGTCTGATTTGTCATATTTTCATGATTTCACTGTACATATGAGTGACATTCGAAGACATCATGTGACAATATGTGTAACACTTAGAAAGACACTTTCGCAAGTCAAATCAAGCAATGAAGTGCATTGACAGAAATAAATATCTGAAATGACACACTTTCAAGTAAGAGAAGTTTAAAAAAGATATTGAAGCTACTATAAAATACCTGAAAAGGAAGTTCACTAACTTACTGCTCCTTTTTAAGATGATCGTACTTTCATCTGTCAGGGGCTCAGTGCTGCAGAGAGTGAGGGGCATACATTGCACTCAGCTGCTGTCCTCCAACTACGACATCAATACTGAGGCTCACTTAAGGATTGCCACTTTTTGCAGAAAAAATACTAGCTACCATTCCAGGTATTAACAGTTTGCTAAGGCCTGGACATGATTTGTAAGGAAACTTTATATGAAATTGTCCGTATTCATTTTTGAAATGCACTTTCTGTTTTTGTTTACGCTATCAGTCAGAGATCATTAGAAGACCCCCCAGGATATAGCGGCATGGATTAGCAAATTTAGCGGCACAAAAATGAAAATTTAGCGGCACAAATATGGAAATTTAGCGGCATTTTATTTGCCCATTTTTCCTACAACAAACACAAATATCTTAGTTTTTTTAGTTATTTAACAACATGAAGTTATGTATATTTGGTTCATTTACAATGTAGACACTTTGTTTGGCTTCAAGGCTACATATAGGACATAAACTTGTTAATGAATAAATGCCCCAAAAGCAATGCCCCCCAGGGCCCGCCATACACTGGGCACGTAGCGGACCCACCAAGAAACATTTGTAAATAACGCATTTGGCACAAGTCAAGCATATTGCAGACCCCGGTTTTATCTCCCTGACCCCCCTCCCCCATGTTGCTGCCTCAGACCTCCCTTGGAGCTCGTGGTTGGAATGAATTCTGCTCCATGCTCCGCTCATGTGTCACTTGAAACACTGACCCCAGCGCTGGGCAATTAAGTATACCATCGCTCTACTAGCTGAACTGTAAACTGCTCTTGGTGACCTGATCCCAGAAGTGAGGGTTTGATACTCATCACGTGACCAGTTATTGGCCGACCGAAAACATTTGAGTTTTAGGGCTTTCAGTTTCCACCATAAGCGCGACGCCCACTTATCCTTTCCCTTTGAAAGGGCATATAGCCACTCACACAAACACATGCACCCTTCAGCAACCGATGTCTCTGATGAGGTGTTCTTCAGACACAGAGGAGGTCTTTGAAGTAAGTAAGTATGTATGTGTACTGTATTCTTCCCGCGAGCTTCCTTATTGGGCCTGTCTTTAATATTGCTAGCCTGTCTCTTGAAGGGATACGTTAAGACGTGTCGCACATTGGCTTTTACCACCCCTCCCTCTGCTGAGTGCTGCATTAAAAACTCAAAGTAACTAGTTGGGTCGCCGGTTCTCCCTTATGGTCTCAGTAGGATTTTAAATTTTATAAGGTAAATGAAGTGACACTCTGATTGAGTGGAATCACCTGGAGCCACCTGGAATGAAGTCATTGTAAGAACGAAGGGTCTTTTTCACCTCGTGCCCATGTCTCTTAAAATATTAATTGTGGGTCCTGATGAGAAGTTCTCAATCTACCTTACATGTCCCCTTGTGCACACGTCTTTCGGCAGTCTTTCTGTGTCAACATTAAGATGTCACTGGATTTGAAATCTCATAACCTTTCATTAGCCATCCATTTCTATTTTTTTTTATATTTAGCAGATGCTTTCAGTTACTTAACCCCTTCGATGCTCATGACGGAACGGTTCCGTCATGAGCGTCGGTTGGCCTGTGCTCATGACGGAACCGTTCCGTCATGAGCCCTTTGGCTCATTAGAACCTTCAGCACAGCGTGAGAATTTGCGCCGCGCTGAAGGTGTTAAAGGTGATAGACCTCTCTGGGTGACTGGAGGTTTCCATGCAAAAGCTTACTATATAGGTGTCACCAGCTCAGACCAGCCTGCAACTCAGTCGAGGCCTTCTTTGTGCCACCAAATTCAGCCAGAGATTTGAAAAAAAAATCCAAAATTTGAAAAAAAAAGCTAAGAGTTGTTTAAGAAGGCAACCGCCCCTCCCCCTCCCCCCCCCTCCCCCAGCCCCCCCCCCCCTCTCCAGCCCTACCTTCTCTTTTCAGCAAGGGAACACGTTCTGCGGACGGAGATAGAATCTCGCAGGTAAGGACTGTAGCGGGGAAGATGGACGAGGAAGTAATGACGATACCGTTACTCCCTCTCTTTCATAACCTTACTTCCTCTTAGCTTCTCCCTCCCTGACTCACTCTAGTGCCCTTGCTTCTTTTTACTTGCTTACCATGCTGCTTTTCTTCCTCTCTCTCTCTCCCTGTTACTCAATATCCCTCGCCTTTTGAATTCCTCCTCCCCATGGGCGTAGCTTCCCTTGGTGCAGCGGGTGCAGTGGCACCGGGCCAAGAGGCTTTCGGGGCCCACTTAACCCTGATTATTGCTGTATTTCACATTTCAGACAGTGGCAAGGGCCCATTTACTACCTTGTACGAGGGCTCCTGACACACTCGCCATATCACTCCTCCCGCCCTCTTTTCGTTCCCACTTGCATTCTTTCGCTCACCTTTTCCCTGCCCTCTCTCACAGCCTGTCTCTTCTGTTGCCCCCTCTCAATCCACAGTGCATTTCTCCTCTCCCTTTCTATCTCTCATCACTTTCACCCTCTCCATCACTCTCACCACCTGCAAACAACCCCTCTCTCCCTTCTGTCTGATTCTCCATCACCCCTCCTCTCGCCTTCACTCTCGTCTCTCTCATCCTCTCCCCTTGTTTCCTCCCACCCCCCTCTTTGTTCCAGCTGTGGAGTCCTGCTGTGTCCTTCACCTCACCTTGACCCTGTCCAGTTACTGCTTCAGTCCTCACAGCACAGTATCCATATCCCAGGTAATCTCCCAGCTGCCTCTACCGCCTCTCCCTCATCGACCCCACCCCTCCCCCCCTTCCCACCCCTCCCCATCCACCGCTGCCCAGGTCTGGTGAGCAGCACTCAGCTCCTCCAGATAAGAGTGGAAGGGGGCGATCTCCTGGTACAGATCCCACCCCGCCGGGGCACATGGTGCAGCCTGTGCCATCTAGGCAGGTACAGAGGCTCGCACGGTTGGGCCCCTGCTGCCCACATGCAGGGCTTTAAGTGGGGTAAAAAAAAACGTTTCCAAGATGCAGCTCCTTCACTAACACCTATAGGCAGCCACAGTCCATGCAGTGCCGATTTCGCTGGCACTTTTGTAAAAGTTGCGGCGTTTTTTCAAAAGCGCCGATTTTGCGGGCACTTTTGTAAAAATCGTGGCATTTTTACAAAAGTGCCGATTTCGCAGGAAATCGCGAAATCCTGGAGGGTCTAATTAGAGCAGTTCTGAATGCTGCTGGTGCTGGCATGGCAGTAGGTCAATTGAGGCAGAAGTTACCCTTACTGGGGTCAATACAGCCAGCGTGATAACGTCGGTGCTGACAAGCTGCAACATTAGGAATGGATTAAAACCCCCACCACCACGACCCTGCGGTCGGCAGGTGGCACTGGCAACAAATGGAAACTCCAGGCAATCATGGTTCTGGGCGGCTGGTCATGTGTGCTAAGGTCTGAGCTCCAGCTGCACCGTGCGCTGGTGTGATTCAGAATGCCCACCGCCGCACGAGTAGCCTAAGGTTATTAACATGACGCTGCTGCAGTGCGCACGCTCTGATAACTAAAACTTACCCTCTTTGATTGGCCGGACCGTCACTCACTCCTGACGTCACTTGAAATTCTGCGGCGCGAGGTCAGCGTCAGGTGAAAATTCAGTAGTGGAGCTCTCACACCGCAATACTGTGCTGAGGGGGTCCCCTGCAGCTCGTGGCCCCCGCACCGCGGGTGACGCGGAGCCTGTATTATGCCCCTGCATGGATGCCACTGCCAGTCTTTTCCCCCGCAGTCCTAAGACTGACTCTGGTCACGGCCCGAAAATCGGCCCGACCCCACTCAGAGTGGGCCGGTTTTGTTGGGGCGGCGGCGGCCCCAGCAAAACCGGCCCCCTCTGAAAAAACCGACCTCCACACTATCAAGCCTTCCAGGAGATTGCCCGGTCCCCCTATTCACCAGTCCGGCCCTGCTTAGGGGGTGTGATGCATCGCTTCCTTACCGGAGAGGAGGTGATGCGTCTGTTTCTTACTGAGTGGAGAGGTGATGCATAATTTTCTACTGCCTTCCCCAGCAATGCGACCGACACGGCGCCACACTGTGATGTGTGAAGATCCGCGGCTATGCGATGCGTGAAGATCTTGGATGCGTTGTAACGATTCCGCCGCGTCCCCTCGATGTGTCGGATCTTACAATGTAGGGCCTTCGTCAGAGTTGGTGCGGTGATCTCTGGCGCACAGGACTCTTTGCACAGCAGACACTTCAGCCGTGGGCCAGCGCTGCGTTGATGTATCAAAAATTCTTCTTGCGCCACTGCAATGCGTCCGAACCAGGCGATGGGTCGATTTTTACAGTTCTTCAGTCTTTTGCAGTTCCCAGCCTCAGAAACAACCTCCAGATGCCCAGAATACTGGAAGGCACTTCTTGGCAGGTGAGAACTCCCAGCAAAGGAGTTCAGGGGGGACTGAATGGGAAAGTCTTTGTGTCCCTGAGAGTTCAGAACAGGAGGCAAGCTCTACTTCAAGCTGTTAGAGATCTTTGTCAAGCAATGGGACACAGCAAAGGACGTGTCCTTTCCTTGGCAGAAACAGCCACTGCAGGCCAACCACACAGCAAAGGGGCAGTACTTCTCTGTTCTCTCCAACTCTTCTCCTTGGCAAAGGTTCCTCTTGAATCCCAGAATTAATCTAAAGTTCAGGGGTCTGAGCCCCAATTTCTATAGCACACATGTCATTGTTCCCTGGTGGCAGAGAAGCACTTTGCCTATCCAAAACCAGATCTGTCCTCTCTGGTGCAACTGCCTGGCAGGAGGTTCAGACAGCATTGTCCAAGGCAGACCAGGCCCATTCAAGTGTGAAAGAAATCTCCTCCTCCTACTCTTAATGCAGCCCAGGTCTATTCAGCCCATCCCTGACTTATTCAGGAAAGGCAGAACACCCATCAATAAGCCCCCCTCAGCCCGTGGCTGTCTGAGAGAATGCACATCGCCAGTCCTTGACACTCCAAAGCGAAACAATACACATGCCTAGCAGAGGCACACAGGATGGCTAAGTAAGAAAATACCTACTTTCTAAAAGTGGTATTTTCAAACACACACTATAAAAATCATCTTTACCAGTAGAAGATGCATGTGCAGGCGTGATGCTGTATACATCATACGCTTTATACTTTAATGATGAAGAGCATGGACACAAAGTGTTGGCAAAGCTAGTAGGTATACACTGGCAAAGTCAAATGGTGAGACCTATTGTCTTGGCCAAGGCGTGCTCTCTTGGGTGGGGTGATTGATCGTCTGTTGCCAGATTGAAGTGGCTTCTGCATCAGCATCATGTGCCGTCAGGTAATTACGATGCAGTTGTGTGCGCATGAGGATGTGGTATATTTATGCTACTCTTTCCGTAGGGGGTTGGGGCGTGTGCTGTTGCAGCCAGTCACAGTGCTGTTGCCTGGGCAGCGCCTTATCAACAATATTGCTTTGGCGCTGTGTTAGGTTAGCATGTGGGGTGTATAGGTTTTGTCCCGCGTGTGACGTCCAAGTGCGACTATTTGTAGGTGGAGGGTAATGATATGACCAGTGCAAAATGTAGTGAACCTAAACGGCGACGCTGCATTTACATTAATTATCTTCAAATATGCAACTACAACAAATTATTTCAATGCCAAGTCAGATATTTATTGAGATTGAGGCAATGCGCTAATTATCCTTCCTGTACAAGTTTTTTAAGATGCATTTTGCGGTGTCACAGAGCTGAGGGCACCCACTGCACACAGACAAATGTGTGGAAAAGGCTCGTGTTTAGTTACGATGGCACGAAGGCGATTCATGTACGAAAAATATAGCTTGATATTTCAAAGGGTGTTTTTTGTCACATATAATCGCGCTTTATTCTGTTTTTCGCCTTATATAGAGCTCCAAAAATGCTGGAGCTGAAGTATTAAACGTTATGGAAATTCTTCCTTTGATGCTTCTGAAAGCTGCAGGAGATGAAATGCCATTTCATAATTTCGATTTCAAATGCCAGCAAACGGTCTGAGATGTTGTCTTTGTTTGGAACAGGGTTCATGTGGAGCTATGATTAAAGCGCTAGCCAGACAGACAAGCGCCTTTCAAAGACCTGCTTTAAAGATTTCATAATTAATTTTTGTTCTTGCAGATATTGTTCCTGCTTAGTGGGTACAGGAGCTTTTTAAGTAGCAAGGTGCGTTGGATCGGTTATTCAGGCAAACAAAAGTCTGAAATAATTCAGCATCAGAAAAGCCAAGTCTGCTTTTGTTTGACAAAACTGAATGAATGCAACACTGTGGTAATTAGTTATACCAAACCAATATATTGCTATATATTGTTTTTGAGATGTTGCCCAGGACAAATAGGATTTTTATTTATGTGAGGCTATTTGCCCTAGCTTTCGCCCACTGATCATATAGACACAGACAAAAGAGGCAACCTACAAAGCGGCATATAATTCTATTTGAGATCTTCCTACTTGGTTTAATAAAATATGTGTATGCCCCAAAGCCGTCATATGGAAAAATATACTGTGTGCACAATTCGTATGTAGGCAATGGTGTAAGATGCTGGACTGCTAGGCAGCTTATTCTAGATCTCTCCATATAATAGGGAGGATGTTGTGTTCCTGACAGCATGTTTACCAGTTTCTCTAAAAACTTTGTCAAAACTAATTGGAAAGTAAACCGAAGTGAACAGGATCCACTGCCCACCTCTTGAACCCCAAACTGCAGCACAGCAGCCCTTTCCATCAACCCAGACCATATCCGGTGTTAACTCGGCTAACTTTCTTACCTGGATCGACAATCTCATGAGTCCAGTTTAAAATCTGCATTTGGCAGCATTTTCTCAGGTCTGTGACCTGGTACTTATTGCCATTAGGTGGTTCTTCACAATTAGCAGATCTGGTCTGTATTTAGTCCATAATCCATTCATATTCCAAGTTACTAGCCACTTGCATGGCAAGAAACTTTGAAACTCTCTTAGTACAGAGAATACTTTGCATTCTCTGTACCAGTAGCCAGTGCCCTGTTGGGAGTCCATTTGGACCAAAGACCAAGGGGAGCATTGCTTTTCAACCACAGGCGTCCTGCTTGGGGTGCATCTCCTAGTAAATTTCTTCTGTGGAACTCCAGTTTCTGTAAATTCTACCGTTCCTACACCTCTTCGGGAATCAGGAAGTTTCCTGTTTTCTTCTCAGATTTGACTTTGGTAGGTAGCAGCATGGTAAAAATGAATACTGGTTTCTATGAGCTTTTCTTTAGCATCAACAGAAACTTTAATCTATGTCTTTCAAGTATTTGCTTTAAATCCGGAAACAGTACTACCCCTCGATTTTGAGTAGGATATCAAAATCGGTGTACTGCTGCTGAAAGTAAGATGGGTGTGTGGACGCTTTCCCGAGTGAATTTCAACTAGCCTGTGTTCTGTGACGACCCCCGTGCCTGGCCGTATCCACCCGCCGGTTCCTCCCTGCTGAGACGCTAGGAACAACAGCGAAGCAGGTTGAAGGAACTCGCCTTCCCAGGGGGCACTGCTAACGCGCATTGGAGAGCGTCATCACCCAGCGCCAGGCGGCGCTACAAAGCGGGGCTCCGACCGACCAGTGGGGTGTATTGCTGCTGAAAGTAAGACGGGTGTGTGGACGCTTTCCCGAGTGAATTTCAACTCGCCTGTATTCTGTGGCGACCCCCGTGCCTGGCCGTATCCACCCGCCGGTTCCTCCCTGCTGAGACGCTAGGAACAACAGCGAAGCAGGTTGAAGGAACTCACCTTCCCAGGGGGCACTGCTAACGCGCATTGGAGCGCGTCATCACCCAGCGCCAGGCGGCGCTACAAAGCGGGGCTCCGACCGACCAGTGGGGTGTATTGCTGCTGAAAGTAAGACAGGTGTGTGGACGCTTTCCCGAGTGAATTTCAACTCGCCTGTATTCTGTGACGACCCCTGTGCCTGGCCGTATTCACCCGCCGGTTCCTCCCTGCTGAGACGCTAGGAACAACAGCGAAGCAGGTTGAAGGAACTCGCCTTCCCAGGGGGCACTGCTAACGCGCATTGGAGCGCGTCATCACCCAGCGCCAGGCGGCGCTACAAAGCGGGGCTCCGACCGACCAGTGGGGTGTATTGCTGCTGAAAGTAAGACGGGTGTGTGGACGCTTTCCCGAGTGAATTTCAACTCGCCTGTATTCTGTGACGACCCCCGTGCCTGGCCGTATCCACCCGCCGGTTCCTCCCTGCTGAGGCGCTAGGAACAACATCGAAGCAGGTTGAAGGAACTCGCCTTCCCAGGGGGCACTGCTAACGCGCATTGGAGCACGTCATCACCCAGCGCCAGGCGGCGCTACAAAGCGGGGCTCCGACCGACCAGTGGGGTGTATTGCTGCTGAAAGTAAGACGGGTGTGTGGACGCTTTCCTGAGTGAATTTCAACTCGCCTGTATTCTGTGACGACCCCCGTGCCTGGCCGCATCCACCCGCCGGTTCCTCCCTGCTGAGACGTTAGGAACAACAGCGAAGCAGGTTGAAGGAACTCGCCTTCCCAGGGGGCACGGCTAACGTGCATTGGAGCGCGTCATCACCCAGCGCCAGGCGGCGCTACAAAGCGGGGCTCCGACCGACCAGTGGGGTGTATTGCTGCTGAAAGTAAGACGGGTGTGTGGACGCTTTCCCGAGTGAATTTCAACTCGCCTGTATTCTGTGACGACCCCCGTGCCTGGCCGTATCCACCCGCCGGTTCCTCCCTGCTGAGACGCTAGGAACAACAGCGAAGCAGGTTGAAGGAACTCGCCTTCCCAGGGGGCACTGCTAACGCGCATTGGAGCGCGTCATCACCGAGCGCCAGGCGGCGCTACAAAGCGGGACTCCGCCCGCAACGCGGGACGCGAGCGGGACGCCCGGGGCGAAGCCCGGGCAAAGGGCGGGCCCTCTTAGGCCGGAAGAGGCTGGGCTGGGCCCGAAGTCCTGGCCAAATCGTACAGTAAGTAGTGATCCATCTAATATTCCAGTTACTGTTCTTCTGTATGATGGCTACAGCTGCTACCAGCTCTACTACTGCCGGCATGGATAAAAATGGGGGCATACTAAATCGAACCCTGGATGACTATTTCTCTAAAATAGCGCCTGAGGGCAATAAAGAACTACTACTTGCTAAGCGGCGGGCAGATCGGCGCCGCTCAATCGAACGTATTAAAAATAGGACATTGTCTGAGCCTATTATTTCTGTTACTCTGGATAACGAAATGAACAGTACTCTGACAGGCAATATGTCCCCAACACCTAGCGTGCCCCTACTATTTAAGGAATGTTTAGCTCCTGCTATTTCACCCACGCTAATCCAGCCAGAGTCACAAATTGACCTACATGCCCTTCCAAGTACACCCAACTCCACAAAAATTATGATTTCCCCCACAATCAGGCCGGGTAAGGTAGTAAGAGGGAAAAACCAGAGGCCATTGCCACACAAAGTACATGGGCCCCCTCCTTCTAAAAGGAGACAGAAGAAAATGGACCCAAATAAGCCCAAGCTAAGCCACACTGACTTTGGGAAGAAACCTAGTCTTGCTACTACTATGACTTTGGAAAAGCCTGCTAGCAAGCAAACAACGGCAACTGCCTCAACCCCTTCAATACCCACGATACCACCTTCCCCATCAGTCATTGTGCCTGACATCATCCACATCCCAATGGAAGAAGGTTCGCAGACAGCCTTTCCGAAGAATCTTTTGGACAATATTGAAATGATTGTGCGAACCTACATGCTAGCCCTATCTGAAAGACTAAAGGGAGTGGAATCAAGGCTGGGGAGAATTGAGGTGGACCTGGTAGCTCTTGGGCAACTGGATAGGCCACTAAGACCCCAGAACGCGTCACAGCCCCAAAAAGCTTTAAATTCAATGTGCACTCCCTTAACTGAAGGGGCAGCCGTAAAATCTACTAACACTACTATTGATAACAACTTAGTAGTAGCCAACTCAGCTGCCCCTAACCACCCAACTACAGGTGCTCCTTCTGTTAGTAAACCGTCCAATAGCTCTAACTCAAAACAACCAAAAACATCTATGAGTAGACCAACTACAACATCTAATTGTACGGATACCCTAGTTAACATCCAGCCTAGGGAACCAAGTATCCCCCCAAACAGACTCTCAAGAGCCGAAGAGAACGAGGCTAGTCACGTAAGAGGGGGACAGGGAAGGACACCACCTACGGAACTTCCACCGGAAGATCTACCATACGTGGTGGTACTTACCGGGGATCCTGAGCTGACAAGTGGTAAGCGGGAAGGTTACTTTCAGCTAAAGAACAAGATAATGCACTGGTTGTCATTGTACAGACTCAAAGCCAATCACGTAAATGGCGAAATAGTTCATGTTCGCCGTCTGTCCTGGCTGCGTGGAAGAACAAAGGACATAGGGGGTGACATTGTAGTTGTAAACTTTAGGGACAGAAAGGCGGTCCAATATATTTTGAGTTGGCCCTATGGCAACGAAAACAACTGCATAGTGCCACACCCTTTGACTTATTTCTACCCAAGATCAACTGTATTCCCCCCTCAACACTCAACCAGCTACATTCCCTTTAATACACAATCTTCAAATATGGAAGTAGCTAGGAACCCTGCCTATTTGCATCATTTTGTTCCACCCCCTTTGATCCATGGGTGGAACACCGTACCAACTAGTCACAACCTAGGAGGAAATGGAAAAATGTCCAATCTCATTCCATTTACTCCCTTGGAACTAACAAATAGGTTTGAGGCATTCAGTGGCTTGGAGGAGTGCGATTGATGTTTAAAGAGCATGGAAGACAATAGGGGTACTGAAAATGTCTCACGTATTTTGGGGTGTACTGAGGAAAAAGGATCTAGTTGTTTGAAGCCAGGTCCATACACTGCTTTAATATGTGATGAAACAATTAACAATAGATTGCCTGTTGCATTACCTGTAGCGTCTCCTGGGACAAATGAGGGTTCACTTTTGTTATCATTCGCCCCAAGTCAAAAAAGTAGAGATGCTGGGGGGAATGAAAATGTGTCATGTACTTTGGGATACCACCACCGAAAAGAAGGTAATAGCTGTCCTAAGGTGGACATACGTTCTGTTGTTATAGGTACAGTTGAAGTCAATAGGAGCTCACCAGTCGTTATACCTGTTGTGCCCCATGATTCGAATGAGGGATCTTCCCTGTTTACACTCGTCTCATGGAACATTGCAGGGGTGCGTGCAAATTTAAATGACCCTGACTGGAATGCATACATGAACACCTTTGACATCTGTGTACTGCAGGAAACATGGGCCACAGTACAAATGCACAGGGTTGGTTACAAAACCTATCAAATAGAGGCTGTCCCCTCCCTGAGAGGTCGCGCATCTGGAGGCCTCCTAGTATGGGTCAATGTTTCCATTAAATCAGTTATTAAAATGATTAACACTGACTCCCCAGACATTCTTTGTCTAGAAGTAACGACAGTGGATAATAGGGTGTTTTACCTACTTAATGTCTATAACAGCCCCCAGTCTTCCCACAAGGAATCCTTATGTATAGGGAAGTTAGAGTCACTTATGGATTCACTAAAAACAGAGTCGGGTGCTATTCTATGTGGAGACCTGAACTGTAATTTTGAACCAATCTCAGGGATAGCCTCATTGTTTGAAGAGGAGGACAATGCCAATGCAATACTCGCCCTGAACGAGAATTGTATGGTGGCCGGTACAGCACTGGCTCTACAGATTACAAGGTTCTTGACTTCACATGGCTTGAGAGCATGTAACGGCCGTATACCATCAGACAGCCCGAAAGCCCTCACATTCAAGAGACGTAATTATGGAAGTAACCTAGACTATGTTATCGTCTCCTTTGACCTTTGGCCCTTTACAGTAGACCTAAAGGTCAAAGAGAGATATGAAAGTGACCATTGCCCTTTAGAAATGAGTTTTTTACTAAGCAGGGTAACGGGGCTTGATAACACGGAGGGAGGTCATAGTATAGCATCCTCATCCACAATTGACAATATTGTCCTTAGCAACAATCGTAGGGCGGTTAAATGGGCCTTTGTGTTAGAAAAAGAGGACCTATTGGCCAATATTTACTGCACTTTTGCAGATACCCTGGACTCATATTGTCCCCATAACTGCGACCCTAAAGAATTTATTGATCTACATAAGTCCCTTTTCAGCAAATTATTAGAAATTCTTACAAAAAAACCTAAAAAAGGTCCTGGTAGGACTAGTGCAAAATCCGTAGGCAAACCTTGGTATAACAAGGAATGCCGCCTTGCCAAAACTGCACTGATTAATGCTGTCAAAGGGGAAGGTCCGTTAGAAATCAGAGAGAAAAGGAAGGCTTATAACAAAATAATACTAAGAGCGAAATCCTCATGGGATGAGGAATTATGGCTCAATATGTTAACAGCCGCTAAAAATAAGGACCAGAAACAATTCTGGGATCTGGCAGCCAAGGAAAATAAACGGGAGAAAGGCTCCAGGGAGGTTTATTTAGATGAGGACACTTGGGTTAAGCATTTTTCGTTATTGTATGCAGCCAAAACTCCAACTGAGGCTGCAACTGACGTACCCCCGGTTACAACACCAGCTAATACCCACCCGGTAATTTTTACTTTACAAGAAACAGAGGCAGCAATTACTACAGTAAAGAAAGGGAAGGCGCCAGGACTTGATAGAATCCCTGGTGACCTGTATTTGTATAATATTGATGTTTGGGCACCCTATTTAAATCATCTATTTAACATAGTTGCGGCTAGCGAGCACATCCCGGACACTTGGAATGGCGCAGAAATTATCACTATTTTTAAAAAAGGGGATCGTGGTGATCCAGCAAATTACCGCCCCATTAGCCTTTTAGATATTACGCAGAAAATGTATGCTAGGCATATTCTAAATATAATAAATTCATGGCTGGAGGAGGAGTCAATTTTATCTAAATATCAGGCGGGATTCAGAAATAAAACAAGTACTATCGATCAAGTATTTAGGCTATGCTGCTTGTATTGGAAATATGTCATCATCCGCAAAGGTCACTTGTATGTGACCTTTGTAGACCTACGAGCAGCATTTGATCTAATTCCACGAGACCTACTTTGGGAAACCCTGAATAGGCAAGGGCTGCCAGGCGAATTACTAAAACTTGTAATAGGATTGCATCAGGAGAATTACGCTAAGGTTAGATGGGGCTCAAATGGGGAACTCACAGACCCGATCCCGATAAAAAGGGGAGTGCGACAGGGCTGTGTCCTGGCCCCCACGCTATTCTCCCTTTATGTAAATGATATTGCAAACTATATGGAAAATTGTGACAACGATTCTCCTCAACTGGGAGGGGAACGCGTTGCGTCCCTCCTTTTCGCGGATGACACAATTTTAATTTCGCAAACGCCACGCGGCCTACAGATCCTACTAGACAGGTTCCAACAGTACTGTATCCATAAAGGATTAGAAATTAATATAAAAAAAACAAAATACATGGCATTGAACCCGCATAAAACTTTTAAAAAGAACTTAATGTTAAATGGGCAAAAATTAGATTACGAGCACAGTTTTACTTACCTGGGGGTCTTGATAGACTCTGTAATGGGATGGGGCCCACAATTGGAAAAATCAAAATTGGTGTTCAAACAAAACTGTTTCCCAATAACACAGAGGTATAATAAAAGTGTGAACAAGGCAGTCACTCCAGCAATAGAGCTTTTTAGATACAAGGTACAATCCGCCTCCCTGTACGGGGCAGAAATCTGGGGGCCAGTATGTAAAAAAACCTTTGAAGTACTGGAGAATAAATTCGTTAGGGGACTATTAAAAGTTCCAACCAACACCCCCCTGATACCCCTATTCTTTGACCTAAATATCAAACACACAGATCAGCACGCTATATTGAGACCATTGCTGTTGTGGGTCAGACTATGGACAACCCTGGAATTATCTGACTATAAAAATGGGTTGAAGGAAGTACTAGAGCTTGATAGGGACAGTAAGATCTTTTGGTTTAGGCATGTAAAAAACTGGCTTACCAAGCTCGGATTATCACACTTTTGGAACGAGCCAGGATCTCTAAACTCCGCTTCCAAGAAAATTGTTAAACTAACTTTTTGGTCATATGTGAGCTACGATTCTGTGTATACAAGAACACACGGTCCCCTCACTGAAAAATTTCTTTTGGCAAAAAACGAGGCTCTATTCGAACAATTTCTCGACGAAATCCAGCCCCCATTGGCCAAATCCCTATTCCTAAAATTTAGGTAAGGAACGTTGAGGATAAAGGTAACTGAGAAAAGATGGGGGAAGTCTGATAAAGACCATTGTACCTTGTGCACTAATAACCAAAGGGAGGATATTTTTCACATACTGTTTTTTTGCCCTAGTTACGGCAAGGCAAGAAAAAAGTGGATAGTTCCCTTGTGCCGTAACATCGGCTCTACTTCCCATAGGGAAGCTGGCAGAATCTTAAGCACGGACACCAGTCAAGTAATTGTGTTCGGTATTAGCAAATTTTTATTGTCCACTTATTTTATTAGAAGGAAATTATCTCTTTCATTTTAATTAAGGAAAACTGCTTATTCGGACTCTCCGAAACCATGAATAATGCCAAGGCATCGCATTTTTAATCTTGGCTGTTTAAATTCAATTTAATGTCTTTTTAACTTTTCTACTGTTTTAAACATTTTAATATTTATTTGATACTGTGCCAAACTGAAACTGTAACTTATGTGTCCATATTTGATGAAATGCAAGTCAATGTGTTAAATATGATGAAATGCAGAAGCAATGTAGTATATATAGGGTGCTCATTATAATGAATGAACTGAAGGTTTCTATACTGTTGTATATTTTACTATGAACTGTATATTTTATTGTTATCTTTTATGTTGCAATGCAACGAAATAAAGATTGAAATTGAATTGAGTAGGATATCGGACCCATTTGTGTTGCTGCTTGCCAGTCACTTCTATTCAACAAATGTTGCAGTGATTGCTCAGGTGAGGCACTTGCATGAGGAGGAAAGATGTATGTCCTTCTCTTGATTCGAAGGTCATATGACTCTGGTCCAGTGTGCACCTGTGACTTAAAATAATGCAGACAGTCCCTTTGGTTTCAATATCTTCGATACCCATTCCTCAGTGAGCAGTTCCACATTAATGTCCTCTGCTTTCTCAGACACCGTTATGAAGCAGACATTGTTGTGCTGAAACCACCCTTTAACATCCTCTATCCTTCTTATCAAAAGATTGAAACCTTCTGTCAGTTCCTTCATGCATTACTTCTTTAACAAGATCATATATTTTCTGTTGCGTTGTTTCCAGACTACCGGATAATCTTGAAGATGGCCCGCAGCACGTTAACTTTAATATTTTTGATGATGTTCTGATTCTCCAGATCAGCCTTTGAGCGTTATACAACTGTAAGATTCTCCCATAGAGGCTGGTCGGGTTCATATGTTTTTATGGTTGGCTCATTTGTCTTTAAAGTTGACCCTCTCCAGTTATGCCCTTTGAAATTTTACGAAAGGCATATTTGTTAAGTTTGTTCCCTTGTTGGAATTTTAGCCATTGCATACACCAAATAATTTTTCCCAGAGGTCTCCTCGCCAAGAGAGGTACTTAACCGCATCGCTGCGGCGGTTATTTTTACGCTACGCAGCTTTTTTCTAAAAGCTGCGGTAGATGATGAGCTCAGCTCGTCATCCGCACACGACCCCCGTGGCTGATGACGAGCTGAGCTCGTCATCAGCATCGGAGGGGTTAAGAACAATATTTCAGTGGATTGCTTTGCCCTGGAAAGAATATCACTGACATGCCTTTTTGTAATACAGGCAGTCTGTCCGTGATAGAACACGAATGGAGTCTTTCAGACCAAAATTACTGGAGTCCCCTTGAGGCCTCATGTTTTAGAGCCAGGCCTATCATTAAGTCACCCAAGCATTCCGAATTCTTCCTTTGCAAGTAGGGAATGAAACTTGGAAGAGGAATCTTCTGCAAACCCAAAGATGTGGTGGGCGCCCATTTCCACAGGTTGGAACTACTTCATGAATAGAGAGCGTGAGTTGGTCTAGGGCGCTAAACCTCCGATCTGAATCCCAGTGGTTTGTTGCCAGCCACCACCAGCCTGACTTACCTGAATTTCCTTAACACAGTCCTGGCATTCACTATTGATTTGTGTCCATTGTGACACTCTGGGGGTGTCAATCCAAAGATTAGATTCTGGTCATTTGTCTTAGACTGCACCAGTTCTACCACCCACCCACCATGGAGTAAGAGCTCAGGGATGGATGCTGTTGTACCTTCATCTTACTCACTCAAATCCTGCTTGCTTGTCTGCTTTACAGGGTGCCTTCAAAACAACATCAAATGAGCAGGGAATGAGAAAAGGACTGGTCCCAAGCGTCACTCAGTGGCTTAAATATGTGCGATGTGTGATCCTTTGAGTTTGCATCCTGAGTTAAACACAGTGAAGAGAAGTGTCACCCTACTTGATTTGTCTCAATCGCTTGCTTAATTCTACACTGGTTTCTCTGCTGTAAAGCCCCGGGTTTCCTCCATGTGGCCAATCACAACTGTGTCCCAGCTTCCACCAAAGATCAGGCTGTTGGGCGCTTCAGTCCTCTGCTCTCTTTAGCCCACCCCAGGTGACATCCTTTCCCCTTCTGCTCTGAGCAAGTGGCACTCCATTACAGCTGGCCAACAAACGTGTGGAAGCACGAAATTGCAGTGCAGTTGTTGGGAAGATTCTCCAGTCACCTCAGACAGAAACCGTGAGTCAAAATAGTCTTCCCACTATATGGCTTCTACTCCTGACGCCGCACCAGTATTTTTAATACTGAGTATCAAATAGAGAGTCCCGGGCAAGCAGGTGATTTGCTAGTTTGTAGCCATTTTGAAGCTCTCCATACCACGTCCTCCCATAAATGGCTTTTAACCTTCCACATACGTGTTGAAGAAAATGTCTAATACTAAAGACTGGGGAGTAAGAAAATGTCTGGAGCTCAGGTTTTGTTAATGCAGAGCTTTAATCCTTCCAGACTTACAAGTCTACCTATTTTATTAAACCTCTGTGATAAAATAAATGTTGTGCAGCCATTAAACCTATTCAGACTCATGCACAGGGTGTATTTCTAAAGATGGTGGCCATTTAGTACACAGGCACAAAGCGTTTCCTGCTATATCCTAAAATATCCTGATGACTGTAAGCCCTCTGTTGGTTGATCAAGCTAGAGAGTGGCTATGTGAAGGAAATTACTGTCCAGGTAAATAAAATAAGATTAAAGCTACACCAAAACATGACAAAATGGGATAAAAGGCAGGCTATTCCCATTCCAGGTAAGATTGTCATGATGTAACTTAAAAATAGTAGAGTGACTGGTTTTACGCTTTGATGATACTTGCTGTGTGCCATGTTTCAGGATTGCAAATTGATGTTGAATCAGAGACTGGATTAGCTGTACATGTCCTGTAAGGTCGTGAAGAATTCATTATGGATAAGATACACATCTACTACTGGAATGTTATTCATACTTTCTAGTCTTTTTCAGTTAAGTCTGAGATTCACAAATATGCTGAGAGCCCTGCATTCATATCACAAATGAACTAATTCTAAATGTACAGGATGATTTTAACACTCCACATGTATGGTGTGTGAGTGAGTCGGAGTAATGGAGGCCTGAGTGATGAAATTTGCCCCTGATGTGGCATAGCACTAGAGAGGTTGTGAGAACTGTGCTCCCAGAAAGTGCATGCACATTGCATTTAGCTGAAGGTGCGAGGTCCAGACTCTGAAGTGAGGAAGTTCGAGAGAGGGTTACCTTTAGAATTTCCAGGAGGCCTTTTGCCAGCAAGGAGCTGCTGATTAGTTGTCCTTAGCATTGCCATTTGGTAGGTAGTAGAGGGAAGGTTGGGACGGCAGGCTGTTGTGAGAGGCGAGGCCTGTCGTCACGGAGTACTCCTTCCATTGGGCTGATAACAGCTAGGTGCAGCAACCTCACAACTTTTTGTGCCTCTTTTGGCAGTGCGCCATATTGGAGACTGCTACCTGCTGCAGGAAGGACCCCTTTGCACACAAGCTGTGTTTGGAGAGCACCCTGTGTAGGACACTTGAAAAAACAGAAACACTCCAAACCAAATCTGCAGTTGTAGACAGTGTATTCACATGCCCTCTCTAGAAGTTGTGTGCAAAGGTGGGACCAAAACCACCCCACTTTGTTCCTGTTCCAAGTCCTTTATGACCGGGGACGAGAGTGTTGCGCAGGGTACTCAAAGGACTGCTGTGACTTGAGAGAGCACGTTTGCCTGAGCTTTACCTCTACAGTGAATCTATTCATGTGGTGTTTGCATCTGTGTGTATGATGGGGTGCATACATACAGGAGCCGATAGTGTAATTTTCATCATGATGATCTAGAAAGATCCACTTTCAAGGTCTGGTAACATTGAAAGGTCCACATGCAGGGACTGATGGCAGACTCTTTCATGTATGTAAGCATACAAGAATAGATGACAGAAAGATGCACATTCAGATGTTGAATTGGTGCACATATAGCCCTGATAGAATAGGCAGACTACTCAAATGCATGAGCCAGTGACAGAAAATATGCGTGTATTAGGTGACACTTACGCCACTACAGAGCCTTCTTTCACAATAAGTGTCTAAAGTTGACCTAGCACAATACATAAAATGGTTTGATGTCTGCATTTAAGAATATTTCTCGGACCCTGCTGCCTTTGTCATTGACTCATACGTTGAGAAATAATTTCATTTGTGTTAAATTTACATAATAGTAAATAACTGTCGATTTTCTTTTATCCCCCTAGTTTGTCAAATTTGCAAATATTGAAGAGGATACACCTTCTTACCACAGACGCTATGACTTTTTTGTGTCTCGATTCAGTGCCATGTGTCACAACTGTGATCATGATATAGACATACGGACAGAGTAAGTACATATTGCTGTGTTTTCTAGTGAAGTATTAGACTGCTGTGGCACTCAGATGATTGTTGCCTTTGCAAATTCCTTAATAAAGAGTTACATTTAATGTGATTATTGAACATGACCCGCTATGTTGTACAAAGGCTGCTCAAAAGCACGGCATGGCTTGTTATGCTGTAACTGCTCCACATTTTTAGAACATTTCATTACAGCAGTAAATAGTGCAATCTGGTGATCTTTGAAACTGGTGAGGTGTGATACTGCTCCGAATTTGAGGGAGGGAATTATGTAAGCCTGAATCATGTGATAGGGGCGGGGGTAGGAGGGGCCATTCTCTACCCCATAAAATGAGAAAACAAGGATGTTGTCAACTAGTGCATTTTAAAGCACTGGTGTCACATACATTATCTAAAAATCCGTTAGCTCTGCAAGGGCACTCATTACATTTTCAAGTACTTTCTTATCGTGTGCCATGTAAATGATGCCCAATACTCCCCAGAAATTGACCCAGTGTTTTCAAAATGCCCCCCTCCAGCACGCCAGTAATGACCTCCTCTGTGCCAGGGCTGTCCTTTGGTCTTGTGATACCCCATATGCCATGTTTTTCCCTTTTGCCAAGAACTACATACATTATGCCAGTGCCAGTTTTTTGCCATTGATGCTGCCCATTTCCTCGGGGCGACCCATATATCAAACATGTCAATTACTATGCCAAGGCCAGAATTTTGTCATGCTTGCCTATCCACCGACAGTCCCCCATTGTTATCTTCCCTCTGTCTGGAATGACCTCCAGCATTCCATTGCCAATATTTAACCATACATGCCTCTTATGCCAAGAATTTCCTCCAGTATGCCAGTTTTTTCCATTATTACCCCACATGCCAACTATTAACTAAGCCATAGTATTCCGAAGTATGGGCTTGGTCCAAATCAAGATAACTAGCATTGTGTGCTTAAGAAAATCATGAAGTCACATCCAGCAAAGGATAATTATATAGGTAAAAAATATATTTATTAAGTATAAGCCATAAAATACCAAACACTTTAAAAAAACAGGTAAAAATTATTTACATTACTTCGAAATCTATTGCAGGATTTCCCAAAACCCTTGAAGATATTCACTGTGTCTATTTTGCTGTGGTTTCTCACAACAATTTTCTTCAGCAGACCTTCTACCTTTTGCCATCCAACTCTTTACATACAGCTTTGCGTCAAATGTTTCAATGGAGGACCATTGAGTTTTACCCAGAAGCATGAATAAATGGTCTCTACAAGAAGAGAGGCCCTTGTTGGACTAGTAATTAGGTTAACTGCGCTGAAACTTCTCTCGCAATCTGCATTATTTGCTGGCAGGGTTTCCATGCAAACTACTAACTTTTTTTAATGCTTATGGGGTTTTCTTTCCACCAAAATCTTTGAAAAGTCTAAAAGCTTGGATAGTATCTCTTGCTGGCAGCTGAAACTCTGAACACAGTTTCTGGATATCTGTTTCCCCATAAAGAATGCACTCATCACCAGAAGGCAAGTTGCCTGCATCTAGCACACTGAAGCTGGCTATAAGTTCTTTCTCAGAATCCGGGGCACATCGTTTATTGATATTTACTGACAGACTTTGGTAAAACTGATTTGGATTAAGGGCAACAGAGTTACTTCTACCATGGAAAAGAGGAACATTCTTGAATTTGCCCTCGTCAACTGCTCTCTGAGTCGCAGAAGCAAACTTCCCTGGTGAGTCCTTCATTGCTCTAAATATACGTACTTGACTAACCAAAAGTCTGTGGGCATTAACAATTGTAATGTCCCTCCTCTGTAAGGAGAGTGATAAGTCTTTGAGCTCTTGAAGTGCATCACACATTACCCCCAAATCTCAGATAAAAGAATAGGATGTAAGCGCCTTCAAGAGACCTTCATACTTACTCTGGTCTCTTATGGGTCTGGATGGGTCTTTAGAAACATTCTTAAAATGTTTGCACAAGGCAGGGAAGTAGTTCCAAACAGCTTTCACAGATCTGTAACTGGATGCTACCCATCTAGTGTCAATCATTTTCCATATCTTCTGTAGCTGTACACATAGCTCGCTGGTGGCCAGATTTAGCTCACTCTGATTTTTTGGTGACATGCTGTATGTGGCATCCAATGAGCCCATGAAAATCTTGAAGTGATTGACCCTGGCAACCACATCAACTGTATCTGCCACAGCAAGTTCTAGTCTGTGACCCAAACAGTGCCAAACAGTACAAGATTTAGAAATTCTGATTTCAGCAATGCTACTACTCCTCCTTTTTTACCAAACATTACTGCTGCTCCATCTGAACATACTGCAATCAAGATATCATGTAGCAGACTTTTTGTGAGTCCAACTTTTTCGAAGTAGCTTAGGAGAGCTGTCTTTACGCCAAGGCATTTGTTTCTGCCAGCTCCAGCAGGATGAAATAGATGGTCACTGGGGTACTTTCATTTCCAAAAATGCCACGGAGGTAGATGATTAAGGTAGAAGCATTGCTAATAGAAGTGCTTTCATCAATTAATACTGTGATCTTTGGTTTGTGTTGTCTGATCTAACAGACCAATCTTTGTTGCATTTCCAGTGCAATGTGGCCCATTGCACTGCCATTCTTTGCCTAAATGGGAATTAGATCAGGGCAGACAGTGAAAGGACAATCTTTTTTTGCCAAGTAGTAGGCAGTGTCAAATACCCTGCATGTGCTCTCCATATGTTTTGCATTACATTTGTGTACTATCACCACCAATGTATTTTCCTGCTGAGCTGTAAGAATGTCTTCAGCTGCCAAGTGACCAGCGCTCACCTTATGCTTCTTAATCTTCTTCCTGAGCTGTTTCTGCCTGGAAGCTTTTCCGTCACCGGAAGGACCAACCTCACCATCTGCCCACTCTTTACTTATGAGCATGCCCTGGGTGTTATTGTGCACTGAAAGACCTGTTGATTGAGCCTGTTTGCAGGAAGAACATCCAATATTGCCTGACTTAAGATACAACCATTTATATTCCTCTTGAAAGTAATACCACTGTTTAGTGTTCCAGCAGTCGGGGATTTTGACGGTTTATTTCTCTGGCACATGTTGAAGTCTTTGTAAAGGTAGACTGTCCTTGGCAGACTCTTGCTGAGTTTTACTAGCCTTATCACTAGTTGGTTGTACTGCACTAGACTCCCCTGTAACACGCTGGTGCTTCAGTGACGTTAGGAAGTCAATCATTGAAGACTGCATAGCCTTGGGCTTCAGAGCAGAAGCAGAAGCAGATACGCCACTAGTAGCCATGGTAAAATTTAGAGCTTCCTTCTTGAAGGCTGGACTGGTATATCTGAAAAAAAAGAAAATCTTCCTCTGCTGATTTCCTCTGCTGATGTTGGTGTCCAGGTGACAAGGCCTTGCGTCAGGCAACGAGAATATTAAGCCTCTTATCTGCAACAAAAATGTAATCGTTTACTCCAGTGATCAATTGGCAGGGAGCTGTTACTCTTCATTTTGTGCGGCTCCTGAAAGGATCTCTCATTATGCAGTGCAAACTCCTGAGTGTGGTCCTAGGGGGCCCTGCCCAGGTACTTTGCAGGGGGGCCCCCTCAAATTTTGTTACGCCACTGACACGTAAGTAGCAACAGGGCGACCTGTAAAGCGAAGGTAGGTCCACTGGTAGCATGTGTGATCATAATCTCTCCCCTGTGCAAACTCCGGTTACCTTAGGATGTGAAGGGGGCTCTGTGGTCCGCGCTGATCTCCGGTGAAGCCGCTTTCGCCAGTGGGACGTGCCTCGGCCTCAGTTTCAGGCTGCTCCTTTCCTCGATGACGAGCACGAGGGAACCCCGGTTGCTAGGGGACACCTCGCGCCTCTCCAGACGCAAAGTAGCTCCGCCTGACGAACCTCCGCTTTGCTGGGGGAAATCCTCTTTCCTGTGACCAATTGGAGCACGGCCGGTGATGGTGAATACTGGCAGGTTGTTTTCAAGGCTCCTTCTCAGAGTGGCGAACCCAGCCTCGGGCACACAACACAATTCGAGGGGCGGCGGTGGAGTCAATGCGCACACAGCGCTCGGGGGCAAAGCAGGCGGTCCAAAGTTCCTCCACGGTGCGTTAATCCGCTCACACAGAGCGCGTGGGACTCGATCCTGGGGCAGATTATGTTTGAGGCAGAGCAGGCCTCACGGCCATACGCCCCAGCTGTGTGCCGATGAGCACACGGAGACAGATTTCTAAGGGTGGCAGCTTCACGAAGGAACAGCACAGAGACCCACACAGCACTGGAAGGGTGGGTGCTGGAGAACTTTTGTATCCCTGAGTTCCCAGCTCTTCTTAGGCCCTTGGAGATAGGCAGGCTTCAGAGGGGCAAAGCACACAACACAGCTCCTCTTCAAGTTAGGGGATTCAGCACACAGCAGACAGTCCCTTCCTCAGCAATCACAGCAACTGTAGGTCAGCCCCCAGACACTCAGCAGGGATTCCTTCTTGATCACAAAGTTTCCTAATCTATTTTTACTGGGGCTCCAGTCCTACTTGTATACCCCAAAAGTCTTTGTTCTTCTTGTGTGAGGGGTACTGGACCCAATCTAAACCAGTTCTGGGTGCACTCTGCCAGTGCACCTCTTCTTCCTTTGTGAGTGTGGGCCAGAGCCATCAGACGCACAGCAGGAGGTGGAGCCAGCATTGTTGCAGGCAGGCACAGCCCTATTGAGACCCAGGTGCTACTCCTCCCACCACTCTACATGCAGATGGGTCTATTCAGTCTTGTGCTGACCCAGCCAGCCTCCTGGAGCCGCCCCCATCCACTGTCACTCACAAACCAGACTATCAATACACAACCAGGCAGAGACACACAGAAAGGTTGAACAGGAAAATAGCCACTTTCTAAAAGTGCTATTTCCGAACTCCGAATTTAAAAACCATCTTCACTAAAGGATGTGTTATAAAATTCTGAGTTCAGGGATACCATAGTCCATGTGTCTATCTTGCCGTTATGGGAAGATATGCAGGTAAACATGTCACACAGCAATCCCCATGTTATCCTATGGGAAAGATAGCCTTTCAATAGTGAAAAACGAAATTTGCAGTATTTCACTATCAAGACATGTTGCCCACACTAGTAACACCAAATCAAAACCGGGATGTCTTCTCACCCTACCTTTGAAATTTGAGGCCCAAAAATAGAGCCCCCTTTCGAGGCCCCCCCAAAAAACTGGGGAGGCTCAGCCCCCCCACACACTTAAAGCCCGGCATGTGAGGTCACATTTGAGGAGGCACCAAAGTACTTAGAAAGCACTTAACTTTGAAAAAGTAGTGAAAAATCACCAAAAAACCCTTGAAAAGGGAGAGCTCAATGCTCCAGGGTCCTGCTAGCAGGAGCCGGAAAAAAGAACTGAAAGTAAAAGGGACCTGCAGTGCATTCTGGGATACTGTGAAGTTCTGGAAAGTTCTCTTAAAGGCACAGTATCCTGTTTTGAGCCACATAATGGCAGCCTATGGGGCTTGTCTGTCCATGTCTTCCTCTCTATCATTCCAGAGGGTTTTTGCTGCTAAGGCAAGGGAAATCTGGACAGACTTTGCTGTTTGTGGGTTTTTGGTGGAATTTCTAGTTGAAGTACTGGACAGTGTAGCCTGATTATAGGCTGCATTATCTGTCTTTAATTCTCTCTTAAGTGTCTGTGCAGTTCTGCATTTTTTCGACACTTTAAGAGATTATTTTTGATTGCTCCGGGGTCCACGCACATGGGCGGGAGTATTCACTAGATTATGACTATAACAGAGATACCCCTACTACAGAACTGGAGTTACAGGACAGAAACTACTCCTTATTGGGAACTTTTTCTGTATTTGAAACATTTAATGAGTGGTCTACTTGTATAAAGTTGCACACTTGCTTCAAGAAAGTACATTTTTATTTAAAGTGCAGTGAAATAATTTACAAATGTTCATGTGGATCTTACAATAGCACAACATGTTGGGCCTTTCCATGTTCCCTTTCCACATTTTGCGCATTGACAGTAAATTTCAAATTCACCCCTGCATTTACAGTGTGCTATGGGAATGACGCAGGTAGTAGCCAAATAGAAACTTTCCATAAATAAGTTATGACATTGTCAATTATAGTAGAAATAATCTTAACCATCAAATCCAAATATGACAAGCAATAGGAGACTGCAAGTGGAATGGGGGGGGGGAATAAAATAACCAGTAAAAACAGTCTGGAAATAAATGCCAACTGCCCTCGGGTGAAGCAGGAACGTTGTCATCACTGTGCACTATAGGACTGTGTTTATTTTGCCGATGGAGAGATATTTTAATAGCCCGGAAAGAATGCTAGACAATTAATTGCCTTCCTTTGAATGCACTGTGACAGTCATATATTTTTAAAGACAATTAACGTTGTAGAATGCACGTTCGTTTAAGGAAAAGCGATATCAGCTGATTGCCAGTGAATGACTAGATTTCTAAAAACAAGTTATAATTTGCTTCGTGAACGCCATCAATAGTCTCCTAGAGGTTGCTTATGAGCAACCGGTGAAGTATTTACAAGGATGATAATTTGTCTTTTTTTCTGTATAATTGATACCAGTTGTCCCAATCCTTTGATGCAGTATCAGTCCACACCAGATTGTGCATGCCTGTATATTGAAAACCATTACCCACATTCAGTAACTTGTTAACTATATTTAAAATGTGGCTAAAACAGGCAGCTCTTTCTTTCAGTTTTTACCATTTATCCCAAACGGATGCAAAGATTTGCAGGACAATGTTAAATGAACCATTTATGCAAATCTTTGCTGATAGAAAAGCTTAGACCTCGCATGAAATGTACCTCAGGTGTGTGGTGCATTCACAGGTCTGATTGCTCGTTGAACTAATGTGTCAATTCCTGAAACTTGTGTTCGACTTGGGCGCCACAGGTACAAATTCTAAAGGATCCACTTAGCCTTTAATCTTTCCAAGGTTCATAGAATGAGTATTACTCATTGAGTTGGGTAACAATACACACCAGTTATTCTGCGCCAAAATACCCTCAAGGGTGAACATGCGCTTTACAAATGCACAAGTTGTGTTACAATAAGCAACGTATTTACTGAATTGGAGAACTTAACTGTCCACCTCACATAATATTAAAAGATTAGGGATCTCATAACAAAATGATTGAAGAACAATGTAAAGTTACGTAGGGGGCATTGGTAAGACATTGTGACGTTGGTCAGTAAGAAAGCTGTGTCTCCTTTCAAATTTATAAAGTCCCCTTATGGAACTTAAGCCACACCTAGGGTCCAACTGAAGGCAGCCATTGTATTCTGTTTTGGATATGAGCCAGTCAAGGTTTTTGTTTTTTTTAAATATTTGTTTATTGGATTTTCCAAATAGCAAACAAACAAACATCTTGTATACAGGATCAATGTGTACACAAATCGACATAACATTGAGAGTCGTATGTGAATCAGTGATGAGCAGCAAGAACCAGATCACAAAGGTCAGCATAAGTCGTAGATCCCCTCTCAACAGCAGTACATCAAATCGTAATTCACCTGATGTATCCCAGTAGGTGGAGTAACATAGGAGAGCCATCCTCAAGCCTTTTTTTTTATAATTTTATTTTGGTTTCATCAACAAACATAAAAACACAATTACCTATACCAAAAAATATGATTACATTGTAGGAAGGTTCATCAGTACAAGAAATCACATCAGTACATCAAGCCGTTAAGTCACAATCAGCTTAAATTAGGCATTTGGAGAGTGTCAATAATGTAGTTCTACTAGTGAACATGTTGGCATCTCACACAGTACTGTTAAGTCCATACTCAAATCAACATCTGCTGCGAATGCAATGCCCCGCTCTTTTGATCTTGTTAGCGTAGTCCCACCTCAGCTCTGCACCCCCTTGCTTCCTGTGTCAAGGCCACAGCGGCCGTAGTGTTTGAATCTGCATTTGCATCCCCAGTTCTGTTTAAAAGATACGTTTTGTACGGTTCCCAATAGTTCCTGGGGCGTCTTCTATAAAATGCTACCGAAATGATGACACCGTCCCCACATTATCCAAAAAGAAGTTTTCTATTGCTGCCGCCATCCCATCTCTAAACACAAAAGACTGGTGTGAACTTTTATGAGTATATTGAGGCAGAGCCTTTGTAATATGCAAGTATGGTAGGGGACAGCTCCGCCATCCCCATCAAATCAGAGATGGTCCATTCTGCCAGCACATATTCCTCCTTCATCTCACTGTCTGGGAGCAATACATAAAGACCAACTGCCAGCTACACCTAGTGATGTGACCCTGGATACAGGCCTGTGCCACTAAATGGTTAGGACAAGAAAATGCCAACTTTCGAAAAGTCATTCATTCATCCTTTAATACCAAGATCAAAATACCTAATCAATCTGATCTGAAGAAAACTTATATTTATTTTGAAAACTTTTAGTTAATTTTGTTCTTTTGTAAATGTTTTTTTGAAAAAAAAAGTTTTACATTTTTCTTTCATCAACCTTTTTACATATTAGACATACACTGAGAACACAACAACATAAATCATTAAATAACACAAAATCGGTATGAAAGGATGAATGAATGATTATCAGTATTGGCATTCTCTGTGGTGGTTTATAGTTTATTGGCCCAGCCTTACTGATTAAGGGCCAAACCCTTTTGTGATTTGCAACTTTCGAAAAGTGCCGTTTTCAGAATTGTGACTAAAAACCCAAATTAAAGAGGGTTTTAAGTTACAATTCTTTAGACGTCAAACTTGGACTTCCTACCTGCCTCCAATTGAAAGTTATCACTAAATAAATGTAAAATTGTACAACTATCGGGAAACGTAAAAGTTGAAATGTACATGTCAATCGTTTTAAATAAACTCCACCCTTCCCAATGGGCTTTTTAGGACCAATCCTGGGGTGACTTGTATGTATAAAAAGGAAGGTTTAGGCCTACCAAAAATGTTTATTTTGCCTGGTCAAAATGGCCACTTTTAAAACTGCAGACACATGCTGCATTGGCAGACCTGAGACATGTTTAGAGGGCTACTGCTGCTACAGTATAATTTACAGGCCCTGGGCACAGGTTGTACCACATTACTTTACTAGAGACTTGCAGGTAAATTAAATAGGCCGGTTGGGTGCAAGTCAATTTTATCATGCTTAAAGGAGAGAGTGCAAGCACTTTAGCAATGGTTAGCAATGATTAGCAGTGGTAGAGTGCTCAGAGTCTTAAGCCAACAAAAAGAAATTCAGCAAAACCAGGTCTAAATTACAATGTTTGGGGGAAGACCACCCTAAGGGTGACAAGTTTAACCACTATGTTGGTTTTCTTGGCAATTTGGTTTTTGGGGGTGAGTTTGTGTGCAAGGTGAAACATTTGATTTGGCATTCGATGAAAGTTGAGGTTCAAATGTGTTCAAGTTCTTGTCATTCAACCAGGTTTGTACTAGTTGTTGCTTTTTTTTTTTGACAAATAGTAAGAGTTCTGAAATGGTGGGGTTGAGCTTTTAGTCTGTGCTGGACATCCAGGTCTGGAAGAAGTGCAGGTAGTGTTGGAGGGACAGTATATCTGGAGCTGAGGGAGCTTTCAGGTAGGGTTATGTCGTCCGCATATTAGTGAACGTTAATGTTATCCTGAGTAGAGTCTTAAGAGTTTGTGTCAAGGTTGAATATGATGGAAAAAATGATTTGGGTGGTTCTGCACTGATGATAGGAATATTCTGAGGCTTGAAGGTGCCAATCTGTACAAACTTGTGTTGATTGGGTAGGCATTACAGCAGCAAGGTAGAGAAACAGATCATTTATGTAAAGTTTTTCTTCACAATTAAAGAGTATTTAGATTTTGGAGAATAATAATCTTTCAGAGACTTCATTTTAGTGTACAAATGCTTGCGAGTGGCATATGCGAGGTTCATTTCAATTATGTCTTAATGGTTTTCTGAATTAATGGCCTAGAACAAGCAAGGAGTAACTAGAACTGAAGGTGGGCCAGGGAGTTGGCAGACACATATTAGTGGAGTTAGGCTTTGAATTAGCTGGTCTTCTCTTTTGGGCTTATGCTTCAGTTAAGTTGTTTAGACAAACTGTAAAACTTGTCCCATTTGCTATACATGTCTAGTTCTATTTCTCATACATTGGCACATCTATTGCCCTTCTTTCAATTAACAATATTCTGTTTTCCAGAACGGAGGTTTCTAACCTTCTTGGTAATGAAAATTACTTTTGCTCAAGGGAAGTCCACCTGAGCTAAATGCATATTTTACCACTATAAAATAGTGACAACATGTCTTTACATTACAATATGACTGCCCTGCATAGGATTATCATTAGTGGCTACCCTCGCATTCCAGGCAACGTTACTTGCATAAAGTCCAGGAAAACGTTTATCAATGCTAAATGCCTCCACCTGACTAATGAAGTAACATTCAAATCATCACATGCCCTCACAAAGGACATAACCACAGCAGTAAGTCTCCCCAGCTCAGCTTAAATTGTCATTCAGCTATCAACTTTAAATGCATTTTGGAATTGCAACCTTTTGTCTTTGTCAGCATATCAGTTTCTGAAAAGGCACACATTTTTCAATCAAATCCCACTCTCCACTTTGGGCCAACCAATTCACTTTTACAGAAGAAAAGCCTTTTCTGAAAAAGCAAACTCTTTTGCCTATGAAATATCCGTTTTCATTTTTAGTAAATACACAGTCCCCAAACATGAGCTTGTCATTGTCTGCGAGGACTCAAAAATGCCTTGTGGACGGATTCTGCTTCTAATTCCCAAGAATTATAATCAGAGACCATGGATGCTCACCATAACACCAATGATTCTTGCATTATGCCAATAATGAACACGATTATACCAGGGCCACCTTTGTATCAAGACTGAACACCATAACAGGCTCTCTTGAGAGTTCCGACTCTCTTAAAATTTCAAACCCAAAAAAAGGAGGTGCTGGATAATTCAGTGAGCTCGAGGTTGTATCCGATTTCTGGGATTCCAAAGATAACAGGCTATTACCCAGTTAGCCCTGACTTTAAGAAGCCCTGGAGAGCCAGCTTGAGAATTAGCAAGCATTGTCAATGCCAATAAGTCTTAATTTAAAGGAATTACAAGTAGATAGCATGGGAATTGATATGTATAAGAAAACAATAGAATAATATTGGTGTAGGTTAAAATGTCACGTAACAGTTGCATGACTGCCTTGCTGCCAAATGTGCTGCTGCCCTAGAACAACACCATAAACTATCTAGCTATCCAAGAGACTTTAATTGCATTATGACGTAATTTGTCTGCCCCTGAGAGTTCAAGCTCAGGCAGCTGATTAAATAAATACATTGATCATAGATGTGTGGAGAGCACACAGTTTTTTTGTGGAAGCTCACAGTTCCAAACAATGACATGTATTCCTGGGTCCCAACATGTGGGCGAAGCAAAGCCCTTCTCCTGGTGATTCTCACATAATTGTCTGGCGACAGCTGTGCTGTCAAGCCAGACCATAAGAGCAGCTAAATCCACTAATAGAGGATGGCTGTGTTAAAAGCACAAAATCATTATTCTGCAAAGAAGTGTAACAAGGAGTATAGAGCGTTCCCCATCAGTGGAGATTCATAATGCAGGTGACAACTAAAGTAGCAGTCTTGAACTGATACCATTGTCTTTCCAGTTTTCTCCCTTTCCCCATTAGATTTAATTTTTCAGATAAAACTATTTGTTGGCTGTTTTCTCTCACTTTTTAGGTCTTGCACGTGGCGATGCAGCGCGAAGCTCTGTTGCAAGCGAGACCTATTGTCGTCGGCTAGGCTTTCAAGGGCTCTCAAGTGAGACCGGAAATGGGCACGCGCAGGCTGCAGGCCGGACTGTAAATGTGAATGCGCCGATCTCCTGTCCCCCTTGCGAGGCAAGTCAGCACGAAGTTTCACTTTCACTTTTGTGAAAACTCGCACCATTGTTGGACAGGAATGGAAGCATCGAAAAATCCTGTTACAGACCAGAGAGGGGACAGGGGGGCAGTTTCGGGTGAGGCAAGGGGCAGCCTTGGGCGCCACCCTGAAGTTGCTGCTGACACCATGTGCCGTGCCAGGGCGCCTGCTGCCAGAGAGCTCCCAAGTCACAGGTGAGGAGTTTTCCAAGTCCGCACTCTATTGCATGCACTGATTGAGAAGGCTCACCCACCCCACGGGCCTCTACATGAACACACTCCCCTTAAACTACAGATGCCCCCTGTCCCCGTGCACCCCCTTAGCTTGGCTGGGGCACTGTCAGCACCACGGGCAGGCGACGTCCCATACCACCGGTTCTCTGCTGCACCAGCGACCATCAACCAAAAGCACAACAAACAGGGGGGTCTGACCGCCCCCCAGCACCCAGATCTTTCCCATCCGAAGGGGTCGCAGCTCTCCTTACCTGCGTGTGTCTCGCCTTCCCGCAGCCACAAGTCCAAGTAAAGTCCCGAGGATCGCAGCTAGCGCCCGCGCCATGGCTGTTGGCGGCAGCTGGAAGCGCCCCTACGCCCTGTCGTTCCACCCGCGCATCCTCCTGAGGGTCTGGCTCCTTTTTGGCTGCCCGCGTGCCCCCCAGACAACAACATGCTCCGCCAGCAACTCTTTGCCCGTGCGCCCATCTCGCCCTCCATCAGCCTCCAAGTCCAGGCGGCCGCGCCACTGACATCAGCCGCGTGCGAGCTCTTCACCCACACCGGGCCACTAGAGAGCACGTGCCAGCAACAACAGCTGAATGCAAGGCGAGTTCCCACTGGGTACAGAGCGCGCGCTGCTCTAACTGTACAGGAGGCGCAGCGGTAGGGGAGCCCGGGGGCTTTGTCAGTGTTCCAGGTCTGTCAGAACAATGCTCGATTTCCTGCAGTTCTGCAAACCTTCAGAATAGTATTCAAGCACTTTTTTAAAAAAAAATTGGCTTGACTGAGTGCCATAGGACCACAGCACAAGCCATAGAAAAACAAGCATTTGCAATGCAATAGATCTCGCATTTGTGAGAGTTTGAGCTATTGGCATTGCAAATGACAATGCCTTTGATTTACGTGTTCATTTTTAAAACATAAATAAAAGGCATTGCCATTTACAATGCCAATAGCTTAAACTCTCACAAATGCGAGACCTATTGCATTGCAAATGCTTGTTCTTCTATTGTATCTGATTTATGGTTCAAGTGATGTGTGTGTGTGTGTGTGTAGTTTGATTGGTACTTCGAATGTTTTGCCAGCTATCGTGCTTTGTGCATTTCTTCTGGGCAGGGACATTGTGAACCCCTGCTTTAGCAGCTGCAGCGGGGGTGGGGTTCTTTATGGGTCTTTTCTGTTTGCAACTCCGTAGACAAAAGCTAATAAATGCCGCTATAACGGAATACAGCGACAATTTAAGAGTAAGATGGGTAAATAGAAGAGGGAAAGATGGAAGGAATATTGAGTGGACGGAAGGGCGTAAGTATGTATGGATAAATGGGTTGATGAATAAATGGATAGACGTGTGAGTGGGTGAAAAGATGAATGAATGGATAAGTGGATGGACAGGTGAAAGGATGACAGAGTAAATGGATGGATGGATCAGTGAATGAATGGACAGGCAGATCTCTGGGCTGGCGAAAAGATGGCAGAGTAAAGGAATGGATGGATGAATGTATAAGTGGGTACAAAGATTAATAAGTGAATGGCAGATTGGATGGATGGATGGATGGTTGGGTGGATGCATTTAGGGTGGTTGGATGAGAGAGTGGATGAATAGATGACTGGAGGAATGAATGGATGGCAAAGTGGATGGATGGCAGATTGGATGGAATGATTGATGGCAGAGTGGATGAATAGATGGCAGGAGTGAAGGATTGAATGTTGGTTTGGTGGGTGGTTGGTGGATATAAGGATAGACAGACCAATGGATGGCAGAGAGAATGGATGGATGGATGGATGATTGGATGGCACTGTGGATAGTTGGATGGATGGATTGAATATGGAGAGATTGAAGGAGGGATCAAAGAATTAATGGATGTCTGAATGTAAAGATTGAATAGTGATATCAGCAGGTGGGACCGTAGGGTAAAAGGATTAATTGAAATTTGCTTGGCTGGAAGAGACACGAGATCTTTTTTAGGGAGGGTTGGGCACACTTGCTTGGTGCCCTCCAATATTTTGTTCTAACTGGGGAGTATTTTTTTTTCCTCTTATTATCTAACTAATTCCGAGCTGGTAGAGCAGTGCATACCCTTCCCCACACCTCTCCCCCATGCGTTTTCCCCGCTCCATCTTGCTTCAAATCGAGGTTGTCTGTGAGATCTTGGCCTCCGGTGTCGGTATGTACTTGACTCATTTCCGTTTCCTGGTATCGGCAGAGAAATGCCTGTAATTATCCAGTGCGCTCTCACTCGTCAAACTCTGACCCCTTGATCGACCACCACTTCAACAGAAACGACACGGGTTCTTGAGTAATGGCAACAACTAAAGATTACGCGGAAAATGCTCTTTTTCGTGCACTAGAATAAGAAATGCAACATTATTAAGCCTCATTTTCTTGGGTGCATGGGTGCATGCTGTGTTGCAGGAGACTAAGTATAAATCACGTTACCTACAGTAAACAGCTTCTATACAAGGCTGCGCTGGAAGAGGCCACTAGGTTACCCAGCGCTGTTCCGCGCAGTTATCGCTCGATGATTGAATCAAAGCGAGCGCACCGTCGGGAATAGTGCACTTGTGGAAAACTGCATGATGGCGTTTTAATGTCTGTCGTATTCGCAGGTCATTTATGGTGTGTCTATAGGAGGCCAGTCAGTGGGTCCCACATTCCACTTGGAGACGATATTCGGAGTTTTTGTGAGAGTTGCATGTGTGCAAGGTGATATCTGTTCGTACCCCAGCAGGAGAAGCTCCCATTCACGGGCAGTTTTCGCCATTATTTCTACATTAATGAATTCGGTCGGTGCTCAGCTGTGTGTGTGTCCGCTCCTTATTGTGAGTGTCTAGCACCCTCTAGTGACTGCTTTTCAGTGTCGCGTTCACGTATGCTCAAAGGGTATCTATACTGCAAGCAATACCGGGGCTGTATTCTGCTCAAGAAGCTATTTCGAACCATTACCATTAAAGCGATCAGCGTCCATTTCGAGCGCCGTTCTTGCGGAAATGCGATGTTTGAATACGAAGGAAATGTCCCTACTTTAATATTATCTCGCGCCTTTGGCTTGCGAGAAGAGCCGTATCAAAGTTAATCTAACGTAAGTGATGATAAAATTACATGTCAAAGTTCACACAGTGAGAAAATCAGCTGGGAATCAATCGGACAGAACAAAAAAAACAAGCATTGGCATAGCCAATATGTCTCGCCCTTGGGACCTTCTAAATGTTTAGCCATGCATCACATTATCCATTACATTGCATTACCCATTAAGAAATATCAAAGTGTGTACGTGCATTGAGGACTTCTTTGTACATGTTACAAGCAATCTCAGGCAGTGATGAAATGAGCCGGTCCTCTCTGCTTCCGGGTCCCTGCAAGCCTTTTACTAGAAGCATATCAATTCAATTCAAATAATCTTTATTTCGATCATAAAAGATCATAAAAGATGTACAAGTAAGTGATTTTCATCAATAAAAAAGCATGTCTCCGCAGTGCTGCAAGCTTGTGGCATTTCTCAGGAGCAAGCAGGGGCTCTGTAAAGTGAGCTTCTACCCTTTCATATTTAACAAAAAACCCTGATCACAGGGAAGCACTCACGATCACAATAAGGGTTCCGTGTTATTGCAATGGGGAGACAGGTCCTTGCATTCAGCGGTTCTCCGAGGTAACCATAAAAGACGTGACTACATTTTACGGGCAATAGAATATTGACAAAAGCATACTTATGGAAACGGTTATTATCAGTCCAAATGAGATAAGACCTGAGTGTTTTTAGGTTATGATGACGTTGAGAAGCAGGCACTCCAAAGCAGAAATGCACATTTCAAGCCTGCCTTAAGGTGCCGTTAGGCCTAAACTGAGTTTAACTTGGTGACATTGCACCTTGCTTATGTTTGAGCTTTCCTTTGAATGTGTTTAGTGGACACATTTTGGGGGCCCTAATGTTCGGGCCTCTCCAGCCAATAAACAGAAGCGACCGAGGGGAACAACCGAAGAACATGGCAAGATACCGAGAGAGCAAGGCAGACACGCAAACAAATACGCTGTAACAGTCCCAGATACAGTCAGACAGCGGGGACGGGATACACCAAGAACGACAGCAGAGGAGAGGCAAGAAAAAGGAAAGATGTGAGGCACAGCACATAGAACACGATCTATAAAAGAAACAGAGGAATGCACAGAGGCAAAAGGCGCAGAGGTTAACAGGAAGAAAAACGCAATTAGAGAGAATGCATGAAAAGAAACAGTGACAACAGCAGACAGTCAAAAGATAAATAGCAGACAAATACACAGACAAAGGCAAACAGACGGGCATCAGAAAAGAGGAAAAGTTGTAGAGGCAGAACATATAGAAAACAAGTGATTGGCTTGCTAATCGGCTGGGTGTGGAAAACAGGATAGGTGAAAGGAGGGCGAGTGTTAACAGAACCTTTAAAAATAAGTACTGGCTTCGGATCACAACCCAGTGATTCTGGACAACTCACGTAATGCATCTACGCTAGTTCGTGCTAAATAAAAATTGCAAAAAGTGTTTCACTGTATAAAAGTGAGTGTGTTCTCTGTGTTGTGCTTTCCAACTTGATACTCTTTATACTTCAAACAAGTGGCTTGAGTTCTTAATGTTGGAAGGGTGGTAAGGGTTGACTGTTTGGCCGACTGCAGGAGTTAATAGGTGCTAAACGCGGTGAACAAAATAACGATGGATTAAACCCAGATCTGTGACTGGGGGTGAATATTTTGCCATTGTGCAACATTCCGTCCATCATCTTGTGTGTTTTGCGGTTTGCCCTATGTGGGAAGGGTATGCCCAGACGTGGGTGCCTTGCTCACTACGCCACTGGAGTCAGGCTATCCTGGCTGAAGACGGCTGGTAGCCAGAAACCGGTCCTAGGATGCTTGATTCCGGTCCAGGGAAGACATGGCTTGGCAGTACGGGCTGGACTGTTCCCATGAGGCACAGGGTCAAGACTGATTTGCATATGGCCATGTCTGAACCTCGGGTGGCTTGATGAGCAAAATAACAATGGATTAAACCCAGATCTGTGATTGGGGGTGAATGTTTTGTCATTGTGCAACATTCCGTCCATCATCTTGTGTGGAACGCGGTGCCTGCAGCATATATATATATATATATATATATATATATATATATATATATATATATATATATATATATATAGGAAATCTAAGAGAAAAGCAATTAATGAAGAATAAGTGGAGCCCAGTTAGTAGAAGCCCAGTTAGTAGAAGACTGCTGCATATGAGACAGGATAGGGAGGGGAAACTGGGAGGAGGTCTAGGGATAATGTATAAAGATGATTATTTACCTTACATAGCCCACAGATGCCCATCAGGCGCTTTATTTTTCCCTAAAAGTTCGTCCGACTGAAAGCTTTAGTGGAGTGATCACCTATCGACCTCCTGGACCAAGAGCCTTGTTTCCCCATAATTTTAGTAATCGAATTGAGCCTTATCTAGCTCTTTCAAAGGTTACGTTTTTGGGGGCTTTTAACTTTCATGTAGAGAAAAAGGGGTGCCCTGAAGCATAGGCCTTTTTGGAAGTCATGGAATCTTGTGCTTTCCCTCAGCTAGTGAAGAGTGCCACACATACGGTAGGACACATCCTTGATGGGATTTTTTCCAATGACCTGAGAGTCATGGTATTGGATCCTTTTACCCTCTCCTGGTCTGACCACTTCGCTGATCCTTTTACCCTTGTAATGGCAGCACCTGCTCTGGTTACCTGTGGCAGGAAAAGGGTTGAATGGAAGATAAATCTCAGACGGGTTAGTAAAGAGGCTCTTCTTGATAAACTCGGTGAATACTGTCCTTCTTCCTATGCCGATGTTAATGTCATGTACAGCAAGTTTATCAATTGGCTGATTACAGCCTTGAACTCTCTTGCCCCCTTAAAGAAGTATTATGAGGCAAGAAAACGTCCTTCTGCCCCTTGGTTTTCTGAGAGATTGAGGAAACTCAGGCAGGTCTGCCGTCAACAGGAAAGAAAATAGCGAACGGGCCTCTCGAGAGTAGAAAGGGAACTGCATAAAAGCCAGCTACGGGAATATAAGGTAGCTATTAAAGAGGAAAAGGCTTCTTATTTTTTAGCCATTACCGAATCCACTAGATCCCCTTGGGAACTTTTTGGTATTATCAACTCCCTCTTAGTCCCTGTGTCTAGTACCAGCACAGAGGCTTCCCAGGATTTCTGCGATAAAAAAGCAGACTTCTTTCATACCAAAATTAAGGACATTTATACCTCCCTAGAGAGTTAAATCTGGGTAAGGATAAAACATCTCATCTTCTTGATTCAGTGAAAGTTCCTACGTGGAACTGTCACTTACGATCTTTTCCACCTATTCTTCAAGAAGAAACTGATTCGCTGTTAAGTGGGATTAGGTCTGGGTCCCCACTTGAACTGTGCCCTCTTAAGATCCTGAAACTGGGAAAAGAGGTAGTTATATCTCCCCTAACGGCTATTATCAACTCTGCTATCTCTGCTGGCCAATTTCCCACTGCGTGGACAACTGCAATAGTTAAACCCCTGCTCAGGAAGGCCTCCCTTGATCCAGCTGAATCCAAAAACTATAGGCCTATCTCATTGTTGCCTCTCCCTGGCAAAATCCTGGAAAAACATCTTAACCGCCATCTCAGTTGCTACTTGGAGGAATATCAACTGCCCGATGGTTCACAGCATGGGTTCAGGAGGGAGCACAGCACCGAATCAGCACTAACCGTTGTCTTTACCAACATTCAGCAACAGATTGATGCTGGTCACACCACCTTGCTGATCCTCCTTGATGTGACTGCAGCCTTCGATACTTTCTCCCCGAGTAGGCTTGTTGGTAGGCTCCAGGACATTGGGATAGAGGGATCTGCACTTAGCTTGTTGTCATCTTTCGTTATGGAGCGGTCACAGATAGTTAAGATGGGCCAATTTTTGTCTGCTCCCAAAAAATTGTTTTGTGGAGTACCTCAGGGGTCCTCATGAGTCCCACTCTCTTGAATATCTATGTAGCCCCGCACCCTGCTGCGTTTAGGTCTTTTGGTTTAGAAGTCCTGTCCTACGCTGAGACACTCAGATTCTGATTTCCATCATGGAGAGTGTGTCAGCCTCAGCAGCAAATTTTAATAATTGCATGCAAGCGGTGGCTGCATGGATGGTGGAGAATTATCTAAGACTCAATGGGGATAAAACTGAGGTTATCATTTTTGGAGACTAGCTTGATATTTGGTCCAAGGCCTGGTGGCCTGTTTCTCTGGGAGCCCGCCCTGTTTCCTGTCTAAGTGCCAAGAATCTAGGCATTATCGTAGACTCCTCTCTGTCATTAAAGTCACAACTAAAAAGAACCGTGGCAACCTGCTTTGGGATGCTAAGGACTCTTAGGAAGATCTTTTCTTTTCTCTCCCTTTCAGCTCGGAAACAGGCAGTGATTGCCCTTGTGGTATCTAGGTTGGATTATTGCAATGCCCTTTATTTAGGAATAAATGGAGGATTTTTGCATTGACTCCAACTAGTGCAGAATGCAGCTGCTAGGCTGGTGATGGGTCTCCCTAAATTTCATGCCATCTCATCCACCATTAAGAACCTTCACTGGCTCCCGCTGGGGAGGAGAATTGTTTGTAAAGCATTGTGTATGGTACACAAGGCCTTGCACAACAAGGGTGCTGAAGGCATTAATAAACTGTTTCACTGTTATATTCGAGCAGGAATCTGAGATCTGCTGCTAGGAATCGGGTAACAGTTGCTAGGTTCAGGAAAGCCAGATGGGGGGGGGGGGGGCTTTTTAGCTGTTGGGTGCCAATTTGTGGAATCTGCTTCCTCTCTCAATCTCTAATTTGGAACTACATTCTGTCTTTAGAAAATCTTTGAAGACCTGGCTTTTCTCTTGCTCCAGTCCTCATTTCCCTTAAACTTTGAGTTTTAGTAATTTGTGAACTATGATATACTGACCCTGTCTGCAGTGCCTTGATGCCTTCGGGCTAAGTTTGCGCTTTAAAAGTTTTATATTCATTCATTCATGTATGCACACCCTTTGCAGGACTGGGTTATTCTAAGACCCAGCGGTGCCAGGGGACAACACCTGAAACCTTCGTGGGTAACCTGTTCCGGCGTACAAATGACAGAGACACGGGACACTTCCTTCGGCGTCAAAGATTTCGAGGTTTATTTACTGCAGGGAACACAGAAGTCACGAGAAGTACATAGCATGTAGGTTCACAGAGCCTGATTCAAATTGCTACTGTAGGTCGCTCCTTTTATACACATTTCTCTCATAGGTTAACATGGTACACAAAGGTTTACAACTTGGTTCCCATCATAATCTCCAGGAGGGGTTGCTTTGATGCATTCAAGGCCCGGAACATAAGTACGGAAACATTTGGTGGTTCCCAACTGTAAAAACCCATCTTCCCACCATTAGTACATTCCAATTGGCAGTAAACAGATCGAAGAAGGAACAGAGACAGGTGCAGAGGAAGGCAGAAACAGTGGGGAGATCGGAAAGGGTGTAAAAGGGGTGGTATCGGGAAACACGAGCTGCAGGCATCAAAGGGACGTGCCTAATGAGATGCACGACTAAGACAATAGACCGGCACGGCAAGATGAGCCTTGAGCGGGGCCATCTGCCTTACAGTGTCATTCCCCTATCGTAAAGACACTTTCAAAGGAAACGTGTCTTCCGCAAAAGTCTTGGGAATCCCAGGGTCGCGAAGCGGACAGCGTCCGTTCGCTGGCTACTTGAGGGCAAGAAACAAAATGGATGCCGTATCTAAGATGGAACCCGTGGGTACAGATAGAGAAACCCACGAAACAAACGAACGGTTTAGGCTAGCACAGCGAAACTGCGTACACCCACTAAACTCGTCATTTGCGGTTCATAGATACCAGACTCGACCATATTCGTGCGAGTTGAAAACACCACTTACGATCGTTACGGAACCTCAGACGCTCCTTTTGCCCTCATGTAGGCAAGCACTAGTCTGAATCATATTCGATATTCATCAGACCATCTAGATGTTGCTGTAACATAACTCTGTCCATCTGAGCTCCTTTGGTAACAGGCGGCTGTCTCATACACGTTGTAGCACAGAGGCCACATAAGGCAGGACCACACTGCACACAAAGGCAACACGTGAACAGAAATGCTACAACAACTCCGATGATCATCAGAATTTTCCAACCCCAAGTCGACATTAGGCACCAAAACCACCCAAGTAGCGTCCAATCCCCTACGTCCACGTGTATGGACTCAGAGATCTTATGCAACTTTGAGATGGCTTGATAGACAGTCGGAGCGTTATCTGGAATGAAAATACAGCAGCTCGAATGGATCACTTTACATACTCCACCTCGATCTGCTAAAACAACGTCTAAAACCATACGGTTTTGTAGCGTCATAAGCCTGTCCGCCTGAAGTTCTGCGGTGATATTACCAAGGGCACTGGCAGTGATATTAGCTGTCGATTCCACCACTCGAGTCAACTGTCTCAGGTTCCTACTATTGACCATAGGCCCCCAAAACGGAAAGAAACCCTTGAAAAAGTCTCCTGCCTCTTGACCGGCAGTGTCCTCTTCGCTAATCACGCCCCTCACAACTCTAGTCTTGTGGTAGTCTGCATCAACGGTAAACGTCGGAGGCAACAAATTTGCAATATAACATGTGCCCGCAAAGTCGGAGGGCAACCACGTATACGCACGATCATGACAGACAAAGTACGTACCCTTGGCAGTCAGAAACACAGGGGAAGAGAGCATCGGCAAGACATACGTCTCGGAGCAAGCACTCTCTCCAAGATGAGCTCTCGGGCTTCGGCCACGACCTTTTAGACAAAAATTACCAAGGTGGGGTACGATCCATATTGGAGACGAGCTTTTAAGCTGTCTTTCACCCACGAGCGCACTATACTCAGCCTCACTTAGATCCCTATATGCTCGCACCTCTTCCTCTGGGATGAGCGACGGCTCATAGATATCCCTATCTAAATCAGCGATTGCTATGGCCAAAGGCTTGTGGTACGGACCAGGACTAAAGTGCGGTGGACGTGGCTCTCGATTGGGGTAGGAATCTAGTGCACTGCGAAACATTGTTTGTAATGCTCGAGCTGAACCCTGGGAATTATAAGGAAGGACCAGATATGGAATTCCTTTATCCGTGGTATGTGGCATTAACCCCACCCGCCAATAACGATGACACAATTAGAAACAGAAGGAACACCTGAAACATAAAGCATTTTGTACGAGTAATCTGTTGCAGTTTGAATCTTTGCGCCTGAGCTTTTTCCAAGTCCATCAGCTTTGAAAACGCCATCCTCTAAAACCGTCCGCAACGTTTCTTGACGCACTTCGTTCTGTGTAGCAGTAGTCAATCGCCAGGAGTTCCCAGGAACCGACGGTCTCTGACCTAGTGTCTAGACCTACTAACCAGAAGGAAGTACACGCGGGGCCCTACGGTTCACCTGGATGCAAGGTATTCTAATTCACAAATATATATACAAAGTCTCTCAGCTGTGGAAGCAAAAACACATATGTGGAAAAAAAACCTCAATATTTACAAAAATCACAGTTGTACGTGTGTTTAGACTGATCGTGGCAAAGGGGGTAACGTAGATGTCGAGGGACAAAAACGAAAATTTTATTTGTCCTTGGTATTAGATCGCAAAGAGTAGCGGCTTCTCCCAGGACGTGTCTGTTCGTCAAACAATGGATCCGATGAGGGAACAGAGTTCTGTTGATCAGTCAATTGTTCAGATATTGAATCTTGTGATGGCAAATGTTCAACAATGTCTTTCTGCTGCACTGAGGATTCTCCGACAGGCTGAGCGTCGCTAAAAGGTACAAAGGTCTGCGATGCTTCAGTTTCAGACTAGGCAATGCCCTTCCTCACCCACGAGTCCGCTGGTAAAGGTATTGGAACCTTTTTAGTATGGGTGGCATGCACCCAGTGTTTTCGACCTTCCAAACGGACAGCAGTCCTCGTGGCGAGAAGAACTTGGTAGGGTCCAGTAAAGCGGGGCTCGAGATTTCTTTTGCGTCCGAAATTCCGCGTCACCACCCAGTCTCCGGGCTGGAGCTGGTGGCCTGGACCCTCTGTCTGCGTCGGCAATGCTTCAAAGACCTGTTGGTGAATTAACCTCAGTTTAGCAGTCAGATCATGAAGATAATCGATCAACATTGGGTATTCAAGATCAGAAAACACACTCGGTCTAGGGACCCCCCAAACATTCGCAGGACGGCCGAACACTATTTCGTAGGGACTGAGCCCTACTCGGGAGTGTACAGTCGCCCTTGTTGACAACAGAGCTAGAGGCAAAGCGTCAGGCCACGAGAGACCAGTCGTAGCCTGAATCTTCGCTAGTTTTAGTTTAAGGGTGCCATTATACCCTTCGACTAAACCTGCTGACTGAGGATGATTGGCGCTATGGAATTTTTGAGTAATTCCAAGGCCCTTACACACATTCTTCATCACACTCCCCACAAACTCACTTCCGTTATCAGACCATACAATCCGTGGCATTCCATACAGAGGAAAGTATTCCTTCAGTAGGATTTTCGCAGTGGACAGAGCAGTATTGTCTTTGAGAGGGTAGGCTTCAATCCATCGGGAGAATGCGCAAACCACCACTAAAACGTATTTCAGGTTATTGCATCTCTCCATATGGATGAAGTCTAGCTGAATGACCTCAAAGGGACATGAAGGGGGAGCAAAATGGCCAGGAGGTGTAGGGGTTCCCTTACCAGGATTGTACAACATACATACCATGCAATTCTTGACCAATCTTTCAGCACATTTAGTAATACCATCATTCTTCCACATAGGGGACAACAACTTGCAGATACCTTTCGCACTAATATGTGCTAACCCATGTGCCATCGTCACAACAGCTAGCACATACGCATCTGGCAACATCCATCTCTTATGCTCCGACAAATCAATCCAACAACCATTCGCATCCAACTTTCCCGTACTCTCTTTCCACTTCGTCTTTTCAGTCTCGGTGGCCTCATTCTGTATCGCTTTCACACTCTCAATAGTGTCCTCACACATACCAGTCTCCGTAGGCCACCTAACCGAACTCGTCACATACATTCTAGTGCTAAGGTTCCGGGCAGTCTCCTTAGCAGTCTCATCCGCAAACGCATTACCACGACCAACATCATCCGTCACCTTACGATGCGCACTACATTTAACAATCGCTACCTGCTTAGGCAATGTACGTGCATCCAAAAGATCATTCACAAGCTGTCCATGCTGTATCTTAGTACCATGCAACGTCATAAAACCTCTCTCTCTCCACAATCGTCCAAAGCTATGAGCGACGCCAAAGGCATATTGGCTGGCGGTAAACACATTCACCCGTTTCCCTTTCGACAACACACACGCTCTAGTCAAAGCAATCAGCTCTGCAGCCTGAGCAGAATTCTGATTCAATCTCGCAGTCTCCACAACAGTATTCAGAGTTACCACAGCATACGCAGTCGTCACATCACCATTCGGCAGTTTAAAACATGAACCATCCAAGTACAAGGTCCCATCGGGATCTTCCAAAGGAGTGTTTTTAAGGTCCACACGACCTTTTGTTTCCTCCTCGGTCCGTAAGTAGCAGTCATGAGGTGCTACTTCATCTGATTCCATACTAATTGGCAATAAAGTCGCCGGGTTCAGGACATTACAACGTTTTATCTGAATATGACTTGCCAACAGCGTCAACTCATACCCAGACAACCTCGCACTCGTCAAGTGTTGGGTTTTAGTACGATTCAAAAGAGTGTCAACTGCATGCGGAACCATCACCGTAAGCATATTATCCATGACCAATCCTGCAGATTGTCGGATGGACACCGCAGCTGCCGCTGTTGCTCTCAAACAACTCGGCAATGCTCTAGCTACCGGGTCCAAGGTCGAGGAAAAATATGCACATGGACGCTGCTTACCACCAAAAGGTTGCGTCAAGACACTCCACGCACAACCTTCCCTCTCGTGAACGTATATTGTAAACGGCTTGCTGTAGTCAGGGGTACCTAACACAGGAGCCGAACACAATGCGTCAGGAAGTAGTGTGGCTCACTGGTTAGAGGCGGCAGACCCGAGAGCAGAGGACGGCCCGGGACCAGGGTTCGATTCCCGGCGCGGCAGGTTTCTGGACCAGGGTCAGCGGACTCGATAATTCTCTCGCCTCGGTGCCCACTCTGATCAGCGATCACACTCGGCAACTCTGGGCATTAGCTTGCCTCATCTTCACTAACGGCCCCACCAGACCGCCGGGGATGCCTGGTCTCACCCTGGAGATACCCATTAAGGCACCATCTCTCAGGGAAGCCAGGAAGGGTTTCGCAGCGGTCGAAGCGCCTTGGGACCCTACGGGTAAGTAGTGCGCTATATAAATGCAAATACATTTACATTTACGCAATTCAGAAAAACTTTTCTGACATTCTTCCGTCCATGGTAAAGGAGTTGGAACATCCTTGCACGTAAGAGCTACCAATGGTTTCGCTAGCAATGAAAAATTTGGAATCCACTGCCTGCAGTATGACGTGATACCTAAGAAGGCACGCACATCTCTCTGAGTCGTTGGCACAGTCATTCGCGCAATCGCTGCAATTCTCTCTGGGGTCAACCTTCTTCCCTCCTTTGACAATAAGTGACCTAGATAGGTTACTTCTTGACAACAATACTGTAGTTTAGAAGGTGACACCTTGTGATGTAAGTCACAGAGATGTTGCAACAACGACACTGTAGCAATTTTGCAAATGTCCTGAGTGTCTGCGGCCACCAATAGGTCATCAACGTATTGGATCAAGGCTGCACCGGCCTTCAACACAAATGCATCAAGTTGGCCCTTCAAGGCTTGACAGTATATCGATGGACTCTCACAGTAGCCCTGAGGAGCACGTTTAAACCGGAAGCTGCGGCCTCCAAGAGAGAAACCGAAAAGGTCTCTACTCTCTTCAGCAATCGGTATGCTGAAGAACGCATTCTTCAGATCGATCACTGAAAACCAAGATGCAGAAGCTGGAATCCGAGTCAGTAGAGCCGTAATGTCAGGCACCACAGGGAACTGAGGAATTACAATTTTATTCACCTCCCGTAAATCAATAACAAAACGATAAACAGGTGGTTTCGAAGGGTCAGTACGTTTCAAAATGGGCAGTACAGGGCTGTTACACACGTTTCCCCGAGTCTCCTCAATGACATCTTTCTCGATCAGGTCATAGATGATTGCTAACAATGCTCGTTCACCGTCAAGAGAGATACGATCCTGGGGAATACGTGGCAGTCGCACGTTAGATTTCAAGTGAACAACATAAGGGGATATGTCAAGCAGGCCCACGTCATTGGGACCTGTTGCCCACAAAGATGCAGGAAGCGAGCTCAATTCCGGTGGAAGCTTATCGAGAGACAAGTACATTGGAGAGATAACTCTCTCACCCAAAGTAAGCTTTACTCCCGCAGGAGAACAATAAAAGTCGCATACAGACGTTTTAGCAAATCCAGGCCCAAAAGATTTTCACCACAACCAGTGGTCAAAATCAAAGGAGCTTGCAGCTCACGAGGCCCAATGGTAAGAGGCAAAGGGCGTGAAACTGGATTGCTAACGGGGGCGCCAGAGAATCCAACGGAAACATTTGTTAAGCCAGACAAAGGTGCGCCAGGGAGTTTCGAATGCATGATAGAACTTTTCGCTGCACCAGTGTCCAACAGAAAAGGCTCAACGACGCCCGAGGTGGCAACTGCGACGTAAGGCCCTCTCTGATCAACCGGAACTGATACCACTCCCTCTCCTTGTCTATGGCTGTCCTAGTAATTACCGTCGTCAGTTCCCTGATCAACGTAATAATCATCTACATTGTACTGCGCAGATCTTCCTTGCGATGATCCACGTTGATCAAAACAATTGTTGGAATCTGACGAATTATCTGAACGATCTTTTTGAGCACCCCGACCCCTACCACGTGATGCCTGTTGCGGACCACTACGACCTCCTCTAGATGCACTGCCACTATTTCGATCACGTAAGACTGGACAATCGAATTTCAAATGACCCTCATGTCTACAATAGGCACACTGATTGTACCCCAACGAAGATCTCTGCGAAGAGGAGTCATTTCGAGATTGCGATCTATTAGACTGAGACTGCGATCGATTACGTTGTTGCGAATCATTCTGATTCGAACGCGGAGGATACGCCTGCTGCAACAACACTTTAGTTTTGAGTTCTTTCGTCTTTTTATCGTCGCGATCATTTTCTTCTTTCTCCCTATTCTCATAATACTGTGCCGTAGCCAATATTTGAGCAGATGTAGAGACAGCCCACGCACTCTCAGAATTCTTCAATTTGTTGCTCAAGTCAGGCAACAAGTTAGAGACAAATTTGTCCACGAACAACCTCTGACCACCCTCGGTACCCATATCCTGACCACTATGATCGATGAATGCCTCCTCAAATCTCCTAAAGAAATCAGAGACACTCTCGTCCTTCTTCTGTTTGCAAGCGGACAACTTATCCCAGTTCACCTTCATAGCTGGCATAAGTGTTTTCATTAGGGTAATTATTCTCTGAGGGAGATCAGCAATCAACTGTTCAGGTTTAGCACCACCAACTTGCAGACCATCAGCCGCTATAAGAGCAGCCCAATCACCACCTAATTCGTTTGCATGATTTTCCTGACGAATCTTTGCCCATACCGGTTGCGGAACGACATTGCCAAACAGCATATCGATATCGGCAAGATTCATTATCGTAGCATCTACGAGCTGCGATAATTCTTTATAATACCCTGCAGGATTTTTGCGAGGGTCAGGCAAAGATTGCTTTACCTGCAAAACTTCTGATCGTTTCCATGGAAGATGGATCCACACTCTCTGAAAATGTGGCAGAACAATAGGAACAGCTGTGGATCACCAGGCATATACACCGGCGGTACTTCACGCATGGGATACTGACCAGGTGCTTCTAACGGCCCCTCAATGTCTTCTACGAACAATGCTCGAGGCATTATAGAGGGACGAAAAGATAACTGCTCAACAGCGCGTCGAACATTAGAACCTACTATCATTCCGCTCGGAAACTGGAGCTGTAGATTAGTCAAAGCAGTCATTACATCGTCAGATGCATCAGCCGATATTTGGTCACGTAAAACCTTGCACATTTCTTCAAAAACATATCTTTGTGTCGGTATATTGAATTGACCAAACGTATTCAATACCGAACGTGGAGGATTCCTAATGGGGTATTGCATCCAAGGACTGGGTTATTCTAAGACCCAGCGGTGCCAGGGGACAACACCTGAAACCTTCGTGGGTAACCTGTTCCGGCGTACAAATGACAGAGACACGGGACACTTCCTTCGGCGTCAAAGATTTCGAGGTTTATTTACTGCAGGGAACACAGAAGTCACGAGAAGTACATAGCATGTAGGTTCACAGAGCCTGATTCAAATTGCTACTGTAGGTCGCTCCTTTTATACACATTTCTCTCATAGGTTAACATGGTACACAAAGGTTTACAACTTGGTTCCCATCATAATCTCCAGGAGGGGTTGCTTTGATGCATTCAAGGCCCGGAACATAAGTACGGAAACATTTGGTGGTTCCCAACTGTAAAAACCCATCTTCCCACCATTAGTACATTCCAATTGGCAGTAAACAGATCGAAGAAGGAACAGAGACAGGTGCAGAGGAAGGCAGAAACAGTGGGGAGATCGGAAAGGGTGTAAAAGGGGTGGTATCGGGAAACACGAGCTGCAGGCATCAAAGGGACGTGCCTAATGAGATGCACGACTAAGACAATAGACCGGCACGGCAAGATGAGCCTCGAGGGGGGCCATCTGCCTTACAGTGTCATTCCCCTTTCGTAAAGACACTTTCAAAGGAAACGTGTCTTCCGCAAAAGTCTTGGGAATCCCAGGGTCGCGAAGCGGACAGCGTCCGTTCGCTGGCTACTTGAGGGCAAGAAACAAAATGGATGCCGTATCTAAGATGGAACCCGTGGGTACAGATAGAGAAACCCACGAAACAAACGAACGGTTTAGGCTAGCACAGCGAAACTGCGTACACCCACTAAACTCGTCATTTGCGGTTCATAGATACCAGACTCGACCATATTCGTGCGAGTTGAAAACACCACTTACGATCGTTACGGAACCTCAGACGCTCCTTCTTCGTGCAGACAGATCAATGGGCCCCTCCAAAGGTTGGTGCCCTGGTGCCATGCGCAGATTGCTCATGAAAAAAGCTGCCCCTGATTGTAATCATTTACTGTTGCCTGAGCAGTGTTGGTACACTTCGCTTTAGTGTAAGGAATAAACATTAAACTGCATTAGCAATGTATTGGACAGTTAGTTCCCAGGCAGGCCTTTTCCTGTGGTCTGTTGCACACTCTCCTTTCATTCCCTCAGAAGCATCCCACTTGTGCTACTTGTCTTCCACCACAGGGAGGAGGAGAACCTCAACAGATGCCGCTAGGGTTGATACAACGACAGTCACCTCTTGAGCAGCCTGCTAACGCTCGCTAGATCTGTGGCAGGCAGTGGTGCACCTGGACACATTTCAGTTGCAGTGGGCTGGGCAGGCGTACATTTTTGCCGGACCGGGAAAAACATTTCTATTGGGGCCCTGCTGGTGTGTAGCAATATGCGGTTGCTCCGCATTCTGATTTATGTTTCCAGTTCAAGATATTAATATCTGGCGCATAGAATCCATTGCCTGAATATTGTGGCTGCAGTGTAAATAAAAGGTGCACAGCCCCAAAATTAAAATAATGAGAACCCGCGATTGTGAAAATGAAAGTAGGCATTTGGATAAAGGAGGGCGACCTCAAATTCATATCATGAAACCTGTGATGGGAAAAATTAAAAGGGTGTGTAGTTAAAAGGCGCACATCATCCAACAAAGTTTGTTTACACATACATAATTAACTAGCTATAAATACCCTAACAAACATGAAGCGCGGTGCCCCACGCCTACCATCCACCTCCTCTTCCCAATGGCAGCACAGACTGGTGGATGGGGGAGCAAGATGAAATGGTGGGGGAGGGGATGAAGCACCAAGAACGTGTGCTGTGTGGAGGAGAGCCTTCCCAAGGAAACAGAAAGAAATGGCAAGCGTAAGGAAAGAAAACCGAAGAACAATTATACATGTAACAGCGCCAGTTGCCAGAGAAAAGAACCACCCACCAAAAGGAGGGACAAATGGGAAAATTAGCCATAGATAGGAAGGAAATTTAGACAAACACAGAAAGGAACCAATAAGAAGCGAGAGATGGGATCAATGCCCAGAGAGCAGATACAGCATGCCTTGCAGAGCGGCGCATGCGCGCTGCTAGGCTCTACCTAAAAACTCTGAGTCGAACCCACTACATTAACCACTAGTTCAGGGTCACCGCTTGTGAATACATAAATAATTTGAAATATTATTGCAGAGTTCAGTGAATGACCACTTTGCCTCATACAGTTTTAAGGCAACTGTACCTCAGGACCCACTGATGTAACTCTTTTTGGCATTTCATAGTTCTAATCATGCATTGCTTTGCAGTCATGTATTCCTCGGTTTTCCTTGCTCAAATGTTTTTTAATTAAGTAGTGGTTATAAGAAAAGCAAACGCATTATTTTTCTCAGTTTCTCCCCTCATTTTCTACTGGAGGCCACTGAAAAAATGATCAATGAGCTTCCATTTGGACTAATCATCAATCTATATTTGGATAGTTGCTTAAATATTTAGGCAGCTATGTTACCGTCAGCTATGAAAAATACAGGTTTAACACCTGTCTGGCAGTTATTGACGCATATGCTTTTTCTGTTCCTTTTTATCATAGATTTTAAGTTCGCTTCTGGGTCGTGCTCCTGTGTAAATTGTGTCTAAACTCTGCTGTAGGGAATTGTGTCACTGGTCGGAGAGAGGGGGGGTTGCTAAACTCTACTGAAGCAGCAAGCACAATTCTTGTCAGGGTGAAATACCTCTGGTCGCTTAGCAGACAGAAATGAGGCTAAACTTATAGGCCGTCAAAGGTATTTCTGCATCACTTCAAACAGTAATAAAGTAAAAACATGACACAAGAAAAAATGTAGAAAAATAAAGTGCAATATATTATTTGAGACCAAAATGCCCAAAATCAATCAATGAAACCAGAGATATGCAATTTTAAAGATTTAGGTGAATATAGTGCCAAAAACCTCAAAGCACCACTCGCGTCTTTCTGGTCGTGCAAGACTGGGTGAAAGTCACAAAGTCAAGCCGACCACAGTTGAATGTGGGCTGGATACAGGGACCAGGTTTGTCCTGCTGAAAGAGTTACCATCAAAAGTTTAGTGTGAAGAGTTCCATTTGTGGTGGAGGGGGCCGCAGCGATAGAGGGTTTTGGATGGTCCTCTCTGTAGCGCAAAGAGCCGGCCGGGCATCGCGGATGGTCGTTGCTGTAGTGCGCAGATCCTGACGGGCATTGCGGACCTTGGGAGTCACTTCAGCCTGGGATGAAGGGTGCAGGTCCAGTCTTAGTTTTCAGCAAGCATGGTAGGCCTCAAGCAGCAGTGCAGCACGTCATCCTTCTTCTGTAGTATTCACACATCCAGTAGTGTACTTAATAGTTTGGTCTGAGGTTCCAAAATTTATACTTGGTGCCAGCTTTGAAGTAGGAGAAGGTTCTGGAGGTTTCCACCCCCAGACGTGTCTGAAATTTCTGCCTGCCTATCTGGGGGCAAAAAAGACTAGTGTCAGTTCCTTGGTGAGTGTGCTCTGGCAGAGACTTTGTGAAGATAAAGTGTGGTAGGTGATCGCTTCTCCCCCTTCATCAAGTCAGATGGCCCATCCTGCCAACACCTTTTCTCCCTTTGTCTCACTTTTTCGGAGCAGTGAACAAAGACCAACTCCCAGCTACATCTACTCATGTAAAGCAAATTAAAAGCTGCTGGCACCAAATGGTTAGGATAAGAAAATGCCAACCTTCTAACAATGCAAAAAGAACATTTGAGGGACAGAATGCTGAACATTGTCATACATCCGCCCCAGTACAAAGATCTGGGCCTAAATCCATTGTTTGTGTGCTCCCCATGCCATTCCAGTTTAGACCCAGCCATATGCAAATCAGTCTTGACCCTGTTACCCATGGGAACAGTCCAGCCCAAACTGCCTCGACTGGAACAAGCATCCTAGGACCGGTTCGGGGTATCACCCCTCATCAGCCAGGCTAGCTTGACTCAAGAGTCATGGAGAGCACGGGACCCCCGTCAGGGCATACCCGCCCCACTCGGGTCAAATGCAGAAAGAACAATTGATGTAGCCTCCCAAAACCTCTCAGTGCCAGGGCACATTTAAGGTATTTGCGCAACTTTACAAATTCCTAAACCTAAAACAAGTCTATTTTGGGATTCCGAGATGACGGAGACACCTGTGGTGACCATATCACAGCATGAAGTGGGAGGACGGTGGCCACTTATGAAAGAAAGGTCCAGCCCGGGATTAATTATTTATTACATCAGATCTCACTAAGACCATGTGTTAAACTTTTTTTGTTACCCCCAAAATGAATCTACTGGTTTTGGTTTTGCCATCTCTGTACCATATCCTGTCCCACAATGTAACCCGCATCAGGATTTTTGAAAATTTCTGAGCTTGTACACTTTACTTCCGAAGTTAGAACGTCAAAAGTATATTTCATTATGTTGGAGAATTCAAACCACATTTAAAAAAAAGAAATTATTGTTAAAACGTAACAATAACAGGTTCCTGCCACCATACAGGACTATCCCCTGTTTGCTGTAGAAGCTTCCGCTCAGGAGTATTCTGAGCAGGGGCATTGACACTCCCTACCCATTGATTAGGAGACCTTCAGGAGGGTCGCGTATTCCGCATCGCTTTGTCTATACCGCTCATTGATAATACTGTGGTTGTTGGTAATGTCATGATGCGTGAATACTATACGATTCTAAGTCGGGCTTGAGGATACCCTCTCCAACTTTGGATTACAGGGGGGGTTGGAGTTACCGTACACGATTCCTGGGCAATTCCCAATTTTCAGCTGGTTCCCACCAGCGCTATTCGCAAGCTGTTTTCTGCTGAATTGACATGGGAAGTAAATATCAGACATCTAGTTTCCTTGCAAACGCTGTAATCTCAATTCAGTCCCTCATGATTACCTCAGAATAAAGGCCATCGTGGTGGTGCCATTGATACAGTCCATTCTGTCTATCATTTATGCTTTTTTGCGTAAACTGCAGTACGATTTCACCCATTGTCTCTTTATGCTAAGTTAACGATTTCGAAAGAAATGTAAAGAAACCATCTCTTTAGTGTAAGATGCTGTTTTCTGTATGCGCTGAGTCGGCAGATATTTTTCCCGAGCAGCACAGGCTCCTGTTTTCTCTTTGTTTATTTATTTTGCTTGGGCGTGTGTCAACGTCAAGAGGAGCCTCGCTTCCGTGCTTCCTATCGCACGCCCTGCAGCCTCTGCAGGGACAATGCATCTTTTTTGGCATCATCTAAAACTAGTAAGCGAAGTTTTGTTGTTAAAACACTTGCTGGAGATATCTGAGTGTATTATAGTGCCAGGCTTAACTCCTTATGCAATATTTTAGGGTTAACGTGAGTAGGTGAGAGGATGTGGCAGAGATGCCGACTTTGGAACTTGGGAACCAGGTTTCAGTCTCTGCTCAACATCCTGTGATTTTGGGGACGTTAATTAGGGCCTGATTAATATCTTGCCCATCGTATTTAGATGTGGCATCAACGACTGGTTCCCATAGCTGCCAAGGTTCCAGATTGACATGTGTGACATTTTCATAATTTCAGTGTAATTATGAGTGACATTTTAACGACTACGAGTGACACCTATTTACGAGCAAAATCAAGCATTGAAAAGATGGGAAACATCTCGTATATACTATAGCAAATAAACAGGTAAAAGCAGTCTGCCAGAAAGTCATTCACAGAGAAAGAATCAAAGAGAACAGCGCTCGAGAGACAGTGAGTTCAGGTACCTGCTGGTCTGAGGACTGATGCTTGGTGATAAAATATAATGGGCACTGTTTTAAATAGCTTCTTGTGCATGTATTTAACAAGAATTACTTTTCAAATGATATTGCCGAAGGACTCTAATGCAGGTTACGGTTTTTAGTGCTACCGTGCTTCAGGATTGTGAACGTAATACAGATCTTGCATTAAACGAATTTCAGAAACAGTACTGTACTTGGGACCTCTATTCAGGAAAAAACATCAACCTTTCCCTCGCAAAGTTGGAGGTTAGCACATCTCACACTATCAACGTCAAAATATCAAGAAAGTGATCTTACCATCATCCTGGTAATGCCAGTCAAATGCCTGCTCGAGACCCCTGGACACCTTTAGAGGCAGCAGATTGGTTCCGGGCTCCTATAACTTATTAAATTAATGCAGTCGCTGCGCACTTAATTGCAGGTAGACTCTGGCCTACAGCTGGCTGAAGGCAGGCTGTAGCCACCGCGGTCCGTGGCAATTCCAGTCGGCCCCCAGGCCTGCCTCCAGTGAAAGCCGGGTGACGGGTCCAGGCCGCTGTACTGTCCTGACTCGATCCTGTGAGTCCCGGGCGGGGCCATCCAGTCTTCAGCCCCCGTAAAATATTAAATTCAGAAATTGGGTAAAATAGTGCAGCACACAGCAGCCCAGGCCTGTGCGAGCTAATACAGGAAGCCCCGCTAGCGTCACGGCCAGTTGCCATGAATATATCTAGAGCTCCGGCCGTGATTATTTAGCGCTCAGTCAGGCCACAGTTGCCATGAGTATCTGTAGCGCTCCAGCTGTGACTATTTGTAGCGCTCAGGCCACAGTTATTTGTGGCGCTCTGGACACGGTATTATCCTGTGCTCAGTCCCTCCATCCATGATTATAGGCAGCCCTCCCTCCGGCCATGATAAACTATCCAGTAGTAGGATTCTGGTGGCAGAGTCCTGATGGAGTGAGGCCTGGTGGTGTGGAGATAGGTAATTACTACTTATCATTGTCTCACTACACATATATGCTGTGAATCTGTCAATATGTAGATCTAGGTAATGTATAATGCCATTCATTATACATATAGCATTTCACACCAACAACATACACACACTATTTATGTGCACTTAGTCACCACAAGTACAACACCCACAACCACTAAATAAATATTTTTTTGTGTGTCACTGCAGGTGTGCATTTCACCACCATAAATCATAAGATGAACACTTATGCATGGCACACAAAAAACTGTATATAAGAGCAATGTAAAAATGCACGTAGCGAGAGCCAATGTTAACACACGATCCATAGTGAGACAAGTGACACAGAAGCCTATCTTATATTTTGGCGACAACAGGGTTGCTAAGCGTCATGGTCGAGTAACAGCAGCACAGGAATGACCTGGATGATGGGGTTCAAGAAGGAAACGGAAGTGGGAATCTGAAAGAGAGTGCGTTTTTACCTCTTGTTCCTTGTTGTAATAACCTGAGTTTGGAGGATTCCTACCCGCAGGTTTCTTGGCTAAAAGGCATATTGTAATCGGCTCGGCTGTAATTTTGACGGGGCTCCCTCCAACAGTGACGCCCTCAATGCAGTTGGAAGATTCTGGCAGAGATGTCGGGACTGAGACAGTCTTTCCTCCTAGGACTCGCCAACATCCTAATACAGCGGGTAGATCTCCAAGCTGGCTGGCGGTAATGCCATTGGAAAAGCAAATGCAGGACCAGATCCGCCAACATCTAAATCAGGCCCTAATCTCCCGATGCCTAAACGAGTTCACACCATATGCAACCATTAATAAATAAATAAATTGATGGGCTGTCCACAAGCTTGTGTTTTATGTAAATATCTCAGTGTGCTTCTGATTTTGCTGTAAAGATCCTTGCGACCATCAGTGCACAAGCGTATGACCGTTTTTTTTCTAATTACTATTCTTTGTATATTCTGTAACTCTATAATCTAAGCATCTAAAAGTAGGTGTATATAAATGCGGTCTTTGGCCTACACAGAAGAAATTCTATCTTCCGTAAACCAGATCAAAAGGGTTAGTGTATGGAGAAACTGTGCGACAAGATCCGACATTTGGCGACAAGATCTGACTTTCATTGCATAGTACAAAAAAGCAGTTTAGAGGAACAACGGATAGGGTATCTATGCAAGGAAAAAATGTGGTTCCAGCCCACATTTTTTCCTCATAATCACTGCGTGATTTGCGCAGGATCCGGAAGTATAAATGAGGTTTTGTTTCCAAATTTGAAATTGAGAAGGCAGAGAAGGTGCAAGAGATCCCAGTGTTAAGACCTGGTTTCGCAAGCAGAAGTGTGAGACTTTCTAGGAATAAAGATTTTGCACTTTAATGGTTCATAAGTGAGATGGGTCTGTGCTCTTGTACAGTTGTGCTCTTTCCAGCCGTGCTCTTTCCAGCCATGTTACCAGGGCAGGTTTCTTGGTAGTTGTCGATCGCTTAAACCGCTCATTAAAATTGTACCCCTGGAGTACTTTCAAGCTTGAAAGGTAGGAGTACACAGTACTACACATGGCATGTTTAATGATACCACTGATTAGGATATTAGTTATAGCACTGATGCAGGGCTCGAGTTGGGGTACCACGCGGGTGGACGGCGTCCCCCCACTTATTTTACCGGGGTTGCTATCCCTCCTGCCAAACAGCTGGACTTCACTCTTTGACCTCTCTGGGACGAGGAGCTCGGCACCTTTCGTGATGTCACTTTCTGTCGTGACTTCACTTCCGGTGACAACGTCCCCCCACTTCTTTTTTTACGACTTGTGCCCTGCACTGATGATATTCTTACTAATGTTAGCCATGTCCTTAATAATGCAACATATAATACATTCCGTAATTTGATTTGGGATGCAGAATGTGATGTATGCATACCATGTCACCTAGAATGCAGTGTGCTCTATATGATTATATATTTGTTTCTTATATATTATGGTGGTCCTCTACCATATAGCGGTCTAGTACTCATTACAGTTTGCTAGAGAAATACATAGCAAGGGTACGATTAAACAATCTTGGACAAAGCCAATAGGTCTCGGTAATCCGTAAGCTATTGAAGTTGTAATGTTGCTGTGTAGCCGAGACCTAAATGGTGGCAGGTGTGATGGAGTTGAAGCTTTCATTAGCTCTTCAGAGAACTCTTTGCTGAGTTTATCTAACTAGCACCGGTGGGACCCCTGCTTCAGTAATGGAGGCTGCATTGATATTTTTTTTTTCGCAGCGAGTTGTGCGCACTTTTACTTTTACAATAGGGGCCATGTGCAGCGTCCAATCTTTTTAACACTCTCCCTCCCATCTCCATAGCTGTGTACATAGTATCTCTTTATCAGCACTGCGCCCATTTCATGAGTGCTGTGCTGGTTTCGCTTTTAATTTAATGTTGTGTGTTTCCCAGCTGCTCCCTCTCACTGTCTCTGAACTCCCTCTCCCTCCCCCTCCTAATCAGTCATTGGGGCTCCAGCGGAACACCGGAGCCAGGCGGACAGAGCAGGGGGCTCAGCTATCTGTTCCTGCCCTGCTCCTCGCAGCTACCCCGGCCGTGGACTGGCTGGGGACTCCAGGGAGAACAGCGCGTCTGAACTTTTTCTATAAGCTGTTTAGAAGGGATTTTGTTTTTAGCCATACATTATTCCATGATCTCCCTGTAGTTAGGAATTGTCGTGTTGACTCCCCGCCTCAGACACTTGCTTTGTCCCCAGCACAGGAAGCTCATCTGCCGCTTGTCTTGCTTTCCAGATAAGCATAACGCTTGACTCCCGCTGCAGCGGCCAACGCTAAGCAGGTCGCGAGGCGGGGTAGGTGCACGAAACCAGCCAAGCTATATTAGTTCGCTCAACGGCCGCAAGACATCCACATCTTGCCCTCTCATTAAAAGATGCCAGGGCGAGCATGTGAGTAGCAGGGCGGAAGGTGGTGCCGGAATGGAGGCACAAATGGCAAAAGGAACACTCCTGCTGCATCCTCAACCACGGCCCGCCCGACAACTACCCCACCACCCCCACATGTGCATGGTACTTTGCACCCGGGAAGCGCTGCCTCACCCCCCAACGCCGACTTCACCCCTGCACAATACCGGGACACCGACTAAGGGAAATTCCTCACACCATCACATGCGAGGCAAGATGACATGTGAGAAATAAACGACGCGCACCGCGCCGATCCCCCGAAAGCTCCCTCGGCTCTTCCCCAAAGGAGGGAAACTCGACAAGCCCACACGGGCTTGGCGCATTCACCCACATGAACGGAGGCCCTGTAGCCGCGCACGCAATGGGCCCTACCCCCCCCTCACCAGAAAGGTTGTTGCATCGCAATGCCACCCCACACTACTGACGGAGGAAGGCGGGGGTCCCCCCCCCCCTCCAGACTTACACCCGGAGCTGTCTTGTCCCCAGATCTGCCGCAGCCACGGCAATGGCCCGGAAGCGGCTTTGCCCCTGAAGGGGTGGGGAGGAGGAAGCACTCACCGCACAGCTCCAGGAGGTCAAGGAGGGCGACGTCCAAAACGGAGGTCAAAAGGCAACGGGCAGTACCCGCTCAGGGTCCAGGCCGGGGAGGGCGAGGGTCAGCGCAAGCAGCAGCCAACGCACAAAGAGGGCGCTTGACCCTCGCCCCCTGGGCTATATAGATACCCCTCCCCTCAGGAAACAGGAGGTAACCTCACGGGGGCACCAATGATCCTACCCAACCACTAGACCGCTCAGGGTCTGTGCCATCCTATGGCACTAAGGGTGGCCGCCCTCGTAGGTGGCCACCTTTGGTGTCCCGGGGCAGCCAATCAGGAAGCTCATCTGCCGCTTGTCTTGCTTTCCAGGTTAATGCCTTGTAGCACGGTTACAGAGTGTGGCGAGCAAGGAGTTTAGTGGCATATTTAATCTCCGGCCTTAATGCATTTGGCTTTTCCTTGTTTTCAGTCATTGCTTAACTCCTGTGTGCCTGACCAGCTCCAGACATTGAGTTAGTGCGTTACCCCTTTATCATGGCTCTACCAGCGCTGGTTGCAGAGTACAGTTTCAAGGCAGGTTCTGGCAGAGCCTCTGTTTTTAATTGCTTTCTGAACGAAAAATGGTGAGTCAATGACCGAAGCTGGATCTGGAGTGTGTTCCATAAACTTGTTGCATTGTATGAGAGCAAATGGCCACCGGCTCGTACTCTCAGGACTTTGGGGGCTGTTGGCTGGAATAAATTAGCTGATCTCAGGCTTCGAGAAGGCTGATAAAAGGACATCAAAACGCAGTTGATTTTTGTGCCCGTACCCTATAGGGTTTTATGCGCTATGCAAAATGATTTGAACATTATGCGTTCTTGGATGGGTAGCCAGTGTTGGGCTTTTAGTTCCAGTTTAGCCGACTGAGTTCTGGGGATGTTGTGTAGCAGCCTGGCTGCACAATTCTGCACCACCTGCAGTTTCCTTGTGGTATTGTTCGGGGAGCACGGGTACAGAGAGTTACAATAGTCAAGCCGGGGCAACACTAATGCTTGAACCATAGTCCTGCGTGCAGTTGCCGGAAGCAATGGCAACATTTTCTGCAGTTGCCTTATAATGCCATATCAAGTAGCTGCTACTTGTACTGCTTGATGGTCCAACTTTAGTGTCCTGTCTAGCCATATTCCTAAGCTTTTGATCCTTTCTTTGGGTTTTGGAGGTGGGCCCAAACAAGTGGGTCATTTCAAAGAGGGAGAACTGATAGTGTGACTGCCAAGGATCGTTATCTCGGTCTTATCTCCGTTAAGCTTGAGATACGACTGGTCCATCCAAGTGGCCACCATTCCCAAGCAGGCTTCAAAGTTGACTGACACCTTCTTATGGTGATTTAGAGCTACCACTAGCTGAGTATTGTCTGCATAGGTCACAATCTGGACCCTGTAAGGGAGGACTATCTCAGCAAGGGGTCTTAAATACACATTGAAAAGGGTGGGGCTCAATGAGGACCCCTGTGGTACTCCACATGTTAGCTGGACCTTTCTTGGGGTATAATTGCCTTCGAATACCTGGTATGATCTGTCTGTTAGGAAGGATTTGAACCAGGAGAGGGCTTTGCCTGACACTCCCACTGCTTAAAGTCTGTTAAAGAGAATGTTGTAGTTGACAGTATCAAACGTGTTGCTCAGGTCAAGCAGGATGATCACCACTGTGCCTCCTGTATCAAGGACTTTCCATGATTCCTCCATAACTGTTAACAAGGCTGTTTCTGTGCCATGGTTTGGTCGGATTGTGTTTACAAACAACAAGGGAGCCCCAATGAGTCAGCATAGGACCTCGGGGAATATAATAATTTTAAACAACAGTGGTCCCATGCACATATTATGATAAGAACAATAAATATAGACAACATTGATCTATATTGGTTTTGACATGTCCAGCTGGACAGAGGTCGCAATCTTTACTTGATCAACAATGGAGAAGACAAAGAATTCCTTCAACAATTCACCGCATTGGGGCACAAGCCTGCACCCATGCACATACAGATAATTACAGTTAAAGAAGAAAGGAACAAAACAGGGCTATTAGGCAAAAACTGAGGATTTCTGTGAATTACAATGAGACTGAAAATTCAAGTGGCACCTTTACATATACATGCATTCTCTGGAAGGAACACATCCCGACTGACCCGGGTTCCTCTACCACGGCCACGCGATCTAACTGACGCGTCGCTGGTAGCTCCTGATTCTGGGCAGCCTGACCAGCCATCTCCTCCTACTCGTTATCACGAGTACGCCAGGGTTATTCTTCCCTAGGCAATAGAGGCTAACATTTATTAGGCTTCACCTAATGTCCTGATGATGATCCCCATGATTACTTAGCGGGATCGAAACGTCGTCGACCTTTGTGTGCACCCTATACAGAACGTATATTATTTACCATGTATATGTAAAGGTGCCAATTGAATTTTCGGTCTCATTGTAATTCACAGAAATCCTCAGTTTTTGCCTAATAGCCCTGTTTTGTTCCTTTCTTGTTTAACTGTAATTATCTGTATGTGCTTGGGTGCAGGCTTGTGCCCCACTACGGTGAATTATTGAAGGAATTCTTTGTCTTCTCCATTGTTGATCAAGTAAAGATTGCGACCTCTGTCCGGCTGGACATGTCAAAACAAGTATAGATCAATTTTGTCTATATTTATTGTTCTTATCATAATATGTGCATGGGACCACTGTTTAAAATTATGGTTTGGTCGGAAGCCTGTCTGTGAAGAATGTAAAATCGAGTGGCATTCAAGGTAATTAGTGAGGGTCTTATTTACATGTTTTTCTAAAATGTTGCTTGTCATGGGGAGTAGTGAAACCGGCTGATATTTGCTCCACACTTCCGGGTTGAGGTTGTTTTTTTTGGTAGTGCCTTAACCATGGCATGTTTCCACGACCTAGGCACTTAGGTGGCAATTATGGAAGAGTTGAGTACTTCCACTAATACCGATAGTATAACCTCCTTTACCTTGTGCATCAGGTGCACCGGGGCTGCATCACAAGGCGATCCTGATTTAATTATGGTGAAAAGTTGGAAGAGCGTGGCTATATCTAACGTGGGAAGATCTTCTAGAAGAGCAGATCAGCCCTCCACACTTTCTGATTTAGAGTCCAGGTTCTCGGGGCCAGAAGCTGGGGGGGAACGTATTGTATATATCCAGAATTAAAAAAAAGAAAAATTCTGCTAATTCCATACAGCGTTTAGGTGCAGACTCTGCGAGTAATTCGGTCTGGGGCAATTAGTCCGTTTTTTTGCTATTCGAGCGATTTCCCTAGGAGGATTGGCTGCCCCATTAATTTTCTCCTCGTAGTATAGTGCCTGAGTTCTTAGATTCTGTCTGATATATTTTGATAGCTTCTCTGTATTTCTATTTTTTCTCTAAGCTGTAATCTTTCCTCCAGGCCCTCTCATGTTTTTTACATTTTTGTTTAAATTCACTTACTTTAGGGGTGTACCATGAAGATCGTTTTTCTTTAGGTCTTTTTTTTCCTAACAGAAACCACCCACCCACCCATCCAGACTCACCAAGGTGTTAACACCACCTGTAGACGTGTTATATAACGTTATGTGCCGTTTTATAAGCTGATCCTTCATTTTTAGAAAACGTTTCTCTAAATTTCTTTCACATCTTGTGTGGGACGCCAATCCAGTTACCTCGTAAGGAGGTTTGCTATCTAAATCTTCATCTCAATCTTTTTTTAAGCCACGTGAACGTGTTTTCCTAGATGGATATTGTTCGAGGAAATTGTTGGAATAGTAAAATCTTAAACACACAGTTCTACTAGTTTTTTTTTCACTATGGTCAGTTTTTCTGTACAGAAGTGTTAAACTCTTGAATTACATTGGAGCAATGGCTCTCAACCAGTGGTCTGCTGACCACTGCGAGCACCGCAGCTGTTTAGGGAACTAAATATTAGCAGATTAATAAAGCTTGCACTCATAAATATATGCAGAATTAAAATGGAAAAATAAGAAATACTCTGTAAATAGCTTGTGTGGCCTTGTCCTTCCTCTTGTGTGTGTCCCTTCCCTGGAACATGAAGGCTTTTCAAGTGTCTTTCCACTGCTTGCTTTCCAGTGCTACAATTTTCTTTTGTTTGAAGAACTCCATACATTAGAGTGCACGTGTAATCAGTTGCCTTCCTCCATCTACTTTTCTTCCTCTCTGTGTTCCTATTTGTCACCTGTCTGGTTCTCCCAGACCATTCAGTGTAGCACTTGCTCTCATGTACTTCTCCACCCACACTGCTTTCATCACCTGTTTGGCTCGCCATAGCCTATGTCAAGTTGCTGTCTCTCCTGTTTCTTTTCCCAAACCTATTCTTTGTTGCTTCCTTCCCTTGCTCTCTATCTTGCTTTGCACCTCTCGAGCCCTTACAAGTTGCTTCCAACCTTCCATGCCCTCCATGTTGTTGACCCCTGCTATGCCCGTTATAATGCTTCCCCCACCCACATCGTTTGTGATGTTCGTCCACCCACATCATTTGTGATGCTTCCCCCACTATAGTGCTACTTATTTTTTATTTACCAATCCAGGTTTTGTGGGTTTCTCAGTCACGCTTAACATCATTGTGGATGTAGTGCAGCATTGCTGGAAACCTTAGCAAAGCCATTACGGCCTAAATATGAGACCTATTGGCTTTGTAGCAATTTGCCCTCCCATCTCCTTTTCCCATTTCTTCTCATTCCCCTACTTCTTCCTCATCCTATAATCTCTTTCCTACATCCTACCCTTCCGTTCACTTTCTTCTATAATTGTCTTTTTGATTTCTCACTCTTTCCCTTCTCTTTAATATCCTTATTTTTGCCATTTGATACCCCCTTTCTCCCATTTTAACTTTTTCTCATCCTCTCTAATGTCGCTATCGACTTATTCTTTCTAGTCTCCTTGCTATCTTTCACACCATCATTTTTATTGCCTTCTCTCTCTGATCTGAATGTTGCCCTTATTCACTCCCCTTTTTCCTTTCTTTATTTTTAACATTTTCTCCCAAGGCAAACGCACAACGGCAGTTTGACTTTTAACCTTTCACCTTTCACCAGGCCTCAAAGTTTCCCAAAAGGCCAATCTTTCCTGTGTTTTTCAAAGTCTTTATCCAAAACACATAGATAAAAGACACCGTCATTTGCAATACCCAAAGCTCTAACTCACGCCTAATGCATTGCAAATGCTTGTCTTTAAATATCATTAACGCAAGCACTGAAATGTCTTGTGCTTTGTGTTTTGTTTTGGATATGTGACAGGATTGATTTCACAGATGCACCCATGATATATAGTCTGTTTTTGTGTTTTTAATTTCTGCCCAAGATCTAAAAAGAAACGCTTAGTGAAATGGGAATGTTGACCACTCTTAAACGTGCATTTAATATTGATGACTTATTAACTGCAAGTGGTGGTAGGAGTTTAATTTGTTGTCTGTAACTGGCAGTTTAAACTTAAAGTTCTCTTTTGCCAGTAACAGCAAGGGCCTCTTCATTATACTGCTACCGAAGGGTGCCATCTTTCCTAAATATATCACATGCTTCACGCCTTGATGTCATTGATCTATCAAAAACAACCACATCCATGAACCCAAAAGAAGGACTGTTTCGCCAACCCTGCCAAGTACCATGCATCAGGTGTTAGACTAACGCATTTCAGTGTGGTGATCCGCATCACCTCACTGAAATGCAAAGTCCCGCATTATAGCGCCTCAGTTTCAAAGCTGAGATTGCTGCTATAATTATCAAGCACCGCTGCGGTGGCAGCGCACAGTGTGCGTTGCTTCCTGCAAACTAAGGGTGCTCCTTGGCTCAGAGGAGGATGGGTCACGTCAGAGCCCAATTGCTACTTAGTGTCTTGACTGACAAGTGACTTTAGGTGGGCCTGGCCCCTGCTTGCTGAGGCAGGAGCGGGTGGGCCGCCACGCAGATCAAAATTGGCTGCTGGAGCAATCGTGATCCCGTCCCCATGGTTGACTGCCGCAAACAATAATGGCTTGCTTTTGGTAGCCTACATACCTGGGGTATCCGGTGGCTGCTACTGGACCCGGCCCCATTGTTGCCATCATGGCTACATGTGTGTAATCAGGGCTGAGCAGCAGAATAATTGCTGCGGAACTTAGCCACAGTCCGCGGTACTCAGTATAATCATTGCTTGCGGCCAGCGGGCCGCCAATTGCCGTCGACGGTGTTCCGAGTCAGGTCAGTGTTTATTTTATATTGATATAACATCATGGCCTGTGTCCCGCAACGTGCGGTGTCCCTCTGTGGATCCTTGGGAGAACGGGGTATCTGAAACAGTTTGTGGCCTGTTTTATTTCTTGGTCAAGGCCCCTCCCCCTCTTGTTTTTTCTCCTTACAGGCAGAGGAGAAAAAGCCAGAAGCAGCACATGAAGGTGGATTCTTCACTTAGTGAATCCAGAAAGCCTCAGTCTGCCTGGCCGGCCAGATCAGCTATCAGAGCACAGCAAGCAATATCCCATAGGGAACAAATATTTATTAGAGCGTCTTGTTAAAAAGCGTAGGCCATGTCCGGTTTATTCTTGGTGCCCAATGAAATGGCACAATTTACGTTCGATTTATTAGGGCGTCTTCTTAAAGTTTTAAGAATTTCGACCATTTACTCCAGTACAAACGGACAGTGCAAACACAGGTGAACTTAGCACCCAGGTGTATGTATAAAGTGTGGATCATGTCAATGATGAAGCATGCCACCAACTAGGTTGGTGGGTGAGGGCTTCATGAGCACACCAAACAGGTGCTCTTTCCTCCTATGACAAAACATACCCGAGTCCCTAAAACCTTTGTCCTAAAGGCACAAGCTAGTCTCTTTTTGATTAAAATACAATCACAGTACCTTCCCATAAATTACAGCTACCTGCTTAGTTGTGACCTAAATGTGTGTCCCCCACTCTCAGCTATCTAGCGCAGCTGTGCTTACTGCTCATGTCGCTGTATGCGAGTCACACAGCTAATTATAATTGCATTATGAATGTCTTTAAGTGTTGTTAGAACCGGGGTCTCTAGTTGGCAGGGGTATGCACCCTAGTCCAAGTAGGGACCACCGCTTCCGACCTGGTAGCTTGGCGCAGAGCAGCAAAGGCGTAACTCCAGAGGCAATGTGTAAAGTATTTGTGCAACACACAACAGCGATGACACAGTAAAAACACTCACAAAAGGAACACCACACCAGTTTTGTATAAGAATAAGAATTTCTTTATCTAAAAGATATGCAAGAACCAAAAGCAGGTAAATCCAGCTCCAGGCAAGATCAATAATAAAAAGGATTCCAGTTTCCAAGCAAGATCAATAATCAATAAGAATGAATCCAGTTCCCAGGCCTGATCAATAATAAAAAGGATTCCAGTTTCCAAGCAAAATCAATAACCAATAAGAATGAATCCAGTTCCCAGGCCTGATCAAATCACCAAAAGCTCAGGTGTGCCAAGGGCTCCTGCTGATAATGTCTTTCTCACAGTGTCCTTGGATGGCAAAAGTTCACTTGAGGTAAGTCCTTATGGTCAAAATTCACTGGGGGAAGGTTCCTAGGCCAAAGTTCCCTTGTAGCATAATAAGTGTGCCTCTCATAGAAATGATGCTCCCAGTGTAGGAAGTGCGGCTGCCCAGGCGCTGCTGGTAATGCTAAAAAATGCCCCAGTGTCAATTACCAAGTAATTATGCCCCCGTAGGCCGGTCAGTGAAGGACGGTTCCCAGCCAAGCACAAAGCTCACACTCCAGGTACCCGGCCAACCCGCACCCCGCCCCCTCGCAGCAGCCTGGTTGCACTGAGGCGTTACCTGGGGTGGTGGTTGCGGGCGCGGGTGCGAGGCTCCTCTCCCACTGGGGCCTCGGGCTCAGCAGGCGCTACACGGGTGGGGGTCACGGCCACACAGCGCTCCTTTAGCACAGCGCTTAACAGTGTCTCCAAGTCCGGAGCCTCCGGCCACGCAGCGCTTCGCTTCTCAGCGCTACACAGCGCGCTCCGGTCCCAGTGGCGGTGACCTCAGGGCCAGTTTCAGTCGGCTTGCGCCAGAAGCAGAGGCAATCACAGAGCCCTCGGGAGGATCACGGGGCAAGCAGTGCTGAGGGCAGGCACAGCGGTGCAGGGCAAATCTTGAGTGTGTTGTTGCTGTTCCAAAGGACAGTCTTTAAAACGCTGTGGTCCAAGGACAGGTAGTTTCCTTTAGCTTAAAAAGGATGCTGTCCCAAAAAGGCAATCTTTAAAAGGTTGAAGACTCCTTAAAATGTGGTTCAAAGAAAAGTAGTTCCTTTGGGATGTTGTGGAGACACTCTGGTGGTGATGTTGCAGTCTCCCATGCAGGGCAGGATCAGCAGACAGTAGGGCAGCCCAGCAGGTTGTGGGGCAGCAGTTCCTTGGAGCAGTCAGCCTCCTTCCCAGTGGCAATTCTCTTGCGCAGCAGTCCTCACTCCAGCAGGGATTCTTCCAGGTCCAGCAGTGTAACAAGAAGTGAGGCCAGGACCCTCCCTTATATATCTTTCAGTCTAAGGGCTAGAAAGTGGTAGAAGTCTCTGGAAGGGTCTGGGGGCAGGGGCTTCTGGAAGAGTCCAGGGAGTTCTGGTATGTTCCCTGCCTTCCCTGACCTAGCTGTCACAGTGACGAGAGACAGGCTACAGTGGGCAGCCCATCACAGCTCATCCCAGGGATGAAGGTGTGAATCACCACTCCCACCTCCCAACCCAGGCAGGCTATCAGTATGCAGAGGGGAGGGGGGAGTCTGCAGCCTAATCTAAGTGTAGGCAGGGAAAGGTCCACTTCCTAAAAGTGGGATTCCTAACATAGTATTGCCCAAACCCTATATATCATTGGAAAGGGTTCCCCGCCCGAGTCCAACAAGACCAAACATGACAGACTTATTAGGTCCCTGTCAGAAGTTATCCCATAAGGAGATGTTCCCAATATTAGCCTATGGAGGATTAGCCTTACTGCAGTAGCAGTGGCTTGTGGCAGATATGCCAGCCACACAAGGTTTTCAGGGGAGAGCACCCGCACCTCAGCACTGTTTAGCAGTGGTGAGGCGCCCAGAGTCCTAAGTCCAACAAAATGTAAGGTCAAAATGGGAGGCAAAAAGGGCAAAAATGTAGGGGAGACCACCCTAAGGCTGACAGGTCTAACAAGTGTGCTTTGGAGAACACCTGCAACATATGAAGAAGCATACTGTTATGTCCATGCTGTCTTCAATGTATTTCTCTGCGCAGATTTCCAACCGTCAAAATCGATGTAAAACAATGCAGTTGGAAATATATCTTCGACGTGCTTCTCACTTTTCAACAGTGTTGACTGTGGAACAATGTGATCCAAAGCTCATGCTTTATAAGTACCCACACTGATTAGACATGTCAGTTATAGTGAGGAGCACGGGTACTGGACCTTTTTCTGGCTTAGCCCCCTATTTTTGATTGATCGTAAATACTGTTTACATGTTTTGCATCGTTAATTAAGTAGTAAACGAAGCTCAGCATGGGCCGTCTCTTTTTTTTTTTACTTTTAAAGGATTTCCTGTTTCCCATGTTTACAGCAGATATTGACAGCTCTCAGAGAGGCAGAACTCCCTAAATAACCACCTGGGTCCTTAGATGTAAAACCTGAAATTATCTGATTACACATCCCTAAGCACAGGCAAAAATGCGGACAGCCCCAGTGTGTCTACAAATAATATAACACTGAAAAGACTTGAATGAGATGGGCGCAGAAGCAAAGATTGGAGGCTCCACACAGCATTTGGCATCGGTATGCATGAATAGCAACCTGCCTATTTTTAATTTGACAGGTCACACTTAGTGAATAATAAAGTAATTGCGATAAAAGTGTGTCTGCCAATTGTAATCACTTTTTTGTCACAACGTGAAATGCGATTTTTCGCTATTCCATTGCACCTACACCTTTTTATTTTGTTTGGACACTTTTTCTTTGGGACAAAATGACTGCTGATGATGAGAATAGTGGGCTTATCTGGTTAGTACCTACCAGTAACCCCGTTGGTGGTGCGCCCGTGATGGGTAATTTTGTCCTGTGCACTTTTTTCACAGTACTTTCTGCTTATTCAGAAATTTTGTGTACTGAATGTATTGAGAAGCGTGTAAACTATATTTCAGTCACTAATTGCCTTCTCGAGGACTTTCTATGGAAAAAGGGTTTTAAATGAATGGCTATAAAAGTGTTGCAAACTACCATATATGAAAGAAAAAAGAGGAGTTTTTGAAGTTTTCAAAAAAGTTGAAGTACTTGATCCACTTTCCATTTGTAAATGATTTGCCTTCGAGACCGGGATTTTGTGTATTTATGATTGTTGAGTGGAGGTCGAACCGTGTCTGTCTTCCCTCTGCGCTCCTGTTTGAATAGAAGGTCTAATCCATACCATTCCAACATACGGATGTGGAAGAGATTTATAGATGATATCCTGATTTTTTGGACAGAGGACTCTGAATCCTACTCCAATTTCTTCAGGTGGATCAGTGACCTGAACTAGCACTTCAAATTCACCTGCACTGTCTCTCCTAATCAGATTGCGTTCCTGGATCTGACAATAAAACTTGGAGGAGGGTGCCTTATGACTATCATGCATAGGAAAGCACTGATCGGAATAGCCTTCTGCTATTTAGTAGTCACCATCCCAGAGTCTTAAAGGAAAATCTCCCCTTTGGGCAGTTCCTGAGGGTGAGGAGAAATTGCAGCACGTTGGAAAGATATAGGTCAGAAATCCTTGCCAAAAATCTCGCCGCACGTGATTAACCACCATGCAGTATAGCACTCTCCAGAAAGAGAGCAAGAAACAATAACCATGAAGGGTTGTTAGAACACAGAGAGAGAACCCCCCACTGAAACTCTTACCTTTGTAACCGGCTTCCAATCCACTATCAAAAGCAAAAAAAAAAATTGGAACATCTTGAATACATGCTCAATGAATTTGGTGCCACCACGGTTCACATTCAAACGTTCCAGAAACATCAAAGACATGCTGATCCACACAAGACCTAAAGGGACGTTAGGGAACCAACAGAGAACACTATGGCAATTACCACCTCTGAAAGGCCATTACCCATGTGACACATGCAAAGCATGTGCTTTTACAGCAGTACAGAAGACCATCACTCTCAATAACTTTGCTTTTACAGCAGTACAGAAGACCATCACTCTCAATAACTTTTTCACTTGGGAGATGAGGTCACACACAAATTGCAACACATCAAATTGCATATATCTGATTACGTGCCTGTAATTTACACTATACAGGGATGACTACCCGCCCAATCAAACTACACATATCAGAACATCACAGCAACTTTCGCTGTCATAAGAACAACACGAAAATGTGCACCCATTATCTTGAAAAAAACCACACACCAGAGTCATTGAGATGGGTAATTTTGGAAGCATTCCCCAAAATAACAAAGAAACCTCTCTTCACAAATGAACAAAGGTTGACACTCAGGTTATCCTCACATGACACAGGGCTCAATGAAGATATACCATGGAGTTCGCTTGGAGTCTGAACATAACAAGGCGTCATGCAGGAAGAGGTATACAGGGTCGGGACAACAGGGCCATGAGTTCAATCCCCTGAATAAACATAGCCTACATATGCAGCCCCGCACCAAACATATTTGCACATCTCTGCCCCCGAGATGAAAAACAACATAACTTTTGTAAAGTGTGGATTAGTACTTAGACTTGAGGGAGAGAACACCACCCACGTGACAACATCAACCTACTGATAATATTGGGTTGTACAATCCCCCACACGAGTTCTATGAGACTCCAAGATGGCTGAGTGCAATCTCTTCATATAACTTACTAGATTTATCAAACTGCCGACCTAGATCCAATGACGTCATACACCACTTCAAAATGGCCGACAGAAACGGCACATTGGAAGCACCTCACTCGCATTTTGACCTTAAACAAACAAATTCTGGAAGGTAGTAATTCCCAACCAGGATTAAGAATATTGGTCACCTTTGGCCACATACCCTATTATACTCAAACTGCAATAGGGACAAGACAGTCCTAATACACTGGTACAACACACCACTCCAAAATGGCTGCCTAGCACGACGTATCTCTACCATTGGAAAAACACACTGACTCACGAGGGCCCGCCCCATGACATGAGACGAAGACCTTTATAACCAGGGAAACCGGTGAACGCCTCACCTCCCGGACCATGTAGGAGTGGGTAGGTCGTGGCAGACACGGAATTCGCTGAATCATGAGTATTTTGATCAAACGCGCGCCCCCTGATTCACCTGCACGGTAACTGGGGCTAGTTTGTTTATTGCCGTTAGGGTGGGAAATCCTGCCTTTTCAATACAGTTTTATACAATCAGGCCACTTCCTTGACCGATTGTATCAGCTACACCTCCGCACTCACCTGCCCCTTTGACCTCCCCAAGCACCAGTAATAGCACCACAATAAATTACAGGATGAGACGGATGACAGCCACCCAGCAGCATGAAGAGCATGCTCGCGGCAAGCCAAATGCTCCATTCGGGATAGCATGACTATCGGATAGCACACACGCCCATACAACAGGACTTGACAAAAGGGAAAATTCAGGGCAGGCACATATTAATACCACAACTGCACACAGCTATTACTAAGCTTGTCACAGAGCGGGGGATACAACTGAGAACTTGAGAGACAGAGAGCCGGTAGAGGGAAAGCCTACCCCTTACTTGACATCCTCACAACAACAAGGTTTCTGGTCGGATAAATGACCTAGATTAAGTTCCTGAGTGATGGCCTCCACATCGGCCACTATCCCATACACGAGGTGTATTATACACTTGAGACAGGTGCACAGACAGAGTGGGCCAAGGAGGTTTTTAATTTAATAATGTATACCACATGACACACACCTGACAGGCCAATAAGCTAAATATGAGCCCTTGCACTTGGGAGCTAGTTACTGAATCGATACCCTGCACAAACCTACTAGTTGGTCCAATTGAAAAAAGATCTCCGACAAAGTGCCCCTAACATAGGGAGCCCGTTGGGGATTGCACCGCCGACCCAACAAAGAGCAGCCCAGATGATGAAGCATGACACCTGAAGAAAGGGTGTGTGAGGGCATTTCAATCCAATACATGGATCCCCAACTCTGAACCCCCTGGGTCAAGTTGTTCACTGTTTCCCTGACTCTGACACTATCATTGAGGAACAGCATAACTTTTGTTTTCAATAGTGTACTTGGTCCCTGCTCTTGGGGAGAGGTAAACACAGGATAAGGCATGACAAATGTATGTATGCCTTGGAAAAACAGGGAGAAAGAATAGGAGAGCAACGATGGAGCCAGTAAATGGGAAGCCTGTGGGCGGTTTGAAGCCCACAAAGTATACACAAGAAGCGAATGCTGATGTGCCAATACTGTGGGTTCTTTCTTAAATTACTTAGAAGTCACAAATTAATCACTTCATGTGACCCCCCAAAAAACTTTGTACTTTATTATATTTCAATACAAAACTATTTTTTGGGGGCAATTTCTGCATAAATCATTACAAACACCACTACCAAAATTTAAGGAGACACTTCTGCCTCAACTTCATCTATTTATACCAGAAATGTAATCAAAAATAACTGGCCAAAACTTATTGAAACAAGGAACATAAATGACAAATTTTACATAAAGAAAGACAAATACTTAAGACACTAATGTGAAGAGACAAACATACCCTAATAGGTTTGACATTATTTACACTTTTTTCCAAACTTGTATTTAAGCATAATCCCAAACAGTGTTCAATTCGACAAACAGTCCCTAGTCTGTTGAATAATTGATTTTACACTCCTCAAATCATTTGTTTTTCCTCTTCAGGTTCAAAAAGCTATTTCTTGAGATCAGCCGATCTTTGTTCTCGAATGAATTAGAAACCATCTTCAATGTCCTTGATGTCCAATTGTCTCGGTGAGTATCTATTCCTTCAGTCACAGATGCCGGACGAAGAAATGCTGGATGCTGCGACGATTTGAATTCAGCTCACAGAAGGAAAGATTTGCACCTTTGAATTAGACAGCAGCGTCCCTTTAGATATCGAAGCAACTCTGAGATACCTGTCCAAGGAGAAGTATTTAGATTATGGACATTGAAGATGGTTTCTAATTCATTCTAGAACAGTTGAGAGTGGCTGATCTCAAGAAATAGCTTTTCGGTCCTGAAGAGAACCCCAAGATTGAAAAGTGGGGTTCGAAATGCGCCGACCGTGTTTTTTCCAAACAGTGTTATAACAATTATTTTGTCCTCTACTGTTTTCTGAATGAAAAAACTATTGATTTGAATAGTGTAAAATCAATTATTCAACAGACTAGGGACGGTTTGTCAAATTGAACACTGTTTGGCCTTACCCTTAAATACTAGGTTGGAAAAAAGTGTAAATAATGTGAAACCTATTCGGGTATGTTTGTCTTGACAAGTTTATGTCTTAACCTCATTGATGCTGGTGACGGAACCACTCCGTCACCAGCCACGGACGCGCTGTGCTGGTGACGGAGTGGTTCCGTCACGGCGCCTGATTTCTCACCTGCACGGCGTGTTCTATTGAGCAGGCGGGGCCGTGACGGAAGCACTCCGTCACAAGCACAGCGCCCTGAGGCTCGTGACGGAGTGGCTCTGTCACGAGCAAGGCGGCGCCGCGCGGCCCCCCTCCCCCTAGCGCTGCGGCGGAATTACCGCCGCAGCCAAGGGGTTAAGTATTTGTCTTTGTGTTCCTTAATGTCAAATTTGTCATTAATGCTCCATGTTCTATGTCAACAGGTTTTGGTAAGTTATTTTTTTAACATTTCTGGTATAAATAGATAACGTTGTGGCAGAAGTGTTTCCTTAAATTTTGGTTCTGGTGTTTGAAATGATTTATGCAGTAATTGCCCAAAAAAGTAAAACAGAATATGAATAGTTTTGTATTGAAATATAATAAAGTACATTAAAATAAAGTTTGTTGGGGGTCACATGAAGTGATTAATTTGTGACTAATAAGTAATTTAAGACATACCATCAGTATTGTCACGTCCATTGTTGCTTCTTGATTATTGGGCTCAGCCAGAACCCTTTTATGTTGCACAAAGTATATAGAGCATGTCTCGCCGAAACCTAAAAAGGTAGGATAACTTGTAAACTAACCGGACCAGGGAGAAGGTAACGGGTTTTCAGTAGCTTTCGAAGAGCACGCGTATCAAGTGAGATTTTAAAAGGTTGAGGGAGGGACGGAGTTCCAGAGGCAGGTGGCTACACCCGTGAAATGCTGTTTCGGGGCCAATGAAGTATGTAGGGCTGGTGTTTGTACGAGTGAGTTCTTGCACTGAAGTGCTGTTTGTCCTCCAGAAATGGTAAGACCTGACACTAGGTAAGCAAGGCTTGCCTGACAGAGGGCCTTGTGAGTCAGTACTGTATTATGGCATAGATGCATAGCCAGTTAAGTTCCTTCAGCACCAGTGTCGTGTGATTGAGTTCCACTTAGAAAAGATCAGCCCAACTGAGACTTAGAAAACTGTTTTGATGTACAGAGCAAGGACTAACGTACCTGTACAAAAATTCCATTTCTGATATCCAGGTGGTAGTTGATTAGATCGTGGACTTCTGTTTTCAGTTCGTTCAGTTCGTTGGGGGCGACAGGACATGTTTTATTTTTTCTAAGAGCATGGCGAAAAAAATTCGCGAACTGGACCAGTTTGTTGTTGTCCTGTGTGAAAGTCAGAGTACATCATGGATAGGAGGTTTTGGAAAACTTGTCGAAGTAAAGTTCAATTCATCATTTCTACATTTCACTTTTTTTTTTGCTTCAGCTTGGTATTTTTACAACATGTGAACAAAGTATGTGTCATAGGATTACTTTAATTTTATTTTATGGGAATACATCTACTCTCATAATGTTAAAATGTTCTTTTTTTGTTAGAGAATATGCGTGTTTCCTCTTGGTTTGTCCTTTACTTTTCTTTTCCCTTTTTGTCTTGTAGGATTAGAATTGCTGGAATCCGTGGAATCCAAGGAGTTGTTCGAAAAACTGTCAACGATGAACTACGAGCAACCATTTGGGAACCGCAGCATATGGACAAAATCGTCCCGTCTCTCCTCTTTAACATGCAGAAGATAGAAGACTCGGACGGGTATGCACCAACACTAAATTGTCCCTGTTTAATTCTGAATATTTTTGCTATATCTTGTGTTTGCTGTGAGTGGCCTTCGAGGAGGTGCTCGAACAATCACTGTGAAACCGAAAGGACTTGACAGATTCGCGATATTAAGTGAATGTATATCTTGCAATAATCATCGAGAAGGGACGGATGTTATGAGCTTCTAGGGTACTCAGTCATGATTTTGCCAATGTCAAATGTGGTTTCAAACACAAAGTAAATACACATGCAGGTTAATACGTGTTCGATAATAAAGTGAGGCCGAATCTTACAACTTTTGAGAAGTTGTAAGATTCGGCCTCACTTTATTATCTCTGTTGACTTGTTTAATTTTCTATGCAAGCATATAGATGTAGATTCATCTGTTGGCTGTTAATGATATATGAATATATGAATATAGGGCATCCTTGCAATGGTGGAGCCTTTCTGCTTTAATGTAATCCTATGTAATGAACACTTTTTGGTGGATATGACAACAAACTCTGTAGTAGTAGTGAAACTTTTACATCCTGCCTTATTTCAATTCAGGACTAGTTGATGTTTTGCTGGTCTGCCTCAGCACTTTAGTTCCCATGTATAACATAAACCTAGTCCCTGTAAAATCTTTCATCGAGTCCGTGCACTTGATTTCTGTTTATGTCCCCTACTAATGATCCAGACACCATTATTTCTTGATACCAAGCAATATATTCGCCATTGTGGAGGAGGGTTTTTGGATGTTGCCACCTTTTAGCATTTTTTATGAGCATTTTCTTCAAGGAGAGGCCGAAATGCTTCCCTTCTGCTATGTCTAACAGATCTGCCACAAAATGTGCCACTTAGCTCGGCCTGCAGCGCCAACATAACATTTCTTCTTATGACATTATGACTGCTACAACTGTTTAGTTCATGTTTGTTTCATAACTGCATGAAGTGTTCTCTCTGAACACTCATGTATACCCTGATAACTTCTTATGTTGAGATTTCACCCTCTTTCACTTTCTCACTGATGATATTTTACACCTTTTGTTTTCGTTAATGGATGACCATTGTTGTGCAGGTATTATCCAAGTAAATGTTAAAATCTAATTTACTTGAGGGAATCTCGCAAAAACTGGAATTTTGTTTTGCCTGCCAGTTTGTAGATGGGTGGAGGTCCCTTCTCTTTTGAAAATACTGGAGAATGTTGTGAACCTAGCTTGCTAGGATGATAGTTTATTGGTTCCTACTGATGTTAAGGACCTGTGTTCTCCTGGTATAAATTCAGAATGATTGAAATCTCTGGTATGCTGATCTATTCTCATCGGTCAACACATCAGTATGTTGCTCAGGCTCCTGTCATTTAAAACTTTGGCTTCTATACCACTGTATTATTATTATTAATAGATTTATACAGCGTATAGCTGACCCAGCGACGGGGCGTCCTAGGGCTACCCAAAGAACAGATGCCGAAATACCACTCTAACAGACTCAAACAGTTATACCGGAAAGAGACAGGTCTTTAAAGCCTTTCGAAAGGTCAGATGATTCTGGAGGCCTCTGATGGACATCAGGAGGGAAGTCCAAAGTTTGGCCGCTAGGACATTAAAAGATCGACCACCGGCTCTGGCTCTGTGAAATAGGGGGGTTATACACCAATCCCAGGTTGGCAGAGCGAAGGGGGCGATTCAGGATGTACTGAACTAGCAGATCCATTAAGATCGGGGGGCCTTGTTGTGCCAAAAATGTTATGCGCTACACACAAGAACTTAAACTGAATTATTTTGGCTATTGGCAACCAATGAAGCTTAGGTAAGAGATTGGACACCAAACAAAACTTAGGCAGTGCCAATAAAGCATGGACCCGTGCATTCTGAATTCTTTGGAGGCGTAAAATAGAAGATTTATTAGCACCTAGATAAAGGGAGTTACAATAATACAATTGTTAGACCTGGCATCCTTGGCGGGGTTTCCCCTGACTTTTTGCCTCTACCTCCTGTATTTTTGGACACTGTGCTGGGTTTTGTTTTGCTGGTTTAGATGTTTTGGACACTTTGCCACTGCTGATCAGTGCCAAAGTGCAAGTGCTCCCTGGCTATCCATGATTGGCATATTTGTTTTACCTGTCAAGTCCCTAGTAAAGGACACTAAGTGTGCCAGGGCTGGTAATTCAAATGCTACTAGTGGGCCTGCAGCACTGATTGTGCCACCCACCTGAGTAGCCCTAAAATGATGTCTCCGTCCTATAAGGAATGCTACAAGGGAATTTTTTCTTGTAGAACAACGTTTAATGGTGTATGTGGGTGTCATGTCATTTAGATCTGCCTAAGTGTATGTATAAAGATACCTTTATTTTTATAACTACCTGTGTGGAGTCCATTTGTGGTGTTTCACAGTGTTATTGTTGGTGTTGGTGCAAATACTTTACACATTGCCTTGGGGATAAACCGGTCTCCTCATGCCAGGCTACCAAGGGGGTGAGCAGGGGTTATCAACAGTGTGTGTTTCCCCCTTACCCTGACTAGAGTGGTGGTTTCTGCCTGGCTTTGGCGCAAGCCTCAGCCAATCAGAAGTCCCATTTCTAACACCAACCTAGATAAAATTGTAGCCTGGAGAATAGTTTGGCGGATTTTTGGTTGAAAATATCCAAGCAAAGGTTTTACCCCCTCGGGAGTCCAAAACAGACCCCTGTCAGAACTTTAGATTGGGTATCAAAAGAAAGATCCCTATCTATCCAAATGCCTAAATTCTTAACCACCTCTTTGGGCGGTGGTGCTGGTTTGAGTTTGTCCGACCACCACTGTTGTGACCAAAGCGCACTATCTCTCCCCAACACAAGAATTTCAGACTTAGCAGCATTAAGCTGCAAGCAGTTTGCTGTCATCCAGTCTGCAATTGCTGACAGGTCCTCATTAAATTTAAGGAGATTATTTTTACACTTTTTTGGAAAGGCAATAACTAGCTGGGTGTCATCGGCATAAGATACCAAAGACATCCCTCTGCTTTTTGCTACCATTGCTAGGGGTTGAACATAGATGTTGACCAGCGCAGGGTTCAATGTTGACCAGCGCAGGGTTCAATATTGAACCCTGTGGAACCCCATGCTTGATGCCATACACCTGCGAGTGGTGCTGTGGTGCGGTGGTACAGCAACTTGGAAAGTTCTGCCTTCCAAAAAAAAACGAAACCAGACCAGAGCCAGCCCCCTGATCCCAATATCCTGCAGCCTACATAACAAAATGTCATGGGAAACTGTGTCGAACGCGGAACTTAAATCCAACAGAGTCAAGGCCGCAGAATCACCGACATCTAGGCTGCCTCAGATGTCCTCGCTCACTGCCAACAGCGCCGACTCGGTGCTGTGGCGGGGTCGAAAACCATTTTGTGAGGGGTCAGGATATTGTTCTTCTCTACAAATTCAGCCTAATCTGTATCTACATACGATTCAGTAGCTTTGGCTAAAAAAGGGAGCTGGGAAATCGGACGAAAATTGCCTGGGTCGAAAGGTTCTAAGGATGGTTTATTTAGCAGAGGAACAACGTTTGCATGCTTCCATGCTGCCGGCAGTGATGCAGAGTTCAGTGACAGATTAATCATTTCCCTGACCCCTGGAAGATTTGAGTTGTAAACAAGACAGAGTTGGTCTTGTCTCAAAGGATCAGCTGGGGAACCTGGTTTAATTTTAAAACAAAGAGATTCTGTCGCTGAAAGTGAGAGTGAAGGAAAAGAACACAGCGTTAATTCAGGAGTGACCAACCTGTCCTCAGTCTCGACTATTCGATCAGTGTTTTTTTTTTAACATAAGATTTTATGGAAAAGAAAGCAGGGTCATCAAACAATCACATATATATGCAGCAGTAAGATCAAGGTACAAAGTTATTCGATCAGTGTTGACCCTAGCTGAATGGAAGCTAGTAGTTGGAAGGGTGTTATAAATGGTCTTCACCTTACGCAGAAAAAAACCTGCAACTTCCTCGCACTGAGCATTGGAGGAGACTAAGGGATCTGCTTTCACATTGGAGTGTTGCATCTTTCTAAGCAGGGAAAAAATTATTTTAGGTGGATTCTTACTCTCCATAATTTGAGCAGCAATGTATTCAGCTCTAGCTTTCCAAATCTGCCTATGAAATGTCTTAATTGAATCACAATATTTATTTTTTGCTTCCAGATCATATGCACGCCTCCAGGATAGCTCCAGTTGCTTAGTAAGTTTTTTAGCTTTCGCCAGGGTTTCATTGAACCAAGGATTAGATGGCCCTTGTTTCTTCTTTGAACTGAGTTTTGCAGGAATGCTGATATCTAACGCTTGAGTCAGCCAATTCTGGAAGAGAGTATCAGCTGCCTCTATATTAGAAGGGACTGTGGTTTTAAACTTCACAAAGAATCTGAGAATTGACTAACATCCAATTTATACCAAGGACGTTTCATCACCGGGGAGGGCAATTCGGGACAGGTTTCCCTGGCAGCTGAAATGAAAAAGGAACCATAAAGTGGTCTGACTAGACCAGGGGAACCGGAGGTGACACCGTTATAGAACCCAAATTAGAAAATATAGGGTCCAACAAGTGGCAGGCCACATGAGTACAGTCATTCACATGTTGTATTTGTTGACAGGCCTCTAAATCAGCTAGGAAGCAGGCAATATCTGATTTGCCGCTGTCTTCCAAATGAAGATTTAAATCACCCAAAATGGTGAAATGTGCTGCTTTACTAGCAAGTGGGATAACCTTATTCACTAAAGCTTCCCTAAATACATTTGATGACCCGGGCGGGTGATAGATAAGCAGCCCCGAAACCATAACATTGTGGTTAAGGGTGATTTATAAAAAAGCACTTTCACATTCAGGAATATCCTCCTTCTGAAAACTACATGAAAAAGGCTCCTTCAGAATTAGTGCAATACCTCCACCATGCTTGATTGATCTGTTAAGTTGATACATACTATAGCCTGAGGGAAGTGCCAACCAGCATTCTGCACCAGAGTCCTGTGTTAGCCAGGTCTCAGTCAAAAAAATTCCAGTAGGTGAATCATCTGTGAGTAAGTCGAATATCTCTGCATAGTGTTTTGCGAAGGATCGACAACTAAAGCTAAAAAACCTTAGCTTAGGTGAACCAGAAGGGGGGGTTACCACTCCCAACAGTTCTATAGCTAAAAGAACATTGTTCCCACTGAAATGAATCGATCAAAGGGGACCAAGTATGCTTTAGACAACTAGAACAGTTTATATTAAAAGACAGGAGCTCTGAACATGTGTATATTAACCTGTTGTTTACAATTTAAGCAGAGTGGCTGGCATCTGGCAGCGTCCCGGCGCGCCCGCTGCGCGCATCCGCATTAGGTGCTCTTAACACCTGGAAGTAGCAGAGAAACTCAAAACATCAGCGACTGTGTGTAAAAGAAACCTTGCAACAATGAGACTCTTAATTAATGTTCTGTTCAGATGTCTTTCCTTCCCAACTTGGAAACCTTTTGTAATTTAGTCTCTAGACGAAAAGGTCCCAATGCAGTTTAAGCCATCATTGGCAAAGCCAATATGTCGTACCTTCGGGACGCATTGGCTTCACCAATGCCTTTTTCTCAAAGCTGTACAACATTGCCACGATGCTGGGCAGAATGGCTAACAGTAAAAAATGTAATTATGCATGCGTGCCTAGAGCATGAGCTGGCAAGGTCAGGGGAGGCATGAAACTTCAAGCACGTCAACAGGACCCTTCAACTCATTCTTCACTTCACTTTCTGGACCTGTGAAAGGACTCTCGGGGGACTGCCTGTTGCTGTGGCCTGCTGTGCACTTCAGAAGACTACCTTGTGGCACCTGAAAGGAAAGGACTGCTTTGCTGCCTAAAACCTGCCTTGAACCCCCAGAGGCCTGCCCTGCTTCTTGAGCTTGAACCCAGCACTTCAAGAATAACTCCAAGGGCTTCATGGCTGGCCTCCTGATCAGAGCCTCTGATACAGAAAAGGCTCCAACCATCTTGAACCTGGGCCCAGCTGAATGAGTCCTAACCCCTGCCCCCCAAGTGGTGCTTTTCCATTTCTGGACGATTGGCGGTGGTGCTAAAGGTGCCAAGATAGCCAAAATCCAAAATTTGGACTTCAAAGCTTTTAGGCTAAAAACAGCTCTGAGACCGAGAGGAGACCCAAAGCAACTGTCTTGTCTATCCATCCACCCAGGTTGCATCGCTAGTCGGACGACTTTGCGCCAACTCCTGCTACGTTCGTCTTCACAGCAGGAAATCCTACTCAGCAGTCCTTCACCCAAGGGGGTATCCAGTCTCATGGAACTCTCACCAGCTACTGCCATGTGTCTCTGGATATTTTCGACTTCCTAAAAAGAGACTATGTTTGACTGTGGAAATGTTCACAGCGACTTAGTCCAGTGGTTCGCCGACAACGCCTCTTCACCGGACACATTCTGTAGTGTTGCCCTGCTGAACTTTACCTTCTCAGAGAGTTTCATAATATTTCTTTTAAGTTAAAGGCAAGCACCGATCAGGCCCAGTTCACTCTTTGTATCCGACTCGCTTTCCATCGCAGTTAGCCATATTTTTCGACTTTGATCTGGTCTCGCATGACTAAATATTTGCGGTTGGCGCTTTGGTCTTGTAGGCGCTAGTTGTCGTTTTGTGTCAAATAATTTATTAAAATGTATTCTGTTTTTCAAAATTAGTGAGATTTTTCTTGTGTTGTGTTTTTACATTATTACTGTTTGTGGACTGCATAAATCATTTACCCATTTCCTCTAAAATCAACCTGACTCCTTGTGTACCAGGCTACCAGAGGGTTAAGCACAGGATAATTTAGTGACTTTTGTGTTTCAACCTGACAGGAATTGTGGCTGTTGCTTGAGCAGGGTTTACATCCCACTCAACCAACAACCCAAATTCTCACAACCTGTTATTCATTTCAATAGTCTTTGGTATCCATGGCAAGAAACTAAATACGGGGCCTCAATAGATTACCTTTACCTTTGTTAAAAAACAAGCCTGGTAGTTGCATCTCCATAATCTGGAACAAGGACAAATATTTGTGAGTTAAAGTCCTCCTCCTCTTCTTCGGAGATAGAAAATAATAATTGTATGTACAACATGCCTCTTTTTGCTGGGATAGACAACGTAATCTAACACTGACTGCCCTTTATGTTTGGTGAAGAAGCCCTGGGCACAGTGTCTAACACAGGTCCACATACAGCATTGAAAAGAAAATAATTCAAACATTTTCAACTTGTCACATTGTCAAATCATAATTCAGGGGGAAGGAAACACAGACTTCTACATTTTGAAGAGATCGTATTCATCTACGGACCGTATTTTAAGGCAAAATTAGTCTTACATTTATTAACTTTTATCGTATTAGTAAATCACAATTCAAAGAGAGGATTTGATTCTCCCTTGCAAATATCAGTCACACTCGGAGAACATCAGTAGGGTCAGGCATGTCAGACAAGGTGCCACTACTGTTCAAAGAGCTTGTATTGTTTTTAAAGAAAATATGTCCTAAGCATTCGATTGGTGGTAGTCATATGGCCTCACACCAATAAGATGATTATGATCTATCTGTCACAACAAAATGATCAACTTGGTATAGAATTTGCGTTCTCTTCAGAAAATCTGAAGCATGTGTTTATTTTCCCTGAATGTGATTTTTCTATGTAAAATTAGAATAATATGTTTGTATTATTTTGCCTTCAATTATGTTTTTAGTTGATTTGTGGCACATCTGTTCATATGCAGTGGTAGTAAGCGCTTTATAAATGCAATTACAATACAATATTAAGTAGGCATATTTATTTTTCCCTTTTTCTGTAATAGTCATCCCCCTTATCTCCCCCCTGTGTAGCTGTCCTCAGCCCTTGTGTGATCCACAGAAAAAGAGGCATAAGAAGCATTAATGACTGAGAGAGTGGCTTAGGCTCCACCCACACGTTGAACTTCAGTTCTACAAGCTTTTGATTGGGCGCATCCTGTTTCCAGTGAAAAACGAGTGCCAGAGATGTTATGTTGACAAGCCAATTATCAAGCCCAGAGCCTTGACTTGTACATTGGAAAAACATTTTCAGATTTGATAGGTTTGATCCCTTTGTTATGAAAAGTTATAAAAAAGTCTATTGGCATTATTTATTGTGACAAGGCAGTAGGCATTTAAGGACAGATTGTTATTACACTATGATAACGCGTGTAGATAGGTATTTTGTAACATGAAATCTCAGATGGGAATAACAGGCCAAGAATCTGGTGCTGGTTACCTTTTCTGACAATCCCTGAGAGTAGAAGAATAGTACCACAAGACCATCGTTATACCCTTTTAAGAGTGTGGGGGGTTCAGTGCTGTTTTGCCAACTATACTTTTGTACATATTTATACTTTTATGACACATTAAAGTAGCAGCATTTTAGCTTTTAGGAAATCTTATGCTCAACACTGCAGGCTTCAGTTGAATATAGTGACAAATAAATGATACAGGTGACAGGCCTGATTGGTTAATTGGGGAATGTTATGTCAGATTCTGTAGGCCCTATATGTTTATTATAAAAAGTTACAGCAAAGGCCGAAGTCCTGACGTATTTATTTTGAAATGCACATGTTAAAATCATTAGGCTTTAAGTGATTAATGAATGCCTATAGACAGGTGTTTTCTTAAATAGAATCTGAAGGATTGCCATAGCAGGCAAGGCTTTGTTGTTGGTTACTCCCTCTGACAAAGCTTGCAGGTAGAATAGTATGGTTGGTGCATTGGGTCAGCCTGCTACAACCGTTGGTTCTAGTACCCTCTGAGTGACATTTTGCTTGATCGCATGTGCACAGCTGCCTCAAAATAAGTGCTGGGGCTAGTGAATCATTCCTTTAGTTTTCCATTTTATCCTTCAATTCCTTTTAATTTCATTTCATCGCCCCCCCCCCCCCATCTCCTTTATTTATTTTTTTAAGCTAGCCGCTCCCCTGGCTGTTACACGGTCGCTTGTTTGTTGCAGGGTGCTGCTTCCACTTGGCCACTGCTTCAAAACCAGGCGGCCATCATTATATGATATTGTCCGTTGTGTGTGTCTTTGTTTTCTTGTCCAAGATTTCTGCTACTTTTATAAGCAGTATGTCAACCATCTTCGCTTGGTACAATAGTGTTGCATTATGCACAATACGATTCCAAAATTGGCATCAAGTACCATGTTGGCTGGGTGGCCATCTTGGAATGGAATTGTGCATAGTTTGATTGGATAACCTTTCCAAGGTCGCCAACAGGTTGCTTCTGAACATGGTTGCCACTTTGGAATATTAAAACAATGGGAGACTGCACAATACCTTAGCAACATGTCTGTCCTCCTATGTGTATAATATTTCCCTATCTTTTCATGAAAGCATCTGCCCACCACTTTAATGTAGCAGCATTTTGTCTACATTCATTCAGTGAATTTTTCTTCCATATGCTTCGTGTGTGTGTGTGTTTGTGTGTGTGTTTTATTTTGGACTGATAAGTAGGTGAATGCAAGTATAAGTAATTGGCGCATGAGTGCAAAGATGAGGCACAGAGTGGATGTATAAAGAGTTGTGTGCCTAAACTCATCAATAAATTAAGTCACTTTCAGTTATAAGATAATGCTATTGGAATGGATATCACTTGTTATTCGAGCTCTAACCATGAGCCCCGTATTTGTTTTCTACTTCATCAGAGTCAGTCTTAAACATCACCGTGGAGGCAAACTACAACTGACACCCCAGGCATATATGTTTCATCATAACTGGGTATCGCCGATCTTCTGCTTCCAATTCCATATGACTGCTGTGTACCACAAAGTTTCATGTTTGCAGAACTAATCTGATTGATTTTGAATATTGACACTCGTAATCCAGGGTTTTATTGTGTGCCTTCTGACTGTGCTTGCGGTTTTTCAGGGGACATCGTGTAGGCATACATTTTAAAAACAGAGAGACACTTTCTGCTCTAATCCGGTTACATGTCCGCTGCAGTATGTAACTACCTCTAGTCATTAGTAGCATGGGCATATTCAACCAGGTGATGTAGTTCTCTGTGTATATATTGCATCCAACACTATTTTGGTACCTAACAACCAATGCTCGCATGAATGATTTGTTATTGTGACTGCACTACTTGAGTGATTTTTGTATATATCACCAAAACTACTCAGACATACAAAAACATGCATGTCTAAGGCATCCAGGTTTCGGATCTCAAATTCATCTTGTCATGAATCTTTAATAACTTCTTTGTTATAGAATGATGCTTTCACGTTTCATTCATGAAGAGAGCTGGCACCGTGCCGATATTAGAACACATTAAACATAATGCATTTCCTGTGCACTGTGCACACTCGAATTACAATGAGCAATAGATTGAGTTTATCTGAGAACTTTATGAGCTCTACAACTATATATTCACCAGGCAAAGATCCTTTAAATCCTTTAGTCTGACTTTCATTGACAGGACAGGCTCTATTACATAATTATTTTTATTATGTTATTCTTTTATTAGGATAATGATAAATTGATAAATTATAAATTCTGGTGTTTTTCTCATGAACATATAAGATACCTTGTTCTATACTTTGAATACTTGATCATTTAATCTTAATATTTAGATTAGTTTTAGTTTGCAATAGGGGAATTTCCGGTTTCTTTGGTAAAGCTTTCTAGTATGCTGGGTTCTCCATCCATCATATGTAGAGTCCATTGTTTATAACCTGTTTCTCACTGTTAAGGCTGCTTAGTTTTTTTACTATGAATTAGGCTCTTTCCGAGTCTTTTCCCATTTGACAAATTCTGACTGTTTGAATGAACGCTCATTAAAGTTTTAACTTGGTGCAGAATCTTTGAACTTTGTCATACTAGGCACACTGCTGAGGGCTTAAAATGAGACTGCAGTTGACGAGAGATTTGTGGGCCTGCGCCAGGAAAGCTTTGCACAGGCAGTGGTCAAGATGCAGCTGCGGGATCAATGCAGAGTTCTTAGCATTGGAAGAACCGTTGTAGCAGAGGAGATGCGTCCGGTCCAAAGGCGATGCGTTGAACAGCAAGGGCAACATACCAGTTTTGCTGTAGGCACACAACAGAGGAGATGTGTCATTCTGCTGGAGCATTTTCAGGCCCACTTCAAGGGTCCAGGACTGGGGTGGAACCACTTGGCAGGGTAGACTCACCGATGGCAGAATTCAGGTGCTGGGGTCACGGTTGTTGGAGCCTTCCGTTCCTGATGCTCAAGTTAGGAGGCCAGCCAACTAGCCCCTGGAGTCACTCTTGTGGTTTTAGGTTCAACATATGCAGGCCCAGTCCTTCTCACCCAGGTAAGAGTGCATCATGCAGCAGGTCAGCACAGCAGGAAAGCAGTCTGGCAAAGAGGCAGTCCTTCCAGCAGCACAGCAGACCTTCCAGGCAGAGTATCAACCGGTCTGAAAGTGAACTGAAGAGTTGATGCCTGAGGTACAATATTTATACACAGTTGTCCTTTGAAGTGGGGAGAAGCTTCTAGAGGTTTCCCTTTTGAAGTCCCCAGGCATCCTTCCTTCCTTGCCATTGCTCCAGACTAACTGTAGGCGCTTTGTAGCCCTTTGTGGGAAGGCAAGACACAACCTATTCAATTGTTCATAGGGCTTTGCCCTGCTTCGCCCTTCCATCCTGCCGATGATGGCCCATCCAGGCACAACTAAGCTCTCTATTATGTGTGACTGTCTAGGAGGAATACACAAAGCTCAACTGTCTGTTACACCCAGTCATGTGTCCCAGAGACAGTCTACTAGAACTAAATGGCTAAGGCAGGAAAATGCCAACTTTCTAAAAGTAAAAGGAACACATGATGGACGAATGCTGAACAATGCAAACATTCACCCCCAGTCACAAAGATCTGGGCTTAATCCATTGTTCTTTTGCTCACCACGCCACCCCAGTTTGGACCCAGCCATATGCAAATCAGTCTTGACCCTGCTACTCACGGGAACTGTCCAGCCCGAACTGCCAATGCAGGTCCTTCCTGGACCGGAAACAAGCATCCTGGGAACGGTTTCGGGGCATTACCCCTCTCAGGCAGTATAGCATAAAATTCAGTGGTGCAATGAGCACGGCACCTACGTCAAGGTAATCTTAGTTAGTCTTTTTCTTAGTGCATTTTGTGAGTTTACTATTGAGAAGAACAAACTAGATTAGTTTGCGATTTCCATGGAGTCCCTGAATTCCTGTTTAGAGACTGTTACTTAACCAAAAGCTTTGACTCAACTTTAACTATATATTGGATGGGGTTCTGCAGGGCTTCAAAAACCTGTCTTTCACATTCAAGGTTTGATGCTTTGAACTAAGTTCACGTATGTCACCCATGGGTGTCAAAACGAACCTTGTTGTGCTAAACCAGAGACTCAGTTTATACTACATTGGCGGCCAACTTGGGACCTGGATGTCTTGTAAACCTGTAAAAAAAATGTTTTATATATACACACACACACACATATGCATCATTATTATGTCATTGTGAAGGCTTATGTACTAATCATGGCTACCTCCTACAGATCATAAGGGAGCATCTATTGTCGTAGACTTGTCCAGGTTGAATTTTAAAGATTATTAACCATTTGGTGGGTTTTTTAATTGTTTGAATACATTCTATTATGAATACATTCATAAGGCAGCCCCTATTGTGATATGCGTCAATTAGTGACCTTGTATTTGTAAAGCGCAAACTAATCACCCCTAAGGATCTCAATGCGCTGGGGGCCTTCGGGAACATTAAACGAGCTATTGCCCAGAGTTGCATAGTGCTGGGCTAACCTGGTGCCGGGGATCAAACAATGAGCTCCGTGTTCCGAAGTCAGCCACCTTGGCTGCTGCGCCACACCTTTTATAATTACAGGGAAGCAGTAACTTAGCATCTCAAGATTTGAGGTGTCCCCAATGAGGAGGGAGGGCAGTTATGTATGTAGTAGCTGCTCTCACAGCGTGTGCCTTTGAGACATTTTACTCATGGATGGAATTTGAGACTATAGACGCTATCTTTGGGCACAATATAGCTCTTACTGAGATTTGGAAATCCCTTTAACTTAACAGAAGCACCAGAACTGGTTTGCGGTCAGTTGCCACGTATGCACAGGAATGTTCGTTTAGGTCCCCCTGAGCAATGAAGGGTACTACATGGCCAGTACTAGCTGGCTACACACCAGGTTCATCAGATGCTACAGATGTTTCTGGTGACAAGTCCAACTGATGAGTTCATGTGAGTTGAGACTCCAGATACACTTTAAATTGCCCTGATAAGGTTTATGATTTAGAAATATAGCTGGAAGGGGATATACCAGGCATTATTAAAGCAGTCTTCTGGGCACATTTATCTGAAGATTATGATATCATACTAGCTGAGGAAGACTGACCTCCTGTCTTTTTTTAGGGAAGCACCTTGGAGGGAGGAAGTAATAAGGGTAGCTTTTTCTCCCATAGTGCCTGAAGTGATCACCGAAATCTACACCAGTGAATGGGCTGTAAGACCAGCTCCGGCCTTATATAGAAACCAAGCAAGGCGGGATAAACACTCTATTCCCCATATTATAACCTCAAGCACAAGCTCAATATCCTTTGAAGCCAGAAGCAAAGAGTGGTGTAAAAGCAATATTAGAGCTAGTGTATTATCCGGGCATAATAGGACCTTGTCTTTCATCAATGAAAACGCCTCTTTTTCTGTCTCTAAACCTGACGGACCCTATAGGATAGTTTTAGACTATAGAAACTTAAATTGCATACACGCACAAATGTGGTGCAAAATACACATAGCACAGGTTTAATTACAAACCAGGTGTAGGACAAATACGGAACAAACCTGGACATCTCTAATGAGTTTTTTGTACAAATATAGCACCTGCAAGCGAGTATCTAATCACCTTTAGTTTTGACGGGGTGCAGTTCTCGTTTTGACGCTTGCCTATTGGCTATCAGAATAGTCCTGGCTTGTTCTTAGCGCATATCATGGAAATCTTACAACCAGATCTCTAGGTATTGTCATACATACATGATAGCTTTCTAACTGATGACATACACCTAATTCGGGTGAACAGAATTGTAACACTGTTAAAATCACATGATTACATAATTAACCTTACTGTGACCTTCTCCAGATACGAGTTATCCAATGAGGGCAAGGGCTTGACTTCTGATTTTCTTCAAAAGTGTGCTATCCTGCATCCTCCTTACTGAAGAAGTTGCAGTCCCTGCTGGGATTCCTTAACTTTGGACAAACTTAAATCCTTTACTATGCTGATCGAGTGGTGCCCTTGTATGACTTGATTTCTCGTAGGTTTTTATCAAAACAGTGGACAGACACACTGATGTCTTCCAGGGACGATAAGACCAACCTGGTTATCAGAGTCCTACCAAGTCACACAGGTTAAACGTATGTGAAGTACAATGAGGGACAGACTGTTCCCATAGCATGCAAGTCACTCCTGTATACTTCAGCTGAAGCCTGTTTGGCTTCCATTGAAAAAGTTCTTGGTTCTCAGCAAATGTCTATTTTAAAGGAGCGTAATTCAGCACAGGGGAAACAAATGATTTCAGTTTTTCCCGTACCGCCACTATGAGCTGCCACCAAGGCAAGCATTCCTAATGGTGGCACACTACATTTGAGATGGGTGCAGTGGACCATTTTGAATGCAGTGGAGGTAAAGTGTTGGTATGATTCCACTCCTCATATACTTGCTTTTCTCCCATGTGAACAACATGTTCCTCCAACTGTCATGCCCATTGAGAATTAACAGAACGTGTTCTATACAGATGAGAGAGGTAGGAGCAAAATAGAAGCACTCTGCAGCCTGTGTGGCAGTGCAAGATGTAGTGAGAGATGGAGAATTCTGTCCGCAGCTCACCTACACTAAAATTGTAGGTGATAGCACTGCACAACACACAAAGCCATCATGCCTTGACACTTGCATTACAGAAGGCTAGTTCATCAGTTTCTACACTCAGCGCCTGATCCATCTGTGTGTGTGTGTAAGGATACGGTGCTGAATTGACATTTGAATGGATTCAAGGATTCAAAGAAAAGGCTTATTAAGAATAAACAACTTTGGGGAAAGGTAGCTGTCTTACAAGATAAGCTACCAGTGATCCATGTGAGGCACACTTTGGGCTACCAGGGTAATGGATTTCATGCTAAAGGGAACTGTGCAGCTGATTTAACTGCGAAAACCTCAATTGAGACTGTTAGTGTAGCAGCTTTAAATAGATCTCTGACGACGATCAACACAGATATTTTAATAGCAATGCATACAACCACACCAGGTGGAATAAACAAAAAAAGTGGCCGGACAGCTTGAGTCTCTATGATCGTTTACCACCTAGTTTGATCAGTTACTAGGTTGGACAAACATGTGTCTTGAATCACTTTTTTATTTTATAAAAGGTTTAGAAAAAGTTTTTTTGGGCGTCAAAAGACACACCGCAACACTTACAGAGTTTACAACAATACCAGAGAAATTCAAACAAACAATTTACATGGATAACTGTGCTATGCCTCGGGTTAATCAATCTTTGAGGCACCAATCCTGAATACAGAATGAACAGATCTGCACACGAACAACTGACGTGTGCTGGCACCCTCCTTAGTAATCGCAACCTTTGCGCATCCTCGAGGTATGTCTTGGACATTGTAGTTTATAATTGTAGCATAATAGGGACACTGGAGGCACGATTTTAATTTAGATCTTTATACTTTTTTCAATTGTAGGGAGTGATCTGAACCCCCCGTCAAAAAGGTACCTTTATCTTTAAAGTGTGTGAGTCCATGCAAGAAGTTTATATTAGTCAGCCCTTCTCTGATACCGTTTTTTTTTAATTACTTCATAGTGAAAACGACCCCCCAGTCCATGTCCTGAGGAGAACCCGTCAAATACGGTTGGGTTCGAAACGCGTCGACGTTCTTACCTGCAAGATACCAATGAATTAAGGCTCAATAGGAATGTAATTAATACACGTGCAAATTGCTGAGCAGCTTCTGTGTAATTCCTATTTTCTAGCACTTGGTGATAAATACACTGTGTATCTTTTGTAGGTGGTAACAAGTAGGCTAGTATTTTATCTTGTTAGTGCACTTGTTCATTCTGTATTCAGGATTGGTGCCTCAAAGATTGATTAACCCGAGGCATAGCACAGTTGTCCATGTAAATTGTTTGTTTGAATTTCTCTGGTTTAAGTTTTCATTTTTTGATATGTTGTTTTCAATCTATTGAATGTATTGTTTGTAAACTTTGTAAATGTTGCGGTGTGTCTTTTGACGCCAAAAAAAACTTTTTCTAAACCTTTTATAAAATAAAAAAGTGATTCAAGACACATGTTTGTCCAACCTAGTAACTGATCAAACTAGGTGGTGAATGATCATAGAGACTCAAGCTGTCCGGCCACTTTTTTTGTTTACTTCATAAATAGTGGTCCAGGCCGGACAGTGACAGGACCCAAGCCTTTCTCAGTTTTCCCTTGTTACACCAGGTGGAAAGCACTCCTGTAGTCACTCAACCAGGAGTGGAAGACAGAGTAATGCCTAACCAGCTTTCCAGATTAGATTTAATCAAGGAAGCACAGGAGGTATTGGCATCTGTTCACTCGGGGGTTATTGCAACAATAGCAAATATACAGAAATTCTGTATCTGTGGATCCGGCTAAACCGGAGGATCTTCTCTGCTGTGTGGAACGATCTTTAGCAGAACTGATGCATGGACTTTCCCAGCACCAAGACTGGGCATTGCAGCCCTCAGACTCATCAGAACCGTTGCTGCATGACACATCTTCGACGTAGGCCCTTGCATCTCCAGCACTCCCATGACAACAATGCAGGACTTTGCATCACAATCTTCGCAGCTTCTTCAGAACCAGCCAGTGCGCGATGCATCCTGGATTCAGAACTTAGCATTGCAAGCCCCCCTCATCAACAGCCTCCTTGGCGACGAGGCAGGGCCTCGCATCGTAGCCTTGCAGCTCCTCAGAGCCAACGCTTCACAGCTCATCTCTGACCCGCATTGCCTCCTGTGCGGCAAATCCCCGACCAGGTACTTGGCAACCAAAATTTAAGGTACTCTGGTTAATCAGGCCCAAGTGAGTCCCTGTAGCGGCCTGCGCATCATTGCGGTCGGCCTAAACTTGAGACTTTGAGCCAGTACGCGTGACCAGATAACCACAGTTGATTCTTTGTGCCTTTAGGTGATATTTTCATTTAAATCTTAAATTGTTGTTGTTTTGGTCTTGTTATATTAATTAAACCCTACTAATTTTTTTCATTCTGGTGTGGAATTGTTCTTCTGTTGTGTTTTCACTTTATAACTGTTTGAAGTATTGTACAGATACTTTACACATTGCCTCTATACTAAGCCAGTCTGCACTGTGCTGAGCTACTATAAGTTTGGACACTGGTTAATTTGGGGTTTGCTTGTGACTCCCCTCTGACAAGGATTGTGGTTGCTGCTTGAGTAGTCCTTCTCCCCCTCAACCAGTAATCGTATTTCTTACAGACATCAATGCTTGATAGGTAACATCATCCATTATTGATACCTACCACCTTCATGGAGACCAGACTCCATCAAGTGAAAGGACACCCTACCCTAGGGATTTGCCAGTGTCGGGGGTACTGTCAGCTGTATGCCAGCCATGCAAGGTAGACACCACGCTCTAGAAATTTCCTCAGAGCAATGCAGTATTTGTTCATTAAATTCTGGAGAACCTCTTTGTATAAGCCTAAACTCCCCAGTGCCACACCCTTTTTCTTCATTTTCCGTTTCTGTGGAATCTTCCAGCAGACCAAGAGTGGGATAGAGCCAGGACCTAAATCTATACAATAGAATAAAGAGAGAGCCCAAACCTTTGAGGCGGGTAATCTCAGGAACCACAGCACCAATCACAACACCCAATATAGCGTTGGGAAGGGCAGTTGCAGCAGAAGGACATAGGCTATGCAGACACCCACCATATACATTTACAAGGTAAAAGAACCGTGCCAGCAAAGAAGTCCCTTGTGGGCATGTCTGTGTTGTGCTGTGGGCATGTGCTGGGGCGTGACAAGCGCTGGGGGCGTGTGGTACGTTCCGCCCTTCATGCCATGTCTCATATTGTGTTGTAATCCCACCCTGCTCCCTTTAAATACCCCTGCACCCCATAATCATAACCCACCCTTACTCCTTAAAATACCCCAACACCCTTAAACACTAACCCATTATACACTATAAATATACCCTGTACCGCAAAACCCAAACCTATCCCTAAACCCTAAACCCTAAAAATACCCCTGTACCCCAAAGCCCAAACTTAGCCCTGAACCCTATAAATACTACTGTACCCCAAAACCCAAACTTACCCCTGAACCCTAAAATACCCCTGTACCCCAAAACCCAAACCTACCCCTGAACCCTAAAAATACCCCTGTACCCCAAAACCCAAACATAGCCCTGAACCCTAAAAATACACCTGTACCCCAAAACCTAGCCCAGAACCCTTAAAATACACCTGTACCCCAAAACCCAAACCTACCCCTGAATCCCAAAAATACCCCTATACCCCAAAACCCAAACCTAGCCCTGAACCTTAAAAATACCCCTGTACCCCAAAACCCATACCTATTCCTAAACCCTAAAACTACCCCTGTACCCCATAACCCAAAACTATATCTAAACCCTTAAAATACCCAAACACCCCAAAACATATACCTCCGTACCCCAAAACATATACCCCTATACCCATACTTACCTTATCCAAACATTAAAAAAACATGCTTTTACCATTCATGCATTTACAACGAATTACGTTGTAAATGTATGTGTGGTAAAAGCTTATAAATGTAATGCCATGCGTTATAATGGCACTGCGGAGTCATGGTACTTTCGTAATGAAAGTATACGGAGTGATGGTATGCAGAAAGAAAGTTTCGGAATAATGGGTGTTTAACCTCCCCCGGTAAGTACATTGGTTGCACGGCGGCCCATATCTCCAGCAACATACTCATATTTTTTCAGCACCCATTTGAAAAATGCACAGGTCTCTCTCATTGATGGCCAGCACCGACATACACTTTTAGACACACCTCCGCCACAAGTTCTAGAATTGCAAACTTTAGAGCTGGGGAGCTACGTTCGAATCTCGACATCAGCTCAACATCCTGTGATTCCAGGCAATTCGCTTTGTCTCCCTGTGCCTACCAAAAATAAATGTGTTCTTCTGTAATGTAAATTGTGCTCATGCCATGTTGTTGAGTTCGCGCTATATAATATTGTAAGAAAAAATAAAGTAGGGAAACTCGAGTTCACACACTACTGAACACGCACTCTTAAGTGCATCAACGGTGCACTGTGAATCTGAGCGTTTCACAGGCCTGTCACAGACAAGAAATGCTATCAAAACGAAATCCTATAAAACAATATACTACAGGCCGGCAGCAATTCATACCCAGACAACGTCGGGACGGCCTGCTAGTAAATAAATACACAAGAAGTATCTGGGCCCTAGGTGCCGCTCAGTCAGTCACCTCAGCTTGCACCGCCCACTGCCCCTGCTATCAAATGCCAGTATCAGTACTACTTAGTTACCATCACACTCCTAGAAATGTGCCAATTGATACTGTTCCACGCCACCCAAAGCTAGAAGCTGTAAGCCACGTGCTCTGTTATTATTTTTTGATGTATATTTAATTGTGAAGCACTCTGCTTCACAATTAGACCTTAACCAAATTGTCACTGAGCCCACTCATTTTGGTAAACATACTTTGGACAGATCAAATTTAGCAGCACGCTATTGATGACATGTACAGATCATAGTGCTATCGTCTTTGAATTATTCCCCATTGGACTGCCCATCAGAGCACTTAATGACAACAGGATGGGCGCATTGCGCCCCTAGCAGCAAATAATTACTCCGGACCTGGAAATTAATATACGGTCCCATAGCCCCTGTTTAGATACTGACCCTGATAATGCAGCCCTAAATTTCAATAGTTGGATCGACTCAGCAGCAAAGAAACTAGCCTCAGAGACCCCCACACGCACTGGCAGAAGACTACCATCAGCCCCATGGTGCACAGCTGAGTTAAAAGAACTAATGAAAAGTGCAGAGCTAAAGAACCAGTTTGGAGGAAGGAATACTCTGAAATAGAAAAAAAATTACAACGAGGCGTTAATAAATTATAAAGAGTCAATAATCTCGGCAAAATCACGTTTCTTCACATAGAAAATTACTGCTGCTAAAAATACCGCTAGAGAACTTTTTAAAACAGTTTCTGCCTTAGCCAAGTTTGGCAATCACAACAGTTTAGTCCTACTAGGCAGTTCTGCAACAAATTAACAGAGTTCTTTCACGATAAAGTGGTAAAAGTTTTTGACAAGTTCTCTAATGGCAAGGCTGAAGTTAATTTAGATGGCCCAAACAAAGATAGGGCGACTATCCAGGTCTATTTACAAAAATTCAACTCCTTAACACCAGATTGAGTCAAAAAGCTTATAATGTCAACAAAGTCGGGATCTCCATTGGATCACTGTCCTGTTATGGTCCGTCATACAGTCCCTAACATAATCGCAGACCATTTAACACTCCTTCTCAATAGCAGTCTGGATGCAGGACACTTCCCTGCCATCTGGAAAAAATCCTTGGTTAAGCCTATCTTGAAGAAACCATCCCTTGATACTGTAGAGGTTGGTAATTATCAGCCCATCCCATTACCCATCTAAAATCCCTGAAAAAACCCTAAATGAAGAATTGCTGTCTTTTCCAGAGGCGAAAGATAAACTTGACCCAGCGCAACAAGGATTCTGGCCTCTGCACAGTACAGAGTCTGCACTGATTGCCGCCACTGAGGATATACGTGTCCAACTTGACCGGGGAGGGAAAGCCATACTGATTTTACTTGATCTCTCGGCCGCATTTGACATAGTTGATCATCAAATACTCATCCAGTGCCTGTCCAAAATAGGGATTGTAGGCAAAGCTTCGGATATTCTTTGATCCTACCTAACTGACAGAGAACAAATAGTGATGGATGAACACAAATCTCACCCCTACACTTTGCCGTGCGGGGCCCCAGGTATCCTCACTTTCTCAGACTCTGTTTAATGTTTGTCACCCTATTGGCCAAACTCATACACTTTCACGGCTTCACTTCCATTTGTTATGCCGATGACAGGCAAATAGTTGTGTCTTTATCATCTAAGCCGAAGGATGTGGCAGCAAGTTTTAATGATTGCATGAGTCATATCATTGGGTGGCTGCTAGATAACTGCTTGAAGTTAAATATGGACAAAACTGAAGTGGTTACGTTTGGCTTGGATACCTCCCTTTGGAATTCCTCCTGTTGGCCAGAAGCAGCTGGGCCCTGCCGCCTGCTGTCTGTAAAAGAGGTCAAAAACCTCAGGATCATGCTAGATGCCCATCAATCATTATCTGACCAGGTCAACAGCATCACTTCATCGTGTTTTTTCACATTAAAAACCCTACGAAAGATTTTACCTTTTATTCCTATGGTCCTCAGAAAAACAGTCATCATTGCCCTGGTGATATCTAAAATGTATTATTGTAAAGCGCTCTACCTAGGAGCAAAAAAGTACTATATGCAAACTGCAGACACAACAGAATGCAGCTGCTCGCCTGCTGCTTAAGATTCCCAAATTCAGCCATATAGGCCAAGGCAATCAAGATCTGCACTGGCTTCCAGTCCAGGCACGGATCCAATTCAAATCTATGTGTATCCTGCACAGGGCACTGAATGGGGCTTGGTCTGCCTATCTCAGTCAGCATATCAAGCGTCCTATTCCACAGCGAAATCTCAGATCCTCATCGGCCTCCTTACTTGTGGTTCCTAGGGTAAAAACGGTAAAAGGGGGTGGTAGAAGTTTTCTCCATCTGGCCCCGAAACTATGGAACACAATACCCATTAGTCTTGGAAACCAAACCAATCTACAACTGTTTAGGAAAGCACTCAAAACATGGCTATTTGTCCCAAAACCGTAGCCGTTTTTATTTCCAGTTGCATAGATCGATGACAGCTAGCGCTAAGACGCCTCGGCAAACAGACGCTTTATAAAACCTTCATTTCATTTCTCTGCTAATGTGCTCTGCTCAAAAATAGCCAGCGCCCCCATATGGTGTACTGTCTTAAAGAGATGCCAGTCTAAAGAATTACATACTGATTCCTGTGATGACTTGCTTTTATTCCAGAGCCTCTACCCCATCACTGTTACCCTCCCATTAGCTCCTATGCCGTTTGTCAGAAGTCACACACCAGTTTAACTCCATTCTAAATAGAAAGGAAACGAAGTGGCCAATGCTTATGTCATGGTGCGTCATATGATGCACTCATACCTATACTATACTACCACGCAGCTTTAAAAAGCTGACACAATCTAATATTGTTTAATGCGTGGTCTGGTCACATACATCTTCTTTGCTCATACATCCGCCGCCAGAGCAATATTCACCTCAGTCTTTCCCCTTTTATAGAAACTTATTTCCATGAAAATGTTCATCGTTTTTGTAAGTCAATTTGCATCTCATAAAGGACTCTTATAATTGATGATGTTATGAAAAGAGAACTCGGCAAAGGTGGCGTTTTATTTTTAGATTTAGAAGTCCTAAAGGCTTGTTTACTGATTGGGCTACTGGGGATTTATTACCTAATCATATCGTTAGCCGGGCATGCTACCGCATGTTTGCTTTCGAAACACGATAGTCTTGCGAATCCCAGCTTGCCTCTAGTCTAGTGGACGCCCAGTCTTGTAGTGGAAAATGATGTTTATATTCTTAAAGGGAAAATTGTACCCAACATGATTTTATTGGCATTGAGTAGCCCACAACACCAAATCCTAGAATCACCCAGCCCTTTCATTTTATACGACGTGTACGTACCTCTCTTAGTTTTGTCTAACTGTAACGCTGAAAGTTGACACTAGGCAGCCACCATCTTGCCCCCTATGTTTTTGTTCACTGACGCTCATCAGGCCACTGGCGGCCCCTCCATTAGGTCAGAGGAGCGCCACCCACCTGCCATCAACCGCAAATAAAATGATAATAAAACCAGTTTTATTATTATTTTATTTTAATCACCCTGGACCCACCACCAGGATTTTTATTTTATTTTAATCCCCCTGGACCTGCCCCCAGGACTCTGACGAGTCTTGGGGGCGGTTCCAAGGATGACACTGTGGTGGCCCTTCTCTGCGCATGAGGTGTTTGACCGGTAGCCCCAGCTCCGTTGCTGGGATTGGAGAAAGCAGGCACAGGCTCCCAGTCTGCCTGGGAGCGCAAAGTTGTAGGGCTCAGGCCAATCCTGACGCTGCTTTCCTGCAGCGTCATGATTGGCCGCAGTGCAATCTGGAACCCTGTCCCAAAAGCAGGAAGAGTGGGATGGAGAGGTGGCGGCAGACATCAGGTACGTTTATTTCTTTTTTTAAAATTATTCTATTTTGTCAGGCCCCCCTCCCATGCCCCCCCCCCCCCCCCCCCCGGCCGAGTAGCCCCCCTCCAGCTCCCTCCTCTGGCCCACCCCGCCACTTTGGTAGGGGACAGGCAGTGACTGCATCAGGCGGAAGAGAGGGAGGTGCATGTTCACTTGAAATATGTCAGAACAGCAAGGAGGTATTAGCATGGCGACTGTCAAGTGTTACCTTTCTTTTTTTTTTTTTTTTTGCCAAAAAAAGCTATCTAAATGTAATATAAATGTGTAGTGACAGCGAGGATTCTGGAATGTGTTTATTGTAAGTTGTTGAGAGTCCAAACCAACTGTTGGGTGAAACAAACCCTGTAAATGTATTTTTGCACATATTGTTCGGATCCAGAAAATTAATGTACAACTACTAAATTGTTTTTTATGTGATAGTCATTTAATTCTTTAATCCTCTTCATTATTCCGGTTTCTTTGTCTTTCTAAAAGCATGGTCCCACACATAGTGATATAATTGATTTAGTTGTCTAGAATGCTCTTGACACTTGACTTTTAAAATCACAATTGCAATTTAAACATTTCCCAAAGGGTGTTTGGAGTGTTGACAGTGTGCTGCTCTTGTTAAATGTCTATGAACATGGCATTCTGAAATGCTCGTCAATGTAAACAGCTCTCTGAGTAATGAAAAAGCATTTTATTTCTTCAGATGGCTGTCGAGTCTAATTGTAGAGGCTGCGGATCAAACACTTATGACAATCTAATACACATTGCCAGTAACATCAGAGAATGAAAGGTGGCAATTAAAATAGGCTACGTTTGTGGCGATTACTAAGAAGTCCAGCTGCTCGCAGCTGAATATAGCATGCATTTCGCCCTGGTCGATGTTTCTGTCCTGTTTACCTCAGTATATTGTGTACCTTAGCTACAGTAATAATAATACTTTATCAATTCACCTGACATGATACTATTATTGCAGACTCCTTCCTCTGAAGAAAACATTTATTTCTCAGACTTCTTTTCAGGAATTAATTCTGTTGTGTTTGAACTCTTCCTGACAAAAAAAACAAATATTCTATAATAGGAGCAGTGAGGTCTTTTGCTGTAGATGTCATGCTTGCACCCTCTGACATCGCTCCCATACATCACCTCCTTGAAAAGATTGTGACTGCTTGACATTGCTGCCACTGAGAGTCAAAGGCTGGCTGAAGTGGTTGTCCTTGGCCCACTTTTGCAGAGTCCTAGTTGGACGAACCCTGGGACATCAGTGGTAATTGACCCCAGCCCCCTTGACTGAGGCCCTAGGAGCCCTTGTTTGCTGCATTGCTGCCTGAAAGGTGTCTGGCGGAAGGGTGTTCTGCCAGACACCTTTCAACAAGCACTGCGCATTCTGGTACTTATTACTGCTGGATAAAAATGTATATTGGTCAGGCTGTCTCAGTGACTTGGGTCTGCTTTGATAGCAAACAATTTGCCTGCATAGATAAAGGACGGTAAAAGGGACTGTTATATGGGTCTTTGTGTGTTGTTCGGAAAGCGAAAGTTTTTGCTTCCTTGCTGGTGGATTCTTAGACAAAGACACTTCTTAACGATTGAGTTACTTATTTTCGGCATGAATACCCCCGGTCTTCCATATGAAATGAACTACCACATGTAGTCTTATTAACGCGAGTATGAGAACAGACCGATTATGAGGCCCTTCACATTATCAGTGTTTAAATGGGATCTGTTAAATAAAAGAGCTTATCGTTGCAGAACGGAAATAGCTTGGAATGAATTGGCACTTTTACTTTTGATTGTACAGATTTGTCCCTAATCTTTGTACGTAATTTTTCTAATCCGTAGCAGTCCATGAAAAAACTATGGCCCGATTGAGGTGGTCGGACAACTGACTGATATTGCAGGGTCAGGAGACAACTCGAGAAGCAGGCAGCTGTCCGACCACTGCATTTTGATGAGGACTGGTGGTCGCAAGCTGTTGGAACCATGACGGTGGCATGCTGCGGCCAATGTAAATGTTGCCACCTTGCAGCACCACCAGCAGGTCCATGCACAATTCTTATTTGCCTAAAACACCATGGGCCCTGTTTGGAGCCCCCATATCTCATTCTGGCAACATTTTCATGGCGGTGATCTTGCCTGAAAGGGATATCCAAATCCTGGAGGCAGGTTCTGGCTTGGCACCAGCGACATTGAGGGACGCGACTTCAACCGGCACCCCGTTGGGATCTGAAATCCGGGCGGAGATCTGACCGTCAGCATCGTAATGCGGCGGGCTGTCGGTGGTCAGACTGCCACGGATGACCGTTCAGTGGCGGTCTGACCGACATCGTAATCAGCCCCTTTGGGTTTTACTTAAAAAGTACTTCTTGATTAGCAACAAGATAAAACGTGGGAAGTGGTGCATTAACCATCAAGATCACACAGCCCCTTCTTTATGTGGCAGTTTCTAAAATCACATAAACAAGCATTGGTAAAATTACAAAACCTATATGTACTGACATATAGAAACACTGTAGAAAAAAACATGATGCTAGGGGATCAATACTCGCTCTATTTGTAGCAGGAAAACATGAATTAGTCCTACCTTCAATAACTCATAAAGAAAACAGTAATCAATATATCTATTTTTCAAAAACTGCCTATAACCAAGTGTAGTCCATCACGCTTAATCAAACAATTATTTTTCAAAGCATATCTCAAATTTATTTTTTCTTTTTTTCTATGCTTTAAGTACTGTCTTTTCTTTTTTTTATCAAACAAATATACAGAAAATTACATAAATATATACACAAAATGCATACTATACATACAAACACATATTATACATTGTAGGCCAAATCACTTGTTGGACCTTTTTTGCCCTATACTTTCACAAGAAAAGGATGCTTTGTAAGATTATAAATGGCATTCCTAAAGATACAGATCACCCTTGGAACAATGGAGTACACAAGGTGCAATACTTCCACCTCAATATTTTTGTGTACTCTCTTTTGTTTATTATACCAACACTTTTTATATTTTCATCTAGGGTGTCATTGTAGAACTGTCGACGCGTTTCAGCCCTCTGACTATGGGCCTCATCAGGACATGGGCTTTCAAGGGTCCATCTATAATTAGGAAATTATATTTACATTATGTACAATCAAAACAAAATGATAAAAATATCAGGGATTCACAAAATAAATATCAAAGATATACAATTCCTTTTCTTCGCAAGTTCCTTCTATACTATTTCATATCTTGCTGTTCCACCATGTATCAATACATATACATTATAATTATTCCAATCCTTAGAGTATACAGGCAACCTGTGATCAATTACACTAACACCCATATGTGATTCACTCAATGAAAGTGTATTCAAGTGACCCATGACACATGCAGTCCTTTTGAACTAACTGTGAATAAAAACTACTATGTAGACAATTATGATGGAAGTAGTTACTATTTACCATCAATCTTATATTCACGGAGGGGCACCGACATCGTAATCAGCCCCTTTGTGTTTTACTTAAAAAGTACTTCTTGATTAGCAACAAGATAAAAAGTGGGAAGTGGTGCATTAACCATCAAGATCACACAGCCCCTTCTTTATGTGGCGGTTTCTAAAATCACATAAACAAACATTGGTAAAATTACAAAACCTGGCTTTAATGTACTGACATATAGAAACACTGGCATGCACTTAAGCATATACATGAAATATGACAATGCCTTTTATTTATCTGTTTTGATAATTAATACATAAATAAAAGGCATTGCCATTTACAAGGGAAATAGCTCAAACTCTTGTAAATGAGAAACCTATTTCATATTAAAGAAGCAGCCGCCATTGTCCAGGGCTGCTTGGAAAGTAAAAGCGCGCATGGCACTCTGAATGTTGCAGGAAAGCATGTTGTGCCTGCAGTAGGAGAAATTCATTAACCCCTTGGCTGCGGGGCCGATTTCCCCGCTGTGGTCGGTGGAGGGTAGGCGCGCACAGCGCCCCGGTGCGGAGCTCGTCATGACCACGCCTGTTCCTTAGAACACCCAGCACAGCAGGGGAATTAGCCCCACACCAGAGCGTTCTAATGGTCATGACGAGCTCAGCTCGTCATGAGCATGGGAGGGGTTAAAGAAAACTGTGCTTACAGACTAAATAAGACACACAGTGTAACAACAGACGTAAAAGGGCCAGTGCTCAAGTGGGGGTTACAAATGAAGACACAGCGGTACTAAGGAGAGACTAACGAGCCTATTAACGAATCAGAGGCCAGCATTTATAAAGTACAGTGACACAAGCCAATGAAAAATATGGGCAGAAAGTGGGCGGAGCTTCAAGACCATACTCAAGTACAGCATGCCTCGCAGAGCAGCGCATGCAATGCCCAGGCTCTACCTAAAACCACATTGCAACAGTGGTGCTGCGTGTCAGGACTTATTTTCAGCAGGGTAGCCAGGTTTTTTTGTTCCCAGGATTTGAATCTAAAGCAATGGAGAAGGTCAATGATATAGCACCTTGGTGGAATGTAGCAATATAACACTGTGATATAATGCACTAGTAGCCTAGCCTTAGATTAGGAGAGGAACATACTAATAGGACAGCACAGCAATTGCCAGGAGTGGACCAAGGCTATCCAGGAACGAAATACTAAAAGGAGTGCAGTTCAGGAGCAGCTGAGTGTAGTAGTCAGTAGTTTGCTGACACCAACAATGATGAATTTTCAAATATGTTCGAGTAACTAGTCTAGACTTAGGCAAATGGATGCAGCCCTTGAAGGGTAAAGATGAAGGCATATATTTCATGCTCCACCTGCATTGAAGGACCAGGACCTCGCCTGCTTCTACGTGCTCACCTTCCCTAGTAAGGTAGGACCCTTGATTGCAGAGATCTGCATGCTCACAGCTAACACCAGGAAGACAATGGAAATGATAAGGAAGAATCTAGTCACATTCAGAAAAACTGCACAGAGTGAAAATACTTTATTGTTAATTAATTAAAATCATTACAATCTGGAAGTAAAAATAAAAAATAAACATTACATTATGGAAAGACACAACAAAACATTGTAAAGTGTATAATAATGTTGGGGATACATTATATTTCAATTCAGGAATCACACCATAGTTTAGCAGCATTTTGAAGGTTTTTCTCTAAATCCTAATTTAAAGTGTAAAGTGCCTTAATATGAATACATTACAAGGATGCTAACCTTATCCGGTTGATGGTCCATTTCTAATATTAGAAATCAGATGTTTCGCAGAAGTCACAAAAGACAACGCTACGTTTTTATTAAACAAATAATTACATTTTCTACGAAATTTAGTAAGAATTACCTAAAGTACCCTGTATATTAAAATTCAAAGATAGAAAATGTCATAATTTGAAAAAAATGGATAGTGCCACTGTGCAAATCCTTTTTGAATGGAGCCTTTCTCAAAATCTTCTAAGAATTGCTTGCACTGCGCCTTATTTAAATCAAAGTGATAAAATGCCATAATTAAAATACCTTGGATATGGTGCCACGGTGTAGACCCTTTCAAAGAAGTCTTTCTTACGTCAATCAACATTCTATATAGTTGTCAGGTTATGGAGGTATAATTGACAATTATATCTTTCGGACAGCATCGTTGGACAGGCCAATTATTGGTTATCACAAACGGATTATTGGTTATCACAAGCCCCTATCATCAGGTGGCATACTCTAAAGTTAACTTTTTTCTGCAATAAGAATACACTTTACAAACTATGTGATTAAAGGAGTCGATTTCCCAGAGAGGCAAGTGGTAATTGCTTGTCGACATGTCCTCATTCCGTGTTCTTTAAGGATGGATTTTAATAGGGCTTCCCTCTCTTGTAGCAGTTGTGGACTTATGGATAAAATATGCTGTAGTTATTCTTTATGAAAACCGCACAACCTACAACTGTTTGAGGGCCAAGTTTGTACCTATGTGGGGCCTCCATCCTTTGTGGAGTATCTATCTCCCAACTCGTAGCAGCAGGAATTTATCTCTTATAAGGGGTTTTTAAGTGGGAGATAAGATAAAATTGTGGCTCCAATTTGGTGAATGAATTGATAACCGACCATGCATGGCTTTTTTTTAGCAAGCTCATCCTTATCCAATAGAATCATTAGGACATTAGCTGTTTGGTTTAGTGTTTGTCTGAACACAACTTTTTTTCTTGCTACATCTTCAAAAGGCTGCAACTTAAAATTATTTAAGCTCTCCGATAAATAAAATCTCCAACCCACAGCGTGCTCATATCCCGTTTCCTGCTAGCAGAAATTTGCAAGTGTGCCTGGGTCTGAACAAAAAAAGGAATATAAAGACTTTAAAAATGCAGATTGTCTCATTAAAGATTGTCTTTTCAGACCAAATTCCAATCTGACATTGGAATGCCCAGATTAGGAGAGGAACACATTAATAGGACAGCACAGGAATGGCTAGGAGTGGGACAAGGAGATCCAGGAAAACAATACTAAAAGAACTGCAGTTCAGGAGGAGCTGAGTGTAGTAGTCAGTAGTTTGCTGACCCTAACAATGATGAATTTTCAAGTATGTTCGAGTAACTAGTCTAGACTTAGGCAAATGGATGCAGTCCTGGAAGGGTAAAGATCAAGGCATATATTTCATAATCCACCTCCATTTAAGGACTAGGACCCAGCCTGCTTATGCGTATTCACTGTCTCTTGTAAGTTAGGACCCTTGATTGCAGATAATCTGCATGCTCACAGCTAGCACCAGGAAGACAATGGAAATAAGGAAGAATCAGGTCACATTCAGAAAAACTGCACAGAATTTAAAATAAAAGGAATACAATTATAAAATATGCTATATTACCCCATAACCTTAGATTTTCAGAACGATCGCATGTGTAAACAAGCACTGAAGAAACAAGAGGTCTAAAAATACACAAAAAGAAAAAAGAAAAGTGTTCCAGTATGTAAAAAATCAAACTCCCACCAGAAAAGGAGCATCATGGTTGGGTTTCTGAATGGACTCTATTTATGATGTAAAGCGTGGCTGCATTAAAACAGAACAACTGCACTGCCTAGCTTGTCCTTTTCAACAGAGGGACTGCTGATTATGATAGGCAGTGCCAAACAAATGGATGTCTTACTTTTCATGAAGTGTCAAAAATGACATAAAAAAAATCATGCCCTCGTTTATGATTGGTGCGAAACCCTAATACACAGAATTGGCAATGATGCGAAATCTGACTTATGCCCTGGGAGGGCGTTTTTCCATGAGAGGATTCTCTCAGTAAGCCATCAATCTCCTGGTATAATAATACAGAAGGGATGCCTGTGGTAAGATAACGTTTCCATCCAATTTTAAAGTGCAGCTTCAATTAGACCCGGGGTGCGGGTGCAGTTTACTAGTTAATAAGCACAGGAATGTGGTCCTTTAATGTGCAATTCAGAACAGGAGCAACTCTTCAGAGTTCAGGGGGAGGGGAAACACAAAGAATGCAGACGAGGTCCCAAAAGAATCAGCAGTAGATGAACAAACAGTCTTCGTCTAACCTTCACCCTGATGCATGGAGGTCTGGTCTGTTCTCTCTGAGGGTGGTGGGAGTCTTCGCCCCCACCACCCTTCAGAGAGTACAGACCACGCAAGGCCCGCTGAGTGGCGCCCAGAGAGTTTGGCGTAAGTAATTGTTTTAAACCAGAGTGAAAAAGAAAAAAAAAATATATATATATATATGAGACATTTAGGACTATCGTGGCTGAAATAATGACTTCCAAACTAGAAGAGAAACAGGACGCACTGTCCATTGAAGTGCCACATGTTCCCACACGCAGGCTGGTTATAGTGCTAACATTTTACCCCCACCTGCCAGTGGTATTTCCAGATTGATTTGCATTAAAGACGCTGTCTTATTTCATAATTTTTTTAAATTAAGAATCCTGACAGAACACATTGACACCGGTGCTGAGGAGGTAATGAACTGCCTGAAGTGTCTGAGTCAAACAAGCTTTCGTGTTCGTGCTTTAAATGGGCCGGTACTCACCAGTACTGAGTACCGGCACTTCTAATTTTTACCTCTCTGAGTACTGGCACTTCTCTGGTGCCAAGGAGAGTACCGGTACTCATCAAAGGTAGGCACATTGTTGCTTTGGCTCACGCGCACGAACAAGGCTGTCTGACAGCCAAAGCGCCTCTAGCCCAAGCTGAGCCACCTCCTAACAATTCTGCAGGGCTGATATGCATAATGTCCGGTGTTCAACGCCACGCTGTGTTTGAGAGAGCAGGGTCCATTCAGGCCCTGCGCTGTGAGTGAGTGAAAGAGGGAGAGAATCTAGGCACTAGGCGGGTATTTTAAAGGACATTCTTGGAATGCTTGTGTGAGCATTGATGCTTATTTATGTGAGTGCGCATTCAAGAATATATAAATATTCGGCCACATACTAGAAGTCTCATATGCCTTGTCCTTAGCCCCGCCTCTAGACCCGCCCACTTGCAATCAATCAATCAATTTAAGAGTACCTGCACTTATTTTTTCCCATTTAAAGCACTGCCTGTAAGCAAAAAGTAACGAGAAAAAAGGCTTACCCCACTCACTGAAAAGGTGCCACGCTAGACTGGCTCATCTCTAAACTAAACTCTATTGAGGTGATGTCGATGACCCCTTGTGACTAGTTAGACCATCACATTATCACCTTCCAAATCCCATCCTGTAACAAGAAAATCCTTCCTCAAAAAATTAAACCTAAACAATGGATAAGAGACACAAAGAACATCAACTGGAACAAGCTTACCTCACAATGTGAGAAGGCTCTTATCCCTCCCAACAACATAGAAGACGCCTCTGCCCTCACTGATCACTATAACCATACGATGTCCAAAATATTCGACCAAGCTGCACCGCCAAAACTCAAAAGAATTCCTGACAAGGATAAAAACCCATGGTTCAGCGAAAACCTGAACGAGGAGAGACGCAAACTCAGATCAACTGAACGGAAATGGAGGTGAAACCCCTCCCCCACCCAGCTGACACGACAAGCAAGGAAAATATACAATAAAAGTATTCTAAAATCAGTTAAAGACTTCTTCAAATCAGAACTGGAGAATGCTAAAAATAGACCAAAAAAACTCTTCGAAATTCTAAATCAACAATTGAATAAACTGGCCAAATCTTCTCTCCTAACAGCATCCTCACAGTTAAGTAGTGACGTATTTTCCACATTCTTCACAGCAAAAACGAATTCCCTACAACTTGAACTCAATAAAGCAGCAACCAACTTAGCCACACCAAAGATAAGTCAAGCCGCTAACCTAGCTCCACATAAGCGATTTCCACCCAAAAATAACTCTCACTGGTCCAATATAAAATCTTATGATATCATTGATATCACCAAAATACTAGCAACTACTAAACTCAACAACCACTTCAATAACCCTGTCCCAGCAAAGTGCCTGCCCCACATCTATCATATCATATCCCCTCTATGGACCAAGATCATTAATGCCTCGCTATCACAAGGTCTCATCCCGGACTATCTAAAATCTGGTCAAGTTAATCCTATCCTAAAAAAACGACATTGAGCAATTCTGACCCCAACAACTTCAGACCAATAACCAACATTCCCATTCTAGCAAAGGTCTTGGAAAAATGTGTTCATCAACAACTGAATTTACACATCACAAACTTCAATTTATTGAACATCCACCAATCTGGCTTCAGACCTGGCCATAGCACTAAAACAAGCCATCCTACATATAGTAGATGATGCTCTCTTAGCTCTTGACAGCAATGAAATATACTTGCTAGTCTTGCTCGACTTATCATCTGCCTTTGATACGGTCAACCACGACAAACTTCTAAGAAGACTAGAAGACAGGGTGGGCTTCTCTGGCACAGTCCTTCTATGGTTCAAATCCTTTCTGGAAAACAGAACGCAATCATTCATGACCGACAAGATCCTTTCTCTTTCTTCTCATAACCTTCTAGGTGTACCACAAGGTTCTACCTTGTCACCCACTCTTTTCAACTTATATGTCGAACCTCTCACTGATCTACTACAGCAGGCGAACATCTCCTACCACTTGTACGCGGACGACACCCAACTTTACATTAAAATCACCCCCATAGAAGAGATAAAGTTAATGAATCTAGCTCTTGTAAAAAACGTACAATGGCTAACGGCCACCTTCCTTTAGCTAAATTCACAAAAAACTGAATTTCTTTTAATCACAAGAAATAAAGGAATGGACCAAAATGATCACTGCTCTGAATTGAACACCAACGTTGGTGAACTCCACAATATCACTTGGGATCACATTGGATAAGAACCTTAACATGCAAGCTCACATTAACTTGATGGCCAAAAATGCCCGCTTTCACATCAACTATCTCAGAAAAATGAAGCCATTTATCGAGATCCCTGACCTCAAAACGGCAGTGCAGGCCTTAGTCATCTCAAGGCTAGAGTACGGTTGCTCCACCCTCTCAGGTCTTCCCAAAATCTCTACCGCGCCCCTAAAAGCCTGTCTCAACGCCGCAGCAAGACTCATTACAGGATCAAGGAAATTTGACCACATTTCACCACACCTGAAGGCACTCAACTGGCTACCCTATGAAGCTCGTATTCACTTAAAGATTGCTTGCATTACTCACAAGGCGCTACACCACAACACCCCGCAGTTCCTAACCCAAAAACATACACTATCTGGGGGAAACAGACACTCTAGGAGCACAGACAATCTTCTCCTGAAACCCGCAAGGTTTAACAAGACTAAAACTTCCAACAGAGCATTTTCGGGAGCGGCGCCAAGAATTTGGAACTCTCTTCCGCCATCCATCAGAAAAATCGCCTCGACGCCCCTCTTCAAAAAGGAAGCAAAATCATTCCTGATGAGCAAATTCCTAGGATAATATCCGCAGAAACACCAGGCCAGCTTCAAATTCTATTCATTTATCCTACTCCTCCTCCTTTGATATATGAGGATATGACTTGCACAAGCTTGAACTGACTCTCTATTGCAGAACTGCTTCCTACCCTACCTTTATCCACCGAACTTTATTATGTTTTGATATCATGAATTTTTGCATTTGTTTTGTTTGTGTTGCTGTTACCAACTGTGCTTTTCTTCCCTTAAGCACTATGTAAAACGCTCTGTTACCCTACATTGGGTCTGGTTCGCGCTATAGAAAACTTTAAAAATTAAATAAAAATAAATAAATGAGAATTTGCAGTTGGGGAGGGAGATTATGGGGGCGAGCCGGACTGCGACTTCTGGTTGGGTGTACTCTTTGCAGCAACAGTACAAACCCCCCATGGGCAACAAAAGCAGCAGGCATGGTGCGTGGTGTCACCAATTAGTAAGATTGGCTGACGGCGGGCCGGTCTACTCTGTCCTGGATAGGAGCCAGGGGGAGGCAGAGCTCTGCTGACGTGTTAAGAGCAAGCACACTGCTTGACCTTTCACATTGCTCTCCGTTTTTAGTTTTCAAAATGGGGTTAAAAGCGTAGCGCCCGTGTTAATGATATGTAAGCAGTCGCCGTGGTGCAGAATAAACTTTATGAAACATTATGCTGCAGCATGGCGGCCGCATTCATATTATCAACGTGGGTGCTGCGCTTTATTAAAGCGTGGCACCCATGTTGATGATATGAAAGTGGGCGCCCTGCATACATTTCATAAAGTTTATACTTCAGCACGGCGCCCACTTTCGTATTATCAGTACAGATGCTGAGCTTTATTAAAGCGTGGTACCTGTGCTGAAGTATAAACTTTATGAAACTTAATGCTGCAGCACATTGCCACATTCATATTATCAACATGGGCGCCGTGCTTTAGCAGTGAGCAGCGAAATGCAACCGCAAGCCGTGAGTGGTGGAAAGCAACCTTCATAAAAGTATGCAAAATCTGAAGCACAGCAAAAATGCATAATGGTGCCCAGTTCAGCCCTCACCTACAGACAGCCACAACGGAGGAGGGGCGATCACACGCTGTACTGTGTGATGACCGACTGACATGCTCTCTGAGTGCAATCGCCAGAAAGAGAGCTGAACACACAAAGGAGGGACTTTAACAGAAATGTACCAATAAGAAACCTGCATTTTTGAATGCTGCAGCTAACAGCCAATAGTAAAGGGTGGATTTGCCAAAGCCACACCGAGAGATACAAAAGGTCATCGCTGATGCTCGACCTAAAAGCCGACACAGGCACATGTCTGTGTTTACATACATTAGTAAATTAAAGCCAGAACTATTGGCTTCGTTTTTATACCCAGACAAGTGTTGTGTTTGTGGTGGCACTGGACTCCTGCATTATCTCCGTAATGAAACAGAGCAGGTCAAAAACTATTTGGGGGTTGCTTGTGTTCCCATGCAGATGAGACAAGTTTCAGCACTCCGTCCATCAACTCCTTGTGTTTGCTTTGTTCTCCCTAAGTTAGCAGGGTATGCCCAGACGTAGGTCCCTCGCTCACTTTGCCACTGGATTCAAGCTAGCCTGGCTGATGAGGGGTATCTGAAAGAAATAGTTAGTTATAGATTCCTTACCTTAGAATTACCCCCAGGCGTCAGACTGGATCCGCAAAGTTTTTCGCCAGCAGTACCCCTGCGCGTCGGTAGGTGCCGTCGGTCGACTCTGCGTCCATCGTCTGCTTCGTGGTCGCCGGGATGAATCCGCGAAAGTTACTTAGACGCCGACCTCATGCGCTAATGTCAGTTCTTTCTTTTTCCGCGCCAGCAAGCGCAGATCTGGAGAGAGCGGTACCCCCAGTCACTTTTTGACTGACTTTTTTGCGACTTTTGTCGACTTTGTTTTTGAGTCTTATATCGACTCCTGGTGCACGAGGGATGCCCAGCTTCAAAGCATGCGGTTCCTGTACACAACTGATGCCTGTGACAAATCAGCACCGCATGTGCCTCTACTGCCTGGAGTGCAACCACAGCTCCAACTTCTGAACCATGGCCCGAAGTCTTTGCGGCAGCAGTCCTGAAAGCTCCTCGAGACCCCGCAGTCGGCTCCGTCCCGGTCGCGTGGGAGGTCGCGGACTGATCACAGAGCCATCCCCATCACTCCTCATCTAAATCTTCACACTCGGGGTCAGTTAAATCTAAGCACAGAAAGAAGTCGAAGAAGCATCGTCGCTCTTCGGCTTTCCCTCATCTGTCGACCGACGCGACACAGGGAGCAGGTGGTGCCCCTCCGGCGACTCCGTGTGCGGAGCCTTCAGGGTCGACTCCGGCCTTCCCTCCCTTCCCGGGACCGGGAGCAGCCCTGCCTAGTTTCGTCAACTTTGCGAAGCAATGCATGCCATCTTTGGGCAGCCAGACTCCGCCGGCGTGCCTTCGGGCCCCGCAGACACAGCTGAGGACACTAAGCCTTCTACGTCAGAGCCCCCTTGGATCCAGGCCTGGATCGGGATTGGCACCGGTCCACCTCGTTACACCTCCACGGGCTCCGATTCCACTGGCACCACGTACACAGCCGACCCTGGCTGACTTCTGCCCGATGTGGACACGGAGCCAGACCGGTGTCGACCGACGCCGGATCTGGTGCCAATGGGTACTTTTGTCCCTGTGTTTATCCCTGGCCATTTTCAGCCAGATTGGCAGCCAGAGTAGGGTGAGGAAGATTGGGGGAAGGGAAGGTCTGGTGACCCTTTGACAGAATAGCTGGAGTACGACACGGACTGGAGAGAGGAACTGGGGGATGCCAGTGGTCTGGATACCTCCCCAGACCTAGGCATGTTGTCTCCTCCTACCGTGGCTATTGAGGAGGGAGCGTCATGCGCAGTGGTGTTGCGTAGGTCGGTGAGGCTCTCCACCTCGAGCTTCCTATGGTGGCAGTCAGGACTAACCTCCTGACAGAGGTGCTTCAGCTGGCAGCGAGCTCTTCGGAGCCCCTGCTGCCGTTCAATGAAGCCCTAAAGGACATCATTTTGGGCACCCTGTCCAGGCCCAACACAGGGGATCCTGTGGATAGAATGGCTGCCAGAGGCCACCACCCGGCTGGTGACCCCAGTTTCCTCTCCCAACACCCTACCCCTGGGAGCTTGGTGGTCCAAGCCTCTACGTCCAAAGGCGCCTTCCCTACCGCTCCACCTGATAAGGAATCCAAACAGCTGGACCAACTCCAGCTTGGGACTGCAGTCAGTAAACACTGCATGTCTGTTGGGCCGTTATTCCCACTCTGTGTGGGATACAGTGGCGCAAGTGTGAAGGAATCAAAATTTTACAAGGCCGGACTATACTTACCAATAGCCCATATAACATAAAGGAATAATAAGGCAGTCGGCAATGGAGAAGGTCGAATCGTTTATTCAATCAAAAACAAGCCCTGTCAGGGGAGCCTCGGTCTACACGACCCATGAAGGTGCGCAAAGGAGACTGATGAAATACAAGTGATACAAAGCATATATACGTTTTCACACATTCAGGTTAACACCCTACAAGGAAAAAAGCAAGTTGTCAGTAAGCCAGCAGGAAGACCCATATAAGGCACCACTAATTGCTAGTAGCTAAGCTGAATCTATCTCGGGGGTGGGTCAGTAAGGCACCCTCTTGTCTATCTAAAACCCGGGGAGTACAGGAACGGGCTCTGCTGGAATGCCCACATCCCACAAGAGGGGCAGGTGCGACCTTGGGTTTCCCTGAGCTACACACAAAAGATCAGAGAAGCAGACTGAGTGATTCAACATGGTACTAAGAGCTAACCCATGTGACTTCTGGGAAACAGTACATGAACGAGGGGAAACGAAACAAGGTGGCCCTTGCTATATCAATAGGTCTAAATGGGCCTACATGAATCTATCATAGAGCTAACATATATAGTATAATACTATGTGGTTATTCATACGCATATATGGTTATATGGTACATAGTGGGCCAATCATAATATATATATAATTTTATATCCCAACAAGTGCTGCCTCAGTACCCGAAGAAGGACCAGGCCTGGGCCGTGCTCTCCCGTGCAGTCGCCGAGGGGAAAGATGCAGCAAAGTTTAACATCTGCTCTGGGCTGGATACCGCGGACGCACTTGGCAGGACGATTTCCACGTCAGTAGCCCTTCGACGCTACGCCTGGTTGCGTTTGACTGTTTTTTCCAGGGATGTCCAATCCACACTTATGAACATGCCCTTTGATGGCCGTCTCCTTTTTGGCGACAAGGCAGACAACGCGCTAGAGCGCTTAAGGGACTTCTGGGCTACGGCCAGGTTCACCACCTGCCCTGCGCGGTCTGCCTTTCTCCCCTTTCGTTGCTACGGAAGGGGTGCCCCACTACGTCCCGCCCAGGGCCACAGGCCCACGCAGGCTGTTCAGCACGGCTGAGGACTTGAGAACTACCGTCGTGGTTCTGGGGCCAGCGAGCGGGCCAGTCCACCACAGCCCCCTCTGCATCAGCCTCCAAACCCTCCTAGTCCGACCTTCCATAGCCTCCAAACGCCAGTGGGTGGCAGGATTCACCATCACTTCCCCCACTGGCACACCATCACGTCGGACAGGTGGGTTCTGCAGATAGGCCGAAAGGGCCTACTCCCTCCCCTTCGAAACTACCCCTCCCACCATTCCACCTCAGTACCATCGCATGTCGGAGGAAAACCTGGCCCTTGTCCAACAGGAAGTTTCGGCCCATATGGCCAAGGGGCCTTCACGCGCGTTCCTGCCCCAGAAGTAGGTCGTGGTTTCTATTTCCACTACTTTCTTGTGCCCAAGAAGGACAAAGGACAAAGGCCTGGGTCCTATCTTGGATCTCTGGAACGTCAACCGTTTCCTCCGGAAGGAAAAGTTGAAAATGTTGACGCTCGCTCAGGTCTTCTCTGCCCTCGACCCTGGAGGCTGGTTGGTAGCGTTGGACTTGCAGAACGCTTATTTTCACATCCCCATCCTGCCTGCCCACTGGCGTTACCTGCGGTTCACGGTACACCACGAGCACTTTGTTTACCATACTCCCCTTTGGCCTTACCAGCACCCCTCAGTGTTCACAAAAGTGATGGCAGTGATTGCAGCTCATCTGCGCAGATCAGGGATTCCAGTCTTCTCCTGTCTTGACGACTGGCTGTTGAAGGCGGGCTCGACCCAGGCTGTCGCCTCCCACCTCCAGACTACGGCCGCCCTCCTGCATACACTGGGCTTTTCCGTCAATGTGCCAAAGTCACACCTGACCCCCTACCAGAAGCTCCTCTTCATCGGAGCGGTTGTGGACACAACACAGTTTTGGGTTTATCCTCCTGATCAGCGAGTCCGGATATTCAGGCTATGATTCCGATCTTTCAGCCTCTATCCTGGGTTTCGGTCAGGATGACCCTGAGGCTCCTTGGCCTCATGGCCTCCTGCATCCTTCTGGTCGATCATGCCAGGTGGCATATGCAGGCTCTGCAGTGGGACCTGAAGTTCCAGTGGGCGCAGCATCAGGGAAATCTGTCTGATTGCATCCAGCTCTCGGGGGCACTGCAAGACAATTGCAGTGATGGATAACGAACCAGGTTTGGGTCAACGACAGATCCCTCTCCCTTCCTCAACCAGATTACACAGTGGTGACGGATGTGTCCCTTCTAGTATGTGGCTGCCACATGGGGAGTCGGAAATCAGAGGCCTCTTGTCTCCGGCGGAGCCCGGGCTCCACATCAACCTCCTGGAGCTTCGGGCGATTCGTCTTGCACTGAAAGCATTCCTTCCCTCTGTCCGGGGAAGAGTCGTGCATGTGTTCACAGTCAACACCACCGCCATGTGGAACTGCAACAAACAGGGAGGGGTGGGGTCGTGGACCCTATGTCAAGAGGCTCTCTGGACATGGCTGGAACATCAGGGCATATCCCTGGTGGTTCAACACCTGGCAGATTCACTAAACGCCAGGGCAGACAAACTCAGCCGCAGGTGCATGATGGATCACGAATGGCATCTTCACTCGGTGGTGCACGGTCTCTTTAACAGTGGGGAGAGCCTTGGTTAGATCTATTCGCCACCGAAGAGAACGCGCAATGTCAGCAATTCTGCATTTAAGAATTTCCAAGGCAGCACTCGCTAGGCGATGCGTTTCATCACGAGTGGAGTTGTGCTCTTCCATACGCCTTTCGGGCTATGCCACTTCTTCCCAGAGTGCTGAAGAATATCAAGTGCAACCAGGCCCAAGTCATTCTTGTGGCTCTGGATTGGGCACGAAGAATCTGGTATCCCGAGCTGCTGAACATGGCCATTGACCCTTCGATCCTACTGCCTCTTCAGGAGGATCTTTTGTTGCAGCAGCAGGCGACGGTCTTCCACCCGAATCTGTCCAGCCTCCACCTCCTTGCGTGAAGATTGAGCCGCAGCAGTTGACATCATTTGACTTGCCTCCCCAAGTCTGTAATGTAATCTTAGCAGCCAGGCGTCCCTCCACTAAGACGGTTTATGCCTGAAGATGGAACAAATTTGTGGCATGGTGCACAGCAAAGGCTGTGGATCCCCTTTCTGCCCATCTTTCTGAGGTTCTATTGTTCCTCCTGTCTTTGGCCCAGCAGGGCTCTGCCCTGGGCACTCTTAAGGGCCTTAGCCTTCCACAGGCTTCCTGATCAGCCATCTCTTTTCAAGTCCCCAGTTGTAAATAGATTTCTTAAGGGCATTACTCTTTTTTTTCTCTCCTGTTCCCTTCGTAATGCCCCAGTGGGACTTGCACTTTGTTCTTACTTATCTGATGTTCGCTCCCTTTGAGCCTCTCGGACTCCTCACTTTGAAAACTGCTTTTCTTGTGGCCATCACCTCTGCGCGCAAGGTGAATGAGCTACAAACTCTGTCTTCCAAGCCTCCCTTTCTGGCTATTCATATGGATAAGGTCGTCCTCAGAACTCAACCTTCCTTTCTTCCAAAGGTGGTCACTTCTTTTCATATTGGCCAAACCATCACTTTGCCCACCTTCTTTCCGCCTCCGTATCCTTCAAAAGAGGAAGAGAGAGTTGACCGTCTGGATCCAAAACGTGCGTTCTCCTTCTACTTGGTTCGCACCAAACAATTCCGGGTGGACGACCAGCTCTTTGTTGGTTACATGGGCACTAAGAAAGGTCGGGCCGTGCACAAACGGACCATCTCCAGGTGGGGCGTTCTGTGCATCAAAGCCGGTTACTCTTTGGCTAAGAAGGAGCCTCCAGTGGGGCTGCGCGCCCATTCCACTAGGGCGACAGCAGCTACTACTGCTTTGGGATGGAGAATGCCCCTAAATGACATGTCAGGCAGCTACGTGGGCATCGCTGCACACGTTTACGAGACACTACTGCATGGACAGCTAAGTCGGAGACCCACCTCTGGGGTTGGTATTGCTGGAGTATCTATTCTAAGGTAAGGAATCTATAACTAACTGTTTCTTTCAGATGAACAAGTTACTTACCTTCGGTACCGATATATCGGTCAGAAACAGGTTAGTTATAGATTCCTCACCGCCCCACCCATTGTCCACGTTCTGCGCACTGATTTCTAGGGTTGAGGACATCCTTCCAGGGCCCTAGTTTTGTACACCTAAAGTCAGTGTCTTGCATGGCTCTGCGTTTCTGGCGTGAAAAGTCATGTACAGAACTGACGTCAACGCGCGAGGGCGGCATCTAAGTAACAACCACTACGTCATCCCTGCGAGGCTGACGACGGACGGGGAGTCGACCAGCGCTGGGGTACTGCTGACGAAAAACGTTTCGGATCCAGTCTGAAGCCTGGGGGTAATTCTAAGGTAAGGAATCTATAACTAACCTATGTTTCTTACAGATATATCGTTATAGAAGGTAAGTAACTTGTTTGTTACCCCAAAACTGGTCCCAGGATGCTTGTTTCCAGTCCAGGGAGGCCCTGGACTGGCAGTTCGGGCTGGACTGGTCCCTTGAGGCTCAGGGTCAAGACTGATTTGCATATGACTTGGTCCAAACTGAAAAGGCGAGCAAAAAGACAATGGATTTAACCCAGATTGGCGACTGATCAACATTATGTCCATCATCTGTTCTTGCAGTTGCTGCTGTGACAACAGCTCTGAAGCAGTGGTATCTGCTGTGGCTGCTGCTCTAGACTGAGACGTAGCGGCAACTGTCGTCTCTCCCGTTTCTGGATATTTGATTTGAAGACGGTAGTACAGAAGTTAGGATGGTGGGAATCATTAGGTGGGCCAAAGATGGTGCGCCTGCCAAAACAATGATCTTCATTTATTAACACATAAAAAAACGTACATTAATGAACAATGTGTTTACATAGGTAAATAAGAAAATACCAAACCCTCAACAAAGACTAGATTATGTTGCGATTTAGATCAGCGACTGAAACATGATAAAAATACTTTAGGCCTGATCTGCGATGCATTATTAGATCGTGATGTTGCTATGTGGGCAGCAGCATTCTAATTAGTTTCTTCAGAGGCATGTACTAGCCACAGGCCATCTGCTTCTGCCAACTTTCTAAATATTCTCTCACTGACGCCCACTAAGCACGGCTTGAACAGCGGCTGGGTGATGACAGACATTAGTCAATGTGTTTGTGCAAAGACTGCTTGCATACTTGCAAACTACTTATATCTACACAATTCCTAATGTTCTAATAGCCGTGGCTTTACGCCATCATCCATTTTGAATCAGGCCTTTTGTTGTACCTGTATTATCTAGAATATTAGAATATCCTGCAACTCTTCTTATGGAAGCTTTCTGTTTCTCAGCTGCAGCCAGTACTGCAAAATAAAACAAAAGGTAGCATATGTCTGACTCCCGGTGGTCCATTACCAAGACGTTTTCCAAGCCAATACATAACGTTAAAAAAAATCCCGTCTACGCTATTCAGAGGTTCTTATGCCGGATGACTGTGTAGATTGCTTCTTCAATAATGATATATTTGCATTTGATTATTCGAACAAAGACATACACACCTTTTAGGTTTGGACTGAATAATGTTCGCAATAATAATGTCACACAATACAACAAAATAGATCCTGTGGTCAGAGTATGTTAACTGTTGTATTGACCTTAGGAAAGTGAAATACTTGACAGGACGTTCTTGGTACAGACAGTGCGTGCGCCCAATGTGATGAATCATGGCATAGTGCACAGCGGTGTATCCTTGTGCATTGGTAATATACGGTTAAAGTACTGTGATTGCCAGAAAGGACAGAGGAACAGACTTGAAGCCCTTGACATAGCCTTCTTTGAGAAACATAGAGCAGCATCACTTCAAGATGGCTGCTGGGACTGGATCACACAAGTCTTTTGCAGGACACATCCACCTCCACCCTCCCATTGCTTGGCTACTGCAGAGTACAAACCCCACGTTGACTGACTGTGCAATTATGGATTTTTCAGCAGTTGCTCTGCATACAACTTCCCTCTCCTAAGCCCCTACTGCCACAAAAGTATTTTGAAAGACAGAGCAGCGGGTATCAAGTGATCAGTGAGGGTTGCCAGTAACTGCCAACAGTTTTTGCACTACAGTCGATCAGATTGTTTTTGTCTGCTCCGCCTTTACGTACATGCTGGTTAAAAATGAATGGGGCACTCGTTGCTAATACTTCTTTGCTCTGTTTGTCTAGTGACTGTTAAGTCTCGGTAACCCTACTTCTGCAGAGTGAGACTGAACCTCAGTACACAACATAAGAATACCTCAACTGATTTGCGTTGTTCTTTGCTTTTTTAGGTGTTGCTTCGCAGCACAATTATCTGTTGATGTATTGTTACCAATAAATGTAAAATATGCCAAGGATGGACTTTGGCTCCACCCGCAGGAGTGCTATTTTCTAACCTCATGCTAGTGACTGTGTATCATTCCACATTCCAGGAAATGCTTCTGTTGGAATGGATGAGGGGCTATTTTACATCTGAAAAGTACAATGTATCATTATACTGCTGGTTACATTTAATTCATAATTTTCAAAGTGCGTTCCGTACAAGCTTTAACTTGAGGCTGGAAAGGTGGGGCTGGTTTTGTTGCTGGGAGCCTGTTTTGCAGCAGTGCGCCAATACCGTCACGAGTAACAAAAGCAGCAGTGCTTCACGCTTGCACAGCCTTCCACCTGCCAACCCACCCAGGGGCTGGTCAAACAAATTTGCCAGTGCTGCTTTGGGTTCCCGTCTGCCCTGGAGGGACCTGCAGTAACATCTTGTGGCAGGGCAGCTGCTTTACTGTCATTGTACTTCTTTTCAATACCTTGGTGTTGCAGTTACATGTATTCACTGTGTGCAACAATTACTGGATATTAGTCGTCCCGGAATAGTTGTGCAGTTGCCATTCTTTATTGGGGTGAACAACCTAATTCCTAAAAAGAAAGGTAACATTTAATGGAGGACGTCAGTCCATGGCAAATGCAATCTTGCAGAAGGTAATAAGTTTGTTTACTGCGCTTGTATGAGGTAAACGTGGGCCTAATGTTCAAAGCAGTGCTTTGAGGACCTCTGTTGGTAGTAGAATGCAACAAGTTTCCCATCTACTTTGTACCCTTCTGTGAGGACCTCTGTTTGTAGTATACTGTGACTTAATCTTTGAAGCACCCTGGTAGTCTCCTCCGAGGACAAAGCATGATATATAGTGCCCAACAAGCATTTTCTCTCCATTGCTCTTTCAAGTGCTCTCATCTATTGGGTGCATAGTGTCACTTCAACTTAGAGTTCTTGTCTGAGGCTATGGAAGAGTTCTGCCTAGATGCATGGCTGTGCTGTATGAATTTTATCTAGATGGCAACTTTGTCATTATACACTCATGCCTTTGTTTTGTATGGCACAAGTATGGTTTCACACTTGCACAGAAAAATGCAGTGGGTGCAAACCCACTCTTCCTCAGCCTATGTATCAGTAGTGTTGCTGCACGGACCTCAGATGCAACCCCTCCTTCCCTGCTTCAAAAAGGACCTGAAACTCTAGCTCCTCAACCAATACTTCTCTGACCAAGCCAACCAACCTATGCATCAATAGACTAATGGACTCCCCTCTCACGCTGACTTTCAATGATGGGGGTTATCTAACTGTTCCAACCACCTGCATTTTTCACTCCTTCACTGTATACTTAAGTGTGATGTCTTTGCTTCTATATTTATACATCCTCATGTCCTGTGATGTAGTGCAACTTTTTTCTTTATAAATAAAATTCCTGTGTATGGGTATTAATAGATTGCAAATAACCAAATGCAGGGAAAACATGAACTGGATGAACTATTAAGTGTTCACCCAGTAAGAACTGTGACACTCCGACAGTGCTGCCATCATCAGAATTGTGTGCCCCTTCCCAACCTCCTTCGGCATTAATCTTTTTTAATAGACTGGTTAACACAAATCCAGTTCTCTCCCCACCCCAGGATGATAATTGTATGTTATCATATGGATCTTCCCATTAGTAGAACTTCAGACCTCAAGTCTTCTGTGAGTATGTCTATAAGGAGTATAGCACAACTGCAGCTTTATATCTCCATTGTATTCTTCTGTGAGGGCATCTTTTGGCAATGTAGTTTAACTTTCGTTTCCAAGCACTTGTATTTTCATTTGAGGACATATGTCGGCTGTATATGTAAAGTGCAGAGTTACTTTTGCTAGCTTGGGTGCAACCTCATGACACTCTGGGTAAAAGGAGGACTGGCCTTTTACAACTTTAGGTTGTGCAGAGACTCATGTCTCCTAATTCCCCATGACAGAAGCAAATAAAACAAGCATGTGCAATACAATTGGCCTCGCATTTGTCAAAGTAAGAACTATTGGCATAAATGATAATGTTTTTTACTTTCGTTTTTAGATCGAGCCTGGGCAGCGCATGCGGTGCTCTGCAAGGCATGCTGTTTTCGAGTATGTTCTTAAAGTCCTGCCCACTCTCCACCCATATTTTTCATTGGCTTGTGTTATTGTTCTTAGTAAATGTTGGCTTCTGATTCATTAATAGGCTTGTTAGTACCTGCTTTGTACAGCCTTATGTTCACAGTATGTTTATTTAGTCTGTAAGCACTATTTTCGATAATGATTTTCTGGTACTGCAAGCACCGACGTGCTTTCCTATAACATTCAGCACGCCATGCGCGCTTTCACTTTCAAAGCAGCTCAGGACAATTGTGGCTTCTTCTTTGTAAAGTAATAGGTTGCACATTTGCCAGAGTTTTAGCTAGTGGCATTATAAATGACAATAACAAACTCTCAGAAATGCAAGACCTATTGCATTGCAAAGATTTTTTTCTAATCGCGCCCTATACAGCGCTTGCACTTTAATGTCCGCCACGCCCCTTTGTTAAGCCGAGCTGTGTCTAAAGAAAGGTGCGCGGTCGCTATTAAAGTTAAACCATGGCATGTGGCACTTTTGGAGAAAAAAAAAGCATTTGTTTGTGTACTGGACAAGCAGATGCCTTTTTTGTAAAAGCTCTCCATGCGGTGCTTTCACTTTAATGGTTGCTGCACCCCTTTCTTTAGACACGGCTCATCCAAAGAAAGGGGCATGGCCGACATTAATGTGAAAGCACGGCATAGGTGCTTTCCAAAAATTGCATTTACAATGCAATACGTCTCACTTTTGTGAGAGCATAAGCTATCGGCATTGTCAATTACAATATCAATAGGCCAAACTCTTGTAAATGCGAGATCTATTGCATTGCAAATGCTTGTTTTGTTTGCAGTGGAGTCATCATTTAGAAAACGAGAGTTAGAGCTATTGACCTAGTATATGACTATATTATTTACCTATATGTTGTGGAGTGGATGTATGTGATGTGCAGTGGAATTATGTGGATAGTAATTATGTGGTATTTAGGGTATTGGAATTATGTGGCGTGGGATTGTGTGTTATGGAGAGTAATTATGTGGTATGGTATTTTGTATTGTGGAGTCTTATGTAGTGGAGTTTAATTATGTTGCACGCTGTTGTATTTTTTGGTGTGATGTGGAATTATGTGGGGTGGATTGAATGTATAATGTATATGGTGTGTTCTGAAATTTTGTTGGCTTGTATTATGTGGTTTCTTGTTGAATTATGTGGTGTGTAATGGAAACGTGTTGATTTGTGTGGCGTGAAACTGTGTGGTGCTGAGTGAAATTATGCTGATTGGAATTATGTGGTATTGTGTGGAGTGTTTGTGGATTGTTGCTATGTGGTATAGATTGGTTCTATGTGGGGTGTATTTATGTGTCGAGATTAGAGTGTTAGTATATGAAATTGAATTATGTTGTGCTGAGTGGTATTATGTGTAGTGTAATTTTTCTGGGTGGATCTGAATGTTGGGCATAACTACTCCAGAGTGTAAAATGTGACAGGGAGCCTTAAATTTACCACCTGCTGCCTGTCCTTACGAGGTAATATTGGTAAATGTCCCGACCCTCACACCAGTACAAAAGGAAACAACTACGCAACTGATGGACAAATCGAGACACTGACTAACAAAGACTGCCTCATTCTGTCTATGATCACTTAATTATGGCAAGAAGAATTTCTTGGGTTGGCAACTCTACAAAAGAAATCGAGGTAGATTGTGTAGTACTGAACTTCAACAGTGTGTATGTTATAGAGGAAATATTAACGCTACTCCCCATAGCAGGAACAACAAGCTCACAGATCTATGCCATCCCATAGGGCTTCTTTTATAAGCCACCGCTCCCGCATAGATCCACCATGCGCAGGGCTTCATTACAGGAGAACCATGAAAGGGTCTATCCACCAAGGCGGACAATTGTTTTTTAAACAACAGATATGCACCTTTAACAGTTCTAAATGCCTGTGACTGACTACCCCTAAGTGTGACACCTGAAACTAGCCAGGACAAGGAAGAAAGCAAAAGGCAGGAAGCCGCTTTACAATTCCTTGTGATGGCGAATTTAATCGCAGCTAGAGGAGGGGGGCAGAAGCAACTGTTTATCCAAACACTGTAGACGATTCTCCCCCAATAACTGCATGTACCATGCTGCCGGCTTTAACATCTAGCACAGAGTTGGCAAGAGGTAGACCAAAAACAAATAGTTACCACACCCTGCTTTCCTGGAATATAGCTGGCTACAAAAAAAATACATTAAGGAGTGGCACAACATAATTGCATCCTATCCAATCCTATGCCTCCAAGAGACATGGGAAGTGGATCCTATTTTTATTAATGGTTATCAAGTTTTAATACCTGGATCATACCTCCAAACAAATGAAGAGCTAAAGGCGGACTGCTGACATGCATATCCAATACTATTTCATTCAAGGTAGTTCACTTTACCGACAAATCACCATTTTTCCATATTATTGTATTAGATATCAACCATTGGCTGATAATTAATTACTACAATAACAAATTTGCAACCCCACAGGAGGTGGTAAGGGACCTTGAAGAAACATTAGAGAAAGTAATAATCACACAAGTAAAACCACTTAATTTCATGTGGGCGGTGACTTTAACACAGTAAAATGCTTGAACGGGGACTCCCGCATGTGTCATCAAATCGCACAAAATGAGGGCTTAAATGAGCACTTCATACATACCAGCTATGGAAATGCTTTGAATGACATTTTGATGGTATGGCATTTGGAGATCAGGACACAAAGAACATACAATATGGGTCAAATAACCCCAACTTTCTACAGGATTGAGACCACCTTGGTGATAGGTTATATAATTACATCTAGTAGTAATAAGCGTAATCAAGCTGAAGTAAATGTAAGTATTACAGAATTTAACGACCATGCTAACATCTCCCTAACGCTCCCTTGGAAAGACCATTGTAAAACTAAACCGAGCATAAAAATCCCTAAACCAGTCTTAGCTGGACGAAATGATTACTCCTTAAAATGGATCAAGATTGACGAAGGGCTCTTCTCTTAACTGATTCAGGCAAATTATAACAAGGTCTGTATCTGTTTAAACTATCAAACAAATAAACTGCAAGTAGTCACAGCATTCTTGAAGACACTAGACGGTATTAAGCAGCAACTAACTCACCCATCGGGTGAAGGTAACCAGCTGCAAAATCGCTGGTTTGACAATATCTGTTCAAAAGCCTCTGCCAACATTCGCCATGCATTAAAAGCAAAACCAATGGTTAAATTACAAATCAAAAACCGGAGAGAGAGTTATAAGAAAGCAAATAACTAAGATCTGAAGCGTGGGAGAAATCAAGGTTAGCAGCTAAGGTTAGTGATACAAAATCTTTTTGTTAAGTGGTCAATGCACCATTTCTACAAGAAGCAGGTGGCCCATCCACAGATGTTTGTATAGACAAAAACACATGGATAGATCACTTCCAAAAAATCTTCCACAAGCCGAATCCAAGTATCACTGCAGAATGTGTGGAGTACCTCTATTTAATATTTACGTTGCCCCACTGGGATCGATAGTAAGAAAGTGTGGGATCCTACTAGTTTCTTATGCAGATGACACCCAAATAGTGGTGTCAGTCTCCAACAACATGGAGGAAATAGCCGACCGATTCAACGACTGCATGAGGCAGGTTAATAATTGGATGCAGTTCAACTGCTTAAAATTAAACAGTGATTAAACTGAAGTTATGTTGCTGGGGACAGATATGAATATTGGTCGCCAAAATGGCGGCCTGATAGCTTTGGCGAATGCTCTACCCCAGTGGACAAAGTCGGAAATCTGGGATTTATATTTGATAAATTGACATTTAACACCCAGATAAATAAATTGTCTTCCACTGTGTGGTTCATTCTAAAAATGATATGAAGATTACTGCCTTTTATTCCCCAAGTATCATGCCAAACACTAGTAACGGCATTGGCCTGGTCCAGATTGGATTACGGCAACGCTTTGTATGCTGGGATACTAATCCAACATCTGACGAAACTTCCGCGTCTTTAGAACGCAGCAACAAGGCTGGTGCTGGACATTTCTAGATCAGAGCCGTTTGCCCACAGACTGAGAGCCCTTCACTGGTTGAGGATAAGGTTTAAATCAGTCTGCTTAGCCTACTATGCCCTTCACAGTTCAGGACCACACTTTCTAAAAACCCATCTGAAACGGTACGAGCCACTCAGGAGCCTGAGGTCTGGTCATGCAAAATTGATACTGGTTCCTAAATTCAAGCAGGTCAGGTGAGGGGGAAAAGCTTCCTGTTGCAGACAGCCAAGACCTGGAACCTTCTCCCAATTACAGTAAAAAACAGCCCCTACCTTCTGTCGTTCAGAAAAGCCATAAAAACTTGGCTTTTTACCTCCTAGATAGATCACTACATCTCCGGCAGTCCTTTTTAACATCGACCTAGCGCCAAGAAGCCCCCAGGCATTTGCGCACTCTATAAATTATCAAATCAAAATGTTCACACAGGATAAAATGTACCGCCCTCCTAGTTTTCGATCTGGATGAGATAGAGTGTGCAAGCATCATCTCTAAAAGCGGCAGGACCAGATGGGGTACCCGTTGACCTATTCTTGAACAATGGAACCTTCTGGGTCCCTTTACTCACATTAGCATTCAATGCCATAGGCACTTTGGGCCCTCCTCTGTCGTGGAAACAATCCATCATTGTACTGATATTTAAAAAAGGAAATGGCTCTGATCCTGTAAATTATGAGCCAATCACATTAATTGACTGCACAATAAAGATTATGGGCCGAATATTATTAAACACAATGGAAAATTGGGCTTGCGGGAAAGAGATCCTGGAGGAGGTACAATATTGTTTCAGGAAAGGAAGAGGGACTGTGGATCAATGCCTGAATCTGGCACTCCTAGCTGGGAATTACACACAGGCCAAGCAAGAAAATGTTTATATGGCATTTATGGATCTCTCTGCCACATTCAACTGTGTTAACCATAATAAGTTGTGGCATGTAATGGAGCAAATGGGCATAGAGGAGGCAATAATATGCTTTATAAGACAACTGTATGCCGGTGCTACAGCGAAAGTCCTCTACGATAGGCTGGGTGAATTTACCAGATCCTTTAACATTACAAATTGCAAAAGGCAGGGCTGCGTACTTACGCCCTTTCTGTTTTCATTGTACACCAATAAACTAAAGGACTATCTAGTAGAAAAGGTAATAGACACCCTGGGTGCCTGCACCACACGACTCACCATCCTGCTATATGCAGACCATGCGGTGCTGCTAACACGAACCCCTCTAGCCCTACAAAACTGTATATCTAACTGTCATTTTCATGGAAAACCTTGACCTACACGTGAACAAAGCAAAGTCATTCATTATGTGTATTGTAAAAAGCAAATAGAAAGAAAATTATGATATTGCAGAGAGAAAGTTGACACTGTACCTAATTTCTCATACTTAGACATCATCTTTGACAATAAATTAAACTGAAAAATGATGGTGTCCCCGAGGGCATTACAGATGAATAAAAGTATGGCTGCAATCTTTGGGTTTGCATCGATGCTGGGCAATAAACCAGAGATGGTCAAAATGTATTTGGCAACAACTGCATCAATGGCCAAATATGGGGCAGCAATATGGGATATATCTAATGTGGATACCCTCCAAAAAATAGAGGATGGGTTAACTAAAAGGTTACTGTTGGTTCCTAAGGCATGCAATAATGTAATCACACACAAAGAACTAGGCATACCCTGTATTTCAGATACAAATACAATGGCTCCCCTGTTACTCTGGCTGTCTATCTAGAAACGGGAGGCGGTACAGATAAATCAATTCATTTTAAATGATGTGACGAAACTGGCTTATGGGCACAAAATAACGAGGCTAAACTAAATAAGGTGCACTCTGTAATCTTTGGGGTTGGGGTCCCTGTGTGACCATCCATCGCAATGCAAATTTTTACCCTTTTCACAGAGAAATGCATAAAAGAAAGCGCACAGAAACAGATAAAGCCACAGTAATTGCCTACAACAAGAGACCTTCTCTAGTACATGGTCCATCTTCGTACCTGAGTTGCGTGACTAATAATCGCCATTGTTTTCTCTTTACAAGGTTTAGGTTGGGATGTGTAACATTAATGCTGGGATACCCAGCGAACGTGTTCTCTGAGATCCAACTAGAATAATGTCCATGTGACTCCTGATCCAAGCAGTCAATCAAACACTCATTGTTTTTTTGCCATTTTTATGAAACTTAGAGGAACGATTCCTGTGCCACTTGTGAAGAAATGTTGCCTGCGTAATCAGATCTATGCACTGTGGGTTTTGCTTCAACTAGAGACCCCTTATGTCTGCTTGGTGGTGGCTTTGTTTCTCTGTGCAACTTTTAAAACCCGCGGACTAGCAAACTTCAGACCAAATGTTTAATTTGCTCAGAATATGCACAGCATGAACAATTTTAAATGTATCAAGAGATAGATGAATTAGCATGATATATATATATATATATATATATATATATATATAAATATACACACACAAACACATTTTAGATACAAACTTTTAAAGATACTTAATTTAAAGATACTTTATGATAACATAATGACATGTCTGCATATTTTTATCTTAACTTTTTGTGCATCTGTTTTTATAAATGCGAAGTCAAGTATTAATTGAATTGACTGATAGCTCAACATCTGTATACCAAGCCAGGCTTAGGTAAAGGGTCTGAGTGTCAGCTGGTATTCGTAATGGAGGAAGATAAACCGAGTAGTGCACACGCTCCTCATCTCCAGTAGGTGTCTTATCAGTGACCTTGAACTGCCTGCAATAACTCTTAGCATTGACATAACCAACTCCTCTGCAATAGGCCTTTTTTTAGCCAACAATCTTTCCTGAGGAACCATTGTGTGTAATGCTCTGCTGCACATAGTTGTTAGACATTCAAGATATTCATGAGAATCACTGGCTGGTCTAAATGATGATCTATTTTCAAATTACAACTGAAATAAATGTCACGCGAATGAATCGTTGTAATCTCAGCAGGACACCGGAATATATAAGACTAAAAACCGTGCACACGTTGGTCCACAGCTCAAATAATAATAACTTGATCGATCCAGCTGCAGTGACCCCTCGGATTTGCAGCCTCCACTCCCCAGCAGAAGTAACCCATTGAAGTAACCTCTGAGGCGGTCATTCCTCACTGGTCAAATACACCTTAAAGCACTCTTAAACAAGTAGTAATCCTCCAACAATTAAACTAGTGTCTGGAGGTTCTGGGCTTGGGACTACTGTAACCTACCTGCTCAATGACACATGAAGTTGAACCTCACATCAAAAACGAAAGCATGGGTTTCAGTTTTCTCGATCACTGTGGTTTGTGAGTGCTGGTTAAACCTGGTGCCCTGCTCCTGCCAGCATGTCACATGGCCAGAGACCGACAGGTGCTCCTGATTTATACATCGTAATCTAATGTAGTCCATCCAAGATTGCTGCGTCTTACACCATGTGGACGTAAATATCTCAGAATGGCCATCCACCCCCACTGCAATGTCAGCTGTGGAGAGGGTTCAAAATGGGATCTTCTTTCCACAGACATTGTCAGTGTAGGAGAGCTTATTGGACTGGCTTCGTATCTGAATCAAGAACCAGAAGGCCCCACAGACATGTGCCTCTAACTCTTAGAGTGTAAAACAAAGGGTATTACTCATTCTTTTCTAAATTACTTTACCATAATAGAATCTTTGCATCCATCCTTCGCTATCAGACAGCGAATACATCGAACTGTCATATCTTCAAATTCAGAATCCATGTCTAATGGTGTAAATCAAATCAGTGTGCATGTGCGCACAGCACATCTGTATAAAGTGCATAAAAGAGTGTGTTTGTGACACATGGCTCGTGGATGTATCTGACGCACATGTTCAATGAGTAGTAGGTAGACAGGCATGTGGGAAGGTGCAGCACATGATGTAGATATGCATGCATATATGTGTGGTGTGTGAGGGATCTAGTGGTGTGTATACAAGTGTGCAGAGTATGATGTGTGTGGGATTTTAACATGTAGCCAAGGTAGGATTGGACAGACTTGATGCCCGACAGTCTTTAGCTGCAATTAACTGTCTGTGTTTAATACAGTCCTACATGCACGTTTGGTGAATCATGCATCCCACAGTCTCTGCAACCACATCCCCTACTCACTGGTTTCCACTCCTTTTGCATCATGGCTATGGGACCATTTCCTAGAATTTAACCTTTTACACTTTGTCCCTTTGTGATTTGCCGTCCCACCCAGTGACCATATTTCTAGAAAGCCCCATCGAAACCTTCAACGCTCCTTTAAACTAACATCACCAACCAAACACCACAGAGAGCTATGCAGCCTTACACAAACAGTAAATAGTAAAATAGTGTATGGAGGTTCTGGGCTTTGGCCTGCTGTAACCTACCTGCTCAGGGACACAGAGGGAAAGAGAAGGGAGAATTGTGCATGGGCCTCCACTGGAACAGAGCCAGCCGATCATGGCTTAGGCTGCATCGAGAAAAAAAGGGAAAACACAGCCACAACAAACAATATCTTGACTGTTTTTCAAAGATGGTTACCCCTTTCGCTACCATAAATGAGCGTGGCTTACACCACTATCGGGACGAGAAAGTTCCACAATCCTACAATGCCTACCATCCACCTCCTGTCCCCAAGGGCGGGCATGGACCGGTTGTGTGTGTGTGTATGTGTGGGAGGGTAGGGGTAGGGGCAGGGGGAGGGAGATGAAAAGGGTTCTGATATACTCGTTACCTACTAAAAAATAATTAACTAAATAAAATGTGCATAACAAAGCAAAACAAAACATGAGCACTAAAGTGCTAGTCCCAATTTAGAACAAGCAGTGGCCGCTGAGGGTGAGCGTGGGAGAAATTAAGCACTGAGCCCGGTAAACACTCAAAGTAGTCCCCTAGGGAAGGGAGATGGGAATAGTAACTGTATCCAAGTGGACGGCCACTAATTAAGGGGATTTAATCAGTAGTTGAGCTGTGCTCCTCTGCTACAAACCGAACTGATGTATTGGCGTGCAAACCAAGAGGGAGGCAGCAAAGAAAAGGTACCTTGCAGTCAACCTATGGAAAGCAGGAGGCGGGATCAAAGCCCTTGTAGTGTTTACAGCATGTCACCAGATAGCACTTGGGTGCTGCCAAGCTCGACCTTAAAAATTCTGTTACAGTGCAATGCCAGAAACGTGCATTCTGCATACAATCCCTCAATGAGGATAGATGTGTGATGATTGTCTGCATTTCATAAAATAGTTCCTCATGTGTTCCACAAAAACCAAAAGGACACATCTTAGCTGATAGAAAGATGTGAGAACAAAATGCTTCTGTGGGATGATCAAAGATGTGTTTAACAAAGTGTATGGAGTATGTATTGAATACAGTATGTTTGCCAAAATGGTGAAAGCACCATTACATGCCAAACCCAATTCTGGTGCAAGCACCATTACTAGTGAAACCTAAAAACATGCATCCATTCTCATTGTGTTATTAAATTTAGTACGCATTCGATATTGTCACAGTTGAGAATGTGGATTAATTTCAGGGGATGTGAGTCCTCACTAAACAATTATGTCACTATTCGGTAACAATTCCAGTTATGTCTCATTAATTTAAATCTCAACCCTTTGTAGCTGTAGCACAAAGCAGACATGCTTTACTCAGGAGAAATGTGTACCAACACAGTTAACAACTAGAAAGCTCCACACAATAAAAGTTCCACCTCAATTTATAAAGTCAAAATAGTGCCTAAAAGCACAAAGTGCCAACCTAATTGACTAGACGCACTAGACCGGGTTCATGTTGCTGCCCCTCAGATATGATGACCAGGTTTTTCTCAGTGGAAAGTTAACCTTCTGTCTTAGAAGATTTTCGGAAGAAAAGTCCTCATCGGCAGGTCAGGCTGCAGGCTGGATCGGAAGGAGTGGTCTATGATGGCAGCCTAGTGAAGCATGGATGCTCGGTGGGAGCCTCGGCTCCAGCACGAAAATTGGCACAGTCATTATTGATGAAGGGAAAACTGTAAATGGGTGAAATCCATAGCCTGTGCCCAACATGGTCTTGTCTGCAGTTAAATGCTGTTTGATCTCAACGTCAGTAAATTTTCTCTACGTTCTGTCTTAGAAAGTTTTCTGTAAGTTGAAATCCTTTCAGCAGGGGGTATCTGCAAGTTGTGTCCAATCAGTGATTCAGCAGGTAAGTCTTCGGTCCCAGTCTCTGCTATTTTATCTAGAGGAAAAGTTCTGAAATGTTTTAGGTGTCCAGTTTTGCAAGGTTTAGGATCAGAGGAGTACATTCTAATACGAGCCAATGGCCCAGGAGCAAGTGGGCACGCATTCTCCCAGAAGCCACCACAAGGATCCAGGGCAAATGCAGTTGGGGTTGGTAAGCTGGGCTCTGGGAAAGGGGACTTCTTGAAGTTTTGTAGCTTAACAGGTCAGACAACGTACTCATGGAGTCCACAGCCACGCCGTTGGGTCCTCTCACCACAATTTAAAAAGCAGGTGCAGTACTTCTGTTCTCTGCAGGTTCAGAGGTGTTCTGAGGAAGGTCACTAGGGGTGCCACATTTATCCCTGGCACTAGATTATGTGTGGGGGAGACCCTCTGACAAATAAGAAAAAAGCTCCCAGGGTCAACCCCACCAGCTTAGACATAATTTTCTTAGCCCTGGCCCTAAACAATCACACGGTGCACTGTTATAGCTTAATCCAACATGCTAGAATCATTCTTCACCTGGATAGACCTGTGAGCACACCCCTGAGGTGTGTCTTGGGAGACTCCCCTTGTAAATCTGGTATGAACTGTTTACCTTCCACCCCACCCACCACTTGGACTTGAACCATCCTGAATACCTGGACAATGGAGAGGGCAGGCTTAGGTGTGAATTACATCTGCCTGTGAAAGAGGATATCTCTCTGAAACTTGTTCAATTGGATGGCATGTCCCTCAGGCCATCCTATCATTAGGAAGTCACACCTCCTTTTGTTCCCTTTCCTAGGAGTCATTCACACATCCTTGAAGGGGGGTCAGCAGGCTGCCAGGTGGCATTTGGGGGTCTGCTCTAAAAAGGCTACTATAAGCTTTAGGTTGAAAAATAGTGACTTTCTAAATTTCGGAAATAGTTAGGCAAAATTAAACTTTTGCATTAAGTTGGATATTGTTATGACTATGAAATGAGTGTTTTAAATATGTTTCCAGCTAGTGCCAATCTGAAGTTAGCTTTATCAAGTGTACTAAAGAGCCAGCCTTGCTACAGTGGAAAATGGGTTTGGCTTCTATTTCACTGTAAGGACAGGTAAAACATTAAATGCAGATGTCCAACTTTTAAATACTAGGCACCCTGCCATAGGGCTGGTATGGCCTATTTTAGGGGTGACATACTACTATTTAGTATTAGCATCCCAAAAAGCCAATAGGCTTTAAACCCTGTGGTGCCTGTCAAAGGCACATGTCTGTGACAGACTTTCATGTAGTTTGCCTCTGGTGCTTGGAGCAGGATCTTGACTCCAAGACCTGTGTGGACCACAGCACTAAGAGCCCTAAGGCGCTGAGGGAGTGGTCCCTTAAGCTCCTCACCATCTGATGCCAGATAACCCAACAACACTCTTAATCCCAGTTGGGCAGAAGGTCCAAGGACTGCTTGTGGAGCCCCTCCCAAAGATCATCTTCTCGAGCCAAGTCATCAGGTGAATCCCGCAGGAAAAAGAAGTTGATGTGTTCTTCGACTTCTAGTCCTTGCTCCGTGGTGTCAGAGGATCCTTGTCGTTACCATCATCACCTGGATGACACAGAGGACAACTGGTACCAGGAACTGGCAGATGCCAGTGGTTTGGACACCTCATCGGACACTGGCATGGTCTCTCCCCCACTGTTGCTTAGGAGAATGGTGCCTCATTTACAGTGTTTGTGCGGAGGGCAGCTGACCTCTTGGACATTCATTTGCCAACAGTGGCAGTCCAGACAAATATCTTGACAAAGGTGCTTCAGCAGGGAGTTGCTCCTTCTGAACCTTTGCTCCTGTTAGAAATTGGGTTACTAGTTGACTTGGGTGTGCGCCCTGGTGAAGCAGTAATCACAGTCCTATTCAGGGTAAACCCTCTAGTAGCTTAGCACAGAGCAGTCAGGCATAACTTAGACGCAATGTGTAATGTATTTGTGCAACACTTCAAACAGTAAAACAGTGAAAACACCTCACAAAAATATCCCACACAAGGTCAGAAAGATGGAGCTTAATTCAGTGACAAAAACAAGACCAAAATGACTCTAATCAGTAGAATCGAAGTTATGAATTTTTAAAGAATAAACTGCTAATTAGTGCTTAAAAGCATAACGCGCCACTCTTAGACATCTGGCCGACCTCTATGGAGCACGGTTCAGATACAGTCCCAGATTGGTCTCGCTGATGGTTTACCTTCTCAAGTTTTGTGCTAAAAATTCTGTATACCGGAAAGAAGGTCACCAGGATCAAGGACAGTGTCGCAAGCAATGGTCAGCGTGGCACAAGAGCAGGCTGGGTGTCACGGTCTGGCCAGCTGTAGCTTCCTGCTGACAATCCACGCCAGTGGGCAATGCTTGCTGTGTGAAGAAGCACATTTGTAGTGGCTCGCAGAGATTTCCTGTGTAAGCGGTGTAGTTCTGGAGTGATCAAGCCCCTTCGTGACAAGCCCAAAAGCTGGACTTTTAGAGATTAAAAACCACTTCCAATAGCCCAGAGCCTTAGAGGGGCCTGTTGTGAGTCAGGAGCTTGTTGAAGACCGGTTCAGGAGCTGTGGTTAGCCTATATCTCTGAGGCTCAGATCAGGAGGCCAGCAGACTAGCCCTTTGAGCCGCCTTGGGTTCAAGATGAGTTGCAGGTCCGGTCTTTTTTCACCAGGCAAGAGGGAAGCAGGTCAGCACAGCAAGGCAGCAGCTGATTTAGAGTAGCAATCCAACAGACTGGCAGTCCTTTCAGTAGCACAGCAGTCCTTCCTGGCAGAGTATCCTCAGACCCAGAAGTGTACTGAAGTGATGGTGTCAGAGGTCCAGTACTTATACTCAGTTGGGCCTTTGATGTGGGAGAGACTTGAAGACAGGCCTTTGAAGTTCACAGAGGCCCTGCCCTAGCTCCAGACTCCCTACAGAGGATGTGTGGGGACAGAACACAGCCTATTCAGGTGTAAGTGGGGCAGTGTCCAGCTCCTCCCTCCGATCCTGCCAGGATGGCCTATCAAGTCACACCTAAGCTCTTATTGTATGTGGCTGTCTAGGGGTATTACACAAAACCCAGCTGCCACCCACCCCACATGTGATCAGAGATGGGCAGTAGGCACCAAATGGCTGAAGTAAGAAAATGCCAAACTTTCTAAAAGCGGTATTTTGAGAATTGTAATTTAAAATGCAACTTAACCATAAGTTAGGGGTTTAAATTAGAATTTCAGAGACACCAAACTAGAAAAGTCTATCTCTTCCCACTTGGAAATTACACTTCCAAAATGTAATAAGGGAACTTCAATGTTCACCTCTGGGAGAGATAGGCCTTGCAGTAGTAAAAAACGACTTTGGGAGTTTTTCACTACTAGGGCATGTAAAACTTAAAAGTACTTGTCCTGCCCTTTAAATACATTGCACCCTGCACTCTGGGTTATGCAGGGCCTACCTTAAGGGTGACTTGTATGTCTAAAAAGGGAAGCTTTTGGCCTGGAGGAAAGGTTATTTTGCCAGGTTGACATGGCAGCATAAGGGTGCCCTGGCCGGCTCTGCAGTGGCAAGACTGAGCCATGGTTAAAGAGCTACTTAAGTGGGCGGCACAATCTGTGCTGCAGGCCCCCTGGTAGCATTTAATTCACAAGCCCTGGGTAGATGTGGTACCACTATACTAGAGACTTTTAAGTAAATTAAATATGCCAATTAGAGATAAAATAATATCACCATGTTTAGAGGAGAGAGCACAAGCACTTTGTGCTCTTTACTACTGCTGATCAGTGCTTAAAGTCCCTATACTAGCAAAAGAAAAGGTCAGAAAAGTGGAGGAGGTGGGCAAAAAGTGGAGGGGAAGAGTACCCTAAGGCTGTCAGGTCTAACTACTCCCATTCAATCCAGCTGTTACAGATGCCCTCCTCGCGGCCTAATCCATGCCCTGCACAGGACAATTGCCCCCTGCCTTCGCCCTACTCCTGAGGACCCCAATTTCCTCACCCAGCACACCTTGGAGGAGAACTTGTTAGGCCAACTCTCCACTTATAGGACTAATCCCAGCACATTCCCTACCACACCACCGTATAGAAGATCCAAAAGGATGGATACCTTTAGTAAGAGGATTTCTCTTCGTCCAGCCTAACACTGTGATCGATGAACACTGCATGTCTTTTAAGTCAATACCAGCACACTGTGGGATTCACTTGTGCAAGTGCTGCCTATGGTCTTGGAGGAGGCCCGAGCCATACTCTCAAGGAATTGCTGATGGGCAAGATGCAGCAAAGCTCACTATTAGATGTGGCTTGACACAATTGACTCGCTGGAGAGAACAATTTCATCATCAGTGGTCCTGAGGCGCTATGCCTGTTTGAAAACTATTGGCTTCTCAAGGGATGTCCAAGTTTTGCTCATGGACATACCCGTTGATGCCTCCTACCTCTCTGATGAGAAGGCAGACTCTGCGCTAGAGGAATTTAAGGATAGTAGAGATAAGGCTAGGTCCTTGCGCCTATGCATAGCCCCTCGTCAACCCCCATCTGCCCATCGCCCTTTCCTTGGCTGCAGTAAGGGGGATAACTTGATCCTGTTCCACCCAGCTCCACCAACTGGGTTCCCTGCCCTTTCCTGGCCAAGAGCATAGTTCCGTAAGATCACATAAGAACACCAGCCAGAGATCGGGTCAGTCCATCATTCCCCTGGCAGTCTCAGCCTCCAAAAGCCTTTAGTGGAAGGTAAGATCTGTCATCACTTGACACACTGGAAGTTAATGACATCCGACATGTGGGTTTTGCAAATCATTCAGCAGAGTTACTCCATCCCTTTCCTGGACACACCTCCAACCATGCCACCCAGTTATGACCGGATGATGAAGGACCATGATTCCTTGCTTCGTCAGAAAGTGTTGGCTCTTTTGGCCAAAGAAGTCAACTTGCCTGCATCAGAAGTAGGTCGTGGTTGCTATCTCTGCTATTTTCTAATGCCCAAAAAGGACAAAGACCTTTGTCCTATCCTAGACTTGCACCTTCTTAACCTCTTCCGGAAAAGGAGTAGTTCAAAATGCTCACCTTAACTCAGGTGCCCTGGACACTGGAAACTGGTTGGTGGCATTGGACATGCAGGGTGCAGGGAAGAGGTGTGGCGCCGCGACCAGGGCGGCATCCCCCTTGTCTTTCTCCTCCATTCATCCTCCACTCATACTTTTTCCTGTATCCTCTTTTGCCCTTTCTACCTCTTGTCTACTACTAATTTTCTGACTTCTACCCTCATTCCACGCATCACATTTTCTGCTCTCCATTCAACTCTCGCTCCACTGTCTCCTTTTGTTCTTTATTTATCCTGTGCTTATTCTTGCCTCTCTCCATCCACCGTTCCTCAATTCCACTCCATCATTTGCCCTCCCTTTTTTCCTCACTTATGTTCTCTTCTTTTATGTTTTCCCATCTCATCATAACCTAGGCCTAGTCAACTCCTTTTCCCCGTGTTATTTTACCTTTCTCACTCCTAAACTTCCTCTGTTCTCCCCTTCTTTTCTGAGTGGCAGTTCACCTTCCTTTTCTCACCCACCACTCTCCTTGCCACCCGCCCTGTTCCTCTCTGCACCTTGTTCACAATAGCTGAGGGTCATCTGAGTTAATTGTGATTGCAAACAAGAAACTGACCAAGCTTTTCAGACCTGAGCCTCGCTTGCCCCTGTCAGGAGCCCTCGGTCTCCTTCATCGTCCGTGGTGGCAGCCTTGACACAAGTTAAGCGCACATTAACACAGCTGTGGCAAGTATAGCGACTTGGAACTAAAGTTTACATGTTTAATATGCACATCTTGCTCTGGTTCAACTGATGCCCCATGTGGACCTTTTCTTTTAGCTGGATTTTAACTTGTGCAATTATGACAATCCGCTATTATCCGTATTACAGGTTCTTCTTCAGTCACAGTCCGAGGTAACACTGGTGCCCTCTGCCAGTCTTCTTAGTTGTAAGTTAAGAATTAGTCCTATGCATTTCCACTCTTGAACAGTATTACCAGACAGTAATGTATTAGGGCTTTTGGTTTATGTCACATGAACACAGGTAACATTTGATTGAAACACGTTGCTGGGATTTGTTCGGTGGTACATGGCTTGGACAACCACTGAAAGTGAAAGCATTCATGAGGGCACATCAGCTCGGATCCACATGCTGTTACAACTGCAGATGTGAGCACCCCTGCAACCACCTCCTCCTAAAAGTCCAAGACAGTCATGGGCTAACCGCCACCCTTGACATGACAGAAACAAAGGAGTAGTAAAAGATGGCCCCCATCAACTCCAAGGGCTGTTGTGAATTCTTAAGGACCTGCTCTTCATTCCCAAAACCGGGACCGGTGCAAGTAGTACTCCATATCAGCCAGTGCTCCCTCGTCAGCATAGTCCGCCATAATTGTGTTTTGCTTCTTTTTTTTTTTAAGCAAATTTTTATTGCCTTTTAGAGGTCATGTAACATACTCCTTTATAGTGTCAAGGTACAGTAGACAGGACCGATCAATAAGACATATCTGAAGCACTAAGTTCGTCTTTACCCTCACTTGATCCTCTTGTACATGGCAACTAGAATGATCACAATGCTGTCTACTAACAGTATACCACATATACAAAATATACCCGCCTCCTCTTCCCCCAACAATGAGGCAACAAACCAAAACTAAAACTTCCCTTACGTACCCCCCCACCCCCGCACTGCTGTCTCCCCTTGACTATTGTTCAGCTTGATTAGTAGACTCTCTGGCACGCTGGGCGTGGAAACCAGTGCTGTGCCGGGACCTTCCGTTGCGACACCCTTCCTCACCTGTGTGTGTCGATACCGTGGAACGCTCCCATTCTCCCGTCTCTACTGGGGTATTCTGCCCTAGTCTGGTCCCTGGGGGTGCTCTACTTGTTGATGCCTCTCTGGGGTAGAAGCCTTCCAGTCCCTGTCAATTCTTGTTAAGTCTGCCATCAGCCCCTCCCATGCCTGCGCCCGTTCCGGCTTGCTCACTCCCCGCTGTGCATTCCGAAGTAGGACCCTGCCCTCGCAACACGCCCATTTCACCAGCTCACGTTTCCAGCTGAGGACAATTTCTCGTTTCGCCAGAATAAATGCCAGGTCCTAGAACCTGGCTGTGGTTTTGGTTTTAGCAGAGTGTGAAAAAAGTGGAGCAGTATGTGGGCAGACTTGCAGGAGACCACCCTCTCCGTCACCCTCGCCGGCACTTGTGTTACTTCCTGCCAATAGTGGGTTAAGGAGGCACAACTCCACGTCATATGTATGAAAGTCGCCCCCTGATCTTGACACCTCGGACATCTAGCGTCCGCGCCATCAAAATATCGGTTGATACGTTCTGGGGTTAAATAGGCTTGATGGAGCATATAGAAGTGGATCAGGCTAAACCGGGGATTCCTTTGTCAGTTCGTTCTAAGGCATTGTCCCAGTCCTTGTCCTCTAGTGGCCTGGCAATGTAGTCCCTCCATTTGTGTCTTAGTCTGTCCAGTGGTTGTGTGAAGTCCCTTCCTATGGCTCTATAGAGGCAAGCCACATCCTTGATGGTTCCACCCGCCAAACTCATATATCCGCATGTGTAGTCTTGCGGCTGTTCCATCGACCCCGCACCCCAATGTCGTCTTATCGCTCCCGTGACCGCCCCATATAAGAGAAAATGCCCCTGTGGTATGTCCCAGTCAGCACTGAAGTCTTCAAAGGAGAGGAGCTCCCCGTCCTCAAAGATCCCCAACCTTCGTTAGTTCTGCGTCTACCCAGTCATCCAGGCCCTGCCACTGTCCTCCGAGGGGAAGGGCTTCGAAGAGGGGCAGCGCCATTTCTGGAGAATATGGGCGTTTTGTTCTGGTTTTCTGTAGGCATCTGCCCCAGCAACGGTGTATCACTTTGTGTTCATTACTACTGATTTGTTGAGGCCTGATCGTCCTTAGCAGGGTTCGTAACACAGCGGTCCTCTCTGGATCGAACAGAGGCACTTCCCTGTCTGGTTCTCTGCTTCCCGCCACCCATTGTGTGAACCTCTGCAATTGTCCTGCTAAGTAGTAGGCCTCCATGTCCGGCATCGCCAATCCTCCCCCCAGTCTGGGCCGCTTCAACGTATTAAGGGCTACCTGTCTGCGTCCTGCCCCCCATATAAAAGCCGCCAAGCAGGAGTTCAGCTTTTGAAGCCAGGTCGCTGATATCCAAATCGGCAGTGTTACAAAGAAATAGAGCAGCCGAGTGAGAGCCACCATTTAAGTAGTGAGGTGCGACCCATCACGGAAAGGGGGAGTCTCCCCCATAAGCTCATAGTGTCTTTAAGCGAGCAGAGACCCTCCCAATATTGCCCTCCTTCACGTCTTACACTGTGTGGAATATGTGGACCCCCAGGTAATGGAAGCAGCGGGGCTCCCAACTCAGGTTCCCCAAGCTCAGAGGGGTTCTCGCGTCCCCCACCAAGGGGAACAGTTTGGATTTCAGCCAGTTCACTTGTGACCTCGATAAGGAGCCAAAGCGCTCCATCATAGCCTTTGCTACCGGTAGGTCGTCCTCTGCATCATTTAGGAATAATAGGAATTCGTCTGCCCTATCTCCCCCACCTGGATCCCAGGTTACGCCCTTCCAGACCTCGCTATACAGGTTAATGGCTCCACTGCCAAGGCAAATAGGAGTGGGGACAGTGGGCACCCCTGGCGTGTCCCCTTCTCCACACAATACTGTGCCGATATTGTGTGTCCAGTGTGGACCCTCGCCAACGGGTCAGTATATAGTAGACTCATCCAGAGTATAAATCCCGTTCCTAGGCCCATTTTGTTTAGTACTACATACAAGAACCCCCCTTCGAGGCTGTCAAATGCCTTTTCCATGTCGATGGCGAACGCCGCCCCTCTCTGCTCCGCCGTCGTCCCGAGTTCGATAATGGACAATAATCGACGAATATTTAGGGTTGTATTCGGGCGAGGAATAAAGCCTGCCTGGTCTTGGTGTACCAGAGGCACCATATAAGGGAGTAGGCGCATCACCAGTATTTTACTTAGAATTATAAAATCGAGATTGAGCATCGATTATGACCAATACGCTTCACACTCTAAGGGAGACTTGTCCGGCTTCAAAAGCGGTATTACTACCGCTTCCCTGGTCGTGCCTGGCAAGTGGTCCTTCTCCCTTGCCTCTGCGTACATCTCAACCAGCCTGGGGGTCAGTTCCTCCGCGTATGCAACATAGAACTCCTTAGGGAGCCCATCTGTGCCCGGTGTTTTACCTCTCGCCAGTGCCTTAATAGCTACTCGAACTTCCGTTCCGAGATTGCGGCACCAAGGAGTTCTGCATCTTTGTCTGTCAGCGTGTGTATCAGGAGATCTGCCAGGTATTCCTCTACGTCCTCCTCCCCACAGGGCCCCGCGCTCTTGTAAAGTTTCTCGTCATACCCGCGGAAACTGTCATTTATATCGTCCTGCCGGTTCAGTCCCGTCAGTTCTAGGATTGTGTGCTCCCTACGGGTTGGGTTAGCGAGCCACGCCAATAGTCTACCCGTCTTATCTCTGTGTGTGTGTGTGTGTGTGTGTGTGTGTTCTGTCCATATATGCCCGGTAGTCAAAGCACCTCAGTCGCTCTTCCTGTGCGGCCACCTCCTCCTTTGCGTCAAGCAATTCATGCCGGAGGTCTGGGTTGGTTGGGTGTCTGCGTTCCACCTCCCTCAACTCTCGATATGCCTGTTCCACGTCAGTCAGTAGTGTACGTCTCGCCCCTTTGGATAACGCCATGCAACTCCCCCTAATCACTGCCATAAAAGCCTCCCATTATCACCCTGGAGTCCGTGGAGTGTGGATTGTCCATAAAATATATGCTAATTTGCTCTATAATCTCATGGTGGAACACCTGGTCCTCAAGTGCCTGTGGCCTGAGGCGCCAGGTGGGAATGGGCTGATGTTTGTGTCCCCTTTGCAGTTGAGCCAACAGCGGATTTTGGTCTGACACCGTTCAGGTGAGGTATTCCACCTTGTGAAGTCAGGTGTGCATGTCTTGGGAGCACAGGAAGGTATCCAGGTGGATGTGTAAGTCCTGTACGTGTGAGAGGTGGGAGTACTCCCTGTCAAGTGGGTGCATCCGTCGCCACGAGTCTACCACCCCCAAATGGGAATGCCATTCCCTAAACCTCCTAGCTGTCCTCTGGACTGAAGCATCTTGAAGCGGTGGGTGCGAGCGATCCAGGGCTGTGTCTGCTATACAGTTAGTCGCCCTCTGTGATGACTGACCCCGTTATATATGGAGCCAGTGACCCTGATAAATGCTCAAAGAATGTTCCTTGATCTGTATTTGGCCCGTAGATATTGAGAAGTGCGATGTCCTGTCCGTCGAGGCGCCCAGTGACCACCACATATCGGCCCTCTGGGTCTACTTTGTGGGCAGTGTGTTGGATGGGGACGCCAGCCCTGATCCAAATCAGGACCCCTCTGGCAAATGCAGAGTACATTGTGTAATATACCTGGCCTCTCCACCTGTGGTGTAATGCCTCCCCCTCTGATGCTAGTGTAGGTGTTTCTTGAAGCATTGCTATGTGAACCCCCGTCTATTCAGCTGGGAGAAGATTTTGTATTGTTTATGCATGGAGTGCATCCCCCAAATATTCCAGTAGAGAAGATTATATTCTGTCTGAGTAGGCATTGTATATTAGCCTCTCCACCTCCGTCTGGCCTCCCCTGCCCCTCCCAGTACCCGGCGCCCAGTATCGTACGATGAGAGCCTTTGCGCAATGACCCATTGTCCCACATAGGGGAAGACAGCAGTGCCCCGAACTTTAACTAAGAAAACCATCTCAACACCCCTCCCCAGCACAATTGGGAACGTCTCCCCCATCCAAACCTAGCACTCTAGTGCCTAAACAGTCGAAGTCTGTGAGTGGTGACTAAGCCAATGTCTGCTTGTAGGACAGCCGTCCTCTCCGCCCCTTCGGATCCCCCCTCCCCAGTGTGTAGGTCTGGTTCAATTAGTGAGGGACCTACTTAAACTTATGCGGGGCGATTCTGGCGCCATTTCCCTCCTCCCCGCATTATAGTCCTGGTTGTACTTGCTTGCTCGAACTGCCTCACGTCAAGTCAAGTCGTCTGCTGATCTGGGGGTTACGTGCGGCATGGCCTGACTGGCGTCCCCCACAGAGTCTCTCTGCTGCTCCCCGTAGAGCAAGGGAGCGTCCCAGGCACCCGATGCGCTCAGTGAGGCCACTGCCGCGATTGCACTTGCCCTGTCCCGGTGTGTTTCTTCCAGCGCCGGAAGGCTCTTTGAAATCGCTCCTCTGTCCGGGGAGCGTGCGAGTTCCTTCTCCACTGGATTGTTGTCTTTCCATCTCTGACCTCTGGGATCCTGCTCCTCGATCCAATCCCAAACATCTTGGGGAGTAGTAAAGAATATAGTTACTCTGGAGCGTACTATCCGGAGTCTGGCTGGAAATACCATGGAGTAGGATACCCCCATTTGGAGCAGCTTCCTCTTGGCCGTGGTAAAAGACACTTGTTGTTGTTGCACCTCCCGGGAAAAATCAGGGAAAATCCTGATGATGCTGTTGTCCTTTGAGGCGCGCCTGGCTCAGCACTTGGCCTCTATCCTTTTAGAAGAGGAGGCAGGCCACCCCCGGCCTCGGCGACTGCCCGGTTGCGGTGCCCGGGCGGGAACTCTGTGCGCCCCTTCTAAGACTGAGAACTGTGAGTGGCCCTCTTCCGCCACGGCTGTACGCAGCCAGTGCTCAAGGTATGACACCATGTCATTCCCTTCAACTTTTTCAGGTAGGCCCGTGACCCTAATGTTATTTTGGCGGGCCCTGTTTTCCACATCTTCTTCATGCTGCTTGAGACCCAAAACTCTTTTTTCTATGTCCTTGACTATGCACGCAGACGCAGTTACCGATGGCCACAGGCTTTCAACCTCCTCCTCCTCTACGGTCGTGACTCGGTCAGTGAGTTTTCTGTGGTCTGCTCGTAGTAGACCCAGGTCTTCTCGGATTGTGTCAATCTTGGTCTCCACTGCCGTCTACGATTTTTCAATGGCCTGCAGGATGTTGTGGAGTGATACCTCTCCTTGGGGTGTTGCCCTATCGGTTATGGTCCCCTTGCGTGAGCGCGAATCCCCTGTTTCTTCACTCATTGACTCCCGGTGCTCAGTGACGCGTCTCTTAGTGATCCTACCCATGATGCCGCCGAGGTGGGTACTCTCTGCCCCTAATACACTGATTACTGAGATGGGTTTGCGATGGGTTGGCTACCAGCTCTATAGTCTGTGCACTTCTCTTTCTGCCCCTGATTCCCAGGTTAGGTATTGTGCACTCCGGCGCCATGTGCGTGTCGGGTAGGCGCCCACTCCGCACCCTTGCTGCTCCCGCACTGCTCAGCAATGCTCTGCCAACTTGCTGACGTCTTCTACCCAGTACCTCTTGCCAAGAGAGCACCTCAGGTTCGACAGCTGCCTGAGCCTGTTGCCTCCTCGCGCTCAGCTGTGATTTTCCCCCTCCACAGTTCAGCAATATTCAGTCTCAATGTTCTGCTTATGGCCTGACTTGCTGGGCCTAGCCATGCGGCCAAGTCCCCGGTGTCTATGGGGCTTTGGGAGCTTCGGAACCCCCCCAGGGCCGCCTCAGGCGTTTGTTAGGATTTCACTGCCGCCATTTTGAGGAACTTTTCAAGCTTCGAGCCCAAGGATGCCTCAGCCCTTGCGGTGAAGGTCACAGCCTCCCCGCTTTCTCCGCCAGTGTTATTATGTGTGGTGGGTTGCCCTGTAACAGTCTATGTGCCCCAGTCTCGTGGTCCCATGGCCAGTACCACCACCAGTCTCACCGCTACTGATGTTATGCGCCTATTTCTCTCTCTTCAGACTCCGTGCAGGGCCCACTTTTTTGCGCAGCCTGGCGCTCACCTGCTTCCGACCCCGGTCAGCACACTTCGCTCACCGCTGCTTCTTTAAACAGGCTCCGCCGCTCCACCCGGCAAAATTTTCCACTCTCCACCTCTTGCCCGCAGAGCTCAGTCGCGGACCTCCACTGGCATAGGGTGTCCCAAGCGCTCCCAGCGACTCCAGACCGCCATTGTCGGCTTCGCCTCCCTGGTGCGTAATTGTCCTACGTGAGCCTTTAGGGCAGGGTTCTCTGCATGCGGCTGCCCGCAGTGCCTGCAATGTTCAGCCGCGGTCCACAGCTGGCGCAGAGCACTATGAGCGCCTCCAGGGAATCCCAGCCGCCATTTTGTGCAGGCTTGCCACTCTGCCGCTCTATGCTCCTTAGGGCGTCTGCAGCTTATTCCTCAGCTAGGATTCGATCTGTGCCGGTGCCCCAATGGTTCCGACGCTGCTTGCGCCGGTTTCTGTTTTGGGGTTCGGCTGTATCGGGCAGGATGGTACTAGAGAGGGGATCACCGGCGGAAGCTCTGATTCAGGCTCCTGTCCCCATCGGCGTCAGGCCACGCCCCATCTTTGCGTTTTCCTTTCTAAACTTTTGACTAATACCGTGGCACCCTTTGCTCATTCAAATATAATAAAAAGTTACAAGATTTTATTCAGTTGAATTTGCAAACTGTGACAGTTATTGTAAATGGCAACGTGCATTCTAAAGATGACAATGCAGCCTGTCCTTGTGAGAGAGAGAGAGAGAGAGAGGAAGTGCTCGCCTAGTTGATCGATGCTGAAGGCAGAGGATGTGGCTTAACAACAAGAGCGGCCAACCTGGAAGCTGGGGACCCAGGTGTTCTAGTCTGACGGGAACTCAAACATCCTGTGATTCTGGGCAAATCACTTAGTCTCCCCGTGACTAAAGAAAACCAAACATTGACAAAGCCAATAGGTCTCGCCTTTGGTACCCTATAAGTGTTTAGCCATGCAACAGTTGATGTTGTTGCACCAAGGATATTGTGCTGGATAACTAAACACTTATAAGGTCCCAAAGGCGAGACCTATTGGCTATGCCAATGCTTGTTATTTGAGGGAGATGGGTTGTATGTGGGCAGCTCATAAAAGGGATTTCTATAGTAAGTGGCATAAACAGTCTGTCAAAGATAGGTGAGTTGCCAAGGGAACTGATTGAATTTGTGTTTGCAGACTTGGAGAGTAAGAAGGTACAGACAGACATCCTACATTTGTGAAACTTGCGGTTAGAGCTGGGACTTGGGGGAGCACAACAGAGAAACTACGGGTGGCAAATGGGTGATTTATAGAGCACTAGGCAGCTGAAGGATGGAGTTGAGTGAAATGCATAGTGAAGATGGGAGCATAAGCTGCCAGAGTTATGTAAGGTGAATGAGACTGGGTAGAGACACTTAATCGCTCGATAGGTGTCCACTCTACAGATACCGATCATTGCTTACAATGTGAGATGGATGATTCATTTAAAATCAACAGGCAACAAGCTGTAGTTTGACGATTTGTAGGTAGTGGAAGGTGCATCGGCCTCCAAGTTGTTGAGTTTTAAAAAGAGCTGTGCAAATGCAAGCAAGAAGGACATTTGTAAAGACACAACTGAAGAAGTGTGATTTGTTGAACATGCATGACAAACCCACCATAAGGACCAGCACAGTCGATTTGGTGTGAAGGTAAAGCGGCTGTGAGCAGGAAGCAAGTGATTAGTAGAAGGACCAGGAGGTGCACATCGGACAGGCAGTATGTTTTTTTTTTTTTTTTATAAATCTGTGCATTTATTTTAGGTAACATACAAAAACTAGAATTTTTTTAATAAATACTACATACAATAACAGATCTGCAGTAAACCCAGATTCGCAGTACCCAGGTAGCCAAGAGGCAAAGTTATACATCAAAACACTACCCTGTAGAGGATAGAGATTCAGACTATGTAATCTGTTCACCTCAAATCTTATGATGCTACTCCGGGCATCACCTGGATCCATTTTTGCTCAGAAGCGGTGAAGTCCATCCCCTTGGTCTATTTTAGGAAGTTGGGAAAAATAAGAGTGCCAATGTCAGACAGCATCCCTTTTCGCAATGATGAAGAATATCCCAGCAAGAAGCTGAGTTCTGCAACTCCCTCCCAAAGTGTCCAGCAGGACCGAAATAATTCGTTTCAGATCCATTGCGACTGATCTGTGTGTCACATGAGAAAACGTAGTGCAAATATGACCAGTATGCTTCAACATTGCCAGACCATATGGAAGAAGGTAAGCGCTGGGTGTCAGCACCACAATGATAGAATGCCCCCCATACCGTGCTTCCGTAAGGGGCTGTAATGCACATGGGGGAGATATTTCAATTGGATAAGGCAGAGCTTCATCAGTATCGCCAGTTTTACCTCTTCACAGTCATCATCATCCAAAGCGCCCAGATTCCCCTCCCATCGCTCCCTGAGGGAAGTCAGAGGGTCAGGAGTATTATTTACCAATGAGTTGTAGAGGCAGGATACGTCCTTCCCGACTAGGTACAATTCGAGCAGGTGTGTTTGGGGGGGTTGAATTGGAGTAGGGGCATTAAGGAGGTAATGAGGCCTTTAGGGTGTTCTAACTGTAGAAAGCAGAAGTGTGATGTGTGCATTGTGTAGGTGACAGCAAGGTGTTGAAATATACACATGGTCGTGACCTGCCATACGTGGCCTAGTGTTGTAATGCCGATAGAATCCCATGCAGCCCTAGAGGGTGGGTGATTGGGAGAGCCAGGACCCGGCCACAGTGGTGTCATTGCTATCAGTACCACATACCATCTGATTCATCTCGGCGGTTGGTGGAAGGCAAGCAGGGTTGAAGGGGTGGGCTGGGGTAGGGTTATGGGTACAGCACGGCTGCAGAACGAATTGAGATAATGTGGGGTTCCAGTCCTTCAAGGTCCGCTACTATGGCAGGGTCTCGGCGGTCAACCGAGAACCAATTGATAATGGGGACAAGTGGCTGGCCTAATAATATAAGTGACGGTCTGAAATCCGCATGGGTGTAGACCGCACTTGCGGAACCAGATTTTTGGCACGCTGCCAGCCCAGATAAAACTTGTCACGTCAGATTGTTGTGTACAGAAGAAGGAAGGGGGTAAGGGTAGTATTGTAAGATATGAAGGAATCTCTGTAACAATATCATTTTCATCTATGGACATCTGCCAGCCACAATTAGAGGGATAGTGGCCCAGTGGGCCATACCCCTCTGGCCATGGCAACGAGAGGCGTGATATTAAGGTCCCAGGTCTGCTATTGTGAGAAGACGATCTGTATCCCCAGGTAGTGGAAGTGATCTGTAGACCTCTAAAACAGGGTTATGGCCCACATGTCTTCATGAGAGTTCCGTAGCACGATATAGGTGGACTTGAACCAGTTTACCATGATGTTGGAAGCATCAACATAAACCTGTATCATGTGTAGGAGTCAGGAGTTTGTGGTATCTGGGTCACCAACATAGACACGCAGGTCGTCCTTTTAGAGCAAGACCCATTCCTTGCATCCTTGAGGCCATTGGAAGCCGTATAGTTGTGCGTCCTGCCGGATCACTTCATCCAGTGACTCGATGGTGAGAGCAAATAAAAGTAGTGAGAGAGGACAGCCCTGTCATGTGCCTCGCTCAACAGGGATGATTCGGAAAGCCGTACCATTGACCTGGATTCTCGCCCAGGGCCCCGAGGGTTCAGACCCAGCGGCCAAAGTTCAACCACTCCAACAAGCGAAACAGGTATTGCCATTGGACCGAGTTGAAGGCCTTTTCCAAGTCAATAAAGATGAAGGCATGACGGTCTGTCAGGCCCTAAGAGAGAGCAACCGCTATGTGTAGCCAGCGAAGCCAATGACAAGTGCTGTGCTGTGTCCCGGCATGAGGCCTTTCTGGTCTGGATGAACAAGGGAAGTAATGACCTAAACTAGTCGGTTTGCCAGTACTTTGGCCAGAATCTTAGATTTTATATTTATAATGCAATTGGGCCTATTGGACTGCAATCTTCAAGGAGGTGCTTCTGTGGTTTGAGGATGACCGAAATCGTGGCGCCACGAAGATCATAAGGGTGCTTGCTTACCCTCAGGGCTTCCTCGTACATTGCAATCAGGGGTGGGGGGGGGTGTAGATAGTAGAGAGGCGTATTTTGAATGCATTTACAATGGAAACCATTAGGACCCAGTGATTTCCTGGTGGGGAGTGCCTCCATGGCCGTTGTGATTTCAGCTGCCATGATGTAAATGTGTGTGTCTTGTAAATGTGTGTGTCTTGTAAAGCGCACTGCTACCCGGAGGCGTCCTGGCGCTATAGACCGCTGGGGAACCCATCCTGGCTTTCCCTGTGAGATGTTCCCTTCTGGGTATCTCCAAGGTGAAACCAGGCATCCCCGGCGTTTGTGGGGGGCCGTTGTGGAGATGAGGCAAGCTAATGCCCAGAGTTGCCGAGTGTGATCCCTGGTTAGAGTAGGCACTGAGGCGAGAATTATCGAGTCCGCTGACCCTGGTTCATGACCCTGCCGCGTCGGGGATTGAACCCTGGTCCCAGGCTGTCCTCTGCTTCCGGGTCTGCCGCCTCTAACCAGTGAGCCACACCACTCCACTAATGATGGGTTCCTCCAGGTTCCATCTGTCTGTGTCAGCTAGGTGTGGAAGAAGTAAGTCCGCCACGTTAGGTTTTCAGCCTCCGGTATCAGGCAGTTAGCATAGTGGTGGGTGAAGTATCGGGCAAATTACTGCACTATTGAGTGCGGGTCAGATACCTCTTGACCTGGCTCCATAACAATGGAAGGGATCATGCGGATGGCTTTGTCTCTGCACTCCAGCCAATGCAGAAGCTTCCCAGCTTTATCCCCTGCTTTGTAGATCCAGCCGTGTGAGGCAAGGTGAGCAGAGGTCACAGTGTCCAGCTATTACAGCCGGAGTGCAAGCCATAATACTGCATGTTTCTGTGGGCAGTGGTGTTAGCAGCATAGGGTACATCTGCGATGCTGAAATCATGATAGAGGTTGAAGACCTCCTTACGTCTGCTGGAGCAAGCAACTGATTTGTAGGAGGTTTTCTGTCCTAGAAGGGATGTCTGCAGAGCCTCACGTATGATTTTAAGGAACCTGACTGAGCGTGTGTTAGTAGTCCGAGATTTGCATCTGGAGGAAATCTACAAAATCAGATTAAGTCAGCCACCATGTGCTGAAGTGCCAGTAGCTAAGCTGCTGGTGTCTGGATCACTTGAGGGCCAGGGTGACCAGGGCATGAATAATTACTACTACTAAATTGAGAATAATCGTAATTTTAGGACTTTTGGTATTCACAGAAGGCATTTAGGAGTCCTAAAGTTAGGAGTCCTAACTTTACTACTACTAAATTGAGAAAAATCCTAATTTTAAGACTTTCGGTATTCACAGAAAGCATTTAGGAGTCCTAAAGTTAGTAGTCCTAACTTCTGTGAATACCGAAATGAGTAAGTTCATTCTGTGAATACCAAAAGTAGTAAGTGCATTCTGTGAATGCCAAAAGTAGTAAGTTCATTCTGTGAATCGGGCCCGTGGTGTTGCATCGCTCCCCACACAGAAGGGATTTGTCTCAACACGCCCGCTGCGTGCAATGGGGTTGTCACATCGCCTCCCCAGGGTCTCAGGAGTGACTCATCGCTTGTTTTTCGACACTGCAGTTGCCGCTTGGAACTTTTGTTGCATCTACAGGTATTTTGGGCTAAAAGTGACGTAACTGTGGATTATTTTGACGCACACTCTTGAACTCATATCCTTGAACTGTGTATGTTGGATTTTTGGTGTTTTATTGCCGAGCACCAGCGTCCATGATCCGTGAAGTACTATTGGGTTCGTTTGGCTTGTATTTTTCAATGGTATAAATGCAAGATCCTCATCTCTTGTACTTTTCTCTTGCAGTCGTATAGGTCCTCCATCTTCCCCAACAGCTGGAGACAAGGAAGAGAATCCTGCAGTGCTGGCTGAAAACTGCTTTAGGGAATTGCTGGGACGCGCAGCATACGGGAACATAAATAATGCTGTCAGACCAGTTTTTGCGTAAGTACATCTAATTTATCAATGTAGAAAAAATACCCGTATTGTCAGTAGTAGCAACAACGTTGTTGAAAATGCTTATTGGGTTTATTTTCCGAAGATTCCTGTGTTTTAGAGTTTTTTTCTTTGCACTTCTTCGTTTTGTAATAAGCACTCTTGCATGTGGTTAGAAAAAATCGTTGTCATATGGAATAATCTACTTCCTCATAACTATTAAACAAGTCACTATCATTATCATTGTTTCATTTATATATCATTTTATATGCCTACAAAACCGTATTCTGTAAGTAAGAAAAAAAGATCAATAAGCCGGCAATGCTTAACAACCGCAGGCCGAGGGGAAAGCAACTCAAAGACATTCTACCCAATCTTTAACTTGAAACAGCAGATCAGGTCCCCGGTAATCTCAGAAGACAAAGCCGAAGAAACAGAAGCTCCAACGCAACAAAGCAGGCATCAGACGGGCCAACAACCAACATGGCTTACACTCGACCCTGGTAAGGAGGCAGCATCCAGGGTTAGTCTGGGTAAGGAGGATGCCTGCACACGGACACGTACACACAACCCATTGAGACCTGATATTCAGAAAGGCCTGAAGGGGTACACTACACTCTCCCTAATGGAGCAATAGCGAACAGACAGCTGGGCCGAAATCACAAACCGGACAGCAGGTGAACAACTGTGTTGAATTTCCAAGCCTGGGCCAACGCAGCCTCAACCTGGGGGGATATGTGACCACGGGATGCACAATGTCCTAAGGAAATACCCTTTATCCATGAGATGGTGCTCACCCCCAGGTATTTCATTAAAGGCCCTTATGACACCTTAAAGAAATCCAACATTCTCTGACTATTTGGATATGTTGCATCCTTGACGCAGATTACATCGGATAACCTGGAGTGGGTAAAGTTCAAAAGGTCACACGGAGATACCCATGGCGACTCCACTGTATTAGCAAACAGAAACTTCAACAGGCAGTTCTTGGCGAAGGCAAACTACTAACTAACTGGGGCCTTGATGGAAAAGAACCTAGCCAACTGAAATACCTGCACGTTCCCATCCCTCAAAATGAGGGGCGGGGGGGCTTCATCAATTGTGAAAGGCACAAATTACTATATAAGGCAGGGGAGAAATACCATTGAACGATCAAGCACCCCAATAAATATCTCCATCTCCCATAGGGATAACCAGGGAGAGTGCTTATGGGCCGGACAGCGCAGGTCATAAAGGAGGAACTCTGGCAGCAGCATTCCTAACAATAGACAAAACATCGGCTGCATAGGAAGGAAAACGGGGGAGCAGGTAGATCACCATCAACCGCTAATCACTGACCACCACCAACGACTAACCCTTATTTCATAGAACATTGCAGGGCTAGGCAAAAGCGCCTGGATAAGGAAACACGGGACTACTTTGCAAAAGGGGACTTTCTGTGCTTCCAGGAAACCTGGGCAATGGCAACACCTCATATAGCTGGCTTTCACGAACATCGAATAGCTCCCATGAAAAAGAACATCTTTAGACAGCCATCAGGAGGTCTGTCGGTTTTTATAAGTCATGCCCACAAACTCAAAACAACAGAAGTAAGAGTAAACTCTCCAGACCTGCAAGTCATGACAATTGATGGTTTCAGGGTGAGTCGTCAATTTCGCCTGCTGTTAATAAACTGTGATAATTGAATTGAATTGTAATATTGATCCTGCACACACAGAAGCCCGCATGGAATTTTTCATCACCACACTGGAAGAAGATGATTGTGGGTACTATTCAAGCTACTTTTTGATGCCAAAGAAGGATGATTGACTTTGCCCTATAAAAGACCTACTCCCTGAAAAATTCTAATTGCTCATGTTAGCTCTGGTCCTCTGTGAAGAAATGTGCTGTATTATATGGTGTGGCTGTGTGACCACACTATGTAATACACTCACAATCCCATCTTGGGTCTAGTCATTCTCGTTTGTTAAACCGTAGCTCAACCCTGGGTAGCTGTAGCTTTGAACAGTCGGGCTTTAACAAAGGAACATGGGTAAAGCATTTAAGAAGCACAAGAACAATTGGACAAGAAAGAAAGCCATCACCAACTTATGGAAATAGGTTATATTTTAATGAATTTTTCAGACACCAAAACGAAAAATATCCACCATAGGTTTCCAAATATAAATATTTTTCGAAACAATACATCCCAACTTTTCACTTAACTGTGAACAACCATTGTCAAATTAAGCAAATTTGGCAAAAGAAACTTTTTCAAGAAAGCTCTGATTGTACCACCCACTTAAGTAGCACTTTAGACATGGATCAGGCCTGCCATTGCAGAACCTGTGAGTGCAGTTTTAAACTGCCATCTTGACCTGGCAAAATAAACCTGTTGCCAGGCACAAGCCTTCCTTTATAAAACATATATAACTTGAGAGTTGACCATGAACAGCCCAGAGGGGCTAGGTGCAATATATCTATAAAAAAAAGTAGGGCATGTACTTTGAAGTTTTACATGTCCTAGTAGTGATGAACTCTTAAATTTGTTTTTAATTACTGCAAAACCTATCTCTCCCATATGATAACATTAGAATTGCCTTATTCCATTTTATAACTGTAAATTGCAATTTGGAAGAAATAACCTCCCAATTTTGGTGTCTCTGGAATCACAATTAAAAATTCTAACTTATGGTGAAGTCTGTTTTTAATTTGAATTATGAAAATCACTTTGAAAGTTTGCATTTTCTTGGCTTAGCCATTTGGTGTGTGCAGACTGTCTCTGGTCACATGACTGGTTGTAGTTGGCAGTTGAGCTTTGTGTGCTCCTTGACCTCCTAGGCCAAGGCCAGCGCTGTCCCCAACAGCCCCACCCGATCAGCTGCCCGCTACTCTGTGCTCCCTCCCGGTTGGTTTCGAGCCGGCTGCCGTGACTGCGCCACAGGTCCTCCGACGTCTCTGTGGTTCTTTTCCCTCACTTGGTTTTACTTTTCTCCTTTGTTCTTATTTTATTCTGTATATTCTAGTGCTCTAGTGTTGTCTTTTTCCTTTCTGGTGCTCCCCTGATTCTGCTTGATTTGGGTCTTCCCCCGTTGCCACCTACTCTCTCTTTCCCGCTGCTGCTGCTGCTGCGGCCCGCCCCGACAGATCCTGCCTCCTTTCTGCTGCTCCTGCCCCCTCCCCTACATATGCCGACCACTGCACGGTCGCACCGCTGGCCTGCCTAAGGCAAGCCTGTCTGCGCCTGGACCTCGCCCAGCGCCATAACCCCTGGCCCCGTGCCCGCCACAACACCTGTTACCACTACAACGCCAGCACACTCCACGCAACACCGGCCGATCCTTTACCTGCTTCCAGGCCACCACGGACCCTTCACCTGACGGAACGGCAGTTACACCTACCAGCGCACACCTTTCATGTCCCTCCTAACCCTCCAGAGCAGACCACAATCATCTCAGATGCATACTACTCAACACCCACTCAGTCTACAAGCACACCGTCGAACTCTGGGACCTGCTCAACTCATCCTTCCTGGACATCGCCTTCCTGACAGAGACCTGGATGAAAGCCTCCTCGACGCTGACATAGCCATAGCCATCCCGGACGGCTACAAGATCACCTGCAGGCACCGAAGAAACAAACCGGGAGGAGAAATCGCCATCGACCAAAGGAACACCATCCGAATTTCGACCAGCGCTGAAGACTCGTTCAGCACAGTTGTACACCTACACTTACAGATCCATGTCGATCACAAAACCCCCCTCAGAGGAACCCTCATCTACAGACCCCCGAGACCTTGACCACAGTTCAGCAACTCCATCTCCGATCTCATCATCACGCAGCCCCTCCACTCCACAGACTAGATTCTCTTCGGAGTCCTTAACTTCCACTTCGAGAACGCAAACTGCAGCAACTCCACAACCCTGATCGACAACCTCGCCAACCTCAGCCTCAAACAGCTCGTCACAACACCCACCCATTCCGCTGGACACACCCTCGACCCCATCTTCTCTGCCAGCAACCACGTCACCTTCAGCCACACCACCGAACTCCACTGGACCGACCACCACTGTATCTACTTCTTCGAGAAACACACCACGCATAACCAACCTCAACGAATCCCACAACGCAGATGGAGCAAAGTCACCGAAGACCAGCTTATCACCACCCTCACCCGAAGCCCTCCAGCCGAGCCCTCAGACACCAACGCAGCGGCCCACATCTTAAGACAATGGATTGACAACTGCACCAACACCCTCGCCCGGATCAGGAAACAAACAGAAACACCAGCGCAAGAGCCACCTGGTTCAACGCCGACCTCCAAACTTTCAAGCAAGCCGGCCGAAGACTCGAGAAGCAGTGGTGCCACGACCAGACAACCATGCAACCATGCAGCCCTCAAGAATGCCAGACGCAAGCATCACCAACTCATCCAATCTACAGAAAGGACATCCTTCAAGGAGCGTATCGACAACAATGCACACAACAGCAAAGAGTTCTTCCACATCGTGAAAGAACTCGCCGCCGCCAGCTACAGTTCCAATGACATCCCGCCGTCGCAAGACTTTGGTTCAGATGTTGGTGCGTTACATGCAGTGCACGGCCTGGCTATTACAAATCTGACTGCATGAATGGCTGCCATGAGGTACTGCGAGGTGATATGAAGGTGCGGTATATAGAACCTTAGAGGCTGCCTGATTTGGATTGCAGTTGGTGGTAGGCCCAAAAGGATTAGCGGCCTGGTTGCTGTTGCCTGACTCCATAACTGCACATGGAGGAAAGTGATAGTTGAGTCACGGACAATCACCTGGGACACACATTTTACCTGTTTCACTTGGTAACAGAGAGAAGACAAAGTCTAGTGTGTACAAACTGCAACATCTGGAGTGGAAGAGAGGGTGCTAGCCATACACTGCGCTTGGAAGGCTCCAGAACTGCCGAGACATCATTGGCAAACAGGATGCCAAGCAGCCCATGATTAGCGTTGATCAGCGACGCTCGACCAGACAAATGAATCCGGACGTAGAGACTCCTCCAGTAGGGTCTGTGGAAGGGCAGCAAGATGATCAAGGTGAGGACATGCGCAACCTTATGTTAAAAATGTATTCCTGTTTACGCACTATCGATGCAAAACTAGACACTTTGACAACCCAGATGGAATCCGTGAAAACCCAGGTTGGTGTGCACGAGCAAAGATTGGATGTTCTTAAAAATAAAGAATCTGACCGGCATGACTTCCAGGTGGAGACGAAGGACCAGCTGTCGCAAATGGATAGACTTCTGGGGGTGATCAGGGCAAAGAATGAGGATTTGGAGGATAGATCGCGCCGAAACAACCTACGCATCACGGGGGTCCCGGAGAGGATGGCGATCATGAAGATAGAAGTTTATGTATCTGACCTTTTGCGAGACCAGTTTGCAGCGCACTTATCACCGATGTTTCCTGTGGAGAGAGACCACCGGTTGGGGCTCATCCGCGTCCTATATTGGTAAGAATCTTAATTTACCGGGACTGCGATGTGGTGCTGCGTCAAGCTCGCATAATGGAAATCAGGTTGCCTTCTACCCGGACTTCACTCCGGTGGTCCAGGTGGTCAGGAGCGACTTTTTGTTAGCAAAACGGATTCTATTACAATTGAAAATCCCCTATTCTCTGCTTTACCCAGCCAAACTAAAAGTATCTTATGATGGATCTTGCACTTTTTCATGGACGCCAATCCGCCTTGAAATTTGCCAAGCATGTGGGAGGCAAGCTGAAGAAGTCTGGCCCTCGATCTGGAGAGGCAACTGAGAACCAGCTAAGTGACAATGACTGATATGTGTGGTATTGTTTCCCGCTTGCCGCTCTCTTCTTGCCTTTACCCACGCTCAGGGGCTCTATTGTTGTTCAGGTTTGATTGTAAGAGAACGCCTCTGGACTAATATGATCACTGGTCTTTATATATCATTGTATTTCTAATGTCGGCTGGTTATAGCCAATGCACAGTATGTGTTTGGCCTCATATGATTATTAGTTATCTTAAGTGAAAATTGTTTGCTTTTGTAGCTAATGGAGGGGGGGGGCTTTCTTGTAACAGCATGTGTAGGTGGGGTCCGGTATTTTCGACGAGTCCACATGCTACTTCATATTATGACACATTGTAAATTCTATCCCTTGCAGTTTCTTGGCCACCCTACTTCGGTAGGGGCTGTCGTTCGGTACTCAAACGTCCCCATGGGAAATTTCCCTGGTGTACTCGCTTTGTTAAGCACAGGGATATGCTTCAAACTAGTTGGGAGGGTGATGTGGGTGGGAGGGTGGGGTTGGGGATGGTTTTGTATTTGATTGGTGGTGTGTGGCCATGCTATGGTTGGTATGATGCAAGGAACAAGGAGACATTTAAATTTCAGGTGGAACACTTTGATGATACAAGTGTGAATGCCCTGGTGAACACAAGACTACAATACATTTTTGACCTGGAACATACGCAGACTCAATAACCGCAGAAAATCGTGTTTGGTTCATGCATATCTTGCGAGACACAATATTGACTTATGCATGTTGCAGGACACTTATCTCCGCTCCCAGACTTCTGCAAAACTGACACATAAAAGATGGGGTTCGTCATACACCTCGGTATATTCAAACTATTCCAGGGAGGTGGCAGTGCTGATAAGACGGGGATTAGATTGGAGGGAGAGGAAGGTTTACACGGATCCTGACGGTCGATACATTATCTTAATGGGATATCTAGGGGGCACCTTGCTGACATTAGCAGCGCTATATGGCCCTAAGGTGAACTCACCTGGTATCTTTCAGGTAGTGTGGGCCAAAGTTAAGACTACTGGGTGCATCACGACCCTGTGGGATGGGGACTTCAATGCCATTCTTCATGAGGACCTGGATTGAAAGGGTACAGCGAGGACACCACCCCACGGCCAGTAAGGTTCTCAATGCTTTGCTGGAGGATGGCGATATGGTGGATATCTGGCGCCTACAAAATCCATTGACCAAGGAGGGCACACGCTTCTTAGAACACCGCCGTGCCTGTTCTCATCTAGGCTATTGTCTGATGACAAGGGGTGGTAGGGGTGAAACATTTGTCAAGAACCATATCTGATCACTCGCCATGTCTATTGACTCTCTCTCTGCCCAACACTACACATAGGGAATTTGCCTGGAGGCTCCCCCCACAGGCGCTTCTTGATGAGGCATTTAAGGAGGAAATACGCACTGATATATCAGAGTACTTTACATTAAATACTGGGTCCGTGGAAACTGAGGCCTCGCTGTGGGAAGCTTACAAGGTGGTCATCAGTGGAAATGCATCTCTAGGCAAGCTGGACTCCTCAAGGCCATTAGAACCACTTTGGGTAACGTTGAGTCTCAGATAAAAGACCTTGAAACTCGCATACATAATGGGGGTGAGTCTGCCCTGCTTGCGGAATTGAAGAGTAAATTGTTAGAATACGAGGAGGAAGTGCAAAGGGAAGTTAAATTAGGGAAATACGTGGAATAGCGAAGATATGGGGAGGGGGACAGAACGGGGCGTACACTTACAGGTATGATTAGGGCCCCGTGCTCCACTGCCTTTGTTCCCGAAATTATTGACAAACAGGGTAACACGATTAGCTCGTAGTTTTTATATATCGCTATATGCCGATGACGTTACTTTGTACATTTTGGACCCAGAGCGCAACCCAGATGTAGTATTGAGGGAGTTTATCAAATTTGGCGGTTTGTCAGGAATATCTATAAATTGGAACAAATCTGTGATATTCCCCCTCACCTACAATACTAAGGCAGTGACCTCGGAATTCCCGTTGAAGTGGGAAAATGATACGGTTAAATATTTAGGTATTTGGATTAGCCGAGATGTACAGGAACTTTGGAACCTAAACTACGGTAGGGCTGATAATTGGCTGGAAGAAAAGGTGGCACTGTGGGGCTGGCTCCCATTGTCGCTGGCTGGTAAAATTGCATTGGCCAAGATGATAGTTCTGCCAACATTTTTATATCTGTTTGTGAATTTACAACTCATACTCACTCTGTCCTTTTTTAAGACTCTGAGGTTGCTACTGATCTCGCTGGTATGGGCGGGAGGCCAAGCCAGGGTGTTGTGGGAACTGTTGTCGTTACCAACCAAGCAGGACGAGCTGGGTGCCCCGGACATGAAATTATATGCATTATGTGCACAGGCGCAATTCCTACAATATTGGGTAAATCAGACTCCATTTCAACCTTATGCAGCTGTGGAGAAGGATGCAGTTGCGCCTGTTCCGCTTCGAGTGGCAGTCTATCAGAGCTATAAACGGCCCACAGACGGTCTTGATATTACTGAAATGCTTGGGCGTGGGAGGGGTTGCGGATAAGAGCGCAGAATACCAATATTGTATGCTCCCTCGGTCCCCCTTGCACAGAATCCTCTTCTACCTAACGTCCGAGACAAGATAAAAAGCAGAGTCGCACAGGTGATGAAACTTCAGTCTTTTGCTGACTTATATCCGGGTGGGATGTGCAGAGACTATCTGAGTGCGGAGGAGGGAGGGTACCTTTCGAGGAGGTATTTCTATATATCAAACTCTGGGCTGCCTGCCGGAAGCTACATGCTGATTTCCCATGCCAGCCACCTACTCTGAATGCCCTGGAAAACTTATTGAACACACCGTCGCTGCGCAAATTGATTACCAGACTCTACACACACATGCAGACTGATGCACCTGTGGTGACCTCAGGTGCTCGCTTTAAATGGGACACCGAGTTACCCCTCCCCCTGACGGACGACCAGTGGTCATACTGTTGTGCTCAAATGACTGAACTTTCCCCTAACTATAATCTCAGACTAATCCAATTCAAATTCTAAACCATTACTACAGAACACCTATTGGCTTACATAGGATGGGACTCAGGGACGATGATTGCTGCTGGCGCTGCGGGTCGGCTGCTGCATCGTTCCTTCATATGGCGTGGGAATGTCGGGACATTGCTGTATATTGGTCTCGAGTTTTTGAGTCCATTAATCAGATCCTGGGTCTTGTGGTGTCCCCCTCCCATCTACTGGGTTTACTAGGATATGTCAGAAACACGCCAAAGGACAGATAGCTCTTGTCTGGGGAAAAGTAGAAAACCCACAATTAAGGATTGGTTGAGGGAAGTCACATATGGCCAAACTCAGCTAGCGACGTACTGGAAGCTCATGCCACCTGCCTCCAGGCCCAAGGAGATATTGGAACCATTTATTGACTGGGTTTGGGTTCAGTCTGGTGATTCTGTTAATACTGGTGGAGCCTATGGGATCTCCAGGATGCAATATGTAAATATGTGATCTAGTGGGGGTTAAAGGAAATTAATAGTTGAACACATCAAAGCATTCCAGGTGGAGTTCCTTTTTTTCTGTCACGTTGAGTACTGCCTCATTTGTATATCTATGGAAGGTTATTTGTCTCTCAAATCTGAAGATCATTACTAAACTCACCGCACAACTGATTTGGGACATTGTATGTGTCTCAGTATCACGTCATGTATATGGTCGATTACACACCACTGTAATGTTATGTTTTTGAATTGCAATGTAATGATCTTGGAAAATCAATTAATAACATTTTTTTTTAAATTAAAAAACATAGTCCGAGCGTACCACCTCAACATTATCTCGTACGCCACTGACACCCAGATGATCCTCTCCCTCACCAAGGACCCGGCCACCGCCAAATCCAACTTCCATGAGTGTATGAAGGCTGTTGCAGAGTGGATGAAAACCAGAAACCATCAGCCTAAAACTGAACTTGGACTAGACGGAGGTCCTCCTCCTCGGCTCCACCCCTCCGCATGGGACAACTCCTGGGGCCGGTCACGCTGCGAACTGCCCCAACACCCACCACCCACGCTCGCAACCTGGGGTTCATCCTGGACTCAACACTCTCTATGACCCAGCAAGTCAACGCAATCTCCTCCTCCTTCTTCAACACCCTCCGCATGCTCAACAAGATCTACAGATGGATCCCCACCGAAACCAGAAGAACAGTCACATAGGCCTCAGCAGCAGACTGGACTACGGCAACGCCCTCTACGCGGGAACAACGGCCAAACTCCAGAAAAGACTTCAACACATACAAAACGCCTCCGATGAAGTCTCACCAACATTAAAAACTTCCAAACAACCTGCTTCTGCACATGTACTTTGCCATCTGTGAGCCCTCCCTTCCAAGTGGTGCTACCCTAGTCCTGGTCCCTTGGAAGTGGGCATAAGGTGTTCACCAGTGAAACCAACGCATCTTCGAACAGAACAGATGTATTGCTGCTGCTGGTGCATCGATTGAGCCTGGAGCAGAAGGCCCGTATCGCCCTTGCAGCCGATGAATCACCGAAGGCTCGGCGCATCTCTGATCCAGGACCTCGAATCCCTCGTTGACAGCAGCCTCAACGCTGAAACCAAAATTCCGCACTGCAGCTTCACCTTTCATCGTATCTGCTTCGCCTCGCATCCAATATTCCGGACTTTGCATCGCAAGCCCCGTCAACCGGATCCTCAGCGTCAACTCATAAGAACCTCGAACTGCAGCCACGCCATGTCTTAAAACATGGCACATTGCCTTGGCTGCTCAATGCATCTTTGACGTGGATCCACACAATGCTCCACAACCAGGACTTGAGGTACTGTGTCCAGCAGGCCTAACAGGCTAAAGTTCTTTATGTGCCTGGATCACCCGAGGACTTGACTCTCTTATCCCTGACAAATGGTGTAAGGCTCGCACAGTCAATTGCAGTCCTTGGTTTAACGATTCTCTGTCCACTCTATGGAAGGCCTGTAAGAGGTTGGAGCGTGACTGGAGGAAAGACTATTACCCTGGAAACAAATTCTGCTATCTGAGGGAGCTTAAGCAGTATCATAAGACCATTTGTACTGTTCTGGCAGCATACTACGCCAACGAAATCAAGCTTAGCCCCTATCCAGCTAACTGTATCTTTAAAATACTTAAAGATTTGAGGGTTAGGAAAAATCGGACTCCCCCATATCATCTGATTAGCATTGCGAGGATCTCGCTGTTTTCTTTGCTGAGAAAATTTGCACTATTTATCAGGCTTTCCCCCAAGGATCCCTTTTTCCTCCTACGGTCCCTCATCGATCTCGGTCTCTCCCATCCCTTCTAGCTTTCCCGAGTATCACCCAGGACGAACTTACCCTTTTGAGTAGGACAGTTAAGTCTGGCTCCCCGGCCGATTTTGAGGCCTGCTCAGTTTCAGGAATCCGCCTCCCTTTTGCTAGCCCCATTATGTAATCTGGCTAATTCCTCTCTTTCCACTGCTGTGGTCCCGACGCCTTGGAAACAAGCATGGTTCTCCCCTATTGTCAGGAAACCCTTGCTAGATCCTACTAAACCTTCTAATTTTCGGCCTATATCCCTCTTACCATGGGTGGCCAAAATTACAGAGGCTCATGTAAATTCTACACTCACCAACTTTATGAGCGCTAATAATATTTTAGATCCCCCACAGCACTGAGACTGCTCTTTTAGCAGTGACGGTACATCTGCGGTCCATTTTGACTCTGGTCAAACGGCGGCACTGATTTTGCTTGATCTCAGTGCCGCCTTTGACATGGTCTCGCATGGTATCCTTCTACAACGCCTTGAGGAAGCTGGTGTGGCTGGTCAGGCCTTGGAATGGTTTAGATCATTCTTGACCGATAGATCTTTTCATGTTTCGGCCCCTCCTTTTCTCTCCCAGGCCTATTCCATCAACCTGGGAGTGCCCCAGGGCTCGGCGCTGAGCCCGTCATGATTCAACCTTTATGTTCAGCCACTGACTGCAGTCGCCAGGCAGTGGGACCGTACTATGGTCTCATATGGTGACAACTTGCAGCTGGTGGTGGTCTTGACGATGATTGTCTTCGGAATGTATCTAAATTTAGGGATGGGCTGGCGGCCATTGGGGAATGGATGACCACCAACTGCTTGCAACTGAATGCCAGCAAAATAGAGGTTCTGTTGGTAGGGAAGAATTCGAGTGCCTGGAATGAGCACTGGTGGCCTAGTGCTCTGGACCCTGTCCCTAAACCTAAAGTTGTGGTGAAGAACCTAGGTGTCTGGATGGATTTTTCCCTCCGTTTCCAAGACCGCACTAAAAGAGTTGCCGGCACTTATTTTGGCCTTCTGCGCGGCCTCAAACCCATTCTGAAATGTTTTTATTCTTCGACCCGCCAGCTGATTATCCAGTCAGCTATTCTATCCCGACTGGACTATGCCAGCTCCATTCTTCTTGGGGCTAACCAGACCAAAATAACCCGGATGCAACGCGTTCAAAACGCCGCAGCTAGGGCTCTGTTGGGAATACCACAAACCTGCTCTACTGCTGCTGCTATTAGGAAACTCCATTGGCTCCCTATGGCTACTCGTATTCAATTTAAAACCCTGTCTTTCTTTTAAGATCGTGAAGCTGTCCACACCTAGCATACTGGCACATCTTCTTACCCCTTATGTTCCCTCCTGCCAGTACTTGGTCACTGTACCCCGGGTGAAACGTCTTCGTGCAGGTGGCCGGTCTTTATGCTATCTGGCAGCTAGACTTTGGAATTCATTACCGTTCCAGATTCGCAGTATGGATGGCCTGCTCGAATTCAGGAGAGCTATCAAAACCTTCCTTTTCCCACCTTAATAGGCCTGTTCCCGCTCTTTTCTGCTCTGGTGTATGGCTGCTGATTTATGATGCAGGTAGCGCCAGGACGCCCCTTTTCTGGGGCCGCTGAGCGCTTTACAAATTCTGATAACATAACATAACTGGGTCACTGTAGCTGGCCCTTGATCCATCGCGGTCAACCTGAACTTGTGACTTGTCCTGGTTTGGTGCGATCAGTTATCCCCAGTAGCGCTGTGTGCTTTTTGTTGCTGTTTTTCACTCAAAAATTTAAAAATCTATATCTCTGGTTCTACTAACTGGATTTTTGTCTTTCTGGTCTTGGTTCATTTATTAAAATCCACTCTTTTTCTAGCTTTTTTGTGAGCTTCTTTTGTGGCGTGTTTTCACAGTGTTACTGTTTGTAGTGTTACACAACTACTTTACACATTGACTCTAAGTTAAGCATGACTGCTCTGTGCCAAGCCACCAGGGGTGGAGCACAGGTTAATTTAGGGTTTGCTTGTGTCTTATCCTGACAAGGATTGTGGTTGTTGCTTGACCCGTGCTTACACCAACAACCCAGTTTCTTAAAATTGCTATAGAGTGGTGTTGGACCCGGCCCTCTAGGCAGGTTCACCCCGAGACTTTTTGCTTTTTCCTAGCCTGTTTCTGTGACCTGTTGTTAATGATTTTAGGCCTCTGCGCACTTTTTCACTGTGGTACAGTGTAAAGTGCTTGAGCTCTCTGTGTATGTGTGGTGAGTGACCTGCCCTCCCATAGGAATGAATGGGGAATATGTATGCCCATGGTAGTTCCTGATGTGTGGGGAGTGCAGGGGCGAGTTTGATATGTGCGAACTCGTGAGATTGAATGCTGCGTAATGGTATATGCGGCATGATTGGGTCTAGTCTAGAAGTGCCACTTTTAGAAGTTGGCATATTTGTGTAATTTGTGTCTGGCGTGTGATTGGCTGGTGAGCCTGGTCCAGGAGTGCCTGGGCCTACTTGTGGATTGACTGTCTGATTTGAGGATGACAGGGGCTGGGGAGCCCCAGGAGGTTGTCTGAGTCAGCCAGTGGATGAAAGGCTGCATCTGCTGCCAGGGAAGTGGGAGGAGATGGCACCTGGGAGTGACTAGGGCTGTGCCTGCCTGACCACAATGCTGGCTCCACCTCCTGCTGGGCGACTGTCACCTCTGTCCCTGACACTGAAGAGAGTTCCCTATAACCAGTTCTAGCTGGTTCTCACACTGCCTGCACAAAGACTTCAAAGACTTTTCTCTGTATAAGAAGGGGCTTTGTCCCCGTACAATTTGTTTTTGGACTTGAATCTTGCCAGGGGCGTGCTGCTGCTTGGGCCCAGGGGAATCCCTGGACCCTGCCCAGCCCCTGGACACTTGATGGACTTGCCCTGGGATCCTTCGGACCTTCTTCTTATCCCCCCAGGACTTTGCTGCATCTCCTGAAAGACTTTGCTGGACTTTGGATGTCCTTATAGCGCTGGGGGCGCTGTAGTTTGATTCTTAGCGCTGATATCGTTTAATTTGTACTCCTGGGCTTGAGGGCGCGTGTTCTTGCCCTTTAGCGCTAAGGAGCGCTTTACTTCTAACTTCGCGGCTGCCTGCGCCGCTTATGCCCGCTTGTGCTTTTATTCGCGAGGGACCCCACCCCTCGGATTCTGTCCGCCCGCCTACAAATGCCGAGGAAAGGGCCGCCGCGCTGCCTGCGGCGACCGGAAGTGGTTGGGCGGCCGGCCAATCCTGGTGCGGCCGGCCGGAAGTCCCGCCCCCGGCCGGGGACGCGTGGAGCGGAGGAGAAGTGCTGGCTGGTGCGGGGCTCCCGTGTGCGGAGGGAGCCCCGAGAGAGAAGGGAGAAGAAGCGTGGCCTGCTGCTGGGGCTCCCGTGTGCTGAGGGAGCCCCGGGAAGAGAAGGAAGCGCCGGCGAAGGAGAGCCGCCGCCCAGCAGAGAAGCCGCCGCCTGGAGGAGCCCCGCGCCGGAGACAGCCCGGTGAGTCAGAAGGGCTGGGGGGGCTCCGTGCGGCTGCTGTTGGTGCCGGAGAGCGGCATCTGGGCGAGAGTGGAGGTAGGGCGGCCCCAGCTGGCAGTGGGACGCCCCAACGTTTCAACGGAGCCTGAGGCTCCAATGCCCGCATTTGTATTTACGAGCCAGCAAGGCTCAAGGCGGCATCTTTGTGTTTTTGGAGCCCAGCGAGGCTCCAACGACGGGGCAAGAGTTGTTTAGAGCCCTGAGAAGGCTCGTGGGGTCCATTTGGTTGCGAGTCCAGAGAGGCTCGTAGGGGCATATTTGTTGAGCCCTGAGAGGCTCCCTGCCCACATTGTTGATTTGTGAGCCTGAGAGAGGCTCTGGGGGCATGCTTTGTTTAGAGCCCCGTGGCTCCAACGTTGGACACCCTTGTTTAGAGAAGGGCCAGTGAGTTTGTGGCCAGAGCCTGAGAGCTCCAACGTTTGGGGCATATGTTTTCAGAGCCTGTGTGGCTCCAGCAGTGGGCGCAGTTTGCGCCTAAGGGTCAGTGAGGACCCTGCTGCAGTTTGGACTCTCAGCTGCCCAGCAATTAGTGGGCAGCTGCACCGTTTAGGTCTTGGGATGTTCTCAGGTGCCCAGCAAGTAGTGGGCACCTGCTACGTTTAGGTTTTTCGCCAGTAGCGTGCCCTAACATTTGGACACAGGGCGTCTTAGCCCCAACAAGGCCAGTTGGCCTAGGGACTGCCACAGGTGGTGGCTTATGTACGTTTTGTGCAATTGTATGGTTATTGCACCTCTGAATGTGTCTTCTTGCATCATGTGTTTTTCCTGCACCTCTGAATGTTTTTAGGCATCATGTGAATTTCTTTGCGCTATTGTATTGTCCTGGCTCCTCTGAATGTTTTAGGCATCATGTGTCTTCTTGCGCTGCACCTCTGAATGTATTTTATTGCATTATGTGCTTTGTTCTGAACACCGCTGAATGTGTAGGTTTATGCATCAGGTGTTTCCCTTGTCCGTACACCGCAGTAGCGCTTGGGACAGGCTGCACTCTATGGCAAGGGGCGCTGATCTGGTGATCTCAACTATCATCGTTTCCAAGCAAGGTTCCTCAGCTTTTATAGCCATGTCACCCAACTGACTGGTAGAGTTGTTTGCCTCTGGGGATAACTTCTCCACCAGTAGGGCACCACAGGCACAGTCCTATTTTCACTATCCCAAGGTGGAGCAGGTGCAGTCCAACGCCAGTGCAGCTTCTCTTTCATTTTCAGTCCAGGCGCGATCTGAGCTTTGGGGGTTAAGGTCCCTCTTTTATGCCCATAAAGTGCCTTTAAGAGAGGTCGCTGTCACTAGCCAATAGGCTACCATGTCCCTCGCCTCCTGAGGACAACTTACTTTGAGGTGTGGCATCTAGCTATCCCACAGTGCTCTATTCTGCCCACTCTCAAGATGGCTAAACCCTTTTCCCGGTGTGTGGAGCTTGGTAGCCCATCCCTGGGGGGCAGTTTTCCAGCTACGGGCGCCATCTTGGAGCGTCCTCGCGCTCCCGCTGGGATTGGTTGGCCTATTTAAAGCTTTCCTCTCCCGCGCAGCGGGAATCGCAGGGGGGACGCCCTCGCTTAGCCTGAGTCGTGCCAGAGTCCTGCCCGTCTGCGCCCGTCAGCGACGAGGAAGCGCGAGACGTGGTAGGGCTCGGTCTTTCATTTTGTTGTAACTTTTATCTGGCACGCCTTATTAATGCCTCATTACTCCCGGGCAGAGCTGATATCTATTGGGGACAGGGCTGGGGTCTGCTCATGTCATCCTGTGGACCCCCTATCCGGCCCATATGTCTGCGCCTGTATGGCTTGGTCTTTAGTAAGCCCGACTATGATCCGCTCTCTGGAAGGCGTCAACCAGATCAAACGCAATATCAATGCAGACCAGGGCCTCCGGATCTGGAGTCTAAATGTGAGGTCACTGGTCAAACATCACCAGCTTATTTATGACCTCATTGAAAAAGACGATCCTGATCTTTTTTTACTTACTGAAACCTGGCTTCAGGATTCAGATACCGCTATTCTAAATCTTGCTTTCCCTCCGAATTATACGGTTTTTACGCTAAATCTGACTACGAGAGGCGGTGGCATCGCCATGGCAGTTAAATCCTGCTTCCCGGCTGAATGGAAAGCTCTCGGGCTGCCCGCTTGTGAAAGCGCCCTCTTCAAAGTTGCTTTTAGTCACCACTTTACGTTTAGCGGTATGCTCATCTATCGCCCACCTGGCAATGATTCTGCCTTCAAGTCTGCTCTTGCCGATATGGTAAGCCCCTTAGCGCTCGGCTGTGAGAATTTCAACATCATTGGTGACCTTAATATCCATTTTGACAACAGATCGTCCACAGCCGTTAGCACCTTGCTCGCGGATCTTGAAGCTCTTCAACTCGTCCAGCTTGTTAACCTTCCCACCCACACTGGAGGTCATATTCTTGACCCCTTTTTTTCCACTCTCGTGAGGGTGTAGGTGTCTGAACCTTTGTTGATGGGATGGACGGATCACCTGCTGGTGGAAGCTTTTTGCCCTATCCACGATAAGCCATTTAAACCTGTGGATAGGCCAATTCTTAAAAGGCACTGGCACAAACTTAAACTTGAAGAGTTCTACAGGCTGCTGGAGCAGAAACCCGTAAGCGCTTTTTTGGATGTGGATCATGGTTACCAGCTGTTTTGCACATGGATTTCAGATGCTCTTGACTCTCTTATACCCATGCGCTGGTCGAAAGGTCATCTGAAGGTACCCAGCCCATGGTATAATGAGTCCCTTGACGAGCTAAACAAAAACTTGCCGGAAAGCAGAGAGGGATTGGAGAAGATCTTATGATCCTGCCCTGAAAACCCTGTATTTTGCCAAACTTAAGCTCTACCATAGGGCAATCTGCAGAACACGAGCCGCATTCTATGCGCAGGAATTTCTAGCCAGCACCAATCCATCTAAACTAATATTCAAGGTACTGAAAGACCTTACGAATAAAAGAGCTACCTCGGCAGAGATCTGCACTGACTCCCATTGCGAGAATTTGGCAACTTTCTTCTTGGAGAAAGTGCAGAAAATATACCGAGGTTTTGATATGTGTCGGCCGGATCCAGAGTTAGTTGACCCTAATCTCTTGGGGTATGAGACTCTGACTTTCCTACCTGATTTGTCCAATGAGGCTTTCGACAAACTTAGCCTCAGCGTTAAATCAGGCTCTCCTCTGGACCCGCTGAAGCCAGCTCTTATTAGTACTCTTTCTCCGCTGTGCCTAGCTCCCATACTAAATCTTATCAACATGTCATTGTCAACTGGAACGGTCCCATCTTCATGGAAGCAGGCGGTAGTCACTCCTATCCTAAAAAAGGCAAATTCCGACCCTCTTTTGCTAGAAAACTACCGCCCCATATCTTTATTGCCTTGGATGGCTAAAGTCGCCGAAGCCCATGTAAACTCGATCCTGTCCGAACACCTGGCTCGTAATCAGATACTGGACCCCAGCCAGAATGGCTTCCGGCCAGGACACAGTACCGAGACCGCTTTGCTCTATATCATCGAGCATTTACGCCTGGTGCTTGACTCCGGACGTACAGCAGCGCTCCTGCTATTAGATCTGAGCGCTGCTTTCGATACTGTGTCACACCAGATACTGATTCAACGCTTAGAGGAAGCTGGAGTAGCAGGCACCGCTCTCCAGTGGTTTCGATCCTTTCTCTCAGATCGAACCTTTAAAGTGGCAATACCACCCTGTCAATCCACCATCTATCCCTTGGACCCGGGGGTCCCACAGGGTTCTTCATTAAGCCCCACATTGTTCAACCTCTATGTGAAACCGCTAGCTGCAGTCGTCAAACAGTGGGGTCTGACGATGACCTCATTTGCGGACGATACGCAGCTGGCGGTGACACTTAGTGGAGACCCTGAAGTGGAGGCCCCCAGATTCCGAGCTGGACTTGTGGCAGTAGCGAGTTGGCTCCGTACCAATTGCCTTCAGTTGAATGCCACCAAAACTGAGGTGTTGGTCTTGGGGAAACATGTCGAGCTATGGGGAAACCAGTGGTGGCCTCCAGAGCTGGGTATCATTCCGATCCCAGCTTCTGGAGTGAAAAACCTAGGCATTTGGCTGGATCCTGCACTCACCTTCACTGACCATACGAAGAGGGTTGCAGCTACCTGCTACGGTATTTTGCGTGGCATAAGGCCGGTCTTGAAATATTTTGACCCCCCCACCAGACAGCTCGTGGTCCAGGCATCAATTCTATCCCGGCTGGACTACAGTAGCTCGCTGATGATAGGGGTAAACCAGGCTGAGGCATCCAGGCTCCAAAGGGTTCAAAATTCCGCGGCGCGAGCCATTGTGGGTCTTCCCAGACATTGCTCTGTGTCGGGTACCATCTCGGCCCTACATTGGCTACCGGTCAGACAGCGGATTAAGTTAAAGGCACTCTGTCTGGCCTTAAAAATTATGAAATTTTCTTCACTGCCGGCACTGTCCAACCTGCTCACTCCCTACATCCCTCCGAGATCTCTAAGATCTGAGGCTCTTCACCTAGCAGTTTGCCCCCGTTTTAAACTAAGTAGAATGGGTGGCCGCTCATACCGGGTGCTTGCTGCGGGATTGTGGAACTCGCTCCCGGTGCACATTCGAGCCCTAAATGATTTGTCCACCTTCAGGCGTGCTATCAAAACTTTTTTGTTTCCCACTTCCGAGTAGCCGCCACCTTCTTCTTTTTCCCTTTGTGTGTTATGTCATAGTACCTGTCTAGCGCCAGGACGCCCCTTGGCTGGGGCATCTGTGCGCTATAAAAATATAATTAACATAACATAACATAACATAACATGTAGCCTGACGGCTACATGGGCCCAGAAAAAATGGTTTGACTAGGGTTTTCCCTCTCTGTCCTTGACACTCTACGCTATGTCTAAACAAAGGAGCAGCGCCTCTACATATGTGCTCCCCATTTGCCCATTAAGGTGTCTTCCCTTTTTGGAGCTCTCCTTTTGGGTTCACACCCTGTACAGCTTTTCCTGCCAGGAGGAGATAACATCTCCTCTCCTGGGGAAAATCCCTTGTAGGTTTTCATGGGAGTCATTTACAATCCTCCACATGTGGCAAAGGCCATCTAGAGGACCGACCTTTGTGTGCAACTGTAAACAGTCACTAGAATCCATGGCAACAAAGTGGCAACTTAATAAAGTTGCACTTTGCCCATCAGTAACATTAAATTTGATTTAATCATCAAATTGGATTTAATGCGCTGATTCTTTTCATGTCTTGAAGTACCAACTTTGGTAGTCCCATTCAGAAGTTAGCATGGCAGAGATGTCACCCTGTAACTCTGCACTCGCCATTGGGTCACCAACCTTTTAACAGTAAAAAACAACAATGTTGGTTTTTACTGTTTGAACCTCACAAGCATGAAACTACATGCTTAGCCCTTTAACATAATGTACCCAGCCTTTAGGGTGCAGCAGGCCTGCTTTAGGGGTGACTAATAAATATTAACAAGCATTTGCAATGCAATAGGTCTTGCATTTACGAGAGTCTAAGCTATTGCCACTTACAATGGCAATAGCTCAAACACTTGTAAATGTGAGACCTATTTCACTTCAAAGAAGTGGCCGCCATTGTCCGGGGCTGCTTGAAAGTGAGAGCGCGCATGGCGAGGAAAGCACATCGTTCCTGTAGAAGGAGAAACTCAATAAAGAAAATCGTGCTTACAGACTAAATAAAAGACGTACTGTGTCACAAAAGAAGTAAAAAGGCCAGTCGCCATGGGGGGTTACAAATGCAGACAAGGCGGTGCCAAGGAGAGACTAACAAGCCTAATAACTACTCGGAAGCCAGCGTTTACACAGGACAATAACAACAGCCAATTAAAAAAATGGGAGGAGAGTGGGCTGGGATTCAAAGCCATACTCCACTACTGCATGCCTCGCAGCAGCGCATGCGCTGCCCAGGCTCAACCTAAAAAGAGAGGCTTGGGCTCTGCCTTCAGGTTAAATGACAAAGTTAAGTTAGCAGTTGAAATCTGCTGTGCCAGCCAGCAATGGCAGGCTGGGAGTCAAACCCATAGTGGCACGACTACTGTTGCAGTCCACAAAAGAAACTTTAACTTACAGGCCCTAGGTACACCTGGTACCGTTTACTATAGACTTACAGGTAAGTAGAGTTATGCCAATTGTGAATAAGCCAATTAAACGTTCTTTTTAACAGTCATTACACATGCACTGAGTCCCGGTGTGCAGGTCTTAGGACATTTCAGAGTCACTACACAAGTGCCTAGCAGTAGAAATGGGGGCAAAAAGTGAGTGTGAATTTGCAAAAAAGCTTTTATCTCACATACTTTCTTTCTGCCTTGGACCTTGGAGACTCAGTGGTAGCGCTGGACTTGCAGGATTCATATTTCCATATACCCGTCCTGCTGGTCCACAGGTGTTAAATGTGGTTCATGGTGGGGTAGGGGCAGTTTCAGTTTGCTGTGCTCCCTTTTGGCCTTACCAGTGTCCACTGTGTGTTCCCAGAGGTGATGGTGGAGGCTGCATTCCATCTGCGGAGATCCGGTGTTCCAGTGTTCCCCTACCTCAGTAACTGTTAAAGGCGGGCTTGCTCCAAGCAGTCATCACCCACCTCCAGACTATAGCAAACATCTTGCGTTTGCTGGAATTCATAACTGACTCCCTCTCAGATGCTTCCTTTCATCTGAGCCTTTCTGGGCACTTTGCAGTTCCATGCCTACCCTCCGGAGTGCCAAGTCCAGGATATTCAGACTATGATTCAAATGTTAATGTCCTATTAGGGTAAATTGGAACTAGGATAATCCTGGCACTCATAAATTAAGGTATTCGTTTTGTGACATAGGCTATGATCAGTAGCAAGGCTCAAGGGGAGAAGAATCACCCTAAACCCTCCAAACTTTGACCCTAAGGTAGTTTCTTAAATCAGACAACAATCCTTAGCACACGCATGCAGCAATAGTAACTGAATTGTTATGGTTGCTCCAGGATACTTTCAACGAAACAACCATGGGAGTATTCGCACACTGTAGGGCACTCGCTTTCAGGAAACAGAGATTATGGGAATCTTGTAGCTCACTACACTAAACTGGACAGTAGTCATTTTGATATCAATCCTGATACTAGGGCATAATTACTCAGGAGCTACATGCTCACTTGAAAAAGGACATTACAATATTTGATCAACCTGGGCCGAAGTAGAACTGGCGGAGAGGTGAGAGGAATGGAGTGATTGGCGGGTCGTACAGTCCTGCAGAAGTTGCAGAATATTCCCTTATTGATGAAACACGTGTTGGTTGGGCGAAAAGAAGTAAAGACTAAAAACTAAAAATAACGCTTTTCTCTTTCTTGTACAACCATTGAAATTCTATGTTACTTTTGATGCATGCGTGTGCTAAGGATTGTTGTCTGATTTATGATTCATATGTTAAAGCATCTATCCTCTATAAGGCTGCTGGGTCTGATGGTCTCCTGCATCCTGCTGGTAAAGCATGCCTGCTGGCATATGCAGGCTCTGCAGTGAGAACTGAAATCCCAGTGGGTGCAGCACCAGGGAATCTCTTACCTGGTCCATATTTCAGGAGGAACTGCAAAAGACCTGCATTGGTGGCTGATGAAATGCTATTGGGTCAGCGGCAGAATCCTTTCCCTTTCTACATCCAGATCTCACTGTGGTGACAGATGTCATTCCTGGGTTTGGGGCAGGTATATGGGAGAGGTGAAGATCAGAGGATTTTAGTCTGTGGTGGAGTCTCACATCAACTTTGTCTCCCTATTGGATAGCACTTGAAACTCCTCAGTGAGAACCAGGCCCAGTGCCCGCTACCTATAGATTGCTCTGCATCTTATGCTCCTGGCAGATTTCCTTTTCTCTGGCTCGAGTACGGGTTTTAAGGTCTCATGATAACAAAAGGTCTTTTTGCCTATGCAGCGCATGCGTGCTGCATAGGCAAAAAGACCTTTTGTTATCGGTACAGCTTTTCAGCCAAAAACGTGCATGCGTTCCTTTGCCTTCAATGGCAACGCGTGCACGTGTGGCGATTCACTTGCGGAAGCGAGCGCCGCCATATGATAGCAATTATCGCTCCCACAAGTGAATCGCGCAGGCCCCCTCCTCCCCCTGATGCTGCGCGAGCTTGTTTTGATAGCAGTGTCCCCACCAGTCTGCCATCTTTTGGGTTGTCTTAAGGTAAGCACTATGTTGCCTCGCGAAAATCAATAACTTGAGTGATAAACTCACATTTTCAGGCTGTTTGACGAGAAACCAAGCATTTTTTAACCAACATATACTCTATACCTACCTAGTAGGCAACAGATCTATACATACCCGCAGCGTTGAAATATTATTCACACAAGGCAAAATGGATGTGTTTCCTAACTTGCCTGCTGGGTCACGCGGCAAGTAACGTCGTACTTTAAAGAGATGATTGCAACTAAAACAACACAGGTTCTGCCACATAGCAAACGGGGGCGCCGAGGTAATCGCCCTCAGCTGCGTTGAGGCCTTAACCATGCCATGCTAGATTCTCCCCAGAGGAAAGGAGGCAGGAGGGGGGGGTCGCCACCATGGAGCATCCTGCTAAATCTTGTGCTCTCCAGATCTTACCCACGTCCGACCCACTATGTTCAGTGCGCCGCAGCATTAAACCAAGGCTAAGCTGCGCCCTGCATCTTTCTGTGCTAACCGGAGCCTTGCTGTTGTGCTTAGCTCCATTATGTGAGGTCATTAACCATTTCGGGGACACCACCGCCCGCACGACCCACAATTCGGCGGCTGCTCATCTTAAGGTAATGTGTGTATAAAACCTAGGCATTCTATAACAGCAAATGGGGAATCAAGATTGTCATAAGAGAGAACAACAAAGGCAAAAACCACATCTTAAGGTAATGCCAGAGCTCATGCTCAAATTAACCTGCGCCCCCATCAACGCCGCTCTGTTGGCTGCATGTGCCATTGTTAAGCCTGCCCCCATCATCTCGTGAGGTTTCCCGCCGTCTCGTCTGCATCTTCCCTTCCATAGGCAGCGAGCATGGCTCCATGACGCTGCCTGCTCCCATTTCCAACTCTCCTCACGGGCAGTGTGCTCAGCACACTGATCAGCTGCCCGTACTTCACAGCCTCAAAAGGACTTCCTGGAATCACGGGCAATGCGCTCTGCCTACGCTGTTGCCCGCTGTGGAGGGGGCTTATTAGGGAGAGGGGGCCTAGGTTGGCTAAGGACAATAAAGGTCCGACAGAGTAATTATGGTTAGGGGGCGATGACAACCACGAGCGATTGTCGACCCTTTTATTTATAGCCTCTGGTCTTCGCCCGGGCCAGAAGGCTCACTACATCCCTCATAACCTTTAATAAAGAGAACATAGCAAAAGTAACAAGCATTGGCATAGCCAATAGGTCTCGCCTTTGGGACCTTATAAGTGTTTAGCCATGCAACAGTTGCTGTTGTTGCACCAAGAATATTGCATAGCTATATACTTACAAGGTCCCAAAACCGAGACCTATTGGCTATGCCAATCAGGGGCGTAACACAGGCCCACGCAGACCCCGTGGTGCGGGGGGCCCACACTCCTCCAGGGGCCCCCTTCGCAGTGGCGCAGCCATTAACCACTTAGCACTCCGCACGCAGTTATGCAATTTTCTTACATTTCACTTTAGCTCCGAACGGAAACTGTTCTACTACATTACTTTCCCTTTATGGCAGAAAACGCCTAAAAGAGCGCACTAACAAATAAAATACGTGATCATTATTCATGCTTTGATAAACGCAGCCGCAGAACACACAAGCGGAAATCGTTAACCCGCGCCTCTCCCCAAGTGGCTGCGGAAACAGAAAGTTTGGTGCTGGTGCAAATGAGATGAGATGTAAGAAAGGAAAACAAGTGCACATGGCGTTCGGGTTATCCCAGCGGCTGCAGGTTTGTAGAGGCAGTCTTGCTGTAGACTCGCTTTTGTTGATGGTTCCTGTTATGTAGACTTGGTTTTATTCTGGCATTTTGTGTAAGGTAATAATTTCTTCCGTACTTGGGATAGAAGCTATTGTAGGAAACCTGAACGGCAGGGATGTTTAAAAAAAAATCAAAGCTAGAAATAAAACATTACAGAAGCAGAAGGCAGTCCGTATTTTGCAGTGTTCTCGTGGCTGAAAAGGGCAGCCATTTAGAAGTAGCATTATTTTATTTGGTACTATATCTGAAAACGTTATATTTTCTTTTAGGAAGGGTCGTGTATGTTCTAGACTACTAACCATCTGACTTTAGTCAAACATTGCCAATATAGCTGCGCCTTGTTCTAGATCATGATGGTGAGCTTAGGCCAGATTTAACTGTTTAAACCTACCACACAGAGCGTTACTGGGATTTATACAACCAAACTTCTAATGCGCATGGGCAAGTCCCAACAAGGTTATTAAGAACGCTAAAAACTACATTCTTAAAGATGTCGTGTCCCTAGGGGTTTATATTGATTGTGAGTTTGATCAAGTAGTTAGGATTAATTATGAGGCTTACATAGCTGACGTTTCAGATTGCTTATATGTGACATTTTCATAATTTCAGTGTAATTATGAGTGACATTCAATGACTCTTGCGCGAAAAATCAAGTACTGAAGAAGAGTGAAACATAAATATCAGAAATTACACCCATTGAAGCACTGAACAACTCTAAGATGATCTTAAAACTTCTGCAAAGCACCAAAAATGGAAGGGCACTAACTTCGGAGGAGGGCCTGTAGTGATGAATATAAAACTGGCTGTAAGATTTAACAGTTTTAATATTAAAGTAAATGAGCTTGTGAAGCAGTGCACCACGGCTACAGACTCCGGACCACTGCACACTGACCTTGCAGGGATAGCCTTGCAGCTGAGCATTCTCATGCGCATGCACTTTGCGCAATTTAAAATGCGCGTGAGGTGTGAGGCGGCTGAGGGGGACCGTGCCGCCCAGGACGGACTGGTGCTGCCTTAATTTAATTATTACCAGTGCTAACCTTACTGGTCGTGGGTAATTGCTCAACCCATAATTTCATTGGTTTAAAAGGTTTTCCCTTTTGTCTATAATGCAATATTATCTTGTTTTTATTGTTTGTGTTCGGGCATGATCATTACCTGCTGGCTGCCACTAGCGCGTCTTGGATTAAAACCGATGGAAGCTCGGCCACAGCATAGAAACTCATGGCTGCGCTCTTATTTTGGTGAAGGAATTATCTTCACTAGGTTTTAAATGTTTTTCATTGTGAGAGGGGGTTTTGGTGAGGAAATAAGGAAGTTAAAAGAAAGCACATTGTGAGGCGTTTTCCCATGGCTGGCGAGGCGTTTTTCTGTGTCAGATAGCTTACCTGGAAGGAGCCCATACGACTACACCCCGACAAAGAGGTAAACGCTTAGAGAAGTAAAACCGCATTATCAGCACATACTTCAAACAGCAAATACAAATGGAAAGCATTTTTACAGGGCTTCTACATCAGTGTCAATTATCTCTGATTAGTAATAAGAGGACACAAAGAGCAGGAAGTCATTCTACGAATAAAGCAATACAAACTTGTTTACAGGTACTACTTAGTATCATGAAGAAGTTATAATGCGTGAGGTGGCCTTTTTTCACAAAATGTGGGTACAGCACAGTGTGTGTTTTCAGGAATATGCCTTCCTGTATTGCTTGGTCTCATCTGGCCCGTATAGTTAAGGTTCACATGCAGTGCTTAATTTGTGAACAATTAGGTCCCAGGGCCCTTGGCAGAAGGCTTCTGCAACTTAAACTATCCATTGTTGCTGCCAACGACAGTACCAAGACAACTACTAACCCTCACACTTTTGCAGGAATTACAATTCATACTATTCCCGGCTCCAAAATCTCTAAGAATGGTTTGCAAGGCAGTTATTAATCATTTATTGAATTAATCGGTGGCTGCTGTTGTGGTCATCACTATTTCAGCCACCTGCTCTGCCATGGGGCAGGCGGTCATGCGTGCAGGTGCTGACAATTTAGTTGTGGTGCTGAGCACCGGAAACCACAGGCTCAAATTAAGCATTGGATTCAATATTTTGTTTTTCACATGAGAATGGACATTTAAGGGCTCATTATCAGTTGCTTACATTTATTCAGTAGGGATAATTTAGAAACATATAGCATACCCTTTGAGTACACCAATGATAATGGGCGACAGCTCTGGCTGATGAAAAATCACTAAGCCAGTGATTCAATTAATTAGATTATCTGGGTAGGATTAATGTTCACAATTGCCCCTTCATCATTTGCTACACAGCATGTGAGGGGCATTTAGACAGACAAGGCACACATTTCTTTTCTGCTGGAGTGTCGTAAAGCACAGTGTAGTGGAGTAGAGTGGGCTGTTATGGAGTGGCATAGAGTCATGGAGTGGTGTAGAGTAGAGTTGAGTAGAGTGTCATGGAGTTGCATAGAGTGGACTGGCACAGTGTTGTGGATTGTCATGGTGGTAGTAGAGTGTCGTAGATTGGAAGAGTGTATTAGAGTGTAATATAGTTGAGTACTGTAGAGTGAAGCAGAGTGTCATAGAGTGGAGTGGCATTGAGTGTTGTGGAGGGGTGTAGAGCAGAGTGGAGAGGCATAGAGTGCGTTGTGTAGAGTGGAGTACAGTGTTATAGAGTGGTGTAGAGCGGAGTAGATTGTTGTAGAGTAGTGTAGCACAGAGAGTAGTAGGGTAGTAGAATGAAATGGCATAGAGTGGAGTAGTGTCATAGAGTGGAGTGGCTTAGAGTGTCAGAGTAGAGTGGCATGGAGTGTAGTGGCGTAGAGTAGTGGAGTAGATTAGTGTGGTGTAGAATATAGTGGGGTAAAATGGCATGAAGTGGCATAGAGGGAGTAGCATAGAGGGTCGTAGAGTAGAGTAGTGTCGCAGAGTGCTATAGAGTGGATTAGAGCATCATAGAGTAGAGTGTTGTAGAGTGGCCTAGAGTGAAGTGGCATAAAGTAGAGTGGTGAAGAGTAGACTGGCATAGAGTGCAGTGGCTTAGAGTGCATTGGTTTTGAGTAATTGGCATACAGTGCAGTGACGGAGAGTGTTGCAGCGTAAAGTGGTGCAAAACAGAGTGGAGTGGTGCAGAGTAGACTGCAGTGCGTAGAGTGCAATGGAGTAGAGTGGAATGGCGCCTGTAGTGTCATAGAGTGACAGAGTGGAGAAGAGCGTCAAAGAGTGGAGTGTTGTAGAGTAAAGTGGCCTAGACTGAAGTGGCATTAAGTACAGTGGTGCAGAGAAGATTGGCATTGAGTGGATTGGTTTTGAGTAAAGTGGTATAGACTGCATTGACGCAGAGTGCATTGGTGCAGTGATGTAGAGTAGCGTGACGCAGATTAGAGGGGTGCAGAGTGGTGCAGAGTAGAGGGCAGTGGAATAGAGTAGAGAGTCGTAGAGTTTGGGCCATCAGCGCAGTCGTTGTAGCGCGCAGCTGCAGCATGGGTGCACCAGTTGCCTCATATCAGTCCTTCGGCTAGGCGGCCTGCCTCATAAATTAAATGATGCGCTTCTGAGCCTCTCAATATTGAAGATGGGTTGGCCCTCTCGCCTGTTTACCATCCCAGCATCATCGTCTTTGTTGTAGCACATTCTGATGACCAAGTTATAGATAGAGCCACACTACTATTATGCAGTAATTGCATGGTATGGTATTTGTGTTTATATACTGCATTCTTTTAAAATATGGCCCATGGCCCAAATGCCATGTCTGTGCTTAGATTTAAGAAAAATGTTCTATTCAATGTGTTGTGTTGGAAGTTTGTGTGTGTTCCATGCTATTGAAAATTGCTCTTCGGGGCCACATTGCAGCCAGCTGTATAGTATATCTGCGCTATGTGGGATGTATGCAAGGTCTGTCCAGTGTGTTCTGCTTGATGCTTGCGTGTGTTTTAAACTACTTAAAATGCTCTCGGGAGCTGCGTGCCATCCAGCTATATGGTATTTCTGAGCTATGTGCTATATAAGCTCTACCCAGTGTGCGCTATTACATGTCTGCCTGTGATGTACATTATCTAAAAGTGTTGTTGGGTACTACAGTGCACCACAACAGTCGGCTGTGCTCTATCTGAGGTGCACAGTCAACACACCTTTGTAAACTGGTAACCAAGGCTGCGTTTTTGTCTGGTTCTAGTACCACCTGGGCCCCCACTCTGCGTATTCCTTACATTTGAAATTATCAGTCATGGATCTCCTCATTCAGGCAGCCCTAGAACACAATTAAAGTGCTTTCTATTTGCTGTTCGAAGTATGCACAGATGAGTACAGCTTTAGGTGACTGCTTATTTTTGTCGGTGGGGCAAAGTGGTTGGTGGTGGGCCGATCCACTGGGGGGAGGGGGGGCTTCCATGTGCTTTGCAAGGGCGGGGGGCCTCAAGTTTAGTTACGCCACTGATGCCAATGCTTGTTAAACATTACCAAGAGTCTTCTGCACTAAAAATGTGATATTGGAGAATCCTGTCGCACCTCTGTGTAGCGCCCTCTACAGCCCAGCGCCAGCCATGCTCGAGCCACCACCTTGCAAAGAACGCTAAAGCGCATTGAAGGTAGAAGACGGAAAGGACCCGCCACGTCGTTGGCATTCAGAAACTCTAAACGCTGCTCACAAGGGCGGGCTGTGTAAAATCTTTGCAGAACATCCCTTACTTCAGGTATTAACAAAACCCACGCAACTTGACCTTTTCACTCTTATGTTTATTGGCATCAGAAAAAGACTGACATTTAACGCTGGCCACATCGGTTCCTGCGGTCTCTGCCCTGTAATTGACGTCTTCATCTTTCTAACGCCGCCAGCCTCTGCTGCAGAGCCCCTTGTGCATGGGAGGGTTTGGGCTGACTCATTTAAATAAGTCTCGGCTTCTCGGATTTTCCTCGTCAGTCTCCATTCTTCACAGAATCTGCCGAGGGATTGTTCGCAGCCGCCGCCATGCCTTGGAAGTGATCTACAGCTAAGATGCAGGGTGCCGGGAGCCACATTCCTGGGAGCCAGCAAGATAATCATAAAGCTTGAAAACCCCGCATCCCGAGTTTATCGCTCAACTCGGCGCACTGTTTCCGGAACAGGAACCCTTTCTTTTCACAATCTGGAAACTGACAGCTTCGGCAGGGTTATGCTAATTAGCAGCGGACTACTACCTCATTCGCTTCGAGAGCTTGTTACCAGTATGTCGGGGCACATTCATCAAAAAGAAATGAGTGTGAATGTTTTGCAGAGGCATAAAAGGCATTAATAGAGGTCGATGCCTCCATGATTGGTGCGGTAGTGCGAGTATCGCCTGCTTCCAGCCCGCTGAGTTCCAAAGTGACTGTGAGGGTGCCTGCCTGGTGATGCTGGAACCATCGCCTAAGTGGTGATGGAAGAATAAAATCACCTCAGGCCTCCACTGCGCTGGAACAACCCCAGCACCTTGGTTCCAACTGTACTGCTACCGGTTTGCCTCTGGTGATTGTTTGGTCCACCAGGTGTGCATCACAGCATCGGGTGTCAGTAGTCTGCGGCCATTGGACCTTCCACCATAGCAAAGCAATCTGCCCTGTAAAAACGTCTCATGTCTTCAACCCGAACTTAATTTAAAACATAGGAGCTAAGGGAGTAAGCATAACACTACCAATAAAACCAATTGCATACATGTATTTAAAGAGGAAATAAAATGCGCCGTTCAGATCAACGAAAAGCTTTTCTGGTGCTAGACCTGACCTTCATTGATTCTGAAATAACTCGTTGTCGGATCTTTTCCATCTGACTCAAGAAATATTACCCTTTTCGCTCGTTATTAAGATAAGAAGTTACTGCTGTCCGCAGATTTTTTTTTTTTTTACTAATGTAGAGTTTATAGTTCTGTAAGTCCCGCCCAGGGCGTAAAAAGGACGCGTGCAAGTAAGGAGCATACCCCTCCCCCGTATTTGTTTTAGATAGTCAAGATAATAAGTGGGGTGCAGTGGGACTTGCCGCAGTCCCTCGTCCTGGTTTGTTTTTAGCATTAAATGTTCACTTTGGAAACACTAAAATACCTTTGTATTATGTACCTAGCCTCAGAATCGTGAATCTTTTTTCTCTATACTTAAAGCAACCGCTGTACAAATAAGAAATAAGAACACTAATGATTAAGGGAAAAACATGGCTGCCTTGCCCTTTATTACACGACAAATGCAACCTTTTCCAACGGCGGAGACCATTTAGGACCCAACAACTTTCCGCTCTCCAGTTGCCCCACAATCACTGAGATCACTGCAACTTGTTTTTCTGCCCATTATCACCGAAATAAATGCCAGCTTTCAAAAGGGCCTCCTCTTCTCGACATCATCAGCCTCTTGTTTCCTCCTGGTAGTTGCTGTAAAAAGCTAAAACCAGAACTCCTGTTTCTTGTTGCAGATCTACCCCCATCATACACCAGACTCAAAACTCCTCAGACCTCAGTGACACACCTGAACTCTTCAATCACAGAGCCATGTTACCCTAACTTCAAAACCTTTTCAGTTTTCGCCAAACACAAACCCAAGCACCCAAAATATTTAAACTTAAGCTACTCAGCACCAACATTCTAGGCATCATCACTACACAACACCTTCAATACACTTCTTTACCTAGGCATGGCTTCTCCCCACTTCAAGTTAGCGTGTGACTTCTTGTCCCCACAGTCTACAGAATATAGCCTTTTGGCTCGCTGCTCAGGTGGATGGAGGTCTCCCAGTAAAAACAGAAGTCTTTGTTGCCTTGCATCATCCAAGAGCCCCAAACACCTACTTCTCTATCTATGCTCTACAAACCATCAATTTTATTCTCACTTGCAGATCTTCTGGAAACAGCAGTATCTTGAATGTTGAGTTAACTGGCCTACTCTAGCATATAATAATGCCAACCTTATCAGTATTGGAGAATTCAATATTTCTCAAGATTATACCACCACACAAAAATAAAACCCCATTCTCTAGATCTTTGAGACATTCTCAACATCTCTTAACGCCTCATTAACACTACAGTCAATCTAAGCACCAGCCTCAGCCTTTTGATCACCTCCATGCTCACTGACAATCTATCAATCAACTAATCAATTGTAAGCACGATACTCAGACGTGAGGGTCTCAAGGTGCTGGGGGGTAGGGATACGCAGCTCCGTTCAGCCAAATAGCCAGGTCTTGAGTCTTCCTGAAGGTGTTCAGGTAGGGGGCGCTCCTGATGTTTGCTGGTAGCTCGTTCCAGCTCTTGGCTGCAATGTCAGAGAATGATCTTCCGCCTGCTCTGGCTCTGTGGATGTGTGGGGTTTCAGCCAGTGCGAGGTTGGCAGATCGGAGGTTTCTTTGGGTACGTGGATGTTTATTCTGCCGTTGAGGTATTTGGGTCTGTTGTTGTGTAGGCATTTGTAGGTGTGAGTGAAGATTTTGAAGGTGACTCTTTTCTCCACAGGGAGCCAATGGAGTCTCCTCCGGTGTTGGCTGATGTTTGTGCCGGGCGATAATGAGGACGAGTCTGGCCACAGTGTTCTGTAATGTCTGGTGTTTGCGCAGTAGGAACTTGTTGATGCCAGCTTAGAGTGCGTTTCCGTAGTCCTGTCTGCTGGTGATGAGTGAGTGGGTGACTATCTTCCTTGACTCCGAGGGGATCCATTTGAAGGTCTTTCGGAGGATGCGGAGGGTGTTAAAGCAGCTGGAGAGGACTGTGTTGACTTGTCGGTTCATGGCGAGTTTTGAGTCGAGTACAATGCCTAGGTTTTTGCTGTGGTCTGTGGGGGTAGGTGGGCTTCCAAGGGTGGTGGGCCACCAGGTGTTGTCCCATGCTGAGGGTGTGGTTCCAAGGACAAGGACTTCTGTTTTCTCGGCGTTGAGTTTTAGGCAGCTGTTGGTCATCCAGACTGCAACTTTTGGCATGCTCTTCTGGAAGTTGTTTTGCGGTGGTGGGGTCTCTGGTGAGGGAGAGGTTGAGCTGGGTGTCGTCGGCATATAATACAATGTTGAGGTCGTGTTGTCGGACGATGGCTGCGAGGGGGGCCATGTAGATGTTGAAGATGGTCCGGCTCACGGACTCTGCAGGTGATTTCTGTGGGGACAGAGAGGAATGGTGGTAGTCTGATCCTTTGGCTTCTTCCAGTGAGGAATGATTGGGTCCAGGGCAGTTCCTTGTATGCCGGCTTGGTGTAGTCTGGTGACTAGTGTGCGGTGAGAGATGGTGTCTAAGGCTGCAGACAGGTCGAGGAGGATGGGGGATGTGGAGTGGCCTTGGTCTTGGAGGGTTCAGATGTCGTCTGTAGCGGCGAGTAAGGCGGTCTCGGTGCTGATTGCTTAGGAATCAATCCTGATCCCAATCCCTCTCAGCCCACAGATAAATTCAACTCATTTTCTGCTCCTACACAATGGCTGGAAGAGGTAAAGGAATGAATGGCAATCCGCTGCCTCTAAGTAAATTGTGTAAAGATGGAAGTCCTGCTTCTGGGATTTTGTCATAAACTTGATTTACTCCCTCAGCGTCCAGAATTGTTTGGCCGTACCATTGCATTTATTTAATTACGTTTTGAGGCCCATGTCAGCACAGTAGTGCTGAAGTAAGAGGCTGGGCTTTTCCTGACAGTCTATGCATGTTGCATACAATTGAGGCTTACTTGTTTGGTAAACATGGCTGTACTAATACTTTAGAGTGTGTATCTGGAAAGTTTAAGGCCTAGGAAACTAATATTTGGAACTGTGGTAATAGTGTGCATGATAGTCATTATTTTAGAAACAGGTGGACATTAGTCGCACTAACAAAAATTATATGCAGAGAAGAGAACATCTTCCATTTGGCTGTTTAGGAAGCTATGTGTGCTAACCAACATTGCAAGGTTTTCCAGTCGAGCACAAAAGCTAAATTGAAAGGAAGAGCATTTTGATAAATTTGATTGTCTATCGGCAATGTCTCTAACTTGGGAATTCACACAGCAATGTAGATGCAAGAAGCTACACCGACAGTTCCCCCTTCCTCTGTTCATAGAAAATCATTAGGGAAGAAGGTATCAAGAGACCTAAGAATGAGGCAGGGGCAGGCACGAAGACTGGGTGCCTGGAGACCGTGCTGGAGAGCTGAAGTCGGACTACAAAGCATCTTTGAGGTCTGTGGGGATTATGCTTAGCATGATATAGATACAAATTATGCTAACAATTCACCCAAAACAATAATTGGGAGGCTGACAATTATATAGATAGGATTTCGACTCGTTATCTTGGACAGTAGGGAATGGTATTTGAAATGCCTTTAGAGTTTCTAATACATTTGTTTTATATGCTGGATGCTGAAACACTTACAGTTCTGATAATAGCACATAATAAATAACTTATCATTACGAACCCCAATTTCAGTGTGTCTGCTAATTTCAGGGATCAGGGTGAGGGTCTGCTCAACTAGAAATATCACAGCAGATAAGAGTATCTCTGACAGAGCTATCTGACTCGAAATCTAGATCAAGATCTTTACAGAGAAGAGTAAGAGACACCTGCTTGTTTTCCGTTTTTCCAAAGGGGGGTTTCACAGCAGTATGACTTTTTAGCCTACTTCAGCATAAGCAATTACTCTTTTCGATTGGCTGGGCTGATCATCAAACATTTGGAGGACTTTTAACCAGTGCTAAGCTAGGTTGTGCAGATGCACTATTGGCTGATCTCCCCAATTGCCAGACTGCCAGCCTGAAAGAAGCGTAGAGTGAGGCTACTTGCGCAACCATAAATAATTAAAAGTTTGTCAGCATTACACCAGGGCCCGACACGTTAGACCAGCTACTGGTCTCTAAACAGATTGGTTTTAATATTTTGTGCCTAGTGTATGCGTGCGCAAAGTATAAAACAAGCTTGGTGTCATTGAAAAGAACAATACACATGCACATTTGTGGATGAGCCAAACCTCTAAATACTTTGCACCTTGATATTCCAGGAAAGCCAATGGTCTTGCCTTTCAGGAGAACTGTAAAACACTAGTTTAAAAAAAATGAGATTCTATCTTGAACAGCCAGTGTGTTTGTCATTTAAAAGTAGCACCTTATTTTTTTTCTCACATTAAATTCAGATTGGCAAAGTGGCAATTTTGTTTTTGGTGTACATCATATACATGTAATAAGCATGTTCTAGATGTGCTTTATTAATAGCAATAAAGGCTAATTTTGCCATGCACCTTACCCCCTCAATGATTCCAATGGAGGGGGGGGGTCCGCGCACCCACCCCCCCTCCCTTCTTTTAATAAAGCCCCGGGACGTGGTGGTCCCCGGGGCTAAAAAGAGCCTCAAAGGGGCAGCCCTATTCACCCCCCTCCTTCCCTTTTTTTCTCTTTCTTTCTTCCTATGCCAACATGCCTCCAGGTTCGGGCCCACCTAGGGTCTATACTGTAAACAAGCGCGGGAGACCGCACTTGCTTTTTATTTATGCCATGAATTTGTGAAACCATCACGATTTTTGCTGAAAATTTTCTTTTTAAAACAAAATGCTTATTTGCCCTGGCAGGGTCCCCGGGGGATCCCAACACCAGAGCTAGGGGGTCAGTGTATTCCTACCCTGCCCACTTTTCTTAATATAATTTTTTTATTTTTGTTGAGACTCAGCTGTAGGCGAGTCTCAAAATGGCTCACAACACTTCCTGCTAAAGTGTTGGCAGACAAACATATCTCTGCATGAGATCTAGATGATTCGCGGAGGGGGTCGTGTCCCTATATATGCAGTTATGTTTTTCTTTTAATAACTTTAAAGGTAATAAATTGATTTACACCAAGTAATAAAATGTGCTCTTCTGTACCAAGAGCTAGTTTTCTGCCAAATTGGTGGAATTCCATCCAGCCATTCGGGCTGTAGTAGTGTCAGAAATCACTATGAGAATTAACATAGGAAACACACTTTTCTTTTCTTTTTTTTACCCCACCCCTTTTTTCTCAGGCCTAGGTTGACTAACTGCCCCAAACCTTTCAATGCACTACTAGAATCATCGGCACACTTTTAAAAAAAAATTTCTTCAAGGTTCGTCAACTGGCACCAAAGATATATGCAAGTCAATAAACACTTTTCCTATGGAAAGTAGGTCCTAACTAGAACTACCTACTGGAAACCACTAGTAGGATATATCTACCTCCACCATAGGATAATAGTGGAATTATCTTATTACATTGTAAAAGTGTAATTTCCAAATGGGAATAGGTAACCAGTTCTTTTTAGGTGTCTCTAGAATCACTATTTAAATCCAAACTAATGGTTAAATTCGGGTTTTAAATTGAAATTCGGAAATTGCAATTTTAAGAAAGTTGGCATTTTCTTGCCTTAGCCATTTGGTGCCTACATCCTGTCTCTGACACAAGATTCGGTGAGGGTGACAGTTGGGCTTTTTGTGTTCCTCCTAGACAGCCACACAAAATGTGAGAGCTTAGGTGTGACTGCATGGGCCATCACTGGCAGGAAGTGAGGGAGGAGCTGGACCCAGCCCCACTTGCACTTGAATAGGCTTTGTCCTGTCTCCACACAAAGGAACTCTCCACACCATGTAGTATACAAAGTGCTACCTACCCCCATGTAGTTAGTCTGGAGCCAGGGCAAGGAAGGCAGGGCACCTGTGCACTTCAAAGGCATACCTCTAGAAGTTCCTCCCCAATTGTAAGGCATAACTGGATATAAATACTGGACCTTGGACACCACCACTTCAGTACAATTTTGGACCTGTAAATACTCTGCCAGGAAGAGGGACTGCTGTGCTGCAGAAAGGACTACCACTATGATGCACTTCTTCTCTGACCTGCTAACCTGCTGCCCTGCTGTGCAAATCTGCTGCCCTCTTGAAGGACTGGACTTGCATCTCTTGAACCCAGAGTTTCTCCAAGGGCTAGTTAGCTGGTCTCCAAGTATAAATCTTCAGGGACATAGCAGGCTTCCAACAACCTTGTACTGGCTTCTTCCATCTGTGAATATACCCTGCCAAGTAGTGCCAACCCATACCTGGACCCTTGGAATTGGAATTAAGGTTCTCTGCCAGTCTTCGCGGAGCTAGCAGAACTGATGCATCTCTTCTGCTGCATGGCACAACCCCGAGCAGAACTGATGCTGCTCCGCTGCTGCCATGGATTGGACCCATCACAAACACACACATCACTGCCGCAGCCCACAACACCTTCAGAACCGCCAGTGTGAGACACATCCCTGGCACAGGCCCTCGCATCCTTTGTCGACAGCAGCCTCGACGACAACTCTGGACTCCGCATCGCAGCACTTCAGGACCAATGCATCTCCTTGACCTCGTGACTCATCATTGAGGCTGGACTTCGCAACACAAGCCCCATTGACTGGATCCTCGATGAAAGTGCAGACCCTTGCTTCGCAGCTTCAATGCATCTCGTATCTGACGCATCGCTTCGGATGTGCGACGCATCTTCAACACGGATCCTCTGCAAACTAGGATTTGTTCAGCAGACCTAACTGGGTCCCTGATGCCGACTCGTGGTCCATCGCGGTAGGCCTGAACTTGTGATGTTGTCCTACTCCGGCATGACTAGAGATCCACAGTTGGCACTTTGTGCTTTTTGGTACTATTTTGACAGAAATATTTCAAATTGCCTATCTCTTGTTCTACTGATTGGAATTTTGTCATTTTGGTCTCATTTTATTTGTTAAAGGAAGATATATTTTTCTAATTTGGTGTAGGATCCCTTCTGTGTGGTGTTTTCACTTTATTTATGTTTAAAGTGTTGCACAAATAGTTTACACATTGCCACCTTCTGGCAGGCAGAGGTATTGCTTAAAGATGAATCTTCTGGATCCAGTCCGATGCCTTGGAAATTCAAAGGTAAGGAATCTGCGGCTAGATCATGTCTCTACCAGATAAGGTGTTACCAAAGCAAAGTAATTTATCCATCATGATTGTGTGCTTTTTAATTGTATTTATTACTACTTTCTTATCTGAATCCCCTGTCCATATGCCACATGCACTGTGTTTTGCACACTTATTTGCCACTGTTTCTGTTGACAATTGTCATATATTTTCAGATGGATTAATTCAAATTGTGATGTTCCGTCATTGCAATAATGTAGTGAATAGAATCTAGGAACTAATACACAACTCTAATATCCTTCATTTATTGTCGTACAGATTCTCATCTGTCAGACTAAACCACTACAAAAATTAAAATCCATGCGCAAAACTGTTTTTGCTATTCATTTAAACCTGATAGCAGTGGGATCACCATGTTTTTCTGGTATATTTTTTGCCATGTCATCTATGTATCAAATACACTATACTAGAAGTCTTACCCTCGGATAAACTAAAAATTAAAAGATTGTTATCCGATCATTTCGTGAAGCGTAGATCAGTAGGGGAAATGACCAAACAATCTGTAGGTGCCCTTAGTCTTATAAAAAATGAGGGCATGGAGCCATACCTGTACCTGGTATACAATGCACAGGATAGATTCCTAATGACCCGCCTTAGGTTTAACCTATTACCACATTTATTGGCAGACCCTGTAGGTTTCACACTAACAATTGAGCAGAAGGGTGCCTGCGGCTGCGACAATAGGTCTCCGAAGGACACCCTTCCTTTTGTACTTTTGTGCCCTTTTTAGTTCTCGGCGTCAACGCGCGGAAGCGCGTCTCCGCCGAGATCTTTTGTCAGCGACTATCATTCCCAGGAGACAGTCCTGGCCACGCGCATCCTTCCAGGCGATTTGTAACTGGAACGCGCGCTGTGGCCAGGCGCTGTCTCCTGGGAAGCGCAAGCACCACACACGCATGCGCATACACACACACACACACACGCGCCCATGCACGCACGCACATACATACATACAGAGACACCACCCCTGACTCATACACACACGCGCGCACACACACAAGTGCACCGAGCCCCCCCCTCCCCCGCCGTCACCGTCGCACACATACATACACACACACACACGAGCATACACACACACACAAGTGCACCAATCGCGCTCCAGCCTTTTGGAACTTACCTTACCTCAGCACGCGGCGCCCAACCTCCTGCTGGCGCGGCCCCAGGGCTCTACACCGCTCACAGGAGCCCCGGGCCGCGAGACGCTACGACTCCGCCTGCCTCCTCTTCCGGTGTGAACGTGGCCCCGCCCCCGTCACAGGCGACCGTGCCTGACTTCCGGCGCGGCCTCGGTACATTATGTAAAGTTTGTATTGTATGTTTTACATGGAAATCATAATTATAGTGTTTAAAAAAACGTAAGGCTCGTAAGTGATTGGCATGATAGATTGTTTATCAGGCACACTGGTTTACAAATTGGTTTCTAAACCAGACCGACAAATTGATGTTTGCTGGCCCTTTACTTCCCCCGAGATGTCTTCATTGCGATTCAGTTGTACGCGTGGGTGACTCGGCAAAGGCTGGTAGCAGCTGTGTTCTTCGTCTTCAGTTTCACTTGAAGTTATTCTTTTGACACTGGGACGATTCGTGGACGGTGTGTCATGCAGACGGCGTGTTTGTGTGTCTCTCTGCAAGTGTCTTCGTGTGTTGACAGGTGTATAAATGCGGCTGATGCGTTCTTACAGATAGAGCGACATTATTCTCTATCAGTTCTAACTCAATACGTTTTCATTCGGTTTGTGTTGTACACGCATGCATATGTAGGCGCTTTCATGAAGAATAAGAAGAATCAGTCAAAAAAATATTTGCCCAAGATCACACAGTTTAGTTAAACAGGAAGCAGCGATCAATGCAGGTTTTCTGGTTTTACTTTGCACAAATTAGGTACCAAAAAGTTGTCTGTCTCTCATTTGTACCTCATATGTTAATGCTTCGTTTACCTTTTTCTGGCTGAGGGTAGAGCGAGCATGGCTGGCAGAAGCCACATGAAAGTGCAGCTTGATATAGGCTCGAGGCTCAAACAGGACCTCGAGCTTGACCCTGTGCCATGCTTCAGACTCAAGCTTCCAGTGGCTCACCCACCTCTACTCAAAATAACGGACATTTACTATTTTTGTATGTGTCCCAGTACTAAACCTTAGTAGTTTTTGCAGGAGTTGGGCAAGCAGACGAATATATAGGGAGACGCGAGCAGAGCCTAGCCAAAGTTCTGGCGAGCTAGGCACTTAAAGCCGTGGTGGTGAGTGCAGAGTGGTGGTGAGTGCAGAGTGGTGGTGAGTGCAGAGTGGTGAGTGGTGCTGAGTGGTGCAGAGTGGTGAGTGGTGCAGAGTGGTGAGTGGTGCAGAGTGGTGAGTGGTGCAGAGTGGTGAGTGGTGCAGAGTGGTGAGTGGTGCAGAGTGGTGAGTGGTGCAGAGTGGTGAGTGGTGCAGAGTGGTGAGTGGTGCAGAGTGGTGAGTGGTGCAGAGTGGTGAGTGGTGCAGAGTGGTGAGTGGTGCAGAGTGGTGAGTGGTGCAGAGTGGTGAGTGGTGCAGAGTGGTGAGTGGTGCAGAGTGGTGAGTGGTGCAGAGTGGTGGTGAGTGCAGAGTGGTGGTGAGTGCAGAGTGGTGGTGAGTGCAGAGTGGTGGTGAGTGCAGAGTGGTGGTGAGTGCAGAGTGGTGGTGAGTGCAGAGTGGTGGTGAGTGCAGAGTGGTGGTGAGTGCAGAGTTTTATTTTTGATTTAAAGAAAAAAAATGTCATGAGCAATGCCAATAGCTCTACCTTTAATGATGCCGAGACCATTGCATTGCAAATGCTTGTTTTAAGTACCCTTGGCGTAAATACTTGGTGGAAATTAAAAAAAAAAGGAAAGTTTAGGCACGCCAAAACGGCTTTACTCTACCTGCAAAGAGCCAATGACCCATGGACACTCTATTGTATTATGAATTTTTTAAGGCTTGCTCTGAGGTTAAGAAACACAAGAGGAGTCAGCTAATAATGTGGTTTTTAAGTATGTATTTTTATCTGTTTGTATTGGTAATTCGAGATGATCCTCAGATGTAATTTAATTCTATATTTTAACTTTGTAAATAGATTTGTACTTTTATGATGTTTTTTAATCATCGAATAAAGAATTACTGACTGACTATACCAGAAGTCTTCCCATCTTTTAAAGCTGAAACTATTAACACTTAGATGCCTTAACAAAAGAATAACATTTGTTTGTGACGGTTCTTCAAATGTGTAATCGTCTCTCACTAAATTGGAGTTCACACAACAATCGTAAGAAATTGGTTTTCTGCAAACCTTACCTGTGGAGTCAGATTTTTTTGCCTTTTAAAAACTATATATTTGTATTCCCCTCACTTTCTCTTTGTGTCTTTAGATTACTCTTTCTTTTTATGAATAGTATTTTCAGTTGCCCCTGGAAGACATTCAGTTCACCCAATCACAAATGTGTTCAGCTCCTCTTTAAAGCATCCAATAATTAGTGGCTTTAGTTGTATATGTGGAAAATGTATACCCGGCCATACATTATAAGCATATTGCCAGTATTTGAGGAATTCCGTGATTATACCGATTTGACGAGGCCGAAGGCCGAGTTCTTTTATAGGGTTGTGGAACTCTGAAGTGGCGTGAAGTATGCTTATATTGTATGGCTGGTGTACTGTACTTCCTTCTTATTGAATTGAATTGAAGAGGTTCTTGTATAGCGCATGGCTACTCGGAAGCATCCCAGCGCTTGATGTTGAACAGAAGGAATAGGCAGGGATCTGAGATATGGGAGCTAACTCATCTATGTCTTGAGAAACAGTGCTGTTTTAAGTTTTTTTCGAAATGCCAACAAGCTGGGTTCTAGGCGAAGTGGGAGCGGGAGGGCATTCCACATCCTTGCTGCATTTCGTGAGAAGAGACGGTCCCCAGATCGGGCTCTGTTGGTCCTGGGTATTATGAGGAGGTTTTGCTGTTTAGAGCGAAGATCCCTAGATGGAATGTATGGTCTGATCATGTCGTTCAAGATGGGGGGGGCCATTCCCATAGAGAGTTAAATGGACCAGACAGAGGGTTTTGAAATGGACCCGCTCCTTTATTGGGAGCCAATGCAGGGTCCTTAGTGAAGGTGCTGCTGAGGTACGATGGCTGGTACCAGTGAGTAGCCTTGCTGCAGAGTTTTGGGCCATCTGAAGTTGTCGGGTGACTGAAGTGGGGGCTCCTAGGTAGAGTGCATTTCCATAGTCCAGCCTTGATAAAATGAGGGACTGGACTATGGTTTTCTTAGCAGTTTCGGGTAGCTGGGGGAGGATTTTGCGGATGGTTTTCATTAAACCAAAGCAAGTAGCCACTGTCTTTCTTGCCTGGATTTTGAAGGATAATTCCGTGTCGAGCCAGAACCCAAGGCTTTTTATCTCAGATTTTGGGGTGGGCCCGGGGCCCGGGTCCCATGCAAGGAGGCCACATAGAGAGGATGTTAAAGGTGGCCTTCCTTCCGAGCAACATCAGCTATGTTTTTCCTCCGTTCAATTTCAGGTGGGATGCATCCATCCACTCTGCAACCGCACCCAGGCAGCTGCAAAGATTGATCGGGGGGGAATCCGCCTGGTTAAGGGAAACTACTAGCTGGGTGTCATCAGCGTAGCTTACCAGCTGGATTCCGAAGGGGGCCACTACCTCTGCCAAAGGCGCCATGTACACATTAAACAGTGTGGGGCTAAGGGAGGAGCCCTGTGGTACCCCACACTGTAATGGCACTGGAAGGGAGCAGTTGGTGTCTGAGAAGACCTTAAATAATCTATTACTAAGGAAGGACTCAAGCCACTCAAGGGCCTTGCCTGTGACTCCAATTCTCTCTAGACGGGCTAGGAGGAAACGGTGATTAACCGTGTCAAAGGCGGCGCTGAGGTCCAGGAGGATAATGGCCGCGCTGCCACCTGCGTCCAGAATCCTCCTGGATACCTCTACCACCCTCAACAAAGCTGTTTCGGTTCCCTGTCCCTTCCGGAAGCCTGTTTGGGTGAGGTGTAGCGGGTCATGGGACTCCAAATAAGATGCTAGTTGTTTGTTCACCCATTTTTCAGTAAGCTTACTGATGCCAGGAAGGAGGGAGATGGGGCGGTAATTGGAAAAGTCATCGGGGTTGAGATTTGGCTTTTTCAACAGGGCCTTTACCATGGCTAGCTTCCAGTCTTGAGGTACTATGCCAGACTCCAGGGAAGTGTTGACAAGGTCAATGATGTGTTTGCTGACATGGGGAAGGACTAATTTCAGGATGGACATGGGGGCGGGATCAAGAGGAGAACCGCTTTTTATGGAGTTGAAAAGGGAAGGGAAGAGTTAGTCACTGAGCGGATGGAAGGATGCAAGGTGAGGTATGGTAGAATTGATGTCATCCCTCGGAGGAGGGTTGGATTCAGCTGCTGGGAGTGGAGGGAGAGAAAGAAGAATCTTTTCAATTTTCGTGGCAAAGAAACTTGCAAGTTCGTTGCAACGAGCACCAGATTCTTCAGGTGATAGCTCAGATGAGGGGGGATCGGGGGCCCTTGTCAAAGTTTTTACTATTCTGAACATTTCTCTGGGAGCATTAATAGATTTTTCAATTTTTTCAGCGTAATAGGTGGATTTGGCTACATTAAGTGCAGATTTATATTTCTTTATTGTAAGTTTGTATTTAATTTTCTTCTCCTCGTCGAAGTGTTTTCGCCATTGTCTTTCCTCTCGTTTGCATTCCTGTTTAAGGGACCTTAGGTCTGAGTTGAACCAAGGCTGTTTATTCGGACCTTTTTTCTTTGAAATACATTTTTTGGGGAGCACACTGTCCAATGATTGTTCTATCCATTGGTTGAAGTCTGAATTGGCCCTATCGATATTCTGGTTGGCCGTAGGTTCGTTCTGCTTCAAGATTCTATCCAGTCGCTGGGTTCTAACTTTGTCCAGCGCCTACCTAAGGTTTTATTGGGGGGTTGATTGGTGCACGGTTTATTAATTTTCCATGAAAAGGGTATTACCATATGGTCTGACCAGGGGATAGAATATGGTTCAGATGTAGACAGTTCTGCAACGTTGGAGAATATTGGATCTAAGAGATTCCCTTTAGAGTGAGTAGGGTGCTGAACAATCAAGTTAAGTTGGCATGCAGCTAAGTCTTTGGTTAATTCCGTGGCAATAGTGTCCAAAGGATTGTTAAAATGGAGGTTCAAATCTCCTAGCACTATGAAATTAGAGACCATACTCGCTGATTCCAGAATTGTTTCAGTTAGCACTTCTATAAATTGACCAATCAGGCCAGGTGGACGGTAGATTAAGAGATTGAAAGTTCTGAGGAGTGGGTGATGGAGAATTGTGTACTCTCACAGTCTGGGATAGTGTTGTCGATCAAGCGACAAGCTAAGTGTTCCCTGTATAAAATGGCAATCCCTCCGCCAACTTTAAGTTCTCGATCCCTGTGCTGGATCAAATATCCAGCAGGTAGGGCTCGGATGATGTCAGGGCCGGAGGACGAGCCGAGACACGTTTCTGTTAAAAACAGAATGTCCACGTTCAAGTCTTCGATCAATAGGGCGATTTCCGTGGCGTGCTTTGGTAAAGAACGGCAATTAACCAGTGCCATCTTTAAAGCAGTATCTACTGTCCTATTTTTAGGAATTAGTGTAGTATCAGTGGTGGCCTCCGTAGCCCTAAAAGAGCAGTAATTGCAAGAGAAGCCACCGAGCCCAAGGTCCATCGAATGGCTGCATGATGATGGAAGCACCCGGTTGAACGAGAGTAGTGTCAAGCGGGAGTATGTTAAAGGGCATGGGGCTGGTATATCAGGGGTCTTGGGCCATGGGCCCGACTGTGCACGAACGGGCGCAAACGTGCATGACTCTGGCACGATTCCGGCGCAGGTCCGGCGCGTCCGCAGTACGCGTCCGCTGCGCGGAGTCATGACCGTTCTTTTTATAGCGCTGCTAGAGCGCGCGATTCGCCTGGCCCACACCCAATATGGCCACCAAGTTCGAATCCCAGCCCTCGGCGTCGATGCTCAGCCGATGGCGGTCCGGGTAGGGGAGGGGCACAGAGCGCTTAGGAGCGCTGAGGAGTCTCTATTCTGAAGCGCTTTTTGATCAAGCGCTAAAGAACACGCTAGGGAGATGCAAGTTTTAAAAAGTGCTTTTTAATCAAGCACGAGCAAACAATTCCTAGTGTGTCAAGCCAAAGTGAAAGAGAGAGACCTCCCGGCTTCCGCCTCAGGAGGGAAAAGGGTCCTTCTGTTATACTACATGGCCACATCATAAGTCTTCACACAAACTATTTAAATCTTTGGTGTGGTGCTTTTTAGCATGAAGAATATCATTAGACTCTTTAGTACAAACGAAAACGCACCAAAAAAACACAGTTGGCTATTTGCTGCAAAAGCATATTAGAATCTTATAAATATCTAAAGTGTGGAAAAAATAAACAAGATACCGTAAATATCATCCTTCTGTTTACCACTGTTCAGGAAAAGTCATACTTCCTTTTTGTTTTTGAAAGTGCAGCTTTAACCCCTTCCACGGTGTGCGAATTTTTGTGCTGTGTGGGCGTTTTAATGAGTGGGCGGGGTTCAGACGGCCCCCGGCCATCCTCCGCACACTCCCACCGTGAAGTCGTACAGCCAGGGGACGTCCGAAGCACACATTATGCTCTGTGACCCACCTTTCCCTTCTTATGCTGACTCAGGCAGTAGGAATTGTGATGTCAAAACTCTTCTGTAATTAGTTATTACTGTTGAGTGGCTACGTTATTACTTTGTTACAGATGCTTAAAGATGCCACAAGTCACTAATAATAAGGAATTTAGAAACCTTTTTTTGCAGGGATTGCCAGCTCCCATGTATTATGAAGCAATAACATACAGACCAATCCTAATTTATTATGCATAATTACATACGTATTGCTGTAGTCATTTACAATGAAAAATGTTTTTCTCTATTGGATGTCCTGGTTGTAATACAGACCTGATTAACCCAAAAACTTAAGTATAGCTCTTATGTCTGGTTCTTGTTTGTTTACATATACTCCTTTTGTGCACTCCAAAATTCTTTAAAATTAAGATAACGTTTTGTTTTTGAATTTGTTTGAAAATTGATATCTTTGTATTATTTTCTTAAGTTGTTCTAATTTCTTTTGCAGACATCTGGACTATCACAAACTTTGGGAATCAAATGATTTTCCTGTGATTTGTTTTAAAATTATAATGTATTCTATACAGGTAGGTTATCATACATCTATATCGTATGAACAATGAGACTGTTTAATAATTATGAATTTCTAGTTTGTGTTTTGTTGAAAAGTTAAAAGGCTTTTAATGAATATATTAGAACATTGCTCTGCGTACTGAGATTACAAGCTGACAATTTTTCCAATAAATCACACTCGTTTGATCACTAAACCAGTTTGAAATCACTAATTTATGTGCCACAGTAAATTATTCAGAAAAAAATATTCTTTACCAAACGTCTCGTCCAAATAGTTGATATTTCCTCCTTACATGAAAATCCCTTCTCAAAGTGTGAGTTTTTAACATATTGTCTTTTTGACTTAAAACCCCAGAAAAGTCTGAATCTGCTAAATGACTAGATGATTAAAGTTTATATGTAAGATCTCATCTGCTGGAATTTGCAGATAGTACTAACTATTGCTCACTTTTCCTGCCATGCTCTATACACCTGTCATAATCAATCTTCCCCCAGAGGGAACATTAAATACAGTTTCCCTACTTCCTATCCTGTTAAGTCTATGGACATGGAAAAGATTTTACATAGTGGTTAGTTTGTCTTTTTAAAACTGAGATTTGGTATTGCTTCACTCTAGTTATTTTACTCCAGAGCCAGTAGTCAAAATTTATATTTCTATAAAACCAGTGAGAGAATATGATATTATTCTTCTATCAGTAACATCATTAATGACAAAAAAGGCTAACTGAGTTCATAAACATTATGCAAAAATCTACTGCAGGGTAATAACCGGTTATTGAGAATGATAGAATGGATTATGACTAGGCACTGGTTATGACAATCTCTAAATCTTTATGGTAAAATATACTAACAGACATCATCATGATTAGTTGGAATATGGAGCATTTTGCAATGTAGCAAAAGATAAGCCTGAGAACACACTGTATATTAACATGTATAATCTCAAGATATTAAATTATGGTAAGCGTTGGAAGTCAAAGCAGATAAAAGCAATTGTCTACATCTGCTTATCACACATCCAGACTAATGGCTCTATGAATGCAAATTCAGACAATTGAAGGTATCAATATACAAAGAAAAGCAAATCACAGATTTTTTTTTCAATTAAATGTATGGGTCAAAAAGCATTATCTGCTGGAAAGAGGCTAGTTCTAACAAGATGGAAGTAGTCCAGAATAATTACAGTTTAAGAGTGCATTAATAAAATGTGCAACCATGTAGTAGATTACATTGAGTGAGTGGGCTTTCTTAATGCCATTTTAGGTCGAGCTTAGTGGCAGTGCGCATGCGCTGCTCGCTCTGCGAGGTATGCTGTATTAGGGTATGCACCAGAAGCCCCGCCCACTCTCCACCCATATTTGTCATAGGCTTTGTGTCATTGTCCTTCTTAAATGCTGGCTTCTGATTGGTAAATAGGATTATTAGTCCCTCCTTGGTACCGCTTTGTCTCCTTTTGTTACCGGCCATAAGGACTGGACCTTTTACTCCTCATGTTACACAGTCTGCTTTATCTTGGCTGTGAGCACTATTTTGTTTAATGTTTTTTTTTATTTGCAGCGCGATCCGCTTTCACTTCAGCGGGCATGCTTCTTTACTTAATTAATTTGTTAATTTGCATGCATCGCTGCACCCTTCTTTATTTTTTAATTCATTTGCACCGCGGTCCGCTTTCACTTTAGTAGCCGCTCTTGTTTATTTAATTATTTTACAGCTCGGTCCACTTTCACTTTAGTGGCTGCACTTCATTATTTAAATAATTTGCAGCGTGGTCTGCTCACTTGAGCATCCGAACTTGTTTATGTACTTAATTTGCACCCGCCCCACGTGTGTGCTTGTTCCTCCCTCTGCTTCTGAATTAAGTTCACTCTGTGTCCTGTATAGCAACAATGCACAAGCTCCGCCTCAGCAGCTTCCACGCCCACTTTCCTCCCCTCCAGCCTCAGAAAGTTAATGTGAGGGGTACAGACGGGGAGGTGCCAGGCACCTCACTCGAGGCTTGGTTCTGTTGTGGTGAAAGGCAGGCATTTTCACCTAAACAAGCATTTGCAATGCAATAGGTCTCGCATTTACGCGAGTTTGAGCTATTGACATTGTAAATGACAATGCCTTTTATTTTTGTTTTTGTTTTTAAAACCTAAATAAAGCAATGACAATAGCTGAAACCTGCATAAATGCGAAACCTATTGCATTGCAAATGCTTGTTTAAAATTGGATTAAGTCATATGGAGACTACAAATTCTTCACTTTTGTAATGTTCCCAGGATCCTGAGAAAATGTCCATAGTATCTGTTCACTTCCATTTACAATTGGCTTCCATCACAACTCCAGCCCCTGCCCCAGACATGATGACATGGTGGTGCATAAAGCCGTCACACCGGCATGCTGACATTAGTTATTTATTTCTGTGATGTTCAAAGCAGATCTGGAGTTCTCTCCTCAGATTTTTGTAACTTCAAAAATGTTCTACTGCTTTGAATAAAAGCTTCCCTGAGGGGCATTCGCTTGGATGGGTGCTGGCCGTTTGGAGAGGAAGACCGTTCTGCTATGGAAACATTTAAGTTATGTTGTGCATTGGCATGCTCTGCGGGCCCTCTAAAGTGGCCCTAAACTTTCCACCAGCAGTATTGAAAGTTTAGGGCCACTTTAGAGGGCTTCTCTGCCCATCGAAGGCAGGTGTCTGAGTTGACCTAACAGCCTGTGGATTCCTTTATGACCTTTAGGGGGAAACTCGGTGGAAAATGAAGAGGTCAGAAACTGTGTCAATCTTCCTCTTTGCCCTGTACCGCACTCAAAACTTCTTAGTTTGGCCTTGCACAAGCATGAACGCCTAAATTCGGTGTTTTTCTTTCCTCAGATCAGTGGGTCCTGCTTATTCATAAGCTGTGTGTTCCCTTTTTTTCTGCTTATTTTAACAATTAACACTCGCTTAGCTTTATGTTAAGGTGTTAGTGAGCTAATGTTTATTAAAAAAGGAAACAGACTCAGCAAGTTCAGGACACGCAAGCCATTACCCCTTGAGATGTCATACACTGGAGGATCCTTCTCTCTTTTAAGAGGCAGTAACTGATGGATTTTTAAAGTATTTTCTGAGAAGAATGAATAGAGTCTATTGAAGAGTTCCAGAGTAGTTACTGTGCTCTGAATGCTAAAAGGATTACAAAATTCTTGTGCATTTTTAAAGGGGTCTTGGGTGTCTTGCTGGTATTTGATAATTGTGATCCTTAAAACTGGGTGCGTGCAAGACATATTTCCTCTTTATTTAGGTGTAGTGAACCTGCATGATTTTCTCTGTCTTCCAGTAAATAATGATTGTGCCAAGTCCTTTCTAATAGTGTATATGCTTGCTTTGTGGTTGCCAAATTGGGGTATACCATGGAGTGGTAGGTTTCTTATGAAATGAGACTCCGGTTTCTAAATGTGCCATACAATCCAATGCTGAAAGAGTCCATGTATTATGTAAGAGCCCAAAAATATAAGTAACAGGAAAAGCCGAGCTGGCTTGAATCCAGTGGTGTAGTGAGCATGGGACCCATGTCTGGACATACCCTTCCCACTTAGAGCGACAAATGCAAAAGAAACAATTGATGGACAGAATGCTGGACAATGGGAACATTCACCCCCAGTCATCCTGGCTGATGAGGGGTGAAACCCCGAAACCGGTCCTAAGATGCTTGTTTCCGGTCCAGGGAGGACCTTGATTTGGCAGTTCTTGCTGGACAGTTCCCGCGAGGCACAGGGTCAAAGCTGATTTGCATATGGCCAGGTCTAAACTGGGGTGGCATGGTGAGCAAAATAATGATCAATTTAATCCAAATCTCTTGACTGGGGATGAATGTTTTGATTTATTCTGCATTTGGTCCATTAATTGTGTGTCTTTTGTTTTCTTGCCCATGTGCGCTGGGTATGCCCAGTCTTGGGTCCCGGGTTCACTGTGCCACTGGGTTCAAGCTATCCTGGCTGATGAGGGGTGAAACCCCGAAACCGGTCCTAGGATGCTTGCTTCCGGTTCAGGGAGGACCTGGCTTGGCAGTTCAGGCTGGACTATTCTCATGAGGCACAGGGTCACAACTGATTTGCATATGGACAGGTCCAATCTGGGGTGGCATGGTGAGCAAAAGAATGATGGATTTAACCCAGATCCTTTGACTGGGGGTGAATGTTGTGATTTATTCTGCATTTCGTCCATCAATTGTGTGTCTTTTGAACATGACTGGTTCCATCGGTGGGTCACAGGCCGCAGGTTTTTGCAACTCCCTACCAGGCATGTCTGCGATAGTCTGGATTCTCCAGCGATGTTCAGTCTGCTCTGATGGACATGCCCTTTCATAGGACTCAGCTGTTTGAGGAAAAAAGCTGATTTCCCTCAAGTAAAGAGAGCAATACTACTGCTTGCTCTCAGCGCCTTTCTGCCCTTCCTCGCCAGCCGCAACAGCTCCAAATCTCCTTTCACCATTTTGTTGGAACCGATCCTTACTGCCAACCCAACCGGGAACCCAGCAGTTTTGTTATAGAGGCTGTGGTGCCCACACCCCGTAGCCAAGGTCAGTGAGCCACCCACCCTGTTGTCCTCTCTGTGGCCCCATCGTACAGACCTCTTTAGCTTGCCCTTGCAGAACACAGCCACCCAGTGGTAGGCAGAATTCACCGATTCTTACTGGGCTGGCAATCAATCATGTTGGACTGGTGCGTCCTACAGATTGTTCACAAGGGGTACACTTTACTATTTCTTTCTTCTCCACTATACCTTCAACCATCCCCATGGCAAATGATGGAGGACAATCTCTCCATTTTGTAGTAGCAAATGCATTCTCTTTTAGCCAGAGGGGCTATTGAGGGAGTGCTAGTGCCAGAAGTAGGACATGTTTGTTAATCCAGCTACTATCTGGTGCTCTAGACGCGCAGAGGTGTTGAACCTATTCTCAATCTGCGCTCTGTCAATGCATTCCCCTTGGAGGAAAATGTTAAAATGCTCTTGTTACTCAAGGCTTGTTTGCCCCCAACCCTGAAGATTGCTGGCTTTGGCTAAAAATATTCTTTTCCTTTTGCAATTCCCAGCTGTAACCAAATGCATAACAAGCTGATCACAAATTATAGAGTATCCACACAACAGTAATCTGAATCTCAGGAAGTAGTTCTAGCCTTTTCTCGTAAAGACATAAGACTGAATACTTATTATATTATTTGTGATACACATGTTTTCGTTTTCTCTAACAATTTTATGTCACTCAAAAAAGTACAAAGCATCTTATTTACACAATTAATTAAAATCATTGCAATTCATGCAAAAAACAAGTTAAAAACACTGACCATATTATATTTAAATAGATGTATTCATAAAAGCAAGGGAGTTCATAGCTGGTAGGGCAAAGACTCTTGGTGGTCGTCTTCTGGTAACAGGAAATTAATCTCAAACATGAATTTTACAAAACGGGCGGCCATCTGAGCAAAGTCGCCCCTCATACACTATTCTAAAGCATCTTGGCATGTCCGGACATTCTGGATCCGCCAAAAGGGTTCTGCAGATGCACAGTACATAGATTAAGTTTTCTTCCCTGTTATTACAAAAATTGCACTTTGTGGGCACGTCTTCCTTGTACCTCCGGCCATACTTATACGCCATCAATGGATTATGCTGAAACATAGTTACTCCAAGAGTAATCCGTGACCATTCAACTTTTCTACCTCCTGAATGTCAGAGCCTAAAATAACGAATCTTATCAAATCATTGAGATGGCAACCTTATTGTTGGGATGGCAAAACCCCCCAAATGGGAATGGATGTTTTCCTCAGCTTTCTGCATTATCTAGAACCTTAGTACTGATCTGGTTCCTGGACAAGCTGCAAGGGTGGAAGGAAAAGTAAAAGGAAAATCTGGTTCAAGGAAAAGCACTGGACTGGATCATCTCGTTCTTGGCCGGAAGAACTCAGAGAGTCCGCCTCCCACCTTTTAAGTCAGAGGCCACCAAAGTCATCTGCGGCGTGCAACAAGGATCTTCTCTCAGCCCTACCCTCTTCAACGTATACATGAGCCCCCTTGCAACCATCGCACGTCAACACAACCTCAACATCATCTCCTACGCTGATGACACTCAACTGATCCTCTCACTCACCAAAGACCCAAACACCGCCAAAACCAACCTACACGAAGGGATGAAAGAAGTAGCCGAGTGGATGAAGCACAGCCGTCTTAAACTGAACTCGGACAAAACGGAAGTCCTCATCTTAGGTACTTCCCCTTCCGCCTGGGACGACTCTTGGTGGACAGTGGCCCTAGGAAAAGCACCCATACCGACAGACCACGCACGGAACCTGGGCGTCATCCTGGACTCCTCACTCTCGATGACCAGACAAATCAACGCCGTTTCATCATCATGCTTCAACATCCTACGCATGCTCAAAATAACATTTCGCTGGATCCCCACCGAAACTAGAAAAACGGTCACCCACGCACTGATCCCAAGCCGAATGGACTACGGAAACACCCTGTACGCCGGTACCACCGCAAAACTTCAGAAAAAACTCCAACGCATCTAAAACGCTTCAGCCAGACTCGTACTAGACATCCCTCGCAAAGACCACATTTCCGGTCACCTGAAAGACCTCCACTGGCTCCCCGTCAATAAGAGGATACTGTTCCGTCTCCTCACCCACGTACACAAAGCCCTCTACGAACTTGGACCCGAATGCCTCAACACGCGACTATCCTTCTACACCCCCACCCGCCAGCTGCGTTCGTCCAACCAAGCCCTCGCCGCTGTTCCGCGCATCCACAAAACCACCATGGGGGGAAGATCCTTCTCTTACTTAGCGGCAAAAACCTGGAACTCCCTTCCCATCCACCTACGCCTTACTCAAAACCACCTAGCCTTCAGAAAACAGCTTAAAACCTGGATATTCGATAAGTAATTCTCCCTCCTTCCTCAAGCGCCTTGAGACCCTCTGGGTATGTAGTGCGCTATATAAATATCTACTTGACTTGACTTGACTTGACAAAGGAACAGGACAGAGGAGTGGGCACTTCATAGGGGGCAACCCTGACATCACAAACTTCTATGGAAATGGATTAGAAAAATAGAGCTTGAACGTCTCAAAATTGTCCAGTTGGAGCTGCACATCCGCATGGAGAAGCTCAGCACAACTTCTGCCTGTTGTGACCAGGACTGGGGAGTGAGGTCTACTAGGCTTCCCAAAGGTTGCTAAGCAAAACCTATCAACAAGTTTTCAAGTGCTAACTTCACCCACAAGTCTTCCATAGACACTTCCAGCAGTGGGTAACCCCAGCCGTCAACCTCATTGCCACCCTAAAGAAATGCAAAATGCCCATGTTTCACATCCAGTTGCTCCACGTCCACAGTGCATGGGCAATGCACTGTGGATGAACTGATCAGGGATATTTGCCGATGCATTTCCTCCTCTCACACTCATCCTTTATGTAGTGAGAACAATGAAGCAGAGTCCATGACACTCGTCTTGGTGGCCCCAACGTAGGCCAGAAACCCCTGCCACTCAGTGCTTCTGGAAATGTCCATCAGTCCACAGAAAAGCTACAAAAGCTATCAATCAGGCCAGATCACCGTATGCAACAACATGGCCAATTCAGGGATCCAGACCCAAAGCGGTTCATCCTAGTCAACTGGCGTCTTAAGTCTTGGAGTTTAACTGTCTTAACCTTTCTGATGACTATATAGCCATTCTGCGTGACGCTTATCTACATACTACATGTGCATGTTATGTAGGAAAGTGGTAGAGATTAGTCCACTGCTGCATCTCAAAACTAGACTCTTTGCGGTCAGAGTTCAAGACATCTCCTGCAACCTTTTCCACATACAGTAGTAAAGTCTTGTATGTGCCCCTATATGTCTTCACTTAGCCGCTGTATACATTCACAACCAGGGAATACTATACAGAATTCCTGAGGTTAAATCGCTTATAGTGAGACTTAACCTTACCATAGCACTCACAAGGATTATGTGACCACCATTTGAACCCTTCCACCCTTGCAGCGTACAGTTTATATCATGGGAAGTGGCCTTCTGAGTAGCCAAAACTTAGCTCTGATGTATCAGTGAGTTATAAGCACTCACTATTCAAAAGCCATTCAGTAAGGTGCACAGGGACACAGTTGTCCTTAGAACCTATTTAAAGTTTGTGCCCAAAGTAGTCTAACCCTTGAGCTGCCCTTTTCCTTTCCATAACCAGATTCGATTCATTAGCAGAAAGGGCAGAGCATACCTTAATTGTAAAGCAGATACTCATGTATTGTACTGACAGACCTACGTCCTTCCCCCACTGTAGCGATCACTCCATTGTCGAAGCAGTCATTGCAAGGTGGATTGTCAAGTATATCCAAAATTGTTATGCCAAAGCTAAATATGTACTCACTGGGCCCCCCAGGAAGCACTCTGCAAGCAAAAAGATGGAAAACATGACTGTTCTGGTAACCTCCAATTAGTAAGCATCTGCAGTGCAGTTGGTTGTGTGACAGAACAACGCATGCGATTACTGTCCATGCCAGTTCCACACAAGTCTTACCCATGCATTTTCCTTTACAATGAAATATGCATTGTTAATGCATGTATGATCTTAAAGAAACTGTTAGTTATAGATTCCTTACCTTAGAATTACCCCCAGGCATCAGACTGGATCCAGAACGTTTTTCGTCAGCAGTACCCCTGCACATCGGAAGGTGGCATTGGTTGACTCCGCGTTCGTCGTCTACGTCATGATCGCCGGGATGACATTGCGGTAGCTACATAGACGCCGCCCTCATGCGCTGACGTCAATTCTTTCTTTTTCCGCGCCTAGCAAGTGCAGATCCTGAAAGAGCAGTACCTCCAGCCGTTTTTTGACTGACTTTTTTCTTGACTTTTGTCGACTTCCTTTTTTGACTCCTGGTGCACGAGGGATGACGGCTTCAAGGCATGCGGTTCCTGTAACCGACTGATATCGGTGACTGATTCGCACGGCGTGTGCCTCTACTGCCTGGAGCACGACCATGACCCCAAGTCATGCTCCGACTGCCGAACCATGGCCTGAAGTTTTTGTGGGAACAGTCCCGAAAGCTACTCGAGGTCCGGCAGTCGGCTCTGCGTCACTCGAGGTCCGGGTCGTGTGGGAGATCGAGGGACAGATCGCGGAGCCATAAGCACTTCTCTTCCAAGTCTTTGCACTTGGTTCAGGTAAGTCGAAGCATAAGAGGTCGAAGAAGCATTGTTGCTCTTCGACTTCCCCTCCTCCGTCGGCTGATGCGACGGAGGATGCAGGTGGTGCCTCTCCCACGGCTCCTACAGAGTCGGCTTCGGCCTTCCCTCCCTGACCGGGAGCGACTCCTGCCCAGCTTCGTCAATTTTACAAAGCGATGCATGCCAACTTTGGGCAGCCCGACTCCGCCAATGTGACTTCAGGCCCCGCGGACTCAGCTGGGGGCCCTAGGCCTTCGACGCCGGCGGCTTAGGCCTCAACACCGCAGGGCCCCCTTGGACCCGGGCTCGATCCGGATCGGTGCCGCTCGACCTCGTAACACCTCCACCGGTGCCGATTCCACTGGCACCACATCCACAGCTGGCCCCGGCTGGACTCCCAGCTGGCGTCTACCCCGGCTTCCGCCCCAATGTGGACACGGAGCAGGACTGGCGTCAATGGGTACTTTAGTGCCTGTGTTCCACCCTGGCCAAATTCAGCCAGATTGGCTACCTGAGGCGGGAGAGGAAGACTTGGAGGGGTCTGGAGACCCTTTAACCGAGCGGTGGATTATGATCCTGACTGGAGAGAGGAACTTCGGGATGCCAGTGGTCTGGATAACTCCCCAGACCTACGCATGTTGTCTCCTAATGTGGCTACGGAGGAAGGAGTGTCATACCCAGTGGTGTTATGTAGAGCAGCCGAGGCTCTCCACCTCAAGCTACCTAAGGTGGCAGTCAGGACTAATCTCCTGACAGTCAAGTCAAGTCAAGTCAGATGATTTATATAGCGCGCTACATACCCAGAGGGTCTCAAGGCGCTTGAAGATGGGTGGGGAATTACTTGTCGAATATCCATGTTTTAAGTTGCTTTCTGAATGATCCTCTTATTAACTGGGAACCAGTGGAGGTTTTTCAGGTGACCAGAGATGTGGTCTTTACGCGGGATGTCTAGTATGAGTCTGGCTGAAGCGTTCTGGATGCGTTGGAGTTTTTTCTGGAGTTTTGCGGTGGTACCGGCGTATAGGGTGTTTCCGTAGTCCAGGCGGCTCGTGACCAGTGCGTGGGTGACCGTTTTTCTAGTTTTGGTGGGGATCCAGCGAAAAGTTTTTTTGAGCATGCGAAGAATGTTGAAGCAGGATGATGAAACGGCGTTGACTTGTCTGGTCATCGAGAGTGAGGAGTCCAGGATGACGCCTAGGTTCCGAGCATGGTCCGTCAGGATAGGTGCTTTTCCAAGGGCCTCTGGCCACCAAGAGTCATCCCAGGCGGAGGGGGAGGTACCTAAGATAAGGACTTCTGTTTTGTCTGAGTTCAGTTTCAGGCGGCTGTGCTTCATCCATTCGGCTACTTCTTTCATTCCTTCATGTAGGTTGGTTTTGGCAGTGTTAGGGTCTTTGGTGAGTGATAGGATCAGTTGAGTGTCATCAGCGTAGGAGATGATGTTGAGGTTGTGTTGGCGTGCGATGGCGGCGAGGGGGCTCATGTATACGTTGAAGAGGGTGGGGCTGAGTGAGGATCCTTGTGGCACGCCGCAGATGACTTCAGAGGCCTCTGACTTAAATGGTGGGAGGCGGACTCTCTGAGTTCTTCCGGTGAGGAACGAGGTGATCCATTCCAGTGCTTTTCCTTGGATTCCGATGTTTCTGAGGCGCTGTAATAGAGTGCTATGACAGACTGTGTCAAAGGCTGCGGAGAGGTCGAGAAGGATGAGGGCGACTGTGTCTCCATTGTCCAGTAGAGTTCGAATGTCGTCTGTTGCTGCGATAAGGGCGGTCTCAGTGCTGTGTTTGGCTCGGAAGCCGGACTGTGAGGAGTCGAGGGATTCGTTGGTTTCGAGGAAGGCGGCGAGCTGGTTGTTGACAGCTTTCTCGATGACTTTGGCCGGGAATGGAAGGAGCGAGATGGGGCGGTAGTGTTTGAGTTCGGTGGGGTCAGCTGTGGGTTTTTTCAGAAGGGCGCTGAGTTCTGCGTGTTTCCAGCTTTTCGGGAAGGTGGCGGAGTTGAGGGAGCAGTTGATGACGTCTCAGAGGTGTGGTGCTATAATGGAGTCTGCTTTGTTGAAGATGTGGTGAGGGCATGGGTCTGTGGGGGATCCTGAGTGGATGGAGTTCATCAGGCGGATGGTGTCCTCAGTGGAGACTGGGTTCCAGTCATTAAGGATGTTCAAGGGGGGTGAAGGTCCTGTAGAAGGTTGGGTGGGTTGGTCTCCGGGTTGGTTGTCGAAGCTGTTGTGGATGTCTGCGATTTTGTTGTGGAAGAATGAGGCTAGTCAAGTCAAGAGATTTATATAGCGCGCTACATACCCATAGGGTCTCAAGGCGCTTGAGAAAGGGTGGGGAATTACTTGTCGAATATCCAAGTTTTGAGTTGCTTTCTGAATGCTAGGTGGTTCTGAGTAAGGCGAAGGTGAGTGGGAAGTGAGTTCCAGGTTTTAGCTGCCAGGTAGGAGAAGGATCTACCACCCATCGTAGTTTTGTTGATGCGAGGTACAATGGCGAGGGCTTGGTTGGAGGATCGTAGCTGACAGGAGGGGGTGTAGAAGGACAGTCGTGTGTTGAGGCATTCGGGTCCAAGTTCGTAAAGTGCTTTGTGTGCGTGGGTTAGGAGGCGGAAAGTAATCCTCTTATTTACGGGGAGCCAGTGGAGGTTTTTCAGGTGACCAGAGATGTGTTCTTTACGCGGGATGTCTAGTATGAGTCTGGCTGATGCGTTCTGGATGCGTTGGAGTTTTTTCTGGAGTTTTGCGGTGGTACCGGCGTATAGGGTGTTTCCGTAGTCCAGGCGGCTTGTGACCAGTGCGTGGGTGACCGTTTTTCTAGTTTCGGTGGGGATCCAGCGAAATGTTTTTTTGAGCATGCGAAGGATGTTGAAGCAAGATGATGAAACGGCGTTCACTTGTCTGGTCATCGAGAGTGAGGAGTCCAGGATGACGCCCAGGTTCCGTGCGTGGTCCGTCGGGATGGGTGCTTTTCCAAGGGCCTCTGGCCACCAAGAGTCATCCCAGGCGGAGGGGGAGGTGCCTAAGATGAGGACTTCTGTTTTGTCTGAGTTCAGTTTCAGACGGCTGTGCTTCATCCACTCGGCTACTTCTTTCATTCCTTCGTGTAAATTGGTTTCGGCGGTGTTAGGGTCTTTGGTGAGTAAAAGGATCAGTTGAGTGTCGTCAGTGTAGGAGATGATGTTGAGGTTGTGTTGGCGTGCGATGGTCGCGAGGGGGCTCATGTATACGTTAATGAGGGTGGGGCTGAGTGACGATCCTTGCCGCAGATGACTTCAGAGGCCTCTGACTTGAATGGTGGGAGGCGGACTCTCTGGGTTCTTCCGGTGAGGAACGAGGTGATCCATTCCAGTGCTTTTCCTTGGATTCCGACGTTTCTGAGGCGTTGCAGGAGGGTGCTATGACAGACTGTGTCGAAGGCAGTGGAGAGGTCGAGGAGGATGAGGGCGACTGTGTCTCCATTTTCCAGTAGAGTTCGAATGTCGTCTGTTGCTGCGATAAGTGCGGTCTCGGTGCTGTGTTTGGCTCGGAAGCCAGACTGTGAGGAGTCGAGGGATTTGTTGGCTTCGAGGAAGGTGGCGAGCTGGTTGTTGACAGCTTTCTCGATGACTTTGGCCGGGAATGGAAGAAGCGAGATGGGGCGTTAGTTTTTGAGTTCGGTGGGGTCAGCTGTGGGTTTTTTCAGAAGGGCGCTAAGTTCTGCGTGTTTCCAGCTTTCCGGGAAGGTGGCTGAGTTGAGGGAGCAGTTGATGACATCTCGGAGGTGTGGTGCTATGATGGAGTCTGCTTTGTTGAAGATGTGGTGAGGGCAAGGGTCTGTGGGGGATCCAGAGTGGATGGAGTTCATCAGGCGGATGGTGTCCTCGGTAGAGATTGGGTTCCAGTCGTTAAGGATGTTCAAGGGGGGTGAAGGTCCTGCAGAAGGTTGGGTGGGTTGGTCTCCGGGTCGGTTGTCGAAGCTGTTATGGATGTCTGCGATTTTGTTGTGGAAGAAGGAAGCTAGGGAGTCGCAGAGGGCTTGGGAGGGGAAGATGTCGTTGGAGTTGGCTGATGGGTTGGTAAATTCTTTGACGATGTTGAATAATTCCTTGCTGTTGTGGGCGTTGTTATCTAGTCGGTCTTTGAATGCGGCTTTCTTGGCAGACCGGATGAGTTGATGATGTATGCGGGTGGCGTTTTTGAAGGCGTCTCTGGTGCTGGTGTTTGGGTCTTTTTTCCAGGCCTTCTCGAGGGAGCGACAGAGTTTCTTCGATTTCTTAAGATCATTGTTGAACCAGGAGGCGTTTTTGCTGCCTAGTTGGATTTGACGTTTTTTCAAAGGTGCTAGGTTGTCGGTGCTGTTGGTTAACCATTGGGTGAGGTTAATGGCTGCTTGGTCGGGGGTTTGAGGAGTGGGCAGGGGGGTTTTGAAGGAGCGATGAGGAGATCTGGTCGATGGTGATTTTGTTCCAGTTTCTTCGCAGTGTAGGTTGAGGATGGTTGTGGGTTGTGGTCTTTTTGTAGATAAAGTGAACGCAGCTGTGGTCCGTCCAATGGAGAGTTGTGGTGTGACTGAAGGAGACATGTTTGCTGGAGGTGAAGATAGGGTCGAGAGTGTGACCTGCAATGTGGGTGGGGGTAGTGACAAGTTGTTTGAGTCCGAGGTTGGCGAGATTGTCCAGAAGGGCGGTGGCGTTGCTGTCATTGCTCTTTTCCAAGTGAAAGTTGAGGTCTCCCAGTAGAATGTAATCCTCGGAGGGGAGGGCGTGTGGGGTGATAAAGTCAGTGATGTCGTCACTGAATTGTGCACGGGGTCCTGGAGGCCGGTAGAGGAGGGTGCCTCTGAGTGTGGTCTTGGGGTCGGTGTGGATCTGGAAGTGAAGTGTTCTGCGCTGGCAAGGTTGACGTCTGAGCTGGTAGAGATGCGGATGGAATTCTTATGGACGATAGCGATGCCTCCTCCTGTTTGCTTGGTGCGGTTCTTACGGATAATCTTGCCGGCAGTGAGCTTTTCAGAGCCCTGCTGCTGTTCAATGAAGCCCTGACAGACATCCTTTTGGGCACCTGTGGATAGGATGATTGCCCGACGCAACCGCTCGGCACAGGACGACCCCACTGTCCTCTCCCAACACCAAGCTTCCACGTCCAAAGGCGCCTTCCCCAACGCTCCACCTGATAGGGAATCCAAAAATGCTGAATTAACTTTGGGAAGAAGATGTTTTCTTCCTCCATCTTGGGACTTCGTTCGGTAAACACAGCATGTCTGTTGGGCCGTTATTCCCACTCTGTGTTGGATACGTTGGTGCAAGTGTTGCCCCAGTGTCCGGAGGCGGCCCGGACCATGCTCTCCTGTGCAGTTGCCGAGGGGATAGATGCAGCGAAGTTTACCATCTACTATGGAATGGACACCGCTGGGTAGGACGTTTTCAACATCGGTAGCCCTTCGACACTACACCTGGCTGAGGTCGACTGGCTTTTCTGGGGATGTCCAAAACACCCTGATGGACATGCCCTTTGGTGGCTGTTGCCTGTTCGGCGACAAAGCAGACTGTGCACTAGAGCGCTTCAAGGAGTCTCGGGCTACAGCCTTGTCCTTGGGCTTCTCCACCACACGCCTTTCGCGGTGTGCTTTTCGCCCCTTTCGTGGCTACGAAAGGGGTGCCCCACCATGTTCCTTCCAAGGCCTCAGCGCCGCCGGGGATGTGGGAACCATGGCCGTGGTTCTGGGGTCCAGCGGCAGGCCAGTCCACCACCGCCCCCTCTGCAGCAATCTCCTAATCCAACCTTTGAGGCCCATCACACGCCAGTGGGTGGCAGAATTTGCCATCATCTCCCCCACTGGCGTACCATCACGTCAGACAGGTGGGTTTTGCAGATAGTCCGAAGGGGCTACTCCCTCCCCTTCGAGACTACCCCCAAATCCCCCCCCAGGCATGCCGCCTCAGTACCTTCGTGTGTCGGGAGATCATCTGGCCCTTCTCCAACAGAAAGTTACGGCTCTTGGCCAAGGGCACCATCAAACAAGTTCATGCCTCAGAAGTAGGTTGTGGTTGCTATTCCCACTACTTTCTGGTGCCCAAGAAGGACAAGGGCCTGCGTCCTATCTTAGATCTCAGGAACGTCAACCGCTCCTGAATGAGAAGTTCAAAATGTTGACCCTGGCTCAGGTTCTGTCTGCCCTCGACCCTGGAGACTGGATGGTAGTGTTGGACTTGCAGTTTGCTTATTTTCACCTCCCCGTCCTGCCGGCCCACTGTCGTTAACTACGGTTCACGGTAGGCCACAAGCATTTTCAGTTTCCCGTGCTCCCCTTTGGACTTACCAGTGCCCGTTGGGTGTTCACGAAAGTGATGGCAGTGGTAGAAGCTCATCTGCACAGATCAGGGGTTCCAGTCTTCCCCTATCTCGACAACTAGTTGTTGAAGGCGGGCTCACCCAGCAGTCGTCTTCCCAACTCCAGACTACGGCCGACCTGCATTCGCTGGGGTTCTCCATCAGTGTGCCAAAGTCACACCTTTCACCCTCTCAGAAGCTCCATTTCATCAGAGTGGTTCTGGACATGATACATTTTAGGGTCTATTCTCCCGAACAGCGTGTACAGGATATTCTGGCTTTGATTCCGATCTTTCAGCCTCTATCCCGGGTTTCGGTCAGGATGACCCTCTGGCTACTGGGCCTGATGGCCTCCTGCATCCTGCTGGTGGCTCATGCCAGATGGTATATGCGGGCTCTGAAGTGAGACCTGAAGTTCCAGTTGGCACCGCATCAGGGGAACCTGTCCGAATGCGTCCAGATCACGATGGGCACTGCACGCCAACTGCAGTGGTGGCTCAAAACCAGGATTGGGTCGACGGCAGATCCCTCTCCCTTCCTCAACGAGAGTTCACAGTGGTGACAGATACATCACTTCTGGGATGGGGCGACCACATGGAGAAGGCGGAGATTAGAGGCCTCTGGTCTCCAGCAGAGTCCGGGCTCCATATCAACCTTCTGGACCTTCTGGCGGTTCGTCTTTCACTCAAAGCATTCCTTCCCTCTGTCCGGGGAAGAGTAGTGCAGGTGTTCACAGACAACACCACCGCCATGTGGTACTGCAACAAACAGGGCGGGTTGGGGTCGTGGACCCTATGTCAAGAGGCTCTGTGTCTCTGGACATGGCTGGAACATCAGGGCATATCCCTGGTGGTTCAACACCTGGCAGGTTCTCTGAACGCCAGGGTAGACTAACTCAGCCGCAGGTGCATAATGGATCTGGAATGGCATCTTCACTCTGACGTGGCTCAAGGTCTCTTTCAACAGTGGGGAGAGCCTTGTTTAGATCCATTCACCACTGAAGAGAAAGCAATTCTGCGCATTGGAATTTCCAAGGCAACACTCGCTAGGCAAGGCGTTTTGTCGTGAGTGGAGTTCCGGTCTTGTATACGCCTTTCCACCTATACAACTTCTGCCCAAAGTGCTGAAAAAGATCAAGCGCAACCGGGCCCAGGTCATTCTTGTGGCTCCGGAGTGGGCAAAAAGAGTCTGGTATCCCAAGCTGCTCAACATGGCCATCAATCCTCCGATCTGACTGCCTCTTCGGGAGGGTCTTCTGTCGCAGCAGCATGGGACGGTACTCCCCCTGAACCTGTCCAGCCTCCACCTCCCCTTGTGGAGATTGAGCGGTGGCAGTTGACGTTTTTTGACCTTCGTCCGAAGTCTGTAATGTAATCTTGGCAGCCATGCGTCCCTCCACTAAGATGGCATACGCCTGGAGTAGGAACAGATTTGTGGCATGGTGCACAGCAAAGGCTGTGGATCCCATTTCCGCCCCTCTTTATGAGGTTCTCATGTTCCTCCTTTCTTTAGGCACTCTTAAGGGCTACCTCTTGGCCATTTCAGCCTTCCTTAGGCTTCCTGATCATCCTTCTCTTTTCAAGTCCCCTGTTGTAAATAGATTTCTTAAGGGCATTACTCCTCTTTTTCCTCCTGTTCCATTCATAATGCCTCAGTGGGTCTTGAACTTGGTTCTTACCTATCTTATGTGCGCTCCCTTTGAGTCGCTACATAACTGCCCTCTTAGGCTTTTTAACCTTGAAAACTGCCTTTCTGGTGGCCATCAGCTCTGCGCGCAGGGTGAGTGAGCTACAAGCTCTTTCTTCCAAGCCTCCCTATCTGATTGTTCATCTGGACAAAGTCGTGCTCAGACCTAGACCTTCCTTTCTTACGAAGGTGGTCACTTCTTTACATTGGCCAAACCATCACTTTGCCCACCTTCTTTCCGCATCCGCATCCTTCAAGTGAGGAAGAGAGGCTGCAAGGTCTGGATCCAAAATGTGCGCTTTCCTTCTACTTGGATCGCATCAAACAATTCCAGGTGGACGACCAGCTGATTGTTGGTGACGTGGGCGCTAAGAAAGGTTGGGCCGTGCAAAAACGGAACATCTCCATGCGGGTCATTCTGTGCATCAAAACCTGCTATTCTTTGGCAAAGAAGGTGCCTCCAGTGGGGCTGCGCACCCATTCCACCAGCCGACGGGGCAGCTACTACTTCTTTGGGACGGGGAGTCCCCCTATATGACATCTGTCAGGCAGCTACGCACATGTTCACCAAATACTACTCCCTGGACAGCCAAGTCCGGAGAGACGGCTTCTTTGGCCTTTCTGTTCTCCAGGACTTTCTGGTGTGAACTTAGTTCGCAGACCCAGCCCCGAGGTTGGTATTGCTGGGGTATCTATTCTAAGGTAGGGAATCCAATCTATAACAAACGTTTTTTTTCAGATGAACACGTTAGGGTAGAAGGGGTCTCAGGGCAGGAGCTTGGGGTTGTTGTAGGGCTCAGGGATGCAGGGGGGGTCTAGGGTTACACTTACCTGATAGGTTTTAACCATGAATATGCCTTAACGAACAAGTTACTTACCTTCAGTAACAATAGATCTGTAAGAAACATAGGTTAGTTATAGATTCCTTTCCTTAGAATTACCCCAAGACGTCAGACTGGATCTGCACGTCGGAAGATGGCGTGAGTCGACTCTGCGTTCGGCGTCAGCATCGTGGTCACCGGGATGATGTCACGATAGCTACATAGATGCCGCCCTCGCATGCTGACGTCAGTTCTGTACACTACTTTCCACACCACACCTGGTCCTCTCACAATCCTTCCTCTTTTGGGCCTGCCCATTCCAACAGCTAGACCGTGCACTTCCTTAACCATGCATATGGGTGGTTAAGGCCAGCGTGGTTGCACTTGTGTTGTTCGGACTCGTGTGGCTGAGCACGCTCTTTTCTCACCGTTTCTCAGTGCAGCTACCTTGTGTGCATGCTGTTTTGCTTGAGTGTGCGTGCGCAAGTGTGGTATATAACATGAGGCCCATAGGTTCCATTTTGGCAAGTTCAGGACCTAGAAGAGCTAAGATTGAGGTGTGGACTGCAGATTCAGACAGTAGACTTGGGTTGCTGTTATTCCTGAGGTCTGGGAAAATAACACTGAAGAAAGAGGTTCTGAGCATCCTCTGTGCACATAAAAGGCCTTTATGATTCAGGAGGGGGGCTAGTCCTGGGCATAATGTTTAGAGTACATGGTGGGTCTGATAAGGCACATGTTACAGGATCATAGAATCATAAAAGTAGGGAGGCTTAGGTCTTTAAGCATTGTGAGGCCCATAAGTGAGTCTGACACCCAGGTGAGACCCTGAAGCTGTATCTTTGCCCAGTGTTGTGGGTTCATAAATTCTTGTGCCACCACTGCTGCAGCAGATAGCCCTCTGAAAAAGACCAGGAGAAAGGATTGGGCACTTGATAGGACCACAACAACAAGAATATCATAAGACCCGACACTAAATCACATCTATTGTCTGGGAGAACAGTATAAAAGCGGAAACTAGAATCCCACAAATTGATCATTAGCCTAGACAAGATCATCACAACTTTGAGCTGCTGCAACCAGGACTGGGGACCAATGTCTGCTAGTCTCCCAGCTGGGTGGGAGGCCATCAATCAGGAAACCAAGAACATTTGTCCTGTGCCAAGGGCAACAGCCTTCTGTCTGCATGTCAGGACCAGTTCTTCCTGTGAGGAGGAGGAGGGATCCTGGAAGGAAGGAGGCTCAGCAGGCATCCTGGTGAGTGGATTGGAGTAAAGTGTGAGGCACCCAGTCGATTAAGACCGTTGTTATGAGAGGAAGCCATCCAACCTCTTTCAGAAGTCAGCAACCACGGTAAGGGCCAACTTGAAGTTTCGGGCCATCTTTTGTGAAACAATAATTGGGGCTGTTGTCCTTTCCTGTAACCTGAGCCTTCCTTAAGGGGGCCACTCGGACCGTTGGGGCTGTCGTCTGGTTAAGTCGGCATCATTGGGGCCATTATCCTTGCTTGTGAACCCTGTATACCAGAAGGGGACATTAGGAACTCTGTGGCCATGGTCTATATCTGAGGAGCCCCCAACGACGATTAGAGCTCAGGAGCATAAGACTCACTGCTGAAAACCCTTCACCTTTTCTGAAAAAACCACGAAGGAGAAGCTTCCTACTACAGCCACGTCAGTGCGTCGCTTCCACTGATCGTTTGTAAGATGAGATACATGTCGCTCATCGCTGCAGCATGGGACGATCGGCCTAACTTCACAAATGTTTCTTCAGACGTCGACTGGGTGAGACTGAACCAGGACCAGCAGGTCTTCTGGGACTTGCATGTACTTAATGTATTAGCGCTATAGCGAGCTGAGTTTTCAGGGCCAAAGTGAGTCTTTGTTTTGTATTACTAGTGCAGACAGCACCTTTGGGGCCACCTCAAGTATACCACCTAAACTCCTTTGTAAACACAGAGGAGTTAGGCAGACAACCCTGGGACACACTGCCTAGGAAAGCACTAGAGTGCTCACCCTGAAATAGTTTAGTGGGTATTATTTAGTGTGTTGTATTATACTTTGTATAATAAATACTCCTGTTCTTACCACATGTAAGTATTGGTCCGGACATGCAGTTTATTTGGGTTGCTGTTTGTAATGTGAGTCTTGTGGCTTCTCTTACCTTGCATCTGCTCCCCCCATAAGCCTTGCACTGGTAGACCCTTGGTTGACAAGTGCTGAATGGTAGTATATGTACCAACTGTTTAAGATCCATAGTAGGTTGAGTCCCAGAACAGTAGGGGTAAAAGGCCGCTACCCCCATGATTGACCACAGTAGCCCCTCCCTGCCCCGTGGCTCTCTGAAAGGGATCGTAGCACCAACAAAAATATGGCCCACCCATTAGAAAAGAAAGATTTGCTACACTTGTTGCTTTTTCAAACATTACTTCTTTAGCATCGTACAGCACACATGAGACACCTTAGTAGTTTCTCTATACCCCACTTTATTGTCACTTGCTAATAGGAAAACAAAGTGGGGTGGAGTTGGTGACCATGCAGGGCAGGAGTCATCCATTGACTTGAAATGTCTTTGAAGACAAACACATTGTAATGTCTAACCCCTACCTTTTACCTATGTATATATTGTTTACCATGCTCATGAGTATGTTAACTGTATGATTAGTCATTTCTCTACGTATCACCTAGGCTGCTTGAGATGATCTTCTGCTGTGCTGGGCCAAAATGTACACGAGCACTGTGCCTCATGACGAGCTGAGCTCGTCATGAGCACGGAAGGGGTTAAGCCAAACCATGTCCTAATTGCTGCATATCTTCGAAAGTGATTAGAACTGCAGTTGGTTAATATCACTCCAGAACCTTCTCCCAAGCATTCAAGCTACATGTCTGTCACTCCCAAATCCTCAGGGCACTTTCTACCCTTCTCTCCAATGATTCCCTATGAAGAGGGGAGGTAGAGTGTTGTGCAGTATTTCGTATCTGCTCTGTAAGGAATGAATAATGTCCTGGTCAGAGACATGTCTCAAAGGCAAGCAAACGTATCCACCTTTGTGTGGTTCTTCTTTCCAAATCGGTTTTGTGTGCAGCCAGATATCTGTGCAATGTTAATTACTTAAACATAACCGTTTAAGAGGCTAAATGGAAGATTCCTTTCTGTTGCATTTTTATAATTTTTGTTAAGACAACCAATGTCAACCAGTTTGCTAAAATAATATGGCAATCTCACATGGCCTCAGTTTTCATCACTGTTCGAATATTACCTCTCCAGGCCCTAAGGCTTACACATGCGCACTGTAAACATTTAATAAGTCTCAGGGTTGTCATACACTTAGTTCTGATTTCTTTGCAACATGAATGTATTATAAGAAAAGCCCTTCGACATACATCACTCCTGTCTTGTCCCCTATGACTAGATTACATATATATATATATATATATATATATATTACATAATACAATATATAATTACAGTTGCGTATTGCCTCATGGAGTATTAGATACTATGTAGATTGATTACATTGTCTGCGCATCTCATTGCACTTTATTCATCTAATTTTGCACATCTGCGCTTATTTCCTATGAATTTAGTGTTGATTATGTGACTTGTCTATTTAACTTGTAAATATATGGGATATAGTGTTTTTTATATATATATATACCCGTTTTTAACATTTTTTGATACTGCATTTTTTGATACCAGCTTTTACCATTTATGACTTTGATTGCCATGAATTATTGTATTTATTGACTATTTATATTCAGGAATCTGAATTTCTGTGTTCATTTATATACGGGATGTCTGGTCCTGGTAATGATGCGGCTTATATTGCACTGTGACACTCTTTTCGTCACAATCACTTTTTTGCACTTTTTTCCACTCATGCACTTTATAATGTCCTTTGCTGCTATTTAATTCTGCTATTTTGCACATTACAGTCAATGGTTTACATGTTTCCTATTTTCAGATTTTACCAACTGAAATAAGTTAAACAAAATATATATACCGTCGTTATATATTTGTGATGGTGCTGTAAGATATTGGTCATAAAGATCTTTATGACTTTATGTTATTAGAAATAGTGGCACTTTATGAGTAATCATGGATTTAACCAGTCATTTTCTATTAATATGTACACCCAAACACCACCACTTTGTGAATTTTGGATTTAACCTGTGACTGTCATTTAAAATGTGCTGTCTACATATAATTGCTGCAGCAAAAGTCTGTCTTCACTATTGTTACCCACGTGACACGGGAGGTAGCCACCAGGGGGTGGTAACATAGCATTAGTATTGCATTTAAAAAAGGCTTGTGATTGTTTCTTTTTTTTCACTGCAGCGTGAACAAGGGCACTTGTGCTCGAAACGCGTCGCTGACCTGGCTTTGTGAATGAAATAAACAAGAACTCTTGCTGACTTGGTGGTCCGTATTTCCTTTTGTGGATGGCGTGGAGGCTTTGACCACGTACGCAGATCCCGAAGAGGGGAAACTCGTGCGCATATATATATATATATATATATATATGTATATATATATATATATAGTTAGGAATTAGCATTTAAAAAACCTATGAAATTCACTGAAAAAACCATAGGTTTGACACCAGTTATAGTTAGCTGGAAATTTTACTGACATAAAACCATTGAAATTCCCACATTATAGTTAGTTTGACTCACTATAACTTGCGCGCCTGCAATGCACTGCTGATGACGTCACATATTACATCACTCATGACTGATGTGAAACCTATGGTTTTTTCAGTGAATTTCATAGGTTTTTTAAATGCTAATTCCTAACTATAACTGATGTGAAACCTATGGTTTTTTCAGTGAATTTCATAGGTTTTTTAATAGCAAATTTCTATTGCTATCAAATATAATATTTTTTTAAATGAATCCTATATTGTATATTTATGTAATACTATTTTTTATATGTATATTCTTCATTTTTTTATTTTTTATTTTTTTGCCCTGGGGCGCTCCTGGTGCGCGTACCGGGGAGCGCGCTGGTCAGCGCAATCTTGCGGCGTGCCCCGGTGCGCGTACTGGGGAGCGTCCCGTTAGCGCTATTGCCGCGAACGAAAACATCATCGTGACTTATCGCGTAGCCGCATCCGCGTGATACGCACGGGGTAAGCGCACCCGGAAGCAGCCACGCGCATACGAACGCGCTACATAAGCGCCCCAGGGCGCGCCCCGGGTCGCGTAGCGTAAGCGCGTCTGGTCATGTGACCTGAAAATAACACTTTCCATTGGTTCAGAACAGTTTTGGTTTCCAAATGATGAAGGCCCGAGTCATGTGACCTGAAAATAACACTTTTCATTGGTTCAGGACAGTTTTGTTTTCCAAATGATGAAAGCCCCCACCTATTTTCCTCATTCTCACTTTGTACTTTGAGTGAGGAAGGCCTGTTGAAAGACCTCTCTGTACCTTTTTGGACTGAAAAATGGCTTCAGTAGCAGCAGCAGGAGCATCTCAACTACCACCACCACCACCACAAGGACCACCACAACACCACAGTGGTGGAGATGAAGAAGAGGAGGAGGAGGAGGAGGAGAGGAGGAGGTTCCTGCCTGAAGATACTACCCCATTTAAGCCAAAGGAGCACAATATCTGGGAGTTTTTTTTCAATAAGTTAATGCGCCAAAGGTGACTTGTTTAACCTGTGGCATTCCACTTTCAAGGGGGAATCCTAACAAAAAATACTCTTTTGGCAACAATACCATGATTTGCCACATGCAACGCCGGCACCCTAATAACTATGCTAGGGCAAAGGTCCCGGAACTGGCCAGAAACCCTCCCCAATCTTCTCCCAGCACCTCCCAAAGTAAACAACCCACTCCATCGGGTCCAGAGACAAGGGAGATGATCCCAAACATCCAACCCAAGTTTGGAGAATTTAAAATCTTGTGCATATTTTGTGGAAGGACAATTAGCTATGGTGAGCAAAGCATTAAACTCATCAACCGTGCTGGTGACATCCACAAGTGCCCCAAAAAACCTTATTTTTTTCTGATTTTTTTTGCTCCAGTTGAGCCGTTTACAATTCCCTGTTTTCTGTTTGTCCCCATAAAAATAAAAAAAAAGTATAAAATTGTTCATAAAAGCCAAAAAAAGTAAAAAATGTTCCAAAAAACAATAAAAAAATATAAAACAACAAAAAGAATAAAAAAACTGTTCTTTTTAGAACTACCTCCAATTATAAAAAAATACAGAGACACAAGATGGCGGCCGCTCCGGACTGTTTGGAATGTTGACAGACACCCGAGAGCCTATCAGCTTTCCGCTCGCGAACTCGCGTAGCGCGCTTATAGATATATATATTTTTTTTAACATAAATTACTCAAAATCCACTGGAGCACATATCTTGAGACATAGCAAAGGCACATCGGGCTACCAGTCCCTACAATTTTGCCAAGTTTGGTGGAAATCCATTCAGACGTTCGGGCTAAAAGTGAGTCCAACCGCCCTATGGAAATTAACATGGGCAAAACACGTTTTGGGACCCCTCTTTTATCTCGGCCCCCGCTTGACGAATCCCCCCCAAACTTTCAGGGAAGGAGCGGAGCGCAGTGAGGCAAATGTCATGAAAATTACAGGCAGATCCCTCAATCGACGCCAAAGTTATTCCCAATAGAATGTTGCGATTTCCCTATACAAATTAATCCTAACTATAACTACCTACTGGCGACCGCCAGTAGGTAATATATATATATATATATATATATATATATATATATATATTTATATATATATATATATATATATGGAACTAATTAGTGGGTTTTTGCTTCATGGTGTTAATCATATGTGGGTAAGGAGGGTTGCAGCGTGTTATCCTTCACATATTCATAGGAAGGCAACTTTACGTTTAAAAACACTCAAATGTTCACCAGTTTAGTACAATTTTGCTGTGGGTTGTAGGCTAAACCATTTCTTCCAGGTTTGACTTGTGCCCACCTGTAACACCTTCCTCAGCCTTGCGGGTACGTTACTTTTTTCATCATTAGTATTAAAAAATAAATTCTTACCCCCTATTAGATTGAAACCAATCCTGTCAAAAAATAAAAAATATTTCCCCAAATGTATGCAACGCTGACCCTATGATTACTTTAAATAATGATAATATATTCCTGCCTGCTGCCTTACTGTGTGTTAGACCTGTTGTGCCAGACATTTGGATCATAGTTTCTAAACTTGTAATAAATAAATGTGGATATTTACTTGGTTATATTAATGCTATCTCCCTGTTCAGTGTGTAACTTCAGTTCATAATAATCACTTGCTGATTCTAATACTAAATCTTGTTTTATTAACAATTAGAATAAGCTTCTGAGTTTCTTAAGATTTGCATGTCGGAGCTTGTTCTTTTATGGTCAACGGAGTATAGTTATCACTTCTTGTGTTGACTTCATATAACCACAGCATCCAGTCAGTTTACACACAGACATTAGAAATGTGAATCCTTTGTTAAGTGCACTACAATTTTCTGCGACGTTCATACTATAACTTATTTTTCATTGTTTTTAGCCTTTGCGAATTCTCTCTTTTCGATGATACTTTGCAAGCATGTTTATCAGTTTTACTACAGTGTTTGAAAGAAAGAAAAAAGTTTACATACGAGTGAGGTTTCCTTTGGATATGAACAGTCTTTAACATTTAAAAAATGGATTGGTGCTTGAACAAACAATGCATTGCCTAGGGAATTTCCCATGCATATTCAGGAACAAATTTCCCAACTGTGAGTCCCACCTAGCATCTTTTGAAATTGTTAATTATTCGTGGAAATTGTAATAAGACCATGTAATATTTGATTTCTCATTTAGAGTACAAGTTAATAATTCAAACTCTTGTACTGAAATCAAATTGTAATCTTATTTATTTAATGATTTCCAACGATTGGTCCGATTATACTGATGGAATATTTCAGCATCATTTATCTGATTCTGCGGAACTCTATGCAGTCTAATTTCTTATTTAAAAAAATCTTTTGGCCTTAACATCTGTTCTTGTTTATTTACAGAATTCTAGCATGTTTTCCACAGCATTAAAAGTAATTGAAGTCATTTCTGAAATTTGAATATATTTTCTTTATTATTATTCTTAAATCATTCTTTTATTTTAAATATCCCCTGAATATTTTTGCATGAGTTTCTTTTATCTTTTGTAGGACATCTGCAGCGGGATATGTTACAGCCACAGCAGTCAATATAATCAGATCATGTTTCATTCTTTTCTGTCTCTTTCGACCTTTATTTTGACCTCAATGAAGAACCCTGCGTCTAGTTGTAAACATGAGTGAGGTGTGTTGCATTATGATTGTAAAACATGTTTCAGCATCATTGTAATATTTCAGTGGCAATTTAAAATCGGAACTTTTTGTCGTATTCTCGGCCTTACTTCCTATTGCCAGAATTTGTTATTGTTTCCACTATTGGTTTTGCTGTAGTGCTCTTGTTGCATTAAATATATTTAGAAACCAATCAGCATACCGATTGTGATAGCACAGTTGTTTGTAATTCTCTAAAGTGATATGAGGATCATCGTTGTACATTCTCAAGCATGTCAGAAGTTTCATGAGTACTTTTTTCACAGTCTCTCTCTTCCGTTTCCTGGTAAAAGGGATTGGAGGGAAGATGTAACCTAAATCAAGATGAAATCTGTGTGATATTTAGTCTCTACTGGCCCCAGAATTTGATGATCTATTTCTTCCCAATAGACACCATCTTGCAGGGGTATGGCTGTTGTTCTTCCTTAAAGATACTTCTCTGATAACTCTACATATTTTATTTTGTCAGTGCTCTGTCCTGACTTGGGCCCATTACACCCAACGGACATATAATGCACAAACATTTGGGATGCATGCTTCAGTCGTAGATTCTAGGAATGGCATTGGTGTTAGTGTAATTCATTTCTTTCCGTGGGCTGTGGATCGAACTTTAATGAATACAGTTTGTACAGCAGTGAGTATTTTTCCTTTTGGAGGAAATCGCTCTTCCACAGAAGTGTATGTATGATTTGTATGCATTAGATATCATGTGCCCTTCAGTGTAAAGGATACATGTGGTTCCAGGTTGACTTGGAGCTGTCCTAACCACCAAATTAAGTGTGTTACCTTGAATTTGTAAATGTGCTGAATATTAGTGAAAGCCGCTACTTCCAGTCCTTTTTGGTAAAACAGGTTTGATTAGTTAATATAAGGGTCTAACTCTCTCAACATACTGTGGGAAACTTGTTCTGCAAAAATGTAGGAACCCCAATAATGCTTGTAACTCCCCGATTTATAGCCTGTATCAGCTAGGGCTGTAATTATGCTCTAGATGTTAGCGATGTTCTTTCACGTCATCATCTGTTGGGTCTGACATCACCATAGGATACCACAGTCTAGTCATATTGCAACAATTCGATTATTTTTGCAGAGGATATTCCTGGACTGTTTCTGTACCTCTGTGGGGAGGGGGTTGTTTATTTTTCTTCTATCTATAATATTTAACTTTCTCTGCATTTCCTCTTTATGATAAAATTGGAATTGTTTTTGTTCCAGTTTCCTTGCTTTTGGAAGATTATCACATATCATTCTCCGCTCTCGTTTTTGAAGTCTAACCAGTAGAGTGCATCTCCCCATGTAGAGATCAGCTTAAGATATTATTCTTGGCAACTCCACCTCTTTTCTGATATTATTGAGCATTTCTTTGGTGAATAACCGACAATGCTTCATAACTTTAAATAAATATTATCTTGAAATATCTCAGGAACTGTATCGTTACCTCTGAGCTTCCTCCCTAAATCTGCTTGTGAAACACTAAGTCTTTCCTGTATTTGTTTTGCTACTGTAGACAGTCCCGCTATTGAAGGCGTGCCGTGGGTCGTCATGTTTAGGGTAGCAAATATACTTCCCCATGACTTACACTGTTGTACATCCTGTAAGTCACCTATTGGGATTCATATATTTAATATTTGGTGTTTATCCTGTAGAATAGAATGAAGACATAAACTTCAAATTGATATGCTTCCTTTGCTCATCAAATTGGTATTTCATTCTGTTTATTTGGGAAGTGCCCCATTATAGCATGTTTTGTCTGTGGATTAATTACTGTAGCCTATGTTTGTGTAGGTGGTTGCACAGTTCCTACTATTTCGGTTACTCAGTCTAGTAGTATGCCTGTCTCAACTGTCTATATATGTTAATGATCTCAGTAAGCATCTTTCTACTTTCTGGAAATGGGGATGATCTCTTTCTGAATGTAGTGCATATGTAGGAAGCACTGAATAAGTCTGCTCTGGCATTGTGAGTGGATTTAAGCATTCGATTTATATTACATGTGGGAGCTTTCCCGGAAACAAAGTCAAATGTTGAACGCAAGTCAAAGACACTTCAGTGTATACAAATGGATCATATTGGGATGAATAGCCCTGCTGCATCAGCAGCTTCTAGTTCAATCCAATAGTAAAAACCCTCCACAGTTCCATAGTACAGGCTGGGTCTGCATTACTTCATCCCTACTTAATAGAAAATCGGTAGCTGTCAAACAGGCAGTGAGGGCTGAGCGAACATTCCATGAAATCTCCATTTACTACAGCTCAACCTAGCTGATTCTCCAGCCATTGCTTAGAATGACTGTCAGGGGGTTCCTACCTGCCACGACTCTGCTACTGATGTTTGTCCCTCTTCGTTTCCACCTCGGCGCACACAGGATGTTCGTACACCTTCCACGGCCGCCTGGGCTTACCCGGAGGCAGGGCCTTCATCAGTGACGTCGTCCCCTGATCTCCAATCATCTCCCACGACGGCGCTGATAACGCGAGGTTTCGAACAGGAGGGCGCGAACGCCGGAGCAGCACAGGAAGCATCGGACGTCTTCGCCGCTGGAAGGAAGGAACCCGGAACCGGATTGCTGAAGGAGACCGAAGCCGGAGACGGGGAGAGACCGGCAGCAGTAGAGCCAGGAGGCCAACGGAACCACGCTCCGCCCAGCCACACTTCACCTGGAGAAGTGTGGCATCGCAAGGTACGAGCTCGTATACGGGGACTCTTTCAGTCGGAGGGAGGAAACGGTTAAAGGGCGGTTGGATGGATAAGGGACGGGAGTGCATAAAGTGCCGCCTTAGTACGGAAACCCAACAACCGGTGATGGTCCCTGGTGATCCCCCTCACGCCCTTACCCTACCCCTCACGTGTATCAGATAAACAGCGCAGTCCAGTAATGTGGCGTTTTCTTTCTTTCCTTCCATTTCCGCTCAACGCCCCTTGAGAGTGAGAAGACCTTCCAACCGATGTACCACTCGGAAGTCCTGGCGTAACCGAAAAGCTGCTTTTCATCAACCTACAGTCCTTTTCTCATTGTTGCTTTAATAAACCCCCAGTACCACTATATTCTACTTTGTGGTTTTGCCTCATTACTCGCTACCCAGTAACTGCAACCCTTACAAGTGGTGCCGTGACTCGGATTTCCCTTTGAACCGTCCTCTGATACAAGATGGAAGCCCTAATACAGCAAATGAAAGAGGCCCAGGATAAACTCGAGTGGGCAATAGGCCAAACCGCTACTCAGGCTGACACTGACCGCACAACGTTTTCTAACGCCATACAGGCCCAAGTTGATAACCTGGTAAAATTGGCTGAGGGACAGAATCAACTTATGACTGTGTTGGGACAAGGCAGAACAAACGCCCCTGGTACCGTTGTCCCGCTACAAAAGTTCACTCCGGGTGACGATCCTTTGGCTTTCTTCCTTAACTTTGAAAGGGCTGCCAGGGCCAGTGCTTGGCCGGGGGATAGGTGGCCATTCTATCTTGCACCCTTGCTAACAGGTGAGGCCCAATCCGCTTACCAAATGATCAATAGAGACGGCACTGCAGTGTATGCTGTCGTAAAGAAATATATCTTGGACCGGTTGGGCGTTGATGAAGAAACTCACAGACTCAAATTCCGACAGGAACGCGGTACCCCTGGGGACCTTCCTAAAACCCTGTTTTATAAACTAAAAGCAGCCGCAGACCTCTGGTTGAAACCACAGGAAGGTAACATAGACGATGTAATGAATAAAATATACCTCGAACAATTTCTAGAGGCACTCCCCTATGGCACACAACGCTGGTTGAAACAGCACGCAGGACTAACTCTCGAACATGCCATTGAAATGGCCACCTCTTATGCCCGTGCCCAGGGTCGACCCCCGGTGAAAGAACCAGAAAAACCTCTGAAACCCTTACCAGCGAGAGTCGAGAAAAAGTATGTAAAACCTCTGTTTGAACCTCAGCGACCACGTTATCCCAAACCTGAGGTACAACCTACTCCTGGTCCTCAATGTTACAATTGCGGAGAGTGGGGACACATAGCGAGGTTTTGCAGGAAAAAACCAAAAGAAAGGGATGAAGAGCCCATGGATGTCAGTTACGCACCGTATTCCATTCTCTTTGCAGAAGAAACTGGACCGGTATTTTACGTAAGTGTCACCTTACACGGGAAGGTAGTAAGGGCACTACTAGACTCCGGATGTAAACACTCGGTTGTACGCCAAGAACTGGTGCCTCCCTCGTGTTTAATGGCTGGAAAAACTGTGCATATACGCTGTGTTCATGGGGACGTTAGGGAATATCCCCTAGCCACTGTTAGTCTGTGTACCGCTGCAGGAACTGTAACGGAAGTAGTGGTGGGAGTTATGCCTTCTCTGCCGGAGCCCGTGATCATAGGCACTGATAACCCAGGGTTTTCTGCCCTGTTAAAGGACGCCTTGCAACCTGGTCCACGAAATGCACTGCTTGTTCCTGAGCCCTGGGCTAGAGATACACACTTTAGAACAGCGCAGTTGAATGACGCTACGCTTTCCAATGCTTGGCAAATCGCCCGCTACGGTCAGGACCCTTCGCTGAGAACCTTCCCCACCTTTGTTGAGAAAAACGGGTTGTTGTACAGGTTAGCCAAACCTGATGATACCCCACAACTCTTAGTTCCTGTCGACTTCAGAGACCAGATACTGTTTTTTGCACATGCACATTTGCTGGCAGGCCACTCAGGGGCAGAAAAGACAGGACAGGCTATTCTAAAACATTTCTTTTGGCCTGGAGTATACGCACAGATACAACGTTATTGTCAGCAGTGTCAGATTTGCCAGCGAAGAAATCCTTACGTTCCCCCACCGGTTCCGTTGAACCCTCTACCCATCATCGGAAAGCCGTTTGACAGGGTAGGAATGGACCTTATTGGACCCTTACCGAAATCGAAACAAGGTCATTTGTATGCTCTGGTCTTAGTGGACTATGCCACTCGGTACCCCGAGGCCTTCCCTCTCAGAGCAGCCACTTCTACAGCCGTCGCTCAGAAATTGGTAGAAGTCTTTTCCCGGATGGGCTTTCCTCGCGAAATCATTACTGACCAAGGAACCCCATTTGTATCACGGCTAATGGCCCAAGTATGTAAACAACTGGGAGTCAATCTATCAAAACCTCTGTATACCATCCCCAGACAGATGGCCTAGTCGAGAGCTATAATGGTAGCCTAAAACTTACGCTGAAGAAGCTTCTGTCCGGGGATGGTAAGAATTGGGACCAGTTGTTGCCTTTGGCCCTTTTTGTCCTTCGAAGCCAAAAACAAGCTAGTCTGGGTACATCCCCGTTTGAGTTGCTGTTCGGTCGTGCTTCCAGGACATTACTGGAGATCATGAAGGACAGTTGGGAAAAAGAGGGAGTTCAAGAGGCAGAGGCTCTCTTGGACTATACACGACAACTCCAGACTAGGCTCCACAAACTAAGAACGCTGGCCCATGAGCATCTAGCTGTAGCCCAAAAGAAACAAAAGACCTTTTACGACAGAGGAAAAAAATGGAGGGAATTAGATGTGGGTGACTGGGCTTTGGTGTTGTTGCCATCCTCTACACACAAGCTCAAGAAAGAGTGGCAAGGACCTTTTGAGATCACAGGAAAATAGGAAAGACCACCTATGTGTTGCGCGTAAAAGGGAATAAGACCCAAATGTACCACATCAACCTCCTAAAAAAATGGTTGGGAAAACCTCCCCAGTCGGTACAAACTGTTGAGGCCGTACCTCATACAGTGCACAACACCCCTGTCAACCCAGAAATAACGGAGGCTCAAAGAGAAGAGATACTGACCCTACTTCTCCGTTATAAGGATGTCTTTTCTGACCAGCCCGGGAAAACCAACATAGCGGTTCACACAATTCCCACTCCACAGGGGACTGTAGTAAAACAAAAACCCTACAGGATCCCTGAGGCCAGAAGACAAGCCTTTCAGGACGAAATTGACCAGATGTTACGTTCTGGAGTGATTGTGCCCTCTAAAAGCAACTGGTGTTCTCCGGTTGTTCTTGTTCCCAAACCGGATGGCAGTATCCGTTTTTGCATTGACTTTCGAGCTGTCAATAGGGTCTCAAAACAGGATGCTTATCCACTGCCTCGCGTGGATGAACTGCTGGAGCGTCTTGGTGAGGCACAATATATTACAACTATTGATCTCACCAAGGGGTATTGGCAGATTCCCCTACACCCCGCAGATCGGGAGAAAACGGCCTTTTCCACCCCCTCAGGCCATTTTCACTTTACTGTTCTTCCTTTTGGCCTCCATGGAGCACCGACCACGTTCCAAAGAGCAATGGACACAGTGCTATCCTCACACCAGCAGTATTCTTCCGCTTATTTGAACGACATTGTTGTCTTTAGTAAAACATGGGAAGAGCACAAAGAGCATCTCGAGAACATACTCTCTAGTCTACGTACCACGGGGTTCCACATTAATGCCAAGAAAACCCGGGTGGCCTTTAAAAAGGTTAAGTACCTGGGGTACGTGCTGGGCAATGGACTGATCGAACCCCAGACTGAGAAAGTAAAGGCTATTGTGGACCTTCCCTATCCCAAAACCAAGAGGGAGTTGAGGGCTTTCTTGGGTTTAGTGGGCTACTATAGGCGCTTCATTCCACAGTTTGCTGAATTAGCCAGTCCTCTTACGGACTTATTGAAGAAGTCACAGTCGTCCCCAAGGCTACCGGCCCCTGGTCCTAAAGAGTCGAACGCTTTCCAGACATTACAAACTGTCCTTACCACTTCACCTGTTCTGGTTTCGCCTAACTATAGGAAGCCTTTCATTCTTCAGACTGATGCCTCTGGGGTGGGTATAGGGGCAGTCCTTTCCCAGGAGGATTCTGATGGACTCGAGAGACCGGTTCTTTTCATCAGTCGTAAACTCTTCCCCAGAGAACAGGCTTACTCCACCATTGAAAAAGAATGTTTGGCTGTCCGCTGGAGTGTGGACAAGCTCCGGTACTATCTGGAGGGTCGTCCTTTTGTCCTGTATACGGACCATGCCCCTTTGACCTGGCTGCAACGCAACCGTGGCCACAATGACCGCATCCTTCGCTGGTTTCTTGCTCTCCAGCCCTTCCAGATTGAAGTTCGACACCGCAAGGGTCGTGACCAGGGCAATGCTGACTTCTTGTCCCGGTTTCCTCTTTCCCCTGATCGGGGAAATCCTGGGGGGGGGATGTGTCAGGGGGTTCCTACCTGCCACGACTCTGCTACTGATGTTTGTCCCTCTTCGTTTCCACCTCGGCGCACACAGGATGTTCGTACACCTTCCACGGCCGCCTGGGCTTACCCGGAGGCGGGGCCTTCATCAGTGACGTCGTCCCCTGATCTCCAATCATCTCCCACGACGGCGCTGATAACGCGAGGTTTCGAACAGGAGGGCGCGAACGCCGGAGCAGCACAGGAAGCATCGGACGTCTTCGCCGCTGGACGGAAGGAACCCGGAACCGGATTGCTGAAGGAGACCGAAGCCGGAGACGGGGAGAGACCGGCAGCAGTAGAGCCAGGAGGCCAACGGAACCACGCTCCGCCCAGCCACACTTCACCTGGAGAAGTGTGGCATCGCAAGGTACGAGCTCGTATACGGGGACTCTTTCAGTCGGAGGGAGGAAACGGTTAAAGGGCGGTTGGGTGGATAAGGGACGGGAGTGCATAAAGTGCCGCCTTAGTACGGAAACCCAACAACCGGTGATGGTCCCTGGTGATCCCCCTCACGCCCTTACCCTACCCCTCACGCGTATCAGATAAACAGCGCAGTCCAGTAATGTGGCGTTTTCTTTCTTTCCTTCCATTTCCGCTCAACGCCCCTTGAGAGTGAGAAGACCTTCCAACCGATGTACCACTCGGAAGTCCTGGCGTAACCGAAAAGCTGCTTTTCATCAACCTACAGTCCTTTTCTCATTGTTGCTTTAATAAACCCCCAGTACCACTATATTCTACTTTGTGGTTTTGCCTCATTACTCGCTACCCAGTAACTGCAACCCTTACAATGACTTAATCACAGTACTGAGGATAAAGACTAGGGCTATGTATCTGCTAAAGGCTGAACACGCCCCAACTGGAGGCGAGAATTCCTCTACCATCTTTGAAAGATAGTAAAATTTTTCAAGCCATCTCCAGTTAAATTCCGCAAATGTTCAACTTACCTCAGAGTTCTAGGCCCTCAAGGGCCCCTAAAATGCATGCCGCATGGACAGGCACCAGGTTGTGAACCTCCACATTTTGAGGGAGAGGCACACCCAGTTAAATCACATTAGCTCCAAGCTGTAATGCATGTTAGACATCCATCAGAGAAGGGGAGAACCAACAGATGTTTCACTCTTCCCTATGACAAACTAGGGTCCAATACAAATTCTAAGCTTTATGACTTCTGCGACCCTGCCAGGAAAATCATTTTCACAGTGGTTATATGCTGACCTTGGACCCCATAAATAGTGGACGAATACAGCTGTTTCAATTTTCATTTAGCTTTATTTCGGTTAAATCCATAAAAACATTTCTACATGTTAATAACCTGTATTACAAACCAGATTCGATGTAATACAGAAAAACACATGATCGGAGCTACTTTGATCACACTAGGTATGGGCTCAATGGTATAGTATATACATAGATTTGTCTCGGACATCTTGCACTGCTCATAAACATCAACTTAATCGACATACGATCCAAATCCATAATTTATCAATGCGATAAACTATAAAAACACTTTTAAAATAATTCCCAATTAAAAAGGGTTCCATGCTAGTTTACATACTCAGATCTATGCGTGGTGTAGAATGCTTATCATAATTTTACTTTGGCAAAGCATAAAAACAATTAAATATATGATACCACTAATGGAAAATACATTTTTGGCCTACCACATGGTAAGCTCAAGAGCCAATGTACGAGAGCATAAGCATAAAAACATTTCTACATGTTAATAACCTGTATTACAAACCAGATTCAATGTAAAACAGAAAAACACATGATCGGAGCTACTTTGATCACACTAGGTATGGGCTCAATGGTATAGTATATACATAGATTTGCCTCGGACATCTTGCACTGCTCATAAACATCAACTTAATCGACATACGATCCAAATCCGGTAATTTATCAATGCGATAAACTATAAAAACACTTTTAAAATAATTCCCAATTAAAAAGGGTTCCATGCCAGTTTACATACTCAGATCTATGCGTGGTGTAGAATGCTTATCATAATTTTACTTAGGCAAAGCATAAAAACAATTAAATATATGATACCACTAATGGAAAATACATTTTTGGCCTACCACATGGTAAGCTCAAGAGCCAATGTACGAGAGCATGAGCATTGTTGCGTACAGCTATGGTTGACTACGCTGTTGTAGGGTTCAGCTGTATATTATGTGTTAGCAGCAGCATAAACTTGCCTCAATTCATTTGTTCCAGTCTGGGAGGGAAATCTTGAAACCAAGGCCTGCCATATTCCATGACATAATTGACGTCAGGGGTCTTTGATGGGTGTCAGATAAAATTATAAATGAGCACTTTGTGGTACTTAGATCTGTGGTGCCCTTGGAAAACATAAGTCTCACCTTCATCTGTCCAGAATATATCAGGCTTGTGGATTTTGTTGGGGGTAATTTATCGGGGCCACATGACCACTGTGGCATAAAGCCAGGCCAAAAATAATAGTGTGAAGTAGTCAATCAATATTTTGTGTGGGCGATGTTTCGCAACCAGAGGATACGGGGATGTTTGGGGCATGATGCTCTAGGCGTCTATATTTCAAACATATTTTAGAAGCACATAAATCCAGTGTGCGAGCGTCAAAAGCTACTAGGCTGTCAACAAGGTTCTTATTCCTTAGTTTTATATCAATAATATCAAATTCTGACTCTTTTAGTGAGTGCCATATTGCTGCGCTAATGTCCTCGTATTTAAGAGAAGGACATCCCTCTAACTTTCTGTATCCAATAGGTTACTTTGTTAATCAATGTGTCCTCGCCCTCACTACATCTGGACTAGGTGAGCTTGGGGACATGAGTCATTGAAATCGTGCCCGGAGTTTGAGTTTGATGTGGTCACTTGGGGTTGAAATTTCTATGCTTGTGCCAAAGGCTGCTCGAACCCTCTGGAAAGAGGTTTTTTGCTATGGCTAAAGGGGTGGTGAAAGCTTGGAAGGTCGAGCTGACCTAGGCATACTGTTATTGTTGAGCCCCCTGCAAATTGCTGGACATTCTCTAAATATTTTGACTGAGGTAAAATAGAATAGCGACCATTTTCATAAGTATTTGGTCTTCCTGGAGTATCAGAATACATATAATTATGCTAGCAATATTAGCAATCATTATGCTGTCAGGTAATAGTGAATTTACGTCCCTCCATATGCAATCACTCTCCGTGTCCTCTGCTCCCAAATCCTCAGGTCTCTCTATGCCCTTTTCTCCTAAGTGCTTATAAGTGGGGAAGGGGAGTTTCTGTGCAATCTTCCAGACTGCACTGTAAAGAAAGAACAATGTCTCAGTCAGATACCTGTCCCAAAATCAAGGAGGTGTAGCCATCTTTGTGTCCTCCTTCTTTGCTAATCTGTTGCATGTGTGGCCATGCAACGTTAATCACTTACACATAGCTTGTTAAACAGCCAGAGGCGCTTTAAGTCATGGGCAAAGTGGGCTCTGGCCAAGGGGCACTGCCTTTGAGGGGGCCACCTGATAGATCGGCTCTGTTCTCTACACAATCCTGCCCTGATGACCTTGAATGATTGTTAAACATAGATTGTTTTAAATACCATTTCCCTTTATTTTATTTTTAATATGGGTGATGCGTTGAGTCTGACATACATTTTGCATAAAAATGTTCTTTGTTTTTCAACACCATGCAAAATCCATGGAAAAGGTTCCTTTTAGATCAACTCAGGACGTCACATATGAGAAATGGCTATCCTGGCTGGGATTATTTGCAACAATATTTGTGAGTTGCTGTTATATTACAATATTTAAAATACCCATCAATATACCTGAATATTAGATACAAACACGTTTAGAATGGGAACCAGTATGCCTGTGCAGTGTCGGTGACCTGGCCAAAAAGGGCATGAAAAAGCTAAAATTGGATTATAAATTCAAGCTGTTCCCAACAGGGGCCGCCGAAATAGTAATGGGGATCAAAGATGCTTAATGCATGTGGCAGTGCTGCGTGTAAGTTTTAAACCATTCGGGAACAAATAACTTTGTAGAGTCATGTACAATAGCATTTATCATAATTCCAGCCTTGACTTCGTGGCCATACCCCCCACATTATGTTTTAAGTGTCTTAGAATACTGTGTGGATATGTCTGCTGTACTTATTTTTAGTTGTAAGACTTGTGCCTCAGTTTGTCTGGAATGTTTACCTATCAGCAAGTGTTATTTTTTTCTTTGTAACCATGGATATTTAAAGAAGCCTTGCTTCCATGCAAACAGGAGATACGAATAAGGTGGTTGCCAAGTAACAGTTCCAAGGAGCAGCTGAGAAGCTAATATGCTTTTGTTTTATTCTTTTCGAGTTTTTAAATCTCTCTACGTCATTATCAAGTCAATTAGAAAACAAATTGTATCCATGAATAACTTGGCATTAGTATAGAAGTTCATTTGTAGGAATAGACTTTATGTAAATCCTTCATAAAGATTTGAACAAAACAGTTTTCTGTTAGTTACTCACCCATATGGTCACTGCGTTCCTTTTTCTGCCGCCTAATTTGAGCAAGTGATGGGGGCACCAGTACTGTATATGATGACAATTTCTATATTCATCTCAAGGAATTCGGTAGTCATCAGTAATTGATTACCATGCTCTCCTACTGCTGTGGTGCTATAGATCGACAAGTAGGACGCCTTTGGCATGAATTAAAACATGCTTGTAAACAGACAAAGAAGCAGATTCGTGCAGTCTTTATTGCTGCAACAACCCTATTCCCGGTAAAAGGAGCTATCTATAATCTGATTAAAACCTGTGCCCTTCGCATAGATATCAATCAACCCAAGAAAATCCACATTAGCCATGACTTCAAAAATGAATTCAATTAACAAATGATGGAATTAAGTTGTGTGCTTGTTTAGTTCTTCATATATAAATTCAGTGCATTTAAATGTTTTAGGCACTCTTTGAAAATTTTCAACATAAACACAACATTTGACATATAGCAGTTATACGCTAAGCATACCAAAAGAAAACCTAAAGTCATTACAAATAACAAAACTATTGATTCTGACAAAAAAGGACTGACAATTCTCTTTCTATTCTGCGTGTCCAAAGATTTCCAGGAAAGATTTTGGTCACAAGCTTTACAGTTATATTTCTCTACTTGTTTTGTAACAATCAAAGATATCCCAGAGAAGGAGCGGGAGAGTTGTTTAAGAAGCTATAATAATAGCTATATAATAAAAAGAATAACGTTAATTGTCATTTCCCTATAGAAGAGTATGTTATGTTTGTATGGGAGACACTTCTCCACACTCCTATATTATCCCCTATCTGCTTCGACCTCCATTGAAGTGGGATGCTTTTTGTATGAGGTCATCATCTGGGTTTTATATCCAGCTGTGACTGGATACTAAATAGTAAAAGAAAAATATTTTTTAAATTAATTAAATTCAATTTAGGGAATAATTTAAAAGGGAGTTCTTAAAGGTAGTTAGAATTAGTGGTCGTTGATACCCACTAGTTTATTTTAAATTTGTCGTTTTTAGATTGACTTTGTTTTTCAGACATGCAACACTGAAAAAAAGTGAAAAAATATAGGGTGGATGTGTAAGGATCTCATTGACATCTAAGTCTTCATAAACCATCACCTGTGGTGGAGTAACTTAAGAGAGCTCACTCTCTTGATCCCTCCCCGTAAGCCTTACAGGATCAAATCCTGTTAGTATTGCATTACATACATAGCAGCAGTTTCATCTGCAAATACCATAGACTTCTTCCCAAGTTATCAACATGTCTGCTATCACCGTGGGTGAAACAGAGGCTTGAGAGTGAAGGGAGGGAAAGGCATGTGACACCCATCAATATGGTGATGGTGCTTGTCCAAACGCTCTGCTGTTCTTGTGTAATGCTTAATATGTTAAGCAATATGTGTCCAAAATGTATCTAAATATGCTCCTGAATAAAAGTAATTTACCTTCCTATTGTATTGGTCTGGGTTCAGCGTAAAACCCCTTCCTATTTCTCAGTGAGGTTGCACTGTAAAAACTCCTCATTGCTGTATTTGCCATTAAATTACAGCACACACAAGTCCTTCCACTGTATTTAATTGTGTATGCATTAAAAATGTTAGTTATAAACAGTGGAACTACTTCATAGGTGAGTTAGCTCAACTACGGCCCAATGAAATGGCAATAAAGAACACGATCTAGAAAGTGGCAGAGCCGGAGCCCCATGGTCACATTAATGTTGTACCCGAACTTAGCACCTAAGTACATCCCTTTGACACTTCAACATCATGGTCTAAGACTTTCTCAGGGACGTTGGGGGTGTCACAAACTCAAACCTCTGCAAAGCTCACTATTACCTAAAAAAAATATGACTAAATATTCAAATACAATTATAAGTGTGGTTCACGAGCCAATGAACTAAAATCAGGTACCTCAGTGGTGAACAGCATAAATCATCTTTCTGTTTTATTTGTCTTTGTGTTAACAATACATTTGTTCCAGTGTGCACAGCATGGAACTCATTTCTATTGTATTTGTGAAAGCCCTTCTTTTTGCGTCTGAGTCTCCAATTTAAAACTACTTCCTAGTATATTTTGCTGCTTCATTTGATATGGGCTGTGTTAACAATACCTCAAGCAGTTATGAACAATGGAATCAATTCATAGGTGGAATAACACAACTGCCTACTCTCCAAATTCCTGGAGAGAAGAAATGTGGTATACTAATGTCTCAATACTGTTCTGTAAGCTCTTTTTTGATGACAGGCACACAGCTAAAACTGCCTCCATAGAGACCCAAAAATTCTATGTCGACACCAGTTTACCAATCCAATGAGTCTCCGCATCAGTCTTTCAGGAGACTACCTTGTTTAGCTTGCAATTTCTTATAATCCCTGTTTTTTTGATCTATTAAAGTTTACTTTATTTTGTTTAGGACTCATCTGGAACTAATTCGAGTAGGTTGAAACAAAAAAACAAAATCAGATTGTTAATTTGAATGAGAAGCCATTCCATTACTCCACCACACAGACAAACGCAAAACTGGGTTTTAGGAGGGCCTATTACCCCTTATTAAATTTGTTTGGCCTCTAAAAATTACCACAACTACACACACTCCACCGTCAATAGTAGCATATGGTCTGTAACCATCTTTGACATTCTTTCTTTGATTACCAGTTTCAACCACATCACTCTATTGTTAATTTTTCATTGTACTCTTTTCACAGTTGTTACTAAGCTCAGTGCAATCATGGGATATGGTATTTTCTGTCATTTATTCTCGATCATGAATAATGCTTTTCTTCAGCAAACAAATATCCCTGTGGCCATTTTTATGCTCTGGGTCTTTAGCACTGTATTCCCGAGGTGAAGCACCCTTGCAGAGCCAACATAGAACTGCCCCCTTCACCACCCCGCATACAACATACCTATCCATGTAACTCCAGCACAAATCACTGTGCTCTGCAGAATAAAGTATTCTTTCAAATCTTCGGTGAAATACTACACTCTGTTGTCTGTGGGCGTCGCATGAAAGGCTTATGTCACATCTTTTGTGTTTAAGGTGCTCTTCTAAAGTGTGGCTCTGGAAAATAGTGTTCTTTATAACAAAAAGAAAAAAAAGATAATATCCATTTACTCAGACACCACTCCATCCATGTAATGTCAAGCAGCCCCGCGACAGCGATTAGTGGCACAGAGGCATTGTGGGTGTCTAGAAAAATGAATGGCTCAGGAAGTTCCTTTAGTGAGTCATTACAAGGGATTTGTGAATGAAGTGTCAGTTCTCACGGCAGTTCTGAATGGATAAACAGCGTGAGGGTAAAACGTAATTGAAAACTGCAATCGAATTCAATGCATATGCGCTAATTCTGTTTAGAACATTTTTGAAACGACCAGAAAAGGGAATAATGTATGACTATAAATGTTTAATTTTCGAACAATTTTAGATTGCGTGATGAAATGAGACTATCTTAAATGTGTTAGTATTAGTGTATCAGGTTGTCTGTGCTAGGTTTGGTTTTCCTCCTCAATATTCCCAGCAAACATGAACGAATCACCTCTCATTTCAACTCAGTATATGCCGCTTAATTGCTGGTGAGGAAAGATTATCTGGTGTCTTATTTATTGTTTTGTTTTTTGATGTATTTGATTTGTTTGATTTGAGCCAACAAGGTGCACACACATTACAATTATTTTGACATATGATAAAACCAAAGCACATCACATAGTCACTCAGCCTTTCACATCTCTAAACTATGGTAAAAGGCCAATTGCTTCCTTTAGAATAAAGTGACCTCGTGCATATATAGTATACATTAAATTAATTATTCTAAATACAATTTAACAATGTAGGGATCGTGGCAACATCGAAAAACATGATCACACCAATATAGCATTAAAGGTTTAAAATGCCACAGGATTTGGATCACAAATGAAACTAAACATTAATATAATTAAACTCATCCTCCGGACCCAGCCTATTATTTACCATCTGAAAAATGTACCCACCCTATAACATATTTTGATGTTACTAAATTTCAATATAAAAAATATTGTGGTTTGTTTATAAAGCTCTCTAAATACTGGGAACAACATTTTCTTTCTTGCACATTTAAAAGCACTACAGAAAAAAAATATGGCAAAGTTAAAGTGCACTGTGCACAGTAGGGACAGAGATCCTTTTTTGATGCTCCTTGTTTGAGATCACAGTGCTGTATTTCCATTTTAGGAATGACAGTACTTGACCAATGCTAGACTTCAACATCCAACATTTATAGCTTTAAAATACTGTTGTAGCTTACCTTTGTAAATTGTGAGCAGCAAGTGTACTGCCTGTGGTCTCTTCCATCAATTATTTGTATCCAATTGCAGAGTAGTGTTTTTTCTTTAGCATATTTGTTATCTTATTTTTTAATAACGTTCAGTTTCTGTTCACTATAGGTAAAAGTTTCAGCATATTCAAGGCCTGCAATGTATTACATAGGTTTGTCTTCCAACCGGTTGTGTACCTCAATTGTAGCTGCCATTTTAGCAAATACCTAAATGAGCCCATAGATGATAACCATCATTTAGCTCCAGAGTTTGAGATTCTCTGCCAATATCTTTGATTAATTTTGACAAGACCCAATTCCAGTTTGAGCGCACTTAATTGAGCCTTTTGGAAGAATCAACCAGTTTTTCCAAGTAGACATTTCTACTTTATCCAAATACACATTTCTACTGATTGCTGATGTAATATATCTGCATCCATCATGATTTCAGGACTTTTAAAGCAATAAACCCAATATTTTTAGGGTATATATTTATTTTAATACCTCAACAGACGTATGCCCCAGAGCAGAGTCCAGTCTCTTAAGACCAGGGAACAGCCTTTGCCCTCTGCACCTGGGAGGCCATATGTGCCTTACAATTAAAATTTTCTTTTAAAAGCATACCCAAATATTTATATTAATGTATTCGATCTGATCTACCATTTTAACTGATCTCTCTTTTTTATTACTTTTGAAAATATTATTTAAGTTTTTCTCGATATTGATTTTCAAATCATTAGCGAGGCGATAAGTTAAAAAAGCGCCAAAGTGCTTCTGAAGGCCTAATGGTGTATAATCAAATAGAATAGTGTTGTCAGCATATAGTATTGCTGGGATTGTCTCCCTTATTTTTGGTGGACTAGTACTACTGGAACATAAATTCAGCAAGATTTCTGATATGTTTAAGAGCAACAGTGCAAAATATACAACCTTGGCACAACCCATTCAGACTATGAATTTTCCTTGTTAAGGCTCAGAGTAAAAAAAAAGCAGTAAATAAATTTATATATACTACATAAATTGCTTCACTTCTTTCAACAACATACTCATCTACTAAGTTTTAATGCAAAGCACCCATCGACAGTTGAATAGTGCTTTCTGAAACCCAGCTGGACTTTCAGGAGGATATTTTCTTTCTCTGCCTATGCTTCTAGGGACCGCAGCAGATGTTTGGCTTAGATTTTACATGGAATGTCCAATAAAGATATCATTCTTTAATTATTGTGTATTTTCCAAGAATCTTTTTTAAAATGTGGAACTTGAATACTCTCCTGCCATAAATCCCATATTCTGTTTGAACAAACTACGTTAGCACTCAAGGGAGTTAGTACTCGTGCCCAAAGGTCGGGATCCAGTTTCAAAATGTCTGCTGACAACCCATCCAGTCCTTGGGTACACAAACTCTTTATGTTCTTTATTATAACTGTCAAATCCAGAATTATGGGTATTAAATTCTCCCCTGCCACCTGAATTAGTGTCACCTTGACAGCTACCCAAGTATAGCTGCAATGGATTTTCGTTGTTACTTTAGTTCTTATTTCCATAAAGGTCCATGATATACTTTACCCTCTGCTCTTAGTCTTCTGAACAGGCATCAGGTTTTCTTTTTAAACACATAACACTTCACCTAGTACTTTCCAAATAATGTTAACTCTATCACAACGTAGGGCTGAAATAACCTCTGGCCATAATGACTCCTTCTCTTCCCACACAATATTTCTTATTTCCTTTCTGTAATCTCTCTTATAGACCTTAATCACCTATTTCTTGTTTTGGGATCTAATGTATATGCCTCCCTTAGTTTCTTATTCAAAGCGATCTTTGCTTTCATGTTTTTTACCTTCAATCCCAGGTTTAGTTTTTCCCCAACTTAACTGGTAGTTAACGTATGTCGCTAATTAATCTTTCATATTCTGTTATTATATTATCTAAGCTTTCACCGTAAAGAGTCACGAGATTCTGTACCAATTATTTTACTTAATCCTTCATTTTCAGTGACCATTTTCAGTGATCTTCGACCATTCTCACATTGAGCATAAGCTGAGTTCTGCCAAATCACCCTTTCTATGGTCACCCAGTCGAGTTTTAGTTGAAGTGGCTGGTGATCACTGCCGGCTAATTTCCCTATGACCAGATCGTCAACTAAACTCATTTTCTCAATCGCTATTATTGCATAATTGATCAGCAAGGACATTTTGCCATTATAAAATGTAGTCTTGCTCGGTTGATCGTCTTTACATCTTCCATTAATAAATATCATAATTTTAGCATTGAAATCTCCAGATAGTAATGTTGTACATTGGGAATATGACATATTTATCTTATCCAGGAGGAGTGTCAATTGTTGGATTTGCTTTTTGTGATAATTACTTGGCGGAAAGTATGTATTTATTACAATAAAACAATTAATTCCAGCACTTTTAGAAGGTATTTTCTGATTAAACACCGTAATTAGAAATGATAGAAAATCTTTGATTTCCTTGCAGATCCTCCTCAACTTTATATTTTCTTTGTTGATATTAATGTTAGACCCCTTGATGCTCTGCGAATTTCCCTTATACTGCATTAAAATTATCAGTAGTAAAACCATTCATTACCACATCAATTGACTCCCAGGTTTCCTGTAACATACCAGTAATGTCCCTGTCAGTTGTTTGATAGCTCTGCAATATTTCAGGACACGCAACATACCAGTTCATAATCGCCTTTTCCAGGGTGGGTTTGTAGGAATCTAGCTTCCTAAGTTTATTGCAGTCTCAATCCAATTCCAGTCATCAATTTTTAGGTTTGAAGCATTTTTATTAAAACGAAAAAAAACATGGGGAAGGGAAGTCGGAGGTCAAGGTTACATACAGTACAATGAAAAGAAAAAGAGACATGTTGCAGCAGTTCTGGTCGAAAGGGGGGAGGTCGGTGGTCCAGGAGGGGAAGGGAAGGCATCAGCTGTAAGGCAGTAAGGTAGTGCACACAACCCTCCTATATTCCCCGACCTCCCAACCAAAGCTAAGAGCGAGTAGCTTCCTGCAACACAGCAAAACACAACGCAGTCCCTCCAAGCCCCCCGCCCCCAGAAAAAGAAAAGAGAAGAAAACAATACCCCAACATCCCCGTCCAATAGCCCACAGTAGAAGCATCCGCCCCAAACAGCCCACCCCAAACCCCTAATCCCCCCAGCCCCATCCCTCCTAATCCGCCGGGGCCGCCGGTGGCGTCAGCCTAAGAAGGCGCAGGTACCTCAGACATGTGAGCTCCCGGAATTCTGTGGACAGCAATGTCAGGAAGGGGTGCCAGAGCTCCTCGAACTGATCTACATTTCCAGCCACTGTAAGCGACATCTTCTCCATACCCAGTACCTGCCAGAGTCTATGTAGCCAACCAGTGATGGAGGGGGCAGTGGAGGTGCGCCAATGGACAAGGATATTTTGGACCGCTGAGCCTAGCGCAATAGCAATCTGCCTACCCCTGCGGGACTTCAGCGGGCACATTAAGTCATTGGGAAGGCCTAGCAAGACATACGCCGGGAAGCGCGGCAGCTCAATCTCAAAGTGTCTATCCACCTCATCCAGAACCTCTTTCCAGTAAGCAGTCAGTACCGGGCAATCCCAAAGAATGTGCGATAGAGTACCCTCCTGTCCGCAGCCCCGCCAACATCCCTTGTCGGTGAGTTTGTGCATCTCATAGAGCCTCTCCGGGGTGTAATACCAGTAGGTGGACACCTTAGTAAAGGTCTCCGTCAGCCCAGTGTGGTATGCAGAGTGCCTCGCCCGATATGCGATCTTGTCCCACTCCTTGTTGCTCAGGGTCCTGCCCAACTCTCTGTGCCAGCGCTCCCTCCTCGGACTGTGGAAATGAAACGTCGGGGGTTGGAGAAATTTATATAGATCGGAAATAAGCTTGGCATCCGAGGTCCGGGTCACTAGCCACCGCTCGTAAGGAGGGATTTGACGGGCTGCGACGTCGCGCACCTGGGGTTGGAGAGCCCAGTGGCGGACCTGCATGTAGCGCAATCTGTCTATCTCCGTCAGACCAAATTCCTGTCGAAGTTGCTGGAAAGGAAGCACGCCCTCCGGCCCATAAATCTGAAAAAGTGCCCTGCAACCCACACTCGCCCAGTGGGAAAAAGCTCCCGGCTCTAAGGCCGGAGTAAAGTCCGGGTTACCAACTATGGGTGTAAACGGTGATGGGAAGGTAGTTAGCTCGCGGAGCTCGCAAACCGCATCCCACACCCGCAGGGGAACCCGGGTGACAAAGGAGGCGTAGAGGTTAGCCGGGCGATGTGCGCGCCGCAGGAATGGAACCTCCTGAAGGGTACGTCCCGCTACCGCCTGATCCTGAAAGAGCCAGTGCTTGTCAGATTCCCACCTGCTCCATTCCACCAAGTATCGGAGTTGCGCCGCCTGAAAATACTTCCGGAGATCCGGGATACCAAGACCCCCCGCCTCCGGAGCAAGCGTGGAGAGAACTCTCTTCATCCGAGGCCTGCGGCCTTGCCACACGAAACGGGAGATGTCAGCCTGCGCTTGCTGTATCCAACCCACAGGGGGCTGGAGAGGTAGAGCGCGAAAAAGGTACAAGATCTGAGGCAGCACCGTCATCTTCACCGCTGCAATACGGCCCAGCCACGAGAGCAGGCCCTTGTTCCATCGGCCGAGTTCCTCCTTAATCTTCTTGCTAAGGGAAGAGTAATTTGCTTTGACCATTTCAGGCAGCGAAGGCGCCAGCAGGATCCCCAGGTATGGCACCGTGGATGAGGACCACTGCATGGGGAAGAGGCGCTGAAGGTCTCTCCTGGTGTCCGCGGCGAGCGACACGTCCAGGGCAGCCGATTTGGCCATATTCATTTTAAAGCCGGCCACGCGTGCAAAGGCGTTCAGTTCCTGGACGCAAGCAGGGAGTGACCTCCTGGGGTCATCCAGGGTCAACAGGACATCGTCCGCATAAAGGCTAACAGTATGGGTATACTGACCCATCTTAACCCCAATAGCGTCCGGATTATCGCGTATCCTCTGGGCAAACGGCTCCATGTAGAGGGCGAACAAAAGCGGCGAGAGGGGGCAGCCCTGTCTCGTACCGCGCTCAATGACAAAACTACTAGAGCTGTGCCCATTGACCCGTACCGATGCTGATGGTCTTTTATAGCAATTGAAGACCATGGTGCGGAACTTCTCGCCGATTCCCAGTTTCCCGAGAACCAGCTCAAGGTACGGCCAATGAACTCTATCAAAGGCCTTCTCCGCATCGACCGACAGTAACATCTGCTCCCCCGGGACGCGCGAGGCCTTTTCTAATATGTGCGTTACCCTCTTGGTGTTGTCAACTGTCTGTCTACCGGGTACAAAGCCAGCCTGGTCCGCCTCCACCAGGCCCGGTAGGTGCAGTCCAAGTCTGGCCGCTAGGATCCCCGTGTAGAGCTTAAGATCAACATTCAGAAGCGAAATAGGCCTATAAGAACCACACAGGGTCCGGTCCTTCCCGGGTTTCGGAATAACCGACACAGTCGTGGAAAGAAGGTCCGGCGGGATAGCCCCCGGTTCGGAGAAGGAGTTGAACAGGCGAGCCAGGATAGGCGCCACTGTGGAATAGAAGGTCTTGTAGAACAAGGCCGTGTAGCCATACGGGCCCGGGGCTTTACCGTGTTTCAATCGTGCTATAGCGGAGATGACTTCCTCCACATGGATGTCCCTCTCTAGGTGGTCAGCTTGGGCGGGCTCTAGCACCGGGAGGGTCACAGACTCCAGATAATCCTCAGCGTCCCTCGGCGAGGAGGGTTCCGCGGCATATAACGCCTCGTAGAAGCTACGAAAGGAGTCCGCCACCTCCGCGTCACCGGAAACAGAAACCCCGTCTGCACCCACTAGCTCCTTCACCACATTGCGTTGCTGCGCAGCCCTGAGCCGATGGGCCAGGAGCTCACCGCATCTGTCCCCGCCCGTGTAAAAGGCATGCTTCAGACGCAACGCCGCATATTCCGCTCGATCTAGGTCCAGTGCAGAAAGGAGTTTCCTCGCCGCTTTCAACTGCCTCCAAACTCGAGGAGCCCCTGTACGGCGGTGAACCTGCTCAAGTTCCCTGACCTGCGCAGTCAGTTCGTCCCTCTTACATTGCCTCTCCCTGTTCTCGGCCGAGGAGATGGAGATAAATTCCCCCCTGAGGACCGCCTTCAAGGCCGCTCACTGCGTCGCTTGAGACGTGTCGGAGTTGCCATTGTGGACCAGATAGTCCTGAATGACCTCCTCCACTCGCTTCACAACCGACTTCTTATGCAGAAGAGTATCCCGAAGCCGCCACAACCCTCTGGAGGGGGAGGCCGCCGGCCATGCAAAGACGCCGGAAACCGGTGCATGATCGGAAAGGGACAGGACCCCGATGTCGGCCGCCGTGGCGGCCGTGCGTAGCGGTCCACTCACCAGGAGGTAGTCCAACCGCGAATAAGTGCGGTGCGCGTGGGAGAAATAGGAATAGTCCCTATCAGTGGGGTGCATAGCGCGCCAGAGGTCATGCAGATCCATCTCTGCAATCCGGTCTTGCACCACGCGGGAAAGCTCCCCCGTCTGTGGGGAGCGCTGGGCAGACCTATCCATAGCCGAGTCGTAGACAATGTTCAGGTCTCCCCCCAAGACAACATGGCGATCGGGCGAGGCAGTGACGTCCACCAACACTGATTCCAGGAAACGATCCTGGTGGTCATTCGGGCTGTAAACGGAGCCAACCGTGAAGGCAATACCCCCAAGCCGCATGCGATACGCTAGGAGCCTCCCCTTTTGCTCGGCATATTTGTACAATACCTCGCCCCTAAAAGAGCTAGCTAAAAGAATGGCTACGCCTGCAGTCTTGGTCGCTGCCGAAGAGAAGAAATGGGTGGGGAACTTGGCAGAGCGCAGCCTATGACAATCTTTGGGTAGCAGATGAGTTTCCTGCAAAAGGCATATGTCCGCTTGCGTCCCTTCTAGTAGGGATAGGATCGCTCTGCGCTTCACGGGATTGTTCAGACCCTTAACATTAAGGGTCACCACTTTCAAGGATGGCATCTCCCCCAGGGACTCGAAGCGCTGTGCAGCAAGCGAGGGATCAGCGGAGGGGGCGCGCGGGGCAGGCGCGCAGGGAAGGCCAAGACCGGCTTCACGCGTGCTTGGGCAATATCGGACGGGACCCCACCAACAACAAAACAACTCTTAAGCCCTCCCAGAACCAACCCATGGCAACTAGCCAAAACCAAAAAAAAATAAAAACACCCCATTGTCTCAGTCCAGCCCAAACGGGCAAGTCTGTAGAAACCAATCAAGTGGACGTTCAGCCACTCACCTCCAACCGTTCCCTCCCAACTCCCAGCCCCAACCCAGCATCGTAGAGGCTAAGCATCTCTCCCCCCGGAGTGAAGTTAGGCCGTCAAGGCCACGCCGTTGGATTCAGGCAAGGTCCTGGCCGCCGTTCTCAGGGCTTCCTCCATATCCGCCCTGATGGTAGGGGAATCAGGGCGACTCACAGTCGCCGACTATTGTCTCCTCGTCGATCTCCGCCGGCTCCGTCTCTCCGAGCGCCTCCATGTGGGCGTCGCTCCGTCTTCCTCCGTGGCCGTGAGTCCCAACACCCCGCAGATGTCTTGGAGGGAGCGCAGCTGGTGTAACACTCCATTCCATCTAAAGATGAGGCGGAAGGGGTGACCCCAGGAGTAGGGCGTCTCGTGCTCCCGCAGAAAGTCTGTAGCAATCCGGAAGGACCTGCGCTTCTGCAGCGTGATGGCGGACAGGTCCTGGTAGAGCGCCACAGGCCGCTCTCTAAAAGTTAAAGGCTGCTTCCTGCGGGCCTCTGCCATGATGCGCTCCTTCAAGGGGAAATCAGGCAGGAACGCCAGAATGTCCGGTGGGGGTGCTGATGACTGGCGCTGTCGGCCCACTCTATGCGCTCTATCTATGCGGATCGGGAATTCTGCATCTTCTCCCAAAATCTCCCGGAACAAGTCCTGTAGATAGGCCACTAGATCCGTCCCCTCGTCCGCGAATGGGACACCCCGCACCCGGATGTTGTTCCGTCTGGACCTGTTCTCGAGGTCCTCAGAGTGGGCCTGGAGCTCGACACACTGCTCTCGGAGACGGAGAACGTCCTGCTGGAGATGGACTATCTCCTCATCACGGCGCTGGGCCGCCGTTTCCACTGTGTCAACACGCTCGCCAAGGCCCTCCACCTCCCTGCGGACTTCTCGGACCTCGCTGGCCACCTCCTTCTTTAGCGTTTGGAAGTCGTCCTTGAGGGAGCTAAATAAGTCATCCATAAAGGACCTCGTGACCGGCGGTTCGCCTCCAGTTGCTTCTGCCGAGGCCCGGGAGGACCCCGGCGACGGCTGCGTCCTGTCCCTCAGCTGCTGGGCCCTGCTGAGCATGTCCGGCAGAGTGCGGTCACCCCTTTTCGAGCCTCCTCTCCCAGTCATCGTGGCCGCTGCAGTGGGCAAGGTCCAGGGCCGGCCCCCGTAGATGCGTCCAGTCGCTCGCGGGCACCAGATGTGAGACCCCGCCGAAGACAAGGGTGCTGCGTCACAAGCGACAAAATGGCGGCTCAGGCCGGGGCGAGACAGTCGTTGTACCGACCAGGGTGGCAATCGGGGGCCAGAGTCAGGGTCTCTCAGCAGCGCACCCCTGGGGAAATTAGGTCAGGAGCCAAGGCGAAAGTGGGCACCCGCCCGCCAAAGGCACGGGTGGAGGTCGCCAGCTCCAGCTCCTCAGGGAGAAGATGGCGGCAGGGCGGGGTCCGGGAGAGCGGCCCGGGCTGGCGAGACCGCCGGCGACCCCCGGGGCACAATAAGCAAGGAAAGTCCACAGCCAGTGTCTCACAGTTTCGCCAGCGGGTCCGCCCAGGTCAGCTGCCGCGTAGATGCCTCCGTCCCTCGCCACCAGGTCCGGGGTCCACGCCACACCATGCACCGTCGTCGGTAGCGAGGGGCCAAAGCGCCAGCTAAGGTCCAGGGTCCGCTGCGTGTCGGTGGCACCGGTCACGTAGGCTTCGGCCGGGGGGCGCTGTTATTCTCCGGAGCACGTCGGGGCCGAACACTCGGGATCACCAGCTTTCAGCACCAGGCCCAGCCGAGGCGCCTGGACAGCACTGCAATATGCTCCGCCTCCCAGGCTCTCCTCCGTGCTCCGAACTTTGAGCAAACTTTCGGGGTACTTCCCCCGGGGCGATAGGAGTCAAAGTAGTATCAATAGGTGCACCAGGAACTCCGGCACAGCCCTCTCACCCACAAAGCAGCTGCGGGGGGAGAGAAGCGCAGAAATCGGGGCTCGAGCTGAGCCGGGCCGGAGGAGCTACGGGAGGAAGCGTCCGCTCACCCCGCCATCTTGGCCACGCCTCCAGTCATCAATTTTTGACTTGAAACTATCATTACAGTCCCTAGTCTTCTCTAATTAATTTTCGTTATCACAGTTCGCTTACTTTGCAAAGACTTGTTTCACATTAGCCAATTCATTGTCTGTAGTCGAGGCATTATTCACTGAATTAAATGGACTATGGTATTCCTTATACTTCTGGTTAACTTTTAGATCAGAATCAATATTTTCGTTGTTTTCAAACACATCATAGCCAGAATGCAGTAAATGGCCTTTACACCTCTGATTGTTTTGTTTAGGCAATGTAACCAGGGACATATCTTTAGATTATGTTTTCCTTTCTGGAGTTAAACAAGTAAGTGATATGAACGGACCTCATGCACATGAACACAGTTGGACGTCAACAAGACCAGCTATCTGTGGCTAAGGCAGTAGGCCTGGTTCTGATGTGGTAAAACGTTTAGTGTTAGTACCAGTGCTGAAAATGGGTGAATAATCTCCTAGATCTCATACATTGTGGGTCAAGGTGTGGCAGTACATGGGTAGTAGATTAAATGAGGGGCAGAGTCTAACACTCAATTTATACAGTTGTGTTTTAATAACTCTGTCCAAAGATATTAGCCACACGGACAAATGTGGCAATAAATCAGTTCTGCCTTATCTAATTGGTCACCTACAAGCTGGATTTTAAAATATTGTACCCGTTTAAGGCACCTGCTACAGAAATCTGTCTGTATCTGGCAATTTCCAGTTTATAATAAAAGTAAGCTAAGTCTGGTGATCAATGCATCTGCTGGAGGAATCTGTGTACCTTATGCAGTGTTTAACATGTTTTGCTTTTTTGTATGGTGGGCATATCACCTGGGGGAGGGTATACTGGTTCTTGTCATGGGGGAGGTGAGGGCTGCCCTGCCTTGCACCTATTTGAAGAGCCATGTTTGCAGACTCCTGCTGATTTGTATGCTGGAGTTGCTGGCTCTGAAGTGGTAGGGCAGGTTTTTGGCAAGGTATGAAAAAGTGCAGCCCCAAGCTCTGGCTTGGCAGATGAGGGGGATGTTGGCGAAGAGAAGGCTGGTCTAGTGGAGAGGCTTGGTAGGTGTGTAGAACAGGATGCTGCTGTCGAGATAAGCGGGGCCTTGATTGTAAAGTTCATTGATGGTGCTTATGAGGCACTTGAAGATATCACTTTTGTAGACAGGGAGCCACTGGAGGTCTTTGAGGTGTTCAGATGTATATGTAGATTAGTAATTTTACAGAAAATCTGGCTACTATATTTTATGGCTTTGAGCCTCTTGGGGAGTTGAGCAGTGATGCTTGTATAGCAGGTGTTGCTTTAATCGAGCATGCATATGATTAGGGTTTGCGTGAGGAATCTTCAGGTGCCATCTGAAAACCTGGAGCGTGAGGGTGTGGAAACGGGGCTCCGATCAGTTGACTTGGTTGGACATCAAGATTTGGTTGTAGATCCATGATCCCCAGGTTCGTGGCTGAGCTGAATGGGCTGGGTGCCGGGCCTAGCTTTGAAGGCCACTAGGCTGAGGACCAGAAAGAGGTGTCCGTTTCACATATGACCACTTCTGTTTTGTCCGTGTTGAGTTTTAGACAGTTTGTTTTCTTCCAGTTTGGGACTTCAGAGATGAAGCTGATATGGTTTGCTTAAGTGTTCAAAGTTTCTTGTGAGAGGAAGAGGATAAGCTGAGGGTCATCCACGTAGGAGATGATGCTGAGCCCTTGAGCGTGGATTATGTTGGCGACAGGGTTCATGTAGATACTAAAGAGCGCTGAGCTAAGCGCCTCCGACCTGATCTGTGGCTCTCTCAAGGCTCCTCTTGAGGGAGCCACATATCAGGTTGGAGGCAGTGGATGGGTATGAGGCTAAGCTGACCATTTGGGTACTGCCTGAGAGAAAGGTTTTGATCTATCAGAGTGCAGAAAACATCATGTTTTGAACCACAAGGGCTATGCCTCCATGGGCACGTTACTGTTAATGCCTGTCTGCATCCCTCATGCCCCATGTTACTGACTCTCTTCCTCAGGGAAAAACTTGTATATATTCTTTGACTAGTTTTTAAAGAGGATGTAAAATATTTTGAGCATTTATGAAACTAAACATTAACCTTTTTTCTCACCCGCCTCAGCAGCCTAACCAGCAAGGATGGTTCACCACCGTCCTTGTATCATGCTTTTCCCGCAACCACACTGGCAACAAAATCTAGCCTTTTCAGTATTTAATAACCCTTATCAAATCTTAATACAATAACTTCGGAGAGTTCTTCAAAGTACATAAAAATTGGGTGATTAATGTCTAAGCCGAAGCTGTTTGCCAAGGCATTCATGTGTATTTTGGGGATGATAAAAAAAGAAATGGATAACTTTATGTATTGTGGCCTTTCTCTCGTGACTTTTTTTTAATTCCCTATTTCTTTGTATTCTCTCTGATTTATGGTTACTTTCAACGTAGAGTTTATTTTCTGCGTGAACACTATTTGATACAGGAGGAGGCGCCATACCACATACTCTCCTTTGAAATGTTGAGTTGTAGTGCTTTCTTTCATACCCAATTTACAAACCTATGTTAACACAACGTGGAAATCTGGCCATTATTTAAGTGAAACTGTTCAACTGGAAAATTAGTATATGTATGAGAAAATTGGGTTCTAAAACAAATAAGCCCTACCAGCTATTGCACTTTTTGATTATGCTGACTTTCTTTCAGGCTCAGTACTCTCATCATGTGATTCAGCAGATTCTGGGACACCTGGATTTACACAAAAAGGACTCTCCACGTATCAGAGCCGGTATCGTTCAGGTGCTTTTGGAGACTGTCGCAATTGCTGCAAAAGGATCCATAGGTACGTTCAGTATATACTATTGTGCAGAGTTGTTTAATTGTCTCTTCACCTGGAACTGCTGAAACATTCCTTATTCTTGCTGTGTGAAAGATTGAGTTGAGCAGAGTATAGAATTATATTTAAGCAAAATATTCTTCAGTAATTTGCATGTTTTACTGTTAGTGGTGAGCTACTGTGTTCTATTTATCATCAGAATTGCCTTATCTGTTAAATAAACCTTACATCATGGAAGGTGGCAAATAATTGATCTTGTGAGCCAAACTGAGGTATTGATTTAGATCAGTTCTAGTTGTTGCCTGGTTAGCATGGTACACGGATATCTTTAATGTAAACATACACGGTTAGCCCTATTCATAAAGACTAAGGGACCGATTTGCAGTTCAGCGGGCGGGTTACTCTGTCACAAATGTGACACATATCACGTCCTCCATATTGCAAGTGCCATTGAATATAATCCACTTCTAATAAGGAGGACGGGATATCCATCACAATTGTAATGGAGTAACCTGTCCGCCAAACTCTAAATCAGGCTCGAAGTTTTCCCGACCGTACTCCCATCTCGAAGCAGACTGTTTTCCCTCAGTTGCTAGCCAATTAATATTTGTAAGAGATGACTTGAGATAATTTGTAATAAATCACGACATATGTAAGCAACTTATTAAGTCTCAGAAGTGTTCCTGAAGTGTTCTGCAAGTAACTCAAATGGTAGGGCTTGTTAGCTTATCGATGAACGAATGGAGTAAAAATTAGAACGTGGAATGCTAAGAGCTCCAGGGAAAACAATGGAGTTGCTTAAAATGGCTGCTGTAAGCCTTCTGCTCCAACATTCCAATGCTTGCCCTGATTTTTTATTGTTTTAATTCTTAACATTCTACCGATAGTGGGTGGAATGGAAATGATCTGATAGTCTTATAGCCCTCATGCCACAGGCTTTACAGCCCTCTCCCTCTTTATAGAGCCTTGCCTGAGACTCAGGCTTCGAGTTCAGGGCCTTTTACAACCGGTATAGCCATCAGAGGGTGGGCTATTACATGACCTCTCCTGCTTGCATTGTAAGGAGTCAGACTGAATGATGGTCATATGAGATATTGGTGTGGTAAACCGAGCAAGATGTATCACATATTTAATTTAGATGTCTGTAGTGGGGCTGTAAAAGTGCATAACCTACCAAATAGTTTGCATAGTGATCAGGAGTAATGAAGGTTTATTTCAAGATGTGGCAGTTATAACAGGAGTCTCATAACGCCACTATGAACCATGATTCACCGTCCCCCATAACCGTCTTCTCTTTCGCATTCTCCGCACAAACTCACATTCCAGAATCAAACAAGCTTGTGCAGAGAATACCACACACCTCCCTTATATATATTTTAGATGACATATCAAACTGTTATTAAATTACATAACAAATAAACCATAATCCAAATACAAATAAACTACATAGAAATATTAAAAGAAACCTAGCAAATTAAAATATAACCCCCTCATATACATTTTTTTCTTCCATAAGCCTCATTTAGATAACAACACATCTTTACTAGCATCTTCATAAATTATGATAACGAATAATCTTTGAACTTATTTTAACAAATAATCCTTGAACTGTGCAGGCATACATAGAGTGTGAACCCTTATCCTCACTGCTCGGTGTTCCATAGAAAATCAACAGGAACATCCAAGAAAACATTACTGACATCCAAAACCATTCCCCCTTCTTTATGGCTAAACGTATTCTCCAACACCTCTTTATGCTATTCGTAATTGTTATACAAAGGTACTCTAGATAAATTGCATGCAGTTCCATCCTCCAACCTTTTCTGCTGCAAGAACTACTTATTTTCAATGAAAATATTCCTGAACCACTAATATTATTGTTGTCATAGTGACCACCTCAGACTGCATAACAAAGTAGGCACCCCATGCAAGATTTTTCAGGGATGTCTACAGTAATGTAAACACGTCTTTGTTATTGTCGAATGCATCTAAATGAGTAATACACAGTAGTCACAACTGTAAAGTCCGTGGCACAAACGCCACATCATTTATTGCTCAAATATCAACTTAAAATCTATTTTTTAAACTCTACCATTTTAATACAAATATCAGCTTAGGAACTCTGAAAATACATACATTTTCATCTTGAAGAAAGACTTTACTGTTTTGGTATACCTATTTTAGTTCAGCAAACAAATGCTTTAAATTTAGTAGCCTAGGCTGCACACAAGAGAGCTACTTACAGGTACATGGAGAGCTGCCAGTAGCTCACGAGCTACTTGTTGGAGAAGACTGTTCTATAGGTTTACAACATGGCTTGCAAAGCTTTCCTTCAATTATGTCCCCCTTTTATAGCCACCTGGATAGACACTTTGATTATAATAAATCTTTCTACTTGCCCATTAGTCTCTGGGTGAAATAGTGATATTCGTTTATGCTATATGCAACACATGGAGAAAAACTGTTCCATCTTTCTGCTGATGAATTGGGGCCTATTATCTGATACAATGACTTTAGTAATACCTTCCCTACAAAATAGCTCATCCAAAAATTTCACAATTGCCTCAGAATTTACTTTACCAACCATTCTAACTTATGGCCATTTTGAAAAATAATCAGCTACCACTATACCATAGCACTCTTGTCTAGATATTACAGAAATGAGGCCAATAATATCCACACCCAGCATTTGCCATGGCCATCCGGCAATTCCACAGGCGTGGACTCTGTTACTGTAGCTGTGGCTGACTTATCACCAGTGGAACAGGGAACACAAGATCTCACCCCTTTGTCCACTATTTGATCAATCCCTGGCCACCAATACTTTTCTCGCAACGTCTGTCTGGTATTAGATATTCCACAATGTCCTTCATGAGCAAACTGTATTAATTTCATTCTTAAGCTAAAGGGGGTTGTAATGTTATCCCCTCTCAAAATTAGGCCATTCTCCATACCCAGTCTTCCCATATTTTATGAAAACCCTTGAGTTCAACTATAACCTCTTTCTCTCCTGACCAGCCATCAAGTATATATTGTTGGAATCTCAATGGTACTTCATAATTTTCAGTTTCATTAGTCCATTCCTCCTCTGATATAACACACAGACCAACATAATTTTTCCCCAAATCACTGACATCACCAAAAGTAAATGCCACTTCGCACTCCATCGTTTCCTCAAACTTCTCCACCACTTGTAATCTAGACATGTAATCAGCATGTACATTGTTACATCCTGGAACATACTCCATTTCATATTAAATGTTGCAGTTTGGGCTCAAGTCTAACTAATATTGCTGCCATCTATCTGCCCCCACCTGGTGACAACATATTAACTAACGACTTATGATCCATCCTTATCGCAAACTTGGTTTCCCATAGAAACATTCTGTAATGCTCAGCTTCCCACACACAAGCCAATAGCACTTTCTCGATGACAGAATAATGCCTTTCTTATTCTCTCAATGTTCTTAAACCATATGACACAATCCATTCTCTTTTCCGATCATGTTGCATCAATATCACTCCTAATACAGAATTGCTGTTACCGACTCCTATTATGTAATGTTTTCCCAACTTGAAAAGGTTTCAAACATGGGGCACTAACAATTTCCTTTTTCAGTAATTCAAATGCTTGATCCTTTTAATTTCCTCAAACAAATATTTCATTTTTCTTTAGTATTGCTCTGAGATTTCACCTTAGTTGCATAATTCTGTATAAGTTTGGCATAAAATTCAGTCAGTCCTAAGAAGGCCAACAAATGCTCTTTAGGAAGAGTCTTAGAAGCATTCATAATAGCACAGTTACTACGTTCATCTTTTACCAGAATCTGAGATTGTTTGACCTAGATATTCAACGTCTTGCTTCTGGAATTTACATTTTGACAACTTCAGAGTCAAACCTTTCTCTTGAAGGGCTTGTAACACTTTCCTCAAATTATGATCATGCTCTACCACATTTTTTCTAAAGACTAATAAATAGTTTTGAAACGCAACAGCTCCATGAATGCCTTCTAACGTATCTCTCGTCAGTCTTTGAAATACTGAACCCGCAATGGCCAAACCAATAGGCATTCTGTGGTAGCGAAACATTCCCTCTGGCATAATGAAAGTTGTCAGATATTGGAATGATCTAACACCACCTGATAATATGAATTTGTTAAATCTAAAGTAGAGAAGACCATTGCACTTGCCAACGTTGATACTATTCCATGAAGATTGGGTAATGGATGGGAATCCACCCAAATCTCCTTATTCAAACTCCGCAGATCAATGCATAATCCTAAAGGTTTGATCAAAATAACTGAAGAAGACTCTACTGGTTCTATGATCTTCTGCTTGCACAAATCACTCAATAGTTATTTAAGTTTGTTTCTATGTGTGTGTGGAACATTCCTCTCATGATGCCTAACTGGAACAGCATTTTTTTCCCAAAATTATCCAGTGTTTAAATCCATTAAACTCACCAAGTTTATCACTAAACACATTACTAAAAGTTAATTTTAATTCTTCTTCAACATCCTCAGAAGAATTCCCAGAAGAATTGTTATCTTTACTTTCAACCACTGTATCCCAGTTATGGTAGAATTGACCACATAAACAAGAGGGTTAGCCTTGGGATCCAACCTGATTCCCATTTTTTCTTGATGTGGCCAACCCAACAGTGATTCTCCATGATCTGCCACATATATCTTTCCAGGAGTACATCTTCAAGAAAACTCTAGGTCATGCCCAAACTAGCCTAATACATTTATCTTATGGCGCGTACTCCCCTGGTGACAAATCAGGAGGTTGCAGAGCCTGATTCCCATACGTTTTCTATGTAACATCCTTGCTGTGTATAGTATACCATGCACAATAGTGTGTTTCCCATCAATATACATAGTACACGAAGAAAAACACCTGTTCTTGTGGTCCATTTTATCAACACTCAATCACATTTGGGTCATGCTCCAATTCTGACAAAAACTCATAATTTTTTCTCATCTGCAACTAAATTGACTTTTTTTTATATCAGAGGAACTTCTGCACACCCTGCTTAAATGGCCTTTTCATTTAGCATTTGCAGCAAATCAGAAATTATTACTTCCAAGTGGCAACAGCCAACATTCAAATGTCTGATAATTCAGTGGCTACTGATCTCCACCCACCTCTCAATTTAGACCCTAGTCTGTGGTGGCCCATGTCTATTAAAGGGTCCCTTGGTACCTGTTTATCCTCATGGAGATTGATGGGTCGCGCAATGGCCCTCTAACAGGTTCTTGCAGTCTTTTTTTCTCCAAGTCCCATTGTTTCTGATTCCATGGCAGTGAAACCCCCAAAAAATAGTAACACCTCAGCACTAGTGAATAAAGGACACAGAACATGTCTGAACAACATGGTAATGCTGCGCTCTCGCAAACTGTTTTGCAGTTTCCCCTGCATTGGGCCAGACTGTCCCAGAATATAGTATCTATGGGGCTCGCTGGTTTAGTAAAAGCCATAAGCAAAGCAGACCCACAATATTGTCCTGTATTGGTACGAACATGTTTCTATTAGAGTTCCTCTCTGTCATTTGTGAGGTCATATGGTATCAAATGTGTTTTCTCATCCCCTAACATTCCTGAAATAAGTGTAGTTGGATGTTCCTATATTTAAACTTTCCCTTTCTTTCTTCCAGAAATCCTTCATCTGTGCAGCTGCCCCTATGTTCCTTAAGAGGTTACTGCTTCAGGCTAAACATTAAATAAAATTACTGCAGAAACCTTTCAGCCTCGTGTTTGGCATATCTCAAGCAATGCATTGAGGGTTGTGTGCTCTGTGGCACGTTACACAGATAAAATGCAAATGCATTATGTTTTTTTAATAAATACATGCAGCTTAAGGATTTGTTCAGAACCACGTGGCCGGCGATATCGATGGTCGGGTGCAAAATACTAAGGCTGTGCGACTTGATTCCACCTAATGCCTCTAAACCACCACCAGACACTCCCTGCCTCTTTAGCTCAACCTTACTGGTTGTTTTTCATCCCTGCTTTTTTGGTTTGTCACTGATTTTCTGACTTTCTTTATTTCCTTCTTACCCCATCAGTGTTTTTCTCTCTTATTCTGTATCAAAGACTTTTATCGGAAATGTGGTGCCTGTGCCCAAAAATGAGTGCCAGTGGACCAAACCTGGAACCACCGGCTCAAACTACGCATATAGCTAGCCTTTCATACATATAAATACCAGTTTATTCTGACAAAGGGCTGCTCCTGCAGCTTTTAGAGCTGCCAGTCAGAGTTGCTAGTGCTGGCCTATGCAAAATGTATTGTCTGATTTTTATCCTGCAAGTGTTTTTTGTCTGTCACTCTTCATGGATTTATGATATGATCTATTATTTGCCATTTTGGGGGGGGGGTCAAAGCACTTTTTATTACTGTAAGAAATTGGGTTATTGGTTGAGGGGACGCTTCTCAAGCAACAACCACACTCCTTATCATGGTGAAAAGTCACTAAATTAACCTGTGCTTAACCCTGTGGTAGCTTGGCACAAAAGCATTGAAGCTTAACTTAAAGTTAAAATGTAAAGTGTTTATGCAACACACAAACAGTAATTAAGTGAGAACACAACACAAGAAAAATCCCAAAACAAGTTAGAAAACTGGAGAACATTTTAATAAATAAAATGGTAGCAGAACAACAAAATCCTAATCATTAGAACCAGAGATATTCAATGTTCAAGTTTTAAGTAAGTATAACTCCTAAAGTGCCACTCGCGGGCATCTGGTCATGCGAGGAGGGAAAATCACAAGTTCAGCCCTACTGCATTGGGCTACAGTATGGATACAGGAATCAGGTTAGTCCTGCCGAAAAAGTGGCCTTCTCACAGTCGGGTGCAAAGAGTCCAATTAGTAATTGAGGACCCCAACAGGAGCAGGGGAAGCGTTGTGGATGGTTGTCACAGTAGCGCGAAGAGCAGGCCAGCTGTCACGGATGATCGTCACTGTAGAAAGAAGATCCAGTCGGGTATTACGGATGGCCATTGCTAGAGCTGGCATTGGCAGTTGGCAGTGGCAGTTGGCATTGGCAGTCCCTGCGTCCTGGCGGTCGCTGTAGTGCGAAGAGTCTGGTTCACCAGGGCTTCGCATTGGCGGCCATAAAGAGTTCTCCTTTTCTTGAAGAGCATTGCACTCTGATGCCAGCCAATGGTCCATGATATGGGGAAGCACCTCTTCTGGATTAGAGACTCACTCTAGCAGAGGCCAGCAAAGCACTTGCAGGACCAGTTGCAGCAGGTCAGATATGCAGTTGCAGGGAGGCCTCCGGAGCTTGTTGGGTCCCTGTAGCTGAGAACAGGAGGTCAACCCACTGGCCTTTTCGAGTCACTCAGATAGCCTGGGACAATGAGAGCAGGGCCTGATTTCCCAAGAAGGAGGGCAGTTCTCTGAAGAACAAGGCAGGGCTCAAGCATCAGGATCGTCGTCTGGGGAACTAGGCAAGCCTCAAGCAGCAGGGCAGTACTCATATAGCAGCAGTGAAGTCTTCTGAGGAACATGGCAGACCTCAAACAGCATGGTAGTCCTATGGAGTAAAAGGCAGGTCTCAAGCAGCTGGCCTCTCCGCTGGGTGGCCAGGCAGTTTTTCTTCTGTAATGTCTGCAGGTTTATAAATATACTGAAGAGTGGCTGATATTTAAAACTTTTGCCATCCTTTGTACTGTGTTTTTTTTAGGCTACCCCCACATTCAGTTCTGGAAAGTTCTTCCCTTCCCCTTCCGAGGCTCAAAGAAGTCTAATTGTAATAAAAAATCTGACTTTACAGTTAAAGAGGATTTTAAATTATAGCATATTTGAGTTCAAACATGACATTTCTACCTGCTCCCAATAAACGTTAGCACTTAATAAATATAATAAGTTATCTTATTCTTATACAATGTGAGATATGGGTCATACAGGAGTGAAAAACACATTTTGGAGTTTTTCACTACTAAAGCATGTAAAATTTAAGAGCACATGTCCTAATTTTGAAATACAATGTGCCTTGCCCTATGGGCCTTTAGGGTGCATCTTAGGGGTGACTTATATGTATTAAAAAGGAAGGTTTAGGCCAGGCAAAGGGTTTATTTTGCCAAGTCAAAGCCAATTTTTCCAAGTTTTAGGGAGAGAGCATAAGCACAATAGGAATGGTTAGCAGTGGTAAAGTACACATAGTCCTAATGCCAACAAAAACAAATTTGGAAAAGAGAAGGGTTGAAGGCAAAATGTTTTAGGAGTGACCCTGCAGAGAGGGCCAAGTCCAACGATCACCTTCCCAGTGCTTTGAGTCGATACATGCAAATAAATACAGTCAAAACTAAATCTGGAAGAACCGTGCAAAATGATGCATCTTTTCGCAATTCATTTTATTCTGTGCTTTATTATACTTGTTATGTTTTTTGTTCAGCACTCAGATAACTCCTAGACCTTGTAGGAACTATTCAAACAATACAAATAAATAAACCTGCCTTACAGAAATAATATGTGGTTGTGTGACGAATGCTGACGTTTTGGTCGTCTCTTTACTTTTTTTTTTTTTACTTTTCAGTATTTTAATACCATTAGCTGTTATGTGTTTGGTGCATGTGGAGATACCTAATCATACATATTGTACATAGAATCGAACACGTGACAGAATTGAACAATTGAATTCATAGTTCTTTGTTTTATGTATATGATCTCAGGTCCTACAGTTCTGGAGGTGTTCAATACTCTACTGAAACACTTGAGCCTCAGTGTAGACTTTGAGCTAAGTGACCGGCGTAATTCTGCGGACAGTGCTCAGTTCAGCTCTAGCACCAAAGAAAGTGATGAGAGGATTGTCCAGAATGCTATTATTCAAACTATTGGTGAGTGAACTTTCATTTCATGTTGCTTGTTACTGTGATTTGTCTAACCTGTATAGACAAGATTATCTTTATTTGTACTTCAAAATACTGATGACGATAAAAAAAAGTATAATAATTTATAATAAGAATTTAGATTACGGTTTTGCTGTTTCTAAGTGCTATAAATAATAACTGTTGGCAATGGTCCTCATATGTTTTGGCGTGAAAAGGAAGTAAAGCTAACTTGGCCATTCGGAGATTCAAAATTGTGGCCTAGCAGGGGAACTAGGGCTATGGTATTGCATGTAGAGAGCCAGATGCGATCTGTGATCATGAGTGCAATGCTGCTAGTGTAGTCCAAATGTAGAATAGAGACCCTTGCTAAAATATGTAGTATAAATCAACATAGCAATGCCTATGAGGCCCTATTGTCCTCCGGTGCCCGGGGCTGCTCCAATTAAGCATCCGGGCTTGATTTCTTGTTTTACCAGATCGTACTAAGAGGAGTGCATATATCTGTGTATTTGCCAGCCTGCTTTTGTTATTTTTGTGCAATGTTTTCTTCTTTGAAAATAAAAATAAAGTTAGCAAAAAAATAACATAGCAAGAGAATCCTAAACCCTATACTGGTTTACAGCACCAAAATCCGGTCCACCTTAATGACAAGAGATAGAATATAGGAAATACTCAGAGATTCAAAATACTTAAGGCAAGTCGAGCCAGATAGCATAATATGAGATTAATGGTTGTAGGTCTCAATATCAGGGTTGAGATACCACCCTACAAAACTATCAGAACCACAATATCGACTGCCACTGTGTTGTCACTGTTAACGCATGTAGGAAAGTATACATGTACTATTCTTAACTCTGCATCTTCTTACCTTGACAGTATAGTAGAGCGGATAGGGGCACTCTTGACATGCAGTGTGCACCCACACTCCATTAAAGTTTGGCACAAGCTCTTGCGCATTATGGTAGCTAGTGACTGTTGCCTGAGTCAGTGCTCAGCACCTGGGCACTGTTTAATATTTGGGTACAGGTACTAATGCAGCATTTCATGTTTCCCCCACATCCTGCAGAGACTACTCGTTTCTAACAGGTACCAGAAATACAAACTGTAGGTGTGTCAAGGAACATAATGCAATGCATCCCTACATTATTGAGCTTCGCTTCCTCTGCAACTCCATTTCAACTGCTTCTCCTCCTTGAACCTGGTCGGTTGAATTGAGTGCCCCAACGGTTCTTCTCCATATATTGTTCACAGAATACAATGCCTGCGTTATTCCACTGTGCGCTCGCTTGTTTCTCGACCACTTTCCCCACCTTGACCCCATCAGCGCTTTACAGCAGAATACTGTTGGTTCAAGTGTTAGGTAAAATAACACAAATTAATTTATAAATAAATATTAGTTATACTTATTGCTCATTGGACATGTTCACAATGGAAATGTTATCACTGGATGCTGGTCTCGACATATTTGAGTGGCCATAATACTGACAAAAGCCTCTCTGTGTAAACCCACCTCAATCATGAAAAATGGTAGCGTAGTTTTGATGAACCTTTAGATCAAGCCTTGTAATTTATTTAAACATACATGTCATCTGAGCATCAACAAACGTACATAACAGGATGCATCTGGAAATTAAACTGGTTTAATGTACTTGGTCATTGTAGGGAATTGGATTGAGGGGGGATGTGAAAACCCTTCTCAAGCAGCAACCACAACACCTTCCAGGGTGAACCACAAAAGTCACTAAATTAGCCTGTGCTTAACCCTCTGGTAGCTTGGCACAAAAGCAGCCAGACTTAACTTTGAGGCAATGTGTAAAGTAAAATTGCTAGTGTGCTAAGTCAGCCCCTTTGAAATGTAAGTGGAACAGAGAAAAGCTCTGCCCCTCCCATCCTGGTGGGAACACCTACTCCCCTTTGTCTCAATGTCTAGAAGGAATTCACAAAGGCCAACTGCCATGTGGCCCTGGAGACAGACTGCAGGCACCAAACGGTTAGGAGAAGAAAATGCCAACCTTCTAAAAGAAATTAAAAGGAAATACCTAGATGGATGTCTAGCCCAGTGCACTATGAAGTGTCACATATTAATGTATAACCGTCATTTTCAAAGTATCAAAGATAAATATGTATTATAATACAATCAATCAACAGTGATCGAAAAAAACTGCATCAATAGCATCAAGAAATTCAAGATCTGCGTAGTTTATTTCAATGTTCTGGCAGATCAACTCCAAAGTAAAAGAAATGTTGCAGCTTGAGTTCAGCATGCAGATACAAGCTTCAAAGTTACCAATGCATTTCGGGCTATAAACAGTAGCCCTCCATCAGGGAAATCTGTAACAAGTGCATGAATTGCAAACATGATAATAAACAATAATTACGTACATGAGTTTTAGCTGACATAGGCTCAAAAAACAACAAGTGGCTAAAGAGCACCAATTCCCCAACTACATGTCCACAAAAGATCAGGAAATGTTTGGAGAAAACTAATGTGAACACTGTGACCAAGATACAAGCTCCACGAGTGCTGAGTGCAAAGAAACTTGAAAAATAGGTACCAGTCCCAAATTGATAAGCTCCACAAGTGCTGAGTGCAAAGAAACTTAAAAAGTAAATTGAGGATCACACCCAAAAACCAACATATTTAGAATACCTGAAAGCAGAACGGTGTACACAGACTGGCACACTCCAAAGCCAGCCTCAAAAGACTGCCAAAATCAAAAACCAGCCTCAGGGGTGTGGAATTTATTAAAATATCTACTTGTCCATGGGTCAGGTTGCTTCATAAATCTACTTGTCCTGTAACAAAATCCACTTGTCCCTTTGGTGCCATGTAGTGCGGCGACAAATTATGGCAGCAATCTCATTATATAAGAGCTCTTATATAGCCTCTCTGATTATGCCAGGGCTCATTCCATGGAAGTGTTTGAATACTAGCAATCCCTTTATGTTGCTATGTTTCGGCAGATCTACATTCTGGGACTGAAGGTAGTGGTAAGCAATAGTTTCAGGGTTGGAATGCCCTTTTGAGTCTGTGCAAACCTACTAACCTGCATGTTTAAGGGTTTTCAACAACTCTTCTCTAATCTTTTCCCATACTGAGAAATGTTGGAAATGTACTCCTGATAATGGCAGACGCAAACCTTCTTCCAGAGTTAGTAAAAAAGCGGTTGGAGGGAAAATGAACATCCAGACACTCAGGTTTTCGCATGAGCAAATCTAGACATGCATATATTGCTCATGGTAAAATGCAGTTCACAAATATTTTCTAGGAGTACAATTTCTTGTCCTACTTCTGTAAGTTCACGAAAACTTTATAGCTAAACTTAATGCAAGTACATATACCAAGGGTGCACTTTTAGAGACTTTCTTTAATAATTGGGCCCCTAGTTTTGTCTGGCCTTAACTATGACCTTTTAGGTTTATTAAAATTCTCTCTCTCTCTCTGTATGGGCTGGCTACACTGTGAGTGACAGTATTCTGCTCTTTCACAAGGAGCATATCTGCACACAACATAGTTTTGTTCAGTGCCACTAACTAATTTGGCAGTGTGTGCTTTTTGAGACCAAAAATAATTTTTGCTTTTGGCAAGGTTTGTTCTAATGGTGAGGGCCCGGCAGCTCTCACATCAATAAGGTTTTTACAAAAACCATGCCAAAGCAAGTCACACATTGCTAAAACTAAAACACTGACCAGCAATTTCAGGCCTACTGGCTTTGCCAATGCTTGTTTATTTGTTATGTTTTCCATACTCTTATTGATACTGGTTACTCTGATTTTCCAATAGGAATATCTTTGGGAAATACTAGCATGCATCAACACAATTTACTAAATGATGGTGCAAAGAATTGGTAACTGAAATTTTACAGTAGTTTAGCAAAATGTTTTTTTCCCTACTTTCATTTAGGAACATTTTATATTGAAACCTAGGAATCATTAATCTTGCTTTCAAGCTTCTGCAAATATTTGCATCTAATCACAGAGCATTCTAGGAGCATTATTCATAGCCTCATATTGCTAAACTTTGAAACCGTGTGTATACATTTTTATACTGGAACCACTGTCCGTAGTGCAGTCAGAATTTACATGTACTTAGAGCGCTCACCATAATAATAAAGGCTTTGAATTAATGAACCATAAATACAAATTTGAACAGCATTAACGTATGCACACAAATATTAACGTAACTGCAGACAGTGCCCTTCCCTGACCTTTGAAGTAGTACTGCAAACTGGCAGCCAAAGGGTTTGTGCTGCAGGGGGTTGGGCCTACGTGTCCCAAGGACAAAATACACATTAAATCTTGTAGCCCTTGACCCCCAAACAATGTGTCCTGGGCTTCGGGCTATAGGAATTCCACATCCCTCAGCCTTCAAACAGTAAAACTGTTAAAGCAACCATCTATGGGTTAGCATCTAATAGCCTCAAAACGGGTGAAAAGAACCCGCCTGTACCTTTAATTCACGCTGCCACTGTGATAATTAAGAGCACCTCCAGAGTCGAGCACGAAACCAAATGGACACGCGAGCACCTGAAAACCAGAGCACCCGCATTAAACATTCTATTAAATACTGCACATGCACTAAAAGGATGTATAATAATAGAGAATGGGGATCCAAGCTTACCGCTGATTGCAGTGACAGTTCCTGAACTGTGCTATCTCTAAGGGAACACCGGCCACGATAACCTCACCGTGTTCGTATCCAGCGTTTAAACTCCCAAGACTAGTGTTCATAGAAAGGGACTAATCAGCGTGACGCGAGTGTGTAACTAAAGTTTCATCTGCCAAATCGTCCACCATTTTGGAATTACGTAAACGTGGCACTCAATGAACACCGCAATATGGTGACATTTCAATTTTCTGCTATAAACCAATGCATTAACTTGCTGAATGCACAAAACAAAGTTAATAAATGAAAGAATAATAAGTACATGCATGCAAGGCTGACCAAAAGAGGTGAAAGAGTGTAGACAAAGAGAGATATCGACATGAATTGAAGATGCTCTGGCGCCCAAAACAAAGAAAAAGCATAACCTGTTCTAATAGAAAATGCGACTATCTGAAAATAAAGAGCGATGTAAACTCAACTGAGGATGACCGATATCATGATGATTCACAAGTCAAGAGAAGCAAATACATATTAGGTAGAGCGTGAGGAACTGTAATTTACAAAAAACAAAACAGTTCAAATTTGTCATTAAGCCCCATAGGGGACAATGTCTGCATGTACCATATCCAGTGTGATTCTCGTTGCGAAAGGAACTTCGACATGTCCCTGTCAGATTGCTCCTCCACTTTTTCCAGTACCCCGAATCTAAGCTGCGCGATAGTGATTCTGCCAATGTTGTGCTAAGGGTGAACTCATGGTCTTTGTACGAATTCTACTTTTGTGCTCCGTGATCCTAGTACGAATGATCCTCTCTCTCTTCCCAACATATAGCAAATCGCATGGGCATTTAATGACATAAATTACATGGTGACTGTTGCAGTTTGCATTAAAATTAAGAGTGATCTTTTTATCGGTGCGGGGATGACATACATTATTGCCAACAATGACGTTGTTGCAATGTGAGCAATTCATACACCTAGTCATACCTCTGAACTGAGCTTTTTGAGTTTCAGAGCTTTTGTCTAATATCTCCTTTAAATTGCTTGATCTTTTGTATGCAAATAGATAAGGTTCAGAAAACATGCCCTTTAAATCCTGCTCTGATTGGAATAAATCCCATCTTTGTAGGATGCTGTTTTTTACAAACATAGAATGAGTGGAAAAAGTTGAGACAAATACTTCTCTAGACTGAGAAGGAGGCGCTATTCTTTTTTGCAAGAGGTCATCTCGGTTTAAGGCTAATGCTCTTTTCTCTGCTTGGTCAATAACTTGTTGAGGATAACCTCTTGATAAGAATTGTTGTTTGGCTTCTCTTATTGTCTGCAGGCCCAACTCCAAATCTGAAGTTATACGTTTGAGTCTCAAAAATTGAGAAAAAAGGCAGGTGGCGTTTCAAAGGCCAGGGGTGGAAACTCTGGTAGAGAAGAGCTTTGTGTTGAATTTTTTTATTAAATTTTGCAGATGAAAATACAAATACAAATGTAGTAATGAATCAGAATAATTTTAATGGTAAATGGAAGATAATATAAGTGAGAAGAACTCACATAAGATATAACAAATATGAGGAAACAAACATAGCATATATTACATAATCCTATATGTGGTAATAATAGGAAGAATAATAGGTAAATCATACTATAGAGGAAAGTATAAAGAAAAGAAAGAAAAAGGAAAAGAGAGGAAAGGAAGAAAGAAAAGAAAGAAAAAGATTACCAGAGTAACAAGAACACATAAGAGGAGAATCAGTACGAAGGAAGGGGAAAAGGCAACGATAGTAGAGTAGCAGGGAAAGGATCATGGAAAGAATAGAATTAAGCAGAAACAATATGTGTAGAAGAGGAAGGAGGAGGAGCAGAGTCATTGTCCACAGTGGTTTCAAGAAAAGGGGAGCCTGATCTTGTAAATTATAAATTGTACGTTCATGTAAAGCTGTTTGCATCATTGCCACCAACCACTCTTCCTGAGAAGGAGTCGAGGGGGATTTCCAGTGACGCAGTATACAAATTTTGGCTGTAGCCAAAGCAATATGAAGAAGACGAATTTGCGGTTTGGGAGGCCTCGAAAATCATGTAAAATAATGTTGGCAGGTGTAAAAGGTAGAGGTAATGACATTGTAGAAGCCAATGTCTTCCTTACAAAAAGCCAAAAGGATCTAGTACGAGGACAATCGCAAATGATATGTGTAATATCACATCCGGAAGCAGAACATCTCCAGCAAGAAGTATATGATAACAACTTAGCTTGGTGTAATTGAACAGGAGACCAATGCCATTCATGGATAATTTTTAAAATACAGAATTTGAGAAGAGCTTCCCGAAACCCCTTATGTAGTGCTTCTAAAATCTGATCCGATTGGGTATTGGAATATACAACTGATAAACGGGCTTGCCATTTCAACTGAAGAGTTTGGGAGAGAGGCTGTGAGAATAGAGGATGCAGAAATGTCTTATAAAGACCAGAAGTCACACCTTTAAGAGTCCCCCATAACTGCAAATAAGACAAAATAGGAGATACTGAGAGTATGTCTGGTGGAGAGCCTATGTGCTTCGTGACGGCTTGTTGAAGTTGGGTATATTTGCAAGATTGTGTAGGAGGCGACTGGAATTCCTCGCTAAGTTGGGAAAAGGGTTTAAAAGTTCCGTCATGAAAAAGTTGCTCTATAAAATTGTTGCCAGCTTCTTGCCATAAAGGCCAGGACAAAGTGCCACCACTAACACGAATGGCTGAATTAAGCCATAAAGGAGTTAACGTGAACTCGCGAATTGGATTTAAGTATACGATGACCTCTCTGCCAAGATTTATGCATTGCAGATAAGACAGGGTGTTTAGGATCGGAAGAACTAGTCCCCGTGCCATATAGAAGGGACTAACCTAAACCAGGAGCCAAAAGGTGACGTTCAAGTGGAACCTATTGAGGTATATCTTTAGATTTGGGCAGAAAAAAAGTGAGTTGTGAGAAATGAAGGGCAAGTGAATAATGCTCAATGGACTGAATACCTAAACCCCCATGCGGTTGATGAGCCTTTAATTTGGCCAAAGCAAGGCGAGGTTTAAAAGTACCCTAAATAAAAAGTTTTATATTGGAGTCAATGGATCGAAGAGTAGTTAGGGGAATTTGGAGAGGGAGCATACCTAGAACATAAAGAAACCGTGGCAAAGTTACCATCTTAACCGCCTGAACCCGTTCCCAGAGAGATAATCCCAGAGCTTTCCATTTATCAAAGTCTCTTTGCATTTGCGTGATTAAAGGAGCCAAATTATCCGTGACCATATTGTCCAGACCTCTGTTAATTAATATGCCTAAGTACTTAAGCCGGGATGGTTGCCAATGAAAGGGAAAGCCAGAGATTGCTGCGTTTGTTGTACCAATGGACATGGGTAATGCTTCACTTTTATCCCAGTTTATTTTATAATCTGAGAAAGAAGAGAAATCGTTGATAATTTGGAGAAGAGCGGGAAGAGAACGGGAAAGATCAGTAAGGGTAAGAAGAATATCATCTGCATATAAATACATTTTTGAATGGACAATTGGAAGAGGGACACCTACTATGTCAGCAGATTGTTGGATTGCTGCAGCCAGAGGTTCCATTGTTAGGAGGAAAAGGAGAGGGGAGAGTGGACAACCTTGACGAGTACCTCGTCGAATTGGAAATGAGGTAGACAGAAAACCACTGCAGTTAACCTGAGCTAATGGGCTATCATAAAGCAGACGTACTTTATCTATAAATTGATCCCCTAAGCCGAACCTCTGCATGACTGTAAAAAGGTATTCCCATTCAATGCGATCAAATGCTTTTTCAGCATCAAGGGAAAGAAGTAATGCGTCGTCTGCAAGATGTTTAGCTGACCATAAAGCATGAGATAGAGTACGGAGATGATTCCGAGATGAACGACCTGTAACAAAACCTACTTGTGAATTATGAATTAAAGAAGGTAAAACTTTACGAAGGTGTGATGAAAGAATGCTAGCCAGTATTTTAATATCAAGAATTCAAGAGAGATATGGGCCGATAACTGCCACACAACAAGGGATCTTTACCAGGTTTTGGTAAAACGGCTATAATTGCTTTGTTAGAAAGAGATCCGCAAGAGGATTCCTCAACAGCTTCGTTAAACGCGGCATGTAAGGTATCAATCATGCTCTGGCCAGTCCATTTATAAAATTCAGGAGGAAAACCATCGTCTCCTGGAGCTTTATGGTATGGTAGGGCAGTTATAGCAGAAGAAATCTCATCTTTTGTAATGATACCATCAAGTAAAGCTCTACCCTCATTTGAAAGTCGTGGAAGATGTATTGCATCTAAAAATGTGGACATTTTGAGTTTATCTATATGAGTACTTGGAGAATAAAGAGATCTATAAAAGGAAGCAAATTCTTCAACAATTTCTTGTGGGCGAGTAAGTTACTCGCCACATGTAGATTTAATGGCCGAAATTGCCATAGCGGCCTCCCTCTGGCGCAGTTGCGCAGCCAGTAACCAACCAGCTTTTTCCCCCTGCTCATAGTGTCGCCCTTTAATTTTTTGCAAGGCGTACTCAGCCTTAGAAGTCAAAAGACTATTAAGAGACATTTGTGCCTGTCCCAACAATTTACTATTCTGGAGGGTAGGATTTGAAATGTAGGAGTGAGAAAGCCGTTGAATGTCTTGTTTCAAGATCTACTTGTTTGGTAACGTTGTTCTTATTAATAAGAGCAGCATCGCGCATTAATTGGCCTCTAATTGTCGCCTTGGCCGCTGCCCAGATCGTTCTCTTAGAGGAAATTGAATCCTCATTAATAGTGAGATAATCCTGAAGGTGTGATTGTAAAAGAAGTTTACCTGCAGGTGTTTTATATTTCTTTATGTTCAACCTCCATGGCTTGCGTCCTGGACTTAAGCGGCCTAAATCGAGAGACAAAAGAACAGGAGTGATTGGATATGGCTGCTTCCAAAATCCTCGACTCTGTAACCAACTGAACCGCTTTTTGCGAGAGAAGGGAATAGTTGAGACGGGAGAATGTGCCATGGGTAGAAGAAAAGAACGTATATTCTTTATTCTGTGGGTGACTAAGCCTCCAATGATCAACAAGACTATTGTCAGCGAGAACATCACGTAAAATGGCTCTATCTGAAGCTTTAGCAGTATCAAGGCATCCTGTTTTGTCAAGGGCAGGATCTGGAGCCAAATTCCAATCCCCTCAAATAAGAAATTGAGAGGCTTGTATTTCTGTGAGAAGGCGATTCATTCTAAGGAAAATTTGTTTTTTGGTACCAATTGGAGCGTATATAGAGCCGAGACAAACAAACGAGTTCCCAATTTTCAGTTTAACAAAAACATATCGACCCTCCAGGTCAGACCATGTTTTGGAAATTGTGAAGGGAAGTGACTTCGCAAAAAGGATGGCTACACCACATTTACGAACAGGATTTAGGATTAGTGGGATCAGGTTTAGAAACACTACAATGAATAACTTTCCCGACCCAATCCCTGCTGAGTTTACTAGATTCAACATCATTCAAATGTGTTTCCTGCAGTAAAGCAATGTCCACATGTTTAGAGCGCAAATATAAAAGGACTTTCTTTCATTTTATATAATGGGTGAGACCATGAACATTCCAGGAAATCACTGATAATGGATGTGCAGAAGACATAACAGAAGAATTTAATAATAAGATGAAGAAGAAGAAAAGAGATAAGTATACGGAGAGACAAAAAGATGTTACTCTGGCGGAAAAAAGAAAAATAGGAAAGAAAAAGAAAAAGAAAAAAAAGGGGAATGCGAAAAAGGTTTAGAAAAGCAGAGTAAATATACAAAATAGTCTGGGCGCACTAAAGCAACGCTGTGGGACAGGACCCCATCCGAGGAAAGAAAAATGTGAAGCAAATTAATAAAGAATAATATGGAATATATAGAAAACGTCAAACATGCAAAATATGGATTGTAACATTATCACAACTATAATAACCATAATAAACCCTAACACACTACTATGTATTATAAAGCCATGAAATAAGAACATTGACATCTACTATATGTTCTAACTATGATAAGAGATTAAGAGAATATAGAACAGAAGGAATGTGAAAAAGCAAGAGGAAAGAGGAAAATGAGAAAGAATGGAAAACATGTATAATAAAAAAAATTCAGGACAGAGATGAAGGAGATAACAAAGTGGACCTACAAACACATAGAGTAAATAAATAGCAGTATAAACGACTCCCTGTAAATAACTAAGTATATTAAATATGCATTGTCAAATTGAGTAATGCTAGTATCTTCAAATGGAGGAGATCAACAAAGTAGAAAATAAATGCAATATGTGAATTACTATGGCCTAAACATGCAATAAACTACATAATAATAAAACGGTATAAATTGGAGAAGCAAAAAAGAATGCTAACTTAAAATTGCACAATGATATTGGAGTGAATACTGCAATATGAAATATGAAGGAAAAGTAAGTAAGTTATATAATACAATAAATCAACAAAATAAACAATTAAAGTTCAGAAAGAGCATCCATATCAAGAAAGCACAAAAATACATAGATGAATAAGAAAGAAAAATTCAGAGCAGAGAATGCAACATGAAAAGGAAAATAGAGTTGAAGTTAAAATAGGAGTGAAGAGAAAAGAAAGTACAAAATAAACAATTGAACAATAAAGAAGAATTCAGTCAACATCTGAAATAATCAGCATCCACATCAAGAAATCATAGAAATACAAATGATGAAGAAGAAAGGAAAACATCAGAGCAGAAAATGCAACATGAAAAAAGAACATAGAACTGGAGGTAGGATAATAGCAAAGAGATAGAAAGTACAAAAATAAACAATTGAACAATAAAGAAGAATTCAGTCAGCATCTGAAGGAGTTTTGAGAGGCAATCTAGATTTGTCTCGCTGCGGGTCCTTAGTAAGAGTAGGAACAGAGTGCAGGGCTGACACCATATCATCCTGAGAGCGAGGAAGACGATTTAAATCTCTACCCCTCTTCCTGGGAGTACTCACATTGCGTTGGTTGTGCATTGGCATATGTGAGGAAGGAGTGGGGGATGACTGGGACTGATCACATTGAGAAGAGCGTGTGTCCATGTCTTGAGTTGTAATATCATCCAAAAATTGTTGTAGAAGAGTAGGATCATAAAAGTCTTTGGATTCGCCATTCCTGGTAATACGGAAGCATGCAGGGTCAAATAAGCCATACTTGATGTCCAACTGACGTAATTGAGGTCGCATTGAAAGGAATGTCTTCCGACGTTCATTCGTTTCTTTGGAAAAATCTGCAGCCATATGAATAGTATGTCCTTGGAAGAGAAAGGAACCTCGAGAGCGGGCCGTTGACAAATGTGGTCTAGTTTGTTCATGCCTAAGAAAACAAGCAATAAAAGGTCTCGGACACGCAGAAGGATCTGGGCGTGAAGGGCCAAGTCTGTGGGCGCGTTGAATTTCAAGAGGTGGAGCAAAAGAAATACCAGTTATTAGCGGAAGAGTATCATAGAGGAACCGTTTCATAACATTCCTCTCAATGTTCTCTGGAAATCCAAAGAAACAGACATTGTCTCTTCGACTGCGGTCTTCCAGATCAAAAATTTTACTATGAAGAAAGAGAAGATCTTGATCCGAAGTATGAACTGAATCCAAACGATTGTCCATGGCCAGTATTTTAGAATCCAGAGACTCGATTCTTGTATTAAAAGTGGTGAGATCTGCCCTAATCGATTTGGTTTCTTCAGCTAAGGATGTAATTGTTATGTCCAGTCCCTCCAATCAGCGATTGACCCCAGAAAGCTCTTGCAATATTCTCTGCATGGTGTCTGATAATGCCTGATCACCATGAGGCGGCGAAGCTTGAGAAACAGGTGATGGCGAAGACAAGGCCCCTTTCGTTGACAAATTAACAGGTTCTTTCATTACCTCAGTGAAAAGTGGTTACTTAGGTATTTTCCTACCATTCCTATGGTTAGACATGGTCACTTTCCGCTTCGCAGGTATTTTACAGAAGCGAATTGATGTGGTAGCTCCGTGTGAAGCAATGATGAGAGCAACTTCGTAATAAACGACAGGAGGAAGAAAAAGTATCGCAGTATGAAGCACAATGAAGTAAGGCTACGTGCATAACACTCAAGAAAGCTAAAATTACATGCTATACTGAGGATAAGAGTGCCTCATTAAATCAGCAAATATTTCTTTGTGTAACAAACAATCACATGAAAACTGTAATAGATCAAGTAAAGAAAGAACTGCAAAAAAAAGGAGGATTAACATCAATAACAAACATCATATAGCAGTAGGCCTGGTGATGTAATTCATAACGTACATATGAAAAATGCATGGTTAAAAAATAACAAGCTCAAAACGCAAGACGTCTCAATATATGAAAGAATGCAACCTCATATCTGACAAAATGGGTGAACACTTTAACCGTATGATAGGAAAACTGGCCCCCTCAAAGATACAGGCGTTATAGTAACAAAAATATTATGAGAAAATGATAACATACAGAGCAAAAATTAATTAGGGTAAGAAATAACAGGTGCCTGATAAAATGAAAATATTGGCGTGAGTCCTGCATAAAGAAGTAAACGCTGTCAGAGAGAGGCGCAAAATGAGCATGAGAACATACAAAGAATGAGGGATCACTCTCATGTGAAGTAATGGAAGCCAATCATTCCATGATAGAATATAGCAGGAGAACCATTGACACTAAAGAGTCATTTTCCCCTATAAGGTCATGCCATAAAGTATTAAGCTGAAGCCAGTGGAGCTGAAATAAATGTACAAATAGCACAGGAAGAATGGACTCCAAGAAGGCACAGCCAACAGTAAAGTTAATTGTTCTGCCCAAAAGTCATGAAGAGACAACACATGGCAAAACGTGTGAGGAAAAGTTAAATGACAGTCAGTAATGATATTCGCCTCTATTCAGAAAAAACCCCATACAAAGTTATCTAAAAGGCTGCGTCATATAGAGGGGCTCTGTGGAAGGGAGAAGTACTTTGTAATTCTATTTCCCTCTTTTCCTGTGTGGTAGTATTTCGCCTCTACTTTGACGAGTTTGTGTCTGCTATCCTGTCGTTTATGAAGAAAGAGCTGGCCCGTAAAAGAAAGAAGAACTCCTCTCCGCGGCCGCAGTAAAATTCGCTTCAAGACAGGCTCATGCGCAGTACCTGAGGAGGCGCGGCCTTGGAAGCATGGCCCTGAAGTGAAGAGAGGTGCGGCCCTGTAATGCGAGGAGGCGCTGCCTTAGGTGACGTGCGTTTCCGGAACGCAGCAGCAGAACAGGCAGTCACCTCACCGGCAAGCCACAGAGACCAGGAAGTGGACCGCCAGGACCGTCCGCATGCTCTCCAACGACAATGGAGCACGCAAAGGTAGGTCCGGCAGTCCACATGTAGGAGAGCAGCTCGTCAGGGTCCGTCCCACGACGGAGCTTAATCTTCAGGCGGCCATCTTCCTGTGTGGCCAAACCACGTCCCTAGAGAAGAGCTTTGTTGCGATCAGTGGGCTTCTTAAAAACCGCAGTCTCAATAATGATGCCAGAGCGTCTAAGCATGACATCCAGAAAAGCTATGCTGTGCGATTCAATTTGAGATGTGAATTGAATGCGAGGATTGATTTTCAGTTTGAGAATCTGTGTTTCAAGCAGACTGTGTGTTCCTTGCCAAATGATAAGCATATCATCTATAAAACGTCTGTATAAAAACAGATTCGCATTCCAAGTGAGTCTCAAATTTTAACATAAAGATATTCGCATAGCTGGGGGCTCCTGAAAAGTCCATTGAAGTGCCATTTGCTTGAAGAAAAAACTGTTTTTGCCAGTGAAAATAACTGTGAAACAGACAAAAGTGAAGAATTTGCAAAAGAAATACCTTGCTGGTTCTGATATCATCTTGTTTCAGTAAGGCCCATTCTATGGCTTCAATGCCTTCAGTGTGGGGTATGGAAGCGTACAAAGACACCACGTCTATAGGACACAACCAAATTTAGTCACTTTCAAGAAAATTTATCGTACGTAAGATGTTGAGTAAATGAGTGGTGTCTTGAAAATATGACGGACTGGCTTGTACAATGGGCTGAAGAAACCCAACCAAATAGTGCTCATGTAAAGATCCACAACCGGATACTATGGGCCTCCAAGGGGGATCCCTCAGGTTTTTGTGAATTTTAGGGAGCATGTATAAACCTGGTCTCCGCAGAAAACAAGTGAATAAATACTCTTTTGTTTTGGAATTAATCCACTTCATCTCCATGGCGTGTGTTAAAATGGAATCCAGCAATGTCAGAAAGGTGTTTGTGGGATCTTCAGATAGAGGTTAATATGTTGAGGAGTCCTGCAACATCAAACCAATCTTTTGGTCATATTGAGTACGATCCATTACTACCAGGGCCCCACCCCTATCTTCTCTGGTGTAGTGTAGCGATTTATTCAAGTGTAGAGATCTCAGTGCGAGATGTTCTCTAGTTGGTAAGTTAGTTTTCCCTGAGGTGACATTGGGAAGTCTAGCCAAATCTTGTTTAACTAATGACTTAAATGAGTCAATGGTTGTGTGCGATGTTTGAGGAATGAAAGTGCTCCTAGGTTTAAATTCCAGATATTCATCTTCTTGAGATGATACTGATTCATGAGTCGTAGTGGAAAAAAAGTATCTCAATCTTAACTTCCTGGTAAATTTATAGAGAGCAATTTGAGAATCTAAACTATTAGTTTGATAAGGGGGAACAATTGAACTTCCTTTCTTCAAAACAGACCACTTTTTCTCCGTACAATTTTTGGACGAAATATTTACCACTAGTGTTTCTTGCGGCGTGCATCCCCCCCTAGGTTTTTGCTGAATCGGTGGCCTCTAAGGGTTTTGTGGATTCGACCACTACCTGCGTTGGGGGTTGATTTGCTGCAGGGCTGATCTCTAAAAAAGAAACCTTGGTGGTGCTTGGGCCAGCAATGGTTGCATCACTAACAGGAGTTGTGGAAGGTACAAGAGGTCTAGATAATTGAGTATCAGTTACAGATACAAGACTCTCTTCTGATGAAGTGGTTCCTTGCTTTTGCCATCTTCTTTTCTGAGCATATACCTCGGCCCAGGAATAAACCTCATTAAGTTTATAATCAATTGTATCATGGCAAAATTTTCTAATCTTTCGCTCGCAAATTTCCTTGGCATAGGCATCATGTTTACAATTGATTTCATCAAGAGTAGTAGTCCAAGCTTCTGCTTCCATTCTACTTGACAAGTTAGATTGTCATTCTTTAATTTCTGCTTCAAGACCAACTAGAACTTGTGAAAGTTCTTCAACAATTAACAAAATTAAATCTAATGAACATTTGTTTAAAATCGCATACAACTTTTCCATGAACTTCTTATTCATTTTAAAAAGCATTGGATTAATGGAAAGACGTAGCCCCCTGGGTATGCGACTAGCCTCATGATATTGGACCAGAGTGGTAGCGTGCAGACGTTGATTATCCTCTCTGCACATAAAGTATTCTAGCTGTTGAATCTGTTGTTGAATAGAACCTGTGGTGGTATCAATTGTTCCTACTTCACGTATGAGCCCATAAATGTCAGCCGCCTCTGAGGCAGTGTAAACCTTGGTTTGGACTCTGTTTTCTGTCAAGTGCAAAATATCATCAGACGGCATTCTGACAACATTTAAATGCAAGGTGGTGTACTTTGGTAGCTGCTATGCAGAAAATTGAACATACAAGTGAGTAAACACAGCTAGTGTGCACTCTGGAAACTAATTCAATGTCTCAGCTTCAAAATTACTAATCTGGGATCTAATATTCATAAACAAAATCACATGTGCACCAGGTAAGGGGTTCTGCAAGCCACCTGATTCAAAATGAAAAGAAAATGCCATTTTCAGAACTGTGACATAATAACCGACTTTACAATTAGAGGATTTTAAATTACAGTTCTGTTGAGGGCAAATATGACATTTCTACCTGTTCCCAAGAAAAAGTTAGCACTTATAATTGTAATAAGGTAACCAAATGTAATCCTATGGGAGAGGTAGACCTCACAGTAGTGAAAAATAAAATTGGGAGTTTTCCTCTACCAGGGCATGTAAAAGTTAAAAGTACATGTCCAACATTTGAAGTATAATATACCCTATCCTATGGCCTGTTTATGTCTTATTTTAGGGGTGCCTTGTGTGTATTGAAATGGGGGGTGTATGCCTGGCAAAAGGTTTATTTTGCCAGGTCGAATTCACAGTATAAAACTGCACATAGGCTGCAATGAAAGGCCTGAGATGTGTTTTGAAGGGCTATATAAGTTGTTGGCACAAAAGGTGCTGCAGGCCTACTAATAGTATTTATTTTACTGGCCCTGGGTGCATGTAGTCCCACTTTACTAGGAACTTATTAAGTAAGTTAAATGTGCCAATTAGGTATAAGCCAATTTTACTATGTTTAAAGGAGTGAGCACAAGCCCTCTAGTACTGGTTAGCAGTTTACCTTGATCATGCGCTTTAAAGCCCTGACTATACCACAGATGGAGGACAGAACAGAAACTTATGCGTAGCTGCTCACTGTGTCTCCTCACCTTGAAAATTGGTTTCTTTCTTGCAATTTTGAAAGCTGGTTGCGTGAGTGAACTGCAGGCACTCTCTGTGTAACTGCCCTACTCAAGCTTTTCCTGGACACATTTGTGCTGACTCGGGCAGCCTTCTTACCAGGGCGGTATATAGTCAATGCGGAGTCACAGGACTCCTCCTTGTGGCGCAAGGGAGCAATTCTGCAAAATTCCACATCCAACAGTCTGGAGCTTGGGGGATGTTATAAGGTGAGGAATCTTCAGTTTGCTAGAGTATACACCAGAAATAGCGTTACCAAAGGTAGTAACTTGTTCTTTTCTACTGCTAAAACTCGTGTCACCCAACGAAATCTGTAGTCTTTGCAAGAAACTGTGTACATTGTGTGTCTAAAGAAGTTTGTTAGATAAATAACTTTTTTGTCTTTCCCCTAATCACCTATTATCCCCGTTAACCTAAAACTGTCCCCATAATTAAATATAACTTTGGAGGGAAAATATTTAGATTATTAATACACATCGTGCATCTAAACAAAGGAGGGAGGTTCTTTTGCCAACCCACATATCAATGGCTGTATAGTTTTTTCTACTGCAAAAATGCCTGCCTCAAAATTAAAATGTGAACACACATGGCGTTTCTAATGTTATTACGGGTGAAAAGAACCAGCAAATCAGGGCACTTAAACTGCAAGCAGTCGTGGTCCTTAAGAGTATGCAAAAATAATTCCCACCGCTTGCAGAATAAATGATCTCCTAGACTACTGTTAGAAACCCACTTCCTCAAAAGTGTAATGACTTCTAATAAAGAGAATTAATCTCTGGGATTTAAAGCGCAAAACATAATTTTTGGGGAGGTTGGAGTCGACCAGCAAGAGGATCATGCTAGAACACATGCCATGGTACTGGTGTGGGGTGGGTTCAAGGAACAACAGGAAGCCCTGTAGCTGGCCAGACTGAAGATGGCTTACCCGCAGGACGTGGGTAAGCAGTAAACAAGGGCAGGGAGGTGTGTGAGCCAGCGAGTGGGGAGGTGTGGTGGGAGACTGGTGAGCAGAGCTGGGAAGCGACTGGGGTTAGGGATCCTACGAGGATGGACTCATAGCAGCGGTCAATTTTGCCCGTACGGAAACTCTACGTTCACTAACTCTGCGCCTCCAAGGCCTCATGTAAAAAAAACACACAAGAAGGGACGTAGTCATTTTGTGAAAAAGCAAAACACCTTAAATACCGACTGAACTCCCACACCCCTCAAAGACCAGCTGTCATACACCACTGGAAGCACTTACATCCCCCTCACAGAGTACCAATCACACCATTCTAGAAGCACTCTTACACCCCTTACATATGAGCAGTCTTGCTGTGCTGACACCACTGCCACACCCTTCAGATTAACAGTCTCACACTACCAGATGCACTCACACACTGCTGGTAGACTAGAAGTCACGCATTACCAACAGCAAACACCACACCCATCGCTAAGTACCAGCCTGCCACTACTTCAAGCACACTACCCCCTCACACTAGCAGTGTCACATTATCAACAGCAATGAGCATCCCAAGATTGAAGCACTTCTGGAATCTCTCTCACATCTTGCGGAATATCAGTTACTCACTACTGGAAGCATTCTTACACTCCTCATCTACCAGCAGTCTTGCACAACCGACAGTGGTCCCTCACCACCATAGTGGCTGTTGCAGACTATGAGAACGACTCGCACTACTCCCAGACGAATAGTTACACACAACAGATGACACTAATACCACTCAGTGTGTATCAGTCTGGCACTGACCACATCCTCATACCCTCACACACTAGCAATTTCACACTCTCACCACTTACACTATGCACCGATAAGCAGTCGCACAGTAAGCACACTCAAAAGGTACCAGCAAATCCTACAGGTGTGGTTCATAATCGAAAGAGCCTCTTTGTTGATTTGGGGAGTTTGTGCACATGGTATTGTGGCTTGGTTAGGGGGTCGCGGGGGGCTGCAAGAATGATTCGAAGGGTTGATGAATCGAGGCATGAGTAAAAGGATGAGGGCAGGGGTGATGAGTGAGTGGGTGGACGAAGAAGTAAGTGCCTTTGTTATTAGCTGAACTTATTGGCTTTGCCACCGCTTGCTATTACAGTGCTTTTTAAGTGGATCTCTACTGTACATCTATTACCGGCCTGTGAACAACAGTTTGATTTTGTGAGTTTTGCAGAATCGTCAGAAAGGGCCACAAGAGAAACAGAGGCTTGAATTTACTCTAAACTGGGAATATATCCAGCTCTCCAATACCCCTGTTCGCTTGTAATTAGCGTCAAATTTGGTGGTTTAAGCAGTATAATTATTCAGTTGAGATGAAAATAGAAAGTGTTTACTTGGACAAAAATGAGGCCGTCATGACAAGCTTGTTGCACAGCAATGAGGGGAGATGAGCAGATGATGGTGACTCAGATACATGCTACAGCTGCAACACTAAATAATTTTAATATCGAAAAGGTTTTCAGTTATTTAACTGCAGCCTCTTTTCATTCTCAGAAATCGAGACGTTTGGTTACCTTAAGCATTAGTGCTTCTTTTATCAATGATTTGTTTCTGTGAGGAACTTTGTGTTAATTAATGTATTGTTCAATTGTGCTGCAGGTTTCTTTGGTAGCAATCTCCCAGATTATCAACGTTCAGAGATTATGATGTTTATCATGGGGAAAGTACCTGTTTTTGGATTCTCGTCTCACTCGTTGGACACCAACCAGCTTGGGTTTGTATCTTTATTCTCTTATTCAGCAAGTGCATTCGTTTATTTGTTGATTGCCGATCACATCTAGAAATATGTAGTGATGCGAAAATTAACGTTTTGAAAACTTATAACAACCGCTTTCTTTACATTCTTCAGATATACATGTTCTAACTTTTTTGCAGGCAAATCTATTGCACAGTGGTGGTAGATTATCTTCAATAGATAGATGCTTCAAAACTTGCTCTTTAAAATGCTGTTTGTTTCACTGTGTGTATCTAAGAATGCACATACTGCACACCCAATATATCCTGGCAGGTGAAAGGTATACATAAGACCAGCTACTGGGTGATTAAATAAAGGTAGCTAGGAACATAATTTAAACAAAGTATAGTCATCCTGCAGAACAATTGAGGTAAATCTGGAACAAGTTTAAGGACCATGCATAAACAAAACTGCAATAAGAGAAATAAAAATTACATAGAGGCATAATAAATCAAAAATGTGCTAAAAATACAATATAAACTGAATAAGGAGTAAAATGAGGCTAAACCCCAGCAGCGCGACAATGGTCAAGTAGGCAGTTCATGAAGCTTACGTCTTGTCCATATTAATGACATGTCCGTGCTGCTCCAATCACGGTAGAATTGAGGCAGACCACAATCTGAATTTAAATGTCTATGTAAGAGAACAAATGTAATGATTGAGTCGTACATGAGACCAATTGTCTAAATGCATAAGATTGGTGAAGATGTGCAATTGCAAAGCAGGTGAAAAAAAGTGTTTTCTTGCTGATCTTATTTCTACAATCTGTAAAATGCTTCTTCATTTCATGTAATGCAACCACTATACTCCTGTCTCGAGTGAATTCTATTCAATATGTATTTGATACTGTGCCAATAAGGCAAGACAAACATAAAAAGCCATCACATAATTAAAATTGCTGTCTCCCATACCCAGTTTTATCCTAATCATGTATTTCTCAGTAATGTATCCCCTAATCTTCACACATAATTAACATTGCTGTCTCCTATGACCAAAACTAATAGATCAAATATTCATTAGTAAAAACACTCTTGCTAAAACTACTGATCAATTAGAGGAACCCAATTTGGGGAATAAATACAATTTTTAAAAATTCAAACTTACTACAAATCCGTAAAATCTATTATAAAAAATCAATTATATTTTGACCCAATTTTCTAACTATCGGCATTATATAAAAGTACTAAATGTCACATATATAAAATATAATAACTAGCTGTAAAAAATATTTCTATTTTGATAATAATGTCTGGCCATGTGCAAAATATTAAAAGTGTAATGCATTTAAATAGCAAAATATCATCCCAAAACTCAGAATCTTAACACGAGGATTTCCCATAACCTATGTACTCCTTACAATGTCTAAGAACTTACCTATAACCTGGCATAATTGACCATCATTATAGTTAATAACGATTGTAGACTATCAATTTGGATAAATGCCGGATATTCATTTCTCATAATCTTGGTATTTAACTATCTCTTTCTCTTATCCTCAAATGTGGAACAGAAAAGTAGAAGGTTAAACCAAGGTCAAATCACTTAAAGAAGAGAAAGGATAGGTGTTTCCCATTGCATGAACATTTCCATTCTCCATGCTGAATTTGTATCCATTTAAAAAGAGTTGGCACTTGAACCAATCTGAGTTTCAACATCCATCTTTGTCTATTCCTAGATGTAAGTTTTTTTTAATACGGTTGTGGATTCCTCTAATCTGTATTTATCAGAAGTGCCAGCTGTGATCGGCCTTGGCAGTCCTTTCGATCACTTTTTTTTAACAACCTTTTAAACATATTTTTCCTTCCTATTCGTGTCTCGAATCATATCTCCTGGATCTTGCTTATATAAAGGAGAGGATTACCTAGTAGAAGCGCTGTTTCTGAGCAGTCATTAGTCCATTGTACTGTAACCGACTGTTACTTCATGATTTATTACTAGTCAGGCTAGATTTTACTGGTGTAGAACATCCTTATGTTATTAATATTACAAATATTGTGTTTTATCATTATGCGTATAGTAATACCTTTACAACGAAAAACTGGTGCTGTAACTAACACGTGTTTCACTTTCCAAATTTGAAGGCAATTATTTTATCGAGCTTAAACATGGACTTCAGCCTACATCTGGCAGATTGCACACACATTTATTGAACCTGTCTCTCTCAAAGCTTTTAAAGAAGATACTACATGGGGTGCCTAAAGTAAATTGTGTTTACCTTCTAAGTAAATTCATCCTTTTAAGAGATTGTAAATTTAAAGCAGAACAAAGAATTTGAAGTTCCAATTTTTCTTGCGGACCTGATGACCCCATGGGATCAGATGTGTGTAAATAAGTATGTATGATGCTGTACTGTGGTTACAATCATCCCCTGAGTGGTCACCATAAAAGTATTCTCCATCCAATAAGATAAAAGTGGTAGAACATAAGGTGGGGTATTAAGTTCAGGTGCCAAATCACTAAATACTTTACCTACGCACTTTTGTGCGAATGAGGTTCACACTCAAGGTCAAAAGAGTTTTTGATGCTTCACACACTCATACTCTGAGTCTCACTCTCACTCTCACTCTGGGTCATTCACAAGAAAACCAATCATTCACTTTATGAGCAAGCACGGGCATGCCTTTCTGAACCTACTCCTATTGTAGCGGTGCTTCACATGCTAATGTACAAGATAAGGTACAAGCTCTCCCAGACTACGTCTTTGCTAGTGAGAAGTGTTGGTACTCTCTCATTAACAATATTGCAACCCTGCTTAGAAGTGCCAGTACTCTCCCTTTCAAATTGAAGAAGAGCGGGTGTTCATTGTTTGACAGTGCCTGCCCACTTACCTCTCTGACTAGTAGTAAAATAACGACAGTTCTGGCGCATCATTCAGCTGCCCTGCCAAAGCTAAAGCTGGGATGTCACCTTGCATTAGTTAATCTGGTTTCGCCACATTTGTATAATTTTCCCCGAGCACAACAGACTCCGTTTTAAATAATGATGTATAAGCTATCTAGTAACTAAGGGCAACAGACTGGAAAATATTAAATCAAACTTGTGTATAAAAACTGCGTACAAGCAGTTTTAAGGAGCGTAACTATCGGCAAATAACTTTTCCCAGGCAGGCACATTAGTGCTGTGAAAGAAATATCTGCAAACCGGGTGCCTGTCTTCATAAATTCATTGCTAAAAGAAAAAAACAGCACGTTGAGAGCACTCTTTTCATGTTTATTGTGATTACAAATTCCAGCCCCACACTAAAATGTCAGGAGTCTTGAATCTATGGTAGATCGAGCCCGGTAAAATAAATGTCTCCTGTTCTTAAATGTCGAAGTTTGTTTGTGTGTTTTTAAAACGTTTCCCTAGCAGAAGATGAAAAAAAATTATACCGTGCTCACAGTCAAATTGAATTCCTCTTTTGAGCCGATGTACAGGAGCAAATTGGTTGCCCAAGACATGAGCCAAAACCTTCTAGAATATAAACATTAGCTGGAAGAGCCCGGCCAATTGCTGTTGAAGCCAAGACCCCCAATAAGGCAGTTTTCCGCAAAGCAAAATACAATACTTGACAAACATGGTCCCTGTCCTAAAAGCAATCACTGTGCATAAACGAAGCTTTTATGCCCAATAAAATACCGTCATTGCTCACAAGAGTGTGCATTGAGCCTAAAATGTTCAATAGCCAAATATACCTATGCAACTAGTAAACGCACCTTTAAACTTTAAGCCCCTCATTTGTAAACGTGTTCTTGCCACCTACAACTGGGTCAGCAGAACAGTGTCCAATCGATAGAGGAGAGGTAGTAAGCCAGGGATTACCTTTCGTAATATTTACGTTAGAGTTTATTCTAATAATCCGTGTTTAATAATGTTGCTCTGTCTGAGGGTTAAGCACAAAGTCCCAATTCTAGCAAGGTATCATTAGCAAAATAGGAACTAGATTATCATAGATTTCGGAAAACATTGTGGGGTTAAAATATGTTTTAGTCTTGCATATTTTACGAGTATAGATGTGTCTTAAAAATATTAAATATTAATTAAAAAGTGTAATTAACAAAAATCTAACTTTGGATAATGAAATGGGTATTGTCAGAGGAAATGCACATTTTGAGGAGAGATATTACGTGACTGCTGCTGGTAGTAGAGAAACAGTAGACTGATCTGTGTGTGGAAGCCCAACCTTTCTCCTATTGGCCTTACAAATTACCATCTGTTTGCAGACAAGGCTCTGCTAGTCATGACTGTTTCCATCTTCATTGTGGCACTGAAAACACCTATTTGGAATATTGTGGGGAGTGGGTTTGGTGGAGAGGAAAGTAGTGAGAGAGTTGGTGTAAATTTGTAGACAAATGGATAGCATCGGGTTTGGATGAATTAAACATGAATGAACAAATGGCTGCCTGTGAGGTGGTTTCAGTTTTCTTCAGGTGGATGATGGGTAAAAGTAGAAAATGAGAGGAAGATTTGAGGACCATCTATACAAGATTGATAAGAGAAACCAAAAGAGAAATAGTGCTGCCAAAGGAGGATGTGTAAAGGGAGATGGGCCACCAACTGAACCTTGTGAACGCCTACTGGTGTGCGGGTGGAAAGCATGGAAGCAGTCAGAGAGGTTTAAGACTACCACTATTAAAGCACCCTGTGAGTGTTTAAACTCCACTATTGTACTGTAGCAATCGAAGTGGTCTGTGACACCTTACAGCACTATGGCTGGAAAACCCTTGCCTTCTGGTCCTGTTTGACCACAGTGCAGATATTTACTCTTTCGAACATTTAGCCATATTAACACTTCCTAACCCAAACAAACTGACAACACCATCATGCAAAATGGGAAGTCCATCTGGGACGAATCGGGCCCATTTGGTCTTCGTGAGTTCCTCCTGATCCCATCCATGCCTCCTGTGCCAACCCCCAAGGATCCATGCTCTTGTTAGTGATATACAATCAGTATATGGAAGCCCTAGGTGTTGTGCCAGCCAAGAAGGATGCCAGAATATCAACTAGTTCACAGGTGACAATGTACTTAATTTGTAAAAAAAATGGAAGAAAAATGCAAAAACTTGTTCTAAGGGTGCTGCTGTCCATTTGCCTCAGTGGCAGAGCCACATCACCCAATGTTGCCAACCTCGGCTAAAATGGGCACTGTCCAAAGACAAATAGCAGTGAGCAGAACAAGCAAGCCTATCTTCCTTAAGGGGGTCAACGTGATACCTACCTAACCAGTCTTTCAAAGTCACATGGCTAACATATGACTGGCTCTGCTGCAGACTCAGCTGCCTTTCAGAGGCTTTAAATATAACAGATTTTACCACCCCCTCCTCTCCTGAACTTTCGGAGTGAAAAGATTGTAATAAGACACACACTGCAGAATCCTTCCAGCTTCTAGGACTAATTGGTGTCAGCATCTCACTGCTGCTTCCCCAGGTACCCCAATCTTTTGCTCACTCAAATGAACATGTGGCTTTTTATCCCATCCCTGTTTATTTGTAGGTCAGCCTCAACAATGAATGGAATTGTCTTTGTAAGAAATTGGGTTATTGGTTTGCAGGGGATGGAAGACCCACTCAGGCAACAACCACAATCCTTGTCAGGGTGAACCACAGAAGTCACTAAATTAACATGTGCTTTATACTCTGGTAGCTTGACCCAACAGCAGTCAGGCTTAACTTAGAGACAATGTGTAAAGTATTTATGCAGCACACGAACAGTAATAAAGTGAAAACATAACAATAAAAATCACAAGCCAATTTAGAAGCATTGAGTAAATGTTAATAAAATAAATGACACCAAAATGATTTACACAAGGTAGATTGGGCCCCTCATGGCCTACCTGGTGGACGAGGAGAAGTTGTCGTCTAGGAGCCACTGGACAAAGTCTCGGTGAAGTATTCGATGATGGCAGGAAAAAGCTCCAAGTGAGAAAAGATGGATATCCAGGCTGAGAAGGTCATCGGTGGAGTACTAGCCACCATAAAGACCGGTGAAGATTTGTACCTTTGAACTTAAACAACTATTGTGGAAGTCAAAAACCTGCAGCAGGAAGAAGGTGCAGACTGTAGCCAAAGTTGACTCCACAAGGCTAGATTCCATTGTTGAGAGGTCCAGTTGGAAAAGATTTGCGATGTGTAGAAGATTGCAGTAGGTGCTAGAGCTACAGCGAAGTCAGGACGACTGGCGAAGCACCTTGAGCAGATCAGCTGGCTGGAAGGCACCCGTCTTGTGCAGATTCTTGGAACAATTTGTGGTAAAAATGTTTCTAAGTCCCAAGTTTTAGGGTTAGGCAGGACAGCCCTTCTATCACCACTTCCAAGGGTCCAGGACTGGAACGGGGCTGCCACTTGAAGGGTTAGGACTCACTCCAGCAGAGGCAAAGTGCAGGGTTCACAGCCTCAGGAACTTGTTATGTCCCTGTAGTTCAGACAGAAGGCCAGCCAACTATCCCTTGGAGTCACTTCTAGTATTCCTGGGTTCAGTAAGATGGTCAATTTCTCCTTCAAGGAGTAAGGCAGGCCTTCAGGCAGCAGGGCACTCCTCGGTCGCTCCAGGTAGTCCTTCCGATTCTTCCACATGTCCAGGAGTGTACTAAGGAGTTGTTCTGAGGGTCCAGTATTTGTACCCTGTGCTAGCCATTCAAGGGGGGAGTCCCTGTGCTATCCACTTCTGGTTCTGGAAAGGTCCTTTCTTCCCCTGCCAATGCTCCAAGAAGTCTGGAGTGACATAAGTACTTGAGTCAAGCCCTTTGAGGTGCAAGTGGGACAGGGAACAGCTGTGCCCGCAGGCATCCTTGCTTGATTGCCCAGTGCAGCAAACACCTAATCTCCTTTTGCTTCCCTGTCTGGGAGGAATACAGAAAGAGCAACAGCAGAGCCATTCACAGTCATGTGACCAAGAACACTGGCAGAAGGCACAAATTGTTAGGAAAGGAAAATGCCAACTGTCTAAAAGTGTAATTTTAAGAATTGTGACTTAACTGACTTTAGCAGGAAAGAGGATTTTAAATTACAATTCATTTGAGTCTAAATATGACATTTCTACATGCACCCAATCAAAAGGTAGCATTGCTTAAAGATAATAGGGTAACCCAATTTTATGGGAGAGATAGGCCTGACATGTTTTGGAAAACAAATTTAGGTGTTTTTCACTACCAGGATATCTGCCACTTAAACATACATGACCTACTTGTAAATACAATGCACCCTGCCCTATGGGTCTTTAAGGCCTACCTTAGTGGTTATTTATATGTATTAAAAAGGAAGGTTTAGGCTTGGTAAGAGGTTTACTTTGCCAGGTTGAAATGGCAGTTTAAAACTGCACTTACGGGTTGCAGTGGCCGGCATGAGACAAAGTTTTCAGGTGCTACTTCAGCAGGTTACACAATGAGTGCTGCAGGCCCATTAGCAGCATTACATGTATAGGCCTTGGGTAACATTTAAAAGACACACAGATGATGGATGGAATGCAGAACAAATCAAAACATTCACCCCAGTCAATAGATATGGGTTACATCCTTCGTTCTTTTGCTCGCCATGCCACCCCATTTTAGACCCAGCCATAGGCAAATAAGTCTTGACCCTGTTCCTCATGGAAACAGGCCAGCCCGAACTGCCAAGCCTGTCCTCACTGGACTGGAAAAAAGCATCCTAGGACTCGTTTCAGGGTTTCACCCCTTATCAGTCAATCTAGCTTGAATCCAGTGGCACAGTCCGGGGCCCACGTCTGGGCATACCCAGCGCACTTAGGGCGAGAAAGCGAAAGACACACAGATGATGGACAGAATGCAAAACAAATCAAAACATTCACCCCCAGTCAACAGATCTGGGTTAAATGCATCGTTCTTTGCTCACCATGCCACCCCAGTTGAGACCTAGCCATATGCAAATCAGTCTTAAGTTTCAGCACTCCGTCCATCATCTCCTTGTGTTTGTTTTGTTTGGTATGCCCTGACGTGGGTCCCTTGATCACTTTGCCATTTGATTCAAATAGCCTAGCTAATTAGGGGTGTTACCCCATAACCAGTCCCAGGATGCTTGTTTCTGGTCCAGGTAGTACCTTACCTGGCAGTTCGGGCTGGACTGTTCCATGAGGCACAGGGTCAAGCCTGATTTGCATATGGTTGGGTCCAAACTTGGGTGGCGAAGTGAGCTAAAGAACGATGATGGATTCAACCCAGATCTGTGACTGGGGGTGAGTGTCTGAAAAGTTTCAGCAGTCCGTCCATCATCTCCTTGTGTTTTCTGGGTACCATGTAGTCACATATTTTAGGGACTAAGTAAATTAAATGTTCCAGTCGTGTGTAGGCCAATTTTACAATTTTTAAGCAAAAAGTGCAAGGACTTTAGCACTGATTAGCAGTCCTAATGTCAACATAATTTAATTAATAAAACTGGGTGGGTGATGGCAAAACGCTTTGGCGGGGTCAGGGGGAAGACCGTATGAAGGATGTCAGGTGTAACAGTATTTATTACATTAACCCAACTGTATGATGGGGACAGTACATTTGGGTGGGATGGTGGCTTTTGTATGGCTGGCAAAACAAAGATCGATTTTGTGAAATGTTGAAGGACCAAACCTATCTTATACTATACAAGTACTGAGCCATGGTACACCACCTGCTGCCTTGTGCCGTAAGAGTCGATTATGAATGAAAAAGTTATATTAAATAGAAAGTGCGCACATCATGGATAATGTGGATTAAAAACTTGTCTGACAGAGCAGAACACAAGGACTGACTTCCTTTTTGGTCACTCATGTACAGGCCTAAAAAAATCATAAAAATGTTTCTATACCTTTAGTTTGAGTAACTTGAATAATCTACTTGACCTCACTATAATGTGTTTGACCAATAAACTGGTATCAAATTGTGTGATCATAGGCAAATATTTTATTTTACAGAGTCACCTTCGTCTTCATTCTCACATATGAGTGCACCTGCCAATATGAGTTCTAATCATTCATAAACTTTATTCGACAATTAAGCCATAAAAGTGTTGCATAAAACATACATCAATTACAGGATAAAATTACAAACAAATTACATTTATATAAATATTTAAGAAATAATTAAACTCCGCAAGGCTAATGTCGAATGTACTATTCAAATAAAATATCAACTAAAATCATTTTTTTTTTAAATAAATATCAGATTTGCAGTATTTATAGGTTAGTTGTCACTGCTCGGGACTCAGTTAATCATGATAAAAACAGTCCGCCCATTATTTTAATAGATTTCGGATGATCAAAATAAAACTCTTCTCATCTTACTATAAAACCATTTTCGATCGAATTACCCAAGTCCATTTTAAGAATTTTGCCATAGCTATAGCAATTGGGGAACTGGGGTCTGCGCATAATATTCTTAATGCCTCTTCATGTCTGCGGGTACAATTAGTTGACAGACTGGTTTCACCCACTTTTTCCGAGGTGCTGCATACAGGGGACAAAAAAATAAGAGATAGCTTGTAGATTCTTGTAGGTCCCTGCACCTAGGGCATTTATCATCAGTTACCCCCACCCATTTTGCTGTAAATAACCTTTTAGTAAGGGTGCCTACCCTTAATTGGAAATAGAGCTTGCGGTCAAACGGTTTCACTATGGCGTCCCAGTACAATTCCAATTCTGGATAAGCCTTAAATTCAAGCAATCGTCCTCTAAGGTGAGAGGAAAGGCTTTTTGTACATGTTATTGAAATAACCATCTCCCAATATATGGACTTCATGGCTTTTTTTGATGGGAAAACTGCATTTGAGGTGTCATCCCACAATTCACTCATTCCCATTCTCACTAACAGGGATCTAATTGCCTTCAACCAGCTTATTTTGTGGAAGCAATCCTTTTCGATAATTTCCTTTAGACCCCAAGCGTAATGATGTAGTCCCTTGGTAGTCCATATTCTACGCCAATACAATAATGGTCGTAGAATAGCCAGATCTTGTACTGCTCTCCTACCAAGATCCCAGAGCAATGGTGTCAGAGGGGTGCTTTGCTGGACACTAGTAGCTTTGCGCAAAACTCGTTTTCCGCTAATGTCAGGCGTTTAAGATTTTCAAACCCCCATAGTAGTTCGGCACCATAAAGGGCCGAACATAGCACCTTCATCCCATAAATCTCAAGGAGTGGGCTCATAGGTTTCGTCAATGAAGTTTTGAACCTTTTCAGAAGAAGTCCTGACTGTTGCTGGTGCTTTAGTATAGTCAGATCTAGTTGACTATTCCAGCGCATGTCTCTCTGCAGGGTGACTCCCAGATAGGTAAAAGCGTCAACCTGCTCTAGTGGGCAGGTATTCATGTATATATACTTCCTCTAAAAGGTTTAAAAGACTTGGAAGGTTTATGTTCCTTAAGAGACATAAACTTTGTTTTGGCAGTGTTTATTTCTAGTCCGCGCAATAGGCAGAAGTCTGCGAAGCGCCGGAGGGCCCATTGGAGACCACTTGGTGTTTTTGAGATTATCAAGGTATCGTCCGCAAACATGAGGATGGGGACACGATTGCCAGCCATCACAGGGGCATCAGTGGGGATCAGGGAGAGATAGTCTGCCGCCCTGTTCACGAAGAGCAAGAACAGGGTGTAGGCGCCATGACGCAACCCTGCCGCACTCCCCGCTCAACGGGGAAGGCATCCGTAACCTCTCCCTGCCTTCCGCACCGAACCCGAGCGAAACTGTCCTCATGCAAACGAATGACCGAGGTCAACAACTCCGGGGCCATTCCCAGCTCCTCCAAGACACGCCAAAGTTTACAGCGCAGCACTAGGTCATTATGAAAGTAGGGTGTTGATCATTTGATCGATTATGGTTTTATAGTGGTTACGTTGTTCTAAATGGAATTCTAGACCCATCTACAGTCCGCTCTATCTATATTGCTGAAACGGGCTTCTCCATTGCCGCTAGAAACGACCCGGAACTACCCTAGTGCTAGTCCTTTTTCTATATCTGCAGTATTCCAACTCGGCTTTGGCGCGAGCACGTTGAGTTCACTCCTCCCGTCACGGAGAGCACTTTAGGAATATGAAACGCCGTTACTAGGTAAGAAACCAGTATGAATGCAACATTAATGAGCAGGCCCGCAATTACTTTGCACTGACAGTAACTTCCCTTATTACAGAAACCTTCGATGCGAGCGAACCGATTTAAATACGACGCATCTACCCGCCCCGATTAGGTATGTGATTGTTAACATTGGGTGCCGAATGACGGTGATGGTTAGTGATTTGGAAGAAACGATACGAGTAATACCTTCTTTTCGATTTCCGTAGGTCTGGGTTCCCAATTTTCATAATTCACTACGGTTCCTACTTATTAGACGCCATTTGTGATCTACCCTCAGGTATGATTTTTGATCCTCTGATAAATACCACATGAGAGGGGTATCTATTCATTGCAATATGTAATTGCGATTATTAGCGACAGTAGGTTTAAGTATTATATGTGTTCTGACCTGTTTTAAACAACTGGGTCCACAGTATGATACTTTTTGTTACGAGTACTAGTAGGGGTGGAGCCAACCGCAGATTAATACCATCTGAGAGGTGAACCTGTTTTAACCCTTTGCAATATAGTTTTGTGATCGTGATTCACAGTGTTTATAATTATCCTTACTCATCTACACAATTACGCCCTAAGAATGACATTCATACCCATAAGTACTGTTTAGGATGGAATTCGGTTTTTCTTGGTCCATTTAAGAGTGTGTTTTAAGAACGTTTGAAAGACAGACTAGCGATTATGTATCATTAACTGATTAAGAGATGCTACGTTTACAAATGTAATTTCATCTTCCTATTAAGGGGCATGATATAGCAGTTGTAGCATATTTTTTCATATTTTTTTAGATTTTGATGAATTACAAAGTGGATTTCTTCAACTGATTATCGTATGAAAATACTTCTACGTACCATGGTAATTTTTCAATTAATGATTCTACCGTTCGCCATGGTTCTGATACTATCGCAATTCCACTCAATTTATGTGGGGATTTTTACTTATGTTAAATTATTTACATTTTTACAGAAATTGTAGTGCACCCCGTTTACACCCTTGTCCTGATGAAGACCCCGATGTAAGGCCTCAAGTACGCCTTATGTTGTAGCGTGGGGTCGAAACGTCGACGGCTACCTCCTCTCTTCCTCAGTTGACACCGCCCGCATTCTTTGGATATTTTATATACCAGTGTCAATATAGACATTTTTGAGAAATAATGTGATATTTCATGAATCCTTTCTTTGGCTCAGGGACCTGAAGCCGATTTATTGTGTTTAAATTTCAAGAATTTGACATATTTATTTGTCACGACTATCTTCATTCTTCATCTATTCCTTTCTTCTTCACAGCATCACGCTACCTCACTTCTCTTCCTTTGGGGCACTGTTATCACAACTTATAATTTGTAGTATTTGCCCATTGTGATTAATTTACAGTGTGTCTATTGTTATGTTATCATTGCTTTAATTTAATGTGAATAATGTCTATGTAGTTCACAGGGACCCTCATTTTTTACGCCTGCGTGAATAGTGCGCAACGCGCCGCTGAGGCTGCCGGGGATTGTAGACCCGGGGCGGCGGCGGCGCTAGTGATGGCGTCTGGTAACTCCTGGCGGTGGTGGCGTCAAGGTAAGCCTCCCTGTGGCACTGACTCCTGGCGGTATCGGCAGGCTTCAGCATGCTCCCACGCTACACCGAGGGCTGTGGTGGCTAAATGCGCCTCCTGGCGCTGCTGCCTGCGTGAACAGTGCGCGCTGCGCCGCTGAGGCTACCGGGGATTGTAGTCCTGGGGCGGCTCAGCGCTAGTGATGGCGTCTCGTGACTCCTGGCGGTGGTGGCGTCAAGGTAAGCCTCCCCGTGGCACTGTGACTCCTGGCGGTATTGGCAGGCTTCAGTATGCTCCCCTCCAATATGAGTTCTGCATTTCTGTTGTACCAAACAAAAATATTTTGTTTGATTAAATAGACTAAACATTTGCTCCATGTCTGATAAGAATCTAGTCCACATATAGGGTACACATTATCTCTGACTTCCCTCTCAGTTTTACTAATTGAAGTGCCATCAGGGCAGGGGCAGTTGTGTGTCTCAGTTCATGTTTAAACACTCACTTTTAATAAATACATCACTAAAGCATGATTAGGTAGCGCACTGCCATTTACAGACAGTACATTTTGAGGATATGGGCAAACATCTTTCCACTCCCTTGCCGCTTCACTAATAAAACGACTTAGTGTATTAACAAAATTGGGTATCATAAACATATTTATCATTTGCACATTCCCAAGTAAAGTGTTCTGATTTGTTATTCATCCTAATAAAATCTATTTTTTAATCACAAAGAATGGGCTTTCACAACTGCTGAAATATATTTTGAAATGTTTGTACAGTTGACTTTTTTGCCATTTAAATGTGTGTTAGGAAAAAACTGATATCCTACAGCCTTTCATTTCACACTTCATTCAGCAGGTCAGACAGGTCACTTTACAAAATCCTAGAACTCTGTAGTCCGAGAAGGAAAAGTAATTATTATTATTATTTTTTTAAAATTTTATTGCAAGAAAGAAAAAGTTTGCAAACATACACAGCCGTTCGCCTACAACCCTGAGGCCGACGGCTCAATACAAAGAAGAATGTTACACAGCTGTAAGGCCAACATACCCATAGGGACAGGCAGAGTTTTATATCCATTACTGCCCACATAGCACGCACATATCCTATCAGTGCTGCACCAGATGCCAATAATAATAACAAGCATTTGCAATGCAATAGGTCTCGCAGCATTAAAGTTTGAGTTACTGGCATTGTAAATGACAATGCTTTGCATAATTTTTTTTTTATTTGCAATTGGTATATAACATTGTTTGTGAATGGTTAGCTGTTGCTTATGCTAACAGATTGGTCTGCTTGTCGAGATTTGTTTTTCATTATCCAACCTTTGTGTTTATTCTCTGTCTGAACAGAACACTGATTCCTTGGTCGTTGCAGCATAGGCGCAGAAGGAATGTCTGCTCTGATTGAGTGGGTTCCTTTGCTGGTATATCCAAGTCGTCTTTGGGGTTGTCGATTCCACACGCGTCTCTGTGCTCTAAAGGTTGCCTTCCTTTCAAGCCAAAGGGTCACTCTCTCTTTTTGGTATACCTATTCTATGTGTGTATTTGAAGACGGAGGCACAGCTCTTGCATCGGGTCATGCGAATCTGTGTGTAGAGCAGGGTACACTGTTGCTAAATATGTAGTGTCTTTCTGTGCATGTGAAACGCCAACTGCACAACCATTTCGGGTAAACAACAAATCTACGTTTCTCTTTAGCTACACTCAGGTGTACCAAAACTTTTGATATGCATCCAGTCTTTGTATCTGTGTGCACAAATGCACGTCAAATAAACGGGAGCGGGGATATAGACCACGGATTTCTCTCTTTGGGGGTCTACGTGTCTCTTCGTGTCACCAGAAGCTGAAGACGCTTAATTAAAACTCGGAATTTTCAGGAAACAACCTGAAGAAAAGTACTAACGCTCGTGAGACTTGTCGTGCCAGTAAAGACTGTGTATTGCATATACGGGGTGTCATCGGTATAAAAGGGTGGGGGGGGGGTGCAGCACAGCTGGACTCCTGGGTCCCTTTTGCCTGCTGCGCGCTTCAGTCACTTATCGCCGCCCTTGATATGGAATAATTAGAAAACTCCCTGGTGCCGGTTGTGCTTCTGTGGGATTCACCTGTGCCCTCCCCCCACCTCCACAGCTGCTGCGAGGAGTGGAATCGTGTCTGCGAGACGGAAACGAACGGGCGCGGGTAGTGTGTGACCCTGCTCCCCACTGAGGTGTGCAGGGAGGGTAGAATCTAAAGTGAGAGAGTCCGTTGCACTATGAGCAGGGCAACGAAACTGTGAATGTCGGCAGCGGGATGCGCGCCTTGGGATTGGGTCGCGCGTGTGAGCTGTCTACGTTGCAAGCTCGCACGCGCGACCCAATCCGAAGGCGCGGCTCGAAATCCGACAAACTGCTACTTCTGTGAACACATGATGTGTTAAAAGTGGATGCATAGATTGCATACAACAGACTCCTCTACACGCAAAACTTGTAAGTCCAACTAGTCACCCAGTACTGTAGAAATACAAATATTGATCAGACAACAGATTTCGCCATGGGATTTTAGGAGTGGGAACGAGGTTGAACTGAAGTGACCCAAACAATAAAAACATTCGTATTAAAAGGAAAGCAAACATGCTTTTTGCCGCACTGCAGCTACCGGTATGGACTGTCACGACAATGCCTCTTTGCTCGCACTTTAAGAAAAGAGCCACAATGAAAACAAGCTTTGACGCTTATCAGCGCCGCGCGCCTCTCTGCAGACTCTCCCTGCATTCCAGAGAGGCGCGCGACGCGATCCGCCTTGCATTGGCATGCCGGGTCGACAAGACCTGGCCGCGCGCACAACGTTATCCTATGGGGAAACACTGCGCGCGGCCAGGTCTTGTCGAAAGACTGCTTTTTGAGCTGAGACGGCAGCTATAGTTCTCGCTTGCGAGACCGCGCTTTCAGCGCGTTCGTCGTAGGCGAGACCTAAAAACGACTCATTGTACTGCCAACTAAAGTAGTATAGCGTATGCTAGAATCTGAGGGGTACATGAAAAGAATGTGTACCACTAATATAGTGCTAATTTATCGATCTATCTCCGTACCCTTTGGACCTCTTGGCGTAACTAGCAACATCTTACATGGAGATAAGCGGCCCTCCCATCGTGGCGCGAGGATGGATTCGCCACCTGGTGACTACTGACTATGTTCTGGCATGCTGGGGGTATTAGACAGGATTCTCTGGGTCTGCCATCCTTTCATTTTCAGGCTCCTCGGCATTCCTTAGTCTATACGCCGTATATAGCCGCCAGAAAGTTTTGGGTCTGCTACGAGGCAGAAGTAGTTCACTGAAGTTTTCCGATTGCGTACAGCAATATAGCATATCATGTGCCCATGGCCCCACAGTTGGAACAGGGCCTCTCATCCAGCTCATAGATACTCTGCGCTTGGCCATAAGGAGACCCATGTCCACCAGCCTACTTATTGCTTTACGTTGTTTCTTAGAATAACCCAAGAGTGCTACCACAGGGTCAGGGGTAAGTTCTGTCTCAACTATTTCCCCCAGTTCAAGGAAAATTGCCTCCCAATAGGTAAACACTCCCGGGCATTGCCAAGCTAGATGCATGAAATCCACAAAGGCAGCGTGGCACCTGTCGCAGCTTGCATGTTCTTGCAACCCATACCTATACAGTCTCTCTTGGGTGTAGTATGCCCTGTTGATGTATTTGAAGTGAATGAGTCTGTGTCTGCCGTGTAATGAGATTCGCCTAGTGTTAGTGCAACAGTAATTCCACATAGGGTCGTCTATTGCTAGTTGTAGGTCTCTTTGCCAGGCCAACCGCACCGTAGTTTATTGATTCGGTCCGTGAGACATAGCCAATTTATATATAGTAGCGACCATCTTGCGGGGAGACTTCATTTTTTATAATATAACTAGTTCTGGCACCTCCGGGGGCTCAGCCATGTCTTCCCCCACCAAGTCTCGCAACGCGTTGCGGACTCTATAAAACTGAAAGCGCTGTAATAATGTGCCTGCGTCTTCCGCACCCGCTACTTGATCCCACGTTTTAGCCACTCCATCTAGAAATAAGTCTCCTGTTGTTGCTATATTCAGTGTGTGCAGTGCGTGCGTCACCCTACCTTCCCTACAGGGGGCTAGCCAATGCGTCCATTCTATTGGCATTGCTGGTGCATACAGCAGAGCCCCTGCTTGCAGGCTTAATAAGCTATGCTAGGCTTGTCGTTTTGTTTTAATGGAATCTATTATCCCCGTTCTCCGGTCTAAGGGTTCAAGTATCATGGCTGGAAATGGGAGTGGCTCAGCAAACAATCTCTCCATTCGTAGGAACGGTATGTCCGCTGCACCATGGATCCAATAATATGCTTGCGCCCCTCGTGCCGCTCTGTAATAGAGATCAAAGTCTGGTGCGCCCAGTCCCCCCATGTGATACGGTAATGTAAGCACCCGCCATTGGACCCATGCTGATTTACCCGCCCAGGCTATTTTAACCATTGATTTATGGGGATATTCGTAAAAAGGAATAGTAGCCTGGGTAGTATTACCATTTTCATAATGGAGATTCGGCCAATTAAAGATAACGGTAGTCGTATCCAGTTCTCAACATCATCCTCCAGTTTATCTATTGCGGTGCCATATTCTCTCTATACACTGTCTCGGAGTCTGTATGTAAGAAGATACCCAGATACCTAATAGAATCTGTAGTCCATTGTAAGGGATAATCCATTTCAAAATATGCTGTGATCGGGGTAAGTGGGAAGACTAGCGATTTAGGCGAGTTGACTCGTAAACCCGATAGTGCACCAAAGTGCACTACCTCCCTAAGGACTGTGGAGAGATTGTTTACCGGTTCTCGGACATACAAGGTGTCATCTGCATATGTCGATACAATTATCCTATAGGTTGGGAACCTGATACCTCTGTGCCTATGGTATTCTCTGAGTGCACATGCCAACGGCTCGACCACCAAGGCATACAATATGGGGGATAGCGGACACCCCTGTCTGGTCCCTCTGGATATAGCAGAGGCGTCTGTGACCAGATTGCCCAGCCAAATCCTCGCAGTGGGTGCATTGCACAAAACTCCGATCAACTGTAAGAAAACTGACCCCAGTCCTATCCTGGTCAACACCTGTCGCATGAAAGCCCACTCGACTGAGTCGAAGGCCTTTTACATATCGAGGAAAACCGCCACCGCACTGGTGTCCTTTTTGACATGTTGCATTGTCCCAAATACCGTGCATATGTTGTAGGTGAGGTTCCTATCTGGGATGAACCCCGCTTGCTTTGGAGCTACTAGCGTGGAGGATGGGGGGCTAGGCGGTTAGCCAATATTTTAGCAAAGCTCTTGGTATCAACATTGAGCAATGAGAGGGGTCGGTAAGACCCGCACTCATCTGACGGCTTGCCTGGTTTAGGGATAACTACAATAATTGCCTCTCATTGTACGTGGCATCATACCTGACACACACATATCGTCAAATAACGTTGAAAGATGGGGAAGGAGGATGTCAAAAAACGCTTTATAAAATCCGACAGTTAGTCCATCTGCCCCTGGAGCGCTGTTCGTCTTCATGCCCATCAGTGTCTCTATTATTTCATCCTTTTCAATGGGGAGCATCAGGAATTCCCTATGTGTGTTTTTGAGGAATGGTAGCTTGATAGGTTCTAAATAATCAAGTATTTCCTCATCCGTACCCGACGAGCGGGAAGTGTATAAATCCGAGTAGAATGTTCTAAATCTATCTGCAATGTCTGCTTCTTCGGTCAACATTGTTTCTTCTGGCAACCTAATTCCCGTTATCAATGTTTTGCTATGTTTTGCCTTCAGAATTTGTGCTAAGACCGGAGGTGCGGGCTGTGGCATACTTGCCCAGGTGTTTGACTTCGCTGTCTGCCACCTCCTGGTATTCACCCAATGTATCTTTAATTTCTTTTTCAAGCTCCTCACCCCCTTCAGCCACCTGTCGCGACTCCAAGTTCCCCAATTTCTGTTCTAGATCTGCTAGTCTCTTCCGGATCGCCCTGAGGACTCCAGTGTGCTTAGCCATTGCTACACCTCTTATGTACGCTTTAAAAGCCTCCCACACAGACTGGAAACTATCAACTGATCCAACATTGGTAGCGAAAAATGTATCTATGGCTTCAGCAAGTTCTTCTTTGAAGAGGGGGTCTAGTAGTGAATATGGGGGAAAACGCCATGTGAACGGCGGTATAGATTTCTTAGGTGTGTCCAATACCAGCAATAATGGCGAGTGATCTGAAAGTATACGCGGGAGCACCAGGCAGTTGCCAACCTGCTCCAATAATGACGTTGTGACAAACCAGTAATCTATGCGGGAGTGGATATTATGGTAGGTAGAATAGTGTGTGTAGCCCCCCTAATCCGGGTGTCGCATGCGCCAGACATCACTCAGGGCCATACTAACCATGACACTCCATCTTCCGCGCCGCCGCAACGGGCCTTCTCACGGGATGTGCCGACCTATCCAACTGCGGGTTCCTAACCAGATTGAAATCCCCACCCCAGTGGAACTGTGCATCCTGGTACAGGTTTGCTGCGGTCTCTATCGACGTGTAGAACTCAGGACAGCCGTAATTGGGACCATATATATTAACAATAATCCAGTCCAGGCCCCTGCCTTGACATCTAGAGAACATAAATCGCCCCTCACTATCAGACATCAGCTGTTGTAGCATGTATTCAGATCTGGGGTTTACCCAGGTCACTACTCCCCGGGCGTGTGTAGTAAAATCTGAAGTATTGATATTACCCAGCAAGCCTCTACTGCGGAGCATCGCGCTAGTTTGTGGGAGGTGTCTCTCCTGAAGTAATGCTATATCAATGCTTTGCCTATTCAGGTAACTCAGTACTTTACGGAGTTTACGGTAGTCATTGAGCCCCCGAACGTTCCATGACAGTGCTCTGAGGGAGCCAATCAATTTCGGAGCCGTGGTCTCACCAGGCATCATCATCTTTAGTCTCTAGTTGCCTATGTACTCCAGGTCAGCAGTTTGTGTGTGCAGTGTGTGCAGCTTTTGTGAGGCTACATTCATTCGCGAACAACCAATACAATCTAAAAACAACCCTTCCCCCCCCCACCCACAGCAGACCTACCCCAAATTGGTCGGGCACCTCCCCTGTGAACCCCCAATCAACCCCACCTCCCTTTCCCCACCCAACCATTACAATTCTAGTGTGTTTCACTCGTGGGCGGAGGTCGCACAAAGAACCAGTGTTAGGATGCACGACTCATTAGCTCCATCTCGCGTATGTCGCCATTCTTAGATATAGCATTTTCTACTTAACAGTCCTAATCTAGTGTGCCCAGTGCCGGGCCGCTTATGCTGGCCCTCATCCCCTGCTTATGTCTATACTCGTTTTAGCTATCACTGGAACTTTGCAGACCAACTGTATCCAGAGCTCTGCACTAATCGCATATACCCTTACCACCTACGTGTTGCAACCAGTGTCAGTGTGTCCCAGGCAGAGCACAAATACAATCTTATGGTGGTTATACAATACTGCAATCATCCCGCGGCCGGTCCACCCCACAGCATTACCACTCAAGTTATTATCATACATTGTTTATCAGTAATACTTATCGTTCGACCCACTGCATCAAACCTGGTCATCCATTGAACCGCCAGCTGCTTACTCGAGCAGAAGTCGCTCCGGGCTTCTACGCTGCTCTTTGGACCAACCCTTCAGCGCCTTCTGCAGGGCCTTTGGGTCTATGAAGATGTGTGACCGTCCTTGCCTATTAACTTGCAGCTTGGCAGGGTACAGTATGGCGTAGTCTAGGCCCATGTCTCGCAGTTGCTTCTTCATAGGGACAAATTGTCTACGCGCCTTCTATACTTGGATAGTGAAATCCGGTTACAGTGATATAGTTGATTCTTCATACCGCAGAGTTTGTTTTTCGCATGCAAGGCGCAGCGCCGCGTAATTGAGTAGTTTTGCGATGATTGGTCGCGGTGAGGCTCCTGGGGGAGGTCGCGGACCCAAGTACCAAGGTGCTCTCTCCACCACGAACATGTTCGAGAAAACACCTTCCCCCAAAAGAGTAACCAAGAACTTCTCAATGAATTGTTCAATGTTCCCAGTGGCAGTCGTCTCCGGCAGGCCAGTGATCATTAAATTGCAGCGACGCGAACGCGCCTCCAAATCCTCTGTCTTATCCTGTAGGATGCGTAGAACCTTTCCAAGTTGCTTGTGATCCGAGTCCAACGTGGTGTGCGCCTCTTCCACCTCAGTAAGTCTCCTTTCAGACATATCCAAACGTTCCGCATCCTGTAGGAGAGTGCATCCATTTTCGTGCCCAGGGAGGTGATGCCACTTTGCAGGCTCTTTTCCATGGACAGAAGCATGCTCCTGATATCCATGCTCGGATCATCGTCTGAGGGTGTGTGTGTCCTGGATGTTTCGTCCGTAGAGGCATTGTGCGATTTCGAGCGCTTTTGTTCAAAGGTTAGTTTAGATTGCGCTTTGTCCACCTTGCCCATGTTGAAAGCCGGACGGACACGCTAGCCACAAGTCCACTGGCACACTTCGCCAATCTCGCGCCTTCTCCGCAGTCTGGGGGATCGCTATTATTGTCCGGGGATCCTCGTTTGCTCCCTGCAGCGGGCCAAACTATTATCCTTTAGTGTAGGGTGCCACAGTTCTGTCCAGTAAGGACCTTTCCACTCCCCAATTCCCTCACCGCCATCCGCAGGGCAGCGTAGTCTAGAGCGATGTCCCAACCTTCTCACCTTTGCCGGGGCTGAAACACCTATTACTGAGTACCACGCAGCTTCTAGTACCACTGCGTTGTTTGTAACAGCTAGCGGTGCACCCCCGAGTTCAGGGTCAGCCAGTAAGCCCTATTCCAGCTCAGGATAGTCTTCCTGTTGCGCCCGATTCCTTCTTTAGTGCACCGCGTTTAGTCCTCACGAAGAGCGCAGGTTCCAAGACAGTGTGGCTTCAGTTGTGCTTTTGCGCCGCCTCCCAACTCACTGCTTCTCTAACGTGAGTAATCTCGTGCCAGGGCCTGGGTATTGCTGCGCCACCGGGGCCCCGCAACCACACCGTTTCCGGGCACTTCACTGATTTCCAGATCCCAAATCCATTGCATGAACTAACCAGCGAAGCCTAGCCCAGGCTGTCCAGTTACCATTTCTCACAGTCCCAGCTCCACCATATGGGGCCACAGATTCGTGTCCTGCTCCCTGCAGTATGTGGCTCACCTGCTTTTACTTTATGGCCCAGGTGGGGGGCGGGGTTTGCCCGTGGCTGCTGCTGCTGCGTGACGCCCATGGTCCCCGAACACCGCTCCTTCAGCGCCACTACACCTAAAATGGCGGCCGTTCTCCGAGTCGGGTCTCATCCTGCGTCCGCGACTTCGGGAGAAAGCAGCCATGGGTGTGCGCAGTAGCTTGAGGATTCTGCTGCTCACTTCAATGCAGCATACGGCGAGGGTTGCTTCTGTCCCCACACTGCAGCTTGTTTCAAAAGCCTCTCAGTCAGGGACGGCTGCGGTTTTAAGACACACCGGGCTGCCAGCAGTCAGCGCTCCGCTGCCTCTTCCGTCCCTAGCTGCAGCAGCTCCTCCAGCCCTGCGCTGGACCGGAGACCCCGCCGCAGGCCTCAGCTGCCGTTGGGTCTTTGTGTTCACTAGCGGGAGCGTGGTTGAGTTCGCCGCTCGCCTGTCGCCTCCGCCCGGCTACCTGCCCACTCGAGGACGGGAATTCCAGGCCCAGTCACCTCACAACCTCCAGGAGCAATAACTCCGGAATGGCTGTTTGGAGAAATTTGAAAGCAGGGCTGAAAGTTCGCTGCCGTTCTCAGATCGCCCAGACTCCGGTAGGAAAAGCTAATTTCTTAAAATGCTGCCGGATAATTGGCGGATAGCTGATCGACGATATGGAGCACAGGGCTCATGCGGCCATCTCGGTCGCGAGCAAGCTCCGCCCCCCAGAGAAACAAAAGTATTTGTAAACGGACTTCTGACCTTCATCTCTGAACGCAGAGAAAATTTGGCAGGATAATAAAAACAGGATTTAAAGGCATCTGTATTGCTCTTTACCTTTCTGACTGAACAGAACACCTGTTCTTTATTCGCCAGAACAGGCAAGTAGGTCCTAAATATAGCTCGACCGGATAAAATCTGACTCTCCATAACAAGTGGGCGAGTAGATTTTTTGAGTCCTGCTCTAGCAGGACACTGATGTCGCTCATGTTATGACTTGGGCCTGCCAGCCCATTGATTAAAAAAAAAAAAAAAAAGCCCATTGATTAAAAAAAAAAAATCTCTCATGACCTGTCCTGATAGTGGCCACTAACAACATTTAGCTGGTGGGTGATCAACACAGACCCGGTTTTCTGGACATAGGCATCCAATGAGGTGCTTGGGGACCCTGCTGAAAAAATCACTGGCCAAGACCTGCTTTTCAGAACTGGGCTGGATAATATTTGAGGAGGATGGAATATATGCTAGGGGTTGTCGTGTACACACGCTTAGTTGGTGCTGGCGATTCCAAGTATACTTGTAGTCCCATAAATATAGGTTGCCAAACCAGATAGTATAGACTTTGAGATACCTTCCTCTCCCTCTTCCCTTCATAAGTCATTGCAGCCAGTGTATTGTGTATTTAGTTTGGATTACCATTAAAGCAGGAAATAACTTTTTGTACTCAGATTACTCGTTCGGATTGCATCAATATCAGCAGGACTCACCACAATTAGAAATGTTTGTGCCCAAAGGAAAGCATTTCAAAGCACATAGGCATTGAAATATGTGTCCTAATCAGATTACAGCTTTTAACTGTGCATACTCGTGTCACATATTGCGACCCTAAAATTTGATACTTTCTATCACCTTGCTGACTACTGGACATGCATGTTATATAGATAGTTGTAATTCGATTTAGAAATATGACGTTTTTTGGCTGTAAGTATATTTAATTCACAAATTTGCTTTGTTTCTTATTGTAGGGATTTGGGAACCAGAAGGATACAGATAATGTTGCTGAGATCATTGCTCATGGTGAGAAACATGTATATGTGTCCGTTCACAGACTGCTTACTAAAGCAACTACACTGCCATTAAACTGTACATCTTGAAGTTGTTTTTAAAGAGATTTATTATGATTTTTTCAGTTTAGGACTGTCATTAAAATATCTTCTTCCTGCCTGTCCCCCTTGGCAGTTCAAACGGACCTACTCCACAAAATGAAACATCCTTTACTATCCCTAGGATTAGTGAGAAGTCACGTTTAGAAATAAATGTAGTTATGGCATGCATCCAAGAATATAGAAGATACGAGTTGCCAAGAGAAGGCATTGTTCATTTGATTGACTGCCACCACATCTACAAAGAAGTGATGGCATCTGTTTTAATTTAGGACTCTGGGATTCCGTCCCTTAGCCTGAAAATAAATGTAAAAATATATAAAAAAATGGGCGGGTAGGGATACCCTTAACCCCTCAACCTGGGGATGTGGGTGCCCCAGGTGAGCATTTTTTTTAATGCTGGCTCCAGACACAGTACTGGCTAGGCAGCTGGCTGAGGCCACCAAGGACTACAGCCACAAATGAGTACACATGTCGTAGGTACTGTGTAGGCACCAGGGCACCCCACATCTTTTTTTAATGAATAATAAATGACCGACAGGAGCCAATCATTTCTAATTCACTGCTGTGGCAAGGAACACCCCATAATTCCCTAGGGCTTTCTTGCTGGTGTTGCTCCTAGAACGAGAAGGGACACCACCAAACATATTTTAATGTTATGGGTGGGGGACTGCAATGAGCCTGCAACATTACAAAAAAAAAACATGAAGCCTCCTGGGTCATTGACTCCATGACACCTGCCGAGCCTACCGTATGTTTTTTAAAAGCGCTCCGAGCTGGAGCTGTATGATCCTCAGCTGGAGTGCCGTCATCTATAGTGGTTGGTTCCATGGCTTCACTTTGCGTCTGACATGTTAATGTGTTTTTTAAAAGGCTTTATTGAAAATATTTTGACAGTCACTTTTATTAATCATTGCAATGTGTGAATTTATGAAATATTCATTTGATTATGGTTATTGGTGACTTTTTGACAAAGCCAATGGGTATGCTTTATATATGTTGATGTGCTGCCCTTTGATATAGCCAACTGGCTTAGCCACTTTTGTTGTGGTACTTTGAGCCTTTGGCAAAGCCAGTTGATCTGCCTAACTTAAAATGACAATTGTTATATTGTTACATGACATAGCCAGCCTTGTGGAGCGGTGGGGGTTGGGCGCAGGGCCTGGCCGAAAGCCAAGCCCTGAGTCCAAAGCGCTGCCGCGTATGACCAAAGGCTGTGCGCGGCTGGGAGGTTGGGCGCAATTGCCATATACTTCTAACTACCTCCGATATAACATCACTTCAACATCTGCAATGACGTTATTGATGACAACAATGTGCATGGTGGGGACAAGAGTTATAGTTGCTTTAGAACTCAAGTTACAGTTACTTGAGATAGCTATAACTGATGAATTTCAGTGGTTTTTGTTCTTTTAAAATCGTATTTGTTATGGCATTTTCAACGAACTATAATTCTCTTTAGCCTTAGCTTTTTGCAATGGCCAAGGGCCTGTTTTATGCGGAGCGCATTGCTCAATCTAGGAACAACTAAAAGGAAATCTTTTCGATTGTCCAGAACTTTCTGAAGCCAGTTGCAGAACGCAATACCGCTCCTGCCTCTAATTCCTGGTGCGAGCAGCTCTCTGATTTTTTTTATTGACAAAATACAAGCAATTCAGGATAGCTTGGGGTGGCTGGCTCGGGCCTGCCAGAACACTCGCTCCAGACTGGGAGCCTAATCTTCCCCTCACCACTCTAACAGTATTTACGCCCATCCCTTTGGCTGATACTCTGGCTATTCGTAAATCACTTAAATCAGGGTCCCCAGCAGACCCTGATTTAAGTGCCAGGCAGCTGGCAGCTGTGGTGGAGGTAGTCAACCCCGAAGTTAATAATATCATTAACTTGTCTCTGCATTCCGCTAAACTACTCCCCCTGTTAAAAAAACATTCATCGAACTCAGACATTCTGGCTAGCCACTGACCAATCTCACTCCTACCGGCTGTGGCAAAGGTATGTGAGAAGGCAGTCTAAAAACAGCTGTCTCCGTTTGTCGAAACGTCTGGCGCTCTTCACCCGGCCCAGTCCGGCGTTAGAGCCTCATACAGTACAGAGACTGCTCTGGTCGAAATGACGGGGGCTATTAGGGATTGCTCTGATTCTGGTGGCAGAACAGCCCTGGTTTTACTGGACCTCTCTGCCGCATTTAATAAGGTTCCTTATCAGTTACTTGCCCGTCTGTCCAACATCGGAATTTCAGGCCTGGTGGGGGACTGGATTGAATCTTTTCTGGTCAAAAGAATACAGCCAGTGTGGCTATTGCCTTTTTCGTCCACACCGAGAAGTATTACCACAGATGTTCCGCAGGGCTCTACATTGAGCCCTTTACTCTTTGTTTATATGACACCACTGATCTATGTGGCGGAAGGGCTGGGTGCCAAAATTATAGCCTACGCTGATGACACCCAGCTGCTTTTTACAAATGAAAAAAGAAGTTTTTACTTGGCTAGCGCGGGCTCAACTTAAATGTAATGAGGATAAGTCCGAGCTCCTCCTCTACGGGTCTTTCCCGCAGAATTTCAGGGATGACCTTTGACCTGATGGCTTCCCTATGCCAAAAACCATGGGTAGCTCAGTTAAAAACCTGGGGGTATGTTTTTGTGAGGACCTCCGATTCCTAACTCAGATCAACAAACTGGAGGGAGTGTGCTTTGGCACACTCCTTAAGAAACATCTGCCGCTATTGCCTAAAGCGGCAAAAGAAATGGTGACCCACGCTCTCATTCTTTCGCAGCTAGACTATGCCAATTCTCTCTATATCGGCCTTCCCTGTTACCAGGTAAAAAATGTGCTGATTATTCATAATGCGGCCGCTAGAATGCTACTGGGTATTCCTGGGAGTTCCAGCATCAAGCAGTTTCTTCGTGATTTGCACTGGTTGCCTGTTGACCAGCGCATTCTGTTTAAGGCATTGACCATCACCCACAGCGCCCTCTACAAGTCTGGACCCCCATACCTCAGGAGGCGTTTCGATTTCTATGTACCATCTAGACTCCTCCGGCTCACCAGAATAGGAGGGAGCTCCCTCTCTGTTAGGGCAGCTAGGGCCTGGAACAGACTGCCTTTTGAGCTCCGGAACAATCACAACCTTAGGCTGTTCAAAAAGCAGTTAAAAACCATGGTTTTTTGATTGGTCTCTTAGCCGCGTCTTTCACTTCCACTTCCCTCTGTACAGGCTTTCGTGCCGGGACACTTCTGAGTATCTGTGCGCACTACAAATGATGGTTAACATAACATAAAATATATGTATTCAATAAAGGGGAGATATCGCCACTGTGAAGTTGTAAGTAAGACCTTGATAGAGTGTTTATTGTTTTGCTAATAACTTTAGAGCTATTCGATCATGAAACTATTTAAAAAAAAAAAAAGCAAAATCAACTCCTTCCTGGAATGTGTTTGAGTGCTCTGTCAAGTGGGGGGCTGAAAAAAAAGGGGAGCCCCAAAATGCTTTTTCTCCCCATGCAATTTCCATTGGGAATTTCAGACAATAATATAGAAAATATGGCTGACCAAAATGACACCAACTATGGCTGAATAACATGACACCAAATTACACCATCCATACTCAGAAAACATGTTTTAAGTAAATTGGTGTAAATCTGTTCAGCCTTTTTTGAGAAATTAAGGTTAAAGAATAGAGATATCCAGCGCTGCAGGTCTTCCGCAGGACTTTGGTATTACGAGAAATCAAAATAAAGCATACTGATTCGCTGGACTGTGAATGGTCCAGTCGGACCGAGAGCTTTAGTGGCTGGCCACAACATGAAGGTTTTGCAGCTTCCATTCTAGGACTTTGGGACTAATTAAATATATAAAAAGTACTATAAAGGGTGGTCCCAGAGGTGAGTTTGCTGCAGAAGTATGGTAGTAATATCTTACTTTACGTTAAACAATCAATCAATCAATCGGGGTTTTGTAGAGCGCACTACTCACCTGTAAGGGTTTCAAGGCATTGAAGGAGGGGGTTGTGAGCAGCTCCGTTGGGGTCATCCAAAGAGCCAAGGCTTGAGGTCCTTTCTGAATAGGTGCAGTGTCGAGCTTCGTCGGAGGTGAAGGGGGAGTTTGTCCATCTGCTCTGGTCCTGTAGAAATGAGGGATGGTGGCTAAGTCAAGTTCGACTGAGCAGAGGTTTCTTTTGGGGTTGTGGATTTGGTTGTTGGGGTTTTGGGGTCTGGTGTTGTGCAGGGCTTTGTAGGCTCGTGTGAGCAGTTTGAAGGTTATTCTTTTTTTGACGGGGAGCCAGTGGATGTCGCAGAGGTGTTGAGTGATGTGGTCATGCCGTGGGATGTCGACGATAAGTCTGGCTGTCACGTTCTGGATGGTCTGGAGTTTGCGGAGGAGTTTTTTGTTGACTCCGGCGTAGAGAGCGTTTCCGTAGTCCAGTCTGCTGGTGATGAGTATGTGGGTGACAGTTTTCTTGGAGTCGGGCGGGGGTGGTGGGGCATCCACTTGAACGTCTTGCGGAGGGTGTTGAAACATGTGGAGGATGTGGCGTTAATCAGGCGATTCATGGTGAGTGAAGAGTCGAGTAAAATGTCGAAGTGGCGTTCGTGATCCTTTGGGGTGGGTGGGTTTCCTAGGGTGGGAGGCCACCAGGTGTTTTCCCTTGCGGAGGGGGTGGAGCAAAGGATAAGGACTTCTGTTTTCACAGCGTTGAGCTTCAGGCAGTTGTTGTTTATTGAGGTCGCGGCAGCTTTCATCCCTTCTTGGAAGTTGCGTCTCGTGATGTCTGGTTCCTTGGTGAGGGAGAGGATGAGCTGGGTATCATCGGCGTAGGAGACGATGTTTAGTCCATGGTTTCTGACGACGGTTGTGAGGAGTGCCATGTAGGTAATAGAAATTCACTTGAAAAAAACAAAGGAAAAACTACCATTTTAAAACCAACACTGAAATTCACTAGTTATAACTTGTAGGTGTAGTCCCTTTAATTAAGAAAAACATCATAGCGACTGGAGTGCCTTCAGATGCATTGAATGAAGAATAAAAACTGCCAGTGACGTGTAACATGGTCTGTGTGTGTTCTGTTCATGCAGGTGACATCCGGCTACAAATCGAAGAGCATTTCGGCAGCACTACCGGCCCCCTTCGTTGATCCCTTGCTGTCGCCATCTCTCATGGAGGACTCTGAACTAAGACAGCTGGTTCTGGAAATATTGCATAATCTAATTGATCGCCATGACAACAGGGCTAAGCTTCGGGGAATAAGGTATAAATACACTTTTCAACTGACTCCGAATAAACCTTGTCGTCTGATCTAATGTCTTTGTTAGTTTTACCTGCTGAAGAATGAGTGCATATCGGTCGTGCTGCAGTTTTTATTGTGCTTGTCCTTTTGAATTCTGTGCCCATACAGCTGTCCCTGCTTCACTGTGCTTCTGTAATCTACTGCTTCTTTGGTTTAATTGAAAAATGAGAAATTCATCTCGGTCCGTCTGATCTGTAGATTAAAAGGTTCCTTCGCGGAGTTGCTGCTCCCATTAAGCGCCCAGATCCATTTAGTATTCCTGCTCCTGTTTGCTTTGTATTTAACCAAACCAATTGTGATTCATAATTAAGGCGACAGGGTTGTCCTTGTTAGACAAGAAAGACTGTCTAACGCTGTTTCATCGCTGCCGCCCACCATTTCTAACATACTCTGCATATTGGGTGTTTGTCCTGGTTTTTAATATTGAAGTTTTCCTATTTTATACTAACTCAGCTGATGTTGCTTTGTGAAATCAACTTGTGTTGTTGTTGTGCTGATGCTGCTTGGGTTAAACTGCCTAATGACATTTCTTCAGGCTTGCCAGGTCAGGTTGGCAAGAGAAGTTGCCCTTTCATTTGTTCCTCTTTTATCTTTTCTCTGCTACGCTGTCGGATCTATGAACAAGCATTTGCAATACAATAGGTCTCGCATGTGCGAGAGTTTAAGCTATCAGTATTGTAAATGACAAGGCCTTTTATTTATGTTTTAAAACCCAAAACATAAATAAAAGGCATTGCCATTTACAATGTCAATGGCTCAAACTCGCGATAATGTGAGACATATTGCATTGTAAATGCTTGTATTTTCTTGCTGCTCTGAGTGAACTACAGTGGAGGCGCTGTTTGGTTTTCTTTTCCCTTGATGATTAATTCAATTAACCACATTTGCAGCTTCTCATGAATGTGTATTTGCATATAGGGTGGCAAATGTTGGGAGTTTAAATTGAAGAGAAACCGGTCTGTCACTGGTCAAGCAGAAATGAATGGACCTTCGAAGACGTATTTTCTGTAGTTCCTAAAATGCCCATGGGGCCGTGCAAAACAATTGGTCTCAATAAAAATGCTTCTGTTTCACCACTCTTATGAAACGTCTATTGCTAAGGTACTGGAAAGACTGGCAAGGATGTTCAGGATCGTGGTCGTGCAGGGTTTTATGGGGGGTGGGGGCGGGTGCTGCAACCCGACCCTTTCCCAAACTGTGATTCCAAACAGAAAGCGTTCGTCTCCTTAACCATCACACAGGCTAAAAACTGCCCTAAACTTTATTTAAGATGGTTAAAGAACTATCCAGTTCAGCAACCATGCAGGCCTCCCCTAGTCTGAATACAACTCAATGCGAGGAATAGTGGAAACACTATACTCTGCATTGGCTAGAACTATCCCTCCGTCCACTCTCTCGCTATCACGACTACTGACCAACCTGGCCCTATGTTCAAATGTTGTTCTACTTCTGCCCCTGACCATACACATAAGAATACACTTGATGCCTGGCCACTCCTGGACATGGTGACACTTATACAACGTCGTAGTAAAATTAAGTCGGGATCCCCCTGTGATTTACTTTCCCTCACAGTACTGCAGCAGATTGAACAACCATCACTTTGCTATATCCTTGGTTGCTTTATTGAACACTGGGAGCACTTTCCCTGCATTTTCGGACGCCGTACCTGATTCTGCCCTGCAGCTGGGACATTCCTGCCTGTTTCTTTTTGCCGGTCTCCTCCCGCCGCTGCGTGCCTTCTGTCACCTGGCACTTGCAGCCGCAGTGGGGGGGAGACTACAACCACCATCAGTCTCAGCGGCAGGAAGCCGCCCCCACCCATTGCGCGCCCGGAGGCGCTTTAAATTCGAAGGTGAACTTCGCGTCGCGGGACGCGAGCGGGACGCCCGGGGCTAAGCCCGGGCAAAGGGCGGGCCCTCTGTGGCCCTCAGGGGACCTAAGGTGACGGGACGGGCCACCCCTCTTACGTGTTCCAAATAAAATTCATTATTCATTCCTGATATTACCGTCAGGATCCGTGTTTACTTGCTGCCCTCATCACAGTCGGCTCTGATCCGGGACTGTTTGGGAATTCAAGCAGGAAGGTAATAAGACTTCTTTGGTAACCTTGATTGACTATATTGACTCTAGAGGGGTAAAGATTGTAAGCTATAACCACTAGCATCAAAATGTCGAAGGCAAAAAAACCTAACGTTCCGGGTAATACCATGGATAATTTAGTACAAGTGGTGGAAAAATTAATCTTGAAAGGAGGGCTTCGTTGGGTCTGAGCTCCCCACTATCGTTGCCCCAAAATGAGATCTCTGATACGGATCTAATTGCTCTGGGCACCCCAATTATTTCATCCCTAGCCTCCCATGACCTAGACATGGGGCTACCACAAAATGTATCAGCCATAGAACACTTAGCTACCACTATTGAAGCACCAGCTGGAGATTTTGAGCTAGACATAGAACCCCCCCTGCATGAACAAGATCTAGATTTGGAGATAGTAGATTCCTCCCCCCCCCCCCCCCCTCACCGGATGTTCCTGTTCCGGCTCCAAGAGTAACAAAAGCTATCGCCAAGATCCTGACAAAAAGAGAAGGGCTAAGGTCTAGCAGGAGAAAGCCAGCTACTCCGCCTAACAGGAAAAATGTAGATGGGAAAGCGAATAGAGGAGATATGAATCAAGGATGGGATGAAGAGGGTATATTAAAAAAACTCATGGGTATGCTGGACATTAAGTTAAACCAGCTAGTAAAACCCTTAATCTCAAAAAAAGATCAGCTAACTGCTAAAATAAATAAATTGGAAGACCATGTAACAGCAACTAACAATAAAATGGGGGAATTGCCAACCATGTTGGTAGAAAAGCTGGTTGAAAAAACTCAATTAGAAGTTCTACCCCAAGGTGAAATAGAGCTACTTCAGAATGAGCAAGCTCGACCCGAGCGTGGCCCACAACAAGCTAACCTTGCTACCATTCCATCAATCGAGCCTGAAGGCAATTGCTTACTGCAGGGCCCCTACATAGAAAACAGCCCTATGGAGCTAATTGTTGAAGCTTCACCCCTTATTCTGGTTCTTGCCAATGTTCCCCCCTTAAATATAGGTCAACAAGAACATCCAGAATCTCTATTAAACAAGGCATTTAACTGGTTAAGTAATAACATGCATATGTGTCCCGGGGGCGACCATAAACTGGCAGAAGATTTATTAACCGCAAGACGGGTAAAATGGATAGGGAGTAGCACTAAGAAATTTCTGGGGACTGTGTGATCCTGAGTCTTAAAGGCCCCGAAGTCTTACCTGAAATCTTGAATAACCTTTTTCCACCTCAACGCAGAACAGCGGAGTTAATCCCACTAACCCTGGACTTTTTTTATAATAGGAAAGGCCTAGCATCAAACCCGAGCATCCTGAAAACTAAATGGTCAACAGTGACCAGTAGATGTGCAAAGGGGGGCCTAGCCAATGTCTGGGGATTAAACTTAGATAACAGATATACAGCATTGTCTAATCTAAATGAGTGTGACTGACTCGTAATGGATAAAGGACTATTAATGAAAAATGAGGTACGACATCCTACAAGCCAACTAGACAATCCTATGGTCCAAAATAATAAAAACTTGGATCCCGGCCACATCGTCCCCAAAAGTCCAAATAGCAACATACTTATATCAGGGCCAGAGGATCTTATCAACACTAGTCCAGTAGTTGGGGATAATACAGGACCTGAGCAGGGGGGGCCATCAAGAAGGGATGTCAGTATAAATACGGAGTTGGCATGTACACTAACCTTTATATCCTGGAACATAGCAGGTACAGCTAGCAAAATAGATAACCCTGATTGGCTTGATTATATAGACATGCATGACATAGTTATGTTACAAGAAACCTGGTCAGTCGACCCAGTTTTTCGAGTGGGGTATTTAAATTTTTTTAAACCTGCACTTAAAGGTGGAAAGGGACGTCCCTCTGGAGGATTGTCAATATGGGTTCGTCAAGCATTGTCCTGTACCATATCACAAAGGCAAATAACATCAAATGATATTCTAGCACTAAATATCAAATGGCCTAATGGACAAGAAACAGCCTTGTATAATATCTATGCCAGGGGGGTTAGTGCAGGTATTCCTTCTGATGTCTTTTCCACTCTAGAACAAGACATTGAAACCCTCTGTTCTAATCCACACATTATAGTGGGTGGTGATTTTAACTCAACCTTTGAGCCCCTAGGTGAAGAGGATGGGAGTTTTACGGAGGAGGAGGATAGTAGATGGGGAATACCACAATTGGAGCTCCCTCCTATAAAAAGATGGAGTGCCACGGCCATTAGAATTAAGAGCCTCTGCCTTTCTAGAGGCTTGAGAGCTGTGAATGGGAGAACACAATCCGACCAAAAAGGGAACTCCACTTTTGACAATGGTCGTGCCACAAGTAGGATTGATTATCTCTTAATTGATGTAAGAGCATGGCCCCAACTACTAGACATGGAAGTCGTCCTACGATTAGAGAGTGATCACCACCCCCTCTATATGACATTCCATCCTTATCAAGAGTCTAGAGTACCCACTAATAAAAAGCTGATGGTAACACAAGATCTTGTCTGCTCAAATAATCAAAGACACCTGAAATGGGGAATGTTGTTAAGAGATGAAAGGAATCTAGAAAATATGAAAAGTCAGGTAAGAGAGGAAGTGAGTAATATCATAGTGCAATCTGGGACTCGTAATTTCCAGAAATACATGATGGAGGCTCATAAAAACCTATTCTATAAATTGCAAAGCTTTTTTATTAAAACAGTAGATCATACCCCAGCCAAAAAATCCATAGCCGTTAAAGGCTGGTACGATAAAAGCTGTAGAATGGCAAGGCAAAACTTAAGTCAAAAACTAAAAATAGGAAACCCAACAGCTGTTAAAAGGGCAAGGGATATATATAGGCAGACACAAAAACAAGCAAAGAGGAGATGGGATGAAGAGGGATGGAGCGAATTAAAACAGGCATGTACCAACAAAGATTCCAAGCGGTTTTGGGCCCTAATTAAATGGAATAGGGGTGGGACAGCAGATCAACCACAAAATCATGTGCCAATAGATGGCTGGAATGATTTTTTTAAACCTCAGTACGCAAGAGCCTCGACATATGCATCCATATCTCCCCCCCAAGCTATATTTTTCAGCGATCATATATTCACTGAAAAGGTTGTTAACTTGGCACTAGATTGTGTATCGGGTGGAAAGGCGCCAGGCATGGATGGCATCCCAGCTGACGTCTTCCTATCTGACCGTGCCTCTTGGTGCACATATTTCACAATGCTGTCAAATGCTATCGCTATGGGTGGAGAAGTCCCAGCCTCATGGAAAGGGGCAGAAATCATCCCTATCTATAAAAAGGGGGACAAAACCCAGGCAAAAAATTATAGACCCATTAGTCTGATTGATACAGCGCAGAAAATAATGGGTCGACTAGTCCAGAATAAACTGCAACAATGGATTGAAGACCAAAATATACTGTCACCTTATCAAGCGGGTTTTCGCCCCTTGACTAGTAGTGTTGACCAAGTCTTTTATTTTCTAGCCGTGTATTGGAGAAATGTCACGCTGCGAAAGGGAACATTGTATGCAGTTTTTGTGGACCTAAAAGCGGCGTTTGACCTGGTGCCGAGAGAGAAATTGTGGGAAACCCTGGATGAGGTGGGAATAAGTCCTGAGCTCCTCACTTTGCTGGTGCGCCTTCACGAAAATAATTATGCGAAAATAAGGTGGGGCAAACAGGGGGAAGTGACATCCCCCTTCCCAGTAGAACCAGGGGTGAGGCAAGGGTGCGTTCTGGCCCCAACGCTTTTTTCAATCTACATAAATGGAATTGTGGAGCATTTAAATAAATCTCCAACTGATGCTCCAACCATGGCAGGTGTACACGTCCCCGTACTTATGTTCGCGGACGATACGCTTTTATTATCACGTACGCCTAGTGGATTGCAGAAAGCGGTTGATGCCTTTGGGGTTTTTTGCGATAGTCGAGGCCTGGAATTAAATACCAGCAAAACTAAATTTATGTGCCTGAACTCCCAAACAGGTTTTAAGGGGACGATAAAATACAAGGGTGAACCACTGGAAAAAGTAGATGCCTTTGCTTATTTAGGAATCACCCTTCAAAATGACATGAAATGGAATTCACACATCAACATGGCATCTTTAAAATTTAGCCAGCTAGCAGGTGCAGTTACAGTCAAACATAATACTTCTTTGACAAGACCTATAAATTGTGCACTTGAAGTTTATAGTATGAAAGTAGTAAGTGCATGCCTGTATGGGTCTGAGCTCTGGGGTTTTTCAAATCTAGGTGACCTAGGGCGGGCGGAAAATAGATTCTTATGAGGGCTTGTTAGGGCCCCACAAAGTACACCTATTATCCCACTTAAGATGGATCTAGGTAGGAAAAATATTGAAGACATTGCCCGCCTACGTCCCTTGCTATACTGGAGGCGGTTAATGGTAACCCCAGAGTTAAGTCACTATGCATCTGCTTTTTTTGATGTTGTGAAGTTTGATTGCTTTCATTCCATTGTATGGCTAAATGAACTGCGGAGCACACTGGTGAAATTGGGTCTGGACCATTTGTGGGGTAATAAGGATGTTGCCCTATTTCCTTCAAAAAAACAACTCAAGGATATTTACTGGGAGTTAGTATATGCAACACTGTACTGCAAAGGTTTGCAATCTTCCCTGACCTTACGCTTTTTGGATACAAAACAAATTCCATCATACGAAAAATACTGGGATGTAGTTGAACGTCCATTGGATAGGAAACTATATTTCCAATTTCGGGTGGGAACTCTCCCAGTGAACGCTTTTACACAAAAATGGTCTCCACTAAAGGACGCTTATTGCAACCATTGTAAAAATGAAATAGAGGACATTGCACACTTGTTTTTCATCTGCCCCCTCTATGTGACCCCGCGCCAAAAGTGGTTAAAACCAACCTGTAGGAATTTGGGTACTCGTTGTTGCTCACAGGCCCTAAGAATTTTAATGTCTGACACCTCAATACCACTGGTAATAGGCGTAGCAAAATTCCTTGCGTGGGCAATAAGATCTCGTGCTTCACGGCCTATTGAATAATATGATTTATTAACTACTGGTATAACTTTCCTTGTCCATTTTTAACATTTTTATATGGAATTTTATAAAATTGTATGTATACATTTTATAGTATTACTAGCTTTTCGATTTTTGCTGTTTAATATGTTTTTTAATGTAGTATTTTAAGTATTTATTGTATGATGTTTAGGAGGTTGCTTTTATGACTAAAAGTCGAATAAAGCTTTGAAACGTATATCCTTGATCTTCTTAATGCATCCCTTATGGAGTCCCTTGTCCCTCCAGACTGGAAACATGCAATGGTCGTCCCACTATTAAAAAAAACGAACTCTGACCCGCGCTTCCCTCAAAATATTGTTTAATTTCGCTACTTCCTGCCCTCGCAAAAATTTTGGAGAGACACATCAACTGCCATCTATCCAGGTTCATCGAAACCAATGGGCTCTTACATCCTTCTCAATCCGGTTTTAGGACCGGTTATTCCACTGAGTCCACACTCTTAGGTGTTACCGAAATGCTTCGACAGAACCTGGATGCAGGTGAAACAATGGCCCTGGTATTGCTTGATCTAAGCGCGGCCTTTGATACGGTCTCTCACACCGTACTCATAAAGGCCCTTCAATCTGTTGGGGTCACTTTGGTTGTCCTGAATTGGCTTGTGTCCATTCTTTCGAACTGCACTTTCCAGGTTTTATCATCCACCGCTAAATCCAAGTCATATTCTTCACCTTATGGGGTCCCACAGGGTTCACTTCTTAGTCCCCTGCTTTTTAACATTTATGTTAGACTCCTGGCAGTGATGGTAGAGGATTCTGAGTTGTTGTTATTCTCATACTCTGACGACACCTAGATTATCTTCTCTCTTTCTGCGGGTAAGACCTCCAAGCCTTCTGCTCTCAGGACAGCCCTAAGTTCAGTTGTGGCCTGGATGAACACAATTTTTTAAACTTAATGGCAAAAAAACGGAGGGCCTGGTTCTGGGCAAAGATAGAGACCTCTAGGGCCCCCAACACTGGTCCTCTGAAATGGGTATGCTTCCACAACCCTCTACTCAGGTACACCACCTTGGCTTTATAATCGACGATTCACTATCCATGCGCCAGCAAGTCACCAAGGTCGCTGCTACCTGTTTCACCATTTTGAAATGGTTGAGGAAGATTGTGTGGATGCTACCTGTCCATACCCAGCATACCGTAGTCCAGGCCAGTGTTACATCTAGGCTGGATTATGGGAACATCCTCTATCTAGGTGTCAACAAAGATGTAACTTGTAAACTGTAGCTAGTGCAAAACTCTGCTGCCAGATTACTTTGCCGGGCTTCCAGAACTGCATCGACCTCCTGGCTGCTGGGGAACCTCCACTGGCTATCGGTGGAGAAACGGATTGTGTTTAAGGCCCTTACCCACATGTTTCGCTTCAAGCATGCAAAGTCTTCCCGCTACCTACAACGCCTAGCCTGTCTCTGTTCCCTCGCGCACTCTTCGGTCTTCCACACAAGGCAAAATTCCAAGTCCCTAAGGTCAGACTTTCCTGCATGGGAGGGCACTCTTTTGCATACTTGGGTCCTGTTTTGTGGAAAGCTCTGCCTTTATCTCTCCATATGCAATCCAATCTTCTTCTGTTCTGCAAGTCTCTTAAGACTTGGCTTTTTAGCCAGTAGTTCTCTCCCTTCTCTCTGCTGTCCCCTCATGGCCCCGGGAAACCCTTTTTGGGTAGCTGTTGCGCTGACACATACATTTAACAAATAAATAAATAAATAAAGCAGGAGGGTGGCTGCTTCCTTGATAATTCCAGAGAGGTGCGGGGAGGGATCTGAGCGACTCCCCTCCAGATGCTCCAACTCGAAACACACATTAAGTGAAGTGGAGACAGCAGTCTGTAAAACTGTGCAGGCCTCCCAGCCTTCGACAGAGGGGGTGTGCAGAGTGAGTACACAGCAGCAGCTCCTCCCGTGGAAACAGTGTGTAGTCACCAACATCTCCAGTTTATTTTCATTATGAAACACACATTGCTTGTGGAAGCGGAGATTGGTACACCTGACAGGAAAAGGTACAGAGGCGGTTACACTGTTCAAGAGGGTATTGTCAGTTATAGGCCCACCCACAAACCATCTCGTGTGACAGGCGGCAGTACTAAGAACTAGAAACAAGCAGAGCACTATCACTACTATTGTGCCTGGAACAGGAAGCAGCAGCTGTCGAAGATTTCGGTTACCCCCCAAGATGGCCTCTCATGAGATTGCTGCCTTTCTTTAACTCCATAGTTTATGTAGTGCCAGTGAAGTCATGTTTTAATTTCAAATTTGTTTTATTAAGTTCAAGAGCAAGAATAACAGGCACAGTAAGGCGGTAAGCATGCAGTAGGGTTATGTAGCGAGCGAGACAGACAGGTACGTCTTCTCTGAGAGGCCATTCAGAAGCATATAAATCACACCTACACAGTATGGCGATGCCGGCATATAGTTGAAGGTGCCATGTAAGAATTACAATCAAACAAAACCAAAGGAAGAACTCAACCCCCCACCCTCCACCCAACAGCCCCTCCATCCTCCCCCCTCCCTGACCAGTATGCCAGTAGTTCGGAGTCCCCCTGAGTGCACTCTCGGGCTGACAAGTAGCAAGGTGTTTAAGGTTGTGGCGGAGCCTGTGGTGGGTCTGTGAGCCGCAGAATGCGAAGGTATTTGGGGCAAGTGATTTCGTGAAATTCCCTGGATAAGAGGGACAGGAGCGGGTGCCAGGTCTTCTGGAAGGAGTCAGTCGATTGTGTGAGTGTGGCCTGGATGCGTTCCATGCCCAGTGTGAACCACAGTTTGTGTAACCAGCCAGTGTGGGTGGGTAATGTGGTGGAACCCCAGAGTGACAGAACGTGTTGCGACGCTGCTTGCATGGCGATGCCCATCTGTTTGCCTCGCAGTGACCTTAAGGGAAATGTGAGCGCATTGGGTAGCCCTAGGATAGTGTATGCAGGAAAGCGCAGGACTTCAGTTTCAAAGGTGGAATCAATATCATCCAGTACCGCTTTCCAGTACCCTTGCAGAATGTCGCAGTCCCATAGGAGGTGGGTCAGAGTGCCCCTTGCGCCGCAGCCTCTCCAACACAGAGCGCTTCGGAGAGGATTGCCCTGATTGAGTCTTGCCGGAGTAAGGTGCCAGTAGATGGCCAGTTTTATCGCCGACTCCCTGGCGGCAGTGTTACGGGTGGTGTGTGCCGCTCTATAGAATACAAACCCCCATTCCATGGGCGAAAGTGTTCTTCCGAGCTCCGATTCCCAGCGCCTTTGCCCCACCGTTTTAACTGGGCCGGCCACAGGTGATAACATTTTGTAAAGGTCCGATATCAGGTGCCTATCCGAGTCTTTTGTGATCAGCCATTTCTCAAACGGCGTCATTGGTCGAGCAACTAGGGGAGCGTTGTCCGGGTGCGTGAGCCAGTGGCGCAGCTGGAAGTATTGGAACATGTGAGGTTTAGTCACTCCGTAGCCTTGTGTGATGTCGGCAAGGGGGAGGAAGCCCTCTAGGTCAAAGAGATGACCGGCTGAGCGGCAATCTGTGCTCTGCCACTGCAGGAAGGCACGGGGATCGGTGCCCGGCGGAAAGTCCGGGTTATCAAAGAGCGGAGTGAGCGGGGAGGGGAAGGTCGTCAGGCCCCGCCTGACCGCCACCGTGTCCCACGTCCTCATGACGGTGCGAGTAACCGGGGAGCGGAAAAGGTATCGCGGTCTATGCTGGCGGGCAAGAAACGGTACCTTCCACAGCGACATCTGAGCCATCGCTCTGTCTTGAAAGAGCCATCTCTTTTCCGACTCCGGCCTGTACCATTCCACTAAATAGCGGAGCTGTGAGGCCTGAAAATATTGCTTGAGGTTAGGGATCCCGAGTCCCCCCTCGTCAATGCGTCTGTGCGCCACCTGTTTGTGCAGTCGTGCGCGTTTCTTTTCCCAGATGAACTGGTGGAAGGCATTTTGCAAGTCAGCAATCGTACCTGGCGGCGGCGTGACCGGAAGGGTCTGGAAGACGTATAAGATCTTGGGCAAGGCTGACATTTTTACAGCCGCTATGCGGCCCAACAAGGAGAGGGGTTGCTTTGACCAGCGCGCGAGGTCGGCTCGAATTTGAGAAGTAAGTGTTTTATAGTTAAGGGTCACCGTTGAGTCCGTGGAAGCAGTGAGGGTAATCCCCAGGTATGGAAGCTGCGCGGAGGATTGCAAGTCGCAGCCAAAATCAGGTGGTGGGGTATTAGGAAGGGCGTTCTTGCCCAGGGGTAAGATCAAGGATTTCCCCCGGTTGATTTTGAAGCCCGATACCGCTCCGAAGCTCTCCACTTCCTCCAGGAAAGCAGGTATAGAGCTGGACGGTCGGTCCAAAGCAGCGATGATGTCATCGGCGTACAGTCCCACCACGTGGGGTTCATGGCCAAAGGAGATACCGCTAATGCGAGGATTGTCTCGGATTTTCTGCGCCAGGGTCTCCACGTACAGGGCGAACAGAAGGGGTGAGAGGGGGCACCCCTGACGTGTGCCTCGTTGAATTTCGAAGGGGTCCGATTTGAGGCCGCCCAGCCGGACCCGGGCCATAGGATGGTGATAGCAGCTCGCGATCCATGCTTGGAACCGGCCGCCCAGTTGGTATCGCTGCAGGACTTTTTGTAAGTAGATCCAGTCGACACGATCGAACGCTTTTTCCGCGTCGATGGCCAGAAGCACCGAATCCGAGACCTGAAAGTGAGATTTATCCACGAGGTGCAGTAATCGTTTAGTGTTATCACTGCATTGTCGGTTCGGGACAAAGCCCGATTGATCCGGCTCGAGGATACCCGGAAGGCAGGGGCCCAAGCGGGCCGCCAGCACCCCAGTGAATAGCTTTAAATCTAAGTTGAGTAAGGAGATTGGACGGAACGCAGAGCAGTGCGTCGGGGATTTGCCCGGTTTGGGCAGCACCACTACGTCAGCTGCCAGCATGTCCGGCGGGATGGAGCTTGGGCCTTCGAAAGAATTAAACAATCTCGTGAGTACCGGAGCTAGTGCATGGCCGAAGAGCTTGTAGAAGCCCGAGGAAAAGCCATCAGGGCCCTGTGATTTGAGCGGGCGGAGGCGTGAGATGGCGGCCAGGACCTCATCAGGGCGGATGGGAGCATCTAAGGCCTCCACTGATGCTGGGCATAGTGGCGTGATTGCCGCCGATTGCAAGTATGCGTCAATGTCGGACGGCGAGACTCTGTCTTCACTGTACAGAGAAGCGTAAAAGGAGCGGAAGGCGTTAGCTACCTGCGTGTCTTCAGTGAGCGCGGTACCGGAGTCGTCCAAGAGAGTAGTGATTTTTGAGCGGTGAGTTTTGGCTTTTAAGGCACTGGCAAGAAGGCGTCCGGTGCGATTACCTCCTACGTAGTACGTATGGCGGAGGCGAAGAGCGGCAAATTCCGCTCTGTCTGTATCGATGCCGGCTAGTTGGGCCCTGGCGGCTTTCAGTTGACGCCAGATCCTCGGGGCGCAGGTGCGGCTATGAACTCTTTCAAGTTCAGCCACTTGTGCTGAGAGTTCAGCTCTCTTTTCTTTGCGGACCTTGGCGTCAGCAGCTGCGATGGCGATCAGCTCCCCCCTGACTACTGCCTTCAAGGCGCCCCAGAGAGACGACACCGAAACTGCAGGGGTGTCATTGGTGGCGAGGTAGTCCGAGATGCATTTGTGGATTTGCCGAACAACAGCCGGTCTCTGCAATAGGGGTTCGTTGAGTCGCCAAGAGCCAGGAGTGCGTGGTACCGTGGGTATACGGAGCATCAGTTCCACCGCATCGTGATCTGTAAGGGCCGCTGGGACAATGGAAACGTCGGCTACTTGAGGGAGCAGTTCCGAAGAGCCTAAGAAGTGATCTAGACGCGCGTATGTACGGTGTACATGGGAGTAGAAGGTGAAGCGCTCTGCGTTGGGGTGCGCCGCCCTCCAGAGATCAAGAATGCCCCTTTCTTGCAGCCAGGACCCACCCTCCTCCGAGAGAGCGCCAGTATCTCCATAGCGGTGCCCGGATCTGTCCTTGTTCGTGTCCATGACTATATTAAGGTCCCCCCCAATGAGCAGTTTAGAGGGAGGTGATTGTAGTGTCTCGGAGAGTGCAGTTTTTAGAAATGGTTCTTGACCCGTGTTGGGAGCATATATGGTGCCTATTGTCAGCGCGCTGTTCCCAATGAGGAAGGAGTAGGCCAGGAGGCGTCCCTTAATCTCCCCTACCTTGGTCCCCACCCGGCCTCTGAAACGTCGGGACACTAGGATGGCCACCCCAGCTTTCTTGGACGGAAGGGAGGAGAAGTACTGCTGAGGAAAAGCCCGGGAGCGCATTCTGTGCCAATCTTTGATCAGGAGGTGGGTTTCCTGCAGTAGGCAGACATCAGCCCCCGAGTTTTCAAGATATGAGATGACAGCCCTCCGCTTGATTGGATTGTTGAGTCCTTTTACATTGAGGGATAGTACTTTGAGTGTGTCAGTCATATTGTAAGAGTTCAAAAAAACCTAAGCTGAGCATCATGTATCGCCGCCGTGCACGACATGCCTTGGTCAACATCTGAATCCTGTAGGAGTCCCTTGGCATACTGGTCCCCACCCACTCTCCTCCCCTTACCCCACCCACAACTTCGTACCCCCCCATCGTCCCTCTCACCCCCCATCCCAAAAAAGCCTCCCTAACCCCAACATGATGTGCCCCTCTAGGTACAACATAGCCTCCCTCCACCCCGCTTTCGGTCCCTCCCTCCTCCCCATAACAAACCCCAAAACTGGAACTAGTCAAAGTCTCGGGCCTAATTGTGTATGACACAGGTCCGTAGAAAGTCAATAGAAGGGGTACCATGGCGGTGGCCGAATTAGCGGCTCCCCGACCTGTCGCCCCAGGTCATTATAGCGTGAGAGAAAACCCCCAAGAGTTCTTAAGCTTACAGATCTGTTGCGGTGTTGTCCGCCACTTCTTGCACCGCTGCCTCCCGCTCCTGAGCGACCGTGGCGGGGTCCGGCTTCGGGATGTTTCTCGGGGAGCGCCGTCGTCGCACTGTCTGCCAGCTGCCCCTCGGCCGCTGCGACGGGTCGTCCTGTGATCTATGTGGGGATGCATCTCTGGATTCAGACCCCTCCGGCATTTCAATGTTCAGTAGGGCACAGGTGTCGTGGAGCGACCTGAGTTGATGAAGCGAGCCGTTCCATTTAAAGATCAGGCGGAACGGATGGCCCCAGGAGTAGGGTGTTCCATTGTCTCTCAAGAAGTTTGTCGCTATCCGGAAGGATTTGCGCTTCAGCAGAGTGATGGGAGAAAGGTCCTGGAAAAGAGCCACGGGTTCGTCGCGGAATCGAATAGGCTGTGCCCTGCGGGCCTCCCGAAGAATGCGCTCCTTGAGGGGAAAGTCCGGGAGGAAAGCCAGAATATCCGGTGGAGGGGCCGACTCTCGGCGCGCCAGGCCAACTCTGTGCGCCCTGTCGATTCGTATTTCAAAGTCTTGAGGCTCGCCCAGAATCTCCCGGAACAGTGCTTGCAAAAAGTCTATTAGATCATTTTTTACAGCTTTCAACGGAACTCCGCGGACCCGTATGTTGTTCCTCCGAGAGCGGTTCTCAAGGTCCTCAGAATGCGATTGTAAGTCTACCTGTTGGTCCTGTAGTCTAATGATCTCTTGCTGCAGCCTCTCCACCTCCATGCTGCGCGATTGGTCCGACTCCTCCACCGATGCCACCCGTTCACCCAGGCCGTCCAGGTCTCGGCGCAGTTCCCGCTGTTCCCCTGTCAGCTCTTGTTTCAGGGCTTGAAAGTCCTCCCTCAGGGTGTTGAAGAGGGAGGCCAGGAAGGCCTTGGTGATGGGGGCATTGTCCTCTTCCTGTCCCCGGGGGCTCCCCTGGGGCTTCGGGGAGGCCGCTGGTTGTGACTTCTCCACTTTCGGTGCAGATTTATTCAAGAGGTCCACGATGTTCCGATTCCCCTTCCGGCTGGAGTGTGCCATGATGTCCAAGTCAGGATCTCGTAGATACGGACAGAGGGGGTAAGGGGCGCTCTTTTGGCGCGAGGTGCAGGGTTCGCGAGGCCTGGCAGCTACTCCGGTGGAGTCGCGCAGATGGCTTCAGGAGCGGGAAGCAGCGCCTCGGCAGACCAGCTCCTAGAGCGTTGCAGTCGAGATGCAGGTTAGGTGTGTTTCCGTGGGAGGCGTCGACACCTCACAGGCGTGGGCAAGCCCCAAGCCGGGAGTAGGGTAGCAGGCCGGCCGTCCGCCGGGCCCCGGCGTCAGGGGCACAGTCCTCCTCTTCAGGGGCCTCCGGTGTGCTTCCAGAGCGCGTGCCGCGTGGCAGCGCAGGGGCGTCTTCAGGTCGGAGCTGGGGTCCCACGTGACTCCCATGCGGCTCCTGCTCCCCAGGGGGCCAAAGGCAGCGGGCCCCGCGGTGTGCTGAGCGAGGTCGCTCTTCTGTGTGACTAAGATAGGCCTCGCGCCGGGGCCTCTAGTATGGCGCTGTCCTCGCAGGCAAGCCAGTAGCGGCGGGCAGTGTTCCAGCTCCGGGGCAGGGCCCCCTCCCGACACAGAGCTCCAGGCGGGGGGCCGGAGCCAGATGCCGGTTGCGGGGCAGTCAGCAGGTGAAGCGCGGCCGGCCTGGTCGGACCCGACCCCCAGGGAGGGGTCCCTTCCGGTCGAAGCTTAGGCCCGAAGCCGGGGGCTGGATTTGCGGGTGCCCGCCGGACCTTCGTGCGGGTCCCGAGCGCGGGCCCCGAGTGCAGAGGGTGTCAGGTGCTGGGTGCGCAGCCGCCGCCGGGGTCCAAGTGCCTCTCACCGTCTCCGGCTGGGTAGCGCCGCAGATCCACCGGTTGCTCCACCTTCTCCGGCCCCGCCGGGCAGCCTCAGCTCCGCGCCGCCATTGCGCCGGTCCCCTCAGCCTCAGCAGCAGTGGACGCGATGAAGTGACTCCGCCGGTCCGGATTCTGGCCAGGGGGGTGCTGCGGCGGGGTGCCCCTCAGCGACACCCGTTTAAGCTGGGTTTTGGGGGGATTTTCGCCGTTTACACCGTGCTCTGGGGCATTGGGCCGGGGAGCCTCACAAAGCACGTCCGTTCAGGCCGCCATGTTAGCCACGCCCCGTGAAGTCATGTTTTAAAACAATGTGCACATGGCAGTAACAAAAGAATATCTCTAGATATTTATGCATACAAATACACACGCATGAAAAAACAAAAGCACCTTGCCTGTCTCTCTTTCGATGCCTGTCACTACATCATTACTGGAGAAGGCACACACTGCAGGCAACACCATTCCTACTGAGGGGTGGAGCCTCAGACCAATCTGATCGGCCGAAGCACTTTCACTTTCAGCAGCGGGCTGATCTAAATGGCCAGTGGCGTTACACTGAGGGAAAACTTGTAATTTATTTGGAAGGGGCAGGGAGTGGGGGAGAGGGGGTTTGTTGGAGTGAAGTGGATACGTAAAAAAAAAAGAAATATATACATGGGCGCGTGCCGAAACATGATGCGTGGCCTGCGCCTGTGTAAATAAAAGTGAATGCATAAAAAAAAGAAATATAAAGAAGGGTGCTGTGCTGTACCATGAAGCGTGGAGCATGTGTAGATAAAAAGTTATGTGCAGGCGGCCCGTGAAGCGGTTGCTGTAATGATGAAATGAAAGGTGGCACACAGTACGAGAAATAAGCACCCACAGTGTGACACATACAAAAAAAAGTAGTGGTCTCCCAAATAATTAGTAGTGGTCTCCCAAATAATATATAAACACTCACAGTGTAGGTAAACTGCAGTTGGGTGGTGCTGCTGCCCGATAAACGGAAGTGATGTCTCTGGAGCATCTACCACAGAAGAGCCAGCAAGCAGCAGGCGGAATTACACTCCGTATAATATTTACACTAGATCTTTCAGACCTAGCATGCATGCTGCCTAGACTCGACCTAAAAAGGGCCTTTATAGCACCCCCTCTGAAAAACCCCACTTCAGATCTCACAGTTCTATCCTTACGGCCCATTACTACCAACATTGCTGAAAACTGCGTCCATGGACAACTGTCCAAATCTCTTGAAGAACACTCACTACCAGTTGGCCTAACGGCTAGAGCGGCCGACCTCGAATCTGGAGAACTGGGTTTGTTTCTCGGCAATGACTGAACATCCTGTGATTCTGGGCAAAAATGAATGTGTGTCCTCATGTAAGGTAAGCGGTGCTATGTAAAGCGCTCTGAATGCCACTTGGGGTCAAGTTCGCTCTATATAAAACTCTAAAGAAAAAAAAAAAGGCTTTCTGGGCGAGTCTTTGCCCCAGTTTAAGTACTTAAGAGGTTCGTTCATTTGAGTGGGTGGTTGCTGCTGGGGCCCATCAGCACTCTTTTTGGGGGTTCAGCACTTACTTTCCCCCACCAGATATGGGCCCGAGAGAAAGAGTAAAAAATGTACTCGGGGAAAGGATAAAGACGGAAGAACGGTAATGAAGGGAGAGAGCTGGAAAGTGATAAAAGGGCAGCGAGTGTCTTATGGTGGATTAAAAAGGCATGAGATAGATTTAAGACAAAGCAGGCTTGGTATTCGCCACACCAACATTTAATAGGACCGGTTGTGTGCTTCTAAGCAGAGCCTTGGGCACTGACACTTATTCTTTCACAAATTAGGCACTGTGAGTCCTGAAACTGTATTGATCGCTGCCAGCAGCAGCATCAGGATGTCTCCAGACATGGTAGGTTCAGCTGCCCTCATTCTCTTTGATTTATCCTCATTCTTCAATATGGTCTCCCATGACTTCTCTTGGACAGACTTGGCAATACTGGACTGGTGTAACCAAAATTGAGGAGGCCCCCTGCAAACGACATGGAGGGGCCTCCCATGCTCCGGAGCCAGTCCTGAACTCTCAGACCAGGAGCCCGCTGCCTATGCCTGCTGCCTGTGCACAGTGCCGGAGATGGCCCCCTAGAGCTCGGGCCCACCTGCACTCGTGATACAGGTATAAAGAACATGGAACACAGCCAATTTTCTTCTTTCTTACACAAACATTTCCAGGTAGTATTGCTAGCTCATTTTCTCGTTTTTGTAATGATTTTTATTCGGTATTTCAGAAGGTAAATATTACATTGTACAAAGGTATACACAAATCTAATGTTTATAGAATTTCCTAGGTTATACTCTTAGTTTTGAAGAGGTAAATCACATATAATCATTCCTGGCACCCAGAGAAGTAATCTAAAATAACATGCATTGTATTGTGATTTCCTACTATTCATATCCGTAAAACCTCCCAGGTAATATCCCTGGGGCTGCATGAAATATAAAGCAAATGAAATAGTTAAGTGGAGGGTTCCAGGAATGAAAATATGAACACAGTACATGAGCATCAGAAGTAGTCTGCTGTCTGCTGCTTTATGTAGTGTCCGGTAGGTGTAATGTTAATTGGACTGACGGCATTGAGTAAAAAGGAAGACGCTAGAGGAGAAGAATGTAAGTGGTCCCCAAGCTTACAGTGTATTTTTTATACTTTAAGGGGCAGTATAGATATCTAAAGAGTGGAGCATTGCAAGAGGTTATCTCTATGAACATACTGCCCCTCAGTGTGGTTGCCATGTAAAGTCTATTCAGTTTGGCGCATCTTTGCGTCTATTCTATGATTTCCTCTAGCTTAAGTAGTTTGTGGAAGTCAATATCGGTTTTAGTTGACTGTAAGAGGCTGAGACATCATGCCACTGCACCCAAAATATTGGCCCGAGTTTATCTCAAGGCTAATATATGACTCTCTTATGTATTGGTAGTCTTGCACAAACTCAGGTCCATTAGGCTTGAGTAGGTATCACCACAGACAAACAGTGACTAGTTATACGTTTCTGAAAGAGACTTCTAGTTTCAGATTCTTCAACTTTTTAATATTCCCCAGGTGTTAGACTGGATCAGGAAACTTTTCAGCAGTACCTCTGCTCATGTGGCTCCGCACCGACACACTTATGCTCTGAAAATGACCTGCCACTCACATGCTGACATCAGTTCGTTTGTTCTTGCTCTATAAAACGCAGATCTGAGCTTCCTTTTGTCTCCCAGAGATAGATTATCTCAATATTTCAGTAACATTTTTTACAGTGTGCAAAGAATGTCACCCCCTAAAACAACAGGTTTTAAACCCTGTAGGGACTTTTCCAAACAAATGTCTGTGATAGATCCCCATCAGGTGTGCCTGTGGAACCTGTGGGAATGCCATGAGTCCAAGGCCAAAAGTTACTTTATGTCGATAAACCAGAAGGCCATCTGGTACTGTGAGGCCAAACTTTCATCACAACATATAAGAAGACTCCTTGCTGAGACCACTCTAAGTCTCAGTCCAAGCCCAAGGTTTGTTTCATGTTCTACTCCAGGAGCCACTGAAGCCACCCATGGGGGTAGACTTCATTGCGATCCAAGTCATCCAGTAAATCAACGAAGAAGCATAAGAAATCTTAGTTTTGTGTATCTCTCCTGAGGCGTAAGCTGGGGGTTCTAAGCTGCTCCTCTTTGTTTTTAAAAATTGTGTTGCACTTTTAAGAATTGTGTTTTCTTGGCTAATTTGACACTAGCATCATTCAGTGTTTAAAATTACCTGCACTCGGACCACGCCGCATTCTGAACCCTGATCCCCGGCGCAGCCGACTAGGTGCTGACGCCGTGGGAGAATAGGGTTGCAGCCGCCATATTGCTATGAGGAAAGGGTTGTCACTCCAGCTGTTGGACGCCTCCTCTACATTGTATAAAAGAACTATGCCTTCCCGTCCGCGCAGCGGGCACGCCGGCGGCGCGCCAAAGGCAAGCCCGTCTGCGCCCGTCCACGCCACTCGAGCGCCAGGAGCCCTGGTCATTTTTCCTCAGATTGTCAGACCAGGAGGGTTTACAACCATGAGTTATTATTAAATCTTAAAGGGGGGGAGGGGGGGAGGGGTGGGCAGTGGGGGGGGAGGGGGGCAGAGGGGGGGAGAATTGCATTTGTATAAGACCAGACAAGGATATGTTGACAGGACTTGTTTTGTGCCCAGCATGCTCGTCTTGCCCACCTGCAATTCTTTGTAGACCAATCAGGGCATTCATTAAGACCCACAACACCAGGGGGGATAGTGAGATGAATACAATTAACTGCATACTTATTAACGCCAGGTCCCTGATCAACGGAATGCGTGGAACTGATCAAGGACAAAAATGCAAAAATTGCATTCATTACGGAGACATGGATGGATTCTGCCTCTGGACCGGATTTAGTTATTGCCACACAGTCAGGTTGACTGAGCTGTGTTCTGGACAGAGCCAGCAAAAGAGGAGGTGGGCTGGCTATTATTTATCATGCCTCCATCCGGGGATCATTTCAGGCGGTGTCCTCACAAACGTTTGAGGCACTGGGGTTTAAGCTATCAATCTCAAATCACCAAACTTTCCAGGGCTGCCTCCTGTATAGACCACCCGGATCCAGGTCCCAATTCCTCGAAACAGTGGGTATTATCTTGGAGGAAGCCCTGTGTACTAAATCCTTTATAGTTCTAGGAGATTTAATATCCACTTAGAAGGTAGCTCAGACCTGAACACTCTAGCCCTGGCTGAAGCAATGCAGGGGGCGGGACTCACTCAGGTGGTAATGGGGGCCACGCTTACAGTAGGGCACACTCTGGATGGCATCTTTACGAACAATCCGGACTTACAGTTCGTCCATACTGAGTCCATGGCCTGGTCAGATCATTCAGTTGTGCTATTCAACATCCAAACGCCCCAGCTGGATAGGGCCAGGCAGGATAGGAAGTCAGCCAAGCTGTACAGACCCTGGAAAGAGCTTGATGGAATGGCATTGGAGGACAGGCTCACATCCTCTATGATCACTCTGTCAGCAGATGTAAATCAAGCCGCAGAGAGGTACACAGACTGGATAGATCGAGCGTGTACCATCTTAACTCAGCCTAAACTTTGTTGCCCCACTCGTACAGTACCATCTGCTCCCTGGTTCTCCAATGAGCTATCAGAATATAAGGTGATCTGTAAAAAATTAGAGCGAGTTTGGCGTACGACTTACCTTCAGGCAGACAAAATTAAGCTCAAAGCCAATCAAAGGATTTACAAAGAAATGATTAGGAAGGCCAAAGGCACATATTTTACTGATCGGATTGAGGGAGCCAAGAACTCTACTAGGGAACTCTTTGACACAGTCACCAGTTTGGTCACTCCCAAGTCAGTGATCGTTCCTCCAAGTCTGGAACTTTGTGAGACTCCAGCCAAGTTCTTCTCAAATAAAGTGGAACTGATCTTCACGGTACTTGAGCACCAAGTGGGGTTGACTCTTCTTGAAGGGACACACAGGACCCTCTTGGTCAATCCACACGAGGCAAAACTCTCTGGGTTTGGTCCGTGAACTCGGAAGAGATAAAAAAATTGCTGCATGCAACTAAATCAGGTTCGCCTCAAGATCCCTGTCCTGCGTCAGTTGCAAAGTTGGCAGCCACCCCTATATCGTGTATTCTCGCGGACCTATTTAACCAGATGTTTGACATCTGAGAATATCCAACATGCTGGAAACAAGCATTGCTTGCCCCACTGCTTAAAGAAACCTACTCTCGATATTTCAGACCCAAATAGCTATCGGCCTATAGCTAGGCTACCACTGCCAGCTAATCTTATCGAGAAGGTTATGAATGCACAGCTCTGTGCCTTTCTCAGGACCTCTCAGTGTTTGGACACAGCCCAACTCGGGTTTAGAGAAGGTCACAGTACTGAGACTGCCCTGATCAAATCTACGGAAGAGATCAGGAAGGCGCTGGATGCAGGGGGACGTGCAGCTTTGGTACTCCTCGATCTTTCCGCGGCCTTCGACACGGTCCACCACAGTATCCTGGTGGATCATTTAGAAGGCTGCGGGATCCAGGGGACGGCCCTGAGCATTTTGAAATCTTTCATTGCTGATAGGGTCCAGGTGGTGGCCCTGGGAGATTTTGAGTCTAGACCTTTCAAACTCCCAGGGGGGTCCCACAGGGCTCCTCCCTTAGCCCCACCTCATTTAATATTTATGTCTCCTCCCTCGCTCCAGTGATTCGGTCATTTAGATTTGAATTAACATCTTACACAGATGATACTCAGATCGTGGTATCTCTGCTCCTGGGGAGAGAAAAAAGCATAGCTGCCATGTTCCAGGACTGCATGACTGCGGTTAACACGTGGATGGCAGGTAACTGCCTAAAATTGAACTCCTCTAAAACCGTGGACTACTCTTTGGTGCTGATGATAGATTCTGGAGCCCTAAATGGTGGCCTGACGATATGGGAGCTCCACCCATTCCGGCAACGAAGGTAAAGAACCTGGGAGTTTTTATTGACAGTCAACTATCCTTCAAACCGCAAGTCAATGCATTAACCTCCTCCATTTATTGGAATATGAAAACTATTAGGAAGGTTCTTCCCTTCCTACCGGACAGTAGCAGGAAAACGGTGGTGACAGCACTTGTGCTCTCCCGCCTTGACTACTGCAACAGTCTCTTCCTGGAAACCCAGCAGGGGCTGCTCAATAAACTGCAGGTGCTGCAAAATGCGGCCGTACGTCTGATTACGGGTCTGCCTAAGTTTGCGCAGGTGGCACAGGAACTGAGGAAACTGCATTGGCTTCCGGTGTGCAAACGTATAATGTTAAAATCATTGTGTATTGTGTACAAAGCCATTCATGGACTCGGTCCATCTTTTCTCCAACGGCACTTCTAACTGTACACGCCAGGCAGACAGCTGAGGTCGGCCAACAAAGGGCTAGTGAAGACAACTCGGATTAGGAAAGCACGATGGGGAGGCAGAAGCTTCAATTCTGGAGCTTCCACCGCCTGGAATGCCTTGCCCTTGGCCTTGAAGCAAAGTACCAACCTGATGGCCTTCAGGAAAAATATAAAAACCGGGCTTTTTGGCCTTTAGAACCGGACTGTCACCTTGGGGAGATATCATTCCAGCGCCAGGACACCGCTCGGTAACAGCGCGCTTTACAAATGGTATAAATAAATAAATAAATCTAAGAGGGACTCTTCCCTCCCTCGCAATTCGCCTGAACAGACGTGGGCTGTGAATTTAGAAATCGAACTCTCTCTCCTGGAGTCTGCGGACTTTGAAGCCGATCCCACAACTGATTCTGGCACAACGCGAGTTTCTGGGGCAATGCTGACACACCACAACAGATTGAAGAGTTCAGCTCAGTCATGCTCCGGCTCTTTGGATCCTTGCTAACTCACTCTGCCGTGCCTTACGGACCCAGGGAGCTGAAAGGCCTCCCACCTTGAGTCCCACTGGCAGATTTGACCTCTGCACCAGTTGGACCTTCCAAGCCCATTACGATGCCTCTGTCTCCACTCCGAGCTCTGCCTCTGTCGAGAGGGTCTGCACTGTCCCCGAGACTTCGACATCGGTACTAAATCCTCCAATGCTAGATGAAACCGCGGAAGACAGCAGTTGAGAAGCTGCTTCCTCCGCTTGCTCTGCCGCATCCACAGGGAAGACAAAACCGCTTGCATTCCCTTTTCGGCATGGACTCGGATAATGATTATGATGCGGGCAATGAGTTTGCACAGCCCTATCAAAACAACAATTGGTATGATGACTTGCAGGAGGCTAGTGGTCTCAATAACTCCCCTGAAACAGGCCTTCTCTCAACCCCTGGAGCTGCCACTGAGGAGCCTGCTTCCTATGCCCTGGTAATTCATAGGGTGGCTTGAGTCCTTGACCTCTTGCTTCCCACCTTGGTGGTTCATACTAATGTATTGTCAGATGCTCTACAGCAATGGCAAACATCTTCCATGCCCCTTCTGCCATTTATTCAGGCCAAACTTTGCTCTGGTCCCCCAGTCAATCAGCCATATTGTGCAATGTCATCACCATGCCTCAGTCAATTTCGCATTTTTATCTCCTCACTTCTTTCCCAAAAGCTTGGTGGTGCAAGCGTCTACAAGCAATAATAGATTTGATAAGTTGGGTCTTGACTTTTTACCCACCCACACAGGCTTTTGTGCTAAGAGGATGGCTGCCAGTGTAGGAGTAAGCAGCATGTAGCTATATCTGTGGATGATAAGCATCTTGATTAGCTGTGCTCCCTCCCCAATAGTGAAAGCTATAGCGCTGCTCATCTCACAAAGTTGTTTACTGTCTTTCCATGTTAGGTTATCAAATTATCTTGCACCATATTCTTTAGTTCTGTGTGGATGTGAACCGTTGGAATATCATACCATTTGTACTGTAAACCATGGTTGTTAATAATTGATTGCTCTTTGCATTTAAAGACATGGGACAATTTTGCTTTGTCCCAATTTTCCTATGTCCAGAAAAGGTAGAAAATGTTTCAGTTAATCATTCTTACACTGGTATAAATGAGTTAGATCTTTTAGGACTAAGCAGTATGTCGTCTTCATATAACTTAAGTTTGAATAGCCCTGTTTGTTCTCAATTCTCCTTAAAATATCTCTGTGCTTAATCACAGCTGGAGGGGGTCGATCTGGGCTGTTTGTTTAACCATTGGATTTTGGTTAGGAAATCCAGACCCTTGCCCACCCAATTCAGAGTACTGAACAGATAACTCTATTCGACCCTGTTGAACACTTTTCTATGTTTATTGAAACTGCTACCATATCAGCTTGAATATTATGTTATAAACAAATATAGAATACAACAAAATATCCTTAGTGGTGGTGTGGCACTTAAATGAGAAAGATGGCAAAAGGGAAAATTCGGAGAGGCAAAAAGATAGCACTGCTTTCGCACTGGAGTCTTAAGAGCCTTCCTGAAATTAAATAAGGAAGAGGCAAGTCGTAAAGAACATGGAAGCTTAATCCAGAGCTTAGCCACTCTGAGAGAAAAGGGTTTGCCACCTACTCAGGAATGTTTAATGTTGTGGTCAACCAGCGATTTGATTTGGCCCCAGATGAACAGTCTTTGGAAAAAAGGGTAAGATCTTCCTGAGCTTTAACAAGAAGATGCAACTAGCTACAACATGACTTGAATAGTCTGCTAATGAAAGTTCTGTTTTCACGCAGATTCCCATATTTTTAACCATCTTAGCTGGAGCTCGTGGGATCGACTAAGAGACAGGACAGAAAACAAACAGCTTTTCAGAGTTAAATTTAAGTGAATTGTGCTATAGCCCTGTCCAGTTTTATGATCAGCTGAGTATCATCAGCATAGTTCCCGTAGATTACAGGATTAAAACCGTGCCGGTACTGCAAACAAATGTTTGTGACAGACGAACACACTGTATGCCTCTAATGTTTGGTTTCAGGACATGACTACAAGCCGTGTGAGGAATACACCCCATATGAAATTATGAAATTGGGGATATGTGATGAAAGCTGTGCATCACCGAACATCATTATAAACCGGTCAAGTTGCATTCGTAGTTTAGAGTGTCGACTTGTTGTTGTAGTCAAAGTCTTCGGGTAAGTCCAAAATGTAGAGGAAACACAAGAAAGCCAAGTGGGACTCACCCCCCACCCTGCTTCTTTCTGTCTTCTCAGAAGGTGCAAGGGTGTCAATGTGACATGTCTACCTCCTGAGCCTCCATTGAGCTGTATCCATAATTGGTCTCAATGCTCCTCGAGTTTCCTCCGACATCGGTGACAGAGCAAATATTCAAAGCCTTTGGGAGACCATGGTATGCATCCTTGGTGCTCACTCTGTTGTTTTTTTTTCAGGCTCCAATGATCCACTGGGGATCACAGTCAGGTTAACTCCAGTGGAGTCATGCTCTGCGCCATCTGTGCTTCTCGAACCCGCTTTAGGTTCTGCACCAGCTTTGGTGCCAACTTCCATTCTGGTGTGCCTAAATCTGCACCAGATCCTTTGACTTCGTCATGAATTGAATCCACAATGGAGATGATGTGGATGACTTGCCTCGTCACTATGATGATGACAATTCCTAGATGGACATGCTGGAGGCCAGTTGCTTGGATAATTTCCTAATAAGGGGATGATTATTCCCCCCGCCTCCTATTGCGTTCCGACCCATGGCATCTTCCTCCCACATCAGTGTGGTACTCAGAGGAGCATCTGGCCGTATTGTTGCTGGACTCGCAAGTTCCCTTGTCCGTAGAGGGAACAGAGAGGGCACTGGCTTTGGAAATGGGGACTGGTTCTTATTCAGTCTATTTCCTCATGCCGTAGAAGGACAGAGTTCTCAGATCTCTGCCCTCTGAATGCTTTCTTGCAGGACAGATTCAGAATGCTCACAATGGCCCACGTTCCTTATGTCCTGGATTATGGTGACTGGATGGTAACCCTGCACCTGTAGGATGCATATTTTATACACTTGTCCTGCATTCCCACAGACGTTACCTGCTGTAGAGCCAGGACCATTTACAATTTGCTGTGCTTTTTTTGTCTCACTAGTGCCCCTCAGATACTTGAAAGTATATAAAACAATGCTTTCAGTACTTCACGAATGGCCAGGCGATTTAGCCAAGCTGTGGGCAGGTAGACAGGTAAGTAATAACAGGGGCCTTCATTCATACAAGTCCAGACACATATGGTTAGGAGCACACTGATTTAACACATACTGACAAAGAACAAACTTTCCTTCACCACCTGTGTATGCCAAGTGGGCTGGCTTGAGGCGCAGCACAATCCATGCATATGCGGTTTGCCCATTTGCACTGCCAGCATTGAAATGCATAAAACACAGCAGTGGCCATTCATTGCTGATCTGCTGATTTTTGCCATTCCTACCTGAAGCTCCACTGCAGCACCTGACTGAAATCACCTTGGTGGGCTGGTGAATGGGGTCCTCAGCTATTTTATTATTGATATTTTTATTTGAAGTAATCATATATAATTCGTGCAACATACAAAAATCCCAAAATATGCGAAGACTGGAAATTCATTTACAGAGGAGCCCTACATCTTTATGTAGAATTGCCTATCTTGTCCCCCTCTAGTTCATCTATATATATATAAAAACGAAAGTATGTCTGTCTGTCTGTTTGTCTTTTATGCATTACTACACCATTCATCCGATCGCCATGAAACTTTGGGAAGTTGTTAAGTACACTCCCGCGAAGGTTTCTGTCAAAAACTTTATTTTTTTAAATCGCCCCCCCACGGCCCTCATAATCTTTCGAATACTGAAATAGACAGCGAATTTGCAAGCATCGTCGACCGTTATGACCCCCAAACAGAAATCGATTGGTCAATCTACATCAGAAGCACGAAAGAAAAAGGCATTACGAGCTTCAGAAACAGATGAGCAACGGGAAGCAAGATTGGAAGCCGATCGAGTACGCACTGTCAAGCCCGTTCTTCTCAAACAAACAAGCAACCAGAATCAAGATTGGAAGCCAATCGGGGACGCACTGCTGAAGCCACACTTTGAAATGTTTTCAAAAATAAAATGAATACGTTTCAATAACAATGACACAATGTAAATTTAATGTTATCATAACAAGTTTCCTTGAATTTCCTATCTTCTGAGATCGCAGCAGCGCGTGACGGGTAAGCTAGTATTTACTATTTAATTCATCTGTACCAAGACATGCCTCAATTCAACAAAGTTCTGCATAGACCATGGCCTCAAGGCATATAATTCTTCACATTTGTTGATCTTTAATATTTTGATTTGATCTATTGTTGAACTAAAGGTATATTAAAAGTCCGCCAATTTTGCAAGGTTAATGAGTGTGCAGTCAAGGTTATGATATACATTTAAAAAAAAAAAAAATGTAAGGTCCCTTTAAGATTTGAATAGTAGCACAACAATATTAATTGAGGATCTTGTGTTTTTTGCTGATCTACGGGAAGAACAAAACCTAAGGAAGTCTAACAATATTGTGAAAAATCATGCCAAAATCCCATAATTTTAAGACATGAGAGGACAATATTTATCCACTTATCTGTTTTATAGCCACCTAGGCCCTGGAACTGGGCAAACAACTGAATACTGCTTTGTGCTGAACATCTGCCCTGGGACTTAAAATTAGCATGATATCGTTGGCATGGAGCTTAATTTTGGTAATTCCATTAATGGGTTCTTGATTTGATTGTCTGCTTTGATTGCTATTGCCAGTGGTTCTCAAAAACGCAAATAAAGTAGGAGAAAGTCAATACCCCTGCCTAGTTCTTCATCTGACTTTGCAGAGGCCAGCGTCCGTAGAATTTACAATAAGCCTTGCGCATGCTTCTTCGTTAAAATGCTTTAATACTGTGCTATTAATTGTAACCGCTCCAAGATTTTGAAAAAAAAGGCTTTCCCAGTTTACGAATTCAAAAGCCTTTTCAACATTGTGAAAAAAATGTGAGTTGAAATCGGTTCATATGTTTCTATAGTGTTTTAGCACTCTTATCTCGAATACCCTTAATATTGGTGACACATATTTTGGTCTCTCTGTCAACTAACGCTTTAATTGTGTTTTTCAAGACTATTTGGCAGGCTTGGCATGTTAGAAATCCTCCTGAAAACGCACTCTCTTCGTAGACTTGCTGCATGTGTGCTTGATTCCTCTGATTAATTTCCTTCTAATAGTGGTCCCACATCTCTTTCTTGTTCATATTGGTGGTGATTATGACTATTTTTATAATAAAGGTAATTCTTCTGCATTTTTTTAAAATGATCCACCAGACTTTCTCCCCCTACTTGCCCTTATACTTGCCTTTGAGGGACCCCAAACAATTTCCAAACTTGTGGGATGCATAGTTAAAAGAAAGAGCAGAGAGATTTCATTCTCAATTTCTCCAGTCCAGTTCTCATCCTGCAGTAATGACCTGTTAAAAACCGACGTATACGAGGAAGAAGATTGTTGAATATCAGCTATATGCATTTTTAGTATTACATTATCTGAGAAACCGTTAGGATGGTGTATATATTGTTTAAGCCCCAGGTTCTAAAAAACCAAAAAGAAATCCTAACTGTCTACTTACTCATATCTTGCTGAAACACACAGGTATTCATGTTGTGTGGAAAGTTCAGCTTCCGGAGGTCAAGCAAGTTCAAGCAGTCTTTATAATGGTTCTGTTTTTATTTTGCCTATGATTCTTTGCTGTATAACCTAAGACTGGGTTCTGAAGATCATTACATTCCCTTCTAAAATGACAGTGCTGGGAAAAACTATGAATAATTGAAACAACTCCACAAGCTGTTCAGGATGATTTTCAATAGGTGCATAAGCTGTTAAAATGTATAATGAAATCCCACTATTAGACCATTGACCCAAGTCCATCTGCCATCTTCATCCACCTGTGAGGTAAAAATCTCAACCTGTAAACACTTATTAACATGAATTCCCACTCCTCTCTGAGCAGTAGTCAAAAATGAATAACATTCAAATCCAGACCATGTGGAAAACCTACTGAAATTTGCTATTTTCGAGCTCTGAATATGGGTCTCGTGTAAACATTTTCTTTGCACTTATTATTTAACCCATTCACATTGAAAGAAAGGACCTTTAGCTAATTTCTTCCAATTTAATCCTATACAAAATTATCTGTGGTATTCCAGAGACCCACAGATCAAAAGTTTGCAACCGGCCTAATATCTACAGCCAATTGATATAAAGCTACATAGACCGAAGTCATACACATAAAACTACCAACTATTCACCATCTTATAAAACACCACAAGATTAAAGAACAATAAATGCATAATTGGCACCATCTGAAAAAACAAGTCGTCCGCAATAATTTTTTCAAGAGCAAAATGTCAATGTGCCAAAGAAAGTGCTTGCAGTTCAATGAAAAAGTACAAAGAGTGCAATAATGGCAAAGTGAGAAAGCGCATTTGGAATTCAAGTTCAGGGTATCCACCAACCAACATGCCAATCTCTCCGAAAGCCACCCCAGGGCCCAGTTTTAGCTACCATAACCTCAAAGTTCTATTTGCACCATGAATTTTCAATTTTTTCCCTTTCCAATTCCCTTGGCACCCTAAAGTTCAACTCACTCCACCTGAACCCTCCTTGCCCACAGAATCCCCTGGAAACAATCCCTGCCTTCTCTCACAGGGTGTAGGGGCAATTAGCTCTTCTATCGGATGCATGGTACTTTTCTCAGGGGTTCACCATCACTGTGAACATAACTACCACCCAAACATCTATACCATCAAACATGAGTATATAACATTGTTGAAGAGCCACCGCACGGCTGTCTCCTTCCCTTTTCATGGGCCATCTAATCATCTATGTGTGGATAAATCGACTGACAATTTCTCAGAGCTCCGTATTGATTTAAAACTCTTGCGCTTGCTCAACCAAAGTCGAAACCTGAAAGCGGCCCGTAAAACTTTCACCTTAGAATACTGCACAAGCAAGGCCTGTGCATCCAGTGTTTTAAACGGGCCCAGCAGATTTCTAAATTCCTTATTCCTCTTGACTACGGTCACCGTCATATCTAGAAAGACCCAAAAAGGAGAACTCCTCTGGTGAACCAAAATATTTATTTTGTCTTGTGTTAGGCCCTGTATCATTGGCGTGGGCTTCCCCTGTATTTTTGCCTCCGCCTCCTATGTTTTTACTGTGTGTTGGACTTTGTTTTGCTGGTCTAGATGCTTTGGGCACTTTGCCACTGCTGTTCAGTTGCAAAGTGCAAGTGCTTACTTTGTCAATTGTTGTTATGGATTGGTGATTACATGATTGGCATATTTGATTTACTAGTCAGTCCCTAGTACAGTGCATTGTGTGTGTCCAGGGCCTGTAAACCAAATGCTGCCAGGGGACCCGCAACACTGATTGTGCCACTAACATAAGCAGCCTGTAAATGTATCTTAGACCTGACACGAGTCGGCGCTCAGCTTGGTACTGCTATGTCGACCTGGCAAGTTCACCCACTTACCAGGCCCTAACCTTCCCTTTTCTTACATGTTAGTCACCCCTAAGGTAGGCCCATGGTACCCCTGTGGGCAAGGTGCAGTGTATGTGAAAGGTAGGACATGCCCTGATGTGTGTGGCATGTCCTAATAGTGAAGTACTGCCAATTTCGTTATTCACTATTGTAAGGATGTCTGTCCCATAGGATAGACTGGGGAGTACGCCCATAAAATCTTATGAGCATTACTGCCCATAGGAACAAGATTAGGAAAATAAAGTTAGATATGCCTGAGCTCGAAATGTTAAGATGCATTGCCTAACCATCCAGTGTGCCTCTGCTAGGTTGTGTATTGACTGTCTGGCTTTGGCGTGACAGGGGTTGGGGATGTGCATTCTGCTCAGACAGCCACTTGGGGAGTTGACAGACGCCGAGGGAGAACTGACAATCATGTCAGTCAGCATGACGCCAGACCGCCCACCCCCTTCAGAGTCTGAAGGGGGTGGGCGGTCTGGCGTCATGTTGACTGACATGGTTGTCACCAGGGGCAGCAGGCAGCAGCACAAGTGCGCATGAGTGGGGACGGAGGGTGAATTTTTATCCCATGCCCAGTCATGCTCACTTGTGTTTGTACTGCCTTGCGCATGCCCATTAGGAGCCCTTCGACCTCCTAATGGGCAGGAGGTGGGCGAAGAGAAACCTGTGCCCCAAGCCAAATCCCAGCGCCACGACTGGCTGAGGGGGTTGCCACTCCAGTGCTGCTGTTCCTGTTTGAAGAGGCGCGGACCAGAAGCAGAGGCGGTCAGGTAAGTTTTATTCACCCTCAGCCCCCACCCCGCGTGACCCCTCTCCGCCCCCACCCAGACCCCCACCCCCACGAGTACTGCGAACGAGCTGCAACAGCATTACCCTTGCAGAGGGAACGGTGTATAAAGTCAAAGAGGGGTGGCTAATGTGGGTGATTGGCAATGACAAATAACTATTACAAATCTACCTTCGAAACACCCTTATAATTTCAACCTCTGGCACTTATTTATTGCACAGGTTTTTTATCTTGTGGTCGTGTGACAAGCCATGCACACTCGGCTCACGCAGTAGATGGCATGATGCTTAGGACGCTGCTACATGCTGTTAGATGCATTCCTTAAATGTGTCGAGGTCAACTGGACCAGAAAGTTAAGGCTTAGTGGGCTGCATACTCTATGGAAAACTATGTGTATGGTGAGAGGGCTGGGGCAGTATTTGCGGGTAAGATTAGAGCTGATCGGGTTAGGAACAATGTTAATAGGTTAATCATTGATGAGCAGGGAACTATATCTTGCCATCAGGAGGATATGGAAAAATGTTTTTTTCCCCTCTTCTCTGAACTATATCAAGAAGAGCCCTCTCCAGGTTCCGCTAACACTCTGCGGTGGCTGGAAAGTAAGGCTCTCCCAGGCCTGACAGAGGATGGTCGCAATATGCTTAATAGCCGCTTCACAGAAGAAGAAATTAAACTACATATAAAAAAAATTAAAAACAATAAAGCAGCAGGGCCTGATGCTCTTCCAGGCGAAGTCTATAAAGTCCTCCAAGATCCTCTGGTACCAAGACTCTGTGAACTATTTAACTATGTCTATAGCCCTCAAGGCAAAATCCTGCGGTCTTGGAAAGAGTCGACTATCGTGCTAATCTTAAAACCGGGGAAGGATCCCCTCAGGGCAGACTCTTATAGACCAATCTCCCTGCTAAAAGCAGACTATAAGATCTTTACTAGCGTTTTGGCAGGGAGATTGGCCAAGCTGGTCCCGCTATTGATCAATCTGGACCAGAAGGGTTTAATCCCTGGGAGATGTATCCGTGAGCTAACTTTACAGCTGATTGGTAGTATCAATCTTGCCGTGGCACGGTCAGAGCCGTTAGCGGTGGCAGCATATGACGCCGCGAAGGCTTCCGATCTTGTCAACTGGGGATTTCTGTGGGATGTCCTTACCATTATGGGGTTAAGAGCAACTTTTATCCAAACCTTGAGGGGATGCTATGAGGATGCTTTGGCGGCAATTCTACTGAATGGCCTTTTGTCACCACGTTTTAATATCGGGAGGGGAACAAGGCAGGGGTGTCCCAACTCGCCCCTCTTGTTCGATCTCTATATTGAGCCTTTGGCTCAAGCATTGAGGTTGGATGATCAAATTACAACCTTCAGAATAAAGGACTATTGTTACCAGCTGGCGTTATATGCAGACGATCTATTGGTTTACACCAGCAACCCGGTAGCAGTCTTCCCAGGAGTCGAGGAGTTTATGGTAGACTATGGTCAATATTCTGGCTATCTGATAAATACCACAAAAACAGAAATAATGTGTTGGGGAGTTGACCATTGGGAGGGTGCCCAAAGCAGCCAGTTTAGGTATTTAGGCATATTAATTACATCTGACCTTAATAACATAGTGAAGGTTAATTTGAAAAAGGTGGCTAAAGACATTGATCATTTATTTTCCAGATGGCAAAATCTTCCGTTGACAATATATGGCCGTGTCAACCTGGTCAAAATGGTCATCCTGCCCAAACTGACCTATCTATTTAACATGATACCCCTAACCATCCATAATAAAATCTTGGGAAAGATTCAGGATAAGATAAGCAGTTTTACCTGGGCAAATAAGAACGCCCGGATATCTGGAAAAAACTGAAAAGAAGACTGTTAAAGGGAGGTCTGGCGCTTCCAGATGTTGTGTGGTATGCTTTTGCCTTTCAGTTAAAAAATATCCGAACCCTTCTAACCAGCCCGGATAATTCTCACTGGGGACAGATCTTGAATACAATGTGAGATCAGGAGGGGGGTGGTCCTGGATTTTTTATAAATTTGATGCACCAAGATTTTTTTTTTAAAAACGGATATTATTGGCTGAAGACACATATTTTTGCACAGCTCTGAAAGCCAGAGGCAGCTGCCCCATGGTTACATAATATCAATTTCAGCATTTTACAGTTCAGCATTGAATGATTTAAGGAAAAAGAACACAGGAAATTAACTGTTACCCCCCCCTCCCACCCCACCCCACTAATCCCACCCCGAGCGCTGCTGCTATCTCGATTCGCTACAAGTGAAATATATGCAGTACATGCCATGTACATTTAGTCACCGTGCTTAAGTTCAGAAAGTAAAAAAACTGTCAAAGTGTCAAAGAGTTGGGGGGGGGGCAGTGTCCTCTGGCGGTGGGTCCAACTCCAGGCCCGATAGTCTGCCCACCTTTTCCATATTTTGAAGTGCTTCCGGGGACAGCCCCTCGCCACAAACACTGGTTGTTCTAGCCCCATACAAAAGTCCAACCCATTTTTCCATGCCGCGAGGGGCGGGGCACGGGGCGCCTTCCATGCCCTTGCAATGTCCCTTTTCGCCAAAGTTAATCCTAGCAAGAGCAGGTGTCGCTTGTATCGATTGCCCCCCATCCATAACGTGAAGCAGGATAAGTTTAGGGTCCCTTTGGAGCTCCCAGGCCAGAACTTCCTCGAGACATCTAATGACCCTACTCCAAAATCTCTGTAATACCCCACAGTCCCACACTGTGTGTAGCAACGTGCCCACCTCCCTTCCGCAGCGCAAGCATTCTGGCGAAGGCACCATACCCGCCCGCCACAGTCGCTGTCTGGTATAGTATGTACGGTGTAAGTATCTGAACTGGATGAGTCGCAGGCGTGTGGATATCGCCGCCCCCCTAGGACTCTCAAGGGCCTCCACCCAGTCCTCTTCATCTAACTCTCCAACATCCTGTTCCCATAGGGTCCTGAGATTTGTCAAGTCGGAAGAGCTGTGCTGCACTAGCATTTGGTAGATACGAGACACCTTCTTGTTGGGCAGTTCCCCCATAAATAATTTGGCTTTGAGTGGGCTAAACTCAGGGAGTTGTTCCAGACCCGCCAGGTACGGCAGAAGAGCGTGACGGAACTGGAGATATCTGAAGAACTGTGTACGGGGCATATCGAATTTTTTCTGTAGTATTTCAAAGGACTTAAGAACACATCCAGACATAACATCACCCAGGGTGGAGATGCCAATCGCATCCCATCCCTGGAAGCCTACCAGGGTGGTTAGCTGAGGCAGTCTACCGTTAAACCACAGCGGGGTTTCCTGGGTGAGTGTGTTCTACCAGCCCGTTCGACGCAGGGCTTGCCTCCACACCCGGAAAACTACTTGGGTGACAGGGGAAGGGCCTTTCTAAGTGGAGCCGAATATAAAAGCGTGTGAAGGGATGCAGTTCCCATCAGGGCCCTCTCTACCACATACGCCGGGTCTCCTCTGTCGGCGTACCACCAATCATTCAGTACCAGCAGGTGGGACGCCTGGTAGTACGAAAGCACATCCGACGTGGCCATCCCACCCGTATATGTGGATAAGAAACACGTTTGCAAGGCTACTCGCGCCACTCCTCCCCCCCCACAGGAATCCATTCAGCGCAGAATTTAGGCGCTGAAACCAACAAGGTGGAATCTCATGCGGATGGTTCTGTATCTGATACGACAGGCGCGGGAGTGCCACCATCTTGAAAATGGCAGAGCGCCACGCTATAGACAGTGGCATCTTAGACCATATCTTCAGGTCCTCACGTGTGCGGTCCCACACCGGGTTAAGATTCCGCTCACGAGAGAGAGCCGCGTCCTCAAACAAAAACACACCCAGGTATTTCATCCCGTCAGTAACGAGCCGAAGACCCGATGCCCAGACCCCTACCTCCTGTGAGCCTCCCAACATCCACAACGTGGATTTGCTCGGATTCATATAGAGGCCAGTCGTCTCACCGAATATCTGTAGCATGCGTAGCAGCCGCGGCCCGAGCGATTCAGGTCGGTGAGAAAGAACAACATGTTGTCAGCGTATAGTGCAATCCTATCTGCGTGACCCGCAGCCCAATGAAATCCTTTAAGTTGGGCATCGATGCGAACCCACGCCGCGAGAGGCTCATTAGCGAGCGCAAATAAGTACGGGGAGAGGGGACATCCCTGCCGCGTTCCACGTCGGATCGGAAACGAGCGAGACACCCCTCCACCCACTCGCACTGCGGCTGTTAGGTCAGTGTACAGAAGGGGTACATATGCCAGAAAGCGCGGTCCGAGGTTGAGACGATCAAATAGGGCAAATAGATACGTCCAGCTCAGGGAGTCAAACGCCCTGTCCATGTCCGCCAGCAACAACCGGCCTGCTCCCCCATACGCCCCCATGCAGATATCGCGACCTGGGCCCGTCTAATATTATGGCAAGTAGCCTGCTGCGGCATAAAGCCTGCCTGGTCAGGATGGACCAGGTCCGTAATGTACGGCTTAAGCCTATTGGCCAGGGCCTTGGCCAGTATCTTAGCCTCTGTATTAAGAAGTGAGATGGGGCGATATGACGCATGAGGAAGACCACCACCTCCGCATGACGCCAGTCCGGTGGGAGAGTCCCGCGCTCGCACGCCTCTTCGACCACCGGTCGAAAGTATGGACCCAGTTGCGTCCCAAACTGCCGGAAGAATTCGCAGGGTAACCCGTTTGGGCCCGGTGCCTTACCCCGATTCAGCTCGCCCAGCGCCGTCTCCAGTTACTCGGTCGTCAAGGGTTGATCTAAGAGGTCACGCGTCTCATCTTTGACGGCCCTCGGCGGAAGGTCATCAATGAAGCGCTGGACCATCTCGGCCTCCAGGCTCTCCCGGGGTGCGTATAATGCCTCAAAGTAGTCTGCGAAACTCTCAGCGAGCGCTGCCGGCTCCAGGAGGGGCGTGTCGCCGGGGCCTGTTATTCGGGGCAGCGGATGGGCGTGCATGACACCCTGACACAGGCGGTGCAACAGTTTACAGGACTTGTCGCCCCATTGGTAGACTCGACTGCGTATAGCTAGCCAAGCCTGCCTCGCTTCGTCTAGCAGCACGGCAGAGTACTGCTGTTGAGCCAGTGCCAGCTGCCGTCTGGCAGGACCCCCACCATCCTCTCGACCCCTGCGCTCCAACGCCTCCAACTCCGCCTCGCGACGCACCAGATCCGCGCGCTTCTCCCGACGAGCCGCCGCACACCATGAGATGTCAACCCCCCATATCGTGGGTTTTAAGGCCTCCCAGAGGAGTGCTGGGGAGTCAACTGTACCTACATTGGCCGTGAAGAAGTGATCTATCTCCATTGTAATATGTGCATGATATGCTTCCTGCATCAGATGCCAGGCCGACATGCGCCACCGGAATGGCTGCCTGGCCCGTCCCGTATCCAGCGTGAGGAGCACCGGCTAGTGGTCAGAGAGTGCCCGCGACAGGATTTCTGCCGACTGCACTCTACCGACCAGGACCCGTGGGACAAAGACATAATCCAATCTAGAAAAGGAGTCACGCGATGCGGAGAAACATGTGTAGTCGCGTCTACTCCCGTGTTTGTACCTCCAGGTGTCCACCCAGTCAAGACCCGTGACCAGCGCCTGCAACTTGGTGGTCGGACCCCCTTTCCCCTCAGAGTTTCGGACTGCAGCTGGGTTCCGCCATCTGTCGTAAAGTCTATCCATGACATCATTCCTTTCCCCCCCCACAATGGACAGGGCTGTCGGCATGTCTTCCCAGAGGGACATGAGCTTCTCTACCAATGACCACTGCAACGGCGGCGGAACATACACGCTGCCAAGGACAACAGACTCTCCCCCAATCTCTCTCTGCACCAATACATACCTGCCATGTGTGTCTGACCATGTGCGTTTGGGAGTAAAGGGAATTCTGCGATGGACAAGAACTGCCACCCCCCTAGAGCCCCTGGTGAACCCTGAATGGTATGTGTGTGTGGATCCAAAGCGCTGGAGGCACAAAGCGTTCGTATCTAGCAGGTGCGTTTCCTGTAGGAATAGGATGTCCGCCCCAGTTCTCTTGGCATGTTTAAGGACTGCCCCTCGTTTCACTTTATCCAGCATCCCACGCACATTCCAACTCAAGATACGCATCTGGCCTAGGGCTAGCCGCCCCTCCTCGTCAGTGTGTGACATTGGATCGCATCAACAAACTGAAAGTCGGTAACTATACCCAGCATGTACATTTTAAAGCAAGCAGCGAGCAGCAATGTCAGCGCAAACAAGACCTCCCCCTCCAGCCCTCAACCCCAAACACCCCCACCCTGCACCTCCCGAACGTGGAAGCACCTGTCGCGGTCGGCATAAGGCCTGATCCCCAACGGGGGACCAATATCTTACCCTCCCAATGGATCCCCCAGCTACAGCCCATAGAAACTAGGCTGTCTCCCCCTCCCTCCCAATGGACTGGGTGTGGCTCCCAGCCTGAGTAACGAGGCACCTGATCATCCTCTCCAGATAGGAGGTAATAGACGGATCATGTCCCATGACAGTCAAGGCACCTCCTCCTGTCTCTCCCTTGTGGGGGTGCCCCCACGGGAGGCCGATCCAGAGTGCGAGCCACGGCTCGCACGCGATCTCCCACGTCGCCGTCTCTGACTTCTCAGCCCTGTCCTGGCGACACCACTCGATGAGGAATCCGATTCTCCGCCCTTCGCCGTGTTGACTCTGATCTTTACTGTCTCATCGGTCCACTGAAAAACCTCCTCAGGGGTGTCGAAAAATAATGTGCGGTCCATGTATGTGACCCTCAGCCTAGCTGGGTAAAGCAATGCGTATTGTATCTTGAGGCCTCGAAGCCGGGCCTTGGCTGCGGTGAATGATTGGCGCTGTTGCTGCACCAGCCGAGTGTAGTCCGGAAAGATGAGGATATTAACATTCTCATGAGTCAGCGTACCCTTCAATCGTGCCTGCCGCAGGATGGTGTCGCGGTCTGCGTAATTCAAGAATTTTGCTATGATGGGTCGCGGGCGTGCGCCAACTGGGGGTTTCTGTGTAAGCGCTCGGTGGGCCCTCTCTACTACGAAGCATTGTGAGAGTGCGTTTTCCGGGAGCCAGCTCCCCAGCCACCGAGCCAGGACATATTCTGTGTCTTTACCCTCGCAATTTTCAGGGAAGCCCACAAAGCGAAGGTTGCTCCTTCGGGCACGCCCCTCCGCGTCTTCGACCCTCATGGCTAGGCTTTTTTGCGTCCTCTCTAGGGCCAGGATTCTTTTCTTCATGGCAGACACATCTCCCTCGACCTCCGTGATGCGCGTCTCCGTCTCTGTAATACGCTCTACTGCATTCCGCAGGTCCTGGCGGAGTAGCATGACATCGGACCCAACGGCCCCGATCTTTGAATCCAAGGCGTCTCTTGACTGTGTGATCGCCGCCAACAGTGCTGCATTGTCCGGTACCGGAGTCTGTGAGCCCCCCGGGCCAACCGCCTCCGTGAACTTGTGAATGGGCCCCTGCTTGCTCTGGCTGCCCCCAGCTCCGCCACGTGTCATGATGAAAAGAGGTCTCGCGGGGATGTGCAAGGTTTCAGTTGGGCCAGGGACCCCGGAGCAGTCTTAGCAATGAAAGGCAGAGGTGTCAATGTCCATAAAGCGTCCGCCCAGGGCGGGGGCCCCCCGGTCCAGCCGCCACCAACACCCTGTGGTTATGGGTCAACTCCCAAGCCGGGCTCCCAGGCCAGCAGATCAACGCTGGCTCCCGCTCAGACGGCTGCACTGTCCACCGTGTGGGCCGGGGCCCGAACCGACCTCCGAGGCCCCGAGCTCCAAGCGTCCCCGACTTACCACTGCACGGCTGATGCAATGCCCCGCCGTCACTCCGCTCCTTCTGCGCTGCCCGCCACAGGTCTCAGGCGTTCTGCATGGGTCCAAAAGCGCCGCGTTGTTGTCTAGGCGCCGATCTGTGCTGGGCCCACACACCTGACGGGGCTTGCCACCAAATGTCGGCCGCCACTTCCAGTCACCCAATGGTCCTGGTCTCTGCGCCAGGCAGGCTCCACAACGCACTCAACAGGTGTAGGGGCAGTCCCCAACCAGGCCCCAGGACGACAGGAAAGTCTTTGAGCCTACTGGCGCTGCTGCTGACCCAACGGATCACTCCCCTGCGTGGACTCTGTGTGTTGTGTGGGCCGGGGCCCGCACCAACCCCCGGGGGCCCAAGTTGCCCGGCTCCCCGTGTGTTTCAGGCTTTCATGTGGGCCGATCCAGGAGGCGCAATCATCCGGGCCCACTCACCTGCTCGATCTCGGCAAACAATGGCGGCTGCCTCTGTCTGCCCCCCTCTTGGTCCCGGCCACTGCTCCGGCCGCCGGATGTCTCCGCTCCTCTCCGCCGTCGTCTGGGATGGGCCGCACTCCTGCCTGTGCCCGGCTCTCCAGGGCCAGGTGACCACGCTTTCGCCCGCCGCCGCAGCCCACAGTAGCAGTCGGCCGGGTGCCTCCAAAATCGAGGCCCCGGCTCCGTAGGCCTCACTGGTCGCCTCCGGGCCACTCCACACCCCCGGGCCGCGCCGCGGGTCCCGGCGTCGGTCCGCCGCCTCTGTGATCACCGGAGGCTGCCCTCCCGACCAAGGAGGATATTTGCCGCCAGTAGCGCCTTAAGCGATGATCAGGGCCAGGATATGCAGCAGGATATTCGGACGGCTGGTCGGAGCTCACGCTCTACACGACCGCCATGCTCGCAGGTCAAGCCACGCCCTCGGTGCACCAAGATTTTACAAAAAAGTTCGCCTAAAGGTATTAAAATCTGCCTTGATACTTTGGAATAAAGTTAAGGTATGTTGGGGTATAAAATATTATTCCGACTTTGCCCCTATATGGGATTCCCCCGGTACACCGCTGTGTCTCCAAGACAGTCTGTCTCTTTCAATTAAGAAAGCAGGAATAGCAATCTGGTCAGACCTAGTGTCATCTGAGGGGGTACTTCCTTGGGAGATCCTGCGGTCTAGGATTGGGGACTCTTTTTCGAGATTTAAATACATTCAACTCTGTTCATGGTATTCCGCTGAGAAAGACAACATCGGTGGAAACTGGGACATTGAGGTGGCGCTCCAGTCCTCGAGTTGCAGGAAGAAGGAAGTGGGACTCTGGTATAGGGAACTGATTGAGGCTGATGAAATTCTAGCCCCCCTGTTATATCTTGTCTGGAGACTTTCTGCCCTCGAGGTACCCTCGGCTGACCTATACAGTATATCCCATCAATATTTTGTATAGGTCTGTCAAGTCTGCTTCTCTCAAGAAGAACCACTACTATGTCATAAATAGGCTCTATTACACTCCCAAAAAAATCGCAAAATTTGTTATTCCATCTCCTCTGTGCCCCAGGTGTGATATGCCAGTGGCTGATGATATCCACGTTTTTTATGACTGCCCTATGATTGGCACCTTCTGGACAAATGTGGAGAGGACATTGGAGAGTGTTTTTAGGATGAAGCTTGGCTTGAATGTTGTAAGGGTCCTTTTTCGTCTTGACACTGATCTTATTGAGGGGCTAAGGGGGACACAGGTGGCTTTATTTTTCACCTTAATTCTTATTGCACGAAGAGAAATATGTAAGGTATGGAGGGATGCCACCCCACCCTTGCATGAAAACTGGCTTCAATCTGTTCTGAGAACCATGCGCTTTGAAACTGGTGCACCACATAATAGGAATAGTATGGTATGGCGACCTTTGATGGAGTGGGCTATAGAAATGAGGCTGGTAAAAAATCCCGAATTTGTCCAATGATTACACCTGGCCCCAGAATGCAGGGGTTGCCGGGTCGGCTCCAGGTACAGCAAGAACTTCAACCCTGGGCGCCCAGGATGGAATGGGGTTGCGAGTGTTCATTTGTACATGCCAAGGTGAGATGAGGACAAAAAAAAAATGTGTCAGTTTACCCATATCATAGGGCTCACGAAAGTGACATCACGCGTCTTTTGTTGCTGATGATACCACGAAAAGTGAGCTCATAGAACACTGTACTCAGAAACGCACAGAGAGATGTCTCCTAAAACTAGCAAAAATGGAAAAAACATACTTCTATAAAAATTAGAAGCCAGAATGTAAAAAATAAAGCTGTTTAAATGGTTTTTATGAATCATTACAGGCATTTTGGTGAACTGGACACATGAAGTTTGCATTACAAATTGGCATCAGGCTCCTCTCTGAGGAAAGGGACACTTTTAAGTGCATTGTTGAATTGTGTTCTATCCCCCTATGATGCTGTGTTCCAATTTCTCGAATCATCTCTTAACCCAAGGCTTGAGTGCCCTCAATGTCTGCGTGCAGTGTGCTTGGTGGGGGATGGGTGGGTTAATGAGTGAATGGGAGAGTCTCTAGATCTATGTATGTATATATGCATGAACAGATAAATGCAGTGGATGATGGAAACATGGATAAATGACTGGGAATGATTAGGTGAATGATGTATTGACTAAACGCCCTAAGCCGGCTGTACTCGCTCACTATGTAAAATTTGTCCCCAACTTTTACGCCCTACAACTTTGAAATGTCACCAGCCACCACTGATTTCTTTCACACCTGAATGGGCCAGGTCTGCCTTGGACAATGCTGTCTCGCCCTCCTGCCAGGAAGCTCCAGCAGAGAAGACAGAACTGGGTTTGGCTGGGCAAAGAGCTTCTCTGCCACAAAGAACAAAGGACGTTGTATTAAAAAAAGAGGGACCCAGACTTTTAGATCACTTCTGGGAAAACAAGAGGAACCTTTGCCAAGAAGAAGAGCTGGAGAAACTGAGGAGGAATACTTCCCCTGTGCTGTTTGCTGTCTGGGGTTTGCCTGCAGTGGCTACTTTCTGCCAAGGAAAAGAAAAGGACTTTGCTGTGTGCTGTGTCCCCTGCTTGAGGAAGAGCTCCAAGGTGTTGCGTAGTATCTTGCCTACTGTTCTGAAGCCTCATGGACACAAAGACTTCATCCCCAGCTCCCCTGAGCTTCCTTGCTGGGAGTTGTGACCTGCCAAGAGGTTCCTGTAGCTGTTCTGGGCCTCTAGAGGTTGTTCTGACATTGGGAGCTGTTGACTAGAAGTGTGGCGCATCGTCATCATGATGCTGAAGAAACCAACGCAGTGCCTGCCCGCGGCTCAAGAAATCGCCACTCGTCACATCGGGTGCACCGATCTCTGAAGTCCGAGATCCCTGCACCGATTCTGAGGCAAGCCTTGCTGTGCGGCTGCAAGAGCCCAAGCATTGTCCCGGATCGTCGCATCGAGGCGCCAGGTCTGTGGCATTGTTGGGGGACGCAATAAGAAACCGATGCATCACCCTGCGTGTAAGGAACCAACGCATTTCCTTCCCTGCGACCATTTTTGTTTGTGTGCGCGACGCATCCAAGGTACTTCGTGTGAAAAGTGTTGCATCTGCAATTTGCTTTGAACTGAACTATTTCTACCATTTGAAAGTCATAATTTTATTACTGTATTGTGGATTTTTGTAGTTTTTGTTCTTGTTGGGATAAAGATTACTTTTTTTTCTAAACTTGTGTGGTGTCCATTTGTACTGTTTTCACTGTGTTAGTGTATGTGTTCACAAATGCTTTACACACTGCCTCTAAGATAAGCTTGTCTGCTTGTGCCAAGCTACCAAGGGGTTATTTTAGAAGTGTATCCTCCTTACCCTGGCTAGGAAGAAGGGTCCCTACTTGTACAAAGGTACCCACCTCTGCCAATTAGAAACCCCCATTTCTAACCTCTTGTGTTTAGTAGAATCTGATCTTCATGCGGAAATCTGAAAAGTGCACCAAAACGGTTCCGTGGGTATTTTGATTTGGCATTTCAGATTTGGCCAGGACCTCGTTGTGCTATCATAATTGTTAGTTCTGCCATCGTCCTGCAGAGAGTATTTGTAGAAGTTTTTCAATTAATGGAATCATCCCCTCCGATTTTTCAGCATTTTCTGGAATTTTAATACATTTCAGATTGGAGCACTGCAGTAATTCTCCATCTCAGCTTGCTTTTCCTTTACAGCATTGTTCTCTTTTTCGAAATGTTCTGAATTATGCTGTGGGTGTCCCTGTTGATCTTTATGATCAGATTCTCTCTGCTCAGCTCCATCAAGATGGACAGTAATGAGTGAAAGTTTATTCTTAATACACGTTAACTGACTTTGCAAGTTTGACAATTTCTGCTCTTGTGAGATTGTGAATTCCCTGATCGCCTATAGAATTGTTTTCATTAATTGGGTAAAAGTGTGGGGAGCAGAGGAGTCTTTGAGAAGCTCCATTGAGACTTGACAATTCTGAAGCAAAGTGAAATACTTCATTGCCCCATTGGACGTTAATGTAATTGAGCTGGTCGAAACATTCTGGTTAAGCTGGTGTTCTGTCTTCTGTGAGAATGATGAGTTGCCTGAAGTGGACGGTACTTGTGAGTGAAGCCATGATGTTGATGGGAGAAGTTTGAGCTACTCCCAAATCTTTGTCTTTATCTAGATCCTGATTAACTGGATCCATGCCTGAATGTTTAGCAAAGAGAGGATATGCCTGGCTTTTCCTTGGTGCTTTCTTGAAAGAACCTTCGGCTTGTTACTTGGTGCCTGGCTTCCTTAAGCCAGCTGTGAATCATCGAAGACAGTGGGGGTTGAGCAGCTACTTTGATCATAAGCTAAGGCTGTAGACAGACTGGCACTGAGGATTTTCATGACTCGATGCTTCCACATAATACATAAGAAGTTCTTTAAGAATCTTTTTAATGGCCATAGTCCTTGAATCGGGACATACTTTCCCTGCGACCTAACAGATTTTTAGACCTCCATCTTCATATGGGACTGCTTGTTTCTCTAAGGGGAACTGGATGGAGTGTATGATTGTGTTGCTTAGTATAGAGGGAAAATTGAGGTGCAAACAAAAAATCAACTGCCAGAGTAGATTTGTTAAAGAAGGGAAGAATGGAGAAACTATTGCACTCTGCCTTTGCCTTAGGATAGTGATTATAGTTCAGCCATATATAAACCATAATAATCCACTTCTGATACGTAGTTAAGCCTTCTTCCCCAAAAATATTTTTCCCACCAGGTAACCAAGTCATGCACAAATGTGTAGTGAAAGACTGCGCAAGGAGGTGTCACTTTTTAAGACCTCCGTCACCTGTCACTCACTCTCTGCTCTCCGCCTTGGACCATGAAATAAGGTCTCTCTACTACAGGGTCTCTGCGTTTCACCGCACTGCTTTTGGTGAGCTGGATCCTGGTTCTGAGTGTTCCATCACTGCAGGGTTGCATACTCTGTAAAGTTTTCATGAATGAGCCGACGCTTTGACTGCTCATTCATTATGACACTTGCCGGCCTTATCTTTTCGACCATTAGGGAGCAGCCATACCAGAGTGCTTCTTCCTCCGGGTCAGCAATGGTAAGTAGCTCCGCCAACTGAGTTCAGCTGCGGCCTTCTCACGCAGGCTGCAGCCATCAAGCCTCGACTGGCCTCGGATCCTCAGCTTCTTCTTTTTCTTTTCACTTGTCTGCCAAGTTTAATTGTATGGGCTCCACGTTTTCGTTTAGTTTTGTAAAAGGTATGTCTTACATTATTTAATGACGAACTAAATGTTGTGAAAGAGACAATCACCCCCTAGTCATCATTGTACTATAATTTTAGTTTTGATTTACCAATATATGCAACAACAAAAAAAGGTACAAATCTACATCCACAGTTTTTCTCATATGATAAGAATAAATCTAAGACTTCTGGACAGCAGACACGACATCAGAGTCTTTATTTTGTGTACTATCATTTATTCTTCGTAGACATTACTCTGAAGGATTGTTACTGCACTTATTTGTCGATTACTTGATGAGTTGTAGTGCCATAGTTCCAAGACCTTTACCTAACTACTGTTTTTGGATGATGCGCAGGAAAAGTGATGCAGAATATTTGAAGTGGGTTTTATTAGGGTAGTAATACCAGTCTGCTATCCTGGGAATATGCAGTACTAGTAGCAAGAGAGGAGGAATACATCTAGAGAATAGTCAAATTAGTGTTAACATTTCTTTTCTTAGTGTAGAGCTTTTACGCTGAGAAATGAGCAAATTAAAATATGCTCTGTTTGAATATGTTGCCTATTCTACAACTGCACTGTGTACTTTAATCCACTCACCTTCTGTGCCAGCTGCTATAAATGTCTTACTTTTTCCAAGAGTGTTCTCCTGTACATGTTCACCTATTCATATTGTGTTACAGATTTGCTGCTCTGGTAAAACTGTGTGTGCGTCTGTATTTGGGTCTAGCTGTCAGCAATATCAATCAGTCCCCGGTAGCTTGTTTCCTTCCCAGTATAAGAATTGGCTTGGTAGTTTGGTCTGCCCTGTTCCCATGATGCACTGGGCCAGGGTCAGACTAATTTGCATATAGCCAAGTTCTGAGCTGGGATGGTGCAGTGAGCTAAAAAACGGTGATGGATCAAGCCCTGATCTTTGGACTGGGTAAGAGTGGTCTGCTTAATTCAGACACTCTGTTCATCACCACCCCCTTTTCTGAATCATTTTTGTCCACCATAAGCGTGGAAGGGTATACTCAGATGTGAGTCCCTAGCTCATTGCACCATCAGGATTCAAGCAAGCCGGGCCGAAGACGGCTGAAATGCCAGAAACCAGTCCCCGGTAGCTTGTTTCCTTCCCAGTATAAAAATTGGCTTGGTAGTTTGGTCTGCCCTGTTCCCATGATGCACTGGGCCAGGGTCAGACTAATTTGCATATAGCCAAGTTCTGAGCTGGGATGGTGCAGTGAGCTAAAAAACGGTGATGGATCAAGCCCTGATCTTTGGACTGGGTAAGAGTGGTCTGCTTAATTCAGACACTCTGTTCATCACCACCCCCTTTTCTGAATCATTTTTGTCCACCATAAGCGTGGAAGGGTATACTCAGATGTGAGTCCCTAGCTCATTGCACCATCAGGATTCAAGCAAGCCGGGCCGAAGACGGCTGAAATGCCAGAAACCGGTCCCCGGTAGCTTGTTTCCTTCCCAGTATAAGAATTGGCTTGGTAGTTTGGTCTGCCCTGTTCCCATGATGCACTGGGCCAGGGTCAGACTAATTTGCATATAGCCAAGTTCTGAGCTGGGATGGTGCAGTGAGCTAAAAAACGGTGATGGATCAAGCCCTGATGTTTGGACTGGGTAAGAGTGGTCTGCTTAATTCAGACACTCTGTTCATCACCACCCCCTTTTCTGAATCATTTTTGTCCACCATAAGCGTGGAAGGGTATACTCAGATGTGAGTCCCTAGCTCATTGCACCATCAGGATTCAAGCAAGCCGGGCCGAAGACGGCTGAAATGCCAGAAACCGGTCCCCGGTAGCTTGTTTCCTTCCCAGTATAAGAATTGGCTTGGTAGTTTGGTCTGCCCTGTTCCCATGATGCACTGGGCCAGGGTCAGACTATTTTGCATATAGCCAAGTTCTGAGCTGGGATGGTGCAGTGAGCTAAAAAACGGTGATGGATCAAGCCCTGATCTTTGGACTGGGTAAGAGTGGTCTGCTTAATTCAGACACTCTGTTCATCACCACCCCCTTTTCTGAATCATCAGCAATATCAATCATTGAGGCAGAACACAGTTTGATAGTGCACGTGGCCAATTTACAACTATGATTTCTTAGGTCTTGAAGACAATAATGCTGCTGAACCAGAAGAGGAGCATTGTGAGATCAAGCATGATGGATTAATAGGCTGATGGCTAAATCTTCTACAGGTTGTTGGGCGTCAATTTCTAAAAACGAATTATTTTATAATGTTGGTTCTGTTTTGTTTTTTTACAGGATCATTCCCGATGTTTCTGATCTTAAAATAAAGAGAGAGAAAATTACAAAGCAAGATGTAAGCTTTATGAAAAAGGTGAGGTTATTTGCTTTTCTAATCTGCTATTAGAAAGTTGCCAAAGCCCACAGACGACGAAATAGATATTCCAAAGCTATATTAATGAATATAAGCTGAATAATATTGAATTGTTTTAATAAGTAGTCCAACAAATGGTATGCTCTTGTTTTAAAACGTGTGCTGGATCACAGGTTTTGTAACAAAGGTGTTAAGAAGGGTCTTCTTTCTGCTTGGGACCGGTTAGTGATTTTGACATAAATTCCTGGGGCTGTATTAAAACCATCTCCCTTTGACGTTTAATTGCAAACAGCTTCAGCTAGACCCCCCTAGTATATTAAGCATAGATCAGCACACTAAGCTTCAGAATAATTAAAATGTTGCCGAATTTGTGAGCTGCTTCATTTTACTACTGTGTTTTCTTTATCATACTTTTAGCACCCAACAAGGGGAATGTAATTTTGTAAGATTCCTTAAAACATGAAAGACTACGCCAATACATTATTTGAAGGATTTGTGCAGCCAGCTCTTCCTCTTGGCTGTTTTACAATAATTCTTCTAAACAGCCCAATATCCAGCTTCTGTTAGTAGTGTAAAAGCAATGCATGGATGGATTGCTATGTGAGGGATAAACTGATTTTATAGATACCGTTGCTCCTTTCAGCATCTGTAGAACTAGTCTCTCGGTTTTTATGCACAACTGTCACCTGTAAAAGGACTGTTGTGCCGCCAGACATCCAACACCAAAAGAGATGAACCTTCTTCTTGGCCTATGTTTTCGAAGTAGAGGTAAAGCTCTAGATTAAGAACCTCGCTCAAACAAGGAATGGCTTGGGATAGGATGCCGAGGCAAAGCATGCAGCGAAGATGGCTACCTGCTGAGTACTTTAAAAAGTAAACTAAGATTTTGAATGCGTATATTGTATTTGATGCAGAGGAGTGCATCATTGAACAGGCAAACTTCATTTAAAAATAAATTTTTTCGTTGGGCATTGTAGGTAATTGGGTTTTCGATTGAAGAGAGTGAAGACCCTTCTCAAGCAACAACCACAATACCTGTCCTGTCATGGTGAAGAACAACAGTCACTTGATTAACCTGTACTTAACCCTCTGGTAGTTTGGCCCAAAAGTAGTCCGGCTTACCTTACAAAGCAATGTGTTTTTTAATAAACACTTTTTTATTTGCAATTCCAACAAGCACATTATTGCACACACCCCTCACCTGCCCCCCACACTCCCCTCATCCACATCACCTTCCATACCAGTACCAGTACTGCAGCAACATCTACAGATTCGTCTGTACTGGGCCCATGGATCCCGTGGAGTTATGCAGTCCATAGTAATCCCAACATTTTCCCCACACTCAGGCATGCTTCTGTGTACAGCAGAAGCCTTTAAATGGTCTCCTCTATTTTGGAGCACTAGTCCATTGTCTTCTGATACTCTAAAAATGTAGGTGGACTGGGGAACTCCATTTTATGCATTATGTTTCTTGGCTAGGACCAATGCAACATCCATCAACACCAGCTGACCCCTATTCCTATGTCTTCCAGAATCCCCAATAGACCCACTCTAGGTGTGAGTCCAGTATGTCTCCCCAGCAACTGCATAAGCAGTCTGGCAGTGCGCCCACAGTATGGTACAATGTAAGGGCACTGCCAGACCACGTGAAAAAAGTCAGCATCTGGATGGGTGCATCGTAAGCATTTGGGCGTGGGAGGGAAGTTTTCCATCCTGCCAGAGGCGGTGAGGTACGTTGTGTGAAAAAAGTTTAATTGAATGATTCACCGTCTGGATGATATTGCGATCCTTTTGGGGGCCATACACGCCTCTCCCAAGTATGCGATGTCGAGTTCCCCCACACAGGCCTTCCATTTCTGATATATTTTAGAAGCACCCACTGACCATGCCCGAAACCTCAGCATCATCCTCGACTCCTCCCTCTCCATGGCCCGACAGGTCAACGCCGTCGCCTGTAGCTGCTTCAACACCCTCCGCATCCTCCGAAAGACCTTCAAATGGTCCCCCCCCCCCCGAATCAAGGAAGACGGTCACCCACACACTCATAACCAGCAGACGGGACTACGAAAACGCCCTCTACGCCGGGATCAACAAGTCTCTCATCCACAAACTACAAACCATACAGAACATCGCAGCAAGACTCGTCCTCGGCATCCCTCGGCAGGAACACATCGCCCAACACCTACACTACGTCCACTGGCTCCCCGTTGAGAAGAAATCACTCAAGATACTGACACACTCCTACAAATGCCTCCATAACACCGCACCCCAATGCCTCAACAAGAAAATCTCCTTCTACGTACCCAAGAGAAACCTCCGCTCCGCCGACCTTGCCAAAACCCAGCGCATCCACAAAGCCAGGACAGGAGGAAGAACTTTCTCCCACATAGTGGTCAAGACCTGGAACGAGCTCCCGGTCGACATCAGACGCCCCCCCTCCCTGAACATCTTCAGGAAGACACTCAAGAGCCGGCTATTTGACTGATCGGAGCTGCTAACACCCCCACCCCTCTGCCCCCAACGCCTTGAGATGCTCACGGGTGAGTAGCATGCTTCACAATTCCCTGGTTGATTGATTGATTGATTGAGAAGCGCCAACTTGGCCAATTCTACTGATCAGCAAGCTCTCCTCAAGGGTAGATCTGCACGTCCTGAGCAGTGGGCCCAGGCTCGTCTTGGCCACCACCAAGGGTAACGTTTTACAATTTGTTAGATATATATGCAGCATGCAATCCGTAATAAAGTGAAATACAACACAAGAAAAATCCCACACTAATTTAGAAAAATAGAGAACATTTTAATAAATAAAATGACCTAAAAACAAATTAAATCCAATCAGTAGAATCAGAGTTATGAATGCATAAACGTTTTAGTGAAAAACAGTGCCTAAAAAATCAAACCCCCAAATACGGATATCAGGTGGCACGAAACTGGGCAAAGTAAAAAGCGACGGAGCCCAGTTCTGATATACATGAGGTTGACTGGGCATAGTCTCGGCTTAGCTTTCGATATGCAAGAAATTTTGAAGAAACGCTCCTGAGAAGGTAAATTTCAGCAGGGCAAGGCACAGGCATTTTTTTGAAAGTCAAAAATCACCAGCAGGACCAAGCTGCAGGCTGTAGCCAACAAGGCCTCCGCAAGGCCAGATACCCTTTCTGAGAGGCTTTGGTGAACAGGATTTGCTGCTGCGGAGAAGAACATAGTGGGAGCTACCACAAACGCAGCCTGACCGGTGATGCACTTTGGATTGATCGGCAGTCCTGGTCTCCTGTCTGTTCTCAGGCCACTTTTTGGTGTAAATTTTCTATGGCTCAAGTTGCAGGTTTTGGCTGTTTAGTCACCTTTGGTACCACTTACAATGTCCAGGACTGGTGGGGCACCAGTTGGGGGGCAGGACTCCCATAAGGCAGGGTCTAGGTTCAGAGTTCAAAGTTGTTGGAATTTGTATCACTATAGCTCAGAACTAACCCTGGGCAGAGTGCTTCGCTCCGCCCACGGAGTGCACGTAGTGTTGCCTTCTTCGCAATTCGCAAAGTAGGTGTAGTAGGCAACACGACGCTCACCCCTTGGACGGAGCAAAGTTACCCGCCACCCGCCCCCCCTTCCGCCCTCGTCTACACCCCTAATTTTGATTTAAAATAGTGTAAAAGTAAATGAAAATCACTTACCTGATATGCGGTTCCCGGGGCTCCCTCTTCTTCTTCGCGCCGACTTCTTCAAGCCAAATGCGCGGGCGACCGCGCATGCACATTTGGTTGAAAGAAGTCGGCGCGAAGAAGAAGAGGGAGCCCTGGGACGCCGCATTACAGGTAAGTGATTTTCATTTATTTTTACACTATTTTAAATCAAATTTAGGGATGTAGAAGAGGGCGGGAGGGGCACGGGAGGGAGGTGGGCGGCGTGTAGTGGGGCTACGCGAAGCACGTGGGTGGGCGTAGATTCCTGCCCACTTCACGAAGCTTCGCGTAGCCCCACTACGCCCACCCGTACTCAGAACAGGAGGTCTGACAACTGACCCTTGGAGTCCCTATCGGAGTCTTGGGATAAAGCAGCAATGGTGGCCCCAAGCAGCAGTGTTGTCTTCTGAGGATACAATGGAGGCTTCAAGCAGCAGGAAATCCTCTGTTAGCAAGAGGGCGCATGGCAGTCCTCCGAGGTACAAAACCTCAAGCAGCAGCGTGGTCCTCTGGAATGCAAGGCAAACCTTCTGAGGGTCCCCCTCAGGTCCAAGAGCTCAAGAGGGTCCAGTATTTATACCTTGTGCTATACTTCGAAGTGGGAAAAACCTCTTGGAATTCCATCTTGTAATGTGGCTCTACGTGTGCTCGGGGCCAGTAAATTAAGTGATATTAGTGGGCTTGCAGCACTGATAATGCCACCCTTTTAAAGTAGTACTTAAACATGTCTCAGGCCTGCCATTGCAGCGTGGGTGGCAGTTTTAAGCTGCCATTTTGAAGTGGCAAAATAAACCTTTTGCCAGGCTCAAACCTTCCTTTTTAACCCCATCCGTGCGGTGCAGATTTACCGCCGGTGCTGGGCCCTAATGAAAATGGGCGTGGTCATGACGGAACGGTTCCGTCATGAGCACAGCTCAACCGATGCTCATGACGGAACCGTTCCGTCATGAGCATCGAAGGGGTTAATACAAATAGGTCTCCCAAAGGTAGGCCCCAGACAGCCCAGAGTGCAGTGTGCAATGTTTTTAAAACGTAGGACATGTTCTTTTAAGTTTTACATTTCCTGGTAGTTAAAGACTCTTTAAATTCGTTTTTGACTACTGCAAGGCCTATATCTCCCCTAGGATAACATTGGAGTTAACAATGTTCTATGTTTAGAAGTGAAATTTCCAGATGGGAACAGGTAACCCCTTTATTTTGGTGTCTCTGGATTCACAATTTTAAACCCTATTTTATGGTGGTCTCATTTTAAATTGTACTTCTGAAAATGTCACTTTTACAAATTTGTCATTATCTTTGCTTAGCCATTTTGTGCCTGCAGCCTGTCTCTGGGCAACCTGACTGGGTGTAGTTGGGATTTGGACTTTGTGTATTCCTCCTAGACTGCCACACACAATAGGGAGCTTAGATGGGCTTTGCTGGGCCATCACTGGCAGGATGGGTGGGAGGAACTTGGCCCAGCCACGCTCACACTTGAATAGGCTGTGTCATGTCTCTGCACAAACTGCTACCCCCTGTAGTTAGTCAGTAGTCAAGGCAATGAAAACAAGTCATCTGTGCACTTCAAAGGCATGCCTCTAGAAGCTTCTCCCAACTTCAAAGGCACAACTATGTATAAATACTGAACCTTAGACACCAACTCTTCAGTGCACTTCTAGACCTGTGGATTCTTTGCCAGGAAGAAGGACTGCTGTGCTGCTGAAAGGACTGCAACTCTACTGGACTGCTACTCTTGAGGAGCTACTTCCCTGTTTTACCGACCTGCTGCTCTCTTGCCCGAGGAGGACGATTTGGACCTACAACCTTATCTTGAACCTAATACCCCAGAGTGACTCTAAGTGCTAGTCTGCTGGTCTCCTGATCTGAGCCTCATGGGCATAAAAGGCTCCCCAAACAGCTCCTCGATCCAGCTGCAGTAAGTTGCTGAACCCCAAGTGGTGCCTTTCAGGTCATGGACCCTGATTTGGCTCAAAGGTGCTGACATTAAGCTTTTTGGCTCTTTGAAACTGCGAACAGGCCCGTCCGCACCAAGACTGTGTTGCTGGCACAGAAGAACAGCGTGAAGCGCCATCAGCCCATCTCTTCGTATGGGACTGGCAACACAAAGCTCCAGCCTGCATGGCCTGTTCTTCGCTCAACTCCGACAGCCTCCCGCAATGCTCTTCTTGCTCCTGCTAGCATTCTCTAACACAAAAGGGACTTTTGGTACAAAACTTGAGAAAGTAAAACTCCAGTTGGATTAATCTGGGGCTGTAGTCGACCTGCGCCCCATCGAGTCGGCCTGAAATTTTGACTTTGTACCAGTCCAGTGCGACCAGATATGCACGGTTAGCGCTTTATGCTTCTAGGTGCGATTTTTCACTTTATTCTTTAAAATAACTCCGGTTCTGCTGATTGTATCTTTGTCATTTTTGTCTTGTTTCATTTATTACATTTTACTCCATTTTAAATTGGTGCTCCGGTACATCCGGTACCCATGGGTATTTGTTAAGCCATGCTAATGTAAACTTGGTGGTCTCAACCAATAGCTGTGTTTTATTACATCAATTTTCAAGAATATGTTTGATTGAAAGCAGATGATGATAAACAGTTTTTTAGCATTAAATGAAGATACTACTTAAAACAAGCATCTGCAATGCAAGCGGTACCGCCTTTGGGACCTTATATGTATTTAGCTATGCAGCACATTAGCCTGGATGCTGAAACATCTACTGTTCTTTAACATGCCAGGTATGTGAACACATGGTGAGAAATATTGCCTTTCAGAGGGAAATGGTATAGTCCAAAGCTCTGTTTTAATATGAAATCAGGGCCTTTGGTGGTCAAATCACTGACAATCAAGATTTGAAAAAAATATTATTGTCTACGGGTGCTCATGGCAGACAATTTCTATGGACTGGAATCTTGAGAATGCTAAAGTGATTCTGGTATTTTACTGACATCTGCTGGTCATTTTTGATCAAGAAAGTTAAATAGTGCAGTTTCCAGAATTTTTTTTAAAAGTCCCTCAGCGGAAAGCAATTCTGATATTTTACTGACCTCTACTGGTCGATTTCTATCAAGACAGTTAAGTAGAGGCAGTCGAACAGAAAAAAAGGCCCTAAGCGGAAGCATACAAGTTCCAGGGCTGATCTCCAGAGCCCACAAAGTATATACACAAAGTCTCAAATGCTCGACCTAAAAAAAAGATTACTCTATTTTTCTAACTTTAGGTGCGATTCTCTTTATGTCATGTTTTCACAGTTTTACTGTTTGAAGTGTTTAACATGTAGTTTACACATTGCATCTAAGTTAATCCTGACTGTTCTGTGCCGCGCTACCTGGGGCTTGAGCACAGGTTAATTTGGAGTTTGCTTGTGCCTTACCCCCTGACAAGGATTGTGGTTGTTGCTTGACTGGGGCTTACACCCCAGTCAACCAACAGCCCAATTTCTCACACTGTCTCTCTCCATTAGTTTAACCTCTGGAAGCAACACAGGTGCCATCCTAGTGTAATGAGATGTTAACTCTTAACTTAAGCCCTGCCCACTGCATATCCTTCCCAGGTGCTCTCCTGCAGAACCACAGCAACTCCAATAAAGCACCTTCTCTATTTTTACTCCTGAATGTCTTCCTTAGTTGTGCCTTTCCTGCGTTATCCCTATAGATATCTTTCTTGCATTCCAAATGCTTCCATTCTCTCGAGAGGGTTTTCTTATATCTTGAGGCGTACAATTGTAGATATGAGATGTGAGCCTCAACATGGGTTTATTCTTTTAGTTCACGTATGAACTTAATTCTTGTTAGCTATAGATTAATACATTGCCCCAATGATTTCAATTCTAGTATTCCAATGTTCAATTATGATAGTCTTTGAAAAAGTTTCGTTTTAGCACAATGCTGGATTTACAAATTGTATATTTCTTCAATGAGACATCTAACAAAGCCAATAGTCAAGTTGCATGCCTACATCCGAACATATTACATGCATTTAAACATATATACATACAGTCAGCACATAAGGCAACCATGCATGTGGGTACTCAAGCACACAGACCAACACATACTACACATGTATGTAACTAACCTACTTCTTTACAGAGCCTAAACACCCCACAGCCACCTAAGTAGACAGTGCCCAGGCAGAACACAAATATTCCTAGACTCCTCTTTTGCAAGGGCTGTAAGAGCAGGGGAAGCAGTGACATTCAATGGGCAGATACATTGCCTTTGAGTTGCTTACCTGGTATGGTGTGGCATTCTGGAGAAGCCTGCTACAGGAAGATATCCTCCGGCCCTCATGCCAATACTCCAGATTTCAGACGACTCCACATGCTTGATACTCTCTCTGCAATGACGCCTGATTACCTTATGCGCAAACACAGACGGAATGTGAGCACACATCTTATCTGTGGAGTAAGCCCATTTCGCATAACATGGTGCAAGATACTCTGCATAATATTTATATACAAAGATATGTTTGTGGCCTGTCTCTTGTGGTGACAGTTAATTTTCTGTATGGACTTCATTTTCTTTGCCGGCCACATCCTTGTATCACCTTACTTGGTGTTTTTTCTGGATTAAAGTAGACTCATAATGAGAATGTGCCCTTGGCTTTTTCTCTGGTCTTCACCATCATCATCATTGTTATTGAATCATAGGAAAATTGCACGGTAAGACTTAGTGATAATCAGATGGGGCGGAGGGAGAAGTCTCAGAACGTCTGGGTAATCCCATCGATCTCTTGAGCTATAATATTGAAACTCTTCTCAAATATTACAATTGCCGACATGGTTTTTTAAGTTTTGTAATTTCTGTACTGTTTCCCTATCCCCCTGGGAATAATGGAAACAAAACTCTCCTGTGTTGCTTGACAGGCATAACCTTTGTTCAATTAGTGATGTCATCCATTTCTGATTTGTATATTTTTTGTTTGTGTTTCCATACACCCATGTCACCACCTGGTAGTCCTGACAGGTTGAGTAGGCCCCATACACACCTGATCCAATGGATGCTACTTTGGTACTACTGGGACAAGAGCTGATTTTGTTTAAAGTAAGCCTGTAGACCAGCTTCTAAGAATCCATCATGCTACTGGACAGAGTTAACACAATAAACATGAATCTACACAAACTGGTCCTCATCGTTCTTTTCCCATTTGATCACTGATTTTATAGATCTTGTCGCAATGAAGATAACCCCCATTGTGCTACAATACTGTGTATGCTACAAAGCTGCCTGAATTATTTAATTAAACACTTGAACCTTTGTCGCCACCGTTTTATGTCCAAGCCTATTTTAGGTCTCGCGACCTATCAATGCGCGCAAGCGCATTGAGCGGAGCGAGAATTCAAGTGCTCAAAATCTTCGTCAAAGCAAGGGCTTCTTGGTGCGGTTTTCTTTAAGTTCACGTGAATCACGTGACCAAACAAGCACGCGCATCAGCCTCCCTCCCTCCCTCCTAATTGCATTTTTTCACGGCCGCACAGCACATCAAAGGGCTTCTCCCAGCGTGTGCTGTGCGGCTTCTCCTCCCCTAATTATTCATGGCTGGCCGGTGGCCGGCCGTACTTTCAGTTTCCCGGCCGCTCTTGTTTTTCTTCTGTTTGACCCCTGGTTTACTTTTACTTCAATGTTATCCATCTTAGGTTTAATCCTTCAGTTGTCCACTTGATGGCGCTTTCGTCTTTCCTCTTTCTAAAGGTATTTCCATCTCTGCACCAATATAACTTATTTGTTTCCCGTAGTTTATTATGTAGGTCATCTCGATTTATTTATCTTCTTTTCATTTAGCACTTGTTTCTTATATATCCCCAGTGCTACTTTCCATATATTCTTTGTATTCATTACATTTCCGTATTTGTCTATTCTCCCATTCAGTAGATTGGACTTTGTAATTGGCCCTTCCGAGATCTATCAGGTCTACATCGAACACCTTTCTCCCAACATGGCGACCGTTTTCATGACCCTTTCCGACATAGCTTCTCTGCTAGTAGTTCTGGACCTTTGTACGTTTTCCCTGTTAGTTGTACTCCGATGTTCCCCTTTTGTCGGACTTAGCGATTGGTATATAATCTGTTTTCCTGATGTCCTGCGGTCCTGTATCGCTTCCAGGTGAGTCTTGTTAGGTTCGTAGCCAGCGTCTGCTTGTTTGACTGCAGGGATTCAAGCAGTTAGCCTTTTTAGATTTTTACCGTTCTCTCATCCTTGGCCTAAATCACCCACAGCCGTTATGTTTTCAGCTGTGACTCATTTCACTCTTGTCATGGCTGTACAGTTAGATTTTTCGTAGGACAGACCTTTTTGGCTACTTCATCCTAGGACTGTGCTCCAAGCAATCTGCAGCTAGACATTTGATAGACTCATCTGCTATTGGTGGGCCCTTTATTTTTATGGAGCCCTGTTCGTCTCAGTGTATGTTTCCCTGAAGCAAGTATCCATTTACTCATCTATTTTGTACCTTTACTGGATTAATCATTAGCTGTTTTTTTTCACACTACCTTTTTTCCATTTTTATCTCTATACCGAAACATTGATTTACATTTGGCCCTTTAGTTGGAACCCTTCTAGTTCAGACATTCAGTGAATTCTGATACCCTATTAGAAGTTTTCCCTATGATAGGGAGATTGTGTTCTCCATTTTCATCGACATTTTATTCAAAAGTAGGTACCTCTCCTTGGCTCCAGATCGGTCCTTATCGCCTTCATACCCTTATCACTTCTGTTCATTCACAATCTTGTTTTTTTACACAATCTGCTTGTTTCACGCTGTGATCAAGACGCAGTTTGTGAGGCAACAGGAGCGAACCTATGGCATATTTGGTCATCACCCGGGGTTTGTGTTTCAACCTCATCGTTCCAGGCACTGTTTCCATTTCAAAGTGCTCCGGTGTCCCTTAAGGGGCAGAACTCTCTTTTCTCCACATACACACCGTCCCCCCCCCAAGCTTTCACTCAAGCGCCTCCGCAACAACGAGCTTGGAGGGGGTCCCACACTTCTTATAGGGATTTCTGTGATCAAGCAGTTTGTGAGGCCTCACCTGAACCACTAATGTAGACACCTAGTTAAAATCACGGCCTCTGGTTAACAACGTGTTATTGTGGCCAAATCAGGTTTCTCTCCACTGACCGTAAAAAAGGGTAAATCTGCCACATTGTCTCTAAAGTTATTTAAGCTTCACTCCAACATGTGGTGGTCTAGGGCTATTTACACTGTTTAAGACACATTTACCGTCTGGAGTTCACAGCCTGTAGGAGTACAGGAGAAGAGCTCTTCCTATCGAACACGCAGAAACCTTTTAACACTATGCAGTGATGCTGACTTTTTTTATTACTTTATATTAAAAAACACATGTTCTGCGGCATGTGAAGGAGCAGGTAAATTAGGCTTCATATTAAGTTTTAAAAATGGTGGCAATAGCCTTTAATATAATTTGCTTCTCTCTTTTGTGCCCCAAACCAAAAACCTATCCCCTCACACTACCTATAAACCATCTAAACCACCTACTTACACATACCATCTCCCTTTACATCCTCATATTGATTAAAACTACATTTCACACCTCCCCATGTAACTATCCCACAAGTCCAGCTCTCTCTCTTCTCAAGATAGAGTTGCGACTTTTAAATCTAATAAAACATTTTAAGAATTCAATTTGTGAAGCTGATCAACGCTCTGGTAATTAAAGACAGGAGGAGTCACTCCACTGGCTTTTACCAAACGCCTCCAGCGGTAACCAATTACAGAACACCGTATTCAGGGGGGTGCGAGAAAAGAGGAGTGCACAAGGCATTGCAACAATACTGATGCACTCATACTGTTAGCTATTTAACAACGAGGGAAAGGGGATACTGTAAGTGACAAAGAAAATTATGAAAGAGAGCGTAGATTACACGGCACTGCAATGTATTGGTACAATCTCCCCTCCAACCCAGAACCTGTTTTCCAAACTTTACCCCCTCACCCTCACACCCTCACTCACCTCCTCATCCTCACCCCCCCTCACAACCCTCTCACCATCACTCAGCCTCACACCCTCAACCTCACACACTCTCACCCTCACACCCCCTCACTCACCCTCACACACTCACACACTCACACACCCACACACCCACTCACCCTCACACCCCCTCACCCCACTCAGTGCTACAACAAATGTGTGTGTAGGTGCAAATGCAATGTTCTTGGATTTTCGTCACAATAAAATACACTGAACATAATCTTCACAAAATTTATTTACAAACGTTTAAGCTATTGCCATTATAAATTACAATAACTTTCATTTAAGTATTAATTATTTACAAAATTAAAAGCCATTGTTATTTGTAATATCAATACATCTAAGTCACGTAAATACAACACACATTGAATTACAAATGCTATAGGTGTCACATTTGCGAAAGTTAAAACTATTGACATTGTAACTGACAAAGCTATTAATTTTGCTATTTTCAAAACCAACACATAAATTAAAAAAGTGTCATTTACAATACCAATCGCTCAAACGTTCCTAATGCAAAAAGTTAAAAGTATGGGCATTGTAAATCACAAAACTAAAAAATAAAATGTCATTTAAAAAACCAATAGCTCAAACTTTCCTACTGCGAGACCTATTGGCAACGCCAGTGCTTGTTTCACCACTGAACAATCCAAACTGATTTTCATCATTGCTAGTTGTGGGGAGCAGAGGACAGACACCTGGTTTGATTATTCTGTTATCTATGCCATAATCATACCATGAAATACAGTTAATGTTCAATGTACCCTGTACTTGATATGAGGAAGTAGTGGAAGTACTCCCAACTAAACAATATCCAAATTACTTTGTTTTGTACATTGCCTAATTCAAGTTGCTGATGGCTGAGGTTTTATAAAAAAGCAAGAGAAAATGGTCTTCCAATGCTTTTTAGACTAAAGACTGTTTTAGCTGTTTGGATGGTAGACCTATTATTTCCAATGCTTTAAGATATACTCAATTTGGACTTTGGGGCGCCCTGTCTCATGATTTGATGGTTTACTTATCGGTATCAGCTCCATGCTTCTGATTCAATGGTTTTCCTCTATATCTCTGTATTTGTCCCTCCCAGAGGAATATTTTAGTTTCACCTTGCTTTTATTAGTCGAATTGAATTCGTGCATTTTTGACTTTGGGGAAATGTTTTTCCTTTTGCATTACATCATTTGGCATTTTACTTTTTACACTTAGGTTTTAACCTATCCTTTTTCCCCTTGTGTGCCTGCATCTCCTTAATCTATACTTGGCAACAGTGGTCCTATGCGTAAATAGTTACGACCTAATGAATGTAGACACAATGGAGCTATATTAGTTGACGTGATTTGTCCAGCCGGACAGTGATCACAAGGAATTTTTACTATTTGAAAAGTTGGCAGAGAGGTTATCATACATTCACAAAGAGTGAGACACAAGCCTGTGCCTTCACGCTTACAAATTGGCACGGTAGAGTGATAGAAAAAGGCAAAGAGAATGATGTTAGGCAGAAAGTGAGCGATTTCTGAGAAATGGAAAAATAGCAGAAATTCAGTTACACCATTAATCACAATTTAAATATACATTTGCATATATGGCGTAAGAGGTCGACGACGTTTCGATTCCATAAACAAAATACAAGGAATCATCATCAGGACAAAAAGTTTTGTGCCTAAAATTTGCATAACACAATAGCCTAAAGAAGAAGGGAAAATTGGAATATATCAGTAAGGAAAGACATAACATCCTTCATTTGTGACATCATGTGAAATCGGTGAATAAAATTCCTTAAGGGAACAACTAGTGGTGGCACGCGTGATAGATCTATAAAAGGTTCGGCGAGTGTTATCTACCGTGTAAGTGAGAAGAAAGATGGGCCTGGTGCCAGTCTGGGTCAGAACAATAAGAGCTCGCCTAACGGGAGAGTCTTGAAACATGGAGAGTGCCGCTGGGAATACGTCTGTGAGTGCAATCACACGTGGACATGCGTGTGCTAGCAGTAGTGCCAATAGGAATACGATCGTAAGTGCACAGTGCGTGCATCGGCGCAGATGGTGATGCTTCTCGACCGAGTAACTTTGAACATTTAGAAGCTACAGAACAGACTCACCAGCGGTAATTGCTGGGGGACAGGACTAACTAGTTGAGTAGTCCATCCGTTTCACAGGTTAGTGGAGGTAACGGCGACGCTTCAGATTGGCCTAATAGTGAAGCCTGATGGAGAAAGGGGACGGAATGAGGGTTGCAAGGAAGTACCGTTCGTGATCGCAAACAGCCTCATAGAGCCGAACTTACCGGAAGCCAGAATAAGTGGTCACCGGTAATATATTTTTATAAAAAAGCAAGAGAAAATGGTCTTCCAATGCTTTTTAGACTAAAGACTGTTTTAGCTGTTTGGATGGTAGACCTATTATTTCCAATGCTTTAAGATATACTCAATTTGGACTTTGGGGCGCCCTGTCTCATGATTTGATGGTTTACTTATCGGTATCAGCTCCATGCTTCTGATTCAATGGTTTTCCTCTATATCTCTGTATTTGTCCCTCCCAGAGGAATATTTTAGTTTCACCTTGCTTTTATTAGTCGAATTGAATTCGTGCATTTTTGACTTTGGGGAAATGTTTTTCCTTTTGCATTACATCATTTGACATTTTACTTTTTACACTTAGGTTTTAACCTATCCTTTTTCCCCTTGTGTGCCTGCATCTCCTTAATGTCTCTCAGCTCTTCCTCTTTCCGTTGTGTGCCAACTCCTTTTTGCTGTCAACAAACTCTGCCTCTAACCCCCAATTCCCCTGTTGTGTCCCTTTGCTCCAATCTCAAACCCACCTCCTCTTACCCTGCCACCTCCTTATTCTTACCTGGTCATCGCTGGCCTACCCTACTTTGTGCTTTCCTTGGGCTGCTGCTTTCCAGCTGCTCCCTATCCATCAGTATTCTTTTGTCTCGTCTGTTACAACCTGCGGTATGGTACCAAGATCCTGCTGTCGGAATAGCAATTATTTACAACAAGGGGTGGTGAGGGACAGAGTCTCTGAATTAAACAGAATACTCTCACCCAGTCAAGAGATCAGGGCTAGATCCAACACCGTTTTTTAGCTCACTGCACCATCCCAGTTTCAGAACCTGGCTGTATGCAAATTAGTCTGTTCCTGTCCCAGTGCATGATGGGAACAGGGCAAACCAAACTACAAAAGCCAATTCTTACACTGGGAAGAAAACAAGCTACCGGGGACCGGTTTCTGGCATTTCAGCCTCTTCGGCCCGGCTTGCTTGAATCCTGATGGTGCAATGAGCAAGGGACTCACATCTGAGCATACCCTTCCACACTTAGGGTGGACAAAAATATTTACAACAAGGGGTGGTGAGGGACAGAGTCTCTGAATTAAACAGAATACTCTCACCCAGTCAAGAGATCAGGGCTAGATCCAACACCGTTTTTTAGCTCACTGCACCATCCCAGTTTCAGAACCTGGCTGTATGCAAATTAGTCTGTTCCTGTCCCAGTGCATGATGGGAACAGGGCAAACCAAACTACAAAAGCCAATTCTTACACTGGGAAGGAAACAAGCTACCGGGGACCGGTTTCTGGCATTTCAGCCTCTTCGGCCCGGCTTGCTTGAATCCTGATGGTGCAATGAGCTAGGGACTCACATCTGAGTATACCCTTCCACGCTTATGGTGGACAAAAATGATTCAGAAAAGGGGGTGGTGATGAACAGAGTGTCTGAATTAAGCAGACCACTCTTACCCAGTCCAAACATCAGGGCTTGATCCATCACCGTTTTTTAGCTCACTGCACCATCCCAGCTCAGAACTTGGCTATATGCAAATTAGTCTGACCCTGGCCCAGTGCATCATGGGAACAGGGCAGACCAAACTACCAAGCCAATTCTTATACTGGGAAGGAAACAAGCTACCGGGGACCGGTTTCTGGCATTTCAGCCGTCTTCGGCCCGGCTTGCTTGAATCCTGATGGTGCAATGAGCTAGGGACTCACATCTGAGTATACCCTTCCACGCTTATGGTGGACAAAAATGATTCAGAAAAGGGGGTGGTGATGAACAGAGTGTCTGAATTAAGCAGACCACTCTTACCCAGTCCAAAGATCAGGGCTTGATCCATCACCGTTTTTTAGCTCACTGCACCATCCCAGCTCAGAACTTGGCTATATGCAAATTAGTCTGACCCTGGCCCAGTGCATCATGGGAACAGGGCAGACCAAACTACCAAGCCAATTTTTATACTGGGAAGGAAACAAGCTACCGGGGACTGGGATGGGGCAGTGAGATAAATAACGGTGATGGATCAAGCCCTGATCTTTGGACTGGGTAAGAGTGGTCTGCTCAATTCAGACACTCTGTTCATCACCACCCCCTTTTGTAAATCGATTTTGGCCACTATAGGTGTGGCAGGGTATACTCAGACATGAGTCCCTTTCTCACTGCTCCATCAGGATTCAAGCAAGCCGGGCCGAAGAGGCTGAAATGCCAGAAACCGGTCCCCGGTAGCTTGTCTCCTTTCTGGTAAAGAATTGGCTTGGTAGTTTAGTCTGCCCTGTTCCCATGATGCACTGGGCCAGGGACAGACTGATTTGCATATAGCCAGGTTCTGAGCTGGGATGGGGCAGTGAGATAAATAACGGTGATGGATCAAGCCCTGATCTTTGGACTGGGTAAGAGTGGTCTGCTCAATTCAGACACTCTGTTCATCACCACCCCCTTTTGTAAATCGATTTTGGCCACTATAGGTGTGGCAGGGTATACTCAGACATGAGTCCCTTTCTCACTGCTCCATCAGGATTCAAGCAAGCCGGGCCGAAGAGGCTGAAATGCCAGAAACCGGTCCCCGGTAGCTTGTCTCCTTTCTGGTAAAGAATTGGCTTGGTAGTTTAGTCTGCCCTGTTCCCATGATGCACTGGGCCAGGGACAGACTGATTTGCATATAGCCAGGTTCTGAGCTGGGATGGGGCAGTGAGATAAATAACGGTGATGGATCAAGCCCTGATCTTTGGACTGGGTAAGAGTGGTCTGCTCAATTCAGACACTCTGTTCATCACCACCCCCTTTTGTAAATCGATTTTGGCCACTATAGGTGTGGCAGGGTATACTCAGACATGAGTCCCTTTCTCACTGCTCCATCAGGATTCAAGCAAGCCGGGCCGAAGAGGCTGAAATGCCAGAAACCGGTCCCCGGTAGCTTGTCTCCTTTCTGGTAAAGAATTGGCTTGGTAGTTTAGTCTGCCCTGTTCCCATGATGCACTGGGCCAGGGACAGACTGATTTGCATATAGCCAGGTTCTGAGCTGGGATGGGGCAGTGAGATAAATAACGGTGATGGATCAAGCCCTGATCTTTGGACTGGGTAAGAGTGGTCTGCTCAATTCAGACACTCTGTTCATCACCACCCCCTTTTGTAAATCGATTTTGGCCACTATAGGTGTGGCAGGGTATACTCAGACATGAGTCCCTTTCTCACTGCTCCATCAGGATTCAAGCAAGCCGGGCCGAAGAGGCTGAAATGCCAGAAACCGGTCCCCGGTAGCTTGTCTCCTTTCTGGTAAAGAATTGGCTTGGTAGTTTAGTCTGCCCTGTTCCCATGATGCACTGGGCCAGGGACAGACTGATTTGCATATAGCCAGGTTCTGAGCTGGGATGGGGCAGTGAGATAAATAACGGTGATGGATCAAGCCCTGATCTTTGGACTGGGTAAGAGTGGTCTGCTCAATTCAGACACTCTGTTCATCACCACCCCCTTTTGTAAATCGATTTTGGCCACTATAGGTGTGGCAGGGTATACTCAGACATGAGTCCCTTTCTCACTGCTCCATCAGGATTCAAGCAAGCCGGGCCGAAGAGGCTGAAATGCCAGAAACCGGTCCCCGGTAGCTTGTCTCCTTTCTGGTAAAGAATTGGCTTGGTAGTTTAGTCTGCCCTGTTCCCATGATGCACTGGGCCAGGGACAGACTGATTTGCATATAGCCAGGTTCTGAGCTGGGATGGGGCAGTGAGATAAATAACGGTGATGGATCAAGCCCTGATCTTTGGACTGGGTAAGAGTGGTCTGCTCAATTCAGACACTCTGTTCATCACCACCCCCTTTTGTAAATCGATTTTGGCCACTATAGGTGTGGCAGGGTATACTCAGACATGAGTCCCTTTCTCACTGCTCCATCAGGATTCAAGCAAGCCGGGCCGAAGAGGCTGTAATGCCAGAAACCGGTCCCCGGTAGCTTGTCTCCTTTCTGGTAAAGAATTGGCTTGGTAGTTTAGTCTGCCCTGTTCCCATGATGCACTGGGCCAGGGACAGACTGATTTGCATATAGCCAGGTTCTGAGCTGGGATGGGGCAGTGAGATAAATAACGGTGATGGATCAAGCCCTGATCTTTGGACTGGGTAAGAGTGGTCTGCTCAATTCAGACACTCTGTTCATCACCACCCCCTTTTGTAAATCGATTTTGGCCACTATAGGTGTGGCAGGGTATACTCAGACATGAGTCCCTTTCTCACTGCTCCATCAGGATTCAAGCAAGCCGGGCCGAAGAGGCTGAAATGCCAGAAACCGGTCCCCGGTAGCTTGTCTCCTTTCTGGTAAAGAATTGGCTTGGTAGTTTAGTCTGCCCTGTTCCCATGATGCACTGGGCCAGGGACAGACTGATTTGCATATAGCCAGGTTCTGAGCTGGGATGGGGCAGTGAGATAAATAACGGTGATGGATCAAGCCCTGATCTTTGGACTGGGTAAGAGTGGTCTGCTCAATTCAGACACTCTGTTCATCACCACCCCCTTTTGTAAATCGATTTTGGCCACTATAGGTGTGGCAGGGTATACTCAGACATGAGTCCCTTTCTCACTGCTCCATCAGGATTCAAGCAAGCCGGGCCGAAGAGGCTGAAATGCCAGAAACCGGTCCCCGGTAGCTTGTCTCCTTTCTGGTAAAGAATTGGCTTGGTAGTTTAGTCTGCCCTGTTCCCATGATGCACTGGGCCAGGGACAGACTGATTTGCATATAGCCAGGTTCTGAGCTGGGATGGGGCAGTGAGATAAATAACGGTGATGGATCAAGCCCTGATCTTTGGACTGGGTAAGAGTGGTCTGCTCAATTCAGACACTCTGTTCATCACCACCCCCTTTTGTAAATCGATTTTGGCCACTATAGGTGTGGCAGGGTATACTCAGACATGAGTCCCTTTCTCACTGCTCCATCAGGATTCAAGCAAGCCGGGCCGAAGAGGCTGAAATGCCAGAAACCGGTCCCCGGTAGCTTGTCTCCTTTCTGGTAAAGAATTGGCTTGGTAGTTTAGTCTGCCCTGTTCCCATGATGCACTGGGCCAGGGACAGACTGATTTGCATATAGCCAGGTTCTGAGCTGGGATGGGGCAGTGAGATAAATAACGGTGATGGATCAAGCCCTGATCTTTGGACTGGGTAAGAGTGGTCTGCTCAATTCAGACACTCTGTTCATCACCACCCCCTTTTGTAAATCGATTTTGGCCACTATAGGTGTGGCAGGGTATACTCAGACATGAGTCCCTTTCTCACTGCTCCATCAGGATTCAAGCAAGCCGGGCCGAAGAGGCTGAAATGCCAGAAACCGGTCCCCGGTAGCTTGTCTCCTTTCTGGTAAAGAATTGGCTTGGTAGTTTAGTCTGCCCTGTTCCCATGATGCACTGGGCCAGGGACAGACTGATTTGCATATAGCCAGGTTCTGAGCTGGGATGGGGCAGTGAGATAAATAACGGTGATGGATCAAGCCCTGATCTTTGGACTGGGTAAGAGTGGTCTGCTCAATTCAGACACTCTGTTCATCACCACCCCCTTTTGTAAATCGATTTTGGCCACTATAGGTGTGGCAGGGTATACTCAGACATGAGTCCCTTTCTCACTGCTCCATCAGGATTCAAGCAAGCCGGGCCGAAGAGGCTGAAATGCCAGAAACCGGTCCCCGGTAGCTTGTCTCCTTTCTGGTAAAGAATTGGCTTGGTAGTTTAGTCTGCCCTGTTCCCATGATGCACTGGGCCAGGGACAGACTGATTTGCATATAGCCAGGTTCTGAGCTGGGATGGGGCAGTGAGATAAATAACGGTGATGGATCAAGCCCTGATCTTTGGACTGGGTAAGAGTGGTCTGCTCAATTCAGACACTCTGTTCATCACCACCCCCTTTTGTAAATCGATTTTGGCCACTATAGGTGTGGCAGGGTATACTCAGACATGAGTCCCTTTCTCACTGCTCCATCAGGATTCAAGCAAGCCGGGCCGAAGAGGCTGAAATGCCAGAAACCGGTCCCCGGTAGCTTGTCTCCTTTCTGGTAAAGAATTGGCTTGGTAGTTTAGTCTGCCCTGTTCCCATGATGCACTGGGCCAGGGACAGACTGATTTGCATATAGCCAGGTTCTGAGCTGGGATGGGGCAGTGAGATAAATAACGGTGATGGATCAAGCCCTGATCTTTGGACTGGGTAAGAGTGGTCTGCTCAATTCAGACACTCTGTTCATCACCACCCCCTTTTGTAAATCGATTTTGGCCACTATAGGTGTGGCAGGGTATACTCAGACATGAGTCCCTTTCTCACTGCTCCATCAGGATTCAAGCAAGCCGGGCCGAAGAGGCTGAAATGCCAGAAACCGGTCCCCGGTAGCTTGTCTCCTTTCTGGTAAAGAATTGGCTTGGTAGTTTAGTCTGCCCTGTTCCCATGATGCACTGGGCCAGGGACAGACTGATTTGCATATAGCCAGGTTCTGAGCTGGGATGGGGCAGTGAGATAAATAACGGTGATGGATCAAGCCCTGATCTTTGGACTGGGTAAGAGTGGTCTGCTCAATTCAGACACTCTGTTCATCACCACCCCCTTTTGTAAGTCGGAATAGCAATTGGCATAAATATTCAGTTCTAAATATTGTTTACAAAAATATTGCCACATTTGAGGCTATAATAAAAATCAGCACCTGGCGCAGTGACAGTATTTCTGAGAACCGGATTGTGATACACAACACACCTCATTGTGCTTACTGGTCAGCAATTTTACAAATGTCATCTCCTCCCGGCCTCTTTCTACCTCGTCACCTGTCTGTGCTCTGAGAGGAAATGATTGGCTTTGATATGCAATCCTGGTTGCTACCTTCCTAGTGAGCTGTTCTTGACAGATTCCGGCAATATTTATATGATCAGCTTTTTTGCACCATATTAGCTGAAAGTGTACTTGGTGAAAGCACTTTTTAAGAAACAATGTGTACCCTTGCATTCTGTGAAATTATTTATTTACTCTCCTCCTAGCTAATGTCAGGAAAAAAATGGTTGTCCAATTGCATTCACATCTGGTATCTTTTCGTTTAACGCAACCAGTTAATTTAAGCGTTCATCCTGAACATGGGATGGAAGCAAAGACGTGGTGACATCTTGCCCTTTGTCAGTAAGGATAGGACCTGTTTACTACCTTTCTTTGGCTTTTATGCTGCCTTCTGGAAAGTGGCCCAAAACAGCATGCTGCCACATGTGAGGTTCCTTCCTACGAGTAAGACTTCACTAGACAAGGCTAGGCACCTTTAGATCAGTCATGGAGGTGGTTAGATTGAGCTTTCTACACGGTTTTCTCTTTTACCTCCAGTTGGCTTAACATCTGTGTGATCTCGCTCAGATACATGGTTGAGTCTTTTTCGCTGCTCTGCTGTTCCTTCACCACTGACTACAGATGGATGTGGATACCACTGCACTTCAATTATATATAGTGGTTATTGTTACCCTGCAGTTAAAATAAGAATTACTAACAATACTCTGCAGCTTAACACTAGTAAAATGAGGTGATTCCGACCACCTTAATTTGGAAAGATCTCCTCACCAACACTGACTTTGTAGACGATTTTTCCTCTCAGAGCAAGTATCAAGCCTCCGATCTGAAGCTCGGACTGTGTCTGTAATACAACTTGAAATCCACAACTAGGGCAATTTTCTATCAACTCTAAATAATGAAATAGTGAAGTTATGCACAGACTGAGCTGTGGATGCTCTGGATTATATTTAGATTTGGGTGGATGCAGAACATCCTGTATGTCGTGTTTATTGATGCCAGTGGCACTTTAAATATGGCATCAAGGACATCAGCCACTATTTTTCCAGATGCCCTGCCCTACCTATTTCTAAATATGGCCCTATGTCTCCAGCTGTCTCTCCAATGTTTTCTGGAGGCCATTCTCGCATAAGAGAGTCTGCCCAATCAATAAAGCTATGATGGTAGATACCTGGCTACATCACCATTAAAATCCAGTGAAATGTTCAATCATGACTTCTGCATTCGCAGGACCGTGAGTTCATTGGTGTTAACACTATTAAAGAGGTTAGGAATGAAGCAACATTGTACTCCGCGGGTAGTTGGTCTTTAACTAACTCTTAGTCTGGAGTAAAATCATGTGGTTTTGAGATATGAAATAAAACAGCTGCTATTTGACTGACTCCTGTGTTATCTTTTGTTTGATAGAACGAGTCTTGCAGGTTTCTATTTCACGGTAGTGCAATGTATTCCCTATTTTTTAGGCCCAACCGCAGCATGTCCAGCACTCTCCAAGTTATATAGCTGGCTGTGTCGCCATACCAGCATATCCATGTCTTCTCAATAATCTGTGTACCAGCCACTCCAAAGAAGCTAAGTTAAATATAGATATACACTAACTTGTGTCAAAGCTGCATAATATGCAAAGACACTTGCAATGTTAACGGACTTCCTAAGCTGAGCAATAAACAACCTGTTGAGCACAATTATGGCATGCAGTGTATTTTGGCATAATGGTTGAGGTTGATCTGGTAAAGAGTTGAAGTGGAGTTTATTTCTTCTGGAGTGGAACAGATAGCTTTCAGTTTTTCTAAAATCCTAGCTAACTGCATATGCCAGTAGGCTGATTTTGAAGAATTAAAACAGATTTTTCAAGTGTTGTTATTTTGCTTTTTCAAATCCAGGATCAGTGGAATCATTCTTTTTACCACCCCCATCCATGCTATTTGAGGCTTCTTCAGGTGTGGTTGAGATTGTTGGTTCTTGTGGAATGAGATTCTGCAAGAACATGCCTTCCTAGATTTATGTCTTGATATATTCGGCATTGATTGTCTGCATTGTGTCAGTGTCTACTCCTTAGAGAGCATTGTTTTCTCTTTTCCTTGCCTCTTTTACTCTGAAAAAGCAATCCCAACATTTGACTGAATGATAAATGCACTACAACATCCTAGATGGTCTTAATGAACTAAGATGCCTCTGCCAAAGGATGAACAGCATCTGAAGGGTTGGTAGCCTATTGATCTGTCGCTAGCTGTTCTCACTAAAAGGTCAACAAACTGATGGCTGAAGTATTACTTTCCTGCAAACCACAACCATTGAAAGCCAGGGCTACATTCTTCACTGTAATAATGCTCCCACTGGTGCAATTTGAAAAGATACAGAGTGAAGTTCAGTGTGAAAAAGAGCTGTCCTCCTGTTTCTAAATCACAGCTTAAATGCTGGGTGCCAAATTCCTTAGTCTTCTCTACAAATATACACTTTTCATGTGCATGTCATCTTTGTCTGTTTCTCTTGTTTCTGTTCCTTATCACTGCTTGCTATTATATTGATTGTTTATTAATGATTGAAGATCTCATGATAGTCTTGCTTTCCTTCCCAATGCAGCTAACGAAATAGAATCAGGGTTTTCGCATCTACATCCTTCAATAGTATGTCATAATGAACTGATGGACCAACTGCTGGTGTGCTTCATTCTTGGTTCTGTAGCTTCTTGGCTGCCCAGGAATAACAGTCTGGCTTTTCCTCTTATGTAAACCAGAGTCCCTAATGAAACAGCTTGCATTTTTCTCTTCATAAAAAAGCAAAGTAGAAAATGTTTGGTCAGCAGTGCTTCTCCGTGACCTTTTATACATCCAGTTTAATTTTCAGATTTTATGGGGTTTATAGTGGCCTGTTTTTCTTCAAACAGTTTTCTGGCTCCTGACCATTATACATTTTTTTATAGAATATATTATTATTGTGTATGCATTAAAAGTAACAAACAAATATACCACAGCAGATGCAGATTAATTTGGTAAATATATCCGACATATACAATATGGTCAATATGGTCCAACCCCGACAGGAAAGTCCTGACCATTATTGAAAATATTTTGTGTTTCTGAATGTAAGCGGAAGATAACCTTTTGGTTTGCTGTCTTTTTACATGTCTGCTACCTAAGGAGCAACTTTCTGGCTAGGCATATAAAGGTCAGCTAATGTGGGATGTCAAGTTGAATAGGAGACCTATCAAGAACATTCTTCAACATCCTGGCACAAATAGCATTGCTTCAAAATACATCATCAAAGTTATTGTTGAGCTACGAAAAGCCATTGCAGTAGGCACACTACAAAACATCACAGTTTTTAACTGTAAAAATAATGTAATAAAACCAATTTCCTTTATCACTTGGGCCCCCAAGTAATTGCAGTACATGTAAATGATTCTTAAAAGTGCTTAAATTGCCTTCTCGCTTCAAAATATTATTTATTGTAACACAAATTTCTAAGAGTCAATTTTCCTATTCGTTACGCTTCATCCTTACAGATAAACTTTGCAGTAGTGAACATAGTGTCATTTTCTGTTTATTAAGCAAAAATACTGGCACGTTCCTCCAAATATCATTCTTCCGGAAGAAACATCTCAACTAATGTTACTTGAAAGTAACAGATTGCAGGTAAAATAGAAAGAAGTATGCCATTCTTGCAACCAGGTGCTGAACAGGGGTTGTTGTTATTGTGCCAGCATGGTGTTAAAGAGAACACAAAATTTCCACCACCATTAACTTTAGAAACAGTCCGCGTAAAATGGCTGGATGCAATATATCAAGAATATGGTATGAAGACAAAAGACCTAAATCCGAGACAAAGCAAGGCATTGGTTTGTACTTGTATAATGTTTTACTGAATTAATGTTGCCCGAGACACCATTGTACTTTACTTTGTTAGGTATCCTCTCTTCTTGACTGGATATATTTGGCTGGTTAAATTGACAATTTTGCTTATTCTGTAATAAATAAATACAATAACTATTCAGTGCTTTTTAATAGACTCAGCCTTTTCTACAAGACTTATTTGTGTGCTCCACTATCTCTAAAGGTCCCTTCTGCCTCATTTAATTATTTGTATTTATTCCTTTGGTTGATGGATGGACAGAGTGCAGAGTTTACATCAAATGAGAAATATCGTATTTGTATAGTGTGACGGATAAAAATGTATATCATTTACAGTGAGCATGATGTATTTTGTTCAGATGATGGGTGTACTCCTTGTATCTGAGAAAGTCGGTTTTGGGGAATATATTTAGGAGAGGCTGGGATGAGGCAGATCTGAAATTGAGGAGGAAGATATTCAATATTGCTTCAAAATGTCAAAATCAGCGCTTTTCGAAATTACACGTCACCGTTATTAGTTCTAAAAATAATACAATTGGAAAAGTATCACTTCCCATTATGTTTGTTTACAACATATATCAAATTAAGGACAGGGGTTAGGGATTGGGGGTGCTAAGGTTAAGGGTTTGGTGTAAGGCATAAGGTTTACAAATTAAGATTTATGAGTATTGAGATAATGCTATGGAATTAGGTTAAAATTTAGGGTGTAAGGTCAATTGTTTGGGTAGAATGTTAGTGGTATGCAGGGTAAGGTAAAAGGTTTGGGGCATTAAGTAGAAGGGTAAGAGAATACAGTTATAGCGTTAAGAGTTTGGGATATGACATTATGGTTTGGGGTATGGGATTAAAGGTTTGGGTTGTAGAGTTGAGGGTTATAGTGGTTAATCCTATCTGGTAGGGGGTTTAAGGGTTTGGGGATAAGGTTACTCATTAGGGACTAGGGTATATAGGCTAGGAGAATACTGTTAGGGGTTAGAGTATATGAGTTAAGAGTATAATGCGGACATGTGATTACATTTATGTTCAGTAACAGGTGGAAATGTGTTTGATTTAAGGTGTGCTGGTGAATGTTCGTTATTTAAGGCTATCTGTAGGAGAAAAAACGGAGTGTTGTTTTTTACAGTAGCACTTTACTTAATTCATTTCGATGGAAGTCATGTCAATTTCGAAGTACTGCAGCTTGAAGTGTTAAAATCAACTGATACTATTTCTTCGTAAAAACAAAAAACGTAATTAATCTCATACACACAAATGTTTCAATTGTGGGGTGCTAAGATGGTGTTGGTCTGGGTGTTGTGAAGTGCGGTAGGTTTGTTGACTGAATGGGGGAAACAGGTATGCGGAAGAGACTATTCTACACCTCAAGGTATGATGTGTGTGTATGGAGAGTAAATATTAATTTGTGGTCGTTTAAATAGGCAATTATGATGGCAAAGTTGGTGACTAGTTGAAGGTGTTTGAAAGAGTAATAAGTCAGACTCAAGGGGTGGTTGCTAATGTAGACTGGCTTTGTTCTACTGCCTTACAGTAAGACACTACTGGGTGCGGCAAATTTCTTCGGTTGTGCATTGAGTAGTGTATGGTGAGGGAGCTCAAGGTGATGAGGGTCAATATATTTTTTTTATTCATTCTGCTTCAACCACAGTGTCGAGACGCCCTCGGGCAATTGTTCACGCTATACAAGTTTTTATTTGGAGGCGAATGAGAGGATCACATTCGAAGGGGAAAAGATGTGAGATGTACTGTTTTGGTTGCAGTGAAAAAGAAAATAAAGATTATATGAATAATGACTTGGATAAAGTGCTAAAATGTGCTGCAATGAGGCAGTGACCAACAGGATAGAAAAGATGATTGTGGATTTATAGGAAAAGAAAGGCACAAAAATAATTCAGCATGTAATGTTAAAGATAACTGTATGGAGAAGAGGCCAAGACAGACTCTTGATAGACATCGACTGGTAACAATACTTCTTTATTACTGTCATTTTAGGATTCTTTAATATTGCTGTATATCCAGTCATCTAGGTTTGTACTCCGATATGAAGGAGTGTATTGGTGCAGTGCTGAAGTCTCAAGGACTAATCTCAAGTCTCATGTTGTTGAGTATTTAAGTCTTAGAGTCTACCTAATATTTACCTAACTTAGTTTTCATAACAAATGGCTGTTGTGTCCTTCTTGAAGTATACTCATTTGCAGATGCTTTTTTTCAGCATGGTCCACAGCTGTACAGGCATATTTACTTGGGCTGTAAAGAAGATGACAATGTCCACAAGAACTTCGAGCTGTTGTATACTACACTGGCCCTTTTGACCATTGAACTGGCAAATGAAGAAGTGGTTATCGACCTTATTCGGCTCTCTATTGCCTTGCAGGTATGTTTAGAAATTAACATCCTACTTTACTATGACAGTGGAATTCATGTCTGTGTATATACACCTGTGTATTATTATAAGCTAATTGCTGAATCCAGATGTTCTACTGAGTGTGCATCAACGCATGCGACTTTTCTATCAATGGAATTTTATTGTTTAAATCAATTGCCACAATATTGCATAGCCCTAAACAGATGGATAACAACTCTTAAACAAATAACCTACATGAGAGACATTACTAGGGGTTGGCAGAAAACTCAGCTCCGCCAGCGTAGCGGATAAAGCCAGCCAACCCTGCTCCCCGGCCCGGTCCCTGCTTCTTAAAGCAGCCAGGCCTGGGAGATCCTCCCCGGGCCCCAGTACACCCCCGTCCCCAGCTCCCAGACCCTCAGCTGGCTTGCCAGATGGGGGTCTCCTTTTTCCTGGGGCCCACCAGACGGAGCACGAGCCCCGGGTCTGGTCACAACTTCTGAACTCTAGCCAAGCCGCGGAGAGCCTCCCCGGGCCCCAGTGGAGACCCTTCCCCAGCGCCCGTACCCTCCGCTGGCTTGCAAGATGGGGTCTCCCGCACCCCGGGGCCCACCGGACGGAGCATGAACCCGGGGCCCGATCCCAGCTTCAGAACCCTAGCCAGGCCAGGGAGAGCCTCTCCGGGCCCAGGTGGACCACCGTCACCAGCGCCCGGACCCTCGGCTGGCTTCCAGGACGTGGGGCTCCGGCATCCTGGGATGCAGCACGAGCCCAGGGCCTGGTCCCAGCTTCCGGACCCTAGCCAAGCCAGGAGAGCCTCCCCGGGCTCTGTCGGGCTCTGTCGGCCCCTGTCCCCAGCGCCCAGACCCTTGGCAGGCTTGCAGGATTGGGGGCTCTCGCACCCTGGGCCGGAGCATGAGCCCCAGGCCCGGTCCCAGCTTCGGAACCCTAGCCAGGCCGGGTAGAGCCTTCCCGGGCCCCGATGAGACCCCTGGACCATCGGCTGGCTTGCGATATGCGGGGATCCCACACCCCGGGGCCTCTGGTTGGAGCTGAAGCCCCAGGCCCTGCCCCAGCTTCAGAACCCTAGCCAGGCTGGGGAGAGCCTCCACGGGCCCTGATGAAACCCCGTAACCAGCGCCCAGACCCTATGATGGCTTGAAGGTCTGGGGCTCCCACACCCCGGGGCCTGCCGGCTGGAGCTTAAGCCCCAGGCCCGGACCCAGCTTCAGAACCCTAGCCAGGCTGGGGAGAGCCTCTCTGGGTCCTGATGGACCCCCATAAACAGCACCCGGACCCTATGATGGCTTGCAGGACGGGGGCTCCGCCACCCTGGGGCCTGCCGGATTAAGCTCAAGCTCAAGCCCCAGGCCCGGACCCAGCTTCAGAACCCTAGCCAGGCTGGGGAGTGCCTCCCCGGGCCTGATGAACCCCCGTAACTAGCGCCCAGACACTCGGCTGGCTTGGAGGATGGGGGGCTCCTGCACCCCAGGGCCTGCCAGATGGAGCTCAAGACCTAGGCTTGGACCCAGCTACCGAACCCTAGCTAGGCCGGAGAGAGCCTCCCCTGTCCCCGGACCCTTGGCTCGAACCAAGGAGGGTTAAGCCTAGACCACGTCCTTGCCCCGACGGCCTGCCCGGTTAGCCAATTTTTCTCGACCATTAAGCCCCCATGTAGTGGGGGCTTACAGAACCTTGGGGAATGACACAAAAGTTGGAGTTAGCCCGGCCCGCACGGCCATCTGGCCACCCGGCCCACAGGGCCATCTGGCCACCCGGCCCGCAGGGCCATCTGGTCACCCGGCCCGCAGGGCCATCTGGTCACCCGGCCCGCAGGGCCATCTGGTCGCTCAGCCAGGCGACCAGATGGCCCGGGGCGACCCAGCGCCTAGACGTAGTGGAAGGGTGCCGTACCCAGTCGATCTCGCAGTACGGCGCACGGAGGCAGCCACTCGGGAGGGTCCTTCCCCGGGGCTGCTGCTCGCCTCCCTGCCTGACTGGGGCAGCAGGAAGGAGAGGCCTGGCCGGCCGGCCGGCCCAGGCCATCTGGTCACCCTGCCGACCTGCAAGGGATGGTGACCCCATCCCCCACCCCATTGGGACAGAGACGGGAGGGGGAGACCCCCGTGCCGGAGGGCACGTGGTGGAGGCAGCCTCCTGCAAACCCACGTTACCCCCTATGCGTCCCTCCCGCCGGGCCTGGCGGAAGACGGACCAACCGCTGGGTGTGTTGGAGGAAGGTGCCAGCCGCCGCCCACGCACTGAGATACAAAAGCTTGGTTCAGAGGATGACTTTCAATAGATCGCAGCGAGGTAGCTGCTCTGCTACTTACAAAACCCTGACCCAGAATCAGGTCATCTACGAATGATTTAGCACTGGTAACCCACGAACATGCAGGGCACTAAGGGCGATGGAGGCGGCTCCCTTCCGTCCGCGCTCCGATCCCCAAGCGAGCAGCTCTACGCACCGGCCCCCCCAAGAGAGGCCGGCTATCCCAGGCCAACTGAGGCTCCACGGCACTGCGGTATCATTTCGGTTTAGGGGGGATTCTGACTTAGAGGCGTTCAGTCATAATCCCACAGATGGTAGCTTCGCCCCATTGGCTCCTCAGCCAAGCACATACATTAAATGTCGGAACCTTCGGTTCCGCCGTACTGAGCAGGATTACTATTCCAACAACACATTAACAGTAAGGTAAAACTAACCTTTCTCACGACGGTCTAAACCCAGCTCACGTTCCCTATTAGTGGGTGAACAATCTAACACTTGGTGAATTCTGCTTCACAATGATAGGAAGAGCCGACATTGAAGGATCAAAAAGCGACGTCGCTATGAACGCTTGGCCGCCACATGCCAGTTATCCCTGTGGTAACTTTTCTGACACCTCCTGATTGAAACCCAAAAAGTCAGAAAGATGGTGAGGCCCCGCTTTCACGGTCTGTATTCATACTGAAAATCGTGATCAAGCAAGCTTTTACCTGTCTGCTCCACTGGAGGTTTCTGTCCTCCCTGAGCTCGCCTTAGGAAACCTGCATTTGGTGGATCCTGGCTGCTGCCTTTCAGAGCCTTACACGATTGCAGCCATCTTGAAGGCCGACTTTGGCGCCCGATGCAATTATAACCTTGATCTTATTTCTGACTGACTCCTTTGTAGAGCTTGAACAAACTGTTTCTTGAAATGTATAGAGTATTTTTGTTAATGATGCACTATTTTTATTTCACTTTATCCTTTTTCTTTTTCCCTTTATTCTTCTCCCTCAAGTTTCTAAAGGCCATACGTTGCTCACATATTTAACCATTTCTATTATCTGTCACTTGAAAGGTTCACATAGCTGAAAGTGTTGAAATAAAATCAAACACCTGGGATACAGCATGTGAAACTGTTTCCTGGGGTCCAGAGTAGTCGATCGTAACTGAGTTCCAGTGTTGGACTGGGGCAGAAAATAGGCTTGTGCACCAAAATAAAAGTGTCCCACACTTATGAACTGGTAAATTAAACCAGTGTACGTCATTTGTAAATCGAATCACTTTGCAATTTTTTAAGACATGCTGTCTAGGTGCTTTCTGAGGAATACCGGCATTTGTAATTGCTGCATGCAATACGAGTGGTAATAATTGAGAAATGCAAAAGTAAAATTCAGGATGTTCCTTCCTTAACAAAAAGAAGAAAATATTGGCACATCTCTGCTCTTCCACCCAAAAAGTGTGATTGGTGTATGTGCACTGCATGGTCTGAGATATTAGCATCCACAGCCTGCAATGCTGCTTGCTTCTGCGTTCAAGTGTTTATTTAAAGATGTTTACACTAGGCCATTCACAGTTACAAAACTCGCCCATTATACACAAAACCGGCCCACACACTGACCAGTCAGACTGTTCCACCTGGCTTTGCTGGATTGCCCTATAGGTCAGTCTGACCTGCCTGACTTCCGGTTGTAAAAATGTGAGCTGCTTCCGGTTGATATTCTACTTCCTCATTACTATTCGGCCGCTTATTGAAGTGATCAAGTGCCCATCATTAGCGACTTTCAATTGGCAATGAGGCAGAGCAGTCCAAGGCTCACTTAAAGAGGGGAAATTTGGTTTTGGCACTCAGTCTACTGTAGGACACTTTTACAGATTAATTATGGTCCAGTTATTGCTTTCCTTAACTAAAATTACTTGAGCACTCAAAAGATTAACAACCTACTGCAAAAAAGAACAGCACAGTAGACCAGAAGACTCTAGCTTATTCCTAACTGGAATTACTACATCAAACGTCTCATGCACTAATCGATATAAAAATTATTCCTGGGGCTCTTAGTTAATATTATCCAAAGGAATTTGTTCGCAAAGCCTAAACTTGTACTTGCGGAATACTTCAGGCCAGGGCTGGAATAAGGCAGTGCAACCGGTGAAGCAGTACCTGGCGCTGACCTCGTGCGGGGCGCTTGTTTTAGTAAAAACATGGGGTTAAAGCACCCGCTGCAGAATTTCTTGTGTGCCGAACAGTTTTCAGGCAGCAATAAAAATGTCAAGATAACTCTGATGAATAATGTTCCTGCTGGAGAGTTTTAACTAGTGGCAGTTCTGACACGTCATAAAGTAGAACAGAGGGTTAATATGCCTGCTGCAAAGAACATGTGCTATGCAGATCATAGAACTGTATTTTATGTGACTAGCTCAATGGGTTACTTCTTTTGTCGCAGAGAACCTTTTGTTTCTTGCAGTTCATAAGTTACAATCCAAATATGGGACAATGACCCATGAACTCTCGTCAAAGAGCTCCATGGAAAGCACAGTTAGAATGTCATGTTTTTTTCCCCAGTCTTTCATTGTACTAATGTTGCTAAAAAAGAGTTTGTGTGGCAAAAATACGTTCTTAGTAGTAAAGTCAACCCCAACCATTCAGGTACGTTTTAAATACACAGTTTGTGCTTCTCCAGAACAAACACTTAAAATATGCTACATACTAATATGGACGACATGTGGTTCCTACACCTTGTAATTATCATTGTCTTATCTAACATTTCCTATAGACTGATTTGCACACGTATGAGTCATTGTCTCATTATAATGATGTGCAATGTAAACTGCTTTGACACTCTACATTGGTATGAGTAGTGCTATAAAACAAATGAAATTCATGTGAAAGCGGGCAGGGCACTGTTAGATGAGGGGTAGTAAGGGAACCCGTGGAGTAGGAGGTCCTTAAAGGGGTGCCAAAAAAGATTTTTGCACCGGGTGCCACCAGCGATAACGCTAGCCTTGCTTTCCTTCTGAAAGGATCAAAAGAGGAAATAAATCTCTGGCTCTCAGTACAACAGTCCAAAGTACAAAGGTGTACGTTGCTGCACTCAAAATGAATGATGTATCAGTTTGTATTGCTGTGTGCATTACGCATTGCATTTATTTATTTATTTTACAATTTATATGGCGCAACAAATCATTCCCAGGGGGATCTCTTGGCGGCACAAAAACAGGACCCTCGTCCACTCAGACCCTCTAAAACATCCAGGTTTTTAAATATTTCTTAAAATGTCCCAAAGAGGTACAGCAACAGATCTCTTCCAGTAACCTGTTCCAATGAAAGGGTGCAAGATAGGAGAATGCACACCCTCCCATTCTTGATTTATTAATCTTACATGGAACTAATAGGTTCTGATTACTTGACCTAAGCTGGCGACCAGGGACATAAGGCATTACCTTCTTCCTTAGGTATAATGGCCCAAGACCCACAAGTGTCAAGAGTTTAAACACTGCTCTCTTTCTGATGGGCAGCCAGTGTAAGGCTTGCAGCAAGGGTCAAGAGGGGGAACGTCTAGGCTTGTTCAAAGCCATTCTTGCTGCAATGTTTTGCAGTGCCTGGAGGAAAGTTCTTCCCTGGCTCTTACCAGTAGTGTGTTGCCATAATCCAGTCTGCTCACAATAAGCGCCTGGATAAGGGTCTTTCTTGCATCCAAGTGAATCCAAGGAAAGACCTTTCTTAGCATTTGCAGGGTCCCAAAACAGGTGCTCGAGAGTGCCTTCACATGATCTTCAAATGATAATTTACTGTCCAGTAAAATTCCCAGGTTCCCTGCCTGTTTTGTGGGGGAGGGGGGCTCCCCCAGTTCAGAAGGCCACCAGTCTGACGTCCACAATTCCTCCGCCTTCCTAAACAGGAGAATCTCCATTTTGTTGGAGTTTAGCAGGAGGAAATGTTCCCCCATCCAGGCATCTATGTTCAACATACAGGTCTTAAACTTGGCTCTGGTTACAGCGGGAACCGATTCGAATGGGATTATCACCTGCGTGTCATCCGCATTCAAGATAGTCTCAAAATCTCAAGCTTTTATGATAGCGGCCAGAGGAACCACATATATGTTGAACAGGGTGGGGCTTAGGACGGAGCCCTGGGTTACCCCCTTGTCTAGTGAGGTGGTCGCTGACACATTATTTTTGCATTACAAACTGCCTGGCTGCTCGTGCCAAGCTACAGAGGGAGTGAGAAGGGGCTATCTGAGAAGGTGTCCTTCCTTTCCCTGATGTAGAAGCAAGGGTCCCTATGTGGACTAAGGTACCTACCTCAGCCAACTAGAGACCCCCAGACACTTTTATTTTAGTATCAACTGTACCGGAACTTTAATGGGTTTTGATGCACCTGCCATGAACCGCTGGAAAGGGTGTTTTTGGGGCCAATATTTACACCTCTGTGTGAGTACCTACCAGTGGCAGCTGCCTCTGAAATGGGTGTTGAGTCGGGGGTAGATGGTAGATGGATTAGAAAACAAATTACTTACCTTTTCTGCCACGCCGGCTCTCCCGCCGCTGCATGTCTTTGTTCTGTCCTGGAAGGAAGGTCTGCTGGAAGCACCCAGACTTTCAGACTCTCCCAGCCAATCACAACGCTGCAGGAGCACTGTCGCGATTGGTCTGAGCATCTTGTTTGGACGCTCAGGCAGTGCCTGGGAGCCTTGGCATGTTCTCTACAGGGCTGTGCAACACATGCCGCATAGAAAAATGAAATAATAATAACGCTCGGTTATTATCATTTTCATTTTCTTTTTTGCACAGCTGAAATAACAGTGGGGCGATGCTCCTCCACCTTAGCAGAGGAGCTGCCACTGGTAACCACATGAGTAGGGGCTTCAGTGTTAAATCAGCGAAGGCAGAGAGGATGAGGTTGTGGCCTAGTTGGCCTTCGCAAATATCCACATCTTTGTGATTATTGGACGGTTAGTCATTTTCTTTCTTTTTTTTATGTGACTTCTGTTTGGACTTGATGACCAGGAGGTTGTATACTTTAAAACCATGAGTGTTTGATTTCTTAGCACACTTTACTGACCTTGTTCTCGCTATCTCTGGCGCAGTAGTTTGCCAAGTGTATATACCAATGGCCACTGGAATTATGCGATTATGCAGCGGTGGCATCTTTTGAATAGTTGTAGATTTGCTGCATTTGCCACATAATCTATCATCTGCTATGTAATGTGCAGATTTAACAAAAAACTTGTTTCTAGCTTACATGGTTCAAATCAAAAGTTACGCAACTATACCCGTTACTGTGTAGTGGAAGGCCCTTTGCAGAGGTGAACTGGTAAAATTTCTCTTGCTTATTGCTAAATGTGGGTATTAAACTGGTACTAATGAAGTGTAACCATTGCCCAGACAGTTTTAGCAAGTGTAAAAATAACGAAGTAATACTATCACAAAATGTACCTCATTATGGTGCATCATTTGCCGTTTCTTGCCACATAATTTACTTAGCCCATCCACGTATTTTGGCCCTTCCGTAGCGCATAATTCCAGTGGTCACTATATATACCTCTTTGTAACATTCCTTTCATGTACAGATTTTCACTTAATATATAGTGCTTTTCAGTGTGCTTACAATCTGTAACACTCATTTTATTCAGGTCTATTTGTATGTCTCCAAACTGTACATCATTTCCAATGCTGCTGCACATGTAGTCTTTTGTTAGACTCATGTTCCTTTACTGCCCAGATGAAAGCTGCTTCATCCACCATGTTTGACAAGGGTGATCTTTCTCAATTGTACATAGAGCCGTCGTAATAAACCAGTGGAAAAAATCCTGACCATTTTGACCCACGTTCTGTTTTTCTTTGTTCCAAGGACTTGGCCATCATTAATGAGGATTCCTTGCCAATGTTCCATCGTTGTGGCATCATGGCCCTGGTTGCGGCCTACCTCAACTTCTTAAGTCAGATGATATCGGTTCCAGCTTTTTGCCAGCATGTCAGCAAGGTACTGAACAGTGAGCCATGCAAGTACTGTCTATTTAACTGCTTTTGATCTCGAGGACTAGACGTCCAGCGCTGCTTGCTAGTATGTAATGCACCAGCAATGTGATGCGAAAACTAGGTGATCGTTAACAAGGAAAGGACAATTGCCTTCTTATGTCCTAGGGCAAAGCACCTGGTTTCTACATAGGTTTGAAATCTAAGAGAACACTTTATTTGTACCATGATGTATACTTTTGCGTTTTATTGATCCTTTTTTGTTTGTTTTTCTCCGCATTCCAAAGGGTCCATAGATAGTTGTCAAGTTTTGTTAAGTCATTAATTATTCATTATTATACTACTTGTCTCTTGTGAAATGTAGATATACAGATTTGTATGCACCGTTATGCTGATTAGATCGGAATTAGTGACTTTCCTCCACACTGCACTGCCTTTTTCTGATAGAAGAGGGGAGGGGGTTTACAGTTAGGTCATCAGGAAAAGCCCACAAACATCCCCCCTGCACTACAGACCCCCAAAAACTTCAAACGCAGGGGGAAACCGAGCCTTCAAACTTGGAGAAATGATTGTTATATATGGGATTGCCGCTTGTGCAGCACTTTTAACGATTCTTACGGCCCCAAAGCACTTCCTTCATCTGCTGTGTAATGGTAACGATTATATGCAGGGAAACAGCTGCCCCAATTATACCCTGAGGCTTGAAATATCACAGAAGGAATATGGCTGAGATACCCGCCACCCCCTCTCAACACAATCCCCAAATGAGGGAAACCGGAAACAGTTCTTGAAGTTTTTGGAAGTGGGAGGGAGTGACCCTCCCGGCCGTATTTATTAAAACAAAAAATTAAAACGGTTAAACATTAATGTACAATTTCATACCACATTGCGATGTTTGGCTAACTTTAACAGATTCTCTAATACAGAGGTTCTCCTAGCCGATCTAACATCCTACAAAACATTTACTTGAAATATTGAAATTGTACATCCTAACGTTTAAGGGCCAACGGCAAGGTCGTAACCGGTGTCAAGATCCCTAACCAGACATACCCCCCCCACTTGGGAGGGGCGACCTCACTGAGGCGTACTCACGTGCAACTACTACAATTTCCCTTGTCTTGACGGGGGCACTTATCAACTCGACGCCATTTAAAGGTCGTTCGAACTCGTGTGAGGTATCTAGAAGGTATCGTAGACCTCCCCCCAACCCCACACAACTTACCGCATCTGCCGTCGCAGATGTCACTGGCCCCGGGAAATTCCCCAGGAGGGGGCTGTACCCCCTCCTACACAGGAAGGGGCCTTGACCGCCTTTCCTCTTCTTTCGGCGACCCATCCTTAGAAGGGACCGCCTCCCCGTTGAGGGGCCAAAGGCCACCTCCCCCGAGCGCTCCCATCCGTGTTGGGTGACGCCCACTCATAGGGATCTTCCAATTAGTGCTCACCGATCATGACCTTACCGCCTACCGCCTGACCGAAATAAATACGACAAGTGCTACTTAAATGAAACTACATTGGCCACTATGACCGACAAAACCTGTACTAAATGGACCTTAAATCCGAAATTCTTTAATCACACAACCCGAAAATTACACCAATCTTTATTACACACTAAATATCAACATAACACCAAAACAACATGAAAACGAAATTGAATAACTGATCAATTTTATTAAAACAAACTAGCTGTCCTCAGGGGCTGGTGGGTGGGTCAAAATTGGCTCTTCGTTCCGTCTCGAGCTCACGTGCAGCGAGGAGGTGCAGCTTCAGAGCACAGGAACAAGAGGATGTCTTCTGGTCTTGCGTCTCCTTTTATCCATCTTCAGGGCGGGCGTAAACCCGCCCCTGCCTGCCCCGCGGGCGTGGCCGGCGGCGTCAGTATCTAGGCCAGCCCACTCAAGGGCGGGAAAAAGCGCGCCCCGGCTACGCCGCTTCGGGCATACCAGCCGAGACGCGCCTCCCGCCCAAAATGGCTTCCCGGGGGGATCGAGGCACTCTGCCATACGTTCGGGGGGACCGAGTGGTCGCCCCTTTCCATATGGCTGAGATACCCGCCACCCCCTCTCAACACAATCCCCAAATGAGGGAAACCGGAAACAGTTCTTGAAGTTTTTGGAAGTGGGAGGGAGTGACCCTCCCGGCCGTATTTATTAAAACAAAAAATTAAAACGGTTAAACATTAATGTACAATTTCATACCACATTGCGATGTTTGGCTAACTTTAACAGATTCTCTAATACAGAGGTTCTCCTAGCCGATCTAACATCCTACAAAACATTTACTTGAAATATTGAAATTGTACATCCTAACGTTTAAGGGCCAACGGCAAGGTCGTAACCGGTGTCAAGATCCCTAACCAGACATACCCCCCCCACTTGGGAGGGGCGACCGCACTGAGGCGTACTCACGTGCAACTACTACAATTTCCCTTGTCTTGACGGGGGCACTTATCAACTCGACGCCATTTAAAGGTCGTTCGAACTCGTGTGAGGTATCTAGAAGGTATCGTAGACCTCCCCCCAACCCCACACAACTTACCGCATCTGCCGTCGCAGATGTCACTGGCCCCGGGAAATTCCCCAGGAGGGGGCTGTACCCCCTCCTACACAGGAAGGGGCCTTGACCGCCTTTCCTCTTCTTTCGGCGACCCATCCTTAGAAGGGACCGCCTCCCCGTTGAGGGGCCAAAGGCCACCTCCCCCGAGCGCTCCCATCCGTGTTGGGTGACGCCCACTCATAGGGATCTTCCAATTAGTGCTCACCGATCATGACCTTACCGCCACAAGGCCGGATAGTTGACCGGCTATCCGGACTCCCCACAAAAACTCCTACCTAAAGGTCATGTTTCAAAGATTTTAACCATGCTAAGAAGTCTCCTAAGAATAACTCATTCCCCACCCAAGACAAATGCACACCATCCCCCGAATACATCCTGTCATTATTAATACAGCCATGGGAAATAGAATGCAATGTCCTGGAACGGAACAACCTACTCACTTTATTGTTAAGCTTTCTAACGGAATGATTCAAAGCAGGTATAGAGATAGCCCCCCGCCACACCTTTCGTGGAATCACATGGGACCATGCAATCGTACACCCCGGAACTCTCCTCGCCAACCAACTTACAGTGGAAAGCATTGCCTCCAGGAGTAGTCGTCTACCGATGGTGACCAAATCATTGCCCCCAACATGTACTATAACTATAGACGGCGGTGACCTTGTCCGCCCTAACAAATCCTCAAAGAATGTTTGAAACTGGTCAATACAGAGACCGCCCCTTCCGTGGAAGGACATCCTGTACCCGTATTCCCCAGCTACGTGAACCAAGTCACCTGCTTTGAATACGTCTGCGGCACGCCTCACGTATGAGTGGCCCACGACCCACACCTCCTTTTTCACAGCCGGTGATGTCTGACCGCTGGCCCGGTGTAGGGTCGACTGCGTAGTCCGCCCCGCCTCGTAGGCTTGCGTAACTGAAACCAAACAAAAAACAAGAAGCGTGAGTACAGAGTACATAATTACAGCTTCACAACATGTGCAACCGCACGTATCTCTTATAACAATTGGAGGACCAACGCCCCACTCGTTTCACTTGTTCAACATTAAGACCCCTGGCTGTAGCTTCCGTAGCAGCCCCTATCCGAAAGGAATGGGTCCCAAAATCGCCCGGGTTCAAGCCCGCAGCGGCAATTGACATCGCAAGCACCCGCTGAAACTGAAATTTCGTCAGTGGGGTGGCGTCCGCGTGTCTTAACAAAGTCCCCCCCCATGATGCCACCCTTCGTGCTAGGTAATCCTCTAAACACTTTACCGGACATATGGAGGACCCAGGAATCCTGCGTATGATGACGCAGTCACCCAAACCATCCTGATCCGTCTTGGACCTTACAAAAGAGACAGTCATTGTTTCTCCCCTGATCTGAACGTGTTCCTGGCACAAACCCCCCGCCACATCCAGTTTGTTCCTCGCAACTAGTTCGCTTACCCGCATTGCCCCGTGAAATGCTAGCGTAAAAGCGGCTCGGAACAGCACCGCCTCAAACTGAGATGAACATGTGGCAGGGAGTGTAGCCAACAACTGGGACAATCTATCCAAACCTATCGGGCGCCTCAGATCCACTCTGCGACCCTCCAGGCGTTGCCACCCACGCAGCGCTTTTTGCACAACGAAAGACGCTGTAGGGTCTTGGATAGCGTGTGCTCTGGCAACAAAGGAAATGGCAGCACGATGCCTCTGGGCCGTAGCCACCGATTTCCCAGCCCTACGTAAGGACAACAGGAAATTCACTACCCATTCCTCGTGACCCCAAAGTCGCTCTCTAACAGTCCCCAAAAAGGCTAAATAGGCCCTAAACGCCCCTTCGTATGCCTTCCTCGTCCTTGGTGCTAGACTCTCTCCCACGAGGTGACGAAGTTCGGGGCACCGAGAGACCAGAGAGCTTCGGGAAATGGTGCCGGCTCCGGGTCCGCTGAGGGAAGGAAACCCGAAAAAGCCTGCATTTGAAAACGAGACAGTGCGTCAGCCGCCTGATTCAACACCCCTGGAACGTGTTTTGCTCTGAATAGCACGTTCAATTGCATACACAGTAAAACAATTTCTTTAAGCAGTCTTAAGATCAGTTTACAACGTGCTGCCTGACTATTGATGCACTCGACCACGGTCATATTGTCAGACCAAAATATGACAGAGTGATCCTTGAACCCATCAGGCCATGTTCTCAAGGCCACCAAGATGGGAAACAGTTCGAGGAAAGCAATATTACTCGTCAAACCTTTCTCATGCCACCATGTCGGCCATCTTTGTGCCGACCATTTTGTGCCAAAAATGGCGCCAAAACCTACGCTTCCCGCCGAATCTGTCCAAGACCCCAGCTCTTCAGAAGACACGGCTGGTTTATTCCAGACGATTCTACCATTGAAATCCGCCAAAAATGCTAACCAAATACGCATGTCCTGGCGGATCTCGGCTGATAGTCTCGTGCGATGATGGCCTTCTTTAAGGCCAACCATCGCTTGGGCAATTGAACGGGAAAACGGGCGGGCCATTGGTATTACCCTCAGGGCAAAATTCAACTGTCCCACCACCTGCTGTAATTGTTGCAGCGTAACTTTCGATGCATTTATACACAGTTGCAGCGCAGCCCTGAACTTCAACACTTTCTCGGCTGGCAAACGGAAACACCCCTCAATGGAGTCCAACTCGATCCCCAGAAACTCGAGGCAAGTCGTAGGACCCACTGTTTTACCCGGTGCCAATGGCACACCAAACTGTTTCATCAACACACAAAATTCGGCCAAGGCCCGGCCACATTCAAGACCCCCAGCTGCCCCAAGAAACAGGAAATCATCAAGGTAGTGCATTACATCTTGGAAACCCGTTTTCTTAGTGAAGACCCATTGTAGAAAACTACTGAATTTCTCGAAATAAGCACAGGATATAGAGCACCCCATTGGCATACACCTATCCATGTAATAACAACCCTGAAACATGAAACCTAGGAGACGCTGGTCGTCTGGGTGTACCGGGAGCAATCGGAACGCTGACTCGATATCTGACTTCGCCATCAGCGCCCCGGGCCCCAAGCGATTCAAAATGGCTACGGCCTCATCGAAAGATGCGTACCGCACCGAACACACTTCTGGGTCGATTGCATCATTTACGGAAAGACCTCGTGGAGCCGATAAATTATGGATCAGTCGGAACTCTCCAGGGTCCTTCTTGGGGACTACCCCTAAGGGGGAACAAACAAAATTCTGGACCGGGGGTACACTAAACGGGCCAGCGACCCGACCTCGAGTCACCTCTTTCCGGATCTTATCCTGTACTACGGTTGTATGCTGCAGGACGGAAAGTTGATTTTTACACTTATCCCCACCCTGAAAGTCCCCTACCGGGATGCGGAAACCATATGAAAAACCGTTTCGCAGCACCCCAGCAGAAGTACGATCCGGATAGTCACTGAGCCAAGGAATCATTGCCAGGGTATCAATGGGAGTGGGTAAAGGCGCCCCTCGGACTATATTAGACCTGTTTGGCACCTCCTCTCCCCCTGTTATCACCCGTTCTGGCTCTGCACGAGGCCTCAGGATGGGACGATCCACAACCGCTACATTCATGTTTGAATTTACACGTTCCCTGCGGTCTCGTACATCTACCTCTGTTGTAATTAAAACAGAAACCCTTTCTTCCTGTACTGCCGGTAGGTCTCGAGTGATCGTCGGCACCCGAACCTGCTCGAAAGGGCGTCCCCGCATATTGTCGGGAGGATTCGCCCACATTACTTCCTACTAACGGCATTTTCAACATTCCTGACTCTTTCATTTTATCCCAGGTCAAGGCATCATAACAATCCCAGGTCAAACTTTTATTATGCTCCTTTTCCTTTCTGAACATATTATCATAACAAAACCAATGATTACCCTGGTGCGATGTCGAGTACCCCATGATTCGTGATTGGTAGATTGGGAACTCGGAAAGCAACTCAGGTCTACGTTCCCCCAAGATTGACGTAAAGATTCCCCAGGCATTGCCCCAATTGCCGATATTCTCATTCACTTTAAAGGCGGCCATTTTTGCGCGCCAAACACTCGGATGCATGAGATCCTTCTGACTTTTTACATGCTCCACCTCATAATGGTCAACAAGTAATGAAAAAATGTTCACATATTCCCCCGCCCAAATCTTTTCCTTAATTGCCAAAGGAACATGTTGCCCCAACTTTTCTCTCCGAGAGGGTGTTGACTCATCCCTCGCGATCGGCAAAGGCCGCTTACCTGCACCCGACGCTGCCTCTGTAGTCGCAATCGTCCCTGGTGTCTTGTCCCCTACTGCAGCCGGCACGGGCACCTTGGCTGCGTCCCGTTTCTCACGCAATTGCTTTATCAGCACCTGCGCTTCGACAGCCGTGGCGCCCTCGTTACCTTTACCCAACCACGCTGCCAATTGTGCTGCCAACTCGGGCGGCATATCATCCTCGGACACGGGGGTGATCGGATTCCCCTCCTCTGGCACGGGAATTGGAGCCTCGAGCGGGGCACTGGGACCGGGGGTCTCCTCACCCGCTGCCCCCCTCCTGGGCCTCTTGTTTTTCCCTCCCGGGGCTGCTCCCGCCAAAGGACGTTTGGGACCCCTTTCCTCATTCTTGTCCACCCGCTTCTTTAGCTCGGACATCTCCTTCATGAGAACACGCAGCATCTGGTCGGTATTCATGCGCTTTCCAACCTTCTTCGGCATTCTCCAACAAAGTAACTGAAAAACAAACAAGAACGATTAAAACGCTCAAAATTGGCTCTTCGTTCCGTCTCGAGCTCACGTGCAGCGAGGAGGTGCAGCTTCAGAGCACAGGAACAAGAGGATGTCTTCTGGTCTTGCGTCTCCTTTTATCCATCTTCAGGGCGGGCGTAAACCCGCCCCTGCCTGCCCCGCGGGCGTGGCCGGCGGCGTCAGTATCTAGGCCAGCCCACTCAAGGGCGGGAAAAAGCGCGCCCCGGCTACGCCGCTTCGGGCATACCAGCCGAGGCGCGCCTCCCGCCCAAAATGGCTTCCCGGGGGGATCGAGGCACTCTGCCATACGTTCGGGGGGACCGAGTGGTCGCCCCTTTCCAAAAGTGAGTGACAAATGGACTTCAATTTATTAGTTAAACCAGGACACCAATGATTTCCTGAAGATAAACTGAATCAGCTACATCCTTGAATATAGCCTTATAGCTATTTCCCAAAGGCTGTACCAGTTGTTAAAGTCCCTGAACACAAGTTAAAAGCTTGAGACGCTGGCAAGGGCCTATAAAGAGGGAGGGGGCATTTAACAAATGGTATAGCTCGAGGGTATTAATCCCTTCGCTGCTAGGCCTCTGCCCCCCCCCGTGCTAATCCTTTTTTGGCTATTTGGGGTAGTTTGCGCTTAGGCCCCTGTAACCTTTTGACCGCATAAGGTATCCATGCCAAATGTGCGTCTTTTTCCTTCCAACATCATGGATGGGACCAAGAAATTAGCCAAAATACAGCTAAATTTTCTTCTTTTTTGGGGGAAAAGTGGGGAAAAAGTGCTGCAAATGAAAGCGTCTGTTTTTTTCCCTGCAAATGGTATCAAAAAAGGGGTTGTGGGGCTGAAATCACCATTTCCCCAGCTTTTAGGGAATGACAGACTTTTGTCAGGAAACCAGTTTTGTTTACAGTTTTGGCATTTTTCTGGGACTTGGCCTATTTTTGCTATTTTTTTTTGTTGCTTTTAACCTCCTTCCAGTTAGTGGTAGAAATGGGTATGAAAGCAATAATGGATCCTGGCAAGCTATACATTTCGGAAAAGTAGACACAATTCTGAATTCCGCTAGGGGTCGTTTGTGTAGATCCTTCAAGGTTTCTTTATAGAAACTAACAGTTAAATATAGGAAAAATTGAAAATTACTTGAAAAAAACAGCTATTTTTATCAACGTTTTCACCAGTAACTTCTTCGAATTAAGACAGCTCTTTGAAAGCAATATACCGTGACATCCGCTGGACCTTACTGGTTGTGAAGATATATAGGACTTGTAGGTTCACCAAGAACCCGACGAACCCAGAGCCAAAAACTGAGCAGCGACTTGCAATGGTTTTTTATTATGTACTGGGTATATAGCAATTATTCTGGGAAAATGTATACATGGAAAAATTGGTATGAAAGACGCCTATGTATTTCTGAAATGGGAACAAAATAAAGCGTTTAGAAACAGTAGATATTTGCACATTTCCAAATTTCGGAATGCTCATACTAGCATTAGAATTATCGGTCATTTTTCAAAATGACTTATTTTTTACACATTGTCTTTAATTTGGAAGGCAGAAATGCATCGAAAGTCAATAGGTAATAAAAGTTGCTTTACAAATCTGAATTACCCTAAGTCTCCCGATAAAAATGGTACCTCACTTGTGTGGGTATGCATAGTGCCCACAACGGGGAAATGGCTCAAAACGCAAAGTGAACACACCACATTTTCACAATGAAAAGTTACCCTTTTTTTTCCAAAGTGCCTAGCTGTAGTTTTTTAACCCTACCTCTGCCGGCACCTAGGGAAACCTAGCAAACCTATACATTTTTTTAAACTAGACACACAGGGGAATCAAGGATGGGGTGAGTGAATTGACTGGCTCTCACCAGGTTCTGTTACCCAGAATCCCTTGCAAACCTAAAAAATGGTTACAACCCAAATTTTCCTTACATTTTTTTGGAGAAAAGTTCTGGAATCTGCGTGGATGTACAAATTTCTACCCACCCCGTGTTCCCCAAAGTCTTCAGAGGAAAATGGTACCTCACTTGTGTGGGTAGGACTAGTGCCCGCAACAAGAAACGGCACAAAACGCAACTTGTGACAAAAGCAAGGACCCCCTGGGTAGTTACTAAGCAGACTCCTAGAGCAGGGTAGACACAGTGTGTGAGAGAAAATCCTAGGCGGTCTTATCGGTAAGTAAACAAGTGACCTGACTAAAATTGCAAAAGGAACAATTAACCAAAAAAGGAATTATCTGTATAAAACATACATATTTTTAATAATAAACATAGTAAAAATCATATAGATAACTGAAATTAATCAGACTATATGACAAATCAATCTAAAATGACATACAATCAATACATATATTAACAAAGCATATTGAATAAAAGAAGACACCAAAGTTACAAAAAGGTGTCCACAGTAAGGTGACGGTTAAATACTCGACGCGCGTTTCGGCGAAAACGCCTTCTTCAGGAGCCACCTGAAATTACATACAAACATCTATAAGGTACAGTTCTTAAATATTCTAAAATTGCAGGTCAAACAACAGTACATAATTTAATTCCTTAACCATAGATTCAAAACACATTATTGAGTATATTGCCTAGTGCTGTTGAGGTCAAAACTGTCACTTTGTTGCTTACATGTCATATAATAGACATATACCATGAACAGTGATTGTGTAGTACTCAAAAACAAAGTCAAAATCAAATACAAAATTTAATCCTAACACCTATTGGTGACAATGTTACATATCTTTTTAAATCCTCTGTAAATATAATGATGACCACTTACAAAGGAAGATGGAACAAGGACACAGTTGTTGTCTTTGTGTAAGGGACAGGCAGGTGATGTACCTGGACAAATTAGACAATCATGTCATAATTACAGAATGATATTATTATATTAGGTGTATAGACATGTCAAATGAACACATAATGCCATAAAATTGCAGAGGGCATGTGGAAAAAACGCACGATATTGGGTCGGGTTTACATGGGACTTAGACTTGAATAATCCAGATTAGATAAATAGGATAATTTACTAAGCCTATATGGCTTTATAGAAAGGCGTATTAACTATAAGGGATACCTGTCAGATGGTAATTACGATCTTTCGAGAGGTATCAGTAATTGTCAGATGCACTGGATGGACTGGTAATTGGAAAAATACACAGCAAATCTGTAAAGATAGATAGAGAAAGCATAGTAACATTATAACTGCTCCTTTTCAAAACAGCGGCAAAATGTGGGACACATGGCCTACTAAAATTTATTTATGAGCCTACCTCAACATAAAGTTGTTCCACATAGTGAATGGTAAGTTCTTATGAAGCCAAACGAAAAGCGATAAGCGATAAGTCATACGTATGGTTCCTGACTGACACACTTATCTAGAGAGATAAGAGCAAACATATATATAAAGGACATCTTGTTCCAATGAGGTAGAATAAAAGGCAAGGATCATTAGACTAATAGAGTACCTGGAAAGAAGGGACGTGCAGGTATGGCAGACTGATTTAAATGGACAGCGTCAAAGCGGTGAGTAATGGCTCGCTGTTGGTACGCTACGTGCCGCAATATAAGGAAGGCCCACGCGGGGTCTAGACAAGGAAACACAACGTGTTTAATAAACCTTTTATCGATCCCCAGGATTTCTCAAGCTAAAAGAGGAAGGGTTGTTACCTCCACAAGCTAGATATAAATTCCTTGAAACATTCGGAGCGCTGCCACAAACGATAAATGCACAATAAAAATATATCCAAAATTCTGCTACCTTGAGGGATGACAACCAGCATATCTGCATATGTCATACAACCTAATTGCAGTATAAAGATGGATTGTGACCGTAAAAAAGCGGCCGATTACCTGAAAAGATTTCAGCCTGCTGCCTTCAAGACGACAATTTGTGTGTTTAATACGTGAAACTCGTGGTTACTGTGAAAATATTACGAGGCAGGTAGCTGAAAGACACGACAAAATCACACCAGAAATGTTTATGTATTTACCCAGAACGCTAGCAGATTCTAAATGGGGCCTTAGGTCATAGAAGAAATACGATATTTACCTCGATGCAATTACGAGCAAACCAATGCTGATAAGAGGTAGCACGAGGATAGTGCTGTTTCAAAGTAAGCGTCTGCCTCTAGAAAAAATACAGATAACATAGACGCCGTTAACGCTGGCGGAGCGTGTGCACAAAGAAAACTATATTCAGGCATGGTTATCTCCGAACTGCTAGTTCAATTGTTACCGGCATACGCTTAAGATGTAATTAAATGTCCTAAAAAGATGAAATATTACTTCTCACCTAATGGGCGAAATATATGTGGCAGGATAGAGCTCACGTATTCAGTCCGGTGCGGCGTGCCGTCTTCCGAATTCAGAATCAACGGCAGGGCCCTGGCCAACCCGTTTAAATATTCTAACTGATGGGCGGGACTGGCCTCACCTGGTGGATGGCGGTAAAGGTAAAAGAAAGACTGGCCTCACCTGGTGGCTCATACCAAGGTGAAGGAAAGACTCTGCCAATATAAAATAGAATTGCTGAGTGTTAAGATAGTATGAAATGCAATGAATATATATCGATCTGCATGTGGAATTGTTGTCGATTCTCACAATACGGACAAATGAGGAGGGAGGCCAAAACATAGCCAATTGTGTTTAGCTGAGAAACGGAACAAAGTTATTGTTATCCTCATATTAGATTCCTAATATTCAGGGACCGTATTTATAATCTATCATCAGAACCATAAAGATTTGTGATAGACGTTATGATCTAAAGCGTCTCATGTGTCTATTTGGAACCCATCCAATATCAACGAAATGAATAACGCTGATTTTATATTAAGGTGTACACATATCTTACCGTCGGTGTATGAGATGTAGTTGCGAGATATGCAAGAGTATTCCTGTGAACCCAACTAATGGAAACAAAAGGGGCTCGACGAACTAAAAGTCAGTGTATTGGGAGTCACAAAGAAACTTTTTCTCAAGTGTTGTGTTGTGTTGAGACACTATCTGGACCAATAGGTACTGGGGCAATATTTAAACCAACAGAGTCCCGAATATATCTTAAATTTCACGGTACATAAATATTGTCTAGAACAAAATGACATGTCTAATATAAATAAGTGGTTGAGGCAAACAAAACTGTGCCAGCATTGGATAAGAATCAAGATAGAAACTACATATGGATGTTCCCATGTTGTATTAATGGACTCCTCGACCCTAGTATAGCTGTGTACTGACTCAAATAATGGCGTTTTCCCATGGAATTTCCGCATTGAGACCCTTCTTGAAAGTCCCAAGAGAAAATATCCAGAAGACTTCTCTTTTCTTTCTTATTTTCCCTCCGCCTTTATTTTCCGGAAGTCTAATTTTTTCAAGAATACGCCATTTAACCCTTTCGATGCTCATGACGAGCTCAGCTCGTCATGATGCACAGTTGAGCTGTGCTGATGACGAGCTGAGCTCGTCATGACACCAGCAAAATGGCAATTTTCAGCACAGTGGGGGGGGAAACGCCTAGCAGCCAAGGTGTTAAATTCATCTGGCGCATGTTGTTTCTCGTGAAAGCGCATCGAGGTAAATATCGTATTTCTTCTATGACCTAAGGCCCCATTTAGAATCTGCTAGCGTTCTGGGTAAATACATAAACATTTCTGGTGTGATTTTGTCGTGTCTTTCAGCTACCTGCCTCGTAATATTTTCACAGTAACCACGAGTTTCACGTATTAAACACACAAATTGTTGTCTTGAAGGCAGCAGGCCGAAATCTTTTCAGGTAATCGGCCGCCTTTTTACGGTCACAATCCATCTTTATTAGGTTGTGTGACATATGCTGATATGCTGTTTGTCATCCCTCCAGGCAGCAGAATTTTGGATATATGTTTATTGTGCATTTATCGTTTGTGGCAGCGCTCCGAATGTTTCAAGGAATTTATATCTAGCTTGTTGAGGTAACAACCCTTCCTCTTTCAGCTTGAGAAATCCTGGGGATCGATAAAAGGTTTATTAAACATGTGTTTCCTTGTCTAGACCCCGCGTGGGCCTTCCTTATATTGCGGCACGTAGCGTACCAACAGCGAGCCATTACTCACCGCTTTGACACTGTCCATTTAAATCAGTCTGCCATACCTGCACGTCCCTTCTTTCCAGGTACTCTATTAGTCTAATGATCCTTGCCTTTTATTCTACCTCATTGGAACAAGATGTCCTTTATATATATGTTTGCTCTTATCTCTTTAGATAAGTGTGTCAGTCAGGAACCATACGTATGACTTATCGCTTTTCGTGTGGCTTCATAAGAACTTACCATTCACTGTGTGGAACAACTTTATGTTGAGGTAGGCTCATTAATAAATTTTAGTAGGCCATGTCTCCCACATTTTGCCGCTGTTTTGAAAAGGAGCAGTTATAATGCTACTATGCTTTCTCTATCTATCTTTACTGATTCGCTGTGTATTTTTCCAATTACCAGTCCGTCCAGTGCATCTGACAATTACTGATACCTCTCGAAAGATCGTAATTACCATCTGACAGGTATCCCTTATAGTTAATACGCCTTTCTATAAAGCCATATAGGCTTAGTAAATTATCCTATTTATCTAATCTGGATTATTCAATTCTAAGTCCCATGTAAACCCGACCCAATATCAAGAGTTTTTTCCACATGCCCTCTGCAATTTTATTGCATTATGTGTTCATTTGACATGTCTATACACCTAATATAATAATATCATTCTGTAATTATGGCATGATTGTATCATTTGTCCAGGTACATCACCTGCCTGTCCCTTACACAAAGACGACTGTGTCCTTGTTCCATCTTCCTTTGTAAGTGGTCATCATTATATTTACAGAGGATTTAAAAAGACATGTTGCATTGTCACCAATAGGTGTTAGGATTACATTTTGTATTTGATTTTGACTGTGTTTTTGAGTACTACAAAATCACTGTTCATGGTATATGTCTATTATATGACATGTAAGCAACAAAGTGACAGTTTTGACCTCAACAGCACTAGGCAATATACTCAATAATGTGTTTTGAATCTATGGTTAAGGAATAAAATTATGTACTGTTGTTTGACCTGCAATTTTAGAATATTTAAGAACTGTACCTTATAGATGTTTGTATGTAATTTCAGGTGGCTCCTGAAGGCGTTTTCGCTGAAACGCGCGCCGAGTATTTAACCGTCACCTTACTGTGTACACCTTTTTGTAACTTTGGTGTCTTCTTTTATTCAATATGTTTTGTTAATATATGTATTGATTGTATGTAATTTTAGATTGATTTGTCATATAGTCTGATTAATTTTAGTTAACTATATGATTTTTACTATGTTTATTATTAAAAATATGTATGTTTTATACAGATAATTCCTTTCTTGGTTAATTGTTCCTTTTGCAATTTTGGTCAGGTCACTTGTTTACTTACCGATAAGACTGCCTAGGATTTTCTCTCATGCAAAACGCAAGGTGTACACACCACAATTTCACAATGAAAAATGACCCTTTTTTGGCAAAGTGCCTAGCTGTAGTTTTTAAACCCTAGCTCTGCCCACACTTAGGGAAACCTAGCAAACCTATCGATTTTTTTAAAACTAGACACCCAGGGGAATCCAGGATGGGGTGACTTGACTGCCTCTCTTCAGGTTCTGTTACCCAGAATCCCTTGCAAACCTAAGAAATTGTCCAAAAAAACACATTTCCTCACATTTCTGTGGTGGAAAGGTCTGGAATCTGTGTGGATCCACCAAATTCCACACACCCCGCGTTCCCCAAAGTGTTTCGAAAAAAATGTTCCCTTACTTGCGTGGGTGTGTCAAGTACCCGCGACAGACAAGGGCCCAAAACCTTTTGAGACGACATCAAAATTACCTATCACAAAAAAACCTGGTTTTGTAAGAGGGGTCCCATTAGTTTTTGGCCCGGGGCTCGGCGTCCATCTAGGGAAACCCATCAAACCCACACATTTCTGGAAACTAGACACCCGGGGGAGTCCAGCGAGGTATGGCGTGCATGGTTCCCCCAACAGTCTCCTACCCAGAGTCCCCTGCAAACCTCAAATATTGCTGAAAAAACAACTTTTTTCTCAAATATCTGTGTGGGAAAGTTCTGGAATCTGCGTGGATCCACAAATGTCCTCACACCCAGCGTTCCCTCAGGTCTCCCGATAAAAATGGTACCTCGCTCGCGTGGGTGGGTCAAGGACCAGCAACAGGCAAGAGCCCAAAACCTATCAAGGCGACATCAAAATTACCTATCACAAACTGTAATGGGCTCAGGAGGAATTGGCAACCAACGGGTCTTTGTTAACGTGGTATTTATTGATTTATACAAGGAATCAGTGCAAGTCTTTCTCCTTGGTAACGTCCGACGTGGTGAACGACTTCTATCGGACCTCCGGGTTTTGGACTTGGGGAATTCGTCTCGACGAGTTCTCTCCCGGCTCCGACGAGGAAATACTTTGTCCGCTTCCGTTTTGGCTCTCGGAGTAAACAAGAATAGAGAACACTAGGTGAGGGTACTGTTCAATTAGGTGCTCCGATATCAGGGAAGGTGTAGTGAGGAAATCCCAATCCGTGCACTAATTTATAAACCGTGGACGTGTGAGGGTAAGTGCTCGGGATAGGGTAATACCGGGACACGGGGATACCCAGGTTATACGCTGGAACCGCCCTTACGTCCAACCCAACCCTTGATTCTGTTTCGTACCTGGTTAAGCCATACACCTCCCCCGGGTGTATGGCTGGGCGACGCGTGGGGTCGTTGGCCTCCTGGCTTATTCCCTTCGTCCTCCGCAATTCGTCCTCCGGTCTCAGCTTCCTTGTCGTACTCCCGTCTCTCTCCGTCTGCACCGTCCTTCCGCTCCTCGCCTCTCCAGTCGTCAACTCTCTCCCTCCGGGTGAACAAGCACACCTGAGTATCGCGTTTGTCGGTATAAGACGTCTTCACGTCTGGTTGTAGTCCCGCCCACTCATCAGCTGTCTCAGTTAAAGGGCCAGTCCAAGTTATCGTATTCCTGCTCTTGCAATTCCACTTCGGTGTTCTGTAGGGAGCAGAAAGAGGGGGAGGAGGTAGGTGAAAGTTGGGGAACAGTCTGTGTCGCAAACAAGTTCATACGCCGGACCCACGCCGTTACACAAACCAACCTGGTTTTGCAAATGGGGGTCCTATGAGTTCTTGGCCCTGGGCTCGGCGGCCATCTAGGGAAACGTACCAAACCCACACATTTATCGAAACTAGACACACAGGGGAGTCCAGCATGGTACAGCTTGCGTGGGTCCTCCAACATTCTCCTACCCAGAATCCCCTGCAAACCTCATATTTTGCTGAAAAAAATCACTTTTTCTCAGATGTCCGTGTGGAAAAGTTCTGGAATTTGCGTGGATCCACAAATTTCCTACCACCCAGCATTCCCCCAATTATCCCGATAAATTTATTTATTTATTTATTTTGAGATTTGTAAAGCGCCTGGTGACCCGAAGGCATCCCCGCGCTATAATACTGCAAAATCCAGGACAGGCGAGAACCAGGTACTATTTGGGGAAAAGGAGGGTTTTGAGTCTTTTGCGGAACAGCGTGTGGTTAGGTTCCAGACGCAGCAGACGAGGGAGGGCGTTCCATGTGGAGGAGGCCTTAACCGAGAAGCGGTGTCCACCGGTGCGCGCTTTCTTGAATCTTGGGACTGTGGCCAGATGTTCGTTGTCCGAGCGGAGGTTTCTGTGGGCTTTATAAGTTGTAATCATATCTTTGAGGGTGGCAGGTCCAACCCCATTAATGAGTTTGTGCGTGATGCACATGGCCTTAAACTCCACTCGCTGTCGGACCGGAAGCCAGTGCAGAGATTTGAGGGCCGGTGTGGTATGGGCTCTGTAGGGAAGTTTGAGAATTAGTATCGCCGCGGCATTTTGTACGCGCTGAAGTCAGGGTGGTTTCAGGAGCACCGAGGTATGCGGCGTTGCCGTAGTCCAGGCGAGCTAATATGAGCCCTTGCACCAGAAGTTTCCTGGACAGGGGGGGCAGGAGGGGGAGGATCTTCCGAATTGAGCGGAGAAGACCAAAACATGTGCCCGCGGTCTTAACTGCCTGAGTCTTCAAGGAAAGGTCCTGCTCCAACCAGAAGCCCAGTGTTTTCATTTCTGTCTTGGGCGTGGGGATGTCACCGAAGGAGTCTGGCCAGGCTGAGGGAGGGACAGAAGACCATTTGTTGCCCAGCAGCATGATTTCTGTTTTTGTCCCGTTCAGTTTCAGCGCGGATTCACACATCCAGGTATGTATGTCTTGCAGGCAGTTAAGTAAGATTTCAGGGTTCTTGTCCAACTGGGACAGGGAGACGACAAGTTGTGTGTCGTCGGCATAATTGACTATTTTAATCCCATAGCGGGTAACCACGTCCTCCAGCGGGGCCATATAGACATTAAACAGGGTGGGACTGAGCGAGGACCCCTGGGGCACACCACGCGTGAGCGGGAGGGGGTCTGAACGGGAGTTACCGTCCCACACCTAAAATGAGCGTCCCGTGAGGAAGGATTTGATCCACGCATGTGCGGTTCCCGCAACTCCTGCCTTGGCCAGGCGGTGGAGGAGTTCACGGTGGTCCACCGTGTCGAATGCGGCACTGAGGTCCAGGAGGATCACTGCCACTGATCCTCCTGAATCAAGGATACGCCTAGTCTCCTCGATGACGGAGAGGAGTGCGGTGTCTGTGCCGTGGCCTGGTCGGAATCCGGTTTGTGACTGCCATAGTATTTTATTCGTCTCGAATAAATTGGGAGTTGGGAGAGTTGCACATTGACCAGTTTCTCCGCCACCTTGCTGAAACAGGGAAGGAGCGAAATAGGTCTATAGTTGGCCAAGTCGTCCGGGTTAAGGTTGGGTTTTTTCAGCAGAGCTTTGACGACTGCGCCCTTCCAGGAGGAGGGCACTATGCCTTGGGCCAGAGAGGTGTTTATAAGATCCCTAATAGTAGGTGAGGTGCTGGGAGAGACAGTTTTTAAGAATCTGACGGGTGCTGGGTCCAGGGGGGATCCACTTCTCATTTTAGCCAGCGTGGTAGTGACCTCATCGAGGGAGACTTCTCTAAAGGAGGACAGCCGCGGGCTGGTAGAGTGGGCGTCTAACTCCACCGGGATGGGGGGGCTGATTGGGGGGAGGGATTCCATGATCCGCGTGATTTTGGAGTCAAAGAATGAGGCTAAGTCCTTACATCTGTCCGGTGGGGGGGGGGAGAGGCTGCGGGGGCTGAGGGGATGTTAAGTAGTTCCTTAACTATCAGGAAGGATTCCTTAGTAGAGTTGGCCGCGTTTTTAATTCTATTATCGTAAAAGGTGGACTTGGCTAGTTTGATGGCCGATTTATAGCGTCTTACTGCTATGTTATAGGTGTCTTTTTTACTATGTAGCCAGTCTTTCCCCCACAATCTTTCCGCTTTTTTACATTCCTTGCGGAGGTCACAAAGTTCCGGGGTGTACCACGGAGCATGACCTATTGGCCTGTCTTTGATCTCCCGATTTTTTAGGGGAATGAGGCTGTCAAGGGAGGAGTGGAGCCAGCCTCTTACTTGGGTGTCGGCCTCGGACGGGTCGGCCGAAAGGCTCGGGGTAGAAGAGTCCAGAGCTGTAGCCCAGTCCCCTGTTGAGAGTTTGGCCCACGATCTGTTCATGGAGAAGGTGGGGGCTTTGTGGGGTTTCCTGATAGCTCCAGGAATGTTGAAAGTGACAACAAAATGGTCCGTCCATGGGAGAGGTTGGGAGTTGGTAAATTGGAGGGAGGAGATGTTAGAGAACACTGGGTCGAGAAGATGTCCTTTGACATGTGTAGGACCTGAATTGGCGAGAAGAAGGACGTGGGAAGCCAGGTCGCCGATAAGATCGGCGGCGCCTGCGTCCAACGGGTCATCAAAGTGAATGTTGAGGTCGCCTGTTAGGAGAAAGTTTGATGAGAGGTTGGCTGAAGAGGAAACAGTTTCCAAAAGGGAAGCTGCGAAGGGGGCGAAGTGGCCGGGAGGCCGGTACACCAGAAGGCCTGAGAGGGAGCTGGTCGGAGTAAGCTGAAAGGTAAAGAGACAGCTCTCTGCGTCCGGGGTTGTCTTTGTGTTAATACGGCCGGCGAGGTGTTCCCTGAAAATGATGGCAATTCCCCCTCCTCTTCCTAAAGGGCGTGGTTGGGACAGGATGAGAAAGCCGGTGGGGAGAGCCAATACCATATCAGAATTGGAATGGCCCGTGATCCAGGTTTCTGTCAAGAAGAGTATGTCCAGGTTTAGGTCGTCAATCAGGTGATTAATATGCAGGGCATGCTTCGGAAGCGATCTGCAATTGATTGTGGCCATTTTGATGACCGGCGGTGGGATCGGGGATTTGGGGAGGTGTAGCTTCGTCGGTTTGCAAGTGGTGCAGCTGACGTAGGGGGTGTTAGGGTCTTGCAGGACGTGGCATGCTCTGGTTTTCCTGGGTCTGAGGCTGAGTAGCTCCTTGCGGGAGTAGCTCAGCTTTGTAGGTGACGGGACCGGCATAGAGTCTGGCCCTAGGCCCGGTCGTGCGCGGACGGGCGCAGACGGGCTTGCCTTAGGCGCGCCTTCGTCGCGCAAACGGCGCTCCCGCTGCGCTCGTCCGCTGCGCGTCCTGTGGTTGCACATTTTTATGGGTGGAGGAAGGGGCGTGGCCTCAATGTGGGCGTGGCCTCACTTCCTCGCCGAGAATGGCGGTGCAATGTTGATTTTCGAGCGTTTGGTCGGTGCAGCGAAGGAGTCGCTGTTCAGGCGCGTCTCTACCCACTGAAGGAGCTAACAGCCGGGTGAGTGCCCAGTTAAAATTACAGGATTAAGGTGACACACAAGTGAAAATACAATTTTTTTAAAAAGGACGTCTCCCGGCTTCCGCCTCAGGAGATTAAGCAGTTTCTGGCTAGTTGGCGCTGAAGGCAGCGCTTAAATACTGTGGCGGGTGGGCGTGGCCTCAATGTGGGCGTGGCCTCACTTCCTCGCCGAGAATGGCGGTGCAATGTTGATTTTCGAGCGTTTGGTCGGTGCAGCGAAGGAGTCGCTGTTCAGGCGCGTCTCTACCCACTGAAGGAGCTAACAGCCGGGTGAGTGCCCAGTTAAAATTACAGGATAAAGGTGACACACAAGTGAAAATACAATTTTTTTAAAAAGGACGTCTCCCGGCTTCCGCCTCAGGAGATTAAGCAGTTTCTGGCTAGTTGGCGCTGATGGCAGCGCTTAAATACTGTGGCGGGTGGGCGTGGCCTCAATGTGGGCGTGGCCTCACTTCCTCGCCGAGAATGGCGGTGCAATGTTGATTATCGAGCGTTTGGTCGGTGCAGCGAAGGAGTCGCTGTTCAGGCGCGTCACCATAAAAATGGTACCTCACTTGTGTGGGTAGGCATGGTGGCTGCAACAGGAAATGGCCCAAATCGTACTGTTGAGCATTCAAAAATACCTATAATAAAACTACCTGTTTTTGGGGAGGTGGGCCTCTTGGCTCATTTCAGTTTTGGTTTCACTGAAATGACGTCAGCGCGGCGTGTGCGCTGATCGTCATTTAAGGGAAACCCTGGGGGGCTCAGGAGCTGGGGAAACTCTTCGAGGCTCCTGCGCGTCCGACGCATCGGAGGGGTTAAGACATTACTCTCACGGAGGGTAGAATGTTCTAAAAGAAAATGTGAGAAACAGAAAGATAAACATTGGAATGTCGGAGCAGAAGGCTTACATCAGCCATTATAAGCCTTGAGCCACTTAATTTTCTTCAATGGAGCTCCCAACATTCCAGTGTTCTAAATGGGGTAGTAGAGCATTTTATTCATTGAAGGCCTAAAGAAAGAAGGAACAGCTTCCAATTCTCACCTTATTAAAAATAGGAATTATTCAGCAGTGCTGAAGTACATGCTCGGGGATGCCTCTTGGTGGTGTATAGTCTTACTTTGATTTGAATTTATGCTGGTCCTTGCTGATAAAAAGCATGGTCAACAGGCTTTTACAAACATATGTTTCCTTAACCCCTTCGAGGCTGATGACGAGCTGGGCTCGTCATGGTGTAGCCTCCTCGCACACTGATGACGAGCCCAGCTCGTCATGAACAATGGGTTTTTTAAAAAGTCAGCATACCAGCAGAATAAGAGCAGCGCGCATGTGGTTAAAGGAAGCCATTGGAAGTGTTACAGCAGAAGCCATAGACTTATGAATTTAACCTTAATACTCCTACTGGGCCCATATGAGTAGGATTTCTACTCTGTTCAATACTTCACTTCTGAGGGGAATGTCCTCCTATGGACCTTTTCTGTGTTGTAGTGAGGAGTGAGAAATCAGAATGTCCAACTGTCAGCTACCCATTGAGGACCATTAATTGGTAGCCAACTCACGAATTGGTGATCAGGTTCAAGTGTATTACTCTGAAAACCGTGCAGTAAAAATAAAGTATTGCAATTGGTAGACCAAACCTCCTAAAGAAGTTTTGTCTAACAATATTCATACAAACCAAAAGCTCTGCTGTGGCTACACAGATTAAAAGCAAAATAACTTGATGTTCTAAGAATAATCTATGACACTTAAAATATGCACAGTTTCTGCTAAAAGAACATTAGACACAATAAGACTTAGACAACCTTAGATAATTTGGTTATTAAAGATCCAAAATCATGCATTTAAGTAACATTTTAAGAAGCTCATTCATGAATCTAACAGTTCAGAATATAAAACCACACATATAGTTAAGTACATCTATCCCGAAATCGAATCAATCATTTCTACCACCTAGAAAAGCAGGAGATTGATTCACAAAGGTTCTCTTAGAATGGGCAAAGGGGTCAAGTTAAAGTCCACTAGGGGGATAAAGTCCATGGGAATGGAGCAGAAATCAGGAAAGTGCAAGTCTGGTTCCTCACCAAACTTCTCCATATAATCCAACAGGATAGTTCATCAGCAAGGGAAAAAGGCAAGAGGCATAAAAGATAAGTCCGGCAGGCAGACTGGAGGCAAGAAAAGCTAAACGAGGGTCACCAGAACTTGGGCATAAGCTTTCCTCCTCCTGTGTGGCGCTGTTCTATAGTTCATATTTGCCATTATGACATCAATGGTCTGATCGTCATGTGATAATCCTTCCATCTTTCAGTTGCGAATTGATACTTCAACATATTTTCCCATGCACATCTCGAGAAACGACTGTCCATTCCATCCTCACAGGTTAGTCAACAAAGAGCTTATTTACATTGTGGCTCTTCGTGGATATAGTCCAAAGTTTGGGTTCCCACCATTCATGCACCAAGGGATGTAAAGAAAAGTATAGGTTTCCAAAGGAATGTCTCGTGCACAAGAACTAATAAGCAACATTTAAGAACGTAACAAAGTCCATTGCACAAGAGTGTGAAATAAAGAAGGCAAAGGAGAAAAGACATCTTAAACGTAATTTAGTTAGCATTTCTTATTGAATAAAATAATACCTAGTTATATTCAAGCATAGTAACATCGATCAAACATATTATATATGAGCATTTCATAAGGTTGTCGGTTATGGTTACACAGAAATCTTCAACTTCAACTGTGGCCAAGTACCACAATTTCAAAAAGTAGCAACATGCAAACTATTTCTAAAGATCATTTAAATAAAATAGTTTTGATTAATAAAGGATCTTTATTATGTTAGGAACTTATATTGAAAGTTTCAGACATGTAACTCTGCGTATACGATTTGCACCAATGTCGAGTTTGTTATGGCACTTTGCACGGAAATGCATAGAAATGCTAAGTTTAATCATAAGTTTTTTATAATATCTGTCAATAATACAAAGTAATCAGTTACCAAAACATCTTAAATTCACTTTGATTAATTGTAGTGTTTCTACCTAGTGAAGCACACTATTACAGTGCTGTTGTTTTTCTAGACGTGTGCAAAGGGCACATTTATGTTTTCATTGTTGAGATAGGTTTAGATGTTGTGCAAGGCAAGATCAGCTTTTGGGCTGCCTCACAGGTGTGCTATAAAATAAACATCCAAGGTGCCAGTGTAACACTAACATTGTGCAGGCAGATAAGTTTCATATAATTTGTAGTAGTGTATATCACTGACTGGGATTTAGGTGAACTCCAATAGAGTGCGGTTTGTTAATCCAGCCAAGCGAGAATGATGGCCTTGAGGACTGCTTTTGAGATCTGGTCTTTGAAACAGCTTTAGTGTCTTTACAGTCTATTATTTTTGTCCCCCAAAAAACATACATCGTATACATAAAAAGAGGGGATTTTGGTCGGTGGGCTTCATCCATTGGTGTGTTAAATTGTCATTCACATTTTGCTTCTGCCACCTTGCAGTATGTTGAGTGGTGCAATGAACCATCCTGCTTCACCCATTTGCTCCCTTTCCTTTTAGTGACGGCATATGTCCTGTGCACATTGTTCACAGCTGCCTAAATAGTTCCATTCTCTTCACTGGTAAAGTTTGTTCAAAATGTGCTTGATTTTACTATTGTTTGGTATTGTTAGAAATAACCATCTTGTAAATGTAAATGTATGTGTCTTGTAAAGCGTACTGCTGCCCTGAGGCGTCGTGGCGCTGTAGACCGCAGGGGAACCCGTCCTGGCTATCCCTGTGAGATGGTCCCTACTGTGTATCTCCAAGGTGAAACCAGGCATCCCCGGCGAATGTGGGGGGCCATTGTAGAGATGAGGCAAGCTAATGCCCAGAGTTGCCGAGTGTGATCCCTGGTTAGAGTAGGCACTGATGCGAGAATTATCTAGTCCGCTGACCCTGGTCCACGACCCTACCGCGTCGGGAATTGAACCATGGTCCCAGGCCGTTCTCTGCTTCCGGGTCTGCCGCCTCTAACCAGTGAGCCACACCACGCCATCTTTTGTGTGATATTTCCTCAGATTTTGTTTTCACTCTTTTTGTTGGCCATAGAAGTGTGTACACTTTAGCCCTGCTAACCAGAGGCCAGGTGCCAGTGCTCCCCCTTGAAACATGATGAAATTGGTATACACTTAATTGACACATTTAACTTCCCTTCAAGTCACTAGGGGCTGTCAGTTAAATGTCACCATGGTGATGAAGCCCACATTGTGCCACGAACTGCAGTGACGCAACAACCTCGACCTCAGGCTTACCATTGTAGCCTGGCGCAGCAGATTTTAAACTTCCAATTTGACCTGTCAAACTTGTGCAATTTCTCCTAGTATAGGGATTTCAGCCTTGTTCCATTAATGATTCAGGGCATTGCCCGCCATCAACAAGGCAGCTTTTTGCAGTTAGCCCTTAAACTTTCTTTTGTTGTGGCCTGTTGTATCTTCTAAATGAAGGACCATCTGCTCCCTTTTGTACATACTCAACATAATGAACATCATCAGTACATTTCTAGACCACTAAAATCTCTCGGACAACCAAGCGCTGGAACTCAGCAGCCAAGGCATACACGCTTAACTGCATTTTAACTTCTTTCTTCAACCACATTGGCTGCTCTACTGCACATAAGAGCTCTGGAGGTTGTCCCATAGGTTAAAAACTTGAGTAGAAAAAACGCTTTGTAAGAAAATTGATTATTATTTCGGGTGGGTTATGGCCCACCTCAAGGAATATTATTAACTTGTCAGAATGAGCTCCAACGTCGCTAAATTAACCTCAGCGCAACATCTGGTAGCTTTGGTACAGAGCAGACAGGCTTAGCTTAGGACAATGTGTCAAGTACTTATACGGTACCACAACACTAACAGCCACAACTCTTCAAATAATAAAAGTACCAAACCTAATTAAAACAATAGAGTAAAATGTAACAAACAAAATGACACCAAGACAACAAAAACATCCAATAAGGGGAATCGGCGATCTGAACTTTTAAAGTTTTAGGTAACAATAGCGCCAAAGCATTAAGCACCAATTATAGTCCATGAAACGGGTAGACCAGAGCCTTGGTGCGATTTCAGGCTGACCCTGAAGGAGAACAAGTCTGATACTCCAAGCAGGTTTGTCCTGGTCAAAAATGTTACCTACTGACCAAGTCTTTTTTTATGTTTTTCAAAATTCTCTTACAGGCAAGCGTGAAGCAGTGTCCTTGGAAAGTGCATCAAAATGGCACACCCTTGGAGAGACGTCCTCCTGACTGCACCAGAGGTCTTGAAAGACTTAAGTTTTCAGGGTTTCTGGAGCAGCTTCTCCGGGTTACTTTTAAGGTTACCTGGCCCTCAGGAATAGCACTTAGGGACCAGTACTCGCTGTGGCAGAGGCCTTTAGCATGAACGTGTCTAGATACAGTTGTTACTGGTTGAGTAGTCAGTTAGGGGGAAAAAGGCCTCTTGCAGCTTGTTGCATCTCTGTAGTCACACAGGAGATTAGTAAACTGACCCTTTGAATCTGCGTCTTTGTCCTGGGTGCAAGAGGGCGCAGGTCCAGCCTTCAGGACATCTTTCAGAACACAGACATCAGGTCCAGTCCTCTTCTCATCTTCTGCAGGTTCAGAAAGTTTTCTGAGGAGAGTTCCTTGGGTTTGACACAATTATGGTTGATTTTAACCAGGGGATGGATTCTTGGACACTACCTAACCAATGGGGAAAAGGTTTTCCGGGACGACCGTGCCCCTTTTTTCAGCAGTTCCTGTTTGCCCCACAGCCAACAGTCCCACAATGCACTTTACTCCTAATATGCAAGATGGAGAAACTCGTCCTCCCCTTGTACAGAGCGTGTGAGCCCACCCAAAAAATTGTCCAGGGAAAAGAGCAGTCTCCTTATCTGTGATCACTCGAGTAGTTATGCCCCACAGGACTTTGGTGCCAGCATGGCTGGGGGGGCAGAGGGTTGCCTTTCCCAGGTCTCTGCTTACAGTTTCTTGTGAAAGGGAAGGTAAATCACCAGTTAATGACATTTTTGGATCCAACTTAACTGGTCTTTCAGCAAGGGGACAAAACACCTCCCAATACCCAGGCCATTGCTCCGTTTAGGCAGCAGTTTTCACCTCATTAGGTCCAAACACTGGCTGGTAGCTGCTAGAGAGCTAATGCAGATTAGCCTTCAGGAGCTTTTGGATGGGAAAAGGTAACTTTCTAAAAGTTACTTTTAAAAATTAAAGTTCACAGATTAATTTTAATTTGAATAATTATGAGAAATAGTCTTTGAATAACAATTGTAGCTGTTTCCTGTCATAAATTCTGTGCTTTGACATTTTCAAGGATTCAACTTCAGCCCTGCCAGCAAAAATATCTTTTGGGACCTAGTCACTGGAGGAACACGCCTATTTTAATTTTAGATGTTTCACTTTAAAATATCAGCCACCCTACCTTATGACCAGCTAGATGTACGAGTGACTTGCTAATATTTAAAAGCAGGGTTTCCTACCTTCAAGAAAAGGTTATATTGACAGGTGTGATGACAGATGTTTAGGCTGCTGCGGTCAGTTGCATGCGGTACGCCAGAAGCCATGTTTTCTAGGCCCACTCTATGGATGGCACAATAGGTGCTGCAGTCCACAGGTGGCATTTAGCTTCCAGGCCCTAGGTTAATTTTCTATACCATATTTATTGTGCCTATATGCCCCATGTATAAGTCAACTAGGGTAAGTCAATTTAACCAGGTTTCAAGGGAAGCACATGCCCTTTAGTCCTGTTTACCACAGGTAACAGTGATCAGAGTTTTAGATCCAGCAAAAATAGGGTTCGGGAAAAAGGGAAAAACCTTGGGGTGACTATGTAGAAAGGCCAGATTTCCTACTCCCTTCATTTGCAGCAGAGCAGCCCAGTAAGAATTCAGAATAGGGCATGGTAAAATCAAGGCCTTTGCCTATAGGCCTTGCCTCCATTTCTACTTGGATTCTGCTAGAAAGTATGTCCACTGTAAGTTTGAGGTCAAGTGTACTTTTTGGACATAAAGCTCAACTAACAGAGCAGGCCAGGCTCTGGTTGAATAAACACTTCTTCCAAAGGCAGATTCCCTTGAAATTAAATGGATACTTGCAGTGGGAACCATTTGATATCTTGGAAGTGGCTTCAAGGTGGTGCAGTAAGATTTAAATTGTTCATTTAATTTGTGTATCCACTCCTGTTAGCATTTCTGATACAATTTTGAATGTATCTTTTTTCATGTTGAGACCCTGAAGATCTCGAATGGGTCTCAACATTGTTGGGGGGGTGGAGGGGGGAGACAGTACCATTTCTCAAACCATTTATGCTTATTTTTGTTTGATTTTTTCACAATTTCAATTGTTTTTCCTAAAACATTTCCACTCAGTTTTTTTGGAGGCACAGGAAGTTGGTAGCATTATCTTTGAATGGAAGTTGTATAGTTTTTTTGCATCTACACCGCACAAGGCTGTAGTCTGCCTTTCCCACCAAGTTCAATCACTCTAGCCTAGGCTGCTCAAGTGTTTTCTGTGGACACGTTCTCTCTTCAAGAAAAATCTAATCAGTCCTTCACCCCATCACCTCTGTCCCTAATTCTATGGCACATTTTGCTCAAAGGAAGCCTCAATGGACTCCTGACACGAAATCAGTCTAACCGCTTGATCCAATGTTGCAGCGAAATAGCTCATCGAGTTAGGCACTTGCTACTGAAAACTATACAGGTTACAAGTTTTCATTTCAGCAGATCCACCTGTGATGTTCATCTAACAATGCTGATAAATACTGTACCATTAAAATGTAACACCTGTTTACATGACTTCAAAAACTGGCATAAGACTTTATATAAAGTATACTTTATTATTGTAATCGCCTGGCAAATGATTGTATCATTTTATGAACAAAAACCTTACGAGATCTTGGACTATAGCTAGAATACTGGATGCATTTACTAACCACAGAGAAAAGAGCTATGGACTCCATTCTTTTTATCTTTGTGTTAGGTCACAACATTGTAAACGTATTTCAACAAAAGGCACAACTAAAGAATAGGCCAGACGATCCTGATAGGTAAAGACTCTCTCAACATTGATTGGTAGATTTTGAAGGGTGACTCTGAAATTGCTGATGTCACTATAACATTTATCAGTGCCTGCTTGGTAGAAAAGGATGTCCCTCTTCTACACCATTGTGAAGAGTCTAGTCACTTTACATAGCACAAAAAGCATATTTAAGAGTTGTAGGTGCCCACTTCAGTACAGCCATTTATGGAGAGTGTCAGCATTTCTAATATATGGCTCCATTAATCTCTCTCCATCCACTCTCATTACAATAAATAAACTACCCAATCTCTAATGCCATCAGAAGATGGCTGCCTTTTCTTGATTGACTTAAAGCATCCTTACCTTCTGTCAGAACGCTGTGTTTTCTCATAGGTGTCCCTGTAAGTTCTTACAGTGTCAGATCCACATCATAGTAAGATCCTTAAGATGCCGAAGAGGCTCAATGGCTATATTCCTCAAAGATCTCCCACCCCGCTCTGTGTGACAGCATTTGAGTGAGGTTCGCACCCGAGAAGGAGGGCACTTTTTCTATTTTAAATGCTTAATTGTGATACTTTGCAGATCTGGATTAACCTAGCATCCTTACACTTTTTATGGATTTGTTCAAGCTGGACCTGGTGATGGACTCCGATGTCAGCCCCTGCTTGGCAAGTGAAAGGGAAAAAAAGACCTGTGATAAAGTCATCATATGTTTCCCTCCCTAGTACCTGGCCGTCGACATCATGCTTACAATTTGTGCTGTAATATTGTACTTCCATGCAGCGGCATTTGGAACCCACTTTACGCATACCTTCTTGCACCTGTCACCATTTAAGCTCCTGAAAGATCTTCTATCATTTTAGGCATAAAAACCGAAAAATCAATCCAGTATTCAGACTTCTTGTATGAACTTTGAAAGTATTGCTTAACTTGCAGAACCCAAACCCTTCCATTATAATATCGGCCATTGACGTTTATATTTTTCTTTCTTCTTTTGTAGGCATTTTTATAGGCCTCCCCCTTCACCTTAAAAGACAGTTCTAGGAGTGAGCACAGTACATTATGACAAAAAAGCCTGTACAGTGTCTTAAAAAGGGAGGGGTGAGAGGAAAAGCTTGGGAATGGCTCCAATCATTCCTAACAGATCGAACCTTTCAGGTCGCTCAGGGCCAGTTCAGGTCCAAAGAAGTAAAACTCAATCAGGGAGTGCCACAAGACTCCAGTCTCAGCCCCACCCTATTTAATCTATATGTGGCCCCAGTAGGAGGAATTACAGACACATATGGGGTTGAGATAGTGTCATATGCAGACGATACGCAACTGATTGCGACTCTTACGCAACCAGAGGAGCAATGCGCTAACAACTTCGCGTCCTGCATGCAGAAGGAGGCACTGTGGATGGCGGAAAACTGCCTACGCCTTAAAGGAAATAAGACGGAGGTATTGATTGTAGGTAAATCTCCATCAGTGTGGACCTCAGCCTGGTGGCCGGAAGAACTGGGTGAACTACCCACACCGAGTAATCTAGTAAAAAACTTAGGGGTCTGGCTAGACAAAAACCTATCGTTCGACCACCAAACCAAACAAGTGGCAGGCACCTGTTTTGGGATATTGCGGGTCCTTAGGAAAACGCTGGACCTTATGCCCATACCGGTACGCCAGACCCTGGTCCATACCCTTATAACATCTAGGCTGGACTATGAAAATGCACTGTATCTAGGGGCCAGCGTAAAAAGCCTCTCAAGACTACAACGAATACAGAGTGCAGCGGCCTGCTTGATCCTACAACTACCCAGAAGAGCATCATCGAAAAAAGCACTGAAAACCCTTCACTGGCTCCTGATTAGGGAACGGGTGACTTTCAAAGCCCTATGTGTAGGACATCGCATCCTTCATGGTAAAGGCCCAAGATATCTATATGGGCTTTTGAAACGATACGAGCCCACCCGCCAGCTTAGATCATGCGGCACTGGGCAAGTACAGGTCCCGAAGGTCAAAACAGCCAGAATGGGTGGAAAATCTTTTAGAGTTATGACCGCTAGGATATGGAACCAGCTGCCAGAAAAACTGCGTCTGGAGCCCTCTGAGTCTAACTTTCGAAGAGACCTGAAAACAGTCCTCTTCCCCAAAGACTAAGACTGGTTAACGACCCTTCACCCTTCACGCAATCATGCCATGAACTCCTGGAAACAACTGTAGCAATGAGCGCGGGGACACACTTGCTAGTGTAACCATGCGTTTTACAAAATACAAATAAATAAATAAATAAAAACCTAATCAACATATCGTAGCTAAAACAGGCTCGCATCAGAGTAAAGTTCGGCGTGACCAGCAGACCTTCACGTTGTGTGATGTAGGTATTCTCTGGGGCTGTTTGAAAACCGAGTGGTGCAGCCGAGTATTTATTTTCTTAGGATGTCCAGCCGGTGCCAAGTGTCGCCAGTTTGACAACTTAAAACTTAGTGTTCTTCTGTACAGTAAACGTTTTTAAAAAAGGGCCAGTGGAAGGACAACAAATGTGCTAATGGGAATAGTGTTGAGGGAGACCGTGTGGCCATTGGTTTCTTGGACGTCTGACAAAGACATATCTATGTAAAAGAACTCTGGATTCAACCAGGTAAACACAGGACACAGACAAGCGAGTAGCAACTCACAGTGCACCATGGAAGCTGTGCCATGGGTCCCAGTGAGTCAATGCACTGTGCTCCAAGGGGCAGAAACAGACAGGCAAATATTCGTTCAGGCAGACAGGCAGGTAGCAGTTCACAAGCTACATGAAGGTTTACCTAGGTGCAGGAAACAGAAAAGAATGTATGAGGAGGAGGAGAAAGTGATGTGCAAAATAATTTTGATTGGAGCAGTTAGACATGTGAAACCTCAGGGAGGTTGACTAAGCATGTGAATCTAGGGCTTGAAATGGTGCAATAAACTCAAAGACCAGAGGCTACCATCAGAAGTAAGAGCCAGATCTCGGGAATGACACCAGGGTTCGATAGGAATGGACAGACCGTTAAAGAGATCTGGAGCAGCGTCATTTTGGCTCCACCCTTACACATCACAAATACACAATATATACATGCATTTAGCTCTACATATTCAGTGTGTCCTTACTTCATTAATGGAAAGTGTTGCATTTGAATTATGAAATTAAGTCCATTACTTGTAGAAATAAAGATTCATATATACTGTGTGCCTTAATCCTATTAAATGAATTGTAGTCTTTAGAGATTTTATTAAACCATCCTTACACTATTAACATGTATTTACTTTATAAACAAGAACAATTGCACTAATGTTTAGGCATTGGTATTCATAATGTAGTTCTTAGTTACACTTCTATTCGTGCATTCACACATATTAATGTGCACCATTGAATAAGATGCTCGACTTAACTAGGCCTGTATTTCTTTCTGCATGAAAACTGTTGTCCCTTTCTGTTTGCGTGTCTTTTCCTCGTATGTGCATTCACATAGTTTGTTGGTTTGAGAATAGATGTAACTGTAGTAGCGATAAAGAGCCTGAGAAGAAGACCCTGACATAGAACATAGAGTGTCAACTCTATTCAGTAATGTTGCGAGGAGTTACAGATAGCCAAGGGCGATGTTCTTCCCTGGTTTGTTCTGGAAGAATCTATTAATGTTGCAGCTCACACCGTGAGAATGGTAGGGACAATGGAGCCCCTGGTGGTTGATGTTGGCCACTTTTCCTTTGGACTTTGAGAGGCACAGACCTCTATGCTTACCCTTCTGATTTCCTTGATGAGTGTGACTTAGACTAACACTTGTTTCCCTATCCTAAGAAAACCTTTGACCGGGCCTCCGAAATGGAGGCCTTCCCACAACCTTCTGTATTTTTTTTCCTTCCATATTTTCTGACTTTTTTAGATCCTTTTTAGATTTAACCACCCTCATTCATTTTAGACTCTAAATTAATTGACTTATGTTTAAAAGAGAAGGTAGAAGACTCTTTTCTGAACATCAGATTGTACTGTTAAATCTTTGTATTGTTGTGTCTGAACTTCTTGTTTGTCTCATACTGTTGCGCCAGAACTTCTTTAGGAGGGTTGGCTATCCATTTACAGCACAGTATTGAGATTAATTTACATTAACCTGACTGCTAACTTGTAATAAAACTCCTTGACCTTATTTAGTGATTCCTCGTTCTTATTGTGTAGCCAATAGAGTTGCACTGTTTATTTGTCTTTGACCAATTGCCAACTCCCTTCACCTCTCAGTCGTAGATAAAGACAAGACAGGAACACAAACATAGCTGTTTAGTTGTAAATAAGGAGGAAGCTCTTAAGTGAAAATGAGAATATGTTTATTGTGCTTAAGAAACAAAGATTTTAAATCTTTATGGAAGTTGCTGAACGTGGATTCAGCAAGTCATGAAAGTCCAAGAGGTGCAGTAATACCTCCAGAAAGATGGACTCTTCACTTCAGCATAATTCTCGATAGAGGCTAGCGGAAGAAGTGTATGGGGACAGGACCGGCTTTAGATCGGTGCTACTGGTGCGGCTGCATGGGCGCTGACTTTGAGAGGGGTCACTATCCTCAGGGGAGGCACTGTGTTTAGCAATAACATACGATTTAAAATCACCTGCTTCATAGTTCCTTGCTGGTCCTTCTTTCAGGCAGCAATAAAAATGTCACACTAACTTGTGATTAATGTTCCTGCTAGATAGAGGGATCAGAGGTTTGTCTTTTGGCAGTTTTGACTCATCTAAGGTAGCTCAGAGGGTTAATATACCTGCTGCACAGAACAGATCTGTATTTTATGTGGATAGCTGAGTGGATTAGTGGAGCCAGCCTTTACCAGCTCTGTTCAATAAATTAAATGTGTTTGAGAGATGACAGGCCCTCAGGAATTCGAGGAGGAGGTCATGGGTTTAAAAAGATGGTCGCACCGGGCGCCACCAGCTCTAAAGCCGGCCCTGTATGGGGAAGTTGAGGAAGGGTTCTACCCTTCATGGCTTGTCTAGACCATGCAGCAACTATCTACTATTCTAAATCTCTTAAAATGTCTTTCCAATAACAGTGTTCTGATTGCAACAACAATTTGCGGGTATTCCAAAGGTCTGTGCAGCAGTACAGGAACAGTTAAGACTTCGGTGTTGTGAAATGCTAACATACTTACAGTTAAAATATTTTTGTGCCCTGATGATGAGGGTCCACGTGGATTACATTAGGGTACTCTGTTGGCCCAGAATAAAGGATTCCCTGATCTGTTTTGTAATATTCTTTAACATGATAACGTGACTACAATCTTGTCGTTTTCTTTCACTGATGTGTCTCCCCTGCATAAAGCGACCTGTATTTGCCATAATGTTCTCATTCTTTTTCATCTTCAGGTAATAGAAACAAGAAATGTGGAAGCACCCTATTTCTTGCCTGAAATAATTTTCCGAGACAAATCCAGGTATGTGGGTGGTGTAGTTGCCATAACTCTACTTGTGCTAAGTTTTGCGAGAAATGAGTCATTTATAGAAACTGTATCAGTGGATAAATATTTAGAGGGTTTAATTAGTTATCCAATTAGAAGGATTCATGACATGCTAAATGGGAGTGTAATGGACTTTGAAGGTAAACATAGACGTGTACTGATTAAGACAGGCTTGATTTTGACACGTACTATATTACTGTCACAAATGATAAATCTACAGCTGTACACTAAGAACTGGTTTAACAGCTCCCACATCTAATTTTAGAAATAGAAATTGTTGTGCATGGTTTTCATGCACCTGAAAACTGTCCTCTCTTCAGTGATCTACCAGAGTGTTCGAGTATTGAAAAAGTGCAGTGCATTTCATTGGTGACATCCCTGTTGACAGTCCAAGATAGACAAGAGGCTACACCCAATGTGGCTAAGTTCAGTGGTCTAGCTGGTGGGCTGGTCGTCCTAGGACTGTCGCTGGTGTCCTGGTTGCCAGAAGACCAGGGACTGGCAAATTGCTAGTAAGAGGAGACGGCGCTGCCAGGATCAAGTCCAAGATAGACAAGAGGCTACACCCAATGTGGCTAAGTTCACTGGTCCAGCTGGTGTGCTGGTCACCCAAGGACTGTCGCTGGTGTCCTGGTTGCCAGAAGACCAGGGACTGACAAATTGTTGCAAGAGGAGACGGCGCTGCCAGGATCACCGAAGGCTGCCTCTATGTCCTTTTTGGTGTTTAGCCAAAGAGATGAGTATACAGATAGACTCAAGGATGTTGTCAGCCCACATGAGCTGTTGAAAAGAACAGACACGAAAGCATTTGGAAAGGAGACGATTGAGGTTAGTTTGAGCGTGTAGTGATGCTATTAAAATCGCAGTACTATCATCAAAACAGGACAGAATCCTGTGTGCTAATACATCTTGATCATGACTGTTTTTGTGTAGTTAGTGATAGCAAGACTTGATCTTTCTGAAGAATGTAATCGAAATCATAGTCTGAGTGCAAGTTGAAAGACTTCAAGTAGTTTGAAAAACATGTTTACAATCTGTAATTATATATTTTATATTCTGTGTGGCGAATCTTAGCTTTGACTCTAGCTTGCTATTTTTGTATGTGCTAAAAATGCTAATGTAGACAGGCTCCTTCTCCTGACACTATTAGACTGACAGGAGATGGTGGGTATCAGTGAAAAGTGTCAGGCTACATTTTTTCTTGGAATAGTGTTTAAGGTTAAGAAAATAGGTTAGCATAACTTTCCCTTTGTTTTGTAGAAAAAAGGAAACTATAGCCTTAAGAAGCAAAATATTTCTGGGTCAGTTGACTAGTTTTTTCTCTACATTTCAATTTTTCAGTGAGCAAGGGGCAATGTCCCCTCCTTAAACTAAATGGATTAAAACTTGTACAGACTGTCACAAACAGATGTCTGTGACAGATGCGCACAAGGCAGGTCTCTGGTGTTTGGGTTCGGGCCACAACGCCAAGTTGTGCAAGGAATTTGCCCTTCTAAATCTGAAGGAGTTCCAAGTACGTGAAGCCAAGCTATATGTAATTGAACACCGAAATAATTCTCAAAAGTCCTGCTCAAGGTTGATGGTGCAGATTCATTCTGACTCTCAGTGCATTTCCCACAAGTCTTTGTTGTTGTCCAAGTCTTCAGGTAAGTCGTAAGGCTCTTCTGGTGAATAGAGCCATAGAGGGTGTGTCCGCCTCGAAAATAGGGACTGGATGTTATTCCTGTTATTTCCTAGCATCTAAAAGGATGGAGTCCATCTTCCTATTTTAGATCTTCACCCTTTCAACTTCTTCCTGAGAAAGGACTAATTAAAGATGCTAATGCTAGCACAGGTTGTGTCTGCCCTGGATTCAGGAGACACCTAGTTCCATGTTTCCGTCCTACAGGCCCACAGACACTATTTGCAGTCCAGGGTAGTTGTTAAAAATGGGATTTCTGGTTGGCTGGGACATGCGCCTACACCAGGCAGAAACCACCACTCTAGTCAGGGCAAGGGAGTTACACACTGAAGATAACCCCTGCTCACCCCTTTGGTAGCTTGGCAGAGCAGCCAGGCTTATCTCAGAGGCAATGTGTAAAGCGTATTTTGCAACACACACACAGCAGCGACACTCTAGGCACACTACAAAAGAAACTCCACACAAGGTTATATAAAAATAGCCTTTTTATTATCCATAAAACACATTAGAATGCAATATCATAAATATACACTGTGCCACCTGGCACTACGTATCTCTTTACAGGGATTATATACATCACAGGGCCAATCAAGCCACTGTCATAATCAGTGCACAAATAACCGTTAGGGAGGACAACCAGCACTTACTGGTAAGAGTGCACTTACCAGAAAGCATGAGGCATGAACCATGGGATAATAATCAGCATTGCCCAGTACACATATACATCCTCAACATAAGGCACCACAGTAAAAACTTGCAGTAGACATTAGGCATAAACCGAATCCCTGTGAATCCCCTTGTATGAGACAACATGACATCAGGGTGCAATGCACACGAATTGCTAGGGTACAAATTACCATCACATCGCTGTACCCATGGTGCCAAATCCTGGCAACGTAATATCCAGAAACCTACTCACATCAGGTCATAGCATCTAGGAAAGACCAGCATCTGCTGACCAGGACTGCATAACAACAGTTAGAGAGGCCTCTGCGCTCCTATGACAATACCTAATGTTCTTCCCCTAGGCTTCTCACAGATAGCAACTAACAAATCCGGGGACCCTACTGGGCTTCCCCGGAATGCCATTCGAAAATGCCCCCAACATTATGTAGGAGTGCAGCTGCCCACTATCATGCGACTTAGTTGCAGCAAGTTGGGGAATGCGTGAATGTATGGCATGGGGGCCTCTGTCGAGGTCGCGCCCCGGCCTAACCACACAAAGAATGGCCCTGGTGCCCAGCGCACCGAATGCGGGCGGGGGATGCAACATGCACTAGGTAAAGCTCCCGCTACTCCTCTCACTTGCCTGGGGCACCTCCTTTGAGCGGGAGCACCCAAGCGACCTCCTTCTGGTTCAGCCGGACCGGACGGCTCTCTTCTCAGCATTTTCCTTCTAGGTGAGGTCGGCAACTGGCCCACTTTCCTCCTGTTTCTCCAGGGCTGATTTCACGGGACCAGGGAGGCTCTTCTGTCGCCCCACGCCTCTGGCAGCTTACCCTGTGCTGCAGAACCTTCCTCGCTGGGGATGTGGGGCTTGCCTCTCTTCACGGAGTGAAGTCTCTGTCGTCCGGGTTCTTCCCTGCTTAACCACTCACTGCAGTTGGCCCCGTCCACAACCAGGCTTCAAGTTTGCCTGACTTCCGGTGGCTGCAGGAGCTTTCCCTTCGATGGCCTCATTTCATGTTATGATTGCTCTCTGCACCCGCCGTGGGACACTTCAAAGAGAGCCCACGTCAGGGGTTCAAATGCACAGGTCACCGAAGTCCTCAAGCACTCCCCATGCTGCTCTGGGCACAATGCCCCCACCTAGGCACTTCAAGGCAACAGAAGCAGAGCGCTCACTACGGGCTGGCTAGATGGTGCACTGACCCGCCCTCCGGCCGCTGCCGTTTTCCTCAAGAAACTCAGCGCTTCTGGGGTACAGGCACAGCAATCCACACGCTGGACTGCAGTATGAGCCCACACCTGAGGCTCAGGTAAATGAACTCCAGTGCACCCAGGCCAGGTTCTGGGCCACGAGCCCCACGAGAACCGAGCACCCAGATCTGTCCAGACCAGGGGCATAGCAGCACTCCTGGAAGAGTGCTAAGGGACAGCCAGGCAGGCCAGCATAATGGGCTTCAGGACAGAGGTGCTGTCCTTCCCTCAGTCCCCCAGAATAGTCCAGACCCCAGGCGCTTCCTCCTGGCAGTCCCACGCAGTGTCGTCTTCAGTTCCAAGCAAACTCACAGCCTCAATACTTATACCAGCTAGGTCTTTGTTGTCCCCCTGCCACAGGGTCCTGCACCTGGCCCAAACCAGTTCTGGGGGCACTCACACCTTTCTCTAAAGGTGCACCACCACCCTCTTTGTCAGTGTAGGCTCTGGCCCCAGACACACCACAGGGGGGCGGTGCCAGCATTGTGGAAGGCAGGCACAGTCCCATTCAGTCCTAGGTACTACTCCTCCCACCACTCCAAATGCATATTGGCCTATTCAGCCTAGTGCTAACTCACCCAGCCCCTGTCACTCCAGAGCAAGACATGCAATACTGATCAGGCAGGCACAAAGACACATAGCACACAGAAATGCCCACTTCTAAAAGTGGCATTTCTAAAATAGTGATAATAAATCTGCAAACACCATTCCGCAGCATTTATTACCACTATTCCAAACATACCAAATTTGACCACTCTACTCCTCTCAGATCAGGCATTACCACTGAAGCACATATAAGGGAATCCCCAATGCATTACAATGAGAGGGCAGCCTCACAGCAGTGAGACACCAAAATGGCTGTTTGTCACTACCAGCACATGCCACACAGTTAAGGCACATGTCCTACCTTTTACCCACAATGCACCCTGCTCATAGAGCTAGCCCAAGGCCTACCTTAGGGGTGACTGATATGTAGAAAAAGGGTAGTCCCAGATGTGGCACTCACTTAATGTGCCACGTCACAGTGGCAGTAAACTGCGTGCGCAGGCCCTGCAATGGCAGAGGCCTGAGACAGGTTTGAAAGGCTACTTTGGTCTGTGGCCCAATCAGTGCTGCAAGCCCACCAGTAGCATTTAATGTACTGGCCCTGGGTATCTGAGATACCACTTTACTAGGGACTGACAGGTGAATTAAATATGACAAACCGGTGTAGACCAATCTTACCATGTATACCACAGAGAGCACACACACTTTACACTGGACACCAGTGCTAAAGTGCGCAGAGTCCTAAAACCACCAACACCAAGTCAGACAAACAGGTCAGGGATGACCCTGCAAAAAGGGCCAAGTCCAACAGTAGCCCAGGAGCATTTTCAGTTTACTGTGCTCACATTCGGCCTCACTAGTCTCTCTCTGGAGTCCACAAAAGTGATGGCAGTGGTAGCGCATTCTTCGGAGGTCGGGGATACCAGTCTTCCCCTACCTTGATTACCAGCTATTTAAGGTGGTCTCATAACAGTCTGTCACAGACTACCTCCATGCGAAGGTAAATCTTCTGGTATCATTGGGGTTCACTAGCAAAGTGCCGAAGTGACACCTGACTCCTTCACAGAGGCTCCAGTTTTTTTAGTCATTCTGATTATGGTACATTTTTGGGGCCTTCCCTTTGGATCAACGAGTCCAGAACATTAAGGCTATAATGCCGATGCTTCAACCTCAGTCCTGGGTCTTGGTGAGAGTGCCTCTAAGACTTTGTGGCCTATTAGCTTCCTACACAAGGCTCATGGACCATGCGAGATGGCATGTTGCAGGCTTTGCAGTGGTATCTGAAGTCTCAGTGGGCCCAGCAGCTAGAAAATCTGTTAGATTCCATCCACGTTTTGGAGAAGACTGCAAAAGGTCTGGCTGCTCGACCAGGCACAGTTGGACCAGCGGCATATCCCTGTTGCTGGTGAAAGACATATCACTTTTGGGTTGGTGAGATCATCTGGGAGAGGTGGACATCAGACGACTCTAGTCTCCGACAGAGCTCTAACTTCACATCAACCTCTTGGAGTTGCGAGCCATTTGCTTGTGGTTGAAATCCTTATTACCTTCCATGAAAGGAAGACTGTTACAGTTTCTCAGAGGAACACACCACCGCCATTTGGTATTGCAACAAGCAGATTTGCGGGTGGGGTCCTGAGTCGTGTGCTAGGAGGCTCTGCGCCTCTGGAACTGGTCGAATCGTCAGCGCAGTTCTCTGGTCCTGCACCACCTGGTGGGATCTTTAAACACCAGAGTTGGCTATCTCGGCAACACCTAGTGGATCACAAATGGCAGGTACAACCAGCGGTGGTGCAGGGCATCTTACAGTAATTTGGAGAACCCTGGCTCGATCTTTTTGCCAGCCCCCAAAACCATACAGCATCAACAATTTTGTACACTGGAGTTCCCAAGAGGTCTCGCTCTCATAGAGCCATTCTGACTAAAGTGGAACTCTGGACTCCTGTATGCCTTTCTGTTCCATGCCTCTCCTGTTTGTTATCTTAGCGGCTCTGAATTGGGCCTGGAGAGTGAAGTATCCAGTACTCCTAGACATGAGCATCTGCCCTCGAACAAGCGGCTGCTTCTGGAGGGTCTTTTGGCACAGCAACCGGGCAGGGTCTTGGATCTGGGCTTGAGCAACCTTCACTTCCTTGGATGGAGATTGGACAGTGGATAATTCCAATTAATCTCCCTCATGAGGTTGTTGATGTAAGCTTGACAGCTAGATGCCTTTTGCAAAGCCATTGTACACCAGGCACTGAAACAAATTTGGCCCAGTGAGGACTTGCACTGGGCACTGATAAAGGCGTTTTGTAGTCTCTTTCGACTTTTTGATGTTTGCCAGAGCAGCTTTCATTGTTCAAATCACCTATTACGATGAGTTTTCTTAAAGGATTGCAACACTTGTTCCTGCCAAAGTCCTTTGTGATGCCAGAGTGGGTCTTGAATTTGGTTCTTACTTTTCACATTTTCACGCATTTGAGCCTGTACTCAGTTGTTCACTGTGCCTCTTTACTCTGAAATTGGTAGTTCTGGTTGGGATAATGTCAATTTGTTGCCTCCCTGAGATGCAGGCACTCTTGGTTCAGCCACTTAATGCCACATTTATTCCAGAAAAATTGGTATTGAGAATTTGAGATGTATTTCTGCCAAAAGAAGTAACGTCTTTCTATGTTGGGCAGGCTGTCATCCTCCTGGCATTCTTTGCTCTTCTTAATCCCTAGAATGCATAGGAGACACTACATAGACCCCTCTGAGAGAGTCCACTGCGTAAAGGGAGCCTCTCGCAACAGCGATAGGGAAGTGATACCACTTCCCCTGGGATCACAGCTTACCAGACTTTGGACGTTGCTTTGACTCGTCTACCGGTTTTTGGCCCTGTCGCCCTTCCCCCTCCTCTTTCCAAGCAGTTTCTCTCACCCTACCCTCCTCTTTCCAGCCTTCATTATATGTCTACTTCCCCTGCTCCTACCCCCTTCCCCTGAATCTCTCCCCTTGCCTGCTTTTCCCCTTACGTATTTGTGCTTATTGTTTATCTCGACCTTACAAGTTACTATGTTGCCATGCTCTAATAACTGTGTAACCTTTGTAACGATGTAACCTGTAACTATGATTTGATACTCATGTAAAGCACTCTGATACCTCTGGGTCTAGCCAGCGCTATATAAAATCTATAAAATAAATTAACTGTATTCCAAAAAAACCCTCATGATCAGTCCAGATCCACTGGGTTTCTCAGGGCAAGGTATTCCAGAAAGGAACCATCTCTAGGTGCATAGTGACCTGGATTAAAATCGGCTACCCACTAGCTAAGAAGGAGCCCCAAAAGAGTTATGGCCTCATTCTACTCATAACTTAGGGATCCAAAAGAGGATTCAATCGTAATCCTCTGCTCGTCAACGCCCTATCAGTAGTACAAGGGTACGAACACAATAATAATACTAACAAACCAGATCACAAGATGTGAAGAACCAGTAACGTGAGTCACCCCTGGTGTAGGATTCCCATCAACAGTCTTGTAATGATCAATATTATCATTTGGAAGTCCTTATCGGGTATTATGTCTCTAGATCATTGAGACCGGCATACCCCGATAACCAGATGCGGGGTAGCGACCCACAATCACTTGGTACTGCCACATAGTGTTGATGTGATGGGAAGTGCAGTGTAAACAAAACAAAAGTAAGTGGTGATCTGTGGGATGCATAGCCAGAAGTCAAGTAGCCAGAGCTCACAGGTGACTGTGCCTCCCCCTGACTCAGTCACAGCCGGAGATACCGACGGACAGGTAGGATTACCTGTGTTGCTAGCCTATCACTAGAGGGTTGCATTGTGCTAGACATATGTGGTATATAAGAAACTGCGCAGTGAGCAGGTTCTGTTTAGCCGATAGTGGACAGGGAGGTGGATAGAGGTTGTGTGTGAACCTGTAGATGGGTGTTAATTAGCTCCATGTACAGAACACTGTGGACTACGTAGTTTTATACATTGCCAGAGCAGCATCTTGTCTGGGCTTCTGGTCTTTGTTTTTTACGCAGTTGGTTTTGGTATTGTAGAGCGGGGTCTCATATATCCTGAGCCAGGTCCAGGAAGAGGTGAGGTCCACTCCCCGGACACTCTGGGTGAGTAAGCAAGCATTTACATTCTTTGTGAAACAATTTAATATGTTTTCTGCAGACCAGTGTAGCGGATTGTGATTTTCCTGTATGTTTGTCCTCCCTAAACAGTAAATACTCAACCAGGTTCCGAAGAGGGGATGTGACACAGTCGAAGGAACATTATATCCTTTACTGGTTTTCACTTGTGTGTTTTTTTCTTATTTTTCACACTTTATTCACAATCTATGCAGTAGTATCACTTGAGAACAGAGACCCTGACGAAAGCCGAAGGCGTTATCCCTTAGTGGCTGAAACATGTTGGTCTCCTCGCAGCTATTTGTTTGGACTGCGATTACGATGTTATACTGTTCTGGTTTTTATTAAGGAAGGGGCCAACAATTATTAAAGTTTTCTGGGTTGAGTTCCCTATCCTTTTTTAAGATCACCACTTACTTTTGTTTTGTTTACACTGCACTTCCCATCACATCAACACTATGTGGCAGTACCAAGTGATTGTGGGTCGCTACCCCGCATCTGGTTATCGGGGTATGCCGGTCTCAATGATCTAGAGACATAATACCCGATAAGGACTTCCAAATGATAATATTGATCATTACAAGACTGTTGATGGGAATCCTACACCAGGGGTGACTCACGTTACTGGTTCTTCACATCTTGTGATCTGGTTTGTTAGTATTATTATTGTGTTCGTACCCTTGTACTACTGATAGGGCGTTGACGAGCAGAGGATTACGATTGAATCCTCTTTTGGACCCCTAAGTTTGTAGTTGTTTGTTGATTCCTACGGGGGATAATACTTAGGCCCGGTCGGTAAACATCCCTCTAGCCCTGTATTAGATTGTCTTTTCTCATTCTACTCATACCAAGGCGGCAACTACTGCAATGACATGCGGAGTTCCGTAGGAAAGTACCCCTTTTTCATGGTTACCCCTTAATATTTATTTAGGAAACAAGGGACCCCTATCAGCACATCTAGCTATAACATAGGGAATAAAACTAGTATAAGAAGGTTATAGCTAGAAAACGATGTCAACCATTTCTATACCAAAGAATACCTTTCTATGTCTGAGATATAGGCATGTATTTGACAAGCACCCTACAAGAACATGATGTACATATGCAAAAACTTATATTGATAAGTATATATATATATTTTTTTAATTGTATAAGGTTCATACTTCAATTGACGAAACAATGATTCGATTATGCATTTAGGAATCAAATTAATCATTACAGAGAAATAAATTCATCAACAGTCATAAGTATTTACAAATCCATGTGATAGACGAAAACGTTGACTCAGGCAGTGCGGCAGATGTCTACAACGCGCGTTTCGGCATACATGCCTTCATCAGGTAGCCGTCCACTACTCATGAAGCTGATGGTGAACAGTGATATACTGTGGCTTCAACTAGATCTGTACTTCAGGGTAGATAGAGCAGAGCTATGTATATATACAGGAGTATGTCATTGAGTGAAAATACTTTCGAAGGTTAAGCCATGAGGCCCGTGATAAAGTGAGACGACTGGCCCACATGAGTTCAATATATATAGTGATGACTCCTCACATAAGGGTCGTAAGTGGGCGGGGGCGTCAACACCTGAAATTTACTCGAAAAAGCGACTGAAAATAGTTGAATTTCATTACCTGACTCGATAACAATTGAGTCGTATTGGTCTTGTATTACCGCGAAACATCACATGTTGCCAGTGAGGGCTGCCGTTTTTAAATAATCCGAAGATATTCTCCTTTGAAATCGCGGAAACGATGCAGGCAGCCTCACGTCCGGGTGTCTCTGGCTCAGAATGAGCTCGAAAATAAACGGTAATATTTGCCTGTTGCACTTTGACTGAGTGGACCGTGGGTCCCTGCCAATTAGGTTTCCCAGGGTCTGTGTTCTTTTCCAGAACTGTACCATCATTGCTCCCACAATTGGCACACCTCTGGCCCACATATACGTCCCTTGTAAAATGTATCAGTAGTACCAAAGTCCTTAGGGCTGCAACATGTATTGTTCCACCCTAAAGGAACCCCACATTAAACCCATACACCCTGCCCTTTCAGGCTAGGTGTTGTGGTGTAGCTAAACTAAAAGAGTCGACATGGCACACCTTCCTGGGTGCCATGCCTACACACCTCTGCCTATGATATAGGTAGGTCACCCCTCTGGGAGACCTAAGGCAGGGTGCACTATACCACCGGTGGAGGCATAGCTGCATGGGCAATATGCCCCTACAGTGTCTGAGTCTGGTTCGAGGCATGTGGGCTGCTGAATTCATATCTGTGCATAGATCGCCGCCTAGTGTTGGGTCCGGATGATTGCACATGAGTCTTCGAAGTATCACGAGATAGGTGGCTCCTCCTCTGGACTACAGTGCGCATGAGAATCCCCTCCATCTTCAAATTGTTTTTCTCCGCCATTGGGTTCGGATGTTACTATCTTAGCTCAAGTTAGGAAAACTTTCTACAAAGCCAAAAGGCTTTCGAGCGTCTGTATCGTTTCGTTCGTTTTTTTTCACAACTCGACCCGATCTTCGATCGACGATGGAAAGAAGCCCATTCAAGAGGTGTCCTCTTTGCAATGCAAAATACCCGCACATCGATGTTCACCAGGTGTGCAACAAGTGCCTGTCCCCGGATCACAACGAAGCCAACCCTATGGCCTGCGCCCGGTTCAGGTCGAAGAAAACTCTTCGGATTTGAAGCGCGGCTCGGTTGGAGTCGCAAAGGTCAGCGCCTAATCCAGACAACATCTTCGGGACCGAAGACGAGGAGGTCATCGATCTGGAGAATCGGGGGGAAAACTCGGATCCTGTTTCGGAGAATGACTCAGAGTATGACGCCGAAGATGAAGAGGTGTTAATAGAAGAAGACGTCGTTGATGAGGTAGGAGACGACGCAGAGGCCCTTGGGGCCGTAGACGATAGCTCAGGCGAGGAGCTAGGCCCACCCGTCAATACGGGGGCTAACAATAAAGCACTCGAGAAGGCTCCGGTCGAGGGATGGCCACAGGGCCTTACCCAAGATCTATCACATCGTCCTACAGCCCCACATAAAAGCCCGGCTACGGACATTTATAAAGAGCCATCGGTATTGAAAATGCCATCGATCCAGGAAAATCGAAACCGAAAGCATCACTATCAAAAACGAAACCGAAAGTGCAGCTGGCTCTAGTCGGTTCCAAGGCCTCAAACCCCTCGGAGCCGAAGAAACAAACAAAGGCCAACAATGCCAATAAGTTACAAAAAGTCATCGAGCCGAAGGTTGGGGCTCCCAAACCCAAAGTCAAGGCTGTCGAACCGGCGAAGTCGGCGCCGAAGAGAGTCGATACTGAAAAGAGGCTCGATCCGAAAGAGAAGGTTCATCCTCAGACAAGGCCTGAGACCAAAACGAAGACTGGCCACAAGGCCCGTGTCGAATAGACACAATCGACCCCGTTCGTATCCAAACAGGTGTCTGAGTCGCTCCAACGCATCAGAGAAAAGGCTACAATGGTCGGACCGAAGAAGGCCCCAACCCCAAAGTTGGTCGGAGACATTCAGACCGCATCAACACCAATCAAATTCGGGTTGCCACCGATGGTGCGACCGAAGATGTTCGAACCAAAAAGAGGTATCGGAGCCGTTAAAAAAGTGTCGATGGAACAAGAGATGGCAGAAGAGCCTGACGAACAGGAGTCGAGGCAGTTCATCGACTCGGACACTGGTAGACTATCCATGTATAAAAGGAAAATAATACCAGAAACACCCATGGAGTCATATAAGATTCCATTGAAAAAAAAGCTGGACTCAACCACATCACCAGCTCTTGTGGACCCTCTGCAGCCCTATGGACAAGACCCTCAGAATTTTTCACCCACATACTCAGAGGTGGATGCAGGGGATAATGATGACGAGGATGCCACTTATCATGGGGACACTGATCCCGAAGATCAGGACCAACCATGGCAGACCCAACTGACACAGGGGATCCACAAAATGCCCCTGACACACATACATACAATGTGAATACATCTCCTACTGATGACACTACTGCCTTTAACACCCTTATTGAAAGGGCAGTGGATAACCATAAGGTCCAACTACATGCTGACCCTATTGAGGAGGATTTCCTGGTTGACACCTTTTCCACATCGGAAAGATCAGTCAAGACTCTACCCATGCTAAAAGGGGTCCTTAAGCATGCTAATGACATTTTTAAGGAGACCACCAGAGCGAGGTTATTAAACCCTAGAATTGAAAAGAAATATAGACCGGCAACTGCGGACCCTACGTATATAAAGGGACAGCTGCCATTGGACTCATTAGTTGTTTCTAATGCACGTAAGAGAGCAAACTCCCAGACTACAGGTGATGCTCCTCCTCCTGACAAAGAGTCAAAACTACTGGAAACATCAGGCAAAAGGGTGGCAGCGCAGGCTGCTAACATCTGGCGCATTGCCAACACTCAGGCACTCTTAGCCAGATATGACAGGGCACATTATGATACCCTTGAGACACTGTTGCAACACCTACCAGATCAGTACAAGGAGGGGGCAGAGCTGCTAATCCAGGAAGGAAAGCTTATAACCAATGCTTCCATCAAGTGTGCACTAGACGCAGCTGACACTGCAGCCAGGGCCATTAACACTAGCGTCATGTTAAGAAGGCATGCCTGGTTAAGAATCTCGGGATTCAAACTGGAAATACAAACTACTATACTTAATCAGCCAGTTAACCCGGACTACTTATTTGGACCTGAGGTTGACACCACCCTTAAAAAAATTAAGAAAGACACCGACACTGCAAAGTCTATGGGGGCTCTGCAGTCGCAGCAGTTTCGGGTTGGCTATTTTCGCCGCTCCAATAATAGAGGATCTTCAAGAGGCCACAACACACAGCAGACACAGTATAGTAAAGGAAGTACACAAACCACCTACAACAAAGGCAACCGGGGTGGATATCGTGGAAACAACATCAAAGGCAGAGGAAGAGGAAACAACAGTTCCAGATCCTCTGCCAATAACAAACAGTGACGCCCTGTCACTGCCCCCGACCATATAACACCTGTCGGAGGGAGACTACAACAGTTCCTGCCGGTCTGGAAATCCATCACCACAGACAGGTGGGTGAGAGACATTGTCCAGTACGGGTACTTTCTAGAGATTACATCCACTCCACCCAACATACCACCAAGGCACCGTCCTATGTCCGCAGAGCACTTGCACTTATTGCAGCAGGAGATCGTCAGCATGCTGCAAAAAGGAGCCATAGAGCTTGTGCCTGTAGAAGACCAAGGTTCAGGAGTGTACTCTCTGTATTTCTTAATACCCAAAAAGGGCGGGTCTCTCAGACCCATACTGGACCTAAGACCTCTAAACCAATAAATTCGGTTGGAGCATTTTCATATGCTCACCTTACAGCAGGTTCTACCGTTACTCAGTCAGGGAGACTTCCTCGCAACACTGGATCTAAGAGATGCGTATTTCCATATACCCATACACCCATCACACAGAAAGTATCTCAGGTTCACTATTCAAAATCAACATTATCAGTTCACAGTCCTCCCTTTCGGAGTAACAACGGCACCCAGGGTGTTCACGAAGTGCCTAGCAACAGTAGCAGCACACATAAGGAGACAGCGCATACATGTCTACACTTATCTGGACGACTGGCTTATTCAAGCAAAGACAGCCCAGCAGTGTGCCAGCCATATGTCCCACACCATTCATCTTCTTCACAATCTGGGATTTTCGCTGAATTATCCAAAGTCACATCTTCAGCCCGTCCACGTGCAACAGTACCTGGGCGCGACAATAGACACTCTGGCAGCCAAAGCTCAGCAAAATTCAGCGAGGATAAACAGCATGCAATTGCTGATACAAAAATTCAGACCCCAACACTCGCTTCCAGCAAGAGTGTTCATGCAGTTGATAGGCATGATGGCCTCCTGCATCTTCATAGTCCCGCACGCGAGACTACATATGCGCCCGCTTCAGGAGTGCTTGGCACGTCAATGGAATCAGGCTCAAGGACAATTTAAGGACCTAGTGTTGGTGAGTGGTCGAGCATACAACTCTCTGCATTGGTGGAACCCACAAAACCTTTGCAAGGGCCGCCCGTTCCAAGAGCCTGTACCACAGATAATACTGACAACGGACGCATCTCTCCAGGGATGGGGAGCTCATGTACTCCATTACACAGTGCAGGGACTATGGACGACACAGCAAAAGAAGATGCACATCAACTTTTCGGAATTGATGGCAATCTTCATGGCAATGAAGGCTTTCAAAGTACACCTGTGCAACAAAGTCGTGTTGATCCGGACGGACAACATGACGGCCATGTACTACCTACAGAAACAGGGAGGAACACACTCTCCACAGTTGTCTCATCTGGCTCAGAGTGGAAGTGGGCCATTCAGAGGAACATCTTCCTCATGGCGGAACACCTCCCAGGCAAGGACAACCAGACGGCGGATCTGCTCAGCAGACACAGCCACCAGATGCACGAGTGGGAGATACACCCATCAGTACTCCAACCGTACTTCCAGCAGTGGGGTCATCCAAAGATAGACCTATTCGCCACAAGGGAGAACGCAAAATGCCAAAGCTTCGCCGCCAGGTTCCCACATCCGCAGTCACAGGGCAATGCGATATGGATGAACTGGTCAGGCAGATTTGCGTACGCTTTCCCCCAGCACCACTGATACCGCTAGTGGCACGCAAACTGAGGCAACACTCGATGACCCTCATCCTAGTTGCTCCAACGTGGGCACGCCAGCCATGGTACACCACGCTAGTAGAACTTTCCGTGGTACCGCATCAACGACTGCAGACTTTTAACGCAGAGTCATGGCGAAATTCAGCACCCAGACCCGCAGCAACTCAACTTGGCGATCTGGCACCTGAAGTCTTAGAATTTGGCTACCTCCACTTGCCGCCAGAATGTATGAATATCATCAAGGAGGCAAGAAGGCCCACGACCAGACCATGTTATGCGGCTAAATGGAAAAGGTTTGTCATATATTGTAACAATAATGACATTAACCCACTGGATGCATCAATTCAGAACATTATCTGTTGCACTTATACAGATGTAATCTAGCGTACAGTTCCATTCGTATACATTTATCCACAATAGCAGCTTATCTTCAGAACAGGCAGCACCTCTCCCTATTCAGAGTGCCTGCCATCAAAGCTTTTCTAGAAGGACTCAAGAGTGATCCCTCCCAGACAACCGCCTTCACCGGTCTGGAACCTAAATGTGGTCCTCACCAGACTGATGAGACCACCTTTTGAACCTCTACAATCTTGTGAGATTCAATTTCTGACCTGGAAAGTTGCTTTCCTAGTAGCCATTACCTCACTAAGAAGAGTTAGTGAACTCCAGGCACTAACCATTCAAGAGCCATTCATACAGGTCCACGCAAATAGGGTTGTACTACGCACCAACTCTACGTTCATGCCTAAGGTGATTTCGCAGTTCCACATGAACCAAACAATAGAACTGCCAGTTTTCTGTCCTAATCCAGAAAATGTCGCAGAGAGATCTCTACACACATTAGATGTCAAGAGGGCTCTTATGTACTATATAGACAGAACTAAGGATTCCATAAGACAAAACAACTGTTTGTTGCCTTTTCTCCACAGCATAAAGGCAACCCCATTTCCAAAGCAGGAATAGCCAGATGGATCGTCAAGTGTATACAAATCTGCTATGAGAAGGCTAAACGTACACTAACGATTCCTCCAAGAGCGCACTCCAAACGTAAGTTAGGAGCTTCCATGGCTTTCCTGGGGAATATTCCTTTAGAGGAGATATGTAGAGCAGCCACATGGTCCACTATACATACATTTACGAAACACTACTGCGTGGATGTACATTCAAGACAGCAAGCAGCTGTAGGACAGGCTGTTCTCAAAACTCTTTTTCAGACTGCTGAAGCTGGCACGGGCAGCCGCTGCTAACAGCAGGGACTGCTATATAATCTATGCACAGATATGAATTCAGCAGCCCACATGCCTTGAACCGAATATGCTACTTACCAGTATGCATCTGTTCTTGGCATGTAGGGCTGCTGACATTCATATTGCCCACCCTCCTCCCCGGCGCCTGTAGCAGCTGTAGCACTCAGAATTATTATGTAGCATGGACATCACTCACTGTATTACACTCCATCTCTGCCACAATGGCGAAAAACAAACTGAAGATGGAGGGATGCCCATGCGCACTGTAGTCCAGAGGAGGAGCCACCTATCTCGTGATACTTCGAAGACTCTTCCAGGACAACAATGTGCAATCATCCGGACTCAACACTAGGCGGCGATCTATGCACAGATATGAATGTCAGCAGCCCTACATGCCAAGAACAGATGCATACTGGTAAGTAGCATATTCGTTCTTGGACACTGTAAGTGCAGTGGAGCCATTTTGAGTGCATGGTTTGGGAATTTGTCAACACAAATTCCACAGCTCCATGGTGGCTCTACTGCAGACTGAGAAGTTTGGTATCAAACTTCTCAGCATTATAGATCCACACTGATGCCAGTGTTGGATTTATTATAAAATATACTTCTACACCATTTCAGAGATACCCCCTGAAAAACGACCAGCTTCTAGTTTAATGGCTGATTGGTCACTGCCAGCCAAACCGCATCAGACAGATTTCTGATCTCATGGGGTCAGAGCCTTTGTGCTCTCGGAGGTCAGAAAAGAAAGCCTGCTCTGGATGGAGGTGATTCTCACCTCCCCTAGCAGGGACAGCAGCACTTGCAGTGAGCCTCTCTCACCTTGTGTTATGGTGCATTTGGGCAACCCCAACTAGTGAAGGTGCCTACCTCCCTGTCCTCTCCCCATTTTTTTGGCTGCAGTACATGTGGGAAAATTGGTAAGCAGAGTAGGGGTGTCCACCTTGGCCTGGCCATCCCTAGAGTAGCCAGGAGCTGAGGTGAACCTTTCACTGCAGAATTATCTATCTTGGTTTGGATTAGGCGCAATAGGAATCGGGATGTGCCCCTCTCCCCACACGGAGGGGGTACCTAAAGGGTGTAGTCAAGCTAAGGAACGTTAGCCATTAGCTACTGCCCTCCAGTCGCAGTAACACCCTTAAATTTATTTAAGGGATCCCCTGAACCTGTTCCTCAGATTCGCCGACCTATGAGGAAGAAGGACCGCAGAGCTGTGTAGCAGTGGAGAAGAAGACAACTGACTTGGCCCCAGCCCTACCAGCCAGTCTCCTCCTCCAGCGACTCTACTCAGAGAAGTCAGTGTGTCCTGCAGCCAGCATCTCTCCAGCAACTCCAGAGACCTGTGCTGCTTTCAATAAAGACTGTCTCCAGTGGACACCAGATTTGTCCAGCAAAGCAACCTCCAACAAGGACTCCAGTGCTTCCTGGAACTGCACATTTTCACCACTCTGCACCAGTCGTCCTCGACCCGAGTCCATGTAGCCCAACTATAGTCTCCCCAGCGATCCTGACCTGGAATCTGGAGTTGGCATTTCAATCAATCAAGAAAACAAAGCTAAGAGAAAAAAGAGGAAAAAAGGAAAACACCAAAAGGGGGAGATTTTCCTATTGGTCACTACTTTGCATCTCCTTCCATTTACTTAAGGGCTCCCAAATCCTTATACCTAAGCACCTTCCTCTCCTCCCCTTCCGTGCATAGATATTTTTCTCAATATTATATGAATATAACAGATTTGCCAGCCAAATTTGAAATGCTGGGGGATTTTTATCAAGCCAAGCCCTAGCTATTACCAGTCTATAAACAGCCGTAGCAACAAATAGGAATTCAGCATACTGTTCCTGCTCACCCTTACCCACCCCTAGCAGAATCCAAGATGGTGTAAGAGTAATTTGTATATCCAAAGATCTCGTTAGAAACCCCTCTATCCCTTTAATTAATGAGTGTAGTTGAGGGCAAGTTGCAAAAATATGTATGCTATCCGCCTCCAATGAATTACATCGGGGACAGGTAGTTCCTGTATTACCACCCCATTTTGCTATCCTCGCCGGAGTATAATAAAGAAAATATAATGTCTTGTAGTGCTGAGACTGCAGAGGGGCTACACACAAAATTGTACGTCCTAAATTCAGAGACTCGAGAAATAGGGTGTTTTCATCTCCCAATTTCTCCGCCCATTTCGTGCTAAATTTCTCCAGATCATCCACCCTTCCCTTTATCAAAATTGCATAAAATGACCTAATTGTGTGATCCCCTTTCAGCTTAATTTTCTCCATTATTTCATTTTTATCAAAGCCTGCGGGACCTCCCACCTTGTTTTTGAAAAAGCTCCTGATCTGTAGATACTTAATAAACCCTCTATTGTCCAGCCCATATGCATCTCGTAGGTCTGAGAACTGTGCAAATCTGTCATGGCAAAACAGGTCACCTATTTGCGTGATCCCCCTTGCTGCCCACTCTGCCATTGTCTGATCAGCGAATATTTCAGTGGGGAATGATCTATTGTTAATCAGAGACACATATCTATTGTACCTCCCCATCTTGGCTTTCTTTAGAAAGGCATTTCACACACTTACTGCAGCCAAAACTGTCTTGAACCGAGTTCTCTTAAAATAACCAAAATCAATACAATTTAAAAAACAATTATCAACATTTGCCCCAAGCACAACAGCATAAACCCCAGTGGAAAAGTTATTCACCCTTTCATCATCATTATTCCCTCCAATTAATCCCTGCATATATTGCAAAACAGATGCCATATAATATAAACGGAAATCTGGTGCACCCCAACCCCCCTTGTCCCTAGGAAGTGTCATAAACCTATAAGCCCTCCGGGTCTTACCGTGTCCCCAGATAAACCTATTGCATATGGCCTCTAGACCATTAAACCAGCTGGCTTCAAACAGGAGAGGAATGGCCCTGAAGAAATACAAAAATTTAGGAAGAACCATCATCTTGATGATGTTGGTACACCCTACCAGCGACAGATGTAGGTTGTTCATCCTCTCTAGATCTGTTTTTACTTGGGCTATTAAGGGTGACATATTGTCTTTTACTATCTTATCTACTTCTGATGTAATCTGCACACCTAGATAGGTTGCCGCCCCCTCAACTCTATCATCATTACATACTACAAAGCTGTTTTTAACTATCTGGGTTTTAGTATTATTCAGGCTGTACCCCGAGAATTGCCCAAACCGATTAGCCTCTCCTTCGATTGCCCTAATAGCATCTGCAGGATTCGGAGTCAAGATGGCCACATCGTCCGCCTATGCCAACGTTTTGATCCAGCATCCATTCAATACTAGTGGTGGAATCTGATCATTACATTCCAACCTGCGTAAGTATGGATCGAGGTACAGCGCAAAAAGCAGGGGAGAAGAGGGACACCCCTGCCTCGTTCCTCTATTGATATTAACTGTGGTTGATTGCCCTCTATTAACCCTTATCTTAGCCACCGGGTTTATATACAGTGTCTGCAGGGCTTAATAAATCCCACCCCTATGCCGCTCCACCTCAAAACTGCCCATAAGTACCCCCAGGAGACCCTATCAAATGCTTTTTCGGCATCTAGAAACAAAGCTGCCATAGGGTCTCCCAGAATACTTGCTGCATCAAATGCCGTAATTACCTGCCTAGTATGTTGAGTCGTTCCTTTACCCGGAATGAACCCATGTTGAGACGGGCTTACCAGTGATTCCACCACTCTCGATAGCCTTTTAGCCAGTATTTTTTAAAATACCTTGACATCCGCGTTCATCAAAGTGATGGGACGATAGGAACCCGGGACAGTTGGAAGTTTTCCTTTCTTGGGTATTACGATGATATCCGCCCCACCCCATGACTCTGGGACGAACTCTCCCTTTTGCGCCAATAGCATAACATTGAACATTTCTTTTAAAAGTACTGGTTGAAAAACTTTATAAAATTTGACAGGAATTTGATCCGGACCAGCTGCCTTCCCGGATGGTAAATCCCTCAGAGCCAAGACCAATTCTTCTAGCTGGAAAACCTCTTCCAATCCTTCCCTATCCTCCTCCGAGATTTCTGGGGGCACTATCTCTCCTAAATACCTACTCATGTCCTCCTCACTCCCGGGGCCATCCGCTGTATACAATCTGTGTAAAATTGTTTAAATACCTCTCTCACCTGTTCGGCTTCCGTTACCATAATACCCTGGGAGTTTTTGATCTCCTTGATGTTAGCCATCCCTTCCCTTTGCCTAGTACGTATAGTCAATATATGGCCAACTCTCTCACTAAGTTCGTACGCTTTTTCCTTGTTTACTAGATACCTCTCTACTGTTTTTTTAGCCATCCCATCCATAGCTTCTGCTTTAAGAGTAATAATTTTCAATAGTAACTGGTCGAGCGAAGATCGTAATTGTATAGCTATTGCAAGTTCTTCCTCTGTTTTCATAAACGTTTACCTTCTCTTTCCTTTGACCCTTAATTACAAAGCTCAAGGTCTCTCCTCTTACTCCAGCTTTAAAAGCATCCCATACTACCCCTGACACTGCTGTACCTCTATTTATCTCCCAGAAATCTTTGATCCAGTTCATCATAGTTTCTCGATATTCCTGATCCTGTAACAATGCTCTTTCAAATGTCCATTGTCTAATCTCTCTTCGTCATTGCCCAACTCTTAGTGACAAAATTAATGGGCTATGATCCGACATAATTCGTGGTTTTCTTTCTATTCTTGCCCTATCCATCAACCCCCTTGAAATTTTTTCTCTTTGCTTTGTTTTCTTGATTGATTGAAATGTTAAAAAATCCTGATTATTTTTATTTAAATAGGTAAAAGGAATGACAACATGATGAATGATGTATTGCATATGTATCTGAGATCTGATTTGTGAAATATGGATTAATGAAATTTGCAGTTGTTAAAGATTAACGTGTACAGGATAAAGTGTGCTTAACTTGAATAATAAAAAGATATTAAAAAAATAAAATAATGGAATCTGGAGTTGGGCGACCTCTCCTGAACTTCCCCACGACACCTGCAGCCTCATCTTGAAGGGTCCCCACAACTGAATCCAGTGAGAGAAACCCAGTGCCTAATGACACCCCTGCACCCACAGCCCGAGGCTTTGGGGTGCCCAACCAATGGTGTCCCGGCATCCACCAACTATCCAACTCACCTCTATGGTCATTGAATTCCTTCTGCCAGTCTTCTGGATCGAGCCTGAAGCCTTTGTCTTCAACTGAGGATCTCCATTGATTCCTATAGTGGACCTGACAACCCCTTTGCATCCTGCACCAGGTCGCCCCTGTGCCACTGGCGGTGCAGCTTTTGTGCTGCTTGGTGGCTCCTACAGTGCTGTCGTCAACCCCAAGGCCATGTGTTCCTGAACGGTGGGTATTCGAGGTACCCCAGCTTCCATAGGTTAACATTAGGCTCCGTGACCTCTGCACCTGACCGCCCCACTGCTGCTGGTTGTGCAGTCCCTACCTTGATCCGACCCTTGCCTAGTGTTGACCAAAGCCCCTGCAGACTGGATTTGTAAGTTAAGTACTTACCTGAAATTTGCTTAGCTGTCTTTCTTCCCATAGGATTGCCTTGGTTTCTCTCTGTACTGCACTAAGTGTTGATCCTAAGAACAATACAAAGTATCTTCTTGATATTGAACAGTATTTCATGCACCTGTAAAGTATTTTTAATGATTCTACAAACATTTGCCAACTGTAAATTGAAAGTATTGCATAGATGAAAAGTCTACTTACCTGTAATTGAGTTCTACTAGATTCCTAAAATAAAAGTAATGAATATTTTTACAAACATTTGGTCTGGAGTAAGTCATTGAGTGTGTGTGTTCCTGCCTTGTATGAGTATGTATAACAAATGCATGCACACTACCCTCTGAAAAGCCTGACTGCTCAACCCAGCTTCCACTACATTGAGAGTAAGGCATTATCTACTTTATCCTCTGCAATACGTTTGGGGACTTACTGGACTCTGTGCACACTATATCTCCATTTGATATAGTATAAACACAGCCAGCTTCCTACAAGATCCCTTTCTGGATATCTGTCAGGCTGTTACATAGGCATTTGTGTACACATTCACGAAGCACTACTGTCTTGACAGTTCCGTGGAGATGGACATTTTGCCCTTTCTGTCCTGCAGGACTTTTTGTACTGAGCCATTCCGCAGACCCACCTCCTTGGGAGATACTGCTTCGGTATGCATTCACAAAGTGAAGAATCTGTGTTTTCTGGTGGATAGTCTGTCAAAGATCTGCACACTAGTCATAACAATTTGTCGATGGGCTCTGTGTCTGAGGGGGCGGACAAGCCTGCATAGGTGGCACCTATATCCAGCTCCAGTCGTAATATCTGGAACACACAGAGCGTCATCTGCCAGTATGCAAGAGTAGTGTTTTAAAGTTTTTTGGATCCAGTCTGACTCCTATGAAATATTCACAAGGTGAGGAATCTGCTGTTAGAGTATCCAATAGAAAGAGTGTTACTTAAGGAAAGTAACTTGTTTGCAGTGCACACGTTAACAACGCATTAAAACCTCGACAGTCAGGTCTGACAGGAATAGCATTTCACCTTTTCATCCAGTGGACTTTTTGATCTAAACCATTCCACAGGCCCACCACCTTGGGTAGTACTTCATTGGTCTCTATTCACAAGATGAGGAATCAGCAGTTATTACTATCCATCAGAAGAACAAGTTACTTACCTTTGGTAACAGTGTTTCTGATGAGTACTCTGTGTAACTGCAGATTTCCCATTGCCCTCCCATTTCCCCATTCTGTGAAATTCTTTTTCTCCATATAAAATGGTCCCAAGTTAGAGACCTGAACATCTGATTGATTGTCCGAGGGCTCAAACAGTGTCAAGAAAGAAAGTGATGACAATGCACAGGGGCAACACTTATAAATGTCTCTGACCGCCATTTCCGAGGTGGAATGAGGCAACGCCGAGCTGTACGACACCACTTACCAACACGTAGGAGGCTATGCTGTAAAAATCCTCCGGATCCAGTCTGGCACCTGGAGATATTCATATGGTGAAGAATCTGCAGTTAGAGAATCCACTAGAAAGAGTTACTGAAGGTAAGTACCTTGTGCTTTTCTTCCATATCTAGTCACAACAGTACCATCTGCACTTGGAAGATTGCTACCCCAATCTACACTGTTTTACTATAAGATTATGACAGTCTTGATGCACCAAAACAATACAAAGTAACATGTATGTACTTGTGTGACAGCATTGCAATATTGAATTCCGGCAATTGTGGGTCAAAAGGTTAATACCCGCAGGTCAAAAGATGTGGGTTTTCAATTTCTTGCTAAATGCTCGGTGATTGTCTTTTGTGTGGTTATTGGTGCTATATTTATCTCTAGTGTGAGTGCTCAGAATGCTAAACTGTGCACTCCCATTTCAGTTATATTTCTTTCTGCGATGAAGTTGAGAATTGGGATGCAAATGGAGTCAAAAGAAGTTTCTTGGAATGTGAATGATTAGGATCTAGGTTTGCTTATCCACTTTCACTACCACTGCAGTTCAATTGTTCATTTGAAAGCTGAAAACCGCAGAAATAGAAGTGCCAGCAACCCAAAGTGGATGGAGGCTCCAAGCTAATGATAATTCTTCCTACGGTTTAAATGATCAGTTACAAAAGAAAATGGGGATAGCATGGATGGTGCAAACCAATAAATTGATCCGTACATTGTCTTGCATCTTAGTGCACACTTTGGATGTATTTTTTCTTTAAGCCTTGTGTTAAGGGATTTTTTTGGTTTGGGGACTAAATATTCAGTGATAGTTTACAATAGGTTATGTAGAGTAGGGTTCTCCATCCTGTATTGAGAGCTGCTTGTGCTCAAGGGAAATCCCTCAGAGCCAATATCGAATGTTAACACTGTAAAACAGTGACCATGGGCCGTATGTACCACCGTTTTTAGGTCGAGCCTTCGCAGCACGCATGCGCTGCAAAGAAAAACAACCTTTTCCGAGTGCTTAGGCTTTTCAGCCAAGCACGTGCACCCGTTCAAACGCTTGCAGGTCAACATATTCACTAGCGCGAGAGCGTGGCCCATCTGGTCGCAATTATCGCTCCCGCAAGTGAATCCCTCCCCCCTGCTGCCACGCGAGGGCTTTTTTTCTTGTTGTATTATGGGATTCCCCCAGTCCTCAGGTATACATTTTTAGAAAGTCCTGCCTCTCAGATGGGTTAGCGTGTCATCAACTTGAGCCACCCATAGTCCCATTATGGCACCACACCACACCCACACAACAACAGAGTATGCATATAGAAATAAATTCACAACACCACTTTTGTTTGGGAAAATATTCCTGCAGGTTTATTCCATACAAAAGTATGCTGTATGGTGGGTTATCTTACGGGCGATCCAAGGGCAGGCAGCTGTACCAACCTATGCTGCCCTGCCCGCCTGATGATCCAAGCACTGTGGAGAAACTCATCAGCGCTACCCTTATGGGGGTGATCCCCTTACTGGATCACGTGACACATTGGTCCCTTATTACTCATGCCCCTTTCAGGGCGGAGTGTAGCAAGGCAAGCCCCCGGTTGTTCATGCCCACAACCGCCCGAAGGACTAACGGGGCGCCAACGTAATTACTCCAGGGCTCTCCTCTGAGGCTCCTGGGATTTGGCTCTGGCACCCTTACTGTGCTCTTGCAGAGGTACCCTTCTGTACCCATATGCTTCCAGATCGCCCTGTAACTCCGCCTGCAACGACAAAGAAAACATTACAACGTTCCATGTACTTAGCCTTCCAACCCCCGCCGGGTAAGCTGTAGGGTGGGAGACGGCGTGTCTGGCGCAAAGAGGATGCCAAGATGCCGGGGAGGCATAAATACCACCCCACCTCCTCTGCGTGCCAGAAGTGACGTGTCTGGTAAGGGGACTCCTCCTGGAGTCCCGCATTATAGTGGGGGTGGGGAAGTGGCCAAATGGCACTAAGGAAGGTGGCCCGTTTAGGGTGGCCCCCTGTGGGGCCGCGGGCAGCCACATAGTCCCATTATGGCACCACACCCCACCGACACCACAACAGAGTATGCATGCATAAATAAATACACAACACAACTTTTGTTTGGGAAAATATTGCTGCAGGTGTATTCCATACAAAATTATGCAGTATGGTGGGTTATCTTACGGGCGATTCAAGGGCAGGCAGCTGTACCAACCTATGCTGCCCTGCCCGCAAGATGAGCCAAGCACTGTGGAGAAACCAATCAGCGCAACCCTTATGGGGGTGATCCCCTTACTGGATCACGTGACACATTGGTCCCTTATTACTCACGATCCTTTCAGGGCGGAGCGTAGCAAGGCAAGCCCCCGGATGTTCAGGCCCACAACCGCCCGAATGACTAACGGGGCGCTGACGTAATTACTCCAGGACTCTCCCTTGAGGCTCCTGGGATTTGGCTCTGGCACCCTTACTGTGCTTTTGCAGAGATACCCTTCTGTACCCATATGCTTCCAGATCGCTCTGTAACTCCGCCACAGCTCTGTAGGCGGCCAGCGTCGCCTAAAGAGCCACCCACTAAAACAGATCCTTTCTCACTGCAACCTGCAATTTCCCGGGCCTCCTTCTTGTCCAGTGGAACAGATCCAAGCCCACCTGTGCCAAGTGCACCCCCACTTTGTCAAAATAACCTTTGGTGTTCTCCTGGCATAGCTCATGCCTGATGAAGCCAAAACCTCTTGCTCTGCAAACTTGCGCATGGAGCGGTTTATCCTTCTCTGGGAACGTACCAGTGCCTTGCATGACCTGCAAGGATGCGATGGCCTCCCAGGATCCCCATATTCTTTCAAGCTGATGTGGCTCCATCTCCTACAAACTGTAGTTGCAGTCCTTCTAGCATTTCGTGCTTCCTAACACCTGTTTCCCTAATTTATGGAACAGCAGCACACTGCTTAGGAGACCGCTTCCACCGCCTATATACTCTGGATAAGCAGAGCGGGCATTTCATGCATCAATGAAGCGATCCGTTACCCGCCCTGAAAGCCGAGTGCACCTACTTCTGTTGCAGTTGACCAGAAATGTCCACAGCCCTTTGCGATTAAATAACCCTGTCAAACAAGGCTGTTTGGATAGCGCACGCTGTTGCATCACAGCAAAAAATTGTAGTGACAACTTACTCCACCTACCAGGCTTGGTTAGCTAAAGCTTGCTCACAGATACACACATACCTGCTACCCAGCTGTGACCCTTGATGCTCAAACCAGCTAATGACCAATTACTTGTTATACCAGGAATATTGCCTCCCACAAGATAAGCCGCACGTGAGCATATGGCCTTACGTACTGGGCCGAGGTGTAGTGTGTGCTCTGGAATTGTCAGCGATGGTGCTCCAAACACATTTCCAGCCACTATTGGAGCCACGGCACCCATTCTGGCTTAACCAACTGACGCATGCCACCTGGCTAACTTGCCAATGCAAGATTTTATTATTTTTTAAAAAATGTTTTATCTTAACACCACCCTCATGCGATTACCGGTGCACATCGTCTATAGGTCTTGCCCCCGCTCTGTTTATGCCGATACCTGCAATGTACCCTTCTGCCCCTGTATGGGAAGGAAAATACCTGTAACATTGCGAAACCCACTGCACTCTAATCTGAGGCAGTCTGGTGGTGGGGGAGAGGTCCTTAGAATTGGTTCTGCTATCTTGCCTGGCCTCCTAGCCCGCATGCACCCTCGTCTGACAGCACACTATCTGCTGTGTCACCCGTGCAATGACCGCACCTTGGCGCAGGACGTCCCGCTCTATGCCTCTGCTAACAAACTACCTTCAGAGGCTGGAGTGAACGGTTGTATGTTCTGCATCTGACCATAAGAACCTTGGTTTGCTTAGGGAGGGATCAATTTGTTGCATCTGCCACACTCGAGATAGTGGCAATGTGCAGTTATTTTGCATTCTACACTGTAGAGTGTGCCTGGACGATCCTAGACACCCCCCGTGTGCCAACCCGCTTTGATCTAAGATGCAACGCACTACCGCCAGTACTTAAATACCCTCCACCAAAATCCATGTGTAAAGGTAACCGGCCCCTGATTTAATTCCTAATAGACATGGTGTTATGCCATACTCCTTTTTATTCCTTTTTTAAAACAGTTACCCGCTCACACATGAGACCCGTTAGTAGCAAGAACATGGAATTTAAATTCCTCTATGGAGGCCATAGCAAAACTGCCAGGCCAGCAAGTACGCCCACTGTACAGTTGTAATTTAGTACTCAAGGCGTTGGCAACACAGGTGCCTAATTTGGGCTGTGTGAATGCGGCCCAGGAAGCTAAGCAACAGGCTTAGTGTGGATGGGTGGTTAACGATGCCTGGCAAGAAGTGTAATACCTTTGACAAACCTCTCCTGACTGGCATCTATGTCATTCTTAAACATATTTACCAGTTTTGCCACATGGCACCCTTCTGGTTGGTGATACAGAACCTCAAACCCAGCATAAACGGACCGTCTTGCGTTGCAGTCACACCACCTGTGTATCTTGAATCACCCTCCTGTGTCACCTAACCTTGGTTCTAGAGTGCCCTTAATCTGCGCCGTTGACCAGACAATTTCACAGACCTCTTTGATTGCTAGACCCTGGTGAACGCATTAATGGTGTTGAATCTGGTTTCAAACAGTATATGCCTTGCGCCATCTATTAGAGACAATTCAGCCCTTCGTGGAGCGACAGCTGCACAGGAGCCTACACAAGTCAACCAACAGACAAGATGGCCTTGACTACCCTGTGTTCTGGTGGCAGATTTGGAAAGAGCCTTGCCTTCACTTGCTGCCCCCCTGGGAAACACAATGCCTGTGCTCTGGCTGATCGTAGTGATGTCCCCTTGTAGCATCGAACCCCTGGTTAAATAAGAGTGCCAACTCCAACTAATTAAACCTACACCTTGACCATTTGTGGAGACTAGCTCTTCCCAAACTTCTGCTGTGTAACCCAAGGTCATTAGTAATTCTTGGCACTGACCACCACAAGGGCCTACTACTGGGCTGTGTAAATGCGGCCCAGGGTGACCTTAAATAATCGGCTTGGGCTTTACCCTGGTATGACGGTGGGATTGGCCTGCCCGACCTCAAGAAATATTACTGGGCCTCCCAGTTGGCGGCGATTAATCATGCGGTTTACGGTTCGCCCTTGGACCCCGGGTACGCAATGGAGAGGGGACAGATGCTGGGCGGGGAGTATACAAGAGTCCTTTATGACAGGATGGGCTGGTTTCCCCTTGTTGGGCCGGCGGCGCATGCGGTCCAGGTGTGGCATGCGGCTAATCGATATCTCAAGTGGGATGGGAAAGTTACATTGGCTACCCCGCTGTGGAGTTCGGAATGGCTGGGTAGCGTGTGGAAATGAATGGCTTTGATAGATGGGATCTTATCGGGATCTCGTGGGTAAAGGTATTTGGGGTAAGGACGAGATTCTTACATTTGAAGCCCTACAGGAGAGTTACCAGCTGCAGGAGAACGAGCGATTCCGGTATCTTCAAGTTAGGCATGCCCTACTGGCAAATATACCTTGAGGTACCACGCCCCCAGAGGCTTCCCCATTAGAGGATCGGGTGTTAGACGGTCATCTTCCAATTAAAACCATTTCCCTGATCTATAAAAAACTGATTAATCGCACAGAGGATCCACTGGTAAAAATTAAAGAGCAATGGGGTGCTGACGGCCTAGTATTAGATGATGAAGATTGGAGGGAGGCGGTGTCATCCCCGAAAGTAGTGGCTATCCAAATGAGACTGCGATTGGTGCAATTAAAAATCCTACACCGGGTCTATGTCACAGGGCATAGACTGGTGTGAATGGGTCTGGCAGAGGATGGGCAGTGTCGACGAGGATGCGGAGAGATTGGAACATTTATGCATGTTTTATGGCATTTCACTGAAATACAGCAATACTGGGCAAATATCCATGCTAAGTTTCGAGAGGTGTTGGGAGTGGAAGTGCTGCTAGAGCCCCGACGCTGTATTCTGAATGTTTGGGAACCTACTGACCTAATGGCCCATGGGAAGCAGTGGGTGACTCTGGCATGCATGATCGCTAAACATAATATTGCACAGATGTGAGGTGCAAGCCAAGCGCCTCAGATGGGGAAATGGATGGAAGATTTGGATTGGTGCATGTTTAGGGAAAGATGGGCGTATGTGGCCAGGGGTCGACCAGGGAAATGGGGGGAAATCTGGGGCGCTTGGAATAGCTACAGAGGAGATTTATGTAGCCCTCCAACTGTACTCACGGAGGAAGTGGTGTTGGAATCTCACGATCCCTGAGAAAATACTGAAGTATATTCTTGTGTATTGGAAATATGTATGATTAATGTAATGACATGATGGTCACGTGATGCTATTATGTGGAATTTGTTAATAAAAAGATTTAAAAAAAACAAAACAATCGGCTAGGAGTGGATGGGTGCTAACATTACCTGGCTGAAGTCCAATCCCTCTTGACAATCACTCAAAAGAAGAAAGTTATCTAGCCCGCCTTTTATTTCTGTCCAGTTATCTGAGTAAATTATTGAAAGATGCACGTTTGTACTGGTAGCTGATACTGATACTTATGCCTGCAAACGTTCTGCTCAGAGGAGCCCGCTAGACAATGGCTTCCATTGAAAGGCGGTGTTAACCGGCCTCCAAGCACTTAAGGCGGTACCTCAGAGTAGGGCTCTAGTTTAACAGATGCCACTTGCATCGGATACCGCATCTGGCTGTGAGCCCTTCAGTGCTACTGGTGCCTCGGCGCTTCCTGAACCACAGCCAGCTCACCCTAATACAATCCGCTCGTGGCTGGGACTCAACTGTGCGGCGAAAGCGCGAGAAATACTAGCCTGACCTTAGCTCTTCAACAGACTCCCACACACGACCCCTCCACAGACCTTGTGGCCTATAACATTCGCTCTGTGGGGCGGTTCCAAATAGACTGCAAATAACTCCTAGTCATTCTCTACCAATGTTGTACCTGGAGTTTCTGGTTGGCTAGGGTATGCACCTAAGCCTGGCCGAACCCACCTCTCTAGTAAGAAGGAAGTACACACTCAAGCTGACCCAGCCCACCCCTAGGTGGTTAGGCAGAGACTTTAACTTAGCCCAGAGGCAGTGTAACTGTAAAGTGCCAACTGCACTCCCACCATGGCACATTAGGTACACTACAGAGAGAATCCATACCAGGTTATTTTAATTACCCTTGATTACGTAACTCACTAGGTCAATCGGGCCACCGTCCTACGGCCCAGTTAGCACAACCCTGTAGCTGCTGGTAGGAACTGTACTTAGCAGAACACCTTATGCATCCACTCAAACAGCAGTGTTCCCTACTAACACTTGTAGCAGGGTGCATATAATAAGTACCTCATGCCCAACTGGGGCATCACATGATTAGTCAGTCTGCTCTGATGGAGATTAGAGGTGTGTCTCCCTATGGTTTCCAGACGTCTTAAACGGCGGGTGAAGAATGGTTTGGCATCGCGTGCCGCATGGTTCCACATCTTTTGCCCTAGTGACCAACTATTTAATCAACCCGCCACATTGGACGTATCACCAGCTCGGGCCAATGCCGTATCCCTGGTTGATAGCTGCATGATTTGACTGAGCAACAACTCTGGCTTCCTTGAAGCCTGTTAATATTCTCCTGTTCTGCAATGAAGGGACTGCAAGATGTATGACGAGTTTCTAGTAAGGTACAACCTAGTCCGACACTCCACAAAATTACAACTTACTGCTGTGTTGCATGATGAAGGGCAACCTGTCAAAGTAACCAAACGCAACTAAGAATTTGAACCTTACCCTGCAAAGTAACCATCACTAGCTCCGAAACAAGCAAACATTCCCGGGCAACTCAGCTTCCTCCCTCAAACTTTCCTGCTGGTTATTCGCTCAAAACACTGGAAGCTAATAGCTAGTTACCCTGTGTGACCCCTGCTTGCCATCCTTGCGAGGGGTGGGCCTTAAGGACTACTTCTCATGCACCGTTTTGGACCTGTGTATTTAAAAGACCTTTGTCGTGCTGCACTCGTCTAATGATTCAGGCCCGGCACTAGAAGCTCTCACTTCGGAGTTGGACCAAACAATTCACCAAGAACCTCCTCAGTCATCGCATCCAGTTATGTAATCAACACGCATAAATTCCACCTACCGCAAGCAGGACTATGGAGTCAAAAATTCAAATCAGGAGTCACAGCCCCTACGCAGGAAACGGACGGGCTCAACCCAAACCTACTGATGCTCAACTGCTTGCTTAACTTTCACTTTTTAATCAAATAAAATTGCCCTGAAAACGTTGGTTGCAATCCCATAGGTCGCTACTCTTATTATTGGGAGTAAAACACAAGTTCTGACCTAGAGCTGGTCATGGCTACACATACCTAGAGACGCCCAATATTGCGCCAACCTAGAAACCGCTTTCGCCCGTGCAACACTACAGCAAGGCAGTTATATGGAAAACATGACAATTGTGCCGCTATATGCCAGGACTCACGTCAGGCGGCCACTTCCTTTTTCACCACACATTGTTCCTGCTGTGCTGCCCATCATAGTAATGGTATTGGACCAAGCATAAATTTAAACATAAATTTATTTTTTTGAACTGTTATCTGTCCCCCATTCTTTGGTGTTGCAATCATAGTAACACCACAACTACAAACCCTGACACTCCTGCAAGCGTGCAATTCTACCTATCCTGAGCCCTCAAAGCTAAGAATGGCTTCGGCAGCAGGCAATAGTAATTTTAATGTAACTTGAATTAATAAATGCCTGTTGTGGTCATCTCTAAATTAGACCGAAAGCGCCAAACTCGTGGCAGTCACAAGCGCCGGTGTAACAATTAAGTAAGGAGCAGCTCTGAAATCAATGTATGCACCCAACCACAAATGCAACGATAGAAGACCTTTCTGCCCACCGCCGCCTGCATATGGTTATAAAGCCCTCACACAGACCGGCACTTGAGAGCTAACAAACATGGCATTTCTGCTGAGCTATGTATGCCTGCCTCTGCCTGGCCTTTTTGTACGGACCCATGTACACTTCCTTCGGGAAGACAGCGAGGCACACCCTCGAAGCCACGAGGACATGTAGGCAATTTGGAACACCCACACCTTGGACTGTGAACCTTGTAGTTACTGCAGGCTCTGCAGCACACATACGGTCCCCATCTTGGAAGCCTACGATGAGGGGTAGCCTGCTTTATTTAGAAATTTGCTGGGATAGCAGCAACATCAGCAAAGACTTGAGGGACAAAAGGCACGTGGCCCGCCAGCCACACTCCGACACAATTCTCTAGCATCCTTCCTGGCAGGCACTGCCGCCGCACCGCTGCATGATCTTACACACCCGACAGACTGCAGCCGAAGCCGCCTCGCAGCAACCAGGACATGCACAACAGTTCCAACTGACTGTTGTGCTAGGAACGTGGATCCCACACTTGCGATCTGGTGGGCCCCATATGCAACATTGCCATCCCGGTCTTCTCCCCACCCCTGATGCCCCCTTCCCTGCTCACGCCCGGCAGTGAAGAGAAGAGACGACACGTGCGGGACAGCCAGACAAGACATGAAGGCAGGAGTCTGGCAAAATAAACACAGAATACCTGCTGTAGGCAACCTCTCTAACATGGTATTTCCTCCTCCCTTAGTCTGGGACTGCGGTCTTCAAACATCGCATGCCTCTTGGGCTGCTACACCCACTCTCTGTGGGATACGGTTGCGGAAGTGCTGCCAGAGTGTCCGTTGGAGATACGGGCCAAACTCGGCCAAGCCCTTGTGGAGGGCCGGGATGCAGCCAAATATTCTATCCGGTGTGGGCTGGATACCACTGACTCACTAGGTAGAGCGATGGCAACGACGGTGGCGATTAGACGCCACGCCTGGTTGAGGCCCGCCAACTTTTCGGCCGATGTCCAAAACACACTGGACATGCCGTTTGATGGCCGTCGCCTTTTTGGCGACAAGGCAGACCATGCGCTTGAGCGCTTTAAGGACTCCAGGGCTACGGCCAAGTCCTTGGGCCTCTCGGCCCCATGCCAGCAAACGGGTGCCTTTCGCTCCTTTCGTGACCAAGGAAGGGGCGCCCCCACACGTGCTGCCAGCCACACGCCGCAGACTAACATCCAGCGCGGTGGCGGCCGTGGAAATCGCCATGGAGGCGGTCGGGGACAACGGCGAGGCCAGCCCACACCCTTGCCGCAGCATCCGCCTCTAAACCCTCCTAGTCTGTGCTTTTAGGCCCACGTGACTCCAGTGGGGGGCAGGGTTGGCCATCACCACTCTCACTGGCGCACTGTCACTTCGGACAGGTGGGTGCCGCAGATCGTCTGAAGGGGCTACTCCCTCCCCTTCGAGACGACCCCTGAAGCCATGCCACCGCAACACCACCGCGTATCGGGGGATCATTTGCAGCTTCTGCAGGAGGAAGTTTCGGTCCTCTTGGCCAAGGGGGCCATCGAACGCGATCCTGGCCCAGAAGTAGGACGTGGTTGCTACTCCCACTACTTTCTGGTACCCAAGAAGGGCAAAGGGGGCCTACGCCCTATCTTGGACCTACGGAACGTCAACGGCTTCCTCCAGAAGGAGAAGTTCAAGATGCCGACTCTGGCTCAGGTCTTAGCTGCCCTGGACCCAGGAGACTTGATGGTAGCGTTGGACTTGCAGGACGCTTATTTCCGCATCCCCGCCCTGCCGGCCCACCAGCGTTACCTGCGGTTCAAGGTAGGTCACGAGCTCTTTCAGTTTACCCTGCTCCCCTTCGGCCTTACAAGCGCCCCACGGGTGTTCACGAAGGTGATGGCGGTGGTCGCAGCTCATCTGCGCAGGTTAGAGGTTTCAGTCTTCCCCTACCTCGACGACTGGTTGTTGAAGGCGGGCTCGCCCCAGACAGTCGTCAGCCACCTCCAGATGACGGCAGACCTCTTGCACCAGCTGGGGTTCTCCATCAATGTGCCGAAGTCACACCTGTGCCCCTCTCAGAAGCTCCTTTTCATCGGAGCGGTTCTCGACTCGGCGCAGTTTCGGGTTTACCCACCCGAACAGCGGGTTCGGGATATACAGGCTCTGATTCCAATCTTTCAGCCTTTATCCCGAGTTTCGGTCAGGTTGACGCTGCGGCTTCTGGGGCTGATGGTTTCCTGCATCCTTCTGGTGCATCACGCCCGTTGGCGGATGCGGGCTCTGCAGTGGGACCTGAAATTTCAGTGGGCCCAGCATCAGGGCAACCTGTCCGACCATGTCCTGATCTCGGAGGGCACTGCGAGACAGCTGCAGTGGTGGCTCCCGGACCGCGATTGGGTCAGTGGCAGATCCCTCTCCCTTCCCCAACCGGAGTACGTAGTTGTGACGGATGCGTCCCTCCATTGCTGTGAAGGCCACATGGGAGAGGCGTCGATCAGAGGCCTCTGGTCTCCGGCGGAGTCCCGGCTCCATATCAACCTTTTGGAGCTGCGGGCGATTCTTCTAGCACTGAAGGCATTCCTCCCCTATGTCCGAGGAAGTGTAGTGCAGGTGTTCAATGACAACACCACCGCCATGTGGTACTGCAACAAACAGGGCGGGTGGGGTCATGGACCCTCTGCCAGGAGGCTCTGCGACTTTGGCAGTGGCTGGAACATCAGGGTGTGACTCTGGTGGTTCAACACCTGGCAGGTTCTCTGAACTCCAGGGCGGACGAACTCAGCCGCCGGTGAATGATGGATCACGAATGGCGTCTGAACTCGGACATGGCTCAAGGCCTCTTTCAGCAGTGGGGAGAGCCTTGGTTAGATCTATTCGCCACCGAAGAGAACGCGCGTTGGAATTTCCAAGGCGGCACTCGCTCGGAGACGCTTTTCGGCGCGAGTGGAGTTGCGGTCTGCTGTACGCCTTTCCGCCTATACCACTTCTGCCCAGAGTACTGAAGAAGATCAAGCGCGACCGGGCACAAGTCATCCTTGTGGCTCCGGACTGGGCACAAAGGTACTGGTATCCCGAGCTACTCAGTATGTCAGTCGATCCCCCGGTTCGTCTGCCTCTTCGGGAAGACCTTCTGTCGCAGCAGCAGGGGACGGTCCTCCACCCGAACCTGTCCAGTCTCCACCTCCATGCTTGGAGATTGAGCGGCGACAGTTGAGGCCATTTGACTTGCCTACTGAAGTCTGTAACTTCATTCTGGCAGCCAGGCGTCCCTCCACAAAGTCGGTATACGCCTGCAGGTGGAACAGATTTGTGGCATGGTGCACAGCAAAGGCTGTGGATCCTCTCTCTGCCCCTCTTTCTGGGTTCTTCTCTTTCTTCTTTCTCTTGCCCAGCAGGGCTCTGCTCTGGGCACCACTATCAAGGGCTACCTTTCTGCTCTTTCAACCTTTTTGAGGCTGCCTGATCAACCTTCTTTGTTCAAGTCCCCTATTGTTAATCGATTCTTGAAAGGTATCACACATACGTTCCCTCCTGTTCCCTCTGTGATGCCTCAGTGGGACTTGAACTTGGTTCTTACTTTTCTGATGTGCGCTCCCTTCGAGCCACTTCACAACTGTCCTCTCCGCCTTCTTACTTTGAAGACTGCCTTCCTGGTAGCCATCACCTCTGCCAGGAGAGTGAGTGAGCTCCAGGCTCTATCCTGTAAACCTCCTTTCTTTTCGGTCCATTCTGACAAGGTTGTGTTGCGGACAAGGCCCTCTTTCCTGCCCAAGGTAGTCACAGCCTTCCACATCGGGCAATCCATCACCTTGCCCTCCTTCTTTCTGCCTCCGCATCCCTCGAGAGAGGAAGAGAGGCTCCACCGTCTGGACCCAAAACGTGCGCTCTCTTACTATCTAGATCGCACACGCCAGTTCCGGGTGGATGAGCAACTCTTTGTTGGTTACGTGGGCGCCAAGAAGGGAAAGGCGGTACACAAGCGGACCATCTTGCGGTGGATCATCTTGTGTATCCAGGCGTGCTACTCCTTGGCTAAGGAACCCCCTGTTGGACTGAGGGCTCATTCCACTCGGGCCACGGCGACTACCACTGCCCTGGGCCGAGGAGTGCCCTTGCAGGACATTTGCCAGGCAGCTACGTGGACCTCGCTGCACATGTTTTCAAGACATTATTACCTGGACAGCCAAGTCCGAAGGGATGGCTTCTTTGGCCGTTCCGTCCTCCAGGACTTTCTGGTGTGATTATTGGTTCGCAGACCCACCACCGGGGTTGGTATTGCTGGGATATCTATTCTAAGGTAAGGAATCTATCACTAATGTGTCTCTTTCAGAAGCACAAGTTACTACTTGTGTAACGATATATCTGTAAGAGACATTAGTTAGTGATAGATTCCTTACCGACCCACCCATCCTCCCCGTTCTGCGAACCGATATCTAGGGTTAAGGTCATCCCCTTTCAGGGCCCTAGTTTCAAGGCACCAGTGTTGGTTTTTAGCATATCTCGGCGTTTCTGGCGCGGAAAAGCTGTGTCTAAGAACTGACGTCAGCACGCGGAGACGGCGTCTAAGTACTCAGATGACGTCATCACGGCGCCCACGACGCCGACGACGGACGCGGAGCCGCAGACGACGCCTACCGACGCGCAAGGGTACTGCTACGCAAAAATTTCCGGATCCAGTTCGAAGCCTGGGGATATTCTAAGGTAAGGAATCTATCACTAACTAATGTCTCTTACAGATATATAGTTACACAAGTAGTAACTTGTGCTTTAGAGGGAATAGCAGTCCTCTTGATACGCCAACCTTTAATGACATATATTTCCAGGATCTTGCAAAGAGAACAGATCTCTATACCATCTATTAGATCTCCGAATACTGATAAGCCATCCTACTGTATTGAACGTCATCAGTCTTGATAGAGCAACTTTTGTTGCTATGTGCAAGAAGTAAACTTACACTTTGAAAAAAAAATCATATCTTGTTCTGTAAGAACTGTAGGACAAGTTGGGGTTTTATATGTACTTGCCCACAATGCCCAATTATCTCAGGGCTATCACCTATGCTGTCCTTATGTTGATTTTAAAGTGGAATTCAGTTATGTTGATGTTAAGGCCTGAGATGGTCCATGAGGAATTGATCCTGCTATTTGTCTATGTTTTGTTTACTTTATGCTGGTACTTGTGGGAACTAGTGGGTAAAGCTGGTATTAGTAGAATTAAAACTAGGATTGGACTAAAGCAGGAATGCTTAGTGGGGTCCCTATTATTTAATCTGTTTAGTGCAAGCGGCTTATATACTAAACTTCACATGGTTGTTAGCCACCCCCAAAACAATGTGTAGAACAGCTGTGGGTAATAAATGATTGCATATAATAATGTAGTTATTTCCAAAGCTGTGTAGGCCTGTAGTAAGCAAGTTAATTTATGCCTGTCACAAAAACTGGTTATTAATACTAGTTTTTTTATATGGTGTATATACTGTATTTTAATTTTGTTCCATGTTTTTTTTCTTTCTAATTCACTATATTGTCTCAACAGTCTTCCGAAATCTTTGGAGAAGCATGAGAAAATTTTGTTTTTCTTGACCAACGTGATTGCGGAATCATTAGGTGGTAGTGGATACAGTGTGGAGAGGTTGTCAGTGCCATATGTACCCCATGTAACAGGTAAGCAGTTGCCCATTTCTTAACACTAACGCAATCCGCCTTCTCCAATTAATCTGGCGTTGTTACATAAAATCTTCTATCTTTACACACGTTGTTCAGCAACTTTCTATGACACGTATAGATTATTTTCTTCACAAGCATTGTAATTATTCTTGCTTACAAATCAACATAACTCTGTTGGCCTACGTTGACATACAAGCAATAAGAAGGGTCACCAGCTCTGAATAGATACTTAAGTGGAATAGCTGCAGGCTGGCTCAAACTGTTCATTATCATTTTCGGTTTTCCAAAACCATAATGTTTTGCCCCTTCTGGAGTTACCCACAGTTGCGGCCTACTGTTATTACCATTATAACTCTCCTGGTTATAGAAGGTTTCTTAGTTATGTCTCAGTGTTTGGTAACACAAATATACCTAGTGGCTACAAACTGATTGTGCAGCAGGTGAATCACAAAACTGCTCTGGGATCATGTTAGGGGACAAGAAAGTATGACAAAAGTTTGTGTTTTTGTGATTATTCAACCTGTACTGACATCTGGTAAAAGCTCTAAAGGCAGTTGTTGATGAGGACATTACCATTGCCTTTTTTCTTCCTGTAGGTAGAAAGTACAGGCATTGCCACACAAAAAAATGTGTCATTTATGGGATAGATCCTATTGACTCAAATGCACTGTCCTAATAATCTAGTGAGTGGTGAGCAGCTGCTGGACTAGCGGTCAGTAAGATTGCAAGATGAGAAAGAGGGGTTCGTTTCGGAAAAGTATCTGTTCTTCATTGATAAGTCTACAGCTTATGCTCATATAAGTCTGTGTGTGGTCTACCAAGTTGTTATTTGGCAGCTCAAACTGAGTAATAGTAGGTTGGTGCTTGGCCCTCTCCAATGATCTAATTTAGGCATGTAAATGTGATGTATGTAATGTATTATTAGGTCACCTTAGTGATGTTAATGTTAAAGAATTTGTAAAGCGTGGTTATTCCAAAATAGGCATCTTGGCACTGTTGGCAAGAACTCTAAGAATTGTCAATAATCAAATACAGAAGAAGACTTTTAGGGAGTACAGGCCCATTGATCTAAAGAAAAATGGCATGATTTTAAATCCTTCCTAAATTGCAAGAGGTTTGGTTGAGCTCTTAGATGTTCTGGCAGTAAATTCCACCATTTTGCTGCAGTTTAGGTAAAGCTTTTCTCCCACCCCTTTGGGCTTTTCTTATTCTGGGTACTTGTACTTTGTTAGCAGTTATAGATTGTAAGGTACCGGTGTGGGGTGTACCAGTTGAAAATGTCCTGCAAGAAAAATGTACCATTATGATGTAGTCCCTTGTGAACCCAACAAAGCGCTTTGAATTGAATACACTCCCTGATTGGGAGCCAGTGAAGTTCCCAAATGGAATTCGAGACTGAACAGAATTTTAGTTGGTTCAACAGAGCTCTTGCTGCCGCGTTTTTCAGAGTCTGAAGTTTATTGAGAAGACTGACTTGGCAACCTACGAATAGTCCTTTGTAATAATATTTTTTTTCTGTTACCAATGTATTAATTACTGCTTTCCTGTGCTATAATTAAAAACATGGTAAAATCTTTTTTTAAATTTTCATCATCAAGAAACAGGAGGAGATCACTTGATTTGAATGTTCTATGAAGGTTAATCTGTCGTCAAAAATGACACCCAGACGCCTTGCCATCTAGACTGGAATTGGTAGCGAACTAAAGTTAGATGGCCACTAGGCAGTACTCCAGGAAGTATTGTTGCTCGCTGATTCACTTGCAGAATTTGAGGTAAAAGGATCATTTAATATTGACCTCGGGATTTTGGTCAATGTATTAATTTCTCTTGCAAGTTTCCTCATTGGAGTTTGCAGGAAATTATTTTACCTTAAAACAGCATACTTTTTGCTAACAGCATGAATTTTGCCTTATTTAATTTTTCTACTTTATGCACTTTCTTAACTGAAAAGGAGGTATTTTGGTTCCCAAAGGTCCAAATTTTCCACAACCCACTATTCAGTCAACAACCATAGAGCTACGTAAAGTGCAGTAAAAGCTCAAACTGAAATAGGAACCTGCATACCTGACATGCTTCTGTGGAAACAAGAGAAAACACAGTTTGGAGTGCTAGACTTCCTTTGTGTCAGACTAATAAATCGTATTTCCACATTTACCGTTTTGTAATATCATGCATTATGTGATGGTTAATTTGAGAAGTTTCCCCAAGTGTGTGAGAAACTTGAAAGCCTCACTTTAATGCATCTTAATGCATCTTAAGCCTTAGTTTGTACAGGTAGATGCTATGTGGTTAGGTATTTTTTTATTGCTGTATTAATATTAATTTGTTCTGCACTGGAAGGATTGAACGGTGAGCAAGTCTGTCAACCATGTATTTTAGTTAATTTCTACATCGAACCAGAGACAGTGGTCTAAGCTAACTTTGGAATCAACTTCCTGAAGCAGCACTACAACAAAGAAGCAAAAAAGCTGGCAGAGTCTGCAAGTCCTGCTCAGGATTACCTTTGCCCCATAGAAGGCCAGAGTCACTCTTGCTATGAAAGTTATATTGTCTTTTTAGGAGAATAGGGATATTTGCTCACTATACAAAATTGCTTCAATGAACTGAATGGTCTTCAGACACAGAAGTGAACAATTGTGATTTTATTTGTTGATATGAAATCCTCCATTGTGCAAAATGAGAATTTGCCTAGTAAGCCACCTTAAAATTCCTGGGGTGGTTAGGAGTGTATGAAATCAAAATGTAGCTGGCTCTTCACTTTTTTACAAAATTATATGGTAGTGTTTAATAATTTTAGGGTGCTCCTTAGGTGGCGTCTTTCATCCTATGTAATGATATCATGTAGTGCTTCCAACCTAAATTGGTTGCATCCCCATGAGCACACCTGTGTTCCTACGAGTAGGACTCCAAAGAGATATTTCACAACACATTCAATTCAATCGTAATCCATTTATTCAATATCCAATTCCTTGAAATTATATTCATTTCATCTCATCCCAATGACAACTAACTCTCAAATTAAATCATTTACATTACAATACATCCTCAGTTTGCAGACAAGGTGTCTAGAATAATCACTGAATTTCAACATTGGCTATTCGCATGCTTCTTACACTCGTGTATGTGTTATAACGGTGTATATTATCAACTCCAGTTCCTATAGCGTGTGGTTGTGAAATCTAAATGCACTCCGTAATGTTCAAGCATTAAATATCAAGATATGACCTCTATCCCGAACATGATTTGTGTCCTCGTGAAGACAAACCACGTTATACCCCACGTGTGTACAACTCATAAATATAGTTAACTCATGGCATCCGGTACTCGTAATAGTCCTGCCCTGTTCATTAAGAGATACATTCCGGTTAATGTGAACGCTCAACAGTATTATTGTCAAGACAGGTGCTCGTTGTAGCTAAACTTACTTTTCGTAAGTTCCTGACGTTTTCTTCTGTAGCGTAGTTCTCTGTGCCAATCTACAGCACTTCTGCATTGTGTAGTGCCCTTACTCGCGATTGGTTATTATGTTAGTCACGTGGTCGCAGTACCCGAGATTTCATAGATACCGTCAAAAGACTATATACATCGCATGCAGTCTAAACGATAGATTCTAAACAGAGAATAACCTTTAGATAATTGCATCTACTGTGCTTCCATAATAGTGAAAAGGCAACAGATATTACCACACTTTCGTGTGAAATTTACGGTGCGCAATAAATAATGCTAAAAAAAGTAGAACGATCTCGTATATTCGAAATGGTAGAGTACTGGTCATATACGAACGTGTCAGAATGACGATGGAAACGATTCTAAAAGATCCACAGTTGTCGGGGTTAAATGTGTGAAGCTAATGCTGAAATGTTAAGTAAAAGCAATCTATTCTATGTATAGTGTACCATAAGTGTCAGATCCATTATTGAATCAACAATATAAGCATACCAAAGTAACAAACCATAAGGGACGCTGTCCTGTAATCATATCGTTAAAGGTCTAATCGTTCATTCAGACCATTTGGTTTACATGAATTGAGTTTCATGATCCAAAAGTTCTCTTGTCGCAACAAATATTTATTGTTTTCTCTTCCTTCCATCTTCTGAATTGTTTCCAAAATGAAAAACTTCAGTTGTGATCTGTTGTGGTGCTGTTCCATAAAGTGTGTGGCAACTACTGGTTTCATGTTCTTAGTTCTGATGTTAGATTTATGTTCATCAATTTGTGTCTTGATTTTTCGTTCGGTTTTCCCCACATAGACTTTGCCACATGGGCATTTCAATAAGTAGATCACATTAGCTGTGTCGCAGAAACTCGTAATTTGATGTTGTATCCCTTCATAGGGTGGGCTATATTGGTCCCTTTTATTATATTATTGCAATTGTTGCAATTCATGCAAGGTCTAGTTCCTTTTGCCGCTTGTACCTCCAGTTGCTTTTGATGCAGAATTTCGCCCACGTTCTTATTCCTGGTATATGCGAATAGCGGCGGTTGTGAAAACTTTGATTTGAAGTCAGATTCCATTCCCAATATTGGCCAAGGATGATTAATTATTCTTTTAAAGCTGGTATTTTGATCACAACATTTTGATACTATGACCATTCTGGTGTTTTCCTGTTTGGTAGTTTTTTTCAACAAATCCGTTCTGCAAGTCGAATGTGTCTGCTGTTTTGCTCTTTATATGGTGGTTTCTGGATGTCCTCTATCTCTGAATCTTCTACCCATTTCTTCTATTCTCTCACTTGATTTTAAAGGATCTGATGTTATCCGTTTGACTCTTAGCATTTGGGAGACTGGTGAAAGCTTGTATAATGTAACATGTTATTTTTATCTGTTGGTTTTCGGAATATGTTGGTTTCCAAGCCTTTATCAGTTAACATGATTTCCGCATCTAAGAAGGTTATTTTACTTTCTAAAATTTTCCAGGCAAACTTATGCGATCGTCTATATCGTTCAGTGCCAGCAGTGCTTTTTCCAATTCATTCTGTGTGTTTTTCCACAGGATGAAAACGTCATCAATTTATCGCACAAGTAATTTGATATTGTCTTGCCATTCTTGTTGTGATAGTATATGTTCTTCCTCGAACTTCTGCATGAACAGATTCGCCTATACCGGCTCAGCGCAATTGCCCATGGAAGTGCCCGCTAATTGAAGTTACCAATCCTCCTTCAATTTAAAGTAGCTCTGATATAGAGTGAAGTACATGAGCTCCATCAAAAACACTGGCTTTGGTAGTTCCAGATCAGTTCTCGTTGAGGTTTGAGATGTCATCAGTGATGTCACTGACCATGTCATGAATGATGTAATATGTGACATCATCAGCAGTGGATTGCGGGCACGCAAGTTATAGTTAGTACAACTAACTATAACAGAGGAATTTCAAGGGTTTTGTACGAGTGAAATGTCCAGCTGACTATAACACCCCTAAAACCTATGTTTTTTTCAGTGAATTTCTAAGGTTTTTTAAATGCTAATTCCTAACTATAACATGTCTGAAACCTATGTTTTTCTTCAGTGAATTTCAAAGGTTTTGTAGATGACAATTTTTAAATATATTGTTATATTTATTTTTTTTTATACTGATTTACATTTTTTAAACTATTTATTTTTAGATATTTTATTTTTTAAATTACATTACATATTTTTAATATAAATTGATGTTTTTTTTAATATTGAAATTCTAATATTGTTTATTTTATTTTATATTTTTTTTAATATATTTTATATATATATTATATAGCAGGCAATGCTATCCTATAGAAGGAAATTCAAGTTACTGGTAAGTACGGTTAGAATTACTTTTCAGGATCAGTACTGGGCTCAAAGATGCAGCACTGAGGTCTCTCCTGATAACAGGTGGGTACATCAGAATTCGTAGTTCGTGCCGATTTTATGGTTTAAATCTTTTTATTGAAAATCAGATAGACAAGAAACACAGGACGTCAATCTCGTCGTCAGACAATACATCAGGGACTCCAGATCAATGGTAACAGTTCAGCTCTGTAAGAACTAGAAGTCAATCAGCAATATGGGTCCCACAGAACACCCAACACGGATCAACCGAACCCACCCCCTCAGTCCTCAACACAATAAAAGGGGAAAAAAGGGAAAGGAAGGGGAAAGAGCCCACCATGGGAGGAGAGAGTGTGTCGAATCAGCAGCGGATGGCTTTCCGCCCATGCCCGGGCTTTTTGCGAACTTCCGGGATCGGGGTATCTGCCCGTCGTAAGAGGCGAAGATATTTGGGGCAGCTCAATTCCCTAAACTCCGCAGTGAACAAAGTTAGGAAGGGTCTCCACAATTCCGGGAATTCCTCCCCTCTACCTGCTAACACAAGGGATAGTTTCTCCATGCCAAGTACCATCCATAGCCTGTGTAGCCAGCCTGAGTGTGGAGGGGCCTGTGGAGTCCTCCAATGTCAAGTCAAGTCAGAGAATTTATATAGCGCACTACATACCCAGAGGGTCCCAAGGCGCTTAGAGAGGAGAGGAGGATTATTTGTCAAAATGTGCTAATAGGTTTTGCATGGCTGCCCCCAGGGCTATTGCGATGAGGCAACCGCGCCGTGATTTTAGAGGGTACATCAAGGCATTGGGTAGCCCCAGTAGGATATAAGTCGTGAACCGGGGTAATTGGGTAACTAAGTGTGCATCTATCTCGTCTAGTATTGTACACCAGTAGCCCTGAATTCGGTTGCAGCTCCAAAATAAGTGTTCCATTGTGCCTACTTCCCCACAGTCTCTCCAACAGCGGTCACTAACGCGGGGGTCAAATTGGTGGAGGCGTTCAGGCGTGTGGTACCAGTAGGTAACCACTTTAGTCAGAGTCTCAGTGTGGCCTGCGTGGTACCCGGAGTGTCTCGCTCTATAATAAATGCTGCGCCATTCTTTGGGGGTCAGAGATCTCCCGATTTCCGTCTCCCACCGACCTCTGCCTGCATTGTACGTGTGAAAGTTTGTGATGAGTAAGTGCTGGTATAGATCTGATATCAGTTTCTTGTCAGATGTGCGTGTGATTAACCACTTCTCGTATGCAGTGAGGTGACGCTGCGCCCCTGGTCTAATGTGTGGGTGGAGAGCCCAATGCCGGACTTGCAGATAGGGTAGCCTGTCCCCCTCTGGGATGCCATAGTCCTCCTTCATTTGGTTAAAGGAGAGGATGCCTTCCAGGTTAAAAAGATGCTTGGTGATTGCCGCCAAGGCTTGAATGCTGTCGGGACGAGACCTGGGTCGAAGTCAGGGTTAGCAAATAAGGGCGTCAGGGGGAAGGAAAGGAGGTTAATTTGTGTTTGGTGGAGACCCGATCCCAGACCTCCATGAAGGTACCCGTAATATAGGATGCGTAGAGATTGGGCGGTCGGTTGTGTTTGGGTAGGAAAGGGATCCCCTGCAAAGGTAATCCTGCCACTGCCTGGTCCTGGAATAGCCAGTTTTTGCCTGATTCCAGCTGGTGCCATTCTACCAGGCATCGGAGCTGGGCCGGGTAGAAGTAGAGTTGTAAGTCAGGAACCCCTACTCCCCCTTGTTCGGGTGGGAGAACCGCGATGGCCTGTTTGAAACGTGGGCGCCGTCCCTGCCAGATGAAGCCCGCCAGTTCAGACTGCGTCTGTTGAATCCAGCCAAGCGGGGTACGCAGGGGAAGGGTTTGGAAGATGTACAATATCTGTGGTAGAAGGGTCATTTTGGTGGCCGCAATTCTGCCCAGCCAAGAGAGGGAGTGACGCTTCCATCTCTGAACCTCGCCGCAAAGTTGCGTGCGGAGTCTGGCGTAGTTCGCTTCTATGGTAGCCGGGATGGTGGGACCCAAGAGTACCCCCAGGTATGGGACTGACCACTGCAGTGGGTGTTCTTCTTGCACCACAGTCACTGTCTCGGCCAATAGTGAGACGTTAAGCGCGACAGACTTTTCTGTGTTAATTTTGAACCCGGAGGCCAGTGCGAAGCTGTGCATTTCGACAAATAACGCTCTAAGCGATTGGACCTGGTCTGTGAGGGAGGGTAGTATATCATCCGCGTAAAGGCTGATCTTGTGTGTATCCCCTCCAAACTTGATTCCCGCGATGAGTGCATGCTGCCGGATTCTTTGAGCGAAAGGCTCCATATATAGAGCAAAGAGGACAGGGGAGAGGGGACACCCCTGCCTGGTCCCCCTGCTGATCGGAAAGCGAGAGGACGTATGCCTATTGACGCGCATCATTGCGTTGGGCTGTCTGTAGCAGTTCAAGACACGGGTGCAAAAGACTTCCCCTAGGCTGAAGCGTTGTAAGACTTGTTCAAGATAAGGCCAGTGAACCCTATCAAAGGCCTTTTCGGCATCAATTGCTAGCAACATGCAGTCTCGTCGCGTGCGTGACCCGGCCTCGATCAGGTGGAGGACCCGCCTAGTGTGGTCACTGGTTTGGCGCTGGGGTATAAAACCGGCCTGGTCCGGGTCCACCAGTTGGGGCATATATTGAGCTAACCGTCCTGCCAAGATACTGGTGTTTAATTTAAAGTCAACATTTAAAAGCGAGATCGGTCGGTAGGAGCTGCAGAGGGTTGCGTCCTTACCCGGTTTTGGTATGACCGTTATTGTGGCTTCCAAAAGTTCTGCAGGAATTGCGCCCGGTTGGGCAAAGGAGTTAAAGAGATCCCGCAACAGGGGAGCCACCTGATGGCAGAATGTCTTATAAAAGACCGCTGAGTACCCTTCGGGGCCAGGGGACTTGCCCGGCTTCGTGTCGCGAAATCGTGGATATTACCTCCTCTAGGCTGATGGCTCTGTCCAAGAACGCTGCCTGGGCGGTGTTCAAGGAGGGAAGGTGCGCGCCCTGCAAGTATCCCAAGGTTGCTTGCGGGTCAAGAGTGTCGCCTGTATAGAGGGATTCGTAGAATGCACGAAAAGCCTCCGCTATTTCCTTGTCTTCAGATGTCAAATCACCTTGGCCGGTGCATATGGTTTGAACTCCTCCCCCGAGGCGCTGCTCCCTCAGTTTGTTCGCAAGCAGCCGACCGCATATGTCCCCCCCCCCTGGTGTAGTAGGCTTGTCTAAGGCAAAGGGCTGCATATTCCGCCCTGTCCTGACCCAAAGCCGCTAGCATTTTCCTCTCCGCACAAAGTTGGAGCCAGGCCCGAGCTGCCCCTGTCCGCTGGTGCATTTGCTCCAGTTCCGCCACTCTCTGCGTGATCTCCGCCAGTTTCTGCGCTCATTCCTTGTTATTAGCTGTGGCGATTGAAATGAATTTGCCCCGTACAACTGCCTTAAGGGCCGTCCATTGTGTCGCTCGCGAGGTCTCCGCATTGTCATTGTGAGTTAAGAAGTGGGTGATGGCGGATTTAATCCGTTCTCCTATCGATGGTGTGTGTAAGAGGGAGTCTCGGAGACGCCAGTGCCGCTGTGGAGGTGATGCAGGTGGAAGTAGGAAGGAGGCTATCACCGGGGAATGGTCTGATAGTGAGGCTGGGAGGATGTCCACGTCCGTCGACCGCTGCGCCATTGGGGAGGAACAGAGAAAGTAGTCGAGTCTGGCATAGGTCTTGTGCGCCCCTGAGTAATAGGTGTAAGCCGTGCTACGTGGGCGCAAATGCCTCCAGAGGTCGATGAGGTCTAGGTCTCGCAATTGTGCATGTCCCGCCTTAGAAAGCACCCCCACCTGTCCTGACCTCTGACAAGAACGGTCTGATGTGTTATGAAAAACCAGATTAAGGTCACCCCCCAGTAGTAGATGTCTTTCGGAGTGAGCTGTAGGCGCCTGCTGCAGAAATGTCTCTTGACCCTCATTAGGTGCGTATAAGGAGACTTCAATTAGCGTCAGTCCGGCCACAAGGAACCGGTATACCAGCAGTCTCCCTTTTATCTCTGCCTCACGGTGTAGCACCCTGCCCGGGAATGTTCTGGACACCAGTATTGCTCCCCCTGCCATTTTCTTGGAGGAGGACGAGAATAGTTGTGTAGGGAATGCCCGGGATTTAAAGCGGTGTTGGTCCTTAGCCAGCAGATGGGTTTCTTGGAGGAGGCACAGATCTGCCGTGGAGTGCTGTAAGAGGGACAGAGGGCTAGCCGTTTTATAGGGTTGTTTAATCCTCGCACATTAAGTGTAAGGATCTTGAGCCGTGAGTGTGTCAACCTCCCAGTAGTGGTGCCTCAAACGCCTTGTAAGGATGAAAGAAGGTGAGCCAGGGGAAAGGTGGACCACCGGGTGCCCAACCCTGTAACAGAAAAAGAAAGGACAGAAGAGTGCCCACCCCACAAGTTAACCCCCTCCCAAAGAACAACACAAATTCCCCCCTCCCTTGTACCCGCCCCCCCTTCCCAACACCATCCTCCCTCGCCCTCCCACCCCCGTCCCCAATCACAACTCGGGAATCCTGTATGCAGGTAGATAATTCCAGGTTGTCAAGGATCACCCCGTTTACCCCAACTGTCCCCCCCACCTCCCTCCTTCACCTGACCCAACTTGAAGTCCAAACGTAAGAACCATAGTCCCAGACCAGTCACACATAGATCAGGCCTGCAGTAGTAAGAGTGGAGGAGTGTGTGCCAGTGGAGACCCGGTGGCCCCCGTCCCTTTCCCCCCCCCGTCCTGCTTGTTAGCTGCGCAATTTTGCCCCCAGTGCTTGCCGCATCAGGTGCTGACTGATGTATCCGTGGTCACTTCCTGTATGGGCGCCGCTTGTTCCTGCGGCATAGTCGTTGGGTTACGGCTTAAGGTTGTTTCTGGGTGAGCGTTGGCGCCCCACGCGTTGCCATCCGCCCCGGGCGGACTGGGAGGATTTCGTCTGTGAAAGCTGCGTTGGAGTCCCTTCCGCCTGCGAATGCCCAGCAACTCACACGTTTCACGCAAGGACCAAAGCTGGTGTAGGGACCCCTTCCATTTAAAGATGAGTCTAAAGGGGTGGCCCCAAGAGTAAGGAATCCGATTGTCTCGTAAAAAGGTTGTGGCCACCCTGAAAGCTTTCCTCTTTTGTAAAGTAATAGCAGAAAGGTCCTGGTACAAGGCAACGGCATGTCCTTGGAATCTGAGGGGCTGCTTATGGCGGGCCTCTCTCATTATACGCTCCTTCAGAAGAAAGTCGTCAGGAAAGCCAAGAGTTCAGGGGAGGGGGGTAACGGGGGGGAGGGGTGGATGGGGGGGGGCAGGCGTCTGGCGTGTCAGCCCCACCCTATCTGCTCGGTCTATGCGGATCTCAAAATCCTCTGACTCCCCTAAGATCTCTCGAAACAACCCCTGCAAATAGGTGGTGACATTGTCGCCCTCTGATTTGGAAGGGCACACCTCGGACACTTATGTTGTTGCGTCGAGAGCGGTTTTCGAGGTCCTCAGCGTGAGCTTGTAGGTCGGTCTGCTGCTCATGAAGACGGACGATCTCTTGCCGCAAAAATTACACCTCCTCGCTCCTGGTGTGATCCGCCTCCACTCGCTCCCCCAGTCCATCCACGTCATGACGCAACTCCCGGTGTTCCCCGGCCATATCCTGTTTGAGGGTTTGGAAATCCTCCCTCAGGGAATTAAACAGGGACTCCAAGAATGCTTTGGTGACCACCTGGCCTTCAAAGCCTCTCAGCACGCCCTCTTGTCTCGGGCAGCAACCCTGTGTCCCCCGTAGTGCTTCTGCCCACACCAGCCCCTACGACTGCTTACTGTGCCTGCTGGGTGGGCCCCGCTGGCCCCGGCACCTCCACTCTCTGCCTGCCAGTGCTGGCCTCTATCTCGTATGGGTATGCAGGTGCTGGGGCTCTGGTATTCCGTGGGATACAACCCTCTGGTCCGTCACTGCCGCTCACGTGCAGGGCTGCTCGCTGTTAGGCCGCCGCTAGGCCTCAGGCCGGGGACTCAGTTTGCGCCTTTTGCGCTCCCTCTCTCCGCCTCCGGCCCTACACGCCACTCCTCACCTCAAGGTCCGTTCAGCTCGAGGTATCAGGGCCGCCGCTGCTCGCCAGGCACTCCAGCCGTCGATCTACCGCCACACCACTGGGGGGCCACTGATGCGCTGTTCCGCCTCACCCGGTGCTAGGCCCAAAGCCTGGGCCTTTCGTGCCGATTTTAGAGGAATATTTTAAAGTTCCCAAACTCCACACTTAGAAGAATTTCCAAGTGAACAAGTCAATGTTAGCCTATGGAAGGAAATTCAAGTTACTGGTAAGTACAGTTAGAATTACTTTTCAGGATCAGTACTTGGCTCAAAGATGCATCACTGAGGTCTCTCCTGTAAACAGGTGAGTAAATCGGAATTCATAGTTCGGCTGATTTTAGAAGAATATTTGTAAGTTTCAAAAATCGAAACTTTTTCAGCAAAAAGCAGGCAATGATATCCTATGGAACGAAATTCAAGTTACTGCTAAGTACGGTTAGAATTACTTTCAAGGATCAGTACTGGGCTCAAAGATGCGTTCTGGTGAGTAAATCTAAATTCGTAGTTCGGCTGATTTTACTTCGGTCCAGTATATATAGAGCCACTTTCCTACACCATCCCATGCCTTCACCACTGTGCAAACACACCCTGTGGCGCGTTTTAAGTTGAGGAAATAATTCCCCTTCAATCCTGACGGTCCCCAGGGTCCAACTAGCCCACTAGGTACACCCAGTAAGCGCCACAGAGCTGCATAGCAGAGAGATGTTAAAAGGGGCACGGCCTAGACCATTTCTCTGCAGCGCAGCGCAGTGGCGCTTACTGGAAGCACCTGCTGGGCTGGTTGGCCCCCAGGATCCCTCAGGATTGAAGGGGAATTATTTCCCCAACTTAAAACGCGCCACCTGGAGTGTTTGCACATATCACCTCAGGCCCCGTCCCCTCCATTCACCACTGTGTAAACGCTCCCTGTGGCTGTTTTAAGTTGTCTTATTAAGCCCCCTTGAATCCTGAGGGTCCAACTAGCCCACTAGGTACCTCCAGTAAGAGCCACATAGCTGCGTTGCAGAGACTTGTAAAAAAGGGGCTCGGCCTAGACTACCTCTCTGCAACGCAGCGCAGTGGTGCATATTGGAAGCACCTAGTTGGCCTCCCGAGCCCTCATGATTGAAGGGGAATTTTTTCCCCAACTTAAAACGCGCAACAGGGCGTGTTTGCACACATTTCCTCAGCCCCGTCCCCTCCCTTCACCACTTTGTAAACACGCCCTGTGGCCGTTTTAATTTGGGAAATTAAGTTCATTTGAATCCTAGGGTCCAACTAGCCCACTAGGTACCTCCAGTAAGCGCCACAGAGCTGCGTTGCAGAGAGGTGTAAAAAGGGGCACGGCCTAGACCATTTCTCTGCAGCGCAGCGCAGTGGCGCTTACTGGAAGCACCTGCTGGGCTGGTTGGCCCCCAGGATCCCTCAGGATTGAAGGGGAATTATTTCCCCAACTTAAAACGCGCCACCTGGAGTGTTTGCACATATCACCTCAGGCCCCGTCCCCTCCATTCACCACTGTGTAAACGCTCCCTGTGGCTGTTTTAAGTTGTCTGATTAAGCCCCCTTGAATCCTGAGGGTCCAACTAGCCCACTAGGTACCTCCAGTAAGAGCCACATAGCTGCGTTGCAGAGACTTGTAAAAAAGGGGCTCGGCCTAGACTACCTCTCTGCAACGCAGCGCAGTGGTGCATATTGGAAGCACCTAGTTGGCCTCCCGAGCCCTCATGATTGAAGGGGAATTTTTTCCCCAACTTAAAACGCGCAACAGGGCGTGTTTGCACACATCTCCTCAGCCCCGTCCCCTCCCTTCACCACTTTGTAAACACGCCCTGTGGCCGTTTTAATTTGGGAAATTAAGTTCATTTGAATCCTAGGGTCCAACTAGTCCACTAGGTACCTCCAGTAAGCGCCACAGAGCTGCGTTGCATAGAGGTGTAAAAAGTGGCATGGCTTGGACCACCTCTCTACAACACAGCACAGTGGCACTTACTGGAAGCATCTGGTGGGCTAGTTAGCCCTCTGGGGCCCTCAGTATTGAAGGGGAATTATTTCCCCAACTTAAAACGCGCCACAGTGAGTGTTTGCACACGTCACCTCAGGCCCAGTCCCCTCCCTTCACTACTGTGTAAACGCGCCCTGTGGCCGTTCTAAGTTGGGAGATTAAATCCCCTTGAATCCTGAGGGTCCCTAGAGTCAAACTAGCCCACTAGGTAACTCCAGTAAGTGCCACAGAGCTGTGTTGCAGAGAGGTGTAAAAAGAGGCATGCCTCTGAAAACCGGTCTGCAACGCAGCTCCCTGGCGCATACTGCAGATACCTGTTGGGCTAGTTGGCCCCCAGGGACCCACAGGATTGACGAGGAATTAATTCTCTAACTTAAAACGCACCATGGGGCACGTTTGCACAGTGGTGCAGGAAGGGGGCGTGGCCTGAGGTGACATGTCTGCAAACACGCCTTGTGGCGATTTTTAAGTTAGAGAATTAATTCCTCATCAATCCTGTGGGTCCCTGGGGGGCAACTAGCCCACCAGGAACCTCCATTATGTGCCAGGGGGCTGCGTTGCAGAGAGGTGTTCAGTGGCCACGCCCCTTTTTACAACACTCTACAACGCAGCTCTGTGGCACTTACTGGAGGTACCTAGTAGGCTAGTTGGCCCCTTTGGACCCTCAGGATTGACGAGGAATTAATTCTTCAACTTAAACTGCGCCACAGGGTGTGTTTGCACACATGTGAACTCAGGCCCCGCCCCCTCCCTTCCCACTGTGCAAACGCGCCCTGTGGTGCGTTTTAAGTTGGGGGATTAACTCCCCTTGAATACTGAGGGTCTCTGGGGTGCAACTAGCCCACCAGCTACCTCCAGTAAGCGCCACAGAGCTGCGTTGCAGAGAGGTGTTAAAAGGGGCGTGGCCTCAGAACACCTCTCTGCAACGCAGCCCCCTTGCGTATACTGGAGGTTCCTGGTGGGCTAATTGGTCCCCAGGGACCCCCAGTATTCAAGGGGAATTCGTTCCCCCTCTGCAATCGCGCCAGGGGGCGCGTTCGCAGAGTGCAGCCAAGAAGGGGGCGTGGCCTCCGACGCAATGCCGGTCTTTTTTAAAAAAAAAAATATTTAAGAAGGGGTGCTGTGTAGCCTCCCTTCTCTTTCTATTTTTTTGGCCCTGGGGACCCCATCCCCCAGGGCCTGCTCCCTAATTTTTTTAAAAATTGAAAATATGTGGAAGGGGGCCGCGTGGCACCCCTTCAAGGCTTTACTCGCCCTGGGGATCCCATCCCCCGGGGGATGGCCTTTTCCTGTTTTTTTTTTTTTTTTTTTTTTTTTTTTATTATTTTCAACTTTTGGGGAGGGGGCCCCGTGGCTACTTATGGCCCCGGGGACCCCATTCCCCGGAGCCAGCCTTCCAATCTTTTCTTTTTTTTTTTTTTTATTTGGGAGAGGGGCCGCATGGCCCCCTCCCAGGCCATTTGTAGACCCAGGGACCCCATTCCCTGGGGCTGGCCCTCTCCGTTGGGGATCGTGGGGGGGTCCCCAATCCCCCACCGTCCCATCGGCTCCCCGCTGCTAAGATGCAGCTCCACTTGTGAAAAAGCAATTTGGTTTCAATTTTTGAAAGAGAGAGCTCTCTCTTTCAAAATCCAAACCAACTTTGCTATGGCAGGGCGGGAGCCGCGAGGCACCCCGGGACCCCGGGACACTACAGGAGCCATGCTCGGCAGCGTGCGCAGGTCCTGCGTGGCCATAGATATATATGTGATTTGGATTTGGATTTTGATTTTCTCAGGAACTACTGAACGGATTTACAGCATTTAACCAAAAGGCACGACTCTAAACTCAGGGCTACCTTTTTGCCAAATTTGATGTAATTCAGTTCAGCAGTTCGGGGTGTAGCTGCGATTAAAGGTTCCTATGGGAAATTCCCTGAGGAAAACACTTTTTGGGACCCCCCTTTTTTCTCAGTAGGAGCGGACCAGGCCATAAGTTTTGAAAATTTTGTGAAGATTCGTCAGCCGGTGCCAAAGTTATTCCAAATAGAATGTTGCGGATTTCCTATGGATAATAGATCCTAACTATAGCTACCTACTGGTGACCGCCAGTAGGTAATATATAGATATAGATATAGATATAGTATTGCACACCCCATACACCTTAACTTCTGTCTAGATTAACTTTCATTGATCATATAAGACTCTAATCTTACATTACAATGTGATATTTGCTAAGGCATTGCTAGTCTCGCTATATTACGTTTCTTGGTGTTTCAATTTAAACTGCTAAGCTTTGTATTGCATTGCTACCAGTCATTGCAGGATTCAAGCTCTGAAATCTCCAGATGTGAGCTAGGGTTATCTTTGATTGCCTTTGTTCATCTTTAGCTGTGTACATATGGTCCCAAGCAGGGTCTCTGGTCTGTCAAATTATGCATTTCTCCCACCCCAATGCCCTGCTGGCTGTTTTTTTCTTAGCAGACCTAAGTGATAATTGTCTATGTTAATACTGCAATTATGAAAAAATGTAGACTTTACAAATGTTGTTGCATTGTAATCTTGCCATTAACATTTGGATCGCCATTTCTGGCGTTGGTGGTGGAAGACGTTCCTGTCACCTACACACACATTCTGATAATACACCTTTTACTATCCGTGGGAGTAGAGCCATATTGGTTGCTGGCAGAGGCTATATATTGCCTCCTTGCTGGTGGCTCTTGTAGTATCTTTTAATGTTGAGCATTTCTTAAATGCAGTCGACTTCTTCAACTGAGTAGAAATTTGCCAAGTTCTGATCTTTTGAGAATGTAAAGTCAATCACCAGATGTTTTTAAGTGAAATCTTGCACATTGATCATTTTAGTACCTATGTACAGTCTTATAAGTCCTTTTCCATATATAATGTCGGCACTCTCCTAAGGACTAGTCCCTACAAATAACAGTCGGACCTCGCCTCTAATCACTCATTTCAGGCAGCTTCTGAATTCAAAGAGCCTCTCCTAATATTACAGGTGATCACCCACCTTCTGTTACTGAAAGTAGAAAGATATATGCTCTCCAACACTGTGTTATCTATAGACTGGTGTAATATTGTACAGGAGCCTGCTATCTTGTCACACATGCATTCATTGATTAAAGAACGTACCTCTCTGAATCAGTTCTTTTGCTCCCAGGCGACCAAGGTTTTTGTAAGTGATGTCATACAACCTTTGACTCATCAGGTACATTACTGGGTTGACACTTGCCCCAAATTCACCCGTCATCCGCCCATATTATTCCGAGGGGCTAGAGAAAGGGCAAGAAGTAGAAAGTAAAGAAAGTAAACTTGTCTCTTAGAGCTTTGTTTGCTTTCTTTTTCTAGCACTGCTTTCTTCACTCAGAGACCAGGGTTCTCAAAGCAGTGCTATATGTACCATAGGTTAGTGCTCAAGTAGCAGCTGGTATCCTAGGCTGGCTCCACATGATGTCCATGGTGACAGTAGCTAGGTGTTGGGGCAGTAGACAGGTTTTTGGAGGTCAAAGCATTACAACCGGAATCTTTTCTGGAAACGTAAGACATAAAGGACGTGTGGCCTGATGGGTACCAGTCAATCAATCAATCAATCAATCAGAGTACTTGTGGAGCGTGCTACTTACCTGTGAGGGTCTCAAGTCGATGAGGGGGGAAGAGGGGGGAGGGGTTGTGCTGCTACTGCTCGAAGTGCCAGGTCTTGAGGAGTCTTCTGAAGGCAAGTAGGTCTTGGGCCTGCCGCATGTTGGTGGAGAGGGTGTTCCAGGTCTTGGCGGCGAGGTAGGAGAAGGATCTGCCACCGGAGGTTGTTCGTTGGATGTGGGGGACTGCGGCGAGGGCGAGGCTGGCTGAGCGGAGCTGGCGGGGTGGGGGTATAGAAGCTGAGTCTGCTGTTCAGGTAGGCTGGTCCGGCATTGTGGAGTGCTTTGTGTGCGTGGGTGAGGAGCTTGAAGGTGATCCTCTTGTTGACTGGGAGCCAGTGTAATTCTCTCAGGTGGGGGGTGATGTGGCTGTGGCGGGGGACGTTGACGATCAGTCGGGCGGAGGCGTTTTGGATGCGTTGTAGGTGTTTAGCTGGGATTCCTGCGTAGAATGCGTTGCCGTAGTCCAGTCTGCTGCTGATGAGGGCCTGTGTCACCGTTTTTCTTGTTTCGGTCGGGATCCACTTGTAGATCCTGCGGAGCATGCGGAGGGTGTTGTAGCAGCAGCAGGAGGAGGAGGCGGCGTTGACCTGTTTAGACATGGAGAGGGAAGAGTCGAGGATGAATCCTAGGTTGCGTGCGTGGTCGGTGGTTGTTGGTGCTGTTCCCAGTGCGGTCGGTCACCAGTAGTCTTAGCATTACATCATTATTTGGGGTATTGGGATACCACTATGGATTTGTGTATTAAGGAGTGGATGATGACAATAGGAGAAATAGATAATGGGCAAATACAAAAACTGAGTTTTGGTGAGTAGGATACACCATCAGAGAATTATATTGTGGGGGACTTTACTCTAAGGAGTTAATAACTAACATAAAATCAGAGGAATGGGCTTGCACTAATTTGATTTAAGAACACATATGTTGAAAGTTTATGGCCTTCTAAAGGCCTCTAAGGCCACGTGGTCTAAGATAATTACTTTTGTTACTTACAATATCCGGATTACTTGCTGATTGGGCTTTACCTCTGTATACCTATGAGCAATATAACATGAGAAATAGAACCGTTTGATCCACTGGTTCTTGGATTCTAGTTGGCCTTCTGTTGGGTCCTATTTAATGGTACACACAGTAAATTGAATATAACAAAATGTATGCACTAGTTATCCACTAAGGTTCAAAGCTTAACATGTGACCATGGCTTTAATACACTGTTGTTCTTTCTCTGATACATGTGTCACTTACCTGATGGACTGGATTGAGATACAAAATAGGGACATACCAAAACACTTGAGTGACAAATCCAATTAAAACCTAAGGTCTCAAAAATATGCTTTTAATATTTACAGCAATTCTTTTTTATCTATATTCTGTGTGTTATCCACCTTGTTGTCTCTTATTCTCACTTAACCATTGTTCACTCTTTGTTTTTATTCCTATGAACATAGCACTTTTCCCATCAGGCAAAAAACCTCGCAAAGACAGACACAAGTTTAAAGGTAAACCACAGCCTCTGCTGTAGCTGCCTTATGTAGATGTGTATCGTAGGTGGATGCACACTCCTCCCTACTTCCAGCTGTTTGTTCTTAGGTAACATAGTTAGGAATAGACCAGAAGCGCAAACAGCTGATATCACGTTCTGTGTATAGTTTAACCCACCCCTCTCCTCTCTAGCTTTACAATAATGGAGCTATTTTGTTGTGGTTCTTCTAACTCCTGTAGATCTAGATCCCTTGGATATACTATTATTATATGTTATTATTTTGCCATTGTAGGGTTCTTTTCGCAGCATGGTTCAAAAATATTAACATAGGTTCATTACAATCACTCCAATTGTGCTAATTATTGTTATGCGTTTTATGTTTAGCTGAGCGCTGCCATTTTGGAGGTCTGTAGGTGCGCTTGGGGTTTTTGATATGCAGATTTCGATTTTCATTGTGGGTTATTCCAATGGTGGATGCTACAAAGGTGTGGAAGGTTTTATTTGTCCAATAATATTTCTGTCTTCGAGTAATAATTATTCACTTGTGTCAGTGAAAATCCTGTTGGTCTCCTACAATCCCAGTGTCTTTCCAGTCTTGTCCCTCTGTCCCAGTGCTTGTGTATATCCTGCTGAGCTTTACAGTGTTTCCTCTCCAGAGCTTGTGCTTTGATTGTGTGTGGTACCTGCTAGTTTAGGTGTATTCCTCTTCTGAGCACAGTCCGTTCCTTATTCCTGTACTGATTGTGTTCCATGAACACAGCTTGGGGAAGGCTACTGGAGCAGATACAGTTCCATATGTCTATTCAATGTCCTAATGTGCACAACCTGTTCCAGAAGCTAAAGAGACATGTAATATATATGCTTGTATAATATCAAGGATGTTATAGAATAAATGATGAAGGCTGAAGTCACAATGCTCTATATCAAATTACTTAGCTAAAGTAAGATGTAAGTCAATGTATGCTTAAGATCGTAATATTTCTAAATTAAAAATAGCCCAGTTGTCCAAAAGGGATAGTGACAGATATGGAAAAGAGCTAACAAAAGTAAAGGGGAACTTTAGGAAATTGGATTACTAGTTCAGGGAGTGAACCCCTTCTCAAGTAGTAACCATAGTTCTTGTTGGGGGGAGGGGGGAACATAAGCAACCCCCAAATGAACCCTTGCTCCCTCTGTTGCTTGGCACAAAGCAGTCAGGCTAAACTTAGAGGCAATAAGCCAAGTATTTATGGACACTTCAAAGAGTAATAAAGTGAAAACACAACACAAGAAAAACCCCACACCAATGAAGAAAAAGTGAATACATTATTTGAGACCTAAACCACAAAATCCAATCAATAGACTTGGAGATATGCAATTTAAAAGATTTAAGTGAAAATAGCACATAGAAGCACAAAGCACCAACTGCAGGGAGGTCAGTTTCAGGAAATGCACTCCATGTGCTTCCCCCACAGCCCAAGCCAGAATTGCATCAGTAGTGTTTAGTTTGGACGCTGTCTCTCCGTGTACATATGACTTTGTGCTTTCAACTTGTAAATCTACTTACCTTGTCGTCCCCACCACAATATACACAGTCAAGGAATGTTTAGAAGTGTACAGTGGGGTATATGGCATGTCCTGTACACCCTGCATGGCAAAACCTCAAAAGGAAGGAACGCTGATCAAAGACAGATTGCTTATTTTCCCGGCATGTTTATCCATTTACATAGTTTTGTTAGTGATCTGTTTTGTAGGGGATCTGGGTCTTCAGAACGAGACCAAACCAGACATCTACTGCACATGGACAGAACACATGTTTGAGATTGTGTGCACGTGGCATTTATCAATACAGTTATATCTTTGGGATACACAAGCATGTGGATGTAATGGCTCTCTTGGGAAGGTGACGGAACCATATTTTCCTTGGGGCACCTTCATATCAAACAACAGTTCAGCACATGCAAAGCTTCCTTTATTAAACAATGCATGTTACTCGCTTTTGTCTTTTTGGGTAGAGTGCGAGGATGTCTCCTTCTGAGGCTAAGCCTTCAAGGGGACGTGGTGAACCTTCTTTCCAGTGTATCTGCTCCTGGGTTGACTTCTTCAAGTTGTTGATGACCTTTATGGAGCTTTGCACCACTTAAAGCTTGCAGTATTAATACATCGTATTGACATAACGTTTGTTTTTCATACCTGTTTTTTCTTGGCACTGAATTACAGGTGCTTACTGTTAAGCAGCTCGAAGATGCTCCTTTTATTGACTGCTGGAACAAACAAGCATTGGCATAGCCAATAGGTCTTGCCTTTGGGACCTTGTAAGTAAAAAAAAAAAAAAATTAAGTATAACACTTCACTTTTACATTTACTTCGTATTTAGGATGCAGTAAATGTAAACGTGAAGTTTTACACTTTTTTTTTTTTACTTACAAGGTTCCTAAGGCGAGACCTTTTGGCTGTGCCAATGCTTTTTTATTTATTTTTATTTTTTAAAGTCCTCATTTCACATGCGGAAACTTTTTAGTGATTTGAATTGACAGCTTTGCCAGCTGTTGTCAGATCATCTGATGATTTTATTGAGCCCAGGGCCCTGGCTATGCTGTACTTGTTAACGAAGAAGACCATGGAGCTAATTCACCATCCCTTCCTTAATCTTTTATCTTGGATGAAACATTGAGATGTTCTCTCTGTGGGCCCTTATATCCCAAGTGTTTTCCCAAACATTTAGTTTGTTGATGTTTTTAATCGATGGATCAGATTTTCTCACATTTTAATTTTTGTCCCCTTAAATCCTTTATCCAACTACTATTGAGACTCCCTGGTTGTCCCATAGCTCCCAAACTTGTGTTTTTTTTACCCATAGAAAGCTTCCCTTCAATGTTTCTAATTATCTGGACTGCTGAGACCCATTCTGGGATATTAGTGAGGATCGGTTTAACCCACTTTAGCCATATCTCGCACCTTGCCAAAAGTAGTAATACAAACAACACAGATTGATGCTTTTTTATTGCTTCACCACTTTACCGCCTCCTTCTATAACTCAAAATATAACCATTGCAAAGCTTACCTTGATGTTGTTGTCAATAATTGTGTTGGCTTTGTTACCCAGAGGCCAGAAGGGGACACAGCCAGAACATGTGGACATCATCCGCCTTTTTCTCACCGTATTTCGGGCACTTTCATTTCTCTTGTCTCCCCAGCTTGGATAATCTCTTCGGAGCTAGTAGGCCCTATACACTGTGAAAAGAGGGGGGCAGATTTTATTGTAGGCCAAAAGGTAGACATAGATACTTGCCTTAACTCTTCCGTCTGTACATCTGGCATTCCTACTTTCCAGATTTCTCCTAGTTCAGAGTAGGGTTCTTCTCCAGCCTCTACTGGTTCCCAGTACCAATTTGCCAGTTCCTTTGGGTGCGGAGGTTTCAGCAAGTGTTTTATCTCATAGTCTGAGCTCCCTTCATACACCTTCCTCAGTTCTCTTGCCCAGCTTGTTAGTTGGTAGTATTTGAACCTTGAAAGATGTCCTGCCGTTAGCCCACTCATAATGTCTCAGGAATCTACTGATCTGGCCTGCATAATTTGCCCCCAATTACTTATTCCAGCTGATCGCAAAGGGGCTGCTAGTTTGTTCTGCAAGCAAATCAGAGTGCCCGGAGTATCCCAAATTGGGGCCAGGGCACTATAATACGGTATCCCCAGCATTTTCCTTATTTGATGCCAAGATGTGCAAGCGGCCTTCAGCATCTTCAATCTGACTTTATTAAAGAATTTTGGATGGCAAAATTTAAACAAAAAAAAGTCTTCTTGGTTTGCCTTGTCTTTTGTTAGAGCTTTGAACAGACGAGAGAAGTTTTTTCTCTCTGAAAGCAGGGGCCTAAAGGTCTTAAACTGAAAGGCCCAATAGTAAAAAGGAGGTTTGGACTTTCTATTCCCTCATATATTTTCTTCCGACTGATCTTTTTCCAAGCAATCCTTACTCCTTTGTTTGCCCAGATGAAGCTACTTAGTTCTCCTTATAATTCTTAATCACTTTTTGATTAAACTCTAGATGAATTGCATCAAATATAAATGTTAACTTTGGTAATATTGACATGTTGAGTAGGTTTAATCTTCCTAGGAATGGAAGTGGGAGATAAGTGCGGTCGGGAATAGACAAGCTGAAAAAGGCAAGGCTGCCAGCGCAGATAGCTTGCCGAATGAAGTGTGTAAGGTTTTAAAAGAAGAATTGGCCCCTTGGTACAGGGAGATGATAAATCATGCTTTTGTTGAAAGGAAAGAACTCCTGCACTACTGGGAGGAAGCCACAATCAGCATTATTTTAAAACCTAGTAAAAACAACAGATATGTGCGTCAAACAGACCGATATCCCTTTTGAACAGTGATTACAAGATTTACAACCATATTTTGGCTAAATGATTGGAGAAATATGTAGGGAATTTAATCCACCCTGATCAAAAAAGTTTCATTTGAGAGAGACAACTACACAACTTGACACAGGAGTTAATCAGAGTAAAAGATCTAGCAATAGAAGATGAAAAAAACCCTTGACGATACTCACCTTGGGTGCGGCCAAAGCTTTTGATAGGGTTAGTTGGCCTTTCTTACACCTAGGGGGAATACTTTGCAAGGGCAATATTGGCCATATATAAAAACCCATCGGCAAGAATGTTGGTGAATGGGAATCTAACTAATAAAATATCAATGTCAGTCAGTCAATAGAGCTTTATTTCGGCAGTTTTCAACCATAAAAGCAGTATACAAAACACAATATAAAATCTAAAATTTAAGACTGTTGATCCAAAAGATAGTATAAAAATGTACATTCTACCAGATTAAAAGTGTGAGTAAAATCGAGATACAAATATAACATATTACAAAATATTAAAATTGAAGGTAAAAGTAGGGAGGGAAGCATATGAAAAACATCAAATAACAAGAATATTTAATAGTAGGAGATGCGTTTCATTCCTAGAGTTCATTTACTGCAACCTAAGCTTGGGAGACTTTCTATAGCCTTAATCCTGGTTCTGCGAGTGCACCACATTGAAAACAAAAACCTTGAGGTGGCAAAAGCTATCAATGGGGTAGAGTCATATTTCAGGATCCTATATGCTATTAGGTAATTCCTAGGACCCAAATTATTACAGTTGCCTAATCCACCGAACTCTGGCTTTTTTTATAAAAAGGGCAAAATAACACAACATGGAGGTTTGATTCTTCCTTTTCAGTGCAGCCTGGACAACCCAAGGGAGTGGTAGAAATACCTCTCTATTTGTTTGTTAGAGCCCTTAATGGAAGTGATCCATGCCTGAATTGCAGGTAAAGTTTCTTTGCCTTGAGGGGCTGGATGTTGTCGAGAGTCTGTTCAAATTTATAAGTGTGTTTGACCTCCAGAAAACTATTAGTTAGGGCACCCAATCGACTGTTCTCTGATAGGCACGACAAATTGTATTCCTTTAGTGCCAGGGAGAGTAATTTCTTAGAAATGAGAGGACATGAGTCCTCTGGAGAAGTCCAGAGATTAGGTCTCCCGATTTTAATACAAAGCTGTCTAATATGCTGGAGCCATGGTAACTTCCCCGCACCCAAGTTGGACAGGACGTTCTTTAATTCCTTATAGGTAACAATTTCAGGGGTGCTCCAGAGTCGTCGCCAAAAGAGAAGGGGCGGTTGGCGATTATATCCTTTATGGGGTCAAATCCCAGATCTAACCTTAAGAGGATAAGTGGTGTACCCTTCGGGAGCCCCAGAAGACATCTAAAAAAGTTGTTCTCTGTCAGAACCAGTGAATTCTCGATGCGATGGCCCAACAGTTCGACCCCATAGAGGGCTCCCCCCCTGGCTTGCGTCTTATAGATTTCCACCGGGGGGACACCATTTTCAAACTGCATTTGTTATGGACCTTAAGAATACCACCAGAAGATTGTATCAATGTAAGGTTTGCTTTTGCTACTTTGGGCCCCCAATCCATTTGGTCATTGATACTGACCCCCAGGTATTCAAAATTGGACGTTCTCTCCAAAGCGATCCCATTCATTTGTGGATGAGGACAATTGAGAGTCTTTGCATGAAAGACCATATATTTGGTCTTAGAGAGATTAATCTCAAGATTTCTGTTTTTGCAAAAATAACAGAACTCTCTCAAAGTCCTTTGCAATCCCATGGGGGACTTGGATAATAAAAGCGTGTCGTCCGCAAACATGAGTGCAGGAATCTTACGGTTCGCCAGCCGGGGGGAGTCCAAATCTTTTGTGGCCAATAAATCAGCAATCAAGCCATTAAGGAAGAGAGAGAAAAGTGTTGGGGCCAGGACACAACCCTGCCTGACCCCCTTTTCCACCGGGAAGGGGGCTGTTAATTCCCCTCTCTTTGTGCAGGCGTTCGATCTGGTCGCATAGATATGGTGGCACAGCCATGGCTCTCATTATGGCCCAGAGCTTATCATGCCTGACCATGTCGAACACAGATCTTAGACCGACAAAAGTAAGGTACAAACTACCCCCTTCCATAATGACAGTCTTCCAGTGGATCATTTGCAGTCTAAATACCTGGTCGATGGTAGAAACCTTCGGCCGGAATCCTGCTTGTAATGGTGTAAGAATCTGATGTTCCTCCATCCAAGACTGCAATCTTGCCAATAAAAAGCGTGCATATAGTTTCTGGGAGACATCAATTAAGCTAATTGGGCTGTAGTTTGCCGGGTCTAAGGGAGAGTCCTTTTTTAATATTTGCACCATTTCTGCTCCCAGCCAGGTTGGAGGTAGCTTCATACCCTGAAGGAGGGCATTAAAGAATACCCATAGATAGGGCGTCCAGACCTTGCGTTCGCTATGGGACAAGTCGCCAGGAATTTTAGCCAGGCCGGGGACCTTCTCTGGCAGTAAAGAATCCAGAGCCACCCCCACTTCTTTCGTAGTACATGGAGGGATGTTATTATCTATGCTACTGGGGTCGGATGTAGCACTGGGGATCGCAAAAGCTACTAGCTGGTCTAAAAATGTGTCTTCGCTGCCTGAGGATTATAGTTTCTTAAAATGACAACTCCAAACAGCTTCGCTAACATTGGGCACGATTGCTGGTGCTCCTTCAGTATTGCCAGACTTGACAAGGTTCCAAAAAGTTCTTAGGTCCCGGTTATCGAGGGCAGATTTAATATTCTCCCATCTGTCCGCCTCCCATTCCCGCTTCGCCTCGGCAATAATTTTCTTATAATGGGCCCTAGCAGCTCTTATACTCAAGGGAGTTCCCTTTTTAATTTCCACAAGTAGGGCACATTTGGCTAAGCCACATAATTTATTGTGCCATTGATTTTTACTATGAGATCAATAGAAAAAGGGTAGCACCAGGGGTGCCCCTTGTCGCCGCTATTGTTTAATTTGTACATTGAACCCTTGGCGAGAAAAATAAGATTGAATGTAAATATTTTTATAATTCAACAGTAGAGGTTGGGAAAAAAAGTGGGCCTCTACGCAGACAATTTGATAATATATACCTCTGATGTAGAGAGCTCACTCCCGGAGATAATGAAAACAATAACAGAATTTGGGGAAGTATCTGGTTATTTGTGAAATTGTGAAAAAACTGAAATAATGGAGTGGAATATGCAATACCTTAGTCCTCTTGTAAAACAGGAAATTAAATACCTAGGGATAAAAGTTACGCAGGACCTAGATAAAATGGCCTTGAATAATTTCAACAAAAAGATGAGACTAAAAGATTACTAAAAGTATCTTCAATCCTGATTGCGGAGCGTTGAAAAATCCTGCACTGAGGATGAGTCCTGCAATGTCGATACTGATGAGGCCTTTGATGGGGCTTGCTTTGCAAGGTCTGCGTCATCGTCAAGGATGCTGTCAACGAGGGCTTATGATGCAGTGTCTTGCATTGGGGATTTCTCGCACAGCAGCTGTTCAGAGAGCTGCAGGCTGTGATCTGAGGTCTTGCGCCAGGGATGTGTCACCCAGTAGCAGTTCTGATGCAGGGCTGTGAGGAGATGTGCTGCACAGCATCGATTTTGCCCAAGAGCCCACACCTGGGCTGGCAGAGTACCTTCATGGCTACTTCCAAGGGTCCAGGACTTGGGTGGCACCACATGGTCGAGCAATACTCGCAGCAAGCAGATTATAGGTGCTGTGTTAAAGGTGGTTGGAGACTTTTTTGTCCCTGAGGCTCTAATCTGGAGGCCACCACCTATCCTGAGTTGTTCTTGTGGTCTTGGGTTCAAGATGCTGATCCAGTCCTTCTCACCCAGGCAGCAGGGCAGCAGTGTAGCAGTCCTTTTTGCAACAGAGCAGTCCTTCTGAGTCGTCCGCAGGTCCAGAGCTATACTGAAGAGTTGAGCCTGAGGGTCCAGTATTTTTATGCTGGGCACCAGCTTTGAAACAGGAGACATTTCTAGACGTTTCTATAGATCCTTTGTGAGTGTACTCAGGCAGAGCCTTTGTGATGTTCAAGTGTGCAAGGTTGTAGCTCGATAGCCCCCCCCCCCCCCCCCAATGAAATTGGAGATGGTCTATCCTGCAAACACCTATTCCCCCTTCTTCTCACTGTCTGGGAGGAATTCACGAAGACCAACTGCCAACTAAACCTAGTCATGTCACCCAGTATACAGACTGCAGACACCAAATTGTAAGGACAAGAAAATGTCAACTTTCTAAAGGTGTATTTTGATAATTGTGACTTAAAATCTAACTTTACCATTAAAGAGGGTTTTAAATTACAATTCTTTAGACACCAAACCTGAAGTTCAAATCTGCTCCGAGTTGAAAGTTATCACTTATTAAATGTAATATGCGACCTCAATGTTATCCCTTGGGAGAGGTGGGCCTTGCAGTAGGGAAAAACAAATTTGAGTTTTTCACTACCAGGATATGTAGAACTTGAAAGTACATTTCCAACCTTTTGAATATATTTGACCCTGCCCTCTGGCTATATAGGGCCTACACTATCAGTGACTTATAAATATTAAAAATACGAGTTCTGTAGGCCTGGCAAAAGGTTTATTTTGCCAGGATAAAATTGCAGTTTAAAACTATACACACAGTCTGCAGTGGCAGGCCTAAAACATGTTTAAAAAGGCTACTTAAGTGGGTGGCACAATTAGTGCTGAAGTCCCTGTACTAGTATTTAATTTACAGGCCCTATCGATCTACAAGTAGTACTACTTTAATAGGGGCTTACAAGTAAATTAAATGTGCCATTTGGGTGTAAGCCAACGTTGCTGTGTTTAGTGAGTGAGCGCACACACTTTAGCATTAGTTAGCAGTGGTAAAGTACAGAGTCCTAAAGCCAACAAAAATGAGATCTGCAAATAAAATGGAGGAGTAAAGTCAAAGGTTTGGGGGAAAGAACAGCCTAAGGCTGACAGGTCTAATTAGGAACAAGAAAAGACACCTGCTAATTCCGATGTGTAATAATTTAATGTTGGCACTTACTACCCATGACATCAAAACATTTTGGGAGACAGTTGCTTATAGATATTAAATGATTCACCAACATTTGATTCTCCGCCTCGGATCCACACAATGCTCCACAACCATATTTTAACTTTGTTCCAGTCCGGGCCAACCAGATATCCCTTGTTGGCACGTTCTGCTTTTTTGCACTATTTTACCTCAAAACCTTCAAATTCAATATCTCCTGTTTACCTGATTAGATTTGTGTTGTTTTAGCTTGTTTTATTTATTAAAAATTACACTATTTTAATAAACCTAGTGTGGGATCTTTTTTGTGTGCTGTTTTCATTGTTTTACTGTTTGAAGTGTTGCACAAGTACTTTAACTTTACACATTGCCTTCAAGTTTAGCGTGACTGCTCTGTGCCAAGCTACCAGAGGGTGAGCACAGTTTAAATTGGGGTTTGCTTGTGCCTAACCCTGACTAGGATTGTGGTTGCATCCCAGTCGACCAGTAACCCAACTTCTAACAGTCAGTTAACTATCTTTCTAGGTGCACGAAGGATAGAAATTGAAGGTTGAAGGTTTTCTTATGGAGAAAAAGCTATATCCGTGTTTCTCAAGGGCCTAACATTTGCTTTTCAGTAAAATAAATAGTGCCTCTCTTCCCTAAACTATGTGCAAAGGGCTCAGGATTGTTTTTTCTTAGAATATATATTTCTTTCTAGTTCAGTTCATTAAACTTTATTCGGTTAAAAACAAATAACCATAAAAGTAACAGACATAAAACAATTTGCAATGGTTACAACGATTACAGTAATTACATCTCGTGATTATCAGTGCAGTGAGGTAGATCAGTAGGAGGTCTAGGCCGTTTCAGTTAGCATTTGTTTCCTAAATTTAAAAACACTTTTTAAATAATTTAAAACCACAGTAACAGTTAAAACCGTATCCATTTTCTGTACTTCTAAAAAAGCTGGGCGACATCTGGTTAAATTCATGTGTTTTAAAAAAGGGACAATAATTTTTCTACGGAGGGCGCTATAAAATCTGCAGAAAAAAAGGATATGAATATCAGATTGTTGTGACGTATCATCACACGAACAAGTGGGCAAAATGTGATTCCATGAGTTCATGCGTGGAAAAGACACTAATCTAAACAATATACAGAATCTAAAACGAGTTAAAAGAAAACGATCATAGTTTGTCATGGGCAGAGATAAATATGGCTGTACAGAGTTAATCTCACAGAGAGTAGTAAGGTGAGAGTGTACTGTGGGTTTCAAAATTTCCACTCTCTTCCTTTTATCCACAAGGTGGTCAAAGCAGATGGTTTTTAGTGTACTCCTGGAGATGGTATCCATTGAGGATGGATCCGAATAATATGAGTAGCATCCAATCTCAGTTAGAAAACGCTTTACATAACCCAGCCATTCCATTCTGTCCACATGGTCCAGACTGAGGGTGTCTTGTAGCAGGGCCCGATTCATAACGCATTCATTTGTAGTCCATACCCTATGCCACAGTAGGATGGGTTGAATTTTGATAATGTCCGTTATGTAAGGTTGGCCGAGTTCAGCGTGACAATTGAATGTGGCAGCACATTGTGGAACTGCTAGGACTCCCCTCAAAAATTTATTCTCAACCAGCTGGATTTGATCTACATTTGCGTATCCCCACAAACCTGAGCCATACATAGCCACAGACAAGCATGTAGCTTTATATATAGTTAACATTTCTTTTATCGGTTTCTTGCCCAATTTTCTGACAAAATTTTGTATTTCTTTCTAACTTCCTCTTGCCCTTGTTCGAACTCTCACAAATATTATATTATTGACAGACTGCACCATCCCTTTTCAGGCCTGGTACGTTTTATTTACTTCCGTAGGGTAAAATTCAGTTTTAGTGCCAAAAAGTTAGACTGGTAACAGAAAGTTTTTTAACTCTTTACTAGTGCGGGCTGTCCTGCTATGGCTTCTCCTTTTTATTTTGAGAAGTAGCTGAGCTTCAGAGACGTGCATTGGTTTGATAAAGGTACGGTGTCGGTTAACATGATTTAGTAGATTTATTTGAGTATTTACATTGAGGTGCAAGAATGTGGACCTCTTGAAGGTATCCCAAATAATTGGGTTTCTTTTTGTGGGTGGAGGGTAGTCGGCCATCTATAATTGTTCAGATAAGTCAGTAAAAGTATGGACGCCAAGGGTTCAAGGGGGCCGTTACACTGATCCAAAAGCTTAGAAGGAGGATGATGTTTAGTGGTGCACAAGACCATCAACAATTTTAACAGAATAAATGCTCAATTACCATCACCTTCGACCACAGAAGTACCTCTCTCATTTACACGAGGGTCGTCATTGTGGCAAGCAGTCATTGAAGAGCTACTCTTAGGCATTGAGCAGGGTTTATATTCCTTACCACACTCTCTAATGGCGATGTACCCATCATTTCATTTTGGTGAGGCGAAAAAGGGTAGGTTTAATAGTTAAATAATAGGCCTCGACTGCAATTCCTGCTGCCATGGTTAGGCCTATGTTCACATCATAGCCTGCTTCAGAAGGGCATACTCTTGAGAGAAAACATTATTGACTTTCACCAGGTGGTCTGTTAGTGAAGGCAGAGAGCCCATTTCTAAGATGACTTTGTTGATATATGGCCATGTGGCTTGAAAAAGGTCTGAAAGGTAAGTAACAGAGATTCCTATTCGTCATAATGTGAGGGTGGTGATTTAGCAAATGTAAATATATAGGTGCTATTTTCTCGAGTGTAAGCATTGCATAGTATTTCATAACATTTTGAGAGCTAATAAAGGTTGAGTTTAGGAACATGAGAACCATTTATTCTCAGGTTTCAGATAGAGCTTACTCTTTTAGTGAAAGACTGGGGTGGAACTTCCTAGAGCCATTTTAGTACCGGTTAAGTCTAAAAGTTAATTATTAAGCAAGGTGATAAAATCAGTTTTAATTAATTGATCTTGGCAAAGTAGTGGACTGATAACTTTTTGAGTTTAATGTTGAAATTTGCCATGGCTTTATACGACAGGTAAACAACAAATTCAGCGTACGATCTTTTTTTGTCGCGGATAGTTCAATAAACAACTTGTTTCAAATAAGTAATCTTAAAGACTGAATCAATGTAGAGCCGTCCCACTATACATCTCGGATTGGAAGCAGTATGATAATTCTTTCTATTTATAAATCTTGCACTTGGCCTTTCCTTTTATCAGACACTATATTGCCAAATATTGTGAACATGTTCACTCCATTGAGATATTATCATAAATCAGTTTTTTCTGCGAAGGTGAGATCGATGGTGCAGTGTGGTGTTGCCATCCTGTGGCCATTTAACTTAAACATACTAAGCATCTTAAATTGTTTTGATGTCCCTTCCGTCTCAAGGGCACTTCCGGCAAGGCCTGTTTTGTTACTTACAATTTTACCATACGTTTAACAGTCACTTTTCCCTCGAGGAGTTGATCGGGCAAACTTGACGCCACTGTTCATGGAGTAGTTTTTAAATGCAATTTTGTTTACCTTTTGTTAGTTATCCGTGACTTGTGGAAATTACGCATTTCCCAAGATGCCACCCATTTGAATGAATTAACCTTCTCTGCAAAATAGATAATTATTATAGTTTAGCCTGCAGTACGTTCCGTTCTCGATTTTTTCCGCTGTCCCTCAGGGAAATGTGTGCTGTTTTAAGTTTTTTTTGTTCAGCTGCCTAATTAAGCTAGGCGGTGATAGACATCATTAATGAAGCACAAAAGCCAGTGTCTTCACAGGAGTGTATAATGCAGCTACGGAAATTAAGATTTTACAGTCTTTAATGATTCCGGCATATTTGTTTATTCTGTGACTAAAAAAGAAAGCATGCACAGGAATTGCGTGCCTTTCACACTAGGAAGGTGGGGTTGAAACCAGGCTCCACTCATAACACCAACCGACCTTCAGCTCTGACAGCAACACAGGACGTGACGTAACATTGTATCCAATGACAGCACAGTCCAGCTCACTTTCTCACTGCTGCACTCCCTCTTTTCCAATCCACAGTCCAGCTAACAGACTCTTCTTCAGTCCCCAGTTCACTCCCCCTCCATGTCAGCTCTTTGCAGCTCGCCTTCTTCAGTCCACAGTCCACCTCACGTTCTCTTCTCCACTCCTTTGTTGTCTCTGTGACGCCTGCCTTCCTCACTCCCCAGTTCAGTTCACTTCTCTGTCTCCTCCCCGCCTGCCTTCTTCAGTTCCGAGCCTGGCTTCCAATCAGCATCCATAAATTCTGTCACGCATGCCCAGGCCCCAAGCAAGCTGCACTGTTGGAACACCCACCACACTGAGATCAACAAAACGCTCATCAGAAGGAAGCAGAACACTCAGAACTCAATGGCTAGAATCACTATCAACCTCCCACACCACACTCGCATCATACAACACCTTCAGGCACTGCACTGGTTCCTTTTCACAAACGAGCATAATTCAGACGCCTCTCCCACATTTTCAGGTCACAGCATACCTCAAGAATTGCATCTGCTTTCACAAACCCTAAACTCCAACCTGCTCGAATTTCAGGCCTGCGGAACGCCATGTCCAGCGATTGAGCCTTCTCCTTATTTATTTTATTTAATGTATTTAATGCGATGTTATATATATAGCGCAAACATTACCCGAAGGTGCCAGAGTGCATTACAAAAGAACCAGTTGGTATTGTAAGCAAGGAAATTATCCCCACCTGTTCCCTGGTTTGATGGAAAAATAATAAAGTAATTGATTCGGGTGCAGTATGCCTGGCACACCCTTGAACAGCACTTTCATTGCCCAGTTCAGCTCTCTCATCACTCCAAGATAGCCTGCTTTTCTAAACTCGAATTTGAATTCACTCCCTCCCTCCTAGTGGCTGTGTCCCACTAAGTATATATACTCTCTTGTGAAACACATATATAGTGCTGCTGTGAATGGCAGCAGCTACCATGCCGCACAACAAACAGTTACATGCACACATAGTTAGGGCGATTCAGCTTTGTGCATGAGATGCTGCATGTATTCACACATTAATCACATCCGAGTGCTGCAGCTTCATGCATTGGGGAATGTTCATACAGATTCTCAGAGGTGCAAGGAAGACATTGTGTGAGAATAAGAGTATGGGTGGGAGAGCCAGAATGAGGGGGATGAGTCAAGGCATAAGGTAGCAAAGGGTGATAGAACTAGAGAGAGAAGAGCGAGGACGTAGATTATGGAGGAAGACCGAACAGCTCAGAATTTAATTAATTTACTTTTTATTGAAGCAGAAGGTCAAGCACACATGCAGTGAGTGCCTCACTCATGCTCATGAACTATGGTTTGTCAAACTCCTGAACCAAGGACACTCCATGGCACCCAGCCCCTAAACTTTGTTCCACTAAGAAACTGGGCCGACTAGTGATAACGGATGTGTAGGTGACATGGCCACGCATTAGTAGATGCCATATGAACCGATGATGGATCTTGTGTGCCACAAGTTTCTGCACTTATGTAAGTGAATCCATCTAATTAAAAAAAAGATCAAGACTCTAAGACGGTTCATCAAACAATAACTGCAATCTAGAGTGGGCCTGCTTTTTGGAACAGTCACCTACATTTTTTTCATCTGATGCTGCTGGTGTTTTTTGAACCTGTGAGCTGTGAATATGCTAACCATGTCCCAGTGCATGTACTCTGACCTCCGAGAGATGTCGTAATTGGCTGTACTGCTGATTAGCACACCTTCGTTACCTAGAAGACCTTGGTATTTGGTACAAAGTTTCTCTAGGGTTGTAAGTTAGATGTGCCACCACTAAAGTGACAAAGTAAAACATGACTGCAGGCCTGCCTCTATTAACCCGGCTGTGCAGGTTTTGACTGAACATTCGACCTGTCAAAATAACCTCTTTTGATAGGCCTAAATCCTCCTTTCAAATATTATTAGGTCACCCCTAAGGCCATGAATATGCCAATAAGGCAGGGTGCATGATATTTAAACGTAGGATATGTAACAGTTTAATGTTAAACTTATCCTTATAGTGAAAATGCCTAAACAGTTATTTTCACTCTGCCATGGTTGCCTGTTCCATAGGAAAGCTTTGGGATACTTTAATTATGATATCTGCACCTAGGACCCAGATAAAGAGTTAATTTCCGGACGTTTTAAGATATTTATTGCAAGTCCAATTCATTGATAATGTCGGATTTGTAAATAATATTTCACAAAAGGTAGTTACAATTTTATCTTTAGCCTGCCTAAAACCTCTTGAAGCCTATTTGCCTGAACTTCTGGCACCCAGAGACTGATTACCTTCTTGATTAGGTGTAAATAGTCTCCCAGAGATGAGACAAAGGGCTTGCTTGTTGGTAGGTGTTTTGTTCCCCTCAAAGCACTGAACCTAAGCACCTTCGACGGACAAGCAGTTTCACTCCCCAGCGCCTTGAGACATTGATGGGTGAGTAGTCGCGCTCTACAAGCCACCTGATTGATTGGTTGATTGAAAGGATAACCATCTGGGCAGTGCCTAGAAGCTTAATTCTCTTCAAGTGGGCCTTCCCTGTCACAAGCAGATGTAGCCAGTTCCTGGGCCTGTCCTCTCTTCTGTCCTTCTAGTCAGCCAGACCCCAATCCCAGTGAGAGAGAAGCTGCCCCCAGAACCAGTTTTGAGTAACCACAGAGGGGGATTTGCTAATTTTTCTGGCCACACATCTAGGATGGGAACAGGAGCTCTGCTCTGTTTGCAGTAGGGTACACAAGACCTGCTGTAAAACAGGGTTGGGTTCCCGCTTTGAACTTTTTCCCTATTGTCACGGACGTGTCAGGAGTCACCCACAATCTAATGCAAGGCATAAATGAAGCTCACCCTCTTCAGGGCACTGCACATGTGTAAAACAGACGGATTGAAACAGCTCTTGAGACCTGTGTGGACAACCCTGAGAGGCTAGAACTGATCCCACTTGTACCCAGGAAAATTAAGTGAACAACCAGGTTAGTTGGCTGACCTTCTGTTAAGCTACAGGGACGCGAGAGCCCCAAGAAGCCCACTTTCCTGAAATTGCCCAATTGGACCATCACTGGGCCCTGCTGGAAGCTTATGTGTAAGTCTTGACCCACATGTGCTGTTCCTGAGGTTGTGGAAGCCTTGACTGGTGTCCGTGTACTCCTGCCTAACCTCTAAATCTTGAGCTTAGAAACAGTTTTAAGACTTTTGCATCAATCCAATGAAAGTACGTTGCTGCTGGACCAAAGATTCAGGTTGCTCCTGCTCGGAGCTTTTCTGCAGCAGCAAATCCATTTCAGCAGGAAGTCCCAGAAAAAGTATTCGGTTTTGTAAAGCCCTGTTTGGCATGAGCTTTGAGCTTTGTCCTGCTGGAGTCATCTGAGCTCCGAAAAAATGTGCTGAAATCTAAAGGCAGAAATCTTCACTGGGTGAAGGCATCAACCCTCTTCAGCAGCAAGGGATCTTCCATGTGTGCAAATCTTGAATTTCTCAGACACAGACTGTTCTGCCAAATGTCAACGGCTTTACCTGGACTTTGTCCTATGGCTCTCTAACCTCATATAACCCAGCCTGCTGTCTTGCCTCACTGAGTGTTTTTGACTGACATTTCAGAGGCTAAGTCAGAAGGTAAAACTTCTGATCGTGCAAATCTGATCTCTATATCTGGCTCGCGCTCCATTGCAGTCGACCTTTGCTCGCGCAGAGGTACCGGTCTAGGGCAATCATATGACTGTGGTTGGTGCATACCACTTTTTGGCACTTTTTTTAATCGAAGTTTTAGAAGTTCATATCTCCGATTACCCTTATTGGACTTCTGTCGTTTTGATGTCATTTTGTTCAGTAAAATACTCATTTTTTTTTATAAATTCGATTGAGATTTGTATTAGGTTGTGTTTTTGGCTTTTTAACTTGGGTACTTCTGAATGCTTTGCACATTTTTTAAGTTAAGCAGGTCTTCTCTGTGCCATAACTACGCAGCTTTATGGCTGTTAGAATGGGTGACTGGTGATTTCTAAAAGATCTGCCCCCTTGGCGGCGCACCACGAAGACTTAACGTGCAGAGGGTGCGGTAAGACAGCTGAAACATTGGAGCACGTGGTCTGCCTATGCCCCGCCCTTATGTTCCAACGCATACGCAAACTTAAATCGGAGTGGAAAGGCTGGGTTTTCGGACCTGCAGACAGGCAATTATCACAGCTTTGAGCCCAGAAAACACAGTTTTAAACATAGGCTTTACAACCTACAGCACACCGTAATTTTACGCAAATGCCGGAAGGACCAGCTAACGCCTCCCTCTTTTATCTAACTGTTTAAATTAAAACGTACTTTACTTTTAAGTTTTTTAAGACTGTTAATAACCGGTCGTATTTTATCATAACAGCTGTTACTGAGTAGTTCGCTCTGTTCTAATCTGACTGCATTTTATTGTAACCAGCAGTAATTTCCTGAATATGGATTGTTTTTTACAAGTTGAATGTCGTTAACTGTTAGCGCAACAAACCCCTTTTGTCCTAATGCTGTGTTTTTATCGCCTTGCACATAATGTTTTAATTTTCAATATGTAACAGAAACTGAATGACGCGATCCGGATGATCCTCTTTTTTTAATTGTTGTTAAATCGTGCTCCTTATTTCACTTAATAACGTGTCGAATTGTGGGAATTACTGAGATGCGCTTTTAAGGATATCTTTTTTTTTATCCAAATAAAGATTATTTTTATTACTATTACTACTAAGGGTTGAACTTGGGCTTAAATTACTGAAATATTTACTGGGCTTAACAAGAATAGTGACATTATAACCTGTAGTAGGCTTCCATCCACCCTAATTAATAATGCACTTTCAAATTTGGAAATGGTGGGGGCTCAGCTGGGATTGCTGAGCCCCCACCATTTCCAAACTGGAGCCTGGTTCCTGTGTTAGGCCCCTGGGTTTTACCGTAGTGTATACATGCTCTGATAACATGTTTTAAGCCTGCTAAAGAGCTGAAAATAGCAGAACAAGAAGTTTACTAACCAGGAGTCAGCATGATGCTTCTTTGATCATTATATGACGGTTGGTGAAATGGGAAAGTGTGAGGCATAAACTCTTGTTTGGAATTGCACTGAATATCTACCAAATGAGACTCCAATACAAAAAATGCCTTGATAACTCAATTTTCCTTCATTTCAATTCTGTACATGCTTTTTTACTAGAACAATACACATTGTCTATGTACCCTCCGGTTCTTGCATTGTGCTGGTAGTCATTGCTATTATAATTGCTATGCATTGAGTCAGTAATGGAAAGGAATATGCCTATGTCGTTGTATAGTACATCTCGATTAAAATCGCACAATATGAAAAAGCATATCATATGATGAGGCACTTTTTATTGCACACTGCCTTAGCTTTCCATCACAGAGCTTGAGACTGGCCCATTCCAGCAACTGGTGAAACGTTATATCTTTAAATAAAAGCCCCTTAAAGCTAATGAGTTTTACAATTGCTGGAATTTTCCCGCCTTGAGCTCTGAGAAGGAAAACTGAGGCGGGATGCCAGGGCGAGCTGTAGCATTGGTGGCACCCAATGCAACAATGTTCCTTGGCACCTCCTCCTGCACGTTTTTTTAATGTTAGTAGTGCAAAGATTAGAAAGTGTGCACTTACATTTACTGAAATGCCATACATGAAAAATTCCAGTATTATCATGGTAAGAAAAGCAAATGCAAATTGAAAAATCAAGTTAAGCAGTATCAGGTAATCAGGTAGAACCAAACATTGTGTGGAGTGACTATATGATGTAGGGATGTGTGAGTTTTCATTTTATGACTATTTGAAAGTGCATCATCTGTAAGAGACCTCATTCCACAAAGAAATGGGCAACTATTGAACCCAGCGGGTATGAAAGTGTGCAATCCATCACAGTCAGGACTTGCAGCACAAAACTGTTACATGGGCATTAAAAACTGTGAATATCTCTCTGTTAGACTGCGAAATGTCACCTGATGCAGTCGTACTATGACAGTATCAATTCCCGAACAATTCTCTGTGTACATACCTCATCCCTTAAGGAGCACTGCCATTTAATAAAGTTCTAGACCCTCAACCTGCTCTCCAAATGCACCTCACCTTGCCCTATAGAAACTCTTTTATTTCAGCACAGTGCCCTAAACACACACCAGGCAATGCACTTCATTCCTGTCCAGCTCCCGCACTCACACAATGTGCACATAGAGAAGCTGTGTCTCAGCTATGACACCTGCATGAAGACACCAATACTGAAGGAATTCACTCACTCACACACACATGGAGGCACTCACAAACCTACTCAGACACTTTCACACCCACTCAGACACTCACGCGCCCACTCACAAACCCACTTAGGCACACATGCACCCACTCATGCACCCAGTGAGAGACTTATGCAGCCAATCCCTGCCCCACTCAGACACTCGCACACCCACTCACACACATTGACACTCACACAGTCACTGACATTCGTGCCCTCAGTCACACACTCACACATTCTAAAAGGTTGCAGGTTACAGTTAGGAAATAACATTAAAAAACCTTATAAATTCACTTAAACAATCAAAGGTTACAGGGTTGTTATAGTTACAAAATAGAATTTAAAAAACCTCAGAAATCCACCAAAAAGCAAAGGTCACGGGGACGTTCTAGTAGGGCTCAGATTTCACTCGTATAAAATCATAGAAATTCAGCAGTTATAAATTACCACAGTGCCACTCACATATTATATATGACCTCACATATTACTTCACACATGACATAGCTGCTGACATCTCAAATTATATCATCCACTAAACCTCTCATACACCCACTCAACCCCTCACATACACATTCACAGACCCATACCAGTACTCATACAACCAATCAATCTCTCATTCATACAGCCATTCACACATCCACTCATACAGCCACTCACATTCCCACTAACACACCCATACATCGATTAATGCACCCACTCACTGGTGAGGCCTGAGTGAATTGCTGGCTGTATGTCCTCAGAACTTCCAGAGCACAGCTGAACTCTTGACAGTGTACAGACCTGTACATCATCTGCTCAACAAGCGCAAACATTAAGTGCATGACCTTTCATATATCTGAGGTCACTGCAATTAAAACCTATAAGTCACCCCTAAGTCCTGAAGGCAGGGTGCTCGGTTCTAAGTGTGGGTTCTTGCATGAGCAGGGTACCCCAATAACCTTCGCAGTCCATTCTCCCGGGTTATAAGTTCATCAGCCATTACAACATATAGAGTGGCAAATCGTCATTACACGTTGACCATCTCTAAACTGGCTGTAATGAACCCTGTGTTGTTTGATATCTAACATTTCCGATAGAGACTTCTAGCCTCAGATTCCTTACCTTTGAATTTTTCAGGTGTCAGACTGGATTCGGAAACTTTTGCTGAGCAATACCCCTTGCATGGGATGTCTGGTGGCTCCATGTGATGGCGTCGGTTACAACATCTCAGTGCCTATAAAGGCTCCACCCAGGCACGCGGACGTCAGTTCTTTTCTTTCTGCACCAGTTAAGCACAGATCCAGGAAGAGCTACCCCTCTGCTGCTTTTTGGCAGGCTTTTTCTTGATTTTTTTCAATAGTTTGGATTATTTCCAACTTTTGTGTGCGAGGTATGTCTTCAAGGAAGACCGGTTTGAAGTCATGCAGGACTTGTGCCCACATGATGTCGGTTACGATCCACATCGCCTATGTCTTTGGTGTGTCGAGCGCTATCACAATACTAAGTCGTGCTCATACTGTCTGGCTACGGCTCCAAAGACCTTGAGGGCGCGGCGATGAAGTTGCTTGCAGCTCAGCCGTCGACACCTTCCATCGAGACTCCGAGGAGGTCACAGTCCTAGTCGAAGAAGAGGAGGTCGCAGGACCGCTCCAGGAGCCCCAAGTCCTCTTCCTCCCATTTGAGGTCCTCGGGACACTTGGGGAATAGGCATAAGATGAACACTTTAGGCACGGTTACGCGGAGCCAGAGTCGACTTAACGTCTCCCCCTATTTCCAGGAGCCAGAGTGACTCCCGCTCAAATGAAAGAGTTTTATGAGGCCCGCTCAAATTAAAGAGTTTTATGAGGCTTTGTACAGCTTATTTGAGTGGAACGACCCTGCTGGTGAGCCTTCAGGCCCCGTGGGGTCGGAACGGGCCCCATTGGGTTCAACACCGTCGGCTCCAGCCACGGTGACGGTGGGGAGAATTTAGACTGGTATGCGGAACTTGGGGAGGCCAGTGGGCTGGATACTTCTCCAGATACTGGCATGCTCTATCTGACAACAGTGGCTATGGAGGAGGGGGCTTACTAAGCCATGGTGCTTAAGAGGGCAGGTGAGGTTCTTGGACTGCAACTGCCCTCTGTGCAGGTCAGGACTATTCTCCTAATTAAGGTGCTTAAACCTGGGGGTTCCACTTCCAATCCCCTATTGCCCTTTAATGAGGGACCTTCAGGCGTCCTTCTAGGAACCTGGTCCAAACCTGGCACAGGGACTCCTGTGAATAGGGCAATTGCATGCCGCCTTCGCCCAGCTCCAGGTGACCCAAAGTTCCTCAGCCAGCACCCCACCCCAGATTTTTTCCTCCAGGCTGGCATTGCGGTCGGTCAATACCGCATGCTTATTGGGCCATTTCTCCCATTCCCTTTGGGAGACGGTTTTGTAAGTGCTGCCACAAGTCCGGGAGGAGGCACAGGCTGTGCTCTCCCAAGCTGTCAAGGATGGGAGAGACGCAGCAAGATTCCCCATATGTTGTGGCCTAGATACAACCGATTTGCTGGGCAGATCCATTTCAACAACCGTGGCCTTGAGGCGCCACGCTTGGCTTTGAATAACTGGCTTCTCTGGAGAAGTCCAAGCCAATTTGATGGACATGCCCTTTTTGGGGAAAAAGGCAGACTCGGCCCTGGTCATGTTCAAGGACTCTCGATCTGCGACCAGGTCCTTGGGCCTCTCCTCCAGGCCCAGTGGTCAGTCTTCCTTTCACTCCTTTCCTGGCAACAGAGGGGTTTCCAGCCATGTCAGCCCTATGCCAGCCACCATCACGCACAGATTTCCCAAGCTGTGCGAGGACATGGACACGGTGCGTTCCGATCACGGAATGGAGGCGAGAAGTCGTGAACCACACTGACCTCAGCAGCCGCAGCCTCCGAACAATCCTAGACTAACTCTGCAGGTCCACGCTACTCCAGTTGGTGGGATAATTCGCCATTATTTCCCCCACTGGAGATCCATACCATCGGACAAGTGGGTCTTGCAGATCGTCCAGGAGGGCTATTCTCTACCTTTTCTTTCTTTTCCTCCTTCTATTGTGCCAAGTCAGGAACGGCTGACGGAGGCTCATTTATAGTTTCTCTAAGGGGAAGCTACAGCTCTCTTGGCCAAGGGAGCTAAAGAATGGGTCCCAGTTTCAGAAGTAGACAGTGGCTGTTATTCCTGCTACTTTCTGATTTCGAAGAAGAACAAAGGGCTACCGCCCATTTTGGATCTTCGGACAGTCAATCTCTTCCTCAAAAAGGAGAAATTCAAGATGATCACTCTGGCTCAGGTCTTGTCTGCCCTAGACCAGGAAGACTGGATGGTAGTGTTGGACCTGCAGGACGTGTATTTTCACATTCCCATCCTGCAGGGCCGCTGGTGTTACTTGCGGTTCAAGGTCGGCCATGAGTACTTTCAGTTTACCGTGCTCCCGTTCGGCCTAACCAGTGCCCTTCAGATGTTCACCAAGGTGATGGCGGTGGTCACACCTCATCTGTGCAGGTTAGGGATGTCAGTCTTCCTCTACCTCGACGACTGTCTGTTGAAGGCATCCTCGTCCCAGCCTGTCATCTCCCACCTTCAGACTATAGCGAACCTTCTGCATTCGCTGGGGTTCTCTATAAACATGCCGAAGTAACACCCGACTCCTTCTCAGACGCTCACTTTCATCGGAGTTCTTCTGGACACAGTGCAGTTTTGGGCTTATCCCCCCGAGCAGCAAGTACAGAATATTCAGGATTTGATTCTTATATTTCAGCCTTTATCCTGGATTTCAGTGAGACTGACTCTGAGGCTGTTGAGCCTCATGGCCTCCTGCATCCTGTTGGTAAGACAGACCAGGTGGCATATGAGGGCTCTGCAGTGGGATTTGAAGTTCCAATGGGCACAGCATCGGGGAAATCTCACTAACATGCTTCAGATCCCGGAAGGAACTGCAAAACATCTGCAGTGGTGGTTAATGAAACGCGATTGGGTCAACAGCAGACTTCTCTTGCTTCCCCAACCATATCTCACTATTGTGACAAATGTGTCCCTTCTGGGATGGGGCGGCCACCTGGGAGAGGTGTGGAGATCAGGGGACAGTGGTCTCCGGTGTAGACAGGGCTCTACATACATTTTTTGAGCTCCTAGCTATTCGGTTGGCATTGAAAGCATTTCTTCCCTCTGTCATGGTAAAATAGGTGCAGGTGTTCACAGACAGTAGCTCTGCCATTTGGTACTGCAACAAATAGGGCAGGGTGGGGGTCGTAGACCCTTCGTCAAAAGGCTCTTCGTCTCTGGACATGGAACTGCAGGACATAACCCTGCTGGTTCAACACCTGGCAGGTTGTCTGAAAGCCAGGGTGGACAAAGTCAGCCTTTGATGCCTAGCGTATCACGAGTGGCGTCACCAGTTGGAAGTGGTGCAAGGTCTCTTTCAGCAGTGGAGAGAACCGTGGTTTGGTTTATTCACCTCATAAAAGGACGCACAGTGTCACCGATACTGCATGCTGAAGTTTCGAAGGTGGCTGTCGTTCGGCGATGTTTTTCGTCGTGATTAAGCTCTTGCCAGTTGTATTCTTTCTATCTATATCACTCCTGCCCAGGGTTCTGAAGAAGATCAGGAGCGACCAGGCCCAAGTCATTCTTGTGGCTCTAGACTGGGCAAGGAGAGTGCAGTATCCAGAGCTTCTGAGAATAAGTATCGATCCTTTTAGCAGGTTGCCCCTTCGGGAAGATCTTCTGTCGCAGTAGCAGGTGAGGGTTCTTCACCCAAACCCGTCAACTCGGCGCTTCCATACGTGGAGATTGAGTGGCGACAATTGATATATTTTGACCTTCCTCCCGAAGTCTGTAATGTTATTCTGGCGGCCAGGCGACCCTCCACTAAGAATGTATATGCCTGAAGTTGGCAGAAATGTGTATTATAGTGGACCGAAAGGTCTATTCACCCTCTTTCTGCTTCTCTTTCTACTGTACTATTATTCATTATAACCCTTGCCCAGAAGGGCTCTACCTTGGTAACTCTCAAGGGTTACCTTTCTGACCTGTCTCGTTTTTGCGGCTGCCAGACCAGCTCTCTCTCTCTCTTCAAGTTTCCTTTTGTAAATAGATTTCTAAAAGGGCTGGGTCACTTATTTCCATCCACGCCCTTTGTTATGCCACAGTGGGACCTTAATTTGGACCTTACCGATCTGATGTGTTCTCCCTTTGAGCGTTTGCACAAATGTCCCCTCCAGCTGTTGACCATCAAAACAGCCTTCTTAGTGGTGATTACATGTGCCCCGAGGGTGAGTGAGTTGCAAGCTTTATCTTGCTCGCCTTCTTATCTTATGTCCTTTCCGGACAACCTGTTGCTTCGCTCCAGGGCATCCTTTTTGCCAAAAGTTGTGACCCCATTCCATCTGGGCCAACCCATCACTTTGCCCATTTCTTTGCTCCCCCGCACTCCCCTAAGGAAGAGGAGCGTCTCCACCGGCTGGACCCAAAAAGAGCATTGCTGTTCTACTTTGACCACATAAAAGAGTTCCAGGTGTATGACCAACTCTTTGTGGGGTACGTGGGAGGGAAGAAGCAACATGCAGTGCAGAAAAGGACTGTCATGCCTGTCGGTTCGCGGTCCAGGTCATTCCTGGACTACAAGAATGACCACCGTAGGAGGGGGCGCTCATGTGCAGAAGCCCATGATGAGGCTAAAGTGTAGCCGCTCCCGAGCTCAGGCGCTTCGCGTCTTTCTCGCAGGAGTTTCACTTACCTTCCGGTGCGTTTCCTGCGTCTCCTGCAAGCGTTGGGTCTTCTTTCTGCATTCAGCTCGTCCCGGCGTCTCTGCTGTCTCTCTCCCCCACTGGCTTCGGTCTTCAGCACCTCCCTCGCTGGCGTTCTCCTTCTGACATGGTTTTTGGCATCGCGTTCGTTGTCCCTTTTTGTCCCGACGTAGTCTTCAAGCTCCTGATTCTTTCCTGGTGTTTCCTCAGTGCACTGTACATCGGGTTATTCCTCTTGCACGAAACGGATACCTGCAAAGAAGAAAAGACAAAAAGAAAGCTACAGACTGTACACTGGTAACAGCACTCTGCGCTGCCTGACTTTGTTTATTTTTTTGTTTATTATAAATTACTTATCTGATCCTGTGCTGTCGTCTCTGTGGATGTCGCTCCTACAGCAAGCCAGACATGTTTTTCTAATTACTATGAAAGAAAAAAAATCTACCTGAGTAAAGGTTAACAATTATTTTAAACAGAACAAAACATTTTATTTGGGGAATTTGCACAATAATAGAAGTCTGGCACATAGGTAGGTGTGTTAGCATGGTATGTTAAAATTTTCAAATCCATGTCAGTTATTTATTTTCCTTCTTTTCCTTTAGGCTGGAGTTGCACATTTAGAACCAGTTAGTGGCACATATTGAAGAAGGGAAAATAAGGTAGTTATTAGCGTATTTAAGAGCAACACACCTATCGTACTCTCTTCACCATACTTACCAGTTTGTTCCCTTTTGTTCTTATTTACTGCTTTATCTTGTCCCTGCCTGATTCTATTTTTCCTCGTTCTGCTTCACCTAAGATCCGACGACAGACCTTTCCTTTTTTTGTTCCCTTCTTCCCCGGGTTACCATTGTCACTTTGACTTAGTTGGGTGCAATAGGTGATTACGGGAAGTTGAGGATGTATTCTTCATGTCCATGACGTTCCTGTGGAAACCCTGATAGAAAACGAAGCCAAAAAAAAAAGTTTTTCTTTCCGCCAGAGCGCAATGGAGATAAATCAGGTTTCACTTGCTGACTTAGCTCATATTTTAGGAAATCTTCAGAAAGAAACTCCGGCCCTGGCCGCAGGCGTGGATTCCATGCAGCTTTACACATGCCGCTTCACTTTATGTGTAAGGCTGCTTTTTTTCCAACAGATCAAGCAAAGGTGGCGTTCAACATATCGTATTTAGGAGGGTCTGCTGCCAATTGTACTATTCCCCTAATTGAAAGAAATGGTCCACTACTACAGGACTATAATGCTTTTAAGAGAAAACGGAGGAAGTTATTTGATAGACATTCCTTTATGTAGTCGGTATAGTCTGAGCTTTTTAACCTGAAACAAGGAACCAAAGACCTAACTACATACATTTCCACCTTTAACAGGCTATTAGCAGAAGTAGGGTGGCCTGAGGAGAAACGTAGAGCCTTGTTTTACAGAGGATTGAGAGAGGATTTGAAGGACTTATTAGCTCACGTAGTTGACCCTCCTGAGTCTTGCACTGCTCTAATAGACCTAGTGGTCAAATTGGACCATACAATCAGTGAAAGGAAGAGAGAAAGAGGTAGGTCAGAAGGGCGTGTTTTCTCTCATAGAGAGAAAGCCTGGCCCCGAAAAAACATCAGACGATCCAGAGCCCATGCAAATAGGAAGTCTGAGAGGCCCTCTTATCGAAGAAGAAAGACAGAGAAGACGAGATAAGAATCTATGTTTGTACTGTGGTAAACGGGGTCATTTTGTAGGAGATTGTCCTGTAAAACCAAAGATGACTAAAGGTTCGGAAAACTAGTGAGCCTGAAGTCTCTGGAGACAAGGACTTTGGGTAACTCAGGATTAATTGTCTCACAAACCGAGCTTCATTATCCCTGTCTCACCATTTTCTTTTTTCCTCACATCTTTTATGGGGACACCAATTTGCGGAAGTGCAAGTAATGGTCGATTCTGGGGCTTCAGGCAATTTCATGGATATACAGTGGGCATTGAGCAATAAGATCCCTTGGGTGTCTAAATCCTCCTGGGAGGAAGTTACTACAATTGACAGTAACAGCTTAAAATCGTGGTCCTATTACACATGCAACTATTGAATTAAACTTAATTATTGAGGAGAAACCTTGTGAACTTATTACATTTGATCTTATCCAGTCCCCCCAGTTTCCAGCTGTTTTAGGGAGCCATGGCTATGTCAACACAATCCTTCCATAGATTGGAAGACAAGGACGTTAACTTTCAGCAATGAATATTGTAAGGACCATGTTCTTCAGGACTTTAGTCCTGAAAAAACGATTGCCCTCGCCGATTTAGTTGAAGGTTCGTTGCCTACCCCTTATCGAGCGAGACCTTAAAGATATTTTTGACGTAGAAAAGGGTACCAGCCTTCCACCACATAGGTCCTATGACTGCCGAATAGATTTGTTGCCTGGGGCTCGCATTCCTGTAGTAGGGTTTACTCCTTAACAGAAAAAGAGAACGCATATTTGTGAGAATATCTGGACAAATTGTTGAGGATTGGGTTTATTCGTCCCTCCAGGTCACTGGCATCATCATCTCTTTTTTTTATACCAAAGAGAGATTATAGAGCATTAAATTCCATCACCATCAAAAACAGGTATCCTTTGCCTCTGATTTCCTCCCTACTTGATCAAATAAAAGGCGCTCAAGTATTCACTAAGTTGGATTTACGAGGGGCATATCATCTAGTTAGAATTAAGGAGGGAGATGAATGGAAAACGGCCTTCTGTACTAAGTATGGATTATATTAATATTTAGTCATGATCTTTGGGCTATGTAATGCCCTTTCGTCCTTTCAGTTTTTTAATAATGAGGTCCGGAAAGATATGTTGGACCTGTTTGTCATTGCTTACTTTGATGACCTCCTTATTTATTATCTATCTACACAAGAACATGAAATTCATGTCAAAAAACCCCTCAAATGATTGCGAGACAACCATCTGTATGGTAAGTTAGAGAAATGTCATTTCCATACGCAATCGGTCAGTTTCCTCGGATTCATAATGGCTCCACAGGGAGCCGCAGAATGTAGAAGCCATAACTCGCTGGCATACTCCACAGAGTGTTAAGGAGATCCGGAGCTTTCTTAACTTTGCCAATTTCTATAGGCATTTTATCAGTATTTTTTCTGATTTAGCCTCTCCAATAACTTAGTTGTTAAAGAAAGGTGTTAAGTTCCAAGGGATACCCGAAGCGGATGAATCCTTTGGTAAACTAAAGGTAGCTTTCACGCAAGCACCCATACTAAGGCACCCAGATCTTTTGCGGCCCTTTGTGGTAGAAGCAGATGCTTCCCAAGTAGCAGTTGGAGGATTCCTTTCACAAGCTGATCCAACCAATGGACGTCTGCATCCGGTAGCTTATTATTCACAAAAGCTTACACCCGCTGAAATGAATCATTCATTAGGTGACAAGGAGCTATTGCCCATAAAGAGGGTGTTCGAAGAGTGGAGGCAGTATCTCTTAGGAGCTAATCACAGAATAACCATTCATTCAGATCATCATAATTTACAGTTCCTAAAGTCAGCAAGGACTCTTTCCATGCAACAATTGCGTTGGACCCAGTTTTTTAGTGATTATGATTTTGTTATACATTTCCAGGCGGGGACAAAGAATGGGAAAGCTGATGCTTTATCTCGCTTATGTTATGAACCCTTAGAGTCGCCATCTGAGCCGCCCCCTATAATAGCCAGAGAGCGCATAACCTTGTATTCAGAGGATAGCTTTTTACTGACAGTTAAGGAAGCACAAGCATCAGCAGCCATGAACGAGAAAGTTGCTTCCCAGGAAGTTACTAAAAGACAGAAGTTGTCCTATGTTCAGGGAGGTTTGGTACTTCCCACTCATGATCTAAGATTACAAGCTTTGGAGTGGTGCCACACGCATCCTCTTGCTGGACACCCGGGGTATAAGAAAACACTGGATTTACTAAAGAGACACTTTTGGTGGTCTAGTATGGGGAGGGACTCAAAACTCTATATCGGGACTTGTCATGTTTGTGCTCAAGGGAAAGCCTCTCATCAACCCCCTGTGGGATTGTTACGACCATTACCTGTTCCACCTTGGCCTTGGCATACCGTGTCTTTGGATTTCGTAACAGAGTTACCGAGAACCACCCAATGGAATACTACTCTCCTGGTTGTCGTGAACTTATTGAACAAAATGGCCCACTTCATACCATTAAAGGCTCTCCCCACAACTAGCGGATGTGCTTCCGTGTTTATTCCTTATTGGACTTCCCTCCATTCTGGTGTCTGACACGGGGCAACAATTCCTTTTCAGGTTTTGGAGGGGGTTGGGAGCTCTATTGCAGATAGATGTCAGATTGTCTTCAAGCCACCACCCCCAGGCAGATGGTCAAACTGAGAGATTAAATCAGTGTTTTGAACGATATATCAGGTGCCAGGTTTTACACTCTCTCTGATTGGGACGAGATGGTGTGGATTGCCGAATTTTCATATAACAGTTGTCATACCTCCACTGGCTTCTCCCCTTTTTTTTGTACTTATGGTTTTCACCCACGCGCTATCCTATCCCTGTTTCCCTCTTCTGGTTCTGTCCCTGCAGTTGAGACCTTTGTGAGGGAGATAAAAGACATTCACAAGACTTCACAACTAAATCTAGGCAAGGCTAAAGCAAAATATAAAGAAGGAGCTGATGTCCACAGACGAACAGAGCCTGGATATAGTCAGGGAGACAAAGTATGGCTGTCATCAAAAAATCTGGCACTGAGAGGGCTTTGCAAATTCAAACCTCAGTATATAGGCCCATACAAGATATATATGGTAGTGAACCCTGTTGCTATGAAACTGGATCTTCCGGCTACCTTAAAGATGCATCCTATATTTCATGTGTCTCTTCTGAAACCGGTGGCTCCTGGCATGCGTCTCCCTACCTTCCCAGCCCCTGTATTGGTGGATAATGAACAAGAATATGAGGTAGGGGCTGTCATAGATTCATGTAGAGTAAGACGTAGGCTCCAGTATTTGGTACATTGAAAAGGCTATGGCATTGAGTAACGTACCTGGGAACCTGCTAGTCAGGTACGCTCTCCTCATTTGGTGGGTATTTTCCATAGGCAGTATCCTGAGAAACCTAAACGCGTCAGGGGCGTAGGGGTGGGTGTACTGTCCTGCCTGTGGCTACGTGCTTCAAGTCATTCCCGGACTACAAGAATGGCCACCTTAGAAGGGGGCGCGCATCCGCAGAAGCCCATAATGAGGCAGAAGCGCAGCCGCTCCCGAGCTCAGACGCTTCGCGTCTTTCTCACAGGAGTTTCACTTACCTTCTGGTGCATTCCCTGCGTCTACTGCAAGTGTTGGATCTTCTTTTATTGCATTCAGCTCGTCCCGGTGTCCCTGCTGTCTCTCTCCCAACTGAATTCAGTCTTCAGCTCCTGCCTCGCTGGCGTTCTCCTCCTGACATGGTTTTTGGCGTCGCGTTAGTTGTCCCTTCTTTGCCGACGTCATCTTCAAGTTCCTGATTCCTGATTCTTTCCTGGTGTTTCCTCAGTGCACTGTAGATCGGTTTATCCCTTCTGCACAAACTTGATACCTGCAAAGAAGAAAAGACAAAAAGAAAGCTACAGGCTGTACACGGGTAACAGTGCTCTGCACTGCCTGACTTTGTTTATTTTTTTGTTTATTATAAATTACTTATCTGATCCTGTGCTGTCGTCTCTGTGGATGTCGCTCCTTCAGCAAGCCAGACATGTTTTTCTAGTTACTACAAAAGAAGAAAAGTCTGCCTGAGTAAAGGTTAACAATTATTTGAAACAGAACACAATATTTTATTTTGGGAACCTTCACAAGGATAGAAGTCTGGCACAGAGGTAGGTGTATTAACATAGTATGTTAAAAGTTTCAAATCCATGTTAGTTATTTTCCTTCTAAGTAGTCTTTATCTTTTCCTTTAGGCTGGAGTTGCACATTTAGAACCAGTTAGTGACACATATTGAAGAAGGGAAAATAGTGTAGTTATTAGCGTATTTAAGAGCAACACACCTAGCATACTCTCTTCACTATACTTACCAGTTTGTTCCCTTTTGTTCTTAATTACTGCTTTATCTTGTCCCTGCCTGATTCTATTTTGCCTGGTTCTGCTTCACCTGAGACCTGATAACAGACTTTTACCTTTTCTTGTTTTGTTCCCTTCTTCCCCGGGTTACCATTCACTTTGACTTAGTTGGGTGCAATAGGTGATTACGGGAAGTTGAGGATTTATTCTTCATGTCCATGACATTCCTGCGGAAACATCTGGAACCCTGATAAGGACCATCTCTCACTGGGTTGTTCTCTGCATCAAGATCTTTTATGCTTTGGCGAACTTTGGCGAACAAGCACGTATTAAGAGCACATTCCGCCAGGGGAAAGGCTACGACAATGGCCTTGGCTTGGGATGTCCGAGTCCAAGACATCTGTCAGGCAGGGATGTGGGCTTCTTTGCACACGTTTGCAAAACATTACTGCCTTACTGGTCATATGCGCAGGGACAGAAATTTTGCCAGTCAAGTGCTGCAAAACTTCTTAGTTTAGGATGCGAGTCTGCAACCCACGGCCAGGATGGTATGGCTCAGGTATCTGATTCAAAGGTAAGGAATCTGCAGGTAGAAGTTTCTATCAGATGAACAAGTCACCTACCTTTGGTAACGTATTATCTGGTAGAGACCCTATCTAGCTGCAGATTCCTTAGAACCCCAACCATGTCTCCCTATTTTGTACATATATTGTAGAACTAGGGTTGTTTCCTCCTTTCAGGGCCCTATCTCTGCTCACAACTACATCAGTTACTTCGTGGCTGTGTGCTTCTGGCGTGGAAAAAACTAAAAGTACTGATGTCTGCATACCTGGGTGGCGCCTATATAGGCACTGCAACGTCATAACAGACGCTGATGACGCTGATGACATTACGCACAGCCGATTAGAGCCACCCGACATAGCGCATAAGGGGTATTGCTCATCAAACGTTTCTGTATCCAGCCTGGGGAATTCAAAGGTAAGGAATCTGCAGCTAGATAGTCTCTGCTAGATAATGCATTACCGAGGGTGAGTAACTTGTTCATTAGAATCATACCCCCACACCGTAAACAGTGTGGGAGGTATGATTCCATGCACTGTAAAGCTCCTCCGGGAGGCCCTTAGTGCTCCTGGTACCACTCTTCCAAAACCGGACAGCAAGCTAAGGCTGCTGTTGACCAGAGACATTTTTCTGCCCTCCTGCTGCTGAGCCAAGCTCGAGCAGGGGAAGGCAAAGCAATAGAAGTGCGACCACCTCCCAGACAGGGTTTAGTGTATTGGGGCAGGGTGGGGGCGCTTGCCAGTGCCACTGAGACTGCTTGAAGGGCACATTTGCTGCCCTCCTTGCATACTCCAGTTCAAACCAGATCGGGGAGCCTTTGTGGGAGTGCAAAACTGGACAAAGGTCATGGCAGTATCCTCCCCACTGTCCAGCTCCTCCTCTGGATCATCCCAACCCTTTCCTGTACGTCTGTGTTGAAAGTGAAAACGGTTAGAACAAAAGGGGAAGAAAAATTCCTGAGAATTACAAAGTGGTGAAAGAATCCTGCTCTGTGAGTAAAGCAACACACGTTTGATGGCAAGTTGTTTATTTTTTATTTTGTTCTTAGGTCACCGTGATATTTTAGCGAATACGCTGTTATTAGTATTTTTAGATCGCAACTTGATTTCTATCCCACACTTCTCTACGCGTTTTAGACTCACCTAACACTAGTTGTACTTTAATGTCCTCCGTGCACTTCCGTCTCATTTTGTGAAGAGGTTTAAAACTCACCTGGCACAATTTATTTATTTTTCTTATGTTTATCGGCCACTTACCTTGAGAAAAATAGAAACCGAGCTCCCTATGTGCATGATATTCATCTGGACACCACTCACATGGAATTTTTTAGAGCATTTCTTCTTTCATTTAATATACCAGTACTTATATAGTCTCTGCTGAATCAAGGCAGTATTCAGCTTCTAAAATGAATGTACACCATTACATTCCCAGGAAAAATCCCCTGATGAAGGGCTCAGCCCGAAATGCTTAGGGCGCGTTGACTGAAGAAGGTTCTGAAGTCAATAATGTAAAGGAGTAATGTGATTTAAACAACACTACCATTGAATAAACGACAAGACTCAAAAAGAATGGATTAATACATGAAAATTTTAATCAGTTGAATTAACTGTTTAAATGTATTGAAGTTTGTGAGACTAGGGGTGTTTTTTGTGGTTTAGGTAAGACGCCACTGATTTTGAGTATTGAACATCATATTCCCAGGAGACGATACTCATCAGCACAAAAACACGGATGACTTTATTTAAAGCATTGAATATACAAGGGATTGCAAATGTCTTAATTTATTCCTTGTTTGTGTTAGTGAGTGCCTTAAATTAAATACCTATTTTTATAAATACACTTTGGGTTCTTTTTCACTTAACCTGTACACATAAGATTAAGATCTGCTGAAACTAGCTGTTTTACTCTCCTTTTGGACAGTGTTGCTGAGAACGCATAGGGCAGGGAGCAGCGCCGCTGAGAACCTACAGGGTATGGGGCAAGGCTGCTGAAAACAAACACCTAGGTAGGGAGCAGTGCTGCTGAGAACGCACAGCCCAACTGTCCTGCTGAGCACGCACATAAACAAGCAGTGCTGTTGGGAACAGTTACGCACCAAAACTTGAGGGGGGCCCCTATACATGTTGCCCACCCCTCCCCTCCTGACCCATTTAAGCCAGCCGCCTGTGCAACAGTTCACAGTGCCTCAGTGGGGGCCCTGTGGGTGTCCTGGAGCTCGCCCCTCACCACCACAAGAGCTGCGGAGGCTGTTGTTACGCCACTGGCTGAGCACACATGGCACATAGGGCACTGCTGCCAAGCACTCAAGAACCCTGAGCGGTGCAGCGGAATACACACGGGCGGTGGTACTGAGGATATGCATGAGCTGTTCTGAGCACAAACAACAATAAAGAGGGCAAGGCACAAATGGGACTCAGAAAGAAAAAGAAAGCAATGGCAAATGGAGAAAGGAGGGATAAAAAACAAGAACGAGATGACCGGAAGTGCAGAGCGGTAAAAGTAGGATGCGCCACGAGGAATCATAACACCGTAGCCTTGATGTTCATCACCCCTGGCATATCGCAGTGCCGGCACTTGTAGACAATGAACAGTGCTTCTTGGCACATGCAGAGTAGTGCTGTTTAACACACGTAGGGCACGGAGCAGAGCTGCTCAGCACACAGAGGGCAAGGAGCAGTGTTTGAACACACACAGGGCAGTGCTGATGAGCACAAATGCAGGACAAGGGGTAGCAGACCTCTCCGGCCTCAGAGAAACAAAAGCACTGAATAATAACGAGGCGTGGAACGCAGGCGAGAGAGGCGGGCTCTACTTTAATATGCAGGAGCCTGCGAAGTTCCAGGAGATTCCCCGCCTCTGTAGAAGGCTAGTGGTGACGTAGCTCAGGAGCGCGGTACCTTGGAGGCAGAGGGAGCTCAGAAGAAAGCAGGGATTCCGAGAGTGATGGGGTTCCTAGGAGAGAGCAGGCAAGGCATAACGGTGCGAGGAAGGTTCTTCAACTTACAGAACATCCCGTAGCAGCACAACGAGAAAAGAGCCTGGTGAGTGGGGGTTGTGTGCGCGTGTGTGGGTGTAGCTGTGTGTGTGCGCGTGTGTAGCTGTCCGTGTGTATATGTGTGGCTGTGTCAGTTAGCTGTGCGTGTGTATATGTGGGGATGTGTGTCTGTGTGTGTTCGTCCTGATGCATTGTGCCTGCGTGTGTGTGTGTGTGTGTGGGTGTACGTGTGTGTGTGCTCATGCGTGAGTGTGTCTGGGTGTGGGCGCGATTAAGAGTGGCGAGAAGCTGACTTACTGTGAATGTGAGACAGGAGATGTGCACGGCGCCGGGCTGGGCATGTGCGCCCACGAGGTGAAATCGCTGAGGGCTTGCGCGTGCACATCCCCGTCTCACATTCCCGGCAAGCCGACAACAATATGTCTTTCGCTGGACAGCGAGACCTTAAAAAGAGACAAAAGTTGTGTCTTATCCAATCAGCATGAATCACCCTTCGAATGTGCCTGAGAGAAGCCCAGTACCTCAGATATTCTACTGCACGTTGGGCTAGGGAATGTCCTCTGAGCTCTGCTCAGCTTTTCACATCTACAACTTCTGACAGAAAGTATATATTTATGATATACACTTTTGGACAGATATATATTTCCATCCTTTATATCGGTTTATTTGCCACCAGGTTTGACTAAGCTATCTCATAGATGGCTAAAAAGGCTCTCTTCAGGGAGTGTGCTACTTGCATGAAGAAGAGATAATATATAGAAGACGCTCACAATGAATAGATTTACTGATTGTACCAATCCAACTAAGAGTCCTACTCCAAAATGAAAAACATACAAGATGATGGACGGAATGTTGCACAATGGCAAAACATTCACCCCAGTCACAGATCTGGGTTTAATCCATCGTTATTTTGCTCACCAAGCCACCCCAGTTCAGACATGGCCATATGCAAATCAGTCATGACCCTGTGCCTCATGGGAACAGTCCAGCCTGAACTGCCAAGCCATGTCTTCCCTGGACCACAATCAAGCATCCTAGGACCGCTTTCTGGATGCCAGCCGTCTTCAGACCGGATAGCTTGACTCCAGTGGCGTGAGTCGCACTTTTTCTAATAAGACTCTCGGGGACCGTGAAGGATGTCTTCCCATTTGGCTCCAAAAAAATTAAAACCAGTTCTGATCCTGTGTCGGACTCGAAGTGAGCAATCTACTTCTTCAAAAATTTCCCTCAAAAGGAAGAGTGATCCCTCACACTCAACAAAAAATCCTTGTAGTAAAAGCGCCAAAAAGTCCTTTCTTGACTCCTCTTTAGAGCGCAAAAAAGAGTCTTTAGAAAAGAACACCCATCTAAGTCTAAGACTGTAGACTGTATCTGAGCATGCAACACCACTTTCAGAGCTCAAAATGGCATTAAAAAAACGTTCAGACAGATCTTCGACTAGCTCTCTGCTGATCATAAAAGGTTTGTCAGCACAGTCAATAGCAAAAGGCTACACTAATGGGACTTCAACTGCATTCTCTCCTGCTCCCTCTCTCTATCGACAACATCTTTATCGTCATCGAGTCAGACCCAGATTTCCTCGACCAATCCACTGTCATTGTGATCAAAGCCAGTGGATTCTTTGCCATTGACGAAGCACTCATCTCCCTCTAAATCTGTCTAAGAAACATTTGTCGATTAAGCTGCTGTCCACGGGGAATCCACACTTGCCAAGCACATCATTGGTGACAGAGAAGCCATCGTCGATGAGGACTCTGTGGACGAAGAAGATGCCGACATAGATGCACATGACAATCGCCAGAAGTAAAGACGTTGTCGTCAAGTCCACTTCTATTGACAACGACACAACCATCGGCGGAAGCCCATCAGTCGAGGAAAAGTCAGTCGCCACCTAAATTACTGTCCACAGCCGAATCTCCATCGTCGACGAGCTGTTCTCCGACAACGAAAACTGATGCACCTGCAGAAAAACAAGACAAACACTACAAACCATTGTGATTGCCCAGACCTTACTTGCCGCAGTAAATTCATGCCTCTTCTGCCCACTCATCTCCTTGAAGCAGAAGATCATGAAGGAGGTCTTCTTGGGGATACCTATAGTCCGTCTGACTTGCACGTTAAATGTCAGCATGATAATAACGATGAGAAGGAATACTATGGCCACACTTATTATGCCCAGCCTGAGCTGTGCCATCAGCAATATCAACAATAGATGGTGACAATGCCATCACCTTTATTCACAGATCTCCAGTTCATGTTAGAGGATTACCGCTGATGCTTCTCAACGTCAGTGCCTGCTGCCAAACTTCCATCTCCACCAGTGGGATCACAAGAGCAAACAGCTACTCCAACAGTTTCAGTCCCGAATACTCCACTGTCAATTCCACTCCGAGATAACATCTCTTAGGACGGAGAGAGGGAAGAAGGGGAGCTTTGTGACACTGTCACAAAATGGGACAATTACATGGCATCTCTTCCTGCATCACCAACACCATCTCCGGTAGATTCTCCCTCAGAGGATTTAGGAGGATTCTATAATCTGTTGGAATGTGCAGCAAATTGTTTTGCTTTACCAATGCCTTCTAAACAGTTTGACTGTTTTGTATATGATTTTAAGGAACAGTTCTGTAAATATGTCATACCCATAATAGCCCACATCTGGGAAAGATGCATTATGATAATGAAAACCCCACCTTCATTACCGGCGGTACTTCCACGCCTTGACAAAAATACAAAACTACAGCTGATGCACCAGTGTGTCTCGCGGGGCAGACTCCGAGCCATGCAAATTGCCTAATGCTGCTCGAAAAATACTTTGCCACCTCTTTCTTTTCCTCTGGACAAAGATGGCAGGCGCCATTGGCAAGCGTTTATTACCCCTGTCGGCGCTAACATTGAGAGCAGCAAATTCTCTGTCGATCTTCGGGCGATATGACAGCCAGATGTGGTCGGACATTACCCCCTACATCAATCTGCTTCCTGAGGCTGCTAAAGAGGAGGCTAAAAAGATCTTACATGAAGGAAAAGGAGCATCTAGCAAAATTATAGATTCTGCCATGGATGTTGCCATCACAAGGTTCAGACATTTGGCAGGTGCAGCAGTTCACAGACGACAAAGGTGGCTCAAAGCCACCTAATTCCATCCGTAAATTCAAAATAAGATCTTGGACCTACTTTATGACCGAGAGGCCCTCTTTGGAAAACATGTAGTGGAAACCCTCAGAACCATCAAGGTGGACACCAATGCTACCAAGTGTTTGGGGACTTGACAATTCCGGAAAACTCCTTTTCGCGGATCCGGAGGAAGAGGACAACATTCCTATACAGAGGGGTATCAACAGTACAGTTACCATTCCTATTCTTTGAATACGCAGTCTTACAGTTCCAGCAAAGACAACCGCCGCAATCATCTTATGTCCGATCGCACAGAGGATTAACTGCACGTGCTGGCTAGGATACCAACCGCCACCAATTATATTTTAAAAGCACCAGCACCACCTCAACCTCATTCTCTTACTCCTCCTACCCTACCTTTGGAGAGAACATTTCCAGCTACCTCCATTATTGGCAAAGTTTTATCACAGACCTGTGGGTTCTACGCTTGGTACAATTCGGACACACTCCTACACCACCCTCTACAATCCCACCCCAACCCTCCCTCCAGAGGTATCTCAAGGCACTTCAACAAGAGGTCAAAGTCATGCTTCACTAAGGAGCAATCGAAAAGGTCCTCGTCTCCCAGAGGGACAAAGGGTCTACTCCCGTTTCTTCCTGATCAGAAAGAAGTGAAGGCAGTGGGGAGCAATTTTGGACCTCAGAAACCTCAGCATCTACTTGAAAAAGCAATCATTTCAGATGGTCTCATTGCAGAAAGTTCTAAAGCTCCTCAACCAGTGCAATTTTATGACCACCCTAGACCTCGAAGATGCCTTTTTCCACATTCCTATTCACCCAAAGCACAAGAAATATCTAAGGTTTATGGTTGCCCGGCGCCACTACAAAGTGCCTTCCACCAGTCGCAGCGTTTCTCAGACAATACCAGCGTCAAGCCTTTCCATATCTGGACTACTGGCTGATCAATGCACCTTCCTAGGCACCAGAGCTAGCATCCGCAAATGCCTGCACAGCTCTTTTCCGGCAACTGGGTCTTACTCTCAACCCACAAAAATCCAAACAAAACCCATCGCAGACGATTGCCTTCTAGGTGCTAAGTTGGACACTATATGCTCAAGGGTGTATCCCACAGAAGAATGACAACGGTTTGTCATGCTAACAAGTTCCATCCAAAGAAAAAAGGCTCTTTCGGTCCAACTGTACAAGTCTATCTTTGGGGCCTGGTTCTTCGGCTAAACGGAGCAGCATACCTCTCCACCTCCCCATCAGTGCCTTGAGACCCTCATGGTTGAGTATCGCGCTTACAATTCCCTGATTGATTGATTGTTTGGGGTGATGTCATCAAGTATACCGCTCATCTCATTCTGTCGCCTCAACATTTTGACCCTTTCAGGAGTAACTAGATAAGTAGTGGATATAGTCCACCGGCTCCTTCGAAAACATCGTCAAAGTTACTTCACAGATGCTAAAAGCCTTAAAGTGGTGGACAGACCAGAAGCATTTGTCAGTTGGGCTATCCCTACAACAGTTAACAGCCCATTTAGTAATCACTACGGATGTGTCCCTGGAAGGATTGAGAGCTCACCTCCAGAATCTCCAAGTGAGTGGCAGGTAGAACCAAACTCTAAGTCAGTCCCACATAAATTTACTGGAATTGAAGGCAGCACATCTGATTTTGCAGGCTTTTCTTCCAAGAATACAACATTCAACAGTGCTCCTCCATACAGACAATACGACGATGATGCATTACATCAACAAGCAGGGTGGCACAAGATCTCATACGCTTTCCAGAGAAACGCAAAAGATATGTGAATGGGCTATAGCACACCAAATCTGCCTCCGATCGGAGCATGTTTTAAGACAACAAAATACTATGGTGGACACACTCAGCAGTCTCACAACATCATGCCACGAGTGGGAACTGCGCCAACAGAGCCTAGACTAGATCTTCCTTTGCTGCAGCAGACTGGACTTGGATCACTTCTCAACCCTCCAGAACCACAAATACCGGTTTCATGCAAGTTGGCATCCCCAACCAGGGGCATGGGGGAGTGCCTTTTCAATTGCATGGTCCGGTATCTTTGCCTATGCTTTTTCACCAATTCCTCTCCTCCCAAGAGTCCAAAGGAAGATAAAGGCAGAACCCTGCAAACTGATTCTCATTGCTCCAGCCTGGCCACGTCAAAACTGTTACACAGAATTACTTCTCCAATCCCAGGATCGACACATCCGGCTTCCGGTTCTTCCAAATCTTCTAATAATGAACCAAGGACAAATTCTACACCCGGATCCCAGGCACCTCCACTTGTTGGAATGGTTCCTGAGTTCCATGAGTTTCAATATTTGAACATACCAAGGGAGTGCAGAGAATGCTAGCCAGGGCCTACGCTGACAGTACAAACAAAACTTACCGCCACAAGTGGAAAAGGTTTTGTATCTGGTGCCAACAAGCTGATATACATCTGCAGTCCTCCTCTCTGGAGTACGTTCTACCATATCTTACATTTAGCGCAGTCGGGTTCAGCGAATAATTCTATAAAAGTTAATTTGGCAGCTCTTTCCTGTTTTAGAAGATCTTCTCCACCGTTGTGGTCTTCTAGAATAATCAGAATTCCTCAAAGGATTGTTCTGTACTTTTCCTCTGGTAAAGCCTCCACCTTCATTGTGGCAGTTGAACACTGTTCTTTCACAGTTAATGAAATATCCCTTTGAACCAATACATAAAGCCGACATCAAATTCCTGTCAAGGAAACTGGCTGGTCTCCCCACTTTAAATTCAGCTAGAAGAATCCGCGAAATTCAGGCTTTCGTTATACAGGATCCATTTCTACAGTTCAAGACTGATATTTTTTCTCTGCACAAATCCAAAATTCATACTCCAAGTCCCTTCCAACTTTCATGTTAATGAGCCGGTAGTACTTAAAACTTTCTTTCCAAATCCTTTCGACAGCAGCAAAAAAGGCTCTTCACTCGCTGGATGTCAGACGAAGGCTAAATATTTTACTGCAAAAAACGCAGGTTTTTCACAACATTTCTTACAGCGCTCCAAGGAAAGATTTCCTGCTGTCCAAGCAGAGTATTTCTAGATGGATTTCAAATGCCAACTCATTTTGTCATCAAAAGGCAGGCAGACACTTGTCTTCATGAGTCAGAGCTCATTCCAGGAGAGCTATATGTACTTCTACAGCTTTATTTGCGGGAGTGTCGCTTCCTGAAATTTGCCATGCAGCAACATGGTAGAACCGATACATATTTACTCGACATTACTGCTTGGATTCAGCCATTCTCAAAGATACCGCGGTCGGCCAAGCAGTACTCGGTCATCTTTTTCAATAAGGTGAGCCATCCCGGTCTACCCTCCTACAATTATTACTGTATGACATTTACAGCGTTATCTATGGATTCCTATTTTATGCACAGATGGATATATAGACTAAATATTATTACTGTTCTTAATATTAATATTGACATATAATTATTGATTGCTTGGTGTTATGATTCATTTATATCGCTTATCTGCGCATGAGTTGCTGTTATGTGTTTTGAGAATTATGTGCTAAAGTAAATGTGCTACTAAACTGCTAGCTATTCTGATTCAGGCATTTGAATCTATGCAAGTTCCAATACTGGAGTAAGAAATTAGTTACTTACCTCTATCTGTAGTTCTCCAGTATTAGAAGCTTTCATAGATTCACATGCAGCCCAACCTCCTCCCCTGGGGATCTTACCTTTCCATTCTCAGTATACTTATATTAACATAAGTGCTCAAAAATGTAAGGTACTGGGCTTCTCTCAGGAATGTTCTATAGGGTGATTCATGCATGTTTGGTTAAGATATAACTTTGGTCTATTTTTTAATAATGACTACGATAGGTTGCTAAACTAAAACCCCTAGGCCTTTTTCTACTCTATACCTATCATGGTGCTACTATCTTAAAGGTACCAGGGACTCCAATCATGACGACGGAAAGGATTCAAGGATGTGAATCTATGAAAGCTTCCCATACTGGAGAACTACAGTTACAGGTAAGTAACTAATTTCTTCTATCTACCGCCGCCCTAAATCAGATATTGTACTGACTCATTAAGAGTTGGGGAAAGTTGAGGCTCACTTGAGGGATCCCTCTGCATTACACCCTTGCATGATAGGTCAGGATGATGTCTCTTCATATCAGCTTGCTTGAGCTAAAAGTGGTCTTTCTGATCTTAACTGTTTTCCTTTCACTCCTCCCAAAGTGGCCATGGTTCACATAGGCAAGAATGTGCCAGCTGACTATTGAAGTGTGAGAGTGGGCCATCGGCCAGGCCATGTTCCTGCTGGCGCTTACATCAACCTGGTTCAACAGTTGAAGAACAGACATTCTAAGCATGCAACGTCATTCTCATCCTGTGTGAAAAAATTGACAAAATGTTTTCACATACAAGGCCTGGTGCTGCCCAACCATTGACACCATGGTAACCTACCAGATCTCCTGATTGACCTGTGTTGTAGACTTGGTATTGATCTTTACAGGGTCATCAGTATGTGCCTTTCCGGTGGCCCCTCTTATTCTGTGAAAAGTTCAAAAGATCACTTTGATTCTCGTGGCCTCATTGTAGCAGCTTCAAGCCTGGTTCCCAAACATCCTGCTCCTTCTGGCTCCTATACATGATGAGCTCTTGTTTATGGAAAGAGGGAGAGCCCTACTCTACTTCCTATCATCCCTGAAGACTCTGGCTCCTGGTAAACTGATCTTTACCCCCCTTGGTCTCTACTCTTGAGATGTTGAATATTGAAGTGGCTGCCAGGAAATCTTCCACTCGCACAAAGGCCAGTGACTGATGCTCTGCTATAGGGCGTTGATAAGGGACACAATTCTGCTCAATGGGCGGATAATGTCATGTATTTCTCCTGTCAACTGGCAGATTGAGTTCTGCCAAATACCTGTAAGAATTGCCCTGCAGCCATCTGTACCTATAGAAAGAACATGAACCTGGTGAAGTGGACTGCTGTTTCTTTTGATTAGTTCTGTATCAAACCTCCAGTGTGCACTATGCAGCATTGTATGTGGGACAGCTAAGGAAGAAAAGATCCTGTTTCTGTAAGTGTTTTCCCCAAAAATCTGTTACAGCCTGTTGTTTTACATAAAGCATAAGGCATATTTTTTCCAAACAAGGCAAAGGAGTAGCATTAAGGATTATTTGGAGATGCGTTCATCATTGATCTAAAGTCAGGCCATAGAAGCGGTATTCACTCGAGGTGGCATGCTCTGTGTAATAGAAGCCCACTTCTCTTGTGTGAAGCAGGGCCTGCTTGACAAAGGTTGCCAACACTTTTGCGATTCTTCACCGCGCTATTGACAGCATGCATGATTCTGTGAGCTTCAGCTCAATTTGTACTTACATTTTAATAGACGTATACAATTCTGTCAAATCCTCCTTAATACTGTTAGTTATTTTGGTATTTGTTTAATAGATGAAGATAAACTTTCAAGAAGGAAGAGCATCGTCGACACAATATCTATTCAAGTGGATATGTTGACCGGGAGCAACACAGAGGATAAGGTAACCTCTAATTAGATATGTTTTTTCAGGTGTATGTAGAATATCAAGCAGTATAAAAATGAAGACATACCACACTTTGCCTTGTAGTTGCTTAAATTCTATCATTAACAGCGTAATTCCTAAGTTTATGATCAATCGAAATATGAATTTAGAAAATGGCAAAGTGTTAAATTGGAAAAGCATCACTTGTAGGACAATTACCAGTGTTTGTGAACAGTGCTCCAACATCTGTTCTTTGATAAATTGTTAAATCAGAAAACTCTGAATGAATATTTATTATGAACCCATGACCGTGATGCAGAGTTGGCGTCAATATGTTTTTCTGTTACTTTTAAAGGGATTTGACATTGGGGAATTGTGAATGTTGACATTTATGTCTGTCATTAAGTACTTTGAACGTTAGTGATACAGCATCTGTCATTTATATTGAGAAAGCATTAGACATTGAAAGTAGTATCTTTAATAAGTATTTACTGAAGAATATAGAAGTGTTCTTTCTTGTATTGAAACTTTCATAAATAATCTGTCAAGTTCCAGTTGTTGAAAATGGAAGCATTGTACCTCGAGATTGATTCCCAATAGTATATTTGGGTTCTAAATATTTAGCATTTGAGACCACTCGCACCTTTGAGAAAGAATCTCCTGTCTCCCGGTCGGGTTTTACATGGTTACACAGTTGACTTGCTTCTGTGTCTATTGGCCAATAATTTATAGATCTTGAATTTCTGATGGCTGAGTTTAACTGCAGATTTCTCATTGTGTGGCTACTCCAGGTGCAAGACTAGGGGCCCGATGTAGGTGCCCTAATACCGGTCGGAAACGGCCGAATTCGGCCGTTTACGACCGGTATTACGTTTTTCAGACGTAGGGCATGCATTTACAGAATCAGTATTTTATATTATATTACCGAATCAGTAAATACAGACTCGGTAAAATACCGATTCTGTAAATGCAGATGTAGCTGGCACATGTCAGAGTGCCACAGGGCTTTAAGAATCGGTATTTTACCACCCAATCCTATTTAGGGCATGTCTGTGTGCCACATGTCACACAAGCCTGAACTTGGAGTGCTAGAGGGTGTCAAAGGGACACCCCCGGCACCCTTGCAACAATCGGAATTTACCGAATCGGTAAATACCGATTCAATATTCCACATTGATTCCTATGGGCTTCAAGGCCCATAGGAATCAATGGGAGATACCGATTCGATATTTACAGAATCGGTAAATACCAAATCTTACCGATTCAGTATTTACCGATTCTGAATTACCTACATTCCTCCCCCCCCCCCCCCCCTCTAATTTACCACTTCTTAAATACCGAATCGGTATGATTCGGTATTTAAGAAGTGGTAAATTAGAATTACCTACATCGGGCCCTAGATCTGGAGAATTTTCTTCAGCAATTCCCTCGCATGTTGGTAGGTGGTGTTGTGAAGCTGCACACCGGATACATCCCCTCGCACGTGGCGTTGGGCCCCTACATAGTTGGCACCTCTGGGTTTGATGTCCTTTTCTCTCTTTCCAAACCTCCTGAAGCAGATACGAAGTGCACTACCTGAATCTGTCTAGCCAGACAGCTCAAATATTTGAAGTTTTTTAAGTGTGTAAAGGACATGTCTTGACGACAGGGTCAACCCTTGTAAGGACTGCCTTAAACAAATGTCAGTGACAGACCCACTTAAGATCTGTTTCTTATGTTTGAGCTACTCACGGAACTCTGCGTCGAACAACAAATGCGCTCAGATGAATTCGAAGGCCATCAGGACCATGAGGCCAGGCTCTATGTCGTAGAACATTGCCGAACGGCTTGAAAGGCCCTGTCTCACTCGAAGTTGAGGACGTGGATGTGTTCTTGTTCCCAGGGTCAGTCCCACAAATATGCTCCTCTTCCAGGTTGAAGTCATTCGGTAAGTCAAAGAAGAAGAAACACGTGAAGTTAAAGCATGCCTCCCCCTGTTTTGGCCACTCATCCCACTAGAAGGAGTCGCAAGGCCCTCAGAGTACCTCCAAGTTGCAGTCTTGGTCTCTGACCTCAGAACCGATCCAAGTTTTGATCCAGATTCAACCCAAGTACATGGGTCCATTAGCGATGCTGTAGGGGGTTCAGGCCTTCAGAGAGGCCATGCTGTGGATCTTTGGTACCCTACCAGGTCCCTCTGGACCACCTATGGATCTGGGGAAGCCTCCACTCAATCTACTGCTGGCGGATCTGTCCCCAATGCTAACTGTCTCTTTCGATCCTTCCCCTGGGCCAGCCCCAACTCTGTGGCAAATGCATATCGCAGCGCCCCATACGATGCTATGACTGATGCTGTGGCCCCAGTGTAGACTCCAGCAGTAATGCCACAGACACCAGAGTTGGAGCCAATAGTCCTTTCTGATTCAAAAGCGAATCCACCATGATTTCGACTGAGGTCGCACCCCCCTCGGCCATTATCTCTTTAGGTTTCAGAGATGCTTCCCCAAACAAGATGATGACACCTCTCAAATATACAGCGATGACAATCTCACTGGTCCACACTCTCCTATGTCTCCCTCCTTCTATATAGTCATATGGAAAACAGCAGAGTTTTTAGACTTACAACTAACTACTGTGGAGGTCAAAACAAACATCCTAACAGAAGTTTTACAGCTAAGGCAAACCTCATAGGAACCCCTCCTGCCTTTAAATGCGACTTTAAAATACACATTGTTGGGAACCTGGGCAGAGCAATGGACTTGCCAATCAGTCAAATAGGCAAGAGGCAGAGGCCTGTCCCGGTAGAATCAGCTTTTCTCCTGCAGCACCCAACAGTCCCACGCCTCCGCCAGCAGGCTCAACCTAATGTTTTTCCAACAGCCCTGCCATACAGACAGTTGAACTGCATTGAGGCATTTGCGAGAAACATGTTCTCCTTAGCCAGCCTCACTCTAAGGTCAGTTAATTACTACTGCCTCCTGGGACAATATTCGCATTCGTTGTGGAACATAGTAGCTGTCATCTTACCAGCCGTCCAGGAATACCTTTGTTCCAACCTACAACAGATAATACATGGTGGCCAAGAGGCAGCGAAGTGCGTAATCTGCTCGGCCCTGGACACCACCGAATGCTTATGTAGGTCAGTCAGGACCAGCGTGGTGCTTCAGGGCATTCTTGGATGTGCTCTCCTTGATTTTCCAGTGAAGTCCAATAGTCTCTTCGGGGATGACGCATACTCAGCCTTAAAGTGCTTTAAGGAGAGCAAAGTAGCAGTATGATCCCTTGGACTGACACCGCCTATGTGGCAGTTCCCTCAACAATTTGGCCCTTTTTGAGATTTTGGAAGAGATTTCTAACAGAGACCATGCCAGACTATGCCTACCCACAGCAGACCTCCTAGGGTTTTCAAGCCAGGGAAAGGGGATCCGGCCCCCAACGTCCAGGCCCCCAGGGGCAATTAACTCACCTACCCTACAGACACTGTGAAACAACTTCAAGTTGCCCTCGGCAGCATGCAGTCACCCGGTAAAAAGTCAGTTCACATTACATCACATCAATGAGATGGGTGCTCTAAAGTTTTCTAAATGGATATGTTCTCCCTCGTCTCTCCACTTTTCAAACATGCCTTCTACACCACCACTCCTTCTGAAGGGCCACTGATCCATTACGGGATGGTTGTTCATGCTCTCTTGGGCAAGGGAGTCATGGACAGGATGCCAGTATCAGAAGTCGGGACTGGTTTTTACTTAAATTACTTCCTGGGGCCAAAGGAGGACAGGGGCCTCTGTCCTATCGTTGTTCCTCGCCCTCTCAACTTCTTCCTCTGGAAGGACAAGATCAAAATACTCAACCTGGCCCAAGTTCTGTCTGCCCTGGATCCAGGAGAATGGATTATGGCATTGGATCTACAGGGAGCCTATTTTTACCTCCCAGTCCTGCAGTCCCACAAACACTATCTGCGGTTCTAGGTAAAAGACAAGCATTTTCATTTCTCAGTGCTCCTCTTCGGCTTTACCAGTGAGCCTCGGTGTTCACAAAAGTGATGGAGGTACTCACTGCCCATATTGGAGGATAGGAATACCAGTCTTTCCATACCTTGACGACTGGTTGCTTAAGGCGGGCTCATCTAAGAAAGTCATGGCCCACCTGCAGATGACAGCCATCATGTTGAAATCACTGGGATTTTTCATCATCATTCTCAAGTCACCTTTGCAGAGGCTCCCCTTCTGTGGAGCTATCCTGGACACTGTTCTCCTCAGCATTCCCTTAAGGACATTATGACTATGATCCCAAGGTTTCATCCTTTGACTTGGCCATCTGAGAGCGAGATTCTGAGGCTTTTTGGCATCTTGACCTCCTGCATCCTGCTAGTGGATTACTCCAGGTGGCACATTAGGGAGCTGCAGTGAGCCTGAAGTCTCGGTGGGATCAGCACTTTTGGATTCCATCCAGGTGTCTCAGAAGACTGCAGGAGATCTGCAGTGGTGTCTGCTTCCTGCTATTGGACCAGCCACAGACCCCTCTGCGTACCCCACCCTGAGCTAATGGTCGTGACTGCTGCATCTTTGTTAATTGGGGGGGTCATCTGGGAGAAATGAAGATAAGAAGACACTGGTCTCCAACTCAAACCTGCCTCCATCTCTTGGCGTTGCAAGCGAATCGCTTGCCACTGAAAGTCTTCCTCCCATTCAACAAGGAGGAATGGATGCAGGTTCTCATGGACAACAGCAGCACAATGCGGTCACATTTTAATAGTGCTAGAAATTTTCATTTCATTCTGGTTGTTCACAACGTGTCTTACTATTTTAGTGATATTCTGTGTAGTTATTTTTGATGTGCTCAGAAATAGGTTCGCCCTGTATAAATGCTTTTAGTTAAAAGTGCATATTATTCTTATTGCAATGTGTCTGATATTGTGAATAACTAAATAGGTTTTGTTCTGTTACCGCATTGCTCCTGATTCTGTTACAGGGTAAAGCCACAACTCTAATCCAGTTATCTATCGGGTGATGTTCTGCCGGACGACAATAATCTATCTTTCACATTCAGCACTGGTGCATTGAACTGAGGTCACCAGTGGGTGGGAAAGCGAACATTGTAGAACTACATTGTAGTTTACGCAACAGTTCTTGTCACAGAGTGCACATCCACACAATCTATTCTGTGTTGTTGTGTGTGCTCACTTGTATATTGTGGTAAATTGCTGTTCACTTGAAAATTACCACCAAGACTTGTAATACCCAGTGTGTTATGAAGCTGCTACCTTTGTTTATGATCAAGATAGGGGCTGTCTACGACTGTCTAAGCTTGTCACCGCTGCTATAAAAAACTATATTGCTCTGATCTTAAGTATGCAGTATACCCCACTCACCCTGTTTAAGGCCTTGTATTTTTAGATCCAGGGCAAGGTTGAGGAGGCAATACCTGTCCTAACCATACGTCTGGGCTTAATAATCTGAATCTACACCGATATGGGAAGCTGGGGGGCGTGTACTGATTTCAAGACTATTTCAGTTGACAACCCCTGGCACATCTCAGCTTGTGCTTCGAATTTCAGATATATTGTCAGTGTGTGAAAGCAATGGACAGGTAACCATACGATTCCCTTATCAAAGTCCTCCAGAAGGAATTAAGCCAGTCGGCCTTGAAACATATCCCTATAATCTATGCTGTTTATAGAAGGGCACTTCAACAAGCACTGATAATAGAACGAGGCCGGCTTTGTCGAGCAGTGTTGACTGCTAAAACAAAGGCATTTACACTGGAAGTACCCGGGGGCATATTATCAACAAAAGGCGATACATTAGCGCCGCTTTTATCGGCAGAAAACTGCCGATAAAACGGCGATAAAGGGCTTGATAATATCCCCGTGAGAATTCCCATAGAAGCCTAGGGGAATTCACAAGGGCATATTATCAAGCCCATTATCGCCGTTTTATCGTCAGTTTTCTGCTGATAAAAGCGGTGATAATGTATCGCCTTTTGTTGATAATATGCCCCCTGGTTTTAGTTCTAGGGGCATAGCTGCAACTGGAAAGCAGAAAGCTGTTCAGTAGCCTAGACACTGTAACAACCATCTTTTCTGTTCATACCAGCAGTAACTAGTTGCGTATGTACTGTGAGCTAACACACATTTGCAGCAAGAGATTCTTCGTGAACGTCCAGCCACACATTCCTAAACCCACCAGCAGGTGGGACAGGTTCAGACATGCCTTCAAAAATTAGGCCTAGTAGGAGGGACTGCTGGAAACATCAGAGGCGTACAGCCAGGTATTCTGCGCATCCCTTTAGGCCCAGATGTTCGATCAGGACTGTCTCTCATTATATTGCACTCTACACTACTTGGTACATCAAAAGGGGAATGTTGTGTTCTGCATGCTCAACACAGAATGAATAATCAATATTTTTGAGCATGTTTTCATACACGTTGTAGCTTGTACATATATCATTTGGTAGGCATAACAATAAAAGTTTATTGTAGAGATTAGTAAAACCATTAAAATTCATCCGATTCCGAATGTGGCACAATTAAGTTGACTTTCAACACTTCGAAAGATAGTAGATTCAGCCGATCGTTTGCTATAGTTTGTGTGTTTATATAAGCGTGTGCTTGAAAGTCAGTATAGGTGGATACATGTTTCTGTGTGTATTTGTGCATATATGCATGTACATATGTCAACTGGTGTTTTCGTCGTGTGATGGAGATACAGACAACAACTGGATTAGTTATAGGGCTGTCAAATTAGCACTAATGAAACAGAAACCTAAAGTGCTGTAGAGGAAAAAGTGGCTGGGAACCAGCAAACTTTCTATACATGTGTCAGAAGGTGTAGAAGCAGCCATGTGTTGTCTAGCAGTGAAGGGCAAAAGCAGCACAACCACATTTTGCAACATCCTGTTCAGGAACAAGCTGTGTTGAGGCGCACTACAGCTGCACTGGGACTTTTATTGTCCAGTGCAGTAAACGATGGAATGCGGCGGGCATGAGTGCAGCCAGTCACCAAGTGATACAACAGGAACAAGAGTGGAAAGGGGCGACCATTCGGTCCCCCCGAACGTATGGTGGAGTACCACGATCCCCCCGGGAAGCCATCTTGGGCGGGAGGCGAGTCTCGGCTGGTATGCCCGAAGCGGCGTAGCCGGGGCGCGCCTTTTTCCCGCCCTAGAATGGGCTGTCCTAGACACTGACGCGGCCGGCCACGCCCTCGGAGGCAGGCGGGGGCGGGTTTACGCCCGCCCTGAAGACGGATAAAAGGAGCGGAAGCCAAGAAAGCATCCTCTTGTTCCTGTGCTCTGAAGCTGCACCTCCCCGCTGCACGTGAGCTCGAGACGGAACGAAGAGCCAATTTTGAGCGTTGTAATCTTTCTTTTGTCTTACAGATATCCCGTCTGAGAATGCCCAAGAAAGTCGGAAAGCGGGTCGGTACCGAGCAGATGCTCCGCATGCTCATGAAGGAGATAGCCGATGTGAAGAAAAAGGTGGAGGCTAAGGACGGGGAGGGAGGACCGAAACGGCCTTTGCAGGGAGCAGTCCCCGGTGGAAGAAGCAAGAGGCCCAGAAGGGGGGCACTTGGGGGGGACACCCCGGTTCCCGATACCCCACGTGAGGAGCCAATCCCGGTACCGAAAGAGGGGAATCCAATCCCTGTGGTGGTCACCCCCGTGAACAGGGAGGATATGCCCCCCGAGTTAGCGGCACAATTGGCAGTGTGGTTGGGAAAAGATAGCGAGGGCGCCACGGCTGACGACGCCCGGGCAGTAATGAGGCAACTCCGGGAATCTAGGGAGGCTGCGAAGGCACCACCTTCTGTTCCCCCACAGGTTCCGGCGGCTGAAAGTGCAGCAGGCCCAAGTGCGGCGGCAAGTGCAGGGTCTACTTCAGGTAAGCGGCCATTGCCGATTGCGGGGGAGGGGTCTGTACCTTCTCGAAGGGAGAAGATTGCCCAGCATGTTCCACTAGAAATTAAGGAATTGGTTTGGGCGGATAAGTATGTAAACATGTTTTCATTGCTTACCGACCGTTACGAGATAGAGCATGTGAAGAGCCAAAAGGAGCTCATGCATCCGAGTGTTTGGCGCGCAAAAATGGCCGCCTTTAAGGTTGACGAGAACATTGGTACTTGGGGCAGAGCGTGGGGCATATTTACCTCCATCATGGGCGAGCGCAGGCCCGAGTTGCTGACCGAGTTACCTATTTATCAGTCACGTATTATGGAGTATTCTGTGGCATATGGGGGCAATCAGTGGTTCTGCTATGACAATCTTTTTAGAAAAGCTAAGGAACACGACCCATTGTTGACTTGGGATTGTTACGACTCCGTGTCATGGCAAAAAATGGAGAGTACAGGAATGTTGAAGGTACCATTGGTAGGGAGTAACGGAGGGGAATCTTCCCGCCAAAACTCTGGGACACCCTTTCGGACGGGTGCAGGTAACGAGTACCACTCGAAGCCGAGTGGCAACACAGGGAAAAAGGGGATCTGTTGGAATTTTAACAGAGGGAAATGTACGAGGCCCCAGGGGTCATGCAAATTCAGACATGAGTGTGAGGGGTGTGGGCAGCCATCCCATCCTCAGTCCTTGTGCAGAGCCAAAACGGGTGATAACGGTGGTAAGGGAGGCACCAAACAGGTCTGATATAGTCCGAGGGGCGCCTTTACCTACCCCGATTGATACCATGGCAATGATTCCTTGGCTCAACGAATACCCGGATCATGCTTCCGCTGGGGTGTTGCGAAACGGGTTCTCAGATGGTTTCCGCATCCCAGTGGGGGATTTTCAGGGTGTAGCAAACTGTAAGAATCAACTATCGGTCTTGCAGCACGCGGCGGTGGTACAGGTAAAGATTGGGAAGGAGGTGACTCGAGGTCGTGTCGCCGGTCCATTCGATTTGCCACCGGTTGTTAACTTTGTTTGTTCCCCTCTAGGGGTGGTCCCCAAGAAGGACCCGGGTGAGTTTCGGCTGATACATAACTTGTCAGCCCCACGTGGTCTTTCCGTGAATGACGCGATAGACCCGGAAGTGTGTTCAGTGCGGTACGCATCTTTCGATGAGGCCGTAGCCATGTTGAATCGCCTGGGGCCCGGGGCGCTGATGGCGAAATCAGACATCGAGTCAGCGTTCCGGTTGCTCCCGGTACACCCAGACGATCAGCGTCTTCTTGGTTTCATGTTTCAGGGTCGCTATTACATGGATAGATGTATGCCAATGGGGTGCTCGATTTCATGTGCCTATTTCGAGAAGTTCAGTTGTTTTCTGCAGTGGGTATTCACAAGGAAGACAGGTTTTCAACATGTTATGCACTATCTCGATGACTTTCTGTTTTTGGGGGCAGCCGGGGATCCTGAGTGTGGACAGGCTTTACATGAATTTTGTGTCTTAATGAATCGATTTGGTGTGCCATTGGCGCCAGGTAAGACTGTGGGTCCCTCGACCTTGATCGAGTTTCTGGGGATCGAGCTCGACTCGGTAGAAGGTTGTTTTCGATTACCCAAGGAAAAAGTGTTGAAATTCAGGTTATCCCTTGAGACATGTATTCGTGCAACAAAAGTAAACCTGCATCAATTGCAACAGGTGGTGGGTCAGTTGAATTTTGCCCTAAGAGTGATACCAATGGCGCGCCCCTTTTCCCGCTCGATTGCACAAGCCATGGTCGGCCTGAAGGAAGGACATCACCGCACGAGACTCTCGGCAGAGGTTCGCCAGGACATGCGCATTTGGTTGGCATTTCTGGCGGATTTCAATGGTCGAATTGTCTGGAACAAACCAGCGGTGTCCTCCGAGGAGCTGGGGCTTTGGACAGATTCGGCGGGGAGTATAGGTTTTGGTGCCATATTTGGTACACAATGGTCGGCTCAAAAATGGCCGTCATGGTGGCATGAGTGCGGGTTGACGAGTAACATTGCTTTTCTCGAACTTTTTCCTATTTTGGTGGCCCTGAAAACGTGGCCCGGGGGTTTCCGTGATCACTCTGTGGTGTTCTGGTCTGATAACATGACCGTGGTTGAGTGTATCAATAGTCAGGCAGCACGATGCATATTGATTCTGAGACTGCTCAAGGAAATTGTGTTGTTATGCATGCAACTGAATGTACTGTTTAGGGCAAGACATGTGCCGGGGGTGATGAACCAAGCGGCTGATGCGCTTTCTCGTTTCCGTATGCAGGCCTTCTGGGGTTTTCTGCCCACAGCGGACCCGGTGGCGGCACCCTTTCCCGAAGCTCTCTGGTCTCTCGGTGCCCCGAACTACAAAACCTCGTGGGAGAAAGTTTAGCACCCAGGACGAGGAAGGCATATGAAGGGGCGTTCCGTTCCTATTGGGCCTTTTTGGGTACTGCTAGGGGGGAGCTTTGGGGTCAGGAAGAGTTTGTAGTGAAATTTCTGCTCTCTTTACATCAGGCAGGCAAATCAGTAGCTACGGCCCAGAGGCATCGGGCCGCCATTTCCTTTATGGCAAAGGCTCATGGGATACAGGACCCGACAGCGTCTTTCGTTGTGCAGAAAGCGCTACGTGGGTGGCAACGCCTTGAGGGTCGCAGAGTGGATGAGAGGCACCCGATAGGTCTGGATAGGTTGGCCCTGTTATCCTCCGTACTCCCTGCAACATGTTCATCCCAGTATGAAACTGTGTTATTCCGAGCCGCATTTGCGCTAGCATTCCATGGGGCTATGCGGGTAAGCGAACTAGTGGCAAAGAACAAGCGGGATACGATGGGGGGATTGTGCCGGGAGCACATTCAGGTCAGGGGGGAGACGATGACGGTCTCATTTGTTAGGTCCAAATCCGATCAAGGAGCAATCGGGGACTGCGTAATCATTCAGAGGATCCCCGGGTCTTCCATGTGCCCTGTGGTATGCGTAGAGGAATATTTGGCACAGAGGGTTGCAGCATGGGGGGGGGGACCTTCTTGAGACACGCTGACGCCACCCCACTGACGAGGTTTCAGTTCCAGAGGGTGCTTGCGATGTCGATTTCGGCCGCGGGCTTGAACCCCGGCGAGTTCGGGACCCATTCCTTTCGGATAGGGGCTGCTACTGAGGCTACAGCCAGGGGTCTGAGTGTGGAACAAGTAAAACGTGTGGGGCGTTGGTCCTCGAACTGTTATAAAAGGTATGTGCGGTTGCACATGTTGTGAAGCTGTAATGATATACTCACGCTTCTTGTTTCTGTTTGATTTTCAGTTACGCAAGCTTACGAAGCGGGGCGGACTGTACAGTCGACCCGACTCCTGGGGACCAGCGGTCAGAAATCACCGTCTGCGAATAAGGAGGTGTGGGTCGTGGGCCACTCATATGTGAGGCGTGCCGCGGACGTATTCAAAGCAGGTGATATGATTCACGTGGCTGGGGAATACGGGTACAGGGTGTCCTTCTACGGAAAGGGCGGGCTCTGTATTGACCAGTTTCAATTCTTTTTTGAGGGTTTGTTAGAGCGGACAAGGTCACCGCCGTCTATAATCATAGTCCATCTTGGGGGTAACGATCTGGTGGCCACTGGTAGACGACTTCTTCTTGAGGCAATGCTTTCCACAGTAAGTTGGTTGGCAAGAAGAGTTCCAGGGTGCACAATTGCATGGTCCCATATGATCCCACGGAAAGTGTGGCGGGGGGCTATTTCGGTTACTGCTCTGAATCATTCAGTAAGGAAAATAAATAACAAAGTGAGTAGATTGTTTCGTTCAAAGACACTACATTCTGTTTCGCATGGTTGTATCAAAGGGGACAGTATGTATTTGGGGGACGGGGTTCATTTGTCCCGGGTGGGGAATGAGTTACTCATAGGAGACTTCGTAGCCTGGTTAAGGAGTTTACAGCATGACCTTTAGGTAGGAGTTTTGTGGGGGGTCCGGATAGCCGGTCAACTATCCGGCCTGTGGCGGTAAGGTCATGATCGGTGAGCAGTAATTGGAAGATCCCTATGAGGGGGCGTCACCCATTACGGATGGGAGCGCTCGGGGGAGCTGGCCAATTGGCCCCTCAACGGGGAGGCGGTCCCGTCTAAGGAGAGGCCGCCGGAAGGAAAGGAAAGGTGGTCAAGGCCCCTTCCTGGATAGGAGGGGCTACGGCCCCTCCTGGGGAATTTCCCGGGGCCAGGACATCTGCGACGGCAGATGGGTAAGTTGTGTGGGGTGCGGGAGGGGGTTTACGCTACCTTTTAGACACCTCACACGAGTCCTCGAACGACCGTTAAATGGCGTCGAGTTTATTGGGGCCCCCGTCAAGTACAAAGGGAAATTGGTAGATGCACTTGAGGTACGCCTCGGTGCGGTCGCTCCTCTCACAAGTGAGGGGGGTATTTCTGGTTTAGGGATCTGACACCGGTTACGACCTTGCCGTTGGCCCTTAACGTTAGGATGTACAATTTCAAGTCAAATGTTTTGTAGGATGTTAGTTCGGCTAGGAGAACCTTTGTATTAGAGATCTGTTAAGGTTAGCCAAACATCGTAATGTGGAAATGAAATTGTACATAATATGAAACTGTTATTTTAACGTTTTTATTTTGTTTCATATTTTAATAAATACGGTTGGGAAGGGTAACTCCCTTCCCGCCTTCCAAAAGTTCAAGAACTGTTTCCGGTTTCCCAATTCTTGGGGATTGTGTTGAGAGGGGGTGGTGGGTATCTCAGCCATATGGAAAGGGGCGACCATTCGGTCCCCCCGAACGTATGGTGGAGTACCACGATCCCCCCGGGAAGCCATCTTGGGCGGGAGGCGAGTCTCGGCTGGTATGCCCGAAGCGGCGTAGCCGGGGCGCGCCTTTTTCCCGCCCTAGAATGGGCTGTCCTAGACACTGACGCGGCCGGCCACGCCCTCGGAGGCAGGCGGGGGCGGGTTTACGCCCGCCCTGAAGACGGATAAAAGGAGCGGAAGCCAAGAAAGCATCCTCTTGTTCCTGTGCTCTGAAGCTGCACCTCCCCGCTGCACGTGAGCTCGAGACGGAACGAAGAGCCAATTTTGACCCACCCACCAGCCCCTGAGGACAGCGAGTCGTTGTGAATACAGTTTTGATATAGTATCTTTTGTTTTTTCTCTGTTTTCTTACAGGTTGTGATGATGGTCGTGAAATTTTTAAGATGCAATAAAGAATGGTTATTTTCAGTATGTTTTGCAAATAAAGTAATTTTGAACGAGGATTGATCAGTATTTACGCTTGGTAATAAGTTATGTTTGCTTTGTAATCTTAGTAAGTTAGGTAGAATTGTCGTATTTATTTTGGTCGGGCGGTAAGGTCATGATCGGTGAGCAGTAATTGGAAGATCCCTATGAGGGGGCGTCACCCATTACGGATGGGAGCGCTCGGGGGAGGTGGCCAATTGGCCCCTCAACGGGGAGGCGGTCCCGTCTAAGGAGAGGCCGCCGGAAGGAAAGGAAAGGTGGTCAAGGCCCCTTCCTGGATAGGAGGGGCTACGGCCCCTCCTGGGGAATTTCCCGGGGCCAGGACATCTGCGACGGCAGATGGGTAAGTTGTGTGGGGTGCGGGAGGGGGTTTACGCTACCTTTTAGACACCTCACACGAGTCCTCGAACGACCGTTAAATGGCGTCGAGTTTATTGGGGCCCCCGTCAAGTACAAAGGGAAATTGGTAGATGCACTTGAGGTACGCCTCGGTGCGGTCGCTCCTGTCACAAGTGAGGGGGGTATTTCTGGTTTAGGGATCTGACACCGGTTACGACCTTGCCGTTGGCCCTTAACGTTAGGATGTACAATTTCAAGTCAAATGTTTTGTAGGATGTTAGTTCGGCTAGGAGAACCTTTGTATTAGAGATCTGTTAAGGTTAGCCAAACATCGTAATGTGGAAATGAAATTGTACATAATATGAAACTGTTATTTTAACGTTTTTATTTTGTTTCATATTTTAATAAATACGGCCGGGAAGGGTAACTCCCTTCCCGCCTTCCAAAAGTTCAAGAACTGTTTCCGGTTTCCCAATTCTTGGGGATTGTGTTGAGAGGGGGTGGCGGGTATCTCAGCCATATTGCGGTGTGGCTGGTGCTCACATCTCTACCTTTTTAGACTCACAAGCATATCTCTCATTCATTGGGGCAATCAGTCTCTACAGAAGCAAGTGGAAATATGGATTTTCAGGAATATGAGAGTTAAAATGTGGGCACTTTGATCCTGCAGACCACTCCAAGGTGTTCAACATGCTGTCTATCTTTCAGATTATCATTCTGGGTAGCATATTGATCACCTCTTGAAACGTGTATGGGCACGTTTCAAGAGGTGATCAATATGCTACGAAGAGCTACATGTTACATTATGGCTAATGAAAGATGTGTCCAGAATAGGCAGGATTGCTCTATTCCCTGAAGGATCTTACCGATATTTAATTCTACATTGTCCTCAAGTGATTGTGTGATCTATAAACCCAGGTATTTAGTTTGCTTCATCATCCCAGGTCAGGAGACATTTCATCGGACCGCGGGGTCATGATGCCCATTGGAAATAGTCACGGTTTGGTCCAGTTACCTCGCAGTAAAGATAACTTTTGTAGTCATCCGAAGTGTCAAGCATGTGTGTGGCCACCTTTTCAGGCTCTTCATATAGACAAGCATGTCATCTGTGTAAAATGACACTACGTGTGTTGTATCTCCCTCTCTGATTGCTCCTACCCTCATTCCTGTTTTCTCACCATGGCCAACATTTCCATAATGCAAGCAAACAAGAGGGGGTGACCGAAGGAACCCCTGCTTAGTGCCTCAATTCGATTTCCACTACTCTCAGATCACAGCCCCCATTTTTACTCTCAGCACAGATTATTTTGATACATCGCATTATCTACGGACTAAAGTTCATAGTCTCCAGAAAGTTGTGTATCATGTGCACAAGCTAGCGCAGACTAGGTTTCGTTCTCCACAGGATGAGGCTTGGTTGATATGCATGCTTCAGTGAAGAGATTAATTTTGTTATTCTTTGAGCTATTACTTTACTATTTTGACATTTCTATTATTCTTATGATAGGAACCCCACATTTTCAGAGTCTCTGTCCGCCTTAGGTATCACTATAGTCAAGACTTCTGCAATTATCAGGAACCCAGCCCACCCGCTGTGCCTATTCACCGAATTCCAGCAATTTTCCCATATGTTACCTAGGAGCCACTCTAAACAAGCATTTACAATGCAACGGTTTCGCCTTTGGAAAAGTTAGAGCTATTGGCATTGTAAATGACAAAATTTGTATTTATGTGTTGGTTTTGAAAACCGATAAATAAATGGCATTGTTATTTACATTGCCAATAGCTTAATCTCTCGCAAATGTGAGACCTATTGTACCCTATGGACGAGCTCAGCTGACAGCAATTACTACCACACACACACACCCAGAGCCACACACACACACACCCAGAGCCACACACACACACACACACACCCAGAGCCACACACACACACACACACACCCAGAGACACACACACACACACCCACTCTCCCCGCGCCTAACAAAACAAGCCCCCACTGCTTCGTGGCAGTGAGAACAGTATTTACAGTATGGAAGGGCGCACACCAGGCGCCCCTAACTAAAGGTGTGCTGTGGCGCAGACCAGGGCAGTGAACCCTATTAATAATAAGCGCCATTAAAAGCGACACCCTCAACGCTACAGTCTGGAGGAATTACCATGTAATCGTCTATAACATCATGAGCCAGCATCTTTGCCATCTGGCCCTTCTACATGTATGTTAATTACGCCATGGAAGAAACTAGACTTGAAAATACTGCAGGCATAATTATCTCCTACCTAACAGAGCCCTTCAAAGTCTGTATAGCAATGTTGCCTATGACAGACAAAGGCCTTTGCGCAATGGCTCAAACTAACACAAAACGCAATCTACATCATCTCTAGAAAAATAGAATGGTTAAATCAAGACAAAAGTAAATAAAAGGTAAACTGGACCCTTTGAAAGAAGAGGAAGGAAAACATACCATCAAAATGAAATTTTTTGCTCCAAAGTAAATAGAGAAAAATCAGAACTTTCCTCAAAGAAGCAAAGAGATACCATTCCTCCCATTGCGTTTCAGAGGTCTCATGGCTAAGCAAATAACTTTCTCTCGTCACTAAATTCCGTAAATCAGCATGCATCTCATCAGTGGTGTGACACACCCAGGAACTCTGCAAAGCCTTAGCAGACCACTTCAAAAAAGCTGCAGCCTCAAAGCACATTTCCTCCAAAAAACGGGCAGTAAAAGTTCCCAGCATCAGATGCCTACTAAGCAGGTTACATCCAAATAACAACCTACATTCTGTCTTTCAACTGGCGATCAATAAAAGGAGCCAATGATCTAATTAAAGCTATAAACCTATCAGGATCTTCTGCAAACCCTTGTCCTCAAAAAATATATAAAACCTTTCTTCAACAAATCATTACTGTCATCCCGATTCGAGTTTTCATTAACATATCCCTAAGTAACTGGAGTGTTTCAGAGCAACTTGAAGACATCCTACAATAAACGCTTTTTATAGAAACATGAACTTGAATACTCTCACCCTGCAAATTACAGACCAATAGAAAGTGGTCTGTCCCTGTGCCAACTCATGTAGAAGCATTGTTCTAACATAAGAACCTTCTCTGAACAAAACTCCTCTCTGACAAAGGGACAAGATTACGAACGGTGGAAGCATAGCATCAGTACTGATCTCCATCTGTAACGACCTCAAGAATGCCACAGACATGAATAGAGGTGCTGCATCACTCCTTCTGGACTGATCATCAGCATTTGACACCATGGACCACCAGCTACTCATTCAAAACGTAGAAGACAAATAATTCAGGGCACCGTCTTCAAGTGGATAAAACCCCATCTCAACCAAGTGAGCACCACTTTATTACCCCACAACTCTGCCAAATTCAGCAGTACAGTAGACATCTCAGAGTTTCACTATCTCTCCTGTGAGAAGTTGGCCCGATATGCAACGTTCGCTATTCTAGCGACCGCTATGTATCGTTCCAACGACCCTTATGGTGTTTGGTTGTAAGTCAACCTATAGACCAGCTATCCTAGTAGCATGGATACGAGCAGTCTAAGGCTAAAGACTCGAGAGGGCGCGTTAAGCCAGCTGTTTACCACACATGTACCCCTTGAACACCCAGTGAAAGGACACCACACAAGTGTTATGAAAATAAACAGTATATTTATTAAGAATCACAACAGCCCTGTACTCTTTATGAGGACAGGGTACTAAGCACAAACCAAATCTCTTTAGCAAATACTTCAAGTGCACAGTTTAAAGACAAGTGTCCTAGGACACGGAAAGGTTAAGGCAAGTCGGAAGCGAGGGACTCGGGACCCTAGAGTAAGGAGGCTATGCAGGCACCGAAATGCCGAGTTACCTAGCCACGAGGGCTGCGGCTGCACAAGTCTTACAGGCGTCGGGGTCTTCGCTGACGAGCCAGGAGCCGGAAGAAAAGGAGTTGCTGGCCGGCGACCAGTGTTGAATAGTTCGTAGAGATTGATGAAACCTGAAAGCAGAGGGGACCAAGTTCGTACTACTAGCCAGTAGTCAGAGGGTACCAGGAAGGCACCGGTTGGCCGTCACCTCGACCAGGTGAGTGGGCGACGCTAGGCTCTGCAGTCTCTCGGACCAGGAGGCGTTGTCGGCGACCACGGTGGAGGTGCGAGCTGTCCCAGGACGGATGTCGCTGTCGGCGTCTGGGGTGGACCAGGAGGGTCCGGGGTGCCTCTCAAAAGATGGAAGCAGGGGCCAGTCTGGAGCAACCAGACCGGCAGTGTTGATTCTTGGTCGTCGTCACAGAAGGGCACGAGCCAGCGGCAAGTGACCAGACAACGTGCTGAGCAGCGAGCAGAAGGGCCCCACGCAGATCGTGGAGATGCTGGGAGACTGCACTTCGGTGCTGGAGCGGCTCAGGGTCGGGGCTTCTCGGACCCCAGAGCACTCACCAGAGAGTTACCTCGATGGTCGTGCTGGTTTTTAAGAGCGTGCAGGTTCTGATGATGGCCGGTCCCTCGAGGTCTCGTCGCACCCACAGATCACAGCTGAGCTGATGACGTGGGTAGAGGTCAGAGGTGCCAGGGAAGCCGGTTCTCGTCGAGCTGGGCCGTCGGATTCCTTGAGGAAGGACTTACAGCAAACCGCAGAGTTCTTAGATGGTGCCCGCTGATGCAGGGTGACTACTCCTTAGCCACAAGGGAGAAATCTTGAGAAGAGTCTTGAAGTCCTTTCGTAGAAAGTATTCTTGATTCAAAGATGATCTAATTTGGAAGGGTCCCCGCTCCGGCCTTTATCCTAAAGAAAGGGGTGGGTACATGACTAGGTCCTGCCCTAAGGGTGGGACCAGAAAGGGGGGTAGTTACACCCCTCTCCCCTGCCGGACTTTCCCCAGGCCAGGGCAGTCGCCCCTGGAACTGGTTCTAACCGGCAGATGCGTAGTGAGCACCGGGGTGCCACTCCGCAGTCACCTTCTCGCAAAAGCCCTACCTACCCAGAATACACAAACCCTGTCTGGGACGGTGCGAACACCGCCCTCGACAGGAAACCCTTTGTCCAAGTGCTCCTCGCTGGAAGGACTCCCAGCAGCAGGAGGTCAGACTTGTGTCTGTGGTGGCAGCATCCATTTTGTGGAGCTGAGGCTTTCGTTAACTTTAACCGGGGTTCACAGTTACGTACATGTCGTGTCCCTCTAGAAGGGCGGAATGCTAACCTCATCGCCAGAGTTGGTGAGAGGGCAGCATCCCGATTCGTATGACACCTTACTCGACATGTCTTGATAACGCGACACCGAAGTTACCGATATGGTACGCGTTATCATGGAACAGCCATTGGGTCTTGATTCCGCAAGCTGCAACCGGGCTCGGCTCGGGCCAGAGCTTAGTTCACACGAGCCCATGCACTCTGCCTTCAGGATTGTCAAGGCCTGCCATAGGAGTGACTGATAGGGACTCGGGTGTCCATTGTATGGTTAGATATAGAGCTACTATATCTAAAGCAAAGGGTGATTACACGACTTCGCCCCAGCTGTCATGCAGCCAGTTGTGTCAAATTTAGGAGGCCAGCCAGGGGTGGCATAATACATGCTGCAGCCCCTGGCGGCCCTGGGTACACCTATGCCCTGCGTTACGGGGTCTGATAAGGTGGCCCAGTACCAATTGGAAATGCACCTAGGGTACATGGAATCCATTTTAAAGATAGAGCAGTAGGCCTGGGGTCCTGATTGGCAGGGTCCCAGGTCGACTATGTCCAAAACCAGCTAAAACACAGGGCAAAAAGTTGGGGGCAACCATAGTCAGGATGTACCTTCCTACACAACCCCCCCCCCAAACGAAAGGAGATAAGGCTATCCTTGTCCAGGTAAGCCTCTATTACCTAAGTGGCCATATAAGGAAGGACCAGCTCTGGCTTGGTTTCCCCCTGTGTCATGGTCCACTAGGCAACCCCTCACCCTAAGGGTATCTGAGGGTCTCCACCATAGGGAATCTCTGTCTCTGGTGTGTCTTGGGAAAGAAGAAGGCTGATGTTGGGATGGAGTACTGAAGTGAGGCTCCTCTACCTTTGGGCTCAACTTCCTCCAATCACCATTCATCATGCGTGCCTTCCTTTCTTTAGCTGAGATGCACTGAGCTCTCAGGGTCAGCCTCTGGCTACCTAAAGCTGGAGGCTGAGTCCCTCTGTTTGGCTTACTGGGGGGGCAGGCCAGGTCTGGGGTTTTTAGGCCCCATGTTTGGCTGGGCCCAACAGTGTCCAGCTGTGGGAGTTCCCTAACTACTTTTAAGGGGGATCCCTCAGGAGTCTGTTCTATTTTCACTTGGCTAGGTTTACCAGCTTCAGTGATCCTAATCTGTTGATTAAGGGGTTCTTTTGGACAGGGGGCCCTTTTGGGTCCACCACTGGCCTCCCTGTCCTCTTCAGCCCTGGGCTGACTGAGGCAGGGTAGAGAGGTGCAGGTTACCTGCTCCAGACTGGGTCCCACCTGGGAAGGGTCCACTGCCATCTGGGGCTCTGCCAGGCTAGGCCTGACTACCTCTGGGGCAGTTCCTTCAACAGGGGTAGAGTCAGTTCCCTGAGGAGGCTGGCTCTCACCTAGTGTCTGGGAGGGGGAAGACTCTTCTTCCTCCTTAATGCTCTCTGTTTGAGTGGAGTGATCCATTGTTTCAGGCTTCACAACCTCACTATCGGTTTGAGTAGAGGCTGAGACCATTTCAGCCTTGCCAACCTTTTCAGGAGGGCACTCAGTTTGGGTTTGGGCTGTGACTGTCACAGCCCTCCTATCCTGTTCGGTAAAGTCTGTCTGAGCCTGGGCAGTGGCTACCACTGCTCTTCCAACCTTTTCAGGGAGGAATGGTGCTTGGACTGGGGCTGTAGCTATTACTGCCCCACTAACCTGTCGGGATAGGCCTATCATTCTGGAATGAGCTTCTTGCTCCACCTCAGCCCATGCTGAGAGTTCCAGGTCATTCCCCAGTAAGCAATCTACAGGTAGGTTATCTGTCACTGCCACTCTCATAGGCCCTGTGACATTACCCCAGCTGAGCTTGACTACTGCCATGGGATGCCTTCTCTTCATTCCATGAATGTCCGTCACCTGATAAGTAAAACCAGGGGTCAGTTGAGCAGAGGGGACCAGATGGTCACTCACCATGGTGAGGCTGGCCCCTGTGTCTCTGAATGCCTCAACTTTCTGACCATTCACTAAAACTTCTTGCCTATACTTTCCCAAAATGTGGGGTCCAGTAGTAAAGTTGGCAAACCCCATGCCAGTCTCACAGACAAGAGTGTGGTCAGGGAACCTGGCTAAGCCATAGTCCTCCTGATTGCCCAAAGTAATGCCCACCACATTCTTGGGGGCACTCCCACCACCTGGGGGATTACCACTAGTGGTAACAGGAGGTCTGGGAGTGTTACTTGGGGGTATGTTTTCCTTATTGCTATTTTTAGGGCACTTGGTATCACTTTTGTAATGGCCCACCTGTTTACAGGTATGGCAATAAGGTTTCTTCTGTTCTGAAGGGGTGTTCTGGGACCCACCACCCTTGTTGGAGTTTTGGGGCCCTTGGGAAGTCTTCTCTGTGGATTTATCCCCACCCTTCTCTTGAGGCTTGGTTGATTCCTTTTTCTGGTCACCACCCTGGTTTTTAGGCCTAACCCTGGTTCTGACCCATTTGTCTGCCCTCTTACCCAATTCCTGTGGAGAGGTCAACTCAGAGTCTACCAGGTGCTGATGTAATAGCTGGTTCTGACAATTATTTAAGATTTGCTCCCTCATAATCAGATTATACAATCCTTTAAAATCAGTAACCTTACTACCCAGTAGCCAGCCTTCAAAAGCCTTAGTGGCACAATCAACAAAGTCAGACCAATCTTGAGACTGCGTTTTCGGGGTATCCCTGAACAGCACCCTGTACTGCTCAGTGGTTAGGCCGAACCCTTCAACGAGTGTATTCTTCAAGACTTGGTAATTGTTAGCATCCTCCACCCTTGTGGTGAGGAGCTTGTCTCTTCCTTTACCTTCAAAGGAGAGCCACAAGATAGCTGCCCACTGACTCTGGGGAACACCTTGCACAGTGCAGGCCCTCTCCAAAGCAGTTATCCATTTGTGGATGTCGTCCCCTTGTTTAAAGGGGGGCACTATCTTCCCAAGGTGTTTCGTATCGAAACTCTTTTCCCTATTACTAGGTACATTGCTGCCACCAGTGGGGACTGCCCCACTTAACTGTTGCTCTCTAGCGAAAGCAAGCTTTTCTTTGGCCAGGGCAAGTTCTTCCCTTTCGATCCGCAGATTAGCTGCCCTTTCCTTCGCTTCGTACACTCTCCTCTGAGGGGACGTCATCCCTCTTTGAGAAGAGTTGTGAGAGCCGTTGGTATGAAGGGATCTGCCAGAGCCTCTTGATAGAGATCTGGCTCGTCCATTCCCCATGTTAAGCTGACCTGATAGTGGCCCCAGGGGTCCCCCAGTACCGCTATCATGTTTGCTTAAGTTGGACCTGCTTAGTCTGACGACTTCTACCTGTCCCTTATCTGCCTCGTCCCCAGAGAGATCCTCATCCTCATCCTCCTCCACATCCTCGTTCTCGGTTGCGAGATGAATGAGGTCAGGATCGTCTCGGGTTCCCTCGAGGGGAGGCATGTCTCCTTCTGGATTAGAAGAGCTACGAAGTTTCTCAGCTCTCCTGGCATCATAAGTCTCCAAGAGACCAATCAGAAAGGACGTTGTGGGGTTAGACCCCTGCTGAATCTTCCGGGAGTGACACAATCGTCTTAACTCCTTGAAGCTCAGCACAGTATATCCTGAAGGGATGACCTGTGGAGGGTCAACTGACACAAGGGGAGACTCAGAGTTTCCTCCTTGGCCCGACATACTGTTTCTAGTGTGGTGTAAGTGATGCACCTACCTACACTATGTGTTTTCCTACTTTTCCCTTGCTAAGAGCTGTAGCCAAGGTGTGCTAAGCCTTGAGGAGCTACAACAGCTGGTTCAGTAGAACTCAGAGTATTCTAAGCTTTAGTTATATGTACTAACAGTACTTGTGCGATCTTTCAACAAGATATTCTTAGGATACGTGTGGTAAAACAACAGCAAGCTCAAATCCCAACCGCTGCTCACCAATGTGAGAAGTTGGCCCGATATGCAACGTTCGCTATTCTAGCGACCGCTATGTATCGTTCCAACGACCCTTATGGTGTTTGGTTGTAAGTCAACCTATAGACCAGCTATCCTAGTAGCATGGATACGAGCAGTCTAAGGCTAAAGACTCGAGAGGGCGCGTTAAGCCAGCTGTTTACCACACATGTACCCCTTGAACACCCAGTGAAAGGACACCACACAAGTGTTATGAAAATAAACAGTATATTTATTAAGAATCACAACAGCCCTGTACTCTTTATGAGGACAGGGTACTAAGCACAAACCAAATCTCTTTAGCAAATACTTCAAGTGCACAGTTTAAAGACAAGTGTCCTAGGACACGGAAAGGTTAAGGCAAGTCGGAAGCGAGGGACTCGGGACCCTAGAGTAAGGAGGCTATGCAGGCACCGAAATGCCGAGTTACCTAGCCACGAGGGCTGCGGCTGCACAAGTCTTACAGGCGTCGGGGTCTTCGCTGACGAGCCAGGAGCCGGAAGAAAAGGAGTTGCTGGCCGGCGACCAGTGTTGAATAGTTCGTAGAGATTGATGAAACCTGAAAGCAGAGGGGACCAAGTTCGTACTACTAGCCAGTAGTCAGAGGGTACCAGGAAGGCACCGGTTGGCCGTCACCTCGACCAGGTGAGTGGGCGACGCTAGGCTCTGCAGTCTCTCGGACCAGGAGGCGTTGTCGGCGACCACGGTGGAGGTGCGAGCTGTCCCACGACGGATGTCGCTGTCGGCGTCTGGGGTGGACCAGGAGGGTCCGGGGTGCCTCTCAAAAGATGGAAGCAGGGGCCAGTCTGGAGCAACCAGACCGGCAGTGTTGATTCTTGGTCGTCGTCACAGAAGGGCACGAGCCAGCGGCAAGTGACCAGACAACGTGCTGAGCAGCGAGCAGAAGGGCCCCACGCAGATCGTGGAGATGCTGGGAGACTGCACTTCGGTGCTGGAGCGGCTCAGGGTCGGGGCTTCTCGGACCCCAGAGCACTCACCAGAGAGTTACCTCGATGGTCGTGCTGGTTTTTAAGAGCGTGCAGGTTCTGATGATGGCCGGTCCCTCGAGGTCTCGTCGCACCCACAGATCACAGCTGAGCTGATGACGTGGGTAGAGGTCAGAGGTGCCAGGGAAGCCGGTTCTCGTCGAGCTGGGCCGTCGGATTCCTTGAGGAAGGACTTACAGCAAACCGCAGAGTTCTTAGATGGTGCCCGCTGATGCAGGGTGACTACTCCTTAGCCACAAGGGAGAAATCTTGAGAAGAGTCTTGAAGTCCTTTCGTAGAAAGTATTCTTGATTCAAAGATGATCTAATTTGGAAGGGTCCCCGCTCCGGCCTTTATCCTAAAGAAAGGGGTGGGTACATGACTAGGTCCTGCCCTAAGGGTGGGACCAGAAAGGGGGGTAGTTACACCCCTCTCCCCTGCCGGACTTTCCCCAGGCCAGGGCAGTCGCCCCTGGAACTGGTTCTAACCGGCAGATGCGTAGTGAGCACCGGGGTGCCACTCCGCAGTCACCTTCTCGCAAAAGCCCTACCTACCCAGAATACACAAACCCTGTCTGGGACGGTGCGAACACCGCCCTCGACAGGAAACCCTTTGTCCAAGTGCTCCTCGCTGGAAGGACTCCCAGCAGCAGGAGGTCAGACTTGTGTCTGTGGTGGCAGCATCCATTTTGTGGAGCTGAGGCTTTCGTTAACTTTAACCGGGGTTCACAGTTACGTACATGTCGTGTCCCTCTAGAAGGGCGGAATGCTAACCTCATCGCCAGAGTTGGTGAGAGGGCAGCATCCCGATTCGTATGACACCTTACTCGACATGTCTTGATAACGCGACACCGAAGTTACCGATATGGTACGCGTTATCATGGAACAGCCATTGGGTCTTGATTCCGCAAGCTGCAACCGGGCTCGGCTCGGGCCAGAGCTTAGTTCACACGAGCCCATGCACTCTGCCTTCAGGATTGTCAAGGCCTGCCATAGGAGTGACTGATAGGGACTCGGGTGTCCATTGTATGGTTAGATATAGAGCTACTATATCTAAAGCAAAGGGTGATTACACGACTTCGCCCCAGCTGTCATGCAGCCAGTTGTGTCAAATTTAGGAGGCCAGCCAGGGGTGGCATAATACATGCTGCAGCCCCTGGCGGCCCTGGGTACACCTATGCCCTGCGTTACGGGGTCTGATAAGGTGGCCCAGTACCAATTGGAAATGCACCTAGGGTACATGGAATCCATTTTAAAGATAGAGCAGTAGGCCTGGGGTCCTGATTGGCAGGGTCCCAGGTCGACTATGTCCAAAACCAGCTAAAACACAGGGCAAAAAGTTGGGGGCAACCATAGTCAGGATGTACCTTCCTACATCTCCCCTTGTATTTTAACATTTATCTGCACCACATGCTATCAAGCCTTCAAACTCTCCTACTGCAACTATGCGGATGATTTTCCACACCAGCCGGTCCACAGAACAGGATGTACACCTCCTTCTCTGTATGAAATTTTTACATGCCACTGCAGCAAGCGAGGAAAAACGTCTACATGCTCTCACGCAGGATATGAAAACAAGCCACGCCGAGCCCACTTCTCATTCAACACCTTCTTCCAAACGTACACCCAACAGAGCAGCTACTTATTTGACCTACTGTAGTGAACTTTAAGACCCCGTCAAGGGGTAGAAGAGTGCAATAGAAAAACAACAATAAAATAAGATAAACAAATATATGAATGTAGGTATGCTTGGAACACTCCCTCTGCCCAGAGACAGGTACAAAGCCAGCATAACAGCACAAATTATGAAATTTACAAAAGCCCTTGAATGTTTCAAAATGTTGTAGATGAAGTGAATTAATCAGGGCAGATTAACAGTGTTGGTTCTGGGTTTCCCACAGGGCCAGACATTGCCATCTCTCTCACAGCTGCAGATGTGTTCACCCTCAAGCTAGGGCACCTGAGGTGTGGGGTCAATTGGGGATAAACTGAGGTGCCCAGGATCACAGGTTTTTATGTTTCTGTAATGAGAAGTAACGTTGCTTCATATTCTGGTCTCTCAGTTCCAAAGTGGTCTGCTCACCGCTGGGCTACACTTCAGATGCGTCTCAGCATTTTATTTATTTGCTGAGGGCATTCTCTCCTCCCGCCGCTGGTCCAAATTCTAAATACTGTGTAATCAGAAGGGGGGATCAATAGACTTTAGGCCACTTTCCCGGTGATTAATTTTACTCTGATGGCAGCTGGCGTGCTGCTCCGCAAACTTTTCTCCAATCAAAAGAGGGGGAGAAAGTGGATTACACCGGTCTCCGTGGCAACAAGTGACTGGCGAGTGGATAAAGAGCGCGCGGTAATCTGGGCAGCGGAATGTCCCCGACTCCCACAATGGGGGCGTTCCACGGCCATTTCCCACGCGTTGCTGATCGCATTACAGGGTCGATGCAGTTATGAAACGATAATCAGTGTTATTAGACGCGGTGGCGGGAGCCCCTGACGCGACGCAGGGAGACGCAAATGTGTAAAATGCGATGGTGCCATTTAACAAAGTCTACGGCCCTCCCCGTCTAAGAGTACTTCTGCTTAGTGCAAAAAGTTCAAAAGCAAAAAAACGGGCCCAAACTACTTTCCTTTCCGACTGCGTGCTCCATTAAAACAAGGAAAGGCACGGACAGCGAGAGGGGGGTCGGGAAAGGCACGGACAGCGGGAGGGGGGTCGGGAAAGGCACGGACAGCGGGAGGGGGGGCGGGAAAGGCACGGACAGCGGGAGGGGGGCGGAAACGGCAAGAAATAGCACTCACCTGGACTTCTTCTGGCGGCGGTCGGCCTGCAATGACCAAAACATACCTTCCCCAAACAAACAAAATAGGAACTGCCCACCGCCGCACTGACGTGACAAAAGGGGGCGGATGAGAAAAATTCTCAGGAACGCCCCCGAGTCGCCTCGCAGAATGACGGACGCCTCGGTTTTCCAATGGCTAGCCTCCATTTATGGAGCTAGCCAATGGGAAACAGAGGCGGGACAAACATCCATACTGCAAAACAAAAGATTTCGCCTGCGAGAAACGCTGCTTGCGCAGCTTTCGACAAGCGAAACCTAAAAACCAGGAGCAGTCCTGGAGTTTTAGCATTGTGCATTTCCTCAAGAGCCTTTCTCAGCTCTTCTTTGGATGAGTTCTATTTATGTTTCCTAAGGGGACAGTCTCGGGAACCTGACCTTTCTTAAATATGTTTTGCTTGCTCCCGATCAAAGCACTGTGCCACGGTACACAGTCTTTGGAGGGTTTTTTGAAAGATGGCATTAACAGCACCTTGTGTTGAATGTTTCCATCCATTATTATTGGTTACTGCTAAAATGCTATCACCATAGGAGATACGTCAGTCTTTTTTTTTTTTTTTAAGAGTTGTCATCATCTCTATGAAGGCAATGTGAATAAACTATTGGTTAGGTGCCACAGCAAGCATTTTTTATTTGGCAGCTCTTAGTTGACTTCTGGCTTTTGTGTCACTTGATCTAGTAGCTCTTTTACCTTACCCTTCTGTCCTGTGATTTCTCTCTGGAGGTGTCCCCCTACCCCAATTATCTTGCCAGTAACTGCACCTTAATCACCAGTTTATCACTTCCTATGTAGAAATGCCCCTTTTGCATGGCCAACTTTTTGCTGGATTTTGTTGCTGATGTTTGGACTTGGAACACTGAGATGCTACTGTACAGCACCCAGTGTGTGTGCTCTGCCCCCATGTGGAATTGGCTAATCCTTGATTGACATATTTAACGTTCATATAAGTCCCTAGTATATGGTACTCCGTGTACTGCAGCACCTGTTGTGTAACCACTAAAGTGGGTGTACAAAGCATGTCTTAGGGCCTACCCCTGCAGTCTGAGTGTGCACTTTTAAAACTGCAAATGTGGCCTGGAAAAATAAACCTTTTGCCATGCCTAAACCTTCCTTTTTATTACGTATATGTCACCACAACCTAGGCCATATATGCCCAAAGGGTTGGATGCATGGTATTTAAAAAGTAGGACCCCAAAGTGTTACATGTCCTGGCAGTGAAAAATATCCAATTTTCTTTTTCGCTGTGACACAACTGGCTCTCCCAGCAAAAAGCTCTAGGCTGTTTTATAATACTTTATATTGAATACCCTCCGTTTAGAATAAATAGAACCATGATTCAAGTACTCAAATTCATAGGAATTTAAAATCCAATCTAATTGTCAAGTCATACTTTAAATTACTATTTTGAGAATACCACTTTTAGAGAGTTGGTATTTTCCTGCCTAAAGCCTCTAGTAGACTTTGCAGAGTTAATCCCATACGTCTCCTGACAGCCTGCTGCCCTCTGCAAGGAGGGTGAATGCCTCCAAGGAAAGGGAACAAAGGGGCCTTGATTGTTAAGTGGGGTGACCTCCGGGGTTAGTATGTCCACACAACTGCACAAGCTTCAACGGGTTATCCCTTGTCACAGGCATATGTAATTCACACCTAGGACAGCCTCTGTCCAAGTAGCCAGAGTGACAACTATCCCAGTGGAGGTAAAATATGTTCTAGAACTGGTTTGCATGGGGTGTTTCTAATTTACCTAAGGCCCAACTCATGATTGTGCCCAGAGATCTGAACAAGGAAAGAAAGGTTCTGCCATATTGGTTTTAGGTAGGGAGTGACACAGCTTTGGGATAGGTTACAGCAAAACACACAGGAAGTGGGTAGTAGCATTCCTGGTAACTTTTACCTCATTGGCTAGGGAGTTGCCAAGAGTTTCCCCATCTACACAGTGGCATTGGTCATTACATTGGCACCCTCAGCACTCTCTTCAGAACTCTGCTTGACCTGTGGAAACAGAAGGAGGACTACAGCTGCTGAAACTTTTGGACTCCAGAAAGAGGACTGCACCTACCGTAACCTGTGAAGAAAAACCGCAAGGACTGAAACAGTTCTCACTTCAACCAGGACGGAAGAGTAGAGTCCGAAAACTAGTTGGTTGGCCTCCTGTTATGCTTCAGGGAGACAAAAGCAGTAAGACCTGCCCTGGGCCCTACTAGTGGCTTCCTGTTGTGCGAGTCCAGACCCTCTCAGCTGTGTCCCTAAGAACCTGGGGCCATTGGATGGGTGTCAGAGCGTGTTCTTCCTCCCTAACCCTAAAAGCTGAGATGATTTCAAAGAGGACCCTCCATTCTGATCCTCCCCTCAAATAGAATCAGTTAGTTGCTGGGTAAAGTGGTCCCCTCCATTTCATGACCAACCTGGTGTGTTTTTGTGGCGTGAGGTGGGTTTCCAGCAAAAAATCTTTAGTACCATTTTGTCTTTTTATGAAGGATACTTTTCAGTGACATTTTGTATAATTTTAACCTCCCGTTCATTCCATGTAATCATCTTAACAGAAATCATATTGCGTTCATTGCTTCCTCGTATTCAGAGCCCACACAGCTAGTTTGATCCTAGCTCCTCATCCCACAATCACAATCTACGCCTCTCATATCTTACTGTCCAGACAATCCCCAACCGAACTCCCACCTGCCGACTCTTCGATAAACAGTTATTAACAACATGTAGATGCTTTATCTATGTAGCTGATTTCAGTTATCTCTGCCTGTACAGAAGCCTCGCTTCCAGGCGTTTCAGTTGCATAGTAACTTCTTGTTTGCTGCTACACCCTTTCCCCCACCACTCCAAAACCAACTAATAACCCTAGAACAAATAGAAATAAAATCTAGTAGCCATTCTGGGACGTTGCCAACCAATGCCTCCCGTTGCATCGCTCCACGAAGGCGGACACCATGAAGGTCGGGCTGGAGTCAAGGTGGAGCTCCAACTGTGCTTTGCCCTGCGTTTTGTGGTCGCCAACTGTTGGGTTCTGTTAATCTTCTTACACTTAACTTTTAGGTTGATGATCCAGCGGCTCTTATTTACCATTTCCGGTTTTCAGTCCCTGGGTTTATCAGTTTATAGTTAAAAGTTCTTGGTTCCTATCAAAATTCATAATAATTTGTTGTGGCTAGGTCTCAGTTTGCAGTCGAGCGCTTGCCTGATGAAAACTTGAGGGATTCAAGCAATCCGTTGCATCCGCTCTTATTAGGGATCTCCCAGGTTGAATTGTGTCCCCTGCCAGCTCTCTGGCCAATACAGACAATTTCTGATGAGCTGAAGAAGTCAGTTATGTGATCTTGTGTTACTTCGATCAGGCAGAAAAATACAGCATATTCCTGTGAAGCTCAACCTAGCTCATCTTCTATGGGGGTAGATCTGAATGGCCAGACCCTCATATTACAGTGTCTCACTCTATGTAGCCACATGAGGATGGCATCCCTGTCACAATAGTCCAAAGAGTGAGCTGCTATAACTTGCACTGGGGCACCAGGCTTTTAGTGGTGGGTCCAGCATTTTCGACATCCTTTCGACCAACAAGAGCTTTGAAGCCCCTTCGGTTCCATAGTGTTAAGTATCCAGTCCTTCAAGGAATGGCCAACAGTTAGGTGGCTCTACTCTCTCTCGAGCCTGGGCCATGCCGATTTGTGCATCAAGATGTTTCCTCTGTTTATTCTGCTCCAGGATTTGTGTTGTTTCCTGAAGATTTTTATGGTGGCATCTGGGTCAGAGCCATCCATCGCATGTTTCTGCACATTCTCCTCTATTGCCTAGGTTCAGACAGATGGGTTTCTAATATCTGCCCTTATTGGGGTAATTTCCACAGACAATGTGCAAATCTTATGTTCAAGCTTTTTTTGAGAGTCTCATACAAAAAAGCACTCAAAAATCATCATGCATGTAATCTGTCCCAGATGTTTGCACTCATGCACTCATGCATCCATTCATCCTCTGAACATAAAAAGAGAAGATTTAAAGAAATGAAAGGGGTCTTCTGAAGGAGGACCACTAGAAGAAGAAAATATAAAACAAAAGGGCTAATCCAACAGGCCTGACACTAAAGCACACACATTCACACACTGAAGAAGAAATTGAATGCATCTAAAATGGAAATACTTACGTGTGGTGATTGGAAACATTATGCCCTGCTTGCCACCTGGTCTGATGAACTGGTATCACTGCCTAAAGTATTGAAGGAAGTAAGAAACTTCAGAATGACCATGAACTCCAAGCTGTTGATGAATGCCCAAGTGGACAAACTAGCAAGATCAAGCTTTGTTACTATAAAAACTCTGCAACAAAATATCCCCCATTTGGGATTTCCAAACAAGGTCTAAGCTACCATCTCCCTTGTTCTGTCCAAACTCGATTATGCCATTAGCCTCTACCATGGATCACCTTTAACGACTATGAAAAGACTACAGCGTATTCAGAACTCGGCTGCCAGACTATTCTTACATATATAACCGCGAGACCACATCTCCCCTGCCTTGAAAGCCCTGCATTGGTTACCAGTTGCCAGAAGATCCGCGTTCAAGCTGCTTTGTATCACCCACAAAGCGATATATGGAATGGGACCGCTCTTAATCAGGAATAAAATCACCAAACTCATTCAACATAGGAACCTCCGCTCTAGAGTGGCACCTCGCCTCAAAATCCCAAGATACAAGAAAAAAAACAGGGGTGGCACATCCTTCTCTTTTCAAGCAGGCAAAATATGGAACTCTTTACCCCCCAACATAGGATCCACCGACAACCACCTTATCTTCAGAAAACTACTCAAGAATTTGACTGTTCCCCACATAAGCACCATACGCAAACAGAAATATACAGCATATCCCCCTGTATATAAGCATTTATTTGTGCTATAGATATGTACCTATATATGTTTATTGCTTTGTATAAACATGTTGAATAATTATGTAAAAAAAAGAATAACTTTTTAAGTACAACATTTGAAAACCAGAGTTTAATAAATGCATCTTAAATCTACTTATACTTACTTCCTTTATGCATCTATGTACTGTCCATGCACTTGGATCTATGTATTTATTACTTTCTTCATTTAAAAAAGCACTACCCTATTTCTCACCCTATACCTTTATCAATTTCTTTAATCTACATATACTTACTTCCTTTATGCATCTATAAACTTTCCATGTACTTATGGATCTATATATTTATTACTTCTAATTCAGCATATTCAATGCACTACCCTATTTCTCACCCTATACCTCTCTCAATATATCTTCTACCTTAACTCTGACTCATCTCAAACCTCTTTCTACTACTCTTTCCAATGCACAACCCTATTTTTCACCCTATTCCTCTATCAATATATCCTCTACATCCATTCTCTCATTCATCTCGAACCCCATACCAATACTATGCCCCCCAAAATATCCCTTTCTAGACTCTCCCCTACTCTACCCCTCCTTGCACCATCTGATACTTTTTTTTACTATACAGATCCCCCAAAACAAGCCTTTCTAAACTCTTCCCTCTGACTCTTCCCCTCCACAAAGAATTGATTGTTCAATCGCAAGTCTTTAGTCCTATCCAAATAGAAGCTCACCTCTCTTTTTGGATCCAGGTAGTGAAGTCTCTCCTCCTCCTTGGAAAGGTGAGGGGGAGAATAGAATACAGGAAGAGTAATGGTGCTTGTGGTGCATCCATCTACAGCACCTTTTTTCTAGACTAGTTGATGCTGAGTACTCTAGCAGGATTCTTGCCAAAGTTCATGACTACCTTACACAATGGGTAATCCATCACTCTACCAGTGGTATTTGTGCCCTCTCACTCCTTGCAAGAGGAGGAGATGCTCCATTAGTAGGACCCCACAAATGCTTTAAGCTCTTACATTGCTTGTACCAAGGACCATAAAGTGGTCAATCAATTGTTTCACTGGTTGTGAGGTTCTCAGTAGTAGAAAGGAGAATGCAGCGCAGTAGAGGACCATGCCTAGGTGGATAGACCGCGTCATTAAGGTTTGTTTAACACTGGCCAAGAAGCAGCCTCCAGGGCTACGGCTGTTTCCACTGCATTGACATGTGTATGGCCTGCCCTTGACATCTGTCAGGTTGCGAAGTGGGCATCAGTGCACCTTTTCATGAAGCACAACTGCCTCAAGATCCAGGTCCAGCGGAAAAGACATTATACCCAGTTGGTTCTGCAGATTTTTTGGTCTGAGTCCTCTCCACTTTCACCTGCGGTATCTATACTAACGTGAGGAATCTGTTAGAAATGTCCATCAGAAAAATCAATGTTTTACCTTAAATATTCCCCTTTCTAGGAAATACTCTGTTGATTTGCAGATTCCTCACCACCGTCTTCTTTTCTAACATCTAAAATGGGCCGTAGTTGGTGTTCAGCAGCACACTGGCACCGACAGTTGTTCACGCTCTGAGTCTGAGGGTGCAGACAAGAAACAGATGCCAGCATGCAGGGGTTGTGCGCTTATATGCAGTACCAGTGAATCTCTTCCGAGTTGGTGTGGAATCCGCGCTGAGGCCATATTGTGCCACCTAGTGACACACCGAAGCACTGCTATGGATAAAGGTTTTCTGAATCTGAGATGAGGAATCTACAATTAGATAGAGCATCCACCAGAAAGAGCATCTCCAAAGGTAAATATCTTGTTAATTTTGCTATATTGCTATATAGGGGTCTTGGAGGCTTTGAATAAACAGCTTCATACTTGTTGGACCAACCTCAGCCATGATGGAGTAATCAGACCACTGTCTGACCCACAAAACTGGATGGAAGCACAAAGTCACCAAGGGATTATTTCATGCCACATAAGCCTCTCCTAACTCTAAACCAGATGGCTGGCAAACCAAAAAGATGTTCAATAACTGCAACAGAAGCAGGAACATTGAAGAGTGATAGGTTCTTGCCAGTCAGACTCGCCACTGAGCTCACCTGCACTTATTGCATTAGAGTTTTGTCATCCTCCTTCCGTCTCAGGTTAGGGGTAAAAAAAGGTTTCAAAGCCCTTTATCTGTGTCGCTCATCCCTTTGGGCCAGCTCGGGCCCCATGTAAACAAGGTCATGCAGCAGAGTTGGCCAGCAGATCTTCAGCATTTGCTGTCAGTCTTGCTTCTAGCCTGTCATGTAGTTCCTATAAACCTATATAGTATCTGCACGTTTTGACAACATAGACTGTGGGATTGGTGTCCAGACTGATTCTAGACACCCCCACTGAGTATGTTCGCCTGTATACCTGTTAGCTCACTGTGCCACTAGAAACCCCTCTTACTAAGGAGAGAATAGTTCTTGGCAACTATCAAACATGACAACTCTGTCCCATCAGGGATCCAGAAAGCAGTGTGATACCTTTCGCTGAGTCACTTGTGCTCACTTTGTTTCAGAGAGATACACAGAATAAACGATGGGTACGTTTTTCAATAAGCATTTATTGGACCAGCGTCATTCTAGTGTAAAATTCTAGTGTGCTGAAACAACAATAAGACGGAAACCAATATAAATGATTACAAGCACCAATAGATTAAAAGGATGGTAGATTTCTACCATAGTGCTAAAACAATGAATACAGGCAAGAGTGAAAATATATGACAGTAAATATGCGTACTCCTATAATGCGACCCTAACTAGATATACCTAAGTGTTCCTAGCATGTATGTAGGTGTAAAGCCAAGAATCCCTCTAGGATAAAGTCAACTCCATTACCTTAAGTGAGAGAATGTGGGACCCTGTCTTGGTCTCGAGATGGACAGCCCGAGGGATGTCAGACCACCGGGAGCTGGAGTATCTGCGTCTTGCGTCAGTGTGTCAGCATGGAAGTCCTTTTTCTCCTCTGCCTACCTCGGCAAGATATGGTGGTAAGATAAGTGGTACCCTCCGGGGTCTACCTTGATGTGTCATGTCGGACATAGGATGATGGAAGGAATGACCCTTATACATAGTTATTATGCAGGAGATGGTAATCCTGCTGAGTTTTCAAGAATTCTCATGCATAGTTAATGAGGCTAGTTTTCAGGGAAAGCCTCGCGTCCTGTAGGCAATACCGTAACTAGGTAGAAGGTCAGTCCCAAGAACCATTATGTAGTGTAATGGTAGGGGAGAATGTAGGTGAAAGGTTTGGTTGCTACCTGAGCCTATATATCGAACATAACAAGCCAGTGGGAAATTGGCAGCACTCGAATGCACGTTTGGTAAAGCCCCGTTAGCAGCAATGTTCCAGCAGGTTTAGGTCCAAAATTGTTCCGGCTTGCAGGATCCCAGAATGCAATGCAGTGATTTACTGCCTTGTTGCATGCAAGCTTCATAGAGGCTGCTGTGGCAGGAAGCATTGTGCACTCCCTCCTGGCAGCTCTAGGAATCAAGACCAGCTGAGAAGAAGGATTGGCAGATCCGGTTCTCTTAAGAGCGGACTATGCTCATCCTCCTCCATGTTGTAATTGTCATTCTTACATACGTACAACTTCGGAAATAGCTGCAGGTCAGGTGCGCTGGTGTTTGCAAAGCATTTACCGTGCAAACATGATTCGATGATCGCAATAAACAAGCACAAAACTTTGTTGTGGTTTGTATCGCTCCCTGTGAAATCCTTTTACAACAAGTTGAATGGTTCCCTGATCGAGCATTGTGTGTTCTGTCTGCTTATGTGCAGGCGAGACGCTCTTACACTTATGGTTCTTTTGTCCAAGTTACAGTCGTCCGAGGGAACAGTGGATAGCCATATCTGTGGGCAGGTGGGCCTTTAGGGCACCCATAATGAACCAATTGTAACAAGATTCTGCTTGATGTTTGAGGGGCTTTTTAAGGCTTTGTCTACTTTTGGCTTTCTTTTTGCACATACTTGAAGCTTTGTGGTGTTATTTCTCAGATATTTCCACTTTATATTTTATACTTGCACTTTATATGTTATGCTTGCGCTTTTTATTTTATGGTTGCACTTTACAGCAACTCTGTTTAAATTGGTTGCCAAATTAATAATGTCACGTTTTAAAAAACAGCTGTCTTGCTTAAAGTTTTGCATTTTATGATTCCATGCAGTGCCTGAAAAGCAGATGTACGATAAATATTAAGGCCTTGTGAAATTATTACTTCTAGTTTCTACCATCGCAGGAACTGGCCATGTGCAATGTTTGAGATGCTGGAGCTTTTCTGGGGACATTATTTGAGCTAAATTGCGAATTTACGGCTCTAATCTCATATAACTGATCATCTCAGTGGTTCCATTCTGATGGACAGGCGCTGCCATGCTTTCACCGCTGAACTTAATGCTATTGTGCATCTTTCACATTATTTCTTCGTCATTTGCTTTTTTGGTTTGTACCGAAATAAAGTACTTTTGATGCAATAACTTGTGGCAAACTTTATGCACAACATTTATAGAAACATCCCAGACGCATACAAAGAGACTTCTGTACACCCAAGCCTGGAGTGACTTAACGAAACTTAAGGCCCCTCGAGGTACATGGAGGGGCCCTATTACCAGTCTAAAGCTGGCGTTCTCAGGTCAGGGTACTGTGCTGGGAGGGGGGGGGGTGGGGGGGGGGGGGGAGAGCTGGAGCTTGCCCCCACCCACCTCCCCCTCCGCACCGCTGGGGTTGCGGGGCCTATGTTACGCCTCTGAACCCCTGGGAGGCGAGTGGGCCGCGTCACTGCGTGCAGCTTTGGATACTAGCAAACCATGATTAGGATGCTGCCAGCCAGGGCCTAGGCAATGTGCGGGGTGTTCTCCAGACTTAAGGGTGGAGCGACCAATGTAGTGTCCGCTTCAGGGAACACTAATACCGATTTTCGCTTGGAATCGTTAGCCAAAAAGTAAAAATACAGGGCAAAGAGAACATTGAGGCAGTGAAACAGCAGCACTGGTTGTCGAGGATGTTTGATAACATCCTACTGATATCTTACGTTACGCGATACTGTTTTGTTTTTTACTTTGTGGTGAAATACGCCAGTGAAGGTGATGCATATTCCAAGTTGTAAAGATACTGTCTGTTAGAAAAGATTTGTCATACCTGCATTGTCACCAACGACCCCGCCACCGCCAGATTCAACCTACACGAAAGGATGAAAGAGGTAGCCGAATGGATGAAGAACAGCCGCCTGAAACTGAACTCGGACAAGACGGAAGTCCTCATCCTGGGATCCTCACCCTCCTCCTGGGACCGCTCCTGGTGGCCCCCCGCCCTAGGCAGCGCACCCAAACCTACAGGCCACGCACGCAACCTGGGCTTCATCCTGGACTCCTCCCTCTCCATGACCAGACAAGTCAACGCCGTCTCCTCGTCGTGCTTCAACATCCTACGCATGCTACGCAAGATCTTCCGGTGGATCCCCACCGTGACCAGGAATACGGTCACCCAGGCCCTCGTCACCAGCCGACTGGACTACGGCAACTCCCTCTACGCCGGAACCACCGCCAAACTCAATAAGAGACTCCAGCGGATCCAGAACGCCTCAGCACGACTCAACCTGGACATCCCCTGTCGCAACCACATCTCCGGACACCTAAGAGACCTGCACTGGCTCCCGGTCCACAAGAGAATCACCTTCCGTCTCCTCACCCACGCACACAAAGCCCTGCACAACCAAGGCCCAGGATACCTCAACAGCCGCCTCAACTTCTACGCTCCCAAACGCCAGCTTCGATCGACCGGCCACGCCCTCGCCGCCGTCCCCCGCTTCCGAAGAGCCACCACAGGGGGAAGGTCCTTCTCCTACCTCGCCGCCAAGACTTGGAACTCCCTCCCGACTCACCTCCGCCTGACCCAGGACCACCTCGCCTTCAGGAAGCAGCTCAAGACCTGGCTGTTCGAGCAGTAGCGGACCCCCCTCCCCTAGCACCTTGAGACCCTCCGGGTGAGTAGTGCGCTATACAAATGCTTTGATTGATTGATTTAGTTATCTCTAACTCGTGCAACTTATTCCGAGTGAAAGCTATTTAACACCAGATGCTTATTTCGTCTCTAGGTTTTCGATGGCATGCTTAGACTGTTTTTAAATCTTTCCTAGTACTGTTTGAGAACATTAATGTTTGGAACTTTCAACTCTCTGAAATACACGGTGATCAATAAATATGTTAACTACCTTATCTATTGAGCAGCTATATATATTTATTTCTTTTTTTAGGTGAACAGTGCTGAAGAGATCACATTTGAAGCATTGAAGAAAGCAATTGGTGAGATAATTTAATTTCTTGTTTGTGAATATGTCTTGATCACTGCCAGCGATTCATGGAGCAGCATTTAAAAAAGTGCACAGGGTTAGAAAATGTACCCTTCTTCAGGTCCTCTAACCTTTTCGCATGCTGTTTTAGATCCCTCTAGCGCACTGCTATGTAGACTGGCCTAACTCCTTTAAGGACGCTGTTTCTACTCTTTTACTACACTTCTTGGTTACATTTCTCTGGCAACCTAACCATTGATGCTGTTGTGCACTAGAAAAAATATTTTCATAGTGTTACCTCATTACTCTTACATCACAGTGGTTACCATTTTATGTTTAGTGCTGCTTTTGGCATCACAGCTGTATATTTGAACTTTGAAATTTCACAATTCTTTGCTGGTGTAAAACACGTGAAAGAAGTCCGGTTACAATATCGAATATTATTGTACAAAACTGTGTAGTTTGCTAAAAACTAGTGCAAGGCAAGATTTACTTGATACTTTATAAAGTTACACATTTTTATTTGTGCTTTAATGCCACCAAAAGTATTCATATTCTCATTGCCTGCATTTGACACACTCAACCATATCACTTTCCTGTTACTATTACACAATAGAATGGAAATAGATGACAGAAATCTCAATTGGTTTAAATCCTATTTCACAACTGGATTTCTATGTGTGAAGATTGGAAACTCTTTCTATTAATTGGGAACAGCTCCTGAAGGCTCAATTCATGCTTTCTTACTTTTTAACATTTACGTTGAACCTTTAGAAAAGGGGTTCCAGTCTTCCATTATCTCGACAACTGGATGTTGAAGGTAAGCTGGCCTCAGGCTGTCATCTCCAACCTCCAGACTATGGTGGACCTCTTGCACTCGCTGGGCTTCACTATCAACGTGCCAAAGTCACACCTGATTCCCTCTCAGAAGCTCCTTTTCATCAGAGCAGTTTTGGACACAGCGCAATTTCGGGTTTATCCTCCTGAGCATCGAGTCCGGGATATTCGGGCTATTATACCGATGTTTCTGCCTTTATCCCGGATTTTGGTGAGATTGCCCCGTGTCTGCTGGCCCTCATGGCCTCCTGCATCCTTACTGGTGGACCATGCCAGGTGGCATATGCAGGCTCTGCAGTTGGACCTGAAGTTCCAGTGGGCACAGTATCAGGAGAATCTTTCCGATTGCATCCAGATCTCAGAGGGCACTGCACACCAATTGGGTCCAGGATTGGGTAAATGGCAGATCCCTCTTCCTTCCCCAACCAGAGTTCACAGTGGTGACAGATGCGTCACTCCTGGTGTGGGGCGGCCACATGGGGGAGGCAGAGATAAGAGGCCTCTGGCTCCGGTGGAGTCCGGGCTCCATATCAACCTTCTGGAGCTCCAAGCAATTCGTCTTGCACTCAAGGCATTCCTTCCCTCTGTCGAAGGAAGATTAGTGCAGGTGTTCATGGACAACACCACTGCCAAGTGGTATTGCAGCAAACTGGGCATAATGGGGTCGTGGACCCTTTGTCAAGAGACTCTTCATCTTTGGACATGGCTGGAACATCAGGGCATATCCCTGGTGGGTCAACACCTGGCAGGTTCCCTGAATGCCAGGGCGGGCAAACTCAGCCGCCAGTGCATGATGGCTCACGAATGGTGTCTTCATCAGAGGTGGTGCACGGTCTCTTTCAGCGGTGTGGAGAGCCTTGGTTAGATCTGTTCCCCACCAAAGAGAACGCGCAATGTCAGCAGTTCTGTGCATTGGAATTTCCAAGGCGGCACTCGCTTGGCGACTCTTTTCGGCGCGAGTGGAATTGCAGTCCTCTATACACCTTTCGGCCTATACCACTTCTGCCCAGAGTGCTGAAGAAGATCAAGCGCGACCGGGCCCAAGTCATTCTTGTGGCTCCGGATTCAATACGAAGAGTCTGGTATCCTGAGCTCTTGAACATGGCCATCGGTCCTCCAATCAAACTGCCTCTTTGGGAGAATCTTCGGTCGCAGCAGCAGGGGACGGTTCTCCATCCGAACCTGTCCACAGCCTCCACCTCCTTGCATGGTGATTGAGCAGCAACAGTTGACAGCTTTCAACCTTCTTCCCGAAGTCTGTAAGGTTATCTAGAACAAATGTGTGGCATGGTGCACAGCAAAGCCGGTGGATTCCCTCGCTTCCCCTCTTTCAGAGGTTCTCCTCTGCATTCTTTCTTTGGCCTAGCAGGGCTCTGCTCTGGGCACTCTTAAAGGCTATCTTTAGGCCATTTCGGCCTTTTTTCGCCTTCCTGATCAGCCTTCTCTTGTCAAGTCCCCTATTGTAAATAGATTTCTTAAGGGCATTACTCACCTTTTTCCTCCTATTCCTTTCGTAATGCCTCAGTGGCACTTAAATCTTGTCTTGACTTACCTTATGTGTGCTCCTTTCGAGCCACTACATAATTGTCCTCTCAGACTCTTGACTTTAAAGACTGCCTTTCTGGTTGCCATCACCTCTGCTCGCAGGGTGAGTGATCTTCAGGCTCTGTCTTCTAAACCTCCTATCCTTGCTGTCCGTCAGGACAAGGTTGTGCTCCAAACTAGAGTTTTCCCAAAGAGGTTACCTCTTTCCACATAGGACAGACCATTACTTTGCTTACCTACTTCCAAGGAGGAGGAGAGACTCCACCGTCTGGATCCAAAACTTGCTCTATCATTTTATCTGGATCGCACAAAACAATTCTGGGTGGACGATCAACTCTTTGTTGCCTATCTGGGTGCCAAGAAATGTTTGACCATGCAAAAATGGAACCATCTCTTGATGGGTCGTCCTCTGCATTAAAATTTGCTGTTCCTTGGCGAAAAAAGAGCTTCCGGTAGGACTGCGCGCCCATTCCACCAGGGCGACGTCAGCCACAACGCCAACGACGAACGCGGGTCGACCGACGCCACCTACCAACGCGCAAAACATTGTCCGGATCCAGTCTGACGCCTGGGGGTAATTCTAAGGTAAGGAATCTATAACATATATTTGCCTCTTACAGATTTATTGTTACCGAAGGTAAGTAACTTGTTAATCGCCGCTACAGACGAGTACTTCCTGGAGTAACGGTGGCTCTTATCCTCCTCGACCTCTACATGGTATTCAACACCGTCTCCCACAACACCCTCATCATAAGACTCTACAACATAGGCACACAGCAAGACGCCCTCAAGTGGATCACCTCCTTCCTTACAGTATGTACTCAAAGCATCCGACTGCCTCCCTTATCCTCCACACCCAAAGACATCATATGCGGCTTACCACAAGGTTCATCCCCCAGCCTCACCCTGTTCAACATCTACATGACTGTGACACATCCTACGGACTCAATATAATCTTCTATGCAGATGACACTCAACTGATCTTCTCACTCACCAAGGACCCCTCCAACACCAAAACTGGCTTCCGCGTTGCCATGACCAACATATCCAAAAGAATGAGACAACTGCCTCAACTCAACTCTGACAAAACTGAAGTACTGATCATCGGGAAGAACACTTCCACATGGAAACACAGCTGGTGGTCTGCAGAACTGGCACCTACACCAGTCGACTATGCACACAACCTCGGCGTCATCCTCGACAGACAACTGACCCTGAAACGACAAGTCAATGCAGTCGCCCCCTCCATCTTCCACACGCTTCACGTGCTCTGCAGAATCTTCATATGTATCCCACCCAACACCGACAGACCGTCACTCAGGCCCTGGTCACCAGCCGCCTTGACTAGGGCAATGCCCTTTACGCCGGAATCTCTACCCAACTTCTCAGAAGACTCTATACCATACAGAACACTGCAGCCATACTCATCCTGGACCTCCCCAAACAAACCCACTGCCCCCCCCCCCATCCAGAATTAATGCCAGTTCAAGATGCTTGCTCATGCTTACAAAGCCCTCCATGACCTTTGACGTGCCTTCATCAACCATCGATTCAATTTCCTCAAACTCTCTAGACGCCTGCGCTCCTCTTCACTCGCCCTCGCATACACCCCCCGCATCCGCCGCAGCAGTGGTCACTCCTTCTCCTACATCCCTGCCAATGCCTGGAAGGACCTTCCCCTCCAGTTCCGTAAAGCCCCCTTGCTAGCGGACTTCAGAAGGAGACTCAAGACGTAGCTGTTCGACGGAGACACAGTGCCCAGATACCGCTAGGGTGGACAGTGCTGCGCTTTACAAATGCTGTTTGATTGATTGAGGTAATGTTGTCATTGGAAACAAGAAGGGTGGTCTGTTTAATTGCCAACACACATGTACCTAACCTACAAGATTTGCACCTTGCACGCAAGTAGGATTTGTTCCCCGGGTAGTAGTGTCACCTGCCTTGCCTGCATTAGGACCTAACTTGTTACTGAAAGCTACCAAATACGGGAGCCCAAGAATGCTTTATTAGCTAGTTTTCACCTTGATATATCAGACTGTTGTCACCTTCTGTCTTTATTTCTCTAATGTTGGATAAGCAGCTAAAGCCAGCAGTTGTCATAGAATTTGGCATCTCTCCTCAACACCTTTGTCTCTCACTGCTACTGGCACAATGTTTTATCCACAAGCATGGTCTCTCCTAGGTGCTCATTCACCAAGTTAATCTTGTTTTCTCTCTACCAGTGACACCACCACCCACTTTCTATTGGTCTCCAGGGGGCTGACGTAGAGACAGCATCAATCGCCACAACGGCTGCAGAAACCACCCCAATCGTTCATAGGCTAGATATGTGAGTCTCAAACACATAGGGTAGGACATCAGGGGCACCAGTCCCCTTCCCCTGCAGCATCATCCATCAATGCATGTTAGTTTTGCCTTAAAAGTCCACACCCCTCACATGCAAGGCAAGATTCAGTCATTTCTCCTGTGGCGATGATCCATCATGTCTGACTGATGGGTCATACAATCGTTGAGCATGGTTATGCCATATCCTTCCTTTTGCTCTTGTAAATGTTCCCCCAACATTTTACCAACTTTCAGAGGATTACCTCTCCATTCTGTTACAGCAGGTGCAACTGTTGCTCTCCAAAGGTACCATCAAGAAGGTTTCACACTCTAAAAGAGGACCGCATTGTTACTCCCACTATTTCCTTGTGCCGAAAGAGGATGGAGGCCACTGACATATATTTGATCTTCGACCGCTGAATGCCTTACTGTGGTACAGATTCAAAATGCTCATGCTAACTAGGTCTTGGACTTTGGGTACTGAATGAACTTCTTGGATTAGTAGGAAACATATTTCATGTACCCATTCTGCAGTCCTATTGCTATTACATGTGCTAGGAGCCTTTTCAGTTGGCCTCATTAACGTCTTTCAGGTGTTTTGAAAGTGATGAGTGTAGTTGCAGCATAACTTTGTAGGTTTTCCCCTACCTTGAGGACAAGCTGTTGATGGCTGGCTCGCCACAGTCAGTCATAGACCACCTCCAGATGGCAAACCTCTTCGCATAATTGGTGTTCACAATCAGTGAGCCAAAGTCCCACCTGAATCCTTTGCATAAGCTTCCATAGACTATTCTGGATAGCACAGACTATTCTGGATAGCACATGCAGACTCTGCAAGGGAGTCTAAAGTTCCAGTGGCCCCTGCACCAAGGATATCACCAGAGGCTGCTCACGATTTGCACTGGTGGCTGCTCAAATGCTATTGGTCCAGCTGCAGGCCCTTGTCCCTTCTCCACCCGCAGGGTACGGGGGTGATAGATGCCGCAATACTTGGTTGGGATGGTCATCGGAGGAGGTGCAGATCAGAGGACGCTGGTCTCAGACAAAAGCCCGGTTTCATATCAGTTTGGTGGAGCTGCAGGCCACCATCTGGCAGTGAAGGCTTTTCTGTCATCCATCAAAAGGGGGTCGGGGGGAGGAGGATGGAGGATCTTACAGACAACAACACCATGTGTTATTACAACAAGCAGGGTTGAATGGGTCCGTAGTCCTGGCCAGGAGTACACGAACCTCTGGGGTTGGCTGGTTTGAGTGTTACGGCATTTATATCTCCATGTGTGAAGATTGAGGTGCTGCAATTGACTGTGTTTGATCTGTCTCCTGAAGTTGTGGATGTCATTCTTGTCACCAGACGCCCTTCCTAAACATCCTTTTCGATCAGGCGCTGAGACACATTTTAGCCTTTTGTGGTTTCCACAGGAGTGACCCTTTTGCAAGCCAAGCCAAGCCAATCTGTGGCACATTTTTTTTGTTCGTTTTGTCTTTGGCCACTATTGCCTTTCTACATTTGCTGGAACAACTGTTCTTGTTTAAATCACCTGTTGTGATGAGGTTTGTGAAAAGTTTAACACGCTTTCCTCCCAAGCCGTGTGTGATGCTGCAGTGGGACCTTAATTTGGTTTTAACATTTCTAATGCGCACTCCATTTAAACCTATGCATAGCTACTTGCTGCTTCTCTTCACTTTGAAAATTATTTTCCTTATTGTGATTACTTCCGCTCATCGCAGAAGTGTGCTTTAGGCACTGTTGGTGCAACCACCCTACGCCACCCTTTGTCCCAAAACATTGGTGTTGAGAACCAAGGCAGCCTTCTTGCCTAAAGTTATAGCTCCTTTCCACGTTGGCCAATCTTTCATCCTGCCTACATTCGTTATCCTCCCTTGACACCCCCCACCCACCACCTCCCACCCACCACCAGAAAGAAGTGGAGAAGCTTGGACCCCAAAACAGCTTTGAGTTCTTATATTAATTGAACCTTGGAACACTGTATGAACAATAAGCTTTTTGCGGGATTCTCAAGAGAAAAGAAAGAAAAGACTGTGCAGAAGAAGACCCTGTTGAGGTTGAATGTTGTGCGCATCAGATTGGCTATTTTCTGGCCAGAAGCAATCTCGAGGAGGTCCAAGAGCCCATTCTACTAGGGCCAAGACTCCTACCACTGCATTTGGTCACAGAGTACCTGTTCTTGACATTTGCCAATCTGCAACATGGCTGTCCATGCACACGCTCATGAAACACTACTGCCTTTACATCCAGGTCTGGCGGGAAGGACATTTTACCCGCATAGTCCTGCAGGATTTTTTGGTCTGAGCTCACTCCATACACCATCCTACTTGGAGAGGTACTGCTTGGATATCTTTTCTAAGGTGAGAAACCTGTGGTTAGCAGTATCCATCTGAAGAACAAGTTACTTACTTTAGCTAACTCTCTTTCTGGTAGCTATTCTAACACAGTGGTTAATTTATGGAAAAATAAGTGCCAGATCTCTCGTCACTACGCAGCTTACACCAGCTCATTGCTCCTGTCTGCGTCGCCTATAACAGAACTAACTGCTAACCATGAAACTCTACAAGTAGGGGGGAGGGAGGGCATAACGGCCTGAGCTGCTGACTTTGACGCTGGGGAACCAGGTTTGTATCTTAGCGTATGCTCAACACACTGCGATTCTGGGCAAATCACCTTATTTCCCCATGCCTCCAAAAATGATTGTCTTTAACTGGTGCTCATGAAAAGCGCTTCAATACCTTTGAGCCGAGTTCACGCTATAAGCACTGGTGTTGACGATTACGTGCGGTGCCCAGCACTGGAACCCACCGGCTCAATTTAAGCAATGCTCTAGCTTCGATTGGTTACTGCCCTCCCACCTCCCCAATCTGTGGAGTGACCTCTGTTTTAACATATTAAAAGGTCCCAAATTATGAATCCGCACACTGATACCAGCAATTGTTCATGCTCTACGTGTGAGTTCACAGAAAGAGATAGGCAAGAAACTGACAGCACGCAGGGGTGCTGCTTAAATGAAGATGCACTCTGTCACTTCTAGGCTGGTACAGAACCACAGGGGTGCCACCTAGCAGCTTGTAGGAGCAATGCTGGAAATGTTTCCAGATCCAGTCTGGTGCCTGGAGAGTATTCTAAGGTGAGGATTCTGTGATTCAATATAGTATCTACCAATAAGAGCATTACCAAAGGTAAATAACTTGTTCATTTGTTGGGTTTGAAGTGGAGTCAAGGACAACTCATATAAGATTGCTAATTAGTTACCGTTGTAGCCTAATCCTGCTTGCTGAACTTTATTTCAGTTTAAAATGAAATATAACCTTTATTTTTTTTATTTTTTTCAGATAACACTGGCTTGGAGGAACAAGAGAAAGAAAAACGGCGTCTTGTGATAGAAAAATTTCAGAAGGCTCCTTTTGAAGAAATTGCTGCACAATGTGAATCCAAGGTGGGTCCTCAGCATGGCTTCTTCTGGTCTGCATTCTGAAAGGTTTAGTAGTTCTAATACCATGTAATATATTAATTTAACATAATCCTAACGCCAGTAACACAATAACGACAAGCAATACAACAGTTTTTTACACAGCAGTGTATACTGACTCTCCTAAGCAAACAAATTGTTTGAGGTAATGAATGTTGATATTTAGTTATTATTTTGAATAAGTCGGGTAAGTCGAAGCACAAAAAGAAGTAGAAGCATTGTCACTCTTAGCGTTCTCCCCGACCATCGGACTACACGACGTGGGATGCAGATGGGAGTCGTCAGGCTCCGCCTGTTGGGCCGACTCTAAACCTCCCTCCTTTCCGGGAGCCGGGGCGACCCCTGCCCAACTTTGAAGTTTTAATGAAGCCCTCCACTTGATTTTTGGGCTGCCCGACTTAGCCGGCGTGCCTTCGGGTCCCACAGCTGCGGGTTCTAGGCCTTTTTTAGCCGGTTGCTTCGGTATCGGTGCCGCAAGGCCTCCAGGGATCCAGGCCTGGATCTGGATCGGCACCACTCGACCTTACGACACCTCTTTCGGTGCCGATTCCACTGACAACACCTCCGCCCCCTCCGACGCTGGTTGTGTCCCCAGCCGGCGTAGACTCCAATCTCCATTCTGACCTGGACACGGAGCAGGACCGGCATCAAACGTCGGATCCATTGCCAAGTGGTACTTTTGTGCCAATGTTCTATCCTGCCATTCCCTATCGCCCTGAGTGGCAGCCAGAAGCGGACGAGGAGGACTGGGAGGGGGTCTGGTGACCCTTTAACTGACCAGTTGAGTGAACCGGACTGTAAAGAGCAGTTGGGTGATGCCAGTGGTCTGGATACTTCACCAGACCCTGCTTTGCTTCCCCCCCCCTTCCGTGGCTATGGAGTAGCGCGCCTCATACACAGTGGTGTTGCGTAGGGTGGATTACTCCTTGTACATTGAGCTTCCTACGGTGGCGATCGGGACTAACCTCCTGACCAAGGTGCTTTAACCGGCGGCAGCCTCTTCGGAGCCCCTCCTGCCGTTCAGTGAGGCTCTTACCTACATACTTCTGGGCACCTGGTCCAAGCCTGCATTGGGGCGCCTGTGGATAAGATGAATTCCCGCCGGGCCCCGGGCGACCCACTTTTCCTCTCCCAACACCCTATCCCTGGGAGCTTGGTGGTCCAAGCCTCTACCTCTAAGGGCACATTCTCTACTGCTCCCCCAGATAGGAAATCCCAAAAACGTGACCATCTTGGGAAGATGTTTTCTTCCGCCAGCTTGAGGCTGCGGTCGGTCAGCACCGCATGTCTTTTGGGCAGTTATTCCCACTTTGTGTGGGATACGGTTGCGCAGGTGCTGCCACAGTGCCTGGAGGAGGCCCGGGCCACTCTTTGCGCATTCGTGGAGGGTAGAGATGCAGCAAGGTTCGCCACTAGGTGTGGGCTGGGTACAGCCGACTCACTAGGCAAAACAATTTCAATGTCGGTAGCCCTGCGACGCTACGCCTGGCTGGAGTCCACTGACTTTTCAGGTGATGTCCAGTCAACTCTTTTGGACATGCCTTTTGATGGCCGTCGCTTGTTTGGCGAGAAAGCGGACAACACGCTTGAGCGCTTTAAGGACTCTTGTGCTGTGGCCAGATCCTTGGGCCCGCTATCATTGCTTGCCCCTCGCAGTCTACTTTTCACCCCTTTTGTGTCTACAGAAAGGGGTGCCCCACCACGTTCCGCCCAGAACCACAGGTCTGCGCAAACTCTTCAGCCCCTGCGCTGCCAAGCCATGGGACCCAGCGTAGTCGGTCAGGGAGCCAGCGGGCGGGCCAGTCCACCAGCGACCGCTCTGCAACCCCTCCTAGTCTGTCCTTTCAGGGCCACCAGTCGCCAGTGGGCAGCAGGATCCACCATCACTTTCCCCACTGGCGACCATCACATCAGACAGGTGGGTTTTAAAGATCGTCCGAGAGTACTACTCCCTCCCCTTCGAGACTAGCCCTCCATTCATGCCACCTTAATTCCATCGCATGATGAAGGATCACATGGCCCTTCTCCAACAGGAAGTTACGGCCCTCTTGGCCAAGGGGGCTATTGGGTGAGTCCCTCCCCCATAAGTAGGTTGTGGCTGCTATTCCCACTACTTTCTGGTACTCAAGAAGGACAAAGGCCTGCCTCCTATCTTGGATCTCAGGAACGTCAACCTCTTTCTTCGGAAGGATAAGTTCAAAATGTTGATGTTGGCTCAAGTCTTGTCTGCCCTTGACAATGGAGACTGGATGGTAGCTTTGGACTTGCAGGACACATGTTTCCACAATCTCATCCTGCCGGCCCACAGGCGTTACCTATGGTTCACGGTATGCCACGGGCGCTTTCAGTTTACTGTGCTCCCTTTCGTCCTTACCAGCGCCCCTCTGGTGTTCACGAAATTGATGGCAGTGGTCGCAGCTCATCTGCGCAGATCAGGGGTCCCAGTCTTCCCCTAGCTGGACGACTGGCTGTTGAAGGCAGGCTCGCCCCAGGCTGTCTTTGCCCACCTCCAGACTACAGCGGACCTCCTGCATTTGCTGGGGGTTCACAGTCAACGTGCCAAAGTCGCACCTGACTCCTCCCAGAAGCTCCAGTTCATTGGAGCGGTTCTGGACACCGCTCAGTTTTGGACCTATCCTCCCGAACAGCGAGTACGGGATATTCGGGCTATGATACAGATGTTTCAGCCCCTATCCCTGGTTTCGGTCAGAATGACCCTGAGGCTCCTGGGCCTCATAGCCTCCTGCTGGTGGATCATGCCAGGTGGCTTATGTGGGCTCTATTGTGGGACCTAAAGTTCCAGTGGGCACAGCATCAAGGGAATCTTTCCTATGGCATCCAGATCTCGGAGGGCACTGCACACCGATTGCAGTGGTGGCTAACAAACCAGGATTGGGTCACTGTGAGATCCCTCTCCCTTCCCCAACCAGAGTTCACATTGGTGACGGATGCATCATTCCTGGGATGTGGCGGCCACATGGGAGAGGTGGAGTTTAGAGGCATCTGGCCTCCGGCAGAGTCCAGACTCAACCATCTGGAGCTCCGGGTGATTTGACTTGTACTGAAGGCATTCCTTCCCTTTGTCCGGGGAAGAGTAGTGCAGATGTTCACGGACAACACTACCATGTGGTTCTGCAACAAACAGGGCGGGGTGGGTCGTGACCCTATGTCAAGAGGCTTTCCGTCTTTGGACATGGTTAGGACACCAGGACATATCTCTGGTGGTTCAACACCTGGCAGATTCCCAGAACGCCAGGGCAGACAAACTCAGCAGCAGGTGCATAATGGATCACGAATGGCGTCTTCACTCAGAGGTGGTACAAGGTCTCTTTTGGCAGTGGAGTAGAGCCTTGGTTAGAACTATTTGCCACCGAAGAAAATGCGTAATGCCCGCAGTTCTGCACGTTGGTATTTCCAAGGCCGAACTCGCTAGGCGATGCTTTTCCTCGCGAGTGGAGTTGCGGTCTTCTATACGCCTTTACCCGTATACCACTTCTACCCTCAGTGCTGAAAAAGATCAAGCGCGACTGAGCCTATGTAATTCTTGTGGCTCCCGATTGGGCACAGAGTTTGGTATCCCGAGCTCTTACACATGGCATCGATACTCCGATCCGACTGCCTATTCGAGAGGATCTTCTGTCGCAGCCATAGTGGACGGTCCTCCACCCGAACCTGTCCAGCCTCCACCTCATTGCATGGAGATTGAGCGGCTACAGTTGACAGCTTTTGTTCTTCCTCCTGAGGTCTGTAATGTTATTCTGGCAGCCAGGCGTCCCTCCACTAAGACGGCATACGTCTGCAGATGGAACAAATATGTGGCATGGGGCACAGCAAACGCTGTGGATCCCCGTTCCGCCCCTCTTTCCGAGGTTCTTTTATTCCTCCTTTATTTGGCCCAGCAGGGCTCTACTCTGGGCACACTTAAGGGCTATCTGTCAGCTATTTTAGCCTTTGTTCGTCTTCCTGATCAGCCTTCTCTTTTCAAGTACCGTATTGAGTACGCGGTGAAACTGACCAGTGCAGCACCAGAGACCGAGAGTGCCTAACGAGGAGCCCAACGAGGGAGTGCTGACTTCCATAACCCTACCTGTCTGCTGCCTGTAGTGTCCCCCTCCCGCCGCCGCGTTGGAGCAAGAACTGCGGCCGCCGAGCGGAGGGGGACTCTAAAACTACACCTCCCAGCAGGCCTAGCGGCGCCAGCCGCCTTGTCATCGCGCCAGGCGGCGCATAAAGGAAGCGTCACCCCGGCAGAGCGGGTGACGCGGTGAAACTGACCAGTGCAGCACCAGAGACCGAGAGTGCCTAACGAGGAGCCCAACGGGGGGGTGCTGACCTCCATAACCCTACCTGTCTGCTGCCTGTAGCGTCCCCCTCCCGCCGCCGCTTTGGAGCAAGAACTGCGGCCGCCGAGCGGAGGGGGACTCTAAAACTACACCTCCCAGCAGGCCTAGCGGCGCCAGCCGCCTTGTCATCGCGCCAGGCAGCGCATAAAGGAAGCGTCACCCCCGCGTCGCGGGAGCGCGCGGGAGCGCCCGGGGCGAAGCCCGGGCAAAGGGCGGGCCCTCTGTGGCCCTCAGGGGCCTGAAGTGGCCGGGTCGGGCCACCCCCCTAAGCACGACTGTCAGGACCCGTAAGCCACATCCATCATAAACTACAAACGGAGAACGGGGCACCAATCACTGCTTAAGGATGACCAAAACGCTAAAAACACCGATGGCAACAAGATCAACTAGCAGACTTAAAACAGTGAGTACACCTCTACCCACTATAACCGCAATAGATAAAATGCTGCAAAAAACGATAAATGTTGTGGCGGATGCTATTCAGGACACAGAGAGGCGTCTCTCTTTGACACCAAATTTATGCTTCCCAGACTTGTCCACGCACACTACTAATGATACCCAAAATATGGATGACACTGCCTCATCGCAGGAGTCTCTACTGATGCAATCATTCTCGGAATTACCAAGGTCACACGTCAAAGAAAATACATCTAAATCTCTGTCCACTGAGTCAACAGCGATTAATTTGGACAATAGTCTCTTGATTTTAACTAATCGTGTAAACAATAATCAACAGGAAAATGCTACATCTTCAGTTTTGGTTGCCCACCCAGAGTAGAGCATTCTATCGGCCACTGACTTAACAGAACCTCAAACCCTTAAACAACTTAATCCTCTTAAGGGCACTCGAAAAAATCGTAGAACTAAACTTCCCATGAGGAAAACCCATCTCTTTTCAGGCAAACCCAAACGCTCTATTAAAGATATGTGGCAGAAAACAAGCCTGGGGAAACCCACTGAACCAACACGTTGGGGGCCCTCATTAACTTCCCTACAGGATCATGACGCACATGGTAATACCAAGAACAATACAAGTAGTTCCCTGGTCAACGAGGAAACAGGCCATATAGACAAGAAGCGTAGCACGAACATACCATCTATGAGTGAGATTGAAACTTTGATTAAATCACTCCTACAACCTATTAGCCAACAGATTGCTAATATTGAAAAGGCTTTGAGTAAGTTTGAGAGGGCTCAAAACGACATATCATCTAGTATTCTTAGATTACTCAAAATACCCAATACACCAACCACCTTTGTTCCAGCCTCTACAACTCTCAATGTAAAAAACCCCAAAACTGTAAAAAAAACAAGTGATTCATCAAAGAACACAGGTAAACAAAAAAAATCACAGCATCAGAGTCCCCCCACAATTGACTCAACGTCAATCTCACAAATAGCTCATCTTACTGACACGATTACAGTGATACCTACAGTCAACACGCAAAACACCCAGGTAGGTGAGGATGACGATGATAGTGAGTGGGCAACAGAGGGTTATCCACCTAATATAAACACAGGAATTACTGAGAATACAAGACACTCGGCTCCTTCAAATGTCAACATCCATACAAAAGTAACAGGAGCACAGCAACCTAGACCCACTATAACTCGATCACTATCATATATAAATTTACCACCACAGTCTAATCCCTACACAATAGTCATGATTGGGGTACCGAAAGCAGACGTAAATAGAGAGGAAACGCATGAGGAACTGAAGAACAAAGTAATGCAATGGCTAACTACACACAGGCCTCTTCCTCCCAACATAACAGGAACCATTCAACATGTTAAAAGAGTAGAGTGGGTGGGTACTCGTTTTAAATCCACAGAGGGCGACTGCATTGTGGTTACCTTTAAATACATAGGAGCGGCGAAATTTATTGCAGACTGGAGGAGCCCCGTGACAAACAGTCTGATCCGTACAATGGGTTTAAGCTATTTTTATCCAGTTCGCTCAGATACTCAAAGGAATAAAACTAAACATAATTATATCCAAGAAGGACCTTTTATTTCGCAGCTAAACCCTCAACCCTGGCCGGTCCCTTTCGTTCCCTATCAAGGCATGCCAGTGGGTCTAGAACCATACCCATACGTTCACCCTTGGGTAAGCAAAACGTATAACTACCAACCCCAAGCAACATTTGATAGACAAGGGTCCAGTTACCATCGAGCCTATAACCATTCCAACTTTCAGTATAATAACTATGGGTTCCCAACGTCCAATAGATATGATGCACTCTACAACCACGACCAACTAGATGAGGTTGATTGACTGCCATCTGACCTGCTTTTCGTCTCATGCCCTGACAGGGTAGATAACTTTGTAGAATGCAAGGCCAATTTATTAATAACCTCGAACCCCCCAGAGGTCAATTTAGCCAATACTGCTAAAAAGACGAGATCTATTTACTTAGCTAGCCCCTCCTCAGAACACACTCCTGCCCCTCCGTTACCTGAAGTTCGTAGTCTCTCTATATCTACAGTCTCTCAATCTTCACCTACCCTCAAAAATCATAAGATGAACTTTGTAACAAAAGTCAACTCACAATCGCATCACTCTTCTAACACAACCCCTGCATCAACTTTAGATCACAATGATTCCAATCCAATTAAAATACTGTCATGGAACATCGCAGGACTGGCCTCCAAAATGAACGACCCGATGTGGGTATCCTTTGTTAATAAGTACACAATCCTATGTTTTCAGGAAACCTGGCTAGTAGACAGCAATACCTTCATTGAGGGATTTCAGAGCTTCTTTGTTCATGCATCCCCATCGCCCAGTGGCAGGGCAAAGGGGGGCTTAGCAACATTTATTAGTCTGTCCCTTAATTCTGAGATAAACTGTGTGCAGCTGGACAGTAGGAACATCCAGATCTTGGTCCTCAGAAAGGGGAAGAAAGGAATAACCCTGGTCAATTTCTACAACTCTGTTTCTACTCTGAGCGAATGTAACATCGTCACTCTTCAAAATCATTTAAGTGATAGTCGGACAAAATTGTCCCAGGATAAAATAATCCTTGGTGACTTCAACACACACATCTGCGGAAACCCTCTTATATCACCTCTGGGCTCTTTGGGCTGTGGAAATAAAACAGGTCCTCACTTTACTCACTGCCATCGCGGAACAAAACTGAACACCTTAATGGACACCACGAACCTAACCATGGCACTATCCCTGAAAGACGACTCTTTCACCTTTAAAAATCCAACATATAAAGGATCTGAGTCAGGTTCTTTCATAGATCACATCCTCCTTTCAGCTGGTGTGGTCCAGCAGGTTCTAAACTTTGACATCCTTGAAAGTATTCACAGTGACCACAACCCTCTTCACCTTGAGTTACAACGCTGCCCTTTTGTACTCCGAAAAAACATTAAGGACCCAGGAGTGCTAAAGCCGGTTAATAATAACCGCCGCCTGAAATGGAACTTGATTAACAGTGACAACCTGCACGAGACCGTCGTTAAGCACTGTGAAATTGAACTCAAGCTTTGTGGCTCAAATTCCGCTCCCCCGGAATCCATCTTATCCGCTTTTGCAGTGGTGACAAAAAGGATTGACCAATTGCTGTCTGTACCTGTCAAGGGAACAACTGTCCAAAACCCTCGATGGTTTAATCATGCCTGTTCCTCAGCCAATCGAAAACTAAAAGCTGCCCTCAAGAACAAGCCAAGAGACTCTGCACTTATCAAGGCCTTACGTGCAGAATATAAAAATGCCCTTGCATTTCGTAAAAAGACTATAAAAACTAAAACCTGGGAGTCTTTGCTTGATCCCTCAATCTTGGGCAATAGCTCAAAGTTTTGGAGTATAATTAATAAGCCACTCTTTGATGACCCGAATGCCGAAAGCCTGGAACAGTCATACCTGAGAATGACTGGATCTCTCACTTCAGTTCCATTTTTAAGAGTGACGCTCCACAGACTTTGCAATCACTTAAACTCCCCGAAAGAACTCCTCTGCACTTCACCATCAAAGAAGATGAATTAGGGATTCATGGTCTTTCTAGTAACAAAGCACCGGGCCCAGACGGTCTTCCACCGGATCTATTTAAATCTAACATCTTTTTTTGGGCCCCAATTCTCACAGCTGTCATCAACGCTGGGGCCGTAGTGGGGGCTCCTAAGTCCTGGGGAGCATCTACTATCGTCCCTGTATATAAAAAGGGTGACAAAACAAAAGCGGCTTGTTATAGACCAATTTCTCTGATAAACTCAGTTGCAAAGGTAGTGGGAGGGATCCTTTTAAACCGGCTGAATGCGTGGGCCAAACATAACAATATAATGACCCCCGCCCAGTATGGATTCAGACCAGGACACGCTACAACTACCCAATGTCTGAACTTATATTTAATCAGTGGCAAATATACTCAAGCCAGAGAAGGAACATTATATATGGCCTTTATGGACCTTTCCTCGGCCTTCGATTGTGTCGATAGAAGTAATCTCTGGGAAGTCCTGCAGAACATGGGCGTTGAAAATAATCTGATCAACTTTTTGGCTGACCTCCATAATGACACACGTGCCAATGTCCGTTACACAAAAGATCTGAAAGTAACGAGAGACTTTAAAATCAACCGGGGGGTCAGGCAGGGCTGTATTTTAGCACCTTTTCTTTTTAACTTATATATAAATGGACTCGAAGAACACCTTTTAAAAACTGACACGGATTATCCTCGCATTGGGAAAAAGGGTGTGCCTGTTCTGCTATACGCAGACGACGCCGTCCTTATATCCAGAACTGCACTCGGACTTCAAAAACTATTAGATTCCTTTCTCCAATTTATGACCTTACGTGGCCTGAATGTCAACAACTCCAAATCATTCGTCATGATGGTAGGCTCAGCTTCAAAAAAACGTTACCCCTTCTCAGTTAACGGGGAAAAAATACCATCTACAAAAACCTTTTCTTACCTAGGAGTACTGTTTGATAACAAACTTTCATGGGGCCCTGCCATAAACAAAAAGAAAGGTAAAATACTAAGGACCAACACTGGAATAATGGACTTTGCACGCAAAATGGGTAACATACCAGTGTCTGCCGTAATGAAGCTTTACCAAGCGAAAAGCGTTGTGGTTGCCTGCTATGGAAGCGAACTATGGGGCTTCGCACCAGGAGATGCCCTTGCGACTCTTGAAAACAACTTCCTGAAACAGGTCCTGAGTTTACCAAAAAGCACCGCTAATTTCTCCGTTCACGAGGAACTGGGCACACCGTACATAGGAGATAAAATTGCTGTAAATCCTCTGCTCTGCTGGTTGAACTGTTGGCTCAATGTCTCAATACCACTGACCCACAATATCCTTTCTGAAGCCCTCACTTGGGAAGGGCAACTCAAGATACCTTGGCTGAAATATATTAGAAATTGCTTTAAAGATCTGGGCAGGTTGGATCTTTATTTAACACCTCAGCACATTGCCAAGAAAGATGTTAATTATGTAAAGGATACTTTCCTACTAAATCGACAGCTTGATAGGGAAGAAATTGAGTTGAAGAAGGCCAGCGTAATGAGCCATATTCTAACTAAAACTTGTATGCGCTCTGAACCATATTTATCCTGGCATATATCAAGACATGAGCGCTTCCTGCTGAGCAGGCTCCGTTTTGGTTTATATCACCTGTTGTTAGCTGTACCGAGTGGAGCCCATAGAGGTCAAGTGTTGCCACCTTGCGGCTGCGACAATAAGTCTCTGCAAGATCTGGCTCACTTTTTATTCCTGTGCACTTTTTACTCAAGACCACGAAATATGTTTTTAAAACCCTTGCTTAAAAAATTAAACTTTGTGCAAATTAAGCCAGCACTTTTATATCTCCAAATGTTGCACGGCGATAGCACTTTTTTTACTTGTAACTTTTTAAAAACAGCCCTGAAGTTCAGACTAAGTATGGAAGGTTGATCCCAAGTTGAACTGTATTATACAAGTAACCATGTCCCAAATAAGTACACTCATATTGGACTATGTCATCATTTAATCTTTTTGTGATTGCCCGTTTTTTACCTGTCTGTTGTATTTTTTCATGAATGAACTGTATATATATGTATTTTACATGCTTTTATGACAGCATTCTTGACAGTCGAATAAAGAAATTTTGAATGAATGAATGAAAGTAAATAGATTTCTTAAGGGCATTACTCATCTTTTTCCTCCTATTCCTTTCGTAATACCCCAGTGGGACTTGAATAGGGGTTTCACCTACCTTATGTGAGCTCCCTTCGAGCCACTATGTAATTGTCCTCTCACACTACTAACTTTAAAGGCTGCTTTTCTGATTGCCATAATTTCTGCACGCAGGGTGAGTGAGCTTCAGGCTCTGTCTTCCAAGCCTTCTTACCTTGCTGTTTATCCGAACAAGGTTGTCCTTAGAAGTCGACCTTCTTTACTTCCCAAAGTGGTTATGTCTTTCTACATTGGACAGACCATCACTTTGCCCACCTTCTTCCTGCCCCCACATCCTTTGAAGGAGAAGGAGAGGCTCCACATTTGGATCCAAAACGTGTGTTATCTTTCTATTCGGATCGCTCAAAACAATTCCTGGTGGATGACCAACTTTTTGTTGGCTATGTGGGTGACAAGAAAGGCCGGGGCGTGCAAAAATTGACCATCTTTCGGTGTGGGTGGGGGGGGGGGTATATACGGGGGGGTTTACCCAAACATAGTCACTGGGACCTGGGTGCAACAAGTACTGAGAGGAAGGGGTCCCAGTGTCTGTGTGAATTGATTTTGTACACTCAAACCAAATAATAAGCAAACTAATTAGGTCCACATTGTTTTAATCACAACGAGACTCAGTATATCCAATATACACAAGAATAAATCATTAAGTACAATCGGTTGTACAGTGCCCCAAGGGGGGGGAGGAAGGGAAGTGGTGAGTGATCAAGTGAGGATAAGGTAGTGAGGTAATGTAAGTGACAGTAAAATCAATGAATCAAGAGGAAACTGTATCTACAGTATCGACAGTAAGAAAGACATGAAGTTCATAACAATTGGTTCAGGGGATTATACTTCACAATTAACAATAAATGAAATTAGTAGTGGCGTGAAGTTGATGGATCAATGGGCAGTTGTCGACGTTTCGACCCTCTAGATAGTGCAGTACATGAGGAATCACATCCCGTTTCTACCCCCTAATTCATTTGTCCCGTGTTCGACCTCGCCACCGCATAGTTTTTTTTTTTTTTCTATGTCCGCCTGGCTTGGAGGCATCACATGGTACAATTGCCATGGTGATAACATAAACAGGAACTCGGGTCCGCCATTCCGCACCCGAGTGGCGTCCGTTGCATGATTGATTCTGCAGACCGCAAGTAAGTAGACACGCGCGCTCTGCTTGCTTACAGGCGAGCACTTTCCCCGCGATTTTGCAGTGCAGTCTAGTAATGTCCTCTCGTAATTGTTTTTAGCACTCCCGGATCTCCGATCAATTTGGCCGGTCCCCGACGCTACTCCAAACACCGGGTAAACCAATACATGGTTTTCCTACCGAGCAGCGTCTTGCACCTTTAAGTTGCCATACTTGTTTTGATCGCGCTCTCCCCTACCTTGTGCCCACATTTTTTAAAGTCACTGGATTTACTATCTGCTGCCATCACATGCCGACACCGACTATAACTGTGGGGTAAGTCCATTGTTGCGTTACCCTCGCGGGTTTCTTACTCTATGCCCACATATTGGTAACCACAACTCACTGAAACTGCTATTTAACTGTTCCATCCGCAGTTACCATCTTCCGGATTTGTTCCAAGTATCTGATGACATATGACTTCGACTTATTACTTGTCATATTCAGGTACTTTTGTGTATTTCATGTACCAGTGTTTCACTTGACGCCACCCCCGGGCTGGCTCTCAGCTCCACACGCTCTAGTACACCATTGTGACCGCCTTTTGTCCTTTATATCACCATTTTTGGGTCACACCCATTTAATTTAACTCTCTAATCCATTCTGCCTACGTATTAGAGCATGCTGATTAGTTCACTACGGGTTCCCCCAGTCCTTAATTTTCTAAATGAGCACTTAAGGACCAATTTTAGATTAATTGCCTTGCTTTCTCAAGTGTGCGCCAATTGTTGACCATTTGAATAACCCCACCGCCTTACAAACTCAACTTCTGTATTATATATACCTAATTAGGTTGCATGCCCCTCTTTCCAGTCCTGATGAAGACCCCCAGCAAGGGCACAACCAACCCTGCACTATCTAGAGGGTCGAAACGTCGACAACTGCCCATTGATCCATCAACTTCACGCCACTACTAATTTCATTTATTGTTAACCCCTTCGATGCTCATGACCGAACGGTTCCGTCATGAGGCACAGTGGAGCTGTGCTGATGACGGAACCGTTCCGTCATGAAACAATAATGATAATGATTTTCCAGCACAGGAGGGGAATATGTGTAGCAGCGATGAGGTTAATTGTGAAGTATGATCCCCTGAACCAATTGTTATGAACTTTGTCTTCCTTACTGTAGATGATTCACGAATACAGTTTCCTCTTGATTCATTGATTTTACTGTCACTTACGTTACCTCACTACCTTATCCTCACTTGATCACTCACCACTTCCCTTCCTCCCCCCCTTGGGGCACTGTACAACCGATTGTACTTAATGATTTATTCTTGTGTATATTGGATATACTGAGTCTCATTGTGATTAAAACAATGTGGACCTAATTAGTTTGCTTATTATTTGGTTTGAGTGTACAAAATCAATTCACACAGACACTGGGACCCCTTCCTCTCAGTACATCATTCGGTGTGTCTTTCTTTGCACCAAAAGTTGTTATTCATTTGCAAAGACGGAACCTCCGGTAGGACTGCGCGCCCATTCCACCACTGCAGCCTCTACTGCTTTGAGACGTGGAGTTCCCCTTCATGACATCTGCCAGGCAGCCACGTGGGCTTCATTGCACACGTTCACAAAACATTTCTGCCTGGACAGCCAAGTCCGGAGAGACTGCTTCTTTGGCCGTTTAGTTCTCCAGGGCTTTCTGCTGTGAACTTAGTTCGCAGACCAACCCCCGGGGCTGGTATTGCTGGGGTATCTATTCTAAGGTAAGGAATCTATAACTAAGTAGATACCACAACGTCATCCCGGTGATCACGACGCCAACGACGATCGCAGAGTCGACCAAAGCCACCTAACGATGGTAGTTTTTGCACAAATTATCCATTGCAGAACCTGTGGTTTTCTGGCCAATACATTCCAGTTTACAGTACCCAATCTGAGAACTGCTACCTGGGCTCAGATAGCTCTTTCAGGCACAGCCAGAAAATGGAACTTCCTTCCTACGGTGCTGCGTTAATTTCCAACAGCAAACAAACAAACTTGGTATTGGTGAGAGAAGCTTTCTCTCATATCACATCTTTGTAGCCCATCGTAATCTGCAGTCTCCTTTGTCGCACTTGCATTTAATGCCACAAAACACTCTTCAAATACCCCGAACACAAACACGTAGTCACAAACAGAACAGTTCCCTGCCGAGCATGTTATTTAAAGCCATTAGGTTAAGCATATTGTGATTACAGTCTAATAATCTTAATATTCAGTGTCTTAATGACCACTGAAGCAGTGTTGTCTATTGGATTAAATAACATATTTTTTCTATAGCATGTATTACTGTATTAAATATTCTATATAGATTATATTTATATATAGATAGTTTGGTCTTTCATTAGGTTAATACCTTGGCTGCAAAAGCTGTGCTGTTTAGAAAAGAAAGGACTTTTATTAATAAATTAATTTGTCAAGCTTGAGGGTATACCTGGAATTAATGCAAGCTTCCAGTGAAGTTAAAGGTTTTGATTTTACGTATTAAGTAACTAATCACCTACAGTACATTTAAATTGTAAGCATCTCTGTCTTTTTTCATGTACTACACTTGAGGGCGCACATGGATGCAATGTTCAGTCTTTATCTGATGAATCTGTTTAGCTGACTTAGAGGCAAGGGAGTTACCAACAAATTTACAATTTAACTTTTCCTGTAGCCGATTTGGCCCCACAATGAGGATTATGAATCGGTAGGAAAAGATTAGTAGGTTGATTACAATTTAGTAATTAATCCAATGTAGGTGCATATCAAGAACACACTATAAAGATACAAAATCATATCTAGCAAACTAAAACGCTGGAATAGGTTCAGTCTCAGTAGAATAAGGCATGCAAAGAATAGTCGCAGCAATACAAATACTAAGGAACAGAAATTGGAGTTCCTTAAAGAAACTCAGATCTTCCTTTCTAAACATGAACAGAATTAAAGGTAATCTAATTCAGGCTCTAAGCTAGAATGAGAATTGTTTAGAATAGGGTCTCAAAAGAAGGAAATGAAGGAAGGGAGGTGTCAGCATAGTGAAGACTCCAGTTGAAATCCACTGGGAGGGGCCCGGGAAATCCGTGTTTAGCGTGTAGGCCAAAAGGAGGCAGAGAGGTCTATACCTCTCAAAGTCAAAAGGGGTCTGCTCTAAAGTCTACCTAATAAAAACCAAAAGGTTCCAAGAGTATCCATACTTCTTAACACGTCACCAGACATCTCAGTTATTCCTTTCTCGTAGTGTGCATCTGCAACATCCGTTGATTTTCCCATCCCACAGAGCTCGAACGACCAAGTTAACCTTGGGCACCCTCATTCCCGAAACATGATGAATAATAGGCTACTTCTGCTCATTAAATCGCCCTGTTCTTCCCAGGATTTCTCTACTCAAGACTCGCTATCTCTAATGCACAATACTCCTTTCTCTAACTATGAAATCACGGACCTGCAAAGGAAAAGACTATGCAGAGCAAGAAAAAATATATTTCATGTTATGAAATGAAAGGCCATGTCAAGCCAACTTTAGCTCAGCGTTTTCAATGTTCACTTTGAATACCTGATTATATCTGCACGCACAATGTCAGAATACATGCAAAGCAAGAATAAATGAATTCATGATTACATTTGCAATGTACTTTCAATAAATGTGTAAATGTGAATAAGAACTACAAATATTAATGTTAAGCTATACACTAGAACACTCATGTATACAATCATAATTCTCTACCATGAATACACTTCAGTAATACGATTTTGGTGTTTCACTTTACATTAATAAAGTTAAGGCACACAGAGTATGTAGTGTCAGGTACACATATATATTGCTCATGTGGGTGGGGCCGAAATGACGCTGCATCACACTGAACAAGCTTTCCGCATAATCACTGCTTACTATTTTAATACATAATATCCAGTTTTGGTAATGTATGCATTAAAAGAACCAGGAGTAAAGACGTTTCTCTGTTAAGTTTGATGCCATGAAAATGTCAATATACCTTACCTCCTCCATCTGGCAAAATCAAAGTTGCGGAATTCTTCGATAAAAGTGCATTAAGTTGCAACTATAGATTACAGAAAAGACCAACCCAAAGATCTTTCTTCACAGTCCCAGTGGTTAAAGGCTTTTTGGGTCAGACTTCTTCTCCATGGGAACATAACTTAGTAGTTTCTAAATTAGTATCTTTACCTTTTGAGTGTACCCATAAGGCAACATTCCAGCACATTTTCTTGAAAGTAGCTTCTCTGGTTCCAATCACGTCAGCTAGAAGAGTTAGTGAGTTGTCAGCTGTATCTATGAATGAACCATATGCAGTTTTTCATCACAATAGGGTAGTGTTTAGAACTAACCCAATTGTTCTGCCAATACTCCTCTTTAACTTCCATATCAATTGTTCTTTTTATCTTCTAGTGTTTTCCCTACACTCGAGCAGAAAAAAAACACTAAACTCACTAGACGTTAGAATGGTGTTAACATTTTATTTAGACTAAACTAAAGACATATGCAAATCTACCCATCTATTTGTAAATTATGGACACCTCTGGGCAAGTTTAGCGTCCTCTAGGCTAACCATTACTAGCTGTTCTGCATAGTATGCCGGGTAGACCAAAAGCATATTCGATGGGGGGGGAGAACAGCTGCATCTGCTTGGTTGAGAAATGATTCTCTGTCTGAAATCAGCAATGCAGTTACATAGAGTAGTCCACACATTCTCAAAACATTTTGTTTCGATGGGGACACTAAAGCTGGTCCAATAGTTGGGCAGGCAACTTACCAGAATATGTTTGGGTATGACTTAATTTTGTTCAGTCTGTATTATATCTTGGAAATTTACTGTAAAATACTGGTATTCGCTATCAAGGATATTCTTGCAGCTTTGTTTAATATTTATGACTATCAGTGAGGATTCTTTGATAGAGATGGAAATGTTGCTTGCAAGCCTAGTTTTGCATCATAGAAATCCTCGCTGAAGTCATAAACAACCCACATTCCTCCCTGAATTCCAGTGTTTTCCATTAATATCGTTGAAATGATGGTTTGCCACTCAAATGTACGTACCTCTGTAAAGCAAACTGTCAGTACAGTCCATGCTGGGAGTAGTAGAGCTGCTGATACTTTATAGGAGCAGTGTCCTCTTTTTGACCTATTGCATGTTAGCATAGCATGTATTCCTTTTCTTCATTTATCTCTGTTGAAATATTGGTTTGCACATATTTCGATTCTAACCTGGGAGGCTAAAACTTTTCTGCTAGGTGCTGCAATGTAGCTTTTTTTCTGTTACCTAAATTGCCTATTTCAGTGAGAACAACTCCCCAGAATACTCCCGCTAACTCTAAATTACTTACTTTGAAATGTCTGCCTCCAGTGAAGGTTTTTTATGATACTATAGAAAAGAAGGGGTCTTGGGTCCCTGCATGTTGGTGGGAAAGTTCTACTTTTATGACTTCACTTGAGGCTTCCTGCTCCGTAGAACTGGAATTATTAGTAACTTTTCCTTCTGTTGTGTCTGTATCCCATCTGATGCTGTTGTTTTAATGATGACACTTCTTATACACATCCAGTGCTGTTGTTTACCTACTTTTGGTTCTGCTACAAGACCCAGTGTTGCTTCTGTCACCGGAATATTGCTGTTGGAAAGATATGATGGTAGGGATTCACTCTCCAGTCACTTCACGCCATTTTGGGTTGTGCCTGACGGGCTGGCTGGGCACACTCACATACCCCATGGTGTGCCGTAGCCTGGAATGCTTCTTTCAGGCTATATTGAGTGGCCATTATCTAGCCCTGAAAACACTTGTAGCCTGATTCTAGCCCAAGCACTCTGGTATTGCCTGCGGCCAAATGAGCAGCCTGATTACTCCCCTAAAAAAACAAAAGTTTATGGGTAAATTGTTCTTTCAAGTTGGAAAAACAAGCGACTAGTGTGCACATGAGTGTTGAAGGTTTCATCCACGGATGTCTCCAGCGGTATGGAAGGTCCACTGTGCCTCCTGCATTCGGAAAGCAGAATTAATGTGTAGGAAAAATGAAGTTAATCTTTCATCTCTCTGTAGTTGCATACTTCGTAACTGACACTCAGAACAATGGTGGATGAACACCCCTTGTAGCTCCAGATATACACATTTCCAGACCAACAATCCCTGCCGGGTACCCATTGTAGTCTGTATATAGGAAGATGAAGAGGCTTGGGTGGTCAGAGGGAGAATGGGTGGGATGCAGGTTGGCAGCGTCCATTGCCGTGATACTTTACATATAGGAGCAGTTTGGTTTCTGGAATTGCACTGGTATTCTGGTCTCAGAATTGTTTTTGATGTTTTTTTTTATTTAGAAGTTTTATATAGCGCTGGCCAGACCAGAGTGATCGATGCATCACTCCTGGGTTGGGGACGGCCGTCTGGGAGAGGTAGTGATCAGGGGACACTGGTCTCTGGCTGAGTCGGGGCTCCACATCAACTTGTTGGAGTTTTAGGTGATTCAGCTAGCATTGAAAGTGGTTCTTCCTTCTGTCAAGGGGAAGTTGGTGAGGGTGTTCACGGACAACACAACGGCCATGTGGTACTGCAACAAGCACGGCGGGTGGGGTCCTGGCCCCTTTGTCAAGAAGCCCTCTGGATATGGCTGAAACAGGGCATGACTTTAGGTGGTTCAACACCTGGCAAGTTCTCTGAACACTGGGGTAGGCAAACTCAGCTGTCTATGCCTAGCGGATCAGGAATGGTGTCTCCAGTTGGAGGCAGCCCAGGTCTGATTCAGCAGTGGAGAAATCCTAGGTCAGATCTGCTCACCTCTGAAGGGAACGCGCAATGTCAGCAGTTTTGCGTGCTGGAGTTTCCAAGGCGGCTAGCGCTCATGTTGCTTTTTGCCGTGAGTCGGAGCTCAGGCCTCCTGTACGCCTTTCCACCCATACTACTGCTGTCCAGACTTTTCAAGAAAGATGAGGCCCAAGTCGGTCTTTTGGCTACAGACTGAGCAGGAGAGTTTGTTATCAAGAGCTTCTTCGAATAAGCATCGATCCTCTGTTCAGGCTGCCCCTCCTGAGGGTATTCTGAATCCTCAGCGGGGAGGGCATTTTGATCGTTCACATTCAGTAACATCAAGTTGCCGATCGCAAGCTTGGAGAATAAACCTCCCGGCGAGATTCTCAACGAGGGGAGATCAGGTTTCTCATTGCGAGTGGTCATGAATGCTCATGACCGCTCGCGATGAGAAACTACCAGTCCGCGTAGCTCGCGTAGTGCGAAGTGCACTTTGGGTAGCTAGGCGTAGCGCTGTTATGCGAACTACACCCAGGGTTAATCTCAATCTGGTTCTCACATATCTCGTGTGCTCCCTTTGAGCCTTTACATAATTGTCCCCCCCCCCCCAGCTGCTTACCATCAAGACAGCCTTTCTGGTGGTGATAACATCTGCCCGGAGAGTGAGTGAGTTGCAGGCTTAGTCATCCAAGCCTTCCTACCATAAGACATTCTTTGATAACGTGGTGCTTCGTTCCTGTGCCTCATTCCTTCCAAAAGTAGTGTCCCCATTCCATTTGGGTCTGTCGATCAAACTGCCCACCTTGTTTGCTCCTCCGCATCCCTCTAAGGAAGAGGAGTGTCCATCACCTGGACCCAAAAAGAGCATGGTCGTTCTACCTTGACCGCACTGAAGAGTTCCGGGTAGACAAACAACTCTTTGTGGGTTAGTGGGAGCTAAAAAAAGGTTGGGCAATGCAGAAGTGAACCATTTCACACTGGGTCGGTTTTTGTATTAAAATTTGCTTCACCCTGGCTAGAGAACAGCCTCCGGAAGGTTTACAAACCCAGTCTATGTGGGCGGTGGCTATGACCACGGCATTGGCTCGTGGAGTGCCAGTCCTGGACATCTGCCAGGCTGCAATGTGAGCTTTACCACACAAGTTTGCACTACTGTCTGGATGACGGGTCCGTATGGACGGGCATTTCGCCTGTTCAGTCCTGCAGGAATTTTTAGTCTAGTAAATCTGTCTGCAGCCCACTGCCAGCAAGTATGGCTGGGTAGTTAGTCAAAGGTAAGGAATCTTCAGCTAGAAGTCTCTATCTGATGAACAAGTTACTTACTTTTGCTAACACATTATCTGATAGAGACAGTATCTAGCTGCAGATTCCCTACAGACCCACTCATGCCTCCCCGCTCTGCGGACTCATTTATAGGGCTAGGGTTGTTGCCCTTTACAGGTCCCTAGTTTTGACACACATTAGTCAGTTCAGTCCATGGCTCTGCGCTTCTGGCGTGGAAAAAGTAAAAAAGATGCTGGGTGGCGCTTATATAGGTCACAGCCGACACTGGTGGTGTCACGCGGACCTGGACGGAGCCACCTGACGGCACGCAGTGGTACTGCTCACGCAGAAAGTTTCAGGATCCAGTATGACGCCTTGGAATTAAAATGCAGCTAGATTTTGTCTCTACCAGATAATGCATTACCGAAGGTGAGTAGCTTTTCTTCAGGTAGGCTGTGAGCACATTCAGTTCTCCTTGCTCCCTCTTGGCCTCACCAGTCCCTAGAAGCAGCCCTCTGAATGCCTGCAGGCCCAATTGGCTAGTACCAAAGCTGCTACAATGGCCTTAGTAAAAGGGGTACTTGCTCTGGTTATCTCCCAGGCTGTGCCGTTGGTTTTTGTGCATATCTGGTCCGGCTGGAAGGCTATTTCTCCTGCTTGGTTCTGCAGGATTTTTTTTATCTGAATTCACTCCTCGGACCCTCCGCCTTTGAGAGGTACTGCTGTGGTATCTATTCTGGAGATGAGAGATCTATGGTTAGAAGTGTACATCAGAAGAAGTTACTTTTCTATGGTATTAGTGGTGGATACTCTACCTAACTGAAGATTCCTCTCTAATAAAATCCTGGTTCTGTGTACTGGCTTCTTTTACATCTAAAAAAAAAAGTCCAAATTAAGAGTTCAACACACTGTCTCAGACAATGTATTCTCCTGTCCGCCTCTGAGAGAAGGAGAAAGGTACAGGGAAATTACGTAAAGGTGTAGGGATGGCTCTTATATGCTTCAGGGCCCCCATCACATACTAGGCAGTATGGTGTCACTGTGGAGCCACATGGCAGCAACTACTGAGGCACTAGAGCATTACTGGAGAATACTGTGGATCTACAGGTGAGGATTCTGTGGTTAAATAGAGTATCCACTAGATAGACTACTACTGAAGGTAAGTAACATATTCAAATTAGAACTCATTTTCAAAGTTACAGACACCACCATTGGGTTTACTAGTATTGAAGATACACAGGACAACTCCACCTTGTAGATGAATATCATCTGAATACAATAACATGCCTATTTGGACCTGACACCTGATAATGAGTATTTGTTTTTGACAAAACTTGGTCTAAAACTTTTTTGAGTTGAGGATCTTGACTTAGTTTCTTTCTTGAGGACGCAAGACATGGTTAAATTATGCAAAGTAGGTGTTAGTGACCGATAGACAAATTAACTGAAATAACTTTACAGGAAAATGTTCATGGAGAAACACTTGTCAGTTGCATATTGGTGTAGAATGTAAAATAAAACAATGAATGACACTGATGTCAAACATTGGAAAGATATGAAACATGTTCTATGGTGTTTCTGTGCTGCTCCTGGTAATGACATAGTATGTGCCATATTTGCACTCATTTAGACTGTTTTGAGTGAATTGGTATTTCGAAAGTGATTTTGTATGCATTTCAATATTTACTATAGAACAGTAGTGCACAATGTTGTGATCACTGTTGCTGTATTCATTTTCACTGTTGAACTTTATATTTCTTACAAAACAACCACTATTTTCCAAATATCTGATTCATGCATTTTCTCCAATTGTAATGTACAGGGCTAACATTCATATTTTTAATTTGCATTTCAATTAATTATAGTGTTTTTCTTTTCCCTAGGCGAACATGCTTCATGACAAACTGGCACAGATATTGGAGTTAACTATAAGGTAAATAAATAGTTTCTATTAACCTCATTAAGTACATTATCACCACAGAAGTCCACGTTATGAACCAGAGCAACAAAGAATCTAATTGGCAACAACATGAAAATCCCAAGAATATCATAGTTAAAACTTAGATTATAATTTATTTAATCAAAATCATATTTTCTAACCACAAGATATATTCATCATCGTTTGCGACCCCTGGACCATTCTTATGACCCAGATGTCATCCAGTAGGCTTTTGCTGCCACTCTGTCACCATGCACCTCTGTTTACCTGCAGCTGGAGATCCCATCCTAGGGGCTAGAACTTCTGTTGTGCAGGAATACACACTTAGCTGCCACTAAACATTGCTTATTTTAACCACGATTGCAAAGGTGTAACAACAGACTCTAGGGGCAATGCATAAAAAACTCCCCACTAGTCTGTAATCTCTCTTGTCGGATATCACACCTATATTTATTAACTACTTGTAACCATTCTTTTGATGTATAGTTAGCTTTTATTTGAGGGGCAATATCAGCATCATGAGATGCCTATGCAATATGGGAAACAACAGTGAGATCCGTAACACTTGCACTATTTGCAAATGTTGCTGATTTTTTTTTACTGCCTTCTGATTGTTACCAGTAGAGGCAGAATCAATTGATCCTGGTCATTGTAATACTAGCCTTTAGCTTTCAATCAACAAACCTATGCTTTTCAGGACTTGCAGTATTTGTTCATAATAGAATAAATTAAACTACATCAACTAAAATGCAAATCAAAATCGGTCAAAATCGATTAATATTGACCTCAAATAATTAAGACTTGATAGTTATACCCAGAGAGCTGCAATGGATCTGGTCTATAAATAATTAAATCTCAATGATGAACAAGGCAGAAAGCTTTTTCAAGGCGTGGGGTCAAATCCATAGCTGAAGCCATTGAGCTTCTCCAAATGGTTTGGATCTGTAGTAATGTGTGGGAAGTCTACTTGAGCCTTTCAAGTCTGTTTCATCATTCCAAATCAATTTTTAATGTTCCAGTCCTCCTGGTATTGCAAATTGCTGAAGCTTGATGCTTCAAGCCAGAGGGCAGAACACAGAGTCAAATGGAGTAAGGTATTTGAGAAGGTAGTTTGAAGCTGTCAAGCTGGGTTTAAAGTCCGAATCAGCCATTCAACCCTGTTGTGGTCCTGTGGCTGTTAATCTCTGATGTATCGTCTTCACTTTAAGGAAATGTTTCAATGTTTTTGACAAGTTTTTGCAAATCTTCAGGTCAGTGTTTATTCTCTGGGGCCAATGTAAGTCAAGGGCATTTATACAATCCTCTGACGATTATTACTGTTGTTCGCAGAAGCCTGGCACCAATGCACTTAATTGCCACAATCTCCTGTTTGTGTTTCAGACAGTATCAAAGTCAATCCTTACTCTTGTAGTGTGGTTTGCGGTAGAACCCTTAGATCACTTCTTTTGAAAGCAGCTGACAGCAACAAGTTTCAAAACAATATCTAATTCGTACATTCTCCAGATCATGAACCCCAGTGCAAGCACTCCTGAGGGTTTGAGCAAAAGGAGAATGGGCACCTTGAGTGCACGTTGTATGGTAAAATACAACTGCAATCAGCGTTCAGTGGAGTTTGGTGCCACCTTCTGCACCATTGTTATCTCAGCTCCCTTACTGCATCTCAGATATTTTTCTGAAACACACAGGTTACTTTTAAGGGGGCATGGCCAACACAACTTGAAAGTGCTCCTGAGCCAGTTTCGTCTTCTCCCGCTACTATCTGCCATCATCCACTCTGCATGGCTGGGGGAACCCATCCCTGCAGCAGACTGTGCCCGTGTACCTTGCCGGATCAGGCTTGAGCCCCGCTATATCGGGGGCCTGAGGACCCGGCCTGCCTCGACTGCACAGCCTTCTTGGGTCGGCCTGGGCTGCGGCAGTACCGGAAGAATCCAAGGGGTGCCGGCCCGTGTCCGATCCTAGTGAGCCAGTGACCGCATCTCAAGCGGTCGAAGATCCTGCAAGAGGCGGGCATGCCTGTTTCTGGGTGCGCCTTACTTCCCACGTGAGCTGTGGTGCAGCTTTTTCCTCGGTTGGCTGGAGGAGAAGGAGGCGGGCTACCAGCCGCGGAGGTACACCGTGGGGCAGACACCACTGTGGTGGGAGAGAGAAGATCCTGTGAGGGCCGGACACGCCCATTGCTAGACCGACTGTCTTCCTGGCCCCGCTGGAGAGCAGCGTTTCCTGTGATCGGCGGGCTGAGAGGAGTTGCCGGCAGCAAATGAGGACAGGCAGAGGAACTCTCGCTTCGAGAGATCACGGCGGCCATCCAAAGCATCAAGGCCACTTTAGAATCAAAACTGGACTCCATAGTGGCAGAGATGTTACTGATGAAGGCAGAGTTCAATAATGAAAAAGTCCAACTCTGTGACACAAGACAGACAGTTGTGGATATCAGTGAGGCCACTCAACAGCTCCAGAAACAGGTCATTTCTGTACTTAAGGACAATGCGACCTTGCAGGCTCATCTGGAGGACATAAAAGGAACATCCAGACAAAATAATATCTGCCTATTGGGGATTCCGGAGAGGGCATATGAACCCTGCACTGACCTCTTTGTTGAAAACATCAGCATCACTGTGCTTCAACCCAGGGGTCTGTCAAAAGTCTTCTCAGTTAAGAGATTGCCAGCTACTGCCCCTACTCCGGGCATGCCCCCTCAAACCATTATTGCATGCATCTTCAATCACAGAGACAGAGATGCAATTTTGCATGCAGCAAGGCGTACTCCAGACCTGAAATTCGAAGGGGCAACCGCTACCCTGACTTCACCCTCAGGGTCCAACAGTTGCGGAGGTTTACATGGATGTCAAGAGAGCTACGGAACCGCAACATCAAATACATGATTCTTTTCCCGTCCAAACGTAGAGTAATAGCAGAGGGAAAAAGTGTTTTTTTGACTCTCCGGAGGCAGCACAGGAATGGTTGGAGGGTTGGCGCACTGCAGGTAATCAATCAATCAATCAAAGTATTTGTAAAGCGCACTACTTACCCATGAGGGTCTCAAGGCCCTGAGGGGGGGGGTGCCGCTACTGCTCGAAAAGCCAGGTCTTGAGGAGTCTTCTGAAGGTGAGTAGGTCTTGGGTCTGCCGTAGGTGGGTCGGGAGGGTGTTCCTGGTCTTGGAGGCGAGGTAGGAGAAAGATCTGCTGCCGAAGGTCGTTCATTGGATGCAGGGGACAGCGGTGAGGGTAAGGCTGGCGGAGCTGAGCTTGCGGGTGGGTGTGTAGAAGCGGAGTCTGCTGTTCAGGTAGGCTGGTCCGGCATTGTGGAGTGCTTTGTGTGTGTGTGTGTGTGTGTGGGTGAGGAGCTTGTAGGTGATCCTCTTGTAGACGGGGAGCCAGTGTAGGTCTCTCAGGTGGGGGGTGATGTGGCTGTGGCGGGGGATGTTGAGGGTCAGTCGGGCGGAGGCGTTTTAGATGCGTTGTAGTAGACGCAGGTGTTTGGCTGGGATTCCTGCGTAGAGTGTGTTGCCGTAGTCCAGCCTGCTGCTGATGAGGGTCTGTGTCACTGTTCTTCATGTTTTGGTCGGGATCCACTTGTGGATCCTGCGGAGCATGCGGAGGGTGTTGTAGCAGCAGGAGGAGGAGGAAGAGACGGCACTGACCTGCTTCCACATGGAGAGGGAGGAGTTGAGGACGAATCCTAGGTTGTGTGCGTGGTCAGTGGGTGTCGGTGCTGTTCCCAGCATGGTCAGCCACCAAGAGTCATTCCAGGCTGAGGGGGTGGGTCAGAGGATGAGGACCTCCGCCTTGTCCAAGTTCAGCTTCAGACGGCTGCTCCTCATCCAGTCGGCAACGGCCTTCATTCCCTCGTGGAGGTTGGTTTTGGTGGTGTGCGGGTCCTTGGTGAGGGAGAGGATGAGCTGGGTGTCGTCGGCGTAGGAGATGATTTTGAGTTCGTTTTGGCGGGCCATTTGTGCGAAGGGGGCCATGTAGACGTTGAACAGCGTTAGGCTGTGGGATGAGCCCTGCGGGACGCAGCAGATGACGCCGGTGGCTTCGGATCGGAAGGGTGGGAGGCAGACGCTCTGGGTTCTGCCGGAGAGGAAGGACGTGGTCCAGTCGAGGGCCTTCTCATGGATTCCGGCTTCTTGGAGGCGTGTCTTTAGAGTGCGGTGGCAGACCGTGTCGAAGGCGGCTGACAGGTCCAGGATGATGAGGGCTGATGTTTAGCGGTTGCCTAGCTGGAGCGTGATGTCGTCTGTGGCGGCGATGAGGGCTGTCTCTGTGCTGTGGTTTCGTCTGAATCCGGACTGGAAGGGGTCTAAGATGTTGTTGTCTTCGAGGTGGCGGGCCAGTTGTAAGTTGACTATTTTTGTTGCTGACTTTCGCTGGGAACGGGATTAGAGAGGTGGGCCGGAGGTTCTTGGGTTCCGCCTTGGGGTTCTTGAGGAGGGCGCTGATTTAGGCGTGATTTTAGCTTTCCGGGAATCTCACTGTTTCGAAGGAGGTGTTGATGACCTTTCGTAGTTCGGGTGCGATGGCAGAGTCTGCTTTGTTAAATACGTGGTCTGGGCACGGGTCTGACGGAGATCCTGAGTGGATGGAGTTCATGACCTTGTGTGTCTCGTCGTCGTTGACATTGGCCCAGGAGGTCAGGCGGATGGTGTGGGTGGTGTTCGCAGGGGAGGTGGGTTCTGGCGTAGTCAGGGCGGTCATGGTGTTGAAGCTGTCGTGGATGTCAGCGATCTTGCGGTGGAAGAAGGTGGACAGTGAGTCGCACAGTTCTTGTGAGGCGGGATGTCCTTGGTGTTGGCGCTGGGGTTGGAGAGTTCCTTCACGATGCTGAAGAGCTCTTTGCTGTTGTGTGCGTTGTTCTCCAGGCGGTCTTTGAAGAAGGATCTCTTGGCTAATCTGATGAGGTGGTGATGTCTGTGGGTGGCGTCCTTGTGTGCTGCGTGGCTGTCCGGTGTGGGTTCTTGGAGCCATTTCTTCTCTAGGTTCCGGCATGCACGTTTGGGGGTCTGGAGCTTGTCGGTGAACCAGGTGGCTTTCTTGCTAGTGTGACCGTTGGAAGGTTTCTTGAGCAGTGCGAGGGTGGAGCTGTGCGGCGTGGGGAGCGACCTGGCCTGCAGGCAGGGTCAGGGGCGCTCTCACCACCGCGCAGCGGCCGCTATTTAAGGTGAGGTGGGAGGGAGGAGCAGCTGGGAGGCAGGAGTGGGGCGGCGAGTGGGATACAGAAGGCAAAAAGGGGGCGGGCCGCCCGGGAGCAGCAGCGGGAGCAGGGACAACGGCGAAGGGTACAGAAGGCAAAGGGGGGGATACTGGAAAAACAGGGGGCCCAAAAGGAACAGTCAAAGGGCAATGATACAGTTACAGTACAAATACAAATACCACAAAAAACACAAGTATGGCAGAGACAACGAACCAGCAGAGCTGCACAGCGCAGCACAGCAGCGGCAAACTCATGAGGCAGGAAGTAGCAGGGGGTAAGGCACGCATACAACTGGTGGAGCTGTGTGGCGTGGGGAGCGACCTGGAATCAAACAACAAGGGGGGGGCACTACTGGCCACTCGCCTCGGAGTGGCAGAGAAAGCACAGAGGATGTGGAGATGCGTCTGGACGGGGTCGCATCCGCTCCGGGCCTCTGAGGCGGACCGGGCGGGCCTGTGGGCCCACTTGCGACAGTCGAAGCTGCTTGAAGATCTATATTTTCTGTGACACGCTGCTGTATACACAGGAGGGGCTGTATTTCCCGGGGACGGGCCAGCCTATGGGGACACTGCCATCCAAGACTAAGACACCCTGAAAAGTGCCTATGTTTCACTACATCCTGCAAAGTATGAAAGGAGCTGGCCCTTCACATGGAGACATTTTAGGGGCCATAGGGGTGCGAGCTGTCTTGGTCACTTTAACACCCCCTCCCCCCAATTGTAAGTTAACTAACATGCTTCTTTTTTTACAGGTTATAGAGAACCGTGGTCCCTATTCAGGGAGAATACAGTGTGATAGATAACCATACACTAGAATAGAATGTATGTCTTTTGTCCAGCAGGACAAGAATTTATTTTCATAATATTTTTCAAAAGCAGTATCAAATAAAACATTCAGATGACAAGTGGGCACATCCGTGACCCACAGAACACAAGGCAGAACAACGAACACAGAATTGGCCAAAAGGCAAGCCAAAATGGGTCTGTACACTTGTACTCAGTATAGACAGACACAAATTAATCATTTAACACCGTTGCACAATGTGTTATAGCTTGTGTCTGGTGCATAGGGTGTTTGGGTGTCGACGACGTTTCGATGCCAACATTAAATATAGGGCGTCATCTTCAGGACAAACAAATAATGCATTGCTGTCTTGATAATAATGTATCACACCTTTTTTACAGTTCTAAGGTGGCAGAGAATCAACGTTTCACTATAGGCGCGAGAGCGCTCAGCATCTGGACTTTGGGGGTTGCTGGCACCAGCAGGATCAATTCTGTTTGCTTAATGGCAGAAAGTCCTGTTGGGTGCTGTGTGCCAGCTGTAGGAAAATGCACGATCGCATTACTTCAGTGAGTGTGAGCAGTATCGCCGCATCGGCTTCGGAGTTTCAAAGGAGACTGCTTTTTTTTTCAGGGGCAACAGGCGCCTTGCCAGTTTGGGTTCGGTGGGCTGTTTACTTTCCACCAGGCAGAGTAGCAGGGTGGGGGGGTTCTCTAGTTTACATGGGGTAGTTATGGTATATTACAGAGCTGCAACAGTGTATTGTGCGATGTCGCCGCCTGCGGGTCTCCCTCTCCTCTGGGTGGTGCTTGCCTTGACTTTCTACACACATCATGTCACTGACCCAGATTCCCGAGCATTTTAACGTTACTGTCACGAAACGTAAACGGCCTCTACAACAAGATTAAGCAAGGTATGGTCCACCAGTTCATTTATAAGCTTTCACCCAATGTAGTGCTGCCGCAAGAAACACACCTACTAGGCAATACTTGTAAAGCAATGTCCAGAGGGGGCTGCACCATGGAGGTGTGGATATCCTTATCAAGAATTCAACTCCCTATATCCCATTCAAGTTGACCATCAAAGCAATTATGTGGCACAGCTGGGCACCTGTCATGGGGTCCCAATCGAACTATGTTCAGGCTATGACCTGCCCGACATAATCGTCCCACGCTGCCGAAGCTCAGTGAGATGTTGTTCAACTTGCCAGAGAGGGTCCTGCTCCTCTGGGGTGACTCCAATTCCCTCCTCTCTAGACAGAAACTCCCTCCTCTCTAGACAGAAACTCCCTGGTTCATGCTGCCCACTGGAACCCCTTGCTATCCGACTTTGCACTGCCCTGGGTCTGACCGACATTTGGCATATGCGATAATATACCTTTCTATCTGGGGTCCACCACAGCCTCTCTAGACTGGACTATGTATTTACTTAATCCACCCACTTAGCACGGGTGGCAGAGGTCCCCCACTTGGCCAGGGATCTCGGGTCACTCGCCGGCGTGGGGGCACTCCAGCACAGCACAGGTCCCACGACCTATCAATGCCTGGCACCTTAAAGACATCAAACTCATTTAGGACCTGGGCCAAGCCACGACTTCCTACTTTGAACTAAATGAGTGTTCAGTTGACTCTTATTTGACTGTATGGGAGGCCTACGAGGCAGTCATCCAGGGTTTAGCATACTCCTTGATAGTGGGGCAGAAAAGAGACAGGCAGACACAACTCCTGGCACTGGAGAATTAAATTATGGCCTTGGAGCCTCTGGGACAACAGGAGGCGAGCAAGAATTTACATGGTCTCTGCCTCAAACGGAAGGAATATAGGGCTTTGATTCAGGACAGGGTAAGGGTCCCCCATATTCTATCTCAACTACGCCTTTATGAAGTGGGCAATAAAACTGTTAAGCTACTGGCATGGCTGGACAACAGAGATCCAACCTGGGGATGGGTCTCACATATCGACACCGGGTTGGGTAACACCATCTCTGACCCGCGGGTACAGCGGATGCAATACCACGCACACCTCTATTCTCCCAAACCAAACTGTTCACCCTCAGGTGTTGGAGATTTCCTGAGGCACATTAAACTTCCAAGTCTAACAGAAGAACACCAACATTTCTTGGAGGTAGACATAGATCCGCAGTAAGTGAGCTAGGCTTTGAGATCACTGAGCTGGGGCAAGGCAATGGGGAGTAACGGCCTCCCTATCGAACTCTATAAACATCTTGGCTCCAAGTTGGAACCTCAAATAATTAAAATGTGGAGGGAGGCGCGAGCGGTGGCCATGCTCCCTGAGGACCAGCGCCTTGCGACAATAGTTGTAATACATAAGTCCAGGAAACCCCCGGAGCAATGCAGCTCGTATTGTCCCATATCCTTCCTAAATGTTGAGATAATAGTCCTTGCCAAGCTTCTGGCCAATAGACTCCGAATAGTGTTTACCTCTCTGGTCCACCCAAATCAGTCAGGCTTCTTTCCAAACAGAGGGGAACGCCTGAATCTAAGTAGGCTTTATGGGGTTATGGCAGGTTCATGAAATGAGGATGTATCCACAATGGTATTTTCTATGGCTGCTTTAATAGGGTTATATGGACCTATATGTTCGGAGTGCTTGAACAAATGGGATTTGGTCCCAACTTTATGGGCTAGATGCGTCTTCTGCACAGAGACCCGATCGCCCATGTCAAGGGCAACAGCACCATTTCCAGCAATTTTAAAATAGGTAGGGGGACTAGACAGAGGTGCCCACTCTTCTCCCGGATATTGGCCTCATCCTGGAACCGCTGGTGGCGTGTGTTCGACAGGACCCACTGGGGGTGTGGGTCTGACAGAACTGGCTTGTGAGGGTCATTTGTTGGGCGAATCATGGGATTAGCATATACCTCTATACGCTGATGACATCTTCTTTTATGTAACTAACCCCCGCGACAATTACCCGACTGAGCCAAATTCTGCAGATCTTTGGCCAGTACTCCGGGTACACCATCAGTTGGGACAAATCCCTCATACATTTGATAACAGGTCCCATGTCAGTGCTCCCAGAAGAGTCCATCTCCCCCCTGTCCACTGGGAGCTTTAAATATCTGGTTATCCTTGTCACCATGGCCCCCCTTCTCTTTATTCCTCTAAACCTGGCTCCCATTCTATAGCGTTCTGAATCTGACATACAAAACTGAAGGGCTCTCCCTATTAGGACGAGCAGCAATGTTTAAGATGATGACATTGCCCAGTATGCTCTATACGCTGCAGAACACTCCTCACCGACTTCCCGATAAATACTTTCGTACAACAGAATCCCTTCTGCGTCTGCCTTTGTGAAACACAGCTCCACCACGCATATCTCTCTCCAAGTTGATGTGGGGGATACAATGGCATTGGTCTCCCTGATATCAAGAAATACAAATACATTTGAGCGACACAACTAGCAGTAACAAATGACTGGGCTTTTACCTTCTGGGACGATACTGCCTTTAGATTGGAGAGGTTTTTGATGGGGAGCGGGGGGTACCCGGAGGTGCTCTATAGCTCGATTGGAGCCGAGAGCCTCCTGCCTCAGACGCTGCAGTGGCCCGGGTGTGGAGGACGGCTACATCACTGGTGGGAGAAGTCCACTGAAATGACCCCATTGTGGTATAGTGATTCTCTTAATCAAGTTCACAGCCTAAAAGGCTTTAAGCCATGGAACCTCATAGGTATATCCATGGTGGGTGATGTGTGGAGAGACTGCAACATGTTCACCTGGGCGGAGATGCATGCCCAATACGATTTGGCACCCACAGAGGCCTTTAGATATTTGCAACTCCGACAGGGCGCACATCCCCAGTGGTACTCCAGTCCCAGACTCCTCGCCTCTGGAAGACAGAGTCCTCTTGGAAGCGTTACTCAAAAAAACTGTCTCGCTCATCTACAAGAAGCTAATAACTAATTCACCAAACATTCTCACTACACTCAGGACTAAATGGAAGGGAGATATTGGGGACTGTGATGACCAGGTGTGGGAGGAGGCGTTAGCAGCCTTTAAAGAGGTGGCCATTAATACAGGGTTCCGCATGAAGCACGTTCATATTACTCCTGCACCGTGCTCTGGGCCGCTGTCAGACAGAACTCTGTCTTCAGGGCTGTGGTGAAAGGGAACCTTCTACCATATTTTGTGGTCATTTCCAGCTGTGCAAACCTTTTGGATGGAGTTGCATAGGATTATGGGGGAGGTGATTGCGCTCTCAGAATCTGCGAAAATATGTCTTCTACAAATATGGGGGGGTGACCCAACATCAAGATATAACAAGTTGTGTCTTTTGCTCGGTCTTGTGGTCGCCAAATGAAACATTGCACGTTTATTGGGTGCTGGTGAGGTTCCTACACTGGTGGAGTGGGAACGGGATGTGGATTGGTGTATGACAAATGAAATATCAATTTATCTAGGAAGAGGTTGTCCACGCAAATGGGAGCGGGTCTGGGCTGGATGGTGCTCCCATAGAGGCCTGAACACGGAAACCCAGCTTGGTGATCATGATCAGGGCTCCCCTTAATATTGGGAAAAATTCATACAGGGATGAGCTCCACGCAATTCCTTTCTGCTATGATACTGTACATATCTCACTTGTAAGGGATTCCGCCCTAGAGTTGGCACACATAAATGTTATATGATTTACTGCTGCTAAATTTTTTGTTGTTTTGAAAATGCAATAAAAAGATTTTTTTTGTAAAAGGATTACTTTTAACATGCTTTTTGCACATTTCTTAGTGATCAGTTTGAGAACCATAAAACGCATCTCTTGATTGACTAGGAGCGGTGTTAATCCTGGATTTTTGTGCTCAACACCTGAGCCTGGTCAACAAATCAATACACTTAATATTATGTGAAGCCCATTGGGTTCCACAAAAAGGACAGAGAATATTTTAGTATAAAACCATAAAGTTTTATTAAATGTTAATTGTTTAAAGTAAGCAAAAAAATGGTTATCCGCAAATTATAATCATAATGTGAATGCTTCAATTAATATGTAAATCATTTATATAAAATTTGGTGGAACAGAGGATGAACCAGCATGGGGTTGCCTCAAAATGAAGGGCAAAGGAAAAGTTAGTCTTCTGTCAGAAAAAACGCACTCTAAAATCTCCTACTCTGCTCTCTTCTGCTCTACACTGTTCTAAAGACACACAAACTTTAACATTTTACGTCCGATATGCTGTTCTCATAAGATTGTCCAGTCAGGTTAAACAAAAATGAAATAAATACATACTTGTTAGGTTCTCAAGGTTTCGTACAATACATGTTTCTCTATGTGTTCTTCTACCTTACACTATCTGTAATTAGATAAGATACATAAAATCGTTTGCACACTGCAGGTGTCTATTGAATGTGATATTCATTAAAACATTCTACGATCATTCCAAAGAAAAGGAAACATTTCTTCCCATGGGAAAGAAGGAAAATTACATAATTTCCAACAATTACAGTGCCAGCTTGCTTAGAAAGAAAATATTCATGTGTCACAAAACAAGATGGCAAACAACGTTAGACATTTTAAAATGTAAGCTTACATTAGCTATAGTCAATCTAACTGTAAATAAATATCATTTCTCTCTACAATTGGCTATAGCGTCTCTATGCATTATTGTTGTGTTAAATATTTTAATATATAAAAACGTCTCCACGCTCATGTGCGATTTTCTTTTTCTGTGAATCAGCTTTACCAATGCAGCTGTGAAGCAATCCTACATACTGCTTGAGAAATGGGCATAAACCAATCAATGGTTACCCATCTGCCTTTTGGATGTCAAACACCTTCTTCTGAGCAGTCATGGTCATGCATGGTAACATGCTGTGTTATGCTGCTGCTATTGTATTAGAAATGTGGGATGTGTTTTCCCAGGTACTACCTCTTTTATGCCAGAGGAACCTATCACTGGAGTTGTCTTTGGTCCCTTTGCCTCAACTGCGAAGAACAACTGAGTAACAGCCCTCCAATGGCGCCATTTACCAATCCATCTTCTGGATTCATTATTCTCTGTTGATTTTCCTGAGATCACCACAAATATTGCCTGCTTCAAAATCAGATGCATGCAGTCTCCCATACCTTGCAAAATACCAATAGAGCGTTTCGTCAAAAGATTTAAACCGGCCTGATTTACAAATGTGGACCACTTTTCTAGCTATCTAGTTTGCTAATAGTGGTCAGTTTTATTTTCGTTCTCTGGCCGTTTTTTTTTTTTGGTCATAGTCTGGCCCTGAATGGTAGTGTTATTTTTTAGCATGGGAAGCAGACATGGTGTGCACGTTTTAGTGTATGGCCCACCCCAGATGATAGTATTAGCCAATTGGAGGGAAGTATAGGTGGCCAGTGCTGAGGTCTGTCTAACTCTTCAAGTCGTTTCGCAACATCACAACCTAATGCTTGTGAAAGATGGTATCTGCAGCACTCCCTGAGCTTAATTAAAACTGCGTAAGTATGTTACTTTTGTCACTCTTGAGAAGTCCCAGTCCCCTAAAAAAAGTGCAGGTGGTGGCCACCTGCGACTACAGTGTAAAATTAAGCACTGGTTGGCAGGTATTCCTGTGACGGATCCCGTGGGGTTAGGGGCACTGTTGGTCCAGATCTCATTGTGGATCCAACTCCTGAGTTAATTTCAAGGGCTTAACTTCATTGTTGGGGGTCACCCTCAACCTTCTCTTTCATTAGGTTGTGACGGTTTCCTCCTCTCCAAATGTTGCTCTCGACCGTTGGGTGTTTTGTCTGTTTAAAGTCACCCTTGGGCTCTCCCCTTCATATCATCTTTGATTGTTGCCTGGATGGGTGAAGGCAGGTTCCTGCCAGACGTTCACCCTGCTTTTCTAGGGTGGCGGGATTCACGGCCTTCCCCCAGCACCCTTTGATTCTCCTTCTGCTCCTAAATAGTTTATGCCCACCAAAGCCGGTATTTACCCTAAGACCAGTCAAATCTGCCACAACAATCCAGCTTATTCCACCTTATTGCTGAACTCCCCATGGAAAGTTGTGGCATCAACCCTTATGATGGTGCTATGGTTAGCGCCCATGCTGGACCCTCGCTTGTTTTTTCGGGCATTTGCCGTTTCTTCAGTTGGAGTCATACAAAGTTTTTGGGCTGCTTCTGGCGAGTTATCAACTGTCCCCTTGTGGTCTAAACCCCAGAGACCCAGATACTTGTCTTGCCTTTCTGGGTCATTGCCCCCTCCATTATGGCTTCATGTAGTCTGTGTAGTATGAAGTTTTTTTCTTTACCTACTCCTCTCCCTTGAGTACAGGAGAGAGTGGTGGGTGAGGTTTGATAGGGGGGGGGGGGGGGGGGGGTAAATTATCATTCAATTTTGATGTTTTCCCAATCCTTTCATCAGAGTAAATGACCTCTTTTTATGCAGCTCTATGTACAGCTACAGAGGGTTTTGTCCTTCAGGATGCGCTCCCTGGCTGCCAGCTCCTATGCTGATTTGCCTACTTTCTTACTCACCTTCAGTAACAATCTTTCTATTTAATATTCCATGTATGTGCAGACTCCTCAGAGACATGCCCACATTCCCACTCTGGTGTGTGGTTTCTTGTTTTGTAGTACTGAAGTTTGTTTTGTGCTCACCATTCCTTTGAAGTTTGTCAGGCTCATTTCCACCTTCAATCGTATAAGAGGAAAAAAATATGTCTCTTTTTTATACCATTTAGTCTCCTTTATGTCTCCTCCAACTTGATGGAGATTTCAAAATTCTCATTGTAAGCTACTTATTGAGGTCCATGCTATTGGAAATTGAGTCATTTAACTATGGGTAGAGAGCAGTATTTGCAGAGTCCTACTATTTTCTCCACTGACTTACCTTCATTCACTGGTAAGTAGTCACACTCAACTCACAGGGAAAGAGGCCAGCAATGAAAGTAGATTGGTGGCTCTTATCCAGAAAGACGTGCATCAACAAAGTCAAGTGTTTTGGTATTGGAAAAAATAAGCATCCAATGTATACACAATCAGGTCCTAATGGAAGCAAATGGTGCAGGCTTCCTTCCTCACCAAATTAATGTCATATGGACATCAGCAATACAAGCTTCTCTCACCACCTAATAAGGACTGCATGGCACTCAGCAGTGTAAGCTTCTCCCCCTTACAGACCTGGTGCACCATCAGCAGTGCAAACTTCCTGGGCCGGTAGGAGCCCCTGGACAACACATGAAGTATCTTTGCAGTCTTCCCACATGAACATATTCTTCCTTGCAGGAAGAGGAGTAGGGTGTTTTATGGTGCCATTCTCCTGCATTCAAGACACCCTGCCTGTGATTCTGATTATGTCTCACTTAACTGTACAGGAGGACTACAACTCAGTGTGTTTTTATGGCTGCCTTATTGTCCTCATTTGATTGAATATGGCCCACAGTCAAGACAGATTGGGGGCAAATATCTTGTGATATGGACTCTAGTCATCTAAGGTCATATCAAGTCTTGCCGCGTTTTAGTTAAAATTGTTCTATGACGGTTACTTTGACCTCAAATGAGT